>NC_139014.1:8737223-14555664 GCF_964374135.1 Grampus griseus | reverse complement strand
GGACAGCAAGACAGATAAGACTACTGATGGCTTCGCTGTCCCCGAGCCACCCAAGCGCAAGAAAAGTCGATGGGACAGTTAGAGGGTATGTGCTGAAGAGTGAAATCAATTGTCTTTTAATTTTATTTTTAGAAAGACTTTTGGTAACTAGGTGTCTCAGGGCTGGGTTGGGGCACAAGGTGTAAGGACCCCCTGCCCTTAGTGGATAGCTGGAGCTTGGAGACATTACCCCGTCATCTGGATAATTTTCCAGATGTTTTCTTGGGAAGCTGCTTTGGTCCTTAGAAGCAGTCAGAGTTGGGCAGCTTCTTTTGGCTCTGGGTGAGTGTCACGAAGGTCAGTTGAGGATATCTTGGAAGAAAGGGCCTTATAGGGCACAAAACTCACTCTAGGTTTATATGTAGTACATATTTTTTACTAAAATGTCACCTTAAAAACACCTACAAATAAAATTCTTTTTCTGTGGCTAGTCAGGCCCCATTTGAGACAGGCTTCTGCAGCCTAGTCCATGGTGGTAGGGGGATGTGCAGCAAAGCGCTTCCCAAACATCTGCAGGTTAGGGGAGGGGTCTGATTCTAAGTGAGAGTTGATGCTCAGGTTTCCCAGCCAGGTTCGTGTCCAGTCCTGAGACATGAAGCAGCAGCCTGCCAGATCCAGAGTCCCTACAGCTGAGGGGGGAGAGAGGGTCCTGGAAACAGGACTGCTCTGGGTCTGAAGTGTTGCTAAATTTAAAAAACAAAAACCTGACAACAGCTTTTAAATTGTCTTCTCCTATTTCATTGTATTTTTTTTAACTTGCCATAATGGTAGGAAAATCTTTTGCTGAAATGATTTTGACGATTTTTGTTCTATCTTGTTTATAAAAGGAAAAGAAATACACATACATCAAATTTTGTGACTTTGTGAAGGTTTCTTTAAGATGTGCATTCCTTTCTGCTTGCTCTAGTAAATGTTTTACTACTGGGACCTGTGGATTGCTTGTCATTTCTACTTCACCATGAGTCGGGACATATTAAATATGATTTAGAACAGTGCACATGGTGTGAACACCCAGATGTTTTTTGAGTTATCAAGTTACCAGGAACTAAACTGTTGTCAGACATCTATCAATCAATCAATCATCCTGGTTTTATTCAGATGATAATGGGGGAAGACTTGAGAGGCCCACTTGCCCAAGAATAGACTACAGTGAATGCCACTGAACTTCGCCTTAGGATCTAAAAATGGTGTGACTTCTCGCCCAGCACCACAGAAGGGTTGTGGGCTCTGACAGCACCGACAAGACATTTTAGCGGGGCTTTAACGGGAGCCCTTTCTTCCAGCCAGGAAGATGTCCCCCTCACTGCCCAGGGCCACCACGAGTTCAGGTACCTCAAATCTGTCTCTTCAGATGACTGCCGTGCAGGCAAGGGTGGGTAGGGCTGGTACGAAGGAGGCCAGAAGCCGCACCGAATCGCTCTTCGTCCTTACAGTCAGTCCCTCAGAGGTTCTGGTGGCTCCGCTCACTTCCGCTTGTGCTTTTTCTTCTGCTCCTTCCGTTGCTGTGCTCTTTGGTCCTTCTTCATTCTCGAGTCCACCACCTTGAAGTGACCTCTGACCCCAGCTGGCCGGCCCACTTTGCGGCCCACACCTTTTTTGGCTACAACATAGGTGACTTGGCGTTTCTCCTTTCCAAGCCCAGCTTTCTTATAGAGACTGTAAATGGAAGACACAGGTTAGAGACTTTCCACCACTCCTTCACCCCCGTGTACCTTTGTGGGTGACCCCCCTGCCCCTCACCTTCGAAGCTGTGCCGCTTTCTCCCGTTCTGAGATGTCCACTGTGTTGACCACAGCTTCTGCCTTCTTCTTGGTTTGCTCCAGCTTCTTCAGCATCTGTGGGGGGGGTGGGGGAACCTCGGTCAGGTTGACCTCTTTTCCTACCCCTGCCCCACCCACCCAGAATCTCAGGCAGCCCCACTGCTTACCCTCCGTTTCTTCCTGGCCTTGGCCTCAGCCACTTTCTTGATGGGACGTGCATTGATTTCCCGCCAGCGTTTCCGGTAATGCTCCACCTCTTTCTTATCAATAGGCAGTTGTCGTATCCTGTGCTGCTTTTCCTCCTGCACAAACCAGTCTGGAAGCTCCCCCTCATCCTCATTAAATGTGTACCTTGGTGGAGAGGACACCAATCTAGGCTTTCAAAGAAATCATTCCTCCCCTCTTCCTCGCCCCACCCCTTCTCGGGACCTTCTGCCCCCTACCGGCTGAAGGAGTCATCTATGAGGTCCCTCTTGGCTTTTTTGGAAGAAGCAATAATAGCACCTAGAGCAAGGCCTTCAGGGTCCAGTATCCGATGTTTCACTAGAGAGGGAAGAAGGAAGGAAGTCAAAGCTCAGTCCCCAACACTGACCCCTCCATGTTGCCTCCCATTCTAGTAGGTGCAGAGCTCTCGCCTGGGTCCTTGATAGGCACGACCTCAAACCCGACATCATCATCATCTGACTTAGGCCCACGGCTTCGCTTCTTCCTGCCGCGTGGTTTCCAGCTGTGGGAGGGAGGAGGACCGTGCACGCATGTCTCACCGTTAGCCACACCACTCGGGCCCACTCCTACTCACCTCACCCCTGGTTCTTAGTTAAAAATGCTTGGGGAACTTCCAGAAATCTTGCCACCCAGGCTGTACTGCAGACCACTCAAGTTAGAATCATCAGCATTTAAAGTTCTCCATCTGCAGTCAGAGCTGCAAACTCCCAATTACAGAGTACTGGTTACAATCACGGCTTCCTCTTCAGCTCTTCTCCCATCAGCTGCAACCACTCACCTCTCTTCACCCTCACTGCTACTGCTGTCACTGTCAGAACTGTCATCTCTCTCTTCCCCGCCAGGGCCAGTGGCAGCCTCTGTCCCTGAAGGAGCCTCTGCCCTCTCAGGGGCCTCATCCTGGCACGGGGGAGGTTTGTTCTCCATCTTCACACCGGAAGGCGGTGGTGGCAGCTGCTGCCCCTTGTGACGGCTCTCGTACAACAGCTGGGCCTGACGGATCTCCAGGGCCTCGTCGGCATCATCCCCAATCCCGCTGAAGCCATCCTGTGATGGGGAAATCGTCAGGCACCCTTTGCCCAGGGAATGCCAGTCCCTGTCTGTCTTGGCCACCAGCCTCTGCTCACCTTTGAGAACCACAGGCTGGCCTGTTCTTCCTGCAGTAGTGCCTTTTCCTCCAATGGTACCAGCAATGGATTCTCTTCTTCCTCCTCCTCTTTACCATCTTGCACTTCAGCAAACCGTACACTGTACACCCAAGGAAAGTGGGTGGAGGGTCAGTGCCCTGGAGGGCTTGCTGCTGCCCACACTCCAACTGGCAAGCCCTGCCACCAGCTCTGCTTCGGACTTGAGCTGAGGGTGCCCTGCAGACACCTCCCCACACCCCTCCCCGCTCCTTACCACTTTTGGTCCTTTAGACTCTGAGGTTCTCTGACTCCTGCCAGCTCCTCTGGATCCAGGTCACTATCCAGAGATGTATCATCCTCCTCCTCAACATCTGATATGTAGATGTCATCTCTTGGCAGATCAGACAAAAACGTGTCTGCAGCACTCATGTCCCCCTGTGTTACCTCCTCTAACAACTGAGGTTTGACAGAGAAACAGAGATCAAGGGCACTAACAAGGTACATACTGCTTTTTTCCTCCATATTCATCACCTTAGTTTATCCTCAGCAACGCTGGAAAACACACTGTGTCAAGTACATAATATCTTCTTTTACAGACAGGGAAGTGATGGGATTAACCATTTAAAACATCCCACTCTAGGCCAGATCATTCAGCTGTGTCTTCTTCAGTGGTAGCAGAAACAGGTTTATGGAAAAGTACCCCACGGTCTAATTAGCGTCCGATTTTAAAATGTTCTAAAACACTGCTTTTTAAAAAATTACTTTCAGAAGGCACCTTATCACCAGCGAATAACATCTACAACTCTTGTTTCCACTGAATAAAGAAGCCCATGCCGTATACATCTAACAGGAAGCACTGTTTCACTAATAATGTCAACTCCAAGATCTGTTTTCCTCGTGGCAACTATAGCTATTTCTTGAATCACATACCAGGAATTACACCATCTTTTTTTTATTCCTTCCAAAAACGCTAGTAGGTAGGTCTATCATTTCCTTTTACAGATGAGGAAACTGAGGCAGAGAGCACATAAGTGGTAGTCTGCTCCAGGACCACTGTGCTCTACTGCCCCCTCAACAATACGAGCTGGTCACTACCTTCCCACACGAGAGCCACGAAAGCTCATTGTTTGTGATGCTGCTTTTACCAGGAAAAGCAGACTCCAGCATTCGGCAGAAAGCACCATCCCGCAGCCGGGTGCAGCAAGGTGCTAACTTGGTCTCAGTCAACTGAAGAACGCTGTGCCCCTCTTGAGGGAGACCCTCCCTCACACGTGCTCGTAACCCAGGCACCCTGGCTGCATCGCCTATAACCTGAGCTTCCTGCAACGAGGGCCTCTTGGTTCTGATATTCTAGTTCTACAAGGATAAATCTACGCCACACTCACAAATCTTCCTACTTTCATTATTTTAGGGGTGTGTTCTTTCCCGGCCTTTGAGACACAAGGCTCTTGTTTTTTTCCCAATCTCCCCATATCACGTCATTTACGGGTGAAGACAGCAACCATGAGCCATGATCTTTCAGCACACTTACCAAAAAGACATCCGACGCCCCAACTCCAAATACCCAAACAGATCCTCCTGTCCCCTCAGTGGGCCCCAAACCCCGCCTCACCTGGTGACCCCGGATGGTGCGCAGGGAGAACATGCCAGTCTCCCCCTCGTCTGCGATGGAAACCCCGGGAAGATCCATCTTCAGCTCCACACGTTCCCGCTGCTTCCTCTGCTCACGCAGCAGCTTCTTTTTCTTCCTGAGGGTATGGTTTGAGGAATTAAAGCTGCCCAGCTCTGAAGATCCCCATCCGTGCCTTCACCCTCTCTCCCCATCTTCACCCACCGAGGGACTCTGCCTTGCGGTTCCCCAAGCTCCTCCCCAGCTCCCCTCACCTCTTTAACTCCGCCACCTCCTGGGCCTTCATCTCTGCCAGGGTCCGGTCCAGCTCCTCCTCCTCCGAGGGCTGCGGCCCCATCCCAGCTGCGGACTCCTCCTCTTCACCTTCCTCTTCCTCCCCTGAGCTGAGGCTGACAGAGTAGTTGCAGGAGTCGGTTATTTTCCCAGATGCTTCCCCTCAACACCCAGTCAACAATTGCCCTGGTTTAGCTCCCTCCTCACCTGATGTCCAGTGCCTTTGCTTGTTCTTTCAGTTTCTTGGCCACATACCGCCGAAGCTTCGTTCTCCAGTTCAGTAGGGACCTGCCCCAGAGATACCTTCCTGACCTTGCTGTCTCCCTTTTGTCCTCACCTCCTCGTTTTGGGCCCATACCCCGAATTTCACGTTTGAGCCACAGAAGTCCTAAGGTTCAGGCCCCCACCCCAAACCTCTAACACAGCAGCATCCTGTTCCCAGAGACCCAGCGTCACGTCCTTCAAGGGCTGTCCCCTGCCTTCGGGGCTCACAGCACCTATGCCCACCCCCAGTGCAAACCTGAGCTCCTTACGCCCCAGCACCCTGATATCCTGACAGCACGCCTGGATGTCCTCAGTGGTAGTTGGATGCCGTGCCAACTCTTCATCGTCTAGCGAGATCTGTTCGGGAGGAGGGAAAAGAGTCAGGGGAGGTGTTCAGGCCATGTTTCTGGGGCTCCCTCGTACCCCTCGAGTCTGGGGACTCACTTCACTGGCTTTGGAAAGGAAGTCAACAGGGTTGGCAGCTCGGAGGAAGTCGGTGACTGAAGTTCGGTGATAGAGTGTGAGGTCACCCTCAGCATAGCCTTCAGCCTTAGGAAGGGAAATAATGAATGTTGAGCAGTCCCTTCTGGGGTGTCTGTAGGATTGACCAGGCCCAACCTCCCGAGTCCCAGGACCTGAGGGTGGCCCCCACTCGCCAAACACACCTTTGGCTTCTTCTTAGTCACCAATTCAGTAACAGTCTTGGCCTGAACTTCAACCTCCTTGAAGGCAAATTTGGGGTCAAAGAATTTACTGTCGACCTTGTCAGGAGCCAGGAATCCTAAGGTAATAGGATATATAAGAAAGCGTGCTTTGGTAGGTGGGAGACTAAATCAAGAGAACAAGGGAAGTTATGCCCACCCTGGCAGACGACAAAGATCTCTGCAGATTCATGACGAGAGGCTTGGGGCTTGGTGGCCTGCACACGGCGGAAGAGCTGCTGGAAAATCCATAGTAAGGGCTGATAGTCACGGGAACGGAAAACCTTTGTGATGAAGCAGCCACCACGGCTCAGAAAATCACAAGCCAAACGCAGAGCCATCAGTGTCAAATGGGCTGTGGGGGGGAGACAGTTAGCTGAGGACCTCTGCAGCCTGAGAGGGCATGCCCACCTCCACCCTCAGCTCCATGCCCCCCGATCCCGGCACCTTGTGAGTAAGCATCATGGACCCAGCCAGCCCCGACATTGGGGGCCCCGTCATTGAGCACAACATCAACTTTCCAGGTTTTCAGCTCCTTCCTCAGGGCCTACAGAGGAGAGAAACCACAGCAACAGAAATACAGAAATGGCTACGAATGGAGCCCTTCATTCAGCCAGCTGTTGAGTGCCCACCACGGCCAAATCCTGTGCCATGGACAGGGGATACAACAATAGCAAAAATAACACGTTTGTTTTCATGGACCTTACAGTCTACTAGTGAATTCGCTGGAAAGGATGTCACTGAAATCTCTGCACTTCCTCCAACTCCAAAGACCTCTTTCCTGAATAAATAAAGGCTGGGCGGACACGCAATATTATGGGCCTTGTTATATAAACAACATGCAGGCACTGCTCAAGGCATGGTTAACAGGAAAAACGTGCCTTCAGGGGATCAGGGTGGGAAGAGGAATGAATGTGGATGTCTACATATAAAGGGAACAGGAAAAGAGAGATTCCTATTACCTGCCTACAGCGTTCTGTTGTGATGTCCTCCTGGAGTGTCACCACATTGGGAAGAGGCTTGATTGGAACCAGATCCACTCCTAGAAGGTATTAGGGCAGAGTATTCCAAAAGGTTGTCTCAAGCAGGGAGAAAGGAAATGCAGAACACAGGGTCTCACACTCCCACCCCCTGGAACATCCAGGAGCACCACCTGTCACTCACCCACAATAAGGCTGGATACAGGCATAAACTTGGTGGCTACCTGCAGCCTATAAAAGAGAAGTAAAGATTAAAACACCCTGGACTGTCCCTTCCCCTCCCTCAGCAATGTGATCTCTCATCCCCGGTGTTAGGGGTCCCTGCTAAGTGCAGTGGAAACGAGACAGGCTGGGACCTCGGACCCTTTGCTGCAATACTTGCACCTGGACAAAACAACTCGAGCAACAGAATACAAAGAAACTATAAGGGACTAAACATTGCATGCATACCCAGTTGGGGTGAATTATGGACAAGAAGACAAAAATTATGGACACACACAAAAAAGACACCACCCCACTGTCACTTCTGAAGAGTTGGGAGCAAAAACAGGGTGTAGGCAGCAGGGCACTGCACATGCCCCCCAGCACTCAGCTCCACCAAAGGGGTGGGCAAACCACCTAAGCCGCCCCTCAGGCCGGACCCCCGGACACACCCCCACCTTCACGCTATATAAGGAACCAGCCAGCCCCCTCCTTGGGGAGCTGGCTAGCAAGGGAACCTGCTACTTGTTTTCGCTCCTCCCTGCTGCAGCAGAGGCCCCAAGAAAACCTTGCCTGAATTTCTTGTCTGGCCTCTAGTCCATTTATATTGACTGGGGAAAACCAAGAACCCTGGTCGGTATCAGCCAATCATATCGTAAGTACACGGTCCAAATCTTTCCCCCTGCAGTTTACGTTCTGGGGAGTAGAGAAATTTGAGGTTGGTATTACTGTTTCCCTCCCACCCCAAATGCAACTCTCAATCATCCAGGGCTGGAATCCAGAACGCGTCCACAAGGAGCGTCAGGTGCCGGGTGTTACACACCATCCACCTGGTGCAGCGCACAGGTCCAGCAAGGCTCGGGCTTTCTGCAGAAATTGAAAGCGGCGATTCAGCTGGATCAGCTTGAAAGCAGAGCGGGAACGGTAACCTGGAGGCGGCGACAAAGTAAGGCCCGTGAAGCGCTTTCCCAGCGGGATTTCTGCGGCCTTACGACCCACCACCCTTTCTACGGAAGAAAAACTCAATATTCGGAAAGGGGGCGAACCGGCCAAGACTGGTGGCACGCCCGCTCGCAGACGGCGCGAACCCTGACTCACCCGTCTCCTTTGCCAAGTGATAGAACTTGTCTCGCCGGCTCTTCCCGACTTTGCCCTTTTTGCCCATGGTGGGAGCGCCACTCAATATGGAGAGAAAGCAGAAATTGGGACGTCTCTTCCCGGAGCACTAGATTCCGCTCTTCGTTTCCCACTCGCCGTCGCACACACACTCGGAGCCTCAGTCCACACTACTCACCACCACCCAGCACCATTTCTATCACCCGTGAAGCGGCACGTGTGGGCAGCAAACGTATTTCCGCTTCCGCTTGCGTCACTCGCGTCCCCGGCTCCAAGTTTTCCGCCATTTTGAGCGTGGCCACAAAAATTTTCTGTCCCCAGGTTTTATAAGTTGGAAGCTGGCACCAGGAGAAATGGTTACTTTAACCAAAACCGAATTTCTGGAGAGTAATATTTAGGAGTTCTGCTAACCCTTTTCAAAGCTCCTGATCTCGCGTACCGCCGCCCCTCCCCTCATGGCCCCTGTTTAAGTTACCGTCTGTCCTCACACCCCGCCCATTGACCCGGAACTGTTCTCTGCCTTGGTTTTTCGGTCCCCAAGCCCCTGCTTCTGCGCCTGCGCGCCAAGGCGGCTCTGATGCCGGCCGCGGAAGAGGGAAGATGGCGCTTGACGGACCAGAGCAGGTATGGCGGCGGTGGTCGGGCGGGGACTGGGGCTGGATGCGAAACAGGTGTGATCCGAGGTGGGCAGCCGGTCGGGGCAAGAGGGTGGGGGGAGTGGGGGTGGGTGGGCCAGTCTAGACTGGGCCCTACCTGGGACCGGATCTGCTGTGTCAGCGCCTCCCCCGGCGGGTCAAGGCAGGGCCGGGAGTGGAAGACCCGGTGGAAGCCGAGTAAGTGAGAGGAGCGGTGGGAGCGGGAACCCATCCTTCCGCGAGTCGAGGGAGTCGGGGGACACGTCCTTCCTGCTGGCTCCTCCTGTAGTAATAACACCTGGGGTTTGTGTAGCGTTCCCGGGTGTGTCGTCTCTTGATCCTTCTGGAAGTCTTAAGAGGTAGGCACCGTTCTCATTCTGTTTTAGTTTAGTCACGAGAAATGGTTCCGAAGAGATGGAGTGAGGGCTTAGAACCCAAATCTTAAATCTCCGAAATCCAAGCTGGAAGTAGCTTTATCCCTTGGATGTTTAACCTGTTGGTAACTAATTACACTGTGTCTTCAGATGGAGCTGGAAGAGGGGAAGGCAGGCAGTGGACTCCGCCAGTATTATCTGTCCAAGATTGAAGAACTCCAGGTGAGAACGGACTCCAAAGGTCCAGAGGGAGCTAGAAGGGGGATGAGGGATTGATGGAACGGATTTCTGCAAATCCATATAATTCCACTGGGGGCGCAGTGGAAGAAGTAACAAGCCAACGGTATAAAGTATATGAAGTTAACAGCCTCTTGTTCCTCTCAAGTCTCATCATTTTGAAGGTAGTATTCACAGTTCATTAAACATCTTTATAAGTCAAATTTTAACGTAAAAGGTACCCCTAGCCAAAAGTCATTCTTCTTAGAAGAAGCCTGAATGAGAGGGTTTCTTATAAAAGAGAAGACATAGGATCAGAAGATGAGATTTATCAGAGGGAGGGTTGGGGCAGAGTGAGGGAAGACAGAATTGAGGAGTCTGGACAATGCTGATTCCGTAGGACTGAATGAAAAGGAACTGGACAACCCAGTGCTCTAGCCTAAACAGGGAGCAGGGACCACAGAAATAAGGAAAATAATGTCAGTTGGATGGAGGAGAGCCACAAGGAAAAATTCTGAACTCCAGGTACATTTGTAGGTATCATATTTGGTTTGTCACTTTTTTTTTAGAAGAGACTATGATATATATATATTTTTTAAAATTTATTTTTATTTTTGGCTGTGTTGGGTCTTCGTTGCTGCACGCGGGCTCTCTCTTTGCGGCGAGTGGGGCTACTCTTCGTTACGGTGCGCGGGCTTCTCATTGCGGTGGCTTCTCTTGTTGCGGAGCACGGGCTTCAGTAGTTGTGGCTCGCAGGCCCTAGAGTGCAGGCTCAGTAGTTGTAGCGCACAGGATTAGCTGCTCCGCGGCATGTGGGATCCTCCCAGAGCAGGGCTCGAACCTGTGTCCCCTGCATTGGCAGGCGGATTCTTAACCACTGCGCCACCAAGGAAGTCTGGTTTGTCATTTTTGAAATGCATTACATGTGCTTTCATTTGCTTCTCACGTTAGTCCTGAAAAGAGGCAGGATAGGTGATGCTTGCAGTTTGGTAACAGATCTAGATCTTTAACATAGCTTTCATTGGCTTTACCCAACTGTTAATTGCCAGCAATGGGGCTAGAACTTAGGCTTCTGACTCAGAGGTCTTCCCACTCTACCATGTTACCAGTCTGCAAGAAACTGACTATGTGAGCCAGCTGTTAATTCTTCTCCACTATGGTTTGTTATTCCTGGACCAGTATTAGACAAGCAGCCTTTTTTTCCTGTGGTTGTCCTACACTCCAGAGGGACTCTTGGAGGACAGGATAGGGTCGTTAGAATCATATTGGAGAATCTGAATGGAGAATGCAGGTGCCTTGTGCTCCTTCCTCGTTTAGCTCATATCAGCCTATGAGGGTTTCGGCCAAGATCTTAATTGCCTACTGTTTTCCACCCTTTGCTTCTTGTCCTCCACAGCTGATTGTGAATGATAAGAGCCAAAATCTCCGGAGGCTGCAGGCACAGAGGAATGAGCTTAATGCAAAAGGTGAGGGGGAAGGATGGGAAGGCTGTGTGTGGGCAGTTTGAAGTGAGTCTTTACATTGGTGCCTATTGCTTTTCCCAGTCCAAGATGATGCTCTGTTTACATGCACATCTCTCTCCTCAGCCCCATCGTAATCTCCTTAAAGACCTGAACTTTGACTTTTTTTTTTGAGGCCTTCCCTTCAAAACTTTACAACAGTGCTTAGTTCATGCATGTTGAATCAAGTCATAGGTGGGGGACACCAAAGAATCTGGGTGGCCATTGTGTCTGTTTCGCATCTAGTTCGCCTGTTGCGGGAAGAGCTACAGCTGCTGCAGGAACAGGGCTCCTATGTGGGGGAAGTAGTCCGGGCCATGGATAAGAAGAAAGTGTTGGTTAAGGTAAAGGCAACATGACCCCAGGGACCAGCCCGTTGCCCACTGCATTCCCATACCTTTGTGTGTAGTGAGGACACTGTTTTCACGTTACTGTAAGACTCATGTGTCTTCCTGGGCGAGGTCGGTGATTTGGTGGCTGTTGGGGAGGAAGGTCACGAGCCGTTGTTTCTCTAGGTACATCCTGAGGGCAAGTTTGTCGTAGACGTAGATAAGAACATCGACATCAATGATGTGAGTGCAGCTGGGGAGGTGGGAGGTGGGGGGTCAGCTCTCACCACACCACTTCCTGAACCTCTCTCTCCTCACCCAGGTGACACCCAATTGCCGGGTGGCCCTCAGAAATGACAGCTACACTCTGCATAAGATCCTGCCCAACAAGGTAGACCCACTGGTGTCACTGATGATGGTGGAGAAGGTGCCAGATTCAACTTACGAGATGATTGGTGGCCTGGACAAGCAGATCAAGGAGATCAAAGAAGTGATTGAGCTGCCCGTTAAGCATCCTGAGCTCTTTGAAGCGCTGGGCATCGCGCAGCCCAAGGTGAGCAGGGCTTCTATGGGAGGACCGTGCTGCTACTGTATATCTCCTGCCCCAGGCTGGATAGACTGGAGCCTGCTTACGCTGGCTCTCCCCATGCCGAGGGGCTGGGGGAGAGATGCTGCCAGGCCACCCAAGTGGTTTGGTTATAAGCTCCAGAAGGGGCCTTGACATTCATTTTTTTATCTCTAGCATCTAATATGGGATCTAGCACAGTGCACACACTCGATAAATGTTCATTGAATGAAACATGGAGGCCAGCTTTTTGCCCTGAGTCCTGTTGTTCTCTAGGGAGTGCTGCTGTACGGACCCCCAGGCACTGGGAAGACACTGTTGGCCAGGGCTGTGGCTCATCATACAGACTGTACTTTCATTCGTGTCTCTGGGTCTGAATTGGTGCAGAAATTCATCGGGGAAGGTAACTGTGGCCAGAAACAAGAAAACTATAAGGCGGCGGGGGCTGGGGGGCCCATCAGCTTAACGCCAGCTTGGCCTCTGTGCAGGGGCAAGAATGGTGAGGGAACTGTTTGTCATGGCCCGAGAACACGCTCCATCTATCATCTTCATGGACGAAATCGACTCCATCGGCTCCTCCCGGCTGGAGGGAGGCTCCGGAGGGGACAGTGAAGTCCAGCGCACGATGCTGGAGCTGCTCAACCAGCTGGATGGCTTCGAGGCCACCAAGAACATCAAGGTGCAGTGGGGTCGGCTGTGGGAGGAGCCACGGGAAGGCCCCGGGTGAGGCTGCAGCCTCAGGAAGGGCTTAGCTGACGCCACCTGCTCTGTCTACTCAGGTCATCATGGCCACTAACAGGATTGACATCCTGGACTCAGCGCTGCTCCGCCCAGGGCGCATTGACAGAAAAATTGAATTCCCACCCCCCAATGAGGAGGTTTGTGATGGGCAGCGCTGGCAGTGGCTCCGGCTGTGAGGGCAGGCCACGGGCTCAGGCTTTTCCTCTCCCATCGCTAGGCCCGGCTGGACATTTTGAAGATCCATTCTCGGAAAATGAACCTGACCCGGGGGATCAACCTGAGAAAAATTGCTGAGCTCATGCCAGGAGCATCAGGGGCTGAAGTGAAGGTAATTGGAGGGCCCAAGGAAATGGGGGCAGCAGCACGAAGCTCCAGGTTCCAGGGCACAGCCCCAGCGCCTGTCTTCCTTTCCCTGCTCAGGGCGTGTGCACTGAAGCCGGCATGTACGCACTGCGGGAGCGGCGAGTCCACGTCACCCAGGAGGACTTCGAGATGGCAGTAGCCAAGG
This sequence comes from Grampus griseus, assembly GCF_964374135.1. Taxonomy (NCBI): domain Eukaryota; kingdom Metazoa; phylum Chordata; class Mammalia; order Artiodactyla; family Delphinidae; genus Grampus; species Grampus griseus. The sequence goes on along the minus strand of NC_139014.1, from coordinate 14,542,484 downwards.
TACAGGCCTCCGTCTTTCTGCCTTTGCTGATGGTGGCTCTGGAGCAGTGGGGATGGGGCACGTGTTCACCCAGTCTCTAACTTAAATGTTCGCTCTGTCTCTCCAGGTCATGCAAAAGGACAGTGAGAAAAACATGTCCATCAAGAAGCTGTGGAAGTGAGGCGGATGTCCTTTGTGTGGGTCCCTCAAATAAAGCTCTGCAGGACAAGACCTTGAGGACTTGAGTCTGTTAATGAGTGGCCGCACTGTTCAGTCACCAGGTCTGGGCACCACCAATAAACAAAGATTTATTTGGAAATTTCCAAACCTGCCAGAAGTGGCACTTGCCAAGCCCTAGGCCCACCCTCCTTAACAAGCTCCAAAGGACAATAGTCCTCGCCATCTCTCCCCTGTACCTACCCCTGCCCACATACACCCATGCCTCAGGCCACGCCAGAGAACTAGTGTGCCCTCCCTCTAGGAGGCGTTACCCCCCGGGCCCAAGAGCTGGGGTGGCAGCCCTCTGGCCTCTCAGGAGATGATGGCGGCCAGAGCCGCTTGCATAGATTGAGAGAAGAAAACAAGGAAGGAGACACCAAGTAGGGCTCCCTGAAAAACCCCAGCTTACCCCTGTACAAAAAAAAGTGGCTCCCGCATAGAAAAACCTGCTCCACGAATAGTGCAAATACCCAAGAAAGGAAAAAAAACCAGCAGCAAGGCTGGGCTGGTAGGAATGGCAAAGAACTTTGGTTTGGAAAGGCTAGGAAGAGTGTGAGCTGTGCCCCTCTTCCTCGCCCAGCTCCCCAGAGCCAGCGCTGACACTCGCCCCAACGGGGTCTGTAAACAAGCAAAGCCAGGGGCCTTTGGTTCTGAAAGGTCTCGGTTACCATGTCAAAGCACAGCCTCCAGGTCCTACTTGGGCCTGCCTGCAGGGGGCAGAGGAGGCCTCTGCTGTGAATCCAATTAAAGCCAACGTGTAAGTAATAAGGCTTTGGGACCAAGCAACAAGGAATCCTATCACTACACTTACGAAACTAAAGCTGGGGAGCAGAGGGTGACAGGAGACACCCCTCCTCCCTCCTTATCCTACATGTCTGTGCCCCAGAGGGCGGTCCCCTTCCAGGCTGAGGAGGGGGTGGCTCCAGGGCTGGGAAGAAAGGAAGGGATCCCTGAGCAGTTAGGTCAGGCGGATTCCCAGCACCTGTTCCAGTTCCTGCCTTCGCTGCTGCACCTGGAGGAGGGAGAGACGGGTGGCTCAGGCCTGTCTGACCGCCCGCGCTTGTGAGTGGCTCGCCCTCCCCTCTGGTGTGCAGTCCCGCTCAACCACAGGCGGGCAGATGGGGCGCAGCCGCCTCACCTTGGCAAAGATGTGCCTCCCCACTGCTTCCTGGGCCCAGGGCTGGTGGTAGAAAGCAGCTCGTCTCTCCTCCTCAGGATTCCCAATCACATCAGTGATGATCTGCAAAGAGCCAGGAGGAAAGCTGAACATGATTCCCACCCCTGATCTATCTGCCCCTGGAACCGGAAGAATAGTGATGGGGGCACAACCACCCAGAGCTTAACATGGGATCAACCTCAGGAAAGAGGAGCACACCTTGAGGTCCCGGCGCTGGGAACGGAGCCATTCCTGGATGAAGTCCTGGGGGTCAGTGCTAAAACTGAGCATGAAATCCCTCTGGGTCTTCAGCTGGTTGATGGACTCAATGGTCTCATGGATCTGGGAAAAGGGGTACATGTGTCAGACTGGCTGTTTCCAGCCCTAACCCCAGAGGACTCGGATCCCATCCCAAGGTGCCACATGTATGGAAATGCCTGAGAGCCTAACTGGCCTCACTGTGGGCCCCAGAGGAGGCTGTGAGGGTAGGGGCCCACCTTGACATCAAGAGAGGCGATCTCCTGCTGATTGGTGGTGGAGGCCAGAAAATTGCTCATCTGGGCCTTAAGCGGGTCATCCACCTCCACATCAATGTCGTAACAGGCTGTCTTCTTCTGGTCGTTAGGGTCCACGCTACACACAACACAGGGGAGGGAAAGCGTGAGCACACAGCTCCACCCCACCCACCTGGGCCAAACTGCACACGCTCGGGGAGCAGGAAACCAAACCTGCTGCTTTTCTCTGGCTTTAATTCAAGCCAAAGGTAAACTGCTCTTAGAGGAGCCTTCCTCCTCCTCTTCCCATTTACCTAATGACATGGTTGATGACAATGGGGTCTGGATGCTGCAGCAACCCGGCTAGCTTCATGGGAATCTCAGAGAAACGGAGTCGGCCACAACTGAAGATCTAGAGAGAGCACCAGAGGGTTGGTGATGCCTTTGTGGGCACACGGCGAAGTGGACCATCCCAGGGGCAGTGTGAAGAACGTGGTTGAGAACTAGCCCAGTGGGGCTCTGGAGCCGCAGGCAAGACAGAGGCTGCGAGACTAGAGGGGGGACGGCGTCCAGCTAACCTGGCGGAAGTACCGGTTGCAGTTGATGTACTCCCGCTCGTGGCCGTCCTGCAGCTGGTTGTGTTTGATGTAGAGCCACAGGGCCTGCATGATGGCAGCCCTCGTCTGTGTGTGCACCCCCAGCAGCCTCGCCAGTCGGGGGTCCAACTTGTACTGGGGAGGCTGGGATGGACAGAGGGGAGTCAGAGAAGGGGTTCTTGTGAAAAAAAAAGAATAGGACAGGGACAGGCTTTACAATAGGGACCTGCCCCAATGCCCCAGAGGAGAGTCCCTGTGACCCCAAACATGGCCCCAGGGCACTTGTCACCTGATGATCCAGCATGAGCAGGAGGGTGCACTTGACGTTGAGGTCTCCGGGCCGTTTCACCTGGAAGCCATCTGTCTCCTGGGTGGTGGGCATCCGGTGCCACTGGCAGGGGGGAGGGGAGCAGAGCTCATCACCAAGGGGGTGGGCATGAACATACACAACCTGGCCCTGCAAGGGGACTAAGGCCATTTCTCTGGCCACCTGGCATGTCACCCTGTGTTCCTGAACCCTAGGCCCACTCTCACCTCCACCAGGTGGTTGTCAGGCCCGTACAGTTCCTTGTCCAGCTCAATGACGAGGCTCTTGAAGAATGAAGAAAACTTCCTCTTCTGTTTACTAGGCTGGGGATGCAAAGGGGTGTGAGATAGGGGTGCTGATGAGCGCTCAAGCCTAAGCTATACTAAGCCCCAAACAGAGGAATATTGTTTCAGCCCTGAAGCTCAGGGTACTGAAGATTCTTGGGCCCTGAAGGAAGCCGGGAAAAGTGAGAGACTTGAGACAGGGAAGGGGCTCTATGCAGCCCCACTGTCAGCCAATTAGAAAGGGGCACCCCTTCCTCAGGACACTTTACTGCCATCTGCAGGAAAACTGTTGTAATAACCATACAAATCTCCCACCTCGTACTGGCTCAGAGCTGTGCAAAGCATGAACTGTGAGCAGTGCCCTCTCCCTCATGCAGGACGTCCCCGGAAGTGCCCAACTGTCTGGCCCACACAGGCCACCTCCCTTCCAGACACCTCCTTCCCCAACTCACATCATCCAGCAGTTTTCCTTCTACTCGGAGTTCCCAGGAAGCCACCTTGTCCCCTGCGGGGTTTCCCCCAGGGGTCCCTGCGGTTCCTGCGCTATCACCTTCTGCCTTGCTGGGACTGAACGTATTAGAAATATAGATCCGCAGCTTTCGTTTTTGCTAAAGAGAGAAAGACGACCGGTTAGCTAGAGGGGGACCAGTGTGTTGGAAAACACTGCTACCCAATCTTCCCGTCTGAACTCATTCAACATCAATACAGAGCAGTGACTGTGGGCCAGGCCCCTGGTTAGGCACTGGGAATCAGGAGAGGAAATTTCAGTCCTGGCCTTCAAAGGACTCACAATTTCACAGGGGAGACAGATGCACTACCAACAGTTCCAACACAGGGGGATCAGTGGTGTGACAGAGGTACACAGGGGGTGCTATCAGGCAAACCAGAAGCCTCTGGCTCCTATTTTAAATGAAACTCAAACACCCATGATGGTCCCAGAATATCATCTCCTGGAAAGTCTTCACCGTTCAAGAGGCTGTTCTAGATAAAGCTTCTCTAGGGATGGGGAAGAAGACAGGAACTATCCTCATCTACCCTGTAGTTTTGCCTTTCAAACTTCTGACCACGATCTACAATATTTACATTTTAAATCATGATCCAGGATCTACACACATAAATACATGAAATAAAAATGTCGTTAAGTCCTTTACTACGGTGAAGAATTATTATAATTTCTACTATGTTATATTTCATTGAGAACGTGCTGGCCCCACCACACTAAATTGAGTCCATGCTCAATGGGCTGTATCCTACAATGTGAAAAATCCTGCTCTAGCCCATCACAGACCCTCGCTTGGCCCCTGGAAAACAAGGCCAGGGAGAGGCAGAGAAGCCTGGCAAGGCCCAGAAGTAGCTGGGGCTGCACACACCGTCAGAGGCTTTTTGATGGCCTCCTGGATCTCCATCCGCTTTCGAGCAATGGTCTGGTCCAGCTTCCGCTCAAAAGCCAAGAGATCCATGTACGCCTGAGACTCTGGGACAAGCTCCCGAATCTGGAGGAAGGGAGAAGGGGTTCATCAGCTTGTTTCAGCTGCAGCTCTGGTTCCTTCCTCCATTTCTCCCTCACCCCAGGGTTAGGGGAGACTCACTCCACCCTCAGCCAACCAGCCCTTGGGTGAGCCTCCTAGGCCCCCTCCCAACATACTCACTCGCTGAGGTAGAACTTTATCTGCCATCTTCCTCCTCTTTAACCTGGGAGGACAGAAACCCACTTAAGAGGTCAATGGTCCAACGTACCTCCCCCACTCGCCATCTACCTCTCCAGTCCCCAGGACCTTCCCCCAGGAGACCTGGGAGTCTTCCTCAATCATCGAAGCTCTTAGGACAGAAGGAAACCATCTGTTACCACTAGAGCTGCACTAGATGGGGTGGGAGAAACAGGATGGTCTTACCCCCGGCGCTGGGCAGGCATTGGGGGCTGAGCCTGGGGCACAAGCAGGCGTTTTCGGAATGGGTCCATCATGGTGGGTGGCATGCCAGGTCGAAGTGGAGCAGCTGAGCCAAATGGGGAGCCGGCAGGGGGTCCCACCTGCAAGCCAGCCATGGGCATCCGGCTCCCTGGTGACATGCCAGGCCTCTGGGGGAAGTGAGCCAACGGAGATGCACAGGTCAGCGGTGGGGCCCTATGGGGCCCGTAACCCATTCCCTCCATCCCTCTGCTCAGCCAGGTCCAGCCCTGAGCAGCACATGGCAGAGCCCGCGGAGCCCGGGCAGGAGTGCCAAGAACAAAGGGGAGCAGGCGCCTGAGAGCAGAAGTGTAAACCACACCTGCCCCGCCCCCTTCAACCGCCCTGGCAGCCGTGCCAGCGAATGAGGCCTGCAGAGCCCAGGGGTGGGAGGAGAATCCTGCCTGCAGAGAGAAGAAGGGCCTGGGGGAGTTCTTCAGGGCCCATCGCCACTTCCAGCCAACTTCCGGCCCTAGCACACTATGCCCCTGCTCCCTGGGACCAGCCAGCTTCAAGGCACTCCTGAGGCTCTCAGATGGTCCCACAAAGCACTCCCATCCGCTCCTTCCCCCAACTTGAGGGAGAAGCCTGGGGGCAGTATCGTGGCCAGGTGGCTGGGTGCAGTGTGAGGGGAGCAGGCTGACGGTCACAGCCGCAACACCCATCCTGTCGCCAGCCTGGTGGTGTGACTAAGAGGAGAAAGGCAGTCCAACAGGCTGGCGAGCCCATCAGGCAGTGGAAGCCCAGGTGAGCAAGCCGCAGCGGGATGGCGTGGAGCCTGTCCCAGCCAGTGGGGGGCCTCAGGCGGAGTAGAGACCATCTGGCCGCCATATGACCCCTACTCACCACCCACAACTGGACCCTTCTCTCACCTCCCCACTGCCCAGCCCCCAGCCCCTACGCCAGAAGACCCTGAAGGGGAAGCCGTGGCTCCTGCGGGAGAGAGAGCAGCTGGCACCTGGCCTCTGCGCGTGGTCCACGCACCCACCGCCTGGAGGCTAGGGCTGGCTTGGCAACCCCAAGCTGGAGAAGGGAGGTAAGATTATCAGGGGACGCAAGGATCGAAGTCTTAGGATCAGCAGAGGAATCTGAATGAGAGGTGGCTTCCTTAGAAGCCTGCAGAAGGATTTCCCACCGAGGTCAGGCTCCCCAGCATCTCTGTGGAGCCCCTCGGGGAGTAACCCCCGCCCCTTCCCAGAGGCTGCTGCCTGCAAGGCCTGTTTGGCAGCTCTGCCTCGTACACACTGTCCCTGGCAGCTTCACAGGGCTGGCCCCAAGGCCCAGATTATGCAACCGCCAGGACCAGCCAACCAAGCCAGGCTGGGTGGGGACTCGCACCAAATCAAAGGACCCCCGCCCCCCCCCAGCACTGGGAGATTCCTGCTCCACCTCTTCAGCCAGCACTCAACCCCTGTTCTCTCCAAGGAGGGTCAGATTCTTGACCAGATGCAGAGACGGACAGAAACATGACCCAGAGTGGGGGGGGGGGAGGAGAAAGGAGTGAGGCATGAAGGAAGCGTTTGGGAGGATGGAGTTCAATGTGGGGGGCTCTGTCTGGGACCTCTGGAGTCCTGCCACAAGTCTCTCCTCATCAGGAAGGGAGTCATCGGAGCTGTTGAGAGGCAGTCAGCCTGCTTCTCTGCCTTAATGAGCCACAGCTAGAGATGACAGAAAAAACTCAGGGTGGCCACAGCTGAGAGCCCAGCCCCACGCACCCTAGATTCGAGTTTTTCCCACCAGTGCCCGAGCTGAAGGGGAGGAAGAAGTGAGGCGGGGGCCTGCAGAGTGGGAGCCGGGGCCTCTTCACTAGGGCGCCCACAAAACCTCCTGAGCAACACCCAACCCGCTGAGGCAGGTGCTCCCGGAACAGGAAGTCCCCAGACCAGGCGGCACAGGCAGGGCCTGGAAGAGGCCCCTCCCAGACGCTGCTCCACACTCTTCCCGGGTGAGAGCCCCCAGCTCGCCCAGGGCCCCAGGCTTCTCCCGAGGGGGAAGGGGCCCAGGGAAAGGCTGCTTACAGTTCATGAAGTCCCAGCTCGGCCTGGCCAAGCTCCACACCTGGGCTCTGAAGCACCAGTAACTCCTTCTCTTCTAAAAAAACAACCCAAGAGTTAAAGAAAAGAACAGAGCCCCGAACGCTTGGGCTCCCTGAGCCCCTTCCTGCAGCAGGGCTAGCTAGGGAGGCCTGGCTCAGTGCCCTGAGCCTCAGGAGCGGGCAGTAACCTCCTCTCCCTCAGCCCGGCAGCAGCCCACGTCCTCAGCTGGACTCTGGCTCCACCACCGGGGACAGCAGGGGCGGGAGGCCAGGCCTGATGCTGCGCCTCCAGAGAGCACGCTCGCCCGGCTCAGCGCCTGGGGCCCTGGGGCTCCTGGTGGCTGGGCCTAAGGACGGAGGAGAAGAGCGTATACCCCTGCATACATGGAAAATATCCTGAACTCTCCGGCGTGAACCCAGCACTCTGTGTTTTTTGGGGTTTTTTTTTTTCATTTTTTGTTTTCTTTAAGCTCCTTGGTAGACTGTGACACTGTAAGAAGGTGGGTCGTCACTTCCCTTGTATCAATAGGCTCCCCTATTCGCCCCACTTGGGCCTGAGAGCTCACTGCAGGCACCAGCTCCAGCTCACTGCAGGCACCCCAATAGAGAGGCACCCCCGCTCCTCAGGTCTCAGATCCCTTCTCCTGGAAGTCACATAACTGGACTTGGAAAGAGGCCAAGCAGGATCCTCCTCAAACTCAGCCAAAGTGAACCGCCCCCGCCCCCGGCACCTACCTCTACTGCCGGCCCCCCCAACCCCGGCCCTGGGGAGAGGAGGAGGAGACCCTGAGCAGCTGGATGGCAAGCAGAGGCTCAGTGCCTTCCCCAAGGTCCCCACTCCTAGAAGCCTGGGCTACCCAGCCAGCCAGCTCAGCCTTGCCACCGGCCCAAGGCCACTCCCTACAAATCACTGTGGAATCCATCCTCTCAGGGGCTTTCCCCAGGCCACATTTCCCATGGTCTGCAAGCTGAGGAAACTAGAGAGGCTCCTATCAGATCCTTAGATCCTTCCCAGGCCAATGGCCCACAGGGAGGCTCCTCAGCTAACTCGCCCAAGAGCCAGAATGACAGATGCAGGGATCCCTCAGTGACACCCTGGCCCATGAATCCCCAAGGGGGAGGGCAAGATGGGACAGATGAATCCCAGCTGGAGCCTTTGGGACCAGATCTGTCCCTGTCAATACTCAGACCTTAGTTTTCTTTACAGGGAGGACGGAGAATGAGGGGTAAGAGGGAAAAATCACTGCCCCCAAATGAAGCATCTCTTTACAAAGTGAGGGCCCAGGGCTCCTGGGGGGATATGTGTACCCTACTCTATGAGGATCCATTTGGGGGACCTCTACCTGGGCAAGTGAGGTAGAGGAGACATGAAAATCTCCCAGCTGCCCTGAGAGATTAGCAAGAAGCCAGTGTCAAATGCTGGGGCACATGGATTGGGATATGGCATTGTTAGAACCTAAAGACTAATTAAAAATGGAGGGGGACTTCCCTGGTGGCGCAGTGGTTGGGAATCCGCCTGCCAATGCAAGGGACACGGGTTCAAGCCCTGGTCCGGGAGGATCCCACATGCCGCGGAGCAACTAAGTCCGTGCACCACAACTACTGAGCCCGCGTGCCACAACTACTGAAGCCTGCACTAGAGCCCATGCTCCGCAACAAGAGAAGCCAACGCAGTGAGAAGCCCGCGCACCGCAACGAAGAGTAGACCCCGCTCGCCACAACTAGAGAAAGCCTGCAAACAGCAATGAAGACGCAACGCAGCCAAAAAAAAAAAAAAAAAAAGTGGAGAGGGTGGCGGGAAAAAGGATGGGCGCAATTCCCAAGCATTCTGGGGGCGACCAGAAACAATGAACTTGGGGACTGATAAGCCCCGCCCCCCCAGTGTCAGGCTGAGTTCCTCACACACTGACCCTAAGAAAGAGTCTCTGCCTCTCAATGGCCTTTGAAGCTGCAACCCGAGAAGCCCCTCTGCAAAGCCAAAAAAGACAGAACCCTTTGAAGCAACTCTCTGCAGGCTCCTCCAGCCGCAGACCAGCGGTGCTCAGTGGAGACTCTCTGCTCCTCCAGACTGATCAACTCCTGGACACTATGACACCAGGCAGAAAGCCATAAATAAAGTCTGTCCAGAATGGGCTGGGCTTTCCTCCTTCCTCAGGCTTGTCCACCACCCTCTCTGGTCTAACCCAGAGTCATCCCTGTGTGAAGGCCCCTTGGCCTGACCCAGGAGTAGACTACCCCTGCACAGGCTGGAATCCCTTATCTTCTGCCTCCGGTGGCCGTGGGAAGCCAGGCCCTTCTTCCTCCTCCTTAGCAGCTGGGAGCCATCTCAGACACGCTAGAACTCTGCCAGTTCCCAAGTAGAAAAAAAAACAGAGCAGACTTGGAGTAGGACCAAGACCAATGCAGGATAACCTGCTTTCTCAGTGAGGGTCCTTTTCCAAAACTTTCTCATCACTTCCCAGGACCCCTTACCCGATAATCTACACTACACTTCTCATCCCACCCGCCCACAACTCACTAGCTCCAACAACGCCTCCATCTCTCAGTTGCTCAGAATCCCTGTTCTAAGGAAGAACCCCGACCCTCCTAACTGCTTCAAACCCTACACCCCAGAGTAGCTCTTACCTTCTCCCCCAACTCCACCACCACCTAGCCGAGCCCGAGGGTCCCTGGCCTTGCCCCCCACCGTGCCCCGTGAAATCCGCATGCAGAGCCCCTGTACCATCTATCCAGGAGGCTGCCCCAGGGCCCTCACTCGAGGGCCCCTTCGCCCCCTGCCCCGGGCGTGCTAGCGGCGCCACCCGCCCATCCGCCCTCCTCACCTGGAACTGCGCCGCAGGGCCCGCGGGGCCCATGGGGCGGAAGGCGGCGGCCCCAGGGCCCCCCACGCCTCCAGCCGGCCCGGGCCCCCTGAGCGCCGGTCCGGGCAGCATGCCGGGTCCTGCTGGCGGAGGCGGAGCTCCCAGGGCCGCGGCAACGGCGCCGCCGCCAGGGCTCAGCGGGGGCAGCGGGAACCCGCCCGCGCCACGGCCCGACATCGCTCCGTCCCGTCCGGCGGTGTCTCGATCCGGACTCCGGGCTTCGCGCTGAGTTCGCTCCGCGCTCCGCGCTCCGGGACTTTCCGCTCTAAATTCCGGGTTCTAGGGTTTGTTGATCCGGATTCCGGGATTTCCTAATCCAAGTTCGCGAGCTCCTCACAAACCCAGTTTGGGGCAGGGCCGATCCTGATTCCGGTCCTGCCCGGGAAATTCCGGATCCGGGATGTGCTACGGGCCCGCTTGCCTCCCCCGGCCTCCGGAGGTTTGGCCGCCAGTGTCCAGTTACGCAGAGGCGGCAACTAACCCTCTGCCCCGCCTAATCCAGCCCAGCACTAAGCCCCGCCTATACCCAGCCGCCCAGTGCGAGGATGCCTCCTCAAATCCCGCCCCTCGCGAGACCCGCCCCCAACAGGCACCACCCCTAACCGCCGGCCCCCCAGGAGCCCCGCCCACACCCCTTGGGCCGGCCCTCCATCGGAGGGGCGGGGGCGGAAGCTGCGCACGGAAAAGCGGGGCGGGGTCAGAGGTCAAAGGTCAGGAGGGCTTCTACAGTGAAAGAGTAGTTGCTGCGTTCTCCTTCGTGCAGCCGACTCACTGGGGTACACGGCCACGCTCCCTGAAAATACTTCTATCAGACATCCTTTCTACGTTTTCAGCATTAAAGACAACTTACAGCTGCCCTATCCAGCAGAACAGCTGCCAACTTGACTTTCTTTAAAAGCCCATCCTGGGGACTTCCCTGGGGGCGCAGTGATTAAGAATCTGCCCGCCAACGCAGGGGACACGGGTTCGAGCCCTGGTCCGGGAAGATCCCAAATGCCGCGGAGCAACTAAGCCCGTGCACCACAACTACTGAGCCTGCGCTGTAGAGCCCTCGCGCCACAACTGCTGAGCCCGTGTGCCACAACTACTGAAGCCTGTGCACCTAGAGCCCATGCTCCGCAACAAGAGAAGCCACTGCAATGAGAAGCCCGTGCACCGCAACAAAGAACAGCCCCTGCTCGCTGCAATTAGAGAAAGCCTGCGCGCAGCAACGAAGACCCAACACAGCCAAAAAAAAAAAAAAGCCCATCCTGGTGGCGCAGAGCTGCCAAGGGACTTGGCTGCCCCAGACCGGATCCAGCTGTGTGAAGGGCTGAATTGGCCAAGCGCCGAGTTCTTATCGCATATTTTGAATGTGCCTCTGCCTCACTTTAAGGAAGCCTAGTACTTTACTCCACAGGAAATGTTTCTAGGCAAAGGAATTTTGCATTATGAGAAGCCTCCCTGAGTTAAATATCCTTCTCCAGGATTTATAGCACTTTTCAAAAATTCAGTACCTTTTCAGAAATCAGCCCTGTGTCAGAGGTACTCAGAATAAAGTGCTTTAGCTGTGCCAGGTGTTCTGTGATTTTTCTCCCCATGATACAGACCAGTGCTTCTTCAACTCTAAGGAGCATAAGAAACACCTGGGGCTTTTGTTTAAAATGCAGATTATGATCCAGTAGGCCTGGGTTCTGCGGTAGGGATCAAGATTCTGCATTCCTAACGAGCTCCCAAGCAATGCTCTTGTTACTCAGACTACACTTTTGACTATCCAAGATCGACTTCTTCATTATACAAATTCTCTGCTGTATGTTTTCATCCCCAACCAAGTCTTGCACCATAGCACCCCAGATCCTGTTTACAGTGCAACCCTTTTTAGTTAGTTCTGCTCATCTGTACTTCCTGGTATCTTTATCCTCCAGTGATAAACCCTGCTATTGCTGCTGCTGCTGCTTTCCTGCCTCTTGGTCTTCTCAGAGATCCCTCTCCTCTTTCTCCCTAAAAGTGGGTTAACTGCCAGTCTGAAAACAGACCACTGGAATTGTTCCAGTCATTGAATCAAGGCCCCTCCCCACCACTGCAAAGTGGGTAAAGAATTCTTGACAGTGCAGTTAATGTCCATTTCAGGACTTTCAAGCTGCTAGAGCAACAGTAGTTCCAGAGGAAGTAGTAAGTGTGAATCTCCTGGGGAGCTATTCCAAAATATCCCTGCCAAACCACCCCCCTACACACACACACACACACACACACACACACACACACACACACACACACACACCATTGGCTCCCAGTGTTGCATTTAAAAAAAGACCTCCCAGGTAATTCTGACACAACCTTCCTTGTATGTGTAAACAAATGAATGATCTTTAAGTGTAGTGAGATAAAATGATAAACAATGTCAGCAATGAGCTAATTGCAATGAAATAATATCCTCAAGGTGTTAGGGGGAAAACAGATACCTAAGACATGGTAGAGGTTAAAGAAGATTTCCTAGACAGCAGGCAGAGAAGAGCTAACATTTATTAAGCATTTACTACACATATTATCTCATTTAATCCTCACAATGCATATAAGGTAAATACTACTTTTACCTCTATTTTAGAAATCAAGGCAGAGAGATTCAGTTACTTGCCTGCTCTTACTATGATGGTGCTGGGATTCAAACCTGGTTCTGATCTGGCTTGAGAATCCACAATCCAGGCACTTACCCACTATATATGACTTCTTGTTGGTAACTGTTATTTCTCTCTTACCTCTGGTCTGTTATTACTTGCAAAGAAACTGTTCAAACTGAAAAGCAAGTGCCACAGGGACTCAGAGGGAGGTTGATTGGTAGGGCCTGATTAATCAGAAAATGTTTCCTGGAGCACTCTGATTTGAAGAAGGAGATACGATTGGTGGTCACCCAGTAGACAAATGGATCTCTCACTTTGAGACAATTCAGAACCTTGTGAAAAGAGAGCACTAAGTTAACACTGAAGAAACGATAGAGATGTGGGGAGGGGAGGCCATTTCCACTGCCACCCTCGTAGGACCTAATGGTACAGCCAATTACATGACTTGCAGTCATGGAGGCAGCATTCCCATGCCTTTGTTATTTCAACTTGTAATGCCTTTTTCTCTTCCTCCCTTCTTCCCTTGATACTTATTCTGCTCAGTGACCACTTTTCAGAATTTCATTCTGAGACCTTCTATGGTCTCAGAAGAGGGACTTTCCAATAACCTCTGGACCCTGTTGTATCTACAGATGCCCAGAGACTGAATGAAACTGAAGTATTTAATGTAATAAAGTGTTTAATAGTAAAGTATTTAATACAACCAGAGCCAAAGGGATAATCCCCAGCATGCGCTCTAATGTTCCTTGCCCAGCTGTCTGGTGGGCAAAATAGCCCCAGAAGAGTTCACAAGAGAAAGGCCCTTGGAGCAAGATGGCCCTAGAGCAAGCAGGCAAAGGATCACTCCTCAGTGTGGTGGCCCTCAGGAGGCTGGAATTACAGGAGAAACAATGTGGTAGTCAGGTCATGGCGGGAAAAATTTATCATGATGGCAGCATTCTGGGGCTGTACGAGGAGTCTGTCCCTGCTGGAGCGTCCAGGCAGCTGACGCATCCATCTCCCATGTGGATGTGGTGGGAAGGCAGGCCTGGGGCACTGCCCAGTCACAGCAGCAAAAGGGCTGCATAGTAAAGCAGCAGATGCTGTATTTGCCATTTGAGAAGCCTTATATTGAACACCTTCCATGTGCCAGTCCCTGACATATTCTAGCAAAGAAAATAAATGCATAAATAGATCATTTCTCCATGTGACAACTGCTAAGATAAAGGTATTCATAAGGTACCCTGGGAAAACAGAAGAGGCCTTTAGTGGGGGAAAGGGATTAGTAAAGACTTCTTGGAGGAGGTTATGCAAAAGAGGTTATGAATGAGTTAGGTAAAGAAAACAGTGTAAGACTCAAGGGCATGAAGCAGTACAGGGTGAAGAGAATCAGAATCAATTTTACTGGATTATCAAGTGTAAGTCAGAAAGCTCCTCTTCTGTGTGCCCAATTGAGGTCATGGTTCTCAATACACATATTTTCACAGTCAACACAGTCTAGCAGGTAAAACTCCTGAAGCACAGACTTCCAATAGTGGGAGCAGATACCAGGATTCAAGAAGTGGGCTTTAGGCCTACAGCCCAGGTGACACTCCTGTACTCTCTGGAGCCAAGGTCTGGGGCTTGATTCTACCATTTGTTCTCTCCCCATGCAAGGTAGAGGGTTATGGTGCATTCAGAGACCTATGTGGCATTGTGGTCTCAGAGTCCTCTTCCTGGTCACTTCTCAGACCCTCCCAGAGGTGACCTCCTAGCTCTGGAATTTGGCCCCAGAGCTGCTGGTAGAATGGAAAAACAGACCACTAAAACAGAGGAAAGATAAGGGTCTCCCCTGGGATCTCTGACTTATCCTCACTCTTCTTCTGGTCCCTAAATGTGCTTGTCCTCTGACATTCTATCTTTAGCTCTTTTATACATGACCTACCCAGACATACTCATCTACTCCCATCCCTTCAATTGCTGTCTATTTTCTGATGACCCTAAATCTCTAACTCCAACTCCCACCTCTCTCCTGACCTTCAGATCCTATTTCCAACTCCCTGCTAGATGCTCCCTAGGTCTTTTAAACCCATCTGTCCAAAATCAGTATCTCATTGTCCTCCCTCTCAGTCTCCTCCCCTGTATCTATCTTGATTAAGGGCATGAAAACATGGCGAAGGGCCAACGCTGCCTTGCTGAGACATTCAAACTGGTCTTATAGGCAGCTGAGAGCCAAAGAAGGTGGAGTGACCCAAACAGATGCCCAGGGTGCCTGCAACCAAAAGCAAATAGAGGAAGCCTTAAGGACCTTCGTTCTTGAAATCATCTTCTCCTCTTCCCTCTTACCCCTGCTCAGTCTTAGTCACCAAGTTCTATTGGTTTTACCTCCTAAATCTCTCTTGGATCCATCCTACCCATCTTAGGTCAGCACCTCAGCACCTCTTCCATAACCTCCCTCTGCCATGGTTTCTCTGCTAATAGGCCATTCTACCCCATTCCCCCTGCCAATTTTATCTCAAGATAGCAAATCTGATCACATCTCTCCATTTTCTCATATTCGTGTGCCCTCCATCATCTTCACTAGTGGGCTTTAAACCCACTGTGGTCCTTCGGGTTTCTCAGAGCTCTTGTGGAGAGCTGAGAATGAGGTGAGAGGGCAGAACTAGGAGTTCCTCCCTTGCTTGACCTCCCCGCACCCCACCTTCCATATCCCTGCTTCAGACAAGGAGCTCTACTGTTTTTTGCTTTTTATGTTGAGTGACCTTGCATGATTTCTTTGGCAGAAAGGGTTCCTAAAGGGTTTCTAAAATGTTAAAAGCCAATGGCTTCCAGAAGAGTCTATATCTAAACATGGCATAATTGGCTCTTTATTCTCTGTCCTCCTCCTACCTCTCTAGCTTTATTTTCCACCACCATCCCATGTATTCTACTATCAAGCCACACTGAACTTGCCCTTCCCTGAACATACCTTTCATGCTGTGGTTCTTCTGCCTATGATGTTACTAGAATGTAAGCTCCTTTAAGGCTGGGACTTTGTTCGCTGCTGTGTCCCCACTGCCTGGAACTATACCTGGCACAAAGTTAAGTACTCAATACATATTTATTAAATGAGTAAGTGTTCTTCCCCAGTTCTCTGCTATGCAAAAGTCTGTTTATTCTTCAAGGCCAACTCAAATGCCACTGCCTCTGGAATTTTCCGTGATTTCCTATCCCCACCCTCCAACTGCCATTGTCAATTTGTTGTTCTCTTTTCTGTTTTCCATAGCACTCAATCTAAATCTGTGTAAGAGTACTCATCATATTGTGCTGTGGCTTTTGTTTGGGGCTCTCCAACCACGCACCCCTGCAGTGTGAACTCCAGGACAGTGCACAAAAAAATGCCTGCACAGGAAATAACTCTGATAAAAGTTACCTCTGCTTCCTCACCCTAGAACTCTGTTCCAAGTTGGTCCCAATCAGGAGTCAACCCATCAGGGCAGAAGGTTAAAACCAGTTTAATCATAGTAGTTAACTTTGACTCCCAAATCTTTCTTGAGCTTTACACTCTCACTCTCTTGAACATACTGACTTGTGACCTTCCACCTGGATTCCTGGATTTTTCTTTGTTTACTCCCTAGCTCAGATCTTATCCTCACCTTGACTCTGATGGGCTGCCAAGGTTGATTCCCTTAGTACTAACTCCTGATGTTTAACCCATAATCTATACGCCCTTCTGATTCTGGTTAAGACTATACTGATCCTAACTAGCCATTTAGCCTCTATAAACAAGTTGCCCTGAGTTAGGCATTGCCAGCCCCACGAATAAAGAGCAGGTAAAGGAGAAAGAGAGTCTTGAGGGATCAGAGAGGCAGCAGATTTGGGGAGCCAAGAAACCAAGTAAAAAAAGCAGTCAAATGAGAGATGCACCTTCAGAAGAGGACAGCTCTCCAGCTGGGGTTTTTCCGGCTTCTGTCAGGTTCAAACCTGCTGCCTCTATAAGCCAGTCCCACAATCATGAACCACCTGGGCCAAAGCAATTATCCATTTGAAGGAATGCCTTCTCCACTTCTCTAGGAAAGCACCATTCACATAAAGAAATGGGACAGCTGGAGCAAGCTTATTTGCTAAAATTCCATTCACTAAGTGACCATTTTATAAAATTACCAGAACTTTTAAAAAACTATTTTTACATGATATAGCTATTTTTATTACATGGGATTATATTAACAGCCTTAAAGATTTTGAAGGTTAAAATTTTAATTGAAGAAATGAAATTTAAGGTTGATATGCCATTGAGGAACTGGAAAAAGGATAATAAAAATGTAAGCATATGACAAAATAGAAAATGACATTCAACGGTACCTGAAAAAACAAATAAGCAGCTGAAAAAATCCTGCCAAGTATAAGTGCAGAAATTTTGATTTCTAACAAGGAGTGATTAGGATGTTGATTTGGTAGCACTTTACAGAAAGAGTTAACATAAATGAGCAAAACCATTCAAAGCCACAAAAGAGAAAGGAAGGCAGCTTAAAGGGGTTACTATGATAGAGCTTATGAACTAGCCTCAGATTTGATATGCATTAACCAGGAACATGAATTTGTAAAGGACCAAAAAAAAAAAAAAAAAAAGAACATGCTAAAAATCAGGTAAAGCAACAGAAGCAACCACATCACAAATACATTTTGCTAGAAGTAACATACTAAAGTGATATGCAAAGTTAGAAATTGGCAAAACAATTCCTGAAAATGGTAACATTCTATCATGAAACTGAAATTTGGTTACTGATACTGAAAAAAATTATGAATATTAAATATGAATGTTTAATATTATTAAATATGAATATTTCTATGATTAAATATTTCTATAAAGACTTAAAAAACAGCTTTATTGAAATATGACTGACAATCAACTACATGTTTGATAAATTTTGATATATACGCTATTTCCATAAAGTCTTTAAATTACTCTGACTTCAGACAAATTAAATATTCCTGAAAATATTACCATAAAATAAAATAAAAACCTGTCAATTAGAACTTCCCAGAAATCTCTGAAACCTTTTAAAACTAGCCCATAAAATAGTAATTGCTGGGAACTTTATGAAGAGGTATGAGAAACATTTTTTTGGAAAAATGGTATTAGGGGTCATCTCCATTTTGGCCTTTTGAGTTGTCTGGGGCTGGGATAAGTTGAGGGCATGTCTCTGACAAGCACAGTTCCTTCACTCTCTCCCACTGATAGAGGTTTTCAGGGGTGGGGTTGAGCTTGTTGCCTGGAAGCTTGTTGCCTGGAAGAGGGTGGTGGTAATGTCTTCTCTAGACAGATCCAAATTCTCATCCTCACCACTACCTTTGGGGACAAGGGATGGAGAAGCAGAAGGAAAATGAAAAGCAGTCAAAAGAGGTTGGTGTCACAAAGCTAAGAGTCCTCTGAGGGAGTTATGCCATGCCTCCCCTAAAGAAAATTAAGGTGTGAAATCACCACTCTTCACAGACTCTCAGCTCACTCAATTACTAAATATTTATTGAGTGCATACTATATGAGCCATTGTTCTAGGTGTTAAGGTGACAGCAGTAAATAAGACACATGAAAATCATGCCCTCGTGACACTTAGATTCTAGAGAGAAAACAATAAACATAAACAAACAGAAATATACAGTGGTGTACCGGTAAATATTTACCAACCAGTTCTCAGAAAAACAAAATCAAACCCTGATTTGTAACCTCTGACAATTTCAGTGATATAAATACTTCCACCACTGTAGTAAACAATAATGGAAAAGAACATGAAAAAGAATATACATATATATATATATATATATATATGACTGAATCACTTTGCTGTATACCAGAAACTAACACAACATTGTAAATCAACTACACTTCAGCTAAATTTTTTTTAAAACCTCTACCATGGTCTTCAGGTAACCAACCTACATCATTAAATGCAGAGCTGGGAAGAGAACGGCTTGCCCATTCGAGTTGCTCCAGAACACCACTGGATATTTACCTTAAAGTCAGGTAGTGATAAGTGCTATAAAGAAAAACAAAGCCTGGCAGTTTTAGAGAGTAGTCAGAAAAGGCCCTTCTGAGATTGGAAGAGGAAAATACAGATGCCCATTTACTGCACACTTATTTTTAGTGTCAGAAAACAATGGTAGGCACTTTCATATAAATAAACTAAATGCCATTCCCGTTGACAGATAAGGAAACTGTAAGTTACGTAAATTTCCCATAGTCTTAAAGCTAGTAGGACATTTTTGAGGGATTCATTGGCTTGTTTAGCCCCCAAGCTTCTATTCTATCCAACACTCTCCCTCAAACTGTCAGTATGGAAGGAGAGGAGGCAGTGGTACTAGGACACAAGACAGGCAGCTGAAAAAAAGAAAAAAAGGTTCTTAAGACTTATACTGGTCAGGACTTCCCTGGTGGTGCAGTGGTTAGGAAGCTGCCTGCCAATGCAGGAGACATGGGTTTCAGCCCTGATCCGGGAAGATCCCACATACCGCAGAGCAACTAAGCCCCTGCGCCATAACTGCTCAGCCCGCGTGCCTAGAGCCCATGTTCCGCAAGAAGAGAAGCCACCGCAATGAGAAGCCCACGCACCGAAACGAAGAGTGGCCCCCGGTAGCCGCAACTAGAGAAAGCCCACAGGCAGCAACTAAGACCAAACGCAGCCAAAAATAAATTAAAAAAAAAAAAAAAAGACTTATACTGGTCACCAAAACTGTCAACATTAATAATTTCCCGGCCTGCCTCCCCCATACAAGGATTAGTGAGGCCTCTCCAAGTCTGTTTCCTCACTCACGAAATCGGGTTAAAAGGACTGCCTCCTCGCTGGAAAGGAGTTCTATTAAACGAGATAGTGGATGCACCTAATAACTGCCCTCCTAAAAAAACCTCCCAAATCTTCAAATTTCACTTCACCAAGAAACTCAGCCCATGCCTTACGGTCAGACCAACGACTACGGGAGATCCAAAGCCGCAAAAAGGTGCCGATGTGAACGGCCCTATCTGGGCTCAGGGGAAGGTTTCTGAGACACGACCCTCGGGAGACGTCAGACGTGGAAGCTAAGGAAAAGGGACGCGGGGTGAAAAGAGGCAACAAAGGAGGATTTACAAGCTCACCTTAATTTTTATAGCTTATTGATAAGCCCTGGGCGGGAGCAAGGGCGCAAGCACCTTTGGTAGGAAGTGAGGCCCGAACCGCTAGTTCCCTCAAGCGTGTTACTTCTATGTGGAGAGCGGGGTATAGAAACAGGGGGCGAGGCGCCGGAAAGACTTTTCAGACAGTGGCAAGGCGTGCCTCCGAACCCCTTTCCCAGCCCACCCAGGAAGAGCCTGGTGGAGTCCCAGCAGGATTTTGTGCGAGGGTCTAGCCGAAGTCCACAGAAGAGCCCGCTCGGAGGGCCAAGGCGAGAAGGAGGCTGCGCGCGCAGCCCACTCCCGCGCGGGAGCCTCACGTGTTCAGGACGCACCACCAGACGAACAGGCAGGGGGGTGCCGACAACCCCTTGTTTTCCTTACAGAGCCATTATTTGCTACAACCACCATTTCCATTTTGTTTTCACGGTTTTTTTTACGTAGTAGCCATTACCTTGAGTCAAATATGTGCTCTCTGCCAAGCAGGATACAGGCTTCCCTACTCTCATCTTCCCCGTTACCCCCTCCTGTCGTCCTAGCTTCCGGCCCGCCCCGCCTGTCTCAGCCAACTCTCGCTAAGCTTCTGCGTAGACGTCACGAGTTTCTAGGCAGATCAGGCAAATCCTCCGGCCAGGAGCGTCTTCGTGCGCGCCCGCCCGGCTGTGCCTACCAAACGGTCGGAGCGCGTGGCGGGCGCCTGAGAGCGAAGCGGGCGAGGCGAGGAGCGGGTGGGGCAGCAAGGAGCGGCCCTCAGTGAGAACTTGGGTCTTGTTTTCTTTGCTTAGATTCATGCTGGGGTCTTCTCCCAGCTTTCCTGTCAAATCTGTGGGGGTCTGGCCTCCTGGTGGGCTTCACCTCCTCACACTCCGGAATTTTTGAGGATCACTCATTGAAGTATTTCCCCCACATAGTTAAAAAATGTAAAATACCAACCACCTTTAAAAGGCTTCATGGCCTGTTGGGCTCAGAGCCACGTTGTGTACACACTGCACGGGAAACTCCTGCCGAGCCACAACTGACTGGGCTCTGTATCCGAGGGGTGGGCGCAGCCCCTCACTCAAAGATTTGTAAATAATTTATCTAGTTCATTAATTCATTCGTTTATAGTCGTTGAACACCTACAGCCATTCTGGGTGCTTGGGATCCATCAGTGAAAAAGGCCCTGCCCTTATGGGGCTTACAGTCCAGGCCGGAAGTAGACCAGACTCCCAGGCCTAAGGGATCAGGGGGAGTGTGGTAGAAGGTGGTGCTGCTGGGGGAAAAGAAAGCAGCAGCATCGACCGAGGGTGTGCTGGGATGCGGCCTGGGCATCCGGGGTTGAAAAGTGCTGGTCACAGTGGGCTTCGTTGAAAAGACACATTGAACTGGGTGAAAGAGTGTTCAGGAATGAGGAAGCAAATTCCAGGCATAGCGAAGAGACAGTGTTCAAAGGGTGAGATGTGACTCAGGTGTGTGTAAGAAACTGCAAGAACCCCTGGGATGTAAATGGATGGTGAGCATCCCAAACTCTGACAGGAAGTCCAGTTCGGCTACACAGCCAAAGCCATCCAACAGCACATGCATGTTTGCCACCCTCCCCTCATTGCCCACCACTCTCCCTGCAACCCTTTAGTGGCTGGAGTACAGGCCTAGAATAGCCGACAGTTTAAACCTTTAATTTAGGTATAGTCTACAGAGTGAGCAAAAGGGATTTCAAGATTTAAAAACTGTTTCCCATTAGGGATGCCACTTTCTTTTTCATTAAGAAAATGAATATAAAATTTCATGTTTCAGTACCTGATCATAACATGCCACAGGGAAAACGAGGATGAACTTCTCTAATTTTCTCAAATAAGCCCGGCCTGACCTCTTCTCCATATCACTTCATGCTTTAACAGACTTCTGCACATAATAGAAAATGCAGCTCAAAGGGGACCTTTCTGAGAGACCGTCTCAACTCCTTCAGAGAGAAGTAATGATTCCCTCCTCAATGCTCCCTCATCAATTTGCTTGTCATTATCAGCAGCATCAAAGAACAGCACAATCACCATCATCACATTTATTGAAGACTTAGGTGCCAATAGTTGGACTGAACACTTGAATTAACTCATTTAATTCTCATTTTACTCCCTCTCAATATTTATGATAACATTCGGCACAGTATATTGTTAATTGTATTTACATTTGTCTTTCCCTCCAACTACCAGGAATTCCTATGTCATAGGATAAATCTTGGTAACTTCAACACCTTACTACAAGCCTGGCTCGATAATTGTTTGCTGAAAGAATGTATGAATATAAGTAGTCCCAACTGGGGCTTTTGTACTCTTTTCAGCAGAGCTGTTGTTACTCAAAACACTTGTTTTGAAATGCCCTTCAGAGTCTGAGGTTACTTTATTTAGAATCTCTTCATGTTAGGAGGTCTTCCTTTGAAAGAGATGTAAGTTACTCAGAGCTAAGTTTGGGGAATAAGGTGACTGAGTAATATCACTTTTGTCCAAAGAATAATATTGGGTTGGCCAAAAGGTTCGTTGGTTTTTTTAACCGTAAGATGGCTCTAGTAGCACTTAGTTGTCTTTAACTTCATTGGAAACAATTATGTTAGATTGTATGTGACAGCTGTCAATATCAGCGTGCATTTAAAAAAAGACTTATCAAAGTTGGTGAATTTTTGTGTAGCCTTTTAGTATTGAAGATGGAAGAAAAAAGCAACATTTTTGGCATATTATGCTTTATTATTTCAAGAAAAGTAAAAACGCAAGCGAAATGCAAGAAAAGATTTGTGCAGTGTATGGAGAACGTACTGAGACTGATTGAAAGTATCAAAAGTGGTTTGCAAAGTGTCGTGCTGGAGATTTCTCGCTGGACGCTGCTCCATGGTCAGGTAGACCAGATGAAGTTGATAGTGATCAAATCGAGACATTAATTGAGAACAATCAACGTTAAACCATGCAGGAGATAGCCCACATACTCAAAATATCCAAATCAGGGTTGAAAATCATTTGCACCAGCTTGGTTATGTGAATTGCTTTGATGTTTGGGTTCCACATAAGTGAAAAAAACCTTCTTGACCATATTTATGCATGCAGTTCTCTACTTAAACGTAATGAAAATGTTCTGTTTTTAAAACAAGTTGTGAGAGGAGATGAAAAGTGGATACTGTACAATAATGTGGAACAGAAGAGATCGTGGGGCAGGCGAAATGAACCACTACCAACCACACCAAAGTCCGGTCTTCATCCAAAGAAGGTGATGTTGTGTATACGGTGGGATTGGGAGGGAGTCCTCTATTATGAGCTCCTTCTGGAAAACCAAATGATTAATTCCATCCCAGTTAGACCAACTGAAAGCCGCACTCGACGAAAAGCGTCCAGAATTAGTCAACAGAAAATGCATAATCTTCCATCAGGATAAGGCAAGACTGCATGTTTCCTTGATGACCAGGCAAAAACCGTTACAGCTTGGCTGGGAAGTTCTGATTCATCTGCCATATTCACCAGACATTGCACCTTCGGATTTCTATTTATTTTGGTCTTTACAAAATCCTCTTAATTGAAGAAAATTCAATTCCCTGGAAGACTGTAAAAGGCACCTGGAACAGTTCTTTGCTCAAAAAGATAAAAAGTTTTGGGGAGATGGAATTATGAAGTTGCCTGAAAAATGGCAGAAGGTATTGGAACAAAAGGGTGAATACATTGTTCAACAAAGTTCTTGGTAAAAATGAAAAATGTGTCTTTTATTTTTACTTAAAAACCGAAGGTACTTTTTGGCCAACCCAACAGAATAGCTTAATAAAGAGACTGATATTTCTTATGTAGCTTAAAAGCCAGTTCTAAATCACTTCCCAAAAATGTTTTGAATAATAGTGTCATCACTGGATTAAATTTATAGCCTCGCAAAGTGATTGTTTTGAATGGTAGCATTTACTTGGGAGTGTAAATTTTGATATGCCTATTGTTTTATGCGTGTATAAAAAAGACCAAAAAAAAAAAAAACAACTCTCTTTCAGACCAGCATACAAGTAAAGGTAGACTTGTACACAACCCAGTGTATGAAAATTAAAATGGAGAATTAGAGGATAGTCACTCATTTATGGAATATCCATAATATGCTAGGCACTGTGCCAGGTGCTGGAGATGCAAGATGATGAAAGTATTATCTCTTGTTCTTAAAGAATTCCTAGTACAGTAATGATTACATCATTAAAATAATGCACTGAGGTGAATTACATTTTAATATACATAGCTTCAGAAATCGTGTTTGGCATAAAGTGAGGTACAGATAATGTGTAATAAGTGAGGGATTATGAAGTGGGATAGGATTAGTCAAGAAAGTCCTTTCTTAGAAGAAATTTGCTTGAATGGGGTTTTGAAAGAAAAACTTGGTATGGATTGGCAGAGAAAAGAAGTGGACACTTAAGATTTAACTAAGCCAAAGTAGTAATCCAAATGTTGCTTGGTGAACCTGGAGGTAGATCAGAAAGAGATGGATTATCTTGAGGGATATTTCATAGAGGTCATGAAGAGAGAGTCCTGAAGAAGCATTTCTCCCATAAGAGAACAGGACTTGAGTGAACATGTTTTCTAGATTCAGGGTCACTTTCCACTGGACTGCCAGATAAACACTGCCAAATTTCATCTCTCTAAACCTCACTTTTCATATGTCTATGCTAACAGCCATCCTCTATTGACTCAAACAGAGGCAAACATGTAAACAGGTAAGTGCAATACAAGCTTATATAGGAATCTCACTTAATTTCATATCTCCTTCATTATTTCTCATATTTTCCTATGTCTTTTTGCTATGCACATAAACCAAACTGAAATAGATGCAAGAATTTCTTTTCGTACCTCCATACCACTGATACTCTTGCTACAATTTCTCCAGACCATGCAAGCTTTTAGGGAAGGAGCTAACTTTGAACAGTATCAAAGAAAGAATTTCCTATATCCTTTTTCTCTTTTTTTGTCACTTTCTCCAGCATTGCTGTCTCCTTTCTTTCTCTCCAACTTTTGGCCCTTCTCATAAGGATGGAAATGCTACTGTTTGGTGTCTGGGCCCTGCTGGCCCTGATTCCTTGCCCAGGTGAGGCTATTTGGGAAAGTTTCTTTAGCTAGTATGTGCCAGGGCACAGGTCAATGAGAAAGAGGTTAGGAAATCCTGAGTGGGGTGACACTTTAGTATTCACTCATCTGGACCCTTGGGAGAGAGTCCTATTTCTTGGATCTAGGACACAGAATCATAGGTGTTTCCGGCTTGTAACTGGGAAAACCCACATTAAGGGACAGGATAATAGACCATCAGAAAAAACCCTCTCTAAGAAATATACCTTCTCTGCTTGGCTCCCTGCTGCCCCTGGACTGTCCTATTCTGCTCTCGGGAATATTTTTACTTCTTTGTTGCCATCTTTTATGTCACGATGAGCTACAATAGGATCTCGATAGGACAGGGCCCATAGTGCAGTTGTGAAGAGCGAGTTCTCCAGATGGCAAGAAAGGAACTGGAGCCTTAGTGGGTAACATTGCTGCAAGAGCTGTGTATTCCCAGAAGGGACTAGTATTTGGGAGATGAAGTAGATGGTGGACATGGAATAGCTAAAGGGGACCGGTAAGGGACGTTTTCGGGACACTGTGCCCCTCACCTATATCAGACATTTAAAACTTACCTGATGTCTCTCTCACTGTTCCTGAGAAGAGTTCCCTAACAGACTAAACTCTTAAGCATCCAAAAACATCTGTTGCCTTAGCACCAAAGCAAAATGGAATAGTCTCACTTTGAGAAGAAGAGGTGAAAAGTTCCATGGAAATGAGTGACCCTGGGAGTCACGTTTATACCAGTGGTTCCCATAATTTGGTGTGCACAAAGGTCACCAGGAGTGCTTGTTTTGTTCCCTTGAGTGTTTCCAGGTCCTGCCTTCACAAATTCTTAATCATTCAGTCTGAGGTGGAGCTGGAATCTGCAATCTACAAGCATTCCAGCATAATTCTGGTGAAGGCAATTCTTAGACCATAATTTGAGAAACACTGCTTTGAGGTATAAGTAACAAAGCTCTTTTTTTTCAGGGGTCTACTTACCCCATGAGGGCCCTCAGCAGCCAATTCTGGAAGTTTCCAAGATTTCTGGAAGTTAAGGAAGAGAATGGTTTCCTGGGCATGATTTTTAGCAACGCCATAGTTTCCATGGTGACACTATTAGAGAAATCGAGATCCCAAGAAAGATGTTGAGAGGAGGGAATGGTGGTAGAGTCAGGATTCTAACTTGTTCCTTAAGGGTCTTTTTCTTGTTTGTCCCCTGTACCTTTTTATTCAGGGTAGGTTTCCTATTCTCTAACCTGTAACTAGATAGAATAGGCTCTGTATTTTCTTTCTTGGGTCTTGTGGTCCTCACCAGAGTCTTTGGCATATGTGGTTGACCTTTTCAGGGGCTGCAGAAGACCTATTTGGGGTTTCTGTTTGGCCACATCAGGCCCTTGTAAAGTATGGGCAGTTCCTAATGGTCAACTGCAGCACCACCTGTCCAGACCTGGGACCCAGTGGAATTGAGACTTTATTAAAGAAAACCCAGGTGGGCAAAGGGCCTCAGTGGAAGGAGTTTCTCCTGGAAGATGTCACACAGAATTCCATCCTGCAGTGCTTCTTCTCTTGTGCAGGGATCCAAAAGGACATAAGCCTTGGCGTCACTGTGTACCGTGAGTGGGGCTGAGGGCTGGGGAGGAAGGGAAGAGTGGGGGAACATGACTGTGCCTTCTTTAGGGAATAATTAGAAAGAGACTTATTTTAGGGGAGAGAATTGTGGCCCTTAATAAAGATTTCTGTCCTACTGTAGGGATTCTAGAGCCAATTATTTCTCTTTCCCTTTGGTGTAGGCCTTTAAATTAGGAGCAGACCATAGAGCGCATCCAGACATCTGTGCTTTTGAGAATATGTTCAAATACAGGAGGCATTTGCTAATGATGCTAATTTATAAGTTATCAAAAAAATATAAAATCATTGTTGAATTATTTGTCACAAATTTTTAGAATAAACAGGGATTAGGGAAAGCGGGGTCTTTGTAGGCTGGGGCAGCTGGAGAAGTCTCCACAGAAAAGGAGGTCCTTGAGCTTCATTCCTGCAAATGGTTAGGTTTTGAAGTGATGGGAATGGGCGAGGAGCCTCTCTCAGGTAGGCAAATAGCATTGGCAAAGATGTATCCATAAGAATAAGTGTGATCTCTGGGGTGTCAGAGCTTGGTTAGCTAGGGTGTCGTTTTCGTGTGACGGTAAGAAGCTCCTCAGAAGTTGCTTGTGCCTCTGAAGCACCTCTGGTAAGAGAGGAAAGCTCTCCAGAATGGCAGCAACTATCAAAGCAGGGGGCCCCTCACCAGTTAACATTTCTTGGCTTTAGCCACCTTTGATGGGACGAAGAAGGCTAACTCATCTCATCTAGGGCAGAAAGCTGACACTGTTCATCAGATGGTTTAAGAGTAGTGGTCACCTTCTGTCACAGGCTTCCTGTCCTATACTAGTTCTTTCTGGAGAGTTGAGTATCTTTCTCTCATCAAGCCCACCTTTCTGTCTTAAAGAGCCACCAGCGCAAGTGATCATGGAGCTGCAGCCTGAATGGGTGGCTGTGGATGACGCCTTTACAGTGACATGCCACGTGCCCAGTGTCACACCCCTGGAAAACCTCACCCTTACCCTTCTCCAGGATAACCAAGAACTACATAGAAAGAATTTTAGGAGCTTGGCTGTGGCCTCCCAAAGAGCTGAGGTCACCATCAGTGTCAAAGCCCAAAGGGAGGATGACAGGTGCAATTTCTCCTGCCATGCAGAACTGGACCTGAGTTCACATGGTGGAGGGCTCTTTTGCAGCAGCTCAGCCCTCAAGGTGCTCCGAATCTTTGGTGAGTCAGAGCCCAGGTGTGGAAGGAATCCTGGGGCTCAGTTTCCTCAGCTTACCTTGGCCTTTGGCCCTCATTTCCCATAGTGTTTAGGATGAGGGTGTAAGGGTAATTGAGCTCCACCTTGACTTGAGTTTTAAACTCACTGTGAGGGACAGAGAGCTTCTAGCCCCACTCCCTACATTGTGGGGTCCTATATGACATGTGATTTATCATGGCTTTTCTCCTTTCTTTCCTTTTCCTCATTTCTTGGCAGAATTCTCTCAGAGCCCCCAAATCTGGGTCTCTTCACTTCTGGAAGCTGGGATGGCAGAGACCATGAGCTGTGAGGTGGCTAGGGTGTTCCCAGCTGAAGAGGTAATGATCCGCATGTTCCTGGGAGACCAGGAGCTTAGGCCCTTCCTCTCCTGGGAGGGAGACACAGTATGGGCCAATGCCAGTGTTCGGGCCATGGAGACTGGTGATCAGGAGCTGTCTTGCCTTGTATCTCTGGGTCCGATGGAACACAAAACAAGAGAGCCAACAAGAGAGTCTATAGTAAGTGACCTGCCTCTTCCCTTCCCTTGACAGTTCTCTGCCATTGAAAATGTCCACAGTAAAGCCTTGGTGATTCAACTGCAAATTTCCCTACTAATCTTTGCTAGGTATACTCCAAAGTGAACATTAGTTTTCATCTTTCTCTAAGCGCAGGGATGCGCTGAGGCAGTAGTTCTATCTAGCCTTCACCCTGTTTCCTTAGGCCATCATACTTACAGAGTGATTCTGAATGCTTGAACTTATTCCTAGGAACAATGATTTGAAGTGAGGAGGAAATGTGTAAGATGAAAAGACATCTCGCTATCCTTGCAGCAGAGGCATAGCCAGATATGTGCATGCGGCACTTGTTACAGGAGAAGCTCGCAAATTCCCACACCATCTCGTCGCTCCCGCCAGTCAGCACAGAAGCAGTAACGGTATCCAGAGCCTTTCCCCTGCTCTCCGCCTGCCCGAGGGGTGCCACCAGCAGCAAGAGCACAGAAGTGGCTGTCAGTTTTGAGAAATATGTTTCATTCCCTTTTTCCTTTCTTTATAGGCTTCCCTCTGCCAATCCTGGAGATAGAAGAATTACACCCATTGGCAGGGACAGAAATTAACGTGACCTGCTCAGGGCATGTATTAACATCACCCAGCCCTACTTGTCGGCTTCAGGGAGCCCCAGATCTCCCTGCCCCTGGGAAGCCTGCCTGGCTTTTACTTACCGCCAGGGAGGAAGATGATGGCCGAAATTTCTCCTGTGAGGCCTCTTTGGAGGTTCAGGGTCAGCGGTTGAGCAAAACCACTGTGATCCAACTCCATGTCTTATGTGAGTAGAAGCCTGATCTTTCTTGTCAAAACAAGGATGATTAGTGTTCCATTTCCAGAGATCTTGGCCAGCAGCTTCATTATTAGAGTTGCCACATTTTTCTCATTTAAAAAAAAAAAGGAGAAAATAAAATTAAAGCTCTTCAAGCTTACCTTACCCCTAGGAAAGTGAGTAGGGAGAACCCTAGGGGGAAACCAGGAAGAGAAAAGAAAAAGTGGTTAAAGTGATCAGGCAGTATTAGTTGAGGGCCAAAGGCTGAGAACATAGGAAGTGATAGTTGGAGCCTATGCTGAGGAGGGAAATTTCCTCATAAAAACTTGTATTTTGAAAAGTAGAAAAATCGTTGTCTCTGGGTTCACCCCTACCCATGTTCTCACTCACTGAGAAGCAAAGATGGGAAGCAGGGACCCCAGGGCCATCATTGACCAAGCAGTTCAGTTCATTTAGTCTTAATCCATTAAAATGCCCTGTGCTGCATCTCAGTCTCGTCCAAGGAGGGAAAAGAGTAGCTCAAAGCAGGGAACTGATGGTCCTCCCCTTGGGAAAGAAAGCTATTGGGTGGAGGAGACACAGCGTCTGGATTAGGGGAGGGACAGGGAGCCGAGCATGATGGAGACAAGGGAATGTGGCGCCCTGAGCTGGCCCCTCTGGGGACCTGTTTTTCCAGACAAGCCACGATTAGAGGAATCTGGTTGCCCTGGCAATCAGACCTGGTTGGAAGGGATGGAGCAGATGCTTGCCTGTGTCCCAAAGGGAAACCCGACACCAATCTTGTCGTGTACCTGGAATGGAACGATCTTTGACCTTGAAGTGCCACAGAAGGCAACCCAGGGCCACTCTAGAACCTACTGCTGCACAGCCACTAACCGCTGGACTCTGTCAGCAAAGACATTGCTGTCATTGTTCAAGGTGACTGCAGCTCCCCTGCTGCCAGGCCCAGGATGGAAATCCCCCAGGGGCTGGGATTCTTAAACAAACATGGAAAGAAGAAAGATTTCGGTGGGCTGGGGAGGGTGAGACTGACAAATGGGCCTTGTGGGCTGGGGTGGGGCGATTCTCCTGCCCTCGATCACTCCCAATTCTCTGTCTTCTGTGCTTGGGCAGGACTGGATGAAGGAGTCAGTTCCACCATCTTCGTCATTATTATTGTCATCCTTGGAGTGGGCGTAATCATCATAGCACTGTGTTTGAACTATTGGCCCTGCAAGATAGAGGGGAGGAACTTGCCCTATAGGCAGAAGGAGAAGAACAAAGAGGAGGAAAGCCAGTTTGCTGTTCAACAAGCAGAAAAGCACAATGCACAGAACTGTTAGTTAGAAAGAGCTATTTGGTTGAAGGCACCCTCTACTACTGGGGTTTCCTGAGAGAGGGAAGAGGGAGTAGAAGAGAAAGGAAGAGACATTATCCTTTGTGTCCTGAAACAGGCCCTCATGTCCTGTGGATCCAATCCACCCACAAGCTCCGCTCCTCTGAGTAGGAATTCAGTCTCAGTGTTAACTGGTGAGAGGGCCTCTTGCTCCTTGCTGTGTGATTTACCAGTCCACTCTCAGATTCAGAAAAGAAGATCCTGCCTGTGCCTTGTCACCCCCATTCCCACTGCCCTTTGTTCCCAAACATCAGACTGAAGAGATAGCCAGAAATATCTCTGAAATACAACTCATTTCTCATGGTTTCCTCATGACTAAGTGGGAACCAATTTCTTAGTCTGGGGACTGGAGTTTGAAGGGAGTCAATACCAAACAAAGGGCGAGGAGTCAGAACCTGATTCCCGCCTACACATTCCTGTGCTCCCCTAGCCTGGGGTTCTGGAATGCTGGCTCCCAGAGCTGAGCTTGATGACATCATTAAGGCTCAGTGTCTGGTTAGGCTTCAACTCACTAACCATCTATTGTGTGCCATAGAGGAGTATACAAATCATAAGAAATTCCACACTGGGTCAGACATGCAGCTTTCCTAGCCCAGTGTTCTGTCCCTGAAATGGAAGGTAGAGTTCTTCCATGAAATTGAGCTCCAAACATCTCTGAATTCCTTTTCATAATCCATTATAGAGTAAATCATCTGTGAGTTCACATTAAACATATTAATTTTTTTTTACCCGTACAAGCTCTTAGGTTAGAGTTCCAATGTTTATTCTCCTTTTACATAAAGAAGTATATATTTTTATATGTCTGCAAACTTCCCTTTAAGCTTCAGGAGGACTCCTCCTGTGACAATGTTCACTATATGATTGAGCTTCCTTCTCTGTTCTTTGGAAAGATTACATTCACCCGCTAGAGAAGACATGAAGGATTGTAAAACCAGGTCTTTTCTCCAAAATCAGTCATGTATGGGTTACTGAAATGTTGGAAATGATAAAAAGTAAAAGTGATTTTATGACCTCTGAAAGTATTTCTCTTCTGTGTCACTGCTGAAAGTTTTTATTAAGTCACATAGTTGCACTTTGAGAACAATCTCTATGAAAAGAATGTCAAGTTGGTAGCATAACCAAACAGCCCAGGGCAGGTGGTGCATTAGTTCAGGAAGCAGCCTTTCTGACTTGCCTTCAAAACTAAAGTCCAGACTTCCAGATACAGGTCCACAGCCTTCCAAATTGAAGACACCAGATAGAAAGAACACAGCATCAGGCATCAAAGTGAAAAAACTGTCTCATTCTTGCCAGACCTTTCCTGAGTCTGGGTTATGGATTAGCTATAATATAATCCTTCGGTTTCAACACATACAAAGCAGCAGGGATACAATGGTGAACAAAATACTGTCCCTGCTGCTACAAGCTAGAGCACGTCAACAGGAAAGCACAATTGCACCTTAAATGCTATGAATGGGGAAGTACAGGCCCTTAGGAGAACACCTAACTCAGGATCAAGGAAGGCTTCCCGGGGGGAGCTTGGAAATACCCCGTTTGATTTTGCAAAACAGCAGCCCTCCAAAATGACCTTCTCTGCTTCAATTTTCCTACTAAATATACTAGCCACTGCTCTCTCATCATGTGAGTAATAGAAATTATTCACTTTTCTGAATTGAGCACTTGGGGAAATAAGTTAGAAAGAAGAGTATGGAGCTGCCTCATCTGGGAATCTTCAGTCGTTTCAGTGTCTTGGGATCAGCTCCATCAGGTCTGTAGCTGTCTCATATCTGCAAACCCCACCTCATGGCCCCAGTGCTCTGTGGAACAGTGAGTCCTAAACAGGAGGGAGGAAGGGGGTCATTCGGACTTGGTCCACCTTGGAGACCCTGGAGGCTTAGCCTGCTCCTGCCTTTGCTTCTCACTGCCACATGGTGTCACTGTTGACAGCGTCCTACACAGTCCATCAAACCTTGCAGTACTACAAATCCAGGTTCCCGGGTGGGCTGCCGAGGATTTTCCAGGGAGGACAATCGGCTTCCGAGGGCTTGGTCCAGCTTCAGTGATGCCTTGCATGGATTTCCAGGGTTACAGTTCTTAGAGCTGGATACTTTGGATTAGCTGTCCTCCAAGGCTTCTCAGATTTGGGTAGGCCCTTGCCCTCATAGATTTGGAACCTCTGCTTCCTTTCTCTCCCCAGGGATCCACACAGCCAGGGGTCAGGTGGCCCCTCCTAGTCAATTCTTAAAGCACAAAGGATCTCGTTACATCTTTTTTCCAGAATAATACAGCTGGCCACTGCTCACCCTTCTAAGGGTAGCTGCCTTTAGTGTCTCCTGGGGGCCCCACCCCCTAAAAGGTTTTGATCATACTCCTTTTCTGAAAATAGAGTAACCAGCTCACACTTAACTGCAGCTACCCTGATTATCTCCAGGTGAAGAGAGCAACCTTTAATACTCCAAAATTTAACCTTTTAGGAAAGTCAAGGTGACTTTCTTTTAGACCTGAGAAAACAAAAATCTTCAGTGAAGCTTCTTACTATAGGGATGATAATAACAGCATTTATCTATTACATAATTATATTTGGAAAGAAATGTCATAGTACTGGTAAAAACACTAGCATAGTGTCATATACATGTATTTACAAGTATTAGTTTTTACTATATAATGCTGGTGGTAATCACACCCATAATAAACTGAAAGCAAGAGACAGAAATCTGAGCTCTACCCACCACCAGTCCCTCCCATCAGGACACTTACATAAGCCTCTTAGATAGCCTCATCCACGAGAGGGCAGACAGCAGAAGCAAGAAGAACTACAATCCTGCAGCCTGTGGAACAAAAACCACATTCTCAGAAAGATAGACAAGATGAAAAGGCAGAGGGCTATGTACCAGATGAAGGAACAAGATAAAACCCCAGAAAAACAACTAAAGTGGAGATAGGCAACCTTCCAGAAAAAGAATTCAGAATAATGATAGTGAAGATGATCCAGGACCTCAGAAAAAGAATGGAGGCAAAGATTGAGAAGATGCAAGAAATGTTTAACAAAGACCTAGAAAGAAACAGAGATGAACAATACAATAACTGAAATGAAAACTACATTAGAAGGAGTCAATAGCAGAATAACTGAGGCAGAAGAACGGATAAATGACCTGGAAGACGGAATGGTGGAATTCAGTGCTGTGGAACAGAATAAAGAAAAAAGAATGAAAAGAAATGAAGACAGCCCAAGAGACCTCTGGGACAACATTAAACGCAACAACATTCGCATTATAGGGGTCCCAGAAGGAGAAGAGAGAGAGAAAGAACCAGAGAAAACATTTGAAGAGATTATAGTCGAAAACTTCCCTAACATGGGAAAGGAAATAGCCACCCAAGTCCAGGAAGCGCAGAGAGTCCCATACAGTATAAACCCAAGGAGAAACACACCGAGACACACAGTAATCAAATTGGCAAAAATTAAAAACAAAGAAAAATTATTGAAAGCAGCAAGGGAAAAACGACAAATAACATACAAGGGAACTCCCATAAGGTTAACAGCTGATTTCTCAGCAGAAACTCTACAAGCCAGAAGGGAGTGGCATGAAAGGGAAGAAAGAACCTACAACCAAGATTACTCTACCCGGCAAGGATCTCATTCAGATTCGATGGAGAAATCAAAAGCTTAACAGACAAGCAAAAGCTAAGAGAATTCAGCACCACCAAACCAGCTCTACAACAAATGCTAAAGGAACTTCTCTAAGTGGGAAACACAAGAGAAGAAAAGGGCCTACAAAAACAAACCCCCCCAAAAAAAAAAAAAAAACAAACCCAAAGCAATTAAGAAAATGGTCATAGGAACACACATATCAATAATTACCTTAAACATGAATGGATTAAATGCTCCAACCAAAAGACACAGGCTTGCTGAATGGATACAAAAACATGACCCATCCATATGCTGTCTACAAGAGACCCACTTCAGACCTAGGGACACATACAGACTGAAAGTGAGGGGATGGAAAAAGATATTCCATGCAAATGGAAATCAAAAGAAAGATGGAGTAGCAATACTCATATCAGATAAAATGGACTTTAAAATAAAGAATGTTACAAGAGACAAGGAAGGACACTACATAATGATCAAGGGATCAATCCAAGAAGAAGATATAACAATTATAAATATATATGCACCCAACATAGGAGCACCTCAATACATAAGGCAACTGCTAACAGCTATAAAAGAGGAAATCGACAGTAACACAATAATAGTGGGGGACTTTAACACCTCACTTACACCAATGGACAGATCATCCAAAATGAAAATAAATAAGGAAACAGAAGCTTTAAATGACACAATAGACCAGATAGATTTAATTGATATTTATAGGACATTCCATCCAAAAATAGCAGATTACACTTTCTTCTCAAGTGCGCACGGAACATTCTCCAGGATAGATCACAAATCAAGCCTCAGTAAATTTAAGAAAATTGAAATCATATCAAGCATCTTTTCTTTTCTTTTTTTAAAATAAATTTATTTATTTTATTTATTTACTTTTGGCTGCCTTGGGTCTTTGTTGCTGCACACAGCCCTTCTCTAGTTGCGGCGAGCGGGGGCTACTCTTTGTTGTGGTGTGTGGGCTTCTCATTGCAGTGGCTTCTCTTGTTGCAGAGCACGGGCTCTAGGCGCATGGGCTTCAGTAGTTGCGGCACGAGGGCTCAGTAGTTGTGGCTCTCAGGCTCTAGATCGCAGGCTCAGTAGTTGTGGTGCAAGGGCTTAGTTGCTCCGCGGCATGTGGGATCTTCCCGGACCAGGGCTCAAACCCGTGTCCCCTGCATTGGCAGGAGGATTCTTAACCACTGCATCACCAGGGAAGCCCATCAAGCATCTTTTCTGACTACAATGCTATGAGATTAGAAATGAACTACAGGGGAAAAAACAGAAAAAGCACAAACACATGGAGGCTAAACAATACGTTACTAAATAACCAAGAGATCACTGAAGAAATCAAAGAGGAAATCAAACAATACCTAGAGACAAATGACAATAAAAACACGATGATCCAAAACCTATGGCATGCAGCAAAAGCAGTACTAAGAGGGAAGTTTATAGCTATACAAGCCTACCTCAAGAAACAAGAAAAATCTCAAATAAACAATCTAACCTTACACCTAAAGGAACTAGAGAGAGAAGAACAAACAAAACCCAAAGTTAGCAGAAGGAAAGAAATCATAAAGATCAGAGCAGAAATACATGAAATAGAAACAAAGAAAACAATAGCAAAGATCAATAAAACTAAAAGTTGGTTCTTTGAGAAGATAAACAAAATTGATAAACCATTAGCCAGACTCATCAAGAAAAAGAGGGAGAGGACTCAGATCAATAAAATTAGAAATGAAAAAGGAGAAGTTACACCAGACACAGCAGAAATACAAAGCATCCTAAGAGACTACTACAAGCAACTCTATGCCAACAAAATGGATAACCTGGAAGAAATGGACAAATTCTTAGAAAGGTATAACCTTCCAAGACTGAACCAGGAAGAAATAGAAAATATGAACAGACCAATCACAAGTAATGAAATTGAAACTGTGATTAAAAATCTTCCAACAAACAAAAGTCCAGGACCAGATGGCTTCACGGGTGAATTCTACCAAACATTTAGAGAAGAGCTAACACCCATTCTTCTCAAACTCTTCCAAAATACAACAGAGGGAGGAACACTCCCAAACTCATTCTACGAGGCCACCATCACTGATACCAAAACCAGACAAAGATACTACAAAAAAAGAAAATTACAGACCAATATCACTGATGAATATAGATGCAAAAATCCTCAACAAAATACTAGCAAACAGAATCCAACAACACTTTAAAAGGATCATACACCATGATCAAGTGGGCTTTATCCCAGGGGTGCAAGGATTCTTCAATATGCGCAAATCAATCAATGTGATACACCATATTAACAAACTGAAGAATAAAAACCATATGATCATCTCAATAGATGCAGAAAAAGCTTTTGAAAAAATTCAACACCGATTTATGATAAAAACTCTCCAGAAAGTGAGCACAGAGGGAAACTACCTCAACATAATAAAGGCCATATATGACAAACCCACAGCAAACATCACCCTCAATGGTAAAAAACTGAATGCACTTCCTCTAAGATCAAGAACAAGACAAGGATGTCCACTCTCACCACTATTATTCAACATAGTTTTGGAGGTCCTAGCCATGGCAATCAGAGAAGAAAAAGAAATAAAAGGAATACAAATTGGAAAAGAAGAAGTAAAACTGTCACTGTTTGCAGATGACATGATACTATACATAGAGAATCCTAAAGATGCCACCAGAAAACTACTAGAGCTAATCAATGAATTTGGTAAAGTTGCAGGATACAAAATTAATGCACAGAAATCTCTTGCATTCCTATACACTAATGGTGAAAAATCTGAAAGAGAAATTAATTAAACACTCCCATTTACCACTGCAACAAAACGAATAAAATACCTAGGAATAAACCTACCTAGGGAGACAAAAGACCTGTATGCAGAAAACTATAAGACACTGATGAAAGAAATTAAAGATGATACCAACAGATGGAGAGATATACCATGTCCTTGGATTGGAAGACTCAATATTGTGAAAATGACTATACTACCCAAAGTAATCTACAGATTCAATGCAATCCCTATCAAATTACCAATGGCATTTTTTATGGAACTAGAACAAAAAATCTAAAATTTGTGTGGAGACACAAAAGACCCCGAATAGCCAAAGCAGTCTTGAGGGAAAAAAACGGAGTTGGAGGAATCAGACTCCCTGACTTCAGACTATACTACAAATCTACAGTAATCAAGACAATATGGTACTGGCACAAAAACAGAAACATAGATCAATGGAACAAGATAGAAAGCCCAGAGATAAACCCATGCACCTATGGTCAACTAATCTATGAAAAGGAGGCAAGGATATGCAATGGAGGAAAGACAATCTCTTCAATAAGTGGTGCTGGGGAAACTGGACAGCTACATGTAAAAGAATGAAATTAGAACATTCCCTAACACCATACACAAAAATAAACTCAAAATGGATTCGAGACCTAAATGTAAGACCAGACAGTATAAAACTCTTAGAGGAAAACATACGAAGAACACTCTTTGACATAAATCACTGCAAGATCTTTTTTGATCCACTTCCTAGAGGAATGGAAATAAAAACAAAAATAAACAAATGGGACCTAATGAGACTTCAAAGCTTTTGCACAGCAAAGGAAACCATAAACAAGACGAAAAGACAACCCTCAGAATGGGAGAAAATATTTGCAAACGAATCAGCAGACAAAGGATTAATCTCCAAAATATATAAACAGCTCATGCAGCTCAATATTAAAGAAACAAACAACCCAATCCAAAAATGGGCAGAAGACCTAAACAGACATTTCTCCAAAGAAGACATACAGATGGCCAAGAAGCACATGAAAAGCTGCTCAACATCACTAATTACTAGAGAAATGCAAATCAAGACTACAGTGAGGTATCGCCTCACACCTGTTAGAATGGGCATCATCAGAAAATCTACAAACAACAAATGCTGGAGAGGGTGTGGAGAAAAGGGAACCCTCTTGCACTGTTGGTGGGTATGTAAGTTGATACAGCCACTATGGAGAACAGTATGGAGGGTCCTTAAAAAACTAAAAATAGAATTACCATATGATACAGCAATCCCACTACTGGGCATATACCCAGAGAAAAACATAATTCAAAAAGACACATGCACCCCAATGTTCATTGCAGCACTATTTACAATAGCCAGGTCATGGAAGCAACCTAAATGCCCATCAACAGACGAATGGATAAAGAAGATGTGGTACATATATACAATGGAATATTACTCAGCCATAAAAAGGAACGAAAATGAGTCATTTGTTGAGACGTGGATGGATCTAGAGACTGTCATACAGAGTGAAGTAAGTCAGAAAGAGAAAAACGAATATCATATATTAACACATGTATGTGGAACCTAGAAAAATGGTACAGATGAACTGGTTTGCAGGGCAGAAGTTGAGACACAGATGTAGAGAACAAACATATGGACACCAAGGGGGTAAAGCTGCAGGGGCGGGGGGCGGGGTATGGTGGTGTGCTGAATTGGGCGATTGGGATTGACATGTATACACTGATGTGTATAAAATTAATGACTAATGAGAACCTGTTGTATAAAAAAATTAATTAAATTTAATTTTTAAAAACCCCTAATACTAAAAAAAAAAAAAAAGTCAGAAATCCACGGCAACGACTGAGGGCCATCAAAAGTCATATACACCACTGATACTTCCTTTCTCTTTTTCCATTGTGTTCTCTCTTCCTCTTTTTCTATTCCATTTCTTTTTCCTTCCTCTACTTTCCCGTTTTTTTTTTTTTGTTGTTGTTGTTGTTCCCTAAGATTTGGGACTACTAGTAGGAGGACCAATTGTCCCAGTTTGCATTGAGCAGAGAGGTTCCTAAAACATGGGACTTTTGGCACTAAAATTGAGAAAGTCTCATGCAAACTGGCACGAACTGGTCACCCTAATACTGGTATCACTCAAAATGTTTCTCAGCTTTGCCGGGGCCTGAATTAAAGAAGTCACAAAGCCGTATCATTTTTGCTTATCCCAGAAGCCCAGGTCCTGTAATTCTGAGGACTTGTGAAGCAAGGGCAAAGTGTAAGTCCTCTCAAATGTGTATAAAAGGACAAAACTCACCATATGTGTTTCAGCAATAATGATGGGAGGAACTCAGATTGATCATTTCAGGTTAAATTTAAAAGATTACATGGCATCAGAAAAACATTATTCCAAGGGGTCTAGGATTACTGGAGCTCTGCCTGTTGAACCCTTTCTTCTGCAAATCTCACTAATCTTAACCTTGGGGAAGATTTTTTCACTAGAAAATAATTTTTAAACATTTGAAATTAGGCATTCAGATGTAATATACAACATGGTGACTATAGTTAACACTGTACTGCATATTTGAAAGTTGCTAAGAGAATAGATCTTAAAAGTTCTCATCACAAGAAAAAATTTTTTATAACTATGTATGCTGATGGATATTAACTAGACTTACTGTGATGCTCATTTCGCAATATATACAAATATCAAATCATTATGTTGTATACCTGAAAATAATGTTTTATGCCAATTATACCTCAATTTAAAAATTTAAATTGCAGTAAAATATTCGTAACAAAATTTACCACTTTAAACGCACAGTTCAATAATAACTACATTCACATTGTTGTGGGGCTTCCCTGGTGGCACAGTGGTTGAGAGTCTGCCTGCCGATGCAGGGGACACGGGTTCGTGCCCCGTTCCGGAAAGATCCCACATGCCGCGGAGCGGCTGGGCCTGTGAGCCATGGCCGCTGGGCCTGCGTGTCCGGAGCCTGTGCTCCGCAACGGGAGAGGCCACAACAGTGAGAGGCCCGCGTACAGCAAAAAAAACCAAAAAACAAAAAAAAAACTACATTCACATTGTTGTGAATTACACAACAATTGTGTAATTCACAACAGAAACTCATTTTCATTTTGCAAAACTAAAAGTCTACCCGTTAAACAACTCCCCATTCCCCTTCCCCCCAGCCCCTGGTAACCAGCATTCTACTTTCTGTCTCTATGAATTTGATTACTCAAAGTACTTCACATGGGAGGAATCATCCAGTATTTGTCTTTTTGCTACTGGCTTATTAGAATTTTTTAAATTGACTGGTTAGAACTGGAAACAGAAAGTGTCGAAACTGGCCCAGGTCTCTCATCTCCTTTTGCCCCCTTTAACCAATACAATACCTGTGGACACGTGCATTTCATCTTTGTGGTCCCAACTCAGTGATTCTCAGCCTTCTCACCTGGGGAGTTTTTAAAATTCTCTTGTCCGGATCCCATCCCAGATCCATTAAAGTCAGAATCTCAGGGAGTGAAGGCTACGGCACACACCCCCGGCATTTCTAATTTACAGCCGAGTTTGCCATCCAACGCCTAACTGGAGAGCTGAAAGGGAGATTAACAGTTGGCAAATCAAAGAGTTTAGGGTAGATGGTCTTTAAGGTCTTTTTAAATTCAAAAATTTTGCAAAATCCACTAGCGTCTTCGTAATTCTCAACCAGCAGTGGTTGAGTTGATTCAGCTGCGCCCGCCCGGAAGGAGCTGAGTGGAAGCTCTCTGGAGTGTGGCTCCCTCTGCCGTCTACTGCTGGCATGACAACCCCACTTTAGAACCCTCTTATTAGTGGCTATAACACCCCTCTCTGCAGGCACCCCTCTCCTGCCACATTCATTCAACACATACTTCTTAAGATGGCTCACTTTTCTTTCTTTTTTTTTTTTGCTACACCACACGCAGGCGGAATCTTAGTTCCCCGACCAGGGATTGACCCCTTGTCCCCTGCAGTTGAAGCATGGAGTCTTAACCGCTGGACCGCCAGGGAAGTCCCCTCACTTTCCTTTTAAAACACTTATTCAAGCCAATAGATAATAGTATTTGTGCTTAATACATCAACTTCTAAAAGACCATGAGATATGCAAATAATTCTAAGGTCAAATGAGGGATATTACAGGGACATTGATTTCAGCTGAATGTAAGAAATACTTTGCTGAAATCAAAGGGGTTTAATAGAATAAATTACCTTGGGAAATAGTAATTCCCTTGACACCAGTGCTACACAAGTGAGTACAATCTGTGAGGGAGGCTATAGGGTAAGAATCCTAAATTAGAAGGAATTAGGATGACCTGTGAGGCCCTTCTAACTCCAAAACTCCATGATTTAAAAGTCAGACAAAAATGACCTAAGGAAAAAAAAAAAAAAAATGACCTAAGGCAGAGGAATAGTTTCTGAGTTAAGAAATGGAGCTCCAGGGTTCTGATTATTCCAACTTTCAACCACTCCCCAAGTTTACATTTCCATTAGTTACTTGACGTAGAATATCCAAAATGAATACACGTGAGTCCCATTTTGAAGAAAATTCATTATGGCATGTAAAACTTTGGGCTTTTCAGGAAGATTTATTGATTATTTGCATTGTGAAAGAATTATTGACTTTGTAAAATCATGTTTGGATGATAGAGTTACTTTGAGCATCTAACTATTAATTTACAGATCACTAGTTACTTAGCCAAGGTGCTTGGGTGACTAAAAACTTAACTCTAAAGCTGCCCTTTTAAGTTCATTTGGAAATAAAAAAGAAAGAAACATCTGAGGTGCCATTAGGAAAACGGAATGTGATTCAATAACAAGTACTTAAACATTCCCTTGGAAAACACAGAGCACCCCACAATTCACTGGAAAACCAGCTGCAACTTCTTGAGTGCTGTACTGTGTCAATCACTTCAGAAACCTGATTTCATTTAATCCTCACATACGCCTTGTAAGACAATACACTATTTTATCTCCATTTTATCGGTGAGGAAACTGGGTCTCAGGGAGGTTAAGTAATTTCTTCCCGAACATAAGTTCAAGTCCACGTCTTTCTGATTCTTTCCCTTATACCAAGTTATCCCAATCCACTCCTCTAAGAACAAATTGTCCACTGACAGCTTGAAAACCACATGTGTTTGGGTTAACTTTTGCCCTTAAAGTGTTTTCAATAAGAACTAGTTGCCAATGTTTAAACATGAGATTTTACATGAAAGTCTGGATGTCCTGTCTGTCTCGAAGAATCGGAAGGTCTGGCAGCACTGCTCCTGCAGTCTTGGCAAGGCCGATGGGCCCCATCCTTAGCTGGGGCCTGAGTTCTTTAGGTTGCTCTGGCCCTCACCCCTCTGTGCTGTATCCCTCACAAGCAGGCTGAGAGCTAGTTGCTATTTCCCCCTTCACATGCAGCCCTTATTACTTATGTATATACCTACCTGGCACCTGTTGGCGCTGAATTTGCAACCCTCAATTTAGAGTCTCTCTTCCACGTCCCTTGCCCCAATTCAGATCCCAAACGTTCTGGTTCTGTTTGTCCCAAAGCCATTTTTGCATTGTTCCCATTTCCCAAGGGTGGTTGGGCTGAACGTGTATTCACCTTAAAATTTCTGCACAAAGGTAGTTCTATGATTTCCTCACATGTTGGAGGCGTTTTCTGGACTTCCGTACTTAATAGCCTGTCTTGCTTTTATTTCTTCCCACCCTTGGGGGCTAGGTTTGGTCTTGTGGTTCTGGTGGGGGAGAGAGAAACGCCTCCAAGTACTTTGGGGGTGGGGTGAGGGGAGTGGTCCTGACCTATGAGTCCCCAGCAAACTGGGACTACGGACCTGGGGAATGGACTGGGTGTGTCACAGAGAGAAGGGGATGTGTCTGCTTCTTTCTAGCCCAGGAAGACCTGGGTCAATTATCGTTCAGCATCTGGGTTCCCATAGGGCCCAGAGGATCCCTGCAGTTTGTCTTCCCAACCCTCCCCTTGCTGTACTGCCCCGCTCCACCCCATAACAGAATGACACCTACTCAGACAATGTGATGCAACCTCGTTTTATTAGGAAAGGACGGTGGGCACTGGAGTGGCACTTTCCAGGGTCCGGGGAGGCACTGGGGAGGGGTAACAGAGATGCCCAGCAACTAGAAGGCACAGCTGCTCTCCACGAAGCGGCGACACTTCATGACCCGCAGGTACGTCTCAGCCTTGTGCAGGTCCTTCTTGAAGCAGGAGAGCAGCCCGTAGTTCTTGAGCAGCGCGTCATCACTGCGCATGTTTGTGTCAAATTTGTCGTAGGTCTGCTTGAGGATCTGCCCAGCCCGGGGGCTGCCATCTTCCAGCTCCTGCAAAAGGGAGGGAGAGACAGACAGGGAGCCCTTGGGAGCGGCTGCCTCCTGTCCCCTCCATTTGCCACCCTCCCCTCCAGGCTTGGAGAAGGGTGTGGAGGGAGGACTCACAAGGGGAAACGGGGAAAAGATTTCTCCTGGGTCAAGGCTGGACTGCCACAGAGAGAGCAGGCACCTCTCTCCCCCAGCCCACGGGAGCCCCCCATCCCTCGGCTAAGCCAGGAGAGGGCGGGCGTGGGCCCAGCCTGGGGGACCCACTACGCCATCCCCACCCGCATCAGGGCCTGGATGCCCTCCTCCAGGTCCTTCAGCTTCTCATAGACGCGGTCCGAGGTGCCAAACACCAGGCTGTTGGTGAAGACCCTGCTGAGGAACTGCACGGGCCCGAGCCACGACTGGATGAGCAGCAGCGAGAAGCGGAGCAGCTCCACGTCCTGCGGGCAGATGGGTGGGTGGGTGGTGGGCGGTGGGCGCCGCGAGGTCGGTGGCGGTGG
Source organism: Grampus griseus (assembly GCF_964374135.1). Classification (NCBI taxonomy): domain Eukaryota; kingdom Metazoa; phylum Chordata; class Mammalia; order Artiodactyla; family Delphinidae; genus Grampus; species Grampus griseus. The sequence continues at coordinate 14,499,130 of NC_139014.1, read as the reverse complement.
CGGGGGAGGGGGGCAGCCGCGGGCCTCCCTCCGCCATCCGTCACCTTCCGCCACCAGTCACCACCCTGCACCTCCTCGGGGAAAAGACAGCCCAAGGCCCGATGCTGAGAGATGGGGCAGCCTTCTTAGGATGAGGGAGGCCCCTGCTCCTCGGTCCGCGGTGGCCACTCACCGATCTCTGCTGCGCCTCGTCCTTGCCTGTGGGGGCTGGGATGGTCTCCGAGAAGCAGAAGGCAGCCTGGGTGTTCTGGATGGAGTATCTCTGTCCCTCCGGGATGTACGCGCGCTCCTGGGAGAAGGAACACACGCCCGGGTCTAGGCTGCTGCGCGGTTCTCCTCACTGCTTTATTAGGAACCCCCCTCCGTTTATGACAGCATCTTCACTCGGATAAAATACCTCTGAACTCCTTAGTTTCCTCCCACTACGTGGAGGGGGCACGGATTCAGGCCTTCCTGCCACCCGCCACTAGTACGCGTCCCTGGGGAGCTTACAAACTCTTTGTAGGTGTCAGCCGCCAATTGGTGCAGGTGCTGGGCCCGGAGCACAGCGTTGGCAAACAGGCTGGACAAAGGCATGGCTGGGAAGGCGCCCACCTCCTGAGTCCAGGGCAGGCAGAGCAGGGCGAAAGCCAGGAGCATGGAGGTCCGAGGGCCTAGAGAGAGACAAGGAGGGCCGGAGAGGGAGGGGTCCAGAGAGCAAGAGGCCTGGTTCCCCTGCCAGCCCTCCACCGCCCCTTCCCCCCGGGGAATGAGAACATTTCAAACCTGGTCACGTGTCTGGGGGTAGATATCTGTGCTCACATCCAGAAGCCCCAAAGCCCGAGGTTAGTGCCCCCGTCCCTCTGCAGGGCCCTCCCATCACCCTTCAGTACACACCGAGCCCGAGGGGATTTTAGGGGTGCTTACCTGCAGCCATTACAGCTGGTGAGCTGTCCACAGGACCCTGAGCTGTCTGGGGAGCTGGGTCCTGGGGTCCTGGAATTGGTCCCTTGTGGGCCGTTTTTATACCCTGGCCTCTTCTCTCTCTCCCTCTGCCCCCACCTATTTTCTCTATACATTTATGCACGGGCCACCGGCGGGCCTGGGCTAATGGATAATTTAGAACCCCCACCCACTCATCCTGTTACCGCTCCTCCTCTGGGGTCATGTCCCCCAGACTTGTCATCTTCCCCTCTCCACTGTCACCTGTCCCGAGGGCTGTACGCACAGAGTCTCAGCTTGAGAGACCACCCAATCCGTCCTCTTTTTAAGCGGGAGGTAGCAGAAGGGAGTAGCCCGAGTCCAGGCACACTGTGGCAGGGTGTCATTGCGGGGTTGTCCCCCAGGGTGAGGAGGGCCCAAGCTGGTCCCCTAAAGGGGGGCTACGTCAGGATGGAGGTACCCTGAGAGCTATGTGGATGCTTCCTCACTCTCTACCTCTTTCCTCCTCCCTGAACAGCTCCCCTCCATCCACCAGAGAGAATGTGTGTTTGGGAGAAGGGGGCCAAGGATAACAATAGATTCTGGGGTTCCTGGGCACAGATTCCACCTTTGCCCCATCACCATCCTCCTGCCGCCTGATCCAGCCTGAGGTAGCTGGATGCAGGGCTAACCCTGACCGCTAGAGGGCTCCAGCCCCACACATTGCCCTCCCCTTTGCCGGAGCATAGGGGCTCCCCCAGGTGGATAGGGCAAAGGACCAAAACTTGAGGCATTGTCCCTGCTCCTTGGATGTGCCACAGAGATCCCGGGAACAGACACTGCTTACAACTGCTTCCTCCCATAGCCCTGTCACGGTCAGTGAATCTCAAATTTGGAAGAGCCCTTGAGGACTTGAGTCCCACCCCCAGCACTGGAGCTCTGGGCACAGCACCCAGAAAGATGCCCTCTCCAGTCATTGCAGTCTCCTCCCCGTCTTTCTTCTCCTCCTTTTAATATTTGTATAGAGCTTATCAGGTTGTGAAGAGCAAGCCCATGCAACCTCACATTAGACCCTCAGGACCATCTTGTGAAGGAAGTATTATCACCCCATTTTACAGAGGAGGAGACCAAGGCTCAGAGAGGCTTACTTACATGAGCTACCCCAGCCAAGGCAGCAGATCTCCAAATCCTTGCTCTTCCCACGTTGCAGCACCCCAAGCCCTTTCTTCAACGCGGACTGGGTGGGCGCCACTCTGTTTTTTAACGTTTAAATCCCTCTGATCACAAGCGTCCTGCCCCTAATCACAAGAGTCCCTTTGCCTCATTTTGTCCTCCCTTAAGAGTCAGCTTGTTGTCCGTCATTTTCCAGGTGAGACTGGCCCAGAGACATGGGGTGCATGGCGGAGACCACATAGCAGGGCTAGGCCAGGGTCAGGAAGGCTAGGGCTGCAGGCTTGCCACCTCCTGGTGCCCAGAGTTGGGGCTATTTCAGCATCTGGAGGTCACCAGCGTCAAATAGTCCCCCAAGATAAGAGCAGGAAAGAACATATTGCCCTCCGTTTAAACCTTCCATCCCTTGAGTCTAAGAACATTTAGCACTTGACCCTGTGGGGAAACAAACGAACGAATGAGCAAAACTTTCTAGAGGTGGTTGGTTATAGTGTTGCCAACCAATGCTGAAAAGTCACACACCCATGGTCCAGAACCTGAGTGCTTGTGCCTTGCCATCTCCCCCTTTAAGACCAGAAGATAGAGCTCTCTTTTCTCTCATCGCTCCTGAACCATCGCCCGACCGTGCCCCTGATTCTTTATCTGCTACGGAGGGCACTGGGACCTGTGGGAATTGTCCCCAGACATGACCATAGGAGGACTAGAAGGGAGTGTCATTAAAGAAACAGGCTCTGAGGAAGATGGGGCCACAGGAAAGGTGAGGACACCCCTTTCCTCTCCTTCCAGAGCCACCAAAGGGGAGGAGCCGGGCAGGAAGTGGAGGAGGGTCTCTAAGCCCCACACAGCCTCCTGTGTCCTCCGCCACTTCTTCCTTCTAGGTCACCTGGGGGAAGGGACACTGAAGTGGAACCTCTCGTGACAGACTTCTAGCTAATACTGGGGGGACTAGTATGTGAACTGTGGACCACAGGAGAAGCTCAGGCCTCCCCTAGGACTGAGGGTGCAGGAGCCCGACTTGGGGACCACTCGAGAGCCACACAAGGTGGGCACAGGTGAGGTGTGGCTGAGGCTCCCTGCCAGGCAGGTTACTGCCAAGAACAGGTGGGACCAGCCAGAGCAGGGGAGAGTCCCCTCTCACCAACCCACTTCCGGTTGGCCCACAGGATTCTGGGGACCCCCGGGATACACCGTTTTAAAGGTGACCACGGTGGCAGCCATCGGACCCAAAGAGGGAAGAACTGGAGGGTGGGGGGTGGATACTGGTGACCCTTCTCTCTAGTCTAGAAAAGGTCTTTTCCAGGGTCTTTAGTGATGGAGACACATACATAATTCATTGCTAGTAAAAGATAAACTTTGAATTAGACTTGGGATTTTCCTGCTCTTGCTAGGGAGTCACTCACCCCTTCTTGGGGCACGACCTGGGGCCAGACCCTTGGCTTCTCCAGGTTCAGAGGCTGCTCCACAATGGCCTCTGCACGGTGGCCAGTGAGGACAGGCTGTGATCAGCATCTCCGGGGTCATCCTCGAAGGGTTCGGGATGAATCCTCCATTAGCTTGGAATCCATGAATTTCAGTGTGTTTGGAAGCCCTTTGTATTTTCAGATTTGACCATCTCTGGGGTTCTCCGTATCTATTGTGGAAATTCAAAGATCTACTCTTGATCCGAAAGGGGCCTCTTTCAGGCTTCAGGAGCACTTCTGAGGTTCAAGTCCACGCGGCTGGGGGCCATCTCCTTGTTTAGAGTCATGATTGCCTTAGGGAGAGCCACAGAGGGACTGGGGGCAGCTCTTTCCATTCTCCCCTGGTCACTTGAGGTCCATGCTTCCCACCTCTAGCTCTGTCCTGCTTTCCTTGAGGCCAGAGGTTGGGATTGCCCCCAGGATATGCTCCACTTTGTCTTTGATTCCAGCATGAGTCTGATGACCGCGTTGATCACAGCTCATTGGGTCAATGTTTTTAGAGACTATTATGTGGGGATTCCCAAGGGCTTCTCCAGGGGGAGGTGGAAAAGGAGACCAACATTTCTGAGTGCCTGCCATGTGCCAGGCACTGTATTGAGTGATGCGGAGAGGGGGAGGTGCATGCATACAAGGACATTCAGGCTCGAAGAGATAAGTAGTTTGCCAGGTGTCTCTCAGCTCCTAAAAGACGGCAGCCCAAGGCCCCAGTCTTCCCGCCACAACGAGCTCTTTAGAAGCTTCATCTAGGAGAGACAGTGGCGCCGCTGGGCGCGGAAGCACTATCCTCAGTGCAAAGCTAGCAGGGCCGGATCAAGTCCCCACTCAGAAGATGTTCAATGAAGCTTGGGGGAAATTGAATGCAAGGAGCTTCAGCCCAGAGTGAGGTCCACAGACACCAAGAAAAGAGGCAGTAAAAAAACAACTCGATGGAGCCCGATTTAATGAACCAAGCCACATCATCCTCCACATTTGTGTTGCACATTTCAGTGTACATCACGTTTTCACTTCCTTTATCTCATCGGACCCTTGAGTTTGCCAGAGGGCTCAAGCATGGAGGAAGGGCCTTGGAGGGCTCTGGGGTGGGGGGGCAGGATGGGGGCAGGCACTCCTGTGGGTTGATGGGGATGTTGTTTACAGTAGGTGAGGATCTCTGAACACTCTAGAAGAGCAAAACAATCTACATCATGGGACCTACTAAGCAATTTCCACTTGGGGGCTTATTCCCCAGGGAGACAAGCCCATTGAAAAAGAAATATAATAATACCGGGGTGTGTCCAGCAGCTGCGGGAAGTCTGAGGTGCTTTCCTGATTGGTACTGTCAGCTGGAAATAACTTCTGCCTCCTACCTTATTCTGTGGTTGTTTGTGAACATCTTATTCCCCTTAAGGGAAGGTAAGCCCTTGGAGGCTGGGTTCACGCCTTTCGTCTCTTCACTCATTCACGCATTCTCTTTTTCCTGCATTAACTGATTCAGTAAGCAGTTGTTGTACCTTCCATGTGCCAGGTATTGTACCAGTTCATTATACGTACATGAACAAAGGGCACAATCTTTTCTCTGCTGGAGTTTACAGTCTACAGGAGAGACAACAGCAAACAAATAAATACAGAACGATAGAATGTATACAGAAATTTCACATTGTGAAAACCACCATGAGAGAAATAGCTAAGATACAGAGGTGAGAGCATAGCTCTGGGGAGTGGGGGGACCTGGCAGCTGGCACCATCCCGGGCCTAGCAGCTCACCAAGCATCTGCTAAGTGGGTTGAATGGATGCAAGGACAGTGCCAAGGAAAGAACTCAAATATTCCCCGCCCCCCGGCCAGAAATGGCAAGACAGGCCATGACTTGTCTTGATGTTCTCCTCATAGTAGAATGAATTTAACCTAACAAGTACAGAAAAAATGAACCTACGGGATCTTGCCATGCACAGCAATACGTACCTGAACACATTTAAATGCAAAAAGGAGACAGGGCAGCACGCACATGCTGAGGGTGAGCACACACAGATGTTCACACAGACCCACAACCTGCAGAACCCGAGCCCCAAACAGGACCTCACGAGGCATCTGGCCCGCCCACTCCTGCCATGTGAGAAAGTGCTCTTAGGGCCGAGAGAACGATGTCTTTTTTTTTTTTTTTAATTAATTTGATCTGTGCATTAGGATCTGTCTACATGTGTTTAAACAAACTACACTCTGAATTCAGGGTTTCAGTTTTGTTAATTTTTGTTTTCTGTGGAGTCACCTAAGTTTCCAGGTAAAGGCTTTGGGGTGGGAGATGGCCGCTGAGGTGTCCCCAAGTGGCAGGTTTGTTGGTTTTGGGTTTTGTGTGTTCCTGAGTCAATAGCAGTTCCCGAGGGCACCGTAACTAGGCGCAGCCTGGAGAGCAGATACAAATCCAGAAACTTCACAGATGTGGGCTCTGAATCCAGCTGCTGAGGTTGCCTGCAGAGAGCAGAGCATGCGCGGACCAGAGTCCCTGGTCCCCCGGCTGGATGGCCTTTGAGGCCCTTTGCAGAAGAGCCGGCTGCCCACCTGCTGGGGGTCCAGTGACACCCAAACAGCAGCAGCTTTCCGAGTTTTGTTTTGTTTTTCTCTAATCTCCAATTCTGCTGGAAAAACACCCAAACCCTTGGGCCAGAGCACCCCCGGCCTAGCAACACCTGCAGCCAGGGGGCCGGAAGTCAAGCTAGAACGGAGGAGGAACCAGCCTGTGCTTACCCCAGGCCCCGGGGGACAGGGCTGGATTCCCCCAGTGGGCAGCAGGGCATGTGCCCACCGAGGGCCCTCGGGGCTGCATTCTAAAGGAAGAGGGGCCCAGAGCTGGACTCCTGGAAGGATGGCCCAGTGACTCAATATCCTGGCCTATCAGGAAGGAGTGGGGCCTTCAGGGCTTTGCGACTTGTGAACAAGGGCGATGGCAGAGCTGCCCCAGGATTCTCTCCCTATGGCTCTCCTCCTGCTCTGGCTCAGGGTCCTTCGAGGGAGGCAGCTGTGATGTAGTAGAAAGAATGCTGAGTTTGGAGTCAGAAGATCTGTGTGTGGCTTTTGGCCAATTATGGTAATCATCGCCCTGGGCCTCGATTTCCACATTTTTAAAGTTGGGATGCAGCTGTCCCGCTTCCAGGGTCACGGTGGGACAAGCTCATGTAAAGGAATATGGAGGTGTTCAAGAAAATCTTACTGGCAGTTAAGAGATTCTCAATATATAAATATTTGGGGGACCCAGCAAAAGAGTCTGACTCACGTTCTGTAACTTGGTTGTGGTGGTGGTTATACAAAGCTGTAAATCTAAAATTCATGAAAAGAAAACGAAGTCAATTTTACTGTAGGGTAATTTTCTAAAAACCAGCATCTGGTTCAGCTCCTTTGGATAAGATTTATGATTCCCGTTTTGTAGATAAAGCAAGCGAGATCTGAGACGTTCATCGCCCCCCACCAGCATCAGCCAGCTTTGTTTCCGCTGCCTGTCAGTTTTGGGGGCCAGGGACCCATAAGTTGGACATGGGGACACCCGTAGTGTAAGCCTCTAAGACAGAAGAACGGACCAGGGAGTGCTTCTACATCGTAACCATGAAGGCAGTGCCCTTGCGGGGTGGGTGTCGGGTGGTCGAGGCAGGCCTCCCTGCTCAGATGATTCTCTGCCAACAGTACTTCAAAGCATTAGAGAAACTCAGTTATTCAAAGATATTAAGTTGTCTTTCAAAAAAGCCAAGGCCTCCCCAGATTCAGGGCAGCCCCAAGCAGGGGGAAGACCCTGCTGTGGGGGGGGAGAAGTGAAGGCTCTGTCCCACCCCCAGCCGGCTGCCCAGGGTCCCTGGTGGAGGTCGAGGCCAGAATTAGCGCCACTATGCAAAGCAGCAGGAGAGGAAGGGCTGCAGCTCAGTGGAGACAGATGCCAAAACAAGCCAGTTTCCTCTGGCAGCCCGGACACCAGGGAGGGAGGAGGCCCGCCCCGGCTTGGCCCTGCCTGGCTCTGAGTGGGCACCGCTGAGCAACGCAGAGATGGACCTGAAACCCCAGGCTTGGGGGCCTTGGCCACCTGCCCCACCTGGAATGCCAGGGGGAGCTGCTCTCACTGGTCCCCCCATGCTGGCCTTGGTTCTCCAGTTAAACTGGCAGCTCCCTGAGGGCAGGGATTTCTCCCATCTGAATCCAGAGCATGCATGGCAAAGAGGTGTTCTGGGGTCCCCCCAAGGTCAACAGGAAGTGGAGCTCAGCCTGGCTCTGCACACAGAGGTTAATTTCACTTCAGCTCCCAGCCCTGAGCTGCTCTCTGTCGCTCCCGCAGCTGGCAGGTTGGGGACCATTTTGCCTCTGATTTTGTGCTGGGAAAGCCTGAAGGGGTTACCTAAGGATGCCCAGATTTCACCACCACAGAGCCTCCCACTTTAGGAATCTCTCTTGCATAGCTCTGGGTCAAATTTAAAAAAATATCCAGGCTTGGTAGGGGACAAGGGGGTGTGTGATGGAGTCAGGGGAAACCCTGCCCTCAGGGAGCTTCTAATTTAACGAGAACAAGGCCGGTATGGGCAGCACAAGGTAGTAGCTACGCCAGAGCTGGAGAGGCCAGGGTCCAAACAGGGATTAGGCAGGGACTGGGCACTCTGGGAGGGCTTCCTGTAGGTGGAGGGCCTTAAAGGACAAGAGGATTGGGGTGGGTGGGGGAGGGCAAACTCTTCTAGGGCTAAGACCTCTGCCCTACAGAGCAGGACTCAAGTGCTGCTTGTCGGCTGAAGGGAAGGCAGGGTGAGGGTATCCCCGCCGAGAAGAAGGGCCAGTCCATTCAGCCCTTCTCCACTGCTCGGGGCCCCACTAGGGTCAGAGAGCAGGGGAAGAACGGGAGACATGGCCACAGGTCCCAACTGGACCGTCAGAGAGAAGCAGTGAGTGAGCCCTGGAGAGGGCTCTGAGCCCCATGGCAGCCGTCCCTCCTCACACCCCATGGGTCCATGGGTGCCCAAAGATTTGCGCCCAAACAGGTACTCTCATCCACCCCATAACCACAGATGTCACAAGCCTGTGTGTCATTTCTCAAGACACATTGTTTATTCCGTGGGAGAAAGGGCTCAAGGCCAGCAGCCCCCTGGCGTGGGGGAGGGCAGGAGAGAGCAGGAGAGGATGGGAGAGGGATGAAGCTCTCGGTGGCCCAGCTGCAGCCACATGCGGGTGGGCCAGGGCCCTTCCCAGGCTCTACAGGAAACCGGGCCGTTCTGAGTCCATTTGCAGGTTCCAGGCAAGTCTCTGCCTTCCCCGTCCTGAATAGGGGATGGATCCCCGCATAGCACCCCCAGAAGGCTGGGTCCAGTCTAGCCCCAGAGAACTCCCTGCTCCAAATCACTGCCCTGTGGCCCTTCCGCTCCAGTCCCTTTGGCAAGAGATGGGGACCAAGGGCTGGAGGGGCAGGCGGACCTGGTGGGCCAGCTTTGGAGGCGGACAGGGGGTTCAGGGTAAAGGGGATGGGCTGGGAGCCGGGCGGCTCTGAAGCAGTCAGTGAGGGCCCAGCGGGCTACGCCCAGGGGCTTGGGGAGGGCCGGCCTCTCACTCCTGGCCTGGGTGTTCACCCACCGACCACTTCACCTCTCCTGTCCGCAGCGTCACTATATCCTCGTAAGTGGCTGTCTGGTCAATGTCCAGGCCCTGGGGACACGGAGCGGAGCTCAGGCCTTGGCCACTCGCTGAGCGCACACAGATGGGGCCTCTGAGCGCCCCCCCTGCCCCCCACGGCCCCGGGAGCTGCGGGGTCCACCCCACTCCTTACCTCATAGGTGTGATCTTCCTCCATCCCGGCCTTGCTGTCATCCTGGCGGGTGAGGGACGGAGAGCAGAGTGTTAGCTTCCCCCACCCCATCCACTGCTGGGCCAGGCTGGGGAGGGCCGGGGAGATTGGCCCGGGGTGAAGGGTCAGGGGCTAGGGGTCAGGGGTCAGGAGTCAGGGGTGAGGCGCACTCTGCGAGAACAGCTGATGAATAAAGGAGTGATTGAATCGGTCAATCGATGGGCAGGCTCTGGGGCTGGGGAGATGGAGACCCTGCCCGTGTCCGGCCTGCCCCGTGGCTGCTTCCCCGGCCCCCAGGGTCACCTTGTCCAGCAGCAGGAAGATGGGCACGATGATGAAGAGGATGATGAGCAGGGTCTGGATCATGATGATGCCATCTTTCAGCGTGTTCCGCCGCTTCAGCTGCGCCAAGGTGCTGAACCCTGGGGGGAGGCGGGGCGGGGGCGGTGAGGCCTGCGCCCCTCAGGACCTGCTTCTCAGCGGCTCTCCCAGGTGCTCGAGGGCCACAGTCACCGCCACACTGCGGCCCCCCTACTGGTCCGGGCTGGGGTGGGGTGGGTGTGGACGGCTCCACGAGCACACCCGCTCTCCTCCCCGGCTGGGGGGCGGGCCCCGCACGCACCCATGACCCGAAGCTCGGTGCCACAGCCGCGCTCTGTCCTTGGGGGCATCTGCGAGCACTCCACCTCGCAGAAGTAGATGCCGTTGTCCGGGAACTGGACGTCCTGGATGACGAGCGTGGCCTCGCTGCTGTTGTGGGTCTGGAGGATGCGGCCCTTTTCGGGGAGGAGTAGCTTGGCCTCCGAGTCCACCTCCTGCTTCCGGAGCCAGCTCACGCTGCCGGAGTCCTCCAGGCGGCACTTGATTTCCACCATGGAGCCCCGTTTCTTGGCCACGAAACGTGGGTGCTGCCAGATCTGGGAACACGAGCCTCCTGTGGGCGCCAAGGCTGGGATTAAAATCCCGCTCCTTCCTCTTGACCGTCGGCCCGAACTCAGGCCCTCGGCCGTGGGCCCCCGTCCTGGGCAGCACTGACCCCCGGCTCAGCCCCCTTGTCTGTCCTTGCTTCTCGGGATGTGGGTCAGACATGAGGCAGAGGTGTGGGAGAGCCAGAGCCACGTGAGAAGCCACAGGCCAAGCCGCCGGACCCCGCCCCTTCCTGATGGCCCACCCTTCCCGCCTGATTTTCCTTTAGAAGGGCCTGGAACCTTCTGATTCCTTTCCATGTCCATTACAGTAGCCCGATGCCAGCCTCACCCCATGAGGCCAGAAGGCCCATAGCACAGCCTCCAGCCTGGCCTGGTGCTCTCACCTCTCCCTGCCCTGGGCTACCCACACCAGCCCGAAATCCTCAGGGGCACCCCGCAAATCCTTAGCCTGGCAGTCAAGGCCTCCCACATCAATCCCCTGGCCGTCTCTCCTCCATCACCTCCCTCCCCGCTTCCGTGCGGACCTGCTCCTCTTTTTATTCCTAAGCCTTCTTTCTTCAGTTTGCCATGATGTCCCCGCCCACCTGCTCCAAGAAGCCTCCCTCCTGCCTGGTTCCCAGTCAGTGGTCCCCTAGGAACCCCTGCGACCTATCGGGGTCCCTGAGGTTACGGTCTCCTGCCGGGGCTAAGCCCAACTCCCCAGCCAGGGAGAATGGGCCTGAGTCCTCAGTGGGGTTCCAACTGGCCCCCACTCCAGCCCTGGGCTTGGCGCTGCCCCAGATCGCTGGGACTGGAGCACTGATGTTTAATGAGGATGACAGCGGAGGAGGGGGGACTGGAGGTACTTCAGAGCCAGGTCTTACAGAGGGAGGCCGACCCTAAGGAGGCCTGGGGATGGGAGTCCTGGGTGGGGAGACCCAGGGGGCACAAGGGCACAAGGGCAACCATGAGACAGCACACAGGACAGTGACCGGCTTTGGACACAGACATACTTGTCCCCAGAATGGGCGGGGGAAGTTGCTGACCTTTGGGATTCCGGTAAAGCGCCTCTGTTTTGGCCTCCAGCACCGTCTCACCTGCTGGGTGGGAGGAAGTGGGCGGGCCGGTCACTGGGACTTGGTTGTCCCACCCCTGCGTTCCCAGACCCACTTCCTCCCCGCCCAGGACATCAGCATCAAGATCCCTCAGCTCTCCCCCAGCCCTGATCTGGAGAGACTAGAGCGGGGTGGGGTCACCAGAAGATCCGACTCCCAGCCCCCCTTCTGCCCTTGACCTTGAGCTGTGCCTGGATGAGACGGGAGGGAAGTTACAGCTGGAGGGCTCCACCACCTTCCAGACCAGGGCACCACTTCTGGAACATGCCTGTCCCAGGTCTGCTTGGGGGCAGCTCTCCACTGCCCGCCCCCCACGCAGTGCCCTCCACGGCCTGGGGGTGAACCACACTCTTCTTTCTCTCTCCTGGGCCTAGCTCTTCTGCGGTCAGAGCCACCAACCCCTCAGGCCCAGCTCAGCCTGACACCCTCCGGGCGGGAGAGGGGCTGGGGCCGCGGAGCCCTGAGCCATCAGCATGGCTGATACCCACAGACCCGGTCCCCAGGGCTGTCAGAGGGAGACAGGAGGCAGAAAAGTGTGAGAGACAGAAGGAGAAGGACGAGAGAGCAGGAGACAGAACCAGTGGAAACAGCGGATCCAGCAGGCCTCTCGGCTCGGGCCGTACCTGAAAGGAGCAGCAGCAGAGGCACCAACCAGCTGCTGAGCCCGGGACACAGCGCCGGCCCCGCCATGCTCACCCCTCCGTCTCCTGCCCCAAGCCCGTGACAGCGGAGGCTCCTGGGGGGAAAACGTGTAACTGCCCAGGCTGCAGCCTGTCTCCTCCCCGCCTCTTCCCCACCAGGCCCCTTCCTGCCATGCAAATTGGGACCCAGGGGAGGCACCAGCTCTCCGGGGACCCTGGGGGAGGGCAGGCTCTTTTGTCAGCTGTGCTGCTAAGGCTCAAGGGTCACCCCAGCTCGGGCACTACAGCAGGGTCCGCGGTGGACGCCCCGGGTGGCGGCGGCCTCTGCGTCCCCACCCCATCCCCGTGCCCTGGGGCCCCCTAGCCTCCCACCTCACACTTAGCTGAATACACATGGGTCCTGTGGATGAATGCGAGCGCGGCCTCTCCACCCTGGACCAGCCTACACCCTGTGGGAAGAGGGGCACCCAGGAAGGCTGAGGCAGGGGTGCTGGCGGGCAGCTATGGGCCCAGAGCACAGCCTCTTGGCTGGAGTGCAGGTGGCCATGTTGGGGGTTGATGGAGATTTGACCCTGGGGAGGAAAGGAACCACAGCGGTTCTTGAGCAAAAACAGGCCAAGAGTAGCAGCCGCTTGGGAGATCTGGTCCAGGACCTGGCGAGAGGGCCCCTCCCTCACTTGGTGGGAGGGTTTTCTGGGAGCTGCCAGAGAAGGTGGACTTAGGTGTTGACAGCTTAGAGAAAACCCACCACTCAGCAATCAGGGGACTCACAGGGCACTGAAGTGTTATCCACAGCTCCAGGGGTCTCGGGCAGAGGACAGGAGGCTAGTATGGGGGAGTCTTCAGGTTCTGAAACAAAAAGGATCTCTGGCTTTGTCTCGCCAGTCAGCAGAGTGGTGGATGGAACCATAAGTCTAGGAGCTTGTCTAAGTTCAACTTTGTGCCCCTGCCCCTGGATCAGACACAACCCTCATCCCTTGGGGGCTCGGGGTGGGGGAGGTGCCCTTGTGCAGTGCACAACCTGCACAGCTGCACATGGCAGGCTTGCATCCCTCAGCCCCACAGCTGAGCCCACTCTTGAATTTTATGTTTTATGGAAGCTTCTTTACTCTCTCTTGGCCCCTCACTCTCTGTCTTCTTCCAACTGCCAGGAGGGGAAGGAAGATGCAAATCCTGTGTCCTCTGCCTACATATTTTCCTTACCACCTGCCAGTTTTCAAGCAGCCTGTGCTGCTGGCAGGTCTGTTTGGGTTCAGGGAGACATGGACCCACCTCCTAGGCCAGGGTTGGTGGTGAGGAAGACAGAGGTCTGGGTGCTGCCCCCTCAGTCCTGAGCATAAGCCTCACCTGGGATGGTGGGGTCCACCCCCCCACCCCCACCCCCGAGGAGTACGGGCCAGGACTGGAGCTGTGGAAAGCGGGGACAGGAGGGTTAAGTTTCCCTCCAAGGAACAGCTCGTTCCTGGCAGTCCCAGATGTTCTTGTTGTTTCCAGATGTTCCAAATGAAAAAAAAAAAACAAACACATTTCTCTGAAAAGGTGTCAGATGTTCAGTTCACAGAACAAACAGCCCAGGAATATAAACATCACCTGAGGTCAGCTTGGGGACCATGGGCCCCTGGTGGGGGAGGTTGGAGACTCCCCCAGAGGAATGGGGGAAAATCCAGGGGTCTCTTCCTTTAGCAAAGTACCCCCTGGTGATGGAAGCCTTGGTTAGCTTTGGGGCTAGCGTCCCCCAAAGTTGGGGGGGAGATGGAGAAGGCTTGGGATACACACGTGTGTGTGTGTGTGTGCGTGCATGTAGCTGCTGAGACGGGTGTGCTCCCGGGCTGTGTGGTGTGGGGCTGCTCAGGAGCTGGGCCTGCGGCCCAGGGTGACTCTAGGGGGCACGGAGGTTGGGGGCGCAGTAGGTGTCCTCCAAGCACATGCACATCTGCGTCTCCCGTGGGCAGGGATGCAGATGTGTCCTTTGGACTTCATTCCCATTCATGCCAGGAGTGGGTGGGGGCAATGGGGGCCCCACCGCCTGCAGGGTTATTTGTCACAGTTGGGGCCATGCTGTTCCCTCCCCAGGGACAACAGTACTGAGCTCTGTTCGGGGCTTGTGACGCCTTTTTCTTTCCTGGAACAGGAGGCCTCGTAAGCCCACTCCTGCCTCTGCCCCCGGCTGCCCTGGGCTGTGCACCCCGACATCAGGCAGCCCTCACCCCACCTTTCCAGGAAGGCAGCATCAAAATAAGAGATGGGGGTGTAGGGAGAAGGGACATGGAGCTTGGGGGTTTGGGGAACAAGAGGACAGGGACCCCCAGTAACCCTGGGGGTGTGGTGGGAGAGGACAGAACCTCAGTTTGGAAAGAAAGGCTCTGACCTCTGCCCCTCCCCCCAGCCCTCGCCTACTGACGCTACTTGTTTTGTTGTTACCAGGGGAGACCTGCAGGCGCAGAAGGATTGGGGTGTGAATCCTGACCCTGCAGGAGACCGGGAAGCCGCCTCAAGTCACCTGGGGCTTCTCAATGCAGGGTGGTCCTGCCCCACAAATGCTCCAGGGCCATTGCCAAGGTCAAATGACCAACGGACACCTCTGGCATTCATGGGCCAGGGGGCAGGGAAGACCCTGCCGTGGGAGGGGCAGCCTCCCACACAGCAGAATTTCCTTGTCTCACATGTCAACGGCACCCCTGTTAAGCAACACCCATGCTTAACCTTTCAGAGACCAAGTTTCCTCATTTGGGTAAAACAGAAATAATTGTAATAATACCTTCTTCATAGGGCGGTCGTGAGCCTTGAAGGGACTCAGGTTCACCCTCAGGCAGGTGGCGCGTAGGACTGATAACTGGGGGAGGGTCTTGATTCTGAAATAGGAACTTTGGTTTCTACGTTTCTCACCCAGGATTTTGTCTTTTTTCTTTTACCATTCAAGGCTCAGGGGAAGGGTGGCTCAGGGCACCCTCAAGCTCTCCTGTCCTTGGGGCCAGAGAGGGACCCGGGCGAGGTTTGGAGAACTTTCATGTGAGAAGGAGCTCCTCCCCCACCTCTGGGAGGGAGGTCAGCACCCTGGTGGGGGGCTCAGGGAGCCCTGCGGGGATGTCAGACCCCTCCCCTGCAGGCAAAGACAACCACACTGTGGGAAGGGGCTCAAGGACATGGCTGAGGGATGTCGGGGTGGCCTGGTGGTTCCCCTCCCCAGCCCCCAAGGGTGCCATGTAACCTCAGGACCCAGGAAAAGGGGATACAGAAATCCTGAAAGGGACTAATACTCACTAGTTCGGAGGAATACAACCTTGGCTGTCAGAAAACAAAATTAAATCTAAAATTATATTTCACCCACTGGGATTGTGGCCGGAGCTCACTACATAACATTACTCTTCGTCGTAGGTCCATGGGACCCTGGGTTTTCTGGGGTCAGGGGTCAGAGGCAGCATCCTGGGGGAATTGTACCTCTGGGGAGAGGGAGGGGCCACACCGTGTACCCATAGGCACCTTAGGGCCTCTGAGGGGCAGAGAAGTTATGGGGGCTTCTGGAGAGGAGGGGCTGGGGACACGGGTCCCAACACCCGTTTCCTGGGTGCTGTCGTGGGCAGGGAGACGCAGTGTGGTGCTGCCTGTTAGGGGAGTGAAGGGAGTGGGGCACGACTCGACCTCATCTGGCCTCTGGGACTCCAGCTGTGAGGCTGGAGTCCCAGTCTCCTTCTGGAGGGGGCAGGAGACGGCCAGACGGAGCCAGAGGAGGGAGCTGGGGCTTCCCCAATCCCTGGCAGCTCCCCAAGTCTTCCCCACTTGGCTCAATCCCCACCAGCCCTTCTTGCTGCCCTCAGCTCCCGTCGATGTCCGCACGCAGAAGCACAGAAGGAGAGAGCCCACATGTCAGAGGCACCGGGGAGGTTTATTATAAGAACTGTACAAAGGGGCCTGTCTACTGGCCTGGCTTGGGCCTGTTCCCACCCGGACAAGGTGCAATGGGTGTGGGTCTGCAGGGGAGGAGCCTGCAGGCAGGGGGAGGCCTGGACCCCGCTCAGCCACACTGGCTCTGCAATCGGCACACGGTCCCGTGGAGAGTTCAGTCCAGCAGGGGCCGAGGCTCTTGGGGCCTCACTAGTCAGAGCCCCAACGAGGAGGGAAAGGCAGTGGTCGGAGTGCTGGTCAGAGAGGAGGCTGACCCCTACAGGATGAACTTCTGAAGAAAGAGCCAGAACTGCTGCAGGAAGAGATGGAAGGAGTGGGGGCCTCATTCCAGAGAGGACCCAGGCGGGGCCGGGGAGCAGGGCTGGGCGGTGGGTGTGAGGAAGAGAAGTGGAGGAGGGCAGAAGAGTAGATTCACGGGGCTGAGAGAGAGGGATGCCCAGGCAGGGTGGTGAGGGGGCCGGCGAGCGCGGCAGACGGAAGGGAAGGCCTCGGCCTCCGGGCGAGCACAGACGTAAACACACACGCACACACGGACACACGCACACGCGTGTACGCACACGCACGCACACACGCACACTCACACACACACACACAGAGGTTGTTTTGGAGGTTTTGCTGCTTCCTGAGTTTTAATCAAACTGTTCACGAGAAACAAGAAAAAGAAGAGGAACTAAGGGCAACGGGGGACTTGATGTGCAAACCTTACCACCTGTGTTCACACTCACATACACACAGCACAGGGACACTCACACAGACAGGCCTACAGAGAAGACACACATACACACACACACACCAGCCAGACACTGCGGGGCACACTGACACACATGTACACAAATATACCCATACACACATGCATATGCAGGCTCTGAGGGGCACGGTGGTTCACACACACACACACACACACACAGCTATACACAGAGGTATAACGCTGGCACACAGGCACACACACACCGATGAGTAAATCCAGTGACCCCTAAGCCTGCGTCTCACCCCCTCCTCCGAGCTCAGCCTCTGCCTGTTCTCGGCAGGGCAGCCGGCGGAGGACCGGCAGCGCCATGCCCAGGCCAGCGGCGCCAGCAGAAGTGCCGCCTGGCTCTCCGGGTGGCAGGAAGTTGCAAGGTTGGGTCTGAGCCAGGTAAGCAGTGCCTGCCCCAGTGTGGAAATCTCGAACGTGGGCTCAGCTAGAACATTCTTAGGATCACTTTGAGGCGGGGAAAAGGATGAGGTGTGGTGGAGGATGGGGAGGAAACCTCTGGGGTTGGGGCGGCTGCCAGGAGCCCCAGTGGTGCTGATGCAGGAGGGAGGGAAGGAGGGAGGGAAGGGAACCTTCTTCCTGAGCACCAGGGTCCCCGACACCACCCAAGATCTGGGTGCTCCGGCCAAGAAAGCCCCCAGTGCAGCGATATGCTGGTGGGATCCAACCTGTGCTACCCATCCGTGCTTTCTAGAAAAAGACGATTCCCAAATGGAATCCTCCCTTCTGCTCTTCTCCCAGGGGCCAGCCAGGGAGCCAGGGTCCTGGGCAATGGACAAATCTGGAAAGGGTGTCAGGGGTCACACCGGCCCAATGAGTCAGGATCCAGTGGCCCATCAGGTTTGTGGAGCCATTCCTGGACCAGTGATGCTTTCCTTTTCCAGAGAATTCCTAAGCTGGCAGGGTGACACTGCACCCAGAGTCAGGGGAGGGCTGGCGGGCCCTGGGGTCAGGCGTCTGCTCTCACTGAAGTTAAGACTTCCTTGTCCTGGAGGGAGCTGGGGGGGCCTGAGCCACTTCCTGGGGAGAGGTCAGTGGCCCTTAAGACTCTGGTGGCAGGAGGGCGGCCAATCCTTCCATCACAGGCCGGCTCCTCCCCAAGTGGGGAGCAGAGATTCTGATGTTCCAACCTCCCCCGGGGCCATGAGGAGGGCAGCAGGGCCCCGGAGGAGGTGAGAGCAACTTGAAGGTGAAATCACGGAGGCAGCAGCCTCGGGCTCAGAGTGGAGACTTCAGGTACAATTCCCGTTTGCCACGGCCTGGGTGACAGCCCAGCACGGCCAAATCCTGTCCCCGACAGGGAGCTGGATCAGTCCCAGACGCAAAGCCCTAGCTCCCTCAGGGGCAGGCGCCACGGGGGAGCTTTGGGGCTGTGCCACCTCACCGCCACCTGCTAGACAAGAGACTCTTTGACCCCTGGGCGCACCGTCTGCCCCGGGGGTGGGGCGGGAGGGAGGGCTGTGTCTGTGGGTCTGATGGACAGGAGCCCCAGGGCAGGTCTGGGGTCCCATGTCGAGCCCCTCCACTCCCCCTTGCTCTGCAAACCGCTGTTCCCGTTCTCAGGGCCATACATCTTGTTCATGGTGTCAGCAATCAGCCCCTCCTTCTCGGGTGCTGCGTCCCCGCTGCTGTCCTGACTGTGGCGGTACATGTAGGAAGCCTGCTTCACGGAGCGCTGCAGCAGGTGCCGGCGGTAGGCCCTCTGGATCTTGACGGCGCACACTTCCTCGTGCTTCCTCTTGAGGGTGGTTGTGATGGGCTCGTAGGAGACCTTGGATGGGTTGGCAGCCATGAACTTCTCCTCCATGGTCTCCTTGAGGGCATCCATCTCCCCAGAGTCTCCCAGGACCTCTTTGGTCAGGGCAAAGAGGATGTCCAGGCAGTGGATCTTGTCCCCTGGCACCATGGGCAGGTCCAGTGTGATGAGCTTGATCTTGTTGGGCCTGGCGAGCCTCAGCGGCTCCTGCAGGGTGTCCACGAAGTCGGAGAGGCGGCTGTAGTCGATGAACTGCGTGGCGTCAGGGTCAAACTTCTCCCACGTCTCGTAGAACATCTCGAAGTCATCCTCCCCGAGAGGCTCACTGCTTTCCTCCGTGGCCACGTTGAAGTTCTCCAGGATGATGGCGATGTACATGTTGACCACGATGAGGAAGGAGATGATGATGTAGCTGCAGAAGAAGCAGATGCCGATGGAGGGGTTGCCGCAGTCGCCCCTGACGCTGGTGCCCGGGTTCTCCAGCGCGGGGTCACAGTCGGGGGGCCCGCTGTTGAGGATGGGGTTGAGAAGCCCGTCCCAGCCGGCTGACGTGGTGATCTCAAAGAGGCAGATGATACTGTTGCCGAAGGTCTCAAAGTTAAACATGTCGTCGATGCCCGACTCCTTCTTGACGTAAGCGAAGTTGGACATGCCGAAGATGGAGTAGATGAACATGACCAGGAAGAGGAGAAGGCCGATGTTGAAGAGGGCGGGCAGTGACATCATGAGAGCAAAGAGCAGCGTCCTGATGCCCTTGGCCCCTCGGATCAGCCGTAGGACGCGCCCAATCCGCGCCAGGCGGATGACACGGAACAGCGTGGGTGACACGAAGTATTTCTGGATCAGGTCAGAGAGTGCGAGGCCTGCAGGGAGGAAGCGGTAAGGACTGCTGCCCTCAGGGTGGGCGGCTGGGTCAGGGAGCAGGGGGCATGCGCGGCTCAGGGGGGCCCAGCCCGCTGGGCTCTTCCCCAGAAAGGAGCAGTAGAAGCTCACCGCTCAGAGCGCAGCCCGAATGGCCTGACCCGTTAGGCTCTCCCAGGGGTCTTGGGGTCTGGGCTCCATCTTTGCCCTGACACAGCTGCATGGAGGTGGGACGTGTCAAAGCGAATGGTGGTAGGCCTATCGCTAAGGCTGTTTGCAGATGCCATGGATGAGAGGGCGGGGGAGGACAGCTCTGGGTGTGTGACTTCAGGCATGTCACCTAATTGGTTTGTGACTCAGTTTCCTCGCCTGTAAAATGGAGGTGACAACAGTACCAGCCTCAGGACATTAGCTCAGTGAGCTAATGCCTGTGAAGTGCATAGCACAGTGTCAGGCAAATAGTATATGATTGATAAATGATAGCTAGTTACTATCACAATGACACACAGCTCTCCTGTGTGTAGGGATACTGGAACCATCTTCTTATGTTTTTCTCGAAGCACACGGGCACCTGAGTGTGCGTCCACTGGACGAGTAAATGTTTCTCAGGTGTGGTCATGCATGTGAAGGTGGCAGGTTGCCTGGGAGCCCACTGTATGTGCTCTTGCGCATTAAGTGTAGACACCAGGTGCACACGCGTGTGCGTATGTGTGAGTGTGAGCACGGCAGATGCGTGAGCAGGTCTGTGTGTGGACATGAGGATGGGAGCGCCGGGCCTCCCTGAATGACTCAGCCCAGCCCGGCCCTGCTCACCCACAATGGACAGGATGACGACCACAAAGTCGAAGATGTTCCAGCCGATGGTGAAGTAGTATTGGCGCAGGGCCAACATCTTGAGCATGCACTCGCCCGTGAAGATGATGATGAAGACCATGTTGACGTTGTAGAGGATGTCCACTTTGAGCTGGCTCTGGTCATCCGTCTCCACCATCATGGTGACCATGTTGAGGCAGATGAGGATCATAATCGTGATGTCGAACGCCTGCTGCGTCACCAGGTCGTACACCATGCCCTGGATCTTGTTCTGCAGCAGGGATGCGAGTGCGGGGATGCACACCGAGGGGTGTGGGGGGCAGTGGTCAGGGCAGGACGTGGACCGGCAGAAGATGCAGGAGGACACGACAGCATGACAGGGAGAGAGACAGAGAGAGAGGAGGTGTCAGGTCTTGTGGCAGAGTCGGCCAGGGCAGGGGCGGCGAGACCCCCCATCAGAACAGGCCAATCTGTGGGGTCCGCGGGCATCCTTCCTCACTCTGGGACCTTTCCTCCCCTCAAGGTCCCCCAGCAGCCCCTCATCCTTCTCCTGAAGTCATTGCTCACTGGGGGGCTGTCTGGACATCCTCTTCCTCCCCGTTCCAGGGGCCCTTGCCCCAGAGGCCACCAGCTGAAGAGCTGACTGGACACTGGGGAGCTGTGCAGGCCCAGGCAAAGGGTAAACTGATGACTGGAGTTTATCAGGCAGCTGCTGGCGCCCCTCCCGGCAGGTGGACCCAGCCTCACGCCAGGGACATAGCCTGGTGGGCAGAGCGCAGGCTGTGTTTTGCCCCCTGCCCGCCGTGGCCCCCTTAGGCAGGAGCCTCATACAGGCTGCAGGGGGAGGGGCCCGGAAGGCTGGTACCTGGGGCCGGGGAATTGGCTTCTGAGGCTTCTTGGAGCCAAGCTTCTTCATGGCGTTATAGTATTTCTTCTGTTCCTCCGTCATGAAGAGGTCTTTCCCTCCAAAGTATAGTGGGATGGGGCCCGTAAGGTTGCGGTGGGGGGTGTCCTCCTTCTCACTTTCCAGGACCTCCCCCTTCTCACCTTCTCAGGCACCACCCTTAAAGCCACCCGCACCCCAGCCGGGGGGCCAGTGGGACTTGCCTGGAGCAGCCAGAGATGGGGGTCAATGGAGGCAGGGGAAGGGGGACTCAGGGGCCCAGAGAAGGGAGGGGAGGGGACTGGGTGACCGACAGAGGCAAGGGGTCAGTGCAGCCTCACTGCCCGCTTTGGGCCACCTTCCATCAATGTCTCGTTGGGTCCTCAGAATGAGCCGGCATGGCAGGCGGCACGAACCTCATTCTGTACATAAGGAAACCGAGGTTCGAGGTGGCCACATCTCACTCGTCCAAGGTCGTCTGGTGGGATGTGAACCCAGCCTTGCTGAATCATGCCACCAGCCAGCGAGAGCACAGCAGGTGCAGGGGCAGCATTTGTGAACATAGGAAGGAAGGAGTGGACGGAGGGAGGGAGGACAGAGTCCGGGGAGGGGAGGGCTGGACACTTATCTTCTTCTTCTGCTGGTTGAAGTTGTCAATGATGACGCCAATGAAGAGGTTGAGGGTGAAGAAGGAGCCGAAGATGATGAAGATGACGAAATAGAGGTACATGTAGATGTTCACCTCGTACTGGGGCTGTTCCTCCTTCTGCAGGGGCCACAGGATGGGATGGGGTGGGCTGGGTGGGCTGGGGGCACAAGCTGCCTGCTCCCTGTTCCCTGTCGCACTGTGGGCCCATCCACCCCCAGGCTGTGGGGTCTCGGGGGCTCCTGAGGAGGCAGCATGGGGTGGGGATGGGTCTGAGTCCTCTCCCCTGGCTAACTCACCAGCCACATCTCGAGGACCCCCACTCACCTCCCGGGAGTCCACGGCTGCATACATGATGTCCATCCAGCCCTTGAAGGTGGCCTGAGAGAGTGTGGTTGGGTGTGAGGGGAGGGGGCTGCCCCCTGCTTCCATCCTTGAGTTTCCCTCCCTGCCCCCGCCTGGTCCTCCCCAGAGGCTGCCTGCCCTGAGCTCCCCTGGGGAGGCATCCAATAGAGACCGGAGAGGTATAGACACTACCTCTGGGTCCCACAGCCCTAGAGGTAGGGTGGGCGGCCCCCTAACAAGGAGCGGCAGGGCGCTCAGGTACAATGAGAATGCGGGGGCACCTCCATCCCAGCTTTGGGCAGGGGCAGCGGGTCACACTCACCACCTGCAGGAGGGAGAGGTAGCCCAGACCCACGTTGTCGTAGTTGACCTTGACGTTGAGCCAGCGGACCTGGCCCGTGTGCATCAGGCTCTCGCACTCGGACTTGTTGTTGACCTCGGAGATGTCGAACCTCTCGGAGGTGGTGGTGTTCATGCAGTAGTAGAACTTGCCGGCAAACAGGTTGACGCCCATGATGCTGAAGATGAGCCAGAAGATGAGGCAGACGAGCAGCACATTCATGATGGAGGGGATGGCTCCCAGGAGGGCATTCACCACCACCTGGGGGCCAGGGAGGGGGTCACTTCCAGATCCTCTCCCAGGCAGGCAGGGACACCCAGTCTCCTCTGGGAGAGGGTTCCCACCCACAGTAACCAGGGGACCAGGCACAGTTGGGCCTTGTTGCGCAGGGAAGGCTTCCTGGAGGAGGGCCCATCTGAACCAGGCCTGGGGGAGAAGTCTGCTGGGCTTTACTTGGGGGCGGGGGGATGGTAAGCAAGGAGTAGGGGTAGTGGGTTGCCGGCCTGGTGGCTGAAGAGGGCTCTCCGCTTGGCTGGAGCTATCAGCCCAGAGTGGAGGCTGGGCTTCTCTGGAAGCAGCCCGGCCACGGGTCACCGGGCAGGAGACAAACACTCTTTCCTTGGCCCCCATAGGAAACTCAGTCCCCGTGACCTGTTCCCCTGCTCATCTGCTCGCAGGATTAGAGACACAGACCCAGAAAAGAAGCCAACAGAATCTTTGAAGCAGCAGGACCCTTGGGACTGGACTCCCGTGCACTGCCAGCGGTGGCCACCCAGGCCAACCTCATTATTTCAGGCTGAACTGAATCTGAGAATTGTCTGTTTTCAAGGAGAAACCGTTCCATGACCTCCAGACAAAGTGGGTGGCACAAGCCCGGTGATGCCCAGGGGAGCTCTACTCCTGGCTGGGGCACCAACCAGCTGCTAGGTCACTTTCACTCTGGTGCAGAGGGGTCCCGGCTCCAGGGGTGGGACGGCCCAGTGCTGGCTGGCCTCTTGCATGACCAGGAGGGAGCCCCCAGGCTCTGTGCACTGCTGACCTGCAACCAGCTGCTTCATGGAAGTTCGTCCCTCTAGCGTGGGTTTTGCTCCTAACAGACACCCCAACCCCCCACCCCCGCCCCTTGCCTGGGGAAGTCCCATTGGTCTTGCCCAAACCCCGTATTTACCTGTCACTTCCGCCCTCAAGGGCCTGAGGGAAGGGTGGGCAGGCTTGGAGTCCTGGGGGGCCCCAGTCTGAGGCTGGGGAGGGACACCTATAAACCCACAGACCTGCCTTCCTTTCTCTCCTCCTGCCTCGGTGCCCTCAGGGCCCTCCTGGGAGCTGCTGCAGCCTCTGCTGCCCCCAGTGGTGGAAGAGATGAGCGAAGGAGGGGGCTGAGGGCGGGAATGGGCACTTGGGCTGGTGTGGGAGGATGCCTGGGGACCTCCAGACCTGGACCCCTGGTGGTGGCCGGAGTACAGACACCCCCAGCCCCCTTCCAAGCTGTGTCTGCTCCCCCAGTCCTCAGCCCTACTCAGAGCCCCGTTGGCACCCACCCTCATGCCCTCGAATCTAGACAGTGCCCTCAGGGGACGCAGAGCCCTGAGTGTCCGCAGGGATTTGATGGGTCCCAGCTCCGAGTAGCCCAGCCAGTTGGCCACCAGGCTGATGATGGAGACCTGTAATGGGAGGGGAGGGTGGTCAGGGAGAGCAGGGCCTCAGCCACAAGGACCGCCTGGGATCTGAGTGGGGGCCGGGGGTGGGGCAGCCTCACATCCACGATGAGGAAGTCGAGCCAGCACCAGGCGTTGGTGAAGTACACCTTGAAGCCGTAGGCCACCCACTTGAGCAGCATCTCCATGATGAAGATGTAGGTGAAGACCTTGTCGGCGTATTCCAGGATGGTCCGGATGACCCGCCGCTGCTCGATGTAGATGTCCTCGAAGGCCTGGGGGCACCAGCAGGGCGGGGTGGTCGGGGCCCAAAGGAGGCCGGGGCAGCAGCCACGTCCCTACCTGCCAGGGGCTGCTGGTTCCCAGGGTTCTGGCACCGGGGCCAGGCGGGGGCAGACTCCCCGTGCCCATCATGCAGGTGAGCCAGTGAGTTCCCGGTGGGGAGAAGCCCCTCAGCTCCCCTTCCCCAGGCCTAATAATAGTAACCCTCACTGGTCTGTCAGGGGGGTTCACCTTGACACATCCTGCCCTCCCAACCCCCAGTTCCCAAGGCCTTCCCCACCTGATCCCCGGCCGGGACCTGTCAGCTAAGGATGCACAGGGATTCAGAGCCCATCTGTCTCTTTAAGAAAATTAACACAGTCTACAACACATCCTGGAAGCACTGGTGAGTTCTTTAGGATTCTCTGGGTTCGGGGCTGCCCAGGTCTGGCCCCTGCCTCTGCCCAGTGCCCGGTCCCCAGGGCAGCGCCTACCAAGGCTCCACTGCTGAGTAGAATCATGAAGACGATGAAGGTCTCAAACCAGTTGTGCTCAACGATCTTGAAGCAGGCCCTGCGCAGGGTCCACCACATCTTCCCTCGGCCCTGGGAGATGTCCACGTAGAGGCAGGGAAAGCGCTGCACACAGGCTGGGGAGGGACGGCGGCAGGGGCACCGGTCACGGCGGCAGGGGCACCGGTCACGGGCCTGGGGGCCACCTTAGGAGGCACAGTCCCGCCACCTTCCCAGGATCCGCCCCCACCCCCTACACACACACAACCGCATGCAGACATTCCAGAGCACAGGGGTGCAGGCAGCCAGCACAGGGTGTATAGCCGTCAGGCTGTCCCCATCCTCCCCCACCTCGCCCAGGCAGCCTTCACTCTGCCACAGCCCAGGCCCTCCGGGCAAAAATGTTCCCGAGGGGCGAGGCAGGCCTCTCTCTGGCGGACGAAGCTGAGGAGGACAGTCTTAGAGCAGCCACAGCGGAGCGCCTGCTTCGTGCGGTGCCGGCCACACTCGGGGCTCTGTGGGGATTCTGCACGGCAGCCCTCGGGCTGACGCTACTGTCACCTACCGCCGACACTGCAGGGGTCAGAGGTTCAGGGACGGGGAGGCATCCCCAGCTCTGACACCCCTTCCCAGCATTCTATTCTCCTGGGGTGCCACAGGGCAGGGCAGGAGAGCATCAGAGGAAGAAGGCCCTGCCTGCTTTTGGTGATGCGTGTGTCCCCGAGATGTCCCCAAGGGGGCAATGGGCTGGGGCTGCTGCCGGCCTCGGGCCCCTTACGGGGTCTGCCGGGCTGGGGGAGGCACCCAGGAGAGGTGGGGTCACACACGCGGGCTGGCCCTCACCCTCGGTGAAGCACTCCTCAGGCTGCTCCCCCTCAGGGCTCTCCTCGGCCTGTTCCTCGGGATCCTCCTCGGGGGGCTTGTAGTCGGCAGTGCTGCAGACGGAGGAGTTCCCGTCGAGGGGCTGCAGCGGCTTCTGCAGAGGCCACAGGGTCACGTGACCCCGGGCCCTCCCACAAGGTGGGGCGGGGGAGGTCAAGATGGGAGACCAGAAGGGAGAAGGGAACGAGAGGGTGGAGCAGACTCATTCATTCCTTCATTCATTCAGCCCTGGGGCCTAGGCAGAAGAACCACAGGCCTTGGTCCTGCCCTTGGAGTGGGACAGGGATGAGGCCTGGGGAAGGAAGGGGATGAGCATGGAGCAAAGTCCGAGCCTTCCTATCCTCAGGGTCGGTTTGGCTGAGAAATCCAAAAAGGATGGAAATTTTTCTGCAGCCGAAGCTCCAGCCTGGGGCCAAGGGAACCTAACTGGGAGTGGGTTGGGTGGGACGGCTGGTGCTCCAGCCTGGCCAGGCCTCTCCCACCTCCTCCCGGTGCTGCACCTAGGCCGGCCTCCTGCCCCCAGTCTCCACCCCTCAAGGGGTCCCCTTCATGGCTGGGGGGGAGGCCCCTGAACAGGGTAGCCTGGAGGGGCAGGGGGCGGCTGTCAGGACAGTGGCCAGAAAACCAGGGAGGGCCTTGTGCCCAGACGACAGAAAGGGAAACCGAGGCACCGGGCGTTAGGTTGGGCACGGCACCCGATGAGCCACATGCCCTGCCCGTGCACCCCCACTCCCACAGCCCCCCGGGAGCCGTACTTGTTTCCCCGTGAGAGTCCCCGGAGCCTTGGCCCCGGATGCTGTCCAGCCCTCCTCCACCCGCTCTCCTCAGAGCGAAGTTACTGCCACGTTTCCCCGGGTATTTATAGCTTGGCAGGCGCTCGGCCCCTGGTAAGTCAGTGTGCCACGTATTCGGGGGAAACAAGGAGTCAAGAGCTTCCAGGGCAAAGTTTACTCAGGCTCTGGTGCCAGCGGGGCCCTCGCCGATAGGGTTGGGACGGGCAGGGGGCCCCGCCCGAGCTGCAGGGTGGGCGAGGAGGCTCAGCCTGAGCTTCTGGGGGCGACCACCAGGGCCTCCCCCACCCTCGCAGGGGAGGGGAACCTCAACCCAGCAGCAGGCCCCCTGCATGGGGGAGGGGGGTAGCGGCTCCAGCTCCCGGCTCTCTGTTCCCCTTGAACCCAACCCTACTGGGCCCCTGACCCCTCTCCTCAGCCCAGACCTGGCACTTTGGCCCACACTCGGAGGTTGGGACCAGCCCTCCAGGTGGGGTCTAAACAGAAACAGATGATAATGGCAAGGACTTGGCAGGAGCTTCAAACCCAGAGGGGGTTTAAGAGAGGCCTCTGGGATTCCGGCCCTGGAGCTAGGGTGCCTCAGGTGAGAACATGCTGTCTCAGAGCGCCACCTGCTGGGGAGAGGGGACCCAGGTGGAGTTGTGGGGCAGGGGTGAAGGGAATGGCCTAGGGTATTAGGACAGGCAGGGCATGCCATAATAATTGTATTAATAGTAATAACAGCCACCGTTCACAGAGAGCTGACTGTGCTTTGCACACAGCATCTCATCTAATGCTCACAGTAATGCCACAGGGTAGGTACCATTACCCCATTTTATAGATGGAGAAACTGAGGCTTGGAGAGGATTTGTGCCATGTTCAAGGTCACACAAAAATGTAGAGTCATGTCTGCCTGACTCCCGATCCCTCGATCCAGGCTCTGCGACAGGCTCACCTTGCCATCCTCAGGCTCTGAGAAGGTGTCCGTTTCCTCCTCTGTGGGCATCTCCAGGTCAGACTCCTCGGAGGCGATGGGCACGTGGATGGTCAGGTAGGGGTTGTTGATGAAGTTGAGGTGGTCCAGCTCAATGCTGGGGGGAGGGCCATCAGCCAGGCCCATGTGGTTCAGGATATGATTGTCCTTCTTGAGGTCCTTGTTTTCATCCTCCTCGGGCGGTAGCTCCTTCTTCTCGTCTTCTGAGACACTTTCCCCAGCCTCGCCGGCCTCGCCAGCCTCCCCAGTCCCCCCGAGGCTGAGCATGATAACCTTGGGGCTCAGGATCTTGCCATGCAGCAGCCCCACGAGGAAGGCTTTGGCGAAGCCGACACCCCACTTGATGCGCGTGACGGCGATCTGCAGGTTGTTCATCTCGCCATCCTCGTCCGAGGCCGCCAGGCTGTCGGCGCTGAAGGAGCTGAGCAGCAGGGCCAAGAAGAGGTTCAGGACCTGGGAAGCAGGGGTTGGGGGGAGCCTGAGCTCAGCCTCTAGGCCCCTGAGGGTGCCACCTTCAGCCAGCACGAGGGGCCTCGGGTCTCCTGATCAGACCCACCTCATGGTGGGCTGTTAAGAGGACGTCACCTTACGGAACCCTCACAACTTCTTGTGAAGGTGAGGAGTGCTACTGTCACACCCACTTTACAGATAGGGAAACTGAGTCTTACGCACATCATAGGACTCTGCTGACCAAGGCAGAGGCAGGGTTCGGGGAGGCCCACTGAGTGACAGGGACTCTTTCTATGACTCTGTCCTCCACCTCCACTGCCAGGGGATGTGGAACAAAAAACAGGACTCCTGTCTCCAAGCTTCCAGGACTTCTTGGTAGGCTGAATCTTTTGAGCCTTCTTCTCTTGTCTGGTAAGTGGGACTATTTTTTTTTTTTTTTTTTTGCGGTACGCGGGCCTCTCACTGCTGTGGCCTCTCCCGCTGCGGAGCACAGGCTCCGGACACGCAGGCTCAGCGGCCATGGCTCACGGGCCCAGCCACTCCGCGGCATGTGGGATCTTCCTGGACCAGGGCACGAACCTGTGTCCCCTGCATCAGCAGGCAGACTCTCAACCACTGCGCCACCAGGGAAGCCCTAAATGGGACTTTTAATAGACCCTGTGCTCCCGATACCCAGATGCATGTCCCCTGTTGCTGTAGAAGGGGCGTCTCACCTACCACTGTTCACTGCCTTTTCTTCCTTTGGGGTTCCCTGCTCCACCTGGTTCTCTTCTCTTAGCCCCACTGAAAGGGACTTCAGAGGCTACTGGTCTACCCGCGTCAACTTTATTTTCCAGTGGACAGACATTTACTGAGCCCCTCCCACTGTGTGTAGAAGCAAGTGGTCTGTTTGCCCTCCGCCTAGAGACAGACATTTGATCAGACAAATACAATGCAGTGGGTATGCACAAAGCAGAGACTGGGGTGCACAGGTTTTGAAACCACGCTGCTTGGCTTTGAACCCCAGTTTACTAGCCGTGTGTCCTGAGGCAAGTCCTATCACTGCTCTGTGCCTCAGTTTCCTCATCTGTACAATGGCGATGGTTCCAATACCTACCTCCTCACATTGTTGTGAGGATTAAAAGGTCAATACAAGTAGAGCACACAGTAGGCACTCAGAACTTGTTGGCTGTTATGTGTGTGATAATAGAAGACTCTACAAGGTACAAGGAGGAGTGTGATTAACTCTGAGGCCAGCTCAGCACTTTATGACTGAGGAAACTGAGTCCCAGAGAGGTGGAGTGACTTGCCTGAGGACAAACAGCACAGTCAGAACTAGAACCCCGGTTTCCAATCCTTGTACAACTTTAGAGGACATCATTTATTTGGACTACAGTGTGAATGGATACCCCAGAGGCTACACAATGCAGTGGCCCTGACTTCCACCAGCTTACTCCCACCCCAGGGCAGTGAGGAGGAAGGTACAGTCTGGCTGGGGTGGGGGTCCTGTCTCCTGTCAACCAGAGGCAGGTATTACTCTGGGGGTCTCAGGGTGGGGCTGTATGAGTGGACATGAGGAAGTAGGGCCGACTGTACTACGCCATTTTCTACAGAACTTGAGTATCCTCAGACTTTGGAATCTGCAGGGTGTCCTGGAACCGATCCCCTGAGATACCAAGGGAGGACTGTAATGTGAATCTCCCACCCTTGGCCATCTTCTCCATGCATCTCACTGTCTGGCCTTCACCAGTGTCCTCCAAAGTCTTTTTGTCATTGTCTTAACTGTCATGTTGACATAATATCTTTAAAATATAGGGGCTTCCCTGGTGGCGCAGTGGTTGGGAGTCCACCTGCCGATGCAGGGGTGCGGGTTCGTGCCCCGGTCCGGGAACATCCCACATGCCGCAGAGCGGCTGGGCCCGTGGGCCGTGGCTGCTGGGCCTGCGCGTCTGGAGCCTGTGCTCCGCAACAGGAGAGGCCACAGCTGTGAGATGCCCGCGTACCACAAAAAAATAAATACATAAATAAATAAATAAAAAAAAAAATATATATATATATATATATATATAGAGAGAGAGAGAGAGAGAGAGAGAGAGAGAGAGAGGGAGAGAGACATCCCTGGTGGCACAGTGGTTAAGAATCTGCCTGTCAATGCAGGGGACACGGTTTCGAGCCCTGGCCTGGGAAGATCCCACATGCCGAGGAACAACTAAGCCCATGCGCCACAACTACTGAGCCCACGAGCCACAACTACCAAAGCCCACGCGCCTAGAGCCCGTGCTCCACAACAAGAGAAGTCACTGCAGTGAGAAGCCCATGCACCGCAATGAAGAGTAGCTCCCGCTCGCCGCAACCAGAAAAAGCCTGCACATAGCAACCAAGACCCAACGCAGCCAAAAATAAAAATAAATAAAAAATTTTTTAAAATGTGGTCTTAAAAAAAATATATATATATATATATATATAGTATATTGTATATCTTCTCTCTGGGAGAATGTGCTGGGGGTATTTGTCTCCACTGCCGTGCCTTCTAGCTACTTTTCTGCCTTTGCCCCCCACCAAAATTTACTGGTTTTTCTTTCCCTCTTTGGCGGGAGGTGTCCAGTTGCCAGAAACACATCTGAGATGGGAATTAGCTGCTCTCTGGGTCAGCAGGGTTTGCACACGGCTCCAGCCTGGGACAGAAATAGCTGCCTCGGGCCAGGCATGGGGGGTGGGTTGGAGGGAAGGGGGACTGACAGCAAGTTCCCCTGGGGGGCTCTGAGGGGTGGGTTCCCCATGCCCTGGTCATTTCCTCTTCTTCACAGTAGCCCTGAGGTGCCATGGACGCAGGGGACCTGGGTCCCCACACACCCTGGTGGGGTGCTCCGGTGCCCTGTGGCAGACACTTGTTTCCATGAGGCCTGGGAGGGTGGTGGGCAGGGACAGTGCCCAAGGAGCTGCCAGTGCCGCCCCCCTTGGTCACTCCGCTTCCTCTGAGCAAAGTGGGAGAGCCACAGAGCTGGGCCGGAGAAGGGCATCAGGGTGGGTAGGTGTGTGTGTCTGTGTGTGTGTGCACGCGTGTGCATGTGTGTGTGACGGGAGGGTGCGGGTGGCACACACACAGAGGCAGTGCAGTGCAGTGGTTCCAGACTCTGGGGCAAGACTGCTTGGGTTCAAATCCTGCACAAGTTACTAATCAACCTCCCTGAGACTTTGCTCGATAAAACAGCACGGCCCTCATAGGGGGTGGTGAGCATTAAGAGATCAATACCAGGAAAGTGCTCAGAATGCTGAATAACCATGAGTAGACGTCAAGCTGTCATCGCTGGCACTGCTGATGCTAACCTCATCATTGGTACCATTGCTGCTGGTATTGACGCTATTGCTATTGGAGTTACACAGACCCAGGTTCTAGTCCAGGCTCCGTTTCGCACTAGCTGTGTGGTTCTGGGCTGTGCCTCCTGGATGCACAGAGCCAACATTACCTGCCGTGCAGGGTCGTCAAGAGCATTAGGGATAATACACGTAAAGCCCCTGGCACAGGAACCGGCACGTGGCAGAGCCCAACACCAGGAGTGTGATGCTGGTTGGTGATAGGTACTGTGTCCGCCACTGCTCCCCCGACGCCTGTAACATTCGGACTCCCCTGGCCTCTTGGGCCAAGTGCTTTGCTGCTAAGCACTTGAAATGTGTCATGTAATCCTTACGACCACCCAGTGGAGTAGGTCACCACTCCCATCATCCCCATTTTCCAGATGAGAAAAACTGAGGCCAGAGAGAAATAACTTGCTCAAGGTTTCCCAGTCATCAGGTGGCAAAGTAGGGGCCTGAAATGTTTTTGAGTTTACACACACACAGACAGAAACCCCCTGCAGACCCTTTTAGTCACCTCCAGGCCCTTAAACTTGCCCTTACAAACTTCTACTGAGAGCCTGCTCCCACGCACCCATCCCGAATCCTGCCCCAAAGTTCTGCTGGGACATCTGCCCTCACTCTCCATCTTCCCTCACTCTCCCCACTCCCTAAGACCCCCCTCCCAGGAGCCACCAGCCTGGGTTCTGCTGTCTGGCTGTCCCTGGGGGCTTGGGACCCCCTCCCACGGTCCCCTCCTCAGTCAAGGTGACATCCCCCACCGCCAGTCCGTCCCTGCCCCCAGCCGGAGCCGTATCTGAGAAGCGCTGACCCAGCAGCTCAAGGATTCCACAGGCCTTTGCGGAACATGGGGACGTGTGTCTTCCCACCCCCTGTTGCCCGGGGCAGCGTTGGCCACCACAGGGGGCAGCTGGGCACAGCTCTCCTCGCAGGAGTGACCCCACCCCAAGAAGGGGAGGAGCAGAGTCGGCAGGGTGAGGGGAGATGTCTCCCCCGGCCCCAGCCACAGAAATTCTGGTTAGCTGGGCCATGGCCTCACACCCCGTTTCTCATGGGCCCCTGCACCTCCTTCCCTGCACCAGCCCCGCATACAGAAAGTGGCAGGATGGGTGCAGCCCATGCCACCTCCAGATCCTCCCAGTGCCCATGGCCTAGTTCCTGGGGACAGAGGGTGAGAGGGTAGGAGGACAAAAGGGCCAGGAGTTCCTGGTACCAACCCCACACTGTGCCTTCTGCGGTCACAGTCAATCCTCCCGGCCACCCCCTGAGGGGCCTACCATTTTTCTTCCACGTGAAGTTAGAGAACTCAGCCAACCAGAGAGCAGTGGTTCGTTCAAGGTCACATAGACAGCAGAGGAGCCGGGACTGCAACATGGGTCAGTCTGACTCCAGTTATCATGTTACTTTACCCAAAACACTAGGTCTCAACAGTACTACTCGCAGTGTGGTCCCTGTACCAGAGGCAGTGACATCACCCAGAGCTCATTAGAAATGCCGGTTCCTGGGCCACGGCTCAGAGCTGCTGCACCTGACTCTGGGGCATGGGGCCTGGAATCTAGGTTTTGAGAAACTCCCAGGTGATTCCTAAGCAGGTTAAAATTTGAGAGCCACTGAGTTAAACCATACAAAACTGCCATTTGGGGGCTGGGGTTAGGTAGAAAACAAGCATCGGCGGTGTCACACAGCGTAACCTCATGGGAAAAGGGCCCTTCAGCGACAGCCTGATTTAAAGGAAGTAAAGGCATGGACACACGTTGGACACTTGGATGTCCTGGGCGAGGGTGGGGGAGCCACCCAGCCGACCTTACTCACCACCAGGTTGCCGATGACCATGACCATGAGGAAGACGGTGAGGCACATGGCCTGGCCGGCCACCTCCATGCAGTCCCACATGGTCTCGATCCACTCCCCGCACAGGATGCGGAAGACGATGAGGAAGGAGTGGAAGAAGTCGTGCATGTGCCAGCGGGGCAGGTTGCAGTCCGCGGCGATCTTGCACACGCACTCCTTGTAGCTCTTGCCGAACAGCTGCATGCCCACCACGGCGAAGATGAACACGATGATGGCCAGCACCAGCGTCAGGTTGCCCAGCGCCCCCACCGAGTTGCCGATGATCTTGATGAGCATGTTCAGTGTTGGCCACGACTTGGCCAGCTTGAAGACCCGCAGCTGCCGGGCAGGGGGAGGGCAGGGGCCGGTGAGGCCCGGGGACCCCTGGCCCAGCCCCAAGAGAGCCTCATCCTTAGAGGAGAAAGAGCGGTTCCCTGACCAGGGATTGAACCCAGGCCCTCCGCAGCGAGAGCGTAGAGTCCTAACCACTGGACCACCAGGGAATTCCCAGAATGAACAGCTCAACTCCCACCCACTGAGGGATGCAAGGCCTCAGTTTACCTCTCTATGAAATGGGAATGCTCACATCCTACCACCTCATCCTCTTTGAGTGATCAAAAGAAAGAGTCCTTATCTCTTAAATATACAGGCTGAAGTATTTGCAAGTGAAATGAAATCTCGGGATTTGCTTTAAGATGTTCCCCACAGAAAAATTGGGGGGACAGATAAAACAAGAACTGTAGAATGTTGACAGCTGTTGGAGCCGGGTGAAAGGTACACAGAGGTGTAGCTCACCTCCTCTATACTTCTGTGGATGCATGAGAGGTCCCTAGGGGGTAGTGGAAAGGATGCTAAGTCGGAGTCCCAATTCCACTACTGATGCACTTCCGGAGCCTCAGCTTCCAGCTCTGCAATATGGGTCGAAGTCCCCACCCCACTGCCACCCAACGTCACTTAGGAGTCAAGCCCAAATGTCAGCTCCTGGGCTGTCATTTTGGTCCCCCAGCAGCTCTGTGCGATAAGGGGGAGGGCACCTTTCTCCTTTTTTCCAGTAAGAACGGTTCTAAGAGGCAGCGTGGTGACCAAAGGGCAGAGGGGGCTTTACTTCCAGCCCTCTGGCTTCTTGGAGGCTTCTCCTCCTTTCCCCCAGGCATCCTCACCACACCCTTCCCCAGCCCGGGGGCCTCACGCACCAGACGGAAGGAGCGGAGCACCGACAGCCCCTGCACATTGGCCAGGCCCAGTTCCACCAGGCTGAGGGTGACGATGATGCTGTCGAAGACGTTCCAGCCCTGCTGGAAGTACTCGTAGGGGTCCATGGCGATTAGCTTCAGCACCATCTCTGCTGTGAAGATGCCCGTGAAGACCTGCAGGGTGGGGTGCAGCCCCCGTCATAGAGCCTCAGGGGCACAGGACCTCGGGAGTCCCCAACCCCACTCCCGCCTCCAGGGCTCGAGGGGAGGGTGACAGAGCCCTGGGGGCGCAAGCAGTGGTACCCACGGCCCACAGATGTGCGTATGTGAGTGAGTGAGGAGCGGAACGACCATGCCACAGGGTAGAGTGGGAACCACTCAGACGCCGGGGCCCGTCCATTCCTGGCCTTGTGACTGTTGGCCTGTCACGTGACTTCCTGGGGCCTCAGCCCAATCATAATAATATTCAGCACTCATAGAGCGTGCTGTCGTTCACATTGTGACCTTATGGGTATCCCAGCCTCTGTGAGGTTGGGAGGAATGCTCGCGCTCATCCCAGAAATGAGAAACTGAGGCTCAGAGAGGCCAGCAGCAAGCTGTCGGTCACACCGCCCACCTAGAAGCATGCCTCAAGCCAGGTCTTGGGGGGCTTAGTCCAGTCTCCTGTCCCTACACCCTACAGCCTCTCTACCCTGGTTGGCTGGGGTCCCAGGACCCAGAAAATCTTGGTGGCTTTGGAAGTCTAAGGCAGGGCCCCAAAGAGGATGAAGCAGAGGATCAGTGAGAAGCCAGAGCTGAGCCCCCAGAGCCCTGGACTTGTCTGAGAGCTGCAGAACCTCTAAAAGCTCCCTGGGCACAGTCCCCCTCCTGCCGGGCACCAGCTGCCCCGGGCCCACAGCCTGCCCGGGCACATGCTGAGCCCCGCCCAGGAGCTGTCCCTGCCCGTAGCAGGTGCCCAGACAGCAGCAGAGTGTGGGCAGGGGGTGGGCAGGCGGCGGGCCGGGCCCATCACACACACCCCAGCAGCTGCACCGCGGGTCCAGAGCACACCCTTGCTCCTCCAGCCCGGCCTGGCCATGGCCACCTCGGGTATCTCCGTGGGGTGGACGTGCCTGCCTCGCGGGCTGGGGAGTCCAGGGTCTGATTCCTGTGCCGCCCACCCAGTCCTCGTCCTGCCCCAGGCCCCAAATCTGACTCTTCCTGGGCTCCCCACGCCTCAGGAGAGGGGGAGCATCTCGCCCATTCGCCATCCTGGAAAGATTGCAAAGGCAATTGGGAAGGGTGGGGCTGGACTGGAGGAGGAGGCAGCTTTTTCCCTTTGTCAGGCTCCACAGGGGCTGGCAACGAGGTGATAATGCTTCTAATGGGCAGGGATAAGCAGGCGGATCAGTGTGTGTCAACAATAGCAGAGCAGAAAGGGCTGGAGGGGGAGCTGGCCCGGCCAGGCCAGAGAAATGGCAGCGGGCAGGGGGGCTCGGGGCTGGGGGCCTATGCCCTGGGGCCTCCAGGGTGAGCGGGGGCCTCTTGAGCCTGGGTGCCCATGGCTCTATGCCCCCACTTCCAGGTCCCTTTGTCCCTCTTAGGCCCACAACAACCTCTGAAAGTGGAGAGACTTGCCATCCAGCCACCCCCATACCTCTATGCTCTCACTCCCCCATCTCTGCCTCCAGGGCATGGCCTGGACCCCAAAGCCCCTGAAATCCTGATCATAAGAGGTCAAGCACCTCATCCCTATTCTATCTGCCCCCAAGTACCCTAAAACCCAAATTCCACGTCCCATGGGTCACCCCATGCACATCCCTGGTACGTCAACTCATGCCCCCATATACCCATATGCTGGGAAAATAACCCCAGCCTGTCCCCTTATGCCCCCTAATCGCGACCCATATTTCCACACAGCCCGTCGGGCCCTGTGGCCCCTCTCCTGTCCTGCACAGGAAGGACAGCCTCTCCCTCGTCCGCTCCCTACCAGGTTGCCCACGTTGAGCACTCTGTCAAATTGCTCCGTCATGGGGTAATGCTCCATGGCCATGAAGAGGGTGTTGAGCACAATGCAGATGGTGATGCCCAGGTCCACGAAGGGGTCCATGACGATCAAGTGGACGATGTTCTTGAACTTCATCCACGGGGTGCAGCAGTTCCATATGAGCACTTTCTGGGAACACTTGTACCACCATGGTGGGCACTTCTGGTGGGCCTCTTCCAGCTCTGGGAATAGGGTGGAAACCGATACCTGATGAGGATCCCCCCTCACGTGCTCCTTCCTCCACCGAGGTCTTTGGTGCCACCTTCCAAGCTCCGCCCCCTGGAGCATCACACCTCAAGCCCCGCCCCCTCAGGGAGGCCTACTCCAAGCCCCGCCTCTCAGTGGGTCAGCCTCAAGATCCATCCCTCTAGACGCTGCCCACATGGCCCCACCCCTCAGTCCCCGCCCCCCAACACGCTGTCCCTTAGCTGACCCTCAAAAAGCCACACCCTCAGCAGCCTTACCCCTAGTTCCTCTCTCTCAGTGTTCTACTTCAGCTCCGCCTTCCTGGAGCTCCCCGCCCCCCAACGCGATGGGGTGACTCCCATCCTCTGCCTATGGCCCAGGGCTGCGATCTCGGCTGGGGAGGGGCCCAAGGGCCCCCAGGGAGAGGCGGGAGGCCACTGCAGGGGGTTGGGTCCCAGTTCCACCTGCTGCTGGCCAGCACCACTCAGGAGCAAACCATGGTTCCCCCCGAGGGCTCTCCCTCTCACTGCCAGTATGCCGGCCCCTCCAGACTGTCCCCAGCCAGTCCTTCCTTTCCCACCAGGGTAGCTTTCTGGAAACATCCCCTGTTCTTGCCACTCCAGCTCTAAACCCCTGGGGCTCCATAAGGCCCATGGGTGACGCTGCTTCTCCTCCTGGTCTTCCAGGCCTCTGCTGCCCATGGGGGTTCTCAGCCTGGGCGTGCTCTCATTTAATTACCACCGGAAATGGATGAGGTAAGTATATTAGTGCCCCCACGTCATAGATGAGGAAAGAGGACTCCCAGGGCAGCCCCATAGACACCTGGGTTTGAGTGCGTGATTGGGACACCCCAGAGTTTGGGGGCGGCTGAGCCGCACCCCCACCCAAGAATTAGTAAACCAGGCTGCAGATTCTACACCCCTACCCCCAACCCGGGTGCTACTGCAGGTGCCCCAAACTGTGTCTGAGGCCCCAAACTTCCCACCACAGTCCCAGCAAGGACGGCGTTGAGTGACCTCCTCGGCCAGCCCTGCCCAGCGTTCCCTGGGGCATCCTCTGGCAGGGCACATAGACACCTGGATGCCCGTCACACAAGGTCAGCTGGGATGGGGCCCTCTAGAGGTTTGCAAAGTCCTCCAAGTCCTTCCTGGCCCAAGGCGAGACACCTGGGGAGGGGCCCGCTCCCTTCTATGTCAGATTTCCTTGCATCTCCCTCCCTTGCTTCCCCCTTTCCTCCTCCTCCCTCCCTCTCATCCATCCACACACCCATGCCTCTTCCCATTCATTAATCTTTCAGCCCACCCACCCAACCATCCATCCATCCATCCCTCCGTCCATCTGTATGTCTATCCACCCTCTCCTCGTTGCCTAATCCTAGTGTCCCACTGAGGCCTGGGGGGCAGCACAGGGATTTGGGGGAGTCTGTGACTCTATCTGGGCAGAGGGACCTTTGATGTTTAACTTTTACCGAGAAGATATTTGAGGAACAGGATCTCCAGTTTCCGGAACATTGGGCCTTCCTGGTTCGTATTATTATCCTGTCCTTCCCCATTGCCTTGGCAGCCCCCAAGGCCTCCCGGAAGCCCCCAGTTCCCGCCACAGCCTGGCCTTGCAGCCAGAATTGGGCCAGGGTAAGCCAGGACTATATTTATCACAGCCATTTCTTCGATGCCAATATTAAGTTACTGTCCTGAAGCTGGGCCCAGCCAGGCCCTCCCGGCCCCCACCCCGGGAGCCCAAGTGGCCTGATGGGCAGGACAGGCAGAGCAGGGTGGGTATGGGGATGCCAGGCACTCACCTTCCATAGCATCTGAGATGCCGCTGTCTGCGCTGCAGCTGGGTCTTGGGGGCCCCTTCTCCCCCGCCGATGTGTCCAGGCTGCCGTTGCAGTCTTTGCCGTGGGCTGGGTCCTCGTCTGCCTCCCTACCTTCCAGCGCCTGAGCGGCCTTGGCCTGTGGACCAGCAAGGGTGATGGACATAAAGTCCATTGCTGAGCCATAGGGATGGACTAATGGACGCTCAGAGCTTCTTCCTGAGTCTTTCAGGCTGGGGGCCCCTCTTTTTGGCCTGCACCCAGCTTACTGTGGGCAGGGGCGGCAACCTCGGTGGTGGTGGGGTGACAGGGTAGGAACCAAAGTGACTGAGGACACACATCCTGAAGACCCTTCACTCTCTGAAGCCTTGACTGACCCTGCACTTCATGAGACAATGGGTAAATGTACAGCTGCTCCCCGGGGCCTCATCAGGACCCACCTCTCCCTCAGCCTGGACCCGTACGCTGCCCATAAGGAATCATAAAACCATAGGAATTGGAGCTGGAAGGCTACGTCAGGTTTAACTACTCCAGATTCCTTGTTATATATGGGGAAACTGAGGCGCTGAGCTGAGAAATACTCTTTCTACTGCTTGCATGCCTCCCACCCCACCAAAGCTCCAGCCTGGGCCTTCTGTTCCCCGTCCTCTGCCTCGCAGGCCCTACCCCACGCCTCCCCCGACCCCCCTCAGCCTGCCCAGGAGCACCCAGGCTGAGGGGCAGGGAGATCCCTGGGTCCTCGGCCTCCTCTCCCTGAGTCCAGACCTTCCCCACCTCTTCCTGCTGCTTTTTGAATTTCTCCAGCATCTGCTGAAACTCTTCTTCTTTCTCCTGATTCTCGGCCAAGGTGGCCTCGTTCTGCTCAGCGTATGCCATGGCCACCACCGCCAGGATCAGGTTGATGAGGTAGAAGGAGCCCAGGAAAATGATGACCACGAAGAAGATCATGTAGGTCTTGCCGGCTGCCCGAAGGGTCTGGGAGTGGGGGAGGGAGAGAGAGCGTCACATGGCACTCCCCTGCTTTCACCCACACCCATCTCCGTACATCCATCGCCCAGATAGGTAAACAGAGAGGGTCCTTCACAGAGCCCGGCAGTTTGAGGGCTTTCGAGGCAAGGTATAGCCACCCTTGGCAGGCTAAGCCACATTCTGGGGTGCTTCAAAATATATACTCAGGACCCAGACCTTCCTGGTCTCCTGGCTCAGAAAGCCCAGAGGACCTCAGCCAGACATCTTGCGATCAGAGAACCAGGATAAAAATTGGGGAACATGGGCTTTGGGATCAGCTTGAATCCTAGCTTTCCCATAGCGCCTGGCATCTAGTAAGAGCTCAGCAAATAGTAGCTATTATTATTATTACTACTAAATATTATTATTAACATCATCATGTTAGAAACATCACCAGGAACCAGCAGGCACTGTTGCTCCAGACCCAACCTGCCCACCTGCAAACAGTGGAAGGCAAATAATTGTGTCTGGGCAGAGTTGGAGTCCAAGCTGCCCTACCGGTTACTGTGAGGCCTGGGAGTCTGTGCCCGGCTCAGATCTCAGCTCTTAAGGCAAATGAGAAAAAGGAAGAAAGGGCTGAGGCTCAGATCTGGGCAGGTACCTAGTGTCAGAGGGCTCTGAGAACCCGTATGTAGGGGCATTTAGGGGGTACCACGGAGGGGACAGACTTGTTAGGGGCCCCACCAAGCCCGGAGGAGGCTGTGGAGATGGAGGGAGGTAGCCATGGGGCTGAGGGGCAGGGCCGGGGGCCGCTGTACCAGCTGGAAGAGGTTCTCCCAATAGTCCTGTGTCATGAGGCGGAAGAGAGCCAGGAAGGCCCAGCTGAAGGTGTCATAGCTGGTGTAGCCATAGTTGGGGTTCCGCCCGGCCTTGATGCACTCGTAACCCTCAGGGCAGCGCCTGGGGATAGGATGGGGGCTGGCTTTAGGGAGAAAGGAGAGCTCCAGCCGGGAGATAGATGGGGGGATCCCAAGAGAAAACTATCCTTCCGTCTTGTCTGCACCCCCCAAAATGGAAAGTGTTCCCCCATGTCCATGAATTTTCTTTACGTTTCCATCCACCCCAGGTTCTCATCCCTAATCATCCCCCATCTTCTGACAACCCTGGGACATCTGCCCTCCACCCCCCCACCCCCCCACCAATGTCACTCACCCAGCATCGCTGCTGTTCCCACAGAGCAGGGCGTCATTGGAGCCTTCCAGGAAATAGAAGTTCCCTTTGGGAGTCAGAGGCCACAAAGGAAACATGTCACCACATGGACACTGTGGGCACAGTACCCACCGTGCACCTGTGGACACATCTGTGTGGACCACACGCACCAAACGGATGCTGTCTGGGTGCCCCTTCCCTCTCCATTAAGGGCAGCTCCAAGTTCCAAGGTCTCTGGGTAGATACATTTTGCTGTCAGCTCAGTGCCTAGTGTGGGGTGCCGCAGGGGCACAGAGGGATACGGGGTGGGGGACATGCATGTGTGTGGATGGGGCTACCATGTGCCTGTGCAGGACCCTCAACTGAAGGGGGCGGGATGCGGCTAGAATCCAGGATGCCAGGTTGAAGAAGGGGTACCATTTTCTCAGCTGCCAGGAGGCACAGTGTGAAGTAATAGTGGCTTTGTGAGAATGTTGCCTCGTGCGTGTGAGGCTATGAAGTCTGGGTATGTGAACAGGATGCGGGGGCCTGGTGGTGGCCCTGCCAGGGTGCGAGCATGTGGTGTGATGGAGAGCAAGGGGTACGTAGGTTAGGGACTATGCACTGCTGCTTTTTATAGCCAAAGTTTTAGGATTTTCAAAGCAATTTGGCATTTGTTGTCGCACAAACCCTTTGAGAAAGGTATTGTTGTCTCCATCTTATAGGTAAGGATTCTGAGGGAGGGGGAGATGAAGCGACTTGTCAGCGGTTACCCCAGCTGGCAAGTGACGGATTTACACTCAGGTCTTCTCCATGCTCTTTGTCTCACAAGGGGCTGCCGTCGGGGCTGGGAAAGACCCCACTGGCCTCCCGACCCTCCGTCCTTACCTTCGTCATTGATGTAGGCATCCCAGTCAAAGGTAGAGTTGCCGGCCCAGCTCTCCTGGCCGTCCCAGGTGTCATTGCCGTACCACGTGGTGTTGGTGCCATTGAAGGGCGGGGGCCAGCGCACACACTTCTGCCGCAGGTTTCCCATGAAGAGCTGCAGCCCCACCAGGGCAAAGACACTCAGGCAGAAGACGGTGAGTATCATCACGTCTGACAGCTTTTTCACCGACTGGATCAGGGCTCCCACGATGGTCTTCAGCCCTGATCACAGGGAGGGTGAGAGTTGGGGCTGGGCAGGGCAGGGGGTAACTCACCCACTCAGTCCCTGCGAGCCTCTGCCTACTCCACCTCCTTCAAGCCCTGACTTACTTGGGGCACTGCTTGCCCGAAGCCTTCCCAAATTAGCCCCATCCTTCTCTGGTTACAACCTCCATCTGGAGCCTTGCATGGCCACCGAATCTCAGCCACTAGACAAGGGACTACGAAGACTTCACAGTGTGTTGCCCCAACTCGGAGAGCGACACCCAGCCACACAGTGGAGCTGAATACATGTCGTAAGTCAGCACTCCTGAAGGGTGTTCCTTAGAACGCTCATCTCGCAAGCTGTGCCCTTAACAGAAGGGGTTCAATCACGCTGGGGGCAGGCTGAGCTCTGGAGCGCCCTCTTGGAGGGTCCTTGTGTAGATTAGCCTATCAAAGGCTCGGAAAAGTCCTACAGAAACAAAAACTTTAATGCCACGTTTCACCTTATTTGACACAGAACCCTTTCTCTCTCTCTTTTTTTTTCTTTAATAAATTTATTTATTTTTGGCTCCATTGGGTCTTCGTTGCTACGCGCGGGCTTGCGGGCTTCTCACGGCGGCGGCTTCTCTTGTTGCGGAGCATGGGCTCTAGGCGCGCAGGCTCAGTAGTTGTGGCGCACGGGCTTAGTTGCTCCGCGGCATGTGGGATCTTCCCAGACCAGGGCTCAAACCTGTGTCCCCTGCATTGGCAGGTGGATTCTCAACCACTGCGTCACCAGGGAAGCCCCCTTTCTCTTTTAGTGCCTGTTAACACCCAAGGAACAGCAGGGTTCACTCTGAGAAGCTCTAGGCTGACTTTGCAATATTGCATTCCACTCCTCTGGACGGTCAAAGGCATAGCCAAATCGTATGGAATTCCAGGCTCAGATTCCATCGTTTATAGAAGAACCATAACT
This sequence comes from Grampus griseus, assembly GCF_964374135.1. Classification (NCBI taxonomy): domain Eukaryota; kingdom Metazoa; phylum Chordata; class Mammalia; order Artiodactyla; family Delphinidae; genus Grampus; species Grampus griseus. The sequence continues at coordinate 14,456,730 of NC_139014.1, read as the reverse complement.
TCTTCCTTGGGCCTAATCAGTGTGTCTCTTGCTTCAGTGTGACTTTATTTCTTTTTCTTATCCTGGTATGAAAACAGATGCTCAGCAGCCTCCTTATAAAAGCCCCCTGAGCTCTGAGGATGCTGGAAGCCTGGCACCGAGGGAAGGCATTGTGGCCTTGACTCAGGGGCCAACGTGCCGTGTGGCCTTCAGTAAGCTCTTCCCTCCCGGGGTCCCTCCTTCCTCAACCGCAATTCACGAGGGCTTTGGACTAGAGGAGAACTAACGTATTTTCTAGCACTATGACTTCACAATTTCCCCTCCTCCCAGAGTCTGTTCTCCATGCCTTTTCAGATCATCTTTCTCTCCTTTAATGAACCTTCTCCAGTTTCTCCACATGCTTTTTTGAGGGTCCGGATGATCCAGATGCTAGTTATTTCATGCTTCTTGCTGCTTTACTTTGGAATTGCCCTGGCCTGATTGCTTAGTGGGTATGTGGCGTGTTCATTATTGAACCCACAGGGCTGGGGCTTTCCATCACTGATTCTCTGTGCCTCTCTCAGGTGGAGGTCTCTGCTCTGCCCAGTCTGTTTATTTTATTGAATACGCATACCCTGTGTCAGGCATTGTTCTAAGCACCTTATTGCTATCAAGGCTTTGAATTCTCATCCGCAACCGGATGAGCGGTACTGTTATTATCCACATTTCACAGATACGGAAATTGAGGCAGACAGGGAAGCCACTTACCCAAGGTCAAAGTTAGGAAGTGGTGGAGGTGGGAATTGAACCCAGGCAGTCTGGCTCCAGAATTTGTGCTCTAACCACCTTGCTATGCTGCCTCTTAAAACTCATCCTCCCACCTGGGCCCCTCTGTGTCCAGGCTTTGGTGTGGGTCCTACACCACCTGGGAGGGTTGTGACCCTGAGTCACAGAACTTGAGTGCCTGGTTCCAGGCCTGGGTGAAGGGGGAGGCCTGATGGCCTGGGCAGAGGGTCCCTGCTCCTCCCCAGTACCTGGGATGACTGTGATGGTTTTCAGGGCCCGCAGCACCCGGAAGGTTCTCAGGGCTGAGATGTTGCCCAAGTCCACAAACTCCGTCAGGTACCTGGGTGGGGAGGTTGGGGCGAGGGCTGTGTCAGAGCCGGGGGTGGGCGGTAGGGCAGAAGTCACAGGTTCTCCAGGCCCAGAAGGAGGATTCCCAAGGAATCCTTGTAGTTGGGGTTACCGTGGAGTTGCGGGGCGACAGGTCAGGCACAGCAAGTTTCCTGTCGGGGCCCGAGAGGTGGGGAAGACAGTGCAGCAGCTTTGCTGAGGAGTGGGGTTAGCAAGGGTAGCCCAGCTCTCCCGGGTGGGGACCTGTGGGACTAGGGCTCGGGGCTGCTGTGTGTGGTCATATGTGCTATGTGTAGGGGCACCGGGACAGACTCCCAGCCAGACCCCGGGAACGGCAGCTCCTAGAACTGTGCAGCCCGCTATCTGCAAGCTGGACCCACAGCCCTGCGGTCCACCCTCTGAGGCCTGGCCCCCTCCCCTCCCCAGCCTCAGGACGCCCTCGGGGCCCTGCTCACGCCATCATGATGACGCTGAAGTCCAGCCAGTTCCAGGGGTCCCGGAGGAATGTGAAGTCTTCGATGCAGAAGCCGCGGGCCAGGATCTTGATGAGGGACTCGAAGGTGTAGATCCCCGTGAAGGTGTACCTGGCGGGGAGAGGGCGGCCAGGGCCAGCCATGTCACGCCGGGGCCGGGGTGTGGGTGGCAGTGATGGACCTCCTGGGAAGGAGGGCACAGAAGTGACATGTGCCACCCAGGGGCTGAGGACATTGGGTGACAGTGTGTGCCATTCCGGGGACTTAAGGTGTTTGTTGATGGGGGTGGCAGTGACAGCGTTTGTCTCCCTGGAAGACAAGAGCGGTTTCACTCTGGGCATCCTCAGAGTGCACACCTGGGACCGGCAGACACCTGGGACCGGGGGACCGGGGGAGGGGGAGACTTACTCCACATGCTTAGACCAGGAAGGCGGGTCGCTCATGGTCATGAACACGCAGTTGGTCAAGATGGTGATCATGATGAACATGCTGAACAGCGTTGGGGGGAGAGTCAAGGAAAGTGAGGGAGCAGGTGGGAGGGGAGGTGGAAGGAGGGCCTCCTGCCCACCCCCGAGCCCTCCCTGCCTCTCCCCGCCCCTGCGCTCTCCCCACTTGGGCAGGATATGAGTGGATGAGCACCTTGATGGCGTAGCGTCTGAGGGTGCTGAAGGGGCTCAGCACGTAGAGAGCAGGGGTGGCGGAGAAGCGGAAGATGGCCTTGCCCTTGTTGAGCACGATGAAGGTCTGCGGCAGGGAGAGAGCTGTGAGGCCTGGGACAGGCAGACAGCTTGACAGTGGACAGACGGGTGGAGGGAAGCCTCCCAGGCCCGGACCTTCTTGTCACTGTAGTAGGGATCCAGTTCCTCCAGGGGGATGCCAATGACCTCCGGCGGGGGGTCCCCATAGATGAGGGGCAGGCTCTTGCCAGCCTCCAGGTCACTGCACGGCTTCTGTTCGGGCTCCTCGATCTCCATCTGCTTGTTCCGCTGCTGCCGGGCCTCCTCCTCCATCACCCGCCGTTCTATGGCTGCCTGGGACTCCCGGGTGAAGGGGCGCAGGCTCTCAGGGCCCAGAGGCACCACCGTGGGCAGAGATGAGGTGGCCATCCTCGCATCCTGGGCTCAGGGGCCAGCAGGGCGGCAGGCAGCTGGGACGGCTGCAGCGTGCAGCCCCCGGGGTGCTGGGCGGCCACCCCGCCCTGGACCTGCTGTCCGCTACTCACCTCCTGCCTGACCAGGGGCCAGGGCGGGGAGGTCGGCGTGCAGGCCCTTCTGGGGCTGGGAGATGTGCCTGCCGGGCCCAGGTGCTGCTGCACAGGTGCTGGACACAAGAGCATCACCCCCAAGCCCCGCACCGCACTCTCCCCAGCAAGGGCTTGGCTGCACTCTGCACTGACAGCAAACCGACCAGATCCTCTTCCGCCTTCGAGACTTGGGGCCAATGCCCCAGCGCCTTCAACCGCCTCCTGGTCCCAAGTTCTGGGGACTGTGTGGCTTCAGCCTATGGGGACAGAGAAAAACCACAGCTGGCTACGCCCATGTGACCTCTATCCAGCAGTGAGGCAGAAAGGAATCAGATGTGAAACGTGAGGGTGGATTGAGGATGGGCCGAGGTGAGGGGCCTGAGGGGGTCAGCCTAACGCAGGAATGGCAAACGGATTACACCTTGAGGGCTGACTTGGATCTGCTGCTGTTGGCTGCATTGGAGATGCGGGCAAAGACTATCAAGATTGCAGCCAGACTCAGTGCAAAAAGACTGCTGTGATTGATTAGTGATGTCTGCCAGGGGCATGAGAAAGGAGAATGTGGTACACCTGCCTGTACTCACCGTATCTGGCCTGGAGGGAAGAGAAAAGGAAGATGTGGGAATGTGGAGTGCCCTGTCCTGAGCTTTGGGGAGGTGTGATGTTGGTCGGGGAGAGGGAAGAAGGAAGGTTCCCGGGCACTGCCAAGGATCCCACCAGCTCCCTCCCCCAGGACCCATGGGACCTAACCCATGGGCAGGCAGGGGGAGCTGGAGTGGGAAAATGCAGGGTGTGTGTGTGTGGGGTCATGTCAGGAGAGCCTGAGGATGCTAACGTGGAAGAGAAGGACACACAGGAAAGGTCCTGGAGACAAGGAGACGGACAGTTTCAATGGTGGGGGCAGGGCTAGAGCTCCCAGGGACTGCTTTTGGCTGGTGGTCCCTGTATGAACTGGGCTGATAGAAGGGTCCCCACCAGGAGCTGCAGAGGCCTGTGAGAGCTGCGCAGCCCTCCTGAGCCTGTTCCCTGTGGAAGCAAGGTGGTAGGTCACTTATTGCAAAGGCCCTGGGGAATGACCCGCATCAGCAGGCGGGCACAGGGACACCACAGCAGCCTGGTCACACACACAGCCATCACTAGGCCCGCACGGACAGATGCCCCGGAACCACCCCTCCACCAGAGGGCCTCAGACAGAGCCCCCAGAGACACCCAGGGCTACACCGGAGGGTAGCCCTGTCACAGCGGGCCCAGAAGCCTGAGCAGTGCCCCTGCCCTGGCCAGTGCAGGCGTTTCCTCAGACTTGGTCAACAGGTGGGGAGGGCGGCCCAGGGAGTGGCCGGAGCCATTGGGCAGAGCTGGCCACGCCCCCGGCCTGGCTGCCCAGCTGCTCCCTCCCGGGGAGTCGTGTTTCCACGGGGATGACTCTGCTTATTCCTGCTGACCCCGTCCCTCAGCTGCTCATTGGCCCCATCGTGTGCGTGGGAGTGTGTGTGCACGAACACACACGTGTACACACGAGCGCAGACACAAGAGAGCGCACGCCCAGCCTGAAACCACCCCTCACGCTGACCTCACAGTTGCACCTACCACTTGCCACATACCTTTGCTCCTTCTTCCCCGTCTCTGGCCTCACGTACGTGCCCAAACAGAAGACACTGACGTGTCAGGCGGCCCTGGCGGGACCACGGCCACTCGGCGGCCTCCCAGTTCACTTGCCCCGCTTGGCAACAATCCTCTGGCCTGATGCTGCCCCCTCTCTCCCTCGCAGGCGCCCAAGTGGAACCACAGATAACCAGAGATGAACAGTCTGGCTCTGGCCCCAGCACCCATGGAAACTGCGCTCACCAGAGGCACCAGAGGCCCCGATCAGTCAGACCCAGTGGTTTCTGTGCAGCCGACCCTCCCTCGCACATCTCACGGTCACGGCCTCTCTTCTCAGGAGGAGAGCGTGGCCTCCCCGTCTGGCCACTCTCTCTACATCTGCTCTGTGAGCCCCTCCTTCCTGTCCCTGGAAGACGCTGCTTCTCCAGGGCCTGGTCTGCAAGCCCTGTTTGCCTTTCACAGCAGGCACGTCTCCCGTGCCCTTCTCTGCCACGGGAATAACCACCATCCACCTCCTTTCCGTGGTTTCTGTTCCCACTTCCCTGACGGCCCCAGACCCGTCAAGTCACGGCTCCCCTTCACGTGCAGCCGCAACATTGACAGCTCTCAGGCCAATGGTGATTCACGCCCTCCTTGTGCGATGATCTGTGGTCTGTCTCCCCCCACCAGACTCCTCGCAGGCCTGGGCTTGGGGTCACCCCTGAACCAGTGCCTGGCACACTGGCATGGGAGCAACGGGTGGCACAGCCAGCCTGGCACCTCCTCCTGCTGGCCCCCAGCGGGCCTCCAATGGACTCCTCACCTCTCCCTTTGAAACCTGCACTTCACTGTAGTTTCCTCTCCTCCTACCCTCTTCACCAGCCCTGAAGCGCTTCACGTCTGGATGTCTTGTTATGTGAGTGGGTAAATGCCCTCCTTGGCTAGGCCAGTGGAGGCAATGGTTTTGGTTGCTGGTGGCTGAAAGCACCCTGGTGGCACATCTGGTCAGTTCCCAAGCCATGCTGAGGCTCCTTCCCAGCACCCACATGTCTCTCCATCCTCCAGGCTACTGCTGCTTCGTCACCCCTCACCTGCTCTATTCAAATAGCCTCCCACCTGCATCCCTACCTCCTGCCTGGCTCCCCTCCAAGCCAGCATCCCCATTTCTAAAATCACGAATCTGATCATGTCACCTTCTGCTTAATCCTTCGGTGGCTTCCCACTGCTTAATAATGTGTCCACGCTCCTCCACGTGGGTCGCAAGGCCCTGCACGATCCGATCCCTGCCTCGTGGCCCATCACTTCACCACACACACCCACCCTCAGGCCATGCTACCTCCATTTTCACAAAAGGGCCAAACTGTTTCCCACCGAAGCCCATGCCTTTGCTTATGGTCTGCTTGCCGCCTGGAGCACTCCTTCTTTTTGGCATCCCGGAGAGCTTTAATTCGTCCTTGCAGACTCAACCTACACAAGAACCACCACCTCCAGGAAGCCCTCCCTGGGCACCCTGGCTGAGCGGATTGCTCCTTTGTACCACCAGTGTGCCTAACACTGGATAAAAGGTTATCGAATGAATGAATGGATGAGAGGACCCTTCCACCTTAGCCCGTTTCTCCTTTGAGCCCACCCTGAACTTAAATCGTAACCAGAAACTGGATCTCTGATATCGCCACTCACACATTCCCCTCCCCCACCTCCTACTGCTTAGCTCAAGGGCCCTGTTGTGTAATCCTTGGGCTTCTTCTTACACTCAGTCCTTGACCCTGAGATTTCTCCCTCTCCGTCAGCCCCTCAGACTTCACCTCCCTCCTCTTCCAGCCTTCGTTACAAGATCCATCACCATAATCCCTCCCTCGAAAATACGCTTAACTGCAGCCTTCTCTCTCCTTCCACCCGCCTCACCTGGGGAAACCTCAGCCTGCCCGGCCTGGCTGTGCTCTTCCTGAGGCAGCCCTGAGCTGCTGGATGCTGTCGCAGCCAAGGCAGGACTTCGCTGGGTTCACGCTGTCTCTGTGGTTATAAACCCCGGGTTTGCCCTCAGTGCCGCCCTCTAAGTGTAGGTTTCTCTGTGAGTCTCGCTTTTCCACTTTTTGAGAACAACTATTTCGTGCCTTCTCTTCTTTCCTCAACACCCCCATAGTCTTCCCCATGATGCTCCCAGCTGGTGACTCTGTCTGTCTTCACTGAGAAAACAGGATCCGTCACACACAAACCAACAGAACTATCCTCACTGCCCGCCCCTTCCTCCTCTGTCCTGATAACAAAAGAAGACTCAAGACCAGGACTTTCACTTGGTCCCAGGCCCCTGACCCCGCCTGCCTTCCCGAGGACCTCCTTCTCTACTTACCTTCTCTCTCTCCCACCACCAGCCCCTCCCCTTCTAGGACCAGGTGCTGCCATCTTCAGAATAATGGCAGTGGTGACAAAAACCGCCCTCCCGGCCCCATGCCTCCCTTCGCGCTTACTCTAATTTTCTGTTCCTCTTCATGGACACACTTCTTGGAAAGTGTCTACACCAGCTGTTTTTCCTTACCTTTGCTCCCTCTCCAACCCCTTCCAACCTGGCGTACATTCCCCCCACTCCACAGAAGTGGCTTTTGTCAAGTCACTAGCACCCTCCCTGCTGCCAAGTCTGCTGAACACGTTTCTGTCTTCACTTCCCTCAACCTCATAGAAACATTCAATCCAGTTGGCTGCAGTCCCCTTCTGGACAGGCTCTCTCCTCTCAGCCTCCACGACAGCTCACCCATAGTTTACCTCCTGCCTCTCCGGCTGTTCCTTCTCAATCTCAGGGCTCTGTCTGGGTCTGGGTGGCATCATTCCTATGACTGTAAGTAGTGTTCTAGGAGTATGTTAAAGCCCTCCTCTGAACTCCAGACCGATATATTTAACTGGCTACTGGACCCCACCATGTGGATAGCTAACAGGCATCCAATCGACAGCATCTGGAATGAAACATTTGTCAAGGACCTATCATATGGCACAGGAAACTGTGCTCAATATTATGTAACGACCTAAATAGGAAAAGAATTTGAAAAAGAATAGATGCATGTATATGTATAACTGAATCACTTTGCTGTACACCTGAAACTAACACAACATTGTTAATCAACTATACTCCAATATAAAATAAAAAGTTAAAAAAAAAGAAATAGATTCTCAAAAAGCAAACAACCCAATCAAAAAATGGGCAGAAGATCTAAACAGACATTTCTCCAAAGAAGACACACAGATGGCCAACAGGTACATGAAAAAGTGCGCCACATCGCTAATTACTGGAGAAATGCAAATCAAGATGACAAAGAAGTCTCACCTCACTCTGGTCAGAATGGCCATCATCAAAAAGTCTACAGATAATAAATGCTGGAGAGAGTGTGAAGAAAAAGGAACCCTCCTACACTGTTGGTGGGAATGTAAATTGGTACAACTATTATGGAGAACAGGCTCTGCTCCCATAAAGGGTTACAGCCAACTATGAAGCTTGAGGACACAGTCCACCCAAGACCGCTCTCATTTCTGATATCAGTTGCAAGGTCAGGGGTCCTCAATACCACTGTCTTACCCACCGTCTTCCTCAATCCAGGAAATGGTACCACCATCCAGCCAAGTCCAAATTTGCTCAAGTCAAAAACGGAGGTGTCGGGCTTCCCTGGTGGCCCAGTGGTTAAGAATCCGCCTGCCCGTGCAGGGGACACGTGTTCGAGCCCTGATCCAGGAAGATCCCACAGGCCACGGAGCAACTACGCCAGTGCGCCACAACTACTGAGTCTGCGCTCTAGAGGCCGCGAGCCACAACTACTGAGCCCATGTGCCACAACTACTGAAGCCCGCATGCCTAGAGCCCGTGCTCTACAACAAGAGAAGCCACCATAATGAGAAGCCTGCGCACCGCAATGAAGAGTAGCCCCTGCTCGCCACAACTAGAGAAAGCCCGCTCGCAGCAACGAAGACCCAACGCAGCGAAAAATAAAATAAATTTATTTTAAAAAAGCAGGTGTCTTTGTGAATTCTCCTTTTCCCTCACCTCTACATTCAGCCTGTCCAAAGTTCTGTTAATACCATCTCCAAAACATACCTAACCTCTCCTTTTTCCCCTGGTCCATTTCACAACAATTTCTTACAATAGCTACCTGCTTTTGCCCCTGGCCTCTCCAAACCAGTCCGAGGAAGCAGCAGGTGCTGTTTTAAAAACAAGAAACTAGGGACTTCCCTGGTGGCACACGGGTTAAGAATCCACCTGCCAATGCAGGGACACGGGTTCCAGCCCTGATCAGGGAAGATCCCACATGCCGTGGAGCAACTAAGCCCGTGTGCCACAACTACTGAAGCCTGTGCGCTTAGAGCCTGTGCTCCGCAGCAAGAAAAGCCCCCGTTCGACATAACTAGAGAAAACCCACGCGCAGCAACGAAGACCCAATGCAGCCATAAATAAATAAATAAAATAAAAATAAAAACAAGAAACTAATCATGTTGTTTCTCCTGCTTAAATGTCTCTAGTCACATCCTGTTGCGCTTAGAATAAAACCTAAGGCCCTGGTGATCCAGCCCTGATCTGCCTCTTCGCCTTTGTCTGCTGATCTGTCCTCCTGGCCGCCTTCCAGCTCCTTGACCACCAGACTCATGCCTGCCTTTGGGCCTTTGCTCTCCCTGGAGCTCTTGTCTCCCCGCTCTTCACATGGTCTAGGCTCTAATGTCCTAGACATTACTCCCCGGTCTAGGCTCTAATGTCCCTTCTCCAAGAGGATTTCTCCTCCTCAACTCTCTATTACAGTCCCTTGTATTTTCCTTGACGTCATTTATCATAGTTTGTAATCACTTGTCTATTGGCCTAATTCATTCTTCTGTCTCCTCCACCAGACGGAAATGCCAAGAGAGCAGGAACCATGTCTTGTCTAGGTCACCATGGCCAATCCCAGTGCTGAGCACACAGCAGACACTCAGTGAGTGGATGAGGCCTTGGATACAGATCTTTCTGGGAATAGAATGGATTCTGATACATTTCACCCATTCATTCATTCATTCATTCATCCATCCATCCACCCATCCATTCATTCTGTTCATAAGTCAGAACCTGAGCTAGCCCTGAGTAGGTAACAAAGGTGCATCTGCTGGGCATCCTGCCTTCCAAGAGCTGATAGCTGGGGAGAAGGTGGACATGGGCACACGAAGCTATGGTACAAGGAAAAAGAATTGCCCTCCCTAAAGAAGGGAGTTGATTGTGCTATGGGAGTTCAGGTGGATGAGTGGTGACTTCCAGGCTGGGGGCAGGAAAGATGTGTCTTTTCAGTTGGGTCTCAAAGGATGAGTAAGTTGTGAGCACAGGGAAATGGAGAGGAAGGACACTCCAGGGAAAGGGAACAGACAGAACAAAGGCAGTTTCAGGACACAGGGAACTACACCGTGTCAGTCTTTGGGGGGCATGGGATCTGTTTAGGGTTTTGGGGGAGGCGGGTTGGGCAGCTAGGCCAGAGCCTTGAAGACCATGTCTGGGGGTCTGGAGTTCATCCTGCAGCTTTGGAGAGCCCCTCCAGGGGTGGCGGGCCTGGGTGGGGCCACACTGGCCAGCATGTATATGCTTCCTGCTCACCCTCACAACGTGTCTAGAATAGAGGGACAAACTGTGTTGTTTGCAGTGGCACCAGCGGAAAATGAAAGGACATCTGGGGTGCATGCGTGGTGACTTTCTGGCAGAGACAAGCACTGATAATGTCCCATGTAACTGGCTGGCCGACTTGCTGGCAGATCTCCACGTGGCCCCTCAAGTTACAGCCCAGAGTAAAGAGAGCCACATGACAGCTTGACCCCTCCTTCCACCAGCCACAGATCAGTCTCTGGCCTCCACCCCAGCCTGTTCCTGAGATGTGGTGGCTGAGGGCCTGAGGGCACCTCTTCCCACTGAATTTAAGAAGGTTAGATACAAATAACAAATGCTGGAGAGGGTGTGGAGAAAAGGGAACCCTCCTACAATGTTGGTGGGAATGTAAGTTGGTGTAGTCACTGTGGAAAACAGTATGGAGGTTCCTCAGAAAACTAAAAATAGAACTACCATATGATCCAGCAATCCCATTCCTGGGCATATACCCAGACAAAACTATAATTCAACAAGATATGGATACATGCACCCTTACGTTCATTGCAGCACTATTCACAATAGCCAAGACATGGAAACAACTTAAATGTCCATCGACAGATGAATGGATAAAGAAGATGTGGTATATATATATAATGGAATACTATTCAGCCATAAAAAAGAATGAAATGATGTCATTTGCAGCAACATGGATGCAACTAGAGATTATCACACTAATTGAAGTAAGTCAGAAAGAGAAAGACAAATATGATATGATATCACTTATATGTGGACTCTAAAATATGGCACAAATGAACCTATCTACAAAATAAAAAAAGACTCACAGTCATAGAGAACAGACTTGTGGTTGCCAAGAGGGAGGGGAGGAGGGAGAGGGATGGACTGGGAGTCTGGGGTTAGTAGATGCAAACTATTACATTTATTTTTATTTTATTTTATTTTATTTATTTAGGCTGCACCGGGTCTTTGTTGCTGCATGCGGGATCTTTAGTTGTGGCATGCAGTCTTCTTAGTTGCGGCATGTGGGCTTCTTAGTTGCAGCACGTTTGTGGGATCTAGTTCCCAGACCAGGGATCGAACCTGGGCCTCCTGCATTGGGAGCGTGGAGTCTTACCCACTGGACCACCAGGGAAGTCCCCAAACTATTACATTTAGGATGGATAAACAACAAGGTCCTACTGTATAGCACAGGGAACTATGTCCAGTCTCCTGGGATAAACCGGAAAAGAACATAAAAAAAGAATGTCTATATGTGTATAACTGAGTCACTTTGCTGTACAGCAGAGATTGCCACAACACTGTAAATCAACTACACTTCAATAAAAAAACAGAGAATAGGGCTTCCCTGGTGGCGCGGTGGTTGAGAGTCCGCCTGCCGATGCAGGGGATACGGGCTCGTGTCCTGGTCCGGGAGGATCCCGCGTGCCGCAGAGTGGCTGGGCTTGTGAGCCGTGGCCGCTGAGCCTGCGCGTCCGGAGCCTGTGCTCCGCAACGGGAGAGGCCACAACAGTGAGAGGCCCGCGTACAGCAAAAAAAAAAAAAAAAACAACAGAGAATAAAAGAATGTTAGCGTTGCAAGGACCCAAGAGATCGAGTCCAACTCCCTCATTTTATAGATGAGGAAACTAAGGCCCAGAGAAGAGTAGTGACTCCCCCAGATCACACATTTATTCATTCAACAAACATCTCCTGAGCATCTGTTCTATGCCGGGCTCTGTTTTGGGAGCCAGGGATACAGGAGTGGCAAAGTCCCTGTCCTCACTGAGCTTGCATTCCCAAGAGAGGAGGCAGATAATAAATAGGGAAGCAAATAAGATAATTTTAGAGAATGATAAATGAAAAGTTGAGCCAGGACTAAAACACTGCTCCCTGGGCGCCAGGGCCCATTTAGTAAGTGAGAAGCTCCATCGGAAACTGCGTCAAAACGGAAGTTTGGGCAGAAGTGGTGGGTAAAGTCTTGGGGGCCTAGAGGCAAGGGGTGGGAAAGGAAGCGTCTGGAGTCAGGGAGCCAGGCTGGGGCCAGCTGTCCACAGGCAGGGAGCCGAGGGGGAGGACACTGGAGGGTGAGGCGGCTCTTCTCTGGAGCAGGTCCAGCCCTGCATTGTCTCCCTCTGTGAGGCTGCCAGATTGAACACCCAATTCCAGATATAGTCTGACCACAGAGAGAGGCCTTTTTTCCTTGGCCTAGACGCCCATTGAATTCATTGATCCCAAGACGGCATTTACTTTTTCAGCAGCCCACTTACAAGGTGACTTTACAGTCACCCCTGGAGCTTTTCGTCATGAGCTATGGCCATATTAGATCTTCCCTGTCCTATAATTGTGCAGTTGATTTTTCTCTTTTAAATACAGGTGGACCTCAACAAAATATTAGCAAATCAAACCCAACAGTATATGAAAAGAACTATACAACCAAATGGGATTTATCCCAGGTATGCAAGGCAGGTTCAATATTAGAAATCACTTAATGTTAATCTGTCACATCAACAGGCTGAAGAAAAATCATCTGATCACATCAATGAATGCAGAAAAAGGATTTGACAAAATCCAACCCATTCATGATAAAAACTCTCAGCAAACTAGGAACAGAGGGGAACTTCCTCAACCTGATAGAGAACATTTAAAAAGATCCTATAGCTAACATAGTACTTGATGGTGAGAAACTAGACGTTTTCCCACTAAGTTCAGAAAAAAGGCAAGGATGTTGCCTCTCTCCACTCCTTTTCAATATCATACTGGAAGTCCTAGCTAATGCAATAAGACAATAAAAGAAAAGAAAACGTATACAGATTGGGAAGGAAAAAACAAAATTGTCTTCGTTCACAGATGACATGATTGTCTTTGTACAAAGTCCAAAAGGGTCAACCAAAAAACCCCCTCCTGGAACTAATAATGATCATAGCTAGGATGCAAGGTTAATATAAATCCAGGTGTAGGATGTTCCATCTACTTCTACTTAAATTCCCCTCATTCATTGCACCTCTTCACCTGCAGTCTTTCGTGAAGGTTTGTTGAATCTTGATTCTGCCTCTCCGTTCAAGGCCAGTCCCTCACAGCTGAGTGTCTGTGATCCAGATTGTCCCTAATTATTGGCCAAACAAGGCTCAGGACAGACACCCCACCACCACCACCTCTTGCCACTATATGCTTCTAGAACCTTCTCTTCCTGGGACACCAAGCTTTCAGGGAAGGTCCTTCAACCCACCTAGCTGCACTTCATTGGCTTGAAACCCTCCCCTGCCTTCCCCTCCCACTACCCCCCACCCCCAGGAGCCTCAGCCATGCCCCGCCAGCCTGAGATATAAAAGCTGCTGTGAGAAACTCCCAGAAGATTGAGAATGGAGGTGACCTTCCCCTCACAGCCTTCCCGTTCACTCTAGGGCACATCCCCCAGGATGCAGAGATGGTGGATAGCTTGCTGGCCTTGCTCAGGCTCCAGTCACCATCCCTCTTGCCAACCAAGCATACCCTTCCTCTCCGGTAAAGCTGCAGTCCAGGCTCAGGCTGTTTTGTTTCTCTGTGGATTAGGAGCAAAATTACCCAGAGCTGCGGTCAGCCAGTGGCGGCCCCTCCTCAAGCTTCACCTGCAGTGAGGGCTCAGACTCAGAACTTTCTGAGAGACCGAAACAGATCAAACGTTTCCTGTCCTGGCCAAGGATAGCACCGTACATCCTGGTGGCCTACTCCCCAACTTCCTGCATTTCCACTGTGGCCCAGCTCCAAGAATGCAAAATGGAGCCCTGTGTCTCCCTAGTTGTCAATCTCAAGTCACAGCTCTTCTAAGCTGGGGCAGGCTGAGGGGCGGGCGTGGGAAGGGGGCAGCTGTGTTGTTTCTCTGCCAGCACTGAGGACCCCGGCCTTGGCAGCCCAGGGGCCTGGAGGAGGTCACCCCAGGTGGCCCTCCCCTCCTGGTCTAACACTCTCTGCAGAGGAAATGTGCTCCAAGAGGTCTTGGAGGGCAGCCTGGAGCCCAGTGCAGAAACCTCCGGACACTCAGGAACTCTGAGAGTTCCGGAGACCAGCAGGGTCACACGGCGGGGGTGGGGGTGGGGTACCCTGGGCAAGGGCTGGGCTGGGGCTGACTGCATTTTCCAGGTGGGGTTCACTGGGTCAGAACAAGCCTCCCTTTTTCAGGCACCTGATTCAACCAGCCTGATGCTCCGTCCCCGCTATGGGGAAAGAATGCGTGATCATAGAGGCCACGTTTATTTTGTCCTTACTGTATGGCAAGGTTGGCTTCCTGTTCAGGGTATTTTGTCCGCCCCTCTCCCCTCAATCATCTCTGGCTCTGCCAATCCCCAAAGGCTCTCTAAGAACATCCTCTAGTTTTTCCCCAGCCTGCCTCCTCCTCCCGAAGCTGACTCTTTTCCTCCACCCAGAGTGCTTCTGGTCAACTAGGGGTCTGATGAAATAAAAACCCACAAATGGGCTGTGTTGGGTTTTGTGAACCGTGCCCCTTCCCGCTAAACCCTCCCAGCTCATCAGTCCGCCCTGGAAGCCTTTTCTCCCCAGAAGCAAAGGCCAGAGAGTGGGTTTCCCCTCCCAAGACTGAGCCTTCAATCAAAGGAGTTTCTCTCATCTCAAGATGTAGAATTCCAGGCCTCGGTCAGCGTCAGCTCAGGAAAGAGTCTATTTGGAGCGGGTGGGGGGGCGGGGGTGTTGGTTCCTCTGTTCCCCAAACCTCAGTGCATTCGCCTGTCATCCCGATGTGTGTGGGCCCGAGAGGTGGAGGCGTAAGAATTATTTCTTGATGGCGAGCAGTCGTCTGTACGTTCGTTGGGTGTTTACCGCGTGCCAGGCACCGTTCCAAGCGCTTCGCATTCATCATCCTGGCTAACAAGCGGCAGAGCCAGGATTCGAATGCAGCTCTCTGATGCCAAACCCACATGCCTCTTACTATGGCCTCCCTCTCGCCCGCCCAGTGGGGAACAGGGCTGGGCATGGCTGCCCTCCCCCAGCACGGGGCACGCCCAGGTTGAGGTCCCATCCAGTTGCCCCCTGGGCTGGCCTGATCCTCACCTGTCTGTCCTCTTCAAAGGACAGACCAGAGTCCTTGGGCCAAGTCCCTGAAAGGCATGGGCTGTGGTGGGCGTCTGGCGGGCCTTGGCAGGCCCAGGGCTCAGGCTTCCTGGGGCCTCGTGTTGGGGGTTGGGAGTGGTGGGGACTAGAGGTCCCCACCTGCAGTTTGGTAAAGAGCCTTTGCTGAGGTTTGGTTTTTCACTTGCACCGATCGACCCTCATATACCCCCCAACCCCTCTGCAGCTCACTCCTACACACACACACACACACACACACACACACACACACACACGCCCCTCACTCTTGCTTCGATGAGTCATTTCCCAGCTGCTCCAAGGGGTGGGGAGGCTAATTAGTTCCACCCAGGCCTGGGGCTTCCTGCCCTCCGCTGGCTCGGCTCTTTCGAAGGTACCTCAAACATGGTGACCAGGGCTCCGTGGGTGCCCCCCTCCAACCTGTGTACACACCCCCTCGTATACACACACCTCTAGGCCCACTTCACCCACCCTCAGGCAGACCCACCCCCTGCCCGCAGGGCTGCTTCCCCTCACCCTGCCTGCTTCTACATACGATCTCCCGCTGGAGCCGCCGCCTCTGTTGGCTTCTCTCTGCCACGCACCCTCCCCACCCCCAGACCATGGCTGACAGGCCTTTTTCCTGCCTGAGGTCCACCCAGAGGGCAAGAAGAGGACTGTTCAAAACTGATCCTGAGCCTGGAGAATTCCAAGGCCGACCTCGGTCCCCATTCCCTCCATCAATCCCTAACCATGTGGGTAGGGTGAGTTTTGAGCCCTTCCCACTCGGGCCTCAGGCCCCTGCCGGGCCCTGGGAGTTGCACAAGGCAGTAGGAGGAGCAGGCTGCAGGACCCAAGCCTATAACCTGAAACCCCCAAAGGGGGTTGATGAGGGGCTGATGGACTCTCCCGTCCCGCAGCCAGCTTGGCTTTGCCACTCGCTCCGAGAACTTTGTTCAACCCCGGAAACTGCTCCAGGGATGTTTTCTCACCAACTACCCTGGTGGAAGATCCTTCTCCAAAATTAGGCCAATCAAGAGCTTAAAAAGCCTCCAAAAAGACGAGTCACCTGCAGCTCTTACTAAAATGTGAGCCCGGGGTGGGGGGCTCTGCTTAGCGCTTTCAGAGCCCTTAAGGCAACATTTGCAAACCACAGACCCTCATAAAATGGGCTCTGCTGTCCATATGATAAAAGGATCTCCCGGTAGGAAAAAACCCACCCCCTCCCAGCTATGCAGGGTACCCAGAGCTGGATAGGGTTGTCCTACCTTCTGTCCTGCTTCCCCACCTTATAGCTCCTTCTCCCCTTCTGTCACCGCCTCCCCCCTCAAGGAGACATTTATTTCAGAGTCACAGCCTGCTAACAAGCATAAAAATGAATTACTAGTTAACACTTAAGTACTTGCCAAGCACTGTCCTGGGCACCTCACGTGTCAAGAGCTCATGTAATCCTTACCGTGATCCTATTGTTATCACTCCATTTGACAGATGAGGAAACGGAGGCACAGAGAAGGTAAGGAAGTTGCCAAGTGTTATTTATGTAGTAAACTGAGGCTGGAAGCCCTGCTCTCGAAAGAGACCTTGGCTCTTAACCACTAAGGTATCATCACCCCAGTCTAAACTGGACGGTGACCTTGTAGCGCCTGTGGGGCAGGGGAGGGGTAGACAGGCACCTGGTTTCACGAACCAGTTCAGAAGCAGTGGGGTCTGGTAACTCTTGTGGTTTTGCACTGTCCGTTTATGCTAGGGCTCCTGGCAGAGGACAGGGAGGCCTTGGTGGGGGGCAGCCCGTCCTTTGAGGGGCACAGCGGCTCCCCTGCCACCCCCGCTTCCTGTGGGCTCCTTGAGCCCCTCCCGTTCCTCCTGCTGCCCCATCCCCCCCCCACACAAGGGCTGTTGACTGAAAACTGCAGGGAATAAAAATAGCCGTTGCTGATGAGGCAGAACGGGGGCCAGAGCACATGGAAGGCCCGGGTAGGGGCGGTGGAGGTGGAGGGACCCTGCGATTCCCCAGCCCCATGAGCACCTTCTGATGGAGCCCTGGGGAGCCCAGGCCTGTTCCTGCCACTGCAGAGCTGGAGACCCCTAGGGCTGCCCGCGGGAACCCACTGCTCCTTGTGTCCCAGGAGCGAACTCTGCCCCATGACCCAGTCCTGCACCAGCGTGAGCTCCTTCCCAGCGAGCGGGGGCCTTGGCTGCTGTGGGCAGAGCCCTGGCCCCTCATCAGCCGTGTGACCTGGGTGACAGAACCCGCTGAGCCTGAGCCTTCCCTGTAAAAGGAGTCAAGGGACAGAAGGTTTGTGTAACCTGGACTGGGGCTGTTGACGTCCTTCCCCTTCCCTGCTCTCTGAGGCCCCTGGGCTCAGATATTTTATTTCTCTTCCATGCATCTCTCTCCTGTCACCTGGAGAGAGAGAGCCTTCCCACTCCTCTCTGTAAGGTCCAATCCCTTCTCTCCTCTCTGGCTCTGCCTCTCCCAGGAGCCTTCTCTAAACCCCACCCGTCCCTGCCATTACACTTTTCTCTGTTCTGGTGGCCAGAGTTGCCCCCAAAGGCAGGGACTTTGTCAGGACTACCCCCAACATCTGGCCAGGAGTTCAATGCCTTTGGCTTCAACCTCAGGGCTTTCCCTTGGTCTGGGTCTGGGGTCGGGGCAGGGAAGCCGGCTGGGCAGACCTTGACACTCAGGCCAGCTTAGAGCTGGAGGTGACCTTGAGACCTGAGCTCCCACCCTGTGCAGGTGCCCAACCAGAAATGTCAAGGAAGGCCAGGCTGGGATGGGACCACCTAGGAAGGACCCCTAAGTACCTTTCCCAAACCCTGCGAAAATCCCAGCCAATCCCTTGAGAGATGCCTGGGATGGAGATGCGGGTGGACCCTTGGGTTATGTCTGGGCCCCTGCGTCGTCCTGCACAGGTGACAAGCCTCCAAATACTAGTGCAATGGCCACAGCTGTCCACACCGCTGGCCACGGGCAGGGCACTGGGGATGACCACGGGAGAATCTGGAGGGTCCTGAGAAAACCAGCCCTCTGTGCCCCCAACCCCAGCCCTGCACACCTGGGTTCAGTCAATGCCACCCGTGGGGTCACAGATGAGTGACAACAATGCTCACCCGTGGCTCCACCCCACCTCTCTGTCAGCCCCCTCCCCTCTCCAGACTAGCCAGACACCCAGAACTTGTCTCTAGCTACTCTCCCCCAGCTGACTCATGCTTAGGGGCTGAACTAAATGGCCTTCAAGGATCCCTTGGGCTCTAACCTTCGGGGCTCTGGGGTGACTGATTTCTGGGCAGGCCCCCGCAGCAGGCGGTGTGGATGGGAGGGGGACCTGTCTAGTCTCTACCTGGAGGGCTGCCTCCCCACAGTGGGGTGCCACGAGCTCTCATCATGACCTGCCCCCCTGCCCTGACCCCGTGCACTGAGCAGGGTGAGGGGCAGCAGGACACAGTACTTAACTGGGTGGAGTGGGAAGGGGCTCAGGCCCTCCCTCCCCCATCAGTGCATTCTTGGAAAGCCTCGAGCAGCCCCCCGGCCCCCGTCGGAGCCTTCTAGATGGGGCATCCCAAATCTTTTGAACAAATTCCCCTGACACACACACACACACACACACACACACACACACACACACACACACACACACACACACACACACACACACACACACACACACACACACACACACACACACACACACACACACACACACCAGCCCTGAAAGCACACCTCCCTCCAGCCCCACACACCTCCAAAATACCTTCCCTGTCTGCTCGGCCCATTCGGCCTTCTCCGCTAGCCACTGCCCACCCTCCCTCCCAGTGTCCTGGGCACCCTGCTCTGCCAGCAGGGAGCGGGCAGGGGGCTGCACTCTGCCCTGGCCCCGCACCCCTGCCCCCTCACCCCGGCCCTGCGGCTCCTTCTGAGCCCCCCAGAGCCCCCTCGGCGCGGTGGCCCCCCTCACACCAGACTGTCTGTCTCCCTGTTCCCACACCCCCTCCACCACGAGGGGCTTCTCCAGGAAACGAGCCCGAGGGCGCCCTGGGCGGGGAGAGGCCGGGGCGGAGGGCAGAGCCCGGCTGGCCTCGCAGCCTGAGATGTGTCCTCTGCTGGCATCTCGCAAATTCCTGTCTCAGCAGAGCAAAGGAGCCGCCCGCCCCCCGCCACCCCCCCCCGCCACCTCCCCCCCCACCCCACCCCGGCCTCCTGCTCCCCTCCCCCCGCACCCCTGCCTTCTAGGCCACCGCACCCGGGCCCAGCGAGTCGCTGTTCTGGCTCTTTCACCCTCCTCTCCTGAAGACACCAGCCCAGTCTCTGTCCCTCGGGTCACTCCAAGGAGTCGAGCCTTAACCCCTGGGCCACTGGTGACCAGGGTGAGGACCCCTGCTGAGGGCAGGGACGGCAGCCGGGCAGGGGCACAGGGAGCAGGTGACGGGGCAGCGAGAGGCAAGCGTGGGGACTGAGGGTCACGGCCCGAGGAGCTTGGGCAGGGACAGCCTCGGAGCAGGGCCCGGTGTGGGCAGGAGGACAGTGGTGCCCGGAGCAAAGTGGTGACTTTCTCGGAGCCAGGCCGGGCTGGGGGCCAGGGTGCCCGGCCCCTCCGGGTGGCCTGCCCTCGGGGCGCCCGGCCCGGGCGGGGCGTGGAGGGGCGCAGTACTCACTGTTGGACGGGAGCGGAGTGCTCGCTGCCGAGCGCGGAGCGGCGTGCCCACCTCGGGCTGGGGCTGGGACTCTGGGGGACTTGGCCGGGGGGCCGGGCCGGCGGGGACAGCTGCTGCCGCTGATGTCACAGGGTCATGAGTGAAACCTGAGGACTGGGCCAATCTTCAGGTGGGAGCCTGGGCCGCGCTTCCCTCACGGGGGTGTGCTGGGCCCGGCCGGGACCGCCTGGGCCGGGGGCCCCGCTGACCCGCAGTGGGACGCACGCGGCACGCTCGCCCACCCACACGCACACGCACGCGCACGCTCGCTGGGGCACGCGTCTGAGCCCGCACACGCGGTTCTCTCCCTCCCTTGACGTACTAACGCAGGCTCATTCTCACACGTGAATCTCCTTTCACGCTCGTTCCCAGAAGCACTCCCGGGGACAGGCTGGCTAGCACGCTCACACACTCTGTGCACACTCATGGCTGCGCTCCCCCCATCACACTCACACACGCTCAGCCATACACGTAAACCACCACCCTTCACACAGTCACACAAACGCTTCCACTGCGTGTCACACCCATTCACACACAGGCCTGCGGCTCACACGTACAGACTCGCTCCCACGCTCACGTCAGGCTCGTGCACATATGTGTATAATTACACGCATATAGCCATACGCGCTCTCCTGCCCAGATGAGCACAGATGCCGCGTATCACAGACATTATACTTGTATCAAGTGTGTACACACACCACAGTCACGCCCATGCATTCTTGCATTTCATGCATGTTACTTGCATCCATGCGGTTGTCTGTGCCCATGTAACATGCTTCCATTCACATGTACACAGGGCCACCTATATGTACCTATGGTCACTAGATTTTTATCAAGTAGATGCCTACCTATATACCCACACCCACATCTCACACACACACGCCCATCCCCCGCCACACACAGCTGTTCAGCTGTACCACACAGCAGTCTTGAGGGTCATTTCTCCACCACCACTCCCCCACCCCTCTGGTTAGACATCTGTCCCTCAGAGGCTGGGGAAGGGGGTGTGGTAGGGGGAGGGATGAGGTTATTTAGCCCCCCTCCCCCACCTTCCACTCTGGGACTGGGGTGACCCCTAGTGGAGGTGTTGAGAAATGACCCATCTCTGCTCGCTCACCAGCGCCTGCCCCGGCAGACGAGAGACTCCCTGGGTGAATCCAGAGTAACTGTCCCCCAGAGATTCCCCCAGTCTCCCATACCCATCTCTGCCACCATCTTTTCTGGCAGCCAGAGCTCCGTCTGAGCCGAGCCCAGCCCGGAGTGACCTCTGAGAGGGGCACAGGGAAGCCCCGGGGAGTGGTCACCCTCCATCCTGGGAGTGGGCCCGATGGCGCCTCTCCTCCCAGTAGCTCTCTGTGGATCCAGCCTCAGCATTGTCGAGCCCTTCCTTGTGGGCCAGGCCTGGCTGTGGTCTGAGAAGTTCCTGCTGTGCCCGGACTTCGCCCATCTCCACCCAGTGAATCACTCACACCCTCGGAGGCATGTCTTCTAGACCAAAGAGGGAGCCTTGGTGTTTTCTCTGCAAGGTTCTTTATCCTGCTTTGCTCACTGACCTGACAGACATTTTCCACATAGTTGTATTGCTAATGTAATCCAGTGTCTGCTGGCCCCTGTCTCTTCTTTGCTTCTTCTGGCATTCAGAGAAAAGCAAACCTTTTATCTCATGTCCTTCCCAAGTTGTCTCCCTAAAGCTGTTCCCCAGGGTCCCCCTCATCACTCCCAGCCCTGCTGCAGCTCCAGTTTGCTTTGCTGCTGGCCACTGTCTGGAATTCCTGGTCAGTGTTCCCTGGATAGCACACGGCTCCCTGTCTGTGGGCACTGGAGGGGAGACGGTGGGATGCAGCTGTCATTCCCAATTATGGCTCTGCCCTTTCAGTCACTGCTTTGCCCCTGCCCAAAGCTCTATGGAGTAAGACTTTCTTTAATGAGGAATTGAAGTTATTGAAGGGAATTACAGTATATGAGGGGGCAGGGCTGCTGCATTTGGTTGTATGAGTTGTGCACTGCACAATTCTGGGCACCGATTCCATTTGCAGTCATTGTAGATTAGTATATTTAAGATGATAATTTTCTAGCAGATGGTAGCAAATTATCTAGAGGAAGGGGCTAATCTTTCTAATTTGCACAAGGTGCCATTTGGATTAAGGATGGGGATGATGGGAAAACAAAAGCTGTGTGTTAAATACGACTTTTAACCACAACCCGAGTGGAATGAATATCTCTCTCTTGATAACAATATTCCTCCTTGCTTTGGGGAACTGCTTCCCTACTCCAAATATGTGATTCTGGTGGGGCTCCTGATTACAGGACAGCCACCTTGCCCCAGCCACAGATATGGACATTGTCACCTAGGTCTGGCCAATCCTCTTGGCCACAGTGGTTGGTCCAAAAGCTGGATATGTGACTCAAGTGGGGCCAATCATAGTCCTTCCTGGGGATTTCTATGTATTGATTCAAAAGAAAGATCATCTCTCCCTCTGTGGGATTCTCTAAGTTTGTCTAGAGTAACTGAAGTACATCTGAAGGTGCCTGCGGTGTGTCTCTCATGAGTGGAAAAGTCTGTCTGTAGGAAGAGGGAACACCATGCAGAGAGGGGGAGATGAAGGAGAGGGAGAGAAGGATGGAGAAAGACCTGAAGACACCTGAGTCAGTTAAACTATAAACGAACTCCATCACTGTCCTCCCTTCCCCCAAAAGTCCCTTTTCTTTAAGCTGGTTTAGGTTGAATTTTGGTCATCCACAAGCCAAAGAATCCTGCAACATAAAATCACATTTCAGAAAATCTCATCCTGACCCACAGGAATTGGCTTCGTCACACCCTGTCCCAGCCCCACCCGCTGGCCTGAGCAGCCAGTTTCTTCCCTGAGTCATTCAGTCCAGGGTGACTTTCTGGGAGCTTCAGCAAGGAGGGGAGGGTTCTGGACTCCATCCCATAGCTCCATTCTGATGGGGTGGGACCTTGAAACTGGGTCCCCACCACATGGCATCCCATTGGTGTGATCTATGTGTTTATAAGTCCCCAAAGTATTACCAGGGGCCTTTTGGATAAAACCCCACACACACATCTCACAAGGATAACCATGATTTGTAGAAATAGTATAGTCAGAGCCTCCAAGCAGAAAAATGGAATCTCTTTATTGTTATAATTTCAAGGATTCTCCCCACAAACCCAGTTAGTCATGAAATGCTGCAAAGCAGTATTTAGCACCTCTCTTTCAACCCTCATATTCTAACTCCTTCCAATTTGTGCCTTTTTAGGAAATGGGTCAAAAAAAAGAGACTGCTACTGGGTCAGTCTCTCTCTGCTCAGCACTTCCTCATCTGTACCACACAGACATTTCCCCTTGAATTCTTTTTTTTTTTTTTTTTTTTTACTACTTATTTATTTGGCTGTGCTGGCTCTTAGTTGCAGCAAGCAGGATCTTCGTTGTGGCATATGGGATCTTTTAGTTGAATCTTTAGTTGTGGCATGCAGGCTCTTAGTTGTGGCATGCGGGTTCTAGTTCCCTGACCAGGGATCGAACCCAGGCTCCCTGCACTGGGAGCGTGGAGTCTTAACCGCTGGACCACCAGGGAAGTCCCTCCCCTTGAATTCTTAGAAGGACCCTTTTCTCTGCATTTCCATCTAAGGAGGAGAGGAGGGAGCCCTTTTTCCCCTTCCATGGTTTTTAATGCCTGCAAACTCTTCCTTGGAGTGAATTACTTTCATTTACATAACCATTTTCCTATTATGGGACATTGGGTAACGTTCAGCTTTCAACTCTTAAAAGTAACACTGCAACGAACACATACGAGTAGAAATCTTTTCCCATGTCTAGTTTATTTCCAGGAATAGATTTACCAAGGCAACAGGGAGGATTTTCGGTACATATTGTTTTGGGACACTAAAACAAACAAACAAAAAACCCAAAACAAAAAACTGAAGATGCAAATGAGTCCCCACTGAGAAGAATGGAAAGAGATTAGGTGGAGTGTTCAACACCCCAAAGAAAATAATAGTAGGCAGGACAAGTAGCCAGAAAGGCACCTCCTCCACTGTTGGACTGAAGTTAGATCTGTAAGCAAAATAGCGCTGCCAGATAAGTGTGTGGTTTTCCCATTATTCAAAGGACAAATGCTTCAATTTCCTTTGACACCTCTAATTGGGTACCAGAAGCCAGGTAGTTTTTATCTCAACCCTGTCTTCCAAAATACAAGTAAGTCTCATGTAAGGTTAACATGCAATCTTATATCTGAGGTATTGAAATGATCACCTCTTCCTGCCTCTTTCCTACAGCCACCTCCAGTCTGCTCTGAGCTTCCTTTACAGGGAAGGAAGGTGGCCTCTTTGCTGGCCTCCCTGCCTCCAGCCTTTGCCTCAGTTTAATCCATGGACCATTATACTCCCAGGCGAATGTACTTCAATGTCGACTTCGGTATTTCACGTCGTTGAACACAAATTTATCAGAGAGCTGCTAGAATAGCTTTTCCCAGGAGTTAGCAGCAGCCTGGGCAGCAGAAATGGTGAAAGTGGGAGACTGGTGTCTTAAGTTTGGATTCCCCCAAAAGTAGAGCCTGAGACAAGGATTTGGCAGCAAGAAGTTTATTTGGCAGGAGATCCCAGGAAGCACTGTGAAGGTGTGGAGAACTGGGGAGGCTGGCGGGTATGGGCAGCCCTGACAGCTTCTCTATAATTGCCCCTCTCTCTCCCTCCCTCCCTCCCTCCTTCCCTCTCTTTCTCCCCCACCCCCCACAGATGCACATAAATACATATAATTTTTAAAACAAAAATAAGATCTTACTATGCTTTCTGATTGTTTTGCTTGACTCTCTTGGACATCATTCCACATCAGTAGATCTGTTCTATACCAAAATTGTCAATGGCGGAATAGTATTCCATTGGGAGGACACATCCCATCAGACATTTGTTCTTTCTAATTCTGGTTGACATAAACAAAGATATGACAAACAAGATAAATCTTTCTAAAATGTGGTTGTGCACACATCGTCCCCTTATTTCTCTCCTGCTCAAAACCCACCAAGAGCTTCCCATTACCCACGTGGCAAAGCCTCACTTCTATAACTTGGCCTTTGAGTCTGTTCTGTGTCTGCCTGGAACTTCCCTCTGCCCAGATCCCCTACCCTAGCCAGGCAGTTTGAGCCATTGGATCTCTACAGCCCCTGTCCATTCCCGCATCTGCACCTTTGCTCTGGCTGTGTCCCCAGCCTGGGCTGCCCTCTCCCTCTCACACTGCTTGGCCCCATCCCCAGGATCTCTACCTCCTTCAGAACTCCACCCTTCAGTGACCGAGTTTTCTCTTTTTCATGATCCCTTCTTGTATGGTTCACTCGGAGGGCACTTTGCACAGTCTTGTATCTTTGCTCTCCTTTCAGGGGAGTATTTCACTTCCTAACAACGCTGGAACCAGCGAGGATACACTATTGTGTCTACAGTGCTCAGAAGGGCACCTCACACACACAGGCACCTCCTGGGTCAAAGTTTGCTGATGGTGAGCATAAGGGCTGGTTTCATCTTTCTCCCTGGAATGAGGGTGGAGATGGAAAGACGCGCCTCTGTGTCCTTCCCACTCACTGCGGGCCTGTGACCACAGTGCCCGATCTCAGCTTGATGACGGCTGTCAAGGCCATAAGACCCGCGGGGACAGCTAATGCCCACAGTCCCCACCTCCTGGAGACAGGGGTGAAGGTACAAAGGAGGAGGTGGGAATGGTCTTTCTGGCTCTAGACACCAGGACTTCTGGGAAGGGGAGCTGAACAGGAGTGGAGGGTGGGGGAAGGCAACTCTGGGGTGCTAATCCCAGCTTCCTGTCTGGATTTTCTTCGACGGCTGCTCAGGGCCTATCTTAGGATGGTCACAGCTGCCGAAATAGATCTCTCCCTTCACCTGTTCTTAAGCAAAGAAGACCTCGATAACTTCCTGTTGAAAGAACGCAAGCGTTGGTAATTTTTCCGGGACGAAGGGCACTGATGTTAAACTCCACAGACTTTGCCACCTCTTTGGAGCAGTGGCTCCCCTTGACCAGGAACCGGGGAGCAAACAGGGGCCAGCCTTTTCCGTGAACCTGGTTGGTGTTTCCTTCCTTGGTGGCCTCCAGAAACCACTCTTGGCCCGCAGGACAGCCCTCTGATTCAGAGCGACAGGGAGCAAATCCTTTGCCCTCCTCACTCACCTGCCCCTTGCCCCCAAGCCTGCTCCAACAGAATTCTCTACTCCTAACTCATCACCCTAGTCAGTTGGGCACTGGGCCCCAAAAACCAAGTGTCCGAGTTGGGGCGGGCCTCCCCAGCCACTCACGCATTCACTCAACAAACTCGGCCCCCCCAGGCTCCGTGCCGGGGATGCCCAAGGGTGCGAGGTACAGCGAGGGATGAGCCGCGATGCCCAGGCAGCCACGGCGCGGGGGTTTGGATGTGGACATCTGGGAGAGAGTTGGGCCTCCGGGGGTGGGGGTGAGGGTCCTCGGGACCCGTCGTCCCTAGAGGTGGAGAGAGAAGAGCAGGAGGCGGCGACAAAGGGCGAACGCCCCAGGCACCGGAACGCTGGCGGGACCTGCGCATGCGTAGGAGGAGACTTTGGCGTCGCCCAGCGTCGTCAAGGTAACCCTGATCCGCAGCAGCTGGCCATGGCCTCGGGGACTGGAGGGAGCTGGGGTCATCCCCCAGCACAGACTGCAGCCTCGACGGTGAAGGCTGAGTCGGGGACCAGAGCCTGCCTTTACCTGGAAGGCCTTGGGGGCGGGGTGGAGGGGTGGGCTGACTTGGGGAGCTGTCCCTGGAGGGTCTGAACCCTGGAGGAGTGGGGGTGGGTGAGGAGAGCGACCCCAGCCAGAGAGGAAGAGACTTGACAGGGAGGCCATGGGGCCGCGGAGGGGAGAAGCTCCTGCGAGGTTAGGGAAGCGACTCAAAGGCGTGGGGAGCGAGGAGGGGGTCCCCATCCCTTCCCCACCTAGTCTGACTGAGTCTCCCCCTCCCCCCAGCCCTGGGTGACCATTCCGCAGCCCCTCCTGTGGGCCATCCCACCTCCGTCCCCACGGCCGGGCCGCGTGAAGGAAGGTGAGACTCCGGGATCTCCCCACTTTGTACCCCACTCTGCCCGGCACATTCTCTGGGCGTCCTTGCTGCACCCCCTCCTTCCCCCGCCCTCCCCCCGAAGCTGGAGTTGGGGAAAAGGCCCTGGGGTCGGGGCAAGAGCAGGGGGGGTTCTGGCGCGGGCCTGCTGAACTCCCGTCCCCTAGACCTGCTGGAACTGATGATGCTGCAGAACGCGCAGATGCACCAGCTGCTTCTGAGTGGCCAGGTGGCAGCGGTGCTCAACCCGGGGCTTGCCTGGTCCCGCCCGCAGGTGCGTGGGCGGGAGGTGGGGGAGTGGGGGTGGGCTACCAGGGCTGCCCACCTGCAGGGCCAGAGGTGGGCATCCATTTAGGGTTCCCCCCACCTTGAGAAAAAGGAGCAGGCAGCAGGGGAGCCAGAAGCCAGCCCTCATCTACCTGGCTAGGTCTGTTCGGCATCTGTTATGTGCCAGGCCCCCGTGTCAGCCTCCATGGAGTGGAGGTAGCGGGTCCCCAAATCCAGACCACTCGGGTCTTGTTTTCAAGGTTTCCCTGCAGTGAATCCCCCATTGGACTGCAGACCAGGAGGGCAGGCACCATCGTACCCTGGGCCTGCAGCGTGCCTGATACTTATTAGGGGTTCAGTTGCTGTTTGTTGAACAAGTGAATGAATAAATGAATGACTATGAATACAAGGCAACTTTGGCTGTGATGGCCACAAAGTGTGAGGGCCACCTGGTTGGGGCACGAGGAGCGTCTCCTTGGAGGAGCAAGCGGCCTTAGAACCAGCCCTTGAAAGCCAGGCAGGATTCTGATGTTTGGAGGAGGTGAGGGGTGTGTCCACCATCTAGGTGGGCAGGGGCAGAATCAGGAGACAGAATGGAGGAAACCCTGTGTATATGTGGGGGGGGGTGGTGGAGGGGGGAGGGGATGGGTGCATGGGAGGGGAGGAGCTCTAAGGCTGAGCCTTATTCAGCCAGCAGTGGGCAGCCTGAGAGGTCTGGAGGGGTGACAGCCGGGTGGTGAGAGGATGCCTGTCAGCTTGGAGGGAGCGGACAGAGATTCATGGAGGGGCCGGTCAGAGGAGTCGAGGCAGAGGGAGACCCTGAGGAGCTGCTGCCACCCCTTCACCCCCAGGCCCTCAGGGGGCCCTTGGGAGGAGCGCCCTACCTCAACAAGTGGGGCACAAGTGGGTCCAGGGACTGGGGCTTGAGACAGGCTGGGACCTGGGACCCTTTGCTGCAGTGCTGCAGTGCTTGCACCTGGACAAACGTCTCTTCGAGCCGCAGACTACAAAGGAAATGAGACTAAAAATAATGGCACGCATGCGCAGGTGGGGCAATTATGAACAATAAGATACAAAAAGGCCACCAATCAGCTGCCACTTCTGAGGTGCAAAAGTAGGGTACTGAGCATGATTCCTGCACACAGCGCCACCAAGAGGGTGGGCGGACCACCTAAGCCTCCCCTCCAGCCCAACCCGCCAATCAGTCCCTCCCCTCTCCCCGTTTAAGGAACCAGCCCACTCTCCTTGGGGAGTGAGCGGGGGCACCTCTCTCTTGTTCTCACTCCCTTGTGCAGCATGAGTCCCAGTGAATTCCCAGCCTGAATTCCTTGGCTGGCTTCTTATCAATTTCTATTGATTAAAGAGTCCAAGAACCCTGTCCATAACCCTGTATCCTGAGGCCAGGGGCAGCTTGCTGGACTCCTGGCCCCAGCTCTGGAGTCATACCTGGATTCCTCCAGTCCCTGCTTGGCCTTATTAGCTGGGTGACCTTAGAAAAGTTACTTAACCTCCAAGCCTCAGTTTTTCCCATCCGCAAAATAAGGAATAAATGTCTCCAAAGAGCCTTGCTTGTGTGTAGTAAATGCCCAATAAACAGTAGCTGTTTTGTGCTGGGTATCTGGAGAAATAATTTAGAGGAATGGAGGAGTGGCGGCTGGGAGAGCATGATCCTGTATCATCTCCCCTCCCCTCTTGTACAATCCCCAGGTCTACCTGGAGGGTCAACAGGAGGCGGTGTATGAAAAGGAGGAGGAGACCGAAGCCCAGGAGGAGGGGCCTTTGGTGTTCCACCACCACTACCTGCCCTGCCTGATGCCTGCTCTGGGCCCCCTGCTCTCCTGGCCGGCCCCTCTCCTTTCCCCTCCCCTACCTCAACCCTGCTTGCAGCACTTGGCCAGGGTTCAGCACTACCCTTCTACCTCTGGGAAAAGGGGGACGTAAGTGAGGCCAGGGTCTGGGTGCTGCCCGGGCCCTGCTCTGGGGCTGGGCTGGAAGAGCTGGCCAGGGGTCAGGCTGGAGTGGGGAAACTTGTGGGTGAAATTCCAGAGGCTAGCCTGGGGCCTCTGACGGGGCTCTTTCTTTTCTCTCCCCGTCCCAGGAGAGCCGTGCCCCCGCCTCCACCCCCCAGCGCCACAGGGACTGTGGGTGTGGATGTACCCCCAGCTTCAGGTAGGGGCCAGGTGGGTGGGCAGTGGGGCCCAGGCCTGGCGGTGGATCAGAAGGCCAGGAAGGCCATGCGCCCTGTGGGGCTGAGGGCCCCTACTGTCATGGCCGCAGACAACCGGCCTATCCCGTTCCAGTTTCCTCCTTGGGCTCCACTGAGGCAGGAGGGAGTCACGATGAGGGTGCTGTCTCCCCCCAGACTACTATGATGCCGAGAGCCTACCGTGAGGACAGACGTCAGCCCCAGGACCCATGCCAGCTGCATCGCAGAGCTGGAAATAGCCCTGGAGCCCCTGTGTGCCCCGCTAGTGCTTTTCTAACCCTGAACCTATGTCTGGCAGCCCTTCTTACACCCTCAGCCCCAACTAGGCCCTCTCCCCGAGGTCAGTCAGTCCCCTCTCTACCCCACGGAGACCTTGAACCAGCCTGATCTCTGCTTCAGGGTGAGAGCCCCTTAGAGCAGTGTCCATGCCCTGGCGGTCACATAACAGCCCAACCCTGTCACAGTGATTGCTGCCTGGGCTGGCAGAGGCCTGGGAACCAGAGCCCTCCCTCGACCTCCACTCCCTCACCCCCCATCCCGGGGATGGCCAGCGCTGCGGCGTCTCGGGTTGGCCCAATAACCGAGCAGGAGGTAAGAGGCGAGGACAGCGTTTGTTGTCCGTGGCTCTCTGCAGGCCCAGAGTGATGGGGGAGGCCTGGCTGAGGAGATCCTGAAGCTGAGCCCTTGGGGCCCCCATGCTTACCCCTGGAAGCTGGCTCTGTTGACAGAAAGGAAAGGTCAGAGCCATGCCCTGCTCTGACACAGAGGGCCTGCGGTCCCAGAGGGCCACGTGGGAACAGAGTGTCTCTCTGCCCCTCTGGGCCATGGTGCATCTCCCCACCCACCCTCAGTAGGAATGAGTCGCTCAGTGTCCGATGAGGGTGGGCGTCTGGTGCCTGGGCTGGTCAGCATGGGGGTGCCCCAGGGCCTGGGCTCCCCGGGGCTCTGGAAGTCCCCCGTGAAGGAGAGGGTGGAGGGAGGCTGAGGGGACATTTGGAGACCGAAGTCCGGCTGGGCCTGGTGGCTCCCTTCCTGACCATTCCCAGGAGGAGACACTGAGGCACAGGGTTAAGTCCAGGTGTTTGTATTCAGACTAGGAAAGGGAGGGTCCCTGACGTCCTCTGCTGCTGGTCGTGGTCCTTCAGCCAGGGCTGAACCACAGCCCTAAGGAGCCATGCTGAGTCCCAGTGGCCGCCGTGCTGGTGGCCATGCCGCTCACGTAGGCTATGCCCGGTAGGCCCACCTCAGCCTCCTCCAGGCAGCTTGCACCCCGTAGGTACCTGTCCGTCTCTGGTGCCACTGCTGCCCAAAGACAAAGCACAGCAGGACAGATGTCACAAACAAGAAGAGCAGCACTGACACGACCGTGATGATGGCCACCACCTGGTTGTCTTGTGCGGGCTCTGGGGAGGGAGAGGGCAGTGGTCTTAGAAGTCCTCTGGCCCCAGGTACCAGGGCCAGAGGGGGAGTAGAGGTCCATCCATCACCCCCCCACCCCTCGTCCTTCTGCAGTCACCCTGTGTTGCAGAGGTGAGTGGCAACTGGTATATCAACTAGAGGAAAGGGGGGCCGGGGTCCAGGCCACCAGCTGGGCCTCTGTGAGACCGTGAGGGCGGATGTCCCCCTGCCGCCAGCTCCTGCCACCAGCACGTGGTTGCTGGACACCACAGCCTGGACAGTGGCGTGGTCCAGGCCGAGCCCCTCCTTGGGCAGAGCTGAGGGAGCTTCTACCAAACTCTCAGAAGACAGAGAACATCTAGGTCATCTAGAGTCACAGAACAGCAGGGCTCCAGGGGATCTTAAGGGTCAGTCAGGCTACACTTGTCATTGCAGAGAGGGGCCAAGGCCAGAGAGAGAAGCTTGACTTGGTTAAGGTCACCCAGCTTGTTAATGGCCAAGCAGCTAGCTGGGGTCCAAGCTGGCAACTTGGAGAGAGCTCCAGGGAACTCCTGGGATCAAGTTCCTGGGTGCCTCCCCCTGAGCTGGCAGAGAGTGGGGCAGAGGTGTTTTCCTCCCACGAGGGGCTGAAAGTGAACGCCCTCTCCTTCCCTCCTCCTCCGGGGGCTCCCCCTCACCATAGACGTCGAGCGCCTGGGGATCTGAGACGCTGTGAATGAGGTCCCCGCCGCGAGAGCGCAGGTCCATCTCGGCCCGGCAGGAGAAGTTGTGGCGGTCGTCTTCCCGGTGAGCCGTGGTGTTGTGGGTGACCATGGCCTCTTGGGGGGAAAGTGTTGTCCCCACAAAGGTCTGGCTGTATACGATCTCACTGCCATGGAGCAGGGTGACAGTGAGACCTTCGAGGGGTGCCACAGAGGGCACCCTGCACTGGATGGTGAATGACCTCCCTACAGCCACTAAAGTGGGCCATAACTTCAGCAGCACTTGCTTTGGAGGGTCTGAAGGAAAGAAGGAAGCAAGGTTTGGTCAGGATGGGGGTGCAGTTCCAGCAGGCTCCACCCAGCCAGGACCATCCCCGTCACCACAGTGTTCTCAGGAAGTGGGCTGGGGCCTGGCTGCTCTAAAGTGTAAAAAGAGGAAGGAGGAAGCAGTTCAGGGTGAAGCATGTACTGGGTGGTTGTTTTATGGACATGAATTCTGGAATGGACAAGAATGGAGGTAGCCTGGTGTCTACAAAGAAAAGGTCCAGAATCTGTACAGTCAACTAGAAAGATATAAAAGTTTTGGACCTGTCTCCGTCCTCTCCAAAAATTAAATACAAATTTCAAAAATTAAATGGTTGGGCAATTATGCTGAGAGAGACTTAGAAGGGAGTACTCATTGGAACTGGATCATGAGCTGTGAGATTCTTCACTTCAGAGGCGGAGGCCAGAGTCAGACCTGCCTTGGCTCTTCAGGATCGGGCTCTGAGCTACCTCTAGCCCTTAGCTATTAAACTCGGTGGTACCCTGGGTTCCTTTTTGAACTAGAATGCCTTGCCCCCATTACCCCAGGATAATATGTTAGGTATAGGACATCTTTCTATTCATCTGATCCACTGATGACAGTTTCGAGCGATACCCTCGGTGCCAAGCTGTTGAGAGAACCCCAGTCTCTCCAGGGTCTCCATGGCCTCTGGGCAGGTGTGTGTGTGATGGTCACACATTCGCCAAGGGCCCTCAGGGGGAGATAAAACCACGCCTCAGCCTTCTCTCCGGGAGGCCAGTGGGCTACTGCAGAGTGTCCCAGCCCTCCTGATGGGGCCCCCACTGCTTGTCATGGGGCGCAGGGTGTTCTGGTGATGGGGTGCTACCAAGCTAGGAGGAGACTGTAGCACGGCATGGGAAACAACTTTTAGATTTGTCTAAACCTTGCTTGAATTGTCCTCCTCTGAGCAAACCTCAAAACGAGGGTTGCCAACAGGCTCAAGGAGGCCAGAGGAGGGTGTGAGAAGATTCTGAGCCCATGGACTGGGTCCAGGAGCCCAGGGAAGTGGGGGCCATAACGAGAGCACCCAGCAGCAGTAACAGAGCAGCTCTGCGTGCGTTCGGTAGACACAGGCTCTGGCCTAGGGGAGCAGGGCCCCGCGGTGCTGCACTCACGGAACACACTGATGTTCAGGCTCTTGGACTCCTGCTTCCCGGAGCAAGTGAAATGGCAAATGACATCTGTGTCCTGGGAGATGTTGAAGACCTCAAACAGCTTCCACTGATCCTGTTCCTCCAGGAGAGTCTTGTGTAGGGTGGTCTCCAGACCACCGGTGTTGGGCTGGGTACAGGTGGTACTACAGTTAATCACCTGAGACTCCCCGGACTCCACCATCAGCTGCTCTGGCCACATGCGTACCTCGAATGCCTCCTCGCCAGACCCTGGAAGACCAGAAACACTAGGCAGGAGAAGTCCCTGCTGCCCTGCCCAGTGGAGCTGCCCGCAGCGGGCAGTCTGATGAGGGGTAGAGGTCCCCTCTGCTCCTCTCCCCTTGTTCAGACCTTATCGCCTTGGGTCTAGACCACAGAGACTGTGACCCCCCTGCAGCTGTCTCCCTGCCTCTAGTTGCTGTTCCTCCAGCTCGTCGCCTCCAGATTAGTCTTTCTCATGCACGTCTTCTATCTCCATGGAGAGGGATCTTATTCGACCTACGAGGCCCAGCCCAAATGTCCCCTCCTTCACGAAGGCCTCTCTGAAATGGAGGTGGACTGTGTCCTCTGAGCCCCCATGGCCATGGGTTCGACTCTTCCCTCCCTCCTTTCCTCTCTTCTTTGCAAATCCTTTTTGAACACCGGCTGTGTGCCAGGCACTGTTCTAGGCTCTGGGGATCCAGCAGGGACCAAAGCAGACCAAACCCTGCCCTTGCGGCGGTCGCATTGCAGTGAAGGAGACAGACAATAATAAACAAGTGAACTAGCCAGCTTGTCAGTTGGTGGTAAATGCCTAGGAAAGGAAATAGGGAGTGGGGTGGGGTTGCCGTGTTAAATCGTGTAGTCAGCACAGGCCTCACGGAAACACCGACATTTGAGCAAAGAATGAAGGAGGTCGGGGTGGTGGTGGTGGGGAGCCCAGCAGGCAGGTATCTGTAGGGGGAGGGAACCGCCAGCGCAGAGACCCTGGGTGGGGAGGAGACCAGATGGCTGGAGCTCAGCGAGGAGGAAGGAGGGGGAGGCGAGGTCAGGAAGGTAATGGGACCACCTTGCAAATGACTCATATTCATGCTGGCTCTCCCTTGGACATTCTGGAGCTTCTAGAAGGCAAGGCCCAGATTTCGCATATTTCCCTTTGTGCTCAGCACAATACCCTGTGTGTGGCACAGAGCCAAGAAATGTTTCAGGCACGAAGCATTTCAGGCCTTCGGAGCTCGCCTCCCACTCGGTGAAGACCAGAAGGTCCTTGATCCCAGCCAGCTGGGCCCGTCCTGTGTCCTGTGCTCCTGCCACACCCATAGACCCCCCACTTAGCCCTCAGCTAGTGGCATATAATGAAGGGGCAAAAGAGGGGCTTTGCAGGGAGAGAGAGCTGGATTTGAAACCTGAGTTTGCCAGGTACCAGCTGTGTGGCCTTGGGCAAAGTGCTTTCTCTGAGCCCCAGTTTCTCCATCTGTCAAATGGGCTAGTAATCCCTTTCCTGCAGGGTTGTCGTGAAAGCACCTGGCAGGTTGTCCAAAACAGAGTGCTCAGCCCACAGAGGCATTTTCCTTCACGGTCCCCTGGACCTCCTGGAAGGGGCTTCGTTTTCGCTTTCATGGTCGCCACAAGGTGATGCCCTCTGCTGCCCTCTGCTGACCCCTGGGCCACCACTGAAGACTAGCTGGGGCGTGCCCTCACCTGCCCTTGAACCCCAGCCTCCCTTCACCTCTCCATTTAGTCTCCACAGCCTGCCACATCCACACACCATGAAGTTATGGGGTCTGGTTCCCAAAAGGCCAGGACCCCTACCCGCTGCCCAGGGTCATGGGGAAGCCAGGCTGGCACAGCATCCTGTACCCATGGCGGACGGCCTCTGTGTTCAAAGCCTCAGCGACTTCAGGACCGGGACCCCCTTCCCTGCCTGAAGGGGAGGGGGTCCTGGCTGGCACGCGCCCCGTCAGGAACCCCAGGCTCACCTGTGCAGCAGAGCAGGGCGAGGAAGGCCGAGAGCAGTCCCCAGCCACCAAAAGGGGACATCTCGAGTGGCGTCCACGGGCTCCCAGGGAACAGCCGAGAACCGCCTGGAGAGAGA
Source organism: Grampus griseus (assembly GCF_964374135.1). NCBI lineage: Eukaryota > Metazoa > Chordata > Mammalia > Artiodactyla > Delphinidae > Grampus > Grampus griseus. Next base: position 14,421,829 of record NC_139014.1, on the reverse strand, counting down.
TGGAGGGCGCAGGTCAGGGAGTGGTGGCCTGGAGCCGCAGCCGGAACCCCCAGCCTTCTGTGAGCTGATGACCACATTTCCTCTCGTTATCTGAGTGGTCTTGGGGAGGCCACGTGGAAGGCTGGCTCCCAGGGTCCCAGGTCTCTAAGAAGCCAAGCAGAGGAAGCTGGGAAGCAGCTGATAAGCCAGGCAGATGGGGGGAGCGCCGGGGGCACACGTGTGTGTGAGTGATGTGTGTGCACACGGGATTCCCGTGCGCTGTGTGTACACACAGGACAGCGCTGCCTACAAGCCTCAGATCTGGGGAGCCCCAAATCCCACAGGACACACTGTGGGAGTCCCCTCTGCGTAGGGATTTTCCAAGTTGGAAATAGGGTTTAGGAGGCAATAGCTGGATGTTTACCTCCTTCCTCTGCCCCCTACCCTCCCCTGCTCTTAGATTTCTGGTGATACACACTGTCCCTGGGCACTTTCTTCTCTTTTTTTCCTCAGCTAAACGTGATTTCAGATTACTAAGAGAAGGAGGAAGGAAAAGGAAGCTAGCATTTAATTGACACGTATTCTTTTCTAGGGACTAAGTTAAGGTTTTAATACATTATCTCATTTAACTGTCACACCAAATCTACACATTTTGATTGTGCATCTGAGGAACCTGGGGCTCAGGTGAATTAGGTGACAGAACTGAGGTGAGAATTTAGGAATGATGAGGAGTTGGTTGGATGATCAGTGGTTGTCAGGGATTAAAGGGAGGGAGGGATGAACAGGCAGAGCACAGAGGATTTTTAGGACAGGGAAACTACTCTGTATGATACTACAGTGGTGCATGTGTGTCATTATACATTTGTCCAAACCCATAGAATGTACAACACCAAGAGTGAACCCTAATGTAAACTATGGACTGTGGGCGATGATGATGTGTCCATGCAGGTTCATCAGTCATAACAAATGTCCCACTCTGGTGGGGGGGGTGGGGGGTGTTGGTAATGGGGGAGGCTGTGCGCGCGTGGGGACAGGAGGTTTGTGGGAAATCTCTACCTTCCCCTAAGTTTTGCTGTGAACCTAAAACTGCTCTTAGGAAGAAAAAGTCTACCAAAAAAAAAAAAAAAGCAGCTCAAACACACTGCCTTGAAGGCAACCTTCTGGGTTAGAGTTCTTACCGACTATGGATTGCTGTTGAAAATGCAGGCTCTTAAACTCAGTTCTTAGCAGGGTTTAGTGGAAGTCATGTACTCAGTCATGCCTAAATTCTCATCTCAGATTCGGTTTTTAAAATATTTAAACAGAAAACCCAGTTCCACATTGTTTACAAGACACATGTAATGATTAAGAGTATGGAATGGTTGAAAGTCAAAGAATGGAAAAAGATATACCAGGCAAAAGCTAACCAAAAGAAAGCCAGAAAAGGTCTATTCGTATCAGACAAAGAGGACTTTTAAGACAAAAATATTGATATTTATTAGGGATAGAGTGAGTACCTAGATCAAAGGGTCAGTTCATCAGGAAATTATAATAGTTCTAAACTTGTAAGCACTTAGTTTGAAGGAACTACAAAGAGATAAAACCATCATCACAGCAAGAAATTTTAATACAATGTCTCTCAATTATGAATAATGAAGCGGACAAAAAAATCAGTAAATGAATGGAAGAGCTGAAACATACAATGTAAAAGCTTGATCTGCACCTATAGAGAATACAAATTCATCAAAAAGATAAGTTTTAAGACCCCTGTATATTTGGTAATTTAAAAACATACTCATCCATGGGTCAAAGAAAAAATCATAAATGACACATTTTAAAATTCTTAGATTTGAGTGATAATGAAAATATCATAGATTATAATTAGTTGGATGCATCAAAAGTGGTACTTAAAGGGAAATTTATAATCTTGAATGCTTGTATTAGAAAAGTATATGAAATAAGTATCCAATTTAAGTAAGAAGTCAAGAAGTTATAAAAAGAACAACAAAGTAAACCCAAAAGTAAACTCAGAAGAGAATAATAAAGAACAGAAATCAATAAAATAGAAAACAAAGATATGGTAGACAGGATCAATAAAACCAAAAGTTAGTTCCTTGAAAAAACCAGTAGAACAGGCAAATCTCTGCTGGAATTTACTTATAAACAAAGGAAAGCACAAATAAACATTATTAGGAATAAAAATAACTACATAACTACAAGATTAAAAAGAAGACTATACAAATGAACAATCTAACCTTACTCCTAAAGGAACTAGAAAAAGAAGAACAAAACCCAAAGTTAGTAGAAGGTAAGAAATAATAAAGATCAGAGTAGAAATAAATGAAATAGAGACTAAAAGCAAACAAACAAACAAAAAACAATAGGAAAGATCAGTGAAACTAAGAGCTGGTTCTTCAAAAAGATAAACAAAATTGATAAACCTTTAGCCAAACTCATCAGAACCAAAAGAGAAGTTACAAAAACACCTCAGACATAAAAAGAGTCTTAAAAGATTACTGTGAACAATTATAAACCAATACAATGGACAACCTAGAAGAAATGGATAAATTCCTAGAAACGTTCAATCTCCCAAGACTGAATCAGGAAGAAATAGAAAATATGAACAGACTTATTACCAGTAATGTAACTGAACCAGTAATAATAATTTTTAAAATCCCAATAAACAAAACCATAAAATTCCTAGAAGAAAACATAGGCGGCATGCTCTTTGGCATCGGTCTTAGCAATAATTTTTGGATATGTCTCCTCAGGCAAGGGAAGCAAAAATAAACAAATACGTCAAATTAAAAAGCTTTTGCACAATGAAGGAAACTATCAACAAAACAAAAAGGCAGCCTGCTAAATGGGAGAAGATATTTGCAGATGTTATATCCAATTAGGGGTTAATAGCCAAAATATACAAAGAATCATACAACTCAACATAAAAAAAAAAAACCCTATTAAAAAATGGGCAGAGGGGACTTTCCTGGTGGTCCAGTTGTTGAGACTCCACACTCCCAATGCAGGGGGCCCAGGTTCAATCCCTGATCAGAGAACTAGATCCCACATGCCACAACTAAAGATCCTGCATACCGCAACTATGACCTGGCGCAACCAAATTAATTAATTAATTAAAAAAAAAAACGGGCAGAGAACCTGAAGAGACATTTTTCCAAAGAAGATATACAGATGGCCAACAGACATGAAAAGATGCTCAACATCACTAATCATCAGGGAAATGCAAATCAAAAACACAATGAGATATCACCTCACACCTGTCAGAATGGCTGTCATCAAAAAGAAAACAAATAAAAAGCATTGGCAAGGATGTGGAGAAAAGGGAACTCTTGTGTACTGTTGGTGGTGTTCACTGATAGATGCATGGATAAAGATGTGGTTGGTATATCTATACAATGGAGTATTATTCAGCCATAAAAAATGAAATCTTGCCATTAGCGAAACATGGATGGATCTAGAGGGTATTATGCTAAATGAAGTGAGTCAGACAGAGAAAGACAAATACTGTATGATCTCACTTATATGTGGAATCTGAAAAAAAACCAAATGGGAATTCCCTGGCAGTCCAGCGGTTAGGGTTCTGAGCTTTCACTGCCAAGGGTGTGGGTTCAGTCCCTGGTCGGGGAACTAAGATCCTGCAAGCTGCGTGGCATGGCAAATAAAAAACAAAAATTACACCAACATAATAAAGGCCATATATGACAAACCCACAGCAAGCATCATACTCAATGGTGAAAAACTGAAAGCATTTCCACTAGGATCAGGAACAAGACAAGGATGTCCACTCTTGCAACTCTTATTCAACATAGTTTTGGAAGTCCTAGCCACAGCAATCAGAGAAGAAAAGAAATAAAAGGAATACAAATTGGAAAAGAAGAAGTAAAACTGTCACTCTTTGCTGATGACATGATACTATATATAGAAAATCCTAAAGATGCCATCAGAAAACTACTAGAACTAATCAATGAGTTTGGTAAGGTTGCAGGATACAAAATTAATGAACAGAAATCTCTGGCATTCCTATACACCAACAACGAAATATCAGAAAGAGAAATTAAGGAAACACTCCAATTTACCATTGCAACAAAAAGAATAAAATACCTAGGAATAAACTTGCCTAAGGAGGCGAAACACTTATACTCAGAAAACTATAAAACACTGATGAAAGAAATCAAAGATGACATAAACAGATGAAGAAATATACCATGTTCTTGGATTGGAAGAAGCAATATTGTGAAAATGACTATACTACACAAAGCAATCTACAGATTCAATGCAATCCCTTTCAAACTACCAATGGCATTCTTCACAGAATTAGAATAAAAGATCTTAAAATTTGTATGGAAACACAAAAGACCCTCAATAGCCAAAACAATCTTGGGAAAGAAAAACGGAGTTGGAGGAATCAGACTCCCTGGCTCCAAACTATACCACAAAGCTACAGTAATCAAGACAGTATGGTACTGGCACAAAAACAGAAATATAGATCAATGGTACAGGATAGAATGCCCAGAGATAAACCCACACACCTATGGGCACCTAATTTACAACAAAGGAGGCAAAAACATACAATGGAGAAAAGACAGCCTCTTCAATAAGTGGTGCTGGGAAAACTGGACAGCTACAGGTAAAAGAATGAAATTAGAACACTACTTAACACTCTACACAAAAATAAACTCCAAATGGATTAAAGACTTAAATGTAAGACCAGACACTGTAAAACTTTTAAAGGAAAACATAGGAAAGACACTCTTTGATATAAACCACTAGATCTTTTTTGACCCACCTCCTAGAGGAACAGAAATAAAAACAAAAATAAACAAATGGGACTTAATTAAACTTAAAAAGTTTTGCTTTTAAGCAAAAAGCAAAGGAAACCGTAAACAAGACAAAAAGACAACCCTCAGAATGGGAGAAAATATTTGCAAATGAAACAACAGACAAAGGATTAATCTCCAAAATATATAAACAGCTCATAGAGCTCAATATAAAAAGCACAAACAATCCAGTTAAAAAATGGGCAGAAGACCTAAATAGACATTTCACTAAGGAAGACATACAGATGGCCAAGAGGCACAGGAAAAGATGCTCTACATCACTAATTATTAGAGCAATGCAAATCAAAACTACAATGAGGTATCACCTCACGCCGATCAGAATGGCCATTATCAAAAAAGCTAGAAACAATAAATACTGGAAAGGGTGGGGTGAAAAGGGAACCCTCCTACACTGTTGGTGGGAATGTAAATTGATACAACCACTATGCAAAACAGTATGGAGGTTCCTTAAAAAACTTAAAATAGAACTATCATATGACCCAGCAATCCCACTGCTGGGTATATAACCTAAGAAAACCATAATTCGGAAAGAGACATGCACCACAGTGTTCATTGCAGCATTATTTACAATAGCCAGAACATGGAACCAACCTAGATGTCCATCAACAGATGAATGGATGAAGAAGACGTGGCACATATATACAATGGAATATTACTCAGCCATACAAAGAAACGAAATTGAGTTATTTGTAGTGAGGTGGATGGACCTAGAGTCTGTCATACAGAGTGAAGTAAGTCAGAAGGAGAAAAACAAATACCGTATGGTAGTACATATATATGGAATCTAAAAAAATGGTACTGATGAACCTAGTTGCAGGGCAGGAATAAAGAGGTAGACATAGAGAATGGACTTGATGACATGGGGTGGGAGGGCGAAGCTGGGGTGAAGTGAGAGTAGCATCGACATATATACGCTACCGAATATAAAATAGTTGGCTGGTGGGAAGCAGCAGCATAGCACAAGGAGATCAGCTCGGTGCTCTGCGACCATCTGGAGGGGTGGGATAGGGAGGATGGGAGGGAGGCTCAAGAGGGAGGGGATATGGGGACATGTGTATGCATATGGCTGATTCACTTCGTTGTGCAACAGAAACTAACACGGTATTGTGAAGCAATTATACTCCAATAAAGGTCTATTAAAAAATAAAATAAAAAACAAAACAAATAAAACCAAACAAAAAACAGGCTCATAGATACAGAGAACAAATGGGTGGTTACCAGAGAGAAAGGGGTGGAGAGGGGTACAAAATAGGCGAATGGGATTAAGAGGTACAAAACTCCAGTTACAAAATGAGCCACAGGGATGTAACACACACTATAAGGAATATGGCCAATAATATTGTAATAACTCCATATGGGGACAGATGATTAACAGACTTATCGTGATTATTTCATAATGTATGCAAATGCCAAACCACTACGTAGAACACCTGAAGCTTACATAATATTGTACATTATACTTCAATTTAAAAAATTAAAATAATGTTATAATTCAAAAAAGAAGAAGCCTATACAAATTCATAGAAACAGGGCTTCCCTGGTGGCGCAGTGGTTGAGAGTCCGCCTGCCGATGCAGGGGACACGGGTTCGTGCCCTGGTCCGGGAAGATCCCACATGCCGTGGAGCGGCTGGGCCCGTGAGCCATGGCCGCTGAGCCTGCACGTCCGGAGCCTGTGCTCCGCAACGGGAGAGGCCCCCCGTACCACAAAAAAAAAAAAAAAAAAAAAAAAAAAAAAAAAAAAAAAATTCATAGAAACAAAGTAGAACTGTGGTTGCCAGGGCCTGGGGCCAGGGGGAAATGGTGAGTTGTTTGTTTAATGGGTATAGAGTTTCAGTTTTGCAAGATAAAAAGTTTTCGAGATTTGTTGCAAAACAGTGTAAATGTAACACAACCATCTTTAAAACAGTACATTTAAAACCAGTTAAATGGTGAATTTTATGTTATGTGTATTTTACCATAATTGAAAATTTTATTAATACAACATTATAAATCAACTATACTTCAATAAAGTTAAAATTAAAAAGACTATAAATCATTTATGTCAAGAAATATGAAACAAAGTAGACCAAATCTTAGAAAAAACAGAACTTACCTAACTTGATTTAAGAAGAAATAAGAAGCCTGAATGGTTCTCCAGCTATTAAAGAAATTAAATCCACGCCACAGCTAGAGGAAGCCCGCACACCACAAAGTAGAGCCCGCGAGCCACAACGAAAGATCCCACGTGCCGCAACGCATGCCGCAACTAAGCCCGGATGCAGCCAAATAAATAAATAAATAAGTATTTTTTTAAAAAAAGATGAAATCTTGCCATTTGTGACAACACGGATGGACCTTGGGGGCATTACGCTAAGTGAAATAAGTCAGATGGAAAAAGACAAATACCATATGATTTAATTCATATGTAGAATATTAAAAACAAACTAAAAACAAAATTAAATCCATAATTTGAAATCTTCCCACAAAGGAAATACCAAGTCTAGATAGTGTTCCAGAAGTTTAAGTAGAGATAATTCTAATTTTATAAAAACTCTTTCTGAGAATGCAAATCGCAGGAACACACTCTTAACTCTTTCTATGAGGCCAGTGTAACCTTAATACCAAAATGAGACAAGAATAGGATGAAAAAGGAAAATTAGAAGCCAGTCTCACTCATGAATATAAATGCAACAGTAAGAAAAATACAAACAAACCAAATCTAGCAGTATATTAAAAATACTAGACATCATGTCCAAGTTGGGCTTATCTCAGCTATGCAAAGGTAGTCTAACAACAGAAGAGAAATCTACATATGTCATTTATTATTGTTGGTAACAGTAAACTTCGGTGCTCTATGTCACATTACTTCTGCCCTCCTCTGACATCCACTGTGTTTACAGCACATAATTTCCTGCAAGCTTAGACTCACCTTATGCTCCAGTGTCTCACCTCAAGCTTATATCACGTTGCTTTTTGCGTTTTGCCTCAGGGTCTTCTTCAACGGCTTTAGGAGTCACTTATCTGCCTGCTAGTGTTTCCCAGAAGCATAGGAGAGTTAAGTTCTCTAAGATGAAATCCTTTCATCCCTAAGATGAAACAGGAGCTGGTGGATACATGCTCCAGTCTCCTTCTTTTGGGGAAGGCAATTCTGGGCAGCATCCTGTAGACTTATCAGAGGTCCCCACAGATTTGAACTTCCTTTGCCTACAGCTGCAACAGCAATTATGCATCGTTAATTGGCTTTTTCTCCTTCGCTCCCTGCTTCCTGGCATCACCTCTCAAATAATCTACCGGAACTGAAGTCCTTGTTCCAGGCTCTATTTTTGAAGGAGCCCAAACTAAAAACTTACATTAATAGATTTAAGAAGAAAAAAAACTATGATCATCTTAGTAGATCTAGAAAAAAAAATGATGATATTCAACATCTTTCATGATAAAAGCTCTTAGCAAACTAGAAGGAAGCTTCCTGGATGGCCTGGGCCCATGTGGCCCATGGCAGGGAGGCAGCCCCATACCTCTAAGTTGGTTGTGTGGTTGACAGAGCAGGGGAGGGAAGAGAAAGGACAAAAACAGGAAACAACCGCGAAAACCATAGGCCGACAATGGACTGAGAGAGACGCAGACGTGAGCTCCAGCAGGGACCGTCTGGCCGCAGGGAGCTCTGTGCGTCTCCAGCCCCTGGGCTTGAGGGAGGCCGGGGAGGGGTGGGGAGGCCCAGGGAGGGGAAAGGACAAGAACTCAAGTCTTGATTGACAGTCCATCCCAAGCCCTTTCCACTCTGCCACGAGGGAAACGAGGAGGAGCAAGGAATGCAAACTTACCTGTCATCTGCTAAAGGGCGTGGCTGCGATGGGGAAGGAGGGTGGCCAGGGGTCCAGCTTCCAGATGCCGCTTGTGGCAGGGCTGCCACCCGTTCAGCAAGTATAATGAGGCTTTGGCCCAAACTCCCCTCTCAGGAGTCACGTGCTTCCTGTCCCAGCTGTGACTCCAGACTAACCTCACTTTCAGTCCGTTACCTCTTGTTTTAAACTCTGTTAAAATATACACCCTGTAAAATTGACCATTTTAACCATCTTTAGTGTCCAGCTCTGTGGCATTAAGTCCACCCACACTGCTGTGCAGCTATCACCACCACCACCCCTCTCCAGAACCGCCGTCCCTCACCTTCATCCCGAACTGAAACCCCTCTCTTTTCAGCACTGACTCCCCCTCCCTCCAGCCCCTGGCAGCCACTGTTCTACTTTCTGTTTCTCAGCTGGACTGCTCTAGGGACCTCACACGAGTGGAATCACACTGTATTTGTCTTTTTGTGACTGGCTTATTTCACTGGGCATGATGTCCTCAAGGCTCATCCATGTCATAGCATGTGTTAGAATTTCCTTCCTGGGGGCTTCCCTGGTGGCGCAGTGGTTAAGAATCTGCCTGCCAGTGCGGGGGACACGGGTTCGAGCCCTGGTCCGGGAAGATCCCACATGCCGCGGAGCAGCTAAGCCCATGCGCCACAACTACTGAGCTTGCGCTCTAGAGCCCGCGAGCCACAACTACTGACGCCTGTGTGCCTAGAGCCCGTGCTCTGCAACAAGAGAAGCCACTGCAATGAGAAGCCCGCACACCGCAACGAACAGTAGCCCCCGCTCATCGCAACTAGAGAAAGCCCGCGTGCAGCAACGAAGACCCAACGCAGCCAAAAATAAATAAATTTATGAAAAAAAAATTTCCTTCCTTTTTAAGGCTGAATAACACCACCTTGTACGAATACACTCCATTTTGTTTATCCATTTATCAGTCAACAGACACGTGGGATGCTTCCTCCTTTTAGCTCTTGTGAAAAATTCTGCTGTGATCATGGGTGTACAAACATGCCTTTGAGTCCCTGCTTTGAGGCGACTCAAACTGTCTGAGGCAAATATCCAGAATTGGAATTGCTGGATCATATGGTAGTTCTACGTTGAATTTTTTTTTTTTTTTTCTTTTGGCTTGCAGGATCTTATTTCCCCGACCAGGAATTGAACCTGGGCCATGGCAGTGAAAGTGCCAAGTCCTAACCACTGGACCACCAGGGAAGTCCCTCTCCAGTCTCTCTTCTGATGTGTGGTTTCTGCACTCCTGGGAGCCTTTGATGAATGAGGCAGTTCCAGGATGAGTTGCCCTCTGAACCCCTGCAGGAAGCTTGTCAACATCACAGAGCTGGGTCTTCCTTGTATTTGACGTGCCCTGCCACCAAAAACATCTTCTTAACAACTAAGAACTATCGTGTTCTCAGATCTTTTCACATCGGCCACCTCGCCTAGCAATTTAAAAAACCTACCCTGGCAGAGTAGCTTTGTACCAATAGGCAAAAAGTATCAAAGCTGGGAGCAGAGGTGGGTGCTGGGCTCACCCACAAGCAGAGGTTTTGCTCCCACAGCTCCACCCCTCATAACTACCACTGAAACTTCCGGCTCAGCAAAAACACAAATTAGATCACGTCAGGGACCAACAGGACAGTCAAGGCCACGAAAGCTGAAGGTCTGCTGGCTTTGAAGCGACCCCTCTTGGTACGTTTGTGCCTTGATTTCTTCATAGAAGTTCTTTTGAAATATTCCTGTCATACTGCTGGTCAGACAAAGCCAACGTAGAACGCTGGGTGGGGACGTCACGGCAAGGCTTTGAGGGGCCCTTGTGACTTTACGGTTTGGATAGCATCTGTCGTAGACACAAATTAGGGTGCGTGTCTCATTCATCTTTTCCCCAGGAGTTATGTCTGGACTTATCTTTTTTTAAGGGGAAGCCCTCCTTTCTCTATTTTTGACAGGTTTTCTGGGGCACTTCTGTCTTCCCACTTTATCCCACCTTCCTGGTCAAATGATTTCCAAGGTTGGCATAATGGTACCCAACCTTCAGGTCTTCCCTTGATTTTGTTTTGTTTTTTTGTGGTACACGGGCCTCTCACTGTTGTGGCCTCTCCCGTTGCGGAGCACAGGCTCCGGATGCGCAGGCTCAGCGGCCATGGCTCACGGGCCCAGCCTCTCCGCGGCATGTGAGATCTTCCCGGACTGGGGCATGAACCCACATCCCCTGCATCGGCAGGCGGACTCTCAACCACTGCGCCACCAGGGAAGCCCCGACAACAGCATTTTAATTCTTAGTTGTTGAAAGCCAAACTGCAGCGCAATGAGGAAAATGTGAATACAAATGTGTCCGCGGTTCACCGCAGACTGCCGCGCCTGACGCACTGCTCCTTCACAATTCAGACTTTGGTTTTTTTTAATAAAGAAATGAATACATTTTATTAGAACTTGTTATAAATATTTTTTATTCTCAGAGCTGAAATGCTAAGCCATCATTTAAATTTTATCTCCATTTTTTAATTAGTTATCTATTCTATACATATTAGTGTATATATATATGTCAATCCCAATCTCAGACTTTGTTTCGTCAGAGATAGCATCTTGCTGCACTTGGGCACTCCTCGGTCCAGGGGAGTAAAGAGAGAACCGCCCGGAAAGAGATTGTGGGTGCTTGAGGCCACGTGGCAGGAGCCCCGACAGAGCCCCCCAGCAGCTCACTTGGCATCAGGTCCCATAACCACTAATCAGAGCTGGGTCTGTAATAACCTGGAGCGGGGGGTGGGGGGGAGGCCTGTGAGACCTCCCTGCTGGCTAAGCACATCCTGCCTTTGGAGATGGGGGCACAAAGAGCGAAAGGGCCCAGGAAGTGGGCTTGAGCCTGGACTCCCTGTGGATCTCACTGACCAGTCCCCTGTCCGAGGGCTCTAGACCCAGTAGTCACCATCACTATTTCTGACTCTCCTAAAATACAGGGCACCCAGTTAAATTAAAAATGTCAGATAAATAATTTTTAGTATGTCTCAAATACTGTGCATTGCCAGAGTTACATACTGCGTGTGTATAGACATACATATGTATACGTATGTATGTGTATATGTTGGTTTTTTAAGCTCTCCGGGTGATTCCAATGTGCACAGTGCTGAGAACCAGCAGTTAGGGTGGAAGAGCAGACAGCTGGGTGAGAACTCACAGGAACCTGGGGGCCGGCACGGAGGTGTGGACCGCTTTGGTGTTGGGGATGACAGGGGTTAGAGGGCAGAGGGCACAGAGGGCACACGAGGGGCAGTAGATACCTGCAAACCCCCGACACTCAGTGTGCGGGAGGGAAACACTGGGGGGGGGGGTCCATCTTCAGAAGGGAGGGTGTTGTCTTCCATGTTACAAACAGTGTTATACTCCCCCTGGACGCCGAAGCCTGATTGAAGCCGGGCTGTGAAGCCCCCGAACCTCTTTCCACTAGGGCAGGTTCCCATTCTGGACAGCAGAGCAGAACCACCTATGCAGCTTTTCGCAGTGCAGCTTCTGGGTCCACCCCAGAACCGTCCAACTGTAACCCCGTGTGCCCGCTTTAAAAGCTATACAGGAGGGAGGGAGACGCAAGAGGGAAGAGATATGGGAACATATGTATATGTATAACTGATATATATACTGATATACATATACATATATATATTCACTTTGTTATAAAGCAGAAACTAATACACCATGGTAAAGCAATTATACCCCAATAAAGATATTAAAATAAATAAATAAATAAGAGGGAAAAAAAAAAGCTATACAGGGACTTCCCTGGTGGTCCAGTGGTTAAGACGCGGCGCTTCCAATGCAGGGGGTGTGGGTTCGATCCCTGGTCGGGAAACTGAGATCCCACATGCTGTGTGGTATAGCAAAAAAAAAAAAGGCTACAGACAGTTCTGTTGCATCATTTGGGCCAGTACCCCCTCCTCAACTCCCCTCTCCTCCTCTACCCATTTTGTGGCTTCTGAGCAAATCACTTTTCACGTCTGTTTATATCCTTCCCTTCTCTGCTAAGTTTCTGGTGCCTTCCCCTTTGAACCACCAAGAACAGGTACAATAAATGTTAATTAGACTTAAGCCAGTGGCTCGGTTTTATGAGAGACATGTTTCACAGCAAATGTTCTCAAACTTTAGCTTATATCAGCATCCCTGGAGGGCCCCAACCCCAGAGCTTTTCTCCGGGATGAGGCTTGAGAATTTGCAGTCCTGACAAGTTCCCAGGTGATGCTGCTGGTTCTGGTCCTGGGACCACACTGTTTTTGTAAGAATGGAAAGGTGATCTCAATTTAAATAAAGTCAAGGTAATCACAACTACAAGTAGAAACTAGAGATTTGGAGGAGAAATGCTGGCCAGGGCCATGGAAGGCCAGTGCTTCCTAGAGCAGGCAGTAGGCTCACTGGCCTGTAGACTGAATGACGGAGATTGCGGGGTCAGTCTAGCAGAGTGGAGTTACAAGGAACCGTGCATGAATCTCTGCTCAGCCCATGCTGGCTGTGTGACCTTGGGCAAGTTGCTTAACTTCTCTGAGCTTCAGTTTGCTCACCTGTAAAATGGGGTCGTGCTTCTTATGTATGCATACTATGCATGGTAATTGAGTAGGCATTCAGCAGCAAGAGATTCAAGTCCAGGCCTTTGGGATCTCACAACCAAGCTCTAAGGCCCTCTCGCCCACCTCACAGCCCCCTTCAAAGGCTTTTATAATGATTCACAAAACATTGGGTCAGAGCCTGGCACAGTGAGCACTCAACCAAGATTGTGGTGGTTGTTACAGCTGGTGCCTGGACACGTACTTTTCTCTGTCCTTATAGGCTATGCTCAAGGACAGCCTAGTACGTGGCTTGACTACTGCATGGGTCTACAGAGTGTCAGATCCCAAGATCACCCCCATACAGGGAGGGGCCCGACATATGATGTTATGTTATACAGGTTACGTTTAGTCCTCGAGTGAGAAAAGTTTGTGAATATGTATTACTTAGAAACCTACTGGCTCATGAAGGACTTGAGTTGTTTATAAAGCCAGGCCCTCTGGTCTTCTTTTTGGAGCCCAGCCCCCTCTCATGGGGAGCCACCCTGCAGAGTGGGAAGGAGGAGCCAGTAGCCGTGGCAGGTGACCTGCTGAACCAAGATGCTGGGGTGCCAGGAGGAACAGTGACTGCGCATGACGCCATCTAGTGCCCACAGTGAGCAAGTGTCCTGCCACCCAGTCTAAAATGTCTGACCATTAGGTCAGCTGTAGGTGATATTCCTCCACAATCACAGGGAGGTCTGAAATGAGCGGGGATCCTGAGAGAATATTTTTAAAGGGGGTGATCTATGTAGATGCAGCAAGTTTACCCATAAACATCAAACAGCCAAAGAGCTGAGGGAGGGCAAGCCTGAGAGGGTCTCTCATAGAAGGGAGAGAAACTTCTCTCTGGAAAGCATGGATGTCAGGGTAGCCAGCTGCCCTTTTCTTCCTTTAACCGTAACTACAAGGGGGAGAATAAACTGAGATGCTTTACTAGGAACTCAGATGGGAAACTGGACACTTTCCTTAGGAAATATACCAAAGACGGCTCCTTGGCTTGTTAGAGAGAGCAAAGGCAAAAATCCAAGAGACATACTCTTGTTTTTTTACTGTGAGGCTGTTTTCTTTTGGGGACTGAGTATTAGCTTAAGAAATATTTGAGTATAGTCAAAGATCACTTTTAAAAAATCAATTAGAGGGCTTCCCTGGTGGCGCAGTGGTTGGGAGTCCGCCTATCGATGCAGGGGACACGGGTTCGTGCCCCGGTCCGGGAGGATCCCACATGCCGCGGAGCGGCTGCGCCCATGAGCCATGGCCGCTGGGCCTGCACGTCCGGAGCCTGTGCTCCGCGGCGGGAGAGGCCACAGCAGTGAGAGGCCCGCGTACCGCAAAAAAAAAAAAAAAAAGAAAGAAAAATCAATTAGAGCACAGGGAACTATATTCAATATTTTGTAATAACCTATTAGGGAAAACAATCTGATAAAGAATATATATATGTATATATACATAAATATGTATATATACAAATATATACATATATATATATAAAACTGAATCACTGTGATTGTACACCTGAAACAAAAAAGATATTGTAATTCAACTATACTTCAATTAAAAATTTTTTAGTTAAAAAAATCAATTAGATATTACCAGGTGTTTATGGTTTTTAACCATTAGAGTATGTGTCCAGGGTCAGGGGTGACAGCCATGGGGTCTGGGCCCAGTGGCAGCAATGGGACCTTGTTGGGCTAGTTCAGGGGCTTGAACCTGGCCTCCCTTTCCCCCAGCTCTGGGTAAGCTCTGCAGCTGTAATGAGGCCACCCAGCCAGAGTCAGGTGCTGTCACAACAGAGAACCACCTCAGTTCCTCTTGTAAATAAAAGGGCTTCAGGCATTGGTGAGGTCAAGGGCCCAGCAACCTCCTGGGGCTTCTGAGCCACTTCCCATAATGATCCAATCAGAACCGGAGGGTGAGTTAATCCACCCACGTGCAGAGTCCTGGGCCTCCTCAGGTATAAGCTGCTGGGTTCCCACCAGCTCCTGAACTTTCACCCATTTTCAGATCAGTGCTCCCCTTCCCTCAAAGTCTCCCCGTTAGCACCCTGAAACGTGTTTTACTGGAGAGAAATTTGCCCACATCCCTCACCCCTGCACAGACCCTCCCTTTGTTTTCTTGCCCTGACTGGAGCTGGGCCCCCTGTGAGGATGCCTCTTCCCCCATTCCTCGTATCTCGGGGCTGGGCGGGCATTGGGTACTGGCTGGCCCCACATGGCTTCAGCGTTCTGGAAGCAAGCCCTCCCTCATGTGCCAGTTCTGCATCTCAAGGCCATTTCCCCTACCTGGAGTTCATAGCCGTTCCTCCTACCTGGGGTTCATGGAGGACATTGGCTCTTCCTGTTTCCCCCTACCTCCCCCACCCCTGACTCCTGCTGTCACCCTGGGCAACCACTGTGTCTACCAGAAGGCCCACCTGAGCGCCAACATCTGCTCCATTCCTCAACTACAAGTCTTTACCTCCATCCTACCACCCACCCCTTCAGTCACATCTTACTTTGTCACCATGCAATACTGCTTCCCTCCATATTCTTCATCTCCAGAATCTTCTCCGACCGCATCCCTGTCTTCCTCCATCAGTCTGGACCCCAAGGCCAACCACTCTCCCATCCACGCCCCCAGTGTCCCCTCTTTGCTCCTGCTGTGCCCCTATGGTATCCCCCATCCCCAAACAGACAAGGTTTCCTCCGCAGGCTGCAGCTCTAGCCAAGGTTGCCTCCACCTACAGTTATGCATGAGTGAGATGTAGCTAAGGAGGGCAGATTTACCCAATGGAACCAGAGAGAGGCTTCAACTTGGAGACTCAGGGAAGGAGGGTGGAGGTTGGGAGTGACATGTGGGAACTGGATTTAACTAGAAGTTGGTTCATAGAACATTTGACCCTTCCTCCCTACCCCTGATGTAGAGGGGCAGACAGCAATAGCCAATCCCGAGGCCAACGATCAGAAGATTCTTCTCCAAAGACACTTAAGAACCCCAGAGCAAAGACCTCTGCAAGCTGGCATTTAAGGGTTCCCATACGGTTTCCTAAAAACAGAGCTCATCAGTTGACAAGGTCTACCCACCAACATGGGGCCTCAATCACTTTTTCATGGCCTCATTTTTAAGTGTGTATAACCTATCAAGGATCACCAGACATTTAAGAAAATCTGCAACTTGGGAAAGATCAAGATAAACAAAAATGATCTCAAAGGATACAGAGATAATACAGGGAACTGAAAAACACACAAAAAAAGTCTACTTGTTTTACTCAAATACTAATTTCCCCGTAAGAAAGGGACAGGGATCAAGAACCCTTGGAGATTAAAAAAATGATTGCTGAGGGACTTCCCTGGTGGTTAAGAATCCACCTGCCAATGCAGGGGACACGGGTTCGAGCCCTGGTCGGGGAAGATCCCACATGCCGCAGAGCACCTAAGCCCGCACGCCACAACTACTGAGCCCACATGCCACAACTACTGAGCCCGTGCTCTACAGCCCACGAGCCACAACTACTGAGCCTGCGTGCCACAACTACTGAAGCCCGTGTGCCTAGATCCCGTGCTCTGTAACGAGAAGCCACCGCAATGAGAAGCCCTTGCACTGCAACAGAGTAGCCCCCGCTTGCCGCAACTAGAGAAAGCCCACATGCAGCAACAAAGACCCAACGCAGCCAAAAATAAATAAATAAATAAATAAATAGATTAAAACTCTTATTAAAAAAAAAAGATGGCTGAGGGATTTCCCTGGTGGTCCAGTGGTTAGGACTCGGTGCTGTCACTGCCGTGGCCCTGGGTTCAATCCCTGGTCGGGGAACGAAGATCCCGCAATCTGGGGGGATCGTTAAAAAAAAAAAAAAAAAAGGATTGTTGAAACTAACAAAAGCATCACAGAAAACTTGGAAAATTTCCAAGAGGCACAAAAAACAACAAATGGAATATAAGAAATAAAAGATAAGTGACATGGAGGGTTAAACCCAGAGTCCCAACATTCTACTGTTAAAAGTTCCAGAAAATAAAAAGAGAAAACGGAGGGGAGATGACTGTTTAAAAAATACAGAAGCACGTTTTTCTTAGGGGAAGCACGCAAGCCTTTAGGTTAAAAGGGCTCCCCCCCCGTGCCCCGCACCCAGACTTCAGTGCAAACAAGCATCAGGAGACCATCGCAAAGGTTTCCATGGATCACACTCTGCTGACTCGGCAGGGGGCGGGGGGTGGGTCCTGGGGGGTCCCTGACCGAGGCCTCGGCCTCATTCTTTCAAACCAGATGAGCCGGCACTCCGCCCCTGCTGCAGTAAGACAACTCACCCCGCCGTGGAACTGGATGACCAGCTACCTCTCAGTCCCCGGCACTGGCTTGTGGAAACCAGGATTTTTTAAAAAAGTATATCCAATATCATTCAAATTGGAATTTTAAAACTGATAGATATTCATTTTTAACAGGTGAAAGTCACACCACAGCATTAACGATGATCATCTTGTGAAACTTCTTTCTATAATAAGCATCACCGGGAGGTTAAAGAATGCGGAGGCCCTGGCTTGCTGAAGCAGGATAGGGCCTGGGCATGTGTATGTTTACCAAGTCCCTCAGACCATGGCTCTGATACCGTCAAAGTTTGAAAACCACCGGCTTCGCTAAAAACGTTTGAACAATTGAAAAACGGCACTGGGCTTTGTCAAGATCTGGTTACAGCAAATCCGACATAAGAGGGCTTCCTTTTCAGCCAACACTTTCTCCACTCTCTGCCTGCCCTCCCAGCCCCTGTGACAGCCACCAGCCACCTGGAGTGACACACCACGGCTCACAGGCTGCAAGGGGAAGAGCAGCTTTGCTAAGCAACAGCTGTGGTTTTATTGTGTTTTTCAGCATTGCGGTTTTATTGTGCTTTTCCTGTTTCTTCCTTCTGCAGCACGAGAGAAAGAAGGTGGGCTTCTGAGCCTCCCAGAACGGAAGTCAGACCTCAACTCCACACTTCGCGGGGCCGAGGGTAAGTTATCCACCTTCTGACCCTTTGTCCCCCCTTCGCTCCCCCTAAAATTGTTCTGGGTGCTGAGGAGAAGGCATCTCCTCTCCATCTTCACCCTCCACCCCCTCCCTTCCAACCTGGCCATCCCAGTCCCTGGGAAAAGATACCACAACAAACCCTGCAGCCTTGTGCCAAGGAAGGGCAGTGGGGGATGCGCTATTCCCTGCCCCACCCACCTCCCCTAGTTGCGTTCAGCCTACATCGCATCAGGTGTTGCCCCAGCACGGTAACCATCCAGGTAAGCCAGTCCAGGTAACCATCAGGGCCAAACATGTTATTTGTTGGTGGGGAAAGTCAGAGCAGCAGGTAGAGAATCCCTCTTCTCCGCGCCCTCGCATCATCTGAGAGCACCAGCTTTCGATCCTGCTAAAGGCAGACAGTCCAGCATCGGCCTCACATTTCCTGGGCATATGTAGTGGCCTTTTCCCTGGACCTGTACCTACTGTCTGAGTCAGGAGGGCTCAGCTCAGCCGCGGTGATGAACCCAGACATTTCTGTGGCCGAGTGCAAGGGTTTCTTGTTTCGCTGATGAGAAGTCTGTTCTGAGTCAGGTGACTCTGATTCACGTGGCTTCCGTTTTGTGCCTCCACGATGGCCCATCACTGAGTCGAACGGAGAGCACTGGAATGTCGTGCTGGCTCTTAAATGGACCAGTGGCCGGAATTAGTCACATGTCCTAAGCTAACTTCAAGGGAGTCTGGGACTGCTGTCTTCCTGGGTATCCGGAAAGAGGAAAATAAGATCTGATGAAAATATAGCATTATTTCTGTCACTCCAAACACCCCTCCTTCTTTTCTTTTCTCTCTTTTTTTTTTAATTAAAGGCAAAAATTGGAGATAAGGGTATATTCCCTCTAGGAGAATATCCCGTTAGCATGTAAAAGGCCTCTGAATGGTATTACAGTGAAGAGGGAATCTATTTAATTCAGCATTTCCTGAACTTATTTGGTCATTGAGCCCTTTTTTTCTAAGTTTAATCTCCGTTGGAACTAACATTCTAAGCTACAAACTTTGGGAAATTGTCCTCGATGTGTCAGCTGTGGCCCTTGGTTCTCTCACCTGGTACCAGCCACCTCTCAGTGCACCTCGTCTGGAGCAGGGGACGCCCCTGGAGAATCCTGGAGCATGGCTACCCCACCCCACCCCATCGTGAACAGTTCTTTCTGGGCGCCTCCCCTCCCCACTTCCTGTGATTCACATCCACTGTGCAGCCCTTTTCCAGGAACTCATAAGAGGGAGGGGTGGGCCTCAGGCACAGATGCTTATTTGGAAGGGACCCAAGTTCAACCTCTGACCCAAAGAAGAATTCCCCTCGTCTGTTCAGGGTGAGGCCCTTCCCCTCTGTTGGATTCCTCCACTCGCTCACTTGCAATCCTCCTTTGGCCCTGCTGGGCGGCTCAAGCTGTTAGGCAGCCCTCTCTCCGGGAGCCGGGATCTGCTGTTGGGGACCCTGCTGCCCCTCTTCCAGCTCAGACTCCCTGGAGCAAGACAGCAAAGCCTGCTCATCACACGACAGACATCCGAGCGCCCACCAGCTGCCCCCACGTCTCACTCGGCCAAACTCCTGTGTCTTCAAATGTCTGTGACAGGGACTTCCCTCTCGGTCCAGAGGTTAAGACTTTGCCTTCCAATGCAGGGGGTGCGGGTTCAATTCCTGGTAGGGGAACTAAGATCCCACATGCCTCGGGGCCAAAAAACGAAAACATTAAAAAAACAAAACAAAAAAAAACCCAGAAGCAATACTCTTAACAAATTCAATAAAGACTCGAAAAATGGTCCACGTCAAAAAAAATCTTTAAAAAAAAAAAGTCTGCAACAGTTTCCAGGCCCCTCACCGCCTGCCCTCCACCCCCAGCCCCATCGTCAATGGCAAGGTCTGACGCATCTCCCATCACCTTTCTTTGGGCTCAGCATTCCGGTTTCCCGATATCTTCTGGACTCCTAATTGGGTCATGTATCGTCTTGGTGATTAGCTACTCTTTCTAGCTTTGCATTGCCTGCTAGCAAACTTGCTGAGCGTACTTCTGTGGCTCTGAGGCGGGCTGGGCAGGGGAAGGTGGATTTGGAGAGGCTCAGGGAGGAGGGGGCAGGGAAGAGTACTTATTGGGCTCACCTGCCAGCCCTCTCAGAGGCCAAGTTTATTTACACAGTTGCTCTCTTGCCCACCCTGCCCCTCCTGTTTCAGGAAACTTCCCCCGGGAACCCCTGCTGTCTTCCAACATGGTTTCCCAAGGGTTGCCATGGTCTCACCAGCCCTGCTCCTTTGTCCACAGTTCATTGGCCCAGACACGGGTTCATGACCTGATTTATGGCCTTGGCGAAGGGTCTAGGCAGCCTCTCACCAAAGTGAAGGATGTTAAATGTTCTTTGTTTTGATGATATTAAGCCGCATGAGCTGTTTGTAAATTTTGGAGACTAATCCCTTGTCGGTCGCATCATTTGCAACTATTTTCTCCCATTCTGAGGGTTGTCTTTTCGTTTTGTTTATGGTTTCCTTTGCTGTGCAAAAGCTTTTCAGTTTCATTAGGTCCCATCTGTTTATTTTTGTTTTTATCTAGTATCTCCCAGAGTAATGGACTGAAAAAGATCTTGCTGTGATTTATGTCAGGGAGTGTTCTGCCCATGTTTTCCTCTGTGAGTTTTACAGTATCTGGCCTTACATTTAGGTCTTCAATCCATTTTGAGCTTGTTTTTTGTGTATGGTGTTAAAGAATGCTCTAATTTCATTTCAATGTTCTTGATCTTGGGGAAATACTGGTCTGCAGGGAGAAGGGAATGCGGCCCACCAGCCACTGGGGCACAGACGCCCCAGTGCAGTGCCCAGCCCTGTGGGAAGGGCAAGCAGGCTGGGCTGTGACGTTGGCTGTTACGGTCTCGTGAAGCTAAGGCATGGGTCTAGCACACAGAAGAGAGATGGGACAAACATAGAAAGACAGTCAGATAGGTGCATTCACTGATGGAATACAGTTGGGTACATCTGCACATATATTTAATAACCAAAACACTCAGAAAAAAAATCCTCTTCCCAGCCCTACCCTGACTCAGCATGAAAGCGACACACCCTACCTCAGTGCCCTGAGACTGTGGCCCCGGCCTGACCACCTGCTGGCCTCCCTCCTGAGGGCCCGCACCTCTCCCTGTCCTCAGCAGCAGCTGAGGGTGCTACCAGCCAGTCCAGGACACCATCCCAACCCTGGCTTAACAGCTCTGCGGGGAACCCAAGCAGGTGTTGGGACCTGGCCAGCAGGTGCCAACAGGGTCTTGAAGCCCCGCGTGCGTCCAAGGACCATGCTTCGGACAGAGGGTGTGTCCATGGCTCTCAGGTGCACTCCTGGGGCCCACTGGGTGGGGGTGGGGAATGGGGGGATGGGACGCTGGTTGGCAGGCCAGAGGGGGCCAGCCTCCACGCAGAGCCTCTGCTACGCTGTCCTGGGGCCGGTGGGCCCTCGGCGTCCTCCTGTGAGCAGCTCCCTCCTGGTGGTGCAAGAGAAAGCAGAGCCTCCTCTGATTTCACCAGAGCGGATGGGGTAAGAGAAGGTGAGAGCATGTTGCCAGGATCCTAAAATCCAACAGACCGGCTGCTGAGCTCATTCCTTGGCGTCTGGGCAGGTGTCTTTTGTGCTTCTGACACGCACAGGTCACGGCTTTCCCGTAGCTGTGCTGGCTGAGTTACCTCCCTGGTGTTTTTCCCCTTGTGGATTTCCTGGTCCTATAACCTATTTACACCTGCCCCAAACCCTGCCTCATCAGGAGGCATGTCTGTCCCAACATGGCCACCTTCCTGGAATTCAGCCCAAATCAATACTTTGGGGGACTTCCTGCAGTGTTTCAAGGAAGCTTTGCCCACAGAAACTAAGGAGGACTCTCCAGCCCCCGGACCCTGCCATGAACACCAGCAAGTAAACACACACACCTCTCCCGTCCATCCTCCCACCCGCTAAGCCCACTGCTCCGGCTCCACTAGCCAGACTCCCACCCAGGAAGACAGCCAAGAACGACCCCTGGTCTGACAGTGGTGGTCAAGCCTCTAAGAAGATGGAGCTGGCTTCCAAATCTAAAACTACTTTTATTTGTGGTCGGTTCAGCATCAGGTGCCATTATCAATCAGCAGAATTATAAAACTGTACAGGAGGTACAAAAATAGGCCGTTTAACTTAGATACCCTCACGCCATCAAGCTTTAAAAATACACATAAAAACTGTACAACCTGGCAGTTTATAAAATACAAAGCTAAAAAGAGGATTTCAGGTTCCACAGAGGATTGTATCACACAATTAACACAGACCCATCCAACAATTAACTGTCCACAGAGAAGACACAATGGCACAGAATTAAAAAAAAAAAAAAAAATCACTTAAAAATTAACATTTTTACCCCAACCAAATTATTTATCCTTTAATGACAAAACTACTATAAGGCGTCCATCTTGTGGAAGGATACAGTATAACTTTTCTGTTTCCAGTTTTTAAATGGTCAGGGGTGTTGTCCAAAGCAAATCTGATGTGCTTTAAGCAAGTGCAATTGTCACTGGATACACTTCAGAGTAAAAATTAAATAAATATAAATAGGTTAAATAAATAGGTCACTGCAAAAAGAACGCTACCTAAGGTTTGCATCTGAGAATGCTGCAGAGTTGACCGGTAATGCTTTCTAGGTAAGCGGGGACTCCCCCGTCACAGCTTCTGGGACACTGAAAAGGAATACTGTACCCGCCAGAAACTCAAGAGCACGGGGTGAGGCGGGTGGGGTGGGGACTTTGGCTGGAAGTGTTGGTTAAGGCTGCTCTGAGGGGAGGCTCATCGCAGATGCTGTCTTTGTGGTTTTCCAATGAATACAGAGAGGATTTAAGTGCCGATAAAAAAATCAGGACCTGTTACACGTGGAAATCACTGTTTCATAAAGAAAACCAAGTACAAGGACGAGTAGACACTTTGGTTTAAAGGATAACGGGTCCAACACTGGAAGGCGGAATTCTGGCTCATCTGTACAGGACACCTGGCAACTTTCTTCCAGGCAAGGCCAATGCGCTAGAGCACAGTTAACTGAAACAACTACTCCGGGATGGTGAAGGGTGGCCAAGGAAAAGAAACACTGGAAAATACGAGGAAGAGGGATTTCAGAAGCTAAATGAGCAGAGAGAAAGCTAAAGAGAATTTAAAGAGGCTCCTTACAGGCGTGCTGTGCTCTGTCTTCCAGCACAGAAGGCTGTGAAAACGGAACCAGCCCACCTTCCTGGAGGACTTCAAGGCTGAGGATCCGATGACCAGAGATGCACAATGAGAACAGTCCCGGGAAATCCAAGCCTGGCCACAGTCTACCTTCAGAGAAGAAAGTGGCCAAGAGGACAAAGCCCTGCAACCCAAAGGCCCCCCACACCTTCGAGGTCAGATCAACCACCAGTTCATCTCTTTCACTGCGGTGATAAATGAATCGCGTTCACACAAAACCTCCCCCAAAGCATCAGGGCGAGCTCTGATAAGGGCCCTTCTTCTCCAGTTGGTGGAAAGGAAGCACTTTGCTGGACCCACTAACCTGTGGCTCTTCCACTGAAATACGTGTAATGGGTCGGAATAACGTCTCCCTGGGAAGAGCCTATGATGACTCTTGCACTGAGTGAGGGGGAGATGGGAGGGGACCTTTGCATCTGGGATTTTATACATCAGCCACCAGGTGGTTTAGTGACTTATCATGTAACACCAATGATTCCCAAGAGTGCAGACACTCTGGTGCCCAGTGACAGGTGGAGCTCTCTAAAAATTAAAGTTAAAAGGACTCAATAAGCAACATGAGAATTCTGGCAGGTGTGCCAAAGACAGATTCGATACAAGGGTCAACACAAGATTTAAATAGATTATGGTGTCCTTGGGATCCCTAACAGATGCGAATAAATTCTGTCTTAAAGATGAAGATGGTGTACTTGTAAAAAGTCAAACAGCCTTCAAAGAATCGTACTAAAGATCAAACAGCTCAGCAGTGACAGGACACGCGGCAGGTGCAGAACCCTCTTTTCGAGAAAGGAAGACACCTTCCCGCTGCGCCGAGCACAACAGGAAACCAGAATTCTAGAGACCAGGATGGGATAAACCAGATGGTGCCCACAAGAGACCTTTTCAAGTGGCCTGGAGGACTGACGGGTGACTGGGTTCCCAAAGGTGACGGAGAGAAGATGGACAGAAGGCAATCTGACCCCGGATCTGATGGGTGAAAACCCCAAACGCACGCCCTTCCCCACGCCCGCATCTTCTTTGCAGCACTGATATCTACTCACTGCCGTCTATCACTGGCTCATATGAAAGCCAAGGTTTTGCCTATTTTGTTCACCTGTGTCCCTAGCATGCGATATCCTGCCCAGCTCATACAGTAAGTGCTCAAATAAAATACATTGAATAAATGAGTTTGAGAAAGTTGGGTAGTTAAAAACTAGTATTGCAAGCAGAAAAGGAATTTTAAAAAAAGCTGTCCTGGAGGCAGGCTGGTCCAAAACAGAGAGATGACATAAACCCTGGGCTGCTGAGAATGACCTGGCTACTCCCCAGAGAGAACATTCAGCAGCGACCACGAGGCAAGGCAGCTGCCTCGCCAACAGCCCCGCCCCCCACTGCCCCCAGCACAGGAAGCTGACGGTCCTTTAAATCGCTCACGGCACCTTCTCCACTTCGTACTGTCTCACCGGTCAGGCCCGGCGGCAAAGCGACCTGCAGAGCCGCCACAGAACAGCGCGGGAGGGCGCTGGCTCAGGAGCATCAGAGCGGGGAGAAGAAAACCGTCCGGCTGTGTTCCTGAAAAACGGACAGCGTGGTACAAGACACCACGATGCTGACCAAGGATGCCGGGGTTCCCAGGTCTAAATGAGGTAACTGATGAGGTTTAAAGATGTAGGATAACATTAAAAGGAGAAAAGAAAAAAAAGTGACATTAGGCATTAGGAAAGGAAGGGAACTGAATTCTCTGAAGGCAGAATGAGCGCTTTTGATGAGTGGCCCTCATTCAAATCCACCACCAGAAAACGTCTTACAAGGAGAAGAAACAGCGATTTCTCTGTTAGTTAGTAAAACCAGACAGTAACATTCTTCCTCCTGAGAGGAGTCTCTGGGTTCACTAGGACCGAACTGCAACGATCCATTCCCCTGGCTGGAGAAAGCACACGCAAAACGCTTCCTTACGTGGTACCCTGACTGCATTTAACCTCTAAGCCTCTCGGTAGAGAAAAGACAGAGGAGTTTTTGACTAAAACTAAAGTTAAAAATTATATTAATTTTAGGGGGAAAAAACCCCATGGTATTCACATAATTTAGAGAATATTACTTTCATACATGTATATAGTGTTGCTATAACGTTTTACTCTTCAGCATTAGAGAATGTTCAACATACGAACACTCTTTCTGGAGGGGATGGGACTTTGGGTACCTTACAAAATAGAAGATGTATTCTATATCTTGCATTACTTCCTCACAAGCTTCAAGTTAAGTTCAGCTCACGCTAATGTAGCATTCTACAGTATGATCAAAATATAAAGTTATTAAAATCTGCCAAGAGAAACAGAAAAGCCTGCCCGAAAGTGTGTGGTGACCCTGGCCTTGGCCCTCTAACCCCTGGCCCGTCCTGCCAGCTCCAGGGACAGAGCAGCCTCATCGCCCACCTGCTGGCCAGGGCTCTCCCCGGGGGACCACGAGTGTCCCGTTTGGCCTGCTCCCCTCTGGTCCCAAAGGCCTGTCCCTGCCGGGATCGGAGCTGCTTTCCTTCATAGCCAGGGGACTTATCACCTCCTGCCCCCAAATGCTCCTCAACATCCCCAAGCACCCCAGGGCACGACTCCACCAAAGGCCACCATTCAGGCCACCGGTGCCCTGGGCCACAGCTGTCTCAGAACGCAGCATCCTCTTTGTTTCTGAGAGACCCGCAGACACACACTCACCTTCCAGAGTTCCAGGCTGGCCTCTCCCCACACCGCGTCCCCACCCTCAAGGCTCTCGCCACCCCCGAGGAAACACTGGTTACAGTGACCTGGGAACCTGTGGGCGCGTCTGTGATCAGTGAGGCATCTCCGATCCCTGGGGATGACGCCCTCTGAAGGTCCTCCTCCTCCTGGGCACCCTCTCCTCCGGAGCCTTGCTTCTAGCGGAGGCTGCACTTAGTGCACCTCGGCCCGGCTGGTCCAAGAGAGAGACGCTCCCGGTCCCAGCACGTAGGCACCACTGAAGGCTCCCTCAGCTCTCTTCCTTAAGGGCCCACACAGTGGCATCTCACAGGGAGTTTTAAAAGAAACGGAAGTCTGAAGCGAGTTTATCCAGGAGAAGGCAGAGGGTGCTCCCCTCTGCCTCTGGGAATGGCCCTCCTTCGCAGCCGTCCCCCGATAGTCAAGCTTTCACGGCCAATGTCTTCCCAGCTCCCTCGTGGGTCGGGAGGGGGGGCGCGGTCACGCCTCCCACTTTCCGGGGTCAGCATCCTCCCCTGCTGGCTGCAGAGCAGGCAGCTCGAGGCACTTGGCTTTGCAGCCTGGTCTCCCTGCTCGGCAGGAGACGCCAGGCTGTGGCTTGTAGAGACCAGGCCCTTGGTCCCAGCGGGGCCGCCGGCACGGAGGCCGCCTGGCTCAGAGGGCGTCTGGAGTCACTGGGGGCCGGGGCTCGGGGGGCTCGTGGTAGTAGGGCTGGAAGGGCCTCTCGCGGCGGCACAGCTCCATGGCACGGTAGGTGTGGGAGAGGAGGTGGGGGAAGCGCGACGTGAAGTAGCGCACGAAGCCGTCGGGAAGGGGGCCTAGCGTCTCCCGCACCTCCTCGGGCAGCTCCCGGTAGTGGTGCTTCTGTAGACGGGAGGGGGGCGACACAGACCCACGGTCAGCAGAGAGGAGCCCGCGGGACCCGGCAAGACCCTCGCTCAAGAAACACCGACCGTTAGGCCGCGTAAAGGAACCACCCACCAGCACTGGGCGCCGCTTCCCCTCCTTCCCGGGAGGCCTCGGAGCCGAGCGAGGCCTGCGCGGGGAGGGCGGGGCGAGGCCTGCGCGGGGAGGGCGGGGCGAGGCCTGCGCGGGGAGGGCGGGGCGAGGCCTGCGCGGGGAGGGCGGGGCCAGTCCCGGGCGGGAAGGCCCCCCCACCCCCACCCCGTCAGAAGGAGTTTATCTGTGCACATCCAGGCACCGAACAAGTCAGCAAAGGATGTAGCACCCGGGAGCCCGCTTCTAGCAGAGGCTGCACTGTGACCTGTATCCCCGCCTCAACATCCCTGGAGGGAAAGTTCATTCAGGGGAAGAAGCAGCCTCTAGTGTTTCCTGTGCAGCCGAGGCCTCCCAGCCTCTGTGAGGTCCTCATCCAGAGGGGCTGGAGGACCCCCAGAGAAGGGATATGAGCAGGGGGGGCTGCGCTGCGGCCCCGCCCGGACCGCCGTGTGCTCATAGCCCTCACCTTATTTCTCATGGCCCGGAGGAGATCTCGGACAGAGCCGCCTTTATAGGTTCTGAATTTACGCAGATCTACGAAAAAAACAAGGAAGGCAATGTAAAAGACAAAACAGATTTCGAAAGAAAACAATTCCTGGGGCTCCTGGGGATCAAGCAATCGGACCAAATCATGACCTAACTCCATTCTTGTCACTGACAGGCGCACTTCCCCAGACTGAACCCCAGGGCGGCAGTGTTAGTCTGAATTCCACCTCCCTTTCTCACCTGCGATCAGAAATGACCGCCGAGGGCAAGACACCTGTCACTGACCTGTCACTCAGACAACTGGGACACACGTCAGAGCAATGGTGTGACCTGTATCCAAACCACAGGAAGCCTCAATCCCAGAAGCGGTATTTGGAGCCCCAAACGGCCTGGAGTTGCCGTTTCCACGTCTGCTTCTCAGAAACAGCTGCTGCTTTTGCACCGCTTCCACCAACACTGACCCCAGGGGCACCGCGAGGTCACCTGTCTGGAGGGGGACAGTGATGTTCTCCCTCCAGTCCATCTTCACCACAGCCCGCCCGCCGCGCTCCAGCTGCTTCACTATCGGGCCGTCTAGGGACTCCTTCTCTATCCGGTCACTCACGTCCTGGGAGGGAGACAGGGCAACAGGTAACAGTCAGTGTGCAGAGGCTCTGAGAGCCAGAGGACGGACACTCTGAGTGCCGGGACGGCCACCCCTGCCTGAGCCTGAGCCCAGAGCCGGGCAGCAAGCGTCCTGCCTTCTCCCCTGTCCATCACCTCTTCCCTGGGAGCAGCCCCGTCTGCCACTCGCTGAGGAGAGGCCCACACGGACCATCTCCACCTCAGACCTGCAGTGCCTCGCCCGTGTTTCACACATACATGCCACACAGGGCCACGTGTGCAAACCGTATTCATCGATGAACCAAAAAAAAAAAAAATGGTCCATTTTGATTCGCATCCTGTGACTTTTGTGTACCCACTGGAACAGGACATGCTCAGAGCCATGACTGATGCAGGGTTGTCACTCCTCATTCAAACAATTAGGAAAGACAGATGAAGCCAAGACTTCTTTCAGAGGAGAAAAGCTGGTGACAAGAGTGTGGGCTCTGGAGGCCCCGGCCCTGGATCTAAATCCTGCTCGGGGTCCGAGGTATGCACCTGAGCACGGGCCTCTCTGAGCCCCGGCCAGTGAGACAGGTCCACCAAGCAGCCTCATGGGGCTCACGGGCCCAGCCACTCTGCAGCACGTGGGATCTTCCCGGACCAGGGCACGAACCCGCATCCCCCGCATCGGCAGGCGGACTCTCAACCACTGCGCCACCAGGGAAGCCCTGGCTTTTCTTTCTTTGATGAAGATGAAGTCAGACTGGCTGGCCGTCTAACTTGCAGTTGCGGGAAGAAAGCCTTGGTGGGGGGGATTGATGGTCAACTCGGGTACACGGGGGGCACATGGTGCTGAGCCGCAACGTCGGTACAGCTAGTGACGCGGACGGAAGCTGGGGGTGTTTGCAAGGCACGTGACTTGGAGATACTGAGAGTTTACATCCTAACCCTGGTGGGGTGAAGGTCCCTTTGTGTGAGCTTCATTCCTGCTCTATGTCTTGTGATCATCAAAGTGACCTGGATAGGGACTTCCCTGGTGGTCCAGTGGCTAAGACTCTGTGCTCCCAATGCAGGAGGCCCGGGTTCGATCCCTGGTCGGGGAACTAGATCCCACATGCATGCCGGAACTAAGAGTTCACATGCCGCAACTAAAGAACCCACATGCTAAGACTAGGGAACCCGCATGCCAAACTAAGACCTGGTGCAGCCAAATAAATAAATAAATAAATAAAAAGGACATTAATCAAAAAATGTTAATAATATTAAAAAAAACACACACACACAACAAAGTGACCTGGCTAGTGTGAGGGTCCCTGGAAGACACCTGCACTCAGACGTAATGTTATCGCACACTTAGAGTACAGTATAGTGTAAACATGGACTCTTATATGCACCGGGAAACCTAAACGTTCATGTGGCTCCCGTTATTGCGACATCTGCTTTATCAGGGTGGTCTGGAGCCAAACCCGGTCTGCCCGTATGGAGAAAATATATTAAAATGTCAACTGTGGTTATCTCTCGGTTATGGAATTACGGGGTCATTTGTTTTATTCTTTGTCCTTTGCTGTAGTTTCTGGAAAAAAAACTGGAAAGGTTACATGAAAATTTTTGATAAAGACAACAAATGTCTCCACCTGGAAGAACTGGAGCTGCTTTTCTAGGCTCCAGAAGAACGGGTGTTTCAGCACATGCTTCGCTGACGGGCGCTTCTGAGGATCCATTGCAATCATCTTCTCTATTAACTCCCGGGCAATAACGTCTTCTACAAAGGAGGAAAATAAACATGCGACTCGTTATTACCAGTCTAAAGCCACAAGCAAATACCCACAACCCTGACAGTCTGCATGCCCTGTGACTCAAGGTTCTACGGACAGGAACTCAATCCAATAACATAAGAGCTTGCACAAGACTTCAGCCAAGGAGAGTCCTCACTGCGCGGTTAGTGAAAAAGAGTGATTGGAAATACTCGATATCAGAGGCTCGGGTGACACCATTGTGCCTCCACACGCTGGACTGTGGGCCACCAGGATGACGTGCTGGCTGAATGCGGACGGACGCAGAGAGAGTCAAGATGAAGTTTAAAAACGGGCACGCTGCAAAATACTATGCACTATTTAACCCCATTTTTATAAAAATATGCATACATGTCTAGATAGATGATCAGAATAATAGATACAAAGGTATTAGGAGCAGTCATTCATCACTGTATAATGGGATTCTAGCCTTTATGCTAATCTGTTTTGTCTCCAGGGAATAAGGAAAATTAATCCATGGGCAAAACAGTAAGATGGTTTAAAGTTTTTCAAAAGGCAACAGTGGGGTGTCACGGGCCAATTATAATGCGGGAAACCCTGAAGTCAGGCAGAAAGACTTGTCAGCTGCGTGCCTGGAGAGCGAGGACCCAGCCCGTCTGTCCTCAGCCCAGGCCGCACGCGCTGACCACTGGCCCACACACGAGAGCCCAGTGTATGCAGCATGGCCTTTCCGTCTCCCCAAACGTCAGGGCAGGAAGGGACCTCAGATTATTTAACCCTCACGAGTCACAAGCTGGAAAACAGAGGTCCCCCAAGGGGGCCTTACCCAGGTCACACAGGTCATCGTGTGACCTGAAGGAACCCGGGAACTGCTTGGCTTTAGAAGGCGGCGCTTCGAGGACACCCTACCCAGCCCTCCACCAGCTCTGGACCCAGTCGTCAGTTCACTGAGGACCACAGGGCGAGCAGCTGGAAAGAAGGGCCTCTGGGGAGTCAGAGCCGGCCCCACCCCCGCCCGCAGGGGCCGCTCCCGAGGCCCCCGAGCCCTGCTGCCCGCTCACCGTGCTTCTCAGGGTGCAGGCAGTCCAGGCTGCAGGCGCCCAGGAGGATGTTGGCCTGCCGCTGCAGGGACTTGCCAAAAGGGTGGCTGCCCTCAGATATCACGTAGTAAAAGACGCAGCCCGCAGAGAAGATGTCCACCGTGTAGGTCTGAAAAGAAACTCGGGGCATCAGAGGGCTTCAGGGGAGAATTCTCATTCTAACTCAGCAGCAGAGGAGGGGGTTGTTGCTGCTGATTCTTCCACCTAGAAGGTGCCTTAGGAGAGCCGGCTGAAAGTTCTGATGGCCTCAGAGCAGTGCTGGGTGCCCTGCAGGTCCCACCCGAGTGCTGGAGGTCCCAGTGGAGAACTGGGCTCTGGACCCAATGCCTGCGATGCCTGCTGGCTCTGCCACTGGCCCTCGGAAGCCCCCTGGTCACTCTGCGCCTCAGCGTCCATGACCACGAAACGAGGATGACCCCATGGGGCTGTTGTGAAGATTAGATGCACACGTTAAGTGTGAAAACGGTGGCTCAAACCAGTGCTCGGCCCACAGGACGCTCTCTCCTTGCTGCTAGTTATTCTTCACCCAACCAGCATGCAACTCCTCGTGGGCAGGAATTTCTGTGCGTTTGCTTCCCTGTTGTCCCCCCAGGGACTTCCAAGGTGCCCACATATGACAGGTCTTAACACTGGGTTAATAAACGAAATAAAACCAGTTTTTGGTGGGAATACCTTGGTGGTCCAGTGGTTAGGACTTTGCACTTTCACTGCCGAGGGCGCGGGTTTGATCCCTGGTCAGGGAACTAAGATCCCACAAGCCACGTGGCGTGGCCAAAAAAAAAAAAAAAAGTTTTTAGTTCAAAAACAGTCCCAGAGAACATATGTATATGTATAACTGATTCACTTTGTTATAAAGCAGAAACTAACACACCATTGTAAAGCAATTATACCCCAATAAAGATGTTAAAAAAATAAATAAAATAGACCAAAAAAACCCAAAAACAGTCCCAGAAGAAGATTAGTTAACAAATTTCCAGTGAGCTCACTTTGATGTTATCTAATACCACGTCTCACTTATCCCGTGAAACCATTCCATGCCTACAGATGAAATGTGTGTGTATGACGCCTAGCATGTCTACATGGGGTGTTACACTGGGATGGTTCCCGAGCACGGCGTGGGTCCCTCACGTCAGGCCCCGCCACTCGGATTCTCCACCAGACAACGTGAGGCTCTAGCGAGAGAAAGCCAGGAGCTCGTCGCCTTCCTCACTGGAGAAAACACACCCTTCACAAGAGCCCTGTGAGGTGAGCAGAGCAAATGTCACCATCCCCAGATGAAGACACGGACAGAAAGGCTCAATGACAAGCCCAGGGTCACTGCTGGATAGCGACAAACCAGGACAAGATGCAGGTCTTATTCCCGAGCCCAGTCATCTTTGTTCTACTTCATCAGAATGTTCCTTAGGTGGGTGACAGATTCAGGACAGGAGGAACAAGTCCACCACCACTGAAGCGCTCACCTGGTGGCCACTTCTCACCTACTGACTGTGTCGTTAATGCTCTCCGTTTTCCGTTTCCTGCAGCCCAGGCTGCCTGACTCCCCAGCATCCTTACCACTCATGCTGCCCCCTGGGGGCTTGCGTCCCACATGCTGGGCCCCTCTGCCCCCAACCCTATGGGCTCATCTCTAGGCTCAGTTATGTTCTTTCCCAAACTCATTTCTGCCACTTGTCCTTGTAGTTTAAATACTCCATAAGCTGATAGAATACACGGGCCGCCAAGTCTGAGGTAAGCTGAATCTTTGGAAAGACTCAATGCGAGGGAGTTGCTACAAAAACTGCTGTGGAATTAGATGTGGGAGACTCAACTGTAAGCGACAGGACATAAATAGCTGAAAGCTAGGATTCTGCTTTCAAATCACTTAGGAGGTGTCTGAAATGTCTGAGTCTCGATCTAGAAGTCACAGAAGGCATGTGAGTGGGCTGCATACAAGAGAGGAAACGAACAACTCCATTCAGTTGGACCCAAGTCAAAAAAAAGATCTTGTCTTACATCAAAGACTTCCTTAAAGAGTCACATGACTTACTTTAAGTCAAAATAAAATGTTTAAGGTGTGTATGTATTTCCTTATGATTTTTCATCGTAACTGACCTTTTTGATTAACTGACCAGCTGCGGTCCCCCGTGAGTAGGATAAGAGGCTCCACTGAATCTAATCTATTTTAGGATGGCTGATCCCATCCAGGTCTGATCAGGGAACGCCACATAATCCTCCAATGTCTTACTGGGCTAGAAAGCAAGGTGCTCAAACATGACTGGGCTCTCAGCAAAAGGATGCAGAAGCCAGCGTGAAGGGGCTCCTGCTGGCCAAACTGGAACAATCTGAGTACCAAAAGGAATAGGAACAAAACCAAAAACAAACAAAAATGAGTAAGGACTACAATGGATTATACTGCTATTTTTTTTAAATCCGTGAGTCCACAGAGAGAGAGAGAGAAAAGGAATATAAATAAAGTTCTTCTTTACAGAAAAATGTCAGCTAATAAATGTAGACTTTCTACGAATGCAGTGATTCAGGCAAGGATTGCCAATGGACGCTGAACCATCAGGTGGGTGACTGCTGGTGATGGGATATTCACACTCTGCCAGAGCATCGCCCCACACAGTCCTAACAAAGGGGAGATGCCAGTGTCACCGCCTGCACCAGCTGCTTCAACTCAGCATCACCATTAGGGATGCAGTAATGGTACAACCCAACTGGGACTGTTCTTACCAAAAACACTTAACTTGAATCTAGTCAAGCCCTTAGACCTATGTCTAGTTCACAGGAATACAAGGAACAGGCAAGTTAAATACCACCAAGAGGAAATGAGTGAGCGAATCCCGAGCGAGGCATTCTACAGAGAAGTGCCCCGACTCTGCAAAGAGCCACCGTCGTGGGACAAGAAAGCTGGGAGAACTGTGTTGATGAAAGGAGACCGAATCAAGCGCCATGTAACAAACACACCTAATTGGGTCCTGCTTTACAGAAACCAGCTCTACAAGAGACATTTGGTGAACAACTGGGGAAACTTGAATATGCATTGAACACTAGGTATCAATGGAAACAGTATTAATGGCTGAGGTGTGAGCATGGGTAGGTGGTCAGGAGGTAGAAGGTACCTGTCCTTGGGAGGCGTGTGCTGAGGTGTTTAAGGTAAAGGGCTGGGAGTCCTGCCACTCATATTCGAATGGTTGCAGGAACAGACAGAGAGTGAAAAATACGGACGAATGTTGAATCTAGGTAGAGGTACAGAGGCATTCACTGCTCTCAATTTTCTGTATGTCTAAAAATTCTCAAAATAGAAAGCTGGAAAAACAAAAACAAATCAAAAACAGAATGAAAACTGGAAGCTTGCTCACCTTACGCAAGTCCTGATTTTCCAGTTGCCCAAAATAGGGGGGGAAAGGATTGGAAGAGTACGGGGGAAAAAAACAGACAACTGCCTACATTCACCCCTTTCATTCCTCTGGACAGGAGACAGTGTTAGAGTGCTGGCAGAGTGCTGCTGGGGGAGAAGCTCTCCGCTACAGAAACGTCCCTCTCCGGCAGTGAGTGCTCCAGCCCGCCCCCCTGGGCCTGGAGGCTCTGAATCCCCTGGGAACAAGAGGCTGCTTCCGCAGTTTTCACGGAGCCACGCCTACACTCACGGGGTTCTCCTTGCAGTCTTCGCTCAGCATCTCCGGGGCGATCCAGCCTTCTGTGCCGGGTACCCCTGAGCGGCGGCTGAAGCTGTGTCTGCCCACTGCCAGCTTCTTACAGAGGCCGAAGTCGGAGATCATGGCCTTGATCCTGCCGTGTGCGCTGGGCATGGAGAGGAGGATGTTGTGTGGCTTCAGGTCTCTGTGAACTAACACAGAACTCCAGGTTAGTCCCGTGCTTGGACTCCTTCTGCGATGGGGATGGGCCCTCCTCAGATTCTCAACAGACCCGCTGCTGCCTGTAAAGGTTCTGGCTCTCAAATGTGTTAAGTCCTCTCTTTCTTCAACAACAGGGACCCCGTGAGGCAGCAAAGAGCTTCGACAGAGGCAAGGACCACCTGAGCAAGTTGTCCCCCCGCCTGATAAGGTGAGGCTTCTCACCGATGTTGAGGGAGTGCAGGTGGGCCAGGCCCGAGGTGGTCTGCTGCAACAAGGTGATGGGTTCCAGGCCGAGGTGGGCAAAGTCTTTCTGCTCCACGTACTGCAAGAGACACGAAGGCTGGGTCACGGCACAGGGCCCTCAGGACTTCGCTCCTCAGCATACCTTCTCTCTCTCTCTTTTTTTTTTTTTTGCGGTACGCGGGCCTCTCACTGTTGTGGCCTTTCCCGTTGCGGAGCACAGGCTCCGGACGCGCAGGCCCAGCGGCGAAGGCCCACGGGCCCAGCCGCTGCGCGGCATGTGGGATCCTCCCGGACCGGGGCACGAACCTGTGTCCCCTGCATCGGCAGGCGGACTCTCAACCACTGCACCAGCAGGGAAGCCCTCTCTCTCTTTTTTTAAGTGATTCAATTTTATTTAGAAAAATTCGGCCTGAAGGTTTTTGCTTTAATAAACATTTGGTATCGGGTCAGCTCGTTTTCTTTGATCATATTTTAACAAACAAATGGGAAGTTTTACTGACAATATTCTCCGTTCAAATCCGTATTTTCCAGCAGACTTTCTTTTCCCCTGAAAGACTGACTTAAACAAGCAAACAAAGCTCCAGCTTACTAGTTTATAATGAGGTGACGAGAGGGGAAGGAACCCAAGTTCACTGCCTCCTACAGGTAAGCCTGCAATGAAGCCAAATGATACTGAAATATCACAGTTGCACAGCCTGGAAACTGCGCAAAAGGGGTTCAATGGATTATCTTAATGACTCAAGTCATCAACTAGCATCCCCCTAGCCCACACCAGCCCTGACCGGCGATGGGAGGAAGGATCGACCAGGTTTCCTGGAGGCCAAGAGGGAGAGAGGTACCAACTGCAACCACAGACTGCCCCGGGCAGCCGAGGGGACCACACAACTAAATCTGGGGAGAGGGAAGTGCGCTACATTTCCACTGTTGGTGGTTAAAATGGGTACATACCCTTGTCAGCATGCATCAAACCGTACACTGAAAACGAATACGTTGTATTGTAACCTCAATAAAGTTACTAAAAAGAAATTTAAAAAATAAGGAAACTGGCAGTCCCTAAAACTGCACCCGAGCTGCCGGGAGAAGGGAGCCGACGGTGGCGCTGGCAGAGCCGTCGGTGACCTGGGGCCACCCACCTCCTGCAGGGTGGCCGCGCACAGCTCGATGGCGATGTACTGGAACTGCCGGTCCCTCTCGGTGCAGAAGTAACGGATCACGTTTGGGTGCTCGTCCGACTCTCGCAGCAGCTGGACCTCACGGTCTGCGAAACTAAAACACTCGGGGAGGATCCTCTTGACGGCCACGTCGCGGTTGTCAAACATGCCACTGCAGGACGAGGAGCGGGGTTGGCTGTGGAAACGCCAGGAGAACCCTGGGCCTGCGGGACTCCTTCCACCTGATGCAGCGTCTGCCTCGAAGGCCTCACAGCCTGGGGGGCCCTGACCAACCGCCCAGCGGCCCCGCGGCCATCACTTCCCCCTGTGGGGAACTCTTCCATCTGGTCACTGCGATAACCCCACTGTGCCCCTGGAGCCGATGGGAGCTTGCACGTGAGGTGGTGAAGGCTCAGGGCTCTCCAGGCCACTCACCGGTACACAATTGTGCCCTCGGCTCCGTGGCCCAGGACGTCCTTCGGACAGAATGAGATTTTCCCAACTATCACCATGCTGGTTTCCTCATCTGGGACAGAACAGAAAAAAGGACAAACATAACCTAACAACCTTGAGGCTAGAATGGCTACAAGCTTCCTGAGCTCAGACTGAGGGGCCCTGGAGAGCAGGAGCTGCTGGGCCCCCTCCCCAGTCACGCCCAGGGCCACCTCCTCGCCTGCCCCTGCCCTCTGTTCCAGCTTTTACTTTCACTACTGTGAGGACAGAAGCCTGAAGACAGGGCTTCTCTACAGATCCACCCAAAGGTCTGTACCGGAAACATGCAGGTAGTGCCGGGGGACGCGTGAGATGGAGAGACCAGTAGCAGAGTGTCCAGCCTGAGACTCAGGACTCTGAGGTCTCCTGCACTGGTTCCACACCAATCCCCTCAGATGATCGGCCCTGACCGCCGGCCTGAGCCCCCCTCCCGCACGAAAGCAGACCAACAGCTGCACCTTTGCACGTGGCCACCGGCCGGCCTCAGGGGCGCTCTCGAACCAGAGGGCCAGTGCACCTCTGGTCAGCAGCGACTCTCAGCCCTCTGTACAGCAAGATGGAGGGAGGGCCACAGTGGCTCCCTCTGCGGGGCAGAGGCCTCGGGATGGGGCAGAAGCCCCGCCCCCGGAGTGGGGGGGGAGGGGGGGAGACCTCGGTGAACCCTTGGGAACAGCACTTCATAATCCCGTGGAGACCCCCAGGAAGGGCATGGGGCTTTACGGTTCTCAGGTCGTGCTCCAGCGAAAGAGAAGGCGGCACCAAAATGGCAACTCGCTTTACCCTCGTCATCCTGCTCCGGGAAGGGGCTGCTGGCAGCCCTGGAGGTGGAGCCGCTGGAGTGGAGCGAGTGGTTGGAGGCTCTGGGGGACGTGCTGGGGCTGCTGGTGGCCGAGCTCTCCGAGTACTGTCCGCACGAGTCCAGGAGGTCGGTGTCCTGAGCTGCGACATCTCCAGGTGGGTGGAAGGGCAGTTGCTGCTGTTGCAGGAGCTGGATCTTCTCTAGTTCCTTCTGAAACTGCTGGTGCTGGAGCTGCCGCTGCTGACGTCGGCTCTGGGAAGAGAAACCCACAACCCGGCCAGTGCAGCCCGGCGCCCAGCGCACAAGCGGGCGGGACGGGGCAGGCTCCTGCGGTGGAGGAAGAGGGGACACTTGAGGTGACCCCACGGGGCAGGACGAGGCCAGTGAGAAGGCCGCGGGGGGCAGAACGTGGTCAGCGATTGGAGCTCTTCCTGCCAGTTAGACTTCCCAGTACAGCCCATCCCCCAACTGGAGGGGCCCGTCAGGGGCAGCAGAGGAGGGATTCCACTGGAGGTGGAGGGCTGGGCCAGATGGAGGGGGTTCCAGTCAACTCTACAATTCTGGGACTTTTATGAAAGTCTGGGGGACTTCCCTGGCGGTCAAGTGGTTAGGACTCCACACTTTCACTGCCGAGGGTGCAGGTTCAACCCCTGGTCGGGGAGCTAAGACCCTGCATGCCCCACGGTGCGGCCAAAAAAAAAAAAAAAAAAAAAAATCCACAAAAGTCTGGGAATTGTTGCAAGAGTGAAACCAAACAGGAAGAATG
This sequence comes from Grampus griseus, assembly GCF_964374135.1. Taxonomy (NCBI): domain Eukaryota; kingdom Metazoa; phylum Chordata; class Mammalia; order Artiodactyla; family Delphinidae; genus Grampus; species Grampus griseus. The sequence continues at coordinate 14,383,471 of NC_139014.1, read as the reverse complement.
GGTACCAGGTGGCTGAGAGTGTGGTGGACACAGGGAAGACCCAGGCTTGCTGTCTACCATGGCCGTACACATGACAGAGGTTGGTGCACAGATCACCAGCAGTGCAGAGGCGGGGACGCCACTGGGGCTCGGGGCCACCTGGCCATCTGCCCACAGCTGCACAGCCAGGATGTGGCAGAGTGGGGCTGAAACACAGGGAGCCTGGCCGAGATCCCACTCCCATTTCATCATGCTGCCTTCCCCACACCCCACACTCTTCTCATTTAGTCTGTACAATTCATTCCATCATACTTTGAAGTGGCAGCGACCTGTGATTATTAATTACTACCCCATGCGTGGGAAGGTGGCTGCAGGGATGGGTGTGTAGCCGACACCCGCCTGGGAGTTTTCTAGCGATCTCGCTCTCTTTCTTTCAACTTGGGTTGTAATCCTGGAAATTCCATCTACTAGCTGAGTTACCTCGGGAAAGTTATTTAACTTCCCAGAGTCAAGTTTCTTTATTTGTGGGTAGGGGATAGATAAGAATAAGAACTGGGTGAGGCTAAAAAAAAAACAATGCAGGTGGACACATTTTGAGTACCACGAAGGGCCTGTCATCCTCATTCCTCCACGGGGATGTGAGCTTTTGGAGCACTTGTGTGCTGAGGTGGTAAGGTTTCAATGCTCCAAGCATCTTGATGAAAGAATATTTCTCCAGGGAATTCCCTGGCGGTGCGGTGGCTAGGACTCTGTGCTCTCACTGCCGAGGACCCAGGTTCAATCCCTGGTCGGGGAACTAAGATACTGTTAGCTTTAGCTGTGTGGTGAGGCAAAAAAAAAAAGAAAGAAAGAATATTCCTCCAGAATATTTTATCCAACCCACAACCTACTCAACTATGTAATTTTAGCCACTTATTTCCAACTAGAAAGTCGAAGGAATAACCGTGCTGCCTTTCTCACTCTATCTGATATCTCTAACAGGCAGGTTTCTTTTTTTTTTTTAAGATTTTAAAAATTTTTAATGTGGACCATTTTTAAAGCCTTTATTGAATTTGTTACTTTATTGCTTTTGTTTTATGCTTCAGTTTTTTTGGCTGTGAGGCACGTGGGATCTTAGCTCCCTGACCATGGATCAAACCCTCACCCCCTGCACTGGAAGGCGAAGTCTTAACCACTGGACCGCCAGGGAAGTCCCTAAACAGACAGTTTTTAAGGGAGGAAAGTTTAATAACAGATTTTCATGTATTATGTGTAGTCTTAAAAAAAGAAAATACAGTTTTTAAAATGATTTGCAAGCAAGGTTTCCAAATCAGTTTTTACAGTCAAACTATAAGATGTAGGTACAAAATTGTCCTTTCCTGAGAAGTGAGTGTCTCTTTAATTACAATGTGTTTGAAGATAAGCCAATATTGACTTTTAAGTGGGAAAAGAAATGTATTTGCTTCCTTGCCACCTTTGTCTGGACCTCACTAACATCGGGTGATGGGCAAAGGTTCAGAAACACGTGGGAGGGGAAAGGGAAGGCGTGGAGCTTTACCAGGGGGTAGGTGATGATGAAGGCCACCCAGCCAATGAGCAGGAAGGTGCTCAGGATGATGGTGGCCATGTCCTTGAGCATGGAGTCCACGGGGGCCTCGGGCCTGGGCGGGGCATGAGCGAACTTCTCTTCCACATCTGGAGAAACTGTGGTAGGTGCGTTTTCTGAAGTCTGGTCAACCAGGTCGATAACCTTGCATGGGAGAGAGTGGCGACATCACTGCACAATTTCTAGTCAGATATAAATGAGCCAAACAACGAAGAGAGGCAATGACTATGTACGAGGAACGACTACGCTGTGGAACATGCTGGATTGTTTAAAGCTCACCCCAAGACCACAAACCAGATAATTGCTGCCTTTTTCAAAGCAACTGCCTTGGGAGGCTATGCCCTCTTGCAGTGATAGCATCATTACTCAAAAACGGTTTTTAGAGAAATACTTTTGAAAGTGCCTTCAGATACTACATTCTTTTGAAAATCCTTATTAAAGGCAAAAACATCCTTTCATGGTAGATCTGATGTTTGGGGGAACTCTGAACTCATAGGTAACAAGTCTGGCGGAAGTTTGGTAGTCAATTTGGTAACAGCATTTCACATTAAAAAGGAAAACCGCACACACACACACACACACACACACGCACATGCGTGCACACACAGCTACAAAGTAATAAAGCAGCTTTCTTATGTGGTTTGTAAACTTTCAGTGCAACTCCAAACACAAAATCACGTATTCAAACAGTCCACTATTTTTCAAAGTTTTTAGAAAGCATCAGAACCCTCTGTTAGAGCCCCGAATTAACTCAGATAAAGTGGAGCTTCTGCCGAAGCACCTCAGAATCTCTAGGACTTCAAGAAAAATGCACTGATTTGTTCTCAAACATCTGCTGTTCCAGGTGTGCCATTATCACTTGTTGGTGAAATGCACACGCAGCCTCCTTGGCGTCCCACACGTTCACAATGTTCACCGCCCAGACTAACGCAGTGCCCTGCCTCCCTCTCCTGCAGCCCCTCCCGCAGGGCGCAGGGGCCTGTGGCTGGTGGCAGCTGAGCAATGTTTGCTGAACACGTGACCAGAGACAACACTCATTTAGTTATATTTGCTCACGTGTGTTTGTTTTAAAAAGTTAGTCTTATTACCAGATAAATGCACCTCAGAGTATGTTCATGGACTTTTAAAGGACTCTGTTCAAAATTAAACGATGAAACAGGAAAATCTCAACTACAGCCATCTCTGAGTGTTCGGTTACGGGTATTGTTTAATTTTCTTCTTTAAACTTTTATTATTTTCTAAGTGTTCAATAACAAATACACTTGGCTTTAATCAGATCAAAATCAGATCAAGATTTTAGGGCGCCAGTGCTATCTCCAACCTGGCTCCCTCCAGAGATGCGGGACAACTCAGCGCACCCTGGAATCTTAAACATCCATGTGATTTTCTTCTCCTTTCTCTCTGGATAAAATCTAAATCTCTAATGCGAATCTGACGCCATCACAGCCCTCACATCAGCCAGCCGCTCCCCTGCTCCTCTGACCCTGCCCACGGCCCCTTCTCAGGCCAGGACCGCACAGCAGGGCTGCAGGAGCCGCCAAGCCCGAATGGTTGGACCCCCAGCCCGGCTCCCACAGCCACCCTCCAGCCTCCCCACTGCTCCATGCCCCAGAAGGCTGCCCACCTGGGCAAAGTGATGGGCTCCCTACCCCCAGTTTCCGGCAAGGACACCAGCAGATGAGACAGAGCTGGAGCTCTGTGGGGCTGCCAAGCGTCTCATCTGAAGCTCCAGGCTCCTGGTTTGGGGCCCGATCCACTCCCTCCCCACACGCTTCAGGCCCAAGTATGCTCAGAGAACCCCAGAACTGCCCACAGTGTGAATGAAAACTCCCCTCGAATCCCCCTCCAGGCCTTTACCTCTGCATGCTCCCCTCCAGCGCCCCCTGCCTCTCCCACAGCCTCCCGGAAGCCCCCTTCCTCCCTGTCAGTCCTTAGCACTTTGTTTGCTGTGGATTCCCGTGTACCACTCTCCCCTCCTGAGTGGACTGCAGGCTCTAAAGGCAGGACAGGGCTTCCCTGGTGGTCAGTGGTTAAGAATCCGCTTGCCAATGCAGGGGACACAGGTTCGAGCCCTGGTCTGGGAAGATCCCACATGCCACGGAGCAACGAAGCCTGTGCGCCACAACTACTGAGCCTGCGCTCTAGAGCCCTCGAGCCACAACTACTGAAGCCTGCGTGCCTACAGCCCGTGCTCCACAACAAGAGAAGCCACCGCAATGAGAAGCCTGCACACCGCAACGAAGAGTAGCCCCTACTCGCCGCAACTAGAGAAAGCCCGCGCGCGCAACTAAGACCCAACGCAGCCAAAAATAAATAAATAAATAAATTTATAAAGGCAGGACAAATGCCTTATCCCCCAGCACCTGACACGAGGGGCCACCAATTGACTGTCCACTTCCCCACTCACCTCCTCAAAGCTCTTTTTCTCTGAGTCAGCAGGAATCACATTTTCCCGGTGTTTGGGCAGATTGTTGGGGAATCGCTCCAGCATCTTGGTAGATGCAGACAGTGGGGTCTCGTGGTGTCCTGTGAGAGGAAGCACAACCTCTCATGAGAACAGTTTCTCCACACAGTGGTTGCGCTTGACCCACTAAGCTTAAGCAACTGTCACTCCCCAGTGAGGGGCCCACGATGCAGACGCTCACATTTGTAAAGTGAGAGAAAGCGGGAGGCAGTGACAAGAGAAATTCCATCAAGACAGAACTTTTATTCCTCAATGGCATTAGTGCAGTATTCTGAATCTCACAACAAGGAGCAAAGAAGTGTCCTTGTCACGAGAGGGATCGGGATGTCCAGGGCACGTTCAGAGCAAGGCTCGTGTGGATAATCCCTAATCAAGGCCGTACACTGTGAGGCACTATGAAGCTTCATCAAAAGCTCAGGGAGGGGCTTCCCTGGTGGCACAGTGGTTAAGAATCTGCCTGCCAATGCAGGGGACACGGGTTCAAGCCCTGGTCCGGGAAGATCCCACACGCCGCGGGTAAACTAAGCCTGTGTGCCACAACTACTGAGTCCACATGCCACAGCTACTGAAGTCCATGTGCCTAGAGCCCGTGCTCCACAAGAGAAGCCACCGCAGTGAGAAACCCGTGCACCGCAACAAAGAGTAGCCCGCACTCGCTGCAACTAGAGAAAGCCTGCATGCAGCAACAAAGACCCAACGCAGCCAAAAATAAATAAATAAATAAAATAAATTTATCAAAAAAGATATTGTCCAAAAAAAAAAAAAGAAAAGCTCAAGAAGTTCTCCCTTCAACGCTGACCCCTGTCACATCACTCCACTAAGGGTACCAAATCCCCATCTTGGTGTTTAAATCGCACAGGTGGAGTTCTATTCCCACTACCTAAACACGAGCTTCCCTCCTGGGAAGTGGTGAATTATTCAGAAGACAGCACGTTTGCTGGATGGATTGGGGATCCCGGATCCCTGTTTGTTCCTTCACTGTTCCCCACACAACTATTTCAAGGCTGCCTAGCAGTCATTCATTACACGTTTATTGAGCATCTACTGTGTGTGAGGGACAGAGCTAAATAAAATAAAAGCAACAATATTTGATATGGCTGGACGATCTCTTTAGTTCTGAAGTTAAACGACTCCACACACCGCCCAGAAGAGCCAGTCACTCTCTCAAGCTGGGCTCTCAGCACCCTGACTGCTTTCTTCTCTGTTCTCTCACAGCAATCAGATCTCACCTTAATTCCAGTCTCACCCTATATTCTGTCCTCTGTTCTCCCAAACCTATCAAAGATTGTATGGTATGTATTTCCAAGACAAAAACAAACAAGAACTAGTCCGAGCTACATACATTTCTCATCTGGAGAAAGCCCCTTGAACTCTCTCTCTTTGGGTCAGTTCTCTATCTGTACCACAACACTGTTTGCTAACGGAAGCCTAAACTTGTTTTGAGCCACCACCAAGTTCCCCTTGTCTTCCAAGGAATGCTGAGACGGCGGGATATCCTGAACTGGTTGCCCGCTTCAGACCTCTGATTCGCACTTGCTGGTGGGGCCCAGGGATCTGACCAGGAGGCTCTCCAGGTACCTCTGAGGCTCACTAACAGGAGACCGTCTCGCTAAGAGCAATGAGGGGTCCCCTCCACACACCACCTTGCACTGCAGCGCCCGCTGCTCTAAGAGCTCCAAGTCCCACCCCTCGGCAGGGCACCTCCCAACACACTGCGCCAGAAGGGGTTAGCCCGAATCCCCTCTTCGTCCTGTAGTCTTTGTAAGCAGGCCTCCCCTGTAGTGGGGCCTTTAGCAATACCTTGGAGCGCACCCTGAACCGGCTGTGCTATAAATGTAATCATGAGCTCCTGAAACACTTCTGTACAAACAGAACCTGGTCTTAGTGATGTATCTATCACCATCCAATAATGTCCAGGCTCCAGAGCTGAAAGCACAGGACCTGCCCTGAACCTCCTGGATCAGGAGCTCCAGGGGTCATGCGTGTCTATCTGACGTAGGTCCCAGGTGAAGCCGAGAGCACCCCAGGTTAGGGCCACTGCTCTGGGGTAACCCACAGACCACACCACTCAAGCCTGGAGAACTCGTCTTATTTTCAAGATTAAGGTGAATTGAGGATATCCTTAATGTCGTCCACAATCACCAAATCAGAGGACATATTTGGACATAAACGAGCATATCCTTTTACCCGTGGCCCTCAGTCTACACAAAATTATCACTCAGTCCCACTACCTTATTTAGAAAAGACCAGCTTTGAAGTTTCTCAAAAGGACTTTCCGAACTGTGGGGCACATCCCTAATTACTTCTTTATACCTTGTTGGGTTTCTCAGTTTTCTTACTTGGAAAACCTTTCCTTTTTAAAAGGGTATCATTTCGGGACTTCCCTGGCGAACCAGTGGTTAAGACTCTGCGCTTCCACTGCAGGGGGCACAGGTTCAATTCCTGGTTGGGGAACGAAAGATCCTGCATGCTGCAGGGTGCGGCCAAAATAAATAAATAAAATAAAAGGATATCATTTTGCAACTGAGCCATGAAGACTTTTTCTGGATTTTTTTTGGTCTCACACATTTCCTTAGTTTCCAAAATTTTTTCACTTCTTAACCACTGGTAGACAATGTATCCCTTAACTGCTTCATAAAACTAAGTGGCCCTGTGATTTCAATGGCCTCTGCCCATCAGTGCTTTTTTCCCTCCACTTTGGGCCCATTCACCCACACTTTCCGAACTAATTCTGTTCAAAAAAGGGTAGAAGTATTTTGTTACCTCCTCTGCCCATTATTTGGTAAAAATAATAACCAGAAGGAAAACAGCTGTAAGGAGTCAGGATGAACAAAGGACAACAAGGCCTGGATGACTACAAAGCAACTGATCGGGGCTCCAGGACATCCAGTTTCCTTCCTCCCTGTGATGCCCAGTTACACCCCCCCATCCAGATGCCACCGGCTGGCTACCTCCTAGCCCTGCAGTGTCCCAGGCGGCTCCACACCCCTTTTCCGGCGCCCCCAGGCCCAACCTCTCTCTGTCCTGGTCCCAGTCGACACGAGCACTGAGCAACCACCAAGCACCACGGAGCACCACCGCACCAGGAGAGAATGGGGAGGACAAAGCTCTTTAGCGCCTGCGTGCTCCAGCACCTCCTCGGGGCTGCATCCCCACCTCTCCCCGCCTCTGGCGCTGGGAGACGGCAGAATTGGGGAGGGGGCTGCCGCACTGGAAAGGCAAGTCCGGTCAAGAAAACTCCGTCCTGCTCTGATTACTTGGGACACTTGCCAGACACATAGCTCCTGTCACCTCTGCCTGCATCGGTCACACTCGCTGCCTTCTGGTGTCATCTCAACTTCTTATCACTGATGGTGGCAGAAACGGAAGAGAAGGAAAAAGGGACCACTCCAGGGGACTTCCCTGCTGGTCCAGTGGATAAGACGCCACACACGCAACGCAGGGGGCACAGGTTCAATCCCTGGTCAGGGAACCAGATCCCACATGCATGCCGCAACTAAGAGTTCACATGCCACAACTAAGATCCCACGTGCCGAAACTAAGACCCAGCACAGCCAAATAAATAAATAAATATTAAAAAAAAAAAAAAGGGACCTCCCCACACACCCGGGACTTCTGCACCCAAGTCCAGCCTCCGACCCTTCACCACCCTCAATCCCTCCTGGGTCTTCCACCCTTTCCTTCCCCAGCCCCTCCTGCCCACGCCCACACCAACTCCCAAGTGACTCCTTCCACAGAAACTGCCTGTTTTCTTAACTCTACGTGGATATACCAAGGGTGCTGACCTTGCACAGGGTCACTGTGAGAAATAAGGAAATATCCTAGAATGCTGACTGCCAGTGCCCGGCACGCCCCAGACATCCAACATGTGTCAGATCACTGCACAAAGTTTACACTATTTAGTACTGGAGTTTTGGAACATTAGACAAATGATTTTTGAGAACTGACTTGGTAACACAGCTAGCCTGTTTATTTTCCTTGGGGGTGAAATATTCCAAGGTCTGAAAGACCAACTTGGACATGAACTGAGCACAGAGCTGAGGACTGTTAACTAGCAATGTCGGCTCTTGGCCACCAGGAGGCAGCATGGCGTCACCACGGCCACGAGGAGCCAGCTCTTACCGATGAGCAGCCAGTAGTTGTGCAGGTAGTTGAGCTTGCTCTTGCCTTTGAGCCCAGGGTCGAACTTCAGGTCCGTGCTGGGTGTGATCACACACTCCCCTTTGTCCCCGATGGTGACACCGTCGGTCTGGGGTCCTTCCAGCAAAGGAAGGGTGCTGCCTCGGGGCTGGGAAGACAGACTGGAGTGAGGCTGGGGGTGCCCATGTGGACAGCAGTGTGCCTGCAACTGTCCTAAGCACGTGGTCCTATTGTGGGGCTGGTCAGGAAGGCAGAGCAGGACTCCAAGGCCCCAAAACTGGGCAGGAGCAGCCCCTCCCTCAGGACGTGACAACGCTGAACTGAAAATTCGGGGTACTTCCCTGGTGGTCCAGTGGTTAAGACTCCGAGCTCCCAATGCAGAGGGCTTAGGTTCGATTCCTGGTCAGGGAACTAGATCTCGCATGCTGCAACTAAGACCTGGCACAGCCAAATAAATAAATAAATATTTTAAAAAATAAATACATAAATAAAATAAAATTCCGATGTCTTTTATTTATGTATTTATTTTGGCCACACCGCGCAGCACGCAGTATCTTAGTTTCCCGACCAGGGATTGAATCTGTGCCCCTTGCAGTGGAAGTGCGGAGTCCTAACCACTGGACCGCCAGGGAAGTCCCTCGGATGTCTTTTTAAACGTGGACATCTCTTTAAATGTGGGAACTGGGAAACAGGAAGGGTGTGTGTGGAATTCCAAGAGGCTACTGTGAGAAGCAGATATAAGTGAAGGAGTTACACATGATACAAGTGACCAGGGTGGGAAACCTCTAGCCACGAGCCCGGTGCTGCCTCGGGCACTGCTGGACCCAGGCAGGCACTGCCCTGACACGGGAGCAGAGGACTGGCTCACTGTGAAGACAGGAGATGCCAACCAAACAGTTCAAACGTCATAAGGACCAAAACGGCGGCTGGGACTGTGATGCCTCAGACACTCAGAGACTGAGCGCCTGAGGCAAACTGGTGAGGTCCCAGGAGGCTGGACCGGTCATGAAAGGATGGACAGGATTTGAAGAGGAAAAAAGGAACACGGGAGAGCATCTGAGGTGTGAGGCGCAGCCTGAACAAGGGAACTCTTGGAACTCAGGGAGAGGATGGACAGTGCAGCCCCACAGAGACACTAGCCGTGTGGCAGTGGACGGGTGTCACGGGGCTGGCCTGAGGGGAGTGTGAACCCCAGCTGGAGAGTCTAGACTTGAACCTGAAAGCCAAGGGGAGCAACCGGGGCTTCCTAGGCTTAGGAAGCTGCTTTAGTCATGTGCATCTCTTCTCATGAGGTACTGACAGACGTGGTACACGTAGGAACTGTTTCCGAGGATGTTAAGATCTGTGTCCTGCATTCTCAACTAACAGGATGTTCATATATAATTCATTCGTTCGTTGCTAAAATGGCACAGGAGTGTTTCGGAGGCTGCATTTATGAGCCCCCCCGCCCCGCACAGTGGACTCACCACAACGGCGACCCCCTCGTGTACCATTGAGGGGGAAGCGTAGAGGCTGGTAGAGTATTTCCCCACATACAGGGTGGGCCTAGGAGACAAACAGATACATGCATTCCACTGTCATTTAATTTCTGGACCCCACAAAAGGGGGCTCTTTGGAGAGAAGAATCACAGCCCCGAATCCCACTCCTAGGAGGAAGCACATTAACTCCCGAGGCTCTCAGTACCAAGACAGGGTACTGCCCTGGGAACCAGGAAAGCGGGACTGCGGGGCCCGCTGTCACTGATGCCTTCGAAGCGTGCACAGGCCACCTGCCTGCCAGCCGGGGTTTCCTCATCTGCAAATGGCGGGGCTGCGCTAGCTCACCCCCGCGACAGCCTGAGGCAAGGACCACGAGCGACGATCACCTGGGAGAGACTGGAGGCTTGTAACCATGGCACAGCCTCCAAGACGGCCCGACCAGGGTGCTCTGACAACTGAGCTGCCACCAGAATCCCCACTGCAGTGTCTTGTGGGTCCTAAAGATTCTAGAGGTTTTACAGAAGCCCTGAGAGAGTCAACTGCTCTTATCCAGGGGATGCACGGGAAATCCCAAACCCGGCGAGACTTCCCGCGGGTCCCTGTTAGGGGCATCGAGGAGGGGATGGGATCTGGCTTTGTCCGTGGTTGTCATCAGCGTGACAACGCGAGGCTGCACGTCCAGACCCTGCTGGTTACTATCAGTAGCCAGCCTGGGCTGGGTCACCTGCTGAATTCTCTAAACCTCTCTCTGCAAACCACCTGACATTTGAACGGTGCCGTAAATTCAGAGAACATTTCACACTCACCCGATCTCCTCCACGGCTCGGCAAAATGGGCAGCTGAGGCCCAGCAAGGCTGAGTGACCGAGTTACAGGCTATTCACAGGTGGGGATGGAGAACACGAGCCTGCCGAGTCTTAGACACCCCCTAACACTTTGGTCTTGATTTTTAAAGCAAATACGACTTACAGTAAAATTTCAGAGAATAACAGAAAGTTAAAAAATAAATACGTCTCTCATATTCCCACCACCTGAGATAGATCCAGATCGTACTACAGTTAGACAAGGCAGTCTCTCTCCTAGTCCCACCCATAATTTTAATGTATTTACTATTGGAGAATCTGAAGCGTCCAGGGGTGTCCAGTTCTTAGATTCTGAGGTTTCAGAACAAGCCGTTCTTGCCTCTTTATGTTCCTCACGGCTTCAGGGACGCCGGCCCCGAGCCCTGGTCCTCAGGTCATGGTACGGCTCACTGCTGCTACAGCACCAGAACACCAGGGCCACAGCCGCCCCCTTCTGCCCTGAGTCCCCGACTCACATCAGCTTGCTCTTGGCCTCCGTCTCCTTGGGGAACGGGTACTTCCACTTGGTGATGCGCCCCACCTCCCCCGACATGAAGGTCAGGTAGCGCAGGGTCTCCACAGCGACGTTGATGTGCATCACCTTCCGCAGACCCTCCCGCTGCCAGATGTAAAAAGCCACCACGGGGGAAGCATAGTTTTGGATCCACAGGACGTCCCCAGATTCACTGTCCACGGTCACCACCAGCCCATCGCCATTGGACACAAAGTGGGACATTTCTGTACAGATCAGATAAACATAGCGTGTCGAGTCTCACCCAGCTTGCGACCACATCCTCTACTCCCCTGGCAAGCTGCAGCCACTCAGCTAGAGGAAACAAGCCTTCTGGAGTGTTCTCAGATCGCCTCCAGACAACTCCGCTGGCTTCCAGCGAACTCTCTCAGGCCCTACGATAGCAAGACACTGAGAGCTGCCGGGTTTATAAATATAAGACAGGGTCACTCTCTCACGTGGTAATGTTCTTTCTTCACTTGGTAATAGCATTCGATTCAATTAGTGGGATTCAACTGCTGAGAAGAAAGGAAGCAATGGAGGGCCTATGAATCTGGCATTTGATAGCAATCATTTCAAACTACCGAGCAAGCTGAGAGTCCGGGCTGACCACTGCCACTGCCCACGTGTGACCGCAGAGGAGGTCTGTCAGACTTTCGGGTACCAGTGCTAAGATGGGAAAACTGGCTTTTATGTCACAGGCTGATGTTTAATTCTGCTTCTGCTTCCCATGGGCTCGTAGTTACTTCCTCCTGGGACACGGAGGGACTCAACAAAGTGTGCCCTCCCTCCTCTCGGGCTAAACTTGCCACCATTTTACCTGGGTTCCCTCCACACTTCTCGCCCAGGCCCCTGCCTTCAACACTGACTACTGAAGTATTTACTACGAGTCCACGGAAGTCCAGAACCTGGTGACCAAGAGTGTCTAAAAAGGAAATGCAGCTTTCTGGAGCCCTCGTTTCCCCACAGGTCACAAATACCCGCCTGACCTCACCAAGCCACCGAGGTGCTGGGGGAACTTACTATACTCCACGTCGTCCTCGGGCAGCGCAGCTGCGTAGTCGAAGTAGGTGGCGTTCCACCGGAGCTCGCGGGTTTTGGTGTCGTACATGGTGATGGTGTACTCTGGGGAACACACACCAGCCCGTTACCTGGAGGGGCCACGGCACCTGCGGAGGTGCTGACCTCATCTAAATTATAACAGACGAATCCTCCCTAAATGGTGTGTAAGAAAACCCAGGCCATCCATGTGGAGAGAGACGGGCCACGTGGAGGAAGACTGGAGTCCCAGACGCAGGAGCGAACCTGGCCGACAGCAGGTGGAGCACAGACAGGCCGCCCACGCTGTGCCCTTCAACTCGAGACTCACAGCATCATGAGCGATGTCTTGGTGTTGTTTTAAGCCACTTGAGTTTTCAGGTGGTTTATTATACAGTATAGCAATAGACAGCTGAGATGAGAAACCGTCACCCAGATGTGGGATGGTGCCGTAACAAAAACCTGTAACGTGTGGCGTTGACCTTGGGAGCGGGTGGCAGATGGAGGCTAGAAGAGCAGTAAGGAAACTGCTGCTGGAAGCTGAAAACGATGACCCAGGTTAGGTAGTGGCAACACAATTAGTAGAACTACTTCTTGCAGTAACTTGGAAAACAGAAAGAAAGTACCTAATAAACTCGTGGATCTGTCTAAGGAGATTTCCAGGCGGAATGCAGAACACGCCAAGTGGTTTCTCTTAACGGCGTATGGTACGACGCAAGGCAGATAAGCTAAAGAGGAAACCATTCAGTTTTCAAGCTGAATCTAGAGGAACTACAGAGGGTCCAGGACTGATGCCCCAGCTGGAAAAGATTCTCAATGTGAAAAATGGCCTTAGGGCAAAGATCAGGTTCAGGTGCTACCAGTAAAAAATGGCTCTGGGGTCAAGATCAAATCAAAGATGAGGCTGTAAGGCCCTCCTTTGAGGCCTCAGAAAGATTTAAGGTGGTCCTACATAGACCCTCTGCTAGGTAAGAGGGTTCTAAGAACCGTAAGAGTGCTGTCCCATACCTCAAAGTAGAGAGATTTGTGGGTATGGCTTTATATCTAATGGAGTAGACTATAATTTGACACATGGGAAGCCCACGAAGATTTTTAAGGGAGTGATACCAGCATGGACCAAAAAAAACAGAGACAGTCAAAAATGGGGGGAAAAAAAAAAGTCCTCTTTATCCCCAACTTTCAATGGACAAGGAACAGATTGAGAAAGCTACAAAACCCTCACTGTTTCTTAAGGAAAAGAAAGGACTTCTCAGAGGGAAGGACCAGGCTGCTGAGAACAATATATTGGGGAACCAATTCCAGAGGGCAAGACTGGGCCCTAATCAAGGAATCTTCAGAGTAGGGGAACCTGAAGACATGTGCCTGGCTGGATTCCAGAATCACTAAGCACCAGTGACTGCTGTGCGTCTATCCTTCCCTCCCTTTCTGAATGGAGTATCCAGTGCAACTCTCCTATCTGTGTCTATGCTGGAGGGGAGATAATGTGTCTCCTTTGATTCACAGGTCTCCAGATCAGAAGCCTCGCCCACTTCCAAACCAGATACAGATCAAAAGCTGCTGGATTTTGAGCCCCATGCTGTGGCTGGACTTGGGGAGTCTTGGGAAGGGGTGAGTATATTCTGCATGTAGGAGGGTTGTGAATTATTGCAACCAGAGAGAAGCCTGTGGTGGAAGGTCTGAAAAGATCACCACTATCAATGCTCCCCCATCCCTGTACCTCACGTGACAGTCTTCCCACCATGAGGCTGAGTCTCTTTCCCTACCCCTTGGTTCCGGGCTGGCCCCGTGACTTGCTTTGACCAACAGGCTGCAGCGGAAGTGAAATTCCAGGACTTCTGAGCCCAGACCTTAGAGGCATTGTAACGTCCACTTTTCCTTTTTTTTGGCCGTGCCTCACCGCTTATGGAATCTTAGTTCCCAGACCAGGGATTGAACCCAGGCCCTCAGCAGTGAAAGCGCAGAGTCCTAACCACTGGACCACCAGGGAATTCCCGCAACGTCCACTTTTACTCAAGAGGAGAACCCAGCTGCCATGTAAAGAAGTCCAGGCTATCTGCATGGAGCTGAACCAAGGTCCCAGACATCTGAGTGAGCCCAGCCAATAGCCTGTGGAGTGGAGGCCATCCATCCCTGCTGAGCCCATGGACTTGTAAGCAGTAAAATGTTGGTGTTGGAAGCCGCTAAGTTAGGGTGGTCTGTTATGCAGAGACAGATAATGGAAACAACAGATAGCATTACACGCCCACACACACACACACACACACACACCACACACACACGCCACCGGACGCCAGAGCATAGCCTGATTCCCTCAGACACTGCAATTCTACCTGATAACCAAGCAATGTTTATTCCTGGGTGAAGATGGAACCACTGTAAGGCTTTACTTGATGGACACAGTAAACCAACAAACAAACCCTAAGTGGTCACTACAGTTGGAATACTTGATATTTATGGGGGATGGGGGTGAGTGGAGAGTCCTGCGGTTTCACAGAGACCCTCCCCTGTGATTACAGGAGAGCTCAGCCAGCCTCTAGGGCCCAAGATTATCAGCCTCACTCGTTTTTAGAAAAGCACTGTTTTCCACAGCACCTGAAGGAAGGTTCTGTCTCTCTTTTTCTTAAGGCCTTGGCTACCTGAATGCTTAGACCTAAGTTTAGTGCTCAGTTGTAATGACTGCATCTTAGGTTTTGGGTATAATCTTTCCATTCTAAATGTTTTCTTGCTCGCTTCCCCTTTTAGCTCTATTTTAGCCGTCCATGCCACAGTTTTTATGGAGTAGTGGTATAGGTCAGGGGCTGCACACGTGAAATGAGTAAGGCAGATCCCTGGAGGAAAAGGCCCCCACCCATTCACTCGCTGCAGCCTCTGAACACCTGCTGCGTGCCAGCAACACGCCAGGTGTGGAGACTCGGCAGGCGAATAAAACCAAGTCCTGCCCTCAGGAAGCCGACAGTCTAGCAGGGGAGGCAGAAAACACGCACATATGATTTAGAAACATGTAGTGATGAGTGTTGAGAAGGAAGGGGCTCTGGAGGGAGGAGGTGGGAAATGGTGCCGAGGAGGAGGGCGCTGCTGATGCCTGGGAAGGGCCGCCGATGGGCGGTGTGAACCGCTGTGCGTGCCGAGCACAGAGAGCTGTGGTCCCCAGGCAGTGGGGGAGCTGCGAGGCGGGGAAAGGCTTCACGGAGAGGGAGGCTTCTGAGCAGCGCTGGGAAGGAAGAATGGACGCCGGCCGCACAGGCAAGAACGTGTGTACCTGGTAGAGACGAACCCCACTACTCCAAGTTTAAAAAAATAGCACTGCTTATTCTGGGACCTGATTGGAAATGTTTAAGTGAGGGAAATGCAGCGGGGGAAGAGGCAAAAGAGGTAGCGGAGGCATCAAGGGGGCTTTGCGGGCTACGGTGCGGTTTAGACTGGAACCCTCAGGCACTGGGGAGCCACCGGGCTGGGGGGCGGCTCTTATAAAGGGGAATGACATGGTAAATCTGTGTGTGGACTAGACAGCTCTGGCCAGCTTCTAGAGAATGAAGCCCGGAGGCAGAGACCCACGGGGAGGCTACTTCAGGTCCTTTTTTGCATACAGGCAGGTTGTACATGATAAAAGCTTCCTTCTTACCTGTTCGCCCAAGATACAGAAGAGAGGTTGATGGGCAGAGACTATCCGCAAAGGCCGATGACAAAGTCTGCTGTTTCTCCCCGGTCAGGAGGTCAATGACGTACCAGATGTCCTGCTTTTTACCTGCAAGGTCACAAGGACACGCTGTGGTTTACACTCGCCCAATATGGAAAAAAAACATCCCTGCCAAACTAGCAGCTCAAGATGTTCTCTGCACTGACAGACAGGCCTGAAATTCTTACGATGTCAAACACATTTCTCTGTGGCTCCAAGGGTGACAAGGTTAATGGTAATGTGGAGATAATAAAACTTCTTGGACCACTGGGTCTTATAACAACTTAATAACCTAGTCATGGTATAAAAATTTCTCCAAGCCTAATAATGTAATAACTCACAGATTTTATTGCTCTGATGAATGGCTTTAAATATGAAAAATCTGGCCTGTAAAGGCAATCCTTTTCCCATAGACTAGGATCTATATAAATCCAGAAATGTACCCAGGGGTTTGTCTCCCTGGTAACCATCATTCATATATCTCAGCGTCCCTACTAATGAGCCCTCATGTAGAGAGGATCTACGGTTACTGTTTCTAACTCTAATCAGCTGGTACCTGTGACTGGGCAGTAGAGTTGGTGGCAACCTGGTGCTAATGAGGCCAAAGTTATCTCGACCGTGACCCCAGCCAGTAAGTGACTCCCCAGCCACACGCTATACTCCTCCCCTCATTCAGCTGATTAAAAGTTATAAACAGGTGGACAGCATAGCCAAACAACACGATGAGGAAAGCTCAAAGCGTATGTATCAATACCTATGGTTATATACACCAGACCATCCTAGTAAGTTCCTGAGAAAGCTGCTTTATCAACACAGGATATTATTACCACTGCGATTTCAAGATAAATACAGCTCCCACCTGAAGGTCAACGCCTTCACCGTGATGCGCACGTCTCTGTCTCGTAAGGCTTGCTTTGTAAGACAAGCCTTGTCTCTTGTGTCTTCCTACCTTATTAGCCAAGTTTCCTATTTCAAGGGACTCTTGGAAGCACAGTACCAAGACGCCAGGAAGCTCACAGGGCATCAGAATTTGCTAAAGCTACGCTTAGTTCTAACAGAGGTAGCACCCGTCCGAAACTTGTCTGTGGGTCGCAACTGCCCGTTCTCAAAGACCAATCTTAATATGAAAAAGATCTGAAGACAGAGAGAAAACATCACCAAACGGCTGTGACCAGGACCCCTTTCCATCTGGCTTGGCACCCTTCGGGTTACTTCCAGGACCATCACAGCCTGCATAACTCAGCT
This sequence comes from Grampus griseus, assembly GCF_964374135.1. Lineage (NCBI taxonomy): Eukaryota > Metazoa > Chordata > Mammalia > Artiodactyla > Delphinidae > Grampus > Grampus griseus. The sequence goes on along the minus strand of NC_139014.1, from coordinate 14,366,513 downwards.
ACCCCTTTAATGGATGGATCGGCCAACGGCCACAACTCTAAATGCACCCTAAGTGATGAACTGCTGGTCAGAGCTGGAAGACCAGGCAGAAAACAGTGACACGGAGGGTGAGGAGATGTTCAGAGGGGCCCGGGGCATGGCCCAGAAGACAGAGGAAGCCTGTGCCGATCACTTCCTCTGCATCCCCAGGCTGGGGGCTTCCTCATTCTGAAGGTGTGCAAGGAAGCAAGAGCCCCGGTCTCCTTAGACAAAAACTTAAAATCCAGCTTGGGCCTGCGCTCGAGGCCCACAAACACACATAAAGCTCCCGAGGCATGAATAGGCAATAAGCACTTTAAGTTCCTCAGAAAGCAAGCTGCTTTATAAATACGGGATATTATTACTACTACGCTTTCAAGACAAACACAGCTCTCATTTGGGTTACAAATGCATTTTTATTGACATTTTGGCAGCAACATGGTAAAAGAAAAGCAGCTGATCTGATGCTTTGAAGATGTGACCCCTGTAGGTATGAAGGCAGCTTATCTACGCAAGCTGTTATGTGCTGTTTTTAATCCAATATTCTGATAGCAGGAAATACTAAGAAAGCCCTATAATTAATAGGCAGAGCCTGGCTTCCCTTTCTTGGCTCAGACGATGGTATTCACTTTAAATTTCATCCAGTTGCTTCTGAGTACGTTGCAAGTTGCAATCTGTAAATCGCAAGGGTAGGTCAACACAGCAGCTAAAAGCTTGTTAAATGAGTAACCTAATGGTGTCAAGTCTGCTCCCAAGTGGGGGGAACCCTTTCTTAATAGGTCAGCTGATCCTGGCGTGAACCAGCACAACCGAGGCAAGAAAGACCTTTCCCAGAAGGGCCAGTGGGGGAGTGACTCTACACCTCTCTCTCAGACACGCCACTTTCCCAGATTCTGGGGTTCATTTCCAAAAGGGATCAAAGTTTCAGGAACCCTTACCCATGTAGAGAATTCCATCTGAACTTCGGCACGGGGATGCCTGCACCAACTCTGGGATCGTAAAGGGAAGTTTCTTTAAAAAAAAAAAAAGGAAAAGAGAAAAAAAAAGTTAACCAAGTCTTGTGCAATTATTACAATTTCACTGCACAGTTTCTGTTACCCAATTCTGCTAAAAGGGAGGAGCACTGTTGATGGTAGATGGGAGTTTTCCTAACTGGAAACCAGGGAGAAGGGGCACCCCAGGCTCCCCTATCCACTTTGGACAAGCCCTCAGCTCCCAGGTTCTGGGCATTAGAAACAAGAATTCTGTTACTTGACAAGCCCCTCAAAGTCTCTTGTCCAGAGCGCTCCTGGGGATGACACAAACCTTCTCCGAAAAGACATACAAATATGGAGGGTTATACAATCTTTGAAATTCTAAGGGGGGCGGGCAGGAAGAATTGTCCTGTCTTGGAAAATTGTCCCAGAGCCGGCTTGACTGAATAGAAAATGCTCCTCAGAGAGGGAGTGAGCCATGAGACTATTCTGAAGAGAAGCAGCCTCGGTGCCCAGCTGAAGCCTCGAGGGAAAGGAGAAGTCATCACTCATGGGCAACACAGGAGTTTGAGGCAGGAAAAGAAGTTTTGGTGTTTTCTCTAGCAAATAATTCTCTACTGAAAAACAGAAGAGAATTGGGTCTTTTGGTACTAAAAGGAAGTTATGGTAGGTGCCAGGAAAAGAAACTCAGAGCAATCCACATGTTTCAACTGCATTTCATCATAAAACCGATTCTTCTGAGTCTACAGCTGACATCTGACAAGTCCTTTTGGTTAACGTTTGTTTCAGAATACTTTATTTTTGGAACATTCTGTGTTCTTGAAACCGTTCCACAGATACCTGCTTCTACGATGCTGTCACCTTTCTCTCCAAGAAAGCAAAGATTTCTCTCGAGCTTTAGTAAACAGAACTTTAAATAACCAACAATGTGGATTTCCCCATCATCCCGGTGTTTAAACTAAGCCTTAGCAAAGGAAAAATGCCACGGAGAGGCAGTAACGACTGGGTTTCCCCCAGATGTTTCTGAGGATCAGAAAGTCATTGCAAGGTTTCCAGTCTGGAGCCTGGCGGTGTCTGCTGAGCGCCTCCTGAGTGCTGGCTGAGCCATGAGAACCTGCTGGTTCAGATCAACGTTTCTGAACTCTGAGCTGTACGTTGAAAAGCTCACTGAGGAAGCTGTGAAAAGATACTGATGCCCAGGCCCCAATCCAGACCACCTGATTCAGAATCCCCAGAAATTTTTTTTTTAAGCTCTCAGGTGATCTCAACGCACAGCTAAATTGAAGGTCAGTGGTCTAGAGCCTCCGGAGTAGAAAGCAGCTAAATATACTCACCGTCAGGCCTTCATTATTCTTGCCCCCAAGCGTATACAGGCTGCCATCGTTGGGATCTGGGAGGAATGCAGGCCTAGAAGTTAAGCAATAAGTATCAGTGAAAGATTATAGCCCAGGGCACAGAGTAAAATACCAAAGCCATGCAAAGCCATGATTGGTGAGGTGGGGGGGGAGTGGGGTGTGTGTGTGTGTGTGTGTGTGTGTGTGTGTGTGTGTGTGTGTGTGTGTGTAAAACAATTCCATCCACTGCTCTTTCATTTTACCCACAGATAATAAAATATCCTTCTGGTGCTCTATACTATACTAGGGTGAAAAAAAAGCAACCTACAAAGGAAAACCAGTACAAAACCACAGAAGACTAAATCATCATTCCGTCAAGGCGTCCTGGATGAAGGTAAAATAAGTGAAAAGGACCCAGCAAGTCTGCTTTTCAGTTTCCCAGTCAGCTGCATATAGAACTTCAACAATTAATATTTAATAGCATGGCATGGTACGTAAACAGGGAGAACAAATCTGCCTTTGGTGTTCCACAAACATTCATTTTTAGGAGGCAGTAAAAGCAGACTCTGAAAGTTTGACATGAGAAAGAACCTGCCAAGGGGATGGGTCAAGGTCTCATCAGTAGCTTCCCAGGAAGCAGGTTCAAGGTGCTCTTTTGTAAAGTTAACCTGCTAACGACTGAACTACGACGCAGTCACTCAGAAACCCCTTGCTGAGTCTTTCCTCTAATGTGTTTATAGCATCATTTGAGGCTCTTGGAGGTGCTATCCAACTTTTACTCCAAAACACACACTCTAGTAGCAGGTCACGTTCCTGTCTCCTCTCCACGGTTAAGCACAGTGAAGAGGGAGAGATCTAAAGACCCCTGGGCCCTCCTGAGGACTTGAGAAGCTTAAGATCAAAACTCGACTTAAGTTACATCTCAAATAAGCCTTTTTAATACCATTGCCTTCCCACCCCGCCTCCCAGGGAACTGACCATCCTCTCCCCAACACAGGCTTCTTTCTTTCAAAGCACCTGTAAGACTTCCTATGTCTCAGTCACTCTCATTCTACCTTAAATTTATGCATACGTGTACTCCCAGCAACTAGCTTCGTAAACACTGATTGAATAAAATAGAAAATGAATTAAAGGGAAGTGCTGCAGCAAATCAGAAAACTTACTCTTCCACGTGTGTTGGAACCTGCAGGACTGGATCTGTGCAAAAGAACAACAACAAAGGCATCGTCAGACAGACTCTAAAATATCAAAATTCCTAGAGTTCCCAGGAACACAAGATGGACCGATAAATTTATCTACATAACGTATGTGAAGGCACTTTAGAAAACTCACACACAGAAACACAAATGTAAGCTCTTACAGCTGTCGCCGAGATTGGAGAGAGGCCTGAGAGCAGAAGGGAACTGCTGTCAGGAAACGTGCCTCTAACTTGGGGGATGGGCATAGAAGGAAACACTGGTGACAACCCGCAGTGGACAGTGGGTCACAATGTCACTACCTGACACGTCAAGGACTTCTAAAACCTAAATCATCCCTTGGTCAGATGCCTGTCCTGCTGCTAGATACTCCCACTGGGAAAAGCAAAACTGTGACTTAAGAAGCAATGTGGCTGTTGATGAGAATTTGACTGGATGGTAAATGGTAAGTACACGCCTTTGGGGCAGGAATATGACAATTTTAGAGCCTTGAGTGTTCATTCTTCTTGATTCCCTTCGATCCACTAATTCCATTTCTAGAAAATCTAGTTTTAAAACAACACAAAATGTGGAAAATGCTTTCAGTACAAAGATCCTCACAGCAGCGTCACAAATGACCTAACTATTTAGTGATATGGTTAAATTATGCACTGTCCACTTGGTAGAAAATGAAGGCTTCTGAAAGGGCTTATAAAGTTTAAAAACCTGTATCAATCTTTATACTGTTATGTTCAGGAGAAAAGATAACATTGTACCTAGAGTATTAATGCAGCTGAGGAGAAAAACCTTCAATATGGATTAAAAAAAAAAAAACTACATGGAAAGGCCAAAAAAAAGAGTGGGAACTGTAAGTTATCTTTGTTGGAAATAGAAATGACTCCCCCACCTTTTCTATATGGCCCCAAATTTCTACTCAAGTAGGCATTACTTTTGAAATCAGAAAAAAAGTTTTTTTCTCCAAGTCAGTTTTAATATTTGCAACAGTCTAAGTGGCAGAATTTCTCCCTCCCTAGATTCTCCTGGGCACAGATCAAGAGGGTGCTCCCGACTCCATGGGGTGGACGGAGGTGGGAGAGAGAGGCCACCGACACTGCTGTAACAGAGCTAAATCCCCAGGCACAAGACCACACAGTGATGAGGCATTTCCAGCCGTCAAGACCCCACAGACTACAGGCCACGCTGCCCACAAGTTCAAAGCTGGGGCGAGGACGGCAAATACTGTGATATGATTTTGGACACCGGCTCTGCTGATGGTGACAGGCAGCTGTCTAATTCCCTGGGTCAGCCTGGATTCTCAGAGGAAGGAAAACTCTTTCAAGCCTTATCAGCTGTTGATTTTGCTTTACAAGTCCGGCTCTGACACAAAGGCATATGGGTGTTCACAACAACAGAAGCGCAGGCACCACGTGTGGTCTGTGGGCAGCGAACAAACAATTCATTAAAACCAAAAGCATTTCAGGAAACAGGAGGAACTTTCAGTCAGAAAGCACATGTTTATTGTTCCCACTAATCGCCTCTCGGTATACTCTCACAAACAGACTGATGCAAGAGACAGGAAACGAGGGCACACAGCACTCACCCTACTGAAACAGTCAGGGAGCAATTATAATCCCGCTCCTCCAGCGCAGCCCAGAAGCCGTGCACGCCAGGGACAGCAAGAAGGCATATTCCAGAGCAAACACAGCAGGCAAGAGGGCGTCGGTTTTGCTCACTTCAGCCACTTAAAGGTATCGCAGATCAACCCAGATGAGGAGGACACTACCGAATCCCAGCCATTCGCCAGAAACAAGCCGTGGAGACCAACGGGATCTCGACTCCTGTTCCTGAGCTTATCTTTGCTGGACAGTGTTTGCTCACGCTCAGGGTCTCGTCCTCTGGCGCAGACTTTCCTGGTTTTCTAGAGCTTATTCACTGCTCACCTGACACGGAGGCCTCAGGTCCCAAAGTGTGCCCTGCACCAGAAAGGTTCCAGTTAAGACACAGGCCACCAGCAGAAGCCAGAGAAGGATGGGTAGACACCTACATGGGTGTTGAAGAGCCATGCTTCCTCCTAGGCTTAAGGGGACATGAACTCCAGCAGGGGTACCTTCTCATCCATTCATAATATAGGGCCCCTGGAATAAACATCTGCAGAGCTGCAGGCCACGTCACAGCATGACTGTTAACACAGCTCCGATACAGGCAAGCAAATGCGTAACCGTGACCTATTCCACTCATGTTTTTCCCTTAAAGAATCATCTGAACCTGCGCTTTGCTTTAAAATACTACAGGGAAAAAAAAAAAATCATATGGGAAGGGGGCAGATAAGACAAAGAACGGCAGCCTGTTGACAAATGTTCAAAGATAGAATTGACAACACTGGCCTGTCATTTTACTCTTCTCTCTACATATGCTTGAAATTTTCCATTCAGAGAAGGTTAAAAGATAAAAATATTTGAAAAGCCAGCAAAAGGCACCATCTGAAAACGTGCACTGAAAGCCTAACACGAAAAAAGAGTTGTTTTGGATTTAATAATGAGAACTGGTATCAGGCAAGATTCTTGCTCTTAAAAAAAAAAAAAAAAAAAAATCACCCATGTGAAAAGGAACAGTGGCCTAACCCTAAGGCTATAAACAAACACTGGTACAAAATAAGCCTCTCTACCTATAGGGGACTGATAAGGATAAAAGCCATCTCACAAAGCTGCTTTACTTTCAGAAGGAAAAAAAAAAAAAAAAAGGGTTACTTTACAAGTATAAAAATGGGTGTTATTCAAGGTAAAGGTAAAGATATCAGAAGAGGAAAATAAAGCTGAAATCAGTGTTTGGTCTCCAAGATTAAGACAGAAACAGATCTGCCCACTGCTCCCCTGGGAGCAGCCACTGTACTCGGTTCCCCTCCAGGGTCCATCCAGCTCAGACCTGAAACGGCACAACCTTTACTCTTGGAGAAACCTGGGTGAGGTCAGGTGACACTCAGGGCTCCTGTTTTGTGCGGATCGAATCCTCCTTTTCAATCTGAGGCAGAAATGACTTAAAATAAATGTAAACATCCTGTATCTACAAAAGAAGTGAGTTTTCGTCTTTCCAAGAATACCTTTCTCGCCTTCATCCTCGATCCCATCCTCTCTCAAACCTCACACCTTCTCCCTCTGCGCTGGACCCCAACCGCACTCTTCACTCTGCTCCCTTCTTGAGCTCTCAGTCCATCAGCAACAACAGCTCTACCCTTCACCCCGCGGGCTATCCCACGTGCCTGCTGCCCCAGCCCACGGGCTTCATCCCTCCCCTCCTTGAGACTCTCCACCTCCCGGCCTCTGTGGCCCTTGCACTGCACTGATTTTTCACTCACCTCTCCCTCTCTCTCTCTCCCACCCACTCCTCTCCCCTCTCCTCCCCACTCCCTACTCCAACAGGGAGGAACTTTTCCAGGTTCTCCCCTCAGTTCTCTCCGAGAGCACATCCACCTCTGTAGCTTCAACCATAATCACAGTGGGGAAATTCTAGGTCCCCATCTCTCGAGCTCTTCTTTCTGGACTGACTGGACATTTCCACTATCTCCTGCCAGCACCTTGACCGCCACTTGTCCAAATCACACCCTCCATCTTTCTCTCCAGACTGGTCTGACTACCCGATTTTGTTAATGCCATTCTCCTAGAAGGCGGGCAAGCCTCAAACCGTTCTGTTGATGCATCATCCTGTTTCCTACTCACAGCATCCCTTCAACATCATTGGAACCCCTTGTCTTTCGGGTGCTCCCTTTTCTCCTAGTCTGTGTGCCCTTTGGGATCAGAAAGACCTATGCTTAAATCCTACTCCGCCAAATCTCTCTGAGCCTCAACTTCCTCATCAGTGAAGAGAAAAAAAGAAATAGAGATAATAACACCAAACTCATGCAGCATCTCCGTGTGGATTAAAGAAGGTTAAATGTGTGTTAAGACTGTAAGTCAGTGCCTTGATAGAGAAGAGTGATCCTTCTAAAGACGTCAATCAGATTATGCTTCCCTGCCACTCACAATCCTCTGATGGGTCCCATCTCACTCAGTGGAGGCCGATGTTCACACAAATCCCACACAACCCCACCCTCCCACACCCACCCTGGCACTCTCCGATTATCTCCTCCTCACTCTATTCTGGTGACGAGGAATGCTGGAATGCCATGCTGGAATACAGGGTATTCCTGAGTACTGCCAAGCCTGCCCCTGCCTCGGGGCCTTTGCATTTACTGTTCCCTGTGCCGAGGTCTTCGATCAGATGTCACCATCTCAGAGGGGTCTTCCACGACCATCCCCTACCCCCCAGGATTCCCTACCCCTCTTCCCTGCTTAATTTTTCTCCATGACACTGACCACCTCCAAAGTACTGTGTATTTTGCTTATGTTTTTAAACGTCTGACTTGGGCCACTGGAAGATCCAAGGGGGCTGGGATTTATCTTTCGCTGCCTGCTATACCCCCAACATCTAAAACAGTGCCTGGCGCACAGGAGCTGCTCAGTATATTTACTGAATGGGGCAATCGATAAATGTTAGTTTCCTTCCCACTTCCACTCCTGCCCTGCCTGGATATCCATTGCTGATCACTTCTACAATCCAGCAGCTCTGCTCTATCAACCCTCAACCAGAATCCACCTGGCAATCCCCTTTCCTCTGCCCAGGCTTCTGAGCACTGCCGAAGAAAACACTATAATCACGTGTGTGATACCAAAATACATGTATGGCCAGCTGGGCCCCATGTCATAGGAGATATGTTTATCTACCTACTGGTTGGCCTCTGTTCCCCGTTCCTCACAGCTGGTGTTTCAGACCTTCACCCCTTGCCTCAAGGCTCTTTCCTCTCCGCACATGACTCCCCTCTGTGGCACAGGGGAAGTGAGGGGGGCAGACCGGGCTCTCAGAAACTTCCTACCCCTCACCCTCCAGGTTTGCCCAACCCCACCCTTCCCTTCACATCTCTATAAAAGGACATTTTCACCTTCATGTTCACAGATATTTCACACTCACACATCTAAAGCCCCCAGACGGTATCCTGTCTCCAAGGATCTTCAAATCCTTCTGGCTAACTCCTTCCCCTCTGCCTATAAACACGCCAAACCTCTGGGGTCCCCTTGCCTCCTTTGTACATGCTCCCCGTTCTCTCCTAAATGCATCCACTTTAAGTGTACAGTTTGATGAGTCATGCTGCATGGCTTGTGGGATTTTAGTTCCCCGACCAGTAATCGAACCTGGGCTCTCGGCAGTGAGGGCACAGAGTCCTAACTACTGGACCACCAGGGAATTCCCTCGATGAGTCTTGAAAAACATGCATATCCACGTAGCTACCCTCACGATCAAGATACAGGATATTTCCATCACCCTGAAACATCTTCCCATATCCCCTTAGATTCAATAACCTAACCCCCACCCCAGACACCACTGACAGATCTGTTATGTTTGTTCTAAAATTTCACAAATGGAATTCATACAGGAGGTTCTCTTTTCTGTCTGGCTTCTTTCTCTCTGCATCATGTTTCTGAAATTCACCCATAATGTTAAGTGTATCCGTTCTTTTTTGGTGCTGAATAGTGCTCCACTGTATGGGCATACCATCAATTGTTCATCTGTGGATGGATGTTTGGGTTATTTCCAATTTTGGGCTGGAAAAACATGAATAAAGCTGCTAGGAACATTTGCGTACACGTCTTTGGACCTATATTTTCATCTCTCTTGGGAAAATACCTGGGAGTAGAATGACTGAGCCATACTGTTTACGTCTGACTTGACAAGAAACTGCCACAGTCCTCCAAAGGGGCCGTGCCTTCCCGCCAGCAATGTGTACGTTGTCTAGAGTTTTTTATCTTTAAAAAAATTTTTTTAACACACAAAAATCAATTGATAAACACGTTGATATCAAAATTAAAAACACAATATCATATACAGTTCTTAAAAAAATACTTAGATGTAAATCAAACAAAAGAGAGACAAGACTTATATGTTGAAAACTTCAAAATGCTGATAAGAGAAATAAAAGATCTAAAATGCAGAGACATACCATGTTCATAGTATAGAAGATTCAACATAGAAAAGATACCAATTCTTTCCAAACTGATATACAAGTATAATGCAATTCCTACCAAAATTCCAGAAAGATTTTTTTTAAAACATCTTTATTGGAGTATGATTGCTTTACAATGGTGTATTAGTTTCTGCTGTATAACGAAGTGAATCAGCTATACATATACATATATCCCCGTATCTCCTCCCTCTTACCCTCCCTAACCCACCCCTCTAGGTGGTCACAAAGCACCGAGCTGATCTCCCTGTGCTGTGCGCTGCTTCCCACTAGCTATCTGTTTTACATTTGGTCGTGTATATGTCCATGACACTCTCTTCGTCCATCCCAGCTTACCCTTTCCAGTCCCCGTGTCCTCAAGTCCATTCTCTACATCTGCGTCTTTATTTCCGCCCTGCCCCTAGGTTCTTCAAAAGCACTTTTTTTTTTTGCCTATAGTTTTTAAAATGTTGATTCCTAGGTCTTTCCCCCAGGAAGTTGATTCTGTAGGTAGAGCCAGGGAATTTGAATTTTTAACACATGTGAGGTGATTCTGACGCTGAGCCATACTGGGAAACCAACGCTCAGATCCTCTGTTTCACCCTCTCACTTTCCATACCTTTCTCAAGGCGCTGCTCTCTGGCCCCTACCCTCAGGATAAGGTCACAACTGCCAGTGTCAAGTTCCAGTGGCCGAGTCTAATAAACACTGACAAATCCTTCTCCCACGTGACATCTGGCAACGTTCTCCAGGAGAGCCCCTGACCCAGTCCCACTTCCAACTGCTTATGGAGTCTCTCAGCCCCAGAACCCGTCATCCATCCTGAACCTGCTCCTCCTTTTGCATCCCCCAGATCGGTTCATTGACCCCACTTCCACCCGGTCACACAATCTGGAACCTCCGAGTTCTCCTGACTCCCCCCACCTTCTCTTAATTCTAACCCCCTCCCATTCAATTAGATCCTGAGTTTTATCAGATTAGACCTACTAAACGTTTCTCAAAAATCTATGTCCTCCTTTTCCTCTCCTTCACCAAAATGTGGCAGTCACCACTTCCCACGGGCTCTAGGCAGCCTCCTAACCAAGCTCCCTGTCTCGGATCTCTGCCCTTCAGACGTGCACTCCACCCACCGCCCGAGGGCCGACAAAGGCAAATCTGTTCTTGTCTTTCCTCCACGTAAAATCCTACAACGGCTCCCCTCTGCCGACTGAATACCTTCCATCTCTATGGCTCAGGTCAGAGGTTCCCAAACTTTCTGGGTTCACAGCACCCTTAGTGTCTTGGTAATTTCTTCACAAGGCCCGAGGCCAAAAGAAATACCTAATGGTTCCATTTATTCAGTGGTTAGGTCCAAACGACTTGAGTATTTAGGGCCTCGCAACTTAGAGGCCACGTGGAAAAAAATAATACTACACGTCAACTGAAAGAGAAACGTTTATTTCATTCTTAACCATAATTACTCACTAGTGGGATGTGTGTACCTGTCGGGCGCTGCACATATTCCAAATCTTAGACTCTTGTTAGACACAGCCACTCTCATTACCATGCCATGTTGATTTCCAGGGGGTATTTGAATTGTATCACAGCCCAAAACTCAGCTGTGCAAAGACACATCCTTGAAAGGCAAGTAGCGCGATATAATGCTGGAAAGCACTGACTGCCTCAGGCGTGGTGTTTGACACTGTGCAGCGCTGCTGCATTTCTCTTCAAAGTTTAAAACTACCTGCAGTGCCTCGAGAGCTTGCCGGGGCTCCCAGGGCCCCTCCGCACACAAAGGAACCACAGGCCTTAAGCATTCAAGGCTCTGTAACACCTGGGCCCAATTCTTCTTCGTCACATCTCCTCCCCAGACTCAGCCCATGCTGTCATGTCAGTCTCTGCGCTCACCATGACCTGCCGCAACTCCGTCCATCCACCTCTGCTTGTCCTTCAAATGCCCCTCTCTCCAGGAAATCAGAAACTGAACGCCTACTGCACTTGGTATGTTCTTTTTTTCTTTCGGCTGCCACGCCGCTTTGTGGGATCTCAGTTCCCCGACCAGGGATCAAACCTGGGCCTCCTGCAGGGGAAGTGTGGAGTCCTAACTACTGGACCGCCAGGGAATTAATTCCCTTGGTAAGTTCTTATGATGCACTTACCACATTTCTCAGGTGACAGGCACTTAATTGCATGTGGCCTCTCTGGTTCTCAAAAATCTGGGGGCTGGATTGAATTTTAAGCACTGTGTAGGGCAGGGACTATCTATTTTGTTTCTTGTGAAATACACACAGGCAAGTGCCTGGGGCTTATGACGGTTCAATGAATAATCAGAGCGTGAACTCCTGTGTAAGTGCTGCCCGGGTCTTTGCTCCCCTCATACTTAGCAGGTAATCCTGTCTGCAGAATGAAAGGAAGTCGATAACTTAAGATATCCAATACTGCATGTGGGATATAATCATTCTGATAAGTTTATCCTAAGGAGAAGGACTTTTCCACACAGAAATCTACATGATAAAAGCCAAAAAGAACTGCCCAGGTGTAGCTCTGCTTGTTCACTCACATTTAAAAATTACTTAAATTTATGGGAAAAAATGATACGGCATTTGCTTCAAAATGATGGAGGAGGGGGAGGGGGACGTCATGTGTGGACCACCACTGAAGCTGGGTGGCTGGGTGCATGTGGCTTTCTTACTATTCTCTTTACTTTTGTGTGTTGAAGTTTTTCTAAAATGAAAAAAAAATTTTAAGAAGAGAAGCTAAAAAAAAAAAAGAAGCTATTTAAGGAATACCTTTCCAGGGGGTTGAAAAGAAAGGCCTGTTCTTCCTGCCCACCCTCAGCTGTAGTATAAATCTTGACAGCCTGATCCTACAATGTCACAGGGCTGGAAGAGAGAAGAGAAACCCAGGGGACGAGCAAGATGGACCCGGTCAGCACTATTTCAGGCTTCCCTAAACACAGAAAAATGCCTCTGATGAAGTCAACCACAATTTAAATAATTGTCTCAAAGAGCAGTTTGGGACCGACAGCCCCTCTCTGGAGGAGACTCTGGGCAGACTTACTTTCACGTAGGAAGGGATAAGATCGTTTTGATTACAGAAGCTGCCAGAACAGGCTGCCCATCTGACTGGAGCTCAAGGAGCCCTACGAGATCATTCTCTTCCCTTCCCTAGATGAGCATCGATATTTCTGGAACACACTGCTTCTCCGGAGGAATCTAGATGGGCACTGGCTTTACTGCCCTGCTCCTCCTAACCTCTTCTTTCTAAAGCACAACCGCCCAGCTGGCCCCGACACACCTGGCATTTAAAACCAGCTCCCTCTCTGACTGGGAGGCCTCTCCAGGTACGAGTAAGATGTCGTGACACAGCTAGAAACTCTGCAAACCAGACCCTTCTAAGTGCACCTCCAGCAGCGACCAGAAATGTTTTGGGTTGGCCCTCCTGAAAGGTATTTAAGGACCAAAAGACCACAAATGAAGTCCCAACTGCTTTTATGCTCCCTTTAAGCATCCCCGTACGCCAAATATTTCAGAGCCTCGTTCCTTCTGCGAGCAAAACAAGAAAGGTGGTTGCGTGGTAGGGGTGAGACCTTGGAGAAGAAAGGGGTGGAAACTTTGGGAGGTGGTGTGGTGGGCACTAAGGAGGGAGCAGCTGGAGGCTTCTGAGAAGAAGAGAAACGTGGTACAAGTCTCTGAAGGAAGGTGAGACAGGCAGGCACCAGGGGACACAGTAGATGAGACAGAGGAGAAGCAGCAATCAAAAGGGTACTGAGGAAAGCAATGCCATAACCCCAGTAAGAAGGTCTGAGCCAGTGGGGGCAGGGGGGGTGGGCAGGGAGAGTGGTGGGCAGGAACCACACAGGAGGGGAAGAAGAACGTCAACAGGACTTTGTCCTGATCAGAAAAATGAAGTGCAGGAAAGGAATGAGTTAAAGAGGACATGGAGATTTTGACCCTAGCTGATGGTGAAACTAGATCGGTTAGTCTGAAGGCAAAAGCTGCCACTTCCTCAAGAAAATGCTTAAGGGTCGAATACTGTTTTCTTATAAAATTTATTGGTAGAAACAAGGCCATTCACACACACACACACACACACACACACACACACACACACACACACACACACACACACACACACACACACACACACACACACACACACACACACACACACACACACACACACACACACACACACATTAACTCAAAACTTAACTCTCCCCAATATGGTTCATGCACTCAAGTGAACCAATCAGGGAATCCTCATTTCCTCCCTCCAGAGGGAAGGAACTTTGGTTACCTGCGCCTTGAACTCCCCGTAAAGTTGTTAGGTCCAAGTTGTAAGGTGGCAAGTCTCAAATGTTCCTCGAAGTTCAGCTTTCTTGAGGACAGCATTTTAAAATAGACATCTAGCTCTCTGGGCTTGGACCTAGGTTACGGCGACATAGTTAAATGCACCAAGAAGGTCGGAATCGTGGGTAAATATGGGACCCCTTACGGTGCCTCCCCCAGGAAAACGGTGAAGAAAATTGAAATCAGCCAGCACGCCAAGTACACTTGTTCCTTCCGTGGCAAAACCAAGATGAAGAGACGAGCTGTGGGCATTTGGCACTGTGGTTCCTGCATGAAAACGGTAGCTGGCGGTGCCTGGACCTACAATACCACCTGCCATCACAGTAAGGTCTGTCATCAGAAGACCGAAGGAATTGAAGGACCAGTAGAAGCACCACCATTTGAAATGTTGCTAGCCTATGATGCATAGGTTAATTTATGTAACAAAAATAAATAAAATAAAATGGACATCTAATCAGAAGCTCCTAAAATCCACAGTGAAATTCCAAATCTCATCAGAACTGGGGGAAGATGCTATGAGTTTTCTTGCAGGGTAATCTCTGTAAGTCCCCAAATGTCATGTGTGATAAAGACGATCCTGTAGAAATACCAACGTCATCTGAAAAACCACCCATACCAAAGGCTGTCGAACTCTATGGTCTTACTCATCCTCACCTCAGCAGAAGTAACTCAGACCTGAAAAAGCACACGGCGTGCTATAACCAGCTGTGAAGGAATTAAAACTATAACCAAGCGTGAAGGAGGATAAGACAACTTAATGCTTGGGACTAGGCCCCAGTGCCTCTCAGGATGTCACTGACTTCACAGAATTCATTCTTGAGCCATGAATTGAGCCATGAGGATGAGCAAGAGAACAGTAACTAAGTCACAGCCCAAACTGGCCTTTTACTGTGTGCTTCAACGTTCACAACTGTCTTCCGATACATTGCAAGCAATGCTGCAGAGAACCCCCGCTGGAGCTGAAACCTATGCTACTGCGTGTGATGACTGCTATTCATAAGGTCCTCCGGACGGTGAGACGTATTATTCTGAAGCAAATCCCAGGTGTGTGGGAGGGACGTGAATGGGGGTACAGAGAAACGAGACTGGGTACCAGCTGGTGCTTACTGAAGCTGAGTAATGGGTACAAGAGGCTTCATTATATAATTATCTCGATGTTTGTATATGTTTAGAATCGTTCGTGATAAAACATGAAACACAAAAAAGAGAAAGAGAGAAAATACTTTTTCAAGAGACTCAAACGCAGAAACAGGCCTCCCTCACAGCCCCTCTCAAAAACTTAATTTTCAGTCCTCTGAAACAATGGAGAACAAATAAACGCCTTTTTTGTGCTTAAGCAATGAGGGAGAAAGGTAGTGATGCATATCTTAAGCCTAGAAAATTCCTTAAGAGAAAACAGATTAGAACTACTAATGAAAAGTCATCCCTTTCACAACCTCCCCTTCTCATGTTTCCCTCACACCTCTGAGGGCAAATCTTGGACTCTTCAGGGGAACGTGCGCACCGCCTGAAGGACAGGACGGAAAACCAACTGCAGAAAGTCACAACAAGCCATGTGCAACTCAAGATCAGGAACTGGAACCTTCCATGACAGTACATCCTGAGGAGGCAAAGCCCAGCTTCACCTGTTTCTCCGGGTTACCTGGGGCCTGAGTCAGTGCTGGGTGTCTCAGAAGTTTACTAGAGCATCCCTCGCTGTCCAGAGACCCCACCCTCAAGGAATTAGAAGTCCAGTAGGAAGACAAATGTAAAAAAAATTCACAGCAAACAGGAAGTGTCGTAAGAGAGGCTTCAATGAAATGCCCCCGGAGCTCGATGAGGGAGGCTCTCACCCCGCAGGAGTCCAGGAGGTAAGATGTGAAGGGGGTCTTAATGGATAAACAGGGGCCTGCCCAACACTGCAGGCTGCTGGCAGGGAAGGGACATAAGCAAAGGCCCGATGTCTCCAAGACCTGGAGAGGATATCGTGGCGGCAACAAGCAGCTGAGGCTGGAGAGGGGGGTGAGAGCCCGACTGGGAAGGGCCTTGCATGTGTGCTAAGGAGCTCAGACTCCACCCCGGGGTCCAGTGCTTCGCAAACTAACTGTGGTGAAGGGCCAGCTGTTGAAAATTCCAACCCACCATGGACGAGGCTAACGCTCCCTTTTTGTACTTCTCGTGGACAAGGAACAGGGGTGGGAAGACCACACACGGAGTAGCACCGCTCCAGACAACACCAAGTGCATTTCAGCAGGGGGTGCAGCACGGTCCAGGTAATCTTTCTAGAGGGTATGTCCAAGGGCTGCATGCTGGGTGAGTGGGAGCATAAGGCAGGCAGCAGGGATGGCGGTCAGGAAACTGTTACGTGGATCCAGGAGGTGGATGTCGAGAGCGGGGCTGAGACACTGGCAAGGGGGACAGGGAGAAGTAGTCAGATCTGGGAGACCCTTCACGAGTCCAGGGGACAGGACGCGGTGACCAAGGGGCAGAGCGTCACTCTTTTCTAGCCTGGGTGCACCATGACTGTCAGCACAAGTAGGAATTGTGAAAAGAGGCACATGGTTTTAGAAAGTCATGTGGGAAGATTTTCTTCAAGTTTCAAATAACTAATTTTGTTTTAATCCTTCCCTCATAAGAAATCTCCAATATTAACCATTCAGGGGACATCTCAGGAGTCTAGACCTGTCTGGCTGGGAGAGCAGCATATTTTTATAGTTAGTAAAGAAT
The DNA here is from genome assembly GCF_964374135.1 of Grampus griseus. NCBI lineage: Eukaryota > Metazoa > Chordata > Mammalia > Artiodactyla > Delphinidae > Grampus > Grampus griseus. Next base: position 14,349,947 of record NC_139014.1, on the reverse strand, counting down.
GGTTCTAAATTAGATCCAGTCCAGAACTTCCCTGGTCGTCCAGTGGTTAAGATTCCGCATTTCCAATGCAGGGGTCGCAGGTTTGATCCCTGGTCGGGGAACTAAGATCCCACATGCCACGGGACGCAGCCAAAAAAATAAGTAAGTAAATAACTAACTAAATAAAGTAGGCCCAGTCCTCCATACCTACTATTACTGGAAAGGAGATTGAAGGAAATGGGAGTGGGGTTGCTACAGAATAAGCCGCAATTTGATGAAGATTTGAGAGTCAAACTTAGCATTAACTAGTATTCCAAGGGGCGTGTAAGAAGCCCTAAACCGGCCGTGGCAATACCGAAAAAAGTCCTTTAACTCCACCAAGCCAAGGCAAGCTTTGTAAAATGAATCTAACACAAAACATGACAGCAACATTCTCAGTTTGTATTTGGGCTGGGAGTGCAGCAATGAAACACACTCAGCCATGTTCACTGGTGACATTTCAGAGACAGACAGTGGTGCTGCTACAGTTACAAAGTCACAGCTTAGAAAGATCACACCTAAGGTAAAATGCCAGGACTCAAATTAGTTTCTGAAAACAAATAAAACTCGTTTTCTGTACTAAGTGTAGTCTGCTGCTGTGGTGTGAGAAATCTCCATTTCTGGGAACAGCGACACATGTTTGGTTGAGGAACAAAAGCACCTGCCAAAACCACTCTGTAGAAAGAAAAAAAAACACTCCCAGTCTGTTGACCCCTGAAAAAAGTAAACAGTTAGGAAACCATGAAGTGGAATAACAGGTATATATTCTACAGAACCCCAGTTTGATGACTTAAAGGGGTCTGTTAGCATCGGCAAGTTTCTTCCATTTGAGTTTGACTCCCCACTGCCACTCAGGGCCAAGCCCACGTCCTCCCTTGCCTGGACCAGTGCAGTAGCCTCCACCTGGCCCTGTCAGTTCAGCCTCAACACAGCACCTGCTGATCCTGTAAAGTAGAGGCCAGGTGTCTTAGCCCAGGCTGCCATAACAAAATACCATGGCCTGGGTGGCTTCAACAACAGACATTTATTTCTCACAGCTCTGGAGGCTACAAGTCCAAGACCAGGGTGTCGGCATGGCTGAGTTATGGTGAGAGCCCTCTTCCTGGCTTGCAGACAGCTGTCTTCTCACTGTGTCCTCATGTGGTGGAGGGAGAGTGAGCTCTGGTCTCTTCTTCTTCTTATAAGGGCAGTGATCTCATTATGGGGGCACCACCCTCATGACCTCATCTAAACCCAGTCACCTCCCAAAGGCTCCACCTCCAAATACCATCACATTGAGGGGGGTTAAGGCTTCAACATATGAATGTGGGGAGGACACAAACATTCAGTCCATAACACCAGGGTATATCACTCTTCTGCTCAGATTCCTCCGATGGCTTTGAAAAAAACAACATCCTTAACACCAGCTACCAGGCCCTATACCTGTGGTCTCCTTGGGGAGGGCACTGCTCGACAGGCAGTGCTCAGGAAATCTGTGAGGGCATTTCTTGGTGGTCTCAGAGACTGGGCCCTCCTGGTGGGGACCAGGAATCCTAGGTAGCCCTGCAGAGCTGAAAACTGCCCCATATCTGCAGGCTGTTCTTACGTCCTGCCAGACACTCACGTGGGCCAAAAACCTTTAATTATCTGGGTGTACAACCTACACTGCTTTATATAGGAGCACAAAAGCACTTTTTGCACAAGTTTACACAATGAATCTTCTCAAAATGTGACTACTGTATAAATCAAGTAGGGATGTACTTCTTTTGTTTGGAATATTATGAGAATTGTACACCATCTTGGAAATCCTGCCACCATCCTAGTCTGCATTTTTCTTAGTCGGTGTTAACAGGCACAGCATTCAATCACAGGTGGAGTGTTGGTATGTATCAGTATGTGTCTGAGCCTTTACATGTTAAATTACATACATGTAATTAAAAACTTTCTTATTATTTCAGATTACCAGTTGGATAATATATTTCTTTTTAAAACTATGTGCATATGTAGGTTATTGTCTATAAATTGTGTTCCAGGCAGTGGTGGGGACAATAAATATTCTGAGGGGACAGGTAGGCTGGGGGAGGGACAAATTAGGAGTATGGGATTAATAGATACAAACTACTATACATAAAATAGATAAGCAACAAGGATATACTGTATAGCACAGGGAATTTTACCCAGTATCTTATAATAACCTATAGTGGAATATAATCTGCAAAAAAAACTGAATCACTATGTTGTACACCTGAAACTAACACAACACTGTAAGTCAACTGTACTTCATACACACACACACACACACACACACACATTAAGGGAGCACTGCACCCCTAACATGACTGGCCTCCCAGTTCCTCTCTTACTTCTCTCCTTCCTCTCCTCACTGTACCCCAGCCACTCCTACTTCTCTGCCCTTCTCCCTGCCAACCGCACCCACCTTTGCCCCCCGAAACCCATGCCTTCTGCCTAAAGACTCCCCTGCCCCCTAGGGTTCTTGCTCAATGGCACCTTCTCAGTGGGGGTCCCAGTTTTAAACTGCATCCCTGCCCACCCCACCTCAGCCCAGCTACCTGGCACTCCCTGTTCCACTTCCCTGTTTTCCTTTCCTCCACAGCTCTTATCACCACTATGTACTTTTGTTTTAAAACATCTTTATTGGAGTATAATTGCTTTACAATGGTGTGTTAGCTTCTGCTGCATAACAAAGTGAATCAGCTATACATATACATATATCCCCATATCCCCTCCCTCTTGCGTCTCCCTCCCACCCTCCCTATCCCACCCCTCTAGGTGGTCACAAAGCACCGAGCTGATCTCCCTATGCTATGCGGCTGCTTCCCACTAGCTATCTGACATTTGGTAGTGTATAGATGTCCATGCCACTCTCTCACTTCGTCCCAGCTTACCCTTCCCCCTCCCCTTGTCCTCAAGTCCATTCTCTGCGTCTTTATTCCTGTCCTGCCCCTAGGTTCTTCAGAACCTTTTTTTTAAGATTCCATATATATGTGTTAGCGTACAGTATTTATTTTTCTCTTTCTGACTTAATTCACTCTGTATGACAGACTCTAGGTCCAACCACCACACTACAAATAACTCAATTTCGTTCCTTCTTACAGCTGAGTAATATTCCATTGTATATATGGGCCACATCTTCTTTATCCATTCATCTGTCCATGGACACTTAGGTTGCTTCCATGTCCTGGCTATTGTAAATAGTGCTGCAATGAACATTGTGGTACATGACTCTTTTTGAATTATGATTTTCTCGGGGTATATGCCCAGTAGTGGGATTGCTGGGTCATATGGTAGTTCTATATTTAGTTTTGTAAGGAACCTCCATACTCTTCTCCATAGTGGCTGCATCAATTTACATTCCCACCAACAGTGCAAGAGGGTTCCCTTTTTTCCACACCCTCTCCAGCATTTATTGTTTGTAGATTTTTTGATGGTGGCCATTCTGACTGGTGTGAGGAGATATACCTCATTGTAGTTTTGATTTGCATTTCTCTAATAATTAGTGATGTTGAGCATCCTTTCATGTGTTTGTTGGCAGTCTGTATATCTTCTTTGGAGAAATGTCTATTTAGGTCTTCTGCCCATTTTTGGATTGGGTCGTTTGTTTTCTTTATGTTGAGCTGCATGAGCTTCTTGTATATTTTGGAGATTAATCCTTTGTCAGTTACCACTATGTACTTTATCTCTGTATCTGTTCGCCCCATAGAATGAAGGCTCTATGAGGGCAAGTATTTTGCTGTATCCTCAGGGTCTAGAACAGTATCTGGATACCTTTATAATCTACTTACGTATTAATGGTTTAGAAATACCAATTTTGAAATCTTCAGTGATAACTGCAAGATTAAAATTAAATTGAAAACTCAGGGTCTCTATATATGTTACCATCTTTAATCTTTGTATAGAAATAGAGACAGAGAGGCTACCCGGGGCTGAATTTAGCTAAAATAAGCCAATTTATTCTCAGAAAAACAATGAGACTTAGAACATATTGAAATTTCACTGAATTGAATTTCATTACTTGAAATTACTAGGCCTTAATCGGCTTTCTCTAATTCTGCCTTTAAGTGTCCTTTATCTCCTCCTTGCTCTGCCTACCTAACCAGTTGCTGGATTCTCCTGATCCTATTGCTGGCACGCCTCTCATCCTCCCCACCTCTTCCCTTCCCGCTGCCCCTCTTTCTCAGGTCTGTCTCATGTCTCTAGTCACCCCATGCACTGCTGCTGGATTAACCTGGAAGCTGAGCACCTGCTGAGTCACTCACCTGCTCAGCCGCGTCAATGGCTCCCAACTTCCTGTTCACTCAAGTACAAATGGCTCAGAGCTACCACAGGGCTCAATAACCCCCTGCCTCCCTCCCTCCACCTCCATCCCCCAGCTCCTCCCAAACCGGACCAGTGCCCACACCCCAGACCTGGTGCCTCCTTTGCTCCTTGCCAGGCCTCACTCCCGACTGAAAGTCAGTGTATCCACCAAGGCTCAGCTCCAATGCATGGAGGCTTTCCTGCCCCCGCAGCTGGACACGGGCTCACAGCAGTTCCTAGCACTCTCTTTGGCGGTTACAAGACTGCTCCCAGTTGAAGTTCTATGTACTTGTCATTTCTCCCTCCCGACTGTGGGCTCCCTGAGGGCAGGGGCTGTCTTTTTCTTTTTTGTGCCCCATACAGTATCTTTCACAGACTAAGTTCTCTAAACATGTGTTAAATTTAAAAGGAGGAAAATTCTTTAAGCTCTAAGTTACAGAACAGAACAGATTGATTTTTAAAAACAATTTTTTTAATTTATTTGGTTGCATTAGGTCTTAGCTGAGGCAGGAGGGCTCCTTAGTTGTGGCAGGCGAACTCTTAGTTGCAGCATGCATGTGGGATCTAGTTCCCAGACCAGGAATCGAACCCGGGCTCCCTGCATTGGGAGCGAGGAGTCTTAACCACTGCGCCACCAGGGAAGTCCCCAGATTAATTCTTATGTTTGGCTAAGTAACAAACGAGGCAGGACACAGTTTTGTTGGATAGAGCCGAGGCTACTTGCAGAAATTAAGACTTGGAGATCAATTCAAAACAATACATGTAGGGGAAAGCAAAGCAGAAGAATGAAGTGGCTTGGGGGCAAAAATGCCCTGCCTGGGAATACTGAAACTGAGGGAACAGCCCTACCATTTAACAGTGAAAATGTTTATCTCAATCCTTTTGTGACTTGTTGATTTTCATCTCTGGACAACATCAGAAATTCTGAAATATAAAGAACTCTGCATAAACATGAGGAGAAAGAGCACAGATAATATTCTGGGAGACTGTAAGGCACTGCCCAAACTGGGCTCTCCCATCTTCTTGTGGCCCCTCACTTCTGAGAGACCTGGTCCTTTTCGTCACTTAAAGTCCTTGCTGATCCAAGCAGGCCCAGCAGGTGAGGGAGGGCAGTCTGTGGTACCCCAGCTGCCAGCATCTATGGATGGTAACGTTTGCTGCTGAATTGACAAGATGATGTGTGACCTTCTGATATACACCAATATTTTTCCATGTAAAATACTGTTTTGGAACATTTTATTAATGAAGGGAAAACACTTGTTGTGCTCATGAGAATAATGAGTCACAGATTAGTGACGAAAGAGAACATACCGGTCAGACCTGAATTTAGGGACAAAGGAGAATTATGACAGGACTGAATAATAGAGATGACTCTGAAGCCCCCAATCCTGGGATTTGCCTGGCTTTTATCAGGGAAGAGTAGTTTGGGAATTGAATACAATTTCCCAGCTCTTGGGACTCCAGGCTGCCAACCATCACCAGGAAGACAAGATCATAAAATGGAAGCACAGTAGATTAAATGAGAGACAAGCTTAGTCCTCTACTTCCCTTGATGTAAAGAGCCAATAAAGTGACTAACTTGGATGAATGTCAAATCTTACAGCCCTCAGTTATTTCAGCCTCTATAAAAACAAATCAGTAATTTGAGGTTAGAGAAGATACCTTCTTGTAATTATGATTACAAGATTCTAATCATTAGAACTCAAAAAAAAATTTAAAGCAGCATGTCTTCCTAAAGACCAACCAGCCAGAACTAGTAACAGAAAAGCCTAGAGCCATTTAGACATGAAATCCAGACAGAAGCAAAATAATAATAAGAAGAAGAAAGATATAGCTTGTCTCAACTGATACACTTAGCGGATAATCACAACTCAAGCTGTAAACATATCCTTTGAGTGCAACCCCTCTCTTCTCCTTGACTCCATTATCCTTTTTAATTTTATTAAATAATGTATAACTGTTTTTCTCTTTTTCTGGAATGTTTCCTTGGAAGCAGCTGAGCAAATGTCCATGTTACCCAAGGACTAAATCTAAATTACCTTCTTTCAAAGTCCATTTGATTGAGCCTGTCCTCTTGCTGACGGCATGCAAACTTCCGTCCAGGGTTGATACAAACAACAAGGTTTCAGGAAGTGTCACAGTGCTGGGACTTCCAAAAATCTGCAATGAGAGGCAGAAGAATCTACGTGGTCAATATGAGTCCTCACCTTGGGCATGTACAATCACAGACAGGCCCCTCCCTCACCCCAAAAGGTATCCTTCTAAAATCCACCACCTTACAGATGAAGAAACCGAGGCTGCCGAGCCTAAGTTCCCATCAAGGTTTGCTGCTGAACTGACAAGACGGACAACATCTTGGACAACAGCTGGGTCAGGACTAGAACCAGGTTGCCTTATTCTATCTGAGCAGCAATCCTTCCTGCACACGGGCTTATGACCTAACACGCCAGGGATGGGGATTCTGAAATAATCCAAGGCCAGCCTCCACTGAAACAGAGAAAGTATGCTCAGCTTTCAAACTGACTTCCTTCTCTTGGTTATATCTTACCTTCTAAAACCTGGTTATCTTGCAAGACTCCATCTTGCAAGAACGCCAGCACACCTACACACACCCACACGCACTTAACAAAATTTTAAAAGGCAGGGAATTGGGGGGAAATATTTAAAGCAAAATAGGAAAAACAGTTCTCATAAACTCATAAAGAGTTTATATAATAATAAAACACCAAGATTTTGAGAGAGACATGTTATAAAAGAAAATGTATAAAAAACATGATCCAAATGATTCTTTACTTATAAGCAAAATATAATTTAAATCAAAATGTACTTCTTATGCTTAATGAATTAAAAAAAATATTTTACAGAAAATAGCCAAAGGTAGTGAGATTCACTTTCTCATCCATCGTTGACTGGCAATGAAAATGATAAGTTAGCGCAACCTTTCTGGAAAGCATAAAAGTACTCATATTTCTGATCCTGTAGTTCCACTTCTACATCCTAAAGAAATAACTCTGGATATGGAAAAAGCTCTTTGCACAACGTTACTCATTACAGCCCATTTACAAACACAAAAAACAGGAAAGACCTCAATTTTTTTTTTTTAAGACCTTAACTTCTAAATAGTTGAAACAAATTATGACAAAGTCAATGGAATATTATGTAATTATTAAAATAGCACTTGAAAGAATCTACAATATAGAAAAATGCTTGCATATGTTATCATGTGAAAAATATAGAATCCAAAATTTAATGTGCACTGTGGTTATAATTATACTGGACAGATCTTTTTTTTTTTGGCCTGCCCGTCCTCTAGCTTTGCTAGGAACAGTACACTCATCCACATGGTTTCCATGGGAGCAGCTGTGTGTGTGTGTGTGTGTGTGCGTGTACACACACATGAGCAGGTGATAGCTGGTACGGTTTCCTAGGACAACACCCTTTTGAGGTCTGGGCCCACTCAGCAATGCCACCTTGTAATGAGATTTTCTCTTTCTTTGTCACTGTACTGTCCCACCAATCAGCTGGTTCCTGTAGGTCTTGAATTAAAAATAGGTCAAGGTGGGGCTTCCCTGGTGGCGCAGTGGTTGAGAGTCCGCCTGCCCATGCAAGGGACACAGGTTCGTGCCCCGGTCCGGGAAGATCCCACATGCCGCGGAGCGGCTGGGCCCGTGAGCCATGGCCGCTGAGCCTGAGCGTCCGGAGCCCGTGCTCTGCAACGGGAGAGGCCACAACAGTGAGAGGCCCACATATTGCAAAAAATAATAATAATAATAATAGGTCAATGCAACTTGCTTACACTGCGACAGTTTGTATTTTGGTACAAATGCTATTTTTAAAATATAGGAGTATGGCTGGCTTTTAGCACAGAACATAGAGACTGGAGGGTTACTTGTGCATGGAAGCCTGATCCCAGAATACCTGGTCACTCTTGGTAAAAGCCAGGATGACACTAGTTAATCCTTCAAAAGGGAAAGTTCAATTAATGGCTCTCTCCAGGGCAGCCTGAGGTGGCAGGACAAACACTCCAGTCCTTGCATTCCTTTTCCAAGGTGGAAACCCCCTGACAAGGGGGCGAAGCGGCTGCCAGAACTTCCTCTCACCTCTTGCATGTGTCTGGCCTAGAGGGGAAGAAGTTCCGCCCTCCACTTTGCCCAGGACCAGGGCTCCTCACCTGGAATGAGGGAAACAACAGCAAGCCTTACCCCTACCCGCTGAGTCTACTCTCCATGTAAAGACTTAAGGATGAAGAAGAAGAGTCTGCTTTTAACACCACCTTTGCAACGAGGAAATCAGTCTCAGTACAGCCTGGCTAGGAAAACAGAAGCCCCAAGGGTAGCATCTGCCCTAGGCAGAATCCAAAGGTCTTGTACACCAACTATTTCGGGGGTTTTAAAATTATTTTAGTTCACAGGGTACTGATGGTGACAAGCCTCATCTGGACCTGCTCATACCTGAACCAGAGGAACACACATCACCCGGAGCACCAGGCCTGGAGAACAGTGACCCTCTGACGATCACTGAGGACTGGAGCCATTAGGACTTGGAGGGGTGGGCAGGCTGCCTCTCACGGAGAAAGCGGAATGGTCTGCAGCTTGATGTGGGGTGCCACATGAAGTCAGGCGGGGGCAGTGGAAGACTGAGTACATGAAAAGGGAAGACGGATGCATATCTGGGTGCCAACAGGCGGAAATCCCCTCCACCTGTCACGTAGTTACCCTAGGAACAACCATTTGTAAGGTCTTGGGAATCACACCAGAATTGGGTTGAACAATCTGGGTGGCTGAAGTACTAAGCAATTAAACTTGGGAGATTTCTGCGGCTACGTTTTCCGCCATGTGGAAAAAGCTGGATGAGAGGGAGGAAGGGAGGAAGGAAGGGAAAGAAAGAAAGGGGGGGAGGGCGGGAAGAAAGAGAGAGAAAGAAAGGAAGGAAGGAAGAACGAAAGAGAGAGAGAGAGGGAGGGAGGGAGGAAGAAAGGAAGAGGCCTGAGAAGAAACATGGCTGAAAGGCTGGGAGAGGGGCCCTGGCCTCCACTGCTCCTCAGGCCTGGCCAAGCTCCTGTCCTTGGGCCCATGGACACCTAATCCTTGCAGTCAATTCCCCTCTTAAACTCATTGGAACTAGGTTTCTGTCCCTTGAGACTGAAACAGTCCTAACCACCCCCACCACCACACACACACACAGCTATTTTTTAATATATCTATAGAAAAAAAAAGATGAAGAAAATATTGTAAAATTAAAGCCATAGTTTTTCTCCTCTATTTTCTAAATTTTCTATAATATGATCACGTAATATGCAATGAAGTTTCCATAAAATATAAAGGAGATGGACAAGTTAGCAGGTGGAAGACAAGCTGGGATTTAAAGGAGCTTCAGCGAGCCCCTAAGTTCCAGAAGCACTTTCCGCCTCAGGATATTAGGCAACCTGATCACCTTTGATCACTGATATCCACCAAACAAGGGACAAAAGTTTAGAAACACAGAGGTCTCCCAGTCAGAGAGTGTGTGTCCAGAATAGAAAAGTTTTGCTGTTATTAAAGCCTACAGTACAACTATAATTAACTAAATGCCTCCAATACATCTTATCACAGTACTGATATTATTAAAAGGGGCCAATAGTTACTAAAACATATCAGTGCTGCTCCACGACCAGCGTGGAAACAGAAGCCACCTGCCTTGTTTGAGCACCTTGGAAACCACAGGAAGAGCAATTGTCTATGGTTGGTTGGTGACTCGAAATAAAACACTAATCACATAACTAATACAGTCTTCTAAAAAATCTCAAAAAGACCAGGTTGGCTAGGAGTTGAATTTAGCAACTGAGAGCGCTGAATGAATCACAATGTCCGCAGTCACGTCACAAACCCCTATCAACCCGACAGATTTTTCTCTTCTTTGAAGGTCTTGACATTTTCAAATTAGAACGAGCCATTCTGAACAGCGTTATTCTCTCACCAGGCAAATTAATATTACAAGATTTCTGCCTTTTCCCCCAGCGTTTTTTAAAGCATGAAAATGTTTGCTTTCAGATATAGTTGCTATAACTCACGTGACTTAAATAAGCTTCTAGATGCAATGTGCGATATGGAGCACAGCTGAGAACTATTTGTACCCAAACATCTAAAAACACTGCTTCACAATAATGACCTTGCATATCACCTTCACCCTGTCGGTGCTCCCTTTTCCCTGCAATGGATGAATTAGCAGCAGGCCCTAGAGTTATGCAAACTAGTTTCCAGAGAGCCTGAAAGCAGAGAGAAAAGGCTGATCCTGCAGATCTGTTTCAAGTTGATTACCTGGAATCTGACTCATTTTTCAAACAAGTGGGTTATACACTCCTGGCTTCGGCAGTGACTTCTAAAAAAGTAATTGCAGTGACATTGTAGAGGTAAGTGGCAGGGAATCTAGTCCAGCCTAAAATGAGACATCCATTAGCCAATTGGTCCTCATGGAAGTCTGGCCACATACGTCCTCTCACACGAGGTGACCCTGACATAACAATTCTGGAAATGCCCCGTCTGAGGACCATGGAGCCTGGCAATTCGGACCAGATGATGCTAGGGAAGTGGGTGTCTGTAAAACCAGCTTATTTCACTTATGTTGATTCCGTGGTAAAAACAGTCCTCACTGCCGCCCTGCTCAGCCAGAACTCCCTCCCGTGAAAACATAATTCCGGGGCTGGATCCTCATGTTCAATGTTCTGATTATAAAGCAAGATTTCCCAAACTCCAGCAGATACACCACGGCATAAAATGCACCACTTGCTTTGCATTTCCCACAAAGACATGAAAGCAGCTACCAACTGCTCATACAGAGATGATTAAAAGGTAGTAGTCGCCGACGATTTCATTCTCTAATATTCTAAACTCAGCTAATTGTCAGTTGCTCCTGCATTAATGACCTCAACTGCTTGTACTTCAGGTAAGAAAAAAAGTCTTCTAAAACAAGTTCTGAGATAACTTTGTTTAGAAAAAAGTCTTCAGTAAAGAGCACTATGGACACAAGGGAGAGATATGTGTTTAGGTAGCACAAAAACAAATGAAACAAGCCTCTAACACAAACCCACCAATTTCTGAACTAGTACTTGGGGTGGGTTAGGCCAGAGGTGGCTCACCACCAGCAGCTGGAGGAGAAGAGTCAGCAAGGCCGGGGCTCGGTTCCAGCTGCCAGGCTATCACTGGAGTGGCTGCTCCCTTGCACCCACCCTCTGGCACCTGAGGAAGAACAGCAGGAAGCAGGCTGCATGCTGCTCTGAGTCAGAACACAGGGCAGCCCTGTCCTCCCCATCAAGGTTTCCCAAAAGGCTGCATTTTCCAAAGAAACATTGGAATTCTTAAATTTCAGATAGGTATTTCAAGAACCAGCCCACAGGTTAACTGACTACCTAACAACAAGGGTCAGAAATAAGATTAATAAACTTTGCACAGACCTTTCATCTCAAAGTCAGGGGAAAAAGTGGGCCACGCACACACATGTCTCATATCCAGCTTTCCAAAGTGATCTACACTTGAAGAGTACCGCAGTATCGTTTCTATTTCCCAAACTAGTGTGTTCTACCCCCACACAAAAGTTGTGCACACACAGAGAAGACCCACACTGTGAACAAGAGAGCCATGCACTTCTCAGGTGGTGTGCAAACTGATCGGGTCTAACCCAAGTGTCCATCTCCAAAAGCTGAATTTATATGGCAGCATTAGCATAGTAGAAGTAAAAACAGTAAAAATGATTAGAATAAAAATCTTTCCTGAGAAACTTCTCCTCTTCTCACCTCCATTCCAACAGACCAAAACATTTATAATAATATTAGAATACAATAATCCGGCTAATAACAAAATGACATATATATTTTTTCTTTTAGGAGTACCACACTGATTTCCAGAATTAGCTGAGAGGCTGGGGTTTTGGGGGTTGTTGGTGTTTTGTTTTATTTTTTTTAACTAATCTTTCTTCAGTGTTCATTGGATTATGCAATGTTATATTGTATAAGCCTCACTTTAGTTTTATTTACTTAAGGTTAAGAAAACCATTCCTCCAAACTATAAATACCATACTTGTGTTAAGTCTAGCATGGATATTAGCATGTTTCCAATAGAATATCCTTACACAACGTAGTGTGCACCTAAACCCCTGGAACCTACAACCTGCCACCAACAACCAGGCTGCCTCGTACAGTGCGGGGCTCCCTGCCACAGCTCAAAGCCACTGGACAGCAGGCTACAGAGGTAAAGCGAAAGTAAGGGGACTTCTGGTTGGTTGATGAATACACATGATGGTATCACAGGTAAGACTTAAAACAGGTACGCAAGTGAGGGAAGGATTACATAAGAGAGATTTCCAAGCTATTTTGTTTTGCTACTTAGGACACGCAAAATCTTGAAAACAATTAAAATTGCATGTCACGAAATGTAGAGTAATAAATTGCAAATGGATTAGAATGTGCTAGGGAATCAGAGCTTATAATTATTAACCTTAGCAATAATGCTCAGAGGTGAGAAGGGCATTCTCTGCCGGGGGACGTACCAATGGCAAAGGACCTTAAAGGGGAGAGAAAGTAAGACTGCACGTGTGCGTGTGTGCACGTGGTGAGGGAGGTTTCTGATGGATACAAAAGCAGAGGTGAGGGCTAATGGCAAATAGACTGGATCCTTCTGCTGGCTATAATCAGCTGAAAGCTGCAGGATGGGTGAGCTGATTTTGAGAGGTATGGGTAAGACACTTCCTGGCGTGCCATAACGGATGCCAGTCCTAAAGGGCTTCTCTCCAAAAATAAAAAAAAGGAAACCTGTGCAATTCAGCACGAAGTTCCTCAAAATAGTATTATGTAACACAGTCCCTCGGTAGGCACTAAACGACATTCAGAAAAAGGACATCTGTATCTACAATTCTGTTTGCAGCCATATCATCTACTTCAGCCTATAAACTCCAGCAAAACCTGGCCATTTGCAATTCTGGTTGCATCACACAACTACCAAGCATTCTAATGCCATCTGGCCACATGGCAGAAGACTGTGCTCAATGATGGCCAAAAAACTACCAAGAATTCACCAAAGCAGCATAAGATTGAAATCCGTACCCAGTAAATGCTAGCACACACCCATTACATAATGGTCCCTTGTTGAGAAATACAGCCTACATGAGTGTACGCCTCATAATGACCAGGACAGCAGGCTAAACTAGCAGCTCCCAAAGGCCTTCCTTTGAAGGTATCTTAGGTAAAGGCCTGATTAGACAGATACGACGAAGATTTTTATTCTAATCAAACCCTGCTCCCCACTCCCCGTCTCATTTACACACCTGACCCAAGAGTAAAGCACTCCGCTCCAAACGTGGAGACTTCTGTACAGTCATCTGTACAGAGTGACACAGAAACCTCATTGGGTTTATCCTAGTTCAGTAGACTAAAGATTAAGAACGGAATTAAAACACTGCTGATACTAAGAGACTTAATTGTGTCTACGTCTTAACGATTTCAATCTATTACAAAATCATTCCAAACCCTGTTACACTTTGTTTACCTGTGTGTAGGTCAGCAATAATCTATCAACCATATAGTTCCTTTTAATCAGCCCATCGGCTGCTGTGTTTCCTGATACTAGGTCAATAAAGGTAACCATGACATTTGCTTTGGATGGGAGTCAGGTATCTGGTTGGGATGCAGTAAAGGTCAGAGCCTAACTGAACAGCACTGTGTGGTTTCCAAACTAAGCAACTGAGAGAGTTAAACTAGTATTTGTGGCAATTCTTGCATGTGGTGTAATCCACCACCACCCAAGACAGCTAACAATTCTTCAGTGGTTCAGGCTACTCCTTTAATGGGTCTGATAAAAGGTTCCTCAAACAGTCCACTTTATTCCTGAGAGCAAAGGTATGCTAATTTCACAACAGGTGAAGATACTTCCCCAACTGGTTCTGGGGCCCCAGGCTAAGAGTCTAAGTTCAAGCAGCTGGCAGTTCCATTTGTCTTCACGGTCTCTCTGCCATCAACTTATATCGACACCAAGGGAGGAGGAAATACACTTGGGCATGAAAGGCGCTACAGGAGACCTTTCACCACAAGGAACCAAGCCCTCGTTCTTAGGGTGGCATCACATCCCTAAGGTCCTCAAGCATTTTATTTTATTTATTATTATTATTTTTTTAATTTTTAAAATTATTTATTTATTTATTTATGGCTGTGTTGGGTCTTCGTTTCTGCGCGAGGGCTTTCTCCATTTGCGGCAAGTGGGGGCCACTCTTCATTGCGGTGCGCGGGCCTCTCACTATCGCGGCCTCTCTTGTCGCGGAGCACAGGCTCCAGACGTGCAGGCTCAGTAATCATGGCTCACGGGCCTAGTTGCTCCGTGGCATGTGGGATCTTCCCGGACCAGGGCTCGAACCCGTGTCCCCTGCATTGGAGGCAGACTCTCAACCACTGCGCCACCAGGGAAGCCCCCTCAAGCATTTTATAATATTAAAACTAAAACCCAGGGACTTCCCTGGTGGCACAGTGGTTAAGACTCCGCCTGCCAATGCATGGGACACGGGTTCGAGCCCTGGTCCGGGAAGATCCCACATGCTGCGGAGCAGCTAAGCCCATGAGTCACAACTACTGAGCCTGCACTCTAGAACCCATGAGCCACAACTACTGAGCCTGTATGTCACAACTACTGAAGCCCACGGGTCTAGAGCCCGTGCTCCACAACAAGAGAAGCCACCACAATAAGAAGCCTGTGCACAGCAACGAGGGGTAGCCCCTGCTCACCACAACTAGAGAAAGCCTGTGTGCAGCAATGAAGATCCAACACAGCCAAAAATAAAATAAATAAATAAATTAATTAATAATAATTAAAAAAAACTAAAACCCAAGGTTTCACCATCATTTAGTGGTTGAGTTTTTTTTTTTTTTTTGGCCATACCATGAAGCAAGTGGGATCTTAGTTCCCTGACCAGGGATTGAACCTGTGACCCCTGCAGTGGAGGCATGGAGTCTTAACCACTGGACCACCAGGGAAGCCCTGAGGTTGCAATTTAGAATGCGCGTCTTGCCACTATTATTTTGTTGTCTTCATTGCAGGGAAACAGCAGCAATTCAGGCCTTGTAAAAACTGAGAAACCTATTAGGCTCACTTACCTTAATGGAGTAGCATCGTAAACAAACTACACTAGTAAAGGTCTAACTTAGACCGTAAATTCATAAAGGGACTACCTGCCTTACAAAAAGCCAGATTTGATCCATTTGAGCATGTTTATTCAACTGCAGTTAAACCTATTATTAGGAAGTCTTCATACAAAAACCCCAAGGGGAAGAAGAAAAGACTCAATTAGATACCAAATTTTTCAGTCCTGATAATAGCAACTAATCTGAAACTGTCAATTTTGCTCTTTACACTTGGTGAGAGATTTCTTTTGGGGGGATGGGGAATGGAAGGGGTTGAGTAGAAAGTGGATAAATGCTCTAGTTAAATAAAAATTATCTACAAACAACTGCATTTGTGACATAATTGCCACCTATGCTTGCCAGATGTTGCCGAGCTTTATAATGGGAGTCAAACACTATGAAATATGGCTGAAGTTGAGCTACCTGGCCAGACTGACTCGCCCTAGCCAGAATCCCCACTGTCTGAAGTACATCTGAAGATTACCCACTGCCCTGCTGGCCCAGTCCACCACGCCACCTGCCCCAGAGCAAACAGGAAGGGCTGTTTACAGCTTCTGGGATACGTAACTTCAGAGATGAAAATAACTGAAGATCACCTTACCCAAACCTCTCAGTTCACAGAGAAGGAAGTCAAGGTCCAGAGAGGTGAAGTGACTATCCCAAGGCGCCACGGACACTTAACTGTAGACACAGGACTGGAGCCACGGTCTCTGCTTCCCCTTCTGGACCTCTGCCCACTACACCACACTGTAATTTCAC
Organism: Grampus griseus; assembly: GCF_964374135.1. Taxonomy (NCBI): domain Eukaryota; kingdom Metazoa; phylum Chordata; class Mammalia; order Artiodactyla; family Delphinidae; genus Grampus; species Grampus griseus. The sequence continues at coordinate 14,333,737 of NC_139014.1, read as the reverse complement.
TGCTTTAAATCATGGCTCTCTGAGAAACATAAGCTTCAATTACTTGGGGCCTGGGGCTCAACCCTGCTGAGCTGTCCTGCTGGGGCAGATGGAGATCTGCACTCTCCTCTGATATGGGGGTAGGATCTTTTGGATGAGACACCAAATTGGTAATTTGTAGATTCTACACAGACACCCAATATGCCAAAAGGCACTGCGAATTATACAGGGTGGGGTCTTTAAAAAAATGCTCTGGATAAAAATTCCTGAGATCTCACTGTAGATCTAAGTGGGCGGGGATAACATCACAGAAAGTCAAAGGTCACAGACTTAGCCACCATAAAAAAAAATTCCTGCAATACATTTATCCAGCCCAGTTCTAAAGGCTTAAAAACAGTGCTCTTTGATGATGATGATGATACAGTGGCCACTGCCCATTCCTTTGATGAAGCGAGTCATTCTTTTCATGCCAGTGCCAAGGAAACGCACATTACTGATTAGCAAGGGACAACAAGGTCTAGCTTTGAACAGCAAGGACCATTTTAATGACATACATACACCAATGAGCCTCACGCAGTGAGCTGTGACTGCTTCACTTAGCAGGAATAAGATGCTCAAAAAAAAGAAGGAAATATGGGTCTGAATATTGACTTTTTCATGGGAAAGAAAATCTTATAAACAACAAGATCCTACTGTATAGCACAGGGAACTATATTCAATATCCTGTGATAAACCATAATGGAAAAGAATATGAAAAAAGTATATATATAACTGAATCACTCTTCTGTACAGTAGAAACTAACATAACATCGTAAATCAACTATACTTCAATAAAACAAATTTTGAATAAATAAATAAGAAAAAATAAAATCTCATGCCACAGGATTTCCATAATCTCAGCATAGGTTTCCTTATTTTTTTAAATAAATTTATTTATTTTTGGCTGCATTGGGTCTTCACTGCTGCGCACAGGCTTTCTCTAGTTGCAGCGAGCGGGGTCTACTCTTTGCTGCGGTGCGCGGTCTTCTCATTGCGGTGGCTTCTCTCGTTGCAGAGCACGGGCTCTAGCCACGCGGGCTTCAGCAGTTGTGATGCACGTGCTTAGTTGCTCTGCGGCATGTGGGATCTTCCCGGACCAGGGCTCGAACCCGTGTCCCCCGCATTGGCAGGCGGATTCTTAACCACTGCACCACCAGGGAAGTCCCTCAGCATAGGTTTCTATTTTCCAGGCTCCTCTGAGAGACAAATGTAAACATCTCAATGCAACTTTCACACACTTGGACAGAGACAGGAAAGCGTCAGAAACTGGTTGGAAGACTGTTGGCACAACCAAACCTATGGAGTTGTGGTGTGAAAACTGAGGACTGAGAAACTGGCTGAGATGGAAGGATGCTGCTTCCTTCAGCTCATCAAGGGTAGGAGGGAAACAGGAGCAGGAAAGAATTACCAGCAAGGAGATACCACGCCTTTGGGTTCAAGGAGGAATCCCTTCCAGACACCAAGAAGGACAGAACTCCCTCTGGAGAAAGGAAAAACGGCTGTCCAGGGCCAAGAGAGGGGAGGGGACAGGCTTCAACAGGACATGCCCTACCACCAACAGGCTCCATTCTCCCAGGGACCTCTCTTCGTAAAGTTGCCGTCCCTGTCAGTCTTCTGCCTCATCTGGAGGTCACCCAATCTCAATGCCAACTTCTCCAGGTCAGAAGACTGGCTTCCGTGGGTATCTGAACTGTGGGGCAAGGTGGCTAAGCTTCCAAATCTTTTTTTTTTTTTTGAAAACTAAGGAACAGCAATATCCCTTTGAATGCTTGCAAAGAAAAATAAATATTAAGAATGTCAAAGACAAGAGTCATGTAAATATTAGGGAAGATCATTTTATTAAAAAAAATTGGTGCTGGCCAAAGATACCATCAGAAAGTAAACAAAACTCAAAACCTGATTATCCACTCTGCCCCAGACCTCAATTGTTCCCCATCTCTTACTCTGGTGGGCAGACAGCGATAGTGTAAGAGCTGGTGCTGACAATCTAGAATAATTAAGACAAGGTTAAAATAGGTTTGGCTTGTGGTGTTTAAGAAGGAAGAAGAGTATAACTGCTGAAAAGGTTTTCACCAAATGGTACTACGTTACAAGTTCTAGGACTGTATTTGAATTATCTGGAAACTCACTTACGTAGTCGCCCTCATTTTCTGAAGATGCTGAACAATTCAACATATATTTGTTAAGTTTCATTTTTAGTGCCTGGGCAATATAATGTGGCTGCTAGAAGGGCAGTCACTTACCTCCCTGTGCCTTGGTTTTCTCACCTGTAAAATGGGGGACAACAATAATACCGACTTCAAAGGAGTGTTGAGTTAATATGCGTAATGAGTTAATATATGTAAAGCTCTTAGTGTACAGTGAGCATCACATAAGTGTCAGTTCTTGTGATGCTGATTAATCAAGAGTTGTGTAAGACCCTAGGATCTAATCACAACAGTGATCTGATTCTTGCCCTCATGGAGCTTATACTCTAATAAGGGATCACAGCAGTAAAAATGTCACACAAACAGAATAGCAAATTGCAGTAAGTGCTATGAAAGAGACCATAAGAGAATAAAAGGAGAAGCCAATCTGGTCTCATGTGAGGGGGTGTGGATCACAGCGTCAATGGTTTTTCTGAAGGAGTAACATCTGAGTTAAGATCTACAGGAACGGGAGAAGGAAGGGAAGAATTTCCTGGGCAGAGGAAACAGCCTATGTGAAAGCCCTGAGACTAAAAATAATTTGCTGTGTTCGAGGACCTATCAGACCAGTGCTGCTGGAGAGAGAAAGCAGAGCGGGGAATGGGACAAGGAGGGGCTGGGGAAGCAGACAGAAGGCCGAGTGTGTGTGGAATTCCCTGGCGGTCCAGTGGTTAGGACTTCGCGCTTCCACTACAGGGGACACAGGTTCGCTCCCCGGTCAGGGATCTAAGATACTGAAAGCCGTGCTATGTGGCAAAAAATAAAAGAAGGCCGAGTGTGTACTTGTACGGAGTGAGCCACAAAATCCATGTTTTATTTGTTTCCTATGCAGCTCACAGAAAGCAGGAGGGCACGCTGTTCACACAGGTGTGAAAGCAGATCGGAGGGAAAAACGCTCCTCGAAGCCGAAGCGTTAGATATACCAGCCTGTGTTCACACCCCAGGTGAGTCTTTTCTGGTGTTTTCATTGATACTAACGTCAGACTAGTGTTGCTTAGCCGGTTTACAGCTGAACAGGAGCATAACACGCTGAAACTTCGTGGGGGAGTTTAACAATGCTGGCTTCTTTTTTTTTTTTTTTTTTGCGATACGCAGGCCTCTCACTGTTGTGGTCTGTCCCGTTGCGGAGCACAGGCTCTGGACGCGCAGGCTCAGCGGCCATGGCTCACGGGCCTAACCGCTCCACGGCATGTGGGATCTTCCCGGACCGGGGCACGAACCCGTGTCCCCTGCATCTCAACCACTGTGCCACCAGGGAGGCCCAACAATGCTGGTTTTGTGGTGAAATGTGGCCTATAGAACAACCTCCAACGCAAGGTCTCTTGCTTTCGAGACCCCTCCTCTGAGCGACTTCTCGGTCCAGACACCACGCACGGGATCACAAAGTCCCCTCGGAAGGAGTGAAGCAGGCCCCCTCCTCTCTTTTTCCTTTCCGGGGGGCTCCCTCTCTGCAGTACCTGCAGTCACTTCCAGGGCTAGTTTTGCTGCAGGCGGCAGAAATCCAGTGGGCACTAACCTCAGGGATCAACGTTTAGTCCCGGATCACAGGCTCACGTTCCTCAGGCAGCTTGGCAAGCACGTGCAGTATTCATCAGTCTCTTCCAGGCACTCCCTGGTTCACACTTCTTCCTGTTGACTGACTCTTCTACATCCAACTAACTTGCTGGTTCACCTATTTCAACCCCACCCCACACTGGACTCTTTTCTCCTACAGATACACAGAAAGAAGGGTCCTGTTTTGCATGAGGTGCTGGAGCCTCAAGGCCTATAAGACTCCTGCCTTCAAGGAGTTTACCATCTAGCAGAGAAACAGTGTAATACCGGGGGAAAGACGGCAGGTTCCATGACTCTGCCTTCCAGAAGCTGACCTGGCAGCAAGCCCGGGCCGTGCCCAGAGCAGTTCCTTAAGATTCTGAGCCCACACTTCCCTGCTCAGGCCTTTTGCTCACTCCTTGGCCTATCCTATGCTCATGCAACCCCAAAACCTGCTAATCATCCTTTAAACTCCAAGTTAAGGGAATTCTCTGGAGGTCCAGTGGTTAGGACTCTGCGCTTTCACCGTTGAGGGCGCGGGTTTGTTCCCTGGTTGGTGAACTAAAAATCCCACATGCTGCGTGGCACAGCCAAAAAAAAAAACAAAAAAACTTAAACTCCAAGTAAAAAAACCCCAAGGTATCCCCACAAGCCTGGCACATGCTCAACAGATGTTTTTTGGACCAGGGAAGCTGAAAGACAATGAGACAGGCCACAGGAATATGTGTCCTGGTTTGGGCTCTGAGCAAGTCATTAAACTTCTCTGGGCATCAGTTTCTGATTCTATAAAGTAAGAAGACTGGGTTAGGGACTTCCCTGGTGGCACAGTGGTTAAGAATCCGCCTGCCAATGCAGGGGACACGGGTTTGAGCCCTGGTCCGGGAAGATCCCACATGCCGCAGAGCAACTAAGCCTGTGCGCCACAACTACTGAGCCTGCGCTCTAGAGCCCGTGAGCCACAACTACTGAGCCCATGTGCCACAACTACTGAAGCCCGTGCGCCTAGAAGCCCGTGCTCTACAACAAGAGAAGCCACTGCGATGAGAAGCCTGCACACCGCAACGAAGAGTAGCCCATGCTCGCCGCAACTAGAGAACGCTGGCGCGTAGCAACGAAGACCCAATGCAGCCAAAAATAAATAAATAAATAAATTTATTAAAAAAAAAAAAGAAGACTGGGTTGGATGTGCCCTGTAGCTCAGAAGCATGACGATCCATGGCTTAGCAGGCCCTCACCTCTCCTCACGCTTTACTGTAGATTCTTCTGGCCTCCAACCAATCAAAACGTGCTCAAAACCCACATGAGAATGAGAGTTTAGAAGTCTTGATGCCTTTGAACACAGTCATGCCTGATCCTGGTCTTTCAACATCCCAGTGTCCCCACTCATCTTTAACTATTGCAACACTGGAAATTAGTCATAATCTGATTCACTTTAAGGTTCAGGGTGGGGGAAAAGAAACACCATAGAAATCGACTAATGTTATTCAGGAGGACGTGGGTGACTCTCAAGTACATGTACTTGCCATAGACTCTAAAGCCAACCACCTCCTAAACCAAAAGGGAGATCTCTGTTCTTCTCCAAACCACAAATCGGGTAAGTGATTAAACTCCCCCCACCCCGCCCCCCTCACCAAAAGCCCCAGAGACTTCCAAATACTGAACCATCAGATAAGGATGACATAGGGTTGGTTTTAGAAGCAGCTGTGGTTTGGTCCCCTGTTCGAGTACCAAAACTACAGATAAACTTGTTCTTAATCTCTCTGTGTAAAGAAAACCGTTTTCTTCTTTGCAAAACCAGACCACAGCAAGTGGAAAATGAACTCTAACAGAATGACTGGATGAGGTCACTGGATTGTTCAGAGGGAGGCGGTGCCTTCGAGGGCAGATGCCCTAAACCTGGCTTTATGCCTTTCTTGCAGTACTTGAATTTATCTGGAGATCTTATAAATACTTCCACAATAGAAAAAAACTATTTAATTTTGTTTGTAAAAGTTATATATATATATATATATATATATATATATATATATATATATATGTACTTCCCTGGTAGTCCAGTGGTTAAGAATCTGCCTTGCAATACAGGGGATGCGGGTTTGATCCCTGGTCGGGGAATTAAGATCCCACAAGCCGTGTGGGGCGGCCAAGGAAAGAGGCTGACTTCAAAGGGTGACCTTCCAGTTCTACGAACCTTTGTCAACATGGTTCCAGCAGAGTTTAGATCTGGTCCAGCCCAGTCCATGTGAGTTTTAGAAGTGAGTTTCCTCTTTTTTCTAAACCAGCTCTTAGGATTCTTTGAGTCATAACCGAGGTGCAGCGGCTGAAACGGGGACCGGCCGTCTCCTGCAGGGCCTTCTGCAGTGCGGCCTTCCAACGGTGCACCTGCAGTAAAAACCCTGCAGGCTGCGAGGCCGGTGACCGTCCAGATACCCAGGTCTCACACAGAAAGGGGAAGGAGAGCATCACAAGCTGGACCCTCCGGCGACCTGCTTCCAACGTACATATTCTCATCCTGATAAGAAATCCCCTTTTTGTTTATATGCTTCGTTCTTGTACTTTAACTGTCCAACTTACTCCTTCCACAAATTTCTCCCATACCCACTCCCCTTAGCTACTTCACTCTGGCTAGAGAAGGCTCTTTTCAAACTTGAAGGATGATTTGACCCACCAGGGTATGTGAAGGAACCTGGAAAAGTATTGTTTGGATTCCTTAGGCCTCCTAATGCATGGAGAAGGCAAAAATAATAAATAAGCATAAGTGGAACTTTAAATAATTCCAAACATCTTATAATTCAGTAACTAAGCGTATTTGAGTTTAAGGTCAGTTATCAGTTAAAGCTGATTTTTTAAAAAAGCAAATTCAGTAGTTAGTACTCAAAAACACATACATATCCATCTGTCTGGAATTACTTGTTCTTTAAAAGTTGGGCAACATAGTATACTAGAAGACACATAATGCTAGGTTCTCTATTTCTAGTTCTGCCACTAACTAGAAGAATGTATCCGTCCTAACTTCTCCGGAAAAAAAGCCAAAGGCTGGCTCTGGTTTCGTCCAGGGCTCTGTGACATCACAGGGCACAGGTGGACACAATGGCTGTGTCCAGGACAAAGGAATAGGACTTACTTGATGGCTTCAACCTGGCTGCATGTTAGAATCATCTGGGGTTTAAAAAATTTTTTTTCTTTTTTAAAGAAAGGATGCCGACCTCCACTCCTAGAGATTCTGATTTCATTCAGCTGAGGTGGGACCTTGGCATAGGGTATTTTAAAAGGTCCCCAGGTGACTCAGTCAGCCGGGGTGGAGAAGCACCGCCTCAAGTAACACATTCCCGGTTGCAGCTGTGGCCTCCCAGACAGGTGTTTCTCTCTCTCCTGGAGGCCCCTCAGGAATCACGGGTCATTTGCTTTAAGAGGAAGGAGATCTGACTTAGTTTGGTCAACAAAGTCCTCTGACCCAACCGGAGATCAATGACAATGTCAGGTTCGAGGGATCTGACGGCACTATTTGTTCAGATAATGTACAAAAAAAATCCGGTTTCCATGACACACATTCCCGCAGCCTGGACAAACAATGATTCCCTCATCTGAAATAGACAGGGAAAATAATCCACTGAGGGAAGGGGTGGTTTTGAATGATAATTATAAATTAGCCTACTAACTAGGGAAATCATGTTTAATACAGAAGAGGACAACCCTGGATCAAGGTTCATTTTTTAATAGTGAAACATCATGCTGAGTAAAAAATGAAGCTGCCTTGGAATAATCACAGACCATTTATCTCCTGGGGTCTGGCGGTGGGAAAATTAATCTCATGACTGATATGAGGAGCCTATCAAGAGAGCACCACACACTGGGGGTCATGTCCACCCAAGCAAGTATCCTGGAAACCCTCTCATTGTGTAGAAAGAAACGCTGTTGATAAGATCTCACTAAAGAATACAGATTACAGCTAAAGCAACATTTTCCTTATCCCCCGGCAAATCCACAGCCCACGTCGCCTGATGATAAAAGAGCTCCTTGTCTTATTGGTCTTCAAGAGCCTCAAAGAGAAATTCAATCAATACTTGCTGAGTACTACAGGGGGTACGAGGACCGACTCACCGTGCTAAATGCCAGAGAGGATGCAAAGGTAAGCAAAACACAGTCCCTGCCCTCTAGGACAAACCAGCAAGAGAAGTGCACCATCCCCATGCAGGGCACTTTCCTGGCCTCCTTCTCTCTCCCTCACTACCCTCTCCTGAGACCCACCTGAGCTAACTGAGGTCCCTCTATTGTGGCCCAAGGGCCAAGGCTACTCTCTCTCCTGTCATCATATACCCACTTCCTGGTGCCAGCACTTGGTGGGAGGTGGGGCCTCTGCAAAGGCGAACACCCCAGACCCGGCCTGATCATTAAAGAGTTCTCTTTTCAGGATCCCTTGTCGAAGGCTGTGACTGCAGTATGGAAAAGAAACTTTGGTTAAAGGCTTCGAAGACATGAACTTTCGGTTTTACTATTCCAGAAACATTTCGGAGCAAGATCTTACTGAAAAACATGCACCTGCTTGGATATTATTAGACCTCAAGCAAAGAAAAGAGCTTAAACTGAGAACTTGGTGTAAGGGCCTCTTAACCTGCATTCTCCCCGTGACTGCCGGATTCGGTTGATATCCCTGATGGAGATGCTCAGGGTAAAGCAGTATTTCCATCCCAAATCTGCATCTTTCTCTGACTGAAACAAAGGGTAAGAGGCTGCGACTCTCCTGGAAGGAACAATGCTCGTCTGAGCATTTCCCCAAGCTTACAGGAACGCCTACTTTCTTCTCTTCTGGTCCTTCCCTAGATCCCATCTCTCCCTGTAACATGGCTTGGCCACCTCCTCAGGTGTGACTGGGGTATCTGGACTTATTTGTTCTAACAGATGTACCAGGACATAAGCACTGCAGGGGCTGCTCTTCAAAGGGAAGCGGAAGGATCAGATTCAGGGCTCAGTTCTGCCACTGGTGCATGACCATGGACAGGTCACCGGCACTGTCTGGTCTCAGCTTCCTCATCTCTGTGCTCTGGGAACACAGCAGAGCAGTGACTGTTCAACTTGCGAGGGCAGGGTGATGCCTGAGTGAGGGTGGTACGTGCCCCAAAATACCACCTTTGAAGGTTCTAACCTGCTCGCACTGTGGTCATGCATCCCATTCCTTATGTGGGGGTGGGGTGGGGAAAATATTAAGACTTATTGGTCTAAACCAGCAAGATCCCTTCTAGGAGTCTAACGTACTCTGACGGGAAGCTAAACATTTATCCATACATGTTCCCACTGCTCACAATACATCTGGAATGTTTTGGAAATTACCTTCAAAGAACATACTTTTGAATCCGCTAAGTGGTAGAAAGTCTCTCACTGGTTTTTAGAAACAACCAAGAATCCAAGTGGCCTCGATAAATTGTGCAGTCAAGCTGGGTAATAACAGTGTTGGTCAAAACTTCAGTGTGGACCACGTCAAAGTTATATTCAAGCAGAGACCAGAAGGAATTGTGTAAGGATAATAGGCTTAATAATAAATATTTGCCTTTTTAGGGCTCTTTTATTCATTTTAACGTTGAATTATTAAATGAAGTTTAAAAAAAAGTTAAAAAAAAAAGACTAATTTGTTTGACATGAACATTGACCCTGAAGGGGTTATTATTTTGAAAGAGACAACATTCTTTTGGATGAGTAAGTCCAGGTACGTTTGTGGGAAAAACAAAACAAGACGCCAACAAATATTTTACTTTATTGTCAAGTGGTATGTTCATTTTGCTAGGAAAATCAGCTGTATGGACAAGCTATATGTTTTAAGAACTATGGCTTCCGAAAGAGACAAACAATGCATCAACTTTTGATTTATGAACAGTCTTGAGTCAAAATTTTAAATGGCCTCATAACCAACTATCAAAAGAATCTTGGGAATTCCCTGGCAGTCCAGTGGTCAGGACTCAGTGCTTTCACTGCCGTGGTCCAGGTTCAGCCCCTGGTCAGGGAACTAAGATCCTGCAACCTGCGTGGCACGGCCAAAATAATAATAATCTTTTCTGCAGGGGGTGGGCTACCCTCAAAACCAAACACAGAATTATCCCAAGGTATTTCAGAGTGCTCATGGGAGCCACATCTGCTAGAAAGCTGATCTGAAACCACTGCAGACCAAAGGACCCTGCATGCAAACAAGCTATTAACAAATCAGAATAAAACATTTTCTCAATAGCTTTTAGGTACATAGGGTGTCATAAAGAAACTGTTGTGGTTATTCAGGTCTTCAAAATATAAGCAAAATAAAACCTAAACATTCCATTTTCAGACTTAAAATCCACCCTGCTAAAAGAAAACAGCTTACTTTAAAGTGGCTATCATGAAACCAATTTAAGGTTAGTTCTGTGCTTTTTAAAACATCTAATATTGCTTGGGGGCTGGAGGAGGGGACTGTAAAAGAGTACATATGACAAGCAAATTCCAGTTCTAGGAATTTATCCCAAGGAAATAATTAAGCAGTTAAGAAGGGCTCAAGAGTTTAGCAGTAAGGTTTATCACAATTGTTTATAGTAATGAAAATTAAAAACAGCCTCAATATTTAAATGGTTGAATGGTCAAATTACAGTATACTCTTTCACAGAAGTATCACACAGCCAGTGAGAATAATGTTGTAGAATTAAATTTACTGACACAGAAAGATCCATGTTATATTCCAGTTTGGGGAAGAAAAACATTATCTCTGCAAATATGTGCACATAAAAATTGTCTAGAAGGACATATATCAAGATATGAGGGCTTCCCTGGTGGCTCAGCGGTTAAGAATCCGCCTGCCAATGCAGGGGACATGGGTTCGAGCCCTGGTCGAGGAAGATCCCACATGCTGCGGAGCAACTAAGCCCTTGTGCCACAACTACTGAGCCTGTGCTCTAGCGCCCGTGTTCTGCAACAAGAGAAGCCACCGCAATAAGAAGCCCGCTCACCGCAATGAAGAGTAGCCCCCCCTCGCCACAACTAGAGAAAGCCCGCGCGCAGCAACGAAGACCCAACGCAGCCAAGAATTAAAAAAAAAAAAAGATATGAGTAGACTAGTCATCAGAGAAATGCAAACCAAAACTAAGGAGTTACAACTTCACCACCACTAGGATAACTATAATAAAAAAGACAGATAATATCAAGTGTTGGGCATCTTTATGTCAGAGCTAAGATTTATATGTTAGACTGTTACAAGACAATAAAACTAACTTGACTTTAAAAATATATATATATCAAGTGTTGGGGAGGATGTAGAGAAATTGGAACCCTCCTACACTGCGGGTGGGAATGTAAAATAGTGCAGCTGCTTTGGAAAACAGTTTGCTAGTTCCTCAAAAGGTTAGACAGAGGGTTACCGCATGACCCAGAAATCCCACTCTTGGGTATATACCCAAGAAAAATGAAAATCCATGGCCATTCAAAAATCTGTACCCAAATGTTCACAGCAGCATTATTCATAACAGCCAAAAAGGGGAAACTCTAATGTCCATCAAATGAAGAACGGATGAACAAAATGTGGTATATCCACATGATGGAATATTTATTCATCAATAAAAAGGAACAAAGCACCGATACAGGCTACAACATGGATGAACCTTGAAAACATTACGCTAAGTGAAAGAAGCCAGACACGAAAGACCACATGTAGCATGATTCCATTTATATGTAATGTCCAGAACAGGCAAATCTACAGAGACAAATGTAGATCAGTGGTTACCAGGGGCTGGGAGGTTTGTGGGAAATGGGGAGTGACAGCTAATGGGTATGGAGCTTCTTTTGGGGATGACGAAAATATCATAAAATTGATAGTGGTGGTGGTTGCACAATTCTGTGAATATACTAAAAGTCATTGAACTGTATATTTTAAATGGGTGAATTGTATGCTATGTGAATTATAGCTCAATAAAGCTGTTAAAATGTTAATAGAGGTAATGTTTGGGTAATAGAATTATAGATATGTTGTGCGTTTTAAAAAAATTTAGACTATCTATGCTTTCTTTTTTCTTTATTACGACAAATATGATAATACTCTGAGAGATTTATTTTCAAATCTTCCCATGTTATCATACAGAAAACACCAAACACACAAAAGATTTGAAGAAAAGGAAATCACCTTTCTTATAATAGTGGAAAAATTGGAAAGAACCCATATGACCCCAGTAGGGTGATCACCAGGCAAAGCATGGCTTATTACCACATCAACCCTGCTCAGCTAGGACCCCAGTCCCTAACCTGGTTCTGGGCACAGAAGGCTCAAATGCTTTCTGAGTGGATGACGGTTTACTAAGGTGCTACTGAAAGTGACAAATGCAATGGTGCACTCAGAACATTTCCTAACAGGTCACAGGAGACATTCTGTGGAAAAAAAAAAAAACTGAACAAAAATACAGAACACAGGGACTTCCCTAGTGGCGCAGTGGTTAAGAATCCGCCTGCCAATGCAGGGGACATGGGTTCGAGCCCTTGTCCGGGAAGATCCCATGTGCCGCGCAGCAACTAAGCCCCCGTGCGCCACAACTACTGAGCCTGTGCTCTAGAGCCCGTGAGCCACAGCTACTGAGCCCGCGAGCCACAGCTACTGAGCCCACGTGCCACAACTACTGAAGCCCACCGCGCCTAGAGCCTGTGCTCCACAATAAGAGAAGCCACCGCAGTGAGAAGCCTGCGTGCAGCAACAAAGAGTAGCCCCCACTCCCCGCAACTAGAGAAAGCCCGCACACAGCAACGAAGACCCAACACAGACAAAAAATTTTTTTAAATAAATAATTAAATAAATAAAATATATACAGAACACATTTTTACACTGTTCGACTTGCTGTGTCTTTGTACATGAAGATCATAAGATAATCAGAAGTGATGCAGAGACTGTGTAAAAGGAACTTAAAATTTTTAAAAGTCAAGTAAGCAAGGACCTTGGGATTTTTTGTTTGTTTTTGTATGGTATCTAGTAGCGGGGGGGGGGCACACTTTAAGTTCTACTTTTCCCAGTCTGTATGTGGTCTGGTGCACTCACTCATTTAAATATCTCTGAGCATGTGTTGCTCTGAGGCAGCAAAGTCTGAAACCAAACATGGGATATAGGTAAAGATAGGAAAAAAAAAATCCCCAGCCCCTGGGAAATATAGCCAACCAGCATGTTTATTATTCACAGACTATGATTCACTGTCCCTATTTTTTAAGCCAGCCTCATACTCTAATCATATTGCTAGGTTACAGGCCCCGAGTTATGCGTGCATAATAAAAACAGAATCCATCAAAATGATACATTAGGCTTTTCTCCCCTATATCATCTCTTTAGGGAGAACATCTGATCATTATAAAACATCCACAATATTAAGCCTAAGGATTACTGTGGATTCCCCAAACCAAAGAGGTTTCCAATGAAAATGAAATAGTTATCCAATGATTCTTCAACCTGAAGAATGGAGACGCCATCGGAGGCATGCAAATAACTATAACCCCCAGGCCCATGCAGATGGCACTGTTCTGCTCAGACATGAAGAAACCTTTACATAGCTCACTGGTTTTATATTCGGGAATATGGTCTACCGTCGAACGTTCTCAAGAATCACTCTCATACACATTTTCTCTTGTGCTCTTAGAAGCCACATGACTGCGGAGAGCCTCCTGGACAGGCAAGTTAATGAAACAAAACAAACGCACGTGCACAACTACAGTCTAATTTCAGGATCAGCAGTCCTGAGAACATGAGCTTCATGAAACACCCTCCTCACTCTCCTCGTGGCAGCAGTATTAATACTCGATGCCTCCTATGAGGATAATTCATGCAGGTGATAACTATCAGAATAAATGATAAGCAAGGCCATTTCTAGTTAAGACTCATGTCTCCGTGTGTTTTTGTGCACACGTGATCTGCAATTCTCCGTGAAGTTGTTTATCCCCCTCTAAAACCAAAACATCGGCTGAATAAAAGAAATTGCATATCCTCTCCCTGAAGAAAGTACCCTGCCTCACGTGCCACAGATCTCTTTGGTACTTGAGAGAAGTGACACCCAAACACTGTACAATGAGGACCACAGGGCAGCAATGATGCAACACAAACCAACATTAGGCACAAGATCCAGGTCCAGGAAGGAGGCGAAAAACTCACTGACTGAATAAGCACCTTCTGGATTAAAAAAAGACACAGCCCTGAGTGCTTAGTAACACCGATATAACTGCATTTTGGATCCGGTAGCCTGGAGTCTCAGCTTGCAGGTGAGTCAAGGTCTGGCTCAGACACACACTGAAGGAAAATCACAATACTGCCTCCTCTGCACTAGTTACTTCATCAATCAAAAAGAAACAGCATCAAAAAATATTCCTTGCTCAGGCATAGTATAACATTGAAAAATGATGACTTAGAGTAAAAAACACCTTTGGGGGGTGGCAAGGAGAATTTACATTACCTATGATGAGCCAGATCCCTTCACACCTCTTAGTGTGTTAGCTGTCCCCATTTCACAGATCAGGAAACAGAGTCTCTAAGACTCTGAGGACACAGCTACCAAGGGACCAGAAAGAACTCAGGTTTGTCTGATTTTACAGCCAGTACATTCTGCACAACATCACTGCTGCCTAATTTAACTGCAAACTCGGCAATGCATTTCATTTAGAATTTTAAAATAATACTTCCCACTATGTTTGGGGATCGAAGTTTCTACTGGTAGGTAATTCTGGGAATGAAATTCTGACCTTTGCCCTTAAAAGCAGTTACACTAAAACATAACCTTTTGATAAGGGTTGGACTCTTTTACCATGAACTCTGAAAAGTTTGGATTTCTAAATACAATTTGGAAATATTTACATGAAGCGAAACTATAGTCCCAACTAAGGCTAAATAGTTATTTTTGGTTCTTTAGCCAAAGTTGTTCAATAACTAAAACACTAGACTCCAGTGACAGAATAGCACACGAAAAGATGTGGCAAAGAAAACAATATGCACAAGGCTCTGATGATATGAAATGACTGATTTCCATTTCATACATTTTGGTCACTCTCTTTACACTCTTATTTGTGGACAGATGCCAGGCAGCAGTTAACCAATCCAAGATGAAATGTTCAAGTTCAAAACCTGACCCCAGTTTTGAAAGTGTATTTTTAAAAAATTCAATCAGAAGGAAAACTTAACTGACATGAGTTTTATTGTGAAGTGTGCACAAATTTTCCTTTAAAAAAAACCCCAGGATTTCCCTGGTGGCACAGTGGTTAAGAATCCGCCTGCCAATGGAGGGGACACGGGTTCGAGCCCTGGTCCAGGAAAATCCCACATGCCGCGGAGTAACTAAGCCCATGCGCCACAACTACTGAGCTTGCACTCTAGAGCCCACGAGCCAAAACCACTGAGCCCACGTGCCACAACTACTGAAGCCCAGGCGCCTAGAGCCCGTGCTCTGCAATAAAGAGAAGCCACCCCAATGAGAAGCCTGTGCACTGCAACAAGGAGTAGCCCCCGCTCGCTGCAACTAGAGAGAGCCTGGGTGCAGGAGCAAAGACCCAAAGCAGCCAAAAATAAATTAATAAATTAATTTAAATAAATAACTCTGAATTTGAAAAAGGTGGCCTCGTATTACTTCAGCTGTTTCCAAATTCTTGTTACCCCAAGAGCACGGACTATTATTTACCTAAAATGCATAACCTCCAAAGAGTTCATGCTGTGGCACTCAGGTATACACATGTCAATTCTCCACCTGGACACCTGGTACCTGATACACCGTATTAAAAAGTACACAGTGGAGGTCATTAAACAGAACCTGCTCCAATGCACCATACCCACATCCTGAACAATACGTTTTCTTTCTTTTTTTTTTTTTTTAAAAACAACACTCACTAATTTAGGTTCTTCCAACCAGAAGGGGAAAAAAAGCCATGTCTGTCCACAAAATGTCCTCCCAGCCACGGTGCCCGAATCCACAGCCTGAGTGAAGGCCTGAAAGTTAAATAAATGTAAACCAGGCTCTTCTCTCCAGAAAAAGATGAAAAGACTTTTTGGACAGCCCCACGGTGCTCTCCCGTGAGGAGACAGTCTTTCGTTTAAAGTTTCGAAGCGGCTTCACTGCTGTCCCATATGGGGTCTTGAAAACAAGAGTACCATTCCCACCGCTTAACCTGCTTAACGATGTCTTGTTGCCCGAAAGGAAGCCCGCTGTCTCCAATGCCAAGAGACCTGCAAGGCAGGTAAGCGGAATCAAGCTCTAGGGTAAGAACGCTTACCCACTTCCAGTGGCATTCGTTTCCCAAAGTTCTCGCATTTTGAAAAGTTCAAGCTAAGATTACAAACGCAAGACATTCCCTTCTCCTTGGTTACAGGGCCCTTTCTGCCCTTCCTCCGCGGCCACCGCCAGGCCGAGTTGGCGCCCACCGGCGGGAAGGGTCCGGCAGGTGGGGCGGCCTCCCAAGGGCCCGGGGCCTTCTGGAGACCCCAAGGTGCCGCTAGGACGACACAAAGTTGCGCCGGAGAGCACACGGCCGGGTAGGCGCTGCTCGTGACAGCCGCGCTGGCCCGCGAGGCCCCTGGGTGGCGGACGCCTCGGCGGGGCCGGCCGCGGCCGCCACTCCGGCCGGTCAGGAAGCCGCCACTCCCCGCCAGGCGCCGTCTCCGCCCGGGCGCACGGAGCCTGGGGCCGCCGCCGCCGCGCTCCCGGCTCAGACCCCGGCCCGTCCCGCGCCGTTCCCCACTCCAACCTTCCCGGTCACTCACCCGGAGGCTGGCCAGCAGCAACGCCAGCAGCAGCAGCTGCAGTCGGGCAGGCATGGCGAGGACTCGGCCCTGACTCCTGACCGGTCCGGCCGGCTCCAGGGGGGCGGTGCGGGCGTGCAGAGGACGGGGCGTGGGCGCCGCGACAACAGTGCGGCGACGGCCGGGACTCCGCAGACGCAGAGCTATCTAGGCGGTGGTGGCACCCCCATTCCCGGCCCTATAAGTGCCGGGCGCCGGCGCTTCTTCCGGTCGGGGCGGGGCAGGAGGCGGGGCCGGCCTAGGGGCGGGTCTGGGATTGGGCGGGGCTCAGGCTTGGGGGCGGGCTGGGGTTGGCCTGGGCGGGGCTGTCGCTGGAGGGGCGGGGTTGTAGGCGGTGCCAAAGGCAGCTTGGGCCTCCGGCTGGCCTTGAGTGCCCCGGCCGCGGCGGCAGGAGAAGAGCACCAGGCTTCTGCGTCGGGCATCTAGGGACGCTGAGTGATCGAGGCAAAGAGCTTGCCTGAGGGCAAGGGGAGACCGGCAACCCCGCCACACGGGCGCATTCCCTGCCCCAGGCGGTCCCAGTGATCCCGCTGAGAGATCCGCAGCGTCAGACTTGATCAGGAAAGGCCAGGAGACAGCCGGTGCCGAGTGTCCAGAGTCCCCGCTCCATCTTCCCGCCGTAGTGGGATCGTCAGCGACCTCTGGAGTGAGGGTCGGCAGCTGGCAGGGGATTCCTGCAACCCGGCGCTTCTGCCCTGCGCGCGGCTATTGCCGAGTTCGCAGCCCTGGGGTCCTCCAGCTGCGCCTCAGTTAGTCCAAACGTCCCTTTCTTTGTCCTCAGGAATTCCCCTCAAATCATGTCCACAGCCAACAGTTCCCTTTGGAATAACCACGGCCAAATCATTCGCCAAAAATTACAAGCAAAGAAGGAAACCATTTCAGCTGCTGGTGTCATGTGTGTTTATGTGGCATTTGTAGATGTGACCTCGTGAAGCTTGACATGTGTCCCAACTCACCGGAGGGAGTGGGTTTGTTGAGGACTCAAACAAGGTCCTTTTGAAGGTTGTGGGCTATTAACCTGATGTAAAGAGCCCCGCAGCTGTTTGGTCACTGTCCCATGCTGCCCTCCACTTTGATGGAAGCCTCTCTCCAGAGGACATTTGTAACAAGACAGAATAAACTAAGGTTCAGAGCACAACATTTCCATATTCTAGGAGAAAAGGAAAAAAAGGATGGCAGCTTCTCTAATTTTTTTAAAATTAATTAATTTTATTTTTGGCTGCCTTGGGTCTTTGTCACTGCCCGCCTGCTTTCTCTAGTTGTGGCGAGCAGGGGCTACTCTTCGTTGCAGTGCGCAGGCTTCTCATTGCAGTGGCTTCTCTTGCTGCGGGAGCACGGACTCTAGGCGCATGGGCTTTAGTAGTTGTGGCTCGCAGGCTCTAGAGCACAGGCTCAGTGGTTGTGGCCCACGGGCTTAGTTGCTCCGCGGCATGTAGGATCTTCCTGGCCCAGGGCTCCAACCCGGGTGCCCTGCATTGACAGGCGGATTCTTAACCACTGCACCACCAGGGAAGCCCTCTAATTTTTCTTGACTTGCTCGTATGACAGCCTAAGATTTTTCAGGGTTTGGGGGAAAGGAGTAAGCAATGCTAGAGAAATAAAGAAGTAGGGACTGTATTCAATATCTTGTAATCACCTATAAGGGAAAAGAATCTGAAAAAGAATATATATATATATATATGAATAATTTTCTGTACACCTGAAACTAACACAACATTGTAAAATCAACTATACTTCAATAAAAAAATAATATAATAAAAAAAAAAAGTAGTGGGGGACTGACCAGATGTCTGACCTGGGTGCATGTGAGTCAATCCTATCCCACTAGAGCAGACAGAAATGCTCATGGTAAACCAAATCCCATCAACAAAGTTCCCCATTCCCAACTTCATATGCCTGAATCACAGTCAAGGGACTAAACCCTTGCTGGAGAATCCAACACACCAGTTTAAGAGTAGGACAAATCTTGGTAACTGTGAAAGCAGTAGACACATTTTGAAAAGTGTTATCTGCATGTATAAATGCAAACGGAGAGGTTTGAGATTGGCGAGGGATGTGCAGAAACACAAGCTCCATCACTCCTGACCAGTGTGGCCAGGTGTCCAGGGAGGCGCCCACAGAAAGTGGGAGGAGCTCTTTAATGATTATCTGTCCAGCATGCAAGCTGACAACAGGATCTGTAAGACCACAGGGTTGAGTTAAAAGAGAAGCCTGATCAGAAAATGCTTTCACATGCCTTCTCTGGTGCTTTTTCTCCGACAGAGTGACTCTAGGAGGGGAACTTTCTGTGCTGGAACTCTGGCGGCCCTTTTACAATTCAAAATGTCACTGTGACCCTGTAAGCACAGCAGATAAAACACAAAGGGGAATGCTTACCTCAATCTGACTCATAAATCAGTTTTAAAGATCCAATAAAGAAAAAAAAATCCGTTCCAAGGGGACTGGACCAGGTAGGTATATTTATCTTGTACTCATCTGGACCAAATCTCCAGGCCATAACTGCACTGTTATAGGTTCTCAGAATTTCTTATGCACCAGTTAGGTTACTCTTATGCTTAATCAGACAGGCACATGTCTTGTGCCTGTCTCCATTTGATTGGCAACTCACACTGATAAGTTCTGGTTTTATTTACGGCAGCATTGCCCACAATCTTGTTCCATAGTCAAGTATTGTTTTAGACAGCTTTTTGCTTTTGATAAAGCAAAAGCTGGCATTGCTGATAAATACAGACAGAAATGGAAATATTTTTGCCGGGTGCCTTTGAAGAGGACCTGCCCATAGAAAAGGCCTGAAAATGACCTTTCTGGAAGTTGTTTTAAATAACATCCACTAAACAAGGCAAAGGCCATGGTTTTAGTGTAAAGATAAGCCCTCTTTTTCCACCAAGGTTAAAATATATGTTCAGCAAAGACTGGAGCAGGCAGGACCTGACTATGTCAGTAGAGGGGAAGGAGTGGTGGGAGAAAATGAGCTAAAATCTTATTTTCACTTCTCTCTAAATCAGTGGCTCCCAAACTTGAAGAGTTTTTTTTTTTTTAAATAGATTCCCAACACCTTTTTCTGCCCTCTTCCCCCTACTGATTCTGAATCTCCTGGGGGTGGAGACTGTGTGTTTTCCAGTTCCCGCAGGTGATAGGGGCAGCCAAGGTCCTGGAATCCGGCTCACTCATAATGTCCAGTGTTAATCCCTGGGGCCATTAATCCCTTTTCTTTATTTTAGCAAATGTCGCCCTCTAGTGGAAGTTATGATCCAGCCTTCAAATGTTTGTGCCTGTCTCAATTCTGTTTGAAAACCCTTCAAAATTTCACTTAAAAATGATTATGAAGTTGGTTTGCAGATAGCTATTTAGCGAGAGAGTAGTTTCCTTTGAAGGAGACTTGAAAGGAAAAGCTGGTAAAACCAGAAAGGGAGGTCATGGTTGAAAGCTTCAGTACCATCTCAAAGGAACAGTGTCTTTACCAGGCTAAATCCACTTTGACTATTTTGAGTGATCTCCGCGCTGCCGCTGCTCCCAAACAGACCTGAACTTACAGCACATGTTGAGGGGTAGTTAAGGGATAAATAAAACGATGAAGCAAGAGTTTCTGGTAGCAAGCTAAATGTTTATCTCCTTCATGTCCTAATTTTTTAAGGGAAATTCTTTAAAAGCCACTGTCACTGTGAGCAGTTTGGTTCTTAGGTAAATAGAACCTTGGTTCTTCCTGTTCCAGGAGACTGGATTTGAAGAGATTGTGCCACTCACTCCGGAGAACTTCTCTTTACCACAGAATCCAATCTACTGTACACTTTTTTGCTACCGCAAAGATGATTCTTATCACAGTTAACATTGGTTGGCCGTGGGCTATTGTTTGGAAATGCGCAAACACGTGTTTTATGGGACCAGCTCATGCCATCTGCACAGCAGTTCTATGAGATAGTGTTCTCAGCCCCATTTTACAGATGATACATTGGAATCTTAAAAGATTAACGGCCATGTGGGTAACACACAGCTAGTAAGCAGCACAACATGGATTTTTTTTTTTTTTTGGCTGTACCTCACATCACATGGGATCTTAGTTCCCCGAGCAGGGATTGAACCTGGGTCCACAGCAGTGAAAGTGCTGAGTCCTAACCACTGGACCACCAGGGAATTCCCGCACAACCTGGATTAGAACTCAGCTGTCAAAAAAAAAAAAAGAACTCAGCTGTCTACATAACCTCGGAGTTCACTGAGTTCCACCATCGCTGGTTGTTATCCTTGCCCCTCCCCCAGTGCAGTGACAAGGTACCATTCTGTGGCCCGTAAATGTGGTTAGGCAGGAGCCCAGACTGCCTTGTCCCTGGAATACTATTAACAAACAGAAGTTTGTACAAATATTTGGTGATAAGGGGCATTGCCTCAAATAACATGTAAGTCTCCTGATCTCACCTGGGGGTTGATTGTGCAAAAGCACAACTCACAAAAGGCACCGACCAGCCACCTGGGAGAGAAGAGTGAGCTTTCCCCTGGGGTTTCTGCCCTGGGAGGGAGCTCAGTCTAATCCTGATTATTTGTTCACTTGCCTCTGAGCTGTTGTATTTTACACCCATTTGTGCTGAGTCTATATGCCACCATGGTGAAGTGTCCATAGTGGTACCAGTGTATCATATATTAATATTCTCAAAGGGCCAGCTCAGTGCCAACGTGGAAACGGCCATCCTCTCAGAGTACCGCTTCTTCCTCACTGGTCAGTCCCTCCTAATCCCCTGGGATCCAGCTTATTTCAACAGAACTCTCTGGAAACTTCTCTCAAGCAGCTCATATTCTTTCTCCTGCAAAATCCCAGTGGGCTTGCTTTATCTTTTTTACCCTGGGCCTCTCTTCAGTTCACGTATGTTTTTGTTTGTTTGGTTTTTGGGTTATTTTGGCCGTGCCGTCTTACTTGTGGGATCTTAGTTTCCGGACCAGGAATTGAACCCGAGTCCTCGGCAGTGAGAGTGCAGAGTCCTAACCACTGGACTGCCAGGGAATTCCCTCAGGTATGTTAACAGTTCTTTTTTCTTGAACTTTTCCTCCTTGGATGGTACCATTTTCTGGCTTTCCTCCTGTCTCTCTGCTCTTTTTCCTCCTTGCAGACTGTGTTTCTTAAGGTTCAAGATATATACCTTACCTGTTCTCCCTCTCTCCTTTCTACAAGAGCTCATTCACAGACATAACCAAATTTTATTTTTTTTAATTTTTTAAAAAATATTTTTGAGTATTTTTTCTTTTAAAAAAATTTTTTTTAATTTATTTTTTGGCTGTGTTGGGTCTTCATTGCTGAGCGCCGGCTTTCTCTAGTTGCAGTGAGCAGGGGCTACTCTTCGTTGTGGTGTGCAGGCTTCTCATTGCGGTGGCTTCTCTTGTTGTGGAGCACAGGCTCTAGGCGTGCGGGCTTCAGTAGTTGCGGCTTGCAGCCTCAGTAGTTGTAGTGCACGGGCTTAGTTGCTCCACAGCATGTGGGATCTTCCCAGGGATCGAACCCGTGTCCCCTGCATTGGCAGGCAGATTCTTAACCACTGCGCCACCAGGGAAGTCCATAACCAAATTTTAGAGTAGAAAGAAACTTTAGCTATAATTTTATCACCTTCATTTTGCAGATGACCTCATCTTTGTCCTCGGACGGTACCACTCATTCATTCATTTATTCATTCACTCTTTTAACAAATACCATCAACGGCTTCTAAGTTCAAAGGATTGGTACCATGAAGGAATATCACAGTTTGCAAGTTGGTAAAGGTGATAGGACTTGCACAACGTACAAGGCCAACTGTGAAAAGTGCAAGAATGTGAGAATAAACTCAGAAACAGAACTATGGTGTTCAAGAGAGAGATGGGTCTGGTGGAAGGAAGGAGGTGGGATGGACAGAGCAGGGAGGGCTTCATGGAAGAAGTGGTATCTGGGCTAGGCCTTTTGTCAGATTTGATAGGGAAAAGGAACAGTCTAGGGGGACAGGAGGACCTGAACAAAAGCCTGGAGAAGGGAAAGGACTGTGTGGCTTCATGGAAGCCCCAGCTGCCTCATTAGTGAGCTCGTGTGCTTGCTTCGACAGCACATACACTAAAAACAAGTGAGCTCATGCTCGACTTCTACCCAGAGGAGCAGCAGGAGATAAGGCAGGGCAGGCAGGATGGGCCGGTGGGTGGGGGCGTTAATGTCAGGCTGGGCTTTCTTAGCAAGCAGCAGAGTGAGATGGGACTGAAGGTACGCTTTGGGGGGAGAGTTCGGGCAAAAGACAGGCATTTGAGAGACATCAGGAGCCGGTTAACAAGGGTTATTTGGGCCTTAATCTAGAGCAAGAAAAGGAAGGGGGGACCAGGGCTGATACAAGAGACCTTGCCAAAGCAGGATGGAAAATATTTGACTCGTGCAGTTAAACAAACAAGAAGATTCAGAAGGAATTCAACAACAGTTATCAAGTGTTTACCATGTTCAAGGGACCGTATTACCGAACTGAACTTGGGTCCACTTGCCTGCCTCAAAGCAAAGCCAATTCACTGACACCAGGTTGTGATGAAGGAAAGCATAGTGCTTATTTGCAGCTCGCCAAACGAGGAGTATGGGAGAGGCTCATGCTCAAAACTCCCTGTTATTGGCTTTCAGGGATGGGTTTTTAAGGCAACACTTGGGGTGAGGGCTTCAGGGTGCATGACTTTCTTCTGATTGGTTGGTGGTGAGGTAATAGGGTGACGTTTCAGGAATCTTAATCATCAACCTTCTGGTTTCAACCAGTTTGGGGTCTACCTGCTTTTGCTCAGCTTATAGTCACCATCCTCCACTTGGGTGGGTGGTCTAATTTCCTGCAGAACTCAAAGATATGTGTGTCAGATCATTACGTACCTCCCCTGAGGAGGAACTAGGACTCTGTTTTATTGCTGAACTGTTGTCATTACTTTTCCTGTTTAACTGATTTTCCTTTGTTTCTGCATTCCTTCACTTCCCTAATTCCCAGGTCCTGCTCAGTTTCAGCTGTTCTCACCATGGAGGGAGCAAGTGAACAGGAATTAGGGCCCGCCTTGGAAAAAGGGCAGATATGCTAGGTGGTACTGGCTCTGCCCTAGTGGGCACCTACCCTGGTGAGGCCAATCATTCTACTCTACTGTGGTAGCTAAGTTTCCAAAGATGGCCCCAAACAATACTTTCCCTCCTTATAAGCCATGCTGCTCTTCCCATCAAAAGTAAGAGCTATTTCCCTTCCCTTTGAATCTGGACTGTCCCCGTGACTGGTTTTGACCGTAAGTGACATTCTGAGACCTCCCAGCCCAAGTTTAAAAGGCAAGGCAACTTCCATTTCCTTCCTCTTGGAATCTAGCTGCCATCTTGGGAGACGCCCAAGCCACACTCAGGCCACACGGAGGAGAATGCAATTGCTTTAATCAACAGCTCCCAGCTGCCAGCCATCTAGGTGAGCCATTTTGGATGTTTCAGCCCAATCAGGCCCCAGGGTGACCACATGGAACAGAAGTCCCTCTCGGCTGAGACCGTAAGCAGAGAGGGGAGGGGGTCTCCAGAGAAAGAGAACCAGGCATGGCTTTCTTGACATAAGAGAAGCCATTGCTGGCCTAAGCTATTTTGTGATCTTCTAAGCCTGGCCACAATGCTTGCCCTTGAACAGGTCTCAGTAATTAAAGATCTTAAGGCAAGTGAGGGAATGCAGGAGCAAAGGAAACACTGTCAAGAAAAAATAGTTCAGTGATAAAACAGAGTCCTAGTTCCTCCTCAATGGACATACATAACAATCTGGTACGGTCTTTTGAGTTGTTCTACAGGAATTTAGGCCCCCACCCAGGTGGAGGATGGCTAAGACCCCAGACTGGTCTGAACCTAAGGAATGATGTTAACTTTTTCTGACCTTTGTGCCTTCAGTCAACTAAAGCTTGGACTCTGTCAAACTTTGCCCCAATTCTGTGCTGAATTCTCCTCTACTCAAGGCCCTTCATGAATATGCACACACTGCCCCAGCCTCTTCATGAATATGCATATGATGCACCAGCCTCTTCATGAATATGCATATACCCTTAACTTAAAATTTCCCCAGTTTTGCTGCTTGGGGAGACACTGCTTTGTGAAATTTCCCCAGCATTCTCCTTACTTGCTGCAAGTAATAAATCCTTCTCCCAGTCTTTGGCTTGGTTGTGTCTTTTGGCTTGACAGCTACCAAGAGGCAAACCCTGTTTTCAGTTAACAAGGCTAGTTAACTCACAGATCTGTGAGAGATAATAAAATGGCTGTTGTTTTAAACCACTAAGTTATGTAGTGGTTTGTTGTGCAGTAGTAGTTAACTAAAACAGCTGCCCATCTGACCAACTTTACTTGACCCATGGGTAGGCTTGTATCCAATCTGGCCCCAACTAGAGGCAAGAAAAGAGACTCGTTTCCTTTTTACCGGCAAGGCCGGGAGGTGTGAGGCCCAGGAGCTGCCTCCATCGTGTAAAGAAAGCCAACACAAAAGAAAAAAGTTGACAAGTAAAGAGAAGCACAGATGCAGTCAAGGGACCCTGGACAAGCTTAAGTTCTGATTCTAGTTGGCTTGACATCAGCCTGCACAGCTCTTCTTCCCCTATTTAAACAAACCTTCCCCTATTTATCCCAGCTAGTTTGAGTTGGGTTTCCATCACTTACAACCAATAATCCCTGATTAAAGTGCTAGCTCAACATTTCCAAGAGGACTAAATCAACAATATACATGACTACACCTGGCCCATGACCTACACTAAAGATATCATTTTACACTCACCATATTGGCAAACGTATAAAAAGTGTGACAATATCAAGAGCTGGTGAGGGTGGAGGCCAATGTGGTAGTGCAGATTAGAGCCTCCACTTTGGAAAATAAGTTGCTATTATCTGGAAAGTCGGAAACGTGCTTACCTAGCAGTTGTGCTTGTGTGCGTACCCCAAAGGATCTTTTGCACACACACGAGAATATTCAGAGCAGCTCTGTTTGTCATACTAAAAACTGGAAGATATTTTAAACATCTAACCCAAAGAGGAGAGATGTATAAACTGCAGTGTAATTGTGTACTGGGATGCTACACAGTAGTGAAACGGGTCACATTCCTACAATTCCTGGTTGCATTACATACAACATGAAGGTCACCAATATTAAGCAATAAAAAGAGCAAGTCACAGAAGAATATATACAGTATATTCTATTTCTATAAAGCTCAAAGGCAAAACTAAATAATATACAAATATATGAAGCGGGGCTTCCCTGCTGGCGCAGTGGTTGAGGGTCCGCCTGCCGATTCAGGGGACACGGGTTCCTGCCCCGGTCCGGGAAGATCCTACATGCTGCGGAGCGACTGGGCCCGTGAGCCATGGCCGCTGAGCCTGCGCGTCCGGAGCCTGTGCTCCGCAACGGGAGAGGCCGCAACAGTGAGAGGCCTGCATACCGAAAAAAAAAAAAAAAAAACAGTAGAGCCCGAATAATGTGGAACCCTAGTACATGATAAAAGTGGCATCTCAAACCACTGTTTCAAAAATGGGCTTTTAAAAAATTAATTAATTAATTTTTGGATGCATTGCTGCACCTGGGCTTGCTTTAGTTGAGGCGAGCAAGGGCTGCTCTTCATTGCAGTGTGCTGGCTTCTCTTGTTGCAGAGCACGGGCTGTAGGTGCGCAGGTTTCAGTAGTTGTGGCATGCAGGCTCAGTAGTTGTGGCTCACTGGCTCTAGAGCACAGGCTCAGTAGTTGTGGTGTACAGGTTTAGTTGCTCCGTGGCATGTGGGATCTTCCTGGACCAGGGCTTGAACTCGTATCCCCTGCATTGGCAGGCAGATTCTCAGCCACTCCAAACTCCGGAACTCCACACTCCGGAGGCCCTCCTTTCCACATGCTGCCTCTCCCCTTCCCTCATTCATTTATTTTTATTTATTTATTTATTTTATTTTTTGGCTGTGTTGGGTCTTCATTGCTGCACACAGGCTCTTCTCTACTTGTGGTGAGCAGAGGCTACTCTGTTGTGGTTTGCGGGCTTCTCATTGTGGTGGCTTCTCTTGTCCCCAAGCACAGGTTCTAGGTGCACGGGCTTCAGTAGTTGCAGCACGTGGGCTCAGTAGCTGTGGCGCAGGGGCTTGGTTGCTCCACACCGTGTGGGATCTTCCTGGATTAGGGATCAAACCCATGTCCCCTGCATTGGCAGGCGGATTCTTAACCACTGCACCACCAGGGAAGTCCCTAGGCAGTAAATTCTTGTTGCTTTTCTATTTTATGTATACTAAGTTTGTATCTGTTAATTCCATACTCCTAATTTGTCTCTCTCCCCTTTGATAACCATAAATTTATCTTCTGTGTCTTTGAGTCTGTTTCTGTATATACATTCATTTGTATTATTTTTTTAGAGTCCACATATAAGTGATATCATATAGTCTTTGTCTTTCTCTGACTTATTTCACTAAGCATAATATTCTTTAGGTCCATCCACACTGCCACAAATGGCAATATTTCATTCTTTTTTATGGCTGAGTAATATTCCACTGTGTGTATGTATGTATGTATGTATGTATGTATGTATGTGTATATATATATATATATATATATATATACCACAGCTTCCTAAACCATTTGTCTGTTGATGGGCACTTGGGTTGTTTCCATGTCTTGGCTATTGTAAATTGTGCTGCTATGAACAATGGGGTGCATGTATCTTTAAATAAGTTTTTTAAAGGCAAATATTGTTGCATTGGGATAAACACTATCATCCAACCATATGTCTCATACAAAGGACACAGTAAGAATAAAATAACATGGAAAGGTTAGAAATAAACGGATGGGCAAACTTATATTAGAAAAACAAACAAAAAAAAGACAACTAATAATGCTAATGTGAGATAAATTAGAACTCAAGGCAAAAGACATAAATAACCTAGTTATTTTATACAGATATGTGTAATCCACCATGGAAATATTATCAGCCACAAACCATAATGAGAATAAATAGCATAGCCTCAAAATGTACAAACAAATAACAATAGAAATAATCATGGAAAATGATGGAAGCATATTTTTTATTTTAATTTTGTTTAAAATTTTTATACAAAATTAAATCTTTTGGGTGAACAGTTCTGAGTTTTGACAAATGCATAAAGTCCTGTAACCACCAACACAATCAAGATACAGAAAAAATCTATCACCCTCAAAAATGCCTTTGTGCTGCCTTTGTAGCCAAATGCTCCACACATCCCCAATCTCTTGGGAGTTCTTTGATCTGTTCTCCATCCTTATAGTTTTGTCTTTTCTATAATGTCATATAAATGGAATTATAGCATCTTTTGAGTCTGGCTCCTTTCCCACCGCATAACACCTCTGAGATTCTTCCATGTGTGACATGTGTTGATAGTTCATTCTATCTTTGGCAATATTTTATGGCCAAGTAGCATTTGGTTGTAAGGATGTACCTCAGTTGCTTACCACTTACCTACTGAAGTGCTTTTGAGTGACTGCAGTTTTAGGGGATTATGAAAATGGTTGTACTATTTTGCATTCCCACACAGTAATGAAGAAAAGTTCTTGCTGCTTTGCATCCTTGCCTGCATTTGGTATTTGAAGCATGATCTTAACACTTCACTATTAATCAATGAGAATACATACACTCCCAATCAAGTATAAAATACAGAGAGAGATTTGGACAACATAATTACAGCTAAGATTGAATTAATAATTTTTAAAAATTAATTTATTTATTTATTTATTTTTGGCTGCATTGGGTCTTTGTTGCTGTGCGTGGGCTTTCTTTTTTCTAGTTGCGGCGAGCGGGGGCTACTCCTCCTTGCGGTGCGCAGGCCTCTCATTGCGGTGGCTTCTCTTGTTGCGGAGCACAGGCTCTAGGCACGCGGGCTTCATTAGTTGTGGCACGTGGGCTCAGTAGTTGTGGCTCACGGATTCTAGAGCGCAGTCTCAGTAGTTGTGGCGCACGGGCTTAGTTGCTCTGCGGCATGTGGGATCTTCCTGGACTAGGGCTCGAACCCATGTCCCCTGCATTGGCAGGCAGATTCTTAACCACTGCGCCACCAGGGAAGCCCCAAATTAATCAATATTTCATGTCATTATCTGCACATGATAGTGAAAACATCTCTACTTCAAGAATCTGTGGAACATTTATAAAAGTAGATCATATTCTAGGCTACAAAGAAAACTTTAATTCATTTCCCAATGTAGAAACCGTATGACAGTGTAATAAATGTTGACTTAAAAACAAATGTTTGGGACTTCCCTGGTGGTCCAGTGGTTAAGAATCCACCTTCCAATGCAGGGGTGACGGAATCGATCCCTGGTCGGGGAAGTAAGATCCCACATGCCGTGGGGCAACTGAACCCGGGTGCGCCACGACTAGAGAGAAGCCCTCGTGCTGCAACGAAGATCCGGCATGCTGCAACTAAGACCCAACGCAGCCAAATAAACATTTTAAGAAAATGTTTCAGCAGCAATAGAAATAATCATTGTAGGTACTTCACTGGTGGTCCACTGGTTAAGACTCTGTGCTCCCAATGCAGGGGGCCCGGGTTCAATCCCTGGCCAGGGAACTAGATCCCACGTGCCACAGCTAAAAGAGCCCGCATGCTACAACTGAAAGATCCCATGTGCTGCAACCAAGACCCGGTGCAGCCAAATAAATAAATAAATATTTTGTAAAAAATCGTAAAGAAAAAAGATGTTGTCTGCCACTCCAGTTCTACAAGGAAATCAAGCCATTAGTCACTAAAGTCACCCACTGAGAGTGGGCCTATGGGGATTTCAGGATGGAGAAAAACAGGAAGCATTCTGTGCTTTGGATACTGCCCCTAGATAGTTAAGATACATATCTAAGGAAAATTTTCCACATCTCCTAGATTCTTGGACTAGATGTCTTTTCCCCAGCAAAAAAATTCATATATAGCCTGGCTCCTCCCTTACCTCTTGGGAACACTTTCTCATAGCTCTCCTATTGTCTCCTGGGCTACAGTCCTCAGTAAGACACTGAATAAACTCAACTCACAGCTCTTACATTGTGTGTTTTGGTTTTTCTTAAAGTCAACATCACATAGACGTTACAAAACACTTGCCAAAATAACTACTGTTTTGGATCAAAGAGGAATTTTAAAATTTAACTAAAGACTATGTAGCAAATAATGAAAATAAGAGTCCTATTCAACTACAAACTCAGGCTGAAATGCTTTCATTATTACAAAAAACCAATAAACTTTCCTTATTAAGTTAGGAGGAAAAAAGGAAAAGAATTCCCAAGGAAAACATATAAAGGAAGTAAAGATAACCAGATATTGTGCCCGTGTGTCTTCTGTTCCCTCTTCCAGTAAATCAAACCCAGAGGGCAGGGACATATTATTGACCACTTGTGAATATGCCTGGCTCACAGTATGAGCTCAATACTTAGAAGTACTTTCAGCTTTCCCAATGTTAGATCTTCTCTCCTTTGGGCTTCCAGGGTAGGCTGTTTATAGCTCTATCTTAGCATTTATTAAAGTATTGCAATCCATAAGTCTTCCACATCACACCAGTCCTTTAAAAACATATTTGTTTACCACTCAGAATGTGCCAGGTGACTGACATTGACTTATTTAAGCCTCGTACAACACTTTTTTTTTCTCCTATTTTTCAGAAATTGAGGCTCAGAAAAGCTAAGTGATCAAGGCCACAGGGCTAATTCATCACAAAGTCAGGATTTGGTTGCACATCAGTCTACTTTCAAACACAAGGTCTTTCTACCGGAACAGGTTACTTTAAATTCAGGGACAAGACTAGTTTGTCACCTCAGCTCCTAGCCTAGCTCCTGGCACAGAATATTAAACAGGTTAGGCATTACTTGCGCCCTGCCGTTTGTAAGGTTTCGTTTTGTGTAGTACGGAGAAACGCACACTACTCACAGGCCGACGACCTACGCCGCGCAAAAAATCAGAAGAATTTAGGACACCGCGCAACTCTTAGACTTTCCTTGACGCCCATCTTTACGGCTGGCGTGTAACCGCTCTATACTCTGGAGGACTCAGTGAGCAGGGCCAATCATTAGGCCACTTTATAGGCACGTGGCTGGAAGTTTGACTTGCTATTGGTTAATGGCGGTAAAGCCCGCCCAACCACCTCCGGTCTGCTTCTTTAAGTAGAAGCCCGGTTAGTTCCCCTTCCTTTTAGCGACTCTGAAGTGGTGAACGTGAGGTGGCGTGTGTTCTGGGCTGGGGCAGGTCTGTCCCCCTCTTTCGGGGCCTGGGAACCGGGTGGAGGGTGGGCGGCTGGCGGTGATGACATGCGAATTAAAGCACGTGTTAGACTGCTGACGCGGGTGATGCGAACTGGAGTCTGAGCCGGGCCGCTGAGGCGTGGGGGTGGGAAACGGGTTTGCGGGTATACCACCTTCTCACCCACCGCTCTCGTTCTTGCAGGTCCCGGCTAGGAGAAGGACGTCGCATCTCATTGTCCTCCCAGCTTTTCGACCTTTCCCCGAAGCCCCTCAATAAAATGGATTGATCTCAGCGACGGTGTCCATTTTGTTTGTCGCGATGCGCTGCCTTTGAGCCCCCGCCGCGCCTGCGCGTGGCGCCGGGGGTCAGGCTGCAGCGCCAGAGCAGCACGCGCTTGCGCATAACTGGGGCCGTCTTGCCCCCGCGGCGGCGGCCCTTTTAACCGCGAGCTACACTGCGGCACTGGGCTGCCGGGGTGGGGGGCTGGGGAAGGCGTCGGGGGTCCTGCAGTCTTTGCTTATTCCTGTGCCTGTCCTGTGAGTCCGAGTGTTCTCTCCGTGGAAATCAGTGAGACGGGCAGGTTCATTTAACCGCGGCGGGGAGGGCGTCTGCAGGGAGGGGAGATGAGAATCCGGCTGTGGCCTTAAACAGCTTGAGTGAAGGCTGTAGTGCACTTGACACGAACTGGTTCCCGGTCCTGAGCTGCATAGGCTGAACTCGTCTGGCTGAGGTGTGTTCGCGGACCACTTAGAAAAACCGCCGTTTAGGGTCAACTGCTTATGCCCCAGATAGCTTGAACAGCTCACAATGACGGTTTTGTGCATTGCGGGGCACAACATAGGCACCTGAATAAATGCACAATCACTCCTTCGTAATCCACATTCTAGGTGATAACGATCCCTCCTGGATTTAGGTGAAACGTGCATCATTTCTGAGTACAAGGCAGCACGTGTTGAAGGGCAGGTATGCACAAGTGCCATGTCTAGCCCCTTTGGTACTAAATGGAGGGGGTCCCAAGTTAGCAGGGTTAGTAGGCAGTTGGTGTAAACTCTAGCTCAGAAGCAGGGTTTTTTTTTGTTTTTTTTTTTTTTTTGCGGTACACGGGCCTCTCACTGTTGTGGCCTTTCCCGTCGCGGAGCGCAGGTTCAGCGGCCATGGCTCACGGGCCTAACCGCTCCGCGGCGTGTGGGATCCTCCCGGACCGGGGCACGAACCCGTGTCCCCTGCATCGGCAGGCGGACTCTCAACCACTGCGCCATCAGGGAAGCCCCAGAAGCAGGACTTTAAAAAATACGAATCGAGGATAATTAGCGCCTTCCTTGTATCAGGGTGTGGTCTACTTTGGATCCTCCAACAGGACGGGTCCAGTGACGGCCCAAGAAACAAGCTGCTACTGGCAGCTGAGGGCCCAGGTTTATGCTGTACCACAGTTTATTCTGTTCCTATTATCTAAGCAGGATCAAGTAGAAATGACTTAGATGCTTATCTAGTATTTGACATGAGACATTTATTTTGTGAAACAATGCAAGCGATTGTAAATCCCCACATACTATTTGATTAAGTGCAATAGGGTACAGTCACGTGTAATCTCTACACAATAGTGCATCTAGTCCTTTGCCTTTAATTATTGCACAAAAATTATAAGACCAGCGAACAAGACATGCGCACTGACAGGCAAATTGGCCTACACAATGAGAAATCAGAACAGTACACTGACTGGAATGGTCCGATAATTTAAGTCAAATGTTTTAATGGTACAGTTAAAGTAATCAAATAAGGGTTCAAATATGTTTTTTTCAATATATTAATTTCTTTAAAGTCCCGTTCAGGCAAGGTGCTGTTGCTGTTTAAAAAGCCACTATTAGCTTTGTCCACAGATGTAAGTTGTCAAAAGTTAACCCAAGGTTAAGTTTGATGTTGAATGCAGCTTTAAACAATTAAAAAATTGTATTGAGTGTACTTCTCAAAGCAAATTACACAGTTTGAGAGAGCCCCGAAACCTGTAAACTAAATGTTCTGACACAAATGCACAAAATAGAGTTGGCAATGTTAAATGTCACGGTAATTTTGAGATCTGTAGTGTTTGATGCTGAGCAAACATCAGCATCGTCTTGACTCGAGATGATAGAGAGCAGTCTCCGGTTTTGGCCATCAGAAAAGGAAACTGCCCACAAAACATCCCAAACCAATCAGGTTAACAAAGCATTTAAGATGCCTCTTTAAAGCTTCCCAGAGCTCACAGCAAGTGCCAGGTGGAAGGACGGTGGCTCTGGCTTTCTGGCCCCACCCCAGTCCAGTCATTAGGTTTGTTTGATATTTCCACATATGCTCAAGTCTCAGGAAAACATTTGGGATTAGTCAGAAACCAGGTGATTGTACCTCCTTGGTAAAAGGTGTGGGATGGTTTGATCTCATGGCTTTGCCTAATGGTCACATAAATCCCACGGTTCCCGCCCCAGCTGATAGTGTGTTAGAGTGTATGTTCTATGGCTACTTGCTTCCAAAACGCACAATTGATAAGAAGAGTAAGTTGCTATGCATATCTTTTTATCACCAAAGAAATAGCTGACAAAATTCCACTCCCCACCCTCCACATGTGTAACCACACTGACGTTCTCTTGGTGTGGAGGGCTGCGTCACACAAACTGTAAAAGTGAGAAAACATTCCACTGCACTGGCTGCCTGAGAAAAAGCTTTGGAGGCATCGAGGAGGCAAGGGGAAGCCTTCCAGCTGTGCAGCTTCGCTCTTAATGTGCTCTTTTGCTGCCACAAAAACTGGTAGACTTAGAAAAGCCATGGTGGGGGTCACCTGTAATCTCTGGATCCACCGTGACGATCCTTCCAGTTTTCCTTTGCTGAGTCAAAGCTTTGCAGGAGGCAATCTGGACCCCATTCACTGGACACCTCCCAGTGGGATGGGCACCGGCAGGCAGAGGGCAGAAGCTGTGGCACGAGGAAAGGCCAGTGCTACAGCCCAGATGGCAGCCGAGAACCCCACACCTTGAGCTTCATCTCATAATACTGGGAACACCAGGTCTGCACCCATCACAGTTGATCAGCAGCCTCCACCAGTGGGTCTTTCAGGAGGCTGGAAGTGGAGCGAGGATCCATGGCTGAGTGCATGATAGGGATATAAACGTCGTCCATGTTTGGCATGACAAAAACTTTCTGTAGAAAGAAGGAACAGGCATGTGGAAGAATGCTCTTTTCTCAGAGTTGCCCTAGTGTGTTCTGATAATTTTAGGCTTTAGACTAGTTTTTAAAATACATGTGAAACAACTTTTCCTACACATTCCAAACTAATTCCTCTATGATATTGAGAAAGCATTGAGGTATCACACCAGTGCACGAACACAAGAACCCAGTAAGTTCTGAGGAAGAAGCAGCCTTTGATTTCATGTGCATGTAATAAAATGACTCATGAATTGATAAATAACATTAAGAGAATTAAGAGCGTAAGCTGCTCATAGTATTTCCAAATTACTATATCCAGAACACATATTCCAACACACATAAGCCAACTTATCCATTTAAATCCTAGCAACAAAAATGTAAGCTAAATTTTTGTTTTATCAAACCAGAACCAGTTAAAGCTACGTATGAAAGAAATCCTACTATAGTGAACACCCAAAGGATAATGAGTGATTGACAGTAATGGTGCTTTGCCTATCTGTTTATAAACTTATTTTATATAAGTGAATTTTGGCAATGTATTCAACTTCAGCAATGCTTTCTTCCAAAGCAAAAACAAAAACAGGCGGCCATGGGAGAATGCAAGCAGTTACCCTTCAACTTCCCAACTTGCCTCAAAAATACCATGCACCAAAGTTTGCCCCCTAAAAGAGATGACCCTAATATCCCAATACCCCTAAAAGAGATGACCCACCCAAATTCCTAATGCAGGATCTAGGGAGGTAAGAAAAAGGAAAAGAACTGAAGGCATGAGATTGTCTTTCCCCTAATTAGGTTCAAAGTACTTTTCCTTTTGGAGATAAGATTAAGCTTTCCATAGACTGGTTTTTAGTTATATTTAACCTATAGCTTTTAAATAATAAAAAATATATAATTTTAAAGGCAATAACTCAAAATATACTACTGCAAAAATAATACCGGTATTCTTCAAAAGCTGAAATTTACTACAAAGTAAATAGTCTGTTAATCCGTAAAACCTTAATAGACAACTATGCCTCAAAAACCTGATAAAAATTTGATAGAAACAGCTCATTCCAGGGCCTCAGCTACACTGCTATTTCCCTTGGTGGCAGAATGCAGAAGACAGGCTTAGAGAATGAGCTCTGGCTTAGTCAACTCCAGAAGATCTCTAGACTACCCTAGAAGATCCACAGGGGAGGGACAGGCCTGATTCATCTTTGGACTTCCAGGGTAGGTGGTAGCTACACACAGAATGTTTGTTGCAACAAACAAACAATTCGTTTGTTGAAAACAAACCAAGCAAGATGGGTACCACACAAGGGCAGGAACCACCACAGCCCGCGTGCTACTAGCTGGCCAATTCCAGGCCCCACCCGGGGAAAAGTCCAAAGATAGCCCCAGCAGATGGACGGCTCGCCAGGCCTACTGGTACAAGACAGTCATTTTGCTCTTTGACCCCTACCTTTTGAGTTTCCTCTAAAGACTACTTCACAGGCTTCTGTGGATGAGTTTCAGAGTTTTTGAAACTGAACCTGAAACTTTACGCCTATTTGATCATATGTGTACTTTCCTGGGGTCCATAGCTTTCACCAGATTTTCCAAGGAGGATCCTGACCCACATGAAGTTCAGAACCTCTGTTCTACCCAGAGCCTTTAGAGCCTCAGCATTAAACACTAGATGACACTGCAGGTGTACCTGAAACTCTTGCTCCAGTTTCTTCTCTATCCAGTCTGTCACATGAACTAAAGTCACTTCTCTCTCTCCAAGTTTTGGCCGAGCTTTCAGCTCGATATGTGGTGGCTTCCGGAAACCATACCTTTTAAAGACGAGTAATAACCACATTTAGAATCAAAGAAAAGAAGTGGACAGTACCAAGAACAAACATTCCTCATTTACACAAGGCTTTATCACTACTTAAATGTTCTCTTCTTCCGAAAATCCCTTCTAAAAAGCACTTCAGTGCAGCAAGTATGAATTGTGAACGCCCTGTGTCCCTGGACCCAGGGCCGTGATGATCTGAGAACAGTTGTGACAAACTAAGAAAGCCAGGAAATGCCACCGGAAAAGTCCATGACCTGGGCATTGTTTCTTGTTTTTGTTTTTCCTAAAATGGAAAGGATCTTCTTTGTTTCGATTTTTATGAAAGTAGGATATGTCTGTTACAAAATCCAAAATATACAAGTGTATAAAGCAGAAAATAAAAGACATTCTCTGAGTCTCATAACCAAGACAGGACCACTGAGAGAAGTGGGATCAATTCTCCCCACACTCCTAATATGCATACGTAAATAGAAACGTTCTATAACCTGCTTTTTCATTCCACACTCCACACCATAATTATGGCTTCTCAGTGGAGCAGACTGGCACTCAGAATTGTTGGTAAGGTATCCAGTCAAGAGACTGTGTGTTATCAAACTAAAAACTTCAACCCATCATGGACCAATGTTTTAAAGAATCCAGGCACACCTCGGAGATACCGTGGGCTCAGTTCCAGATTACCACAATAAAGCTAATTACTGCAATAAGGTGAGTCACGTGAATTTCTGGTTTCCCAGTGCATATAAAAGTTATATTTACACTATTCTGTAGTCAATTAAGTGTGCAAAACAATGTACATATCTCAATTGAAAAACACTTTATTGCTAAAAAAATGCTAACCATCATCTGACAATGCAGGGTTGCCACTAACCTCCAATTTGTAAAAAACACAATATCGGCAACTACAAGAAAGCAAAGCATAGTAAGATGAGGTCTGCCTGTACAATAAAAATGGCAAATTGCTATGAATGTTTCTAAACACTCTCAATATCTATACGTATCTTTGTGGATTAATAACAAACAGTTCAGCACTCGAGCATGCGCTGCGTGGCACTAGCCTAGAGGTCTCTAATTTTAACTCCCATTGAGCAGTGGCATTTGTAACTCCTAAGTCAAAGCTTGGAAGAGGAAGAAACGTATCAACTCTTACTATTTAAAAAAGATTTGTTATTAGGCTTGGAAAAATGTACAGTAAGTTACTTATTAACTGGTTATTTTTGGATGGTAAGGTTACAGGCTTTTTTTTTCTGTTTTCTTCATGTTCTTCCAGTGAAAACATTACTTTTTAAAAATAAAATCTAAAATGGTATTTTAAAGTTTTTACTGGGAAACACCAATATCATCATTAAATGATCAGTCAATTAAAAAATCCTTTTGTGATCATTCCTACAAGCCCTTCTGAACACTAAGGCTGTGTACCAGCATGCTGGTTTCACTCTATAACAGAACAGAGCTATCTTTTTCACACGACTGTAGCTTATGGTACAAAGAGGTCTTTTATGCAATCCCTGTATACCCTTATGCACATTTGAATGTCAATTTAAAATTGAGATTTATAGATAGTGATTTTCTTCTGCTGGGCCCATGAAAAATTTATTTCAGTGATTCTCAATCCTAGCTTAGTCCCCCCAACTGCTGAATCCTGGGGGCTGGGCTGGGCATAGCTTTAACAAGTCACCCAGGTGACTGTGATATGCAGGTGGAGTTAAGACCCACTGGTTCAGTCCAATGATAACTCTCTGGGTAGACCTTCTACCACAGTTACCAAGCACACATGCTCCTGCCTCCTTAACATCCAGATCTGACCTGGGGAAGTCTTCCCTAACCACCCAGGACTCTGCTGGATGTGTGATCCCCATCTGTAAGGTGGGCATAACGATGGCCCTATCTCCGCAGGATGCTGTGAGGACTGGCCAGGTGAAGCAGTTACACCCCAGGCTAGGCAGACAATAAGAGGTCTACAAATGATAGCTGTTCTCACTGGTGGAAAGGGTTGGCTTGAGAGAGGAGGAAGACCAAGAATAGAAACAGCTCATCCCAATAACAGCTCATTCACCAATAACCTTAACTCTTCCTAACGTGTGAAGGTGAGTCTTTATATGTGAATTAACCACTCACAGTAGAAGACAGAATCAGATTTACAACTAATGTTAAGGTTCCATGAAAAACGTTTGGAAGTGCTTCTTCCCAGGAGAAGGTACTTTCCATAGTGTCAAGGGTCAGCAATTTTTATGGGATTTTTATGGTCGCGCAGGAAGGGGAATCACTGGCTGACCCCGAGGGGCCCTCTACGCACCATATTCGGTCGGTCGGGGGAGGTGGAATGTTGACCGCCAAGGTTCCTCTACATTCTTGTACTTCTACAGTTAGCAGCAGTGGTGTATTGGAGACTTCTTCAATCTTCTTTTTAATGAACTCTGTCTCCGTTGCTTTTTGGAAATACTTTGACTTGGTAATTTTATCAACAAACCTCATAATCTTACTTGTTCGGTGACCTCCAACATACCTTTAAATGAGGGACACAGACGGGTGTTAGTACAGATTTTGTTCCTTCACAAACAAGTTGGTGGCTCTGTGTTCACCTGACTTTAGACCTGAGTTTCTCAACTGCAGCACCACTGACACAGTGGACTGGGCGATTCTTTGTTGTGGATGTTGCCAGATGTTTAACAGCATCCCTGGCCTCAGCCTACTGGATGTCAATAGCACGTTCCCCCACAGATATGACAATAAAAAATGTCTTTGGACATGGCTAAATGTCCCTGGGGGGGGGGACAAAATAACCCCCAGGTGAGAACTACTACTTTATTTATTTTTAAATTTAATTTAATTTATTTATTTTTGGCTGCGCTGCATGGCATGCAGGATCTTAGTTCCCCGACCAGGAATCGAACCTGTGCCCCTGCAGTGGAAGCACGGAGTCTTAACCACTGGACCACCAGGGAAGTCCAGAGAACTACAACTTTAGACAAGGTGCAGACATCAGATAGAGCCTGAGTCTTGACAATGGCGAGTCAGACCAAGTTCTCACAGTGCAAGCAGGGAAGGCATCTCACCTGCTCTCCTTTATAACCTTCAAATACTGAATATAAATCCAGTGTCCTCTGAGCAAAATCTCACCATCTCTACATAGCAAATAAGAAATCAGGCTGCATTAACACGGCCACAAAACACAGTAAAACATCTGCCTTTTAGATGGTGTCACAGCGACTCTGAGCAGCAACGACTTGTCAAAGGGCTCAGGAGCATCTAAAGAAAAAAGCCGCATCCAGCTGATATGCCAGCAGCCCAGGAAAGCAAGCTCTCCTGTATCAGGTCATATCTACCTAAGACTGCCCTATGAAGAGAGGATATTTGCTCTTAAAACCCTCCACAGTTCCAGAGTGTCAGGAATAGTATGGGTATGTGTGTAGGCAAAAGCAATTATTCTTAAGAAGGTCAGGTGGGGAGAGTTTAAATAATGCACACAAACTTTAGTCCCAATTCCTCAAACATCTAGATTCTCTTTTCATCTTCTGTAGGATTTCAAAAGTGAATAGGTTGATATTTTCTTACAAATACTTCTGAATCACCTGGTTTCTTTATCATTTTAGTTTCTTCACTCACTTTAAATAATTAAAAGATCCTTACAGAGAGGCAGCCTAAGCACTTTGATCATTCAGCAGTCCAAGTAACAGGCAAAGGGAGCCACCAAAATGTAGTTCATGATCCAAAAGATCAGCTAAGTGACCCACGTTTTCAAAATTCACCGAAGAAATCACCTGAATGTTTCAACATTGTAGGAGCTAAAAGCTCAACAGCAGCAAGTGTGACCCGCCAGAAGGTAAGTAATGCTCCCTATCCACACCAGGGGGAGCTGTTGTGTAATCTGTGCTCCTTGTGATAAACACGCCCTTCAATTCTCTGTTATTTATTCCAACGGCCCAAGAAAACCATTTTGGTCTGGGCCCTCTTAATTAGGGAAAGCTATTCAGGTCTTTTGCTTTGGGGCATGAAATTTTATCCCACTGGCTTTTAGTTATTAATGCAAAAATCATTCACTCAAAGTGAAGGAGGAAGGAAGATCAGAGAGGAAAAGACAATAAAAGCTCACTCCCAACTTGCAGCCCCGACCCCTGAAGACCCCAGAAGCTGGATCCACTCACCCTTCAGCCCCTGGGAGAAGCGGTTTGTCTCCTGCGCCAGGCTCTGGTGCGTCGTCTTCGTCAGAGGAGCCAGCACTGGAGGACTCCTCGTCGCTGTCGGCCAGACAGAAGGCCCTGGGCCTGCAACTGATCAGGGCAGAGTCACCACGGCAGCTGGCCCAGCGCCAGGCTCCACCGCCACCACTGCTACCGCGTCATCACTCTCCCCCACCCAGCCCAGACAGAAGAGGCCCAATCCAAGAGTCCTCGGATTGGCCTGGTCCTCCCGGAGACCCTTCAGTGCCAAGTCCCCGGCAGGACCGCAGAGGACTTGGGCCTGAAGGGCTGGATTCTGTGCATGCGTCAGAAAGACAGGTGATGCGAGTGTGATGCAGTCCACACAAAATGCAGTGATCTCGTCAACAGTGCAGCGTAGCCAATGGGAGGGTGAGTGGAAAGAGCGATGGTTGCACGGGGGAGGGGACAGCTCATGTTGGCGCCATGACCACCTCACAGATGACGGGGATGTTCAGGCAAGTCCCCTGACTCTGGCTGAGTTCAACAACTATGCTTTTTGGCTTAGTTTCCTCCTGTTAGTTTTGGCTCAAGACTCCTTCCTAGTGAAATTACGTATCCTAGCCCACACCTGCCCCAGCTCCTGAAGGTCACAGAAAAAGCCAACAACCAACAAATCTCAAGGGACTCTAGGAAGCAACTGACATGAGAACCCAGGAACTTTTCAAGAAAAGTACTAATTTAAAACCGATTTTTAGGGCTTCCCTGGTGACGCAGTGGTTAAGAATCTGCCTGCCAAAGCAGGGGACACAGGTTTGAGCCCTGGTCCGGGAAGATCCCACACGCCGCAGAGCAGCTAAGCCCATACGCCACAACTACTGAGCCTGCGCTCTAGAGCCCGCAAGCCACAACTACTGAAGCCCGCGCGCCTAGAGCCTATGCTCCACAACAAGAGAAGCCACCGCAATGAGAAGCCCGCGCCCCGCAAAGAAGAGTAGCCCCTGCTCGCCACAACTAGGGAAAGCCCATGCACAGCAACAAAGACCCACTGTAGCCAAAAATAAATAAATTTATATTTAAAAAACCACGTTTTTAAAATGAAGTAATAAAAAACTTCACCAAAGAGCAATGTCCCTCGTTAATCTTTCCAGGGTAGAGCCTCAGTTTCCACTGGATCGCTGGCAGCAGCCAGTGATCAAGGTTCCCCTGTGAGGGCCCTGGGGGTTCCTGGCCAAGCTTGGGCCCCAAAGAAGGCAGCTCCCTCCCTGGATGGTGGCTTTGCTTCAGAGAGGCAGAAAGCAGGGCCCATCTCTGAGGCTCAGAGACTTAATGGGGACAGAATGAACACAATTAAGCTACCAAATGGTCACTAGGCAGAGCGTGGGCCTCGTATTTTTTTTTTTTTTTTTGGTTGCATTGGGTCTCAGTTGCGGCTCACAGGCTTCTTAGTTGTGGCACGTGGGGGCCTTGTATTTTTGATAAGGAGAAAAATCACCAG
The DNA here is from genome assembly GCF_964374135.1 of Grampus griseus. Taxonomy (NCBI): domain Eukaryota; kingdom Metazoa; phylum Chordata; class Mammalia; order Artiodactyla; family Delphinidae; genus Grampus; species Grampus griseus. The sequence continues at coordinate 14,292,462 of NC_139014.1, read as the reverse complement.
GACAGGGGAAGGCAGCGCAGCTTAGGTCCCATCTTCCTGCGGGCGTAACCCTTTGGGGTTTTCCTTGGGCCACCAGAAGCCCACGGGGGCAGTCATCTCCTGGCCAACAAGGGCCAAGGGCACCCAAGGGCAGAGCACACCCGCCAGTGTGGACTTGAAGGCCCAGCAGAGGCCCCAGCACTGGGAAGAGGGCACTGAAATCTCCGCCCTGAAACAGGAGCCCGGCTGTAAGAGGACCGAGCACAAATGTCCTCCCTGGCAGGACACCCGGATCCTCCTTGATCCTGGCCCTGAAACATTAGAGCCAGCGCTCTAGCCAACAGGCTGGAGCACAGCGTTAAAGGGAAACTCCCTCTGCAGACACAAAGGCCTCTTGTCCCTGGCCACGGGGACAGCACCCGACTCCTCCTCCTTCCGTCAGAAGCCAGGCTAGTCCAGGAAATGCTCACCTGTGTGTGCTGGTCACAAAACCATCTCAGCGCTTTCCAGGGTTAGGCAGCCCTCACAGAGCTCTGCTTTTACATAAAAGGTAAAATATGATTCCCAAGAAAGCCTGCACTGGGTCTTGGGACGAAGAGAGTCAGGGAGCTAAGTCCCCAAAGATAACACGACCATCTCAGAAACCTATCTTACTGCTCCATCAGTAAAACGACTGCGCTCCCTGGCTCAGACCTCGTGCTGCCAGGTAAGGAAGGTACAGAGCACAAAAGGCTGCCTCAGCATCCTGGACCACAGTGAGACCCGCAGAACCACTGTCCCCTTCTGTCCCCACTGGTATTTGTCATCTGGCAGCCTCCAGACCTGGGGCAGAAGATGCCAAAGGCTGAGCACTGCAGTGAGCTCTCGGGTTCCTGAATTAATCCTCCACAGGACAGAGAACAGGACAAATTTTGTGGCTTGAAGTTAATCATTTAGACAATGCTCTGTCAGTTAAAACAGATCAGATGACATGAAATTCTGACTGTGACCAAATGGTACCTCTCCTCTCGGCATAGGGGGCTGTACTATGCAGCACCCAATACTTACTAATTAAAAGTGTAATTAAATATTTGGCAGATATTCAAGTTTTATCACCGAACATGCATTTTGTGATCTCAACCTTATGATGAATTTCAGAGAAAGACACCCTGCACATTCTTATATAAGATGTGCTAGAACACGATAAGCCTACTTTTTTAAACACACCTTAGAATTCGAGATAAGTGTAATATCCTTTCAAGAGTCACCTTAAAGGGCTTATTCCAGTTTTGCTGCCTCTGCTAAAAATCTTTTTGGAAATGCGCTTGCAGTCGGACACATAAGAAAAAGTGCGTTATTTTATCACTGATACTCTCTGTCTTGAACAAAACATTTAATTTCTTAGTCTCATAATCACCATCACCTCTGAACGACGTCTGGCAATTTCTCAAAGATCCAATCCATCTAGAAAGTAGGAAGATTTGCTGTCACTCAGAATACTTAAAGGAATGTCACAGACTCCGGAGGCAACTCTAAAAAGCAGCTCCAAAAAATGCTTGAAGTGAAGGGTGCATAATTAGATTAAACAGCCCAGTGAGGACTGCTTGGAGGGGGACCACGCTCACGCAAGTGCATTCGTTTCCTTTAACAGAAGTCGGGCCCATGTATCTGCCACACACACGTGCACGTACACCCCCAGAGCTAGACTGAGTCACGGCGTGGGTGACAAGCACTGGGCTCCCAGAATATCAGGGCCTCGGGGCGGGGTGGTGGACCTGGGTACACCGGGGACTAGCGGCCCAGTACAGGGGTCAGGGTGGGGGCCCCATGCAGGGACTTGCACGCCAGCCCAGGCTGCCGTGGTAGAGCACGGACGGGCCAAGGGCCTTCCAGGAAACGCCCGCCCCGATGTGCATTTAAAGAGCAGCCAACGAGCAGCACATTCCCCTTCCTGACTCGCTTAGGTCCCCTTCAGGCCAATTCCTAAAGTTCAGACTGCCCAGCTCACCACCTGAATTCCATTTTGAGTGCCTATCGCCCCAAAGTCACTGTAACTACAATGTGTAACAAGAAGACTATTCGGGAAATACAAAGACTCAAGGAAAAATGTCTGCAAATATAAAGGGTACCCACATTTCAAAGGGAAAGGCCTTCACTAGAGTGAAGCGACACAGACTTCAGTTTCTTACCACCAGCCTCAGGGTCCTTATAAACTTTCTACAGTAAGCAGGACTTCCCACAGGCTGAGCAGCACCTCCTCAGGTACTCCCCACGGCACAGTCATTTGCACACTTGAAGGGGGACAGACAAAAGCAGCGAGACAAAGCAGAGGCCCTGCCAGAGCAGGACGGCAGGGGACAAGCCCTTGCCCAGAAGTGAGGCCCTGGACAGGCGGCCACAGGCTAAAGGGAGGGCCTGGAGGAAAGGGCTGCCGCGGACCCACCACTCACACATGCTGCTCTAGGAGAGGCTTCCTCAAGGAAACCAAAGATCACACGCTCGGTAACAGCCACAGGTGCAGGGGCTCTGCCTCTCCTCTGGCATCCAGCCTCAGGGCGATTCCATAGCTCCTGACTGAGGAGGAGAAGTGATGCTAGAATCACTTCTGGGATCAGGCTCTTAGCTATGGATGGGCTTTTGAGAGGCTCTCGAAGCTCCCAGAAATTGTGAGCCAAATGGTGCTTGTGTAGGCATTCTCTGGGGGAAGGATCCAGAGCTCTCAGATTCCCAAGGGGGTCCTTTATGCAAAAAAGGGTTAAGGATTCATTTATCCAGGCGTTTTCCTCCCAAGTGCTTTGAGATTGTATTTTTCCTTGCTTTTAAAATTAAATGACAGCCAATTACACATCAACATAAAATTTAACACCCTCACAGGAAGAAGCAAAACATTTTATACCAGACTCTACTGGAAAAAAATGGTGCTTTAGATATATATTATAAATTAAATATAACACCATTATAATCCTAACGCAGAGGACTTTTTTCATGCAGTCTAGAGAAGCACTGCTTGCTCAGAAACGTGTCTGTCCTCCAATCAGCTGAGTTTATGAACTTGAAATTGTGCCAAGAGAGCTGCATGAATAACAGTGAACATGGAATGCCTCAGTGGCAAGGATCTCAGGGACCTGGCTGTGGTGGGGCCCTACCTGCTCCCAAGACCCCTCTTTCCAATGGAGTCCCAGCAGCCCTGGGCCAGCACAGGGCTGTTTCCAGAAACGGCTCCCTGCACAAATGCTCCTGACCGAAGTCTGCTCTGTCCTGCTCCCGGTTAGTCAGAGCTCATTTTCAAGACTGCTTCTGCCTAAGGTGCTTGGTTTTACTGGCAGCTGGTTCTGCAACTTTGCTGTCCCAAGGCTGGCCTGATGGCGCTCAGCTGGGCATGGCGTCGGGGTCGGGGCAGCTGGGGACAGAAGCTGAGTCTGACTAGAGGGCTAGATCAGGACCCCGGAAATACGAATCAAGGAAGTCTGTACGACTCTCCCCCCAGGAAAGCCTCTTAAATGCTCCTGATCTCAATCCACTCAGGTCTACAAACGGTGCCTTTATGTTGGGGAACATGATGAAAGGACAAGCTTCCTCGCGGTGTCACATGGGGCCGAATGAGGCTCAGCACTGATGGGGTATGAAATGCTACATGGAGGGCTGATCAATACCACTCACCGGAAAACACAATCCACAGATTGCCGAATCCAAACACATTTTAACAAAACAGTAGAAAAGTGAAAGGAAAATAGCACAGATACAGGTTAGACTGCATACAGCAAGTGAAATTCTCCAAAATTTAAAATATGAACATTTTCATTAAGTCACCTGGACAACTCGGAATCACCTTAGTGAAAGAACGTTCTCAAATGTATGATCCAACTCCCCCATCTACTGTGCTTTCACCACAAGTATGAATACAAGCATCAGGTCAGCATCATAATATAGCAAACATCTAAGAGCCTGTGTCTTATATTTATATTTAGATGCTGAGAAGGTGGCTCCTTGTGGCATTTTCCGATCACTGTACTGCTAATTCCATGCAAAGGGGCTGAAGATGTGAGAAGCAGACTCAAATCAGCATTTTTAGTTTGGTAAAAACAATAATATAATTTAAATGTGTAGTCGGAAGCAGTCATTTTTAAGGTGTGTGGGAATGTGACAGTTCCAGCTTATCCATTCTAGGCATCTAAGAAAAAGAATCAGCTTCATTAACTATCTCACAAATTGTAAATATTTACTAAATTAGACAAACTCGGCAACAGATGCAGTATCTTCTACAAAGAGAGGAGTTTACTAAGAAAATAGACGTTGTATTATTTAGGGGGAAGGCGTCTCCAAACACTTTAGGAGCACCCTCTTGGCTACAAGATCAATCGTCTAATTATAAATAACTCTGACGCTGTGATTACAGCAGGCAGCCCCCTGAAGCACCTCAGCCTGGCCCACACAGTGCTGTGCGTGGCTGCAAAGCTGAAGGAGGAACCTGCTGGATGATGCTTCTCTTCACAAAGCATCTTATTGTGCAGCCTGCCCGGCTGGTCTGAGTCAGGGATGCTTTCCAGGTAATCGACACTGTATGCTCCACTGGCAGCACCAAGGCCTACGGCACTGAGCAGAGGCGGGGACTCACAGTCTGCAGGGGGTGAAACCAGGAAACTATTCCCTGAAATCCTCCGGGGCCAGGAAGCACTTACATGAAGCTCGTGCTCAACACTGGGGCTACACACATTAAAGCTGCTTCTCAAGGGCTCGAGGAAGGAGGTGGTTCCCCAGGGTTGGGTTAGTAAATTCATATAGCCCCTTACCCTTCTTTGCCAATTTCTCCAACCTTCAGGGCTTCAACAAGAGGCTCTTTACCTAGTTTGGTCAAATTCATTTTGGTCTCAAGAGTCATCAGAAAGGACCCGTTGTAGGACATTTCCAAATCGATCCAGAGTCCTGGAGAAATGGTGAAAAAACAGAAGGTTTTTTCCCCCCCACTGGAAAAACATGACTATAAGTGACAGATTAAAATTTATATTTTAAAGTATCTAAGTAGGTATCACATTGAAAGTCTATATATATTGCCTGTACTACCAATGCATGCAAGAAGAGACTGTGAAAAGAAAAGTTTCTGGAAACAGTTCAAGCATCTGGCAAATTGCCAGTATTTCAACATCCGTTAAAATGGTCACAGTGAGCTCAGGGTCCTGTCCTCTGGGTTCTTCTCACTTTGGGTAAGAAACACACTCCCAGCAGGAGGACATGGCTTGTGCCAGGGCAAAGCCAGGACGAGGTCTGCGTTGTCCCAGCTGGTTAGAGGCAGAAGAGAGGTGCAGAGACTTCACAGCAAGCTGGGCTCTTTAAAGACACAAGTGAGAACCACTGTCTTTCTTAAAATTATCTATTGTTTGGGGGTGGGGGAGGGGAGGGGCACAGAAAATGGTTCAGGTTTAGCTTGGTATGATAAGGATGGTGACAAAACCTTTTAGAACCCTCTTCTTTCTGGAAATTGCGTAGGAATGGAATCAAAAGAATTCGTGTTCAAGCCCCAGGATTATCTAGATAAAGTTGGGTAACCACTTTGTACCTTAGTTGAAAAACCTGTTCCTTAATGATGCAGATGTAGAGAATGGACTTGAGGACACGGGGAGGGGGAAGGGTAAGCTGGGGCGAAGTGAGAGAGTGGCATGGACATATACACATGACCAAATGTAAAACAGATAGCTAGTGGGAAGCAGCCGCATAGCACAGGGAGATCAGCTCGGTGTTTTGTGACCCCCTAGAGGGGTGGGATAGGGAGGGAGGGAGGGAGGTGCAAGAGGGAGGAGATATGGGGATATATGTATATGTATAGCTGATTCACTTTGTTATAAAGCAGAAACTAACACACCATTGTAAAGCAATTATACTCCAATAAAGATGTTAAAAAAGAAAACAAAAAACCACCTGTTCCTTAGAAAAGACACTCAGGTCAATGAGAGCATAGAGCATATCTTAGAGGCTTTTGGCTTTGTGGAATTTCACTGGGAAGGTCCACCAAGCAGAAGTGGCCACTGACCAGAAGTCTAAAATGCAAATAGGGGTCAGTCATCTCACAACCTTTTCTACCCCAGAGTCCTATGATTCAGCAGGTGGGACAGACTATGCTGTGACTTAACCGAATCCAAGCTCTGTAACACCTCATGGACTTCCCATCAAAACATGGTCCTCACACGCACCCCAGTGTTCATTGCAGCACTATTTACAATAGCCAGGTCGTGGAAGCAACCTAAATGCCCATCAACAGACGAATGGATAAAGAAGATGTGGTACATATATACAATGGAATATTACTCAGCCATAAAAAGAAACGAAATTGGGTCATTTGTTGAGAGGTGGCTGGATCTAGAGACTGTCATAGAGTGAATAAGTCAGAAAGAGAAAAACGAATATCGTATATTAACACATGGATGTGGAACCTAGAAAAATGGTACAGATGAACCGGTTTGCAGGGCAGAAGTTGAGACACAGATGCAGAGAACAAACGTATGGACACCAAGGGGGGAAAGCGTGGGGGGGGCGGGTGTGTGTGTGTGATGAATTGGGAGATTGGGATTGACATGTATAGACTGATGTGTATAAAACTGATGACTAATAAGAACCTGCTATATAAAAAAAAATTAATTAAAAAAACCAGATCTGCTAGCTGGCTTGTGGGTACTAACAGTATATTCAACAAGTGTAACTTTTTTAAAATGCAAAAAGAATAAATCAATAATACAGTGAAAAAAAAAACATGGTCCTTCAAGTGGGTGTTTAAATGTAAATAAAGTTTTATAGATCCTCATAAGACAAATGACAATATCTAAAAGGAAGAAGGAAATTAATCTAAAACCACTGTTCACACACAGCCGCATTTCCAAGCAATTACAGTAAATAACTTATCCCCTGTTTGGCCACCACCTCAGATAATTGCTTTCTTGACTTCAGTAAGCGCTATTGGTGTAACTCCTCACTAAAGGCAGAATAATTTCCATTTTGCTTTCACCAAATTCTTTTTATCATAATTGAAGATAATTATTTTCTGTGAATGACCTGGTTTAATTAAGTGATATGCAGATCAGTTGTGAATGTCTTCTTTGCAGCAACACACAAAACTGCTTTATTTCTTGCTTACGTTAAACATTTAAAAATCATTAATTAGCTTGCTCTTCAGAGGCAGTGTTACTGGAAATAAAGGGCACATCTGCTTTAATAAAGACATTTAGTCATTAATCACTTCCAGCAGACAGGGAATTAGGGCAAAAGGCTTGATATTAGTAGATTTTAAACTCAATATAAATGGAACATCAATAAAGAAGATATTTCTTCTTGTATATCGCCAGCTTTATTTAACTTGAGAATCAATAGACTCAAACTACCTGGTTGCGGTATGTATTCAGACATAATCATTTCCTTTGAAAATCCCAGTCAGGTTTCCAATAAATATTACTAGTATGTATTTGCCTTTGAAGGTTGTCATATTAAAGGCACCAGAATTTTACTTGTTATAATAAAGTGGAAGGTTCTGTTTGTCTGTTTTTTAAATGAGGGGATATGGACACAGGTTTGGTAAACAGCTGGCCCACACCCCAGTCATCGGGACATTCTACTCAATGACGTGTGGTCCAGCCCCCCTGCCGGGAGCTGAGGCTGGGAAGAGGGAAAAGCACATGGAGTCCAGTCACGTGGACCGGGGCTTGAATTCCCCTGGAAGTTTCTCAGTGTCTAGGCACCGGCCTCCTCATCTGTACAGGGGAGGCCACACGGCTTGTACAGCCTGGCTCTGGCTGCATCCTGGCAGGGCTCTCCCCTTTCTCATCCATCACCAGCCACTTCCTTCTTCTAACCACTCTGGGCTACAGCCTAGCTTGCTGCTGTTGCCATAGCAGACGGGGACCAGACCAGACCAGAGGAGGACACGGGGCCAGAGGGAAGAGGCTGCACTGGGCAGCCAGAGAGCCCTGTCCAGGCTGGGGAGCGGGCAAGGCGAGGACATCTGACCAAGCTCCTGCGTAGGGGATGAAGCCTGTTTCTTGTATCATTGTAGATGTTCCATGAGGCCCACCCTCGGGGCCTTGCTCAGCCCCCATTCTCAGTGTAGATATGAAGGAGTCAAGAATGGTTTGAGAATCTTTAAATACAGATATAAACTGCAAACATTCAAACAAGTTATCTTAATATGACGTGCTTGAATTCAGATGAGGGTAAGATGACAATTTTAACATTAGGTGCAAAGAAAAACACGCTTCTGTGACAATGATTCAGTGGCAAAAAGCTCCCTGAAAACCTTGGAGTGCACGTAACGAGAGCCGAAACCACGTGGTTACATAAAGGGTGAGTCAGGAGCTCCCACCTTGCAGGACTGAAAGACGAAATCAGCAGTTACTAGAAAGGCTGTCTTCTCAATGAGGACAAATGTAGCAACACTGTGAAGTGGGGACAGACACTGTGCTCTGAGTGGCACCCTAACCCTAACGAGCTGCATGTTCCTCGCCTGGGTGAGTGCAGGAACAGAGCTTTTTCTTCTGGGCTCTTGACAAAGGTTAAGACTTGCTTGTGAGGCATTTCATTTAAAATGTTGCTTCCTGTAACCATCTGGTCTTGGTAGTGATCAAGGACAAAAACCAGAAGTTAAGGAGCAAGGCAATTTTTTAAATCTTTAAATATGCGTAAGGCAGCCAGTCCTGAGAGGTTCTCTGGAAAGGGCATGAACACAAAGGGTCTTGTCTTAGTCTTCTTAGGCTGCTGTAACAAAATACCACAAGCTGCGTGGCTGAAACACGGACATTTATTTGGCACAGTTCTGGAGGTTGCAAGTCCAAGATCAAGGTGCTGGCCGATTCATTCTTGGTGAGGGCTCTGTTCCTGGCCTGCAGACAACCGCCTTCTCCCGTGTCCTCATGTGGCACAGCGAGCGAGCTATCTCTCTGGTCTCTCTTCTCATGAGGGCACTAATCCCACCATGACCTCATCTAAACTTAATCACCCCAAAGGCCCCGTCTCTAAATACCATCACATTGCAGGTTAGTGCCTCAACATATGAATTTGGGGGGAACACAGACATTCAGTCCGTAACAATTTCCACCACATGAGGGGTCTTCACATTGTGAGGCTGTCCAGTGGCGAAGGGTGGCACCTGATTACCAACAAGTCCCTAAAAAACCGGCCCTTCACTGGCTACAAGGGAAACACAACTAACAATGAACATGACAAACTTCAGTCAGTCTTCACACAAGGACTTGAGGAGCTCGGAGGGCTGTTTTTCTGTTTCTCTTCAGCCTCGTGAGGGAAGGATCAGTTACCACCACTGCTACTCAGACTGTGGCAAAAGCTACTGCTCGCTCCACCTCAAAATGTTTATTTAGTTCTTAACGCAAGCTATCAGAGCTCAAGACACTGAAGTGAATCCCTGTCCTCTGGAAGTTTATGCCTGAAGAAGAGTAACGACGGCCTGGGCCACCTGGTGCAGAGCAGACCTAGATGCCAGCAGAGATAGTACACATGCCCTGGTACGTGTCACCAGAGACGAGTAGAACAGAGGTTCTTCCGCCTTCTCCCTGGTAGTTGATTTAATAGACTACATGGCCTCAGGAGCAGTCCTACTGTGCTCGAATAAATCTAGTACTTTCACTCAGCAGTTCACCGTCGTATTTACTATTAAAATAGCTAAAAGGCCTCAGTCTCACTGGAACAGGTTTAATGGGGCAGGGGTTGCTCAGGAGGAGGTAAGAGGCCCTAAAGCCTTGCTCACAGGGTCTGGCTCATGTTACTTGCTCCTCCACTATCCCTGTACCCGTAACTGATGGCTGATTTTCACTCTGAAAGCCAACATTTGGCATCCAAAAAACAAAAGCTCTTAAAATGGAAGATTTAATAATACACTGATTTTACCAAGAACAGATGTTTGAGTTATTCAGCTCTTAGACGACCACATCAGTGACCGTTTCGTCCCTGGCAAACAGACTGGTGCCATACTGCTCACTCAGATGCTGCAGAAAACTAGTATTATTCCTTGTAATTGGATGTGTACCCTAGGACAGATGTCATTTTTGGTTTTGTCTACCTGTAACCGTTCTTGGAAACAGCTCCACCTTTCAAGGTTAACACAGTCCCAAATCAGAGTCTCTCCTCCCCGCCCCAACCCAAGTTCCACAAATGAGTATTTTTTTTCCCTTTCCCACAAAAGGTATATTTTCCTTGTGCAACACAGATCTGGTCAGAGAGTATATGTGCCATTCTTCTCAGTGCTGAGCCCCACAGTCTGGCCCTGTCACCGTGACCGACCTCAGGCAGCTGCCCTCTTGATGAGGGTGTAGCCAGAGGAACAGACAGCTCACAGATTGCCCTGGTTCCACTTTTCTGCAATACTCCGCTGGCAGAGTAGCTTCAGTCCCAGCACTGAACAAAGGCACCAGGCACCACAGATCAAGGTCTGGAAGACAAATGTAGATGATGGACCTGCCAGACACAACTACAGGCATCTCTGAAGACAGACCAGCTTCCTCTTCCTGTGGGACATGGTCATCTTTCCACAGAATCCAAGCCCTTTGGTGGAAACTCGGGTTGTTAATCGGGTATCTTGAAACAGGGCAAAAACGGTGCCACGCGGCACTCTGTCCACGTGGACGCTCAATGACCATCTGCAGACAAACTCCGCGTAGCAAAAGCCCTGAAGACTAAATTAATTAATCTGAACCTGAGGGGTCACAGTCCACAGCCTTGGCTCATTCTGACACTGCTGACACCCCTGCAGGCACTGCTCTGAGGTCACTAGTCCCAGGCATGGAAGAGAAGAACCTGGCTGACAGACGAGGGTCCCCACCAAACCCCTTCGGGAAGATTCTACTCATCAAGCTTTGCAGCAGCTGCAGCAGTAACGAAGACCGATGGCTTCCCGCGTGTCACGTGTGCTCTCTGAGTGCTGACATGAAGCGTTTAATCTCCTCCACAAGCAACAGGGGAGAGGCTACTGCCATCCTCACTCTATGGATGAGAAGCTCAAGGTGTTGAGTGCTTAGAAACCTCCCCAAGGCCTTGCTGCTGGATAATGAAGGAGTAGGGCCCAAACGCGGGTGGCCTGGCCCGGAGCTGGTACGCGCGGCAAGCCTCTGGCTCTGGCCTAGAAGCTGCGGAGCAGCACGGAAAAGCGAGGCTGCTGAGTGATCTCTGGCACATCACGCCCTGTCTGGGCTTTGGCTTATGCATCTAAACACAGCAGGGTCCTGCTAGAGAACCTCTGATTGCCTTCCCAAGTCTAAACAGTCAATCTGCCCAATTCTTTAAGGGTTTGAAAAAGGAGCTATACATTTTTAATTAATTTTTATCCATAAGAAAAAAGATTAGGAGAGAATGTACCAAGAATGTACCAAATGTAGCAGAATGGTCATCCTGGCTATCTCTGAATGGTGGAACGATGGGTAATGTTTCCCTTTTCCCTTTTCTAAATATTCGGGTTTTCCCCACAATGAGTATTTGTTGAATGAACGAAGGAGCAAACATTACCCTAACAGAGTTAATAAAACAACTGGAAAGGGCTTGGCCTGGAGGCCCCCCGAGGACAGGCCCCGGGGACAGCAGCCTGGGGTGGGGATGAGGAGTGGGGGGGAGGCCCTGCTCTGTAGGGAAGGAAGGAGACCACCCCCACCCCACGGTGAGGTGTGTGTGGAGCGGGCAGGGGTCAGAGACAGGAGGTGCACAGCCAGTTTCCGAGGTTCAGATCCTCTCCACCTTCCGGCCACGGTTCCGGTCCTGGGAACGGTGGTCCTTTCCCCTTATCCACTGCACTAGAACCTGGCTGTGTGTCTGGAAGCAGGAATGGCCTTTTCCCTTCATCTGTTCTGGGAGGACCTGCCAGCCTCAAGCTGTAGGATGGGCCAACTGAACACCTCAGCCACTCACATTCTAAACTCTCCAAGAGCGGCAGCAGTGAAGGCAGCGATGATGTTGGTGAAAATAACAACAGTAACACTTAGAGCTTGTTTGGCACCTGATGCTTTCCGAGTGCCTTTCATGTATTAACTCACTTAAGACACCAAGTGGGTGCCATCAGTCTCCCCCCCGAGAGAGGAGTGAGTTAGTGACGAGGTTAACAACTTGCCCAAGGACAAGGAGCTGTGAGCCCGGCGGTGCGGCCCCAGAGCTGGAGCTCAGAACCGCCGCTCTGGGCTGCCTCAAGAAGAGCATCCTGAGGCTGGAGCGATCCAGCAGCTCTGGCCCAAATATCCCTCCCAAGCCATGTGCCTTCAACAAACAAACACAAGTTAGGAAATATTACCAAAAATAAGGGTGTGGGGTGTGTAGGGGGATCCCCTGGGAGGCGCCCCCTCCTGAGAGCAGTCAAAGCCCCCTTCACCCTAGGGGGCAGTTCCCTGAAAGGTGAACTCTGCTTTCCAGAGTCAGTTTTAACACGTCACTCCTGATTTTCATTCCCCCCAAAGGAAAGGTTTCTCTTAGAGCAATGGAATCCAAGATGCATTGTCCCTTCATGTTCATTTCTGTTATACCATCACATGTAGCCTTGGCAGACTTGGAAAAACCTAATTTGATCAAACTTTTAAAATCCACAGGCTTTATCATTCCTTTCTTTAGTAACATTTCTTCCCTTGTTACATAAAGCAGGCAGATCTCTAGAACTTGCCCTGAAAGGAGTTAAGTAAGCCTCAAATGGATTAAAAACTGGCAAAAGCTTTGATCTATATAATAAAACGTCTTGATGCAGCTCTGGCTCCAGAGGAACGGGAAAGAGACTCGAGACTTAGGCATTTAGTGAATTTCACTCGAAGCCTTACAAAGCTGCCCTGGGAGGCTGCAGAGTTCACAGCCACAGGGACGCTTCTCAGATGCCGCAAAGCCCAGCTATGGCCCTGCTCCCCTCGCATTGGAAATTTCTGCTAGTTCAACAAAGGACAGTTCTGAGATAAGAGACTGCTAATGCATTAGAAAATAAAGCATGCACACGTATTATTTACCTTCTTTAAGCCTGACTCTCAGGAGGCTTATGTTACCTGATCATTTACCAGCTCGTTACAAGTCAGTTCCTAAAGAGGCAAAGAGCAAAGGGCAACCTAGAGCCCCCAGAGCCAGAGGGAGCCAGGCAGCCCTGGAATGCCGTCGGCACGAAGATCCTAGCTCTGCACCTTACACATAGATAATGCAGCTGTTTAAATTTCACATGTGGTTGAAAGAACTCTAGCTAGACCATTTGCAAAGAATTTTTTCTAGTTTTACTCTTAGTGAACCAGAAATTCACTAAACCTAGGAGCACTCAGATTCATCAAAGTGTAGACACAATTAAGTGGTCACAGGTGATTTCGACGTGCTATTAGGTGGACTTCTGGGTTTGCAAATAATTCTCTGGTCTATCGTTCTCTGAAATCGATGGGATGCTAAAGACCTGGAAATATGGACTTCACTGTTAGCTGAAATAGTGCTAGAGAGATTTGTTAGAGCTGCTAGTTGTAGTGTTAAAACAAAAAAAACTCTCTGTATTTACATCAAATGTATACAACACAGAACTTGATTTCACTAAATATGTTCAAGAGCCACCTGATACAGCCATACAGAGACAAAAGTAGATGCTACAGTCTATCAACCTTACAAAATATTTACTTCAAAACGAATATCACTCTCTTGAAAAGTTGTAATTATTTTCTCCCTTACTTTGTTCCTGAGCCTTTTGAGGAAGAATGTAAATCCAGTTTAAGTGGGAAGAGGCTCACTTGGAGAGGGATATTCTAGAAAAAAAGTTGAATACTTCCATGACAGGGAGGTTTTTCCCTTTCTGCTCATGGAGTATTCTTGCCTACCTAATTCATTCTTTTCACCAGACTCCTGGGTACTAAATTTTCTGTCAAGGTGCCACAAAATACACATAAATCTTTACATCATAATTGTATTCAAACTCTCCACACATTTTAATCACCTTCTCACATGCACACATACACAGGTAGGCATAAATAATGTGTCTGTAACATGTCTTAAAAACCAAATCAGAGAACTTCCCTCCAGCAGAGAGCCTTTACTCTCAAAATACTGCCCAACGATATAAGTCTTCATTTTTCAAACACTTACTGAGTGCCTACTTGGAGTGGAAAGGAACAGAAAGAATAAAACATGAAGCTCAAAGAATCTGCATCCTAGAGGTTAAGGCAAGGCAAAGATGTCACTACTTATGAGGAGGGGCAGCTCCCAGTAAGAATCCAGGGAGGGGCACATGCAGACGAGAAGCCACGAGGGGTAAGTGGGCCTGAAATGCAGCCACTGCCTCTCACCGTGGCAAGGGCTGTGACCATGCGGGGCCGGGCCCCCCTTAACTGGCATGTGGAGGAGGACCTGTAAGGATCCAGAAGACCAGAAGGGCTTGGAGTGGGAGTCCTGATCTACTCCCCACCGGTTTCAGGCTGTGACCGTTAAGAACAGAAGACACGCAACATCAAATATGGTTACAATGCCCCCAACTCCCTCCAAACACAAAGCCTTGGTATTCAATCTGCAGTGACGGCAACACTCTAACGCTCATATAAATGCTCCACTCCTTTCTGGAGTCAGTTAAGAGTTACCTTGGTGATCAACGTAAGGCTTGAAGGCCTGAAGGATTTTTGGCACAGCTACTCCCATGTCGAGCTCCGTCAGAGTTAGCTCATTCATGAAGTAGGGGAGCTGGAGGACAGAAGGAAACAACCAAGGAGACTCGTTAGGAACCTGGTAAATGCTAGAAGTCAACATACTCTCAAAGGGAACAATGGTCAAAGTTTTGGGGACACATTCATTCAACCAAAATTTATTGAGCATACACCATATACTAGGCAGCGTACTACAGACAGAGCCGCGGACGAGAGAGGCAAGGTCCTTGCTCTCGTGGGGCTTATGATGAAAAGGCAGGAACAGACAGATAAGCAGACAAATAACCTATAACTGCAGAGCGTGACCGGTGCTACAGAGAAGATAAGGTGGGTAACGGGGCAGAGGGAGACTGAACCGTCTTGGATAAGGAGGTCAGCGAAGGCTTCCCTGAGGGTGGCGTGTGGCCAGAGACCAGACTGTGGAGAAGGAACGAGCCATGCTGGTCAGGTTAATAATGCCCAGAGTTGGCTGAAGGCTGGGAAAATTGGCCTCTTTTAGACTACTAGTGAGGAGTTAGGAAATCACTACAACATTTCCTGTAGGCCAACTCACAACATGTATTAAAATCCTTGGAAAAAAAAAAAAATCACATCCCTTGACCCTGTGCTGGACACTTTCCCTTTGCCCCTCTGGGATCGAGTTCCTCACTACATCCCAAGAGGCTGGTCTGCGGGAACCGCATCGATGGACTCTTGCCCTCTCCTCTGGCTTCTGGTCGGGCCTGGCCAGTGGAACACACCAGTGGGCGGGGGGCGGGGGGGTACACGGAGAGGAGAACTGTCAGGCATTTGTCCCCTCCCTCTACTGAAGACCACAGCTCCTGTCAGACAGGCAGCCCCCTCCACCTAGACACCCTGCCCGAGTCTGGGTTAACCGCTCCCCACCGCTCCAGCCCTGGGGTGCTGCACTGTGCCTTTCGGTTTCTCTACAACGGCCCACACCTTCAGAAATCCTTCCCCAGCTTGCTGCACTGAATGTGCCATATGTTTTCCGCTGGGACCCCAACTAACACAGCTGTCAGTAGGAATTTACTCTAAGTGAACTAACGTAAGAGTGCTGGTATCATGCTTAGAAATTCCTACTTCACCTCAAGAGCAGAGAATTAATTGACCTATGTTTCCTTGACCTGGATTTATGTATATACATTAAAAACAATCTTTAGTCCAGTCCTAATTTTAATGTAAGATGTAAACTAGGAATCCACCTTAATTTTTTTTCCCAGTGGCTAGTCAGGTGTCTTAACCTATTTTTTTTTAAACAACCAAATCTTTCCCTACTGACCTGCAAAGCCACCTTTCATTATGGGATTCCCATTGCACTGGAATCTGTACTGAGCACTGTTTCCTACTGGTATCAAAGTGGTTTTGTTACTGTAGCTTTAAAATACATTTTTAAATCTGGCAAGTCCCTCTATTTTCTTTTCCCCCAGAATTTTCTTATTCTCATAAGGACTGCTCCAGTTGAACATTAGAATAATTTTGTAAAATTTAGAATGTAAGAGTTAAAAAAAATTGAACATATGCTGAACATTTCCCATAAAATGAGAAGCATCTATAGCCAGACATGAATTTAGTGCCTATTTTGGCTGGACCTCTTCAGCTGTCTCTCTGCGGAGAAACTTAGACACTTTTAGGATTCACCAGTCAGGGAATTTCGTCTCTGATTTTCTGTGGGGAATGGAGGTGTTAATTTAAAGAGGATATGATGTCTGAGATGGACAAAATGTGACTAGAGACAGTATTCAAATGTGCCTTTTGAATTGGTGGTTGCTTTATTTGGAAAACCTTTTTCCAAAGCATTAATGTTATGTGGTGGTTGGCCTCCCAATCAGCCTACAGAATGATACTTGGCCAAAAATGTAGCCAAAATCTTGCACCCTTGCCCCCATCCTTTTTGTCTATTGTTGTCATCCTAATGCCCAGTGCTTCTGAGGCACGCCAGGTTTCTATGGGAACAGGAGTGGACACTGAGCCAGGGAAGTGCACGCAGAGAACATGGGGCCCCTCCTGGCGCCCCGTTCAGCCTCCCTCCCCACCCCATCCTGCTCCCTGGAGTCCCCGAGAGGGCAGAGGCAGGGCCTGAGATGGAGGAGGGAACTGAAGGAAGCGGGGATGAGAAACACTTGGCAGGGGTGGGATGGGCACTAATCACCAGGAAGCAGGGTGGGGAGGGGAGGTCAGCAGGGCGTTTCCTATTTATTCACCTGAGCACCCAACTCCAAGACTCCGCAACATTTCTAACCAACCCCCTCACTCCCTCCTTGCTCAGATTTCTGATGTGAATCAAAACTCAGGACCAGGCCCTAGAGCTGCTTCCTTTCTGCCCTGTCGGGTGGGGGGGAGGCAAGGAAAGGTCACTCCCCCTCCTGCTCTTTTCAACCAGAGACTCTCTTCTTCCCACCCTAAGGGCACCACAGTGAGACGGGAACCCACTGTGTGTTCTCTACCCTCCTGGGTAAACCCAGCTGGGGACTGGGCGTTCTCCAGGTTGGTGGGGGTTGAGTTAGAAGCCGTTGCAATAAGAGCAGCATTTGCTGACATGGGCAGAGGCCATAACTACTGAGGGCTCCAAGGTGGTGCCGGAGCAGCCGGCCAAGGCCCAGGGTGTACTTGCTGTGGAGGCAGAAACTCAGCTTATTTTAAACCCATCACCGGGCACCAGATACACACACAGGGCTGCTCTTCCACAGTGTGAGGTATTTATCACGGGTGACGGTGACAATCACTGCAGCCAGCAAAGTGCCCTCCATATGTCAGGCCCTCAAGGAGACCAGGAGACGGGGGGGGACCTTTGTCACAGGGGCAGCTCAGGCTCCTCCAGCCATTCTGGTTCTTGACCGGCCATTAACCAATACTCACTACTATATTTCTACTGTATTTAAGGAACAGCCCTTCCCAGGGATACCTGGATATGTGGTGATAGTACGTGTTCTCTTGGCAGGGGTGATGGCAGGTTCAGAATGGGGGTAATCTCCCACTGCCCTCCTGTTTATTCCATCACCAGGGTCCCCTCTGGTCTTCAGGGCACCTCCCAGGACAGCAGCTCAGGTCGGGGTGGAGGGTGGGAGGCGCTGAGGCTGCCAGTGGGGGAAGTACAGCCCCCACCTCTGAACTGCTGGCGCTGCTGGATGGGGACCACTTTCCCCACCCTAACCCCCTAGCACTTCTGACCTCAAAACACAGACGAGAGTTTATCTCTGTACCCTGCAGAAGCCCACAGGGTCAGCGAAGGGAGAAGGTGAAAAGGAAAGACCTTCGTCAACCTCCTCTGGGTTGAGGGAGCCCACGGTTCTCAATCCGGGGTGGAGGTTGGCCCCAAGGACTCCCAGCACCAGAGAGAAGCCCTCCGACACCCGCTCCAAGAGTCAGTACTGGAACGTGTGTAGCAGTGAGAGCGGTGTCCCTCTGCAGCTCAGGCACGCCCTGTTTTGTCGCCAGGACCCAGAGCCCTCCTGGTCAGGGAAGCACCCATGACAGTCTCTGGGAAGACAGCAGCACCAGCCCTGCCCGTGCGCCTCAACCCGGGAGCTCGATCCCTCCGTCATTTCCCAAAAAGAGGAGGAGGTTGAGCGAGCTCCAGGGTGGCTGCTAGCCTCTCCTCTCCAAACACTGCTTCCTGCTCCCGCTGCAGAGCACTCGACCCGCACTCGCCTGAAGAACACAAACACGCTGACGCTTGTCAACAGAGCCCTCCTGACACCTGCCCCTCCAGCTGAGGAGGCCCCGCCTCTTCATCAGGGCCTGGGGAAGGGGTGACAGCGGCCTGACTGTGCCAGGAAAGGCTCTGTTCATGACCCAAAGGCGCGACAGGAATCAAATGGAAGCTCCTCCACGCCCACATTTTCTTCCAACATAATTGTATCGTGACTCACCGTCTCCTAACCTGGAGTCCTTGAACTCTCTGAAATCATGGGCAAAATTTTGTGTCACAGAGCATTTTTCTAGGGAAAGGGTCCATATGTTTCTGCTTCTCAAAGGTATCTATGACCCGAAAGATCCACTGACTTAAGCTGCTGACTGTGTGAGCTCTCCGTGAAGATCTGGGGACCAAAGTGACTCTTCCTTGGTTGGGTCTTCAATGGATCAAAAACTTACTTCTAAGTAACCTAAATAAGGTCTCTCAGCTGGCGGTAAAGGTGGTACTAAATGAGTCACTTAGTGGCAACTGTGAAGACTACTTACGCAAGTTTAAACTCACTTCCAAGTGGGCCTACATCAGCACCGGGACTGTTTCTTCAGCAAAGAGAGCGCCCAAAATAAAATACCATCTGGCCAGAAGTAAAGGTCAAATGCAGACACATTTAGAGTGCAATGGTAGCTTTCCCAGCTTGGAGAGCGAGTTGGGAAAGAGGTCTTAAGTAGTCTGGCATTTTCCTCAGAGCACATGCTGTGTGGCCAAGATTGTGAGGCTGGGGGGGCTGTCGGCCATACAATTTAAGTTCATTACTAACTTAAAGATAACACGATCCTATATAACCAACCAGCTGCAACAGCTCCCATTTTCCCAAACCAAATTCTGGATTCTCACCCAGAGTGAATAACAATGAGGGCAACAGAAGGGGAAAAAATAAACAGGAACATTCACTACATCCCCAGAGGCAGTTAGTCTTATGGTCAAGGTCACACCCCAGATGTGTTATTTGATAAGAACTTACTACTCTCATTTGTTATACGTTTTAAACCAAATGATTTTTCACTTAGGATATAATGTACAAAACTTCTAGAAATTAAGACGTGATGAATCGGAAGCCTCTTGGGTGGAAAACAATACCTTTATTTTGCTGAGTTTCATTTGGATTTTCTTAGACACCAGATCAGACCAGTACTTCTCTCCTAAGAAGTCCCAAAACATTCTTCCAAGCAAGGCATTCACCCAGGCTTCCTGTTCTTCCTCCTCAGAGGGTGGAACCTCTGGCAACTGGTAAAAGAAAAAGGACCAGAATTAACTAGAAAGCAACTGGAGAGCAAGCCAGTGGCTTATTTTTTATAAAGTCACTGAAGGTCCCTCCCTCTAGAGAAGGGGGACCGGCCACGTGAGTCGTATTTCTTCCCTATAAATATCAAGTCCCACGTTGTATCAGTGAATAGAAAAAGAGAAACAAAAGCCACCTTCACAGATAAAAACTCCTCTTTATTTTCTTCTTCTACCAGTCTTCTTGTGAACCAGCTAATATTTCATACAATTAGCTCAGCCGTATTACCCTACCCCTCCCCTCCCCCCAAATTAACTTGGTACCAACATTCTAAGTCAATGACACATCTGATCAAACGTCTGCCTCTCTTTCTTCCAGCTAAGGCTCCCAGGACATGTAACCATCGAGCTGGTCTCACCAGGCAGCCCCAGAGTTTCTCAATGCCCAGGACTCTCACATTCAGCCTGACTCTTGGGAGGTCATGAGTCTCCTGGGCGAGGGGCAGAGAGTGCTTAGAAATACTGGTGTCTGGGTCTTGTATCCAGCGATACTGATTTAAGTGGGTATGAGGATTTTTAGAAACTCTCTTACTGATGTAATGAACAGGTGAGGTTGAGACCCACAGCCCTGGATTAGAGAGAGGAATTCTGTGAAACTCCTACAGCTGTTCTCACCCATCTCAGCCCCGTGAAACACCCTGGGCTTCAGCTCCACTTGATACAATCCACCTAAAACATCTGTTGTGGCCAGTGTGCAAGGTTGGAAAAGAGCAAACCCTGTTAGCCTCCAATTTCCAAGGCTAAGAATTAGACCATGGATTCTTGCCTGGAGAGGGCCAGGGTCGGGGTGAAGCAGAAGGGAGAAGCAGCCGTGACACCCACGGACGGTGTGGTAGTGCAGGTAATGCTTGGTGGTGTCCACTGACCCCACGCCAGGCCCTATGATAAGATTCCTTCTCAGGTTCCCTCATTTACATCTCACAATACCCAGGAAAGACAGAACTTTTACTTCTATTTCAGGCAGGAGCAAACAGACTCAGAACTGTTCAGCACCCTGCCCGAGGCCCCTGATTCATCAGCACAGCCTGACTCACAGCCTCCTCCCTGTCTCCCACCTGCTGTGTCCGGTGGGAGGAAGGGGGCGTGACCAGGCCTGGGCGTGACAGACATAGCCTTGTTCTGAGGTCTCTAATTAGGTGATAGCCTTATAGAAACAATTCGCCTTGGAAAGCAAAGACTAAAAGAACTAGAAATGCAGGAATCTGTGGATTGCTCACCCTTTCTCTTCCCTGTACGGTTTGTACAAATGCATCTGCCCTGCCCTCACGGCTGCCTGCAGCCATCACCTACACCAGACGCCTCACGTCTCTGTGCTCCAGCGTGGGCTCACACTGGTGATGTCTGTCTTGCGCAGCCGTGACCACGCCCCCGCACAGCTGTGTCCTAAGCCGGGGGCAGAGTACACGGGTGGCCTGGTGCTTGTGGATTTGACACTTAGAGATGTGATGACCTGTGAGTGTCCTAAAGGTCTATGGCAGGGACCTATGTGTGATTTTTCTGAAGCCTGGAGTCCTTAGGGTCTGACTCAGTTGAACTGGTCACTGAGCTTGTGCAGGGCCTGGAGGGCTGCCCAGCACCCACCTGTCCTCCACTCTCATCAGGGCTTGTGCCGTCTCTCGCTTTGGGGGCCTGGGGGTTCACCTGCATTTCTCAGTCTAATGTTACTGCATATAAGTAGGGATATCCTATGTTCTAGGAGTCCTTCAAATTGGGGTATTTTCAAAGTTATCCCTTATAAATGTCGGCGAGTCTCATTAAAAAAAAAAGTTAAACTCTGTTTTAAAAAATAATACATGTTGGTCCCTGCATTTCAGAAGACATGGCTCTAGCTGCCTTGTGTGAATGGCTGTAGGGTCCCCTCTCTGTGCTCTTCTGGTGCTGTAAAGGCTTCTGATATTAACCGAGGCATCTCTACCACCAGGTTCTGGATGGTCGAGTGGAAGCCTGTGCCCAGCGAGCACTTAGTCATGCCTCAGGCTGTACGCGGTTTTTGGAATCGCTTTTCTCTCTGCCTGAACATCTGCACCCCACCCCAAGGGGATCTGGTCTAGCTTTTCTGAGGTTACCGTCTTTGAGTCACATCAGATTATCTATGCAGACTTCTGAGTAAACACTCACCCAGGGACAATACCCTCCTCCCCCAGGGATCCGGGCAGTGCCAAGAGGCTGCCCATGCAGGGCGGTGCATGTCTCACTCAGATCTGTAGGCTGCACAAGAGAAGAGGTTACTTTTTCCCTTCTCATGTGGGAGAGTTGACTCTTTACTAACCTTTCCTTACAACCCTAGTTATTCACAGGAAACAGGTTTAACAAGACAAAATAGCATGAAACAAAGGCTATTTCACAACTTTTGTCCAAGCCAAAGGCATATGATGTGGAAACAAATTTCTGAAATAACTGACAAGGAGGTTGTTTTTTCTTTTCAACTGTTCCTTTTTCTAATGCAGGCTTCTCTCCACAGACTCACTGGGAACAAAGAAAAATCCATGAGCAGCAGAACACTGACAATGCATCAAAGCAGCTTTATGAACAAAATCTGGATTCAACAGGCTGCTAGGAAGAACTCATTTCCAATGGGAGTCATACAAATTTAAGACCGTCAACAATAAATGTGTACACATTTCCTAATGCTGCTGTTTGGCTGCAGGAAGGAATGTGAGAAGCAGATTCACTTTTCCATTTCAATTAAAGATGTACATTTAGCAAGGGTACGTTTCTAAAAATGGCTTCCAAAATGAAGTTTAGAGAGTTCAATGGCCCGAAGCTAAAGCAAGACTATTGTAACTGTCTGAGTAGCTCTTGGGAGATATTTTATTAAAAACCAACCTGTAAAGAGAAAATAGTACAGATTTACTTTTTGTGGTGTAACTTTTCCTATTACAAATAGCCAGGCGATCAGCCCAGCTTTTTAAGGGCAAAGGCAGCTTGGTGGCTTTGCTGCTAAGGTCTGGTCGCACACTATCTGATGTCATGAGGGCTTCACAAAGGGCTGCCTGGCCCAGGAGAGGGCACAGCGGAAGACCCTCCCGGTTAGCTGTTTCCCCGATTACAAAAACAAGCATATTTACTAGAGAAAACACCCATAACCCCATTATCCAGATATACTTATTTAAAACATTTTAACTATATTTCAGTTTGTTTTCAATGTGTGTATATATATATATTTTTTGTTTAAGAATACATAACTTTAAAAAATAAGCATAACTAACATGGTTTTGTATCCTTTTTAAAAAACAGATTTATTGAGATATAATTCACATACCATACAATTCACCCATTTAAAAAGCATCATCAGTGGTATTGGTATGTTCAGAGTGTGAGGGCATCACCACAATCAATTTTAGAATATCTTCATCACCCCCAAAGAAACCCTGTATCCACGAGTGGTCATTCCCCATTCCTCCCAGCTCCATCCCCACCAGCCCAAGGCAACTAACCAGATATCTGTCGCAGTGAATCTGCCTATTCTGGACATTTCATATAAATGGTATCACACAATATGTGTTCCTTTGTGGCTGACTTCTTGCACAAAGCATAATGTTTTCAAGGTCATCCATGCTGTAGCATGTATCAGTACATCGTTCCTTTTTATTATGGAATAATATTCTATTATGTGTATATACCACACTTTGTCCATTCTTCAACTGAGGGATATTTGAGTTGTTTTCCACTTCTTGCTATTGTGAATAACACTGCTATGAACAGTTGTGTACAAGTTTTTGTGTGGACCTAGATTTCCATTCATTTCTCTTGGATATACACACAGGAGTGGAACTGCTGGATCACAAACCTCTATGTTTAACATTCTGAGGAACCACCAACTGCTTTCCACAGCAGCTGCATCATTTTACATTCCCACTGTTACAAGGGTTCCGGTTTCTCCACATCCTCATGAATCATTGTTATCGTCTGTCTTTTTTATTCTAGCCATCCTAGTGGTTTGGACGTCGCATTGCATTATGGTTTTGATTTGCATTTCCCTGATGGCTAATGACTGAATATCTTTTCATACACTTACTGGCCAGTTGTATATCTTCTTTGCAGAAATATCTATCCAGATCCTTTGCCCATTTCTTAATTGGGTTATTTACCTTTTATTATTGAATTACAGGAGTCCTTTATATATTCTGGGTACAAAACCCTTAGACATATGATTTGCAAACTCTGTGGGTTGTCTTTTCACGTTCTTGATAGTACTGTTTGCACACAAAAGTTTGTAATTTTGATGAAGTCCAATTTACCTATTTTTTCTTTGGTTGTGTGTATTTTTGGTATCTTATCTTAGAAGTCTTTACACCTAGCCCCAATTCACAGAGATTTACTCCTATATTTTATTTGAAGAGTTTCATAGTTTTAGCTCTTGCCTTAAGGTCCATGATCCATTTTGAGTTAATTTTTGTATACGGTGTGAGGGAGGGGTCTGACCTCATTCTTTTGCATGTGGATGTCCAGTTGCCCCAGTACTATTTGTTGAAAAGACTATTCTTTCCCCCACTGAACTGTCTTGGCACTCTTGTCTGTAACCTTCCTAAAATTTATTTTTAAATTGGATATATGGCTTTATATTTTTTACTTATTGTATGATAAACACTTTGCAATTCTACTTTTAAATGTTTAAAAAGCTGACTCTGAGCTTGGAAAGGGGAAGCCTTGGGAAACCATTCTGCCAATTAAGATTTCCTCCTTTCTGTTTGATTCCTGTTTGCTTTGTTGAGTTCTTATCTCCTGATAACACCAAACAGGATGTAATATCTTATGATCCAGTTTGTAGGTAACAAGATAATTAGTGGAACTAGCAATAATGAAGGCAGGACTCTCCAAACCTGGGGCAGCCTACATGACCTTTAAGTATTTCTGAAAA
Source organism: Grampus griseus (assembly GCF_964374135.1). Taxonomy (NCBI): domain Eukaryota; kingdom Metazoa; phylum Chordata; class Mammalia; order Artiodactyla; family Delphinidae; genus Grampus; species Grampus griseus. Next base: position 14,268,062 of record NC_139014.1, on the reverse strand, counting down.
CCTTCCATTGAAAAGAAGCGTGGCAGTGCCTGATGTGATCTGAACACCAGAGCCTCACACTTGGTGAACAAGCACAGTGCTGCCTCACCAATGGTCCTCCCTCCCAGGCAGGCTGCTTCAGGGCATAAAGAACTAGTAGCCTCCCTGGCCTCACACCTTTGAGTAAATCCACAGGCTGCCCATGGGGTCTCCCTTCCTGAGGTACCAACACTAGGGGTAATACTATCCCACCTGTAGACATTTCTTAAAAGAGTTTCTTCATTTTCTTAATTGCTGTTTATATCTTCTCCTCAAACCAACAAGATGATCAAGCTCTGGGTCTCCTCAGTCAGCCTCATGGTCTCACTATTCTAGAGGTGAAGCTGCCTGAGAAGAGAGAAAATGGCACCAAGATCACAGGGGTTTGGAGACTTCAGAGGCTGGTACAGTCTGTGTTTGTGAGATAAAGCGGAGTCACAAGGGCAAGTCAGGGCTCAGCGACGATCACTAATCACTAAACATCTGGAGAACCAGGTCCTTCCTCCAAAAGAGCAGTATTTTATAATTCAAATGTTGAGCTCCAAAGTGACTTCAGAATCCCCCGAACTTGTTTTTAATTATTATGGGTAAGAATAACTACCAGAAGTGTTCTAGCATTGTTTAATACAAACCTAGTCTACATCTACTAATTATCACTGGCTGTTTTCAACATTGGTTTGGCTCCTGACCACCAGTGGCCCTACTCACCTCCTGACCCAGCTTAGCACTGGGCCATGTGTGAGAAAGGAGGCTGAGTGTGTGGAAGGCGCCATTAGACCTGGAGCCCTCAGGGTGAGAGATGCTTTGAACATGGCCTGTAAGAAGCAGCAGCAGGGTGGGGCAAAGGCTGGTGCTGTGTTCCAAGCTCCTTGTATAGAAGAGGAGGGGGCATGCTACCCTGGGTAAGCGTCTGGGTGGTGCCGACACTGATGAAGTGACAGTGTAACTTGAAGAGGTGTCAAAGGTTCCTTTGTGTCTCTGAGCCCTTTCAGTTCCTCTTGGACTCATGACAGCAGAGGCAATATGAACCCAAAGAAATAACCTGGCTGTCTTTGGCAGGAAGGATGAGCACTAATGACCATGTCCAAAAGGTTCACATTTGGCAAAATTGTGGGGAAACAGGCATTCTTATTACCAGTGGGAATGCACACTGGTGCAACCCTTATGCAAAGGCATTTGGCAGTATCTAACAAAACTACACGTGAGTTTACATTCTGACATTCTCGTAAGATATCACCTTGAAGCTATACCCCCAACAACACAAAAATACACATATACAAGGTTGTTCATTGCAGCACTGTTTGTAATTGCAAAATATTACAAACCACCCATACGCCCATATAAGAGAATGAATATACTATGGAACATTCACACAATGGAGTCAGTCTTTGCAGTTGCTGAAAAACAAGAGGAAGGGGAGATATCTAAGAACCGATGTGGAGTGATTTCCAGAATGTACTGGTAAGTGAAAAAAGCGTGCAAAAGAGTATCCATGGCGTGCCACCCTTTGAGTAAGACAGGAGGGGAAATGAACCCAGAGAGGATGAGCCAGAGACTAATGAGACCGGTTCACTACTGGGGTGGGGGTGGGGGGGACGGCATGGATGAATAGAAGGAAAAGGGCGGGGGAGACGGCACTTTTCTGAATATGTCTTTGTACAGTTTTGGTTTTTGGAACCATGTTAATGCTTCACAGGCACAGAAAAGAAAAGAAAATTAAAGAGGGGGTGGGGGAAGGTCCTCATTTGCTCGAATTACATAATTAAAGAGAAATAAAACTAGTAAAGAACTATCTCCACTGAAAAGGAAAGCATGAAAAGTAATAAAAAGAGCATAGGAATAAATACTGTAGCAGACCTTATTTCTCAAAAATGGTGCAATGATACTTCCCATCCCAGATGCTCTTCTAAGAATTTGCTACTCCCTCAGCTCAGCAGAGGTGGAATCTATGCCCCTCTCCTTGAAGCTGGGAGGGCTTTTTGACTACTTTGACTAATGGAGCAGGAAGGAAGTGACATTACTTTACTTCTGAGATTAGGTCATAAAAAGCCCACCTGGCTCTTTCTCTAGGGACGCTTGTGCTTGAAACCCAGTCACCACACTGAAGGAAGCCCAGGCCACATGGGGAAGAACCGAGGCCCACAGCCCCCAGCCCTAGCTGAGCTCCCAGCCACCACCCAGCAACTACTTGCCAGCCATGCAAGTGCCATCTCTGAAGCAGGTCCTCCAGCCCCCCGTCCAGCCTCCCCAGCTGACACTGCATGGAGCAGAGAGAAGGTTTCACTGCTAGGCCCAGTCAAATTACAAATCTGTCACCAAAATAAATCACTGTTATTGTTTTAAGCCACCCCATTTGGGGCTATTTGTTACACAGCAATAGATAACTAAAACATACACCTATACCTCATTCATGACTGTCTCTACTACCAGACCACTCCTGAGAGTGGACGCGGCCCACACATGCTTCAGGCAGGCCAAGTGGACGTGGGAGCCCAGCGCTAAACCTCACGCACTTGCTTCAAAAGCCCCCCTTTCAAAGACAGTTGCCTGTGTTCACACAATTCTGGCTCTCTGGTTGCCTAGCCCATGCAGGTTAGAACCATTAGATTAGGGGTAGGGGTGGGAGATGAGGATAAGCACTCAAGGAAAGGCAACTAGAAGGACACACACTAACACCAGCCAACAGACAAGTGACAGAAAATGCTGCAGAGTCTGTGGTCTGGGATGGTTCAGACGGGAGTGAAAGGCCTGACCTCGATAGCCCTGCAGGACAACAGGCCTGAATTTCCATGTGTTGTATTGAGTCTTTAAATCACCAGGAAAAAGATTAAATCATCCCTGCCTGCTCTGCCTAAGGGGGACAGGAAGTGCAATGTGGTTTTTAAAGACTTTAATCAGACTTAACTTAGAAGATGAAAAGAAGGTTCTGGTGTTTAAAGGGGTTAAGTGCTAAGTACCTGGAAAAAAGGTTTGTACCAGAGACACCCCCACCCCACCCCAGCGACAGCAGCGCAAGGTTGAGGGGTCAGGCTCTGTGCCAGCAGGACCTCCTAGGCCCTCCTGCGGCTTCCACAGACCCCAGTGATTACACGATACAACAGGCACATGTAACACATACTGAGGAAGCGATGTTCTAAAACTTTTGTTTTTTTAATTTACAGAACTCTTTTTAAAAAAGCAAGCATTTATTTATTAGATCCTTTTCTTACATCACACAATTCTCCTTCTGATTTTCCTGAGTCTAATGAGAATCCAGACAGCTGACAGCCCAGGCAGAAAGGGAATTAGGGGGAGTGGGACTCACTGTTGGTAAACAGGACATTTCCAGAGCAGTTTTCTATTACCCCTTTCTAGCTTAGAGGGAAGTCTGCTTCCCACTCTAGCTGGTAACTTAGGTCAGAGGGGGAGGCGGTGGGTCAGAGGCCAGCAAAGGCATATGGTCTTTTTTGGCCCTGACAAAGTAGGCTGGGTGAAGGTTCTGGGGCCTCTTCCACACTGAAGAGGGTCAACAGAATGACTAAAGCCTGAAAGCACAAAGAGGATGGTACCAAATGCTTCCCGTTAACAGAAATACAGTCACTATAAGAGGTTAAACACTTTAGTAACTGAACATGGAAGAAACAGGCTTCGTGCTCCACGGGCGGGAGGCTGTGCCTCAGAACCTGATGGGGCGTAGCGGCTGGAGGCCTCAGGGCAAGCACAGTCTGAGAATGACCCACCAAGACGGCAGTCCTGGCAGCCAAAGGGCCTCGGAGTCTCAGATCAGGTTTCGTGCACTCCATCACTTAGCAACTGTGACATTAAGCTACTTAACTTCTGTGAAGTTTGGTTTCTCCATCTATAATATGGAGAGAATACCACCTGGTTTGCAAGACTGTTCAAGGGATCAGAGTAATTCTACTACAGTGTCTGACAGAGTCTGACATATGGCAGCTTATATTAGTCATCTTATCACAAATGATCTTGAGTCAATGTCCAGCTTGTTACATTTTGCAAATAATGCATATGGTAAACCTTCAAAAGCCCTGGACAGAGCTGAGGAGTCTGAGAATTTGAGTATACAATGGTTATTAAGGAATTAGACCTCTATTGCTAATGATTCTGTGAATTTCCCTACTGATGGCCCAGTTGCTCAGGTCAAAAGCTAGGGGTAATCTCTGACTCCTTTGGTTCTCCCCATCCCACATGGAACTCATCTGCAAATCCAGCCAGCTCCCCTCCAACAGTATCCCCAAGGCCGCCACTTCTCACCGCCTGCTATGACCACCTCAGCCTAGCCCCATGCTCTGCTGCCACGATCACCTCCCACCGCCCTTTCCTCCTACTGCCCCTTCTCCAGTCTCCATGGAGAGCCACATGACTTTTTAAACTCAAGTCAGATCAACATTAGCCCCTGCTCAAAACCCTCCCAGTGCCTCCCATGACCTGATCAGACGAGGAATTGATCTGACGAGGCCCTGCCTCTGTCCCTTGCTCGCTGTCACCTACGCTGACCTCACCACAGTTCCTTGAATACTCCAACCACAGGCCTGCTTCAGGGCCTTTGTACTTTCTGGTCCCTGCACCTGGAATGCTCCTCTCACACAGATCGCCAGGGCTCACTTTCTCACTTTGGTCAGGTCTCTGCCCAAATGTCACGTCCTCAAAGAGGCTGTCCTCGACCCCAATCTAAAACAGCAGTTCTGGCCACTTTCCATCCTCCCTTATTTGTCTTTATTTTCATGCTTATTGGCACCTGATGTTTGCTGTTTGCTGCTTGCTGTCTCCCTGACTACAGTCCAAGCTCCCTAAGAGCACAGCCCTCATCTGTCTGGTTCAGCACTGTGTCCCCAATGCCTAGAACAGGGCCTGGTACAAAAGAGGCGCTCAAAGGGCTTATGTATGAGGAAACGAATCTAAGAGCAAAAAAGCTACCCCCAGGCAGCCAGCTTTACCTTCTTCCCAGCTGTGGGGCTGCTCTCCGCACTCTGCGCTGGGCTCCTTTGGGGGCTTCGGTTTTCCTGGGGGACACACCTGGCCATGTACACACCGTAGTCCAGAAGCATCTTCTGCCGTACACTGCCCGCTAGCTCCTTCTGCTTCGGCTGGGGCATGATCTCCTCCACGCTGCCTTTGCTGCTGCTGCGGCTGTGGGTCAGGTGCCCCGAGGGACTGTTGTGTCTGCTGTGTGAGGGCAAAACCCCTGGAGCAAAGAAGTGATGGCTGTTAACACAGATGAGGAAAACGACGGCAAAGGAAATGGAACACAGAGCAAACTCCACTGGGTACAGCTGAAAAGCAGCTAAAATGCTATAAATGACTATCTAAAATATACATATTTATAAGGTTATTTCCCACCCTGAAAGACACCTTCCATTGTAATGATAGATAACTTTTTAGAACAGTTCTTATTCTTCTTCAAGACAATTCAGAGGAATGGGAGCCATGATACATATCTGGTAGGCACCTTTTCTTTTTTTCTGGTGCTCTCTTGGGGTCAGATGAAGGACTGACACAGCCCAAGGGGCACACAGAAAGTGGGCAGAAAGCTAACTGGAATTGCCATAAGCTGTGGATGGACAAACATCTTTCATTCATTCATTCAACACAGTTTTCATCGAGCACTTTCTCTGGGCCAACTCCACATTAAAAAGAATAATAAGACATACACAGTCCCTGCCCTTGAACTCGGGCACCTAGGCAAATAAATCACAATTTTCTGTAATAAGCACTGTACTGAAGCATGACTAAAGGACTTTCAGGGCAGAAGGGACAGGGTGAGTCCCTCTGCCCAAGAGCCGAGAGGCGCTTCCTCCAGCAGTGACCTTCACAGGTAGTGACCTCTGGACTGCCCCTTGAAGAAACAATTGGCATTTTCCCGGCCTAGGTGGGGGAAGAGCATTCCAGGTAGAGGGAACAGCATATGCAAAAAGCAATGACAGGGCACAGTATGTCTGGAGGACGGTGAGAGATTCAGTGCTATTCCAAGCAAAGTACATGGGACAGAGGGATAGAAAATGAGCAGAGGGGCGGGGTAATCGATGGCAAATGCAGTGAGTCAGGAGGCCAAGGATTCTGTGCTTCGATGGCAATCTCAGGCGTGGAGGCCAGTTGAAGGCCAGGAGCTTGAGAGCATAAGCTGCCTTCTCACTGGCCTTCTTATTATAACTAGGGTTCTCCTTCTGCTGCTTCCCTCAGAGGAGCCACAGTACATAAACATAAATATTGATATAATCTTTAAGGAACCAGCAAAGGCGAAAAAAATACATCTGCAGATGGTTCCATCACTGGTTAAATGATTCAGTACAAAGTACTGCAGTGAGCAGCCTAGAAGGCAAATAACCCATGAATACACCTTAGGTGGCAGACAGTCATCAGTTCAGGGTGGTCTTCCTCTCTTCCTACCCGGGACTCTCTCTTGATTCTCCCACGGGCCCTTTAAAAATACATAAGCATTTAACACACATGTCATTACCTGGTTTACTTCCAGAGACACCAGGTGGCTTCCTGGTTTCCGACTTCAGCTTAGATGCCAGAATAAATCTCCTAAACCACTCCTCTTTTTCTCGGCCAGTTCTCCCAAAGAGATAGAGTATCTGATCTCGCTGGCCAGATCGTGTTCCCTCCTGAGGGTGGGTTGGCTTCTTAGGGTCCTCGCCTCCCAACTCCCTCTCAGCTGGTGGCTTTTCTTCAGAAGTCTCTTTATCAGTCTGGGCCTTAGACATAAAGTCATCTTGTCGACCAAGCTCGATACAAATGGGGTACTTTTTATTCCAGATTCGCTTTCGAGCCAAACTTTTAGGCACAAGATAAATCTACAGAGAAAGGGAAAGGATTTACACTCTAAATTAAGAATTGGCTACGTTGTGCATTACTACTGTGCAGAGCACAAATGCAAACTTCATAGTATTTTTTGACTAAAATGATGAACGTGAAAGAATTACCACCTGTCCATAACATGACTTTAGAAACTAGAATTTTTAGAAATGACTTATCTTTCAAAATAATTCCAGAAAGTAGATATTCAAGAATTTCGCACGAGTTACAAATATCTACGATTTTCAGGTAACAGTAGCAGAATAATTAGTTAATGGATTATCATCAACTAAGTTTGGATATCAACTGAGTTTAATGACCCTGGGCCAAACCTAAGCTGGGGGGAAAAAGAAGAATTTGTCAAATTAGATCCTGATGGGAAGCTCAAGTTTATCAACCACAAGTTAAGAATAAATTCGTCAAAAAACTATTTTAAATAATTCTGCCATTTTGGAGAAACTCAAAGATCACTCACAAGATTTATAAGAAAAGAGAACCTATAGCTTTTTGGAATAACAAATAATTTACATTTCTCAAAAGCAGAAGTATACTTTATCAAAATGTGGTTATTTTGCATAATTTTCCATAATTTTCACATTTACAGAGCTTGCGTTAGTTATTAGCCTAGCACCACCACACGTGGCTTTTGTTTGACCAAAAAAATTAACTCTCAAAGTCAGAAGAGTGTATGATGCCTTTGCTTCTCAGAGTGTGGTCCGTGGACCAGCAGCATGGATATCACCTGGGAGCTCATAAAAATGCAGACTCTCAGGCCCTACTCATAGTTGCTGAATCAGATTCTGTACTTTGAAAGATGCTCAGGTGATTCATATGCACATTAATGTTTGAGAGGCACTGCTCTAAATTACACTCATACTTTAAACACACAACCTTTTAAGGGGAAAAATTACAGTAAAGTGTCCAAGATTCCAAATGCTTTTCATTCATCTAAGCTTCCAAATTAGTTGGGCTCACCTTGCTGTCGGACAGGTCGTAGATTTTCTGGCTGACGTAGGTCACCTCTGGCTTTGTTTCATTGTAGCTTGCCCTCCTGGATATATTTTTATTGGGCTTTGAAAGCCTTACGGTCCCACCCTCAAGTCGAACAAAAACTGAATGTGTCAAAGTCGCATGGTACGTTTCTGGATCGTAGTTGTAAATCTCATTCATCCATCCCTGATGGAGAAAAACTTCCTTTAGTAAAATCAGAATAAACAGACACCTGATTCAGTATGAAAATGATGACCACTCTGGTATTCAGGGCACTGAAACCAAACTTGACTACGATGCAAGTATTAACTTACTGATGACAAGAGGTTGCTGAGACAAGTCTCTGAGCTTGAAGGATAATTGTGCTGAGGGGTGATTTGGTATGTTTTTGTTAACTAAAAACCTGGATTTAGGGGGAGAATGACAATGTCCATTTTCCTAAATAATTAAAGCTTTTCTTTCTTTTCTTTAAAGCTGAAAGGCAAATCAGGAAACTCAAAAGTTTAGTTCATGTAAACAGAAGAAGTTGTCTCAGCCTGACCTCCTCTGGGGACAAGTAATCCCACCCAGTCTGGCCTTCTTAATTAAGCAGACACAGCCCACCTGCAAACAATCTTTGAAATTTCACAGACCATATTAACTCATGTTACCATACCACTCCCCATTTCTATCTCAGTGAAATCACATAGTGAAGCAGATGATCGAGACTTAGGCATTAAATAAATCACAGATATGATCAATGGTATGTCAAAATTCAAAGATATGTAGTAACTTAAATGAATAAAGTCGTGTTCCAGGTTCCCCCCCACCCATTAATATGTTTAAGAATCAACGTATGAGTACAGAGAGCAAACATGTTGAAGGTATGAACAACACACAAAACCCTTACACACAACAAAACAGTGCTAAAGCTAGTCTCATAGCTGTAATCAGTATTCATCATTTAACACTCTGCCAGCCCCACAGTACTTTTTCAAATGATATGGGTGGTCCAGATCTCTTTAAAAGAAGTTCTCTAGGGAATTTTAATTACTGTGTTCCCACACCCCTCACTTTATGTCTTTGAAATGAGCAGAGAAATGCTGAAGATCACTACAGTAGAGTTGGGATTGTCATTCTTCTCAAGGAATAGCCATTTCCACGGTGAGTATTTGAGTCTCACACTAAAATCTTGAATTAACAGCCTCGGCAAGTGAGGGATGCTCAAAATTCTCTTTTATTCATTCATCCATTCATCCAAACATGCAGTGAATCTTTCTATGTGCCAAGCAGTGTGTCAGGAGTTGATACAAAGATTTTAAAAAGAACAGCATTTTCTCTACACCCTCTCCAGCATTCATTGTTTGTAGATTTTTTTGATGACGGCCATTCAGACCGGTGTGAGGTGATACCTCACTGTAGTTTTGATTTGCGTTTCTCTAATGATTACTGATGTTGAACATGGAGGTTCCTTAAAAAACTAAAAATAGAACTACCATATGACCCAGCAATCCCACTACTGGGCATATATCCTGAGAAAACCATAATTCAAGAAGAGACATGTACCACAACGTTCACTGCAGCACTATTAACAATAGCCAGGACATGGAAGTAACCTAAGTGTCCATCAACAGATGAATGGATAAAGATGTGGCACATATATACAATGGAATATTACTCAACCATAAAAAGAAACGAAACTGAGTTATCTGTAGTGTGGTGGATGGACCTTGAGTCTGTCATACAGAGTGAAGTAAGTCAGAAAGAGAAAAACAAATACCATATGCTAACACATATATATGGAATCTAAAAAAAAAAAAAAAGGTTCTGATGAACGTAGGGACAGGACAGGAATAAAGACGCAGAAGTAGAGGATGGACCTGAGGTCATGGGGAGGGGGAAGGATAAGCTGGGATGAAGTGAGAGAGTGGCATGGACGTATATACACTATCAAATGTAAAACAGGTAGCTAGTGGGAAGCAGCTGCATAGCCCAGGGAGATCAGCTCGGTGCTCTGCGACCACCTAGAGGGGTGGGATAGGGAGGGTGGGAGGGAGATGCAAGAGGGAGGGAATATGTACACATATAGCTGATACACTTTGTTATATAGCAGAAACTAACACACCATTGTAAAGCAATTATACTCCAATAAAGACGTTTAAAAACAACAACAACATTCTTGACCCAAGGGTACTCCCAAAACAGTAGAGAAGAACTGGTCTTCATTTCACCATCCTATGACCCCACTAGAGTAACTATTTAAAAAAAGTCCTCACAAAGAATATCCTGAGGGTGTTATTGGAAATAAAAACGGACAAACATGCTTCTTTATCATTGGGGGTATGTGTGTGTGTGTGTGTGTGTGTGTGTGTGTGAAATTTATGAGCCAATTATATGGATTTATACACCTCAGTAAATCTTTTGCATGAGCTAGGAATATCTCACCCTCCTCCCAATGAGTCATTGCATCTATTAAAAAATGCTGGATGAGTAAGCAGTGGCCATGGGAAGAGAGTGTAATCTAGGTGTTTGTAAAGAAACAGCAATGATCAAAGCAATGAAGCAAAACAGGGGACAAGCGATACAGAGCACAGTGAGGCCTGAAGTGGACTGAGCTGCTGGAGCATCAGTTTGGGTGGGCTTATTTTGCTAAGTATAGAACTAAGCATGATTTTTGGTTCACAGTTTTTTGTCTTTTTCTTTAGTCTGTTATTATGGTGAAGTACGTTCACTGATTTTTGAATGTTGAACAGTTCGCATTCTTGGGAAGATTATGCATGGGTCATGACGTGCTGAAGCTGGACTATACCAGCTCATGAGAGCTGATTCTACACATCTTTTCCCAACTCCACATTCAGTGACCTTACGTTGGTAACTTGCAACTGGCCATGGTGGGAGATTTACACCATGGAAATCAGTACAAAGAGGGCTCCCCCCACCAACCGGAGAGCCAGTTTACCAGCACAACACTATTATTATCCTTTACATACACTGCTGAATTTGGTTTGCTAGTGCTTTGTTCATTTGTCCAAGTGCATGAAGGAAGTTGGTCTATAGTCTTTTGCAGTATCTTTTGGTATTATTATCTAGCCTCATAAAATGAGCTGGGAAGTGTTCCTTCTATTTTCCGGAGGAGTTTGTGTAGAATTAATATTTCTTCCTTAAAGGTTTGGTAAATTTGCCATGGAAGCCATGTGGGTCCGGAGTTTTCTTTGTAGAAAGGTTTTAAACTATGAATTCAATTTCTTTAGTTACTATTGGACTATTCGGGTTATCTATTTCTTCTTGAGTGGGCTTTGATAGTTTATCTTATTAGGAAATTTGTCTGTTTCATCTAAGTTATCCAGCTTCTGGGCATAATGTTGTTTGTAATATTTCCCTATTATTCTTTTAATGTCTGTAGAGTCTGTAGTGATGTCCTCTCTTTCAGTCCTGATATTGGTAACATTTCTTCTTTTCTAATATAATCATTTATTGCTATTAATTTATCTCTAAGCACTGCATCAGCTGCAATTTTTGATTTGCTGTATTTTCAATTTTATTCAATTGAAAATATTTTCTACTTTCCCTTGTGACTATCTTTGGACCCATGGCTAATCAGAAGTATGTTTAATTTCCAAATATTTGCGAATTTTCCAGACATCTTTCGGCTATTGTTTTCTAGTTTACTTCCATTATAGTCAGAGAACTTGCTTTGTATAATTTCAGTTCTTTTCAACTTGTTTTATGGCCCAGAATATCGTCTATCTGGGGAATGTTCCACGTACACTAAAAAAAATATGCATTCTGCTGTTGTTGGGTAGAGTTTTCTATAAATGTATTTATTTGTCTTTTTAAACACAAACATTTTTCGCTAAACATCTCCTGACATATAATCCACAGTTCTCTTTTTATCCAATTTGGTTGCAGAAAATACTTTCTTACATATAACAGGTTTACTAGGCTTAAAGTTCTAAAGGCAACTAGATTAATAGAGAACTTGCAGCAGATCTGATTTTTCTAGGCTGCTTCAGAGCCATGCTCAAGGCCAGGTTGAGTTTACATGCAGTGCTACTAAAACCAAGAAGAATCCATGGAGGGAGGGAAGGAGGGACTGGTGCTTAAGAAGTTCTAACGGTCAAGGAACGACTATGAAATTAAAATAGCAACTTGCTATCAGTGTCCTTTGTAAGCCATTTGGCCATATGGTCCCCACCTGGGATTGCTCTTTGGAGTCATTTCACTCTGAATGTATACCTCCTGGCTAGAGCAGAGGCTACTTGAGGATACAGAATATGTGTGATACATTTGTGGGTCCATCACAACATCTTAGCTGAGATGCTCACCCTTTATTTAATGACTTTTGAATTATGACAATCATAATTTGATACGACAAACGTTTCTGCAATAATATCTCCATAAAAAATATTTTTCATTAGTTCCCAGCTATGTTAGATTATAGTAGATATATAAAAAAGGCAATAGAACTAACATGGTTCTGGAATTTTCGACAAAATTCCCAACATTACAGTTATCATCCAGTCACCACCAGACTAGAAAGGCTGAAGGGAAAAAAAGACAAGCATTATACTATTAAGTTAGTTTTAAATAATAAGACAGCCTCTGAGAAACAGAGTAATTTTTAGAGAATTTCCCCTTTTCGAAACTCCTGCGACTGGACAGATTAATTATTTGATTTATGAATTAAGAGAAATTTAGGAATAAAAGATTGTTTCTATCCAACTGCTTTCATTTTTTCTTTCCTAAGTCAGAAAATGCAGAATTATTCAGGGAAGCACTCACTATCCAATGGAAATACAACATGAGCCATAAATGTGCATCATGAAAATATGTAGTTTTAAACTGTCTAGCAGCCACACTAAGAAAGAAAAAAGCAGGTGAAATTAATTTTAACAATGTATTTTATTTAACCCAATATATCCAAACTATCATTTCAACATGTAATAAATATTAAAAATTATTAATAAGATTTTACGTTCTTTGTTTTGTACTGTCTTCAAAATCCATTATGTATTTTACACTCAGAGCACATCTCAGTTCAAACCAGCTACACTTCACTGCTCAATGGCCAAATGTGGCTGGTGTCTACTCTACTAGACAGCCCATGCCCAATTCTTGGGTTCCAGCTTTTCAGACCTAGACACTGGGCTCAACCAGAATGGTCAAAACCCTCCTCTTTCCTCTTCCATACATGCAGGTTTATGCAGTGTTAGTAGGTGCTTTACCTAATTGAATGAGAAGATAATCTAAACCTGTTTCCAGGTGAAACATTCTATTTTAGAAATTCAAAACCCCTTTAAAAAGCTAACATCAAATATTAAAAACTCAGGAATAAGAACAAAAGTAATCTAGGTAAAAGGCTAAAGTTTTTAAAACTCTTATAGTTCTATAAGATCATTAAAAGATACTCAACTTGTGAACAAACTTACATAACACTTTTAGCTTATTCCTTTGATTTTTAGTAGAAAAAAGACAAGACACAGGCACACGTGTTGGGACACAAGCCCTGCATCAGCTCATCCGTTTACAGGCTTGCTCAGGTGAAGAGCCATCACTCTGCACTAGTCTAACAAACAGCTGCTCAGTTTTTGTTCCTCATCAAATTCTTACATCTGGTTAACAAGAGCAACTGTTTCCAAGTGCTTCAGGGATTGGTTTTTAGCCACAAAGCCAGGCTCTTGACCCAGCAGCCTGAGCTACCACCTGAGCCCTCTACAGAGTTCTCACTGGGCCACAGCCTGTGTCCGCCCGCATGGCCACAGTTCTGAGATGAGATGTGGCTGTCCTTCTTTGCTGACAGCTCTGACAGGGACAGGTCACCCTCTACCACGGGCCAAGCTGCAAGAACACTAGAACACTAGCCTGATTCCCAGGAACATGGAGAAGAGTTTCAAGTCCTCCACAGCTCAAAACCACAGGACCCTGCCTGCCCCACTGGAGGAGACAGTGGTGAGAGGCAGGGGTAGGCCTAGGAAGAGAATCCAGGAGCTGCTTTTCCTTGGGAAAGCCCGATGGGCGGCAAACTCCCTTCTTCCAGTTGGGATTGGAGCTGGCTTGACCCTCCTCCTCCCAACCCCCATCCTTTCACAATCACCTGTGGCTGAGCTCCAAACACAAAGGCACCTGTGGGTTCTCCTTCCCTTTTATCTTCGCATTTCCTCCTTCCTGCGGTACTGTGTTAAAAATCTATCGGACGCTAAAGTCCACAGCTGCCAAAACCAAATAAATACAACTCACAAATCAGGATTTGAACTGCACATCTATTGTGAACAATCATTGGTTAGCTTCAGTGAGACTGGATCCTTGATCTTACTTGATTACATGAAAGGCTGCTGGTCCAAACACAGGCACTGAAGCCAACCCACATCCATTAGCAGAACTGCAGAGTCTGAAACAATTGGGTTCCAATCCTGGCTTGACCACTTACCGCCTAGTTGGATGATGCTTAGCCTGAGACCCTTGGTTTTCTCACCTGTAAAAGGGTCCTGCACACCTTACTTCCCAGCTTCATGCCTCCCTGGTCCCCACCTCCCACTCTGCTCAAGCCATAATGACTTTCTCCACGATAACAGTACCTTGTTGAGGTACAGTCTGCATATAGAAAAGGAACAAATCTTATGCATATGATTTTTAAAATACTGATATTAATATTCGTTATAATAGTTGGCATTTAAGCTCACATTATGATCCTGGCTCTCACATGCATTATCTCCTTTACTTCTGCCAATTCCCTAAGAATTTGCAGGTGAGGAAAGCGGTGAGCGAGGTTAAGAGATTTGCTTAGACAGGGGTTAAAAAAAAAAAAAAAAGTGGTCTGTGGAGTGGCAAATCTGGGACTTAAACCAAGTCTGCCTGACTACGAGGTCCAGGCTCCTACCCCACTTCCACAGCACAGCCCCACCTTTAGTCTGGCTAACTCCCGGTCATCCCTCAGGTCACGGCAAAGATGACGCTTCTCCTCGGAAGCTTCCCTGATTACCTAGGCTCAGTTCTCTGTTACCTTCCTCCTATCACTGTATTCATTAACTGCCTGGTTTACTTAACTACAAACTCCAGAAGACAATCACAGTTGTAACAAATGTTTGTCAACTGAATACATAAATGTAGCCTAATTCAGAGGGTGGCTGTGAGGATTAAATAAAATCTGTAAAGCACAAGTAAGTAGGACAGACTGGTGTGCTCATCACAGCCTGTAGGTATAGTTGTGGCTGCACAGGTGGAGAGAAGCAAAGGAATGAGCTGAGATCCTACTAAGCACAGGGAACTGTAGGGCTTATTTGAAATAGAAGACTTGGTCCCTGTTCCTGAAGAGAAACACCAAATTATTATTGCACCAAAGAGCACAGAACAGGGACTGCCCTGGTGGTGCAGTGGTTAAGAATCTGCCTGCCAACACAGGCAACACAGGTTCGAGCCCTGGTCCCGGAAGATCCCACATGCCGCGGAGCAACTAAGCCCATGTGCCACAACTACTGAGCCTGCGCTCTAGAGCTCGCGAGCCACAATGACTGAGACTGTGCTCTAGAGCCCCCAAGCCACAACTACTGTGCCTGCATGCTACAACTACTGAGCCTGCACACCACAACTACTGAAGCCTGCACGCCTAGAGCCCGTGCTCTGCAACAAAGAGAAGCCACTGCAATGAGAAGCCCGCGCACCGCAACGAAGAGTAGCCCCCGCTCGCCGCAACTAGAGAAAGCCCTAACACAGCCAAAAATAAATAAAATTTAAAAAAAAAAAGGAGCACAGAACAAGAAAAGAAGTAACCTCAGAAAGACAACGAAGAGTAAAAATTGTTAAAGCTTTTCAGGACAGAAACTGAATCAGCCACTTCTTATCTATAGAGGAGAGGGCAGTGTTGTGACTAGAGCCCAGGTGTCCTGACTCCCACGTAGGGTTCTTTCTGGAACATTACAAGCTTTGATAGGAAACCCGGAGAGAATCACAAGAGCTGCTGCTTAACCCACACTGTCAGGCATCCAGGATGCAGACTGGCCACTGGGAGGCTCAGGCCAACAGGTGGCCAGGCACGACTGCTCTCCGAGTTCCCTGTTCTGCCCCCTAATGCACCCCTACTGACTCAAATCCAGGTTGCCCTTGCAGGAAGCAATTACCTAGTGCAAACCCTGATTGCTTTTTTTTTTTTTTTTTGTGGCCCATGCAGCATGTGGGATCATAGTCCCCCGACCAGGGATCCAACCTGCAGCCCCTGCAGCGAAGCATGGAATCTTAACCACTGGACCACCAGGGAAGTCCCCTGACTGCCTTTGGATACTACCAATCAGCTAAATTTCACCTGGGGCTTGACCTACTCCCTGGGTTAAGCTGCACATGGAATTTCCACACCTAAGCGACCAAATATCCAATCTTGTGAGCAGTGCAGCAACTCCAAGGTCTTCATCGTGTTCCCCAAATAGTGACCAACTGTCCACTGCGCAGCTGTTCTAAAAGTCTTCACCCTGAATTCCTTACCAAGTAAGATCTTTCTCCAACTTTGTTTCGTTATGTGGGTGGGTCTAAAGAGGTACAGATACAGTTAGCAACTCATTCCATTTCAACAACTCAACTAAAGAACTCAGAGATGCTCTCAACCCACACTAGAGCGTCTCAGACAAGCCTTGTTTCTTTCTGACGCTGGAACTGTCAAAACAGAGACAGTGCCCGCCGCTGGGGGACAATGACCGCAGTCAGCTGGGCTGCAGCTGTCTGGCCCACAGACTGGTCCTGTGATCCCAGTTGTAAAAGGTCAGGGGTTTCTCTTCAATTCTCCGCTGGATTTAGAAGCCATGTCTGGCTGAAAGAACAAACCACAATCTATAAAGGGACTCGTTTAATACTTGGAAAGATTAAAAGCTACAATTAACCTTTTGCAAAATAATAAAGTCTGGAAGAACTATTATTGTGCTCACTTTCAGTTACAGTGCCAATCAGGAGGTCAAGGCCAATGCTCTCTTCGTCAGCTTGATGCTGAGGTGACCAGAGAAATGCGCCATCCCTCTGGCCTGAGAACGCAATGGGGATTTCTCTATCTTCAGTGCATGGGGTGCCTGGGCTGACACCCTCCTGTCACGTGGTTGTGCTGGCCTCAAGGCCCCTGCCACTCAGATCCCCTGCATCATTCCTTCATCTACTCTATCAGGGAAGGAGCAACTCCTAAACATAAGAACAGAGCCAGGACCCAAGGTCCCTTGCCGCTGAAAAACATCTCTGAAAAATCACACAGAAGTGTGATTATTTTTCTTTTGTCTCCCAAACTAAAACATAAGCAGGCCTTTCTCTTTGCCAGGCTCAAACCCTTTTTGATGTGTTAATGGTTTAGAACCGGAGTCATCAGTCAAAACATAATATCACAGATCATGGACTTAGAGAATACGGCAGGAACAGTCTACTAAACTTTACAGAACTTTAGATGCTAATTTGACTTTACCCATGAAAGACAGACCTACAGACAGAACTCACACTATGAATGACAGCCTCAAGCAAATAGTCAACATTCAAAATAAATGCTGATTGAAGACAGTATCTTAAAAAAAAAAGTCCATTAAAGGAGGGAAGCGCCAGCATCAATACTATCCACATCCTCCAACTTCCTGCTTCAAGGTCACCTTCACCATAGTGTCACCAGACACACTGGAGTCAGGCCTTAAGCCCCAGTCTCTGCCTGGGAAAATGGTCTTTATCCTAGTTTTTCCTATCCTTTAGGGCAGCACCTTGTAAATTCAGGTATGTGACTTGGCAGACAGTGGTGGAGGTAGGAGATAACAAGCATGTTAATTAGACAGAAAAACAACATCATATCAGATGAACCAATAAAATAAGCAAGGTCTGAGTTATGTGAATACATGATAAATATTAAATCACATTAACAAGTGTTGAAATTATAAAATAGATCAGCAAGCAAATAAATTAGTAGATCAGCTTTAGATCACATATCCTGTCAGTTAAATTTTTTTGAGTATATACTCAGAATGTAGACATTTATTTATAAATTATATACATGTTCTAATATAATACAGCTTTTATAAAAATTAAAAAATAGAAATAAAGAGCAAAAAATGAAATAATTAGCCTTTTCACTAACTTTTAGTTATGGCTTTCTGACAGCTTTGTACTATCTTCAGCTGACACGTCAAGGCTCAATATATATACTTAGGGTGAGGCTCACTGTTAATGATAATGGATGTAAATCCATATTTCAAACAGTCTTCTTAATAATTTCCAAGGATTTTGACCAAAGGTCAACATATGGTCATCTGTATGTTAAATATTAGCAAGACTTTTTTATGTTCTTATAGATAAAAAGAGTAAAAATATATACAAAAAGAAACTTTAATATTTTCTTCTTGGATCGTGCCTTCAGCAATCCATTTTGGAGACCACTGAAAGGAGAAACAGAATGAATCAGAGAGTTCACAAGAGCCGCTGGGGCATCAACATGACAACATGCTCATGCCCCGGGGCCATCTTGCTTACAATCTCCTTGTCTTTGGGGGGATGGCAAACGAAAGGCTAATTATTGCACAATAAGAACAAACTTCGATGGATTTTGTATCTTCTTTACACATTACATATAAAATTTAGAAGTGAAAAGGTATATAGCATTGATATTTTTTCATGATTAATACTTTACTTTTCAAAAAAAACATGATTTGAGAAATCTCAGACCCACAATGCTCACAGCCTCTCTCTTCACTCCATAGATGACACCTGGAACAAAACCAGAAAGGATGGTCCTCCAATAGCTAGCTGGAATTCAGGATGCATTTTCCCAAGGAAATGATGCTACAAACTGCAGTTACCTATAGGTGGACCAGAATTACGGTTCAGCCATGCCGTAAGTTAATAGGTTAAGAGGAAAACTGGCAAAATGTTGATAATTGTTGAAGCTGAGTATTGGATACATGGGGATTCATTATACTCTTCTCTCTACTTTTGTGTATACTTGAAATCCCCTACAATAAAACATTAAAAAATAAAAGATGAAAAAAATCATGCTGGGGCCACCTGACATCCTTACCATTGCTCCTGTGTAATTCTGGAAGCATTTTCCCCACAGTTGCTTCTCCAACCAACTCAAAACATGGGGTACCTGCTTGCAAGTGAGAGTGTCTGCAGTGAAACACCTCACCCGACAAACTCCCCTAAGCAACAAGGGGCACTGGGAAATAGCCATGATTATAAATGCCAAACACAGAAACTTAAGTGACCCATTAGAAGGGCAGGATATTTTCAGTTAAGTACAACATGGAAAGAAATACTTTTTTTAATTTCTTGTACTCATTGTATTAAGGATTATAAAACACCAAAAAAGAGCAACCTTTTTTGGCTGTATGCAGTGAGTCTCTTTTGGCTGTATGTAATGAGGCTGTTTTTGCCTTAAAGTTTGCTCACTCTAATTTCTGAAAAGAAAGAATTGCATGAAATTGAGATTAAACTTACAAGTTAGAATTTATTCTCAAAATTGATAATGTTCTCCCTAAAAAGTATTCTTTTATATGTCAAAACCACAGCCTGTATTTAGGGAATGCAATTATTATAAAAACCTATCCCTCTTATTAAATATCTAAACATGACATGAGCTAAGGAAAGAAGGTTCTCCAAAATTCATTTGTTAGTTTTGCAATGGTGTAAATGTAATATTAGTCAACCTTCTAGGCCATATCTTTCAAAAAGAGACACATCGTCACTCCTGAAACCAACACCCTACTGCTGTGTTCTGCAGGTGGTTTATAAGTCTGAGATAAAGAATTTACTCATGCATGTAATTCACAACTACATGTCATACACTCAAACATAAACCCAAGAACCTTTTGAAATCTTCAGGAAGCTTCTCATTATAGACATGTGGAAACTTAGTGTGCAAGAACGGCACTGAATTAAATACAATCGTGCCTCAGCATCCAAGGGGGCCTGGTTCCAAGACCCCCACAGATACCAAAATCCACAGATGCTCAAGTCCCTCATATAAAATGGTGTGGTATTTGCATAAAAACTATGCACAGCCCTCCCCCATATACTTTATTATTTTTTAAATATTTATTTATTTAGGCTGCACCAGGCCTTAGTTGCAGCACGTGGGATCTTCGTAGCAGCATGCGGGCTCTTACTTTCAGCATGCGTGCGGGATCTAGTTCCCCAACTAGGGAGCAAACCCGGGCCCCCTGCATTGACAGCATGCAGTCTACCCACTGGACCAGCAAAGTGCCCTCACCCCATATACTTTAAATCATCTCTAGATTACTTATAACACCTAAGACAGGGTAAACCTAGACATTGTAAATACAATGTAAACGCTATGCAAATAGTTGCCAGCATGCAGCAAATTCAAGTTTTGCTTTTTGAAACTTTCTGGAATTTTTTTCCAAATATTTTTGATCCGCAGTTGGTTGAGTATGGGAACAGGGAACCTGAGGATATGGAGACTGACTGTATACTCCTGGTCATGTGACAAGTACATTCTTGGAAAAGAAAGAGCAACCAACTTGCTTAAGAACACTCAGCAAGGCAAACACCCCAAGTGCAATATGCTGACTCTAAATGCCTCATTCTCCCACATTCTTTCCCAGGGCTCCTGGTTCAGGGTATCTAGCTAGTCACCCAAAGTAAAACCCCCGGAAGGTTACCACCTAGGGGTGTTGCTCACAATGCCGCCCCTGGACCCAGTGGCACAAACAAGGCCCCGCCAGGAGCTAACTTACCCAGGCCCCCATGCTGTAAGTCCCATTAGCTTCTCCTAACATTTTGGTCTTCCCCCGGCTTTCATGCATTCACATGTCGCTTTATTATGAATGCAGGTGGCAACATCTTTCTCCTAATTGCTGCTTCGTATTAGCTATGAATTCCCATCATTAAGAAGAAGCAGGCTTTGGAGAAGGTTCTGAGAGTTATTCTGTGGACTTTGTGACAGCTCTTTGGCCTCACAGAGGCTTCGACAGCTTCTATTCCAGACAGTAGAGCTGCTGATTGGTGGGGTTACTGGGGAGGTGGTAGGGTACCATGAGGCCTAACCAACCCCACAGCAGTCTTTGAGAAGAGTTACTACTTGGCTGCAAAGTAGTCTTTTTGGCTCACCAGCCCACACACTCATCACTGCTGCAGTGTCATTTGTAAACACAAATGTCTGCAGTATGGAAGGAATAATAAAATCACCTGGATAAAGTACAGAAAAGCTTTACTTTTCTCCCCCCCTTTCCTTGTCATGTGAAGGCACATCAAAAAAACAAAACAAAACAAAACTGCAACGCTCCTTGAATTGTTTATGAAGCCAATAAAGGAACCAGACTCTCAGTCCAGGCTGCAAGGACTGCCTGGGCCCACCGATGAGAACTTATACGGTTCAGAGGTTTAAAATCACATGGTCTCCTAAAACAGTCCCGAGCACCAAGCTCCCCGCCTGACTGGTTCATGGGCTTCCAGATGTAGTCTACTTAGGGCAGGAAGTATGCAGGATCAAGGGGCTAGGCCTCTGTACTAGAGAGTTTTATCACAGAGTGAGGTTTTATAGCCTCCTATATCAGTGAATGTTTAAAATTTTTTTCCACACCTGCCCTCAAGAATTGCATCATATCCTTTATAAAAAACCAACTAAATAGCATCAGATGCACAGAAAATAACTCAAACCAGCTGACGAATCCCTGGCATCAAGCCATATTCAAAAAGTGACTCTTTCAACTCCCCCCAGAAACAGGTTCACAGAACCGTTTTATAAAGAAACCAAGGCCTGGGACTTCCCTGGTGGTGCAGTGGTTAAGAATCCGCCTGCCAATGCAGGAGACATAGGTTCGAGCCCTGGTCTGGGAAGATCCCACATGCCGTGGAGCAACAAAGCCTGTGCGCCACAACTACTGAACCTGTGCTCTAGAGCCCATGAGCCACAACTACTGAGCCCGCATGCCACAACTACTGAAGCCCATGCGCCTAGACCCCATGCTCCACAACAAGAGAAGCCACTGCAATGAGAAGCCTGCGTACCACAATGAAGAGCAGCCCCCCGCTTGCCATGACTAGAGAAAAGCCCATGTGCAGCAACGAAGACCCAATGCAGCCAAAGATAAATAAATTTATTAAAAAAAGAAACAAAAAACCACATTTATCCCAGGCATCAAGGGCGAAACACCTTCCTTAAAAAAAAAAAGAAAGAAAGAAAGAAAGGAAAGAATCAGTCCTGCATGGCTCCCCTACTCACTAGCTACGTGACCTTGGGCAAGTAACTTCCCTCTCTGTGCCTTCATGTCCTCATGAGCACACAACTTAACTGAAAAGGGTTGTGATGAGGATTAAATGAGATAATATACCCAACACCCAGCCCTCTGTCGGTGCTCAGCATCGTAGTGCTGCCTTTACTGTTTCAATGATCAAATCAAAACAGCCACACTGTGCTATAACTTTGTCATCCTCTGTGTAGGTAGGAAGTTCCTGATTAATCAGTAGACTACTTAGTAAATTGGACTCAGCATTAAAGATTGACTGGATTAAAAGTAAAATCTTCTCAAGACAATTATGAGCTCAAACCAGTTTAAACTGAATACTGCAGTCAGTCATTAGGCACTGGAGTTAATGTAAGTACCATTTTTCTTTGCTAAAGTTAGCGCTAACTTCCTTAGAGGGCGTGTAATTCAGGTAGTCACGGCACCACCCTATCAAAAAAGTTTAGCAACCATGCATAATGAGTCACTTTTGTTCCACTTCTTATATTAATGCTAAGCTTAAGTGTGCCATAGCCTCAAGATTCAGCACCAGCTTCTCTTAAAAAAGAAACAGTCTCATAACATATTGCCATGTGAAAGGGGAAAAAAAAAAAAGACTGAACTGCAAAACACAGGCATACCTCATTTTATTGTGTTTCACTTTACTAAGCTTCATTTATGTTGTATTTCTTGCAAATTGAAGGTTTGCGGCAACCCGGAATTGTCAGGTGATGGTTAACATTTTTTAGCAATAACTTTTTAAAAAAATTTATTTTATTGAAGTATAGTTTATTTACAATATTGTGTAGCAATGAAGTAGTTTTAAATTAAGATATATACACTGTTTGTTTTAGACAGAATGCTATTGCACACTTAACAGAGGACAGTATAGTGTAAACATAACTTTTATATGCACTGGGAAACCAAAAATTCGTGTGACTCCCTTACTGCAATATTTTGCTTTATTGTGGTGCTCTGGAACCAAACCTGCAATATCTCTGAGATACGCCTGTATATGATCCCATTAAGTCAAAACAAAAAGAGTGCATGAGTGTGAATGTGTGTGATAGATGTACTCATACATGCAGAAATGTAGGAAAAAACAAGGATATATACCAAATATATATGTACATATATGTATATATTATATATTAACTATAATTCCTTCCCACTAGTGTGATAAAGAATATCTTTTTCCTTTGGGTTTTCTGTGGTTTTTTAAACATTGATAGTGCATTTTTTTTTAAATAAGGAAAAAACGTTATGAAATTAAAAAACAAAACAAGACAAACAGTATTTCGGACCCTGAGAGTTCTTCCCCTTGTTTTGTTGTGGGGTTTTTGTTTTCGTTTTTGTGTTGTAATAGAGATCATGGTGCCATTTTTTGAGCACTCATTTAAACAGAGAGGAGGACAAACCTATTAACAGAGAAACCAAACAAGCTTTGAATTATAAAAAAATTATCAAAATAACAAGTGTTGGCAAGGATGTGTAGAACTGGAATCCTCGTACACTACTGGTGGGAATGTACAATGGTGCAGCCACTGTGGAAAACAGTACGGCAGTTCCTCAAAATATCAAAATTAGAATTACCATATGATCCAGCAATTTCACTTCTGGGTACATACCCCAAAGAATTGAAAGCAGGGTCTTGAAAACCTGTTTATACACCCACGTTCATAGCAGCATTACTCACAATAGCAAAAATGTGGAAACAACCCAGTGTCCACCAACAGATGAATGGATAAGCAAAATGTAGTAAGTATAGACATACAATGGAATATTATTCAGCCTTAAAAAAGGAACAAAATTCTGCAATATGCTACAACAGGTAAGAACCTTGTGGACATTATTCCAAGTGAAACAAGCCCGTCACAAAAAGACAAATACTGTGTGATTCCGCTAATATGACATACTTAAGAGTATTCAAAATTAAAAAAACAAGAAAGTAAAACGGTGGTTACCAGGAGCTAGGCAGAGCGGAAAATAGGGACTTATTGTTTAATGGGTTTAGAGTTTCAGTTTTACAAGCTGGATGGTAGTGATGGCTGTACAACAATGTGAATGAATATTAAATATAATACTGCTGAACTGTACACTTAAAAATGGTTAAGATGGTAAATTCTGTTAGGTGTATTTTACCAAAATTAAAAAATATATATACAAAGAAGTGTGTATGTGCCTATGACTTATGACCTATACAAGCTACAGCTGTACTTCTATATGGTGTATACTGTGAAACACACAACAACCAGAAACTTTTTAAATATGCAGAAATAAACACAACTGGAAGTTCTAGTAGTTTCTTTCTGCATCCTAGTGGTTTGCCTCGGCCGCCCCTAAGGAGGCTCAAATCCTGAGATCTGACGTGCACGGGAAGGTAATGCCTCCTTCTCGAGCCCAGACCCCACTGTGCGCAGAGCAAAGACTAGTGCCAGCAGCGGCCCACCCCTGACGTTAGTCTGCCTTCTCTTCCTCCGTCCCTTCTCTTGCATTCCAAGAGTATTTAACCCTGCTCCGAGGTCTCAACAATATTTAATCCTAACAGACTCAGCTATAACGAATCCTGAGCAAGTAGCAAATCCCTGGCAAATTTAGAGAGAGACCGGAATGGAAACTGGATGGAAATGCTACTCTCCAGAGCCATGGAGAGCCTTGAAAAACCACACGGTGAACTGGCAAAACCTGAACTAGAATGAGGTTTACCAAACAAGTCTCTTGGGTGCCTGGAGAATGAACAGATCCCAAAGTCTTAAAAACACTGCTTGGGCAAAAACCTGTGACAATGAACTAAAAGAATAAAGTCAGATCTAAAATGAGGCTGGATGCCAGCCAGCTACTGCGGAGAGGCTTACCTTCAGTATCTCGGGTTCTTTGATATCCGGAGACCTTGGGTTCCAGTGTTGTAGATTTTTATGTAATCTGTGATATTTATGAGCACTTGGTGGTGTAAAAAACCAAATCATGCAAACTGCAGTCATGAATCCAAGGCCAATGCCCAGAAAGAGTCCACTCACGTACTGGGGGAGGGGGAGGATGAGGTACGCATAGACACACATGACAAAGAAGCCCAGAGTCTTCACGGGCAATTCGGGGTGCTGCATGGCCGAGTCCACCTCGTGGTCACTGTCCAGAGCCGTGCCATCGTCCGCCAGCACCTCTGGCTTGAGAGGGACTTCTGAGAGCCTCTCAGCTTTACTCTCTCCCTCCGTTTCCAAATCAAAGTCCTCAGTGTACAGTTCGCAAAACTCTTCATCCTCTTTGCTCACCAGGGCAGACAGAGAGCACCTCTCAAGAACCAGAGAGCCGGTCTTCAGGCCTACCTCCTTCAGACTGCTCCCCTGAGAACTCTTCGGTTCTGCCTCTCTCGCAGGGTCCTCGGACGACTGGGGGTGGTCACTCCTGGGGACGCCAGGGTCGCTCCCGAAGCCCTCCCCCTCGGAGTCACACTCCTCCTCCTTGATGCTGTAGTTGTTATTGCTTTCCAAGTGACCGTTCAGGCTGGACAGATTGGAGAGCTCTGAAGCACTTGAAGATAAGGCTTTGGGCCTATGGCTGCCACTTTCTTCCCCTATAATTTTACTAAAAAGCTGAAAAGGGTCATATATGACTTCGGAAAGGCGTCGCTTAGTGTCTTCGATTTTCGCCTCCATTTCGGGCACTTTAAAAAAGGAGCGTGTATCGGAAGGCGACGTCAGAGGGGAAGAGGGTGCAGTTTTGGAATCTCCACCTGTGTTTCGTGGCTGCGTGAACTGCTTGAACAGGTGTAAATTCAGCTTGGAGTCGGGTGGCTTGTACGACACGTTATCTGACTCTTGCCTGGAGGTGTCGGTGGACAGAGACTTGACTAACGTCTTCATCAAGTGCCGGTGCCGTGGCGGGTGGGGGGATTCTTTTGGCTCCACCTCGGTCGACAGGGACTTCACGAGGCTCATGAAGGGCTTTGCGCTGGAAAGGGTGGAGGACGAGGCACTGGAAGGGAGGATGGGAGACCTGGAAGGCGAGGACAGCGGGGAGGAAGAACTGGTTTTCTGCTCAGAAAGGGACGACACGCTGGGAGAGCTAGCTAAGGGCCCCGACGAAGACAAGCCCGGGGACAGAGCCAATGGCACCGTGCTTAATACTTGTGCTGCTGCAGGAGGGGGCTCCAGCAGCTTTGCAGTGTTCTCGGAGACGGGCAAGATGGCAGGGGACACGGACAGTCCGTCTGCCAGGATGAGCTGGGCGTCAGGGCCAGCGGGGTCATGGCCACCCTGGGGTTCAAGATAGAGGTCTTCCTTGGCTTCGAGCCCCGTTACAATGCTTTGGTCGTCCAGCCCCTCTTCCAGGTACTCCCTGAACTCCTCCTCCTCTTCCTCCTCCTCCTCCCCGGATGCCGAGAAGTGGATGGCGATAGTGTCTCGGGACACGGACCTCTGCACGTGCACTCTGGGGGCTGACGGTTTTGGCATGTCAATGGTTTTTTCGGCATGGCGACCATTCAGACTTGTCATCGCCGGCTTCACAAGGGCTCAGGCTCTGTGAAAACAGCGAGAAAACCAGAAGTCAGAAAGCGGTTTCTCCACGGGACATGCTGTCGTGTGTGGACAGGAATGCAGGTGAAGCTCACTTCTAAATGGTGATTATGGTTTTACTTGGCAGATGGCCACTGTTTTTACTTGAGCAGGTTTAATGGTTTAATTTTCATCAGATAAATTCCAGTTAGGCATTCTCTTTTATGAGCAAACTACAAACCAGTGTTATAAACCCCGTACAATCTGTTTTGCTTCACAACATCTAACTCATCGTTTCCTCCCTCTTAACTGGCTCATTTCTATCAGTAATTCTATATTGCAAGGCTTGAAAGACCTGCACAAGTTGCTACCAGTATTACTCCAGAAGTCCAACAGGCTAAAATGCAGCATCCTGGCGATTTTGAGGATCTTGGAATAAAAATTTCACCAGTGGTTTTCCAGCTATAAAAAGCTAATCCTGGAGGGTTACTGCTTTCATTGCAATTTTCACAGCAATCCTAACAATTCTTTTGCGTCTCCCACCACTGCTCATATATCTTGCCACTGCATATAAGGAGCAAAGTATCCAAGGGTGGTAAGCGAAATCTGTAAACTAACTGCTGTGATCTGTCAGCTTCTTTATTCCCCAAATGGTAGGTACCCTAAGGCCAGAGTATATAGGCAGCCATGAAGACATGGCCATTTTCTGAGGCTTCAAGATAAAGCAAACTTGTATTTTAAACTGAATCCAAGAATCAAAGGGCAGGAAAATGAAGTCTCAATGCTGCAACCCACCACCAACTGAGAACTCTGCTAAGAGCTAGGGCAAGAGACATGGAGGCTACGCTTTCTGCCCTTCAGGAGCTTAGTTGCTGGAGCGAAAAGAGACACCTGAAAAGCTGGGCAGAAAAACAAAAGAAGCCAAGCGCACCCTGTGACACCCAGTGCATTACATCTTCCCCTATTCACTTACGGCCCATTTATTGGGAACAAGGCATCATGACAGGTCCTACAAGAGGGAAATGAACACAATCTGGAAAGAAACCCCGTCAAAGGAGCTAAAATACACTTGAGGAGTGACCTTCAGGCGTTCTGAGGAGGGTGAGAGCAGCGTGGATGGTAGGATACCCGCTCGCTCTTTTAAACTGAGGGGTAGGTTGTGGCTAAATGGGTGTGATTAGAAAGAAGGGACAAAGGCATGAAGATGAGCACAGGCATGGTGTATCCTGACACATGGGTCTATTCTCCATGTCCAGGATGGAGGGTGGGTATTGGGGAGCCGGGGGAGACCACCAGTACGAGAGAGGCATCATGCGAGAGAGGAAGGAGCAGCCTTGGGACCAGGAAATAGGGCTTCTGACACTTGCTCCTTTTCCAGCTGATTCTGTGGGACCTTGAACAAGCCAAGACCTCTACGGGTCTCAGAATCTTCATCTGTTAAATGAGGCACCAAGAGTCCTTCCCAAATCTAAAACCCTACGTTTATGTTTACAGGTGATAGTACACAACCCAATCTGATATACTCACACAAGTAATCTGCCATAGACAATCAACATTATGTTGCTTGCTTGTTTCTTTTTTCTTTTCTTTTTAAAAATACTTATTTATTTATTTGGCTGTGCCGGGTCTTAGTTGCGGCACGCAGGATCTTCGTAGCGGCATGCGGGATCTTTAGTTGCAGCATGTGGGACCTAGTTCCCTGACCAGGGCTCGAACCCGGGCCCCCTGCATTGGGAGTGCAGAGTCTTAGCCACTGGACCACCAGCGAAGTCCCTTGCTTGTTTCTTTAATTTGAAAAACTCCTATAGTTAAGTCTTCCACCAAATACTCATGTTCAAAATGCTAGCAACTGATACTACCAACAAGAGAAAAGGTAAACCTGTGTGTGTGTTGAGGGGATTGGGGGGGAGCGGAACCTGGGGCAGGTGGGCAAGAAAAACTATTTACTAGAAACAGGAAATAACCCAGCGATGACAAGAATTACAGTTCAAGGGCCCAGTCACAACAAGGACACATCTGAAACAACACATTTCAGTATCAATACTTGAGAGAAATTACTTTCATAAAAATTTTTCAACAGAGTTTTGCCCAAGCTCATTCATGACCCTCAGGCTCTCCTATCCCCATTGGATCCAAGAAAAGGGAGTGATCTCTATCAATCAGACAAAGCAATTTAAATCCAGGAGCTGGCAGCAAGCTAGAAAGACACAGCCTCGGGTCCAGGACAATCCTTCCCTGTTATCTCAAAGCCAACAGGTTTGTTGGCTTAGTGAGAAGAAAAATACCAAGCGCAACACACATTTTTCATTTAACTGTCACCTACTTTTATAAGGGTAATTTTAAAAGAAAATTACAGAGGTAATTTTAAAAGTTTGGTACTTGATAATTCTCAATAGGCTGAAAAATCAGCTTTATTTAAATTGCTTTAATAACATAAAGGATGATCTGAAAGGCTCTGCTGCTCTGAGGCTGCTTCACTGGTAGTAAAAGTGACTGTAGGCACAGGTGCACATACAGAGAGCATGACTGGGGGGCTGAACAGTGTGAGTCGTCCTCTGAGGAGCAAGGCAAGAGTGCAGAGGCTCTTTTATAGTTGAGGGTGGGATGGCCTGGGAGTCCACAGGCAAAGTCAGGCCCAGTCCAGGGCCACAGGGCCAAACAGCAGTGTGTCCAGGAGCCTGTGGTCTCAGCACCTGCCCAGGAAGGGCCATCAGGGGCCGATCTGCCCAAACCTCCAACACATAGTCGGGCCCCCTTGGCTTGCCGGTTAAAGGGACCTCTGCTGATCTCTGACTAGACTGTCTTAAGGTCTTGTTGGGCTGCACCCTGCAGGCCTACAGCCCTGTGCTTGCCCCGCTTCAAGACAGAAGAAAGACCCTGGAGGCAGCTACAGAGACATCAACGGTTTAACGGATGGGGAAGCTTATATATCTGAAGCAAGGTTCTGAAGCAACACCCCACCTGGGTGGTGGACGGTGGGCAGGACATGGCAGCAGCCTTCACTCACAGGGGGAACGGGAGACGGCCAGTTATAGGGGGAACTTACGTCAGGTTTGCTCATTGGTTACCAGGGAAACTAGCAGTGGGGCGTGCCCCTCGCCGCCCTTTTCATAAGAACAATCACTAACTGGGGCCTGGGGCAAGCATGCAGGAAGGTCAGTCATGTGAGCAGAGTGTGGGTGAAGCAGGCGCAGGTCGGGCTGGGGACGTAGAGAGCAAGAGAACAGCCATCTTGAGTGGCCTGACCACAGAGGTCTGTGTCAGCCAACTGGGCCTCCTGAGCTGGGCCCCATAGAGAGCTAGGTGCCAGGCAGCCAGCCAGAGTAGGTAGTCTGGCTCACCATGGCTAATGTCTTTCTCCAGGGCTCAGGCAGTGGCTTCAGAGGTTTAGAGTAACCTCCCTCAAATCCATGCTGACCGAAGTCTAGCTCCACCTCACTAGTTTTGTACTAAAACATGCCACGTGAGGCTAGAGCAGCACTACTACTTTTTAAATATAAGAAAATCTTAGGGCCCTGTTTGCTTATCTGCAAATGAGGGGATAAACAAAGACTGCTTCTAGGACTCAAACTGCTGGATAACTGTGTGTCCTGGAACTCGAGTCCCTGGTTTGGGTTCTAGACAAACCATTAAGTGGCCACTCCTTCCTCCTCCTGGGGAGTCCTCCAAGCCTCCTCCTCTCCATCCTTCAATGGCTGGCGGCTGGGGCCAGTAAAACCGACCCTCCCAAAGTCACAGCACTGCAGGACAGCCAAGATCAAGAGGAAAAGTACCTGACTGTCGTCCAGGAACTTTACGTGGTTGGTCCAAGGACACAGCACTGAATGAGGAGGGGACGGGGAGATGGTTAGACACGGGCTTTTTTTTTTTTTTTTTTTTTTTGCGGTACGCAGGCCTCTCACTGTTGTGGCCTCTCCCGTTGCGGGGCACAGGCTCCGGACGCGCAGGCTCAGCGGCCATGGCTCATGGGCCCAGCCGCTCCGCAGCATGTGGGACCTTCCCGGACCGGGGCACGAACCCGCGTCCCCTGCATCGGCAGGCGGACTCTCAACCACTGCGCCACCAGGGAAGCCCTAGACACAGGCTTTTGACACTCATGTCCTGATGCCTTTGCCACCACAGCAATCTACCTCCTCAAGCATGTCATGGACACTCATTATGATTGCTTGTCCTGGCCTTGGTACCTGTCTTCCGTGCTCTGGCATGAACAGCTCTACCAGGAACTAAAAGCTGAGTTCTCAACAGCTAGCATGTGATTAACAGGATTGGGAAATAAGAATTCGTTATCCATCTGTCAAGCTAGCATCATAAAAAAGTAGCCTCCTGCCCTCTGCTATCTCAATTCAATTATAACCAGGCTCAAAAAAACAAACAAAAAAAAAGGGACAACCTTATCTCAAGCCCTCAGGAATTGAAATGTCAAAAAAGGTCATTTCTCACCCAGCAGGTCTCCTTCTTCCAAAGCCACCAGCACAAGACCGTGGGTTTTAACACTGATTTTGAGTCTTGTGAGGGGAGGGCCTATAGCTCACATTGTCATATAGGATGATTTTCTGCCAGAGATATGTTTAAACAAAAGTCTGATTTGGTCATGAGCAAAGTGGTGCTAAAGATTAACCTCGTCCAGCCCCAGAATGGATGGGGGTGGCAGAGGCAACATTGACAAA
The DNA here is from genome assembly GCF_964374135.1 of Grampus griseus. NCBI lineage: Eukaryota > Metazoa > Chordata > Mammalia > Artiodactyla > Delphinidae > Grampus > Grampus griseus. Next base: position 14,236,934 of record NC_139014.1, on the reverse strand, counting down.
CTGAAGCCAGAGGTCTGGTGTCTGGGAAAACAGGCTCCATCATCAGGTCCACCACTCTACTGAAAACAACTAACAATGAAATCCATATTTTTTTAAAAATCTGAAAAGCACTGAAGCGTCAACAACTGAGTAAGGAACCACCAGGCCAAAAGGAATTAAGAACCCCAGAGGGATGAGCCCTACAGAAGCCGCTCTTGCCCTCAAAACATTGGATGATTCTGGCAAATTGGAACCTTCATTTTATCGATCTCCTGAGCAGAAATCAAAGTTCAGGGCTGGCTGAGGTGGAGCCGTAACTGGAGACTGTTCCACAAAGAGCTGGAATGCCAAACGGCTACATCTATCTACCTGGTAGTAGATGAACCAGAAGCAAAACAGCCCTCACTTAGATCTGAGAGCTTCGAGGACATTAAGCTAAGTGAAGTAAGCCAGTTACAAAAAAAAATGAATACAGTATGATTCCACTTATGTGAGCTAGCTAAAGTAGTCAAATTCAAATAAACAGAAAGTAGGATGGCAGTTACCAGGGGCTGGGGGTAGTAGGAAATAGGGAGTTGTTTTTTAATGGAGATAGAGTTTTGTATGATGAAAACGGTCTGTAGATCGGTTGCAGAACAATGTGAATATACTTAACACTACTGAGTTGCACACTTAAAAACAGATTGGTAAATTTTATGTTATGTATACTTTACCTTAATTAAAAATAAAATTAAAAAAAAATTTCACCATTCAAAACTTTAGAATGAAATAACGTAATATTTTGAACTACTTATCATGCTGACTGAAACAATTCTATTCAAAAAGCTCATACTGTTCTTTAGTGTTTATAGCACCATGTGGTTATGTTCTAAGACAATACTGTAAATGCAAATGTATTCATTTACACTCCCATACTTTTGGGGGGTGGGGGGAAGCTATTTAGAGCCAAACGCTCTACAAACCTTAGCCTTAGTCAGGTATGTTTCAAGGAAGCAGCCTATCTCAAACAGTTCTGGAGATGGGTCTTGATGAAAGTCTTCACTATAACTCTCCATTAAAGTTACTATGCCTTGTAAAGATGTTCACAGCTCTCATTAAGATTGAGAAAGCCTCTAATAAGGAAGAAGAAACCAAAAAATAGCTAGAACAAATGACAATGAAAACACAACAACCCAAAACCTATGGGACACAGCAAAAGCAGCTCTAAGGGGGAAGTTTATAGCAATTCAATCTCACCTCAAGAAACGAAAAATCTCAAATAAACAATCTAACCTTACACCTAAAGCAACCAGAGAAAGAAGAACAAATAAAACCCAAAGACAGTAGAAGGGAAAAAAATCAAAAAGATCAGAGCAGAAATAAATGAAATAGAAACGAAGAAAACAGTAGCAAAGATCGATAAAATTAAAAGTTGGTTCTTTGAGAAGATAAACAAAATTGATAAACCTTTAGCCAGACTCATCAAGAAAAAAAGGGAGAAATGAAAAAGGAGAAATCACAACTGACACCGCAGAAATATAAAGGATTATAAGAGACTACTACAAATAACAATATGCCAATAAAATGGACAACCACGAAGAAATGGACAAATTCTTGGAAAGGTACAATTTTCCAAGACTCAACCAGGAAGAATTAGAAAATATAAACAGACCTATCACAAGTAATGAAATTGAAACTGTAATTAAAAATTTTCCAGCAAACAGAAGTCCAAGACCAGATGGCTTCACAGGTGAATTCTATCAAACATTTAGAGAAGAGCTAACACCTATCCTTCTCAAACTATTCCAAAAAAATTGCAGAGGGAGGAACATTCCCAAATTCGTTCTATGAGGCCATCATCACTCTGATACCAAAACCAGACAAAGATATCACAAAAAAAGAAAATTACAGACCAACATCACTGATGAACATAGATGCAAAAATCCTCAACAAAATACTAGCAAACAGAATCCAACAACACATTAAAAAGATCACACATGATGAACAAGTGGGATTTATCCCAGGAATGCAAGGATTCTTCAATATACACAAATCAATCAACATAATACACCATATTAACAAATTAAGGAATGAAAACCATATGATCATCTCAGTAGATGCAGAAAAAGCTTTTGACAAAACTCAACACCCATTTATGATAAAAAAACTCCCCAGTAAATGGGCACGGAGTGAACCTACCTCAACATAATAAAGGCCATATATGACAAACCCACACCAAACATCACTCTCAATGGTGAACAACTGAAAGTACTTCCACTAAGATCAGGAACAAGACACAGATGTCCACTCTCACCACTACTGTTCAACATAGTTTTGGAAGTCCTAGCCATGGCAATCAGAGAAGAAAAAGAAATAAAAGGAATACAAATTGGAAAAGAAGAAGTAAAACTGTCACTGTTTGCAGAAAAACCTAAAGATGCCACCTGAAAACTACTAGAACTAATCAATGAATTTGGTAAGGTTGCAGGATACAAAATTAATGCACAGAAATCTCTGGCATTCCTATACACTAACAATGAAAATCAGAAAGAGAAATTAAGGAAACAATCAGATTTACTGTCACAACAAAAAGAATAAAATATCTAGGAATAACCCTACCTAAGGAGGCAAAAGGCTTGTACTCAGAAAACTATAAAACACCGATGAAAGAAATCAAAGATGACATAAACAGATGGAGAAATATACCATGTTCTTGGATTGGAAGAATCAATATTGTGAAAATGACTATACTACCCAAAGCAATCTACAGATTCAATGCAATCTCTATCAAACTACCAATGGCGTTCTTCACAGAATTAGAACAAAAAATTTTACAATTTGTATGGAAACACAAAAGACCCCGAATAGCCAAAGAAATCTTGAGAAAGAAAAATGGAGCTGGAGGAATCAGGCTCCCTGACTTCAAACTATACTACAAAGCTACAGTAATCAAGACAGTATGGTACTGGCACAATAACAGAAATATAGATCAATGGTACAGGACAGAAAGCCCAGAGATAAACCCACGCACATATGGTCACCTAATTTATGACAAAGGAGGCAAGGATATACAATGGAGAAAGACAGCCTCTTCAATAAGTTGCCTGCTGGGAAAACTGGACAGCTACATGTAAAAGAATGAAATTAGAACACTATCTAACACCATACGCAAAAATAAACTCCAAATGGATTAAAGACCTAAATGTAAGACTGGACACTATAAAACTCTTAGAGGAAAACATAGGAAAAACACTCTTTGACATAAACCACAGCAAGATCCTTTTTGACCCACCTCTTCAGAGTAAAGAAAATAAAAACAAACAACTGGGACCTAATTAAACTTAAAAGCTTTTGCACAGCAAAGGAAACCATAAAGACGAAAAGACAACCCTCAGAATGGGAGAAAATATTTGTAAATGAAGCAACAAAGGATTAATCTCCAAAATATATGAACAGCTCATGGAGCTCAACATCAAAAAAACAAACAACCCAATTAAAAAACAGGCAGAAGACCTAAACAGACATTTCACCAACAAAGACATACAGATGGCCAAGAGGCACATGAAAAGATGCTCAACATCACTATTAGAGAAATACAAATCAAAACTACAGTGAGGTATCACCTCACACCAGTCAGAATGGCCATCATCAATAATAATAAATGCTGGAGAGGGTGTGGAGAAAAGGGAACCCTTTTGCACTGTTGGTGGGAATGTAAACTGATACAGCCACTATGGAGAACAGTACGGAGGTTCCTTAAAGAACTAAAAATAGAGCTACCATACAACACAGCAGTCCCACTACTGGGCATATATTCTGAGAAAACCATAATTCAAAAAGAGGCATGTAACACAATGTTCATTGCAGCACTATTTATAACAGCCAGGATGTGGACTAAGTATCCATCGACAGATGAATGGATAAAGAAGATGTGGCACATATATACGATGGAATATTACTCAGCCATAAAAGGAAATGAAACTGAGTTATTTGTAGTGAAGTGGATGGACCTAGGGTCTGTCATACAGAGTGAAGTAAGTCAGAAAGAGAAAAACAACTATTGTATATTAATGCATATGTGTGTAATCTAGAAAAATGGTACAGAAGAACCTATTTGCAGGGCAGGAATAGAGACACAGACGTAGAGAACGGACATGTGGACACAGGAGGGGAAGGTGGGAGGAACTGGGAGATTAGGTTTGAGATAAATACCCTCCATGTGTAAAATAGATAGCTAGTGGGAACTTGCTGTATAGCACAGGGAGCTCAGCTCGGTGCTCTGTGATGACCTAGATGGGTGGGATGGGGGGGGTCCAAGAGGGAGGGGATATATGTATACATATAGCTGATTCACTTCATTGTACAGCAGAAACTAACACAACATTGTAAAGCAATTATACTCCAATTAAAAAAAATTTTTTTAAGAAAATAAATAAATAAACAAAACTCAATCACAGAATATTCCAATAGAAAGGGAAGCTCAGACATTGCCTAGTCCTAAGTGAATAAATCAAATAATTTGAAAGTGGAAAGAAAAAAGAGAGAAAGCCTCTAATAAGGGTTTCTCTCCCCAGCATTGATGCAGGATTCTACTCTATCCAGTCTAAAAATAAGGAACAAATCAATGGCTCCCATCTAATCTGAACTCATAAAAAACAAAAGGCCTCAACAGGAAGCCAGTAGCCAGCTTCCCTCCCTATCATGAACTCCAGGAACCTATCAACCTCAGTGGAGTCAGGGTTAGAATACCAAACATCCATGAAATTTATTTTATTTCTAGTCACTCAAAAAGGTTATCATCATTAATTAGTCCATGAAAAACCAATCAACAATAAATCAGACTGTACAATGAAAAATGAAGAGCTATCCATACTCGTGCTTTTCTTCATAATCGAATGAATATTTTGCCTCTTACTAAAGATTCACGTAGGGAGGGAAAAAAAAATTAAGAGCTATTTCAAGACTCAATGTTGGCATTTATTAGCTCAGATATAATAACCTCTCTGAATCTGATAGGTTTGTTTTTTGTGAGTTTTTTGGACTAATTTTCTAATAATAACTGCCCTTCCTACCTCTAGCTGTATTTGAAATAATTCAATCTCAGGGTCCTACAGACAGAGTTCCTTTCAGGCCACTCATTTATCAGCAACTCCTCCTCTTGGTCCTTCTACATTAGAACAAATAGTAATGTGGTCCTTATCATTATTATTATCAACATTATTATTATTAATTTCTAACTCACATACTAGATTAGAGGAAGTGCTGAAGGAAGGAAAAAGAGGAGGGAAGCAAGCAACTTCGACTGAAAATTAAACGTGTCTCCAGATGTAGAAAGCACGGTAATACTGCATCTTAAGAGGCAAGCCTGGTTTGGAAGGAACATGTCTCATTTCTCAAGAGCACCCCTACTCCTTCAAAATCACTGTGAAAATTCTTCATCTTTGTAAAATTTGGCCCGTTAGATATTTGCTGTCTCTGAACAAGCTTGCACTTGGACATCTGATGTATGGGCACCATCTGCTAGCATGGGCTGTGTCGGTCAATAGTCTTAATTCAAAAACATCTCTTGGCAGCGGAAAAGAGTCAAGCTGCATTGTATTGCAGAGGATGTCTTAACATCTCTTATCTGTGCAGTTTTTAATAGCATTTGGTTTCATGAAAAGTAGAGAAGGGCCTCAAGGCTCATTTTTTTCCACCTTGATGCTGCAGAGGAAACGGTGAATCTGGTCGGAAACAACCATAGTAGGAAGTTCTGATTTAGCCTAGAAATCTCAAGTACATCTTAATAGCCATCCCTTGATTCATTTAAAGTCAATGAAGCATATGAGAATTGCCAGCAGCCATTCTAGTCTGTTAATACTCCACCTCACAAATAAAAATCAATATTGACATTGTAGATAATGAGCTAGTGCTAGGCTTAGTTTCATTTAAAAAGAGAAAAGAAAAAGAAAGTACTCTACTACCAGCACAGGCAAGCCTCCCAAGGCACTTAGACCTTGACTGGTAGAAACTCAGAACTCCTTTTCCATTAGTTATTAGGTTCCCAGACCCCCATTCAGAGTCTCTTCCAGCCCAGCAAAACAACACAAGGTTTATACTACTAGTACACAAGAGCTTCACCCTCTGCAGCCACTGCATGGACTTTTACCTGCCATGAGGAAGGCCTACCTGGGAAGAGGGCCACATCCCTGAAGGAAAAAGTGTTCAAAAGCATCAATATTATTAGAATTTTGCTTTATAGATTGCTATAATAATCGATGGTTCCAGTAATGAAATCCAAATACAGTTCACAGTAACTCATTCAAAATCAGGTCATACCTTCAGCACAACCACACGAGGCCTATGGAGGTTTATAAAAGATAACGCTGATGCCATCCACGGGGGGCCAGGGTGGGGGGGTCTCAAGGAGCCAGCAGATGGATGTCGTATGATGACATCTATACGAAAGTTCAAAACAAAACAAAACAACCCTAAAGTAATGAAAACTCAGGATAGGTATGCCCAAATCAGGTGGTGCTAATACAGTAAAGAAGTCTGGGAAATTTTTTTTAAGCAGAAAAGCCATGTATGTGACTTAACGAGGAAGAAACGTGAACAAAATAAGATGGCGGACATGAAATATCAGCACAAGGAAAGGCACTGAGATGGAAACGAGTCAATCAAGACAGAACAAGAGTCGCTAAAGATTAGGTTAGCTACAGCTGAAGGGCTGTACTGGGGGGACACGGGAGGAAGATTAATATTGGAGTTTAGAGGCAGGGAATAAATTGTTCAAAGACTCTGAAGGCTAAGTGTCTGGATTTATATTTAAATCTTAGGAAACAGAACCACTGTAGGTTCTTGAGAAGTTTGAAACCTGGGTGTAAACAGTTTTGTTCAGGTGAGTGAGTACCTGGAACCTGGCAGACTGTCATGCTGAAAATCCAGAAGGAGGATGAGCAGAGGGTAGTGGCTGGGGTCACAAAATAGCACATTTCAAAAGCTCGTGGGGTCAAAGGTTAACAAGGGGTGAATCTGAGAAAGAGTAAATGCTGTTCCTTATTCAGTTTTCATTTTTGCAACCATTGATTGACTGATTGATTGACTGATTGCCATGCTGCTCGGCTTGCGGGATTTTACTTCCCTAACCAGGCATTGAACTGAGGCCCTAGTGAAAGCGTGGAGTCCTAACCACTGGACTGCCAGGGAATTCCCATAACCATTTTAAACTTTGAGATTATTTCCAAATTAAAAACACCATCAACAACAAAGCAGTTTCCTAACCACTGTTTGGCTTTGGGTCTGTTGTCATATATTGCCCCCTCCCACCTCCCACCTACCCTTCCAGTCAGAGTTGTCAAACTCAGTTATGGGAGGAAGCCAAAGTTTTACCACTACTTGAATTAAACTTTATTTTGAAATAATTATAGACTCTCAGGAAGTTGCATAAGAGAGGTCCTGTGACATTTCACCAATCACTCCTTAAATTTTAAAGTCAAACTTCCTTTTTTTTTTTAATGTTTTTTTGGCCATGCCATGAGGCATTCAGGATGTTAGTTCCCCGACTAGGCATCGAACCCAAGCCCCCTGCAGTGGAAATGCAGAGTCTTAACCACTGGACTGCCAGGGAAGTCCCTTAAAGCCAAACTTTAAAGTCAAATTCCAAATGGTTAGGAAGTCAAGTTTTAACCACAGACCACCAATTCATCCCTTTAAGAAAAACGTATTCCAATAGGCAGAGTGAAACTTCCACTTATAAGGACTTTCTAATAGTCTTGCTTAAGGTCTTCAATGGTCAACTTTAGGAAGACATCTTCCATAGATACTTCCCAAGTACATGAACAGGCAATTCACCCAAAAGTTCAAATGGCCAATAACAAACGAAAGAGCTCAACTGACTAAATACAACAAAGAATTATGAAACACATCAATGAGACAATATTGGTCATCAAATTCCATCATTAAAATATAACATGTGATGCTGTCAAGGGCATGTGGAGACAAACCCTCTATTGCAGACAAACCCTCTATTATGTTGGCACATAATTAGCAAAAACTTTTCTGAAACCAATTCTGCAGTAACTATTAAGTACCTCAATAATGTTCATACCTATACACACACCAGGCAAAAAGGGCTGGAGGGCATTAATGCTAGTTTTCTCCATATAACAGGCTTATCAGTCATTTTTATTTTCTACTTTTTAGGTTTTTCCAAATTCTACGAATTAGGTATTTCCAAATACTTCTGTAATCTGGGGAAAATAATTACATGTAAGTGTATGTCAATTTTAAAAATAAAATAATTATCTTCAGAATATCAAATTGTACCCACACCTTACCCATGAGAAAACTAAGACACGGAAAGATTCATTTTTATAAAATGAGTCATACCGTATGTATGTTGTAATCTGCTTTTATACTCAAGATAACACAGTGAAGTAATCCAGCATCTGGGTATCAGCAAGGCCTTTGGCTTCAGTTCTACCAACTTGGTGGGAGTCTGACCCTCAGGCAAATTATTTACCCTAACCAAGCCTCCCTTTCTCCATCTGTAAAATGGGAATGGCAAAAGACGGTTCAGAAGATTAAATAAAACAATTTAGGTAAAGCACTGAGCATGGTCCCTGGTACAGAGCAAGCATTTACTAAATGTTAACTGTACTTGTAAGTACTTCCTCAAGTCAGCAAAGATTCTTTCACACATGAATTTAAATAGCTTTATAAAATGAATATTCTATAATGTAACCATTTCAACACAGGATACTAGGAATTTTTTGCTATTACAAACAATGCTGTAATACATTATGATGCTATACATAACCTTTGACTGTCTCTCTTATTATTTCCTTAATAATTATTTTTAGAAGTGGAATTACAGGGTTGAATAAGCATATATAAATTTTCACTTCAATTTAAAAAAAAAACACAATTTCAAGCTCATTGTAAAAAACTTCAAAAACAGATGTATGGAGAGGAAAAGTGAAAATTTCTCCTGCTATGCCCAAAATCAACTGTTTAGGATGTATCCTCTGTCCTTCTGTATGCATTTATAAATACACACAAACACACGAAGCTGTTTTTGTTTTTAGTCTTAAATGTAACCATACTATGCATATTGCTTTGCTGTTTGTTTTTCACTTATTATTTCCTGGACCCCTTCCTATGCCAATACATACAAATCTACAGGCATACACACTTCTTCTGCCTAGTACAGATATACCATCATCCACTTAATCATTCTTTTATTGATAGAAACTTGAGTTTTTTCCAGTTTTCACACTAGAAAAAATGCTGCCTTGAAAAGCTTTCTATATAGATCTTGTGTACACAGCAAGTCTTTTATAAAGTGCCCACCTTGAACCCTTGTCAAGAATAAACATTATTTTTAATTATTGTCCATCTGATGGGTGGGGAAAAGGCATCTCAATGCTTTGATATCATTTCATGTTTTTTCCACCATCTGTTTCTCTTCTATTCACTGGCCATTCATGTTTCTTGCCCAAGGGTTTTTCTTATTCACTTTATGTATCATGAACACTTTGTCTACTGAATGTGCTGAAAATATTTTTCCCCATCTCTGACTTTTTACCATTATGGGTTTTTTTTTTTAAACATACAAAGTTTTATATTTTTAGGTGTTGAATCTCTCAATCTTTTTCTTTATAGTTGCTGGGTTTCTACTTCCTGAGGAAGCCTTCCTCATTCTATCAGCCTAAAAGCATTACTCTCTGAAATCATTTTAGAAAACACTGACAGTAACATATGTAACACACATAATGTTCTCTGTTCCCTATACAAGAATCAAACATTTAACTTTGGAAAAACTGACTTGATATGGACAATCATATTTTCTAGCTATAATAAATAGTAAAGTATTTGAACTTTTCCCCCTCCAAATCATACGAGTAAACTAGAAAACCTAGTTTACATATCTGAATCCACTCTTATCTATTAACCATTCAGCTTCTCCATGTGCAAAAAGTATTTTGGATTAATTCTTCATAAATTGAAAAAATTCTCTGAGAACTTAAAAAAGTAGGCTTTCTTTTTCAGTGAGAAACAATACTTTTCATACATGCATCAGTAGACTTAACCTTGATATAGGGCAGTAAAATCTGATTAAATGTATACTTAATGTCAGAATTTTATTTACAGGTAAGGAATCTGAGGCCCAAAGAAGACAATTTTTAAAAAAATCAAGTTGGAGAAGTCTATGTGTGTAAGTGTGTGTAGGGCAGAACAGTGGGAGTGAGTGAAAGGAAGTGATGGGGAAGAGGTGAGAGAAGGGGCATGAAGGAGGGCTTCCCAGAGGCGGTGTGTGCGCTGGCCCTTGGAGATTTGACAAGCTGACTGCAGAGACCCAGGGTGGAGAGTACATTCCAAGTGAAGGACAGAGCATGAGTAAAGGGAAGGAGGCAAGAAACCCAAAGCCACGTTCAATACCTGCAAGAAGGCCTAGAGATACCAGGTTCCTGGCAGAGGTCTCAGATGGCCATCTGTCCACACTGTGGTTTCCTCTGAAGAGAACCACTTGCCCACAGGTCCCATGGGTGAGATTTCCCCCATCCCACTCCACCACCACTGAGGATTGTGACAGGGAAGGACCTGGAGAGCAGCCCCGTGATATGACCCAGCCCCAAAGTCCCACCCAAGTGTGAGATTTTGACAACTGTTCAGTTGGTAGTGGAATCAGTCACTAAAAACACAAACCAAGGGAAGCCATGAGGCAGCAGGGGCAGGAGCTCCAAGGAGGACCAAGACCCTCAAGTGACAGTGACAGGGCTCACCCCCTTCACCTCTCCTAACCTTGGGTTCTTTCATTGTAAAGGGGGAGGGGGTCCTCCATTGTCTTCAAGGAATTTTCCAGAAAGCTCTAAATTCTATAATTCTGTGAATCCTACTTAGAGTCCTACTTTTCCATTCTGCACCAGAGATATTCTTGGCAAGTGCTCAAGTCAAGCAAAGGAAACAGAGTACACTTGAACTAATGTGCCTAAGGCAATTAAGTCAAAATATTTTTCTAATAATATTGTAACAGTTCATCCCACATTAACAAACACTTCTAGACCTTCTGGACTTGTCTTGCTTAGCCCAGCTGTAGAAACATCCTTTACCTCTAGTTAAAGGGGGAGAGTGGGCTGAGTCAGCTAAGAATGAGATGCAAATTATCAGCACTTGCAAGTGCCATGGCAACAGATGACATTTGTCCATCCGACTTCCGCCAGACTCTACAAGAGGGCTGCCTCTGCCCTGGCTGTGATAAGGACAGGCTCTCTACCCCAACGCTTCCTTCGTTCTTACTCTGCACAAACATCCCTCCAAGCACAACCTCTTGGCTTCACCCTCTTGTGGATTCACACCACACCTGCTCCACATTCCCACCGCCCTCACTTCTACAGCGCCCTGCAGAGCCCCCCAGGGACACAACTCCCTGCCCTCTCACAAAAAACCATCTGCCTCCTACTCTGCCTGGCTTTTTTTTTTTTTTTTAATGGAGAGGAGATCATGGTAAGAGAAGGGGTGGCCTGTTTTCAAGACCAAACCATCATCTGTACCACCCTCTCTAAGTCATTAGCACTGCTATCTACTGCCTGCGAGACATCCGTACATGGGCATGAGCCACTCCCACTGCCAGGGATCTTCATCCCAGCCAGGGAGGGTATGGGGGGAGAGGGTTGGGTACCCAACCAGCCAGCCGGGTAGACCCCAGCCAGGAGGTGGCTGTAGCATGCGGACCTGGTCCATGTCCTTGCTGTTTCCAGGAAATTCCTGAATTAGCATACTGACTTCCTAGTCAGATTCCCCACTGGTGTGATTCTAGGCCTTGTCTCTCATCTAGGCCTCCAATTTTGTCTCCCTCCCTTCTCCCTCTAAGCACATGGCCTTGCCTCTATTCACCAGGAAGGTGGTATGAGTTGCTATCTTGTCTCCCATATCCATCTATATACACCAATCACTGTGCCCATTCTTTGGCTAGAAATTCTTCTACCCATTCCTCTCTATTCTCCACCCACACACAGACTCTATCCAGGTCCAAACAGGTCTACTTCTAAACCCAAGAGACCCATCTCATTCCTGTCCACCCCATCCTGACCCCACTCACTCCCTCTCATCCATCAAGGGACCTCTGCTCTCCCAACCACCAAGGCCCCAACCAAAAGAGTCTTCTGACACTCTCTTCTTGATCCTCCAAACCTCTTTAGTTCTCCAAGCCCTGTTGACTCACACCTCACACCTCAGCATTTCTTTCTGACTTTACCCCTTGCCCTCGTCTCCAGCCCACATGGCATTCCGCTGCCAGACTAGCCTTCTTTAAATACTACTCTCATCATGTCACCATTTTGCTCAAAAACCTACCATGTTCTTGTGTCTCATCTAATCTCCTTGGCCTTCAGGGCCCAATACAACCCAGCCCCTCTATCTACTCACCCTCATTTTCAGTTACGCTACAGTGTTCCCAATATTCTGGTTGGGTGTGATGAGCTACTGGCTCATGTGAAAACCATCCTCCTTCCCACCTCCCTGTACTGAAAATGCCTTCCCTGCTCTCCTCTGCCTTGTCAAATCCTAGCATCCTCCATGAAGGCAGTGACGCTTGAACTGAACTCCAGGCCTTCCTTCTAGACAACTCCAGCCCCTCGGGTGACCTACAATATTTACACCACACAAATAACCAAAGGAAGTAAATCCTCAACCAGGAGTAGACTGAGTTCCCAAAGTTCATCAGTAAGTCAACTGTCTGAAATTCAAACTCCATTTATCCTGAAGGAAAATAAATGGGAAATAGGTTCCTAGGCTCACAAAACTTATGCAATCCACAATGTAACAGCTATGGTACAAGTGTACTTTTCCAACTACACAGAACCACTCGTTATAACACACTCAAAAGAAAAACACATTCTGATTTCAGTTAATGTCAGGACCCTAGAATGAGGGCCACACTCTAGAAAAAGACAATTCTAGAGACTAGGAAGCCAAAGGCCCAGGGGGTAAATCCAGACACTTTTCACCCATGTGCCCCAATCAGACTTCTAGAGTCTGAACTCCAGTTTCCAATCCAGCCCATGGACGTGAGTCTGCTTTAATTCACGTGTAAAATCTTCTCATTCAACAGAAGCAAGCCCCTGGAAAAGTGCGGAGGAATTGGGTCCGCCTGCTCCCAGACTCACGGCAGCCCAGGCAGCAGTCACAGGAAACACGCCTTCTCGGGACAGTTCCAGGCTGCAGAGACTTCCAAGCATTGCCACAGAGAAAGGCATCAGGGAGAACATGGGAAATTCTTTACTGTGCCCAGAGAATGGAGCAGGGCACACGGGTCTAATTTTAGCACACACAGGATTTGGTGCCCACTCTCCAGTGGGGACTAGGCTCTAGGGTCAGGGAAAAAAGCTATCTATAGCCAAAATGACCCTTGAGAATCTCCTGAGTCTCCCACAAAGTACTGTACACATGCTTCAGGCGACCTCATGTAGTCATTGTTGTACCCATTCAAGTTTCAGAAACTTCAAGGCTGACTAAAGGATGGAACTAAAGGAAAGGCTGAACGTGGGCTGGCCTTTCGCATCACTCTGCCCCCACGAAGACTAGCAAATCCCTAATGTGGATCGGACCTTCTCCGGGGCTCCTGCTTGCTTGCAGCCTTTGCTTTATCTTGTTTTAATATTAAGCCTCTGTGACTCTAGTATACATTAACAAATGTATTTGTTGTGAGGATTAAGGTGGAAGGTGGTTAGTTTTCTGAAGTGAGCTGAGAACTGGACGGACCCCATGGTGCACAGAAAAACCTGGTTGAGAACTCTGGCACTGAAGAGACCCAGCTTCAGATCACAGGTCCACTGCTTACTGGCGTGTAACTGTGGACAAGTCACTGCAAAAAGCCTCTTTTTTCCTCATATATAAGTAAAATGTAGATAATAGTGCCTACCTCACAGGGGCTGCTGGGAAGGTTAAGAAAGAACGTTCAGTATATGTAAGCTATTATTCCCAGCATCCACAGCAGGCATGAGCATATCTTTTGTACCCATGCAGACTTGGCCAGAGTTGACCCCACCAGCCATGTTACCAAGGATCAAACAGATAGCTTGTCTCTACCTTCTCGAATCGCTTGAACTAGACTGTCCCGTCTGATCTCAGGTTTAGTTCAGGCAGCTGTGACCATTAAGAATGACAAACATAGGGGCAAAGTAGAAAAATGGGAAGGCCTATACGTTATAATACAAAATGAAAAAGCAGACTTTGGGATTATGTGCATACGTCAAACACAACTATGCAAAAAGTACATACAGTCAACAGGATCCCAGGAGGCTACAGAGACTAATAGTTGGTGCTTCACTGTAAATTATCTTTGCTTTTAGTGCAAAGCTTTTAAAAGAATCATTTTTAAAATGAGGGCACTGAATGAGATCTGCAGTTTTACTAACCTTTGTTTCTGTCTCTTCCCCAGGCTGGCAAGAGTCTAACAAACGATGTTTAACAGTAGTTGATTGACTCTGTGTACTATTTTTCCATTTCAATGCTGATCCAAATTTTAGCCAACAATCCACATTTACAAAGGGTTCATAATAACATTATGAAAACAAATCACTGCCACAGGTGTGATAATGATAAGCACAGCTAAGTAAACAAGAAACAATTAGTTGCTCAATTTATCAAAAATATGAGGCACTCATATTCAAGGTCAATCTCATTCTAAAGGAATTAAGCATGCTCAGCTTGGGGAGTGAGACCTGATACCAGCTCTAGTAACAATGTCTAGAGTTAGACCAATCCAGTCTCAGAAATTCCTATTATGTCATCCACAGCCAATCAGAACTTGGAATCCGCAGGAAAACATACAGACTTGCAATTCCCAACAAAAGCAAGGAAACTTGATGTTTTGGGTAGCTTTGGTGTCCTTATTCTGGGTTAAGGTATAGTTTCTGTTAAGCCTTTTGAAATGCCGGAAACAGTCCCCTGGCTCCCGTGGGTTCCTTTGCAGATGCGGTTGGAACCATCAGGCTCAGTCAGCTCCAGGCAGCAGACTGTGGTGGGACAACTGATCGGCCAGCCCTAAGCGCCTGCTTAATCCTAGCTCTCAAAGGGCAGATGCATCTTGGGATTGGGCAGAGGGGAGCTATGCCAGAAAACCCTAAGAAACCTCTGCACACAGATGACTCAGCCACCCCTCCCCATCTCGGGGCTTATCACGACTGAGGAGGAGGGATTGGAAGACATATATTGATAATTTGAAAACACTGCCCTATGTATGTGCACGCACACCCCCCCCCACACACCCCAATGCCTACCACAGAATTGAGACTCACGGGTCTAAATCAACTTGCAATATCAGGAATGCATTACACTTACTTAAATACACGCATGCACGCACACACACACACACACACACACACAGAAAAAGGTGATGGATTCACCAGGAGCTCAGTAGGAGACACAGTACCAGCTATTCCCGGGC
Organism: Grampus griseus; assembly: GCF_964374135.1. Classification (NCBI taxonomy): domain Eukaryota; kingdom Metazoa; phylum Chordata; class Mammalia; order Artiodactyla; family Delphinidae; genus Grampus; species Grampus griseus. Next base: position 14,221,546 of record NC_139014.1, on the reverse strand, counting down.
ACCAGTAACTAGTTATTAATTAGAAGGCATCACCTGAGAGGCAAATTGCTTTGTAAGAGGCTACTGCTCTGTACCTACAGGAAAAAAAAGGCCCATCTCCATCAAGGCTAATCAATCAACGACTTCAGATATTTTAAATGAGGAATCAGAGGTGGGCCACTGCTTCCACAAGCACAGGACACAATCGGACTGAGTTCTGCTCCTGATCTTTGATACGCCTGCCTTCACTGTTTGCCCCTTGAGCTGCGGCCTCATCTCCTGCGGCTGGTCCTAACCACCCCCACCCCCACCGCTCTGCCAGCCCAGACCCTGCAGCCAGGGCCTCCAGAGCTGCCCATTCCCGAAAGTCTGTTTCATTGCTGTCTCAAGGCCCAAAACAGAACAGAAGGCAGAAATGAAAGGCAAGTAGAATAAAAAAGAAACTTGGATGCACAAAGTAACAAGAGAAAAAGCTGTTTCTCGGACAATCAAGGAAAATAAGCACAAGTAGCATTTCATAACCAGAAATACGTACGAGTGCACAGCACGAAACCAAACTGTCTAATCTCCAAACTGTCTAATCTAATTCTGGAGGCACTATAAACTTGATGGCCGTACGGGGGCTCCATTTGACGTTTCAAAGAATCAAAGGTTGTAAAGTTGTGATCTTGATACTTTTCTATTCACAGGTCCAGTAACTGCCTAACAGCAGTGTCCTGCCCTTTCCCAGATGATTAGTGCTGAGTTTGTTGTTGGGTTTTCTTCTTCCAGCTTATGTGGGTCCTCAGAGAGTACTCTCTGCTAAAGCAAAATGCCAAAACAGGAGCAGAACTTTCTGGCCATCCGCGTGCAATTAGGATCCCATAAAAATCCCACTCAGATAACTCAACACCTAAAAGTGCACTGCCTGGGCCAGCTGAGGCTCACCGGAAGGAGCGCCAGTCCAGGAGAAGCCTCGCCGGGTCTGGATTTTCTGATCTGTCAAATGAGGGTCATGATGGTGAAACAACAGCCCTCAGATTGTTGGGAGGAAGAATAAATAGCATAGCACTTCATAAACTGTAAAGTTTGGGCACCTGACAGCATAGCAGTGTTGTTATAATTAACCACATTGCTCTCTCCCCCTGGATACAATGGAGTAAAGTATACCAAGGTACTATCACTACTTGTTCTCAAAAGAACCTATCTGTTTGGCCGATATTCTATGTAAATAAAGATGTATCATGGTTATTCTTTTCTTGAGAAAATATAGGGTTTTTTTTCCTCCAAAAATTTTATGATAGCCATTTAAATTTCCGTGGCAAAGAACATCATTTATGTACTGAACAGTATGTGCCCCCCAGTCAACTAAAAAGCAGCAGGAGTTATTTCTGGGAGGGAGGAGGGCCAAGGGTCATGGAGATCCAAGAGAGACACGGACCTGAATCAATAACAACAGTTAAATTTTACGTGGCTCTAAGTGCTGTACCAACAATATCTCATTTAAGGCTGACAACCCTCTGAGATAGATACTATTATTATTTCCTCACTTTACAGGTGAAGAAAAAGACCGAAAGTGGTTTAGGCAACTTACCAAGGTAACAAAGCTACTCACTAGCAGAGCTAGGACTCCAAGGCCATGCTCTTCACCACTGCACTACACTGCCTTGTTCAGCTATTTCCACAGACAAATCAATCTCGAGTCAACAGAAGCTTTCTACAGACGCTCTGTGCTTCGAGAAAGTGTTCCATCCTTTTGACATTTACTGAGCACTGGCTACAGGCCAAGCCAAAGACCTTCACCCTATCTGTCCAGGGGTGCATCAATTCCAGGGTGGACCTTGTGTCTAAAGACAACTCAGAAAAGCATTGAAAAGTGCTTAAAAAAAACACTGTAGTAATGCACAGAATGGGCTATAAAATACTTTATTCTATTGTTATAGGTTCCTCAAAACCTGCTTGGGATAACAATCAATTCATTAAGGACGTATGCTCCATGGTGGGAAGACTTTCCTGTGGTATAATAAACTACAGTTTACAGCAGAAAGCAATCCAGCAGGCCTACATCAGCCCCCAGCCCTACCTATCCTATCCCACCCCTCTTATTCATTTCTCTGTATAAGTAAATGTTCTATTACATACATGCAATAGATCATAAAACCCCCAAATACTGCATACGCATTTTTGTGTGCCATGGGAACATATTTCCACCTTTAGGGAAGTTGGTTACAATTAGCTGGGACTTCACTGAGACACTAGGAGAGGCTGCAGCAGGTGCAGGCTCCCTACGAGGCTCCATCTGTAGCAAATGTTCAATCCGCACCACTGATCAGCTGGTGACTTTACTGATGTCTCTGTCTTCCCTTTTATACTGGCTGTCTCAGGCAGTTGCTAACCACAGATTTTCCCAATGTAAACTACTCCACGAAATGTTCATCTTAAGTGTCTCAAGGTACTACCATACAGAAATTAACTTCAAAAATAACACCTAGTTAAAAACAAACTCTTATTTTCCTCTCAATTTATTAGGTATATAAAACAAGCATTTGGAGTTGATTGTAGATCTCTTAATTTCACAATTTATGTACTGTTACAGCTTTGTTTGCACAAGCATTTTAATTTAAGCCAAACTTTTCTAGTTGGACACATGGAATTTAAGCCCTGAGAGCAGAGACCATGATTTAGCATTCAGTACTCGTCCTCTGTAACCTGCCTTACAATTCACAAAGCAGCACAGTACTCGAGCAGACCTCAGGGAGCTTACAGAGGTGGCAGGGAGAGACAATCAAATAATCAATGCAAGAATGAAAGAGCTATGAAAGAACAGATCACAGCCAGCAGGGAGATCTGCTCAGTCTGAGCATCAGTCATGGAAGGGTCCCTAGAGCAAGTGGGATCACGCTGACATCTCAAGGATGAGTCAGAGTTGGCTAAGGGGTGGTAGCGTGGGGCAATCCGGAGGAGAGAATGGCATGAGCATGAACCCGAGGCAGAAGCACGGCCTAATGGAGGAGCCCTAGGAAGCCCCTTGGATGTGGGTATAGCGTATACAGCATGAGACTGCAGAGGTGGGCAGACCAGGTTATGCAGGGCTTTGAAGGCCACACTGAGGAACTGGTCTTTATCCCAAGAGTGGTGAGGAACAACTGAACGGTTATTGTATGTGGTCTGGAGGCAGGTATGGAGGTCATCAGATGTATATTTTGAAAAGCTCACTCTGGCTAAAGTGTGAAAGCAGACTTAAAAGAGGCAAGAAGGGGTTCAGGGAGGTCATTTAGACTCTTACAACATTTTAGGTGAGAGACAACGTTAGCCCAGACAAGAGAGGTGGCTTTGAAAATGCAAGGAGGGACTTGAGAGAGTTAGAAGATGAAATGCATGGGACTCAGCGGGTGGGAAACAGTGAGGAAGAAGATGCTCTTAAGGACGAGCCTTCGGCTTTGGGCTTACAAGACCTTAGGCTCACAAGAAGGATAGTGGTCAGTGGTCCTATTCACCAAGTATGGGAATAAGAGGAGGATTGGGTTTAGGAGGAATGTAGTAGGTTCAATTTGGGACATCTTAAAGTCAGACACTTGCTGACCTCCAAGGGTTGATGTCAGAAAGGTGTTGAAAGTTCTGGTTCAGTAACTGATACTATTACGTATCTACCCAGATGGGAGACTAACGGTCCCTTATAAATAACCTAAAACCAGTAGAAAGAGAGCTTGGATAATGAAGTATTTTCTTAAAGTCATGAACTTCTAACAATACTGTGCAAGCAACATATGAAACAAAACCATCTCAGAAATGTCAGCATAAGTTCTGCTTTTGGGAATATGCCTTTCAAGAGAAATTTAATTCCATTTACTATTCTACACAAAAAATTCTTCAAATTTTGGCATCCTAATTTAAACTAGGCAACAAACAAGAAACTTCAAAATGGAGAAGGAAAAGTAACTATTCCCTAAAATGAACAATGAGGGGTCTTTGCATTACCCAAACAGCTCATTTAGTGTGCACTAATTCACCCAAAGTTTTGAGTTAAGAGTAAGAAAAGAGAATTAACTTTTACTGAAGATTTATATCTCAGACACTTCAAGACACTCTTCATTTAATCTTCATGGCCCTATGAGGCAGGAATTGTGTTCCCATTTTCCAAATGAGTAAACTGAGATGGAGAAGTTGAGAAACTTACCTAAGGCATCGTAACTAGTAAGGGCAGAAATGCCAATCAAACAAGTCTAGTCAAGTCCCTTTACCAAGGTCCAAGACCAGGAAAGGGAAGAAGCCGCTATTTCCTTGATGCCAATCCTCTGCTGTGGAGGTCAAATGTTGGGATGTTTAGTTTGAAAAGTTGGCTTTTTTTTTTTAAATCATCACCTGCAATTCAGTAACTACATTCTTAGCCTTAAGATAACTTTAATTTTTAAAAATAAATCTATTTATTTTATTTTTGGCCGCGTTGGGTCTTCATTGCTGCGTGTGGGCTTTTCTCTGGTTGCGGCGAGCAGGGGCTACTCTTCATTGCGGTGCGCAGGCTTCTTATTGCGGTGGCTTCTCTTGTTGGGGAGCACGGGCTTAGGCGCAAGGGCTTCAGTAGTTGTGGCCCACGGGCTCAGTAGTTGTGGCACACGGGCTTAGTTGCTCCGCAGCATGTGGGATCTTCTCGGACAAGGGCTCGAACCCATGTCCCCTGCATTGGCAGGCAGATTCTTAACCACTGCGCCACCAGGGAAGCCCGATAACCTTAATTTTTAAAGAGTTGTCTTTGTCAATTCAATCCTCTCTGCTTCAGCTTCTTAAAAAGAGTTTTACTTGGTAAGACATATAAATCTCACCCGAAAAGGCTTTGTAAGGTTTAGTTATAACTGCTTATAAAATTCGGATCAAAATGTAAACTCAAATCTCAAAAAACCAAATGTTTGTTTTCCATCAAATGTCTACTGTATGTTTCCAGCCAAAATCCATTGAAACTATGGTGAATAAGCCACCCCTAACTTATAAAACAATTTTACAAAAACCACTTATTCTTAAGCCAAACTCAGAACTTATCTCCCTAAAGAAATAATGCTATGAGGTAAGTTCCTTGCCAGGCCACAAAAGCTTAACAACTCAAATGGTCAACCAAGGATTCTATGCATGCTAACAGGAAATATTACATAGTCCTTACAAATGACAAGTATGTACACTATATAGAAATGGGCAATATGCAAATAGAATCATGATAAATGAGGGGAAAAATAAAAACTAGTAAGTACACAGATTACACAATGTTTAAAAATGTAAATGTATGTTTGATATGCTAGAGTGGAACACAGTTTAATTTTCTTTTAAGAAGATGTAGATACACACACACACACACACACATAGATACACACACATCCACATACACACACACACACATATACACACACATTTTGTATGTATGTGTGCATATGGAAGTATAGGTATGTACATATACGTGTGTATGTATCTGTGTGTATAAAGCTCTTCGTCACCAAATGTTTTAAAGTCTATTAACCCTCCAGGCACCTGAGATAGCAGCTCTTCTCAACTTGGCACTGCCCGCCCACAGCCCGGCTCACGACACCCTGCCTGGCACAGACTCAGGTAGGCCACTGGCTCAGATGCTGGGCAAAGTGACTAAGGCAACACTGAGGGTGGAGCTGGAGTTACAAAAGGAAGAAGGGAGCAAGGGGCAGGTGGCCTCAGGCAGGTGAGGCAGGCACCGGGTAGGGCGGAAAGAGCATGAGTTTCCAACTCAGAAAGACTGGGTGCAAACCCTAGCTCGGCCCCTCACCAACTGTGTGACCTCAAGCAAGTTACATGATCTTTCTGAGCTTCAGTTTTTCTTCTACAAAATGGGAAAAATAAAGTCTATTTTTCCCATCGCATCTGTGTGAGGGTCAAAGGGATTCTACACTAGCTCCTGTACAGGCTTCTCCTCACATGGCTAGAACCCTTCCTTTCTTTCTTTCTTTTTTTTTTTTAACATCTTTATTGGGGTATAATTGCTTTACAATGCTGTGTTAGTTTCTGCTTTATAACAAAGTGAATCAGTTATACATATATGAACCCTCCCTTTCTTGACCAGTTTAGAGTCAGTTTCCTCGTCCGCCAAGTGGCGACAGTAACAACAGGATATCTGAGGACTAAAGGAAGGTCTATGGCAATGGATCTGTCAATTGCAGCCCTATACAAACACCGGTTATCAATGTATCCTGGGACTATGGGGTAACAGGAATAACTGTAGGGTTCATTGACATGTCACGTGTGAAAAAATGTTTTGAATGGAGGCAGCAGCATGATAAGACCAGTAACCTGTCACCATAAAAAATTATTCCAGTATTATTGACTATATTCCTTATGCTGTATATTACATTCCCATGACTTATTTATTTTATAACTGAAGTTTGTACCACTTAATCCTCTTCACCTATTTTGCCCAACCCACAACCCTCTTCCCCTCTGGCAACCATTAGTTTGTCCTCTGTATCTATTTCTGTTTTGTTTTGTTTGATTTTTTTAGATTCCACATAAAAGTGAGATCATACGGTGTTTGTCTTTCTCTGACTTACTTCACTCAGCGTAATACTCTCTAGGTACAGCTGTGCTGTTGCAAATGGCAAACTTTCATTCTCTTTTATGGCTGAATAATATTCCATCGTATAACATAACACATCTTTATCCATTCATCTATCTACGGACACTTAGGTTGTTTCCATACCTTGGCCATTGTAATAATGCTGCAGTGAACATAGGGATGCACGTTATCTTTTTGAATTATCTTTCTGAATTAGTGTTTTTGGTTTTCTTAAGGTAAATACCCAGAAGTGAAATTGCTGTATCATATGTAGTTCTATTTGTAATTTTTTGAGTAACCTCCCATACTGTTTTCCACAGTGGCTGCACCAATTTACATTCCCAACAACAGGGCACAAGGGTTTCCTTTTCTCTACATCCTTGCCAACACTTGTTATTTTTTGTCTTTTTGATGATAAGTCATTCTGACAGGTGTGAGGTGATAGTTCATTGTGGTTTTGATTTGCATTTCCCTGATTAGTGATATTGACATCTTTTCATGTGTCTGTTGGCCATTTATATGTCTTCATGGGAGAAATGTCTATTTACGTCCTCTGCCCATTTTTTAATCAGATTGTTTTTTAATATTAAGTTAATTATAATTTGGATATTAACCCCTTATCAAATATATCACTTGCAAACATCTTCTCCCATTCAGTAGGCTGCCTCTTCACTTTGTTGATGGTTTCCCTCACTGTGCAAAATCTATAGATTCCATGCAATCACTCTCAAAATACCAATGGCATTTTTCACTGAACTAGAACAAAAAGTCCTAAAATTTGTATGGAACCACAAAAGACGCCGAATAGCCAAAGCAATCTTGAGAAAGAAGAACAAAGCTGGAGGTATCACATTCCCTGATGTCAAACTAAACTACAAAACTATAATAATCAAAACAGTATGGTACGGGCACAAAAACAGACATATAGATCAATGGAACAGAACAGAAAGCTCAGAAATAAACTCACACTTATATGGTCAATTACTCTACGACAGAGAAGGCAAGCGTATACAATGGGGAAAAGATAGCCTCTTCGATAAATGGTGTTGGGAAATCTGGACAACTACATGCAGAAGACTGAAACTGGGCCATTTTCTTACACCATCTACAAAAATAAGCTCAAAATGGATTAAAGACTTAAATGTAAGACCTGAAACCATAAAACTCCTAGAAGAAAACATAGGCAACACACTCTTTGACATCAGTCTTTTAGATCTGTCTCCCTAGGTGAGGGCAACAAAAACAAAAATAAACAAATGGGCTCATGCATTTTAAAGACCACTGGGCACACATAACATCAGAAAGCTAGATTCAGTGGCAGAGTTTGAAGCCAACTGGAGAGCAAGCAGGGAGATGCTCAGTCTGCTTTGAACCTCAGCCAAGAGGCAACTTCATCTCTCCTCCTGTTCTTGTCACAGGAAAACTGACAGTAAGAAAAAGAGGGCACTAAACCAGATAAGGCCAGATCATTCTCTCCAAAGGTCACTGACACCGAAGTCCTGACTCTTCAAAAGGTCCTTCAAATTAATCAGTCAAAATCTCTGCAAAGAAGTCTCACTGAATTCCATGGGCTCAAAGACAACTGTTATTCCCCCAAATTTGTTGCAGTAAAAATAATGGCAGGACTCAGCTCAAATGCTTCCTCCTCAGAAAGACCTTCTTGGCCACCTTCTCCTAAAAGAACAGTCTCCCCATCCCCTTATTCTCTTTATTTTTCAGAAGACTGTGTTATATGGCTACTTACTTGTTTGCCCCACAGAATATATCTCTAGGTGGGCAGAAACATAGTTTATTCGCTGCTGTGTCCCCAGTTTTGTACAGAGTCAGCACTTAAAACATTTACTGGTTGAATGAATGAGTAAACACTGCATATAACACCTTAAGTAACCTGTTTATTTCCTTTTCAGAAAATTCCATATAGTACAGAAGATAAATCAATTATATCATTTACAATTGAGTATCTTTTTAGAAATTGGGCATCAGGTTTTAGCTCCTGAATGTAACATATTACAACACTGTTGCCATGAGCAAGTGAGATCTAACTTAAAACCCAGATCATCTCTACTGAGTAATACCCTTCCCAGGAATACAGGCCTTCCTAGCTGAGGACTGCAGGCATGGTCCCTCTCCTGTCACAGGACCACTCTGTACAATGTTGTTTCTGCTCGGAAAACGCATTTCTTTTAGGAAACTGAAATTCTAACCTGGATGCTGTGTCAAAGATAAGGATCCTTCAGGAAAAGGGGGAATACTGAGTGGTGGTGAGTTCTTAGACCTTGATGGCATAAATAAAGGCTCGTCTGCAAGTCACCATCCACCAGGGGTTCAGAAGTGGAAATCAAAGAGCTGTTGCCACCAGCAGGACTGCAGACCTGTGGCTTCAGGGCCTGCCCTTGTGTCAGAATCACCCCACTCCCAGCTTGTCTCATACGGGAGAGCTGTTGGGAAGTGCAGCAAAGGATTTGAAAGCAGGACACAAATCCAATACATGCAGTTTTCTCAAGGTACTTTCTTAAAAACATATTCTCAAATGGGAGAATTCTGAAATCATGTTATGCCATAATAAATCAGGCAATGCCTCCTTTAAAACTAATCTAACAAGTGATTTACTTAACAAATTAACTTCAAGTTCTACAAACCCACTGGGTCAAAGGCTATATCAGTCTTTTCACTCTAAGGGAAAACACATATAAATAACCAGAGAAATAAATGCAGATTTGGCTGCTTTTCCACATAACAAAACTGCCCTTAGACAAAAAGAACCTTCTCCCCAAATCCCCTAACGGAAAATACTGGGCCCCAGCTCTGGAGGGGAGTAGGGAGCTGCACCTTCCAGAAGCACTACTCTCAGATCGTATGACTTTCTCAGAATGAGGCCTGGCTGCAGGTTCCAGCCCTGCTCAAACTTACTGTCCAACAACCCACAAGGTACATTTTCAAGCAAGAGCCTGAACCCTCCAATGAAAAATTGTGTAACAGCGGCAAACTCCTTTCTAAAATTCTCTCCAAAAACTTGCATCTTATTGTAAACCAAGGGTTCTTATGTCTACATGCAATATTGATCTGTGTGTACATGTGTGGTTTTCTAGAGAGACCTCATAGTGTTCAGAGGCTCAAAAGGGGTGTATGTCAAAAGAAGTTAAAACACCACTCTTTTAAAGGGTGGTGAAACTTTTTCCTTTGGATTATTTTGGGAAACCAAAGTTTCTCAGAGCCGCCTCTGGTTTCTATCAAGCTGGGAACTGTCTGGCGTCAAACACTTTTTCCCAGGAGGAATACGAGGAATCCGGAGGACCAGCTGCCACACTCCTTTTGTGGGTGCAGATCCCTCACATTCCCGGGGTACCCAACGACAGCCTGCAGGACCTCACTGTTCATGCAGCCTCTGAGATCAAGGCAGCAAGTCAGCGAGGTCTCTACTTAGGATGCTGATTCTTGAATTTGCTTTGGACTCTTGGATGTTGGCATTTTTCACTGCAAGGCTGTGACACTTCATAATAACTGTTTTTTCTCAGAAACACATTATTTTATCCAGCTTCCTAAGAAAGATCAAAATTAATGTTGAGTCTTCAATGCTTCAGGACATCACTCAAGATGCAGGGCACATCTCCATAGAAACTTTCCTCCTGGGCAAGTTTTTTCTTCAACTGAGCGTTTCTACATCAAAAACTAACCCTGGAGCTTCCCTGGTGGCGCAGTGGTTGAGGGTCCGCCTGCTGACGTGGGGGACGCGGGATCCTGCCCCTGTCCGGGAGGATCCCGCGTGTCGCGGAGTGGCTGGGCCCACGGGCCATGGCCGCTGGGTCTGAGCGTCCGGAGCCTGTGCTCCGCAGCGGGAGAGGCCGCAGCGGTGAGGGGCCCACATACCGCAAAAAAAAAAAAAAAAAAGTAACCCTGAAGTCACTGTCCCACTGATCTCTGGCTCCCTCAACATACTGTGTCCTAGACATTTAAAATTTTTCAACATCCTGTAAGAATTAATACTTGTACATTCCCCCTTCTATTTATAAAAATTATTTTTTATTTTTGTTTTAACAAACTTGCTCTCTATGAGCTTTTTCTAACATGGAAACTTAAATATCATATAAATTTAAATATCCTACAGATTACATGAACTCTCCACTCCCACCAACCCTGGCTGCTGGACCCGCTGTGATCACACATTCTTTGTTCCTACAAGCCAGGGAAGAAAGTGACCTTGTTACTCTCAAATATCACTCTCATTTCAAGTCCACCCGGTTACCACTGTTCTTTCACATATATGGCAATTTTTGGTCTTTCTTCCAAAATGTGGCCAAAGGTACAATAAAAGGCTGAAAATGCCTATTTTCTGCTTGCTCTCCTGGACTACAATCTCCCTCTACCATTTTTTCTAAACCAAAAGGTACCATTGTATTTGGAAAATAATAAATTTTAGAAAAAGGTACCTGTACGCTCTTATTTCCAGAATGACTACATGCACAGAAGGAGAAATTACAATCTGCTGAGAAAACTTCAAAATAATTTCTAATTCTGTTTGCTATAATTTGACAATTCTATCTGAAGAGTCTAGAAAAGATACCATTGTGAGATGTGTCAAAGGCATTATCCTAATTGAAATCTATATAAATGGAATACTCAGTTCCTTTTCAAGCCACATAAAAGCACATACAGACCAGAGACCCTTCCTATTAAATCAAGGGGGGTGGGATGCCTGTAAAGTACATGTCACCAAAGTAGTAAATATTTTAGCCTCAAAATACCTCAGCCATTTATCATGGTATATGTAAGCGCTGGTCTAGAGAGCTTCACATGCTGACATACAAACGAAATATTGAACAGTGCTCCTTTTTAAAAAATCGAAATCAGGAAAAGCAGACGTGTTCTATTCATCTAGCTGGTTTTCACTCCCAAGTTTTTGTTTTCCACACGTTTTATTGTTTTCTTTAAATACACTAGACCTTTCACTTCTCTGTGTTCATGGAAAAGAAAAGTGGAATGGATAATCCCAAACAATTGATTTGGGAATGCACTGCATTTTTTGGTAGCTCTCCATTAACATGGGTCTGTGTCAGAGGAGAAGGGATGTAAACCGACTAGAGTCACAGGCACAATGGGGAGAAGGAAAGCCAGCTGAAGGCTTAGAGACTGGCAAGAAATAATCCACCCTCGGGAAACTGAAAGCCAAGGCCATAACTTCCTCTGTATTTAAAATCCAGAGTGCTGACTCTTCATTAATTTTAGATGAATTTCACAGTAGGTTTTTTGTAATTCCCAACAGCTTGCATTACTAGCTCATGAGGTGGCTCTATCAATTAAGAGATCTGGTTTCCTGGGCAGAGCCTCCGGATCACATGCCCACCTTCACGTGAAGGTGTTGTGCTGCCAAGGGGCTCATGAATCCTCAGAAGTAGCAAAAGCCCCTCCTCCAAAACCCTGTTCAGGACCAGATCCCTGAGCCCCCAGAACACTGTGGGAGAAATTCCGAGAGGGGAAGAAACAAACTACCAAAGGTAGAAGATGACCATCTTTGACTGTAATTTAAATTTGACAGGGTTCTGTTATAATAATGCACACCTGTCACCAGTGTCGTCTTATATATTGGCCTGCCTCTAGAAGAATGGTCTTTCTGAAAGCAACACCTTCTGTCTTTTCTGCCTCTGGCAAAATTGGAATAAGGAATATAAAACAGAATCTTACTTTCATGAGCAGAGCTCACAACACAGGATACACATGAGGTCCACAAGGAAAGAAGGGAGCCAGTGACGGTGATGCCAGATGTGGGTTCCTGACCAGTCAGAGGCTGCAAGAGCAGATCGCTGGACTTCCAGGCTAGAAACGGTGAGCTGAGACCCCAAGGCACTCCCCGCAGGGGCAGAGTCACAGGGTTGCAAGGACCAGACTCCCAGTCCTCTTTCTACTTCAGGGTCCCCTTTCTGGTGGCAGACAAGAATTACCAGACTTGGGCTTCCCTGGTGGCACAGTGGTTGGGAGTCCGCCTGCCGATGTAGGGGATGCAGGTTCGTGGCCCGGTCCGGGAGGATCCCACGTGCCGCGGAGCGGCTGGGCCCGTGAGCCATGGACGCTGAGCCTGCGCGTCCGGAGCCTGTGCTCCGCAGCGGGAGAGGCCACAACAGTGAGAGGCCGGCGTACCGCAAAAAAAAATAAAATAAAATAATTACCAGACTTAACAGAAAAGCCCATGAGAGGGTACAGATTAACTTAGAATGCATTAAGGAAAAAAAATGGAGGAGGAGGAGCAGATGGTATAAAAGAGATAAACCCAAGAAAAATGAAAAGAGAAGCCCTGTGAGAACTTGGCGGGGGGGGGGGGGGCGCAGGGGGCGACTGGGTCATTGATCAAAAGAAACTAAGGAAACCAAGGAGAAAATATCATGGTGCAAGACACCTGGCTCAGAGGACAAGTTTATCCAGTGCTCTCCCACAAAGGATATCTTAAGGATTTGAGGAGGGGCAAGAGGCCAGTAGTGAGGAAAGAGAATCTCAGGGGTCCAGGGATAGAGAGCCTGGCATGATGACTGGTGAGGAGAAGCCAGGCTTGCACACATGGACTCCCACCAGCTAGGACCCTGCAGCCCTTGTTCTAGGTTCTCCCCCTACTGTGAATCGGTCCCTCCATTCTAAAAAGCTGGCTTCAGAGCTTTTTAGACGAGACATAAAGAAACTTTAGAGCTGGAGTTCTTTTGTAACTTAGCCTGATGAACATCAAAGACCCCACCCCACTGTCACTGCCACTGCAGCCAAATGCACATACACAAATACCCACAAGATTTCACATTCAACTTGCAGGAAGACAGAGACTTCTCCCTTCGCCTGCCCAAAGTTAAAAACCCTGACTCAAAGAATTCACTGCATTGTTTTGAGTAAGAGGGTGGTGTTTTGATCCACACCCCTTTGGATGGTGTGTGTGTGGGCTGTAGGCAGTCCGGACAGGGCAGGAGACAGAGAGTAGGGTCAGGTCCTGCTCTAGGAAGATGACAGTCATCTAGGGCCTCCCAAAGCTTCACCAGGATTTTTACTCCTGGACCCAAGACGTTAATGAGAAAATAGCTGGTTACTTTCTAGACACTCCACAAATAACCAAAAAATCGAAAAACAAACGAAAATTCCAAAACATAAAAGTGCTTACGTAAGTTAAAAAAGAAAGAAAAACTGGCATGTTGACTTATAAACTATTAACCCAGGAGAAAGGAATCTAACTAACCACTTTATAATTAAGAATTTATCATGTTTAATGTTATTCAAATACCTGCTTTAAGATTCTTCAAAGGCCTTCCTTAAAAGGAATGGCAAAGTGGGTAAGGACTTCCTTTAAGAGATTCACAGAAGACTGACTCTCACTTCAAGAGTCTGGACCTGCTCACTGACAGTCCCCAGGCACAGCCACTGTCTTCTGAGCAGGGTCATCTGCTGAATGCTCAAGGGATCACTGGAGAGCCAGCCCATATTAACTCACTATGGGGATAACCTATTTGACGAGACCTTTCTCAAGCCTCAAAGAATCTGGTTTGAAATCATCACGGTGGTTGGATGAGGGGTTCCAAAGCCAGTTTCCAGGCTTCCCGCTCGTCTGGCAGGGCCACTCAGTCCCTTAGCAACAGCATCACACCACTGAGAGATACTGATGTAAGCCCTACAACCACAGGCAGGAAAAGGAACCGACAAGGCTGAACCACGTACCTGCCCCTGCCTCATCACTGCAAAAACAAGAAACCAAAACCTCTCATTCCCATTTTAAATACCAATTTGGTCACCTGTATAAAAGAACTCCTAAAACGGAAAAAATGTGGCCAAAAAATATTCCTTTCTTCCTTGGCTTGAGCACCCATCTCACTCAACACTAACCAATCAACAGTGCCCACCTGCTCTGTGCTTACTCAGCACGGAGGTGGGTAAGAGGCCAGGGGACCCCACTGCAGTGCTTGGAAGGAGCCCAGGAGGAGCAGGACAGCATTTCTGGGAAGGGAAATGGAAGTTACCAGGCCAACTCTGACAGATAACACAAAATGTCAAAAATTCTTATCAGGCCCAGTAGAGCAAGGTTTCAGAAAACAGTTAAGTCTGCAATTTCTGGAAGATTTCTTCTAAGCTGCGGGTCAAAATGTATATACTTTAAACATGTATTACATTTTAATTTTTGAGATTAACACTCTGGCATTATAAATTCAAATAGTTGGAAGAACCTCTTGACCATCTGCCCCAGAAAACCCTGGGCCCTGTACTTGTTACCTGTGCTGTCAAAACAACTCATCACCTAATCCAGAAACTCAACTTGTGTTTTTTCCTTCCATGAGATTTTCGTACCACAGATCAGACCTCATGAAATAACATTCACCGCAGGCTATTAAGCCTCTGCCTACACCCCTGTTGGTCAGTCAAGCCTGAAGACAAAAGCTCGGCTGACCAAATGAGTTTGGTCTCTGGCTTGGAGCATGATCAACAGTCATTTCTACTGGGAGTTTTAGCCTTAAAAAAAAAATTAATGTTCCTGCTTTACTATCAGGATCGAATATCACTCATCATCTCCCCACAGACATTAGCCTACCTTGGGAAATTAAAACAAAAGCAACTCCTTTCCCCTGGGTTTTCTACTACTCTTGACTTATTTTCCGCTTCGATCTTGCCTGTGAGCTTAGCCAGAGCCGGCAGCTCCGCCTTCCCCTAGGACAGCTCCCTTCAGACTTCCTAGCACAGGCACTGGAGTTTCTGCTCCTAACTCTGTGGGGTGGGGCTGGACAGTAGGATGGGAAACCAAGCAGAGGCCACATCAAAGTAGTCACTGCCATGGGCTAATGCTCCAGAGGTCATTTGTAACAGGCATCTGGATATTAAGGACACAACAATGTCTCCAGTTCCAGCTCAGGTGAGAAGGAGGTCCGTCATTTTTATCAAAGGAAGCAACAAAATAAGGTAGGAGATGCTCACCCCAGTGACCGCAGGGTGAAGAGCAGGCGCTGTGGAGCCTGCCTCCCCTGAACCAAGCTCTCTGCCTGTTGCTGGCTGCAGCCACAGGCCCCCTTGTACTCTGCATGGCTTTACCCCATCCTCAACGTCAACCGGCTCTTCCTTATTTGTCATCATTAGGTCCAAGCAGGACCACGCCCCCACCCGCACCCCCACCCCCACACACTCACTTCCCTCTACCTGCTCTCAGAGGTAAAATTATCAGCAAGGTAGGGTTAGAATCTACCACATGGTCCACTTTGCATGGAATTCACCTTAACAAACATCTGCTTGGTCTACTACACCTGCCAGGGGTGAGGGTCTCCTGTTTTAAAATCTGTCTATGAAGAAAAATCATTGCCCCTCAATCTGGCAGGCAGAGTCCTAAGGTGAAATAACCTGCCCTCTGCTCCTTCCATCATAATTGAAACACTTCCCGTCAGCCTTCCATGATCAGGGCACACACAGTGAATCTCTCATAGGGTTTTCTTTTGGAGCCAGGTATACCCACACTACTTTGCTCTATTCTAACACTCCCTCCGCCAGGTCACATTTACCTGGCTGTGCTGTTAAGGTTTCCAGGGCACGGAGCCATCACCTGCACACCCTCCGACAGGGGCATTCTCAACCAGCTCTGCTGCTAGCTCCCACTTGGAGTTCCTAGGCTCCACTTCGGTGTCGACACTGCTGCTAAGTCACCCAGGTCTCTGAGGTCTCTGGTTCTGCAATTTTCCTGTCCCCTTAATATTCAGCTTAAAGCCTTCTTAACCAGCTTTGCAAGTCTCCCAGAAAACACCACTCTGGCCTTCATGAAATACCTCCCCTCTGGTTATCAGAGGCTCTGGTCTAGGGAACCGGCCCCTTCCTTCCAAAAATAAAAACAAAAACAAAAAAACACGTTGCCTAGGAAACCAGCTAGAGACATCCCATATCAGTTTTCTCTTTCAGAATCACAAGTTGTAGAAGAAATTTAACCACTGTCTCTGCCAAGTCCTTCCATTTCCTATTCAGAAATTCAAAGTTTCTGGTGAAGACCCAGGTTTCTCCTACGAGTCCCTCCCACATGACAGGAGGATCTGATGAGCACCAGCAGGGTCCTCCCCTCAGCTAGAAGTCAGCTCAGGAAGAGGGCAAGTCTCACCTGCTGCAGGGCCAGGTCTAAACACAGCTGCCTCCATTCTTCCCAATAGCTGGAAGTCTCTTCCCCGACAAGGCACAACTAGAATTCCCTCCCACTGCAAATACGAACAGGGCAGAATCCTGACTCTCTAGAAAGAGAGGAAGGCTACTACATCCCTGAGACTTCCCTGGTGGCGCAGTGGTTAAGAATCCGCTCTGCCAATGCAGGGGACACAGGTTCGATCCCTGGTCCGGGAAGATCCCACATGCTGAGGAGCAACTAAGCCCGTGCACCACAACTACTGAGCCTACACTCTAGAGCCTGCGAGCCACAACTACTGGGCCCGTGGGCTGCAACTACTGAGCCCACGCGCTCTAGGGCCCGTGCTCCACAAGAGAAGCCACCACAATAAGAAGCCTGCGCACCGCGAAGAGTAGCCCCCGCTCGCCACAACTAGAGAAAGCCCACGCAGAGTAGCAAAGACCCAATGCAGCCAAACATAAACAAAATTTTTTAAAAAAGACTACTACATCCCTGACTGTGGGCTGCATATGGAAGACTCCAACCCTGAGGTCTCAAATTGGAGACCCGTGCTACTAAGGACACACACTCAGTGAGAGTGATGCCTCCTGAGGGCTGGGATAGGAAGCCAGACAGGAGGGCCACCCTTGCAACTCCGCAGGCAAATGCCTTTCAAGTCTGTGACAAGGGCACAGACATACTTCTCTTGTAAGACAGTGCTAAACCCACTGGACACTTTCCAACAATAGATTCCCAAAGACTCTCCCCCGACCCCCACCCCGGCCAGTTCCCTTCCCAGGTTATTCTACTCTAAAAACTATTCAATCCTTCCAATAAATCCAAGTTTTAAAGAGCATTCTTCAAGTTCCTCCTTGTTCCCAATGTGCTTGCATTCACTCATTCATTCATTCATTCACCCAGCAAACATTTAAGAAGCTTGTGCAATGGGTCAGATACAGAGCTAGGCACTGGGTATATAAGAATGAGCAAAATCGACAAGGTCCCTGCCCTCCCGGAGGAAGGGGAAAAGCAGATGTCTCTTAAAGAATATGTCACAACAACAGTGAGAAGTGCTGTAAAGGACAAAAGAGAAAAGGGGAGCGAGGTGAGGGGTCAGAGCTGTTTTCTGAAGAGGGAGCAGCAAGGTGGCTCAGTTCCTGAAAGGCAGAGCTCCCTTCCAGCTGGGAGTGGAAGGGTGCCTAGACTATAATAAACCAGGAGGAGAGAGGCACGGGCCCAGGCTGAAGCAGGAGGCAGGAGTGGCTGGATCACGCAGCACTTTTCAGACCAGGTTCAGAATGTGGCTCTTATCCTGGGAGCAACTGGAAGCCTTCCTAGGGTTTTGAGCAAGGACGTGGCATGATTATATTGGGAAATTTTTTTTTTTTAAGAAGATGTTGGGGGTAGGAGTTTATTAATTAATTAATTTATTTTTGCTGTGTTGGGTCTTCGTTTCTGTGCAAGGGCTATCTCTAGTTGTGGCAAGTGGGGGCCACTCTTCATCGCGGTGCACGGGCCTCTCACTATCGTGGCCTCTCTTGTCGTGGAGCACAGGCTCCAGACGCGCAGGCTCAGTAGTTGTGGCTCACAGGCCTAGTTGCTCCACGGCATGTGGGATCCTCCCAGACCAGGGCTCGAACCCGTGTCCCCTGCATTAGCAGGCAGATTCTCAACCACTGCACCACCAGGGAAGCCCGGGAATTTTTAAGACACCACTCTGGCTGCAGAGGGGTGAAGAGATTAGAAAGGAGAGGAAGCAGCTGTGGGGAGAGGAGGGAGGCAGCTGCTGCAGTCTTCGAAGCCAAAAGATGGTAGTTTGGACTAGAGTGGTGGCAGTGAAGTTGGCAAGAAAGAGAACCATTCAAGAGACGTTTAAAAGATGAAAATAACAGCACTTGGTAACGGATGAGATAAAAGCCAGCTTGCATTTGCAGTGAAGAGAAATGTCAGTTACCTCCAGGAGAAAATACTGGCTGTATATACTCTGCAGCTCACATACTTCCTTTGGCAACTATTTTTCAAATTTCTAGACAAATTTAAAGCTCTTCTTATTTGCTCTTAAACCTATTCTTAAAAACCGTCATCCATTTTTGAAACACATTTATTGAGCATCTACTATGTGCTGGGGATAGAAAGGTGATCAAGATAGCCAGGCCCTTGGCATGTCTCCTCTGAGCCTCTAAACCCCCCTGGCAATGAATGCAACTCCCAAGGCTGAGGTCACCCTACCTCCAGAAACCTTCACATGAGTCACTCAACAGACTCCTGTCTACCTCTCAGAGACCTTCCACAATGCAACAGCAGCACAAGCAGGGAGATTCACTCCTTATTTCATAAGATCTGAGCCCCGGGAGACATCCCGCATCAAATCTAACTTCTCCAGGTGTCTGAGCTGCCAAAACCTTGCTCTTACAGGAAGACAATGAACCCCAAGAAGCAGTTCTTCCTTCTACATAATCAAACTCCTTTTCTCTAAAACGTACTGAGTTTGGGACCTACATGTGAACTGTGCTGTTCCATTTGTTGCCCAAATTAGTTTGTGCTGGATTTTATCCTACCATAGAGATTGAACAGTGTAGCTCCAGGGTTTACAAAACCATCAATGTGGCCACACAGAGCTATTTAACTGAAAATTAACTAAAATTAAAACTTCAGTTTCTCAGTTGCACTAGCCACCTTTCAAGTATTTGATAGTCACATGCGGCTAGTGGCCACCATATTGACGGCACAGATGTAGAGGTGCTGCTACAGGGTTCTTTGCTGTTTGATTTGAATTTCCCCTTAAAAAAAAAAATACACAAAAATTTAACATATGGAGACTTTCAACATATTAACTGTGTTCTCCTCGATTTTATAAGTGAATGCTATAATCTGAATTTAAATTAACATGCACCACAAAAATAGTGCTTTTTAGTTAGTTTCATAGTTCGGGCTTTGTGTATATTTTATTTGCCAGGAATGTTGAAGATAAAACCTTGTGATTCCTTGTGAGGAAGAAAGGGACCATGATTTTACAAGCCAATGTAGACAGAGACTGTTTTACTCTTTTTACATATACCCTACACATTGTCCAATATAGGTGATATTCTCAGTAAATACATAGATTAATTGGTAATCTAATTTTGTGCCTACTTTTCATAATCAAGTCTATAAGGGGCTTGCAAGAAATGTTCATTTCAGATTTGGAATTTCAACTACTAACACCAGTCCTGTAATGATGCAACATGCAGGAATTTTTTCTCTCGAACCATATCTACCATGTGATTTTATATCCCAAAGATACATTTATATTGTGACAGAAAATCCGCCAACAATGCTTCATATGTGAAACTATCTCGGAACAAGATTAGCAAAATGTTACTGAAACTGAGTGACAGAAACACGAAGCTCGTTATGTTATTCTTTCCTTACGTGTATTCAAAATGTTTTTTCCTGAATAATAGATCTTTTTTAAAAAAAAGGACTAATGCAATTATGTACAAATTCAATCGGTTCTAACAAATATTCTGTAGGGTAATTATAAACTTTGATATGGCTGGGTTCATAGTATTTTACCAAACCTCCCAAGCCAGGTCAAGAACTAACAAAGCCAGTGACTTGTTTTATGAAATTCTCCTCCTGTGTGACCGGAGGTGGGGTGGTTATGAGAAAGCATCACACCATGTCCCTTCAGGTGGGTTCTTCTTTCAGCAACTCGGAGCCATCATGCTTGATCACCTGATAATAAGGCCACTGGCCTCTGCCTCCTCTTATCAGAAAAAAAAGACTAAAAATCCACTTCCCACAGCCCAACACTAAAGCAGACACCTGCAGACAGAGGAACAATGCTTCCGGTCCACCCTGACTTCAAGGTGAGCCCTGTACCCACTGCCGAGGCTCCAGGGCAAGCACTGCCCAGGTGCCGGCTGATGGTTAGCACGTTACAGGCTGTCCCACACTGAGCCACAGCAGGATGCCTCCAGTGGACTCCAGTGGATGTGCACAGGAGCCATTTCAGTCCTACCTACTGCCCTGTGGTTACTTTGCACACAGAATGATGGGAAATGTGGACCCAGAACAGAAGCTCAACCCCTCCAGGCCAAGTTCCCCACTGCCTGTGAGTCAGCAAACCCTTGTAAGAAATTCCCAAGGTACCTCAAGCAGTGTCCGGCTCTGAGCCCCAGCCCCTCCCCTCTGCTCTGTGAGGCACCTGCCTCTCCCATCTTCATGCCCTCCTCTCAGGCCCTCCTCCCCTGAAGCCAGACTTGCCACACACTGCTCCCTCCCTTGAGGTGCTCTTCCCAACACTCCCAGTTGCTGGCCTCCCTCCCTTTATTCTTTCTCAGGGCCTGTTCTTTTTCCTCAGAGGAAGGAGACTTCGCGCTTATCACAATTTAATATATACAATGCACACGTCTGCTGACTTGTTTATTGTCTAGACTACGTAATGTGCTATGTGTCGGCAGGGAATACATCTGTTTTGCTCCCCACTGGATTTCCAATGCCAAGCACAATGCTTGGCTCCAGCAGACGCACAGATACTTGTTTAATGAGTGATAATCACTGTTCAGTCAGTCCTTTCAGTGGAAAGATTTTTAAATTTTATATTTCAAGCCCCAAATGATATACAGAACCATCTTGAGGAACACTGCTTAAAAAACAACATTAGGTGTAAGAAAGGACTTAAAATTGAGTAAGAGAACTGGCCAGCTTATGTCAGCTTTAAGTAACAAACGTGAAATGAAACTCTTATGAAATGCATATTGTGATTCTGAAAGGTTATTTGCGGGAGCAATCCAAGCGGTGGGTTTAAATCTCAAATCCTAAATAAGGTGGTGACTGAAGAGGGCTCCTCTTGCCCAGTTCCATTCTCAACTGTTAGGATAAGCCGGGAGGGGCTCAGTGTGTTAGTTCCAATCATCGTCTTGGGGGTAAAGCCCTTAGAACCAATCTTCCAAGCAAACCCAACAGACAAAGGTTACCTCGTTGTTTCAAAGCCCACCCTGCTCCCCACCCCACCAGCTTCCTCACAGAAAGGTCAGATTCTTCTCTCAACAGTCCCACCTATGCTCACAGTGGCCTGGCCTCTGGTTTTGTTCACCAAAGAAAAACCAAAGAGGACTTAAGTCTTCTGCAACTCCCATAGAGTTCGTCCTTAGGTTTAACAAAGTTCTCCCAATACGCAGCAGATGTTCTGAATGAGAACTCAGAATTTAAACAGGGGTCAGTACACAATAAAAGACTAGGAATGCATGACCCCAAAGCAGAGGGAAATCTCACTTTTTAAACTGGTAAAACTTCCAGGGCACATGGCTTGAGAAGATTCCAAAATGAGGCAGGGTGCATCTGAAACAACCACAGAACTCATATTGGGGAGCAACATAAGCTTGAGTTCTAGTCCCAGCTATAAGCCCTTGTCCTTGCTGTGTGATCTTGGACAAGTTACTTAACTTCTCTGAACCTCAGTTACCTCATCTTAAAATAAGATTGACACTAGTCTCTACTGCTCATAGGATGATGTGAGGTTTAAAAGTAGGAACAGTGCACACAGTAATTCTCCATAAATGATGGTTACTCATATGGTTATCACCTACCCTTTCTTTTCTCTTTACAAAAGCGCTAGCACAAACATCGACCTGAGACTTCAGACTCATTTCCTTTCAACCATTTAATTTCTCAGATCCTTAGATTCATAAACTCACATAATCTATGACACTGTATTGGAGCGAGTGTGGGGGAGGAGACTAAGAAATCAAGTCCTCATTTTGGAAGAGACCCTCAAGATCCAGAGTAGGGAAATGATGTGCCCAAGACACACATAATAACAGGATAAACCCCCAGGACTGGAAACAGGTCTCTTAATACCAACTGCAGTGCTCTCTCTACCTCACTCAGAAACCCAGGGTTTCTGTGATTTCATGACCTCCTAGCATCCCTCTGATGAATGGTACCTCACAGACACTTCACACAACGCAATTAAGCATTACAAGGAGTTTGGCAAGAGGCAACATGGAATCTTGCATAGAACCTTGAGGTGCTTTAAAATTCACGTATAAGAGTATTCACACCAGCCTACGTTTCTAAACTTCTTATAACGATAGTTATTTTTTTATTTTTATTTTTTTTGTGGTACGCGGGCCTCTCACTGCTGCGGCCTCTCCCGTTGCGGAGCACAGGCTCTGGACGCGCAGGCCTAGCGTCCATGGCTCACGGGCCCAGCTGCTCTGCGGCATATGGGATCCTCCCGGACCGGGGCACGAACCTGCATCCCCTGCATCGGCAGGCGGACTCTCAACCACTGCGCCAGCAGGGAAGCCCACAATAGTTATTTTTAACTTGGGATTTAAAGTTGACAAAGAACTCAATGAACAGGCAGGACAAAGGGAGCTGTCTGTCTATGGCTGGTTAGCTCCTGAAGTCAATGCTTCTCACGCGGACAAGAGTCAGCCAAAGGACAGAGCTTCACGCAAACTGAAAAACGTTCCTCCAGCCCACAGACCATGGATTACTGCCTGGGCTCCAAGTGGCAAATCTTACGAGATGCTCCCTAGCTTTTCCCCAGAACCACCTACCAGTTAACCATACGTTCTGTCATCCGACAGGAGCAACTGTTACTGGGTGCTCACGCTGTGCCAGGCACACGAGTGACTTCATGTAATCCTCACAACTACCGATAAAGAATGTACTACCGTGGTTCACATGACCTAGAACCCCACTGACTATGACACCATTATTTTACGTACGAAAAAGGGAGTTACTGCCAACTACAACTTAAGACCTCATAGATTATAAGATACTTTTCAGAAATGTTAAGATGAGACAAACTGTACTGTCTTAGCGTTGTTGAAATGTGAATATTGTCCCACTTACAGATAAAGAAACTGAGGTACACAGAGAGAGAAAATAATTGCCCAAGGTCACGGAGCTGATAAGTGGAAGCACTGGGATACATACCTGGTAAGTCTGGTCAACTTTTCATGGCAGTAAACTCAGATTTCTTGAGAGCCACATGAATTACCCAAAAACACACCTGGCAGAGAGGCAGGACACAATGGTGCTAACTCTTGTTCCACCATGAGCACATTAACTGCGGCAATTCTCTGAACATCTCTGAACCTGACCTTTCATGTGTCCAAGAAGGCACTGTGCTAGACTATACTAAACCGCCATCCTTCTTCTGGGAAAAGCAATGCGGTACGATGGAAAAAGCACACTTGGAATCA
This sequence comes from Grampus griseus, assembly GCF_964374135.1. Lineage (NCBI taxonomy): Eukaryota > Metazoa > Chordata > Mammalia > Artiodactyla > Delphinidae > Grampus > Grampus griseus. Next base: position 14,197,737 of record NC_139014.1, on the reverse strand, counting down.
GAAAGTCGTAGACTGAAATTCTTGTTCCAGAGAATTCCCTGGCGGTCCACTGGTTAGGACTCTGTGCTTTCACTGCCGAGGGCCTGGGTTTAATCCCTGGTGGGGGAACTAAGATCCCGCAAGCCGTGTGGTACGGCCAAAAAAAAAAATCTTGTTCCACTATCTAACCAGCTTATTGCCCTGGGAAATTTACTGAACTGCTCTGAGCCTCTGTTTCCTCTCCTGTAAATTGAGGCTACCAGCATCTAGCTCACTCAGAGGGCTGCTCAAGGACGGGAAAGGATATATATACAAACAGAGAAAGCAGCACATGGCAGAGCTGGAATTCAACAAATGCTCTTTTCTATACTAGCCACCTTCTGCTTTGGGACAGAATCAAGGAACAAACAATTCCCTGTGACCTCAGCAATTCCCAAGTGGGACACTCAGGAGAGAATAAGGATCAGACAGGAGAAAGCAGACCCTGAGGGACACTCAGGCAAAGAAAATGAACTGGAAGCACCTGGAGGACAGGGATGAACTTCCAAACTTCTCAATAAACTAACTGACAAGGGAATGGGAAAAAAAGAGAGAACTTAACACTATCAAAAGACACTGGTCAATAGATATGAGGATGAAGAGATACCAAACCTGACACAGAAAACCAGTCTTGGAAGATTCAGTTTGATACCAAAAGTGATCTACAGCAGGAAGAATTTCCCCATTGTTCTGTTTTGTTCTTACTTAATATTCTGTGCATTTCTCCCCTTTCTTTCTTCAAGAGCTTCAGAAAATCCTCAGAAGAGCTTTGACTTGGAGGGAAGGTGAATCATATAGATGTAGAAACAAGTTCTTGACCTGTTTCTTTCTCCATCGTACCCATAATGCCTCAAAGTTTCTGGCACACAGCCAACTCTCAACAAAAATTAGTTGAGTGAATATTTTTTGACTACATGTCATTTCACTTTGACCAAAACTGCAAAACATCCTATATATTTATTCTACCTAAAAGCCTAATAATCTTTCCTACTTCTTTTCCAGAAGCATTCTAAAACCATAATCTCTAATACACAAACAATACACTTGGCGAAAGCTATTTCTCCAGTCCTCTCACACGATGACATTCTACCCGCTCTTCAAACCTCCAGCAAGGTCCAGCCCCCTCAGCCCCACCAAACCCCTGCACTTTCTCTTCCCCCTCCTCTGTCCAGCCCTCGGGTGCCTTGTCAGTTGTCTCAATTACCACCATCATCTGAACTGAATCAGTTTGTTAATCTCCTTCCTCTCAGGCACAGCACCTTTCCTGGAGATTAATGTGCAGGCAGGTCAAGTTCACCCACAGTCTTCCATACACCCCCTACCCATCCCCATCCCAGCCTTCCCTGACACTCCCAGAGAGGCCCAGTGGGAAAAAAAAAAAAAAGGCAAAAATCCCACCCTACCCCCATCACCTCAGGAGGCTGCTTGTTTTCCATAAGTTTGGACCAATCACCAACTTTTAGAAGAATTTCAAAGAATCCTGAAATGATTTAAGGGTTGGGTAAGAGCTGATAGAAATGGCACTTTTGCTCTTTCAATACCTCCTAGGAGATAAGCTTCACTGTGTCACTGAGCTCTAAACCCACAAACCTGGACTCCTGGGAATTCCCTGGCAGTCTAGTGGTTAGGACTCTGTGCATTCACTGCCCAGGGCCCTGGTTCCATCCCTGGTCTGGGAACTAAGATCTCACAAGCTGTGCATCGAAAAAGAAAAACCCACAAAAACCTAGATTCTGCAAACACTCCCTATCCCAGAGTTCAAGGATCATTTGCCCCTCTGTTTTTCCTTGTTGGTTTCCATATAAAAGTCACTCATTGTTTCCCTTCCAGCTTACATCAGGCTCCTGAAAGGATTCCTTTAAATCCTTTGATGAAAACCATCAAAACATGCGAAAGGCTGGTTCTTTTCAATTCCTGTGCAGAGCAGCCCCGGTGTCAAGAGCTAGAACTTCAAACATGAATATGGCACCACCCCTGTCTTCATGGAGCCCACGCTTTTCCTCCAACTCTGAAAAAGTATGCCCTCCCTGGGAAACGTCGGTTAAGACGTAGTGACAAAGTACTTCATAGCTTTGGAGGAAGAGCGAGGGTGGAAACAGACTTTGCCCTTACATTGGCTGCCGTGTAACCATAACAACAGATGGTTTAAGTAACCATCAACCCACCTAGGGGCTAAGTTTTCCAAAAACCATTTTCAAAAGGGGAAAACTCCCCTGCACCGACTCCCGCGTCAGCCGTGCATTCTGGGCAGCGTGCGAGGCGGAGCTGAAGCCGACGCTTCAGTCCATCCCCGGTCCCACCGCTTCATTCGTGTGCTCCCCGGCAGCACAACCTCCGCCGTCACACCCGAGCTCTGGGGCACGGCACCTGGCATTAGGCCTCAGCCCAATGTCACTTGTTAACCTTCCAAACCCCCGGCTTTCGGGACGCCGCCGCCTCAGGTCTAAGGCACGCAAACCACCCACTGCCACCCACGATTTCCAGGAGCTAGAGAAAAACAACCCGAGACGCAGAGAGCCTCTAAAGGATCCGCGTAAAAGTAACTGCGGTTCTCGACTTCCAGGCATTTCGCAACGTGAGCGCTGGGGGCGGCAGGAACCCGGGGCCCCATTCACAAAATTACAAGCTGTTTTCCCTTAGTTTGTTTGTGGACGGGGCTGAACCCGGAGCCCGTGGACCGCAGGCTGCGGGGACCGGCCGGAGGGCACCTCCGGCGGGGTCAAGCCCAGACCGCCCCACACCGCCCCAAAGGAAAGAAGGGTGCGCCCGGGGGCGTCGCGGGTAGGCGTCCCTGTCAACTTAACCTAGACCGTGACAGCGGGGCGGGGCCCTGTGGGGGCCGGACCCCCGCGCCCCGCCGCACCAACGGCCGCCGGCCCCCGATCGTACCCCGGAACCTGAGGAGCCTGAGCCTTCTCGGCGGGCGTTCCCCCCACCGCCCCACCAGGCCCCGGGAGCGCTCACCCCGGATCCACTGGCTGCCTCATTGTACTGCGCCGGCGCCCGTGCTCCACGGCCGCCGCAGCTCCCGCTACGGCTCGGGATCGGGCCACAGTCCTGCCGCCAGCCCGCCCCCGGGCCACCGGCCGCCCCGCCCCGCCGGCGGACCCGCCCCGCACCCGCGGCCGCCGCCGCCAACCAGAGGGCGGCGGGGGCGGAACAGGCCGCGCGCCAGGCCCGGCCAATCCAGCCCTCTACAAGTGCGCCGAGGAGCGGCCGCGGAAATGGCCGGGCGATTGGTCAGGTCTGTTAAAGGGGCCGCCGCCCATGGGGCTGGGGAGAGGGGCGGCGGCGGGGTTACCAGGGAGAGCCTGGTGTGGGAGAGGTAGGAGCTTCTTTTCTCTCCCAGCCTGGCAGCAGCGCTCTCCCCAGCGCTTTGCATATTAATTTCCTCTTCCTGCAGCCTAGCAACAAGTGGAGACAGAACCTACCTCTGTCAGAAGGAGAAACTGAGTCTCCGAGAACCAAGGGTCTCCCGCTTGACAAATTAACTCAGGTTTGGGTTTAGAGGACAGTCAGGCAAATCTGTTCCCCTCCAATCCCAGAAATTGGCTTACAGAGACACATTCTCAACCTCACCCTGGAGGATCTTTTTAAACATATTTAATAGACATTCCGTGTGTCTGGAATGGGACTGGGGAAAGTATGCATTTTTCAACTCCCCTCCCCTGAGGCGATTCTGCTGTGGGTGGTACAAGAGCCACACTCAGGCACGTATTTCAAGTCGATCATTGTAATGAAATCCAAATTCAACTGCCAAAAATAAAGAGAAACTTTTTTTTTTTAATCCTCAAAATCAGTAATACGGTTGGGAGACTTGCTAGTTGGGCTGGACGTCGCCTACTGAGAAACTCAGAACAGTTGCCTGAGTGGGTCATGCTGAGATCTGAGTTTGAAGGGCCCTGGGCTGGGATGAAGCAACAAGCCAGTCTTGTTTTCTGACTGGTGAGACAATGCTTAAATACTTCAACGGCAAACACACCCTTCCTCGTTGCCATCACCAGGCCCAGTCATAACCCCAGGAGGGTGCCTTGCCCTTCTGGAGCTTGGTTCCAAAGACATCAAGCCCTGCCCACCCTCCCAGATACATTCCTGTCCCCATCCCTGTGTCCCAGACACACATCTGACCCAGAAGTCACTGCCTCGACTTGAAAGTCAGCCCCTTCCACCTAGACCCCTCCTACGAGGAGCAAACAGACTCCAAAGAACAGCCGTTTTTGTCATTGTTGTTGTTTTGCTGTGATATCTGATAGGTGCTGTGTTTGCCAGGAACAGCTCGACACACACATTCATCAGCCTCATCAGGATTAAGTCTCTGAGTTGCAGATATCACTGCCTGGGATCACCATTTGCTTCACTTGGCCTTCCCAAAGGAAGAAGAATTCTTGTCTTAAGTGGAGAGGGTTCCGGTCGTGGATATCTGGAAATGTACAACAAAGGCAGTTAGCACTAGAGAAACAGCCCAAAGCTTGTCTCGGCCACCTCTTAAAACCTCCACCTGGGCTGGGGGTGGGATGGGGAGTGAAGTGGGGTGCCTGGAGCTGCACCACCGCAAGGGTCCCCGGAAGCTGGCAGTGTACATCTCAGAGTGCCCCCAACCCTCCTTGCCTGGGCCAAGCCCTACATAAATATTAGATTAATTAATACAGTGTCAACCTTACCTGGAGGCCAATAAGATCTAGCACGAACCCTTAGCAGAAGACTTTCTTTCTGAAAAGTGAGGAATTTGGATGCTTTGAAAAATAAACATACAATAACATAATAGTATTAACACGTCCTACCTTTAAGAGGTTTCTCTGGGCAAGACACTTCGTCAAGATCTTTGCACATATTAATTCATTGAAACCTTTCAAGAACCCTGTGTGGTAGGTATGGTTATTATTTTCTCCATTTTACGGATGCAGAAGCTGAAGCTCATGGAGGATTGGTAATGTGTCCAAGATCACAAGACTAGCTCAAGAGAGAGCCGCATTCATGACCTCCTACCTGCCTGCTCCAGTGCCTGCCTAAATGCCCGTCCTTGCTGCCGGAAACAGGATGGCTAACTTCAAAAGGCAAAAGAAGCAAATATCACTGATCTTCACCAAAAGACAGCTCAATATAGCAGCACTGCCTTGGAGTTTAAGTTCCATTGCTCTAACTTACCACCTGCTTGATCTTGAACAAGACATATCATTAAATCCCTTTGAGCCTCTGAGTGCTTGTCTATAAAATGGGATAATAACAAATTCTGCCTCCTGGGGCTGGCATGAAAACCAAATCAAATAAATATACATAAATACATATGTACTTTGAACTTACAAATGAAAAGAGTGATTTTAGAGCTTGGAGTCTGTGACTCAGTACAGTGACCAATGACAAAGGCCGGGGATTGTGATGCTAAATTTAGATATCAAACAAGATTCCTTACTTTCTCCCCCAAATAGCTGATCTATAGGTACAATATGTACAAAGTGAACTAAATCTTTTCTACCTATAGAAGTCATAGAAATTCAAACCCAAGTTATTACTCTGGCATCTGCCTCCCTCCCCCGCAACCATCACCCAAGTCTCTCTCTCAACCCAGGCTCCAGCTTAAGCCTACAGGTTCCAGTATACTTGATTATTCCCAATTATGGCATTTCAAGTTAATTCTTATTTTCTCATGAAACTTAAACTGGAAAAAAAAAAAAAAAGGCTGTACGATTTTTTACTTCCATTTTTTTTTTTTTGGCCACACCACCCAGCATGTGGGATCTTAGTTCCCCGACCGGGGATCAAACTTGTGCCCCCTGCGCTGGGAACATGCAGTCTTTACCACTGTACCACCAGGGAAGTCCCTGCTTCAATTTTTTGACATTGCATTGCACTCTTGGCAGGAGAAATGGTTATGAAGTACACAAAAACAAAAAGTTGATCCACTCATACGTCTAAAAAAAAAGGGTTAGGGGTCCATTGTGCCACAAGCTGCTCCTTTAACGAGCAATCACTGAGAGCTCAGTAAGTACCAGGTGTTGTGCTGAGTACTGGGGATGGAAATGAAGACAGTATTTGAAAAAAAAAAAAGTGCATAAAGATGGCCTTTTAGCACTAGATCTAGCAGAGAAAGACTGACAAATTGATAGACCATTATAGGCTTCCGCAAAGTTAAGCACAGGAGCTATGGCACACAGAATAGGCATTTATAATTGCTGGGGAACCCCATAGTGTTTTAGGGGTGACCAGATGAAGGCTACTAAGAAGAGAAAGCAGGGCTTCCCTTGTGGCACAGTGGTTAAGAATCCACCTGCCAATGCAGGGGACACGGGTTTGAGCCCTGGTCCCAGAAGGTCCCACATGCTGTAGAGCAACTAAGCCCATGCACCACAACTACTGAGCTTGCGCTCTAGAGCCTGTGAGCCACAACTACTGGGCCCGCGTGCCACAATGACTGAAACCCACACGCCTAGAGCCTGTGCTTTGCAACAAGAGAAGCCACCGCAATGAGAAGCCCACGCACTGCAACAAAGACCCAACACAGCCAATAAGTAAATAAATAAATAAAATAAAATACATCTACTTAAAAAAAAGAGGAGAAACCAGAGAGGTGATTTAAAAAAAACAAAAACAAACAAACAAAAAATAACAAGTAAGTATGTTGTCACCAAGGAGAAGAGATTGGAGATGGAGGGAGCAACATATGCCTTAGAAGGGTCAAGTTGGGAGAGATCTGAACAGTGCACCTTGGGATTTGGAAATTAGAAGGTTACTGAGGCCATTGACAAAAACAGTGGAGGTGGGGCTGGAGATGCAGAGTCTCCCTAGAGTTGGGCTGAGGAGAAGAGCTAAGACACCAGAATGAAGAGGCCGGGCAGGAGAGGACAGGGTCACCAGGAAGCCCACGGGGACAGGGGAGCTGCCCTTGGGGAGGAAGAGGGTTTGCTCTTCCACTTAAGCTGGTTGCAGACAAGAATGGGTGTGGGTGCAGATTCATTCATAGATGGAGGGCAGGAAGTTAAGGAAATTCCTGCTTGCTGGCTTCTATTATTTTAGCTCTAAAGTGAGAGGCGAAGTCATCTCTTGAGAGTAGGTGGGAGGTAGTAACAGGGGCTTTGAGGGAAACAGTGAAGAACTGGAAAAGCCACTGAGAGGAATGAAGGAAGGAGCTGCCAGATGGAGAGGGAGAATTCTGGGCAGCCCTGAGGGCCCAGGCGTTTGAGGCATTCCCAGGATCGGAGTTGGACGGATGGTTATGTGGGGCTCAGCAGCCGGGCCCAGGTGTGGAGAATCTAGACTCAAGCATTTACAGGGTCAGGAACAGGAGAAATACAGAACAGTGCAGGTTACTGACAACAGGGGGGTTGAAGTGATGGATCACGTGTTCTAAGCTGGATGGAGATAGAAGGAAATCCAAGGGGGTGGGAAGCTGCCCCAGAGGAAATCTGTGGGGCAGGAGAGATGGGAAGAACCAGACTTTGTGTCAATTTGGAGTGGGATGGGTTAGGCGAGGTTTTCACAGACGAACTATTCTGAGTGATGACAAGGTCAGGTGTGGCCATACAGCTGGAGTTTCTAAAGACACTCGACTCCTGGATTTTCCCTCCTCTGGTTCCTTATGGAGAATGATCTGAGGCCGTGTGGCCTCCAGTGCTTTCTCTTCACTCTGCACCACCACTGGGCTGACTCTCTGAGATGACGGAGCTGGGAAGAGCATCCTTCTCTCGTTTGGCTTTTCTTCTAAAATAAAAACCTGGGAATTCCCTGGCGGTCCAGTGGTTAGGACTCAGCGCTTTCACTGCCAGGGCCTGGGTTTAATCCCTGGTCAGGGAACTAAGATCCCACAAGCCACACAGCATGGCCAAAAAAAAAAACCTGTTAATGAACAGAGGGACTCCCACCATCGTCATGGAGACATGAGCATTTGTGGGAAGGGATACTGGAAGGAAGTCTTCCAGGGCTTTAGAAATGCCTCACCGGGGGCTTCCCTGGTGGCGCAGTGGTTGAGAATCTGCCTGCCAATGCAGGGGACACGGGTTCGAGCCCTGGTCTGGGAAGATCCCACATGCCGCGGAGCAACTAGGCCCGTGAGCCACAACTACTGAGCCTGCGCGTCTGGAGCCTGTGCTCCACAACAAGAGAGGCCACGATAGTGAGAGGCCCGTGCACCGCGATGAAGAGTGGCCCCCGCTTGCCACAACTAGAGAAAGCCCTTGCGCAGAAACGAAGACCCAACACAGCCAAAAATAAATAAATTTATAAAAAAAAAAAAAAGAAATGCCTCACCCAGTGGGTTGATACACCTGTGAATAATTCCCAGCCATCAAGGAGCAGCCAACAGCCAGCTGATGTTGGTTATTTACTTTGCTAATTAGCATGTGAGACCCGAGGTTATTAAATATAAATGTCTCAAAGCTCTGTCATTCCGAGGGAGGGCCACTGGCAGAATGGTGGCTTCTAATTGATGTGGAGCAGAGCCAGAGTGAACTTCTAGGAAGAAAGACTGACATTTGCCTCCCTTTCCCTGCTGACTCTCTGCCTTGCCTCTCAGGGCGCTCCCGGTGCTCTCCACGCAGAGAATGAATCCACTGTACAGCAGTCACTCCCTCACTTTCCCTCTAACCTTGACATCACCCGCCATCCTCGCTGCCTTCCAGCCACCAGGCCCTCTACTCCACTTCGGCACAGGAAATTCAATCTCTGGCTTGCCCAGAATCACCCTGGAGCACAATTTTAACTCCAGGGATGGAGGGTCAGCAGTGTAGCCAACAGGTCCTGGCCCCAGCCCTGCACCATGTCTCCTTAAGTAGCAGAAGTGGGAGGGCTCAGCTGGGCTTTTTTTTGGCCACTCGGCTTGTGGAATCTCAGCTCCCCAACCAGGGCTTGAACCCAGGCCACAGCAGTGAAAGCCTGGAATCCTAACCACTAGACCACCAGGAAACCCCCTCAGCTGACCTTTTAATGACGTATACATCCACCTAAACATACGGGAAGGTTGTTTGTTTGTTTTAATCTTGAAAACATGATTTACATACCCTGATATAGAGTAGCTAGAAGTCAGTGGGAAATGTCCACTCCCAATCAGGTGGTTAAACAGAATTAGAGATGAAAAGCGTGAAATTGCTAGCCTTAGCCATGTCCACGTGGTTACAGTCCTCAGCACCTATGCGATTCAGAAGACAAAGATGGTCTATATTTGGGTGAGAGCTTAGGCAAAGAAAACGTTTGAATCTGTTTTGGCCAGGGTTCCCCAAACGCAGAACTTGAGACAAAGCTCACACGTGAATACATTGCTGGGGAATGTGAGCCCAGGGAGCATATCTGAGGCTCAGGAACCACAGCAAGGATAGAGGCAGAGGCGTTTGATAATGCGTTATTGGGGTGACCATGTTCCAGGCTGCTCGATTTGGAGAGACTGAGAAGCCCTAAGAAAAACATCTCAGGACCCACCTTCTAGGATGGGGGAGAGAGAGGGAGACTTTTATCCAATGGTTTCTGCTCCCATTGGTGAAAAGCTCTGCACGGGGGCCTGCACCCTGCTTCCAGGATGCACTGGCCTGGCACTGAGTGGGCATCAACCGAGATGCCCTGGGTGGGGTGTGAGGTACCGGCTGTGAGCCAGAGGCAAGACACTGTCAGACTGTACCTGCTGGAAGCGGGTAGGAGCAGTCACAGAACTGACCACTCCAGCAGTGGCTGAAGATCTCCAGTGGGACCCAGAGGTTTCTGATACAAAGTCCATTTTCAAAAAGAGGAACGTTGCACTGTCCAAAAAAACCTGCCATCTTAAGTTTGGCTTTAGGGATATAAGATTTCAAATGTCTTTTAATATTGTTATAATGTTCTCTTTAGGGAAGCAGCATTAGTCTAGTGACTTTGGGGTCATTTGGACATGGGTTCAGGTTTTGCCTCTGTCATTTCTGAGCCATGTGACTTTGGATAAGATACTGAACTTCCCTGGACTCCTGTTTCCTCATCTGTAAATTGGAGATATCACATCATATGTTTCTGTAAAGATTAAGTGTATGCATAAATGCATAGTATAGCGTCTTTATATAATAGGTGCCCAATTAACGGAAGCTGTTGTTTTTTTACTCTAGGGAAAATTCCTGGCCATGGAGTGTAATGCATACAGGAAGACAATCGGGTGATATGCTTAAGCTTCAAAAACAGAAGTGAAAGAAGCTATCACATGGCTGCAGGCAACCAAAAATGTCTAATACTTTAAAACAACTGAACAGCTTTTATCTACAGTGACTACATATCTTGGAGTTTCCAGGAAAGCATCAATATCAAATGTTCTCTCATGTTGTCCCAGTACAAAAACTCCTATTTGAGAGGCAGTCACCTTGAGCTTGGACCAGAAAACAGCATTATAGACATATCCCATCAGGAAGGGGGAACATCAGCCCTCTAGTTTCCTTTGCTCCCCACGCTCCTGGAGTGCAAGCAACACAGCTCTTCTTTCCAAGAAGGTTCTTCTTCCCACAGCTCAGCTGAGGGGCCCCAGCTCTGTTTGCACAGGTGAGCTAATTAACAGCCGCTGCCTTTCAGAAGAACCAGAAGCACAATGACTGCCACACAGCAGAGGAGGAACCAAAATCCACAGGTGGAGGGCTCCTTCCCCACCCGCCAACCCCCCAGCACCCCTCTCTCCCACTGCGCCTGTGTGATCCACCACAGCAGGAAATGGTTTGGGTTTTTCCATGATGAAAGTGATAGAAGCTCAGTGTAGAGTATGAAAAAAACACAGAAACCTAGAAGAAGGAAGAAAAAAAACCCCACATATTTTCTTATCACCTATTAACAATTGTCAACATTTTGTTTGTATTTCCTCCTGTTCTTTTTTAAAGCATAGTTTGTTTTACATAGCTGTCATTTTATACTAGATACAATTTTGTATCCTTTATTTAAAAGTTAACATGGTCACATAACGAGTAGCAGTACAGGATAAGGGAAAGAAGGGCTTGGCTTGGGGTCAGAAGAGTCTGAGTATTAATCTCAGCTCTGCCACTTATTCACTATATGACTTTGGGCTATGATTGGTCTTTTCTGAGCCTCAGGTGTGTCATCTGTATAATGAAGATGACAGACACATCCATTCTCTGCCACTAGTTTTCTGTGTGGTCCTAGACTATAGGACCTAAACCATGGTCTAGGTTGTAAGTTCTATGAGCACAAAGCCCTTCTGACTAAACCCCTAGAGCCTGGATTTGGTGGACTAAAGATGGCTACAAACTCTTCTTGGTCATTCCCACCATCCAGAGGTAGAGTTTATTCCTCCACTTCCTGGAATCTTGGGCTGCCCTCGTATGATAGCCAGCCTCCAAGATGGTCCCAGTGATCCTCACTTCCTGGTCGTTCAGGCCCTTTCATAGTCTCCTCCCACTGTGAACCAGGGCTTGCTTGTGTGATAAAAAGAGTATGGCAGAAGTGGTGAGGTCTGACATCTGAGGATACTCAGATCATCATCAGTATAATGAGGATACTCAAGCAGCCTGTGGAGAGGCCTGTGTACAGAAGAACTGAGTCCTCCTGCTAACAGAAAGCCCCAGTTTTCCAACTATATGACTGAGCCACCTTGGAGCTGAGCCCTCCAGTCCCAATCAAGCCTTCAGAAGAGTCCAGCTCTGGATGACATTTTGACTGCAATCTCATGTGATGACCCCAGCCAGAACATCCCACAAAGCTTCTGCATGATTCCTGACTAATCCAGAAGCTGTGAGAGAGGAATATTTATCATCATTTTAAACCACTAAGTTTCGGGATTATTTGTTATGCAGCATAGATAACCAATACACTCTAGGACTGAATTTGACCCACGGAATGCAGCAGAATTGGGATTCTGAGACTTCTGAGCTCAGGCCTTAAGAAGACTGAGAGGACTGACAGCTTCCACTTCCTGGCTCTTGGAAGTCAGTCACCTGCTTTGAGAAGACCAAGCCACTTGGAGAAGCCAGAAAGAAGAGAACAGAAAAAAAGAAGAAGAAGCAGGGTGGGGGGGGGGGGGAGAGGGAAGAGGAGGAGAAGGAGAAGAAAAGAACTGAGGGACGCCGGATGAAATGCCCAGCTACTTCCAAGCACCAACTGCTATCACTGTGAATAAGCCTCTCAGAAGGTCCAGCTGAGTCTCACCCCAGATGACCACAGCCTCAGCCATCATCCTACAGGGCAAAGAACCACACAGCTGTGCCCAGTCAACCCACAGAAATGGGAGAATAAAATGACTGTTGTTCTAAGCCTCTGGGTTTTGGGGTGATGTCCTGTGCAGCAATATGTAACCAAAACACTGGCCCAGCCTCTGGCACGTAACCGGCTCTTGAGAAATGTCTGGGGAAGACACGGACAACCCTTGTTGGGCTTCCATTGCCTCTTCTATAAAATCACAGAGGTCAGGCCATTCCACACCTTACCCATTGCGAGTCGCTACCTCTCTGTTGTTCTGTGGCTGCTCACCTGGCTGCCTGCCGCACAGCCTCACTTTACTCTCGTAGGAAGACTCCAGTGTCAGTGGCATCGCTGTCCGTCACCCCCACGCTGGCTCCTCCTTCTTTCTTTCTGTGGCACACATACCCCGGGCACTCACGATGCTCTCCTGGTGATTTCAATCATGGGGCTGTATAACTTGCCAAGAAGAGATTAGCACAGGCCCTTCACCTTACAGGCAGCACCGGCTCAATTCAGCCAGAGGAAACTGGAAACTCTCCTATCAGGTCCCTGGAGCACACTGGCAAAGAATGGAGCAAACACGGACATCACTTTCCATTGACCCTTCCTCAAAGGCCAAGTCCTACCATTGCCTTGGGCTAGAAAATGACTGACCTCTTTCACGGTATCCAGGGCTCCACTAAGTCCCCTCAAATAGACACCAAGTCTCTGCTTTTGAGAACTAGCACTCAACTTCTGGTTTACTAGGTTCCCTGGTTTGCCACAGAGCCTCCGTGATTTCATTAGCAGTGCTTACAGCTATTTGGGGTGGTAGATCTCTATCACTGCCATAAAAAAAATAAAAAATTAAAAGGGCTGGAGAAATCAAGAAGTTAGCCTGAGGTCCAAAACAAACCCTGCTTACTGGTGGAATTGGCATTGCCTCCCTCCCATTTTTCCAATCACCTATCCCACCCTCCTACTCCTACCTTGACTCTCACGGCCCTCTGAGCAATCACAGTGTGACCAATTTAAATAATTATTCAGAAGAGCAATTGCCCCTTCCTGACTATAAGTCATCCCTCTATCATTGGCATCATCGTTATAATTAGTCAGGCCTCTCATTAAGCTGTGAAGGCATCTGTCCCGGGCTTTAGAAAGTCACCCAGTTTCTGGAGACTGGGAGGGACCATGATGTTATTCATCCATCCAGATGGAAAACACTGATTGAACATCTACTGTCTCCTGGAGCTCGGAAAGGTGCACAAAACTCAGGAGCTTGCTGTCCAGGGCCGAACGCGTTCCTCTGCTTTGTGCAAGTTATGGTGAACGTCACATCCCCAGGCCCAGCTCATGCTATAGTCTTCGTACATTTCAGAGAAGAGGAGAAAACGCAGGGCTCTCGCTCTTCTCCAGCCTTACCCAACTGCCTGCTTGGTCTCTCGTGAATGCCCGATCATCATCCCACGTTAAAAGTCCTCAAAAGGCAGGGACATATATCCACTACCAAACGTAAAACACATAGCTAGTGGGGAGCAGCCGCGTAGCACAGGGAGATCATCTCGGTGCTTTGTGACCACCTAGAGGGGTGGGATAGGGAGGGTGGGAAGGAGGGAGACGCAAGAGGGGGGAGATATGGGAACCTATGTATATGTATAACTGATTCACTTTGTTATAAAGCAGAAACTAACACACCATTGTAAAGCAATTATACTCCAATAAAGATGTAAAAAAAAAAAAAAGTCCTCAAAAGGAGCTCTTGGTCTCCGCCCACCCCCATCATAGTCAATGGCACCATGGCCCACCCAGTCACTTGCTGGAGTCAAGAACATCCAGAACAATGAGTTGGGGCAGGGGGAGGGATAAATTGGGAGATTGGGATTAACATATACACACGACTATATATAAAATAGATAACTAATAAGGACCTACTGTATAGTACGGGGAAATCAATACTCTGTACTGACCTATATAGAAAAAGAATCTAAAAAAGAGTGGAGGGGGCTTCCCTGGTGGCGCAGTGGTTAAGAATCGCCTGCCAATGCAGGGGACATGGGTTCGAGCCCTGGTCTGGGAAGATCCCACGTACTGTGGAGCAACTAAGCCCATGAGCCACAACTACTGAGCCCATGTGCCACAACTACTGAAGCCCACGTGCCTAGAGCTCAAGCTCTGCAACAAGAGAAGCCACCGCAATGAGAAGCCCACGCACCACAATGAAGAGAAGCCCCCGCACACCGCAACTAGAGAAAGCCCAGACGCAGCAACGAAGACCCAACAATGAAGACCCAATGCAGCGAAAAATAAATAAATAAATTAATTAATTAATTGAAAAATAAAGAAATATGTGACCTGGTTGGCAAAGCTTGCTGTCTCCATCCCACCATGGCTTCAAGGGAATATGAGAGACCAGACTAAGGGAACTAGGATTGGATGAGTAGGGAAGTGGTCAATAGATGCTTTGAAAAGGGTTAAGTAAGGGTCAAGTAGGTCAGAGGAATGACTCCTGGGCTTGGCAGAGTGGACGTCATCAATGATTTGACAAGAGCAGTTTCAGGGGAGCAGTGGAAGTGGAAGACACTGGGGGAGCAGCTTAAAGAGGATGCTGGGAGAGGAAGAGGAGAACTCTTGAGAAGTTGGATTGGATGTGAGCTGGAAAGGATGAAATCCCAGATAATTCATTGTTTTTTTTTATTATTATTTTTATTGGAGTATAGTTGATTTATAACATGCAGAAAGTAACACAGTGTTACTCACAAAGTGAATCAGTTATACATATACATATATCCACTCTTTTTTTTATAATTAATTAATTTATCTATTTTATTTTTGGCTGTGGTGGGTCTTCGTTACTGCACGCGTTTCTGATGGCCTGTTTCTTGTCCAACAGATCAGACTTCAGGCAGGACCTCGATGTGTCCATGGGTGCCGGGAAATGTCATAGTGGGGAGCTGGCCAGGGCAGGCCGTGGGATGTCACCAAACAATGTCTCCATAAGCCTGTTCTCTTCATCTTTTACACAGAGCTGGAAATGGAAAACCTAACATTTTTTTTTCTTTTTTAATTAATTTATTTATTTTTGGCTGTGTTGGGTCTTCATTGCTGTGCGCGGGCTTTATCTAGTTGCGGCGAGCAGGGGCTACTCTTCGTTGCGGTGCATGGGCTTCTCATTGTGGTGGCTTCTCTTGTGGAGCACGGGCTCTAGGTGTGTGGGCTTCAGTAGTTGCGGCATGCAGGCTCAGCAGTTGTGGCGCATGGGCTTAGTTGCTCCACAGCATGTGGGATCTTCCTGGACCAGGGCTTGAACCCAGGTCCCCTGCATTGGCAGGCAGATTCTTAACCACTGCACCACCAGGGATGTCCCAAACTTAACATGTTGATACGGGAGAGTGATAGGATTGCTGTGTTCACCCCCTCCCAACCCCTATCTCAGTTTCCATTACTGCTGTTACAATGTTGTTTGGGCAATGGAGGAAAGTTGATTAACCCAAAATAAAATGCCTGATAAGAAGATTTGGCCCTCACGTGTGGATGGAGTTCCAGGGGGTGGTGTCAACGGTGGCAGCAATCGTGAATGTGACAGCCGGGTCTAGCTGGTATCACTCAAGGCTCCCCTGAAGCTGTGATGATATCTCAGTGACCTTTTCAAGAGCTTGGCTATAGCATTCATGTATCTGCTATAATTCTGGTTAACGTTTATGCTGACAGAGTGCCCAGGGAACAACATGGAACCTCCTTGCCTTTTCTCCCTTTTTGAAGATAAATCCCAACTTTTTTCATCAACATCCACCTCCTTCTTCTCAAACCTCTTCACTTTTACCAGACTCTTCCTTTTCTTTCTTTCTTTTTTATTTTATTTTATTTTATTTGGCTGTACCACATAGCTTGCAAGATCTTAGTTCTCTGACCAGGGATCAAACCCGCACCCTCGGCAGTGAAAGCTTGAAGTCCTAACCACTGGTCTGCCACGGAATTCCCCAGACTCTTCCTTCTCTAAAGATGAAATCGAGTCCTGTCACCTTGGAAACCCATTTCCTTTGGCCTTGGGTTGTAGATCAGAGTGGCCTAGATCCCTCTGGTCCTGAGTAACTCCTTTGCGACACTTATCCAAAGGGGGATTCAAGTAATTATTAGCATCTCCTCTGCCCCTGGACGGTGAGCTCTAGGAGGGCTGGATTGGGATCTTGTCTCTCCCTCCTTCTGCAAGACCAGGCCCGTCACAGGCCCTCGGTAAACACTCGTTGCTGAAGGAGTGACGTCCAGTAAGAGACAGTGAAGGGTCCTCCCTGGACCTGTTGGACCCGGGGAAACACCTCTCAGCTCTTCTCTGCACTTGGCTCTTACAGACACGTGCTCTATTCAGCAGAATTCAGAAAGAATTCTGCCTCCAGCCTTGCTACCAGAAGGAAAGAAGGAAGAAAGTTCCTGCCTGCCAAGTTGGGATATTTTTAGACTAGAAGCTGCCAGGATGAGCTGGAGTTCTTGTCTCGCTCCACGGTGGTGTGGCGACCTCATTTCCTTCTCTGCCTCAGAAGTTTCGAAGTAACAAGTCCCATCGCAAGAACAGAGCAGCACCAGGAAAAAAAAAAAAAAAAAAAGAGGTGGAAACCCTCTAGTCTGGATACTTAGGATGGAGTTTCCAAAGCCTGGAGAAAAGTACAAAAATCCTTCCTATATATGGTGGGGGGCAGGGTGGTGGCTGCAAAGACTACATCTAACGTCTACTGAACTTAATAAAATTCTGCAGTCTTGCTATTTGTTTAACGGAGTGCACTCCGCCTGCCTTAAAAGATTTTATTTCCTAAATCACTTGCAATATATAAGGATAGCTAGAAGTTCCTGTTTCTATGGCCAAGTCAGTGGGGGAAAAAGGGGAGAGGGAGTGCTAAATTTTGCTTTTTCTTAAAGACTTAAAAAAAAAGAATATCCAGGGTTTTTAATAAAATTTATATTTCTAATTACTCATATAGTGAAAGCTGAAGACATCTGACATTTACTAAGCACCTATTTCATTATTTTTTTTCTTGCCTTTTTTTTCTTTTGGCTGCGCCTCGCAGCTTGTGGGATCTTAGTTTCCCAACCAGGGATTGAACCTGGGCCCTCAGCAGTGGGAGTGCAGAGTCCTAACCACTGGACTGCCAGGGAATTCCCATCTTGCTTTATTTAAAATCTAGATATAATTGACATATAACATATTAGTTTCAGGTGTACAACATAACGATTCTATATTTGTATATATCGCAAAACGATCACCACAATAAGTCTAGTTAACATCCATCACCACACATTATTAGAAAATTTTTTCTTCCTGTGATGAGAACTTTTAAGATCTATTCTCTTGTCCGCCTGCCGATGCAGGGGACACGGGTTCGTGCCCCGGTCTGGGAAGATCCCACGTGCCGCGGAGCGGCTGGGCCCGTGAGCCATGGCCGCTGAGCCTGCGCGTCCGGAGCCCGTGCTCCGCGACGGGAGAGGCCACAACAGTGAGAGGCCCGCGTGCCGCAAAAAAAAAAAAAAAAATCTATTCTCTTAGTAACTTTCAAATGTACAATACAGTATTATGAACTACAGTCACCGTGTTGTACATTACATCCCTGGGACTTAGGTATTTTACAACTAGAAGTTTGTGCCTCTGACCCCTTCACCCATTTCACCCACCCCTACCTTTACCTCTGGCAACCACCAATCTGTTCTCTGTATCTCTGAGTTTGGCTTTTGTTTTTTTATTTTTTTGATTCCATATGTTAAGGACTCTTGAAGACTGAGAAAACAAGACCTATGGCTGGGGCACCGTGCTGTTCCCAGTCTTTCCTCAATCTCCTCATTTGAGTTTACCTGCATGGGGACCAGCTGCCCAAACCGAGTGCCGTGTGACAAGCCCAAACCTGGCTGCTGGGAGCACTGGCCGGGTGAGTCCTGTCTGTCCTGGAGAAGGAACGCAGGAGGGTGGATAGAAGGTGCCACCCCACAGGAGTGAGAGCAGGGAGGGCAGGAGGGCAGAAGGGATTGAGTAAAACCACAGAGGGGTGTGAGTGCAAAGTGAGAAGAGGTATAACTATTTCCTTTTGATAACATGACCCCCCCCCAGGGGACAGTCTCCAAAAACACCCGTGTCCATAACACAGAACATTTTGCTTTTTAGATTTAAAATGATGGGTGAGGGACTTTCCTGGTGGTCCAGTGGTTAAGACTCTGCTCTTCCACTGCAGGGGGTGCAGGGATGGTTCAATCCCTGGTCGGGGAACTAAGATCCCGCATGCCTTGCGGGGCAGCTGAAAGTAAGATAAAATAAAATAAGATAAAATAAAATAGGGCTTTCCTTGTGTCGCAGTGGTTAAGAATTCGCCTGCTAATGCAGGGGACACGGGTCCAAGCCCTGGTCCGGGAAGATCCCACATTGCTGCAGAGCAACTAAGCACGTGCACCACAACTACTGAGCCTGTGCTCTAGAGCTCACGAGCCACAAGTAATGAGCCCCCGTGTGCCACAACTATTGAAGACTGCGTGCCTAGAGCCTGTGCTCTGCAACAAAGACAAGCCACCGCTATGAGGAGGCCACACACTGCAACAGAGTAGCCCCGCTCACCGCAACTAGAGAAAGCCCGCGTGCAACAACAGACCCAACGCAGCCAAAAATAAATAAATAAATGTATAAATAAATAAATAATAATACTTTTAAAAAGATACAATCTTTAAATCTTGAAAAAGAACCTATGAGGTGTAGTTAAAATACCAGGTTCAAACCAATCCCCTACGTACCCTCCCAGAGTGAATCCAGGTGGAACACCCGGAACTGGGATTAGCTGCATCATCTATAGAAGTGATGCTCCCTGAGGAAGGATGCATAGTGGGGGTTGAGGGGTTTTAGGAACAAACCAGGCCAATTGTGGTGACAGCGGTTATGTCTCAAAGCCTTGTGGCCAGTATGTGATGATACAGAACAGGGTTTTCTGAAGTGGGCACTGCTGCAGAACCTCAAGAAGTTTCTAGCGGTCCAGGGACCAAAATTGGTCATTAAGGTCCATGGACCACATCATTGTTTTGACCCTATCCACGACGGTCAGCTGACATGGGTGCTCAGTGCTCTGGCTGTTCTATTTCTTGATTGAAGCCAATTAAACTGCAAGTGAGGGCTTCCCTGGTGGCGCAGTGGTTGAGAGTCCGCCTGCCGATGCAGGGGACACGGGTTCGTGCCCCGGTCCGGGAAGATCCCACATGCTGCGGAGCGGCTGGGCCCGTGAGCCACGGCCGCTGAGCCTGCGCGTCCAAAGCCTGTGCACCGCAACAGGAGAGGCCACAGCAGTGAGAGGCCCGCACACCACACCCCCCAAAAAAAACTGCAAGTGAATTTGCTGGACATCAACGCTGCAAGGGTGGGAACTTTGTGTCTTTCACCACTGGATGCCCAGCCCCCAGAACAATGCCTGGCAAAGAGAATGTGTCAATAAACATGAACTGAATGAATGAATAAGTAGGTGATGAATATAACTGGCCTCCTTAATTCTTTATCTGACTCTTGAGGGCTTGATCAGTGAGCTTGATGAAGTAAGTGGCTAAAGACGTTTCTGGACAGGTAAGGCCTGAACTAATCACTGCCTGAAAAGATGCTCTACTGATGAGTTAGGAAGACCCCTGCCCACTCCGCACCCCGACACCTCGGCTTCACAGTGCTGTGCTGGGGCTGGTCCTGGACGGCCAGCCACCCCCTGCCTCCACCCCGTCCATCTCTGCTGTCTGAGTTTAAATGCTCTTCTGGCACAAGCAAGAGGGGTCATAGGTTTTGTCATGTGAACTCAAGGCCAGCAAGGCTCAGGCTGAAGAGTGGCTTCCATTGGAAACTCCACCACAGAGAAGGAAGCAACATCTCAGACAGAGGAATGGGGTCTGACTTCTAAAGGTCACTTCCCAGCTCACATCAGGAGCTGTTCTCAAAGGACAGGGCTCAGAACAGAGACGACAACTATTTCCTTCTCTGATGATCAACCCGGCAATCAGAACCAGGTAGAGTCACCCAGCGGTGCCACAGCCGCCCATCCTGGGCTTGAGGGGGTTGGACTATGGGGCCCTGGGGCAGTGAGAGCAGCCTCCCAGGCTGTCACTCAGCCAGGAAGTACCACCACCTCAGGTGCCTGAGGAAGGATGGTCTTCCGTCTTGGGAAGAAGTGACAGGAGAGGAATCAGTCATCAGGGGGAAGTTTCCAAACAGCAGACGGATGGACTGACTTATCACCTGGCTGAAGGAAGCTCTCAAGGCCTTCCTGCCCTGAGGGCACAGCAGGACGTCAGCTTTGGGGGATTACCCACCCCAAGAACCAGCAGTCCCTTTCTTCCCTGCCCTACACTCTACACATGTCAGACTCCCCCTAGGCTTTGCCTGGGATCTGCCTCTGCCCACAGAGCCTTCTCACTCTCCCTTCATGTCACAGATTAAGGGGGATCCCCACCCTAATTAGATCCTCTTTTAAACAAAGCAACTGTAAATAATGTTTTGGGTTCTTTTTGCCACACCGCGTAGCTTGTGGGATCTTAGTTCCCTGACCAGGGATTGAACCCAGGCCCCCTGCAGTGGGAGCGCCAAGTCCTAACCACCCGACTGCCAGGGAATTCCCTGTTTTCAAAATAATGAGGAAAATTTGAATATGAACTGGGTATTAATAATACTAAAGAAATATTATGTCTTTTTTTTTTTTTGGCTGCGTTGGGTCTTCGTTGCTGTGCGCGGGCTTTTTCTAGTTGCGGCGAGCGGGGGCTACTCTTTGTTGCGGTGCACGGGCTTCTCATTGCAGTGGCTTCTCTTGTGGTGGAGCACCGGCTCTAGGTGCGTAAGCTTCAGTAGTTGTGGCACACGGGCTCCAGAGCGCAGGCTCAGTAGTTGTGGCGCACGGGCTTAGTTGCTCCACAGCATGTGGGGGATCTTCCCGGAGCAGGGCTCGAACCCGTGTCCCCTGCATTGGTAGGTGGATTCATAACCACTGCGCCACCAGGGAAGTCCCTATTATGTCATATTTGATGTGATAAGGGTATTGTGCACAGGAAAGTGTCCTCATTTTAAAATGTGCATTGAAGTATATAGAGGTGAACTGCCAGAATGTCTGAAATTTACTTTAAAAGCACTCAGAAAAAAATTGGAAAAAATCCTGGCAAGATGTCAACAGTCGTTAAACCCGGTGACGAGCATGGAAGGCTTCTGTATGTTTAGAAATGTATATAGTATTATGTGGGAAGAACAAAAGTCACCTCCTCCAAGAGACTTTCCCTGATGGCGCGGCACTGGGCTGGGCGCCCCTCTCCTGGGCTACAGTAGTTCCAGGACAGGAACTGTTAGTCACCAGGGCACTTACTGTCATGAATTCAGGCTCTGCCTCTCCAACTAGGCTAAGACCCTCAGGGGACCTCACAGTCTGGCAGAGAGTAGGTGCTAATAAAGGATTGTTGAGAAAGAGGGGGGAGGTTACAACCCCAGCACACACCTCAGTGCCTGGCACAAAGTCCGCAGCTCGTTGATCAGGCTGAAGGTCCTCCGAAGCAGCCAGCTCTCCTGTCTTCCTCTCCTTGAAGGATCCACCAGTGTGACATCAGCAAATGGACAGGCTTTGTGGCCACCTTCACTGACTTTGTCTCAGGCACACCCTCATCCAAAAGGCTGGGAGAAATTGATGATAAATATTTATGTCCACCAGCCAAAAACATGCATATGAATGTTTATAGCAACATTACTCGTAACAGCCAAAAAGAGGCAACAGCCCAAATGTCCATCCACTGATGAGTGGATAAAACAAGGGTAGTATGTCATTACAATGGAATATTATTTGGCAATAAAAAAGAACGGAGTACTGATCCACGTTCCAAGAGGGTGATCCTTGGAAACATGATGCTAAGTGAAGGAAGCCAGGCACAGAGGACTACATATTGTCTTATCTCATTTACATGAATTGTCCAGAATAGACAAATGCATAGAGAGAGAAGGTAGGTTAGTATTTTCCTAGGGCCAGGGGAGTTAGGGGAAAGAGGGAGTGACTGCCAACGGGTATGAGGGTTTCTTTGGGGGGTGGGGAAAGGATAAAAATGTTCCAAAATTAATTGTGGTGATCATTGCACAACTCTGTGAATATACTGAAAATCACTGAGTGGTGTACTTTAAAGGGATGCAATTTTATCATATGTGAATTATACCTCAATCAAGCTGTTATTAAATATATATCTATGGTCATTACCCAGTCCATGCCACTGGGCAATAAGGCAGACAAAGATGGATGTGGTGTTGGCTATCTTCCCAATTTAAAGTAGAATAATAAAAGATAAACTTGGCAGGGAAGTAGGGGGGGCTGGTAAGTATGTAACAGGGTCTATAAATAAGACCTTGACTTTTAGCTGGCAAATGCTGGTTATCTGTGACCTTGCAAGGGGCCAGGTTTGATCTCAATCTATTTACTAAAGAGCAAGTGCAATGCTGTGGAGAGAGGAAGGGAGAAAACTCCTCCCGTGATGCCAGAAAGATGTAATTAAGAACATAAATTACACTTTCCAGGCTTTGGAGGCACCATCCAGCCGCTTTCCACAGGCATGCCCAGGTAAGGTGGTTTGAAGAGTTCTATGAAGCATCTTGGGAAAGAAAAAGAGAGATCACCTGTGGAATAGGGGGCACTGGGAGTGGAGAAGGCAGGGAGGAAAGAGGACAGAGCTGCAGTTCAAGACAACTTGGGGGCAGGGAGAACTCAGGAGGATTCACGGTCTAGTGGTCCACGGAGAGAACTCATTCTGCCGGGCTCACACAGCATTAGAAATGCTCTTAGTCAGTTGCCGTAGAATGTAAGCTCTAGGAGGGCAGAAGTTTCCATTTGTTTTGTTCGTCAATGCACCCAGATGGCTGGTGCACGTGTTGAATAAGTGAATATTTTTTAAATTAGGGGATTTGACTCCCATGTCTGACCAAGACAGAATAACAGGGACCAGCCTGAAACAACTTAAAAACTGGACAAAGTATACGAAACGATGGTTGTCAAGACGTTGGACATCAGGCAGCAGAGGACAGTGGTCCTTGAGAAATGAGACCCAAAGGAAGTGAGCCCTCTATTGAGAGTGGAGAACCTTGCGATTCATGGTGTTTTTGTTTATTCCCCCTCAACAGTGGGGAAGATTAAACACTGTTGCGGTCCTGCCTGACAAAGCTTAATAGCTAGGCTTGAAAGGATCCAACTGTTCCCAAGCAACTTAACTGTATCCCAGAGCAAAGCTCAAAAATACCTGTAGGAACATAGATGTATCCAGCCCCCAGCAAGGGAAAATTCACAATGTCTGTCTAACATTCAGGGTCCAATCAGGGGCAAGAAACCACATAGTAACTGGAGCAGGGGATGTTTAATGTAAAGAACTGTTAACGATAACAGGGGACTAACTATAAATAGGTAAAGAGAACTCCAAAGAATATCCTAGAACTGAGGGGACGATCTACTAAAATTGGAATTCAAACTTCATTGGAGGAGATATGGTTGCAGCCCAGTCCACAGTGAAGTTCACTGGGTTGCCGGGGCCAGAGCTGGTCCGTGGTTGCTGCACAAGAAGGAAACTACCTTCTGGGGTGCAGGTGGGTCAGTGTGGTGGGCAGAGAACCGTGGGATTGGGGTTGGGATTGACAAACAGGAATCCTCCCACTGGGGTGCAGGTGAAGATGGAAAATCACTGTGGGGACCTGTGAGATTCACTGAGAATTCGCCTTTGAGGGAGCTCCTGATGGGAAGCTGTCAACGGGAGGCTGCTAAAATCTGATGGGGGTGAGTGCCCCTGGATGTCCCCCACGCGCCCCGGCAGCCCTGGGATAAGAGCAAGAAGCCAGAGGAAGTAATGCATTGGAATGAGGAAGAGAAGCCCCTTGACTGCCAGTGTCCCTCCAGTGTCCCCTACTGACAAAGCTTAACACTGCTCCAGCTGCAAAGGAGAAATGCTTACCGGGTCCAGCTAAACTATCTCTGGGCAGGTGATGAAAAATAGATTTAAAGCTGAGAAGGAACAAATTGGTAACTGGTAAAGTCACAGTCTGACATCCAATCAAAGATTTTCAGCCATGCAAAGATGAAAAACATATGATCCATAATGAGGAGAAAAATCAATCAATAGAAATAGACCACAAAATGACACAGATAATACATTTGTAGACAAGAACATTAAAACAGCTATTATAACAGCTATTATATACCTATATTCAAGAAGGTAGAGGAAAGACTGAACATGTTTAGTAGAGATATGGAAAACACGATAAAAGATCCAAACTGACATAGAGATGAAAAATATTACAATGCCTGGGCTGGGGGGTGGGGGTGGGGGGCAGGGGGTGGAAATACACTGGATGGTATTAATTCCAGGTTCATCACCTTGCTTCTCCTACTTCCCTAGTGCAGGGATTGGGAAACTTTTTCATTAAAGGACAGACAGTACACATTTTAGGCTTGTGAGCCATATGGTTTATATTTTTTTTAATTTTTATTGGAGTTTGGTTGCTTTAAAATGTTGTGTTAGCCTCCACTGCACTGCACAACAAAATAAATCAGCCATATGTATACAGACATCCCCTCCCTTTTGGATTTCCCTCCCATTTAGGTTACCCCAGTGCATTAGGTAGAGTTTCCTGTGCCATACAGTATGTTCCCATCAGTTGTCTATTTTATTCATAGTATCAATAATGAATATGTGTTAATTTCAGTCTCCCAATCCTCCCACCCCAGCCATATGGTTTCTGTTGCAGCTACTCAACTCTGCCTATTCAACAGCGCTCGAAAGCAATCACAGACGGTATGTAACACATGGGCATGTCTGTGTTCCAATAAAACTTTATTTATAAAAACAGCAGCCAGCTGGTGGTTTATGGTTTGCTGACCCCTCCCCGAGGGCATCCAGTGAGAGTCCTACTGCTCATTCAGCACTCCCAAAACTCAGAGGGGCTGCCTGAGCCCAACCCAGACCTCAGCCCCATCTCCCTCTTTCTTCTTCTTTTTCTCTGTCAGGACACTATTCTCCCAGCTCTCAATCCTCACTGCCTTGGAGGATAGTTAGCAAATAAATGAATTTATTTAGCTATTGGGAAGTGCTGAGAAATGACCCCAGAAGATATATACAGTTGAATCCATGGACCTGTGGATGTTCCTTATATGCAAAAAAATACCCTTGCAGATGTGAAGAAGTTAAGGATCTTGAGATGGAGAGGTTATCCTGTTTTATCTGGGTGGGCCCTAAAGGCAATCAGAAGTGTCTTTATAAGATAGAAGCAGAGGGAGATTTGATATGCAGAGAAGGTGTTATGAAGACAGAATAGACAGAGACTTAAAGTCACCAACCCTGGAGTGATGGGGCCACAAGCGAGGGAATGCTAGAGTCAGGAGATCTGAGTCCACGTCCCATTCTACCTTCCTTACTGTGTGATCCCAGGCAAGTCCCAGTCTTTGGTTTCCTTGCCTGTAAAATTCCCAAACTGACATAGAGGAGGAAGTTTCCCTCCTGCTGCCAATGCTGTGAAGCTTAAGGGAAATGCCGATGAGAACGTTCAGCACAAACATGTGCTACTATCACCTTTGGGACTGGGGTCCTCACAGCAGCTCTCAGATTTTACCACTGGCAGCCACCCTGCTCTGAGTTTTAGGAAGAGCAGCTAACATTGACTGCGTGCCTGCTATGTGCCAGGTGCTGTGCGAAGCATTTTATTTGCATCCTCCAGAGACATATGGAAATGGGATCGTGGAGTTTGCACTTTGGAAGCAGAAGGACCTGAGCTGGAATCTCAGAAGTGCCCTAATTAAGCTGCGTGACCTCAGGCAAGGGACTTAACCTCCCTAAGCGTCAGTATCCTCATCTACAAAACGGTGCCGCCTTGACCTGTCTTCCTGAAAGGTCACAAGGGTCAGATTTACCCTAAGCAAGAGGTCTGGCATGGTCCTCTTATTACCATTTGCTCTTTATAATCAGCGGCGGATTCGTGGTGAACACATAGTTTCATAAGGGGACGTGCTGCTGTCTCGCAGTGCAGAAACATCTAAGTGCCACTGGTATCCATCCAAAAGGCAGCGTTTCCTCTCCCACTCCCACCCCACGCCTGTGGGACTACAGAATCTTTCTTCTGTGACAGCACCGAGACACAGCACCGAGACACACGCATACGTGGTAATTTTCAGGCGAGAGCTGAGCAACTAATTTTCCCACTTAAAATTTATTCTTCCTTCTTTTGTTATTATAAGCTGGGGAAAAGACATAACAGAAACCCTCTGAGTCTGGCAAAGAAGAAACAACGTGAAACGCAATTTGAAACCAGGAGTAATCACTGTGTCTACAATTCTAAAAAAAAAATACATCAAGGAGTAGCTTTTAGAGCCAGTTTTAAATCACGCGGAAGAGTCTGGGTTAGAAACAATTTATTATTTTCCTTCCCAAAAATGCTGCTCTGCCTGGACTTTCTGTTCTGGTTAAATGCCCCATGCACCCCCAGACCCAGGGATTCCCTCAATAGTCCCCTTCTCGCTGCATCTAGTCACCCAGTCCTGTGACTTCCTGCCTGTCGCAGCCACAGGGCATGTTTATTAGTCCCTTGCCTCCAGGCCTGAACTTGGCTAAGCACCCTCCAAGCCAGCCGCTAAGGGATCTTTCTGAAACAAAGATGAAAAGATTTTCATGATGACTGTCAATTACTCAGAACCTATCGGGCATCTACCACATGGCCGGTGTCCTTTCATTCAACTCCCAAAGCCCACAAGGTAGTTGTTATTAGTCCCACCTTACTAATGAGGTAATTTGCTTCTGTAACTTGGTCGAGATCACTAAGCTGGTATACAGTGGAACTGGGATTTGAGCCCAGGTCTGGGGACTCCTAAGTTTGAGCTCTTCCCATGTCACTGCTTTCTCTCCTGGGCTTCCTACTGACTACAGCTGAGTTCCCCAAACTACGCCCTGGGGATGTCACTGTATAAGATAGAATAAGTTTTCTTTAAAACAACAACAGCAATAAAGTGTGTGTGGAGGGGAGAGGTGGCCAGTCTGTGTTAAATAAATTTGGGACATGCTATCTATGCTGACCAGTCTTGGAGAATCTCTGGCATCTTTGTATATTAGTAAAGGTTTTGGTGTGTCCTGCAATTTAAAAAAAAAAGGAAAAACAGAAACAAAAAAAACCCCACTTTAACCTAGAGTTTTCCGAAGTCATTTTGCCCTGGAACACCTTGGCACTGAGCATCCGTCAGTCAGAAGGAGGACTGGTGTTCCTCGGCACACCGTCTGGGAACCACTGGCCTTCCAGCCCAGGTCCCACAAGCTCCTGGGCTGGGCCCACCTGCCTCTCCAGTGTCTCCTCTTCGCCTTGTGTCAACCTTCCGCTCCAGCCACACCTCGATGCTCACATTTCCTCAGACGAGCCAGGGTGTTCGTGCCTCTGTGCCTTTGCACAAGCTGTTCCCTCCCTGAGCCTGCAGTGCTGTTTCCCTCCTTCCCTCCCTCCATGTGCCTCAAGGACTGGCCAAAATGTCTCCTTCTCCGGAAGTGGTTTCCTAAGGCTTCTAACCAGAGCTAATTACTCCCTGGGTTGCACCAGCCCTAGCACTTACCTCTACTACAACACGTCTTTCCAGATAATATTTGTCTTCCCATGGCTCATCCCCTGCGGAGGGCTGTGAGTTTCTCGAAGGGCAGACTGCGCTTGCTTTATTTCAGAATTAACACCACGCACAAGGCCTGGTACACAATAGGTGTTTGTCAGTTGAACTTCCTTAGCTGTCCTCTAGTCTATTTTCTTAATATATTTTTCTAGTTATAAAAGTAATTCATGCCCACTGTGAGATTTGAAAAAAGACACATGTATATATGGTATATATTTAAAGAAGAAATACCCATAATCCTAGAGGGATCAGGGTGAATGAATCTCAAATTTGCATTAGCATAAGAATGACCTGCGTGAGCTAGTTAAAAACAGAGGCACTCAAACCACAGCTGGGCCACCCAGATTCTGCCCCAGTGTGTGTGTGTGTACCAGCGTGTGTGCATGCACACGCGTTTAAAAAACTTCCAGTTGATTCTAAAACGCATCCCTCGGACACTCCCTGGTGGTTCAGTGGTTAGGACTACACGCTTTCCCTGCTGAGAACCTGGGTTCAACCCCTGGTTGGGGAACTATGATCCCTGAAGCCGTACGGTGTGGCCAAACAAAAAAATAAATTAAAAAAAATAAAATGCATCCCTCATGAAGGGTCACTGCTTAGGTGAATTCCAATATTTTGTACTATGAACAAGGCTGTAATGAACATCTTTGTATGTAAATCTTTGTCTATGGGTCTATTGATTGCCTTAGGAGAAATTCCTAGAAACAGAATGATTGAGCCAAAGGGCAGGAAGGTGCTTCAGGCTCTCGGAGGAGTTATTCTTCAGAAAGATTTTGCTGCTCCCTTCTCCCACCAGCAGCTTGTGAGGGTGCTTGTCTCACCACGCCCCCATTATTATGGCCACTTTGGACAAGAAAGAATACAAGAATAGTTGCTATTAAATGTGAAAGAAAAATCGCCTAGCTTGATGTTTTTTTAAGAGGGACATTTAACGAGCTTTTGAAGTATAATTACTGTTTAATCAAGCCTGGGAATGCACAGTCATTATTTTCTTTTTGTGCACGCTTGGTAATTTTGCCAACGAATGCTGTGAACACCCATCACTTCATTTGTTTTTGTGGGCTTATGCGGCTTGTTTTCCTAGAGGAGCTTCAATCTCTCGCTCTGTGTGTGTCTCTGCCTCTGTCTCTTTCTTTTGCTGAGGCACGTAGACTTTGAGTTTAGTTTCTTCCTCCCCAGAGTCTCAGCTAAGGAGCAGGTCCCCTCAGCTAAGGAGCAGCACCTGAGATGCTCATACCCACTGTGCAGGTAGCCGTGCCCCTGGCTAGCTGCCCACCCCCTAGAATGGCACTCACATTTTCTCCCTATCTGCCTCCATCCAACTCTGACAAGTGAGGGCAGAGTTTCTCAGTGTCTGGACCCACCTGCACCAGAGGAAGATGCCTGCTGGGCCAGCTCCTTCCTGCCTGAGAATGGAAAAGGCCACAGCTCCCTTGGCCATGCTCAAGGAGGGTCTCCGCCATCTACAGTGTAGTAGGCAACGAGAAGCTTGCAGGAGGAGGGAACTGCCCATGACCAAGGCCAAAGGAGGACAATAGCCATTCAGACATTAAATATCCTCTGACCTGCAGTTCTCAGGCTAGAAATCTTACTTAGAGAATGCTCCCACATGTGCATGATGCTATTTGCAAGGGCTTTCCCAGCTGTTTACAATGGAGAAAAAAAGCCCACTAAAGGGCAACTGATTAAATAAGTGAAGACCCCTGCATATCATGGGATACCAGGCTGGTGCACCAGGCAACATTTAACAATTAAAAATAATGAGGCGAAAAAGACAAACCTGTATAGACGGAGGGAAAATACCTACCGTTAAATGAGAATAGCAGGCAGAAGAAAAATATGTTCAGAATGATCCCGTTTCTGTGAAAGACAACAATTTAGTCAACCAACATTTAATATTATATGCCAGGCACCATGGATAAATAGGCAAAACCAAACAAACCTTGTCCCTCATGGAACGTGCATAAACAGGGATTATCACTAAACAGAAAGGAGCCTGGAAGGAACTGTTCACCCTGGTTATTTCTAGGCAGGGTGCATGGGAGCAGGGAAATGGTTTTAAGAAGAGTTTTCAGGGACTTCCGTGTCGGCGCAGTGGTTAAGAATCCGCCTGCCAGTGCAGGGGACACGGGTTCGATCCCTGGTCCGGAAAGATCCCACATGGCGCGGAGCAACTAAGCCCCTGCGCCACAACTGCTGAGCCACAACTGCTGAGCCTGCGCTCTAGAGCCTGTGAGCCACAACTGCTGAGCTTATGTGCCACAACTACTGAAGCCCACGTGCCTAGAGCCTGTGCTCTGCAACGAGAGAGTCCACTGCAATGAGAAGCCCGCGCACTGCAACGAAGAGTAGCCCCCGGTCGCTGCAACTAGAGAAACCCCACGTGCTGCAACAAAGACCTGACGCAGAAAAAAATAAATAAATTTATTTTAAAAAAAAGAGTTTTCATATTTCACTCTCTATCCTTCTATATTGTTTGGATTTTTTCCACAATAAATATGCACCATATTTGTAATTTAAAATAATATGGAATGAAAGAATGAAATAGAGGGGAAATGGAGCCCATGATACAGCCAGGCCTGGAGACCCAGGCCTGAGATGATTTCCCACCTTTGCTCCTTGGGACCCCATCACTTCAGCTCTCCATCTGCTCAAAGGTTTGGTCTTTAATCTCTCTAGGGAAATCAGCCAGAGAAACAGAGATAACCACTGTGGCGGGGAAGGTTCAAGGTTACCCCAGCTGTTACCACTTGGTCCACTGGTTCCAGGTCTCCTGGAGTAGTTCCTTGTGCCTTAAAATGTATTCACAGATGATTGCGCTCCCCTCTTTTTTTTAATTCTGAAAAATTTCAAACCTTCAGAAAGGTTACAAGAAGTAGTACAATGAACACTTGTAGATTCTTTACCTAGATTCACTAGTTGTTAACATTTTGCACACTTGTTCTCTCTTTCTCTCTCTTTCTATGTATTAATTTTAATTTTTGCTGAATTGTTTGAAATTTAGGTACAGAAATCATGCCACTTTATTCCTTACTAAGAAAACATCCTGCGTAACCATGGTGTATTATCACACTTGGGAAATTGAACATTAACACTATCCTAGTATCTTATATACATTCCACATTCAAATGTTCCCAAGCGGCCCAGCATTGTCCTTGAACAGCTCTTTTTCAAAGGGTCTGGGATCCAATCCAGGATCACGTGTTGCAGTCAGTTGTCCAGGCTCTTTAGTATCCTTTAATCTAGAGCAGTTCCTCAGCCTGTTTTACTTTTATCTGACATGGGGATACTTGAAAAGTCCAACTAATTGTGTTAAAACTACACAATCTCCAGGAATTCCCTGACGGTCCAGTGGTTAGGACTCTGTACTTCCACTGCCGGGGGCGCGGGTTCAATCCCTGGCCAGGGAACTAAGATCCCACAAATCTCGGGGTGCGGCCAAGAAAACCAAAAAACTACACAATCTCCGCGTGATCCTTGTCTTAGAGATGTCATTTTCTTATGCCACCACTAGGTGGCACTCTCGGTAGCCCTTGTCCTTCAACAGCCCTTGTGAAAGGGCAATTTAAGGATTGTCTCAGTCAAAGAAGGCTCTTCTTTGGTAAAGCATATGCTGTTTAAAATGCCTGTATAGGGGCTTCCCTGGTGGCGCAGTGTTTGAGAGTCTGCCTGCCGATGCAGGGGACCCCGGTCCGGGAAGATCCCACATGCCGCGGAGCGGCTGGGCCCGTGAGCCATGGCCGCTGAGCCTGCGCGTCCGGAGCCTGTGCTCCGCAACGGGAGAGGCCACAACAGTGAGAGGCCCGCGTACCGCAAAAAAAAAAAAAAAGCCTGTATAGTGGGGAGAGGGATAAATTAGGAGTTTGGGATTAAAATATACACACTATTATATATATAATATATAACCAACAAGGACCTATTGTAGAGCACAGGGAACTGTACTCAATATCTTGTAATAACCTATAATGGAAAAGAATCTAAAAAAGAATATGTATGTGTATATATATGTACATATATATGTATGTATGTAACTGAATCACTTTGCTGTACACCTGAAACTAATACAACATTGCAAATCAATTATATTTCAATAAAAAATAAAATACCTGTATATTATAAAGGTGGTATCCTTTCAAGCGTGTCTTCCCATATATGATTCATAATCACCCGGGGATATTGTTCATCAGGATTCTGATTTGGTGGGACTGAGGTAGGTCCTAAGATTCTGCTTTTCTAATAAGCTGTGGGTTGATTGTGATGCTGCTGGTCTGGAGAACACACTTGGAAGAGCAGGATTAGAACAAGCATATGAAGAAACATATCTATTTACAATTAGGCAACTTTTCTTTTTCTGTCAGAACCAGCAATGAAGCTGATCTCACCTCCTGCTAATCCCCTCCCCCCACCCAGCCCTTTGGCCTCCGTGCTTCTGTATCACAGGGCCTTTGCACTAGCTGTTCTCTCTGCCTGCACTCTCTTCCCCCAGATATCCTCTACTTGGTTAACTCTCTCTGCTCCCTTGTCTTTCCCCAAACCTCACTTCTTAATGAGATTTGCCCAGACTACCCTATTGAATACTGCCCCCTGTCCCCACCCTGATTTCCTTTCCCCTTCAACCTACTCGATTCTTTCTCTATAGCCCTCACCACCTTCTCACATACCATATAATATACTTACTATATTAATTGCTTATTTCTGTCTCTCCCTGCTAGAATCCAAGTTCCACGAGGGTGGGTATCTTAGTCTATTTTCTTCACCGATATACCCCAAGCACCTAGAACTGTGTCTGGCACATAGTAGGTTCACAAGAAAATATTTGTTCACCTTAATGGGACCTTCAAGATGACAGTGCCCAATCCCCTCATTTGGTTGATGAAGAAATGAGCTTCAGGTCTTTGGGCAAGATAAAGAAGTGCCCAGGGTCATACACTCCCTACGTGTGCTCCCTGTGAGACTGTAGGGAGATTGTGCTGTCCGTCTAAATGAATATAATTTAAAAGCAGGACTTGTTTGTATCAGTTAAATTTTTTTTCTTTTCATTTGTTTTTGTTGTTTACTATCAGTTAAATTTCAAGCTACTGTGTTAATTCTTATTATTTGTGTTAGGCCTTTTCCAAAAAGGATCTGGAGAGCTAACGAGATGATATAAACTCATATAAAATGGAAGAGTCAGGAATCAAGATGGAAGCGATATCATCTAAAGGAAGAGGGAGTTGATTTTAACAGGCCCTTGACAGTAGTTAATTATGCTAATGGGGTACAGAATTTGGCTCTGAATTCTTTGGCAGCTGAGTTAAACGGGAAGCACATGGGGCTGCGTAGTGTTTGTTGTCTGTGCTAAGAAAGTCTGAGCACTCAGCAGGAACGCACTTCCAGGACGCATTGAGTATAAGCACAGGAGAACTCTGTGTGACATCCAGTGGGCCCCCAATCGGCTAACGTTCCCCCAAAACCCCCGAAGTTCTCACTGAAGAATGCGCTCCTTTTATCTGGGAATTCTAAGAGCGTAACATAAAATCACGTGATAGCTCTTAAGTTCAAGTGAGTTCTTTTCTGATAGCTCTACCAGAAAATAAGGATGAAAACCAGAGAATCTAGGAGAAAGCATAGGTAAACATGTCTAGGAATATCTTTTACAAATATCTGCTGTCTCAGATCTTAGATAAACATTGAACCACAGGCAATTCATGGATTAGACTTTCATATGTTCAATGGGGGAGGGGGTGATATTTATTGAGTTTCTACTATAAATGGGATCCTTTTCCCCCAGAGGGCACCCCCAAGGCCCAGCTAGCTCAAGGGCAGAGAGGACAGGAGGGGAAGCCACTTCTGTTTCTTTAAGTTGCATGAAGTATTTGCTAGGGTATATTCCGTATCCAAAAAAGGCATCCAGCAAATTCACCTCTCTGGCCACCAGGAAGCTGTCCTCCACCATGAAGTAGGGACAATTGCTCTGTTTTCTGCTGATGCTTTTTCAAAACACAGTTCTTTTACAAAACCTCTGAATATCCTGTGAGTGAATACTAGCCAATGTATTTTAATAAATGATAATACATTTTTTCTTATAGACCCCTTTAAAAATTATTTAAAGATTTCCCCTTTAAAATAATTCACAGTCTAATGACAGAGATAAGCACCTAAACAAACAACTACAAGAAATGTGATGAGTGTCATACTGTATGTGGATAAGAGTGGCTGGAATCTTTCCTTTTCCAGCAATGTACTTCCTCTTTTGATATTTGTACATCATTGCATTATATACTGTGGATTGTTCCACTGAGACCGGATTGATCAAATGAGCATGTCTTGGTCTTTGTGCAAATACTTTTTCAAAGTTCATTGTGTATTTATATGTTCCTTGATGACTGTGAAGTAAAGGATGGAGTAATTTTCCTATCAAAATGAAATGTATACGTTCAACTGTCTCCAACTATGAGAGTTTAAAGACAAAAAAACTGAGATACTGTCCTATTCATTGCTAGTGTGATATCTGTATAAAAATTGATGAATTTCTCAAGAGGTATTTATTGGGAGAGTTTTCTGTTACACAACCAATTTATAAATATTTCATTAGAAAAAAAAAAAAGATTTCCCAAGGCATTTTTTTTTCTGCCTGGTGCAATTAAAAAAAAAATTTGGTTGGGGGGACTTCCCTGGTGGTCCAGTGGTTAAGAATCCGCCTTCCAATGCAGGGGATGCGGGTTTGATCCCTGGTCGGGGAACTAAGATCCCACATACCTTGGGGCAACTAAGCCTGCGCGCTCTAAAGCCCTCAAGCCACAACTAGAGAGAAGCTGGCGCTGCAACGAAAGGTCCCGCATGCCGCAACTAAGACCCAACACAGCCAAATAAATAAACATTAAAAAAAAAAATTTTCCCCATGGTAAAATACACATAACGTAAAATTTACCATCTTAAGCATTTTAAGAGTATAGTTCAGTGGTATTAAATACATTCATAATGTTGTGCAATCAGTCATCACCACCATCCATCTCCATAACTCTTTTTAGCCTGCAAAACTGAAACTCTATATTCATTAAACAATAACCCCCAATCCTTGCCATCCAGCTCCCGGCAACCACCCTTCTACTTTCTGTCTCTAGGGTTTTGACTACTATTAGCACCTCGTATAAGTAGGATTCTATCATATTTGTCCTTTTGTGACTGGCTTATTTCACTTGGCATAATGTCCTCAAGGATCATCCATAAGGTAGCAGGTGTCAGCACTTCCTTCCTTTTTAAGGTTGAAAAATATTCCACTGTATGGCTATACTACATTCTGTTATCCATCTGTCGTTGCTTCCATGTTTTAGTTATTGTGAACAATGCTGCTGTGAATAAAGGTGTACAAATATCTCTTTGAATTCTGCTTTCAATTCTTTTGGGTCTCTACTGAGAAGTGAAATTGCTGGGCTGTATGGTAATTCTAATTTCAATTTTTTGAGAAACCACAATACTGTTTTCCACAGCAGCTGTACCATTTTATGTTTCCCATCAACAGTGCACAACAGTTCCAGTTTCTCCACATCCTCATCAACTTTTGTTCTTTTCTGTTTTTTGAATAGTAGTTATCCTAATGGGTGTGAAGTGGTATCTCATTGTGACTTTTTTTTTTTTTTTTTTTTTGCAGTACACGGGCCTCTCACTGCTGTGGCCTCTCCCGTTGCGGAGCACAGGCTCCGGATGCGCAGGCTCAGCGGCCATGGCTCACGGGCCCAGCCGCTCCGCGGCATGAGGGATCTTCCCGGACCGGGGCACAAACCCATGTCCCCTGCATCGGCAGGCAGACTCTCAAACACTGCGCCATCAGGGAAGCCCTCTCATTGTGATTTTGATTCAAATTTCTCCAATGATTAGTGATGTTGAGTATCATTTCATGTGCTTCTCGGTCATTTGTATATCCTTTTCGGAAATATCTATTCACATCCTTTGCCCATTTTAGTACTGGGTTGTCTGGTTTTTTGTTGTTGAGTTTTGGAGTTCTCTATATATTCTGGATATTAATCTCTTATCAAATACTTTAAGATATTTCTCAAGGCATTTTTTTCTGTCTGGAAAACTTTTAAATTGAAATCATATTGTGACCGTGTCTTCAACTGAATCCCACCATCTCTGCCTCTGCCCATCACAGATGTGTCACACGCATGGAATATTCTTTCTCCACCTGGCATTTGTTCTGCCACACTGACAACCCTGGGCCATAAGAGGGCCCAGGGCTTGAACCTGAAATGTGTCAAGTGGTGTTAGCCTCTGGGGGCTGGATTTTACTCTAATCACACCCTGGACTTTTGCCTGAATGGCCTGGATTCCTCTGTTGCAACTACATGGATGAGTTGCTTCCATCTTGAAAGCAGAGATCGGATTGGGTTTGCCAACGAGCCAGCTGTGTGCAGACCCTTGTGGGGAGGGCCACCATCTTTGAGGGCTGGGTCGGCTTATAACTGGCTTGTAGTCTCTGTTGGTTATTTGTGGGGTCCTGCTTCTTTGAGGTATCTGCTTATCTTGGCTTCTTCCACGCAGCCATGGAACGTGCAGAGCCTTGCACAAACCAGGCACTCGTTTGTTGGATAAACTCTGATAAGCAAAGGTGATATGTTTGGAGCCATGCTGCCTTGATTTTCACTTTTTGGTTTAAATATCACATCCCCATATGCCAACACCTCCCATGAAACAAAGAGAAGCACCTGTGTTGGTTTTGGCACAGGATCCGTTCAAGGGCAGGGCTGGGCCATCCTTGTTCTCTGTGCACTGTGCACGTGTATGTGTGCATATGGGTGATCACAGGCACGCGTGTGTGTTCATGCACTTGTCTACTTACGTTTGCTCGTTGGACCAAGGGCTCGACAGTCACATAACCTCAAGACACCAACTGGAACTCTGACAAATGCAGAGATGAATTTGTCAGTAAACCAATGGGTCTCAACCTGTTCAAGTATAAAGACTCTTCTTTAACATAAAAAAATTGCAAAGACTCCCACACGAACAAGAAAGACATTATTTGTCTTTTCTGCATTTTCAGGTTGATAAAAATATGTCCCCATGCATTTGAAGACCTTTTGCAACGATTCCCAAGCTCTCCAGATCTGGGGATCCACTCCCTGAATAGACCTTTAACACTGGAAAGAGTGTCAGATGCTCACTCCTGTGAACATCTGACATTCTAGCAACTTTCCCTCTAAACAAGCAGGACCAAAAACATGAGCAAAGTATCACAAGCCCCAGAGACCACGTTTGTCTGCATCTCTGATGCATCCTCTGAACCTAGCACAGGATCTGCACCTTAGGTACTGAAAAAGTACTTCTTGCAAAAATATCCAATAAGATGAGGCCACAGAGTGGCTGGCTAGGCTCACTCACCAGCTATGCTCTCAAGTCCTGCACAC
Source organism: Grampus griseus (assembly GCF_964374135.1). Classification (NCBI taxonomy): domain Eukaryota; kingdom Metazoa; phylum Chordata; class Mammalia; order Artiodactyla; family Delphinidae; genus Grampus; species Grampus griseus. Next base: position 14,160,605 of record NC_139014.1, on the reverse strand, counting down.
CAGCCTCAAAGAGCACAACGCAAAGCACTGCGCAGAAGGCCTGACTGATCAACGTCAAACTTGGCTGTGAAACAAACATCACATTACTATCATTAAATGAAATAGAATCTGTTCCTGGGCCGCCATTCTGCCAGCCTGTTGGGAAATTTAATGTTGGCCTCAATTGGCAAATCCCTTCTCTCCCTAGGGTTGCATAAGAATCTGGAAGGATCATGTGGCTCCTTGAAAACGGGGGAAGGGAAGAGAGTCTGGTTGTGGTCACTGCTCAAGCTCCTTGTGATTCAGGCTCCCAGGGTCCCTAGAGGACAGGTGGCTTCCCAGGTTCTGTGTCACATGAGGTGTAAGGTGATCTCAGCAGAGGCTGCAAGTCCCAAGCCTAGTGTCTGGCGTCCCTGGATGCCCGGGAGACATTTCCCTGAGGGAGCTGCCTCTATCATAGGGGCAGCTCACTCTCCCCAGTTTGGGGGACTCTCCTTTGCCTGCTGCTCCACCTCTGCTCCTTCCAAGTACAACTTTCCTTGGGGTTGGGGTCACAGGGGGCCTCAGCTGGACCTCCTAGAGTTGTGCTTGGGTGGCAGGGGCTGAAGGACCCCGGAGGAAGCTAATAACAAACTGCACCTCAGTGACTGGCCCTGCCACAGGAACCCAGTGGAATAACCACCTGCCTGCCGTGTGTCTGACTCTTCCATGTTGTTTCTAAATAATCAGGACCTCAAAGAGCTTCTTCTGCCACCTTGTTCTTCTGAAACTGACCTGCTGGAGAAGCAACCTGGAATCCAAACTCACCTTGGCTCAGAGATACGTACTTCTATTGAATGGCTGGTGGTGTGACAGAGCTTCTCGAGACGGTGTCAGATCCCGGCTTGAGGTTTGCCCTCGCTTTGGAAGGCACCAAAATCCACTCTTTTTCCTTTTTCTAGGACCCAGTCCTGGGCTCCTTCAAAGTCCCAACAGCAGGAGGTTTCCTTGCTTGGCAAATTCTGGCCCAAACAACCCAAGCCCTGAGGAGGAGAGCATTGGTTGTACAAGAAACTAATGGAATAATTTCTGGCACAAAACCAGACCCTCCTGTGCCAAGAGGTTCCAGGAAAACCAGCACATCCCAGGACTGGGAGGAAGTAAGGCAGCGACTGGGGACTTTTCCTAGTGAATCCAATAAATCCTTGGAAAAATAATCCACCAAAGGTCAGATATAGACAGAAAACAACTTTGCAGGCTTTTGGAGGTGTTTTGGTTTTTTCCTAAAGAGAGAGAAAAGATTCCATGCATTGGCTCTCAAAATAAACAACTGGGAATAGAAAACTCATCTATCCATATAAGAGAAATATGAACTTCAGTTCTGTATTATGGCCAGTTGATTGGGGATGGGGGAGAAAAGGAAAAGATGAATTGGAGGAGAAAAAGAAGTAGAGAGAGGAAGCAGAGAAAGGATGAGAGATGAGAGAGGCACAGAGAACTTGAAAGAAGGTTAGAGAAAGAAACTAAATATTTTCAGAGGCAGAGACACGAAATACACGAGAACAGAGCATAGTGAAAGAACACCAGATTGAGAAAGCTCAAAAGATATGCTGTAGATACAAAGAACAGAGTAGTGGTTCCCAGAGGGGAAGGGGTGTGGGGGGAGGGTGAAATGGTTAAAAGGGGTCAACTATATGGTGATGGCTGGAAACTAAATTTTTGGTTGTGGGGACTTCCCTGGTGCTGCAGTGGTTAAGAATCCGCCTGCTAATGCAGGGGACATGGGTTTGAGCCCTGGTCCAGGAGGATCCCACACGCCGTGGAGCAACTAAGCCCGTGTGCCACAACTACTGAGCCCGCATGCCTAGAGCCCATGCTCCGCAACAAGACAAGCCACTGCAATGAGAAGCCTGTGCACCTCAAGGAAGAGTAGCCCCCATTCGCTGCAACTAGAGAAAGCCCGTGCGCAGCAATGAAGACCTAATGCAGCCAAAAATAAATAATAAATAAATAAATACATTTATAATAAATAAATAAATAAATTTTTGGTAGTGAGCATGTTGTAGTATATACAGAAGTTGAAATAAAATGTATGTGCATGAAACATATAATACTGTAAAACAATGTTACCTTAATTTTTAAAATGGTTATTTAATGGTAAATCATTGTTGTTATACTTTTTAAAAATATATATTTAATTATTTATTTTTGGTTTGTTGGGCCTTCGTCGCTGCACGTGGGCTTTTGCTAGCCGCGGCGAGCAGGGGCTACTCTTCGTTGTGGTGCGTGGGCTTTTCATTACAGTGGCTTCTCTTGTTGCAGAGCACGGGCTCTAGGCACACGGGCTTCAGTAGCTGTGGCACACGGGCTTAGTTGCTCCGCAGCATGTGGGATCTTCCCAGACCAGGGCTCGTTCCCCGTGTCCCCTGAATTGGCAGGCGGATTCTTAACCACTGCGCCACCAGGGAAGTCCTGTCATACTTTATTTACAGGAACATCTTATACACATGGCAAGTAGAGCTGCGAGAACTTGAGGTCATCTTGTCCAATTCCTTCTGGAGTGCATTGGTGTGCCCTCACCCCCACCAAACTTCATGCCTACCTGGAACATCAGAGCATGAGCTTCTTTGGAAACAAGGTCTTCGCAGATGTAATTAGTTAAGATGAGGCTATACTGGATTAGGGTGGGCCCTAAATCCAATGACTGGTCTCTTTATGAGAAGGCCACGGGAAGACACAGATACACACGCATCTGGAAGAAGCCCACGTGACGACAGAGGCAGGGATGAGAGTGGTGCAGCGCAAGCCACGAGACACCAAGGATCGCCAGCGACCACCAGAAGCTAGAGGAAGCAAGGAAGGAACCTTCCCTTGAGACTCTGGAGGGATCCTGTCATGGCTGACACTTTGATTTCAGACTTCTGGCCTCCAGAACTGTGGGAGGATAAATTTCTGTTGCTTTGAGTCACAGTTTGTGGTGCTCTGCTATGGCAACCCTAGGACACTAATACGCTTCCTTTTGCAGGAGAAGAGCTCCAGGATGTGTGACGTCTCCAAGATCACGGAGTCAACTGGTAGCCAGTCACCCATTCCAACCTGCCTTTTACTTTTCCTTAAGAATTTATTTATTTCCAGCATCTTTCATCCTCTCTGAACATGGAAATAGTTTGTCTATTGTCAAAGTTTATGTTGAAATAAAGATTCATTTCCCATTGAATTAGGAAATGTGTATGAAGGGACACTTCAGGCTTTAGAAATACTTTGGACTCTGAAGCGTTTCAAAATATTTACTGCCCATTCCTTTGGCATTCCAAAACAGTCTAATAGTTTGTTACTTTTGAAAGATGACGGCTGTCTGTTTTGAACACTGAAATCACCATTTATTTCTTTATTCTGAGCAATTTTTTTCAAGGCAAGCCAAGTCCCTCTTGGGACATTGGACTTAAAACTGTCCATGAAGTAGACCCTTTGATTAGAAATGGGTTGACCTCTATCTGGGTTTTCAACTGACATCAAATCATATGGAGAACACATGAGTTTTTAATTATTTCATAGTTCTTAACCCTCTTTTGGATTATGTCTCTGAGGAATTGATAAAAGCTATGGACTCTCTCCTAGAATATCATGTACTCTCACAACTTTTTGCACCCACTCTCAGGGTGTTCACAGACACCATGCCCTACCTGCACCCTCCCGTGGACCCCAGTCGTGGAGACTGTCCCGCTGGGCATCCACCTCCCTCCAGTTCGCCTTCTTACTTGAGCCTCAGAGTGGTGAGTGAGCAAGGGCAGAATCTGACCTATGGCAGAGGTTTTCTCTCCAACGTGCTAAGGACACTGGTGCAGAGTCTCAAAAACAGCTGTGCTCAGGAGTTGAGTTCTGGCCGAGCAACTTTTGGGAACCTTCTTCTTAAGACTCTCAAAGATTGGGTCGGGCCAATGGGATCCCCGGCAGAAATTCCCAGGGGACAGTGCTGGCTTTTTGAAGAGGACTGATTGGGTCATAGGGCTGACAGGCAGTCTTCCTTATATTCATTGGGGACACCATCCTCTCCCTTGCCTCAGGGCTTTAGCACACGTCCCCCCATTGTTGGTCATGCTCCTTGCTCCTCACCCCACCTTTTTGACCTGCTACCCACTACCTGCCCTCAGATCTTTGGTTAGACCCACCTTCCTCTTGGACACTCTCTCTGATCCCCCAAAGTCTGTGTTAGGAGCCCTTTCCCTATGCCCCCACTGGCTTTGAATTTTTCCATCACCACCTTTGTCCCACTGTTGTAACTGGCTCTCTACTCACCTGTATCGCTACTGGATTGTACAGGAAATCAGGGGCCGTGTGATTCTTATAATCTTCCTACTCCCAAGTGTCGGGAAAACAGAGCATGGTGGATGGATGCAAGCTTGCTGAGTAAATACATGAATAAACTGGCTGGGTCAATGCAGGGCTTCTCAACCTTGGCACTGTTGGCATTTTGGACTTGATACTTCTTTGCCATAGGGGTTTGTCCTGTGCATTGTAGGATATTTCATGGCCTCCCTGGCTTCTACCCACCACGTGCCCCACCCAACTGTGACAAATAAAAATGTCTCCAGACGCTGTCCAGTGACCCCTGGGAGTTAAAATCGCCCTGGTAGAAAACCACTGCATAAATGAATTAATGTTGACCTTGGGATCACTTTGCCCATCTTGAGTCTATGTCACGGAGTGAGAGTTCAGTCAGTCAGTTTCTGCTGGTGGAGCGCTCGGTACGTGCTCATGAAATGGGTGGCTGACCTCGTGTGGCTCCTCAGAAGAGGGAAAAACTTCCACTCTGCCTTTTCTAAGTGGTCTCTTCTCTAATAAGCTATTACAACATGAAGACACAAGAGGGAGCTCTAACTAACAAGTTCCACAGCTAAGAAAACGTCCTTCCTCTCCTGGAAATGGTGACTGGACCCTCCTTGTTACGTGATGAGCTCAGGCTTAGACGTTTGGTTATGGCTTCAGGTTAGGACAACGGAACCAGGATCCTGAGTTGGGAGGTTTCAGCCATTAAATATAGTGAAAGAGGGACTTCCCTGGTGGAACAGTGGTTAAGAATCCACCTGCCAATGCAGGGGACACGGGTTCGAGCCCTGGTCCGGGAAGATCCCACATGCTGCAGAGCAACTAAGCCCATGCGCCACAACTACTGAGCCTGTGCTTAGAGCCCGCGTGCCACAACTACTGATCCCATGTGCCACAACTACTGAAGCCCATGTGCCTAGAGCCCGTGCTCCCCAACAAGAGAAGTCACCGCAATGAGAAGCCTGCGCACCGCAACGAAGAGTAGGCCCCGCTCACCGCAACTAGAGGAAGCCCGCGCGCAGCAACGAAGACCCAACGCAGCCAAAAATAAATAAATAAATTAATTAAAAAATTTTTTTTAATTAAAAAATATATATACTGAAAGAAAGACCCCTGCGTGTGTGGCCTGCTCCTCAGACATATAGACTGAGGGGAAAAATAAAGACCCAATTATGCTCCATTTATAAGTGATAAGCAGTATGAACAGGGTCTTCCCAGCTTCCCCAGAAATGCTCTGCTCTGGTGGCAGCAAGGGACTGAGGAGTTGACACAGGGGCTCGGGGTGCACCCCAAATCACCGACACAACAACTAACAGGCTTGAAGGCTGTTAGCGATTATCCAATCCTTTGTCTCTGCACTGAGTCAATGGCCCTGAAAACCGGGAAATTGTATAGCATCTTTGTGATACAACATTGTGTGTGTGTGTGTGTGTGTGTGTGTGTGTGTGTGTGTGTGTCTACAGCTGCCATCATATTTTGAAAGGAATCTAAACCCTCCAAATGTTAAGAACCGTTAGTCTAACTCATCTTAGAGATGAAGAGACAAAGAGGCTCCTTCAAGTTTCTGCCGCCGCAGACCCAGGACACATGCAGCTCTCCTCTGCCTTCAGGTCCAGTGGGTGGTGCTGGCCTGTGGGGCAGGGAGGTCTGGTCTGAGGCCACGGGGGAGGGTGGATCCTGAGGCCTAGAGGGGTGGGAGGAGGCTTTGCCAGTAGGGTTACCAGATAAAACATAAGATGCCTAGTTAAATTTGAATTTCAGATAAATGAATACTTTTATAGTATAAGTATGTCCCAAATGTTACATGGGACATACTTATACTCAAAAATTATTTGTTGTTTATCTGGAATTCAAATTTAACCGTACATCCTGGTTTGGGGGTGGGGTGGGCAGTTGTTATTGTTCACTCAATCTGACAACAGCAGCCTAGCAGGTTTCAGCTAGGAAGCAAACAGTGAAGCACCTGCTGATGGATATTAATAACTCAGGGTTCGAGACTCAGACTACCTCTGACTTCAGTGAAGGCCACCGAGGTCCTGGCCTGCTGACGGGACCTGCTTGGTTCTCTGTGGCCTTGGATGCCCTGAGGAGTCCCCAGGCACAACAGATACTCTGTACGTGTGTGGCCTCTCAGAAGATGACATCTCACAGGTCTGTGAAGAGTAAAGATCAAATTTATTTAATACAACACCCCTCAGGGTCCCTGCAGCTGTGTCAATGAGGAGGACAAGGGAGGTGGTCTCGCTTGGGTGTGCTCACTAGTGCGACCCACCACAGAATGGCCGCAGCCCCTCATCCACCCACTCAGGGCACCATCAGAAACATTTGAAGACCTCGGGAGACCATTCCTTTAGCAAGGAATAAATAACAAAAAATTAGTAAGAAAAATAGGCATTTCATTTTTCTAGTAAAAAAAAATATTTGCTGGAGGCAACCATCTTCCTGTCCTTCGGCCTTCAGCATGGTAGAGGAAAAGAAAGAAAGGGAACAGAAAACCAGCTTAAGAACATCTGTGCTTTGTCCAACTTCACTTTCTGTTTGGTGCATTGCACAGAATGAACCTCATCTTCAAGCTGGCATCTCAAAGGGGTTGCTCCCAAGCAGCTCTGTTTTCCCATCTGTGGCAGGTGAGGTGGTAGAGGGGACAGGGTGCAGCTGTCTGGTCCATGCTGTGTACTTCCAAGGAACAAGGACTGCCCAGAACCACAGACCCTTGAAGGACCAAAGGCAAAGAGAAAAACTAGCCCCCAAGTCAGGCCATTCGCTAGGAGAGATTGACTACAAAACAGAAACTGGTTTCTGTGTATGAGGGGACTTGGAAAAGTTCTTGATCTCTGTACAAGACAAAATATTCAAGTTTCAAAATATCTCAGTGGCCAGTTTACTCTGAACCTCCTGCTGCTTCTCTCCACTCCCGAGGATGCTCTGGCTTGGTGGGAGGCGGGCCGTGTGGGAAATTAACCAGCCCCTCTGTTAGACCTTTATACCCAACATAAATGTAGTTAAGATGGATTTGAGAACTGGTGACTTGGCCTGAGGAATTGCCACGTGGTTCGGTGGGAGCAGGGTAGGTTCATAAATAAGTGCACAAAACTCTTGGAATACAGGAATCATCTGCTCTTCTCAGAATGTGGGTGTCCTCCCAGGGAGGAGCGTGTGCTCTCGGAGTCCTAAGTTCCATCAAGGGAGCCTTCCGTTCTCTGCAGTGACAAGAGACAAGACACACTATGGTCACACCCTTCAGGATTGAAGACTGGCCTGGTGGAAAGATATAAAAAACACTGCACAAAGCACGTCTCAAAGGAACTGCAAAGCAGTGCTGTCATCCGAGGACACGCCCCGCCCTGTGGGGCAGCTCCCGCCCACACTCGGTTTTCCCTTCTCTCCACACCTGCTCGGTAGGGCCTGCAGCCTCTACTCCCCCCACAGACACGTTGCACATCAGGCTAGCAACCAACGTCATCAAGCACCCACTGTGAACCCAGCACTAGGTCCCATGGGTGCTACATGGGGAAGACTAGAAAAGAGGAAGACTAGGAAAGTTAAGGGACACCTGGTGTCTTGCTCCAGCTCTGCCTCTAACATGAGGTGAACCTTCTCTAGGTTTGTTTTTATATTTCAAAAATGAAAGACTGAACTCAAATGATCAAACCTAAATGTTTTTAAATTATATGATTCTGCCTTAAAAAGGAATGAAATTCTGATTCATGTCAACATGGATAAACCCTGAAAACATTATGCTAACTGAAATAAGCTAGACACAAAAGGAACAAGTGATTCCACTTAAATGGGGTACCCGGAAGAGCCAAGTTCATAGCGACAGGAAGTAGAATGGTGGCTGCCATTCTGGGTGGAAGGGGAAACAGGAAGTTAGGGCTTCATGGATACAGAGTTTGCGTCTGGGATAATGAAAAGTTCTGTGGATGGATTTGGCAATTGTTGCACAACGATGAGAATGCATTAATGCCCCTGAATTGTACACTGAAAAGTTGTTAAGATGGTAAACTTCATGTTGTGTCCATTTTGCCACAATACAAGTGAAAAAAAATTTTTTTTCTTAAATTCCAGATGCCGCCCTGCAGTGTTCTCCAACTGCTCCACAGGGTATTTGTGTCCCCTACACACCCATCAGTGACTGGACCCCCGTCTGACCCAGGCACTGTTCTTTCTGCTGAGGATGCAAGAACCTGCCCCCGAGAATTTTATATCCTATCAATTATTGACAAACAATGTTAGCATGAAGTTAGAAGGTGGAAGAGGTCCTAACAAACTGCAGAAGGAGTTGAGAGGTGGTGAGAGGACCCTAGCTGGGCAGCGAGGTGGGGTGGATTTTGATGAATGGATGGAGCAAGGGGGCAAGAGTGGAGCAATGCTGGGAGATACTGGGCCCTGGGCAGCAGTGAGTCCGGAAGAGCAGGCAACACCTGCCTGAATGCCTGACTCTGGGCCCTCTGCGAGCACAGGGCCCCCTGCTGCAGGTGGATCTCAGGGGGAGGCCGGAGCAGAAGTTGTGGGGATTGGCCAACGTCTTGGGAACGCCATGGCCGGGCTGTCTGTCTCCCTGAGGGTTGGCTGAGATGGAGTCCCTGTTTTTTTCTGGTCCTGCCAGGGCTGAGGAGCCTCTCGGAACAGGATGCAGGTCTGTGGGGCCCCAGCTGGAAGGCCAAGGCTCTGCCTCCTCCTTTGCCAGGAGAGACCCAGGCAAGCAGGCCAAGAGAGCTGTGTTGGCCCCCGGGGGCTGGAGGCCCGCCAGCCCTGGCAGCTACCCTCGCTCCACTTCCTCCGCTCAGCTGGGGGTGGTGGGGTGTGTGTGTGTGTGTGTGTGACCCTGGTGTCCAGCCTTCTGCAGGCCCCAGACCAAGTCCTTCCCCAGACACCTCCGCTCCCCTCTCCAGGGGAAGTGAGCGCTCGGGGAGCTGCTGCAGGACCAGCTCCAGAGATGGGAAAGGCTGGGCCACAGTCATCCAGGCCTTGGGGATTTGGAAGTGAAGGTTAATGTGCTCACATCTAAGCCTGTGCTTGCCTGTGTGTAAATCAGAGGCCAGCTGTCAGGCACCAAGTACAGCCAAGAAATTGCCCCACTTCTGGCCAGAACATGGTGTGGACACTCTCAAAGGTCATTTTGCTTCTAACGCTCCTGGGATCTCTACTTCCTGCTTCTAGAATGTCTCCCCCCCCAGCCCCCACCAGCACTTCCAGTGAACCAGATCTGTGCTAGGTGCTGGCTTAATCCTTGCAACAACTAAGCGAGAGGGTTCTATTTCCTCCAATTTACAAATGAGGAAACTAAGGCCCCGAGAGATTAGGAAATCTGCCTGAAGTGACATGTCTAATAAATAGGTATCAGGGAAAAGTCAAGTTTTAATGTGGGTCTCTGCTTCCTGGCAAAGCTTGGCTTGGGTTGAATCCTGTGCTTTGGGTAAGCAACTGCTACCTTCCCCTCAGGTGACAGGGGCATTTCAGGGCCAAGTGAAGTAAATTCTCCACCCGTGCCTTATGCCGCCAGAGTGTTTGATGAAAAGAACTTTAAAATAGATAATCAATTAGCTTTTATATGATAGTTTGCAATCTGCAAAGTACTCTGCACACATGTTTCTCACTTAACCCTTAAGATGGTCTTTAAATAGGCAGACATTACTGTTTTTGTTGTTGCCATCACCATCTCCATTCTACAGATGGGGAAGCTCAGGTGTGGCTGGAGAGCTGGAACTCATGCCCCAGTCCCTTGATCCCAACTCCAGGGCTGTTCCCATTGCAGTCCAGCTGCCCGCTGGCTCCCGGGAGGGAAGGAGATGAGTTGTAACTAGAAATTGCCTTTTGTCAGTAAGAAGGCAAGTCCCTTCCAAGATCCTGAGACCCAGGCAGGTCCAGATTCATCCCTTTAAGTACAGGGTGTTCTCTTTTCACGTTATCTGTCTGCCTGGGCCACAACACGATTTATAAACAAGGCAAAAATGGCAGAGGAAAAATGAAGTCAGAATGTGCCATTGAAGCAAGTCGAACAATACTAAATTAGTATTTGGCTAAGTGGCTACCTCATTGTTAAGATATTTCCTCCAATATGTTTTCAGAAGCAACGGCCATTAAACAACGGGGAATGATCGCCAGGTTTGATTTCAGGAAGGAAATCCCCTCCCATTTCCCTGCTGAGCAATTCAATTAATTTTCTCCTGACCCTCACCAGCTGATTATTAGGGAAACTATACCTGCTTCTTTTATAAACAAGACGCATTCCCTTAAAGATTCAAAATGCCTTTCCCAACGGCTGGGAATCCCTGTGCTCCCGCCAAAAGGCCTTATTATTTTGGGGCACAGGACCAGCCATGGGTGAACACTCAGGAGCATTCTGGAAGCAGACTCCTGGGCCCATGGGCCGGCTTCTGGGGAAAGGGGAAGTTCTGTCTATCCTAGAGCTCAGAGCCTTTGTCCAGAGAGATCATTTGGATTGAAGAAAAAGTAAATAAGTCAGTCCTGCAGGTCCAGCAGACCTGCCTTGGGTGGACACAGCCACGATTATTGCAGCGGGAGAACATCTCTTTATCCGAGTCCCACAAGGCCCATGGGGCAAAGTTCTCACTTTCCACTCTCGCAATGCCATGATGGCTGGGACAGTGACATCATTTCTTGGAGGAAGTCTTGTGTTGTGGACTGGCCGGGGAGTCTGGAGACCTAGGGTTCTAGTCCTGGCTCTGCTATTAACACGCTGGGTGACCCTGGTCGAGCTGTCCTGCCAGTTCAGGACTCGGTTTTCTCATCTATAAATTGGGCCCCTTTTCCTTCCAATGCAACAGTCTCTGATTTCAGGAGTCTGGGTGGCTTAGGCTAGAAAAAGACATTCATTTCATTCCTCTTTTCCTTAAATTGATAGCCTTCCTCCATAAAAAGAATGTCAGCGGCTTCCTGTCTGTCAAAGGAATAATGAGTTCTCTGTTTTACAAGAATTCAGACTCGGGCAAAACAAAGGAAGCTGGGGGCCCATTGGAAGGGCTACAGGCAATCTTGCTGAAAGTTCTTCCCAGACCTTAAAGAAGCAGTTTGCGAGACAAATCCCTCATTTCTTAAGACGTTAGCTGCCCAGTTAGTTAACTCTTGTGCTGCTGGGTAGCTCATAAAAAGGTTGGGAGTAGGAAGATAGGGGAAAATGGGTCTTCGCAAAACTTGAACTTGGGCCTCTGCACTTCTTTTAAACATTCCCATCTGCCAAGTGGCAGCTTCCTAAACCCTCTATTTCCTACAGAATGAAACCTCATAATGAGGTGTTGGAGTCTTTCCCAAGCAAGCCCTAACTTACCTTTCCCCTATCCCTTGTCACCGGCACCCCTGTCTGCTCCCATTCTGAGCTGCTAGAGACTGCTCCAACCCTCACGCCTCTGCCCCTGATGATCTTTCTACCTGGACGCTGCTGGAACCTGCTCACTCCTCATGGCCCATCCAAATGACCCCTCCTTGGGGAAGAGACCACTAACCAGACAGAACAAAGCACCTCTGTTCTCTGTTTCCATGGTTTCTGGAGTAGCTGTTATCCCTTTGCTTTCTCAGCCAAGAAAACTCATCTGATTCCCTCACTGGATCAAAGACCTTGTGTGTCCCCTGCAGCAGAGGGCCTGGTGTGTGAGGGTGACTGTTGGACGCTTCTCTTCTCCAAGTACACCCCCCGAATCTGCCTCACCTCCAAGGACCTAGACTCAGAGGAAATGTGGACTTTGCTCATCTGGAGCTGAGAGCCCTAGATTCCCAACCCTGCGGGGGACTTCCAGGCTCTCCCTTCACAAGTGGGCTGAGTCATAATGATGGAAACAGTAGGAGAGAATTTCAAAATCACAGCTGGCCTAGAAAACCTGGCTAGCCTGATGACCAGGCTAGTCAGAGGAGCCCAGGCTCCTGGTCTAAAACAGACGAGGCTAGTCTACGGGTGTCATTGCTGGGGCTGCAGAACCTGGGTGAGTCTGGAAATATTTCACTGTTCGATGGACTGTTTTAAAAAAAATAGTGCATATGAAATGTATACTTACAGAATATCTGTTTTCCACGAAATCTGCAAAACAAAGGGTAACATGGAGGTGAGCTACACAGAGTATGAGTTAGGCTCCCCCCACCCCCCACGCCCAACATCTCAGGAGCTGTGCAAATAAAGAGGGAGGGAGGGGGTGCAGTGCAGGAGACGCCAGACCCTCAAGCTCACCGGGTGCCCAGGTTTATGGCTCCTTTGCCCACAGATAGCTTCCCCTGGGCCCTGTAGCTCCATGTGACAAGCATATAAAGTCCCGGGCAGCTAGTTTAACATTTTAAACAGTTGTTTAAGAATTAATAGCACCTGTTAGTTAGGGGAAAAAACTGAAAACTACAGAAAAGTAGAAAGCAGGTAACAATTATCTCTGGTTCCACTGTTGACTTAAATGTCAACATTTAAGTTGAGGTGCTTTCCAAGTGTTGGCTATTTTAAATAATGCTGCCAACGTCCTCTTTGGGAATAAAGCAATTTCCATATTTCATACTAGTTTGTCTATTCCCAGGAGTGGGATCAAATGGAGCAGAAAGTACAAACAAGGCCAACGCCCTTGGCATATATGGTTCAAGTGCTGTCTGAAGGGTAGGGCCCAGGGAGCCTCATCTCAGTCATCCGGAGACCACACAGTCTTCCTGCCAGGGTGCATGCCGGGACTGGCTGGACATTCTGAAAATGTCCAGAAGAGAACAGGAGACATTGCGTCGAAGGTGCGTGACCCCCGTCTGCATTAGTTAGGGATGATTTTCACGGCAAGAGGCAAGAGAGGGCTACGATTTGCCTCTTGGACAGGACCAGGCCCCACTAACAGCAGAGTTTCTGAATGGGGAGTGGCCTACATGTTGGGGCTGATTCCCCAAATAGCCCACCATGGACATGGTTCCGAAGACACAGAAGCCTGGGGAAGGCCCAAGAGGAGATGAGGGTTTGGGGGTTGGTTGCCATTCTTAAAGGTGGTGGAGAGTCATACTCTGTCCCCACTCCCAAATCCTCAGTCTTACTTGAGAGGCAATTCAAGGGGCCTTGGTGCCGCCCAAGCTCAAGCCCAGTCCCTTTGAATCCTGGGCTGTCTCAGGACCCAACTGTCACAACGGGAGTCACAATCTTCTGTTTCTTTCTCTAATTTAAAAATATCCTGTTTCCACCAGTCTACTTCCTCCTCAAACCCTGTCTTATCACAGCTCCATTGTGCGTCTCCTCTAGAGGGAACAGGGCCAGGAGTTCCTAAGGGGCCCCCTTCTGTCCTGGCTGGGTCAGAGGTAGGCGTCAAAGGCCAAATGGATGAATCAGCCCGACCAAGAAGTTGAGCCATTGTGTAAACTTCCACACATTGAGTAAGGCTGTGGGCAGCACCCCACCCCCAGCCCAAACCTGACCTGGGAGGACCCAAAGGATCCCATGCTTCTCGTTCCTCCAAAGCCCCAAGGGCTCTGGAATCAGACACAAGAGGGCAAGAGCCTCAGGCTGTGTTTCCTAAAGCAACAGGGACACAGAATACTAAAACTCAAGTACGCTGATGATGCGGATGGAGCTCCAAGTTACGCACACTTGTTTTGTTTCTTTTTGGTACCAGAATCTGGTGGGTAGTATCCATATTTTTTTTTAATAAATTTATTTATTTATTTATTGGCTGTATTGGTTCTTCCTTGCTGCGTGTGGGTTTTTCTCTAGTTGCAGCGAGCAGGGGCTACTCTTTGTTGCAGTGCGTGGGCTTCTCACCGCAGTGGCTTCTCTTGTTTCAGAGCACGGACTCTAGGTGCACAGGCTTCAGTAGTTGTGGCACCTGGGCTCAGTAGTTGTGGCTCACGGGCTTTGTTGCTCTGTGGCATGTGGGATCTTCCCGGACCAGGGCTCGAACCCGTGTCCCCTGCATTGGCAGGCAGATTCTTAACCACTGCGCCACCAAGGAAGCCCCCATATATTTTTTTAATGGAGCAAGTTTTACCACCTTGCACTCTGAGGTAGGAGATGCCACCCTGGGGGAAGGCTGGCAGTGCCCACTAGGCTAGTTTGCTCTGGGTCTCGCAGGATGGGTGGGGACGGGTCCTCAAGTGCTCTTCTCTCCCTTCCAGAGGGGACATGGCATAGGGCCCCTCTGTTCTTTGGTCCCGTCTCCATGACCAGCCACTCTTGGTATACTGGATTTCTGCTCCCTTAAGAAGTATCCCAGAAGTCTGAATTCCAGGCAAGGAGAAAGCAGAAGAAGGAGGCTGAGTGAGGGAGGTGGGCCCTGCCTGATCCAAAAGACATAGGTTAGTGTCTGGAGCAGGACTTGGCATCTCTCCCCAGAACCGCTAGTTGTCAGGTGGGATGTGCCCAGGATACCTCCAAGGTGGGCACAGGGCATCTAGGGAGGAAAACCAGCTCTCGTCTTGGAGGAATGACAGGAAACGAATTCCTCCAAACCAGAGTTCCTTAACACTGGCACTACTGACATTCTGGGCTGGATAGTTCTTTGTTATGGGGCTTGTCCTGTGCATTCTAAGATGTTTAGCAGCATCCCTGGCCTCCAACCATTAGATGCAGTAGCACCCCTCCTCCTGCCCCAAATTATGACAACCAAAAATGTCTCCAGACATTGCCAAATGTCTCTTGCATTGAGAACCTCTGCCCTAAACTGTGGAAATCTTATCCTAGACCTTAGTTCTTTCATAGGGAAGAACTTGACTGCATTGCTAATTAATTATAATAAACCGCTTTATTCTCCTGCCTTAAAAACTGGGGTAAATATATGTTAATAAGTTATGCTTTGGATGAACTGCAAACCATTTTATAAAGTACTTTCAGGATGAGCTGGGGCACTGTAAAGCCATCCATCGCTGAATCAGAGTGAAGATACACACTTCCCTGGCTAGCCGGGAATTCCAGTTCACACCAGGCTCCAGCAGGCTGAGGGAAGCTGAGGAGCGTTGCTACGGATAACTGTGAGCCGACTCATGGAGAGGCTCTCTACCCAGCTACGGTTTAGCTCTTTTAGCTCCTGTCACTAGGAGAGCACTAGAGCACAAGGGGGAGGAAAAGAATCAAACCTTTCCTTGAATTAGTTGGCACCAGGCAGAGGAGGAAGAGGTGGGGTGGGGGGCGCCTTTGACTCCAGGTCAGCTCACAGCCCAGAGCACCAAGCTATGAAAAAACCCTGCGAAGACGCCTCCCCCATCTCAACCAAGAGGGCTCAGCTGAGTAACAGACTATCCTGCGTGAAGTCCAAAACCACGTGGGTGGGAGTAAACGGGCTCTCGTTAAGGGCTGGGAGAGAGAGGTACCACACTGGCACCTGGATCACTTTCCTGCAGTGCTCACTTCCGGGGATCATCCACATGGCTGCTTCTGAGGAGCACGAAAACAGACGAGTTTTCCCGTTTCTGGTAAAAGCCGTATCGTTAACCATAACTACAGCTGCTACTGCTGACAAACCCTAACCTCAGGCAAATGAGGGAAAAGGAAACAAGAACTTTAAAAAACCCCAAATGCTAAGCTTGCAGATCTAAATGATGAGGAAATTATCAGCATTTTCTCCATTCCCCTGAGAAAGCTGAAGCTCAGTGAGGGGCAGAATCTCTTTCTCCACCCGTTCTGGCAGTGTCCCTGGGGCTTGCTCTGTCTTCTCCTGAGGCTGACTTCAATTTGGTCTCTTTCTGATAAAAGTCTTCCAAGTTCTGAGCATCCCTCTCCTCCCTCCCTAACAGGCAGGGAACATGTAGCAAAGAATCATCGAATGGCTGGAAAGTGAAAAAGCTCAAAGATCGAGAGGTTTCCTCGCCTCAGACTGACTTAATTGCTGGGACAGGAAGATGTTAGCTCAGCAGTATGTCAACAAAATAGAATAGCAGCACAGGGAACTCTGCTCAATAGTATGTAACAACCTAAATGGGAAAAGAATTTGAAAAATAATAGATACATGTATATGTAAAAAAAAAAAAAGGCAAAGTAACTCCAATGGGAAAATAAGCTTTAATATCAAAATTTTCTAGTATGCTACTGTATTAGTACTTATATTTTCCTAAAAATGAATATTTCAGGTGTTGGAATAGTTAAGAGTAGGAAACATAATGCCATTTGTGCTTGAGTCACTGTAACAACATATTAATAATGAATTTAAATTTTCCAACAGGAGCTTCCCTGGTGGCACAATGGTTGAGAGTCCACCTGCCGATGCAGGGGACACGGGTTCGTGCCCCGGTCCGGGAAGATCCCACATGCCGCGGAGCGGCTGGGCCCATGAGTCATGGCTGCTGAGCCTGTGCGTCCAGAGCCTGTGCTCCGCAACGGGAAAGGCCAAAACAGTGAGAGGAAAAAAAAAAAAGAATCCGCCTGCCAATGCAGGAGACACGGGTTCGATCCCTGGCCCGGGAAGATCCCACATGCTGCAGAGCAACTAAGCCTGTGAGCCACAACTACTGAGCCTGTGTGCCACAACTGCTGAGCCCACGTGCCACAAATACTGAAGCCTACACGCCTAGAGCCCATGCTCTGCAACCAGAGAAGCCACCGCAGTGAGAAGCCCGCATACCGTAATGAAGACTAGCTCCCACTTGCCGCAACTAGAGAAAGCCCGGGAGCAGCAATGAAGACCCAACACAGCAAAAAAATAAATAAATAAATTTATAAAAAATAAAAAAAAAAAAGAATCTGCCCGCCAACGTAGGGGACACAGGTTCGAGCCCTGGTCCGGGAAGATTCCACATGCCACGGAGAAACTAAAACCGTGCACCACAACTGCTGAGCCTGTGCTCTAGAGCCCGCAAGCCACAACTACTGAAGCCCGCGCACCTAGAGCCCGTGCTCCGCAACGAGAGAAGCCACCGCAATGAAAAGCCCGCATGCCGCAACGAGGAGTGGCCCCCCTTTGCCCCAACTAGAGAAAGCCCGCGTGCAGCCAAAAATAAATTAAATAAATTTATAGAAAAAAAATTTTTTCCAATAAATTTTCAACTATGAAAAAATACAGAAGAGCAGATGTGTGTGACTGTGGTCAAGACCCAGTGGGAGGTAATGAGTTGGAAGAGATGCCTCCCTCCCTCCTCATTTTATAGAACCCACCTGTCCACAACAGCCCTTATCCACTCAAGGGCCACGTACGTTCCTGAGGAACACTGACACATCCACCCCGCAGCAGCTCCACTGAGGCCAAGGGAATTTTAGTGGGGACTTGTGAGGAAACTGACATCTGATGGGATAGCAGTGGGGGTGGGGCCAAGTCTTATAACCTGATGAGGGCGGAGCCAAGACCAACCCCCAGGTCTCCTATTAAGGGTGTTTTCCATGAGGTTTGCGGTACAGAGAACCACCCAGGCTGGCCTCTGGCTGACACAATGCAGCAGAAACACGGTAAAATGGCCCCTGAGATCCAGGACTTAACTCAGATTTGAAGGGCAAACGTGGAGTCAAAGGTGGGCAGAGGATTAGGATTGGCGCCAAGGGACCTGGGGAGTGACTCTTAGAAGGGACTGAGTCCCCACCCACCACAGACATGTTCCAGAGCCTGGGTCTGGAGCGACCAAGGCATAGACAAATGACCATCCCTTCCAAACGCCAGGATGCTGAGGCTCTGAATGTTATGATTGGAAAGCAACTTAAGATCATTCATTCAACCACCTGATCTGACAGATTAAAACAGCTGAAGGTAGTCAAGTTCACAGGGACACAAAGTAGAACAGTCGTCGTTGCCAGGGTCTGGGTCTGGGGAATTATCATTTAATGGGTAAGAAGTATCAGTTTGGAAAGACGAAAAAGTTCTGGAGATGGATGGTGGTGATGACCATACAACGATGTGATTGTACTTAGTGTTACTGAAATGTACATGTAAAAATGGTTAAAATGGCAAGTGTTATGTGTTGGGTTGGCCAAGAAGTTCGTTTGGGTTTTTCCATGTTACGAAAACCCGAATGAACTTTTTGGCCAACCCAATATATTTTACCACAGGTTTAAAAAAAAAAAATGCTGAGCTCAGAGCCTACAGCCAAGATTGCAAAGACCTGGTGCCTCCCACGGCCTACGAGATCCCCTGACACCCTCTCCAGCCCCGCCTGGGGTTGCTCCTTGGAGGCAGGCCTGCCTCTTGCCCTTTTGCTTATCTAGAGGAGCAGTTTTCCTTTGCATCACTCAGGGGAAAAAGGGGGTCTAAGAGCCAGAACTACGCCCTGTGAGCCATTTCCCAAAATAGCCAGCCCTGAAGTGCTGCTCGTTGGAAGATGATGGGGAACTGAGAAACTGGGGAAGTTTGTCAGTTGGGGAAGAACAAAAACCTAAGAAGGAAAAGTCAGATAAGACTCAGCTCTGCGCTCAGCCTGCTCCCAGACCAGCCCAGAGACCCTCACGGGGCCTTTGTTTTTATTGTGAGTCACACCCTCCCCTCAACACACACACACACACACAGACACACACAGACACACACACACATACAGTGTTTCTGGGTTATCTCTGCCGGCCAATCTAGAGCAATTCCTCCAGGATTGCTGGGGAGTAAGAAAGACTCTACCGCTTCAAACGAGAAGCACAGCAGAACTCAGAGTGGTACAGTCAGAAGGGAACTCAGAGCATCTAGAAAATGGTTCTAAAAGTGTGTCCCCAGACCAGTAGCAGCAGCATGTGGGAATCTGTCAGAAACGCAAATTCTCAGCTCACTTAGACCTACTGAATCAGAGGTGGTGCCAGTCTACCTGTATTGTAACCAACCTGGAGAACCCCTGATCCAGATTCGAGCCCATGCCCCTCATTCCACAGAGAAGGTGACAGAGGTCCCGAGAGGCTCCATGACTCACCCAGGCTCACCCAGACCACACCAGGCTGTTACTCTTAATTTCTAAAGTAGACAGAGTTGCATCCTCTAATTAGGCTGATGAAAGTGGAAACCAGTTGATTTGGCAACACAGGGGAAACATGAGGGTGGTGAAGTGCGCCACTCTGCAGCCAGGCTCCCCACACTCCGTCCCTGCTCTGCCACCACTGGCCTTGGGACCAGCACAAGCTATTTCACCTCTGCCCATTTCCCCATCTGTAGAGCAGGAATAATAATAGAGCCTCCATCGACCCTATGGTGGTTTTGAGTGGCTGACAGAGGAAAAAAAAGAAAAGGGAAGAGGAATCAACCAAGGCCTGCAGCCTCCTCCCCTTGGGCAGCAGCTCAGTGGGAAACGCTCAAAAACAGGAACTCCCTTGGCTTCCAGGACGCTGGCTTTTGCAGCAGCGATGTGGTTTTGGCTATAAGACCCAGGGCTCCCTCTACCTACCTGGCAGGAGCTGGCTGCCAGATGAAAGACCAGATTATAGAGAGATCCAAGCCCCAACTGACACCTAATGGCCCAGATAGCACAGTGGGAATGCCCTGGCCTGGGAGTCCGGAGCTGGCTCTAGTCTTGCCCTGGGCCAGGCACTAGGGCTCAAGTTCCTCATGCATTTTTCAGCTAAAATGGATTGAATGCTCACTGTATGGTAGGGGTGATACACTGACTGCATGCTTGGAGTAAACGGCGCCGTCTCATCCCCTTTTCTCATTTAATCGCATCTCCATTTAACAGTTGAAGAAACTAAGTCATCACAGAGAGGTCAGGCCTCTTGGTCAAAGTCGCACAGTTGTTAAGTGGCAGCACCAGGACAGGGGCTCAGATATCCCCCAGCAAAACAGGGCTCTTTACCACCTCAAATCCCTACCGGGTTGGGTTCTATGGTGCCTGTGGTCTGTTCCAGCCTGAGGCCAGCCGGAGCAGTCAGGTTCCAACAGCCGGGGACTGGGGACTCAGGCATCTAGAACCAGCCTGGGGACACTGAGAGAACCCACTTGAACAGCTACCCTGAAGCAGAGTAGAAAACCAGAATATGCCACCCCCAAACATGCCACTTTGGCATAAGGGTTATTTTGAGCTAGAGGCAAATGAGCATCAACGGATGCAGAAGGAAGGCTTCCGGGAGCTTCCCTCACCCCACTCCACCGAGTTACTCTCACTGCTTTTTTCTTGTTAATCTGTCTTTTTTCAGGCTAATTTGCAGGGTCCCTAACACAAGCCCTTTGGAATCCACACTGGGCGTGGCCTTCACCAACTGTATGGGGCCTCCAGGGGTGGCCTCAGGTGGCCACAGCCCGCCCCCCGCCCCTCCCCGCCTCCTGTAGCCGGGGTTCCCTGTGGCCTCCACACTTCACCAGCTTCCCTTCCCCAAACCAAAGGCAGCTCAATGATCAGGAGCATGGAATCCAGCTCTGGGGTGGGCCAGTTCTGGTGTACTAACGCTAACCGTGGGGAACTGTTTTAAGCCCTCTATGCTTCAGGATCCTCATCTGAAAAATGGGATTTACTGTGGAGGATTGAAAGAGATAATGTAATATAGACCACTTAGCACAAACAGCAAGTGCTTAATAAACGTGAGTTTTTGCATAACCAAAGCGACTGAAAGCGAACCATCTCAGCGACCACCACGAGGAAAGCAAAGGGGGCATTTTTACACAATTACCCATCAGGACCAACCTTGAACCTGATCTGAGCTTCAGCTTTCTGTTACACTGGAAGAACAGAGGAAGCCTGTTTCTAAATTTGCGTTTTGCTAGCTCTGAATAGACTGAGAATGCAAAATGAGATACTGAAGCCAAGAATTCCCCAGGAAATGGTTTTCAAATTATCATTCAGTCAAGTTCTCCATGGGGCTGAGTTTCTGCTCTACCCATGAAAATACCACTTTTAAAAAGATTAATTAAGGGGTGATTCCTAGTTCAGATAACAAGTAGGCTCTTCAGGTAAGACAGTGCTTCTCTAATATTGGCAGCATCAGAAATACGTGGGACCAGGACTTCCCTGGTGGCTCAATGGATAAGACTCCATGCTCCCAATGCAGGGGGCCCGGGTTCGATCCCCGGTCAGGGAACGAGATCCCACATGCGTGCCGCAACTAAGAGTTCGGATGCCACAACTAAGGAGGCTGCGTGCTGCAACTAAGGAGCCCACAGGCCACAACTAAGACCTGGCACAACCAAAATAAATAAATAAATATTAAAGAAAAAAAAAGAAATATGTGGGACCTTGTTGGGAGTTCAGATTCTGGAGATTCTGACCCTGTGAGTCTGGTTTGGGCCTGAGATCGTTGCTACCTGTCTGTGGACCATCCTTGGGGTAGCCAGGCTTTATCAAAGTTTTCCAGCCTGTTTTAATAATTCCCTTTCAAAGAATCCACTTAAGTAGAGGTTTGTTGTACAAAGCAAGATATCTGCATAGTGACTATTTTCCCCTGGAATGTTTATGCCCTTTGGGTTGTGACTTATTTTCAGAATTTAAAAGTAGTCTTTGTGTGAAAACAGACTCAGAGGGCTTCCCTGGTGGCGCAGTGGTTGAGAGTCCGCCTGCCGATGCAGGGGACGCGGGTTCGTGCCCCGGTCCGGGAGGATCCCACATGCCGCGGAGCGGCTGGGCCCGTGAGCCATGGCCGCTGAGCCTGCGCGTCCGGAGCCTGTGCTCCGCAACGGGAGAGGCCACAACAGTGAGAGGCCCACGTACCGCAAAAAAAAAAAACAACAGACTCAGATACAGGGAACAAACTGTTGGTGCCAGAAGGGAGGAGGATGGGGGATAGGTGTAGGGAATTAGGAGGTAACAAACCTACGTTATATAAAAAGATAAGTCATGGGGATATAATATATCACATAAGGTATATGGCTAATAATATTGTAATAACTCTGTATGGGGACAGATGGTTACTAGACTTATCGTGGTGATCATTTCACAATGTACGCAAACGCCAAACCACTAGGTAGAACACTTGAAGCTTACATAATATTGTACATCGACTTGATTTCAATTAAAAAAAAAGATAAAAAAATAAAAGTGGTCTTTGTGGATTTCATTTCATGAGAATAGAATAGAATAATTACACAAAAAATGAGATTGCTGGGAGTATCCCCAGTTCCGTGTCTGTTCAGTCCCAGGGAATCTCTCCATGA
Organism: Grampus griseus; assembly: GCF_964374135.1. Taxonomy (NCBI): domain Eukaryota; kingdom Metazoa; phylum Chordata; class Mammalia; order Artiodactyla; family Delphinidae; genus Grampus; species Grampus griseus. The sequence goes on along the minus strand of NC_139014.1, from coordinate 14,138,394 downwards.
GGAAGCAGTGGAAATGGGAAATGAAGTGGGGTCCGGGCTGAAATCAAAGGAAGCGGAAGTAGATCCATACACCCTTCCCCAAAGTCGGCGTGCTCCCAGAAAGGCTGAAGCTACTGAACGTCTTCAAAGCAAAGCACCGACTTTGCCTAAGACCTTCGGGAGCCCCAGTGCACCAGGGCCCGGGTGAGGAGCAGGTGGGGCCCCTGGCTGGCACCTGAGAACAGGCAGGGCCACGCTGCTTCTCTTGGGGTCAGGAGTGCCCGGGAGGCTGCTGGGCATCTCATGAGCACACAGGGGTGCCAGGACACGCTTTGGTCCACCTGGCCGTTAGTTGGGTGTGAAGGTATAAGGTTCTGTTTGCCTGGCATGCAGCCAGCACTCAATAAGTGTTCATCGACTAAATAAAGAGTACACGTCACCTGTGGCCACATTTTAAGGGTGGTGGGGAAGAGAGGGTTAACAACTCTGGCACCCTTTCTGGCTGCCTTGGCTCCTTCTTTCCCCTGCCCACTCCCAGGACCCCATGGATGAGTTTGCGGGAAGCGCCCTCCCCCCAACCCCCGGTTGGGGGAGCTAAGGGGCCCTCACTCACCGGGGTCAGCTTTCCGGATTTCACTGTACACTGTCTCCGTGCCCTTTGTTCCCAGACCTGGAAAGGGACCAAGCACAGGTCAACAACTGCCTCTGGGCACCAGGTCAGCTCACTGCTGAAGCAGGAAAATGTCGGAGGCTCCCAGGCAAGGCTGTACCCCACTACCCACCCCACGAGTGCCCATCTCCAGGAGCCCCTGGAATCCCTGTCACTACTGAGCCCGGGCCATTTCCCGGCTTTAGAAGATCATGGTCCCTCCAGCATCACTCTCAGCCTAGAAGTATGAGGCCAACAGGCCACTGTGGGACCCCTGGACCTAGGGGGCGCAGGTAGAGGTACCCCCAGCACAGACCTGTAGCCTCCAGCTCGGTGGCCCCATCCCTCTTCCTCTGCCACTGTGTCCCTCTGTCCAGCTGCTCTGCCAGCCCCTCTCAGGAGGCTGGGTTAGGGTCTCCCAATTACCCAAGGTCAGGGTTAGAGCCTGGGTATCATCTGTGACTCTAAGGATAAGCTGGGGCCCAGTTACAACTCTAGACAACTGGGCTGGTTGATTTCAAATGTCAGCAAGCCGGGCCTCACTGCAGATCGATTGAATTAGTCCAGGGTGGGCCCTGGTGTTGGTGTTTTTAAGAGCTTCCCAGGGGATTTTAATATGCAGACAGGGTTCAGATCCTCTGGTCTGGACCCTTTCTGAACAACAGACAAGATGACCCACTTAGGGTGTGGATTACACCAGAGGAGCCTCAGTGGTTTGAGAGACAAAGAGCCCCTGTACAGCCATCTGTTTAAGCTGACGTACACACACAGGTTATGTACACACACACGTACACACGCTCATGGTGCATCTACATGCACTTACACACACAGACCCTCAGGGGATGCAGCCCGCCACTTCCCTCTCACCTGCACAAAGGACCAGGAAGCCTTATTGTAGAAAGCTGCCTGATGCCGTGTGGCCAGCATTCTCTCTCTATAAATCGGGAAACGGAACCCCAGACTGGGTGATGCTTCCTGCCGCCACGGTCAGTGCCACGTGGATGTCGTTTTCCTCAGTGGCAGATGGCCAGGGCACGTACACGGATTCTAACTACACCAAGATACCCTCGACTCACCAGGCTCCCCTCTCTCATGCCCTGGTCCTGCACACACTCCTTCGCTGTCTGCACGGCCCTTTTGCTTTGCCCCGTTCCTCCTCATCCTCCAAGCCCCAGGACAAGCTTCGCTCCTGCACTTGGGTGCACATACCCTCACACACCTACACACTCCCTGACACACTCCCCCCTTCCCTGTGCCCTGGGCAGTTACGTGGGCGCCCACGGCACACTGACACGACTCGCCCCCACAAGCATCTCCCCTGGCGGGCCCCACGCCCTCTAGGGCAGCGCCCGGGTCTTGTGCTCCTCCCGATCCCAGATTTTGCACAGCTGCCTGGGGCGCCTGTAAAGGTTGATGGGACAGTGAAGACAACAGTCAACGTCCCTGCGGGTGTCTCTGTCTCAGACTCCAACCTTCAGGAGGCTCTTGGCATGATCAGCCTGATCCCTGAAGTTTTAGGTCTTAGGATTAAAATCACGGTCATTCGTCACACACTACGTGGTCGTGGTTCTTATGTCATGATCTAAATGGCAGGAGAAAGCTTGGGTGGCAGTTCAGATAGACAGCTGTACTTGGGGCACTTGGGGTGCCAGGACCTTGCAGAAGGCATCGTAGCGACTCCCCCCAGGGCACCGAATAGCAGTTGGTACTCAGCAGAGTGGCTGAGATACCAGGCACCCCCTGCTGGGACACCTGCCTTTCTCTAAGAGCACAGCAGAGATGCCCTCACCACTCTCCACTCTCCACGGCAGCAGATCTGAAGGTGCAGAGGGAAGCTCCAGCAACTCCCCTATCTACTGGGGGTTCTACCGCATCACTAAGGGACTCTTTGCTCAATGTCAGGCATGGGCAAGTCACTCGTTCAACATGGTCCTAACACCTATTGTGTGCTGGGCACTGTGGAAGAGGAAAAGGTGACCGGGGACCTGGTTCCAGCTTTCGGAAGCTCCGGGCCGTGGGGCGGATGGTATGCAAACAATGCTGTGACAAACGCTCTAGGACACTGCATACCAGGAGCACTGGGGGCCCTGCCAACTCATCCTCCTTCACAGTGGGAGCTGGGGGCGTTGGGAGGGAATGGAGGGGAGGGACTGCGCGGCCAAGCCTGGGGCCCTGGACACCCTTGGGAGCTCCACCACCCCCAGGCACATAAGGGGTGGCGGGTAGACCTCTGGTCACCTTGGGGACGCTCTGACACCCTCTGGACCCAAGGAGCTGCACTCAACTCCCTTTCACCTCATAACTCTGTGTATCAGCCAGGGCAGCAGGATGGTTTCACTTCTTGGTTGAGTTGCCAGATTTGCAGCTGGCCCAGCAGTTTCCCCCACTGCCCTCCTGGCTCCGCCCGGCCAGGGGACGGGGTTTGCAGCTCACTGAGAGTGCCCCTCCTCCCGCTGCTCCGAGGCAGCAGCTGCCTGCTAACGACTAAACCAGGCCAGCAGGCTGTTTGTCTCTGCTGCCAGGGATGTTTCCGGATGGGCTTTGTTTTGGCTTCTGTTTTTCTCTGTTAACAGAGAAAGAGATGGCTTCAACGTCATGGGGTTTTCCCAGCAATTAGTCTCAGAGCAAACATGCAGCAGACCAGGATTTAACGAGTTCCTTCCCACCCCTCCTCCACCTCCAAGTGACCACTTGGTCAGCTGCCAGCCACGGTTAGAGCTGGACATGGTCCCCACTCCTTCCTCCATCCCATCTGTAGAGGAGGGAGGCCTTGAGGACAGGGAACTGGGTTGGCCAAGACCAGGTCAAGTGGACTCACCACTGGCCTTGAACCCACAAAGTCTGGCCCTCATCTAGTAATGCCCCACTCCCCACCCATGAGAAAACAGGGGGACGGCATCCTGGGCCAGGCCGCTCTCCCCCACTGTCCCTCAGCTGCCAAGGAGGCTGGGTCCAGAAAACAACTTGAATCCCCTAGAAACTCTCCATTTCCACCCGAGTGACTTTCAGTCCAGCTCTGCTGAGGCCCCTGCGGCCCACTCAGCACCTTTGTACAGACTGGGGAAAGGTGACCCGGCTGGTTACAACCCTGCAGGTACAGAGCTTGGCAAAGGGAAGCACCCCTTCTTCGCCCGGTCCCAGGGGTTCTCTTTTCCCTTCAACCGCTCCCCACCTTCAAGCAAGAAAAAGAAAACCAGACGCTGCTAACGTGGAAACATCCCCAAAGGAATGGAAAACGGATGCTTTTCCAAGGACAAAACCTTGCTTCCTTCTTCCTGCTTCAGTTTCCTTCAATCTAAAGCCTTCCAGGCCTCACATACAGCCCTCATAACTCCACCTTGCCCGGGCCCAGCCGGCAGCAGGGTAAGGGTGGGGCCCGGCCCTCTGGGACAGGTATCAGAACCGAGAGGCCAGAACCCAGGGCCATCGCTCTCTGCTTGAGCACAGTGGGGCATGGAGGGCAGTGGGGTTTCCCACACACATTCAGCCCTGCCCTCTTGCTGTGGTTCCCCTTTCCTTCCAAGTCTGAAGCCCCCTTAGGAGGAAGTAAGCTGTTACCTGTGGGACGGCACCCACGATGCATGGTGATGGAGGGGCTCAGGCTGGACCAGGGAAGGCCGGCGAGGAGCACCCTAAAGTCCCATCGGCCAGAGCCCGCCCACACTTGGTTCTGAGCACCAAGACCCCTGCGCTGTCTCCTCCTGGGCTCTCAAATTTAACCCAACCGAACCAGGCTCCCCATGAGCCTGTGCCTCCCAATCGCAGGCATCACGACCATCCATGTGGTTGTTTGGTCAAGAAACATGTAGTCATTCTGTCTCTCCCATCCTGGCCACGAATTTTTCATCCAGTACTGCGGTCTGTCTGTAACATCTATCCAGAATCTATCCACTGCCAGCACTTTGGCTCCATCCTCATCCCCTCTTGCCCGGTTTCCACTTTTGTTCCCTTTAATCCGTCCTTCACACCAGCCACAAGGATCGTTTTTAAAAGAAGGAAGTTGGAACTTGTTACTTCGCTGCTTAAAGGCTTCCAAAGGCCCCCAGTCCACTGAGACTAGAACAAAAAGAGAACGCCAGCGGCCCTGCAGTCCCTGGGCCCCGCCTGGTCCTCCCAGCTTCATCTGCCTCCACTCCCTCTCGCCCTCTCTGCAGACATTTAAGGACCAGAAAGAGTCATTTAAGGATCCTTTAAGGTCTCCTTTCAGGTCTTTAAATGGGCCAAGCTCTAGGCCACCACCCACTGTCCTGCCACCCCTCACACAGGCCTTCTGGGACCACCCAGCCAGAAAAGGCATCACCTTTCAGGCCTTCCACCACACCCCACTCTTCCTGCAAACTCTGACTCTAACCTGATACTATCTGCTCATCGGTTCCTTGTTTTCCTGACTCCCTCAGGGGCTACACCTCCACGAGAAGGGGACCACATATGTACCTTTGCTGCTTGCACTGGGGCTGGTCCATCATGCGCCCATAATTTGCTAACCCAACAAGCAAATCACTTTACCATGAAGTAAAGAGAAAGAGAACTTCAGGCTGGCCGTGGCCCCCACCCCTGCCCCGTCCAGTCTAGACTTGGAACTGGGATGCCCTGTGTAGTGGTGCAGATCAGGCAGTACCAACTGCAGGGGCCATGCTGACTGTAGACTATGGGCATGGTGGCCTGTTGTGCAGCACCCAGCCCCAGGGGCTACAGGGGACGGCCCTGCCTGGAAGGTCCCACGGACACATCTGCAGACATGGTACCTAGAACCGTGCTAAGCAAGGGAAGAAGGAAGGAACCCCAAACTCCTTCCAGATCATGGAGCAAGAGGTGACAAGAGAACGCCATCACCACGTGGCTCTGGCTGAGGCTACACAGGCATGGTCTGCAAAGCAGCCCCGGGCCTGCAAGGCTGAGTGGACGCAGCTTGGCCTCAGCCTCAGCAGGAAGGGGGATGCACAGCAACAGCCCTAACGAGCTTCCCAGCAGGGCAGGAAGGCTCGGGTGGCTGCTTCCTTTGTGTGGCAGCCTCTGCGGGAACTAAGGAGGTTTAGGAGGATGTGCCTGTTTTTTTTTGTGGTGCCCGAAGCAGCTGAGATTGACGTTCTAGTGCTTGCTGTGGACTGACCCACCCTGAGTCAGTCTCCCCAGTGCAGGACCAGAGCTAGGGGCTTTCTCCAGGGCAGTGTGCCCAAGAGAACCACACAATAAAAACAAAGCCTGAAGCATAATGATGGTGCCACTGTTTACATGCAGAGGGAGTCTGTGCTTTCAAAAGCCTTTACCCAATTGTCCCTTTAAATAGCCAAGCCCCTTCATCCCCTTGCACATTTCATTTATACAAGCTCAGTCTGCAAGCAACTTTTTAAGGAAGGTGCTAGATTGGGGCAAGGGGGCTACCTCTGGAAGGATGCCCAAACACCCAGGAGTGAGGCTGCCTGCTAAAAGTCTCTCAACAGACCCATTTCTTAGCACTTAGTAATTGCTCAATAAAACGCAGCCATCATTACTAGTATGATAAATAATAATTAATGAAATTTTACACCTCCAAACATGGGTGGGTGTCACTGCTCCTGCCTTGGGTATGTCCAGCCCATCTGTCTGCAGACCACCTCCCTTCTGAGTGATGAGGGTGACTAGATTCTTGTCCGGGGGCCACGGCACAGCCCACCCTGGCATCTACACCCAAGCAGACAGTAAAACATGGGGAATCCCTTGAGTGATGGTGTTACCTCTGTGAGGCTCAGGGGCGGTCACTTCCACTTCAGTGTACTCCACGTCCAAGGTCAGAGGCTCTGCTCGAAAGAACCACAGCAGCCTGCGGTTAGACAGAGTCTCCTTGGGGGGTCTCGGACCACAGTAGAGATTTCTATTCAAGTGATCGAAGAAGTCTGTATTTTAACAGGGAAGCTGGATGCAGGCTTAACTCCATTCTAAGTGGGCGAGAAAACTCAGGCTGGGAGAGGTAATGAGGAGGCCTGCACTCCCGGGATGTGGAAGGACCCTCCGGCTCAGGTCCCGTTGTTACCACAGTGTGAGGACTTGTAAAGCTCATTAGATACAGAAAACAGCCGGCATCGGCCACAGCAGTTAACTATAAAAGACTTCTCCAAGGCCACAGGCACAGAACGCTTTCTCCAAGATGGAAAGGATCTCAGGAAATGGGGAACGGGGTCCCCAGCCCCAAACTGCTTTGAGAGTATGAGGCATACACATAGGAAATCAAGTTACACCCAGAATGGAACTTCCTGATTCAGAATGGGCTACGAAATAAATCAGGAGTATCTCCCTTCTCTTGGATAGTAGAGTCACAGGTGTTTTTTAATATAGCATTACTGCAAATCATCATGTTGTACACTTTAAACTTACACAATGTTATGTGTCAAGTATATCTCAATAAAGCTGGCAAAGAAAGTGTTAAGAGGCTGGGGTGGGAAGAAGTACTCAGGGTACTTTAAAGGTAGTGGAAATGTTCTTTTTTTTTAAAGGATGATGGGTATGCAGTTATTTATTGAATTGCTATTGTTTATGTTTTATACATAACTTATAAATATTACTTTGTATCTACATGTTTAATAAAAATGAAAAATACATGAGAAAAAACAAAAAAAATGAAAAATACACTATAAAAAATAAAATAAAATAGCACTGCTGCTTATCTTTAAGACAAGTAACAAGAGACACGACAGCATCTCTGGAGAAAGCAATAGGCATCTCCATTTAAGAGACATGAGGAAATAGCCACAGGCCTTAACAGCTTTTGTTCTTTTCCTAGGGGTCTTTTATATAAAAGCAAAGGTTTCTAATTTTTAAAAAGTTAGATAGATGATTACCTTTATTTTCATTTAATGGCTTCATTGCATGGTTTCCAACATCTTCATTGTAACCTAGTTGAAAAATAACAGGATGAGTGACAGTGGAATTCCTAGTTTTCTATATAAATTTTAGAAAACTCAGTGCCACTAACAAAAGGAGTCAAGCCCAAATTCTTCAGTGTAGTTGGCAACCAGCAGTGTAGCTGGGGTCCGAATACCCTCCTGGTGGCCCTGGGCCCCATCCAACCCACTGCCTGGTCTCTTTCTAAAACCGGTATGACGCCCACCATCGCATGGGAGGGACATGGCTACTTATGAGTTGTTCAAAATTCAGAATTGTTCACTAGAAGCAAGCTCAGAAGAAATTAAGCTTAATTCTAGAAGGGGTGAGCCAGTGACCACAAACATGAAGGATACTAGTGGACCAGTATCATTCAGCTGGAGAAATGGATCCATGAGAACATGGTTTAAAGATATTGCAATATCTCCAGGCTGCCACCTGGGCAGGAGCAAAATCTTTTTGATCTTTTTTATCAAGTTGTTCTTTATTAAAAAGAACTCTTTCAAGTGTTACAAATATTACTGCTGAAGAACACATGGTTTTCCATTCCATTCCATTACGTATTTACAAATTACTATTGTGATTACTAACATACATTTATAAACTGAAATAATCCATGCAGAGAAAATATAATAAGAATTGGAGTATTTCCTGCACTTTGGAAATTTGGAGGAAATTCTATTTTAATATAAGTCTTTATCAGCATTTAATTTAGAATATCATATTTTTGTTCTTAAGTATAAATACAAATTACCAACAGAACCCACTTTATACCACAAAGAGGTATTTTCTCTATAGCACTGGATTACTTTTTGCTAAATATTCACCAAACTTTTCCAAATGTAGTTTCTTCAATGACATATTTGCTCTTTTCCCTTTATTGGCACATTACTCTTATTACGACATATGTTTTATTTTACTTTTTAAAAAGTTTATGATTCAGTACTATAGGAATTGCTCATTTCTCAAAAGATTTCTCAGGAATGCCCTGTAAAAGGTGTATTCTAAAAAGTTTTTATTTTGTGCGACGATGTTACAGAATTAGAAAAGAACATCAGGGGACTTCCCTGGTGGTGCAGTGGTTAAGAATCCGCCTGCCAATGCAGAGGACACAGGTTCGAACCCTGGTCCAGGAAGATCCCACATGTTGTGGAGCAACTAAGCCTGTGCGCCGCAACTACTGAGACTGTGTTCAAGAGGCTGCAAGTCACAACTACTGAGCCTGCATGCCACAACTACTGAAGCCCGCGTGCCTAGAGCCCATGCTCCGCAACAAGAGAAGCCACCGCAGTGAGAAGCCCACGCACCGCAACGAAGAGTAGCCCCCCACTCGCCACAACTAGAGAAAGCCCGTGCACAGTAACAAAGACCCAATGCAGACAAAAATAAATAAATTAAAAAAAAAGAAAAGAACATCAGTGTTTAATTCCCAAAACTGTCTGGGACAGAACTTTTTGTGTGATTTAATCATGGCCCCCTCTGGGAAACAGACAACACCCCTGCTAAAAGGTGTGAACAATTTTCTCACAGACATAATGGGATTAAGAACACCTGGGATTGGCTCCCCACCCTATAGATCTGACTCTCAAGCTGTGATAAACCTCACAACCAGGTATTCCATTATTGTACCACTATTTTTTTCTTTTTTTAAATGCCTCTATCAACAGTGGGATCTTTAAATTGGTTTCCCACTGGGGCAAGTTTGAAATGAGACTGCCTTGTGTTTGCAATAAATAATTCCACCTGAGAAGATGTTTTATCAATGCCTTCTTTTTTTTTTTTTTTGCAGTACGCGGGCCTCTCACTGTTGTGGCCTCTCCCGTTGCGGAGCACAGGCTCCGGACGCGCAGGCTCAGCGGCCATGGCTCACGGGCCTAGCTGCTCCGCGGCATGTGGGATCTTCCCAGACCGGGGCATGAACCTGTGTCCCCTGCATCGGCAGGCGGACTCTCAACCACTGCGCCACCAGGGAAGCCCCCAATGCCTTCATTTGATAGCTGGTCTCTCTCTTACAAATGAAGAATGATTTCACTTGCACAGCGTCCAGTGTGTGAAGAGAACCCACGCGGGTGTCCACAGCATTATAATTATTCTCCACCTTTCATTCCTTGGGATATTTAGAAGGTGGTGAAATTAGAGCACAATGTTCTGCCTTTCTTCTTACACTTTTGTTTTGCTTGTTAGCTCACCACCCAATGACTGATTAGATTAAGTGTCCCAGCTTGAAGCCAGAGTTTCCCTTCCAACCTCACCCCACCGCCCATAGATTCTGCTTCTCAGAGGGACAGGAGAGTGTACAGCAAGTTGGGAAAAACTCTTAACAACTGCACAAAACCATGACGGTACCATAATGTCTGTTGGCTTCAGTGTTGGGATCTGACAACGTCTTCTCATTGCTGGAGTTCAGAAGTGGTGCTGCTGGCCTTAAATTGAAATTTAAAAAGGAAAAAGAAATAACATTTTTTTGGCTCTAACTCCAAACCAACAAAATAATCAAGGAAAGAGCATGAGAAAATCAGGAAGAGTTTTCTGAAGTGAGGAAAGTTTTACTCTCTCATTTGGAACTAATGCTTTCTTCAGCTCTATGATTATTTGACAAAAACCCTTTTGCTGTTGAAATAAGTGTCCGGGCCAAAGGGCGCACAAACATGAGGAGTCCTTTATGAGGTGAATCCCATGTCGGGAGGGGATTCCTCATCCTGTGTTATTGTTTCTTTCAGGAACAGAACGATAGTTTCCATGCTTTGGGATTTTAGATCTCAAGAACAGTAAAAATAGTACAACCATTTTTAAGGCAACTCTATTTTGCCAAGTAAGTAAAAACATTTTAAATTCCACCTACCATTATAATTTCATAAGGAAAAGTGTAGACAGGACATGACCTCAGAATAAAGCCATTCCTTCCCATGAAGGACAGTTGGCAATCTTCCACTGAGACACAGACACACACGCATACACACACACACACACCCCTACACCGCTCACACCCAAGGTCCTAATTTTTCTGAGTTTGCCAAGAACCACTGAAAACTTCCTAATGACAGGAATCCCTCCAGACAAGTCTATCCACACCCATAGGACAGCCACCCCTCTTCCAAGCACACTGACCTGGACATCTCCACCGGCATCTGCTTGGCTTTGAAAGACAAAGAAAAGAACCAAAGTCAGTATAAAGAACCCACAACCATATCAGACAGGAACACTCATTTCAACCATATTTGACTTGTTTGAAGATTGAATACCCATAAAAAGAGAGAACAGAAAGCCAAATATATTCGCACTTTTTTAAAAAGGAAAATAAACGAAGCAGGTCTTCTCTTGGTCTTATACCAAGAGATTTCACATCATGTTCCCTGAAATTTGACATTTCGACTGTTTTAGCCAGAAGCAACTTCCCATCATGGAATGTGACGGAGAGGAAGACAACAGCACAGGAACCAGATGAACCAGATAAATGGGCAACTGTCTCTTTGCTTCAAGACCATCTCCAAAAGTAAAGGCTTAATCAATCCCCGAGCTTTTAATTCCAAACTGGCCTGAGGCCAAGGCCAGACTCAGCCTTAGAACTGTTTTCCCAGGGGGGCTGCCCCTTTCCTGCTTTAGGAAAAAACCCTCCTCATCCCATCTGTCTCATCCCATCCCAGGCAGCAGCACCAACAGGGATAAGCAACCCGTCTTATCCCCCCAAAATTTTTGCAGACTTTACCGGTGCTGTGCCCTTTTGCTTGCATCTTGCTTAATTGACTCTGATTCCTGAGTGTCCATGAGTAATCCTGGCTTCCCTCCACACATGGCTAACCCCAAGCACAGGGTAGAAATCGTGGCACAACCAGAAGATTAACTGGGAGGCATTCAGCGTGTGTGGGTGTCTCCACTCATGCCCAACTCTACCAACTGTAGGACTAGATGTTGCCAAATCCACACGAAGGGCTGCTTCTGACCACATGTAGATGCAACTTCCCCCCAAATTCATCTTTTCTGGGGAGCCCAACTAAGAAACCAATTGCTTTCACTTCTGCCTAGCTAAATCCAGGGGCAGTAAAACCTCCACACCCACCAAAGCCAAAATCTTTGGTTATCAAGGTGACCCCCCAGGAGGAAAACGGCTGTCATCAGGCACATGTCCTCGACCCTCACTGGAGCAGAGCACTTGCCTCCCGTGAGGCTGAAACCCCTCACATCCGTGACAGGTTCCCTGGCAGGGCAGCCTGTCAGAATGGAATGAAAGGACTGTGCTCACCCTTGGCTTTCTTCAGAAAATAGCATCTGGCCCCAAGTATCAAGGTGGCAATGATCACTCCGATGACAACCACTGCGATAAGTCCTTTCTTCCAGGGGGCGAGATAGACTGGAAGTGCAAAAAAATTTTAAATCGATCAGTTTTTCCTCTGCCAGCAAGAAATAACATCAGCGCTAAGCAGCAAATAAGACTGATTTTTATATCCTTGTAACTGATGTCTTTCACTGAGCATCTACCTCTGAGGGACTCTGTGTTCATAGGAGGGGCAGAAATAGTTGTTTCTGCTATAAAACGAGTCAGTGATGGTCTGAAAGGACCATAGGACTGAAGGAGACTCTTCATAGGGTGTCTGTTCACCCTTCCTCGTTCTCCATAAATCACCCTCTGCCCACATAGGTGGGCTTCTCTAAAACCATGTCTGTTCTGTATGACCCACCCCTCTTGACCACAGGTGGTCCATGGGCGCACATTTGACCCAAGCTGGTGTCTCTCCACCGAGATTTTGTAATTAGGACTGTGTGAAATACTTCTAATTCCTTATAATAATCAATTCCTCTTTTATACTTAATTTGAGTGGATTTTTATTACCTGAAACCAAAGAGCCTGGCAAATGTGCTGATCCCTTACCCCTCAGTAAAATGCACCAAACTCCCACCCACTTCCTCTGACAAGTGCTTTTCTAGCCTTGCCCTTGGAGCTCACACGACATTTTGCCGTTGAGACCTCGACTCACCTCTGACTGTCAGGGTGTTGCTTTGGAGGACATTTTTGGAGAGACTGGCTCTGTTGGAGGCCGTGCAGTAATACTGTCCCTCCTGCTCCTTGCTAGCCTTTGGCTTGTGCCAAATGGCATGGGTGTCATTCAAGGTGACTTGGTAGAAGGGTTTGCCCTCCTTTTCTTTGTAAAACTTGTATGTGATGGGACTAGATCCTTCATTCACAGAGCATCGAAGCACAATGGGCTTCCCAGACTCCACCTCCTCATTCAACAGGATAGAGAGCTTGACTTCATCCACCGGGGCTGGAAAGCAGGAAAGGGATTAGCACTGAGAAGAGAAGTGGGGAAGAGGAAGAACCTGACACGGCCACTGGTCAAGACCAGCTATCTGTGACTGTGACTCAGACTTGGACTTTGCCTTTTATTCAAGTCACTTGTGTTATCCCACGATCTTCACAGTTCCTCCCCCGATTAGCCCAGAAGGGCAGCAATGGACACCTCCTGCCCTCACATATTGATTAGACACAGGATGCTAGGGACACCTCCCTTCACTTACCACCTCAAGTATTACTGACCACTTAGCTCAACTATACGATTAACTTATGTGTTCTACTAGGGTCTGTTCTGGGTGAGTCTGTGTGTGAGACTGTGTGTAAGTGTGTAAGTGAGAGTGCGTGTAAGTGATTTCTCTCCCTCTGCTTACAAAGATGCATGGCACCTCCAGATCTTACGAGCAAATAACCTTGACGCACTGCCTTCTCGAGCTCTTGTCCTGTTTCTCTCCTCCTTTGAATGATCTAAACCAATTGCCTGCATGTCCTCATTTCCCACTTTCTTGTTAGCCTGGAAACCTGACTTCTATCCCTCTGCTTCTGAAACTGCTCTGTATCTCTGGTTTTGAAGAAACTCAAAGATGACCTGACCCCTGACTAACTCATCCCTGAGTTCCCTGCAGGTCCAATCCATGGTAGATGTTCTTTCCGTCTTCCCATCCTTGGCCTCCCTACAGCTCTTGCCTGTCACCCTGCCCTTCCTTTGGAACTCAGCTTTCCCTGGGCTTCTGTGAAGCCTCACACTCTGATTCTCTTACCTCCTCACCTGCAACTCCCTCTTTATTTACCATTTTTTCTTCCGTTTGCCCCTTAAATGTGGACTTTCTGCAAAATTCAGTCCTCAGTTTGCCGTCTCCATTCTCGTCTTTGGTGATTTCATCTACATTATAGCTTCTATTTGCAAATTTAACACATAAACTTATGGCATTTAATGCCTAGATATATAGCTCTAGTCCAGGTTACTTCCCTGAATTTCAAGTCTTGACTTTTACCTGCACTGAGGTAAATTTATTTCCACTGAGAAGCCCTGCCAGCCTCTCATTCCCAGCAGATCCAAGAAGAACTCATCTTGCTCCTATAGACAGACCCTTTCACTCCATGTTCAACCATTAAAATTCTGATCCTAAACTGTCTTCCCAAGTATGTTCCTGTTAGTGTCAGAATGAACCGATCAGCAGACCAATATCTGATTTATGAATCACCCTCTTGTGAGTGCAGGGCGTGGCCAAGACCATGGAGCTGCCGATCCAACGAAAGGGGGCACCAGGCCTGGGATGGGATGGTGGGGGTCAAGCACAAGGACAGACTCCTGGAGGGTGCAGCCTGACCTGACAGCCTGTCTTCTTGTGAAGCACAAGCGGGTGGTGGCAGGCCAGGCTCAGGAGCCAGACTGCCTGGCCTCAGTTCCCGACCCTACTGCCCACCAGCTGTTTATCTTAATTCCTGGTTGCCTCATCGTAAAGTAAGGATGATATTAACATGGAGCTTACATGGCTATTGTAAGTATGAATGGGAATAATTTACTAACAAACTTCACACGGGGTTGGACATGTGGTCAGAGCTCAGTAAATATTAGCCACTAATACTGACTCACTTCAAACCAAGAGTTTCACATGGGCTTCTACGTTAGCTTCTTAAGGTACTGTAAGGTCTGAAGTCTCCACTCCTTCTGACTGATAGGACCAGCAGGTTAAGCTTCCCGAGACCCCATTCTCAGCATGCCCTCCTTCTCTCTTCTGGCCCTTCTCTGCACACAGGACAAACCCCCAACTCCTAAGACTGGCAGCTGATGCTCTGTACAGTTGGGCTCAGTTACTCTACCAGTTTATATCCAATGACTCTCCATTCCCAATCTTTCTTTCCAGGCATCTGACTTACCCATAGCCTTTAGAGCTGCTCCCTGGAGCCTTCTGATCACCTATTTGACTAGGCTGGGGACCATCTCTGGCCCTCTCTGCCCACCCACTGTTGAACCCTGGCTCCTGACCCAGCTCTTCCCACTCAAGCTAGATGATATCTTTCATGCCTTAAATTCCTATCACCATCATTGTAAGGAGAGTTCGTGTGACCATTAAACATGTGTTGCCTGGTAACATTTTTTTCTATATTTGTTTGCACTGTTATTCAAATGTGTTAAATTGTTTCTTCACTATTTAATCAGGAGATCCTGTGTTTATATCATTGTTTATATCCTGTCATTATATCATTGAAAACAAAGAATATGTCTTCTTTTTCTGTATGCCCTACGGCATGAGAGACTTAATATATATTGATGTTAATTTGAAAAGTATTGTTTCTCTTAGGCTATACATTAATAGTAGGAGGAATCAGGGAGTTCCCTGGTGGCCTAGTGGTTAGGGTTCCAGGCTTTCACTGCAGAGGGCATGGGTTCAATCCCTGGTCGGGGAATTGAGATACCACAAGCTGCACGGCATGCCCCACCCCCACCCCCCCAAAAAATAGTAGGAGAAACTACTGTCCAACTCAAGATGTCCACATGGCACATGTAGACAAGTAGTTATTAAACAAAAAGGAGGAGGATGAAGAGGAAGCCTTTTTAAGCTTTTTACAAAAAGATGCAGAACGTCTCAGAGATGCAAGTAATGGGCACTCCTAAAGCCTCCGGAAAGGTACAAGACAGAGGCTTGAGGAAAACGATCCATCTCAGGACAATGGTATATTTCTCTTGAGTATGAGAGTCCTAGTGACTGTTAGCCTGAAGCTCTGACTACTGTGGGCTCCACACACAACAGAATTTGCCCCGCCGAGGGTCCATGGTGGAGAAGAGCTCTGGTCTACAATTCTCAGAGAAGACTGTCAGTTCATCTAAACATGAGCAAATGCTAAGGGAGCCCCAAAGCACAACTTCTGTGCTTCCTCAACTTGGGACACTTTACGCTTATGATTTCAGCAGTTCACTTGAAAGGTTCTGAAAAAGGATGAACTGGCCACACTGATAACCCCCAGATATTTTCCGGCTCCATTTACTTGGGCCTTGGTCTGCTTTGCCACACGTCACGTTCATGGACTTTGCACAAGTACCACCCACTTCTCTTGTCCACCCCAAACCTTTGAAAACGTGAACTAAAGCCCCAGTCCCACATGGATTCTTCTTCCCACATGACTTACCTATCACCTTGACCTGCAGAAGTTCGCTGACCAGTTTGGTATGGGAATGGCAATTATCCGCGATGCAATGGTATTCTACATCTTTCATTGGGTTATCTTTGAATATTGCGGGCTCATTGGAGCCCATGCTCTGACTCGCCAAAGTCTTACTTGCTTTTGAAAGCTGATAAAAAATGGGTGAGGTTCCGTTTATGGATTGACAGCTGACTTCTATGGTCTGTCCTTTTATCACCTCAGACCTGGAGTCATGAAAAATACTGGGCTTGGAAAGCATTTCTAGAACGACAGAGAGAGAGAAACAATCTGAAGCAAAACATCCAGCCTAAGGGATTCCGTCTCCAAACTCTGGGCTTGGCTTTCTCTGTCATTACTCGAATTTAAAATGCCTGCCTGCCTTATCTACCTTTGGAGGACTGCTTTAAGATTCTTGGGGAGGGAGCGGGAAAGAGAGTAATATAAACAAAAAAGGATGGCACAAATTCCGGAAGAACATTACATCCCCCTAAATATATGCTTATTTTTTCACATATCTTACGTGCACATACACACACATTCATACCTTTTTTTTGTATTGAGAAAAGACACAAGAAGAATATTAAAAAGTACAAGTACCCAAACAGAATATATTTTAAAACAAATTCTCAGTGCCTCAGCCTCTCCTGATAGTAAATTTCATGCCTCAGAAACAAGAATTATACTAGGTTATTATTTAGAACTTAGCTTATTTATAAAGCTAATAAAATGAAATGACCTCCTCCCAAGAGCTACAACAACAAAAAGAATTACAATGGAACAACCCACATTCGTCTCTTCCATTATTTCCTTGTGAGGTAGATGACTGCTAAACCCTGCTTCGGTTGAGACTGAAATCTTGGCTGGATTTAAACGGAAGGCTAAACTGAAGGATCATGATGAGTAAGGACAGTGACGGTGACAGCTTGCCTGGTGTTCCACATCCATTTAGAACCCCGCTACTCAAAGTGTGGTCCAGGGCCCAGCAGCACGAGCATCCCCAGGGCACTGGTGAGAGATGCAAAACCTGGCCCCATCCTGACCTGCGCTGTGCCCGGTTTTGCATGCACATTCAAGTCTAAGAAGCCCGGCTCTGGGTGGTCCGAGTACCTACTTCTGCCCACTGGGAGTCCAAGCCCTTCGGGTGAGCCAGGATAGGGATCAAAAGCTGGAACTTAGATCTTAAAGTTTAGTGTCGACTAAGCAGTGTTTCCTCCCTGACCCTTTGGGTGGCTGCTTGTTCAAGCAGCAGAATCTTGCCGATTCAGAGGCCACACCATCAGCATAAAGCCACAAAAGCCATGAACATGACTCTTGACAACGACATTTTCCTTGATGCCTCTCTCCTGTACTCTGAGCAGAAATACCCACTTGCTGCTGTTTGGTCTCTCCTTTCCACTCCTCTCTCTTTCCCCCGAGTTCTTACCCCGCCTCAGTCTGAGCCGCCTTCAGAACACAGAGGGTGGCGCCTGGCAAAAAATTCCCTTTCTCCCATTCAGTCCCAAGACCCTCAGAGTCAGCGAGGACGTACTCACCACACACAGCTATCTGGACCGCATTGCTACTCTTGACCACCTTGCCAATGCCCGCAACGCAGGTGTATGTTCCACTGTCCCACTCTGAGGCTATCTTAGTGAAATTTTGAGCCTGCGACACAACCACGCCTCCCTTCTGGATGGTGAAGTTGGCTGGAGGTGCCCCTGGGATGGAGCACCACAGGTTCAGGCCTTCCCCCTGATCCAGACGTGTGGCGGAAGATTCCAGCTTTGGCTTGGAAAACAGCTCTGAAAAAAAAAACAGTGAGTGGGAATGGGGTGAGATGTTTCTGGGTACCGGCCCGAAAGCCCATTTATGGAGAGGCCTTCGGCCCAGCTGCTTTTGACAGAACCATTTCCCAACTTCCTGCACAAAGTTTTCCTTTGCTTCTCATGTACCTGACGATCACACAATTGAAGAGCCAGGGTTCATTCTTCACCTGGGATTCCAATGGCAGGTTTGCCTCCCTCATTAATCCAATTTATTTCACAGACATGGATTAGAAAAATTTTGCAACTTGTAATGCAGCAAGTAATGACTCAGACATTCACCCATTTATTCATCCACTCACTCATTTCATTCCCCAAGTATTTATTTCAGGCCATCTCTGTGCTTGGCATAGGAGAGACAGCAATGAAAAAGAAACAGTCCTTGACTCCAAAGTTCTTAAGTCTAGCGGGTGATTCAGATAGTGTTTGCAGTAGAGCCCACAGAGGGGACACAGAACCTAGGCTTGAAGAATCAGGAAAGAGCTCCTGGAGGAAGTTATCCAGGCAAAGATGGAAAGTATCACAGGCAGAGAGAATAGCATATGGAAGGCCTGGCAGGAGGTTCAAGCACCTCAAAGTTCAGGCAGCCTGGGACATAGTGGGAGTAGAAGAAGAAGGCTTGTAGATCTTCAAGGAACTTGGGAACCACATAAAAAAGCGTGGGTTATGTCCTCAGGGCAGTGGGAACCATGGAGGGTCTGGGTCAGGGGAATGGCATCGGATGTGTGTTGCAGGGAGATCTTTGGGAGGAGAATGGATGGGGTTGGAGGGGCCCAGACTGGAAGCAGGGGGCGATGTAGTCCAAGCTTGAAGCAGGGTCATGGCATGGGGTTGGGGACAAGTGGCAGCTTGGCCACCATCCCTCCAGCACTCCCCATGGAGAAGAATGAAGATGCCACCTGAAGCCTCCCAAGGTCAAACACTTTGTAAACTATAACATGCCATGCTACTGTAAGGAGTTATTAGTACCATAATGTAGGTTGGATGTCAACAGTAGTAAAGACTGAGGCTGTATTTCAAGAAGTCTTGCCATCTCCTAATTTAAGTATCCCCTGAACTATATCAATATTTTATAATTATGGTGAATGTCTTTATTTTCAGCAGCAGGGAAATTACTAATTAACTACTTAACCATTGTGGAGACTTGGATCCTTCATGTAAGCAAATGTACAGTGACTTCATGGTTATGACCCTTGATGCAGAAAGAAGAAGGAGCCAGTAATGCTTGACACTATCTTCATATTAAGAAAGAGACTGAGACTCAAAGTTTCTCTTAGGAAACCTTCTTAGAGGTTTGAGAATGCAACTAGGAGTCAGGGACCAAATTCTACCTTTGGCTCTAAATTTATCTGCCATAGAGGTTTGGAAGTAAAAACCAACACTGTCATCGTCTTCACTGATATTCCACAGATGGAAATAGAACTCATTTCCATCATAATCAGTCCACAGTGTCTTCCTAGTTTCCTTGACAGGGAATAAAATAAAACTGCAAGTAAGGTGATATCCCAATAATTAATTCATTAAGGCATGTTCCATCTCTCTGTCCTTCCATATAATAAACATCGACTTACCTCTTTTCAGATCACCATCAAAAGCTCTAGGTTAGGAGTGGGGAAAAGGAACCAAAGAAACTGACCTCCTTAAGTGCCTTACGATCTCATTGGACAAACACCAAAAAATGTGAAAAAAATGACAGGAAGAATCCCACAGCAACAACTCTACATTTAAAAACACGTAAACAGGGACGTCCCTGGTGGTGCAGTGGTTAGGAATCCGCCTGCCAATGCAGGGGACACGGCTTCGAGGCCTGGTCCGGGAAGATCCCACATGCCACGGAGCAATGAAGCCTGTGCGCCACAACTACTGAGCCCGTGTGCCACAACTACTGAAACCCACGCACCTAGAGCCCATGCTCTGCAACAAGAGAAGCCACCACAATGAGAAGCTTGCACACCGCAATGAAGAGTAGCCCCTGCTCTCCGCAACTAGAGAAAAGCCCGTGCACAGCAACGAAGACCCAATGCAGCCAAAAATAAACAATAAATAAATAAATTTATTAAAAAATAAAAACATGTAAACAAAAATGCAAAAAATATAAAACAGCTTGCTAGGGTGGGTGCACAGTGGTTTAGAATTAGGAATACGATGTTGTCAGGGAATCTCTGTTCGTAAAGGAGGTAACTTAAACAGACCAGCTGGACCATCATGGGGGTTAACAAGGATGGGTCTTTTGTTCACTCACTGAACAAATATTTACTGAGTTCCTACAATGTGCCAGGCTCTGTGCTAAGTATCAATGTTGTCAGATGAATTGAGCCACAGACCTGGTCCTTCAAGAGCTCACCCAGGGCGGTGGAAGGATGCTAAATCTTTATAGTGACAGTTGACATGAAGACAGGAGAAGAGTGTGATGGGGACTGAGGTGTGACCATGGGACTCTGCCTGGGGGAGCCTAGAGGGAGATTTGCGGCTTGGTGTTTAAGGACAACAGAGGTTTTCCAGTGGCCAAGGGGAAAGGATGTTCCAGGCAGAGTGGGATGGGATGTTTGGAAGGGGGTGGAGTCAAGGTGAAGGCGGCTAGGCCCCTGAATAATGATGTCGAATAGGTGCTTCTCCTACAGGTTGGCTGAAGGATGAATTGGAGCAGAGATGCTTGGGGAACCCCTGCAACCATCCTGGTGTGAGGGCCAGAGTTAGGGTGTGATTGTAGAGACCAGATGAAAGGGCAGAGTTGAGAGTCCTGGCAGCACTTGGTGGCAGATTGAGTCTGAAAAGGTGGACAGTGAGGGGTGAAGGAAACCCACTTTCAATCCAAAGACAAATTACTAATTCAGTGATTTTTATGTTCACAAAATTATTGTGATTCTCCAACATCACTACATAGAGCCACTTACAGTGAGGCTTGATAGCAACAGAGGAGTGGAAAACCAGATGCGTAAGTGGGCCTGGAGCCATGTCCAAGGGCTTGCAGCACTTGAACGCGGGGGTGTTGCCTGCCAGCCCTGGCCTGGCTCCGGTAGCTCTACGTGGAACAGGACCACAGAGCACCAGGCTGAGGGGGTGGGAGAGGCAGGCCGAGTCTAACGCTGTGCTTTCTTGGGCCAGGGCGACTCATCTCCTGGTTGACTTGTGTACCCCGCATGACTTGGACTTCTGGATGTGGGGGATCAGCTACAACAATAGTATCTTATGGTCCAAAGATGCTTTACGTTTCCCTCAGGTAGGCTGGCCTGAGGGGTCGGGGTGCTGCTCTAACTGGTGAAACGGCCCATGTGTTTGTCACGTGGTCCCTGCAGCTCCCACAGCAGTACCCCCATCCCTTTAATGTAGTTGTTCATTGCATTGCATTCTCATGATCTATTTATGCCTGTGAATTCTTCGAAGGCAAAGCTTGGCCTTAGGCAGCTCCCTATCCCCCAAAAGTTGCCCAGCATGCAGAAGGTGCTCAGTATATGCTGAACTGAATACTGTTCTCTAATGAGATAATTATACTTTATCAGTGAACGGTATGTGCCACCAAAACACTTGTCATTCTCAATAGTAAACTAAATTGCTAGCAGGGCCCCACACAGGCCAATCACCTGGTTGGGTAGTTGGCAGCCCACCTATGATCCTGGTGACTGTCACTGTGACTATACACTCTATGCTTGACACAGAGGAGGCTTTCAGCAAATGAGTGAACAAATGATGAATGAATGAACACTTTCACTTGGGAACCAAGCAGTGCCGACTCTCTCTGCCTCTGGAACACTGTTATCCAATGCTCATCTGTTCAGTCAACAAATAGATATGAATGCCTAGTATGTGCCAGGCACTGTTCTAGGTGTTAAGGATATAGCACCGGATAAAACAGATAATGTCCCTGCCCTCATCAGCTTACATTCTAGTGCCTGAATACAACACGGGAAGAGGCAGAGTACTTTTTTTTTTTTTTTTTTTGGCCGCATGGCTTACGTGATCTTTGCTCCCCAACCAGGGATCAAACCTGGGCTCCAGCAGTGAAAGGGGCCAAGCCCTAACCACTGGACCATCAGGGAATTCCCAAAGTAGAGTACTTTTTGAAAAGGAAAGCCAGGAAAAGGAGGAAGGAGTCCAACGGAACTTTTAGGTACATGGGTTTGGAACTCTAATAGGCCTGGGGGTGACCCTTGCTCTAATTGTTGGGTGAGTGACCTAACCTCTCAGCTTCAGCTTCCACCTCCATAAAGCCAGGATCATAATTCTTACCTTATACTACAGTTGTGAGCTCGAAATGAAAATGTATGTAAACCAGGCATACAGTATTCAACAAAGAGGAATTGGGACTATTATTTTTGAGTTTAGTCATGCTTTCTCATTCCTGACCCTGTCATAGGACCTGCACATGGATACAGGGATCTAGCATAGTATTTGGCACAGAGGAAAGAAAAACGTGATGTAATAACAGAAACGCCAGCTGACACTTCACTGAGTGCTTACTCTATATGCAGCCCTTTATGGCAGGGTGATGTCCTTTGGTCCTTGTAAGAGTCCTAGAGGGCTGTCATTATCCCCATCTCAGAGTTGTGGCAAGGAGAAGGTCAATAACGCACCCAAGGTCACAGAGGTACTGAGTGGCTGGGTTGGGATCTGATGCCACAACCTGCACCCTCAACCACCACAGTGAGCGGCTTACTTGCTCTGTACTGACTTTTCCCCACCAGCACCATGGCCCTGCCTGAGCACATGCATTCAGACCAGCAGGAGCAGAAGGGTCAGCTCTCACTGTCCATCCTGGATTTCAGCACAGCAGCTTCTTGAGCCCGCCATATGCCGACACCCTCCAGCAGCAGCCCTACCTGTTATGTTGACCACGATGCTGCTGACCTTGGATATGCGGCTGGCTTCCACTTTGCACGTGTAGTTGCCGTTGTGCTCCACCGTGGCCATCACTGAGTACACGGCCTCGTTGCCATGCCTGCTGTGTGCTACAATCACCTTGTCCTTCTGGATTATGATTTCCGGAAACGACTGGGCCAGGTGCGTCACTTGAATGGTGCACTTGATGTGGAGATCATCCCCTTCTATGATCGTTCCCTTGGGGCTGATGTGGAACTTGGGATTAGAGAAGGATTCTACAAGAAGAGGACAAGCTGGTTGGATTCAGGTTCAAACCTGGGTGAGGGGGAAAGGCACTTCCTCCCCTTTTCTGTTCTTTTTCATACCAACCACAGTTTTTCCTTATTAATTAAAAAAATTCAACCTTTCCTCTCAAAAACCGTAGCCAAGGCTGCTTTGATGCTCCCGCCCTTCTAGCTCATTCTTGCATCTTCAGCCTTCTTCTTAACTTCAGTTCTCTAACTTCCTTGAGCTTCCCAAAGGCCAAACCATCTTCCCTAGATCTCATCTACAGAACTTTCTTCAAATGACCTCAGAAATCATCACAGCAGTGACAAACAGACTCTCCCCCTGCCCACCAAGGATTTCCTAGGTAATTATCACACCATTTCATGGACCTCTGGCATTTCAGCCTAGATATTCCATCACTTTCCAAAGTGCAGCTTCGTGGAAATGCATATTTAAATAACCGTATGCCCCCCAAAAGTGATTTCTAATCTATTCTACCTCTTCTGTAAAAATACTGGTTGTGACAGACTAAATTGATTTTATGACTCGTGCAGTTTGAAAAACACTGCTTTAATAAAATATGGACATGGGTCAGATATCAGGGTGTTGGATCTTCAGGAGATGGTGAGAGAAATAGGGCCAGGCCTTCGCTCCCACCAAAAAAACAGCAGTGCGTAAGGGAGTATGTACACAGATTACAACTATGTAAAATGTAGATAAGAACATTAAAAAATGCCAAAAGTGAATTCGGAGTAATATAATACTTTAATATTCTTTTTTTTTTTACTGTAAAGTCATTTAAATTCACAATAAAAAGGTATAATTAAAAAAAGTCTTTTCCTGAGTAAAAGTCAAAAAGAGAGAGCATCTAACTCCAGATGCACCAGAGATCTAAATGCGGAAGGAAAAAAAAAGTTAAAGCACAGAAACAGTAAAAGAAAACACAGGTGCATGTTTTCTTTAATAATCTTGGAGTGTGGAGGAACTTTAGGTGTGAATCACAGAACTGGATACCGTAAGGAAAAAAGATGCATAGATTTTTTTTTTTTTTTTTTTTTTTTGGCTGTGCCGTGCAGCTTGTAGGATCTTAATTCCCAGACCAGGGATCGAACCTGGGCCTATGGCAGTGAAAGTGCTGAGTCCTAACCACTAGACAGCCAGGGAATTCCCAAAAGATGCATAAATTTGATTAACTAAAGATTAAAAGCTTCTTCATGGAAATAAAAAATAGGACACATGACAAACTGAGAAAAATATTTGCATAGTACCTGAGAAAGAGCCCATTCCTTTAATTTATAAAGGGCTCAAACAGATCAACCAGAAGTGGTAAATATGGGCAAAGTGTGTATGAACCGGCAGTTTATGGGGGTGGAAATGTAACAGACCAATAAACATAAAAAGCATACTCAACCTCATGGAAGACCAAAGAAATACAAATCACAGCAATGATATATCACTGCACCTCAATCAGATTGCCAAAAATAACAAAACATTGATAATATTCTGTGTTGGTGAGGATGTGGGAAAATGGAACACTTTTGATGGAAATGTTCGTCCATTTGGAGGAGCACTTTGGCGATATCTTTCAATACTGAAAATGCACAAAACATTTGAATCAACAATTTGACCAATAAATAATAATAAAATACTCACGAAAGTACAGAAGGTATAAGTATGTGTAAGTTATAAGTATAAGCAAGATTGTCTTAATAGCAAAAAAGTGGGAAAATACCTAAATGTCCATCAATAGAAAACGAGGCAAACATATTAGGGCACAGGATTCCGAGTTGCCACTAAAATGATAAAGATCTGTATTTCCTGATATGGACAAAAGTCCATATATGTTATGGTTGTTAAAAAGAAGTTATAAGGTAGAATGTTTGACTGGTCCTATTTTTTTGTAAAAACAAAGAAAAACAAGCAAAAATTGTGTGTGTACATGATGAATGAGCAGAACAAGTCTAGAAGACCACACAAGGGTTTTCTCTGAGTAGTGGTACTTACTATGAAGACTGTCATTTCATACTTTATATAGTACTATGTTTTCTGAAAATTTAACCCACACCATGTATTGTAATAAGAAACATATCGTGTATACAAAATACTATATATTATATATACATAATACTATACAGTAAATATATACACATAAATAAAGTATTATGCATACACGTTGGGCAGAGGTGAAGTAAGGTACCAAAAGCAGAGGGTCGTTTATGATAAGCTTTAGGGCTCCTATCCCGAATACATTTGCGGCTCTCTGCAGTAGACTGTGCCTTCTCCTGATTCCTCCCTGCTTCACAACTGCTTCCCTCTCAGGTCACCGGGAGCTGCTGGTTGCCTAACCTGGAGCTCTGAGCTCTCTCTGTCCTGGACACTGACACCCAGGCTCCCCTCTGCTGTTGCCTTTCTCTCCTGAGAGCATTTCTCAGGTCACCTCATTTGTTTCCTATTTGTCCAATGTCTTGGGGATGGAAGGGTGGGCAGAAGAGTGGAGTCCCTCATCAAATGTGGGAGGCAGAGGGACTTCCCTGGGGGTCCAGTGGGTGAGACTCCACGCTCCCAATGCAGGGGGCCCGGGTCCGATCCCTGGTCAGGGAACTAGATCCCGCACGCATGCTGCAACTGAAAGTCCGCATGCCGCAACTAAAAAAGATCCCGCGTGCTGCAACTAAGACCCAGCGCAGCCAAAATAAATAAATTAAAAAAAAAAACAACAAAAAACCTGGGCGGCAAAGGCTGAGGACCTGGCCCCCCTTCCCTCTGGATCCCCTCCAGATCCTACTTCCTGGTGTCTGATCCTCACTGGCTTAAAGCCATGGTTTCCAAACTGCAGGTCACACAAGGCATCATTTCAGGGAGTCGAGGCCAGTGCTTTAAAAAACTGAAAGAGAATAGAAAGAAAAATAGCAAAATGCATCGTATATTAAGGTTAAGTGTTGTTGGGAAATATATATGTATATATATATTTTTAACTGTGTCACAGTCAGAAAGTTTGAAAAACATAAAGTGATTAAGAACAGTCTTGAGACAGCAGTCCAGCCAGAAGGCCCCAGCCCCTTTCCAATTCTGGGCTCTTCCTCCCCAGACCAAACCAGCAAACCAGAAAGAATGATAAAAAGGAGAGTAGGACTCTGACCCCTCACGGTGACCAGTTCACTCCTGATGGATCTAGAGGGCTCCACGTGGGTCCCCGAAACGATCCTCGCTTGACATTGGAACCATATAGCGTGGTCTTGCTCCTCAACTGTGAATTTCAGCGTCACAAAATTCTGGTTCTGGGAAGTTTTTTCTCTTTTTTGCTTGACGCCTTTTACATTTAGTTCGAATTTTTCAATTGTGAAATGTATTGGAGCCTTTTCCTCTGGGACAGAGCAGTTGACCATCACGACCCCGCCTTCTATGACCTCCTTCTTGTCCAGCGTCACCCTGGGATCGGACACTCCTTTGGGGGAAGAGAAAGTCCGTTAGTATGTTTGCTCCAGTGGCACAAGCGTCCCTCAGCTGAGTCACTGTGGCTGACCCATCTGAGGGTTCTTTTGTTTTGTTCCCAGAACCTCAGTGCTACCTACCAGGTAATTACTGAGCGAGTATGTTTCCAGCACCGTACCAGGTACTTTGAAAAATATAAAATTTGTTTAAGATGTGGTTGGTGCTTTCAGTGTTTATAACTCCATTAGGAAGGCAATCATCCCAACTGATAGAGTTAAAAACAAAACAAAACAGCCAGTATTTATGGATATTATTGTGATTGTTGTTATAATTTATTGAATGCCTACCACAAGCTAGGATTGACTTTATATCCATGACCCAATTTTCTAATTCTCATAATAAAACTCTTGGGTGGGCAGGAAAGAGAAAATTATGCCCATTTTACAGATGAAGAAGGTAATACTCAGAGAGATTCAAGACTCATCCAAAAACTCACAGCCGTCAAGCCCCAGAGCTGAGACTCGACTCCAGGTCTGTGTGACTCCAGAGCTAGAGGTTGGGGGGGTCGGGGGAGAGGAGGGAGGCGTGGCCTCTCCGTTCAAAAAGCAAAGCTGAAAATAACCAAGCATCAGAGTGTGTCATAGAGACAGTGAGTGACGGAGCAGTAGGGAAAGGAGGACGCCCTCTTTGCCTGGGGGGATCAGAGAAGATCCTAGAAAGGAATAGGGCCTGAGAGGAATCTTGAGGGGAGGGGGTTATTTGGACACATGAGGTGGGATGAGGGCTAAGGACAGGCATTTCAGGGCGCACGTGTGCATGGGGATCTGCTTGTGCCAAGTGATAGGAGTGGCTTTTCAGGAGGGCCGTCCGGAGCCGAGGAAGGGCTGGAGGGGAAAATACAATGGGTAGTAAGCCAAGGTCAGATTCGGGGGAGCTAGGAAAGCCTGGCTGAGACTAGATGTCCCATCCAGCCCCCGTGGTCTGGGGATCATGAATTCCACCTTGGAGTCAGACAGACTTGCTTGTATCCTAAAACTGCCTCTTCCTGGATGTGCCACCTCCCCCAGTCACCTAAGACTCATGAACCTCTTTTCTTGACCCACCCAGGTCAGTGATGGAGGGCTGTCCTCTTGGGAAGGAGATCTGTACTGTGTTCTCACCACTGCTGTCACTTCTGGTGGCAGCTGTTTGAAAAGGTGTTGCCCTGCCCCACACGAGCTCCGCAAGGGACGGGGTCATGTCTTATTCATGGTTGGGTCCTCAGCCTGGCTCAGAGTGGGCACTCGATAAATGGTTGATGAATGAACGAATTGCCTTTTGTCTACTTCAAAAACCTATCATAATAATCAAGAGTTGGACAGGCCAACTGTGGAGTCAGAGAGATCTTGGTTCTCACTCTGGCTCTGCCTTCTACGGGACCTGTCCACCCAACCTCTCCGAGTGCCAGCAGCCACACCTGTACATGGGAGGGACCAGGCTTATCTGCCAGTGCAACTGCAGGAGGAAAACGCAACATGTGTAAAGCACTTAGAATTGTTTATCTCATGAGGGCCTGATAAGTGGTATTTCTTATTACTGGAGGTAACAATAGTATGAATGACTATTCTGATCACAGAAGTGAGCTCAAAAGTGCAGAAATGACAGTTATGCCAGCAGCTGTCAAGGAGGCACAGGGCTGAATTCACAAACTGTATCCATTAAATCATCCAAGTTTGCCAGCGCATTTCTTTTCAACGTACATTTCCCAAACTCTTGGCCTGCCAATCTTTCCTCATCACTAACGTGAATACCTGGACCTGTTGGCTCCTCCCCTGTCTGCAGTGGAGATGGAGGAGGGCTGGTCTGCATCCCTGTGGCTGTTGCCCCTGGTGACACAAAGGGATGTCTGGCCAGCCGTGCCCCGACAGACCAGAGGACACCCAGGGAGGAACTGGCCTGGGGGGTGATGTAGTCACGTTCTCCCCTGTGAGCCTCAGAGCCTGACGGGAAGGTGGCCAGAGGTTGTATACTTTTGAAAGGAAAATGCCCCCAAACACTTGCCCACTGGTTCTTCCTGCTTCATGTTTGATGAAAGGGTTACTTCTTTCTAAGGATGGTCTGGGCAAGCACCTCGCACATGACGGGCCATTCATTCATCCAACACTCCATCACTAAGAAGGCTTCATCTGCTACCCATTTAATCCTCAAAACAAAACAACCGGGATTTCCCTGGTGGCTCAGTGGTTAAGAATCCGCCTGCCAATGCAGGGGATGTGGGTTCGAGCCCTGGTCCCGGAAGATCCCACATGCTGTGGAGCAACTAAGCCCGTGCGCCACAACTACTGAGCCTGCACGCCTAGAGCCCGCAAGCCACAACTACTGAGCCCATGAGCCACAACTACTGAAGCCCGTGCGCCTAGAGCCCATGCTCCGCAACAAGAGAAGCCACCGCACAGCAACGAAGAGTAGCCCCCCGCTCACCGCAACTTGAGAAAGCCCGTGCACGGCAACGAAGACTCAACGCAGCCAAAAATAAATAAATAAATTTATAAAAAAAAACAAAAAAAACAAAGCAACCTTCAAGGGTACACACAGATTCCCAGTGATCTCTATTTTAGAGACAGGACATGAAGACCTGTCTTCAGGAGGTGGAGAATTTGACCGAGGGGCACTCTGCTGGGTTGGCAACCTCTTTCTCAGCTCTGCGCTTTCACTTTTATGCTACATCCCTTTTCTCTGTCCTTTGCCCCACTTCACCATCAAGCAAATTCCCACACGATCTTCTATATCTGGACCCAGTGTCCCTTCTTCCAGGAAGCTGTCCCTAACTTCACTAGGCAGAATTGTTTCCTCCCACCGCTGTGCTCCCAAGGCGCTCAGAGCAGATGACTGTTGGACCGCAATGATTTGTTTACATGTCTCTCTTCCCCACAGGACTGTAACTGCGTCCAGATCTAGGACCTGTCTGATGCATTTTCATGTCTAGCACCTATTTTTTTTCCCTGACTTGCAGCCTTGGGGCATGCTTCTTGAAGGAGTAAATCAATGAATGAATGGATGGATGGAACTCTATGACCCAAATTTCCCACAATAATATTTCTCTTGTTTTTCCATCTCTATTACTACTTGCTGTTTTCAACTGTTTACTTTATTCCACAGTCATTTATTGAGTGCCTACTGTGAGCCAGATTTTTGTTTGTTTGTTTGAGATACAAAATTAGACCAAACACCATCTCTTCTCTCAGGATCTCAAAATCCAGAAGAGCAGACAGATACGTGAGAAAGTTGCAATATCGAGTCAAATAGTAATTGCCGCTTATTGGAAACTCATTATGTGCTGGAAATTGCACTAAGCTCTTCACTAACAGGATATCTTTTAATCCTCTTAATAACTTCCTGAGCTCCGTAGTATTATTATCTCCATTTTACTGATGAGAATTTTAAAGTGTAGGGAGGTTAAGGGACTTGTCCAGATTGGAATCTAGGCAGAGTGACTGCAGAATCCAGAGTCAACACTCAGCCCCATGACCTTGATACCAATACCATTGAACGCAGAGACAGCATAAGAGCTGTAAGTACTGGGACCATGGGGGAGATCAGTTTTGTTCAGGAAAGTGTCAGAGAAGAGATCACTGAGTTGAGTGTTGAAGGAGAAATAGTTCACGAGGAGACGAGATGAAGAGGGTATTCCAGGGAGAGAAAATAGCATGTGCAAAGGCATGGAGGTGAGGAAAAGCCTGGTGTACTGGGAGCATGTCTAATGCCTGCATTTCCAGGTTAGGAAAGTGTCGGGCAGATGAGTGAGAAGGATGACGGACGGGCAGGTAGGTCCGGTGTTACGACTCGTTCAATCACCATGCTGGCTCCTGCATGTGCTCACGCTTCACCTGCCTGAGCTGTGTTCCATTCCAGGGACTCACCTCTCACCAACACCGGGTACTCCTCAGTCGTTTTCTCCTTGTTGTTCAGGATCACAGTGCATTTATACGTCCCCGCGTCATAGACCCGGGCTTGGGGAATAAAATAACTCTCTGTGCTCTCCATGGAGGAGACGTTGTGAAACAGCACGTCATCCTTGTAGAACAGCACCTGGTGCCGAGGCTTGACACTCGAGGTGGTGCTGACATCCACGACGCACTGCAGGGTCAGGTTCTCCCCGTTCTGCACCTCCTGCTTCGGCAGGATCTGCATGTGGATGCTGTTGATGGTGAAAGCTAAAGGCCAAGGGGAGGAGAGCAGACACACCTGTTATCTCAGAAACGACGTCACCACATCAGATTGGTATCATCACATCCATGCAGTATAATGTCCAGGGGTCCCAGGTGAGTAGTGACTGTGTGTGGCGGGTCAGGCACGAGGCAGCTGATACTAAGCTGCTCATATTCCCACCATGACAAGGTGGCAGTCTTCGGAGTGTGACAAATAAAACATGTCCATAAGATGTATGCAGCCTGTGAGCTGCCACATGGTGGCCCCTGGAGAGAGCACAGGATTCAAGCAGACAAACGTTCAAGTCCTGGCTCATCACTTACTGTGTGACCTTGGGTGATTAACCTCTCTGAGCTCAACTTTCTCATCTATAAAATGGGGTTATAATACCTACGTAGTAAGTTGTTGTAAGACTTACAGAAGACGAGCAGGAAATTACCTAGTGATTTCCTGGGTGTACCAGTGCCTGGCACACGGTAATTGCTTGATAAATGATGGCTACCACCGTTCCGAAATCACATGCTCACGTCCAGGAACCGCTCCCCCAGCCCCACTCCACCCCCCCCCCCCCCGCCTGAACAAATTAGCAGTCTCAACTGGTGTTTTCTAGCTGATGAAGTCAGAAGCCTCACCAGATGGGTAAGAACTTGAAACCACTTTTTCTCATGCATCTTGCTTCCCGTTTTTGCTTTGGCTGCTAAATAGTATACGCCCCACATTTTACCTCTAGCAACGTTTGGGATGCATTTTTCTGTGCTAAAAGAGTCACAGTTTTATTTGACTGCCGTATTTTCCCTCATTCTGATTTCCTTATTTATTTTATCCTATTGAACAATAATACATATTTTTTATAAGTGTTCCCAAATCATTTTACAAACAAAAAAAGGTATAGCAAGGTAGCTGGCCAGAGATACTGGCAAAAAACCGTCTTTTCTTTCTCTCTCTTTTAATAACGTCAAACTGTTTTTGAACACCTTAGAATTTAACTTGTCTATAATATGTCTCAGGTTTTAAACTGAATACAACAGTCCATCCTTGTGCCTTTTTTTCTGAGCAATTAATTTAACAAAAAATGGCATCTGATTAGTCATGAGATGAAACAAGATGATTGTTTAAATTTATTTCTTACAGCAGTAATCTTTAGAATTCCCTTTTCTGTCTTTCTGTATTCCTTATTAGCTCCTGGTCTGAGGAGCTTGCTGGGTGAGCTCTCGGAACAGAAGTTTCTTTGAACCATGTTTAGTTTCCCATAGATTAAAACGTTCCCTTCCCAGGTAGGGACAGGCAAGTCTCCCTACTCCTTCAGTACCTCCTTCTTCATTTTAAGCCATGCTGTTTAGTACAGTGATTCTATCAGGAGATGGTAAAGAGCAGAAGATGAGTGCAGAGTCAGACTTCCTGGGCCAAATTCCATCTCTGCTCACAAACTGTGTGGCTTTTAGTAAGTTACTGAGCTTCTCTGAGCCTCAGTTTGTTTATCCATAGAATGGACATAATAACAGTAAGTGTAAATGAGAACCTGAGTTTAAGTTCTTGGAGCACAGTTCCTGGCACAGATGAATTGCTTGCAAAATGTTAGCTAGATTCTGTCAGTCACAGATATAATACCAACTCTTGAGTCTTGAGGTCTCTAAAGGTCTTTCTTGAAATCATATTTCTAGACAATTTTTTCAGAAAAAAAATAAAAACCCAACAATTTTTTAATTTCCCAGGTGAATTGCAGCAACTTCTCCAGACTCCCGGTGTTAGTCGTCCCACTGTGTTGGGCTACTTTAATGTCATCATCCTGAGTGAAATGCATACCCATGGCTGGTACACCCCAGACTGGAACACAGAACTGGGTACAGGAAGAAAGCAAGTCAGGCACACCCGGTCCAAACCCCTGATCCCACAGTCATTAGCTGGGCGTCATTGGGAGGTACTTAACCTCTCCAGACTACCACCTCTCCTCCTATAAAGTAGGAACACTAATACTTGCCTTCCCTGTACTTTAATCTTGAACAATGACGGAACCAAGGTGGCTGAGAGCACTGAAGGGGCAGGTTTGTATTGCCCGATGCCTGGTCCCTGATTGACACCTCCTTCCTGCTTCCTCAGTACCATTCATTCAGCAGACATTGAAGGGGGCGTCTCTGTGCCAGGCACCGCACCCAGTACTGGGGGTTCAGAGAAGGGTAAGATTGTCACAGTTTCTGCCCACCTAGAGCTCACAGTCTGCATTTCACAGTTCTTCCCTATTCCAGGCCTTCCAGCCTCAGCGCCAGCCCCGCCTGGGTCTCCTACCGACCATCCCTAGGGAGCTCTACCACTGTTTAACAATTTTAAAGCAAACTTGGCTAAAGCATCAGGTAGCAGTTTTTTAGAGAGGATGATGTGCACTAACACAAGATGCTTCTGCCTACCTTGCTTTTCTAAGCAAATCTAATATACATCTGCTTAATAAATTAACGCAGCTGATTCACTGGTAGGAACCACACACTTCCATGGCCAGCGGGAGCAGACAAGGAAGAAGAAAGGAAGGCAGGACATGGGATTTCCCTGACGGTCCAGTGGTTAGGACTCCTCACTCCCACTGCAGGGGGTACGGGTTCGATCCCTGGTCGGGGAACTAAGATCCCACATGCTGTGCGGTGCGGCCAAAAGAATTAAAAAAAAAAAAAAAAAAAAAAAAGAAGGCAGGACAGGAGAAGGAAAAGCATTTTTTAAAATTATTCAAGACACAGGGCTTCCTTGGTGGCGCAGTGGTTAAGGATCCCCCTGCCAATGCAGGGGATGTGGGTTCGAGCCCTGGTCCGGGAAGATCCCACATGCAGTGGAGCAACTAAGCCCACGCGCCACAACTACTGAGCCTGTGCTCTAGAGCCCGCGAGCCACAACTACTGAGCCCATGTGCCACAACTATTGAAGCTCATGCACCTAGAGCCCGTGTTCCACACCAAGAGAAGCCACCGCAGTGAGAAGCCCGAGGGCACCGCAATGAAGAGTAGCCCCTGCTCGCCGAAACTAGAGAAAGCCCGCACGCAGCAACGAAGACCCAATGTAGCCAAAACTAAATAAATTTATATTAAAAAAATTATTCAAGATACGGATCCCAGGGCTTCCCTGGTGGCGCAGCGGTTGAGAATCTGCCTGCCAATGCAGAGGACACGGGTTTGAGCCCTGGTCTGGGAAGATCCCACATGCTGCGGAGCAACTAGGCCCGTGAGCCACAACTACTGAGCCTACGCGTCTGGAGCCTGTGCTCCGCAACAAGAGAGGCCGCGATAGTGAGAGGCCTGCGCACCGCGATAAAGAGTGGCCCCCGCTTGCCGCAACTAGAGGAAAGCCCTCGCACAGAAACAAAGACCCAACACAGCCAAAAATAAATAAATATTAAAAAAAAAAAAAAGATACGGATCCCAGCTCATTGACTTGATGCAACGGAACAGCAGCCTAGATTTTATCACCACGACCACCACCCTTCTGGTATCAAGCCTTCAAGACGGGCCCCTGTGAGCCTTGCCTTCGGTTATCACACCCACATATGGTCCCTTCCCACATCAGACCAGGGTTGGTCTTATGACCAACAATACAGCAGAAGTGCCAGTAGGTGACTTTTGAGATTAGTTTATAAAAAACATTGCAACTTTCATCTTGGTCACTCTTTCCTTTTCTGGGATCATTCACTCTGGGCAAAGCCAGCTGCCATGTCATGAGCACCCCTATGGAGAGGCCCACAGGGTGAGGAACGGCCTCGTGAGTGGGCTTAAAAGCAGATTCCCCAGCATCAGACAAGCCCTCAGATAACTGTAACCCTGACCAACATTTTATCTGCAATCTGCTGACAAACCCTGAGTCAGAAACACCAAACTAAGCCACTCCCAGATTCCTGACCCTCAGAAACTGTGAGATAATAAACTGTTATCTTAAGCCACTAAGTTTGGGGATAATTTGTTAAGGAGCAATAGATAACAAACACACCACCCAACCTTCAAATATCTCTACCTGACTGATGTAGAGAACAAACGTATGAACACCAGGGGGGGAAAATGGCGGGGGGGGGGGGGGGGGCTGGTGGTGGTGTGATAAACTGGGAGATTGGGATTGACACGTATACACTAATATGTATAAAATGGATAACTAATAAGAACCTGCTGTATAAAAAAATAAATAAAATATTCAAAAATTCAAAAAAAAATCTCTACCTGATTATTAAGATAATATGGAAAATATTATCCTCTTTGTGAATAAACTTTCCAGGCACAGCCAGTAATGAGACCTGTGTGTAGGTCTCATTATTTACACGATAGAGTGATTGCTACAACCCGGGCCTCCCGCAGGTTCACAGATGGGTGTCAGGGGGCCCGTGAACCACCTCTGATGCGTTTCTTTGGAGACAGGACACAAAACGTTCAGAACTGTAATGGAAGGACGGGGTTGTAGAATAGCCTGAAGGGGCCAGATCTTTTCAACCTGGAGAGACGAGGGGCTGATGGAGACGATCCAAGTAACAAAGTCACCACAGCACAGGTAAGGCACCTAGCGACCACAGCGCCAAATCCCCAGATCCTAAAACAAAGGGACCTGCTTCCCTCTACCTCAGGCTACGGGTCAGCAGATGCTGATGCTCCAGGGAAGATGAGGCATCATGACTCAGCCAGCCACTCAGCCCTCAACCTGGAAATGACTCAGAAAGAAACGGGGCAGTGGGTGGAGAAGAAGGGGCCCCCCATCATTGTCAGGAAAATCCAGGAAGCCATGAGGCATGGAGGCTCTGATGAACTGCGGTGCTCAGAATGGAGTGTGCTGACCCAGCTCATCTGAATCTCAAGCACCTCCAAGTTCAGTTCGAGTCCCTTTCAGCGAGACATTTCTTGAGCACCTGTGTCAGGTGCTGGGATTACAAGGTGAATAAGAAAGCATCCCCGCTGTCCTAGACTGTGCAGGCTGGTGGGGACCCAGATAGCTGGAGTACAATCATGTAAGCACCAGGAGGAAGGGTTGCCCAGGAGAGGCCAAGGGAAGCCTGAAGGAAGTGACCCCTGAACTGAGCCTTGGACCAGGACAGGAAAGGGTGGTGGGGTGCTCGGGGCGGGAGAACAGCATGTACCAGGGCACAGAGGCATGAGAAATCAATGCATTCTGGGCGCTGGTGGTTACAGGAGACAGAGTGTGAGGCTGGAGGGTCCAGGGGGCCAGGTAGGAGGGGGCAGAACAGAGAGCCTTGCCCACTATGCTGACAAGCTGTGCCCTGTCCTGAGGGTTTTGCCGGGGAGGCGGTAACAGGATGACACTGGAGCTTTAGAAAGATCACTGTGGGCTGGAGGAGAGACTGGAGGCCTGTACCAACCTGGACGATGGTTCAGGTGAAAGCTGGTGCAGCCTCTGCTCAGGCAGATGCAGTGGTGCTGAGGGGCAGGGGTGGACTTGAGACATGTTTAGTGTGTGCAAACGGACTTGTTTTTGGGGACGAAGAAAATGTTCTGGAACTAGACAGAGGTGATGTTTGCACAACATTATGAACGTACTAAATGTCATTAATAATAACATTTGTAATATGTATTTTACTTGTTTGACTGGCTAGGGGGGTTGAGGCAAAGAGTGGAAGATAAGGTTCCTGGATTAGGTGACAAAGCCAGAGAAAGGTAAGGGCGGAGCCAAAGTCTCGGTGGCGCAGCTGGTTTGAGGGGCCCGGGGGACCACTAGGAGGAGATGTCAACCACTGGCCCCGTGGGAAGCTTGATGGTCACGGGAGTGGCCAGAGCTGGAGTGGACTAGAGGGTGGGCATGTGGAGGTGTACAGAGCGGGGGGGTTGAGCTTCAGAGAGGATGAGATCCTGGGAAAGTCCAAGTCTCCCGGGGGAAAAAAGGAGGGTTTGTCAGAAAGGTGGGAGAACACCAGGGAAGAAGGTCTACGAGGCCAAAGAAAGAGGCTCTGTGCTAACACCGGGGTCCCAAAGGCTAAGGGCTGGACATGATAATGGCATCTATGAGAGGGTTCTAGTGGCAGGGAGGCGTGGGGGCCAAGGCCAGACCTGCTAGGTAGGGGCGCCTGAGAGGTGAGGAAGCAGAGACGGTGATCAGAAACCAGGCATTGGAGAAGTTTGACTGAGGAAGGGAGTGGATAGATAGTGGGGCACAAGATAAACGGGGGGGTCTGGGGGGGCAGGGGGATTGTTTGTGATTTTTCTTTTTCCTAAAAAACCAAGAGCTACCAATCATGTTTGTAGACTGAAAGGAAAGAATAGATACTAAAAGTGGGGTGGAGGCTGAATAAAGACAGCGTGAGAGCCTGGGGGAGGAGGGTGATGCCAGGGATGGGCTTGGAGCCCAGGTGGACAGGCAGGCCCTGCCCCACCACGGGATAGACACGGCTTCTGAAGCCAGGAGGGAAGTCAGGAGGACGGGTGGGGAGGAAGATAAGCCTGAAGCCGGGGCAGGGCGGGAAGTGGAGGGAGTTCCCTCCAGACAGCACTGTGTTCTAGGTGAAGAGGGAGCTGAGGTCATCTCCTGAGACTGGCCGGCTGGGGCTGGGCGGGGGCCCGAAGTAAAAGGAGAGGAAGGGCCAGGGCGGACCAAGCACCTCAACCATGGAGTAGGCCACATGGAGCAGGCTGGCAGGTCGTGCACGTGCAACGTGGTCCTGGGTGGCCTGAGGAATGTGAGACCTGGGTCCCAGCCCCAACTCTGCCAGCACCCAGTGGTGACCTTGCACAGGCACCTTGTATAAAACAGGGCAGAAGCCTGAGGAGGGAGTAGGAGAGCCTCCCGGCTCTGGGTCCTGCGGCTCTGAGGTCTCCCCCGAAGGTACGAAGACCTTTCTCTAGGAAACCTGGGCAGGGAGCGATTTACTTCCCCCTGAGGTGAGGACAAAGATGGGAGAGAGATTGGAGCAAGAGAAGCAGAAGCCCAGAGGCACACGTGTTGGCAGGGTGTGGTCTGGGCTAGAGCAAGGGCACAAGGGCTGGAGTGGACAGAGCGAGGGAGGTGCAGGAGCCATGATGGTGGGTGAGCTAGGACCATAGGAAACCATTATTTACTAATCACCGCATGCTGGGCTGGCACGTCACCTCTTTTTATCTAATCTCATCTCATACTGATGCATCACCCTCATTTTACAGATTGGGAAAAAGGCTCAGAGAGACAGAGTAACAGTGGCTTTAAAGATTTGAGTCAGGCCTATGGCTCCAGGCTCCGGACAATCAGGTTTTGGGAAGGGGAGGTTCTGGTGCTGATGTCCTGCTATCCGGCTCTTTTTGGACAAGTTGGTTGTTTCTCTGAGGTGCAGAGATATCATCAGTCAATTAGGTTGATTATGAAGATAATGGACATCCTGCCTCCATGGGTTGCCATGGGAATCAAACACCCATCGAAGCACATGGACACACACACAGGAGACCCGCCAGACTGGCTTTGCTAAGTAGCCAGCACGAGCCCTCTCTGCGCAGAGCTACCGCTCCAAGCCTTGGCTCAATAAACCAGTGTCACCCACACACCTCATCTCCAAATAGCTGTACAACTGTCTGCAACCCAGTCACCCCGACTCTGCGTGGAATGAAGTGACCTCTGACAAGGGGATCCTGTTCTGTGGGCTCTCCCTCTATTCAGCCCCCAGACCCAGCCCAGTCCCCTCGTTCACACGGTCCAGATGAAGCAAAACAAAACCTGCTTATCTATTTGTGTGTGTGGGCATGTGTTTCTGTGTGTGTGTTGCACTGCCGTGCAGCACGTGGGATCTTAGTTCCCCGACCAGGGATCGAACCTGTGCCCGCTACAGTGGAAGCATGGAGTCCTAACCACTGGACCACCAGGGAAGTCTCCAAACCTGCTCATCTTAATGATTCAAAATTAGCTCTAAAGTGGATGACAGACCAGATTTCAAAGACAGGCAGAAGCCCCACTTCCCATGCCCAAGCACAAAATATTGCAGATACCATCGTAGCCTCATGGGTAGATGGGAAATGATATCTAATCTGTTTTAGATCATTTAGGAGAAAAAAAAGTCACAACAACAATTTAAACTATGTTCTGACTTCGGGACTTCCCTGGTGGTCCAATGGTTAAGAATCCGCCTTCCAGTGCAAGGGACACGGGTTTGATCCCTGGTTGGGGAACTAAGATCCTCAACTAAGCCCGCATGCCACAACTAGAAAGAAGCCCCAGCACCGCAAGGAAAGATCCTGCATGCCGCAACTAAGACCCAACGCAGCCAAAAATAAATGAATCAAATATTTTAAAAAAATAACTAAATAAACTATGTTCTGACTTCATGGATTTAACAAACTGATTATATCTCGTTTGTGAATAAACAATCAGGGGTAGGGTAGGATATGAAAAAAAGAAATTTATGGTAGAACAACAAAAAACAAATTATGGAATCACTTTCTTATCACCCCCCCCAATCCTAACAAACAGCAGTTCACCAGGATCTAGAAATGTATGCTACATCTAGAACATGCTGATTAAAACTTGGCTTAGAATAAGCGTTTTGTTCCAAAACCTTCTTTAAATGCAGAATCAACTTTAGCCGACAATTTGAATCTGTTTCTGAATTGTTACAAACATTAAACCCGAGCAATCTGACATGAGTTTTAAGAGTCACAGGTAGGAATTTTACAACTTACAGTTTTCTTGACCCTCAAGGCTTGAACCTGGAAAAGACAGGAGAAATATGTTGACTTCACGAGCTTCAGTTCTCGTGAAGTTTAAGTGATGTGGGAAGAGAAGGAAAACTCACAGAGCAGAAGTGTCAGCAGGACGCGGAGCCACATCGTGCCCCCCTGGGTCCACCCCAGCTGCATCCTGAGAGTGAGCGAAGGTTTCGGGCAGTTAGTTCTGCTTTTGCGCCATGCTCCGGAGGCAGAAGCCACTTCCCACGTGACGGAGGTGAGAAACCTGCCCCGTGAAAAGCAGAGACCCATGTGGGAGCTTCTCCAGGCACCGCGGACAGACCGGCCGTGGCGCTGGTCAGGTAATGGCGGCCATGCTGGAAACCGGGAACAATGCTTGGGCGGCCTCATATCTCCTCAGGAAATGACTGGCCTTCCTGAGGGGCCACCGGGCGCAGCTGCTTTGTTTAGTTTGTTTAGAGGGAAAAAAAGCCACAAGTGACATTTGCCTCAGCGTTCCTGACCCTCCTTGCGTCTGGCCTGGATTTGGGGGCCCCTTCTCATGGCAGCCAGAGAGAGGGTTCCTCCCTCTCTCTGACCTCCCCGCAAAGGGCTTCTCTCCCTGGACACTCAGCAAATCTCTGTTTTTCTTCTGGCCCCTCCAAGGGGGCTCTTTCCATACAGCCTAAACCTGGACCTCCTGCCTTTCCTGACAAAGGCATGGAGAGGGCTGACTTTTTCAGAAAATTGCAGGTTTGTCAGGGAGACCCTGTAATGGCTCCCCCCATTGCCCTGCAGAGAAAGTCAGTTTCCAATCCTGCACGATCCAGCCCTTACTTACCTCTCCAGCCTGGTCTCTCACCTCTTCTTTCCTTGCCCCTACATTCTGGTTGCTAGAATTTATAGTTCCCAGAACACATCACATGTCTGTGACTTTGCCAATGCTCTTCCCCTGTCTGGAGTACCCTTTCCCCTTTCCTTTTCTGGCGAATTCCTACCCATTCATCATAACTCAGTTTAGGCATCAATCCTCTAGCATCGTCCCCTGTCTTCCCCACACTGAGCTGCCCTTCCTCTGGGCCCCCTCACCTCCCTAGTCTTCCTTTGTCGGACACTTTCTACCGTGTGCCATAATAGCTGCTCCTCCCCCAAGTGGACTGCTGGCTCCATGACGGCGGGACAGTGCCTGGTACCTAGTAGATGACCAAAAACATTAGCAAAATGGATGACTGACTGAAAGAGGACAAGTTAACTGTATTGTCTGAATTAGATGATCATTGCCTTGGGGTCACGGTGCTGCTTTCTGAAATGCTACCCTTGAATACCATCACATGGTAAAGCTGAGTCAGATTTGAACGGGGACCAGAGAAACCAAAGACTTCTCTGCCTCAGGGCAAGTACCTAGAAGTGGTGGCTTCCAGCTAGAGAACAATACCTCTCTGTGATCTACAGTTCAATGGAAGTTTTGATAAGAGCTGTTAGAGAGCAATGCATGCATAAAGGAATTTTTTTCTATTGTGTTTTTTTTTTTTTTTTTGCGGTACGCGGGCCTCTCACCGTTGTGGCCTCTCCCGTTGCGGAGCACAGGCTCCGGACGCGCAGGCTCAGCGGCCATGGCTCACGGGCCGAGCCGCTCCGCGGCATGTGGGATCTTCCCGGACCCGTGTCCCCTGCATCGGCAGGTGGACTCTCAACCACTGCACCACCAGGGAAGCCCTCTATTGTGTTTTTTTTACTTTTGTTGTTTTGTATTTTCCATTCCCCACTGTAAACTATCTCCTTTGGCAACCTACTGGAAATTACCCCCACCAGCTACCAAATTTTGATTTGGCAGGAAAAAAAAGGAAACGCCCTGAGTAATAAAATAAATGTTGGTTTCAAAGGTAACTTTTACAAACTGTAGAGTAAGCAACTTTTGCTTCTCAAAGTGACATTCAAGCCATACTGATAAATGTCCCACTGCATGGCCCTAAGTTCCAAAGTAAACTTCTAAAAATTAGTCATTGTTTCATCCACAATGCTAGTACTTTTAGAACACCAGGAGAAAATAAAGCTTTATTTCAAAAATGTGTTAATGTTTCAAAAGAAAAGTGGAAAAATTATATCCCACAACTTACACTGTGCACCAGAATAAATTCCAGATTCAACCATCTGAAGGTACAAATGAAACATAAAAGTTCTAGAAGAAAACATAGAAGAATTCCTCATGATCTTGAGCAAAGGCTGGTTTAACTATGACTTAAAATCCAGAAGTCATAATATGAAAGACTGATAAAGTATACTCCATGAATAAATGTTCTGCTTTGCCCCCCCACCCCCCAAAAAAGTTCAATCAAGAGAAAAACTATAAAAAAAAAAAAAGAGAAAAACTATAAACTGGAAAAAATATTTGCAACTCACATCATAGACAAAGAGCTAACCTCTCTGATATGTAAAAAGCTCTCAGAAATCAAGAAGAAAAAGATCAACAATACAAAAGGAAAATGGACAAAGGAAATGAACACATAGATAACATAAGAAAAGTTACCTGAAATTTATTTTTTAATTTTAATTTTTTTTTGGCCATACTGTGCAGCTTGTGGGATCTTAGTTCCCTGGCCAGGGATTGAACCCGCACCCTCGGCAGTGACTGCTCAGAGTCCTAACCACTGGACCACCAGGGAATTCTCAGAAAAGTTACCTGAAATTTAGAAATAGGCAAAAAGGATTACAGTGTATTCTTTCAATACAGTACTGGGCATTGACCAGCAGGCTCTCCTAGGGATTACCTGACTCTCTAAGGGTACATAAATCTTTGTTTGAATTGCTACTTACTATTGACTATTGTCAGTAAAGATAAACATTCACTTACGTAAAGTTGATAGCAATGCAAAAGATTTTGTTACCTGTAGTGGGTGGTGGAAACTGGGCAACTAGGAATTTTTCATTGTAAACCTTTCTGTACTTTTTAGTTCTTACGTTATGTGACTTTTTATCTTTTATTTTTGTACTACCTTTTACATTTTTAAGAAATTGGAAAATTTAACAGCTTTATCGAGGTATAACTGACATACAACAACTGCACATATTTAAAATTTACAATTTGGGAATTCCCTGGCGGTCTAGTGGTTAGAACTCTGCACTTTCACGGCCGTTGGGGAACTAAGATCCCACAAGCCTCTGGGTGTGGCCTAAATAAATAACAGTTACAATTAGAAGAGTTTTGACATGTGTGTACCCTGTGACATGACCACCACAATTAAGAAAGTGAATATATACATCACCCACAATAGTTTCCTTGTGCCCCGCTGAAACAGGAGGGAAGTGGGCAGGGCACAACCTTTAAAAGAATGACATAGCCTGAGGACACAACATAAACTGATCAGAACCAAATAGGTCCAAGACAGCAGACAAGTCGACTTCCACTAGACCTTGAGCTTCAGTATACCTCACTGTAACACATCAGCAAGCTAAATGACACACCCACAGGCCCCATGACAGTCCCAAGGCTGACCATAAGGGTCAAAAAGTGGGTGGTAGCCCAATTCCTGGAAATCCCCTCTCCTTCCCCAAAATGGCTGGAATACTCCTCCCACTCATTAGCCTATGAAATTACGCACCCCTATAAAAACCGACAAACCCCATACCCTGGTGCCTTTCTCACCTTTTGTGTTTCTCTCTGAATAAATCCACTTCTTGCTTATCATTTTGTCTCTTGCTGAATTCTTTCT
This sequence comes from Grampus griseus, assembly GCF_964374135.1. Lineage (NCBI taxonomy): Eukaryota > Metazoa > Chordata > Mammalia > Artiodactyla > Delphinidae > Grampus > Grampus griseus. The sequence continues at coordinate 14,095,669 of NC_139014.1, read as the reverse complement.
GCAATGAGACATCAAGAACCTGAGCTTCATTAAGTCCTGAGACCAGGTGTGTAATCTCAGTTAACAGACCGTGGGTTCAAATCCCAATCTGAGTTACATTGTTTCACCTTTGCAATCCTTTCTTCCCTGAATCCCTCTCCCCACACCCACCACCCCCTATGCAAACATGATCTGCTTTCTGTCACTATGGGTTAGTTTGCATTTCTAGAATTCTATTTAAATGGACTCATACGGTATGCACTTTTTGTTGGTTTTTTTGGTCTATCTTCTTTCAATCAGCATAATAAGTACTTCATCCTTTTTACTACTGAGTAACATTTCATTGCATGAAAATACGGGTTTGCTTATTCACCTATTAATGGACATTTGGGTTGTTTTCAGTTTTGAACTAATACAGATAGAGCTGCTATGAACAAGCCTTTGTCTGGACACATACTTTCATTTCTCTTGCATAAATACCTAGGAGTGGAATGCATGGGCCATAAGGTAGGTACATGTTTAGCATTTTAAGAATCTACCAAACTGTTTACCAAACTGATTACACCATGTTACAATCCCACCAGCAATGTATGAGAGTTCTAGTTGCTCCACATCCTCATCAACACTTGGCAGGTCAATCTTCTCAATTTTAGTCATTCTAGTGGGGAGCATAGTGCTTTCTTATTATGGTTTTAATTTGCATTTACCTAATGACTAATGACATTGAGCATATTTTTATGTACTTATTTGCCATTTAATGGGTCTATTAAAATCTTCTGCTCAGTTATTAGCTAGGTTGCTTGTTTTCTTAGTGTTGTGCTTTTAGAATTCTTTATATACTCTGAATATAAGTCCTTTATCAATTATGTAATTTGCAAAGATTTCTCCTAGTTTGTGGCATGTCTTTTTATCTCCTTAATGGTGTCTTTTGATAAGCAGAAGCTTTAAATTTTAAAGAATCAAATCCAATTTATCAATTTTTCCTTTTATACATCATTCTTTTGGTGTCACATCTAAAAAATCTTTGCCTATCAAAGTCTCAGAAATTTTCTCCAATGTTTTGACATTTCGATCTATTATCTATTTTTTTAATTAAAAAAAATTATTTATTTAATCTATTTATTTTTGGCTGTGTTGGATCTTCATTGCTGCATGTGGGCTTTCTCTAGTTGTGGTGAGTGGGGGCTACTCTGTTGAGGTGCACGGGCTTCTCATTGCAGTGGCTTCTTGTTGTGGAGCACGGGCTGTAGGCATGTGAGCTTCAGTAGTTATGGCATGCGGGTTCAGTAGTTGTGGTTTGCAGGCTCTAGAGCACAGGCTCAGTAGTTGTGGTGCACGAGCTTAGTTGCTCTGTGGCATGTGGGATCCTCCTGGACCAGGGCTCGAACCTGTGTCCCCTGCATTGGCAGGCGGATTCTTAACCACTGTGCCACCAGGGAACTCCCTATTATCTATTTTGAGTTAACTTTTGCACATGATGCAAGGTGTGGATCAAAGTTCTCCTTTTTTTTTTTTTTTTTTGCATGTGTATGTCCAATTGTTCTAGCATCATTTGTTGAAAAGACTATCTTTTTTCTCCAGTGAATTCTCTTTGCACTTTTGTTGAAAATGAGTTGTCCATATATGTGGACATATATATATTCTGGAGTTGCTATTCTGTTCCATTGATCTATTTGTTTACCCTTATGCAATACCACACAGTTTTGATTTCTGTAGCTTTAAAATATATCCTGAAGTCAGATAGTGTTAGTAGTCCTCAAACATTTTTCTTCCTTTTCAGAGTTATTTGGACTACTCTAAACCCTTTGCCCTTCTATATCATTTTAAAAATCAACTTTTCAATTTCAACCAAAAAAAGCCTTCTGAGATTTTGATTGGAATTTCATTGAATCTATAAATCAATTCGGGGAGAACTGATGACTTAACAATACTGAGTACCTGACCCATGAACATGGCATATCTCTCCATTTATTTAAGCCTTCTTTACCTTCTCTCAGCAATGTTTTATAGTTTTTTTAAAATAAATTTATTTATTTTATTTATTTAATTTTGGCTGTGTTGGGTCTTCGTTGCTGCACACGGGCTTCCTCTAGATGCAGTGAGCAGGGGCTGCTCTTCATTGCAGTGTGCAGGATTCTCATTGTGGTGGCTTCTCTTGTTGCAGAGCATGGGCTCTAGACCTGTGGGCTTCAGTAGTTGTGGCTCGTGGGCTCTAGAGCACAGGCTCAGTAGTTGTGGCGCACGGGCTTAGTTGCTCCATGGAATGTGGGAATCTTCCCCCACCAGTGCTCGAACCCATGTCCCCTGCATTGGCAGGCGGATTCTTAACCACTGAGCCACCAGGGAAGCCCCAATGTTTTATAGTGTTCAGTATATTTTTCATTATAAACCTTTGTGTCCTTTTTAGTTTTTAAATCATGTGAATGTATCAGGGTGTTGGAAATCACTTAAAATGGCTGCTGTATCCACCCCAGCCCAGCCCAGCCAGTACAGCAGGGTCACCTGTGCTGAGGCCCCAGAGTCACGTCAACATGGGGCTGATCCTTCACAGGACTTGTGGATCCTCATGGGAGAGCCTCCCTTGCTATTCTCCTCAGGTTTGTCTGTCTGTCTGTCTCTCACTCTCTTTCCAGGGGAACCACTCCTTCTAGTTCTCAAGGAAATCTCTTCCTTCTCTCTTATGACTTGGCTGTGAGATAAGAACTGAAGCATATATTGTCCATCATTTATTTTATTCCTTGAAAAGATCATCATGCTCCTTATTCTTTATTTGTAAATAAGAATGTCTTATTAAAAGTTAAAAAAGTATAAAAGGATTTTTTTTTCCTATTTCACCTTTTTAAAAATAGGAAATCAAGTGGCTTTTTATGTGTGTGGCCCCCACATATATTCCCCTCCCTTCCTCTGGTTCTTAGTGGATTCCTTGATTGGGGGAAAACAAAAACGAAAAAAAGGTTCCGCATAGCTATTTTAGCTTCTTGGTAACTAAACAAGGAACTGACTCCTACATTGCCAGGGATGAAGACCCCAGGAATGCCCACCAGGCAGAACAAGCTCACCCAGGGCCCTATTTCTACCACAGTACTGCTCTCTTCTCCCTCTTCTCAGCCGAAGGGAAGGAGGACAGGGTGTTTTCTACATGCGGTGCTTCTGCCTTCAAAAACCGGGGACGTCACCTTTCATTTAACAAATGACATATCTGAGCTTCAGAATCCCGGTTTTTGGTGGAGAGTGTTACATTCTGTTTTTAATATGGTTATGGAACTAACTCTGGCATGATCCATATTACGCCTTTGCTCCTAATGATATATAGATATACTGTTCTCTTATATCCCACCATTCTCCCCTTTTTATAAAAGGTAACATAAATAAATATGCTTGCATTAGAAAAAACAACACAGGGGCTTCCCTGGTGGCGTAGTGGTTGAGAGTCCGCCTGCCGATGCAGGGGACACGGGTTCGTGCCCCGGTCTGGGAAGATCCCACACGCCGCGGAGCGGCTGGGCCCGTGAGCCATGGCCGCTGAGCCTGCGCGTCCGGAGCCTGTGCTCCGCAACGGGAGAGGCCACAACAGTGAGAGGCCCACGTACCGCAAAAAAAAAAAAAAAAAAGCTATGAGAAAAAACAACACAAAACAGGAATGTCACAAATCTAAATCACAGCAATCCATTAACCGCCTGAAAAAGCTGCCTGGTGAAATAAACCTCAGGAAGTGGTTTTTCTGAGAAGCTGGGGTGGGTGGGGGAGGAAGGGCGAGGGAGGCAGGCGGCAATCATGGCAGAGGGCTACAGGCACTGGGCAGAACTGACCTCCCATCTATTTCATGACTACACTGATAGGAAACAAGATATCGGCCATTTCCCCCAGCCGTGACCTGTGACCAGCCCGGGATGGGAGGTCTGATTAATTAACCTTGGCAAGTTTACGAGTGGGACTAATCCCCCATTGCCAGATTCAAAAGTCACCTAACGGGAGAATGTACATGTACTAACACACAGATCAGAAGCCTGGGTTTCCAGTCCCTTCTCTGCAGCTTAACGGTGTCAGTGTTTTGAGGTTCACTTTCCACACTTATAAAATGGGAATAATATGCCCACTCTACCCATTTCACAGGCTTGTCATGAAGAGAAAATGACAGCTAGTATTTGAAAGCACATTTAACCAGCGGGGCACAATAAGAACGGAATGTGGTAACAATATAAACAACAGTAGTAATAACAATAGTTGTAGGTCTGCTTTGGGCCCCAGGTTGCCCCACCTGAATTGCTGGTCTGGCAAATCAGCCGTCTTAATGAGCTCAAGGGGAGGGACTCAGAGCCCCTAATTCAGTGCCCACCCAGGTGTTGTCCTCATAGCCCCAGTCTGGCCCCTTGCAAAGGTGGGCAGCTGGGAAAAAGGGAAGTAGGTTGGGACATTGTGGAGGGGTCAGTGCTGTTCCTTCCCCAGCTGGAGCACCCCCTCCATTCCACTGACAGGACACAGGGCTATATCATGATTCATGGCTGTGGGCATTTTTGCGAGCCCCTTCGTCCATTAAAAAAAAAAATTATTTGGGGGGAATTCCCTGGTGGTCTGGTGGTTAGGACTCTACACTTTCAATGCCGTGGGTGCAGGTTCAATCCCTGGTCAGGGAATCAAGATCCTGAAAAAAAAAAAAATTTATTTTGGCCATGGCACAGCCAAAAAAAAAATTATTATTATTTTTCATGGGCCCCTAAAAGTATTGTTGTAGGCCCTGGCACTGTGCCTCCTGGGCCTAATGGCTGAGTTGGCCCCGACAGCAAATCAACTGCACAACGGCCCAAAGGACCAAGGGGTCTGCTCTCTTCTGCCCTGAGTAGCCCAGGCACTGGCCTGGAAAGAGGGGCAAGAGCTTCACCATGGGACTTCCCTGGTGGCACAGTGGTTAAGAATCCACCTGCCAATGCAGGGGACATGAGTTCGAGCCCTGGTCTGGGAAGATCCCACATGCCGTGGAGCAACTAAGCCCGTGAGCCACAACTACTGAACCCGCAGGCTACAACTACTGAAGCCCGCACACCTAGAGCCTGTGCTCCACAACAAGAAAAACCACCACATTGAGAAGCTTGGGCACTGCAACGAAGAGTAGCCCCCACTCGCCACAACTAGAGAAAGCCCACATGCAGCAACGAAGACCCAGTGCAGCCAAAAATAAATAATTAATTTTTAAAAAATACTCGATAGGTATTTGTGCTTTCCGTTCTCAGAAACATAAGCAACAAAAGAAAAAATAGATAAATTGGACTTCATTGAAGTTAAAAACTTTGGTGTTGCAAAGGACACTATCAAGAAACTGAAAGGCAATCCACAGAATGGGAGGAAATATTTGGAAATCATATATCTGATAAGGATCCAGAATATTTAAAGGACTCTTATGACTCAGTAACAAAAAAAGACAACCATTTGTTAAAATGGGCAAAGGACTTGAATAAACATTTCTCCAAAGAAGATATACAAAGGCCAATAAGCACATGAAAAGATACATAACATTATTAGTCATTAGGGAATTGCAAATCAAAACCATAATGAAATATCACTTCACACCTACTACGATAGCTAAAATTGAAGAGACAGACAATAATAAATGTTGACGAGGATGCAGAAAAGCTAGAACCTTCTTCACACAACTGGTAGGATTATAAAATGATGCAGCCACTTTGGAAAAGAGTCTGGCAGTTCCTCAAAAGTTTAAAAAATATAGTTATAATATGACCCAGCAGTGATTCCACTCTTAGGTATTTATCCAAAAGAAATGAAAATGTGTCTACAGAAACACAAATGTTTATAGCAGCATTATTAATAATATCCAAAAAGTAGAAACAACTCAAACGTCCACCAACTGATAAACAAAATGTGGTATATTCATACAATAGATTGTTATTTGGCAACAAAAAGAATGAAGTCTTGATACATGCTTACAATATGGATGAAGCTTGAAAACATCATGCTAAGTGAAAGAAGCCAAACATGAAAGGCCAAATATTATATGATTCTATTTATATGAAATGTTCAGAATAGTGAAATCTATAGAGACAGAAAGTAGATTAGTAGATTTAGGCTTACAACATATAGACTTATTTTTTCACAGTTCTGGAGGGCAGAATTACAAAATCAGTACCACTGGACTGAAATCAAGGTGTCAGCAGAGCCACAGTCCCTCCAGGGGCTCTAGGAGATCACTTGTTCTTGCCTTCTCCAGCTTGTGGCCGCTGCTGGCATTCCTTGGCTTGTGGCCGTATCACTCTAACATTAGGCCATCATCTTCTGTTCTGTCTTCTCCTCTGCGTGTCAAATCTCCCTGTGCCTTTCTCTTTTATTTTTTTTTGGGGGGGCCATGCCACGAGGCTTGTGGGATCTTAGTTCCTCGACCAGGGATTGAACCCGGGCCCTCGGCAGTGAAAGCACGGAGTCCTAACCACTGGGCTGCCACGGACTCCCCTGCCTTTCTCTTTTAAGGACACTTGTGATTGCATTTAGGGCCCACTCAGATGTCCTGTATGGTCTCCCCATCTCATCCCTAACTTAATTACATCTCTAAAGACCCTTTTTCCATATAATGTAAGAGTTACAGGCTCTAGAGGACCTGATATCTTTGGGGGCCACTCTCAGCCCTTTACAGAGGGTATCATGATCCCTGTTACAGATGGAGAAGCAGGGCCAGAAGGTGAAGTATCAACCAGTTCTCAGAGTCACGTCTGCCTGCCAATGCCTGTCTGGCTGCTCCAGGGCCTCCAGTAACTGACCTTGTATAGCACCTTCATAAGCAGAAGACTCAGATCCAGCTCCTGACCTGACACACACACGAGTCATGAGATCAGGACCCATTTCCCAGGCATGTGACCTGGGCAGTTGCACAGGGCCCTGAGCTCAGAAGGGTCCATATTTGGTTTAATACCCTGTGGAGGCATCTTGAAATTCTTAATAATATTTTCATTTTGCAATGGATCCATACATTATGTAATGGGTCCTGCATGTGATTTTGAATGAGAAAAGGAACAGATGAGATGAGGTGGGTGGAAATGTTCCTGCACACGCCCTCCCATCAGCCCTGGAAAGTACCAGTCGCCCTGCCCCTGCCCCATCAACCTGCATCCAGGCTTCTCTTCTGCTTGGAAAGCTCTCCCTGGCCCCCTATCCCCATCTAGGTAACTCTTCCCCTCCAGGCCCAGCTCAAAGGAGACTCCTGGACCAGAGCAGGCCTCTGGTTGCATGTTCTCAAAGCTCCCCATATGCTCCTTCATAGCTCCTATCACTGTTGGTAACCCCATATTTATCTACATGATCCCCAAGAAGCATCTCCCCTGGAATGGGTCTCTTGGGCTTACCCCAGTGCCCATGCAGTCAACACAACGTCTGATATAGTGGGCCCCGCATAAATTTCTGCTAAATGAGTGAATGAACTGGAAGCACAGCCGGATGTAAACAGTCATCATGTGCGGTAGCCATGCACAGGCCATGGCGTCAAATTAGCTCCAGATGGCTGTCCTTAGCGCTGAGCTAGGCTCCTTAGGGCCAGATAGGGCCAGTGTCAGTTCCTAGCACCAGGAGGCAAGATTCAGCTCTGAAGGGAGGGCAGGCCAGACACCAGCGCAGACGACTAGGGCTTGAGGAGCCCACAGGAGTGAAGAAGGAAGTGTGTGTGGTGGTTTGAGAGGCCTGATCCCCTGAGGGGCCTGAGTGGGCAGTAGCCTCAGCCCAAACATATGTTCTCCCTTTAGGTGAGAGGTGGTTTGGACTGGAAGTGGGCCAGGCCAGGCCTTCCAAGAGGCCCATGGTAATCACTTCTGACAGGCTTGGGTGAGCTCAGGGTAGGGCCACCAGAGACAGGAAATAATAATGAAACCGTGCAACTCAGATTGGGACTTGAACCCACGCGGCCAGGACTTGTACCTGGCCAAAACCCACAGTCTTCCAACTGAGATCACAGCTGGTTTCAGGACTTAATGAAGCTCAGGTTCTTGATGTCTCATCACAGAAAGAATTCAGTGAGAGACAAAGTGATAGGTAAGAAGTGGATTTATTTAGAGAAACACACTCCACAGACAGAGTGTGGGCCACCTCAGAAGGTGAGAAAGGCACCAGGGTGTGGGGTTGTCAGTTTTCATAGGGCTGGGCAATGTCATAGGCTAATGAGTGGAGGAGTATTCCAGCTATTTGGGGAAGGAGTGGGGATTTCCAGTAATTGGGTCACCACCCACTTTTTGATCCTTCTGTTCCGTCTTGGAACTGTCACGGCCCCTGTGGGTGTGTCATTTAGCCTGCTGCTGTGTTACAATGAGCGAGACTCAAGGTCTAGTGGAAGTCGATTTGTCCGCCATCTTGGACCCATTTGGTTCTAATCAGTTTATGTCAGGTCCTCGGGCTATGTCATTCTTTCAAGGGTTGTGCCCTGCCCCCTTCCCTCCTGTTTCAATAATACCTGATATCCAGTTACATTTTCACAGAAGCAACAAGTCATTTTTTGGTATGTCTCACATCTTACATGGGACATACCAAAAAAATTATTTGTTGTTTATCAGAAACTCAAATGTAACTGGGCATCCTGTATTTTAACTGACAACGCTTGTTCAGGACTCCTTCTGGGGAGCAGGCTGTGCCAGGAATGCTTCAGCTAAACTGGAGTCATGTGTAGAAAAGCCAGAACTTTCAGGGGCTGAAGCCGTCCCTTTCCTGATTTTTGCTTTTTCAGGTTATCCAAGGGACATGAGGAGAAACAAGGCACTAAGTCGGGCTGCAGATGGGAGGGAGTGTCAGGAACCTTCTGCTCCAGGCCAGGCCCCATAGGGATGAAACAGCGAGGATGCCCTGGCAGAGGGGATGGCGTCTCTCAACCCTTGCAGGAAGCAGGCTAAGCACCAGGTAGGCCTGGCCCTGCCCTCCAGGGGTTTGGAGGGGAGGCTCCCCTATCAACTGACCGTTCAACAGTCAGTCTGGCTGCTGAGAGAAGCTCCTCCTGGGAGATAAGCACCTCCTGGGACTGAGAGGTGGCCTGCACTGGGTGTTGCTCTTTAGTTTACTTCATCAGTCTAAGGTGGGTAATGATATCTACCACCAGGGCAGTGCCTTTATCCATCTTTTTGACAATTGATTCTATCCTCTGACTTCTCCCTCCCAGTTTTGTGTCATCCACAGATTTTATCAGAAGGTCACCAGAGTCCTAATCCAATTCATTAATAAAAATATTCAATAGGAGAAGAATGAAGATAGAGCCCTGCGGCACTCTACCAGAGACTTGCCCCAGGCTGATCTTAATCAAAATTCTTTTGATATAAATGTTCTGCAAGCTATAAATTCCCTCATTCTACTACCATTTACTCCAGCCTTCTCCATGAGGATGTCTCCATATCAAAATTCTTTTGATATAAATGTTCTGCAAGCTATAAATTCCCTCATTCTACTACCATTTACTCCAGCCTTCTCCATGAGGATGGAGAAGACATCTCCATCCTTAGATGTCTTGATAAATTCCAAAAGTAACGATATATCCATTAGATGGTGGCTGCTCTTGATACTACCTTAGCAGCAGTAATGATAATAATAATAATAAAAAATGGAGTAATTTTTGTCCTTACCCTCCCCTTTCTGTCCCTTCTATCCAAGACTGAGGTAAACTTTGCTAAAATAAGAGGAAATCCAAATTGATTTATCCTAAGGTCATGAAGAAATTACCCTGCCAGGAACAACTCTTGGAGGAGGATGTGGGAAATGGTCATGGTTTATCTGAGGATCAGCAAAATGAATTTTAGATACAAAAAGTGACTTAGGTTTAAAGAACAGGCAGTTTCAGCTTATCATCAGGTTTTGATTCAGAATTTTGTTTTAAGTTGGCTGTTGAGCAAATGTGAAATGTACTCAAAAACAATCTGACAAACACTGATTAGGTTCTCTGGAAGCTCCCAGAAGCCCTCTTCAAAACCATTTGTCTGCAATGAGTTGAAACTACACTGTGAGCAGGCTGAGCCCCTTGTCTTTTCTTTTCTTTCTTTTTAAAAAAAAAAAAAAATTTATTTTTTTGGACTGCATTGGGTCTTCGTTGCTGCGTGCGGGCTTTCTGTAGTTGTGGCGAGAGGGGGCTACGCTTCGTTGCAGCATGCGGGCTTCTCATTGCGGTGGCTTCTCCTGTTGCAGAGCACAGGCTCTAGGGCACGCAGGCTTCAGTAGTTGTGGTTCGCGGGCTCTAGAGCGCAGGCTCAGTAGTTGTGGCGCATGGGCTTAGTTGCTCCGCATGTGAAGCATGTGGGATCTTCCCGGACCAGCGCTCGAACCCGTGTCCCCTGCATTGGCAGGTGGATTCTTTTTTTTTTTTCATCGGGTAGATTCTTAACCACTGTGCCACCAGGGAAGTCCACCTCTCTATGACTTGCCCACTTCTGCACATAGATTCTAGGAATTTAAGAAAGAAAATTGCTTTAAAGTATTTAAAACATTACCTACCGGCGTGATTCTCAGTCCAGTGTGTGTGTGTAGCTTTGTCTGTGCCCAGCTGGCTTTCATGAGGTCGGCAGAAGTGCGTGTCCATTTCTTAATGTGATCATCTATTCGTCACCTCGGTTTTAACAGGAAATCTGGCTGGCGCAGCCACAGAGGAAGCAGAGGCCAGGGCTTGTGAGGGCCCTCTCTCTTCTCGGTTCTCAGGGGATCCCTCCATTCCCTGCTTTGAAAGGAAACAATGGTTCCTGCTGAAGAGGCTTCACCTCCCCAGCCTTCTGGGCTAAGCAGGTTGGTGGTATTCCTGAGCTGGACGTCCAGGTGATGACGTTGTGGGCGGCAGACTTGTTCCCTTCTCATATCTAGCCTGAACCCCAGGAAATGTACTGAGTTTTAAAAAAGGGGGTGGGGGTGGGGATAGGGACTCCTAAAACCATAGATCACAGGGGCCTTGATATCCATCCTCTACAAAATTCTAGCAGATTACTTATTAGGTATGTAAAAACTCTATGCTGTGTCTAAGCACGCCCTAAAATCTTTTCCTAGTGAGTTATGGCTCTCATTGTGTACGGAACTTCAATAAAGTCTTCATCAAAAACACACACACACATGCACGCACACACGCACGCATGCACGCATATGTATATATACGGGGGGGCCCAGACCTCTGTGGCTAGAATTCAGGGAAGGGTAGAGAATGGGGAGTCTAGGCCAGACCTGACAGGGCTGCCAGTGAGGGTCATGCCCAGGAGGAGTTAGGCCATGTATTAAGGCCTAAATGAAGCCTGGGTCATGAAGGAGGGGGGACAGGAGGAAGGGTGCTCAGTGAAGGGACTAAAATGGGATCCTAGCACCCAACAGTCAGTACAGATCAGAGCAGAACTCTTACAGGTGTTGGCAGGGGGCACTTGTAGCTACCAGGCAGGAAGCAGAAATGACCAGAAACCAGCAAAGATCTTCCAAAAGTAAGTCAGACAAGTTAACCTGGTTTTTTTTGTTGTCAGAGTTACTAGACTGTTGAATGAGTAAAACACTGCAGGTACAGGGTTTCTGATTTCAGCAAGACGTCTGACCAGGTGTGTCCTGGGGTCCTCCTGGAGAAGTGTGTGGCATCTGTCATTTGTGGGACAATTAGATCCAAAGAGTTTTATTCAAGGTCAATTCGAAAGACATCTGTAGGGTCTTCCCTGGTGGTCCAGTGGGTAAGACTCTGCGCTCCCAATGCAGGGGTCCCAGGTTCAATCCCCAGTTAGGGAACTAGATTCCACATGCATGCCGCAACTAAGAGTTCGCATGCTGCAACTAAGAAGCCCACATGCCGCAACTAAAAAAAAAAAAAAAAAAAGGTCCTGCATGTCGCAACGAAGATCCCGCGTGCTGCAACTAAGACCCAGCATAGCCAAAAAAAAATAAATATTTTAAAAATATTAAAAAACAAACAAACAAACAAAAAACCCAAAAAGCAAAAGACATCTGTAGTGGAATGCCATGTGGTTGTCTTCTTCCCTCTCCTGGCTCACAGGAGGGATGGAAAGTGTGCTGACTCGATCCCTGAATGACACAACACTGGGAGGGATAGATAGGTAAGAGGCCAAAGGACAGGATCAGTAGTCAAAAGGATGTCACTAGGAGGGTGCAATGGGCCAAATGATGACACACAATAGAAAGTTAAAATTCCTGGTCTTAGTTCCTCAAAGCTGACCTTGCAAATACAGGATGACAGATGACAGACATGTTGCTTAACAGGAGGATGCATGGGGAAAGACTGATGAGTTTGAAAGGGGCGTGGCTATCGTCCCCGTTGGCAACATTAATGAAAGAGTTCAGAAGTGGGGAGAAGACTGCCCCACTGTATTTTGTCACACATGCTCAGTTCAGGGGGTGACACCCAAAAGCATATGGAGGGGTGATGAAAATACCAAGGCAAGGGGCCTTCGAACCACATCATAAGAGGAACATTTGAAGGGAGTGGAAATGTTAAGACTAAGAAGGAAGATTTGGGAGAGTATCTGATAATTATCTTTAAATAATTGCATTGCTTTTATTTATTTTTAAAATTTATTTATTTATTTATTTTATAGTAGGTCCTTATAACCTACTCTAAGGTTAAAATAGATAACCTTAGAGTAGGTTATGTATTTTAAATATAGCAGTGTGTACATGTCAATCCCAACCTCCCAATCTATCCCTCCCCCTCACTTTTCCCCCACCACCCCGGTAACCATAAGTTCATTCTCCAAGTCTGTGAGTCTGTTTCTGTTTTGTAAACAAGTTCATTTGTATCATTTTTTTTTAGATTCTGCATATGAGTCATATCATATGATATTTGTCTTTCTCTGTCTGACTTCATTTAGTATGATAATCTCCAGTTTCATCCATGTTGCTGCAAATGGCATTATTTCATTCTTTTTAATGGCTGAGTAATAGTCCATTGAGATATGTACCACATCTTCTTTATCCATTCATCTGTCAATGGACATTTAGGTTGCTTCCGTCTCCTGGCTATTATAAACAGCACTGCAGTGAACACTGGGGTGCACGTATCTTTTTGAACCATGTTTTTCTCTGGATATATGCCCAAGAGTGGGATTGCTGGATCATATGGTAGCTCTATTTTTAGCTTCTTAAGGAACCTCCATACTGTTCTCCATAATGGTTGTACCAATTTACATTCCCACCAACAGTGCAGGAGGGTTCCCTTTTCTCCACACCTTCTCTAGCAGTTACTGTTTGTAGATGTTTTGATGGTGGCCATTCTGACCGGAGTGAGTTGATACCTCATTGTAGCTTTGATTTGCATTTCTCAATTGCACTGTTTTTATGTGAAAAAGGAATGGGACTTTTTTTTTTTAACCTTTGGGTAGAACCTATAGGGAGGTCTATTTTAGTTAGATCTTTGTAACACAGCGGATGAGGGAAAGTTTTGCGAAAGTTTTTAAAGACAGTTGAGAGAGGGGGAGATGTTTCCAGAGGGCTGCGGAGTCTCCTCTGGGACGAACCCTGGCAGCCACGGAGGCCACTCCTCCTCTGTCCAGTGGAAGACTGGCTACTGCACGTCTCTTCATCTTACTGATAAAGCTTCTAGGAGGCAAATATTTGTCAAAGCCAATGCCATAGGGCTTCCCTGGTGGCACAGGGGTTAAGAATCCGCATGCCAATGCAGGGGACACAGGTTCAAGCCCTGGTCCAGGAAGATCCCACGTGCCGCGAAGCAACTAAGCCTGCGAGCCACAACTACTGAGCCTGTGCTCTAGAGCCTGCGAGCCACAACTACTGAAGCCCGTGTGCCTAGAGCCTGTGCTGCACAACAAGAGAAGCAACTGCAATGAGAAGCCCTTGCACCGCAATGAAGAGTAGCCCCTGCTCACCGCAACTAGAGAAAGCCCGCACACAGCAATGAAGACCCAAAGCAGCCAATAAATAAATAAATAAAATCTATAAAAAAAGAAAAAAGCCAATGCCATGAGTCTGAGCAGTGTTCCTGCTGATTGCTGGGGTTGAAGACAAAGGAAATGGAAAGAAGACAGTTGTCCTCATCACAAAGGTCATTAAGTGGCCTCTGTTGCTTGTGGGCTGGGCTGGGATCACCATTCCGACTCGATGCTAAGAAGAGCCATGAAGTTGTTCATGAAGCTCGTGCATCACCCGTCAGACGGTGCGAAAAGGCATCTGTGTCCCTGTTGTGGAAACCTGAGTGGATCTGTCTGACCAACTGAACAGGAACCGAGAAAACAAGAAGGAAAGCAAAATGCAGCCCAAGTGCTCAGTCTTCATCTCAGGGGGATGGGGTGCCAGCTGGGGGTGGCAGAATGACCAGAGTCCCTGGCGAAACACAGAGAATTCTAAACAGCTACCTGAGGAAGAAAGGGGCCCATCTGGGAGCAAAGACCACAGTGGGAGGCTGACTGGCTGATTTGGGAGGGGTGGTGGGGACTTGACTTTGAGGGAGAAACTAGGTACAGAAGAATTGCAGCGAGTTTTTCTCTGGGCAATGAGATATAATTCTCCCCCACAACCCCCTTGAGACAACCTTCAGTGAAGGGTTTTGAAGCATTGTTCTCAAGAGATTTGGAGAGGGGTTTCTGCTAAAATTTACTGAGGACTTACGATTTCTCATGGATTGTCTCATTTAATCCTGTGGATTAGATGCTAGAATTATCTTCATTGTACAGGAGAGAAAAGAGAATCTCGGAAAGGTTAGTACACTTGCTCACAATCCCACAGCTGATTTAAGTCCGTTGTAACGCTGGCTGCCTGACTCCAGGCCTGAGTCCTGAATCCCTTGCATGGTGCCTCTGGAAGAAAAACATTTCAGGGCTTCTTGAAATGCCCCACAACAGGAAAATCTTTGGCTTAGAACAAAGACTGAAGGGGTCAAACTCTAAAAAAGTTGAAACACACTGAATATGAAATATTTATTCACCCAGGTTATTTTAGGATGTAATCCTTCAATTTGTTCTATACAACTGTCTTAATGTTTCCTGTTTCTTTACAGCTTCATTACCTGATTAAACAAAATTAAAATAGATACATCCAAATAAAAAAGGCAGCCAAGTTGGAGTAGGAGAATATGCACAGGAAACGGTGCTTCTGGACAGACATGAGATTCATGTGATTTAGGACCAAGCCAGGAGCCTGTATAAACATTTCTAACTCTTGAGAATGTGAGAACACATGTGGGTCTCAAATGGATCCCTCACAGAGCTCAAGGATCTTCTTTTTTAAAAAATTTATTTAGTTATTTGGTTGCGCCGGGTCTCAGTTGTGGCTCTTGGGCTCCTTAGTTGTGGCATGTGAACTCTTAGTTACAGCACGCATGTGGGATCTAGTTCCCTGACCAGGGACTGAACCCGGGCCCCCTGCACTGGGAGCGCAGAGTCAACCACTGTGCCACCAGGGAAGTCCCTCAAGGATCTTCTTTAATTAGAGCTGTCTAAAAACTGGAACAGCTGCCCGGAGAAATTTTAAAAGTATATTCACACAAAAAATCTGTACATGAATGTTCACAGCAGCTTTGTCATTTCAGCTTTCCTGAAAAACTGGAATCAATCCAGATGTCCTTCAATGAATGATTAAATAAACGATGGTACATGTACACCATGGAATATTCCTCAGCAATGAAAAGGAGCAAACTATTGATACATGCAGCAACTTGGATGAATCTCCAGGGCAAGAGGCTGAGCGAACAAACCCAATCCCTCAAATGTGATCCTATTTACATAACATTTTTGAAATAACAAAAGTTTAGAAATGAAGGACAGATTAGCAGTTTCCAGAGGTTGGGGATGGGGACAGGGAAGGAAGTGGGCGTGGCTATAAAAGGGATGGGATCCTTGTGTCTTGGGAACAGTGTGCTGACTGTGGTGAGGGATACATAACTCTACAGAGGTGATAAAGCTGTTTAGAACTTTACACACAGAGACACAAGTGAGTACCAGTAAAACTGGGGAGATTAAATACTATGGGTGGGTTGTATCAATGTCAATGTACTGTGACATTATAATGTAACACTAAAATGTTACTACTGCGGAAACCTGGGTAACGTACAAGGGCTTTCTCTATTATTTATTACAAAGGCATGCGAATCTACTATTATCTCAATAAAAATCATTATTTAGGGACTTCCCTGGTGGTCCAGTGATTAAGGCTCTGTGCTTCCAGTGCTGGGGGAACAGGTTTGATCCCTGGTCGGGGGAACTAAGATTCTGCATGCCGTGTGGTATGGCCAAAAAAAAAAAAAAAAGCGCTGTTAAAAAAAAATGGACTGGTTCCCTGTTCCTGGAGGATGCAAGCGCTGGTCAGATGCTCCCTGACTCAGGTGTTGTTGGAATTACTGGAGGGTGGCCCCTCCACTTCTCCTGAGGTTTTATAGGGAGTGAGACCTTCAGGGCAGTGAGGAGGAAGCTGAGCATTGCACAAAAGTCCTCCATTTCTGCTGGTCCCAGGAGTACACACAGAGAATCAGAGAGAACTAGAAGGTCCTCCTCACAGAGGCTCATTCTCTTGTACCAAGAGGAAGAGGTGAGCTGAGCTGCTCTGAAGGTATTTTGCAGGGCTACCTCTGTCACCTTTTCCCTAAAGGCCAGGGCTCCCCTTGGGGTCCAGGGGTTCAGGCAGCTCTGCTGACAAAAATAAAACACGAATTTTCACACTGCTGCTTAGAATATGAATCTGGTAGAAACTTGGAAATCCTCTCCCAAATAAAAGAACCTTCTAGATGCAAAGAGAATAGGAATATTTTGAGACCTAGGAAAGATCTGGATGTTTGAGGCGGTAAAGGGGTTTTTGAATACTATCCTAGAGATGCACTGAAATGCACCAGCTCCTCCTAAATGAAGTGTTTCCCTCCCAGATAAGTTCAAGACCAGTTTCATGCAGACGGTTATTCTTATTTATTTATTTACTTACTTACTTATTTTGGCTGCGCTGGGTCTTAGTTGCAGCATGCAGGATCTAGTTCCCTGACCAGGGATTGAAGCAGGGTCCCCTGCACTGGGAGCGTGGAGACTTACCCACTGGACCACCAGGGAAGTCCCTAGACAGTTATTCTTGATGGCCCTCTTGAACAGTGAAATGGATAAATGTGAGGTGCCCTTAGCTCCCTCCTCCTCCCATAGGACGAGGCTGGGAGAGATATTCCTTAGGTCAACTTACAGAGAAGGTTCCTGAGGTTGGCCATGACCTGCCTGTGCAGCCAAAGTGGATCTGGTGCTGTCTCAGGACTTCCTGGCCAGAAAGCTTCCTTCATTGTCTCTGGGATCCCTGCTTACCACATGCTCTGTGTCCTTGTACCCAGGACCTAGCCCAGTACATGTGATGTTAGGCCTAGGGTGCTCCAGCCCAGGCACGAGCCTTTTTTTGGGCCGTGCCCACGGCAGCATGCGGGATCTTAGTTCCCTGACCAGGGATTGAACCCGTGCCCGCTGCAGTGAAGCGCCGAGTCTTAACCACTGGACAGCCAGGTAAGAGCCCCAGGCACCAGCCTTTAACGAGCGGCCTGAGTGCTGAACCAACCGCAGCAGAGCCAGCTCTCAGCCAGGCCTCCAGCTGACAGCACCTGAAACCTCATGTGAATGCGCAAGTGACTGATGATGACACAGGTATGCAGTCTCCTCTGAATACCCCTCTCCCCTGCATCTGCATCTCCCTTCCCCGGTATCCACATCTGCCCTCCATCTGCAAGTCTTACCCTCCAAGAACAGATTTCTCCTGGGGTCTCCACAAGTGGGTGGGCACAGGCCTGCCTGTAGTCACATCTGCCCTGCCCTCAAAGAAGGTTCTGCCCACAAAAAGGCACTTTGAGTTTACTGCAACCTAACACAATACAGACTACCTGCGTCTGCCTGTAAATCCATTTTTAAAATGCAGCTAGGAAAGCTGAAGGAAGGGGAAAAGCAGGGCCCCAGTTCAGCCCTGGAGGCTGCATTGTTCTCACACTGGCATTGTTTTCAGGCCCCCACCGATTACCCAGAAGGCCCCCAGGACCCCTGGGGAATCAAATGAGATTGTTTTTCCCAAGGCTGAGCTCTTCAGGTGTGAGCTGCAGTTCTTGGACAACGGTGGTGACTGTGGCATTTCTGCAACAGGAAAGAGGAAGGAACTTCTGATCTGTGCAGCAAGGGCACCAACAATGTGCGCCCCCAGCCAGCCCGCAGCAAAGAGGAAAAGAGCTCCGTTTCCACAGTGATAAATCACCGGGAAGCCAGAGAGGGAGAGTCAGCAAGAGGATTTTTCCTTTCCTCTGGCTCCCTGCAAAAAAATCCCAGCTCCAGAGTCAGTTAGATGCCTGGCGCCTCTCCAGGCTGAGCCTCCAGAACCACAGGTAGAGGAAGAAAGAGGAGGTCCCTGCTAGCTGGAAATCAACACTGAAAACCCTCTGCTGCTGAGAGTAGAAGGGAAGGGGTTTAGGCTCCTCTTAAAGGTGTACATCGGGCACAGGTGCCTGGGCGACCTGGCGGGCCCAGCACTACGTCACACCTGTGTGGCCACATGCCGACTATAAAACTCCTCCGTGTATGTCACCCACATTATTCCATTTCATTATCTTACATTAAGCCCTATAGGATTCTGGGTTCTGGTATGTGAGCCACACACATATGGGTATTATTAGCCTTTTTACAGCAGAAAAGCAGGCCTGGTGAGGGAGAGAGATGGGCCGGAGACAGCTCACCAATCTAAGGTACTTGCTGCAAGTTGCTCCTGAAGGTCTTCAGGGCTCTCACCTGAGACTCTTTCCCTTGCTAAAATTAGACTTTTTTATTTTTCCCAAGGAAAATTCCAGTTTTGGGGGAAATGCTCTGAAATATTTGTCCCAAGCCTCATTGGTTACTCTTCATCGTGCCTCATTCTCTTGCCTCTTACCTTTGCATATGCCATTCCCTCTGCTTGGAGTGCTGTTCCCCGGTTCTTTGGCCAGCTAACCCCTCAGGGGAGATGCCTGGGAAGGCTTCCCCATGGTTCAAACACCTCGCTTTCTGGGCTCGCACAGAATTTACCACGTCATTACGTGAGGCAGCACAGAGTAGTAGTAAGAAAAGGCTCTTCTAGGTCCAGACGAGCTGTGTGACCTTGGGGGACTTAACCTCTCTGAGCCTCCACTTCCTCACAGGCAGGATAGGGAGAATGACAGTATCTGCCTTAGAGCGTTTGTGAGGATTAGATGTTAACACACACGGAGCACTTAGCAAATGCTGGCACACAGCTAGTGCTCAGTAAACACAGGCTGTTAAAGGATTACCCGTCTTAAAGCAGAGGGCATCTTTCGTGCACACTCTCAGTTGGAGATGCTGTAGGCCTCACTGGGTCTTCAGCAGTATGTGTCAGATGAACTCTGAATTCACGGAAGGCTGTTTTCAGCTACACACACCAGGCACAGTGTAAGGCTCCTTGACACGTAATATTTCATTTAGTTAAGCCACTCCAAGACTGGGCCCAGGTAGCCAAGGACCAGCATTCGACCAGTGTAGCGTGCAGTGTCCTTGAATGGCTCCTCAGATCACCTGAACTTATAGATGTTCAGTTAAATTTGAATTTCAAATAAGCAACAAATAATCTTTTTAGTATAAGTGTAGCCCAAATACTGCATGGGGGCATACTTACACTAAAAAAATGTTTGTTGTCTACCTGACATTCAAATTTAACTGGGCATCCTCCTGCCCTGCCCTGGCTGGGCCTGGAAAGGCCCCCCTCTGAGGGCCGGCGGCTCTCAGCCTTCACCACGGGCGGTTTACCCAAGTGGTCTGTAAACACGGAGAGATTCAAATAATCCACATAACTGCACCCCAGAGACCTGTTTTCTGGGTCTCACAGAACTTACCACACCATACTGTGAGGTGTGTGACAAAAGACAAACCAAACCCCATATGGGGTGGCCAGTCTTCTCTGTGGTTTCACATTCAGGAAAAATGAAACCAAACTCTTCATGCAAATACTTAGAGTTTAAACTAAATTGTGTGACAGCTGAAGCCTCTCTCTGCAGCTACTAGGCAGTTTTTTAATCACCCTGGAGCCCTCTTCCAAGCCCTGGACCAAATAGAAACAACAAAGCTTTTTGCAGCAAAACAAAACAGCAACAAAAACAAACAAACCAAAAAACCAAACAACCCCCCCCACCCCCACCCCAGTCTTCCTCAAATCTGTAAAAGCAAAATGCAAACCAGTAGCTACCTGGGACTTGGGGAGGGATTAGGGATTGATGGCAAATGGGCAAGAGGGAACTTCTGGGTGATGGAAATGCTCTAGAACCAGATTGTGGTGATGGTTGCACAACTCTCTATATTTACGAAGAGTTTTGAAATTTAGCAAATAAAAATATAGGCTGTTCAGTTAAATTTGAATTTCAAAAAAGCAACAAATAATCTTTTTAGTATAAGTGTATCCCAAATATTCCTATGGGGGCATACTTACACTAAAAAAATGTTTGTTGTCTACCTGAAATTCAAATTTAACTGGGCATCCTAGCAGTTAGGATCGCCGGATCCTAACTAAAAGTCTTTGAAGTATACAGTTATAATGCATGAATTTTATGGCATGTAAGTTACGCTTAGCTACTAAATTTAACACAGTGCCTAGAATAATGTTGGCGCTTAAAGAAAAGTACAGTTTTTCCTTCTGGACACCCTCTCCATTCCCTCCCCACTCTCACCCCTGGCAAAAAAAAACCAAACACACACATACAAAACCCAAAAAAACCCACCAGCCCAGGAACCCATAGAAATCGCCAGTATAGGAAATCTAAACAGTCACTACAGCTTTGTTCTCCTGGGGCTTGGGGCCTGAAAGAGGACAAGACCTCAGGGCGAGAAACACCGTAGGGCAAACCAGGGAGTTTGGAGTTTGGAGCAGGCCTCCACTTGCTGGGAGCTCCAAACACTAAAGTCACCCCCACCTAAAGTCATTCCTTGCTAATTGCTACCCAGCAATTCAACTCTCATCAGGTGGGTGGGCACTGAATGCCCTGCACGGGCTGGGTGGGTGAGGTGGGGGGCAATGAGTACGACACTTCCCTGCTCTCAAGGAGGTCACCATCTAAAGAACGTAAGCCTAGTATGCACCTACCTGCCAACACACACACACAACACACACTAATACCATTAAAAGCAAAGAGAACAATTCCTCTTCTCTCCCTCTTACGGGACAGAATTTTTTTCACCTCCTCCGATAAAATTAATTTTCCTATATCTATGGGGTTTGTCTACAGAATTGCATTTTGCGATCCGGTAAGAGCCTGTTCCCTTTTTAGAACTGGCTCATTTGCACCTGTCCCTAGTACAGACGAAGCCACCTGCTGGTAGGTCTGGCTGTAAGCAATCCGGGTACCAAATTCTGACCAACTGTCAAAATTACGGTAATTTGTTCTTCAGATTCACCCCATCTGAGATCTGCAAACTGACTCTTTTCTGAATTAAAAGGACTCATCAACATTCCGCTCTGTGCTCTTTACTTCTGTGGTACCGTTTCAGTACCGAGGATTTCACGAAAACTGGCCCCCCAAAGTGGATGCTTCCCTAATGATTTGTAAACCTGTAAAACTAAAAGTCCCCTCACTTAGCTCACCAACAATATAAACAAGGTGATTTGGGGCATTTCAAGCAGGGAAGAGGAGCACTTGTGAGCATCGTAACTGTCAGCCCAGAGGTAAACCCAGGCCAGGAGTGCTCAACTTGTGCGTTCCGGGGTGAGCGACGGGTAGGTCAGTGAAAGAGAATCCAAGTGGCTGTCTGAAGATGCAGCGGCACATGCCGAATAAAATGCCGATGATAGTAACTGGTGTTTGTTGTAGTGCGACATGTGAGTTACATGCACTGTGGCTCAGTCCCGTGAGTTCGGTACAGCTACAGTCATTGCCCACAGTGCCAGGCTGGCCCCAGGGCCCTTGCTTCTACCACCCAGTTCAAGTTCCTCCAGCTTTTGGCTGGAGTTATATCAACCCAGCAAGGCTGTCCCTTTGTCTATTAAGAACTTCAATTGATCAAATACATATATACATAAATACAAAACAGAAAAACCTTTAACTACTTAGTAAATGCTATTACTATATGGGTAAAATCTTCCCAGTAATGAGATTTAGGACAGAGAAGTAATGGAGGAGTTGTCGTTGGAGAAAAGGTAGGAATCCCAGCCTGCTCAGGAATATGGAAAATTCCAAAGTAGCAGACAACATTTTGCACTTCTGGTAATCAGAGTATCAGTGGCGAATTTTTATAGGACTGAGAGAAAATAACTTGTCCCCAAGTGCCCGTTTTACATGCATTTGACAGTATTTTTCATCTAATGATTAAATTCCTTTAATAAGTACCTCATTTCATTTACCCCCATTGGCTTGAACTAATAGGGTATTACTGAAGGGGGCTTTAACTTTTTTCTTTTTCAAGTGACTTAAAAGAAAAGCAAGCAACAACAATAATAAGTCTTTACGGGCAGAAACAGTTAATGGGTGTGCCCAGTCCTTCCATGGCCCATTTGAAATTACAGAAATTTTACAATGGCACCATCTAATGGAATATTAGGTTAGACACACAAAAAAATCATTTTTTTTTTTACCTTTAAATTTGTACCAATCACTTCTAACACTTCTTTATCAGCTTTGGACACCCTCATTGCTTATTTCACCCTTGGTTATTATTTCTAGTAGAAACACAGCACTGATGTAAAAATACTGTATAAAATATATAGCATAAAAATGCTATATAAGGGGCTTCCCTGGTGGCGCAGTGGTTGAGAATCTGCCTGCCAATGCAGCTGACATGGGTTCGAGCCCTGGTCTGGGAAGATCCCACATGCCGCGGAGCAACTGGGCCCGTGAGCCACAATTACTGAGCCTGCGCGTCTGGAGCCTGTGCTCCGCAACAAGAGAGGCCGCGATAGTGAGAGGTCTGCGCACCGCAATGAAGAGTGGCCCCCGCTTGCCACAACTAGAGAAAGCCCTCGCACAGAAACGAAGACCCAACACAGCCATAAATAAATAAATAAATAAAAAAGAATCCGCCTTCTAATGAATGGGATGCGCGTTCCATCCTTGGTCAGGGAACTAGATCCCACATGCGTGCCACAACTAAGAGTTCGCATGCCACAACTAAGATCCAGTACAACCAAAATAAAATGTTTTTTAATGCTATATAAAAGGTATTTAAAATAAAACTTCCTCATTCCTTTCTCCAGACAGAGTGCTCTATGCATATACAAATAAGTGAATGAATGAATGAATGAATGAACAAACATATAAACATGTTTAGGACTTCCCTGGTGGCACAGTGGTTAAGAATCCACCTGCCAATGTAGGGGACACAGGTTCAAGCCCTGGTCCAGGAAGATCCCACATGCCGTGGAGCAACTAAGCCCGTGTGCCACAACTACTGAGCCTGTGCTCTAGAGCCCGCGAGCCGCAGCTACTGAGCCCACGCACCACAACTACTGAAGCCCATGCACCTAGAGCCCGTGCTCCGCAACAAGAGAAGCCACTGCAATGAGAAGCCCGTGCACTGCAAGGAACAGTAGACCCCGCTTGCTGCAACTAGAGAAGCCCGCGCACAGCAACGAAGACCCAATGCAGCCCCCAAAATAAATAAATATTAAAAAAAACATGTTTAGATATATATTATAAATAGATGGGATATCTTATATATTTTCTGCAACGTGATTTTTTTTTTAACCTTTTGCGCATCATGCATATATTTTCATTTAAATACACAGAGAACTACCTCTTTTTTAAAAAAATGCCTCCAAAATATCTTGTATGGGATTTCTTTACAGGGTAATAAAAATGTGCTAAAATTAGGTTGTGGCTATGGTCGCACCTCTTCGTGAATATACTAAAAACCACTGAACTCTATACTTTAAATTTTATGGTATGTGAATTACATCACACAAAAAAGCTGTTTCACAAATGAACAGAATGTCAAAAACATCCTACAATTTAAACAACCTGTTCCCAATGGATAGGCATTTAGGTGTTTGTGATTTTTCATGATTACAGGCAAAACTGCATGGATGCCCCTGGGCGCCTACCTTTGCACACTTGTAGCTCTAGATGGAAGATTCTAGGTCTACACATCACAGCTCTGGATGCGAACGCAGGAATTCTGATGTTAGCTGGTGTTGTAAAAGCCGCTGCAAATTTCTTCCAAGTATATAAGGGGTCAAACACACGCTAAAGTGAATTTTCTGTTGAGGGTGGGCCTGTGATCCCCTCACTGATCATGTAGGGGAGGGGGGCGACGTGTTTAGTCTTCTAATGACAATCTGCCATAGCTCAGTGTGGCTAGAAATCTTGGTTAATATTCCAGATCTGCCTCTATGCTGGAGACCTAGCTCTGTTCCTGAACGGCTTTTCCATCTGTGAAACAGAACAACCCATAGGGTTATTATGAAGATGGAGTGAGTTGGCCCATCTGATGGGCTGACCCCTGGCCAGGAGATGTTCAGCAAGTGCTAGATCCTTGCCGTTGGTCCTTGAAACACTCTAGATGAGAGCACAGCAAGCTCCGAGAGGTAGAAAAGGCCCTGGTGAATCCATTCATATGGTGTTGTTCCTGAGTGGTGACCCCCACAATTGGGCGGTCACCAGCCCAGTCCAGGAATGGACACCAAAGCTCACTATTCACAGCTGTGGGCAGGTAGAGCAAGTCCCAAGAAGAATCAGGACAAGGAGGGTGAGGCTGGCAACTGACCTGTGAACTGACTGGATCTTCCTAGAATCCTCAGCACCCCCTTTCCCTGAGAGGGGGTAGGGGGTCAGTTGACATCACTCCAGAGCCCAGGGATGGAGACCCCTCCTCAGCAGCAGCCCAGCCATCTTGATGCAGGAGAACTGGAGAACAAGTGGAGTCCCTGCCAGCCCTAACCCCTACGATGAATCACAAAGCTGCCTTCTTATAAGGATACCAGAATGACTTCAACTTAACTAATTATGTCTGCAAAGACCTCATTTTCAAATAAGCTCACATTCTAAGGTTCTGGGTGGGTATGAAGTCTAGGGGTCACTATTCAACCAAGTACAGAATCTGTGGGAACAAATCAGAAGTGAAATGAATAGTGAACTGCAGCCCAGAACATCTTCTGCTCAAATCAGAACAGCCCAGAATGTCTTTTTACACTGTACAAGAAGCAGTACAAAATAAAGCAAATGATTTCTATTTCTGGAATGAAAACCAATTTAATTATTCTAACAAAAAATATGAACAGGACTCAGAAGTTGTGCTGCGGGGGCTTCCCTGGTGGCGCAGTGGTTAAGAATGCGCCTGCGAATGCAGGGGACACGGGTTCAAGCCCTGGTCCGGGAAGATCCCACATGCCGCAGAGCAACTAAACCCATGTGCCACAGCTACTGAGCCTGCGTGCCACAGCTACTGAAGCCGGCGCGCCTAGAGCCCGTGCTCCGCAGCAAGAGAAGCCACCACAGTGAGAAGCCCGCGCACTGCAACGAAGAGTAGCCCCCGCTCGCCGCAACTGGAGAAAGCCCGCGTGCAGCAACCAAGACCCAATGCAGCCAAAAATAAATAAATAAAACAATTTTTTTTTAAAAGTTGTGCTGTGAACAAATGGGGCTCAGATGTTATGATGTAAAAAATTGAAAATACTAAATATATTTCATCAGGATGGTAAACTTGTTCTGGCAAATCTCATTGCTCTGATAAATTCTACAAACCCAGTGAGCAAAATAATGAAAAGAATACCTTAAATCTGTTTCACGTAGGTTTTTGAAATAATAAAAATTCTGGAAATGTAAACATCAAAATTATATCTATAAAGCAAGTGAGAATATTCAGAAACTGCTATCAGAATTTTTAACACAATCTAGTGTATAGTTTTAAACAGTTAAGTATTTTTAGACATGAAATTAATGAATTTCAAAAAAGAATAAAAAAGCATGGGTGTATCACTGTGACCTAAATTAATGGTCCTACTTGGTGTAAAATGTAACTATTGAAATAAGAAAAAAATTTTGAAACTATTTCCCTAACATATATTTTTAAATTAAAATGTAAAATTCAAGTCTTCAAAAATAGTCACTTGTTTTTGTTTATCTCTTAAAGGGGAAGGAACATGTGAAATACTATATCCAAATGTTACTGTCCGTGCTTGAGAAACATGGTTTCCATGATGTTTCATGAAAATCTTACCGGGTTTTGTACAGAGTAGGAATACTAGAGCAGGGTAGAGAGGAAGTCTGGGAAATTTGGAGTTTCAGCCAAGATTTTAGAAGCTGTTTCTAGACAAATGCTGTCGGGCAGGCCCCACTCCCCTCCTCCAGACTGGGTGGAGTGGCTCATCCTCCCTGGAGGACAGCTTGTCCAGAGATGCCTGAGTGGTCCTAGGCACATCCCCCCCCAGGCCCGTGATAACGACTGAACAACGGAGGGGAGGTGTAAAAACCCAGCTCCCTGGCCACAAGATGGACCAAACCCCATGGCACAACTCACACCCCACATCACCCCATGGGAGCAGACAGTGCGTCAAGTTCAGCTGAACCCTCATCTTTGCTTAGTTGCTTCCCGGGTCCTGTTCTACATGACAGTGCCCTTCCCTTCTCCTTCAATCACTCCCTTGGTAAATCACATGCTCAAGAATTTCATCTCAGGCTCTGTTGCTCAGGAACCCGTCCTCAGACAGGTGGTGTCGAACCCTCTATAGTCACCTCTGAGTGATGTAATTAAAGATGTGAATCATGTCAATCTTAAAGTATTTTCCTGACAAACTTAAAAAAATTTTTTTAATACTCAAAAAAGCTTCTTTTTTTGTAATTTTAATTTATTTTTGGCTGCTTTGGGTCTTCGTTGCTGCGCACAGGCTTTCTCTAGTTGCGGCCAGAGGGGACTACTCTTCGTTGCGGTGCACAGGCTTCTCATTGCGGTGGCTTCTCTTGTTGTGGAGCATGAAGCTGTAGGCACGCGGGCTCAGTAGTTGTGGCGCACAGGCTTAGTTGCTCCGCGGCATCTGGGATCTTCCGGACCAGGGATCGAACCCGTGTCCCCTGCATTGGCAGGTGGATTCTTAACCACTGAGCCACCAGGGAAGTCCCAAAGCTTCATTTTTTAAATTTAGCTTTCTGACTCCATACTTGTGCTTTCAACACTTTCACAACGATTTTCCGCTCCTCAATGAGGAAAGCGCGCTTGATCCTGTCACGGACACATTTAGCACACATGGAACCACCACAGGCCTGGCTGACATGTTGTTTTGTTTTAGACAACCTCATAAGAACTCTAGGTCTCATGGCACGAACTCCTCGAAGTCAGTCTGGGCACACCACATGCGAATTTTGGTGCTTTCTCAACCTTCTTGGTATAAAGGTAAACAATTCTGTTACCAGGGGTTCGGGACAGCCTGGTTTTGTTAGAGGCTGTATCATGGAACAGCCTATGACGGCATGTCAAATGCTGGATCACCCTGAATGCCTCTAGATACCATCTCTGGAAGAGGAAGAAGCCTGACAAACTTTTAATTTACCTTCTTTCATCAAATAAACATCAGAGAGAATTAAGTAATATACCTCAAGACTTGGGAACTGAGACAATGAAAACTGGAAGGCCATTGGACCTTATGGAGAACTTGCGGTGCTACAGCCGCACAGTCTGGAAACTATGAAGCCTGGTCATTTTAACGGAAATGGTAAAATCTTTGGAAAAGGAAACATTTTAGGGAGTTTTATGCTTAATTAGGGATATTCTAACAGAAATTTTAATACTTTTATTTATTTATATTTTTAAATTAAAGTACAATTGGCTTGTAATATTATATTCTATAAGTGAGATCATACGGTATTTGTCTTTCTCTGTCTGACTTATTTCACTTAGCATAATACCCTCTAGGTCCATCCAGTTTGTCGCAAACAGCAGGATTTCATTCTTTTTTATGGCCAAGTAATATTCCATTGTGTATATACATCACATCTTCTTTACCCATTCAACTGTCTATGGATGGGTTAGGTTGTTTCTGTAGCTTGGTTGTTGTAATAATGCTGCAATGAATATAAGGGTGCCTATATCTTTTTGAATTATTGTTTTGTTTTCTTCGGAAAAATACCCAGAAGTGGAATTGCTGAATTGTATGACAGTTCTATTTTTAGTTTTTTGAGGACCCTCCATAGTGTTTCCCATAGTGGCTGCAGCAGTTTACATTCTCACCAACAGCACATGAGGGTTCCCTTTTCTCCACATCCTTGCCAACACTTGTTATTTGTTGTCCTTTTGATGATGGCCATTCTGACAGGTGTGAGGAGATATCTTATTGTGGTTTTGATTTTCATTTCCCTGATGATTAGTGACGTTGAACATCTTTTCATGTGGAATTTTTAAAATTATAAATCTATAGTTTTATTATCATGTGGAGATTTTAATACTTTCAGATTTACAAGGTTAGTTTGGTAAATGAAAGAGAAGTGGAAGATGCTATAACAATGAAGAAATATGGCATGACTTCTTATAACAAAACAAAGTATCAATTCCAAGAGAAAATATAATACTTAAAATAAATTATTACATAAAAATACATTTGTTATTTGAGGGCAAAAGTGAAAATAAATGAATTCTAAAGTCATTTAAATTTATAGAATCCTGACACTACTAAATGGTATTTGTAAAGTTCTGTGGAAGGATAAGTGAAATTAAACCAATGGATTAAATGATTTGTTGTGATTTAGAAATATAAGGTAACAGAAATTTTGGATATAGAAAAATTTCAAACAACATTATAAGGGTTGGAATACTTAAAAATTTTATCATTGTTTTTGTTCATCAGGAGTTGAGGATTTAACACCAGGAACAACTGGTGTGAAGAGAAATTCTCAATTTATCGAGATTACACATTATCCAATGGCCACCAGTTTCAAGGAATTCACTGGAAAAATTCAAGGCAGTTCCCCATGTCCAATCATCCTGGAACGTGAGCCCTGTTTCAAAACACCATACCAACTATTTCTAAAAATCAACAAAATTTTGGAAATTATGAGAATAATTTATTAAAGATTTGCTCAAAAATTTATATCACTTGTTGAGTAGTTTTATAACATAACTTAGTTTATTTAGAGATAAACTAGGGGTGGTGGAATATATTTTTAAATATCTGATCCATGCATTGACATATATATTACTCTACTGGTTGTGACATATTTAATAATATCTCTGCACACTTCATAGAGGTTTCATAAGGATTAAATGAGATTATCAGTGTAAAGCTCTTAGACAACAGAAAGCCTAACCTTACCGTTTGTTTGACCATATTTCTTGTTATCAAGCTTATCGATATGGTGAATTATTGTGGACCATAACAATGTGGATTTGCCATGATTTGGGCCCTAAGGAATGTGCCAGGTCCATGGACGAACTTTTTCTTTTTCCACTTGAGACTTCATAGCTGATTTGTTGTGTAATCTTTGACAGACTATGATCCTTTTCCGGGGCCTTGCTAAGGTACTCCTAGCAACGTTTACTAACAGCTCTAAGTAGCACTTCTTCTGGTTTCCTTTGCTGTCTTTGTATCCAAGCTGTGGTCTGCAGGCTTCCTGCCCCAGCTGAAAGTTCCACACACAGAAATGCCCCAGACACGTCAGCTTTTCTAAAGACCCCCCATCTTCTGGGCATGACAGTTCTCGGGAACCCAGCTCCACCCTCTGCTCAGGCCAGGATGGATGAGATACTCCTGGGAAATGTCAAAAACGAAACCTCTGATTCCCTTTAGCAGAAATTCTGGCGTTAAGGGTCATCCCACCAGAGATTAAACTTGTGGGGTTCTTTAGTGAAAGAAATTGCCACCAATATCACCGTATGAAGTCACCGTCAAGCACTGAGTGCCATCTTTGTTAGAAGAGTGGGTGCCTGAGAAGTAACTTTTACTGTCAGAAGGAAATAAAGGCCTTTTATGAACTGAAGGCTAAATAAGATGATTTGCTTCCAGACAGTGGCAGCCAGACAGGGAGGAAGTGGGGGTGACGGCAGCAGGTCCTGGCTCTGCTCAGACCCCCAGTAGTGGCCAGGTGTGAGGTTGGGAATGACTGACCACCACGAGCTGGACCTGGGAAGCCCGAGAACGGAGCACGGGGAGTGAGTTAATACTGGAGGTTGGATGATCTGAAAGAACCTGCACCTCTGTGTCCCCCACAGAGAGGGCACCTGTCCACAGGAATGCAACAGACCTACAGGGCCAACCCTCAGTGGCAACAAGAACCAGTAACCCGGGATTCCCTGGTGGTCTAGTGGTTAGGACTCCTCACTTTCACTGCGGAGGGCCGGGTTCAATCCCTGGTCAGGGGAACAAAGATCCCACAAGCCGTGCAGAGAGGTCAAAAAATTTAAAAATAATAACTAAAAAAAAAGAAAAGAACCAGTAACCCAAGTGGCCCAGCCTGATCACAGCTCCCACCACTCGGGAACCCCTCACCCCTTCCCACTCCCCACTTCAGGCTGGCGACAGCAAAAACATGCATCCACTTCTGCATCCACTTCGCAGAGTCAGGAGAATTCTGGACTGCAGAGAAGTGAATCACTAGTTACTTCAGGGTTGTAATTAGAGACTCTGAGACCGCTTGGGCCCTTGCGAAAATTCAGAGTCCCAGGTTTCATCCCCAGTAAGCCTGGAGTGGGGCCTAGAAGCCAGCATTTAACACAATCAGGCATTTCTGCTGCCATGTTTCCCTGTGTCTCTCTACACAGTCAGTATTGCTTCCCAAGACTAAACCAAACTTCCACTAAATTCCTTTGGACACAGGCCATATCTAGAAAGAGACGATTGGGTGGGTTTGCATAAAGACAATACTTTTTCTTTTTCCCACTGTCCAGCTTCCCTGCCAGCCTGAATTAGAAGCAACCTGTCACATCTGTCTCTGCCTACAAGAGCTCACAGAGGAGCACCGGGTCACATCAACCAGTCATCTTATGTCAGGCTTGTCCATGCAACTCCCATTTCTTTAACTTGGTCAAAAAGGAGGAAGTTCTTGGGCTTCCCTGGTGGCGTAGTGGTTGAGAGTCCCCCTGCCGATGCAGGGGACGCGGGTTCGTGCCCTGGTCCGGGAAGATCCCACATGCTGCAGAGCAGCTGGGCCCGTGAGCCATGGCCACTGAGCCTGCGCGTCCGGAGCCGCCTGTGCTCCGCAACGGGAGAGGCCACAACAGTGAGAGGCTCGCGTACCAAAAAAAAAAAAAAAAAAAAAAAGAGGAAGTTCTCTATGTGACTCACCAACCCCGGAGCCCACCAAGCCTCCTTTGCCCTCCTCTCCGATTTCATTTAGGAGAACGTGGGGGCCATTTGAACAGACTGTTCTTTGGGGGCATTTTTCCTGCTGTCAAGTATAAGGCTCACTTACCGTTTTGAAGCTTGAATCTCCAAACCAAAACAACATGTGGAAAAAGAGTTTTCTCATGTTGCTTTTCTCTCTTTCAGTTCAGAAGGCTGCACTGGATTGTGAAAGAATGAGAAAAACAAATGGTAAGTTCATTTATTTCTCTCTTGTACTAAAGCTGTTTTCACCGAAATGGTGAGACTGTCAGCTTTAAATCATGCGCGTTCATGAACAGGTTTTTCGGTGCTTTCTGATGAACAACCAAAGGGAGAGTCGTTTCTATGACCTACTGTTTAAAATGAAGTGATTTTAGCAAGGGAGTTGGAGAATCTTTCCCGAGACTCAGAGACAAAATATTGAGATTTTTTTTTTTTTACAAGGTAATGGTTCCTTCTTTCTCTGTTGTTGTTTTTTAGTTAGAAAAATCAACACATAATTGTTGTAAAATAAGTGAAGCAACACTAAAAATATATCCTGGGAGGCAGTTTATCACCATAGAGCTAGGCTGTTGTGGTCCTAACCCTGGTTCTACCGTTTTCCAGCTGGCAGCCCGCGCGCACAAGGAAACCACTTAAAGCTTAATTTCTATCCTCTGTGAAGTGGGGAAAATAAAAGTACTTCCCTGGGAGGGTTGTTGTGGGGACTGAGACAAGCCATGTGCCTCAGCACAGAGCCGAGTGTGTGAGGAACCATCAACAAATGCTAGCTCAGGTCGTTGTTGTTACTACACTATAAAATGTGAAAGTTCTGTTATATCCTCTCAATCCCTTTCCCCTCTCCAATTCCAGAAGCAACCACTATTAACAGTCCTTTTTGTTTCAATATCATAGTAAACAAACTCTTCTGTAACCTGTCCTTTTTAAAATTAACAATATATCCCAGACATCTTTCTAAGAGGATCATTTAGATTTAGTTCCTTTCTTTTCAACAGCTGCATGGCAATTCATAATAGGACTCAGCCATAATTCATTTTTTAAAAATAATTTTTAATATCTTTTAAAGTAATTAATTAATTAGGTTGTGCCAGGTCTTAGTTGCAGCTTGCAGGCTCCTCAGTTGTGGCACGCGAACTGTTAGTTGCGGCATGCATGTGATTCTAATTCCCTGAGCAGGGATCGAACCCAGACGCCCTGCACTGGGAGTGCGGAGTCTTAGCCACTGCTCCATCAGGGAAGTCCCACGGCCTAATTCATTGAACCATCACCCCCTTACTGGTTGTTCCATTTTTTTTCTTTGTAATAGAAGCAATACTGCAGTAAACATCACTGTACACAGCATGCTTTGTGGACACATGAGTGTGTGAGAGCTCATGTAGGATAAAATCCTAGAAGTGAAATGGCTGGGTCCAAGGGCATGTCCATTTGAATTGTTACAGATACTGCTAAGTTGCCCTCCCCACACGCTGAACTGGTGCATGGTCACCAACACTGACCACGCACATGGGTAAGTGTGAGTTTCCCACCCTCTCAAACAGTGGATACAGTCAGTTTTTTAATGTACTCTGACGAGTACAAAATAATATCTCCATGTTGTTTTTTTAAAAATTAATTAATTTATTTTTGGCTGTGTTGGGTCTTCGTTGCTGTGCGCGAGCTTTCTCTAGTTGCGGTGAGCGGGGGCTACTCTTCCTTGAGGTGTGTGGGCTTCTCATTGTCATGGCTTCTCTTGTGGAGCACGGGCTCTAGGGGTGTGGGCTTCAGTAGTTGTGGCACATGGGCTCAGTAGTTGCGGCTTGCAGGCTCTAGAGCGCAGGCTCAGTAGTTGTGGTGCACGGGCTTAGTTGCTCCACAGCATGTGGGATATTCCTGGGCCAGGGCTCGAATCCGTGTCCTTTGCACTGGCAGTCAGATTCTTAACCACTGCGCTACCAGGGAAGCCCTCCATGTTGTTTTAATTCGTGATTGCCTCATCACTCATAAAGTTGAGCTTCTTTTTCATGTCTGTTGACTGTGAAAGCTCTAGTACACCCATATAAAGGACATTTAGGGATGGCTATCTGGTTGGAAAGAGAGGCAAGGTCTCATCTTGAAGCTGAGCTTACATAAGGCTGAGAAAATATTAATTGTCCAGATCAAAGAGAACGAGGGAGGTTTTGGCATTTTTGAGGGGTCTAAACCGCTCCTCCACCCAAGCCATCCCTCAGCCCCAGCACTATTTCTTCTTTTGGGAATTACATATTCAGATTATTTGCCCATTTATTTGATTATCTTTTTCTTATTAATTTGCTGTTGGTTTATGTATATAAAAAGAATACTATGCTTTCGTTTATGTTTTAAGTATTTTCTTCTAGCCTTTTACACCTCTTAATTTTGCCACAGAGGAGTTTAAAGTTTTAGGATTGTTATTTTTTCTCAGTCTTTTCTTTATGGCTATTTTGTGTGTCTTACTTGGAAGACCAAGCAGGTGATATAAAAAACATTTCCCTATATTCCTCTTTTTTTTTTTTTTTTTTTTTTTTACTCACAAGTGAGTAAAGGTCACTTCTTAGCAGGTCCAGGGGTCTCAGGATGTCTTGGGGACATCGAGAAGAGAGGAATTCACCCAAATTCATGGGTACTGAAGGTACAGTCTTGTGACAAGTTGCTGACTTGGCTTCTTAGACTCAAGAGGCTATTAAAAGTCTAATCTGGAATTCCTTATAAAAGTTCCAGCAAAGCAGACTTAAAAGAGCTACATGTTCAATCTACTCTTGCTGCACTGATATCAATAATCAGGCCAAGTTTAATGAGACCAGACTGATTTTGCAAACTAATTAATCTTCAATTATCTCTATTAAGAATGGGGGTGGGGGGCTTCCCTGGTGGCGCAGTGGTTGAGAGTCCGCCTGCCGATGCAGGGGACACGGGTTTGTACCCCGGTCCGGGAAGATCCCACATGCCACGGAGCGACTGGGCCCGTGAGCCACGGCCGCTGAGCCTGCGAGTCTGGAGCCTGTGCTCCGCAACGGGAGAGGCCACAACAGTAAGAGGCCCACGTACGGCAAAAAAAAAAAAAACAAAAAAAAAATGGGGGTGATTGTAGGGAGAGAGCTCTGCTTCAGTAAAAGTACAGCACACCTTGTGGGGTGTCGAACGGCCACGTCTCGTTGTCAGCAGTTAACATTTCCAATTTCTCTCCTACCCTTCTGACTTGTAATCACGAAAAATGAAAACTTCCCTACAAGCTGAAGCTTGACAACTTAGTATAAACTTAAGAGAAATCACACAGATTACATGTGGACAACCTCGGTAATGCCGGGGTGGGGGCTGCTCAGAGTTCACCCAACGCCACGGCCACATTCCAACTGCGGTCCAGGAAAAGCAGCAGAACTGCCACCACCTGCCCCTGCCCCTCCCCCATACAGGGAGGCACGGAGACCACCCTCCTGGAATTCCCCCCAGCTGACCACCCTCTGGACTCAGACCAGGCTGTACAGTTGGCTTTTCCTTTGTTTCTACAGAAGTACCCCCCATTAAACGCTGATGGCTTTGCCCTTACAAAGGCCTCACTTTGGCGGGACCCCACCCCCAACACCGCCTCCTAAAATGAGACACAGCTGCTTAACAAAACTGACCTATTCTCAGGGCTGAGAAATTGGTTCAATGAGGCATGGAGCAGTTCACAGCTGTGAAGGCAGAAGGCAGTTTGCAGATGCTCCCTATAGCCAAAAAAAAAAAAGAGACAATAAGAATAAAATAATCGTAATGGGTTGTGGGTTGAGACACATCAAATACATTTAAATCTATGAGTTCATAATGATTCTTAAACAAAAAATAATAACAATAAAGGGAAATATCTCACTGTTACAAAATGCTAGGAAACCAACTCATTATTTTCAAAATTGGCCAGTAACAGAAGAGAACCAAGTATTTATCCTCCCTTTTCTTTTTTCTTCTTTTTGGCCGCGGGATGTGGGATCTTAGTTCCCTGACCAGGGATCGAACCTGCACCCCCTGCATTGGAAGCACAGAGTCTTAACCACTGGACCACCAGGGTCCCCTATCCTCCCTTTGCTATGCAAACTGTACCTCAGTGTAACCAAAGAGTTGACAAGGGTGTTTCTCTTCAGATAATTACGGATGACAAATGAAGAAGGAAAAATAGAATTGGTATATCACCATTTTGCAACCTCTAACGAAATAATGCTTTCTGGGTAATTACCATCAAAGTCTGCTAACAAAAAGATAGCCAGACATTCTGTGTCTCCTAATAGAAGTACACCCTACCCCCTATGCTGCATTCTTGCTAAATAAAAGCTAATCTGAATTTCATCAAGCCTCTGACAGGAGACAGAAGAATATGGAAAGGACAGCATGGGGATGTAATTAATGAAATCCAGACCATGGAAAACACTTCAGAGCAAACAACTTGCTATCTTCAACAAATAAAGGGCTTCCCTGGTGGTGCAGTGGTTAAGAATCTGCCTGCCAATGCAGGGGACACGGGTTCGAGCCCTGGTCCGGGAAGATCCCACATGCCACGGAGCAGCTAGGCCCGTGCACCACAACTACTCAGCCTGTGCTCTAGAGCCCGCAAGCCACTACTGAGCCCACGCACAACTACTAAAGCCCGTGTGCCTAGAGCCCATGCTCCACAACGAGAAGCCACCACAATGAGAAGCCCGTGTACCACAACGAAGAGTAGCCCTCCTCGCGGCAACTAGAGAAAGCCCGCACGCAGCAACAAAGACCCAATGCAGCCAAAAATAAAATAAATAAATTTATTTAAAAAAAACAAAAACAAAGTGCAGGGGGAAAGAAAAGAGACAGAAAGGTCTACAGATGAAAAAAGTCATAAGAAACATAGCAACTAACTACAATAGACCATTATGGATTCTAAAAGAAAAATCAGACAATTGGGGGAATTAGAACACTAACTAGATATCTGATGATATTTTTAAAATATTGTTAATTTTTAGGTGTGATAATGGTATTGTTATTTTTACCAGAGTCCTTATCTTTTAGAGGTACAAACTATTAACATCCTCCAGCCAAAGATCACCAGGGACACATGTGTAGTTGAACCAAGTTGAGTTTTAAGAGAAAATGCATACCATGGAGTAAGCAAGAGGGCATCTTACAGTAAGATTTGCATTAGGTAACTTGGAGGAAGATTCAAGGCAGCAGGCTTTACTCTGAATTGGATTCTTTTAGGAAGTGGAAATAATGATATGGTTGGGAATCTTAATAATTCTTATCTAAAAGATAAGAGCAGTGCAAGGCAAAAGCTCTGACTGATAAAGAAGCAGCAGTCAATCATTTTGGCCATTTTTGTGTTTTGGACCATGTTCGTGTCTTCATCTGTGTTCAGACATGATTATGGAGTCATCTTGTCTTTGTCTTGCTCTAATATGGTCACAGAGTGGCCTTGTCTGGTACTGGTGACCAGTCAGTTCCTAACCAGCACAAAACAGCTTGGTAAGGCTACCCGTCTCTCACTGGGAGAGGCCTCTGTAGGCACTGAGGTTTCCTCACACACTGTCCAGCCTGGCTGTGCAGGGAAGAAATGTCCCCTACCTTTGGGAAGTTCACCAGGAACAGAGGGTCTCCACCACCTTGACCCACGAAATGTGGGTAGACAACCACTGAGTTATTACTGATGGATGGTAACAAGGACTTTCTCTTGCGTTATTTTGCTTTCCAGAATTCCCTTCTCCAAATTTGAACTCACAAACGGATGCAGTCATGAGGGGTCAGAATGTATCTCTATCTTGTTTCAACCAGAACAAATCACTGCGGATCACCTATTTCTTGTTTCGGGGTGAGAAATGCCTGAGCACCCAGAATGGACCCATGACTTTTAACCTAACAATCTCAGAAGCCCGTGACTTGGGCCCCTACAAATGCAAAGCCCAAGTTTCTGACTGTTCAAAATACAGTCGTGAGTTCAACTTCACATTTGTCGGTAAGTAGAGTGCTTGTTACTCGGCGGCCCTGTGATTTGGAGGGATTCTTTCCTGTTCTAGGATGGGCTCTCTGTTCTGCTTGTTAACACTCCCTCAAGAGCCTGGCAAGTATGTCACTGAGATCTTTTTTCTTAATAATTCCATTTCACTTTCTCTCCAAATACTTTTGGCTGTTTCAGATAATAATATGCTGATGGCCCAAGGCAAAAAGTCTTACATCAACAATTTGAAAAGTTGAGATCTTTTCTAGATGCTTTACTCTAGGATTCTCATTGTGTAGGTAAAAAAAGACTTTTTCTTTTAAGATTCAAATAAGAAGTCTTAGAATCAACGCTGGACCCTGTGGCAAGGGTCTCCAGCGTCCCAGGCTTTTCCCACCTTCTTCCCTTTGCAATGGCCATCAGCCTGCACTCTTCCTGCCCAACTACATTCTTTTGGCCACGACACGCAGGATATACTGCAGGATCTCAGTTCCCCGACCAGGGACTGAACCTGGGCCACGGCAGTGACAGCCCGGGATCCTAACCACTAGGCCACCAGGGAACTCCCAACTTCCCACCCCAAGCCTTTCACAACCTAGCATTAATGGCCTCATCCATGAAGGTGACCTTGATAGTGGACTCCTGGGAGAAGGAGAGAGTGTTTCCAGGTAATATATGTACCTGGAGTCTTCCAAACAGAGGAGCCCTGACTTACTGATTGAATCTTTGAGTGATTCTCTGGGTCTGTGCTCTCCAGTATGGTAGCCACTAGCCACGTTTTATTTGTTTAAATTCAAGTTAATTCAAATTACTTGAAATTAAAAAATTCATTTCCTCAGTCTCATTAGTCACATTTCAAGTGCTCAAGAGCCACAGAGGTGGGGTGGCTGCTGTATTGGACAACACAGACACAGAACATTTCCATCACCACAGAAAGTTCCACTGGACGCCTCTGCTCTAGATCAACGACGGTTCTCAGCTTTTTAGGTTATAACCATTTTAACAATCTAATGATAGCAGTGGATACTTTCCCTGAGACATGTGACAGATGCAAATTTCTGCGTAAGACTTGAAGGGATACCGTGGGCTCTGGATTAGAGCCAACCATCTTAGGACAAATTTGAACACAAACTCAATGGAAGCCATAATTGTAAATGAAATGTAAAAAGAAGACCATGCAAACATGGTCTGGGATGTAGTGGCTGATGTGAGGGCAGTACCCTGGCTGATAATATTCTCTGGTGGTCAGACTCCTGCTGGACTGGGCAGCCTGGTTTTGCAGAAAGAGCAACAGAATAGGCATCAGGGAACCTGTGTACCACTAGCTTCCTGTGCAAGGCTGAAGCCTTAAATCAATTGATTTAAAAAGCCCCAAGTCTTCATTTCCTGAGCTTCCATCCCACAGATATGTATACAATCTTCCCACATCCTGCCTTCAGAGCAAATGCACAAGTTTCTTGCAATGCGTTACAGTAATTATACCATCCTGTAGAACTTTTTAAATAGATTATAAAAACCTGCATCATCTTCATTTACGTCAGATTAATAAATACCTACTGAATGCCGACCCCATGCAAGTAATTGTGTTGGATGCTGCCAGGGTTTCGATGATGCCTAGGCCATGATCTTATCCCCAACCCAGTAAGGGATGTGAGCCGTGAACACAAATTCATGAATCACTGATTCACTCATCAAATATTTAATGATATCCCCGATGTGCCGAGCCCTGGATATATATTAGTTCCTGCCTTGGTGGAGCTTACAGTCTATTTGGGGAAGCATAAAACCCAAGTACCCAAATAAATTCATAATCACAAACTGTGTAGATTGTTATAAAGAAAAAGAAACTGGCACAATGATGGAGAAAGGTCGGGGATGGGGGAGTGACCTCCTTAGATAGGGTAGTTAGGGAAGGCCTTTCTATAGGGATGGCATTTAAGAAGAGCCCTGAAGGATGAGAAGGGGTTAGCTATGTGAAGAGACAGGGAAAAAAGGCTCTAGTCAAGGGACAATAACCTGTGCCGGTGGCTCCAACTTAAGAAAGAACTTGGCTGTTGGGAAGGACCTAATAGGACACTGGTATGGCTGGAGGTCTGATGAGGGGAGTGTGACCCCAGGTGAGACTGGAAAGGGAGGGGGAGCCAAGTCAGGCCTATTTATCAGGCCCAATTTATCACCTTCAATGTTAATTCATCCTGGGCGGGGCAGGGCAAGGGTAGAGGTTGGGGATCGGTTGGGAGGCTTCTGCCGTCATCCAGGAGACAAACAATGATGGAGATGGAGAGAAGTGGATGGATTCAAAATATATTTTGGAGAAGGAAACAACAGGACTTGCTGATTGATTAGATTTGGAATCACAGGTAGTATAGGTGAGGAAGGAATCAAGAATGACTTCCAGATGTCAAGTGTGATCAGCTGATGAGTGGTGTCATTTACTGAGATGGGCAAAAATGGAAGTTGTTGTTCAATGGGTATGAAGTTTTGGTTATGCAAGACGAGTACGTTCTAGAGATCCTGCTGTACAACACTGTGACTATAGTTAACAGTGCTGTACCGTGCACTTAAACATTTGTTAAGAAGGTAGATCTCATGTTAACTGTTCTTAGCACAATGAAAATAAATGAATGATTGAATGAATAAAAAACATTTTAAAAAAGAACAGGATTTTAACATATGTTTATCTACCTACCAATTGACTCACTAACTAGCAGATTAACTAGAGTTCAGTTTCAAACAGGTTGTTTGAGGTGACCAGGAGACATCCAAGTGGATCATGTAATAAGAAGTAGAAAAGTATTAAGAGGATGGGACCAAGTGCTACAGGAAGCAGAGGAAGAGGGAGAAGTTCCGCCTGGAGGACTAAGGAAAAGTTTTCTGGGGAAGGTGGCAACTGAATGAGCCTTAAAGGACCCCTTGATTGATTGACTGATTGATTGATTTTCGGCTGCACTGGGCCTTTGCTGCAGCGTGCAGGCTTCTCATTGCTGTGGCTTCTCTTGTTGCAGAGCACGGGCTCTAGGCATGTGGGCTTCAGTAGTTGCAGCACGCTGGCCCTAGAGTGCACAGGCTTCAGTAATTGTGGCGTGCGGGCTTCAGTAGTTGTGGCTTGCAGGCTCTAGAGCGCAGGCTCAGTAGTTGTGGCGCACGGGCTTAGTTGCTCCACGTAATGTGGGATCTTCCTGGACCAGGGCTTGAACCCTTGTCCCCTGCATTGGCAGGCAGATTCTTAACCAATGCGCCACCAGGGAAGTCCCATTAAAATACTCCTTTAATTTAAAACATATAACTAATTTATTGAAGAGTCACCACTCCCTTCCCTTGATCACTGTGATGCTGTGATACACTTTACCAGTCCTTTTACAAACTCTCAGGGAAGTGTACTTCTAGTTTGAATCATCTTATCTCAGAGAGAAATCCATGCTCTCTGCTTCTTCATGAATGTTTCAATTCCTCCTTCCTGAAAATTACAGGAGGTAGATTTCAGTTCCATAGGAAAAACATCCTATTGATGCTATTCCCAAACAAAGTTGCTCTTTGAGGCCACCGTCACTGGGTGCCATTCTGTCAAGGATGCTGCCACAGAGATTCCTGCTCAGGGGAGGGATGGAGCAACAAGACTCTAAATTATTTTCTTTGATTTGACTTAAACAATGAAACATATTTCATTGTTTCTGCGCCAGATTGTTAAATTGGCACAGTGTTATTAAAAACGAACGCATATGCTTGGGAGTTGGCCCTGGCTCTGCCATTTACTAGCTCTGTGGCCTCTGAATCACAGTTGGCTCAACTGTGCAATGGGCATGATGCTGTCCACCTTGTAGTACTGTTGTGAAGTGAAACAAGATAATGTGGGTAGTGACCCCGACACATGATGGATACTCAACAATTATCTTTCCTTTCCCTATAATACTGTTTTATTAATGAATTATATAATAAATTATATAGCTGGATTCTCCCACTATCCAGCTATATAATTTATTATATAGGGTATGATCTTACAGAGCTTACCAGACCCACTCATTTCTGGTCAAGAATTTCCCTTGACTCTATTTATCAGGATTACTTCCTTCTTTCGGGAGGAAGTGAAAGACAATTGTACAGCCGGATTCTATAAATGACAATACAGTTAGAAAAGATGCTATTTTTAGATTTCTTTGATTTAAAAAAAACCCACTGCAATCTTACAATGATTGGGAATAAAAGCACCTCTCAACTACATACTTGGAGCTGGATCTTTGACAAAATTATACTATCAGCCACAAACAAATTGTGAATTCTGATGAAAGGCAAGTTTGCGCTCTGATTCCTCAAAGCAGAGACGTCCTCCACCCTCTGGCTTTCTCGGAACCTGGTTCATGCCACGAGGCATGGGGTTAACCACATACCCACTGATCCTTCCTGATGGAGCTCCTTGTGAGCAACTTGACTTCTCAAGAGGGGTGTCATCCATCTTTGGGTTAACAGCTGGGAATAGAGTAGGGCTCCCATCCATGTTTGTGGACTGAGTGAGTGAACCCAATCTGCTTATCTGTTTAACATGCACTTTATTTTTCTAGATCCAGTGACTGCACCAGTGCTGAACATCAGTGTTGTTCAAACAAAAACAGACAGATACGTAATGCTACGCTGCATCTCATTCAACGGCTCTCTGCCCATCAATTATACTTTCTTTGAAAAAAACATGGCCATATCACCAGTTATCTCCAAGAATGTAAGGGAGCCTGCTGAATTTAACTTAACCAAGAATAACACTGGAGAAGGGAAAGAGTATAGGTGTGAAGCTAAAAACAGATTGCCTGACCATGCAAAATACAGTCAACTCATCACCATACCCTCAACAGGTAAAGGCGACCTGAACTCTTTCAACAGGATCTGGATTTACTTCCAGAAACCAGCTGCTCCTCTGCCTGCCCATTTCCCACTTTGCCCACCTGCTTCCAAATGCTTTTCCTTCTGTAGGGTCCACACGTTCTGATGGGTTTGCTTTCTGCCATAAAGGAACCAAAGAAAAGCCTGGAAAGTGGTGCAGGAAGGGACCTTGTATCAATAGTAAGACTTCCTGACTTGACCCTTCTTCCTGTCTTGACTTTTCACTGCTCAGGTTCTAAGCAGTCACATTAGAATTTGCATTTTTCTTGAAGCTGCTGGGTCTCTTGATTTTCTTTTGCTTTTTTAAAATCATTTTTAAAATTCACTTCCAACACCTGTACTCACCTGCTTGGCTGTTTAATGCTTGGTGAGTCTAGACTTCCAGTGCCACCCTTTCCTTGAGGCAAGAATGGCTCCTGTCCCAACCTTGTGTTTTGGAAGGCACTGCTCTGGTGCTTCTTAGCCATGTGTCTTCCCATAAGCTTCCTATAAGCCATGGGGATTTGTCTGCCTGGACCCTATACCCCCACTTTTCTATACCTTACTCTAGGTTCCTAGACCTGAATTCCCTATCCAATCAGATCAGAACCCACCTTCCAGGGCCTGCACAAGTCTCCTTCCCAGCTCATCCTCCCAAGGGTGGACCATGGTAAGGATGTGAACATTCCAGGGCCCACACCAAGGGAGTTGTTTGTGGGGAGTGGGGGGATGGCATTTGGCCATGCAGGCTGGGGGTGTCCACAAGCATGTCAGGCTCCTTAGGGTGCATGTCAGAGCCTGGGTGGAAAGGGGGCCAGGCTAGGGCTGGGGCTGGCTCTCCCCATACTGTCATGTTCCAGTGCAGAACTCTGAGGAGTCTGAGAATTTTAGATTTAAATCTGGCCTTATGAAGGGACATTGGTCGAGGTAGGAGGATAGAACAAAAATTAGGTTAGCAAAGGTAGCAGGCACAATTGGGCATTGAACACCTCATGTGGCCTCATCCTCAGAAGATCTAGAGCCCACACCTGGGTGTTCAGTAAGTTCTAACAAGTGAGGCAACCTGTTGGAGTCAGGCTCCAGAGTCAGGCTTTCGCCTACAAATCACAGCCTTCAATTCACTAGCTGTGTGACTTTAGGAAAGTCACTTAACCTCTCTGAGTCTTACTCTACTTGATTGTAAAATGGGAGTAATACCAATGAGAAAAATAAGGTAATGCATGTAAAGTGCTTAACACAATGACTGCATATAATTAACACTCAATAAGTGGCAGGTATTTGGGTGACATAAATCATGCCGACATGACTAAAGCCTTTGCCTAATAAATGGCCAGGCTGTTCTCAGGCTTATAACCCTAACAACGTAGCCAACATCTGTCTGTTAAATGCTGTGCTGCTTTTTCTTCCTTGTGTATGACCCCTTGTGGAAGATGGACTTGGTATAAACCTTAAGAACCTCACTAACAAGTTAACTCTCAAGTTGCAGGGCAGGGATTCAGGGTTCAGGGTACATTGGTTAACCTGGGAGACAGTCGTGATCACCCTTTCCAGAACATTTCACAATTCAATATCATTGGAAAAGAAGGCTGTGCAGTGACCAATGAATGCTGTCTTCTTCCAGGAGGAGAGAGCTGTCCTTTCTGCCTGCAGCTACTGCTTCTGGGGTTTCTGCTTCTGGTGCTAATAGTAATAATCCTAATTCTGGCATTTTGGATGCTACCGAAGTACAAAGCAAGTAAGTTCCTTAGGAGCTTTGCCATTGTTTTCCCTGGGTTTTGGATACAGACAGCAGGGTGAGGGCAAGGAGGAAGGGAAAGGGGAATCAGAAATGGGATGTGAAGAAAATGAGAAGAGAAGGAAAAGATGCAAAAGGAGAAGGCAATGAACGACTTCCTGAACGGTTCACACATAGCACAGTTCTCTTTTCTCTGGTAAAGACTTCCCTATTTAGACTGCTTGTGGGTGTGTGACCTGTGCAGTCACACAGGGCCCCGTGCTAAGGAGACAGTTTAATGCTCCGCTGTCACTGTCTTGAAATTTGTAATACAATAAAAAAATTTTTTAATATTATTTTTTAATTGTGGTAAAATATGCATAACAATAAAATTTACCCTGTTGGCCATTGTTAAGTATATATTCAGTGGCATTAAGTACATTCACATTCCTGTGCAACCAACACCAGCCATCCACTTTTTCATCTTGCAAAAACTGAAGCTCTGTACCCATTAAACAGTAACTCCCCATTTATTTCTCTCTCCTCCCAGCCCCTGGCAAACACCATTCTACTTTCTGTCTATGAATTTGACTACTTTAGAAATCGCATATAGGTGGAATCATACAGTATTTGTCCTTTTGTAACTGGCTTATTTCATTTAACACAATGTCCTCAAGGTTCATCGCTGTTGTATACGTGTCAGAATTTCCTTCATTTCAGGACTTCCCTGGAGGTTCAGGGGTTAAAACTCCACGCTTCCACTTCAGGGAGCACGGGTTTGA
The DNA here is from genome assembly GCF_964374135.1 of Grampus griseus. Taxonomy (NCBI): domain Eukaryota; kingdom Metazoa; phylum Chordata; class Mammalia; order Artiodactyla; family Delphinidae; genus Grampus; species Grampus griseus. The sequence continues at coordinate 14,051,259 of NC_139014.1, read as the reverse complement.
TCTGTGGTCAGGGAACTAAGATCCCACAAGCCATGCGGTGGGGCCCAAAAAATTTTTTTCCTTCATTTTAAAAGCTGAATAATATTCCATTATATATATATATATATATATACACACACACACACACACATATATATATACACACACATATATATACACACACACATGCACATATGTGTACATACACACACACACACTTTGTTTACCCGTTCACCCATCAATGAACTCTTGGATTTCTTCCACCTTTTGGCCATTGTGAGTAGTGCTGCTTTGAACGTGGGTGTACAAATCTCAATAATTTTTAAACAAGAGGCCCTGCATTTTCATTTTGCACAAAGCCTGCAAATGACGTAGTGGGTTCAGACTGCCAGAGCTTTGCTTTGTAGTTTTCAGTGTCCTCACTGGGTCTGCCACTCGGAGGAAGCTCAGTACATGAAGACAAAAAGAGCCTCATTCTCTCTGCCCCACCTTAAGTGCTGCATTAAACCTCATTTACTACGTTTCATAATTCACGCCTTATGACCTCTAGTTAAGATTTCAAAGTGGCCTTTTCATTTGGCACACTACTATGGAGGAATATTGAGATTTACACAAAAGACAGTTTGTGTCTCAGGACCGACACCTGCCAGTGAGCTTCGGGGCCTTGAGTGGGCTCCTTCACCTGCCTGAGCCTCAGCGTTCTGACCTGTAAAATGGGGCCGTGGGAGATACTGTCAGACCTGGGGAGAGAACTAAGTGATATATGTTAGGCTCTTGGCCTTCTTCCATCTCTAAAGTCCTAATTCACGGAAATCCAGGACCCAGTTGACAGGAAACTTGAAAACAGATGTCAAAATGTATACATCTCATACATTAAAAAAAATTTTTTTGTAATGTAAAGCATTTTAAAATTGAAGTATAATTAACCTACAACACTATGTTAGTTTCAGGTGCACAACAGAGTGCTTCGAATTTCTATACATTACAAAATGACCACCATGATGTCTCGTTACAAAGCTATTACTATATTATTGACTATATTTCCCATGCTGTACATTTCATCCCTGTGACTCATTTATTATTATTTATTTATTTATTTATTTATTTTTTTGCGGTACGCGGGCCTCTTACTGCTGTGGCCTCCCCCCTTGCGGAGCACAGACTCCGGACGCGCAGGCTCAGTGGCCATGGCTCACGGGCCCAGCCGCTCCGCGGCATGTGGGATCTTCCCAGACCGGGGCACGAACCCACGTCCCCTGAATCGGCAGGCGGACTCTCAACCACTGCGCCACCAGGGAAGCCCGACTCATTTATTTTGTATATATTTATTTAGTTATTTATTTTGGTTGCACTGGGTCTTAGTTGCAGCAGGCGGACTCCTTAGTTCTGGTACCTGGGCTCGTTAGTTGTGGCACGTGGGCTCGTTAGTTGTGGCATGCAAACTTGCAGTTGCGGCATGCATGTGGGATCTAGTTCCCTGACCAGGGATCAAACCCGGGCCCCCTGAATTGGGAGCACAGAGTCTTAACCACTGCACCACCAGGGAAGTCCCTGACATTTATTTTGTAACTTGAAGTTTATACTTCTTAATCTCTCTCACTTATTTCATTCACCCCCCCACTTCTGTGGCACCACCTGTTTGTTCTCTGTATCTGTGTGTCTGTTTTTTGTTATGTTTGTTCATTTGTCTTGTTTTCCAGATTCCACATATAAGTGAAATCATACAGTATTTGTCTTTCTCTGTCTGACTCATTTCACTTAGCATAATACCCTCTAGGTGCATCTATGTTGTCACAAGTGGCAAGATTTCATTCTTCATTATGGCTGAGTAATATTCCATTGTGTGTGTACCACATACCACATCTTCTTTATCCATTCATCTATCAACAGACACTTAGATTGCTTCCATAGCTTGGCTGTTTGTTGTAAATAATGCTGTAATGAACACAGGGGTGCATGTATCTTTTAAAATTAGTGTTTTGTTTTCTTCAGAAAAATATCCAGAAGTGGAATTGCTGGATCATATTTTTAATTTTTTGAGAAACCTCCATACTGTTTTCCATATTGGCTGCAGCAATTTACATTCCCACCAACAGTGCATGAGGGTTTCCTTTACTCTGCATCCTTGCCAACACTTGTTAGTTATCTTTTTGATGGTAGCTATTCTGACCGGTGTGAGGTGATATCTCATTGTGGTTTTCATTTGCATTTCCCTGATGATTTAGTGATGTTGAGCATCTTTTCATGTGCCTGTTGGCCATCTGTATGTCCTCTTTGGAAAATGTCTATACAGTTCCTCTGCCTGTTTTTACTTTTTATTTTTTTTAATGGGGTAATTTAAAAAAAATATTTATTTACTTGTTTGTTTTTGGCCACACCAGGTCTTAGTTGCGGCATGTGGGATCTTTTAGTTGCAGCATGCAGGCTCTTAGTTGTGGCGTGCGAACTCTTAGTTGTGCCATGCATGCAGGATCTAGTTCCCCGTCAGGGATCGAACCCAGGCCCCCTGCATTGGGAGCACAGTCTTACCCACTGGACCACCAGGGAACTCCCTGCCTGTTTTCAAATTGGGTTTGGTTTTTTGATGTTGAGTTGCATGAATTCTTTTTACATTTTGGATATTAACCCCTTATCAGACATATCATTTGCAAATATCTTCTCCCATTCAGTAGGCTGCTTTTCTGTTTTGTTGATAATCTCCTTCACTGTGCAAGTTTGATGTAGTCCCATTTGTTTATTTTTGCTTTTGCTTCCCTTGCCTGAGGAGACAGAGCCAAAAAAATATTGCTAAGAGCAATGTCAAAGAGCATACTACCTATGTTTTCTTCTGGGTGTTTTATGGTTTCAGATCTTACATTTAGGTCTTTAATCCATTTTGAGTTTATTTTTGTAGATGGTGTGAGAAAGTAGGCCAGTTGATTCTTTTGCATGTGGCTGTCCAGTTTTCCCGATGCCATTTACTGTGTTGTTGTTCCCAATTGTATATTCTTACCTCCTTTGTTGTAAATTAATTGACCATATGAGCATGGGTTCATTTCTGGGCACTCTAGTTTGTTTCACTGATCTATGTGTCTGTTTTCTGTGTCAGTCCCATACTGCTTTGATTATTGTACCTCTGTAGTACAGTTTGAAATTAGAGAGCATGATACCTCCTGCTTTGTTCTTTCTCAGGGTTGTTTTGGCTATTTGAGGTCTTTTGTGTTTCCATGCAAATGTTAGAATTATTTGTCCTAATTCTGTGAAAAATCCCATTGCTAATTTGACAGGGATTGCACTGAACCTGTAGATTGCCTTGGGGAGTACAGTCATTAACAATATTAATTCTTCCAATCTGTGAGCATGGTATATCTTTCCATTTGTTTGTGTTGTGTTCAATTTCTTTCATCAGTGTCTTATAGTTTTCCAAGTACAGGTCTTTTACCTCCTTGGTTAGATTTATTCCTAGGTATTTTATTCTTTTTGGTACAATTACAAATAGGATTGTTTTCTTAATTTCTCTTTCAGATAGTTCATTTTTGGTGTATAGAAATGCAACTGATTTCTGTATATTAATTTTGTATCCTGCAACTTTACTGAATTCATTTATTTGTTCTAATAGTTCTAATTCTTTGGTGGCATCTTTAGGATTTTCTATATATAGTATGTCATCTGCAAACAGTGACAGTTTTACTTTTTTCTTTCCAATTTGGATTCCTTTTTTTCTTCTTCTTGTCTGATTACTATGGCTAGGACTACCAATACTATTTTCAATAAAAGTGGCAAGAGTGAGCATCCTTGTCTTGTTCCTGATCTTAGAGGAAATGCTTTCAGCTTTTCATTACTGAGTATGTTAGCCATGGGCTTGTTGTATATGGTCTTTATTATGTTGAGGTATGTTCCCTCTATACCCACGTTGACAGTTTTTACCGTAAATTGATGTTGAATTTTGTCCAAATCTTTTTCTGCATCTATTGAGATGAGCATATAATTGTTATGCAATTTGTTAATGTGGTGTATCACATTGATTTGTGGATATTGAAACATCCTTCTATCTCTGGGATAAATCTCACTTGATCATGGTGTATGATCCTTTCAATATATTGTTGAATTTGGTGTGCTAATATTTTGTTGAAGCTTTTTGCATCTATGTTCATCAGTTATATTGGCCTGTAATTTTTTTGTGTGTGTGTGGTACGTGGGCCTCTCACTGTTGTGGCCTCTCCCGTTGTGGAGCACAGCCTCCGGACGCGAAGGCCCAGCGGCCATGGCTCACGGGCCTAGCCACTCCACGGCATGTGGGATCTTCCCGGACCGGGGCACGAACCCACGTCCCCTGCATCGGCAGGCAGACTCTCAACCACTGCGCCACCAGGGAAGCCCTGGCCTGTAATTTTCTTTTTCTCTGGTGTCTTTGTCTGGTTTTGATATCAGGGTGATACTGGCCTCATAGAATGAGTCTGAAAGTGTTCCTTCCTCTTCAACATTTTGTAGAATTCACCTGTGAAGCCATCTGGTCTGGGACTTTTGTTTGTTGGGAGTTTTTTGATTACTGATTCAATTTCATATTGAATGGTAATTGGTCTCTTCATATTTTCTATTTCTTCCTGATTGAGTCTTAGGAGATTGTACATTTTAGGAATTTATCCATTTCTTCTAGGTTTTCTATTTTATTGGTGTATAATTGTTTGTAGTAATCTCTTACAGCCCTTTGTATTTCTGTGGTGTCAGTTTTAACTTCTTTCATTTCTGATTTTATTTATTTGAGCTCTCTATTTTCTTGATGAACCTAGCTAAAGGTGTATCAATTTTGTTTGGCTTTTCATAGAACCAGTTCTTAGTTTCATCAATCTTTTCTACTGTTTTCTTTTAGTCTCTATTTCACTTATTCCTACTCTGATCTTTATTATTTCTTTCCTTCTACTAACTTTTCTTCTTTTTCTATTTCCTTTAGGTGTAAAGTTAGGTTGTTTATTTATGATTTTTCTTGTTTCCTGAGCTAGGATTGTATTGCAATAAACTTCTCTCTTAGAACTGCTTTTGCTGGGTCCCTTAGATTTTGGATGGTTGTGCTTCCATTTTCATTTGTCTCCAGGTATTTTTTTAATTTCCTCTTTAATTTCTTCAGTGACTCATTGGTTGGTTAGTAGCATATTGTTTATCCTCCATGTGTTTGTGTTTTTTGCAGTGTTTTTATTGTAGGTGATTTCTAGTCTCATACTGTTGTGATCAGAAAGGATGCTTGATATGATTTCAATCCTCTTAAATTTATTGCATCTCATACTTTTAAAAAACATGTCTCCTCTTCCTACAAAAAACGCAGGGTCTTAAAAAAGTGGAATTAATATTCTTGAGTACTGCCCAGGACTAAATGGAAGTCAGCTGGGTAATTTACTATCACAGATATTACAAAGCTTTTTACAGCCTATTCTTTTCAGCGAAGGAAAGAAAAGGTGTCTCTGGCCATCTCAAGCATAATCTGATAGGCAAAGGATGTTATTTGCAGACCCAAGAAAATAAATCAGAAGGGTTCCTTCCTTAGAGAAGCAGATGCTACGGACTCCTTGCTGAGTCTATGGTTTTCCTTTAATAGACAACAGTTTAGGCCATTGGAGCAGGTCATTCTTTCAGAACTCTGGGGAATTCCCCTCCTGTGGCTAAAGTAGTTTAATTTAATGATTCTGCACCAATTTATACAGGAAAAGCTATGAAAGATAATGCACCCAGAGTCTATGGAAATACACCCGTGGAAGATGGAATATATACAAATATCTGTAAAAATCAAGCAGGTAAGAGAACTTTGTTGGTGATTCTGGTTGGTTTGGGGTTTTTGTCTTTAAAAAATTTTTAAGGTCGTACAGACACATGTGTAAAAAATTGCAGAAGCAGAGGATAGTGTCTCCCTTCCATCCTGACACCCTATCCCACTTTCCAGAGGCTTTAACCAATTTTAAAATCCTTCCACAGATATTTTATGTGTATGTTAGCATCTAAATAAATGGTAGCAATGGTAGCATGTCATAGATATGTCATTCTACCCCTTGATTTTTTCACTTAACAACGTATCTTGGAGATTTTTTTCTATCAGTTCAGAATGATCCACACTGTGTTCCAATCTCTTTGATGATCACCTCTTAAGGCTGGCATCATTTGCTGCTTTATAGTAAACAGACCCAGGACCTTGGCCAACAATGAGAACAATCCCAGCCAACGCTCACTGAGGGCCGGTCATGTGCCAGGCACAGTGCTAAGCAATTTACCTGCCCTGTCTGGTACAAACGCCACTAACTCCCAATTTATATCATTCCCACTGTACAGATGAGAAATCTGTGCCAGGCTTAGAACCAAGGCAATGTGTTTCCAAAGCCTGAGATGGTAAGTACTCTCTGCAAAGTCCAGAGGTGACATGACATTGTGAGGGTAGCTGGCAAGCCACTGCCCTCAAGTGATCAGAGATTTGGATTATAGGCCCAATAACTCTGTTTCTTGTCTTTTACCCAGGGACTGAATACTCTCAGGAGATACATTATGCCACCCCCATGTTCCAGGAGGTGGCACCGAGAGATCAGGGTGAGCCACAGTTTGGGATAAGGGATGCTATCGAAATGGGAGAGTAGTCTCTGTGAGGTCACCATACTCCTAGGCTTTAGGAACCCAAGGATGGGATGAATGGGGGCAACATGCATACCCTAGGAAACCAATAGCAATCAGTACCATGGCTCCTAACAAATTTCATCAGGAGATGGGTAGATGGGGAGGAGAGAAGGATGTGGAGGGGAGAATATCATATAAAAAATCCAGAGAGAAGGATGCAGGTGCACTTCTAAAAACTTTTCAAGAATACATCATTTAATATAGTCCAGGAAAAAAAAATACAGTTAATACTTGGTTCTGTCAGGCCACCCAGCTATTAAAATAGAATTTTTTAAGAGCTTCTATGGATATATATCCTAAGTTTACTGAATTATTTTCTCTTTTATATTATAGAAACCTGTAATGATTGTAAAACTGGATATGTCTATTCTGAACTCATCTTCTGAGATTTAAAGATAGAAACTACATCTCAGGGTAAGATGCTTTTTATAAAGCTGATTTCCATAACGAAAAAGCAAACCTGATTGACACTTAAAAAGGTTTCACCTGGTTACCTAAAGTGAATCACTGTTTTTCATGTTTAAACACTATCCTTTGGCCCTTTCAGGTACATCCAATCCTGTCATCAGACAACAGGTTTGTCAGATAGGATCCTGACTAGTGACAGTTTTTAAATGCTTTTGCTATTTTTAGGCATGGACCATTTCCCCCATGACCACACCATTTAATAAAGAATAATTGTGCAACCACTATGCTCTTCATAAGTGCATCCTGGAAGCGCTACAACGATCATCTACCCATCCCTATGCCCATTAAAGGTTCAGAAGCAGACACACAGAGCAAAAGCCATGTCTAAATTCTAAAACAAAAACTGGTGACCTTGAAAAGGTGTCTGAAGAAAATGGCACCTGCAGTCACCATTGGAGGAAGGCAAGATTACTCAACAAGTACACATTTATTATCCATTGCCATTAAAATTTGCTCTCAGCTTCTGGAAGCCTGCAAAATTATTTATATTGATTTCCATGGACTTTCTCAGTCATCAAGATTTAGGTCATGTCAAAGGCATGCCTTTATATGCTGCATTTCCCATCAGCTCTCTGTCAAGAGAACAGCGCAGAGTTGACTTGGGGGAGAAGAGAGAAGTAGATTAGTTTCCCAGGACTGCTGTAACAAATTACCACAAACTGGTGGCTTAAAACAACAGAAATGTATTTTCTTACGGTTCCAGAGGTCAGAAATCCAAAGTCAAGGTGCCAGCAGGGCTGCGCTCCCTCCAAAGGCTCTGGGGCAGAAGTCTCACTTGCCGCTTCCAGTTTCTGGTGGCTCCTGGTGTTTCGTGGCTTGTGGCAGCACCTCTCCAATCTCTGCCTCATCTTCACGTGGCCTTCTCTCCCTCTGCCTTTCTCTTATAAAGACACTGGTCAGCAGATTTAGGTCAATCCAGGTTGACCTCATCTTGAGATCCTTAACTTATTAATTACATCTGCAAAGACACTTTTTCCAAATAAGGTGATATTCACAGGTTCCAGGAGTTAGGACTTGTCTTTTTGGGGAGCCAACATTCAGCCCACTTCAGGGGACAGAATTATTTCTGGTTTGAATCTCTTATCCTAGGAGTTATAAGTTAAGTCCAGTAAAGCCAAGAGGCATTTCTTGGGTTCCAGACAAACAAAATAACTTGACCAAAATTGTTCTGCTCTGTTCTTTTTCTCTGTTCCCAACAATGGACCTTTCACTAGCAAAATCATAGCTATTAGACACTAAATCTGTGGAACACCTACAAGGCCAGTATTATTAACTTGCTTTTACAGGTAAGGAAATTTAGGCTTAAATGGGATAATTTCTCAGGGTCATCCCTAGCTTGGTACGTGGTTGAACTGGGACTTAAATCCCAGCAAAGAACAGCAGCAGCACTGGCTGTGGGAATGCATCTTCAGGGTGGGAAAGGATATTGTGCACACAGGTCCAGATGAATTTGAGGATTTTGTTGCCTAAAGCAGCATTCATGAACATAATTTCCCCCCTTTCTCTGTTGATATTGTTGTTTGGAAGAAATTGGTATATCACAGAGGCTAAGAGTGTGGGGGCTGTGGAGTCAGAGTGAGCTGAATCCAGGTTCAGTCCTGTGCTAACTGTGTGACTCTGGGTAAGTTACATAAACTCCCTGGGCTTCAGTTTCCTCATTTGAGAGGGTGGGGGAGAGGAGGGGGAGAGAGAGAAATAATACCTACATCATGGAGCTGCTGTGAGAATTAACTCAGGTAATGGATGTAAAAGGTTTGGAACAGGGCTTGGCACAAAGTAAGAACTAAAACAATGACTAGCTATTCATAGTATGATTGATCATGCTTAGCTTGAGTCATACTAATTGGCTGTTCCCCTTAGAAATCATTAAGTCTTTGAGGTTATAAACTTAGTGACTTGCCTACCGTTGCTTCTTCATGTCTCAATCATGAAGCAGAGCCTGAGGCAAGGACTTGGTGCAGGTTGTTTATATGAGGGCCCAGGGAGAGTGAAATAGAGAAGGAAAGGGGTGGGGAGGGGCTAGCAAATTAATGAGCATACCAGTAACTGGATTTGATCCTATTAAGACCTTATTTTTTTATGTATGTATGTATGCAGGCTGCACTGGGTCTTAGTTGCTTCTTCATTGTGGCATGCATGCAGGATCTAGTTCCCCAACCAGGGATCGAACCCAGGCCCCCTGCATTGGGAGTGTGGAGTCTTACCCACTGGACCACCAGGGAAGTCCCCTATGAAGACCTTTTGAGGTCTTGAAGTCCAGAACGCCCCTGGGTTTCACAGCATGCCCTGAATTGACAGCCTCTCATTTTCTCTTGCAAAGCTTCTAAAGCAGTTAGTAGAAGCCAACCAACTCCACAATCCATATAATTACTATTGCCTCATGCCTTTCAAGTGCTAGAACTATTGCATAACCTAGTGCTTCATTATCTACCTCTGCTCCCTTCCCCACTGCAGGGGAAAGTCTTAGAAATTGTGAAGCTATGGCATGTAAGGATTATCTCCACTCCCCTTACCACCGGCAACAGAGTCCTTATTGCCATTCATCCTGGGAGGAATTCCGTTTCCCAGGGCTGCTTTCTAGGGCCTTCTGATAGTCTTATCCTGAGCTAGCCTGGAAAGCAGAGCCTGAGAAAAGGCCTTGTGTGGAACAGAAGGGACACTAGGGAACAGGCGTGAGGGACTGGAGGAAAAGCCAGAACAAGGTATAAGGTTGAGCTGGGCATTGCTGTGGGCAACTGGCGCTTGACCCCACTGGAACCATCTGCAGAGTGAAAAAATGTCTCTCAGAATTGTCCACTTGAGGACTGATAGTGAGAAGCATTTACCCATCAGCTTCCATCCCCCACTAAGGGCTGCCCCAGGAGGTGATGCATCTCCCACTTCTAGGCTGTGCATGTGGGCATTCCAAGTGCACTTCCATTGGCGTCTCACCCAGGGCACTGGAAAGCCCCAGGGCAGAAAAGGAGTGATATGTATTGTATAGTTAAAGCAAGAAAGCTGTCAGCACAAAGTGGGTGAGGCCTCAGATGCACCTGGAATCAGAGGTGGGGCCCAGAGGATGTGACTGGTGGTTGCTCTGCCATCTCTCAACATTTCCTTTGTAACAACTATAATAACGACAAAAATAATAACTGCCATGGGCAGTTAAGTGTCAAGTGTACTTATCCTCACAACTCCCTCCTCACCCAACTCTGAATTTCTGTGGCTTCCGCCTGTACCTACCCACTGAGCAGATGTTGAGCCCCACCCGCATGGCTTTTGCATGAATTGTTTAGGAGGGGAAGAAGAAAAGGAAGAGGAAGAGGATCTATTGAGTTTTCATTTCAATAGTTACACTTTTTTCATGTCTAGAAGTTTCCCTTTGGTTCTTTTTTTAAATTTATTTATATATTTATTTTTGGCTGTGTTGGGTCTTTGTTGCTGGGCACGGGCTTTCTCTAGTTGTGGTGAGCGGGGGCTACTCTTCGTTGTGGTGCGTGGGCTTCTCATTGCAGTGGCTTCTCTTGTTGCAGAGCACGGGCTCTAGGCCCCTGGGCTTCAGTAGTTGTGGCTTGCAGGCTCTAGAGTGCAGGCTCAGTAGTTGTGGGGCATGGCCTTAGTTGCTCCGCAGCATGTGGGATCTTCCCAGACCAGGGCTCGAACCTGTGTCCCCTGCATTGGCAGGTGGATTCTTAACCACTGTGCCGCCAGGGAAGTCCAGCCATGTCCTTTATGGTTAGTGTTTTTTTGTGGATGTGTGCCCAGATAAATATTTTTTCAACTTGAGGTCATACAAGTATTACCATATACTACTATCTACTAAAGGCTCTTTTAGTTTACTTTCATATTTCAGTTGATATCCGCCTGGAATTGTTACTGTAATGTGAAATTGCCATCATACTTGTTTCCACTCCCCCGCATGGACATACCCCGTTGTTCCAGCACTGTCTACTGAAAAGACTGTCCTTTCCCCACTAAACTGCACTGTCACCTTTGTCACAAATCAAATGCCCATATACATGTGGGTCTTTCTGCACTCTAGATTCTGTTTCATTGCTCTGCTTATCTCTCCATATCAATGTCATACTCAGCTTTCAAATGCATCTTGATAACTGCAAGAACAATTTTCCCACCTTGTTCTTTTTAAGAATGTCTTAGCTATTCTTGACCTTTTGCATTCTGTATAAATTTTAGACTCAGCTTATTATTTTCTTAAAGAAAAAATGAACATAATAGGGATTGATTGATATTGCATTGAATTTGTAGATCAATTTGGGGAGACTTAACATTTTTACAGTATTGAGTTCTCCCAACTACAAATATCTCACCATTTGTTTATGTCTTCTTCAATTCTCTCAATAGCATTTTATCATTTTCTGCATAAACAGCTTGCACATCTTTTGTTAGATTTAGTCCTAAGTACTTGATATTCTGATGCTATGGTAAATTGGTTTTTGTTGTTGTTGTTTGTTTTTGTTTTTTTGGGTGAAGTAGAAAAGAATAGCTTTATTGCTTTGCCAGGCAAAGGGGGCCACAGCAGGCTCATGCCCTCAAACCTGTGTGTCCCAACCTGGAGGGGGAAGTGAAGAGTTTTACAGTAATGGTTCAAAGAGGAGGGCATGATCAGGTGGTGGACATGCTTCTAATTGGTTGATGGGGAGGTAAGTGGGAGTTAGTTAGCATCATCAGCCTTCTGGTTCAAACCAGTCTGGGGTCTACGTGCTTGTGGGCAGCATAGAGTTAACTTCTCCCACCTGGTGGGGGTTTCCGTATGATTTTAGATGCTATCCATTCCAAGGTATTCTCTCAACCAGGTGTTAGTGCCCAAAAAGTTCTCGCAAAGAAATGGCACAGAAGACATCCCAGTGGTGCTGACGATGAGCGGGAGTTGGTCTAGCTATAAGTTGGGAATAAAGGGTCAGCACCTGGTTTCAGGACTTAATGAAGCTCAGGTTCTTGATGTCTCATCACAGAAAGAATTTAGTGAGAGACAAAGTGATAGGTAAAAAGTAGACTTATTTATAGAGAAACACACTCCACAGACAGAGTGCGGGCCATCTCAGAAGGCGAGAGTGGCCTTGGGAGACACACTCCACAGACAGTGTGGGCCATCTCAGAAGGTGAGAAAGGCCGGTAAATTGTATTTTTATTTCATGTTGTGGATATATAGAAACACAATCACTTTTTTTGGTTGACTTTATATCCAGCAACCTTGCTAAATTCTCTTTTTGATTTTAACAATTTATCTGTAGGTTTTTCTTACAATCTGGAGATCAGAAAACTACTGCTGCTGTTACCGCTGTTGCCTCTGCCACAACTGCCTCACCCAGAAACTGGAGCCCAATGGAGTGTGGAGTTATGCCACTGGAGACAGTTGCTTTTCAGTGGAAACCATCACCTCCCTTCTACTTTCCAGGTCCCATGTACATGCATTTAATTGGTAGAAGATATTCACAGCCATGCCCTGGCAGCAAAGGAACTGTAATTTTTCAGGTTTCAGACCCCACCAAATAGAAGAAGGGTTATGATGTGGCTTAAGAGAACCAATCAAAATAGCTACCACACTAGCCAAAATATCAATCAAGACTGAGGGGGAAATAAAGACATTTTAAGACAAAGAGTGAGAAGGAGGTTTCCCAATCACATTCACACTGAAAGAACTACACAGTGTACTCGATGAAGAAGGAAACTGAATACAGAGGAAGGGTGTAGGATTCAAGAAGCATATGAGTAAATGTGTGTGTGTGTGTGTGTGTGTGTGTGTGTGTGTGTGTGTCAGGGGGAGGCACAGAGTGAGAGAGAGAGGTCTATGAGGTCTGAAAACATTATAAAGTTACCATGATTTTGAAAGTGTGGTATGGGTATATGGCTGGAGAAGTAGAAATATGTAAATGTAACAGGACAGAAAGTCCAGATATAGATCTAAATACATACAGGAGTTTAGCATATGAAAAATATGGCATTTTAAGTCAATGGGGAAAAGATGCAATATTCAATACACTTTAAAAACTTGAGAACCATATTTAATAAGTTAGAACTCCACTTCATTCTTTGCAACAAAATTAATTCAGCTAGCTCAAATATTAAAATACCTAAAAATGAAGCCACAGACGTGCTAAAAGAAAACAGGAGGAATTTTATAATAATCTTTAAGAGGGAAAGGCTTTTCTAGGTATGACTCACAATCCAGAAGACATAAATGATTGTTAAATTTAGTTAGATGAAACATTTAAAAATTACATTTAAAAATCTTAAACTAAGTCAAAAGAATGGGGGGGTATTTTGAATCCATGTCTTTCATAAAGTATGAAGTTCTACAATATATAATGAGCTCTCACAAATTAAGAAAAAAGCCAAAAATCCAATAGGAAACCAGGAAAAGGCAGTATCTGCAAGGTGACACCAGGGCAGCACAAAAACCTTGATGGGATGAAGAGCTGCAAATAGGTGTGCTCTGACCAGCTGCCCTCAAGCATTTGTCCCTTCTGCCCCTTCTGCTCCCAGAGCTGGGAGATTACAACCTAAGGAGACTGCCTTCTCTCAGTGCTGCTTCTCCTGAAGGATGTAAAGGGGAGACTTAGCCAGAGGAGTGATCAACAGTGGTTCAGTGATGTCTGAAGCTCCTTCTTTCTCCCTTACTGCCCTGGAGGGACATGGGCTAGTGCCTTGTCTTTGACCTTTATTACACACAACCAGAGACAGTAACTGAGATTTCGGGTAGTACATAAACTTATAGGTTAGGACAATTAGACACCTAAGGATTACAATGACCTCCAAGCACATTTCCTTGGCCCCTCAGACATAATGCAGGGGAAGGCACAGCTGGAGAAGGGCCAGAGCAGGACCCTCTAAAGGGCAGGGGCTCCTCTTGCCAGGTCCAGGAAGGGCATTGCTACCTCTCTTGTCCTGGCCACCATCACCTGGGCATTGTCAGAGCTCCTCTAACATTCCACTCTCCAGTGATCTTTTCAAAATAACAGTATGTCCCTTCTCTGCTCAAACTGTGCCCCCTCCTGCCCTAGTGGCTTCCAGAGTCCTTGCTGTGGCCCCCATGGCTCTAAGCAACATGGGCCCTGACCACCTCTCTGACCTCACCTTCTCCCCTTCTCCCCTCTGTTCTGGCCTGCTTTATGTTCCTTGCTCACTCTACACCATTTTCCTCCTAAGGGTCCTAGCGCTTGCTACTCCCTTCTGCCTAGAATGTGCTGCCCCAGATGCTCACATAGCTGGCTCCTTCACATCATTCAGTCTCAGCCGGAAGGCCAGTCCTCAGAGGCCCCCCTGATCGCCTATGTAAAGCACACTACCCTAGGCATGATCTAGCACGCCATCCTGTCCTATTTTACAACACCTGAAATTACCTGAAATTGCCCATGCACCTACTTGCTTATTGTCTGTCCCCGCCTCCCCACCCCTAGAAGGGCCTTGTCTGTTTTGTTCACCACTATATCCCCAGCACCTAGAGTTCCTGGTACTTGGATGCTCAAAAAGCCTTTGTGAATAAACAAAATGAACAGATATACAACACATATAATAACAGGCCAGTCTTTAGGAGAAGCACAACTACCCCTGGCATTGAAATCTGAGAGAAATTTCTCCCATGCTTCCTCACAGGAAGACGTGGTGTACGTAGCAAACAAATGCCCTCAAGAACATTCTTACGGCTAAATGAAGAATGAGTTTTATAGAACTATTTCTCATAACATCTTCCAGTACATATTGGTGTGGTGTAATACCTAAGAAGAGTATTTGATAAAACAAAATTTATTAAATGCAATTGGGCTGGAGGGAAGTTTTGTCAAAATAATACCATCCAGGTATGCAGCTCTCTGATAAATTTAACAGTGGTTACTACAGGAGTGAACATCAGAAACCACCCGTAAGTATTTTAAAATATACTTATGAGGGCCCCACTGTTAAGAGAAATAGTAAGTCTGTCTGGGATAGGGCTCAAATATATTTATTTTTAAAAGCTCCACAGGAGATTCTGATGTGTAACTCCAGTCAGACACTTCTGATCTGGATAATCCTCCATAAATATTACTTACCTCAACTGCAGTATAGACATTCCATGTTGCCAGTTAGTGCAGTCAGCTGATCTGAGACCAGGAATACGATCTTCCTGTGAGGCTGAGGCCCCTAAGAAGACAAAGTACCTAAATAAAGGTACCTGTGGGCAGGACTGAGATTTTCTTCAGAAAAATAATTTTTAAAAACATTTTATTCTCAGTTATATTAAAACTAAATATTGGACCCCAAACTGCAAAAATGAAATTTAAACTTTTAAGTAGACATATGGTGGGAATACAGGCATTGCAGTACTGAGAGTTCTGTGATTAAGGTGAGATAAAGCAAATGAGCAGTTGTGTGTCATGGCATTCTAATTTTATCACCCTCAGTATTCTTGAGAATTGGGATTCTTTTTTTTTTTTTTTTGCGGTACGCGGGCCTCTCACTGGTGTGGGCTCTCCCGTTGCGGAGCACAGGCTCTGGACACGCAGGCCCAGCGGCCATGGCTCACAGGCCCAGCCGCTTCGTGGCATGTGGGATCTTCCCTGACTGGGGCACAAACCCGCGTCCTCTGCATCAGCAGGCGGACTCTCAACCACTGTGCCACCAGGGAAGCCCCAGGGTTCTTGATGTGGGAGGAGATACAGATGTCTGATAGAAGAGGTTAAAGTAAAAACTCTTAAGTTCTAAAGGGGCATGAGGGGACTTTTGGGAGGTGATGGAAATGTTCTATATTATCATTGTGGTAGTGGTTACACATTTGTCAGAACTCATAATCTGTACACTTAAAATAGGTAAATTTACTGTACGTAAATCATATCTCAATAAAGCTAATCCACACACACATACACCAGTCCTGAATTTGAATTGCAATTATTGGTGAGTTCGTGATGGCACCCAGAGTATAGTCTCCAAACAGTTTTCCAGTAAAATGAACCAGGGCTCCTTGGAGAAACTCTAAACTATACAATCTCTATATTACATATTAGATACCAAGGAAGCTATCAAAGACTACTAAAGTTGTGCCAAAAGGACTTGAGGCCAACATGAAGAGGCTCCCACTGGCCAAAGACAGAACAATTTGTGCATGAAAAAGAGTAACTTTAAAGAGGACAAATCTAGCATTTCTCCCACCTTTCCCATACCTCTAAGCAAACAGCAGATGAGATATTTTCTTTTATATAAGTATTCTAGCTAATAAATAAAGAAGGAAGATGGAATCAGAATATCACCATTTTGCCACCTCTAATGAACTGACTGATCTAGGCACTGGTCAATGATTGCTAGCATTCCTCCAAGAGAAACAGCCAGTCACTGCTCCCTGATGGGAGAATACAGCCTATAAAATAATCTTGCCCCCCCCCGCCAAGCTAAACTTGAAGCTGATCAAGCCTCTGGATTCAATTCCCAATCTATAGGAAATATATAGAGAGGAATAGGTTAAACTACACCAAGGGGATTCAATAAGCAAAATCCAAACAGTAGAAAACACCATAACAAACAACTCAAATGTCTTGGGGAAAAAAAAAAAAAAAAGAGTGTGAGCAGGTGAGAGAGAACTCAAATCTATTGTATAAGGATAAGAGAGACTAAAAGACCTACAACCAACTTTAATAAATGGGTCTTATTTGGATCCTGATCCAACAATGAGACAACTGGAAACTAAGTGGATATGATATTAAAGAATTGGTTTTTAAAAACTTTTTATTATTAAAATCTTCAAACATACACAAAAAGAAGCAGTACATGAACTCCCATGTACCCATCACTCAAATTCAACAACTCAGCACTATCCCTATTTTCCCTCCATATTCTACCACTTTTTTTTTTTTTTTTTTTTTTGCGTTACGCAGGCCTCTCACTGTTGTGGCCTCTCCCGTTGCGGAGCACAGGCTCCGGACGCGCAGGCTCAGCGGCCATGGCTCACGGGCCCAGCCGCTCCGCGGCATGCGGGATCTTCTCGGACCGGGGCACGAACCCGTGTCCCCTGCGTCGGCAGGCAGACTCTCAACCACTGCGCCACCAGGGAAGCCCCTACCACTTTTTAAAACTAAATTTTAAAACAAGTCTCCGATATCATATATTTTTACTCAAAAATATTTAAGTATGTGTCTCTATCAGACAATGACTTTTTAAAAAGAAAAATAAAGCCATAATATCATTATCACACCCAAGGAAATTCTCAATAATTCCTATTATCATCTACTGTTCATTTTTTTCAGGCGTGAGAATGGTTAACTTAACAAAAGATCCTGAACTAAAATATTTACAAATGAACCGATAGCTGCGATCTGCTTCGAAATAACGTAGAAGGGCGATGTGGGGTGGATGAGGCAAGACTGGTCAAGGGTTGATGGTTGTCGGTGCTGGGTGATAGGTACATGGGGTTAATTATACTATTCTGTGTATGTTTGTGTTTGAAATTCTCCCCAAGAGCAAAAAATAAGAACCAAAAAATAAAGACCTACTAAGTAAAGTCAACTCAGATAAGCCAGCCAAGCTTTTAAGACATTTTACACAAAGTATCAGAATTTTTGTCAGGTTGGTAATGACAACATAGTTAACACAAACATAATCAGCACACAAAAGTTTAAAGATTTCTTATAAACATATCTATTAGAATCAGACATGAAATACACTAATATTAGATTATGCCATTTAACATTTATTTTAGCTTGCTTTGCAAAAGTCAATAAATGTTCTCATTATTAAAATTTTAGTTTTAGGTTAATCTTTGATATTTGACAGTGTATATAAAGACCCTTCTTTCCTGATAACAAAACCCATTTCAGAGAAGACAAGACAGTACTGCCCCAAGGGATAAATTGTGTTTGATCCAAATTAATCACGATATTCTCATTCCCTTGGACAATGACTGGCCTAGTAATGACCATGTGATTCAGTTCTGATAAATAGAATAAAATGTAAATAAGTCTTCTGACCGGGATGTTTGGGAAAGCTTTTACTTTCCTAATTAAAAACAGAAGAGCCTTGGCTGGCTAGCTCTTATCTCTTTGACTTTCTTCCTAACTCGAATGTGGCTGAGAAGGCTAGAAATACATCCACCATCTTATGACCAAGAAGAAACAAGTATAAAGATAAAAGCCAATATACTAAAGATGGTGGAAAGACAGCCAAGCGCCTTGCTCCCTAACTACTATAGAGGAAACAATTACACCAGCTCTGG
The DNA here is from genome assembly GCF_964374135.1 of Grampus griseus. NCBI lineage: Eukaryota > Metazoa > Chordata > Mammalia > Artiodactyla > Delphinidae > Grampus > Grampus griseus. Next base: position 14,033,006 of record NC_139014.1, on the reverse strand, counting down.
ACAGTCTACCCCCTCGATTTCTTGTTATGAAAGAAACAAACTCCAATTTGCTTAAGCCAGTATAGCAGTCCTTTTGTTTCTTATAGCTGAACATATTCCTGATACCATGAAATACATCAAGAAATATAATAAAAACTGAATCAAAAAAAGCACCAAAAAAAACCACTAATAATAATCTCAGTTAAATAAGACAACCAAATTAGGAAAGGAGAATATTTATTACACAAATATTAGAATCTATACATTCTTAGCTGATGATATATATTTAGTTAAAAAGTCTTTTACTTTGGATATATGCATCGTTTCCTTCATTGTGGTGTCTCTACTTCTCAGATGTATTAATCCATTCTCCAAAGTAGCTTCCGTAATCAACACTGTGAAGAGGATACTCATTTCATCATATCTAAGAAAAAAAGGTAGTTAACCAAAACATGTGAGCACAAATATAGACTGTAAATTCACCACATTACCAGCTTTAATTACTCAGGAGCCAATGCCACCTTCAAGAGTCACAAAACTCAGGGACTTCCCTGGTAGTCCAGTGGCTAAGGCTCCAAGCTCCCAATGCAGGGGGCCCAGGTTCGATCTCTGGTCAGGGAGCTAGATCCCACATGCTGCAACTAAAGTTCCTGTATACAACAACTAAATTTCTATAAAAAAATTAAGAAAGAAAGAAAGGAAAAAAAGAGTCACAAAACTCAAAGGCAGGGCTTGAGAACTGAACCCAAAAATACTTTTTTCAAGTTTCTGAATCATTTTCAAAGTAAAATTTTCAGGAAGTTTCTGACTTATTGTAATAGCTAGGAAGTCATAAAAGAAAAGAAAATATAAGAAATAAACACTGGTACCTCAACACACCATTTGGTGTGATCTGGATGAACCTCAGAATAACCTCAGCCTTTTGGTATTTGGATACAATCCGAGAAAATAATTTTAGACAAAACTCTCTTATAATACTACTATAATATTAAGATCTAGTGTACAACAAATTATACCAAAAACCATGCTAAATATATACCTTAGTACACTAACTTACAGTTTCTAGTTTAGCAATAACTGAATATGTTCCACACTGGCCTTCCTTCTGTTTACCCAGTCATACTATCTGATTGTTTCTTTTCTTTTAGGACTCCACCAGAAATTATCTTATTTATCTACTTGCCTGTTGTCTATTCTATCCCACTAGAATAAGTGTCATTAAGAACAGGAAACTTTTCTGTGTTGTTTATTGCTGTATCAAAGAACAAAAAATATAGTGGGTACTTAATAAATATCTGGAGAAAAGTATTCTGGGACAAAGGAAAAAAACTATCCTGGGACATAAAGCCTTTACCATGTAAAGAACAATTGTAACTTGATATTGTCCACATGACTCAAAGTGTAAGATTTTAGAAACTGAGAACACTGGAAAGTTCAAGTACCACCCCTTCATTTTATATATGATAAAGCCATCAGTTGCTTTATCTATAGAAACTTATTTTTCTTCTGACATCATCTGAAAGGTATATTTTAACAAGTTACTACAGAACTGAGGAGCAAAACACGAAGCTTCACAACTTTTCACCTAAAAGATATGTATTCAACACAAAAAGCTAAAAAAATAACAAAATAAACCCAAAGTAGGGAAAAATGAATTATTTTATTAAAAAACAGAAGTTAATGAAAATAGCAGGGGGTAAGACTAGAGACAGGAGATCAGTTAGGAGATTATTTCAATAATCCAGTCAAGAGATACTGGTGATCTTAATGGGGAGATGTGGATGTGAGATACATTTAGGAGGAAGACAAGAGTTAGTGATGGACTAGACTCTAACAGTAAGGAAGAGGGAGGAGTGAAGGACAATATCCAGGTTTCAGTCTTGAGCAATCAGGTAAACAGAGGTGCAGATCACCGAGAAAACTAGTTCTCTGTTCTCTGGAATAGAATTACCTTCCACTCAGCCTGAGAATAACAAGGCCAGCAAGGAAAAGGCACTCCACTCATGTTCCCCCAGTCCTGATTCAACAAATGTGTCTAATATAAATAATTCCATCCCTGATAAACTGATAAACTCAGGTACACATACTTCATGGTATTAAGTCTTGAAGTTTCACATAGTTTGCACTTATATATACCTGATGAGTATTGTTTCCTGCTGTACCAATTAACTAAGGGTATGTGGTTCTGTAAATAGGAAAGTTAGGAATAATTTTGAATTATAGTATATATAGATATTTAGAAGAAATCTGTTATAAAGAAACATCGTATAATCAAAAACTCTGAATACATTTTTTAAGCAAGAAAAAACAACATTCTTACTTTGAATAAAGTTGTTCCAATGAGGATGGCACAGTTTCCAAATAACCAGGCCACACAGATATTCCATTTTCTAATAATTCATTAAATAGCCCTTGACAAACCTGGGGAAAAATACAAAAACTCTGAATATGAAAGAAAGAAAAGTAGCTAGAGTTATTACCCTATTTTTATGAAACCACCAATCATCTTTTTCACTCTTTAAAGTGGGCATAAATCCCTTTAATTACATGATAATATTGTTGATAATTTTATATATTGTATACTTATAAATTGTATACTTCTTCTGAAGAACTTAAACACTGCAAAGCAGAATACTAAATGCAAATCTGAAATTTTTATACCAAATATAAGAATTTTTATTATCATCATTCATAACACAAATAAACAAAAGCAAAACAGATTCTATCAGAAAAAAACAGTCCAAAGGGCTAAGTTAACTCTAAACTTATCTGAGACTTGAGAACTGAGCCTAAGGGTTATAATACGATGTAAGGAAGAGAAGGAAGAGCCATTAAAGGAAACTAAGGAGAAGGAGCCAGAAAAGTATGAAGAAAACCCAGAGAGTGGTGTTCCTGAAGCCAACTAAAGAAAATGTTTCAAGAAGAAAAGAATGATTGATTAGTTTCAGTGGAATGCTGGAGACAAAAGCCTGATTGGAAATACAGAAGTAATGATGAGTAAATGACATAGTACACTTTACTGTTTTCTTAAAAATGGTGAAGCAAGAAAAAGAAAAATTTAAAACTCCCTTAACAATCTAGAACTAAAATTCTAAAGCAGAATTTCTCTCATTGGCACTGCTGATATAGGATGTTTAGCAGCATCCCTGGTCTCCATTAGATGTCCGGACCACCCTTCCCCACCTTCTGACAACCAAAAATGTCCCCCAAAATGTCCCCAGATATTACCAAATGTCCCCATGGGGAGGGAGAGGGGGAGGATGGTGGGATGGGGTAGGGGTGTGTGCCTGAGCTAGAGCACTGTTTCTCAAACTTAAACACCAGAATCACCTGGAGGGCTTGCAAAACACAGATGGCTCAGCCTCGCCCCCCAGAGTTTCTGATTCAGCAGGTCTGGCAAGAATTTGCATTTCTAACAAGTTCCCAGGGAAAGACCACAGCGAAGTAAATGGGTGTTAAGGTACAGGATATTTTGGGGATAGATGAGAATATAGATATTAATAAATCTAAGAAATTATCAGGGAAAAATAAATATGAGTTTTAGTAAGTTTAGTTTTGGTTGCCAGCAGAAAATGTGCTCTAACAGAAGGTAGAAAAGGAGAGAAAAAGTTCTAAGCATGATAAAGCACAGGTGAAGACATGGGGAAATAACCCACAAAACCTCTTTCATAGCCCAGAAAGTTACATACGTAAGGATTCTCTTTGTCATACTGCTGAGGGGAAAAGTGTTAAAAACAGAATAAGACACTACTCTTTTGGTAAAACACCCAAGGCACAAAATACTACTAATATGCTTACAAACAAAAACAAAACAAAACAAAAGGCCTACAATGGTAATGATGAAAATCTACGAAGCAGAGTTCTTTGTCCTTCAAGCAAAAAAATCCCTAGGAACTTGGTACCTACCAGGGTGTTGTGGAGCCTCCTGCAATCCTGGGGGAAATGTGGAAATTAAGCCATTCTCTTCCCTTTCCCTGAGCTCATTATCCCCACCTTCCCAGACCCCTGCACAGGAGCCCGGGAAAGCCAGGTCAATCTTTCTAGTATCCTCACTCAGGTCCCTGGATGGGTCTGAGATACCCAAACAGAAATGACTGTTGAAGTGGTCCTGGTTTTTCTTAACAGTATTTAATTTGACCAGATAGATTAGAAAAATAAGATTACAGATCTAGAACTTGTGCTTATACCAAAAAGTATCAAAAGTGTTAAGTTAAAAAGGGAAGAGGGTAAGAAATAATTCACTAGACGTCTGTACAAATATTTTGATTGCCAAAATTATGCATACTCATTTAAAAAAACGCAACTATGACTGGGCATGACATTAACAGCAAGGCCCACTGAACTGTATTCAGCTTCTTTAATATAATATACTTCAAATTATCTGTAATTAACTGTAGTATTTATTATTATTTAATTAAAATTCATTAATGAATGATTTAATTAAAAATTTAAAAATTCATTAAAAATGGATTTTTTCATTGAATAAAAATTTCATTATTTAATTAAAATATGTTCACAGTTCATTATTTAATTAGAATTTTTTAAAAAATGAATCAAAATAAAACTTTAGATGGCAAACTACTCATTTACTTGGAATAACAGTTATAATTGAAATCATGACATTAAAACTTATTTAACCCACCTGTCTTAGTTCCACTGTTGGGCCTCTTCCCACATCCAAAGCAACCTTAATAGGGGCTAAACAAGGGTGAAGTTTAAGCACCTAAAACAATTTAAAGAGAAGGGGTAAAAAGGACAAGCACTAATTAACATGAAGCTGTTTAAGCAGTTAAAATTTTCTGTGTGAAAATGGAAGCTAGCTGAGGTCATAAAAAATATCACACAATGATGTATCAACCATCTTTATTCAGCTGCTCATAGATTTCTCCATTCAGGCATTCTACAGAAATAAGTTCACTTGATATTCTCCCATTTTCTGACAAATCCATTTTCTCTCAGTTGAAATGCCCCTTTCTGGCATCACTGCCTTCCCTACCCAGCCTGAGCCATGTGGCTTATCACTTGGACTTTCTCTTGCCAAAACCCATCACTCTATGCATTCATTCAGCCATTCAACAAACATGTGAATGGCTACTTGGTACGAGAAATAATTCTAGGTGGTGGGGACAAAAATCCTGTCCCTCATAATGCAGAGAAGCAGATAACAAAATAGATAAGTAAATAATATATTTGAAGGTGGTTAAGCGTTGAAAAAAAAAGAAGATAGGAAGTGCTGGCAAGGGGTGGGCTGGTGGAGGGTTGTTTGCTATTTTAAATAAGGTGGTAAGAGGGAATTCCCTGGCGGTCCAGTGGTTAGGACTCCACGCTTCCACTGCAGGGGGCGAGGTCTCTGGTGAGGGAACTGAGATCCCACATGCCGCACGGTGCAGCCAAAAAAAAAAAAAAAAACTACAATGGGACCATTAAAAATAAATAAATAAATAAGGGGGTAAGAGAAAGTCTCCTTTCTGAGGTGACATGTGAGCAGACTTGAAAGGGGATGGAGGGACGAGACGTGGACTTGGAGGAAGAGCACTCAGACAAAGGGGAGCATTAATGACAAGGCTCTTGAGCTGGGAGCACACACTGGGCATGTTCTAGAAACAACAATAGGTCTGTGCTGCTGGAGCAGACTGAGTAAGGTGGAGAGGAGTTGAAGGTCAAAAGGGATAATGCTTTGTAAAACATTTTAGGGGCTTTGGCTTTTCCTCTGAGTGAGAGGAGGAGCTTATTGGAGTGTTTAGAGCAGAGGAACAAAGTAACGCGTACCTTTTAAAAGGGCCACTCAGTGCAGGGAGGTGGGGATGATGGTGGCTTAGATCAGACTGCGAACAGGGGAGGTGCTAAGAAACCGTCAGATTCAGGATATATTTTGAAGACAGAATCAAAGAGGTTTTGCTGATGGTTTGGATGTGCAGTATGTAAGAGAAAGAAAAGAAAGGATCCCCCTTGTTTGTCTGCTACACACACCCTATAAATCCCAAACAATTCTATAAATGGCCACATCAGGCTAAACAAGCACTGCATAATAAATCACTAACTAGGCAGAGTGGTGCTACAAACTCATGGTGTCTAATCCCAGTTGAGCACTCAACACGTGAAAAATTTTGATTTTGGGGAAGCTCCCTTTCCCATTCAAGGGAAATATGAGTATTCTAAACTCTTGCCACTTAAACCCCTACTCCTCCACATTTTAAGCTAATAATCTTGCTTCCTAATTCCCCAAGAAAATAGAGGATATGAGTAAAACTTCCTTCAAGGGCTAACCAGCTCTAGTAGCCTATTTATATCTATACAATTGTTTCTTTCCACCCTGCTGTTTCAAAAAATAACTCCCTTTTCAAGACAAAACCCCACAACTTGTGTTCTTGATTCTGTCTTGGTCCTTCCTGTTTCTTCTAAAATCTTGCTCCATTAGGTACTTCATTTCTCTCCTATTTCTTCAACCCCTCCTCTCTCTTGATTTTCAGCCCATAAAAATGCTCAAATTGCACATCCTAAAATAAGCCTTTCCCTTGACCCAGACCCATGTCTAGTTCCTGTGATCCAGTGATCAGCCACTTGGGGTCAGACCAGAAGCAGAGAGGTTAATACCACAAGTCTTGCTGGCCTGTTTTACTTACTCCTACTTAACACTCAGCTTCTGATACAAGCAGAAGCCATAAGTGAAAAGGCTCAGGGGCTAAGAATCAGAGACAGCTGTCCAGCTGCCCAAGTTCAAACAGAAACGCCTTTGGGATTACCCAAGAGGGATTCCTTCTTCTATTCTGTGAGAACCTGCTTATTATTCCTGTGGGCAGATTCTAAAAAAACCTGAAAAATAAATAACTTGCACTAAAAAAATTATTATTCAGAGTTTATATTAGAAACCAAGTACACTAACATAAAAAAAGGGAGAGAAATATTTTTAATTTCCCAAGTCTATCTCTGAAATATCAAAGCACCTTTCTATGAAGATCTTTCTTTCTTGTAAAGGAGTTCTCTGTTAGCTGGAAAGAATCGTAGAGATATGCCAGCATGCCTCGGTCTAGATCTCCATTTATGGATAAAACAGAAGGAACCACATTTTTCCGTCCATCTCTGCCCTTCACAGAAAAGGAGAACAAAAATAAAGCATCATTTAGCAGAACTATCTCTTAAAATTACATTTTTCACTTACAGAATCAGAATACAAATTGATCAGTAAGTCTAGATAGACTGATGAAATTTTTAAAATTATCATTTGGCAACCCTCATAGTAATAATCAATTTGGGCAAGAATCATCAATGGATGTTGCAATCAGTAGGCCAGAATCTGGTGAGAAACAGGTTATTTACATAGTCAAAGTATCTGCCCACAAAAGGCTTATTAATTACTCATCAATTAATAAGTACAAAATACTTATCAACTTTACACTGGAGAAACCTGGAAGCATCATCTTAACCAAGCGATAAAAGTTAACATCACCAGTAACAAGCCAATATGATGCACTGAGAAGAGGGTAGCACCATTTCTGTGGCATTCTTAGCAAAAATACATAAATCATGAGGAAACATGAAAGAAACTCAAACCAGGGGACATTCTACAAAGTAACCGGTCTGTACTCTTCAAAACTGTCAAGGTCATGAAAGACAAGGAAAAATAAAAGGAACTATTTGAAGGAAACTAAGGACACATGACAACTACATGAAATACAGGATCCTAGATTGGATCTTGGACCTATAAAGGGCAGATTAGAATAATTGGTTACATCTGAAGGGTTCTGTGGATTTGAGAATAATAGCAGATTACTGTTACTTTCCTGATCATAATGATTGCATTGTGGTTATACAGGTGAGTCCCTGTACTTGAGAAATGCATACTGAAGTATTAAGACGTCATGGGGCACCATGTCTACAGCTTATTCTCAAATGGTTCAGAAATGATCACAGTTAGAGAATCTGGGTAAAGGATACATAGGCGCGCAAGGTAAAACATACATGTAATTGAGCTACATTTTCAGGATACATGCGTAAAAGTTCATGATCTCCTAGATTCCACAGGGTTTCTATTGGCTCCTTTCCCCACGGAAAATTGTAGTAAAGTTTGTTTCCTTTTCGGCCCGCTTCATCCTGACAATCACTGCTGCTGAAGTTAGATGGACTCACAGCAAACTGGAAAAGAAAGTTTGTCTTATTAACTTATTAAAATAAATATTAAAAAGTAAAGTTGCCCCCAGCAACTGAATGAAACTGGTCAAGTCCCAAATAAAAAATTGTTAAGTTTAATTAAATATGAGTGAATATACTGTTACAAATAGTGTTTTTTAATCTGAAAGAATTACAGAGAAAAACTGTTGATGCTATCTAGCATTTCTGTGGTCAATTAATAAGAAGGGAATGAACCATGAACTAAGTGGGATAAAGAAGAAAGTATCACATACTCACCATTCTCATCCTTCCTTATTTGTGATCATTCCATTTAGTTTACATGGGTGTTTGGAGATTTTGAGAGTTAGAGAAATAAGACAATGGCATGACAAAAATGCTTACTTCAACTCTTTTCTCTTAGGCTTACACTGAAACGTGACTGTAAATTACAGGACCATTTGACTAATATGGAGAGTTCATGGAGGTTGGAAGCAAAACTAACACAGTATTGTGAAGCAATTATACTCCAATAAAGATCTTTTTTAAAAAAAAAAGCTAAAGCTGTAAGAGTGGGCAAGGGTCCAACTCTACACCAATCAGGAATGCCAGGTGAGGGATTTGAACTTTACCTAGAATGTAAAGTCTTACCAACAAAAGTTTCTGAGCAAGACATCAACAGACGTCTTTACTAAAGTAACTTTGTTTTATGGAACAATGAAAATTATTACAAAGAGTTTTTATATGTAGTTGTTAATTTATTATAGCTGTCTCTTATAAATATAACATTGCTACATCAAAATAAATTTCATTTATTGTAGAGAAGTATTACCTCTGACACACTAAGACAATTTGCCTAATCATTATTAAATTAAGGGTAATTATTGTAGTACCTTTCTCCACCACAGGAGTCGATGACGTAACCAGAAATCAAGCCACTGGCTTGCAGTTCTTGCTGAAGTAAACCATACCAGTGAAGCTTCAGTCTTTTCACCGATTCTTTGGATATCAGAAATATCAGATAATCACTTATTTGAAAATCATATAATCTATCCCAAAGTGAAAGTGACTGTTTAAATACAAGGTCAAGTTATTTCCATTTTTTTGTGTACCTTTTAACACCATCAGGTGTCTGCTTAGTATCAGAAACAGGATGAAAACACACTCCAATCTGAGCAAGGCCAAAAGGTAGCCTCTTGTTTAGCAGATCCAGGTAATTAACATAATGCTCCAAGGCACCTGTCAAAAGATAAATCAATCACTATATAAACCTATTTTATAAACCCAAATAATTTTGGTCAATTTATAGACAAATTAATAATATAATGCTAACACAGCAGTAAGTACAGTAGCATGGAGCTACTAAGGCAGATCTTAATTGATTACCACTTAATTTTAGGTAGTTTCCCCCAACTTTTTAGTATGAAGATTTTCAAATCTACAAGAAAGTTGAAAGAACAGTACAATAAACATCTGTAAACCCTTAACCTAGATTCACCAATTGTCAACATTCTGCCACATTTATTTTCTATTTCTTGTTCACCCCAAAACATTTTAGCATGTACCTCCTAAAATTAAAAATATTCACTGTATACCACTATTACACCATTAAATTAATCATAATATCATAATTTCACCTAACTTATGGTCAATATTCTATTTTCTCGAATTGTCATCCCAAAAGCCATTTACTGCTGCTCTCTTTCTCCCTAATTAAGGTTAACTCACTGCATTTTATTAGGTCTCTTAAATCACTCTGAAACTAGAATATTTCCCCTGACTTCTCCCTCTCTAACTTTGCTTTTAATGATATCAATTTTTAATTTGAGAACAGGCCAGTCATAGATTATCTCACATTAGATTTGTCTGAATTTTTCCTTATTTAATTTGGGTTAATCATTTTTAGCAGGAATAAATACTACATAGTTGATGTATATGTGCTGTTGCATCCTAACAGGAGTAACACAGTATCAAATAATCCCACTTTTAATGAAACCAGATTTGATTACCAAGTTAAGGTAGTGAATATCCTTTCCCCAACATTATCCTGCTCCCCAACAATCTTCCACCCAATATTTTATTTTATTTATTTTTTAACAAAGGGGCAATCGTTTTCTTTTAATTAATTAATTTTTGGCTGCGTTGGGTCTTCGTTGCTGCATGCGGGCTTTCTCTAGTCGTGGCGAGAGGGGGTTGCTCTTGTTGCGGTGCGCGGGCTTCTCATTGCAGTGGCTTCTCTTGTTGCAGAGCATGGGCTCTAGGCACACGGGCTTCAGTAGTTGTGGCTCATGGGCTTAGTCGCTCTGTGGCATGTGGGATCTTCCCGGACCAGGGCTCGAACCCGTGTCCCCTGCATTGGCAGGCGGATTCTTAACCGCTGCACCACCTGGGAAGTCCCACACCCGATATTTTAGAATCTGTTGATGAACCCCTGCTTGAATTATTATTATACCGAGGATTACAAAATCATAAAAAGGTGATTTTTCTATCCTACCTTTCCTTCTACATTTATTGCATAGCTCCTACAAAGACAAACTCTTTCCAACTACTCTTTCTACCAGCAGCCTCAATTACTTAATTTTTTGTTTAACACTGTGGATTAGATTTTTAATTTTATTTAATGTGTTCTGATCCCATTACCATCAATATTTATTTTAATGTTCAATTTGTCCCAAACTTAGCCAGTGGGAGTCTCCTTCAAGCCAGCATCTATGTCCTTTTAACATAAACCCACTAATCTTCTAGTAATTCTTTGCTTTCTAGCACCATAAACTGTGCCAAAGTCACTTTGTACTGCCCTGCCCCATACCTGGAATGAGCCATTTCTCCAAGCACTGGTTCCTTTAGAAACCAAATTCTGGGTACTAGGTGTGTTCATTGCTATTGTCATCGCTTCTAGGCCCCTTCAATGAAGAAAGTTAGGAAATTTGTATTTTTAAAAAATCATGAATTCACACTGATAGTCAATTCAAATGTAACATTATAAAGTTTATCCTTGCCTTGTTGTACATCTTTTCTCTTTCAGTGAAAATCTTGGTTCCTAATAAATCTATCCATTGGTCTATTTGCTTTATCCTATATGTGAAACAGCTTCAGAATTATAATCCCAACATTTCTACTTACAATAAATCAATACAATAAAGTTCAAGATTTCTTTGCAGTTCTTTATGCACTTAGATTATATCCCACTGAATGATAACACTGTGTTCAAAAGTTACTTGATTTGAGATTTCCACTTCTGGTAATAGTAGACAAGCTTGTTGATAACAAGAAAAACTGGTCAAGAAACTGAAAAAAAGAATCTGTTTAAAGACACAGGAGAGCTGTCAAGGCAGTAAGGACTTGAGGGTCCAAGATTTGGAGAGAATGTAAGAACAGAGGTGAACCCAACATTTAGTGCTGCTTTTCCAATCTGAAGTAGGAGAACTAAGAAGCTGAAATGCTGAGCAGAGCTTCCTGACATTGTATGGGGCTAGGAAGCCCCAAAATTGTAGTTCGAGGCTCTTAAGGAGGAGGGGCTCTGGAAAACACCCCAGCCTTTCACTACGTACACTCAAAGGGCTACACTCTAGGAGCAGAGGTGAAGCAAAAAGACTGAAATCCAGCCTCAATACACTTAATCCCGGATTGTATTAAGAAGATATGCCCTAGCTGCCTGCCAAAAGCAAAAGTAAACCCTCCCAGGTAGAAGAAAACAATGCCACCCAGAGCCTCAATTTATCTCTACAATTAACACACAAAGTACCTAGAAAATCGAAAGTCCAAATGACCAAAAGCCCAGAGTAAGACAGATAACAGAAACCGACATATCTGAGTTATCAGATATAGACTTTTAAGTGTAATTAATGTGTTCAAGAAAGCTGATAACAAGATGCTGGGGGGTGAGTCTAACATATGTGTAATTAATCACAGAAGGACAGAAGAAAGAATGGGGCAGTAACAATATTTGGAGAAAAAATGGCTGAGAAATTTTAAAAACCGTTCATAAGTAGAGGCTACCACAATAGCTCAAACATGAAATAAAGAGGGTAAGGGCACTGGGCATGGAAAGAAATGGCAAACTGGTACTCAGAAGCTAAAAACACTAGACAACCAAAAATTTGGCAAGTATGTGGATTTAAGTTTCTAAAGGCAAGAAAATGTCTGGCACATCAATAAATGCTTTGATGAATCTAAGAGAGCTATGTTTCATTTTCTAATAGGGAAGAAAAGATTTATTTGTTTTGGGACATGGTAATGAGCAGTGATTTAACTTCCCCAAAGTAAAATCATCATAGAATAATTAAAGTAGCACAAATCAAAATTGTCACGTTTACCCACCAGTTTAAGTTTGCTTTATTTTATTAAGGAAATCTTTAAAAGTTTACAATATAGGTATCAATTTTCAGAGAACCATGGACACTGGTTATTTTAAATTACTTCCTAGTACCACTTAATAAAAAATGGTAAGGATAGCATTTTGCAAAGATGAGATGCTGTGGCAGCAAGTCTGTCCTGTAAAAATTCTAAATTTTTTTTTCCAGAATCTCTGCTATCATGATCTATTTGACTTTGAAAGCATATTGTGCCCTACAAATTTCTGTGTATTCACTCAAGAATCGCTTATAAAACTTGATTAGTCCTATTATTCTGCCAATTCAAAAATTACCTTAAGGGCTCTTCAAACAACAGATTGTGTAGATCAGTTTTCGGTAAGAAAAACTGGGGGAGGGCATTTTCTTGTTGCTCTAAAAAAACAAGCTCTCGATTAGCCTATAGTGTGTAAAAAAAAGAAAACTATGGAAGTATTTATAAATATTTCAGTAACAATGAACCAATGATTCAAACACACGATTTAATTTAGGTCCTAATTCTAGGGCCGCTCAATAAACTCCAAAATTCTAGGGTTGCCTTGTGAAACTGAGAGCTTTATTAGAGCCTTGGGCCGGATTCTTTTTTTTTTTTTTTTTTTTTGCGGTACGCGGGCCTCTCACCGCTGCGGCCTCTCCCATTGCGGAGCACAGGCCCCGGACGCGCAGGCTCAGCGGCCATGGCTCACGGACCCAGCCGCTCCGCGGCATGTGGGATCCTCCCAGACCGGGGCACGAACCCGTGTCCCCTGCATCGGCAGGCGGACTCTCAACCACTGCGCCACCAGGGAAGCCCCGGGCCGGATTCTTTAAGGAACAATAACGATCCCATGAACCAGTTTTCTCCAAGGCAGCAACACTGTCAACAAACCCAACTGCTTCAAGAAGACTGAGAACCAGATAATTTCCTTTCCATGTGAATACAGGGCCAGCTGCAATCTGGGAAATCGAGCGAGTCTGCCTTTCCACCCCGACACCTATTTTGAAGCATGAAATCGTGAAGCATACCGTGAAGAAGGTTCTCCCGTAGTTTCCCAGAAGTTTTCAGTAAGTTCTCAAGAAATGCTCCTAGCTGTTCCTTACTCAGCTCTTTGTCTTGCAAGATTTCGCGTAGCGTTTCTGCAGAAACTAACCTGAAGGCACTGTCCCCGGGCAGCGAAGGGCCTGGTTCATGGTAGAGGGCGTCTACCGGGAAGACCTGCTCCCTGAACACCACCACCGCGGACCACCATTCCGCCGCCAGGTTCTTCCGCAACTCTATACCCAAGGGGCCAAGGCCGGGGTGGCACCCGCTCAGAAGAGAATCTCGACTAAGCTGTCGCTTGGTGCCACTGAGGAAACGCCTTTTCTGACAGATCTCAACCAGCACCTCGCTCTCCTCGCCGCCAGACTCGGGGCCTTCTCTCAGCTCGCTCACCGGGGGCAGCTCCCCGTGCGACCTCAAGGGCCCTACAAAGGAGCCGCTCCCTTCCGTCAACTGCCTCCCATCTACTCGACTAAACCCAGACAGCAGGCACCTGCAGACTTTCTGGCCGGCCCTGACGGCTGCACCACAGCGCATCGCCCTCAGGAATTAAAAGTGCACAGTCTCCTATGAAAGGCTAACATATGTGTAATATGGGTCCCGAAAACCCGCCACAACCGGGAGTAGGGGGCCACCTGCGCAGGCGCGACGGAAGTGAGCGTGCGCGCGGCCAATCCCACCAACGGAAGTACGTCACTGCGTTCCGGCCGCTGCCGCCACCGCCGCGTGCCTATCCCACTCGCCAAGGCGAAGTTATTAGGCTTCCTGTCTCTTACATCCGTCACGTCCGGCTCTACTTGTTCTTTTTGTCTTCAACACCGATAAAGATCATTCCCATCTACTTTTCACTATCCCGCTGTTGCCACTATTGAGTCAGCTTTACCTTCCCTTTTTTTTTTTTCGCAAATGAGACAGACTATTTCGGTGGCCTTCCCTGGTGACGCAGTGGTTGAGAGTCCGCCTGCCGATGCAGGGGACACGGGTTCGTGCCCCGGTCCGGGAAGAGCCCACATGCCGCGAAGCGGCTAGGCCCGTGAGCCATGGCCGCTGAGCCTGCGCGTCCGGAGCCTGTGCTCCGCAACGGGAGAGGCCACAACAGTGAAAGGCCCGCGTACCGCCAAAAAAAAAAGTAAAACTACTTCGGTATTCTACAAACTACCATTTAAGTACACCTTCTCAGCCTTAAGGGTTCACAAAAATAAATCTTGGTTTCCCTCTTTACAATTGTACTCCTTAATGGTAGTTTAGAGACCCACGCCTTGCGTTCATCTCTAGTAAAATGCTGTCCTGCCTGCCCTCTCCTGGGAGTGCCCGTTGAGGTTGTGACGGGGAAGGAGTATAGTCCCTTTACATATTGGTGTTAAAAGGGATGCCCTGGGCCAGCAGCACCTGCATCACCTGGAAACGTTGCTTAAAAAACAAGCTGCTGAAAAGGGCCCAGCAATATTTAAACTCTCCAGGTTAACGTGGAAGCACACTGACAACGAACCACCCGTGTACAGAGTTGTTCTACCAGAGTACCCTTCTAAAAGGCCCTTCAAAAATAACTTGAGAAAACCTGCTTAAAACGGAGATCCAGGACTACGGAGCAGACTTCTGGCTTTACAGCTCCATTTTAACAGTTGGAAGAGACAGTTTATGTAAAGGGTAGCAGCTTAGCAATGAACAGAATATAGGAAGTTAAAATTCATCACATTTAAGGTGGTGTTGGACACATTCAAAAAAATCATTCCATACAGAACATGTGAAAATTTGTTTAAAAAAAGATGCTAGTAAAACGGTATTGCTGGAAAGCAATTATATTAACTGCGAAGCTGGGTAACATTTATGTGTGTTTTCCACACCCCGGAAACACACGAGAGGCCTAAACGCAAATAAATAAAAGAGAGAACGGGGAGAAAAATCACATTTATTAGTTAAGACAACCACAGGCTGGACACAACACACATGCTAAAAAGTGGACTGTCTTTTAAAACTTACTTCAAAAGGTAAAGAGTTAAATATTTTCCACAGCCCCACAATCATTTAAGTGTTTACAAAATAAAAGGCCCACGTTAGACACTGAACAGAAAATGTAATAAATACTCCAACCTACCCCAAAAGCTTCTTGTAAGTTAAAAGTCATAATGAATTTGACTAATCATGCTATTGAAAACTGTTCAATTACTAGAGCCTGAACCAGTTTTCAATGTATTAGTCCTAAAAATACCACTCGTTATCCTGCCCCAGGAAAATTCTAGTTCAGTCTTACAGTTTAGACATAAGGCATTAACACCAATTAAAGCCTCACTTTAATAATCAGTATTTAAATGCAGTCTCATAAAGACCTTTTCTCTTCTTGCAAAAAACACACCAGAGCTGCTGGGAAGACATTCAGGTCTTACTTCTAGCCATCACTGAAAGGAAGTCTTAAGGTTGGTGAGCCAAAGTTAAACCTAAAGCTACCCACTGGATCTTTTTAGCAATAAACCCACGTTGACCCTAACAGAAGGACCTATATCGTAGTCTCCGTGCTTTTGGTAACATGGCTTTCCTCTAGGTTAACCGTTAATTTCGAGGATTTTCCTAATGTTCATTTGAACATAAATACACCTTACATTTTGAGTTCCCTGAATTACTAGACATTCATGACTCCCAGTGTGACTACAGTTAAGAGTCCCAGGAAGCCTGTGAAACGAGCCTCTCTCTATACTACCTACACTAACACTGAAAACAAATTCAAACTTAGCTCTTGGCCAACCATCTTTTTAAGGGTGTAGTCTTTTCAGCTTCGTTCAGTATTTCAGTTAATTCATAACATGGCCAGGAGCACAAATATAATCTCTTCAAAAATAAGTTATTTGGAGAGTTCTCTAATTATAAATTTTGCAGAAGGAACAAAAGTCATCTGTGTTCTCACACTAAGCAGTCTGAGGGTGGGGCTATAGTTATTTCCTGTATGTTTTAGTATCTCATTTCACCACTCTGCTAAGAAACTATTAAATGACTCACCTGATGTTGAGAAGTAGAGAGCTTTTATGCAATCTAGCCTAGAATTGTTAATCAACCTAAATCAATCGCATTTTAATCCTTAAAATAGGAATAGATCACAGGAAGAAGGGCCTTCTGATCTTCCCACTTCCCAAAACGAAACTATAGAAAGGAGCACTCAATTTAAGTTTTTATGATTAAAAAAAGACCATCTAAGCCAAGTTTTACATGACATTATATATGTAAAATAAAGTACCATTTCCACTTAATTCAGTCTTCAAATATTTTTTATTGGAAGGCCATGCATTGCCTTCATTTATTTTATTTCAAATCACTGTACATTTACTTTTGTGAAAACACTGCCTGCATTTTCTAGTACAAAAAAAACCTAAAAATTGTTTCAGGAATGTAGAGAAATATCCAACTTAAATAGCGAAAAAGTGCACCATAATTACTGCTGCACTGCAGTCATTTCTGCATTTCCCATGTTTCTTAAATAACTATCTTGTCTGATAACACACGATATAAAGAGCAATTATGAAAAACAGACATTTACATATACTTCTAAAGTCTTATTGAGAATATCCTGTTGGCATTGGATAACCAATCATAGGCGCAGCTGCAGTAGCAGGATATGCATATGCCTGTTGGTTCATACCATTGTGCATATTTGCAACATTACTTCCATATTGCTGAGTGCTATCATAACCATTCTGGTAAGTCCCTGTTGGATTACCAGTCCTAAAACTGGTCTGTATACCAGCAGACACAAAATTACTTCCAAAGCTCCCATTGGTGTAATTTGCAGCACTGTAAACACCATTTTGAGTTTTTGCCCCAAAATCTCTCTTAAGCAGACTAGAATAACCTCGGTCATAATTTTCCCTGTCTCTAAATGTATTAAATCCACCCCTTTTGCCCGCAGAGTATCTGTCCCGACGGTCATCCTTCATGCCTCCTCTACCCCTGGAACGACCTGTCAAGAAAAAAATTGCAGACTTGATTATTTCCATGGCATAAATCATTACTAACAAAAGAATTAGGTCTATCTGTTAAGTATTTTTTCAACTCCATTCTTCACTGAAGATTTTACTCACCCGCCAATACCATTTAAAACTGATTTGTAGGCAATTAGGTGACCCCAAACCACCGACATTTCTTATCAAAGGTTGGTCTTACCTGAACCTCTGTCTTCGACCAACTGAAGCAATTTGGGATTAATTGCTTGATTAGCTTCACGAAGCACAGAGATAAGGTCGCTCACTTGCTTTATGTTATTAGGTGTAAAGAAAGTGTATGCTGTGCCTGTTTTGGTACTGCGAGCAGTTCTTCCAATTCGATGAATATAATCCTCTGAGGAGTTAGGGTAGTCATAATTGATGACAAATTTCACATCTTCCACATCTGTAAGGTGTTGCAGTGTGGCAAAATAGCAATGTACGGAGTTTTGCACACCACAACAGCCAGACCAAAAATAAAAAGTTAGACAATTGTATTCCCAAGAAGGTATGGGCTGCAAAAAATACAGTTAAAATGGTTATCCATTCCCTGTAGGAATACCATTGAGGTTGGGTGGGAGGGGGGGGAGGGGGGAGAAAAAAAGAAAAAGCACACGTCATCCTTATGCCTCATTACCCACCCAATGATGGAGCCTGTCAAAAGGACGTGTGTATTCCCTAACACATTCCCAAATTAACAATCCCCTTACAGATCATCAAGTGACATCTGAATGCTTCTGCGCAGTAGGGCCACTATTAAAGGTTCACAGCAACCTCCTCATGTGCTCTCGTTTTGAGGACCTTTCAACAAAAATATACACGGTCCTTTGCATTACACACTTATCAGAAGTTCAAAATTCTGGCCACACTGCTTGTCTTGCCAAGACCTTACAACCGCAGCTGCAAGAAAAACATACCTGTCCCCCAAAAGTTGTTTTTATGCACTGTGTCTCGTCTAGGCAAGCGCTTCCAAGAAGCCAGGATTCACTTGAGAATGTGTCTCTCTCTGGCAGGTCTCGACATGACGACTACTGTGCAGGTGAGGGAGGAACTTTCAAAGCACTGCTTTCTTTTCCCACTGACTAAGTGTGAGAAGTTGCTCCTGCTCTAGATTTTATGTGCCAGTACTCACCAATTTGTAAAAGGCTTAGTACCTTTTAAAGCTGCTCTCTCCATTTCAAACTTGAACAAAAATTTCATTGAACATTGAAGTTTGGAAATATTTCTTCGACATTTCAGCAAACTCACTGAAACTCAAAGACCCACAGATCACAATAAACAGTTTGAAACAATGCTGTACCATGGCAATCATGCAAAGCATGGGACAGAATAAATACCACGGCAGTGAACTGTGAGGATAACTTCCATTTTTTTCCCCCGGAGAGAACAGTTTACGGGGCAGAGGTGGTATGTTCTGCCTTTTGAAGATTACTGGCACACTTTCAGCTTTTCACCTCTCTAATCGACTGGAAGCAGCCAGCCGATCACTAGTCCTCCATCCCCCTCGAGTCCTCCGATTGTCATGCCTAGGCCTTGCCACAAAGACTGCACCTTTATATGAAAAAAACTTAGAAAAAATGCAGAGGTTAAAGAAAGCAATAAACTTTCTTTAAAAAAATTATATGGAGATCTTCTGAGAAACCAAGCCATGAATTCGAGTTTGTACTAACCTAGCCCTCTGGAGGCCACATCTGTAGCAATCAGAATAGGAGCCTTTCCATGTTTGAATTCTGGAAAAAACAACAAAAAAAAGGCACATATATAATTACTGACGTGAATGGAAATTGTAGGGTTTTTTTTGGGGTGGGGGGACTTCACTTGAAATACTTACCATTTAGAACCCAGTCACGTTCCTGTTGACTCTTGTCGCCATGGATACCCATGGCAGGCCACCTAAATTAAAGGAAAGTTACGTTAGTAGTCTCATTTAAAACCTCATAGATTTTAATCAAGTGATAAACCATTTTTGGTCACAGACCCTTTTAATTTTGCCTGAAATAATGTATATACAGTCTTACCTATACTACCAGATTATTCCTACCTTTGAAACGCAAATCTACCACTGATTAAAGTTTGCCCTTCCCCTACACTCAGCTCTAATAAATATCTGCTTCAATGGAAGGAGTCCACATACCCATCTCTCCTCATTTTTCTAGTGAGTTCATCACATCTTCTTTTGGTTTCAACGAAAACAATGGTTTTATTCTCCTTCTCACTCATGATCTCTTCCATTAAACGAATAAGCCTTGAAGGAAACAAAAAATTGTGAATTCTAAAAGAAGTCCACAGTTATGATGAGCAAAACACTAACTTTAATCTACATGGCTACAAATTAAAAAGAAAACACCTGCTTAACCTTTCAAATAGTTCTACCTTAGATCCTTAAATACACCACACAAGTCTTTTTACTATAAGAGCGCTATAGTAAAACGGTGATAGCCAACGAGTACCTGAATGAAGGAAGCAAAACAGTTTTCAGAGTGACTGACAGACTAATTTCAAGTTAACTAACATTCAGATTCCACCCAACTGAAAGTCACTTTTAAGAGAACATTTGAAACAATATAGTCAAACTTACTTTTCATCTTTTTCTACGTCATGACACACATCCACAATCTGAAGAATGTTGTGATTTGCACTCAGTTCTAGTGCACCAATGTTTATATGAATATAGTCTTTCAAGAAATCTTCAGCAAGCTGTCTTACTTCTTTTGGCCAAGTAGCACTCCACATTAGGGTTTGCCTATCAGGCTAAAGATTTTTGGATTTAAAAAAAGCATTGTATTCTAAGAATGGATTTAGAGCTAAATTTGAAGAGAACACATTTGAAGGGCACTTACTCTTATCTGATCCACAATCTTCCTTATTTGGGGTTCGAATCCCATGTCAAGCATTCTATCTGCTTCATCAAGGACAAGGTAAGTGGTTCTTCTTAAATTGGTTTTCCCACATTCTAAAAAGTCAATCAGTCTTCCAGGTGTTGCAATACAGATTTCCACACCTTCAATTAAACACACAAATGCAACCATGACATTTAAAACTTTCAGCACCACCAGTGACAAATAAAAACCTTGTTACATACCTCTCTCCAAATCACGTATCTGTGGTCCCTTGGGAGCACCACCATAAATACAAGTGGACTTCAAGCGACATGCTCTACAGTATTCGGCAGCTACTTGCTGTACCTGTTGGGCCAGTTCCCGAGTTGGTGCCAGCACCAAGCACTATGAAAGAAAAAGTGGAACACCTTTAGCAGAGTCCTGGATTCTAGTTTTAGAGTGACAACTTACTAGTGTTACACACTGGCAGATGACTTACTCTGTCAATACCCAAAGCAACTTTGTCTCTAGGTTAATTGGATAAGATCACTAACATCTCTATGTAAAACCAGCACAAATTGACTTTTGCTATACATTCCACAAATTTCTACACTTCTAACCAAAAACTGATAGAATATATATGTAAACTTACAATAGGCCCATCACCTCTCTCTAGAAATGGCTGATGATTGATGTGGACAATGGCAGGCAGCAAATACTGTTCAGGGAAAAAGCAAACAACAGAAGTTATATTCAAATACTTCTAGTTTCTTTTAATTCCCAACCAATTTTCTCTAGCACATGTCACATAACTCAAAAGTTCTCCCAAACTTACAGACAACGTCTTCCCAGATCCAGTTTGTGCTACCCCAACCATATCCAATCCACTTAGAGCAACTGGCCATCCCTGAGCTTGAATAGCTGTGGGTTCAGTAAAGTTCTGCCTTGCAATCACATCCATGACGTTTGCTGTAATTATTGACAGCAATTAAAAATCAGTAATGCCAAGAAAAAAAGAATTAAAAAGAAAAACAAAGTGAGGAAAACTAGCACTTACCAGGGAAGTTTGCTTCATAAAAATTCAGGACTGGCTTTGGACAGTTGTGACCTCTGACTGTAATTTCCTTGCTTCTTCTGTATGTCTCTACCTCTTGCTACAAAACAAATCATAATAATCCAGTGAAGTCTCATAACTCCCACTAACTAAAAATAAGGCCCTGATTTATAATTATCTACTTTAAGATGACCTTCAAAAATTTGGATCCATACAGAAAACTGCATGTAGTACAAGAACCACCTATTATGTTACACTCAATTCTTCCACGTAAAAGTCAACGTCCCATATCTCCAAAAGTGAGTAACACCTCTTCCCCAACTACTTACTTGGAAAACCTGAGTTCCCCAAAATTTGTGAGAAATTTCTAGTCAGATTTTGATTCACTGAAAAGTTAATGAGTTATAGCCTGAAGAAGCCACATGAAATTACTCACTGCTGTACGCCTAGCCAAATCAGGGTGTTCCTGATAAAAATTCTTCTCAAATTTGGGCAGCTCATCAAGATTCCACTTCTTTTTAACCAGTTTCTCCCCAGGGTTTCCAAACTTCTTTCCAGATAAGGGCCCTGCCCTACTTCCTCCAAATCGAGGGGCACCAAACCTAAAATTAAAAAAAAAAAGTTACATTTTCAAACACATACAGACTTACTTACCATCCGTGAGCATATGCTAAAGATCAATAAAAGATTGGAGATGGAAGACCCAGTTGTCCTTAGCGATTGGTCATTCTTTCAAAAGCCACAATAAGCACCGCATCTCCCTCATTTCGCGTTTTGCGAAGTCCACACCACTGAAGCCAAATCAACAGCCCGGGATTTACCAGGTCGGAAACTGGCTGCCCGAACACTAGTTCCGATTACAAGGATAGACAACAGCTGGTGGCTACTAATCTTTTCCACAAGACTAAAAATTAAATGTCTAAGAACGACAATAAAGAAAGAAGAAAGCAGCTTAATAATGACGCTATTTACCAGCCATCCTCAAGCAACAGAGCTTCGGTTTTAATGGATAACGGAACAACACAGGCAATGAAAGCAGAACAAGGAAGGTGGTCTCGGAAACAGTCACGCAAGCCAATCGAGTTGGGGGGATCCCGCAGAAGGACTCCCGACCGAGAAAGCGAAATTATATAACGCAAAGAAAAAGAGGAGGAGGAGCTGGAGACTACCGGGGGAGGAGTCCCGACCCGGGCGGAGTCGGCCGGGCGGCGTTCCCGCTGGGGCGGCGCTTCCCCCTTTGTCTCGCATTTCTCTCTGCGCCACATTTTCTCGACGCTGCCATTTTGAGCTCCTCCGCCGGGCGGGGTAACAAAGGCGCCGCCGCCATGTCCGCCGCCGGCATTTTCTACCCACGGCTCAGCCACATGGCCGACTCCCGAGATACCTCCTGCCCTCGCCGCATTAACGGCTTCGGAGGCGGCCCCCTCGGCACCCACAGAATCCCCGAGGCCCCTAAAACTCCTCCCGAAAGGTTGCACCTAAGAGCGGCGACTTTGCCTCGAAGCACTGCGCTTTCCTTCCCTAAAAATACGATCCTC
Source organism: Grampus griseus (assembly GCF_964374135.1). NCBI lineage: Eukaryota > Metazoa > Chordata > Mammalia > Artiodactyla > Delphinidae > Grampus > Grampus griseus. Next base: position 14,010,169 of record NC_139014.1, on the reverse strand, counting down.
GAAATTCTCCCAACAGCTGCTAAATCATCGAGGCCGCGATGCCCCCCTCCCACACAAAAGGCGTTCTTGAAAATCGTTAACAGGAAACTCCCAGTTTTGGACAAATATCAAAATGGCGCAAACCTTCTTCAATGAAGAAGGCCCAAGGATAGGCTGAAGAAGGCGAGTTTCCACCGCCACCCTGCCCCCCGCAACCCTCATCGGCCTCCCATCCCCCACCCGCCGGGCCTGACAGGTCGGTTCCCACACTCACCCTCGATCCCGGCCGCGGTCTCGGTCACTCGAATAACCCGACATGGCGTCAATGGTTGCGGTTGGCGGGAAGCGAAGCGGAGAGAATCGAGCGCGGCAAGTCGCTGGAGGAAGCGACAGCAAAGCCTTGCGGGGGCGGCAGAGGCGGACGGACGGCGATGACAAGAACCGGTGCTACCGACAAAAGACCGGTGGAAATGAATGAGGTGCCGGCGGCGTCCCGGCAGCCGGTTTTATAGCCTGGACCGCCTCCTCCGCCGCAGAGTATGCTGGGAGCCGCTCTATGACCTAATCACTCCGCCCCTGCGCAGAGGCCGCAACGCCAGCCGGCGTTCCGGAATCCGCCATGTTATCGCCCCTCCCCCCGCGGCCCCTCCCTCAGCGTCGCCCGTTTTTCGCCCCTTACAAGGGTGGACCCACCCGGCCACCCACCACTGGGATGCCTCAGCTTGCACTCTTTTGACTTCACCTTTTTCTCGTCTTTCACACTTCAAGGAAGCTACCGCGCCCTTTTACCGGTACAGCCCAAACAATAAAATGGCCAGGCCAGGCTAACCCACTCTGTCCACTTGGAGATGTTTACGTCTCCAGAGAGCCTTCACGCCCATAACCAACCAAGGCGGTAAGGCGGAGCCTGACTTTGTCACGTGGCTGCCCCCTCCCACCGGGTGAGCGGGCCGCACTACTTCCCCAGTTGGCTTTGGCGGAGGAGTACAAGACGGAATAGCTCACCGGAAGTGCTGTGCTAATGGCCCCGGGAGATCGGCCTGGACTGCTGGGTGACCTGGGCTGTCAAACCCACCCACCAGAGAACCTCTTAGCGGGAACTGGCCGGTGGAGAATAGTTTCTAGAGCCCGCAAACCGCCGCCTCGGCACGTGCTGCGAAAGGAAGTGCTCCCTTGGTGACCAATCAGCAGCGAGAAGCCGTTTTAACGTCCCTCCCTCTTCCACCCCTCCTTCGCGGCACTTTCGTTAGATTCTCCCTTCTGTCACAACGGGGTTTGCGGCGTGAGGCCCTCATAGGACACCGTCCTGCGCGCGCCCGGCTGGGAGTCCGGCGGCGACCTGCCTCCGCGACATGGCTGGCTCAGAGGCTGGTGAGTCTTGGCCTTGAGCCCCGGTTGTGTGTGGACTGAAGCCGTACAGTCGAAGTCCCCGAACGCCCCTGCCCATCTTATCTTGAGGCCTCGGGCAGGTCTGGGCTGCCGGTGGGGTTCGTGACAGACACCCCGTCGTAGTCGGCGGGTTTTCGGGATAGGGTCTGTCAGCCCCGCTCCCCGGCTCCTTTGAAGCGGTCGAGCCTGATTTAGGGGCGGGGGGAGAGAAGGGCCCTGCGGCGAGGCCCGCAGCACGCCCGCATCCTGGCTGCAAAACGGGCTGTCAGAAAGCCATCCCCGGACAGCTATTTCTCTGGGGAATGTGCCCTCTGCTCTTGCATTGTGGGGACTGAGTCCATATCTGCATCTGTTTTGAACTTTTGAGGACTGGCACTGTAAATATCTGTTGATGCTCCTCCCAAAGTAGAATAGTGGTGGACTTTTCTCTTCAGTGCTTTCTAGAGTTAACGGGGTTTATCCAGCGCCGCTTTTGTAAAGCGAATTGATTTGGTTGTCTAGGACGCTTTCATTCTTTTCTCCAAGACGGCGTTCAAACCAGTTGTCATTCTTTGGTCAGCTGTGAGTAATGGGCATGGTGAGAGGGAGATAATGTGCCTTGAAGTCACTCTTACACATACACACATTTATTTCTAGACATACTGAAGATGACGCATACAGAAAAGAATTTCCCCCTTACTCGCCAGTTATTTGAGGGAATAAGTGTTTTAAGCTTGCTAAATTACCTTTGGTCGAGAAACCCTTGAAATAATTTTGCTAATCCCAACAATAAAGGGGTGATACACAGGAAACTTCGACAGTATTGGTAATGTGCTAGCTCTGGATTTAGAGACTTTTTATGTATTTCTCAAATTTTCTTTCATATACATCAAATATAATTAAAAATAGAACAGATGCAGTAATGTTGGTGTCATTACTCCAGTTATTAACAGCCTAAGTTAATCCCCACCTGTTTGGCATCAGAGACGCTCCACCTTGAACAAGATAATTGGGTAGAAACATGACTAATGCTGTGGGGAATTTGAAGCAACAGCCATTAATTAGTTTCTAGTAACCTCAAATTATTATTCACAATCTGTCTTATATAAAACATAATATTCCTGTTTATTTGTAAATGTGTTTTAAATAAAAAGACCTACGTATGGCTTGTAAAATGGGGACTATGGTAAGTAACTTAAGATTTTAGGTTGCAACAGTGAAAATTGGATTTGCATCATAGTTTTGACTACATTGAAATTATTGGAAGTCATCTCAAGAAATTAAATACATCTTTTCAAAAATCATGACTAGGAGGGTCTTTGAAGTTCTCTAACAAATTCCTTATTTTCTATAGAATTCAGTGTCTTTTTGTGGGGAGGGGGGTTTAAATGAACGTATATGATTTTTTCTAGTACTAGTTAAGGCTGATCTTTTCCCTTCCTTTCCCAACAGAGTGGGTAACCATTGCCAATAATCTTCTTTTGCAATGTCATATACACCTGAGGATTCGAGAACTAGAAGACTGTGATGCTAATGTTTTTATTGCTCTTTATCAGTCTATTTTGGGAGAAAAGGTACCAGGTAAGAGTACTTAAAAGTGGGAGTAATAGTGTCTGTATATTAGACCATAAGTTTCTAGGGTTTTCTAGTTAGATCCTATAGTATATATATAAATTCTTGAGTTTTCTCTTTGCGTACATCTTATTTCTATCTAAATAATAGCATTAATTGCATTAATTAAGGCAATTAAGCAATAATTGCCTTAATGAATACCTTAGGAGACCCACCTGTGATAACTGCCTTGGTCATCAACTATTTAATCATTCATAATGCCCTGTGAAAGTCACACCTTTTCTGTAAATGTACCTTCATAGTTCTAAAATCGAGTGGAATTTGGAAACTTGTTGAATCCTGGTATTTAACCAATGTTACGGATAAGAATTGTTGTTTGCACTTCGTTCCTGGTTAAATATCTCAGAGTTCTTATCCATAGATTGCTCTGCTGCCTCTGTATCTTTATCTAGTTTATAACCATTAAGCACTAAAGTTCTGTGAAGTCTCTCTTCCCTCCATTACCATGAGTCAGTGGCCTCATTGCTTTCTGGAATAATGGCATGGCCTCCAGCTGGTATCTTTGATACTAGTCTCAACTCTCTTTAGGGTTCAGAGGCAGGTAGTTATTAGACCAGTCTTTTAGAATACTTTTTTCATCCTTCCCCAAGACATTCATCTTCCTCAGTACCAGAGGAGAAACTCCAAATTTAAGTTGTTAAAATCTTTCTGCATTATGCTGATCTTACAAACCTTTATACCAGTAATTCCCAATAGGCTGCTTTAACAAGACATACACAGACCCCTCCTTCACACCTGCCTATGGCTATAGATTAAAGTGTCCCTTGTATTTTCTCCCTTATTAGAGTATTAGCATCTCCTTGAATTCAGGAACCTTTTTAGCTTTCTTTAACACGGTGCTTATTATAAAGCATGTTTATATATATGTTGATTGAATAAATATTCAGCCATATTCAATCAAATATTCAGCCACTAAAGATTCTGCTTTGTGGAATTCAGGCTCTGTTTATCTGTATGTTATAGCTTGCTCTGTTTGGGCAGAGCTCAGAGGCCTGGTCAGAGACAGGTAGATGAAAACTTGGACTCTCATAGATGCAAAATTATGTAGTTTTTTTCCCACAGACCTCATAGCTATTCCCAGGAGTCAAGAGGATGAAGCTCACAATGTACAAGCAGTAATTGATTCATTGGCTTTGGATTATCTGCAGGTCAGCTTGTCTCACATAACAGGTTGGTATATACTTAACCATCAGATAATTTTGCGTTTTACTAAAATCATTTGTTTTGTAGCATTCTAGATATTGTTTAACCAAATGAGTAAGCTTGTGAAATAGACCAAACAGCAAGACTGAGCCAAGACAATTCACTGGTATAGTTAAGACAACCATCCTTACGAGCTTTTCCAGGAGTCATACACTGAGTTTGGGATAGGTCTAAGATACAAGAATCCTAGCTGGTAGTTTGAGGTGTGTTTTGTTGTTGTTACTTTAAAGCTCTCAGTCTGCTTGTTTGTAGTTGCTAAGAATTAGAAACACCTAAATGTCCATTAATAGGGACAGGTTAAATAAATTATTGTAGCTCCATATAGGGAACTACTCTGCAGCTGTGAAAGATGATTGATGATGCTCTGTATACAACGTTCCATATTAGTGGAATGATCTCTAATATATACTGTATGAGGAAAATGTGTTGTGGTTATAATGCTAATGTGCAGAGTATGCTACTGTTTGTAAAAACAAAGGTGGGGAGAAAATATATGCAGTTGATTGAATGCCAAAGGACTCTCTAGAAGCATATGCAAAAAACCTGTAATACTGATTACCTCCAATGACAGGAACTACAGGGCTGCAGGACAAGGGTGGGATGAGACTTTTCATTTTATACCTTCTGAACTTTTTGAATTTTGAACCATGTGAATGTATTACCTGTTCAAAATAAATAAAACCGTAAATTGTTTTTCAGCCTTTTTCCAAAAAAGTGTACATGGTTGTATTCAAAAGCCAGACATACCAAATACATTTGTAAATCCCTGTTTTTGGTAAATAGAAAATGAGGATTAGTTCAGTAAATTATTACAAGCTAATGAACAGAGGGAATCTTGGGGACTTGAAACTATACTTAAGTCACTAAGCGAAGGTTTTTACTCTTTTATTCTTTGACAGTCGTTAAAAGAGGTATATGTTAATAAGGATAGGTCACTTACATCTCTTATTTTGATACATCAATAAGAACAGATTTTTACAAAAATACTCTGTCTTAAGTTTTTTAGTGCAGTTCTAGGTGAATGAGTGTGGTAAAGTAGTTTGGAGAAAATTCATTTTGAGGGATAACCCTGGGATTTCCCTGTTCTTTTGAAATTTGGAATGGCTTTATCACCCGAGTAGAGTAATTTCTGGTATTTGTGTTTACTAAATAAACATACTGTACACCAAGGTTTTGTCTGCTTATAGAGCTTTTTGATGCAGAGCTGCCCCTGACAACTCATACCCACCCCATCCCCATGGAAAGTTGCAAAACTGCTTACCTCCTCCAGTAGACTGCAAGGCAGCTTTTTACTCCTTCTGTGCTGTTTAAAGCAGTTTCTCCGGGACTTCCCTGGTGGCGCAGTGGTTAAGAATCCACCTGCCGATGCAGGGGACACAGGTTCGAGCCCTGGTCCGGGAGGATCCCACATGCCACAGAGCAACTAAGCCCGTGTGCCACAACTACTGAGCCTGCACTCTAGAGCCTGCAAGCCACAACTACTGAAGCCTGCGCACCACAACTACTGAAGCCCACCCACCTAGAGCCCGGGCTCTGCAACAAGAGAAGCCACCGCAATAAGAAGCCCGTGCACCACAACAAAGAGTAGCCCCTGTTCGCTGCAACTAGAGAAAGCCTGCGTGCAGCAATGAAGACCCAACACAGCCAAAAATAAGTAAATTTATTAAAGAAAAGAAAAATAAAGCAGTTTCTCCTACATCATGAAGCACTGCATTCTGGCGGGCAGTCTTAGTTGCTGGGTTGGCAGAGTATGCTCCCCATCCTAGAAACCAGAAGTCTTGGGTATGTCCTTGGGGTATGCTTGTATATCTTGTTAAGCCAGAAAACATAGGGCTTAAAAACAAGATTTCTGTTCAGCTGTTTTAAACAAAAAAACTCTCAAACATTGATTATCTTTACTAGAGTGTTGTAAAACATCAAATTTCTGGTTTAGGTTTGTTTTGCATCATGACTGAAGTTATGAATGGCTAGATTATCTCAAATATCAAATTTCCACTCTGCCTCTCCCATACTTGTTTGAATTCATGCCAGCTCTGATCTCCCAAAGGACAACCCAGGTGTCTCAGCAGTTAAGTTCCATCCATACCTGATGTTGATTGGAGTCCATTTTAGGTGACATTAAACATGTCAAGTTTCCATGCTTTTGCCAGTCCATGTTTTGTTAACATTTCAACTTAACATTTATTAAAAATCTATTATAGGCCAGATACTGTGCTAGGGACTGTTTAAAGATTAGTTTTAAGTATAAAGCGGGTATAGTGGGAGCTAAGGCTGGAGAGGTTGGGGGTGAGGTGAGATTAAAAGTGATTTTATATGCAGGGACCCATGGTCAGTTTTATTTATTTTTTATTTTTTGTGGTACGCGGGCCTCTCACTGCTGCGGCCTCTCCCGTTGCGGAGCACAGGCTCCGGACGTGCAGGCCCAGCAGCCATGGCTCACGGGCTCAGCCGCTCCACAGCCTGTGGGATCCTCCCAGACCAGGGCACGAACCCGCGTCCCCTGCATCGGCAGGCGGACTCTCAACCACTGCGCCACCAGGGAAGCCCCATGGTCAGTTTTTAATCAAAAAATGGCATAATCTATACAAAGTGAATAGGAGTTAACAAATTTTAAAAATTAGGAATTCCTGATGAGAGTATCCCAAGTATTTTGTGTGTTTTATATTACTCTACTGCTATTGTTTTCAGAACAAACCACTATCTGAAAGTGTTCCCTCCTGCAATTTTTTTTACCAAACTAATAAAGTTCAGCTTAGTTGCTTTATTTATACTTCAGTATAAAACTTAGAGGATGAAGTCCACTTATTTTGCTTCTTGATAAATGAAGGACTATGCCAATGAATTATCAACCATACTATTCAAGACTACCCCTTTTTCTTCAGATATAATCAAGCATCAGGAAATTAATGTTTTTAATATTTATAATATTTTTTCTCCTGGATTAATTTATAATCCTTGTATCGTGAACAATATTTTCACAGTGGTATATCCATTTCAAAATTATGAGGCTTTCAATTTCTTGGTTAATTTTTTTTAATAGCTCTGTATTCTGTGTTCAGGAGAAAATATAGTGAAAGGAGATAAAGAATCTATTAAGAATCTCCTAGAAATATTTGATGGGTTACTGGAGTATCTTACAGAACACATCAGTGAAACATCTCACGAGAAAAGTAAGTTTAAGAAAAAAATTTGGTTTGATTTATATTCTGTGTTATGTCTCTTTGTCTTTTATCTTTTTGCCTGTTTTTCTCCATAGGAATTAGAATCACTAGTACACTATATCTGATAAATTTAATTATAAATTAAATTTCAGTTCTCATTGTTCCAAGTGGTTGAAACCTCTATCCTAGGCTACCATCATGTCTTTCGTTAACTTGGTTATTGCTTATAAGTTACTTTAAAGCTAATCTACAATAGAAAGCTAAATCTGACTAAAATTGCTTACTGTCCTATTATTACATGAAATTCCTTACTCCAAAATGTTCTACGTCAGAACTGCCATTTTTGTTATAAATTTGGATACTGGGGAGGCATCAGCAGGAAGGGTTGGTACATTTCTGTCTCCAGCCTACACTTCAGTTTGTGACAGCGTGAATATTTTTTATTTCACTTGTCAAGTGACTCAGTTCTCCAAATCGTAACAGTTTATTGTATGAAATTTTGATATTATGTTTTTTTAATGATAAAGATCATTATTGCTATATTATTTTCCAAAGGTGTCATGGTTATTTAAACTGGATCATTAATGTATAAGTGCTATTCATAATCTTTGGTTCCATAAATCCCATTTCTAGGGATTTGTCCTAAGAAAATAATACAAAAGAAAGGTGCTTGAAGGTCTTCATGCAATGTTATTTATCATTGGGGGAAAAAAACAAAACAAAGAACTTTATGTCTTAACAGTTTGAGATTGGTCAGTAAATAATGTATGTATTAATACACAGTGAATAATATATGACCCATATTAGAATGGGTTTACTATTGTAAAGTTATCCAAAACAAGTTTTTAGCAGTAATAGCAATTAGTATAAATTATAATACAAATGAAGACAAAAAATTGGGACAGGCTCATCATTCCTAATTCTCACATTGTTGATGGTGAGACCTATGCTGTGAATATAACATCTGAAATTAATCTTAAATTCTTTAGTTAGAGATAGTTTTCTATCTTTTATCCTTGTTGCTGAAAAAGACTTAAAAGCATATAGAGATAAGGCCTAGAAGGAAAGATTGAAAGACACGCCACACTGTACATTTCTTTTTTTTATTTCAAAAAACTTGAGTTTTGAGTGTTTAATGTATGTTAAATATCAGCCTAGGTACTCTGGGAAGATTCAGAGCTGCATGCCGTGTTTATTGCTCTCAAAGAAAACTATACTCAAGTCAGGGAGACTGCCATAAATACATACAGTAAAAACATCGTAGGAGAATTGGGAGGGAGTGAATGACATGGAAAAACTCACCTAATTCAAGGCTACCAGTAGCTATTTCAATGCTCTGTGGCTTTTTAGTCATTTTAGCAGCAAGAGTAAGGGGAAGAAAACTACCTAAAAGAGTAATTAATTTGAAATGTTCTAACGACAGCAGTCTTTATGATGTAGTACTTGATCGCGTGTAGGGGAGGAATGATAGGCAGTGGGAATGGAGAGGAGGACAGAAATGAGAGATACTTACATGTGAGGCTGGTAATAATGAAATGCTGAGCGGGGGATCTTCCCAGGGGAGGTCAGTAGGATATGATAAGCTTAGTGCTGCTAGAAGGGAGTTTGCTCAGATGGGCCCTCCCTATGTGATAGTACTGTAGTTGGAGAATGTTTTCTGAAGTCTGATTCTCACCTTTGCAGGTCCAAGTTTATATAGCAGTATTACCTAGAGCTGATCAGAATTTTCAACATGCCAATTAATAATGGGAACTAAATCTGTATTATCACTAGTCAGGTCAGGTACAGAGCAGTTTTTTCTGAGTTAGCATTATCATTTACCACTGAAGATCAAGGGATTTGAAGGCAGACTATGGGCTTAATGCTGCCACTTACTGTATGACTCACTAAGTTTCATCCCTCACTGTAGGACTGAAGCTATCTAAGCCTCAGTTTTCTCTTCTGAAATTCTTTCATGATTGTAGTGAAGGTTAATAGATATGCATAAGTAATTTAGCATTGAGCCTAGCCCAGAGTAAATACACAATGAATATTGACTAATGTTGTTAAAATGTTGCTTGGTGAATATAGAAACAGAAAAAAGTGAAGGTGGTTGTTGAAACAGGAAATCTTTAGAAGTGGGATGGGAATATCCAGACGGGTATATCTGAAGTAGGAGGTTTCACCCACATACCTCCCGAAATCACTTCCCTAGTGAGTTACTGCCACTGTGAAAGTGTATTTCTTAAGTATGTTGGGGTAGAAAATAGGTTGAGAGTCTTTTTTTTTTTTTTTTTTTTTTTTTGGGTGTGCTGTGTGGCATGAGGGATCCTAGCTCCCCGACCGGGGATTGAACCCGTGCCCCTACAGTGGAAGCACAGAGTCTTAACCACCAGACCGCCAGGGAAGTCCCAAGGTTGATAGTCTTAAGGAAAATTTCATCCACACCTTGATGTGGTCTCACTCTTATCTTAGGCTAGGGCATGATTGTCTTGGAGCTTGAGGTAGGCTGACATAGTCATGTTTTTCTGAAGCCACATCCTAGTCACCTTGCCTCAGATATCTCTAACTCACAGATAGAGAGGTGTAAAGAATACTAAATGAACCTACCACCTGGCTTAAAAAATAGAACATTGCTAATACAACTGTAGACCCTGCTTTTAAAGCAACACTAGCGTGCTCATTGCAAGTAATGATTTGGTTCTCACTTCACTTTCACAAGAGCCCAGTGTACCAGGAAGGGGTTGAGGATATTTTACTGTCCTTACCTCTACCCATCCCCTGTAGAGAAACAGTTGCATTAACTTGGGTTTTTGGTATTGTTTTTATCTGTTCCAAACAGGTGAAACTGGACAGCGTTCTAAAGAATCCCATCGAGGAGACCCTTTGGAAGAGCGAGAAAGTACTAAAGAATCCAGATCATCATGGAAAAGAGTTTCTTTTGAGAGGTAGCACTCAATGTCTGTGAATTTAAGCAAAACAAGTTATGCTTTTCCTTCTACTAAGAATTAAAATTGCACACAATATACCAGAATGGCAGCAAAAAAACAAAGCTGATGTGAAAATTTACTAACTTCTCATGTTTTAAACCTCCCTGAGGGAGTTTTAAGAACCTCGAGCTATATATAATACTTAATTCTCAGCATTAGCCACCTACTTAATTTAAAACATTTCCCTTAATCATCAAAGTAGTTCATGTTCCTTGCTGAAAATTTGGAAAGTACAGAGGAATAAAAAAGAAGCAAAAAAAGAAAAAAGATGAACTGTATCATTCAGAACTAAGTAACTGCTTGTTAACATTTTGTTGTAATTTAGCCTTCTTTACTGTTTTTTTCTTTTGGGGATTTAGTCATATTGTCTGTATAATTTTGTTTCCTGCATTTTAAAGTTTAACACATCAAGTCTTTTCCTAACTTGATAAACTCTTTACAATCATTTTTAGTCACTGTATAACATATCATGCATATGGGTGCATCATAATTTACTAAACCACACCTCTGAAGTGGAGGTAGTTGTTCCTTTGTTTTTCATATTATTATTTTTTAATGTGATACATACTTCTGTTTATTCTTTCTCTACTCTGCTTCCACTCATATATTTAAGCTACATTCCGAGTGGAAGATTATGAATGATATAAGGCTATTAAAAGTTGCCAAATTACTTTCCCAAAAGGCTGTGACTATTTAAATACCCACCAGCAGTATAAAAGTACTGGGTTACTGCACCCTCATCAACCAGTATCATCGACCAATACCAGAGTTACAGAATTGCTGTTTTCATAGGCAAAATGTAATGTTGTTGCAGGTTTGATTGTACTTCTGCTAAGTAGAGGTTGAACATGCTGCTATGATTTTCCTTTAAGTATCCAATTATCAGTTTTTTTATGGAATTTGTCATGGTTTGAAAAGCACAGGCAAAGCCTTCTTGTTTAAATATAGTATGTTGTAGAAAACGTGTCTTAAAGGAGACCATCAGGAAATAAATTTTTTGACTTTATTTTTCATTATTAGATTAAAAAAAATAACAAAAGTGCAACAATAAAAGGATGTTTAATACAAAATTAATATCCTACCTAGATTCCCTTCACTTCCACACCTCTAAAGTAACCAGTATTTATTGTTCTCTATGTATATTCACCTATACATTTAATCCTTGACACTTCATACACAGCTTTTCCCGCCATACGTGTATCAGTTAAAACAGTTAAGCAGCAGAAGGAAAAGTCTCCTGTTTTCTGCACATAACAATGACGAATCTGAACATCCATAGGCAGGCTGCTTGAAGCAGCTCTTGGGGTCCTCACAGAAAGGGCCCTTTGTGGTCAGGCCAGGCCATCAGTAAGTGAGGAAACTCTTTCAGGTGCTCCTCATCATCTGAGGCATTGGGCCCCTCTTGGGGTGGAGATGAAGCAGAATCCACTGGTGAAATAATTAGACTTGGAGACACAGCACACACCTTTTCTCTAAGAAGTAATGGTGAGTAGTTAAACTTCACATATCAGTTATTGTTATTCAACATAAAACTGTGAAAATGTAAATAGTTAGAAGTGTTTAAAAGTTGAGAAGAATAGAGAGAGCCCTAACTGGACATCAAAATTGAAATTCCAGAATACTGCCATTACCCACTGTATATGAACAGTTGTCCAGAATGAGTCAAGTGGGAGTCCTAGGCGCATGGGCAAATAGGTGGATGCAAGTTTGTCATGTAATATGTGGGACTTGATACCCTAGGAAGAAAATTCTGGATGCAGCTTAACAGTTTGGTCACACTCAGAATACCCCCTAAGTATAGTTTCCTGAGCTGGGTGACTCACTTTTTTCATGGTGTCAACCAAGTGTGTACATCCAGTGGCAGTTTTTCTCCCAGGCTTCAGGCCATATTTCCAACAGTCCCTGCTTATACACAGTAAACCTGAATATCTCTCAGCCATGTTTTGAGACTCTCACCTTGCCCTCCTCCAGCCATCCCACTTCCTGTTCTGCCCATCTTGGTTGTCTTGCTTTTCTCTTGGCATCATATAGTTTCTTTTTTCTTTTCTCTTTTTCTTTTCTTTTTTTTTTTTTTTTTTGGCTGTGCCATGCAGCTTGCAGGATCTCAGTTTCCCGACCAGGGATTGAACCTGGGCCACGGCAGTGAAAGCCCAGAATCCTAACCACTAGGCCACCAGGGAACTTCCAACATCATATAGCTTCTTTTGTTGGAATGCTCTTCCTTTCTCTTTCTGGCAAACTCACTCTATACAAAGCCCAGCCTCTGAGGCTCTGTATTCCTACATTGTGGTCTTCTCACCTTGACTATTATGTAAACTGTGAGTTCCAGGGACAGTAGCGACCTCTATTCATTCAGCAAATATTTATTTAATGCCTTCCCTTTGCCAGGCAGTGGTGATACAGTAGTAAACAGAATAGACACAGACACAAATCCCTTCCCTTATAGAACATATATTCTACTTGTGGAGGCAGTCAGTAAATAAGACAAATAAGTGAAATGTCTAATAAAATTATTCATATTCGTCTTAGTATTCCAAAAATTAGCAAAACATTAGGTCCACAATAAGTTTTTTTTTTTAAATGGAAGAACAGGAATGCTAGAGTAGAATTAAGTACATTAAATTATGGGAATCAAGTGGCCTGTATTCTCTTCCAGACTCTGCTACTGGCTGTGTGACTTTGGACAAGCCCCTTATCTTTTCTGAGCCTCTGTTTCTTCAAGTGTGAAATTAGAGAATTAAACTAAACCATCTTTGAAATCCCTTTCAGCATTAACACTCTAATTCCAAGGAATAGACACACCATTCCAAGGAATTGCGTTCGAAGAACCTATGTCTGGGAGGTCAGACAGTAAGCCAAAGACATTTACTTGCCACTGGGATGGGCAAAGTAGCAGAATGACCAGAGTCAAGTGTAGGTAATGCAAGAATGTTTCTTCAAGGTAGAGAGTCAGATGAAAGGGATGATGATTTTAGAAATGGTGTTCTGTGATAGCAAGTGCCATGTAGAAAGGTTATATCTATAAAAAGTGAATTATTATTTTCAGATTTTAACTTCAGATTATAATGCAATTAAAAGGAAAAAAAGAAGTGGTTGAGAGGGCTTCCCTGGTGGTGCAGTGGTTGAGAGTCTGCCTGCCGACACAGGGGACACGGGTTCGTGCCCAGGTCCGGGAAGATCCCACATGCCGCGGAGCGGCTGGGCCCGTGAGCCATGGCTGCTGAGCCTGCGCATCCGGAGCCTGTGCTCCGCAACGGGAGAGGCCACAACAGTGAGAGGCCCGCGTACCGAAAAAAAAATTGATGTCATATGGTAGCTTCCTTTTATATTTGGATTTAATTCATCAGATAAATGTCATCATATACATTCTTAGACATCTAATTTAGGCTTTAATTCCAGGACTATAAATCTTTCTTTTTTATTGCAATATAATTGACATATAACATTATATTACTTATACAGATGTACAATATGATTCTTCAGTAGTATGTATTGCAAAATGATTACCACAGTATGTCTAGTTAACATTCGTTACCAAAAAATTACAAACTTTTTTCTTGTGATGAGAACTTTTAAGATCTACTCTATTAGCAACTTTCAAATATACAACACAGTATTTTTTTCTTAAACCTTTTTTAAAATTGAGATATAGTTGATGTACAATATTATATGTTACAGGTGTACAGCATAGTGATTCACAATTTTTAAATTTTTATATTCCATTTATAGTTATTATAAAGTATTGGCTATATTCCCTGTGTTGTACAATATATCCTTGTATCTTATTTTATACATAATAGTTTGTACCTCTTAACCCCTTCCCTGTCTTGCCCCCTCCCCACTGGTAACCACTAGTTTGTTCTCTATATCTGTGTGTTTGTTTCCTTTTTGTTATATTCACTAGTTTGTTTTATTCTTTAGCTTCCACATATAAATGATATCATATAGTATTTGTTTTTCTGTCTGACTTATATCACTTAGCATAATACCCTCCAGGTCCATCCATGTTGTTGCAAATGGCAAAATTTTCATTCCATTTTAATGGGTGAGTAGTAGTCCATTATATATATATATATATATATACACCATATTTTCTCTATCCATCCATTTGTTTGGTTTTTTTTTTCATCCATTTGTTGATGGACACAGGTTGCTTCCATATCTTGGCAATTATAAATAATGCTGCTATGAATGTTGGGGGTGCATGTATCTTTTCAAATTAGTGTTCCCATTTATTTTGGATATATAACCAGAAGTGGAGTTGCTGGGTCATATGGTAGTTCTGTTTTTAGCTTTTTGAAAAACTGTTATACTGTTCTCCACAGTGGCAGCACCAATTTGCATTCCCACCTGTAGTGTACAAGGGTTCCCTTTTTTCCACATCCTCACCAGCATTTGTTATCTGTGGTCTTTTTTTTGGGGGGGGTCAACATACACTTATTTTAATGTATTTTTTTATTAATTTTTATTGGAGTATAGTTGCTTTACAATGCTGTGTTAATTTCTTTTGTATGGCAAAGTGAATCAGTTATATGTATACATATATTTCCTCTTCTTTAGATTTCCTTCCCATTTAGGTCACCACAGAGCATTGAGTAGAGTTCCCTGTGCTATACAGTAGGTTTTCATTAGTTATCTGTTTTATACATAGTAGTGTATATATGTCAATCATAATTTCCCAATTCATCCCACCTGCCCCCTTCCCCCCTTGATATCCATAAGTTTGTTCACTATATCTGTGTCTCTATTTCTGCTTTGCAAATAAGTTCATCTGTACCATTTTTCTAGATTCCACATGTAAGTGATATTATACAATATATTTCTCTTTCTGACTTATTTTACTCTGTATGACACTCTCTAGGTCTATCCACTTCTCTGCAAATGGCATTATTTCATTCTTTTTTTATGGCTGAGTCGTACTGCATTGTATATATGTACCACATCTTCTTTATCCATCCCTCTCTTGATAGACATTTAGGTTGCTTCCATGTCCTGGCTATTGTAAATAGTGCTGCAGTGAACATTGGAGTGCATGTATCTTTTTGAATTACGGTTTTCTCTGGTATCTGTGGTCTTTTTGATGATAGACATTCTGACAAGTGTGAGGTGATATCTCATTGTGGTTTTAATTTGCATTTCTCTGATGATTAGTGATATCGAGCATCTCTTCATGTGCCTGTTAGCCATCTGTATGTCTTTTTTGGAAAAATGTCTATTCGGGTCTTCTGCCCTTTTTTTTTTTTGCGGTACGCCGGCCTCTCACTGTTGTGGCCTCTCCTGCTGCGGAGCACAGGCTCCGGACGCGCAGGCTCACGGGCCAGCCGCTCTGCGGCATGTGGGATCTTCCCAGACCGGGGCACGAACCCGTGTCCCCTGCATCGGCAGGCGGACTCTCAACCACTGCGCCACCAGGGAAGCCCTTCTGCCCATTTTTTAATTGGGCTTGTTTTGTTTGATGTTGAGTTGTATGAGCCTTTTATATATTTTGGATATTAATCTCTTTGTCAGTCATCTCATTAGCAAATATTTTCTAATTTTAAAGGTTGTCTTTTTTTGTTTTTTTGTTTGTTTTTCTGGCCACACGGCGTGGCATATGGGATTTTAGTTCCCTGTCCAGGGATCGAACCTGCACCCCCTGCATTGGAAGCACAGAGTCTCAACCTCTGGACCATCAGGGAAGTCCCTAAAGGTTGTCTTTTTGTTGATGGTTTCCTTTGCTGTGCAAAAACTTATAAGTCTAACTAGGTCCCATTTGTTTATTTTTGCTTTTATTTCCTTTGCTTTAGGAGACAGAGCCAAAAAGATACTGCTACAATTTATGTCAAAGAGTGTTCTGCATATGTTTTCTTCTAGGAGTTTTATGGGTTTTGGTCTTACATTTAGACCTATAATCCAATTTGAGTTTACTTTTGTACATGGTGTGAGAAAATGTTGTAATTTCATTCTTTTACATGCAGCTGTCCAGTTTTCCTAGCACCACTTATTGAAGGACTTTTTCTCTGTTGTATATTATTGCCTCCTTGTCATAGATTAATTGACCTTCAGTGTGTGGGTTTATTTCTAGGCTCTCTATTCTGTTCCACTGATTTATGTATCTGGCTTTGTGCTAGTTCCATACTGTTTTGATTACTGTAGCTTTGTAGTATAGTCTGAAGTCAGAGAGCGTGAACCCTACAGCTCCTTTCTTGCTCAAGATTGTTTTGGCTATTCAGGGTCTTTTGTGTTTCCATACAAATTTTAACATTATTTGTTCTAGTTCTGTGAAAAATGTCATTGGTAATTTGGTAGGGATTGCATTGAATATGTGAATTGCCTTGACTAGTATAGTCAATTTAACAGTATTCTTCTAATTCTTGAACATGGTATATCTTTACATCTGTGTGTCATCTTCAGTTTCTTTCATCAGTGTCTTATAGTTTTCTGAGTACAAGTCTTTTACCTCCTTAGGTAGGTTTATTCCTGGGTGTCTTATTCTTTTTGGTGCAGTGACAAATGGGATTGTTTCCTTAATTTCTCTTTCTGATAGTTTGTTGTTAGTGTATAAAATTGTGACAGATTTCTTCATATTAATTTTGTATCCTGCAACTTTACTGAATTCACTGGTGAGCTCTGGTAGTTTTCTGGTGGCTTCTTTAGGATTTTCTATATATAGTATCATGTCATCTGCAAACTGATAGTTTTACTTCTTCCTTTCCAATTTAGATTCCTTTTATTTTTTTCTCTTGTCTGATTGCTGTGGCTAGGACTTTCAATTCTATGTTGCATAAATGTGGTGAGAGAGGGCATCCTTGTCTTGTTCCTGATCTTAGAGGAAAATGCTTTTGGCTTTTCACCATTGAGTATGATGTTAACTGTGGGTTTCTTACATATGGCCTTTATTACGTTGAGGTATGTTCCCTCTATGCCCACTTTCTGGAGAGTTTTTATCATAAATGGGTGTTGAATTTTGTCAAAAGCTTTTTCTGCATCTATTAAGATGATCCTTTGATTTTTATTCTTTCAGTTTGTTAATGTGGTACAGATTCTGAAAATCTTTGCATCCCTGGGATAAATCCCACTTGATCATGGTGTAGGATCCTTTCAATGCGTTGTTGGATTCGGTTTGCTAATATTTCATTGAGAATTTTTGCATCTATGTTCACCAGTGATTTGGGCCTGTAATTTTCTTTTTTTGTGATATCTTTGTCTGGTTTTGGTATCAAGGTGATGCTGGCCTCATTGAGTGAGTTCGGAAGTGTTCCTTCCTCTGCGATTTTTTGGAATAGTTTGAGAAGATTAGTTGTTAACTCTTCTCTACGTGTTTGGTAGAATTCAGCTGTGAAGCCATCTGGTCCTGGACTTTTTGTTTGTTGAGAGTTTTTAAATTAGTGATTCAGTTTCGTTACTGGTAATTGGTCTGTTCGTATTTTCTGTTTCTTCCTGGTTCAGTCTTGGGAGATTGTACATTTCAAAGAATTTGTCCTTTTCTTCTAGGTTGTCCATTTTATTGGCATCTAGTTGTTTGTAGTAGTCTCTTATGATCTTTTGTATTTCTTTGGTGCTGGTTGTAACTTTTCTTCTTTCCCTTCTGATTTTATTGATTTGGACCTTCTCTCTTTTTTTCTTGATGAGTCTGGCTAAAGGTTTATCAATTTTGTTTGTTTTTTCAAAGAACCAATTCTTAGTTTCATTGATTTTTTTCTACTGTTTTTTTTAGTCTCTATTTTATGTTTCTGCTTTGACCTTTCTTTCCTTCTACTAACTTTGGGTTTTGTCTGTGCTTTTTTTAGTTCTTTTAGGTATAAGGTTAGGTTGTTTATTTGAGGTTTTTTTGTTTCGTGAGGTAAGCTTGTATCACTAACTTCCCTCTTAGAACTGCATTTGCTGCATCCCGTAGATTTTGGATTATTATGTTTTTGTTTTCATTTGTCTCCAGGTATTTTTTTAATTCCTCTTTGATTTCTTCAGTGATCCATTGATTGTTTAACAGCATATTGCTTAACCTCTATGTGTTTGTGTTTTTTGCAGTTTTTCTTGTAGTTGATTACTAGCTTCCTAGTGTTGTGGTCAGAAAAGATGCTTGATGTGATTTCAGTTTTCTTAAATTTACTGAGGTTTATTTTGTGACCTAGCATGTGATCTATTCTGGAGAATGTTCCATGTGCACTTGAAAAGAATGTGCGTGCTGCTTCCTTTGGATCGAATGTTCTGTACATCTATTAAGCCCGTCTGGTCTAATGTGTCATTTAAGGCTAGTGTTTCCCTATTGATTTTCCGTCTGGATGATCTGCCCATTGATGTAAGTGGGGTGTTAAAGTCCCTTATCATTACTGTGTTACTGTCAGTTTCTTCCTTTATGTCTGTTAATGTTTGCTTTATGTATTGAGGTGCTTGTATATTGGGTGCATTTATATTTACAGTTATTATGTCTTCTTCTTGGATTGATCCCGTGATCATAATTTAATGTTCTCCTTTGTCTTTTGTAATAGTCTTTAATGTCTATTTTGTCTAATATGAGTATTGCTACCCCAGTTTTCTTTTGTTTTCCATTTGCAGTGTCTCTCTCTATTTCCATATATATATGTGATTGTCTTAAGTTGCTGATCTCTCACCTTTTTTTTTTTTTTTTTTTTGCGATACGCAGGCATCTCACTGTTGTGGTCTGTCCTGTTGCGGAGCATAGGCTCTGGACGCGCAGGCTCAGCGGCCATGGCTCACGGGCCCAGCTGCTCCACGGCATGTGGGATCTTCCCGGACCGTGGCACGAACCCGCGTCCCCTGCATTGGCAGGCGGACTCTCAACCACTGTGCCACCAGGGAAGCCCTGATCTCTCACTTTTAAATGCATTTTAACAACCCTGCACCTGTACTTCCCTTCCTTTATGATTACTGTTTTTGATATCATATCTTATATCTGATTGTTTTGTGTATCCTTAACTGCTTATCATGGATATAAATGATTTTACTCCTTTTCTCTTTTAACCTTACTAACTTTGTGTGTGGATAATTTCCTACCTTTACTGTATGGTTGCCTTTAGCAATGAACTGTTTCATTTTGTAATTTTCACCTTTCTAGTTATGGCCTTTTCTTTTTCACTTAGAGAAGTTCCTTTGACATTTGTTGTAAAGCTGGTTTGGTGATGCTGAACTCTTTTAGCTTTTGCTTGTCTGTAAACTTTTTGATCTCTCCATCAAATCTGAACGAGAGCCTTGCTGGGTAGAGTATTCTTGGTTGAAGGTTTTTCCCTTTCATCACTTTAAATATAGCCTGCCACTCCCTTCTGGCCTGCAGAGTTTCTGCTTAAAAGTCAGCTGATAGCCTTGTAGGAGTTCTCTTGTATGTAATTTGTTGCTTTTCCCTTGTTGCTTTTAAAGGTATTTTTAAAATTTTATTTATTTAATTTATTTATTTTTGGCTGCATTGGGTCTTTGTTGCTGCACATGGGCTTTCTCTAGTTGCGGTGAGCAGGGGCTACTCTTCGTTGCAGTGCAGTGGCTTTTCTTGTTGCAGAGCATGTGTTCTAGGCGCCCAGGCTTCAGGAGTTGTGGCTCGCGGGCTCTGGAGTGCAGGCTCAGTAGTCGTGGCATACAGGCTTAGTTGCTCTGCAGCATGTGGGATCTTCCCAGACCATAGCTCAAACCCGTGTCCCCTGCATTGGCAGGTGGTTTCTTAACCACTGTGCCACCAGGGAAGCCCCCCTTGTTGCTTTTAATATTCTCTCTTTACCTTTAATTTTTGCTCTTAGAACTAGAGTGTGTCTTGTAGTATGGGACTTCTCTGTGCTTCCTGGACTTGGCTGTCTGTTTCCCTTCCCAGGTTAGGGAAGTTTTCAGCTATTATGTCTTCAAATGTTATCAGCTCCTTTCTCTCTCTCTTATCCTTCTGGAACGCTTATAAATGCGAGTATTAGTGCATCTCATATTGTCCTAGAGATCTCTTAAGTGTTCTCATTTCTTTTGATTTCTCTTTAATTCGTTCAGCATCAGTGATTTCCACTACCCTGTCTTCTAGCTCACTGATCCATTCCTCTGTATCATTTAATCTACTTTTAATTCCTTCTAGTGTATTTTTCATTTGTTATTGTATTCTTTATTTCTATCTTCTTGTTCTTTATATTTTCTAACTCTTCATTAAAAACTTCTAATTTCTCATTCTGTGCATCCATTCTTCTCCCATGTTCTTTGATCATCTTTATGATCACTACCCTGAACTCCTTCTCCAGTAGATTGCCTATCTCCACTTCACTTAGTTCTTCTTCTGGGGTTTTATCTTGTACCTTTATCTGGAACGCGTTACTCTGTTGCCTCATTTTGCCTAAGTTGCTGTTTTTATTTTTATGTATCTGGTATGTTGATTATATTTCCCAACTTTGGAGAAGTGGCCTTTTGTTGGAAACGCCTTATGTGTCCCAGCAGTATGTCCTATCTGAGCTATATGCTCTAGCGGTTCCCCCTATGAGGACTGCATGGGTCTTTCTATTGTGGTGGGCTATGTGGGCAGTCTGGTATGCTTGGTTGGCCCCTGGGCCAGTTGGTTGCCTTGTGCAGAGGCTGCCAGCTGCTGGTTGGCTGGTCACGAGGTGGCATAAGGTGGCTAACTGCATAACCACAGGGACCCCCGGGGCTTATACTGGCTCAGTGGTGCGGAGAGTCAGGGTCTAGAAGACTCCAGGGCTGTTGCCTGCCCACTGGTGGGTGAAACCAGGTCCTTGGTTAGTGCTGGTCTACTGGCGGACAGAGCCAGGTCCTGGTTGCAGAGCCCAGGGTCCCAGAGCTTGTGTTGGATCGCTGGGGGGTGGGGGCGGGGGGCGCAGTTCCTGATACAGTTGAGTATGGGGTCTGGGGTGTCCTGAAGCTTGTGTTGGCCTGCTGGTGGGCAAGGCTGTGGCCCAGCTGGTCCCAGCACAGGGTCTGGCCTGCTAATGGGCAGGCTGGGTCCATAAGTTGCAGGACTAGTTTTCTTTCTTTTTTTTTTTTTAATAATTTTTTTAAATTAATTAATTTGGTTGTGCCAGGTCTTAGTTGAGGCTCACAGGCTCCTTTGTTGAGGTTCACCAGCTTCTTAGTTGTGGCAGGCGGGCTTCCTTAGTTGCGGCTCACCAGCTCCTTAGTTGCAGCAGGAAGGCTTCCTTAGTTGTTGCATGGAAATTCTTAATTGCAGCGTGCATGTGGGATCTAGTTCCCTGACCAGGGTTCGAACCCGGGCCCCCTGCATTGGGAGCGCAGAGTCTTAACCACTGCGCCACCAGGGAAGTCCCGGGACTAGTTTTCTTGAGTCTCATGTCTGTCCCCTGGTGGGAGAAGCTGGTCCAGAGGCTAGAGCAGGCTCTCTGAAGGGCAGGGCCAGGGCCCAGTGGATTCTGGGACTGGTGCATGCCTACTGGTGGGTGAAGCTGGGTCCTGGGCCCTCTGGTGAGCAGGTCCATGTCCCAAGGCTGCATCTGTGGGCTCAGGGGATCTTAAGGCAGCCTGTCTGCTGATGGGTGGGGCTGTGTCCCTGCCCAGTTAGTTGCTTGGCCTGATGTGTCCCAGCACTGGCACCTACAGGCTGTTGGGTTGGGGCCATGTCTTGGCGCTAATGAGCTAGAGGTAGGATTCCACAGTGGCGCTTGCCAGCACCAAGGGTCCACATGGTAGAAGGAGCTCCTAAAAAAGGCTGCTGCCAGTGTCTGTGTTCTCATGGTGAACTCCAGTTGCCTCTTGCCTCTCTGGGAAGCTCTCTAAGATCAGCAAGTAGATCTGGCCTAGGCTCCTCTCAAATTACAGCTTCTGTCCTGTGTCTCAGTAGATTTTGTGTGTGCCCTTTAAGAATGAAATCTCTATTTCCTGCAGCCCTCTGGTATTCCCAAAAGTAATCTCCAGTGGTCTTCAAAGCCAAATGTTCTGGGAGCTCATGTTCCCGGTGCAGGCCCCCCAGGCTGGGGAGCCTATGTGGGACTCAAGACTTTGGCAGAACCTTTACAAAGTAATTGTTCTCCTTTGTGGGTCACCCACTGGGGGGGTATGGGACTTGACTATATTGCAAGTCTGCCCCTCCTAGCCATCTCGTTGTGGTTCGTTCTTTATGTCTTTAGTTGTAAAAGATCTTTTTTGGTAGGGTCCTGTCTTTTTCATCAATGGTTGTTCTGCAGATGGTTGTGCTTTTGGTGTGCCTATGAGAGGAGGTGAGCTCAGAGTCTTTCTACTCTGCCATCTTGGCCATCTCCCTTCCTTAAACCTTTTATATAAGTAAGGAGAAACCCCTTCCTAAGCACCTTGTAACAGGATACACAGCAGGACCTCACCATTATGCAAATCTGGCCTGCCCCTGGGGCCAAGGCACTGCTGCTCTGTGACTGAGTGGGGGAGGGGGTAATGAGGCCTCTACAAGAATTGGGGTTTGCTTTATAGGTGGCGTGAGCCAGATTCCTTATGGAGGAGCCTGGGATGAGAGTTCTTTGGCACCAGGGCACCCCCCCAATACAGTATTAATGTAGTCACCATATGGTACATTACATCCCTATGACTTATTTTATAACTGGAAGTTTGTCTTCTGACCATCTTCACTCATTTGTTCTACTGAAGACCCTTTTTTTTTTTTTTGGTAAATGAGATGTATTTACTATACAGATACTTAAATAATTGATTTTTTTTTTTTTTGGCTGCACCGTGCAGCTTGCAAGATCTCAGTTGCCTGACCAGGGACTGAACCCTGGCCATCGCATTGAAAGCTCCGAATCCCAGCCATTAGGCCACCGGGGAACTCCCTAATTGAAATATTAATGCTTACAGTAAAGAAGTTCACAATCTCTGCAGTAATAAAACAGTATGTTCTAAAACAGTCTGAAGATCATTGAGAGAAATTTGTGTAACTTTCAGTCTGACCAATTAAAATTTCCAGATGATAACTAAGCATGAGATTTTAGGAGAAATTCCATCAAAAAGAAAGAGCATATGAAATGGTTATTCAAGGAGTCAAAGAAAAAAATGGACCCAGATAAAAATGAATTAGTCTGTGGTCAAACTGATGACAAATTCAGTATAATGAAATTGAGGACCAAGTTGTGAACATTATGTCTTAGAGGATATTCATGTGAAATATGAAATTATGTAGGGAAATTTACATACTTAAAACATTTTGGTATGAAAATGGCCATACTGCACTGGATTGTGGAAAAGGAGAGCCCAAAAAGATGTATTTGCAGATTTTTAAAAGACATCAGTTGAGTGTCAAAATTTTGAAAATACAGTATTCGGGAATAAATTGTGTGGATTTGGGGATCTGTACAAGGTGAATTTTTCTGTTTTTAGTGATTTTATCAGTTGACCGTATCGGTAAACAACGAGTTTTCAGGGTGCATTCTCATACTTTCAAAGTGAGGAGTAAGTTTACGGTGAAGTCTTTCATTAAACTGAAGAAGGGATAGATAAATAGAAAGTTACTTAGAGAGGGAAAGTCATTAATCCATTTTGTTTATGAGAAGTTTGTGTATTGTAGATTTCCAAGGGAGCAAAGTGGATATTCCCTCAATTTCAGAACTATTTTTAATGTAGCTCTCTGTGTACTAACATTATAGAGCTGATTCAAAATATTAAGCGTTTGAAAATTAGACAAAACAATTCGTTTGACCTACAAATCTTTGATTATGGTACCAGCCAAGATCTCTAGTTTAGAGATATACCTGTGCAACAGTCAGCATTTCTGTTACAAGTCTGGCACCTATTTTTCTAAAGCAAAGGAATGAAACATGGTGTAAAACTTTGTTTTTAAGTTATATAAATGATTCTGGGCTACAGAACTACATATTGCTATCTGATAGTTATTAAAAGTAATTGGTATTTCAAGCAATCAGACCAACATAGTTCTATGCTTATGTCACTTCTGATGTTTTTATCCTCAGGGTATTAAACTCATAGCTTTTAGTCTAACATTCAGCAATAAAAAAGTTTTACTTTAATATTTTCTAGGTGCCCAAGGTCCTAATGAAATGCAGTCTAAAAAAGCCTCAACCCTACCATGTTCTGACTCACATGAAGAAGTGTTGAACACTCCCTTATCTAGTTTTTTGTCCAAGAGTGGGACATCCTTTGTTGAAGACAGTGAGTAGTAATGCATTGAGTTCTTGAGACTATTGCTGTGAGTTGAAGCCAATCGTTCTTGTGGCAGTTGCTGTTAGCCTTTTTACTTTTGTTGCTCTACAATTAATGCGATTCATTTTGGTTTTATGTGACCTCATTTGTAAATGTTTGCTATTAATTATGAACTCGGATTTCTTCATAAGATGGTCTTTGGTCACATGTTTTGCATCTGCTATTTTATTTAAATCCTCTCCTCTCAAACAGAGACTTTAGGACAATAAGAGTCTGTTACGTTAGACTGATTAGATGTCAGTTGGTGGTCTTCAAATTATAATAACTTGAAAAATATTCTCATTTTGTATTGTCTCTGAGGTTTTCATATGGTTAGTATTATATAAAGTCATTGTTAATGGCTAACTTTTTATAACATGTGGATAAACCATAATTTATATAGCTATTCTTTAAGCCATTTAGGTTTTTAGTAATTTTTCATTGTTTTTAAATGACTTTAGGAAGCATTTTTATGATAATAACATTAAAATTGCATTCTTCCTGATTTAATTAGGTCCCTACTTGTTTACTGAGGATGAGTCCCTATTTTCATTGTTTTTTAGGTGTGTTTTTTTTTTCTCAAGTTTAAAATACAGTTCTAAGTAGTGTGTGTGAACATGTTTGTATAGGGTATGTGTATGTATAAAATGATACAGGATATATATATATATAAAAAATGGTTTATTTCTTAGAGTTCATCTTAATGTCCACTTTGATTTGTCCAACTAGCAGAAATTCCTTCTGTGGATATGATCCCAAATGCTAGGAAGTTAGGGGAGCCTATCCGATCAGCTATTCCTTTACATCCACCTTACCATCCTTCAGCGCCTCGAGCTCCCTGCCCCATAGGAAAAGAATACTTGCGTTCAAGTCACTGCTCCCCTACTGTGAATTCTACTGGAGAAGGCACAGCATTTTCTGTGGTAAGTGGAAAAGCTTGCTTTCAACTGGTGAAAAGTCTATAGATTTAAAAAGATTTCTGCTAGAATTGTAGTCAAGGATACTGCACTAATCAGAGCACTGTACTTCTTAAAATTTACCTCTGCATATACCTGTATATTCTTACCCTAGGAAGATAGGGACAGGATGACTATGTAAAAGGGGAAATAGTAAGAGCCAACACATACTGAGTGTTTATTTTGTGCCAGGCACAGTTTTGCCTAATTTGCAGGTATCAAAGAAATTTCTTCTTACAGCACAGCTCTCGAGTAGGTACTATTTATATTTCCCATGGGGAAGCTGAAATAGAGAGTTTAAGAATCTTGTCTGAGGTCACACAGCAATTGTAGAATTAGGATTAGAATTCAAGCATTCTAGTTTCAGTACCCATATTGTATGTCTCTAATTGAGTAATTGAAATGTTTTAACATATAGAAAAGTGTCAAAACTAATCTTTCATCCATATTCCTATTATCCAGCATGAACTACTATTAACATTTTGGCCTATTAGCTTCCATTCTTTTCTTCTTTGAAAATAAAATCCTTCTTTACACAGTCATCCTTTTTCTATCTTTTTAGCAACAAGAACGCTCAGGTATATGCCAAGGGTAAATTTATAAACAATGATACACTCTCATAATTAAAAATTCATACAGTGCCGAAAAAGTAGTTAGCATTAGGTGACCATAATTCTAAACATTCTGTGCATCTATTTAGATAGGAGGGTGGATGGATAAAAAGAGAAAAAAGGGATCATAGGATAATGGTTACATTTGGGGAAGGCTTGCAGGGATGGTGGAAGGCCTTCTGAGTTGCTGGTAATATTCTTTTTCTCTACCTGGGTTGCAGTTAGGTGGGAGTATTCTTTTTCAAATAATTATTGAGCAGGACACTAACTTCAATTTTAAACGTTTTTTAAAAATGTGATTATATTATAGTTATTTACTAAAAAGTATTAAATTTAATTTTACTTTAATAGAAGAAAAAGATACTGAAGTGAAATTGAAGAGATTGTTAAACATCAGATGTTTCTTTATCACAAGAAATATTTTCTATAAGATTCCCTCTAAAGTTAAGAAATAAATTGTTTAAAATGTTGAGCTTATATTCATATTTTGGAGGTTTTGTCTTGTTTCAGTTTTGGACAGTTTCTATTGACTTCTTGATATGAAAGATAATGACTTTAATACTTTCCACTTGCAATTTGATCATTTTTTCATTGTCCACATGTAGCTGTAACCGCTAAATTTTTATATTTGAGAACACCTTACTTGCATTTATATTTGAATGCAGTCCTGAGCCATGCTTTTTCTTTGAGTACAAGTTTATAGACATTGCTCCATCCTTTGGCATTGGGAATCAATGGAGTGTTTTGACAAATGTGTGTCTTAAAAAAGTAAAACATGGAGAATGAAGGGATCTAGCTTTGTGTTACAGGTCCTCCCTTCCCATCACACCCAAAATGTTCTTCTTTTTGTGTCTTCCTTATATCTCTTTCAAATCAACTCTGTTTTTAATAGGAACCAGATAATAGAGTTTTCTTAAATTCCAAGTTGTCTAAAGATGGCAAACAGGAAATGTATCCAGTTCAGGTCCAAGGCCCTAGGACAAGGAAGCTTCCCAAAGGAAAAAGGTAACATTACTGTAGGCTTCAATGTTTACAGTCTGTCTGCAAAGGGATTTGAAGAGTTAAGGATATACTCTCCAAATTTTGCTGTGAAGACCAGTATGAAATATTTGGTAAAACATGTATTACAGTAGTTTTGAACTAAGTAATGTACATACACTTGTCTACTTAAATATGTCACAAGGTCACTTTTTATTACAGGTATGAAAACAGAACTGCAGTCTCATCCTGGGATTCACCTTTCTCCCAGAGGGCAGGAAAGAGGTTAACAGAACAAGAATTACATGCAGTATCAGAGAAACTATCTCAGCGCCTCTCTGAACTAGATTGGGCAAGTCTTGTTTTTTAATCTGTATTGAGATTGCCATAGTTGGTGAGCATTTAAGTGATTTTACAATTGAAGGTGAGAGCTAAGCTAAGGTACTAGGAAGTTAGTTGCGTCTTACTTACTGAAAATCTTCCATAAGTCAAGCAGGTAGGACATAGGATGAGAAATTATATCCTAGCCTTTTATCATGTAACCAAATTTGGTATAGATTTATCCAAATTTTTATCAAATTCTATCTATTTATTTATTTATTTGGCTGTGTCAGGTCTTAGTTGCGGCATGCGGGATGTTTTATTGAGGTGCCCGGGCTCTTCATTGCGGCACGCGGTCTTCTCTAGTTGTGGTGTGTGGGCTCAGTAGTTGCAGCCCGTGGGCTCTCTAGTTGTGGCGTGCAGGCTCCAAAGTGCACAGGCCTCAGTAGTTGTGGCGCGTGGGCTGTAGAGCACACAGGCTCAGTATTTGTGGTACGCAGGCTCTAGAGCGCACGGGCTCAGTAGTTGCTGTTTGCAGGCTTAGTTGTCCTGTGGCACGTGGGATCTTAGTTCCCCAACCAGGGATTGAACCTGCATCCCCTGTATTGGGAGGCGGATTCTTAACCACTGGACCACTCGAGAAGTCCCAAATTTTTATCGAATTCTGATGAAAACTAAATAATTTAATGTAACTGATTATATTAAACCGTATATCTTTAGATATATCTGTATTGTTTCCCTTTGTCACTAAAGACACATTTGGTATAAAATTAGATCTCTGATTTTCACAAAATACTGTAGTTTGGGGGTATCATTGAATAAATATATTAAATCCCTATGTGACTTACTCTTAAGTTTATTGAAACTGAATAGTCCATGGCATTGATGTATATATATCATTTAGAAACTATGCATAAGCATCTGAAAATTTGTGTCTAAACTTGGGCTTAATTATCTGAGAAAACTTTTAAAAGGTTATATCTGTCTAATCTTCCCAACTTGCATTCTGCTGAAGTCAATGAAAGATGTTAAAAAGAATTTTCTTGATAGATGTTAAAAAGTGCCCTGGGTGATCGAATTAAAGAGAAGACCAGCTTTGAAGAGGAGGATATTGGAAATGAAGAGGTGGAAAGTGGAAATGATGAGACACTGTCTCAGCATAGTGACAGCATCGTGGAGTATGGGCCGAAGAAGCAAAGGCCAGGTACCTATCTCAGGCCAGGTTAAGGACGTCCCCAGAAACCACTTAGCCACTCTGATCTAATGACTGGCTTTCTTTTTTAAATATTTCAGAAATATGTGAAAGCATCAAAAATAATATCAAATACCTGTATCTTCATCTAGAAGTAGCAGATGTTAACAGTTATATTTGCTTTACACCTTTTGTGTTTAAGAAATAGAGTTAAAATCTCTTCTCTTGTCCCCACATTCTTTTTCTTTCCCTCAAAGAAATTACTCTCTCAAAGTTGGTATCTTTTCTTCATATCTCTGTTTTTTATTTTTAATTTTTTCCAGGTTTATTGAGATATAATTAACATACAGCATTGTATCATGTAAGGTGTACAACATAATGATTTGATATATGTGTATATTGCAGAATGATTACTACAGTAAGTTTAGTTAACATCTGTTATTTCACATTCAGTTTTTTTACGTGATGATAACTTTTTTTAATTAATTTATTTTTATTTATTTTTGGCTGTGTTGGGTCTTCGTTTCTGTGCAAGGGCTTCCTCTAGTTGCAACGAGTGGGGGCCACTCTTCATCGCGGTGCGCGGGCCTCTCACTGTCGCGGCCTCTCTTGTTGCGGAGCACAGGCTCCAGACGCGCAGGCTCAGTAGTTGTGGCTCACGGGCCCAGTTGCTCCGCGGCATGTGGGATCCTCCCAGACCAGGGCTCAAACCCGTGTCCCCTGCATTGGCAGGCAGACTCTCAACCACTGCACCACCAGGAAGCCCTGATGGTAACTTTTAAGATCTAATCTCTGAGCAACTTTCAAATACAGAATACAGTATTAATTGTAGTCACCATACTGTACATTATATTCTGAGAACTTATAACTGTAAGTTCTACCTTTTGAACAAGTTCACCCATTTCACCCATCCTTCATACCCCCTACCTCTGGCAACCACCAGTCTGTTCTTCTCTGTATTTTATGCATTTGATTTTTTAAAATTCCACATAAAAGTAATATCATAGAGTATTTGTCTTTGTCTGACTCATTTCACTTAGCATAATGCCCTCAAGGACCATTCATGTTGTGCAAATGGCAGAATTTCCTTTTTTATGGCAGAATAATATTCCATTGTGTATATATCACATTTTCTTTATCCATCGACTGAACACTTTGTTGTTTGCATGTCTTTGCTGTTGTAAATAATGCTTCAGTGAACATCTTTTTGAGGTAGTGATTTCTTTTCACTTCTGGATATATACCCAGAAGTGGAATTGCTGGATCATATGGTAGTTTTATTTTTAATTCTTCCAGGAACCTCCATATTGCTTTCCATAATGGCTGCACCATTTACATTCCCACCAAGGATTCGCAAGGGTTACCTTTTCTCTACATCCTTTCCAACACTTGTTACTTCTTGCTTTTTTTGAGGATAGCCATTCCCATAGGTATGAGTTGATATCTAATTGTGTTTTTGATGTGCATTTCCCTAATCATTAGTGATGTTGAGCACCTTTTCATGTACCTGTTGGCCTTTGTATGTCATCTTTGGAAAAATGTTCAGTTCCTCTGCCTATTTTTTAATTGGATTTTTTTTTCTTTCTGCTGTTGAGTTAATACTTTGAATATTAACCCCTTATCAGATACCTCATTTGCAAATATATTCTCCCATTTGGTAGATTGTCTTTTCATTTTGTTGGTGGTTTTCTTTGCTTTGCAGAAGTTTATTAGTTTTAATAGCCCCACCTCTTTATTTTTGCTTTTGTTGCCTTTACTTTTGGTGTCAAATGCAAAAAATCATTGCCAAGGCCAATGTCAGCCAGGTTAGTGCCTTTTTACTTACCTTTATTTCTTCTAGAAGTTTTATGGCTTCAGGTCTTATGCTCAAGTCTCTTAATTCATTTTGAGTTGATCTTTGTGTTTGGTGTAAGATAGGAGTCCAGTTTCATTATTTTGCATGTGGTGTCCAGTTTTCCCAACACCATTTATTAAAGAGGGTATCCTTTCCCCATTGTATATTCTTGGCTCCTTTATCATAAATTAATTGACCATATATTCATGGGTTCGTTTTTGGGCTCTCTATCGTGTTCCATTAAGCTCTGTGTCTGTTTTTTGCCAATATATTGTTTTGATTACTGTAGCTTTGTAATATAGTTTGAAATCAGGAAGTGTGATGGCCTCCAGCTTTGTTCTTTTTTCTCAGGATTGTTTTGGCTATTTGGGGTGTTTGTGGTTCCAAACAAATTATATGATTGTTTGTTCTATTTCTGTGAAAAATACCATTGGAATTTTCATAGGGTTTGCATTGAGTTTGTAGATCTCTTTGAGGAGTATGCACATTTTAACAGTATTAATTCTTCCAATCCATGAACACAGATCATCTTTCCATTTATTTGTGTCTTCTTTAATTTCTTTCATCAGTGTCTTATAATTTTTGGTGTACAGGTCTTTCACCTCCTTGGTTAAATTTATTCCTAGGTATATTATTCTCTTTGAAGCAGTTGTAAATGGGATTTTTCCTTAATTTATCTCTTTTTATTTTTTTAAAGAGGAGAAAACAAAAGTTTAGTAACACATATATATGGGAGAGACCTAGGAAAACTGAGTAACTCCAGTTTCTCTGATAGTTTGTTATTAATGTATAGAATTGCAACTATTTTTGTACAGTTGACCCTTGAACAATGTGGATTTGAACTGTGCAGGCACTTATACATAGGTTTTTTTCAATAAATACGTACTATACTACTATACTGTCATCAGTGCCGGTTGAATCCATGGATGCAGAACTGTGGATACGGAGCACTATCTGTAAAGTTATACTCAGATTTTTGGCTGCGTGGAATCAGTGCCCTAAGGAACAACTGTATATTGATTTTGTAACCTGCAGTTTTACTAACTTCGTTTATTCTAACAGTTTTGGTGGCTTCTTTAGGGTTTTTTATATATAATGTGATGTCATCTGTAAAGTTATATTTCTTCATTTCTGATCTGGATGTCTTTTATTTCTTTTTCTTGCCTAATTGCTCTGTCTAGGAGTTGTAGTACTATGTTGAATAAAAGCAGGCATCCTTGTCTTGTTCCTGATCTTAGAGGAACTACTTTCAGCTTTTCACTGTTGAATATGTTAGCTATGGGCTTGTCATATATGGCATTTATTATGTTGAGGTACACTCCTTCTATACCCAGTTTGTTGAAAGTTTTTAAAATGAATGGATGTTGAATTTTGTTAAATGTTTTTTCTTTATTTATTGAGATGATAATATGATTTTTATCTTTTGTTTGGTGTACACAGTGACGGATTTGTGAATGCTGAACCATCCTTGCACTTCTGGAATAAATCCCACTTGATCATGGTGCATGATACTTGTAGTGTACTGTTGAATTCATTTGCTAATATTTTGTTGAGGATTTTTGCATCTATGTTCATCAGGGATATTGGTCTGTAATTTTTTGTGGCGTCCTGTCTGGTTTTGGTTTTAGGGTAATGTTGGCCTTGTAAAATGAGTTTGGAAGTGTTTCTTCTTCTGTGTTTTGGAAAGGTTTGAGAAGGATTGGTATTCTTTAAATGTTTGGTAGAATTCACCAGTGAAGCCATCTGGTCCTTGACTTTTTTTTTTTAATTTTTATTTTATATTGGAGTATAATTGATTAACAGTGTTGCATTAGTTTCAGGTGTACAGCAAAGTGATTCAGTTATACGTATATCCATTCTTTTTCAGATTCTTTTCCTATATAGGTTATTACAGAATATTGAGTAGAGTTCCCTGTGCTGTACAGTAGGTCCCTGTTGGTTATGTATCTTTTTTTTTTTTTTTCCCGGTACACAGGCCTCTCACTGCCGCGGCCTCTCCCTTTGCGGAGCACAGGCTCCGGACGCACAGGCCCAGCGGTCATGGCTCACAGGCCCAGCCGCTCCGTGGCATGTGGGATCCTCCCAGACCAGGGCACGAACCCATGTCCCCTGCATCGGCAGGTGGACTCTCAACCACTGCACCACCAGGGAAGCCTGGTTATGTATCTTAAATAAAGCAATGTGTACATGTCAATCCCAAACTCCCAATCTATCCTTCCTCTCAACCCTTCCCCCTGGTAACCATAAATTTGTTCTCTAAATCTGTGACTCTGTTTCTGTTTTGTAAATAAGTTCATTTGTATCTTTTTTTTTTTTTTTTAGATTTCACATATAAGCGACATCATATGCTATTTGTCTTTCTCTGACTGACTGACTTCACTTAGCATGATAATCTCCAGGTCCGTCCATGTTGCTGCAAATGGCATTATTTCATTCTTTCTAATGGCTGAGTAATACTCCATTGTATATATATACCACATCTTTATCCATTCATCTGTTGATGGACATTTAGGTTGCTTCCATGTCTTGGCTATTGTAAATAGCACTGCAGTGAACATTGCAGTGCATGTATCCTTTCAAACTCTCGTTTTTCTCCAGATATATTCCCAGGAGTGGGATTGCTGGATCATATGGTTTTTAGTTTCTTAAGGAACCTCCGTACTGTTCTCCATAGTGGTTGTACCAATTTACTTCCCCACCAACAGTGTAGGAGAGTTCCCTTTTCTCCACACCCTCTCCAGCACTTACTGTTGGTAGACTTTGATGATGGCCTGGTATGTGGTGATATTGCATTGTAGTTTTGATTTGCATTTCTCTGATAATTAGCGATGTTGAGCATCTTTTCATGTGTCTCTTGGCCATCTGTATGTCTTCTTTGGAGAAATGTCTGTTTAGATCTTCTGCCCATTTTTTGATTGGATTGTTCTTTTTTTGTTTTTGTTTCTTTGACAGTGAGCCGCATGAGCTGCTTGTAAATTTTGGAGATTAATCCCTTGCCGGTCACATTGTTTGCAAATATTTTCTCACATTCTGTGGGTTGTGCTTTCATTTTGTGTATGGTTTCCTTTGCTGTGCAAAGCTTTTGAGTTTAGTTAGGTCCCATTCATTTATATTTTTTATTTCCATTACTCTAGGAGATGGATTGAAAAAGATATTGCTGTGATTTATGTCAGAGTGTTCTGCCTGTGTTTTCTTATAAGAGTTCTATATTGATAGTATCTGGTCCATTTAGGTCTTTATTTTGAGTTTATTTTTGTTTATGGTGTTAGAGAATATTCTAATTTCATTTTTTTTTTTACATGTAGCTGTCCAGTTTTCCCAGCACCATTTATTGAAGAGACTTTCTTTCCTCCATTGTATAGTATTGCCTCCTTTGTTGTGGATTAATAAACCATAGGTGCATGGGTTTGTTTCTGGGCTTTCTGTCATGTTCCATTGAGCTATATGTCTGTTTTTGTGCCAGTACCATACTGTTGTGATGACTGTAGCTTTGTATCAATAGTATAGTCTGAAGTCAGGAAGCCTGATTCCTCCAGCTCCATTTTTCTTTCTCAAGATTGCTTTGGCTATCCAGGGTCTTCTGTGTCTCCATACAGATTTTAAGATTTTTTTTGTTCTAGTTCTGTGAAAAATGGCATTGTCAATTTGGTAGGGATTGCATTGAATCTGTAGATTGCCTTGGCTAGTACAGTCATTTTGACAATATTCGTTCTTCCAGTCCAAGAACGTGGTATATTTTTCCATCTGTTTGTGTCATCTTTGTTTTCCTTCATCAGCATCTTATGGTTTTCCGAGTTACAGGTCTTTTGCCTCCTTAGGTAGATTTATTCCTAGGTATTTTATTCTTTTTGATGCAATGGTAAATGGAGATTGTTTCCTTAATTTCTCTTTCTGATCTTCTTAGTGTACAGAAATGCAACAGATTTCTGTGTATTAATTTTGTATCCTGCAATTTTACCAAATTCATTGATGAGCTCTAGTAGTTTTCTGGTAACATCTTTAGGATTTCTATGTACAGTATCATGTCATCTGCAAACAGTGACAGTTTTACTTCTTTTCCAATTTGGATTCCTTTTATTTCTTCTCTGATTGCTGTGGCTAGGACTTCCAAAACTATGTTGAGTATAAGTGGCGAGAGTGGACATCCTTGTCTTGTTCCTGATCTTAGAGGAAATGCTTTCAGCTTTTCATTGTTGAGTATGATGTTAGCTGTAGATTTGTCATATATGGCCTTTATTATGTTGAGGTATGTTCCCTCTCTGCCCACTTTCTGGAGAGTTCTTTTATCATAAATGGCTGTTGAATTTTGTCAGAAGCTTCTTCTGCATCTATTGAAATGATCATAGGATTTTTATTCTTCAATATGTTGATGTGGTGTATCACACTGACTGATTTGCAGTTATTGAAAAATCCTTGCATCCCTGAGATAAAATTCCACTTGATCGTGTTGTATAATCCTTTTAATGTATTGTTGGATTCAGATTGCTAGTATTTTGTTGAGGAGTTTGCGTCTATGTTCATCGGTGATATTGGCCTGTAATTTTCTTTTTTTTGTGGTATCTTTGTCTGGTTTTGGTATCAGGGTGATCGTGGCCTCATAGAATGAGTTTGGGAGTGTTCTTTCCTCTGCAATTTTTTTGGAATAGTTTGAGAAGGATAGGTGTTAACTCTTCTCTAAATGTTAGATAGAATTTACCTGTGAAGCCATCTGGTCCTCGACTTTTGTTTGCTGGGAGTTTTTACATCACAGTTTCAATTTCAGTACTTGTGATTGGTCTGTTCATATTTTCTATTTCTTCCTGGTTCAGTCTTGGGAGATTTTACCTTTCTAAGAATTTGTCCATTTCTTTCAGGTTGTCCATTTTATTGGCATCTAGTTTGTAGCAGTCTCTTATAAGATCCGTTGTATTTCTGTGGTGTCTGTTGTAAGTTCTCCTTTTTCATTTCTAGTTTTACTTATTTGGGCCCCCTTCCTGTTTTTCTTGATGAGTCTGGCTAAAGCTTTTATCAATTTTGTTTATCTTTTCAAAGAACCAGATTTTAGTTTCATTGATCTTCTCTATTGTTTTCTTTGTTTCTATTTCATTTATTTCTGCTCTAATCTTTATGATTTCTTTCCTTCTACTGAATTTCGGTTTTGTTTGTTCTTCTTTCTCTAGTTGCTTTAGGTGTAAGGTTAGGTGTTTATTTCTGATTTTTCTTGTTTCCTAAGGTAAGATTGTATCACTATAAACTTCCCTCTTAGAACTGTTTTGCTGCATCCCATAGATTTTGCTTTCATTTTCATTTGTCTCTAGGTATTTTTTGATTTCCTCTTTGACTTCAGTGATTCATTGGTTGTTTAGTAGCATATTGTTTGGCCTCCACGTGTTTGTGTTTTTTACAGTTTTTTTCTTGTAGTTGATTTCTAATCTCAGCATTGTGGTTGGAATAGATGCTTGATATGGTTTCAGTTTTCTTAAATTTACCAAGGCTTGCATTGTGATCCAACATGCGATTAATCCTGGAGAATGTTCTGTGTGCACTTGAGAAGAATGTATACTCTGTTGATTTTGAATGGAATGCTCTATAAATATCAAGTCTATTTGGTTTAATGTGTCATTTAAGGCCTGTGTTTCCTTATTTATTTTCTATCTGGCTAATCCATCTATTGATGAAAGAGGGGTGTTAAAGTCCCCTACTATTATCATGTTACTGTTGACTTCTCTTTTTATGGCTGTATTTATTTACCTTATATATTAAGGTGCTCCTATGTTGGGTGCATATATATTTACAGTTGTTATATCTTTTTCTTGGATTGATCCTTTGACCATTGTGTAGTGTCCTTTGTCTCTTACAGCAGTCTTTATTTTAAAGTCTATTTTATCTGAAATGGGTATTGCTACTCCAGCTTTCTTTTGATTTCCATTTGCATGGAAAACCTTTTGCCATCCACTCACTTTCATTCAGTATGTGTCCGTAGATCTGAAGTGGGTCTCTTGTAGACAGCATATATATGGGTCTTGTTTTTGTATCCCTTCAGCCAGTCTGTGTCTTTTGGTTGGAGCACTTAATCCATTTATGTTTAAGGCAATTATTGATATGTATTTTTTTATTGCCCTTTTGTTAATTGTTTGGGATTTCCTTTTGTAGGTCTGTTTTCTTCCCTTTCTCTTTTGTTCTCTTCTCTTGTGATTTGATGCCTAACTTTAGTGTTGTCTTTGGATTCCTTTTTCTTTTTTGTGTGTGTATTTTTGTAGATTTTCAGTTTGTGGTTACTGTGAGGTTTTGATATAGCAGTCTATATATAAACAAGATTGTTTTAAGTTGCTGGTTTTTTAATTTCAAATGCAATTCCAATATCCTGCATTTTTGCTTTCCTCTTCTCACAGTTGCTGGTTTTGATATGATATTTGCATGCAGATGATTTCCTACCTTTACTGTATGTTTGCCTAATGGTGAGCTTTTCTATTTGTATTCTTCTTGTTTCTAATTGTGCCCTTTTCTTTTCTGCCTGGAGAAGTTCTTTAGCATTTGTTGCAAAGCTGGTCTGGTGATCCTGAATTTTCTTAGCTTTTGCTTGTCTGTAAAGCTTTGATTTCTCCTTTGAATCTGAATGAGAGCCTTACTGGATAAAGTATTCTTGGTTGTAGGTTCTTCCCTTTGATCACTTTATTAATTTATTTATTTTAATACATCTTTATTGGAGTATAATCGCTTTACAATACCATGTTAGTTTCTGTTGCACAACAAAGCGAATCAGCCATATGCATATACATGTCCCCATATCCCCTCCCTCTTGAGCCTCCCTCCCATCCTCCCTATGCCACCCCTCTAAGTCATTGCTAAGCACCGAGCTCATCTCCCTGTGCTATGCTGCTGCTTCCTACCAGCCAACTATTTTACATTCGGTAGTGTATATACGTCAATGCTACTATCACTTCGTCCCAGCTTCACCCTCCCACCCCATGTCATCAGGTCCATTCTCTATGTCTACCTCTTTATTCCTGCCCTGCAACTAGGTTCATCAGTAACTTTTTTTTAAGATTCCATATACATGTGTTAGCATATGGTATTTGTTTTTCTCCTTCCGACTTACTTCACTCTGTATGACGGACTCTGGGTCCATCCACCTCACTACAAATAACTCAGTTTTCTTTCTTTTTATGGCTGAGTAATATTCCATTGTATATATGTGCCACATCTTCTTTCTCCATTCATCTGTTGATGGATATTTAGGTTGGTTCCATGTCCTGGCTACTGTAAATAGTGCTGCAGTGAACATTGTGGTGCATGTCTCTTTCCGAATTATGGTTTTCTCAGGGTATATGCCCAGTAGTGGGATTGCTGGGTCATATGGTAGTTCTAGTTTTAGTTTTTTAAGGAACCTCCATACTGTTTTCCATAGTGGTTGTATCAATTTACATTCCCACCAACAGTGTAGGAGGGTTCCCTTTTCACCACACACTTTCCAGCATTTGTTGTTTCTAACTTTTTTGATAATGGCCATTCTGACCAGCATGAGGTGATACCTCATTGTAGTTTTGATTTGCATTTCTCTAATAATTAGTAATGTTGAGCATCTTTTCATGTGCTTCTTGGCCATCTGTATGTCTTCCTTGGTGAAATGTCTATTTAGGTCTAATGCCCATTTTTTAACTCAATTGTTTCTGTTTTTGATATTGAGTTCCATGAGCTCTTTGTATATTTTGGAGATTAATCCTTTGTTGTTTCATTTACAAATATTTTCTCACATTCTGAGGGTTGTCTTTTTATCTTGTTTACGGTTTCCCTGATGTTAAAAAGCTTTTAAGTTTAATTAAGTCCCATTTTTTATTTTTGTTTTTATTTCCATTACTGTAGGAGGTGGGTCAAAAAAGATTTTGCTGTGGTTTATGTCAAAGAGTGTTTTTCCTATGTTTTCCTCTGAAAGTTTTATAGTGTCTGGTCTTACATTTAAGTCTTTAATCCATTTGGAGTTAATTTTTGTGTATGGTGTTAGGTAGTGTTCTAATTCCATTCTTTTACATGTAGCTGTCCAGTTTTCTCAGCACCACTTATTGAAGAGGTTGTCTTTTCTCCATTGTCCGTTCTTGCCTCCTTTGTCATAATTTAGGTGCCCATATGTGTGTGAGTTTATCTCTGGGCATTCTTTCCTGTACCATTGATCTATATTTCTGTTTTTGTGCCATTACCATATTGTCTTGATTACTGTAGCTTTGTGGTATAGTTTGAAGTCGGGGAGCCTAATTCCTCCATCTCCATTTTTCTTTGTCAGCATTGCTTGGTCTTTTGTGTTTCCTTACAAATTGTAAGATTTTTTTGTTCTAATTCTGTGAAGAATGCCATTGATAGTTTGATAGGGATTGCATTGAATCTGTAGATTGCTTTGGGCACTATAGTCGTTTTCACAATATTGATTCTTCCAATCCAAGAACATGATATATTTCTCCATCTGTTTATGTCATCTTTGGTTTGTTTCATCAGTGTTTTATAGTTTTCTGAGTACAAGTCTTTCGCCTCCTTAGGCAGGTTTATTCTTAGGTATTTTATTCTTTTTGTTGCAGTGGTGAATGAGATTGTGTCCTTAATTTCTCTTTCTGGTTTTTCACTGTTGGTGTATAGT
Organism: Grampus griseus; assembly: GCF_964374135.1. NCBI lineage: Eukaryota > Metazoa > Chordata > Mammalia > Artiodactyla > Delphinidae > Grampus > Grampus griseus. Next base: position 13,971,272 of record NC_139014.1, on the reverse strand, counting down.
AATGCCAGAGATTTCTGTGCATTAATTTTGTATCCTGCAACCTTACCAAATTCGCTGATTAGTTCTAGTAGTTTTCTGGTGGCATCTTTAGGATTTTCTACGTATAGTATCATGTCATTGGCAAATAGTGACAGTTTTACTTCTTTTCCAATTTGGATTCCTTTTATTTCTTTTTCTTTTCTGATTGCTGTGGCTGGGAGTTCCAAAACTATGTTGAATAAGAGTGGTGAGAGTGGGCATCCTTGTCTTTCTTGTTCCTGATCCTAGTGGAAATGCTTTCAGTTTTTCACCATTGAGTATGATGCTTGCTGTGGGTTTGTCATATATGACTTTTATTATGTAGATTCCCTCTATGCCCATTTTCTGGAGAGATTTTATTGTAAATCGGTGTTGAATTTTGTCAAAAGCTTTTTCTGCATCTACTGAGATGATCATCTGGTTTTTATTCCTTAATTTGTTCATGTGATATATCACATTGATTGATTTGCATATATTGAAGAATCCTTGCATCCCTGGGATAAATCCCATTTGATCATGTTGTATGATCCTTTTTTTTTTTTTTTTTTTGGTTCTTTTGCAGTACGCGGGCCTCTCACTATTGTGGCCTCTCCCATTGCGGAACACAGGGTCCGGACGCGCAGGCTCAGCAGCCGTGGCTGACGGGCCCAGCCGCTCCATGGCATGTGGGATCCTCCCAGACCGGGGCACGAACCCGTGTCTCCTGCATCGGCAGGCGGACTCCCAACCACTGCACCAGCAGGGAAGCCCTGTATGATCCTTTTAATGTGCTGTTGGATTCTGTTTGCTAGTATTTTGTTCAGGATTTTTGTGTCTATGTTCATCAGTGATATTGGTCTGTAATTACCTTTTTTTGTGGTATCTTTTTCTGGTTTTGGTATCAGGGTGATGGAGACTTTGTAGAATGAATTTGGGAGTGTTCCTCCCTCTGCAATTTTTTGGAAGAGTTTGAGAAGGATCGGTATAAGCTCCTTTCTAAATGTTTGATAGAATTCTCCTGTGAAGCCATCTGGTCCTGGACTTCTGTTTGTTGAAAGATTTTTAATTAAGGTTTCAGTTTCATTCCTTGTGATAGGTCTGTTTATATTTTCTAATTCTTCCTGGTTCAGTCCTGGAAAATTGAACCTTTCCAAGAATTTGTCCATTTCTTCATGGTTGTCCATTTTATTGGCATATAGTTGTTTGTAGTAGTCTCTTACAATCCTTTGTATTTCTGCAGTATCAGTTGTGATTTCTTCTTTTTCATTTCTAATTTTATTGATTTGCATCCTCTCCCTTTTTTTCTTGATGAGTCTGGCTAAGGCTTTAACAATTTTGTTTATCTTCTCAAAGAACCAGCTTTTCATTTTATTGATCTTTGCTATTGTTTTCTTTGTTTCTATTTCATTTATTTCTGTTCTGATCTTTATGATTTCTTTCCCTCTACTGGCTTTGGGTTTTCTTTGTTCTTCTTTCTCTAGTTGTTTTAAGTGTAGGGTTAGATTATTTGAGGTTTTTCTTATTTCTTGAGGTGAGATTGAATAGCTGTAAACTTCCCTCTTAGAACTGCTTTTGCTGCGTCCCATAAGTTTTGGGTCACCATGTTTTCGTTGTCATTTGTTTCTATGTATTTTTAAGTTTCTTCTTTGATTTCCTCAGTGATCTCTTGGTTATTTAGTAAGTGCACTGTTTAGCCTCCATGTATTTGGGGTGTTCTACAATTTTTTTTCCTGTAATTGATTTCCAGTTTCATAGCGTTGTGGTCAGAAAAGATGCTTGATACGATTTCAATTTTCTTAAATTTTCCGAGGCTTGATTTGTGACCCAAGATGTGATCTATCCTGGAGAGTGTTCCGTATGCACTTGAGAAGAAAGTATATTCTTCCACTTTTGGGTGGAATGTTCTGTAAATATCAGATCTGTCTGGTCTATTGTGTCATTTAAAGCTTGTGTTTACTTATTTTCTGTTTGGATGATCTGTCCATTGGTGTAAGTGGGGTGTTAAAGTCCCATACTATTATTGTGTTACTGTCGATTTCTCCTTTCATGGTTGTTAGCCTTTGCCTTATGTATTGAGGTGCTCCTATGTTGGGTGCCTAAACATTTATAATTGTTATATCTTCTTGGATTGATCATTTGATCATTATGTAGTGTCCCTCTTTATCTCTTGTAACAGTCTTTATTTTAAAGGCTATTTTATTTGATACAAGTATTGCTACTCCAGCTTTCTTTTGATTTCCATTTGCATGGAATATCTTTTTCCATCCCTTCACTTTCAATCTGTATGTGTCCCTAGCTCTGAAGTGGCTCTCTTGTAGACAGCATATATATGGGTCATGTTTTTGTATCCATTTAGCCAGTCTGTGTCTTTTGGTTGGGGCATTTAATCCATTTACATTTAAGGTTATTATCAATATGTATGTTCGTATTATCATTTTCTTAATTGTTTTTGGTTTGTTTTTGTGGGTCTTCTTCTATTGTGTTTCCTGCTTAGAGAAGTTTCTTTAGCATTTGTTCTAAAGCTGGTTTGGTGGTGCTGAATTCTTAGCTTTTGTTTGTCTGAAAAGCCTTTGGCTTCTCCATCGAATCTGAATGAGATCCTTGCTGGGTAGAGTAATCTTGGTTGTAGGTTCTTCTCTTTCATAACTTTAAGTATATTCTGCCACTCCCTTTTGGCCTGCAGAGTTTCCACTGAAAAATCAGCTGATAACCTTATGGGGATTCCTTTGTATGTTATTTTTGTTTTTCCCTTGCTTTTAATATTTTTTCTTTGAATATAATTTTTGTTAGTTTGATTAATATGTGTCTTGATGTGTTTTTCCTAGGGTTTATCCTGTATGGGACTCTCTGTGCTTCCTGGACTTGGGTGACTATTTACTTTCCCATGTTAGGGAAGTTTTCCACTATAATCTCTTCAAATATTTTCTCAGACCCTTTCTTTTTCTCTTCTTCTTCTGGGACCCCAATAATTCGAATGTTGGTGTGTTTAATGTTGTCCCAGAGGTCTCTGAGATTGTCAGTTTTTTTCATTCTTTTTTTCTTTTTTTAATACATTTATTTATTTATGGCTGTGTTGGGTCTTCGTTGCTGTGTGCAGGCTTTCTCTAGTTGCGGTGAGCAGGGGCTACTCTTCATCGCAGTGTGAGGGCTTCTCATTGTTGTAGCTTCTCTTGTTGTGGAGCATGGGCTCTAGGTGCACAGGCTTCAGTAGTTGTGGCTTGCAGTCTCTAGAGCTCAGGCTCAGCAGTTGTGGCACACAGGCTTAGTTGCTCCTTGGCATGGGGGATCTTCCCGGGCCAGGGCTCAAACCTGTGTCCCTTGCATTGGCAGGCAGATTCTTAACCACTGCACCACCAGGGAAGCCCTCATTCTTTTTTCTTTATTCTGCTCCTCAGCAGTTATTTCCACCATTTTGTCTTCCAGCTCACTTACTCATTTTTCTTCCTCCGTTATTCTGTTATTGATTCCTTCTAGTGTACTTTTCATTTCAGTTATTGTATTGTTCATCTCTGTTTGTTTGTTCTTTAGTTCTTCTAGATCTTTGTTAAACATTTCTTGTATTTTCTCAATCCGTGCTTCCTTTCTGTTTCCGAGATTCTGGATCATCTTCACTGTCATTGCTCTGAATTCTTTTTCAGGTAGATTGTCTGTTTCCTCTACATTTATTTGGCTTTGTAGGTTTTTACCTTGTTCCTTCATCTGTGACATTTTTTTGCTGTTTCTTTTTTTGTTTTTTAATGAGTGGGATTGTGTTCCTGTTTTACTGGTTGTTTGGCATGAGGCTTCCAACATTGGAGTTTGTAGGCTGTTGGGCAGAGCTGGGTCTTGGTGCTGATGAGGTGAGGAACTCTGTGAGACCTCACTTCCAATAAATATTACCTGGGGTCTGAGGTTCTCTGTTAGTCCAGTGGTTCGGACTTGGAGCTCCAACTGCAGAGCTCACAAATCAAGATCCTGCAAGCCGCGTGGGGCAGCAAAAGTAAAAAATAGAACAATAACAATGTAAAAAAATAAAATTAGACTAGGAAACTAACAGATACGTTAAAAAGAGTGTAAAAATAAAAACGTAGATGAATCAACAACCGGAAGGTACATCAGTACCACAATCATAAAAAAGAGGAGGGAAAGAAAAAGAAAAAGGGCGGGGTGGGGGGGCCCTTGGCTGTGGAGAGGGAGGCCTAAGCAAGGGAGATCTGTGCGGTGGGCAGGGCCAATGCTCAGGACCCACAGGGATGGAAAAGGCCCTGGGGGCTGTGGGGGGTGGGGCTTAGGGTCAAGGAACAGAAGGGGCCCAGGTGTGCCTCCCACCCCTGGTCTCAGAGGGCAGGGGACCTCACCTGGGAGCCCAGCAGGCTTCCTGGGCTCAAGTGGGCAGGGCAAATGCCCTCCTCTCTTCTTCTGTTCCTCTGGTCTGGGGCCTGGGAGGGCCCCTCCCAGGAAGGGCCTGGGAGGAAGGCCCCTCCCACCTTCCTCTCCTGATCTCCTGGGCCTCCCTCCTATGCCCCCAGGACCAATGTGGCTGGAGGTGGGGTAAGGGGGGGCCTTGGAGGGCAGGGGACTGGCCTGGGAGCTCAACAGGCTCCCTCTGCCCTAGTGGGCAGGGCAATTGCCCTCTGCTCCTCTCCTGCTCCTCCTGGAGGCCCCCTCCAACCTGCCTCTCCTGATTTCCCCGGCCTCCTTCCTATGTCCCCAAGGACCCACATGGCCTGGAGGAGGGGGCTTTGGATCGCAGGGGGCCAGCCTGGGAGCTTAGCAGGCTCCCTGGGCCCCAGTTGGCAGGGCAATCGCGCTCCGCTCCTTTCCCACTCCTCCTGGATAGCCCCTCCCGCCTGCCACTCCTGATCTCCCCGGCCTCCCTCCTATGCCTCCAGGACCTACGCAGCCTGGATGGGGCTTTGGAGCAGGGAGAACTGGCTTGGCAGCTCAGCAAGCTCCCCGGCCCGAGTGGGCCAGGCGATCACCCTCTGCTCCTCTCCCGCTCTTCCCAGAGAGTCCCTCCCACCTGCCTCTCCTGATCTCCCCAGCCTCAGGGGCGCCAATCTTGGCCTCCAGTTCTCCTCCCCCCTCGGTTCCCATACATCCTACTGGTTCACTCTGGGGTTCCTCCCGTCTCCTTGGGGGTCAGAGTCTCTCACCAGCAGCCGGCAGGCACCCTAGTTGTGGGGAGATGCTAATTCCATGTCTTCCCACACCACCATCTTGACTTTTTCCCCATCACTTTAAATATATCATGCCACTCCCTTATGGCCTGCAGAGATTCTGCTGAGAGATCAGCTGATAACCTTATGGGAGTTCCCTTGTATGTTACTTGTTGCTTTTAGTATTTTTTCTTTGTCTTTAATTTTTGTCAGTTTGATTACTGTGTGTCTCATCGTGTTCCTCCTTGGGTTTATCCTGCCTGGGACTCTCTGCGCTTCCTGGACTTGGGTGACTGTTTCCTTTCCTGTGTTAGGGAAGTTTTCATCTGTTATCTGTTACAGTATTTTCTCAGGTCCTTTCCCTCTCTCTTCTCCTTCTGGGACTCGTATAATATGAATGTTGGTGCATTTAATGCCCCAGATGTCTCTTAGACTGTCCTCATCTCTTTTCATTCTTTTTTCTTTATTCTGTTCCTTGGCAGTGATTTCCACCATTCTGTCCTCCAGCTCAGTTATTCGTTATTCTGCAATTGATTCTTTCTAGTGTGTTTTTCATTTCAGTTATTGTATTGTATTTATCTCTGTTCTTTAGTTCTAGGTCTTTTTTGTTTGTTTGCTTTTTGTTTTGTTTTGTTTTGCGGTACGTGGGCCGCTCACTGCTGTGGCCTCTCCCGTTGCGGAGTACAGGCTCGCGCAGGCTCAGCGGCCACAGCTCATGGGCCCAGCCGCTCCACGGCATGTGGGATCCTCCCGGACCAGGGCACGAACCCGTGTCCCCTGCATCGGCAGGCGGACTCTCAACCACTGCGCCACCAGGGAAGCCCCTGTTCTAGGTCTTTGTTAAACATTTTTTGTATCTTCTCGATCTGTGTTTCTATTCTTTTTCTGAGATCTTAGATCATCTTTACTATCATTACTCTGAATTCTTTTTTGCATAGATTGCCTATCTCCACTTCGCATAATTGTTCTTGGGTTTTATCTTGTTCCTTCATCTGGGACATATTCTTCTGCTGTCTCATTTTGTTTAACTTTTCTGTGATTGAGGTTTCCATTCTGCAGGCTGCAGGGTAGAGGCTTTTCTTGCTTTTGCTGTCTGCCCCCTGGTGGATGAGGCTGTCTAAGAGGCTTGTGCAGGCTTCCTGGTGGGAGGGACTGGTTCCTGCCCACTGGTGGGTAGAGCTGTGTCTTGTCCCTCTGGTGGGCTGGGCTGTATCAAGGGGTGTGTTAACTGGGCAGCTGTGTGCTCAGGAAGACTCTAAGCAGCCTGCCTGCTGGTGGATGGGGCTGTGTTCCTGCCCTGTGGGCCATTTGGCCTGAGACATCCCAGCACACAGCCAGCTCACAGGCTGTTGGGTAGGGCCAGGTCCTGGTAAGAAAATGGCAGCCTCCAGGAGGGGTCATGCCGATGAGTACTTCCCAGAAGTACCGCCACCTGTGTCTTTGTCCCTGAAGTGAACCACAGCCACCCCCTGCCTCCACAGGAGACCCTCCAATACTAGCAGATAGGTCTGGCCCAGTCTCTTATGAGATCACTGCTTTTTTTCTTGGGTCCTGGTGCACGCAAGACCTTGTGGGCACCCTCCAAGGGTGGAGTTTCTGTTTTCCTCAGTCCTGTGGGATTCCTGTGATCAAACCCCACTGGGCTTCAAAGCCAGATTCTCTGAGAGCTCCTCCTCCTGTTGCCAAACCCCCAGGCTCGGGAGCCTGTCATGGGGTTCAGAACTTTCACTCCTGTGGGAGAACATCCGTTATCTCATGTAGATACAAAAAAAAAATATTTCACTTGTGATGAGAACTCTTAGTATCTACTCTCTTAACTTTCAAATACACCATCACAGCAGGGTTAACTATAGTCATCATGCTGTGCATTACATCCCTAGTACTTATTTTACAACTGGAAGTTTGTACCTTTTGACCAGTTCCCCCACCCTTTACCCCGTGCCTCTATTAACCACAAATCTGATCTCTTTTTATATGAGTTTGGCTTTTTTTTTTTTAATTTAAGATTTCCACATTTAAGTGAGTTTGGTTTCTTTTTTTTTTTCTTTCAGTTACACATACAGGTGATTTCATACAGTATTTGTCTTTCTGTCTGACTTATTTTACTTAGCAAAATGGAATCAAGGTCCATCCGTGTTGTCACAAATGGTGGAATTTCCTTCCTTCTTATGACTGAATAACATTTCATTGTATGTATATACCACATCATCTTTATCCATTCATCTGTCAGTGGACATTTACTATTGTTCCATGTCTAGGTTATTGTAAATAATGCTGCTTTGAACATGGGGAAACAGATACCTCTTCAACATAGTGTTTTTGTTTCCCTTGTATATATTCCCAGAGATTAAATTGATGGATCATATGGTAATTCTATTTTCAATTATTTGAGGACCTTCCATACTGTTTTCCATAATGGCTGTACCAATTTATAATCCCACCAGCAGTGCACAGTGGTTTCCTTTACTCCACATCCTTGCCAACACTTGTTACTTCTTTTTGATGATAGCCATTCTAACAGGCGTGAGATGACATCTCATTGTAGTTTTAATTTACATTTCCCTAATGATTAGTGCTGTTGAGCACCTTGTCATGTACCTGTTGGCCATTTGTATATCTTCTTTGGAAAAATGTCTCTTCAGGTCTTTTATCCATTTTTAAATTGAATTATTTGGTTTTTTGCTATTGAGTTGTAAGCATTATTTATATTTTATATAGTAACCCCTTACCAGAGATCTGATTTGCAATTTTTTTTTCCATTCTGTAGGTGGTTTTTTTCATTTCTTTGATCGTTTCTTTTGTGGTGCAGAATTTTACTTTGATATAGTTCCACCTGTTTATTTTGGTGCTTGACTTTAGGTGTCATATCTTTGTTTTTTAATGTAGGCATTTATTGTTATGAACTTCCTCTTACAACTGTTTTTGCTGCATCCCATAAGTTTTGGTATATTGTATTTCCATTTTCATTTTTCTTACGATTTTAAAAATTTCTCTTTTGATTTCTTTGACCCACTGGTTGGCTAGTATGATATTGCTTAATCTCCATGTATTTGTGAATTTCCCATTTTCTTCTTGTAATTGATTTCTAGTTTCATACTATCATGGTCAGAAAAGATGTTTGATGCGGTTTCAGTCATTTAGAATTTTCAAAGACTTGTTTTGTGGCCTAACATATGATCTATCCCAGAGAATGTTTCATGTGCGTTGGAGAAGAATGGTTATTCTCCTGCTTTGGCATAAGAGTTTTCTGTAAATGTCTGCTAAGTTATCTGGACTAACATGTAATTTAAGTCCAGTATTTCCATATTGATCTGTCTGGGTGATCTATCCACTGCTGAAAGTGGGGAATATAAGTCCCCTACTATTTCTGTATTATTATTTCTCCCTTTGGGTCTGTTAATATTTGCTTTATATATTTAGATACTCCTATGTTAGGTGCAAAAAACTTACATAAAATTATATTCTCTTTATGAATTGACCCTTTTATTATTGTATAATGATCTTATTTGTCTCTCATTATAGTTTTTGTCTTAAAGTCTATTTTGTCTGTTAGAAGTATAGCTACTACACCAGCTTTCTGTAGGTTTCCATTTGTATGGAATATCTTTTCCCACCCCTTCACTGTTAGTCCGTGTGTGTTCTTAAAGATGGAGTCTCTTGTAGGCAACATAGTTGGGTCTTTTTAAATTTTTAATCCATTCAGCTACTCAGTTTGTTTTGATTGGAGAATTTAGTCCATTTACATTTCAAGTAATTATTTACTGATTGATATGGTCTAAATGTCATTTTGTTAATTGTTTTCTGGCTGCTTTGTAATTCCTTTGTTCCTTTCTTCTTTTCTTGCTGTCTTCCTTTGTGACTTGAGGATTTTCCCTAATAGTAGCTTAGATTTTTCTCTTTGTTTTGTGTATCTAAGTTTCTGCTTTGTGGTTACCATAAGGCTTATATAAAACATATTTATAACAGCATATTTTAAGATGATAAGTTGAAACACATATTAAAGTTCTACATTTTTACTTTCCCTTCATTTTATGTTTTTGATGCCACATATTACATTCTTTTTCCTTGTGTATCCATTAACAAATTATTGTAGTTATAGTTATTTTTACTATTTTTGTTTGTCAGTCTTCATACCAGATTTGGTATATGACTTACCACCATCATAACATTAGAGTATTCCGAATTTAAATAATTACTTATCTTTACCAATGAGATTTATACATTTCTATATGTTTTCTTGTTACTAATTAGCACCCTTTTATTGCAACTTGAAAAAGTCCCTTTAACAGAGTGGCCTAGTGTTTAGGATTCCAGACTTTCACTGCCATGGCCTGGGTTCAATCCCTGCTTGGGGAACTGAGAACCCACAAGCCGCACGGTGCAGTGCAGCCAAAAAAAAAAAGTCCCTTTAAAATTTTTTGTAAGGCTGTACTAATGTTGATGAACTCCTTATTCATTCAGCTTTTGCTTGTCTGGAAAGCTCTTTATCTCTCCTTCAATTCTGAAGGACAGCTTTGCTGGGTAGAGTATTTTTGGTTGCAGTTTTTCTTTCAGCAGATTGAATATATTTAGCTGTTCTCTTCTGGCCTGCAAAGTTTCTGATGAAAAATCTACTGATAGTCTTATAGGTGTTTCCTTGTACGTAACAAGTTGCTTTTCTTTTACTGCTTTTAAGAGTCTCTCAAATTAAATTTGACAAGTTTAATTATAATATGTCTCAGTGTGGGTCTCTTTGGATTTATCTTATTTTAAAGTTTCTGGGCTTCTTGGATCTGAATGTCTTGTTTCTTTCCCCAGATTAGGGGAGTTTTCAGCCATTATTTCTTTGTATAAGCTTTCTGCCACTTTCTCCCTTCTCCTTCTGGGATCCCTATAATGTGAATATTGGTCCACTTGATGGAGTCCTTTAAGTCTTCTTCACTTTTTCTCATTGTTTTTTCTTTTTGCTCTTCTGTTTGGATGAATTCCATTGCCCTAAGTTGGCTGATGCTTTCTCTCGCTTCACCTAGTCTGCTGTTGAACTCCATTATTGTATTCATTTTTGGTTTTTTAATTTATTTACTTATTTTTGGCTGCGTTGGGTCTTTGTTGCTGCGCGCAGGTTTTCTCTAGTTGTGGTGAGCAAGGGCTATGCTTCATTGCGGTGCGTGGGCTTCTCACTGCGGTGGCTTCTCCCACTGCAGTGGCTTCTCCCACTGCAGAGCACAGGCTCCAGGCACATGGGCTCCAGAGCGCAGGCCCAGCAGCTGTGGTGCACAGGCCTAGCTGTTCCATGGCATGTGGGATCCTCTGGGACCAGGTCTTGAACCTGTGTCCCCTGCATTGGCAGGCGGACTCTCAACCTCCATTATTGTATTCTTTAGCTCTGTGATTTGTTTGGTACTTAAAATATTTTTTTATTTTTTAAAAATATTTTTTTATGTTTGGTACTTTCTTATATTTTCTCTTCGTTAAAATTCTCACTTTGTTGAAATTCTCATTGTTCTCCTGACCTCAGTGAGCATCTTTATGCCCATTATTTTGAACTCTTTATCAAGTAAATCCTTTATCCATTTCATCAAAATCTGTTTGTTGAGTTTTATCTTGTTCTTTTGTTTGGAACATATTCTTGTGTTTCTTTGTTTTCCTGACTGTGTTGGTTTCTGTGCATTAGATAAAACAGCCACTCTCCCAGTCTCGAAGGAGTAGTCTTGCATAGGAGATGACTCTTATCATTCAGCCCATCCCTAGCTCTTGGTTGGCTCTCAAATCTTTGTGTTTGTCTAAACCATTTTCTTCATTCTTAATGGCTCCTAGTAGATTAAGCTGTGCCACAACCCTTTTTGATGTGGGTTTTTTCTCATGTCACTCAGCTAGTGTCTGGATTCCTTTCAGAGGGAATTATTCCATATTTAGTGTAGGTTTCAGTGTCTGTGGGAGGAGGTGAGTTCAGGAGCCTCTATTTTGCCATCTTGAACTGGACCGTCTCATCCCTGTCTTTATACTTTAATAGCATTGTTACTTGTCTAAATATACTATTGTTTTATGTTTTTTTAATATACAGATATATATTATTCTGCAACTTTTTTTCTATTAACATTGTTTTAAAAAATCTATGTTGATACTTCCAGTTCTTCATTTTAACTACTGCATAACTGAGTTCATACAGTGTACCCCATTTGTATGAGTATGTATTTTTATTTATATATATTCCCCCCCACCATTGCAGGACATATAGATTGTTTTCAGATTTCATAACTGCAAACAGTTCTGCAATGAACAACCTGTAAATATGTGCAGAAGTTTCTCTAGGATCTATATCTACTAGAATTGCTAGACTGAGGAGTTTACACTTTTCCACCATTGCCAAATTCCCCTCCAAAGTGATTGCACCAGTTTGTACTCATATCAGCAATGCATGACAGTTTCTGGTTTGCCACATCCTTGCAGATGTTTCCTACTGCTTGTTCAAATAATTATCCTGTCTTCCACCAACTAAAACTTTGCACGTTTTCCATTCACTTCTATCGACTTTGGTCATCCCTTGTTTCTCTAGAAGCAATCCATTTCTCATCCAAAATTTCCTTAACTTTTCAGTTTTGTTTTGTTTTGTTTTGTTTACTCCAAGAGTACTTTTTCGTTCTCTTGATTATTTCATCTGTCTTCCCTTAAATTTGACTCAGGTAATCTCTAGGAACCATCATCCAGTAGCCTACATGTTTTCCTGACATGTACATTGTATCCCATCTTAAAAACACATTATAAGTTAAAACGTTATTTTTATTGGCTCTTCAGTTTCTAAAGAAGAATACATTGTGGACATAATAAAAGTGTTATTAAAACATCATTTAAAATAGATTGTGCAAGTCAGGTTAACTTAACATCTTTAAGTTTTAAATTAATTTGAAAGATTTGAATTAAAAGAGAGTGAAGAGAAAAAAGCTCACGGACATTTTAATTTTCTGGGAAAATTTATTTAGAAGGGTATCAAATAAATTTCCTTGACCTTAGAGCTATATTGAATTATTTGCTTTTCCAAAAAGGCATGGAGCCCCCTCCTCACAATTAGCAGATTCCTGAGCATATTTATAAACGGTGGAACATAAAAAGGTTTGTGGAGGGAAGTAATTCGTTAGATCTCTTAGGCAGTATGGAATTAGGAGGGCTAGGTGGCTACGTAGGGAAGAACAGGACTGCTTAAAACTGCTAAGCTACAGTAACCTTTGCGTATAAGCATTCTGCTTTATAAGGATGTGTATATGTACTTACAGCCCCCTCCTCAGGACCTAGATAGGTAAAAGGATAGCAGACATACAGCTCAGATGGCTTTTTCTCCTCCACCACCATGAGTGTGCAGCAGGCATTCCACATGTTGCACCATTTTCAACCCAAAATTGAATATAGAACCTTAGTACTTCTTTGAGACATTTTGAGTACACATTATGTGCATTAGTCCGTTTGCTTGGTGTGATTAAACATATAAACAAACAGAAATTAGTTATAGGAGAGAGTACATTTAGCACATCCATAGTCTCTTTGGATTTGGTAACAGTCAACTGTTTGGTGCCCACTTAACATTTCTGACTGTCAGAAATTGATGGTACATGTCTCTCTTGTGTTGTAGGACTTGCCATGCATAGAAAGCCACCCTCCAGATCTCATTCACTTTCTCCATCTCCAATTAACAAAAACAAACAGTTCCATATGGAGAGAAAAAGGCAGCGAAAGCCAAAAGTAACAGATATCCGCCGATTTCAAGCAAAGGTATATCCCATCACTTGACCGCCATTGGGCAGCAGGCATTACCTTTTACCCTTAGCCAGATGCTACAGTGAACATGCTGTTGACTAAAGGCTTAAAATGCATTTAATATTCTTGAGCTGAGTGGATGACAAAATTATGTGACATAGCTTTTACGTCCCCCATTAGGGAACATAAAACTTGTACTCATGAAACTCTAAAAAAACTAAGCTTATTAGATATAGCTTAGTCAGTACTCTGGTGGGTTAAGAAAGTATATCCGTGTAGACAGGCATTTTCAGAGAGAGCTTTAGAAATGAAGAGAATTTGAGGTGGATTAAATGTGACCGGCTATTTGAATTACAGATAGGATGAAAATGCCCAAACAGGAATGAGACCCCTCCTGTTAGGGTTCAACAGGAGAATGTATGATTACTAAGGAAGACTTTCTACTGTGGAATAGGGATTTTGAAATGTAGCATAAATTTAGAACACTTAAGTTGTTTGCTACAGTATGTTTTATAATGGTGAAAACAAACTAATTTAGATGTCTTAAAATAACATGTAACTTCAACTCAAACATGTAACTTCCACTCAAGTGTGTATCAAAATAGTTACAGGAACTGTGAGAACACAAAAAATATGTAAAGTTGTGTTTTATGTCCCAATTACATATCTGTTAAATAATGTATATTTAATAATATATATAGCCTGAAAGGAACTTTAAAAAGTGAATGGAATGGCAGAATATTAGATTGATTTTTTTCCTTCATTTTCATTTGTATGTTTTTAATAACTATAATATCATATGGCCTTTTCCCCTGTAGGCAATAACTGAAGCATTTGAAAAGGAACTAAGAAGAAATAAAGTTCAAGAGAATATTGGACCTCTAGGAATAAATGACAAGGAGGAAACAGTGGGTAAAAGTCTCTACTGTAATAAATGCCATTTGATCAGATCAGTGGAAAGTACAGAGATGATCTTCTTAAAAGGAAAAAAATCAACAGGGCCTTAATCATTATTAGCCCCTTAGAAAAAAGCAGAATTTCATTTCATGATGTGAGATTTTCTTTTATTCATAGGTAGGCAAGTTGCTAAAATGTGGCAAGACATGGTACCCAAAACTAGTATTTTTCCTTCCTGCCTAAAACTTCCATCAGTTTTTAAGGGCTTCTATTGCTTATCAGTTCACCAAGGCTTTAAAAGATAGTCTAGGCTGACAAGTTAAAGAGGGAGAGTAAAAGAAGACAGGAAATCCCAGTTGCTCCATGCCTGGTTGGAAGACACCCAAAGCATAAGTTTCGTTGCCTTTCAAAAGAATAGTTACAGAAGCTAAATGAAAGCATGGAGAAAATGCTTATGCTAAAATGTTCATAAACGAAACAGAATATAGCATACAGTGTGGTTAAAACTAAACATCGTCTAAGAACTTTTTTAATCTACGTTTAAAAGGTTGTCAAAAGAAGCAAGTACATCAGAACATCATTAGTAGTTGTATTTAGGGTGTGGGGCTATGGCAACTATGAAACTTGAAAAAGATTTAGTGCTTTTTCAAATTCCAAAGGATGCCAGAAACTAAAGAGGCATTTAACTTAGAGTAGGTAAATAACCAGACTGTAGAAATTTTTTTTAATTTATTAATTTATTTTTGGCTGTGTTGGGTCTTCATTGTGGTGTGGGACTTCTCTTGTTGTGGAGCACAGGCTGTAGGTGCATGGGCTTCAGTAGTTGTGGCACACGGGCTCAGTAGTTGTGGCTCACAGCTCTACAGCACAGGCTCAGTAGTTGTGGCGCACGGGCTTAGTTGCTCTGCGGCATGTGGGATCTTCCCGGACCGGGGCTCGAACCCATGTCCCCTGCGTTGGCAGGCAGATTCTTAACCACTGTGCCACCAGGGAAATCCCCAGACTGTAGAAATTTGAAGTAAGGTGGTTTGGCTGGGGATTATGTTAGCTGTTTTTGTCCCTATGTAATATTTAAGATGATGTATGAAAGTTATTAGACTTCTCATTTCTATTCTGTTTTATATCTGCTCCTAAGGAAAAAATATACAGAGAAACTGTTCATAAAGGAACTCCAAAACATAGTCAGCCCTGGAAGATTTACTCTAGAAAAACCACAACTCCAGGTCCAAGAGGTGGCTTGCCAAAGCCAAATAAAGCAGTTCCAAGTAAGAACCACAAAATTGTACTTTATGGAAAACTGGCATCCTTTGAAAGTGTGTGCTACATGCCAAGGACACAGCACTGAGAACCAGCATCTACAGTCAGCTGGAGAAAGTTCCCTCTTCTCTCACTGCCATATGCTAGATTTCTGTAAAGAGAGATAAAACTCTTAATGAGGCATTTCTCTAGAACACTTTTTTTTTTTTTTTTTTTGCGGTACGCAGGCCTCTCACTGCTGTGGCCTCTCCCGTCGTGGAGCACAGGCTCCGGACGTGCAGGCTCAGTGGCCATGACTCACGGGCCCAGCCGCTTCGCAGCGTGTGGGATCCTCCCGGACCGGGGCACGAACCCGTGTCCCCTGCATCAGCAGGCGGACTCTCAACCACTGTGCCAGCAGGGAAGCCCTCTCTAAAACTCTTAAATATATACCAATATATTGGCACCAAAGGAATGTGATGGCTATGACCAGCTGTTCCAGCTTTAGCTTCACTCTGCTCACTCATGCTGGTTGTCTTTTGTTTCTGGGAAGTTGGTAGAACCAAAGGGGTGCTCCAAAGAAAGCAGAGGGCCTGTCCAGCTCCTGTTACATTGACAGTTGGTGCCAGGGTACAGTTTCAAAGACCACTGGCCTTCTAACTACATCCCATCAGACAGAGACTAACACTCCTCAGCCCTCCTGGGAGGCAGTTTGACCACACACACAGCATCCACCCCAGGCACTGAATCAGCTGAGCAGTTAGGATGGACTTCACAAAACCAGCATGTCATCAGTCAGAAATGTTGAGGTTATTTTCATCCTTACTAGTAATTGGCTATCCCAATCAGAGAAGGAGTGCAAAAGTAATAACACACTTTTAGAATTGTTCTTTTCAAGCTCAGAACCACATCACTTAGATAAGCTTTGATCTCGCAGGAAGGTGGGATGAGATTTCTTCTTAAAAGCTGTCAGTGAGTTTCTCAGATTAAGAGCATCTTTTTTTTTTCACCTTGCAGTGAAAGTGAATGAGCACAGTCTCCTGCCCCTGATGCTGGAGCAGTTTCCATTTCTCTATGTTTCTGGTCAGACACTAAGCAAAATGTGGAAACAGCAAATTGCACAGGTTGAACAGCTCAAAAAAGATGCATATAGAGAAAATCGATCAAAGAAGAAACTCCAGGATGAAGTAAGATAACTGTCAATTAAGCATAGGAGTATAAACCAAAAAGGGGCAGAGCTTATCCTTGATAATCTAGTGAATGGAATTATTAACCTCGTTTCCTTGTATCCCACTTAAAGATAGAAGAAGCCTTGAGAAGGCACGATCTCCTTACTGTGCTTATCAAGAAAGAATATGAACATAACAAGAGACTGGTAAGTTATATTAATTACTTTTATTTGTACCAGCTGGGCAATATCCCCACTGACTCAAACCTCTTACACTTACCTGTGGAAGCATTTAGGTCTTTAACCAAAATTGATGAGAGGGTAAGGTGCTAGATACTTTATATACACAGTTTCATTTAGTCTTTATAGTAACATAATAGAAACGTTTTCTATGAAATGGAAAACCTGAAGCTTTGAGATGTTAACTTGCCCTGGGTCCCACCATAATCAGCAAGGGCAAGGTTGAGATTTTAATCCAGGTTTGTCTCTACCTCCAAGCCTCTTCAAGGTACCAGGTGGTTATAAGTTAGTGTTTTTTGTCCTCTCCTTTCTTTCTCAGGTCCCAAATAGAAAGCTGAGGTTGTCTATGCCTCCATTATAATTTGGACTGAGAATCGTACACAGTACAACATTATCCTCTGAGTATCATGAAGGGGGAGGACAGAGATCAAAGACAATAAGCCAGAGGAAGAAACTTGAGTATAGAGATAAGCAATGAGAACTATAATTCTAAGCAGTTTCAGAGAAAGAAGGGGAAGCCATCAGGAACTGCATGTGAGACTCTGGTGCGGGGAAAAGAAAACAAGTGTCTGGACACCTAGTTGAAGGCTTTGTGTACATGACTTCATTTCACCCTCACTACTTTGCTAAGATATCACCTAAGTTCCTTAGTTTTGATATAGATACTTCTGTTAACTCAAGCTCTGCTTGAACATCTTTGAGGGTGCCAGTTTTCTACTTCTTTTAAGCAGGCATCTGGGTATGGCTTAGATGACTCCCTGGTGAAATGGGGAGATGAGACTCTCAGTCCATGAGGATTGTTGCTGCTCTCTGCAGCCTTGGGGGCTTATTGGGGCAGCTCTTCTGTGTGTTTTTTTGTTTGTTTGTTTGTTTGTTTTGGCTGCGCAGCATATGGGATCTTAGTTCCCTGACCAGGGATTGAACCCGCACCCCCTGCAGTGGGAGCGTGGAGTCCTAACCATGGGACTGTGGGGCAGCTCTTCTGACTAAGGTGATGAACCTACTAAAGACTAAAGGATTTCTGGGGACGGACAGGCTTTCACACTCTATGCCCAGCTAGCAGGCTACTGGCCCTCCATACGCGGCTTACTGCCTGAAGACATCGTGTTGGGGAGTGGGACAGATGAGAACACTGGAGTCTGTCTTCCTCATGTCCTTACCTCTTTTTCCCCTTCCCTTTCTTAGCAAGACTTCAAGGACCGCATTCACAGGCAGAAGTTGACCCAATCAAAGATAAAAGAAAATCGGCAGCAGACTGTTCGTGCCCGAAAATATTATGATGATTATAGAGTTCAGTTGCATTCAAAAATGATGAGAATGAGGACCCGGGAAGAAATGGTAAATATTGCTTTTCTGTCCAATCCAGTTAAGAAGGTAAATTTTGTCTGTTACCTTTTAGGACCACCTTCTTTGTGACTCTTGTCCCAGTGTGAATCCAAAATCCAAATGCAAGTCCAAAATGCTGGCTAGAGTTCAGACTTGGCCCACACCTCATTTTATTACCCCCATAGTGCATCCCAGTCTACTCTGTCTCTACCGCCCGTCTTTTTTTTTTAATTGTTGTTGGTTTACAATGTTGTGTTAATTACTGCTATATAGCAGTGATTCATATATATATGAATATAATATATATATTATACATACATACATGTATATATATTATACATATATATACACATTTTTTATATATCCTTTTCCATTATGGTTTATCGTAGGATACTGAATATAGTTCTCTGTGCTATACAGTAGGACCTTGTTGTTTATCCATCCTATATATAGAAGCTTGCATCTGCTAACCCCAATGTCCCACTCCATCCTTCCCCCAACCCCCTCCCCTCAACCCTCTCTCCCTTGGCAGCCACCAGTCTGTTCTCTATGTCTGTGAGTCTGTTTCTGTTTGGTAGATAGGTTCATTTGTGTCGTATTTTAGATTCCACAGATAAGTGGTATCTTACGGTATTTGTCTTTCTGACTTCACTTAGTATGATAATCACTAATTGCATCTATGTCGCTGCAAATGGCATTATTTTGTTCTTTTTTATGGCTGAGTAATATTCCATTGTACACAAATACCACATCTTCATCCATTCATCTGTTGATGGACATTTAGGTTGTGTCCATGTCTTGGCTATTGTGAATAGTGCTGCAGTGAACACAGGGGGTTCATGTATCTTTTCAAATTAGTTTTGTCCGGATATATGCCTGGGAGTGCAATTGCTGGATATGATAATTCTGATTTCAGTTTTTCTGAGGAACCTCCATACTGTTTTCCATAGTGGGTGCACCAACTTACATTCCCACCAACAGTGTAGGAGGGTTCCCTTATTCACCACACCCTCTCCAGCATTTATTTGTAGACTTTTTAATGATGGCCATTCTGACTGGTGTGAGGTGATACCTCATTGTAGTTTTGATTTGCATTTCTCTAATAATTAGTGAAGTTGAGCATCTTTTCATGTGCCTCTTTATCTGTATTTCTCTACTGTCCTTATCTCAATGTGAGGTCTTAATTCCCTCTGATGTCCCAAGTGTCCGTACTTCTGCAGGACACCTGCTTTAGGGGTTTGGGAGCATGTTGTAAGAGACAGGAATTTAAGGTGTGATTAGATGACCTCGGATTCCACTCAAAACCAGGAAAATAATGTAGGACAGATATGCTGTGAGATCTTTCCACAAGGTATTTGCTATCTCATCCTCATCAAGCTTGGGATTCCAAACTAGCAATAAATTTCATCTCTAGAGTAAAACATTAAGGTAATTATACTTAACAGGACTCAGTACTCTGAAGTGGGTCATACTATTATCCTCATTTCTAGAGGATACTACTAAGGCTTTGAGAGGTTAAGTAATTTGACACTAAGGCAATGCTGCCGGCTGATGAATGCATGACTGTACTTTAGTAAGAATTCTTGATCAGTCAGTGGAGGACAAGTGAGCATATCCGAATCCTTTGAACAGTTTGTGTACCTGTGGCCTAGTTAGATGATAACCACGTGGCCCTCAGCTGTGTACATGCAGTGTTTCTTTCTACTCTAGGGTTCTTTTCCTATATACATGACTGCTTGAGAGTTCTTTTCTGAAAGTAGTTAAGAATCTTTGGGATACAGGAAAAGATGCTGAATACCATTAGTCATTTAAGAAATACAAATCAGACCCACAATGAGATAAACTCTCACCCACTAAGATGGCTAAAATAAAAAAGTCCTGGCAAGGATGTAGAGAAGTTGGAACACACATGCAGGGCTGGTGGGGTTATAAGATGGTGCAACCACTTTGGAATACAGTCTGGCAGTTCTTCAAAAGGTTAAACGTATGATTCAGCACTTCTACTCCTAGGTAACTATACACAGATGTTCACAGCAGCACTATTTATAACAGCCAAGAAGAGGAAACAACGTCTATCAGTTGGTGAATTGATAAAGTGTGATATATCCATACAGTAGAGTATTATGTGGCAATGAAAAAAAGAATTTCATAGTGATTCCTGCTATAATATAGATGAACCTTGAAAAACTATGCTAAGTGAAAGAAGCGAGATACAAAAGGCCACATACTATATGATACCATTTATGTGAAATGTCCAGAATAGGTAAATCTGTAGGCATAGAAAGTGGAGTAGTGATTGCTAGGGAGAGGGGGAGGGGGAGTGGCTGCTAATGGTTATGGGGTTTCTTTTTGGAGTGAAGAAAATGTTCTGCATTTAGCGGTGATGGTTGCACAACTCTGAATATAGTAAAATCTACTGATTTATACATCTTACAAGGGTGAATTTTATAGTATGTGAATTATATCTCAATAAAGCTGTTACTTTATACTGATTGTAGTTCACATAGATTTTTTACATACCTCTAGTTGGGCAGAATTTTATTCCTCCATGAAAATTCACCGTAACTATCTTTCTGACTAAATAACTGGCAGATATTTAAGAAACTGTTTGAAGAAGGTTTACAGATTCAAAAGCAAAGATTACGAGACCTAAGAAACTATGCCAAAGAAAAGCGAGATGAACAAAAGAGACAGCACCAAAATGAACTGGACTCAATGGAGAACTACTATAAAGACCAGGTGGGTTCACCGCTACTAGTTTACATTCTGATGTGCTTAATCCTGACTGCCCGGTGTCAGACATCAGCTTAGTCTGCTGAACAAGTAAGCCTCCACATATTAATCTGGAACTTGTCACTATACAGGTTGGACTGACTGAAATTTAAGGTAAAATAAGCTAGTGCTTGACCACAGTACAGAATATTGCCCTATTTCCATTAAAATAAGATTTTAAGCCTATGAACATAAGAATTGTTACATTTAGACTACAGACAAATATAAGGTTTTTTTCTCTTCCCTGTAAACAGTTTTCATTCCTGGCAGAAGCCATATCACAGGAACGTCAAGAGCTCAAAGCCAGAGAGAAATCCCAGGCCCAGGTAATCATTAACAAGATAGAAATCATTTATTTACATTTTTAAGAAATGGAAAACAACTGTACTACACTTTTTAAGGGGAATGGAGAGGATACTAATAAGATCGATCTACGATTTAAAACATGTATTCTGTGATTTTAACTTTACCTGTTCAGGTCTCTGTAAGAGCTGCTGAGAAATTATTAAAATTACTGCAGAAGCTTGATGAGCAGGAAGGTGGAGAGGGAATAAAAATACATGAGGGCCTGGATCAATGTTGTGAATAGCAGGATGACATGAATTCTCTTTTAGATGTTGTATAAGGTGAAGAGGGAACTGAGATCTAAGATGGAGAAGGAAATTCAACAGCTGCAGTACATGATAACACAGAACGACGATGATGCTTTCTTCCGGGAATTGGAAGCTGAGCGCTTCAAATCTCGGCTTCATCTGGCTTCCTTTCAGTACAGTAAAAATCCCTTCCTATGAGGCCAGACTTCCTAGGTGTGGACTTTACTGGCTCAATTCTAGCTCTACCCTGGTAAACAATCTAACCCAGAAGAATCATTTCTAAATAACTTATCTATATACTAATACTTTTTATGAAATAACTAACTTTGAAAATAAAAATTTTCTTAAAGTTTATTGCTTTGAATTTATGACCTAAAACTTTAAAAGAGGTGCACAAAAGCAACTGAGCAGCCAGCTTCTGAAGCCTATTGCTGTAGGTGAACAAAAACAGTAAAAAAAAAAAAAAATAGCACTTGAGGACCCCAAAAAAAGATCTCTAAATCAGAAAAGAGCTGAAGTGTGGGCTTGTCATTAGAGGTGGGACTTATTTAGGGTTAAACCTTAAAGATAGGATGGTTAAGTGTGTGTAGCTTTTTCACATGGAGGCTAGAAGATGAGAATTTATGCATTATGGCGTCTATCAATCAGTTGGGAGGGGTGACAGGTATAAAAGGCCCTTGGTGCTCAAAAGAGCACTAGTGATTGCAGGTGGGAAGGCGGCATAATGGACTTGAAGTGGGCAAGAGTACACCCTATTTCTAGTATGGGGGCAGATGAGGAAGAAGAAAAACCCACTCAAGGGTGGTGTCCTTCCTGGAGAGGAGGGCTTCAGTGAAGGCCAGGAGCTGGAGGGAGGCTTCAGAGCAATTGAGCATATGGGGAGTTACTGATCAAAGCCAGAGAATGGCAGAGGGCACCAGAAAAGGATTGGAATGGAGAAGAGAGGCTCCCATTAGGGCATATAGGAATAACATATATGAAAAATAATAGAGGCCAAGAGGCATGATGGGGTGGGATCTGATTATCCTGCAGAAAAGAGTAGGCAGCTGTATCCAGTGCTGTGGTCCCAAGTGCTGCCCTTTTGGAATGGCAGCTGACAATGTAGGGCCTGTAGGCAGGTAGGGGCTTCCTGAGTTAAAGACTTGGAAGATGGCCAAATTTGGAGCATCATGAAGGAAAGACATGCAGATAGCTGCAATATATATATAGTGACAAGTCAATCAGTGCAGGTGAATGGACAGGATGGGGGAAATGCACAAGAGCTAGAACATAAGTTCTAAAAATGTTAGAGAAAAATGATAAAGAACTTCTAGATAGAAAGATATACACACTAGGGACTTCCCTGGTGGCACAGTGGTTAAGAATCCGCCTGCCAGTGCAGGGTACACGGGTTCGATCCCTGGTCCAGGAAGATCCCAGAAGATCCCATGTGCTGCAGAGCAACTAAGCCCGTATGCTGCAACTACTGAGCCTGCACTCTAGAGCCCACGAACCACAACTACTGAAGCCAGTGCACCTAGAGCCCATGCTCCACCACAAGAGAAGCCACTGCAATGAGAAGCCCATGCACTGCAACAAAGAGTAGCCCCTGCTCGCCGCAACTAGAGAAAGCCCACGTGCAGCATCGAAGACCCAACGCAGCCAAAAATAAATTTAAAAAAAAAATACAGTATATCCTTGGGTAAAATGAGCAAGTCTTTAAAAAGCTATGGTATGAATGGGTATCATATATATAATGCAGTATAACTGGCTCTGTGGCACAATGGATAGCGCACTGGACTTCTAGCTGGCCTTGTGTGGTTATAATGCAGTATAATCAATACAATGTAGAAAAGGTCTGGAAGAACAGTCCCCAAATGTAATAGTAGTTGTGACTTTGGTAGATTATATAAACTTTCACTCTGCTTAATATACTATTTGAATTTGTTATAAAAGCATCATTACACCTATTTTTTTTTTTAATGTTTTAGGAGGACTCTTCTGCTAGCTCTTTACCAAACTAATTAACTGGGACTAACCAAAAAGAAGAAAAAGTGAGGGAATTTACCAGGAAAGGGATGGGACTGCCAAGCAAAGG
Organism: Grampus griseus; assembly: GCF_964374135.1. Taxonomy (NCBI): domain Eukaryota; kingdom Metazoa; phylum Chordata; class Mammalia; order Artiodactyla; family Delphinidae; genus Grampus; species Grampus griseus. The sequence continues at coordinate 13,948,100 of NC_139014.1, read as the reverse complement.
TCATTCTTCATAGGAGAGGAAACAAAAATAAAAGATGCCAATGCATTTTTGAAAAATAGAAAACAAATGAAGTGGTAACTAACTCAGCAAGTGGAGGGGTGTTGCTAGCCAAGTACCAGTGGAGAGAGGATTGTGTGTGAATCCAGTTTGCCCAGAAGAAGCCAGGAAAAGCACATCATAGTCATGCATTTGAAAAGTTATTTAGAACTATAACTTAACTATAACTGTATAGAGTGGGGGTGGAGGTGTTACAGAATGAGGTGGTTGGTGTGAGAACTAAATCTTTAAATATCCCCCACCCCACCCCCAAAAAAAAACAGATTCTAAAATTAATGAAGTACGCTATTAACCATATCATTTAGAAATGCGGAAATACCAGAAGAGCTGACAGAAAGTTTAGGAATAGTAGCTTCTGGAAAGCAAGACTAGGGATGAGGGGAAAGGGTGATGAAGAGTCACCCTCCCCCAGTTTTAATGATATAATATATAAACTTACAGTTTTATATATCAATGATTTGATAAGTGTACATGAAATGATTCAAGTTTAGTTAACATCTGTTACCTCACACAGATTTTTTTTTAACTTGTAATGAGAACTATGTGTTTTTTTTAAACTATGTATGTCTAGTTGTATATATGCATTACTATATCAGGTGGGGCACTGGAGAAATTACCTGCCTGTCCTATAAAATGTAAGAAGGAAAAGAGAACCTGTGTTGAGGTAAGGCAGGAGAATAGAGCCTTTAGTGAGGGAACTAAGGGTGTAGGGGAAATTTATTCGCAATGGAAAGAGGCATCACATTGAAAAATGGTTAGGGGGAGTCTGCAATGGGAGAAAGAGACAGGCAGGGCAGACAGAAGATGATGTCATTAAGAGAAATGGTATAAAGAAGGAATCCAAAATTGGGGTTTAAGCTGCATCTTATAGAGTAATCTATTAGATCCCAAATCCAGACATGCTGAAAACATGTTTTATCTGGCATTTCAAGCCATTTGAACCATTACCCAGAATTTGACTGATGTGACCAGTTTCTTATGTTAAAAAAAACATTAAATTTGAACTGCGTTTAAAACTTTGCTCCCTGAAGAACAAAGCTGGAGGGATGAGGCTCCCTGAGTTCAAACTATATTACAAAGCTATAGTACTCAAAACAGCATGGTATTGGCAAAAGGACCCAAATTAATGGGACAGAACAGAGAGCCCAAAATAAACCCACGAATATATAATCAATTAATGACAAGTGAGCCAAGAATATACAACAGGGAAAGGACAGACTCTTAATAAATACTGTTGGGAAAACTGAACAGCCATATGCAAAAGAATGATGCTGGACCACTGTCTTAACCGTACACAAATAATTAACTCAGAATGGATTAAGACTTTAAGACCTGGAACCATAAAACTCCTAGAAGAAAAAAGGTGGTAAGCTCACTGACATCAGTCCTGGCAATGATTCTCTTTGGATTCGACACCAAAAGCAAAAATCAACAAGTGGGACTACATCAAACCGAAAAGCTTCTGCACAGCAAAGCAAACCATCAACAAAATGAAAAGGCAACCACTGAATGGGGGGAAATATTTGCAAATCAGACATCTGATAAGGGATTCATATCCAAAATACATAAAGCACATATACAACTGAACAGCAAAACAATCTAATTATAAAATGGGCAGAGGAACCGAATAGATGTTTTTCCAAAGAAGATATACTGAGGGTCAACAGGTACATGAAAAGGTGCTCAACAACACTAATCATGAGGGAAATGCAAAACAAAACCACATATCAAAATCCCAATGAGAGATCATCTCATAACTGTTTGGCTGGCTGTTACCAAAAAGAAGTGTTGACAAATATGTAGAGAAAAGGGAACCCTGGTGCACTGCTGGTGGGAATATAAATTGGTGCAGCCACTGTGGAGATTCCTCAAGAAATTAAACAGACCTAACATATGACTCAGCAATTTCACTTCTGGGTATTTATCTGAAGAAAATGAAACACTGACTGGAAAAGCTGTCTGCACCCCCATGTTCACTGAAGCATTATATACAATAGCCAAGATACAGAAACAACCTAAAAGTCCACGGATGAATGAATGGATAAAGAAAATGTGTATGTACACACAATGAAATATTCAGCTATTTTTTTTTAAAAAAAGGAAATCTTGTCATTTGCAACACAATTGACCTTGAGGGCATTATGCTAAGTAAAATAAGACAAACACCATATGATCTCACTTATATGTGGAATTTAAAACAACAAAAACAAACCCTCCCACGCCCCAAAACCAAGCTCATAGATACAGAGAACAGACTGGTGGTTGTCAGAGATGGGGAATGGGCAAAATGGGTGAAGGGAGGCCAAAAGGTATAAACTTTCAATTATAAAATAGGTCATAGGGATGTAATGTACAGCATGGTGAGTATAGCTAACAATGTATTGCATATTTGAAAGTTGCTAAGACAGATCTTAAAAGTTCTCATCACAAGGAAAAGACAATTTTATGACTGTGTGGTGATGGATGTTAGACTAAATTGTGATCATTTCACAAATATCAAATCATTATCGTGTATACCTGGAATTTATATAATGTGGTATGTCAGTCGTACCTCAGTTAAAAAGCAAAACTTTGTCCTTCTGGTGTCGATGGTTCTCCACCTTCTTGCCATGCCAGCATCGTCTTTGGGAGGAGTGAGTGGTCTCAAAGGTTGAGTGTGATGTGCTCTCCATCTTTACTTTCCTGGGCTGAAAATCAAAAGACTTCATAAACACTTAAGTCAGCAGGAGGAAAATCTTGGATGGATCGCTTACCCACCCCAGGCTGCTACAGTTGCCTCTCCACCTCCTTTGCTTACAAAACACTGTAAGAGAGAAGTGGGGTTTACAGCTCAGACTATTTTGATAACCTGGATCAAACCAGCCCAAATATCCACAAAAGGTATGCTAGGATCTGAGATGTCATGGGGAAAGGGGGATGGGGGAACAAACCAGCTGTTTTAAAAACCAAGTCTGGGATGTGAAGCCTTGCTTAGGTGAGGTATTTAATCCTGTGCTCCCGTCATGACCAACGTCTTTGCTGTACACAAACTGAGTTCTGAGTACCTCAGTTTGCACTTCAGCGTCTACCGAGATACGCTAGAAGCACTAGTTTGGAAGTTCAGTTTTTTAACAACCATCCAAAGCTAATCCCTAAAGCTAGTACAGAGCCGGACACATAGTAGGAGCACAGCAGATATTTGCTGAGTGGACAAAGAACAAGTCACATTTAGGGCACATACCTTTTAATGAAATATAACTTTAAAAAATCTGATCTGTCTAGTTTTCTAAGAATGTTAACATAGAGACTTAACCCTTTTTCTGTATAATTACCTCAGTTCTGCTATGCATATACTACAATAAGCACTTGGGATATAAAGTACAAATAAATGCAGTGGGTGCAAAGGTTAACCTTCATTATAATGAAAGGACAAATCTTTCAGGTCACCACAGAGCAGAAAAATGTCACATATTGCTCAAACTTTTGGGTAATTTATAGGTGATAATACTAAATCTTTAATGTACTAAAAATTTATAAATTTTAGATCACAACCAATTGTAAACTGGCAATGGGAGGCAAAGCAAAAAACTACATTGCAAAAGGATGTAAAAAATGGACCCCATGCCTACTTTTGGAACTTTAATACACCACTGCTTCCACTGCATCTCCCAGACATTCCTTTCTGTATGGCCTATGCTGTGGAGAGACTTACATGGACTATTCTTGATGAAAAAACATCGTATCCAGTTCTTTTTCCACCCACATATTTAGCTGGACTTTAATCCACTATATTTATAGAATTGTGAATCATGACCCAAGAAGTCATGGCTTCTTGGAAAAATATAACTGACTTCTGCATTTCATTTTGAGGATTCTACTGCTCAACACCAAGGTAGCAAATGAGGCCCCAGTCATAGCTCTGCCCTCCAGAGCCTGTGACAGTTGTTACAGGCCATTGCCCACCAAGAGCCACTGCCAACCTAAGGATATGCCACGGCAGGAGAAAACAAGCACCTTCCCTGCTCAACCTGGAGACAGAAAGGGGGTCCTGAGCCCTCTGAGGCTCTACCATGTGACAAAGGCATCAACTAAGGAAGGCCCATGAATCTTAAACTTCACATTTTATGGCTCGTATGCTGTCACTCTTCATAGACCCAAATTTCTTCAAAACAATTCATTATAAACTCAATATTTTTTAAAAACTTTGATGCTGTGACAGTGCAAACAGCATTCATTTTATTGCTCAACTTCGGCATGGGCACATACATAGTTAATTCTTAAAAACCATTTATACAGATGTTATTGATAAAGCTCATGTAACAACTGAGTGAAAATACAAAGAATATCAAAGCTAAAACACTCTGTAATAAATACAATGAAAATGATAAAACTTTGTTTTTAAAGTCAGTTTGAGAGAAGGAAGAATATTACATTAAGTGAACTAATTACATCTAGAAACAAACCAACTCAGCATTTGGTACAATCATCATCCTAATGTAAGTACATTAAATACTACAAATGGCACCCATTGACTGTGCTGCAGGCTAAAGACAGAAGCAGAAGGAGCTGCTCTATCAAACTGTAAAGATGTCTGGAACAATCTCTTAACTCCCATCAATGCAATCAGCTCGATGCACCAGAAGTTCAAGCAGACTTAGTGTTGTAAAATAAAGCAAATTACCTTGTATTTAAAAGAAAGGAAACTTGTGCTCTGGAGTGTAATTACAAGGAAAAAATAAAAGACTTGGTAAAAACAAAACCCATTCAGGGCAACAAACTATGTGCAAAACAAAATGTACACTATACACAGCACTATTTAAAAACTCTTTACACCAAAGAAGTAAGACCCTCAGAAACAAAACTCACCTCTGTATTGCATATGAGCTCTACAAAGTAACCATTGTTCATAAGTATTCATGATAGAAAGGCAATGTATGGAAACATGATATCACAAATCTGAAATAAAACTAGAGGAAGGATTAGAAAAAACCCAGCTGAGAGGGACATGTGGAAATAAATATTCACATTACACATGAGGTGCAAGTCCAAGGTTCAATGATACATTGGCACGTTTTGTTTGCTTAGCACCTATTTGGAAGTGATCAGGTAACATAACTTTGAAAATGAAATCTAAATCATCCTGTTCTTATAAATTATGTTGGTGATACCACAGACTGTAAGGGAGGGTAATTTATTTCTTTTAAAGCTCTATTAAGTCATTATTATAAAATTAAGAAGGCACTCAAAAAGCGATGGTATTTGCCTGCTCTGTATTGTACATTAGTATGAGAGTAGCATTTCATTAGTACTGCATCCGTCAGTTATGATTTCTCTAAAGTGTTCATCATGTACTTACTATTACTGAAAGATTATAACAGGCACCGTTACACTGCGCTAGTGCTTTCATATATGAGAGAGATGGACCTGCAACCAATAAGGTACTATCGTGAAAGCTGAAAACTACTGATGATCAAACAGTATGTTTTAAGATGTTCTTCGGTACTACTAAGAATGCAGTAGGAAAACAAAGTGGGAAGAAAAAGGTCAGCATAAGCACATCGCCACTACACAGTTATGACTGTAACCAGCTTGTATGGCTGTCAAATTTGGCTGAATGAAATAAATTTAAATACTTAGAAACGACAGGAGTAGTTCTCAACTTTTTTTAAGCAGCAAATTTTCCACCTCTTTTATTCTACCCATCCCCCCACCCCTCCTAGCCCCCATGAAAGATTACGTGGAATTCCAATGTATATAAAAGAGAAAACTCGGAGCTGCTCTGGGTAAAGAGGGGTGGGGAGTTGGAGGCCCCTGCTCAAGTACCAGCTATGTTTCTTCTCCGTCTCTCTTTGTCCCTCCTCTCTTAACCATTACTTCTGAGGCACCTCTGAGGAGCCCCTTGGCTCCAAGAACACAGACTGAAAACCAATCCATCAAACGAAAGAACACAAGGGGCTTATTCACTTGATAATTAAGCTGCAAAATTTAAACAAAGCTATCTCATCAAAATTGCTATTCTTGATTTCACAACAATGTAAAAGAAAAAAAAATAGTGCAGATTTCTGATATTTGAATTTAAAAATCCACCCATGATTTCAGATTTTTCCAATCTCTCACTCCAAAACTGTGGTTGCCTTCTGGGTCATGCAACATGCCACACACCTTGAAAGCTAAATATGGATATTTCAAAATCAAATGCTGATCTTCAACACCAAGCGAACTGGGATTCCCTTACCTCCAAAATCACTCTTCAGACGAAAAGTACTGTCTGCGATAGAGTCAGAATCGCTTGTTAGTAATCACGTCCCTGCCCCACCACCCCACTTCATTTTAGGTAAAAGCAGGGTTTTCTAAGCTTGCTAAATAATCTTTAGAGCAAAATTTTTCCTTTTCGTAATTTTATCTGATTAAAATATGAGCAGCTAAACAGAGATTCAGGATGGTTTACTTGATAGAAACTTACCATAATTAAAACGTAATATAAGTTAGGTGCACTTGTCACAGGAGACTTTGGTTTACAGAAATAGTATATATATATATCAAAGATAAGCTGACCCAATAAAAGAATGAAAATCCGATCCCATCCACATGATCTGAGTAGCTATAAAAATGCAGTATTTCCATTTAAGATGCAAAGTAAATGCAAAATACCCGATCATATTCATTCAAGATAAAAAATTAAGATTTTTTTAAAGTCTCTTAAAAACAGGGAGCCCCTGAATGCATCTTATTGTAGCAAATAAGCTACTAAGTTCAGACTAAATGGTTGCATTAAGAATTTGACAACCAAAATTATACAGCTGTATTCCATGGAATTCATGCTTGAAAAATATAAAAAGAGACTCAGGCTAGGTTGAAACATATAATGCTTTTAAAATATAATGCTTTGCTATAGAAAAATGTAATTAAACATGTAAATGGCTTAACTTTTTTAAGATTCTTTTATAGCCAATTGTTTACAAAGTTAGAATAATTCAAAATAATTTTATTTTTTTTTTTTTACAAAGAGCAAGTACAGGAGCTGTTCAAAATCATGTATTCAACCAAAATGAAATGTGACTTGTACCGACTGCTGAAGTTGTCTTGATGTTTGATAGAGTTGAAATCTGTGAAGCGATTTGAATAGATTACCTTTTATAAAAATAGTAGTAGTCTTTAAGTGTAGAATACTGCCTAACTCTGGAAATGTAGGAAAAGTCAGCATTCTTTAGGTTCAAGATATTAATTTTAAATAGCAGCTGAATGTGGCCTCATGGCAAAGCATAAAGACCTTTTTTTCCTTGAAAAGGAATTTCAGAATTGTCCTTTCCCCTCACAGTATCCTAAAATTTTTTTTAAAAAGGGGGGTGCATTTTCCTGTATGTCAGCGTTCCTTGAAACTGCTGAAAGGAGGCTGTCAGTCAGGGTATAAATAGAGTCCTGGGTAAATCCTTGAAGTTGTCATTCCACAGCAAATCCACATGTTTCTTCAATGGCTGTTAGCAGCTTTTCATATAACTTTTCATAGCTTTCATAGGGCGGAATGTCTATTCGATTGAAGCTGTAATTAAGCAAATCAGATTTTACACAGTTCATTCAAAACAGGTCAACTGAACTGACCTAGCAAGTGTATACTAATTCGTTTACCCTAATACAGCCACATTACTCTTTGTGTCACATAGAAAATGACAAGAAAAAGGTTATATTTCTCTCAAGTAGAGATTATTGCTTTCGGGTTTTCCTATCAATTTCTGGATAATCTTAATTCACTTAAAAGGAATGATAAGCAACTCTTTTAAGGGTCCATTTAGTAATAAGAACAACAAACGAAATGTCAAATCTGTTTGGAACTAACAGCTACATACATGGAATGAGGGAAAAAAGCTACAGAAATAACTTACCAAGTGTGGGCTTTTGGCAGGTTGTTAGTGCAGGCATCAATCTGGTGTATGGTAAAGAGTCGTGGGCCTGCAGCACCTGCAAAGGAAGCAAATGAGGGTCAGACCACTGTGGGTGCACGTATTAGTCTCCAGAATCTCAGGATAAAACTGGTATGTAAACCACAGGGTCGAGGGAGAGGAGGGTACTAGTGAGTCCATATAAGCTGCCAAAGAGCAGAGGAAAACAGTCTGGGTTTTAAAAGCCGGAATTGACCTTGGATAAGGCTGGATTCCTTAATCTGCTAGCATTTCAATTTGAGGAAAAGTTCAGGACTGAAATCCTTTGCCAACTTCTATCTTCTACAGAAAATCAGTGTCCCCAAAAAAGAAGTAAATGGGCAAATCCAAGATCCAATACATATATACACATTCAAAAAGATGACAACCTAATGCAACTTTAAGTTTCACAACTCAAACTTCACTGAGAGCAAAAGATTAGCAGTCTATAGAATAAATTTCAGGTAACATAAGGCACCCCATACAAAAGTTTGTAGATACAACTTCACTTTATTCATCTGGGTAGTCTGATAATGATGAGTTCTCCAAATAGGGAATGCAAGCATGACTAAAGTATGCTTTCCCAATGGATTTTTGATATATGGACTGTGGGCAACACTGTTGAATTATGTACCAGTCTTGCTTCGTACACCCTCAGTCATCACCAGTAGCAGCAGTTGTGAAAATAAAGAGCTTCAGAGGTAAAGGAAGCAACTGCCACCCAGAGAGGCAACCACGATCATAAGCAATACACCAACTCCTCCCAAAATTAAACAGCTATTCCATGGACAACAATTCTTAAAAATGGAATATGGCTGTAAAATGGTCTGATGCCATGCATTAATTAAAGTGCTCTGACCAAACAAATGACTTCCACGACTCATGCTGCCTCTTTCTGTTAAAAGAATAAAAAAGTAGGGGGGAGAGGCATCCCAAGTGGGTAAATGTTTGCCAGGTTGAGATGTGAACATGGAAGCAGACAGACTTCCCCTACAGGAATGTGCAACAGAATTTAAAAGCAAGGAGACCAGAAAAGAAAAGGCAGAGCATCGACACATATGGTCTCTAACATGCGGCACTCACTACAATCACAGAGAACCCAGCAGAACGTGCTCTTGGGAGGGAACAAAGGAAAGGAAAGAGAAGAAGGTATCAAGACATGAGAGTTACAGATAAGAACTAGAGTGAAAAGAGAATCTGTATGTAAGCACATGTTTGTACACCATCTATGTACACCAAATATTGACCCCCTGCCCCCAATTATTAGATGCCACATCGTCTGTCCCTCTGGCTTTCTTACCTTGTAAAGCTTTGAAGCCCTGCAGAGGCACACGGGATGAGCCTGTCACAAACTGAAGTAACCGTGCTCGTCGTTCTTCATCAAAAAACTCCACAGCCTTCCAAAACCACTTGACAACATTGCTGTCTGGTGTACAGTGTTTTAACCGGGTGTTTACCTTCCAGTCATTAACATCTATCTTTCCAAGTCCACAAATAATGAGCTGTTAAAATATTGCACAAATAATGAGCCAATGGAAACCCAACCTAAGCCAAAAATTCCTTAAAATAGAACTTTAGATTTGCAGAGTTGGCTTTCATATGGTGTTCTTAATTGAGGGTAGACATGAGAACCATCTGGAAAGTTTTTCAAAATATATACACTAGGTCCTATGCTCAGAGATTTTAATTCTGTGAATCTGAGTGAATTAGGATCCGTATTTTTTAAAAAGTTCCATGAGTACCTAGTCACTGCAGGTTCCCTACCCAGGATCTGAGAACCACCACTGTGATGGACATAAGATGAAAAGTTCCATAACTTCACAGAATTCTAAAAAAATTTTTAATGGACAGAAACTAGACTCAGAGTAAATACAGTTTATATGTGCCTTCCTTAAGACTTGCATCTATTATTCGGGTTTCAACACTTATTAGCTTTGGGATTCTGGGCAGTTCAGTTCACTTCCCTTGGCCACAGTCTCCTCTGCTATAATATGGCAGTAACATCTGTTTCGTTACATCCTGCGAAAGCAACCAACACTGCACAGGAACTCAAGAAGTTGTGTTGAATAAGTGATACAATCTGCTTAAAGTTGGACCGAAGTATGAAATATATGAATGCATTGATAATAGAGCTCTGCTTGGCATCCTGATGCAGGCTCAGTATAGACGAGGTATATCAAAATCACTTTGATATTATTAATACTCACCTTCCTAGGGTCCAAGACTGACTCATCCTACTGATGTGTTTATAACACTCAATTATGATAGTGTGTAGTGTAAAACATAATGTAACCTGCAAATCCTATATTTCATAATTAACCTAGTCTAACACTAAAATAAATTATATACATATACTTTTGTAAAAAGCCTAACTTCATTAGCAGTACAAAGTATATAACAAACCCTAACGTTACTGAATAAAACCTGCAACAAAGCTTCTGTAGCGTCTGAAAAAATGACTGGCCACTGCCACACTAACAGGTAGTAGGTGTCCGAGCAGGGTTACAGAAGCACCCATGACCACAGACGATACCTCCCTTAATTCTTTTCTTTAGAGGAGTGGTAGTTTTAAAGCCAAATTCCTTATTCATTGTATGAACAGATAAAAATGCATCGTATTTCAACTTTACTGCCATTCCTGCTATGTTTTCTTCCTCCTTCTGACTACTTCCTTCTGGTCATTTCACTACAGAACAGTCCAATCAAAAAAGGAATGGGGATGGTAGTAAGTCAAGCCAATCTTTTTAGACTTGTTTGCTAACAGGTCTGTTAACAGATTTAGTTAGAAAGGATGCTGAAGTTAATGAATAAAATCATGTTTTAAATTATGTATCGACTTTAAATATTTATGCTATCCCTAGCCACTAATTAAATTTGGAACCTCAGGTAGAATAAAACCTCATTGTTTTTTCAAAGTAGTTCAGTAGAAACTGAGATGTATTTGTTAAAGGTCTTAATTATAACACCAACCCTATGGTGCTTTAAGGACTAGTTTTAGAATAAAAAATGGTAACTGTTTATTATAGTTACTATTAGTAACGAATGTTTCCAAGGAGACTGAGGTTGTTGAGACAGAGTTTAACCTAAGTGTTTCAATTATTTCCTCTACGTTTTTGTCTATCAACTGCTTTCTTTTTTTTTTTTTTTTTTGCGGTACGCGGGCCTCTCACTGTTGTGGCCTCTCCCGTCACGGAGCACAGGCTCCGGCCGTGCAGGCTCAGCGGCCATGGCTCATGGGTCCAGCCGCTCCGTGGCATGTGGGATCTTCCCCAACCGGGGCACGAACCCACGCCCCCTGCATCGACAGGCGGACTCTCAACCACTGCACCACCAGGGAAGCCCCTCAACTGCTTTCTTACAAAGCTTAATGTAAATCCAATTAAGCCTAGGCTTTTATTCCAAATAAATGTCAATATGGTGGAGACCAATTAATAAAGTTTTATTTAACTAAATCAATACCCACTTAACTAGGGAATAGAAAACAACACTGGAAGAACGTACACAGAAGACACAAAATCTATTAAACGCATGAATGGAAAATATGGAAAAATAAATTAAGAATAGTCACAATATAAGAGAGACTGGTTACTTGTAAAATTTCCAAAACATGAAAGGCTTTTCCAAAAGCAGGAAAGACTTTTCCTGTGAATTAGAATTCTCACAGCATCACATCATAAAACTTCAAAAGCACCAGAAATACAGCTTTCCTCTAAAACTAAGTAACAGAAAATTCCCAAACTTTCTTTGTTATACTAGATGATGTCATGACATTAATACACTGACCTCTAACTCCTTCTCATCAAATGTCTTCAGCAGATGCTGTGGAATTACTTCATTAAATCCTTTCTGCAGGGCCAGGAATTGTGCCTCAATTCCTCGTAAAAATCTCCAGTTCACATAGAGTCTGGAAACATCGGACAGGGGTTTCATATGATCAAATATATTCAGGTTTGGTAATTATTATGAATCTCTAGTACTTTAGCAACGTTGCACTTTACAAGCATCTAGCATTAAGAATTTAGTCTAAAATCTAAAAGAATCTCAGGTTACTGAAGGTATAGATGGATCCTGAGCTGTGAGGCAGTTCACCATAAATTAAAAAGCGGTAACCTTCCACCAACAAAAGCAGCATCAATACAGCAACTCTTCACATCAGAAAAAGTCCTATTAAACTGGAAGTTGGCTAGAGAGTAGATGAGTCTGAAGTTAAAATGAGAATGAAATGTCTTTCTCAAGTTCTGGCATGCACGCTGATAACCAGAAAAACCCATTCAACCAAAAATGACTATTTTTCTGGTTTCACTTGAAAATATAATCTGAATGTGTAGGGTGTTTTCTTTATATTTTGTGGGTTGTATATGGGGGAAGAAGAGGTAAAGAGAATCCCCATATCCAAAATGAGAAGAAACAGTAAAAGCCAATAGCAAGCACTTTTTGACTAAATACTCATTTTTCCCTATAAGCTTTAAAAGCCCTGGAAGATGTAATTTTAGCAACAAATGTACACTAAACTACATCTCTTGTGTAGCTCTACTTACGCCTTTGATTTGGACTTACAATTTATACATGAATTGTTTTTTATTTTAATCTATCTTCCCAGGAAAACCTCTCCATCTCACAAATCTCAGAACTACTCATACTCCCAATTCGCCAGTATTTCCTTTTCTAAACTTGGAGAAATAGTTCTCTACTTTAAGAAATAAGTTACTTAATATTAATGATATCCTTTGGGGGACCTCATTTTTTGTTTGTTTGTTTAAGGGGACAGCAAAACTACACACCTGTAAAAAGGTTTTCTTTGTCATTTTAAAAATTTCAAAACTATTTTTGTAAACTCTTTATTTATTTATTTTTGGCTGTGTTGGGTCTTCTTTGCTGTGCGCAGGCTTTCTCTAGCTATGGCGAGCAGGGGCTACTCTTCATTGCAGTGCGCAGGCTTCTCATTGCAGTGGCTTCTCTTGCTGCGGAGCACGGGCTCTAGGCACATGGGCTTCAGTAGTTGCAGCATGCGGGCTCAGTAGTTGCGGCTCATGGGTTCTAGAGTGCAGGCTCAGTAGTTGTGGCACGTGGGCTTAGTTGCTCCGTGGCATGTGGGATCTTCCCAGACCAGGGCTTGAACCCATGTCCCCTGCATTGGCAGGCGGATTCTTAACCACTGCACCACCAGGAAAGTCCCTCAAAACTGTATTTGGTGGGCTTCCCTGGTGGCGCAGTGGTTGAGAGTCCGCCTGCCGATGCAGGGGTCACAGGTTCGTGCCCCGGTCCGGGAAGATCCCACATGCCACGGAGCAGCTGGGCCCGTGAGCCATGGCCGCTGAGCCGGTGCGTCCGGAGCCTGTGCTCTGCAACGGGAGAGGCCACAACAGTGAGGGGCCCGCGTACCGCAAAAAAAAAAAAAAAAAGTATTTGGTAAGGGAAAATTACTGTGTGCTATAAACGTGACTGAATCCTAGAAAGTGAGCAGCCCACACTAGGTCCTGGAAGTGAGACACTACTGAAATTCAGGAAATTCCCATTCATTCTTCTTTATTTTTTTTTTATTTTATTTTTTTAGCTGTGTCACACAACATGGGGGATCTTAGTTCCCCGACCAGGGATCGAACCCCAAACCTGCGCCCCCAGCAGTGGAACTGCAGAGTCCCAACCACTGGACCACCGAGGAAGTCCCTCATTCTTCTTTTTTTAATTAGAAATGTAATACATGTTTGTTATTAAAAGAAAAATTATAAAAAAAAAAAGAAAAATTATATTTAAAAAAATCAATATTAATGGGACTTCCCTGGTGGTCCAGTGGTTAAGACTCCGCGCTCCCACTGCAGGGGACACGGGTTCAATCCCTGGTCAGGGAACTAAGATCCCGCATGCCGCACAGTGCGGCCTTAAAAAAAAAAAAAACATTAAATGTGGAGACAGAGTAAAATCTGAAAGTCCACTCTTTTATCCTCTTTTCCCTCTCTACTTCCAGGCCCGTCACCTCTACTCCCTCACCCTGGGCAAACATTTTATTTGGTAAGCAGCCTTCCTGAACATCTTCTGAGTATAAAACAATGCAGACTTTGTTCCTTCTAAGACCTGCCTTTTAAATGACAGCTTATGCATAGTCTATCTTTCTTTAAATATCCACATAATATTGTTTAATGTATTTAATCATCCATTCTCTTTCTAAAAACATTTTAGCAGTTTTCAATTTTTTTACAAGTAGTATTTAGTTAAACATCCTTATTCGTATTTCTTTAATCAGATATGTGTTTCCAAAGAACAGATTCCTAAAAATGGAGCTGCATATGTGTTTTCATTTTGGTAGCTGTTATCAAACTGTTTTCCAAAAAAGCTGTACCAATATTCACAATCTATGAGACTGATGGGCCTCATCTATAAACTAGAAAATTTTAGCCAATAAGACCTGGGGACATATTCTGTACAAAAACGTATAGCATGAATGTTTCTATGTATATATGGTGAAGTTCAAACTCCTAAATTTGATTATCATAGTTTAATGTTTAGAAGAACTTTAGATACCATGAACCAAATGCTCTAACTCAACACTTCCAAATTCCTCAATCAACAGGTAATTTCATAAAACTTAAAGAACATTTCCTTGTATTTCTTTTATAAGAAATATATATATATTTCTTATATAAATCCACAATGTGCTTATTTATAAATAGGATAAGTCCTAGTGATACAGCACAAAAGTGCTTCTGTACAGCTAGCTGTGGTAGCTACGCTACACGTGACGCCACGAACCGTGTTTCCTGGTATGTGTGCCTTTGTACAGCCTCTCCTCCACACCAAACCTGGGCTGGCATGTGACTCGCTTTAACCAAAAGAATACAGCAGAGGTGATGTTGGCCAGTTCCAGGCTTAGGCCTTAAAAAGATCCAACAACTGCTTTTGTGCTCTGGGAAACGAGCCACGCCATAAGAAGTCTGGCTATTGTGCTAGAGAGAGAGGCCATGGTGAGAATGAGGGGCCTCTGATACCACATGGGGATAACCAAAGAGCCCAGCCAACAGTGAGAACTAAGCCCCAGACCCAGTGTCCGTTCCAGCTAGCCCACAGCCATTCGAGCCACCCTCGGTGAGGCATCAGATATGTGAGTGAAGAGGCCTTCTTAACATTTCCATCCCAGCTGACACCACATGGAGGAGAAGTGTGCTGTCCCTGTTGTCCTCGATCTAAATTTCTGACCCACGGGATTGTGAGAAATAATAAAATGGTGGTTGTTTCTAAGCCACTAAATTCTGCAGAAGCCTATTTTGTAGCAGTAAGTAACACTACCTAAACACATAAATGTTTTTCTGTACCGCCATTCTAGAACATTAAAACAAGTCTCCGGCTTAAGAACACAGAAGTGTTTACCTGACATATTCTTTTTTATTTTCTTCAGTAACAGGGATACTCTTGCCATTTGGTTTAAGTTCATGCTGAATAATTTCACCATAGGCATTATGTTCGACGCAGAAGGTATGGTCCAAAACACCTGTGATATCATTCTCACTAGGAAGGGAAGACAGGGAAAGACACTTCATTGGAAAATCTAAAATACAGATATTGTAGATGTATTAATTGGTGAGACAAAACTAAGGTAGTTTTATGACATGCAAACATAGGGTTAGATTCCTTTTATTAGTTCTTATGCCACCATACCTCCTAGTTTTGGGGCAGAAAAGTCAAAGAGCTTTAACCTTCATAAACACCAGGAACATTTTCCTTCCTGAGTAATGAGAAAGCCCTGGAAAGCTGGGGTTTACACAGGGAAAACTCAGTAATGTTTGGCTTTCAGGTAAGAAGCCCTACTTGAGTCTGGGTAACCCAAGTGACTAAACACCTGAGTATCCCCACTGAGAAAGCTACTCGTGTACTTGGTAAAAATAACCATGGCCAGTGTATCTTCACAAACGAATGACACCCCCAAAAACAGAACTGATTCTTACAAATACCTTTTTTTTTTTTTTTTTTTTGCGGTATGAGGGCCTCTCACTGTTGTGGCCTCTCCCGTTGCAGAGCACAGGCTCCGGACGCGCAGGCTCAGCGGCCATGGCTCACGGGCCTAGCCACTCTGCAGCATGTGGGATCTTCCCGGACCGGGGCATGAACCCGTGTCCCCTGCATTGGCAGGCAGACTCTCAACCACTGCGCCACCAGGGAAGCCCCACAAATGCCCTTTTTAAAGTATGTTTTCAACAGCCACCACTTAAGCAGGAATATCTTATTCTAACATGCAGGATGGAAACAACTTGCATCGTGTTGAGGAAATCATTATGTATAAGTACTTTTAAAAATCATTTTTTATATTTCAAAAAAAGTACATCTATTTTGAAACATATATCTTTTTTAAAAGCTCGGATTCTAAATATAACGAACAAGACTCAATACATACAGTATCCACACTAAACTGTTATGAAGATCAGGATCAACTAACTCCATGTCATCCAAGGTAATGGACTTCCCAAGCAACTGTTTATAAAAAGGCAATGTGAAACCACCATCAATATAATGTCCATGAAACACAGCCATTCCCATTATTCGTCCAACGAAGTGGAAGTATGATAAATGTTCCTGAAATTGAGAAGAGTTTATATAAATACTCAAGGTAGATACTATCCAGGGAATTTTTAAATAAAAATTAAATATTTAAGCAATGGTAATTTTTTAAATAAACAGTAAGTATCAACTTATACTCCAATTTATAACTATTTAAATGGAATAGGTTATCCTATCAAAGCTCAACAATCATTAGGGAGAGTCTCTATAGATACTATACTTTGCTATAAAATATTACAGCAGAGCCAATGCCCCTCTCAAAGGGTAGTCATTCTGTAAAGTTTATCCTCAGAAATTAAGCCCAAACTACAGTCCTTCTGCAGCTTCATTAAATCACCTGCAGATCCTGTTCTCTTCCTCTCCTCCCATCTCCTGCTAAGCCCCTTATAATCCTGGCTCTGTCATGGGAAAAAAGCTTTCAATTCTATACCTCCCTCTTCCTTTGACCTAACCAGAAACTGAACTTCAAAACATCATAGATTTAAGGGGACAGATTTCATGTCTAACTTGGACTAGAGTCCTGATTCTGCCAGCTACTAGCTATGTATACTTGGGCAAATTACTTAGCCCCTGTGGAACTAATTTTCCATACCTGGAAAAATGACGGTAATAATAGTATCTAAAAAGGGGCTCTGTGAGTAGTAAGATGAGGTGATGAAGCCCAAGGCACTGGACCTGGAATATGGTAAATGCTCAACAAACGTGAGCTATCATTACTACAGTGGCAGTAATGAGCTCTCCAAGCAGAACCTTCACCTAAAAATCTTCCCTTTATAAAGAATACCCTGCAATGAATCTAACATGCCTACCATGTTTAGACAGATTTGGTCTTTTAGGATATACTGTTTTATTAGTTGGATGTTTGTATTTTCAACTTCTTTTACTTCTCTATTTAATAATCTTTAAGCTAATCTTTAAGCCGCCCTTTTATCTTAAAAAGTTTTTTTCTTTTTAAAAAGCAATACCTGTTCACTACAAAATATTTAGAAAATATAGACAAGAAAATAAAAATGCCCATAGTCTAACACCCAGAGATAACCACTACCAGTATTGTAGAGCCTTTCAATGTTTACACATATACATGTTTACCAAAATTTGCTTCATACTATTATTCTGTAATCTTCTTTTCACTTAATATATTACAAATACCATCTTTACATGTTATTAACTATTATCACACAACATCATTTTAGTGGCTGTATAATATAACCTTGTATGGAAAGATAACAGAAATAATATAAAAACAACAAATTAATAACAGCTGCTAACTCTTGTTGAGTGCTTAATAATATGTAATAGGGTTAATAATGTATAGCACTGTGCTAAATACTTAATGTGCAGGGTCTCATTTAACTGTCACAACCCCTCTCTCAGGTCCAAACTATATTTATTATTATTAGCAATGATAAAATTGAGGCTTAAGTCAATGAAAGTCACAAAGCTAGTTAGTAATGGGACAAGGATATGAACTCATGTCTTTCTAATTCCAGAGTCTATGCTCTTAACCATGTCATTCTGCTTCATGACATAATTTAATCAACCCCCTCTTAATGGACAGCAATGTTGTTTCCACTTGGGGCTACTATAAACAGTGATGCAGTAAACCTCCCTGTGCCCAAACTGTTGCACATATCCACGATCATTTACTTGAGAACATTTTCTAAAAGAGGACTTGCCGAGTCCAAGGATGTAACTTGGACAAAGACACTAATCCTATGTCATAAACTACACTGACATTTAAAGATTAAAAAACATTGTAGGTCATAACTTAATTTGTATCATTATAACCACCAATCATACCGGATTAACTGCAGAATCAGGATTGATCTGCAATGTATAGATATCATCTCTTGAATACTGGAAGAGGCCATAGTAAGGATTCAACATTTCATGTGACAAGAGATATAACCACTCCCTAAAAAACAAGATATGCCAAAGGAATTTTTTGTTAATGAATACATCTTTACTAAGATACACTATTAATCATGTTAGCAAGAAGTTTTTAATAAAACAAAGCACTAACTAGTTATATAAAATCACATTAGAAAAGTCTACCATTCCCCAAAAGCAAATGAAAATTCTTGTTTTTCTCACTCAATTCTTGTCACTTCTCACTCAATTTTGAGTGATTTTATGACATTTTAACATCAGAGAATCTAAGGATAATATCCAGAAGTACCAACTACTCATTAGATGCTGCAGCCCAGTGGTCTGTTACTTTTAATTGCTAAACAAATGTGTAATTCATAATAAGTATAAAATAAAGGGAAGAATATGGTATTTCAAAACATCCATGTGGTCCATCTATAACACCCTGGTCCTCTCCAATCATGGCAGATTTATACTAGTTTATACAGATATATAACATTAATTTACTCTTACTTTCGGACAAGGGTATGTTTTATTGTTGATACTGTTTTAGTAAGAAAATTTCATTATCCATCTTCATTATCTTTTTTGTGTAAACCCTAAAATACACCATGATAAAAATGTAAGTGGTGAGAAACTGCAAGGCATTTGGTATAGGTGGGAACACAAGGGCAAACCTGCATTTTCTGGGTATGTTCCATACCACTTCTTGCTTTCAAGCATACAACGGTGTTTTTAAAACCTCATAATAAACAGTACTATCAACTTAAACTTATTAAATCATTTATATTTTTCAAAGTATGAAAGACAACTTGTTATTCATCTTGGTGAAACTGAAATAAAATGACTAGTCTAGGCTTTAAGGAGATGTCATTCTAGTCTCAACTCCTGTCATTCCTCAGCTAGGAAAGGCACATAAATGATATGTTCTGATATTATGGATTAAACAGATGGAATAATATATTTTTAGGAAATGCAGTGAAACACTATTAAAGTAGTTAAAGGAAAATATTTCAAAGTCCTATCATTTGACGGAGTCTAAATCAAATCACTACGTTTAATATTGGGTTGGCCAAAAAGTTCGTTCAAACGAACTTTTTGGCCAACACCGTACTTGAAAACTGTAGAGATTAAAAAGAAAAAGTGAGGTCTCCACATAAGCAACCTTCCCACCTAATGTTTCCTGTATGTTTTTTATGCATGTATGTGTTTTTTATTTTATTTTATTATTTTTTTTTTGCGGTAAGCGGGCCTCTTACTGTTGTGGCCTCTCCCCTTGTGAAGCACAGGCTCCGACGCGCAGGCTCAGCGGCCATGGCTCACGGGCCCAGCCGCTCCGCGGCATGTGGGATCCTCCCGGACCGGGGCACGAATCCGTGTCCCCTGCATCGGCAGGCAGAGTCTCAACCACTGCGCCACCAGGGAAGCCCCATGTATGTGTTTTTTAAAAGGAAGTCCAACTTTTGTTTTGTTTTACTAAGTATTTAGAACATGCATAAAAGCAAAACTCTACTTTTGGGTTCTACTATGGGATAAAGATCAGAAAAAGCAGTTCACTGCCACATCCCATTTAGTCCGCCCAAACCCCGAAAGTAGTGACGTTAAGAAATAAACAACAAAAAACTAACTACTTATTTGGTCTATACATATAATTATAGCATTTAGATTCCATCAGCAGATAATTAACAAGTTTTCCCAACAAGCATTCAAAATCTACTTATGAGTAAATCGTAAGCATTCCACAGAAACTATCAAGCCTTAAGTATGATGTACAAGTGATAAATGCTAAAAATCCAAACTAAAGAAACTATTCATTTGCAGGTAAAAAGGTCACAGAATGAAAGTATGTCTACAGGTGAAAACAAGTAATGCCAAATAACGATTATGGGACTTGGTGGAAACACAAATTTAATTTAGGCTGGATTTAGATTAGGGGAAGCAGAATTATCATGATGGTCCTTAAAATGTTTTAATACAGAAGCTATAACGTTTCTGCTACATTTACATAAAGTGAATTCTCACAGCTGGAAAAAAAAATACTTGATGTTTGAATGTAGGAGAAACGTTATAGCTTCTGTATTGAAACATTCTAAGGACCACATATGATATACACACATACTTACAGACACAAACATTCCTTTAACAAGGTTAAAAAGCGTGGCAGTGTAAGCAAAGGGAAACAGTATTCAGTTTAGAATACGTCATTAAAATCTCGAGACTGTTACTGACAATGTAAAGCAGAGGGAATAACATGTACTGAAGGAGAGAAATGGAGAAAATACTGGGCTTGCAGATCCTACCAACAGTCCATATAGGGTTGCAGCTAGTTTTCAGAGAAAGTCTCATTGGACTACATGATCCATTCGGGAGTTCACAAACACTCTTCTGGTAGCAGTACTATCCTAACCTAATTATGAATATATCTACTAGGGTACCCTCTATTGCAAACATGAGGGAATATTATGCTAGAAAATAAATATCAATGAGAAAGTCACACCACAGGGAGTATCTTAAATTTGTAAATATAAGGATCCATATGTTATTTACTGATGATCAAGGCTTTACCTGGCAACCCCTCCGTAGTCAAGCCCTTCTTCTCCACGAAATTTTATCATTAATCGCTTCCAGAGATCTTTCGGTCTCATTTTCATGACTTGTCGATATGATTCCTAAAATAAATGTTTAATATACTATTATTACTAGGTGCTTTTAACCTGTTACTTAAACTCTCCCTCCATTCCACCTACAAAACATGTTTATTTAAATAAGGTAGAATTTGTTCAACAATCAAATCAATGGATAAGCTCCAAGGGTTTGAAACCTCATGGAACTTCTGACAACAAAATGGATACAGCTTAATACTGTACTACTGAAACCAATTCCTTTGATAAATATTATATTAAAAGCCTACTAAATGCAAAGCTCCATATTTAAGTCCTATGAACCATAGATATCCACTCACATTAAAAAACAGAATCTGATAGAATTACCACTTTTTTTTTAGCTAGTTGTCACAGACACCAGTAGAAAGTAAAGGTAAGAAAAAGAAAGTTTCAAAGAACATAAAAACATCATTAATGTGATCTTCACTAAACAGACAACTTTCTATTATTTTAAAAATACAAATGACTGACTACAAACAAGGTCAGCATGGTCCTGGGAGAAAAAAGTTCATCCTTTGGGAGAAGGATTATAAAGTTCCCAAACATCTTTTGCCCCAGAACACTCTAATAAGAGGGAAACCCCTGCCTTGGACCTCTGCCATTTATTATGTAAGAACTTTGAAGTTGCTATTAAAGCTATAAATCCAAATATAAAAGGATATACTAGAAAGGAAGATTTTCAATAAATTAAGGAAGTAGTCCAACAGTAATGATTTTTTGATTTAAGAGTCCCTAACCTCTTGGAAGAATTAGAAAATAAGGGATGGATAATATCTGTGGTCTTTTAAAATTCATTAACAAATAAGTATCTGCAACTCCAAGGACCAAGCTGCCCCCAATCAGAACATCTCACACTTCATCACATTTAAATGTTTATCTTATGTATTAAATCTCTCCAATATTATTGCCTTTATTCCCACAAGTAAAAAAAACATTAATGAAAATTCTCCCATTCTAAAGAGATATGAGTCCCCCAAAATATACTTGGAAAACAGAGTACATCACTGAATTAATTTTTCTCTACTTTAAAACAAGACTTGCAAGTTTACCTCAAAAATCTCTTCCCTGGAAACCTCAATGCGGCAATGGCCAGCCTGAG
The DNA here is from genome assembly GCF_964374135.1 of Grampus griseus. Classification (NCBI taxonomy): domain Eukaryota; kingdom Metazoa; phylum Chordata; class Mammalia; order Artiodactyla; family Delphinidae; genus Grampus; species Grampus griseus. The sequence goes on along the minus strand of NC_139014.1, from coordinate 13,925,970 downwards.
GCTGTTGCTGAGAAAGTTCTTGCCGCAAAATTTTTAGTTTCTGAACCAGGTCTCGTTTGTACCGTGGGACTGTCAGACACTCTGTGTCATCAGGGCACAACGATACCACCTGCTGTTGCTGGTCTTTCAATTGGTTCTGCCGACTAAAAGTAAACAAATATTATTGAAGTATTTTAAACAAGAGAGACTGCAATTACACATTTAAAATAGCATCCTACGCTAAACCAAGTCTACCTATAGCATTTCTAGGCCTTATTATATTCTTAGCTTGACATTTTTGACAATAATAAACTAGCCCCAAAGTTTATTTCTTGGAACTTACGGAAGTGGATAACAGAGTTTTATTCAAAAAACTTTTATACAACTGCTGAGAACAACTTTCCCAAATACCGTTTCCATTTTCTTCTGCGTAGTTTACCATCTCTCCCTTTAAAATTCAGGCATAGGCCAAACCCTGTGCCTGTTATCTAGAGTCTGTCTCTCTGGAAGAGACAGTTTGAACTGGCAGCTTGGCAGGGACCCCTTCTCCTATGCACGCTACAGTCTAGACCACAAGAATGTGGGAGGTCACAGCAAGTTACTGGCACAGAGAAATGAGCACTTCACAAACAAGTCTAAACGCTTTATAAAGTGCCTACTTTTCTTTCTTTTCTTTTGGCCACGCTGCACGGCATGCGGGATCTTAGTTCCCCGACCAGGGATCGAAGCCGTGCCCCGTACAATGGAAGTGTGGATTCTTAACCACTGGACCACCAGGGAAGTCCCTACTTGTCTTTTTATTGTGGTAAAATATACGTAGCATAAAATTTACCATTTTAACCATTTTTAAGTATTATAGTCAGTGGCATTCAGTACAATCACATTGTCTGTTGTGCTAAAGTGACTTCTAACTGCACATATATGGTTTACCACAAAGACACTAAAATAATCTCCCAAGTACAGCAGCAATATTATAATAATTTTTAAAGGCACATTGCCTAGAGTTATTTTTATTCTCCTGGCAAAAATAATATAAGTTGCATCTAAGAATTTTTTAAAAGAATCTTATGATATAATGAACTAGTTAATTCCAATAAACCGTCAGGAAGTAAAAAGTCAGATAATTCACTATTGATATCTATGCAAACACTGAGTGACTCTGTTGGAATTTAATTTTTTTTTTTTTTTTGGCTGCTTTGGGTCTCCGTTGCTGTGCGCAAGGCTTTCTCTAGTTGTGGCGAGCAGGGACTTCTCACCGCCGCATGCAGGCTTCTCATTGCGGTGGCTTCTCTTGTTGCGGAGCACAGGCTTTAGGCGCGCAGGCTCAGTAGTTGTGGCGCACGGGCTTAGTTACTCCGTGGCATGTGGGGTCCTCCAGGACCAGGGCTCGAACCCGTGTCCCCTGAATTGGCAGGTGGACCCTCAACCAGTGCGCCACCAGGGAAGTCCCTGGAATTTAATTTTACACACAACAGACACAAGAGTACAATCTCCTAACCTAAAGATAAAGGGCAATGGTAGCTATGAGAAAATAAACAAAAATAACTTTCAGTTCTCTAACAAATCACCCAAACTTACTTTACATACAGTGACTCTTTTATGTACCAGGCCAAATTTTATCCTAGAACGTGTAACTATCCAGAGAAAATGCAGCTTTGATGAAAATTACAAATCGCCATTTACTACTCTCATAAAACATTGTAATAAAGGTGTTTTTTAATACACACATATATAAATCAAAACAGAATGTATTAAAAATAGTCTCTAAACAACTGTATTAATCCTATCCAAAAACAAAAAAAAACTTGGGTATACCAACTTAAAGATACAAAACTTTAATTCAAAGTAGATCAGAGACTTCAATGTAAAACCTAAAGCCATAAAACTTCTGAAACACTAGTAAAGTTTTATGACTCATGTTACGCAAAAATTTCTTAAATATGATTCCCAAAGCACAATTCATAAAAGAACAAATGGATAAAATGAACTTCATTGAAATTTCAAAGAAACCTTATGCTCTTCAAAAGACACTGTTAAGAAAATGAAAAGACAAATCATGGTCTAGGAGAAAATCTTCCTAAAGCATACAGCTGACATAAAACTTGTATTTCAAATATCTAAAGAATTCTCAAAACTCGAAAGTCAAAAAAAACAAACTCAGTTTTTTTAAAAAAGGAGGCAAAAAATTTCACCGAAGATATACAGATGGAAATAAGCACATGAAAAGATGCTCAACATCATTAGTCATTAGAGAAATGTAAATTGAAACTATAATGAGGGACTTCCTTGGTGGCGCAGTGGTTAAGAATCCACCTACCAATGCAGGGGACACAGGTTCGATCCCTGGTCTGGGAAGATCCCACATGCCGCGGAGCAACTAAGCCCGTGCACCACAGCTACTGAGCCTGCACTCTAGAGCCCGCGAGCCACAGCTACTGAGCCCGCGTGCATCAACTACTGAAGCCCACACGCCCTAGGGCCCACGTGCCGCAACTACTGAAGCCCACGTGCCTAGAGCCCATGCTCCACAACAAGAGAAGCCACCGCGATGAAGCCCACGCACCACAACGAAGAGTAGCCCCTGCTCGCCGCAACCAGAGAAAGCCTGTCAACGAAGACCCAACACAGACCGCCCCACCCCAAAAAACAATGAGATAACACTACACATCTATTAGAATGTCCAAAATTAAGATTAACCATACCAAGTGTTAGCAAGAGCAACTACAACTCTCATACACTTCTAGTGGGAAAGTCAAATGGTACAATCACTTCAAAAAGAAATCTGGCAGTTTAAAAAGTTAAACATAAATCTATCATATTGTGCAGCCTGGGTATTTATTTATCAAAGAGAAGTGAGAGCATATGTCCACACAAAGACTTAAACATAAATGTTCCGGGACTTCCCTGGCGATCCAGTGGATAAGACTCCGCACTTCCAATGCAGGGGGCGTGGGTTCGATCCCTGGTCAGGGAACTAAGATCCCACATGCCACACAGTGTGGCCAAAAATAAAAAAACCCACTCGAATGTTCGTAACAGTTTAGTCATGGCCCAAACTGAAACAATCCAAATGTTCATCAACAGGTAAACAAATAAATTGAGGTCTATCCATACAATGGAATACCACCCAGCAAGGAAAAGAAATGAACTATACATACAACAACAGAGATGAATCTCAAATAATTAGGCTGGGTAAAAGAAACGAAGCAAAGAGTACATGCTGTATGAATCCACTCATCTGAAACTCTAAAAACTGCAAATGTATAGTGACAGAAAAAGCAAATCATGGTTGGCTGAAGATGGGGTGTGGATTGAACTGTGTCCAAAAAAATATGTTGAAGTCCTAAGCCTTGGCACCTGTGGATGTGACCTTATTTGGAAATAGGGTCTTTGCAGATGTAATCAAGTTAAATGAGGTCACACTGGATTAGGGTGGCCCTAAATCCAATAAATTGGTATCCTTATTAAGAAGAGGTAAATTTCGACCCAGACATACAGGAAAGAAAGTGTGGCATAATAAGAAATATACTTTGGTCTCTGTCCCCAGTTCTTGACACAGAACTCCTAAAATGCTTGAAATTTCCTGAGTGACACAGGTGACAGGAGTGTATTCTGTTCTAATATTTGGTCTTTGTCCCCAGTACAAGATACAGAAGCTCCTGAATCCCTTTGAATTTCCTGGGTATCGGAGCATTTTTTGTTTCAGTGAGGTGACTTGCTAGGCCCCTATATAATTTCAGGATGGGGGCTGGTCGCCAGAAGGACCAAAGCTTGATTAGAAGCCTAGAACTTTCAGGCACATCCCCCCAGCCTCTGGGGAAGGGGAGAGGAACTGGAGATTGAGTTAATAATCGATCACTCCTGTGTGATAACAACTCCATAAAAACGCCTAAACAAGTGTTCAGAAAGCTTCTGGATGGTGAGCACACTGAGGGTGCTCGGAGGATGAAGCGCCTGGAGAGGGCGTGGACGCACTATGCAGCCCCTGCCTCATACCTTGCCTTGTGCCTCTCTTCCATGTGGCTGTTCCTGAGTTGCATCCTTTATAATAAACTGGTAATAGTAAAGAAATAATTTCCCTGAGTTCTGTGAGCCATTCTAGAAAATTATTGAACCCAAGGAGAAAGTCATGAGAACTCGATTTATAGCCAGTTGGCAAGAAATACGGGAGGCCTGGGACTTATAAATGGCATCAGAAGTGAGAACAGTCTTGTGAGACTGAGCCCTTAACCTGTGAGGCCTGATACTAACTGGAGGTGGTATTAGACTGAATTCCGGCGCTGTACACCTCAATGGCGTCTGCAGACGTGGACAACTGGAATATTTGAGGAAAAAACCCACACACTTGGTGGCAGAAGTTTTGTGGATAAAATAGATCATAGAAGGCCACGTGAAGACAAAGGTAAAGACTGGAATAATGTGTCCACAAGTCAAGGAACAGTAAAGTTTCTGGCAACCACCAGAAGCTAGGAGAGAGGCATGGAACAGATTTTCCGTCAGAGCCACCGGAAGGAACCAACCCTTCTGACAACTTGATTCTGAATTCTAGCCTCCAGAACTGTAAAAGAATAAATTTCTATTGTTATAAACCACCTAGTGTGTGATATTTTGTTACGGCAGCCCTAGGAAACTAGGGAAGGGATGGGAGGAGAGACTACCAACAGGCTACAAAGAGGCAGGAGGAGACTTTCGGGGTGATGGATATGTTCACTATCTCCATTATGGTGATGGTTTCACAGTTATATAATATGTCAAAACTTAAACTGTACACTGTAAATATGTACAATTTATTGTGTCAATTAAATTTTAATAAAGCTGACTTTTTTTTTAAAACCCACAGTTCATCAAAAAGTCTACATTAATAAATGCTGGAGAGAGTGTGAAGAAAAGGGAACCCTCCTACACTGTTCGAGGGAATGTAAGTTGGTGTAGCCACTATGGAAAACAGTATGGAGGGTCCTGAAAAAACTAAAAATGGAGCTATCATATGATCTAGCAATCCCACTCCTGGGCATATATCTGGAAAATATGAAAACTCTAATTTGAAAAGATACATGCACCCCAATGTTCATAGCAGCACTATTTATAACAGCTAAGACATGGAAGCAACCCAAGTACACACACACACACACACACACACACACACACACTCTATCACTCAGCCATAAAAACAGAATGAAATATTGCCATTTGCAGCAACATGGATGGACCTAGAGATTATCATACTAAGTGTAGTAAGCCAGAGAGAGAAAGACAAATATTATATGATATCACTTATATGTGGAATCTAAAATATAATACAAATGAATCTATATACAAAACAGAAACACACGTAGGAAACAAAGTTATGGTTACCAAAGGGGAAAGGGAGGGTGGGGAGGGATAAATTAGTAGTATGGGATTAACAGATACAAACTACTATACATAAAATAGATAAGTAACAAGGATTTACTATAGAACACAGGGAACTATATTCAATATCTTGTAATAAACTAAAATGTAAAATAATCTGAAATATATACATATTACATATGTATACAGCAAACTGAATCACTTTGCTATATACCTGAAACTGACACAGTATTGTAAATCAACTGTATTTTAATAATTAGAAAAAAACCCAGGGTACATCAAGCCCATTCACAAAGACTTGTAAGAATGACTGTCTAAGTCCTGCAAATGGGAAAGAAGCCTTAAAGCTGAAGCACAAAACTGACACATCAGAAAATCCTCTGGGATAGATTCAGCTATCCTAGAGCTATTTCTGATGCACTCAAGGAAAAAAATCCATCCACTCCATAAAGTAGCCTGTCTCTGCAGGTGTGCTACGGTGCACCTCTGATACACACCCTTTTCCTAACATTTCAGGACAGGTTCCTACTTAAGCACAGTGGGATTAAAATACCCAAACATGAGAGTAAAATTTGTCATATTCTTATATAAAATTATGTTCAACAAGTGATTTATAATTGAAGAGAGCAGACATTCTATCACATTTATTACAAAAAGCATCTATCAGTCTTCTCTTGTTCAGACTCGCATTTGAACATGTATTGTTTCAAAAACTTACTTTAAAACTAAATGCAAGTTAGCAGAGAGCCGAGGATCTGTAAACTGTGTTGTTCTGTTGTTATGGTCAACGAAATAAACTCTGCCTGTTGCTGTATTCCGGATCTCCCATCCAGGAGGCAATGGACCAAGCTCTTCACAATTGATGTTGCTAAGATCCCTGCAAAAACAAATATAAAATAAAAAATACCTCACTGCTGGGCCTGCTGAGCCAAGCAAGTGTAAATGACACAGAACAATTCCATGAAGTCTGAGAAAATGTATTGTTTCAGAAACTTGAGACGTTCAGCTGGAATCTTTAATTCCCAATGGTTTAACAAAGTTGCATATTCAAAACCCAATCCATAGATGGCTCAGAAACTTATCACACAGCCTACATTTTTAGTGAGTTCATTCCTGGGCTTTAATGTAATTCAGGTTTTAAATTAATATAAAAGCAATCACAACATTTGCCAACATAAACTGTACTTCAATACTTGTCTGACAAAATATTGTTTTCCAAATGTCAGTGATATAAGGAATTAAATGTTTTCTAAAATTTCCCTTCAATTATTTCTTTCTTTACTACACCATAAAATCTGTGTAAACGTTCATTCCATGATTAATTTTAAGCTCTTCAGCAAAGCAAAACTGGAAATGTTATTGAAATTGTGATCCTGAAAATAACCACAGTATATATTTTAAAGGATAACTACTCCATTTTGAATTCTGAAAGATATAAAGCTAGTGAATGAAGAACCTGTTTAAGACACCTTAGGAAGAATGTTCTAAGGTTTACTGCTACAATAAAAAAAGCAAAAAAACTTTTTGCTTTTTGGGGCAAAGACCACTGTTACTATATCATGCATTCTTAAAATACTACTATAAGGGCTCCCCTGGTGGCGCAGTGGTTGAGAGTCCACCTGCCGATGCAGGATGCAGGGGACACGGGTTCATGCCCCGGTCCAGGAGGATCCCACATGCTGCAGAGTGGCTGGGCCCGTGGGCCATGGCCGCTGGGCCTGCGCGTCCAGAGCCTGTGCTCCGCAATGGGAGAAGCCACAACAGTGAGAGGCCCGCGTACCACACAAAATATATATATATACTATTATATACGACAAAGATTTATAGAACCTTAAAGAATGAAAAAAAAGCAGCATGTCTAATATAAATTTAAACTGTAATCAATAATTACAATGACAAATCTCATCAAAATTATGTTTTCAAAGTTAAACTAGAAAAAAAGTTTTCCTGAAATAACCTCCTCTTGGTCATAGTGAAAACGTAATGATGGGCACCCAGAGATTTGTTGGAACAATGATTTTTAACTTGTGCTTATAGGTGCCCCAGAGATTCTTCTGCTACAGAACTAAAGATTGGAAAGAACACACTATTCTGAGACACTGCTAGTCTCAAAAGAGGCAAGGGGAAAAGTTCCAAGAGTCCTCCTCAAATTTTGTTTAAGTGAATTAAACTGGAGCTGGTACCTGAGTGGCAGACAGGCAGAGTAGGGGGCTGCCAGAGGGTAGTGGTTAATTGGGAAACTCAGCCTCAGGTCAGCAGCAAGGTTGGAAAAGGAAATCTGGAACTTCCCCATGGAGAACTCAATGGGAAGATGAAGTGATTCCAGAAAAAATTCCTAAATTCTCACTTTAGGTCCACAAAACTCCAACCAATTAAAATCAAACTCACAATCAAAGATCACCAAACACTTCAGAAAGGAATTCATGATTACTGAGTCAGTAGAAACAAAACCACGGAATTAGATCCCCAAGTACTGTCAGAGATCAAAAAGAATAGCTATGATATGCAATGTTTAAAACAAATAATAAAAGGGAACAATTACAAACTATCACTGAGAAATTATTAAGAATGAACAGATAGATTTTTTTCTAAATGGAACTTTTAGAAATGAAAAACAATTATCATTCTTTATAATCAAAGAATGAATAATGTTTTTGATGTAATGCAGAATTTCACTTTATATCATTTTATTTAGAATTTTATAAATTTATAGTCATACATGGGAGGGCTCTAAAGAATTGAGGAGAAGCAGAAAACTGGAAACACTCTTTATGTGGAACTGGGAAATGACTAAAGGAAAATGGTATGTTATACAGCCATAAAAAGTAATACAGATCTGTATTTTAAGACTACATAGTCAGTATGCAATACAATGAATAACAAAGCATTAATCATTATTTTAAAGAGAAATACAAAACATTCTAAAATGGTGCTTCTCAGATAAATCTAAGTTTACTGGATATCTTTACATAAAGTTAGTTTTAAAGTGTCTGAGTGACACTATTTTATAAATGTCTTTGATTGAACAGTAATGGTATTTTAATAGAATCTAAATATTTATAGTCTGCTTTGATAAAAGATCCTCCATACAAAAGACATATTCACTAAAGGATCCCCCAAAACAAAATATATTTTAAGATAACAATTCGGAGCATAGAGACTAAAGAAAAGAAATATAATCCAAAGCGTTATTTCATAAAGTCATTATTCAATACTCAATATGAAATATTCTTAAATCTTTATAGAAACCCCTTATTCATTAATGAAAAACCAACATTGTTTCCTTAGGAGTAAGAACACACTGCCCACTGTGGTGCCAAAATCTCTGTTTCAACTTCCAACTCCAGCTTACACACCACTCTTTCAAAAGGCAGCTCAAGGGCTTCCCTGGTGGCGCAGTGGTTGAGAGTCTGCCTGCCAATGCAGGTGACCGGGTTCATGCCCCAGTCCGGGAAGATCCCACGTGCTGTGGAGCGGCTGGGCCCATAAGCCATGGCCACTGAGCCTGCACGTCCAGAGCCTGTGCTCTGCAGCAGGAGAGGCTGCGGCAGTGAGAGGCCCGCGTACTGGGGAAAAAAAGGCAGCTCAAGATCAGCTTTCACACTGTTGTAAATCATTCAGTTTTTTTAAAAAATCATTTTTCTTCTAAACATTTCCTTCCAATGATTTTAAATTATGTTATAGAAAAGTTCGTTACTGACCTTCAACCTGATAAACAGAACCCAAAACACTTCATAATTTACGTATCAAAACTCTTATTTCTAAAAGTGAGGCACTTAGATTGTTTTCAGTGAGCTTATTTAATAAAACAAAAATTTCCTCCCCACTATTTTTTTTTAAATCAACAGCTATATCATGAAGACACAGAAATGGCAACCTTGATACAATAATTAACGATAACACATTTCCTTGGCTGCCACCCTCAAAAGATTCTGATTAAGCTCTATCACAAAGTAAAATATTTTGGGAATTCCCTGGCAGTCCAGTGGTTAGGACTCGGTGCTTTCACTGCCGGGGCCCAGGTTCAATCCCTGGTCAGGGAACTAAGATCCCATAAGCCGCAAAGCGCGACCAAAAGAAAAAAAGGAAAACATTTTCATTATAATAGCTTTATTTATAAATAAACAGAGTATCAAAGCAATCCAAAATCAGCTAGTCACAACTGTTTTTAATTCAAAAACATGATTCTAGACAAGTAGAGCTCTGAGTACAAACTTTAGGCAGAAAAAGATCTCTTGACCCTCCATAGGACTTTTTTTTTTTTTTGAAGAGAGGAATGTTGCACTTAATATATAAAATATCCTCATCCAACAAAGGTATATGTATAGCTTATAAAGTTGATTTAGAATTTCACTTAGAACTCAACCTTTTTTTGCAGCTTCAACTGGACTACTTGGCACTCTCCATCTGTTCAGTAGAAAATAATTCAAAATAGCTAGTGGTTTAAAATGTATTATTTGATACTAAAATGTACCAGAAACTGTGTTAAACTACTAAATTGATTTTGTGTCATTCCATCTTCTTAAAGTTAAAAGACAGCTGACATTTTGGTTAGTAAATGCATTCAACAAGGCCTGCAATTCAAACATACAAATTTTGGCATTTAGAAGTAATTTATGTTAACTGGGTTATTCCTTTTCTACATTAAAATGAAACTTGAAGATTGAATACACTTATATAAAGTTAAAATAAACAAACCTTTTTTAAAAAACCCTAACCAGAAATAAAAATATCAATTTACTACCCTTAAGAAAAAAGGGTATGTATGTTTTTGTAAGGGTATGTATGTTTTCCCCAGGTCAATTTTCAAATTCCTACAAGACCCACATTTTTGCCTCAATTTTTTTAAGGGGGAGAGGGAGAGGAACTGGAGACTGGATGGGTGGTACGGCACTGGGGTAGGGTTGCAGAGAAGTAAGTAGGACTTTCTACTAAATGTCAAACTTTTGATCAGAAAGAGCCAAACTTTTACATCATCTATTTTAAGAAGTTAAAGATTAAATAATCAAATAAATCCTAGGTGAAATGGATATTCAGTGGTATGAAGGGTATTTAGAATATGTTCTTACCTAGGCACTCTTGGATCATGCCATGTGCTCACACCAGTCTGAGTATGTAAGAAATACACCTGACCTTGTTGTGTTGTCCTCTGTTCTGTAAAATTAAGAAACACTAATAATAAAAACATATTCAGAATGTCCAAATCAAAAACAGCTATAAACACTAGGATGATGTTATATTAATAGGTAAACTCTCCAAATTACCTATCAATTTTATTACAAAAGAACTGCTTTACAAATCACTTGTTCTGAACTCAGAACACATTTTCTCCTGGAAACAGTCTTATAAATGGTGGTGAGGGTCACAGCCCAGCTATTTAAAAGCCAACTACACTTATAATGTGGCTCAAATATTAAACATGTTGCAATGGAAAATAGAGAACAAGATTGTCACAGTACCAATAATTAAATAAAACAAACATGAAGAAATTATCTTTTATTTGTCTTAAATGTGGAGCCTAAGGGAAACAGAAGGGCTCAGAGGAAGAGGCTAACCAACTCTGGGGAGATTCTCAGGGATTTGCAGAAACTTTCAAAGAGTTTGCAGGCTGGTAATGCTTTTTTAAATTATGCCTAATTTTATATCAAAACTTATGTTTTTTCTTTCCTTGAGAGAGGTGTATTCGCAAGACTGCATTTGGACTCAAACAGAAGCAAAAAAGATGGAATATAGAAGAGACACTCTATAGACTAAAAGAAGCAATGACGGAAAAATAATCAAGTTAGGAGCAGGAAGACTAAAGAGCACATATGCCTACTGGGGAAAAAAAGCCGCAGGCAAAATTAAGTCAAAGCCCTTGGGGAGAGAGTGAGGAGGCCAGGGCAAAGAGAAGGAATCTGTGAAACGGTTTCTTCAGTGGTGGTCTGTAGTCTTTATTTACTTATGTTTTCAAGCAACAGAACTAACTTTTTTTTAAAAAAACAAAATCTAATGAAAAATTCCAATATATGAAACAATAAAACTATTGCTAATATTTATTAGTATAAATTTGTTTATAAACCTGTAATAAAAATCAATTTAAACTTTTAAAATTATAAATGTAAAAATGTTTAAAACTGGTTCTAGATGACAGCTGCAATAATTTCAGCCTTGATACCCACTTTACTCCTATGTTTTTGGTTGTACAAAAAAATTTTTTTTAATCCAAATCACACAAATATTGTAAAAGTATAAAGTATTAACCACCCCCACTCCAAACCACTTGCCTTATAATCTCAATTAAAAAGAATGCCAAGAGATACTTGATTCTAAGGTCTGGACATTAATAATAACAGCTAAATTTTAACTTCTCATGAAATTTCATTTATTTCTTGCAACAAATCTACATGGTTGGTAATAATATTTTCCCCACTTTATAGTATAGAAGATAAAACTGAGGCTCAAACAGGTTAATGTGCCCAGCATCACACAACTAATATATAGCAAAGCCAGGATATGAACCCAGCTGTTTCCCAAGCCCATGCTCTAACCACTGTGCTTAAGTTAACCTGTGTGGCCTAGCTCAATTAATGGAAAACTTGGGTTTTTAAAAAAATTAAATAGTTAAAATACTTAAAAAATAAAGTAAGAATGATGCATTTGTGTAAGTTTAAAAAACATTCTGGAGTAAAAATAAAATACAAGTTAGATCAGGCAACTCCCAATGTTGGTCACTAGGTGTCATCATCAGCCCAGAACTGTTTATCTAGAGGCTGTGGAAAGGGCAAGGATGTTAAGTAACTTGGTTAAGCTTTTAGCAACAGAGGAGAGAACAGCTGAGGTCATACTACAAGAGTTTAGGAAGTTCTGTATTCAATTATGAGAAGATTCATGTCATCTTTCACATGGAATTCTAAAATTTAGGAAATTATATAAGATTATAGTACTTTTACACAAACACAGAAGTGACTAAATCATTTACAATAACCCAATCACTCAGATAACACAAAATTATAGACAATACAAATACAATATATAAATACCATCAGAAATATGCTTTTTAAATTATTTCTAAATATGCACGTCTAGAAAATTACAAGTCTGACTTCAGATTGCCATTATCAAGAAAAACACCATCTCACTTTTTACAGTGCCTGTTTACAAAGCAGTCTCACATTGTTTCATATGCTTCTCACAACCTTTGCGAAAAGGAGAGGTATCATTCATCTCATTTCATTGTAATTGGGCAAAAAGCTTAAGGTTAAACGACTAGCCCAAAGTCAAAGTGTTGTTAGTCTTCTACCATTTCAAAGACTTTTCAAAGTTGGGGAGTTTTACATTTACTTTGATTTTCATGCAGAATTCCTAAACCCAGATTAATAACTTCTTTAAAAGTTGATTTTCTGGCTTCTTAGCAAGCTGAAATCAGTAAAACACACTTTATTTTTCCTCTGCTAGTTGTCATACCATAGCCTTCTGGTAGGTCTGGAGGAGTATGTAAATGTGTCCTGCTCATGTAATTTCTATGTCGTTGTGACCTGACTCTCCTCTCTGCCAGTCTGGGATCTGAAGACTGTCCAGATGTTGCACCGTTCGTTCCACTAATTGGAGTGTTCTCATCAACAAAACAGCTAAGAGGTCTGCCAGGACTAGAATATTCAGATGCTGGTCTATTGAAAAGAAACAAGGAAAAAAAGTTACTCAACTCAGATACCAAAAGCAGAATTTTATAGACAATGTATGTACAGCAGTAACAATCACTTCTAAGAAAACGGAATGATTAATATAAATATAATGACTCAAGAACTCTCAATAAAAGCAAACCCAAAGGCTCAAAGCACCAAAGAAACCCAGGTGATAAGCAGATTGTCAATTACATATTCAAATCACTTTATATTGATTTTAATTACATTTCATATGAAATCCGCATATATTTGTAGATTTGAGTATGAGCTCACCAAGCCTTACTTGGCTTAGCCACAGGTGACCTCAGACCTGCGTCCCCACCATTCTCCCACTCTGCCTCTGCCACACTGACATTCTTCCTCCTCCTCAAGTTTGCCATGGTCGTTCTACCTTTAGTGCTGGAGAGTAGCCCTTTCTTCTACGTAGAGTGATTTTTTCTCCTATTCTCCCTAGGCCAGACTCTTTTTTGTCATTCAAATCTTAGTTTAAGCTTAAATGTTGCCTCTAAGAGGTCGTTCCTGACCTTCACATCTAAAGTAGTCACCCAGGCATTTGACAGTACCTCACCTTACTTCCTCAGCATGGCAGTTACTTCTGATATTTTTCTCATTTGCTTCCTTGTTTTCATCTGTCTTCCCCCACTAGAATATTTACTGAGAGAAGAAAGTCTGCCTAGTTTGTTCCCCACCATATGTATTCCCTGCACCTAGAGTAGTGCTTAGCATATATTTAAGAGTAGTAGTTCAATAAATATTGAGTGAATAAAGGAAAGATAGTCTGTCTCTTCAAAGAGCTTCCAGTCTCTTGTAGGTCATCCAAACTAAGAGGATAATTAAGCGTTAATTTTTAAACTAACATTTACGACACAATCGACTTTATACATGTGGAAATTAAAGTCAATTTTATCAGTTAAATGAGAAGGAAATAGACTTCACTAAAGCACTGACACAAGTACACATTTATTTACACTCAGATATGATAAAAATAGGTTCTTTGACTTCCATATAATCCTTGGCAGTTTAATACTAGAAATCAACTCTCAAATAAGCACTTTTTAAAATGGCAAAATAAGCTAAGCTTTCATCTGAGAATCACAGTATAATAGAGAAAACTTTGTGGTTCAATGAGTTAAGCAATTAATCCCCAATAAATAAAAGTATAGCTAATGAGAAGCATTTGATGTTCTATGTCTGGTGCCAGGCCTGCTCAGGGAAAAAAAAAAAAAAGTAGAAGGAGCAAAACAAACACTGAGTAGAGGTGGCAAATAAACTTTTTTCTTATTCTGAAAAAAAAAGGAAATCCAGCCACTTATCCTATTCATTTTCAGTTACTTACAGAGCTTTCCTTGAAGCTTTCAAAACTTATCTTGCATCCCCATGACTTTACACATTAAGCTCCAGGAAGGCCTTTCTGCCTTATTCATGGTTATAGCCCAAATGCTGAGCACAGTGCCTGGCATATAACAATTTGGTGAACTGAATGATAGCTGTTACCACTACCCTGAACACTTTTTATCACCTTCCCCTTACCTGGCTAAATCCTCATATTCTTCAGGATTTAGTTCAGAGACGCTCCTCCTTCAGAGTTTTCCTTTGCAAGTTCTACCATCTTGCCCCCAACTCTAAGTCAGGTGCCCCTCCATATGGTCTCAGAGCATCTGGTTCTTATCTTGGTCAAAGACCTTACTGGACACAATATAATCATCCCCCAACATTACTGAATAAATGGAGATCCTGTATACATATTTTGTTACAGCCGTTCAATAATGGACTCAAAAAAATTTTTTAGAGTCCCAGAAATAAGATGACTTCTCAATGTATTCATTTAACTCATCTAATAAATATTTACTGAACACCATCACAGGCCATGGAGCTACAGGATGACCTGCTAAGCAACCTTTATTAAAAATAATAATGGCAGGGCTTCCCTGGTGGCGCAGTGGTTGAGAGTCTGCCTGCCGATACAGGGGACATGGGTTCGTGCCCCGGTCCGGGAAGATCCCATATGCCGCACAGCGGCTGGGCCCGTTAGCCATGGTCACTGAGTCTGCGCGTCCGGAGCCTGTGCTCCACAACGGGAGAGGCCACAACAGTGAGAGACCCGCGTACCGCCCCCCCCCAAAATTAATAATAATAATAATAATAATGGCATTTGCTATAAGATCTACTGATCTAGAGCAGTTTAAACCAAGAAAGGAAATCTGGTAAAACTGACAGATAAACAGATAGGGGACTTCAGGAGGGCAAACAGCATAGACCATGGGAAGATACTTATATGTTCTTACCGTGTTGGGCGTTCCCATTGCGTAGTTCTTGTTATGTGGTTTAGGTACTGGATTCTTCCAGAGGCAGTTCGCCTTTCTTCCCAGCTTAAATAAAAATATTAAGAGATAAAGCAGTAATAGGAAGCCGGACATGGAATGTTTTTGGAACAAGCCAGGAAGACATTTGCTGTTATGAATCAGGAATGACAAATTGAAAAAGCAATACACAGAATATAGGAATTGTTTCAACCTATTTTAGAACTGTACAATATGTCTTCTAGAATTCTGAAGCTTTTAAAATATTTATACTGAGGTGTGACTAATATTTTCCATCAGCCAAACTGAGAATTTTTCAATGATGTCAACAATGCTCAATTAAATTATACTAATTTCTCCAGAATTTAATGGGGGAAAAAAGGCCATACTAAAAATAAAAATTATACATAATTTTAAAAAATTAAATTTAACTAGAAAAGTATATAAAGGCTTTTTAAAGCATTTAGCCTACCCAAACTAATTTTTTTAATCTTCATATTTTTATTTTCTCTTACATATTTTCTACTAAAAGTTATGAATTTTTTTTAAGTATAGTTGACATACAATATTATATTAGTTTCAGGTATACAACATAGTAGTTTGACATCTATACACTACAAAATGATCACCAAGTCTAGGAACCATCTGTCACCATACAAAGTTATTACAATATGGACTATATTCCCTACGCTGTACATCACATCCCCGTGACTTATTTTATGACTGAAAGTTTGTACCTCTTAATCCCCTTCACCTATTTCATCAATTTCCCCTCCTCTCCCTCCCCTCTGGCAAACCAATACAGAGTTTGTTCTTTGTATCTATGAGTCTGTTTCTGTTTTGTTTGTTTGCTTTATTTTTTAGATTCCACATATAAGTAAAATCATATGGTATCTGTCTTTGTCTGACTTATTTCATTTAGCATAATACTCTCTAGATCCATCCATGTTGTTGCAAATGACAAGAACTCATTCTTTTTTTATGGCTGAGCAATATTCCAGTGTGTGTGTGTGTGTGTGTGTGTGTGTGTGTGTGTAAAATACATCTTCTTTATCCATTCATCTATTAATGGACACTTAGGCTGCTTCCCTATCTTATCTATCTTCCATATCTTATCTATTGTAAATAATCCTGCAATGAACAAAGGGGTGCATATACCTCTTTGAATTAGTGTGTTCATTTTCTTAGGATACATACCCAGAAGTGGGATAGCTGAATCATATGGTACTTCCGTTTTTAACTTTCTGAAGAACCTCCCTACCATTTTCCACAGTGGCTGTACTGATTATATTCCCACCTACACTGTACAAGCGCTCCTTTTTCTCCACAACCTCACCAACACAGGCTATTTCTCAAACTAATTTTTTAAAAAGCAATAGTGCCACTTCTTCTTCAATATCTTATTAATTCATATAACAAAAAAATTAGGCGAGTGACTATGTTATGTTAATATTCCACCAAACCACTGGCAGAGGTTTGGAGGCCTTAAACAATAGAAAATAAAAAGATGCTGAACAGGTTTTTTCCCCTGTGATTACAATTATAGTACAATAATGTAGAACAAATTTAGAATAAGCCGTACAACTGTTGTAATCTCTCAATACTGACTAGTTATTTCATCCTAAACTTCCCCTTCAAAAGTACCATAATCCACCTCAAATCCATAAAAATTAAGATATATCAAGAAGCTAAAATGATCTATAAACAAATTATAGCAATTTTTAACAGCTTACACAAAATGAGCAAATACCATAGCTTAGATTTGAAATTTCATGTCAAAAATAACTTAAAACTCAACCAATTATACACTTAAAATGGATATAGTTTATTGTATGTAAAGTATACCTCACTGAAGTTAATTAAAAATACTTTGAGAATTAAAAATAAAATCGGTAAGGTTTCAGAACTAGTATGAAACAAAGATAGAGAGCAATGATAAAAAGCATAAGCTTTGGAATCAAGGCTTAAATCTGTGTTCCAGTTCTGCCATTTCTATGTGGCCTCTGGCAAAATACTTAACCTCTCTGAGCCTCAGTTTTGTAAGTCTGTAAAATGCATGAGGGTAATAATAGTAGTAACAGTAGTAGTAGTAATAGCTAATTATTTATTAAGCACTTACTCTATGCAAGACATTGTGCTATGTGCTTTACATGAATGATTTCATTTAATCCTCACAAGTATTGATGGCGTATATACTATTATCATTATCCTCTTTGATAAATATAAACCAAAGCTTACAAAAGTCAAATAAATTGATTAAACTCATAAAGCTAGTAAACAGAAGAGTAAGGATTGGAACCCAAATGGTCTAATTCCAGAATCACATTATGAGAATTAAATGATCTAATGAATATCATGTAATGATATATATGTAATGATAAATGATATAAAGTGCTTATAACACTATTTGACACTTGCAGGCTCAATAAATGTTACTATGTTATTGTAATTACTATTACACAAATTCTGTATCTCATCCCTCTAAATAGAGCAATGCCTCAGATTCAGCATGCCTTGTTTTGAATAATTAAATCAATCAAAAAAGTTTTCCTTTTGAATATATAATATTTACAGGAGATTTAAATTTGTCAAGAAATTTGATTTGTCTCCTAGTCAAAACTCTTAAAAAACAAATGTAACATATCTAATTCATGGCTTATTTTACGAATTTGTTGTGATAAGATCCCTCACTAATTTTCTAAGTACAAGGAAAACCTAGATTTTGGAATTGATCAGCAAATTTCTAAACTTAAATATAAACACCAACTTATTTCTCATTATTTTAGGGATATTACCTAATGATTTTTGCTTACCCATCTGGTAAATCATTATCAAACAAACGACTGCAGTCCACAACTTGTCCTCCTGTGCCTATTCGGTCTCTGGACTGAAGACTTACTATTAAACAACAAAAACATTACTAAGAGTCACAGAACTAGAAAGAGTTACTGCAATTTAAAATATTTCTCTTTGAAAGACACCTGTCTTCGCTTATTTTAATACTTAAGAACGAACTCTTTAGTTTCTACTAAATTCTGCAATTTTTTTTTTAATTTATTTTTTTTGGCTGTGACGGGTCTTTGTTGCTGCACGCAGGCTTTCTCTAGTTGCGGCGAGCAGTGGCTACTCTTCATTGCAGTGAGCGGGCTTCTCACTGTGGCAGCTTCTCTTGTTGCGGAGCACAGCCTCTAGGCGCACAGGCTTCAGTAGTTGTGGCTCGCGGGCTCTAGAGCGCAGGCTCAGTAGCTGTGGCGCACGGGCA
The DNA here is from genome assembly GCF_964374135.1 of Grampus griseus. Lineage (NCBI taxonomy): Eukaryota > Metazoa > Chordata > Mammalia > Artiodactyla > Delphinidae > Grampus > Grampus griseus. The sequence goes on along the minus strand of NC_139014.1, from coordinate 13,907,413 downwards.
CAGCTGCTCTACAGTGTGTGTGATCTTCCCAGACCAGGGCTCAAACCCGTGTCCCCCGCACTGGCAGGCAGATTCTTAACCACTGCGCCACCAGGGAAGCCCCTGCAATTTCTCTGTCCATGAGATTTTTCTCTTCAAGGTTTTCTACACTTTATCATGTTCATGGAGGAGAATCTAACTCCTTTATTCCCATCCTAATGGGGCAACGCAAGGCCACTAGTGCACTTAAAAAGAGGCGTAACACATGAAAGGTATATTTGTGTATTCCACATTTTTGAGTTTTTAACTTCCTTCTCAATCTAAGAATGACAGGAATTATGAATAACGCTGTAGTGTAGATATTTCCCTGCGATAACCAGAATAGGGCTTTTGTTATGATGCTACTTTGGCAACTCTCTATGAACCTAATTCATTGCCTTGTAAAGCTAAGTCCTTCAAGTCCTTCCTGTAACTAAAACCTCTCTGATAGGTTCATATTATGCAATCATGTTATTCTAAATTCTGCTCTATAATGCAATGGTAAGGTTCCAATTGCCTGTTACTTCTTTAAGAAGCTTCAAAGGAGCCCACCTCAGTTCCCTACCATTCTAGGTATCTTGATCAAATCTCAATCTATCAATTCTTAAGATAAGTCTCACGAAATTTTATACAAAGGGGCCAATTCAAGATAACCCCACTAGCCCACTAAATGCCTTATGAGTAAGGTAACAATTTTTCCCTTTCTCCAATCAGTGCTATACTACCATTCTATTTTTTTCAATTAGTAAAGATTACTTTAAAACTGCAAAGCATTAAACTGGTTTTTCTTACTGAAAAACCAGTTTGAGAATTACTTTCAGAAAACCTTAGTATCATCTATAAAGTCTATCTCAGTGTCCTACTATATTTGTATACTTGTAAAGAATTCCTTCCTAAAGGATCAAGAGTTCTTCACATTAGGAGCCTATTTTTTACATTATTTGTATTTTTTTGCTTTTTTAAAAAATTAAGTTGTCCTAGATTCTACATCCACTATTTGAATAATTTTACATGACTCATTTAATTCATGCCAATACAATGAAGCTACAGTTACTGTACTTTGATTTTAAAGGTATTTAGAGTTTAGGTCAGCTTAAATAAAGCCAAAATTCACATAACTTTCAATTCCACACTTACCTACTATCTGTCCTCTAACTGTATCATTGTCATTTGGCCCAAGTTTGCATAGATCCAACCTCTGATCTATTTCAAATCAACAACAGCAAAAGGCAAAAAATAAGTTGGTATCAGAGATTCTCACATCTACAGAGTGATAGTAAATTTCTACAATCCACTGGAAATCAGACCAATCATTTAAAGAATTAATCAAGTTTTAATGATGAGACAAATGTTTAAAATTCTCTAACTGCATACATAATATTAGTATAAATGTCTTGACAAAAGTTTTGACAAATTCAGATTTCAAAAACCATAAGACACTGGTGCCAACATGCAGTATTTTCTCTCCAAAGATTTCAGAACACTTCAGTCTAAGTCTTAGCTTGCCACTTAATAGTTTTGTTCTTAAGCAATTTATCCCCAAGTCTTGATTTTCTCATGTATAATTGTAGTACTTACCTCCTATTAAGGATTAAATCAGATGGTTATGTAAAACTCTTAGCACAGTACCTAGCACATAAGTGTCCAATAAATGTTAGTTGTCATTGTTATTTTTTATCTAACCATTTCACATAACTCCCACACACACAAAGTAAGTATTAATAAGAAGCCAAGTATAAACTAACATAAGGGTTTGAGTTCTGGTACTAACTCATTTAGAAGCAGCTCACTTCTTCTCTCATGCATCATCTATAAAACAGATATAACACTGGCCTGGTTAGTTACAGTAAGGAACAATGTCACCCACTGCATGTTGGTTTTACTTTGATTACAGCACTTATAACTGAATTCTCTTTATAGCTGTATGCCATTTGTCTACTTAAGTAAATCACGAATTGATAAAAGGAGGAGACCATATCTTAAGTTTTTATATTCTCCACTCCAACCTGATAGAATGGAACTACACCAGGTGCTTAATAAATATTACTATACATCAAAAAGGTCATATAAATTACTGCAATGAAACATTCACAAGCAGCAGAAAGAAAATCTGTGCCCCACCTAGCTTATTTTTCCCTTTGCAAAATAAATGGACACTAATAAGACAGCTATACAGTGGACTTGTGCGGAGCAATGCCTCTTCTGTTCGCTCCTTCTAACGTGTCCTGCTCCCTCTGCCAGCAGGCCTTTGCCCTTGCTTCTCAGAGGACAGGATTCATGCCTTTTTCACCTTTCTATCACTGGGGTTTCAAACAGTACCTGACACTTAAAAGGTTCAATAAATGTTGGCTAAATTGAACCAGAAATAAGATCATACATACAACAAGTCTTCAGTTTGCCTGCTGCATTGGGTTAGAATAACATGGTTCATTTTGTTTGTTTGTTTTTTGGGTTTTTTTGGCTGCACTGTATAGCATGTGGGATCTTAGTTCCCCAACCAGGGATCAAACCCATGCCCTCTGCATTGGAAGGCAGAGTCTTAACCACTAGACCACTGGGGAAGTCCCAAAAATTGTTCGTTTTTTATATGCTAGACCTTTTCCAATCCCAACATCTTCTATCTCCTGTTGGTCACCCTGTCAACCCAGAAATATAAGAAATTCTCCGGTGCCTTTAAATTCCCCTCAGAACTTCTAGCTCAATTTTCTCCTTTTTACTTTTTAACAGTAATATTTTTATAACTGGGTTGTGCTATCATACTACATTAAAAGGGATCATCTCTTAATATTATATATCTAACATTCAAAGCTAAATTCAAACTATTTTTATTTATTAATTTCCTTAGCTGGAGTCCATGTGAATTTTTGCTTAGAATAGGCATCTGGACTACAATCCCATGACAACAGCTAGCAATATTTTTTATATTATATAAAAAAGAATTCTGTAGAAAAAGAAAAAATTTTTCTGTTGAAAAAGATATTTCCATCTATGTCCCAATGGAAATACCCCCAAAAAGATGCTCTGTCATCTGGTTACATGAATTACACATACACTAACAAGTCAACTTGTCAACCCAATATAGAAATTGCTTCTAATGTCTTGATCTTGGTCTAATCTTGTAAATGACCAGTTTGGTGAAAAATTAAGCTACAGTTAAGCAGTTAATACAGCTGTCTTACACTCAAAATAATGTCTTACCTTTATAACTTTTAATTTTTCAGAGCAGTTTTATATGTCATTTTTATTCACTAATAATTCCCCTTTAACTGTTACATTAAACACTCCAATGATCTAAATAAAACTCCCTTTATCTCACAAATCCACCTAAACCAGAGATGAGTGCTAAGTAATAAAAAAGACATTTAATACTTTGACACCTTTTTACTTTTTTTTTTTTTTGGCTGCATCACACTGCACGGCTTGTGGAATCTTAGTTCCCTGACCAGGAATTGAACCCGGGCCCGAGGCAGTGAGAGCACAGACTCCTAAACCACTGGACCGCCAGGGAATTCCCTCTTTTTATTCTTCTGGATATCAGTCATTTCTTAGCACTTATAAATTCACTGGATACTAAGTATCAGCTCTGATTCATTTCTAGGTTTCACATATTTAAAATGTTTCATTCTTTTTAAAAAGTCAACAAAGTAAATTTAGACCAGAAATTTTTACCAATGTTTCAAACACACACAGGAAATTAAGTTTTTAGACCCCTGCCTCCCCATCAAAAAATACACATACGTATATATATTTAAATATGTATATTTAAATTTTTAAAAGCACTAGTATCTACTCACAACCAGTGTCTTTGAGACGGTTGATGGCATTGGAAAGAAGACGAACACAACCAAGAAATCCAGCACCCTGTTTTTTATGGATCTTCTTGTGATTCCATACACTGATCGTAACTGAATCAGACTTTCCAATATACCTATATAAAACAAAATGACTGCATGAGTAACTTGGCAATTATGAGTAGTTAGTATAAAATTTTTCTTTTGTTTTTGTAGTCTAAAGTCACAAATGTTTGAGTATGGCTAGATAACGCAAAATATGTTTGAATTCAGTCTATCCACAGGACTGAATTTAATTTTTTTTAATTCTAAAGTAAAATCTAAAAAGAATTTTTAATATATTCTTTATCATACCTGCCACTCTCAGACTGAGTAACAATTTTTGTTAGTAAAAAAAAAAAAAAAAAACTATTTTAGTAGCTAGTGTCAAATAACCCTATGGAAGTTTATGATTATTTCTTTCCAAAAACAAAAATCTTAGAAAAACTTTTATCACAGTCACATTTTAAATACACTTCAATGACATGACCTAGTACCTCAGCGAATACTCAGTTCATTTTCAAGAGGCATTGTCAAGGCTGACAGACCAAAAATCTGACATACCTGTTATGTTTTAAAATGCTGTAGAACAAAAGCTGATTGTAACGCTTTTCCCCTGCTTCTCTCCTGTATGCAGGCCTTGAGCGAGCAGGACTCTTGCAGATTTCACTTCACTGCCTGCAGACAAGCAGAGCAGGGGAAAGCGTTACTATTACTTGTCTGTGCATATACCTGTAAGTATGGAGAAGCTCTACCACAGCCAATTGTTAACATGGTGTCATCCCATGCGAAAATATAATAAAATAACATAATTATATCAGTAGAACCCTAAATTTCAATGACTCTAAGAGGTCAAATTTTTGGTCCAGCAACCTTGACCTTAAACTGTCATTCAATAAAGCAGTAATATCAGAAAAATTCACCTGGTATATAAAAAAGCCTAGACCACTTAAGTAAGGACTAAAACTTTTTTAAAATAAATTTATTTATTTATTCATTTATTTAATTTTTGGCTACATTGGGTCTTCGCTTCTGCACACGGGCTTTCTCTAGTTGCAGTGAGTGGGGGCTACTCTTTGTTGCGGGGCACAGGCTTCCCATTGTGGTGGCTTCTCTTGTTGTGGAGCACGGGCCCTAGGCGCGCGGGCTTCAGAAGTTGTGGCTCGCGGGCTCTAGAGCGCAGGCTCAGTAATTGTGGTGCACGGGCTTAGTTGCTCCACGGCATGTGGGATCTTCCCAGACCAGGGCTCAAACCCGTGTCCCCTGCATTGGCAGGCGGATTCTTAACCACTGCGCCACCAGGGAAGCCCTAAAACTTTTAAATGAGTAATGTGAAAGGCACACTTGAGGCCCTGGATCCAGCTGTGTTAAAGCATGCCTACCCTTCTAGACTTTTAATTATGCAAGCTAATACTTTTTTTAAAATTTAATGTTTATTTTATATTGGAGTATAGTTGATTTACAATGTTGTGTTAGTTTCAGGTGTACACAAAGTGATTCAGTTATACATATACATATATCTATTCTTTTTCAGATTCTTTTCCCATATAGGTTATTACAGAATATTGAGTAGAGTTCCCTATGCTACACAGTAGGTCCTTGTTGATTATTTTATATATAGTAGTGTGTATATGTTTAATTATGCAAGTTAATACTTTTCAAAAATTAAGCCAATTTGAATTTCATTTCTGTTGCTTGCAAATGAAAAAATCTGGACTAAAATAACATTCAGTATGCATGTATCACTTTTCAAATAGACCTAAACAGATTTAACTTGGCAAATATGTACCTGCATGATATGTAAAAATTCTAGAATCAGAATCAAGTATTAACCAGCTAAATTGCCCCAAACCAAACATTAAAAAAAAAAAAAATCACACTAAATCAGTTTCCCAACTGATAAGCCTGATATACAGGTATGCTAAAATATTGGTTCCCTGAGGGCTTAGAGCAGCCCACCCACCAATGGCTTAAGCGTCCTTTTGGGAGGCTGGATGTCAAAGCCCAGAGACACCTTGGGAACATACACTGAAGACAAGGGAGCTTCTGTCAGCCTGTATCCTTGGATGACTGTGTGACAGTGTCTTGCTTCCCTGCCAAATGGACCTTATATACAAAATATACTTCTGTTGTACTAAACCACTGAAAATGTGGGGTTGTCTATTATATCAGTCTATTATATCTAACCAACACAAGGGACAAATCATAAAGGGCCTTGTCAGCCATAGTATGAACTCTGACTTTTACTCTAAGTAAGACAGGAAGCCAATGGAGGATGTGGAACAGGAGAGTAACCAGATTTGATATACGTTTTGACAGGATCATTCTAGCTGCTGTGTTGAGAAAGACTGTAGCAGCAGCAAAGCTAGAAAAGCAAGGACTCTAAGGAGGGGGTCCATAGAAAAACCACAGCCTGTGAGCCAAATCCAGCAAAGCACAGGGTTTTTAGTACAATTTCACTTTTTTTCCCCAAGGAAAAAAATTTTTTAAGTTTGAAGGCCATATTAAAAATACTTACAATGCCTGTATCTCTCCATTCACTTTATCGCTTTTCTAACATAAAGTTATTTTCTATTTGACAGCTTCCTTCATAATCTTTGAACTAGTTTCTTTGCCATTCTTGGCTCCCTCTAAGCCATTCTTCACATTAGAGCCAAAGTGTCCACTCTTGGATATAAATCTGATAATAGCATTTCCCCACTTAAAACACTTTCATTGCTCCCTACTGCTTTTAAGAGAGTATTCAAACTTATTAATAGGCTTTCAAGGACCTTCATGAGCTGGCTCCTGCTTGCCTCTCACTGCTTGTCTTTTACCACACTCCCCTTACCTTACATGTGAACTTACCAATGCTGCCTCTCTGAACTGTTTTCAGAATCACGTTGTCTTTCACCTCTGGGTCTTCACACAGACAGCTTTTGCTTAGAACCTTCCCACCTTCTCCATCCTCAAGTTAACTCCTATTTAGGGTATAAGCCTAAATGCCACTTTTTCTAGGAAGCTCTCCCCAGCTCCTAAATCTGTGTCAAGAAGTTCTATGTATTTCCACAGCACCCTATACAGATTCTCATCACACTGTTTATACTTTCCTATTTCTTGTCTTTATATACCACGTGGCTGTAAGCTTGGAGGACTATGTCTTGTTCACTGTTGTAGCTGGGTCCCTGGCTGAATTTAGATCTGATTGAAGCTAAAAGAAATGGCTTTAAATAATCTGATCAAGGGAATTCCCTGGTGGTCCAGTGGTTAGGACTCTGTGCTGCCACTGCAGGGGGCACGGGTTCGATCCCTGGTCAGGGAACTAACATCCCGCAAGCTGCGCAGCACGGCCAAAATAAGAAAAGAAAAGAAAGAATCTGATTAAGAACTCAAAACCTTAGCTACATAGATAGTAGGTAAAGACAAGTGGAACATTTGGAAGAAAAGCTGATGTTGATGAAGCATGAAATAGAATGACTGTGAAGCTTAAAAGGCTAAACACTTGGAAAGTCAGGATATCAGGACATTTAACATGTTTATAACCTGGGAGATGTTCACAAAACAGGAGAAGTTTAAAGAGCATATGATAACTGAATTAGCAACCTGTAGAAAACTGAAACCTAAGCCTGCAAGGAGCAACAGACTCCCTGAAACAAGATTATTACTGCCACCAAGCCCCGAAATATTCCCAAACTGTAAGCCCAATATACTCCGATGGTGATGATGAGGCTGAAACAGAATGATAAGTCAAAGTATTTAAAAGGAATGGAAAGTGTAAATCAACTACACCTCAATTTAAAAAATAAAAAAATAAAATAAATAAATGGAATGGAAAGACCTCCTGAATCCTTTCCCCAACCTAATTCATCCTCAAAACGTGGTAGCACTCAGGGAAACTAGGCACAGCTGAGGGAGGAGGTGAAATTCTGTAATAAAAACAGAGTATTAAGAAGAGGTTAATCTAGTGAATGGAGAGACCTCCTAGCATCCCTATGCCGTTCAGATCCATGAACACAAGCATCCAGGAATACAGCCCCCAGGAAGGAGAGAGAGAATTCTGTGCAGAAAATGTCACAGTTACTCCTGATTACCCTACCAAGCTGATCAGCTCTACCCATGGGTAGAGAGTTTCCAATCAACATTTAAGTGCCTCCCCTTAAATATAAAGACAGAAATCCAAACCAAACTAAGAGAAAAAAAAGGAAATCTGAGAAAAGAGAGGCAATACAACAGAAAAACACTACAATTATAATACTTCTCTCATCAGAGAAGATATTGCGTCTAGGAATAAGAGTAAGTTATGAAAAAGGAACAGTCAGAAAGCAAAATGATATTGGAAATTTAAAATTTGAGAGCAGAAATTACAATAAATAGGAATGCTAGAAAACAAAGTTGGGAAAACAGCCCAAATATTTCATGGTAGTTTTTAATTTTTTACTAGAACAAAAATTTTTTATTATAACTTTTTTTTTTTAACTAAGATAAAATATGAGAGAAAAAAGATAGGACAACTAAATGATGATCAATTCAGGAGGGATAACATCCAAATAACAGGAGTTCTCGAAAAAGTAAAAGAGAGAAAGAAATACAATGGAGAAGAAGAAATCATCTATAGATGATTAAATAAATAGAAAAGTTTCTCATAACTCAGGAGTTTAAGTATCCAGATTAAAGTCACAGTATCTAGTACTATATTTCAGATATACCAAGTCCATCATTAAAAAATTTAACATCGGGCTTCCCTGGTGGCGCAGTGGTTGAGAATCCGCCTGCCGATGCAGGGGACACGGGTTCGTGCCCCGGTCCGGGAAGATCCCACATGCTGCGGAGTGGCTGGGCCCGTGAGCCATGGCCGCTGAGCCTGCGCATCCGGAGCCTGTGCTCCGCAACGGGAGAGGCCACAACAGTGAGAGGCCCGCGTACCGCAAAAAACAAAACAAAACAAAAAATTTAACATCAGGCAAAAACAGCATACCCTGAAATCTTCCAGTGGAAAACAACAATCATGAAGGACCAAAATCAGGATGCCATCAGCAATACTCTAAACTTGCAATGTCCAAAATGGTAGTCACAAGGCACATGTGGCTACTGAGTACCTGAAATATAACTAGCCCAAACTGAGGCACTCTGTTAATGCAAAACAAACTCCTGAGTTCAAAGACTTCGTTGTTTTTTGGGTTTTTTTTTTAAAGGCCGCACCACGCAGCATGTGAGATAGTTCCCCAACAAGGGATTGAACCTGTGCCCCTGAAGTGGAAGCGCGGAGCCTTAACCACTGAACCTCCAGGGAAGTCCCTCAAAGACTTTGTATAAAATAAACAAAAAACAAACAACTCGATTATTTTATTTTGATATCATGTTGAAATGAAGATATTTTAGATAAATAAAACATATATTAAGTTTAATTTCATCTGTTTCTTTTTACTTTTTTTAATGTGGCTACTAGAAAATTTAAAATTACAGATAAGCTCCCATTTGTGGCTCACATTGTATTTCTATTCAGCAGTGCTGATCTAGACCTAGAAGACACTGGAGTAATGTATTCAAAATTTGAAGGGAAAGTGATGTCTCACCTAGAAGTCTATACTCAGACAAACTATCAACCAAGTAAGAAGACAAAATATATCTTCAGACATAAACTCAAAGAAATTTTCCCCATCTTTGTACTCTTCCTCAAGATAACAATGGAAGACATACTTCACCAAAACAGGGAAGTAGGGGCTTCTCTGGTGGTGCAGTGGTTGAGAATCTGCCTGCTATTGCAGGGGACATGGGTTCGAGCCCTGGTCTGGGAAGATCCCACATGCCGTGGAGCAACTAGGCCCGTGAGCCACAACTACTGAGCCTGCAGGTCTGGAGCCTGTGCTCCACAACAAGAGAGGCCGCAATAGTGAGAGGCCCGCGTACCGTGATGAAGAGTGGCCCCCGCTTGCCACAACTAGAGAAAGCCCTCGCACAGAAACGAAGACCCAACACAGCAAAAATAAATAAATTAATTAATAAACTCCTGCCCCCAACATCTAAAAAAAAAAAAACAGGGAAGTAAACAGAAAAAAAAGAAGTCATTGGACTTAGAAGAGAGAAACGAAATTCCCAACATAATGATAAAGGCAAGTTCCAGGACAACTGTGCAGAAGGTCTTAGAGAACTACCAGTCCAGACTGAAGTAAAGCATAGAAGCTCTAGGAGGGCTATCTCCAAGAAGAAAACAAAGCCAACAGACTATTTCACGTGGTGAACATAAATAAGCAGAGGAGACATTCAGTACTGTAAGAGAGTTTGTGAATTTCTTAATGAGATGGAAAACTAAACAAATGGCAAAGTTAGACAGTTATTAACTTCATAAAAACAGAAGTTGTCAAGAAAGAAAATGTAATCACTGCACACCACGTGACTCAGTTATGAATATTTACATGATCATAATAGCATAAACACAGAACAATGATGTAGCCGAAAAGGTTCAAATAACTATACAGGAGGACTGGGAGAAGGAAAGGGTCACGTGGATGTTGTAGGAATGGGATGAGAGATAGCAGCTGTAAAAGCTAAATCATTTTCTATGGTAGAAACTGTAAAAATAATACCTAACACGAAATAAATATATATTTATATTAAATGCTATAAATAAGCATGATATCTAGAAGCAGAAGAAAATTCTAGAACAAACAGCCAAAGGTATTGAAAACAGTTACCCTGAGAACTGGAATCAGGAATAAGAATGGGACAGTTAACTGCATTTTCCCATTAAAAGACCTACAGTATCATCTGCTTTTTTAAAAACAGTACATATGCTACTATGATTAAAATAAAATTTAGAAGAAACCATCCATATAAGAAACAAAAAGAATGCCTATGAGTGTACTCCAATTATGATTTCTGATTTATACTTATAACTGACCTAAAGTGAATTAATACCTTTATTTGATTGAAAAAAAGGTGTGTGGGGGGGTTGCTCTATACTGTGTATCCATTTTGTTCTTCAAGGGCTTATTAAGCATAGCTCACCTTCCAAAACCAGCTATCAATAAGCCAAAGTACTTTCACACTAGGTTTTGCATCCCTCTGTGAGGACCAAATTACACCACAGATCAAACTCAGATCATATTCAGTGATTCTTTTCAAAGACTATATCAAATAACAGTGATTCCATGTTTCATTTCAAATAAATCGTTTAAACCTACAGGTCATAATGCTGATTCCATTTTGGATCAAGTGTATTCTTCACAGTATCTGTAGAATGGCACTGCCCAGATCCATCAACCACCACCTTAGCAAATGGATCAGGAAGCCCTGTGGGGAAAAAAGGGAGGGTTCTTTTTTAATTAAAGAATATTTTGACATGGAAGATTAATTAAATAAAGATTAATATTTGCTACAAAAGATTATTCCATTCTTCATAAAAAGTTTAACGATAAGCTATAAATGAAAAGTGGTCCATTTTAAAACTAAGATTAAAGTTAACTCTACATTAAATATCAAAAACTACATTTTTTCTTGCTCCTATCTCAAAACACGCTCAGCTTAAACTACCAAAGTCTAGAGATTACTTTATAATGTGTAAGTTATCATAGATCTTTACCAGCCCTTTAACCCCAGAAAGGTGAATGCTTAAAACATCCCTGGCTCTCTTAAGAGATTTCCCACGGTCTCCCTTAGTAGCTCATTTAAAGGAAAGAGCTTATTAAAGTTTTCACACAGTAACACAGGCTACAGAGATATCAAATTAGCCAAAAAGTTTTAATGATTAACTATCATGAGTGATGAGAAACTGAAACAAAAAATTTAATATCCTGCCTTAAAAGAGAATACTATCTAATTGGGAAAATTAAAACACCATACACTAAAAACAAAAAACCAAAAAAAACTCCTGAGAATAAACAAGTTTTTGACCATACTGATTATAAAGAAAGCACTTAAAATACTATGTCAGGCACTATTCTAAATGCTTTACATATGTTAGATCTCTTAATCTTCAAAATTACCCCATGGGGTAAATACTACTATTCCATTTTAGTGATGAGGAAACTGAAGGCAGAAAGGGGTTAATTAACTAGCCTGAGGTCACCCAGTAGTAAGTGGCAGAGGCAGGGTCTAAAGTTTAGATTCTAAACCCATGCACACACAATCTGGTTCTTGATTTCATACACTTAACCACTATGCTGTATCACACCTCTCATTTACTATGTAGTTCAACAGTGAGTACAAGAGCTCAGAAAAGCAGAACAAGTTGAGTGTGAACAATAGAAAAAGGCTTTTTTCTCCCCCGCCCCCCCCCCCGCCTTTTTGAGGGGATGGGACTCATCTGGGCTTTAAAGGACAAACAGGAGGCGTTCCAAGGAGGGTATAACAATATTTGAAGGACTTTGAGGGGTTTAATCAAAGCATTTGTGCTAAGGTGTAAAAGTAAATACTGTTGGAGAGATAAGATGGATCCAGTAAGAGAGGCTTAAAAGTCAGAAAATAAAGGCTTGGAATGACTGAGGTAGAGAACAGGGAGCCACTTTAGACGCTTAAGCATGGCTGTAAATACACTGTCATATTTGTCTACTAGTGGTATTCAGAGAAGGAAGGATTAAAGGTACAGAGAAGCTGTTGTTAAGCTTCATACAGTAGGATGAAGAACGGTAGGATGAGTAGAATTTTAAAAGTCAGGGGATGAAGGTGGAACTAAATAAAATACTGGAGACCACAACAACAGTTTAGATGTGAGACATACTGAGATACTGTAAATTTCCTAGGGACAGCTGAAGACACTAAAATGAAATGTTGGTAAGTGCTGATAATCGCAGAAATTTTGTACCTTGATATATCTATGCTAATTTTTTTTAAGTCAAGATACTGATCTGCCAAGATTTAAGGCCAGACAGAAATCACCTAGCCAGTTTCCCACTTCTATGATTCTGTGATCTGTCAACTTCAAATAAGTAAGAAAAGACTAATATTTAAGAGTATTAAGTATTTAAGAAAAAACCTGGCAAGTTAGCATAGCAATCTATTTAACTATATTGTTTAACTAAGTTTAGCACTATTCATATTAGTATTTCAATAATACCTAACCATTTGTAGATGTGTCTAATGGAAGAATACTTTCCCTTCTACCTTCAATAACATTAAGTATTTTTCTCCTGGGAGGAATCCATTTTATCTTGTTCTTTTGATTCTACCATCTAAACAAATAAACAGATAAATGTATGTCTGCAAGCAAAAACAAACAAAAATCACATTTCTAGCATTCCCTTTAGATGGTGCTTAACTAGTTAAAGAATTAGGACTGAGAAAAACAACATTTTCCACACAGAAGTCACTAGGTGTGGCTTCCAGATTCTTATTTAAGTATGAAAGTCTAAGTCCCATCCTCCTATGTTTCCCTTCTGTTAAATAATACAAAATACAAGCTCTATTCCCTAACAAAAAAATACCTAGGTTTCAACTTACCTGATTATATTATTCTGCAAGAATTTAACTTGAGAGCCAAGTTCTTCCAGTGTAGTCAAAGATATCAAGTTTTCAGAAGTTAGTGAGACCTCTAGCGGTAAATATGAAGTGGCTAAAGTATTTTTTAAAATTTCTCCCCATCATTTCTGAGTCATATAAAATAGCTAAAGCTCAGGAACTTCCTCACTACACTAACGCACTTAATGAGCTGCAAATAATGAAACAAAAATTTCAACTTAAGAGTTACTTACCAGAGAAAATAAAGCTTTATTTTTGATTGGGGAAGAAAAAATACATTCAACCAACCATGTTGCAGCTCACTGACTTCAATTTGGCCCCTATACAAACCTTAACAAAGTACCTTACACACAAAGTTTTTACTTAAACGTTGCATAAAAAATGGAAAGAATTTGATACTAATAAAAACATTCTTTTAAAAACACAGATAATGGATAAATGGATAGATAGGTGATAAAGTTAATGGCAGAATCTAGATGATGGGTATTCACTGTAAAATTCCTTATATGTTGCTATGTGTCTGAAATTCTTCCTGCCAAAATTTTGGGGGAAGGGGGATGTACTGTACTTTTATTTTTAAAAGCCAGTAAGTTTGAAAATAGTTCCAAAAAATGCGTTAGCAAAACTTTTCTCAGCAAAGGTAGATACCCTGGAATAAATAGTATTATCTCAAAGCATACAAATTCCAAAAGACAACACATGGCACTGCATTTTTTTCTATAGTTAAATATATTTATATATACACATATATATACTCAGCCTATAGTCATGTTTCATATTAAAATTTACATTTCCCATTCAACACGATTTAAACTGATTTACAAGCAAAAACAACTATATTACAGTATCAATAACTGCATTCTGATCAATAAAGGCACACTCTCACTCAAATTTGATTAAGAGATTTAGGAACTATTATTTAACTCTTTCTCTGAAATTAATGTGGGCAACCCTCAACTTATAAACAGATCAAAAATAAATATAAATCTATCACAGCAGGAGGACCTCCGCCACTGTGAACCTGCGGGATATTCCATCCTTGGCTGAGTCCCTTCTGAAAGCCTCAGGATTGGCTTTCCTGTTTTCCTTTCCAGGGTCATCAAGTGCTTTTTCCATTCTGAGTTTTAAAGATAATCACACAATTTCCCCTAGTTTTCTTATCCCTGAAGCAAGCTCACAACTCAAGAATTTTTATCAATTTTTACTGCTTACAACAATAAAAAAGGGAAAGATTTCCTTCTTTCTTTCACGTACAACTTAAGGACAGATAAAGATCATATAACTGATAATAATCGGCTCTCAGGGGCTTACAGAGAATTAGAGTAAGATTCCTCTAGATTTCCTAGGAAAACTGAGACAAGGATATCTGATATTTTATTGGAGAAGGTGTGTCTTGGGACTCTAGGGGAAGGAAAAGAATTTGGGAAGGAAGGCTAGGAGACAAAACTGAAGAGTTTGTCTTTCAAACCAGACCAGTTGTCTTGGGGAGTATAGAAGCTCTAAGAGTGTGCACTACTCACTTCCCTCCCTCTTCTTGTCACCTGCCTATCCAATCCCATTGGCCACTTTGCAGTCCCACTAGGATAAATCCTACCTTGGATCAACCTTAAGGAGGGTAAAAGGAGTACACATTGGCTATTAGGTTATTAGCAACAGGGATGAGGTGGGTAGTTCAGCAGCAGCCTGTGAAGATAACATTAATTGGTGGCAGCAAGGAGAGAGGTCACACTGGCCTCTCCTCCTGCGACATGCTTTGGGGTAGAAGGCACATGGTACATAAACTGAAAACTGCTTAATTATGTCCCAGATTATCCTATTTAATTGCTTTCCCATATAAGCATAATTTTTCAATTACATAGTTTATGCTATTTTATAAACTTTAATTCAGGTTCTACTCTAGGAAGACTAAGTAATAAAATTTCAAGTGGAATGAATTAAGTATGATTTAAAAATATATCAAGAGCTTATTATTCTTTTAATCAAACACTTGAAAATTAACTAAGTCAGATATTAAATTAGACAGCATACATAGCCAGTTTTTGCTGGCTGATAGGACCTGAATCTAAAAATCTAATGAACTTCTCTATTTCTAACTTCAAATATTTTTACTTATCAAATTTTGCTGGCTTAAAATGTATGGACACCAAGGGGGGAAACTGGCGGGGCGGGGTGGTGGTGGTGTGATGAACTGGGAGACTGGGATTGACATATATACACTAATATGTATAAAACAGATAACTAATAAGAACCTGCTGAATAAAAAAATAAAATTCAAAAAAAATTTTGCTGGCTTGGACTTTTTTGTTTTACTGAAAATCATATCTTTTTAAATATATTTATTTATTTATTTATGGCTGTTTTGGGTCTTCGTTGCTGCACGCGGGCTTTCTCTAGTTGCGGCGAGCAGGGTCTACTCTTTGTCTTTTTTTTTTTTTTTTTTTTTTTTTGCGGTACGCGGGCCTCTCACTGTTGTGGCCTCTCCCGTTGCGGAGCACAGGCTCCAGACACGCAGGCTCAGCGGCCATGGCTCACGGGCCCAGCCACTCTGCGGCATGTGGGATCTTCCCGGACTGGGGCACGAACCCGCACCCCCTGCATCGGCAGGCGGACTCTCAACCACTGCACCACCAGGGAAGCCCAGGGTCTACTCTTTGTTGCGGTGCACCAGCTTCTCATTGTGATGGCTTCTCTTGTTGCGGAGCATGGACTCTAGGTGCATGGGCTTCAGTAGCTGTGGCGCGCTGGCTCAGTAGTTGTGGCTTGTAGGGGCTCTAGAGCACAGGCTCAGTAGTTGTGGCACATGGGCTTAGTTGCTCCACTGCATGTGGGATCTTCCCAGGCCAGGGATCAAACCCGAGACCCCCACATTGGCAAGCAGATTCTTAACCACTGAGCCACCAGGGAAGTCCAAAAATTATATCATTTTTACATAATAATTTAAAGCGAATGTGAAGTATAATATTATAGGGTAAACACACACACGTGAGTGGTACTTCCCAATCTTCCCTCGCAAAACTTAATCCTAAATAAAGCCACAAAAATTTTCACAACAGATTGGCAAAGAGACTGCAAATATGTGAACTAAATGTCTGTTTTGGAGTCTGAGACATAAGAGATTCTACGATCAAATGTGGCAGAGATTTCTTTCCTATACTCTGGAAATTCCAAGCAGGCTAAATGACTTCTCTTCCTTCTAATGACTCCTGAATGCATGGGTAAAATTTCCTATAAAATGTTAGGGGAAAAAGTGCTTACGAAATAATCTCAAACCTTTTCTAGAAATCTAGTAGTATGCACACCTTCAATATACATTACATTCATCTGCATATACACACACGTTTCACACAAATATGGGGGGGTGGATAAAGGGAGAGGGGCTAAGGAGCACAAAATCGTCTTTAAAACATGTGATGCCAAAAGCCTCTGAATCAAAGAATTCATAAAACAACACTGAGTATATTTCTGAATAGAGAAATCCCTAAACCAGAGAATTCTGAAAATGCTTTCCAAAGAATCTACACACAACATACAAGATTTAAAGTTAATTTACTTACGGAAAAAATCCTTTTTCACCAAGTTTTTTGCACAGAGTACTGTAAAGGAAACAAAAAATACATGGGAAGAATTAAAATGGTGAGACTGCATTGTCAAAGTTTCATTTCGAAACACTGAAAATACCAGTGAATAATAATTAAACACTAACTATAGCAAGGTATGAAATATGATCACAATCTTTGATTAAAGACTAGCAAAAGACAGTTGAACCAGTGGTGGCAACTTCAGCAATGATCACCAGTAACAGCTGAGGGCAAGAAAGTTTTTAAATCTGGTATTCTAATAAAGAACCACTTCCTGTCTTCCATCAAGATCTAGTCTCAGAGTGGCTTAGTGGCAAGGGAAAAATATAGTTCTAAGGAGGAAATATGTAAATTGGGGGTTTTATATATATATATATATATATATTTTTTTTAAGGGTAAAATAATTTTATACTGAAGAGGATCACAAGAAAACAAAGCTTAATTGATACTGGTGACATTTTTTTTAAAAATGACATTCTGTTACTCTCCATCTAAACTCCACAGAAACATCGGCTCAATGACAAGAGAGATCTACTATACCTTCCAAAAATTAAGTTAATATATTGAGATAGCTATCCCAAATCCACATTCTCTGGATTACCTTGCATTAAATTATCACTTACACAGTGATGGCTGCACAACCTTGTGAATATATTAAAACCATTGAATTGCATGCTTTAGAGGGATGAATTTTACAGTATGTGAATTGCATGTCAATTTAAAAATCACTGTTTATACAGTCATTAACTTCTTTAATCCAAACTTGTTACAAGTGAAGGGAAACCACCAATTTCCATATATTCATATTTTAATTTATAAAATATCTATGAAAGTAATGTTGGGTTAACTTCTACCCACTTCTACTCACAGTTCAAATGGTCTGTTCAATTAGTCACACTTATTGGAAGTTTAGTGTATAAAAATTCATTTAACATAAACCTTGGGAACAAGTCTAAATATAATTAATCACTTGAAAAGTTCAAATAAAAATAATTTTGAACACAGATGCCATCAGTAAATGAATAAAATTATTAAGTAAGCACAAGATACTGATTTACTAGTCAGAGTCTCTTAGGTCCTGTCATAGTTTAAAAACATAAGAACTCAATCATGAAAGCTAAGGCCATAACTCGGAGTACCAAATCAGAAACTTGATTTAGAAGAACTCTTCCCTAGGGGATTCCCTGGCGGTCCAGTAGTTAAGACTTTGTGCTTCCACTGCAGGGGACACAGGGTCAATCCCTGGTTGGGGAACTAAGATCCTGCATGCCGCGCAGTGTGGCCAAAAAAAAAAAGAGAGAGAGAAAACCAAGAGGGTGGGTGTTGTTGTCATATAGAACCTGGAATTGGATCTGATTAAACGTTTTAAGAAAAAAAAAAAAAGAATAACTCCTCTATAAATTTTTATTATCATCATATAAACTGAACAGAATACTCAGGATCAATACATATACAACACATACATAAATCCAAATTATAATCTCCAGTATTGACGAGGCATTCATAATTTTTAACCACCATCCTAAGATTCAAGATGTAAAATAAATGCACACCCTACTTAAGAGAAATAGAAAATATATGGGAAGCCCTCCAACTTCTTGTCACTAAACCTACAAACGTACTGTTTCAACACTCATTCTTTTTTTCTTCCTTCCACTTACAATGTCTACTCTCCTAACACCATCCTTCTGCCTGTACTCTGGATCTCATACCCAACCCATCACTTTCTCAAGAACTTTCCCTCCACTTCCTCTACCGATTGCCTCATCAGTATTTAAACATATTCAAGTCTTGCCCATGCCTCCCCACTCCAGCCACCATCCTACCTCTTTTCTTTCATAATTAAACTACTTTAAAACACTGTCTACACTTTGTGACTTCACTTCTTTATATCCACTAATGCCTCAATCCACTGCAATTTGGCTTCCACTCTCACCATTGCCCCTATACTGCTTCTCCAAAGCCCTGGGGACCTAATTAATAAATCCACCCAATGGACACTTTTCATTCTTTATCGCACTTGACCCCTGAGGGGTATTTGCCACTACTGACTACTCCCTCTTCTAAAACCCCTCTCTTCTTTTGGTTTCTGTTTAACACCACATTCACCTGGTTTTACACCAAGCATAAAATTCATTCAAAGTCTTTTATGCCAGATCTTTTTCCTTTGTTCCACCCATGAAACTTGAGGTTCTTCAGGGCTTTACTTTAGGTCCTCTTTTACTCTATAAACCGAGGAGCACAGATATCCATCCTGTAAACCTCAGAATTATATGTAAACTGTTAATATGCTCAACAAAATATTAGCAAACTGAAACCACATGATCAAGTTGGATTCATCCCAGGATCACAAGGATGGTTCAACATATGAAAATCAATCAATGTGATACACTACATCAGCAAAAGACAAAAAAAATCACATGATCATCTCAATAGGTGCAGAAAAAACATTTGATAAAATTCAACATCCATTCAAAACTACTGAGGGAACATATCTCAACATCATAAAAGCTATTTATGACAAAACCACAGCCAACATAATACTCAATGGTGAAAAGCTGAAAGACTTCCTGCTAAAATCTGGAACAAGACAAGGATGCCCACTCTCACCACTTCTATTCAACAGAGCATTGGTACAGATGACATGATACTAGATATAGAAAACTCTAAAGACTCACACAAAAACCACTAGAACTGATAAACTAACTCAGCAAGGTAGCAGGATGCAAGATTAACATACAGAAATCTGTTGCATTTCTTTATACTAACAAAGAAATATCGGAAAAGGCAAGTAAAAAAAAAAATTCCCTTTAAAATTGCATCAAAAAAAAAAACACCTTAGTAATAAACCTGACCAAGGAGGTGAAAGACTTACATGCTGAGAACTACAAAACATTGACAAAAGGAAATTGAAGATGATTCAAAGAAATGGAAAGATATCCCATGGTCTTAGATTGGAAGAACTAACACTGTTAAAATGGCCATACTACTCAAGGCAATCTACGATTTAATGTGATCCTTATCAAATTACCCATAACATTTTTCACAGAACTAGAACAAATAATCCTAAAATTTATATAGAACCGTAAAAGACCCAGAATTGCCAAAGCAATCCTAAGGCATAACGCTCCCGGACTTCAGACAATACTACAAAGCTATAGTAATCAAAACAGTGCAGTATTGCCCCAAAAACAGACATATGGATCAATGGAACAGAATAGAGAGCCCAGAAATAAACCCACAAACCTATGTTCAATTACTCGTCAACAAAGAAGGCAAGAATATACAATGGAGAAAACACCAGCAAGCAGTGTTAGGAAAACTGGACAGCCAAATGTAAATCAATGAAGTTAGAACACTCCCTCACACCATACACAAAAATAAACTTAAAATGGTTTAAAGATTTAAATATAAGACACAACACCATAAAACTCCTAGAAGAGAACACAGGCAAAGCATTCTCTGACATAAATCATACCAATGTTTTCTTAGGTCAGTCTCCAAGACAACAGAAATAAAAGCAAAAATAAACAAATGGGACCTAATCAAGTTTATAAGCTTTTACACAGCAAAGGAAATCATAAACAAAACAAAAAGACAATCTACGGAATAGGAGAAAATATTTGCTAACAATGCAATTGACAAGGGCTTAATTTTCAAAATATACAAAGAGCTCATACAACTCAATAACAAAAAATCAAACAACCCAATCAAAAAATGGGCAGAGGGCTTCCCTGGTGGCGCAGTGGTTGAGAGTCCGCCTGCCGATGCAGGGGACATGGGTTCGTGCCCCGGTCCGGGAAGATCCCACATGCCGCGGAGTGGCTGGGCCTGCAAGCCATGGCTGCTGAGCCTGCGCGTCCAGAGCCTATGCTCCGCAATGGGAGAGGCCACAACAGTGAGAGGCCCGCGTACCGCAAAAAAAAAAAAAAACAAACTACAATGAGGTATCACACACCAGTTAGAATGGGCATCATCAGAAAATCTACAAACAACAAATGCTGGAGAGGGTGTGGAGAAAAGGGAACCCTCTTGCAGGGAATGTAAATTGATACAGCCACTATGGAGAACAGTATGGATGTTCCTTTAAAAAACTAAAAATACAATTACCATATGACCCAGCAATCCCACTACTGGGCATATACCCAGAGAAAACCATAATTCAAAAAGACACATGCACCCCAATGTTCACTGCAGCACTATTTACAATAGCCAGGTCATGGAAGCAACCTAAATGCCCATTGACAGATGAGGATAAAGAAGATGTGGTACATATATATAATGGAATATTACTCAGCCATAAAAAGGAACGAAATTGGGTCATTTGTAGAGACGTGGATGGATCTAGAGACTGTTATACAGAGTGAAGTAAGTCAGAAAGAGAAAAACAAATATCGTGTATTAATGCATATATGTGGAAGCTAGAAAAATGGTACAGATGAACCAGTTTTCAGGGCAGAAATAGAGACACAGATGTAGAGAACAAACATATGGACACCAAGGGAGGAAAGTGGCAGGGGGGTGGGGGTGGGGTGGTGATGGGATGAATTGGGAGATCGGGATTGACATATATACACTAATATGTACAAAATGGATAACTAATAAGAACCTGCTGTATAAAAATAAATAAGAAATTTAAAAAATAAATTCTTTTAATAAAAAATAAATTAATTTAAAAAAGAAAGAAAAAAGATGTGATACACACACTCACACACACACTCTGGAATACTACTCGGCCATAAAAAAGAATGAAACAAGGCCATTTGCAACTACATGGATGGACCTAGAGATTATCATACTAAGTGAAGTAAAGCAGAAAGACAAATACCATATGCTATCACTTATATGTGGAATCTAAAATATGATACAGAGACCTCGTTGGTGGCGCAGTGGTTAAGACTCTGCACTCCCAACGCAGGGGGCCTGGTTTCGATCCCTGGTCAAGGAACTAGATCCCACATGCATGCTGCAATTAAGAGTTCGCAAGCCACAACTAAGGAGCCAGAGAGCCGCAACTAAGGAGCCTGCTGCAACTAAGACCTAGCACAACCAAATAAAGAAATATTTTTTTAAAAAATAAAATATAATACAAATGAACTTACTTATAAAATAGAAACAGACTCACAGACATAGAAAACAAACTTATGGTTACCAAAAGGGAAAGGCGGTGGGGAGGGATAAATTAGGAGTTTGGGATTAGCAGATACAAACTACTATATATAAAACAGATAAACAAGGTCCTACTGTATAGCACAGGGGACTATATTCAATATCCTATAATAAACCATAGTGGGAAAGAAAAACAAAATAAAAACAAAAACTGTTATATGCACGTGTACTTTTCTGGGGAGAAAGTTCATAGTTTAACAGTTTGACAAAGCTCTTCCTCCCGTCTTGAAAAATAAATTTGAAGAGCCTCTTTTCCATATATTCTCCCTGGTCTTTACCATTTTGATGAAACCTCAATCTATAAACCCAACTCTTAGCTCTTTGTTGAACTCCAGGTCCACACAGGCACATTAAATATGCCCTCAAATTAAAATCACCATCCCCCCCCCACCAGCCACTTCCCTCAAACTCCTTCTCCAGTTTACTTTCAATAAATATCCTTGCCTTCCACTCCATTGCCCTAGTCAGAAACTTCCATAGCAACCTTCACTACTCCTCCCCCTCCCCACCTCCTGGCAATTACCAATTCTAATCAACTCTGCCTCTGAAATATCCTTGTCTGTCCACTTCTACCTATTACCAGTGCCATCACCCTAGTCCAGGCCACCATCAACTACTGTTTAGGTCATTACAACAGCCTCCCCATCAGTCCCCTGCCTTAAGGCTCAACTGCCTCCAATCAGCTCTCCACACTGGACCTAAAGTGATCTTTCTTTTTTTGTGGTACGCGGGCCTCTCACTGCTGTGGCCTCTCCCGTTGCGGAGCACAGGCTCCGGACACACAACCTCAGTGGCCATGGCTCACGGGCCCAGCCGCTCCGCGGCATGTGGGGCACGAACCCACATCCCCTGCATTGGCAGGCGGACTCTCAACCACTGTGCCACCAGGGAAGCCCCTAAAGTGATCTTTCTAAAAATATAATTTAATTCCTTCCATCCATTTCCCCTCCTAATAACATTCCAAAACATGCTTAAAACATTCCTCAAAACAATCTTTCCACCTGTGCTCTGGATCGCATACCCAACCTACCACTTTCTCAGTAAACTTGTCTCTCGTCTCCTCTACTGACCTCCATTCTCAGAACATTGCCAAGGTCTTGCCCAAAACCTATTTGGTTTACAAACCCATCAGGCCCTGGCTCCTGTTTACCTCTCTGACCTCATCTTCCATCACCACCCCTCCCCTCCAAGAATCCAAGTCCAAGATCCAGCCACACTAAACCTTCACTTTCTCAAATACATTCCATTTCTCACCCACAGCCTTCACGTGCCATTCCCTCCGCCTGAAATATTTTTCCCAGGCTTCTTCACCTACTCATCTTTTAGGTCTCAAAAGGGAAGGAAGCTTTTTAGAACGTGTTTCTCTGAACCTTCTGCCCACTTGTATTTTCACAGAAGCCCATACTTATCACCGGCACTAGTTACACTTTATTATAAGTGTTTAAGTTTAGAATGTTGCTTATAACTACAAACGTGGTAAACTCTATCCAGCATAAATCATGTCTGCATCATTTCTTTATATCTCCCACACCAAGCAAACACTGTGCCAGGCGTTTGATGGTAAAATGCTAAATGAATAAAACAAACTCCAAAATAATCTAAAATAATTTCATTGAAAGGGCGATTTTTTTATACTATGTGACAGATTACCAATCTGCAAGTAATCATAATTTTTACTTAATGAAATCTCATTGTTATCATTTCCCTCTATTTAAAACATACTCATCAGGTCATGTTTGACAAATTTTCTTTTAATCACAAATAAGATGTTGCTAATATATGACTAAGTTTTAAAGGGTAATTGAAAAAATCGAGAGAAGAATGAACTTTAAAGTTGGGTTCAAAGTTTATAAAGAGAAATTTTAGCAACCCTGAGACTAAGGAAGATAACACAGAGAAACAAGACTAATTTAAAACAAAGAAATATCAAGATTGGTCAGACTGCTAACTTTAACACTATATCTCAAAAGCTCCAGACAGTCTTTTAATTATTTATACCATAGAAGCAAAAACTTGCACTTGTAAATTTTAAAAGGAAATTGTCAAGCACCATTTCAGATTTTGGTAATTTGTTTATATAAATAAATTTTTACCCCTTGGAGCCTTTACTGTTCTTTTTCTTGGGAATGTACTCTGGGTACTAGAACCACAGCCCACTGCTCTTTCTGTCCTTGGTACCAATTATAAGAGCTCAGTAAATGCTCAATGAATTAATGAATTTCACTAGGACAAACTCTTATTTGTTACCATAACAAAATTCTCAGCTAAGGAGGTATATATGAGAATCTCCTGAGGAATGTATGTATAATATTATAATGTGATTTTTATATTTGTAGTATAATTTTACATTTATATTTGCACAAATTTATATTTGTAAATCATTTTTTGTAACAGAAACTATAGAAAGTGGAGCCAAGATTGGGAATCGTGGCACTTGGGAAGGGTAGCGGTGCAGAAGAACTTTCATTTTTGTTTTCTAAATGATTATTACAGGAGAGAGGTAAAAAATAATGTTGAGAAACACTAAATTACTGGAAGGGACTAGCAGGAGAGAAACCCTGTAAGGGGGGTGGGGCCAGAACAAAGGCTACGGAGTGTAGACTTTCTCCTAGACAGCTATCAATATTTCAAAGTTTTGAATGTTTAGTAAGTTTTCTATTGAAATAATTTATAAAGAAAGGTGCAGAATTCTTAAGAATATAATTCAATCAACTTCCACTAATTTCTGTACTAAAACAAAACATTATACTGGACTCCAGATATTTATCATCACTGATAACTACAAATGTGGCATTATACCAGCACAGTACCATTACTTCAAATTCCATTAGGGACCATGTCTCACACAGCCTGTAGATCCGCACTGGATTAATTTTACTAGACTAATTTGATCATGTTACTACCCTTCTCAAATTCCTTCAAAGCATTTCTCATTCTTATGTGTACACTCCCAAAACCTAAAACCTGTTCTAGCTATTCTACTCTTCAGCAGATAGATGGGTTTGAAATAGATAGAGGAGATAATCAAAATAAGGCAAGATCAGCCTTGCTGGGATACTGGTAACTTCCTCTCTATTTCACACACAAGGAGATGTGACCATCTTTTTTTTTTTTTTTAATAATTAAATTTGTTTACTTATTTATGTGACCATCTTTTTTAAAATAAATTTATTTATTCATTCATTCATTCATTCATTCTTGGCTGTGCTGGGTCTTCAATCCTGCACACAGGCTTTCTCTAGTTGCGGCGAGCAGGGACCACTCTTCATTGCGGTGCGTGGGCTTCTCATTGCGGTGGCTTCTCTTGTTGCACGGCACGGGCTCTAGGTGCGCAGGCTTCAGTAGTTGTGGCTCGCAGGCTTCAGCAGTTGTGGCTCATGGGCTCTAAAGCGTAGGCTCAGTAGTTGTGGTGCACGGGCTTAGCTGCTCCGCTGCATGTGGGATCCTCCCACACCAGGGCTCAAACCTGTGACCTCTGCACTGGCAGACAGATTCTTAACCACTGCACCCACCAGGGAAGTCCCCAGATGTGACCACCTTGAGATGCTTAATGAGAAGGGAGCACTTCTTCATTCACTCTTTCATTAACATTTCCTGAACACCCACTTTGTGCCAAGTGCAATGATAGATTCTGCAGATACAAAGATAAATAAGACACAGTCCTTTGCCCTCAGAGCTTGCAGGTCAGGTATAATATCATGCCATTTTTGTTGTTTTCTCAAGAAATATTTTTAAATTTCATAAAAATCTCCTTTAGTCTATTTTATTTGAGGCAGTGATTGGAAGAAACTATTTGCAGAAGTGCAGATGCAATAAATATTATCATTTCTTTTAAGCTGATAATTTCTTTTTCTGGTTGGAAAAGAGCTATCTATATGCAACACACCATCTAATAATATCAGAGTATAAATCTCAGCTGCAAAAATAGAATGCTATTGCTGCTCTTACTGAGTTGTACTCATAATGAATGGCTGCCTATGCTAAATCTGAATAAAACTCCCAACTGCTCAGTATCTTCTTGCCAAAAATTTCCTTTCCTCCTCCAGATTGGAGTTGCATTCTAATTACACTGCTGATCGGAATGAGGCTGCTTGAGAGAAAGAAAAAAACCACTCAGATATCCCATTTTCCTTCACCCCACAAAAACAGATTTTATAATATAGTACTGTTCCTGCAAGTTGTACAGACTCTTTTTCAACAGAGTAGATTACTCTGTATTTTCTCTGAACTTATATTACCATTGTAAAATAAAACTGAAGTTGAGGACAGCATTCCTAAACAAATTCCAACAGGATGGCCTAGTGCTTTAAAAATGTCTACAATATACACCCTTCCTGATCACAGGCACATGACAATTTAGATCTTTCTGTTCCAAGAAACAACCTCTACCTCAACTCCTAAACACAAAATTTAAGTTCTATTGACAATGTGTACACAATATAGTTCTTATATATGTTTCAGTTATTGTTGCTTGAAACAGGAGCGCTACACAAAGATTCATATTCAAGAGCGTTATTATCCCAAAAAAGCATTACTACAAAATGCTGTACTTAGCAGAAATATCAGATACAACCTTATTTATACCATAACGAAATAGTTAAGGATGACAAATAGCATGCACAAATATTACACAGCCATTAAAATTATGTAAATATTTATTGGTAAGAAAATATTTCTTAATATGCTGTTAAGAGTAAAAGTCCATTTATTAAATAGTACATTAAATAAAAAGGAATTTTAGTAAGGAATATAAAAAGACTGGATAACATTTATTGAATATTTACTATGTGCAAGTGTATACCAACCACTCTGTGAAGTTAAGTAGTAGCATTACCTACATTTTATTTTTTTTTTTTTTTGGCCACGCAGCATGTGGGATCTTAGTTCCCCAACCAGGGATTGAACCCGTGCCCCCTGCAGTGGAAGTGAGGAGTCTTTACCACTGAACCACCAGGGAAGTCCCTATCTACATTTTAGAGATAAAGTAATTGAGGTTCAGGCATAAAAGACTTGCCAAAGATTACACTGTAAGTGCTAAAGTGGAGATACCAATTCAAATAGTCTAATCACAGAATCCAAACTCTTAACCATCATATATAGAATTGAACATAGTCTGTCAGGTTAGCTTCTCCTTTTTAAAGGAACTTAACACGCTAAAGCAATTACTGGTGAAACAGGTTCACAAAAACAGCTAATAGAAACCCAGGGTGCACAAGGATCTCCTCCAAAAGATGAGCAATTTCTCTCTTTCAATAGATTATAGTTTACCTCTACAATCATATTAAACCTGCTTTTAACTAAATATCTTGTTACAGTGCCATTTAATCAAGGAATTTTAGGCAATCCGTTTCATGCACGTTACAAAACAAATTGGCCTCTAAGTTTAGCTTCATGTATTTAGTATCTGGTAGGTAGTTAATTTATTAATAATTAGTATACAGATGATGTATTAAAAGATACAGGTTCTACCAAAATGAGGTAAATACTCTTACCAAAAAAAAAAGTCACCATTTAAATATTTCATCAAAGGCAAAACCGTTTCTCAAGTTAACCAATTGAAAATTACCCAGTTCACTCATATCAAACAACTTTTAAGTAACTACTTTTTTTTTCACCTTGCAAGTTTTTATTTATTATGGCAGGTGAGCATGCAGCCAACTCATGTAATATCCATAAAAAATATATACATATTCATATATATCCACTTTCAAAAAAAGGGCAAACCCAGACAAACTTTGATTCTAACCAAATACTTCATGAAAATTTACATTTCATGAAATGTAACTACTTTTTTTAACATCTTTATTGGAGTATAATTGCTTTACAATGTTGTGTTAGTTTCTGCTGTATAACAAAGTGAATCAGCTATATGTGTATATATATCCCCATATCCCCTCCCTCTTGCGTCTCCCTCCCACCCTCCCTATCCCACCTCTCTAGGTGGTCACAAAGCACCGAGCTGATCTCCCTATGCGATGCAGCTGCTTCCCACTAGCTATTTTACATTTGGTAGTGTATACATGTCCATGCCACTCTCTTACTTTGTCCCAGCTTACCCTTCCCCCTCCCCATGTCCTCAGGTCCATTCTCTACGTCTGCATCTTTATTCCTGTCCTGCCCCTAGGTTCATCAGAACCATTTTTTTTTTTAGATTCCATATATATGCGTGTAACTACTTTTTAAAAAAATTTTCAAACATATGAAGATTTTACTCAAAACATTTTCCCAAACAAGTATACTTTTTAACTGAATAAAACTGAAACAGGATTAGGGTGTACAAATAAGTTTTAAAAAAATTAAGTGCAAACTTTTTCAACACAAAAACAATGATCTACTTTGACATAATAAGGGCAGATATTATTTCTTCTAGCCACAACTGTAAATATTTACCTTATAGTGATCAGAGGTAATTTTAAAATAAAGCTTCTCTTATAAACATAATAATCAAGTTCTGGCATAAGTTCACACGTTTTTTTTAAAAAAAAAAAGGTTCTGCTAAAGCCAAGCAACATATTCAGCATGAAATAAATGTAAAGCATGTAGTCTAGGTACTTGGCAAGTAGCAGGCAAACTACAGAAGCTGTTATTTTACGAAACTATCTAAAAGCATTTCTGCTATCTTAAATCAAAATTTCCTTGAATTCATTTCTCCAATTTGGGGATGAAAATACATAAAAGTACTACCCTTCATTCATAAGGATGGTAAATTCACTATGACTTAAGGACCTCCAATGCAGTTTGCAGACTGAACATTATCAGGCTAGTGCTACTGGAGACAGCCACTGCCCCTTCCTCACTGGACACCTTCATTCAAACAGACCCATTTCCTAACTGGTGGCTGCTCAAGAGATTTATTTAGTATATCTAAATCATACAATAATTTACTTTCTTCATCAAAACACCAAGAGAAGGAAACCTTAGTATAAAATTCAAGAATATAGTTGCAATGAAGCCTTAACACTATTCTACACCTAGGGGAAAAGTTATATCACTTTCTGGCCACTCCCAGGTTTCTCTCCTTTACCCTCTTTTTCTAGAGACATTCACAGAAACAGCATACAATAGTGTTAAGCTATAAGCACTATATAAAGTTAAACACTTAGAGTCAGAATGCCTATGTTTGAACCAGGTGCTGTCACTTATTAACTTGTGACCCTGAACAACTACTTAATGCCTCTTTACCTCAGATCTCATCTGTTACAATGAGGAATACTAGGAGCCACCTCATAGTGTTGTTTTAAAGATTAAATAAATTGAAACACATAAAACACCTGGAACAGTACCTGGTATACAGCAAGTGCTCAATAAATATTAGCTATTATTCTTTCTACTCTAAAACTTCAAATAAAATTAATCCATCAGGTTGCAAGCACCTTAAACAGCAAGAAAGGGATCTTCTCACAAGCTGGTGAGAAGCCTGTCTTAGTTCAGGCTGCTGTAATAAATACCATAGACTGGGTGGCTTAAACAACATTTATTTTTCACAGTTCTGAGGCTGGCAAGTCCAAGATCAAGGTACAGGCAAATTCAATGTCTGGTGAGGATCCCCTTCTTGTTTTGCAGCCACCTTCTTGCTGTATCCTCACATTGCCAAAAGAAGTATCATCTCTCTTGAAGGGCACTAATCCCAATCATGAGGGCTCCACCTTCATGACACAATTACCTCCCAAAGGCCCCACCTTCTTATACCATCACACTGGGGATTAGGGTTTCTTTTTTTTTTTTTTTTTGGTTTGCAGGATCTTAGTTCCCCAACCAGGGATCAAACCCGTGCCCCCCAGCAGTGGAAGCACAGAGTCCTAACCACTGCACCACCAGGGAATTCCCAGATCAGAGTTTCAACATATGAAATATGGGGGGACACAGACACAAATATTCAGTCAATAAGAAAGTTTATGTACCTAGTAAACTTTTGGTAAATAGATGAGTCTCAATCTGTATGTCTAGCCTCACTCCTCTCTCAAAATCCAAGCCCACATTTCAACTGCCTACCACACATACCCAATTGGATACCTTACCAGCACTTGAAATTATCTTTATTCAAAATTAAATTAATAAGCTTCCCTACTGAACCAGCTCTTTTTCCTTTTGACCTCCCTAGTTCTGTGAACTGCACCACATGCTTGCAATCATTCAGAAAGCAAATGTCTTTCTTATCTCTCTCCCTCTCCCTGAACACCTAAAGTAGTTGCCAGATTCTATCAGGTATCATATATCTCTCTGCCTATTTCCATTTACAATATTCACATTTAAATAATATATCTAAAGCATTTTATAATGTGCCCCCAAAATTTGTGCACAGAGTCTTTTGCTCGGCCCTTACAAGTTAGGAAGTTATGTTCTAAAATCCACAGAAAGGGGCTTCCCTGGTGGCGCAGTGGTTGAGGGTCCGCCTGTCAATGCAGGGGACACAGGTTTGTGCCCCGGTCCAGGAGGATCCCACATGCCGCGGAGCGGCTAGGCCCATGAGCCATGGCCGCTGAGCCTGCATGTCCGGAGCCTATGCTCCGCAACAGGAGAGGCCACAACAGTGAGAGGCCCGCGTACAGCAAAAAAATAATAATAACAATAATAAAATAAAATCCACAGAAAGGGAAACTACAACTCAAAAGTTGTGGCCCGTTCTAACCTGTCACCTAGTAAATGAGCTTAGGTTATTTTGAATCCAGGTTCCATCTTCTTTTTCTATAGATTCCTCACTCAGAGGCTGCCATGATCCCTTTTTTCTCTCATTAACCCCTACATTGAAAATATCATCCTCTTTGTCCCCTGAAATAAGCCCAGGACTTTTCTGCCTTTGCCTTTATTCAAAATGCTCTCCCCATCCCAAGTGCTATTATTCTAACTACTGGGAATTTTTTTTTGTGTGTGTGTGTGTGTGTGTACCATGCGACATGTAGGATCTTAGTTCCCCAACCAGGGATCAAACCCGTGCCCCCTGCATTGGAAGCACAGAGTCTTAACCACTGGAACGCCAGGGAAGTCCTTATTCTAACTACTGACCCTCAAAATCTTATCCATTCATCAAATTTCAACTCCATGTGAAAACTTTTCTGATTTCTCCTTCTTTCTCACAATCTGATTTTGATCTCTCCCTTCCTATGCACTTCCAATACTGGCTCTAGTTGTTTTGTATGTTCCTTCTCATTCTGCTTGTATTAAACATACTCACACGATGTCTAACCCTTCCCTTTATGTCCCATTAAGCTGTAAATTTCTTGAAGACAAAGTTTGGCTTATTTTTCTCTCTCCTACAGTTTATTATATCATATGCACTCAAATACTTGCTGAATCAATGAAAATCCTCCAAAAACCACTGACAAGGTATAAGGATGAGCAAACTAAAAGGTAAATAATAAAACAAAACTCACTCCTTGATTCCTTTAGCCTAACTTTTGTTCAAAAAATCTTTTTAAGTCAGGATGGCTTCCTCAACTATTTGTAAGCACTCTGTTTTACCAGAGGGCCCAACTACCTACTGGAGCCCTTTCCTAATAACAGATCTCATTGAGCTTTGTCTCTCATACACAATAAAAAGGTATACTGTCACATGGTATTATCCAAATTTATTAACCTATTTTTAGAACAGTGCAAATAAGGATAAGCTCCCAGGTCTTCTGCATTCTTCCAGGCTCTAAAAACTGTAGTCACTCAAGTACCTGATGACCTACTCTAACAGAGTAAAGTGCCAAAGATATTTAGTTTCCCAAATAGGCTCCGTTTGTAAACACAGGCCACCAGCATAAATAAGAAAGAAGACTGCAACTATAAAAAGCACTGTTAATTATAAGAAAATAATTCTTTATAACTTCATGTTTTTGAAATATTTCCAAGGTTGACTGGGAATTACTAAATTTAATAAACTTTTATTTTAGAATAATCTGATTTACAGAAAAATTATAAAGATAGTCCAGTATTCTTATACATTCCACACCCATTTATCCTATTATTAACATTTTACATTAGTATATTTCTCACAATTTAATGAACCAATATTGATACATTATTAAGTAAGTTCACATTTTATTCAGATTTCCTTAGTTTTCACATAACGTCTTTTATCTGTTCCAAGATCCCACTGAGGGTACCATATTTCATTTAGTCATCATGTCTCCTTAGGCTCCTCTTGGATGTGATAGCTTCTCAGACTTTGTTACTGTTATTCATGACCTTGACAGTTTTGAGGAATACTGGTCAGGTATTTTGTAGAATGCCCCTCTACTGAATTTGTCTGATTTCTCATGATTATTCTGGGTTTAAGGGTTGTTGGGAGGAAGACCACAAAGGTAAAGGTCTCATTCTCATAACATCATATCAAGGGTGTATATTATCAGCATGAGTTATCACTGTTGATATTAACCTTGACCTGGCTGAAGTAATGTTTGTAAGGTTTCTCCACTGTAAAGGTACTCTTTTATCCTC
The DNA here is from genome assembly GCF_964374135.1 of Grampus griseus. Classification (NCBI taxonomy): domain Eukaryota; kingdom Metazoa; phylum Chordata; class Mammalia; order Artiodactyla; family Delphinidae; genus Grampus; species Grampus griseus. Next base: position 13,874,963 of record NC_139014.1, on the reverse strand, counting down.
CTTTCCATACTGTACTCTTTGGAGGAAATCACTATGTGCAGCCCACACTTAAGGACCAGGGAGTTATTCTCCCCCTCCTTAACAGTGGAATATCTACATAAATTATTTGTAATTCTGCATAGGAAATGTATCTATCCTCCTCCATTCATTTATGTATCATATATGAGTATGGACTCATAAATATTTATTTTATATGCTGGGTTATAATACAATACTACTTTATTTTCTTGTTCAAATTGTGCCAGCTTTAGCCATTAGGAGCTCTTTCAGTTGGTTACTGTGATCCTTTGACATACCCACATCACTGAGGTGAGAAGGGGCACACTTCTGTACTTTCTGACACTAGAAAATGCTCTAGGCTCGTCTTGTATGTTCCCTGCCCCAGCCCTAGAATTGGTCATTTCTCCAAGGAGCCCTGGGATTATCACATTTAAACATCAATAAAGATCCACATTTTTCAAATATAAAAAATTAAGTTAGTTAAGCTAACTAACCCTTCAGTTCCTAAGGTCTTCCCCTACCATAACATTAAACTCCATGAGGCTAAGAACTTGTTTTTGATCTCCATTGCATCCCTGCAGCTTAGAAAACCATGCACAGAATACACATTCAATAACTACTAAAAATACTGAAATCTTAGAAATTCTGAAGCTCCAAAAGAGGGCTCAGGATCGAGCCACAATATAACTCGCCATTCCAATGGAATCTGCCTAGATTTGTCATGTTTAGACTCCTGTTCTAACACCACTCTCTCTAATTCACTGCATTGTCTTACAGTAAACAAAAGGCTTCCTTTTTCCACTGCTCCTCCCTCTTATTCCACAGCAAGCCCAAAGATTGTTAAGTATTCCCCAGTAAAATTTCCAATGCAAAGGACTAATGCATTTCCTAGATTCTTTCTGTAATGGCATACTGCCATTTACATCATCCTGTCCAAGTTCTATTCAAATGATCATTTTAACTTCCTATGTAGAGTTTAAATGAAAGGCATAATGCCAAATCCTTATCAACACTGGCAGCAGAAGAAAAATTGACAATGAAAGTGCCAAAAATCAACTGATACCTGTTTACACAAAACGCCCCCTCAAACACCAAGTACGTATGTATGTAAAATAAAGCATCTGAAACCTACCAATATATTTTTATAAATCTGTAATATGTAAAAGGAAAAAGCATAAGCTAAACATATACTGTCTTATGTGTACACAGTCTGATTATAATTTGAAGGCATGTTTCCACAGCCTATCCAAACACATGCAAAAATAAGTCAAGATTATAATGGAATGGTCCCACTAAACAACCTTATATCTACAATATAATTACAATATTCACTAAATAGTTTTTGATGACTTATTTTTTAGAAAAAGTTACTGGAGAGAAAAAGAAAACTACTCACTACTAACCAAAATACAAGTCATGTAGTTCTACTTTAACCTTAACAGGATATCAAAATGCTATTAAATTATATTACCTCAATAAAATGTAATCTATAGCTACAGCATGAGCCATAGAAGAAAAGTGTGATCCTGATCACAGCTAACTGGATGATGAGCAGCCACCATATTCGCAATGATCCACCCAGTCGGATCCTCTCTCCTGTGAAACTAGCATTGGGAGTCAGAGCCACTACAAAGAAGGAAGCATACCACTTAGAAACAGAAGAGTTCTAAATGGCCTGAGGGGGCCACTGGGAACAGCTGTCTAAGTTCCTGAGGCTTTCCATTTCCTGGATCCTGTCTCACTTAAAGCCAGGCTGCACATTCCCCTCAGGTGCGAAAACTGTGTCCTCCCAGTAATGTCTCTTTTGGGTTAAGTTAGTCTGAGTGGGTTGTTTTCCTGTTACTTGCAAACAAAACTGGCTTCATTAGAATAAAGGTAATCTACAACGCTAACCAAAACACTCTCAAAGCAAAAGGCACTTAACCAAAAGTAAAAATATGTTAAACCCAAAATTCATTAACATTTTATAAATCAAAATGTTTTCAAATATTAGTTCCAATCTTAAATATCAACAAAACAGTATTTGTGTTAAATAAAACTGCCATGCAGACAAGAACATATGAACATACTTACAGAATTTTGTATTCAACAGAATTTTGTATTCTGTTCTACAATTCTGTCAGCAAATTAACATCAGTGTAGATCATGTAGCTTAGTATAGATTAGGGCCAACATATATAGACTCCCCTCTCTGGGGAGTCTTTAGACTTTAGTCCTGGGGGTCCCAGGACTAAATTTCCAGGTGACGTTGCTGCTGCTGGTCTCCGTACCACACTTTGAAAACCACAGCTGTAGAGTAGTGTTCTTAACTTTTAGGGGGATGCGATGGTGGTGGTAAAGGGCCACTTCGAAAATCTGATGAAAACGTGTACTTACACACACACACACACACACACACACACACACACACACACATACATTAAAGGGTTTATGGAAACTCAGAAGCTCATCCACATCCTCTTCCAAAGGATTCTAGGTTAAGAAACACATTAAAATAGTAACATAGGGTCCTTACATATCCATGTTTTTCAAGTACACTTCGGAACTTTTACCTAAAGTTTATTTCACACATTCACCTTGATTTTTTAGAGAACACAGGCTTTTTCATTCAAATTACTAATTAAATAAAGAAGAATCTGTTTTAGAAACCTACCTAAAAACAATTTCATCTTGCCATGAAAAAAAAAAAAAAAGACAAAATCCTATCTACAGGAACTTCCCTGGCGGTCCAGTAGTTAAGACTCCACCTTCCAACGCACGGGGAGCGGTTCGATCCCTGGTTGGGGAGCTAAGATCCCACATGTCTCGCGGCCAAAAACCCAAAATATAAAATAGAAGCAATACTGTAACAGATTCAATAAAGACTTTAAAAATGGTCCACATAAAAAAAAAAAACTTAAAAAAATTATACCTACAAAATAGACAAAATCTGTATCTAGACTTACTTAAACACAAAAGAAAAACATTTAGGAATAACTAAATTATACATGAAAGACATACCTGTATTCCCTTCAAAAACAAACAACCAAAAAACAAACAAACAGCCTCTAGATTACAGCTAAGGTACAAATTCTTTTCTATGAAAAGTCATTCCAAAAAGCACGTTCTCCACTGAAACCTACACATATAATCTACCATACCTGGACAAAGCTGGAGAAACTCATTCTCTGAAAGCTCTCTGGGCCACTGGAAAAATCCAGGTGCATAAGCACTTTTACATATAGTGTAATATTCAGATCATTTATCCTGCAAGGTCAGAATATTTAGGATTTTTGTTTCAAAGGGTTATTAGGTCTATTATCCTCAAGAGTATCTATTACAGTGACTAAAATGTGACAGGCACCATAATAAAATCTGTAAAAAATGAAAAGCCATACTGTTTCATTATTTATAGTTCATAAACCTTTACTTCCACATTTGGAAAATCCTAGATAATGATGTTTTATTTTTAGTAAGGTGTTCTTTTATGGAAATTAAGATGTTATTTTAGGTATGAAACTTTGATATAGTTGAAAAATGGGTATGTTATAGACTGAATGCTTGTGTCCCTCCAAAATTTGTATGTTGAAACCTAATCTCCAATGCGATGGTATCTGGAGGTGGGGCCTTGGGAGGTGATCTGGCTCTCTCTGGGTACTCACCTTGGAACTGACCCAGGCCACATAGAGAGGCCCCTGGTGGGAATTTCAGTTGAGAGTCCCAGCTAAGATCCCAGCTGACAGACAGCTGAACTGCCAGAAATATCAGTGAATAAACCTTCAGATAATGCAGGTCCCAGCCCTTGAAACACCCCAGCTGATGCTGAGTGGAACAGACAAGCTGACCCTGCCAAGTCCTGAACAAATTACAAATTCTCAAGCAAACTAAATGTTGTTGTTTCAAGCCACTAAGTTTTGGGGTGGTTTATTGAACATCAACAGATAATTAGAACACCATTAGATGAGTTAAGAACAGATTAAGACCCATGAAAGCAGACATTTTTCTCTACTAGACCACCTTTCAAAGCCTATACCATACCCAGATCTCTCTCCTAACACCCACACCCTCATATCCAGACAACTACTAAATCTGGTAAACCTTAACCTGGCCACCTCCCCTACTGGTGCCAATGTAGCAGCTGAGTGATATAATCTTAACTTGGACATACTACATAGAAAATAGAGGCAGTTAGACATCATAATTCCATACCACATGTATGCTACAGACTACCTCCAGCCAGTCCAATGCTTACCAACCAACAAACCCAGATATCACCAGCCAATCAACAACACTCAAAGATCTGGCTCTTCTACTGTGAAACAAAGATAATTCATGGTTTTTGGCTTTAAAGGACCTACCCCATTTCTCCTGCCCTGAAGCCATCCCTCAGGACCTACTTATAGACTCAGGTTCCATGCTTGGCAATAAAGCTATTTCACTTAGTGCACAATCTTTGGTCTCTTATAGTTGTTGTGCTTTCTTTAACAGTTTGGAGGTCCCACAGAGATCATATGATTGAAACACCCAGTGAAGCTGACAGACCACTGACACTTAAGAACCTACAGAGCCCTGAATTTAGCACGTTTTTGGCACCTTCTGATGGTGACTCAGCTGATTTCAGCTCTGAGTTTGTTCGGTCCTGTCTCAAAGGTTCTGTTTATTCTGGCTCAGAGCCATCTGGTTTCTCATGAGTAGAAGAAGTTTGGTCTCTTTCTTGAGTGACACAAACAGAGGGGATCTATTCTATATATATTCTGTTGTTAGTCCACCTATGTCCTGTCAAAGTGATTCCTCAGAAAACTCATGGTTTAGACCAGATTCAAGGACTGCATGTACTAGACTACTGGGTCTCTCTCGACTGCCTAGTTACTCTGTATACATTTGTCTACCAAATGGTAAAACAATCTCCTTCTTGGTATTTGTTGTAGGACTGTCAATCCAAAGAATCAAGTATATGTACATTCATTAAAGTCCAAGTTCATATACATGTCTAATAATACGGCATAATTACACCAAGGATAGTTTATAACTGCAGCAGCCACTTTGGGGAACTTATGATTTCAGCAAGGGCTTGCCCCCAAGGCAATAGTTTGCCTTCTTAAACTGATACACCAAGACATCTAAATGCCTCAGAAACTCAAAATTAACTTCCTTGAAGGAGTCCCTGGCAAACACTAAAGAAAAGGCAGCTTCTTCTCTGTTCCTGACTTCCTGCCTCCGAAGTTTAGCCTTTATCCCATCTTCCAGAATCCTAATGTACTGACTCTTCAGATGAAGACCTCATGCTTCTCTCACAACTTCTTTATTATCATGGGTTTCCCCTAATATCTTCCTTCCTTAGGTGTCATGGTCCTACCTCCTCCCCTCTTGCTGAGCACCCACACAGTAAGGGACAGACCATCACAATTTCCATCATGGAGTTACCCATCCCACTCTTCAAAAGAAGGTCATACTGTTGCTTTCAAACTTTGGTCAGACAGAATCCCCATGCTCACTGAAAACCAAAGGATTTCTGAGGAGTTTACTTTTAGACACCTATACCCCTCTGACTTTCCAGAACTTCACAAGTTTATACAGACTATTAGTTTCCTCAACAGAAGGTCAAAGGTGGTTCGAAAAAACTGGTTGGAGTCCTTAATGCAGATCAGAGTACCACAAATCAGAACAAACTTTAAAGAAAGCTAAAGACACAGGAAAGTGTTTGCTTCTGGCCAGTGCAAAAGCCTTTTTTACCAAAGTAGATTGGACCAAAATCCAAAATTACAAGCAAAATTATTCATAATCAGAAATTTTAGAAACCTTTAGGAAATACTTTAATATAGACCAAGAGGGAGACCACTACAGGATCTCCTGAGCCTTTTAACGGATTAAAACCAGAAATAACCAGATTAGTGAGAAGAATGTCAGTGGATTAGCAAAGAGATTATTTAGATGGATTACAACAGAAAATTGTCAAAGAACTCTAAAAGAATGAAAAGAAAAAAAAAAAAAAACACAAGTCCCCTTCAAATTAAACAACTTACTCGAAGTCTAACATTCCCTCCTAGGACAGATAAGGGAAAGAACTGTCCGAGGGGGTTTGTTGAATCCATAAGGAGTTCAAGTGCTAGAAAAGTGACTATCCCTTAAAAACTGAGAAAGGAGTTCAACAAGCCAAGTTAGAGATGCATGGTAATGACATATCTCTGAGCATCTCAACAATACCCTATTATACTCTCTGCTGTTACTAGACAAAATGAATTTTCTGTTGAGGAACAGGCCTGCAAATTCCTGGGTACAGGGCTTTCTGTTTCTACCTTAAATTCCTTTCTACTCTTCCTCATAGTACTAAGAGAATAACAGTGGTGGGTATCACCAATAACCCTATTATCTTCCCAGTCTCCCAAAGTTTACCAATTTCAATTAGTCTATTAGAAAAGGAAGATACCTTCCTACAGTGTAATCTTTGCTCTGGATAATTTACTGGTTGAGGATTATTATGTAGGTAGCATCGTCAAATTAAATGCTCTACAGAAGGCATATATATTTTAGAGATCCCAAATGAAAAGTGTACACAAAGCCAAATTGTAGCAGCCCTAGACACCCTTGTTTTCTTGCACATATTGGCCTCTCCTAAACCAGCCTGTACCCTTTGAGCTAAAGACTTTACTGGCACAGGCAGAATATATGGTGCTGACTCTTAAAGAGTTCAAATTGATCTTTACAAAGCCATGCTTCAGGTTACTCCAATATCCATTTAAATCTGAAGTGATTATCAGGAATAAATCTCATATTGAGTATTAACTAGAACAAAGACTTAGTGTCTTTTGTCATACTCCCCTATTGCTCCTTCGGAAATCTAATGGAAAAGACTGCAGATTTATTCAAGATCTCAGGACAATCAATAGAATTGTGATCCTCAGACTCCCAGTGGCTCTTAAGCAAACATTTCCCTATGCTCCATTCCTTCTATAAGTAAATTTTTACTGAAATATTGTTGATTTACAATATTGTGTTAGTTTCAGATGTACAGCAAAGTGATTCAGTTATACATAATATACATATACATTTTTTTTTCAGATTCTTTTCCAATACAGGTTATTACAAGATACTGAGTACAGTTCCCTGTGCTATACAGTAGGTTCTTGTTGGTTATCTATTTTATATATAGTAGTGTGGATATGTTAATCCCAAATTCCTAATTTAACCCCCCCATGCTTTGGTAACCATAAGTTTGTTTTCTATGTCTGTGAGTCTATTTCTGTTTTGTAAATAAGTTCATTTGTATTTTTTTAGATTCCATGTATAAGCGATATCATACAATATTTGTCTTTCTCTGACTTACTTCACTTAGCATGAAAATCTCTAGGTCCATCCATAAGTAATTTAACAGCACTGTCCACACCAGAAGCCTATTGCTTATTGAGATATACCCTCTCTGCATCTGGTGGCACCCTCTCCACTCACTTGATGGGTCCCACATGTTACGCAATTCTTGTTACTTCTAAGCAACGTCCAGCACTCTGTCAACCATCTTACCTCTCATGAAGTTGATTTTTTTTTAATTTGTGTTATCACTCTTCAACTTTGTTCAAAACCTAATCATGCAACCCTACCGCCTCTTCAGATGATGGGGAACTACATGACTGTTTAACAGTAATTCAAAAATAATTATGCCCAGGTCCGATCCTACAGATAACCCCTTTTGTCAAATCTGATTTCATATTGTTTGTGGAAGGACTTATCTTAAAAATGACAAAGGTATTCCCTGTGCAGGGTACGGTGTTACCATCGAACATGTAGGCACTGAAGCAAGTTCACTGCTTAATGAAACATGGGGCCCTACCTTCCTATCAAATAATCAAGGAATTCATTTCACTGGAGGAGTTAAACAGAAACTTTGTAATATCCTTCTCTTAACACAGAAACTCCACTGTTAAATTATCCCCAAAGTTTCAGAAAACTTTCATTTTTCCTAACCTAAAGTTTTGCCACTATCAATAATGGCCATGCAATTGTTCCCTCATAGCTGACAAAGACTTTCTCTCTTTATGAAATCATAACAATATGCCCAACAAAACCGGGATACAACTCCACTAAAAGCTTATGCAAATCTCTCTTACATGCAAATCTCACTAAATACCTGATTTACCCCGTCTTTCACCCAACAAGTACTAAGTTACCTTTCCTCTCTGGAAAGGACCTTACCTAAAGGGACCATTTCAGGACCTCTTGTCAACAGCTACAACAGTCAACTTCCAGGTTCTGATGCATGGGTTTGTGTGTCACAGTGAAATCAAGCTACTAATCCAGACCAGTGGATTTCCATGCCCCTGAGTGACCTTAAACCGAGTCTAATTAAACCGAGTCTAATTAAAAGGACTCCAGAAGCAGATGACTCCAAGAAACTTACAATTTGCCCCAGCACCAGAGATCAAGCTATTAACTACATATATAGAAGTTTCTGCACAAGATACTGGAACAAAACACAGAATAATATGTTCTTTTTAAAAAATAATTGTTACAGTATTCTTCTGGTGGTTTAATTCACATACCAAGTGATTGTTGTTTTCTCTTAGTATAGTGAAACTGACCTTCACTATGTTTAGTTCCTGGTACAGTTAAAACACACGTTTACAGGTTAGCCTGTGCACTGGCAGCTAGCTACACACCATAATCTCAAGACAGGCACATACATATATACTCAAGACACATACACAGACCACTTCTGGCCAGGCCACTGCTTATCTGACCAACAAATACCTGTATCACCAGCCTATCAACAACACTCAGAGACTTTGCTTTCCTAATACAGAACGGGGTATCTTGTGGTCTTTTGGCCTTGAAAGACCAACTCCATTTCTCCTCCCCCTAACAATGTCCTCCAGAGCCTACCTAGACTCTGTGCTAGATCAGGTTCCCTGCTTGGCAGTAAAATTTCTTCATTCAGTGCTCACTTTTTTGGTCTCGAATAGTCTTCACTGTTCTCTTTAGTAACTGTTTCTAGGGTTCTCCCTACTATTAAATTCTGATTCATCTTTCCATTTCCCCCTCAATTTTAACAGCATTACCAAACCACACAGTTTAGAGGCAGTTGAGAAATTAATCTTTATCCATCATCTATACACATTCTGTAGTAAACGTTCTAAAACAGAACTCAGACTCTATCACTTACTTGCTTGACCCTAGCACACATGGTACTTTATAATTTGGGGCCTGAACACCATCTTCTCCAGCCTAATCTCATACACTCAAACATACCCTTCAGCCACTATACTCCTTCAATACAGAATGCCTCCTTCTCTACCCCAACTTACACATCTGGCTAAATCCTACTAATCCTTTTATTACTTTTTTAAGTCTTTATTTAATCTGGTACAATATTGCTTCTGTTTTATGTTTTGGTTTTTTTGGCCACGAGGCATGTGGGATCTCAGTTCCCCAACCAGGGACTGAACTGGCACACCCTGCATTGGAAGGTGAAGTCTTAACCACCAGACCGCCAGGGAAGTCCGAAATCTTACTAAGCCTTAAAAACTGAACACAATCATCATTTCCCAGCAGAAAGTGATCCTCAGCACCTAACTCAGGCCTCTACTGACCTGGCCAAGTTTGGTTTTCCTTTCTTAGTCTTCTTACAGTACTGTGTTTATTTCTACCACTGCACTTACCAAAACATATTGAAATACCACACTGTAGCTACCTTAGAAATAAAGATAATGTCTTCTTAACACCTATTCTCCTACTACAGTGCCTGACATATACCAAATACTCAATAAATATTTCTGTACTGAATGAATGATGCTCTCAGTGTTGGACTGTCACTATTTTAACAGTCTGAGAGATCTGGGTTTTCTTCCAGCTTTATTGAAATACTGAATATAACTGACATATAACATTGTGTGAGTTTAAGATGTCCAATGCAATGATTTGATACTCATATATATTGCAGAATAATTACCCCAGTGAGGTTAGTTAACTGGGGCCCATTTCTTAAAGGGGAAAAAAAAACCCTTCGCTATGTATGTACATGCTCACTATCTTCTAGATATCATCTTTTACATAAACTGTCCTTTTCGTCCCACAACAATTGCATGAGGTGGATATAATTTTACTGATGAGGAAATTGAGACTCAGAGCCTCAAAACTACAAAGTGGGAAAGGAAGATTTAAAATTCAATTTTTTCTCACTACAAAAACTATACTCTCTCCACTACATTTTGTTGTTTACTTATGGGTAAAATCTAGAGAGAAAATAGCTCCTCATTTACTGTGGCAACTTCATCCCTCCCCAAAACATGATTATAAATTGTAAAGAGTATTTAAGACTCCTTAAGGCAAGTAAGAGCAATTATCATTGCACTGGAATTAAAGGGGCAACCAGACCAGGGTAAGCCAAGTTCCTAAAGAGATGAAATTTCCAGAGATGTCCTGGGAAATAATCTTGGAGACTGGGACTGATGTTCTGGGTCAGTATCTTGAAGAAGTCTTTTTTCAGTAACAGTGCAGTAGAAAGAAAGGCTAGAAAAAATGACAGATAAGTTAGTTTTAAGAAAAGAGGTTGAGGGAATTCCTTGGCCGTCCTGTGGTTAAGACTCAGCACTTCACTGGCCCAGGCTTGATCACTGGTCAGGGAACTAACATCCCGCAAGCCACGTGGCGCGGCCAAAAAAAAGAGGCTGAGATGAACAGCAGGTTGCTAAAATTTTAAGAACAAGATAGGAAAAAGAGACAGAAAACAAAGAAAAAAGAACTAAGAGAACAGAGGCCAGGAAAAACAATCACAATAATAAATAGGTAAACTAACCAAAGAAAGCCTACTCAGAAACCTACAAGGAAGAGCCTAGAAGAACACCCACCACAGAAGGCTGTCTTGAGATAAGAGTTTTGATCTAAAGTCTAAAGGAAATGAATTTGGTGACCTGACTGCAAGAAAAATACATATCCAGAAACCTAGGCTACTAGTAGAGAAAGTAAAGGCTTAGGCCTAAGAGAAGATGTAGAGAAAACTTAAAGACATTAACCCCCGGGCTTCCCTAGTGGCGCAGTGGTTAAGAATCCGCCTGCCAATGCAGGGGACACGGCTTCAAGCCCTGGTCTGGGAAGATCCTACATGCCACGGAGCAACTAAGCCCGTGCGCTACTGAGCCTGTGCTCTAGAGCCTGCGATCCACAACTACTGAGCCCGTGTGCCACAACTACTGAAGCCCGTGCGCCTAGAGCCTATGCTCCACAACAAGAGAAGCCACCGCAATGAGAAGCCCATGCACTGCAACCAAGAGTAGCCCCCGCTCCCCACAACTAGAGAAAGCCAGCGTGCAGCAACGAAGACCCAACGCAGCCATTAATTAATTAAAATAGTCAACTCAAGGGCTACTTTAAAAAAAAAAAAGGACATTAACCCTAAGTGTTAGTTCGGTTTAGAAGAATGACCTGAGAAATCACAAAACAAACTTTGAAGGAGCTATTTTATACTTTAAACATATGTCAAGCTGAGAGACGTGAAACTACTTGTCTTTCGACTATATACAGTTTGAATCCAGAAATGCTCTCAAAATATGAAGATTAGCTGTAAATCTGACCTCAGTGAACAAGGTGGTTTTAAAAAAGGAGACAATTAATGACAGGGAAGACTAGTCACCTGTGGTGACTGGAGGGAATAATCACCTGCTTTTGCCCCTAGGTGGTGAATATAAAGTTAATACAGATTAAGTGATTAGCAAAGATCCTAAAAGAGTTTTTTGTTTTGTTTTGTTTTAGGAGTGTTCATGTCTGCATCAAGTAGAACACCACTTTATTTGAGAGATTATCAGTCAACTGGGAATTTCTAAAAATATATAATATCATTCAAATTAAATGCCACAAAAGAAAGGAAGCCTCTTACTCTGCAAACGTGCAGAAAACTAATCTACCAAGACACAAGAAATTAGTTCTTGTCACCGCATGCAAACAGGTGTAACAGGTTGGTGTAAGCAGTAAGGCAGGAGAAGTGCCTGTTAATACTGTCAGAGCTAAAAGTTTCTATTTAAAGGCTCTAGGACAGGGCTGCCCTAGTGTCGCAGTGGTTAAGAATCCACCTGCCAACGCAGGGGAGACGGGTTCGAGGCCTGGTCCGGGAAGATCCCACATGCTGTGGAGCAACGAAGCCTGTGCGCCACAACTGAGCCTGCGCTCTAGAGCCTGTGAGCCACAACTGCTGAGCCTGCAAGCCACAACTACTGAAGCCCGCACGCCTAGAGCCTGTGCTCCACAACAAGAGAAGCCACTGCAATGAGAAGCCCGCGCACCACAACGAAGGCCCAATGCAGCCAAAAATAAATGAAATAAATTTATTTTTAAAAATAAATTTTATTTTTTAAAATAAATAAAATATATAGCTTTGAAGTTGAATGCTAACATATATTACAAAAAAAAAAGGCTCTAGGACAACCATCAGAGGAAAGAAAATAGGTGATAGTCCATCCAGAGTTGAAATAAATTTAGCACAAATCAGTTTTTTAAACTGTCCTTAGAAAACTATAAGAATTACCCGGAGTTTGCCTCTCATCAGCTAAACTGACAAAGAACAAGTTTCTTTTGGGGAGAACTTAAAACATCCCCTGAGGCCAGCACTCAACTAACTCTATGGTATCTTTAAAAAGCAACTACTAGTTAAATGAAGTAGTGAAGTCAAAAAAAGTAAGACAGAAAAGTCTCCATTCATTTTATCAATTAGGGCACCATTATCTTCACCAATAACCGCTTTGGAAGAGCACTGGGCAAAAACTGGATTAGCACATAAATGAAAGGTGAGAAACATGGATAAAAGTGAGAGTGGATGCCTCTTAAAGTCAGACTTGAAAAGAAGAAATACAGGAGGTAAAAGAGATGGGTTGAAGAAGGACTTTTTAGTATGAGAGGCACATGTGGATATTTAAATTCTGAAAGAAGTGGAAAAGGGTACTTGAGAGGGCAGAGTTCCACATCCCAAAAGGAAAATTAACTGGCCTTGACTGATGAGGAGCCCAAGCCCCTATGATCTACTCTTTCACAAAAAGCATTTAACCAATACGCTCCAAAAACAAACAAAAAAAACACCAAAGAAATGTGACAAGATCCTAAATTCTACTTTTGAACTCATTTCTCATTTTTACACCATGTTTATTGGGTGTAAAAAGTACTCACACAATAATAATACTCATTGAGTGCTTACTATTTCTCAGGCACTTACTATTTATAAACACTTTATATGTATTAGTTCATTAAATTCTCTGGATTAATAATATTATTCTCATTCTACAGAAGACAATGAAGGTTTAGAGAAGATCACCAGTGAAGCTGTACTTTACTATCATATGCCTCTCATCATCTATTAACCACCCTAAGCCTCTCTGTTTAAAAAGGGAAAAAAGGCAACACTTTCAATTTCCCTAAATTTTGACTTAAGTTTTGGCACATTAATCACCAATTTCTCCATTAGCTCAGACGTCTGAAGGCAGAATGGCCAAAGTATGCTGTGTAATCCACAGCACATGGTTAATAATCCACCAGGCCCCCACACTCTCCTAATATCAACCCTCCCAGGGAACGTCTGCCAAATAAATGAAATGAATCTCCAGTTGACTTACAGTCAGTCAGCTGTTGAAAAGAGAGATGGGCAGGAAAAAACCAAACTTCTCTTAATTCAAAACACTCAGCCTACTTGACCGAAAACTTGGTTCTCAAGGAAGTTACAAATGCTTGCATCTCCCTTTTTTTTTTTTTAAAGCTGAAGGGAAAAGTGGGACAAAAAGGAACTGCTTAGGGGAAAAACAAACAAACAAACAAACAAAAGCCTGTTCAAAGGCCTCCAGAGCTCTCTGTCAAGAGATCTGAACAATTTAAGAAGACAGTATAACACAGCGGAGAGTAAAACACCTCTGTGTTCGAATTCAAATTCCCCTATACTTACTAGCTTTGTACCCTTGGACAAATTAATTAACCTCTCTGAGGTCAGTGTTTTCTGATGATGATATGACAGCAATATTTGTACCCACCTACTTCACAGAATTACTTTGAAAATTAAATGAGATGATTTAGGTAAAGAATTTTTAAATTCTTGATGTATATTAGGAGCGCCCCCACCAAAAAAAAAAAAAAATCAAAAAGTTCCATAAAGTAGAAATAGTACACTCTCTGGTCACAATTAAGTGTAATCTATGAAATACAATTAAATCCCTTGCTCTTGATTAGAACATTTTACTCAATATCATCAAAGTATCGACTCTGTTAACTTATGAATTTAATGAAAATCCAATAAAAATACTAACAATCATTTTCTGGGAAAACTGGTAGCTAAGTATACATGAAAATATCACGAAAGAATATTGCGAGGAAAAGCTATGGGGGAAAGGAGAGACCTAGACCTACCAGATACTGAAACAAACTACAAAACCTCTATAATTAAAACCACTAACACATAAATAGACATGGGTATTGGTGCATTAACAGACTGATGGAATAGAATAGAAAATCCAAAAATAGCCCCAATTACTTCACTATTTTCCCCATAATATATCTGACACACATCCCTTTACAGAACATACACGAATGAAACATCTGTTTTACATAATTTTTATCGCTGCAGCTATCAACTGATCTCCCCGTAAGAAGAGAGACTGTCTCATTCATCCTTCCACCCATCCATATAGCCACAATACCAAATTCAGAACCTTATTTTTGACTCTGAATAGTTAACAGTGGTAGAATGAATTAACGAATATCCACAGGCAATGAGGATAATTTATCTCAGAATCGAATGATAAATAACTGCAAATTCACCAATTACTGGTGAATATCATCATGTAAAATCTTTTTTGTCAAGGAAGCATAACTCTAACTCTCAAAGTGAACTCTAAAGTAACTCTCAGAGATTATTTGCAGCTTGCTCTGTTAACACTAAAAATGACCATCCTCAGGCTTCCCTGGTGGCGCAGTGGCTACGAATCTGCCTGCCAATGCAGGGGACACGGGTTCAAACCCTGGTCCAGGAAGATCCCACATGCCGTGGAGCAACTAAGCCCATGCGCCACAACAACTGAGCCTGAGCTCTAGAGCCCACGAGCCACAACTACTGAGCCCTTGTGCCACAAGTACTGAAGCCCACGCGCCTAGAGCCTGTGCTCTGCAACAAGAGAATCCACCGCAATGAGAAGCCCACGCACCGCATCGAAGAGTAGCCCCCGCTCGCCGCAAATAGAGAAAAGCCCACACGCGGCAACAAAGACCCAATGCAGCCAAAAATAAAAATAAATTAAATAAATTAAAAAATATATTTATATAAAAAAAATGACCATCCTCCTAGACACAAAGACTCACTGGTACTTTATTCCCAAAATGAGGCCAACAACTTTGATGGTTTATTAAAAGTAGAAGAAAAACTTCAAACTGTCAAATACAGTTAGCAGAAATACGTTTACCACTTTTACATTAAAAATTAGATTAGCGCTAATCTAGAGATTAGATTAACTCTTATCGGCTCCTTTAGGTCTACCCTCAAATGTGGTGATCATTAATCCCAGGGTAGTATCCTTAACACTAGATTTTTATGTCATATGTGATTTTATGTCTTCCTTCCTAATTCTTATATTTGTTCTTGTCTTATAAAGTACTGCCTGTGACTGCCAGTTCAATGATGAATAAAAAACAGTAATACTGGACTTTCTGCTCTGATTCCTTATTTAAAGCAAATAATTCTATCATTAATCATTCAATGTGATTTTTCCTTTAAGAGTTTAGTAGATAATGGGCTTCCCTGGTGGTGCAGTGGTTGAGAGTCCGCCTGCTGATGCAGGGGACGCGGGTTCGTGCCCCAGTCCGGGAGGATCCCACATGCCGCGGAGCGGCTGGTCCCGTGAGCCATGGCCGCTAAGCCTGCACGTCTGGAGCCTGTGCTCTGCAACGGGAGAGGCCACAGCAGTGAGAGGCCCGCGTACCGCAAAAAAAAAAAAAAAAAAGAAAAAGAAAAAAAGAGTTTAGTAAATAATCCATTACCAAGTTAAGTTTCTTCTAAATGTGCTAACAAGCAATTTTTAACATAAATGGGTACTAAAATTTGTTCCTACATCAATTAAGATGAACATATGCTTTTTCTATTCTGTTAATGTGGTGATCACTTAACATGTTTTCTATAGTTAAATCACCCTTACAATCTTGGGAAAAATCTACTTGGTCAAGATGAATTTTGTTATTTTTTTAGTTTCAATTATTTCATATTTTGAGAGGGGTTAAACATGACTAGAATTAGTTGCTAATCATTTAAGGACAGAATCTCCCCCAGAGTACCTTCACAGAAAATATGCTCAAAATTGTTGAAGAGTCACAAGTTCTATTTGTGTATGTGTAGAATCTCTTGTTCAAGTACATAATGATATGCATATTAAAATAGAAAAGATGTACACCAGAAACAATGTAAGTTAACTATACTTCAATAAAAAATAAATTTAAAAAATAAAAGAGAAAGAGCTTTCAGACCAAAGTGATACGAGATTTCACTTTCTTTTTCCTGTTTTTTTTCACAAAAAACAAACACGTCTTCTAGGCTTTCTTTTCTCAGAAAAAAGCATAAATTCTCAATGAAATCAACTCTGTGGAAAAAAACTTTAAAAAAAAAGCTATACAGATAGAAATTACTGCCCTCTAAGACTTGAATCATTTCAATATCATCTGACATAATCCAACTATTTAAATTACTGTCCTTATTATTTAAAATTAGGAACAAAAGAAGCCTGTATGCAACTTTATACCTAGAAGGATAATTTTTTTTTTTTTTTTTTTGCGGTACACGGGCCTCTCACCATTGTGGCCTCTCCTGTTGCGGAGCACAGGCTCCAGATGCGCAGGCTCAGCGGCCATGGCTCACGGGCCCAGCCACTCCGTGGCATGTGGGATCTTCCCGGACCAGGGCACGAACCCGTGTCCCCTGCATCGGCAGGCAGACTCTCAACCACTGCGCCACCAGGGAAGCCCTAGAAGGATGATTTTTAAAAGTCCATGCCAGGGTCCAGTGGTTAGGACTCCTTGCTTCCACTGCAGGGGGCCCGCGTTCAATCCCTGGTCGGGGAACTAATATCCCACAAGCCGCGCAGCGTGGCAATCAATCAATAAATGTCCATGTTATAGTAACAGCAAGAAAATGAAATGAAACTATGATCAGTTAAGGTTTATCAAACTTTTCTTAAAAAGTTAAAACCTAGTATAATAATGTCAGTTCCATATAATGCCAGATCTGATCTTTATGCAATATTAAATTTGAATCTCATCACAAAAAGTAACCATTTTAAAACTTCTGTATGGCAAAAGTTACCATAAAACAAAGTTAAAAGAGAAATGACAGAAAAAAATATAGAATTTAACAGAGGACTAATATCCAGAACATATAAAGAGCTTCTACAAATCACTTAGAAAACTGTCAGACAAAATAGAAAAATGGTTAAAACAGTATAAACATGGAATTCACAGAAGTAGAAATGGCAAATAAGAATATGAAAATATGATTACCACACTAAGAACCAAAGAGATTAAACTTGAAACAAACATTATGGTAACATTTTTAACCCACTGAACTGGCAAAAATTTTAAAGATCTTTTAAAACTCAGTATTTTCAGGATTATAAAGAAACAGACTTTTTTTTTTTTTTTACTGTGCATGGCTATGAATGTAAATTAATTCCTCCTTTTTGTAAAGCAATTTTGCAGTATCTGACAGCAATCAAAATACAATTATCGGGCTTCCCTGGTGGCGCAGTGGTTGAGAGTCTGCCTGCCAATGCAGGGGACACGGGTTCGTGCCCCAGTCCGGGAAGATCCCACATGCCACGGAGCGGCTGGGCCCGTGAGCCATGGCCGCTGAGCCTGCGCGTCCGGAGCCTGTGCTCTGCAACGGGAGAGGCCACAACAGTGAGAGGCCCGCGTACCACAAAAAAAAAAAAAAAAAAATACAATTATCCTGGGACTTCCCTGGTGGTCCAGTGGCTAAGACTCCAAGCTTCCAATGCAAGGGACCCAGGTTCGATCCCTGGTCAGGGAACTATATCCCACATGCCTCAACTAAGAGCTTGCATGCCACAACTAAAAAAAGATCCCGCATACTGCAACTAAAGATCCCACATGCTGCAACTAAAGAACCAGCATGCCGCAATGAAGATCCTGAGCGCCACAACGAAGATCCTGAGTGCCGCAACTAAGACCTGGCGCAGCCAAATAAATATTTTTTTAAAATACAATTATCCTAACTCAGCAATTCTAGGAATATATTCTGTTGACATACTAAAATATGAACCAAAAGATGCACACACAAGGGAATTCCCTGACGGTCCAGTGGTTAGGACTCCAGGCTTTCACTGCCGAGGGCCCGGGTTCGATCCCTGGTGGGGGAATTGAGATCCCACAAGCTGCGCAATGCTCGCAAAAAGAAAAAAAAAAAAAAAAAGATGCACACACAAGAATGTTCACTGGGTAACTATAACAGCTAAAAAGAAACAACCTAAGTATTCAGCAATAGAAGACAAGTACCCTCTACTTTTAATTACTGCCAGTATTTTTGCCTACTATTTTATATTATCTATTCTATGGTTAAAAAAGAATAACTTCAAGATAAATTAAGTGAAAAAAGAAAGTGATAGAACACTTGGTACAGTATGATTCTATATCCATGTTTTATTAAGGAAAAAAATACTATGTGAGTGTGTATAAGCCAAATGCATAGGGCAAATCTAGAAAACTTATACATACACTAAACTATGAATAGTAGTTACTTCTGGGAAGAGAATAAGACAAGGTACGAGGAGGAACCTACACTTCTTACTCTATATACTTCTATACTGTTTGAAATTTTTACAGTGAGCATGTAGACTTATAATACTTGTGTAACTGAAAAACAATGAAAATTAAAATGTTTAACATATACTATTGTACTTTCTGGATTTTTAAATAATTTACACTTCAAAAATCTGCATTATAAAGTAGAGAATATATCTGCAGTTTTTAAAAACAATAAAAGAGCCAAGAGTTACTTATTTTTAATCTAAATTATTATAAGTAACAAATTGTTTCTCCTTTTGTTTTCTGCCTTGTTTGAAAGTCTCTGAATTCTCAAATTTGGAGAATTTGAGTCTCCAAATTCCACTTCAAAAGCAGACAATACTTGCAATTTGATTCCATATTAACATCTGTTATAAAACCGGACAGGCACACAAGCATATTTTTGCCACAGGTCCTTACGTGTTTATGTTTTCATTTATTTTATTTATGTATTTAACATTCAAATACTCCAAGATGATTAGCATAATACTGAAAAATGGAAGGTACTGATTTTTCTGTGATTTTAAGGAAAAAATTACTAAGACACAAGAATACACACTATTATTAAACACAATTGCCATTAGTATATAAACATAATTCTCAAAATAATACACACTTCCCCTCAAAAAAAAAAAATCAACTACACTAGGTGGCAACTGTAAAGGACACATTATGACAAATTGTAAACACACACACAGAGTTGTCATAAAACCAATTATCTCATCAAATTCAGATTTCAAACACAGAAAAAGGCACTCATCTCAGAATAATTTCTATAAAACTATTTCAAGTAGATAAGCTTTTGATTATTTGAACAGAGGAAAATTTAAATTATAGAAAAGGGTATCATATTGTGTTTGCACCCCAAAAAGGGAGGGGCTACTTGAACCTCTGTTTCCTTACAATAGAACCTAAATCTAAAGCTATAGAAATTCCATATTTGTGTTTATTTCTTTTTCATACAAATGTATGTGTTTTTAGGGTTCTGAGAAACATGTTTTAAGTTCTTTTCAGTTACTAAAAAAGCTCTAAGTCCAATAATCAGTTGTCCAGTATTTCATGCCAGACAGGAGCATCTCAGCACTATTTTGAAAAATGAAAAACATTATGTATACAGTATGGAAGAATTCTGGAAGTACAGATTAGACATATTTCCTGCCCTTAAGAATCTTATAGTCTAGTTGAGAAGCCATGACTAAGAAACATAAAACAACTACTATCAAATTAGTGCTAAACAATTAGTGCTAAAATGAACTACCAAAACATTTATAGCCAGCACAAAAGACAGTCCAAAATAGGAAAGTGCAATTAACAGAACAAATATTTGTCAAGCACACAAGTATATGAAGGTACTGTGTGTAGAAAATAAACACCATAACTAAGTTACATCATCTAGCAAGGCAGTTAAGACAAACAAGCATAGCAGAAAGCATTAAGTGCCTTAAGTACAAGGAGTTCTGAGATTTCAGAGGAAAGAACTAAAACTAGCTTCTAAATAATTTGAAGAAGCTGTACAAGGGAGGTATAACTTTAACTGAACTCTAAGGATGGTACGGTTTTTAACCAGTGACTAGAGAAAGGATAACCCAGGAGGAAGAAACAAAGACAAAATTTTAAAATGAAAGGGGCAAGATATATGAGAGAATAAAACGGAACATTCCAAGTTCTCTAGAATCAAGGGAAAGAATAAGACTTAAAAGGTAGACTGGGTTAATTATTGGAATGGCTTGAATGACAGGCTAAGAAGTCTGGATCTTACTCTGTCAAAAATAAGGAGAAATTAAAAGTTTATGAGCAGGAGAAAGACCTGATCAAAGTGAAGCTCTAAGTAACATTAATCTGATAGTGATGTCCAGAATGGGCTGCAGGACAAAGGACTCAAAGTACAGAAACCATTTGTTTGTCAACTATGGCAACCATCTCAGTCTGATGTAATAAGGACTGGATTATGGTAGTGGAATGAGTAAGAATGGGAAAGGAAGGATAGGTTAAGAGATTTCAAAGAAGAAAAAGTAAGGTTTGAGAATTAGGGTTGGAAGGAATAGGGAATTAATTATAAATCTAAAATTCCTCCCTTGTTTGGAAATGTTTATTAGCTCCTGACTACCTATTGGATAAAATCCAGACTTAGTCTATCATTTAAGTCACTGTACAATCTGACCTCAGGTTTTCCTTTCTTCCCCTCCCTACCCTACTGTACACCTGACATTTTATATCTTTGGCTTTTTCTCCTTTTTTTTTTTGGCCGAACCGCGCAGCATGTGGGATCTTAGTTCCTGGACCAGGGATTGAACCCGCGCCCCCTGCAGTGGAAGCGTGGAGTCTTAACCACTGGACCCCCAGGGAAGTCCCTATATCTTTTGCTTTTGCTCATGCTTCTCTCCACCTGGAGATCAGTTTAGACCACTGGAATTACTTGGACTGAGAGTGGGACAGAAGAGGTTCCCAAAGAGAATGGGGCAAAACTGTAAGACTCCTCTACTTCAGCAGCTGGCAATTTACAAAGTAGGTGAAACTGGCAACTAATTATATCTGGGGGAGCCACATTAAGAAACTGTTTGGAGACCAGTATGGAGGTTTCTTAAAAAACTAAAAATAGAGCTACCATATGACCCAGCAATCCCACTCCTGGGCATATATCCGGAAAAGAAGAAAACTAATTAGAAAAGATACATGTACCCTAATGTTCATAGCAGCACTATTTACAATAGCCAAGACACAGAAGCACCTAAATGTCCACCGATAGATGAATGGATAAAGAAGATGTGGTATATATATACAGTGGGATACTTCTCAGCCATAAAAAAGAATGAAATAATGCCATTTGCAGCAACATGGATGGACCTAGAGACGATCATACTAAATGAAGTAAGTCAGAGAAAGACAAATATCATATGATATCACTTACACATGGAATCTTAAAAAATGATACAAATGAACTTATTTACAAAACAGAAACAGGCAATTCCCTGGCGGTCCAGTGGTTAGGACTCAGCGCTTTCATTGCCAGGCTTGGGTTTGATCCCTGGTCAGGGAACTAAGATTCCCACAAGCCCCATGACACGGCCAAAAACAAAACAGAAACAGACTCACAGACATAGAAAACAAACTTATGGTTAACAAAGGGGAAGGGGAGAGAGGGATAAATTAGGAGTTTGGGATTATCAGATACACACTACTACATATAAAATAGATAACCAACAAGAACCTACTGTAGAACACAGGGAACTATATATACTCAATATCTTGTAATAACCTGTATTGGAAAAGAATCTGAAAAAGAATAATATATAAAGAATGTATAACAATCACTTTGCTGTACCCTGAAACTAACACAACACTGTAAATCAACTACAGTTCAATTTAAAAAGAGAAACTGTTTAGGGAGCAGATAGAAATTAATCATTTCACTGTACAATCTTCTGTACAATTTGCCACACATACACATTTAGCTTATTCAATGTTTTTAACTTTTTAAAATCATGCATAAAAGATATAAAAACTGGGGCTTCCCTGGTGGCGCAGTGGTTGGGAGTCCGCCTGCCGATGAGGGGAACGCGGGTTCGTGCCCCGGTCCGGGAGGATCCCACATGCCGCGGAGCGGCTGGGCCCGTGAGCCATGGCCGCTGGGCCTGCGCGTCCAGAGCCTGTGCTCCGCGACGGGAGAGGCCACAACAGTGAGAGGCCCGCATATCGCCAAAAAAAAAAAAAAAAAAAGATATAAAAACTGGGTAACAACCTGTTTCAATTCACCTCAAAATCAATCACAATATCAGAACAAGTCCTAACTTTTTTTTTTAATTTTGGCTGCGACTACACAGCTTGTGGGATCTCAGTTGCCTGACCAAGGATTGAACCCAGGCCTGGCAGTGAAAGCGCCGAGTCCTAACCACTAGACGACCAGAAAACTCCCAAGTCCTAAGTCTTGTTCTTCATGGTTCAAGCCAAATAACTACCCCAAGGCAACTCTGATCTTTCTCCCATCACTGTGTAGCGAAGTTTAAAACTAAAAGTTTTAATAGAGAAAAAAGGCAAAGAAAGTCCTTGACTGCATATCAATATAAATTTATTTTTACACTTAGAAAAAGAAAGTGATATCCCTATTAAAACATATTTCTGGGCCGTATACTATTAACAAAAGAAAATGTTTCAGTGTAATTCCAAAATGTAAGGTAATCTCTGAGTAATGACTTACTTTTCTAAATAATTAGTAATTTTTTAAAACTTAGTAATTTTCTACATTTCTAAAATGTATTATCTTGTAATCAGTTTTGCTTAAACAATGTTACAAACTGACAATAATTTCAATCTTTACAATACACCCTAATGGACTTAAACTGAGGACTGATTATTTAATAAATAACCTTTGATTTCTCCTTATATGCTTGATACAAATTACACAAAATAAGTCCCTGCCCTGCCCCCAAGGAGGTTTCAGCCTAGTAAGAGACAAGATATAGCATTAAGCTCAGCAATTGCTCAAGAGACAAGTCACAGAAAGGTACACTAGTCCTTAAGCTTTATTTCCAAAATTAACTAAAAGCTTAGGAATGTGTGTTCTATCCAATTTCCTACATTACTTAAGGTTTCAATGCTAAAATGCATTCAAACTGACTTCCAAACTACAAGAGTACAAGACCCCGAAACAGCCATTAAGATATTACTAACTAGGGCAGAAAAGGAGATTTACATTCTAGAAAAAATTTCAACACAGTAGATAAAGCAACCCAACTTGTCTCCCTAAATATTCATTCTTCAACAATTCCCCCCCAACCAAAACTAAAAAACATGTGTGTGAGATGCACACTTTAACACTTTAAGAATGTT
Source organism: Grampus griseus (assembly GCF_964374135.1). Lineage (NCBI taxonomy): Eukaryota > Metazoa > Chordata > Mammalia > Artiodactyla > Delphinidae > Grampus > Grampus griseus. The sequence goes on along the minus strand of NC_139014.1, from coordinate 13,851,359 downwards.
TCTAGAATTTTTATTTTTTTCAGTTTTTTCCTTCACAAACAGAAAAGTACAAAAATTTTATTCTTCATAATGATGACTATTTGAAATGTCTCATTATTTTAGGTTAGTCACATTTTTTATTGATGTACAGTTGTTGTATAATATGTTACAGGTGTACAATACAGTGATTCACAATTTTTAAAGGTTAAACTCCATTTATAGCTATTATAAAACATGGGCTAGGGCTTCCCTGTTGGCGCAGTGGTTGAGAGTCCGCCTGCCGATGCAGGGGACACGGGTTTGTGCCCCGGTCCAGGAGGATCCCACATGCCACGGAGCAGCTGGGCCCGTGAGCCATGGCCGCTGAGCCTGCACGTCCACAGCCTGTGCTCCGCAACGGGAGAGGCCACAACAGTGCGAGGCCCGCGTACCGCAAAAAAAAAAAAACAAAAAAAAAAGGGCTATACTCCCCTTCAATATATCCTTGAAGCCTATTTTATACATAATAGTTTGTACCTCTTAATCTCCTATCCCTATGTTGCCTGTCCCCCTGAGGTTAGTCACATCTTAAAACTTTGTGTTTTGGGGAGTTCCCTGGTGGTCTAATGGTTAGGATTCAGTGCTTTCACTGCCATGGCCCAGGTTCAATCTGTGTTGGGGAACTGCAATCCTGCAAGCCACGCGGCACGGCCAAAATAAAAAATAAATAAATAAAACTCGGTGTTTTAACATAGTTTATCACTCAAGAGAAATTCATATCAGTTCCTAGATTCATCTTAATCATTACACACAGTGTTCAAGAAATTTAAAAGTTGATCATGTAACAAAAATGAAACTAATTCAGGACTTTGAAGACCACATGATTTAACAGGAGAATGCACACCAAAATAGGAATCAGAAGACCACTGTTGAGTAAGTCACTTAACCTCTCTGAGCTTCTTTTTCTGCGATATGAAATTGGACCCTAGGCTGGGTGGGGGCGGGTTGCGGGGGGAGTATTGTCCACATATACAACCCAGGGGATTCACAGTACCCACCTGGAGCCAATGCACAAACTCCTTAAAGGTCTACATATCCCAGGTTAAGGTAATTTTAGAGCTTGGTTCTCAGCCAGCTCTAAAACTTGAGTGTTTTCTAACAGCAAGTATTTTAGCAATAAAGCCATAAAGTACTTGACAAAGCAAAGAAAAAGAAAAAATTCTGACAATAAAAGTTATCAATAGGACTAATAAAAGACTACCAAGCGCAGTGAGGTGATTGGACCTAGAGTCTGTCATACAGAGTGAAGTCAGAAAGAGAAAAACAAATACCGTATGCTAACACATATATATGGAATCTAAAAAAAAAAAAAGGTTCTGATGAACCAAGGGGCAGGACAGGAATAAAGACACAGACGTGGAGAATGGACTTGAGGACACGGGGAGGGGGAAGGGTAAGCTGGGATGAAGTGAGAGAGTGGCATTGACATATATATACTACTAAATGTAAAATAGCTAGCTAGTGGGAAGCAGCTGCATAGCACAGGGAGATCAGCTCCGTGCTTGTGACAACCTAGAGGGGTGGGATAGGAAGGTTGGGAGGGAAACGCAAGAGGGAGGGGATATGGAGATATATGTATACGTACAGGTGATTCACTTTGTTATACAGCAGAAACTAACACAACATTGTAAAGAATTATACTCCAATAAAGTTTTTTTTAAAAAAAAGACTATCAAGCTCAAAATTCTTTATTTTTTTTAAATTTATTTATATTTTATTTATTTATTTTTGGCTGAGTTGGGTCTTCGTTGCTGCGCGCAGGCTTTCTCTAGTTGTAGCGAGCAGGGGCTACTCTTTGTTGTGGTGCGCAGGCTTCTCATGGCCATGGCTTCTCGTTGCGGAGCAGGGGCTCCAGGCGCACGGGCTCTAGAGCACAGGCTCAGTAGTTGTGTCGCACGGGCTTAGTTGCTCCACGGCATGTGGGATCTTCCCAGACCAGGGCTCGAACCCATCTCCCCTGCATTGGCAGGCAGATTCTTAACCACTGTGCCACCAGGGAAGTCCCTCAAAATTCTTTAAACATGTCATTTCTTCTCTTACCTACAAGACTGTCAAACACTAAAAAATTGATAATGTTCATGATTGGCAATGTTTTTTGTTTGTTTGTTTGTTTTACAAGTTTGGCTTTTGTTTGTTTATAAACAAGAATCTCAACACAGACCCTCTCCCAAGAAAAAATACACAAGACGTTGCACAGACTTTGAGAGTATTTTTCCCCAGGCTTTAGGTTTACTGACTTCCCTTTGACTCTGCCTTTCCCTTTGTGTATAAGGATACAATCACCCATGTATTACTTTTTTATAGTATGTTCCCTAATTGTGATGGATATATCCTTCAGTAGCTTCCTAAAAAGGGATAAGTAGAAATAATTTTTTCAGATCTGGCATGCCCCAAAATGCCTTTATTCTGCCTTCATACTTGATGAGCAAATGGTTAGATTCTAGACTGGAAGTCATGTTCCCTCAGAATTCCAAAGGCATTGCTCAACTGTCTTCTCAGTTCTGATATTGCTGTTGAGAGGTCAGTGCCATTTCTAATTCTTCATGTGCAAGTGAAAGTTTAAGGAGTGGTGAGGCCTTCTCTCTCCCACCTAGCAACTGATAACTTTCACTGTAGGGTGTCTAGCAGGGTGACCTAGCTGTTTCATTAGGACACTCTAAATATAAGTATTTATTAGTGCTTTCTTTGAGCTGTCCAATATTTTCCAGAGAAGACTTTTTCATAAAGGAGAAAAGATTTAATTGGGTGCTAGTGTTCATGCAGCTGAACAGCAGAGGCCGGCTGGGAGTTTCACTATTTAAAATGTTGCCAGTCCCCTCATTTTCAGGTGAGCATTTCTCCCCTACCTTCCACAGTGCCAGGTATCCCTGCCCCTGGAGCCAATCTGGTTAACTTTCTTCCCAAAATGTCTTTAACTTTCTGTGAGGGTTGAGGAAGAACACTCATCAGGCTTCCTGGGATAATATATATATACAAATAGAACCTTCCACAGACTTTAAAACATTTCTCGTTTTCAGCCTCACATCTCATCTGTACCCCCAGAGATACTTGGTGCCTCCAATTCCTGAGTCTTTTCTAGAGATCTGTGATATGAACTAACTGGAATACAGCAAGGATTTGGTACGCCCTCTGCAAATACTTTATATTCTACTTTCTCAGCTAAATTATATGCTCCAACTACCTTCCATCTTCCTGAAACTTTCTGACATCATTTATTCGCTGTCTCCTCCTCTGTTCTTTTTGCTCTTGTAGGTGTATGCTGTTTTTATCCCTTTACTATCATTGAATGGGGTTTGGGAGAGAACAGAAATAAACATTTGTTCAATCCCTCATGCTTAAAAAGACGGCACAGCTCTTGAATCATTTTTATCTGATGCTAATATACATCTTAGGGTGCATCCAGGTTTTGTAGAGCCTGGAGTTTATAGTTTGGGGGCCCCACTTTAGAATAATACAAAATTAGGTATGAAAGCAAATATTCAATTTAGAATGAGAAATCATAAATTTTAACAAGCTGACAAATATCATAAACATTATAAAAACCAGAAAATAATACTTTCGTTAATTGACACACCCCCTATAAAGCCATTTTTCCTAGTTTCTTGGCTGCGTACTCTTTGAGTACCTCTTCCCCTGTGACAGGGGTTTTTTGCAATTTGTTTTATTGAGATAGAAGTCACATAACATAAAACTCACCATTTTAAACTGTGCAATTCAATGGTTTTTAGTATATTCCCAATGCTGTACAACCATCACCACTATCTAATTCCAGAACATTTCCATCATCCAGAAAGAAACTCCATACCTGGGAAGTCACTCTCAACTCTTCCCTTCCCGTGTCCCCTGGCAACCATCAATCTACTTTATGTCTTTATAGATTTTCCAACTAGAATTATACAATATGTGACCCTTTGTGTCTAGCTTCTTTCACTCAGTGTAATGTTTCTGAGGTTCATCCATGTTGTAGCATGTATCAATATTAGTATTTCATTCCCTTTTATAGCTGAATAATATTCCATTGTATAGATATACCACATTTTATTTACCTATTCATCAGTTAATGAACATTTGGGTTGTTTCCACCCAACTATTTTGGCTATTATGAATAATGTTACTATGAACATTTGTGTACAAGTTTTTGTGTGAACATATGTTTTCAATTCTCTTCGTTATATAGCTAGGAACAGAATTGCTGAGTCATATGGTAATTCCCACGTTTAACTTTTTGAGGAACTGCCAAACTTTTGCCACAGTAGCTGAACCATTTTACATTCCCACCAAAAATGTATGAAAATCCTTGCCAACACTTGTCATTTTCCCATTTTTTATTATAGCCCTCCTAGTGGGTATGAAATGGTATCTCATTGTGATGTGCATTTCCCTAATGACTTATGATATTGAGCAGCTCTTCATTAAGCTTATTGGCCAATGGTCTATCTTCTTTGGAGAAAAGTCTACTCAAATCCTTTGCCCGTTTTTTGGGGTTTTTTGTGTTTTTCTTAATTTAAGTACAGTTGATTTACATTGTTGCGCCAATCTCTGCCATACAGCAAAGTGACTCAGTTTTACACATATATACATTCTTTTTAAATATTCTTTTCCATTATGGCTTATCCCAGGAGACTGGATACAGTTCCCTGTGCTACACAGTAGGGCCTTGCCATTCATCCATTCTAAATGTAATAGTTTACATCTACCAACCCCAAACTCCCAGTCCATCACTCTCCCTCCCTGCCTCCCCCTTGGCAACCACAAGTCTGATCTCTATGTCTGTGAGTCTGTTTCTGTTTAGTAGATAGGTTAATTTGTGCCACATTTTAAATTCCACAGAAGTAATGTCATATGGTATTTCTTTCTTTCTGACTTAATTCACTTAGTATGATAATCTCTAGATCCATCCATGTTGCTGCAAATGACATTATGTTGCTCTTTTTCATGGCTGAGTAGTATTCCATTGTATATATATACATCTTTATTATTTTTAATATTTTATTTTTTAATTTATTTGGCTGTGTCGAGTTTTAGTTGCTGCATGTGCAGGATCTTTAGTTGCAACATGGGAACTCTTAGTTGCAGCATGTGGGATCTAGCTCCCTGATCAGGGATCGAACCTGGGCCCCCTGCATTGGAAGCGTGGAGTCTTAGCCACTGGACCACAAGGGAAGTTCCCCACATCTTCATTATTCATTCATCTGTTGATGGACATTCAGGCTGCTCCCATGTTTTGGCTATTGTCAACAGTGCTATGAACACATGGGTGCATGTATCTTTGTGAATTATAGTTTTGTCCGGGTATATGCCCAGCACTGGGATTGTTGGATCATTTGGTAATTGTATTTTAAGTTTTCTGAGGAACTTCCATACTGTTTTCCATAGTCTTTGCCCATTTTTTAATTGGGTTGTCCTTTTGTCATTAAGTTGTAAGAGTTCTTTATATATTCTGGATACTAGACCCTTATCAGATATTATGATTTACAAATATTTTCTCCCATTCTATGAGTTATCTTTTTACCTTTTTTTTTTTTTTTTTTTGGCTGCACCACACAGCATGTGGGATCTAAGTTCCCCAACCAGGGATCAAACCCACGCCCCCTGCATCGGGAGCACAGAGTCTTAACCACTGGACCGCCAGGGAATTCCCTCTTTTCACTTTCTTGATAGTGTCCTTTGGGGTACAGGTTTTTAATTGTGATGAAGTCCAATTTGGTTTTTTCTTTGGTTGCCTGTGCTTTGGTGTCATATTTAAGAAATCACTGCCACTCCAAGGTCTTGTGTTTCCATCTAAAGTTTTTATGGTTTTAGCTGTTATATTTAGGTCTTTAATCCATTTTGAGTTAATTTTTGTATGTGGTGTGAGGTGGCGGTACAACTTCATTCTTTAGCATGTGGATATCCAATTGTTCCAACATCATTTGCTAAAAAGACTAACCTTTCCCCATTGAGTGGCCTTGGCACCCTTGTGGAAAAATCAATTGACCACAGATGTATGAGTTTATTTCTGGACTCTCGATTCTACTCCATTGACCCATATGTCAACCCTTATGCTAGTATCATACTTTCCCATGAGTTTTATAATATCATTTTCTATAGAGATAACAGAAAAATAATTCAGTCTTTTCTCTAGCATAGTTGAACATATTTTTGTTGTTGTTGTAAAACTTAGAAAAGTTTCTTTTAGCACAGAGCCATTATTGGTAATGTTATGTAAACTTTTAAGATTGTGGCCAAACTTGGGAAAACTACTAACAAGTTTCTTTCATATGAAGCTTTAAGATTCGGAAAAATTTTTCACAAACTGGCCTTTTGGCATCAAACCTTGGTTTTTGCTCCACTAACTACATACTTCAGGTGCCAGATGCCATGGGACATATTCATATCACTATACCATCTCTAGGACTGCATGTTTATGTCACAACGCCAAATGAGTTAACACAATGTGTAGTATTCATACACACTATCCTTGTACTCAGACGGCTAGCAATACCTTGACTATACACGAAGAGACTGTGAACCACATCAACATATCCTGCTAATACCCAACTAAATGTATCCCTAAGTCAGTTTCCCCATAGCCAGATGCCCAAAATGCCTACAGCTATTCCAGTGCCACCAACACGAGGAGAAGTATGAGAGAAGGGAAATCAGTGTAAAAAGAGACAGCAATCTTAACTGATTGTGGTTAAGATATAGTACATTTGCAAATCCTTCATAACTATGTGACAACGTACAGGAAATATTGTTTCTTGATCTGGGCACTGGTTATATAGGCGTGTTAAGTTTGTGAAAAGTCTTAAGCTGCACACTTATAAGCTTGGCACTCTTTCTGTATATAAATATAATATATACTAATAAAACAATTTTTTAACATCTTTATTCAAGTATAACTGCTTTACAGTGTTATGTTAGTTTCTGCTGTATAACAAAGTGAATCAGCTATATGCATATGTATATCCCCATATCCCCTCCCTCTTGCATCTCCCTCTCACCCTCCTTATTCCCCCCCTCTTAAAGTGACCATTGCCAGGGTCCCTCCCAGGCTCTCAGATAGGATCCTGAAAGTTAAGCTTCATTAGTTTCACAGTAAACTCACCTATAAATACAACAAATTGGATTATCACAAGATGTGGTTTCTAGTACTACCCTGGAGACTTGGGACTTGCCAACTAGCCATGGACTTAAAAGAAGACACACATGACCTCCGTGAGCATGTTATTCACATAAAGTGCGGAAGAGGTTAGACTATAAACTCTTAAGACATCTTTCTAGTAGTTGTTCTTGTAAGAAATATTTACAGAGTATCTCCTAAGTGTTTAGTATTACTCTAGGTAAATGAAACACACAGTCTCTGCCCTGCACAATTTCTCTGTAAATCTAAAATTTAAAGTTTTTAAAAAGACAAACAGGTAAAGAAGTGAATATAAAAATAAATTATAGGGCTTCCCTGGTGGCGCAGTGGTTGAGAGTCTGCCTGCCGATGCAGGGGACACGGGTTCGTGCCCTGGTTCGGGAAGATCCCACATGCCGCGGAGCGGCTGGGCCCGTGAGCCATGGCCGCTGAGCCTGCACGTCCACAGCCTGTGCTCCGCAACGGGAGAGGCCACAACAGAGACAGGCCCACGTACCGCAAAAAAAAAAATAAAAATAAATTATAATAAGTCCTCTGAAGTTAACAAGATACTATGATGGAGAATAATGACGGTAGAAGCCACTTTAGACAGAGTATTTAGGAACTCTTTGAAATCATAAACTGACACAGAAAAAATAATAAGTAGAGAAAGAAGACCCCGGCAACAAAAGCGGGGTGGGGGTGCCTTCAGGTGGGAAAAAGATTGGCCTTTTCAAGACATCAAAACACAACTAATGTTACTAAAGCAAAATGAGCCAAGGAAAGACAGGGCCAGATTGTACAGGATCTTGTTCAAATAATGTCTATTTCATTCAACGTATAATGGAAAGCCACTGGAGGGTTTGAAGCAAGCAGTAAAATTATCCAATTTACATTTTCTTTTTTAATTTATGAAACTGCTCCATGGGGAATAGATTATAAAAGGGTTAAAGAAAAACAATGCAGACCTGATGGGGGAGCACTAAAACTCTGATTATTAGCTCTGAATTATAATATTTTTTCAATATAAAACTCATTCCAGAGAATTAAAGAATTTAATTCACATACTTGCAGAAATTATTTTATTCAAATAGTATTTATCTGCCTTATTTCTTTTTACCAGTCTGCTTCTGTTTCCATTGAGTATCTTTCTTATCATTTACCAAAATAACTTATGGATTTTAATAACAAATTATCATAACTCTTCTAGAAACTGTTGAAAATTTCTTTTGTTAAGTTCCCTGTAATAAAATTCCTGGAAACTTCAAAGGCAGAACATAAAATAACTCAATTACAAAAGCTGGAAAATGGTATGTATTAGATTAGGATACCAAAGAGCATGGAGTCCAACCAAAAGAACAAAAGAAGTAGCAGTGGTAGCTGCCACCACTGTCACCTATGACAGTTTTTTAAATGGCTGCAAATTCTTTGCCACTTTTTTCATCAAGAGATGCAATCTATGTTCTTTCCCCTTGAATCTAGAAGAACTTGTAAGTAACCTGCTTGTAACCAATAAAATGCAACAAGGACTTCCTAGGCTGAGTCAGAAAAGGAGATTCAGCTTTCGCCTTGTTTCCTGATAATTCCTGCTGGTACCCTGAGCCAGTCATGTTAGCAGTGTAACTGCCCTGGAGCTGTCATAAACTAGCTCGTGCAGTGAAATCACATGGAGAGGCTCGCAGATGACCTGAAGAGAGATAAATCCCCAGCCAGCCCCGAGCTATTCCAATTCCAGCCATCATCTGAATAAAACACATGACAGACCCTGAGCCAAAACCAGCCAGCAGGGACTTTCCTGGTGGTCCACTCGTTAAGAATCCACCTTCCAATGCAGGGGGCGCAGGTTTGATCCCTGGTCCGGGAACTAAGATCCCACATGCCGTGGGGCAACTAAGCCCACACATCGCAACTACTGAGCCCACGTGCCACAACTACAAAGCCCACGCACTCTGGAGCCCGGGCGCCACACTAGAGAGAAGCCTGTGCACCACAATGAAGAACCCACGTGCCGCAAGGATGATCCCGTGTGCCGCAACTAAGACCCGATGCAGCCAAAAATAAAATTAATTAATTAAAAAAAAATTTTTTTAAAAGCCGGCAGAGCCCTTTCCAAACTCCTAATCCACAGAAATCACGAGAGATAATAAAATTATTGTTTGTGTTTTAGACCTTTAAGTTTTGGAGTAATTTTTTATGCAGCAATTCTAACAAGCCTTTATAGCAAATATATGATCATTAGTTCAACTTATTGGGGGGAGGGGAAGAATTTGGCTAGCAATAAGGGTGCCTTTTTCCATATAGAGACCAGCTTTCATTTATTTTTTTTTATTTTTTAATATTTACTTATTTATTTATTTATTTGGCTGCACTGAGTCTTTGCAGCACGCAGGATCTTCATTGTAGCATGCAGGGTCTTTAGTTGCGGCATGCGAACTCTTAGTTGCGACATGTGGGGTCCAGTTCCCTGACCAGGGATCGAACCCAGGCCCCCTGCATTGTGAGTGTGGAGTTCTAGCCACTGGACCACCAGGGAAGTCCCAAGACCAGCTTTCATTTACTTAAGAGATTTGAAAAAGCTATGTAATAATCCAGAGAAAGTCTAATAATAGTTAAGTAAGGCACACTCTTCCTGAAATCAATTTAATTTTATGGCCTTATAGCCTCTACAGATTCTTTCCCTGCATCATGATTCACCCATAGCAAAAGGAAGTGCATAAATATATTTACCATGCCACTGAGCTCAGCCAAATCAGTCTTGCATTATAATCCTTCTAAATACAGAAGTTATCTATTATGGCCTAAATTAATCCCTGGCCTTTCTTCAACCAAAAAGAGTGAGTCAATTATTGCAGAAGCATCAAAACTGCCAAACAAAGCAAAAAGTATTAGATTTACTCTTTTGAACTAAGAATCACCACACATTACCACTAAGTAGAACAGACCTTTTAAATTATGTATCTCATTCATCTCTTTTTTAAACTTTTATTCATTTAATTAAATATCTAATGAGCACTGTGGGTAGGCAAATATGAGTAAGAGCTAGTTCATAGCTACAGAGGAGTTCACAGTGCTATGGGGAAAACATCAATACAACCAACGAATTTTAAGTCAGTATAATTCATGATACAACGAAGTATGCTAACGTATTGTAGGAATATAAATGAGGGTGTTTTGGATATTTCTATTTGCTCCTTCAGATCATTCTCCATCCTTTAACCAGCACTTAGTGTCCTAGGAGGCTGACGTAATAGACTACAGGAACTGGGCTCCCTTACCCTCCAGCCTGAAATTGGGTTCAGTAAATGAGAAGCAACAGCAAGGGTCTCTCTGCGTTCCCATGACTACTCGCTCCCTTTCCCTTTCTTGCCCAAAGATGATGCAACTTCCTATCACTGCTAGTCCCTAGGTGCTACACCATACCTAACTGGATTCCCTTAACCCTGCCCATTTATTCTAAGTAGTCCCCTAACAACATTCTCTTTCACCTTTTGTGAGAATGTTATCTGTTTCTATCAGGACCCTAACTGTTAAGACGGGGGCACCTAACTCAGCCTGGGGAAGTCTGGGAAGATTTCTCAGAGGAGAAAATGCTTCAGCTGTCTTAATAGCCGAGGAGATTGGGCAGGGTGACTAGGTAAGGAAGAAAGTACTGTAACAGAGTCTAAGTAAAGAGCACCATCAAAAACTTGGGAGATATAAGAAAATGTGAAAAGAATAGGAAAGAGTGAGGAATTCAGAGTGGTGTAACATAGGCATATGATGGGACACAGGCATGATGGGAAACAATACTAGAACCAAATCACAGAGTTTTTAGATGAAGGTATTTAACAGATCTGGTTTCTATAATAAGTAAATTCAAAGAAAATTCAAAGAACAAAGGTGGGCGGGGGGGCAATGGGCCTATACTTTAAAAAAGACTTCAGACATACCAACAAAATACAACGTGTAGACCCTTCCTGCATACGGATTAGAACAAACCAATTATTCAAAAAGGGGGAACGGGACGAGGAAAAGAAGAATTGGAAATGTATCTCTTCATGACATGGATGAGGTTATCTTATTTTCAATTCGTTCATGTGTCTATCAATGAATGTTTACTGAAAGTATTTTATTCCTATTTCCCATTTTTATAAATGTAAGTGCTAAGAAAACTTATTTTTATGAAAATTATTTTTAATGATCAACTAACAACTTGATCGGGTCCCTAATTTTGTTGAAATTGAAGGGCTGAAACCACGTGACTTGTGAAAAGATGTTAAGTCATTGGAGTCACTGCCTTCTCAATAACCTTATCAATATTCTAATTTGTCTCTTAGGTGCCCTGGAAGGCCTCTTACCCCAGGACAATGTACTATTTGGGATGGCCTAGAGATGTGCCTTTCTTTTGTAAAGTGAAAGGAAGAAAATATGAAAAACTGATCAACTTTAGAATCTGGAAATTGAGCTCCCTTAAAAATATCCATGGGCTTTCATTCTTTTATTTCACCCTCATTGTATGTATCACTAACTCTAGCACTGACTGTTCAATTATTTCATCCATCAAGTCTTGTCTCTACTTGTTTACACTGTAGGTTCCCTGAAAGCAAGATCGGGATCCAAATCTCTTCTTGAAATCCCAGAACCTACACCTCAGCGTAAGGTGCATGTTAAGACTCTCAACAAATGATCACTGAATGAATATGTAAATATCTCACCACCATTCCAAGTCCTCTTTCTAGTTAGAGAAAAAAGACTTGAGATAACCAAACTGGAAATCAGAAGAAACTTGAAATATCATCACCAACCCTATTTTAAAGTAAGAAAAAGACTGGTTTACTACCTAAGCTTTCCTACCTATCTAAAATAAGAAAAACTCAAAACAACTAGGAAATAGAAAACTAAAATGTACCAGGATTCATGTTTTATTACACAAGATTTCTGGTACAACTAGCCTAATTTCTATGGAATTTGAATAACTGTACCAATTGTTCCCTCAAAAAAATCAGTTGCTATTCTCTTCAAAAGATTCAAGAAAAAAATTTCATCAGATAAAAGATTATATTCCGCCTTCACTGGTTTAGAATACTTGTAAAGTCAGGATCTCAACAGTAATTAAATTAGATAACAAATGAGAACAAGTTAAAACTATAGAGCTCTGAAAAAATATTAATTTTCTTCCTAACACTGACAGACTAGTTATATATGTGAATTTCTTAGGTGACATGCAAAAGTAGATCTTTTTGCAGTGACTATCAGACTGATCTTCACTTTGTTGAGAAGTAAATTTTGCAGAGTATGGTAAAGGAGTTCTAGCCATCAAGTCAAATACGAACTTGAATGAATACTTTGGTCCTCTATCTTTATAACTTAACATTGTCAAAATTACTAAGGTACAAACATCAGTTAATTCAGTAATAATGTCACAAAGAGAGATTCTATTATCTGTTTCAAATGAGGTCCTCTTAAACCATGTAAGCTTTTTTCAATTTCATGAATCATTCTTTAATTCACAAAAGTTTACTGAAGATATACTATGTACCAAGTACTGTGTTAGACATGGTATTTTGAATGTGTCAAATACTATTTTACTTTAAAAAGATAGAAGAATCTTTAAAAATATTTTTTCTTCATTCTTCTTCCTTTACAAAATTCAATTTTTTTAAGAAAGCTCTTTCAGGGCTTCCCTGGTGGCGCAGTGGTTAAGAATCCGCCTGCCAATGCAGGGGACACAGGTTCGAGCCCTGGTCTGGGAAGATCCCACATGCCATGGAGCAACTAAGCCGGTGTGCCACAACTACTGAGCCTGCACTCTAGAGCCTGCGAGCCACAACTACTGAGCCTGTGTGCCACAACTACTGAAGCCCGCGCGCCTAGAGCCCGTGCTCCGCAACAAGAGAAGTCGCCTCAATGAGAAGCCTGCACACTGCAAGGAAAGAGTAGCCCCGCTCTCTCTCAACTAGAGAAAGCCTGCGCACAGCAATGAAGACCCAACACAGCCAAAAATAAATAAATAAATAAATAAATAATTTTTAAAAAAGATTAAGATGATAAATTTAAAAAAAAGAAAGCTCTTTCAACCTTATTTATAGTACTAAATTTATATGATTCTGAATAATGTGACCAAGCAATAAGTTTTCTACTTCACTAGAGAAAGTTATATTTAAAGCCTGATGACAGAAGATCAAACAAAAAAAAAAAGTTGAATAAACTACCAATGTTTGCAATTCTAATATAACAAAAATAATTTTTGTATTGCTCCTGTACATGTAACATAGAGTTTATATGAGAAAGTTTATCCTAAAGTATGGATATGCATTAGAAGCCAGCATCACCTTTGATAGTTTCTAATTCTCCAACTCTATTTCAAGAACTCTTATTTACACTCTGGGTTTCTGTTTTACAGGTCTTTACTCACTGTTGACATCTACCTGTGCAGAAATATCTCCATCTACTGGCAATAGATGAAACTACAGGCTATTTTTGAAAGTACCAGCAGAAAGTCATTGAAGACTTGGATCCAAACAGTTCTCCCATCTCCAAAATCCTGAGCCATTCAAATTACTCTCCAAAGCTCTTCCACTTCTTACCAAAACTGGATGGAGGGGTTGAGGGAGAATACAATTAACTGTCTAAATGTTTGCTATATCATTTAAAGATAAAAATTATAACAACAGCTAATTTAGGGACTTCCCTGGTGGTCTAGTGAAAAAGACTCCACGTTCCCAATGCAGGGGACCCAGGTTCAATCCCTGGTCAGGGAACTAGATCTCACGTGCACACCACAACTAAGAGTTTATGTGCCACAACTAAAGAGCCCACATGCCACAACTAAAGATCCCACGTGCTGCAACTAAGACCTGGCACAGCCAAATAAATTAAATATTTTTTTTAATTATAACAATAGCTAATTTAACTATATGAATTCCTTACAACACACTGGTACCCCAAGGTGTACAAAACATTTATGCCTATTTTATAAGACATGATTTCATTTAAATCAATACCTATATTAACCATTATTAATGTTGCACTTGCTCCTATAAAACAGCATATAATCGGTTATGACTACTTTATTTAAAACACAATCTTTAACGAAATTGAGTTATTTGTAGTGAGGTGGATGGACGTAGAGTCTGTCATAGAGTGAAGTCAGAAAGAGAAAAATAAATACCGTATGCTAACACATATATACGGAATCTAAAAAAAAAAAAAAAAAAAAAAAAATGGTTCTGATGAACCTAGGGCCAGGACAGGAATAAAGACGCAGATGCAGAGAATGGACTTGAGGACACGGGGAGGGGGAAGGGTAAGCTGGGACAAAGTGAGAGAGTAATATTGACATATATACACTATTAAATGTAAGACAGCTAGTGGGAAGCAGCCTCATAGCACAGGGAGATCAGCTCCGTGCTTTGTGACCACCTAGAGGGGTGGGATAGGGAGGGTGGGAGGGAGAAGCAAAAGGGAGGGGATATGGGGGTATATGTATATGTATAGCTGATTCACTTTGTTATACAGCAGAAACTAACACACCATTGTAAAGCATTTATACTCCAATAAAGATGTTAAAAAAAGACAATCTTTGCACACTACTATATGTAAAACAGATAACTTATAAGAACCTACTGTATAGCTCAGGGAACTCTATTCAATACTCTGTAATGACCTATATATGGGAAAAGAATCTAAAAAAGAACAGATGTATGTATAACTGATTCACTTTGCTGTACAGCAGAAACTAACACAACATTGTAAATCAACTATACTCCAATAAAAATTAATTAAAAAATAAATACATAATCTTTGATCAAAAATGTCAAAATACATTAACAGAATACTTTACAGCTTGAACAGTATTTTTCACATACATTATTTCTTATCTAGCAGGATCCTAAAATAAATAACACTCTTTTTTTTTTTTTTTTTTGCGGTACGCAGGCCTCTCACTGTTGTGGCCTCTCCCGTTGCGGCCTCTCCCATTGCGGAGCACAGGCTCCGGATGCGCAGGCTCAGCGGCCATGGCTCACGGGCCTAGCCGATCCGCGGCATGTGGGATCTTCCCGGAGTGGGGCACGAACCCGTGTCCCCTGCATCGGCAGGCGGACTCTCAACCACTGTGCCACCTGGGAAGCCCCAACAACACTCATTTTAAATATGCATTTATAACTAAAAGCATAGGCACCAAGAAAATAAGTGACTTGCTTAAAGGCACAAAGCTTATCAGTGGCATAACTAGGATATGAACCCAAATTTTCTGCCTCCAAGTTCTATACTCTTTCTACAACATCCCAACTGCCTCCAACAATAACAGTAAATAGGTCTACATTACAGATGTCTGCTTTGTGACAGTTCCCAGGAATGCACTGTAGTCAAATAAAAAAGTCATCTTAGATTTTAATAAAATTAAGCTTTTTCCACATACAGATGGCCAACAGGCACATGAAAAGATGCTCAACATCGCTGATTATTAGAGAAATGCATATCAAAACTACAATGAGGTACCACCTCACATCAGTCAGAATGGTCATCGTTAAAAACTCTACAAATAACAAATGCTGGAAAAGATGTGGAGGAAAAGAGAACCCTCCTACGCTGTTAGTGGAAATGTAAATTGGTGCAGCCACTATGGAAAACAGTATGGAGGTTCCTCAAAAAACTAAAAATAGAGTTGCCATATGATCCAGCAATTCCACTCCTGGGCATATACCCAGACAAAACTCTAATCCAAAAAAGATACATGCACCCCAGGGTTCACAGCAGCACTATTCACAATAGCCAAGACATGGAGACAACCTAAATGTCTATCAACAGATGAATGGACAAAGATGTGGTACATATATACCATGGAATGCTACTCAGCCATTAAAAAATAATGAAATAATGCCATTTGCAGCAACATGGATGGACCTAGAGATTATCAGTAAGTCAGAAAGAGAAAGACAAATACCATATAATATCACTTATATATAGAATATAAAATGTGACACAGGACTTCCCTGGTGGCCCAGTGGTTAAGAATCCGCCTGCCACGGCAGGGGACACGGGTTTGAGCCCTGGTCCAGGAAGATCCCACGTGCCGCAGAGCAACTAAGCCCGCGTGCCACAACTACTGACCCTGTGCTCTAGAGCCCGAGAGCCACAACTGCTGAGCCCGAGTGCCAGAACTACTGAAGCCCACGCGCCTAGAGCCCGTGCTTCACAACAAGAGAAGCCACCACAATGAGAAGCCCATGCACTGCAACGAAGAGTAGCCTCACTCGCTGCAACTAGAGAAAGCCCACGCACAGCAACGAAAACCCAACACAGCCAAAAATAAATTAATTTTTTTAAAAATGCGACACAAATGAACGTATCTACCAAACAGAAACAGACTCAGGGACATAGAGAACAGACTTGTGGTTACCAAGGGGGAGGGGGCTGAGGGAGGGGTGGAGTGGGAAGTTGACGTTAGCAGATGTAAACTATTATATACGGAATGAATAAACAACAAGGTCCTACTGTACAGCACAGAGAACTATATTCTGCATCCTATGACAAACCATAAGGGAAAAGAATATTTTAAAAAAGAATGCATATATATGTATAACTGAATCACTCTGCTGTACAGCAGAAATTAATACAACATTGTAAATCAACTATACCTCAAAAATTAAGTTTCTTCCTTTCTTTTGTCTTATAGGAAAATATGCTCATAATATAAAATATAAGTTTAAGAAAACCATCGGGACTTCGCTGGTGGCCCAGTGGGTAAGCCTCTGCCATTCCAATGCAGGGGGCCTGGGTCTGATACCTGGTCAGGGAATTAGATCCCACATGCATGCCGCAACTAAGAGTTCATGCATGCCACAACTAAGGAGCCCACATGCTGCAACTAAGGAGACAGCAAGCTGCAACTAAGGAGCCCACCTGCCACAACTAAGACCTGGCACAACCAAGTTAAGTGATTAATTGTTAAAAAATTTAAATTAAAAAATAAAAAATAAAATAAATAAAATTAAAAAACCATAATCCAACCCACATTTGACAAAACAATTATATCCTTTCTTTTCTATTGCCACATTTTAGATATGTTTATTTTTTTTTATCCCACCTTTTTCCAAAAATGAGTTGAGAGGGCTGATAGCTGGTAAACAGCAAACTTTGTTAAGTCATGCTTATTGTAATCCACTTTCATCAGTAAGAGACAAAAATAGTAATAAACTTTTCAAAGATTCATAATAGAAATGTTGAAAAGAAAAATATTGAGCCCAACCTAGGTTTATTCTGATTTCTTATATCTCCATTCATGGTACTATAGAATTTTTTTAAAAATCCATGTCTGACACATGTCAAGAAATTGATAAATATTTGTTGACTAAATAAATGAAACAGGCTCTAAAGCAGGGGTCCCCAACCCCCAGGCCACGGACTGCTAACTGTCTGTTGCCTGTTAGGAACCGGGCGGCACAGCAGGAGGTGAGCGGCAGGCTAGCGAGCAAAGCTTCATCTGCCACTCCCCATCACTCACATTACCGCCTGAACCATCCCCTGCCCGTCCATGGAAAAACTGTCTTCCACGAAACCAGTCCCTGGTGGCAAGAAGGTTGGGGACCACTGCTCTAAAGCATTACAAGATCCTAAAGTATTATGGGGTCCTAAATTAAAGACTCAATTATGCTTATTAAACTATCAAAATGTTTATGAAAAGTTCAATCAATGTTTGAAATCAGAAGACTTAAGTTAAAACTACAGTAATAGGAAAGTGTGAATTATAAATAATAAACTTACAAAGAAAAGAATTATAGATGAAAGGAACAGAATAGAGTCCAGAAATAGAACACGTATGTTGTCAACTGATTTTTAGCCAAGGTGCCAAGACAACTCAACGGAGGAAACAAAAGCATTTTAACAAATGGTGCTAGGAAAACTGGATATCCATATGAAAAAAAAAAAAGAACCTGACCCTTACTTCTCACAGCAAATTTTTAAAAAGTTAAATTTAGGAGGGTCCTACACCAAAATGTAAGTGCTAATATTATAAATACTGCAGAAGAAAACATAGAGAATTTTTAGAACTGTGGATTAGGAAAAGATTTCTTATATAGGAAATAAAAAGCATGAACCATAAAGAAAAAAACTGATAAACAGGGCTTAATCAAAATTCAAAACTTCTGCTCTTTGAGACACTATTGAGGGGGGAAAAATTGCCACAGATTAGGAGAAAATATTTGCAAAACACATATCTGATAAAGGACTTGTATCCAGAATACAAAAAGAATTCTCAAAACTCAATAATAAGAAAACAACCCGATTTTAAAACTATGAGCAAAAGATTTGAACAGATATTCACCAAAGATACACAGATGATAAATAAGTCCATTAAAAGATGCTTAACACCGTAGGTCAAAGGGAATTAAAATTAAAGCTACACTGAAGTAATCTCTACACACCAATTAGAATGGCTAAAATCAAAGACTGACAACAGCAAGTGCTGAAGTTGTTGGCTAGGATTGGGAGCAACTGGAACTCTCAGACAACACTGGTAGAAATACAAAATGGTACAACTCTGAAAAACAGTTTAGCAGTTTTTTTTTTTTAAGTTAAACACATACTTACCATATGATCCAACAATCCTAAACATTTACCCAAAAGAAATAAAAACATGTTCACAAAGAGAGGTGTACCCAAATGTTCATAGCAGCTTTATACATAATGGCAAAAAACTGGAAACTAATGTCTGTGGATATTTGTGAATGGATAAACAAAATGGGGTATGTGTGCATAATGCAATATTCCTCAGGATTAAAAGGAACAAACAACTGACACACAACATGGGTGGACCTCAAAAGCACTATTCTAAGTGAGAAGAAGCCTGAATCAGAAGACTACATACTGTATGATTCCATTTACCTAAAATTCTAGAAAAGGTAAAACTATTGCAACAGAAAGTAAATCAGTGGTTGTCAAGGACTGGGGATATGAGGAGACTGGCTGTGAAGAGGCAGGAGAAACTTTTGGGAAAGAAAGAAATGCCATTTGTGCAATCATCTATATAGGATTCCTACCTAAAATCAGGATTTATTTTAAACTAAGTTTTATGTCTGCTGTCAATTTTTAGTAAGAAACCAAATGCCAAACTTAAGACACATGTTGATATTTCTTAATTCATATCAAATGCGGTTTTTAAAAAGTCAATGCCTTTAGAAACGATTCTAAAACAAACACAAAATTCTTCACTTTGTTCAATTAATTATGTATTAGTGGAAAAATACAAAAGAAAAAAAAATTTTAATGTTAGCATTCAACTGTAAAAAATGCCAAATACTGATACCTGGAAAACTAGCATTAGTGAAATAGTAGGCTTAGTGTTCAGCAAAGTTGCTCTAATCAAGCAAAAGTAGATATGACTGCAATCCTAAATACAAGCCAATAACTAAGGTTAGAAAATACAATGGATATGCCACAAATATAAATTAGATTAGCTGGAATTACATTAAAACATAGGAAGAAAACTATTAAACTATCCTAAGCAATATGAACAAAAGCTTAAATAAACGTAAAAACATAGCATATTCCTAGGTGGGAAAACTAAAAACACTTAAATGCCTCCTTTTCCCAAATTAATGCATTCTAATTACAATCCCAATGAAATTTCTTTTTAAATTTAACAATTTTAATATTCACGTGTAAGAGCAAATAAGTAAAAAGAGTCAAAAAAAATTTCTAGCACAATGAGATTAAACTAAATTATAAAGCTACAATAATGAAGAGTATGGCACTGAACAAGAGATAATCTGACTATTATAACTAATTTGTTAACATAACTAAAAAGATATCACACCACTATGGAAAGGAAAAATTGATTAATAAATAATGATGAGATGACTGAGTAGCAATTTGGGGGGAAACATCTTCCTAAACCATTTTTAAAAATACTAAAATAAAATGTAAATATTTACTAAGCCTCTTGAAGAAAAGGGTTTTCCTAAGTATAGAAATGATAGGAAAAACAAAGGAAAAGTTGGACAAATTTGACTCCTAAAGTAACAAATTTATTCAAAATCATTTTTCTTTCAGAAATGATCAAAATTAAAAGTCAAATAACAGACTGGGGAAAACGTCTGTAACAAATATGACAAAAGATTAGTATCTTTTTTAATTCTCAGGAAGATCACTAAGAAAAACACAAATGGCCTAAGTGGTAACTAGGACAAGACCAAACAAGGCAACAAAGAGAAATATAATTAGTAAACAGACAGGAAAATATTCAACTTCACAAGAAAATGTTAAATACTATATGCCATGAAGTTAGCGAACATTTTAAAAAACAAGAGCCAATTCTTGTAATAGACTATTAAGAGGGACACATTTATTCAATGCTGCTCTAAACAGGCACAATTCTTTTAGGAAACAGTCTGACGAAAAATTAATCAAGAACCTAAAAAGATCCACACCCTTTAATGCAACAGCACTCTATGGAAATATCCTAACAATCCTTAAAAAAAAAAAAATTATCCATACCAAGATGTTTACAAATTATCTATAATAACAGAATTTGGAAATAAAAGTTAAAACAAGAAAAAAATATGAACAATGGCTGTTGTATAGATTCTCTTAACTGGTTATCCTAAAATCAGTCTTCGTGGTTCCCATTCCAGTCCATCCTTCCTATTGCCCAAAGATTAACATTTCTAAACATCAAATATATTGAAGCTTAAAATCCTTCAATGGTTCCCACTATATTTAAAAAAAAAAAAATCAAACTTCTTGACAAAATATAACAAGGTCCTAAAATGGGTTGGTCCCTGTCTACAAGCCTCACCTCTTGCCACTCACACCCAGTGCATCAGCCATAAAAAACATGTATAAAACTACAGAGAATTACTTCTATGTCTCCAGCATTCATTCAAAATAAAATGCCAAAAGGCTCTTAATGCATGCTGAAACAGGATTCTGCCTTCATGGAGCTTACAGCACAGACAACAAATGCCCTTCATTGAGTTAGGTCTGATGCTAGAGGAAGAGCCTCTTAATCAGAGAGGAAAGGTCAACACAGGTCAAGGAAAGATCTGTGGATAAGGGTACCTTGAGTTGAGCCTTAAAAGATAAGCAAGTATCTCAAGGGACAAGGGTAATTCCAAATAAATGAAATTATTTTATTTTCCACACAAAATCCTGTAAGTTTGTAACAGGCTTTCTAGACAGACAGCTTGGGTTCTGACATGTACTTAACCTCTCCAAATTTCTCCTACCTCTTGAAGCTATTATGAGAATTAAAAGTAATAACAGATGTAAACTTAATACAGTGTCTGGCACTTAATAAGCATTCAGTACATGTCCCTCATACAGAAACACATAACAATGTTGATTACAACAGTACATTTCAAGGGTTCAGCTTTCTTAGAGCAAAGAAAGTAACAGTAAACAAAAACAAAGGCAAAGAGAGAAAAAGCAGTAAGAACAGGGTTAAACATGTCACCATACAGCCAGAGTCAAACGGTTCTCTCTACATACCATGATGATATCCTTGTACTACACATTACAACAGCACAATAACTTATATTCATAATGATACTGAATCATAAATAAAACATTAAGTTCTGTTAAGTATGGTCTATTTGAAAGGAGTAGGGCATATTACATCTTTAAAAGCCTTCAAAATCTTTAAAAGACATCAAAAATAGCTAAAATTAAAACCTTGCATGGTTAAAGCATGGATCTTCATTTACCTTGAAAACTTGAGTTATATACTAAATATGCTAAATTACATGCTAAATAAATGACATGTTAGTATGTTGTGATAGTTATAGTTCAACCAACAGGAAAAAAGTAGAATCCATGATTAAACACACACACACTCTCTCTCTCTCTCTCTCTCTTTTACTCACCAATGAAAACCAAACTACATGAAGCACCTAGGCAGGTTCAGCCCCCCGGCCTGAAGGTTTGACTAGAAGAGAGAAACTTAAGAGAAAAGGAAGGAGCTAAGCCACATTGGCTTCCTCCTCAGAAACCAAGAAAAAAAAAATGAACTGGGGACATTCAAATCACTAACGCCCCTAGAACAAGTCATTATGGTGTACAGGCACATTCCCACTTAGAAAACTGCGAGGTATAATCAAGTTGTAATTTTTAAAGCCTTGAATCAATAAAATATGCAGTAAAACAATACTAAGATACCAGCATATCTAAAGTGAGACTTTTAAAGGTAATTTTCCTTTAGCTATAGACAAGGTTAACCTCATTACCGCTTAGGGTTTTATAAATTAAGAACATGAGATGCACTGTACGAAAACATTTAAATTACAAAAAGGTCTGCAATAAATGTTCTGGAGAAGTAATCTGTTATTTCTCCATATCTAAGAATTTTAAATATTAGAAATTATACTAACTGCTTTTTCCAGCCTTTGGTTTTAAAAAACAGTAACATAGGGCTTCCCTGGTGGCGCAGTGGTTGAGAATCTGCCTGCCAATGCAGGGGACACGGGTTCGAGCCCTGGTCTAGGAAGATCCCACATGCCACAGAGCAACTGGGCCCGTGAGCCACAATTACTGAGCCTGCGCGTCTGGAGCCTGTGCTCCGCAACAAGAGAGGCTGCGATAGTGAGAGGCCCGTGCACCGCAATGAACAGGGGCCCCCGCTCGCCGCAACTAGAGAAAGCCCTCGCACAGAAACGAAGACCCAACACAGCCATAAATTAATTAATTTTTAAAAAACAGTAATATAAAAAATTACCCCCAATTTTTTTACCATCAAAGAATATCTTCTATCCAAACCATCATAAGAAAAGCCTATTCGTAAGTATAATGTATACAAATTTTACATTTTATAATCAATTTGCTCTACAAATACTAGTTGAAATTGATAGCTTTACCATACAGCCCATTTTAATGATCAAGTGTTAAAGGGTCATAAAAAATAGAAGTAGCTTGATGGACCAAATCAGATTTTAACCACCAATGACCTGAGGAATCTCAAATTTGGGATTAAATTAGCCCTTCCTTCTTTGCATCAACAAATACTAAACAGTTTGCTAGTTGACTGTGGTCTCAGGAATAACATGTGGAAAAGTTTAATATCTGTTGTGGGCAGAGATCTCATGGTTCAAATATTTCTCCTTCAGTTTGTATGTATGTGTGAGAGTGTGTGTATGAGAGTGTGTATGTGTATGTATGTGTGTGACAGACAGACACCATGCAAGAGTTGTTTACATCTTTCAGTAAAGGGGCAACTCTACATTAAGGATATAATTGAGTAACTACAATTCATAAGGTACCTGGGAATCAAAGACAGTCTATAAATTTAAAATACTAGTATGGTATTAACTTAAAGCAAAGAACAATTACTTTAAATCATCTTACAGCCCAAGTGTATTGTAAACCAAATAAAAAATCACTATGGGATCTGTTTTTTTTTTCTTTTAATTTTCCTCTCTTATGGAACCTGAATCTAAATGAACTGTTAAACACTTAGTCTAAAGGTATGCCAAACATTTCTTAAGGTCTTAACAAAGAATCAACTTTTTTTTTTTAAACAAAACGAGGCCTAGGTTAAATATTTTATTTGGCTTCTCAAGATGGACTGAAAAGTTGGGCACCAGCTCCAGACCAATTCCTGGACGCACATCAAACACAGCCCTGTCATTTATCCAGTCAGTCAAAACAATCTTTTCCATCTAACTCTTTAATGTTTATGTCCTAAAAAGCTGCTAATTGAATCCAGCTCTTGAAACCTTATTTGTTAAAATCTATACCATCTAATCTGTAAACGAACAAAAATGAAAAAATACATGTTAACTTTCCTGGCAAAACAAGAAAATCCACCATACGTAACCAAAATGGAGAGGGCGATGTTTTTAATATTTGAATAGTTTTCTCTTAAAATATGACAGAGACAAATTCCCAATGGTTTTAAGAAATTGAGAGTATCTCAAACTGTTTTTACAATTAAGGGGACACAGTGTATTTAAAATTCCTCAGAAAAATGTAAAAATACAAAATCACTCTACAAATTTAGCCCAGTATTTTTTTGGAGGGATAGGGAATAAGTGTAATCTTTTCTCCTAACTTTACTCGTGAATTTTTATAATGTATCATATTCAGTAAGGAAACCACAGATAAACACTTTAAGATCTGTTGAGTCACACTAAAAACCTCAAACTCATTCTGCAGAAAATCAAAATCCCTGTTTTCTCCCTCATTTTCTTATTGTGTATACAGCCTAGAAGGAATTAAGTGGCCACCAGCCAATTTCTAATACTTTTTGCACACCTGGAATCACAGGTTCTTTCCACCATCACTGACACAGGACTGACTCCAGAGAGGAACAGATAGAGTAGATAAACTCTAAAGCAACAAAGATCCCTTATAAAGGTTTCCATTGCTTCCTAAGAAAATAAGGAAACTGAATGGGGGGAAGTAGGGGAGACAGGCATCTCCCAATCCAGGTTTTCCATTAAGAACCACTCAGTTAATGATTCTTTGCAATCTTCCCTAAGGAAGGTAAAACTGTCATGAAAGTAATATATTTTAAAAACTGCAGCCAACATATACAGTCAGGCTAAATTCTCAAATACCTAATTCACTGCAAGTTTTTATCTCGAAAGTTCAGCCAGTGGACTGGGATGTGACACACAAGCATTCAATTACAAAATTAGTCCATATAAATCTCAAAGTCTAGTGGAGGCAAACATAATTACAGTTTATTCTTACACGCGCACCCACACACACATACACACACAGATTCTCTAAGGAAAGCCACCTTTCTCACCACATATCTG
This sequence comes from Grampus griseus, assembly GCF_964374135.1. NCBI lineage: Eukaryota > Metazoa > Chordata > Mammalia > Artiodactyla > Delphinidae > Grampus > Grampus griseus. The sequence goes on along the minus strand of NC_139014.1, from coordinate 13,826,498 downwards.
AATATCAACGTGGATAATTAAGAATGAATACTGAAACTAGAATAAGTACACTGGTTTCCATTACACTTTTCAAACCCCAAATAATTTTTCCTTATACTGGGGTAACACGACCATGTAAGAATATCAAAAACGGCGCTGTAAGCATAACGTACCTGTAACGTTAAAGATTTCATGCACTTGGAATCATAAACACTTTGTAAGAAAAGCCTGCTATCTAGCAACCCCTCCAGACATTCTTTTCCATTTAGAAAAGGGAAGGGGAGGAGAGTGGGGAGAGAGAGAAAACTTCGCTTAAAGTCTGTCTGAGTACATACTTAGAAATGGACCCAAAAAAAGGTGTTTTTAAAGCAGGTCTAGAGTTAGCAGTGAGACACAAGCTCTGCGGCCTACAAGGAAAAACCCCAAACACGCTACCCTACAATCAAACACTTCCAAAACACAGAGGGTACAATGAGCCCGAGTCGTCGGATCAGGCAGACACACCGGAAAAGTCAACCTCAGTCTCCTTCCCTCTCAAAGCCGTGCGTTTCAGGTGTGTGGCACCGGCTGCTGTGGCTGGCAGCAGAGAGGGAAGGTCTTGCACGCGGGCACAAGTGGGCGAACAAGTTAACAACCAGGGAACACACACACACACACGAACACACACACACACACTCTCTCCCGTTAAGCGCTCCATCTTTAAGGAGTGTTTACTGCGCGCAGTCAGCAGCCGGATTCAATAATCCCCTCCACAGGAGCTCCTCATCCCCTCCACGACCCCACCTGGGCAGTAGCCCAAGGGCTGCTCCCCGACGCCCCGGGAGAGAACCGTGCTTCTCGGACCAGGCTTTTCGACCTCAAATCCGCCAGGAATTCCAACCGGGGGACCCCCCCCCCAACAAAAGACACCCGAGTCACCCTTGGCTTTTGTAAGAATTTCCAAACAAGGCAGAGTGGTTTGCAATTACTCCCCCTGAACTAGGCCTTCCCACGTTCCCGACTCTCCACTCACCATTGATCGCGACCCTGGCCCTTCTCAAGGCCACAGGCACCCCCCCGCCGGCTCGGCCACCCCGCGGCCGCCCCGGCCCGGCTCCTGCCGCCCGCCCAACCCCCTCACCTGTCAGGCGCAGCTTGACGGGCCCGTTCCTCCGGCCCCCGGGGTTAGACATGTCCCCGGCGGCGGGGGCGGCGACGGGGCTGCGGCCGCGGCGCTGGGCCCGGGGCCGGCGGGCGGCGGGCGGGGCGGGGGCGACGGCGAGGCGCGGCGCAGTCACCACAGCGGCCGGGGCTGGGGCCCGAGCAGCCGGCGCCGCGGCCGCCACGGCCGGAGGGTCCCGGATGTGCCGAGCGTCGTCGCCATGAGCCGCGGAGGGAGCGGGACGCCGAGCTCCCCCCTCCTCCCACTTCTCCTTCCTCGGCCCGGGACGCACAACAAAGCGGCAGCCGCGGCCGGCCGCGCCGCCTCCGCCCGCTCCCGCGCCCCGGCTGCCTCCACGCAGCCGCCTCCGCCTTTCCCTCCTCTCGGCTCGGCAAGGCCCAGGAGCCGACGGGGCCGGTCGGTTGAGGCGGGCGGTGCTCGGCGGCGCCGGAGCAGGACTCGGGGCTCGGCCGCTTCCTCCTCCACCCGCCCTCTTGTCTGAGGGAACCGGGTCTTGGGGCCGCCGCCGCCACTCGTCGGCTCCGGGGGCGGGGAGGAGACGGGGGGGGCGGGACCGACGGGGGGGGCGGGACCGACGGGGGCGGGGGCGGGGCGGGGCCGGGGGCGGGGCCTGGGCAGGCGCGCGCAGGGTGCCTGGGGCGCTGGGGCGCTGGGGCGCCAGGCCCGGGTTCGGCCTGGGCGCGTCGGTCTGTGTTGGTGTGTCCTGCTGTCCCATGCAGGAACTTGAGGAAGGAGCGGGCAAAGAAGCAGAGTGGCGGCGCCGAGGTCTGTGGTGCCAGCAGGGCCTAGTGTTCATCCCGCTTAACGGAGAGCTTTTGTCAGTGCAATGCAGACCGCTTTTATTAGACGCCCACTGTGTGCAGGGCTCTGAGAGGCTGGGGCGAGCAAAGTGATAACCGAATCCGCTGCGCTCCGGATTGAGCGTCGCTGGGGTGAGGGAAGAGACACTATTCCCTTACCGAGGGTTCCAGCAAATCCCCCGGGGTGTTTTGCTCCTGGTATCGTAGTTGCCACCACCATCCAGGACTCACCTGGTGAACGAGATCAGGTTACCGGCCTGCTTGGGCTCCTTTTTCAGCTGTAGCTCAAGGATAGGAGGATAATAATGCCTGCAAGGATAATTAACAAGATAAGCCTTCGAGAGCAATGTATGAAAAGCTCTTCGTACAGTACTGTATTTCGTTATCTCAGGAGGGAAAAAATAGAAAATGAAATAAAAATAAGTGTACCTTACCCTTTGACCCTGTAATCGCACTGTTAGGAATTTATTCTTGATATGATAGTACAGATGTTCTTTGCAAACTTCGGTTAATAACAAAAGGGGGATGAGCTAACAGCCTAATGGCGAATTACATCAACAGCATGGGTTTTAATGCCATTTAAATGGCAATTATGAAGACCATATAATATAGAAGAGTTTACAAATAATCAAGTTTAAAAGCAGAATAAAAAGTTGTATGTATGCATGCAAACGTATGCATGGGGGATTTTTTGTGTGCCTTATTAGTTTTGCTTAAGACTACTACTATTGCAATTTTAAATGTTTAATAAAGTCTGATATATTTTAATCCTAAGTCAGTGTCAGTCATTTCTTTTAATTCATCAGTGATGTCATTTTATTCTCCAGATCAAGTTACCTCCAAGAACATCTCATCAGTCTGGATACAGCCCTACAATTAAAGTGATCCAAAAATTATATAAAGTTCTGGAAGTTAGACTAGAAATTCAGGGGACGGTGCTAGAAATTCATTCAACAAATACTGAGTGCCTACTATGCGCAAAGCAGTGAACAAGTTCCTTTAGAAATGCTTCTTTGTGCTACAGAAGCTCTGAAGATACCCTAATCAATTTCAACAATAGTTGTGATCACAATTTAAACGACTAGATGTATAATGGCAATAAAACTTAGCAAACTGATGTATACATACGCATTTGCCCCATTCTAATGGCACCCACTGTTCCCAACCACCCACTAACACAATTTGTAGCTTTGTATTAGGTAACAAAAGTTAGGATTTCAGAACACAATGGAGGAGCTGTGGAGATTGCCTGTTGTGAAGTTTAAAGCAGTACATTCAAATATGTAAGTGACAATTCAGAAAAATGTATACATGCTTAATATGCAGAGGAGGATTTGTTTACTCTTGCCTGCATGTAAGTTTAAATCTCATTGTTTAAAAAACCGATTCATATAAGAATAGTTTAGGGACTTCTCTGGTGGCGCAGCAGTGGTTAAGAATCCGCCTGCCAATGCAGGGGACACGGGTTCAAGCCCTGGTCCGGGAAGATCCCACATGCCGCGGAGCAACTAAGCCCGTGCGCCACAACTACTGAGACTGCGCTCTAGAGCCCGCGAGCCACAACTACTGAGCACGTGTGCCACAACTACTGAAGCCTGCGCGCCTAGAGCCTGTGCTCGGCAACAAGAGAAACCACCACAATGAGAAGCCCCTGCTCGCCACAGCTAGTGAAAGCCTGCACGCAGCATCGAAGACCCAACGCAGCCAAAAATAACCAACAAATAAATAAATAAATTTTAAAAAAAATAATAAAACCATTTATACTGTTCAGGAGAGCTAAACTTTCACTGGATTACATTTCAGCATTAGATGCACAGCATTGCTTCATCATGGCAACACTTTTAGACATATTTTTGAGAAAGAAAGGGAGTAATAACAATTCTTAGGAATTCACTCTTTTCTTTCTGCCTAAAATAGAAATCTACTTCTAATGTAAATTGTACTTGCACAGGTCTCTAATGGGTATGGGAATTGCAGAAAATCTTTTCAAAGCCTTTTTATTCCCTTATGACTTCTAATTTGCTTTCAGTGGAATTGTGCACCTTTTATCGAATCATTGTTTTAGGCATCTTTCTCAAGTATACTGACTCCACCTATTTTATACCAATAAAATATGTCTTTTTCCATAAATGCCACTTAATAGAACCTGCCAATGAAAATGCTGTAACAACACGTTAAATAGCATTTTTGAGCAGAAGTGGTAAACTTTTTCATTAACTTATTTTAATCACTTAAAGTTGCACTCTTTATGATGGTATCCTAGACCAGAGGTGAAAATCTACACAGAGTTCTAAGAATATCTAAAATCTTTTGTTTAAATATGTTTCTATTTTCCAAGGCTAATGTTAAATTTGATGTGACTGCAAGAAAATGCTTACCATCTGTAGTTGGTATTTTTCTTCTGCTCCAGCCGTTAATACATTTTGTACATAGAAGAGTTGTCTCCAGTAATAAAAAATCTGTCAGAGGTAAGTTTATGTTAATAATGGTACTCCTGTGAAGCTATTTTTGTAGTGTAAATTTCAAATTTAATACAGTTTATGTGCCATGGAAAAAGCAAACATCAGGCACTCAGCAGTTTCTACCACTGCTTAAAAATTCAACTTTCTTTAATGTTTAACTGTTATTAATTTGATTTAATATTTAGTTCTAGCTTCCTCCAAATCAGCTTGTAACTGATGAAGCAGCCAAGCACAGCCCCCATATACTTGCTGTTATCAACCTGACTCTCCCTCTCCAACCTCCACTCATTTCCTCTCTGCCTCTGCCTGTCCCAGGTCCTCAAAGTTAGGTTCACTTAAAACCCTCACATGTAGTCCTGTTCTGACATGATTTAGGATTAGGTCACATTCTGAGCTGTTCTCTGTGACCCCTTCCCTCACACCCTCCCAGCACAACTGGTCCCCAGTGATGGAAGTTGCAGTCACATCTGGGACCTCTCTCTCCAGGTGTGGGCTCCCCCATGCTACTCACCTCAGCTCTGGCCTTCTCCGCCTCTACCTTGGTGTACTAAGATGGTAGTCCTTACCCACATCCTCTTCTGAGGGAATCTGCCCTCACCCATGGCTCTAACATAGTATCCTAGGCTCCACCCCCAGAGACACTGGTTCAATAGGTTGGGGTGAGGGCCCTGAATTTATGTTTCTAATGCTGCTGGTGGAGAGAACCCCCTTTGAGAACCACTGCCTTAGACTAGGGATGAGCCTGGGTGGCTCCGTTTGTACTTAGGTGAGCTTGGCCTCAGCTAACTGAGCCAAAGGTGGATGAGTGAGAGTGACCAAGTGGCAGATCAGATTTTCTCTCCTTGGAACATGAAATGGAACACTAAGCCACTGAGTTAGTGGTGGGGAGCTGAGCGGAGATGTCCTAGAGTTAGCAGCTGAGGAAGCCATTTTAAGGTTCAATTAGGTAAATAAAAGAGGAAATGAGTGTGTAGAAGGAGACTAACAAAACAGACAAGCAGAGAGAAATGGAGATAAGAGGCTTCATAACTCTAGAGAGGGAAACAAAGAGAGTGACCAATTTCCTGCCAGTACTCCCAGCCCAGGTGTGACTTCTTACAATTCATTTCCAAGGGATCTCACAGTGCAGAATAATCACCCCATCCCTTACTTAAGCAAGTTTAAGCGGATCCCTCCCCCTTTCATTCACTTTGTCTCTCCTTGGAACACATTTTCCTCTTCAGGCTGTCCTAAACTCTTCCCTAAACACCCTTAGATTCTGCCTTGTTCCTGCCTGTGTTCTCCCCAGAACTGAGTCTCACCTACAACCCAGCCTGTGGCTTGGATCCTACCACCCAGGGGCAGCACTTCTAGGATCTAGTGCAGTCTAATACATATGCCTATCGTGCTCTGAAATATGACTTGTGATGCCCTGCAAGTATAAAATGCACGTTGGATTTTAAAGACTTAGTACGGGGCAAAAAAAAAAAGAAGGCAAAATATGGTAATCTTTTTTATATTAATGGCATATTGAAATGATAATATTTTGGATATCTTGGATTAAGTAAAATAAAGTCTTAATTTCCCCATTTCTTTTTACTTTTTCTAATATGGTTACTGGAAAATTTGAAACTACAAGTGTGACTCACTTTATATTCCTATTGAACAGTGGTGATCTAGAGGATAATGACCATCCCACCCATCTAAACATCTACCCAGAATGTTTGCTACCAGCCAGCTGGATTCCCCACCAGTGTTCTCTGTGCTCTGCCCAGCACCGGACTTTCCCTGCATCACTCTTTAGACCGTATCCTACCCACCCAGCTCTGCAACCAATTTCTATAACTAGGTCAATACAACAGCAACTATTTCACCCTAGTGAGTGTGGGACGATCTTGTGCCAGGACCCTCTTTCTGCCCCTACTCCACCTACCTGGGTTTGACCTAAATTGACTATCATACTTTGTGCCTAAGTCTTACGACTGGACAGATCTTACACAGCAGATCATACGTCCAGTAGAGAGATGGGCTAGATGACCTCAGTTACAGGTTGGATTTTTGTCCCCCACAAAAGACATGTTGCAGTCCTAAACTCCACCCCCTGAACCTGTGAATGTAATCTTATTTGGAAATAGGGTCTTTAATTAAGATGAGGCCATTAGGGTGGGTCCTAATTCAATACGACTGGTATCTTTAAAGAAGAGGAAAATGCTGTTTGAAGTCAGAGACACACAGGAAGAATGCCATGTGATGACAGAGGCAGAGATCGGAGAGTGAAGCTGCAAGCCAAGGAAAGCCAGCGATTGTTGGCCACCACCAGAAGCTGGGCGGAGGCAAGGAAGGGTTCTATCCGTACTGTCAGAGAGAGCATGGCCTTGCCAACACCTTAATTCTGGACTTCTAGCCTTCAGAACGGGGGCAAAAGAAATTTCTGTTGTTTTCCGCCACCCAGTTTGTGATACTTTCTCACGAGAGCCCTAGGAAACTAAAACAACCTCTCAATCCCTTCCATACCCAATTATATTATATACAATACAGGTAAAAAGGCACATTGTATAACTGATTTTCATCATTTGTTACATTTATAATAGTGTGCTTTTTAAAAAAATTAAAAATCCTGTAAATCTAGGCAGCTTTTATGTACCCATTTTCAAATGTCTTAAGTATACACACTGCCCTATGATATTGTGAATTCTGAGTTAAAAGAGAATGTAATTTGAAGGGATTGCATAGTTTCCAAAGCCAATTTGGTGATTTAAGCGTGGAAGTATTACAATGAAATGTTTGAAAAGTTATCTGTGCATGGTTTGCTGTAAGCTGATATCATGAAGCAACACATCTTTTCAGGATGAGGTAGCAGCCCCAGCCCCGGGGGAAAGGGAGCGGGCGCATCGCTCAACTGCAACTACTTTGGACAACTGAGCAACACGAGCAGGCTCTAAAAAACAGTCATATCCAATCATCTTCAAAATAAAAACTGTAGTAGCTACAACATAATTCTCTAAGGGTGGGATGGGAGGAGATGTGGAAATATTTGTATGATGCAGTCTTTATGGGTAATGCAGAGAATATGGGCCAGAATGAGATCAACATGGCTCATAAGCCAATGGGTCAATGTCAACCATTGCTTAAAAACCTTCAGTGGCTGCTTGTTGCCTTTGGAATGCAATCCAAACAGCTTTAGTGGCATAAAAGGAATGCTCATGATATAAATATATAAATTTTTTAAAAGCAGAAAACAAAAATATACGTGAGGAGTGATCCCAATTCCAAAATAAATATACATATACATTCATTCATTCAAAATGATATTTACTAAGCATATGATAGCGTTGAGCACTGTTCTTAAAGCTTGTAATCTAGTGGAGGGAGACAACCAATGAGGAAACAATAAATAAAATACAAAGGGTAAGAAGAGAATTATCTGTTGCTCTCTAGAATGCACTTTCAATGTTTAGGTCAAATCAATCACAGTGATTCTCCAAAGTTTTACCAAACATGTTGAGAAAGATTTTACCTCTTTCCCACTAAACATAAACCAGGAAGGACAGACACTGCAGGGCCATATTGTGGCCCTCAATGGCAGACACTGTCTGAGATTAGAATCAACACAGAGGAAGAGGGGCCAAGGAATGAAGAGAGTGGAATATGATCTTGATTATCCCATTAAGCCCCTGGATCCAGCCGTTCCTATAGCCATCACATAGTTTGGGTCAGGTCTTCAGTCACTTGCCCACAAGAGTCCTAGCAGATACATTCAGGGAAGCAGAATCTCTGGGGTGGAAGCTGTAATCTGCCTGGTTAATAAGGTCTCTGAGTGAATAATCATTGAGGAGGTAAAGAATTGGCTCCAAAACACAGGCCAGCAAACTTTTTCCGTAAGGGGCCAGAGAGTAAATACTTCAGGCTTTGCCAACCATAGAGCCCCCTCTGCAACTACTCAACTCTGGTGTTGTAATGCAAGAACAGCAATGGATGAATGGGTGTAGCTTTGTCCTAATAAATCTTTATTTACAAAAGCAAGCGGTGGGCTAGATCTGGCCTACCGTGCATAGCGCTAACCCCTGCTCTAGATCTAAGGCCATAGGTAAAGAGCACAGCATCATAACTGGGAGGGTCAGTAGAATTCAGTAAAGTGTTTTTCCAAGATCTGTGAAATCTGAAACTAGTTATTGGTTGAGGGAAAGCTGCCAATACAATTCTAACAACAGCTAATGGTTATTGGGAATTCCCGGGCGGTCCAGTGGTTAGGACTCTGCACTTGTACTGCAGGGGGCACAGGTTCGATCCCTTGTGGGGGAACTAATATCCTGCATGCCAAGTGGGGTGGTCAAAAAAAAAAAAAAAGAGCTAATGCTTATTGAGGGCTCACTACGTGCCAGATGCTGTCCTGAAGGATATATCACTCAGGATGCTTGGATTAACAAGAAACAGAAAACCTGACCCAGACAAACTTAAATAATAGAGATTTATTATTTCACATAACAAGTAGCTCTGAGATACGGTTGATTCCGTAATCGGAGTTTCAGTGGTTTAGTGATACAGTCAAGGACCCAGGTTCTTTCCATCTCATGCCTCTGCCTTCCTCAGGGCTTCGGTTTTGCCTTCAAGTAACCATGACCACAAGATGGCTATGACAGTCCCAGGCCTTGTGTCCAGACCAAACAGTCTTCAGAAGAGACAGATCATCCCTTCCTCATCTGCTTCTTAGGAGTGAGGAAATCCTTCCCAGAAGCCCCTTCACACTAGCATCTTTCCCTCTCAGCTCTCATCGGTCAGAATTTGATCCTAGCCCACTCTTAAACTAATCATTGGCGAGCAGAATGGAGTTTCCAAGATTTAGTTGAGACTAATCAGGAATCACTCCTGATCTAGGCTATGTAGAGAATTCAGAGAACAATGCAGAGGATGTATGAATACCCGAACGGAATCAGAGTTCTGTTAGAAAGGAAATAGGGGGGCCAGGAATAGATATTGGATAAGCAACCACAAGTGATATTATTAAGTGATATTCTTTTCCATGTTTTACAGATAAGAAAATAAGGTTCAGGGACTTCCCTGGTGGCACAGTGGTTAAGAGATCGCCTGCCAATGCATGCCCCTCCTAAGAGGGATTCAGATCCAGGTCTGCAACTACAGTGCCCACGACCTCCATCACCACACTAATGTGCTATGGTAGAACTGAGGACGTTAGGGAAGAATAGGATAACTCCAAAGATTATCTCAAAATCAAGTAAAATTGAGCCAGTTTATTAAACCTGTGATGTAACCAGACCTCCCTAGCAGGGTGAACCACTTCACTTTTGCTCTGTAACAAACCACCTCATAATTCAGTGTGTAAAACCACAATCATTTATTTAGCTCACAATTATATGAGTCAGCAATTTAGACTGGGCTTCTGAGCTCAGCTGGATTCACTCATGCATCTTTGGTCAGCTGCTGGTTAGCTAGCAGATCAACTGGGGACTGGTTGATCTAAGGTGGCCTCAGGTGGGATGGCTTGTCTTTGTTCCACGTGGTCTCTCATCCTCCAGCAGGCTAGCTTGGGCTTGTTCACAGGGAGTCTGGGCAGAGTGCCAAGAGGGAGAGTGGAACCATGTAAGGCCTATGGAATCCTAACTCGGCTCTAGGAAAAGTTACTACTTTATTAGGGACTGAGCTGAAAAAGGATTTTCTTTTCTCATTCCACAGAAAGATTAATGCAATAAACACTTTTGTGCAACATTATGCCCCATTCCCATAGTTGTAGCTTAGGGAGTGATCAATAGGTTGGCCTATTTCATGGCCAACATCACCTAGGCTTCCAGAGCGCAAGGACTCTTAACCAGAGCTGGCAGATGATGCCAAGAAGTGGAACATGGATTCAGTACAGAGAATTAGAAAAGTAGCACCGTGGTCAATAGACTGAGGCTGGAATAAGACAACATGAGGAGAGCATCTGAAAACCAAATGTTAAAACCCAAAGACAGGGCTTCCCTGGTGGCGCAGTGGTTGGGAGTCCGCCTGACGATGCGGGTGGCGCGGGTTCGTGCCCGGGTCCGGGAGATCCCACGTGCGGCGGGGCGGCTGGGCCCGTGGGCCGTGACCGCTGAGCCTGCGCGTCCGGAGCCTGTGCTCCGCTGAGTGAGGGGCCGCAGCGGTGAGAGGCCCGAGCATCGCAAATTAAAAAAAAAACAAAAACCAAAGACAAAATGACATCCAGTCTTGTGCTCCCACCAAAAGATATTCCATATGGCAATCAAGAGACTAGAAGGACTTCCTTGGCAGTCCAGTGGTTAAGACTCCATCCACGGTCCCAATGCAGGGGGCACGGATTCAATCCCTGGTCGGGGAACTAAGATCCCACATGCCTCGAGGCACGGCCAAAAAAAAAAAAGAGAGAGAGAGAGAGACTAGAGCCATATTTTTTACTATCCTGGTAGAATAAATATAAACTATACATTCATTCATCAAATATTTATTGTACCAAACCCTGTCAAACTTGAATGGAATTCTTAATTTTCAAGTTGCTGTCTTTAAAAATATTCTTCAGGATGACATATTATCTTTATAGGAACTAAGAGGGTTTCCCTTCAATATCAGAATTTCCCTATTTGCAAAATTATTAAAGCATGTGGTGTAATCCATCTGAAAATATTGATATGCCTTGTTTCTGAATTCATTCACTACTGTCATTAGCAGTTTAAATCTATGACTGTATGTAGGCATTTAAAACATTCTGGAATTAATTTCTAAGGAAAGGCAGTGAGCACAAGTAAGTTGTTTTTCATCTTATGAACCCATTCAGAAATTTGCCATCTTTAGGTATGAACTTACACAGCATGAAGCTTGGCCCGCATCGTTTCTGAAAGTGGAATTTGGCTCATGTGAGTTCTCATAACAAAAGAGGGATTGCCAAAACTAGCAACTTGCTTCAACTACAGGTGAAATAATATTCTTACAGAGTAAACCTCACACTGTGAAACCATTCAGAGTCAGTTCACTAAATGTTCTCTAGAATAGTTTTCCACAGAACCGAAACCATGAAAAGTGATTCAGCCAGTCAAGGCCATGGAGGGAACTCCTCTCCTGCATCACCATGCAGGAGTCACAAGAAAGAACTCTGGGTAAATCAAAGTGAAACCTGCCTACCCTCATGGTAGAGTAGCCTGAAAGGAGAGGTTCTGTTGACTTAGCTTTTACAGCCTGGAGTAGAGGCATGGATATAGAAAATGTTAGAAAATGTTCATGAATATGAATAGAAAGATACATGGAAAATAAAAACAAACGCTATCTACTGTATTGTTCAACGTTCATTGTGAATTTTCTTGTTGGAAATAGCAATTTCAAATTGCCATTTGTGATTACGTTATAGCTAAGTAATCTATAATATACGCAACTAATAGAATGCCATATTGGCCATTAAAAATGCCAAGTAGGTAAACTATATTAGCACACTGAAATGTATAATTGTAATAAAGTTAAGTTTAAAAGCTAAGAGGGGACTTCCCTGGTGATCCAGTGGCTAAAACTCCAGCCTCCCAGTTCAGGGGGGCCTGGGTTCGATCCCTGGTCAGGGAACTAGATCCCACATGCAGCAACTAAGAGTTCGCATGCCACAACTAAAAAGATCCCACGTGCTGCAACTAAGGAGCCCACACATCGCAACAAAGATCCCGCATGCCGCAACTAAGACCCAGTGCAGCCAGATAAATACATAAATATTAAAAAATAAATAAATTAAAAATATTTAAGAACATTGAGTTAAGCATCACCAAGTAGTACATATTAAGAAAGAAGTTGAGAACACATGACGTAGTGAGTAATTCTGTTTCGAATAAAAACTTTATATCCCAGCAAGAAATAACAAACTGTCTTAATATTGAACCATAGAGGGACACTTAAATAAATTATGGTACATTGATATTATGGAATACATTCAGCCATTAAAATAATATTGTAGGGCTTCCCTGGTGGCGCAGTGGTTGAGAGTCTGCCTGCTGATGCAGGGGACACGGGTTCGTGCCCCGGTCTGGAAGGATCCCACATGCTGTGGAGCGGCTGGGCCCGTGAGCCATGGCTGCTGAGCCTGCGCGTCCGGAGCCTGTGCTCCGCAACGGGAGAGGCCACAGCAGTGAGAGGCCCGCGTACCGCAAAAAAAAATAATAATAATAATAGTATTGTAGAAACATATTTTTAAAATATTAGATATATAGCATACCTATAATGCATAAATATTAAACATTATTTTTTATATAAAAATTTTTTAAATTTATTTTTGGCTGCGTTGGGTCTTTGTTGCTGTGTGCGGACGGTGGCTTCTCTTGTTGCGGAGCACGGGCTCTAGGGACGAGTGCTTCAGTGCTTGTGGCACACAGGCTCAGTAGTTGTGGCTCACGGGCTCTAGAGCACAGGCTCAGTAGTTGTGGCTCACAGGCTTAGCTGCTCCGCAGCATGTGGGATCTTCCCAGACCAGGGCTCGAACCTGTGTCCCCTACATTGGCAGGCAGAGTCTTAATCACTGCGCCACTGGGGAAGTCCCTAAATATTATTAATATGTATATTTCTTTATGTGGGAAAATGCTTCCAATATGCTGTCAAGTGAAAAAAACCTTTATAATATAGTACTACTGTATAAATATATTAACAAAAATAAAATATATATGCAGATTTAAACATCTTAAAAAAAACACACCCAAATGTAACAAGAAGTCATTTCTAGATAATAGGATTTCTATTTCTTCTTCTTTTGCATATTTATACTTCCACTTTTTTCTATAATGAACATCTGTTACTCATGTAATAAAAGTTTAAAATATTGCCTTTTTAGTAAGATTAAAAACATGCAGGGACTTCCCTGGCGGTCTAGTGGTTAGGACTCCATGCTCCTGATACAGGTGCACGGGTTCATTCCCTGCTTGGGGAACTAAGATCCCACATGCTGTGTGGCGCAGCCAAAAAAAAAAAAATGCAAATAAAAAAGAATGAAAGGATGACATACTCCAACCAATGACATACACCAGCAAGGGTGTATCAACTACATGACATCATCAACTAGATGATGGCATCATATGGGATTTTTATTTTCCTCTTTAACTTCTATGTTTTCTGAATTTTCCACGAAGAGTATAAAATCATATTTCATATGTTAGTAACATTACATATTACTAATAGAAATTATTTCACCCCATATTGGATAAATGGGCAGGGGAAAGGAAATGGTTAGTTAGGACAAAGGTTACTTCAATAAACTAAAAATAAAAACTTCTGCATTATCATCAATTGCTGTAGATTCCTTCTTCAGAAATGTGATTGTCAATGGCAAGATTCCTAAATGAAGCCAATAAAGGTTTACAGTAATTTGCAAATACCAGCAACACCTTTGTATTGGTCCAAATGGTGGTGGGATCCCTGAGTCAACATCGCCCCCTTCCTGTGGTCATAGCATTTTTCTCTGAGACAAGGACAGCCCTATGCCAAATTCAAGTGAGAAAACTGGAGCTTAACAGGGATCTCTTGGGTCACTTAGATTCAGATTCAATTGCTCAAGTAGAAGCTGAGGGAGATGTGAACCAACAACACCCCCTGTGGAAATTTCAGGCTCTTAGCTGACAGTGGGTTCACCATGAGTCATTCCAGTGTCATGGGCTGTTAGCTGAATTCACAGCAGGATTCTATTGGGGATGAGGGTCATGATAGTCGCCCTCTACCCACAGCCCATCAGCCTGCGCCGTAAGCAATACTTTCAGTTCTGGGTGCTATACTGTAAAAAGGACAAAGGAGAAAGAAATCAAGATGCTGAGGCACTTCAAGCCATGCCCCATGCAGAATGAAAAGCTGAGAAAGAAAATTCAGAGGAACACATCAGCTGCCTTAAAATAACTGGTAAGAGATCGCATTCAGGTGAATTAAAATTCTTCCACATGGTTTTGCAGGGAGGAGCCATGACCAGTGTGGTGGAGTTGGGATTAGAATTCTATTGAGACAGACCTTGAGACAGGAAGAAGGCTTTCTGAGTCATTTGAATTGGCAGAAGATACAATGGCTTTGAACCTGCTCCTCAGAATGTGGTCTGCAGAACCACAGCATGGACCTCAAGGGAAGCCCACTAGAAAAAACTGCTAGGGGACTTGCCTGCTGGCACAGTGGTTGAGAGTCCACCTGCCAATGTAGGGGACACGGGTTCGAGCCCTGGTCCGGGAAGATCCCACATGCTGTGGAGCAACTAAGCCCGTGTGTCACAACTACTGAACCTGCACTCTAGAGCCCACGAGCCACAACTACTGAGCCCACGTGCCACAACTACTGAAGCCCGTGTGCCTAGGGCCCATGCTCGGCAACAAGAGAAGCCACGACAGTGAGAAGCCTGCGCACTGCAACGAAGAGTGGTCCCCGCTCACCGCAACTGGAGAGAGCCTGTGCACAGCAGCGAAGACCCAATGCAGAAAAAAAAATAAAGAGTATGAATAAAAAAATAAATTTATTTTTTAAAAAAAAGAAAAGAAATAAGTGCTGGGTCTCACTCAAGACATACTGAATCAGAACCTGCAGTTCAAAAAAAAGATGCCCAGGTGACTCAAATGCACACTCAAGTTGTGGGGGCACTGATCTGGACTGCCCACCTGGGGAGGGGATAAGTGTCCTGTTGCGCTGGAGAGAAATCAGAGGCTGAGCTACCGTCATTCAGGAAACTGAGGAGAACTTAAACTGGAGGAGTATCTGAGAAAGATTTATGAATAAGAATGTTCATTGAAGCAGAGTTTGAATTAGAAAATCAAAATCTGGTAAAAACTATAATGAGAAAATACAAAGCCATTAAAAATTATATCTTAGATGAATATTTAAAAGCATTAAAATATTCATTAAAAATGGTCATAATACTTTAAGGGAAAATAAATTACAAAATAATATGTACAATGTGATATTTACCATGTGTATTTAACATTCTCTTAAAAGTAATTATGAGAATCTTAAAAATATACTTAAAAGGTTATCTAGCCTATGGAGACTGATTGTTTTTTTAAATGTTTATTATAGAAAAAGGAAAAATTGCTCATTATAAAATTTGGAAAATGGTAAACACTATAAAGGAGAAACTAAAAATGACTTATCTATCACTCAAAGATAACCATTGTATATTTCCTTTGACTGCTGATTCTATGCAAATTTATGTATTTTAAATAATATTTTTCTGATTATAAAAGTAATACATGTTCAATGTAGAAGATTTGGAAAATCAGAGAAGTACAAAGGAGAAAATTTTTAATATTTAGATAAAATCACTATTAATATTTCAATCCAGCTTGTGTTTTTATGCATAAACATAAAAAAAATTTAAACCAAGTTGTAATCATACTGTAAAAACAATTTTACATCCAGATTTTTCACCTATCATGAGACTGTTTCCATATCATTAAATATTATTATTATAAGTGGCTATATAGTTGGGTTTTTTTTTTTTTGGTACGCGGGCCTCTCACTGTTGTGGCCTCTCCTGTTGCGGAGCACAGGCTCTGGACGCGCAGGCTCAGCGGCCATGGCTCACGGGCCCAGCCGCTCCGCGGCATGTGGGATCTTCCCAGACCGGGGCACGAACCCATGTCCCCTGCATCAGCAGGTGGACTCCCAAGCACTGCACCACCAGGGAAGCCCGGCTATACAGTATTTTATCCTGTAAATATACTTGATTTATTGCCCATTCCAATAGTGATGAATATTTAGGTTGTTTCCAATTTTCCACTAGTTTACATCTGTAAAGAATACACTTGCTGGGCTTCCCTGGTGGCACAGTGGTTAAGAATCCACCTGCCAATGCAGGGGACATGGGTTCGAGCCCTGGTCCGGGAAGATCCCACATGCCGCAGAGCAACTGGGCCTGCATGTCACAACTACTGAGCCTGCGTGCCACAACTACAGAGCCTGCGTGCCATAACTACTGAAGCTCGCACGCCTAGAGCCCGTGCTCCTCAACAAGAGAAGCCACTGCAATGAGAAGCCCATGCACCACAACGAAGAGTAGCCCCCGCTCGCCGCAACTACAGAAAGGCCGTGCGCAGCAAAAAGGACCCAATGCAGCCAAAAATAAATAAATAAATAATTTTATATATTAAAAAAAGATACATTTGCTCATGACTCCCTGGTCATTTTATTAGACTGAGTCCTAGAACTGGGATTACCTTGAGGTCAAACGGCATGAACTCTTTCTAGATATAGCCTTTTTTCAGAAAAATGAGACACAGTCTCACTACATGCCCACCAGCCTTTCTTTTCCTAAAAGCTGACAGTGTGGACTGGCAAATTCTCTGAACTCAGAGACTTTCTTGGAATTTATTTGTTTTCTTTAATGACACACATATTCAGTTTCTTCCGTACCTGTTTGCTTATTCTGATACACTACTTTTTCATGGATCAATTATGGTCATTTATAGTTCTCCTGAAAAATTTTCTACTTCATCAAGAATTGCAGATTTACTAGAATTGAGTTGAACATCATATGTTTTAATTTTTAAGGGGTTTCTTCCCATCTGATATTATATTCTCTTCCTCATTTCTAATTGTAGTTATTGTGAGGGTTCCCCCTTTTTTTTGTCTACTTAGATCACCAGATTGTTTTAATATTTCAAAGAATCAGCCCTTCAATTTGTTTATCAATTCAAACTTATTTCTGATTCATTTACTTTTCTTTATTATTTCCTTCAGAGAATAACTTCCCAAGCCTAAAAACAATAAAAGTGACTACAAAGGAAAAAATTATGCATTTAACTCTATAAAATTATTTTTAAAACTTATGCAGACCCAAGAAAAATTAACACAAAAGTAAAAGAAACAGACTGCACTCTGTTCCCAAATGTGATTAGGAAAGTTTTAATATTTTTATTATGTAGACAAATTTACAAGAAAAAAACCCCAAGAACCCAAACGATTAATGGACAAAGTACTTGCACATGTAGTTCAAAGAAAAATTTTTAATATTCAAAAATATTTAATGGGGATATATGTATATGTATAGCTGATTCACTTTGTTGTAAAGCAGAAACTGACACACCATTGTGGAGCAATTATACTCCAATAAAGATGTTAAAAAAATAAAAATTTTTAAAAATAAAGGTTTCCCTATAAAAATTTTTTAAATTATTCAAACGTTAAAGTATGTATAATTAATTGAATCAGGAAAATACAACAATAAAGAATAACCTCATGTTAGAGTTTCATAGAGCTCACTGCCTTTTTTTTATAATAGCCTTATTGAGGTATAATTCACTTGCCATGCAATTCATCCTTTTAAAGTGTACAATCCAGTGGGTTTTAGTGTATTCACAGAGTTGTACAACCATATCACTATCTAATTTTAGAACATTTTCATCACCCCAGAAAGAAACACTGAACCCACTAAAAGTCACTTCCCACCCCTCTCTCCTTCAGCAGTAGACAACCGCAAATCTACTTTCTGCCTTTTTAGATTTGCTTATTGTGGACATTTCAAATAAATGGATTTACAGTAAGTGGTCTTTTGTGACTGGCTTCTTTTACTCACTATGTTTTCAAAGTTCATCCATGTCATAGCATGTGTCAGTATTACAATCCTTTTCATTAATGAATAATATTCTATTGTATGAATAGACCTCATTTTTGTCTATCTATTCATCATGGGCATTTGTGATGTTTCTACTCTTTGGTGATTATGAACTTTCATGCTCAAGTCTTCATGTGGAAGGACTCTGTCTTTTACACAGCTGGAAATATATAACTTGGATGTAACTCTTTGACAAAGTCATATATAAAATGTCCATAGCTTTACCATAATCTCACCTCTCAGAATCTGATTCAAAAAACCAATAATATAGGATGTGGGAAAGCACTAAGTAGAAAACTGCTCATGATATTATTTAAGCATGTGCCCTGTTTCTCCAGCAAAGGGACAAAAATAAGGACCCATCTTCTTTATAATTTACATGACTGGAGACAAGTTGCTGTCTTTCTTTTATCCCAAGAAGCTTTCCCCAAAAGCTTCTGTGCTTCTTTTTGACTAAGAAAATGGGTCAGTCACCAAAGGGACCCATCTCTGCCACAGTTGCTGGGTGGCTCTCCCAGAGGGTTGGAAGGAGGCTGCTGGGCACTTGGGCACAGGTTGGCTACCCCTGCTCATTCCCCCAGAAGGGCAGGCTTCCGGCCCCAGCCCCTCCCTGGCCCACCCTGGTGAGATCCTCCCCCAGCCCCTTCCCCCACCCCACGCCCCCACCCTCCGGTGTCTTTTGGATGACAATGAGGATCATCTCAGCCCATTAGTGAGACTAATACTATGAAGTCTCATTAAGCGAAGATTTTCCCACCACTTCCCCACAACTTTTGAGCTCTGCCGTCCAGAGTTTGGATGGAATGGTCTCACACTCTGAACTCTTGGAAGCCCTCAGAGTCTGGGGTGCTCTTTGCTTTACATGTACCTGACCACAAGGAGCCACCCAAGGGGGTCTTCCTAAAGATCAGTCCTATGCTCCCCTGGTGGCGCAGTGGTTAAGAATCCGCCTGCCAATGCAGGGGACACGGGTTCGATCCCTAGTCCAGGAAGATCCCACATGCTGTGGAGAAACTAAGCCTGTGTGCCACAACTACTGAGCCTGCACGCCTAGAGACTGCGAGCCACAACTACTGAAGCCCGCGCGCCTAGAGCTCATGCTCCGCAACAGGCGAAGCCACTGCAATGAGAAGTCTGCGCACCGCAAAGAAGAGTAGCCCCCACCACAACTAGAGAAAGCCCACGCACAGCAACGAAGACCCAACGTCGCCAAAAATAATAAATTTTTTAAAAAGATCAGTCTTCATTCCATCTCAACAGAGAGGTGTCTCATCTGATGAGTGATTTTGGGAAAAGGAACTGAGCATGTATGGCCCCACCCCTGAGGGGTTGGTTCTCTCACCTTGAAAGCTAATGGTCTCCTAATGCAAAGATGGGCTCTGTCCCTCCGAGGCAAGGTCGGCAGTTCTCTCTAACGAGGGAGATCTTGCAGAGAGCATGACTGGAGAACAAGTCAACTAGCTCTTTATTTCATTGATAATAAAGCTGATATTTTGATCTCTAAAAAAAAAAAAAAAAAGATCAGTCCTACTGCGGGCAGCTTCTATTTTTAAAATGGAAACGTTAGTTTTCTGTGAATGGGCAATAAATTTCACTCAAAACTCAAAAAATACAAAGGGATACACAGTGAAATCTTGTCCCAGCCCCCCGCTTAGGGACAATATTAGGGACTAGCCAATATTACAGTTTGGAAACTGATAATACATAATCTTTTTCACACCTTGTTTTCTTTAATTCTCATCCCTCTCAGTGCATAACTTGGTTATATCTTAACTTATTTAACCCATCCTTTATTAGGTTGTTTCCAATCTTTTGCTAATTAGTCAACAGTACAACAAATACCCTTATAAAGTCAAAAGGGTTCTGCACCCAAATTCCAATGTGTAGATACGGGTTTCCCCCACACACCACCAAGCAATGTTCTGACACCAGCTGGGTATCCTACAGTTCAATTCAGTTCTGCACTATCTGATAGCGTCAGATTGCACAGGTTAAAGGCTCAGTCCTACAAGACTGCCCACATCCCCCTTCAGAGGCTGATCACAAGCCTAGGTTATTGCCTGTACTTCTGACTGACCGGCTACAGATCAGAGGTTCCAGCAACCCACTCCTTAGTTTCAATTAATTTGCTAGAGCAGCTCACAGAACTCAGAGAAACATTTTACTTACTAGATTACCGGTTTATTACAAGAGGATTTAATTCAGGAACAGACAGATGGAAGAGATGCATGGAACAAGGTACATGGAAAGGGTAAGGAGCTTCCATGCTCTCTCCCAAAGCAGTACCCTCACCAATCTCCACATGTTCACCAACCCCGAAGCTCTCAGAACCCTCTCCTTTTTGGGTTTTTATGGAGGTTTCAGCACACAGGCATGATTGATTAAATCACTGGCCATTGGTAATTGAACTCAATCTCCAGCCCCTCCCACTCCCAGAAGGTCGGGAGGTGGGACTGAAAGTGCTAACTCTCTAATTACAGGGTTGGGTCTCCTGGCAACCAGCCCCTAACCATAGATCATATTAACATAACAAAAGACACCTTTACCACTCTCCTCACTTCGGAAATTCCAAGGGTTTTAGGAGCCCTGTGCCAGCCACACGACCAAGACCAAATGTATAAATCACAATATCACAAAAGGGCATCGTTGCTCATGATAAATCAATGAGTTAAATGGTAAACGTACCCACCTAACTCATAGATGGTGGGATGGGGATTCAAACCAAGGTTCTCTAAGCTAGGGTTTAGGATCTTAACCATGAAGCTAAACTGCATTTTTGGTCTCTCTCAATCTGAAGAAATAGTGTTACTGTCCAGGTAATTTTCAATGAATTGCTCTTAAAGTGAACATTTTTTCATACGTTTAAGAATATTTTGTTTCCTTTTCTGTGAAATCTCTCTATATAGTCTTTGACCATTTTCCACTAGGTTACTGGCTTGTTCCCTTACCAATTGTAGAAACTCTTAATATATTAGAGAAATTAGCCCTTTCTGTATTCAAAATCGAAAATGTATTTCACAGTTTGTCATTTTTCTTCTGACAGTTTGTACAGAGGTTTCTGCCATGAAGAAGTTAGATTTTATATGATCATATTTATTCATTTTTAAATTTTATGGATGCTGGACTTCGTTTCATACTTGGACAAGATTTTCATTTATGAAATAATAAAAAAATTCTCCAGTGGATTTTTCAAGTATTTTTATAGCTTCTTAGGGTTTTTTTTTTTTTTTTTTGGACATCTAAATATTTGGTGATCTTGAAATATGTCCTAGTTCAAGATACGGATTTGAGAGTTTTTTTCTTCCAGTTGGCTACTCAGTTGTCCCCAACACTGTTTTTTTTTTAGTTATCTATATCCCCCATTAATTTATATACCCTTATAATATATCAAATTTCACTGAAAACATTCAAGTGATACCTTCTTCTAGTTTATAAAAAAAACCGAGTATAGACACCCCTTATGAATACCAGGGACACCTTAAATATCTGATAACAGAGACCAACAATAGGATTCTGGTTAAAGTGTATTCTTGTAAATCTCCCTGATGAAATCCCTTTAAAGCGATGATTAAAAAGAGTATGTCAAAATGTAGGGGAAATGCTTCTGATACAAATGTCAAGTGAAAAAAGAAGGATATAAACTTTATGCAAACCAAGAATATGACCACATTCTGAAAACATGCATAGCAAAGAATCATATGAGCAAAACACCAGAGGATAATAGTGGTTTTGTTGGGAGGAGAGACAAGAGATTCCCCCTACCTTTTTTTCCCTGAATTTTTTGAAAGCGGTGGTATCAGTATAATTTTCAAATTTAATTTTTAATAATGGCAGACTGTCCATATGGGTTTTTCTCCTGTGTCTCGGGAGACCTCATTACAATGATAGTAAAGAAATAAAAAGATTACAAACCTATGAGGAAAGAAGAAAAACAAAGGAAGCAAAATATCTCATGGTTGAAAAATTCCAACACATTTTTGGGAGAGGGCAAGCTGGTGGAGGAGTGGTAACAGACACCACAGAGCTGTGAAGGAAGCGACAAGAAGGCGCTGGGTGGGGTAGTGATTAAAGTAAAACATGTCACTTGTGGACAGGACTCCAGACTCCCCTCCTGGGAGATGTCGCTGACTCACTGTGCGTGCCCTCCAGCCAAGACACTTAGAAGTGCTCCTGCCTCTTTTCTCCCAGCTGAACAAGGAACACTGTGTTTAAAGTCTCTAGCTTCCACTTGGGGCTGTGGGGAGGTTAATTACTGTTTGAGAAGGTATGTGAGCTGGTGGGATAAAAGACCCAACAGGCAGGAGGAGGGTTATTACCAGTCATGTAACCCTTTAAATCCCATGATCCTCTCATGCACCCAGGAGGCCAGCACTCTGGGTTTAGAGTTGGGCAGTGCAGGTGAAGCCTATTGCACGCTGTGGCCAATCACAAGCCTAGGTTATTGCCTGTACTTCTGACTGACCGGCTACAGATCACTATCAGAACAGGGTAGGGATGGCCAACTTGAAGATATGAATGGATGTGAGACTCCCAGCCAAGATACCAGCCCAGGCACATCCTTGAACTAGTGACCTGTCCTCCTTGGTCCCCTACCCAATGCCCCTGTTCCTCCCCAAATCTGGAGTCCTGTCTTTTTAAAATCTATTTTATTGAATTATAGTTGATTTACAATGCTATATTAATTTCTGCTGTATAGCAAAGTGATTCAGCTATACATATATATACATTCTTTTTCATATTCTTTTCCATTATGGTTTATCACAGGATATTGAATATAGTTCCCTGTGCTACACAGTAGGACCTTGTTGTTCATCCATTCTACATATAATAGTTTGCATCTGCTAATCCCAAACTCCCAATCCATCCCTCCCCCACTCCCCCTTCCCCTTGGCAACCACAAGTTCGTCCTCTATATCTGTGAGTCTGTTTCGTAAATAAGTTCTTTTGTGTCATATTTTATTTTATTTATTTGGTTGCACCGGGTCTGAGTTGCGGCTCACGTGCTCCTTAGTTACAGCAGGCGGGCTCCTTACTTGTGGCATGTGAACTCTTAGTTGCAGCATGCACGTGGGATCTAGTTCCCTGACCAGGGATCAAACCCGGGCCCCCTGTACTGGGAGTGCAGTGTCTTATCCACTGCGCCACCAGGGAAGTCCCTGTGTCATATTTTAGATTGCACATATAAGTGATATCATATGCTATTTGTCTTTTTCTTCCTGACTTAACTTCACTTAGTAAGATAATCTCTAGGTCCATCCATGTTGCTACAAATGGCATTATTTCATTTTTTTTAAGTTTTTTTTTAATTGAAGTATAATTGTTTTACAATGTTGTATTAGTTTCTGAAGTGAATCAGCTGTATGTATACATATATACCCTCCCTCTTGGACCTCCTTCCCACCCCCCTATTTCATTCTTTCTTATGGCTGAGTAGTGTTCCATTGTACATAAGTACCACATCTTCTTTATCCATTCATCTGTCAATGGACATTTAGGTTGTTCCCATGTCTTGGCTATTGCAAATAGTGCTGCTATGAACATAGGGGTGCCTGTGTCTTTTTGAATTAGAGTTTTTGTCCAGATATATGCCCAGGAGTGGGATTGCTGGATCATATGGCAACTCTATTTTTAGTTTTTTAAGGAACCTCCATACTGTTCTCCATAGTGGCTGCACCAGTTTACATTCCCACCAACAGTGTAGGAGGGTTCCCTTTCTGGAGCCCTGTCTTAAGTTCTTACTTAGAGCTCCTTGCTGCCCTGCCTTAATCCTACTTATCAAGACAAGTCCAGTCTCCGCACGCTGGGAGCCCCGATACCCTAGAATTGCTACTCAGAATGTAGTGCTCTTGTCAAGATGTCCAAATGTGGTACAATTTGGTGATCTCCAATAAATTGATGGTGTTAGCACACCAGACACACACACACAAACTTGATTTCAAGAACTTGCCGGTGGGCTAGGATCCAGTCTCCTTTCTATGGCTTGGAAACCAGATGGGACTAAAAATATTCATGTATTTATTCAGTCAATTGTCTTCATTCTTTCTTTGAGGGAATGAATTTCTAAGCCCAGAAATGTAGCTTTGAAGACCACAATAATCATTCATTGAAAATCCGCTCTATAGGTCAGTCCCTGTCCTAGACCCTATGAAAACACAAAGAAATACAACTCCTACCTCAGAGCTAGCTAGACTATTTACACTCCTTTTAAAGATCTAAGCGTTCTTTTCTCAATGAGGGCGGGAACCATGTCTGGCTTATTTGTGCTGTATATTGCATTAATTCATCCAGTAAATATTTACTGAACACCTACCATGTGCCAGGTCCCGATTCAGGCACTGCAAATACAACAATGAATGAAAACAAAGTATCTATTCTCAATCTAGATTCTAGTAAGAGAGATAGACAATAAATTAATGAAGAAAGAAACCCATAATATGTAAAGCAGTGGTAAATGCTTAGGAAAGATTAAGAAGGGTAAGGAGACAAAAGTGGTGGAAGATGTTATTTCGCAGAGGTTTGTCAGGGGAGAGTTCTCTGATGGGGAGAAGTTCAAGCAGAGACTTGATTAGGCTAGGAAGCAGGCTGTGTAGAGATCTGGAAGCAGAGGGAGCTGGAAGTACAAAACCCTCAAGGGAGGAACAACCAACAGTGTATGTTGGAGAACAACATATTGAGTGGAGTGAGCAAAGTTTGGGTGCAGTCGGAAAAGGGGGTTGGGGAGAGGGTGTGGCATTGCCATGCAGGGCCTTTTAGATAAGGACTTTGTGTAAGCTTTGTATAGAAATATAACACAGGTAGAGAAAAGTACACAAATTGTAAACGTACAACTCAATGAATTTTCACCAACTGGACTCACCCATTTAAACCACCTTCCCAACTGAACTTCAGAACACTGCCAGCAGCCCTGAAGCCTCTCTCATGCCTCCTTTGTCATTATCACCCCAAGGATAACCACGACTTCAACTTCTATTACCGTAGATTAATTTTGCCTATTTTTGAACTACATGCAAATGGAATCATACAGTATTACCCTTTGGTGTCTGACTTTGTTCATTTAATGTTATGTTCATGAGATTTGTCCATGTTGTTATGTATAGTCATGGTTTGTTTTTTTCGTTACTGTGTGGTATTGCACTGTGTGAATAAACTACCATTTCTCTCTCTATTCTACCACTGATCAACATTTGGATTGTTTCCAATTTGAGGACTATGTCGAATAATACTGCTATGAGCACTCATTCTCGTTTGTGTCTTTTGGAACACGTGAGTATGCATTTCAGTTGAGTAGCTATCAGAGATGGGATCTGGGGGCATGGGTTTTTCTTTGGTAGACGCTACCAAACTGTCCTCAGATTTTGCTTTTTAATCTGAGTGAAAAGGGAAATCATTTGGAGGTTCAAAGTAGAGAAATCGCATAATCTGACCTACATCTTTAAAGGATCGCTTACTAGAAGTCTTTAAAGATTATATTTTTCAAAAGTTCAGCACATGAAATAAAACCCAAGCTAGCTGGAGCCAGCACTAAAAGCATGACTCCAAAGTTATATCTCTAGCCAGGACCTCTACTCTGAACCACAGACCCATGTCTGCATAGCCTACTCGACAACTCCACGTGGATGTCTAATAGGCATCTCAAACTTTCTATGGCCAAAACCAAATTCTTGATATTCTGCCCTGGACCAGCTCCTCCTACAGGGGTCCCCATCTTAATTAATAGCAGCTCCATTCTTCAATTTACTTGAGCTAAAAACATTGGTGTTATCTTTTTCTCCTTGTATTTTTTCATACCCCGTATCCTATCAGATCCTGTGAGCTCTATCTTCAGAATATTCTGGAACCACTGGTCACCATACCCCCTGCCCTACCTCTCTAGACCATCATTATCTCTCCCCTAGACTATTGCAGTGCCCATCTAAGTGGTCTCCTGGCTCCCTGTCACTCTTCTATTAAAATTCTCCCGTGGCATCCCATATCACAGAGTGACAACCAAAGTCCATACTACTACTCACAGGTTACAGCATGGTGTGGCTCCCTTTACCTCTCTGACTTTGACTCCTGTGCCTTTCCCCTCCTCAGTCCATTGTAGTCACACTGGCCTTTCCCCTGTTCACCAAACAGCCCAGGCACACTTCCACCTCAGGGCCTTTGCACGTGCTACTGCCTCTGCCTAGAATGCTCTTGCCCCCCACTGCTCACTCCCTTGCCTCCTTCCAGTCTTTACTCAAAACTTCTTCTTCCAGCAAAGACTTCTCCAGCCCCCTTGTTGAACATTTCATACTTCCCTCTGTGCTCAGCATTTCATATTTGCTTTCCCAGCTTTGTTTTCTCCACTTAGCATTTATCACTCTTACATGCCATAATTTTTATATGTTTTATCTTGTTTATCAGCTGTCCCTGCCAGTGGATCATACCTAATTGCCATGAGGACATTGATTTTTATGTTTTGTTTACCTCCGTAGCCCAGCATCTAGAATAGGCTTGGCACATAGTAGGTACTAAATAAATATTTATTGTCTGAGTGAATGAATGGATGGAAAGGATCCTTGCCCCAGATCCTTTCTTGATTACCTGTGCCTGAGAAGCTGATGACAAATCAGAGGTGGTTTCTAAGCATCTCCAGTAAGTTGGAGTTGCCTATAGAAACATTTTCCTTCTATACTCTCCCTTCCTGGCACGCAGGGACCTGGGAAAAGCGGAGATGCTGATCAATATCTCTGACTGGGAAGGAAGATGGGATTAGGTACTAGAAATTAGAGGAAGGATGTCTCCGCCCGTCTGCTTCCAGCAACAGAGGCTGCGATCTGCCTGGCAAGTTGCCTGCTCTCAGAAACAGGATGTGTCCAGAGAGGAAGTGACTGCAGACATGGTTGGGGGAGAAATGCCCTGTGCCTGAGACAGAACACTTGAGGCTAGTCATTCTGGAGCCTTCCAAGGGTCCATTCCTGGGGGATGAGTAAATTCTGCTCCATGGTCTCATGGTGACTCACTGTATCTTGGGGAATGTGCAGCCCAACCCTAAGACAGGGCGAACAGGTGTTTCCTTCTTTGAGGTTCCCAGCTTGGGTGACTGATTGCTGAAGGGGAGAGAATGCTGATTCCAAGCCCACAGCCGGCTCTGGTGGGCTGTGAGATTAACCTGCTTCTGTGCCAGCGTCTTCCTGGGGATGATATGAGTGAGGAAATGAACACTTGGCGAGGCAGCACGTCTTGGTGCCGTGTCTGCCATCTGGGGGAGGAATAACTCAGGGGCAGAGAGAGGATCGAGAGTGGCTGTGTTAAGGCTCTGTAGGAAATGTCAAAGGGAGTACCTTTCTAGCAAGTCATTTTACTAATCTTGATTTGAGGTCAGAGGTTAGACGGTCTAAAAGCCCATTGCCCACGGATCTCTAGGAAACCTGCTTTCTGTGCCTTTCCCCAGAGTGGGCAAGGAAGCAAGCTTGGCCTGAACGAGCCCAGGGCCCACGCTCAGGTGCCCGAGCAGAGGAATCTCCCAGCATTGCTGAGGTGGTCTAGCCTCAAGACCATGGAGGCTGTGGCCTGAAGTCTTATTTGGCAGCCAGAAGAGAGAAAAACAGTTCCTGCAGATTCTCCACAGTAGCTCTGCCCTGGTGGGCTCAAAAATTTGGACTCTGCATTTTGCCTAAAGGGCATTAATGTCATAAAACTGTACCAGGAAACTTTTGATGAAAATTAACTTGGCTGTTTAAGAAAAGAACCACAGGGCTTCCCTGGTGGCGCAGTGGTTGAGAATCTGCCTGCCAATGCAGGGGACACAGGTTCGAGCCCTGGTCCGGGAAGATCCCACATGCCGCGGAGCAACTAGGCCCGTGAGCCACAACTACTGAGCCTGTGCGTCTGAAGCCTGTGCTCCGCAACAAGAGAGGCCGTGACAGTGAGAGGCCCGCGCACCGCGATGAAGAGTGGCCCCCGCTCACCACAACTAGAGAAAGCCCTCGTACAGAAACGAAGACCCAACACAGCCAAAAATAAATAATAAATAAATAAATTAAAAAAAAAAAAAAAGAAAAGAACCACAAACACAGTGCCCGGCATAGAAATGGGCAGATGCATTAATTCAAGTTCCCAGAAGAACAGAAAAAGCAAGAAAACTCTCTCAACACTTGGCGTGACCACAGCAATCTTCAGACAAGCTCTGGGCCTTGTGTTTATGATGAAATGCAGTGAGCAGCTCAAAGCTTGGAAAGTTGTTATGAACATTATGAGTATTATAAGAAAAGCTGAGTTATTTTGTCTTCTTCCTCTCTGAAAACCAAAGCAAGAATCTTTAAGCTTGTCTTTGATAAGACGTTAAAGGTAGCAGGAGGTCTCATCCTGGCAGGCTTCTTCTAATACATTTATTTACAGAAAAGAGCTCATATGGTGCAAAGCATCTGCAACCTACTTTTTTTTGCTTAAGCAATTTGTCATGAGCATCTTTTTACATCAATATGTAAAAATCTACATTCTTCTATGTGCTTCCTGTAGACTGAGAAACAAAGGGATCTTTCTTGATGGAAGACATGGAATCATCTTGAGAATGGCCTGGAGGTGGGCCCCAAAGCAGGCATCCATTCTGCTAAATTCTCTTTTAAATGCTCCCACAGGAGGAGCTCCCCACCCCAGCCCTTGGTCACGTTTAGCAGAAACTGGTCCATCTTTTTTCTGAGCCCCCTCTTCTGTGTGACAGCCAGAAAGGTGGGGACACCTCTAGGCTGTCTTGAGTTCTCCTCGCCTGTAATTTCCCCTCACCTTACTCCCATCTCATTTTTTTCCTTTCTAGAAGCTGGAGATGGAAGGCTAAGCAACCGATCTTTCCGGTAGCGTGAACAACACTTCCAGTTTGCCTGAGAATGAGGGTTTTTCCCGGGACATGGGACTTTGAGTTTTAAAACCAGGAGAGTCCCAGGAAAACCAGGAGGGTTAGTCACCCTATTCCCAGAATCATGGGGGGTGAGGGGAGACATGGTCAAGTTTGACTAAGTTGCTAGAGATCCCCTTTTCACAGTTCTACCCAGGTCAGGTTGGAAGTTTCTGAAAGGCACGCTCTCTGAGATTCGACTGGGCCTGCTTAGGTCCCATGTCCACCCTGGAAACAGTCGCCAGGACAGGGGATGGACGCTTGGGAGGCAGAGGAGAACTAGCCACCAGGAAGGGGACCCGCTGGGGACGATGACCCCTTCCACTCAGCAGAGGCTTCACCGGGCTGAAACCAGCCACAACCTCTCCCCAGACTCTCCCACTTGGCCTCACGTGAAATGGCTTAATCTCACTGAGCCTCTGTTTCCTCATCTGAAAGTGAGAAGAGGATTAGAATGCAGTAACATACGTGTGGCCCTTAGCAATATCGAGAAATCTCTAGTGACATGTGGAGGGAGCTCCAAGGTGCTGGAGTGGAGGTCAGGGGATGGTTCAGTAGAAGGTCATGCTGTCACCTCCCACTCAGCCGGGCAGTTCCCCTTGTCCTCCCAGAGCCAGCCAGCCATTCACTCATCCTCCACTAAAGGCAGCAAGGTCAAGGGCCATTCAGACCCTCTGGGTCAGTTTGGTTAGGGGGCGGTTTGCACAAAGCTTTGCTTGTTAACTTTATTGGGCCCAGAAGGCACACATTATAGAACACAATGTTCATGCCAGTGTCTCCGACCGCAAACCCCAAGAGTCCAAATGTTGAAACATTCAGGAAGTCTAAAGGGTCCTCTCGTCTTCAGAGGCCCAGCCCAGCTCACAGGAATGGCATGCATCAAAAGGCAGGAAGTCCCTACAAGTCTGTCCCATCAAGCCACCAGACACTGGTCACCTTTCTGTGTCTGTACAAGAAGTCGAGTTCTCAGGGAAGGGTGAGGTGATCTGGGACCTTCGGGGCCAGGGTGGAACCCATGTCTGAGAAACGAGGCCACCACAGGAAGCGGGCTCCCCTCTGCCGATAGAGGGACTCAGAACTGGGCCTCAGCTCCCTCATGGGATAAGTGACATTTTGGTTCCTGTTTCCTTCCCTCTCTGTTTTTCTTCTTTTTTTTTTTCCTGCATACATTCTCCAAGGAAGTATCAAACATGTACTGCAACTCCCAGGAACAAGCCCCCAGAGAAATATGGAGAAGAGTGGGTGGCCTTCCTTCAAGATCTGATGTATCAAAGGCCCGGGACAGTCCTGGCCCAACACTCTCCACTGCCAGCCATGCCTCACCACTGACTTGGTGGCCCAGGGTGCCAGCTCCCTGTCCTGGACTTCCTCAGGGTTAAGAGGGAAGGTAAAGGAAAAGAAAGGGGATGGCTTGCACCGACGGGATGGCCTGGCGGGTCACAAAGTTGGGCTTGGTCACCATGGCACCGGGGGGATTTCTCTGCAGCCCATGGTCCGGTCCCGTGAAGAGAGAAAGAAAGAGAGAGAATCTCCTAGTGAGCTGAAGCAGCATCTTTGCAGAAGAAGGGAGAATAAATAACAGGTCAGCCAGGAAGACCTCCTGGCCTCCTGAAGGCATCTAAAGGTAAAACACACCAACTGGTCATAGGAGTCCTGCTTAAGGCAGAAGCAACCCAGAAAGTGAAAGTAAAGAAAGCACAGGAGATCAAGAACAGAATGGGAGGAAAAGAGGCAGAGAGGGAGACAAATCCCTAGGGAGAGAGGGCAGTGGCGTGCAGCTCCTATTGGCTAAAGCCCTGTCTAGGCCACTGAATGCTGCTAGAAGATTTAGTTATCACAGCATCTTACACATAAGAAAACCGAGCGAATTCCCTGGCCGTCCACTGTTTAGGGCTCAGCGCTTTCACTGCCAGGACCCGGGTTCAATCCCTTGTGGGGTAACTGAGATCCCACAAGCCATGCAGCACAGCCAAAAAAAAAGAAAAACAACAACAACAACTGAGACCCATGAAGTTAAATTCTTCACCCTAGGACCACAGGCAGGTATTAGCTGAATCAGAATTTGAACCCAGGGCTGTCTGACTCCAAGATGCAGGCTTTTAATACAACTCTACACTTTATCAGTAATTGCCTCAGAGCTGCCTGCTTTGGGTCCACACTTGGTCCATGGCTGCTTCTCATTGCTTATAATTTTTAAAATAATCACCATGTAAAAGAAAATTTTAAATCATAAGGTTAAGTCAATATATACTGAATGGTATATTAAATAGGAAATGGATTTGGCTGCTGTGACAGAGAATCAAAATAACAGTGGTTTAAAGAAGCTAAGTTTCACTACCTAACAGCATACACAAAAATAAACTCCAAATGGCTTAAAGACTTAAATGTAAGACCAGACACTATAAAACTTTTAGAGGAAAACATAGGAAAAACCCTCTTTGACATAAACCACAGCAAGATCTTTTTTGGCCCACCTCCTAGAGTAACAGAAATAAAAACAAAAATAAACAAATGGGACTTAATTAAACTTAAAAGCTTTGGCACAGCAAAGGAAACTATAAACAAGACAAAAAGACAACCCTCAGAATGGGAGAAAATATTTGCAAATGAAACAACAGACAAAAGATTAATCTCCAAAATATACAAACAGTTCATGGAGCTCAATACGAAAAAAACAAACAATCCAGTTAAAAAATGGGTGGAAGACCTAAATAGACATTTCACCAAGGAAGGCATACAGATGGCGAAGAGGCACATGAAAAGATACTCAACATCACTAATTATTAGAGAAATGCAAATCAAAACTACAATGAGATATCACCTCATGCAGGTCAGAATGGCCATTATCATAAAAGCTAGAAACAGTAAATGCTGGAGAGCGTGTGGTGAAAAAGGAACCCTCCTACACTGTTGGTGGGAATGTAAATTGATACAACCACTATGGAAAACAGTATGGAGGTTCCTTAAAAAACTAAAAATAGAACTACCATATGACCCAGCAATCCTATTACTGGGCATATACCCTGAGAAAACCATAATTCAAAAAGAGACATGTACCACAATGTTCATTACAGCACTATTTACAACAGCCAGGACATGGAACCAACCTAAATGTCCATCGACAGATGAATGGATAAAGAAGATGTGGCACATATATACAATGGAATATTACTCAGCCATAAAAAGAAACAAAACTGAGTTATTTGTAGTGAGGTGGATGGACCCAGAGTCTGTCATACAGAGTGAAGTAAGTCAGAAAGAGAAAAACAAATACCGTATGCTAATGCATATACATGGAATCTAAAAAAAAAAAAAAAAAAGGTACTGATGAGCCTAGTTGCAGGGCAGGAATAAAGAGGTAGGCATAGAGAATGGACTTGATGACACGGGGTGGGAGGGCGAAGCTGGGGAGAAATGAGAGTAGCATCGACATATATACACTACCGGATGTAAAATAGTTGGCTAATGGGAAGCAGCAGCATAGCACAGGGAGATCGGCTCGGTGCTTTGCGATGACCTAGAGGGGTGGGATAGGGAGGATGTAAGGGAGGCTCAAGGGGGAGGGGATATGGGGACATGTGTATGCATATGGCTGATTCGCTTTGTTGTGCAACAGAAACTAACACGGTATTGTGAAACAGTTATACTCCAATAAACATCTATTAAAAAAAAAAAAAGAAGTTATGTTTCTCTCTCTGTTAGCTGTCCTTAGCTGTCGGGGCCAGCCTCTTTCTGTCTTGTTGCTCCTCCAACCCAAAAGCATGGTTCAGGATGGCTCAACCCATGACATTCACACTCTAGCCAGAAGAAGCGGGTGAAAGGAAGAGGAAGGTACAACTTTCCTTTAAGGGCACAGCCTGGAAGTTGAACACATTATTTCTCCTTACATTTTACAGACTAGAACATGGTCATAATAACCACATCTAGGGGCAAACGGAGTAGAGGTGAGCCTGAGAGGGTGGTCCCCTCGGCCCTTCAGGCAATTAGGGGAGGCCAGCATGGTGGGTATCTCCAGCCACAAGCAGCCTGGTGGATTACCCCAGCACCCCAGGCAAAAGTCCAACTTTCTGTGTGTATCATGATGTGCAAATGTTGGGTTCCATTGACTTGTAAGGCTATAACTAGGTGGCATAGAGATCTGGAAAAGAACAGGAAATCATTTTTTAAAAAAAAGGAATAGGAAAATATTCTCCTGGTATTGTATGGTGGGGGATGGATATTAAGGACAAGAACATTAGGACAAACCCCCTTGACTCTCACAAAAAGAAGAATCACCAGTACAAGGACATTTCCCTCAAAACTAATTGCAACTGGGGAAACGATCCTTTAGTTGGCTAGAAAATAAAAACAGAGAATTAAAAATCCCAAACAATATAATTGCCGAGTGGAGTCATTAGGGAATAGAAAATAAATTAAAATGATCAAGTAAGATTGATCTCAGGAATTCAAGAATTGCTAAACATCAGAATTATACATATGATAATAATAACAGTCTTGCTGGACATTTTGACCCTTCAAATCCACTCTTCACCCTTCCCCATCCTGTTTTATGTCCCTGGTATCTAAGGGCCACATCAGTGGGCTTCCTCACCCTGGTTTCTGATACGCTCAGCCAATGGGGGCACCAAGAGAACACCAGAGGAAGGGACCATGGTCGGGGTGCTCATTCCTCTAGCTGCCTGTCTGAGAGCTTGCCACCGGGCTGCTACATCCCTCGGCCAAAGGTCACAGCTCCTGTCAGGCAGCCCTCTCCATCTCTGGATTTCAGTCACCACTCCTGCCCTTGCCCTTTCAGGACCAGGCATGGCAAAGCATTCCACTCTTCCTTGTTTTCCTCACCTTCCTTTCATTAAGCTCTCCTCATATTACCCAATTTGAATGGGCTACCTGTTTCCTGCTACTAATTGGTACCAGGGGTGGCCCGGTACCCAGGGCAGCCCCTCAAAATAGAATCCTGTGATGGACTGCTTATATAATTGAGGAGAGCGGCAATAACCTCCTTGTAGGAGCGGTGGGCACAGATGGGTCATGTGTCATCAATGGCGTTCGGTGGCATTATCATCACTCAACTTATTGGGGGTGGCATGGGATGAAGGGCAGGTAGAGGATAAGGCACTAGGATCTGGAAGGACTTGGGCACTTTTATACTATGGCAATAATGGTCATTATAAAGATTGTGGAGTCACTTGGCTTCTAGTGACATCACCAGAGAAAATATGTGGGGAAAAGGAAAAACTGAAAGCTGTGAACGTCGAACTGAGAATCCAATGGACAGTGAGAAAGGTTTGGTGGCAGCTTTGAAGGAGCCCTCATTTCCTGTCCTTGCAGACGGTATATGGCTGAAGACTGAACCCAGGACCTCACTCTACATAAAGCAGAAATGCAGCTCCAATTAAATGTTCAGAGAAGGGCACAGTGGGGAAGTGGTGGGACCCTGAGGTGGGGACATCTGAGTAGCTACAGAGAAGGGTGAGAAGTCTGAACTCTCAAACCCCCTTGAACTTCCCTTTTCATCTCAGGTAACCCTTCTCCTGTCTGGGGGACCAACTCACCCCTGCCTTCAGTGACTGCGTTTAGCATGGTTGCTTCACAAAACGGATGTCCAATCTCCTCATTCCTCCAGGACCAAAAGGAGTGTTAGATTCCCAACTCAGCCCAGCTGGCCTGCCCCAGAAGGAGACGGCCTACGCACGGAAAGAGCTGCACGATGTTGCCAATTCACAGGAAGAGTCCTGGGAGCATATATGCCTGGGGATGGATTCTAAGCACAGTAACCTAAGGAGGGTAAATAAAGGTTTGATTGGGTTGAATTCACGGACGTGGATGTAGCCAGGTTCGGGCATTGGAGTTTAGCATGAATAATCTCCTACAATGGCTAACTCAGACTGAATTTAATTGTGACCTAAAGTTAATGAGGTTGAGGTGCCGAAAATTCCCTGGCATGCTGACTGTAGAAGGAGTCTGAAAACTCAAAGAAATAGGGATGTTTAAATGAGTCAATTATATGTGACCTCTCAGCCAACCATATCTCCCTTCCTCTACCTCAAGGCCTGGAGGCTACTCCCTTTACCAAGACATTTACAGAAATGTGAGGGGGCGCCAGTCTCCTTCAGGAGCTCTGTGGTGACTGTCACTGTGGACTGGAGGTGAGGTCAAGGGTGCCACAGAGGAATAGGAGTCTTTGATCTCAATGAGAATAGCCAAATGCCAGAAGGGTAGAGGCCAGGTGGGTGTTTGTCAGACACCACATGGCACAATTACTACTTAATAAACAACAGAGAGGAATAGTAATCAGACTACACTGACTTGTGGGGATCTATATTGATGGCCAATTGATCACAGGGTTCCTGGGAATTAAGTAGGTGAGCGGCCTCAGAAGATGCTACTTGACACATAGGAGGAAAAATTCCAGGTCTGGTGGGTAGAAATCTAACTCAAGTTTCCCTGATAGTTGCCGTGGCCTCCTGTGCAGTTCCCAGAGCTACCATTTTCCAGATCCAGGTCCCACTGACTGAGACAGAGGCCAAGACCTTTTGAGACAAGGTCTGTAATGCAGTCACAGGTATATACTGTGAATATTTCCCCAAACCCCCCATAGAGGGCCCCAGGGCCAGTTACCATGGTGGCTGTGCACTAGGGGAAAAGATACACTGAGACTTTCTCGGGGTTCTTAGATATTGGCTCTGAATGGATGTCTCTGGAGACCCCAAAGACCACTGCAGTCTACTAGTCAGAATAAGAATTTACGGAGACCAGATGTAAACAGAATCCTGGCCCAGGTCCAGGGCCCTGTGGTTCTTTTCCTAGTCCCTGAATGTATACAAGGAAGACACATACTTCATGTGGTAGGCAGAATAATGGTCCTCCCCCGCAAAGATGTGTACATCCTTATCTCCAGAACCTGTGAATATGTTACTTTACAGGGCAAAGGAGAATTAAGGGAGTGGATGGAATTAAGTTCGCTAATCAGATTTCCTTGAAATAGGGAGATTATCCTGGAGAATGTGGTCCCAATGTAATCACAAGTATCCTTAAATGTGGAGGAGAGAGGCGGAAGAGTCAGTGTCAGAGTGATGCAGAAAGATTTGACCAGCCATCTCCGGCTTTAAAAATGAAGAGGCCACAAGCCAAGGAATGCACACAGCCTCCAGGAGCTAAAAAAGGCAAGAAAATGGATCCTTCCCTAGACCCTTCAGAAAGGAATGGAGCCCTGTGGACACATTGATTTGAACTCATTGAGACCCATTTCAGACTTCTGACCTCCCAAACTGTGAGATAATCACTATGCGTTGTTTAAAGCCACAAAATTTGTGGCGATCTGTTACAGTGCCATACACTCAATAAAGGGCAGAATTCCCACATTGGTGCTCTGACCTGTGCAGTGAGGATATTATGGTAGGAATGTCCAGATAGAAGCTATGGAACTTCCCTCTTACCCAATGCCCCACCAGGATGGCAAATCAAAAACAGGACCACAGGCTTCCCTGGTGGCACAGTGGTAGAGAGTCCGCCTGCCAATGCAGGGGACGTGGGTTCGTGCCCTGGTCCGGGAGGATCCCACATGCCGCGGAGCGGCTGGGCCCGTGAGCCATGGCCGCTGAGCCTGCGCGTCCGGAGCCTGTGCTCTGCAACGGGAGAGGCCACAGCAGTGAGAGGCCTGCGTACTGCAAAAAAACCACAGGACCACACCCCAATATTCACTGCAGCACTATTTACGATAGCTAAGCCATGGAAGCAACCTAAATGTCCATAGACAGATGAATGGATAACGATGTGGTGTATATATATAATGGAATATTACTCAGCCATAAAAAAGAATGAACTTATGCCATTTGAAGCAACATGGATGGACCTAGAGGTTATCATACTTAGTGAAGTAAGTCAGACAGAGAAAGACAAATATCATATGATATCACTTGTATGTGGAATCTTTAAAAAAAAATACAAATGAACTTATTTCCAAAGCGAAAGAGACTCACAGACATAGGAAACAAACTTATGGTTACTAAAGGGGAAAGGGAGGTGGGGGGAGGGCTAAATTAGGAGGTCAGGATTAACACATACATACTACTATACAGAAAAAATATAACCTACTGTATAGCACAGGGAGCTATACCTGAATACATATATGTATGTATGTATAACTGAACTGCTGTGCTATACACTTGAAACTAACATGACATTGTAAATCAACTATACTTCAATTAAAAACAAAACAGGACTTCCCTGGTGGCACAGTGGTTAAGAATCCACCTGCCAATACAGGGGACACGGGTTCGAGCCCTGGTCCGGGAAGATCCCACATGCCACGGAGCAACTAAGCCCGTGAGCCACAACTAGTGAGCCTGCGCTCTAGAGCCAGCAAGCCACAACTACTGAGCCCACGTGCCACAACTACTGAAGTCTGCGTGCCTAGAGCCCGTGCTCCACAACAAGAGAAGCCACCGCAGTGAGAAGCCCGCACACTGCAATGAAGAGTAGCCCCCGCTCAACGCAACTAGAGAAAGCCCACGCGCAGCAATGAAGACCCAATGCAGTCAAAAATAAATACATAAATAAACAGAAAAAACAAAACAGGGAGTTCCTGGCGGGCCAGTGGTTAGGACTCGGCGCTTTCACTGCCATGGGCCCAGGTTCAATCCCTGGTCAGGGAACTAAGATCCCACAAGCTGTGTGGTACGGCCAAACAAAAAACAAACAAACAAAAAACCAAAAACCAAACCAAGGCCAAACCCCTAGGGAAACTGCAGTAATTAGTGCCTCCATCAAAGACCTGAAATATGCAAGGACAGGCCCTATAACACCCCTGTCTGAATATGTAAGTCCCAAGTGGTTATGGAGAATGTCAGGAGATTTACCCAATGTAATCAGGTGCCAGCTGTGCCAATTACAGCTACAACTCTAGGCACTTAATACATAGCTACTCACCAGAAAAACACTTTTGCCCTATGCACAGCAGGAAAGAAAATCCCAAGGAGGTACCAATACAGATGATCTTTACTGTTTTGCCTCAGGGCTCCCTTAGCTCTCCTTTCTCCCTCATATTCTAGTCCAGAAAGCGTCGATAATCTTGCTAGCCCACAGACATCACGTTGGTTCATTACAATGATGAGCTGCAAGCAGTAATCACCTTAGATATCTTAGCAAACCAACACATTCCAGAGGGTAGAAGATAAACCGCATAGCCTTTCAAAGCCTACCATGTTGTGAAGTTTTTAGGGTCCAGCGGTCTGGGGCATGTGAGAACATCCCTTCTAAAATAAAAGATAAGTTTTTGCACTTTGCATTGTTCACCATGAGGGAAAAGGTGCAACCCTGGTAGACCTCTGAATTTCAGAGATGGCATATATCACGTTTGGACATGCCACTCTGGGTGACCTGAAGTCTGCCAGTGTTGGTGGGGCGTAGAGTGAGAAAGAGCTCTCTAGCAATCCAGGCTACAGTGCAGACTGCCCTGCCTTTGGGCCTTATGACTCAGCACACCTAATGAAACTGGAAGAGCGTCTGGCCAACAGAGATACTCTCTGGCGCACTGACAAGCCCCAACAGGAGAGGGACAGATTGGAGAAAGGTCATGTCTTCTTCTACCAGTAACTATTCTCCATTTGAAAAGCAGCTCCTGGTTTGCTTCTGGGCCCAGGTAGAGCGTCAACACCGGATCACAGGCCACCAAGTCACATGCACGGCAGCATTCCACTATAAAATGCAGTTGGTATACCTGGATCCAGGCCTGAGAGAATCCAGAAAGCACAAGTGTTCAAATGAGCGGGTGACAAGGTGTTCCCGCTGCTTTGTCATCTTTCCCTCAATCCTATACCTAGGGACTCAAGGCAGTTTCCTTATGACCAGTTAAAAGAGGAGGAAGAAGAACCAGTAGGCCTGGTTTCTGGCTGAGTTCATACTGTCCACTGGCATCAGCTGAAGTAGATGACAACTACATCCCACTCAGGCATAGCCCTGAACAACAGTGGTGAAGGAAAATCTTCCCACTGGGCAGAACTTCAGACCAAACAACTGGTTTGTCCCCTTTGTATGGAATGAAAGGTGGCCTGTGATATGGATCCACACTGACAGACTGCCAGTGGCTAATGGGTTGGCTGACTGGTCAGGGGCTTAGAAAGTACAAGACTGGAAAGTTGGTGACAAGAAGTTTCTAGAGAATAAACCCACATACCTACAGTCAATTAATCTTTGACAAAGAAGGCAAGAATATACAATGGAGAAAAGACAGTCTCTCCAGCAAGTGGTGTTGGGAAAGTTGGACAGCCACATGGAAATCAGTGAAGTTAGAATACTCCCTCACATAGGCAAAACATTCTCTGACATAAATCGTACCAATGGTTTTCTAAGTCTCCCAAGGCAATAGAAATAAAAGCAAAACTAAACAAACTGGACCTAATCAAATGTATAAGCTTTTGCACAGCAAAGGAAACCATAAACAAAATGAAAAGACAACTTATAGAATGGGAGAAAATATTTGCAAACGATGCAACTGACCAGGGTTTAATTTCTAAAATATACAAACAGCTCATACAACTCAATAACAAAACAAGAGAACTATATCCAATCTCCTGGGATAAACCATAATGGAAAAGAAAGAATGTCTCTATGTGTATAACTGAGTCACTTTACTGTACAGCAGAGATTGGCACAGCATTGTAAATCAACTCTATTTCAATAAAAAAAAAGTTAAAAGACAAAAAAAAGCAAAAAAAAACCCAAACAACCCAATCAAAAAAGTGGGCAGAAAACCAAAATAGACATTTCTCCAAAGAAGACATACAGATGGCCAATAAGCACATGAAAAGATGCTCAACATCACTAACTATTAGAGAAATGCAAACCACAATGAGATATCACCTCACACCAGTCAGAATGGCCATCATTAAAAAAGCCTAAAAATAACAAATGCTGAAGAGGGTGTGGAGAAAGGGAACCCTCCTAGGGACTTCCCTGGTGGTCCAGTGGTTAAGAATCTGCCTTCCAATGCAGGGGATGCGGGTTCAACCCCAGGTGGGGGAACTAAGATCTCAAGTGCCGCGGTGCAACTAAGCCCATGCGCCACAACTAGAGAGAAGTCTGCGTGCCGCAATGAAGATCCCATGTGCTGCAACTAAGACCCAATGCAGACAAATAAATAATTTTTTTTAAAAAAGGGAACCCTCCTACACTGTTGGTGGAAAGGTAAATTGGTGCAGCCACTATGGAAAACAGTATGGAGGTTCCTTAAAAAACCAAAAATAGGGCTTCCCTGGTGGCGCAGTGGTTGAGAGTCCACCTGCCAATGCAGGGGACGCGGGTTCGTGCCCCGGTCCAGGAAAATCCCACATGCTGCGGAGCAGCTGGGCCCGTGAGCCATGGCCGCTGAGCCTGTGCATCCGGGGCCTGTGCTCCACAACGGGAGAGGCCACAACAGTGAGAGGCCCGCGTACCACAAAAAAAAAAAAAAAATAGGGACTTCCCTGGTGGTCCAGTGGTTAAAACTCTGTGCTTCCACGACAGGGGCCGTGGGTTCGATCCCCAGTTGGGGAGCTAAGATCCCACATGGCTCGAGGCCAAAAAACCAAAACATAAAACAGAATATTGTGACAAATTCAATAAAGACTTTAAAAATTGTCCACATCAAAAGAAAAAAAATTTTTTTAAGTTTCTGTGGGAGACCTATGAGGATGGACCCTTTGGAATGGGCCCAGGATGTGAAAATATTTATGCCCCACATATATGCTTAATAAGAGCCACATATATGCCCATAAATGAGGTGGATAGGAGGATCCACCCTGTGGATGTCATTTGGGCTCTTTTTCCTTTCACCCCAGTGCTTCCTCAATGCCCATGGCCAAAGTGGCCATGGCAGCCAGAATGGAATCTATGCCTGGACTCAGCAACAAAGACTTCCCCTTACCCAAGCTAATTGGACTACTGCTACTGCTAAGGGCCCTTTCTGCAAACAGAGGTCAACACTAATCTCTCAATATGGCATCCTTCCCAGGGTGGAGAGACCAGCCAGCCACCTCGTAACATGTGGACTCCTTCCATCATGGGCAGGGCTGTGTCTTATCCTCACAGGAACGGATGTATATTCCAGGTTCAGATTATCTTCCCTGCTTGCAGTGCTTCTGCCAATATCATAATCTGAGGATTTACAGAATAGCTTGTCCATCACTGTATACTCCACAAGATGTCATCTCCAAACACTTTTAATGCAAAAGAAGTACAGCAATGGGCTCACATCCACAGAATTCACTGGTCTTAACACATGTCCCACCACCCAG
The DNA here is from genome assembly GCF_964374135.1 of Grampus griseus. NCBI lineage: Eukaryota > Metazoa > Chordata > Mammalia > Artiodactyla > Delphinidae > Grampus > Grampus griseus. The sequence continues at coordinate 13,785,434 of NC_139014.1, read as the reverse complement.
AAGCAGCTGGTTTGGAAAAGAGAAGAATGCACTACTGAAGCCTCAGTTACAGGATCAGCTAGGAGATGGCACCCTGTGGGGTAGGTGTGTTGGCCTACTAGGTGTGACTTTATGTTTTAAAAAGCTGCCAGTACTTGGAGTTGTCTTCTTCAAAACCAGAAAGCACAGGTCTAGGAAACAGGAGTCACACAGGAATGGCCACTCTCACTCTTATACCTAATGATGCACTTGAAGAAGTCTTGCTTTACCTCCCTTTGGCCTTGGATTTGGGGGTTGGAAGGTTCTAGTGCCTGAGGTGGGGACTGTTTCCACTAGGTAATTGTTCCGCCACACTCATGGTTCTAAGGAATTGGAAGCTTAAACTTCTCCCTGGCCATTTGGGGATCTTCATGCTACTAAGCCAGCAGGCAGAGAAGGAGATCCCTCTACTGGGTGGGGTGATTGATTCTGGTTTCAAGGGAAATTTTGATTTCTGCTGCAAAATGGAGGAAAAGAAGGATCATGTCTGGAACCCAGGAGATTCACTGAGGTGTCCCCTAGTTCTTCCTTTCTCGGGGATACCAATCAATGAAATACTGTGGTGCCCAATAAAGACCAAACCACCAAGGTCTCATCAAGCAAAGACGCTGTCCAGTGGAGCTGGTAGAAGGTGAGGGGACAGTAGAGTTAGTGGTAGAAGCTGGTGGCTCTGGGAGCAACTTGGGCCTCATGACCTGTTACAGAGGCTGGGGCTGTCACCTCTTTTTTCTATCCTTTAGCTTATATGAAGAAAAGCTGAAGTTTCAGCTGAGAGTGGTAGTAGGGCCAAATTGACATCACTATGCAATGACATAATATTAATGAGACTCAATGGGCCCCCTTTACCAAAGCCACTCAGTTCTCAATGGATGAAGGAAGAGTGCCTGCTGACAGGCAAAATTGCAGACTGGGATGGTATCTTCCGTTTGCCCTCTCCTCCAGATTCACTTTCCATCCTCCTCTGTGCCCTGCTCTGTGCCATAGGAGGATGCCCTGTGTGAACTACAATGATGGGGCCCCTCACCTCTGGTAACCACTCATGTTTGACCAAAGGGAGTGCTCACAAGAGATAGGAGAGTGGGTTTAGAAGACCCATTCCCTTTTCTCCCTCCCTGAAGGGTCACTGTAGATTGGCTACATCCCTTGACCAAACACCCTGTCAAATGAGCAGTCAAGGGGCCCAATCCACACAGCCTTCTCTACATCTATATCCCAGTAACTGCCCTTCTTCTTACCTCTCCGGGTCTAAAGGTGGTAAAGGCTGCCCAATGTTCCTAATCCTGGCGACCTCTACAACTGCCCCACACCGTAATGGTTAATTTTATGCATCAACTTGACTGGACTTAGAGATGCCCGGACAGCTGCTAAAACATTATTTCTGGGTGCACCTGTGAGGGTGTTTCTGGAAGAGGTTAGCATTTGAATCAGTAAACTGAGTAAAGAAGGTTGTCTTCACCAATGTGGATGACCACCATCCAATCCACTGAAAGCTCGAATAGAACAAAAAGGCAGAGGAAAGGCCAATTTGCTCTCTCTGTTGAGCTGGAACATCCATCTTCTCCCACCCTCAGACATTGGCATTCCTGGTTCTCAGGCCTTTGGACTTGGACTGGGACTTACACCATTGGCTCCCCTGGTTCTCAGGCTTTGGGGTCTCAACTGGAACTTATTCCACTAGCTTTTCTGGGCTTCCAGCTTGCGGATGGCAGATTGTGGAACTTCTCAGTCTCCATAATGCATGAGCCAATCCCTCATAATAAATCCCTTTCTATACATCTATATCTATGTCTGTATCTCCTATTGGTTCTGTTTCTCTGGAGAACCCTGACTGATACACACACCTATGTAAATAATCCCTTTATTAAACTCGCCTCTAATTTCGAGTGGGATCCTAACCAATATAATAGCTTATATAGCTTAAATAGCATTTTATATGCCAAGTATTGGTAATAAGATCTTTACATACATCAACTCATTTAATCCTCCCTAGAACCCCATGAAGTAGCTACTGTTGTTATCCATAATTTACAGATGGGAAACTAAAGGACAGAAAAGTGAAGTAACTTATTCAAGGTCACACAGCTACTGACCTAATGCAAGTTGGTTCCAGAATCTATGCTCGTAACAACTGCACTAATCTGTGTCCCTTAATGACCAAGCTAGCTAGTGGGGACTTGAGTGTTGATAATTATAGTGGGCATTTCTCATTCTTTTTGGCCACCCAGCATCTGAACCCTCTTCCCATGTATCTAGGGTACGAGCATATGACCAAGGCTCAGCCATTCAAACACATCCAGCCCAGAGTTGCATGGGCCATGAGTAACTCCATCTCTAGTGACACAGGATAGAGTTCTTGGCTTAACTGTGGCAGTCCTGCTGGTGGATTCACCACCATTTAGTGCTTGAGGTGTCAGCAATGTATCTAGAACTCAAAGGACTGGTCCTAAAATTCTGAGAGAGGCCACTCTCCTCCTCAAGAACTGTTTTTCAGGCTTCCCTGGTGGCGCAGTGGTTGAGAGTCGGCCTGCCGGTGCAGGGGACGCGGGCTCGTGCCCCGGTCCGGGAAGATCCCACATGCCGCGGAGCGGCTGGGCCCGTGAGCCATGGCCGCTGAGCCTGCGCGTCCGGAGCCTGTGCTCCGCAACGGGAGAGGCCACAACAGTGAGAGGCCAGCATACCGCAAAAAAAAAAAAAAAAAAAAAAAACTGTTTTTCTGCCTAAATCAGCTAGAGTTGATTCTTGCATCCTACAACCAGGAACTCTGATTGGTGCTCTTGTTTGTTCTCTATTTCTCTATGTTTGATGTATTTCATAATAAAGAAAATGAATGTAATCTACTATATTAATAGATTAAGGAAGAAAATGATCATCTCAATAAAAGCAGAAAAAGCATTCAATAGCATTCAACATTTGTAAATAATAATAAACTCATAGGAAGCCAGACTAGCTGCCAAGTTCCTCAACCTGATGAAGTTTTCTATCAATGTGTTTAGGAAAAATAACGAAAATGCAGAAAGCCTTCTCTCTGAGACCAGAAAAAGAAAATGAAAGCCCATTGTCAGTAATTCTCTTTAACATTGTATTGCAAGGACTAGGCAATGCAACAAAGATAAGAAAAAGAAATTAAGAAGGAAGATACAAACAGCATTTATTTGCAGAAGATAATAATAACTACATAGGAAACTCCAAGAGAATCTTTGGACAAAATACTAGACTTAAAAGAGTTGGGAATGGTGTCTGGATATAATATCAGAATACAAAAACCTGACAGCGTTCTTAGACAATGGAATAATCAATTAGAAAAAAAAATCCCTTGTACAATAACAACATAAGCTCTAGGATGCTTAAGAATAAATCTATCAAAATATGTTCAAAACCTCTATGGAGAAATCACCTACCATTATTGAAGGGCATAAGAATAAGACCTATATCCACAAACAGAGAAATATAACCTGTTCACAGATGGCTCAATATTGTAAAGATGTCATTTTCCCCAAAAATTAATCTATACTTTATAATCTATAATGAAACTTCAGTAAAAATCTAAATAGTTTTTTCTTATTGAATTGATAAAAATTTTTAAAAGGCTAAGAAATAGCTGAAGAAGAACAATGTAGTGAGACTTGCCCTTCCAAATGCTGTAATAATAGTATAATAAAGACAGAGTGGTATTCATGCAGGGAAAAACAAAGAGACCAATGGAACAGAATAGAGAGGCCAGAAACTAACCTATATCATATAAAAACAATATATGGCAGAGGGGACATTACAAATCAGTGAAAATAAGATGGCTATATCATTTAAGAGTGGTGCTGGAAGAATTAGTTATACGAATGGGAGAAAATAGTTAGATCCTTACTTCACAGAATACACAAAAATAAATTCTGGATGGATTGGAGACCTAAATGCTGAAGCACAACTTTAAAACTTTCAGAAAAAAATATAGAGAATAGTCTTTATAGCATTGGGTAGAAGAAGATTTCTTAAATAAGACACAAACAGGATAAACTATAAAACTGGGAAAAATAAACACTTCTGTACCAAAAGAAAGAAAATAAGAAAGAAAGGAAAATAAAAGGCCATAATCACAGCGAAAATAAAGCCACAGACTTTAGGATTCATTTTCAGAAGAAATAAAGAACTCCTATCAAAGCAAGAAGAAAATGACAAAAAGTCAAGTGGAAAAATGGACAAAGTATTTTAAAGGAAACTCAGAAATGGTCAAGAGTGTGAGGGAAGAGTTCCTAAACTCCTTAACAGGAAAATGGAAATTAAAATCACCCTGAGAGACCACTTTACATCCTTCAGATTGGCAAGAGTTTAAAAGACTGACAATGTCAAGCGTTAGCCAAGATGTGCACGAATAGGAACTCACATGCACAGCTGGCAGAAGTGTAAATTGGTACAACCACTTTGAATAAAATGTTGGCCACAGCTAGTGAAAATCAATGGTGAACAAATCCTTCAATCTATCAATTTTCTTCTGGGTTTACACCATAAGCAAGCTCTCACTCACTTACCCAAAGAGGGAGAAACAAGAATGTCCACTGCAACTCTGTAATAGCAAAAACACTGCAAACAACTCAAGTATCCATCAAAAAATACTGGATAAGTAAATTGCAGTAGGATTGTACATGCACAAATACCACGCAGAAGCTTAAAAAAAAACTAGAGCTACATATATCATCATGGATAAATTTCAGAAGCATAAATTTGAAAGCATGCTGAAATGGGGACTTCCCTCGTAGCGCAGTGGTTAGGAATCTGCCTGCCAATGCAGGGGAGACAGGTTCGAACCCTGGTCCAGGAAGATCCCACATGCTGTGGAGCAGCTAAGCCTGTGCTTCACACCTACTGAGCCTGCGTTCTAGAGCCCGTGAGCCACAACTACTGAGCCCACATGCCACAACTACTGTGTGAAGCCCACACGCCTAAAGCCCACACTCCACAACAAGAGAAGCCACCGCAATGAGAAGGCTGTGCACTGCAACGAAGAGTAGCCCCCGCTCATCACAACTAGAGAAAGCCCGCGTGCAGCAGCGAAGACCCAATGCAGCCAAAATATAAATAAGTAGATTGAAACATGCAGAAGTATAATATATACATGATATAATTTAAATAGAGTTAATAAATAGCCCAAACAACAATTCTATATATTATTTGTGGTTGCTATATATGTTGTAGAATTATGAAGACATCATAGAAATTCAGGAGAGTAGTTACCTCTGGAGAAGGGAGGAAAGGAAACAAGATTGGTTAGAGTTACACTTCAGGACTAATGGTAGCAAACTCCTTTCCTTAAAAATAAAATTAAAAATTGGAAGCAAATATAGCAAAATGTTAAAAGTTACTCAAATAGATAGTAGGTGCAGAGGATACTATATTAAACTCTGAACTTTTGCTTAAAGTGTTTAACAGTTTTTTTACATGGAGCCCTTTCCTGCAGAAATTGACAAGCTGACCCTAAGATTCATATAGAAATGGAAGGGACACAGAATAACCAAAATAATCTCAAAAAAAAAAAAAAAAAAGAACAAAGTTGGAGGACTCACACCTTCCAATTCTAAAACTTACTACAAATCTACAGTAATCAAGGCAGTGCCCTACTGGCATAAAGATAGACATACAGATCAAAGGAACAGAATTGAGAGTCCAGAAATAAACCCTTACATTTACGGTCCATTGACTTTCAACAAGGGTCCCCAGATAATTCAGTGGGGAAAGATTAATCTTTTCTATAAATGGTGTTGGGACAACTTGATATCCACATGCAAAAGAATGAAGTTGGACCCCCTACCTCACACCACATATAAAATTTAACTCAAAATGGATCGAAGACCTAATTGTAAGAGCTAAGGCAGTAAAACTCTTAGGAGAAAACATAGCCATAAATCTTTGTGACTTTTGATAGATAATGATTTCTGAGCTATGACACCAAAAGCACAGCAATAAAATTAAAAATAGATAAATGGTACTTCGTTATAATTTCAAACTTTTGTGTTTCAAAGGACACTATCAAGAAAGTGAAAAGACAACCTACAGAATGAGAGAAAATATTTGCAAATCATATATCTGATAAAGGCCTAGTGTGCAAAATATACTAAGAACCCTTACAACTCAACAATAAAATGATAAATAATCCAATTAGAAAGTGGGTGAAGGATCTGAATAGACATTTCTCCAAAGAAGATATACCAGTGGCCAATAAGCAAATGAAAATACACACAACATCAATAGTCATTAGGGAAATGCAAATCAAAACCACAATGAGATACCATTTCACATCCACTAGATTGTTATAGTCAAATAGATGGATAATAAGAAGTGTTGGTGAGGATGTGGAAAAACTGGAACCCTCATACATTGCTAGTGAGAATGGAAAACCTTTGACAGTTCCTCAAAATATTAAACGTAGAGTTGCCCTATAACCCAGCAATTCCACTTCTAGCTATATACCCAAGAGAACTGAAAACATATGTCTGCATAAAAACTTGTACACAATGTTCATAGCAGCATTATTCATAATAGCCCCAAAATGGAAATAACCCAAATGTCCACCGACTGATGAATGGATAAACAAAATGTGATATGTCCATACAACAGGAATATTATTTGGCAATAAAAATAAATGAGGAAATTATATCTCAACAAAGCTGTTGAAAATTTTTTTAAATGTTAAAGCTCAAGAAATAAATAAATAAATGAGGAACCGATACACGCTACAACATGGATGAACCTGGAAAGCATTATGCTCAGTGAAAGAAGCCAGACATAAAAGTCCACATATTGTATGATCCCATTTGTATGAAATGTGCAGAAGAGGCAAATCCAGAGACACAGAAAGCAGATGAGTGGTTGCTTATAGCTGGGAGGAGGGGTAAACGGGGAGTGACTGCTAATAGGTACGGGGTTTCTTTGGGGAGTGAAGAAATATCCTGAAATTAGATCGTGGTGATGGTTGTATAACTCTGTGAATAGACTAAAAGTACTGAATCATACACTTCAAAAGGGTCAATTTTATGGTAAATGAATTATACTTTGATTAAAAAAAAATGCATTGCAGATCCTACGTTGGAGTTTGTAAACCACTCTTTCCCTCCCCCGCTTCTCCCCCGGAGAAGGCTCAGGACAGCATACAGGTATATGACTTAGAGGTTGCTCAGAAGCCTGTCCTCCCTGGGAGACCATGAAAAAATGAAGCTGGAGCCCTGTGTCAGAAGTCCAGTCTTACAGGCTGCTCTGTGGCTTCAAGAGTGTTTGCCAATTTATCCTATAGACAAGCAAAACACACACTCGATTGCTGGAAACAAATGAGCTCTGCAGTGCATGTGATGGCTTAAAAAGTTGCTCCATATTTAAGACGGCATCATTGCCTTGAATGTACATGCGAGACTGCTCTAGTCACATCATGATAATTGGTTGTGGTCTCTCAACGCGCAATCACTTTCACTCGTTTCATGAGCAGATCTGAATACAGTTGCATTTCAAATAAACTATTTGTAAATAAAAATATGCATATTTCATATGTGTGTGTATTCATTCACTTATCCATCCATCTAACAAATAGACGTACCTAACAAAGGAGCACCTATTACTTGCCAGGCACTGTTCTAGGCACTGGGGAGACGAGATGAACAGAGGAGAAAACGCTCCGACTCTAATGGAGATTACGTTCTAGCTGGGGAGACCGAAAATGAACATAGATCATATAAAGCAGGTGGTGATAAATACTATACTGTCAGCGAGAGCAGGTTGAGGGGATCAAGTATCTGGATAGCAGATAGGACGTTCATGGTTGGCTTCTCTGACAGGGTGATGCTGAGCAGAGATCTGGGTGAGAGGCAGGGGGAGCAATGACAAACTTTGCATACACCAAAAAGTACACATGTCCCGACGTGGAAGCAAGCTTGGTGAGTCTGAATCACAGAAAGGAGGCTAGAATGGCTGGAACGGAGTGAACAAGAGAGAGAGGTGGTAGAAGATGCCGCTGGGGAAGATGCTAGGTTCCACCTATGCCTAGATGTCACCATCCAGACTTGGCATAAATACAAGGTGACATGGGAGGTCCAGGGAGGGTTGCAGGCAGGGAAGCCATATGTTCTGCTTTGTATTAAGAGGCTGGCCCACTGTGACTCTGTGCAGAGGATGGAGTGTAGGGGGGCAGGAATGGAGGCAGAGAAGCACAGCTTTCCATGTACAAGCAGAGATAAAGGTCAGATGGATACATGGCCAACTCTCAGAGCAGTTAACCTCCAAGTCACATTGAACTTCCTATTCTTTGATATAGTTTGGATTTGTTATAATGGGTATGCATTAATTTGGGTGTTAGAATACAGACATTTTAAAAGGTAACCTCTCATCTGGAACCCTCGTGCATTGCTGATGGGGAAATTAAATGATGCAGCCACTGTGGAAAACAGTATGGTGGTTCTGCAAAATGTTAAGCATAGGGACTTCCCCGGAGGTCCAGTGGTCAGGACTCTGTGCTTCCAATACATGGGGCACAGGTTCGATCCCTAGTCAGGGAACTAAGACCGCACATGCCGCGTGGCCAAAAAAAACAGTTAAGTATAGAATTACCGTATGATCTAGCAATTCCGTTGCTAGGTATATACCCCAGAGAACTGAAAGCAGGGACTCAGATACTTGTAAGTTAATGATCACAGCAGCATTATTCACAATAGTCCAAAAGTAGAAACAACCCAAATGTTTATCAACACATGAATGGATAAACAAAATGTGGTGTATATATGCAATCGAATATTACAACCTTAAAAAGAAATGAAGTTCTGATACATGCTGCAACATGGATGAAACTAGAAAGCATTATGCTAAGTGAAATAAGCCAGATACAAAAGGACAAATATATGATTCCACTTATATGAGGTACTAAGAATAGGCAAATTCATAGAGACAGAAAATATAACAGATTAATAGGGGCTAGGGGCAGGGAATGGGGAGTTCTGTTTAATAGGTACAGAGTTTCTCTTTGGGATGATAAAAAAAGTTCTGGAAATGGGTAGTGGTGATGTTTGTACAATGTTGTGAACACACTTAAAGCCAGTGAATTGCACACTTTAAAATGGTTAAGATGGTCAATTTTTTTTTTTTTTTTTTTTTTTTTTTGCGATACGCGGGCCTCTCACTGCTGTGGCCTCTCCTGTTGCGGAGCACAGGCTCCGGACGCGCAGGCTCAGCGGCCATGGCTCACGGGCCCAGCCGCTCCGCGGCATGTGGGATCTTCCCGGACCGGGGCACGAACCCATGTCCCCTGCATCGGCAGGTGGACTCTCAACCACTGTGCCACCAGGGAAGGCCCAAGATGGTCAATTTTATGTTATGCGTATTCTACTGCAATTTAAAAAATCTGAGCAAAAAGAAAGTCGATAACCATTCAGGAACAGTTAGGAGACAAACCCCCTTTCCCCACATTTATCAAAGAAGGGTGACATTTAAAGACGGTGGGGAGAAATCTGTGTAAATGCTGTGTAGCGAGCACTTGGGATGAATACGCTTCTACAAGAGATGACATCATACGTCTAAAACTCTCCTCTATTAAGAAGAAATGCCTGTGATGTGGTCTACAGCAGCACTGTCCAGTAGAAATACAATGTGAGATGTGTGTAATTTTACATTTCTAGTAGTCACATTGAAAAAAAAAAACCAACTGGGAGGAGGATTTATTTTTCCAAAATACTTGTTTAACCCAGCATATACAAAATATCATCTCAGCTTTAAATAATATAAAAAATCAGTAAGGAGATATAGTACATTCATTACTTTTTTCATACTAAGTTTCTTAACCGATGTGCCGATGTGTATTTTGCTCTTGCCATCCATCTCAGTTCTAACCAGCCACATTTCAATGCTCAAGGGCCATATGTGGCCCCTGGCTTCCATACTGGGAAGCTCCAGGCTAGTTTGAGGGGCAAGATTCTGAACGAGCACTCAGTCCCCTGGCTTCCTGCTCAGCTCCACCACTAACAACCATGGGACCTATGCAAAGTGCCTTAATAGCTGAGAATCTCAGTCCTAGTCCTGAGAAATTCCTAATAAAATGGAGTTAAGAGTTCACCTGCCTAGACCATAGGGTTGTTGGAAGACTCCAGCGAGACAATATACAACTATAAAGGTTCATACAGTTGTGATGTCTGATTGAATCTATTTATCATTACCAAAATGCAATATATTAAAATTATAATCGGGACTTCCCTGGGGTTAAGAATCCACCTGCCAATGCAGGGGACATGGGTTTGGTCCCTGGTCTGGGAAGATCCTAAACGCCGTGGAGCAACTAAGCCCGTGTGCCACAACTACTGAGCTCACGTGCTGCAACTACTGAGCCCGCATGCTGCAACTACTGAAGCCCAAGCACCTAGAGCCCGTGTTCCACCACAAGAGAAGCCACCGCAACGAAGAGTAGCCCCCACTCGCCGCAACTAGAGAAAGCCTGCACGCAGCAGCAAAGACCCAACGCAGCCAAGAAAAATTATAGTCTTAGATAATCATAACCATAGGCAAGATAAATACTTCTGGACAGGAATTCCCTGACAGTCTAGTGGTTAGGTCTCCATGCTTCCACTGCAGGGGCATGGGTTCGATCCCTGGTCAGGGAACTAGGATCCCGTGTGCTACGTGGCGTGGCCAACAAAAATAAAAATTAAATAAAAAAAAATACTTCTGGACAAGTGAACTTGGGGGGAGGCATGCAGGGAGGGTAGAAGGAGAAGGTTATGGCAGTAAGCATCCGTAGACAACTCCAGACTAGTGTCCTCCAGGAAGAGACGTCCCAAAGCCACAGTCACTGACTTGTGAGTGTGTGGAGCCTGAGAAGCACATGGTCATAATTGCTCTGCAAGTGGATTTTCTTCCAGCCTCTAAGATGCTATTTCTCAAAGGAAGGAGCTCAGAGGTTTCTTGCTTATGAATTTATTTTTCAGGGGTGGGGTGATTTAAAGAGCCGGGGCTGTTTCCTGACAGTGTATGCTGAGCCGGCCTGGAAGCCTCAGGCCCCAGCCAGGCTGACCACGAGCCAGACCCAGAGTAAGCTTCGTCCCACACTTCCTGTCGGGTCCAGCAGCCTGAGTTTCCTGGTGACCCTTTCCTGCACCCAGCTGATTCAAAGACCTGGCAAGACCTGGTGCCAGCCAAGAAAATCTGAGGCAGCCAGGTTTGTTATTTCAAATCTCTAACCCTGCAGACCTCTGTGCTTGGCCGGTAAATAGAAAGTTAAAACAAGGATGCACGTGATAGCTGCGATTTATAATACAAGTGGGCAAAAATCCCTCCATGACCAGCCTTCATTAAATTCGGAAAGTGTCAGCCCATTTCATATTTAATGAATTTAACTAGTATAGTAAAATAATAAAAATGATGAACAGTGGGAATGTAAAGATGATACAACCATTCTAGAAAACAGTTTGTCAGTTTCTTATAAAGTTAAATATACACTTACCATAAGATGCAGCAGTGGCACTCCTGGGAATTTATCCCAGAGAAATGAAAACATGTGTTTTCCTGTGTACCAATGTTTATAGCAGCTTTGTTTGTAATAGTCCTGTATTAGTCAGGGTTCTTCAGAGAAACAGAACAAATAGGGAGAGAGTTTGAGAGAGAGAGAGATTTATCATAAAGAATTGGCTCACATGATCACAGAGGCTGACGAGTTCCAAGTTTCGCAGTTGGCGAGCTGGAAACGGAAGACAGACAATGGTGTAGTTCCAGTCTGAGTCCAAAGGCCTGAAACCCAGAAAGAGCTGATGTTTCAGTTTGAGTCTAAAGGCAGGAAAAATCGACATCCCAGCTCAAGGCACATCAGGCAGGAGGATTCCCCCTTATTTGGAGGAAAATCGGCACATAAAATTTCATAGAATTACACACACACCCATAAAAGAATGCATGGGGGTTTTTTTTGGTTTTTGGGGGGTTTTTTTTTGCGGTACGCGGGCCTCTCACTGTTGTGGCCTCTCCAGTTGCGGAGCACAGGCTCCAGACGTGCAGGCTCAGCGGCCATGGCTCACGGGCCCAGCCGCTCCGCAGCATGTGGGATCCTCCCGGACCGGGGCACGAACCCATGTCCCCTGCATTGGCAGGCAGACTCTCAACCACTGCGCCACCAGGGAAGCCCCATGGGTTTTTTTTTAAAATGATGATGAGTGTCTGTAGTGAGTTCATGTTCTCAGCACTACTCTTGCAACTTTACATACATAACACAAGAAATTGAAAGTAACCATGTGAATAAACACTACTGACTCATTTTATTTTCTTTAAACTTTTTTTAAAATTTTATTTTATTTATTTATTTTTGGCTGTGTTGGGTCTTCCTTGCTGCACATGGGCTTTCTCTAGTTGCAGCAAGCAGGGGCTGCTCTTCATTATGGTGCACAGGCTTCTCATTGTGGTGTTTTGTTGCTGAGCACGGGCTCTAGGTGCGCAGGCCTCAGTAGTTGTGGCACGCAGGCTCAGTAATTGTGGCTCGTGGGCTCTAGAGTGCAGGCTCAGTAGTTGTGGCTCATGGGCTTAGTTGCTCTGCGGCATGTGGGATCTTCCCGGACCAGGGCTCGAACCCATTTCCCCTGCACTGGCAGGCAGATTCTTAACCACTGCGCAACCAGGGAACCCTATGGACCCATTTTAAAGAGGAAGAAACATGCTCAGAGAGTGCAAGTACCCACATACAATCACACAGCAGGAAAACGGCAAAACCAGGACTTAAACCGAATCTGTGTGACTCCAAGCCTTTTGCTCTTTCCCCTGCCTGCCTCAAGTAACCTCCTAATCCATAAATAAACTCCAAAGAATGGAGCCTCCATTGCTCACACAGTAGGTCATTCCAGCCCTGATGTCATCTCAAGCCACAGCTGAGCATCCTACTTGTCCTTCTCACACGCCCTGAACCCCTCACAGCTGCAGCTGGGTCTTGAGATAAATGCAGAAAATCCTACTCTAGGAAGAGGTGGTAAGAATTAGCAGAAAGTTGAGGCCACTGAAGAGTAAACTACACGACGAGTCCAGATAGGCAGATGGCTCTGCCCAGGGTCAGGGGTCCCAGAGTAAAGGGAGCAGCTTTCCTCCATAAACCTTATTTAGATGGTGACTGGCTTTTTAAGGGTGTGTGTGTCTCCTTCAGGATGTCTCCCCTGACCCCCTCCAGGCTGAGCTAGGAGCCCCCGCTTCAATGCTCTCATCAACAGGATTTATCAGGGACTTACCATATGATTCTAGAATCACTAGTGTGTATGCTGATGATCTAGGAGCCTAGCACAGAACTTGGTCTGAGTAGGGGCTCAGTGAGTGTTTGTTGAGTGAATAAATAAACTGTAAGAATCTAACACAGGGGTTGTGGACGAAAATGCCTTCAGAAGCCAGGCAGGATGGACCAAGACATCATCATACTGAGTGAAGTCAGACATAGAAAGACAAGTATCTTATGATATCACTTATATGTGGAATCTAAAAATGTGGTACAAATGAACCTATTTACAAAACAGAAATAGAGTCACATATGTAGAAGACAAACTTATGGCTGCAGAGGGGAAAAGTGGGGGGGGATAAATTGGGAGATTGGGATTGACATATACACACTACTATATATAAAATACATAACTAATAAGAACGTACTGTATAGCACAGGGAACTCTACTCAATACTCTGTAATGACCTGTATGGGAATAGAATCTAAAAAAAAGTGTATATATGTATATGTATAACTGATTCACTTTGCTGTACAGCAGAAACTAACACACCATTGTAAATCAACTATACTCCAATAAAAATCAATTTAAAAAAAGAAACCATGGGCTTTCCTGGTGGCGCAGTGGTTGAGAGTCCGCCTGCCGATGCAGGGGACACGGGTTCGTGCCCCGGTCCGGGAGGATCCCACATGCCGTGGAGCGGCTGGGCCTGTGAGCCATGGCCGCTGAGCCTGCGTGTCCGGAGCCTGTGCTCCGCAACGGGAGAGGCCACAACAGTGAGAGGCCCGCGTACCGCAAAAAAAAAAAAAAAAAGAAGCCAGGCAGACATTCCAAGTGATTGAGACTGAGGGTGGTGAGTAGCAGGGAGTGGTGAGAACTAGAGTGAAATGGAGCACATGCACCATGGCTAAAGAGGCAGCCACTACTCAGCTCCAGCCACTTGCTGCCATGGGAGAATGTGGACCATCTATTGCCTCATTTGATTTTTCAAGAGAAGCCAAAATCCAGACTTTTATGATGAGCTCCTGACTTTTTTCATGTTGTGAGCATTTTACACTTTTTAAATTAAGTGAGGGCCAAACAAAACACATATGCTGGTTGACCACTGCCCAGAAGACATGTTTAGAACTTCTACTCTGAAACTTAGGATGTTCTGTCGTTTCTGATGCAGTGATAGTGATTTTGCTGATAACTGATAGGCAAAGAGGTCAAGAGCAGGCACAGGAAAGCCAATGTCACCATCATCCACAAGCCAATTCCATCTGGATGGCCTCCTCTGCAGGTATCCCACTGGGAGAGGTCCAAAGAGCAGGAGAAACTGAAGGCTGGGAAGGAGGGTGGGGGGAACAGCCGCCTTGTGACTGCTACCTGGTTTGGTTATAGGATTCTTATATAACTCTTGGAAAATGCATCATTTTTGAATTATCAGATTATTTTCATCCTTGCACTAGAGGCACAAAGACCAGACAATCTCATCTAATGGACAAAAGATGGGCTTGCCAGCTCTGTTTAAAGAGGAGCCCTCATTGCCTCTTGCACCAGACACGGAATTTAAGACAACACTGGACAGGGCTCTGGGGAAGAGACCATGGGTGGTGAATCACCCTGGCTGACAGAACTAATATGGATGTAACGTCTCCCCACATCCCACCCTTCACTTCAATACCAGGAACCTTTTTCATCTCCCACACTGGCCAGTTCTTCTTCTCAAACAAGGCAAGTGGCACAAAGCTCAGAAAGGCGCAGTTTCAAATCCTCCCTCCACCATTTGCTGGCTGTGAGTTTAGGCAGGTGAAACCTTTGGAATCTCAGTTTTCTCCATCTTTAAAATGTAACTAACACGCGTGATATGACACACCCCTTGATAAGCTATAATCAGAAGGGCGCTTCATCTCTTCGGTACCTGTTCCCAAAATCTACATCCCCAGTCTTACCATGAGAAAACATCTGACGAGCCCAAATTGAGGAAGGTTATACAGAATGTCTGAGTGGACTCTTTGAAAGTGTCAAGATAAAGAAAAACAAGGATCGACAGAAACCATCATAAATTGGAGGAGACTAAGAAGACAGGACAACTCAGTGCAACGTGGTACCTGGGACTGGATGCTGGGATCGGAAAAGGTCGTGAGTAGAACTGGTGAGACCTGAATAAAGTCTGTAGTTTAGTTTTTAAATCATGGGACTAGTAGCTCTTCCTTTTCAAATCCCTTTCCCCTTTCTCTTCCTTTCTCAAACAATTCAGTCCTCAAACTTAGTTGGGACAGAGCAAGGTGGGCGCCCACCGTCAAAGGAGGTGGGGAGATGTGGTGACCCAGAATGGGTGCCCACGTAGCGGGGAACCTGACATAAGGAGTCAGAGCCCGAGCAGGGTGGGAAGAGTGTCCATCCAGGAGTGGCCTGGAATGAGGGGTCAGAGGCCAACAGTGAGAGGAAAGTATGGCTGTTCAAGAAGAGAGTGACAAGTATGGAAGGGAGAAGGCTGGAACGAACCCTGTGGTGTTGGATGGGAATCGGACACAGTGTGAACTCATGGCTTGCAAGATATACAGAGAGATACATGAATCATTACAGAGATGAGTGTTTAATAGGTCAAGTTTCAGTTTTGCAAGATGTGGATGGATGGTGGTGAAGGTTATACAACAATGTGAATGTACTTAAGGCTGCTAAACTGTACACTTAAAAATGGTTAAGATGGGGGACTTCCCTGGCGGTCCAGTGGTAAAGACTCCACCTTAGAGTGCAAGGGGCTTGGGTTCAATCCCTGGTCAGGGAACTAAGATCGCACATGCCACGGGGCAACTAAGCCCGTGCACCACAACTACTGAGCTCGTGCGCCTCAATTAGAGAGCCTGCATGCCGCAAACTACAGAGCCCACATGCTCAGGAGCTCGCACGCCACGACTAGAGAGAAGCCTGTGCACCACAACGAAAGATCCCGCATGCCTCAATGAAGATCTCCTGTGCCGCAACTAAGACCTGATGCAGCCAAAAATAAATTTAAAAAAAATAAAAAGGTTAAGATGGCAAATTTTACATTATGTGTATTTTACCACAGTTTTTAAAAATGATAAATGTAGATGTAAATGACTGTGTGTATGTCATGTTGTATGTGTGTGTCATATTGTGTGTGTGTGTGTGTACACACCTACATTCCCTCCCTCTGTCCACTGAAAGGGACTGGGAGGCCTTGCCCTGGTAGCAATGAGCACAGTCAGTATTCAGATCTTGACTTCGAAATATCATTTTCACTAAAACCAACCATGTTCCTTGGAGAAATGGCTGATTCCAGGGTTGAAACAGGAAAATACAAGATGAGCCTAGAACATCTAGTGCTAGAAAGCTCAAAGAATGACAGATCATGGCCAAAGGACACAGCAACTAGCTTGAGTGGGCTCCCACCAGCCACACCGGGAATAATTTAATTATCAAACTAAGTAATGAGAGTAATGGACGGTAACCCACTGAATCCACAAGCCCATGCAGACATAAATAAAGTACTTGCCCAAGATCATGAGGGGGTAAGGTGGACACTCACTTTTTCCTGTTTCATTTTTTCCTATTTAAAAAAAAAATGCTTTGAGTGGAAAGGATATGACACATAGAGCAAACTGAAGGCCCATAAAATTCCTAGAGAGACAGTCTGGGACATATAGACTTCTGAGATCTGTCCAGTGTCATTTCCTGTTGGTGGGGAGGGAAGGTGCAGGAGGTGCCAGTGAGGCATGGGTTGTGGGAGGGGAGCGGGAAAGAGGGGATGGGGCTGGGCTACCAGCTGCTGCTTCTGATGGCCCCCTGCAGTGGTCTCTGCCCTGCAGAGTGAGCTGCTCCACCTCTGGTTCACATCGAAGGGTAAAAGCAAACGGGTTTCTGAGCTGGAAGAAGCCCAGAAGACTTGGCCAAGCCTGCTGCTTAGACACGAGGGCACAGCATCACCTCTTCTGTGGGTCACCAGGCCTGGCCAGCTCCCCAGGGCCTGCAAAGGGGCCGTGGTTGGAATGAGGCCATCTGCTTAGAACCCCATTATCTGGGCCCAGTTCTGCCTAATGTACAAAACAGCATCATCATGTGTACAGAGGGGCAGGTTCTATGACTTGCTGATGACTCATTTCAGGACCAGAATGAAGCTGGATCTGTGCACACACCAAACGCAATCGCCTCCACCTACAGGGCTTGTCTGTGCCTCCCGTGGTACCTCCCTTGGCTGGGAAGGCACAACTGCTTGCTGTGGAATCTGGAGAAATTTCTTAACTTCTCTGAGCCCCAGTTTTTCCATCTGGAAAATGGGAACAAAAATTCCTTCCTCACGGGCCACAGTAAGCCTATTAGAGTCACGGGGACAAAAGGCCCATTCAAACCCAGAAAGCTCTCCGTGTCTGCCATTCCTATTGGTCATTTGGATACCAGTATTCTCTCTTCTATCGGGTAGTAAAAATCTTAGTGGGGGGAAAAAAGGACTTTTTCTTCCAGGCTTTGTACCCCAGCAATTAGTACCATCTCTGACAGTATGAGGCAGGAGACAGACAGATGATATTTCATTTTCTGGTTTTACTATTTGGTGGCTGTGTGACTCCAAAAGGAAGCTTCCTTAACCTCTCTGAGCCTCAGTTTCTTTCTCTGTAAAGGTGGAATCCTTGCCCCTGTGACCCACGTGTTTGTGAGAATTGAGAGAGGCAATGCATGTCAGGGTATATGTGCTATTTTTCTTCCCAGACTCATATTAAAGGCTCAAAGAATAGCTGTTGAGTTGAAGGAACGCACATCAGGAAAACATCTCTTAAAACCATCCAGCTTTGGCCCTTTCTCTGCCTGGCATTAGTTCTTTCCTCTTCAAAAATTGGCAGCTGCCAAAAAAGAGCTGATTCAGTCTGAGGAGAGCTCTGAGTCTCACATCCCAGCCAGTGGAGGTCTCAGCTTCCTACCTTGGTCTCGCCTGTTGCTGTCCTCAAATATATAGAAAGGACATGGCCTCTTTGCCAGATGCAACCAGCTTCTCTTCTCCGGTGCCCTCCTGGGTGTTCCCTGGGAGCCACGCGGCTTCAGTGGGACTCTCATCTGTGGCTAAGAGCCCCGGCCAGAAATCAGGTCTGCAGAGCAAAAGGGTCTGGGTTCTAGGGTACCACCTTCCTTGGTCCTTTGGAGAAGAAGGTGAAACCAGAGAGGCTGGTTACACCTTAGCAAACCATTTGGCCTCCTTGTGCCTCAGTTTTCTTATCTGTTAAAAGGGCTTATAGATACTACCCATCTTACAGAGTGCAATAAGGCTTCCTTAGAGGTTCGAGTATGTAAGGGGCATACTTAGTACAGTACCTGGCACATAATAAGTGCTCACTCAGTGATCACTATTATGAATGTTAGTTCTCATTTGGAATCTCTCCAGCCCTAAATAATTCCTCCTGAGTAGCTTAGAAGTTGCCAGGGTTCAAGCTCAACTCTGCTTTACCAGGGGAACTGCGGGAGAGTTATTCTCTCATTTGGTTTCTCTCTCTTCCTTTCACAAGTGAGGAATCCAGGGACTTCCCTGGTGGTCCAGGGGTTAGGACTCTCAGCTTCCACTGCAGGGGGCACGGGTTCGATCCCTGGCTGGGGAACTAAGATCCCACAAGCCACACCGTGCAGCCAAAAAAAAAAAAAAAAAAGTGGATCATCTGATCACCCAGATTCTAATACACCCAATTAACCCCTCTCTTCTTCCAAAAATTATGTCAATCCCTCAAACAATCACCCACCTAACTACCAGCCACAATCTAACTACCCCCCTGAAACTCGGACACTGCTCAGGGTAATCAGCACACAAAATTGAAAGCTTCTGCTTTAAGCTCTTATTTGAAACCTTGAAACAAGAAAAAGAGCAGAAGCAGCAGCCTTCCCCATCTCTGTGAAATCCTAAATTAAAAAAACCTCAAAATAAAAAACCAAAGATAAATTTTATACATAATTTTAAAATATAACTGCATACTCTATTCCATAATATAATTATTATATATTAACAAAATAATTCTAGAATATACATCATTTCCATGTGTGTGTATACACTCAACCAAAGGCTAAGAGAAAGGCTGTCACACTCAAAAGCAAAATGGAACAAATTACACAGCCTTTGCATGACAAGAAAGAGCTAGAGGAATAACTTTGTGGAGGGCCGCCAAGTTTTCTCTGAAGCAGCTGTTGAAATTTGCTTCATGATTACAGTGGGATGTGATTGTAGGTGAGGACTGGGGACAGGTTCTTTGAGTAACTGTTTAGATCATTTTGCACAGTCTTAAATATATTGTGCTCTCAAAAAAATCTATTCACTTATCTATCTGTCTGAAATTTGTCTCCCTCCATCCTTAAACTCCTGCTTTTTTAAATTAACACTAATTAAGAGCTTACTTGTTGAGCTGTTTATCTATTCACTCTTAAAACATCCCTAGGAGTTTGATACTAGTTTCATCCGCAATTGGCTGACTTGGAAAGTGAGGCACAGAGCAGTTAAGTAACTTTCTGGAGGTCACACAGCTATGCAGTGCCAGAGTCAGAATTCAAACTCAAATCTGTCTGATTCCAGAGCCCACACTCTTAACCACTAGGCTCTACTGCCTCCCTGTGGTGGGTTTTCCAGTCAGGAGGAAGCCACCAGCTTTCACAAATCCCTCCCTACCTGATAACACACAGAACTCAGTGCCCCCCTGTTGCTTCTCATAACAAGCCCCACACCTTGTGTTTACATTTTCAACACGCATAAAATATTAATCCACCAGGAGAAAAAAGTACATTGGTTTGAGTTTTTTTAAACCAATAACTTCCACTTTCTCTGACTCTAGGCCATCGTAAGGAAAGCATTTTTTTCTCACCCTCCTATGTGAAACCAAAAGAATTCACTCACTGTCAACTCTGGATCTGGGGTAGGTTACATCTCCGAAGTTTTAGAAACATCTTGTTCTTCACATCGGTGCTTCAGATACCTCCAGATGGCAGGAAGGCAGGTTTATTTTCTTCCTGTTAAAACTTTTTTTTTTTTTTTTTTTTTTGCGGTACGCGGGCCTCTCACTGTTGTGGCCTCTCCCGTTGCGGAGCACAGGCTCCGGACGCGCAGGCTCAGCGGCCATGGCTCACGGGCCCAGCCGCTCCGCGGCATGTGGGATCTTCCCGGACCGGGGCACGAACCCGTGTGCCCCTGCCCCGGCAGGCGGACTCTCAACCACTGCGCCACCAGGGAAGACCCCTGTTAAAACTTTTGAAGTTTAAAGCAAAAGTTTTTGGCCTCGGAGGCTGGTTTCGTGCTACGGTGGGTGAGGCTTGGGGTGGCAGGGGGGGAGGGTCCTGGTGGGTGGGGCTGGTTTGATGTATCTGGTGGGATTAGGAGCAGATGTGTAGAAGATTAGAACAGAGCCGATGGGGTCTGTGGGAGATGGATTGAATTAAGGTTTGATTAGCTATTTGGTTCCTTACTATTTACCAAGTAATGTGGAAGGTGACAAAAAAGCAGCCCAAGAAAAGGGCAAAGAAGAGAGTGGGGGAGGTGATGCCACCTGGGATGTGTCATTCCCCTTCTCTGTGCCTCGGTTTACCCATTTGAGAAAGAGGAGGTGGAATTAGTCTCTTCTCTCCCTTGCGTATCTAATTCCATGACTGATATGTGCCTTCTCTTCATTTCTCCCAAATTGTTGTCCCAGTTTTCTGAATTTTCACTGGTATCATGATGAAGGCACTTTGTGCCCATCTATTGGGAAAGTAAGTGTGTGTGTGTGTGTGTGTGTGTGTGCATTCAGTGTGAATGCCTGTTTTATGCATATCATATGCCTGCCACTGTTCTGGGTACTGTGATGAGTGCAGCAGACAAGGTAAAACCCTGTACACACAAATATCCAAGTCCTCCTCTCCCTGGACACACCACTGAACTACACTTCCTGGCCTCCTGTGAAGTTAGGCAGAATCACGGAACAGTTCTGGCTGGTGAAATGTGGGCAGAAGTGATATATGTGATTTCCTGGCCTGGTCCCTAAGAACACAGCTGTGGTCGTCCATGCTCTGTCTTCCCTGTTTGGTTGGTCAGATACTAAACCCCTAGAAAATGACAGAGCCATTTGTGGATGGAAGAAACCTGAGTCCCTGAATGAGCATGTGGAGCAGAGCGCCCCCCCCCCCCCCCGCCACACACACAGACACACGAACCTGCATCAGAACCTTGATGTGAGCAAGAACTAACCTCTTTGTGTTAAGCCACTGAGATTTTAGGGTTCTTGGGCCTATAAGCAATGCTTTTTCGGGAAATAAAAGCACTGCAAACAAAGTAAAGGGATAGTGATTAGGGAAAGGGGTGATGTCATGAAGGTTTTAGGAAGAGGTAACATTTGAGGCAAGACCTAAGGATGAGAAGAATGAGTCACATGGAGATGTGTGGGGAGACTACCTCAGGAAGAGGGAACAGCACAAGCAAAGGCCCTGTGGCAGCAGCAAGGTTACAGTTTGAGGAATAGAGGAAAGGCCAATGTAGCTGGAGCACAGTGAGCTTGGCAAAGTGTGAGAGATGAGGTCAGAGGGGTGGGTGCCCGATGGCAGCTAGTTCACAGAAGGCCTTGCAGGCTGCAGTGGGTTTTATTCTAAGTGTGATGTGAAGCCATTGGAAAGTATGAAATGGAGGAGTGATAGGATATGATTTGTGTTTTTAAAGACCCCTCTGTGGCTGAAGTCAGATTGGTGGTTACTTCTGGCAGCTGGGGAGTGGGGACTAGGGGTTAAGGTTATGGAGGGGAGGGTTGAGGGAAAGATTAGTAGGTGATTGACTGGAGAGGGGCCTGAAGGAACCTTCTGGGGTCCCAGAAATGTCCCATATCTTGATCCAGATGGTGGTTACCTGGGTGTGTCCATAGGTAAAAATGCATTGAGCTATACGCTTAAGATTAGAGCATTTTACACACATTACTGTGTGTACATTTACCTCAATAAAATCAAATAAAGACAAATGAAGCAACCTAATGTCCATTGACAGATGAATGGATAAAGAAGATGTGGTACAGGGACTCCCCTGGCGGTTCAGTGGTTAAGACTCTGCACTTCCACTGAAGGGGGTGAGGGTTCGATCCCTGGTTGGGGAACTAAGATCCCACAGGCTGCACAGTGCAGCCAAAAAAAAAAAAAAGAAGAAGATGTAGTACATATATACAATGGAATATTACTCAGCCTTAAAAAATGAAAAAATGCCATTTGCAGCAACATGGATGAACCTAGAGATTATCATACTAAGTGAAGTAAGTCAGACAGAGACAGACAAATATCATATGACATCACCTATATGTAGAATCTAAAAAAAAAAATGATACAAGTGAATTTATCTACAAAATAGAAACAGACTCACAGACTTTAAAAACAAACTTATGGTTACCAAAGGGGAAAGGTGGGGGGGGGCAGATAAATTAGAAGGTTGGGATTAACATATACACACTATTATATATAAAATAGATAGGACTTCCCTGGTGGCACAGTGGTTAAGAATCCACCTGCCGGGCTTCCCTGGTGGTGCAGTGGTTGAGAGTCTGCCTGCCAATGCAGGGGACACGGGTTCAAGCCCTGGTCTGGGAAGATCCCACATGCCGCGGAGCAACTAGGCCCGTGAGCCACAACTACTGAGCCTGCGCGTCTGGAGCCTGTGCTCCACAACAAGAGAGGCCGTGACAGTGAGAGGCCCGCGCACCGCGATGAAGAGTGGCCCCCACTTGCTACAACTAGAGAAAGCCCTCGCACAGAAACAAAGACCCAGCACAGCCAAAAGTAAATAAAATAAATAAATAAATAACAGTTTACACTTAAAAAAAAAGAATCCACCTGCCAATGCAGGGGACACGGATTCAAGCCCTGGTCTGGGAAGATCCCACATGCCGCAGAGCAACTAAGCCCATGCACCACAACTACTGAAGCCCGCGCTCTAGAGCCTGTGCTCTGCAACAAGAGAAGCCACTGCAATGAGAAGCCCGCACACCGCAATTAAGAGTAGCCCCCGCTCACCACAACTAGAGAAAGCCCGCGCACAGCAACGAAGACCCAACACAGCCAAAAATAAATTAATTAATTAAATTAAATAGATAACCAACAAGGACCTACTGTATAGCACAGGGAACTCTCCCCAATACTCTGTAATAACCTATATGGGAAAAGAATCTGAAAAAGAATGGATATATGTATATGTATAACTGAATCACTTTGCTGTACACCTGAAACTAACACAACATTGTAAATCAACTGTACTCCAGTATAAAATAAAAAGTAAATTTTTAAAAAGTCACGGGAATTCCCAGGTTAGTCCAGTGGTTAGGACTCTGAGCTCTCACTGCTGAGGGCCTGGGTTCGGTCCCTGCTTGGGGAATTAAGATCCCTCAAGCCGTGTGTCACAGCACCCCCCTCCCCCCCCCACAAAAAAAAGTATATTAAAGAAAGACAAATGAAAAGGAGAAATCCAGGGGAAGATGTCGTTAAGAGTGAGCAAGTTTTACCAAAAAACAAGTCCCGGGGACTCCCTGGTGGTCCAGTGATTAGGTTGCGGGCTTTCACTGCCGAGGGCCCTGGTTTGATCCCTGGTCGGGGAACTAAGATCCCACAAGCCCGACGACTCAGCCAAAAAACAAACAGAAAACAAGTCCCTCGGGCTGCTGCATGAACCGGAGGGGTACTTGCTGTTCCAGTTTTACTCTCTGTTAGGGAGACAGGGAGAAGAAAGGGAGCATGTCCTTCTCATTGCCACCGGCTTGAGTTTTACCTTTTAAAGGCAAATTGGTTTCATGTTCTTCTTTTTCCCTGTTCTATCTCAAGAGACAGAGTCTCTGCCTCTACTGTCCACATCCTGGCCCATCTCTGCCCTCCAATGCCACGCGCTGCCCTGCCTCTGTGCTGTTTCCATCCTGCAGTGCAGCATCATCCAACCGGGAGGCCATATTCAAATGTTGCCAATGGCCTCAATAATCCCTTTAATGTAATTTTTCCCCCAGTCAAGGATCCAGTCCCAGATCAGGGACTGCATTTAGTTGTTGTTATGGATTGAATAGTTTCCCCACAAAAAAAAAAAAAAAAAGATATGTTGAAGTTCTAACCGCCAGGACCTCAGAATGTGACTTTATTTGGAAATAGTCTTTACAGAGGTAATCAGGTTAAACTGAGGTTATTAGAGTGAGCACTAATCCAATATGAATGGAGTTCTTTTATTTTATTCTTTTTTTTAATTTTATTTACTTTTTTTTTTTGGCCACTCTGCACAGCTTGTGGGATCCTAGTTCCTCAAGCAGGGATTGAACCCGGGCCCTTGGCAGTGAAAGCACAGAATCCTAACCACTGGACCACCAGGGAATTCCCGAACGGAGTCCTTTTAAAAAGGGAAGTTTGGACACAGAGACAGACACGCATCGAGGGACAATGACGTGAAGAAAGGCAGGGGGAAGACGCCATCCATCTACAAGTCAAGGGCAGAGGTTTGTTACAGACCCTTCCCTCACATTCCTCCGAAGGAACCAACCCTGCTGACACCTTGACCTCAGACTTGTGGCCTCTAGAACTTGAGACAATACATTTCTGTTCTTTAAGCCCCCCAGTTTGTGGTATTTTGTTACTGCAGCTCTAGGAGGCTAAGACAGTTGTCAGGTCACTTTAATAGCCCTTCTGACTCGACTGGAAAAGGAGCAGATGATCCACCATATGAGCCCCGAGGCCGTAGGCTGCCCGGCATTTGGAGCAAGTTTTCGGGCATCCACAGCACCCATCTGGTGAGATCTGACTGGACTTTCTGCCTTTAAATGTCCACCTGGGGTGTTGGGTGGGCCAGTGCCCAGGGCTGGGCCCTGGGGGAACCCAAGGGGCACCAAGACTTGGACGCTGCCCTCAGGCTGCCCATGGGCAGCAGGATGGAGGGGACACCCTTCCCCCAAGGAACAAGGTAGACACAGCTTGGTGAGGGCGGCAGGAGGAGGAGGCCAAAGGGGGCAGCAGAGAGAAGGGAGGGGCCACATGGGGATGTCCAGGGGGCTCCCTGGGGAAGGTGAAGGTTTCTCAGGTTTTCTCCATGAAGGACAGGTTTTAAGGGTTTTTTTGTTTGCTTTGGGGTTTTGGGGGTTTTTTGGCTGTGCTGTGCAGCTGATGGGATCTTAGTTCCCTGACCAGGGATCAAACCCACACCCTCGGCAGTGAAAACGCAGAGTCCTAACCACTGGACCACCAGGGAATTCCCCAGTTTTTAAGCTTGCAAAAAAGAAAGACTGAAGTAAAATTCCTGGTCTTTGTCTATTGGCTGAATTTCCCTGTGGCTGCCTCTTGCTGAAGGTGGGACAAACGGTGACAGCCTGCGGTCTCCCTGGCAGCTGGGCCTTGAGGAAGGAGAAAAGAAATAGCTGCTTGCTGAATAGGCCCTGTCAGAGAAACAGAGCAGCTCATTCACTGCAGGAAAAACAGGACCTCAAAGCTCTGGGGCCTGACCGGGAACCGTGCAAAAAGTGGTTCCTTTTCCACAAAGATCGCTCACAAGATGCACAATGCACCCGATTCCCAGGGCACCTGGTGCGGTGAGAGGTGTGTCTTCAACACCCCATGGTTTGGGAGATTGTCATCACCCGCAGGGCTGAGCCCAGGAACCCAGGGTGCTTCCAGGAGCTTAGACCTAGATCTGAATGGGCTGAAAGGTCACCAAGGTAAGATATATGGCTAAGAGGGAAGACACAAGCCAACACTGAGTCACTTTGAACCTTCAGATCCGGGTTTTTCAACCTCAGCACTATCGACATTTTGGACAAGATCTTTATTGACATTTGGACAAGATTCTTTATTGCGGGGGGTCTGTTCTGTGCATTATAGTACATTCAGCAGGATTCCTGACGTCTACCCACTCAGATGCCAGTAGCGTCCCTTTCCCCAAGATGCAACAACCCCGAATGTTTCCAGATTGTCAAACATCCCCTTGGGGGTTGCAAAATCACCTTTGATTGAGAAACACTGCTTTAGATAAAAATTCACCTTAGACTTGTTAAATTTTTTTGCAATTACCTGAAATCTACCTCAAAAGTCTAAATGACCCAATTTCAACACCAGTATTTGAACCCCACTGAATGCAACAGAAAGCAAATCAAGGAGGCAATTAATTACATACTGCCTAACTTGCTGCTTCCTTGTAGCTCCAGTTGCATTTGGCTGTTGGCTTTCCTTCCTCTCCACTGTTTGAATTGTTGCTGTGCAGAGCAAAAACAGCTTCAGCTCCACCTCAGAGCTGGCCGCATTTCAGCAACGGCTGGGAGGACTCTCATGGGGCTTTCCAAGCTTAATTAGTTGATATTTGTCAAGTTCCTTAGGAAGCTCAGGCCAGGATGCTATGGGAAGTCCAAGTTACTGGGATTCTCGCCACACTCTTTAAAAGAACATTCCCACATAAAAAGGCTGGGGTAAGCCAGAAAAGAGCTCATAGGAGCGTGTGTGTGAATAGTGAAGGCGTCCTTGGGAAGTGCATTTGAGACCATAAAGAAAGAGAGTAATACTTTCCAACTTTCTGGCCCTCCTCCTATTCTCTAGAGCAGGAAATTATTTAAAGTATTTCCTGAACAGCTGAAGTATGTTAGAAACCTGCTAGCATTCTCTACATTATCTCCAGGAAATAGACCCCGAAGAATTTCTTTGCAACAAGAAACTATTTGGGCTCTGTTGCTCATTTCCACCTGAATGGGATGGATACTCTCATTCTGGGAACTGGAGATAGCAATCTTGTTAGATCATTTTGATGTCATACTCAGTGTCCGAAAGAACATTCCCTGAAAGAGAACTCTCTTAGCGTGTGTGTGTGTGTGTGTGTGCGTGCGTGCGTGCGTGTGTGTGGAGACAGAGAGAAACTTTCTTTGCCAGGTAATTTAGCATCATCAGTAATAGCTCGCTAGTTATCTAGTTACCCCCACTTAATCTCCAGGGTGGGGTAAGAATGAGGTCAACCTCTTCTGTTTTAGGCAGAATTCTAGAATGTGCAACAAAAGGAAACTGATTAGTCCCATCCCACCTCTAGAGATTTGCTCTCTCCAAGGCTTGAGCCTATAAATCTCTCAGGGTGGGGGTCCACAGGCATCCTGCCCCCCAAGCCAAGTTTAAGCCTCCCGAGCAAATCGATGTTGGGATGTTGGTGAGGTCACGGGACGGAGAGCCATCTGGGAGCCAGCTGTGACTTTGGCTAGCAAATTCCCCCAGCCTCCTAGGAGAAGGGCAAGCATGATTACCACAGCAGAAATACCAGGGGGAAATGGCAGTCGTTACATCCAGAGCAAAGCACAAGGCCTAGAAAGAAAGCCAATTTCTGAAGAGAATGACAGATCTGATTATGCTGGTGAAGGCCAGGCAAGTTCCCTGCTTCCTTAAGAACAGTTAGGAACCACTCCCCCTGTGGCAGCCGTGCTCAGGATCCAACCCTGGGAAGTGTGTGATTTGCCTCTCGGAGACCTGGCAGCAGGATGGGGAGCCAAACAGTATTTTTGTTGCCGCCCGCCCTCTGGGGCCTCCAGGGAAGCCAAACTTGAGGCCAAAGAGAGAAATACAAACCCCTGCCATCTTCTCTTGCCGGGAACAAAGGCACCACATTCTTCGTGTGCTTCATCATGCTTTTGGAATGAATGTCCACCAAATGCCATCTTTTAGGGACAGCAGTTAAAACTCCCGTTCAACCTGAGCTCTTCAGTCAAATTACAGCTAAATTCTTGGCCTGAGGTCTTAAAGGACTGCGTGAAGCAGGCTCAGATGGTGACGTTCAAGAAAATAAAGCACGCCTCAAATGTGTAGAAAATAAATTCGAAGATCTACACCTGAAGTTTCTAATATTTTGAAGGTGGCTACACCTTTAAGAACCTAATTTTCATCAGCCTATGAGCCCCTTTCTCAGAAAAGCTCATACTCATGTATCTAACAGTAAACTTTGCATACGATTTCAGGGGTTCATGGGCCCCTTAAGGTGTATCCTGGATCTCAGGTTATTCACATTAAAAATTTCTATCTCTACAATCTACTATGTATAAAACAAATAAGCTACAAGGATATATTGTAGAGCACAGGGAATATAGCCAATATTTTATAATAACTATAAATGGAGTATAATCTATAAAAATTTTGAATCACTATTGTACAATTAGTTGTACACCTGAAACTAATATTGTAAATCAACTGTACCTCAATTTAAAAAATCCAATACTGTTCATGTGTTTAAGTAAATGCCTTGTGGTTATATTTTTTCCTTGTTTTCTTTTTTAATAAAGTTTAAAATAACTTGAAAAAAAAGAATTCCTATCTATGAAAAAATATACAATCCAATGGTGGGACTTTAGGCTATTTTAATCTTTGTGGTATTGTATTTTTTAAATTTTCCAAAATTAGCATTAGTTTTGTAACTAGGACAAGTTATTTTACAAAGTTACCAAAAAGAAAGAAAAGAAAGAAGTTTCATATTCACTGAGTTAATGTTTCCTTGAAATGACAGACATTGGCTGAAAAGATGGTCAAAAATGTAGTGGGGGGATACTCACTGGTCACCTAAAAGTTTGGTCCAAGACAAAGAGTTTGAAAAGGTCTTCTCATTTCTACGTGTTTTCCCACATTTCTCCTGTTGTCCAACAGTTTTGCTAAAAAAATCATATGTGTCTTTCGTAGCTACAATCAGAACAGCCTTCTGATCCTTAGATATCTATATTATCCGTCAACTTTTCATTCATTTTGAATGAATTCAAAGTTTCTGATTCATCCAATCCTTTCTCAAGTTCCCTTGTTTTTGTGGCTAAGCTTCCAATATCTCTACCTGAACCTGTTTTCTAAACATCCAACCTTTTTCAGAGCAGAAAATACAGCTTTGTTTGGCTGTCTCACTGTGAAATGTTTGCTCACTTAAGGAACTTTATATCACTCTTAAGTAAAGGCCAATTTGTTGTCTATAGTGACAAGTTTCTAAGCAAACCATTACCAAGCTGGCTTGGGTGGCTCAGATGCGGCTGTTCTCATGGCTGGTGCCCCAAATAAACTGCTCAACAGAATTCAGAGAAAGGGGAATGGGGGCGGGGCACAGGAAGAGAACTCAGAGCTCTTGCAGGGTTTAGCTGCAAAGGCCATCCCAGAAAAAGCTGGTGAGCCTTGGGCCAGTTCCAGTTTGGAAAGCTCTGGCAAGCCTGTAACAAAACTAAAGGCTGACAGAACATCCAACGTTGGGATAGACTCCTACCATTGAGTACAGAAACAAGCCATGTAAAGTCTCATGTTGATGTATATCTGTGACTGATTAAAGGGGGAAAAAAAGGGAGAGTAATAACAAACTTAGTCTAGGAGATAAAATGTGCCAAAATAGAGGCCTGTGGAAGAACTGAAGGAAAACTTTGCTGTTAAAAGGTTGGGAATAGCTGTTCTATGGCTACGATACTTAGCTAGGATATTAATACTATATAGTAATTAGTACCTGTACTACTTTAATAGCCCAAAGGTCACTCACTCACTAAAATACAGCAGAGACAGATTTTGAACTCAGGCTGATCTGGCTCCTAATTACTAGTCCATTCCATAGCACTACCTCTCCAAACTAGGACAGGGAAAGACATTTTTGATTGTGAAAAGCGTGGGGGGAATGAACAAACTGATCAGTTTAAGAGGGTTTGGTGACTACAACACCTACACAGTGTTATGAAACTGTCCCAAATATTTAGGAGGAACTGGGCATTTGTGGACACCAGAATTATGCTTTCAAACTATGCCCAAAACATGCCATTTAACATACAAGTGTTCAAAATTAAATTGCTCTTCTGCCCTCAAAAAGCCCTACTTGATAGCTTGAGTGTTTTTTATCATCTTTATTAGCTGGGGTTAGGAAAGTTGAATCAGCAACGTTACTAAAACACTTTTCACGAACACTTTCCCTTGGGGGCGGGGAGCACCGCATGATTTGGCCAGGTTTTGTTAATCACAAATTAGGTCAACAGCCCAACCTCAAAAGAAAGAACCATTAATGACATATTTCAAGGGCTTTGCAAAATCAGCCAGCTGGGTCTTGGCAAGCTTCAGCAAGGGTGGAGGGAGGGAAGGAGTGGCCAGCTACACTTTCCTTAATGGCCTTCTGAACTTGGGGTCCTGTAGCTCACAAGGTTTCCAACTGCCCATACAAACAAAACTGAAGACTTTGCTTCCACTGCTAATGGAAAGGAACCTGCCACTTTGGTGACCACAATTTTGGTTTCAATTCTTGGTTCTGAGAAGCTCAAAAAAATAAATAAATGAATAAACAAGAGCAATTTAAGAGGCCTAATGCTGAAGCAAAAATCCTATTCAACAATGAGGATTTACTGTAACAAGAAATTATCCAGAATTTCTTTTCAGTGATGCAGCCACAGAAAGGTTGAAGAGAGGGACGGAAAAAAATCAAACATCAGTAAGAAAAGGAATGTTTATTTCCTACCTTAATTCTAAAAATAGTTAAGTTGCTTGATACGATTTAAAGCCAAGATACAATGTAGCAATTTAAAGAATCAGGGACTTCCCTGGTGGCACAGTGGTTAAGAATCCGCCTGCCAGTGAAGGACACATGGGTTCGAGCCCTGGTCTGGGAAGATCCCACATGCCGCGGAGCAACTAAGCCCGTGAGCCACAACTACTGGGCCTGCTTTCTACAGCCCGTGAGCCACAAATACTGAGCCTGCGTGCCACAATTACTGAAGCCCGCGCACCTAGAGCCCGTGCTCCACAACAAGAGAAGCCACTGCGATGAGAAGCCCGTGCACTGCAACGAAGAGTAGCCCCCGCTCGCCACAACTAAAGAAAGCCCACGCGCAGCAAAGAAGACCCAACACAGCCAAGAAAAAAAAAAAGAATCAATACTCCGGGAAATATTTAACACTGACGTTCAATCTTCTAATGATAATGTTAACTTTTTTTTTGGCTGCGTGGCATGTGGGATCTTAACTCCCCAACCAGGGATCAAACCCACAGCCCCCTGCATTGGAAGCACATAGTGTTAACCACTGGACCACCAGGGAAGTCCCAATAACGTTAACTTTTTAAAGATTTTTGCAACAAGCAAAATAAGTGTCTGCAGTTTTTACTTTTATATTTCACTAAAATTCTGTGTTACCTTCCCACCCTTACTTACAACTAATACAAAAATCAAACAGGGCTTCCCTAGTGGTGCAGTGGTTGAGAATCTGCCTGCTAATGCAGGGGACACGGGTTCGAGCCCTGGTCTGGGAAGCTCCCACATGCCGCGGAGCAACTAGGCCCATGAGCCACAACTACTGAGCCTGCGCGTCTGGAGCCTGTGCTCCGCAACAAGAGAGGCCGCGATAGTGAGAGGCCCGCGCACCGCGATAAAGAGTGGCCTCCGCTCGCCACAACTAGAGAAAGCTCTCGCACAGAAACGAAGACCCAACACAACAAAAATAAAAAAATAAAACAAAGGTCTAGTCTTAAAAAAAAATCAGTTATAGGCAAAGATCATTAAAATCTTAGACATTTAAAACTGCTAGCTTAAAAATGTAGTGCATTAATAAAAGCAATTTAGACATTTTATGAAAGAGGGAAAAATTGGTGGCTGTACAGTGTTTTATCACTTTTTAAAATCAAGCTGAATATAAAACCTCAAAAAATACCTAAGATTTTATCCAGTTAAGTTCAATAAGAACATACAAATGGCTCTCTGGATTTTAACTCCAAGGAAACTAGTATGTTAAGAATTTTATCTAAAATATGAAAATGTATTTTTAGAAATCAGCTGCCTCCCGTCCATTACTTCACTGAGTCATGCCTTTACGCTAACAAATCCAGGCCTTGTACTCTTATCAAAGTGTGTATTACACTAGTCCCTTTAAAGCCATAAAGCTCCACCTACCTTAAAGCAAAAGCCTAGGATGTCCAGGTTTACTTCCACATTTTCTCAAGTGAAAGACTTCTGGATGCAGCAACCAAGAAGGGACTTATGCTGGGGAAAGGGGAGGGAAAAAGGGGAGTGGAGCACGAGGTAGGCAGGGAAGGGAGGACAGGCTGCAGAGCCGCAGTCTGGTTACTTCTCTCCTCCTCCCCCTCCCACCCCCCCCCCCCCCCGCTTTTATAAAATATTTATTTTTGGCTGCGTTGGGTCTTCATTGCTGCACGCAGGCTTTCTCTAGTTGCAGAGAGCAGGGGCTACCCTTCGTTGTGGTGCATGGGCTGCTCACTGCGGTGGCTTCTCTTGTTGCAGAGCACGGACTCTAGGCACATGGGCTTCAGTAGTTGTGGCTCGCGGGCTCTAGAGCACAAGCTCAGTAGTTGTGGTGCACGGGCTTAGTTGCTCCGCGGCATGTGGGATCTTCCCCAACCAGGGATCGAAGCCATGTCCCCTGCATTGGCAGGCAGATTCTTAACCACTGTGCCACCAGGGAAGTCCCAGCTTTTATCTTCGGTGGTGGAAAAAGGCAGTGGAGGCTTTGCTCATCACTTTTCCACCAGTCAAAAAAGCAGCCAAAAATAAATTAAAAAAAAAAAAGGCAGAAACTAACAGTTGTACTTTAAAGATGCATTTTCCTGAGACTTCTCGGATACTGTAGCTAACACTCCACCCCCCAACCCCTTCCTTTTCTGCTAACAGCATAGCAACTCTTTCAAGTAGTGGCTTTCACAACCCAGGCTGCACAGATGGAGCACCTGGGGATTAAATTAAAAACTTAAGTACACTATTTCAACCCCACCCCTTACCAATTAAACTTTCCCAGTTGTTGATGCCAAGGTGCAGCCTTGAAACCACTTTCAGCCTTGAAATTTCAGAGGAATGAATTCCACTTGTAGCTCCAGGAGAAATTTATGATTAAATTTAAGATTTTTATCCCATCTCCCTGGCCAGTAAGCCTTGAGAAGACATTGGCTCAGGGCTTCTGCGAAATTTTATTTGTTCTTTGGTGAAAACTTGTGAAAAAAATTTTTCTGACTGGTGTGAAATGGATGTGAAGACTGGAAGTGCCAATGGCCATTTTCACCAACCAAGAGGGGAAGCAGCCTGGAGCAAAGCCAGAATTCAGAAGTGGGCAGGAAGTTATCAATCTTGTATCCTTGATGACATAACAAACCTTACATTAAATGATGTCTGCAACCAAAACTACACCCCTGGTTAGAGTCACATCCGTTCAATTCAGCTCCCCTTCATTTGCAGCCTTTAAGAGCTCTAAATTAGAAAGTAACACATCGGCATGGTGAAGTAAAGAAAAGGGTGGAATTTAATCTTTATTTACAGGACACTGCAAGATATGAAATTCCACAAAGAAATAAGAAACCCATTGAGAGGAGAAGCTTCATACAGTATGTACAGTTTGGAACTGTTCAAGTATAGTTTCTTTGTAAAAAGTGCTACAATGACAAACCACGTGTAAAGAGTTCTTAGTAGAGAAACAGTAAGACAAACTTCTACCAAACATAGTACACAACAAACAACTTTATGCCTCAGATGTACAATCTAAAAGTTGAAGGTCCCAGCAGTGCCATCCTGAACTTGGAATGTATACCCTTCAGAGGTAGTTTCTGGCACAACATTTTGATCTTCCTCTTCCTGGAAGTATTTAAAAACAAACAATATAATCCCATAAATATGGCACATTTCTAAGAGGTAGCTGCCTAGAAGTCTATATTTACTTTTTTCTTCTTTTATCTCAATTTATTTAGGCTAAAAACAAAAACAAAAAAAAGTTTACACATTTCTCCCACCTCTGGCAACCACCAATCTGTTCTCCATATCTATGAGCTTGTGTGTGTTTTTTAACATTCCACATATAAGAGAGATCTTATGGTATTTGTCTTCCTCTGTCTGACTCATTTCACTTAGCATAATGCCTATACGGTATTCACTCTTAAAGTCTTCATTTGTGTATTTCACCTTTAATCCTGAAACACACTTCAATATCTCAAATAGCAGAGGGAGGGATACTGAACTTGCCTGAGAGGGGAAGATTCTGAATGGGTTAAGAAATGCTACTATAACATGGATACAACTAGAGATTATCATACTAAGTGAAGTAAGTCAGAAAGACAAATACTGTATATTACTTACATGTGGAATCTAAACTACAACACAAATGAACCTATCTGTGAAACAGAATCACAGACATCAAGAACAGACTGGCGGTTGCCAAGAGGGAGGGGGATAGGGGAAGGATGGAGTGAGAGGCTGGCGTTAAATGTAAGCTATTATACATAGAATGGATAAACAAGTTCTTACTGTACAGCACAGAGAACTATAGTCAATATCCTATGATAAACCATAGTGGAAAATAATATACACAAAAAAGAATATATATGTATGTATAACTGAATCACTTTGCTGTACAGCAATAATTAACACAACATTGTAAATCAACAATACTTCAATAAAAAATTATAATACTAAAAGAAAAAAATTTTTAAAGAAAGTTTCTACAATTAACAGAAAAATAGAGATTTTTTTAACCTGTCACTTTGCAGTAGGCAAGAGCAAAACAGATTAGGCCAGAGAATGGCTGTGGGGTCGGCCTACTTCTCCAACTCCTACACAAACTTAGTCTCAAGATTCCAAGATTCATGGGACTTCCCTGGTAGCACAGTGGTTAAGGCTCCGCGATCCCAGTGCAGGGGGCCCAGGTTCGATCCCTGGTCAGGGAACTGGAGCCCACAAGCATGCCGCAACTAAGACCCAGCACAACCAAATAAATAAATTAAACAACAACAACAAAAAAGATATTCTAAGATTCGTGAGGCTTTTCATTCGAAAGTAAATTGGTGACTTTTTAATATCTCAAGTTACAAAGATGGTATTATCATCAAGCCAAACATTAAAGGTGCAAATATGTATGTCATCTCCTACTTACACTAATATTTTACTGTATTTATCAGGGCTCATTAAAGAAGTATGAGGAAAAAAAAATCTTACGGGCTTAATCCTAAGTGTGTATTTTCCCAGTGCTTATTAACATTACCAGCTTACTCACCTCCACAGAGAAATACTTCTCAATCAAGCTTAATGAAGCTTTGTACACAGACTCATTTTCATGGTTTTGTAGAGCTTCAATTTTGTCCAAACCTCCACATTCTTCAATCATTATACTAAGTTTCTCAGTTTCACCTAGTTTCTCAGCAGCCTAAAAAAAAATTTCCAAGTTTAGTAGCTTAAACTTTGAATGTTCTGTTTTAATGAAGGAAACAATGTCTATGTTTGACTATCAATATGTATCAGACAGAAATAAACACAACAGTTCCTTCCATAATCCTATGAGATAAAACTATCTCCATTTTTATCTACATTTTACATGTTTTAAAAATTCAAGGGAATCAGACCTGTACTTGCTCTTAGCAACTACTTCTGTAGCCTTCAGCCACAACGATCATAGTATAGTTCTCAATCTTTTCTGTGCATCAAAATCACCTCGGCAACTTTAAAAATGACGGTATATCCAGGTTCAATTGGTCTGTGATGGGAATTGGAAATTACTAGTGTAAAAGCACCCCAGATAATCCCAAAATGTATGTAGTCAAGGAAGAGAACCATTGTCCAAGAGTAAAGAGGGCCTACGGTATGTAAAAACAAATTCCCTGGACTAGATTATTTGATGATATCAAGAACCTATTAGGTGTAAGAATGACATTGTGGCTAAATATGTTTTAAAGTTCCCAACTTTTAGAAGAAACATAAATTTTTAAAAATGAAATTACTTACTTGCTTCAAAATAAAATTTTAGGGCTTCCCTGGTGGCGAGCGGTTAAGAATCCGCCTGCCAACGCAGGGGACACGGGTTTAAGCCCTGGTCTGGGAAGATCCCACATGCCGTGCAGCAGCTAAGCCCGTGCACAACTGCTGAGCCTACGCTCTAGAGCCCGTGAGCAACAACTACTGAGCCCACATGCCACAACTACTGAAGCCCATGTGCCTAGAGCCTGTGCCCCACAACGAGAAGCCACCGCAATGAGAAGCCCGCGCGCACCCCAACGAAGAGTAGCCCCCACTCGCCGCAACTAGAGAAAGCCCGCACGCAGCAACGAAGACCCAATGCAGCCAAAAATAAATTAATTAATTAAAAAAAAATAAAATTTTAGGTAAGGTGAGTAGAAAAAGAGGCCAAATGTTGACAATTATTTATGCTAGGTGATGGATACACTAGGGATCATTATTCTAAACTCAACTTTGATATGTACAAATTTCCATAATCTGAAGTTTAAAGTTGTTGAGTAAGACCTACCTACCACCAAGCACTATGACAAGTGCCCTGTGCTAGCATGCTTGGATCAATTAGGAACGGAACCAGAAGAAAAATATAATTAACTAGGTCATTCAAATTTAATTTCACCAAAATTCAGTATGAAACTGGGGAATTAAAAACTCTTGACAAAATAAATAGGTATGAATAGTGTCCACATATGTACCTGACCTCAATTCAGGTGACATCATTCACCTGTCATCTCCTTTATCTCTCTTACAATCCGTTGTCACACCTTTTATCAAGAGTGTGGCCCCCATAAATGTCTCTCTGATTCTGTGGCCCCCTGAGTAAGCTCAGCTGCCCCCACCCCAGTCACCTTCATAGCAAACCAATTATCAAGTCCAAATTCAAGCACATGCCACCTTCTTAAGACTTACCTGAAAGATATTTGAGATGGCATCCAGAATAACCAGAATAATTTTAGTGTCTTTCGCAGTTAGGAGGTTCATCAACGGTTCTATTATGCCACAATGAACAAGGTATACAATCTGCTCAACTGTTCCGCCGCTTGTGTAGTTGGTCACAGCCCATACAGCTTCCTTTTGTGTCTTAAAGTCGGCCTAATTAACATAAGGAAACAGGTTTATTTCAGAATGGTCATAAAAATAAGATTCCAAAAGTACTGTTCTAGAAAAACGGTGACTAAAACTACCAACTGGTTCTATCCAAGCTTAAGTAAAAGAAATGACTATTATTTAGCAAAAGCAGTTAAGTACAACTTTACATTAGTACATTAAGAATCTACCAAGTGCCTGTCCATAAACACTAACAATCCCTTATTAAGTCCTAAGACTTCACTACCTTAGAGAGAACGCCAACAAGGAATGGAACTAATCCATGATTTACAACTTGCTGTATCTGGTCCTGGCGGCCAGCCGTGATGTTTGACATTGTCCACGTAGCTTCCTTCTGAATATTAGTTTTGGAGTTCGTAAGCAGGCTGGGAAAGATGGCAAGTGCTCCTGCATCTATTACAACCTGAGTCTGTTCATCTGTCCCAGTGACAATATTCCCTATGGCTCTTAGCGCGGGAGTCTGAAAAGGAAAAAAATGTTGACGCTGGCGGTTATCCTTTATCTTTTCCAGCACTGCTCAAAATCTCTATACCCTAAAAGTTTTGACAAGTAAGAAGCTCATTATATGGCCTAAAATAGACAATATGTCAATATTAGTACCAACTGATTATGCTCCTTAGAGTTTATATTCTCACCTGAAAGTTAACTTACCACAATTGGCAATTCAGTAGCTCCTAAAAGCTTCACAAGTTGGGGTACAACCCCAGTTTTCACAACCATTTCAATCCGTTCATTTGGACCATCGGTAAGGTAGGAAATAGCCCAGCAGGTATCAGCTAAAACTTCTGGATCATCGTGATGCAGGAGACGAACTAAAGTAGGAAGAATTTGCTCAACAGCATCTAAGGGGGGTGCAGGATTCTTGTTGCGACAAAGATTTGAAAGTGTCCAGGTAAGATTACGTAAGTAACCACACTAGGGGAAAAGAAAAATGCAATGAAGTGCTCTGTTTTTTGAGAAGGTGGGAAAATTAGAATCAATGAATAACTTGATGTATGTTAAGTAACTTACCGCTAAAGATGACAAATCAGGAACCGCCAAAAGTGCCAACAGCGGGTCAACTGCACCATACTTGATAACCAAGTCTCGGAAAACTGAGCCATCACCTTTAAAAAAAAAAAAAAGGCAAAAGTTAACCGTAACTGCTTGTTTAGCACCATCAATTTCAGTGACTGAGTGCACCAGTGTCTTGAAGCAAAGAAAACACTCTCAGAAATTCCTTAAATTAGATGCCACTTCCACCCCTTATATGCACTGGAAGCAAGTAAGTTCAAAACCCAACACAGACGTCACTATTACTTATGACAAGGCACTTCTACTAACCTCAGTATGACTGAAGACACTCAAGTCAAAAGAATCTTAAATCCAAGTACCTGCAATGTTTCCTAGAGCCCATACAGCTTGTTCACTGATGTGAGTGTGGGGAGATGCCAACAGAGAAATGAATGCTGGGATAGCACCTCCATCTACCACAGCCTTTGTCTGTTCTGATGTCCCGGAAGCAATGTTAGTGAGGGCCCAAGCAGATTCAAACTGAATGGGACTACAATCAGTTCTGCCCAAGAAGGACACAAATTTTGGAATCAAACCAGCCCGGATTATGCTGTCTATAGGGGGCTGTTTTTCCCTGGAAAGCAGCTTCCTAAGGGTAAGCAAAAAGAGAAACAAAAATTGAAGGTGATTATCAAAACACATTCATATAAAAAAACAATTTAAAATGCAACTCAAGAGTTTAGAACTTTAAACAACCTTTTACAGTAAAGCACTAAATGCTGAGACATTCTGGAATTTAAGAGGAGCTGAGCAGACTGGCTGCATGGCGCTACCATAAGTTGCGTCGTAAACTACTTTTTTTCCAAAACTGAGATATTACCAATAATGTAGAACCTTCTCTCTGCATCTCTGCAGAAATCTACTTTAGATCTTATCACTTTTTAAAAACTTTGACAAATCTGATAGCATTGCACTCTCATTGTTAATTTGCATTTCTCTGACCACTAATGAAGCTAAACATCTTTTCCATGATCATTTGTCAACTGGATTTGCTTTTCCCCACACTGTCAAGCTACAGAAATTATTAATCCTTTCTATTATGGATATCACAAATATTTGTGTATGGTGGAAGATAAGAGTCTACATATATTTATTTCCTAAATGGATGGACCATTCTAAATAAATGGGATAGCACCTCCTTCCCATTAGCTATTAGGGATAGCTAATCCCACTTCCTGAATAATTCCTCCTTTCCCTGACAGACTTGAAATGCCACTCCGACAAAAACTTTGTAATTTTGTTAAAAAGTACACCAAAAGGTTAACAGTGATTATCACTAGAGGTAGATGGAATTTAGGCAATTACAGAAAATTTTACATCCTCCTAAGGGAAGATTCTAATGAAAATAGGCCTAGGCCTGGCTTAAACTTTACTTTACCCACACCACCTGCTCATCACTCTCCCACCAAAAAATGTAAAAAGGCTGATTTCTTAGGTTACCCATGCTATAGCAGACAAGGCTTACCTAGCAGCTTGAGTAGCTTGGAGCTGGCTTTCCAAATTGTTGCTATTTATGCCTTTGACAATGTCATCAACAGACCAATTTACAGTGCCCTACAAGAAAATGGAATTAATTTTGCAAATTATCATTTTCAAGATTAAATATAGGACTTCCCTGGTGGCGTAGCAGTTAAGAATCCACCTGCCAATGCAGGGGACACGGGTTCAAGCCCTGGTCCGGGAAGATCCCACATGCCGCAAAGCAACTAAGCCTGTGCACCACAACTACTGAGCCTGTGCTCTAGAGCCCGTGAGCCACAACTACTGAGCCTGTGTGCCACAACTACTGAAGTCCACGCGCCTAGAGCCCGTGCTCCACAACAAGAGAAGCCATTGCAGTGAAAAGTCCGAGCACCGCTAATGAAGGGTAGCCCCTGTTCACTGCAACCACAGAAAAGCCCATGTGTAGCAACGAAGACCCAACGCAGCCAAAAATAAAGTAAATAAAATAAAATAAATTTATTTAAAAAAAAGGATTAAATACAAACAATAAAATCCCAACCCTAAGTTTATAATCAGTTACTAAGAGTTTAGCCCTACATTAAAATTTGCCTGTTAATGAAATATTCATTTTTAATATGTAGAACAATTCTCAAACTTGGTGTCATGATTAAACAAAGTCTCAAGTAATGGAGTATCCCAGCATTTAGTCACTAGATAAAGTAGCTGTGAACAACTTTAAAAAAATGAATTAGAGCACTGTGAAGGTTATTCCTACCTTAGTCTAAATCACTTGTATTTAGATATGCTGGGATTTTTCATATCTAAGTTTGTTATCTATTCATTTCCATAGTAGTGTTACAAATATAAATGTATAGGTTGTGATCATAGGTTTGAGTTAACTGTAGCATTGCTTTGAGAACCAATGCTACAGTTAGCTCAAAAAGACAGTGTCCCTTTCTCCCTATAGGCTTACAACTTAACAAGGAAAATGTGACAAGCAAACAACCATATAATAAATGGCTATATGTATAACACTATATATATATATATATATATATATATGGTGTTATATGTATATAGTGTTATACAGAATTTACTCTCCTTTTTTGGTGCAGAATGGGGTGCTACAGGAATTCTGAGAAGGGAGCATTTTTCCTGTTAGGCTAACCAAAGAGTGCTATAAGGAGAAGATGGGATTTGAGTATAAAACTCGAGAAATAGCGCATAGGTGGAATTCAATTAAAAAAAAAAACTGATAAAATACGGAGCGCTAAAGTAAAGCATAACATGAAAAAAAGTAGGAAAGTGCCCAATATCTTTGAAAGATGAAATACATAAATTTGAAAATCTAAGATGGGTCTAATTTACAAAAAACCTTCAAAAAATAAGGATTTAAAACCATAAAGTTTCTAAGATGTTTAAAGCAGAATTTTAGGAAAATTTTTAGGTAAGTAGTATGTGGCACAGAATGAAGGGAAAGATAAAATTAGGAGACTACTGAAAGTATTTCAGTACTGAGGAAAAAGACCTGAATAAAGCTGGTGACAAGTATAAAAAATAGAGAAGAAAGGAAGGAAGGAAGGGAAAGAGAAAGAGAAAGAAAGAGGTAGAAATAAGATGGTTCTGGACATGATTAACTTTCAATTAAGTTAAATGGCCAGGTCAAGGTATGAGCTGGCAACTGAAAATGCAGGGAAACTTGAAGGGAGATCAGAGCTAAAGACAACCTTAGGATCAGCTTCAGTAGATTTCGGAGGGTGGGCAGGAAAAAGACAACCCATCAGAATTACTGCCGGGGAGCACACAAAAACAGATCTTCACATTTGATAGTTAAAACCACAAAGCTAGGAATGTTAATTTAAATTTCTAAGAAAAGCCCCATATTGATTTTTCTGGGTTTACCGTAATTCATAAGCTAAAATATCCTTACCTGGTTGTTGCGGTTTTCCTGCAGTGGAGAAGCAGCATCATCTGGAAAAGAGCTGACATTTCTCCTTTTCAGCATCTGGTCATCCTTCTTAGCTTTCCTGAGCTCCACATTAACTTCTATTCGGCGCCGCCTCATTTCCTTGAGAAAAGGCAACATATTATCTCACCTATTACAATCAGTTTTTGTTGCCAAGTGAGGGCACTTTTTCAAATTCGCTCAAAATTTTGACCCCCTTTCCAAATATATTCCCGTTTAAAAAATATCATAGGAAAGCAACAGAAGGTACTCACTGTACTGTCTTTCCCCTTGTTCTTGAATCTGTTAAGGCGGGCAGCTGGTGAATTAGCATTCTCATTGGTGGACATGGTTATGAGACAAAGGGAGAAAGCTGTAAGATGAGGGAGAGAAAAAAAATTCCCTTTTATCATTTTGTTGTGCAATAAGATGAGCATTAATGGAATTATCAAACACATATTGAGTCTACATTTCTATGTGAGAGGAAGAACTTCCTTTTTCAGCACTATTAAACAGCTTTGGCCAAATGATCTTCGGCCCCTCCCCTCTGAAGGGCTGATAACTTCCTGGAGCAGTACTGTCCACCAGAAATATAATGCAGGCTGCATAAATTTAAGTTTCCTAGTAGCCACATTTTTAAAAAAGCAAAAAGGAACAAAATGAAATTAACTTCAGTAACATATTTTATTTAACCCAACATATATTTTCTCATTTCAACACGTTACATCAAAAAATTACTGAGATATTTTACATTCTTTTTTCTTCGAGATCTTGCAGGGACTTTAAGCTTACAGCATAACTCAATTCAGACTAGCCACATGCGTTTGGGGACTACCACACCGGACAGTGTGCCTCTAAACTCTATATGGGATCTATAAATAGTTAATTGAAGACAAAGTAGGGGAAATGAGGTTACAGTTAAAATCTATGTCCTAGGGGCCATAAATTCCGATCCTCTGGAGCCTCTACTGTCTTTAAAAGGCCCAAACAGGTACATTCTCCACGTCAGAAAATTTTTTTAAAATCGGATTCATCATTACTTTGTGGAGTCTTTCATAAAATTTCCTGCCCACCCACCCTGAACACCTGCGACGCAGTTCTGCATCTTCAGCATCTCGCATACATTTTCATTTCCAGAAATTCTGAGCGAATCCACTAAATTAGGCTGATTATCAGCTGTGCTTCACTCAAACTCAGCTACTTAAGAGCATTCTCCAAGAGAGCACAAAAGTAAAAGTCTTCCTTACAAGTGGCTACCTTTAATTCCATTCTGTTCTTTTACGAAATTGTGACACAACCAAACCTGGGCCTACGTGTTAAGAGACAGAACTTGCAACTGCCACCTCCATCTCCAGTCCCTTCCCCTGCCCCACGCCCCCAGCCCCGACCCCATTTCGGGGAAGCAGCAGCGGGAACGGGCGGAGGAGGAGCCAGAGGCGCTGGGCCCCCTACCGAGGCTTTCCTCCTCGGGCCTCACTCTGATTCTCTCTCAAAGACAATCGCGGCTGTTCGGAGGGCCTCGAGACCTACAGCCAAGCATCGTGCAACGCCCGTCTCGCCAACGAACTACGCCCCCGAGGCCTCGTTAACCAGAGAGGCCAAAGCCAGGCCCGGCACCTACCCCGGGCCTCCCCTCCCGCCGCCTGCAATCCGAGCGCGGCCTTGCGGGCCAGCCGTTGCCGCTCGGGCCGGGCTGCGGCCTCAGTTCGTACCTACACAGCCGGCTCAAGCTTCCACAGAAGGCGGTGCGGGGCGCACAGGCTGCGGATCGACTGCGCTCAAGACGTCCACCACGGTCAGCCAGAGGACGGTGTGGCTCGAGCAGCCGGCCGGCGCGATTTAAATTTCCCGGTGGCCCCGCATTCCGATTGGCTGGTTCGAGCTTACGCTATGCGCCCATTGGTGGATTTGAAAAACACGTTGGGGCGGGGGTCAGAGGGCCCCGAAGAAGAGAGGATAGCATCGCGAGATAAGGGAGAGGCCGGGCTATCCCAGAGCGCCTTGCAGTTCGGAGGAGAAAGACTCCAGATCCCGGCATGCAGCGCGAAGGGCCAGTTCCCAGTCAGCCATGCCTGGAGCGTTGGCTTTTAGCAGTGGGTTTATGCCTGTATGGTGGATGGTAGTTTCCCTGGATGTTTGCCTTAAACAAGTACCACAAATGATTCCCAAAATAATTCTCTTTCAAAATCTTGATATAGAAATATATTGCTATGCATTTTTCCCCTGATAGGACTCAGAAGGAACTTGGCCGGGGTTTCTGGCCATCAAGGAGGGGAGGGGTAAGGCAGATATGTGCTGCATTTTTTAGGTGGTGTTGATGTTGTTGTTTAACTTGCGTCATGCAAAAGACTGCATAGAAGGCATAAATATGGTAACAAAAGATTTATTATGCCTGTTTCTCCAGTCTTATTTTTAATAATTTCAAATACAGTAGAGCTGCAAATCTTTATCCATATTTGCCAAATGTTAACATCTGCCACATTTACTATTTCTTTCTCTATGTAAATATATATACACACGGCTTTTACATATTACTTTTTGAACCATTTGAGAGCAAGTCTGAGAAATCATGTCCCTTTACCCCTAAATATTTCGGCTTATATCTTGTAAGAATTCTATTATATAACCACACCACAATCATCAAATTCAAGACAACTGAACTTTGATGCGATTACTTATTTATAGTCTGTGTTCAAATTTTGTCAATTGTTATAGTAATGATCTATGCTATATTTTATACATTTCTGAATAAAATGTTTGTATTTTCTTGTACTTTTTAAAAAAGCATC
Organism: Grampus griseus; assembly: GCF_964374135.1. Classification (NCBI taxonomy): domain Eukaryota; kingdom Metazoa; phylum Chordata; class Mammalia; order Artiodactyla; family Delphinidae; genus Grampus; species Grampus griseus. The sequence goes on along the minus strand of NC_139014.1, from coordinate 13,741,223 downwards.
AATGATGGTTATCAGAACCTCAGGATTATGGGCCACTTTGTTGTCTTTTTGCAACTTTTCTGTATTCTGAAAAGGGTATTTTTAAGAAAAGCTGTATTGGCTTATTTTTTTACTATAGATAAATTCAAACAATTATCTTCATCCCTTCTCGCAGGCACTTTTGCCAGCCTCACTCATTGTGTAGCAGCTATGAGAGTCATAGGAGGTTGATTCTACTCCCACCTAACCAATCAGCACAATCCTATCTCCCTAAATGCAAAAATGTGGAAGGATTTCACCTCCAAACCAGTCACTACAAGGCATTCTCTTGGCTACTGTGAATGGTTCTGGGGAAGTCATGTGACCTAAATTCATCCAGTTGGGAAGCCTGTGCCTTTTGTTTAATGATTAGAGGTTGGAAAGCAGGCTCTATTCTTCTGAACGGAGAGATGTGAGTCCTAGAAATCTGAATTAGACAGTTGTAGAGAAACCAGGATCAACAGCCTGCCTTACCTCAGAAAGCTGCTTATATGACTTTGAAATTACATCATCCAATACATTTCCTTTGTTGTTTAAGCTCGTTAAATTGGGTTTTCTTTTTTTTTTAAATTTATTTTTTGGCTGCGTTGGGTCTTTGTTGCTGTGCGTGGGCTTTCTCTAGTTGCGGCTAGGGGGGCTACTCTTTGTTGCGGTGCGCAGGCTTCTCTTGTTGCAGAGCACGGGCTGTAGGCGCGCGGGCTTAGTAGTTGTGGCGCACGGGCTTAGTTGTTCTGCAGCATGTGGGATCTTCCCGGAGGAGGGTTCGAACCCATGTCCCCTGCGTTGGCACGTGGATTCTTAGCGGTTGGATTCTTAACACTGCGCCACCAGGGAAGCCCCAAATTGGGTTTTCTTTTGCTTGCAAGTATTGGGTACTATGTGCCCAGAATTGTTCTAAGTGTTCTACCTTTATGAATACATTTAATCTTCACAACTCTGTGAGGTAGTATTATTATTTGTTCCATTTCACAGAAGAGTGGGTGGTTAAGTAACTTGTACAGGTTCGCACAGGAGTAAATGGCAGACAGGATTCAAACCCAGGCCATCTCATTCCAGGATCCGTGCTCTCTGACCACTATTCTGTGCTTGCACCTGAAAATAACCTGAAACAGAAGTAAAATGTCAAAAGTGAAAGTTGCCTTTGAAAGATACAACCTTGTCCTGGGAAAGCATACACCCCCAACTGTTCCTATTGTAGTTTGGATGGAGATTCAGGAGAGGGTCTGTCTGGCCTAAGCCAATCAGTACATTCCATCTGCCAGACACAGGAATTTGGTGATAAAGATGTAACACAATGCAGTAAAATATTTACTGAGACTTTTGTGAGATATCCCCTCTCTTCCAGTGGACTGCGTGCTCTGATGATGTGAGCCTGAGAGTGAAGCTGCTCCAGAGAAGCAAACCCAAGTGTGCCCAAGTCTGAATAATTATAGTTTACCTGTCAGTCATTCTTTCAAGAACTATGTTCCACTGAAAGAGCAGCCAGTTTAGCCTGCAACTCAAACACTGAACAAATGTTTTCCTCAAGAGACAACCATTGAATTCTGTGGTAAAAGTGATTTATGCATAATTCCCATTTTGTCCCACAAAATATTAAAAAGATGTGTACTCAAGGGTCGAGATTTAAATTAATAATTCTTATAGTGTCATCAAGGATGTTCTTAAGTGAAGCTGGCCCAAATTCCCTCCCCTCCCTCCACTGCACAAAGGTGAAGAATAACGATTATTGCTTAGTGTCACTGCCTTGATTCGCTGTGTCAGTTTTACCCACCATTGCTTCTGCACCATCGTTGCTATATGATTATTTATTATTCACTAATAATGTCCTAGTTTTTGTGAAAAGCATTTCCTGGATGACTCAGGATCCACAGGTAATAAAACTGACACTTAACACACTGACACATAAGATTTGAAAGATGCACACCAAAATGTTAATAGTGGTTAACTCTGAATGGTAAAATTATAATCAATTTCAATTTTTGTTTGGCTTACCCCCATTTTATACAATTTTTTAAATGAACAGGTATTATGTGTCTAAGAAGAAAACGAAATCGTGTATTTTTAAAAATAACAAATGCAGCACCTTTATATGCAACAAGCATACAGATACTATGCATGGAACCAGAAAATCTCTAAATCTTTATCGAAGACCTAGCTTTAAGATAAAAACAAAACAAAATTCGTATTATTTTGTATTTAGGGACCTCGTTATATTTATTTTCCCTTCAATTCGGAGGGAAAGAAGAGATGGGGAGAAAAATGTTTGTAGGTGAGTGGGGGAGAAGGGCAGATTTGAAGAAAAGCCTGTTCACCCTGCAAACTCCCAACAGCTTCCAGCACATAATGTTATCCAATTAACGTACTTTGAATAAATGCAGGGGAAAAAAGGGAAGGAGGGAGCTGTTAGGGACGGGAAGGTTGGGGGGATGCGGTAGGACCTCACCCCAGAAGAAGGTCGCAGGAACTCTGAAAAATGCAGAGGCCCGGGACCGCCCTGGTAAATAGAATTAGAACGGGGAGAGTCCAAGCATTGGAATTTTGTTTAGAGTTCCCCCGCCCACCAAGTGCGCCTAGTATACTGCCAGGACTGAGACCCTTCCGAAAACCCAAGAGGAAACAGCTCCCCCAGAGACACCCAAAGCCGCCCGCGTGTGCCAGGGCAATGGGGTGGGGCAGATCCTGCGCATGCGCGCGGAGGCTCTGGCGGCGGGACGGGTCGAGGGCGCAGGAGTGCGCAGGCGCGTGCTGCAGGCACTGGGGGCGGCTCCCAAATCACACACCGCCGGAAGGGAGGCCGCAGAGCGCGAGGGCGGTGCGCGATGATGGCATTGCGTAAGGGGACGGTGTGAGAACCCGGATCCCGTGGTGACCCAGTGGCCTAATGGATAAGGCATCAGCCTCCGGAGCTGGGGATTGTGGGTTCGAGTCCCATCTGGGTCGCACGGATATTAATTTTGATGGAGAGAAACGCCCTGATGAGCTCAAAAGTAGATTTTGAAATGTCGTAATTTCGCTTTCTCTACAGCGATCTCGAGGGCTATCCTATTTACAAATTAGGAAATGCATCTCCGAGTTCTAACAGCACTGGAATTGAGAACTTGCAAGTGAAAGCTAAAATCTGACCCAAAAGGGGAGCATTTACTCTTGCTTAGTTTATACTGATCTTTAAAAGAGAAAAGCCTTAGGAAACAGCAACTGCCAACTGGACAGATGGCATCATTTCTTTTTCTATCTTTTAAAAATGGGTTTCATCATGGGCAGCCACACATGCAAAACTTCCTCCCCATTCTTATCCCAAGGGGTGTGTGAGCAGATTCAACTGTGCTGGGTCCAAACATTTATTTCCAGTACTAAGGAGAATATATAAGCAACTGTGTTTTTATCTGTGCTAAAACATACAAATACAATAAATATAATTTATGGTTTCTGCCCCTAAAGTATAATGAACAACAAATTGTAGTTGGAACATAAGGTTTGTATGTGTGTGTGTGTGTATTTAATTTGCAAATTACTGTAATAAAAGAAATACAATCAGAGTTTAAGTTTGTCAGACTGGTTCAGTTGACTAGCTTGAAAAGTTTAAACTCTTCTTCTAAAACTTGTACAAGAGGAATATCGAGGAATAAGTCCTACTTCTGAAAAACAACTTAAATACTAAGTGCGATGTGGTATCCTGGATTTGAGTCTGAAAAAGATAAAGGACGTTAGTGGAAAAACCAGTGGAATCTGAATACATTCTGGAGTTTAGTTACCAAGAGAAGAGTATGCCAATGTTGATTTCTTAGTTGTAACAAGTGTACATGGTAATATAAGATGTTAGCATCAGGGGAAACTGAGTGAAGGGTATATGGGAGCCCTCTGTTCTGTCTTTGCAACTGCCATGTAAATCTGAAATTATTCCAAAATTAAAATTTATTAGAGAAAGAACCCCTAAACAATTTTCTTTTTTGGCCACACCGTGCAGGATCTTAGTTCCCCAGACCACCCATCAAACCCGTGCCCCCTGCATTGGGAGCGCAGAGTCTTAACTACTGGATCGCCAGGGAAGCGCCCCCCACCTTTTTTAAGATTAGGAATGTAGGGCTGAATTTAAAAACCGGAACACATTAACAAATAAATAAGCCCAGGACATAATTTCCAGCTGCATTCTTGGTACCTCAGCGCTGACGGCCACATTAGGTCCTTGCTACAGTAGGTGCTCAAAAAATCAGAGCTGCATTGTCTCCTGCCTCCTACCTGTAGGCAGCATCTGGGGACAACGGAGAGTGACAATGTCTCTGTGGTCCAAAGGCAAGATTGCTCTCGTACACAATACTCAGCCTGAGGACTGGGCAGGACAAACTCCTCACACGTCCTCCCCTCTCTGGGCTTCTGACTGGCCTGCTCAGCCTCCAGCAAGCTCACTCTCCCACCTCATTTCTCTCCTACAGCCTCTCCTCTCAGCCCAGCTCCTTCTCTCTGGCAGATGTTTTGTGACTCATTCACCATAGTTCATTTGGCTGAAGTCAATGCCTACTGAACACCCCACATTCAAGTCATTCCATGCAAATTCCACATTTTCCTCTTCCCTCACCTCCATCATCTCCTCCGTGTTTTCCCTCTTCTGTCTCACATGAAGAGATGTCTCTCCTCCAGTCCCAGGCCAGTCCCTCCCTCTGATTTTGCTTTGAACCCCTCTCTCCTCAGGAAACTTGTCTGACACTTAGTAAACACTCAGAAGGTGGAAGCCCGTTAATTTCCCCCCTTGACTATGTCTTTCGTTTGCCTCTACTGGCTGTTTCCTTTGAGCCTCAAACATTCTACAGATTCTCCAGTCCTTAAAAGCTCACCCTTGGTCCTGGGCACCTGGCATGAGTCCTGGGCACCTCTCTCCATGCATTCAGGTTGCCTCAAGGGCGGCTCCTGAGTCCCCAGGGTCTCCTTCCCTCCACCTGCCATGTTCTCTTCATTCCTCTGTCGCCGGCCACACTCCTCCTGGAGAGGGACCTCTTAATTGGCAAATTTAAGAAATACCTTTCAGTCATTTTCTTGCTTGACTTTGACCTGAAGTTTGAAATTCATTTTATTTTTTATTTATTTATTGTTTATTTTTGGCTGCGTTGGGTCTTCGTTGCTGTGCACAGGCTTCCTCTAGTTGCGGCAAGCAGGGGCTACTCTTCATCACGGTTTGCGGTCTTCTCATTGTGGTGGCTTCTACTGTGGCAGAGCACGGGCTCTAGGCACGCGGGCTTCAGTAGTTGCGGCATGTGGGCTCAGTAGTTGTGGCTCGCAGGCTCTAGAGCACAGGCTCAGCAGTTGTGGCGCACGGGCTTAGTTGCTCCACGGCACGTGGGATCTTCCTGGATCAGGGCTTGAACCCATGTGCCCTACATTGGCAGGCGGCTTCTTAACCAATGCGCCACCAGGGAAGCCTCCAGCCCTTTCTTCTTGAAACACACCCTTTTCCCAGGCTTCCAGAAAAATGTGTTTTTTCTCAGTTCTCCAGTCAATTTCTCAATCTCCTTTGCTAGTTCCGTCTTGTTTCCAACAATGGAAACAAACCAGCCCAACCCAAGCAAAGCAAATGAGAATTCATTGGAAAGACATGGGGAAGGGAAGTGCTTACTAAACAGGGGGGCAAAACTGGAGGACCAGTCGTGGGAACCAGCCAGAATAAGGACACACCAATGGACCCCCAAAAGCAAGAAGCTGGAAGCACAGTGACTCTCAGAGCCAGGGACAATTGTCAGGAGGCCACCACTGCTGCCATCATTGCCCCTTGTCACGCAGCTAGACCTGCAGTAAGTGCCTCTGATAGTTTTCTTCATCCTAGGGTCACTTACTCCAGAGTCAAGTTTCCCAGGAAAAGCTTACAATTGGCCCAACTTTCTCCCATTGATTCATGGGGCCACAAAGGAATCACCCTCCCACCAATTCTTCCCTAAAAGGGGAAGAGGTAATTCCGTAAAAAGAAAAAGAGGCATGAATGCTAACTAGCCATGCAAAACACCGGCACCTATCCTCAGCACAAACGTTGTACATTTTATTTTGAGTATTCCATATTAATTGTTCCACCATGACTGTTGATTTTAGGTGATGTAGACTGGTTGTTTTTTTTTTCTCATTCAACTTTGTTTTAATGAGTCTCAAAATCCTCTGACACATTTTTGGTCCAGTTGCTTCCATTAAAAAGTTCTGATTTTAAGAACTAATAACTTAAAATTGCCACAGACACACACACACACACACACACACACACACACACACGGTCCACAAAACGTTCTCCCTTCCGTCTGAAAGTTTTACGATGCATTGTTATCATCAACCAGGCTCATACTATTAAACTTAAATGGCCCACTGAGACAGTTCTGAGACCGTTCTTCCACCACTGATTAAGACTGGGGTGGCAGGTATTGGGGATAACACTCGTTTAGCCTTCTGCACTTCTGGGCAGACCTGGTAACCTTGCCATCCTACAATGCACAGGTTAGCCCCATAACAAAGAATCATCTGGCCCCTTGTCTAGGAACTGCCTTAGAAGCTTGACAAACAGGGATGGTATGACTATATTATTGATGGACCTCATGAAAAACATTTTAGGGCCTTACTAATTGTCCCCTTTTTTATCATTTTTCCTTTGTCCCCAAGCAATCTCAGGGGCAACGTGAGGAGTGGGTCAAAGGGTACAATATTAGTATTGTATTAGTCCAATTTTTCAAAACTCATTTAAGAATGTCAGAAAGTACACCAGAATTAATATTAAAATACAAGCCAATGATATTAACATTCAGAGTGATCATACGTTTAAATTTTACCAGATTTCAGTATTAAAAACTACAGTAAAGTTGCCATTTTTCTCCACTCCTCTCGAAAAGTCCTACAAAAGCACAAGGGGAATGAGAAGCAGAACCACAAACAACACCATCAATGAAACTAGGAGATATCTGCAACTCCTCAAATAAAAGGAGAAGAAAGGGCTACCAAAAGCAGTGAGGAACCAACACGGATAGATACCAATTAGAAGAGGATGCTCATGGACGCAGATCTTAGGAAATGCCAGCAGAGGGCGCTTCTCCAAGGGGAGGGTCGCACCCTGACAGGCAAAACAATAATCCCTTGTTTGCAGTAAGACTGGGATGTGCGGACAGCGTCCCGTCCTCACAGGGACAAACACGTGTTCTGGGTATGGATTTGTCTTCTTTGCCTGCAAGGCTTCTGCTAGCACGACCATTCCTGGACTTAGACACTGCCAGAATGCGCAGGTCCAGGAACCAAGGAGAGGAGGTAGGGGTGGCTTCTCCCACTATGACCCCTAATAATTCCCTGGAAGAATCTTTTTGCTTTCCTTGACAGTGATCTGAGACTCAGTGGGTCTAGAGGTTCTAGTGCCCGGTGGAGAGATCTTTAGGCCAGGAAATACTATCATGGCCCCATTCAATTGGATCTGAGGCTGCCCCTTGGCCATCTGGGACTCCTCAGGCTGCTGAATCAATAGGCAGAGAAGGGGGGCAGTCACTGTTATGAGCTGAATGTTTATGTTACCCCCAAATCGATGGGTAGAAGCCACAGTGTTATGGTATCAGGAGGTGAGGCTTTTAGATGAGGTCAGGAGGGTGGAGCCCCAGGATGGGATTAGTGTCCTTATAAAACGAAGAAGGGTCCAGAGCCCTTTCTGTGTCTCTGTCTCTCTCTGTCTCTCTGTTGCACTCTGTCTGTCTGTCTCTCTCTCTCTGACGTGTGAGGAGACAGCAAGAAGGCAGCCATCTGGGAGCCAGGAAGAGAGCTCTCACCAGAGCCCAACCATACTGATACCCTGATCTCAGCCTTCCAGCCCCAGAACTATGAGAAATGAATGTTTGTGGTTTAAGCCATGCAGGCTGTGGTACTTTGTTATAGCAGCCCCAGGTATGACAGTCCCTGAACTAAGCCTTGGTGAACGATGTGATTACCAACGGGAAAACGGTCTGCTACTTAGTGGAGGAAAGAGGAAATGTCTGGAATCCAAGGATTCACTGGGGGGCACATCTTAGTGTGCCCTTGTCCCAAAGACCCAGTTAATGGGAGAGTACAGCAATCCAATAAAGACAGGACCACCAAGAACTCAGGTCCTACAGGAGAAAAGTTTTGAGTCTCCTTACGAGGCATAGACCCCTGCCCAGCTGAGGGTAGGAGGAACAGGGAATAAATGATGGAAGAAGGCAGTTAAGATGATCAACTTAGACCTCATGGCCATTTGCAGAGGAACCTTCTAACAGCTACATTTATGTGAATTGGATCTTTTCCCTTCTCTTTAATTTCTACCTTATATAAATAGCACTGGTAGTAGCTAATAGCTTTGGAATCCATTAATTACTAGCTGTATAACCTTGGGCAAGTTACTTAACCTTTCTCTTATCCCTAAACTGGGATAATAAAAGTATAAGCTCATATGTTTATACAAAGATTTAATACTTGGAACGTGCTCAGTAGATGGCAGCTATTATTATTTTTATTAACAATAGATTTTCCTTTACATTTCATTGTAATATTAGACAAGGCAGTTCCCAAATTAAGAAGGGAGAGATTTCCCGATTTTATTATTCATTTCAGAGATGATTTATTGAACTACAATTGCATATTTATATGGAACGTTCCAAAATTTGTAATTATAATTTTTAAACCCCTCAACATTAATTTATAAGATATCTTTTTACCATAGTTGACAAAATCATAGTAGGAAAAACATCCAGGAGAATGGTAGAGACCCCAAGTTCAGCATAATGATTACCTCTGGGAAGGAAAAGAAATTGGATGAGGGAGGAGCCTAAGGGGCCTTCAACTGTGTGTTAGTTATTTATTGCCACAAAACGAATTACCCCAAAATTTAGCAGCTTAAAACAATGAACATTATTACTCACACTTTCTCTGGGCCAGGAATCTGGGAGAGGTTTACCGGGTGGTTCAGGTGTCTCAGGGGGAGGTTTCAGTCAAGCTCTGCACTGGGGCTGCAGTCTTATCTGGAGGCTCAACTGGGAGAGGATCTGCCTTCAGGCTCACTTACTAGCTGTTGGTAGACCTCAGCTTCTCACTGACTGTTGGATGAAGACTTCAGTTGCTTCCTTGCTGTGGGCCTCTCACAGACTGCCTGAGTGTTCTCCCAACACGGCAGCTGGCTTCCCCCAGAGGAAACGATCTAAAAGAAAGAGGTGAGAGTTCAGTCTTTTTGTAACCTAGTCTTGGAAGTGTATATTATCACTTTTTCCATATGCTATTGGTCACTCTGACGAGTCCTGCTGCAACTACAGGGGACTTGTAGTAGGAAGGAACTACACGAGGTGTGAATACCAGGAAGTAGGGATCACCGGGGACCAGTCATCCTGGAGACTGGCTACCACTAACTATATCTGTAATATTTTAACATTAAAAAAAATGAAGCAAATATGGAAAAAATTATTAAGAGTTGATAAAACTGGGAAACTGGGTCATGCTTATGCAGGTATTCATTATATTATTTTCAATAGCTTTCTCTTTTTTCTTTATTATTTTTTGGCCACCCTTGGCGGCTTGTGGGATCTTAGTTCCTCGACCAGGGGTTGAACCCGGGCCCACAGCAGTGAAAGTGCTGCGTCCTAACCACTGGACCACCAGGGAAGTCCCTCAATAGCTTTCTGAATGTTATTTTCCCCTTAAAAATGCTCAGAGGAAGACAAAGCTCAATTAATGATGACAAAGATTCCCGAAGACAATTTCAAGAAACAGACATTTTCACAAAAGCATAAGAAATGGTCCTTGTGAATCAGGAAATTACAAGCAGGGAGTAGACTCAGATGAAAGAACAATAGGATGAACAACAAAAAAGAACTAACTAATAATAATTTCTTAGGATTAAATTCCTTATTGGAAGGAGCCAAATGCATAGTTGATGCTACTGAAAATGAAATCAGGATGAAAAGGAAAAAGATAAATTGATAAAAATGATGAGTGAGAAGATAAAATACGTGGAAGACACAATCAAAAGATCAGTATTGGGCTTCCCCGGTGGCGCAGTGGCTGAGAGTCCGCCTGCCGATGCAGGGGACACGGGTTCGTGCCCCAGTCCGGGAGGATCCCGCATGCCGCGGAGCGGCTGGGCCCGTGAGCCATGGCCACTGGGCCTGCGCGTCCGGAGCCTGTGCTCCGCAACGGGAGAGGCCACAACAGTGAAAGGCCCGCGTTCCGCAAAAAAAAAAAAAAAAAAAAATCAGTATTAAGAAAGTAACAAAAGAATAGTAATATTTGTCAGATTCCCAGGATGAAATGTGGATGTATCTGAAGCAAAATGAAGTCTTATTCATTTGAAAGTGAAACATTTGAGGTGTTCCCTGTAAATGAGAAATACCTATAAAGCAAAGATGATGACTATGATTGATATTATTCAACAGTTTGTAAAGTTCTCATCAATGCAATACAAAAGTTTTATAAATATTTGAGAGGAAGAGGTAAAATATCATTATTTATAAATTATACAGTTTTCTACTGGGAAAACCCAAGGGAATCTATGGACAATATTTGAAATATTATTGTATATACACATATTGGGATATAAGCAATAAATATGGGTATACACAAATCAGTACCTATTCTACACACCTTCCAAAACCAGTTAGAAAATATAAAGGAAAAAAAGATAGGGCTTCCCTGGTGGCGCAGTGGTTGAGAGTCCACCTGCCGATGCAGGGGACATGGGTTCGTGCCCCGGCCCGGGGAAGATCCCACATGCTGCGGAGCGGCTGGGCCCGTGAGCCATGGCCGCTGAGCCTGCGCGTCCGGAGCCTGTGCTCCGCAACGGGAGAGGCCACAACAGTGAGAGGCCCGCGTACCGCAAAAAAAAAAAAAAAAAAAAAAAGATTGATGGATTTTACTATACAAAATTTTAAATTTATATGGCCAAAAAATCACTAAAAAGCTTAATATCAAATGAAATTCTGTGAAGAAATATTTCCAATATATATAATGGACAAAGGGTTAAAATTCTGAAGCTATAAATAGCTCTTAAAATCATAAAGGAAAATCTGATCATTCATAATAAATAGACAAAGAATATGAAGAGGCTATTAACAAAAGAAATCCAAATGGCTAATAAATCTATGAAAAAATGTACAATGTCACCAGCAATCAAAGAAATGTAAATTTTTAGAAAAGAGAAATCTTAAAAAAAAAAAGAAAACAACTCTTCAGAACAGAAAGAATACCAAATAATGATGCTTTGCTATTCCAATGTGGAGAAATACTCATTATTACACACCTACACTGATTGATGGTCAGTGTAAACTGATACATATCTGGGGAACAATTCAGCAATACATAGTAAAAAGATTGAAATTTTCATATCTTTTGACTCAGCAATGTAATAGTCTAGGAATTCAGTCATTAAAAATCATCATGGAAGTCTATATTTATTGAAATGAAAAGACGTTACCATATCATTAAAAAATTTAAAACCATGTCATAAAATATGTATATACCATGTTCCCTTTTTTATATAAAGAAGTTATATAACACATTTACATGTACATATATGTATAGGAGAAAAGTCTGGAAAGTTTCTGAGCTTTATTATTTTTTTGGCCGCAACGCACTGCTTGCCGGATTTTTTTTCCCGATCAGGGATTGAACCAGGACCTCAGTAGTGAAAGTGAGGAGTCCTAACCACTGGACTGCCACGGAATTCCCAAAAGTCTGGAAATTGATCCATTAAAATATTTATAGTAGTTTTTTTTAGACAATAGGATTATAGTTGATTTTTTTCTTTTTTCTTAACTGTAATATCTAATTATTCTGCTATGAATATGCATTACTCATATACATTTTAAAAGCTTTTATAAATGGATGGAAGACATCACAAAAAAATAACCAATAGATTCAACCATATAAACAGTAACATTTCTTTTTTTTTTTTAAGAACAATTTGTTCTTTTTTTAAATGTTTAAACATTTTAAAATTTATTTATGGCATGTGGGATCTTAATTCTCCGACCAGGGATTGAACCCTTGCCCTTTGCAGTGGAAGCGGGGAGCCCTAACCAGTGGACCACCAGGGAAGTCCCAACAGTAACATTTCTTATTTAAGATATCAAAAATTAATAGATCAGGGACTTCCCTGTTGGCACAGTGGTTAAAAATCCACCTGCCAATGCAGCGGACACGGGTTTGATCCCTGGTCTGGGGAGATTCCACAGGCCTCAGAGCAACTGAGCCCATGAGCCACAACTACAGAGCCTGCATGCCACAACTACTGAAGCCTGAGAGCCTAGAGCCTGTGCACTCTGCAATAAGAAGTCCGTGCACCACAAGGAAGAGTAGCCCCTGCTCGAGGCAACTAGAGAAACCCATGAGCATCAATGAAGACCCAACGCAGCCAAAAATAATTTTTTAAAAAAATTTAGTAGATCAAACTATACAACACTTAAACACCACAGAACACCTTCCCCTCTGTATTCTTTCCAGTCACTACCCATCCCCAGGATAACCATAACCTGACTTTTAACTCCATAGATTAATTTTGTCTATTTGTGAATTTATAGAAATGAAATTACATAGTATATAGTCTTTTGCGTCGGACTTCTTTTACTTGATATCATGTTTATGAGATTCATGATTACTTTGCTTTTGTAATTGTAGCTCATTTAATTTCATTGCTGTCTAGCAATGATTATGGTTCACGATTTTGTCCCCAGGAGACATCGCAATGTCTGGAGACAGTTTAGATCGTCACAACTGGAGGTGGGGGGGCGCTACTGGTATCCAGTAGATAAAGCCAGAGATATCGGTTAACAATGCATGACAAAGAATGATCTTGCCCAAAATGTCAATAGTGCCGAGATAGAGAAACCCTGCTCTAGAGTATTTCAATATGTCTCAATACGTTCATTCCTTTGTTAACGGTGACATGGAACGTTTTACAACAGCAAAAATTGAAAACAGCCTAAAATGTTCACAAATGATGGTTTGTCTAAATGAGAACATATTATGGACTTATGAGATTCCGTATCTACAAAGAGTTTGTTATAATATTTTAATTTTCATTGAATACAAAATTGTATACATGACAGGTGAAATGGGGAAGTGCCCTTGTCATGGTGTCATGTGAACAACACAGGATCCAAAATAGTGTTGGTCCTCTGATGTCATCTGTGTGAAATGGTATCCAAGAAAGAACCTGGAAGGAAAAACATGGGAACATTGCAGTGATTGTTGTTTTTTTTCTTTTCCTTTACTTAATTAATTAAGGCTGCGTTGGGTCTTGGTTGCTGCAGGAGGGCTTTCTCTAGTTGCGGTGAGCAGGGGCTACTCTTTGTTGCAGTGCACGGGCTTCTAGGCACGCGGGCTTCAGTAGTTGTGGCACGTGGGCTCAGTAGTTGAGGCCCGCGGGCTCTAGAATGCAGGCTCAGTAGTTGTGGCGCATGGGCTTAGTTGCTCCGCGCATGTGGGATCTTCCCAGACCAGGGATCGAACCCGTGTCCCCTGCATTGGCAGGCAGATTCTTAACCACTGTGCCACCATGGAAGTGATTGATGGAGGTAGTTCTTGTGTCTACTTTATTTTTATTTTCCAAATTTTTCATTACAGTAACGTAGAGTGATAGGAAAACAAAATCAAGAATTAAAAAGCAGCTACTTAGGGAATTCCCTCGAGGTCCGGTGGTTAGAACTCGGTGCTTTCACTGCCAAGGGCCTGGGTTCGACCCCTGGTCGGGGAACTAAGATCCCACAAGACGAGTGGCATGGCCAATAAATTTTAAAAGTTAAATAAATAAAATTAAAAAATAAAAAGCAGCTACTTACCATGGTCCATCTATAGGGCATCGAGGCTCTCAGCATCTTCCCCCATTGGGGCTCCTTCCCTAGTGTGCCGTCATGCTTCCCGGGCCTGGGTAGATGCACATGCTCTCTTGTACCCTGGTGCCATTGCATGTGCTGTTGTCTCAGCCTGCAATGCCTGCCCTCCTTGGTCTATCTGGTGCGTCCCAGTCATTCTTCAAACCAGAGTTTATGTGATGTCTCCTGTAGCCTTTTAATATTGCACTTAACACTATAACGGAACGTTATTCCCCACAGCAGTCTGTCAGCCACTTGAGGGGAGGATTTATGTCCCAGTATTCCAGGACCTAGCCTGGTGCCTGTAGGAGTAAACCTAGCAGCTATCTGTGAAAGCCTGAAGAATCTGGGGAGACCTCGGCCCCAATCAGGATGGTCCTGAACTCGAACTAGAACATGACCCTAATTTACCTAATGGGAACCAGAGCAACAGTATTGTACTCTTTTTGAAGAAAGATGATGACGACGGGTATTTCCAGCTTCTAAAACGCCTGGCACATGGCGTTTCTTTGTTTTTGTTTTTCCTTGGCCGTGCTGCGCAGCTTGTGGGATCTTAGTTCCCCAGCTAGGGATTGAACCTGGGCTCTGGCAGTGAAAGCACCAAGTCCTAACCACTGGACCGCCAGGGAATTCCCGGGGCACATAGTGTTTTGATACCAAGTGGTGGGCTGCAATTCAATTCTGACAGTAACCATCCAGAGTTAGCGCAGGCCTCACTAGTTAAAGGGCAGATGACCCAGAACAAGACTGCCCTCATTTCAGACAGCTGGGTATAAATCTAGGGGGTTCTCAAGATCCCTCTCAGGCTTGATAATTCTCTACAACAACTCACAAAACTCAGGAAAGTGCTCTACTTACGATCAAAGTTTTATTATAAAGGAACAAATCAGACCCAGCCAAATGAGGAGACACATGGGGCAAGATCTGGGAGGGTCCCAGATGCTTCAGGGTTTTCTCTCCATGGATCACAGTGCATCACCCTTCTAGCACATCAGTGTGGTCACTGACCAGGAAGCTCCACGGACCAGGAAGCTGTCAATGGGTTTCATTAAGCAGGCATGATGGATTAAATCATTGACCATCTGATTGAACCCAATCTCCAGCCTCTCTCCGCCCCCTGGAGGTCAGACAGGCTCAAAGTCCCAACCCTCTAATTACATGGTTGGTCTTTCTGATGACCAGCTCCCAGCCCTAAGCTATCAAGGGGCCCTCCAAGAGTCACTGCATTAGCATAAACTCAGGTGTGATTCAGGAAGCTCGTGAATCATTAAGACGCTTCCATCACTTGGGAGATTCCAAGAGTTAGAAGCTCCATGCCAGGAACCTGGCACAAATCCTTTACTATACAACACACAGTAGATGCTCAACAATTATTTGTAAAGCAGAAAGATACATTCAAAATGCCAGAAATTGGCAGGGGAGAGGAAGGCAATTAGGCTCTTAGGTTCTTCCACCTGACATGTGGAAGATAGGCATGTAAAGGTGGACATATTAGGTTATGAGAAACAAATACCTTTAAACATTCCAACTGTAGGACGAATTCCCTGTGCTCTGGCTTATATTACCAAGCACTCTGATGGTAATTTGGCTTCCCAGGTGACTTGTTTTTAGAAAGAGAACGCTAGCCAGGCTGACACGAGCCTGCAGGTGTGCCTGAGTCGATTTCTTGTTGTAAATTAATAAAGTGGCATTCTGACTTACATAGTTCAGTCTCTTCGAGCTCTCTGTGCTTTCCACCATGAATATGGCTTCTGCTCCTGCAAGCCATGTGCTGCCCAAGATGCAGCCTTGGACCCTGGCAAGTGCTTCCAGGCTGGTGCCACCCTGGGAGCCTCTAGGAGCCTTCCAGTCAGCTCTCTGCCTCTACATTTCAGGGTGTGGGCTTCAGGGCATTCACAACATTCCTGCAACAGAAGAGTTTTGGGAACACCCCAAACTGGATCTGGGTGACCTGAGTATTATCTCAGGCAGCTATGTCTGAGATCCGGTTGTAACTGAGAAAGCTTAAGCCTAGTTAATTTCATTCCACTTGACTTAAAGAGTATGTGAAAGAAGGGGATCTAAGGACATCTATAAATTATAAACCCCAAAGCACGAATTTCACAGTGTTTTTTGGTCTTGGCCAGAATCTGGAGATACTGACTCTGGTGTACCCAAGCCTTGCAATGACTGAAGAGATATACTCTTTTGGAGGAAACAGAGAATTCGCTCCTCTAAAACTCAAATGAGGGAAAATTAGCCCACCTTCAACAGCAATTTGATTTAGTGCTCAACAGGCAATCTCCTGATTAATAATTAGACCTCTGAATCACCTTTGCTATATCCTATTACAAATTAATAAGTGACATTCTGGTTTATACATCTTCTTTTTATGAGTTTGGTTAACGTGAGTTGGTCCCACAAATCTAATCCATTGACAAAACTGAGTTTCAAGCTGAGGAAAGTTGAGAACCAGACTACAGACATAGTGACCCCCTCCAACATATTGTCAGCCTGTGACTAGACAGCCAACTCCTCCCTAGAACACATTTATCTCACCACATCCCTCAAACCAACACACACTGAATTCAGGAACCTGTTCTACAGTATCCCCGAGTCACGTTCTCTTTGGATACCCCCAATGGCCAGGACCTCATTGTCACAACACCTCAAAGCAGCCTGCTTTCTTGGAGATCTCAGTTGTTAGAATATTGTTTCTTAAACTGAAATTAAATCTGTCGCTTCATAACTTCTACTTACTGGTTCTTTCCCAAAATATAACAAATGTTTTTCTGTGCCTAGGCTGCCTATTCGCAGTTCCTCCAAAAGAACTTGACCATGATGGATTCCAGCCCTCTCACCAACCAGTTGTTTTCCTTCTAGCTTTCCAGTGTCTTTCTTGAAAACATGATGCCCCCCCCGCCCCAAAACTGATCGGTCCACTAGCACTATTATCTTTGAGACATAAGATATTAGTGCAGCAAAAGTTTGTTCTTTCTTTTAGCAGTTGCATCTCACTGTTGGCTCATGTGCTTCAGATAAAAATGCCTTCATCTCAATGCATTTCCCCTTCCTTCTGGATTTGAAGCTGTTGAAATGAGATACATGTCGGTAAGACTGTGGGTTTACTATGGTGAGCTTACTTCCCCCTTTGGTGAATGCTGTTTCTGTTCAGTCTGAGGGACAGTGTCCTTAGCTCAGGACAAATATACAGAGACATTTCAAGAATTCAGACCTAAGTAGTGAATGAGTTTTTCTTAGAAAGAAAAAAAATCCACCTTTCTTGAGGAAATGAGCCATCATTAGAGAGCTGGGAAGGATTTTTACTTTTTTATTCTCTAGCTCCTGGTGGGTAAAAGGCACTCGCCTGGGCTTAATGAATCTAGCCAACCTGCTACCAATTTCAACTGCGGACAGGGGGAGGGAAAAGAAAAGCTATTTTACTGAGGCTTTTTTCCTTTCTGATTCTAGAATATAAATATTGTATATATAGTAAAACAGTGTAACCAGACCTAGGATGTAGTGACTTGGTTCCTCTCAGAATCCCTGAGACAATCTGGGATGAATTTTCTGTCATCTGGAATCTCCTCCTTTCCACAAGCCCAAACTGTCTTAAGCTCTAATTTGCCTATTTGTTGTTGACTTAATCTAGACAAATCTCCCTATCACTCACACTCCCCCACCCTGTCCCTCAGCCCCTCAACATCCTTCTTCTCTCCACTGGTCACCCCACCCTCTCCTCCACCCAACCCCGGCCTGCAAACCCATACGGGTTTAAAGTGTAGGTTTTGATGCTTTCATTGCCCACAGATCGCAGGACAGACGTTCCCAGGGACAACTTTGAGAGGCCACGTGCTCATCCCCCTAAGGAGGTGGGAGAAATCCCTGCAGCTCGGTTTTGTTCCAATGGTCTGTTCAGTGAGTGATTCCCGTTTCCCCAAAGGCTGCCCCTCATTAGCATGAACGGGGGTGGGGGGGTGGAGAAGGGGTGGGGGGAGAGAAAGAGCAAAAGCCCAGGCTCAGTTTTAGAGCCTGGGAACCGTGTCTACAAACATGACAGCTAGAGCTTTCTGGCTCCTCTGTTTGATCGTTGGATCATCTCCCGAAGCCCCAGTGGCGGAGAGAAAAGGTAAGATCGATGAAACGCTGAGCCCTGGGAGAGGGGCTGGGATCCGGGGGCGAGCTGGGGAGAGGGCGCGATGAAGGGCGGGACGAGAAAGGGGTCAGGGCTTGCCAGAGAGGAGATTCCAGGTCCGTGTTCCTGTTCGAAAGGAGCAAAATGTGTCCCCAAGATTGTGTGTGTCTTGGCAGCCTTTATCGGAATGAAGCCAGTTGTTCAGCTACTGAAATGATCTCGAGCGAGCCGGGCAGGCTGGAGAAACTTTGCATGTTAAGTAGTTGCTCCATCACAGAGGAGGGAAAGTGTCAAAAGGGGTCGTGGCGCGCCTTTCGGGAGCCGTGCGGGCCGGGCTCGCGGGACGCGGCGGGCGGCGGGCGCCCGGAGGAGCGCGGGGTCCGCCCAGCGCCCGGGTCCCCGTCCCGCCGGCGATCCGAGGAGCTGGGTGCGCCCCGCAGGGGCTGGGAGCGGAGGGAGCCGAAATCGTACCTTTCTCCCCTCTCCCTGCAGCCGCAACCAATGGCCTTGGGACACCTGAGTCTTTAAAACACACACACACACACACACACACAATTTCATGCCTGAGATGAAAATTACTGAGGGAATGAAGAAATAAGAGGTTCTCTGCGGGGAGGTGTTTTTGTCTGGCTTTTATTTGGATGTTCTGTTTGATTCACTATCTCTGGGAAAAATAGCTTCCGCACCTTACAGGGTAATTTACTTTGGGTTATTTTTCCACATGGAAATGGAATGACTTCAGTGGCATTTAACCCAAATATCAGACAATCTTTCCCATGACAACAGATGGTGATATCAATGGGGAAGCAGTTGTGAGGTCAACAGTTGACAGTCAGGAATTGGATATCCACCAGAACTTTATTCAGCTGTGTATGGGCAACCTTGAACATAATGAGCCAGAATCAACCTCTCTGCAAAAACATGAACTATAACCAGCTATTATTGCTGGGTGAAAGCTGATTTTAAAGGAGACTGTCAATTTGGCAAGATAAATCACTTCAAATGAAGTGTTGCAAGAACTGCAAATGGGCAGACCAAGCTCTTCGATGCCAGAGAGAAATGCTGAAAACCAGCCGTTAAAATAATAGGGGAAAAAAAAAAAAAAAAGATGGGCTCTTGTGCCCGTCTGGAGGGCACTGGGACCCAGGCAAACGGGGAGGTGATATTGTGTAACTGGGCATGGAAACTGGCCCAGCTTCTAAGCTTGCTGAAGTTTGCTCACCAACCTGCCTGCAGAGCTGGGGAAAATCACTAACAATTTCAAAAATTTGTTTTCATGCCATTTGCCATTTAGGAGCTTTTCCTCCACCATGGGAAGCGGTGGGGGTCGGGCAGGGTAAGCGATGCGGGTGCTTTTACACTTAACCAGGGGCCTCTGCGCCCAGCCACGCTTTAAACCTCCTTCTAAGCTGTGGTTTACTACTAAGTGGTGTCCAAGAAGCCAGATAAAAATCCACTCACAGATGCTCGACTCTGCACAGACCAAGATGACAGTGTAAACACGGATGGGAAAACCAAATAGTTCTGTTGTCAGGGGCGCTTAAACAATTAGGAGAACCTGTAATAGGAGACCTTTCCCCCTGGGGTTTGCTCTTGGTACTTTCTCAACACACTGTACATAGCAAAAAGGCGGATGTTTACATATATATTAAAGAAAGGGCAAAAGAGTTTGTTATTTAACCAAAGTTGTCAGTTATCTTTAGTCCTAGAACAAATAGGTGGTTGTAATTTGAAAAGCTATTGATTTGCAAAGCTTCCTTAACAAAATGAAATGTTCCCATGTGGTGAGAAAAATATTCTTAGTTGCCCTCATTCTTAGAGGGCAAGACCCTCATCTCCGTCTTCTTGGGGCCTAGGAAACCTGTGCTCACCACAAGCCGGGGCGCCTTCCTCTTCCCCCTCCCGTTCTCTTTCCTTCACTTCCATGTCTGCTGCCCTCTCCACGTCGCCTCTCGCAGGTGTACGCTACGTTTACATTGTCCCCCATCTCCTCTCCCCTCCCAGAGCCATTTCTTCTTCCCCCCTGTCGGCCTCTCCTCCCCTCCACAGCCTCATCTCTACCCGCCTTCCCTCCTCTCTCAGCCTCCCCGGCCTCCCCTCCCCTCCCCGCCTCTCGGCCTCCCTCCCCTCTCTTCTCTGCCTCTCCCATTCCCCCCACCCCCGTCCCCTTCCCTCCCCTCTCAGTCTCCCCTTTCCCCACCCCTCCCTCTCCTCTCAGCCTCCCCGGCCTCTCCTACCCTGACGGCCTCCCCGGCCTCTCCTCTTCTCTCCCTACAGCCTCGCCGCCCCACAACCGGAAGCCCGACCCCGGCGGCGGCCCGAGTGCGGAGACGCCTGGGCCCCGGCCGCAGCCGGTCCCCGAGACTCCGCGGCGGCCGCGCGCAGCCGAGGCCGCTCCCCGCGCCTGGTCCGACCTGCGGCGCCGGAAGCCCCAGCCGGCCGCCGAGAACCGGGCCGGCTTCCGGGAGGCCGCGCGCGCGCCCGCCGGCCCGCCGAGCCCGCGCCTCTCGCAGGCCGAGAACCGTGCGTCGCCGCGCCGCGTGCCCGCGCTGGAGGACTCCCCGCGGCGCGCGCGCGCCCGGGCCCTGCGCCTCCCGGCCGCGCGGCCTTCCACGCGCGCCGCCGAGGCCCCCGCCGGTCCCGCCCACCCCAACCGGCCGCGCGCCGCCGCGCCGCCCCCGGGACCCGCGCCCGCGCCGCCGCCGCGCCTCAGCCCCCAGCGGAGGGAGGATGCGGAGCTCGGCGCCGAGCCCTGCGCGCGCGCCTGCAGGGCGGACTTGGACGAGCGCGAGTCCTACTGCGCCAGCGAGTTCGGTGAGCCCCGCCCGCAGCTCCTCCCGGGCCCGGGCGGCCGAGCCCAGGCCGCGGGGCGAGCCTTTCCGAGCCGAGAGCGCCGGGCTGTGCATCGGGACCCTTAAACCAAACCCTAGAGAAACCCACCCACTCGGTCCTGCAGGCCCCAGAGCCGTGTGGACTATTTCGTGATTTGTTAGAAACGCACTGGGGAGAGAAAGAGGATGTGAGTGCTATGCATTTCTCCAAACTCTTTGTTTTTTGAAAGCAGCAGTCAACGGAATCGTGCATGATGTGGACGTCCTCGGTACAGGGATCCGGCTGGTGACTCTGCTGGTGGACCGGGACGGGCTGTACAAGATGAACCGCCTGTACATCACTCCGGACGGGTTTTTCTTCCGAGTCCACATATTAGCCCTAGACTCCTCTAGTTGCAATAAGCCATGCCCAGAATTTAAACCTGGTATTAAAACTGATCTAAGTGATCATTTTATATATGTTCTTTATGTCACCATTGTAACTTTGACATGCCACAGCCCGGTCTCTATCGGTTACCCCAGTACCTTTTTTTTGGGGGGGGGGCTATTCTAAAATGAATAGAATTTAGAAGACAGGTATTATTTCGGCCACTCTGTGATTTAAATTCCATCAGCGCCTCCGGTTAAAGATGGGAACTGAGTGGATTGGCACAAAGCAAACACTCAATATTTGTTGACAAGTGGAGTGAATGACGAAACGCCGTTGCCAGACAGGATGCCTAAGGGGCTTTTTAAACTGAGTTTAGAGACGTCTTTTGCTGGGCGTGTGTGTTTGGGGCGGGCGGGTAATGCCCACTCCCACGTCTTTCTAGAGATGTGCTCTGTAAAATCCTGCTGGCACTGTTGTGATTAGGACCTTTGTTTCTAGTGCTGGCTGTTTACAGGCTGAGTAATCTGATTATCTTATAAAGGTCACTAGGCTATTTCCACCTGCTGTCTGAGGTTTAAATGTCTGAGATTCAACATGTGCAGCAAGATAAGAGATTCAAGCTTAGGCATTTCTTAAAAGCCTTACATTTTCTTATTGTTACGTGGTATTTGAAAGATAACTATGAATTTATATTTTGGCTTTTTTTTTTTTTTTCAGGCAGCAGGTATATTGTGATGGGCCACATCTACCATAAGAGAAGGCAGCTACCTACAGCTCTGCTTCAGGTTCTGAGAGGGCGCCTCCGACCAGGAGATGGACTTCTCAGGAGCAGCAGCAGCTATGTGAAAAGATTTAACCGGAAAAGGGATGGGCAAGTGCAAGGGGCAATTCACACCCAGTGCATTTGAAACATACCAGCCTGGCGTTTCTGGATCCTAAGAGACTTGGAATTCAGCAGCAAGACGGGAAAGGCCTATCATTAAGCAATCGGATTTTCCTTTAGAACAGGGCACACAGCTCCTTTAGGAACTAGTTGCAAAGTGCCAACTCTCATCTTCAAGTTGTCACTTTTTTACAACATGCTTCTTAAATGGTTATGCTTCTGAGCTCTGTGGTGAAGTTATTCAACTGGTGTGCCAGTTACTCACACAAGCTCAGATAATTGACCTGTCCAGATAACAGATCACTGCTTCATGTTGATTATTTTTAATTATTTTAATTTAAATACATTCTTCAGTAGAAATAGTTCACAAAAACATTTCCTTGATTTTAAATATACAATTTTGAATAGTTTATATCATGTATCAAACCAAATTTTATACTAAAACCATCACATTTTAAATTCTGTACATAACAGTAAGTGCACTAGTCAGACGTATGAAATGTCATTTAGATCACATTTAGATCAAACACTAAAGTCAGAGCCCGAGACAAGTATTAAAGTTTTACATTTAGAGTACTGAAGGGCTTATTCAAGCAAACAAATGTTTGTTCAAACAAGTGTTCCTGATGTACCAAAATATAAGATACAGTTTATTTTCATGCCTCCCTGCTTCTAAAATCCTATGTTTTGTGCCATACTGGCAGCTATCCCAATACCAAACATATTCTGGGTGTATCTGATGTCATTTTTCTATTAAGACCAAGTATCATGTTTGTGTTTGTAAAGCAGTAAATCTTTCTGTGAAATCAGATCTTGGATGCACCTGGTTTTTTCAGCCTCACTGAGCCCCCAAAAGGTTTGGGAAAAAGCATTTCTCAAACTTACGCCAAAAACCCTGGAACCAATATTTAATGACGGTTTGCAAGCACGTGAATTTTAAACGTTTCCCAGTTGGCTTGAAAAAGATTTAATCACGAACTGAATTTATTATTGATTTTATACCTCAGCCCACAAAGACATTAACAATTTTTTTTCAGAAGACCAAGCTGTGCTTTAATTTGAAACGCTGTGAATAGAGACACTGATAATCCATGGTTGAAGATTACTGCGCAGAACTCCACTGAAGAAACAAAAACAGTCCATTTGGTCTCAGATGAGATTCACTCTGGAGCTCAGGATGTGTCATTAGTCTGTAATGGCACAGTCTTTAAAGGCCTCACAGAAGCACTGTATACACACAGGATGTCAGGACAGCACAGAGAGACTGTAAGACGTAACAACTGATTGTGACGGGAGATACTGTTACCTTATTTGTCCCAAACGGGGCAAAGAGGTAAAATAAAAGTTGAGAGGTTCTGACTATGCCGTGGTAAAGCACTAACTGAGGGATTTTTTAGAGTATTTGCCAAGAATGAGTTGTGCCCAAGCTTATTAAAAATTATCTTAGAATTGCTTCTTGGGAATCCACTGCATTACTACACAAACCATTGGCAGTAGATTAGAGTATGCAGTGAATGAAGAGCTTCTGTGTTAGTTTTCTTTAGGATAAAAATTAACGAAGACAGAAGTAGCACCGGTCACAAAAACCAAAGCCGAATTTGTAAAAGTCAAATGGCTAAGTGGTGATCCTGAGTAACATGGTGGGGAAAATTACAAAATGGCCAAATAGATAAATTATTAGTTGGATGGTCAGATGTTAGAGCATAAAGAGAAGTGTTATAAATAGCTCTGGTTTAAAAGATAGAAAAAAAATCACTTTGATATAAGCCTGAGGGTTAGGGTTTGATTAGATTGCTTTGATAATACTCAGTTTCTGAGATGTTTTGGAATCACACAAAAAGTGCCAAAACTGTGATCTGTGTGATACTTGGAGGTCACACGGATAGTATGTACACTTTGGCAAACACAAGCAGGCCAGTTTCTTAGAAACGTTGTTAAACTTCAGGCCATCATTCAAGACCAGCTTTGCAATGAAAGATGAGCGAGGCTCGGGGACTTCCCTGGCGGTCCAGTGGTTAAGACTCCGTGAACTCCCACTGGAGGGGGTTCTGGTTCAATCCCTGGTCGGGGAACTAAGATCCTGCATTCCAAGAGGCACCGCCAAAAAAAAAAAAAAAAAAAAAGATAGTGATTGAGGCTCAAATGAGGTAGAACAGTGGTGCATATGGGGATATATGCACGGGAGGCGGTGCACAACAGACTGGGAATTCCAGGTTAGGCAAAAAAGTTTAAGGAGAATCTTCTCAATATTCAGTCAGTACCTTCGGTACAATCTTTTAATTTTATGGAAAAATTTAATTCCCAAATTCACTGTAGTTCTGAATCCTTTTCTCCTGTTGATATACTTTCCTTAGCACATGGTTTGTGTTCCAAAGACTAAAGGATCACGGGCACAATAAAATACCCTGTTGCCTTCAAGAGGAGCTCAACACATCCCTCCTTCCATCAAGCTGTTGGAACTCAAGCAGAAAAAAGTGTTTTTCTTTTGGTAGGGAAAGGTCTATAAAACATACATTTTTTTTTGTACTAGCTTTTAACTGTCTTTGAGAGGTATCACTTAGCACTGTTTATGTTTCTCTTAAAATCATTTTTAAGGTTGATCAAACACAGGTATATGCAAACACCTAAAAACTGACCCACTACCTACAAATGAGTAACTTCAATTTTGGGTACAGGACTTTATCATTTAAAAAATACAGCACTTATTTCCTTTAGTTGAATTTGGTCCAAACTAGATCAAGCAGGGTGTTATCTAGGAAATGTCTTTTTCGGTATCTTGTTCCAAGTATCCAGAAGTACTTCAGAATATTTCAGTTTATTAAAAATCCTTCCCCCAAGACATCACTTTGCTCACGAGAGATCACCATTCTCATTTTACGGACAAGAAATCTGACACTTGTGGGTAATGGCCTCAGTCGTGAGGCTAAGTGTGTAGATTTAAAAGGTCACCACACTGGCTCTTTAGTATCAGAAACACACAAAGATGCAGGGAGTTTGCCTAACAAATGAACAGAAATAGGGAAAGAACTTTTATTTGCAGATTCCAGGAAGGTAGATTACAAACAGCAGCAAATCTCAGAGTCTCTTAATAACACTCCAGGCCACTTGAAATATAAAAAGGTAATTGTTTTACTTTAGAAAATATCTCTGAAAGTTCACAATTTTTAAAAACTACTGCAGGACATTAACTAAAGTGCAAATCCTGCAGAATTTGGGTAGGAGAAAAAAGCCTTACCAATATTATGAAAATACGTTTTATGAAATGGTTTCAAGGATTGTGAACCTGGCAGATGAAATATAACAAGCATTGAAAATACTTTTAGCAAAGGAAATCTGTTGATGCAAATTAAACATATATACAAGCCCAAAGACTGTGTAGAAAAATCAAAACAGTATAACAAATGTGCATTCTACTACTTGGATTATTGAAAGCAAAATAGCTGTAATATGTATATTTTACTGAGTAGCAGAAGCTTGTCAAATACTCGTAGAAAAGCAGCTTTTGAAACTCAGTATAAGAATGCATGTTTTTCCAAAAATTACTTTTGAAACACTAAAGCTCTGTAGTTGATAAAACCATAAAATGTCTATGTATTTATATGGTGATAGAAACTGCAAAAGGCTTTATACTATTAAATACATATATGAAATTAACATATTCCTGGCCTGAGGATTCCCACAAAATTTACCTTTTTTGTACAATCTGGCAATGCCAACATCTACAGAAAATATGTTAACCAACCAACCACTGTTTCATTAGAAACCGCACCAAATCCAATGTCAAAAACATTACTTTATTTTTCTAGGATGAAATGTCCTATTACGTACAAAAAGAACTGCTGTTTAAATTTGCCACAATCTCTTAAAAACATAGCAATCTATTGCCTACAGGTAGGAAAGTTCTTGCTGCAACAAGTTTTAAATGATTAAGCCCATCTATATCTATATATATATATATGAATAAATAGTACAGAAATACTGTGACATGATGAGATGCAGAATAATTTTATAATTCATTAAAATGTAGGATTCTTGCATCAGCACAGTGCATACAATATGTAACATTTTTTAAAAGTTAAAGGACAAAATAACCTATATTTGACTACTTCCATGTTAGTATTTTAAGCAAAAACTGTTTCCATGTTTTCAATATTGAGCAATTAGTCTCTTTAGTTTGTAAGCATAAGTTTAAGTGATATTTTTATGTACAAAAAGGAATGGGCTTCATTAGATAAAATTAACCCAGAATAACTTGTACACCTGAGCCTGTAAGAAGAAAGAACTGGGAACTGTTAGCAACGTCTTTCTTTTAAGAAACTACGGTCCGGGAAAGGTTTTGCATAGCAGGGTGATATTAAACAGAAAGAAACTTTTAAAAAACAATAATGGGATAAATTCCAGAACTTGGTAGGACAAAGCTAATACGAATTAGTGCAAAATCTAGTAACATTTTTGCAAAGCTGCATAAACCAACTATGGCAGATCTCACAGAAGCTATTATTACAATGAAGAAATACAACATGTAAGATTAGAACACTGAAAGGAAAAACATGCAAAATACGCCTTCCTCTGCTGCTTCCATTTTTTTCCCCTACCGCTTACACTACTTCTTCTTATGTGGGAAAAAAACCCAAAAAAACTCAACCAAACAAACAAATACAAAAAGGATGAAGTCATTTTAAAAAATGCCCTTCATAAAATACAAGCAGTGGCCTGTAACTGATAATTTGCCCGGTATCATATAACGTACAGATGAAGGCGATGTGTATTTTGTCACATTACCTTTTTATTAGTCCGATCAATTGATGCAACAGGATTAGCACCCCTGAATATTTTTCTTCGATGTGATGACAGTGGGCTGGGAATTATAAAATGAAGGACCACTACTACCCTGGAGAAATCCAGGTACAATCAGATCCTTCTGCCTTTTATTTATTTACCTTGCAGCCCTCCCTTTCCCCTCAATGGCTTACAGAGAATCATTAGCGCACATTCAAAGACACCGTCTGTGGGAGAAAAATTATCTCCATTTATTTTGTTTCATATACATCCATAATTGAATTTTAATACAAAAAGAAAAAAAATTAGAATCTGACAAATGTTTACAAACAAGATACCTTCAAATAGATTTTACTCATTTTAACCTGGTGCAGAGTAAATGACAAATTGTACTGTTATATTCAAGGCAACAGAGTCTGTAGTCCAGGACCACTAGCCCAACCTTTATGCAAGCTTAATTTTTATCTACTATGAACAATAAACTCATTGTTGATTCCCAGTTGTGTGTGTGTGCACATGTGTACATAGCAGCTCCTTTCATAGAAAGAAAAGACATCTAGAGGTCGTCTTGTACTTTTACCTACAGGAATCATGATAAGATACAGAATGGATTACATGTAACCGGGCTGGATTTTATAAGAAAAAATAATTAGCTGACAAATGAGGGCAGCAATAAAAAAGCGTCTTTTTTGCAACAATAAATAAATACAGTTGAAAGTTTTCTGTGAGACTCTAAACCAGCTTCTTCACTGAAGAGCAGACGTGGCATTTCCATGGAGTTACACTTGACCCCATATTATCTTTTTTTCTTTCTTTCTTTCTTTTTTTTTTCTTCAATAAAGTTTTCCCGCTTCTGCCACAATAGTAAAACCATTTGATCTTGACAAGATAATGGTGTCGTTGACTTTGCTTTTCCCTTGTCCGTTGGACAAAATTGGCCAAGAATATAATTGGACTGTTATGACCAATAAAAACGAAGTTTAGGTCAAGTCTTGTCAGGATAACCTGACTAAAAACATCTGGCTCCTTAATTTAAAACAGTTCAACCAGATTCTTGCTGTGTTTTATGTTAGGTTAACACGCTGAACTTTAAGAAGCTGTAGACTGCAGTTTGTTGTTATGAGACCTACAGAATACAGAAAAAAGGGAACAATTAAGCACCCTTCATTTTTGAAAACAGTGATGCTTTATGCGGATGCCAAGGTCAGTCTGTCTGGGGAAAGCAGCCATGTTCTTTCATTCACCCTTGGCAAGCAAATATATGAGAACAAGTAAGAAATTTTTACCCTATAAAATTAAAAATTTTCATTGTACACTAAACGTGGTAATTCATTGGAAAAAGCCAATATTAAAAAAAAGAAATATAAATATATATACATATATATATATATATATATCCAATACAACATTTTTAGCCAAAGGAACAAATAGAGACATTTACAGAAGCATTACCATTGTGGTAGAAGGTGTGTGTGTGTGTGTGTGTGTGTGTGTGTGTGTGTGTGTGTGTGTGTGTGTGTGTGTGTGTGTGTGTGTGTGTGTGTGTGTGTGTGTGTGTGTACGTACGCACGCATTTATTTACATTGAGTTGGGGAATATGAAGGAAAAAAATATTAAAAGGAGAAAAATAACAGTATTAAAATCACATTTTTCTATTAAATTTCAGAAAGTGTCCTTTCTCGTTTCACAGTTTTATTAACAACTTTTGTTAGTAAACCAAGTTCCTGTACAGTTATCACGTATGTTCTATTGCAACAGTGTATATAAATACAGTCTTCTCGGAGTTTACAATTCTTAAATACATTGTTCAACATGGCTGCTAGAATAAATTGTTTACTACTATACAGCTTTTTTTAAACATTAAAAAATTATATTAACTCATCTGAACTCTGGGGGGCAATTTTGAATTAGGTAATCAAGTGGTACAATAAAAGAGTGACCCCAACATCCAGTTCTGATTCCAGTTAAAAATTCAGACTAAAGATATCACAATCTGTAAGAAAAGAAAGAACATGGATGATATAAATGATGAATTATAACAAAGAACAGTTATGAAAATAATGCTGGAGATCACAAATTAAAAATGGGGAAAGTACGGCAAAGGAAACCCTGGAAATCCATAAAAAATAGTATTTCAGTGACTGGCTACATATATGTTTCATTCTGCCCTAAATCTGGAAATCAACAAAAATCCCCTAATATCTCTTCACATATCATTTTATTTACATCAGCAGACTTGAGCAAACTTCTCAGTTGGCTCCCATGTTCTTTAATAAAAATTACATAAGCCAGAATATAATAAAAAGCTACATGAAACCACCAAATGGCAAGCTCTCCCGAGCGGCCCCTTCACCATGCAGACCCCGCCTCTGGGCCTCCTCTCCTTCCCCCAGTCCCTTGGTTTTGCAGCAGGCCCACCTCAGCAGCTGCCGCCACCATCCCCCTCTGCGTCCTGCCTGCAAGCCTGGCAGCAGGGTGGGATTCAAATCCCCCAGCTTCCACTTCCACCAAAGGCTAAAGCCTTTTCAGCTGAAAGCAGCAGTTCTAGAAATTTAACTGGAGTAATGACTACACGAGGCACGAAGCAGGAAGCAAAAGAGCACAGAGGGCTTGTACGAAGCTGTGGTCCTCGGTCCTATCTTCACTCACCCTGAAAACCAGGCTCTCCAGGATGAGTTACCTGGAACTTTCAGTTCTTAGGTAGGTAGATTTCTTACACTGCTATTTCTTATTTTATCAACTTTATATTGTTTAAATCCTGCTATGGCAAACGAGAACTGAGCTCGTGGAACCATTTTCCCTCCTCCCTTCTTGAGTACAAGTTCTATTTCTCCGTAATTTAAAATTAAATCTTTCCATGCTTTGTCTGCAGACATTCCAAAAGTTGAAAATCAATGTACTGTTTACATGACTATGTAAATATTCTTCTCTGTAGCACCTAATCTTTTCCTAGGAGGGCATTCTTAGTAACCTATACAACTTTTTGCCTTTCATGGAGTTTCTAATTGACTTTCATTCCCCCCTTACATTCTTAAGTTATCTAATGTATGAATCAATTTTTCCCCTCCAGACGCATCCCTCTTGGGAGTGCTCCATTCTCCTGCTCCAATTTGAACTGCCTGCTGCATGGGCCTGCTGTACAAATGTCACTCTGGGTCAGAGTCGTTCTCTTTGCTTTCTTGAAATTCAAGGTCTTTTGTTTTCTTGACTTGCTTCTTTATTTTGCCAGTGCACATCTTAAAATAACTTGCTAAGAAAGTATGCAAGGAAAAGAAGCCCTTTCTGATCCTTGTATGACTTGAAAATGTACTTATGCTGCCTCTACGTTTGACTGGCTAGACACAGACTTCGTGTTTCCTCAAACTTTTGGATTTATTCTTCCATAATCCTCTAGCATTCCATGTTGCTACAGAAAAGTCTGATACCAGTCTAATTCCTGTTAATTTATAAGTTGTTTTATCCTCTTTACAAGCTTTCAGAAGAGCTTCTTCCATCCTTAGCCTCTCTGGAGGTTTTACAGTGATGCATATGTGCGGTGGACCTTTTCCCACTTGTCCAGACTAGCTTAGGCGTTTGTTTATCCACTCCACTCCACGACCCCGGCCCCGGCCCTAGTCCATCTCCCTATCCCACAGGAACAAGAGCTCCGTGGAGAGCGGGAACTTGGTTTGATCTGCTGCTATAGTCAATTCTGACACACAGCCGGGGCTCAATAACCATTTTTTGAATGAATAGTTTTGCTTGGATTTGAAGTTGTGTGCCTCTCACTGGTTTGGAAATATTTCTTATATTAAAGTAGTCTTTTGATAATTTCCTCTCCTCTGTCTTCTCTGTTCTTTCTTTCTGGAATTTCCATGAAATGAATACTGGATACTTTATAACATTTTTTTCTTTCCTATTTTTCATCCCCTTGTCGTTTTGCTCTTTCCACTGAGAGTTCCTTGATTTTAACTTTCAATGTGTGCAATAAGTTTTAAAAAATTTCCAGTTACTCTTTTTCTCAGATTGTTCTTTATTTCTAATATCCTGTTCACTATTTTGCAGATGCAGTATCTTCTAAAATTTCTCTCAGGACATGACTTAGAGGCTTGTTTTGTTTTTTTAAAGCTCTCTCTTGTTCTCTCTGGAATCTATTTTTCGGTTACACCTTGACCTTTTTCTCCTTTACACTGCAGGCTTTCCTTACCTATCCGTCCGTCCCTGTCTGTTCCCACTTATGAAAAGTAAGTTAACAGCCTAGATGGGTGCCTGGAGAACCCTGTGTGTGTGTGTGTGGCTTACTGACTGGCAGGCTTTGCTTTAGATCAGAGTTTTCAGTCTCAACACAACTGACATTTTGGAGTTGGATAATTCTTTGCTTTAAGGCTATCCTACGCACTGTGGGACGTTTAGCACCATCTCTGGCCTCTACTGATTAGATGCCAGTACCACTAACCACCTCCAAGTGTGACAAACAGCAATGTCTCTAGGCATCGCTAAATATCCCTTACGGGGTGGGGGTGAGTAAATTATCCTGTTGAGAGCCCCAGCGTTAGAATGAGGGAGCTGATCCTTCAGAGATCAGGGGATTTTCCTCTGGGTCCATTCTCTTCTGTCTACTCTAGTTCTCTGCAGACGGTTTATTCTCCTTCTTTGGAGAAGAACCCTGTGTTCTTCCAGTTCTTTGGGCATCCTACACAGGCTGCACACTGGGGTTAAAGGAGGGTGTGACCAGCCCAGATTTAGATCTTCAGTTAACCGCTCTCTCCTCCTACTCTCTAGAGCCTTCGATTCTATTTCAGAGTCTCCGTGTTGGAGGCTGTCTGGGGTCCTACTGGTCGGCGGGAGCCCGCGAGGAGTCATCTGGCTGTGCGTGCCCGCCTTCACCGGTCAGCCGCCTTCCATCTGCTGTCCCTCACAATCTGCTGAAATCTCATCAGCTAACTAACTTCTACCATATTCCTTTCACCACTCTGAGTTTACCCCTCTTTATTCCTTTATTATTATTTTCCTGGGGACTCTGTCATATTAAGTAAGTCCTCTTCCATTTTAAGTTTTACAGCTAACGGGTTAACAGATAGGCAACGATAAAAATGGGAAAGTTTTAGAGATTCTGTGAAGTTTCTCGGTTGGTGGTCTACACAGCCTGCCTGCCCACCGGCTTTCCTTCCCTCCTTGCCTATAGTTTTTGACTCCTTCGCTGAGAAGGTGATTGGATACTTCAGTTGTGCTTGTCCTTCACTCTTAGTTTACGCAAACTGACTCTGAAGTACAGTTCTTGATCTACCTTGTTACAGGAGAGGGAGAGAAAACACCCTGAAGATTTTCCTCCGAGAAAAACGACTAGGTAGAGCACTGATTCTTATGCTTTGGTATGCAGAGTCCCGTGGGAGTTCATTAGGTAATACAGATGCCCAGACCCCAGCCCAGCCAAGATCTACCCAATCTGACTAGGGAGGATCAAGCTTGCGGGCTGGAGGATGGGGGATGGTGAACAATGAATCTCAGGGCTACAGAGCGGTGGCAGCTCTCAAAGAAAAGGGAAACAGGCTTCCGTTGAAAGGAAGAAAGTCATGGGCTTGGGGAGGAGCAGGTGCGGAAGGTCAGAAACAGAAGGCGCGAAGGTCACAGTACCTGAATAGCATGCAAAGCTGCTCAATGTTTTTATGCTACGAGAGGTTCAAAGAAAAGGTCTGTGGACTTGGATTAAAGTTTAGTTTTGTCCACAGATAAAATCCATTAGAATAAAACAATTTATGATTTCAAAGATACAGCAAACGCAAATGAAAGAGAAAGCGCTTAAATCCCCACTTGGTGGTCTTCCCCTTACTCTACCCTACAGAACAGTCTTTTTTTTTAAACATTATTTTGTTGAATTCTACCAGTCTTTGAGCATTTCACCTACCATATGCTGTGTTGAGTATTAGTCTCATAGTTTTAAAAAACTATTTTTTTGGCTGCGCGGCTTGCGGGATCTTAGTTGCCTGACCAGGGATCGAACCGCGGCCCCCTACAGTGAAAGCGTGGAGTCCTAACCGCTGGACCGCCAGGGAAGTCCCAGAACAGTCATTTTTATACTTCTGTAAACTCAGTGAGAGCAAGAACTCTTACTACTACTATCTTTGTATGTGCCCCATGGCATTTAAGACAGCATCTTACATTCTGTAAGCATCTGATAAATGCTTTTTGAATTTTAAAAAGTGACTATAATTTTAAGCAGATCATAAACAAACCCAGCAATTT
The DNA here is from genome assembly GCF_964374135.1 of Grampus griseus. NCBI lineage: Eukaryota > Metazoa > Chordata > Mammalia > Artiodactyla > Delphinidae > Grampus > Grampus griseus. The sequence continues at coordinate 13,708,192 of NC_139014.1, read as the reverse complement.
CTCGTTAGGAGCTGAATTAGTTCAGAGCGCTGAACACATCTGCTTACCTGCTGGCCTTGAATCCTTTCAATTTCTGTACAAAGAATGATTCAAGAACTTCTGCACACTGGTAAAAAGGAGAATCACTTGGATTGTAGTAACGACAATTATCAAAAATTTTGGTCATATCTGCTACAAATTCTGTCAGCTTTTCATAATATCTTCTTTGTACTCTTTCTTCCATGGTGGCGAGGTCTTAAAAACAAAATGTAAAAGATTTTCAAAGCTTTAAGGTTGTTCCAGTGTGGATACTGCCTGCAGTTCTGACAAATAAGAATACATAACATCTTGCCCAAGCAGTCCTGGAACCAGGCTGGTTTACCAGTGAAGACTACGTAGCAATTCTTGAAGAAAACAGCAGCACTTTTCCAATTTTGTTTTTGATTCGGGGTCTAAAAGATAAATCTTGGCTACCGTTAAGAAGGGTCTTTTACTTTCAATAAACTACAGAGAATAGCTCTTTATTCAACTGGTTTGAAACAAAGCAAACACTACACCAACATGAATACATACCTAAGTATAACACATTTTCACATGCAAACAATTGATTAAATACCTTACATGTACAAAGAGAAGGAGTCCAGAATTAAGAATAAAATCTCTGTGGTTTTGTGATCCTTCTATTAGACTTTAATAATATAATTTTGTTTCCTTTTAAATTTTTATTGTTACCTTTTATTGGTGACAAGTGATACTGACTTACCGATTATGTTGGTAATGATATAAAGTGTCTACTTAAAATAAACTTAAGGGAAAAATATTAGCTGATATGAATAAAAATAGCAGTATGTAATAGTAGAGGTAGTGTGCAGAATTGGAAAAAATTACTAGGGTGGTACACAGGTAGCTGCTGTGGAATACTGAGCTAAATCCACCCAAAGTAACAGTGGGTCCCAGGAGACAGTTGTGCTTGAAGGAAAATTCCATATACAACATGACATAAAAATCTGGGAGAGTAAAAGGTCAGTGATCTCAAATCAATCTAGGATTCATAGATAACACAATTCCTAACTAAATCTCAATAATTATTTTAGAATTTGAGAAAATAATTTTAAAGTACATTCAAAAAATAAAAGTGTAGGAATATCTAAGAAACATTTGAAAAATAAAAGTAAAGGGAGAAAATTTAATCTATGAGACATTAAAAAAAATTACAGGGACTTCCCTGGTGGCGTAGTGGTTAAGAATCCGCCTGCCAATGCAGGGGACATGGGTTCGAGCCCTGGTCCGGGAAGATCCCACATGCCGCAGAGCAACGAAGCCCATGTGCCACAACTACTGAGGCTGCGTGCCTAAAGCCCACAGGTCTGCAACAAGAGAAGCCACCGCAATGAGAAGCCCGCGCACCGCAATGAAGACCCAATGCAACCAAAAATAAATAAATAAAATAAATTTATATAAAAAAATTTATAAAGCTGTGATAACAAAACGTGTGGCATTGCACAACATGATACAAACATTAATGGAACTGAATTCAAAACAGGAACAGACATAACTGTATTCAGCGTAAGAATTTCACCTATGTTGAGGATGTCATTTCAAATAAGCAGAGACAGGAAGAATTCATTAATAAATTGGGTTGAGGCAACTGCCTACCTATATCTGAAGAAAAATTCTACCTCACACTATATGCCAAAGTAATCCGAGGTGAATTAAAATTTAAGGACAAAAACGAATGTAGTTAATCACTGAATTGTGCGTATAAAAGTAGTTAAAAATGGCAATTTTATGTTATACATATAATATTTTAACACACAAACACGTCTTTGATAGTTCCAGTTTACGCAGGTAGGGGAAAAACGTGTAAACAAGAACAACTGCAAAAACGTACCCAGCCTGATTAAATTCCGAACACGACTTGGGCGCATCCATTCTGTGTAGGTCACATAAGCTGTACAGGTAGGCAGAAAGCTTAACACAGCCCGACCGAATATCACCATATTCAGACTTAAGTTCTGGGCACTTCCTGACTAACTGTAATAAAGTATGTGAGTAGTGTTTGGACATTTAATGATTTCAACTTAATTAGTATCCCTTAAAAAAAAAAAAGTACTAGGAGAACATACACGTAAGTATTTATATATCTGGGGTAGGGAAAAAGGCTAAAAATACAACTCTAAAGGTAGAATTCATAATGATTAATAGATCTGAATTAAAAAAATGTTAAAAACTATCACATGACCAAAAAATTGCCATAAAACATTAAAATATCCTTAGTTTATAAATAACCCTTAAGTAACACTGACAACAGTATGAATATATCAAGAGCAAAATGGCAAAATGCATAAATAGGGAACTCATGCAGAAGTACAAACAGTAATAAGCACATCACTAGTTACTGAAGACAGGCAAAGCCAAAGAGTCACTTCCTTTGCCCAAATTAGCAGAAATTAAAAATTAAATAACATCAGCCTATTAACAGGGGCTACCTCTAAAGGTGGATGAAAGTGGTGGTAAATTTTACATTTACTCCCTATATCTCTGTAACATCTGCATTTATACATCAAACATATTCTTTCGAAATAAGTATTTACAAAGAAAACTTTTTCTCCTCGAAAGAATGATAATGCTCAGGGTTTTCAAGTGTGCAGAGAAAAGGGTACAGATATATGCTATCAGTGGAAACTGGTTCAATCTGCTGAATGCAGTGTGAAAATACTTACCAAAAGCCTAAAAAGTATACACACCCTTTGGCACAGAAATTCTATTTCTAGAAATTTTTCCTAAGAAAACAAACAAGAACAGGGCAGATGCACAAGGATGTTCACAGAAGTGTCATTTATAGCAGCAAAAACTGCAGACAGCCAAAAAATCCATTATGGAGGGGTGATTAAATAAATTACCTTAACGTCATACAATTAAAAACAATGTAGGGGGGACGTCCCTGGTGGTGCAGTGGTTAAGAATCTGCCTGCCAATGCAGGGGACAGGGGTTCGAGCCCTGGTCCGGAAGACCCCACATGCCACTGAGCACCTACGCCCGTGTGCCACAACTACTGAGCCTGTGCTCTAGAGCCCATGAGCCACAACTACTGACCCCCATGCCACAACTACTGAAGCCCACGCACCTAAAGCCCGTGCTCCGCAACGAGATGCCACCGCAATGAGAAGCCTGCACACCGCAACAAAGAGTAGCCCTGCTCACCGCAACTAGAGAAAGCCCACGCACAGCAATGAAGACCCAACGCAGCCAAAAGTAAAATAAATTTATAATCAATCAATCAATCACGTTAGTAACTTTCCAGACATTTGCTATGCATCTCTAAACACATGTACATACCCTTAGAAAACATACAACTGTTTACTGCTTAAAACCCAGGGATTGCTCTGTAACTTTCCTATTTCTTTCAACAGTATGCTTGGGAGACCTGTATTATCTGTATGTACATACCCACATAAAATGCTGTTTATCTTGGTGGTATTAAAAAAAGAAAAGAAAAAGACAGGAAAACATTCTAGCTCTTCAAGAAAAGAATTTTGGCTAAATAAGTTAAGGCATATTCAATTTACAGACTATACAAAGCCATTAATATCATGTTATTGAAGATTAATGACACAGGAAAATGATTGCCAGACACAAACATTTACTATATGATCTCAATATTTAAAAAAAAAAAAAAAAGTTTTCAATTTTTACACACACACACACACAGACACACACACACGAACACACCAAAATGTGATAGCATTCAGTGAGAAAAAGATCAAAAGTGCATTTATCTTTTCTTACTTTTTTTATTTCTTAAATTTTCTATAATCAAGTTATTTTTAGAAGCAAAAGACATCTATTTATTTAAATAAACACCCCAGGTACTTTCTCAAAGGAGATTATTCAAATCTGAAATGCGTACAATGATTAATTCCTTCTATCTTAGACATGAGGAGGATAGAGGTAACAGCTACTTAACGTATTTATGGTTTTTCTTCCCGAAGATAAGCCCTCATTTATCTCTTCTTCATGTTTCTGCATCTTTGAAGTTGCCGTCAATACAACCCCTGTCTTTTTTTTTCTTAAAAACCTGTTTGAACTTTAATTCCTTTAATTTTTTCCTTTTATTTTTAAACTGAGGTATAATTGACATTGAACACTGTGGTACCTTTATGTATACAATGCGATGATTTTTTTTTTAAATTTATATATTTTTGGCTGTGTTGGGTCTTCGTTGTTGTGCGGGCTTTCTCTAGTTGCAGTGAGTGGGGGCTACTCTTCGTTGTGGTACACGGGCTTCTCATTGCGGTGGCTCCTCTTGTTGCGGAGCACGGGCTCTAGGCACACGGGTTTCAGTAGTTGCAGCATGCAGGCTCAATAGTTGTGGCACACGGGCTTAGTTGCTCCGCGGCATGTGGGATCTTCCCGGACCAGGGATCGAACCCATGTCCCCTGCATTGGCAGGCGGATTCTTAACCACTGCGCCACCAGGGAAGTCCCAATGGGATGATTTGATGTTTGTATATATTGAGAAATGATCACCACAATACTTTTATTTAACATCCGTCACCGCATATAGTTACAAACTTTTTTTTTTTTGGTGATGAGAACTTTTAAGATCCACTCTCCTGGCAACTTTCAAATATACAATAAAACCATACCCATTTAAAAAATGCTTAGCTGGCCGTTTGGAATATTTTCATCAGCTAGAGCTAATTTTGGGGCAGTTTTGGAAGCTTTTAGCTATGTTTTAATTTCTATAACTTCTTTCGTAGATAAAGTATTTTTAATATAATCACCGGTAGCTGTTCATCTTAATACAGTAAATCCCCTACATATGAATGAGTTCCGTTCCGAGAGCACGTTCGTAAGTCTGACAAAGTTAGCCCAGGTACCCAACTAACACAATCAGCTATATAGTACTGTACTATAATAGGTTTGTAATACTTCTCAAACAAATACTACACAGAAAACATTTTTAATCTTACAGTACAGTATAGTACTGTATACTTGAAAAGTATACAGTAGTACCAGCCACATCACCGATGCTTTTACACTTGCTTCCAGACATCCTGGGCTTGAAATAAAGATACTGTACTACTGTACTCTATACAGTACTGTACAGTAAAGTACACAAAAGCACAACCACTTGTAGAGGATGCACACATGTGACAATGTACACCAGACACGTGAACTAACTTACATGACTGGACATGCGAATGCACGTTCGCATTTTCGAAAGTTCGCAACTTGAAGGTTTGTTATGTAGGGGACTTACTGTACAGTTACTTGTAGCTGTTATTTAGTACCACTTTTATTTTCTGGGCAATGAGGCTATATTCTCTTGAATTTCTACCTTTGCTCTCCTTCAGGAAAAGATGAAGAAGAGGTGACAGGAAAGAGGAGAGGCTCACAAGGACCCCAATCCGTTCACTGATTTCACTCATTATACAGTAGAGAATACTCTGCTCATCCTTTGATTTAGCTACTCCTCTACTGATGGCTATTTATTTCATTTTCAGTATTTCTGCAATTATGAACACTGCTGTGATGAACAACATACCTGTGCACATGTAAATCCTAAGAGATGCAACTGCTGGGTCCAAAGGTACACACACTTGAACTTTAATACGTGCTCCCAGTTTATCCTACAAATGACCGTATACCAGTTTGGACTCTCACCAGTCTTGCTCAGCATGTGTTCATGATATATCAATTTTTTGGATGATAAATGAAGTAGCTGCTGAGACTTCTGAAAAAACTCCATGTTCAACTCAAGCACTTACCCATAGGTTCCTTAATCACACCGTAATAATCTGGCGCATCATTAGGATCCACTGGTTCAAGGAAAGGCCAGGCCATCTTATGGGCCTATAATGAAAAAAAAAAAAAGGCATCATACTGTCAGGTTATTGTCAGGTGGAAATGACAATTTCACTTAAGTTTCCCATTTGAGTTCTTGCATCCATCGACCTTTAAACTGGAAGAGTCAGTTTTAAATTTGAGACATGAAATTATTTATACTTAGATGATTTTTGCTGTAGTCACAGATTATCTCAGATGAGCATGCTCTGTAATAATGGTTCTCAAAGAGAGGTCTGGAACCTCGGCCTGGAGCGGGGATGGTGGAGCACTAGCTTAGGGGTCAAGGAATCTGTACTCTGGTCCCTTCACGATGACTTGCCAACTGAGCGATGTTGGCACTGTAATCACACCAATTAAACTGGAGTGGGATGGGTTCCAAGTGTGGAATGGTTACCTCTGCAGGCTAATGATGTGGCAGAGGTGTGACGGTGATGTTAAATAACATTTAACCACATATTGAGACTATTGTTCTCGTTTCAGTTCTTTCAACGCTTCTAATTATGATTACAACAGGAGGAAGTGTCAATCTAGCACTCCTATGCCTGGAATACATCTCTAATGCTTGCTAATCTTAGAAGCCACCCCCACCTTCCTTCTTGTTTTTAATAAGGGAGGGAAGGCTTTGGCTCAGAGCCTTAGATAAGCATTTGTATCTCACTAGAATTTAATCAAATTGCTTTTCAATCAATGGTGGTAAGATAGTTTTCTTTAAAAATAAAATTTAGGTTAAAAATAATGAGTCATTTTAAACATGAGCATTAGCTAAACAACAACAGTCGGCACAGGACGGACTGAAGTCTGTGGAGCACTTCAGCTGGGAGTCACTAAATAGTCAGGTGCTCTAAGATTGTAAAGGTCAAACCCCAGGCGTGTTTCCAAGGTCACGCTGATTGATTTCATCTTTAAATGCTGCACAGAGCGTGGTTTCTCACCTGTAAAGAACGCAGCACCCTCTTCAAACCCTCATAATCTTTCTCTGTTAGCGGCGTGAGCACTGTCATGGCATCCTCTGTTGACTGGCACTGTGGACAGACATACTCGTCAATGAGTTCTGCCTCACTTTGCAAGATGCCAACGCAGCGCCCATGGTACCAATTCTGACACCGATCACAGCCAATATAAAATCTGCAAGATCCGAAATGGAAATGTGAATTCAAAACAGATGGGATCACATTACTTATAATTTACTTTAAAAAGTAATAAAACATGCATTGAATATATTCTAACCCTGGGATATAAAATAGTTTTAGTATTATAATTGTTTTAATACTTTTGAAGATTGACATTCCAATGAGTTACTTTAGTATTTCTGATGTTACGAACAAGCATTAAAGGTTTAAGAACACTGTCAAAATTGGAGAACCAATATGAAGAAAAATGTAAGACATTTAATTGACTTCAAAGCTCAAAACAAAATAAAGACAAAAATCTTTCAACTAATACCATATCAAATGGGAAGCTGATATTGGCCACCCAACTGGGAGTTCAAAATCCTAAAAGCTGTTTAACAGAGTCTCGGAGCTTGTACCCAAATTAGTGTTTTTCTAACCTGCAATAAAGCACCATTTCAAAACACTGATAAAGTCCAAACAAGTCAGGCCATTTTAATCTCATTAATTTCTATGTTACATATTGAAGAATCAAGTCTACCATTAAACCACATTTTCCCCAATGCATCTCAAACATTCACTATGAAGCAACATAAATTTTGAAGGGGAGGTAAAGAGGGAAGAAGAGAAAAAAAAATTGGAAAAGAATTTGTAATGTAAGTGTATAATATATGCAGAAAAATACCTTGCTTTTTATTTTAAAACAAATAAGTAACCAGTCAGAGCAATTTGGCTTCCTAAATTATTAAATATGATGCTCTTATCAGAACTCACTGTGACTCATCATAAGGTGTTCTGCAGATACAGTACAATTCCTCACTGTTGCCCTCTTGTGCCCGTTTACAATCATTACAGATGTACACATCCATTTTCTTAGCCTCCTTTTCTGTGATGCCAACACATTCTCCATGATACCAGTTAGTACAAAGATCACAGCCAATATAGAACCTAAAAGCATTCACAATGAAAATGACAATGTAATTGTCATTTTGAGCTGCATGGTACGTAAGTCTGTCTTCCCTGTCCTGATTCACGTTCTTACAGGATAACTTTCTGCAATGAGTCAGCTAAACATCCTGAATCCAACCATTCTAACCCTGACAAACTACAGCATCTGATGCTATATCAAGTGTGGGGACATAGAGTCGCTCACATCTATTTCAACAAATACACTGTTTAGTGAAATGTGGGTCTTTAAAAACACACTGGAATTTGAAAAAATAAACAACACACTGATGGTAATGTCTCCCTCTTAATGAATGTGTGTAAAACTGTAACAGGCACAAAAACCAAAGCCAAAGAATCAAAGACTTACATCTGTCAAACCTATGCCACAGAAGCCATTTCAAAATCAGGGCTATTTCTTAGATAGGTTTGAAAATGTATCTCACGATTTAAATTTGAAAACAAAGCAAAGCGCAAACACCAAGTAGAAGTTACACTACAAGGAACATGCAGGAGGTCAGCCAGTTGTAGAAGAAAAATGGTCAAAACATGGTATGAAGAAGAAAACTAAAAAAGGTACATGTAGTAATTCAGTTTCTACCAAGTTTTCTAAGTAAATATTGGAATTTAATCTGATTTTAACAGACTATGACATGGGCCAGTTTTTCAGTTAGTAGAAGGTGTGTGACAATGTGGAGTGGCCAGTTTAATTAGCTGGTGAAGAACTACTTCAATTCAAAAACAGGGACACACGGAGTGGAGAGTGATGTAAGGATAGTTAATCTAAAACCACAAGATGGGGCTGTATGAGTGTGTAACCGTGGGTTATCAGTTAATTAACCCTCAAGTCTTTTGTAATGTAAGATCCCAAACGGTAAAGTGAAAAGCATCTCTATGACAAACACACAGTGTATCAAAGTGTTGACGAATGCTCCGGAGGAACGCCTTGTCAAAGTCATGGCAAGAATAAGCGTGAATTGCAGGGAACCAGACTGGCCTTGCTGATACCATTGGTTCTACCAAGGTGTTTCTTGGCAGATTCGCCTACAGGAATCGAAATAGTCCTCAAGCTTCCACCTAACCTGCTTTTGAACGTAAAGGAATAATGGTTGTGTGGTGTATCCTATTGCCACTAACTTTTTTCTTTTGAATTATGACTCCCGCATGATTTTCACTGCCGCACGTGGAGGCCTTCAGGGCGTTTTGGTATGTTGCCTTCACCAGGTGGTGGGCTGTGTGTTCTGGAAGTGAGTTCAGGACTTGAATTTCAGGTTTTAGTCACTCTCACTAGATTCCCAAAGGAGCCTACTTTGGAACAAGAGATCACTAAATACTCCTTAAAAACCACTAACTCTTCCCAACTAGAATAGGGAATGAATGAAGCCGGTATACTGAAATGTGAATAATGAAAAACTAAAAAATATGAAATATCCCCAAAATAATGAGGCAAACTCAATAGAATGAGCATACGTACACGTGTGCTGCATTTTATGCAATTTAGGTGTTAAAAAAAGTTGTGTGTGAAATGAATTTCTATGATCTGAATATTTTAAATAGGCCAAAATGTCTTGTTATTTAAGGAAATTCCATAAGCAGATCTTTCTGTAAAGAAAGAAAATCTTTTGTAAAGAAAGTAAATTTACAAAAATTGCATTGGACTTGTACTGGACTAAGGGGAAAATCAATCAATAGGGTTCTACTTTTAATATCATGTCTAATTTCTCATAAAGTAAGACAATGAAAAGTGCAGATGCCTACACTGATCTGTGTTTGATTCAACACACAGCTAAATCTACCAACAAAAAGTTTTGATTTAGCACTTGCAAACAGACTGTAATTTAAATAGCACCACTAAAGCAGCTTCAATGTTACAGCTTAAACATCATTAAACAATTTTATTTTATAAATTGATTAGGCATCCACTTACAGTAGACATTAAGCATTCCTAATTCTAAATGATCATACTTTTTTATCACAATCAAATAAACTTTTGGGTACTGTAAAATTAACACTGTGGTTAATTTTGGCTTTAAAAACTTGGCCTGCATTTGAATGTTGAAAATGGAAGCTAAATACCTAGCTAAGTGATAATAATGATAGGAAAAAAAAAGTGTAACCATGTTTATGGATTACTGTCTCTAAAATCTTGTATATATCACCAAATACAAGTTACAACTGTCAAAAGCAGCTTCCAGCTGCCATGCTTATCAAATTTTTGAGTGTAGTACTTGAGGAATGAGTGAAAGAATCACTTTTTGTATTTTTCTGACTTTTGTCCCCAATAAGAAAGTGGGAACTTTGACAAAAATAATATTAGGTTACAGTATTCTAATACAAAATCCATAGAATTACTTAAAATTACATGATAAAAATCCAAAACCACTCAAACTCAAAAGCCCCTTGGCACCATTCGTATGTAGGTCGTCTTTAGGATTGGATGTAATCGTGGGGTTGGGAAGATTCCAGAACAGATGATCTCAACTTTGGGCGGTGACAGTAATACACCTTTCTCCAGACAGCATTACTAATTGATCTGGAGTTGATCCAGAGAGAAGAGGAGACAGCAAAGGAGCAACAGAAAGCTTATCTGACAGAAAATATGATGAAGGACAAACACGAATCATGAACACGTGGAAAAAGAACCAAACTTTTATTCTAGTGTCAACGTTAAAAATATCAGCTGCAAAACCACAGATGAAATATTATTACCCTTATTTTTAACTGTTTTTATTTACATTGCTACTGATATACTCATTTTCTTCAAAACTGGAAACTGAGCTAAACTTTTAAGAAAATAAACTAGAGCTCAAAAAGATCTACTCACTTAGATTCATCGTAAGGCGTTTTACAAATACAGTAAAGCTTTGTGTCCTTCTTCGTTTCCTTTGAGGTAGTAGAGATCATTTTCTTCTTCTTCGACTTGGAGCTTGAGTCTCTTTCCTCTTCTCGCTTCCTCTTCTGGGAAGCCACAGGCAGCGTGGCCGTGGCCGTGGCCGTGGCTAGGGGGCCCGAGTGCTGTGGCGGGGGTGGAGGTGGCGGGGAAGGTGGAGGGGCTGGAGGTGCCGGTGCTGCGGCGGGGGAGGTGGCAGCGACAGCTGTGGCCTGCATCATGTCTTTTTCCTTCTTAATTTTCAGGTCCCTCTTGAGCTCTTCCTGTTGTCAATCAAAGAATATAAGACCATCAACTGACTTATGTAACGTTCTGGCCAGAGGACGTTACATCACCTCCCTTGTCTGAGTAGCTCCACAGTTCACTCTAAAGTGAGGGAGTCTTGTTAACTCCAAACAAGAGGGTTCTTACTACACCTTAAACCCAATTAAAACAACTAGAAATAGAAGATGAAGATTACACAACAACTAGAAAACTGCTAGCTCTCTTCAAAGGAGGTCTGACAGAAAGATGAGCAAGTGTGTAGAAAGAACGGCCCCTCCCGCATGCCAGGGTCCTGCCCTGGTCATTGCAGTCATCACTCAGGACATGATTTCAAGTGTCCTCGCTCGCTGGCTGCTTTCTTCTGGCAAATCTCCTCGTGTCTCCTTAGAGTGAGTCTCGACATGAACTGGACGTGATACTCCAGATGTGGCCTGACCAGCCCAGAGCAAAGTAAGACAGATGTGCCTTATTTACTGTGCTCCTGTGGCTAGAATTTAAGACTGCAAGGAGAGCTATTTTCTCAATACAAATTTTGCATAAATTAAAATATTTTTTCCCATGTGAGGTATTTTACAGACACACCTCTGCTACCTAGTGCTACAACTTATTCTGAGAAATGATGATGAAAGAACTTTTATTTCCCTTGGACTTCCCTGGTGGTGCAGTGGCTAAGAATCTGCCTGCCAATGCAGGGCACATGGGTTCGAGCCCTGACCCAGGAAGATCCCACATGCCACGGAGCAACTAAGCCCGTGCGCCACAACTACTGAGCCTGCGCTCTAGAGCCCGCGAGCCACAACTACTGAAGCCCATGTGCCTAGAGCCCGAGCTCTGCAACAAGAGAAGCCACCGCAACGAGAAGCCTGCGCACTGCAACGAAGAGTAGCCCCTGCTCGCTGCAACTAGAGAAAGCCCACGTGCAGCGACAATGACCCAACACAGCCAAAAGTAAATAATTAAAAAAAAAAAAAAAAAAAGAACTTTTATTTCCTTAGAGAAAAATCACTGTGATTGGCATTCATGAACAAGCTTGGTGTAATTAAACCAGAGCTATGACCAAGTTTTTAAACATCAAAAAAATTCTAACAAATAAACCAGAATGATCCTGGTTTAATGAACCTCTTTCCTCTATCTGGAGTCTAAATAGCCTTATAACTGAGAATATATGCTATGTGACAATTCTACAGTCCTTCTCTATTTAAAAACAAAGTCTGAACTTTTTCCTAGGGAAGAAAGTAAATCTTGAGTTTCATATTCCTAATAGTATGATGTGTTTATAGCCTAAAGAGATGGATTTTAGGAAAATCAAGATCGTCAAGACAGTGTAGTGGGTACATACTTTGACATACCTCTTCAAGAACATTCCCATGGTAGTAAGATATAAAAAAGAGAAAACTGAAAAGACAGCCATGCTTGAATAAGATATAAATGTCTCTATGGAACGGAAACACAAAACCATGACCAGGGCTAAAACTGCAGGCCTCCTGGGCTCCAGATTCAGAACTGGGAAGTGCAGGCTCCCTGCTGGATGTTAAAGGCTGGCTGTGCTACACTAGGCTTCTGGAGGAAGGAAAGAAAAACAAAACTCCTCTCACTTTAAATTCCAAATGCAAAATCAAATGAAAAACAATAAAAACATGTAATGTAAAAAAAAAAAAGAAAAAAAAAGAAAAAACAACCAACAAAAATCAATAACCGAATCTGAATTCACTCCAAGTGAATTTTTATGTTTTATAGAACAATCTGACAAAAAACTTTATAATATGTATGAGACATTCAAAGAGTTAAATGAAGGCATAAGTTCTATTAAAAATGAGTAAGAAATATTGAAAAGACAAGTAGAGGGGGATGGAGGAGGGAGGAAAAGGTAGAAGACAACACATTTTTAGGACAGTGAAACTATTCTGTATGATACTGTAATATGATTCTGTATTCTGTTATGTAACATGATTATATGACATCACTCATTTGTCAAATGCACAGAACTATACAACACAAAGAGTGAAACTTAATGTAAACTATGGACTTTAGTTAATAATAATGTATCAATACTGGCTTATGAATTGTACAAATATGCCACCCTAATGCAAGATGTTAATTATAGGAGAAACTGGGGTTGGGGGTAGTATACAAGAACTCTCTGCTTTCTGCATAATTTTTATGTAAATTTAAAACTGCTCTTAAAAATGAAGTCTATTTTCTAAAAAGGCAAGCATAAATGATATAAGAACAGGTAGATATAAAGGACCAATCACATATGCTGAAAATAAAAAAATCTTTATAATTAAAAATAAATTTTAAAATATGCTAGTACATATACGTTTGAATGTTGTTCCTCAAAATAAATCATCTTAGCAATAAATTCTATAGTTAAAATAATGCTGAACGTTTCCTTTAAGTATAATTTTTCTTCCTCATTGGATAAGCGATACACTGTCAGAAGCAACACCACGACTGTATACTAGAATATTTGCAGTAGTTGTTAACATTTTTAAATGGCTGCATAGTATGTACAGTGCAGAAAAAGAAAAATGTTCAGTATATGTTGTCTCCAGCGTGATTCTGATTTTGTTTAAAATGTTTTTATATGTGAATACATTTATTAAAAGTAATATATGTAAGCTATATCCTAAAATTATTTTAAAATGGTCATCTTTGGAGGGGGGATGATCAAAGATTACCGAACCTTATTTTTGTTTACTTGGACAATGGTCGCGATCTCAGTATTTATCTAGCAGTGACTACCTTACTGAACTCTCTCTTAGATCTTAATAATTTTTCTTTGGGGTTTTGATATAATAATCATATATACACAATAACAAATTTTATCTCCTTTCTTTCTTTGGCTTAACCTTAGCTAGAATTTCTAGAGATGCTAAGCAATAATGTTGATTCTGGGCACTACCATCTGGTTTCTGACTTCAGTGGGAAGATGTCTAATGTCTCACAGTTATGTACAGTGTTTGTTAGTAGGATGATCAGTGTTGTCTTAACATCTCTCACCTTCTTAAAATGTACAAGGCACTTCTAGGGATGCTTTATATAGCCCATTTCTCTTTTAAAAAACTGTTTAAATATGTATGAATAGATGTCTTCTTTCAATTTTCAACAAATTCCCTAAGTAAGCAGAGGATTAGCCATGCCTGCAGATCATTTACAAGTCAAGAAAGAAATCTGGTCTTATTTAATAAGCACACTTTATTTTCTTTCAACATTATTTTGCAGTTTCTCTGTCTACCTTTCTCCAGAAACGTAGCTCCTGATAACTTTTGGCAAAGACTGCGTCGCAGACAATAAGGGCTGTTGCCAAGAGGGTCCTCAAATGTTTTAATCAAAAGACTAACCTCCCCGAGTGGCTAGTTTAGAGATTACAATATACATGTAGATACAAAAATCTCTGTCATGCTTTAAAAGACATATGTCCCACTGCTTCTCATTCTAGGGACAAAAATGTAAAATCTAGAAAACAAGCTCAAATTTTAAGCTTAATGGAAATTTCAAGGGGAAAAGAAGAATAAAATTTGATGCTAAACACTGAACACAGGAGGATAGAAAATACCTTCTTACCTGCACTTCAATTTGTAGGTCTTTGTCTAGCAGTGCTCTCTTCTTCAGTATTTCGGCTTTGAGTTGCTCTTTGTGCTTGAAGAGCAGTGCAGAGAGCTTGCTGGCATTCTGTTTGCTACGTTTCTGTTCCACGCTCTCCTCTCGCTTCCGTTTTTTTGCTGCCTGTTTTTCTTCTTTATCTATCTTATCCAAAATATACTTCATCACCTGGTTACAGACAATCATTCTAGAGAGAAATACACAATCTATGTAATACTGGGCATTTCCTTCTGAAAGACTTAAGACAAAATTTTTCTACGTCTTTACAGTTGGTACAAACTTTCTGTGACTGGAAAGCTTCAGAGCGATTGGAACCAGTTATGAGTATCTGTTAGTACTGAGTGTTCTCATTTAATAAACTTCAATCAAGGTAAAAACAATATAAACTCAGAACTCCTGTGTGTGTGTGTGTGTGTGTGTGTGTGTGTTAAAGAGAAGAGACTGATATACAGTGAGACCCAGTGTAATGGGTTATAAACATTTCTCCCTACCTTTGATTCTCTTCTCTTTCAGCTGGAGTCATGGTCTTTTTCTGTTTTAAATGTTCTATTACAGCATTATGCTTCATCACCACCTTCAGGACAGAACAAAATCCAAAAATGCATATTTTATAATGACTACAAGTTGGTACACAGGTAACAACAGTAGAAATCTGAGCACATGTATGTGTTTCCCAAAGAAACTAAGAATTTTATATCGTAATACAAATAAAATGAGAGCTACTGTCTGGCCCGGGTGCTTATCACATACCCGGCACTGTGCCCAGGGAAGCAGCTGACATTACCTTGTTTATTCACCGTAACGACGCTGAAAGGTAGGGAAACTTTTATAAATGAGATAGTGAGACATAAAGAACTTACTAACTTGTTTGAGATTAAAGAATTAATACAGCTCTAATTTTAACCCAGCTATCATCCTTCAATAACCATGTTTTTAACATTATGCTCTCTGTCCCAGGCATTCATTTTAAAGATCACCCCACCCCCGCCCCATTGCCACCTTGTGCAGAGATTAGGGTAAAGACAGACATTGTAATAATTCTCAGTTCATGGACCATACAGTGCTAAAAGCTGGATAATAATGCATTTTAACACATTATATATGACGTTAATTTTTTAAGAATATTACTATACATCTTCAAATTCCCTCTGCTGGGGCTTCCCTGGTGGCGCAGTGGTTGAGAGCCCGCCTGCCGATGCAGGGGACGCGGGTTTGTGCCCCGGTCCGGGAAGATCCCACATGCCGCGGAGCGGCTGGGCCCGTGAGCCATGGCCGCTGAGCCTGTGCGTCCGGAGCCTGTGCTCCGCAACGGGAGAGGCCACAACAGTGAGAGGCCCGCGTACCGCAAAAAAAAAAAAAAATCCTCTGCTGCTTAAAACACTTCTAACAGGAACACCTTGGGACTTCCGGGAAGATGGCGGAAGAGTAAGACTCGGAGATCGCCTTCCTCCCCACAGATACACCAGAAATACATCTACGCGTGGAGCGGCTCCTGCGGAGCACCTACTGAACGCTGGCAGAAGACCTCGGACCTCCCAGGGGGCAAGGAACCCCCCACGTACCTGGTTAGGGCAAAAGAAAAAAATAAACAGAGACAAAAGGATAGGGACGGGTCCTGCACCAGCGGGAGGGAGCTGTGAAGGAGGAGAGGTGTCCACACGCTGGGAGGCCCCTTCGCGGGCGGAGACTGCGGGTGGCGGAGTGGGGGAGCTTCGGAGGCGGAGACTACGGGTGGTGGAGTGGGGGAGCTTCAGCGCCGCGGAGGAGAGCACGGCAACGGGGGTGCGGGGGGCAAGGCGGAGAGATTCCAGTGCAGAGGATCGGGGCCGACCGGCACTCGCCAGCCGAGGGGATTGTCTGCTCGCCCGATGGGGCGGGCGGGGCTGGGAGCTGAGGCTCCGGCTTCTGTCGGAGCGCCGGGAGAGGACTGGGGTTGGCGGCGTGAACACAGCCTGCGGGGCGTTGGTGCACCGCGGCTAGCCGGGAGGGAGTCCGGGGAAAGGTCTGGACCTGCCGAAGAGGCAGGAGACTTTTTCTTCCCTCTTTGTTTCCTGGTGCGCGAGTAGAGGGGATTAAGAACGCTGCTTGGGAGAGCCCCGGGGACGGGCGCGGGACGGGCGCGGGACGGGGCGCGGGACGGGCGCGAGCCGCGGCTGAAAGTGCGGAGCCCAGAGACGGACATGAGACGCTAAGGCCGCTGCTGCCGCCACCAGGAAGCCTGTGTGCGAACACAGGTCACTGTCCACACCCCCTTCCAGGGAGCTCCGCCACTGCCGGGGTCCCGGGATCCAGGGACAACTCCCCCAGGAGAGTGCACGGCGCGCCTCAGGCTAGCAACGACACGCCGGCCTCTGCCGCCGCGGGCCCGCCCCACACTCCGCGACCCTCCCTACCCCTGCCCTGAGTGAGCCAGAGCCTCCGAATCAGCGGCTCCTTTAACCCCGTCCTGTCTGAGCAAAGAACAGACGCCCTCCGGCAACCTACACGCACAGGCGGGGCCAAATCCAAAGCTGAGCCCCTGGGAGCTGTGAGAACAAAGAAGAGAAAGGGAAATCTCTCCCAGCAGCCTCAGAAGCAGCAGATGAAAGCTCCACAATCAACTTGATGTACCCTGCATCTGTGGAATACCTGAATAGACAACGAATCATCCCAAATTAAGGAGCGGTGTGGATGAAAGGCTCTTGGTGCTGCAGCCAGGAGTTAGTGCTGTGCCTCTGAGGTGGGAGAGCCAACTTCAGGACACTGGTCCACAAGAGGCCTCCCAGCTGCACATAATATCAAACGGCGAAAATCTCCCAGAGATCTCCATCTCAACGCCAGCACCCAGCTTCACTCAACGACCAGCAAGCTACAGTGCTGGACATCCTATGCCAAACAACTAGCAAGACAGGAACACAACCCCACCCATTAGCAGAGAGGCTGCCCAAAATCATAATAAGTCTACAGACACCCCAAAACACACCACCAGATGTGGACCTGCCCACCAGAAAGACAAGATCCAGCCTCATCCACCAGAACACAGGCACTAGTACCCTCCACCAGGAAGCCTACACAACCCACTGAACCAACCTTAGCCACTGGGGACAGACACAAAAAACAACAGGAACTACGAACCTTCAGCCTGCAAAAAGGAGACCCCAAACACAGTAAGATAAGCAAAATGAAAAGACAGAAAAACACACAGCAGATGAAGGAGCAAGATAAAAACCCACCAGACCTAACAAATGAAGAGGAAATAGGCAGTCTACCTGAAAAAGAATTCAGAATAATGATAGTAAAGATGATCCAAAATCTTGGAAATAGAATAGACAAAATGAAAGAATTGGTTAACAAGGACCTAGAAGAACTAAAGATGAAACAAACAATGATGAACAACACAATAAATGAAATGAAAAATACTCTAGATGGGATCAGTAGCAGAATAACTGAGGCAGAAGAACGGATAAGTGACCTTGAAGATAAAATAGTGGAAATAACTACTGCAGAGCAGAATAAAGAAAAAAGAATGAAAAGAACTGAGGACAGTCTCAGAGACCTCTGGGACAATATTAAACGCACCAACATTCGAATTATAGGGGTTCCAGAAGAAGAAGAGAAAAAGAAAGGGACTGAGAAAATATTTGAAGAGATTATAGTTGAAAACTTCCCTAATATGGGAAAGGAAATAGTTAATCAAGTCCAGGAAGCACAGAGAGTCCCATACAGGATAAATCCAAGGAGAAATACGCCAAGACACATATTAATCAAACTGTCAAAAATTAAATACAAAGAAAACATATTAAAAGCAGCAAGGGAAAAACAACAAATAACACACAAGGGAATCCCCATAAGGTTAACAGCTGATCTTTCAGCAGAAACTCTGCAAGCCAGAAGGGAGTGGCAGGACATACTGAAAGTGTTGAAGGAGAAAAACCTGCAACCAAGATTACTCTACCCAGCAAGGATCTCATTCAGATTTGATGGAGAAATTAAAACCTTTACAGACAAGCAAAAGCTGAGAGAGTTCAGCACCACCAAACCAGCTTTACAACAACTGCTAAAGGAACTTCTCTAGGCAAGAAACACAAAAGAAGGAGAAGACCTACAATAACGAAACCAAAACAATTAAGAAAATGGGAATGGGAACACACATATCGATAATTACCTTAAATATAAATGGACTAAATGCTCCCACCAAAAGACACAGATTGACTGAATGGATACAAAAACAAGACGCATATATTTGCTGTCTACAAGAGACCCACTTCAGACCTAGAGACACATACAGACTGAAAGTAAGGGGATGGAAAAAGGTATTTCATACAAATGGAAACCAAAAGAAAGGTGGAGTAGCAATTCTCATATCAGACAAAATAGACTTTAAAACAAAGACTATTAGAAGAGACAAAGAAGGACACTACATAATGATCAAGGGATCGATCCAAGAAGAAGATATAACAATTGTAAATATTTATGCACCCAACATAGGAGCACCTCAATACATAAGGCAAATACTGACAGCCATAAAAGGGGAAATCGACAGTAACACATTCATAGTAGGGGACTTTAACACCCCACTTTCACCAATGGACAGATCATCCAAAATGAAAATAAATAAGGAAACACAAGCTTTAAATGATACATTAAACGAGATGGACTTAATTGATATTTATAGGACATTCCATCCAAAAACAACAGAATACACATTTTTCTCAAGTGCTCATGGAACATTCTCCAGGATAGATCATATCTTGGGTCACAAATCAAGCCTTAGTAAATTTAAGAAAATTGAAATTGTATCAAGTATCTTTTCCGACCACAACTCTATGAGACTCGATATCAATTACAGGAAAAGATCTGTAAAAAATACAAACACATGGAGGCTAAACAATACACTACTTAATAACGAAGTGATCACTGAAGAAATCAAAGAGGAAATCAAAAAATACCTAGAAACAAATGACAATGGAGACACGACGACTCAAAATCTATGGGATGCAGCAAAAGCAGTTCTAAGAGGGAAGTTTATAGCAATACAATCCTACCTTAAGAAGCAGGAAACATCTCGAATAAACCACCTAACCTTGCACCTAAAGCAATTAGAGAAAGAAGAACAAAAAAACCCCAAAGTTAGCAGAAGGAAAGAAATCATAAAAATCAGATCAGAAATAAATGAAAAAGAAATGAAGGAAACGATAGCAAAGATCAATAAAACTAAAAGCTGGTTCTTTGAAAGGATAAACAAAATTGATAAACCATTAGCCAGACTCATCAAGAAAAAAAGGGAGAAGACTCAAATCAATAGAATTAGAAATGAAGAAGGAGAAGTAACAACTGACACTGCAGAGATAAAAGAGATCATGAGAGATTACTACAAGCAGCTCTATGCCAATAAAATGGACAACCTGGAAGAAATGGACAAATTCTTAGAAAGGCACAACCTGCCAAGACTGAATCAGGAAGAAATAGAAAATATGAACAGACCAATCACAAGCACTGAAATTGAAACTGTGATTAAAAATCTTCCAACAAGCAAAAGCCCAGGACCAGATGGCTTCACAGGCGAATTCTATCAAACATTTAGAGAAGAGCTATCACCTATCCTTCTCAAACTCTTCCAACATATAGCAGAGGGAGGAACACTCCCCAACTCATTCGAGGCCACCATCACCCTGATACCAAAACCAGACAAGGATGTCACAAAGAAAGAAAACTACAGGCCAATATCACTGATGAACATAGATGCAAAAATCCTCAACAAAATACTAGCAAACAGAATCCAACAGCACATTAAACGGATCATACACCATGATCAAGTGGGGTTTATTCCAGGAAGGCAAGGATTCTTCAATATATGCAAATCAATCAATGTGATACACCATATTAACAAATTGAAGGAGAAAAACCATATGATCATCTCAATAGATGCAGAGAAAGCTTTTGACAAAATTCAACACCCATTTATGATAAAAACCCTGCAGAAAGTAGGCATAGAGGGAACTTTCCTCAACATAATAAAGGCCATATATGACAAACCCACAGCCAACATCGCCCTCAATGGTGAAAAACTGAAAGCATTTCCACTAAGATCAGGAACAAGACAAGGTTGCCCACTCTCACCACTCTTATTCAACATAGTTTTGGAAGTTTTAGCCACAGCAATCAGAGAAGAAAAGGAAATAAAAGGAATCCAAATCAGAAAAGAAGTAAAGCTGTCACTCTTTGCAGATGACATGATACTATACATAGAGAATCCTAAAGATGCTACCAGAAAACTACTAGAGCTAATCAATGAATTTGGTAAAGTAGCAGGATACAAAATTAATGCACAGAAATCTCTGGCATTCCTATACACTAAGGATGAAAAATCTGAAAGTGAAATCAAGAAAACACTCCCATTTACCACTGCAACAAAAAGAATAAAATATCTAGGAATAAACCTACCTAAGGAGACAAAAGACCTGTATGCAGAAAATTATAAGACACTGATGAAAGAAATTAAAGATGATACAAATAGATGGAGAGATATACCATATTCTTGGATTGGAAGAATCAACATTGTGAAAATGACTCTACTACCCAAAGCAATCTACAGATTCAGTGCAATCTCTATCAAACTGCCAATGGCATTTTTCACAGAACTAGAACAAAAAATTTCACAATTTGTATGGAAACACAAAAGACCCAGAATAGCCAAAGCAATCTTGAGAACGAAAAACGGAGCTGGAGGAATCAGGCTTCCTGACTTCAGACTATACTACAAAGCTACAGTAATCAAGACAGTATGGTACTAGCACAAAAACAGAAATATAGATCAATGGAACAGGATAGAAAGCCCAGAGATAAACCCACGCACATATGGTCACCTTATCTTTGACAAAGGAGGCAGGAATGTACAGTGGAGAAAGGACAGCCTCTTCAATAAGTGGTGCTGGGAAAACTGGACAGCTGCATGTAAAAGTATGAGATTAGATCACTCCCTAACACCATACACAAAAATAAGCTTAAAATGGATTAAAGACCTAAATGTAAGGCCAGAAACTATCAAACTCTTAGAGGAAAACATAGGCAGGACACTCTATGACATAAATCACAGCAAGGTCCTTTTTGACCCACCTCCTAGAGAAATGGAAATAAAAACAAAAGTAAACAAATGGGACCTAATGAAACTTAAAAGCTTTTGCGCAGCAAAGGAAACCATAAAGAAGACCAAAAGACAACCCTCAGAATGGGAGAAAATATTTGCAAATGAAGCAACTGACAAAGGATTAATCTCCAAAATTTATAAGCGGCTCATGCAGCTTAATAACAAAAAAAACAAACAACCCAATCCAAAAATGGGCAGAAGACCTAAATAGACATTTCTCCAAAGAAGATATACAGATTGCCAACAAACACATGAAAGAATGCTCAACATCATTAATCATTAGAGAAATGCAAATCAAAACGACAATGAGATATCATCTCACACCAGTCAGAATGGCCATCATCAAAAAAATCTAGAAATAATAAATGCTGGAGAGGGTGTGGAGAAAAGGGAACCCTCTTACACTGTTGGTGGGAATGTAAATTGATACAGCCACTGTGGAGAACAGTATGGAGGTTCCTTAAAAAACTACAAATAGAACTACCATATGACCCAGCAATCCCACTACTGGGCATATACCCTGAGAAAACCATAATTCAAAAAGAGTCATGTACCAAAATGTTCATTGCAGCTCTATTTACAATAGCCCAGAGATGGAAACAACCTAAGTGTCCATCATCGGATGAATGGATAAAGAAGATGTGGCACATATATACAATGAAATATTACTCAGCCATAAAAAGAAACGAAATTGAGCTATTTGTAATGAGGTGGATAGACCTAGAGTCTGTCATACAGACTGAAGTAAGTCAGAAAGAGAGAGACAAATACCGTATGCTAACACATATATATGGAATTTAAGAAAAAAAAATGTCATGAAAAACCTAGGGGTGAAACAGGAATAAAGACACAGACTTACTAGAGAATGGACTTGAGGCTATGGGGAGGGGGAAGGGTAAACGGTGACAAAGCGAGAGAGAGGCATGGACATATATACACTACCAAACGTAAGGTAGATAGCTAGTGGGAAGCAGCCGCATAGCACAGGGAGATCAGCTTGGTGCTTTGTGACCGCCTGGAGGGGTGGGATAGGGAGGGTGGGAGGGAGGGAGACGCAAGCGGGAAGAGATATGGGAACATATGTATATATATAACTGATTCATTTTGTTGTGAAGCTGAAACTAACATACCATTGTAAAGCAATTATACTCCAATAAAGATGTTAAAATGAGAAAAAAAAAAAACACTTCTAACAACATTACAATCATCAAAGTTGCTAAGAGACTAGATCTTAATTATTCCAACCACTAAAAGGAAATGAAAATTATGTGACATGATAGGGGAGTTAATTATTGCTACAATGGCAGTCATATTACAAGATGTGAATGTATAAAATCAATAAGACATATACCTTAAATTAAATTTAAATTAAATGTTATATGTCAAATATACTTCAATAAAAAATAAAATAAAAAGTGCTTCTACATACATGACCTCATTTAATCATTACAGTAACCCTGTGTGGCTGAAAGGGAGAGAGTTTTAATGAGGATATAGCTCAGGGGAGATCAGTGGGTTTCACAGACTGTAAACGGGAGACCCAGGAACTGGGTTCTCCTGACTTGGGAACACTTGAAACCCACACAAACTCCTGACTAGTGTGGAACGCTGCACATTCTCCCGCAATGCTATAGAGGATGTCACTATACATGTGGCTTTGTTTCAAGCAGAATAATTCTAACTCATCTAAATTGCCTTACTTCACTACAAAGCTACTGCACAATGCCACTTTTTATTTATGCTATGGAGTAATACTATTTAAATCTTTTTTTTACGAAGGTGTGGCTGGAAACACAAATGAGTTTAATGTGTCTATAAAATTTGCTTAGTCTACGTGCAAACTAAGGAATGACAACTGCAAAGAAATTGCTATGATGCCTGAAGTGGCTTCCAAACTTAGTTAAACCTTCAGGTTTCATATCAATGATACTTAAACTTCCTAAGTCCACTCTTTCCAACTTAGTTCTCCCAAAATACACGTCGTTTTTCCAGTAAGCACTGACTGTTTATATCCAACAGAGTTCCAAACCATAACAGTCATTCAGTACGTTTTGGTCAATCCAGTGCTGCTTCTAACTTGAAGCATCAATGACTTTTGTGTCTTATTTAAGGAAAGCTAACACAACCAAACACTAAGTCTAATGCACAGCACAATAATTCAAGCTACTGAACATGCTGCTTTTACTTAATAACTTTACCTGTTTCTGAATGATTTCACTTTGATTAGAAGCTTGGAGGGTGTGTTCCCGCTTAATTTCTATCTGTTGCTGCTTCTTCTTTTGCTGCTGATCCCTGAGTTGCTGAACCCTTTGCAACTGCTCTTGCACACTGGCTGCCTGCACTGTAACCACATTCTGAATCTGATGAGTCTGCACAGGGCTGCTTTGCTGCATCTGAATGGGGACCTGGAGTTTGATCTGCTGGGGCACACCACCTTGCTGAGCCTGTATCTGAGCCACAACCTGTGACTGGATCTGGGAGAGAACCTGGACTTGTTGCAGCTGCGGCACAGCAAGGACTTGGGGCTGAGGCTGCCGTACTTGGAGCAGAGGACGGGATGGGGACGAAACAGTAACTTGGCTTAACGTTTGTCCTGATGAAAGAGTTTGAGTTGAAGACTGTACCTGGGGTTGTGACTGTGGCTGGCCCTGGGAAGGTGGCTGAAGAGATGTGTGTGGCTGAATTGGAATCGGCTGTGAGGCTGTAGTCTGACCCTGGGACTGCTGTCCAGGAGACACTTGGGATGGAGTTGATGGACGCATTCGAGTCTGTGGTGGACTCTGGACACGAGCAGGAGACTGTCCTTGGACATTACTCTGAGGCTGACACTGTCCTGCACCTTGGGGTTTGGAGGACTGTGCTTGGGTGGGCTGTGCTTCAGGAGGGACGTGGGAGGCAGAAGTTGCTTGGGTCTGGGCTTCAGGCTGAGCTGGGGACGGGGGTTGGGTTGGGGGCTGGGGCTGTGCGGGCTGAGCAGTCTGAGGCTGGGCTTCTGCAGGACTCATGCTCGACGGCTGAGCTGGAGGCAGGCTCTTGGCTGGCTGCACCTGTGTCAGGGGCGATAATTTACTCTGTCTTTGTTCACTTGTACCTGTGAAAAGGAAAGACCAAATATTTCTTACTCTAGAACATGAGACTGTGGTTTAAGAAGAATTTGAAGGGGATTTTCTAAAGGTGAGAATTCTGTATTTCAGTACAGTACAGAAGACTGATGCCCTAGAAATGCTCCATCTAGAAACACCTAGGTCAGGACTCTCCTAAATTGGGGAACACGGTCCCTGTTCATGGCTGCCCTCCGCACATTTTGCTAAGTCTCCAGAGAGCTGGCTTCCAAAGCAAGGCACAGTCTCTGGAAATCAGCCAGGTCTTCTGGCCCAGGCTAAGGCCAGCCCACATTCCTCTCCTATGGCGTGACGCCAGTGAGTGACGGCCGCTTGCAGCAGGAGGCTCACCAAGTGCTCTGGTCCTGAAGCTCCTAATCATAGGTTATGAGCTGGAAATACCCACCTGCCCTGAGAGCACGTCATGACTCAATCAGTTCCTACAGGCTTGGTGAGGAGTTAGGAGTGGGCACAGTCACCACGATACTTTACTATTTTGTGCCAACCCCCCGCTTTCTATAGTTTTTAACAGGGGATGGTGGTGACAGGGAGGCTGTCAGAGCAAGAGATCTGGTCAAGCTCTTGTGAGGCTGACCAGTCAGCTGTGACACTCACCAGCTTGAGGCACATCCTCCCAAAGATAAAGACCGGCCCTCTGGCCCCCTCTGTCACCTAGCAACCCGTGACACTAACAAGCAGCATTTCCGACAAGCCCAGGTTCTACCTGCTGCTGTAGTGGAAACAGTGGTGGTGGTGCTGCTGGTTGCCGTGGCCGTTGTTGCCAGTGGGGTGAAGAGGAACCGCTGGACGGTACCGTTTGGCATTGCGGCTTGCATCAGCTGCTGTCCTGGACCGGGAAGTATAGTCACCCCTTGAGGTATCAACTGCAACTGTCCAGTAGTTTGGCCTTGTCCTTGAATCACTACTGTCAAACCTTGATTGCCACCCTACGGAAAAAACACACAACATGTAAACCGTGTTCAAAGGATCGATCTGCAAGTATACCATTTTTATGTTGAACAGATCCTTTAAAATAATGAACATATGTGTTTGAATGTCTATGGAATGGTACCAAGAAAAATTCAGATAAGCTAAAATAAGAATATTTATTTTAAAAGATTGATGGTGTTTAGTGGAAAAAGCATGAACTAACAATCCAGAGTTCCAGTCTGAGTTCTCCAAACGGACAGCCAGGTTATCTGTCTGTAAGTAACGTCGCTGCTCTGGATCTAAATTTCCCAATCTATAAAATAAGGGTGTGAGTGAATAACTAAGGTCTGCACAAAATTCTGGTTTTAAATCATCTTATTTTATAACTTTCAAAGCATCTTTAGACATACTTTAGACATGCCTCATTTGATTCTCACAATAGACTTGTGACTTTGTGGATTAGGGAGAGAAAATATTACTACAATCTTTCTACCAATTAGGAAACTCAAGTTAGAAAGTTCAAGTCTCCTACCCAGAGTGAGACGGCAAGTTCAAGGTGACATATAATGAGAAGCCCAGGTCTCCTAGTTTCAGTTTTTTCACTATGTACCAAATGACCTATGGAGTGTGTTGGTGTGTGCCAACGTATAGAAAGCTTAGGGTTCTAGACGTGGAATGCAAACACCATGTGAGGACGGTCACTAATGTCTGAGTAATCATCCAAATGGGGACTAGGAACTAAAAACTCCATCTGCACTGCCTCTTCTGTCCAGGACTTCTTAATCCTCAACCATCAGGAACATGGTGGAGAATTAGAAAGCAAACGTAAAAACAAGCCACCCTAAGTTCCCAACAGCCAAAACTGATGCTACAAAGTTCCTACAGTGATGCTAAGCTCCATGCACTTTACTCAGGAGTCCCTTACTATAGCAGTCCCCAGCCTTTTGTGCACCAGGGACTGGTTTCGTGGAAGACAATTTTTCCACGGACGGGGTGGGTGGGTGGGTGACAGTGCAGGCGGTGACGCGCGGGACGGGGAGGGACGGGGAGCGGCAGATGAAGCTTCGCTCGCTCGCCCACCCCTCACCTCCTGCCGTGTGGCCTGGTTCCTAACAGGCCGCAAACCGGTTGAGGACCCCTGCCTTATTCACTATTGCTTTTCTAAAACATTTTTGTGCACAGTCAAAACTACATACAATACCAAGTATAGTTTAACGAATAATTGTAAAGTGAACGTCTATAAAACCAGCATTCAGGTCATCACTGCCAGTATCCAAGAAGGCCCCCATGTGACCTGCTCTGGTCTTAATTCCCCTCCTTTGCCCTAGAGGTAAGCACTACTCTCACTGTTACAATAACTGCAGTTCTTCATAGTGCGAAAACTTAGGTATAGCTCCCTAAGGGCCACAGATTCACAACTTCAGGAGCACCATTCAGGAAGAATTCAAATGGTGTCCCCTCCAGGTAGGCAATGCAGCAGGCCCATAACCCTACACATGTAGCTAGTTTTGCCTGTTTCTGAATCTTATGCAAATAGATCATACTGTAATTCTGTTTGTTACTTGCTTTTTTATTTAGCTCAGCAATGTAGTTCTATGTGGCTGTTGTTTGTTCACTTCCATTGCTGGAGCAAGGCAACTTATTTATCTAATTGACTGCAGATTGACATTTGGGTTGTTCCCAGTTTTTGACTCTTATGAACAATGCTTCTGTATATATTCATGTCCATCGCCCTGGTGCTCAGACGAACAAGAACTTCTCCAGGAAACATACCTAGAAGGAGAACTACTATGACGTGGGGCATGTGTCTTCAGCTTTGCTACATAGTGTCTACAGTTTTTCAAGGTGGCTAAAGCAATTTATAATACTACCAGGTGTGTATGAGAGTTCATTCTGCTCCATGTCTTTGCTGTCTCTTGATTTTGTCTGACATTTTAGTTTATACCAATCTCTTAGATATATGGTTTTAATATGCATTTCCCTCATTACTAACAAAATTCAGCAGTTTTTTGGATTTATGGACGTTTAGATTTCCTCTTTTCTCGACAAGTTTGTTTGCTCTTTTTTTCCTACCGAACTATCTGGATATTTTCCTTCTTAATTTGTAGTAGTAATTCTTCATGTATTCTGCAGAATAGTCCTTGGCTGGTTGTAATTATACCTTCCCTCATTCTTTTCACTCTTTTATAATGTTTGATGAACTGAAGTTCTTATTTCTAAGGTTGTTGAATTTATAAATCTTTTCCTTTATGGCTAGTATTTTCTGTCTTTAAGAAAGCCTTTCCTGGGCTTCCCTGGTGGTGCAGTGGTTAAGAATCCGCCTGCCAATGCAGGGGGCATGGGTTTGAACCCTGGTCTGGGAAGATCTCACATGCCACGGAGCAACTAAGCCTGTGTGCCACAACTACTGAGCCTGTGAGCCACAACTACTGAAGCCCGCATGCCTAGAGACCATGCTCCACAACAAGAGAAGCCACCACAATGAGAAGCCCAGGCACCACAACAAAGAGTGGTCCCGCTCGCCACTAGAGAAAGCCCACGCACAGCAACGAAGACCCAACGCAGCCAAAAATAAATAAATAAATAAATTTTTTTTAAAAAAAGTATTTTTGACTCTAGGAACCAGATATTTAAAAAAGTAAGTAGGGCTTCCCTTGTGGCGCAGTGATTGAGAGTCCGCCTGCCGATGCAGGGGACACGGGTTCGTGACCCGGTCTGGGAAGATCCCACATGCCGCGGAGAGGCTGGGCCCGTGAGCCATGGCTGCTGAGCCTGCGCGTCCGGAGCCTGTGCTCCGCAATGGGAGAGGCCACAACAGTTAGAGGCCCGCGTACCGCAAAAAAAAAAAAATAAAAAAATAAAAAAATAAAAAAGTAAGTAGATTTTTAAACGTCCAAAGATTAAGTACGTGTTTTAAAGCTTACAGCAAGAGTAAGTAAGATCACTTGTAAAGTTAAAATGCAAGTCACATTACTTACGTGGCCCTGTGTTAACTGGGTGAGTTGAGCCATGGTAAGCTTCACCTGTCCTTGCTGGGGGCGAGGGGGCTGTGAGGTTGAAGGCTGTAGACTTGCAGTGGGTGCTCCTGAAGTTAGTCCTTTCTGTGCAGGTGTTGAGGAAACTGTACTAGGGGCAGAGATCGCAGTGGAAACAGGCTGCCCTCTGATGATCTGCGTCACAACCTGTTGAGGAGTACCTATGCAAAGAGCAAAACATTAGAATGCTTCTATGCCCTAAGCAATACTCTGAGTTGAAATGTCGTTTAACGCTTCAGATGAATGTATTCTTCTCAATTTTCAAAAAGACTTACGGGATGCTGACATACTGATGCATTCAGCCATATACCCACACCCAAAGGACCCACCTGGTTGTCAGTGAGTCTGTTTCCACTCAGCTCACTAACAACCACTCTCCCATTTCTGCTCTCTGCAGTAGTCAAAAAAAAAAAAAAAATAAAATAAAATAATAATGCTCTTCCTATGAATCTAAAGCCAAAATGACAATAGGGAAGATGGAAGAGCCTATGTAAAATGTGCCATTAGGCTGCCTTTCCTTAGGAATATAAATGAAAAGATAATAATTAATTTATGTGATTTTTAAACAAAACATATAGAATCTGGAATATTCTGGGACAATTATATTTATAAATGAGTTTTTCTTACAGCTATCTGCTACTTAGTTGGGAGGAACCAAGAGGGCAAGAACCCCTGTATCCTCAATACTAGAGCAAGGTGCTCAAGTGCTTCCATAGTTACTGCTGAATAAACATCTATAGAATGAATGAAGTTTAACTGAAATGGCTCCATAGTCTTCTAAAAACTTCTGTTTCTCATTTAACCTGATGAAACTAGAAGAAAAAGCAGGTGGTAATTATTTGGCAGCTAATTTTACACTTATAAAATCTGAATTCATTATTAATTCATAAATATTATATTTCTGAAATTTTGTATTCACTTCCTGTTTTTCCTCATATGTCTACATATATATTTCTGTGTATATTTTTTAAAATGACCGGTGCTTAATATTATTGCATTATGGATAAAATTAAACCTATTTTGACATTTAGAACACTTTCCCTTTTTCTTTTTTTAAATAATACCCTGGTGAAATCCTTGCTTATAAATTTTTATGTGCTTCTAATTATTTCCTTAGAATATACTCCTCCCAAAATTACTGGATTCATAGCAGGAACATAGTATTAAATTGAATTTAGAAAGGTTATACCCATTCATACTCCCATCACCACTGGGTGCCCATTTCACTGAACCCTTTCCAACCCTATCACTAAAGTATCACATTCCAGCAATCAGAAATAGTATGATAGCGTCACAGTGTCTGCATGACTTCAGTTGGTCTGCTTTCCTTTGGTATCATGCTCCTAAATTCTGGTGGCTTGTAAATATGCCATAGAAACTGGCAGTGTAAGTTTTTCATCATTACTCTTTCTTCTAAACTTTACTTGGTTATTGTTGTCCACTTATTCTTCAAGATGAATCAAAAAACAGTGCAGTACATATAGACAAGTGCTTGAAGTTGAGAACTTCTGGACCCCAACACTCTGTCCTTGTACTGCAGTTTGAGGAACAGTTAATGAAAAGTTACTTTCGTTTATCACCTTGTATTTTCTTTTTTCTATCTTTATTGGACTATAATTGCTTTTCAATGTGTTAGTTTCTGCTGTACAACAAAGTGAATCAGCTATATGTATACATACATCCTTATATCACCTTGTATTGATACGGTGTCATCATAAACACAGATAGATAAAAGGGCTGGTATTGACTGATTATATGATGGTCATTCAGATGATCCCCAATATGTACATGTTCAATTATGTTTAGATTATCATCAAAATTCAAAAATTAAAACACTTTTTATTACAACCTAGGAGTGTTCAACTTTGGGAAAGGCTAGCGTGGTGTTAGGAATAGGGATAAGTTGACCTGCACACACTCAGACACACACTACACACATCCATCCACCCTCGACCTCTCTGACCACAACTCCTAAGACTCTTACTGTCTTCACTGGGCCCCACCAGCCTCACTGGCCACCTTGCTTTTCATACGACACACCAGACACACTCATATGTGAAGCTATATATGCACATATGCAAGTCTAAGTATATTACCATTTATCATCCATAAACTTTTCTTCTTTACATTAGTTTTATCTTTCCTTTTAGTTGGCTGCCTAACTGACAGCTGTTTTTAAACATGAATAGATACTGAATTTTACCAATTGTCTCTGTAGCATTAACTGAAATAAGGAATCATACTTTCTTCTCTGGGGTAAATTTTGCTTAGGCATTAGGATATTTCCTTTAAAAAAATACTGCTATGTTTCATATTAGAATTATGCTAAATTTGTAAAATGAATGAGAAAGAATTTATCTACCCCTTTCCCCTTATGGCCTGCAACTATTTTTTATAAGAAGGAAATTGTTTCCTAACCATTTCAAAGAATTTTATCCATAAAACCATGAGGTCTGGAATTCTTTTTTGTAGGTAACACTATGGCAACTTTCCAAATTTCTTTCCTTGATGTGAGTCATTAAGACTTGAAATTTATAAGCATAGTATATAATTATGCCTTGTTATTCAAACAGATTTAGTTCCTTCTATTTTTATTGCACTTTCTCATTCCTACTTTTTGTAAACTAGCATTTTGTTCCCCTTTCTCTAGACTTGCAAAAAGAAAATGGTTTAATATTGGCCTTTTCTGTCTTATAATCATTACTTATACTTTACTTCCTTCTTCCTATTTTCATTTAAGACTTGTTTTATATATTTTTCTAACTTCTGGTTAAGATTTAATATGGGTTTTTTTTTTTTTGTCTGTTTTGTTCACCAATATGTTTCAAATGCCTAGAGTAGGTGCTCAAAAATATTTGTTGAATGAATGAATTTGCCTCTCAGTTCAGCTTTGCAGCCTGGCTTAGCTGCTACTTGATAATCTGTTTGTGATGAAACATTTGATGTTTCTTTAACATAAAAGTTACTTTTGAGAACATACGTTTTTAAATTCCAAGCAAGTAAGCGTTCTTAGTATACTACCTTAATGTTAATTTCTAGCTTTACTACAAAAAATGTAGCCTATACACATTCTACTTTTCGGAATTCATCAAGGTTTTACCTGTGGCTCATTATAAGACCATTTTCATACAAATAGTTCATAAATATTTAAAACTAATGTGTATTCCTAAAGGTACAAAAGTTGATACAGTCTGTTTCTGGTCTACTATGCTTCTGTTAACCCCTCCTTGATCTCAAATAGTTTTTGCTTTATACACTTCAATGACATCTTATTTAAAGATCCAAGATTGCACCTTCACTGCAATCTATATCTTTAAGCCAAATATAAAGTGGCTTTCTTTGTCCTAGTTATTGTTTCTTTAAAATACTGAATTCGACTCTGTTCAATATTAGTAGGATTATGCATGTCTTCCCTCTGCCTATCCCTTCTTTCTTTCTTTTTTTGTCCTTTATTTCATGTGTCTTTGACCATCTTTTTATGTTTTACATTCTCTGGTGATTTGCTTTTAGGAATGTTTCTCATAAATGCACAGTTCGATTTCTTTTTTCACTCAATCTTTACAGGCTTCAACTTTTAATATGGGAGCTTTAACTTATTTACATTAAAAAGGGCAGGCACTGCCTCTGTAATCTTGTTTTATGCTTTCCATTTAAATGCTTCTTAGCCATTTCCTTGATTTTATCTTTTGCCACACAGACTGTTTTCTTTGCTCATTCTCTTTACTCCAATGATCTGAATGTATCTATCTCATTTACTAGAGGTTTTAAGAACATTTTTAACAAGCATACTTGGACCTGCTTTTCTCTTATTGACAATGCCAGAAATGAAACAAAATCTTATGGGTGTATCCCATGATGAATCAGAAATTTAGTATGCTTCGAAATCTTAATTCATATTGATATTTTCCAGTATGTAGAGTGCCAAATACAGAATATTATAGATTTCCTAGACTGACTCTTTAGATGTAAAATGATAATACTGGATGGATGAATACCTGGCTGTACCATCACAGGTGTTCGAATAATTGCCTTTCCTAGTGTTGACTGTTGGAGTGGTGTTCTAATCACCGTCATACCAGGGCGGATCTGAGGCCCTGTGATTACCTACAAATAACACAAAGGACAATGAATTAAAATGTTTTTAAAAGACTAAAGCATGATGGACTTAGAACAGATATCTTTAAACATTCCATATTGATAAACATGTCTACAGAAATTACAGAAGTTCTTGGACATTACATATTAAATTATATTAAGCATCAGAATAAAGATAGAACTTTGAGGGGAAAAAAGTAATTTAAAGGAGATCACAAGAAATTCCTTGTCACTGATACCAAGAATAGCCTACAGACTAAAAGGAAGGATACAAGACCCAAGAAAGCTCTGCTCTATAACCACCACAGTTGCTCACAGGAAAATGATGAGTCCTATTTTCCCTGAGCTCCAATCCTTATCTGTAACCTGGAGAACACAGGGGCAAGATCAGAGACCAGAAGTTCTTTCCTAATTTAAAGGAGAGACTACACAGCATATTATTTTCAGTGTTAGGTTTAGAACATTCTCAAGTCTGCAAAACATTAAACTTTTCCCATAATACTAGTGCCAAGGAAATGATGTTTCTAATATGTGTGCATATCAGCTGATAGACTTGTTAATGCTGTGGATTATGTTTTCACTCTACTTCTTAGCTGCATAGCACGTCGTTTTCCTGGGTGATCCAGTATTGCCCACTGTTTTCAATAAAGACATTTTCTTTGTAAAATCCTGGAAAGCAATTCTTATGATTCATAAACTATACTAATGTGCTATTAACTAAATGTTAAAAATTAACAGTTCACTTGAAATGTAAGTAACAGATTTTTTTAAAAATCAGTACTTTGTCACAGATTAAGTAAAAGGTAAAGAAAAATTAGAAGCTGGATTAATCCTGGAAGAGGCCATTCTAAAAACTTCAACCAATGTGGTTAACACCAAATAAACCTGTAAAGAACTCTTACTTGGGAAGTGCTTGTAGTTCCTCCAGAGCTTGAGGTATTGGGCCTAATCGTGACTGTTGCTGTCCTGGGCTGGAATGAAGTAAAGGTTTGCTGACTTGTACCTGTACTGGATGGAATGATACCCAGGACTTTCTGCTGTACTTGAACAACGCCTTGAAAAAAAGATGAAGAAGTAATTGATAACTGCCCCTTTCATAAAACATTAGGTGTTGCTTGGTTCCTGAGGAGAAACCAGGTGTGGCGGGGGTTTATAGTGGGCTACATAAAATGTGAGATCCGAAGACTGAAATCAGTGAAAAGGAAATGAAAAATAATGGCAACAGTATGATCTGGCAAATGTGAATTAAAACTCTTCACATTTCCCTTACCTCCTTGCGTTGCTGGCACATTTACAGCGACAATCTTGCTGTTTGCAGGAAGTGGCAGTTTGGTAATTACTTTTCCTGCCATAGTGACTGGATTGCCTGTAATTTGGAACGTCTGACCTGTGCTGGCAATGGTTGTAGCAGATGTGGCAGCTGTGCTGGTGGCTAATGGGGTATAAGACATTTAATAAGCTTCAGATTTAAAATAACCAGCAACGTAGTGACTTCTAGGAAGGCACCAATGCATGAAATGTGGCTCATTTGGTATTTTTAAGAAAACATTCCTCTCCACTCAAAGTAAGTGAACCATGTAAATGCTGAAAGTGAAATAATGTAAGAGAGGAGTTTTGCTAATGTAATATTATGAATATTATCTGTAACAAACCTACTGTTACAGTTTGTTTGCTCAATCAGCTGCAGAAGAAAAATACTTTTCTAAAGAAACATTTCATTTCAGTAGGTAAAGGACTGAAATTTCTTTTTCTTGAATGAAAGCAATCTTTTATTTAATCACAGTTGTGTACCTGAATTTGACTGGCCTTGCTTAACCCAGGTAGCAAAGGTCTGATGAAAGTTCTTGTTCTGCTGGAATGTTACTGTAGCTGGAGATCCAACTTTAGTAGTTAGTACCATTTTAGTGCCAGTTGTAACTGAGCCACTTATGGGGGCCACCATAACTTTCTGTGCTGGAGAGATGGTACTAGTTGTACTGTTTGTTGGGGAAGTAGTGGAAGCTGCAATTACTGTAGGCTTCTGCTGTTCCAATCGTTTCTAGAAAAGTCAGGGAGAGAAATCATGAACCAAAATCGTTCCAAATAAAAACACCATTCTGCATGAAGTCCAGCCACATTTCCTCTCAATCTAAGAAAGTGCACCAAATTTCTAAAATATTTAACTTCTGAAAATATGCCCGTACAAATTTACACTTGAATTTAATTTCTCGAGGGAGGCAACATTTTTATGACTCTAAATCACATATACTTTATTAAAAGCAGTAAGTTTTTGGTAACATAAATTTGAAATGATCAAGTTTTTCCAGTCTGTGCAAAGGTCCAAGCTTTCAGACTGAAAGTGCAAGAGACGTGGGTGATCTTACTGGAGACAGGGATACCTTGCGATTCAGCTGTGGGGTTTAGAACAGACAGACAGCAAATGATGGGACCTGTCATGTTAATTTACCCAATCATAAAGAACATGTCAATATGTAAGTATCACTATTCAAGTTGGCAAACCTGCAATCAAACAAGCTGAAAATAATAACTAATTTTACTAGATTTGTATTTTTCAGTTCAAGTATTTTTACAGAAAAATCCTTTAGACTATTTTATACAGAACGGTATAATCGGATCTTTCAGACTATAGTGTTATTAAAGACGATTTGCGTTTCTTTACCCAGAGATTGCTGCCTTTTCCTGACAGCTTATCGACATGACAGTTTAAGTTTACACATGTAAAAACTACAACTTGATCTTTTTGAATTATAGTTTCCTCAGTGTATATGCCCAGTAGTGGGATTGCTGGGTCATATGGTAGTTCTATTTTTACTTTTTTAAGGAACCTCCATGCTGTTCTCCATAGTGACTGTACCAATTCACATTCCCACCAGCAGTGCAAGAGTGTTCCCTTTTCTCCACACCCTCTCCAGCATTTAATTGTTTCTAGATTTTTTGATGATGGCCATTCTGACTGGTGTGAAGTGATACCTCATTGTCGTTTTGGTTTGCATTTCTCTAATGATTAGTGATGTTGAGCATCCTTTCATGTGTTTGTTGGCAATCTGTATATCTTCTTTGGAGAAATGTCTATTTAGGTCTTCTGCCCATTTTTGGATTGGGTTGTTTGTTTTTTTGATATTGAGCTGCATGAGCTGCTTGTATATTTTGGAGATTAATCCTTTGTCAGTTGCTTCGTTTGCAACTATTTTCTCCCATTCTGAGGGTTGTCTTTTCGCCTTGTTTATGGTTTCCTTTGCTGTGCAAAAGCTTTTAAGTTCATTAGGTCCCATTTGTTTATTTTTGCTTTTATTTCCATTTCTCTAGGAGGTGGGTCAAAAAGGATCTTGCTGTGATTTATGTCACAGGGTGTTCTGCCTACGTTTTCCTCTAAGAGTTTTATAATGTCTGGCTTTACATTTAGGTCTTTAATCCATTTTGAGTTTATTTTTGTGTATGGTGTTATGGAGTGTTCTAATTTCCTTCTTTTACATGTAGCTGTCCAGTTTTCCTGGTTCTGAAGAACCTAGGGGAAGGACAGGAATAAAGATGCAGACATAAAGAATGGACTTGAGGACACAGGGAGGGGGAAGGGTAAGCTGGGATGAAGTGAGAGAGTGGCATGCACATATATATATATACTACCAAATGTAAAATAGACAGCTAGTGGGAAGCAGCCACACAGCACAGGGAGATCAGCTCAGTGCTTTGTGACCACCTAGAGGGGTGTGATAGGGAGGGTGGGAGGGAGATGCAAGAGGGAGGAGATATGGGATATATGTATATGTATAGCTGGTTCACTTTGTTATAAAGCAGAAACTAACACACCATTGTAAAGCAATTATACTCCAATAAAGATGTTAAAACAAACAAACAAACAAAAAAAAAACCTACAGCTGGCACTGACTACAAACCTGGTGGCAAACCCTTTACCCCTTCATTATCTTATTTAATTCTTGGA
This sequence comes from Grampus griseus, assembly GCF_964374135.1. Taxonomy (NCBI): domain Eukaryota; kingdom Metazoa; phylum Chordata; class Mammalia; order Artiodactyla; family Delphinidae; genus Grampus; species Grampus griseus. Next base: position 13,671,318 of record NC_139014.1, on the reverse strand, counting down.
CCAACCCAATAAAGTTGCTGGTTCTGTGATTTAAAGATGAGGAAACTGAGACTTAGGGAGGTTGTAAAACTAGCCCAAGGTCACAGAGCTAGTAAATGCTGGAGCTGAGTCGTGTACGAAGATCAAATTCCAATGCTGAACTATTTCTTGCCATCAAACACTGCTCATCAAAGACAGCATACCTAGTCTTTTTACTGTTACTTTTGTATATGTCCTGTATGCCTTAAAATAATGTGAGGTATTTTACATAATTTCTCATTCCTCAGAAGAAAATGAGGGCTTCCCTGGTGGTGCAGTGGTTGAGAATCTGCCTGCCAATGCAGGGGACATGGGTTCGAGCCCTGGTCTGGGAAGATCCCACATGCTGCGGAGCAACTAAGCCCATGCGCCAAAACTACTGAGCCTGCACTCTAGAGCCAGCAAGCCACAACTACTGAAGCCCGTGTGCCTAGAGCATGTGCTCCGCAACAAGAGAAGCCACCGCAATGAGAAGCTCGCGCACCGCAACGAAGAGTAGCCCCCACTAGCTGCAAGTAGAGAAAACCTGCACGCAGCAACAAAGACCCAACGTAGCCAAAAATAAATAAATAAATAAATTTATATTTAAAAAAAAAAGAAGAAAAGGAGCTTAGTTTTGGATTCTTGGAAATGTCATCCAATTGGATCAGTTAAAAAATAAAGGAGGTGGGCTTCCCTGGTGGCGCAGTGGTTGAGAGTCTGCCTGCCGATGCAGGGGACATGGGTTCGTGCCCCGGTCTAGGAGGATCCCACGTGCCGCGGAGCGGCTGGGCCCGTGAGCCATGGCCGCTGAGCCTGTGCATCCGGAGCCTGTGGTCCGCAACGGGAGAGGCCACAACAGTGAGAGGCCCGCGTACCACAAAAAAAAAGGAAAAAAAAAATGAAAAAAAAATAATAATAATAATAAAGGAGGCAAGAAAAACAAAACAACTAAACCCATAGTTATTTTCTGGGGCTATGCCTTCAAAAATTGGAAATGTTGACTATGGGAAATATAGCCAATATTTTGTAATAACTGTAAATGGAGTACAACCTTTAAAAATTGTATAAAAAATTTTTTAAAATTACAGGGGGAAAAAATCACAGGTTTGACATGTCCACAAAATCTGCTGGGTTTGTACACATGTTCAAAACAGCAAGTTTGTCATTAAACTCTAGCTGTCATTATTTCTCAATTTTTGCATGGAAAAAAAGTTTCGATCATATTCATTGCTAAATTTGGAAAACATTAAAATGAAGATTGACTTGTTTTGAGAAAGATATTTTAAATAAATTTTTTTGTTTGTTTGTTTTTTGTTTTTGTACGCAGGCCTCTCACTGTTGTGGCCTCTCCTGTTGCGGAGCACAGGCTCCGGACGTGCAGGCTCAGCGGCCATGGCTCACGCGCCCAGCCACTCCACGACATGCTGGATCTTCCCGGACCGGGGCACGAACCCGTGTCCCCTGCATCGGCAGGCGGACTCTCAACCACTGCACCACCAGGGAAGCCCCTAAATAAAAATTCTGAAGTAATATATAGATTAAGTATATACTGCTCTGTTCAATTAAGCTATATACAGGTGCATGTCCATCACCTCAGAAACTGACACACATAGGAAAAGCAAAGAATACAATGTTCTTGGGGGACTCAGAGAGGTAATACATCACCAAGTTCAGGTTCTGACTTTCAACTGCCAGAGAAAAGCTCATTATCAAATTAAAGAAATTGACCCCCTGGCCCCCCCCAAAAGTAATACCTTGGGTTACATTGTAGAGATGACAAAACACATCCATAAAATGAAAAACAAAATGACTAGCCAGTCTTTCTATGAGTGGAGAGATAGACATGACAAAATCCAGAAGTGCTGTTATCTCAAACTTTGATCTAAGTGAAGATGACCTATAGTAACCACTGTAAAATATACAAGAACTTGAAAAAATATTTTATAAAATATGAGGAAAAAGGTAAAACATGAGGAAATGAGTCTGATTTATTTATGTAATATGTAATTTTTAAGTAAGTTATGTGTAACTAAGTTAATGATACCTATTTTATCTATTTCTATTTTATCAATATCCTGAAAGTTTATATATTCAAGTTTGGCTAAAAACTTTCATAGTATCTTCTTATTAGAAGGAAGGGGTAATTATCTTTTATTTGGGTCCCTAAATAGTCAGGCACATATGGTACATCACAGTATGGAAATACTAAGAGACCACAGTAGCCTGATGACCACCAATTACAACAAACTTATACTTTTAGTAGAACTCACTTTTTCATAGACTACAGAGATTTTACGGATTGGAATTTTACAGGAAAAAATTATCTTTAGAAACTACCCTTTGAATTATAAATATAATAAATAAGAGAAATTATACTTCAAACATTGTTCTTCAAATGTGTACACTTTTTGCAAAACCAAAGCTTGGTATATTCACAGAGCTATTTTCAAGTACTGAAATTAAGATATATATGAGATACACGTAAAAATAAAACCACATGAATATAAAATTACTCTGCTTTTAGTGTGCAAAAATTTGGCTAAAAATGTCAATTCGCTGCCAGGTGGGACTGGTACCAACTCCCCCACCTGCTGGGCAGCCAATCGCTGCTGTTTGAGATGAGCCTCCATTTGGGCCTTGAAGTCCTCTGCCTTCTTCTGTTCACTAACCTTAGCCTGTTGCTCAACTGCTTGTGCCTTTTCTTTCTCCACTCTGCAGGGAAAGAAAGGAGGAATTTATCAGAAACTACAGGCATACCTCATAGATATTGTGGGTTTGGTTCCAGATCACTGCAATAAAGCAAATGTCGCAATAAAGTGAGTCACATGATTTTTCTGGTTTCCCAGTGCATATAAAAGTGATGTTTACACTATACTGTAGTCTACTAAGTGTGCAATAACATCATGTCTAAAAAAAAAAGTACATACCTTAATTTAAAAAATACTTTATTGCTAAAAAATGCTAATAATCATCTGAGTTTTCAGTGAGTCGTAGTAGTAACATCAAAGATCACTGATCATAGATCATCATAACAAATATAATAATAATGAAAAGTTTTGAAATACTGTGAGAATTACCAAAATGTGACACAGAGACACAAAGTAAGCAAATGCTGTTGGGGAAATGGTGCCTACAGACTTTCTCAATGCAGAGTTGCCACAAGTCTTCAGCTTGTAAAAACCGCAGTATTTGCGAAGCGCGATAAAATGAGTATGCCTGTATCCTACTAGGCATCTGGCATCTAATATTAAGTGAAATCTGGTTAAGTTCCACATCATACAAAAAGTATAAAATTATTTCAATTTAAAAATAAAACATTTAAATTAAGGTAATTCAAAATTGACAAGCAGATAATAACTCATAAAAATTAGAAAGAGGACGTTAATAAACGATACACAGCTAGAGAATCAAAAGGTGGAGCAAAATTAGGACATATCGAATAAACTATTAAAGGGGTAATTCTTTAATTCTGAAGTGATAAAAATCTTCAGCATCTGATCACATATAAACCATTTCCTTACCTCTCAGCAAACGCCCTGATCTCCCATAATTCCAACTCTTCCTCTGCTACCCAGGTTTCAATAATAACAGGGCCAGTTTGCTTGGGCGTTTCTGGTCTCTTTGGCCGCAATGCACTCGATCGAAGGCCTTTCCTCTGAGGCGTAGGTGTTTCTTTGGAAAAGAAATCGGAGTATTTTAAGCAATATAGCTTCTAAATTATAGTACTTCTGGCATCTTCTCTTATATCATGAAAAGCAGGGATTGGCAAACATTTTCTTAAAGGGCCAGATGGTAAATACTTTAGACTATGCAGGCCAGATGGTCTCTACTACAACTCCTCAACTCTGTATCATAAAAGGAGCCAAAGACAATACATAAGTCAGAAAGTGTGGCTGTGTTCCAATCAAACTTTATTAACAAAAGCAGATGGTGGGTCAAAGCTCATGGTTTGCTGGCCCCTGATATAAAAGCCTTATTAGCCTTTCCACAGCCTGTTCCCTCTGCCTGGTACACTACTCCTAGCCTCCTTCCCCCTCATTTGACTGGTGCCTAATTCATCCTTCAGACCGCAACGTGGATACAACCTTCTTCAAGAAGCGTAGCGTGTTCCTCCCAGCTGGGCTGGGTGTCCTTGAATTGTACAACTCTGGCGATCTGTATTTCCCTATCAGGGCACCGAGAAGAGGGACTGGAGACTTACTAATGTAAAGGAGGGATCGGAAACTATTAAGAATAGATATAATCTCCAGTGATAAGATTCTAAAAATAAAAAGTAGGGACAGACAAGCATTGAACCTTCCCGTATGTTCAGGGAAGAGGGAAGCAGTAGAATCACAGGCAAGCAACAGAAGGAAACTGAAACAGCAGCAGGACCTGGATTGTATGAAGTGATACAAGAAAAGAAAAGTGATTCAAGGAGACAGCAGTGGTTTGCATCAACGGCTGTGGAGTCAAGACTGACGACTGGTCAGGAACGCCTTCTTCCATCTGTGTGTCTTTGCCTATCAACTGAGCTGTCTATTCCTGTTCCAGGACATTGTTTTAGTTATACTAATATTTCATCATCTATTAGGGCAGCTACCCCCTTATTGTTACTCTTTTCAAAAAAGCCATTCTCATTTATTCTCCAAGATGAGCTTTTGAGTTGATTCAATCAAGATTCAAAAAATTAAATTTATCCATTTGGGGACAATTAACTTCTATAAAATAGTAAGCTTCTATTTATAGACAGCATCTTCTTTTTACACGTTTCTTCATAGTTGTTCCCCTAAGTATTTTTACTACACAGGTAAAATAAAATTATTTATTTTTGTCTAATTATATATCTTGAATCTGGACACCTTACTGGACTCTTCTTAGTGTTAATAATTTTGATTCTCAAGTATAGAATTATTATACCTTTTCTTTGCTTCCTTTAGAATAGGGGCTGGATTCCATTGTTCTATGTATTTGCCACCTAAGGCCTATCATGTAGGTGTCTATAAATGTTTCCTGAGTAACTCTTTATGCCTCTTAGGTTATTTCTACCCTGACCACTGAAGTATTACACAATAGCTTGAACCCTTGAGTCAACAAATCTTCACTGACCACTTATGTGTCAGATTCTACAGCAGGTTCCAGGACTACAACCAGACAGACTCAAAGGCTTGAGTCTTGGAGCTGACGGTCTGGTGTCAACCACTGCTCCATATCTTTAATTACTGATAAAAGAGGTATTTGTACCCTTCCTCTGCCTGGTACCATGACTGTAGGCATCACTGTGTGTCTAGTGGAATTTTGCTATGTTTACTGATTAAATATCATTTTAAAAACAGAATAGTTTGTGATGAAAAAGTATTTTTTTCTAAAGTTGAATAAAGAGTTAAAGAAACAATTATAATCAAACTTCAATTCATAAAAGATATGGCTAACAGGTAAATAATAAAAGAAAAGACTTATTTCTACTCCTTACCTTTTGGTGCTTCTGGAACTCCAATGGGGCAGATGATTTTCCTGATACAATATTCAGATCGAATGCCATAAGGACCAACATCTCGCCTCTTAATTATTTCTGTTGTTGTGATTTCAGTTTCAGATGTTTCTATGGTGATTTAATTCACATAGTATTAATAACCACCCCAAATATTCAGAGAATAAAAAGGTACAACATCTGGTACTTTAAAAAGAGACTAGGGGCTTCCCTGGTGGTGCAGTGGTTGAGAGTCCGCCTGCCGATGCAGGGGATACGGGTTCGTGCCCCCGTCCGGGAGGATCCCACGTGCCGCGGAGCGGCTGGGCCCGTGAGCCATGGCCGCTGAGCCTGTGCGTCCGGAGCCTGTGCTCCGCAACAGGAGAGGCCCGCGTACCGCAAAAAAAAAAAAAAAAGACTAAACCTTTGGAAACATTTGCTTAATGAACAGTTGCAGGACCATCACTAGATTGCAACAATACTGAGTTTCTTCGTCACTGAAAATTTCTCAACTGAGCAAAATGCTGTTTGGGCACAGCTTAGTTCCTGGTGGCAAAATTCGGTCAAAATAATAAAAACCCTAGGAGAGCAGCAGCAAGCACAGGGTTCCAGATGTCCCAATTTAAATGATTTATACTGTGCGGTAAGAAATATCTTTTAAAAATTCACACTGGTTCACACATTAGTGACTACCCTTATAATGTGAAACGCCCCTGCCCGGCCCCCAGGGTTTTATAGCATGTGTTGCTAAACTTGACCAAAGCCTTGTTTTTAAAATACTAGCACTATATTTTAATAAATAACAGACATGCTTAAAATGAAGTGAACTGTCAAGAGATTTTTCTCTTTTAAACTTAAATTCGAAAATAAAAAACCGCTACCTGTCCGTGTAGTCCCTCCTCCTGGAGGAGCCTTGGCTGCCATGTCATCCCATCTCAGACTTGCCCACAGTAACCGCAACATAAGACTCACTCCAGCTAAGGACTTCACAGTCTGAAGTCTATACCTGAAAGAAAAACCCAAGAAAAACGATGTATGTATACACACACACACAAACACACACACACACACACTCACACACACACTCTCTCTCTCTCTCTACTAAACTGAAGGATTGTTTTTTGTCCTCATTGTGACTTCAATATTTATCATATGGCTTTATAAGCACTTTGGTTATTATATGTTCCTTAATAAAAGAACTTTTTTGTTCCCAGGCATGACATGCATCTAACAATTCACAAAGGGGCTATAGTTACCTCAAATGCCATATAAATACGTAAAACAAAGCATATTTCATTGTAAGACTGATATGGCAACAATTTACAAAGATTTTATAAATTTAGCCTAATTCTAAAATATGTGTTAGAAAAATTATGAATGAGAGCATATATGGAGAAATAAATAATTGTGTGACAATATGATAAGTGATCTGAAGAAGAATAAAATCTTAACTGATTTTTGCTGAAACAGACTGAAAATGTTTCAATTTTCTCAAAAAGCAAAACAGAAAGACCTCACAAATCCAGTAAGACCTTTCCAGATGGACAGAAATTTTGTACTGAAATGGTGGTTCTGCAAAACACAAAGTACTGGATGATGAATGCTGCTAATACTAACGTTACTTTAACAACATTGGTGTAGTTTTAGAATCCTATGATACAATGAATAATAAAAAAGGACATTACTATGTTAGTTACTAGTCAGGAGACAAAGGAATCTTTGTGTTCAGGTTTTTTCTAAACACTGTAAACAAAGTTATTGAACATATTAGATATTCTTTTTAAAATAATATTAAAAACACATTTCAGAATGAATTTACAACTGCAATGAACATCATGTCTTAAAATGGAGTTAACCATAGAACATTATAAAGCAGCCCTAGGCTGTCAATTCTCTATTAGTGGTTTTGTATAATTAAATATTTTATTGACGTTTCCACATACTTAAATGAATATACTGATTGTACTGTAGGGAAAGCCTATGAAACGAAATAATTTCCTCCTCTAATAGAGGTATACAAGGTAAGTCTTAGACAATTTATATTTGAAAAGCAATGCTTTCTATTCTTAACGTTAAGTTAGAAAAGCAAACAACGTGAGAAAGAGAAAGCTCTAGCCAAAAAGTTGCTGCAACTTCTTAATTTCCCCTCTCCAGCTGTGACACCATTATTTTCTTTGTTGTGCTATCACCCTGTGAATCCTCTGACCTGGACAAAGGGTTCTTAAATTAGAGGGCAAATGTTAATCAGTGCAAGGATGTCCTTACAGGGGGAAAGTGTCTGTCACTTTCAGATCACACCCTAAAGAAATGCCTAGGGAACTTTGGACTCATGGGAGAAAACAAATGAATATTTATTTGGAAAGAGAGTTGTTTCTCATTCTCTCTCTTCTTCCTCCAATCACTCTCAACAAACAACAACTTGAAAGCTTCTCTATTTTACAATGGAAACAACACCAGGTGGGGAACACATCTCATGCATTAGAGCGTGTCCATTCATTTATTCATTCAAAAAATACTTGAGTTTCTTCTATGTGTTAAACTAAGTGAAAGGAGCTGGGGACACAGAAGTGAATTATAATGTCTTCCTGCATCCTCAGGAGCTGTTAACAGAGGAAAGCACAAGGGAGTGGTACCTGATTGGGCCCAGGGATGGGGATGAGAGCTTTGCTGGAGCCTCAGAGGACAAGGGTGAGGGGGCGGCTGACCAAAGGCAAGGGGGCACACATGCGCTGAGGAGGAAGGTGTACAAAAGCACACACTTCTTCCTGAAAACCACATCCGGTGTACTCTGGCTGGAGGGAAGGGGTGTGAAGGTGCAGCGAGAGATGAAGCTGGCACGAGAGAAGAAGGCAGAAGCCAAAATGTGCTGCACCGAATGGAAGGATTAAAGAGTGTCAGCGGCCGTCTATACGGAGATCTCTGCAATGCAGCCAGTTCTGCATGGGTTATAAAGGGGAGTACTTCTCATAGACGTGGTGGACAGGTGACAAACGCTTTCCCCTTCCCAGCCCTGTGGTGGTTAACACATCCGCTTTAAATGCCTGCTCAGCTCAGTCAGAACATTCACAGGATAGATCTGCATTTTAGGAGGATCCTTCTGACAGCACCATGGAGAAAACTACTGGTTCAAAGTGATCATGAAACACAGAATCAGGGCCTGGGGAAAAGGGAGTAAGGGAATGGACAGTGTGGAGGGAAAAAGAGGCCCTAATGAGTCAATGAGACAAGTTTCACTTTTTCAATACTGCTCAGCCTTAATGTTAAATTTAATAAAGACCAAACATGCGCCTTTGGCATTCTTAGCACCTACTCTAAGCATCAGACATATTTTATTCAAGTGTGAGTAGAAAAATGCATTTCACATGCATGGTTTTTATAGCGATACCTTTTTTAAAAATGCATTCTAAAGTCAAGAATAATTTACATTTTTACCCATGCCTCCGTTAGATAGAAGGGATTATGTTTCTCTCAACCTCAGCAAATTAAGACGTTAGCATATATCTGAAGGCAGTATCTGTTTAAAACATACAGGAAGGTACTTCCTTCCATTAAAAAATGAGAAATTAACTAAACAGATAAAAACTGTGCCCCCAGTGCATATTAAAACATAACAATACAAGGTTTCTGAAACCCAGCCGTGCAGAAAAGGGCCCTGGGCAACACGTGAACAGAACTGGTTCAGAGAAAAGTGCTTCGCAGTCAAGCCTACCTTCCATTTACAGAATAGAAAAGAGCAGAAAGGTCGGCCTCCACAACTGCCAGGTCACTTTAATTAAAGTATTTGTACATAGTAACTTTTCCAGTGGGAAAGAAGTTACCTGCAGGACAGTCAAGGATACATTTTGGGACCGCTCTCAATGAAGAAAGCAGAAAAGTGCAGAGTAATCCTACAAATCCATGAACTGTAATGAAGAGTTCCTTGATTCCCTGCAGGATTCTGCAAATCCTTCATTGCAGGCCCTGCAGAGAAATTGTACTTTTCAGCTGTCTCTATTGAATGTGTAATGGAGTGATGATATTTTAATTCAAATCAAAAGATGAGTTATTAAAAACTTGGTCAAACCAACTATGACTGGTCATATTAATTAATTCCTTTATAGAGAGTACTCATTTACAGTCTTTTTTTTTTAATACTAGCTAATTGTAATATAAAGAAAACAAGAAAAGTATGATTTCAACTTAAAGGAACCATACTAAAGACACACAGAAATGAAGCCTAAAGTGAAAATGGAGTCTGCTCAGGAACCTGCTGACATCATGAACTTGAGGATCCTAGCGAAATCTCACTGCAAACAAGACCGTTCCTAGTTTCTGAGCATGTCCCACAGAACTCTTATGTTTTCAATGTTCATGTTCCATCCTTTTCAATTTTAAGGGTGAAAAGATAAAAAGACAAGGACACGGAAAAGCACAAAGCAAGGACAAATACGTGAAATGTGATATAGAAGATAAAGTACTGGACTGGGATTTAGGAAAACCAGGCACTATTCCTAACTCAGTCCCTCTGGGACCAGAGGCAAATTATTATGCATCTAAAAAAGATATGAATTTCTAAGATCCTTTCCCAATTTAAAACTACATGATCTTACAACTGCCAACTCTACGTACTTATAATTTATCCCCAAAGCTTAATGCCCAGAAACTTTTAAATTAAGACTATTTCTGGGTTTAAAGAAACTCCCTAAGACATCTCAGACTACCTTTTCTCACATAAATAACAGAGAACTCCAAAACAAATGCCTATCATGCAAACAAATTACATCAAGAAGATTTCCTACATTATGATGAACCTTGTGTGATTTACAGGCATGTTTCCTATGTCTTATGTTTTTATGAATTACCTAATAGAAATAAAATACAAACATTCCAGAAAGTTGGTGATTATCCAATTCTGTGATTATCTCACTCCCAAAGCAAACACATGGCAATAACTTGGGAGGTTAGACAAACAACTATGTTTGACACATTTCTTTTGTCTTGTGAAAAGTGAAGCTGAATTTCATTTTAAAGGATTCCCTTACATTTTCAGTCTTTAAACATTTTTCCCTAAGTAAACTTTAGTACCCACCAGCTGGCCGAGTTAAAACCTCTCTGTATCTTATTTCCATTACTAACTTTGCCCATTAAATATATATTTCCCTGTCTTATTTCTGTTATCTCATAAATGAGATATTTTTATTAGATAATTCTTTAAAAACTTTCTCCCTCCCCCAAATGCATTTTAAAGTACATACCTCCAAGTGATACCAAAGGTTGGTCTAGGAGAAGGATATGGCCATATATCCAAGGCAGGTTTTGCATTATAATTAAAATAAGGGACTTCTCGGATTCCTCCTTTTCTGGCCAATTTTTTTAGGTCATCATTGGGCAAAACAAATATGCTCTTCTTGCTGCTCTTGGTGATGAACTTTCTGTACGATGGCAGAGCTGTACCTGAACGAGTCTTCTTGGGTCTTGAAAACTTCATGAGTTTCACTTTGTCTCTTGTGGAATATTCTTTGCTCACGGTCATAGATGTTACCAGAGTGCCTCCTGCGGTGGTCAGTGAGTCTGTCACTGTCGTGGTGACCACAGTTTTGCTCTGCTCCTTCACAGAGATTATGTCCACACTGCTGCCTGTGGAGGGCGTGGAAAGCTTTGTTACCGTTGTAGTGGTGGTTGTGACAGTGGACTTGGCACAATTTTCTGTGGAAGAGACCACAGTCTGCTTATCAACTTTTGCTACCTTAATTACGGTTTTTGATTCTGTGGCTACTGTGGACGTCATGGTGGTGACTTCTGTGATGACTGTTTTTCTTTTAGATTCTCCATTGACATTTTCATCTTTGTTGGTGGGCGGGCCATTTTCATCAATAAAATCATTACTGAAGTTAGAGTCCTCTCCAGAAGTAACAGGAGACGAAGTAACTTTCTTAACTTCGCAGGTTTCAATTTCCATGTCTTCTTCCTGATTGGCTGAACTGCTGCTTTCTGGACAAGATGGCAGAGGCGTGGTAGCTTGGGTACCCTCAGACTGTTTGGTTGATGGCAGGGTCTCTAGGCGATCTTGGTAGTCGCCTTCAGTATCCGAAGACCTCAGTAAACATGATTTTGTTTCCAAGTTGTTTTTTTCATTAAAATCTTCCATGATGACATCACCATTCATGAATGGCTTTACAGCAGATTCTTTAACAGTCAAAGACTTAATATCATTTTCAGGAATTATTTTATTTATATTATTAACCTTTGGTTCAATGTCACAACTTCCTACTTTACTCTCAGAAATGTCTTTCAAGCATTCACCTTTCAAATATACTTTAGGTTTATTATCTTTTCCATTTATTTGAAAGGTACTTGCTTTCTGTCCTTTCTTTTCAGACTCTCGGTTTTCATTATTCTTTTTGTCAGTGACACTTTTCAGATTGATTTGATCGATACATTTATTAAGTGGTCTCTCCTCTAATTTCTGATCTTGACTTGTTTTTTTACCATTTGCTTCATTTACCTTAGCCTGCAGCCTGTCGCCACAGTTTCCAGTGGTCTTATCTGAAACAAACTCATGTTTCAATGGTTCTAAGCCTTCACTACCTTGTTCTTGAGTTATTAACTGTTCAGAAATACTTTCATTGCTATTCTGAACAATCATATCTTCTTCACTGCTGTCTTGAATAGACATAGTATCAGAACTATTTTCCAAAGTGCTATTATATTCAGAATCACATCCCAATTTTCCTTCAAAGTCTATTGCTTTTGACAGAGATGGGATATCTCTATCATCAGTACTTTTAGGTACTGATGGAAGTAAAGGGCTCTGGGAAGGAGACACAATGGTGTCATTATCTTCCTGTATGAGTGGTTTTTTGTTCTTATAGATCAAAGTACCAATTTCACCTGCACTGGCTAGTTTAGCGTCATCAATGAGAAAATCACTTCCTTTTGTTTTAATCTTACTGGGCTCCTGGCCTTTACTGGCAGGGTCAGAGAGACTCTCATTTACGTCATTTCGAACAGAATTTTGTTTCTGACAGTTTGTCTCTGCGCTCTGAATGGAGGCATCATCTAGCATTTGATCTTTTGAATAAAGTTTGTTTGTTGTATGATCAGGATCACTGATTCCAAGAATTGAGGAATCATTTTGTGAACATCCCCGAATCAAGTCTTCAGATTTATCGTTACTTGCATTAGAGCTCTGTTCTTGTGTAAGCAAGTCACTTTGACACCCTTCTTTTACTTTTGTTATTACTGGTGATTCAGACAGACTTTTCGAAGAACTTGTGCAGGTCTTTCCTATACCCTTAATTCCACCCTCCAACTTCATTTTCTCGTGGCGTTGTTTTTCTTCCAGTGTAAACTGTTTAATTCTCCTTTCAAGAAGTCCATCTAGTTTGGATGATTTGATTTTCTTTTTATAACTAGTCCTTAGATGAAAACCCTCACTGACATTGACCACATCTACTTGAGAACTTTCCTGACAATTTATATGTGACTCTGTTTTCACATCATCATCTATTTCCATCGGTTCTTCCTTAAAGGATTTATCATTGTCAGAGTCTAAAACTTCTTTTACATCTGTGAAACAAAGACATTTATATAAATGTAATTTTTAGTCTGAAATGTGGAATTCATGATAATATTTTCACTTTAAAAAATACCAGTTTTTATGATTTTTACTCAAAACCTTAACTATAAATAGCTATATATTTAAAAGTTCCTGATATGATTAAAATAGGTCAATGGACAGGGCTAAACTTTATAAAAGGTTAAAAAACACATACATTCCAAATATTTAAATATTCTGATTCCTAGTATCTAAAAATGATGGAATGCCACAAGGAAAAATAACTTAGTATGTGATAGCTATTGCATATACCAGTACCTTCACATAAGATTTTGTACAGAGTATTTTATGGTTATTTTATGGTTATAAAACATATTAAGCCTCATGCATTATCTAACTTATCTAGTTTTTAAAAAAACAACTTTTCACAAAAGTCAATGTAAGTTCCTCAAAAGGCTGAACATACAGTTATCTCTTGATCCAGCAATTCCACCCCTACGTATTTACCCAAGAGAAATGAAAACATATGTCCATATAAAAACTTGTACATGAATGTTCATATTTCCATTATTCTTAATAGCCAAAGAGAAACCACCCAAATGTCCACCATGAATGGATAAACATAACATGACGTATCCATACAATAGAATATCATTTGTAAATAAAAAGGAATGAAGTATTGATACATGCTACAACATGGATGAAATCTGAAAACATGCTAAGTGAAAGAAGCCAGACACAAAGGACCACATACTACCTGATTCCATTTATATGGAATGTCCAAAACAGGCAAATCCATAGAGACAGAAAGTAGATTGGGATTTAGGGAGGACTGACTGCTAGTGGGTATGAGGTTTCTTTTTGGGTGATGAAAAATGTTCTAAAATTGAGTATGGTGATAGATGAACAACTCTGTGAATATAGTAAAAACTACTGAATTGTACACTGTAAGTGGGTGAGTTATATGGCATATGAATCATGTTTCAATAATGCTATTATCAAAGAGACATTGCAGTACCTTTCCTGCTGTGCGAACTAGATCCAGTGCTTTCTTATCACCCCCAGGCTGCCCTCCACACTTTTCTCTCCTTACCTTGGTCCTTCTTCTCAGTAACCTTTGAAATGTCCATTTCACTTTGGTCTGCTCCTTTTGTAGCATCTGAATCTTTTACCTCGCCTTTCTCAGAATCAGACTCTGTTTTTATTTTTTTTGGACTTCGTGGACTTTTTCTTCTATCTGATTCATCCATATTTTCATCCATATTATTTTTAGCTAAAAAAAACCCCAAGTATATAGTAATTACAAGTATGTCAAATATTAGCAATTTACTTTAATACACCTAGTTTAGTGGAAATTATCAAGTATATTCCAGCAATTTATACTTTTTTTAATTCAAAAAACCCAAAATACAAAAGTTGAAGCTATTACATTCTTTCTTATATGCTCAGCTGACCTAAAGCATAGAAGTAATGACTACAGTTTAGATGTACTTCAGAAGCCTTCACATATGAGACTATTTCAACCTGTTCACTGACTTCACAAAGTCTGCATCAGTGGTTTCTAACATACTTTGTATTACAGAACCATATTAGAATTGGATAAATGCTATGATCCCCTACCCAGAAAAAAAGTACATACACAAGCTTTTGTAATAAATTTCAATGGCATTTGAAATTTGAATACAGTTGAAGTTTATCTATAGATTCCAAGTTAAGAATACTGAAGTCTGTATCACAGAAAAGAGAAATAACCGAATGCAATGTGTAGCCTTGTTTGGGCCTGATTTACTACTGGTTTCTTCCCTGCTGCCAACTGGGAGGAAAAGACTCAAAAGATGCTCCAAGACCAACTTGGTACCTGCTAGATAAAGGCCCAGCATTTGGACAATAGAAAACCCCATGCTAAGGAAAGTGGACACAAAATAAATTTGCAAAAGCCTAAATATTTTGCATATTGATAATCTGGATTTTATTACATAGGTCAAACACAATTAAAGAAAAGCTCTCTATAATTCTTTCTAAGTGCTACACAGGTAACTGGAACAATGAAATAGTAATAAAAATTATAACAATCTTTTAGAATTTATTATAATGGACATTTAGCTTGAATATAATCAGATAATGTAAATGAATACTGAATATTTCTATTTAGCAAATAGAAAGTTATTGAACATCTGCTATATGCAAGACACTCCTAGTCCCTAAAATATAAATTCCAGTGAGCTCTATAAAATACATGTTTTTTTTCTGTTAAAAGGTAATTCAGTGACAACTTTCCCACATTAACAGTTTCAAAAATCTACTGGTTCAGGTTTCATGAGAACCATTCACAAGGAAGCCAAATCAGTTAGCTAGGTGTGTACATAGCACTTATTTGGCACTACAGCATGGGCTTCACAGGAAAGACCATATCACACCATAAATTAGCAAATATGCTGCAAAGTGAACAGAACTGCTTTTGAAAATTGCTTAGATAACAAAGGAGAGACAACGTGGTAGAGTGCAAAAAGGGCAACGGAAGCGCCATCTGTGTGACCTTCAGTATGGCACTTAACACCTTCATGAAATAATTTGTTTATTTAACATGAGTTTCAAAATATTTACCTCCTAAAAGGGCAGTTCACCTCTAGAGTTCTGTGATTCTAAACACTAAAGTTGGGACTTCCCAGCTGGCGCAGTGGTTAAGAATCCGCCTGCCAATGCAGGGGACACAGGTTCGAGCCCTGGTCCGGGAAGATCCCACATGCCACGGAGCAACTACGCCCATGCACCACAACTACTGAGGTTGTGCTCTAGAGCCCACAAGCCACAACTACTGAGCCTGCGAGCTGCAACTACTGAAGCCTGCGCACCTAGAGCCCGTGCTCCACAACAAGAGAAGCCACCACAATGAGAAGCCCACGCACCGCAACAAAGAGTAGCCCCCACTCGCCACAACTAGAGAAAGCTCAGGCGCAGCAACGAAGACCAAACGCAGCCAAAAAATAAATAAATAAAGTCATTAGCCAGTAGCATAAACTGAGTTACTATCTCCTTTATGTGATAGTGTTATGGAAGCCTCTATCGCTTTCTTTCTGGTTTTGTTAAACGTTACAATGCCGAGGTCACCAGACTGTGTTTCCTCAAGAAGTCAGGCAGTACTGAATTTAAGATTTTAGAAAAACAGTTAGGTAGCTGAGGCCTTCTTTCTTTTAACAAGTTTTATTCTATCATCTTTTTAAGCTAAAATCCTAGATACCAAAATCCCATGAATAAAGGTAATTTTAAAAACTTTAGAGTTTATAATTATTAAACTACATTAGTAATTTTTCACATTCTAGTAAGAATTGCAGAAAAACACTTTCATCCAAAATATAGTCAATATACTACAAATTTTTAAGAATACAAATCAGAAACAATTATGCAGGAAAAACAGCTTAAGTTACTTACTTTCTTCTAATGACTTTCTGTAATTCACGTTAGTATTGCCTGGCAATTTAGGAACAAACCTATAAACATGAGTTTTACTAATCCAGCTCCAACCACCATATCCTGTTACTCTGTATTCCTCTCCTTTTTGTTTCCAAACCTGGTGTAAGTGAAAACATGCTGATTAAACAAGGATGAGAATGTTTTATAAAGCACATGTGGTTTTACACATTTTTACTAAATAAAATCAATGGTCAGGCAAATTAATCTACCAGTCCATTTTATTTTCACTGAGAATCAAAGATTTATGAAGAAACTTAATATTCCTTTCTAATATGAAAAATATAGAACAATTTTACATTTATAACAATTTCTACAAATTGGTCTAATGACTCACCTATAGTCTACTAACATAAACCTATGCTTATAAAATTGCCAGAAAGAATTACTTCATTCCAACTACGTTAATTGAAAGTGTGTCAAAAGTAAAAATAAATTACTAAGTATTCAAAACTGCAGAATCAAAGTCTCAGAAATGGCTAACACAATTTAAAAGATCATACCAAAATTACCTGATGTTTAACTGGAAACGTATATTTTACCCATGTAGCTTGTTGCATTGTTTCTTCCTCTTCTTGTTTTTTCTCTTTTTTTTTGACTTTCTCCTTTTCTTCTCTTTCAATTGATGTCATTCTATGTAACCTAAGAATATATGGATAGAAAGACAGAATTACACTCAACTATAAAATATAAACAAAAAAGATAAAAATATAGTACTGAAAATTAGGAAGACAAAAACAAAGAATGGTTAGCTATAATCCCACAGCCCAGAAAACCCAGACTCATAAAAATAAGTAGATGTACAATTCTCTAATAGGAAAAAAATCAAATAGTACAAAAAGGAAAAAAATAGAACATGCTATCCTTCTCATATGCCTCTCCATAAGAAATATACTCACTTATGACTTATTTATGCATACATCAACACTGTAATATAATATCCTTTTTGTGTAATTATAAATACAATTACACAGTCTTTAATCAATGAAAAACTACACTAGATCTTTCCATACCAGAAGATACATATCTTCTTTCCTTCCCCCAAAAAGACCAACAAATCCCAAAACTCTTATTTTATCAACCAATATTCCTATTTCTACTAGTACTTGGGATTTTTAAGTCTTCAGAGGGTCCACTAACATAGAACTCAGGTTTCCTACAACCACAGAGAAAGGGACCCACAGGGCTTCTGCTTCTGGATGACAGGAAGGGTTGGGCAGGAAGGACCACATGGACTGGGCATTAATCATTAGGCCTAGGGCACAGACCACACTCTTTTTCCAGGTAAGAAAATAGATATCACTGCACCTACCAGTAAGGAGATGGGCAGGTCTGTGGTGAGGTTCTACTTTAAGGTGATCAGATTTTCATGAATGGGAATATTTCCCATAATGAAGAACATTAACCAAAATCTACAAAGAAAGGAGCTCCGGTCTCTAAGAGCCCTAGTGGTAGAAGAATTGCTTTTATCATACCCTACCCAGATGTAGCCAATTTCAAATGCACAGCTATGTGAAAAGAATAAAGAGATCTTTTGTTAACTCGGGGGAGCAGAAGAAAGATGTGAGAGGGGATTTAATTCTTTTCACCTCTGTCCCTCCACCAAAAACTTCCTATTTATCTATCTCCACTTTGAATAAAGTTTTGTGTCCTTGTGATTACAGCACCCTAGAATCTAGTGTCCCCCAGGCCAAAAGCTCATGCCTGTTAACTGCACACAACTAGTATAGCAAAGATTCATCTCTCACTACTGATGGGAGAGGAGAGGGAGTGGATTCTCACTGGGGACTAATTTAGTCTCAGATACCATAGTTTGCAACCAGGGAGTGGGCAAAACTCTGGAGGCACAACATAGTGGATAACCTGCCAGCCTCAGCTCTCCAGAGTGAAGAAGTAGTGACTGAGCTACGACCAAGTAGTATTTCTCAACAGGGTTTTTGTGGGTTCAGCTTTAAACACCTATAAAAGGCCAGGTCTGGCACAGCAACTGAGCCATCTTCGCAAATGGTGGCCAGGAATGGAGCACTGTCTGGGGAGAACACCAGTACAGTGACACTCTGGGAACGCACAGTTAAGCTGGGCACTCAGCTTGTGCTCTTGGTGTTCACATGGGGAACAGGTCCATCTTCATCATCAAAGACAGGCTTCATCTTGCTGACGCCAGGCCAGTGAGGTAGTATTGTAGCTAAACTGTGATGTCCGCTCCCCCAGAATAGATTCTACAGTTCTCACTATCTCCAACACAATCCTTATGGGAAAAGGCAGCAGGAAAGGTGAGCTCTGCAGGAGTTCAATTCCATTTAGTTGGGCAGAAATCTTGGCTACTGCTGGCAGCCTGACGCTGGTACTACGAGCCTCCAGACACCACTCTGTACTGGCGGGTGCACTGGGGGCAGGGGCTCCCTCCACACATCCTCGGTTCAGAGAGCTGGGCCAGGAGTGTGGACTGAGCCTCAACTCCGTTCCCCACCTCCACAGGGTTTTGTTGTGTTTCTCTTCCTATTACAAACAAAACTACAGGAAACCATGTTTTACGTGTTTCTTAGCAAACTTGAGGAATATCCCTTTATGTTTCCCACTGGTAGAATGGCTGAGTCCAAAGAGTATTATATTTAAAGTGCTGACAGATGGTGCCCAATTGCTCTTCAGATTTGTACGCTCCACACTGCCATCAATTATAAAGCAACCCTGCCTTCCCGCACCTTCACTCAAGTTGGTACCAAACTTCTCAATTACTAGCCCAATTGAGAGAGAAGAAATACTATCCCACTGTTTTTATTTACATTTCTTTAATTATGAGAGAAGTAACCACTTTTTTATGTCTACTGGCCTTTTATATTTATTTTTCTGCCAAATGCTTGTTCAAATCCTGTGTCTTATCTGTAATGGGCTTTTCATTTATAAAAGGTCTTTTTCATTTATAAAAGGAAAGTTTCCATTTGTGGTGCACATATTTTTCCTCAGTGTGTCATCTGTCTTTTGGATTTGATTATAATATTTTTCCACTCAGAACTTTAAATACATATATCCACTTTTTCATCTATGGCATCTGGGTTTTATAGCTGTTTGAAAAGAAAGTACCACAACAGAAACATAAATTAATCCACGCACTCTTAAGTTTTTTGTTATAGTTTTTAACAATATATTGGGTATTTTTCAATCCTCATTTGTCTGAATGTTTTTGCTGAGGCAGGAATCTGGGTGATATTTTCCCCAAACACGCCCTCTTCTCCTTCTCTGACAGGCAAAGCTATCACAGTGGATTCCCACATGTGTTTAGGTCTATTTCTGGATTCTCTGTTTGATTCCACTGCTCTACTTCTTCTGTAGTACAAATTATTCTGATTATCATAGCTTCAAGATACATTCTAAATATCTATTCTCTTTTTTTGAAATACCTACTTCCCTTTTCTTACACATTTTCTAGAGGAAATATTTGTATCATTTTGGTCATGCCTCCCTCTCCCTCCAGGAAGAAAACTCCTATTCACAATGCAAATGAATATTAAATTTGATAGATTAAGTCAATATAATTAATATACTGCATGGCATCTTTAGAAAAATGTAACATACATATGTAAGCATATGATGTATCTTTTCATTTACTCAAAGTATCCTTTGTATCTTTTTTTTTTTTTTTTTTTTGGCCACTGCACAGCAAGTGGATCCTAGTTCCTCAACCAGGGATTGAACCTGCAGTGGAAGTGCAAAGTCCTAACTACTGGACTGCCAAGGAAGTCCCAAAGTATCCTTTATATCCTTAGTAAAGTTTTAACGATTTCTTTACATGCTCCTAAATATTTATTAAATATATTCCTGGTTTGAGGTGTTTTGTCGTTGCTGGATGTTTTCTTCATTGTAATTTTTAGAAATATGTAAACTGTAACCAAGTTAAGAAACAGAACCTTATCAATAACCACTACATCCAAAACTAGTGTGTCCCACCCCCAGGCAGCCACTATCCTGACTTTTGTGTTATCATTTCCTTTGCTTTTCTTTATAGTTTTACCACCGCCTATGTGTGTATCCCAAACAATATAAAGTTTGGCTTTTGAAAACTCAGCAAGAAGAAAACTAGCTGCATGAGCAAGAACAATATTGTCACTATTAAAAGAAGGTTCCCAGGAAAAAATGAATTTGTCTCCAGGTCACCTTTCACAAGTTAAGAGCCTCTTGTGGTGCAATCAGAGGGCACAGTCATAAGCAACGCCTAGAAGACAGTGCGCTCACCACACTCAGGGTACCTGGCAGGACCATGTGTAAACAGGTGCACTGCAGAGACAGAATCATGCATTGCTCTGCTCTTCCTGCTTTTGTGCCTTTTGAGGATTCTATGGCGTGACGGGTGAAAATTCTCAGTTCTCCCCCACTGACTTGGGATTTGGCTTTCCTGGGTAGGGTACCACTCATCCTCTGGCAATACTGCTTGCAGTTTTACTGGTGCTGTCTTCTCCGTTGTTCCCCTTGTCCCTTGTGGGTTTATGCTTTGAAAAAATCTCTTTGCCATAGTTTTGGTGGAGTTCAGTGGGGAGCAAAATTAGATGTGCTCATTCAATTTGTTATTTTAACTCAGAACTCCCGCTTTTCTTCATGGT
This sequence comes from Grampus griseus, assembly GCF_964374135.1. Lineage (NCBI taxonomy): Eukaryota > Metazoa > Chordata > Mammalia > Artiodactyla > Delphinidae > Grampus > Grampus griseus. The sequence continues at coordinate 13,650,269 of NC_139014.1, read as the reverse complement.
TACTATCTGCATATATAAAACCGACTGTTCAGTATGGGGGTCACCTTAATTAATTTTCATATTGTTTTATAGTTTTTCAGTCAATTAAGTATATAATGAGATCAACTATATATAATTGTCCCTACATTTACCTATTTATGTTTTATTTCTCTCAGTAAATTGCATTAATACTTTAAAGAAAAGTTAAAAGATAACAGCAACAGTGGGGATCTCTGTTTTGTTCCACCTAAATGTTAATGGGAATACTTCAAGGGTTTCATCAAAAAACATGACGGTTTGGTCTGAAATACATTTTTACGAAAAAGGGGAGGGGGCATTCATCTATTTCTACTTACCCAAGTTTTTTTATAAACCAAGAATTAATAATGAACTTATATCTTCTTAATAAACAAATACCTTCTTGACATCTAATGAGAAAATCAAAGTTTTCTTTCTTTGACTTCTTAAAATAGCAAGGTATTAATAATCTCCTAAGAACAGACAAATCTTCCATACCTAGAGGAAGTCAAATTAGTCATGATTTATTATTCTTTTAATTTACTCTTGACTATATTTGCTAATGCTCTAAGATTTCTTGCATACACTTCTATTTGCTATTAATTATTAATCAATGGTAAATATTAATAAATGAGACAGGGCCATGATTTTCTATTTATCTATTTAACAAGTTTTAGAACAGTTTTGTACTAACAGAAATAATACTGAACCGGATTTCCTTCTTTTCTATTTTATGGAACAGTTTAAACAGAATTACCCGTTTCCTAAAATTTGAAGAACTTCCTTATGAAATCATCTGGCCCTGCCCATCTCCTTACTGATAGGTGCAGTGATATCCTTCAAACTGAACCAGAAATCCTTTTCTTGCCCAAGAGTGTGGCCTCTGCCCTACTATCCAATGATTCAGATCAGTGGGACTCTTCCTCCCCAACCCTTCCCCCACCCAAAAGGAGGAGTCCAGTGGGGCACTTTCTCTATGGATGTAGGAAGCCTGAATGCTATGTTAGTGGACTCTGTGAAGGTCTGAAATCCAAAGTATCAGTGAGAGAGATTCAGAAATATTGTTTGTTACGACCCCCTTTTCATTCTTGATATTGGTTATTTGTTCTTTATCCGCCCCCCCGCCGCCCCGTTCCTGATAATCTCATCAGAGGTTTGTAAATATAATAGTATCTAAGGTACACATCTGCTTCCTATTTCATCAAATATTGACATATTTCCCATCTTTGGTTTGACTCATTGAGACGCATGCCTAGCTAGTTAATTTGCAGTTTTTCTTGTTTAGTGTAAGCATTGAAGGCTACCCATTTCCCCTAGGTACTCTTTAGCTGTTTCCCACAAATTTCAGTTTATGTTGTATTCTCATGAACATTCAATTCATAATGTTTTCTAGTTTCCATTATGATTTTTTTACCATTTGTTATTTATTTAGAAGCATATTTCTTAAGTGTCAAGCATATAGGCCTTACACTTCTTTAAACTTTTACCACAAATGTCTACATCCCTAAACAATACAGCATTATATTAGCACACATTCTTTTAACCTTTACATAAATAGAATCACACTACATATATTTTCATACGAAGAACTGTTTCACTCTGCTGTACTTTTTTTTTTTTTTTTTGCCGTACACGGGCCTCTCACTGCTGTGGCCTCTCCCGTTGCAGAGCACAGGCTCTGGGCGCACAGGCTCAGTGGCCATGGCTCACAGGCCTAGCCACTCCGCGGCATGTGGGATCTTCCCGGACCGGGGCACGAACCCCTGTCCCATGCATCGGCAGGCGGACTCTCAACCACTGTGCCACCAGGGAAGCCCCTATTTTTAGTTTTTTAAGGAACCTCCATACTGTTCTCCACAGTGGCTGTATCAATTTACATTCCCACCAACAGTGCAAAAGGGTTCCCTTTTCTCCACACGCTCTCCAGCATTTATTGGTTGTAGATTTTTCTTTTTACATCTTTATTGGAGTATAATTGCTTTCCAATGGTGTGTTAGTTTCTGCTTTATAACAAAGTGAATCAGTTATACATATACATATATTCCCATATCTCTTCCCTCTTGCGTCTCCCTCTCTCCCAACCTCCCTATCCCACCCCTCCAGGCGGGCACAAAAGCACTGAGCTGATCTCCCTGTGCTATGCGGCTGCTTCCCACTAGCTATCTATTTTACGTTTGGTAGTGTATATATGTCCATGCCTCTCTCTCACTTTGTCACAGCTTACCCTTCCACCTCCCCATATCCTCAAGTCCATTCTCTAGTAGGTCTGTGTCTTTATTCCTGTCTTACCCCTAGGTTCTTCATGACATTTTTTTTTCTTAAATTCCATATATATGTGTTAGCATACGGTATTTGTCTCTCTCTTTCTGACTTACTTCAGTCTGTATGACAGACTCTAGGTCTATCCACCTCATTACAAATAGCTCAATTTCGTTTCTTTTTATGGCTGAGTAATATTCCATTGTAGATATGTGCCACATCTTCTTCATCCATTCATCCGATGATGGACACTTAGGTTGCTTCCATCTCCGGGCTATTGTAAATAGAGCTGCAATGAACATTTTGGTACATGACTCTTTTTGAATTATGGTTTTCTCAGGGTATATGCCCAGTAGTGGGATTGCTGGGTCATATGGTAGTTCTATTTTTACTTTTTTAAGGAACCTCCATACTGTTCTCCATAGTGGCTGTACCAATTCACATTCCCACCAGCAGTGCAAGAGTGTTCCCTTTTCTCCACACCCTCTCCAGCATTTAATTGTTTCTAGATTTTTTGATGATGGCCATTCTGACCGGTATGAGGTGATACCTCATTGTAGTTTTGATTTGCATTTCTCTAATGATTAATGATGTTGAGCATCCTTTCATGTGTTTGTTGGCCATCTGTATATCTTCTTTGGAGAAATGTCTATTTAGGTCTTCTGCCCATTTTTGGATTGGGTTGTTTAATTTTTTGATATTGAGCTGCATGAGCTGCTTGTATATTTTGGAGATTAATCCTTTGTCAGTTGCTTCGTTTGCAACTATTTTCTCCCATTCTGAGGGTTGTCTTTTCATCTTGTTTATGGTTTCCTTTGCTGTGCCAAAGCTTTTTAGTTTCATTAGGTCCCATTTGCTTACTTTTGTTTTTACTTCCATTTCTCTAGGAGGTGGGTCAAAAAGGATCTTGCTGTGATTTATGTCATAGAGTGTTTTGCCCATGTTTTCCTCTAAGAGTTTTATAGTGTCTGGCCTTACATTTAGGTCTTTAATCCATTTTGAGTTTATTTTTGTGTATGGTGTTAGGGAGTGTTCTAATTTCATTCTTTTACATGTAGCTGTCCAGCTTTCCCAGCACCACTTATTGAAAAGGTTTTCTTTTCTCCACTGTACATTCTTGTCTCCTTTAGCAAAGATAAGGTGACCATAGGTGCATGGGTTTATCTCTGGGCTTTCTATCCTGTTCCATTGATCTATATTTCTGTTTCTGTGCTAGTACCATACTGTCTTGATTACTGTAGCTTTGTAGTATAGTCTGAAGACAGGGAGCCTGACTCCTCCAGCTCCGTTTTTCTTTCTCAAGACTGCTTTGACTATTCGGGGTCTTTTGTGTTTCCATACAAGTTGTGAAATTTTTTGTTCTAGTTCTGTGAAAAATGCCATTGGCAGTTTGATAGAGATTGCACTGAATCTGTAGATTGTTTTGGGTAGTAGAGTCATTTTCACACTGTTGATTCTTCCAATCCAAGAACATGGTATATCTCTCCATCTGTTTGTATCATCTTTAATTTCTTTCATCAGTGTCTTATAGTTTTCTGCATACAGGTCTTTTGTCTCCTTAGGTAGGTTTATTCCTAGGTGTTTTATTCTTCTTGTTGCAATGGTAAATGGGAGTGTTTCCTTAATTTCTCTTTCAGATTTTTCATCATTAGTGTATAGGAACGCAAGAGATTTCTGTGCATTAATTTTGTATCCTGCTACTTTACCCAATTCATTGATTGGCTCTAGTAGTTTTCTGGTGGTATCTTCAGGATTCTCTATGTATAGTATCATGTCATCTGCAAACAGTGACAGTTTTACTTCTTCTTTTCCAATTTGGATTACTTTTAATTCTTTTTCTTCTCTGATTGCTGTGGCTAAAGCTTCCAAAACTATGTTGAATAATAGTGGTGAGAGTGGGCAACCTTATCTTGTTCCTTAGCAGAAATGGTTTCAGTTTTTCATCATTGAAAACGATGTTGGCCCAACCCCTAGTTTTAATGTGCTTTTTCCCCAACTTACTAGGGAGGTTAAGCATCTTTTCACGTTTCTTGGCTATTTGTGTCTCCTCTTCCCTAAATTATGTTTGTACCTCTGGCCTTTTTTTCTACTAAATAGTTTGATTTTTTTTCTTACTGAACTGTAGAAGTTCTTGAATATACTGTGTATACTAACCTTTTTTTGATTATAGTATAATAAAACAATAAAAACACCTTCAACCAGTCTAGGATTCAGTCTTTTAGGATGACACATTACTATAAAACTCAAACCACAGAAAACCACTGTTTACTGCTATGTACATATGTGATAAAACTACACAGTAAAAGGAAGGGTGTAACAAAACACAAATGTAAAAATGATGGTTATCTCTCAGGAAAGGCAAGGTAATATGAATGCAAAGTAAATGCAATAATAATGTTCTTATTTTTAAATTGGGTGGTGAATTCACAGGTGTTCATTTTATTATTACCCATTATAGCTTATGTATTTCACACAATCTTATGTACATATCACATAATAAATGTGAAGAAGGAAAGTCACTTTTAGTACATGCACACACACAGGCATACACATGCACACTCATTCAAATCTGACAGACAGCACTCTTACAAATGAAATAAATAAAGCCTGCCTTAGCTATGTTAGGGGAGATACTAAATGAATCAAGAAGGAAATAAAACAATCAGAAGAGAAAAGGAAGGAAGTATGGCAGGAAGAAAAGCAGGAAGAAGGAACGAGTGAAAGCAAAGAGAGGCAAAGAAGGGAGGAAAAAGGGAAGGAAATGGAGAAGGAGAGAGGGAGGGAGGAAGAAGAGAACTTTTTTTGCTCCAGAGTCACAAAGATAATCTCTTATATTCTCTTCTTAGAGTTTTAACGTCTGCTTTTCTCATTTAGAATTTACTCTACCTGGAACTGACTACTGTGTATAATATAAAGAATGAAGTTCAATTTACCACTGTACGGACAACTAATTTCCTCCTCATCTTCTATTAGACAGTTCATCCTTTCCAATGCTACTTCCAACACATACTGTATTTCCATATATGGGTTGGTCTCTTTCTGGACTGTTTATTCTGTACCACTGGTCTATTTGTTTATACCACAGTATTATAGCTACCAAGTAAGTTTTGTTACATGGGAGGGCAAGTCCTTCCACCTCGTCCCTCAAATTTACCTTTTCTATTGTTGCCCCTTTCCATAAAAACTTTTTAACCATCTTGTGAAATTCTACAGAAAGCCCAACTATAATTATTAATGTGTTTGAACTTAATCTGTATATTAAGGTGAGAAAAATTGACATTGTCAAGACACTGAGTCTTCCTATATGTGAACAGGAGATATATTTTCATTTATTTAGGTGTTCTTTAATGTTTTTCAACCAAGACTTCATAAACTTTTTCAAAAAAGATCCTGCCTCCAAAACTTTACTATTGAATATCATAATAAACAAACATTTTATAATAAAATATTTGGTTGAATTTCTAGATACTGCCTTAGGATCAAGTCTTAGAAGTCTGTCACCTAAACATCTGTGACCATACTACTGCCAAAGTGTAAGTCCTATTATTAATTTCTAATTTTCATGAATCATGGTCTCTAATTTTTTAAAAATTCAGAGTATGCTATTTTATATCACCTCATCAAAATTTAAAAAAAAGTTCTTTCATATATATTACCAGATGTGTCATACTAATACAATTCATGATACAATTTTATAACTCTAGTTACAGGTTTAAAAGACTAGTCATGGGAACTCCCTGGCTGTCCAAAGTTTAGGACTCCACGATCTCACTGCCGAGGGCCCGGGTTCAATCTCTGGTCAGGGAAAGAAGATCCCACATGCCATGCAGTGTACCAAAAAAAATTTTAAAAATAAAATAAAACAGGATAAAAGACTAGTCATAATGACATACCAGGAGGGGAAAAAACCCTAACTAAAAAAAAAATGAATTGCATTTTCATTAGAACGTTTAATATTTAGAAACGAATTTATAAAAGCTTTGACTTAGTCTTTTTTTTTTTTCCTTCGGTACGCAGGCCTTTCACTGTTGTGGTCTCTCCCATTGCGGAGCACAGGCTCTGGACGTGCAGGCTCAGCAGCCATGGCTCACGGGCCCAGCTGCTCCACGGCACGTGGGATATTCCCGGACCGGGGCACGAACCCATGTCCCCTGCATCGGCAGGCGGACTCTCAACAACTGAGCCACCAGGGAAGCCCTGACTTAGTCATTTTAAGTTACATTTGAGTACTGAAGTTTTCTTTAGCAACATTTAGCTTAGCTTTAGTTCTCAAAATATTGGTCTCTGCCACCAGAGACCACCAACACAAGTTTCAGGATGAGCACTGAATAGGAGACTGTTGGGACAGAAGAGTTTGGGGAAAGCCTGGAAGTAAATGCAAGAAGGAAAAACAGAAATATAGGCCTCACAATTGCCTCTGACTTTCCCCTTGCTCTCCCTGCCCTGAGAAAAGGCGGCAGTGAGAAAAATACAGGCACACCACCCATTTAGCTCTCCTCTCCTGGGCTGCACCGTTCGTAGCACCTTAACTTAACCCTTTTTTTTTTTTTTTTTAATCCTAGGAAGAATTAAGTCCATTCCATTTGTGGAAGCTTCTACCAGTAGCAGCAATTACAATCAAAATAGGAGGGAGAGAGGAAAGAGTATCCATAAGATTTATGGGGGGGAAACACTACAGAAAACTGACAGCAACCCTTAGCAGATGAAAAATATTTAGTAGGCATATTTATTTTTCTTAAAATTTTTCATTATACGATAAAACACAGGGGGCTTCCCTGGTGGTGCAGTGGTTAAGAATCCATCTGCCAATGCAGGGGACATGGGTTTCAGTCCTGGTCCACGAAGACCCCACATGCCACAGAGCAACTAAGCCCATGTGCCACAACTACTGAGCCTGAGCTCTAGAGCCCGCGAGCCACAACTACTGAGCCTGCATGCCACAGCTACTGGAGCCCGAACACCTAGAGCCCGGGCTCTGCAACAAGAGAAGCCACCACAATGAAAAGCCCACGCACCGCAACAAAGAGTAGCCCCCACTCGCTGCAACTAAAGAAAGCCCGCGCGCAGCAACAAAGACCCAACGCAGCCAATAAATAAATAAATAAATAAATAAATAAATAAATTTATTTTTTAAAAAAAGATAAAACACAGGTGTAGAAAGCAACACAAAATATATTTAAATTTTAAAAAAATACAGCATTGTACCTTTGGAGTGGGCCCTGTAGAGGGGCAGGGAAGGTAGAAGGAGCCTTTCTTTTTACATTGAATAATAATTTACATTTTTTACCATAAGCTTATATTAGGTTTATAATAAGAACTTTTTAAAAATTAAAGTTAAAAAATAAATCCATTAGGGCTAAAAAGTAGATTCAAGTCACAAAATTTATCTTTTTTGTTAACCGTCTGCTAAAGTCACACAACTCTGGGTCTACTTAGGAGCTACATGATCTTTGGCCAGATACTCGACTCTAAATAAATCAAGATGTCTAGCACACTCCAGAATAAATATTCAAAAAATATAAGCATTCCTTCTATTCAATAAAAACACTTTTCACTTTAGAACATATTTTTCATTTTCATATACCTGATCTCTTCTCATCTTCATTATAATCCTATATCCTAAATAAGAACTAATGTTTATTCAGGTTTACATCTTACATGTTTTCCTCCATCTTATAGGAGGAAAATGAGGTCAAGAAGAGTTGAGTCTTTATTATGGCCTTTTCAACACATTAACTTTCATTATTAATAGACTAATATTCCAAAAGGGAGACTAACACACCATTCACAAGGCTCAGAATTCACTTACCTGGTATGTCCTAAAGATTCCCGCCAGATTGGGAGCATCACAACTGGTTTAACCGCACACTCCAAAATAGCTAAAGCCAACGCAAATTCTCTGGGTTTGCTACACATCTGAACGGCCTTGATCCAATTTGCCCTAAATTTCAGAAGGGAAAAAAAAAAGGAAAAAACAAAATTTCATCTTGTTGATCTTAAATTAAAAGCACAAGAGCTGTAATTTATGAAGACTTCATCTTATAGGGCATATGCTTCTAGGCTAAGCAGGTATAAAATACACTGCTACTGGAAGTTTCTACCTCACAGAATCATAGGTTTTAAACACTGGAGGAATCTCAGAGGTCAATTAATTCGTCCTCCAAATCTTTAAACCTTCTATGATGTTCTGGAACTCTGTCTGGACTCCACTTGGTTCCGGGAATAAAGACTCTGCTTTCCAGAAATCTTTCCAATGTTAGTGTTGGATCGGTAACTTTAGAAGTAAAGTTACTCATATTCCTAACATCCTCAGTGTTCTGCTGACTAACATGACTTCATTCAATTCATTAATAATGACAGTTTAAAGTATGCAACTGCAATAATCATTTTGTAAATATTTACTATATTTACAGCAATAAATAAACCTTAGTTTCCTTTACCTGTGTGAAGCCCAGTTGGGATGAAGAAAGGAGGAAGGGATATTGTTTTCCAACTGGGTGATAGTCAGTCTCAGAGTAGATATGGTAAGAACTTTGGATCCATGGACAGAACCATTCCATTTGAACTCTCCAGCTGGAGTCAGACAGAATTTATGTGCAAGATGCCTTCTCTTATCATGGTCTTCTCTGTGCTGGTGCTTATTCAAAGCAAATGAATTGGTGGAGTACTGATTGTGGTAGACGCGATACTTTCCCTCTTGACCCAACTTAAAATAATTGTTGATATTTCCCTTCATGACCACTTCCTTTTTGGTGCTCAACCGTGAAATTTCTCCTTGAGAATTAACTACCAGTACCTGACCAAGAAAATAAGAAGATTCCATTATTTATGTCAAATATGTAAATTTGATCAATTGTCTTTCAATAATTTGTAATTTATCATTCAAAATAAGTTAAGATACATCTTATGACTGAACTTTTGAAGTTTAAAGATTTTTTTGATGTGGACCATTTTTTAAAGTCTTTTATTGAATTTGTTACAATACTGCTTCTGTTTTTCTCTGCTTTGGTTTTTTGGCCGAGAGGCATGTGGGATCTTAGCTCTCCGATCAGGGATCGAACCCGCACCCCCTGCATTGGAAGGCGAAGTCTTAACCACTGGACGGCCAGGGAAGTCCCTAAACTTCTGAAGTTTAAAAGTTGAGTTAAAAGCTAAAGCTAATTGTTTATAATTAAACAACCAAGATATGCCTGCAAAAAGAAAGAAAGCTAAGCTCTATTAAAGTGCCTATTATATGTTGGACATTATTAAGTACTTTCATGTATCTCAAATATACACATGAAACTAAATGTTATAGTTTCTAAATATATAAATCATTCACCAATCATTTTCTCAAGCTTACAATATACAGGGGTTAGAGACAAAAGAGGGCATGAGGGCATTATGTGTACTATTCCCGCAAACATATATTCCTAAAAATACCTTTTCTTCTGCTCCTTTTATCATTCCAGCTTTAGATAAGAGCCCATGGATACGTTAAAATAGTGTTTCAAATAGTTGATTCCAATCCTTTAGTGGACTGTGAAATCAATAGTGGGGCTTATTCAGCTTTAAAAAAAATGAAATATAATACAATAGACTAGAAAAGAAAATACCAGAATGCTTCCCACATGGTAAAATACTACTTCAGGAAACTTTTTTTTTTTTTTTTTTTTGCAGTACACAGGCCTCTCACTGTTGTGGCCTCTCCCGTTGCAGAGCATAGGCTCCGGACGTGCAGGCTCAGCGGCCATGGCTCACGGGCCCAGCCGCTCCGCGGCATGTGGGATCTTCCCGGACGGGGGCAGGAACCCGCGTCCCCTGCATCGGCAGGCAGACTCTCAACCACTGTGCCACCAGGGAAGCCCTACTTCAGGAAACTTTTGAACGTACTGGGTTGCTATGAAAAATGTCTTAGTGAGGGTCAGAGTAAAAAGAAGCCTGAAAGCCACTGCCTTAAAGCCATTTCTTTGATGTTAAAAACACTGCATTAAAAAACAAAACAAAACAAAACACTGCATAATCTTGCATATCTACCCTGCAAATAATTCTCAAATCTGAGAGACACAGCTGTGGCCCTTATTCTATCATCATGGCTTGCTGGGAGACAGAAATACTGAGTCCTAGCTTCAATCTTTTTGTTCACAGTCAGAGTTGAGATGCTGTGCTGTTCTATACACTGTGCTCTGCTATCAAGGGGTAAGTCTTATCTTTTAGCTGCAGGTTCATCTAAAATGACTACAGCCAGAATTGAGTATTAAATCTTTAATAAAGCCCACAAACAGCCTACCTGTTCCCACATGTGAAGAAGCAGCCTCTATCTCTTTAGAATTATATACAATAAAACTAACCATACAGTAAGAAAGAATACTACCCATTTACAGCATTTCTATGCATGGATTGAAATTTGGGTGTACAGCTATACTTATCATAATACAAACCTAACACTTTTAATCTCGTTACACTCTTGGAAGTGAGGAAAATAAAGTTCAAAAGTACCTCTACAAACTTCCTGCCCCTATTTTAAAAATTATTTTACATTCCAGAGATTTTTGTTTTAAACAGGAAAAACACACCTCTTTCCCCTCCTTAAATAATTTATTTGCTTCGTGGGCTGCGGCTGCCACCTGTTGGCTCTTCAGCTGACTCAGTTTGCTGTCTGGATTCCGTAACCTGGTGATAATCCGAGTTGAACCAGACGCTCCTCTTCCACCTCCAGGAGACTCACTTATTTCCCCATTAGACTTCTCTGATTTGAAATCACCTGTTATCAAATAAAAAGCCAAAAGTAATTGCTAACAGTAAATAAATTACATATAGTAATAACACCTTACTTATCCAAAACTTCTATCTGGTAGACAACTAAGATCCAGAAAATAAAAAGTCCTTGAACAGCCAAAGCAAATGCATTAATTCTTAAAGTTTTACTCCAAAGAAAGTATGTCAGAACTTTACTGTGAGTCATTTATTATTTTACAGGAAATTCAAACATGCCAGGTTATCTGTTTTAAAGCAGCTACTAGAAAAGAGGAAGGGCTGCTACAGATTTAACAAACATAACTCAAAATGCACACTAATAAAACATTGCCTTATATATTCGACATGGATTTCTGTATTAAAAGTAAAGGATATAATTAATTTTAGAAAGATTTCCACTGAAGTTCTGTTTAAATACCTAATAATTTAAAGCTTATAAACATAAATGTCAAGTGAATTCTTTCCTAAAGAATCTAGACAATTATCTGTGTATGCAGATAACTGTACATGTGAAAATCAACTACATTAGCTTTTTTAGATACAATAAAGGCCTCTCACATTTTCATAATATCTTAATTTTTTTAAGTGACAGATGTAACTGCCAAGGAGCAATTTCTGCTTTTCCAAAAATCTCACTTCAGCTGAAAATTTCTATACGTTCTAAAATGACTGCATCACTATCCAATTTCCACTGGCCAGACAGTTGAACAAGATCTCATGTTTCTTTCTTAATTTAAAGCTTTTAAAAACTAAGACAGTGTGGCACTGGCGAATGAAAAACCAAGCAGAAAATATGGCACTGACTAAATCAGGATGGGGTAGGGGTACTGGGTATCTTGCCATCTCAGGCTGGAAAGCTAGTAACCTTCAATGTGTGGTAGCAAAGCAGTTGGTTAGTTAGACTATCCACAATTTTCTCTCGGCTCTCAGACCATGATTCTATCCATGCTAGAGTTCTGTGCCAACATGATGAACTATAGCAGCAACTTTTTTTTTTTTTGGCCACATCACACGGCTTGAGGGATTTTAACTTCCCAACCAGCAACTGAACCCGGGCCCTCAGCAGTGAGAGTGTGGAGTCCCAACCACTGAACTGCCGGAGAATTCCCTACAGTGGCTACTTCTTGGGACTGTCTTTGAAGTTCTACAATAAAGACTTTTTAGACATCATTTAGTCAAGGCCAGACTTCCTAAAAGCAGAAAGGGAATGGCACAGCACTTTTTAAATTAAGCGCCTCAATTTAGAGCCAACAATCCAACAGGTGAGAGTCAATCCTTTGCCACTTGCTAAGTTTAGTGCAAATAAGGGAAAGGAGGCAGAAAATTCATCCCTGGGGGTATGACTTGAAGGAGCAGAGAGAGGGAACAAGGCTAAGAGTGGAGATCATTGTCTAGCACACCCTGCCCAAAGGCCACATTCCTGTTTAAAGGAGTGGATCACTGTGATGCAGCCTGGAGGCTGAGTACAGAGCTGCCTGGCCCTAGCCCCCCTAACTCACTGTTTAATGAGTCAAGAGGTAGGAGCCTAGACAGACTTCGCTCACCTGGGGGCTGGGGCAGACAAACTGGGCAAGTAGAGGGGGTTTACCCTCAGAGACTCTGAGCCAAGTTTCTGGGCATTAGATACTAGCTGGGTATTCAGGCAATCTGTAAGGGGGTGTTACTGCCAGAAAAAACCCCAAACCTGTCACACTGGGATGTATAATTATTCAAACCTACAGCAATTTCCAGCAGGCCATCCCTGACAGAAGTCAGCTGGATCTAGCCTGTTAAAGAAGAATGGCCTCCAGAAGGGGGACCTTCCCGTATGCTTCTCACTTCTCATCCATATCCATTCTCCCAGAAAACCTCCCAGAAAAGGGCAGCCAGGTTTATCAGAGAACACCATCCACCATCAGGTTAATGAGTGTTACAGGTAGCTAAGTTCATAATTTGGCTCATGGATTGTAAGATCAAGATAAGCCACAACCACACATAATCAAAATAATACACACAATACACAGAAATCCTAGATACAGTTAAAATTACCAGATGTTCATTTTGGGAGAGAAGTTTTTGAAAAAATTTTCAGTTGTGGGTGAGATCTTTCCATTATGTTAGGCAGAGGCTTTTTTTAATTTGAATACACACGTTTGTACTGAGCTAGGGTGGAACTGTGGATATTTGCTGTTTCCTATCTTCACAGCATCTCTCCTTCTTTGGAAAACCATTCCTACCCCACTCCAATTATATACTTTTGCTGGAGCCATCAATCATAATACCTTGCCTGCCCTGGCCACAGGAGTAGGAACAATATGTCCAAGATAGGCCACTCAAATTCCTTCCTCAAGGACTTTTGATTTGGAGCAGGAGTAGGGGCCTTGCCTTTGGGTCACAGACCTTGGAAAGATATGAATACAAACCGCTGATGCCATCTTCCCTGCCACTTGGGGAAAGCCTGTCTGTATTAGGAGAGAATGAGGTTAACACACAAACATATGCAGATCCAAAAGGTGAGACAGAAAGAGGAAAATGGAAAGAGTTTTGATACCTGGAGGTCCAGTTATGCCTGGTGATGGCTTGGACTTCCCAATTATATGAGCTAATTAAATTCCCTTTTCGCTTAAGCTAGTTTAAGCTGGTTTGGTCACTTGCAATTGAAAAAGTTCTAATTAAGACAGATCTCCATCTCGTATCATACACAAAATTATACACCAGAAGGATTAAAAACAAAGTTATAGAAGTATTATGTGAAATTACTGTAAAATATATGTATGTTCTTGGGATAGGGATGGTCTTCCTTAGTAAGACACAAAATCCAGAGAAATCCTAAAGAAAAAGACTGATAAATTTAACTGCATAAAAATGTAAAAATTTCTTTATAAAACAACAGAAAGGGTTAAAAACAAGCAATGACTATATAAATATATAGGTAAAATCAAAAATTAATACCCACAATACATAAAGCATTCCTAAAACTCATTTGGGAAAAATATCAAAATTCAGTAGGAACAGATCAGCAAAAAATATGAATAAGCAATTCACAGAAAGTTCAGCAAACACATGAAAAGAAAGTCAACCACATTAGTAAGCAGGGATATGCAAATTTTAAAATGAAATACTTTTCACCATTGGCAAAAATGTAACAGATAGATGATGTCAAATTTAGTGAGAATATGAAGAAATACACATACATGTAAATGATTAGTATAAATTCCTTTTAACGTACAATTAAGCAGTAGCCATCACTATTTTTTAAATGTACCTACCATATGATCCAGCAATTCCATTTACTGTATCTATACTGCCAGAAATACAAGTACACGGAGATACATGGTGAGGATGTTAAAAAGCACCACTAGTTGTAATAATGAAAAAACTGTTAGCCTAAATGTCCATTAATAGAGAAATAGTAAATGAATTATGGTTCATCTGTACTGTGGAGTACCATGCAGCAGTTAAAAAAGAATAAATTCAATTCATTACATGAAAAGAACCCCTACATGTATTACTGAGTGAAAAAAGCAAGATGCATAACAACACATGCAGAATGATCCCGTTTATATTAAAAAAAAAAAAAAAACTTTTTGTAAACATACATACATTAATGTAACTGCACGGAGAAAGATATAAAATGTTACACACCAAATAATGGTGGTTACCTTTGGGGAGGGGGTGTGAAAAAGATGTATTTTTTCCCAAGTGCTTTTTTATTTTTTTAAAACAAAAACACTGAGTGCAAGTGTCACTTGTGTTTTTAAAAAAAAAAAAAAAAGGAAAACAAAATCCAAATCTTCCCACCCCCATCAAACTTTTATTTAAAAAAATAAAAATTAAAAAAATAAAAAAGCTCCTTTCAATGTATGAAGTGTATTCTTACCTATCTCTTCTTGAATAGAGACAGGTGTATGAGATTCTCTTTCTCCATTTTCAGGATCATCAGCTGCCTTAGCAGATTCACTCTGGGAAGAATTTAGTTCACTGCTGCTGTTACTGTTTTCCAGATTAGGCTGGGTGGAGGTAGTGGTAGCACTAGTGTTACTGCTGTCACATGTCTTGTTAGGTTCTTCTAGAAAAATAGAATATCTGATTTTTAAATTGGAAATCACATCAAAAACAACTAATTGTCAGAAAAGACATTTAATTGTTTTAGGGTTGCATTACAAAGCTAGATTTTAAAAAGCTGCTCATGTATGAATAATGCAATGTATGAAAAAAATTGCAAACAACATCCTATGAATTGTTTTTTAAGTCTCCCAGTATTAACTCAGGCTCTTATCACCTTAGTGTGTAGTACAAAGCAGACAATCTTTCAGAATAATAAAGTGATATAACAATCTCACAAAATTTATGATGTGCCAGATACTGCAGAAGTGATTTTGTGAAGAAAATCCCTCAAAATCTGAAGTTTATATTCTTACTTTTCATAAAGTATTCAAACAGTATTCAAAACAGAATTAAACAGGATTATTTATCTCTAAGGTTTTCTGCCTGAATTCTATACCTCCAAATTTAACTAGAAGGTAATGCCTAAGTGATTGTTAATTTTAAGACCAATATAATAGTATCACTAAGAGTATAGTTCCTAAAAGTATATCAAAATGAATACTACCATAAACTGAAAGCCTAGGTCTTTCCTCGGCAGTTCAGAAATCTACAGCCTCCCTGTGCATTTCATTTTGCCACTGTTATGGTACCTTTTAAATCAATCCCCTAAATTAAAAGTCGTCGACAGTATATCACAAAGGCTATCTGTAATGCATCATGAGCTCCTAAATTTTTTTTTGAGTAAAAAACCAACAACCTGATAGAAAAATGGGAAAAATATATGAACAGTGACGAAAGAAATGAAAATGGCGGGAATTCCCTGGCGGTCCAATGGTTCAGACTCCGTGCTTCCACTGCCAAGGGCCCCGGTTCAATCCCTAGTCAGCGAACTGAAATCTCACAAGCCATGCGATTCAGCCACAAAAAAGAAAAAGAAAAAGAAAAAGAAAAATGGCCTTTAAACATGGAAATATGCTCACTTAATTCAAAGTAAGAGAAATGCAAAGTAAAATCGTATAGAGAAACTACCTCTCAGCTACCAGACTGGCCAAAAATCCAAGTCTCATGATACACTCAGGTAGAGAGGTGGTGGGTTAAAGAGGTACTGCCACACATTGTAGGACTGTAAAATGGTGCAAACTGGATAAAAGGGAACTGACAATAGCTAGAAAAATTACAGATGCATTTACTCTTAACCTAGCAATCTACCCTGAAATACACTGGCAAAAATACTAAATTACTTACTGATATTTACAGAGGTATTCACCGTAGCACTATTTATAATGGCAAAAGACCAGAAAAAACAAAATGCCCATCAATACGGCACTGGCTGAATAAAAGGTGGTACATACAATATCATGCACCATAACAAGGACTGAGGAAATCATTATATCCACATATGAAATGATCTCAAGATTAAATGTAAAAAGAAAGATGCAGAACAGTACTTAGAGTATGCTAATTTCATGTAAGAAAGGGAGAGAAATGTGAATTTATGCACATATTTTGCTTTTCTATACAAAAAAAAATAACACTAGAAGAATAACCAAAACTTAATAAAAATAGCTACCTGTAAGGGAAAGGAAGGAAATGGTTACCTAGAGAACGAAGGGATGAAAGTGGAAATTCTCTGAATAGATAACAGTTACAAAGTTTGACTTTGGAATCATGTAAATGTTTTACATTTTTTAAAAATTCAAGTTAGAAATGCAGCCCCTAAAAACTGAAAGAAAACAGCCTAATCGTGTATCAAGTTGTTGGCATAACCACACAGAGAAAAAGATTATTTCAAGTGACTTTGGAACACAGAATTTTGACTATACATTCTTACTGGAAATATGGTATAAAGATAAAGAGCTGCAAAAAAATCTTAAATGCGGTTCAGTACTCTTACTGTGAGCAATAATATTGGTATTATGAAATTACTATGCTATTTAAATCATTTCTTATTACTGTTATTAATGCACATCAGGATATTAACAATAATTATAAAAATAATCTATATTATTAATGGACATCTATAACAGGATAAAGCAAGTATATAATTAAGTTACTGTTATTAGGAACTAAGGCATTCAGTATAAAGGAAAAGAGATACAAGTGTAAAAAAAGAAACTAAGTATGCAATCCTCAATCTGAATTTGAAATGTCAACATGAATTGGTTTTTTTCTTTTCCAAAATACCTATTTCCTAACACTACCCAATAAAAAAGCCTAGAGGCAGTGAGAGCCCAAGAGCAGTAAATATTCTTGGGCCCAGATGACAGTCTCTAAATATCATTTCCCACAAAAAGGAACCAGGGCTTCTTGCAGGAATTACTGATTCCAGGTCTGGGGTAAGAAATGTATAAGATAAGCCACATACATCTTATTCTGCCAAAAAGCAAAAAAGCAAAAGAGACTACTGGGGTCATACACAGCAAAAAGGACTCAAAATCCAACATAAAGGGCCTCCTGAAAATCAATATAACCAAATTAATGATAACTACAACTGACTGAAACAAACTGCATACATAAAGACCCATGAGTTCAAACAGATACTTAAAATGAGAAAATCATGCCCCTCCCCCCAAAGTTCATAACTCAAAAATCACCACTGAAGGTAACTAGACACCAACTCCTGACTCTGAAAATCAGATTTTAAGAGAAATAATTAAGCATTTATTTCTGCTCTAATTATATTTCAAGGTATTCAAATAGACTTAATGAGGGAAAATTCTTTACAGAAGAATTCCAGTTAAAAAAATACTGAAAAAAATTATAGAATTAGAAATCATATACTATAACTTCCAAATAGACAGCTGATTTTGAACTCACTGATCAATCTTAGAATTTGTAAAGGTAAAACATACAGACATCACAATGAGCCTTTTGATGCAATATGATGTGAAATACCCAGAACACAGCTTATGAAGTATTCTTGCCAAAAGTCATTGAAAATGAATTTAATCGAGCCTTTAGAACAAATTAAACACTAAGAAGGAAAGAAAATCCTGGATGTGGGATATTCCATAGTAGGATATACTAAGATTCTTTAAAAAGTCAGGGAAGGGGAGAATGCTCTAGATTAAGAGACTCAGTAGATATAAAACCAAATGTCATGTCACGCGGGGATCTTATTTGGAGTTATTTAAAACACAGCCAATGTTTAAAAAAATTTTTTTAAGTGAGGAAATTTAAATTGACTGGATAGTAGGTGACAGTAAGGAATTGCTGTCAATTTTATTAAAATGATAATGGCACTGTAATTATACAAGAAAATGTCCATATTCTTTAGAAATGTATGTAGGACTGATATAACATGAGGTCTGGGATTTGCTTTAGAATACTGCAGTAAGGAAACAACCCAAATTCACATCATCAGGAAAGGGGATAAACTGTGGTATAGTTACACAGAGGAGTATTGTAATACAGTTAATGTGAAAGAACTCCAGCAACATAAAACATTATATTAGTAATATAAAGCGAAAAGATTAAGTTCCCCGAAGTTATACTTAACACATACACTTAATAAGACATACTTAACACAACACACTTGCTACACAGTTTAAAACAACCGAGGGCTTTCCTGGTGGCGCAGTGGTTGAGAGTCCGCCTGCCGATGCAAGGGACATGGGTTCGTGCCCTGGTCTGGAAAGATCCCACATGCCGCGGAGCAGCTGGGCCCGTGGGCCATGGCCACTGAGCCTGCGCGTCGGAGCCTGTTGCTCCGCAACAGGAGAGGCCACAGCAGTGAGAGGCCCGCATACCGCAAAAATAAAATAAAATAAAATAAAGAAACAGAAATACATAGTTTTTAGCAAACCATGTAGATCAACTCAATGAAGCAACAGTTATGTGGGCTATACATCACTTTGACCTCTAGTATCAATAGTCTTAATTCTACTGGATTTCTGTTATAAAAAGGAAAGAAAATATTAGTGAACACAGGATTCAGGGTGACAATCACTTCAGGTAGGGTAGAAGGATGCAGGCGATGAGAACAGGGAGATGGCTCGATACAGGTGAGTTTCAAAGCAGGACTTAGACTTCTGTTTTGGGTGATAGGTTCCTAGGTGTTTATTTCATTAATAAAGATCATTTCAAACGTGAATGAATAAATTAAGGGGGAATATGTAATGACCAATGATGAGTGCAATTAACTGAGGATTATGATTTATCTAATAGTGTACACATGGGGTCAAAGGGGGGCGATTTTTAAAAATTTGAGTCCTCCACACTCAAAAAAGCAGTTAAAAAAAAAAAGCATGAGTAAAACTCGTATGACAAAATATTGATGATTTTCTAATCTAAGTGTTAAAATATGGGGGAGGGGTCACTATACTATTCTCTTAACTTCCGTGCATGTTCATAATAAGAAAATTCTACATGAAAGACAGAAATGGCAAACTTAAAATCTGACAGCTGCAAACCAGTAATATAATCAACTAACTCATGTTGGAAAATGCATATATTTGGAAGAGAAGTCTCACATGAATAGCATCAAATTCCTCACTAATCATTCCTTTCACATCTGTAGATCTAGTTTTGAAATGTGCTGTATTCTTAATTTATAATTGTCTAAAAATCATCTTCTCGAATAATGAAACAGTATATAGACATCCCCTCATTTATGAGCTCAGAATTCAGAGTGCATTTTCTCACAGAAGTATAATAAAAAGTGATTGGGTTCCACACTAGCCCACAAAAAACTATTTCAGTATACAATACACCCCAAGTATGGTTTTAACCAAGACAATAACTCTGGGATAGGACTTAAGAGATTCCACCTAATCGTATCTTAAAATACTTCATAGAAAGTGCTCTCTGCTATTAGGAAGATGATGGTACTTCATAAAAGAATAGGCAATCAATCCCATCCCAAGGTATTTTGATGTTAAAAAAAACCATTACCCCACTGAAAGCAAACTGAATTCAGAATCTGTCCATTTAAACTTTCAAGGTGCTAACAAGCTGAGGACTATCATAACTCATAATACATAGCTTTTTCGTTGACTTGTCCCAAGTTAATTTGCCTTAAGTTTTCGTCCATTTCAGTTGAGAGGAATTGCTCTAGAACTCTTTACATCCTTACTTAATTAGGATTAAAGAAATCTCAAGCATTTGCTTTAAAACACCACAAAGAAGATATCACCTACCAATAGTCCTCACAGTTCAAATATTCTACACTAGAAGCTAAAACCAAACACATTTAAAAGAATAAGAAGGGCTTCCCTGGTGGCGCAATGGTTGGGAGTCCGCCTGCCGGTGCAGGGGACGTGGGTTCGTGCCCCGGTCCAGGAGGATCCCACGTGCCACGGAGCGGCTGGGCCCACGGGCCGTGGCTGCTGGGCCTGCGCATCTGGAGCCTGTGCTCCACGACGGGAGGGGCCCCAGCGGTGAGAGGCCCTCATACCGCAAAAAAAAAAAAAAAAGAATAAGAAACAAAAGAGTAATATTTAGCTGCAGAACCTCTAAAAGCCATTATCAATCAACTCAATGAGGTAAAAGTAAACGGGAAGCACATCAGTTCAGCATCCAGTATCAGCAGCCTCTTAACCTCCACTTAATTTCCTTACAATAAAATCCAAACCTAAAGCAAAGTACTATCTTTTAAGATGTCGTTATCCCAAAAAGTTAAGAAAAAGGTTAAATTAATATGTTCTTATAGTTCAACTTTACAGATGTTAGACTTTCAATATGTCCATGGAAACACTTTCAAAGCAATTATAAATAGTTATGGAAATAAAGCCAGTTTTATCTACTGCTGCTATTTTCTTAGTCCCAGTCATTAAATCTAGAGGCATAACTTTAATAAAACAAATGCTGTCTTCATTATATGTTTGAATACAAATTCTCATAGTACATTTGAGGTTAAGATGCTAGAAAGACACATGCCCCTGTCTCTCCTTATATACTGAAAAACTGGCAATCTGGTACAAAAGTTTCTAATCTAAAATCCAGAACGAAAGTGTAATTCTGAAATTGAGCTATTTGTTAACTACAAAGAAGTTATACTGAATAATAAACAGTACACTTGCTATAAGGGGTCGTTTTTGGCAACATAACCATTTTCATGAACTGAAGTGAAATGTCTGGAATACAGATGCAGCGGTGGAAAATCTCAGGAACAGATATTCAGAAATTAACTTTTTTTTTTTTTTTTTTTTTCCCCGATACGCGGGGCTCCCACTGCCGTGGCCTCTTCCGTTGCGGAGCACAGGCTCCGGACGCGCAGGTCCAGCGGCCACGGCCCACGGGCCCAGCCGCTCCGCGGCATGTGGGATCCTACTGCACCGGGGCATGAACCCGCGTCCCCTGCATCGGCAGGTGGACGCTCAACCACTGCGCCACCAGGGAAGCCCCAGAGATTAACTTTTTTAAGTGATGTCTACAAACATTTCCCAAAATATGGCCCAACTTTTCAGTTTAAACTTCAATCTCAGCCACATAAAATCTTTCTGAATCATACCCAATTTGAAATCATGAAATCTGCCCATTTTTCTTATGTTCTCACTCCTTTAGATTTTTAGACCACAGACTTATAATTTTTCTTTTGCATAATGTCGTCTATCATAAGAAAATGATAGTGCTCTCTGACAGGACTTGACAAAATACAGCTTGAAATAAATAAATATGCATATGCATATATATGTATACATATGTGTGTATATATTTCTAAGGAAATTTTAAAGTAGATGTATTTTGAAAGAGATTTTAAATTCTCGGGTTATTTTTAAGTATCTTTCCATTCCAGAAAAGATATAAAATACAAACGCTAATCAAAAGAAAGCTTCTGTAGTTTAGTAGTATTATTAAAGATAAAGGACATTTCACAAAGATATAGTTAATTCAACAATATAAAAATTATGTGCACCTACTAACACAGGCTCAAAATATATAATGCAAAAACTAAAAATATTTAAAAGATAAAAAGGCAACCCCACAGTAAATAGAAATAACTTAAAAGTATCTTGCATATGTTATAAAGCAGAAACTAACACACCATTATAAAGCAATTATACTCCAATAAAGATGTTAAAAAAAATTATCTTCCATAGAGGGGAAAAAAAATAGCAAACATATAGATTTCAACAACACAATTAAAACCCTGACCTAGTTGTTCTGTACTGCACCCCAAAACTAAAAATAGACATCCTCTTCAAGTGTATATGAGACAGTTCATCAACATTAACCAAATGCTGGACCACAAAACAAGCCTCAACAAATCTTAAAGGACATAAATCACGTACAGAATGTTCTCTGACTACAGTGTGTTAAACTAGAAATCAATAAAAAAGATAACTAGAAATCTCTAGGACTTCCCTGGTGGCGCAGTGGTTAAGAATCCGCCTGCCAATGCACAGGACATGGGTTCGAGCCCTAGTCCGGGAAGATCCCACACACTGCAGAGCAACTAAGCCCATGTGCCACAACTACTGAGCCTGAGCTCTACAGCCTGAGAGTCACAACTACTGAGCAGCATGCCACAACTACTGAGGCCCACGTGCCTAGAGCCTGTGCTCCACAACAAGAGAAGCCACTGGCTGCAAGGAAGAGTAGCCCCCACTCACCACAACTAGAGAAAGCCTGTGCACAGCAATGAAGATCCAAAGCAGCCAAAAATTAATTAAAAAAAAAGAAAATCTCTAAATGTTTGAGTATTAAACAATATATTTCTAAACAAGCAATGGGTTAAAAAAAACCCACATCATAATAGAATTTAGAAAGTATTTTAAACTGAATGATAAAGACAAAATAACATATTAAAGTTTGTGAGATGCAGCTACAGCAGTACATAGAGGGAAATTTATAGCCTTGACAACAGACATAGAAAAAATAAAAAATAATCAAAGCATCCATCTTAAGAAGCTAGAAGAAAAAAATAATAAAGAGGGTATGAGATATATGTATATGTATAACTGATTCACGTTGTTATAAAGCAGAAACTAGCACACCATTGTAAAGCAATTATACTCCAATAAAGATGTTTAAAAAAAAAAAGTGTATGCGAGGGACTTCTCTGGCGGTCCAGTGGTTAGGACTTTGCCTTCCAGTGCAGGGGAGGAAGGTTCAATCCCTGGGCAGGGAGCTAAGATCCCACATGCCTCACGGCCAAAAAACCAAAACATAAAACAGAAGCAATACTGTGACAAATTCAATAAAGACTTTAAAAATGGTCCACAACCAAAAAAAAAAAAAGAGGGTATGGGAAACTTCTGGAGGTGATGGATATGTTTATGTCATAGATTGTGGTGATGGTTTCACAGGTATATATTTATCTCCAAACTCATCAAGTTGTACATATTAAATATGTACAGCTTTTTGTATATTAATTATACCTCAATAGAGTGGTTTTGAAAAAAAAAAGACAGGGAAGAAAAATTCACAAAAATGAAAAAATATAAAAGGAATGAAATAAAAATAAGATAAAAACCTAGAAAAAATATAAAGAGGATAAACAAAGCCCAAAGTTATTTTTTTAAAGACTCATAAAAATTGTTAATAGTCTTATGAAATGATTAAGAGAAAACAGATAACCAATTTCTTGACTGAAAAAAGAGATCACTACAGATGCTATAGACATTTAAAAAATAGGATGTTATTATGTCAATAAAATCTTAAATTTAAATGAAATGGTAGATTCCTAGAAAAATAAAATTTACTAAAACTGACACAAGAAAACAACAGAAAATATGAATAGCTACTATCTATCAAAGAAATGAAATCTACAATTAATAACTTTCCCACAATGAAAACTCCAGGACCAGAAGACTGTAGCAAACATTTAAGGAATAAATAACACCAACCCACAGAAACTCTTGCAGACAAAAGGAAAAGTGGGAACTTGTACCAACTCATTTTATGAGGCCAGCATAATCTAGGCATCAAATCCTGACACAGACATTATCACAGAAAGAAAATTGCAAGTCAATATCATTCATGAAAGTTGACGCAAAAATCCTAAACAAAATATTAAAAAATGAAATGCAACAATACATAAGAGCAAGAACATATCACAACCAAGTTGTATTTATTCCAGGAATATGATGAGATTGGGTTAACATTTTTTAAAATATCAATGGAGAAACTTTTGCTTCCAGTCAGGATGGAGTAGAGGGACTGGACTTAGCCCAGCCAATGAAACATCCACACACAAAAAAAAGAGACCACTTGATAGAAAATGAACAAAAGAACTGACAGGCAATTCTCAAAAGAAGTTATCCAAATGTCTAATATATATATATATACACACACACACACACACACACACACACATATAGGCGCACACACACACACACACACGCACACACACACACGAAAGATGCTCAACATCCTTAGTCACCAGGGAACTACAAGTTCAAATCACAGTAAGATATCCTTACATTCCTACCAGAATGGCTAAAATAAAGAGAGGCGGGAAAAAAAAAGGAAAGAACTACATGACATTCTTATAATACACAGAAAAACTCTTTAAGGATTTCCAATACAGTATTAACTATAATTATTGACTTTTGATAGGATTACCAGTATTTTTTTTCTTGTTTTGCTCATCTAAATTTTCTGATTTGTTTTTCAAAAATATACACACAGCTCCTATAATAAAAAAATTTTTTTTCATTTTTAAAAAAGGCAAAAGGAAAGGCATAATAACATTCTTGGTGTGATAGAACTTATTTTGAATTTAATTTTAAAAAGCTTAAAATTTATTACTGGTTAATTTACATTTTCATGTCAAAATATATTGTGACAATGGTTTTCTATTGTAACATTATGGTTTGAGATGTTGTTAAAAAAAAACTTACATGACCACATGCAAACATAAAATTAATCTGTTAGTACATACAGAATTGGAATGGTCAAATCATTCAACACTGAGCCATTAGTATGTGAGTACTTAAAACCAAAATATCTGCCACTATGGTCTGGTGATAAAATATAAAAATAAGTCTATTAGACAAAAACAGCTAAATGAACTTTAAAAAGCATGAAGATTATGATGAGTTTCAAGCACTAAATGCAAGAACATCTGTCAAACTCCAAATGTTAGGTGACAACTTAGCAATCAGGGATGGCACTTATGTAAGCAAGCAGCATGAATGAACACATACTTTAAAGTTTTAGGTGACATTCAGCTTTTACTACTAAAGGGAAGGATTTCCCCCCCATTACAGAGGCATTGATACACTGCCCTCTGTACCTGGCACATCCTGGGGGAGCTCAGATGCCACCTTCTTCTCTGCCATGTTGCTGCTATCATGGGTTTCTGAGAGACACCCCACGGGACTCCTCCCTTCAGAGGGACTAGTCTCTTCTGAAGAAGCATTTGTTGTGTTGTCGCCAAGATTTGCTGACACAGAGTTACCTTTATCCCCAACTTCTGTTGGCTCTACAGTAAAATGCACAACAAAACTTTAAAGATATCCTTTAAAATTGCTTTAGGACAAATGGCCACATTCAGTCAACTACTAAAAATGAATGATCACCAAAAAACCTGGCTTCTATTCGATGGCCATTTTGAAGCAATTAGATTCTGGGATAATTTTGCAGCAGGTAATCCAAAGGGTATTTAAGAATATTTGATATATTAAGAATGTTTAAGTAGTTAACATAAAAAGGAACGTATTATATCACATACAAAAGTGTATATTCTGGTATAAAAACAGTGATTTTCACCAAAAAATCTTATAGGGAAATGGCACCTTATTAAGAAGTATAAATAGAGATATGGGTATAACACTATAGTAAATCCACCAATATATAAAACTCATTACAATGACTGTACATGTTATATATGGAGGAAGGGTATCCTAATCTCTTCAGAAATGTAAAATTAAATAGTTGTTTGCAATAAAAAAGATTCATTTTCATTTTGCAAGTAAAACTGGAGTTTTCGTAAGTAACACTGATGAAATATTTCTTTTTAACCAAATAATGTTTTTACCCTCAGATTTTCCTTGCTCAGGATCATCTGGTGTTTTGTCATCACTGTCTTTTTCAAGACTCTGGTCTTCAAACTCCTCTCTGCTTTTCTCAGCATCTTTGGAGTTATTATTCTCAGTCTCATTCTTCTCCTTTTCTATTTCTTCTGGACTTTTAACAATATCAATGTCTCCTTTTTTGGCTCTTATAGATTCCAAAATTTCTTCTATAATAAAACAAATAAAATTATGTTTCCATATATACCAAGTATAAAAGTACTACAAATGCCACTTAAGAGTTTCAATACAAGTTATTAAACATAAATTTGCTAAAAGCATTAAGAGCTATGAAATAAGGATCAAGATTACCAGTAACATTTTGATGTTTAGAGAACTCAAATCGATTTGGTTATCTTCACTTCTAGAAAATACATGATAATATAGGCTCTAATTTCTTTTTTAAAAAAGAAAGAAAAATTAGTCTATCTTTTAAAATTGAGATTGATATAGATTACTGTGATATCCTCTGGCATAGGAGAAAATCTGTTAAGCTGACACAGACCCACAGTCTGGGCAGTGTGGTACAGTAACAAAAACCTAGAGACCCAGGACCTAGCACAGATCTGACCTGAATTAACTACGTGAGCCTGGGGGTAGGCTACTAAATCTTCAGGTCTCCACTGTAAAATGAGAAAACAGAGGCCCATTTGGAAACATTTCTCTCTGAAGTCCCATAACTTTCTGGAAGTCACTAAATCCCTAATGGCTCTAATTTTCTTTCAACTAGGGTGGAGTGATACTACGGCATGGGTGCAGACCACAAGTTATATCAGCATAGACTCCTGTATATTAATAATGTTCTTTGGGTTATGATCCAATACTATCATTTTTACTTTGTTGCTCAAATCGGTCCAGCTTTTGGCCATTGGGAGCTTTTCCAGGTAAGTCCTGTATCCTTTAAACACATGAGTCCTGTAACCTTTAAACACACTTCCTTCCCACCTTCCTTCCTTCTGTGCTTCCTCACTTTCCAGCACTGCAAGATGTTCCAGACTCACCTTGTATTTTCTTTGCCCCAGCCCTAGAATTCTCAAGGAGTCTTGATTCTTTTTTTAATCGGAGAATGAGATTTTATTTTATTTTTTATTTTTTTGCGGTACGCGGGCCTCTCACTGCTGTGGCTTCTCCCGCTGCGGAGCATAGGCTCTGGATGCACAGGGTCAGCGGCCATGGCTCACGGGCCCAGCTGCTCCACAGCACGTGGGATCTTCCCGGACCGGGGCACGAACCCGCGTCCCCTGCATCGGCTGGCAGACTCCCAACCACTGTGCCACCAGGGAACCCCTGGAGAATGAAATTTAGAAGTCATGATCTGGGGCTTCCCTGGTGGCGTAGTGGTTGAGAATCTGCCTGCTAATGCAGGGGACACAGGTTCGAGCCCTGGTCTGGGAGGATCCCACATGCCGCGGAGCAACTAGGCCCATGAGCCACAACTACTGAGCCTGCGCATCTGGAGCCTGTGCTCCGCAACAAGAGAGGCCGCGATAGTGAGAGGCCCACGCACCGTGACGAAGAGTGGCCCCCACGGGCTTCCCTGGTGGCGCATTGGTTGAGAGTCCGCCTGCCGGTGCAGGGGACACGGGTTCGTGCCCCGGTCTGGGAAGATCCCACATGCCGCGGACTTGGCTGGGCCCGTGGGCCATGGCCACTGAGCCTGCGCGTCCGGAGCCTATGCTCCGCAGCGGGAGAGGCCACAGCAGTGAGAGGCCCGCGTACCGCAAAAAAAAAAAAAAAAAAAGATGTTACAATAGGGGAAGCATGCTGCAGCGTACATGAAACCCTCTGTGTTATCTTAGCAACTTTTCTGTAACTCTAAAATTATTCTAAAATTAAAAGTTTATTAGAAAAAAAGAAAACAAAGAGTAAATTTTAAAGGAATACCATTTCTCATAATTAAAAACAGGACTCCCCAAAAGGTTTATTAATAAAATTCTTGAATTAAAGAAAGAAACAAATATAATTTGGGGAACATCAGCAATGAGCAAGGCAAGGTACAAAACACTAAAATGCACAGGATCCCCAATTTATGTTAGGATGAACAAGTTCCTCTTGAGAAAATGAAATATAGAGAATTCAAATAATCATACTTGAAAATTTTAATATATTTTCATATTTTGTAGTGATTTCATACCAGGAAATGGAACAAAAAGTAAAATAAGAAAATTTCCCTCTCACCATTAGCTGCCGCCAGAAAGGATTTATTACTGCCCCGAGCCTTATTGGTCAGGTCTTCAGTTATGTCCATGTGCCGGTGGATTTCTTCACGCATTTCTTCTAGGATTTTGCAGAGTTCTGCTTCCCAGTAATCTTTGTCTAGACAGTCAATTAATTCTGCAAGCTGGACCTTTGTGCTGTAGTACCAAATTTTCTTTTCATTTTCATTTTCCGTGTCTTCTTCTCTGTTTAAAAAAAGCACAAAAACACTTTGATGTTAGACAAAATGGCACTTACCTGACAATTTTATCTATCCAGTGGAAGTTAAAACTCACAAAGATTGTGCACTAAAGCTCAGTATATTTGCTCATAAGGGATCCTATCAAGTCTCATTCAAACTCAAGGTACTCATTTTATTTGAACCTCTAATTATTTTGATTTCCTAGCCCATAGCAGCTTAGGATAAAATAATTTGCTTGTAGTAGTGGGAAGAGAGGAATTAGTATAGCAGCAAAGAAAGATATCTAAAAACATGACATGCAGAAACATGACCTTAAAATTCAGAGAGTGTGAGTACTTGGTGGAGGACAGTCTTGGTTACACTTCAATCAACTTTAAGATCATCACTGTAACAATGCGAGGAGCAGAATAACCAGAAATTTTTAAACTGTGTTCAGTACTTGGCAGGTACAGAGCAGGTTCACATTACAGTATAGTTCAGAAACATTTCCATCCAAATGGTGTAAATGCTCTGCTAAATTCTGGTCCCTGAAGGAGTCATCTCAATCAAGTAACAATGCCTCATCCCTCTTTCTTAACGGACAATCAAAGCTCAAACTGGAGAGAAGAAGAGTACAGCAGCTTCTTTTCCTGCTTAAATCTCTCTAAAGATGCCAGTCACTTGTAATGGAGGTGGAGACTTCAACACTAATAACTAAAAACACAAGGCAAATTAATGTCTAGGACCAGACTTCAAGAAACATATGTGACTTAGTTCTTCTCTCATTCAGAAGAATTCAGGAGTATGTGTGAGGTACCTAACAAGAAAGAGTCTAACATTCCTGTCTGCTCAAAGGCAAACTCACAAAGCTGAAAGAAGAGCACTTTAAGAAAGATATGGCTTTAAATGAGATATGTGAACGGGGACAAGACACAACTCCTCTGAGCCTCTGAGACATTTTATTCACCTCACTGGTAAAATGAGGACAACAGTACCTGTCTTGAGGGACACGGTAAGATACTATATGGTAAATAAAGGTATTATAATAAGGCATCTATCATAGTGCCTGGAAAACATCATTAGCGATCAATAAATAGAAAATATTATTGTTACTAGTAAGGTAGTAAATAAATTAAAATGTAGCAGAATTCCAGGAATGAGACATTCAATAATTCTGAACAAAGAAGGGATATATTAAATCATGGATAAATAAAAGGATATCAAAATTATCAAAAATTTTAAAGAAAAAGAGATTAATAAAGGGTTCCTGTTTTCCCTCTTTCAAATCAGCATCTGCTGACATATGATATTAATATATTTCTGTTAGAAGTTTTTTACAAAAATTTCTGAAAATCATTTTTTTAAGCTGCTCTAGATTTCACTTTACAGTGGGTATTTCTACTGACTTTTTATGACTGAGTGAGAACAATGGTCTACTCCAATTTAAAATGTTAAAGATGTCAGAATCCTCTAAATAAAAAGATTAATAGGGGGCTTCCCTGGTGGCGCAGTGGTTAAGAATCCGCCTGCCAATGCAGGGGACACGGGTTCGAGCCCTGGTCCGGGAAGATCCCGAATGCCGTGGAGTGGCTGAGCCCGTGTGCCACAAGTACTGAGCCTTCATTCTAGAGCCCACGAGCCACAACTACTGAGCCCACGTACCACAACTACTGAAGCCCATGCGCCTAGAGCCTGAGCTCTGCAACAAGAGAAGCCACTGCAATGAGAAGCCCGCACACCGCAACGAAGAGTAGCCTACCCTCGCCTCAACTAGAGAAAGCCCACGCAGCAACAAAGACCCAATGCCGCCAAAAATAAATAATAAATAAATAAAAAGTACATAGTGAGCTTTGACGGAGCACAAGAGTTACAGGACAGCCTAATTCTTTGTTTTCTAAGATTTCAATCTTAAGGATTTTCCCTCTGTTTAATGATATCAAATTCTTTCCTTGTTTGCTTTTTTCCTCTTGATTCAGAAATATCTACAAATTTCAATGGAACGAGAAAAACATTCTACATAAAAACGTTTTTGGGGTAGAAAACAATTTATAAGCATACGACTTCTACATGAAAGTGAGATGCTGTGGGAACAAATTTAATTAAATGGACATTCTGTCCAATTTTCCAAGCAACTCACAGGCTACTAAAAGGGTCCTTATCAGTTGACTGACTTAGCCCATGCTGGCATCTGCATAATTTCCATCTTAACGGAGAACACTTAATTTTAATCTTAATTTTCATCTTAACAGAGAATTCACAACTTTATATGGTGGCAGTCTATTCTAGATTGGAACTGCTCCGTTAGAAAGTTTTCTCCTTTTAAGAGATGACACACACCTAGTGTTTCCACCAATCCATCCTGATTCTGCCTGCTAGAATTCTCTGAAATAAACCTAACGCCTCCTCCACACACAGTCCATCAACTCTTTCACAACATCTATAATTTTACCCCGTTTTTTTTCTTTTCAGGCCAAACATGCTCAAATACTTTATTCCTCATACAGCATGTTTTCCAGTCGTCACTACCCTGATATTCTTCCCCTAAATGTACAGTTTTGTCAATGTCCCTCTAAAAACAGCTCTATTGGGGGACTTCCCTGGTGGTCCAGTGGTTAAGAATCCGCCTTCCAATGCAAGGGACACGGGTTCAATCCCTGGTTGGGGAACTAAGATCCCACATGAAGCGGGGCAACTAAGCCCACACCCACAACTACTGAGTCCACATGCCGCAGCTACAGAGCCCATGCGCTCTGGAGCCAGCATGCCACAACTAGAGAGAAGCCCACAACATGCAACGAAAGATCCCACATGCCGCAACTAAGACCCGATGCAGCCAAAAATATATATTAAAAAAAAATAAAAAGTAAAAATAGCTCTATTTTTCATTCTGCTCATCAAAGATAATACTCAACAATGACCATTTATTTTCTTCTTGAAGCTACAGAAGGATAAATTCATCAAAAGCATAAAGTAGCAAAACTGAGTGAACAATAACAGCTAATGCTTTCAAAGAAGTTTTAATATTGATGTACTTGGGCACGTTTACACAGTTTATATAACCAAGATTATCTGTTCTAATTGTAAAAGTGACAACTGCTTTCCTAGATGAATATACATCAATTTGTAAGTACCTTTGTTTATGGGGTTAGAATTTGGTTTCTACAGAAGCCCTGTCTCTACAACGTTCCTTCTGCACACCCAAACTGGCCTGGCTTCCCTGAAGTCACAGGGGAGGACAGAATGGAATGAAAATATGGGCTAAAGATAAAATTAATAGCAAACTTACAGATTATATGCCTACATTTTAAAGTCTGTTTGGCTTTTACTTAGCCAAGATAAGTAAGAGGTTAATGACTAACAGTACGTTTTGAGTTTCATTTCTAAACAAACCCACAGAAACTAATAAGAGTGAGGAACGCTAGTGTGGTGGGTTGACAAAAAGGTATGTCCACCTGAAACTGCAGAATGTGACCTTACTTGGAAATATGGTCTTTGCAGATGTAATTAGCTAAGGATCTTGAGATGAAATCATTCTGGATTTAGGGTGAGCCCTAAATCAAATGACTGCTATCCTTACAAGCGGAGGAGAGGATTCAAAGAGACACGTGGAGAAGGTGATGTGAAGATGGAGGCAGAGATTCGAGTCATGTGCCTTTGCCTATGAGCCAGGAGACACCAAGGAAGGCCAGCAACCACCAGAAGCTAGGAGACAGGCATGGAACAGAGTCTCCCTGAGCCTCCAGAAAGAAACAATCCTGCTGACACTGGTTTCAAACTTCTAGCCGCCAGAATCGCGAGAGAATAAATTCCTGTTGCTTTAAACAACTCATTTTATGGTCAATTTGTTATGGCAGCCCTAGGAAACTAAAACAGATTTTGATTTCATGCTTTTTTTTTATGATTTAATTTTTTAACTTATTTTTTTGGCTGCATTGGGTCTTTGTTGCTGCGCGTGGGCTTTCTCTAGTTGCGGCAAGCGGGGGCTACTCTTCATTGTGGTGCGTGGGCTTCTCACTGCAGTGGCTTCTCTTTGTTGCGGAGCATGGGCTCTAGGCGCGCGGGCTTCAGTAGTTGTGGCTCGCGGGCTCAGTAGTTGTGGCTCGCAGGCTCTAGAGCACAGGCTCAGTAGTTGTGGCATGCAGGCTTCGTAGTTGTGGCATGCGGGCTCAGCAGTTGTGGTCCACAGGCTCTAGAGCGCGGGCTCAGTAGCTGTGGCATGCAGGCTCAGCAGTTGTGGCTCACGGGCTCTAGAGCGCAGGCTCAGTAGTTGTGGCATGCGGGCTTCAGTAATTGTGGCACGCGGGCTCAGCAGTTGTGGCTCACAGGCTCTAGAGTGTGGGCTCAGTAGCTGTGGCATGCGGGCTTTGCAGCTGTGGCACGAGGGCTCAGTAGTTGTGGCTTGCAGGCTCTAGAGCGCAGGCTCAGTAGTTGTGGCATGCGGCCTTCAGTAGTTGTGGCACGCAGGCTCAGTAGTTGTGGCTTGTGGGCTCTATAGACTGCAGGCTCAGTAGTTGTGGCACACAGGCTTAGTTGCTCCACGGCACGTGGGATCTTCCCAGACCAGGCTCGAACCCGTGTCCCCTGCATTGGCAAGCAGATTCTTAACCACTGCGCCACCAGGGAAGTCCCCTAAAACAGATTTTGATACTGGGAAAGGAAGTGCTGCTATAACAGATACTTAAAAACGTGGGAGTGGCTTAGGAACTGGAAATGGGAAAAGGCTGGAAGAATTTTGAGGCACTTGACAGAAAAGGCCTAGACTTTCTTGAAGAGACAGAGGTTAGCAGAGATTGGAATTATGCTGCCAGCAAGCCAAGGAACACTTGGGGCACTAGAAGCTGTAAAGGGCAAGAAAAGAATTCTTTCCTAGAGCCTTTGGAGGGAGTGGGCCCACTGACACCTTGATTTTTTACTTCTAGCCTCCAGAACTGTGAGAAAATTAATCTCTCACTTTGCCTTGTTACAGCAGCCACAGGAAACTAATGCGGTTCAGGAGTCAGAGATTAAAGGCAGCCCAAGGAGGTTAAAAGCACACATTCTGGAGTCACAATGCCTGGGACTGAATTCTGATTCTGCCACTTACTAGTTGTATGATACTGGATAAATTACTTAACCTCTCTCTTGCCTCAACTTCTCCCTCTGAAAAATGGGGTGACAGTACTTACATCAAAATGCTGTTGTGAGGATAAAACACATAAAGTGCTTTGAACACTGACAGCACGTGGTGGGTGCAATCTGCAGGGTTGCTATTATGTTCTTCATCTGATGAAGTATATGATATTTACCTTAAAACAAATAATTACAAGTTTAATGGGTGTTTTTAAAAAAAAGATGTGTTTCACGGTGCAAGAGGGAGAGAAATTCAGGGGAAAAAGCCCTAGGAAATGGCATAAATAGGCTGACTTGAAGGATAAGTTAGTCGAAAGGCTTTGCGGGTTTTTAGTTTGCTTTTTATTGATTTTGTTTTGGGTGGTGGGAAGCAAAAGAAATAAATACACAAAATTAGGGATCTGTGAACTTTCTGTTAAGAGCAAATGGAAGTATGTAATTGAAAGGTTTTTCAACTTGGGGGGAAAAGACCTGATCAGAATGGCTGTTTTAAAAATAATCCAGCTATGGGGATTTCCCTGGTGGTCCAGTGGCTAAGACTCCACGCTCCCAATGCAGAGGGCCCAGGCTCAATCCCTGGTCGGGGAACTAGATCCCACATGCTGCAACTAAGAGTTCGCATGCCGCAACTCAATGATCCCGTGTGCCACAACAAAGACCTGATGCAGCCAAAATAAATAAATAAATATTAAAAAAAAAAATCATCCAGCTATGGAACAGAGAAGAGAATTGGGGAGTTACACATACACCAGTTTGGAGACTACTAAACTAGTCTAATCAAGATGATGTTGACAGTGAGAATGGAGAGAAATGGATTCAATATTTAAGAGGTAATTAAAAGATATAACAAACAACATAGGACAAAAGACTATTCCCAGGTTTCTAGCCTGAGCAGCCAGTAGGATGGTGATCCCATTTACTAAGATGGCAACACTGAATGAAGGGTAGGTAATGGGGGCAAGTGATGCATGCAGTTTTAGACATGTTGTATCTGAGGTGCCTGCTATGTGGACTTGTCCAGGAGGCTGCTGGTATGCAGAACTGGACACAGGCAGAAGGATTACAGGCGTAGGTCTGATGGCAACTGAGTCAGCAAGTAAATAGGTGGCTTATGGCTAGAACGTGGAGGTGCAAGTGGAAAGCTGTACAGGTTAAAAAGCATAAATTAGTTCATCTGGAAAATGAAAAAATGCAGAGTTTTAAAATGCTGTGTCCAAGGTAATTTTATTCAGAACAGACAGTGACAGGAAACAGTGCTAGTCTAATCTGGCAGTTCCTATTTTACTAGAAGTCCCAATTTGAGAGCAAAGGATTGATAGAATGAAAGCAATATTTAAGAAAGACTGGCCCTCTTACATAACAGATTGAAACTGATCTCTAAATTGTTTGCTCAGTAAGTATCTTGGTTCCGCAGGTAGACTATAAACTGATGTTTAAGAACTTTTCTTTTATTCCCTAACCTATTCAAATAACGTATTTTTAAATGAGTATTAAACAAATAAAAGCAATAAGAGGAAAATAGTTTCTATAAACTATTGGTATCACAATTAAAGTGTTCACTGCCCCAGACTTTGTTTTAGACATAACCCCCTTGGGCAATAAGTCCACTGATTTATCATTTTAAGCTTCTGGACTTCCAGGGAAAACATATACCAGATCTCCACATAACATAAGCTGAGCAATTTACAATGGTTTCAAAACTTTCATCAGTAGTCCACATATCATCTACCACAAGGGGGCGCGTAAACGGAAATTGTTTTGATCTAAATTTTAAAATGATGTAAAATCTCACATTTACTCAAATTATTCACAAGGAACAATTATTATTAACAATGATATTTAGGGACTTTCCTGGTGGTGCTCCAAATGCAGGGGGCCTGGGTTCAATCCCAGGTCAGGGAACTAGATCCCACACACATGCTGCAACTAAGAGTTCACATACCACAAATAAGGAGCCCACGTACTGCAACTAAGGAGCTGGTGAGCCACAACTAAGACCCAGCGCAACCAAATAAATAAATAAATATTTTAAAAAATTGAAAAAATCTTTGTATCTGACTTTTTACAAAGAAAATAGTCAAAATGTCACAACACATGAAAAAAAGTATCATACTTGTTCATCTGAGATTTTCATTAAATTCTGTGTACTTTATTACGCAGTAAGAAAGGCAGTTTGAGAGATTATGACTAAAGCTTTTAAAGCAAATAAATGTAAGTGAATAGTTTCCCTGACAAACATGTAATTTAAAGAATTTGTTCTATTTAGAAAAGTAGATAATTTCATTTCATTGGTAATGTACCACAAATCCATGCATGGGTACCTTCTTAAGTCCTTTCACTCCTGTAATTTTAAAGCTTTGCACCTATTTAACCACATTCAAAGGGTCTTCTACTTGTCTGAGTGTTGTTTTATATACTGATATTGAATTATCAAGAAACAGGACTTTTTTGAAACATCACTTAATTTATGTCATATTTTCTAAAAATGCCTGTGTTTCAAATTTATAAGATCTCAGAAAAACCCAGTCCCAACAGAGCCAAAACCATTATACTATCTTTCTCCCCCCAGTTATGAGCATTGCTTTTAACAGCTAAAACAAGGCAAATTGCCGACTTCTCAAGATGATGGCTTGGAAACTAGACTACAGTATAAAATTAGCTATTGAAAATATTCTTGGGAGTTCCCTGGCGGTCCAGTGGTTAGGACTCCACGCTTTCACTGCCTTGGCCCGGATTCAATCCCTGGTCAGGGAACTAAGATCCTGCAAGCCGCATAGTGTGGTCAAAAAAAAGAAAAGAAGAAACAAGAAAAGAGAATATTCTTATAAATAGGTCCTGAAAAAATAATTCTAGGTCCTACTTCCTAATAGCCATAGAGTCTTGGGCAAGTCCTAGAGCAAGTTATTTAACTTCTCTGAGTTTAGTTCTTCATCTATAAAATGTACAAAAATAGTACCCACATTACTGGGTTGTTGTAAGGGTTAATGAAAAAAA
Organism: Grampus griseus; assembly: GCF_964374135.1. NCBI lineage: Eukaryota > Metazoa > Chordata > Mammalia > Artiodactyla > Delphinidae > Grampus > Grampus griseus. The sequence goes on along the minus strand of NC_139014.1, from coordinate 13,613,813 downwards.
GTATATACAAAATGCTTATTAGAAAACTGTAAGGCACACATTATTCTAAGTGAAAGAACTGAGATACAAAATAATATTATTATATGTTTCTTTTTATATGAAATGTTTAGAAAAAGCAAATTTATACAAACAGCAGAGTGATTTTCTAAGACTGAGAATGGGAGTAAGATTAACTGTAAACAGATATGAGACCACTTTCAGAATGACTGAAATGTGGAGTAACCAACCACTTGGATTTGTCTCAGAAGAAAATGTTTCCTGGGATGTGGGACTTTCAGTGCTAATTTACTAAAATTATAGAATTGTATATCTACAACAATAGAATTTTATAATACATAAATTAATAAACAGCTCAGGGAATTCTCTGGTGGTCCAGGGGTTAGGACCCTGTGCTTCCACTGCAGGGGGCACAGGTTTGATCCCTGGTCGGGGAACTAAGATCCCGCAAGCAGCACAGCGCGGCCAAAAACAAAAACACAAAAAAAAACCCAACTCAATAAAGCTGTTAAAGTAAATAACAGAATAATAAAAATACTAGGTATACTTCGCAAATAGTGTCTTGATTACTGAAGTAAACATACAGGGGCTTCCCTGGTGGCGCAGTGGTTGGGAATCCACGTGCCAATGCAGGGGACACGGGCTCGAGCCCTGGCCCAGGAGGATCCCACATGCCGTGGAGCAACTGGGCCTGTGTGCCACAACTGCTGAGCCTGCGCTCTGGAGCCCACGAGCCACAGCTGCTAAGCCCACCTGCCACAGCTGCTGAGGCCCACGCGCCTAGAGCCTGTGCTCTGCAACAAGAGAAGCCACCACAATGAGAAGCCTGCGCACCGCAACAAAGAGTAGCCCCTGCTCCTCGCAACTAGAGAAAGCCCGCGTGCAGCAACAAAGACCCAACGCGGCCAAAAATAAATAAATAAATTTTATAAATAAATAACCATACAAGCATTCACAATTCATGAAGCAATGACAATTCTCATTTTATAGGTGAAAAAAATCAGGCTTAGAAGGGTTGCAGGTGCTTTAATATGACACAGAACTTGTAATTAACAAGGCCAGGAATGCAAACCAGGGCTTTTTCAGAGCTTTAATATTTAACCACTCTGTATGACAACTGTCTAGTAATAAATGGCCTGGATAAAGACAAAAAAAAAAAGTAAACATACAAATTTAAGATATATATTGTGAAACCGTAAATGTCAAAAAGAAAGTAAAAGGTTCTTATATACTGAAATAACAAAAATTTATAAACATAATTTGATTTTTTATTGTCATTTTTGAAGGTTATAAAATTGTGTATAAAATTTTCAGAGAAAAGGCAAATTTACTATTTAGGTTATATAAAAATAAAAATGAACTTTTCAATCCAATGATAAATTAAATCTGTTACTGTCCGTAGGGCAAGTTGACAGTTTAATAAACTCCTTGAGGATCTCTCTAGATTTACCCATTTTCCTGGCTGGGGATATACTTTTTGTTTAAAAAGAAAAAAGCTGTTGAAATTTTAACTTCCTTTTTTTCTACGTAAATATAATATGTAAAAAACAAACAAAAAAACTGTACAGCATATATTAAGTGCTGAATAAATGTTGATGTTGGCTATTGTTATTACTAACCCATCAGCAACTAGTTCCACCTATAGGTCCCTAACACCAAGGCCTACACCATTGATTACTGTGTGATAAGCCTTACATTACAGATGTCAAGGCCTACCTATATGTGGACAAAGCACCTTTGGGATGTCTGGGGCCCAAAACAGCAGCACAGGGAAGGAAGTGAGAGGCAGTGAGAATGAACATCCAAAAAGGGTGAAGAAAGGCAGGATAGGGAAGGGAACAAAAGAATGGGAGAACAGGAGCACAGAATAGACTTCATTTACTTCCTGATTTGTTCACAGCAATCCTGATGACTCTGAGACCTTCCGGGAAGGCACATGAGACTGAGTGGATAGGGTCTGTAAACTGCTGCGCTGAACATCTAGAGAGCACAAGCACCAGGCTCCCTGAAAGGCAGTCTCACTGACTTTTCACATAGAATGAAAGACTGCATTAAACTTCAAACCAAAACGTGGTTCCAGTTATCTTTCCGTTTGTACTGACCTCGCCAACACAAGTTTCCATGCTACATCTCCACAGCATGACATGAGAAAGGTGGCACAATAAACACCACAACCAGATATTTGGGAGATGCGGGGGCAAAAAACAAAAAAAATTATACAAAATTTTAAAATAACTGATCCAAACCAAATCATACAAAATATACTTTGTATATTTAAAACTTTTAAAACTTCATATACTGTTTCTCATATCAGTTTCTGGATTAAGGTAAAAGACTGAATCCACACATCTCAGTTTGCTCCCTCTTGAAACCCTCTTAAAACCACTAAAGAAATATTTTTAAAGATTTAAACTTACAAGATTAGAGAAAATAAGAGAGACAACAAAAAAATTTTTGGAAGCAGGAAAGCAAATGGACAAGTGATAACCGCCTTTAACCAGAGCCAAGAAAGCCCAATCCGAAACGTAAAGGGTGGAGCTGAGAACCAACAATCACCAAAATGAGGAGGGGAGTATCGACAGCAGAGAAGTGCTTGAAAGCTGTTTTAGGAGCAGATCCCAAGGCCACCTATCTATCCACTTCAAGCCACTAAAGGTTTAGTCTCTACAGGAGGTAAAAGTGAGGTTCTCTGGCCCAGGGGACACCAGGCGCAGGTGTGAACAAAGGTCCTGTACAGAAAACCAAGGTACTGAGTGGCTATGTACACAGTAAATGCGGTGTGCATAGTAAATGCAGCCCGCCTCCACCACCCAGCCAGCCAAACCCTCATGCTCCAAGCAGAACACCAGAGAAGGCCTCTCTGGGTCACCTGACCAGCTCAGAAGGAAGGACTAAAGATAGTGAGTGACATCAGGGACCACCAAGAAAAAAGATTAAGAAAATCACCCAACAATTAAGCTCAAAATTGATATGGCCTACACACTTGCTCAGAACTTCCAATCAGCTGTATAATCCCGCAGTGCTAATCAGGAGCAGAAAATTAAGGATTAATAGACATCTGAGGATGGAAGAGACAGACCAATACACACAGCAGGAAGAAGCAGCCTGGAAGAAACACAGACCATTCACTGTGGGGAAAAACACATGAAAAAACTATCAATAACATCCTCGAAAGTAAGAGAAATTATTATTTCCAGAAAACAAAAAACTAAGATTTGATTTGATTTTTTAAAAAGGAGGATGATTTTAAGAACAAAAGAGCTCTTAGAAAATAAAAATGTGATAGAATATAAAAAATAAATAGTAGGGCTTGAAGACCAAGATAAGGAAATCTAGAAAAATTGAGTAACACACGCGCGCACACACACACACATTCCAAAGAGAACGAAGACAAAGAGGAAAACTGGAGTGAAAAGATAAAATCAGAAGACCAAAATAGGAAGCCCAACATTCAATAAAGTAATAGTTCAAGATAAATACAACAGGCAAAAGGAGAGGAGGAAGTCCTCAAGGGAAGTTCTCAGAACTGACTCAACTGTCAGATTGCAAGTGCCCACCACACACACAATGGATGAAAACAGACCCACACAAGGCCCTATCACTCGAAAACTGCAGAAAACTCTGAAGGCAAAGAGAAGATTCTACAAGTTTCCAGGTAAGTCCAAAGTGGTTATATACAAAGAATCAATGAATGGATTCAGGTTTCTCAACAGCAACACTACAAGAAGACAACTGTACAAAATTCTGAAATTCGCTGTTTACTCTGTACCATCTTTAAAAACTAAGGGAGGACCTGGCTAAGATACTTCTCTGTACCTGGCTTGGCCTGACCATGTGCTGATGAAGTTCCTTCTCTCCTCTCTATGCCTGCTCTTTCATTTCATCTCACCACAAATTTTCTGATTTGACCTAATTCTGAGAGCTTGAAGAAGGCTTTGAAAACTTTAGAAGCTGAGGACTTCCCTGGTGGTCCAGTGGTCAAGACACCACGCTTCCACTGCAGGGTGTACAGGGTGTTCGATCCATAGTCGGGGAACTAAGATCCCACATGTCACACAGCGCAGCCAAAAGAAAATAAATAAATGAACGAATGAATGAATGAATAAACAAAATATTTTAAAAAGAAAAGCTTTAGAAGCTGAAAATACAAAGTAACCCACTCCCTCTGACCATACTTCTACAGGATGTCCAAAACCAAGTCCACACTACAACCCTGCCAAGCACCCTCACTTCCCCAGACTTCCTCCCGCCCTTCCCACTGTCCTGCCTGGAAGAATCTCGTGAAAACCCTCAGGTTGGGTTTCTCCTGGGAGGCTGCAACCAATCATGGCAGCACTGATCTTTCCTTAGACAGTTTCTTTGTTCTTGCTGCTCCATTTTATATACAAATATAGTAAAACTAAAAAGAGAAGCAAGAAAATCCTAACACCAAAGTTAGGATGCAGATTACCTCATGGTGGGCTGCAGGGAATCTAATGGGGGAAGGGCCCACAATGGCATGTGGCATCCCACCTAGTAAGTAACGTTCTGCTTTCCATCCTAGGCATTGAGTACAATGGTGTGTATTTTGCTTTTTTTCATACACCCTTCTTTCCTTACAATTTTAAAAAATGTTTTAATGTACATATTCTTTCAAGTTAGAAATTATTAAACTATACAACTCATTATTAAATCACCAAGGTTTATATCACATCAGCAGCACAGCTCTACATCAATCATGAAGGAAGTTGGCTTAATTTTAAATACATACAAAAATTTAAGACCAGATTTACTCACATTATGAGTCTTCGGTTTAAGAACCAGTATTTCCTCCGACTTCTGTCATATCCAATAGGTTCATGTCGAATATATGGTTTGTTTTTTTGGATTTCAGCAACGCAGTCAGTCACACCAGGAACCTTATGTGCTACACAGACTTCACACTGCCACTCATCCTCTGGCACCTCCTCGAGAGGCGGCTTCACACATTCCAAATGGTACACTGCTGAGCAGGTCTCACAGCAAAGCAAATCCCCGAGTTTGTGACAAACCCTACAGTGGTCATCGTACTGGATCACCCCTTCAGACATCAACTCCTCACGAGCAATGTTTGTGGTAAGAAACTGATCGACTAAGAACTGCAGAACTTTGATTTTGTTCTCTACTGGTCCATAAGGATAGTCCTCTGCTTCTTGGTAAGGAAGGACATGATGGTACTCCTTGTCACTCTCACAGTACACCCGCAGCACCTCTGGCCACGTCATGCCATCGATGAAATACAGCGTGGAATTCACACTATCTTTCAGATCGGCAGGTCCAAAGGTAGTATTGGAGGTGTCTTCTTCACGCAAAACTGCTTTCAAAAGCACTACGTGCATCTCCGCCATAAGTGTGCACTGCTCTTGACTCACCAGAGCTGCACAAAAGTCCTCAAAGCGAAAAGGAGATAACCTTAAAACTGTACCAAAGTTCCGCAGTACCTCATAAATGGCAATAACATTCATTATATGCTCGTTAGGCACCATTAAATCCTCAGAGGACTTGGGAAATTCAAGGGGTGGGATGTCTTTTTCTTCCAATATTGGAGAACGAGGCCGATGTACTCTCGGTTTTCGCCTACCTGTAAATAAAGAAATGGTATAATTACAAATCAATACATCATTTCTACAAACTAAGGTTTTTCCTATTTGGACATATACCCCCAAAAAGAGAGAAGCATACTTCTATTTTTCCAGTAACTGTCAAGTTAAAATAATACCAAGAAGCAATGATTTAGCTCTAATCTTTAAGTCTATAGAAAATCTAAATTTAAAGTGTTCCCATTATATCCCAAACTAGAAGTAAAAAAAAATTTACAATTATAATCAGTTCTCAATTACCTAGAGGGGTTAACTGGTTTACAGGTAACCATGATAAAAAATAACAGTGCATTTGTGAAAGATCTGACAAGAACATAAACGAGAAAAAGACATCTCCAAAGAAGAGAACAGGCGTAACAGATCTCACATGGTGCCAGCTGCACTAAGAAATGCCTCTCAGCAATCAGACAGGAAGTTCTCTGGTGCAGCGCACCCTTTCCTTGGCCAGTTCTTCCTGAGAGCCATGTAATGGGGAGTTCCACAGTGAAGCACAAGGTTAGGGCTGAGACAGAAAGGAAGAAGAAGTAAGGAAGAGAGAAGAGAAGCAGGGTTCCAATACTGGGAGAAAAAGGGGGAGCAGGGCTCACTTAGGAAACAGACAACAGATTATAATTTTTAGCTGTAAATTAAGCAACAGGAGGCGTGCCTGTTCGCCAATTTATGAAATGTACAGTCCAGGAATATATATGTATGTAAATGTATCAATATATAGCATTTGAGACCTTAGTTCATAACAAGCAAGCAGATCTCATTTAATCCTCTGAACAAGTCTATGAGGTATTAATAAGAAACTTATGGAAAGAAACAATTTTCTCCAGAATTGCCATGCCCATGCCTGCATTATTATTATTATTACACTTTCCAATGATATTTACAGAATAGGAAATGTACTTTTAAATAGCAGACTTTTTATGAGATCAATTAACATTAAATTTATTTTTGTGCTATTGTTTTATTAACTAAGTTTTATTAACTATGGTTTTGGGTTGCTGGTCACCTCTTAACTGCCTCCTCCCTTCCCCATTGCTGTGCCCTCCTCACATCTAGTGAATTCTCATCATGTACAAACTAAAAGGGTACAGGGCACCAGGAAAAGAAAGTATGCTAAAGAATATAAAAGGTCAAGATCTTTTATTTTATACAATGCACCCCCCCATATTCATTCACTGGAAAGATTTTCCAAATAAGATTATATCCATTAGTTTCTGCAGAAAAAAGTCCAAGGGATCACTCTGGGCCAGACTTTGCTGGTGAGCCTACATCGTAAGAAAGAAACCTCCTCCATCTCAGCAAATATCCATCTACTACAAAGATGCAGTTTTCGCAGATTCAATTAAATCACAGAATCACCATGCTAGTAATAAGCATCACGATGGTAATCCAGTCCATTTCACTGTCTTCTGGAAGTTACTTGGGCCTCATTTGCAAAAGTATAAATGAGAGAAAGTAGAAAAGGATTAAAGGGAAGACTGAATCTAGAGGAATACCCTCAAATGCAGGAGAAGAAACACAAGTCACCAAATGAGACAAACCTGCTTATAGAAACAGTCCCTGTGTTCCTCTCAGCTGTTTATGCAAAATGCTGTCAAACAGAGTCCAAGTAAAGGATTACATAAGGAAAGGCTGGAAAAGTAGTTCTAGGATCAGAACGTGGATCCGTAAATGTTAGGTGTAGGCATTTTTACAGCACTTTATTCTGGCAGTAATGTAGGTTGATGGCTTTGAATGAAGTAATGAAGACTTTTTGAGCAGGGCAGGGACATGAGAAGAATGTTCCAGAAAGACTTCTCTGGCTTCAGTGTATACAATGAATAGGACAGGGGGAACAAACCAGACACAGGGCATCTTCTGCGACTACCCAGAAGATAAAGACCTGGATTCAGAGTCTGGCTGTGGGAACGAAGAAAAAGATGAATAAAAGTGACCTTATGAAGAAAGAAACCAACTGGTGTGGAACATAACACCACCACCCTAAGATTTAACTCTGGTACCATTTCCTCCAAAAGACTATTCTAACTCCCCCAAACTCTTCTGAATTCTCGTAGCCTTCTTTGAATCATTTGTTACCCTACAATTTACCTATTCATGGTATCCATTCCACCTCCATAGCTGAACACCCACCTCTTATGCCGAAGAAAGATCTGGCACGTTTGTTTTATTGGAAGCATTAGCTAGCATCATTCCCTTTAGAGAATTACCCTTCCCCTACACCATGTGATTCTGATGGGGCCCCCAAACACAGTATTCCACCTCTTGATCACTGGCAAAGCAGGCCAGTGAGAGTCTTGCCTGGGATTTTATATTCAGATGCTGAGTGAGAAGTGCTCTGAAGCTCGTTCTTTCCATGAAGGTGGCCAGAGGCTATATGTGGCTAACCCACCTTTACCTCCCTTGTGGAAGAAGGGAATAAGGACAAGAGACAGAAGCAGAAATGGGAGATAAGGATTGATAACTCACGAGTACTGACAGAACCTGTCATTCAAATTTCCCAGTCAGGACTTCCCTGGTGGCGCAATGGTTAAGAATCCGCCTGCCAATGCAGGGGACATGGGTTCGATCCCTGGTCCAGGAAGATCCCACATGCTGCAGAGCAACTGGGCCTGTGCGCCACAACTACTGAGCCTGCACTCAAGAGCCCGCGTGCCACAACTACTGAAGCCCGCACACCTAGAGCCCAGGTTCTGCAACAAGAAAGCCACCACAGTGAGAAGCCCACGCACCACCACGAAGAGTAGCCCACGCTCGCCGCAACTAGAGAAAGCCCGTGCACAGCAATGAAGACCCAATGCAGACAATAAATAAATAAATAAATTTATTTTTAAAAAACAAATTTCCCAGTCACACAAACCAAAAACCACTCCCCTTTTGCTTAAGTGAACATGCTGGTTTTCTGTTGCTTGCAAATAAAAGAGTACTGATTAAAACAGTATCTAACACTGTATACAAGCCTTTTATAATGAGAAACTCAGTAAATTGCTATTTCAAGACTATCAATGAGAGCAGTTAATGTTTAAAAAAAAACTGTTGATAGTACTCTTTTGTAGTAAATTAACTTAGAGAGTAACAGTAGTCTAATTTAATTTGATATCTAATTTTAAAATATCAGCTTTCACAGATTCTGAAAGATTTTGGATAAGCATGTATTATTCTAATATTTAACAGTTCATTTAGCTTTATATTAAGCTAAAGTCTGTTAGCTTTCTAAGGTAAAAGGAAGAAAGGCAAACAAAGGTTCATAAATTCTACATTCTATCATCTAGCTGGAAACCACAAAATAGTATCTATTCAAACTAGAACTACATACATACTGAACAACGTGAGCACTTTTACAAGTTAGCATTAAATGCTGGCCAGTTCATTCTGAAGCATTATTGGGAGTTTAAATCGATTCAATTTTTTTTTATTTATTTATTTAGGCTGCGCCAGGTCTTAATTGCGGCACAGGGGATCTTTTAGTTGCAGCACGCATGCGGGAATAAGGTAAAATTCATGTGCTGAAATAAGAAATCTTTAAGATGTATAATTAAGTAGATGAAAAAGCCAGCTACAGAACAATGACTAGAATGTCATTTGAGAAACAAAATTAGAAACAAAAAAAGAAAAGAGAACAATAATAAAGTATATACATCAAAGAGGTCATATATGAATCTTTTTAAAGTAGCTGTTCCTGGAGAGGAGAAATGGAGGAAAAAAAAGAAAGACTAATTTTTTTATCCTTTTATATTCTTAAATACCACATGCATATATTTTTATTATAATATTTTAAAAGAAAAATATTGGGCAGGTATCTATACAAATATATAAAAATATTAATATGCTGCCAGTAATGGCTACTGACGGTCTTGTATGAATACAAATATAAGGTCATTTTGCCAAATTCAAAGATTTGGGTTTACAGAAGTGAGCACAGATTACAGTGTATAAAGAGAAAACTCATAAAATTAAACCACTTAAGCCCCTCAACTGTCAATCATTAGTATTAGCAAGTCAAGATATTTCAACTATTCAGGGAAATGTATTTATAATATACCATTGAGGATTACACTCATTACCATTTTCAACACTGATCTACTATCTAGCAGATAAAGTATATTAATTTTCCTGTATTAAAAAAAAAGGGATTAACGTCAACCTCACTAGCCATCAGGAAAAGGCAAATTAAAACCACAATGAGATACTGTTTCATACTCAACAATGGACAAAAATTTTAAAGTCCATCCAAACAAACTTGGGAAGAACGGAGAACAACAGAGACACCGGTATACCACACTCGGGACTGTAAGTGCCGTCACCACTTTGGAGAGCAATTCAGTAACAGTCAGGTTAAGGTTGTGCACACAACCCTGAAGGGGCAGTTTGAAAATTTTTTGCCCATGATCCAAAGTAAGAAATACATTTTACATTTAAATCTACCTACACACCTACCCCAAAACTAAAGTTCTACAAAGCACTACTCTTATACTAATATCTTCTCTTCCATCCCATTCCAATACCTTCTATTCCATTCTCTTTCTGCTTTTAAATTATGCTGGTTGCAGCCCACAGTTTGAAAAACACTTCTCAGGAATTCCCTGGCAGTCCAGTGGTTAGGACTCTGAGCTTTCACTGCCGAGGGCCCAGGTTTGATCCCCTGGTCAGGGAACTAAGATCCCACAAGCCACACCCCAACCCACCCCCCCGAAAAAAGAAAGAAAAACACTTCTCTAGAGAAACTCTCCTTATACATATGCAGAACACTGAACATTGCGTATAAAAGCAAGCGGTCAATCAAGCTGGAAACAACCAAAATATACATCAACAGGGGAACGATTAAACTGTGGAACATTCATCTGATAGAATCCTTTTTTGGGGGCCATGCTGCTTGGCTTGCGGGATCCTAGTTCCCTGACCAGGGATCAAACCCGGGCCCCCGGCAGTGAAAGCATGGAGTCCTAACCAGTGGACCACCAGGGAATTCCCCATTTGATAAAATTCCATAGAGCAGTCAAGGGCTACATATGTCGGCATGGATCAATCATAAAAACACCATGAAACAAATGAAACTGCTACCAAAAAAAATTGCTACAAAAGGATAAATAATTTGGAACCATGCGAAACAGTTTTATCTACTGCTTATGGATGAATGGATGTATATATATAATATATATATGAACTAGTAGTTAATATCAACACTAGAATGTAATCTCCTTAAGGGCAGGGAGTTTTGTCTGTGTATTTCTGCTGCTGAGAATACTTAATAAATATTTACTGAAAGAATCAGGAGTTTAGTAGGCACACAAAAAGATGCTCATCATCACTAATTATTAGAGTAATGCAAATCAAAACTACAATGAGTTACCACCTCATACTGGTCAGAATGGCCATCATTAAAAAGTCTACAAATAATAAGTGCCAGAGAGGGTGTGGAGAAAAGGGAACCCTCCCTACACTGTTGGTGAGAATGTAAATTGGTGCAGCCACTATGGAAAATAGTATGGAGGTTCCTCAAAAAACTAGAGTTACCGTATGATCCAGCAATCCTACTCCTGGGCATATACCCAGACAAAACTATAATTCAAAAAGACACATGCACCCCTATGTTCACAGCAGCACTATTTACAATAGCCAAGGCATGGAAGCAACCTAAATGTCCATCCATTGACAGGTGAATGGATAGAGAAGATGTAATACATACACACACACACACACACACACACACACACACACACACACACACAGGAATATTACTCAGCCATAAAAAAGAATAATGCCATTTGCAGCAACATGGATGGACCTAGAGATTATCATACTAAGTGAAGTAAATCAGAAAGAGAAAGACACGGCTTCCCTGGTAGTGCAGTGGTTAAGAATCCGCCTGCCAATGCAGGGGACACGGGTTCGAACCCTGGTCCGGGAAGATCACACATGCCGCGGAGCAACTAAGCCCGTGCACCACAACTACTGAGCCTGCGCTCTAGAGCCCATGAGCCACAACTACTGAGCCCACGTGCCACAACTACTGAAGCTCATGCACCTAGAGGCCTTGCTCTCCAACAAGAGAAGCCCCTGCAATAAGAAGCCTGCGCACCGCAATGAAAAGTTGCCCTGTTTGCCACAACTAGAGAAAGCCCGTGCGCAGCAACGAAGACCCAACACAGCCAAAACTAAATAAATAAATAAATTTTAAGGAAAAAAAAAAAGACAAATATCATACGATATCACTTACATGTGGAATCTAAAATATGACACAAATGAACATATCTGTGAAACAGAAACTGACTCACAGACATACAGAACAGACTTGTGGTTGCCAAGCAGGGGGTGGGGGTGGGGTGGAGGAGGGAAGGATTGGGAGTGTGGGATTAGCAGACGCAAACTATTATATATAGGATGGATAAACAACAAGGTCCTACTGCATAGCACAGGTGACTATATTCAATAGCCTATGATAAACCATAATGGAAAAGAATATGAAAAAGAATATATATATGTAAAATTGAAACACTTTGCTGAAAGAACCAGTAGTTTCAAACTCTAGCCTATGCAATTACACAAGAAAATGATGTCTTTACATTATTTGCAGATGTCAGAAATGTGTTTTCACTCCTCACTATGTAAATAAATAGAGGACTACCATGAGAAGTCCTAGAACACTGGTCTTCAAATTTTGCGCATCAGAATCACCTGGAGAGCTGATTCTAATTAGAACAGCTTCTGACTCAAAGGACTAGGAAAGAGTCTCAATTTGCATTTCTAACAATTCCCATGCGATACTAACTGCTGGTCTGAGGTCCACAGTTTGAGAACCACTGCCCTGGAACTCAAAAAGGTTATCCCTCTGAGATTGTTGAGTAAAAATTAATACACATCAGATGAAATCCACTAATTCCAGTTACCTTCAAAGCTTGCTACTCAAAATGTGATTGGCATTATCTATGAGGCTTGAAATGAAGTCAGAATCTCAGGCTTACTAAATTAGGATTTGCAGTTTCTCAAAATCTTCGGGTGATTCACGTACACATTAAAGTTTGACATGCTGCCTTGAAAACTATCCATCCTAAAACCAGAAGTGCAGCAAAATCACATGGTAAACTGTTAAAAGTAGAGTATCAAAATGCAATTCAAATTTACAGAACCCCAGGTGAAGCTCAGTAATCTGTATTTTTATCTTTCTCCCCAGATAATTCTGATGTGCAGCCAAGTGTGAAAATCACAGCTTTACCGAAATTGGATATTCCCACTACCAAGCAAAAAGTGGGGCTTTTTTGGAAACTCAAACAAGAGAATCAAGAAGCTGCCTAAGAAGGTATGATTAGAATAGGACAGGTGTGAAAGGAAGCTGAAGCCTAATCAAAGACATTAATAAGCCTACAAGAAGAAAATGCTATGGATGGAAAGTGGTCTGCATGGGGGTGGGGAGCGGGTACGGGAACCAAACAGCAAGAATTTGTCAGTGAATTTCCAACACAGTCCAGGTTAAGGGAGAGAGTTTCTTTTTTTAAATTTATTTATTTTATTTTTGGCTGCGTTGGGTCTTCGTTGCTCCATGCGGGCCTTCTCTAGTTGAGGCGAGTGGGGGCTACTCTTCATTGCGGTGAGCAGGCTTCTCATTGCGGTGGCTTCTCTTGTTGTGGAGCACGGGCTCTAGGTGTGAGGGCTTCAGTAGTTGTGGCACATGGGCTCAGTAGTTGTGGCTCGAGGGCTCTAGAGTGCATGCTCAGTAGTTGTGGCGGACGGGCTTAGTTGCTCCGCGGCACATGGGATCTTCCCAAACCAGGGCTCAAACCCATGTCCTCTGCACTGGCAGGTGGATTCTTAACCACTGTGCCACCAGGGAAGCCCAAGGGAGAGAGTTTCTTGACTAAACAAGGATTCTGGCCCATGTGACAGATTATTACCTTAATAGAAGAATATGCTACTATGTACATTATCTGAACAACCTGACAGTTGCTAAGGCAAAACTTCCCACTCCTTTTAATTCCACAATAGAATTCTACTTCATAGAGTCTATAGGGATGCTCTCTTCTCTGAGCTCTTTGGAAGAACTGGCAACAATATTCACCAAGTGTTAACTGTTGCTTGGGGTCCTTTTCTACATGCTTGGGTTTTTAAAATATGCACCGTGGGGCACCATCTGTATTTGTTAATTTCTCGCTTTTTTAATTTAAAAACTTCTCTGTACATTTTAAGCAGATATTGCCTTAATTTGCTGAAGCTGCAAGAAATCCTAGACCTTTTCCAAGGCCCTGATCAAATGTCGCCTCTTCTGTCCTCTCCTGTGCCTCCAGGCACTGTGCTTCTCTGACACTTTGTACAGCTCTCCATTATAGTGTGAGTGCATTTATATTACAGGCAATTACTCATGTGCCCCCAGCTCATTTGTTAACTCCCTGAGAGCACAGACCATGTTTTATTGTAATAACCAAAACAAAAAACAAAAAAAAAAAGTGTGTTCAACAAATGATACCCAGAAGCAAAACTAGAGGTCCAGGGGTGAGGTCATGCCAAGATTAAAATCCAGATGCCACAGTAGATTTTTCAGTTTGGTTCATACATTTTTATTGTATTAATTCTAAGAAGAATATTTATAGTGTTTTCATACTTCTAGACCCCATAACTCTCTATATAATGTGTGTTTCTATCGGAAACAATCAGATAAACCCAAACAGTGAGACATTCTAAAGACAATTGGCCTGGACAATGAAAAAATGTCACTGTCACAAAAGAACCCTTCCCTCTCCAAAAGTGACAGAAGAGCTCTAAATTAAAGGAACAAAAGAGATGTCAAGTAAAAGCAATACAAGACCCTTGACTGAATCTTGGATAAAGAAACAAAACAGCAATAGAGGACAATTGGGGAAATTTGAAATGTAATGTTATATCCATGTTAAATTAAATGTCTTGAGTATGCTGAAGTATTTAGAGGTGAAGTGCTATTACGTCTACAACTTACTATTCAGTGGTTCAGCAAAAAGAAAATTTTAAAAGACTGAGCAACCAAATATGGCAAAAATGTTTATAAAAATTGGTGAATCCGGGACTTCCCTGATGGTGCAGTGGTTAAGAATCGCCTGCCAATGCAGTGTACACGGGTTCGAGCCCTGGTCCAGGAAGATCCCACATGCTGCGGAGCAACTAAGTCCATGCACCACAACTACTGAGCCTGCGCTCTACAGCCCGCGAGCCACAACTACTGAAGCCCCCGCACCTAGAGCCCGTGCTCTGCAAGAGAAGCCACCGCAATGAGAAGCCCGCACACAAGAGGAAGAGTAGCCCCCACCTCGCCGCAACTAGAGAAAGCCCGCACGCAGCAACAAAGACCAATGCAGCCATAAATAAATAAATACATAAATTTATAAACAACAAAAATCGGTGAATCCAAGAGAAGGGTATACTGGGTGTTCATTGTACTATTCTTTCAGCTTTTCTGCATATTTGAAATTACGTAAAGTAAAAGCAAAAAGTTCAGAAAATCTGTTCTAAAGCTCCTTACTTCTAATTGTTTCAATTATTTGTTTCAATTTTTTCAATATATATAGCTAACAGGACATATCATGTTACAGCCTAAATACAGAGTAAGATTAAATAAGATTATTAAATTAACTGCAAACTTGTAAACATCAACCGATACCTGGGATAGAAAGTGCTGTAACATACCACCTGTTTTACCTAGCCTCTCTTTGAAAACATCTGACATATTTGGCCACAACATCCTTCTTGAATTTCCTGTGCCACCCAGGACTCAATTTCCCTGACCAGCTGTCCCTCTGCCAAACACCTCTCTTACACGTGCAAATTCCCCAAAGTTTAGTCCTCACCGGATTCTCCTGCTTTCCGCCAGTTATCAGTGGACTCAATTACCACCCAAATATCAATGACTTCTAAATGCATTTCTCTACCCAGACCTCGCTTCAGAACTCCAGAGACATTATTTCCAACTGCCTACTAGCTATTTTCAACAGGATGTCCCAGGTACACTTCTCTTTGTAGGAAATGGAAATAAAAAGGAGTTACAAAAGTTTAATTCAAAGCAAAAATTTTTAAATCCCTAAATGGAACAAAGATTTTGTAATGATAAAGGATGCAGTCTACAATGAAGATATAACAGTTATGAACAACTTAATAAAAAGTAAATATGATTGTGCCAGTCCCCAACTTTAAGCCTTTCAGTGAGTCCCCACCATACTTGGATTAAAATCCAAACTCCTTCCTGAGACCTACAGGGCCCTCTGTGAGGTACGCCCTGGCTACTGCTCCAAACTCAGCCTCCCCCTCTCCTTTCTGCTTCAGCCACACTGGCCTCCTGGATCATGCAAAGCTCGCTGCCTCCCCACAGCTGTTCTCTCTACCTAGAATACTCTCTCCCACTCTGTCAAGTGGCCAGCTCCTCATTCATTCAGCTCTTTTCCCTCATAGTATTTTATCACACTTAAAAGCCTTACAGTTTCATTCAATTAACATATGCCTCCACTAGACTGCAACTTCCACAAAGGCCAGGACAATTTTTTTTTTTTTTTAATTTATTGGCTGCGTTGGGTCTTCGTTGCTGCGCGTGGGCTTTCTCTAGTTGCGGTGAGCGAGGGCTAACTCTTTGTTGCGGTGCACGGGCTTATCACTGTTGTGGCTTCTCTTGCTGCGGAGCACGGGCTCTAGGGGCGTAGGCTTCAGTAGCTGTGGCACGTGGGCTCAGTAGTTCTGGCTTGCGGGCTCTAGAGCTCAGGCTCAGTAGTTGTAGCGCATGGGCTTAGTTGCTCCGCAGCATATGGGATCTTCCCAGGCCAGGGCTCGAACCTGTGTCCCTTGCCTTGGCAGGCAGATTCTTAACCACTGTGCCACCAGGGAAGCCCAGGACAATTTTTGTTTGGCTTCTCAGGCCTAGTACTTATTACACTTCCTGGTACATAGCAGATTCCTGAATTAGTTGCTGCATGAATTAATAAACCAAATAAATTGGCATCAAACAATATAAAGCAAAACTATAAGAAATTCAAGAAGAACTGGACAGAAACAGAATAGTAGCAGGAGACTTTAAGACACTTCTTTTTAATCTTAACAGCTCTAGTAGACTGACTAAATAGCTAACATGAACGCAGGTCACAAATTCAAATGTCCACAAAGAGGAGGTAGAAGAGTGAGTAAAGAGGACAGACAGGCAATCTACAGGGCACAACTAGAACTAACCTAATCAAGAAAAGGTGGGACCAAGCACAATAAATAAAATTGGTGATGATAAAGGGGAACTTGCCACAGGTACAGAAGCTATTAAAAGAATGCTAATAAAGTCTAAAACCTGGGTGAAAGGATGACCGTCAGAGAATTACCAAACACCAAAACTAAATCAAAGAACAGAAAACAAACCAATAATTATGGGAGAAACTGAAGAAGATGTCAGCGAGCTCTTGCCCCTAAAACAGCACCCAGCCAGGATGGTTTTCAAAACATTCCAGAGGACAGAAAAAGAAGAAAAGATTTTAAAAGTCCTCTTAAAAAAACCAGGATAAAAAAAAGATTAAAAAAAAAAAAAAAAAAAACCAGGATAACAGTGACACCAAAACCTAATAACAAAAGACATGTACCACCCCCTCCACAAAAGAAATCATGGGTCAATCATAGTTATTAAAATAAAGTTAAAAATAGCAAATAAAATCCAGAAGCATACTATGTGTAAATATCTATGAAAAATTACAGAATAATACATACCTTTTAATCTAGCAATCCCCTTTCTAAGAATTTACCATATAACATAACTCACATGTACATTCATTTTGGCACTGTTTGCAACAGTGCCAAAGCTGTATATAACCTAAATGTCCACCCAGTAAGGAACTGGCTAAAACAAAAAACTATAATATTGTACTTCCGCACAAGGGAACACTATGCAGCTCACAAGAAGAATGTGGTCCAAAGCCAAGCCAAGATGGAGTAATAAGCTCACTGGAGATAATGGCTCCACTAAACTGAAAACTCTGGACAAAATACAGAAAAAGCAACCACCAAAGGATTATGGGGGGGAGGGGGGGAAGCAAAAGCACAAGGACCAGGTAGGGGAGTCGAAACTAGAAGAGGCAACAACAAACAACAAGCAGAGGACTGTTTCCCTATTTTCTCTCCTGGAATAGAACAAGCTCACAGTGAATCTACGGCAAAAAGCATGAACAGAAAAAACTCAGAGAAGCCCTGTCTTTCAGGCAGAGGACTGAGGAAAAGGGTCCCCTGTGTGCTGAAGAGCATGAGGGAAATCCCCTGTTTTGTTGTTATTTTACTTTTTTCCCCCTCTTCCGGCCCCTGCCTCAAGGGAGGCTCCAACTACAGAATCTACAAGAAACTCACATCTTTCTAGCCAGTAGATCAAGAAAAGGGCCCCCCCCCCTCCGCAAGCCAGAGTACAGAAGGAATTCCAGAACATATAGCTAAAGAAAAATCTACAAAGCAGCAAGAGAAAAAAACAACATTACATATGAGAGAACAATAATTCAAATAACCGCAGAGAATGGGACATCTTTAAAGTGCTTAGAGAAATATCAACCCAGCATTCTATATCCTTCAAAAATACTCTTCCACAATTCAGGCAAAATAAAAACATTTCAGATGAAGGAAAACTAACAGAGTTTCCTAAAGCAAACCACTCACTCCTTGATCTTGGCTCTCCTGGTCAGAATTCTGTGTACTCTGTAACATCTTTGGTCATGGTAGTCCAGTTCTTCTAGTAATTTTGTTAATGTGCTGTAGACGATCGACAATTTTAGTATGTAGTGTATGTGATATTAAATTGTGAATTAGTGAGACTTAATGATGTAACAGCATATCAATATTTGAAGATACTGGTACTTGATATCCTGTCAAGGAAAATTTGCCTCCACATTTTAAGTTGGAAAGTCACTGGAATAACTGTTCAGAAAAGAATCACAACTACATGATTTTTTAGAGTTTTGGTATGTATGTCAAGAATTTGTACAAATTGAAATGTCTGTGTACTGATCCTCAAAACAGCCAATAAAATCTCAATTATGAAAGAACAACAAAAAAACAAATGGTAAAAGAAACAGAAATGATACTAGAGTGAAAACTGGACTTTCAGGAATAAAGGAAGAACAAGAAATTAAAAAACAAAAAAGGTTGTTTCAACTCTTAAGCATACGTACAGTTAAACTCTTTAAAATACGTACAGTTAAAATATATATATATATATGTACAGTGGTTGAGAGCAAAAATTGTAACATCATCTAGTGGAGCTTTAATGTATGTAGAGTCTGATACAGAGGGCCAACTGTACGGTGCCACTTTATACAAGGGATCTGACATCCAGAGACTTTGGTATCCACAAGGGTCCTGGGAATCAATCCCCCACAGATACAGAGGGACAACTGTAGATATATACGACACTTATAGCATTGGGGAGAGGGCTAGGATAAGGGAACCTCTATGGTTGTGACACTTTTAAATTTTACTTAAAGGGATAAAATGCTAACTTTAAGTAGATAAGTATTTTGTAATTCCTAGAGGAACCACTAAAAAAATAGCACAGACATAAACCAAAAAGCTAATAAATTAAAATAGGGCAATGTTCAACTAATCCAAAAGCAGGCAGGAAAGGGAAACAGAGGAACCAAAAAAAAAAAAGATGGGAATTTCCTGGCAGTCCAGTGGTTAGGACTCCATGCTTTACTACCAAGGGCACGGATTCAATCACTGGTCAGGGAACTGACCCTGCAAACCAAGCTGTGAGGCACGGCCAAAAAAGAAAAAAAAAAAAATTATATTAAGTGTAAATAGCCTAAATTCACTGTCAGAAGACTGGCTTTTTAAAAAAACAAAACAAGGAACCCCTTTAAAATATATACTAGGGACTTCCATAGAGGTCCAGTGGTTAAGACTCTGCGCTCCCACCGCAGGAGGCACGGGTTCGATCCCTGGATGGGGTAAGATCCCGCATGCCATGCAGCACGGCAAAAAAAAAAAAAATATATATATATATATATATATATATGACATAGTACAAACTAAAAGGAAAAGGGTGGAAAAAGATACACCATGCTAACACTATTCAAAAAGAAAGACGCTGAACTGGTTATATTAATATCAAACAGCAGATTTTAAGCAAAGAATATTACCAGAGTAAAGAAGGTCATTTCATAATGATAAAGGGGTCAAATAATCAAAAGACCAACAACCATAAATGTTTATGAACCTAATAACAGAGCCACAAAATATATAAGGCATAAACATACAGTACTGCAAGGAGACAGAGAACAAATCTATAACAATAGTTGTAGATTTCAACACTCCTCTCTTAGTAATCAACAGAACAAGTAGATGGAAAATCCGCAAGGATATAGAAGACTTTAAGAACACTATCAACGACAGTTAATCACATTTATGGAACACTCTACCCAACAGCAGCAGACTCTTATTTCCTAGTACACATGGAATATTCACCTAAACAGACAATGCTTTGGGTCATAAAACAAATCTCAAATGACTTCATTTTTTAAACATTTTTAGTCATACCCAGTATGTTCTCTGACATATGAAGTTAAATTAGAAACCAATTTTTACGATAGTCAAGACGTGGAAGCAACCTAAGTGTCCATCAACAGAGGAATGGATAAAGAACATGTGGTATATATACACAACGGAATATTACTCAGCCATAAAACCACAATGAAACAATGCCATTTGCAGCAACATGGATGAACCTAGAGGAAATCATACTAAGTGAAGTTAAGTCAGACAGAGAAAGACAAATATTATATGATATCATTTATATGTGGAATCTAAAAAAATAGTAAAAATGAACTTATTTACAAAACAGAAACAGACTCACAGACATAGAAAACAAACTTATGGTTACCAAAGGGGAAGGGGGGACAGGGATAAATTGGGAGTATGGGATTAACAGATACACACTACCTTTACATAAAACAGATAAACAACAAAGATTTACTGTATAGCAGAGGGAACTATATTCAATATCTTATAATAAAATATAATGGAAAAGAATCGAAAAAAAGAATTAAATAAAACTGAATCACTCTGCTGTACACCTGAAACTAACACAATATTGTAAATCAATTATACTTCAATAAGAAAAAGAAAATCCAGCTTGGAAAAGGAAAACATAAAATAATCTCTATTTGCCAGGCAACATGATTACCTATGTAGAAAATCCCAAGAAATCTACAAAAAAAAAAAAAATCTATTAGACTAACACTTGAGTTTAACAAGGTCACAAAGATCAATACACAAAAATCAATTATATTTCTATTATAACAATAAATAACTGGAAATGCAAATTTAAAAAATAAGTACTAATTGTAATAGCACCAAAAATCATCAAATACTTAGGTACAAATGTAATAATATGAAAAAGACCAGTAGGCCAAAAACAATAAAACACTGATGAAAGAGATCAAAGACTTGAATTAATGGAGAGACAAAATGTGCTCATTGATTAGACAGTTAAGAGAGTGAAACACAAGCCACAGACCAGGAGAAAATACATGCACATCACATAGGCAACAAAGCACTTAAATTCCAAACCAAAATGAAATATCCCTTTATGCTTATTAGGATAGCAAAAAACAAAACAAAACAAAAAAGTCAATGGTCAGCATAACAATTCACAGTGAAATATTAGCATCAGTCCCATTAAATTTAGAAAGTGCACTAAGATGCTCCTCATTTCAACTAGTATTTAACATTGTTTTAGAGGTGGTAGACAGTGCAATTTGAAAAGAAACAAAAAGGAGGTATAAATATAAGAAAAGCAGATGTATGTATATGCTTCATGTTTGAAGCTGATGAAATGTTATTCCTAGAAATTCCAACCCAATCAAAAAATAAGCTATTAGAAACTATTAGAAAAGAGAAGAGGTGGCTAAATACAAAATTAATTTTTAAAATCCATGAGCTCTCCACTAGAAGCTCCATGACAGCAGACATTTTCATACACAAATTATTTAACGATGCAGTAAGATTTCATGCTATAAGGGAAAAGATTCATAAAACCAATTATGCACTATCCAATTTTATAAAAAAATATGTACGTTTCTACACATGTAAGTACTCCTCATGAATATACACACAAAGCTGGTTATCAAAGGAGAGTGACCAAAATATTAATGTTATCTTCTGAGTTTTCTAAATTTTCTATATTTCTTTCCTGATAAAGAGAAAAAGCAAAAATAAAATTTGAAGTTCTTACTAGACTTTCAAAAGTGTTATTTTAGGGGCTTCCCTGGTGGCGCAGTGGTTGGGAGTCTTCCTGCCAATGCAGGGGACACGGGTTCGTGCCCCGGTCCGGGAGGATCCCACATGCCGTGGAGCGGCTGGGCCTGTGAGCCATGGCCGCTGAGCCTGCGCGACCGGAGCCTGTGCTCCGCAGCTGGAGAGGCCGCAACAGTGAGAGGCCCGCGTATCGCAAAAAAAAAAAAAAAAAAGTGTTATTTTAAAAATTCAAAGCTTTTTTCCTAACCTAGTTATCCAAATCAGAGATTAATGAATGTCAAGACCTCAGAAAGAGGTTGGCAAACTATGGCCAGCCACAGACTGTTTTTACAAATAAAGGTTTATTCAAGCACAGCCATACTCATTTGTCTACTTATTGTCTCCAGCTGCTATCATGTTACAGTGGCAGAGTTGAGTAGTTGCAGCAGAGACAGTGTGGCCCACAAAGACTAAAATATTTACTATACAGCACTTTAAGAGAAAAGTCTGCCAATCCCTTGCGCATTAGATCATCTAGTCCAATCTACACTTTACAGGTGAGTAAACTAATAAGCCCCACAGAGGAATGACGCCTCTAAGGTCAAATTCAAGCTAAGAAGCAATAAAAAAAATTCCATTCCCACTTGGCCAGAAAACTCTGAAGAGAGACATCTGCCTCCCAATTTAGGAGCTAAACCTCAGGCTTTCATATTATAAATAAGTGTATTTACCAATAAATGATGAGGAAAGGATTTTGGGCCTAGTCTATATCCAAAAATACCCGCTAAAGGTCTGAGTAAACTTCGGTAAGTTCCAGAAAAAGTCAGTTTAAAAGCCACATAAACACGGATTAGGGAAGGTCTAAGAACAATAGTAATGAGAGTATAACCTGGTTCAGCCTATGAAATGTAACCCAACCACCCTACTCTTAGGAATCCACCTTATAGAAACACCAGGCTGGGCGACTAAAGATACATCTCTAGCACACTTACAACAGCACTGTCTGTAAAAGCAAAAAGGGACTAAAATTCCAATAGGGTTAGTTTTTCAAGGCAAATAAACTTTAACAGCAAATGCAGTTTTGCATTAATAAAGGGAAAAAAAGGCCACTTCACATCTTTAATTTACTTGGACCCTGTAGCATTTGAGTTTGTGTCCCCTGCCATAAACAAGCTCCCATTGTTAGGTTTCTCCTGAAATGCAGGGAGATTTTATAACTCAAGCTGTTTAGGCAATTAAGGATAATAATATATCTGGATAAAGGCAATCTTCCAAGTTTACAGAGAATCAGAAATTTGAGGCATTTCACCCAGACAATTCAAGCTAAAGAGTTCAAATATGTATCTGAAATTACAGTAAAATCACTTTTTAATTTTTTAATTATTTGCATAACATTGTGAAAGCAGATTATGGTCATAAGTTGGAGAAAAGGGTAATTTACTAAGACTGCAAAGAGTGTGTGAAATAATTTTGATGTCTAGAAAAACAGGGAAAACTGCGCTGATGGGAAGGGCTAAAATTTTATTAGCTACTTTAAATGCTGGACTATTTCCTCAGACAAGTCTCAATATAGCTATGCAAGCATTAGAAGGAAAAAGGACAAGAAGAGAAATTCCACACAGATTAATATGTGCGTTTCTGAAATGCTTTTTAAGTTCCATAAATAGAATACACTATAAACAGACCTCAAAGGAGGCAATGTTAACATCCTGAAACCAAGCAGGAAGCCATAGCAGCAAAATGTAGAAATTGCACCTACTGAACACTGTCATTCAGTATGAATCACTTGGCCATGCAGTCTCCCAAGTGTGTGAATTCTAGAACACATCCATGAGTAGAGAAGAGTGTAAGCATGAGCTTTCTTAGCAAATCTTCTGAGGTTCCATAATTGCAATTTAACATTGGTTAAGTAACAAAAGAATTCCACTCAAAAAGTGATGTCTTTTCCTTGAAAACTACTGAAGTAATTAAATCATTTGTCCAGAGACTCCTGAGAAAGAGGTTTTATATCGAACTCAGACAACTGAAACAACACACCAGTATGTGACAATTCAGTTCACATACCAACTTTTACAATACAGGAATTCCCTGAGTTATCAAACTAAATTTCTCACCTAAAAGTCTCTGAATTTTAATTCTTTCCCTTTTGTCCTGCATCTATGACTTAGCTTAATTTTATCAGGACCATGGCAGATTTTCTAAAACTGAAGGTTAGCTGACTACCTCTTCCCCTACCCCAGAGAACAACAAATGATGCCATCGTCGCAAAGATGAGCCCAAGTCTCACTGCAGAAATTCAACACCATCACATCCACAAATAACGCTGGGCTGACAGGCTTAACAGAGAAGAACCACAGCCAACTGCTGGGGCTACCCAGGCCGCGCAGGATTCAGAGCAAATAAAAGGCTAGAGGAAAAGGGATGCTAGGTAAATTCTCACAGTTTAGCAGAAGCAGACTGGCGACAGTAACACGGTCAGCCCAAGAGAACTTTCTGTGATGATATGAAGTGACCCAAATGTTCTACATCACACATGGCTACTGGGCACTGGAAATGTAGCTAGTGTCAATGAAGAACTGAAGTTTGAATTTTACTCAATTTAAATTTAAATAGCCCCACGTGGCTAGTGGCTGCCATACTGGACAGGGCAGAACTAAGGGTGAAAAGAATCTAGAGAAATTTTTTTTGACTCATACACTCAGTTCAACAATTACCTGTGCTGCCTACTGCATGCTAGAGACTGAGCGGCACGAAGGAGAGGGAGATGAATGAAGAGTCTCCCTGCCCTAAGACAGGTTCGGGTGAAGTAGACAGACAGATAATTAGAGTCCATTTCAGTACGATGTCTTAACAAATAAAGATATAATGATGAAGGGGTCAAATAATCCTTCCTAAATGTTTAGTACTTAATAACAGAGCCTCAGAATACATGAAGACTAACAGAACTCCAAAGAGAAATAGGCAAATCCATGACAATATTTGTAGACTTCAACAATTCTCTCTTGGTGATCAATAGAACAAGCAGGTAGAAAATCAGCAAGGATACAGAAGACGTTCATAATGCAACCAACTTGACCTAACTGACACTTATGGAACACTCTACCCACCCGCAGCAGAATACACCTTCTTTCCAAGTACACTTGGAACGTTCACCTAGACAGACAACATTTTGGGGCACAAAACAAACCTCTAAAAATGTTTTACAGAATTAAAGTCATACAAAGTATGCTTTCTGAACACAATGAAATTAAATTAGAAATCAGTAACAGAAAGAAAGAAACCTAGAACACCTTGAAATATTTGGAAACTAAACATATAAATGCACATGGTCCTGGGGGGTTAGGGAGAGGTAAAGGAACTTAGTCTCACCTAAGGAAAAGGGAATGGTGACCAGAGAAGACAAGCTGGAGAAGGTGATGGATGCGTGACCAGGAGTTAGTCATCACAGCAGTGAATAACTATGAGGTGTTTTTTTTTTTAAATAAATTTATTTATTTTTGGCTGTGTTGGGTCTTCATTGCCGCACGCAGGCTTTCTCTAGTTGCGGCGAGCGGGGGCTACTCTTTGTTGCGGTGCGTGGGCTTCTCACTGCGGTGGCTTCTCTTGTTGTGGAGCAAGGGCTCTAGGCGAGCGGGCTTCAGTAGTTGTGGTGTGCGGGCTCAGTAGTTGTGGCTCCCAGGCTCTAGAGCACAGGCTCAGTAGTTGTGGCACACGGGCTTAGTTGTTCCGTGGCATGTGGGATCTTCCCAGACCAGGGATCGAACCCGTGTCCCCTGCATTGGAAGGTGGATTCTCAACCACTGCACCACCAGGGAAGTCCCACTACGAGGTGTTTGAGGGGAACTTTTACAAAGAATTCAGCATTACTTGACAATCAAATTCAAGGTGAAGAGAAATAAGTTGTGAATAAAGAGAGAAATAAAGGAGATTTAGAAGTCAATTCAACCTTGACCACATCCCAACTAACCAATCTATCACTAAGATGTGACATCCTAAATACTAAATTATTTTTTGAATATTTCTCTCCAAGGTACAAAATCTGTCACCTGGTCTACTTCAACAGCCTAATTCCCTTCATCAATTCTTATCCCACTCCAATTCATTATCTATTCTATAGCCAGAGGGACTTTTTTTTAAAAAACACCAACCTGATCACAGCACTGCTGGCTTTGACATCCTTCATGGTTTTCCCTCCACTCCATTGCATGTGGTGATCCTATGGCCTAGAATCCTCTTTCCCCTCCCCTCTGCCGGCTACTTCCATTTGGAGCTCACCTGTCACCTCTTCAGGGAGGCCTTTTCTGACACTCCCCGCCCCACGCCCATGAAGTCATTCTTACTTGCCCCTTTTGGAAGCACTTCTCTCACTGTTACACTGGCTACCTTCCCTGCTGTTTCAGGGCAGGGGCCATGTCTGCTTTATTCCTGGCTGCATCCCAAAGAGTGCCTGGAACATAGTAGGTTCTCAACAGGTATTTTTAAAATAAGTGAACAAATAAATGAAGCAACAGAAGATGAGGCTGGTAGAGGAAGCAAAAGCCAGGTCAGAACTATCCACCTACACTAAAGCACATAATCATTTTCCCACAGATTTTTAAGAAAGGGCATAACATGGTCAGATTTGTCTCAGAGCAGAGCAGTATGTACGTGGAAGATGGATATGAGAGATGAATGGACAAAAGGAGGCCAGGCGGGCAGGCAGGCTGTTTCCTTAAGAAGCCAAGTAAGGGATAAAGAAGGCCTGATTTAGGTAACCATTAGCATGGATGGACAAGAGAGCTGAAATATATTTAAGAGATATGTAAGATGTAAACTTCACAGGGCCTGGTGACAAGCCTGCACATGGAGGGTGAGGCACAGGGAGGAGTCTGGTACTTCCTCACTTCTGACTTGGGCAATTCAGTGGGCAGTGCCATTATTCACTGAACAAGGAAATGGGAGGTTAGGAGCAGTCTCTAAAGCATGAATTCTATTTGGAACATGTTGAACTGGATGTGCCTACAGGACTTCTAAGTGGAGGGGTTCAAGAAGTATTCACTCATCCATTAGTTAAAACACAGGAAGGAAACCATGACTACAGAGATTTGGGTGTCAGAGGTCATGAAAGCATTAAATTTTATTAGTCAAAAAATGCAAATTCAAACAAGAGAAACAAGAGGGCTTTTAACCCACTGGATGCAAAGATGGTTTATAAATAACTGGTGCTGGTGAAATGGGCACTTTCATACACTGCTGGTGGAAATATATCTATAATATTTATAATATAATGACACATATTGTATTAGTATAATATGTATATTATACATTACCTAATATATATGTTATATAATATTTATAATTATTAGTATTACATAGTAAAAGCCTTAAAAAAAACCAGTAATGTGAACCAAGATTTATCTAAAGGTTTAGTCACTACAGGTAATCACAGCAAACGTAAACAGTCGGCCCTCCATATCCACAGGTTTGGCATCCAAGGATTTCGAGGGCCAACTGTACAACACCATTTTATATAAGAGTCTTGAGCACCAGCAGATTTAGGTATCATGGGGGGGGGGGTCCAGCCGCCAACTGCCTGCAGATACCAAGGAATGACTGTACAGCACAGCTTAACTACTTGGTAAAGCCTTAGGATGGGATCTTATGTAGCTATGAAAAGTTATTATACCAGCCCCCTCCTATTCCAATAAATCCTATACACCAAAGCCAGATTATTTTTCAAAAAGCTCAGCTTTTTTTTTTTTTTTTGGCGGCACCACATGACATGCGGGTCTTAGTTCCCCGACCAGGGATCGAACCCATGCCCCCTGCAGTGGAAGCGTGGAGCCCTAACCACTGGACCGGCAGGGAATTCCCAAAAAGCTCAGCTTTATCATGACATACGCCACTTTTAAAACATTCAATGACTACACACTGCCTACTAAGTTCAAATTCCTCAGACTGGCATTTATTCAAATTGGACCAAAACATAATCTCCACTTCTCTACAGTCTCGCCTCCTCCACACTCAGACATCAAGTACGCAGTCCCTGAACGTTCACCTTCCTGTCATCTGTTACCTTTCACCTCCTCCTTTCTCTTTCTGTTCAATCTCCACCTGGAGAAATCCTACCCAATCTTCAAGGAATATCTCAAATTCAACCTTGTTCTTGACACCATTTCTGATCTCCCAAATATATAGAATATGATCTCTCTCCCTAATTTGTTTTTCTTACAGCACTTACCACAGCCTGCCCTATATTATTTTATATTTATGCACTGTTTTATTATTCCCTCTTGAAAGAATAAAGACCTGAGAGTAGGGACCATTTCTTATCCATCACTGGATCTCTGTGAAGGTTTTAACACAGTACCTTGCACGCTGAATAAGTATTAGATAAGTTATTTTTTAACCGTTTTGTAAAGAAATACTTAATGAGACTTCACTTTATATATGATAAATATGTAACATGAGCTAATATCCTTTTCCTCTCAACACTTGGTGAATTGACAACAAAGAAGTACAAAAGGTAAAAACATACTAGAACAAAGAGAAAAGAACCACAATGAGGTATCACCTCACACCTGTTATTATGGCTATTATCAAAAAGACAAGAAATAACAAGTGTTGGCGAGGATGTGGAAAAAAGGAAACCCTTATGCACTGCTGGTAGGAATGTAAATTGGTGCAGCCACTATGGAAAACAGTATGAAAGTTCCTCAAAAAATGAAAAATAGAATTACCATATGATCCAGCAATTCCACTTCTGGATATATCCAAAGGAAAAGATATCACTATCTCAAAAAGACATCTAGGGGCTTCCCTGGTGGCACAGTGGTTGAGAGTCCGCCTGCCGATGCAGGGGACACGGGTTCGTGCCCCGGTCCGGGAAGATCCCACATGCCACGGAGCGGCTGGGCCCGTGAGCCATGGCCGCTGAGCCTGCGTGTCCGGAGCCTGTGCTCCGCAACAGGAGAGGCCACAACAGTGAGAGGCCCGCGTACCGCAAAAAAAAATAAAGACATCTATACCCGCCATGTTTACTGAAACATTATTTACAATAACCAAGACATGAAACAACCTAAGTATCCATTGATGGATGAATGGATTAAAAAAATGTGGTGTATACACATACACACACACACACACACACACACACACAATATACATATATGGAATATGATTCAGCCATAAAAAAGAAGAAAATCCTGCCATTTGTGACAACATGGATGGACCCTTAGGGCATTATGCTAAGTGAAATAAGTCAGACAGAAAAAGACAAATACCGTATGATCTCACTTATATATGGAACCTAAAAAACAAGCCAACAAGCAAGCTCATAGATACAGAGAACAGACTGATGGCTGCCAGAAGCAGGGGATAGGGGGTGGGCAAAATGGGTGAAGGGGGTGAAAAGCTATAAACTTCCAGTTATAATATCAATACAAATAAGTTATGGGGATGTACTGTACAACATGGTAACTATAGTTAAGAGTGCTATATTGTATATGTGAAAGTTGCTAAGAGAGCAGATCTCAAAAGTTCTCATCACAAGAAAAAGAACATGTTTTTGTAACTATGTATGTTGACAGGTGTTAACTAGACTTACTGTGGTGATCATTCGGCAATGTATATATATATCAAACCATTATGCTGTACACCTGCAACTAAGATAATGTTGTATGTCAATTACACCACACTTAAAAAAAAAAAAAGTTGGCTCAGGGTTCGTAACAGAGAAATTCAGTGAAGTGTGCCTACTCCAAGGTGTGAGCCCTAGTCACCCTCCCTCATCTGGCTTCCCAGGATATTGGTCACGTGCCCTCGGACCCCTACTACCAGCCCCAGGAAAAAGATTTACGAAATCTTTCCTTAAGAAACCAAATAGACTCACAGGAGAAAAAAAAAAAAAAGAGTGAAAGAGAAAACAAAAATTCACAAAAACAAAAATTGATACCTGGGGTTCCACTGCCCAATTACTCTGCAGTGAAACCCACCAGCTGACAACCCATGGCCACCCACAAAGTGCTACCCAGTGCTTCACTCCTAAATATGAACAGTTGAGGATCACGAGGCACTTGAAAAAAGTCTCCAATATCAAAGAGAAAAAACTAAAACCTAAGAAAGGAATCTGAGAAAACAAAAGAAACAGAAGAAATCTTCAAAAAAAAAAAACTATAATAAATATCCTTAGAGAGATAAGTCAGGATGTTGCATCCAAGAAGAGAATGCTCTGAAAAAGGAACAGAGAAAAGAGCTTTGGGAAATTATATATCATAAATAATTATTATGTTAGCTGAACTTTCCAAATTCAATAATAAGAAAACCACCCAATTAAAAACTGGGCAAAGGGAGTTCCCTGGTGGTCCAGTGGATAACACTGCACTCCCAATGCAGGGGGCCTGGGTTCAATCCCTGGTCAGGGAACTATATCCTGCATGCATGCTGCAACTAATTAGTCCACATGCTGCCACTAAAGATCCCGTATGCCATAAGTAAGACCCAGCACAGCCTAAATAAATAAATATTTTTTAAACGGGCAAAATATTTCAACAGACACTTCACCAATGATTTTCTTCACAGACAGCAAATAAGCACGTGAAGAGATACTCAGCATTACTAATCATTAGGGATAATTGACTGATAAAGATACAGTGATATGGGAAAACCTTGCCGTATATCAGGGAAAAACAGTTTGTTCAGTGTCATCCTAGTTATAACTTTTAAAAAATGTGTAGATAAAAGCAGGTTACAGTAAGTGGAATTATATATATATATATATATATATATATACACACACACACACACAGAAACATGTCTAGTGAGTATCTTTGGTTGGTGGGATTACAGATGATTCTCATTTTCATCTTTATATTATATGTATTTTCCCAAAGGAGTAAATCTACACTATTTTTAAATTTTTCATTGCAATTTTTAAAAACAACTTGAGAATAAATGAGATCTCAGGGGAAGGAGGGAGACAGTGAGGGGGCCAGGGGCTGGTTTGAAAACCTGGAAACCTGGTGTTTAAGGAACAGGCAGAGGAAAATGGCATGGAGGAGAGGAACTACCAAAGAGCTGAAATTATCAAGAGCACTATTTCTACTTTAACTGACCCCTGTAAATAACTAAAGTAAATGTATTATTTATTATAGTTCTAGAATAAATCAGATGTTAGGTAAACTGAATGTTTTGAATGGGTAAATTAAACATTTAGTAATTCTTTTAAAGGGGGGAAAATAAAGCTCTATTTTCAGGTACATTTTTATTTAATGTGGTCCTTAAAATATTTTTATACCTTGTGAGTCAGTTGACAGCTTTCGACAGAATAAAATACTACCTCACTACATTGTAAGGTCCCTATATCCCTACAGAGTATCCACTTTCAGTTCAGGAACAAATCCACAGACAATAATAGCTACTATTTATTGAATCTTTACTATATATATGCCAGGCACTGTTCTAGGCACTTCACATGCATTAACCCATTCAGCCCTCACAACATCCTGAATTCAGTACTATGATATCTCCATTTTACAAAGGAGGAAAGTGAGGTACAAAGAGCTGAGCAAAATGCCCATCATCACAGAGCCCAGATTCAAACCTATGAGGACTGGTTCCAGATCCTTCACTCTTTAAAACTCTGTGCTACATGCTACCTCCCTAGATCCCTGACATTCATAAAAGATTTATCTAAAATCCTGAGACTCTCACGTATCATGACAGCCTAAAATTTTGCGGTGGGCTGACATATGTGGGTGCCTCCGAAGCCTGCCAGACGCCCTCACACTGACTATGTGGGAAAACGACTCCACTTACACTGCTCCTTCTCTGACAAACCCTGGTATAAATTCTCCAAGCTGACCTAAAGCAATCCAAAAATCATAGATATTTTGGAAGATTTACAAACCAGCTCTCATTCATCCTAAGAGAACTGTTTTAAAACTACTGTAATGAACAAAATAAGTCTGGTTATAAAGATTCTACTAAAATTGTATTTGTAATAATCCAGCTATTCCACTCCTAGGATATACCCAAGAGAAATAAACACATCTTGTCCAGACAAAAACCTATACACGAAGGTTAGCAGCAGTATTATTCATAACAGCCAAAAAGTAGAAACAATTCAAATATCCATGAAGTGATGAATGGATGAGCAAAATGCGGTATATCCATATAATGGAATATTATTTAAATATAGTGCTGTTACATGCTCCAAGATCCATGAACCTTGAAAACATTATGCTAAGTGAAAGGAGCCACATATTGTATGATTCCTTTCATAAGAAAGTTCCAAAAGAGACAAATCAACAGAGAATGAAGTAATGGTTGCCAGGGGATGGAGCAGGGGAGGGAGAGAACAGGGAGTGACTGCTATGGATATGGGTTTCTTGTTGGGGTGATAAAAAACGTTCTGGAATTAGATAGGGATGATGTATTCACAACTCCGTGAATATACTAAAAACCATTGAATAATACACTTTTTTTTAAAGGGTAAATTTTATGGTACGTATACTGTATCTCAATAAAGCTGCTATTTTAAAAATGCAAAACTGTGTGTGTGTGTGTGTGTGTGTGTGTGTGTATAATTTAAAAAAAAATTTTTTTTTTGCCATGCCAACTTGTGGGATCTTAGTTCCCCAACCAGGTATTGAATCTGGGCCCTCGTCAGTGAGAGCTCAGAGTCCTAACCCCTGGACCACCAGGGAATTCCCAATTTTTTGGTATTTTTTAAATGTAATTTTTATTAAATACTTCTCAAAAATAATTCAGTAATTTAGATGTCCAATGTTAGCTCTTACTGTTACTATTTTTAAAAATCAACCAGCAATCAAAAAATACTTGAGGAATGTAACTTAGTATCTAGAAAAATATACAGAATAATCTGATACATACCAGTATACCAAACAATTAAAACGTTATATTTAGCTATATGCATTTTAATACTATCTGCATTTTACTGTCTATCTTTTAAAGTGCATTTTGTAAGTTTTTTTTTTAAGAAATGTTCTGTCTCCTGAAGCTTATCATTTTAAAGAACTGAAAGCATGAAAAAAATTAGAATAATGAGGGTCAGTGCTAAACTAGTGCTAAATTACGAAGATGAGGCTATAACTGCTATAAGAGGCATTCAAAGAGAAGAGAGGACTTCCCTGGCGGTCCAGTGATTAAGACCCCGCGCTTCTACTACAGGGGGCGCGGGTTCGATCTCTGGTCGGGGAACTAAGATCCCACATGCCAAGCGGTGCAGCCAAAAAGAAAAAAGAGAGAGAGAGAGAGAAGAGACCAAGGTGAGCAACAGAACTCTGGGAAGACTTCTAGGAAGAGATCCCCAGAGCATGGCTACGGACCAGGGAGGGAGCAATCTAACCAATGCAAAGAGGGCATCTACTAGGATTTGCTCCTGTCTGTGTCACCCAGACTACCAGTCTGCCACCACTACCACCACCTTCTCACCCCTGGCACCCCCCCACCAAGGATCTGCAGTCACAGGGAGGACATGGGGTCTTGAAGAGGGAGGAAAGGCAGACCTAACGGAACAGACCAGAGCTCCTGGCCTTAATATCCTCATTCCTGCTGCACACCCACATTT
This sequence comes from Grampus griseus, assembly GCF_964374135.1. NCBI lineage: Eukaryota > Metazoa > Chordata > Mammalia > Artiodactyla > Delphinidae > Grampus > Grampus griseus. The sequence continues at coordinate 13,580,444 of NC_139014.1, read as the reverse complement.
CAATACCCAGCTCCACTTCCAAATATACACCAGAAGAGTACTGAGCCTGAGCTGTACACAGACCATCTATTATTGCATACCTCAGACACACCTCTCTAATACCCACAGGTCATGTTGTCCAACTTTTTAATAACTCTTTGGGGCCCGCATTTTCTTTCTTTTAATTCTCATGTTTAACCTCTTCAGGTACCAATACCTGAAAACAGATCTCATTAATTTCCCTTATAATCTTAAATTCCTGTACCTACTGAAAGCATTGCCACTCTTACAGAGGCATATCTGATGCATTCCTCTGTCTACACTTCTGATGCTGGAGAATTCTGAAGTACCTCCTGAATTGATCTTCCCATCCAGGGCTACAAAACCCATCCAGATCCCCACCAGTTATCTGTCCTCTTCCAATCCATCCTGCAGAACAGAAGTAATGCTAAACTTCCTGATGTCCCCCTGAAATCATATCCCGCTTGTTTCCCGATCTTCTGATTGATCCCCAATACCCACACATGAAATAGACCGGAAATAGACAGGAGGGTGGGAGGGGAGGAGACTTCAGAAATCACCTCTTCCATTAATTCTCTCAATTTGTGGGGGAAAGAACTGGCTGCATCAGTGATTTAACAGTATCCACGATTTGATTTGGTTTTGTTTCATGCTCCCACATGGTGCTGATAGGAATACAGCAAATCCCTTGGGTGTTCCAGGAGTGAAAAATGACTGAGGATCACTGATCTACCCCAATTGTTATCCTACAAATGAGGGAGATGCTATAGCCTGGTTCTCTAAGTACTGCCCAACAATGGTGCTTTATTTTTTTATTTCCTATTCACATACTCAGGCTCTTGCTAAAGCAGGTTACTTAAGCCTGCCTGCACCTTAGAATCAGTGCCTTGCTTCATGCTGCTCCCTCCCTTCTTCTGTCCATCCTCAGTAGCCACATGTCCATCCTCACTAGCCACATGTCCATCCAGGAAGCATACACCCACACCAACTCCCCCAAATAGGGTATGATCTCGCCCTCCTTTAAATCTCCACTGCACTTCGTACCTCACTTGTAGCAATCAGGAATTCCAAGCACAATGAAAAGATACTTGGTTGACACCAGTGAGAATAAATACTGCCAGCAGGTAACAAATTCTGCTTCAGATCAATCTACAGTTCATTCATGGCACCTACGCCACCCATCTCCACTGTCATAATCCTTAGAGCACAGGTCCCCAACCTTTTTGGCACCAGGGCTTCATGGAAGACAATTTTTCCATGCACGGGGGTGGGGGGAGGGGTGATGGTTCAGGCGGTAATGTGAGCGATGGGGAGCGGCGGATGAAGCTTCACTCCTCGCGCTCACCTCCTGCCGTGCAGGCCGGTTCCTAACAGGCTGCGGACCAGTACCGGACCCCTGCCTTAGAGGACATAAATCACTAACTCTCCCAGGGCAACACCAGCGCTTTTGCTTTCTGAAGTCATCAGAAGCTCCAAATTTCAAAATACCACCTAGGGGCTTCCCTGGTGGCGCAGTGGTTGAGAGTCCGCCTGCCGATGCAGGGGACGCGGGTTCGTGCCCCGGTCTGGGAAGATCCCACGTGCCGCGGAGCGGCTGCGCCCGTGAGCCATGGCCGCTGAGCCTGCGCGTCCGAAGCCTGTGCTCCGCAACGGGAGAGGCCACACCAGTGAGAGGCCCGCGTACCGCAAAACAACAACAACAAAAAAAATCAAAATACCACCTAGGTATTCTCAGATGTTCCACACAAGTTAAATGCAAGAACTATTCTGTTTAAAGTCTAATTTAATTTTTTTGAATTAGAAAATGCTTGATTTCAAGGTGCTGTCAGAACTTTACCAAATGCCTATTCAAAAGATTTTCTACACAATCCTTCTTAATGTACTGGCAAACTATGTCATAAAACCTACAGGCTGAAATAACTCTAAATTTTAACAATAAAAATAAAAGCCTCATTCAACCAAATGCCTTGAATTTAAGCAAAACTAGATGATTTCAATTTTGTATTAACAAATTGTTATACCTATAATAATATCTGTCATGTGAGTACCTTACGTACCCATTTAAAATTTCTCTCCATTAAAAGGAAAACATTTCACCTCCAGTGAATAAACATTTTTAAATATATGGTTTTAGAAAATTAAGCTAGTAACATCAACCAATGTCTTCGCATCAACAGGTATATTACCTACAAAGTACTCAACATATGAATAGATGAATGAGTAATTTCTTATACTAGGAATTCAATATTTAGTACTTAAGCCAACATTCTAGTTTACAAAGCTTAATAATCTTCTCTAAATTACCAATAAAGTATATTCCTCTCTGAGCCCTGACAATACAGCTGGATTCAAATCCACCAAACATATTTATTTATGAGCTTGGGGATATCAAACCATCTAGAACATTTTTCCTTCCAAAGCACATACATTTTTCCTTCCAAAGCACATACATTTACCTAGAAGTACAGACAATAAAACTAATTAAACAGGTGCTTAGCCTAAACAACTCACTGTCATGCATTGTTCTAGGCAAGCAGACGTATTCTAAAAGTTTAGAACGCAAAATGTATCATCTCTTCTACCATAATCTTGAGAAATAATGTTTCAAAAAGTAAAACATCTAACACGTTAACACCACATCCAATAAAGGAAGGAAAATGCCTGGCAAGCAATATGAAACAGCAGCTCAAAACACACTAACTCTGCTGCTAAAAACATTCCCTGGTCAATGTATCAAAATCTAATTAGACCAATATTTAGTTTCCCAAATCCAAAATATTTAGGAATTATGGCACCCACAGTAGAATTAGCACAACTTCATCTATTACAAGTTCTCACCTACTAACAATCATCTGTCCAACCAATCTCTGATGAGCACCGGCTGTGTGAGACACGCTGTACTAGGAAATGCAGGTGGTGTAAGATTAATATAAGCATATATAATCCATAATTTCACATAAAGATAGGACAAGCATACACAAGGTGCACTACGAATGCCATCAGAAAAAACGAAATGTCATGGAAGTACATAAAGATATAAGCATCTTTTTAAAAAAGGAAACCTAACCACAAACTGTAATTTAACTCAGCATATACACGGCTCTCAACCCTAAATATTATTTTCTAGGCCTTCAAAGAGGAGTTAAAGTTAGCTGAACCACCCTGCCAAAACACCTTAGCTCTGTCTCATCTGAGAAAACTTCCTCCAATAGTGTAATTTACTCTCCACGGGTCTTTCCATTCTGGGCTCTTGGTAGAAAAGACCACATGTGATTTCTTAAAGTAAAAACTATTACTATAAAAGATGTACTAAAATTAAGTTGGCAAGAAATGAAGAATGGTGTGTAGTCCCTTCTACATACGGGACACAAACACTTGACATTTGATTCATTCCCTTCATTCTCCTGCCAGCTCTCCCCACACCCGACCCCAAAGACAGGCAGATATTCTGTCAGGCAAAAGAAATTACCTTCTTCATGTGCTGTTAGGACAATCTAAACAGGTTTACATCTGACTTAATACTCATACTCCTCCAATGAGTATTTAGGTATTTATAAAAAAACAGACACACTTAAATTTAACCACTTCTACTATCCTAGTCTCTTTTAAAAACAAGTGACACACCTTTATCACTTTGTTAAGATCCTATTCTCTCACGAACTTTACTTTTTAAATGCTCTGAAAACTGGATTCTAATTTAGTTAATCCAGATTAACAAAAATATAAAGGAAAAGTCTTGTAGGTTATCGCTATAAATTACGGTTTTTTTCACAATTTAGTAAGCCGCAAGTACGTATTTAATACAAAGCCGCCATTGTGTGTGTGTATGTGTGTGTTTTTTAAATAAACAAAACGTATCTCAGCACCAGCCTAGAGGAACTCTGAGAAAATAGGAGAGGAGTCACCATGGAGAAATTCATTACAGATCAGGGAGGACTATTATCCTCAGAAACAGAATGAAAATAAAAAGTCATTTTGCAATAAATCTCCCTATACTTCTGCTGTGTGACTTGGGAGTTGGTCCAAAAGTTCATCTTCAGCAATTGCGTCTGCATGATCAACTATACGTCTCTGCAACAGGTGACAGGAAACTGCATTTCTCAGGCAAAGGCATCAAATTAGTTAAGACGCATGTTCCTGAGGTCTCTTATTTTATTTTGCATTTTACCGAAATGATTTTGAATCAGATGAAATACTAAATTTGTTTTGGTTTCCTTTGGTTTTTCTGCTTTGCTTTTTAATCGGCCATTTACCCGCAACTGTTGCACGCGCCCATTAGCACTCAAGAATAAAAACAAACACACAGGACCAGATAAGGCTCCCCTACTAACCCAACTGATCTATTTCCTTAACACACTTTTAAAACCACACAGCTCGGGGTGTGAAGAGAAGCATGTTTTGTGTGTGTTTGCATGGCACAATCTATCTAAATCCTGAATTCCCTTTTTAGGAACAGATATAGAATAAAAATCTAAAAGAAACCACATTAGAAATGCAAAGAGGTCTGCAAAAACAAGAGGCTTCTTTCATTCCAAAAAACCAAACCAAAACAAGGGGAGAAAAATGAATGCAATGGATGTGTGTGTGCCAAACTTTCAACCCTGCCCGGTGGAGACACTGCACTGGCACAAATTTTTAAGAGGAAAAAGAGGGGGTTGGTGGGGGGAGAGGGAGAGAGAGCGCGAGTGTGTGGCCTGCGAACTGCAACAATGCAATCTCCATTTTGAACAATGCGCCTCTTTCCTCTAGTAAATCTAGTTTTTTGCCACTTGATGTGCCGTCGCATTTCCCCTCTGTCTGAGGGGGGAGGAGGGGGTGGGGGGAGACCAGAGAGGGAGTGAGCGAGGGGAGAAGGGGGAGGAGGTGGGGAAGGAGTCTGCAGCAACTGGGCTGGGTGGGTACCTGGAGTGCTGCTATAGGTGCTATGGCTCCTGAAGCTGCTTTCCGTGCAATAACTGGCGTCGTCGTCGTCGTCGTCTTCCATCTCCTCCGGATAATCGGAGTCATCGTCGTCCTCTTCCATCTCATCCTCCTCGTCGTCCTCGGAATCCTGGGTCTCCTCAGCCTCGCCGTCCTCCTCCTCCTCCTCCTCCTCGGAGACCATGTCCTCCTCCTCCTCTTCCTCCTCACTCTCGTGGTCATCGTACACCACTTTGTTGACGGCCCTCCGGGCCGGGGTGGTCCGGGCCAGGTGGCCGCCGCCGCCCCCGCCCCCCGTCCTGCCGCCCCCGCCTCCTCGCCCCCCCCGGCCCGGGGCGCTGGTGCTAGGGGGGGCCGGCGGCGGCGGCGGCTTCCTCCGGCTACTGCTGCCCCCCCTGGGCGAGCTCAGCCGCGTCTTGGGCGCCACCTCAGCCTGGGCGGCGGCCCACCTGCCCCGGCTGCTGCCGCGGTGCCGCGAGCGGAGCCCCCCGATGGGTCCGGACGTAGGCGGCGGCGGCGGCGGCGGGGCCGGGGCGCAGCGCTCCGCAGCGGGAGCCGCGGGCTGCTTGGGCGGCCTGCCCCGCCGGCCCCTCATGTCGGAGCCGAGGCGGGGGGAGAAGGGAAAGCGGAGGGGGGAGGGGCGGGCGGAGGGGTGGCGGTGGGGGGCGCCGGGGCCGGGTGGGGAGGCCCGCGGGGCCGGGCGGGAGGGGCCCGGCCGGCGGAAGCGGGTGGAGGGAGAAGGCTCAATCCGAATTGCTGGGGCCCCACTCCGGATCGCCTTCAGCCGCCATCTTGTTTCTTCCCTCTCGCTCGGTGACTGGGGGAACCGACAGCGGCCGCAGGCCCGGAGCGCGGTCACGTGAGCTGCGCCGCCGACGAGCCTGGGACGGAGCGAGGCCGCACGGCGGCCGCTAGGGGGAGCGCGGCAACGCCGGGTCGGGGGCGGGGAGCCCCGGGCCCCCTCCGCTCGGAGTGGCTGGACTGCACCCGCTGGCGGCTCTGAGGAGAGGGTCGCTCCCTCGCGAAGTGCCCCGGGCCGAAGGCCTCAGGAGCCGGCTGCCGAGCCTGAACTCACAGAGCCTCCTGCCCGCATCTCCCCTTCCCCGGCTCCAAGACGAGGGCAGGGAAGCCCCCAAATTCGTCTCCCTCCTGCCTCCTTGGGGAAACTGATGCTGAAAGAGCCAGAGAGGGTGTCGGGCAGGGGGGGAGACTCCAGCGACCGAGGGGGCAGGGCAGCGCCAGCAACGGAGGGAAATTACCTGAGGGCGGGGAGACGAGCCCCCAGAAATGTGAAACTCCGAAGGCTGGGCTCTAGAGAGTCCTGAAATTGATCCCAGTGACAACTACTCGGGGGCTGTGCCAGAAGCCACGCCCAAAGCTGCCAGAACCCGAGCGAGGGTCGCTCTGAGACTCTTCGGATAAAATTCCCACCCAAAAAGCCTTCGATAAACTTCAGAGTGCAACTGCATTCCAGTCTCCTCCACCTTTTCCAGGGTCCCAGCTAGAAACTTGACCACCTCTGAAAGAACTTTTTTATTTGCTGTGGAAAGGGTAACTTCCCACCTCATACCTACTTTAAAATGTTGTATGTTTGTGTTATCGGGAAATAATTTTAATCTCTTTACCTGACAAGTAACCAAGTCTCGGCTAAACCCAGGGAACGAATCATAATGATGAAATTTTAGGCATCCCCAGACCAACGCAGGGAGACTCAACTCGCAGTGGTCTGGGGCTAAGAGCAAGGTTTTATAAACATATTAATATTTATTGAAGCACGTGACCACCAAAAAGTTATTTAAGGAAAAATAGTTAACAGGATTCTGTCCACCAAGTGGCTTATTATAATGGAGTTAGAAGGATAGAACGCGTATGTGAAATGAAAATGAACGTACAAGCATTAACTGCCAAATTCATTTATTCAATATAGTTCCATTGAGCAGCAAGCGTGGCAAACTTACATGCCTTCAGGGACCAGGTGACTAGTGAAAGTAAATCAAGTGAGCAAGGTGAGGACTTTGGCGGATGGAAATGCCTGTTTTGTTTAAAGAGCGCAACTTTGGGAATGTGGGCCTAAAATGGCCAGACCTTCGAATTTTTCAAGAGAAGGTGGAAATGTGCATTTCACATGAAATCTCTTGATTTTTAAATGTTGGCAACTGTCAGTTTAAAAAAAAAAAAACACTTCAGATTGATCAAAATGAATGCAGTTCAGATATAGCTGAGAATCTACAAGTGTGCAACCTGTATCCTGCACTATATAAAGTACAACCTATGTACTTAAATAGAAAGATATTAAAAATGGTGACAGCCTTCAGAGTTTACAATCTCATAACGGAAGAAACCTACTTTAAAATAGGTTCTCGGGACTTCCCTGGTGGTGCAGTGGTTAAGAATCTGCCTGCCAATGCAGGGGACACCGGTTTGATCCCTGGCCCGGGAAGATCCCACATGCCACGGAGCAGCTAAGCCCGTGCGCCACAACTACTGAGCCTGCCCTCTAGGGTCCGCGAGTCACAAATCCTGAGCCCACGCGCCTAGAGCCCGTGCTCTACAACAAGAGAAGCCACCGTAATGAGAAGCCCGCGCACCGCAACGAAGAGTAGACCCCGCTCGCAGCAACTAGAGAAAGCCCACACGCAGCAATGAAGACCCAGTGCAGCCAAAAAATATAAAATAAATTAAAAATAAACAAATAAAATAGGTTCTCATTAGGTATTATAAGTGATCTAGAGATGATTTAAAGTATATGGGAGAATGTGTGTAGGTTATGTGCAAATACTATGCCATTTTATATAAGGGACTTGAGCAAGCTTGGATTTTGGTATCTGGGGGTGGGAGGGTATAGGAAGAGCTGTCCTGGACCAATTCCCCGAGGATACCCAGGGACCATTGTAAATAGAATCCAAGCTCTCAAGCTCTTGTCTTCCAGCTGGCTCAGTAGGCGTGAATTCCCTGGGTCATTCCACTATTCCTTAAAGCCAGCTGCTTCTGGTTGTCAGGGTCCACAACACAGGGCTAGTGAATCTGATAGGACAGCCAGTTTCTTTACTTATTTCACTGTAAAGTTAGTTCCTTGGTCAGATGCTGTTATGGACTAAATGTTTCTGTTGCTACAAAATTCGTAAGATGAAATCCTCCCCCCAATGTGATGTATTAGGAGATGGGGCCTTTGAGAGTTAATTAGGATTAGGTGAGATCATGAGGGTAGAGCCCGCATGAATGAGATACGTGCCTTTATAAGATTATGAGAGAGACTGCTTCCCATCTCTGCTCTCTGGGTGAGGATATAATAAGTCGGCAATCTGCAACCCGGAAGAGGGCTCTCACTAGAACCCAACCACACTGGCATCCTGATCTCAGACTTCCAGCTTGTGAGAAATAAATTTCTGTTGTTTATAAGCCCCACAGGCTATGGTAATTTGTGATAACAGCCTGAACTAAGACATACACCATGATGTATAAGATACCATGATGGTGAATAAGGTATTTGGTAAACCCATTTAGGATAAGGATGGTAAAGGCGTGGCTGGTAGGAAAGGAAATCCAAATTCAGTATAAACCTCCTCCCAATGAAGTTGACTCACTTAACCACCATGACAGAAATAATACATGATAATGATTCCTTCTAAAACGGGCATTCTGCAGTGGCAACAGATTAGCCTTGCTGAGGAGAATCCTGTGAGGAGCTCATGACCCCAGTGAGCAGGCACTGGGTTGACTAGGAAAAGGGCTTCACCCACCTGTCCAGTCATCTTGTTCACTAATTTTTTTTTTTTTTTTTTTGCGGTACACGGGCCTCTCACTGTTGTGGCCTCTCCCGTTGTGGAGCACAGGCTCCGGACGCGCAGGCTCAGCGGCCATGGCTCACGGGCCCAGCCACTCCGCAGCATGTGGGATCTTCCCGGACCGGGTCACGAACCCACGTCCCCTGCATCGGCAGGCGGACTCTCTGCGCCACCAGGGAAGCCCTTGTTCACTAATTTATTAAAGCTTCTTTAGCAGTGGGGACTTTTTTTTTTTTTTTTTATGTTTGCCTGCGTCAGGTCTTCATTGTGGCATGCAGGGTCTTCGTTGCAGTGTGCAGGCTTCCCTCTAGTTGTGGCCTTTGTGCTCAGTAGTCGTGGTGCACGGGCTCAGTTGCCCCGCGGCATGTGGGATCTTAATTCCCCGACCAGGGATTGAACCTGCATCCCCTGCATTGGAAAGCAGATTCTTAACCACTGGGCCACCAGGGAAGTCCCAGCAGTGGGGACATTTTGATAAATATTCACATAGGATACAAGGACTCTCACTTTCTAGGTCTATTCTGAGGTTCATCCACAGCTACGTCCTCTCTCCCAAACCTCCTTGTCACCAGCCTAAGTCCTTACCCAGCTGGCCCATGAATTGGGGTAGAGTCTTTCTCAAGGCAAAGAGAACCACAAAGGTACAACTCAAAGCTCTGCCCACTGGGAAGACTTCCTTTTGCCACTTCCAAGACCATTTTCAAGACCATCTCCAAGTGTAGCTAGAACACCTTAGCAGTCCACTGCCAGCTGATACCATCTGTTAAACCAAGCTCAAATGTCTTCCTTAGTCACCTAGTCACAGGAGTTTTCCATGAGCCCAAGGTGTGAATTGAGGGAGGAGTGGCAGCAAAATGGAAATAAACATACAGGCATACCTCATTTTATCATGCTTCACTTTACTGCGCTTTGCAGATACTGTGTTTTTTTACAAATTGGAGGCCAACGTGGCAGGCAGCTGGCTGTCAGCTCCCATAAAGTGGAGTATTCCTTCAATGTGAGAGGGAATGTAGGTTGGGTGAGATACGACAGAGAGGGAAGTGAACATGAGTTGACTTGGATGTGGGTAACTTGGAGAATGATGTATCACAGACCTACAGGTAAGACTCAGAAAGTCAGCACAGGAGCTGGTTTAGGAAGGAAGTGATTAGCTCTGTGACCTTAGATGAGTCACCCTGATTGGGCCCCAGTTTCCTCATAAATAAGTTAAGGTGCTGGGTTAGATCTGTACTTTCCAACTGTTTCACATTATAGCATCCAATGAAAACTAGAGGAGCTTATTGAATGTGATAAAATGTTTTCTTTATAGAATATGATTATAATAAAAATTAAATATATAGCATTAGAGAAGATATTAAATTGTGAATTTGTTAACACTTTTCAAAAAGTCATTTTTATTACATGAGAAACTTGAACTTGAATCCTAGTACCTAATTTTATATTCTCAGCTTTGTGTTTTAAATAGCTCGTTCCTGACTGAGACTCTTGAACAGTGATCTCTTTAAATGACAAGAAACTGTATAGCAGTAGGTGACCCAAAGAAATTTAAACCATCTTTGATAACCGTTCAAACATTTACAACAGTAGAAATTATATTTAAGTTATATTTAAGGCTCTTCCTCTTCTTTCATTGACAAATGTGCTTATAAAATTTCTTGTGGATTTTTGATCCAATCAGACTTGATCATAGCTAGTATTTCAAAACAATGATTGAAGCCCTAGTTTACAGAACACAGACACTATTAGAATAGTCAGTTCACAGTTTAGACATCTTTGTGGCACATCTGCCACAAACAGACAAAATTATCCAACATCAAAGTTTGTGAAGATGGAGTTTCTGAGCTGCCTGCACAGAACCCCCGCCACACATATGCACTTATTCACAACTTCCTGCCCACTGGTTGCTCCTTGCATTCCTTGGGCACCTGGGACACAAACTCCTCCAGCATCTCTACGTAGGCAACGATGTGCCGTGCATCTGGCTGCCAGTGGTGGCCTCTTGCTCACTCTCAGACCCCGCCCCCCTCTCTGAAGGTCATCAGAGGATGAGGCTGTAGTGAACAGAGGTGACTGGTCCAGAGGCTCCAGCCACGCTGGGGGCTGGGAGGATGAACATCTCCGCCCGCCCATACCTCATTCACTGTGCACTAGTGCGTGTCATAGCTCCCTGGTTCGGCAGGTCTAGATTAGATCATCTCTATGGTTCCTTCCAATGTGCTTATGATCCTGCGATGCTTCTTATCTAGGTAGGCTGGTGGCTTACTGATGGGAAAATGAGGTGGAAATGTCTAGGAGACAGTTTGAAATGTGGACCGAAGCTCTAGCGAGATTAAAACTAGAGGTATGATTTGGGAGCCAGCCTCATTGAGATGAAAGCGGCAGCCACGTGGATAAGTTAAACTACTATGAGCGGAAGTGCAGAGAGAGAAGAGCACCTCATATAGACCTTGGAGAATCATTTACATTTCAGAGATGAAAGAACAGGAAGAGAAGTCTATTCCATGATGTAGAGAATGATCAGTCAGGGAATTCCCTGGCGGTCCAGTGGTTAGGACTCCGCGCTTCCACTGCAGGGGGCACGACTTCGATCCCTGGTGGGGGAACTAAGATCCCACATGGGGAACTAAGATCCCACATGCCGCACTGCATGGCCAAAAAAAAAAAACCAGAGAGAGAGAGAATGATTAGTCAGTATCAACACTAGCTTTGGGGGCCTTCCCTGGTGGCACAGTGGGTAAGAGTCTGCCTGCCAATGCAGGGGACACGGGTTTGAGCCCTGGTCCGGGAAGATCCCACATGCGGCAGAGTAACTAAGCCCGAGAGCGCCACAACTACTGAAGCCTGCGCACCTAGAGCCCGTGCTCCGCAACAAGAGAAGCCACCGCAATGAGAAGCCCACGCACTGCAATGAAGAGTAGCCCCGCTCGCCGCAACTAGAAAAAGCCCACACACAGCAACAAACACCCAATGCAGCCAAAAATAAATAAATAATTTAAAAAAACAAAACAACAACAATAACAAAAACACTGGCTTTGGGGTAAGGCATAACCAAATGGAAAACAAGGGCTGATTGAGGAAACTGTACCCCAGACCTGTGAACCTCTAATCCTACTTTTCCTCTGATCTCTTTGACAACTCCCCTCAGTTTCTTTTGTGGACTCATCTCCCTCCACCTACTGGCTCCAATGTCATCATAGTCACACTTCTGTCCTACTTACACATTGCCTGGACCCTCTCGCCCACACCCGTGACTTCTGTTGCCACCCAATGAGCTCATGTTTCCCAAACGAGCATCTCTTGTCCAGACCTGTGCTCTGATCACCTGTTTCTCAAGCAATCATTTGATTAGTTTTCTCACTTCCCTGGTACCAGAAGTAAAAGCCCTCTGAATTTAAACACAAATATTCTGCTCACCCATCAGTCCTTATTTAGGGAGGAACACAGCCTGGCTCCAGCTGAGAAAACAAACACCATCTGGGGACCTAAATTGTTTGCATCTTTGGAAGTATTCCGTGCAGTGAAATAGGGTCACCAACTTAACCTGATCTGCCAAGGACTCCCAGTTTTAGCCTGAGTCTTGCATCCCAGGAAACCTCTTGGTTCCAGGTGAACCCGGTGGTTGGTCACCTTCTACGGAGGTGTCCACTGTGAAGTACTAGCAAGGGCAAAGTTCTGGAAAGAGTGGCTGTGTCTGTAAGTACAGCCATTTTATGAATATTGGGGTGGCAGGGGAAAGCAGATATGCTCTAGCTATTCCCTAGGGCACCCAGAACATTTGCAAAAGTCTGCAGGAGCAGGTGGGGGCAATGAAGCAGAGAAATTTGGGTACAAGGTAAATATGGCCTCATTTAAACCCACAGGCTGGAGAGGCCCGGGGACTTTTGGAATATAATTACATAGCCAAGATGACACCACACACACAGTTTTGTCTAGGGCTTTTGTATCTGTAATTCTACAATACAGACTTACAATTTAATGGCTGCATAATACTCCAGGAGGATTTTGAGTTTGTTTCAATGTTTTTCCTATTACAAATAACACTTCATGAATATCTTTGTGCTAAAAGGTTTTTTCTGTATTAAAATGTTTTTCAGTAGTAATTTACAATTATCATTGATGGCACGTATACATTTTGAGATATTATCTCATTTAATCCTCTATATTAAAGCACCACTCTGGAGCAGGTATTATCTTCCTTAGATAGAAACTGGAGCCCCGAGGCCATGTCATTTGCCCATAAGCTGGAGCATGATGGAGCCAGGACTCGAAACCAGCACCACTATACACCTTTTAAAATATGCTGATGAATTTTGATTAGTTCAGGGCCGCATTGTCACTTGCCTGGGTTTGCTCTACTGATCCTCCCTGAGCCTTGCATATGCATCTCTTTATTTCTGCTTATATGTGTTGCCCAATTCATCACATGTATTTATCTTTTGCATTTCTCCCACTGTGTTGTATTTGCTTGTTTACACATCTGTTCCACCTGCAGGTGGGGAGAGCCCACCGAGGGTAGAAATGCATCTTATTCATCTCCTCCCAACATACCTAGCAGAATGGAGTAGAGACAAGCGGTTTGTTGTTGCATGTGCAAAAGGAGAACCAATTGGTAACTTAAGAGTGAAGGATTATGGGACTTCCCTGGCGGTCCAGTGGTTAAGACTTCGCCTTCCAATGCAGGGGGTGTGAGTTTGATCCCTGGTCTGGGAGCTAAGATCTCACATGCTTTGCAGCCAAAAAACCAAAACATAAAACAGAAGCAATATTGTAACAAATTCAATGAAGACTTTAAAAATGGTATGCATTAAAAAAAAAATTCTTAAAAAAATAAAGAGCAAAGGATTATTACAGGATTGAAGGGACTGGAACAACTTGATGGGTGAGGCCTGATGGTCTTGTATGTGCCCAGAGAAAGTGACATCATCAGGGACCAGTGGGGAGGGGAGGAAGGTCTTGATCCAGGCAGACAAGCTATTCTGGACTGTGGGAATGGAGGAAGCAAATTTAGGGCGGTGGGAATGTCCATGGATGCCTTCACTTACTCACTCACTGGACCCAGCATGTTTGGGCAACAGTAAGAAGCCTAAATGGGGATTTCCCTGGCTGTCCAGTGGTTAAGACTCTGTGCTTCCACTGCAAGGGGCATGGGTTTGATCCCTGGTCGGGTAACTAAGATCCCACATGCCACGCAGTATGGCAAAAAAAAAAAAAGACTAAATGTGTTGGGGCAACTCTGTAATCCGGGGCAGGTTTCTTGACCTCTATTTTGTCATATGTAAAACGGGGATGATGACCACTGTACCCATCTCATAGGGTTGTTATGCATATTAAATAAAAGAATGCACATGAGGAGCCCAGTACAGTGCCTGAAACTCAGCAAACACTGAATAAAGTTAGGGATAATAGGGGCTTCCCTGGTGGTGCAGTGGTTAAGAATCCGCCTGCCAATGCAGGGAACACAGGTTCGAGACCTGGTCCGGGAAGATCCCACATGCCACGGAGCAACTAAGCCCGTGCATCACAACTACTGAGCCTGCTCTCTAGAGCCCGCAAGCCATAACTACTGAGCCCGTACGCCACAACTACTGAAGCCCACGTGCCTAGAGCCCATGCTCCCAACAAGAGAAGCCACCACAATGAGAAGCCTGCGCACCACAATGAAGAGTAGCCCCGCTCACTACAACCAGAGAGAGATAAGCCCGTGTGCAGCAAAGAAGACCCAATGCAGCCAAAAATAAAATAAATAAAATAAAATAAATAAATTTATTTTTAAAAAGTTAGGAATAATAATAATTATTATGATTCTATAATTATTATTTTATTAATAGGAGAACACTGAGAAGTGTGTGTACAGTGACATGGAATTGTCCAATGTTAATACTCAGGAATCAGGTCTGGATTCAGCCCTGGGGCTACCACATAATAGCATGATTTGCATAATTCTATAACCTCTCTAAGTCCTAGTTTTCCCAGCTGTTAAAAATAAAGAATAGTACTTATTGCTTAGGATTGTTTTAAGGACTAACTGAAAAAAATTCACATAAAGCATTTAACACAGAGCCTGGTAACGTGGGAAGTTCTCAAAAAGTTTGTGTTTTGATTATTATCTTTTAAGTTAAATCTCTTAACTTAAGAGATTTAAATGGAGGTTAAATCTGGAGGTTAAATCTCTACCATCCCATCGTCTCCCTGGGAAGAACACTGCAGTTCACAACAGCCCTGAGCCCTTCTCTGACTTACCCTTAAACTCTGTTAGCTAAGTGAATAATTTATTTGCAGTGACAGCACCTTAGATATGTTTTGTCCTTTACATTTGATGCACTTCTTTTGTAAAATAATTATTTTACTAGTTATACAAGAAAAGAATTAATATATTCTCCTGATTTAAACAATTAAAATATTATAAATTCAAACCTAAGCCAAAATGAGATCCACTAGGATGGCTGTAATTTTTTTAAAAAGGAAAATAACAAGTGTTGGTGGATGTGGAGAAATTAGAACCCTTATATGTTGTTGGTGAGAGTGTAAAATGGGGCAGCACTGTGGAAAATACGTTGGCAGCTCCTCAAAAGGTTAAACATGAGTTGCCATATGACCCAGCAATGCTACTCCTAGGTATACAGCCAAGAGAATTGAAAACATGTTCATGCAAAAACTTGTACACAGATGTTTATAGTAGCATCATTCGTAATTGCCAAAAAGTGAAAACCCAATGTCCATCAACTGATGAATGGATATATCCATACAGTGGAACATTATTCAATCTTTTATTTATTTATTGGCCGCACCCCGCAGCATGTGGGATCTTAATTCCCCAACCAGGGATCCAATCTGGGCTCCCTGCAGTGAAAGCATGGAGTATTAACCGCTGGACGGCCAGGGAAGTCCCCTATTCAATCTTTTAAAGGAAGGAAATTCTGACATATGCTTCGACAAGGTTGAACCTTGAAGACGTGCCAAGTGAAATAAGCCAGACACAAAAGGATAAATACTATACAATTCCACTTATATGAGGTCCCTAGAATAGTTAAATTCATAGAGACAGAAAGCAGGATGTAGTGGCCAGGGGCTGTGAGAGGAGGGAAATGGGGAGTTACTGTTTAATGGGTACAGAGTTTCAGTTTGGGATGTTGATAAAGTTCTGGAGAGGGATAGGGATGATGACTGCACAACAGTGTGAATGTACTTAATGCCACTGAACTAGACAGTTTAAAATGGTTAAAATGGTAAATGGATTTTATGCTTATTTTTCCACAATTAAAAAAATATGGGTAGAGCAGAAACTAACACACCATTGTGGAGCAATTATACCCCAATAAAGATGTTTTTATATATATATATATATAAAAATATATATATATATATAAATATATATATATATATATAGGGCTTCGCTGGTGGCGCAGTGGTTGAGAGTCCGCCTGCCAATGCAGGGGACGCGGGTTCGTGCCCCGGTCCGGGAAGATCCCACATGCCGCGGAGCGGCTGGGCCCGTGAGCCATGGCCGCTGAGCCTGCGCGTCCAGAGCCTGTGTTTCGCAACGGGAGAGGCCACGACACTGAGAGGCCCGCGTACCGCAAACAAACAAAAAAAAGATCTAACAAGCTTTATGTCGATCATAGTTAAAAAATTCTTTTTTTATTTTTGGATAATGCAATCACAAAAATGTTACTTGACCAGTAAAAGAAAACACTTCTGAATAAAAATATATGCCAGCAGGCTTACCTGATGATAAAGATAAAGATGATTGCAGCTGAAAGCTTCATCTGCCAGACAATGGTTTTAGATTTTCTGTGCTCCCTGAAAGCCGGGAAAAATGTATCGCCCGGCATCTTGATAAAGAAATCAATTACCTACCTCGTTCTGAATGAAGAGAATGAGAGGATTAAAAAAAGTAATAACAACAAAAACGGCAAGAATAAAACAAACTGGGAAGAGACATACGTTTCAAGCTAGTATTGCATTGCCTGAAAATAGCCTTTATTCGTTCAAATATTCAGGGTGATTTTTTATTCCTTCATTCCTGAGTCCTCCAAACTCATGGGGAACATTTATCCTAGAAGCAGCCAGCCGCCAGCTTTCAACCACGCCCGATGTCATTTTTCTTAGCTTGTCAGGACAGTTACCCAGAGTGGCCTCTGCCTCTCCCTACCACAGGCATCTCATTCAAGAATTCACAGCCCCTGCTGGTCTGGCTGTAGAAAATGAATTTAGTTTGCAGGAGGAAGCTACACATGATCTTTTTTCCTAAACTGGGTTTCCATCGTGATGGAGTTACTTCTTTTGCCCTTCACTTCTCTCTTAACAGCCCTGGCAAATAGGAAGTGAAGGAGGTACAGGTTTTTCAAAGCCCCATTTAGTCTTCCTACCATGTCATTTTCACTGAGCAACACAGGGATGGAATAGTTTTCTTTCCTGATCAATTACAAGCTACCTTCAGTAACTTCAGCCATTTCATTATCTTCTCGCCCTCACAAATGCCGTCTTCTCAGCCAGGAAGCTATAAAGCCAACGTCTTAGGAGGTTTAGAATTTTATTAAACATTTATTTGCTTTACTCAAAAGTGAATGTATGTTAGCTTGATCATAAAACGAATGACCTTTTTTTTTAGGGGAAGGAACGTGGCAAATGAAACATGGGACTCATCTGCCAGCTGATGCTGAGGGGATAATATAAATAAGAGGCTGGGCTTCCCACACCTTGGCTGGGATAGCGTATCCATGGATTGAGGCTGGAAGGAAAGGATCTGCTGCTCTGGGACCACACACGCGTGCGCGCGCACGCACGCGCACGCGCACACACACACACACACACACAGTGGATTGACCTCGAGAGCCACCATGGCCAGGCTGAACCTAATTTCAGAGGCTCTGCCCTCAGCCAGGGCTACTGTAGTCTTAAAGCTGTCACTACCCAGGACTGCACCTTGCTTTGCTGATTCTCTACCTTCTATCATGTTTAGAAAACTAGACCCAGATCACAGAGGCACGGAATGAAAGGTAGTCTTGCAGACGTGCCTCAACCTGTTTGTATAGACGGAATCCCCTGGCCAGAGCTGTGGCCCAGAAATGAATGAACAGAGTCCCAAATCTAGCAAGGGGCCTCAGACCTCCTGCAGCTCGGTCTTCTACCTGATCCCTCCACTAGGGGACCTGGGGCTCAACATCACTTACTGAGGGGGGGCTAGCCAGGAGGCAGGGCATGGGGTGACAAAAGTATTACTGGCTCCTTCATCTAGCCCCACTTGCATTACTTTCCTTAAAGATGTCAGATGTATCTTTGCCCTGTAAACCCTCGGAGTGCATTTTGATCAGAAGAATGTTTAAGTTGTGTCATGGAAGGATTCGTGGTAAGGCTAGATTCGAAACGGTTTACCAAGAAACTGGGGTATAGTACTTAAAATCTGGATCACTCTGGATTTGAGGGAATGGGAGTTAGAAACAGATTTCAATATAAGTCTTGAGAAGCTGGAAGACACGGCAGTGCTCTTAGGCTTGGGCAATGCTCCCGCTCTCTCCAGGGGCTGATGAAAAGGTCCAGCCAAGCCTTCCGGGGCATCGTCTTCCACTGGTGACATCCTAATCCTTCTGCCAGACCTGGCTAAGCCTTGGTCCAGCAGTTCCAGATCAACGACAGGCACGCCACCTCCAGGCCAATCCCCAGAACTGTAATTTTGTGAGCTAGACTGACATTCTGGGTCTCGTTCATTCTGGGCAGTGTATCCTTGAGACGCAGGGCAAAGAATCCAGTCTTCTGGGATGGGGACACCCTCCCCTATGCAATTCTGGAATATCGGGTTTCTTGGGGCTCAAGAATCTGGGTGGCCCATCCCCTACTTTGCCAACCTGTTTCCCCTGAGTGACCTCAAAAAGAAATGGGATTCCTCTGGTACCAGCCTCGCTCTGTGTTTTGTGTCAGGGATAAACAACTCTTTCTTTTTAACTTGACCTTGGCCTCCCCCAAATCAGCCCAGCCTGACATCCTCAAAGCCAGCCCTTCCGGCCTGTCTCAAGAAGTCCCCAGCCTAAGTGACTTCCTCCCCTGCGACTCCATGTCAAGAAACCTAAGATGGCTAAAGTTGACCTTGTGGGGAAGACAGACTTGCTAGGGAACAAGGTGGCCTTCAAGAAGGGGTGTCCTTCACCTGACAGCCAGGCGTGCCCGTGACACACTCAGCTCATCTCATGCCTCATCACAGTCTTCAAAGACTGGGATTCTCACATTTGCCAGCTGAACAAAACTGTTCAGCAGATATCCTGTCACAAAAGCTGGGGATGGCAGGGAAGTTCCACCTCCAAAGCCCCATGGCCTGAGAACTTTGCAGCCATGCTAGGTTTGTTGCTGCTGGTCTAAACAACTCTGCAAGACTATCATCCAGTTAGCTGAAATCCAAGCTTCCCCAAAGGTAAGGTAAGGAATGCACAGGATCCTCTTCTACCTGAAGCATCAATGCCTGGGCAGCTGGAACCTGCACAGCAGTGCAGGGATAAGATAAGACACTACTTGGCATGTCACTAACGATCGATCATTCAAAACCCTTAAAAGAACTTTTGGTGGCCCTGCGGTCTGAAAACTGTCCCTAAAATCCATGAGTCCTTGAATCACAGGTACTCTGGCTAAGAATAGACCGCAACGGTCCTAAGGGCTCATATACCCTCTCCAGGCCCTCATGATGCCCACAGGCATCACATCATTATGGTTGGGGAAGGGATACCCTGACTGAGTGGGTGACTCTACCCTCTATACTGGACCTTTCTTCTGGGTTCCTGATGGAATACATCAAACTATAGAGAACTCTCTCTGCTCCCTGCCCACCAGGAAACATGGCTTCACCACCTACCTTAACTGTAAAATCTGCTAACAGTTCAGCACATTCCCATGTCCAAAATACACTGACACACACTTACCATGGCTTCCATTTCTTTTTTTTTTTTTTTTTGCGGTACGCGGGCCTCTCACTGTTGTGGCCTCTCCCGTTGCGGATCACAGGCTCCGGACGCGCAGGCTCAGCGGCCATGGCTCACGGGCCTAGCCGCTCCGTGGCATGTAGGATCTTCCCGGACCAGGGCACAAACCCGTGTCCCCTGCATTGGCAGGCGGACTCTAAACCACTGCACCACCAGGGAAGCCCGGCTTCCATTTCTTGAACGTTCTAAATCACCAACCATCTTACCAGCAAATGGTTAGGACCTCAAGGGCTTGCACCTAGGGGTGTACATCAGAGTCACCGGAAGAGCTTTTAAAAAACAGAATTCCTGCCATAAATAGATATTTATGAGGTCATTTGATTTTCAACAAAAGTATCAAAGAAATCCTGTGGGGAAAGGAAAATGTTTCCAACAAAGGTTGCTGGAAAACTGGATACCCATACCAGGTGAAAAAACAAATGAACCCTGACCCCTTACCTGGCACCACACACAAAAATTAATTCAAGAAGAACCCTAGACTTAAATATGAAAGCTGAAACTATAAAGCTTCTAGAAGGAAACAGGAGAATATCTTCATCACTTGGGTGTAGACTAAGGTTTCTTAGGACACAGAAAGCAATAACCATAAAAGAAACATTGATACATTAGACATCAAAATTTAAAACTTTTGCTCATTAAAAGACATCATTAAGAAAAGGAATAGACGAGGCACAGACTGAGTGAAAATATTCTTTTCTTTTATAATTTTTTAAAATAAATTTTATTTTTTGGCTGCATTGGGTCTTTGTTGCGGTGCATGGGCTTCTCACTGCGGTGGCTTCTCTTGTTGCGGAGCACGGGCCTTGTTGCAGAGCACGGGCTCTAGAGTGCAGGCTCAGTAGTTGTGGCGCACGGGCTTAGTTGCTCTGCGTCATGTGGGATCCTCCCCGGACCAGGGCTTGAACCCATATCCCCTGCATTGGCAGGCGGACTCTTACCCACTGTGCCACCAGGGAAGTCCCAAGTATTCTCAAAATATATATTTCACAAAGGAGAGATATCCTGGACATAAAAAGAACTCTTAAAACTCAATAATAAAAGCAATTCAATCTTTAAAATAGGCAAAGGATTTAAAAAGGCATTCCACAAGGGAAAACATATGAATGGCCAATATATACATGAAAAAGTGCTCTCCAGCATTTAGTCATCTGAGAAATGCAAGCTAAAATCACAATGAGATACTTCTATACTCCCACCGAAATGGCTAAAATTCAAGACTGAAAATAGCAAATGTTGAAGAGGGTAGTAGAGTAACCAGAGCTCCCGTATATTTTTGGTGGGAGTTAAACATAGCACAACAACATTGGGAAAATGTGTGACAGTTCCCCATAAAATTAAACATACACCCTACCTTATAACCCAGCAAACCTATTCCTATGTATTTACCCAAGAGAAATAAAAACACGTGACCACACGCAGACTCACAGTTGTACAAAAACATTTATGGAAGCTTTAATTGTAATAGCCCCAAACTGAAAATAGTTCAAGTGTCCAGGAGAATGGCTTAAAAAAAAACCCTGGTATTTCATACAATGGATTACTATTTACAGTAAAAAGGGACAACTACTGATACATGTAACAACATAAACAAATCCCCAAAACATTACGTTAAGTAAAGGAAGCCAGACACAAAAGAAGATATACCATTTCACTCTATTTTTGTAAAGTTCTAGAACAGGTAAATCTATGGTGGAAAAGAAATCACAATAGATTGTTACGTCTGGGGAGGTGGAGGAGGGATTGAATGGAAAAGAGTACGGGGTGATATTCTGCATCTCCAGAGGGGTTTGGGTTATACGGATGCATGCATTTGTTAAATACATCAAAGGGTATATTTAATATCCGTGCATTCCCTTGTATATAAGTCTGACCTAAACAAAAAAATTTTTTTTTTGGCTGCGTTGTGTCTTCGTTGCTGCACACAAGGCTTTCTCTAGATGCGTTGAGCGGGGGCTATTCTTCGTTGCGGTGCACAGGCTTCTCATCGCAGTGGCTTCTCTTGTTGGGGAGCACAGGCTCTAGGCGTGCAGGCTTCAGTAGTTGCAGCACATGGGCTCTAGGGGGCTTCAGTAGTTGTGGTGCACGGGCTTAGTTGCTCCGTGCGGCATGTGGGATCTTCCCGGACCAGGGCTCGAACCCTTGTCCCCTGAACTGGCAGGCGGATTCTTAACCACTGTGCCACAAGGGAAGTCCTCTAAACAAAATTTAAAACTCATAAACAAACACATGATATGTATGATGAAGTATACTGATGTTTGTAACTTACTTTGACATGCATAAAAATTAAGACGGGTTGAGCTTCCCCGGTGGCGCAGTGGTTGAGAGTCCGCCTGCCGATGCAGGGGACGCGGGTTCGTGCCCCGGTCTGGGAAGGTCCCACATGCCGCGGAGCGGCTGGGCCCGTGAGCCATGGCCGCTGAGCCTGCGCGTCCGGAGTCTGTGCTCCGCGACGGGAGAGGCCACAGCAGTGAGAGGTCCACGTATCGCAAAAATAAATAAATAAATAAATAAGATGGGTTGATGGATGACTAGACAGGTGGGAAATGGATAGATGTATGATCAAACAAATAGTAAAATATAAATTATAGAATCTTATCTTGGGTATATTGGTAATTATTGCACAATTTTTTTCAGTTTTTTGGGGGGGTGGTAGGAACGCTAAGCTGTATTGGTGATTTTTGTTTCTTAAGTGGTAAATATACATGGATGTTTGTTCGACTTTTGTCATATTTTTGTTCTCAAAATAGTCCATAATAAATTAATTAATTAACAAACACATAAATAAGAGTTACCAGGTGATTCTGACACCCACTCCTGGGTGGGAAAAAACCCACTGTTGGGCTCTGAGAGCTCAGAGATCTCCTTGTGCAGCATGCTGAGGAGCTACATGACGCTTATCCTGGGGGGAAAGAGATGAGTTTCCTATTGCTGCTGCAACACCACAAATTTAATGGTTTAAAACAACACAAATTGGGCTTCCCTGGTGGCGCAGTGGTTAAGAATCTGCCTGCCAATGCAGGGGACACGGGTTCGAGCCCTGGTCTGGGAAGATCCCACATGCCACAGAGCAACTAAGCCCGTACGCCACAACTACTGAGCCTGTGCTCTAGAGCCCGTGAGCCACAACTACTGAAGCCCGTGTGCCTAGAGCCCGTGCTCCACAACAAGAGAAACCACCGCAATGAGAAGCCCGCGCACCGCGACGAAGAGTAGCCCCCACTTGCTGCAACTAGAGAAAGCCCATGCGCAGCAACGAAGACCCAACGCAGCCAAAAATAAATAAATAAATAATTTTTTTTAAAAAAACAACACAAATTTACTGGGAATTCCCTGGTGGTCCAGTGGTTAGGACTCCACGCTTTCACTGCCCTGGTCGGGAAACTAAGATCCCAGCACAAGCTGCGTGGCCAAACCAAACCAAACCACAACACAAATTATTTATTTATTTGTTTGTTTGTTTGTTTGTTTGCAGTACGTGGGCCTCTCACTGTTGTGGCCTCTCCTGTTGCGGAGCACAGGCTCCGGACGCGCAGGCTCAGCGGCCATGGCTCACGGGCCCAGCCACTCTGCGGCATGTGGGATCTTCCCGGACCGGGGCACGAACCCGTGTCCCCTGCATCGGCAGGCGGACTCTCAACCACTGCGCCACCAGGGAAGCCCCAGCACAAATTATTATCTTATAGTCCTGGAGATCGGAGGTTGGAAATGGGTCTCAAGGTGCTGGCAGAACTGTGTTCCCTCTGGAGGCTCTAGAGGAGAATCCATTTCCTTGTCTTTTCCAGCTTTTAGAGGCCAGCTTCTGCATTCCTGGGCTCACAGCCACTTCCTCTATCTTCAAGGTCGTCAGCATAGCATCTTAAATTTCTCTCCCTGACTCTGACTTTTCTGCCCACCTTTTCCACATTTAAAGGACCCTTGTGATTCCACGGAGCCCACCCAGATAACCCAGTATAATTTCTCTTGTTTTAAGGTTACCTCTTTAGCAACCTTAATTCCATTTGCAACCTTAATACCCCCTTGCCATGTAACAAACATATTTACAGGACATGGACATCTTTGGGGAGTCATTATTCTGCCTACCACAGGGCTCTGCCCACCTGATTCCTGCCATATACGTGCCATCTGGCCTTGAAGATGGAAATGCCACTTCTTGCAGAGCCGTGGCATTGCTCTCCATCCATGCAGATCCATTCTGTCCTCAACTACTCTCTTCTACCCCAGACCACCCTCCATACCCACACTAGCAGTCCAGACAAGTCAAGAGGGGCAAGTGTGACATGTGGTGCAGGAAATACTGACCCCCAACTGCCTCAGGACCAGCTCCAACGTTTGGTGCTAACGAAAGGGTATGAGCTGGCAGAAGGATTATGGCCCCCATCTCCCCTTCAAGCACTGCTCTGGAAAGACTAAGACATTCTGCTGGGTGAGTGAAGGGGTGCCCTGCCCTGCCCTATCAAGGGGACTTAGAAGACTGGGCAAGCCCAGCCACCCCCAAAAGTCAGCCCTAAACACCATCTGACAGCACGGCACCCCTGATGCCCTCAGGATGCTTGCTTCCCCTCCTTCCCCAGTTTGATCCTCATCTGCTCAAACTTTTCTCTCCTCTCTCTGGTTCTGAACCTTGATCCCATGTCCCTTCTGGAGGCTCTTCCCATGAATGTGAGCCCCAGGGCTCCTGTACAATTTCTGGCTCAGCCTCCTCCTTCAGATTCAGGGAGGACTCCCTGATTTAGACCCCTGGTTCTGAGGATTCAATTCCTCCATTCAGCTGCCAGGGGAGTCTGAGCCGCAGCACCCTTGCAAGGAATAAGGAGAGAACTCAATCCTTTTGTTCTTGGCATTTGTTTAACATTATTTCCTATAACGGTTCCATGTATCAATGGGATCCAGTATACTGACAGACCACATTTTGCTTTGTTGCTTCCAGGTTTTTAGCTCTGGGGACATGGCCAATCTGATGCTATTATAAATAGCTCCGCAGGGAATTCCCTGGTGGTCCAGTGGTTAGGACTCGGTACTTTCACTGCCAGGGTCTGGGTTCAATCCCTAGTTGGGGAACTAAGATCTCGCAAGTCGCATGGCCAAAAAAAAAAAAAAAAAAAAGCTCTGCAATAAACATTTTCTTTTTCCAAAATTACTTTAGTTTCCTCTTGGATTATTTCCTTGGGATGAATCCTCAAACTTGAGATAATTGGGTTGAGGTGTTCATCTATTCCTTTTTTGTCTGACACGCATCCCTTTCCATTGGGAACACCCTCTCCTCCACTTTATGGTTCTTATGTGCTTTTAAGTAGAAGTCCCCACCTGTCCTGTCTCAGGGGTGGGCGTTTGAGCCAACTTGTTCATAGTAGATTGGTAACAAGAAGCCACAAATTTCAGTGGTTTAACACAGTCTGAGTTTTTTTCTTGGTGATATCATAGCTTGATGAGGGTTTTGGAAGGCAGAGGGGGTGGAACATGGGAGGCTCTTCTATAAGCAGAAATTCAGAAATACAAGTGCCTTCCTTTTAGTGTCTTCAATGTTCTGTAGGGCTTCTTTGGAGCCCTTGGTTAGCCCTGTGCATGCATCCACCATTGATGAGCAGGGGAAGGGGGTACATTTTAGGAGTTAACTCATAAGTTGTATGTCTCTCTTCAGCCACATTTCATTGGCTAGAATTGGTACATGCTTCCTGTAGTTATGAGGGCACCTGGGAAATGTAGTCTCCTCCTGTGTCTGGGAAGAAACAAACCAGTCTGGTCACCACATAGATTGTCTTTGCCAATTAGAGTACCCCATATCTGAACATGAGGCTTCTCAGTGATGGGCATAGGACCTAGGCAGATCTATCAGAGTCCTTCTGGGGAACTGTTGTGGATTCTGAGAGTCCATCTAAGGACTAGAGTTATGCAGCTCTTGTTAGCATGGCACTGGCAGGGCTTCTTCCCCAGCAGAGCGAGGGAGGAAGGCTGCCAGAGAACAAAGCCAGAGTCAGGGATTGCTGAGGAGCTCAGACCCCTGGGGTCCTGCTTTGAGCTCCTGGATCCAGAATCAGCTCGTTTGGATAAACTCCTTTTGTTTGAGCCAGTCTGTATTGGATTTCCGTCACTTGCAACCAAAGGAGTCCTGACCAATAATGCATAGGCCAAGGGATAAAAAGATTTACTAGTGTTTGAAACATTTTTCTAGATTACTCTCTAAAATAACTTAGACATCGTGTAAGGCATTTTTGTTTTCCCAATTTTTGTTTTCATAACTTATATGTATTTCTTTCTTCCCAGTTCTTATGTATCTTACTTTTCCTTCTTAGAATATTATGGCAAGCACTTCTACTATGGTATGCACCAAATTAAATTGTTAATTAAATTAATCAAACCACACTATGTTAGGGCATCTTGGTTTTACACTTTACAAAAATTCAATATACAAAAAGAATCTAAAAAAGAGTGGATATATGTATAACAGATTCATTTTGCTGGACACCTGAAACTAACGCAACATTGTAAACCAACTATACTCCAATAAAAAAAAATTCAGTATATGTACAGGTTTTAAAATTCAAAGGTTACAGATAAAAGCTAAGTGAAAAGTAAAATCTTTCTTCCCTACCACCTATCCCTCTCCCTAAAGGCAAACAGCTTCTTGGGCTTTCTTCCAGAAAAAAACAATAATTGTATATGCAAGAATGTGATTAATGTGCGTGTTTTTTGTGTGTGTGTTTTCACAAGCTCTTAATTATACATCTTTTTATACCTGTTTTTAGGTGTAATGATTCTAATGCTTCTCCATTAAGTGAAGATTCCAGGTGTGAGAGGCACTCCTTAACCCCTTAAGCCACGAAGCAGATGGGAGAGAATGCATTCACCTTACCTGGAGAGAGGCAGGGTGCACAGGGTGGGGCTGGGGCACCTCCCAGGAGGAGCCCTGCCTGAGAGTTGGGCAGGAGGACATTTTAACGGGTCAAACCATTGATTCATTGTTATTTTGCAAGAATTCTGCTCTTTCTTTGCAGCCGCTGTGTTGGTTTTAGGTCCTCTTTAGCATTTGCCATTTTGTCACGAAATTCTGTCAACAAATTCTGGATTGTTGCATAGCCCTTCTTATTGTCATTATTATTTCTTTTCTGATTAAAAATACTCATTGGCTAATGCTTTTTCACAAGTCTTCCTTTTTCTGTGATATTTTCATTTGGAGTTCCTTTTCAGCTTCCCCTCCCCTTTGGGGTGGGCGCCCCTGGGGTCCTGGAATGCAGGCACGCCAGGGCGTGCAGCCCTGGAGTCTAGTCGCCTGCAGAACGAGTTATTTCCTGGGAAAGAATGCATCCTAGGGGAAGATGGCTTCAGGCAGGCAAACCTGGCACCTGAATGAGCTTCAGGTGATAGAGTGTAGAGGTGGTGCTTGTCACTCTTACCTGTGTGGTCCCTGACCCAGCCACCTGGAACCCAGCGTCCTCGGTCTGAACTGTCTCAGTTTCTAGGCTATATATGAACAAAATCTGGAAGAGCTGTTTCCAGCACGAAGTCTATAAGACATAGGACCAGGAGCAATCATGTTCCCTTTCACTTTGTCCATGTGACAAAGTATTTTGGTAAAGTAGGGAGAGTGGCCTCGCTCCCCACGTCTACATGGATTTATCATGGCAGACAGCACGCTTCAGCCTGCTGAGTTTGCCAGAGAACACTAATGCAACTTTGGCCTCCTGCGCACTGACGTGGGTGGTATTCACGCGTGACAGTTTCACATATCAACCTGGCTAAGCTATCGGACCCAGTTATTCAGTCTAACACTCACCTAAGTGTTGCTGGTGTTTTGTAGATGTGATTATTGACACCTACCATCAACTGAGTTTAACTAAAGGAGATTATCCTTGATAATCTGGGTGGGCCTCATTTAATCGGTTGAAAGGCCTTAATAACTGAGATTTCCCTGAGGAAGAAGAAATGTGGCTGTGGACTGTAGCATCAGCTCCTGCCCAAGAGTTTCCAGCCTGGCTTGCCCTACAGATTTCAGACTTGTCAGCCCCCACGACCACGTGAGCCAATTCCTTGCAACAGATTTCTTTATATAGACACCTTTTCTACTGGTTGTGCTTCTCTGGTAGAAACCCGATGGATATACCATGGGAGCGACCGCATCCAAGGGAGGCCGCAGCGGAGCATCTTGTGAAGACGGCAGGGCCTGTGTGACACTTTCTTGACTGTGGGTATCAGACAAAATGGCAAGAGGAGATCCCACACCTTCTTCACAGGCAGCAGGTATCACTGAAAGCAGCCAAGGTGGAGGAAACAGCAGACGCCTCGAGAAGAAGGCAGAGCTTGCTGGCGAGCATGTGTGCACACTGTCTGGGGGATGCTCGGAAAGATCCCACTGAAACTTTGAGGCAGCTGGAGGTCCTTTCCCAACAGCAGGCATAAGTGGGAACCCACACAATACAGTTAATCTTCACGTGACCCTGTCTGCAGCTTGAGAACGGTGTGGTGGTAAAAAACACGGTGCTTGAGTTCTAGCTGGAAACAGGTGGCATGCTTAAACTAGGACCAGGCAAGGAGGTTTGAAAAATGGACTATCTACCCAAGGCTGGGCATGGCGTCGGGATACCTCGAGGGGCAGCCCAGTACTCCTGGGGCTGGTAACAGTCCAACTGTTACTTCCTCCGGGCTGAAGGGACAGGAGGAGGGAAAGATTCCCAGAAGCTGGAAGCAGAGCTGTGTGCAGAAAGTTGTCTTGTAAGGCACCTTCCATGGAGGGACAGCCAAAGCAAGGTAAGCTCTTAGGGAGGAAGCCGAGGGAATAAGTGACTCTGATCTTACTCTTTTTCTTCCCCGATCTCTATTTTTAAATTATTATTATTTTTATTTTAAAAATTTTTGACTGCATTGGGTCTTCATTGCTGCATACAGGCTTTCTTTAGTTATGGCAAGTGGGGGCTACTCTTCGTTGCGGTGCACGGGCTTCTCATTGCGGTGGCTTCTCTTGTTGCGGAGCACGGGCTCTAGGCACACGGGCTTCAGTAGTTGTGGCTCACGGGGTCTAGAGCGCAGGCTCAGTAGTTGTGGTGCACGGGCTTAGTTGCTCCACGGCATGTGGACCAGGACTCAAACCTGTGTCCCGTGTTGGCAAGCAGATTCTTAACCACTGCGTCACCAGGGAAGTCCAACAAAGTGATTTTAATGGCTGCATAGAATGTCTTTTTATGAATTATTACTGCTCTATAGCTGGCTATTTAGCTTGTTTATGCTTTTTTGCTACTGTAAAGTCACACTATGATGAACACCCTCTTCACATACATCTTTGTACCCATCTCTGATAAATTCCTAGAAATACAATTGTTGTATGAAAAGATATGCAAATTTTAAGGTTTTTGATGCATATTGATAAACTATCCTCCAGAAAGACTATACAACAACAGCGTATGAAAATGCCAACACTAAATCACATAGGGTCTCCCTGAAGAAATCTGTCCATTATATTCTGAGGGTCTTGTTAAAAATGCAGATTCTGAGCCTGTACACAGATCAGGAGTGAAGCAGTTCTCGATTTCCAGCTCCCTAGGGGATACTGCCACTGCTGATCTGCTGCCATGCTTTGAGCAGTAAGGATTTTGAGGACTTCCAAATCACACAAGAAGATTAAATGAAAAGTGGTCTCTTAATACTAGCAGATTCCAATCAACAGGCACTTGAATGGCTTATCCAGCTGAATAGAAGACAGGTAAGGCCCCAAGGAGACTATCGCCAGGTGAAGATGGTGGAGAAATCCTGGATCCATTTGTGCTTTTGATGTAATTTACCTTCTACGATTCCTTCTTTCTTGCATCTGACTCCACTTTGGTCCTGACCTCTACACCTAGGCCAGTTCCCTGGTTTTCAACCACAAGCTCCAATGAACACAAAATTGTGTCTTCCTTATGGAATCGCAATGGTCTTAACCTCATTCCTGTCCCAGCCCTTAGCCCAGCTCAGCACCCTCACATTGGGTGTCCTCTGAGCATCTATCCTGGACCTGCCCTAAGTCCTTACTTGCATCAGCAACACCTGTAGGTTCTCTCTCCTGGCCCAACCTCCAGCTTTTCCAAACTCAGTGAGAGTCAGAAGGAAAACTGTTGGCAATGAGGGGGAAACGTATTCCTATGAGAAGCGCAATTCCAGAAAAGATATTTACAGCCTGAAGCCTCTCAGAGATTCCTCTATATGTGTTCTATGACTCCTTCCAGACTAAGGGTCTGGGGATGAATGCCCTCTGGGAGAGTCCTCCATGCAGAACACTTTGGGACCATTTGACCCTCAGTCCCTCCAGCAGTTCACTCCTTGGTGAATTCAGAGAGGGCCTGTAGCATGAAGGTGGGCACCCCTAGGGCACCGCAGCACAGATGACCCCTTTGTGACAAAGTTGACACCATTTTTGACATTGCCAATCACCCTCTGCATCCCGCCAACAGCAGGAATGACACCCAGCATAATTCCAAGGACAATCCTATTCCAATGATGTTCCAAGGACATCCTGAGGACAGTGGTTCAAGGGACCAGTGCTCTCTCTTAACCCTGGAAACCTCTGAGATGTGGCTATCTTGTATTTTACTTCTAACCTGCCCACTATCCACATGGGGGGAGGGAGCCTGTTTTCAAGATGAAGGATTCTTCTCAAACCAAGTCCCTTCCAAATATTGGAACTAGGGGTATCCATCAGTCTGCCTAATGTGGCCCTGCCCCCATGCAACTTCCTTTGCCCTGATTCTGACACCCTCTACTTGTCCCAACTCTTTCATGGAGCTCCCTGGCCATCTCACCTTCCCAGGAGCCAACAGGTAGCCCTCTGCAGTGCAGGGTGAGGTGAGATGTGCTCTCCCATCACTGAAGTAGGAATGGGGCCTGCATTTTCCCACAGAACTGTGAAGATGAAGACAAGCTGATAGTCCTATACTATCAACACTCTATTTCAGGTGCTCTTGTGGGCTAATCTCTAGTCTGTAAGCTCTGTGGGAGCCACGACCCATGTTTATTTAATTCAATCGTTGTATCCCGAACACCCAGAATTATGCCTAGCACGAGTAGGCACTCACTTAATATGTGCTAAAGGAGAAATAGCCTGGGATCAAAACCACTTGTTTGAAACACTGGCTGTAAAACAGTCTGAACCCCAAACACCTAATCACATTCAGATGCCAGCCAGCAATCACACAGAGCCTACAGCGCCCCAGGCGCTTATTCACTGCAGAGAGCATCAAAGCAACCTGCAAGGCAAATCTTGTTATCCCATTTCCAGATGTGGAAACTGAGTCTTAGAGTTTAAGTGACTTGCCTCAAGTTCCATAACGACTAAGAACTGGGGTTTGCAAAGAAGGGCTAAGGCATCCCATAATACCTTTCTGTTAACACATGCTGCCCTGGAAGACAACTTGGTCCAGTTCCTACAGATACATCCTTTTTTTTCCCCCTTGTGATGAGAACTCTTAGGATTTGCTCCCTTAACAGCTTTCATAGATAACACACAGCAGTGTTCATTATGTTAATCATGGTGTACATTACAGACACAGTACTTATTTATCTTATAACAGGAAGTTTGTACCTTCTGACCACCTTCATCTAACACCTCCCCACCCCAGCCCCTGCCCGCCTCTGGTAACCACAAATCTGATCTCTTTTTCTGTATGTTTTTGAAGTATAATTGGCCTATAACACTATGTTAGTTCCTTGCACACAACATAGCGATTCAACGTTTCTACTAGCGATTATGTTTCTACTAGCGATTCAATGTTTCTACCCTGCCCGCCTCTGGTAACCACAAATCTGATCTCTTTTTCTGTTTGTTTTTGAAGTATAATTGGCCTACAACACTATGTTAGTTCCTTGGGCACAACACAGCAATTCAATGTTTCTACACATTACAAAACAATCATCGCCCTACAGATACATTCTTTTACCAATGGTTTACTCCATTCTCTCAGTCCCCTCTCACTGGGTGGGCCCCATGGAGGCAGCCAGGCCCAGTGCACCCCTGGAGTTGGGTTGGTTACCCTGCACAGGTCACTCAGCTCATCCTGTTTGCTTCTTCGTTGAATTTTTAGTGTCCACATTCCTCAAAGGGTTATGGTGAACATAAAGGGGAGGGGGGGGAGAAAAGATTAAATTAAAGCACTATTTATAGCGAAGTTTTATATACTTATAAAAATTAGAAATTCAGGTGTGATTCATTCACTTAAAAATACAAAATAAATAGCTCTCAAGACTTGACCTCTAATCAGGATTTCATTAGGTCCCAACCTCTCTGCTGTGGGCAGGACCAATTGGCCATTTCAACACAGTTTTTACAAACAGACTAGAATAAGCCAGAAAAACCCTATCTTTAGAAAGTATTTTGTATTGACTGAATGTGTGTGTATATTTAATTTCTTCTTTAAATCATTATGGGAAATTAATTTCAAATGTAGAGAGACTAGTATAACGAATTCCCACGAACTCATCTGTAGCTTCAACAATCATCAAACTCATGGCCAAGTATGTTTCATCCAACACCCCCCACTTTCCCCTCTCCCATATTATTTTGAGACAAATACTAGAAATCATATAATTTCTTACATAAATATTTTAGTATATATAGCTCTAAAAGACAGGAACTTCCCTTCTGAAAACATAAAGCACCTAAAACAAAATCAAGAATAAGTCCTTTTATCATCAAGTATCTCTAATCAGAGACCAACCTTCTCTTTGTTTTATATATGTCATACATTGTCTAGGTTTGTTTAAATTGACATATCTTTTATGTCTCTAAGTTTATAGGTTACCCTTCCCCCTCTCTATTACACCCTTGCAATGTATTTTGTAGTGAAAGCCTAAATTATATTTTAAAATTCTAAATTAAAATTATCTTGAGATCATACGTTGGTCTTAAAGCAAAACAGTATCAATTTGGAGGGGGCAATCATCCATACTTTCCACCCACTTTTGTAGTTAAACACTGATTCATTTACAAGGGAATAATCAATAAGAAGATAGCACTACATTTTAATATTAAGGTGCACAGGAGTACCTCTTTAAAACACTTTTTAAATTTTATAAACCAGTTTTTAAGCAACCAAAACGCTACAGAATTACTCCCTTCATTGGAGATTTCTAAAGGTAAAAATAAAATTGCTGAGCTCGGGCTTCCCTGGTGGCACAGTGGTTAAGAATCCGCCTGCCAATGCAGGGGATATGGATTCGAGCCCTGCTCCGGGAAGTTCCCACATGCCGCACAGCAACTAAGCCCATGCGCCACAACTACTGAGCCTGCGCTCTAGAGCCCGCGAGCCACAACTACTTAGCCTGTGTGCTACAACTACTGAAGCCCGCGCACCTAGAGCCTGTGCGGCACAAGAGAAGCCACCGCAATAAGAAGCCCGTGCACAGCAACAAAGAGTAGCCCCTGCTCGCCGCAACTAGAGAAAGCCCGCGCGCAGCAACAAAGACCCAATGCAGCCAAAAATAAATTAAAAAAAAAAACCAAAAAACTGCTGAGTTCATTTTATGTGAAACAACAGGGTATATGGTCACCGCAAAGGGCAACACCCAGGGCACAGGGCGGAGAGTGCTCTGCATGGGTAAGAGCGTGAACGTGCATAAAGCTTAGCTGCTCTTTATTAAGGGGCTCAAGGCTTCGAGAAACATGAAAGTTTAAAGATACCTGGTTGCCATGGCTGCACAAAGTAGAGAACAGAGACAACCCTCATTCACCTAAAATGTGAAGGAGGGTTTGAAGAACTACTTTTATCTCCAGAATTGCTTTAATTTTCCATTATCCATTGTGGGGATGGGGTGAGCAGAGCTTCTGCCTCCTAACAGCCTTGGCTAAAGTGTTGTGGTCCCAGAGGATCGGCCTGAGGGAGGTTGTGGTGGAGGGGAGAGGGCCTTCTTTCCTTCTCTCTTCTCTGGGCCCTTTCACCCCCTGCCCTCTGAGTCTTGCTAATATACACTCTGCCCCGAGAGAGGATGGTTCTGGGAGAAGAGCCAAGCGGCTGGAGGGTTGGTCAGAGGTGACTGGGTGTGGACTCTGGTCTGGATGACACCAGGGATGCCTGGCCCTGGGAATGGAGCCAGGCTGAATTAGTTTTCTGCCTATTGCAGGTCTCAGTATACATTCCTTTCTCCTGTCCAATCTGGAAATTCCATCGCACTGAGCATCTGTGTGTGTGAGCACGTGTGTGGTATGAAGAGCACGTAAGGAGAGGCTGGAAGGACCCATGTTTGTGGCTTTCTTGGCCCTTGGATCCCAGTGCTCAGCTCCAGTGGCCAGGTCTCTGGTCTTTCAGGAAACCTGGATGTAGAGCAGACAGAAGGGGACCTCAGTCCCCTCCAGGCCACCTTGGAAGGGCAGTGTCAACCTGACATTAAATGGAGAAAAATCATAATAATAGCAAACCTGATTAAAGGCTTATGACCATAGCCAGGCATTTTCTATGCATTAATTATTTCATTTAATTTGCACTGCAATCCCCCAGGTAGATAGGATAAGATTGGAGCAAAGCAAGAAAAGGGAGCTTAGTAAGGCTGAGTAACTCGCTCAAAGTTAAACAGAGTGTGAAGACATTTGGCTCTAGTGCTTCAGCTAAGCCGCGACTCTAGGCCAAGTCATCTGGTCTCTCTGAGCCTTAGCTTCCTCATCTGCAAAGTGGAAATAATGGGAATACTCACCTGGAGAAGTTAATTAAAAGAAAAAATGAGCTAGTGCATGGAAGGTCATAGGATGAACTAAAGCCAATCCAAAAATAAGGTAAGAAGGTTAGAAAGCTGCTTGCTCAGTGCAGACCCAATTGCTTTCCTGGTAACAGGGCACAATTTTCTTTGATGAGATTCTTCTAGTCAATAAACTAGGTTATCTCATTGTAAGAATATCTGGTCTCTTTTCATAGCATTCAGTAAAGCTCATGTCATCTTGACTGAGAGGAAAAAAAAATGAAGCCTGTAAACACTTGTATTTTTCCTGAATTAGCATTTGTGCTAAAAGAGGGCTCGCTGCTGAAGAAGTTGTGCGTTCCTCAGAGGCAGGCCAAGTTTTACATTCTGTCACCAGCAGCTTTTAGCCAAGTCCTGAGCACCAATTAGTCTCCTGAGAAACACCTGCTTGACATACAAACACTTTCTCCAATTCCTGCCCATAAGACCTCATGTAGGTAGTATGTGTGTTTTTCCCTATTACAAAGTTCAAAGAAAGGGTCCTGTATTCTTAACATTCGAAGCTTCATTCA
Organism: Grampus griseus; assembly: GCF_964374135.1. NCBI lineage: Eukaryota > Metazoa > Chordata > Mammalia > Artiodactyla > Delphinidae > Grampus > Grampus griseus. The sequence goes on along the minus strand of NC_139014.1, from coordinate 13,545,572 downwards.
TTCATTTACTCCACACTCAAAAAGTAGGTTTTTTTCCCATTCATTCTGTGAATTTCTAGACTGCAGTAACCAGGCGCTGTCTAGATTCTGGAAATACAGGACAGACTTGGTCCTGCCCTCATGAACTCATGTAGTTTAATGGGGGGCAACAGAAAACCCAAGCAAACAAGTAGGTAACATGATCAGTGCAAGGAGGAAGCAAAGAGCTGATGCAGAGGTAGAATGGGCAGGAAAGGCTTCTCAAACGTAGAGACCCAAAGGCTAAGAAGGAGCCTGCCCTGTGGTGGGGCTGGAGACACAACAGCAGGTGGGGGGCCAGCATGAACAGAGGGCTGGAGGCAGGCGGGGCAGGGCTGCTCAGAGCAGGCCTGTGGGCCAGGCTCACAGTGTAAGGAATGGGCCAGGGGCCACCGTGCTGGGCTTTGCGGATTATGGTAAGGAGTCCGAGTTTAAAGGCTGCAATAAGAAGCCATTGGAGCTTTTTTTTTTTAAAAAAAACTGGGTAGAATTCACATAACATAGAATTCACCGTTGTAATGTGAATTCCTATTCCTCCCTCCTCCCTCCACCCGCCCACCCACAGCCTCTGGCCGCCACTAATCTGCTTTCTGTCTCCATGGATTTGACTATTCTGGACATTTCATATAAATGGAATCATACATTAAATAACCTTTTGTGACTGGCTTCTTTCACTTAGCATAACGTTTTCTAGGTTCATCCACAGTGTAGCATTTATCAGTACATCAGTAAAAGCTTTTTAAAGGGCAGTGTGCAGCAATCTGACTTACGTTTTGGGATCACTTTCACTGCCCTGGAGAGAACGGATAGGAGAAAAGGCAGAGGGCAAGTGAGCAGATGAGTCAGGGGCTGCTGCAGTGGGGAGGGTGAGAGATGACGGAGATGCGGAAAGACGGCTGCAGTGGACACGGAGGCAAGGCGCGCTGACATATTTTATAGGGAAGGTTGAGGGCACTTGCTGACGGATGGGAAGTGTGGTTCCAAGTCCCCAGAAGCCCAGGCAGGAGGAAACAGATGTGGGGGGAAATGAAGAGTTCCATTTTGGCTATGTTAAACTTGAGATATCTAATCTGAGATGTTAATTAGGCGATGGAAATGCGAATCTGGGAATTAGTGGGAAAGTCAGAGCTGGAGATAAAAATTTGAGGGTCGTCAGCCAGAAGACTGAGGCTAAATCCAGGGGAATATGTGTTAAATTATGTGCATTATAACAGAGTGATTTCCGCCCCCAAGGGTGACCAAGAATAAGAGGTCTGTAAATCTAATACTTCTCAGCTCCTAGCTAAAGTGGAATATTCTGCATTTGAATGAGTGCTCAGCATTTACAAAGACAGAAGCTGGCGTCCTCTGGTCTGTATTCAGAGTCACCAGCCTCACTGAGCGGACCTGTTTGCATTTCTATCACCACTGCACCCAGTCAGCACCAACAACTGGTAACTCCCACTAAGGGTGTTAAGTGAAAGGATGCTTGCCTTTCAATGAGAACCCCAGCCAAGTGTGATCAAGGTCTTAGCTCAGGTTAAAAATGAATGCTTTGAGCATTGAGGTCACTTAAATTGAAGAAACCAAACTTATTCTTAACCTTCTCTGGACAACCTGTACTCCTAGGTGGGTGATTCTCCTAACTGCTAACAAAAACTCTGGGAGAAGTCCTGGAACCAAACCAAGGACTGGGCCACTTTTGCTCAAATAGCAGTGACTGGGCCCCATTCCCGCCTTTGGGTGGTCAGCAGTGGGGAGGGATGGAAGATGTAAACTTCCAACAATTGCCCTTCCTTTGTTGCCCACACCTGTTTATTTTCATGACTGTAAAACACAGATGCCCTATGACTGTTGGCACAGGTTTGAGGTGAACTGAGAAAAATTAGGACAACATACGAGTACTTCTTATAAGTTAATTAGCAGAAAAACTTGGCAACCTTATGTCAGATCCCAAAATCTTCTGGACATTTTACTGATTCATGAAGCCTAAAGCTTGGGAAGCACTGCTGTAGATTTCTTGAATAGAACTCCAGAAGCACTGCTCCTTGGTGACACTCACGTGGCGTGCAAAGGGGAACTTGTATTGCTATTTGCTTTTGCTTTGAGGTCTCCTCTGCCAGATAGTAAGCACATAAAAGGCAGAAATTTTTCTCCCACTTTTTGTACTCCCCTTAGCAGGTGCTCAATAAATATTTATGGAGACAATAAAAGCAATACCTCTCCCCACTTTTCTGACTAAAAAACCCCCCCAAAACAAAAAACCTTCTGCTTTTTATGTTTACTAATTCCCTAATAGTGTTATGAGTTGCGGGTTTGCAATACAGTCCATTTGCTGATGACGCCTGTGGGGAAAGGAGATGGGCTGAGCATCTCCTTTGGATGGAAGTTCGTTTTCCCACTGGCAGAGGGGTCAGGTGAGGAATCTCCTCTCTTAGGTGAAGTTCCTTATCTTTTCCCCCCTGACTTTATGCTTGTGTCTAACCAATACCTTGGTTCCTTACTTAGCTTCTGGTTTGTGGGAACTTTTCTTTCATCATGTAGTTATTTCCCACTCAAGCTGTCTTCTCCAATCACTCAGTAATTATTTAATGAACATGTCCTCTGTGTCATCTTCCTATTCATCTGCTAACAGCTCCTAACACAGGTTGATCCCTTGCCTCTTGCTGAACATAATCCAATTTGCCCTGGCACGGGGGGCTCAGCAAGAAAGGCCTAAGCCTTTTAACCAAACACCTAAGGTCCTAATTGATGTTTCCCTCAGGGTCTCAGTATATTTGCACAAAACCTAAAATATTAATATTGATTCTTTAAAAGATCTAAAAGTTCCCCGTGGCCTTCTCTGTCATACTATATAAAGGAAAACTACAGAATTAGAAGAAAAAAAGGCAGACGTTTGAAGCAAAAGTGGCTATAAAATCTATAATAGAGACCAGGTAAGAAAACTGACCCTTCAGACATTTCCAGAGACATTCCACCCTATAGCAAATGCAATCAGGCATTGCCAACCGAAGTATGTCAGAGAAATACACAGCATCACGACTACAACAGGGGGCTTCCCTGGTGGCGCAGTGGTTAAGAATCTGCCAGCAAATGCAGGGGACACGGGTTCGAGCCTGGGTCCGGGAAGATCCCACATGCCGCGGAGCAACTAAGCCCGTGTGCCACAACTACTGAGCCTGTGCTCTGGAGCCCTCGAGCCACAACTACTGAAGCCCACGAGCCTAGAGCCGCGCACCGCAACAAAGAGTAGCCCCCGCTTGCTGCAACTAGAGAAAGCCCGCGCACAGCAATGAAGACCCAACGCAGCCAAAAATAAATAAATAAAATAAATAAATTAAAAAAAAAAAAAGACTACAACAGCAAACAGTACGACCTATTAAAGGTGTAGGTATAGACAAAACTTCCTTTGAAATCCTAGGGAATAAACATATAGTTTTTGAAACATGATCAATTTAAACACACACTTACCCATCATATAAGTAAACATTAATTTATACTTACTTACGGTATCGTGAAATGGTTCAGTAGCTTATTTAAAATTGTACTCTACAGTCCAAAGGAACCAGCATCTCATAAAATTTCTACATCCAAATATCAATTTAGAGGAAATATGAACTCAGAAGAATGTGAAAAATGATACTATGAGGAAATAACCAGCATAACCCAGACAGGAAATTCTACAGGACAAATGACCTAATTTCACAAAAAAGAAAAAAACAAGAGATGGGAAGAAAACCTATAGACTGAAAGTCATGAGACTTATCAGTCACAAATACGTGAACTTCACTTTCTTGATTCAAATAACTTGTAAAAATATATGACTGACTGAAATATTCAGGGATGAAAATATCTGATGTCTGGGAAGTAAGTGGAGGTATAGATGAAACAGGATTGGGAAAATACTGATAAATGTTGAATCTGGGTGATCAATGCATGGGATTCATTATACTCAGAATCTGTCTACTGTATGTTTGAAATTCTCCACAATACAAAGAAAAAAAAGAAAAAAAGAGGAGGAACCTATAAAATAAAAGTTTAAAATATATAATCAGGTAGAGTCTTTGTGAACTTAAATTAAAAGTTTCTTGACTTTTGCAGTTGCCATATGTTGTAGCCACCTTTCCTGGGCCTAATTTTCCATTTCTATTATATCCTCTTAATGGTACATTTCTCTTTGAGAGGCAACGTATAAATAAATTAAAAGCTTTACACCAAAGGTTACAGAAGACTTAAGCTTCCTAATTTTCTTAAGGGAATCATGCACCAATCAAACTGATGAAAATGGTACAAATTTCATTTTGTGGAGTGTATGCTATTGCACATTACATGCTACTGTCCAACCTAGTAATGATACAGGATGGTGCATGTGTTCTGTGCAAATCCAAGAGCCTTTCTTCAAGTATGTACCTGAAGTACTCGGTATCCAAGTTCACTGTAAAGTAAAATAAAACATCTAACTACACCTTATCTGATGTACAATGTAAAATATAAGACATTTAACAATGAGGCAATAAAATATCCAAATAAACCAGAAGAAATAAATGTTGTAAGCCCTGTGGTCTGAATATATCATAATAATGAATAACAAATTTGGCACTGACAACCCAAATCAAACAAATTCATCCAGAAATGAAAAGTAGCCAAGGATAATTAGGTTAACGTGAAATTACAGTTTTAGAGAAGAATTTCAATTTGTTAATTTATAAGGATTATAGGAAACTATAATTACCTCATCACCTCTCATACCAAGGTATTTATGTTTCTGGGAAAACAAATCAGTGTGAATTGCTCGGTGAGTACAGAATTAAAGAGGAAAAATAATTTAAAAATTTCTTTTTGGCAACAATGTGCACCTCTCACAGACTCCCATCTGTCCCTCCAGAGCAGCATAGTTTTTGGTTTCCCACTTAACAAGTTGTCCATGTTCTCTAACTTTTGCTGCATAAACACCACTACATTTTTTTCTCTCTCTGATTCAAAGCATTCTTTCATCCTCAGACTAATGGAAGGTTACCATTAGTCTAAACTGAGGTCTGTGTGTCAATTTCCTCAACAGTAAATCTTACTTTACAGGATTGATAAGCAGACTTAAGAGTATTAAATCAATTAATATTTCTAAAGCATTTAGAACAATGGTTGGCACAGAGTAAGTGCTATGTAATCAACTATATAGTAGCTTATATATCATAAACATATTATGAGCTTAAATGGTAAGTATACAAATGTACACGTTTTACTAGTTAAAATACAATTAAAAAACTATTTGATATTCTAAGTCTAAAAATGAGCTAGAATATCACAGCAACTGGGATCTGACATGTACTATACATTAAACATCTAACACACAAAAAGCACAATTCCACCTAATTACTGGCTATGTTAATATAGGTAATAGTATGTGATCTAAAACTAAAAGTGGAACCTTGAGAGACATCTATTTAAAACCCCTTTAATAACAGTACACTGCTTTCTTAGAGATGAAAAGGCTCTGGGGAGGTTATTTTAAATAATGCCAGTCTCTTCAAAAAAGTTGTCCAGAATTTTGAGTAGTTTTTTTCCTTGAGAAATTTGTCTGAAGCAAACAAAAGCACTCCAAAAATTCCACTGATGTGGGTATGTTTTCAAAAGCATCCCCAAATTATAATGATGATGATTAAAGGAAGTGGAAGAGTATAATCTAAAATCACATTTCAGCTTTGCTAAAATAAAGCTGTGGGAACAGGATAAGACACTTGACATTTATGAATAAATTATTGGTAAGCCTTCTCAGCTCTTGTTTTCTGAGTCTGAAACTTTTAAGAATCAAAACATGTTAACTATGTAAAAACATGGTTTTATGAAAATATTAAGTGAAAAAAGTAGACCACACATTGTATGCTCAGTGTGATTATAACTGTTCAAATCTGTGAAATACCTCCATCCATTTATCTGCTCATCCATCTATAGATTAGAAAGCAGACTTAAGAGATGAGAATGGCGGCTACATGGCACACAGCATTCCATTTTAAAGTGAGATTTGGGGGCTTCCCTGGTGGCGCAGTGGTTAAGAATCTGCCTGCCAATGCAGTGGACATGGGTTCGAGCCCTGGTCCGGGAAGATCCCACATGCCGCGGAGCAACTAAGCCCATGCACCACAACTACTGAGCCTGCGCTCTAGAGCCTGTGAGCCACAAATGCTGAAGCCTGTGCACCTAGAGCCCGTGCTCCGCAACAAGAGAAGCCACCGCAATGAGAAGCTCACGCACCGCAACAAAGAGTAGCCCCTGCTCGCCACAACTAGAGAAAGCCGGCGCACAGCAACGAAGACCCAACACAGCCAAAAATAAATAAATAAAATAAATAAATTTATAAAAAAATAAAAAATAGAGATTTATACCAAAACAATTTTTACATTTGCAACCATAACTGTCACCAAAGCAATAACCGATTCATGCAAAAATTACCAATGGGTTCACTGTTAGGGAAGAATAATATTCCAGAATAGGATATTCACACAGTCTCAAAGATAAATAATAAATACATAGGTTACTTATGAAGTACAAAGGGAAAAAGGTACCTTTAGAGTGAGGCAATCTGGTAAATCCTACCTTAACTAAGTGATCCAATTTAGCATCACCAATGATAGGACAACTCACAGCAATGCCTCCTGATGCTGTGCCTTCTCTGTAGTATTCTCGTCAGAAATGTTTAATCTGAATCTAATCATGTGGAAACGAGACAAATGCAAACTGAGGGACATTCTGCAAAATAACCGGCCTAGATTCTTCAGAAATGCAATTTTCTAGGGAACTGTTCTACATTAAAGGAAATTAAAGAAACATGAAACCTAAATGCAATGCATGATGCTTGAATGGATTTTAGGAAGGAGGAAGTCCAATTATAACAGACATTACTGGGACAACTGTGGAAATCTGAATAAGGACTGTAATCATTCTAAATAGCACTGTATTAACATTAATTTCCTGAATTTGATAATTGCATTGTGGTCATGTGAAATTAATGCCCTTGTTTTACAGGATTAAACGTAAGTATTTATTGGATTAAACTGAATTATGAGATTAATCTGAATGTTTGTAAATAACTCTCTAACGATTCAGGAAAAAAGAAAAAATATATAGTGTAAAACTAACATGGCAAGATGTTAGGAACAGATAAATTTAGGCTAAGGATACAGGGGTATTCATTGTTTTTTCTTGCAATTACTTTAGGATTAAAATATTTTTAAAAGAGCTAGGGCAAAAAATCCATCTTTGTTTTAAAATTCTACATGATCCAGAATGGACTCCACTATAGTTAGAGTCACCAAATATTTACAAATAAGACTAAAGAGGCAAAAAGAAAACATCTACTTTTAAGTAGCAATGATAACCTGTTAGTCCACATTTCCCTCAAAAACCATTAAGGTCACAGCAAGAAACCATTTCCTAGATGGAGAACTTAAGAAGTTTAAAGAAGAATTCTTGGGAATTCCCTGGTAGTCCAGTGGTTAGGACTCAGTGCTTTCACTGCCAGGGCAGGGGCTCAATCCCTTGTCAGAGAACTAAGATCCTACAAGCCATGAGGTGTGGCAAAGAAAAAGAAAAGAATTCTTTTATTATTATATAGATGTAGTATATATAATCAGAAACAAACCTGAGTTATAATTAAGTTATAAAAAATAAAAGTCCAGAGGCAGAAGATACACTGCCTATATGTGGTGAACAGAGGATTTACTTGCCAGAAAAAGTAACTGTTGCAAACCCTCAGAATTATTGCTCTATAATTGGGCAGATAAGATCTACTATTCAGTAACTTTATTCAATAACCATTACTGAACACTGATTATGTGCCAGTGGTCCTGTACTTAGAGTGCATAAAGGGTAAGACAAAGTCCTTGCCTTGAAGAACTCAGCCTATAAAAGTCTCTTATCAATTATAACTTAATTAAAAAATAATCCTCTATATGTCCTTATAAAATCCTTATTTAATTTCTAAATTTAGTCTAACTTAGTCTGTAGGCAACCTAGAGATCATTTGCAACTAGTATTTAAAAGCAATTACACTTTTCTACTTATTTTAAAAATCAGTAATTTGCTTCCATAATATTTACAGGCCGAATTATTAAACTTTATAATAAAGACTTTATTAGGACCCTACACAGAAGTTCCTTCCAAACAGACAAAAGTTGGAGGGAACAGGGAATCTTCCTCTGGCCTCTCCTCAGTCAAAGGCCTCTGCTAGTTTGAACCCTGACCGGGCAAGTTTCACTGAAGAAGCTGTCTTCAAGTACAATTAAATCAGGAGTCGTGAAGAGCTTATTGTCAATCTATGAATTTCGTCTGCTTGTTTGCTCTGGCTGAAAGAATTCATCAATCAATCTGAGATTCGTCTCTTATTATGGGTTCTTATAAATTAAATCATAAATAACTCAGAATCTAAAAACTGTGACAATCCTGAATAATCTTAACCCCCGTAAAAGGATCTGTAAATCATAAAGGATATGCTAAAGTTCAAAGTTTTTTTGTTTGGTTTGTTGTTAATTAATTAATTTATTTATTTTTGGCTGCGTTGGGTCTTCGCTGCTGTGCACTGGCTTTCTCTAGTTGTGGCGAGTGGGGGCTACTCTTCGTTGTGGTACGTGGGCTTCTCATTGCAGTGGCTTCTCTTGTTGCGGAGCACGGGCTCTAGGTGCACAGGCTTCAGTAGCTGTGGCACGCGGGCTCAGCAGTCGTGGCTCACAGGCTCTAGAGCACAGGCTCAGTAGTTATGGCACACGGGCTTAGATGCTCCGTGGCATGTGGGATCTTCCTGGACCAGGGCTCAAACCTGTGTCCCCTGCTTTGGCAGGCGGATTCTCAACCACTGTACCACCAGGGAAGCCCCATAACGTTCAAAGTTTTAAGAAAAGCTTAGGAACACACAATTTTATGTCTGGGTGCCTGTAAGTAATTCTTAAATGGTTCACAAAAAAGATAAAAAGACGATAAACATCGTGGAGACTCCTATTTTTCATTTCTGCTGAGAAGTACTGTATCACTTAGTTTAAATTGTCTGAGCAAAAGGTCCCACTTAAAGTGAGCATAACTGTTAATATATGCTGCTATCTTTGGTATTTCTTTTCTCTCAGATTAAAGAGAGATTAAGAATGACTAAGGAATTAACACAACATTGTAAATCAACTATACTTCAATAAAAAAAAAAAAAAAAAAGAATAACAAGGGAGAACCTCTTTGTTAACTGCAACAGTTGTAACTAAACTTTACAGAGTGCCTGACCTAAATGAAGCCTTTCTCTAACGCAAATTAAGTTGAGCCATCAGGATTCTGTATAACATGGGCTCTAGAACCACACTTGAACTTATATTATGCGCTAGAATTTACTGGAATTTAAAAAATATATATATTGTGACCTTTCAGGTTAAAAGAGGTTTCAAAATGATTTATTCAACAGAGACTTTCACAGCTCATAAATGTTTCAAGTTACTCTTGGGAAACTTAGTTCATCACCTGAAAAAGTGATTTCACTTTTAACAAAAATAAATTTGAGTTTATTTTTAAGAAACAAAAGCATCCATTTCTTCTACATAAAGCCTTTCGTTTGTCCTAAACCCGAGTTAAAACAGGAAATTCTACGGTCAAAAGAGACTTTTTTTTTTTTACTATCTAGAAATATATTTCTGTAACTGAAATTAACATCCTAATCACAGAGGTAATCTGAGGGATAATGTTCAAGCCCTGGGTATGTAAGAAGGTAGTGCAAGGAGGTAAAGAACCGGAGAGGATGGCAGGAGATAAGCACAGGCGTGTACAAGGCCCCTTCCCACCCTGCCTGTGGAAACGCCCTCTTCTGTTCCCCATGAACACAGATGAGCTGGGACAGCTTCCGACTGTGATAAAACCATGTTTTTCCTAGAATCACTGTTTCTTCAATGGTGGTTTTTTATTAAAAGAAGAACTATTCAAATGGATGGTAAGAAATTCAGCTTGTATCAATACACAAATAAGTTTACTTAAAAACACCTCCGTTACATATTTTTAAAAGTTTCAGAATCTCTCCCCACCAGTGTCCATAAGCTAGAATAGCTTCACGTGAAACCTGCAGTCTGACCTAGGAGAATCAATAAGTGATGGTCTAGGTACTTGCTCAGACATTTCTCTTGTCACCGAAGAGACAGTCACAAACAAAACACATCTCTTGCCTGGTTGAGTAGGAAGAATCCACATAAAAGAGCTTCATAAAACGTCTATGAAGGAGAACTGGTAGTATCAGAAGAGTTCCAGCACTTCAATTGAATATAATTCTTTATTAGTCTTTTCTTGATTTAATTTCTGTAGCTCACGAAAACTTACTTCAATCTTGTTGAGCTCAGAACAAATGCTTATCTAAAGAAAAAAGTTCCAAAATAACTTTTACCATAACTTGTACATATGGATAAATCCTCCACAATTACTTAGGGCTATTCCAAGAAAAATTTTAATAAATTATAGTTTTGGTGCTTCTTGGTTACAAACAGAATTCAGTATAATCAAATAATTACATACCTGGGATTTCACAAACTTGTAAAGACTTAACAGTAGCCTTTTTGCTTCTGGTATCATTACCACAACAGTAAAATTAGCATCTAGAAGTAGACATATCCAATCCATAATCTGAAGATAAACAGGAAAAGGAGTTAAGATTTTAAATTTAATTTTAGGTTAATTCACTTTACAAAGTCCATAATAGTATCAAACAGTTATAAGAAAAAATAAGTCTTCTTTACAGAAGTCTGAACATTTTAGAGATGAAGGAATTTCTAAGCAATCGAAAAAGCCTCTTTTCTGCTTTTCTACTTGTCATTTTACAAGCATAATTGGATCTTTTCCATCAGATTAATCGGTAAAAAGAAAGCCACAGTGATATTTAATCCAAGGGAGAGCTAGCACTTTTTATTTTAAAAAATTCTTGATAACTACTCGCAGCAACAAAAAAAAGAACCCACTCATCTCCTATTCTGAAATATACACTATGACCCAAGAATAAGGTGTCGTGTATTATAGATAAGGTACCAAGAACTAAAATAAAATTATTACTATACATTTATTGAAGTATCCTATGTAGTCTACACCTTCAAATGGTGTTAACATGCAAATATCAGTGTCATGAAAAAGCATTAAGGAAACCAACTATCCATTTGCAGGGAGGGGGGAAAGCTGATACCTATGTAACTCTCTACACCAAAATAAACTTTATATGTATCAAAGAGTTAAACAAAGAAAAGGAAAAGAAATGTACTAGGGGAAGACAGGATGGCTATTTTTACACTCTTAGAGTGGGAAGGGCCTTAAGCATGGCGTACCCAAAAAGAAGCAGTAAAGGAAAAGCCTAATAATTTTGACAGCATGAAAATTAAAAACCCATCTATGGCAAAAATTACACTAAAGCAAGTAAAAAAGAGTGATAGGAAAAAAGTATTTGTAATACACTTCATAGAAACAGACTAATTTCTCTTAATATATGAAGAATAATTTATAAGGCAAAATGATAAAGACAGGAAATGCAATAGAAAAATTGGACAAAGAACCTGATTAAGCAGTACACAAAAAGGAATATAAATTGGCAAGAAATGATGGTCCACCTTTCTTATTATCAAAGAAATGCAAATTAAAATAAAACACTTACTTGTTACCTACTTGACTAGCAGAGAGTAAGGTCTCAGATCTTGGTGGCCATAGTACCTCTTGTCACAACCCTTTGGAAAGGTAGCCTGGCATTTTTTTTTTTTTTTTTTTTTTTTTTAGCCTGGCATTTTTGAAACTAAAAATGCATGCACCCTTTGTCCAGTAATTTCACTAATGGGAATTTACCCAAGAGGTGTTCTCTCATAATATGCAAGAATATTTCTATAAAGATGCTCACTGAAAGTTTGTTTACAATAGCAAAAAACTGTAAGCAATTTAAATGCCAATCAATAGGGGACTAACAAATTAAGATTTTCTATAAAATCAAATAGTATGCAGTGGTTAAAAAGAATGTGGCAGATGTATATAGCCTGATTCAGAAAATGTGTAAAGGGCTTCCCTGGTGGCGCAGCGGTTGAGAGTCCGCCTGCCAATGCAGGGGACACAGGTTCGTGCCCCGGTCTGGGAAGATCCCACATGCTGCGGAGCGGCTGGGCCCATGAGCCATGGCCGCTGAGCCTGCGCGTCCGGAGCCTGTGCTCTGTAACGGGAGAGGCCACAACAGTGAGAGGCCCGCGTACCGCAAAAAAAAAAAAAAAGAAAATGTGTAAAATGTAGCAATGAGTGAAAAAAAGACAAGCTGCAGAATAGCATGCACGTGATCTAATTTGCATTAGGAAGACAAGAGAAAGATAAGTTAAGGTACAGAAAGCAAATTTCTAGACATAAATGCAACTCTTAGTATTGGTTATCTCTAAGAGGGACTTGGGATTATTAGGTTATTAGGAGGACACTTATTATCACTCTCTCCCAATGAAGCTGAGGAAATTCTTGAAAAGGGTCACAATAAAGAATCAGGAATTTAAGATGAATTTAAGTTCCTTAGTATAGAATTATGGCTCTAAAAAATCCATCTACCAAATTGAGTGATCCACTCCAGTGGTTTGTGTACTGGTGAGGGAGGAGGGTCGTAGGAACCACGAGACAGGGAGAAATCAGTTCCTGGATTCCAGATTCTGATACTATATATATACATACATACATACATACATATATATATATATATATATATATATATATAAATAAAACACCTTTTTTTTATTTAACATATTTTTCCCAGCATCAGATCAAAATAAAAAGATTACCTCACCTGGTTCAGGGTTGGAGGGTGTATTCCAGGAAGAGTCATAGTAGCATTTTCACTACACTTCAGATAAAGGAAATACAAATACTGGAGAAATAGCTAGGTGTTGGGGGGGAAAAAGAACAATCACTTTGATAGGAAAATTTTCTCTATGTGAAGCTAACAAAGAGACTGGAAAGAATTTTAAGAGGCTACTGAATTTAACTGTACATCAAACAGATATGCTAGACATCAGGGGACACATGAATCAAGTGCACTCCCTGCCATCAAAGGAGAGTTCATTTGGTTTGGGAGGGGTGGGTGAGGAGTTTATTTTGTTTGTAAATAATAAGTAGAGAAGAGAGAATCCTTCTCTGGGCAATTCTTTTTAGTTCCTACTCGTTTCTAACTTAGATGGATGAACCCGGCCTTCGGGTCTGGCACCAGGAACACGTCAAGCTCTGCCTCCTCCAGGTCACTCTAGTCTCCCAGGCACGATTTTTCACCTTGAGGGCTGGGAAATCTCTTACTCAGATGAAAGAACTTTATAACCTTTCGAATGCCCTAGAAGCTGCGTAGAGTTAAGGAGCAACACTTAACCCAGAAATAAAATCCTGTAGGATTCGTAAGAACACTCACAGTGATGTGTTGTGCTGGGATGTCCTTCAAATGAGGCAGAAGAAACGTCTCGCTATATGCTGAATGAAGAATTGCATTTCTACTTGGGAATAAAGGAAAATCTCATTTCAACCAATAAAGACTTTTCTACTGAAATAATGAGTAATTCCCTTCCCCAGTAACATTTTTCTAAATTTATACAAAAGTTCTACTTTTCTAGAAGAGTGTTATCACTGAACATCCTCCTCGTCACTAGAGATCATCTGGAATATTTTGCTATTATAGATAACTGGTGTTTATTCAGTATACTAATTTTTAGAAGTGATAGAGCTTCTATCTTAGTACAGCTTCTTAAATAAGGTTTAAGTAAGTTGTTTGAACACAGCATTGAATGTAATCCATTTTCAAGCAGAAACTGAAAAAAATTGAAAAAAAGAAAAGGAAAAAACCACCTTAAATTATCTAATTACCCCTTAGTTTTTGCTTGGCATTGGACTACATCCCTGGGAAAGAGACAATACAAGGGAAATGGTTTCAAAGGATACAGTAGCGCTGCTCTTTTCCCTGTAACAGGGCATGAAGTGCTCTCCTCTGTTGCAGCCTGAGGCTTCTCAATCAACTCCTGAGCACAATTCTCACAGTTATCTTCTTCAGGATTGAAACCATTTTGAAGAATTTCAGTTTGTTGTTCTATTTCCCCATCTTGTATAGTAGCAGTATAGTCAGAAACTGACTCCATATTGATATCTGTTTCTTGAAGACTGTCGTCACCAATGCTATCATGTTAATTGAAAGCAGGAAATAATTCTTACAAGTAGTTGAACTTACTGGAAAATTTTTCATTTTCTAAGACTTTAAAGTTTTAGAAATAAAATAAAACAATAGATTAAAAATGCAGTGAAAGTAAAGTACCATCAGCTTCTAACTTACCTCAAGAAAATTTTTAAGCAAGCGCAGGTGACTGACTCAGGGATGTCAGGGAACTGCTGTAGGCAGATCTGTAGGATCTGCACATCCGTCTTTTCTAAGGCAGACTCCATTAAGCCAGGGCACAAGCTAAGACCAAAAACATGAATCATTTATACATATTAAGAAACTCTCAATTGCAAATAATTCATAAGGCTTTTACAGAGTATAAAAATCAGAACTGCAAAAAACAAGGTCAAAAGAGTTATGTGTATAAAGTTTGGTGTACAGAAACATTTACCTGTATAGAAACATTTACCTGTAAGAAAGCACACGCGTTTGGATAAGCTGCATCAGACAGTTCCGAGGATAAAACGATGGTTCTGCTTTATATCTTCCCAGAATTCCTATTACTACATCCCCAATAATAGTATGAAAGTCCGGGGTCCGCTTAACAGCCAAAAATTTACGTAGTTCTACTTCAATATGTTTTTCTGAATCTTTCTGAAAGGGCAGAAGTAAAGAGTTCAGTGTGGTACATTAATAAATGTCGCTCTGCACTTAAAAGTTCCTAGCTTAACATTGTCTTAAATCACTAACAGCATTCATGCATTCCTGTGAAACTGGAGTTGATACTACAATTTACTGGACAAAGACAAAATACAAAGAAGAAAAAAAAAACTCAAGGATTTAGAAATCAAAATTTCTAAGAAGCTAAATTACAAACATTCAATGCAAAGGTGAATGAGATATGAGGCCACCACCATCACACTGATCTCACAAAATGCTTAGTGAGAGTCAAATAAGCCAAAGCATCACTCTGACAACCTCAATATACTATACAAATGTTAGCCATAGCTCTAAAAATGATCACAAGAGGAAGACAGAATAAAAAGTACACAGGATTTCTTTTAACCATGAGTTGATTTTTCGTATTTCTAATATTTTAAACTTTACCTGTACGGCTGCTAAGAGTTGTGTGGATGGTGGGACCTCCGGCTGTACACTCACTTCAATTTTCCTTCTCCTTAACTGGAATTCAGTAAATTGATTAGGATCTCAAAACAACACAAAAGATGCAATAGACATTTAGAAGAATATAAAATGTCCCAAAGAGACTGGCACACTTTTGCTCTAATCACAAACTTTTTTTTTTAATTTATTTATTTTTGGCTGCTTTAGGTCTTCGTTGCTGCGTGTGGGCTTTCTCTAGTTGTGGCGAGTGGGGGCTACTCTTCATTGCGGTGCGCAGGCTTCTCATTGCAGTGGCTTCTCTTGTTGCGGAGCACGGGCTCTAGGAATGTGGGCTTCAGTAGTTGTGGCATGCGGGCTCAGTAGCTGTGGCTTGCGGGCTCTAGAGCATAGGCTCAGTAGTTGTGGCACAGGGGCTTAGCTGCTCCGGGGCATGTGGGAACAGACCAGGACTCGAACCCGTGTCCCCTGCATTGGCAGGTGGGGAATCTTAACCACTGCGCCACCAGAGAAGTCCATTCACAAGCTTTTTTAGGGTTTGGTTTTCTTATAGTGAAAAGTGGGTCTATTTCAACTTTTAACTTAAATATCTTTAAGGTTTTCATTTTTCATAAATAAAATCTCTATACTCTATTATTACTAATTGCAAACTGGTCCATTTTTACACCTGGGTCTTACACACATGCCCATAAAAACTACTAGACGACATGTATCACTTTCGGATAAGGGCTGTCAGGTTACTGGGTTCAAGCTTCAAATCACCCCATCATTAAGAGCAAGTTGTAAGAGTTGTACAAATATGAATTATTAAAATAATTCAGCCTTTTCTGTTTTTTAACATCTGTAGTAACATTTCTATTTCAACTATCAAACTTACGATTCTCTTTGACTGCTCTGAGTTCTGAGATCCAAGTCCATATCCCTGTGATGTTTCCCAGTTTACAAAATGAGTCATGGCATGAATGTCTAAGAAAACACAGAACACACAATTTCTGGAATTTTTTGACCTATTGGTATTTACCCAGCCAATCAATCAAACAAAGAACAATAAAACAACAACCACTCACGCACAATTCAAAAGCGGCTTTAAAGTCCATTTCATTCTACCAATAACCTCAGATCAGTAAATCATAATATCCTAAAAGGCTATATGCCCAACAGATGAGGCCACTGGTAAACCAAGGAGGGAAAAAGCATTTCTGATTTTGTCTGCAGGACTTTCCCGTTGCCCCTAAAGTCAGAACACTGGCGTTCAAAATGCAGCGTAGCTCTTTAACCTGCAGCAGTATCTGCAATGTGGACTGTTCCCAAGGTAGCTTCCTGACCAATAAAATCTGAATGAACACTGGCAAATTTCAACACTAAGAACAGGTTATGCAAACCAATAGCTGTGAAAATCTACATATCAAACTAGAAGTTTATAAATTGGTTTTTAGTAATAAAACATTTAAGTTCCTACCTGGATCTTGACCATGCTTGAGTTTTCCAAGAGCACCTGCTAATGATGACACCTCACACTTGTATGGGATTACAGTTAGAAATTTTCCATGTAGCATAAACAAATTTTCCCCATGATACCAGAGCTACAAAAAAGTTATCAAAAATGTAAGCAATCCTTTTTCTCTTCTAATATCTGATTCAACAAAGCCATATAACTTATAACAATAACTTGTGGTGGAAGTAATCTTAATATAACAGAAAAGGATAAGGTGAAGTTAAGCAACTTTCCAGAATAATCTCATATGTTCAATTTATTAATTGAGGTAGGTTTACAAAGGTCTTATTTTTGCCCATGTCTGAATAAAGCATAATTTAAAGATAATTTCTTTTGACTCATAAAAATTTGATCAACACATATATTTAAAATAAATGAATTGTTTAAAATAAATATTGTCAGTATTACACATCTATTAACGTGATACTCACAAAGGCTACTGTAACACAGGCAAACTGTTTTGATGTACGAAATGAAAAAAGCAGAATTTAACAGTTTCTGTCTCATGATCTCAATTATAAAATTGTAAAACTGAGACAGGTATATGAACAAAAAGCTCAAAGGAACACGGAAATCAAAAGTGAAGTTTGTTAGAGCAGTGGAATTGTGAACGGCTAATCTTGTGAAAATTACTTGTTTAAATATAAATTAGAATTCTATGCTAAGAAACATAGTCTCCTTATCCTCTAAAGTACAATGATCAACAACATCCCATATCTTGATTTATTTATATCTTATATTCACTAAACAACCAGTACTTACTGAGTACCTTTGTTAAGCACTGAAGATATGATGGAGAACAAAAAAGACAAGGTCCCTTGCCTCAGGAAGTTTACAGTCTGGTCACCTTAAATTTTAATTCTTTAAGTATTCTTATGTAATTCCATGATAACATTTAACATATAACCTAAAAGACTAATTTATTAGGCAAAGTAACAGCCCTTGGATATAGTTCAAAATACAAAAGTAAAAAGATAAAACCAAAGTGAGATTAAAAAGTTTTGTTAACTAGCTAACTGTTCTCTCCTGATCTATAATTAGCTTATAATTTAGTCTTTTGAAAGTGACAAACATAAAGAAACTATAAAAATAACCAAATTAAATATAATCTCGCAGGTAGAAAATATTTCTTAATTTATTTTAATCAAAACTGATAAAATATTTAGATCCGAAGAGGTCTCTTCCCTTACAGTCTATTCGTCAGACACAAAAATAAGTACATTTGAAAAAAACCCCAAAGTGCAAAAACTTACTTGACCGCTGGTCCCTTGTGGTAACTCTTTTGAAGTCTGTAGTGTTTGAAATTTTGTATTCCATATGGAGAGGCATTCTATAAAATAAGACATACAAATTCAGAAGTTGGGACTTCCCTGGAGGTCCAGTGGTTAAGACTCCGCGCTTCCACTGCAGGGGGTGCGGGTCTGACCCCTGGTGGGGGAACTAAAGATCCCGCATGCCTCGTGGTGCAGCCAAAAAATTAAAAAAAAAAAAAAAAAAGTCCCAAGTTCAGAAGTCAGCCAAATATAAATATATGGTGCTGGGGGTGAGGAGAAGGGAGGGAGGGAGGAGGGAAGTCATAGTTAAACACATAGGTCTTGCTTTATTAAGAAGAAAAATGAGTAATGAAGACAGAAATTCACAGATATGCGATATCATGACAAGAAGTGGACACATATGCAGGCAGGGGGCATATGGGAATCTGTGTACCTTCCCCTCGATTTTGCTGTGAACCTCAAACTTCTCTAAAAAAATAAAGCATTTTTTTAAAAAATTAATGAATTTTCTATTGAAGTACAGTTGCTGCACAATATTACATAAATTACAGTTGTACAATATAGTGATTCACAATTTATAGTTATTATAAAATACTGGCTTATTCTCCATGTTGTACACATATGCTTGTAGCTTATTTTATACATAATAGTTTGTACCTCTTACTCCACTACCCCTATCTTGCCCCTCCTCCCTTCCCTCTCCCCACTGGTAACTAGTTTGTCCTCTGTATCTCTGAGTCTGCTCCTTTTGTTTTATTCACTAGTTTGTTGTACTTTTTAGAGTCCACATATAAGTGATGTCATACAGTATTTGCCTTTCTCTGTCTGACTTATTTCACTTCGCATGTCCTCCAAGTTCATCCATGTTGCTGCAATGGCAAAATTTCATTCTTTTTAATGGCTGTGTAGCAGTCCATTATATATATATATATGTACACACACACACACAAATATATATACACACATACATATCTACACACCCACACCACTTCTTTACCCACTCATCTGTTGATGGACACTTAGGATGCTTTCCTATCTTGGCAATTGTAAATAATGCTGCTATGAACATTGGGGTCCAGGTATCTTTCTGAATTAGTTTGTTTTTTCAGATATATACCCAGGAGTGAAACTGCTGGGTCATATGGTAGTTCTACTTTTAGTTTTTTGAGAAACCTCCATACTGTTTTCCACAGTGGCTGCACCAATTTACATTCCCACCAACAGAGTACGAGGCTTCCCTTTTCTCCACATCCTCGCCAACACCTATTATTTGTGTTCTTTGTGATGACAGCCACTCTGAGAGGTGTGAGGTGATAGCTCATTGTGGTTTTGGTTTGCATTCCCCTGATGATTAGCGATGTTGAGCATCTCTTCATGTGTGTGTTGGCCATCTGCATTTCCTCTTTGAAAAAATGTCTATCCAGTTCTTGTGCCCATTTTTCAATTGGGTTGTTTTTTTGACTTTGAGTTGTATGAGCTGTTTATATATGTTGGATATTAATCCCTTATCAGTCATATCATTTGCAAATATTTTCTCCCATTCAGTAGGCTGTCTGTTCGATTTGTCAATGTTTCTTTTGCTGTGCAAAAGCTTTTAAAATTTAATTAGGCCCCAATTGTTTATTTTTGTTTTTATTTCCCTTCTGTTAGCAGACAGATGCAAAAAACTATTGCTGTGATTTATGTCGGAATGTTCTGCCTATATTTTCCTCTTAAAAAAATAAAGTCGGGCTTCCCTGGTGGCACAGTGGTTGAGAATCCGCCGGCCAATGCAGTGGACACGGGTTCGATCCCTGGTCTGGGAAGATCCCACATGCCGCGGAGCAACTAAGCTTGTGTGCCACAACTACTGAGCCCACGTGCTGCAACTACTGAAGTCCGCACGCCTGGAGTCTGTGCTCCACAATGAGAGAAGCCACTGCAATGAAAAGCCCACACACCGCAACGAAGAGTAGCCCCCGCTCGCCGCAACTAGAGAAAGCCCGCGTGCAGCAATGAAGACCCAACACAGCCAAAAATAAATAAATAAAATTTTAAAAAGAAAAAAGAAGTCAATACAGATGC
The DNA here is from genome assembly GCF_964374135.1 of Grampus griseus. NCBI lineage: Eukaryota > Metazoa > Chordata > Mammalia > Artiodactyla > Delphinidae > Grampus > Grampus griseus. Next base: position 13,525,480 of record NC_139014.1, on the reverse strand, counting down.
TGCTATGGAAGGCTCTCTAGGATATCTCAGGTAAGTGGATAAATTAAGGTATACAACAGAGGATAAGGTATGCTACCATTTGTGTAAAAAGAGGAAGAAAAATAAGTAGTAGTATTTGCATATATTTTAAAAAACTCTGGAAAGAGACATGGGAAACTTTACTGAGGTTACTGAGTTTTTTTGGGGTTAGACCAGGAACTAGAGAGGGAGGATGGGGGTTGAGAGGAGAAGCACAGCTTGGTAAAGTGGCTAAAAGCCAGGACTTAAGAATGGTAAGATATATGGCGTAAGAGTCAACCTACTTGGGTTGAACCCTAGTTCCACTACTTAGTTACCTAACATCTCAGTTTCTCATTTGTAAAATAAGGGTGATAATAACTAGACTTTCTCTCATAGGGTTGTTGGAGGATTAAATGACACAGATAATGAAATAATACAAGTAAAACACCTGGCACAGGACAGTATACCATAAGTGGTAGCTCCTATCTTAAAAAGAAGAAACAAAACAAAATACACAAGGATGGCCATATCAAGTTTGTAGTCAATAGGGAGCCTGGCCTGAACAAAGCAGAGAGTTCTTGCTTTGAAATTGGGAGAAGAGACTGGAAAACGTGGACAGGGTCTAGACTGTGGCGAGAGTTGAATGCTAAACCATAGATTTGGAGTTTTATAGTGTAGGCTGGGAGACCCCAATCTTGCACTAGCCAGGAACAACTGTGTCCTTCATGATAGACTACAATTGTCTGTGTGGAGGGGTGTTTGGGGGTGAGAAGGTGAGGTGATGATGAAAATCCTGCTCTGAAGTCACAGAGACAAAAGGCACACTAGGGCTTCCCTGGTGGCGCAGTGGTTGAGAGTCCCCCTGCCGATGCAGGGGACACGGGTTTGTGCCCCAGTCGGGGAAGATCCCACATACCGCGGAGCGGCTAGGCCCGTGAGCCATGGCCGCTGAGCCTGCGCATCCGGAGCCTGTGCTCCGCAACGGGAGAGGCCACAACAGTGAGAGGCCCGCGTACCGCAAAAAAAAAAAAAAAAAAAAAAGGCACACTAGTAGTCCCCAAATTTCAAGCTGTCTAAGACTAATGAATTTATATTCTGCTAAAATGTCACCAAGGTATGAATTCAATCCTCTACTGCAAGTCTTACCAATGTTTCCAATGCCTACAGGCTGGCACAGATATTTGCAGTTTTTATTTAAGACACTGGTGACAAGCAAGGTAGTGAGTGATATAGGAAATGTTTTAGAGAAACTGATCAAGGCAAGATGAAATCAAAGACCTACTCAAGAATTAGGAAGCTACAGTGAAAAAGAGAATGAATTAGGGTGGTAATAAATAAATGAAAAAGAAAGAGGAGACTTAAAAGTACACTTTGATGGAAAAAATCCAAAGGACTTCTTAACTGATTGGATTTTAGTTACCCTTAGAAGCTGATAGTGGTGGTCCCAGGACTGCTACGTGATCTTGATCCAGGATGGTGAGTGCAACACCACTTCGAGCATTGCCAGACACCACGGACTTGAGCAACAGTGATGGAACTACCCTCTGATTTTTTTCTGGGTCACTTGGATGTACTGGTATCAAGGTTTCATATACACATCCATCAGAGCCTGTTGGAAACAAGTATTTATTGTTCCTTATTGGATAAATGATAGTTCTATATCGGTTATAATTAAATGTACTAAGTTGTTAATAAGATTTTACCAATTTGATAGAGAATCCAACCAGAAAAATAAACAAATGTAATAATCACATCACTCTATGCTTTCCCATAAAGAATATACTACAAACCTAAAGTTGATGGAGGAGAAATATTAATAAAAATCTCAGTAAGAAATGTCATGATAACCATGAAATAAAAATTGTAAATATCTGTAATAACTTAAAATATGAGGGGACTGCCAGGAATACAGACAATTCAATCAGTAAAAGGCTGTATCTCTTATTAGAAATTAATTAGCATTCTGGTCTAAATATTACATTTCTTGTTACTCCAGCACCCTAAAACCTTATTAAATTGCTGGGTTTTGTAGGTCAATTGTATTTTTGGCAATTTCATGTGGTTCTAGCTATGTTACATGAAGATTTTATGACCCTTTGGTTCAGATTCCCTTACTTCAATGTTCAAAAGCTAAAACATAACTCACAAACTTCTGTGTAACAATTAATATGTCCTATAGGTTAAACTTTAAGAAAACCAGTCCCTCTTAAGCAAAGATATTAAGCGGATTCCAATGACACTCTAGACATGATGAACGAAGGGAGCCTTTTTCTTAACAGCCACTGCAAACGTTTGCACATTGAAAAACTTCACAAAGATTTTAAACTGTGATAACATGAAAATGTTTCCTAAATACTGCTCTGTTTCTTCCTCCCTTAACCTTCCCAAAACAACTTCAAAAGAAGCCATAAAGGGCTGGGGGGAGAGAAGACCACAAAGGCATTTTTTCCCCCAGATGCATAAGACTGGGATTAAACCTCAGAACATTAAGTAGAGGTAAACTCCAAGGAATTAAAAAATAATCTGTAAAATGGTGGCTAGTAAGAGTCCAACACTGCTCTGTTAGTGTCCTTTTACCCACCTGTCTCTGTCACTGCTCAAAAGAATGGCAAACTATAGGTTGGAAAAGAGGAATGGGGAGGCCATGCAGTACCAACCTTAGGTATTTCATGGTTCACTAAATACAATATCAAAAAAACTGGACTTATCATAATAAAGAGTGATTTTTCCTTTTTTACTGGTATTATATTATTTACTGCTTATGATAAAATTTTAAGACATAAAATTTACCTGCAGAGAATTACTGACCTGTTGCGTGACTAGACATGGCAAAATGCAAAAAGTGAAGGTATAAATGCTTGTAAGGAAGCATGGAAAGGGAAATACTACAACAGAAAACTGTAAAAACTGAAGACTCGAACTTAAAACACTATCCTGTAATACCCCTTTATTTATAAACTCTGAAAGTTTAAAAAAAATACTTACTTAATGACATCAGAGAGATGAATTTCCGATGCACAGATGTACTAAAACTCTGTGTAACCGATTTTTCTTCTTGTCCAAGTAAAAGTGTGTATTTGCTTAGGATACGTGAGTTAAACTTTTGTACATAAGCAAAGTAATTTCCATGCTGGAAAATAAAAAGTTATTTTATTTTAAAAATATTCCCATTTCCACCAACTATATTTAAATGTTGAGACCAGCTGTTGCCCCACTGTAATTACTTTAATGAGTGCTTAAAAACCTCTTGTCCAATTAAATTTAAAAAGTTATAAAATATATTTAATTCAGGCATAGAAATAATTATAACTAATAGATTTTTCAGTATTTTAAAAATATATTAAAATTTTCTGAAAGAAATACCAAAGTCCAATTTTAGTTTTAAAAATCATACAGATGACTCTGAAATGTCACAAAATGGGCCAGGAATTAAAGATATCGCTTACTTTTTCAGTAATAAAAATCAGCACAGGATGCCTAAATACCATAAAAAACTTTGTCCACCTAAAAAAAGAAAAAGGAAAATTATAAAATGCAAAATCACTAGTTGAAACACACCATCAATCTAAATTTAAGAGATTACCTTTTATTAAATATTTTTTAGAGCCAGAGAGGTAGCAGAGAACACTTAATTCAATGTTTCAAAATATCTACCACAGGGACCTAGAAGGCATTCCTCCGTCAAATGCATCTCTGGATTAAATGCAAGTTGCTGAGCTTCCCAGAACTTTAAAGACAATAACGTGAACTATAAAGTACCAAGGGCATGTAAGACAAGATGCGGTGTTCCCCAAACTTAATTGACCCACCCCTCCTTTTTTCAGAGTCATTTTGGGGCCTAGTGTTCTCAGGAAAACATTAGCGTCTCACCTGCCTTCTTCAAGTGACAGCGGGAACTGAGGCATAGGGAGGGTAAAGGGCCTGTAACCAAGGCTGCACAGCCATTTTCTGGCAAAGTGGGGATTAGAACCCAGATTCTCTACCTATATCTTTTTGCGTAAAGATTTCCTCCAAATACAGTTGCTCACACTTTAGAGGCATTCATTGGGTCTAAGATATAACTGGTCACTGTCCACATTGTTGAGTGACTACGTACAAGTCTTTGCTTGGACCTTTAAAGATTTAGTTTACACCAGGTGGGCCGGGAGGGGCAGCAAGTTAACTAAACAGGAAATGGGATGAAAGAATAGGGATTGGATAGATATAAAACTGTGAGATTTCCTTCTATCATTTGTACGAGTCATTTCCCAAGTTTTATTCCAGAATCTGGGAAAGAAGGGGTCTCAAAGCATTATCCTGATTCCACTAACAAGCTGCATATTTCTTCAGGCGAAAGGGTTCTGATCTTGGCAGTCAGGGCTATATGACAGAAGATTCCGGTCTTGTGGGATTACTCACTTAATTTTCAAATAACTGACTATCCAGTTCTGTTATTAGGACAGGACTCATTTGGCCCCAGTTTCCTCAATCACTTATCACGCCAGAGGCTTTTGAGGGATGTGATTTTGGCTACTTGTCTTTTAGATGGTTTTCAATCAGCTTACTTTTATCATGTTTATAATCAAAATACTTTTGAACAAGGCAAAGAATATAAAAAACACAGAGTGCATTTTCTTTTTGGTAAAAATTACAAGTATTAGAACTTACTTAATCACTTCTTCATGAGAGATAACAGTTTCAATTTTCTGCTGGGGCTCTGCAAGCAAGGCCTCTAAACCACGAATGGCACCTTCCTTGAACAGCACCAAGGGTTCTGTCCCCTGTATTGAATGTATCCTATATACCTCAGCGGACAACTAGAAGAACATAAAAACATTTAAATTTTTATTCTAAAGGAACTGCCACCTAATAGAATCAGGATATAGAAGGCTTATCTTTTTTTTTTTTTTTAAATAAACTTATTTGTTTATTTTTGGCTGTATTGGGTCTTCATTGCCGCGCGCGGGCTCTCTCTAGCTGCAGCCAGCAGGGGATACTCCTCGCTGCAGTGCGCGGGCCTCTCATTGCGGTGGCCTCTCTTGCTGCGGAGCACGGGCTCTAGAGCGCAGGCTCAGTAGTTGTGGCTCACGGGCTTAGCTGCTCCACGGCATGTGGGATCTTCCCGGACCAGGGCTCGAACCCGTGTCCCCTGCATTGGCAGGCGGATTCCCAACCACTGCACCACCAGGGAAGTCCTGGAGAAGGCTTATCTTTAAGGGACTGATTTGCTTTCATTTTTACTCAATTTTGTTTCATAATTATGTATGGTTCCAAAGTTAAATCTAACATAAAATACATTCAGAAGTCTAACTTTTGATCCTATTCTCTATCCTCTCCCCTGCTCACCCCCATATGTAATCACTTTTATTCATTTTTGGTTTATCTTTCCACTGTAAATACTGGAGGTTAGGCTATAACCTGGGTCTCTCAAAACTGGAGGTGAGGAGAGGTACAAACAAAGGCACTAATGCAGAGTTATAAGCGGTTCTGGTATTAGAAAAAGAAAGATGCCATATATGAATACATGAGCCACACACACATATATATATGTTTGTGTGTGTGTGTATTTATGTATGTATGTATACATAGCCTGCAAGCCCAGGAAAAGAAGTTAACACCATATGTAGGATTAAAAAAACAACAAAAAAAACCCATTGTGTAAAATTCAGGATCGTGTTACTTCAGGGTAAACAAAATGACTGGAGCCAGGTGGCAGCACAGGTAGCTGGCTAGAGGTTTCAAGGGTCCGGGTGACAACTGCGGTTGTATGTGAATCAGCTCTGTTGTGAACCAATTCTAAAATATGCCAATTGTATTTAGAGTTAGACATTTAGAGCCATAAAGAACTTTCAAGATTAACCTAGTTAGAGATCTTCATTTTATAAGACAAAGTTAATTAACATACTTTAGGTCATTAGGAGAAAAGGCACAGTTAGTCATGGTTCTTTTTCACTGCAGTATGTGCCACTTTTAAAATGTATAATGCATAAAACTTGCAGGGTCTGTTCTACCTATTTTAAGAAAGAGAACAATGAAGTTCATTTGCTCTTGCAAGGGACACACCACAAACATTTAAACTCATGGAAATAACTATCAATGTATCATTCATGAATTATTTAAATCCTCAACCTCATATGAAAATAACATATCGTGTAACATTTTATAACATATTAACTCATAAGTTGAGACATTTTACCAAGACATACTGTAGGATAGCTAGAATGAAAAACTGGTTATAACCTTTATGTCATGTTCACAGACACTTTAAGATAAATAACTGCTACATTACAAATTATTCCGTCTCACCAATAAACTAAATAAATGTGTTGGAAAATCCAAAGACTTACTGTCGCTTTAAATACTTTATCCAGGTTTACGTCTTCATTATTCCATATTCTCAAGACCTGAAATAAAAACATACAAGTTAAAAAAGCATTCCAATTTCCATTTACATACAACATGAATAGTTAATAAAATTTGATTTGTTTTGTATATATTATATAAAAGTTTTAAAACTCACCTTATTATCATGTACAACAATATACTCTCCAGTTTGAAAGTTGCACACAGCTGGACATGTTATAATTTGACCTTGTTTCACTGACCAGCTCCCCAAGGGTTTCTGATCAGAAACCTAATGAAATGAACATACAATATTCAAAAAGTCAGTTTCAGACATTAAAGCGATTAAATTTACATTCGGAAGAAATCATTAAAACGATAGCATTTAACAAATCTCCTAAATTAAAACAATAGCTAGTCACAAAAAGACAAATACTATGTGGATTCCACTGAAGACAGAAAGTAGAATGGTGGTTGCCTGGGGTTGGGGAAATTGGGAGTTATTATTTAATGAGTACAGAGTTTCAGTTTTACCAGATGAAAAGAGTTCTGGAGATGGATGGTGGTGATGACTGCACAACAATGTGAATATATGTACTTAATACCCTGAACTGTACACTTATAGTCATTAAGATAGTAAATTTTGTTATGTGTACTTTACTACAATTAAAAAAAAAACTTTAAAAGAGTAGTTAAAATGAAAATATAAGTTCCTAAAGTGAAAATAAGTAAATTAGTATCGGCACTTTGATAATGAACAATATTAGTATATTTAAAAAACTGATGCAGTTGTGCCCTTGAACAGGGGCATGAGAAACAGAATAAGGATAGCCGGCATCATGCCAATTCTAATCAGCCACTCTATTCCTATGCAGGAACTGCAAAAAGTCCACTTGACAGCCAGGTAAAAACCAATGGTGTCTTCAGAAGCATCAAAACAAGCAAACAGTATAGTGTACTGTTGGCAACCTGTTCCCCAAACTTCAAAGCAGACAGCTAGCTTTTTTTTTAATTGAAGTACAGTTGTTGCACAATATTATATAAGTTACAGGTGTACCATCTAGTGATTCAGTTTTAAAGGCTATACTCCACTTATAGTTATTATAAAATATTGGCTATATTCCCCCTGTTGTACAATATATCCTCGTAGCTTATTTTATACATAACTGTTTATACCTCTTACTCCTGTATCCCTATTTTGCCCCTCCCCCCTTCCCTGTCACCACTGGTAACCACTAGTTTGTTCTCTATATCTGTGAGTCTGCTTCTTTTTTTGTTATAATCACTAGTTTGTTGTAGTTTTTAGATTCCATACATAAGTGCTATCACAGTATTCGTCTTCCTCTGACTCTCTTCACTTATCATAATGCCCTCCATGTTGCTGCAAACGGCAAAATTTCATTATTTTTTTAATGGCTGAGTAGTATTCCATTGTATAGATGTACACCACTTCTTCATCCATTCATCTATTGATGCACGCTTAGGTTGCTTCCATATCTTGGAATGGAAGATAATAAATAATAATAAATCATGCTGCTATGAACACTGGGTGCATGTATCTTTTCGAATTAGTGTTTTTGTTTTTTGGGGGTTTTTTTGGATATATACCCAGGAGTGAAACTGCTGGGTCACATGGTTGCTCTATTTTTAGTTTTTTGAGAAATCACCATACTGTCTTCCATAGTGACTGCACCACTTTACATTCCCACCAACAGGGTACAAGGCTTCTCTTTTCTCCATGTCCTCACCAACATTTTTTTGTGTTCTTTTTGATGACAGCCATTCTGACAGGTGTGAGGTGATATTGTGGTTTTGGTTTTCATTTCCCTGATGATTACCGACGTTGAGATACCCAACTTCTTAAAGACACAGAAAACTGTTCAGCAGCTCACATAGAAAGAATTACTTTCTATGGAACCACTAAAAGCAAAGTTTAGAAAATGTGCTAAAGCAGTCCTCAGGCTAAATGGGGGGCGGGGTGTGTAGAGTTCAAGGGACGCAAATCCAGGATTCACAGGGTGAACCATAGCTGGAAACAGGTCACTCGGAATCAAGATGCCTACTAAACTGCCAAGAAAGCAAAAAGCCAAAACAAAACACCGACAAAACTTTCCCTCCTAATGAGTGAGTAAGAAGCGTACGGACACAAGGTTAAAGCACTGTTTCTGGCAGTGACACCTTCTCCCACCCCACCAATCTCCGTTCAACCCTTCTGCGGGCAGCTGGGGTGACAGAGACCCCAGAAGGGGATCTCAGCAAGGATATCTCCGGGAGATATGAAGCGAAAGCACAGGTTTCCTCTCCTTTCCTTTCCTTTCCGAATCTAGCCCACGTGCACTTAGACGCTCTGCCACCTGCAATTCGGAAATATGCCTCTCCGGGAAAACAACCGAGTCAGATTCTAGACCTCATTCAGCGTCCCCAAAAGGCCACAACGGCTCTCCGCTAAGCCCGCTGCAAGACCTCTTTCCAAAGCTGTGAGAAACCTGAGGTTCCGGCTCCGAACTCAGAAAGGGGCGAGACAGCAGCGGGGGCGCTCCGATCCTATTGCTCTCACCTTATAGAGGATGACGGTCCTGCCGCTGTCCGTCACTAGAAACTGGTCTGTTTTGTCGCTCTGCTCCACTCCAAGGGGTCCGTCAGGCCCGGAACCCAGCGGTACCGCAGTCAACGTGAAGCCTTCCTCCAAGGCTGCCATTTTGGTCCAACTTACGGAAAGCCGCGCGTCCGTCCCGGCAGGCTTCGCGCTTTCTCTCGTGAGAACTGGATTAGTTCTCGCCGACTGGATTAGTCACTCGCTAACTGAGATACCTGCTCGTTGAGCCGGCGACCTCTGGCGGGTAGAGATAGCTAGCGGCGCCGCGGACGCCGTCGGGTAGGCGGGGCCTGGAGTTTGCGTCTAGACTCCGCTTCCCAGGCCACACCGCCGAGTCCCGGTGTACTGCTCTAGACGGGAAAGAATGGGCGGGCGGGGGAGATCTTACCTGTTAGGTACTGCATCCGCTGCCCCTTATTCAGCTACGGACTTGAGAGGCTGAAGGATGAGCGTGGCAAGTGGCCCAATATAAATAAACTAGATTTTTTAATTTGAAGCGAACTCTGGGAATTACTAACATGGCTTCATAGAACAGTGTCCCAAAGGAAAAATATTTCTCTCTTCAGATTAACTCTTCATAACGTGCTGTACCTAACTGAAATGCCTAATACCCCCTGCTTCTCAGAACCCGCCACAAAGGTCTAGTCTGCAGCCTTTTGGGCCTCCCAGGTTGTCTGTCCCCCCTGGCTCTCCGAGCACCCGCGGGGAAATATCTCCAGGTTACAGGAAATTCAGACTTGTCTGATGAAGCAGGTGACGTTCAAGATCCCTCTGGACAATTTTTGGCAAGACCGTTTCTGGGAGAGATTTTTAAGATAAACATGACTGATTCCATCAATAATAGAAAAACTCAAAAAAGATAAATTATGCATGTTCTTAGGGCGAAACCACGTAAACAGGCAATTGTTAACAGATATGTACTATGTGCTACATCACAAAGCAAAATGCCTCCACATCAGTTTAGATTAAGCATCCACACGGATCACCTTGTGTGTGTTTGCTCGTGGCCACAGCATTATAACACAGGAGATAGGAGATTATGCAGCTATTATGAAAGAATCAAATGCCTACAGTAAATTCTTTTTTTTTTTTTTGGCCTCACCATGCAGCATGTGGGATCTTAATTCCCCGAACAGGGATGGAACCTGTACCCCCTGCAGTGGAGGCATGGAGTGCTAAACACTGGACCGCCAGGGAATTCCCTACTGTAAATTCTTAATAAGGCTAATAGGTATTTTTTTTTTTAATTTTTTTTTTGGCTGCGTTGGGTCTTTGTTGCTGTGCGCGGGTTTTTCTCTAGTTGCGGCGAGCGGGGGCTACTCTTCGTCACGGTTTGCGGTCTTCTCATTGCGGTGGCTTCTCTTGTTGCAGAGAGTGGGCTCTAGGCACACGGGCTTCAGCAGTTGTGGCTCACAGGCTCTAGAGCACAGGCTTAGTAGTTGTGGTGCACGGGCTTAGTTGCTCCGTGGCATGTGGGATCTTCCTGGACCAGGGCTCGAACCCGTGTGCCCTGCAATGGCAGGCAGATTCTTAACCACTACGCCACCAAGGAAGCCCTAATAGGTCTTTTTTTTTCAAAGTGCCTAAGGAGGTTGACTTTGAATTTGTGGCCCCTTTGTTATTTGGAAAAGAAATTCAGCCTAGACATCCTGGCCTCTGTGAAACCTTTCTTCTTCTCTCAGCACAGTCTCTACTGAACCGTGTTTTGCACCTATTGCCCATGTTTGAGATGCCGGGCTAGGCACCTCCTCCTCCAGGAAGTCTTCCCTGACTGAGACTGAATTAAATGTCTGATTCAGGGCACCTGTGTTATTGGTACATCCAGTACTGGAATAGCCCAGTTACTCATGTATTTCCCCCATTACGTTTATTTCTTTGAAGGGACTGGATTTATCACTAGTATCTCGCATAGTGCCTGTCCCATTAATATTTGGGGGACTAATGAATAAAGAGTGAAAGTTCACTCATAATTCTGCACGTGTGCTTTCACTCTTCTTCAGCTTGAAGATTTTAAAACAGGGGTTCTCAAACTTTGTGATTTTAGGATTCCTTTACACTCTTAAAAATTATTGATGACTGCAAAAAGCTTCTGTTTTTATGAGGTATATCTATTGGTATTAACTGTATTAGAAATTAAAAGTGGGGAGTTGAGAAATATGTATTTATTCATTTGAAAATAATAAATGTAAACACGTTAACATAAGTAATAGGACTTCCCTGGTGGCGCAGTGGTTAAGAATCTGCCTGCCAATGTAGGGGACACAGGTTCAAGCCCTGGTCCAGGAAGATCACACATGCCGTGAAGCAACTAAGCCCATGTACCATAATTACTGAGTCTGAGTTCTAGAGCCCCTGCTCCGCAACAAGAGAAGCCACTGCAATGACAAGCCCACACACCGCAACAAAGACCGAACACAGTCAAAAAAATAAATAAATAACTTCATATAAACATAAATAACATTTTTATAAAAAATAATTTGAGAAACAATTTAGTGAGAAGAGTGGCATTGTTTTACATTTTTGCAAATCTCTTTAATGTCTGGCTTAATAAAAGGTAACCAGATTCTCATATCTGCTTCTGCAATCAGTCCATTGTGGTATCACATGTCATACCATACCAAAAGAGCTCCGTAGTACTCCCCAAAAGGAAAATAACATCTGAAGAGTTTGTCTTCATGGACTCTCTGAAAGGGCCTCAGGACTGCCAAGGGTTGTACTCAGACTTGCACTTGAAGAGCAAGTATAGGGATCAAGTTTACCTGCCTGGGAAGGGTGAGATCAAAGTTCCTTGTTCCAGAAAAGAGAGATGGAGCAACCTTTCCTGAGTTCTGGAGTCTGGACTAGGTGTAAAGACCCTGAGGGAGTCAAAATAGGAAGAAAACGTGGGAGGGCTTTCACCTTGGAAGTGAAAACTAAGCCCCACCTTCCTGGTACCCAAGAGACCTTAGGGCAAGGAAAAGAACAGCTGCTCTAGGAAGGCTACTGAACTTCTTACAGACGCTAATTGGAACAACTCTGACTCTTATTTTTAGCCCTAGAAAAGATTATGCGACTGGAGATAGATCTTTAAATTTTCTTTGTTTCTTTCTCTTTTTGGATTAGTGTTATGAACTAAATTGTGTCCATCCTCCCACCCCACCCCCCAACTCAATTTACCTGTTTCCTTTTCATCACAGTTTTAAACTATTTTATCTATTTATTTGCTCATTACCTAGGCTTCCCCACTGTATCATAAGCTTCTTGAGGGTAGCCGGTCCCTATCTGTCCTACTTGCCTATGCATCCTCATTTCCAAGCACTTCGTAGGCACTCAGTAAAAAATGTGCCATTTGATTGAACGAATCACTTTACATCTTTGTATTCATGGCACCAGCAGTTGTATCTGATCCATATAGAGTTTAATACATGCTTGTTGAATAAATCACCCTTATATGGCAAGCCATTGTAATAAACGGGAAGCGCACTTGACCCATTAGGATAAAGTAAGACTTAACAGATTGAGAAACCCAGAACTGCACTGGCATGTTTGTCCATAAATTTGAGTCTAAGAAGATCGCAGTCCTTTTTGGAAGGACACCAGCTGTAATGAGGGCACTAGGAGTCTTCTGCAACCTAGCCTAAGATAAGAACGGGTCAAAGTGTTCCACTTCCAAGATGAATCGATGCAAGAGCAAGGCCTGGCTATCCATCACTGGTTAGAGACGTTTAAGGGCTGGTTTCAAAGGCAGCTGTGACCCTGTACATTTTAATGTGAGCTGTGGATGTTCATTCTATCTGGATTGTTTGTCATGTTTATGCCACTTGGCTGCCTAGCTATGAAGGCTGGGGGAAGATACTGCCTCTCACATTCAATTCCTAGAATAGAATCAGGTGATAAATATACAATGAATAAGCCTAATTATATAGTAGGGATGCCTGCCCATATTCAAAAGGGAGAATGTTACCCATTATAGATTCTTCATGGAAGGTTGCCAGTTGATGACTTGTGCATTGCTTGAATGGGATATAGTAAATTCTTTGCCAAAGGTACATTTCTAGAAGCACCATTCTGAGAACAGGATGGATGGTAGATATAAATATTCTACCAAATCTGCACATTATACGGAAGTTTTCTTTTCTTTTTTTTTTTTTTTTGCGGTACGCGGGCCTCTTACTGTTGTGGCCTCTCCCGTTGCAGAGCACAGGCTCCGGATGCGCAGGCTCAGCGGCCACGGCTCACGGTCCCAGCCGCTCCGCGGCATGTGGGATCTTCCCAGACCGGGGCACGAACCCGCGTCCCCTGCATCGGCAGGTGGACTCTCAACCACTGCGCCACCAGGGAAGCCCTGTATGGAAGTTTTAATGGTGCTTAAATAAAGGTTTAAGTTACTCTGAGTTATGTTTTCCAGTTTTAGAATCTCAAAATGCCTTTGAGGCCACAGAAATGAACTGGACAATATTACTGGCACTCAGGCAGACACCTCTGAAGATGTTTCCCACAGCAAATATCAGAGATAAAGGAAGAATCTAAGCTCTTTTTTCATAATCTGTATACATTTCAGTCTAATGCTAGTGCCCTCCCACTGAATGCCAAAACCCAATGGCTGTGTTTGGAATTTGAGGTCAAGCAAGCATTTGTAGTTTAATTGTAATAGGATGATAGGGAAATGGGAGAAAAGACCTGGGTTGAGGGGTTTTAGATGGGTGGGCAGAGTCAAATGCTCACAGAACCCAACAATCTTCAGGAAGAGTTTGGGCTGGGCAACTTGTCATCACCAGGGGTCCAAGTTGAAGTCAGAGGAGCCCTGAACAGTGACCAGAGCTCTGGAAAAGGGAGTGCTGGCAGGTGAATGAATAAACACCCTGAGAAAGGTCTGGCCACCGGAAGTAGTTTCCAGTCACTGGACTGAGGATCAGGGTGAAGCAAGAGCAGGACAGGGCTTCAGATCTGGTTGGAAAACCCTGAAACTTCTCCCTTGTCTCCCAGAGCCAAACTGTACCAATGCATTTGTTCATTTCCCAAATACTGATGAGGGCCTAGGAGCTGTGAACTCCGCAGCGAAGGAGACAGGGGAAGCTCCTCATCTCAGAGAGCTCGCAATCCAGTGGTGGGAGACAATCTGCTCAAGAAAAGTCTCCCTAAAGATGAGACCTTTCCACTGAGATTTGATGGACAAGAAGGGGTCAGGTGAGGGGGAGATTAGATGATGATGAGACTGAGGCAGGCAGGGACCTTAATTTTGTAGGGCTCTCTGTAAGCTGGCTGAGGAGTTGGCATATTCTAAATGCAATAAGAAGTCATTGAAGGGTTTTAAGCTAAGGTCTGACTTCTGTTTCGAAAAGATCATCCTTGCTCCCAAGTGGAGAATGGTTCAGAGGTGAATAAAAGTAGAAATAGATGTACCAGTCTCGAGGCTCTGGCATTCTTCTAGATGCAACAGATGGTGGTTTGTGGTAGGTGCTAATAGTGGAGATAGAAAAAAAATGCACCAATTCAGGGTGGGCAGGGTCAACAGGATGGCGGATGGATTGAGTGTGGCAGTGAGAGGAAGAGAGGAATTAAGGGCATGTTTTGCCTTGAGGGACCAGGTGGGTTGGGATGTTCTTTACTGACACGGGGAAGGAGATGATTTCCCAGGGAGTGGTTTGAGGAGGTAGACCCAGAGTTCTATTTTGACTGTGTTCAGTTTGAGATGCCAAATAAGTGGGTAGCTCATCGGATCCTGGCATTCCTGGCAGAGGCTCAGGTTGGAGATGTAGGTTTGGGCCTCATCGGCACATGGAAGGTGTCTAAAGCAATGGGACCCGAGTAGATCCCAAGTGCTGTTGATTTTATCTTTTAAAATTCGCTCCAGTGGCTCACCTCTCTCCTTCTCTACTGCCACCCCTCAAGTTCAAGCCCCTCTTACTTGGCCACTGTAATTGCTTCCCCGTCTCCCTGTTTCTCCACTTGCCCACTTCCAATCTGTAGCCAGTATGATCTATTTAGAGTTCTAATCAGATTATGCCACCTCTGCTTAAAATACTTTAATACCTTGGTCTCAGGAGGAACAAGATCAAATCCTTACCTGACCCACAAGTAGGGCTGACAAACAAAACACAGGATGCCCAGTTGAATCTGAATTTCAGATAACACATAATTGTTTAGTATAAAGATATCCTATGCAATTATTCATTGCATATCCAAAATTAAATTCAACCTGGCATCCTGTTTTTTTGGCCATGCCATGCGGTACTCAGGATCTTAGTTCCCCGAACAGGGATCGAACACACGCCCCCTGCAGTGGAAATGCAGTCTTAACCACTGGACCACCAAGGAAGTCCCCATCCTGTATTTTTATTTGGTAAATCTGGCAACCTTTTCCACAAGGGCTTTGCAAGATCTGACCCCTATTACTCTTTCCTGCCTCATCTCTCATCAAATATCCCTTGTTTCCTGACTCAAGCTATATTGTTTTGGAATAGGCTATGCCCTCTCCCACCTCAGGGCCTTTGTACATGCTATTTCCTTTGCTGGGAATGCTTTTAGCTTCTCCTAAATCAACTAACTGCCGCATACTTTTCACATCTCAGTCTCCACTGAATAGCCCTCTTTTCCTTGTGTTCTATGCTCTCCTGGTATGATGTAACTTTCCTTCACTGACCCTGTATCAAGTAGCAGTTACACATTTATTTGTGTGATTATGTAAGTATTATATATCTTTTCCATTAAACAATAAGGTGAGAGACCAGATTTATTTTTGCTCACTTCTCTGTCCCCTGTGCTCTCCTAGTGTCTGCTACATAACAGGCACCATGAAAGGAAAAAAGGAAGGAAGGAAGGAAAGGAAAAAGAAAAAAAGGATGAAAGACTGTACTAGATTATAGAATAAACTATATCAGGACCAGAATGAGGAATGAGGACCAAAGCAGAGATTGGCCCTGTGACCCAGTTCACAAGGAGGGCCAGGAGGGGATGCAGGCTGAAGATAAAGCACCCAGGTCAGCCTAGGAGGAGGTTAACTTAATAGTTTTTCTCAGTGTTTTGGGGATGGGGCTAAAGAAGAGGTTTGAGGCTGATTAAACTCTTTCTACCCCTAAACTCTATTTGGTCTGGCAAATGGGGCAGCCTGAGGGTGGGGTACTGATGGGCTTATTTGTGGAATTGCTGCTAAGGGAAAGGTCAAGTGGGTCTGGGCTAGGCCCCTGTTCAGCTCTCTGGGAACTGTTTCCCACCACTCCCATGTCCCATGAGTCAGTATGAGGGTGTGTATGGATTAAAGACAAGCAATGCAACTAAGCCCCTCCTTCTCAACCAGCCCTCCAAAATAATTTCATTCTATTCTTAGCCTAAACTTTTAGTTGACTACCTTTTTTTGTATAAATACAGATTTATAAATTGCTTACGTTTTCTCTTAGTAATGAAGTCAGTAGGAAAGGAGCAAGAGGGTTGGTGCTTTTGACACAAACATTTCCACTTTTCTGCTAAACATTTTTTTGGGAGGCTGTCTTCATGGCAAATGTTAGCTATACCTAGTTTTTTTTCTCATCTAAAGTTTAATGTTTGGAAATAGAGTGGCCACTTATGCTTAGAATTTTGCAGTTTATGTAGTTTTCGTATCAATAAATTATTTTTTATGGAACTAAATTAGATTTAATTCCAGTAAAATTAAATTCATTATCTCAAAAAACAGATGACTTCTTCCCTGAATTACATTTAATTAGTATCTATAAGTGTTATTAAAAATATGCACACACACAAGGAATCCCCAAACTCTAGAAGAGCTATGTTCCCAAAGCTAGTTTGAGAGTCAGTTGTTTTGAACTCAGTCCAAATTTCCTCACGCTCTTTAGGGAAACCAGGCAAACCTCAGTGCAGCTGAAGGACCATGAGTATCACCTTTATGTTAGCGTTCAAAACCCCAGAGAGCATGGTTCAATAGCAAAATGTTTTCTAGAGTTTGGGATGTCAGAAAGACATCTTTTCTTTCTTTCTTTTTTTTTTTTTTGGCACGTGGGCTCAGTAGTTGTGGCTCTCAGGCTCTAGAGCACAGGCTCAGTAGTTGTGGCACATGGGCTTAGTTGCTCCACAGCATGTGGGATCCTCCCGGACCAGAGCTCGAACCCATGTCCCCTGCATTGGCAGGCAGACTCCCAACCACTGGGCCACCAGGGAAGTCCCAGAAAGACATCTTTATCTGCTAGAATCTAGACAAGGGTGGTGGCTTCCATTGTCTCAGTGGGGGTAGGCGATGGGGTGGTGGATTTGAGGGAAGGTCTTGGAGAGCCAGTGGCAGGCATTACGGAGGCTGGGACTAGGGTTAGAGAGCCATTATGTGTACAGCCATTTTGAATAACCCAGATGTTTGAGCTGGAGACCACCTTTTAGAGGAAAGTAAAATAGCAAATACCTCCAAATAGGAGGGAAGAGAATACCACGTGACATCTTAGGGGTCCCCTTTATAGGTTCCAACGGCCCCTCTGAGAAGAAAGACTCTCAGATTGTCCCCTCGGAAGATTTTGAGGTATTCTACTTTTTAATCCACCTTTCCTTGGTTTTCACTTGAAGAATCAAGGAAGATGCAGTGAGGAGGGGAAGGAAAGGAACTCACCCAAAACAATGAAAATAACTGATTCATATTTGGATCCAGATTTGAAGTGGCTAATGTTCAAGCTATGGATGCTTCTTTGGGTACATTTGGTTTAATTTTATTTAAAAGGAATCAATGAAGAGTTTCAGCTGAGGTGCTGGTATTACTTAGCAAAACAAATTAACAAAGTTTTGGCCTTTCTCTTAAACTTTTCTGTGTATTAATCAGATCTGATTCAAAAGCTATTCATCAGGTTGGGGAGGGTATCTTATTATGCTAAAAAGCTTTTTCATCTAGATGTAAATTAGACCTAGCATATCAGAAAAAAGGGAACTTTTTGACATCTTTATATTCTGACAATAACATCATATTTCTCAAAAGAATCTGAATATAACACACTATTGACCCACCAGATAAACTGAATTAGTCAGTTTGTTGTTGTTGTTTTAAAAATCGAAGCACCCTCATTTAATTCTCTTTACTGGAGTAAAACATAATTATTTTACAACTTGCATGCATGGAAACGAAGCAGGTTTTGCATGTCTGGATTCATCTGTACCATTCTTTTCGAGCAGAAACGTCTTTCACCTTATTCTTGAAACACCATTCGTTTTACTTGAGGTGTTGTTAATGTTTGTTTAAGTCCTAGAAAAGGAATACAAATTTGCACTTCTTACGTATGTTTCCTTTGGAAAACTTTTTTCTAGAAATGACATTTCAACCTACTTCCCAACTGCTTTTAGCTACCTCGTGTGGTTAAAAGGAAGAGACTCACTCAAAATAGACTCAAAATGAAAGGAGCTTCACATAATGATGGAGCTCTAGGGAGCAGCCATCCTCTCTTCCTCATGAGCTACCTGCTCTTTCTTTTTTTAAGTTCTTAAATTTTATTTATTTATTTATTTTTGGCTGCATTGGGTCTTCCTTGCAGTGCGTGGGCTTCTCATTGCGATGGCTTTTGTTGCGGAGCACGGGCTCTTTGTGCGCAGGCTTCAGTAGCTGCAGCACATGGGCTCAGTGGTTGTGGTGCACGGGCTCAGTAGTTGCGGTACACAGGCTCTAGGCACACGGGCTTCAGTAGTTGTTGAGCGTGGGCTTAGTTGCTCCACGGCATGTGGGATCTTCCTGGACTAGGGCTTGAACCCGTGTCTCCTGCATTGGCAGGTGGATTCTTAACCACTGCACCACCAGGGAAGTCCCTACCTGCTCTTTATCATGGAGCTTTTGTCTGAATTTGCCTGTACCCTCTCTTCTTCTCATGATTCTTCAGCAGCAGCTTCTGCTACCAAGTGGCAATCTTATTTTTACATACCTGCCATTAAGATATAAATTATGCCACTTACTGTTACACTTGAAGAAATGAACGCTCAGAAAGATGAAGTGATTTGCCAACATCACACAGCTTTAGAACACTTCTGTTAAAAAATGCAATACACAGGAAAGTATGTTTACCGGCTTATCAGATATTTTTCCCCCACAAAACAATCCTTTAAAATGTTTGATACAGGCTATAAAATGAACGAAACTTGAAAACATTATGCAAAGTGACATAAGCTAGATACACAAGGACAAATATTGTATGACTCCATTTATAGAAAATATCCATAACAGGCAAATTTATAGAGACAGAAAGTAGAACAGAGGCTATTGGGGGCTAGAGGGAGGGAAGGATAGGGAGTTATTGTTTATTGGGTAGTTTCTGTTTGGGATGATGAAAAATTTATGGAAATGAGTGGTGATGATTGCACAGCATTGTGAATATACTTAATGCCACTGAATTGTACACTTACAGTTAAAATGGTAAATTTTATGCTTTGTATATTTTACTGCAATTTAAAAATAGCCAAAAAAAAAAATGTTTGAGAGCTGTAGTATGTTTTAGTAGACAGAAAAACGGATACGGCCTCAATGATATATTTTCTTTGTTTTTATTTATTTAATAAATTTATTTATTTAATTTATTTTTGGCTGTGTTGGATCTTCGTCACTGCACGCGGGCTTTCTTTAGTCAACTACTTGAGGCGAGCGGGGGCTACTCTTCGCTGTGGTGCTCAGGCTTCTCATTGCAGTGGCTTCTCTTGTTGTGGAGCACAGGCTCTAGGCGCGCGGGCTTTAGTAGTCAGTAGTTGTGGCACATGGGCTTAGTTGCTCTGCAGCATGTGGGATCTTCTCAGACCAGGGCTCGAACCCGTGTACCCCTGCATTGGCAGACGGGTTCTTAACCACTGTGCCAACAGGGAAGCCCTTTGTTTGTTTTTAAAAGTAAAGGTTTTGTGGGGCAAGGTGAGGGGGGTGGGGTGAGGGGGCTTGGCTATAAAGGGACAGTATTCGAGAGTTCTGCAGTGATAGAATAGTTCCGTGTATTGAATGTGGCAGTAGTTACATGAAGCTAAACAGGTGATAAAATTGCATAGAACCAAACACATATACACTTGCACACACACAAATGGGTGCATGTAAAACTGGTGAAATCTGAATAAGCTTTATGGATTGTACCCATGTCAGTTTCTTGGTTGTGATATTGTATGGTAGTTATACAAGCTGTTATCATTGGGGGAGGCTGGGTTAAGGGTGTATAGGACATCCATGTACATTTCTTTGTAACTTCCTTTGCAGCTATAATTATTTCAAAATAGAAAGTTGACATCAGCACACAAACTGGGACTTCCCTGGTGGTCCAGTGGTAAAGAATCTGCCTTCCAATGCAGGGGACGCAGGTTTGATCCCTGGTCGGGGAAATAAGATCCCACACACTGCGGGGCAACTAAGCCCGCTCTCCACAACTACTGAGCCCACGTGCCTCAACTACAGAGCCCACGAGCTCTGGACCCTGCGTGCCACAATTAGAGAGAGAAAATCCGCACGCCACAACTAGAGAGAAGCCCGCGCCACAGTGAGAGATCTCACATGCCTCAATGAAGATCCCGCATGCTGCAACTAAGACCCGACACAGCCAAAAAAATAAATAAAATAAATAAATATTAAACACACACACACAACACTGACAACAAAAAAGTAAAGACTGCAGTCAGAATCTGAACTAACTTGCAGGTAAATCTGATACCTTGTCCTTATTATGAGTGAGAAACGGCCATTCTCCCTGAGAAAAATTCTCTATTCCCCAGGAATGACTCTCATGTGGCTCAGGAGGGGATGACACACAGACTGTTACCTTCCTTTTTCGGAGCACGTGTGCAATCCATCATCGCATTCTTTCCAAGAAGTTAAATGGAAAGACTTTGAAAGGACTCTGCTCTGTTCTTACCAAGGTTCTATTAGAACCAGGAAATCACTGATTCTAAACTAAAATTCTCGAGTTTTTACTTTGATTCTCTCTTGGTTAAAAAAAACAAGCAAAAAAACCAACCAAACAAAACTTGTTGGCACATATATGGTAGTTTTCAGGAAATACTCAAGTAAAAATGCATTACATGTTTGTTATCAATGAAAGCTTGAAAACAAAATCACTTAAAATTGATATTTGTTCAGAAACAGACTCTGGAAACAAACTTATGGTTACCAAAGGGGAAAGGCTGTGGGGAGGGATAAATTAGGAGGTTGGGATTAACATATACACACTAGAATATGTAAAATAGATAATCAACAAGGACCTACTGTATAGCATAGGGAACTCTACTTAATGTTCTGTAATAACCTGTATGGGAAAAGAACCTGAAAAAGAATGGATATATGCATATGTATAACTGAACCACTTTGCTGTACACCTGAAACTAACACAACATTGTAAATCAACTATACCCCTACATAAAATAAAAATTAAATTTAAAAAATTGATGTTTGTTTATTCAATAAAATGCAATTCCTTATGCTTTTCTTTCTGTAGTAGCCAGTCAACATTTCTAAGCTAGGGAAGGCATGGAACATTTAAATAAATCAGAGAACTTCTTTGTCTAGACTTGCCCTTCATCATATGAACACCCCAAAAGAGAATATTAAGACATTAAACAAACAAAGGACTTAACGTGGGAAGTGGATGCTAGCCATTGCTTAATAACTTGAGAATAGTGAACTTTTAAAACTACAAATACTTGTTTAAAAAGACAAATGTTCTAGGGGCTTCCCTGGTGGCGCAGTGGTTGAGAGTCCGCCTGCCGATGCAGGGGACACAGGTTCGTGCCCCAGTCCGGGAAGATCCCACATGCCGCGGAGCAGCTGGGCCTGTGAGCCATGGCCGCTGAGCCTGCGCGTCCGGAGCCTGTGCTCTGCAACGGGAGAGGCCACAACAGTGAGAGTCCCGCGTACCGCAAAAAAAAAAAAAAGACAAATGTTCTTATTCATACACTCTCAGTGGAATTGTAAATTGGTACAATTTTCTATGGAAGAGATATTGTCAGTAAACACTCAAAGTCATAAAAATATTTATATCCTTTCCACCTTAATGAGAGGCCTGCGCACCGCAACGAAGAGTAGCCCCTGCTCACTGCAACTAAAAAGAAAACCTGAGCACAGCAACTAAGACCTAATGAAGCCAAAAATAAATAAATTTATATATATAAAATATATATATATATATTTATATCCTTTGACCTAGTAATTCAATTTCTGGGAATTTATCCAAAACAAATAATTAGAAAGAAGACATAGGGACTTCCCTGGTGGTCCAGTGGTTAAGACATTGCCTTCCAATGCAGGGGGTGCGAGTTCGATCCCTGGTCGGGGAGCTAAGATCCCACATGCCATGTGGCCAGAAAACCAAAACATAAAACAGAAGCAACATTGTAACAAATTCAATAAAGACTTTAAAAAATGGTCCACATCAAAAAAATCTTAAAAAAAGACATAAACTATATTACAAAGATGTTCCTAACAACCCTATATATGATAACAAAATCCAGAAAATAACCTATATGCCAAATACTAAAGCAATGTTTAAGTAAATGATAGATTTCCAACCCAATGGAATATTACACAGCTATGAAAATGATGGCCATGTTATGTACCAAACGTAAAGGTGTATATAAAATAATTCAAGATCCTTGAAGTGTTTTGTAGAAAGGTATGCATCTATGAGTTACCTTCCGCAGAAGAAAGAGCAAATTCCAAAGTACTTAATGAAGGTGAAAAGAAAATTCACGATCTTGGGTCCGTATAATAGATTTTAACAAGATGCAAAGAAATGCAATAACCCTAAGATAAGAGTGGGAAAATTCAAACTCGTAGACATGTTTCTAAATTTCCAAGTTGTGTTCTGGGAAGAGGTATAGCACACGTTAATACTGATGACTGTCTTTAACAGCAGACTGCACATGGAGAGCAGCAAGCTATCTTTGGACTGCTCTGAATATAATCACTTGTGTGCTGAAGATCACAGAGTGAGTCCCAAGTGTTGCTAAAGAGCAGTAAACTGTCAGCATCTTGCATGCATGCAGAATCCCTTGGGAGCAGGAAAGTTGTTTTGGAATACGATTTTTTAAAAAAAATCACAAAGGTCCAGATTTGTCTGCCCTCAAACACCCTTGAGTAACAGACGGCCAAATCTCCTTTCTATAAGTTAAAGGAGGGGGAAATGATGATTCCCAGTCCTTAGTGTCTGCCTTTAGTGAAGACAGCTGGTACTTCTAGTTAAACATATATCCCCTAAATTCCAGGTGTTTAATTCAGCTGTTTAATGTTGCTGTACCGAATGGCTGGATTCAGAAGGACCTGAGGCCATATCCAGTTTCTTTGGCTACTTATTAGCTCAAGTCCTCCATGCTGGGACCGGGCAAGAATATTAAGGCAAAGTTAGTTCCAGGCCATTTCCAATTTTCCCAAGTGAAGGAGAAGTAGTTAAATGTTTGGACTTGAATGAGATATCCTACTAGATTAGATGCTGTAGAAAAGGGAGAATTTATGGAGGTGTGGAATACTAGAGGGCTAAAAATTAAGCAGAGAAGGTCAATAAACTGGTAAACAGGGCTTGTCTGGATCAGCCACACAAGTTACAGGCTCACACACACACACCACACACACACACACATGCACACATGCACGCACATGCACATGAATGTACACGTACACATAGGTTGATAGTTGTTCCAAAGCCATCAAAGCTTCAGGCTTGAGACTAACATTTTCATTTAGGGATATTTCAGAGCAGGGCTAGGAGAAACGATACATGACTGATCTTAAACCTGAGAGGCCAAGGTACAGTTGGAAGCTGGAGGCAAAAAATCCCAAGTGAATATAGTGAAGGAAACAGGAATTTTTAGAAAAGAACGTGGGTGTGCAGAAATCTAAGAGTAACACTCGAATGAGATAACATCATGATTAAAAGCTGTACAGGGAAACTGGTGATGTGATAAATATCTATACATTTAACATCAGGCAACCTATATAGTTTGGCCCCAGGAAGAAACAGCCAGCCTGGCTGTACCGAGTTCGCTTTCAGTCAGCAACTACGTGTGGGAAGTTCGTGTGTTTTGAAGAACAAATGAAAAGGTACACGTGCCACAACTGCTGAAGCCTGCGCCACAGCAACGAAGACCCAATGCAGCCATAAATGAATAAATATTTTTAAAAATGGCAGGGCAGGAGTGGTAATGGTGAATTTGCAGCTCGAAACTCAAGCATGTTTTGATTAACTGAATTAGTGTACGTAATCTGGCGACCATCTTCAGTGTGTTATGGTGCACTGTCAGAGGAAGCCGTGGCCTGGCGCAATCAGAGATTGAGGCACACAATGTGGATGCTCCTCGGCATATACCTGGACAAAACTCTAATTCGAAAAGATACACGCACCCCTATGTTCACAGCAGCACTATTCACAACGGCCAAGACAATGGAAGCAACCTAAATGTCCATCGACAGAGGAATGGATAAAGAAGATGTGGTACATATATACAACAGAATATTACTCGGCCATCAGAAAGAATGAAATAATGCCATTTGCAGCAACATGGATGGGCCTAGAGTTGATCATACTAAGTAAGTCGGACAGAGAAAGACAAATACCGTATGATATCACTTATATGTGGAATCTAAAAAATAATACAAATGCACGTATCTACAAATCAGAAACAGACTCACAGACATAGAGAATAGACTTGTGGTTGCCAAGGGGGATGGGGGTGGGGGAGGGAGGATTGGGAGTTGGGGATTAGCAGATGCAAACTATTATATATAGAATGGATAAACAACAAAGTCATATTGCATAGCACAGGGAACTATGTTCAGTATCCTGTGATAAACCATAAGGGAAAAGAATATGAAAAAGAATGTACATATGTATAACTGAATCACTTTGCTGTACAGCAGAAAGTAACACAACATTGTAAATCAACTGTACTTCAATAAAAAGAATAATAATATGGATACTGACACGCGTTACAGGATTGAATAGGAGGGAGAGGTGTGTCTCTGCTTAAGCTCCGAGGAGACTATTGAAAGATGGGTGCTAAAGCATTTCTGTGCTCCTCCTCCCGTCCCCAGAGGACGCTTTTGTGAACAACAGGAGCTACTCGAGATGGAGAAACCACCGTCAGGTCAGAGCCATTTCAGCGCAGCTTACCTGGCTTGCCCTGCGGTGGAGAGGATCTGGTGTCTCCCCTAAGGTGGTGTTCCTACAGATTCCCTGGGGGATGCTTTACCTTGGTTACAACTCAAGACTCTTGCCTCACATTTGATGAGGGGTAACCAAGCACCTGATGGGTGGATGGATGAGTCTGCATGTGTATCCCACCGGGTTATATTCACTTTGGGTATTTTTTGGCTGGAGAGTTAGAGCTGGCACCCAGGCATTTCTTACCAAGGGCCCAGCCCTGAAGACACCATACGCCTATTAGTAGACCAGGCTTCTTTGCACACAAGTCCCCTAGAACTGGGTCTAAGTTCCGGCCTTTGGCTTGTTCTTTCTCCCTTGATAGCTTCTTTCCCATCAACCCCCAAGTTCCCAATAGTTAACATTCCCTTGGGAAGATCTGAGAAAGACAGAGAGGAAGCTACACTTGGAAAGAAGATTGCTTTGTACTTTATTTACAACAGAATGTAAGAAAAAGTAAGTTATTATCAATAATAAATAACTGGGAAAAAACCCACAAAACAGCCATAAAATGACACAGGAGGATGGCGTGTGTGAGGATCAATTTTGTTTGCTTTGCTTGCTGTCTATAACACTGTGCAGCCCAAAACTTGGTCCCTCAGCTGTGGCAGTGGTATATTGACTCATTTAATCAAGATCTCAGCTCGAAATGTAAACGCTAAAAATTACACTTGAAGCTACATACAAGTGGCACAGGTATAACATCAACTCAAAGAACCTCTCCTTGGTGACACACACAAACTGAAGGGAGACTTGCAATTCAACAGACAGGCTTTCGATTTTAAGCAAAAACATTGAGAGGCTTACCCTAAGGCATCTGTTAACTTAACGACAAAATAACAATAACAGCATCTGGAAAGGTCTCAACATATTCACATTCTCTTATTGCACTAACTCCTAAAAAGCTTAAACACTTACATTTCAAATGAAACAGATTGTTTTGAAGGTAGAACACAGAAGAATCTGGTATGTGTTGCCTCTGTATGCCATTGCCATGCTCTTGTGTAACACTCGGTTTCAGCAGGAAAGAATAGTTTTAAATGATTTATGATCAAGTGCAGTCACTGGTTTTTTTTTTTAATTTCAAGAATTATGGCTTAGATGGCATATCGTCACCCAGCCTACTGAATCAGATGATCAGAAAGGGACTAAAACTATTTAAACAATCTTTCCCATTGGATTATCTGAGTACGTATTACACGTGGAGTAAATTATTCTCTGGCCCTTCTGAAAAGTAAAATTATTGTTGACCTATGCCAGCCAGTGACGTGTCGTCTCTGAGCCATTGAAAAGATGCTAAGGCGAGTAGAATTTTAAAATACGCATAAATCCATTAGCCTTGAAATTTTCATGGAAAAATGATTTCTTGAGTAGTGTCAGAATCTATTCTCTTAGGTCACTGTTTATTACAGTGTCTTGGAAGAAAACCACATAACTTTTGGGGGTCTTTTTGTGTTTTTTGAGTGTCTACATTAGACACACACAATTGTGCTATTTAGAGATTTATTTTCACAACCAAAAACATGGCTAATAAATACCTCCAAATAACTTAAAGCCATTTTCCCTCACACAAATGCAAGACCAAAACAGAAGGGTTTATAAATTCGTTCACCAGTGAACTCATACTGTTTTGGTTATCATGTAGTAACAAAAATGTCACGGACTCCTTTGTCGTTATGCTTCCTCTTTGCTTTGTCTTATTCCAGCCCAAAAGTAGGAAAATGAAATGGTCTTCAGAGCTGACTTCTGACAAAGTTTATGCAGTAAAAACACCAAGGGCTTCTTATCCTGGGAAAGCACAGCTAAAGCAACAGTGCTGTACTATGGCCAACGAAAAGCACAAGGGCATTTCGTAATTTGAAGTCCATTCAAAGTAATGAAATCTATGGTCATTTTGATGGTCTCCACTAACATGAGAGACAAAGATCGGGTGAACATACGTGTTATTCTGTGGATTATTTATTTTAATTTGGCTACCAGAGACTTAAAACTGGTGGTGTCAGATTCACTATATTTATATATATACAGGTATAGTACAATTTTGGTGAACAAGGTTGAAGGTTTCCACATTGCAGACAGAGGCACTGAGTTAAGATTCTATTCTTCCCCTAAACATGCTTAATGAATTCAAGTTTCTGCTTTTCTTTTCTTCTAAATTTCCATCATGCAGCCACTTAGTTTCCAGCCTTATAGGAATTAATAATGTTCTATATACACATTCATCGCAGGCTTGTACCCCACAATAAACAAATTCATGTATGGAGACTGTGAAATGACACTTGACAATCAAGACAAATAAAATACTGAAGTCATTTATGCCCTGTGATGACTGGACTAAATATTCAAAGCAGCTAAAGGAATATCTGCACCCGTCCCCCCCCCCCATTAAAATGCACACAAACCACATGTAGACAGAAAAACTGAACATACTTTAAGAGCACACATATTTGTTGGCTAAGAATTACACTATCAGTGGTAGTTTTGCAAGTAATGTCTGTGGTATTGTACTGGCTATAAGAGAAAGAAAACTCACAGTAGGAAACCAGAAATTAGCTTTCTAAAGCATATAGAATTGCTCACCTGGATAGCAGAAGCTACTTTACAAAAATGGAAAATTAGCAATGGCATCAACAGAAAAACTAGGTCTAGATGTGTGAACAGCACGCACAAAATAAATTCATTCCATGCAAAAATCACGATCCCACCCCATCCTGATTTCAGCTTGCAAATGGGAAGCAAATATACACACCATGTCACTGTCTTCTGAAAGGAGAATTTTACTTCCAAAGGGAAACATTCTTGTTAAGTGCTACTGTGTCGAAAGAGAGCCATTGAGAAGTCCAAGGGGTCTTGACAAAAGATTGAGTTTTCCCACAAGCAAAAATCATGCTACCATACCATGCAAAGGCGGTGTCTTACTATGGTGCTATCATTCTTAGGGAAGAGATGCACTGTTGATCTAAGCTATTTGCAATGGGTTCCCTTTGAGTTCTGGGTTTATTTATTTATTAAGCTAAATGTCAACCTATAGATAAAGAAATGATCTTGACAATCTGACATATGACTTAGAACACTTGGTGCTGGGCTCATGGGGCCAGCACCTGCACCTTGGGAGAGTCTGTTAACTGGAAGGACACTAGGCAGAGTGCTGTGCTCTGAGAGAGAGAAGCAGGCAGGGTCCACTGGCTGAGAGGCTGTGTAAGAGGAGGAGGATACCCTCCTTGGTCTATGTAGTGTCCTTTGGAATCTGTGTTTGGGGAAGGTCCCTTTCCTGAGGTTGGAGGTTATGGTCAGGAAGGCTAGCTGGGGCCTTGGAGTTGCCCAATTACCTTGTTCTCTTCCTCTCTTGGAGGACAAAAGGAAATGCCAGATTCTGTTTGCTCTTCTTTCTGTGTTTAAAGGCAGTGAGGTGCGAAGGTGGCAGTCTTCTCTTTAGATCAAAGGAGAGTTCTCTCTCTGCCACTTTGGTGAGTGATCTTGTCTCCCATCAACCTTGAGTCTAATCTTGCATTACCAATACTCTCAGAAAAGAAAGCTAGACAGAGGGGCATCTTTTATCACTTTTCCTTGTTACTCTACAGATAGGAGTCAGCCATTCTGCTCATTTTCTCCTCCCACTCGACTGTATTCACTCGACTTTTGTGACATTCCCAATATTTGGATTTCAAGTAAGGAGCAAGAGAATGACAATCTTTTCTAAGGTCTAGTGATGGGCAATCCGTTCAGGGAGGTCTAGATGTTATTAAGAGTAAAATGAGGAAGGGGATGGGAGACAACTCTGACAGTGTTAAAGTCCAGGTAGTTTACTCTATCCTTGAACTTCTTTGAATGAGTAAAGAGTCAATGAATTCTACTCAATTAATTGCAAATTCTGAGAATCTTAAAGGATGACGGAAGGTGATAGGTCAAGGTTCGTTGGTACCTGTAGAAAAAAAAAGACGTTTGCCTCACCTGGGCCTCTTGGTTCCTAAACCAAACCATCCCCAAATCAGACAGTTATGGTCACATTCATCCATGTAATTCTTAAAAGATTTCTGAGGCCACAAGGGCACGAAGGGGAAAGTTATTAAAAGACAGAAACAAGTGGAATCTTTATTAAATTCTGTGAAAGGTATAAATAAGTTACTGTTAATTGCACTTGGAGCCTCTACATGTTGATAATTAAAATTTCCAAAAAATTTAAAGAGTTAATTAGGCCCCAAATCCTGAGTCAGACTAACGCAAATAGGAATCTCAGTAACTACTGGTATTCAAGTATTGGTAAGGAGCAGTTCAAAATTTAACAATTAGGTATATTATGCCTGAGAATATTTTTGAGAATTTCAGGTTTGATGGGAGGAAACTGACTTCACTATTTCACTACACCTTGTAACACAGTGGTGCAAAGTTTTCATTTATTTACCCTTGAAGTCCATGCCAACCTCATCAAATGCCCAATAAACAAGGCTTCCTCCCTGGCATCCAGCTGTGGCTACAGAAGATCCCTTCTGTCCTTTGCAAGTCTTACATCTTACATCTAATATGACGCTGTGTGGCATACTTAAGGAATCATATGTGAAATTACTTAACTACATGCACACTCAAAAGATCAAAGGGACATGTTTGAGTGACAAAGCAGTCTTTTTCTATACCAGATTTTTTTTAAAAAAAACAACAAACAAAAAAAAACAAGACCCCAAACCGAAAATATAAAACCCCATGAAATATTCTTATGAAGTTACTCTGCTTTAGGCCGACATGGCTTATCTGAAGAATGTATGCCAGGTAAATTCAGGGTGGCTTTTTTCTCAGGGTCTGGAAGCGTGAGAGTTTCTGGGGCAGACTTTTTCCGGGGCCGATCTTTGGGAACCGACAGAAATTCTGGCGCATCTGTGGAGAGAGGAGTGGATGGAGCGCTGGAAGGGGCGCTGCGGACTGAGGACGGCAGCAGGGGAATGCT
Organism: Grampus griseus; assembly: GCF_964374135.1. Lineage (NCBI taxonomy): Eukaryota > Metazoa > Chordata > Mammalia > Artiodactyla > Delphinidae > Grampus > Grampus griseus. The sequence goes on along the minus strand of NC_139014.1, from coordinate 13,495,536 downwards.
GGAGATAGAAACGGCAGGGGGGAAAACGCCAATTTTCTTGTTGGTGGCTTCCTGAGTGGCTCGTTCAAATTCTCGGACTTCATCCATTGTCATGTCTTAAAGGAAAAAAACAGAAAGAAGAAAAAAATGAGCACGTATTTAGAAGAGATGCAAATGGATTCATCTCTCTGCCTGTTTTTAAAGGACCCATCAGAACTCTATGATAAGGGGATCTCTCCAGATTATAAACCCAAATTATCATCGAAATGCTAAGCCCTGAATTTTTTTCTTTTTACTGAGGCAGACCTCTGAAAAAAAAAAATTCCTTTATGAGTAACCATCCAAGGTTGTCCAAAGCACTTTTCAGTGAGTACTTTAAGTATTCTGAAAAAAGAACTTATCAGGAGAGTACAGAAGCACACCGGAGCTGTGTGTGTCTGTGTGTTGTGCGTATGGTATGGTATGCAGAGCTATTATTAGACCTGGCCATCTTTTCTATAAAGGGAAGATTATTAAAGCAATCAATGGCCCCAAAATGATACATACTATTATCCACTTTAGATCGCGAAAATATAAGTTCACCTTTATAGGGTAAATAGGCAGATCATCAGAATTTTTCAACATGCTATCCTCTTATTCAATGAATATACTTTATGTATTCTAGGGGTTACTTGTTTCCTGACTGTGTATCCACCCTGAGATTTTTCAGACGCTGTGTTTTAATTATTTCTTCTTAAAAAATAAGTAAGATATGACAACAACAACAACAAACTCTGCTAACTATCCCCAAACCAAAAAAACGAAACCATTTCTCAAGGAAACATAAAAAGAAAAAGAGCAGAGAACAAAAGGATAGTACCACATAATGGGTGAGAATTTTATTTAAAAGAAAAAAGAGCATTATTTGGCATTCAAGAAATAAATTCAGTGACGCCTCATTTAACAGGCATTGTCAGATGGTGTAGACTTTCCAAATACCTGAAATGTTATTACGTGAGAAAGTAAAAAAGAAAAATTCCTTTAAATGTAAATCCTTCCCTAATGTAACGACAGTGAATAACGTATTATATACACTTACTACATTTTAGACATAATACACTGAAGGAATATCACTGTGTTACAATACAGTGATGCCTTCTTTCTTAGGGCCGGTTTGCTTTATATAGTTTAGTATCTCTTCTCTCATTCTTAGAAACTCTATTATTATTACTACTACTATTATGGTTATTATTAATTACTCTCAGTCTGGCTATCCCTGGTATCTTTTGCCAATTTTATTACTGGTAACAGGGAAAACAGATCACTGGGCATATTAGAAAAAGCTCAGTGAAGGCCTAAAAGCTTGTAAACTGTGAAGTCTGCTGCCCATGGATTGCTACATCTGTTTTAGCTTCCAGAGACCCAGTTTTCATTTGTGGCCTCTCCCATGAACTTAGTAGGTGATACCACATTAGATGATACCACATAAAATAGTATGAAACATAGAGCCCCTTTGGAAATACTAACTATGGAGTTAATATAGTATTAATCATTAGGATATATATATATAGAGAGAGAGAGAGAGAGAGAGAGACGAGAGACAGAGAGACAGAGAGAGACAGAGAGTCATATAACATATGAGCAAACCAGGAATATTGCGCAAAAAACAAAATCCTTAAGAGGATTTCCTAGGAACAATTATTAAAATTTTCTGAAAGGAAAAAGTTCTTACAAAGGAAATAAAAAATTATGCCTGTGTTGACAGAATATGAAATTCAGAATATAGCAAGAACTGTACCTGTAAACTTACCACTTTAAAAAAATACTAAGACTATTAAACAAGCTCAGAAATAAGATTAAGTTCTTTAAAAGGAGGTATTTCAAAACAAAATTGAGAAGCAGTCGCATAGCACAGGGAGATCAGCTCGTGCTTTGTGACCACCGGAGGGGTGGGATAGGGAGGGTGGGAGGGAGGGAGACGCAAGAGGGAAGAGATATGGGGATATATGTATATGTATATCTGATTCACTTTGTTATAAAGCAGAAACTAACACACCATTGTAAAGCAATTATACTCCAATAAAGATGTTTAAAAAAAGTATAAGAAAAATAAAAACAAATTGAGACTCAGAAAAATTTCAGTGAACGTCAGCAAAATCTCAGCAGTATGTTTCTGCTATAATAAATGATATCATCTTTGAAAAATCAGGTTTTCTATACAAGTGGCTGAATATAGTGCTCCACTCCACACATCCAGCAGGGGGCAGAAATCATCCAAAGTACAGAAGTTTGATTTTACACTCCCGTTCAGAGTCTCTTAGAAGTTCTCTTCCTTGAAAGTATTGAACCTACTCAATTGAATAGGAGACTGTTATTTTCCTTATTGCCCGTGGCCATGGATGTTCATTTTGCCTAATTTCAATCTAGTTTGTCTCTACTCAGGTCAATGATTTAAATTTACTGAGCACCCATGCAGTTTTTATTCCTGATGGACAGCAGCCCCTTGATTTCAACTTTTTCATTATGATAGAGAAGAAAAATATAGAAAAATAAATGACCCCCAATTTGATGGAATTCAAAGAATAAGGGAAATGGTGGTAAGCATTTAAAGGTAACCACGTTGGGACTTCCCTGGTGGTCCAGTGGCTAAGACTTCGCCTTCCAATGCAGGGGGTGAGGGTTCCATCCCTGGCCGGGGAACTAAGATCTCACATGCCTCCAGGCCAAAAAACCAAAACATAAAACAGAAGCAATATTGTAACAAATTCAATAAGGTGTAAGAACTTAGAATGAGGAAAGCACTGTTTAGTATCCTTTGGCTACCTGGCATCTTCCCCTTTCCTCTGGCTTCCTTTGTCTTGTGGTGCTTATATATAGTGAGTGGCTTTCAGAGAGCAGCTGAGAGGGAACAGGTGTCTAACGTTCCTAAAGAAAAGGTAATTGAAAGTGATAGAAATTCAAGGACAGTTTCCTTAATGAGCACTTCTAACTTTAGAACAGGGAGAGAGGAAAGGGGAAGTCCTATAGGAACTGGTCGGTGCCTACAGAGGAACACCTCCTGATCCAAAGAGCTTTCTGCAAATCCAATCACTGCATCCAAAATGGGGAGGAAGTCCATTTCAACCTCAAGGGCAGTCACATGCATCCAATAGCAGCACATAGGTTTTACAGGGCACATTCCAAAGACATGCCCTCAAAAGTTCACTAGAAATTTCCAAAGTGCAACCAAAGGTCTTTGCATATCTAAAGCATTTACAACAATAGCCATCTGTCAATTTTCTGTAACTACGCTGTCAATTTCTTAAATATCTAACGTGTATTACTGTGGGGCTAACAGACATGTGGGCTCAAGCTGGCACCCAAAGAGATCACAGCTCTGGCCAAAGATACATTTAAATGACTTGGCGATTACATTTTTCTTTGTTATCTGTCACGCCTCTTCATTAGCACGAATGATTGAGATAGAACTATATTTAAGATGCTGGCATACACCGTACGGTCAGCTCTCAATCACCAATGTGCCATTAAATAACCTCAGGTTCTCTGATGCTTAAGTCCCGGGCTAGATCTAGCTCACCACACCTTCGCTGCTCAGCCAGTATGTATGCACAGATGGCAGCCCCATCTGGACATGAACCTAAGTAAAAAGGAAGTGATTGGGTCAGAGAGCCATAAAGAGCCCTAGAAAGCATTTCAAAGCAAATGTAAAGAAACCTAAAATACTAGATGAGCCAGAATGAACGACTTAAATGAATGAGTGTTAACTATGTCTTTAAAAGTTACTGGCATTGATGGTCTAGCTTTCTTAGGACGTCTGTTTTCACCCCTCTGTTCTTTTGTGGTGCAGGCCACACAATGTTTCCACTCTACATGCTCTTGGTTTTATGACCGAAATAACCCCCCCGAGTCAAGCAGCGTTAAAGAATGGAAATGTCTGGAAGCAAGAGGTAACACTGTCCAATTAAGACCCAGCTCAGGTTCTTCACCAACAGCCTCTGGGTGATGACGCTTTTTTGTGGAAGTTTGAGAACTGATGCATTTGAAGTCTTTTCAAAGATCAGTTTATGTGTATGTTTGGTAAAGGGTGGGCAACATGTTTTAAAAATTCTACATACACTTGTTTGGGCCTGGCTCTCTATGTCATCCACAGTGGAGGAATGCTGATTGCAAACTTTTATGTTGGTTTGTTCATGCATGTTTTTCTCGTATTCCCGAACATCATCCATTGTCATATCTGAAAGAAGGTCAAGATGTTGGCAACTTCCGTTATTAAATCCAAACTTTCAATGGGGGAGACTTCAGGGGAAGATGGCAGCTTAGCAGAAGCCAGAGAGAGGAGTAAAAAGCAGGGAACTCACTAACTTTATGAAGAGTCAATCATAAAGTTAGGCAAACCAGCCAAAGGGGGAGTGAATACAAGGAAGTTAAGTCAAAATAGTCTTAGAACTGAAAAGAGTGGAAATTATTTAGGGGTGATTCTTGTAAAATGAGCTAGGTGGGTAGAAAGTATCAGCTCGTGGATAGGGCTGCAGCCTGAGATCTCCTAAAAGCATGGTTAGAAGATCCCTTTAAGGGACAGGGTCAGGCCTGTGTGGTCTAATACTTACCTTCCATATACCTTTCAAAACAGATTTGGAGATTCTTTACAACAATGCATTCAACAGAAAGAACACTTTCATTGCTATTGTAAGAGACATGACGTAGAGGGCAGAGAAATGATGCTCACTGCTACCAGTGAGATTTGGTGCAATGCTCACACAGAGAGGTATTTCTGCACAGAATACATGGTGTCAGAGAGTACAGGTCTGCACTGAACTTCAAGTCTAGCATAATAGCACAAAGATGGGTGGCACTACTTCCACCCACACTGATCTCTAAATAAAATGGCACATGACATGATGATGTTTGGCCTGAGTCTTTACTTTTTCAGTATTTCAGAATGCTAATTTCTTAATCCAGTGGTTCTCAACAGGGGACAGTTTTGTGACATTTTTGGTTGTCACAACTGGGGTGGAGGTGCTACTGGCATGTAGTGGGTAGAGGCCAGGGATGCTGTGGCACATCCTACAGTGCACAGTCCTCCCTGCCTCCCCAGCAAAGAATGATTTGGTCCAAAATGTCAGTGGTGCCAAGGTTGAGAAGCCTTGTCTAAATCCAACTGATAAAAAACTTCAACAAAGAACCTGTTATCTTCAATAGGTGAAACATAAAAATAACAATTAGTCTCACATTAAATACTTCTGTTGCTTTATCCTCCACTCCCCACTCCACTCCTTGGTTGCTTTACAACATTTTATTTGCAATTTCCCCAGATGGGCATTCTTCTGAGACTCTCACAGCAGAATTTAACTTCATGACTCTTTACAATGAATGGTACATGCACAACAATTGGTTAATCAAGCTACTGCCTTGGTCACTAGTTAGCTTGGTGGGGACGTAGAGCGGGTTATGTGCAGCTGGAATTTTTCCTTAAGTCGTTTCTGCATGATGTGGTCCGGTGTCTTTTTATATCAATCCATGTGTGTCATGTGAGAGTCTCTTCAATTCTAAAGGGTAGACTTGCCAGAAGTTGATGAATTAATTCAGGGTAGTCTTGCGGCCAAGATGGAGGGCAGCTCTAAATCCACACCTGGGCTATTTTATTTAGCTGATGGTCCCCCTCCACACCCCGAAACCGTTAATCAAAAATGCTGTCCATAAGCAATGTAAGTATCAAGAAAGCCAAGCAACAGTCTGGCCAAGCAAAGAGCATGCTTTTCTTTTAGAAAATCAAGGCAAATGGAAAGCAGTAAAGAGATGCTGCTTTGTGATTAGAACAAATGCGTCTTAGTTAACAATAATAACATCCTTTCAATACAATCACTTTAATTTCAATGGCTGGTGATCAAAATTCTTAAACACAAATACACCTGGAATGAATACTTAGGTCATTTTAAGTTAAAAGTTTAAAATTTCTTCATACATATGTTCATTAGACACTTTATTTCCCCCCTCGCTGGCATGCCAGTAATTTTGAAAACAAAAACAAAGGCGGTTTCATTTCTTTGTTCTAGTGAATCTCAAAGGAAATCATTCTTTATTTTTAATTAGCTCAATGTTAAGAGAGGGGCTTAAACTGTGTGACTATGGGCTTTCAAAGATATCTCAATTTTTATGGATGTGAAGAAAGATTTAATAACAAAGATACTCATTATTATCTTGTTCATAATAGTGAAAAATTAAAAACAACTCAGGGGCCTGATGGTATTATGCAGTGGTTAAAAATGATGCAGAAGGATATTTAACACTATAGAGAAATGTCCTTGGTATATTGTTAAATAAAAAATTGGAGGTAAAAGAAATCATTTTTTTTTTTTACCAGAAAAGCATTATATACACTTAAAAAAGACTTTTGAAAGGGTACACTTCAAAATGTTAAAAGAGTGATTGTTTTGAGGAGTTGGAATTACAGGTAATTTTCATTTTCTCCTTTTTGTTTATCTATATTTTCTAAGTTTTCTATATCAAATATGCATTACTTCTGTAAGAAAGAAAAAGAGAACATTATTTTAAAATCGATTATTTGAGGTCATTAGAAGATGGATACCATCAATTTGCAAATAGGTAAGATATATTTTTTCTAGAATTTTTGCCTATTCTAGAAACATGATTCCTTTTTTCTTAAAATGAAGAGTTAAGAAACCAAGTTGCAGAAAATTTCGTCTAAAAGAAAAAAAAATCTCTCAATTAGACCACATAAGAATGAACATTTCTAGGGAGTTCCCCTGTGGCCTAGTGGTTAGGATTCAGTGCTTTCACTGCCGTGGCCTGGGTTCAATCCCTGGTCAGGAAACAGATCCTGCAAGCCGAGCAGCATGGCCAAAAAACAAAAACAAAAAAACCCAAAGAACATTTCTAGCAGTTCTCTAAAAGCTGATGATAACTTGGTCCCAGCCAATGCTGAAGGAAAATATTGGGCTGGCCTAAAAGTTCATTTGGGTTTTTCCATAAGATGTTATGGAAAAACCCAAATGAACTTTTAGGCCAACCCAGTACTTTTGTCTAAATCCTGAACTATCCTCGCATACCATACACGCTTATGGAAATGATGTCAACATTTTCAATATTCCTCAATAATTTATGGAAAGCCTAATTAAGTGAAAATGTTCCTATTCAGGTTATCTGGTAGAATGCATTATGTCTTGCTTCAGCAAAGTATATTACCTCAAAATCTACACATGAATCAATTTTTTAGTAAATTCAATTACACACACACAATGACAGATTACACTTTTGGAGATGATTCATCTTCATTACTGATTGATTTTCAATGATCAGAGTGACTTCTCACAGTTTAGGTTCAGATCTCTTTGCTCCCAGCAAACAAATGCTTATGTGTATCAGGGAAACTCAAAGGAATCGTATGTCAATTATTTTGCAAATAAACTGATCAATAATCACCCCTTACTTTATAGATTTGAAAGGTCATAATTTACTTTTCTTAAGTAAAGTTTCTTAAATGAAGTGTTCTTAAATAACACTGGCCTAACTCCCTGATTTAAGAGACTATTGGAACTAGTACCAAATTTCTTCTGATAAGGAAGGCATGTCCTAGTATCTTTGACACTTGGCTATCCGAGTGTGACTGATAATCTGGGGGTATAAATGCCCTCTTCATCGCAAGATTTTCTGTCTTTGCCCTCTTGCAAGACCATTTCTGTCCTTCTCTTTCTCGTCCTCCTTCAGGTGAGGAGAGTAAGCAGACCCCAGACTTCTGTCCCAGCATGTAGAGGTCACACTGAATTGGCCTGGGTAGAAAGAACCCTTTTCTCTACCACCAGCTCAGCTTCGTCAAAGAAGCTCTGGATTCAGGGGATTCGTTAATTGAGAAGCTTCTTCAATTTCTTAAACCATGTACTAAGCAAGATATACCTCTGTATGAGTCTTGGTCTGCTTCAACTATTTTCTGCTTTGTTATAAAATGCGGATTTCACTTATTATTTACTCATTGAATCACTCAAGTAATGCATGAATTATTTTCCATAGAAATAATTCAAGTAGCACTGGATTACATAGAGAAAACAGAGTAATTCCTTTTAACTTCCCTTATCAGCACTGTTCCTTCTGGAGATAACTGCCAGATTTTTTCCTATGAATTCACGTGTATGTTACTATTACACACAGTCTCACTTAATTTCACATTTATGGAATCATACTATAGTATACCATACGATACATATTATTCTGGCTGACTTTTTCCACTAATGGGAAAAACATATTTCCATACCAGTATGTAGAGAACTACCTTATTCTTTTTAACTGTTACACACAATATTCATAGTATGAGTCTACCATAGTCTACTTGACCATATTTCTGCTAAGGGACGTTTACACGGACACTAGATTTTAGCTCTTATAAACAACACCACACTGAACAGCTTCGTATTTATATTCACGAACATGTGTATTCCTCAAGAACAAATATCTAGAAGTGGAATTACTGGGTCACAGGTTATTTGTACTTATCACTATCACTTTTTGTTTTGTTTTTTTTTTTTTGTGGTATGCGGGCCTCTCACTGTTGTGGCCTCTCCCGTTGTGGAGCACAGGCTCCGGACGCGCAGGCCCAGTGGCCATGGCTCACGGGCCCAGCCGTTCTGTGGCATGTGGGATCTTCCCGGACCGGGGCACGAACCCGCGTCCCCTGCATCGGCAGGCGGACCCTCAACCACTGCGCCACCAGGGAAGCCCTATCACTTTTTATACAGAAACTGTCAGTGTGTTCTCCCACCTATCCAAAACTGGATTATTATCGCTCTTTAAAACTTTGGCTATCAGATGGGCCAATGTCATATCTTCTTGCTGTTCTCATTACGTTTCTTGTGATTAGTAGTGAGGTTATTGGTCATTTGCATTTCTTCTTCCATGGTTTACCTATTTATGTTCTTAACCTTTTTTTTTATTGAGTTGTTGGATTTTTGATTTATATACTGTAGATATTAGTCCTCTGTTGGCTACTCATGTTGCAGATAGCTTCTGTTAGTCTTTCAACTTTGTTTCTGGTGGCAATTTTCATTTTATTAAAGAAGGCAGGTTTATTTCACTGGAAGTGAAGGCAAGACTGTATATTTGAAAAGTCTTCAGGATAGAAGTCATTTGAACGAACAGAGAAACTGCAAATGACATGGAGCAAAATGTCTGCAAGCAGGGATTTTCCTTCATTGTATTGCACAGCTGCAGTGGCGACAATTTGAATAAAGCATCATATACCCTAATTCAGTGGCCTGTCCAATGGCACATTATAGTTTATTTCCTTCTACAAATGTTTTCTCTCTATTTCCAGGCTCCTCAGCCTACTGAAGTAATTTTTTTTTTTTCTCTAAGTCAAAATGGAAGTCTTAAACAAGTGGTTGGTCAGAGGAAGCTCCAGCAATCATGAATTAGGTCTGATACACCTTTGACTCCAGCAGAATGGTGGCCATGCTTTGGGAAGTGCTTTTTTTCTTTTTTTTAAACTCTTTAAAATGGTTATAAATTCAACAGATGCTTGTTATAAATAGTTTACTTTTTTGTAGTGAAAGTAGCCAATCCTCAAGGCTTGGTGCATACCCTTTCCATGTAATTCAGACCACTAAGATCTAGAATTGTAATCTCTAGTTGTGATTTTTTTCCCACAGCTCTTAATTTGGGGAGGTGGAGGCGGGCGCATCACAGATCCCTTTGAAAATGTGATGGAGAGCAATGGGTTCTCTCCCCGGAAAAATGAAGGTAAGCACACTCACATAAAATGTTGCATAAGGGCCACAGCACTCAAGTTCATGCTTCAGGAAACCTGAGGCCATTGGAAAATGCTGGCTTGGTGAACTCAGTCAGCTAATGCCAGTCCCTAAGTTGGCTTCTTTCTCCACCTTGAGCTTGCTTCTCTCGTTGTTAGGCTGCTCTAAAGACTCCAGAATGATTTCTATGTCACTTTCATGAGGGAGTTTCATCTATACTAGCCAGAGCTACCACCTCTACTTTGTTAGAAGGGTCAGGATTCACGAGGTTCCACTCAATCACAACCTCCCTTGGGAAACCCTCTGTGTTCCTCTCTCAAAATACTGTCAGATTTGTGAAGCAAAACCATGCTTTGGTGAAGCAGGGCTGCCTATTTTTATCCACCTCCCCTTTCACCCCACCTTCTGAAATGTGCAGTTGTTTCTTCTGATTAGTGTTGCAGTCATGCAGGAGACACCCAAGGCTCATGGATAAAGACCAATCAAGGCTTTGAAAGACAAACTCAATTCCTCCAGCAGTGGAAATGGTTATATTTTACAATGTACAAGAGCAGAATAAAATCTGTTTTAGGAAATAGTTATGTGACAGTCAAATGCTGAAATTCAGAAAAGATACAAAATTAATCCTTGGGCAAGAAATGATCACCATCATCTACAGTGTCTTTTTTTTTTTTTTTTTACTCTTAATTAAGCACTGGAGGTGGTGAGTCTAATCAGGGAGAAAGAGATCATCCTGGGCTGCCAGTGCATAAGGGTGTCCAGTTTGGGCACTGTAGGAACACACAGCCCAGGAGGTCAATGGAGCTAAAATTCAGCCCTAAGCTGACAGCACCTGCTGAAACTGCCCAGAAGGGGCGCCTTTTTCCTAATGCTTACAAGTCATCAGAGTTTAGCAGTTGGCCCTGAAGACATCTACCACTCTCTAGTATAATTACATTTGGATTGAATTAATTAAACTGTCCCTTCAATCTAATCTGATTTAAAGTCATTCTTAAAATTTTAGCGAGCATCGGATTCATCTGGAGGGCTTGTTAAAACACAGATTGCTGGGCTGTACCCCTTGAGTATCTGATTCAGCAGGTTGGGGTGGGGTCTGAGAATCTGAACTTGTAACAAGTACCCCAAGGACGCTGATGTGGCAGGCCCACTTGCAGAATAAGTGCCATAAGCTACAGGAAAGGATTTCTTTACTTTGAACCTTTTCCATGTTTACTATGAGCGCCTCACTGAGCCTGTAGAGACCAAAGAGAAATAAGCAACTTCAGGTACCCAAAACTGAAGGTCTGTTCTGGTGGGCGGTGACACAGCCATTTACCTGAAAGGCCCGCACTCTGCAGCATTACCTTGAATAAGGGGCTGTGAGCAGGGCTATTTTCATTTATTTGACTGAGTGTCTGCATCTGTGTAATGAAGGAGCTACTGTTTGCCTGGCAAGCAGCTCAGCTGGGGGCAATGATGCCAGTAATTTAAATGAAATTGATGGGGTGGGTCTCAGACCCCTTGCTGAGTGAAAACGCTGCTTGTTTTGGTTGGGGCTAGGATTGTATATATAATGGATGGATGCCTTCTCTGGGGAGTACAAGGTGCCCTGACCATCTATATCTGCTAAACCACACACTTTTTTTCTGCACTCAGATACAGAAAGGGCTTTTTGTCAGTAGACTCTCTGAGTTAATTCCTGTCTCCACCTCACCCATCTTAAGTAGATGTTCTCATCTCAAAGGTCTTCCTTTGATGCATTATTCTAACTTTGGGCCCCTGTAATAGTCTGAGTTTTGTTTTGTTTTGTTTTGGACTAAAAGTCTTTTAAGTCTCTTCTTGCTTCAGGCTCAGGTGAGATGGAAAAGAATCGGCCCCCATCCTCTGCACTCCAGCCATTCCCTTACTAGACTCCCGCCCACATTTTCTTTTTCTATATCTTGCCTCTACTCAAATTCTCTTTTCTGATCAACAGGCTTGCAGTGTTTTGTCCTCTTAATCAGGGCACGGCTACCCTTTTTTTTTTTTTTTTTTGCGGTACGCGGGCCTCTCACTGCTGTGGCCTCTCCCGTTGCGCAGTACAGGCTCCGGACGCGCAGGCCCAGCAGCCATGGCTCACGGGCCCAGCCGCTCCACGGCATCCTCCCGGACCGGGGCACGAACCCGTGTCCCCTGCATTGGCAGGCGGACTCTCAACCCCTGCGCCACCAGGGAAGCCCACGGCTACCCTTTTTGATGCTGCCTTTTCCGAAAAGTCCTCTAAGGCATCCTGGCACTCAAGAGAAATCTACTGAAGTGCCTGTCTCTTGCTCTTCAGTGTGGCAGAGCTTTGGCCCTTCAGGCCTCTGTTCACTTGCCAAACTTCTCACCAGTTTTGAGCCTCTTATTTGAACAACCTTTTGAAATTCCCTTAGTGTCGGTGGCAAGGATGCCAGGAGCGTGGTGGAGTGCTAGTTGGGGGAGACCAGCAGTTCTTAACCTTTGGGGTGTCTGTACTCCCCTTAAGAATCTGAGAAAAGTTCTCCAGAAAAAAAACAACCAGAAAGATTTGTTTAATGATCTGGGGACTTAATCACAGGAGACTCTCCCTCCCTCTGTCTCTCAATAGACAACCACAGATATGTGTTCAGGAGGCGTGACAATATGGCTGCCTGTGAGCAGCGTCCTCGGGGTATGTGATAAGAGAAAGCAAATGATGATCTTTCCAAAGAGTCTCTTCCAGAGGTCTGCATTTGAGCAAACCCAGGAAGATGCAAAGATGCATTTGCTTTTCAGAAGACGTGGATCTGGGAAAATTGTGCAAAAAAAAAAAAAAAAAAAAGCACTCCCATAGCCTACAGAACCCTGTCTTTTGAAATGTGGTCAGAAACAGCTAACAACATTAATAACAATCACTGTCTTTGCCCATTCAGTCCAATGTAACTTTTCACTTCAAATTTGATACCTTCTGCTAAGAGGAGGGAAGGGATTGGTGGAACAATGACAGAAAGGCACCCAAATGCAATCTAGGTTACACTGAGAACAAATTCAATGTGACTTAGGAAAAGGCCAAGGAGAAGGGCATTTCATTAGGCAATCAGATATGACCCAAGTCACATTTGTTTCTTTTTATAGTTTGTTTCTTTTTATAGTCAAGGACACTAGCCTCCGATGACTGATTCTGGGAATGTCAAGGATTCATGTGGACAAAATGATAGCACTGGGGATATGGGAAGGGTCCTCCATCCATCATGGGATGAAACAAACCTTGTTTCTTTCCATTTACTGAAAATATACAGAACTTGTTTAATTCTTCCCAAAGCATTTTTAAAAAAGCCAGAACAATAGTCTCAGTTAGAAATAAGGTGGTACCAATGCCTTTGTCCTTGAATTCTTACAGAGTCCTTATGTTTTTGGTGAGGGGGTGTTTCCAATAGTCTCTAAATCAAAGGACTGCTTTCACTTGATATGATGCTTCACACGGCACTGATCTTGAAGTTTGGGATAAATCAGGATGGGTTTGAAGCCCATCCGACAGAGAATTATGGAGCCCTGCATTATCAAGTATGTAAGCATCAAACATGCTGAGGTCCTACTTAGTCAATAACTAAGTGTTGTGGTTATTTTAGACCAAGCTTCTATCACTACATTCTTCTTCATTATGTCCCATGGACAGTGCTGTTTCCAATACAGGAAGCAATAGCCCTGCCTTTGTTGTTGTCTTTCTAGGTAGCAGTTGAAGCCAGATGGACTGAAAGCCCAAGCCAACATGTTATGAAGTTGTTCTATGAGTCATTTTGGGGAAGTTGACTTACCATACCACTCATCAACCCATGCAAAAGCCTGTCTATGTCCAATCAGAAGAATATCTCGGACCACCTAAAAAAGCAAAAGAAGGATGTTTGACAGAATACGAGGTTTGATTAAAACTATCTGGAAAAGGGATGGTTCCCAATTCTTGGAATCCTGGCAATTACAAATTTCTCCATCCCTCTGGCCATATGTGATGACAATTAGGGGCTGACATACTTACTCTCAGCCCTTTCCATGGTGTCCATACACTTGCTGTAAATTAATCTCTTTATCTTATTTGAAAGTTGGGCTGGAGGTTGTTCACACTAATGACAACGACTTGGCAGTCACACAGCAGTGACTGGAATGAATCTCTAGGACTGATCACCTTAAGATTTTTCTCTTCATTTATTTTTACCTAAAACAGGTTCTACTTTTCTTTTGCGGAAGGGTACGTCTCAGTGGTGCCAGGAGGTCATAAATGTTGGAAATCAAGAACATTTGTCCGGGAAGCAAGTCACTTCTAAGCCAAAAGCACTTAAAACTCTCTCTTTTCTAATGAAGTATCCTAAATATTGCTAAATTTTTTTAAAAAATAATTGAAGGTGTGGGATTCAAGAGAAGTAAATATCTTTCTAGGCTTGATTTTCATGTAATAAAAGCGGGGGGGGGAGCAGTTTAGTCAACTATTCTTGAAAGAGATGAAATAAGAGACCTGAACCAGAGTAGAACGTAATGGGAATAATGAACTTAACTGGAGACAAAAGGAATGAAATTGTTTCTTATGGTGACATATAACGGCAATAGAAGACTAAGAAAAATAATTCTAGAGGGTTTGTGTGTTATACACCATTTATGTGCTTTTATTTCATGGTATTCTTTTTCTCTCTTCTGTAAATATGCCTTTTTACATTTCTTAGATACTCAACGCTCTCCCTCCAACATTCCTTTCTTCCTGCCAAACAAATCTAGCAATTGTCAAAAACCTCTTGCAGAAGGTTCAAGCATGTTTCAATAAATGAAGGATTTTAATTCAGTGAATTTGCAGGAACAAGGGAAGCTTTCATAATGAAGTGTTTATTACTCCAGGCCTCTGGATATCTAGTGAGGCTTTTGTAATTCGGAAGGAGGAAACATGTAATGAAAATAAGAAACAACATGAAGCCATACACACTTGAGTGCTGAGTGTGTCAAATTCATGGAAATCAAAAGAACTGCATTGAGGCATCAGTAAATACACCCTATTGCATTAAGCACAACACAGCTGTCTACTGGAAACAAGAATTCAATAATGTGCTAATGGCTCCCTTTCGAACATTTTTCCCCCTTAACTGTGAATAGATTCTTCAAACACAAAGGTGTTCAGAGAAAGGCATCCCTGGCACTTAAAACCCATGCAAATGCTAGCCTCAGATACTCATTAGTGGCTCATGTGCCACAGCAGGTGTGTTTTGGGGGTGTTGATAACACTTCATTATATTTGGAAATGGGCAATGGGAATGCCTATTACTAGAGCGTAATTCTTGCAAGTATTTTAAAGAAATGGATTCTCAAAACTAGAAAAGAAACGCAGTGGGCCCTGTGGCAATCTAAATATGCTTTGTGAGAAGAGGAGATAATAAAACATACTATGGTAGTGGCCCTGATAAGAGGAGATCATTTGGGGTTTATAAAAAAAGGTGGGATGTTGTAGGAAGTCAAGAATATATAGCTGGAGCTCGACCCAGAGCTGAGGCTGGAAAATATTTACTCTGAGAGCCCGGACTGTCTTCCTGCTTAATACCTGGGACACAGCAGGGAAACAAGAGGTCCCAGAACTTGATTTCTCTGTGTGCCACTTGGCTCCCACCCCGGGCTGGGCAGAATGGATTCTGGAGCTCAGCAGATCAGTACACTTCTCTGCTTCAAATTTGCTCCAGGGTCTGCTATTATCAGGAGCCCAAGTTCAATCTCTTTCTTGGACCCAAATTCAAGATTTACACATTTTATTGTCAACTGCCCCCCCCCCCAAGATCAGTAGATAAATCCATCTAAGTAACAAAAAGCTCAGTGCATTAAGGTTAAATTCCAGTGCCCCCAAAAGAATTTCAGAAAGCTATTCTTTATCAGTTTTTAAGTGGAAAAATAAACAGATATCCAGCCTATCTGGAATGTAGAGACAACTTGGATAGTATTTATTTTCATGAAAATAGGAGTTACAAAGGGCAATGCTCAACATTGTATTTCCCATTAATTTCCATAAGGATAAGAGTTATGTTAGAAGCCCCTAACAAACTTAAATCATCACCCCAAATGGGTTCCTGCTACAACATTAACATGTTTAGTCAAAGTAGGCATACAACTGAAATCTGTGTTTTGAGGTTGTTAATAATTCTTTGGTAGCAGAATTATTAAAAGGGCAGAAATGCTGGGGTACACCATCTAATGGGACCACTGGGATTTCCTGTTCTGTCTCTTGGGGCAACTTCTACCTCAGGTGTCTACATTTGCAGGATCTTTTGAGTGAGATCTGTCCTTGGGGGGACTCTGCACATACAGATAAACCCTGTGCTTCTGTCTGAACCTGAGTACCCAAGGACCAAGTACAAGTACCTCTCTCTGGAACTAGATTAGCCTGATGCCAAAGAGAGAAGTATATTTTGAAAGCCCAACTTCCTGAACATACTCACCCAATAGACATGGAGGTCACAGAATGTGAGATAAAGTGTAAGATATCTATTAGTGGAAGAAAATTAAACAGTAGACAAAATGCATTTTCATGAAAACCGGGTTTTCTAGATGCAGGTACCTCGTGTTGGCTCAGCGCTTATACATCTGTTGGGCATTGGGCACTCCAGCTCACAACAAAGACAATTACTTTGTCCATAGCCCAGGAACTGCTGTCCATTTACTTACCTTGTGTACAAATTGTTCCACTCTGGTCTGAAGCCCCCAGACCTCGAACTTCACGGTCACCAGCTTGTAGGAACACATGATGGGCTGATGACTATCTCTCCAGCCTTCCCTTAACTGGCCTCGTCCTGTCTTCTCTGACTTGAAGTGTTTAGGATCCTGGAGAAAAAAAAAAAAAAATCAAAGAAATGATAACTTAAAAGTTCAACCATCTTTTTACACGAAATAAGTGAATAAGGGAAGCCAAGCGAAAGAAACCAGTCAGCCAAAGACACAGTGTCTAATTCCATGTATGTAAAATACCTAGAATAGGCAAATGTACGGAAAACGTAGATAAGTGGCCTAAGGCCGGGGGAGGGAGATAGTATGGGGATCACTGCTATGGGAACGAAGTTATTTTTGAGGTGATGAAAATGCCCTAAAATTAGATTTAAGGTGATGGCTCACAACTCTGTAAATATGCTAAAAACCAATGAGCTGAACGCTTTAAATGGATGAACTTTATGGTATATAAATTAGATGCCAATAAAGCTATGAAAATACATAAATGAAATATAAAAAATGCTATCTACTACCTCAGTAGGGTTTTTCAGGGTGTGCACTGGCTCTGGGTTTGCTGATATTCTTTTTTTTTTTGGCCATATCACGCTGCTTGCGGGATCCTACTTTCTCGACCAGGGATTGAACCCGTGCCCTCGGCAGTGAAATTGCAGAGTCCTAACCACTGGACCGCCAGGGAGTTTCCCTGCTGATATTCTTACATAAAGTAATACTATAATAATCATTATCCTGGGGCTTCCCTGGTGGCGCAGTGGTTGAGAATCCGCCTGCTGATGCAGGGGACACGGGTTCGGGCCCTGGTCTGGGAAGACCCCACGTGCCACGGAGCAACTAAGCCCATGCGCCACAACTACTGAGCCTGTGCTCTAGAGCCCGTGAGCCACAACTACTGAGCCCGCATGCCACAACTACTGAAGCCCACGTGCCTAGAGCCCGTGCTCCGCAACAAGAGAAGCCACTACAATGAGAAGCCCACTCACTGCAATGAAGAGTAGCCCCATTCGCCGCAACTAGAGAAAGCCCACGCGCAGCAACAAAGATCCAATGCAGCCAAAAAAAAAAAAAAAATCATTGTCCTAACTGTGTTTACTGAATGCACCCTGTGGGCAGGCACAGAACCAGGTATTACATTATGCTTCCCCTCAACCAGATTTCTTTGCCCTGGGGGTTGTGCGAGGGCACCAGGTGCATGTGTGGTCTGAAAGGTATGGCCTGTGTGTGATTGCAGGGCACTTCCCTCCACTCAGAGAATGGACTCAATTCTACTTGGATGATCTCTGTTCCCTGACTTTCCTCCAGGGTCCTTCCTTACTTGTATCAGTGGCAGGAAGATGGTGGGTCTGGGGGTAGACAGGGACCAGAGTGGGACACATATATAATTAATGGAATACAGAATTGACAAAAGGGTTTCTGGAAGGGAGTAAGGAAAGAAGGATGCATAATAACTACCCCAAGGAAATAAGTACTTCTGGGGAGGGAGGGACTTGAGTGTGGGCAGCATTTTTGAATCTTTAGTACCAACTTTGCCAAGCTATATTTTTATCACCTGGACCAACCCAGAAACTGCTACTGAAATTATGTGCATAGGCCTAGAAAGATTATGATAATAACATGATATATGAGAAAGGCATAAGCACAGAGTTTGGCCCATAGCAAGTGCCCAACTGATGTTGGCCATTATTGTACTTCCCAAGGCAGTCAGTGAAGCCTCTGATGCTCAGCCCTACAGTCCAGGGCAGAGATAGCAATGCCTTTCCAAAGCACCCTGGAATTGCTGGTAAAAGATGTGATGTTTAAGACCATGGGACTAATTCCTGCCTGACCTGTATTCCTACACCACAAAATGTGCAGTGGTTAAGAATCCACCTGCCAATGCAGGGGACACAGGTTTGAGCCCTGGTCCGGGAAGACCCCACATGCTGCGGAGCAACTAGGCCCGTGCGCCACAACTACTGAGGCTGCGCTCTTGAGTCTGCGAGCCACAACTACTGAAGCCCACGTGGCACAACTACTGAAGCCTGCACGCCTAGAGCCTGTGCTCCATAATGAGAGAAGCCACCGCAATGAGAAGCCCGCACACTGCAGCAAAGAGTAGCCCCTGCTCGCCACAACTAGAGAAAGCCCACGTGCAGCAACGAAGACCCAACAGAGACAAAAAAATTAAAAAAAAAGAACAAAGACAGAAGGCCAGTAAATGAAGAGATATATCACCAGGGAGACTATGGGAGATAATCTCCAAAGATGGCCCCCATCAATTCCCTCCCTCACTATGCCTGTAAGAGGTGGAGGCTACTTCCCCTCCCCTTGAATCTAGACTGGTCTGTGACTTGCTTTGACCAAAAGAATGTGGCAGAAGAGACACTGTGTCAGTTCAGGTCTTTAAGAGAAGCTGAAAATGGGAAGTCTGCCACAATGTAAAAAATCTAGCTTGATCACGCTGAGACCACCATGCTGTGAGGAAGCCCAAGCCTGCCATGTGGAGGGCCATGTGGAGAGATGCTCGCTCATTCCATCTGAGAAGCCAGCACATGAGCGAAAGAGCCGTCTTTGATGTTTCAGTCCAAGCATATACCACGAGGAACAGAAGATCCTGCCCAGCTAAGCCTAATCGAGATGGCAGAATTGTGAGAACTAATACATTGTTGTTTTAAGCCACTAAATTCTTGGATGCATTGTTACTCAGCAAGAGATAACAAAACAGGAGCATCAAATGGATGCCAAAACAGATGCAATAACTGGATCTCCAAAGATGAAGAGAAGGAATGCTGCTTGCTTTTTTCCCAGAGCTCACCGAGAGTTCATACAATTAGCTACACCCTTGAAAACTATACACAAGGAAATGTACGGCTGCCAAGCAGTTCCGGAAACTTAAAATACAAGAGCTGGAGTTAAACAGGGGAAGCTGGTTTCTTTTCCCACCTGCCCTTTGACTTTCCCGCAAGAGGCAAGTGACGAGTATGATTATCAGCACATGGACAACTATCTTGAGGCTCAAAAGACACGACCTCCAGGCTGTGGCCGACCAGAATACACACAGGCAAACCCTCGTGAACCTGAGTGGAGGTTATCCTACTCTGGTTAGCAACTGGGTAAATAAAGGACAGTTGCAGTGCCAGCGAGCAGTTGAAAGCGAGAGGGCAAAGTTCCTGGCAACCCAGACATTTAAGAGACAAAGGACCCAGTCAACAAAGGAAGTGTGGCCGTGGCCTGAGCTGCTTTCACTTGTCTCAGGTCCTGTGCACTGGGCCTGAGAGAAGCCTGAAGATGGAGGCCCCTGGGTCAGCTGGCTGCACCCCACGCTCCCCTCCCCAATGTGAGTCCCTGATTCATGGACTAGCCTCGGCTTGTTCCTTCAGCCAGCCACTGTGGATCTTGACGTGATACCTATCCTAGAATCTTCGTGTAGATTCCAGACATCTCAAGAATGATGTTAAGACTCTGTAATATTAAACGTGGAACACCGGCAGATTGCATTTCCAAAGCAATTAAGAGTTGTGGGGCCTCACAGCAAACTTCACTTCTGAATAAGACCTGAAAAGTACTGCCTGCAAAGTGAAAACTATGCAGACACTTAAATTCACATGTGGCTCCCGATCGAACCACAAAATTATAGAATGATATCAGGCATTCGTGAAACAGAGCTTTGGGAAAAGGCTAGATGGGTATGAGAAGTGTGCTGTATTTTCAAGATGCGGAAAGGGATTTTTAAACTGGAAGTGGTAATTTGACTTCATACCCTCGGTTTTATGGATAAGGATACTGAGGCCTGAGAAAATGAAATGTTTTGTCCCCAAACCATGGGCACTTGGTAACAGAGCTGGGATAAGAATCCCCGCCTCCCCTAATTCTAGCCCAATGTTCTTTCCAGTACATTTACTTTGAATATTAAACAGCGAAAGGGTGTTTTTGTTATAGCCAGATGCCAAAGAAGCAATTAACAATTGGGCTTTTTATGGCAACAGTGTGTTGATTTTTTGCGAGTCTGGTGTCATATCCACAGCTGCTGATTTCATCTAGTAAATCTCATCCATGGCCTATAATTAGGGATTCACTTTCAGAGAGCTGGAGGGAAGTACGGGAGAGGGATTTACCAAAGGACTCCTTTAATCAAAACTCAAGATCAGAAACGAACATCCAGCTGAATACCTTTGAATGACAATGAGCAAAATAAATAGATAAACTAATACAATTTAAAAAATCAAACCACTGGGTCTTATCTGAAGTATTCTGGTCACTACAAACTTTCTGCCTTTTCCCCTCCCCCTCTATTTCTCCTCCCCACCTTCCCCCCAAATACTCATTCTTCTGGAAATTATTATCTTCAACTCTCATTCTCTCACTTGAGTTTATGAACATAAATATCTAAATTGCCCCATTCATACAGCACTCGATCTTTCTTACAACTTTTTTTAAAATTTTTTAATTTTCTAGTTTGTATTTCTTTCTATAGCTGCTATAGTATTTTTTTATTTTTAATAAATTTATTTATTTATTTTTGGCTGCATTGGGTCTTTGTTGCTGCGTGCGGGCTTTCTCTAGTTGCGGTGAGCGGGGGCTACTCTTTGTTGCGGTGCGCAGTCTTCTCATTGCATTGGTTTCTCTTGTTGCAGAGCACGGGCTCTAGGCGCGTGGGCTTCAGTAGTTGTGGCACACAGGCTCAGTAGTTGTGGCTCGAGGGCTCTAGAGCGCAGGCTTCAGTAGTTGTGGCGCACGGGCTTAGTTGCTCCACAGGCATGTGGGATCTTCCCGGACCAGGGCTCGAACCCGTGTGCCCTGCATTGGCAGGCGGATTCTTAACCACTTGCGCCACCAGGGAAGCCCTGGCCTATTTTAAAAGGACATAAAATTTGACTTTAGTGTGACTGAGAGATTATGCATCTCCAAACTCTTGCTGGATCCCAACCCGGTGCAATCAGAAAACACAGTGAAAGTTCTCTGTAGTGGGTTGGTGACCCCCCCACACCAAAAGATATGTCCAAGTCTTCATCCCTAGTACCTATGAATGAGAT
The DNA here is from genome assembly GCF_964374135.1 of Grampus griseus. Lineage (NCBI taxonomy): Eukaryota > Metazoa > Chordata > Mammalia > Artiodactyla > Delphinidae > Grampus > Grampus griseus. The sequence goes on along the minus strand of NC_139014.1, from coordinate 13,474,112 downwards.
CTTCTTTGGGAAAAAAGGTCTTTGCAGATGTAATGAAACTAAGGCTCTAGAGACGAGCTCATCCTAGATTAAGAGGGTGGGCCCTAAATCCAATAACAAGTGTCCTGATAAGGGACAGAAAAGAAGACACAGAAAGGAGGCCATGTGAAGTTGGAGGCAGAGGTTGGAGATATGCAGCCACAAACCACAGAACTCCTGGAGCCGCCAGAAGCCAGAAGAGGCAAGAAAGGATTCTTCCCTAGAGCCTCACCGTCACTAAGAACTTCTGTCCTCCAGAACTGTGAAAGAAACCTCTGGGGGTGAGGAGTACGGTTAAATCCCCAATGCTTCTGATCAAATCAGTCTTGGGTGGGGTCCATGCATCCAGGATTTCAAAAGCGCCCCAGGTGATCCAAACATACAGCCAAGGTTTAACCACTACCGTAAGGTGCAAATGTCATCTCTGTGCTCCACACGAGGAGCCTGAAGCTCAGAGGCGATTGCTGACTTACCCACAGTTCTCCAGGCCTCAAGCTCAGGTCAACCTGACTCCCAGACCTGGGCTCCCTGCTCCTAGACCATGTGGATTCTCATCTGAAATTCTGGCACAATCTGTCAGAAGGGGCTTCAGTCTCCTCATCTGCAGGATGGTGTTAATACTAATTCCCTTGTGGGACTGTTGCAAGGCTTAACTTGGATAATGTCGGTGAAGTCCCCAGCCCAACACCCAACAGGTGATGCATGATATACAGGAGATATCCCAGGGCTTTAAGAAGCACATGATACTGAAACATCCTTAAGAGATTTCAATTTCCTCAAATCTCAGCTCCTCAGAAGAAAGGCAGCAGGAATATCTTAAGTGCTGCAGGATTATCTTTACTTTATTGTTATCCTGTGGTTGAGTGTATAGAAAAATAAGTGCCAAAAAATATGGCTGCCCACCATAATGCTGGTGTTCTTGTGTCAGTGAGAGGCAGGGTGGGCATTTCCATTTTCTGGAAGCTGTCACCTGTCAGTGTCCATTAAGTATGGTGGTGGAAGAAATCCCAAGAAAAGGGTTTTTGCTTATTGGACTCTCATGACTAGGTTCTGGGCCAAGGACAAATGATAGTCTCCAATCTTAGAATCAATTCCTTTCCCTCTTTCTCTTATGTTTCAGGAACACTGTTCCAAGTTGACAAAGCAGAGAGCAAAGCAGATTGCCCTACTGTAGGCTGATCCCTTAAAGGAAGGGATTTTACTGATTTCACCAAGGTTCTGGAACCACATAGGGGCACACAAAGGAGCTGGTCCATCCAAGCTGGGAGCTTCCCTGGCAGGTGGACACACTGGGCAGCTATCTCCCCATGTCAGGATGGGCCAGCCTTGAAACCAGATAACTTCGAGCATCTCAGGCGTTATATAAAAGCCTTCCTCCTGAAGAGTTGAGAACGACACAGAGATAAATGCAATCCTTTCCTTCCAGTAATCATCCAAGCTAGGGTGGAGCTTGTTTCCCTAACGGGGAGCCTAGCTGTATAAGTCTGCTAGAGCTATCATAACAAAGTACCACCCACTTAACAGCCACTTTGTGGTAAGCCACCCACAAACTGGGTGGCTTAACAGAAATTTATTGTCTCACGGTTCTGGAGGCTAGAAGTCTCAGATCAAGGTGTCAGTAGAGCAGGTCCCTTCTGGGGCTTGTAAAGGAGAATCTGTTCCATGCCTCTTTGCTAATTCTGGTGGTTTGGTTTGCTGGGAATTCTGGTGTTCCTTGACTTGTAGATGTACACCCCGGTCACATGGCGTCCTCCCCGTGTGTCTTCACGTCGTCTTCCTTCTGTGCATGTCTGTCTCTGTCTCTAAATTTCCCCCTTTCATAAGGACACAGTCATATTGGATTAGAGAGCACTGAACCTCATTTTCATTTGATTACCTCCGTAAAGACCATATTTCCAAGTAAGGTCACACTCTCAGGTACTGGGGGTCAGGACGTCAACATATCTTTTTGTGGGGAACCAGGCCAACCTCTAACACCAAGTCAGAGAGGTTTTCACAAGGGAAGTCTTCTAGATTACCCTGTAACTCTTCCACAGCTTGTTCACCTACTCGGTCAATGCTCTTGCCTTGAGGGCTCTGCCCAGCAGCTGGCTAGCTGGGAACGCACCAGGCTGCAAGTTCCTCCAGCTGGGGGGCTTCTAAATTCACCCCCAGTGAGAGCTCTGGCTCTGGATCCTATCGGTGCTCCCCAGGCTTGGCAGATGGCAACTTGGACCCTTGTCATTAAAGCCCATCTTTACGGAGGGAGCCGCACTGGTGCCAGGGCTTCTCCCCGGGGCCAGATGGACCTCGCTGGTCACACTTCCTTCCGCGCGGGCGCATCTTCTTTAGAAGGCTTCCTCTTTCCTCTCCCCGGGGTCAGTCACACCTTCAAATTTCATCCATCTCGCACTTGGACAAAGCAGAACAAAGGTGATGCTAAGGGCTTTGATTAGTGCAGCCCATGTGAAACTGTGTCCCTGGGTTTGTCAGGATCAGTCTCACACCTGGGAGGTGCCAGGAGAAACCCGCAGGAGATCTCAACCTGGCTGGAGCGCAGCTTGCATCTCAGAGGCAATATTATTAGCCAACGTTCACTGAGATATAAAGTCTCCGTGATTAATTACGCTTTCAATTTGAACCACAAAGGACTATAGCCAACAGGGGCGTGCCCTGTTAACTGAAATTAGAAGTCTTTGATAAATGTTAAATGAAAAGGGGCTAAGCAGTAACTGGCTAGGAATTACTATATTATGTAACCATAATGCTCAGCCCTCAAATAGAGATGAACTAACCAATCTGAAAAATATCAGATTTTTTCCTGCATTCAGGAACTTTTCCTGATGACTCCAAGGTGGTATTATTCTCATTCCCCTTCAATGAATGGCCGTTTCAACCAGCTAAAATTTAGCCGCAAATTTGGACCAACATTTCTTAAACCTGAATCCTAAAAGGGATATGCATAAAAATTAAAGTGCTTTCAAAGAAGCTAGTCCCAACAGACCACATATTAAAGGATCCCATTCATATGAAGCGTCTAGAACAGGGAAATCTACAGAGATAGGAAGATTAGTGATTGCCTAGGGCTGGGGTGGGATTGAGGATAAAAGAATAGGGGGTGTGATAGCTAAAGCATACAGGGTCTCTGGGACTTCCCTGGTGGCGCAGAGGTTAAGAATCCGCCTGCCAATGCAGGGGACACGGGTTTGAGCCCTGGTCCGGGAAGATCCCACATGCCTGTGGAGCAACTAAGCCAGTGCGCCAAAACTACTGAGCCTGTGCTCCAGAGCCCATGAGCCACAACTACTGAGCCCGCTCACTTAGTGCCCGTGATCCGTAACAAGAGAAGCCACTGCAATGAGAAGCCCACGCACCACAACCCTGCTCTCAGCAACTAGAGAAAGCCCGCGCGCAGCAACGGAGACCCAACACAGCCAAAAATAAATAAATAAAAAAAAATAAAATTCATACAGGGTTTCTTTACTGGGTTGATGAACATGTTTTAAATTTGACTGTGGTGATGGTTACCCACATCTGTGAAAGTACTAAAATCCACTGAATTCTACACTTTAAGTGGGTGAACTGTATGGTATGTGAGGTAGGTCTCATAAAGGTGTTAAAAAAAAAAAAAGCCAACAGCACTAAGGAGCTTTCATCACAGTGCACTTGAGAACTGGCCAAAAACTTTACTTAAAATGTCACCTGCTATGCATCAGCTTAAAAAAAAAAAAAAAAAAAATCCCAAATGCAAATTGTAGCCAGAAGCAGCCAATTCTTGCTTTGTTAGCAGTTAATACCTGAAGTGCTATTTTTAAAGCATTTGCTCTTGGCACTAGCGTGTACTGCAAACACGGAGTGATCTGTTAGTCCTCTGCAAAGCAACTCTTAAAGGAGCTTGACTCAGAAGGTGTGTGTGACATGTAGAAAGGCAGAGAGAAAGGTGGCTGGGCAGGGGGAGTGTTTTGGTGGGTGTTCTGAGCCCTTCTCGGTTCTAATTCAGGGCCGGGAGAACTCAAAACTCTCTACCTGAAGAAGAGGAAGATTAAAATGGAAAATTTGAGTACAAACCACAAAACCATTGACTAGTCAGCAGCCTCTAGCCCTGAGGGTGACCACTGGTGATGCCTTTTAGGGGGGGGCGGGGAGGAGACGAAGGCAAAAGAGAACCCTGAGAGAGGTGGTCAGGAGAAAGTGGAGGATGGAAGGAGGGGGAAGTCGCCACACTAGCTAATGTTCATTAAATGCTTGCTGGGTACCAGAGCCCGGGTCAAGCACTTCAGATATGCTCTCTCATTTAATCTTTGTGGTATAAGAAATATACGTGAGGTGACTTAGGGTGCAGCCCTTAGATAGCCTCACGATGGGGCTGGTTCCCAGAAAGATCAAGGGCTTAGACCGCTGACCTCTGGGGAAGGGAGAAGAGGGAGGCTGGCGATTGAAATATACAAATTCTTGACAGTGAGATCTGGAGAGCTTCCAGGTTGGTGAACACATCACTGTGCTGGGGCGGGGGGGGGGGGTGGTGGTGGGGTGGTGGTGGTGCAGTGGGCATGCCTGGAGAGGACGTGCAACCTTGTACCTCCCTCCCTCATCCTTTGCCCTGTGCATCGTTTCCTTTTGGCTGTTCCTGAATTGCACTCTTTCTAAAAAACTAGTAAATGTTCGTTTGTTAAACATAAGTCAAGTGGTTTCCTGATTTCTGTGAGCCTTCCCAGCAAATTCTCGAACGTGAGGTTGACTTTGTGGGAAGGAGTTAATACTAGTTAATACTGGTTAATGTGGTGGCCCTGGACTTGTGACTGGCATCTGAAGTGGGAGTGGTCTTGTGGGACTGAGTCCTTGAACTTGTGCTATGTGATGCTAAAGCCAGGTAGTGTCAGAACTGAAGTGAATTGTTGACACCGGGTTGGTATCAGAGAATTGGAGAATTTGTGGGTTTCAGGGCAAACACCCTGGAATTCTCCTGACTCCAAACCTCTAAAGTAGTACATTATCTTCATTTCGTATAATGTCCAAAGGAACGTCCCCATCCTGTTCCCAGACTCACTCTCCACAGCTCCATCTGAGCCCTTGCCATGGGCTCCTTCCACAAGCCTCCTCCTTCAGAAACCTCCAGATGGGCAGCAGGCATCAATCAATCTCTATGTTCCCCTACGAACTCCTGGGGCCACTTTGCAGCCTCGCCCCAGTCTCCCTGGATGGCGGAGCTGCGTGTGGACCTGCAGGTTCCCAGCTCAGCAAATAGTCAGCCTTTTTTTTTTCTTTTGCAGATGCTCCAGTTTCTGTAATTAATTCTCTTGGAATTCTCCCGTCACATGGCTTTGGGGTTAGGCAATAAGTGTACCCCCAATGATTCTGAGAACTCCCCTCCCCCATCTTCAAATACAGACTAGGAATGGAGGGGAGATGGATGATGGGTGCCATGGCGAAAGGGCCAGCTGGGCCGTCTGGGCCAGCCCTGGGGAGTCCCTGGCCTCAGTGATGAGCAGCTGCCCAGGGAATGTGGCGTTGTAACTCCTCTTTGTCCCCAGCTTTGGGTCTGGTTCCCAATTTCAGAGCAACAGAGGCGGCTCCCTAATATCCTGTTACATGAAGCTACTCTGTTCCTTTTGGCACAGATATGACTATATTTTCAAGATCACCTCTAATCAAAACCAATAAAGTTATTCAAAGACCCACTGGAGAGAACCCCGCCTTATGTTGTGTGACAGTGAGAGGCTAGGCACCAGCATCCTAATAGCCAGGGAGCCAATCTCTTCCCAGAAAGGAGGGCGGTTAGGACCTGGCTCCGTTGGCAGACTCTGAGCTGGGACTTCGTGTTGTGGACTGTCCCTGCTCACTCTGATCTTAGCTGTGCTGTTTGGACACAGGCTATGAAGCATTAATAACCGTATCATATATCCATACTGAGGATATACAATTTTGCCCACAGATAGTGTAAGTTTCTGAAATCAAAAGCTGATAACAGGGGCTTCCCTGGTGGCGCAGTGGTTAAGAATCCACCTGCCAATGCAGGGGATATGGATTTGAGACCTGTTCCGGGAAGGTCCCACATGCTGCGCAGCAACTAAGCCTGTGCGCCACAACTACTGAGCCTGCGCTCTAGAGCCTGCGAGCCACAACTACGGAAGCCCATGTGCCACAACTACTGAAGCCTGCGCGCCTAGAGCCCATGCTCCGCAACAAGAGAAGCCACTGCAATGAGAAGCCCTTGCATCGCAAAGAAGAGTAGCTCCCCCCCCCTCGCGGCAACTAGAGAAAGCCCGTGTGCAGCAACGAAGACCCAATGCAGCCAATCCATCAATCAATCAATCAATTAAAAAAATTTTTTTTAAAAAGCTGATAACAGACTAAGAAATATTCTCGATGAGTTGCAACATGGCAACAGTGATCAGCACTGGATTAACTGTCCCTGAATCTAGTTTGCCCCTCATGTATGGTATTGTTTTGGGAAACTTGGACCTCCAACTTGTTGAACAGAAACTGGGACAGAGATAGTCAATAAGCCAATCACTCTGTATTTGAAGGCAATAAAGGATTTCCATTTTTAAAGCTGGAATAGATTTCAAACTGATCTTAGCTTTAGAACTCATTTTGTTTTCCCAGATATAATTATTATTTGGAATCCCAACATATAAAGAAGGTAAAAATGATGAGTGGATTCCTTGGACTGTTTCAATCTTCATCGTTTGACACAATATATGTCACTGTTTACTGGGCTCAGAAGCACCTCTGTGGGGCCCGAGGTTCTGTGGAGCAGAACTGAGTGGGGGACCAAAAAAGCTTTGCAATGAGACACGCGTGGGTTTGAATTTCTGCTCCAGCGACTACTACCTGTGTGAACCTAGGCAAGTTATTTAACTCCAAGACTGCTGAGGGGATGATAAAAATGAGAAAAGGAATGTTTCCTAAACTGGTGTCTGTGGGTGTATTCTTTGGGGGCTATGACTTTTATTTTTTCTTTAACGGGTTCCTGTATTACTCTGCTGTGGGATGGCCACGTTTTGTTTTTTCCAGACCAGGTTTGTTTTGGCCAACCCACTATTTTCTAGAATGTTCACAAGGAGGAAAACTTTCCTAAAAGATGGGGAGTCGACTTCCATCAGATCATTAAACCTAAGGAGGGTAACCAAGGGACTGGAAAGGCCCTTCCTCTTACTTACTTTGTCTTTCCCTAAGATCCTCCATTCATATGGTCAGTGAGACTCCGGGTTAATGAATTACATTTTAGGAGGAAACAAATTTCCTAGAGTGCTTTATAAAGACAGACAACAGTGTTTGTAACTTCAGCTTTGCCTGAAGGGGCCAGCTTGGTGGGGGAGGAGAAGCACAATCTTTGGGGTTTGAATCAAGGCTTCCTGAAACGTCAGCAAGCTACTTAGACTCTCTGAGCCTCAGTTTCCCTATCTATAAAATGGAAACAATATCTATTCTACTGAATGGTTAGCATTAAATGATATAACTGAATAAAATAACTTAGCAATGACCTTTCTTTTTCTCAAAAGTTAGTTCCTGTCCCTCTAAAGTCAGGTTTAGCAATTCTGTGAGAAATATGTTGAAACGTATAAGGCCCAAGTTAATGAGCTGATAATTCTATGTCTTTCTTTGGGTCCCTTAACAATTAAAAAAAAGATGAAGACAAGCCACTAAATAGCACCTATTCTTTCCTGGATATTTTTGGAGCAGAAGCTGAACAGTTGTACTTGGAGTCTGAAACAATGGAAGTGGAGGAGAGAATCACTAGGTCAGGTCTTATTTCTCAAGAGAAAAAAATATCACTTCCATCATCCCAGAGTCACAGCCCTAGATTCTTAGAGCTAGTTGGGAAAGGGCTTGGGCAAGATCTAGCCAGAGGATCTGACGGACACTGATTACGGTCTTCAATGAAAGAAAATAAATTTGGATGAGGGTCGATCCTAAGCCAGCCCCCAACTCAGCAGCAACTTAGGAGAAAACTGCACAAATGTATATTATAAAAATACTGTTGGTTGGCAAGGAAGGCATTGAGTATGACTCTACAGATGACAGATGACAGTATGACTCTACAGATGACAGATGGCATCAGATTCTCAACAGATGGAATGAAAATCAAAGGTATTGACCCCTCCCTCGGTAGGGGATTGGGCAGTCTTCCAGGCTTACATTGCTGTTTCCTTTCGCCTCTACAAAATTAAGTAACAATAAAATGGTTTTAGAATGTGAACACTGTAAACCGACCTTGCTTAGGCAGAGCTTCCCTACCTTGAATGGATAAACAGGTGTGACAAGGTCCGGGTCCCCTTTGCCCCTGGGTGAGCAGACTGGGCCTCCTGACCCTGGGGGGTGGTCCTCTGTGATCAGGAGCTCCCTGACATGCCAATCAAAACCGATCATTTTCTATGTGCATATCATGGCATGAAAAATGTTGGGAAGCTCTCCTCTGAGGTTTTCCCCCAAACGTGATGCATTCATACACAGATCCTTGGGTCCCACCTTACTGCATCTGGTTTGGTAGGTCCAGAGAGGGTCCCAGGCATCTGCACTTTTTTAAGCTCCTAAGGTGATTCTAATCTGATTTGGGAACTCTGCTCTAAGGGACAGGAAGTCCTGGTGTTTTAATAAGGCAAAAAATAGCAGGGGCTGATGTAGGTGGCAAGCTGTGGATTTAATGCCTGTTTTCTTGAACGTACAGATGGAGGTTCTCCATGAGATGGGACTGAAGAAGAGCTTGGTTATATCTGTTCACTTCTGGCTGAAAGCCTTTCCTTTGGATCCCGCTTCCTTCTTTTAAAGTCTTAACTATTATTCTTCTAAAATACACCTGGTAAAAGGCTTGTGGTAGACAGCTGATAAAATGCCCAAACTGCCTTGGGTAGCATCCTGGGACTCCAGTGCTACAGACTGCCCCAGGTTGGCACAACAAACAGTAAATGCAACCTCTAAGGTTTCTTAGGGGTGAAGTATAAGAGGCACATGCCAGTCTGAATTCAGGTTAAACAATAACAGAAGTAATACGAACACATTTTTTAAAAGGTCTCAGCAGTACAAATGGCTCCATTTTCTGAAGGATCTTGCAGTACCTGCAGCAAATTCTGTCATCTTGTGGACTGGAGTGATTGAAACCAACCCTGTGCTTCTCTTCTGCATTCATGCCAACAAGTAAAAAGCAATATGCAAACAAACTCCCAGAGCCCCACTCATGGCAGCCACTTTCCAAAGACACTTGGGGGACTTCCCTGGCTTTGCCTTCCAATGCAGGGGATGCAGGTTCGATCCCTGGTCGGGGAGCTAAGATCCCACATGTCTCGTGGCCAAAAAACCAAAACATAAAAAACAGAAGAAATATTGTAACAAATTCAATAAAGACTTAAAAAAAATGGTCCACATCAAAAAAAAAAAAAATCTTAAGAAACAAAGACACTTGGTTTCTACTGAGCAACCATCCCAGCGACACATCTGTAGATCTCAATGCCAGTGTCAAAGCAGGGAGAAGGGAACATTTATTAAATGCTAACTGTGTGCCAGTACTGTGCATTTTAATGCTTTGCCTTTCATCACATCATCTCATTGCATCTCATCTCATCTCTCCATATCCATCCACTCATTTGAACGGAGGAAGAGATTCAAGATGGTGAATCATCATTGGTGCTGATGAAGTGCAATGGCTCTGATCACCTGGGAGGCCTCCCAAAGCCTGAGCCCCTTAGTACATTAGGGTTGAGCTCCATCTACTCAAGGAAAGCATGGGCTGGGAATCCCCATCCGTGAGTTCTAGAGGTTATCTTTCGCACAGATCCCTCTTCAACAAGCCCAATTGTTTCTCCCTTCAATGGATGTTTTGCTTGGTTGAATCCTCCCTTTTGGGACATGGGGCCATTTCCCCAAAGGCTCTTTCTATTGACTCAATGACCCAGCACTACAATCAGCAACTCCACTCCTGGCAGAGACTTAGAATCTCTGGTTTTGATCTGATATTTAGGAATTCATTTGCCTCAGTTTTGTTTGATTCACATGGTTTGGCATTTCACTACCCAATCCAATTGGTAAGATTTGGAACTGCTATTCTGGGCACCGAGCTCTGGGGAACCTCATTCATGAAAATTATTGCAGCAGTTTAAGTTGGTTATTTTTCCCCTTGAAAAATTAAAAAAACAAAAATCCTTTCTCTAGGGTGGAGTTGGGCACTAACGTTTTCCTAGTACTCCCAATAAAAATTGGCTTTGCTCACACATTGCAGTAGCTCCACGTGATTAGGCCAAAAGAACAGTAGTGGTTTTAAACACCAGCACTAGGCGTGGTATTTCAGTAAGACTTGGGGACCCAGCTTTCTTTTACTTGGAAGAAATGAGAACTGAAAGAGAGTACCTATTTGTTATTGGTCTAAAAATGACGCAGCCAGGGTTGTTGAAGACTGGACTACTGTTTAGTGCCCTGTTATTTCCAAAAGTTTCTTTTCATTAACAAAGTTTTATTGCTGCCAATATGGCTGAAGGTGATTTGTTCACGAAAAGAGGTAGCAGAAGAAGGAGACAAGTAAGTTGATGAGTTACAGGGTTCTAAACCTCTTGGTGTCCAGCGGTCTGCCCTCACCACCGCCCCCCCTCGCCCCCCGAGAAAGTCAGTTTCTCTGGTGTGGTCACAAATTGAGACGCCTTGCAAGGTGGCTGGTGACCCTGCTTTGAAAGTTCTCAGCTACTTGCAGAATAAAAGCCAAATTCCTTGGCTTGACATTGGAGGCTCTTCTTTTCTGCCCCGGTTACTCACTGACCCTTGAACGTGCAGCGGAATTCCCTACCTTTTCACCGCCTTTGCTCTCACTCAGTACACTGCCTTTCCAATCTCACTTCTTCAAAATTCAGTGTGTTCCCACACAAGTGTGGATCAGAGAGTCATTTAATATAGCTTTGGAGTGGGGGGCAATTTGGCTATATCTAAAAAGATTTAAACCCACATGCCCACTGACACAACAATTTCACTTTTAGAACTTATTCTACAGAAATATTAAAACTATGCCAAAAAAATATATAGCATGAGGGTGTTGCCTGAAGTACTATAATAGCAAAAGAATGGAAACACTCTAAATGTCCACCAAATGGAGAATGGCATAATCATACACTGGCACATCATACAGTCATTACGAAGTCTGCTAGAGAGACGTGTACTGCCCCAGAAAGACGGCAAGCTTATATCGTTATTGAGAAAATGCATGTTGCAAAGTTGCATCGTGTGAGCTCATTTTTATAAAATAATGTCATGTATGCGTTATGTTTAATTATAAGCCCCATAAACACCAACTTTAACAACGCCTAACTTGGGACTTCCCTGGTGGTGCAGTGGTTAAGAATCCGCCTGCTGGGCTTCCCTGGTGGCACAGTGGTTGAAAGTCCGCCTGCCGATGCAGGGGACACGGGTTCGTGCCCTGGTCCGGGAAGATCTCACATGCCACAGAGCAACTAAACCCATGCGCCACAACTACTGAGCCCGCGAGCCACAACTACTGAGCCCGCGAGCCACAACTACTGAAGCCCACGCGCCTAGAGCCCATGCTCCTCAACAAAGAGAAGCCACCGCAATGAGAAGCCCATGCACCACAAAGAAAAGTAGCCCCCCACTCACCGCAACTAGAGAAAGCCCGTGTGCAGCAATGAAGACCCGATGCAGCCAAGAAAAAAAAAAGTTCTTCTTCCAATGGCTTTCCTTCTCATCTATTGCTCCGGCCACTTCCAGAGGCCACCACGTGCTTCCCTCTCTAATAGCACTGGCCTCATGGAGACCCTGTGAAGGGAGAGGCGCAGGGCCCTGCGATGCAGCAGCTACTGGAGACCCTTCCACTGACTATCTCCTTGCAGGCTTTCTGTGCCAGCTTTGGAGGCTATCACTGGGGAGCACTTTGGTGGTGGAGACTTCGCCCCACACCAGTGGGCGCAGACAGTTCTTATTATCCCAGAGGTGCCCAGCGCCGCCAAATTGGAACCCATCACCAAACAGCTGCGTTATTCTCAGAAAGAAGCAGATGGACGGAGGGAAAAGGGAAAAAAAATGACAATAACAGCACAACAACAAACTGAACTCCACAGTGGACCCCAGCAGGAGGCAGCTGTGTTAAATCTGGCCATTTGGAGATAACTGAAAAATTTTTTTTTTGGTAACTGAAAAATTTGACCACCCTCAACCATCAAGATATAGACCGACATGAAAATATTCTTAATTTGAGGGAACAGAGTGGTTTGGATGAAGCACTTTGTACTGAAGGGTACAGCTGAGTATGACAATATTTACTCATTTCATCTCTCTGTTCCCTTTCTGGGGCCTGTTGTACTTAGCAAACAGCATTTAATCTCTTACCCTTGACAGTTACTGGAAAAGTTAGATGTATCTCTTTGTTCGCTTCTCTCTCCCTTAAGAGAGAATTCAGCAGATATTTAGATCGGGTGTGACCAATGAACTGGCTTGTAAGGATTCCTTAGTTCAGGAAAACTCTATAATCCAGGGGGCCTGGAGGCTGAGTTCCAAAAGAGTCCCCTCGTCACCCAACTCAAAGGGAAAGCTCTAAATCAAATCCTGCCTAAAAACTTGCCTGGTACTCTCCTACCTTCAATCATACCACTTCAGGGGTACTTGCTTCTGAGACAGTCTCACATTCTCCTTCATTGCTACCCGAGTTCAAAACGTTGTAAATTTCCCCGATTTCTCCATTAGAATTATTATGCTTTATTTAACACTGGTAAAATGGAGACCTCTTTTACATCTTGCAAAATGAAGAGAAAGAGGAATTTCCTTTTTTTCTTAAAAAAAAAAGAAAGGATCCAGTTCAAAGGGTAGTGGAGACTAGACACGATTATGGCCTTTGTAGCCCCAGTGCCTAGCACAGAGCCTGGTACACAGTAAGCACTTAATAAATGCAAACGAAAGAAATTAATGAGTCTTGCTTCTAATAGGTTTTCCTGCATTTCCTGTCCTTGGATTGGCCTACAGCAGAGTTTCTCGACTTTGCCGCAGTTGGCATTTCGGGCTGGGTAATTCTCTGCTGTGGGGCTGTCCTGGGCATCGCAGGATGTTTATAGCAGCATTCCTGGTCTCTGCGTACTAGATGCCGTAGCAAACAACCCCTTGCCAGTGGTGACAATCGAAAATACCTCCAGACGTTGCCAGATGACCCCTGGGGAGCAAAACTGGCTTTAGTTGGAAACCACTGGTCTATAAACTCCCCTTTGCTTTATATAAATCAATGAAGATTTTCAAAAAACAAAGCACAACACATCCTCTACTTCTAAACTTCCTCTCCCAGAAAATGACATTTCTTTTTTCTTTTTCCCCCTTTCTACTCAAGGCTGAACATTTAGAAACTGCGTATGACTCCACATTCGTGTCTCTGGGGGGGAGCTGCGGGGACAGATCCCTGGAAGGCCACTAGAGATGCCACTTTTTCTGGTCCCTCTTGATCTTGTAATGGAAGCTGAACCTTAAAAACGACTGCAGTGAATCCAGGAGGAAGAGCACTGGACTTGGGCCAACACCAAAGGCCTCTGAGTTAGAGCTCCCTAAGCCTGACTTTTGGAGACTGTCCAGGCTGGACCAGTCCTGGAGGCTGGGTGTTGAGATTTGTTCCTGCATCGCAAATGGCCAACTCAGCTTTGCAGGTGTGGGCTCACTGCCCGTGTCTTCTGAGGGCATGCTACAACTGATCGGCCTGAGTTCCTCCTTCCTGGGTTGGGATTTTCACCTTGAAATTCTGGCAGAGCATCAGAGGGATGGGCACCTTGGCAGAAGAAAGAACGCACGTATCGACCACATAACAAGTACAACCTGCTCAGACACTGGCTTCTCTTCGTCTTTGCTGCTTGGGTGGTGCTGATGTGACTTGATGCAAAGAGCTTCATGATTCTAATGGGGGCAGGGCCTTGGTGGGGCCCTGTGGAGGTGCACCTGGAGGTGCTCTCTGGGCCCGAGAAATCACACTGTTTTCTTTTTTTTTAAACAATACAGTGCTGCCCTGTGGAGTCCTGCCACAGATAGGAGAGAAAAACTTGAGATTAAGAGGTTCTTGGGAGCTGCGGCTTAGGCCCCTGATGTGGCTGGGAAACAACGGCACCACAAAATGAGAATAAAGAGAGCGCTGGGCTGAGCTACCGGCCGATGCTGAGTCTCCGGAGTCCTTCTGAAACTCTGCTTAGTGGGGGCCCTTGTGCCACCAGGCAGAGGGCACCCAGCGGAAAACTTCCAGCTCTGGTCACCTTAGTGAGAGAGGCATTCTTGCCTCATGTGGCTCGGAGGTTTCCAGGGACAAATGGAAAAAGAAAAGAAATTACTTCAATCCCCTGCTTCGGCCTGGATGGAGGTGTGTGTGTGTGTGTGTGTGTGTGTGTGTGTGTGTGTGTGTGTGTGTGTGTGTGTGTGTGTGTGTGTGTGTGTGTGTGTGTGTGTGTGTGTGTGTGTGTGTGTGTGTGTGTGTGTGTGTGTGTGTGTGTGTGTGTGTGTGTGTGTGTGTGACGGGAGCTGAGTGGTGACCCAGATAACCCTGGTCTGAATGCATAAGCCTCAAAGTCTCAGAATAGACTGAGCCCACCAGCATTTCAGCTTTCTCTGCAGAAAATGCGTTCCTATTTACGACGCTGACATAGTCAACTTACAAAGATGGACTGGAAGAAAAAGCTCGTAAAGCTGTAGGCCTCAGATTAAAGGAAAAAAAAAATATATATATATATAAGGAACTCTGATTCACTACTGTTAGCTTAATGGCCACAAATGCATTTTCATTGATAGCGCTCGCTCCGAAATTGTCACTGCTAGAAGGAAAAAATAAAGCCCGTGGCTTTCACTCATTCATTCAACAACCGTTTTGTGAGTGGCTGCTATGTGCTGGTTCTGTCCTAGCTGCTGGGGAATGGTGATGAAGACGACAACCCTTGTCTTCGTGGAGCTCAGGGTATAACTGTGAGCTAGCACGAGCCAGCATGATCTAGAAGCCACAGACCAGAATCCTTGCTGCCAGTGGGTAGGGAGTGGGGTGCCCAGGAGAGTCCAAAGAGGAGAAGTCACATTTGTGCTGAACTCTAAAGAGTAATGACTAGAAGCTTCCAAATTGAGAGGAACAGAGGTGGGGAGGGCTGGAGGGGAGAAGGCAGAGGACCATGCTAAGGGGACCAGGCTTTTAAGCAGAAAATGACAAGGTCAGATTTCATTTTAGAAGGAAATTCTTGTGGCAGGGAGGAGGATGTTAATTATTTACAGTGTGCAGAGGAGAAATGTATTTGGAAGTGGTTTGCCTTCTGAATCGGTTGTTTGCCTTATTCTCTGTCCCTGGCTACTGACACACAACCTAAACAGCCTAGGACACTCACTTCTCTCCCTTCTGGTAGGCTCATACTGCAGTGTGGATTCTGGAAGTCCAATGATGGTGGGTTTAGGTCATAAGGGAGTCCCACGGAACATACTTTTCCTATTATTTTATTGCAGGCTCCCAAGTCTGCCTTTTCCTCTGTGGTCTAACTGCCAGGGCGAGTGAGAAAAAATTCTACCTGTAATGTAGGCTGGCGATCGTTTGGGAAGCAGGGCTTGACAGAGTGTGCAGGGCTGAGCCCTCTGGGGCCCCCTTCCTCCACATCCATTAAGTAAGACTCCAGGACAGGCAGGGGTGGCTCTGAGTGTGAGAGCTGAGTCCAGACCTCCATTCATCTCCAACGACCTTTACTTTCAGGGCAGGATTTCCCAGCCTTGGCATACACTGACATTTGAGGGTCCATCACTCTTGTTGCGGCGGGCTGTCCTGTTCATTATAGGATGTGGTTAGTGGCTGGTAGCACTCCCAAGTTGTGACAACCAAAAATGTCTCCAGGGACTTCCCTGGTGGTCCAGTGGTAAAGAATCCACCTTACAATGCCGGGGTCGATCCCTGGTCAGGGAACTAAGATCCTACATGCCGCGGGGCAACTAAGCCCGAGCGCCACAACTACTGAGCTCTACGCCTCAACTAGAGAGTCTGCATGCCACAAACTACAGAGCCCATGTGCTCTGGAACCCGTGCACCACAAGTACAGAGCTCTCACGCCCTGGAGCCTGTGCACCACAACTAGAGAGGAGCCCACACGCCACAACAAAAGATCCCGCGTGCCTCAATGAAGATCCCGCGTGCCACAACTAAGATCTGACACAGCCAAAAATAAATAAATAAATAAATAAAAATCTTAAAAAAAAATGTCTCCAGACATTGTAAGCATCCTTGTGGGGCAAGATCGCCCCCAGTGGAAAACCACTGCTCTTAGAGACAGTTTTCCATTCTCATCTTATTTGATCTCTCACCAGCATTAAGCATAACCAATCCCTCTCCTCTCTTGAAACTTGCATTCCTTGGTGCTCTCTCCTTGTTTTCCTTCTAATTCTCTGGCCAATTCTTTGTAGATCCCTGGGGCCTCCTCATCCTCTTCCTGATCTCCAAATATTGCTGTCCTAAATTTAATGCTCGGACCCGAACCCCTTTCCCATTATACTGTACGCTTGCTCACTCTCATCCATCCTCAGGACTTTAAATTCTTCTATTTCCCAAATACTCTCCAATTTGTCTCCAGCCCAGATCTCTCATTTAAGCTCCAGACCCACTTCTATTTGTTCTAGATGTCTCACTGTCATCACAAAATCCATCCATCTTTCTCCAAAATCCACTCCTCTTCTCACCCCCATCTATCTGTTGCCCAAGCTGTAAACCTTCAGGTCATCCTGACTCTTCCTCTTCTCTCACCTTCACACCCAGTCCACGACCAATCCCTGTCAAGTCTCTCTTTAAAATATACCTCCAAGCCATCTGCTCCCAGCCCTCCACTTCAAGTTGCCATATAACTTCAATAATCAACAAGGTAGACAACTCCGATGACCTCAGTGGTTTCCTGACTTCCACTCTGCTCCCGGCCGGTCCCTTCTCCATCCAGAGCAATCTTTTAAAAGCACAAATCGGATCATATGATGTCCCAGCTTTAATTTCTTCGAAGGCATCCTACTGCATGTAAGTAAAATCTAAGCGTCTTAACATGATCCCACCCTCTTTTCCAACCTCCCTTTGTGCCATTCTTCCTTCTGTTTCTGCTGCTGCAACCACACTGGCCTTCTTTTGTTTCCTTATAGGTAACACCTTGGGACTCCCATGCATGCTGTCACCTCCCCCTGGAGCACTGTCCCCCAGTTCTTTTCATCCTGCGGGTCCCAGCAGGCCATTTCTCCCTGAGCATCATTCCTGATCCCATCCTCTTAAATTCAGTTTCCCTATCGTGGTCTCTCCCTGCAAGCTTCCTTATGGCACCTGTGACTTTTACTCCATATGTGCTCATGTAGTTATTTCTTTGTTGTTTGGCTCCCCTGCTAGACACCCTCAGTGTCTCTTCTGTTCATTGCCACGTCCCCATCTAAATATTGTCTGTGACACTCAGTGAGTACTCAGTACATATTTACTGGATGAATGACTATTCCCCTCTCATTTCCTTGGTCAAACTGCATCTAGAAAAGAATATTTTATGACCCAGGAAAATGAATGACTGTGAAACATGAAAAAATGGTCCTTGAACATCTGTGTCAATGAGAAAAAGCTTTCCAGTGGTGGTTCTTGGGAGCACAATGCACAGGGAGATGAGTCAGGTACACGATGACTAGAAATGAGACGTGTTGATTTTGTCATTAGTGTTCCATATCTGTCCTAAGACTTTCCTCCGAATCAGAAGGGAACTCCCTGAGTGCCAGGCAGGACCACACCAAAGCTATCTAAGAGGAAGAGCTGAAATCAGTTCAGAGTTTTCTGGCAACGCTGCCTTTCTAGAAGGCTTGAGCTACCAAAGAGGCCAGGACGTCCAGGTAAGACAGCAGCCCCCCAGGCCCAAGGAGCCACAGAAGCGACGGGGCAACAGCTTCACCCAATGCACTGCATGATGCTTTGCACATCACTGAAGCCCCATAAGTACTGGTGGCCTTGAGATGAAACCACAGAAGTACCTCCTCTAAGACAAGGGGAGGCCAAGCTTCTCCTCTTGAGCAGGTCCACAGTTATACAGAGAGCATTTCATTTTGTTCTTCTGAAAATTCACAAGTGTGGTTGGCTGCAGAGTGTAATGTAAATGGATGACGTTCAAAAGCTCATCCTTGAGTCCCACCAAGAGTAATTCACATCAGCCTCTCCCCGACTTTAAAGAGACAGCAGCTGCAGAGCCCATGCCTGCAATTAAGCAGCTAAGCATTTGCTAACATTGGGTTAGACTCTGATATCCAAACGAATCCCAAAAGGTGGAAGCAAAAAAAATCTGAACCACATTGGGAGCCCAGTGTGTGTCACGGTAGAATTCATTTTTACCGGGTTTATTTATTATGTCTTAAATCAGCCCTAACCAAGCTGAGGGAAGAGTTTCAAGGTCCATGTGTTACAGCTCAAGGACGAGACTGGGGCCCCAACTCCAAACATATTGTGATTGGCTGAATGTTGCTAAACAACAAAAATAGCCCAGCATCTGTTGTCATTGCAGGGCTGGGACGTTATTTCCAAGGGGGTCACCCAAGTTCCGTCAGCAGCCATTAATAAAATACTAACAGGATACAAATGGGGACTTGCACTAACAGTAAAATAGCAAGTTCGCACTGAGGCACACAATGGATTCTGGTAGGTGGGAGTCATACAGACACATATTCTCTTAAATTTATTCTTAGTCAAGATGAAAAAAAGAGAGGGCTGCATGAAGGCACTTCTGGTTTTGAGAGAAAGGTTCTGTGCAGAGATGAGCTGTCCAAGTTTCAATATGCACTCAGGGAGGATTGATGGAGCATTTTCTTTGTGTTAGACCCCAAAGGTACAAATAAAACACAGCTCCTGCAGAGGGGGGGAGACAGGCTGGGCCCAGGCCTGGCCAAACAGGAAGCCAGAGGTGGCTGCTGCATTTTATAGGCCAGTTATCGTTGGGTGGTTCAGCCTTGTGAGTATTTTGCTGCCCAGATTGATGGCAGAGCTGGGGAGATAGGAGACTACATTGAAATTGAGTGGCAGCCGGGGTTAACCACGGGCCCCAAGCAGTAGGGACTTCATTTTGAGACCCGCAGTAAAGAGTCCAGCAAGATGTGAAAGCAAATTGAATCAACACAAAGACAGATGGAAGTGTCCCAGGTCAGTGTGGACTTAATAAATGTTTGTTGAATGAATGATTGAATGACTCTCTTCCACATGTCACCCCATCTATTGCTCACCTCAGATTCTTTGTAGTAACGTTCTGGAATTTCATCGCAGGCAATATCGATAAAGCACACTTCTCTCTCCAGATCTTTGGCTTCATTGTCAAAAATCTGAAAGAGCACAGCAACAGTATCAAAGGTTAGTGACAGTGGGTGAGATCCTCAAGGTGCCTGCAAGTTGGCCCAATGGTGCCTGAGGCGGAATAACTCCCCACAGAGCATCTTCACATGGCTCAGTGCCCCCGGGGAGAGCTCTACGCTGCCCCCGAATGTGCAAGAATCATGAAAAGGTTTTATTCATCGCTTACATTTTGTCACATCAGAGGCAGGTGTAGCATCAATCACCACTTGGTTAGGGGAAGAAGAAAAACAGGCTGTTTTTAGTAGTTCAAGAGTGAAGAAATAAATCTCTTCCAAAAGTTTCTTCCAAAAAGGAAGTCTGCTGATTTTTGGCAGTTAATCTAAACAGGGGGAGGGAAGAGGCTAAAAAGGTTCTGGGTAGATAGGAGACAAAAAGCAGTAATACAGCCTGAGATTTAGAGAAGAAAAATGTGGGGTTTTTTTTTTCATTACAATGTTTACATATATTTAATATCAGAAATAACACACACTCATTGAAGAAAATACAGATAAACGAAAAAGAAGAAAATAAAGATTGTCCATAATCCCATTACCCACTGTCTTATTCTTGATCATTTAAGAGCATGATTTCCTTGGTACACACAGTGGTAAGAAGATGGAGCTTGAAAAAGTACTGAGATGGCTTCCTGCCAAGCTACGCTTGATTCCACTGGCCCAGAATGTCCAACACTTGCAAAGAAATATGTAAGACAGTGTTTCCCTGGTGGCGCAGTGGTTGAGAGTCTGCCTGCTGATGCAGGGGACGCGGGTTTGTGCCCCGGTCCGGGAAGATCCCACATGCTGCGGAGCGGCTGGGCCCGTGAGCCATGGCCGCTGAGCCTGCGCGTCCGGAGCCTGTGCTCTGCAATGGGAGAGGCCACAACAGTGAGAGGCCCGCGTACCGCAAAAAAAAAAAAAAAGAAATATGTCAGACAGCCACATATATAGATGTACACTCTAGTGGAAAGATTAAGTTCCTCTACTTTTTCCCATTGCCACTTTTTCTGATCTAAAGGGATACACTTCTGAAGGATAGTAAACAGATTAAGTCTGCAAATCACTTGATCCTTGGAGAAAGTCTTAACTGTAGCCCTACCTCTCTGTTTAGCTAATTCCTACAAGGGAATCATCCACTAACACTAGTTAAATCTGACTCTCTAGAAGAGAATGAAATATTTTGAAAGAACAGAGTGGTTGACGCCGAAGAACATTGTCTTGACACAAATTTGGAGCCTATTAATAACACACTCTCCCGCAGGAGAGCATCTGGAGGGCTCTTTACAAGTTGAAACTCCTAGTCCTTTCCAAATGCTTTCTGAATAATATCTGTGCTGATTATTATCTGCCCAGTCTGCTGTTTGCTCTGTCACCAATTTTCTTCTATAATGATTAGATACTGGACTCTTCAGATTTATTCAAGATTAACTCCCCAGTCTGACTTGAGGAGGCCACTGCATTTTCCATAAAGGCAGAGAAAGACTGGTTCCTGGATCAGCTCTGACTCCTTCCATGGCCAGTTGAAGTCAAGAGCTTGGGGACACTCTCAATGTGTTTGGGAGGGACAGGTTGATTGCTTTGAAATGGAATGGAGAGACGGAAGGAAAGTAAGTTCAAGGTTGAGTGGAGAAATAAGTTGTGAAATGAAACACTGGGTCTCAGGGTGTTTGTGTGTTTCTCTCTCTTCCCATGAATCTCTTTTAAAGTGTGTGCAAGAGAAGACATGTGCCTCATTAAGAAAACAAAACAGAAGGGAACACCCCAGAGGCAAATGAGCTGCTAGAGAGTAAATTACAAGAGAAGTTAGAGAGCTTTGACATTTATTGGTGGTAAAATTTATGGGACTGAAAGAAGGGAAAATGAACAGGGGTTAAGGGAGTTATTGACAGATTAGGTGGCTTTTCCTAATTTAATTCAAATACTTTTGGATCATCCATTATCACATTATTACATTATTGCCCTTCTGCTCCAAGTTCACCCTTAAGTCTCTGCTCTGAGATAACAGACTGGACCCTGTAAGAAGTTCTCCTTGACAGCGAGTAGGACACTAAGTCATTTATTAGGGGGACCCTGCAGGAAGAAGGGTGCTTCTCTTCCTGGTTTGAATCTTATTCCTGCTGCAGAATCTGTTGGGGTGGGGGTGGGGGGAGGACGGGGGACATGCGGTGCTGCTCTGTCCCAGCTGCATGCCCGGAGTACACAGTTGCCTGGTGACCTCGGAGTCCTGGCCTTCAACATGGCCCTCCTGATTTAGGCACCATGTGTGCCAGGCCTCGCACTGCCAGTGGTGCCCTGACCCTATATACCTGCCCACCAGTCTCATCTCACCTGAACCCAGAGGGCTGTTTTCTGCTGCCCAGCAACTGTGGACAAGCTCTGGTCCAGGAAACCCAGCAAACTTCTCTGCCATCCAGTGGGCTACAACCACAACTCCTGCAAGGAGGTCTGAACTCCAGCCATGGAGGTGGACCCCTTTCAAGTTTGTTCTTGCTTGCGTCTACTCCCTTAGCCTTTGACTTCTCTTTACATCTTTACGGTTACTCCAATCAAAGTTTAATAATTCCTTATATTACTTACATACTCTTCCTGTTCAAATTACTGTGTGGTTTATGCCTCCCAATTGGGCCCCAACTAATACCTCCACTGCATACAAAACGGCGCCCTTGGCTTTGGGGGCTGCAAAGATAAGAAGGGCTGAGTTCTCTTACCACCAAACCCACCACTTTGCACCAGAAAATATCTCAGATGTAATATGGCAGCCATGACACCATCGCAGATAGGCAGGAATGGTGACACAGATGAAGGCCCACGGAGGTTACACAGTTTGCCCAATGTCACAGAGCAAATCAGCCATGGAAAATCAAATCAAATCCATATCTCCTTCATGTACTCTCTCCATTATATTGCTTTACCTTTCTACTCTGAGTTTTGGGCCCCAAAGCCAATAATTTATGGCATACATTGTCACTGGATACGCTGAAAAATGTAGACACACCACACAGAGAGTGGAGTGTTGGAGAGAAACTCAATCTAAAGCCAAAATTAACTGAAGTGTCTCAGAATTTGACATTGCTAGAAGAAACACTGTAAAAAAAAAAAAAAAAAGAAAGGCTGAGTTCCTGCCCTTAATGAGTTACCATCTAGTGGGAGAGAAAGACTGGGAAGCTACTCCCCAAAATACAAGATGGAAGAAAATATTTGCTACAAAAGAAAGAATATACTGTCAAGCTAGGGAGAGGAGTCATTTATGTTGACTCAACAACTACAAGGTCAGGATAGTATTATTATTTCCAGTTTTCAAATGAGAAAACCAAGGCTCAGAGAAGTAAAAGAGCTGCCTGCAGTCACACAGCCCGTCGGTAGAGAAGCTCTGATTCAGGGCAAGTCTCCAGGCTTCACAACCAGACCCCTCCAGGGATAAAAGGCTGCCTCTTGGCACCCAACCGAGAAGATAAATATCAATCAAGAGTACTTCCTATTTCTTTCCAGAAAGATGAAACTGGACTCTGATTCTCTTCCTGCTACCGAAAAATGTATGTCCTGAGTAGCTATTATTGGGAACTCCCCAACGACTTGGAGCTTTTCTGCTGAGGCTGCAGTAGAATCTACCTAGGTAGCTTTCAGTTCCAACTCTGGACTCCTTCTTCAATATGACACTTAATTCTTGCATCCAAGTCCATGAAATACCAAGCACCTTCACAGTCAACGTTTCAGGGTGAGGACCTGAAAAAAAAAGCTACAAAAAAATCAGTTTGAGGACCTCAACATCTTCTTCAGGCTGGAGATGACAAAGAGTCTTAATTTCCAATAAATAATAAATCTCCCAATGATTAAGAGCCTTTAGGAGATGCTCGTAGGTGCTCAACACATGACTGCTGAATTACCGGAAGACATCAGCTTCTACTTTCCAAAGAAGAACCTATGGCACGAATATTGCTTACTGATTGATCTCAGATTCCTTTCATGAACCCAAGTTCTATTTCTTTGCTGGTAAGCACCCTAACTTTCTATAATCCCCAATATAGGGCTCAACATAGAGTGGAAACCTCGTAGTATTGGCTGATGGATCCCACAATGGGAATCAGGACAGCTGAGTTTGAATTCAGTTATCACCTCTGTGTAACCTTGGGCAGGACCCAGCACCTCTTTTGGGTCTCCATATCCTTATCTGCAGAATAAAAGGCATCATCTAGATGGATGGGTAGCAGGGAGCTGTGAAATATCCTGGAATTGTACCCAACGTTTGAGGAGATGCTTTCTTTCCGGAGAGAGGGTTTGACCACTTTCATCTGATTATCAGGGAGATCTATGGCCCCAGTGTGGCTGAGATCAAGTGACCCACATGACCACTAGAATTCTTTCCAGTTAAAATGTCGGTGATGGTGAGTGACTTGCGGGTCATGTTAGGCTCCTACATCCTGTTCTTTGCCCCTTCACCCACATGCAGCTGACGTGGGTGGTGCACAGAGGGGCTGCAGCAGGGAAACAGGAAGTGGCAGTGGTCACGACGTAGCGTAATCAGAGGCCACAGCGGGGGTAAAACAGCCTCATCTTCATCCTTAGTTTAGGGCATGATCCAGAATTAAGCCAACACTATTACAAACAGAGGATTAGCCAGGCCCCAAAGGAAAACAGCAAGATTAACTATTCATTGGGGCTTCCCCAGTGGCAGCCGCAGCGGCAGCGGCTGCCGGAACTCTGGTCCAACCACCAGCTCTTTGAGGTGGAATGAGATCTGCTGAGATAGTTTAGGATGAGACACATCTTAATGTTGATACATTAAGCCAAAGCTCCACCAGGATCTCACCTGACACAGGTGCTGTGTACCTTCATGCTCTTGGGAGCTTCTTGGGCGGCATTTGTCCCTTTTTGAGATGGGAGTTGGGTTTGGGAGTCAAATATGGTACTTCCCCTATATCCCTTATAATAATGTTCCCATCTGTGGTTATTTATCAGAGACATACCCACCCACGAATCATCTGTAATGGATTTCAGTGCCAATCTGGTTGACTCTTCTGAACTCTACCCCCCAACTACACAATGAACACTCAATAAACAAACTCCTTTTAATATGAACTAAGCAATATTATAATGAGAAGGCAAATCTCCTGAGTAAAAACTATCTTAAAGATTCCAAAATGAAAAGGGAGTAATTTTCCCTTTTTTGTAAAGCACTATGAACATTAAGTATCAAGCATCTTTAAAATCTCCATATACTTTGATCTGGTAAATTTAAGCTTTGAGAATTCATCTTAAGAATATTAAATAAACAAAAAGCTTTATGTACAAAGATTTTCACTGTAACATTAATGTAACAGCAAGAAAAAACAGAGAGAGAGGGGGAAAAAAAAAAAAGCAAACAGTCAAAATATCCCAGTATGGGAGAATGGCCAAGGAAATTATGATAAATCCATTCGATGAACTATTATGTAGCCATTAATAACTCCATTCTTAAAAAAGATTTTCCCAGGAGGGTAAACATGGGCGTGGGTAGGATGGAGAAGGGGACATGCCCCATATTTAATACAGACAGATGCTGAGTCATGTGGTTGTAACTCAGAAGGGAAAGGTACATTGATAAATATGGAATGTGTTTTAATGACGCACTAGATTTCTTCCTTGAACAGGGGTGCCTTTCTAGATTTTATTTAATCTCTCGTTTTGCTTTTAGACGTTTCTGGATTTTGTGATAGCCCAGCCAGGGAGAGCACTGTGTACAGCAGCTTTTCAGAAATCCACAATCCTGGGAATCATGGCTTCTGCAACCCCTTTCTCTATAACAGTAAGTTTGTGGTTTAAGATCCAAGTTTAGATGGGAACTGTCTGTACTTTCTGCGCGATTTTTCCATAAACTCAAAACTGCTCTAAAAAATAAACTCTATTATTAAAAAAAAAAAAATGGGGGGGGGGAAGATCCAAGCTTAGTAGCTGTGTGGATTTTATCTTCCTGCCATCTGTCCAAACTACCAAGGATGCAAGGTAGAGGTGGCTGATTAGTAGGGATTTTGAGAAAAGTCTATTAGTCGTCTCATTTTATGCTTCACATATGATTAAGGGGACAAAGAATCCCAGCTAAGCTGCTGTTCTGCTCTAACTTTTTTTCGCTGTACTTGGGACGTTTCAGGGGGAGGCAACTGACTAACAAAGAATAGGTTCAGCAAGAAGGAACACTGGAAGCAGAATTATTGTTTTAACAATGCTTTCATTTCAGCCCTCTGGATTTGCAAGGTGGACAACTGATTTGGTGCAGGGCAGGGGATACGGGTCCCTGGTTCATACATTCAGCATATGGGGCTAGAGTCGGTTCATGGTTCTATTGATTATTCTCTAACAGTACCATACCTGGTAGGAGAGCCTGAAAAGCACTTATGGCTGGGAAAAAAAATAGTCCAAGTTATTGACAAAGACAACCATCATTTAATTACCCCATCTCTACTGGTATTCCCACCGAGAACATTTTCACGCCTACACAATACAATCGTGACTGTTTCACAAATATGTAAGCTATATGATCCAATCCAAGAATATGCGACTTGTCTTCTCCATCGCCATTATGATAGAGATAAAAAAGGATGGTCTTCTTTGGTCTCTTGAAAAACATTTCTGCTTCTTTCCCACCCCCATCCGCAGAATAGAGTTGGGTAACTTATTTGTTCTGAAGGTGGACCTACTCAACGACAGTGCTCTGAAGAGAAGACACTAGGCTTACAGCAATCAATAAATCAGCAAATACTTATTAAGCATCTGCTATGTGGTCAACACTGTGCCTCTTAAAATGTGTGAGATAAACTCCATTTTCAAGGGGCCTTAGGATTTTGTAGAAGACTTGATTCAATGCAAGATTTAATTAACAGCACCATATAAGATATAATCTGTTACTAAAGTAATAAGTACTAGGGCTTCCCTGGTGGCGCAGTGGTTGAGAGTCCGCCTGCCAATGCAGGGGATACGGGTTCGTGCCCCCGTCCGGGAAGATTCCACATGCCGCGGAGCGGCTGGGCCCATGAGCCATGGCTGCTGAGCCTGCGCGTCTGGAGCCTGTGCTCCGCAACAGGAGAGGCCACAACAGTGAGAGGCCCGCGTACCACAAAAAAAAAAAAAATAATAATAAAAATAAAAAATAAAATAAAGTAATAAGTACTAAAAGGTATGTATCAGACAAGAAGTACTCCAGTCCAAATTCAGCAAGGAGGAATTACATATATATATATTCTTTTTCAGATTCTTTTCTATTATAGGTTATTATAAGATAGTGAATACAGTTCCCTGTGCTATATAGTAGGTCCTTGTTGATTATTTTATATATAGTAGTACGTATATGTTAATCCCAAACTTCTAATTTATCCCTCTCTCCCCTTCCCCTTTGGTAACCATATGTTTGTTTTCTATGAGGAGAGACAAAAGTTTAGAAGTTAACTTTAGGGGCTTCCCTGGTGGTGCAGTGGTTAAGAATCCACCTGCCAATGCAGGGGACACGGGTTCAAGCCCTGGTCTGGGAAGATCTCACATGCCACGGAGCAATTAAGCCCGTGCGCCACAACTACTGAGCCTGCACTCTGGAGCCCGCAAGCTACAACTGCTGAGCCTGCGTGCCTAGGGCCCGTGCTCCGCAACAAGAGAAGCCACCGCAAGGTGAAGCCCGCGCACCGCAATGAAAAGAAGCCCCCTGCTCACTGCAACTAGGGAAAGCTGCGTGCAGCAACGAAGACCCAACGCAGACAAAAAAATAAGTTAAAAAAAAATTAACTTTACACGAAAGCTAGTGCCATCTCGTCATTCACAAAAAATAAAATAACTCAGCACCTTTAGAAAGGTGTTGATCCTTGTTTTTTATTTTGGACTCCCTGCCCCTGAAACAATCTTTTTTAAAATTGATTTTGGGGGGAGTATACAGTTCTATGAATTTTAACACATGTATAGATTCTTGCAACCACAACTACAATTAAGATTCAGAACAGTTTCACCACCCCAAGAAACTAATTTATCATCACAATTTCCCCACACCCCAACCCCTGGCAACCACTCATGCGTCCTCCATTCCTACAGTTTTCGTCTTTTCAAGAACGCCTTACAAATGGAATCATACAGATTTTAACACTTTGAGACTGGCTCTTTTCACTCAGGACCATGCCTTTGAGATTTATCCTGTGGTTGTGCAAATCGAAGCTCATTCCTTTTGCTTACTAAGTAGTATTCCATTGTATGAACGTACAGCAATTTGTTTATTCCCCCATTAAAGTCTAGGGCAATTACGAAGAGAGCTGCTAAAAGCATTTGTGTGTACACAAATTTTCACTTCTTTAGGGTTCATAGCCAGGAGTGGGATGGCTGAGTTATAGGGTATTATGTTGATTCTTCTTTATGAGAAGAGAAATCAATACTCCCGTAGTGAATCGACTAGTGCCTCCCCCAAATTCATGCCCACCGGGAACCTCAGAATATGACCTTATTTGGAAATAGGGCCTTTGCATATATAATTAGTTAAGGATTGCTATGGACTGAATGTTTGTATCCCCTGCCCCTGGCCCCCAAATTCGTATGTTGAAAACAAATGCCCAGTGCAACAGTATTAGGAGATGGGGCCTTTGGAACGTGATTAGGTCATGAGGGTGGAGCCCCCAAGAGTGGGATTAGTACCCTATAAAAAAGACCCCCCCCCAAAAAAGACCCCATAGAGCTCCCTAGACCCTTCTACCATGTGAGGACACAGGGAGAAGTTGGCAGTCTGCAACTCAGAACCCAACCATGCCAGCACCTTGAAGTCAGCCTGTCTTCACCAAGTGTCACGAACAACTTTTTCTTTAACATCAGCCAGTGTTGGAGATTTGTCCTTTTCCTTTCTCCACCCACCTTAAAGCTTGCAGAAAATTCAAAAACAGGCAGGAACCTGATGGTAACAGTAGAGACAGAAGGACAGGAATAACGCAGGGCACTGCTCATCAGTGAAGTTTAAAATAAAAAGCTGCTGATAAACATACCTGGGGCTGAGAACACAGAGAGATATAAGAGGAAAGGATGCCTGGGGAAGGGGCAGGGAGGAGACCTAAGGGTCAAAGGGCATACATAACACAGTAGATATGAATTCACAGTGTGCTCCCTGTGAGGGAAAGAATACTTCTTTCAATTCCCGGATTTGTGTCTAGAAAGAGCGCTGGCAAAAACAGTGGAGGGTTGACAACCATTTCGTGCTGTGACCTGAAGTCCCATGCAGGAAAACAAAGATGAACCCTGATTCATTTGGGTAATCAAAGTGACATGGTGACTGAGGAGAAAAAGATTCGGACTGGCAAAACAGTGTTCTTGTAAGGTGCTCTGATCATGGTAACTAATTAAGAAAGGAACAGAAAAGTACATTAAAACAACCCAGTAGGGTCACAAATGCTATGACTCAATTCATTTACTGAAAAGGCTTTCATGGCACAAAAATGCTTCTAAGTTACGGTTCCCAGGGCAGCTGTAACAAGGCTCTTTTCATAAGCTTGGTCTGATTTCAGCACAGAACAGCCTCGATTCAAATTCTTCCTGTGGCCGCAGCCCCCTTTGGACCCATGGGCTGTGTCATGAGATCAAGCCAACATGTCACATGGGTACATGTGGGTACTGGCTCCTTACACCCAAGAATGTGTATAGTTTCCCTGCAGTATGATCAATAATGCTTCCTAAAGTAAGTCTCAGAAGCCGAGCTTAAAATAGTTTCAATTTCTCCTTGTTCCTTCTGATTTCAATTCACAAGGTGGCCTCTGGGAACTAGAACTGCTGGTTTTCCTGCAAGTTGACGAATGGCTATTTCACCTGGAAATGCTCACGGGCTTGCGACGGGCCAGCCCTCAATAGCCTCAGTGTGTGAGGTTTGCTACGTCAAGGCGACGTTGATTCTGTCCTTCTCGAAAACTTCTTTGAGTCCAAACAATGAATCCTTTGCACAAGAAGTAATGTGCCTGACACCTGTCCTTTTCTTTTCCCTGAGAAGCTACTGACTCAGCCTTAAGGGAAGGGACTAAAATGCTGACGTAGGTGGCTTGCTGAGGCCTGTGCCTGGTGGGGCGGCCACACTGGGAAGTCAAAAAACAACGCGGAGAGTCCTGGAAGAAGGCTGCCAGTAGCCTTACTCTCAGAGGCCACAGAGGTTCCTCCTCTGGTTCACCAAACAAGCGGCCTGAGGTGCTTCAGGGCCTTGTGTCTCCTTCTAGCTCATTCCTGGCGTGCCTCTCTGGGCAACACAATGGAATGGACACCGGCCCAAACCCACTTAGGATTCGTGATAGATTGCATCTACTGTCAGAAAAAACAAAATCAAGGAACAAATGGTTACATTTTCCTGGTAGGTTGTGTTTTGTTTGGTTTTTCCTTTTGTGTGGACTGGTTCTAAATACCTCCCAAGGCAAAGTCGGGGAACTAGGCAAGGCTTCTGGCTGAGCTCCATAGACCTGCCCCAGGCAGCCGACCGGAAGGCTCCAGAAGGAGCTCTCCAGGCGTGGGTAAGACAGACATGGGCCAGGAGATGGGAGGGGGCTGCTTCCTGAGTGCTACCCAAGGTCATGGTGTAATTAGGCCCCCGTTTCTGTTTACTTCTTTATTATGTAAAACAGAGTCAGAAAATTGTAGAGAGAGGAAATATAGTGCAGTGGTGATGAGCCCAGACTGCAGAGTCAGCAGACCTGGGCTCTGCTGCTCGGCTGGGTGACCTGGGGTTGCTACTGAGGACAACTAGACCTCACTTTTCCTCATCTGTAAAGAGCAGTATTAGTTCCTCCCTCATCCGGTAGCAGCGAGGACACGATGACATAAAGCAGTGATGACAAATGGAAATGAAAATGGAGTAATCACAGTTCAGGCGCACAAAAATGAGTCGGGGGGCCATTGAGAATCTGGTCTCAGACACGTCTCTGCACTCTGAAAACTTGAACTTTCTTTGAACTGTACCTGACCCAAGGACACCTCCAGCCATATTCAAAACACCACCTGCCAGCTGCAACCTTATGGTCTCAAGGTCTCCCTTTGTCCCCATGCAACCATTTCAGACCCCAACTAATCCTTACTTAACAAACACCCTTAGTCCTTGCCAGCTCCAATTATAATTCTTGAGGAACAATTCATGTAGCTGACCGTAACCTTGTGTTTTTTTGCCTTCATAAGCCTCCCCCATTTTGTAGTCCAGTGGAACACAATTCAAATGCTTCTTTGAATCTGTGCCTCCCAGGCCACAGTGTTAACAAATATCCAATAAACACCTTTTTATTTCACCTAGGTCTCTGTTTCTGGAATTTTGGTTAATGGAAGGTAAAGCCCACTTCATTTGGACCTGGTTAAAAACTTATGGTTACCAAAGGGAAAACGTTGGGGGGAGGGATAAATCAGGAGCTTGGGATGAACATACACACACTACTATATATGATATTGGTAACCAACAAGGACCTACTGTATAGCACAGGGAACTCTACTCAATATTCTGGGATAACCTATATCAGAAAAGAATCTTAAAAAGAATGGATATATTTATATGTATAACTGAATCACTTTGCTGTACACCTGAAACTAACACAACATTGTAAATCAACTGTATTCCAATGAAATTAAAATTTTTAAAAATCAATGTATTCAAAATTACATTCATCGTCTTCATCGCTACCCCTTTGGGCTCTAAGGTTTGAGCCTACCCTTCCTCTTGTGGTCCAAGGTAGAAACTTGGGTGTCACCCTAGGCTCTTCTTTCTTTTGTATTCTTACATCGGGGCAGGCAGTAAGTCCTATGAATCCCTCTATGTCTACCTCCATATCTCACCAATCCATCTCCCTGACAGACCTTCTATTCTCTATCTCACCTGGACAACTGCAGAATCCTTAATACCCTTTCTCTTGAGATTCTGGTTTCCATCATGCATCCATCCGTCTATCCATCCAC
The DNA here is from genome assembly GCF_964374135.1 of Grampus griseus. Classification (NCBI taxonomy): domain Eukaryota; kingdom Metazoa; phylum Chordata; class Mammalia; order Artiodactyla; family Delphinidae; genus Grampus; species Grampus griseus. The sequence goes on along the minus strand of NC_139014.1, from coordinate 13,442,924 downwards.
CCATTCATCCATCCACCTATATACACCCACCCGTGAGTTTTCTTCCCAATATGCTAGCATGGTTTCTTCACTGCCCCTGGAACATAGTTTATGGTGGAATGGGCCTAGGAGTCAGAATATCTGGGTCTAGGGCTTCCCTGGTGGCGCAGTGGTTGAGAGTCTGCCTGCCGATGCAGGGGACACGGGTTCGTGCCCCGGTCCAGGAAGATCCCACATGCCGCGGAGCAGCGGGGCCCGTGAGCCATGGCCACTGAGCCTGTGCGTCCGGATCCTGTGCTCCGCAACGGAAGAGGCCACAGTGGTGAGAGGCCCGTGTACCTCAAAAAAATAAAAATAAAAATAAAAATCTGGGTCTAATCCTGGTTTCATGAGTTGTGTGTGCCTAGAAACTCCTCCATGCCTCCATTTCATCATCCAGAAGTAAGCAGGACCAGTCAGGGCCAGGTGAGATAACCAGGTGTGAAGGGGCTTTGCAAACTCCAAAATGCTACACAAATGCATGGAATTAGTATACCTGCTTCTACCTGTCAACTCACACTGCCTAGAATTCCTCCTTTCTCTCTTCCTTGCTCCAGGCAGGCCCCACTCACCCCTCTGAGCATCAGGCTTCCTAACAACTCACCCTTTCAACTTTCCACACCCTGGCTCTTGCTCATCCCTTTGCCTTAAAGGCTCTTCCCCACCCTATCTGCCTGGCTCACACCAACTCATCTTTCAAGGTCATGCCAAGCTGTGCCAAGCCCTTCTTGATCACCTTTTAGTAAAGCAACAATGTGTATAATTCATTATGTTGGGTAATATTTGGTTATGGTTAAATCCCTGGCCTCCCAGAAATCCCAATGCATATCTCCCTGATGGACTTGCCAGGGGAAACACTACCTATAGTAAGTGGTTTGTCTCAGCTGTTGCTACGTTGGTTAAATTAGAGGCTTATAAGTCATTAACACTCAAGGAAAGGTTGAACAATTATCTTTCAGCTCCAGGCTTTTGAAATCTCTCCAAGTAAAGCCAAATCAAGCAAGTGGCAACAGACTCATTGTGATTTTTGTTTTAAAAACTATCAAACTGGGGAATCCAGAGGAAATGTTCTGGTTTGGATAGCCGTCTGGACATGGAAGATGAAATAAACTTGACAGGTGACAGCAAAAGTCTTTTATTTCACTGAATTCTGCAAATCAGGACTGGTAGCACCTCAAGGGCTCTAGTAAGAGGATGGCCACTGCTTGGGTCCCATTAAGTGCCCCAGCACTATGAGCCCATGTGGTCCCCAAGGTAGTGGGCAAAAGGCTGTAACAAATGTTATCTCATTCATCTGTGTGTTCTTCAATCTTTTAATGTCTCATATATAATCAAAGCTCAACAGTTAATTTTTTTGTTTTCTTATATTTCGCTGTTTTGGAACTGAACTGTTGCACTAAATACCACCAACTTTGAGTTTTGTTTTGTTTATTTTTTTGCGGTACGTGGGCTCTCATTGTTGTGGCCTCTCCCATTACAGAGCACAGGCTCCGGACGCGCAGGCTTAGCGGCCATGGCCCACGGGCCCAGCCGCTTCGCGGCACGTGGGATCTTCCTGGATCGGGGCACGAACCCGTGTCCCCTGCATCGGCAGGCGGACTCTCAACCACTGCGCCACCAGGGAAGCCCCCAACTTTGAGTTTTAACATTAGCATTTGTTTGCTGGTAGTTGGTTCATTTTGTTGACCGCCAGCAGATGACATCTTGTTAGCCAACAAGTAGTAACAGATGTCAAAGTTTAGAAAAAAAATTGTGCGAGGAAAAAGAAAAATTGAGAAAAATCCCATCCGTGAAATTTCCTTCTTCCTGCAAATTAGGAAAAATAACTGCAAAACTTTAGACGCTGAATCCCTAGGTCAAAGAATAGTTAGAGACTCATGCCTCAAAACCAACGACAGCAAGAGCCTGAGGGGCAACTTAAGAACTTTCCAGCATGTTCTAAATAGCACTTCCTATACTTTAATGTGCACACAAATCACCTGGGGAAACTTGCTAAAATGCAGGTCTGGTTCAGTGGGTCTAGGGTAGGGCCTGAGGTTCTAATAAACCTCCAGGTGATGCTTAAGATTCTATAAACATGTGGTATTTGGGGAATATGTTTGAGGCAGGGAGTATGAAATCAAGAAACTGTAGAGGGAAGTAGTGGTCAGATGGATTCCACCCTGGCAATGGAAGCCACTGTGAAATAATCAAATTTGGGGTCTAAATGGATCCCCTCAGGCAGCTTTGTGGGAGATGGGTTTAGTGAGAGATGGTTCTAGAAAAGAGATAAGCAGTTGAAAAGAAGAAGATAGGATGGACGTGATATTTAGGAGGAAAACCGTCCAAATGGAATTCTCTAGCTCAGCAACTTGGGTACAAAAGGTAAATGGATGGAGGGAATTTGGCCTCTTTTCCCTCAAATCCCATCAGACCCACTTCTGCTCTAAGTGAGTCTGTTAGGGCTCCATCAGCAGTTTGCAGAAGTTAGAGGCCACCTTAGAAGTCCTGCCACTCCTGCTTCGGGATTTTCCCTGTGCTCTCTCCCAGGGGGACTTCAGATCAGGGAGCCACTATTCCTTCTTCAGTCCTAGAACACGTCAGCCTGAACCCTCAGCCCACACAGAGCCCTCACACTGGGCCGCCAACTCCAGCTCTGTGATAAACACAGCTGGGAAAACCAAAGGAGGCCACAGTCTTCTCAAAGGCCAGAAAATAAAACACAGGGAAGACACACATGTTGGGGAAGGGCATTTTGAAAGTCCACCAAGATCCAGTGTCACTTCTATAGAATTTCTACCAAAGATGCCAGTCCGAATCTAATCATGAGAACACAGTTAGGAAATCACAAGAAAAAGGGACATCCCCCAAAATGGCCTGTGCTTTTCAAGATGTCAGTGTCATGAAAGACAGAAAAGTTGAGAAATTGCTTCAGATTAAAGAAGTCCAAAGAAAGTAACAACTAAATGTAACGTATGTGCCTGGATGAAAACACAAATCATGAAGGTTTTTATGGTTGTTCACTATAAAAGACAATTGGCAAAATGTAAATATGACTCTATATCAGATAATAGTATTGTATCAATGTTAAATTTCCAGAATTTAATCACTGCACTGTGGTTACATAAGAGAAGTCCCTGTTCTTAGGACATGCACACTGAAGTCTTTAAGAGTGAAGGGTCATGACGTCTGCAACTTACTCTCAGAGTTCTGGAAAAAATAATAATGTGTTAATATTTAGGGAGAGAGACAAAGCAGATGTAGAAAAATGTTAACCATGGGTGAATCTAGAATCGCTGTGTTATTCTTGCAACTTCTCTGTAGGTCTGACATTTTTTTAAGTTAAAAGTTTAAAAAAAAGTCACAACCAATCAATAGTTTCGCTGCTTTGGAGAAAGCAGCTAAAATGCCAGAAGAAACTGTTAACGGGAAAACCGGGTATGGTGTCCAGTCTCAAGAATTACCTGCAACAAAAAACCTCCACCTGTCTGCAGTGGTCCAGCTCTGAGCAGTGCTTGGTGCGTGCCCTGGAATGGGGCTGGCCGGTCCCATGGCTCTCTTAGAAAATGCTACCTCGGCTCTGCGGCATCATGAAATCCCGGGGCTGGCTCCCTCTCCCGAAATCTCAAAAGGCTGCATCCCACAGGGAGCACCTTGTGAGAAAAAAGCTGTCTTGAAAGAGGTCCTACTGGGCCCTATGACTGACGCTCACCCTTCCGGGGAGCCGCTTCCACAAGCTTCCACCCCCTGCACGTTTCTTTCCTAGAGCTCCTAGAGCTCCGTAGGGCAAGAAGGTAGCAAACCCAATTTTTGCTCAAATGGAGCTTCCTCCAACTCCAAGTGAAAAATGGACCTTGCTGGCCACTATTTCCCTGATGCAGATAACATACCCCATTCTGCACAGGGGCCAACCAAGGACAGCCGAGGGGGTGCCGGTTGCAAGGGTTTCTGCCAAGACCATTTTAAGGTCAAACAACTGCCGAATTTTCAGACAGACAGCAGTTTGTTTCTATGCTTATCTGTATTCGCAGGAGAACCACCTGAAAAAGGGTTGCTAAATAAGTTCTCTTGCACCTTTCCTTTTTTTTTTTTTGGTTCTTTCTTTCTTTTTATTCTTTTTTTTTAATGAAAAGAAAAGAAAAGAAAACGTCTCCTGGCTCAGAGCCTAAAATCTCTTACTTGTGATGCTAATCTCTCCTCCCTGGCTCCAAGCCACTTCTGCTGGCTCCGTGCCTGTTTAATATCGTGGCTGCTGAGAGCAGGTTGTGTCAGCGTTTCCATTATGAAGCTCAGCTTCAAAGATGTTTCTGAGATGGATGTACAGTCTTCCAGGCAAAGGGTCCTTATTCTACACCTGGTCATTCAAGCGTGGGCCAGGGGCCCCCAGCCTGCGTTTACATACCTTTCCTCTTCAGGGCCACTTGGCTGAATATAAGGGTGTTCCTTTGAGCTTTTTAGAAAAGGTGGTTGTCAATGCAATGCTTCATTCTCCAAACATCTCTTTGAAGGCATCCGAATTTGGGTTTGGGTAAAAAAAGGGTCACTTGTCTTAGTAATAAAAAAAAAAAAGAGAGAGAGAGAGAGAAATACCATGTTGGGTGTTTGAGGAAAGAGTGTTTTCCCCCAAGGCTTGATAAAGAAAACATTTTTATCTGTTACTCTCTTCTCTCATTTCTCTCCATCCCATTTTTCATGACTTATGTAAGACTTGTTTACACATTGAAGACTTGTTCAACCAAACTACTGAATAATTCCCTCATTTATCCCCCACCACCCACTGTTCCATTAATTCAGATAGCCAGTTTAGGCAGAAAGCTTCCATCTGATGCCTTCCCACTGAGGTCCACTCTGGCCACAGGATCTGCTTCTTGGCAGCTGAGGTGGAGTGTGGAAAGAACAAAGAACACACAATCAAAAGACTGAGGACCTCAGTTTTGTCTGTTATTAATTGTGTGGCCTTGGGCAATTTATTTAAACATCTCTCAGCAGCAGTGCCCTCATCTGCAAACTGATTATAACCATATCTACCTTGAGATGTTGTGAATGTTGACTGAGATTAATACACAGCACAATGCTCTCAAGTTGAAATGTTAGGTGTCAGGCTTGAGTGCTGGTACCTAACAGGAGCCCTGTGAATGCCAGCTGAATTCACTAGATTTCCTGGTAACTGCAGGAGCCATTTTCCTGTCTGGCGCTGGAGGGGTTTTCCGACCTGGTTTTAAGAGCTGTCGTCCTGCCCATTACTTATTATTTTATTGTCCATTATGACTCCCAGGCACAGCCCATAACAAATACAGGAGTTTACTGTACTACCTTCACTTACCACTAACATAATTGGGAAGGAATGACAGAAATACATGAGCCCACTAATGCAATTTCTCCTAACTAAAATCTTCATTAAGAAAAGTCTGGGAGGTTTTCAGGATGAATGTGCAAAACAGAGGAAAGTCACAACAAACCCAGTGAAGACTCCCCAGTCTCGAGGACAAGGTCTGTCCCCAGGCTGGAAGGCGGCTGCCAGTTGGTAGGTGGCATATATCCAAGGTCTCACCCAGACTATGGAAAATCCATAAACAGTTCAGGACAAAGGCTTTTGCAGAGCTCTCTCTCTGCGTGGCGAGATATGCTGAGTAGTTTTGGCTGTGGGTATTTTGAGATGTCCTTTGGCACTGGATCTCAGCTGAGAAAGGCACGTGGGGACTTAAAAGGTAGGGAGAATAAACTGTTCAGACATTGGGCTCTAGGAATAGAGTTCTCGGTTCAACTCTGTTCCTTCAAGGAGCCCTTTGGTTTATCATTGGCCTCAATTTATTTTTAACTTATTTCCTTTGCCTTTATCTCTGAGGACATTCTCTCTTTCCCACCTAGATCTTCTTTTTCTCAGAATCTGATCATTTTTATCCCCTTCTCCGTGTGCCACCAGCATCCCGCTACTGGCTGAACATCCTCACCTTCTAATCCCAAGGTATCTGATTGGAGCCAGACTCAAGATGACCCAGCTCTGTCCCACCACTCATACTGGCAGATATACAAAAACTGAACACATGGTTGGAAAGCAATTTCCCTGACTCTTCCAGTTGATAAACTTTCCTTATAAGGCTCTAAACCTCTGAGAAAATTCCTACTAATAGAGTTTTTTAACAAGCCAAGAGGACAAAGGATATCATTACCATGACAATTCCTTTTAGGAATATTTGCTGCCCTGCAAAACTTCGAAGGAGAAAAGAAAAGTGTTTTTGGACATTGCTTCTATAACATGGGAGGGACTATTTCCCTTTCCTCACTATGAAAATTTAAACCTTCAACCAGGCTTAAAAAACCCAGGCAGCAGATTCCACATACAGTCTTATAACTCTATTTTTAGAGCCAAAGAGAGCATATTCGTTATATGAGAGTTGGTGCTTTGAGGCTAAACTAACCCAGAATCAAGTTCCAGGTCTGACACTTGCTAGTTCTGATCATGGGCAGACCACTTGCTCTCGTGAAGCCTAAGTTCTCAGCTGTAAAATGGGGATGATGATAGTTGTGAGAATTTAATACGACCATAGCTACAACAGGTTAGCAGGATGCTGGGCTCATGCTCAGTAAATATTCCGGCAAATAGCCACAGAACTATCATCATCATCGCTAGCCATTATCCACATCACTTTCATGATGATGATGGTGGTGGTGATGATGATTACTATTATCACTATGACCCTCCACTCTTGAAGAAGTTACTTTTGACTCTGATTCTGGACTTTGGAGCCTGGGGAAAAGGTGTGAGAGGACTACTGAATTCTGTGATTACTGCTCAGATTACTGGCTCTGGTTAAGAGGTGGCCCAGGGTCTGTCACGTAGCAAACACCACAGCCCCCGTGGGTTGGCACACATCTGTGATAAGCTGGGCATGAAGCACAAGAGATGTCCTCCCTTAGGATACAGAGCTCAGTATTGAAGAGGCAGCATATTCAGAATCACTAATCAATCCACTTCCAGACAATGCTTGGGAGAAAAGTCAAAAGCCCATTAAAATTCCTAGAGGTTAGTGGTCACTTGTAGAATCATTGGCACTTTGGGGGACCCTCTTCCTTTCAGGCTCATGCTTTCTAGCCACATGGTCATGCTGACTGGTGTTAGTTACAGACCAGTGATCTGGACACCCCTGGTGCTTCACTTCCCGGAACACCGTGGACCGCATTCCAGGTTCTGCTTTATCCCAACTCATGTCCACGTCTCTGTGATCTCAGTGTCCATACGGACAGCCCAGGCAATGCCACAGGCTCAGCCTCCTAACTCCTTTTTTACTTCTCCTCCAATGACCTTTACCTCCATTTCACCTCCTCCCCACTTCCTCTCCCTCCCCAAACCCCACCCTGGTCTTGAATCTCCTGGAATTAGTCCACTTTTGAAATCTGAAAACTCTAGGTACTTTTTTTCCAACGTCCAACTCAATCTTCTCACTCCTGGTACCGCTTCTCCTTGACCTGGTTGAGCTCTCTGATCCCTGAGAGCCTCCACTGGACTCAAGGCTCACGATGACCTTCACTTTCTCACTCCACTTTTCCATACCCTGCTGAACCCACACTGAAAGCGAATCCTGAATCAATTCCACCGTTTCCTCTTCTGCTCCGACAGGCAGGCTGCAGAGCACAGCTGGGAAAATGACACCAACACATAGTAAGGCTGGTGGCACAACTTATTCAAAATTTCCCAAATCACCAGACTGCCAAAGCTTTCAAGTAACCCTTTTCCCCTTCTGGAGTTGGTTCCTTCATCCATTTCCCATTCAGGTTATCTTTGACCTTGATCCTCTTCTTTAAGTCCTCTTCCCTGTCTCCTTCCCTTTCAGTAGATGACCTTTCTTCTCACATTACTGGAAACTAGAGGCCATCAGGTGTGAGGCCGGTGACTTTCCCTTCCCCATAGACATATCCTTACCTGCCCAGCTCTCTGCCCTCTCTTTTTTTTTTTTTTTTTTTAAGGGGCTCATGAAGACCACTCACCCCCTGACTTCTGGGAACAGGCCCTTGCTCTTCTACTTCTAAACTCTCACTTGCCTGCTGGCTCCTTCCTCTCGGTACTTCAGTCAAGAGCTGATTTACAATGTTTTATCAATCAGTGGGCCCATGTTTGTTTCTTGTATCGCATGCCTTTCCCTGGGTTCACTTTTTAAATACAGCCCCTCATTAACTTCTTTTTAAAATTTTTTTTAATTTAATTTTTATTTTATACTGGGGTATAGTCACTTTATAATGTTGTGTTAGTTTCAGGTGTACAGCACAGTGATTCCGTTATAGATACACATATATATCCATTCTTTTTCAGATGCTTTTCCCATATAAGTTGTTGCAGAATATTGAGTAGAGTCCCCTGCGCTATATGGTAGGTCCTTGTTGATTACCTACATTTTTACATATAGTAGTGTGTACCTGTTCATTTCAAACTCCTAATTTATTCCCCACCCCCGTTGCGTCTTTGGTAACCATAAGTTTGTTTTCTATGTCTGTGAGTTGTTTCTGTTGTGTAAATAAGTTCATTTGTATCATTTTTAAAGATTCCACATAGAAGGGATATCATATGATAATTTATCTTTTCTGTCTGACTTACTTCATTAGTATAATAATCTCTAAATCCATCCATGTTGCTGCAAATGGAAATACTTCATTTTTCTATGGCTGAATAATATCCCACTGTATATATGTACCACATCTTCTTTATCCATTCATCTACTGATGGACATTTAGGCTGCTTCCATGTCTTGGCTATTGTAAATAGGGCTGCCAGGAACACTGGGGTGCGTGTATCTCTTCGAATTAGAGTTTTTGTCTTTTATGTATATATGCCCAGGAGTGGGATTGCTGGGTCATATGGTAACTCTATTTTTTGGTTTTTGGGTTTTTTTTGAATTTTATTTTATTTTTTTTATACAGCAGGTTCTTATTAGTTATCTATTTTATACATATTAGTGTATATATGTCAATCCCAATCTCCCAATTCATCCCACCACCACCCCCTTCCCCCCTTGGTGTCCATACATTTGTTCTCTACATCTGTGTCTCTATTTCTGCCTTGCAAACCGGTTCATCTGTACCATTTTTCTAGATTTCCCATATATGCGTTAATATACGATATTTGTTTTTCTCTTTCTGACTTACTTCACTCTGTATGACAGTCTCTAGATCCATCCACGTCTCTACAAATGACCCAATTTTGTTCCTTTTTATGGCTGAGTAATATTCCACTGTATATATGTACCACATCTTCTTTATCCATTCATCTGCTGATGGGCATTTAGGTTGCTTCCATGACCTGGATATTGTAAATAGTGCTGCAATGAACATTGGGGTGCATGTGTCTTTTTAAATTATGGTTTTCTATGGGTATATGCCCAGTAGCTGCGATTGCTGGGTCATATGGTAATTCTATTTTTAGTTTTTTGGGGTTTTTTTTGCGGTACGCGGGCCTCTCACTGTTGTGGCCTCTCCCGTTGCAGAGCACAGGCTCCGGACGCGCAGACTCAGCGGCCATGGCTCATGGGCCCAGCCGCTCCACGGCATGCGGGATCTTCCTGGACCAGGGCACGAACCCATGTCCCCTGCATCGGCAGGCGGACTCTCAACCACTGTGCCACCAGGGAAGCCCTATTTTTAGTTTTTTAAGGAACCTCCATACTGTTCTCCATAGTGGCTGTACTGTTAGCTATTTATTTTTTAAAATTCTTTATGCTTCTGTGCTATAAACTGGGTTGTATTCCTCAATACTGTCTTCCAATTTACTAATTATCTCTTTAGCTGCGTCTAGAGTTTGTCTTATCTATGGAGTCTTTCATTTCAGCAACTGGGTTCCCAAATTTCCAATCGCTTCTTTTTCAAATCCTCAGTCACTTCTTTTTGTTTGTTTCTTAATTTCTCATTCTTTTATTTTTATTTTTAACTTTTTTGCCTGTGCCATGTGCAGCTTGCAGGATCTTAGTTCCCCAACCAGGATTGAACTGGGGCTCTTGGTAGTGAAAGTGTGGAGTCCTAACCAAAGGACTGCCAGGGAATTCCTTCATTCTTTTAAAATGGATATTATTTCCTTATTTCCCCCTTCAAGCAGCACAAACATACTATTTAAATCAGATCCATCTATAAATTTTTTAATTTGCATTCAATTTGTGTTTTGATTGTTGATCATACTGGTTGTCTCTTAACAATTGGTTTGGGGGTATTTTTGAGTAGTAAGCTTCTCTTTCTTATTCTTTTTTTTGGTTGGTGCTCTGTTTCTCCGTCTCCAACCCATCCCCCACTCCTTGCATCAGTCTTTAGGTTTTACAGTTGCCTCCAAGAGCAAAACCAGTTCTTTTATGCCGTGGCCCAGGCAACGGTCATAGAAGATGCTTTCAGTTTCCTTTTACCAATGGAGATGCTTTCAGCCTCTTCAAACACTGAACCTGGCTCTGGTCCTTTGTTTTTTTGTGTGTGTGTGTGTGTGGTATGCGGGCCTCTCACTGTTGTGGCCTCTCCCGTTGTGGAGCACAGGCTCCAGATGCGCAGGCTCAGCAGCCATGGCTCACGGGCCCAGCTGCTCCGCGGCATGTGGGATCTTCCCGGACCGGGGCATGAACCTGCGTCCCCTGCATCGGCAGGCGGACTCTCAACCACTGTGCCACCAGGGAAGCCCTGGTCCCTTGTTTTGCATGAAACACTTTTAGTTCCATTGCCTCATAAGACCCACAAACACCTGCCCCCAGACTCACAGACCAGCCACTCCATGCATCCCAATCCTCCTGAGTTTCTGTCCTGTTTCCACAACTCTAGCTATATCATTTTGTTTTCTCTTTTTGTATTTTATCTGTTATTGCTAACTGTTTGGAACAGAGGAGAGGCATTTGAACATGACTTGTTTTCCACCAAGATGGGAAGTCTTCCATAGGCTTCTCACCTCAACCCTAAGTCCCATTCTGATTCAATTTCTTTTCTTCCTTTCAGAGCCAACCATCTCAAAATTCTTCTTTGGTACAATGCAAGCTGGGTTCCACCACTATCATTTCACTCGTTTTCATAAAGGTCACCAATGACCTCCTTATTGCTCAATCTCACATGACCTTTAAGTTCTATCTTCTTGAACTCTGTTGCTACTGTCACTGGTGACACTTTCTTTCTTGGCATTCTCTCTTTCCTGAGCTTTTGTAACCTCCTAGCTTCCCAATTCTCCTCCTAACCTCTGAAGGATCCCTTTTCTCATCCATCTTTATGGGATGCTCTTCCATTTCCTTCCCCTTAAATGTCAAAACTCCCACAAGCTCCATTCTTACCCCTCTTCTCTCTTTACTCCTCACATATCCTTTGGGTAATATCCTCTATTCCTATGCCTTCAAACTACCTTTGCTTTATGACTTTCAAATCTATATCTCTAGGTCTCAGCTTTGGATTTATAGGTCCAATTTCTTACTGGTTATTTTCACTAAAATTTCCATACGCACTTCAAACTCAGTTGGACCAAAACTGAACTCATCAACCTCTCCTAAACTACTTAAAACAATTCCTTGTCTTAGTTGGTGGCACTACCACCAATCCATGACAAAACTCTGAATCATCCCAGACCCCTGAGCCAGTCGTCCCAATCCATTCCCAAATCCAATTAGGCACCGATGCTCCTCTCTCTTCCTAATTAATCCTCTCCCATTTCTTCTGTCAGTGCTTTAAATTTTGGGCTGCATTCTCTCTCATCTGATCTACCGCAAGTCTCCTGTTTCCTCAGCTAGTCCCTCCTTGCATGATCACCCTGCCTTTCTTTTCAGTCTTGTCCTCCACCCTGTGTTCTCTGGAATACCTATCACATCATGCTGCAATGACAGTACTTGCCTCCCCAAACTGACAACTCCTGGTACAAAACAGATGCTCGACAAACATTTCCTGTATAATGAATTAATGCATTATTGAGATCATCCTCTCCTTTCAATGCAAAATAAAGGACTTCTCAGATTCCCACTGGGAAGTTACGACAAAGGGATCAATGAAGAAAATTGGTATTTACTAAACCTCTATTACTGGTAGGAACTGGGATAGGTGGTTTATATCAATTATTTGGTTCAGAACATTATCATTCTAAAACTGATCCAAGGGGGTAAGGAAAATCCAGGGGGAAGAATCTTTAAAACATAAGAATTTACTGCAGCTCTAGGGAATAAGGAACACCCAAGGGAACAGTCTTTAAACCAGAAGACTTTACAGCCTTGTCGGTTTAGAATAATGATTGGGAACAACATTAGTAAATCTAGGTCTGTTGAAAATGGTTACAACTCCATCTCTCAACGCTGGTGCTCACTGCCCTTGAGACACTGTCGGACTCTTCCGACAACTTGGCAGCAGGAGAAACCTGTTAAAGTCCCTGAATCTTTTGACCAAAGAACCACTTCTTGACTTTGTCCAGTGTAACAAACACCTGTTATCTGTAGGGGCACTGGCTTGGTACAAGATAAAGCAAACAGAGTTGGAAAAGTCCTTTACATTGGACATTCCTGTTTGTACATTGAGTAACGATAAGTGTCACCCATTGTACATTCTGTTCCTCAACACCCCATGGTGTAAACTTACAAAGTGTGTGCTAGAAGGCAGTTTTCAGGGCAGCTAGACAACAAATCTGGCACAAAAACATAACTCTCAAAAATCTCTACCCAGAGGGAGTAACTAATTTTTATCCTTAATTGTATAAGAAAGAATGTTTTTCCCAATAGTAAGATTTTTTGAATAAAATCTTAGAAATCTTGGGAATTCCCTGGCAGTCCAGTGGTTAGGACTCTGCGCTTTCACTGCTGAGGGCGCGGGTTCAGGCCCTGGTCAGGGAACTAAGATCCCACAAGCCTCGCAGTGCGCCCCCCAAAATATCTCTGTGTGTGTGTGTGTGTGTGTGTGTGTATATATACATATTTATATATATATGTATCTTAGAAATCTTAGAAAGAAGAAGCAATGCAATGATACGAACTCTTAGCCAAAGCAGAATATTAAGTCACCCTGGGTATCACATGAAACTACTTTTTATTTTAAAGTAATTTTTTCTATTTCAAACTGTTACAAAAAGTCTCAACAAAGGCACACCATGTGTGCAACTGGTGTAGCTGGTTTAACATCATCTATTTCAAGAGACCCAGATGGTTCTAAGCAAATTTAGCTGGGTGCTGAAAACAAGGCTTCACCCATAGATCAAAATTAAGTTACTAGGGCTTCCCTGGTGGCGCAGTGGTTGAGAGTCCGCCTGCCGATGCAGGGGACAAGGGTTCGTGACCTGGTCCGGGAAGATCCCACATGCCGCGGAGCGGCTGGGCCCGTGAACTATGGCTGCTGGGCCTGTGCCTCCGGAGCCTGTGCTCTGCAACAGGAGAGGCCACAACAGTGGGAGGCCCGCGTACCGCAAAAAAAAAAAATTAAGTTACTAGAAAAATCATTCTTTCTAGTGTCCTTCATTGCTGAGGTTCTTCCCTAATACGCTTCATATTTTATTTCAATACTTCACTCTGGTTTTGACAAGCCAACCAAGGTGAAGTTGAGTTAATAACAAACTCAAACTCATGACAGATTTCTGATTTCCTTTGAACTTAGGTATGAGTGATAATAAAACTCTTCAGCACCAAAAAGCCAATTATTCGGTTTCACCCCTGAGTATCTACTCCATGACGGCATTTAGCTGATGCTTTTCAACATCTATTTATTAATAATCTGATTGGCATAGCCAAAGAAAATTATTACTCCACATAATGGTCTGCATATTCCAAAGGTATCTATGACTGTCTCCTTAAAGGGCTGGAAACAAGATGAAAGATTTTCAGATGCAGCTCCATGAAGTTTGTATTTACTAAGTTTATGTACCGAAAGGCTGTAAAGCCTGATGGACTAGAAACAGGTTTTCAATAGGTATTAGTGGGGAAATGTGATTTAAATTTGATTTAATAGCTTAGTATCGTTCAGACAGAATTACTATCCGTCTCAGAAGATCAAGTACAGAATTTGGTGGGCAACAGCTGACACGCTGCTTGGTTCAAATACAGAGTCTGTGTACAAGCAGAGGAGCAGATGGAAGCAATGCTTTCAGTGCATCAAAAGGAAAAAATTGCTTTGAAACCATGTCCATTGGAAATCATTAACTTCTTTTCTGTAAGGTCAGCTATCATCATCCCCTTGCCTCTCTTTTTTTTTTTTAAAGACTAAAATACTAGTGGAGACTTTTGTCCTTGGAGGTGTTAATCAGATAGATAACACCCAGGGATTTTAGAGAGAAATTCATTTTATAAAGATGAAGGCTCTGAATCTAAGAGTGGGAAGATTCAAGTGATCCTTTTTCGGACCTCTATCAAGTCCTTTGCGTCATGAGGAAGCGGATCAGTGCCCTGGAAAAAGTTAAGCAACCTTCCAGGCCTGGATGACTGAAGAGCTTATTTATTCAATGCCTTTTCTTCAACAGAATCCGGAACAGTGTTCACACTTCATATGCACACAATCTTCTGGGCTTAAGTTCACTATTCAGACGTCTCAACATCCTGTGCAGAAGGAGGTCTCATGCTCAATTCATTGAACCCAAGACACTACCAGTTATACCACCAAAAAAGAAAAATGTTGCCACTGATCACTGCACGATGCCATCGACTAACACACGTTTCATTTTTAGGGCTGTTAAAGATTGAAAACAATGGCCACCTTGGACTTGATGAAATATGGGAACACCAATAACAATAACACGTTGAGTACGACGGGGTGGACCACGCACTGTTCTGAGTGCTTTTCATGATTAACACATTTAATCTTCACAAGTACCTGATAAGTAGGGACTATTATTATATCCATTTACAGGGGTACAAAGAGGTGAATAACATGCTTAACTAGCTGCTAAGTGGCTGACCCAGGAATCAAACCCAATTGGTCTGACTCCAGTGCCTGCAGCCTTCACCTCTTCACCATTCAGCCTCTATGCTGTTGATGACTACTTTGGAGCAGTAGGACAGGTGGCTTGTCACCTCCTGGGGTCAAGATGTGCCAATCAGGATCCCCTCCAGGTGACTGAGAGCCGAGGAAGGATGGGTTCTGAAACCAGAACTTCCAGGCAGGAGGCCAACAGGTCGCAGGTCCAGGGCTCTGGCCAGTGACCACTCCCCTCCTTCACCTTGGAAAAGTGAACTCAAAAGCTCCCAGAAACATGTGACTTCCCAACTTATGTCTAAGGATGCCCCTTCCTGGATGGTAGAAAAGGAGTAGGGACTACAGGCTTTGGAAATGTGAGAACTCAGCACCTTCACTCCAAAAGAACTAACCTGATTAATTTCCCCACTTGCAGATCTCGTACTTGCCAAGGGTCTAACTCTGAAGTGGTTTCCACAAAGCATAACTGAAGTTAGAGAGAAGAAAAGAACAATTGTTCTGGAGTATATGACATGCATCCTCTCACTGAATCCTCCCAATCATCCTCTGAGGTGGGCATTGTTTTCCCCTTTTCACTGCTGGGGAAGTTCAGGACAATGAAGTCCCATTATCACTGAGCTCCAGAGCTCTGCTTTGGATCCTGTTTGGTTCAAGGCCAGTGAGTTCTCTGAATCTAGTACATTATCTGCTAAATGGGCCTGGCCAGCTGCGAGCTTTTGGCAGGTTCCTAAAGTGTCCTCATTCAAATGGCTCCAAGACCCAAAGGTTGTCGGTCACCATCTGTTTTAAGCAATCCATTCACTGAGCTACCAACAACTGGGCTCAACAAACATAAACACAAAGCTCTAGGTAAATAAACAGGAAAGCTGTGCCTTTTTTTTTTTAAGTGAAGTGCACTGTTTTCCCACAGTAATTAGGTCTCTTCTGAGGGGGAAAGAAAAAGCCAAATATTTGGGAAGCAACTGCAAAGTGACAGGAACTGAGGATGGATTTTACAGAAAATAGAAGAGGTTTGAGTCTCATGGAACAGAAGAGTTGGATGAATATCTTTTTCAAACCTCAAAAGACCGACATCCAGGGAACTATATTCAATACCCTATGATAGAGGTTGGTTCAAGATGGAGGAGTAGAAGGACGTGTGCTCACTCCCTCTTGCAAGAGCACCGGAATCACAACTAACTGCTGAAGAATCATCGACAGGAAGACACTGGAACTCACCAAAAAAGATAACCCACATCCAAAGACAGAGAAAAGAGAAGCCACAATGAGATGGTAGGAGGGGTGCAATCACAATAAAGTCAAATACCATAACTGGTGGGTGGGTGACTCACAAACTGGAGAACATTTATACCACAGAAGTCCACCCACTGGAGTGAAGGTTCTGAGCCCCACGTCAGGCTTCCCAACCTGGGGTCCGGCAACGGGAGGAGAAATTCCTAGAGAATCAGATTTTGAAGGCTAGTGGGAATTGATTGCAGGACTTCAGCAGGACTGGGGGAAACAGAGACTCCGCTCTTGAAGGGCACACACAAAGTAGTGTGTGCATCGGGACCCAGGGGAAGGAGCAGTGACCCCATAGGAGACTGAACCGGACCTACCTGCTAGTGTTGGAGGGTCTCCTGCAGAGGTGGGGTGTGGCTGTGGCTCACTGTGGGGACAAGGACACTGGCAGCAGAAGTTCTGGGAAGTACTCCTTGGCTGAGCCCTCCTAGAGTCTGCCATTAGCCCCACCAAAGAGCTTGTAGGCTCCAGTGCTGGGTTGCCTCAGGCCAAACAACCAACAGGGAGGGAACCCAGCCCCACCCATCAGCAGACAAGCAGATTAAAGTGTTACTGAGCTCTGCCCACCAGAGCAACACCCAGCTCTACCCACCACCAGTCCCTCCCATCAGGAAGCTTGCACAAGCCTCTAAGATAGCCTCATCCACCAGAGGGCAGGCAGCAGAAGCATGAAGAATTACAATTCTACAGCCTGTGGAAGGAAAACCACATTCACAGAAAGACAGACAAAATGAAAACGCACAGGACTTTGTACCAGATGAAGGAACAAGATAAAACCCCCGAAAAACAACTAAATGAAGTGGAGATAGGCAATCTTCCAGAAAAAGAATTCAGAATAATGATAGTGAAGATGATCCAGGAACTCGGAAAAAAAATGGAGGCAAAGATCAAGAAGATGCAAGAAATGTATAACAAAGACCTAGAAGAATTAAAGAACAAAGACCTAGAAGAATTAAAGAACAAACAAACAGAGATGAACAATACAATAACTGAAAGAAAAATACACTGGAAGGAATCAATAGCAGAATAACTGAGGCAGAAGAACAGATAAGTGACCTGGAAGACAGAATGGTGGAATTCACTGCTGCAGAACAGAATAAAGAGAAAAGAAGGAAAAGAAATGAAGACAGCCTAAGAGACTTCTGGGACATTAAACACAACAACATTCGCATTACAGGGGTCCCAGAAGGCGAAGCGAGAGAGAAAGGACCAGAGAAAATATTTAAAGAGATTATAGTCGAAAACTTCCCTAACGTGGGAAAGGAAATAGCCACCCAAGTCCAGGAAGCACAGAGAGTCCCAGGTAGGATAAAACCAAGGAGAAACACGCCAAGACACACAGTAATCAAACTGACAAAAATTAAACACAAAGAAAAATTACTGAAAGCAACAAGGGAAAAACAACAAATAACACACAAGGGAACTCCTATAAGGTTAACAGCTGATTTCTCAGCAAAAACTGTGTAAGCCAGAAGGGAGTGGCATGATATTTTTAAAGTGATGAAAGGGAATAAACTACAACCAAGATTACTCTACCTGGCAAGGATCTCATTCAGATTCGACGGAGAAACCAAAAGCTTTACAGACAAGCAAAAGCTAAAAGAAGTCAGCACCACCAAACCAGCTCTACAACAAATGCTAAAGGAACTTCTCTACATGGGAAACACAAGAGAAGAAAAGGACCTACAAAAACAAACCCCTAACAATTAAGAAAATGGTAATAGGAACATACATATCGATAATTACCTTAAATGTGAATGGATTAAATGCTCTAACCAAAAGACACAGGCTTGCTGAATGGATACAAAAACAAGACCCATATATATGCTATCTACAAGAGACCCACTTCAGACCTAGGGACACATACAGACTGAAAGTGAGGGGATGGAAAAAGATATTCCACGCAAATGGAAATCAAAAGAAAGCTGGATAGCAATACTCATATCAGATAAAATAGACTTTAAAATAAAGAATGTTACAAGAGACAAGGAAGGACACTACATAATGATCAAGGGATCAATCCAAGAAGAAGATATAACAGTTATAAATAATTATGCACCCAACATAGGAGCACCTCAATACATAAGGCGACTGCTAACAGCTATAAAAGAGGAAATCGACAGTAACACAATAATAGTGGGGGACTTTTAACACCTCACTTACACCAATGGACAGATTATCCAAACAAAATTAATAGAGAAACACAAGCTTTAAATGACACAATAGACCAGATAGATTTAATTGATATATATAGGACATTCCATCCAAAAACAGCAGATTACACTTTCTTCTCAAGTGCACACGGAACATTCTCCAAGATAGATCACATCTTGGGTCACAAATCAAGCCTCGGTAAATTTAAGAAAATTGAAATCATATCTAGCATCTTTTCCGACCACAACCTTATGAGATTAGAAATCGATTACAGGGAAAACAAACCCGTAAAAAACACGAACACATGGAGGTTAAACAATAGGTTACTAAATAACCAAGAGATCACTGAAGAAATCAAAGAGGAAATCAAAAAATACCTAGAGACAAATTACTACAAAAACACGATGATCCAAAACCTATGGGATGCAGAAAAGCAGTTCTAAGAGGGAAGTTTACAGCACTACAAGCCTACCTCAGGAAATAAGAAAAATCTCAAATAAACCATCTAACCTTACACCTAGAGGAAAAAGAGAAAGAAGAACAAACAAAACCCAAAGTTAGTAAAAGGAAAGAAATCATAAAAGTCAAGAGCAGAAATAAATGAAATAGAAACAAAGAAAAAAATAGCAAAGATCAATAAAACTAAAAGCTGGTTCTTTGAGAAGATAAACAAAATTGATAAACCTTTAGTCAGTCTCAGCAAGAAAAAGAGGGAGAGGACTCAAATTAATAAAATTAGAAATGAAAAAGGGGAAGTTACAACAGACACAGCAGAAATACAAAGCATCCTAAGAGACTACTACAAGCAACTCTATGCCAATAAAATGGACAACCTGGAAGAAATGGACAAATTCTTAGAAAGGTATAACCTTCCAAGACTGAACCAAGAAGAAATAGAAAATATGAACAGACCAATCACAAGTAAGGAAATTGAAACTGTGATTAAAAATCTTCCAACAGGGCTTCCCTGGTGGCGCAGTGGTTGAGAGTCTGCCTGCCAATGCAGGGGACACGGGTTCGTGACCCGGTCTGGGAGGATCCCAAATGCCGCGGAGCGGCTGGGCCCGTGAGCCGTGGCCGCTGAGCCTGTGCGTCCGGAGCCTGTGCTCCGCAACGGGAGAGGCCACAGCGGTGAGAGGCCCGCGTACTGCAAAAAAAAAAAAAAAAAAAAAAAAATCTTCCAACAAACAAAAGTCCAGGACCAGATGGCTTCACAGGTGAATTCTATTACACTTAGAGAAGAGCTAACACCCATCCTTCTCAAACTCTTCCAAAAAATTGCAGAGGAAGGAACACTCCCAAACTCATTCTATGAGGCCATCATCACCCTGATACCAAAACCAGACAAAAGTACTACAAAGAAAGAAAATTACAGACCAATATCACTGATGAATATAGATGCAAAAATCCTCAACAAAATACTAGCAAACAGCATCCAACAACACATTAAAAGGATCATACACCACGATCAAGTGGGATTTATCCCAGGGGTGCAAGTATTCTTCAATATCTGCAAATCAATCAATGTGATACACCATATTAACAAATTGAAGAATAAAAACCATATGATCATCTCAATAGATGCAGAAAAACCTTCTGACAAAATTCAACACCCATTTATGATAAAAACTCTCCAGAAAGTGGGCATAGAGGGAACCTACCTCAACATAATAAAGGCCATATACAACAAACTCACAGCCAACATCATTCTCAATGGTGAAAAACTGAGAACATTTCCTCTAAGATCAGAAACACAGCAAGGATGTCCACTCTTGCCACTATTATTCAACACAAGTTTTGGAAGTCCTAGCCACGGCAATCAGAGAAGAAAAAGAAATAAAAGGAATACAAATCAGAAAAAAAGAAGGAAAACTGTCACTGTTTGCAGACAACATGATACTATACATAGAGAATCCTAAAGATGCCACCAGAAAACTACTAGAGGTCATCAATGAATTTGGTAAGGTTGCAGGATAGAAAATTAATGCATAGAAATCTCTTGCATTCCTACACACTAACAACGAAAGATCAGAAAGAGAAATTAAGGAAACAATCCCATTCACCATTGCAACAAAAAGAATAAAATACCTAGGAATAAATCTACCTAAGGAGGTAAAAGACCTGTACTCCGAAAACTATAAGACACATGAAAGAAATCAAAGGTGACACAAACAGATGGAGAGATATACCATGTTCTTGGATTGGAAGAATAAATAGTGAAAACAACTATACTACTCAAAGCAATCTACAGATTCAATGCAATCCCTATCAAATTACCAGTGGCATTTTTTACAGAACTAGAATAAAAAATCTTAAAATTTGTATGGAGACACAAAAAACCCCAAATAGCCAATGCAGTCTTTTTTTTTTTAAATTTTTATTTATTTTATTTATTTATTTTTGTCTGCATTAGGTCTTCGTTGCTGTGCGTGGGCTTTCTCTAGTTGCAGTGAGTGGGGGCTACTCTTCGTTGCGGTGCACGGGCTTCTCATTGCAGTGCCTTCTCTTGTTGCGGAGCACAGGCTCTAGGTGCGTGGGCTTCAATAGTTGTGGCACGTGGGCTCAGTAGTTGTGGCTCGCAGGCTCTAGAGCTCAGGCTCAGTAGTTGTGGAGTACAGGCTTAGCTGCTCTGCGGCATATCGGATCTTCCCGGACCAGGGCTTGAACCCATGTCCCCTGCATTGGCAGGCGGATTCTTAACCACTGCACCATCAGGGAAGTCCCGCCAAAGCAGTCTTTGGGAAGAAAAAGACTGAGGGAAAAAAATGGAGCTGGAGGAATCAGACTCCCTGACTTCAGACTATACTACAAAGCTACAGTAATCACGACAATATGGTACTGGCACAAAAACAGAAATATAGATCAATGGAACAGGATAGAAAGCCTAGAGATAAACCCATGCACTTATTGTCAACTAATCTATGGCAAAGGAGGCAAGGATACTCAATAGAGACAAGACAACCCCTTCAATAAGTGGTGCTGGGAAAACTGGACAGCTACATGTGAAAGAATGAAATTAGAACACTCCCTAACACAATACACAAAAATAAACTCAAAATGGATTAGAGACCTAAATGTAAGACCAGACACTACAAAACTCTTAGAGGAAAACATAGGAAGAACACTCTTTGACATAAATCACAGTAAGATCTTTTTTGATCCACCTCCTAGAGTAATGGAAATAAAAACAAAAATAAACAACTGGGACCTGACAAAACTTGAAAGCTTTTGCAAAGCAAAGGAAACTACAAAGAAGACGAAAAGACAACCCTCAGAATGGGAGAAAATATCTGCAAACAAATCAACGGACAAAGGATTAATCTCCAAAATATATAAACAGTTCATGCAGTTCAATATTAAAAAACCAAACAACCCAATCCAAAAATGGGCATAAGACCTAAATAGACATTTCTCCAAAGAAGACATACAATGGCCAAGAAACACATGAAAAGCTGCTCAACATCACTAATTATTAGAGAAATGCAAATCAAAACTACAGTGAGGTATCACCTCACACCAGTTAGAATGGGCATCATCAGAAAATCTACAAACAACAAATGCTGGAGAGGGTGTGGAGAAAAGGGAGCCCTCTTGCACTGTTGGTGGGAATGTAAATTGATACAGCCACTATGGAGAACAGTATGGAGGGCCCTTAAAAAACTAAAAATAGAAGTACCATATGACCCAGAAATCCCACTACTGGGCATATACGCAGAGAAAACCATAATTCAAAAAGACACATGCACCCCAATGTTCATTGCAGCACTATTTACAATAGCCAGGTCATGGAAGCAACCTAAATGCCCATCGACAGATGAATGGATAAACATGTGGTACATATATACAGTGGAATATTACTCAGCCATAAAAAGGAACAAAATTGGGTCATTTGTAGAGACGTGGATGGATCTAGAGACTGTCATACAGAGTGAGGTAAATCAGAAAGAGAAAAACAAATATCGTATATTAACGCATATATGTGGAACCTAGAAGAATGGCACAGATGAACCGGTTTGCAGGGCAGAAATAGAGACACAGATGTAGAGAACATATGGACACCAAAGGGGGAAAGTGGCAGGTGGGGGGGTGGTGGTGTGATGAATTGGGAGATTGGGATCGACATATATACACTAATATGTATAAAATAGATAACTAATAAGAACCTACTGTATAAACAAATAAATAAAATAAAATTCAAAAAAAATTTTAAAAATCCTCTGATAAACCATAATGGAAAAGAACATGAAAAAGAATATATATGTGTATAACTGAATCAATCTGCTCTACAGCAGAAATTAACACAACATTGTAAATCAACTATATTTCAATAAAATTAAAAAAAAAAAGACCAATGGCCAGAAGAATACCAAGGATCATATAATAAAGAGTCACTACTCACCGCTCAAAATGAACCCATGTAAATGGTTTGCCATATTTGATTCTGCCCCTCCTTTTCTTTCTTTCTTTATTCAAAGAAAGTTTCACATTTATAGTTAAAGTCCTTTTCCTTTCTATTCCATGCTGACAGCTATCATAAATTTGTTGTGAATCTGGTCCATATTTTCATAAACTTTATATTTTGTACAATATGTAAATGTATCCATAAACAATATATTTTTTAAAATTAATTAATTAATTAATATTCGGCTGTGTTGGGTCTTTGTTGCTGTACGCGGGCTTTCTCTAGTTGTGACGAGCGGGGATTATTCTTCATTGCAGTGTGCAGGCTTCTCACTGCGGTGGTTTCTGTTGTTGTGGACCACAGGCCCTAGGTGGGTGGGCTTCAGTAGTCGTGGCTCACGGGCTCTAAAGCACAGGCTCAGCAGTTGTGGCACACAGGCTTAGCTGCACCACGGTATGTGGGATCATCCCGGACCAGGGCTCGAACCCATGTCCCCTGCATTGGCAGGCGGATTCTTAACCACTGCGCCACCAGGGAAGTCCCAACTATATATATATATATATATATATATATATATATATATATATATTTAGCGTTTTATTTATTTATTAACATCTTTATTGGAGTATAATTGTTTTACAATGGTGTGTTAGTTTCTGCTTTATAACAAAGTGAATCAGCTATACATATACATATATCCCCATATCTCTTCCCTCTTACATGTCCCTCCCACCCTCCCTATCTCACCCCTCTAGGTGGTCACAAAGCACCGAGCTGATTTCCCTGTGCTATGTGGCTGCTTCCCACTAGCTATCTATTTTACATTTGGTAGTGTATATATATGTCCATGCCACTCTCTCACTTCGTCCCAGCTTACCCTTCCCCCTCCCCGTGTCCTCAAGTCCATTCTCTATTTCCCAACAGTATATTCTTAAATGACTTCCCTCACTCAAGTTTATAAATTCCTTTAGGAGTTTTTTGTTTTTGTTTTTTTTTTAACATGGCGAGAGGTATGGATCCAATATTTTATTTTTTCCATATGAAATGTCAATTGACCCAATGTCATTTCCTGAGAAATTTATCTTTCCAAGCTGCCTTAACTACTATGTATCAAACTCTCATTACCAGCTTGGGTCTATTTCTATCTTTGTGCCAATACCACACTTAACTATGGTTATGCTATCTGGTATGATGAATCTCCCTCCTTGTTCTTTATTCAAAAATTATACTGGCTGTTTTTGGACTTTTATTCCTCCATATGAATTTTACATTCAATTTTATGACAATCCTGTTGGGGTTTTGATTGGAATTACATTTAATTTGGAGATTCATTTAGGAAATAATTTACTTCTTTATTGTATTTAGTCTTTCCATCCATGAACATGGAGTATTTATCATGTATTCAGGTCTCTGTTATGCCCTTCAACAAAATTTTGTCTATAAAAATTAGATTGTTCCTAGGTGCCTTAAGGCTGTGTTGGTATTAATCATGGTGTCTGCCTTCAGAGAGCTTTGAATGGGTTAGAGAGGCAGTTAAATGAGCAAGGGCTGTACTTGGAGGGATGCAAATAGGGTAGTATACAAATATTTGTAGTATACAAATATCTATGGTGGTACATATCCTGGGCTCTAACCCTTAGGAGGGTTGTACACTTAGAAGTCTAGTCTGAATCATCTCCATCTGCCTTTTCAAAACTTCAAGACACAGCCCAGAGTGTGAAATTACAAGAGAGAACCTAGGGCTTCTGCAATTCAAAAAATCTCCTCTTTGTAAACATCTTTTGGGTGAATAGAATCAGTGTTGATGCTGACAATATTTATGATTAGGCTAATTATTTTGCTGTTTCATTAATGAAATCAGGATATCACCAAAAAGAGAGAGAAGACTGAAAGCTTCTGCTTCGTGACTACAAAAAAAGAAAAACTCACTGTGTAACTTTAAGTTATTTGACATCTCATTGCAACATGTGAATAGTTCCTCTATCTTTATAAGACTTCTTTTTTTTTTTTTCGCGGTATGCGGGCCTCTCACTGTTGTGGCCTCTCCCGTTGCGGAGCACAGGCTCCGGACGCGCAGGCTCAGCGGCCATGGCTCACGGGCCCAGCCGCTCCGTGGAACGTGGGATCTTCCCAGACCCGGGCATGAACCCGTGTCCCCTGCATCGGCAGGCGGACTCTCAGCCACTGCGCCACCAGGGAAGCCCCCAAGACTTTTTTAAAGAAGGAAAAACACACACACATAAATTTTTTTGGCTGAACCATATGAGAGTAAAAGTATGTTGCATGGTACTTCCTTCCTAAATATGTCAGCATGTATTTCTAAGAACAAGGACATTCTCCTATATATCTACAATATAATAATCACAGGCAAGAAATTTAATATTGACTCAATACTATACCACACTATTAGGTAATATAGGGTCCAGATTCATTTCCCAATTGTCTTATAATATCTTTTCTGTGTCCTACACAAGTCCACCCCTTTTGTTAATCCAGAATCTAATCAAGGATTAGGTGTTAAATTCACTTGTCGGAATTCCTTTAGACTCCTTTAATCTAGGGCAGTCCCCCAGGCTTTTGTTTTGTTTTGGTCTTTGGTCTTTGATGACACATTGTGTTTTGAGGATTTTTGGCTAGTTGCTTTGTGGAGTGTCCCTCAGTTTGGATTTGTCTGATTGCTTCCTCCTGATTGGATTCAGGTTAAATATTTTTGGCAAGGATAACCCATATTATGATTGTGACGTTGTGTCCTCAGTGTATCACAATGGGAGGCACAGTATGTCATTCTGTCCTATTATTGGCAATGTAAAATTTGCTTACTTGATGGCATCCACTAGATTTCTCCACTGTTCATAATTAATAAATAATCTCTGGGATGATACTTTGAGGCAGTGTAAATTCCTGTTCCCAAATACTGTTTCACTCAATGGTTTTAGCATCCATTGGTGACTCGTGCTTGAATCAATTATTACTATGGTAGCTGTAAAATGGTCACCTAGACCTTGACACTTGGTATTGCTTCTCTGGCTCTGTCCACTGGTTTCCTAACCATGAATTCAGGCTCGTCCCTTTGATGTTGCTGCTTTTGACCAGTTTGATTAACTGTCTTCTTAACCCTTAGTACTAACTGGTCAGCACAGTCAGGTCTTTTTTAGATTTACCAGAGCACCAGTGAGCCAGGCCTACACAGAAAGCGAATACTACTTTGAGCTATATCTATTAACAATAATGATTACTACCAACAATCTCTAGCTTCCCTGAAGGCAGAGATAACCTGCATCGTGATTCTCCTCAATTAGAGAGCTAGTCCTCATGCTGGATAGATGCACTTTTGGCCCACATGTTTGTTTGTTTTTTTAACATCTAGCTCTCAGATGGCAAACTGTACCACAAAGAGCAAAGGCAACATCTTAAGGAATGAAATATAATGTTTTCCATTGTCCTCAAAATGATACTATTAGACACAGACTGAGTAAGGACACTGACTTTTCCACTTCATGTACCAAAATGGATAATAATCCTTCAAAACTGCAAATGGGGGTGTTTTGTGCAAACTTCTTTTCAGCATGTTCTGATGACTTATTAGAGAAAACTGCAGATTTTGTAGGTGGCTGGTTATAATAATCTAAGGTTAAGTTGAAGACATCATGTCTAAAAATAAAGCAAATGCTTTTTCCTTTCTCTAATCCTCAATTAGAAGCCATTTAAGGAAGGCTTGTAAATATGGATTCTACGGTTCTCACGGGCTCCCCTGCTTCACAAATTAATTTTAGTACATTTTGAAATGGGTAAATAAATTATTTTACCCTACATCCATCCATACTGCCCTCTTGATTTTAACATCAATACAAATACTAATACTAATGAAATGAACTTCATGACGACTATTGCAATAACAAATCCTCAATAAATAGAGCTCTCCTTAGATGGTGAAATTCCCTCTTTGTCGGTTGGTAACTTCCAGTGGGAACTATTTGTGGTCAGGAGGAGAACTCTTTTGGCCATCTCTCCAAGGCAATGCAAATTGAGCCAAGTCAAAATATTGAAATGTTTCCTCAATTCATCCAAAGAAGACACCCATCCAGGGGAAGAAACTAGATTTCTCAGGTGGACCTATGTAGTTGACTAAATGAGATAATCTAGCTCCCCAAAATCAAGCACAACTCAGTGACTGAAAATGACTTGGTCTTAACCACGGAGAAAAGAAAATAGTCAGAAGCTGGATTGAAAGCCATGGGAAAGTCCTTCTCAGGGCCAGGGTGCTCTCCATCCTGGAGCAACCAGAACTTTCCTTTTTCTGTCACTCCTCTTCCTAAATAACCTCACTTATTTCTATCTCTGAATCATGACCTTACACCTCCCTCTGAACTCCAGACTCATATATCCAACTCCTTACCTACCATTTCCACTTGGAAGTCTCATTGGTATCTCAAACTGATTGTGTCCCTGCTGGGGCACTTGACTTCCTGCTTCTCCTGCACTGTTCCCTACCACCCACTCAGGGTCCAAAGACAAAGCTAGAAATCCTGAGGTCATCCTTACTTTGCCCCCATCTGATGCATCAACCCCCAAAGAAAGTCAGTCTGTTTCCAAAATACACCTATCTTTATCCACTGCTGTCTCTCCAGCCCAAGCCACCATCATCTTTGGTCTGGATTCTTGCACTTGCTGCCAACTGGAATCCCTGCTTCTATTCCTGTCGTCCTCCCACCACCCTCCACAGAGTGGCCAGAACAAACGTTGAAAGACATAAATCACACACTGTAATTGGGCATCCTAAACTGGATGCTGGAACAGAAAAAGGACATTAGTGGGAAAACTGGTGAAATCTGAATCAAGTCTGCAGTTCTGAAAAATGATTCATGGTTATATAAGATGTTAACATTTAGGGGAAGCTGGGTAAAGGGTATATGAGAACTCTCTGCACCATCTTTGCAATATTAGTGTAAATTTAAGACAATTCCAAACTAAAAAATTTATTAAAAAAAAAAAACCCTAAATATCATGTCTCTCCTTTGTTTAAAATCCCCGCATAACTTCCCACTGCGCTAAAATCCAACCTCTAGCTACGGCCTCATAGGTTTTACACGATCTGGCTTCTGTTACTTCCTCCATCTCATTTCCTACCAGTCTGCTCTCATCCCTAGTGCTCTGGCTGCTGGTTTTCTGACAGTTCCTGGATTATGCCAGGCTGCATCAGGGGCTTGGGCCTTTGCCCTTCTTGTCCCTGTATTAGTGTGCTAGGGTTGCTATAACAAAATACCACAGATGGAGTGGCTTAAACAACGCAATTCCATTTTCTCAGAGTTCTGGAGGCTGGAAGTCCAAGATCAAGGTGTTGGCAGGTTTGGTTTCTTCTGAGACCTCTCTCCTTGGTCTAGTATGGCCAGCTTTCTGCTGTGTCCTCACATGGTCATCCTCATGTGGTCTTTCCTCTGTGCTTGCACTTCCCTGGTTTCGTGTATCCAAGTTTCCTCTTCTTTGAAGGATAACCGTCAGATTGGATTAGGGCCCACCCTAACGGCCTCCTTTTAACTTAATCACCTCTTTAAAAGCCTTATCTTCAAACACAGTTATAGTCTCAGGTACTCCAACATGAATTCTGGGGGGACACAAACTCAGCTTACAACAGTCCCCTTGCCTGGACAACCCTTCAGAGGGTCGGCTCCTTCCCAGCCTCAGGTCTCACATGGATTTGTCACCTCTTCTGAGAGGCGTTTCCTGACCACATGGCTTCTAGCTGAGCTCCCCTCCATCCTATTTATCGCCTTCTTAGCACTTCCTACAACTGGAATCCTTTGTTTACTTGCTTATTATGTGCTTTCCCCCATTCCATGAGTAGTGGAGACCTTGTGTGTCTTATTGCTGTATCCTCATTGCCTCTTACAATGCCTGGCACATAGTAGGTACTCAAAATTTGTTGACAAGAAATGGTTAATTGACAATTCAGACAAAAGCAGAGTCTCATTAGAAAATCATCTGTAACGTAGTTAATCCCAAGGTAGGACCATAACTGAAGCAATACTTAATATTTGTATAGCACTTTACAGTTTATGAAGTGCTTCCAGGTAAATTAACCTGGACGAATCCTCCACACTGTGATGCAAGCATTATTTATTCTATTTTCTCGATGAAGAAGCCAAGACTCCATTGCTTAAGTCATAGAGCTGGGGTTTCAATACATATCTTTTTGTTTCACAAAGAACAACTTTGTGTTTTTTCATTATGACATAGCTGAACTAGAAACTAAATAAATTCCCCAAACTTGGGGACTTCCCTGGTGACGAAGTGGTTAAGAATCTGCCTGCCAATGCAGGGGACACGGGTTCGAGCCCTGGTCCGGGAGGATCCCACATGCCGCGGAGCAACTAAGCCCGT
Source organism: Grampus griseus (assembly GCF_964374135.1). Taxonomy (NCBI): domain Eukaryota; kingdom Metazoa; phylum Chordata; class Mammalia; order Artiodactyla; family Delphinidae; genus Grampus; species Grampus griseus. Next base: position 13,413,835 of record NC_139014.1, on the reverse strand, counting down.
GCGCCACAACTCCTGAAGCCTGCGCACCTAGAGCCCATGCTCCGCAACGAGAGAGGCCACCGCAATGAGAAGCCTGTGCACCGCAACGAAGAGTAGCCCCACTCACCGCAACTAGAGAAAGCCTGCGCGCAGCAAAAAAGACCCAACACAGCCAAAAATAAATAAATAAAATAAATACATTTATATAAAAAAAAAATCCAAAAACTTTTTCTAGGCAATTTCCAAGGGCAGCTCTGTGAAGGACAGAGCCTCATGCTTCCAGGAACTAAACTGGACATGTTTTCCATCTGGTCAGAGAAGTTTCACTGCTGAGGAATAATGGCTAATGAGAAGAAATATAGTGCCCCCCGGCCCCTTTATCGTGTGTGTGGGGTGGTGGTGGTTATAAATATGCTTTTTGTAAACTGTTCTGTTTGCAAGGGTATGAAGAAGTGAAGAAATTTGGAAAACCTGATTTCCTAAGTATTCACTGTTGGTTTTAAATAGCACTTAATATTTCGTTTAAATCTGTAGTTCTCAGCCTTGATGGCTCTTAGGTTCCCCTGCGGGAGCTCTACAAATCCCAGTGACTGGACCCCAATCCCAGACAAATGAAATCAGAATCCTGCGGAGTGGGACGGTGGCATCAGCGAGTCTAAAGCTTCCCACGTCACTTTAATATGCAGCCATGATTGAGAATCATTGGTCTAGATCCTCAGATGGGGTGGGGATGGCATATCCTACGCCCTCCAAAAAGAACATATCAGGTTTGACTGCAGGGTAGACTCTAAAAGGCCATACACACTTCTATGTGGAATCTAGAAAAATGGTACAGATGAACTTATTGACAAAGCAGAAATAGAGTCACAGATGTAGAGAACAAACTTACGGTTACCAAGGGGGGAAGGAGGAGGTGGGACAAGTTGGGAGATTGGGATTGACATACATACACTACTAAGTATAAGATAGATAACTAATGAGAACCTACTGTTTAGCACAGGGAACCCTACTCAATGATCTGTGGTGACCTAAATGGGAAGGAAATCCAAAAAAGAGCAGATATATGTATACATATAACTGAATCACTTTGCTGTACAGCAAGAAACAAATACAACATTGTAAAGCAACTATACTCCAATAAAAATTTTAAAAAAAGAATAACCATAAGAGCTTGTTAAATATGCTCATTCCCAATTACTCTGCAGATTACTTATTAATTTCAAAGGAAAAATGTACCTTTGCAATGAAGAGTTCTAGAAGACACCACCTTAAATAAGTGATCAAATTTAGCATCACCAATAACAGGGCAATGGCATATGAACCTCCTGATGTGACGCAATGGGAAGTAAACAACATTACTTCTGTAGTATTCTTGCCAAAGATGTTTATTATGAATCTAATCGCGAGGAAACAATCAGACAAATCCAGAGTGTAAACAAGACAACTGACCTGGACTCTTCAAAAATGTCATTATCATTAAGGAAAAAAAGCCAAAGGTACTATTCTAGAATTTAGATTAAAAGAGACTAAAAAGAAGAGATAATCAAATGAAATCCATGATTCTTGATTGAATCCTGTATCAACACAAATAGCTAGGATGTTTTGGAGATAATTTGAGAAATTTTGATATGGACTCATACTGAATAATATTATTCTATCAATATTACATTTCTTGGATGTGATATGGTATTATTATTATGCAAGAGAACGAGAGAACGCTTTTGTTCATAGGAGATAACGTGCTGAAGTATTTAGGTGCAAAGTGTTATGATACCTGCAATTTAATTTCAAATGTTGTAGCTAAATGCATACGTTTTCACTAAAAAAAAAAAAAAAAAAAAGTCCACACACTTCCGATTGGAAAATTCTGTGTTCCTAGAGGGACAGTGTCAGAAGCACTGCCCTAGACCAGTCTGCACCCCAGACCAATTAAATCAGGATCCCAGGATGGGTGGAACCCAAGCAGGAGCCATTGTTAAAGCTTCTCAGATGAGTCCAACGTGCAGCCAAGGCTGAGAACCACTGCTTTTAAGTGGTACCTGCTTTGTTTGGAAGAGGAAGTGGACGCAAGGCTGCCCCCCATTAACCACAATGAACAACAGTAACCTGGCAGCAGCTGACACTCGAATGATAAGCACTGACTCTCCCAGATCTAGATTTATGGCCTTGGACAAACAACAGAGCCTTACTTTTTGGCATGGTGCCATCCTCCTCAGCACTAATTAAGGCCTAAAGAATTCTCATCAGTATGTGCATAAAACAAATGGGTCTCGATTTAAGACAACTTCCCCATTGTGTCCTGGTTAATGTAATCACAGTTTACAGGTTTTCTCAATCATAAATATACTAGTTTTATTTTAACAAGGAGGAGAAGATATTTAAATCTAGATATCCCAATTTTTACACTAGATATTGGGTCATGTAAAAAGATGACTTAGGTGGTAATTGATAATAGGATAACAGCATGTACTCTATTCGATCAGTAATCAATATGATTATCACTAGCGTCTTTCAATTTAATTACTGCTTCTTATCGTCATCCATTTCATTAAAGTTTTGGCAGGTAGGGAAGGAAATAGGGTGCAGATAGCAGTATGAAGGATGGTAGCTGAATGATAAGACTATATACCCAGAAAATGCAAAGAAGTGGCCTGAGTTTATTAAATAATTTGGCAAAGCAGTGAGACGAGAGAAACACCCACCACTGCACTGCTTTCTTTAGCAATTCTGCCTCCCACCAGAAACTCCATACTCATCCCTGGACAGAAAAAGAGCATGCCAGCACACACCATCTGCTTAAGGCTCCAGTTTTGAACCCCTGGACAAAGCTATCTTTTAATGAAGTATTATTACATAAATATATATTTCTCAAGTTCTGATTTGGAAACATTAACAAGTGTGAATGAAAACCAATGGAGTCTTCCTTTTCTGCCTCCAGGGACCAAGCTTGAACCAGCTGGGTAACCAACAGCTGCTGCTGAATATGGAAATTAGAGGAAGACGAATTGGCAAAGAAGAAGTCTAATCAAGCTGGGGCTGGCCTGTCTGGTCCAATAGCTCAGAAGCAAGACCTGGGGATTTATGGATCAGAGCCAGGCAGAGGCTGGGCAAACACATGCAGGGCCTCTTCAGTGAACTCGGACTTGGGCAAGTTGGGTGCCATGACAGAGAGATAAGGAGCTGGCTCCCCCGGGCAGCCTCAGAGCCAGCCAGTTGTGGAGGTGGAGGCCACACAGGGTACACTAGCTGGCATTTCTCCCAGAGGAAGCAAATTGTGTTGACATGGACTGCCCACAGGTGCCCTGGGGTTCAGTGCTTCTCCTGCAGGCCAGCCTAAGTCTCAGAGAGAACTGGCCTTTGGCGTGGGTAGAGGGTGCTGACTGTAAGCACGGATCCTGACTTTAGGGTGACTAACCTGGTATTTTAAATTCCTAAGAGAGTAGTGACAAAGCTAAATTCCTAGGAGAGTAGTGAAAAGACCCTAGCACTTGCCAAAAAAGGGGATACAAGACAGTAAATGATAACCATGTGATTTGTTTTTTTTTAGATTAGACCTGAGCTGAGGATAAACCAGAAGATTACGCTGGTCCTGTAAGGATCAAGGCGAGGCCGCACATCCATTCCATACCTCTACAAACGGAGCGGGTTTTAACTATTCATGAAGACAGGACAGAGCGACAGAGGAAAAGAGAAAGCAAGGCGATTTGTCTAGAAAGATTAAAAGATGTTTTAAACCCCTTTGCCTCCCCCGCACCCTGTAATTGTGACAGGAAAAGCAATTCAGGCATCTCTGATCTCTATCACCCTTTTCCTGATGGTCTACAGCTACATCAAAATGGTCAAGACCACTTCAAGATCCAGTGACTGTCAACTGTTCAAAGAAGTACATTTAAGTAGGGAATGCAGCACAGCTATTAAATATTACTGGGAAGGATACTTCATGACATGGTAAAAACAGGATGTTGTATGAGTCAATTTTAGGGAAATTGGCTGAAAAGTAAATTCATTAACACTTTGCAGGATGAACCAAAATGCTAACAGCAGTTATCTCTGAAGTATGGGATTACTACTGGGTTTGCTTTCTTTGTGTGTGTTTTCCAAGTTTTAAGAACCATGTTAATTTTCCAATCAGAAAAGAAGGGTTCAAGGTACACTGTGCAACACTATTTTAGACAATGAGGCTTTGACGCAGTTGGCCAGCAAAGTACCTCTGATTTCAGGCTGTTGACAAGGACACGGGACTGAACGGCTCTGTTAGGTCACCCACCACCAGGGGACGCTAACCATTGAGGATCCTGAACTTACTGGGGGAAGAGCACCCTTGCAGGTTGCATTCTTCTCTGGAAAGTTTCAGGAACTCTAGAGAAGGCATTCAGCTGGGATGGATCTATCAAGGGGTCAAATTTGGAGATGTGGTGCATGCCATTCTGATCTGAGTCCCTCTGACCAGGGGTTAGCAAACTCTTTTTTCTGTAAAGGGCCATGTAGTAAATATTCTAGGCTTTGCAGACCACATGAGCTCTGTTGTAAGTACTCATTCTGCTGGTGTAGCATGAAAGCAGCTTAGATATCCACAGATGAGTGAATGTAGCTGTGTTCCAAAATAACTTTATTTACAAATAAAGTAGTTTGTCAACCCCTGATAATCTTCAGGTTTCCTAACTTAGTTCAAGAAGCTGAAGTGACCGGGCACAAGCCATGGCAGTCCCTGTGAATAGATGGGTCATTATGGAATGTCACTCCTCAAGCGCTTTCCATTCCAAGGGTTGACTAGTGGTGACTCTTCACACCGAAGGAAGGGACGCCCATTAACGCGCTAATGTTTTTAGTCATTTAATATGTTGGTTCGCCCCCAACCTAAACCATGAGTCCCTGGAATTTGAGAAACAGGTCTGAGTTTTTAACACCATCCATGCAGCTCACACAGTGACATCTAAATAGAGAGTGCTGGATGTGCTCTTATTGAATACTGAGTGAATGAACCAGTGTCCTCCCTTATCATGCTGGTATGAAATGTAGTTCTTGGGTGACTCCTCTTGGGAACCACTCAAGCTCTGTCCAGGCAGACTCCACCTTGAATGGGACACCCTGAGTTCTGCACAAACACACCCATACTTTCTAGAAGTATTTGTTCTTGCCAAGGGCAGGAAATTTCTAGAAGATGTCAACATGAAGAAACAGAGTCAGCCTGGCCAAAGCTGTCCCTTCTAGAGAGTTTCTTAGTTTATCTCAGTGACTGTTTTCACAAAAAAAGGTTTTCAAATTGACAACGTTTATGACCTTAGATAGTTCTTCTGGGCACTTAGGTATCTCCTTGGCCTCCTGCATCTTGTTTTGCATCTCCTTGGCTCAATGACGGCACCAAAGGGGTCACCTTGTCAGAACTCTCTTACTCATTTTGCCACAGCCTCAATTTTCATCTTTCTCCACAAATGCAAAACATGAAAATGAAGTAGAAATCAATAAGTGAAGCCCTGCAGCTTCTAGATACAGGTTCTTCCCTCAATGCGTCCTGATGGAACCCACAACCCAATGTCAGGGTGAGGTTCTTGTAGGTCAAACCATCCACTCCCAAGGGGATGGGGATTTAGAAATGTATCACCCCGACAGAAAGAGGTGGGGCAAAAGCCAGGTCAGAAGTGAATTTTAAGCAATACTAATAAACAAAGTTCTTGGCTAAAATTTAGCGAGAGTCAGAATGCCTCACGAGGTAAACATCTGCTGGAGGGTTACGCTGATTTTTTAAGGTGGGATTTGTGTGCGTGTGTGTGTGAATACGTGAACATATGCACAGCCCAGAAAATATGTGTATCCATGTATGTGTGCACACATACACCTGATTGCATTCATTCTTCTAAGCAAATGTCATTGAGAAGATTTGTGTTCAATCCAATGATCTAGAGTTCCAAGGTCCCCATCAACCTTCTTGATCCCCAGAGACAATCACTCCAGATGATAGAGATTTCTGCACAGAGGCCATGGAAAGTACAGAATGATGAGAAGAAAAGCCAGAGCTTCTCTGAGGTCCCAGGCACAGATCGTGCTGCTGGCCCTGGCCACACAGGAGCTGTGAGGGGCTCTCAGAGTCCGTGAGGGGAGAGCGCGGTATGGATTGGGGCGGGGCATGGGGTGGGGTGGCAAGGGGGCTACTCACGCTGTTGTTGCTTCCTTTGTTGTCCTCATACTTGGTTTCTATATGAATGGAGAATTTTGGCAGAAAGGAACACTACGGAAAAAAAGAAAAGTTTCATCAACACACCGTCCTTTCTCTCTTCACATCTTCAGTTTAGCCTCCGGCTGCTCTCCTGACCGTTTGGTTGCGAGCACTGTCCACGATCAGAAATGTTAAGATACTAGTTCCATGTCCGTATGCAAGGAAAGCCACCTTTTTGGCAACGTGAACACGATTTCATCCAGGAGTCAGGCCGGAGAGAATAATTAAGCAATCAGGCAAGTCGCCGAAGAGGACATTTCCCAAAAGAATATGCTTTATGAGTCCGACCACAGGCTTTAGAAGAGCAACCCCCTGGAACAGAGACAATTCCAGTTCCAGGGTGCTTCACTTCAGGGAGTAGCTGCCACTGCTGGATGCCTGGGAACCAGCCTTAACCATGATGTACATATTCATGTAAAGCTAGAGGCGGTAGCGTAGAGCTTTAAGATTATAAGTTACTTAGGCCTACCCAGGTGACCCACGATAATCTTTCCAAGGTAAAGTCAGTTAATTAGCAACCCTCATTCCATGTGCAATCTTAATTCAGGTTCCAGCAATTTGAACATATACATCTTTAGGGAGCCATTATCCTGCCTAACACAGGGTGGAATGTGTGTGTGTTTGTGTTCTGTCTTTTTACTCTTGAATAAAATATCTAGAATTTGGTGTAAAAAAAAAAGATTATAAATTACTGAAGTCAGACAGACTTGTTTTAGTTTTGGATTTATCACTTGATAGCCATGTGACTTTGGACAAGTCACTGAACTTGTCCGAACCCCAGCAATATTGAAACAGGTAAAATAACGATTACTTAACAGTGACATTGTGAGGGTTAAATAAAATCATGTGCATAAAACGTAACAGTGCTGGGCATCAAGCCAACTTTGCACAGAGGGCAGCAAATCAGTATGAGGCTGCAGCTGAACTTGACATGAAATGCGGCCTCTCTTTCTGTCGGCACAGGGGAGAAAAACCCCAAATGCACACCATCCTGGAGTCCCCGTCTCCTTGAGCCCATTCTATGTATTCAGTAGACTATAAGGGTTAGCGTAGCTTGAGAAGAGGATTTTTTTGGTTTGTTTGTTTTTTGTGGTACGCGGGCCTCTCACTGTTGTGTCCTCTCCCGTTGCGGAGCACAGGCTCCGGACGCGCAGGCTCAGCGGCCATGGCTCACGGGCCCAGCCGCTCCACGGCATGTGGGATCTTCCCAGACCGGGGCACGAACCCGTGTCCCCTGCATCGGCAGGCGGACTCTCAACCACTGCGCCACCAGGGAAGCCCGAGAAGAGGATATTGATGGATGTCGATGTAGCCTTCCTCCTGCTGGCACTGAGCAGGGCATTCACCTTCTCTACCACCAGAGATGGGATTGAAGACTACCGGCTAAAATGACCTAGCAACTCCACTGGGAGCTGCTGGTGTTGGAGGAGTGAGGCTTGGGCCAACACGCTCACAGTCCAAGAGGTTGGCTCCTTTATTTATTTATCCAACGTACACAGAGCACATATTCTACACCTGGCACTGGTCTAAGAGCTTCCAAGTTCTAATTCCTTTATTCCTTGTCACCACCCTATGAAGTAGGAACTATTATCATCAGCCGTGTGTTAAAGATGAGGAAACGGAGGCACAGAGAGGGTAAGTAAATGGCCCATGATCACATAGGTAGTGAACAGTAGAGTTGGGATTGAAAGTCTTGTGGCCTGGTCCCCGAGTCCATGCTCTTGATGACTACCCCACTGGTTCTCAGCATGGGATCTCTGAGCCAGTAGCAGCAGGATCCTGGAACTTCTCAGAAAGGCAAATTCTTGGGGCCAATGCCAGACCCAGTGAATCAGAAACTCTGGGGATGGAGCCCAGGCATCTGTGTTTAACAAGCCCTCCAGGGATGCTGATGCAGGCTTAAGTTGGAAAACCACCTCACTATACCATGCATGGGGAGGAAAGAGAGAGAATGCATTATCTAAAACCCCGAGGTCCACAACATGCACCCTTGCCCCATACGGTCACCCCACCGTGACCGTGATCCCCTTTCAGCCCAGCTGAGACCCCCCCCAATGGCATCTGTGCAAGAAGGCAGAGGCCTTCGATGTGCCATTGATAATTCTGCTGACATCACATGCCTGTGTGCATTCGGTGTTCATCTGTCTTAATCTGAGTGAAACAAGCAAGCTGAACGTGACTAAGGAAACATGGAAACAATCAATCCCAGTAATTGCTTTTATGGAGAATGAAGCCCTGCGATCATTCATTAACACTTTCTTTGCTGTCTCCTCTCAAACCTCTCACTGCACAACTGCTGCCCTCACACCCAGACCCAGGGAGTTCTCCAAGGAGGGGCCTCCCATAGTGAATCGAGATGGAGCGGCTCAGAGCCCCACGGCAGAGCTCTCAATCAACACGTGAACTTGAGGACACACACCTGCAGAGACCCTTTTAAAAATAACAAGCTTCAGGTGAACCGATTTGTCCTTTTTAACCCATAATTCATGAGGCTAAATCCAACGTGTGCACAGTACAAGGTGGCGAGAGAACAGAGCTGTTCAGGGTGGGGAGGTGGGTCTGGGTGCGTCAGAGTGGAACCCCGCAAGGAGTTTTTATCGGTTGAATCTCTAAACCACTTAACTAAGGTCAAACAAATGAATTTTAGCATTTGGGTATTAAACCCAAATACAAAATGCAAAACTCTTATGCAAGGTAACAGATGTTGTTATTTTTGAGTCAAGGACTTAGGTTATTTTCATGTCAGAATGGTAACCCTGCCAGAGGCTAGAAGTGCACCTGGTTTCCGCAAGGCAGTGGGCAGACCTGGGTCAGCCAGGCCAGCTCCAGGCTGGTCAGTGCTGTGGGATCTTCCCGGACCGGGGCACGAACCCGTGTTCCCTGCATCGGCAGGCGGACTCTCAACCACTGCGCCACCAGGGAAGCCCTCCTTTATTTTTTTTTAAATTTATTTATTTAATTTATTTTATTTTTGGCTGTGTTGGGTCTTCGTTGCTGTACGCGGACTTTCTCTAGTTGTGGCGAACGGGTGCTACTCTGTTGCGGTGCACGAGCTTCTCAGTGTGGTGGCTTCTCTTGTTGCGAAGCACAGGCTCTACGCACGCGGGCTCAGTAGTTGTGACTTGCGGGCTCTAGAGCTCAGGCTCAGTAGTTGTGGCGCACGGGCTTAGTTGCTCTGTGGCACGTGGGATCTTCCCGGACCAGGGCTCGAACCCGTGTCCCCTGCACTGGCAGGCGGATTCTTAACCACTGTGCCACCAGTGAAGTCCTGCTTATTCCTTTATGATGCTTCTTATTCTTCATGAATCAGAGAAAGATGCTGCCTTCTTTATCCCAATGGAAAAATAATATAATGATCAGAACTGAGACATAGGAGTCATCAGACCTGAGATGTATCAACTGGGGCAAATTATTTTCCCATCCCCAGCCTGTTTCCTCATTTACAGAATGGGGACTCTCCTTCTCTACTCTGTAGGCGTGCTGAGAAGATCAATGAGATCATTCAGGTAAACCCAGCACAATGCCTGGCACAGAATAGGTGCAGGGTTAAAAATATATGTAAGTCTCTTCTCCAGAAACTTGTTTCATTGATTATTTGCATCTTCTCCCTGCTTCCTTTCTACCATCTAAAAATATAATGAAAAGTATCACATTCTTTCTTTCTTCCTTTCTTCCTTCCTTCTCTCCTCCCTCCCTCCCTCCCTCTCTCTCTCTCTCTCTTTCTTTGGCTGTGCCGGGTCTTAGATGCAGCGTGTGGGATCTTTTTAGTTGCGGCACACGTGACCTAGTTCCCTGACCAGGGATCAAACCCGGGCCCCCTGCATTGGGAGCGTGGAGTCTTAACCATTGGACCACCAGGGAAGTCCCCAAAGTGTCATATTCTTAAAAAAACAAACAAGCATCAAGTTCCCTCAGTTATGTTTCTTCCTCAAGCTACAACCAATCCCATTCCTCCTCGTCTTCACAATCAAACTCTATTAAAAGAACAGTCGATGCTTGCTGGCTCTACTTTTTCATCTCCTACCATTTTTTTCTCAACCAGTGCAATATGGTATGGAAATGACTGATGATCAAAGAATTTCCAAAGCAGCAATTGATTCTGCATCCACACCCTGTAGGGCTCTCTACACTGTTCTATGTGATGAAGCAATTCCTCCTATGATAGCAGCTCCTTCCCAGCCTTCTCTTCCCTCCTCCATTCCTTCAATGAAGGCGGTCCCTTAGGTTCTGCCCTCCACCCTATTTTCTTGCACCAAGTGATCTCATCTGCTCCTGACTTTTCCATGACCCTTTTTTATGAATCCTCCCAAATTGACATCTTTCACCCCAACTGCCCTTGTCACATGTCCAGTTGCCCACTGGCTGTCCCCAACAAGGGTCCTCTAGGCCCACCAAACTTGAATGGTCCATACTGAACTCGAATGTTCTTCTGCACTGCACGAGTTTCCCAGGGCTGTCAAATTACCACGAATGTGGCTTAAAACAACAGAAATGTAACCTCTCACAGTCCTGGAGGCTATAAGTCTGAAATCAAGGTGTTGGCAATGTCGTGCTCCCTCTGAAGGCTCTAGGGAAGCATCCTTCCTTGCCTCTTCCGGCTTCTGGTGGTCCCAGGCGCTCCTTGGTCTGTGGCTCAACTCCAATCTCTGCTTCTGTCTCCATTCACCTTCTCCCCTCCGTGTGTCTCTGTGTCCTCTTCTTGTAAGACATAAGTTATTGGATTTAGCTCACCTTAAATCCAGTGTGATTTCATCTCTCATCGCAAGGTCCTTAAGTAATTACACCTGCAAAGACCCTACTTCCAAATAAGGTCACACTTGAAGTTCCGGTGGACATGAATATTTAGGGGGACATTATTCCATCCACTACACTCACCCGTCACATCCAGTGAACCCCCAAGTTCTGCTGACTCAGTTTCTCTCCTTCAGGGGAAGACCTGGAGTCTTCTGTATCTGACCCGAATCTTCTTTCCGGCTTTGCCCTGTATTCATCCCATGGCCAGTCACAGAAGACCGCTTTCCATTCCCTGGAACACTTCTGGCTACCACGCTTTTATGCCTACAGTTCCCCCAGCCTGACATTGCCTTCCTAAATTTTACCCATCAGCCATCTCAAACCACTTCAGAATGATTATCCCTTGTACGCACGTAGCATTCTCTTTGTTCCTTTGTCACAGCACTGTCTCCTTTTCCATCATCACAATTAGTTGTCTATGTGTTTGGCTCACCAAAGAGATGATAAGCTCCAATACTATTCCAACACCAGGATCCCTCCCTTACTCCCCACTGCCATCAGGAATGGCTTAAGTCACTTTCCCTCCAGTTATTCAGGCATCAGAGCATCTACTTTAATTTCAATTTGCTTAAATCTGCTTTCTGTGACAAAGGGCTTTGCTCCAGCTGGGAAGATACCACCTAACCTAGTCATTCTCAAATATCCAGGGGGTGGAGAAGGGAGCACCCCACCTTCCAACCCTGGACTTTCTCAAAATATATGCCAGCCCCTAAAGATTCTGACACATTTCCTAGGGTGAGGGGGATTCCATATCACTGAAGGAACTGTCAGAGTGTAGGAGCAGAAAAAAAGTTGGGAATCCTGACACAACCAAACTGTTACATGATGCAAGAAGAGAGACATCAGGAGTGCCACCAACTGGCTAAAACTGTAAGATGTCCAAGGGATTCAGAGGATTCTTATGCTCTCCATGTCATTTGGGAACACTGAATGCTTAAAGTTCCATTTGGCCCATAGCAACATGGAGGAAAGACTAAAATACCTAAGGTAGGGACCTCCCTGGTGGCTCAGTGGTTAAGAATCTGCCAGCCAATGCAGGGGGTCACGGGTTTGATCCCTGGTCTGGGAAGATCCCACATGCCACGGAGCAACTAAGCCCGTGCACCACAACTACTGAGCCTGCGCTCTAGAGGCCAAGAGCCACAACCACTGAGCCCGTGTGCCACAACTACTGAAGCTCACGTGCCTAGAGCCCGTGCTCTGCAACAAGAGAAGCCACCGCAATGAGAAGGCTGCGCACCGCAACAAAGAGTAGCCCCCGCTCGCCGCAACTAGAGAAAGCTCGCGCAGCAACAAAGACCCAATGCAGCCAAAAATAAATAAATAAATTTAAAATACCCAAGGTAGACAGACTTCTAAGATGGTCTCCAAGATTCCCAGCCCCTGGTATAATCTTGCACACTTTGTATAATCCCTCCCCTTAAGTGTAGACAAGACCTGTGAATATGATGGGATAGTTGTTCTTCTGATTAGATTACAAAGGTGATCAGATTATGTTACATTATATAAGACTTCTTTTTAGAAGAAGCAGGTTGATTTTGAGGAAGTGAGCTGCCATATCCTGAGAGGGCCACGTGGCTAGAACCTGAGGGAGCCTCTAGGAGCAAAGAGCGACCCCTGGAGGCCAGCGAACTAGAAAACCAGACTTCAGTCCTACAACCGCAAGGAACAGAATCCTGCCAACAACCAGAGAGCTTGGAAGAGGACCCTGAGCCTCAGATGAGATTGGAACCGTGGCTGAGACCTTGATTTCAATCTGACTGAGACTCTGAACCAAGGACCCAGCTAACCTGAGCCCCAGTGGCAACTCTGAGAAAATGTATGTGTGATGTTTTAAGTAACTAAGTTTGTGGGAAATTTATTATATAGCAATAGAAAACCAATATAACACCAAACCTCAAGAATCCAACCATTGCTTCCCTGCCAAATCACCCATTTGGTTCTTATGTGAGGAAGGTATCACTGACTTTGAGGTTTGAACATATCTAGGGAAATGGGACGGGAAATCTGTACTCTTTCTTAGTTGTTCCACCTGTGATGTCATCCACTTTGTCAATGGCCACTACTTATTGCCCAGGGCGATATTTACTAGGAACTGATGCCACAAAACTTGCCATTGACTGGTGTCCAGACGCAGCAGTGTGCACCTAGCCCACAGGGAGCGAGTAGGGTTGTTCAGTAGAAAGAATGCAGGTTTTGGAGTGAGACAGCCTTTAATTCAAACGCCAGCGTCTTTTCACACAAACTGAGACTTTGGGCAAATTCCTTAATCACCCTGAGCTTCAGTTTTCTCATCTGTAAAATGGATACAATACCAACCTCACAGCTGTGGGGTGAGATAACAAATGTCCAAGGCCAGGCAGTATCTGGCTGAACAGATACTAGAGAAATGTTGGCCCACCCTGTTGTACCCCTCCCCATGGAATCCCACAGACTATATGGAGAGTAAATAGAGCTGGTATGCCTGTAGAGGGACCCTTCCACTGTGTATGTGCAAGGATGTCTTGGGAGGTTGTGGGTTTGCTGAAGTGGTAGCAACACAACACCTGATTGGTCCTTCCCATGACATGGATGGTGGCCAAGCCACAGAGCAGGCTTGGGTTCCTCCAGCCTTGCTGTGACCCCTGACCTGCTGTGTTTTGAGGACATGTCATCACATCTTCCAGGTCCATCCTCTTACTGTCCTCCTTTACCTAAAGGCCTAGCAGCTCCTCTTTCTGTACAGGGGTCCTCTCCCCTCACCTCTTCTCAGATTTCCTTGATCCCCTGCCAACTACATGTAGGGAAACAAGAATACTACCAGAATCTCAGTGAACTTTCTTCTTTCCTAGATCTAAAGGCTTTGTGCCTGTTGGTTCACTCAGCCTTATTTTAAAAACCGAGGCTCAGAAAAGTTAAGAAATAGCATCAAAAAACAACATTTGGGAACCCCAGGGGGTCCCATGAGATGAGCCTGCTTACAGGCAGAGGGTTGGGCCAGTGACTCCCCCGGAGCCTGGGGGACGTCATGAGTCATTTCGGCCCCTCCCTGCCCTCCTTCCTCCCCTGGGCCCATTCAAGATCTGGAACCTTCTCTCTCATGAAAAATCTTTTTCTCTCTCTTGTTAACTAGAAAAGTAGCTTGGCCAGGAGAAACATAACAAATATTCACTTTATTAGACCCAGGGTTTATTTTGTCCCTAACCCTCTAAAAATAACACTGGTATCATGGAGAAATCAGATAAAAAAGGCAAAAGATCTCCTATCATCCTCTTTGATTTTCTAGCTTAGATCTTCCCAAGCCAGAAGAGTCTCACTAGTACTGCTTTCATCTGCTCCCTACCAGGACCAACTTCCTTTGTAGCCAGTATCTGAGCATCTTTAATTTGCCTTTCAAACATAATGTTATCCACTGGAATGAACCTCTTATTGCAAAGTGATCATCGGGTACCTGTGAAATCTCCAGCACCTAAAACCGATGTGCAGAAAAGCAATGTTCTCTGTTGAAGATTAAACACGTGTACTTGTATGTATTGGAAGTGATGGGAGAATCTGCAGTCGGGAAGAAGAATGCCAGGAAAGACGAGTGAAGTACCTGGGCCCCTGCAAGACTAATTTCCAGACACAGGCACACCCAGGTTCCGTGTTGGGAAAGGAAAGTAGCATATGCAAAATACATGGCAGAGCTGAATTTTCAATTCACTACAGCCATGCTTTGGAAAAGTGAAAGAGATATTTTTAGTCCAGTGATTGATTAGGGTTGCCATGGCAATAAGAAACACTTAAGAGAAGGAAACTGAATGTAAGCAAGTCTTAAAGAGAAAGGTGCAAGTGCACTGGGAATTTCACAGTCAGTTTCTGGGTGGTGCTGGCTGCCGTTTCCACACCTGCCTAGGGCGAGAGGGGATGGTGGCTGCAGAGAACGGGCCAGGGAGACAAGTCTGAGGCTCTCCGGGGGCTCTGCACTTCAAAAACACGCAGTGGCGAAACTCCTGGAAGAACTGCACCATGCACTTTGATGATCATCATTATTGTCACACTATACCCGCCATCGCACCTAGCGCATGGTGAAAACTGTAAGCTAAAGGGTACTAATCCCTCCCCATACCAGTAAAGTAGCAATCATATTCTAACAGTGTGTTTCAAAAACTTACTTAATGATGCTTCATCTGGTGGGCTTGTTAAAAACAGATCCCAGGCTCCTCTCCTAATGACTTGCTTTCAGAAAGTTGGTGGAGTCCCAGAGCCCACACCTGAACCTAGAACTTGATTTTTCTTTTCTTTTTAAAATAACGTTATTCACATCCCATATTATTCACCCATTTCAAGTGTATAGATCACTGTTTCTTAGTCTGTTCACAGAGTTGTGCAACCATCACCATGATCTGAGTTTAAAACATTTCATCACCCTAAACAGAAGCCCTGTGCCCGTTAGCAGTCACTCCCACCTCCCCCTTACCCCATGCCTGAAGAAACCACTAAGCTACTTTCTGTCTCTGACTTGTCTATTCTGGACATTACATACAAATGGAATCATATAATATGTGGTCTTTTGTGTTTGGATTCTCTCACTTATCATCCTTTTTTATGGAAGAATAATATTCCATTGTATGGATATACCATATTTAACTTACCCATTCATCAACTGATGGACATTTGCTTCCAGTTTTTGGCTATTATGAATAATGCTGCCATGGACATTCTTGTACATGTTTTTGTGTGAACATATGTTTTTATTTCTCTTGGGTATACACTTAGAGTGGAATTGCTAGTCATATGGTACCTCTACATTTAACTTTTTGAGGAACTGCCAGATGGTTTTCCAAAATGGTTGTACCATTTTGCATCCCCACCAGTAGTGTCTGAGGGTGCCAGGTTCTCCACATCCTTGCAGCACTTATAAGTGCCCAGTGTTTCTTAATCCCAGAAAGTTCTGAAATACCTTTGGGTCAAAATGATGATCCCAGGTAACCATTCCTCATGTCCAACTGAGACACACAGACATGACTCAGTACTGAGGTAAAAATGACAACAGTATGGATACTATACTAACTATCATCAGGCACTCTTCCAAGTACGTGGTATATAATAATTAATCTATTAACTCCATAACCCTCATATAACTCTATGAGGGATATACTACTGTTACCCCCATTTTACAGATAAGGAAACAAAGGCAGGGAAAGGTTGCATAGCATGCCCCAAATCATAACATTTACATGATAGAGCTGGGATGGATTCAACTCAGGCTGTCTGGCTCTGAGTTCAAGCTCATGACTCCACATCCTGCTGCCTGTTGAGTATTAGGAAAGCACACGAGTGTTTCCAGTGGAGTTGAGTGCTCAGTTGGGGGTGATGGTGGCTAAGGCCCCTCAGCATGCCCTGTGGCCACTGAGAGCAAAGAAAATATGTCCATGTGCATCCATTCAATGAGAGATGTGCCTCTTTTAAACAAGCCCAAAGAAGGAAAAACAGGAGGTACCCGAAAGATAAATTGGGGAAATATTCATTTAGGAAATTCACGGGACTTCCCTGGTGGCGCAGAGGATAAGACTCTGCACTCCCAATGCAGGGGGCCCGGGTGTTTGATCCCTGGTCAGGGAACTAGATCTCACATACATGCCGCAACTAAGAGTTCTCATGCCACAACTGAGGAGTCTGAGTGCCACAACTGGGGAGCCCGTGTGCCGCAACTAAGGAGCCCACGTGCCGCAACTACTGAAACCCGCGCACCTAGAGCCCATGCTCCGCAACAAGAGAAGCCACCACAATGAGAAGCCCGCACACTGCAACGAAGAGTAGCTCCCGTTCTCCGCAACCAGAGAAAGCCTGCGCACAGCAACAAAGACCCAACGCAGCCAAAAATAAATGAATAAATAAATTTATGAAATAAATAAATAAAATAAAATAAAATGGTAAAATGTTTTGTTTTTAAAAAAACAAAACAAAAAAAACAAATAAAATGTTATGCAGGGTCGCGGTGGCCAGTGAGGCGTGTCCGTGGAACTTCCTGGACCAAAGAAGAAAAGTTTGAAAACCGCTGATTGAGCCCAATAATTCAATGCCTTGTTTCTGTTTAGCAGCCGGAATCCTTCCATGTCTGAGAGCAACACTTTACAAGGAGGCTTGGAGTCAAGAAAATTAAATGGAAGAGTTGAGAAGCTGGCTTGGGGTACATGAAGTATTTATAGGCTTTTAAAAGATCATTTCCTTTTAGGACTTCCCTGATGGTACAGTGATTAAGACTCCATGCTCCCAATGCAGGGGGGCCGGGTTCCATCCCTAGTTAGGGAACTAGATTCCGCAGGCCGCAACTAAGAGCCCACATGCGGCAACGAAGATCCCGCGTGCCACACTTAAGACCCAGCATGGCCAAATAAATAAATAAACATTAAAAAAAATCATTTCCTTTTAGCTTTTATCCGGAATTCAATGCATTCTTCTCTGACCATCTTGTTCTGACAGCAAGCAACATGTGTTCCCTCCTATCAATGAACATAAAACTCTATATAGACTTGACCTTCTCTCTAATGGAACCCCACTGAAGACATCGATTCCCTGGTACTATATTCTATATTATCATATTAAATGCACTCCAAAGCCATACAGGGAATTTCAGCTTGAGATGGGATCCTTAATAAAACTGGATTTGCAAATGCTTCGTCCTGTCACTAACAGAAGACTTACATCCAGAATGTTCCAGTGAACCTGGTGAAATAGGTGTAGAGTTTAGGATTTATTACCTTCTAGGAATCTGGGGCTGGAGCCTCTGCTGTTTGTAAAACAGGAGACTGTGGGTGGTGAATCTGTATGTAGAGGCAGTAGACAACCTAGATTTTAAAGTACCTTTCGACTTTCTTTATTCTTCATCAGAAAAATTTTATCCTTCCATTTGGACAGAAAATTTGCCCCATAGTTGGAAGGTAATATATATATACTCTTTTGTGCATAGAAAATCTTCAATAGACACAACAATTTCAAGAAGGTGTATGTCTGGTGGTCCCACATCTACTCAGAATCTCAGTCATCCTGCAGGGAAAGATGCAAAGGAAAGAAGGGGAGATATTTGGGCTTCCTTGGCTGTTCTGGGTTCCGAGGGTCACATATGATTTTATACATCTGGGTGGGTGGTCCTAGAGACAGGATAGTTGGAAAAAAATTGCAAAGAAGATCGGTCCGGAAAAATGAGATGAGGAACCCAAGTGGAGAAAAAAAGTGGAAGAATTTTAAAGCAAAGAGAAGGCAAAAAGGAATCACATGTAAATAATAAAGATGAGGATGAATCAGAGAGTGATTTCCCAAATATAGGCTGCATCGGAAGAAAAATGGGGCCAAGAGGAGCGGTGGGGCCTGAAAGAGAAGTTGGGGAGGGTGAGAGGAAGGCAGTGTGTAGAAGGCAGAGCATGGAAATACAGCAGGAAACAGCTGTTTGTATTCCAGCCCACAGTGAGGAAATGAATGACAGCCTCTCCGCTGCTTCTCACCAGCCTGCACCCTACACTGAGGCTTCTGTTCATTCATTAGTTCCTCCATTGATGAAGCCTCGTCCCTCTTCTGACATGCTGAGTAACAGCCACTCACTGGAGAAGCAAGGCCAGGAGGGAGAAGGAGCAAATGCATGAATGAAAGTATGTTTTCTCAACGGGGCAATGTTTGCTACTGGCGCTTCTATGAAAATTGAGGAGGGAAACTAAATTCAGGCTCATCCAATCTAGAGCTGGACCTGCCAAGGCAGGAATAAGCCCAGGATGCTTGTGAATACCAATAGCTACACATGACAGAGGCAGGACGAGTGAAGGAGCAGGCGGAATACATCAAATGAAAAGGAACTGCATGTAAGTAAGAGAGATTGGAACGAATCAGTGACTCCCCAAATATAGGTTGGCATATGGCCAGGGAGGAAACTTCCAGATTACAAGCCTTCTCAGTTAAAAATGGTAAGAATCACCCCTCTTAACCAACTGGGCAAATTCCTCACTTAAACACATACTATCATGTAGTTCTGAGTATCTTAGTGACTAGAAAAGTTGAAAGACATGGGGGCAACTTGCATTCACTTTATTTAATCACTGAAATGTACTATTTCAGTATATCCATATTTATATGTGTTTTATTTTATTTTTGCAGAAAGAAAGCTGTCCCACAAAATCTTCCAGGTTGTATTACTTTGATCTCACCAACTTGAACTGAACACAAATTCATAGGTATCAATAAATTGTAGAAGAGAAATCTAATTTTCAGTACAAGTAGAAAATAGAAAAGAAGGAAAGGAGTACTTCTTAGGGAAATCTTCTATTGAAAATACCTTTAAACAAATATTTTTTTCTTTGGTGATTATCCTCTGCAAAGTCATTCTTAGCGGTGTTTAAAAAGATGCAAACATGGACCTAGAGATTATCATACTAAGTGAAGTAAGTCAGAGAAAGACAAATATCATATGATATCGCTTATATGTGGAATGTAAAAAAGATACAAATGAACTTATTTACAAAACAGAAACAGACTCACAGACATAGAAAACAAACTTAAGGTTACCAAAAGGGAAAGGCGGGGCGGGGGAGGATAAATTAGGAGTTTGGGATTAACAGATACACAATAGTATATATAAAATAGATAGGGCTTCCCTGGTGGCGCAGTGGTTGAGAGTCCGCCTGCCGATGCAGGGGACACGGGTTCGTGCCCCGATCCGGGAAGATCCCACATGCCGCGGAGCGGCTGGGCCCGTGAGCCATGGCCGCTGAGCCTGCGCGTCCGGAGCCTGTGCTCCGCAACGGGAGAGGCCGCGACAGTGAGAGGCCCGTGTATTGCAAAAAAAAAAAAAAAAAAAAGATAAACAACAAGGTCCTACTGTATAGCACAGGGACCTACATTCCATATCTTGTAATAACCTATAATGGAAAAGAATCTGAAAACAAATATACATATGTGTGTATAACTGAATCATTTTGCTGTACACCTGAAACTAACACAACATTGTAAATCAACTATGTTTCAATTCTTAAAAAATGCAAATAACTTTAAAAGCTACATTATGGTAGAGAAGCATAGTTTAGCTTCTGCTCTCCCCCCCACCAAAATGGCTGAATGAATTTTCTTTGATGTACAAAGAAGAGCTTGGGAACAGCTAGAGCAAATGGAACTGGGATAAATCGGACAAACAACACTGTCTGTTCCAAAGTCTTCCCCAGGCAGCAATCAATTGGGTTGCTGAGATGTGGAGACAAGTCCTAGCCCTGCATAAGGACAAAGGCACTTCGGCGAATAAGCTTGTTTGTAACTGGTTCACCCGTGCAACCAAGTTCATTTTCTAAAGTGAAATAAATCAGAATGCATAAGCTCACTGTCATCCCCATGTACTACTGCCTTGGCTGTTTGGTCTAACAGAATTGACTTTGCTTGAAAAGAACTTGCAGGTTCTGTGTCACCTGATTCTTAAAAAAAAAAATCATTACAGTTGGGAGTTCTTCAAAAAAAACTCTGGTATTTGAGTCATAGTAATCTTCAGGCAACACATTAGCCCACTAAAATTTAGGGAAAAAGTAACATTTACTGAAATAGAATTGGTCCACTGGCCTATTTAGTGGGCACGTAATAGCTCTGACCCTGAGAGAAGCTTCTGGAGCATCCCTAAGTTTTAGAAGACTGGCTTTGCAAAATCCGAGGTCTCACGGACAAACAGAGTGTGGGAAGTGTTGCACACTACAGCCTCCTTTTGGAGATTCACAACGATACTGTTATTCTACAATAACAAAATGTGGTAAAATCAGTATAACCCGGTGTTTCCTTTACTTAACTGGCTATGAACCATCTTAGTGATAGTTATAAACGGTTCCAGACTGTTTCTGTCTAAGTTTTCTTGAACCTGGAAGACTTCTGAACTTGGCTGCTCTGACTCTATGACACCAGCCTCATGCCATGACCCATGACTCACCTGACTTCACCACCCTCTCTGGGAGGATGGCCTGTGCCTGGCTCATCCAGCATCCCCAGCTGGAAGACTGTTTCTATGGCCTGGTCCCTAACAGGTCCCAGCTCATACGGCCCCATTTCTAAGAAGGGATACTTCCGTTGCCCCCTCCACCCCCAAATTACATACTGCCCCGGATACTCAGGGTTAACTGTGATGCAGAGACTTAACTCCCATCATTACCCCATCTCCATGATGCCAAAAAAGGAATATTTAGGGACCTCCATTCTATCTTAGCTCACATAGTAGCTGAGATGGCCAGATTGTCTTCTAATTTCCTTCCAGACAAGACCACTCCTAGAGTTCAGGTGTAATAATGTATTTGCCCTAGACTTGTAACTATTTCCTGGTTATGCAGTTTAGGGGTTTCTACTGCCCTTGGCTGGGAGTCAGTGGAAGGTGGAGGAGGGGGAGCTTAAGAAGGACGAGAGGCCTGAGAGGAATGGAGGTCGGTCTGTACACACAGCACCCATCAGCTCTTTCTATTATCGGGGAAGCTGATGAGGTCAAGATTGAAAGTGAAATTCCTGTCCAGGACAGTTAGCTGCTTTCAGAAAAATACCTCTATCTCCCTAGTGCCACTCCTGGGAAGATAACCCGAGTTCACCTTGGGTTACTGACGACTCAATTGTGAGCATCCTGACTTTCTTCCCCAGCAGGACTAACCCAACACTGAACAAACGCATCTCTCACTGTGGCTCAGTACCATTTGAGGTTCTCATGCAAGAGTCATTTCCTACCCCCTGGTTTCTTACAGTTGACTTTTTCTACCTCTTTCAACTAAATAATTAAAATGTTGGGTAGCACTGGACAGCCCACTACTATCTTTGGGGAACGGCTAGCCCTTCCAACTAACAGAAGGGTGCTCTCCATTTGTCATCACCTCTTCTGCGGATTCGAATTAAAAGATGTTTTGCTGGAGTGGGTGCTCATGGCAGCAAAATACATACAGCAACTGTATATTCTAGGTCACTGCTATCGACTTATAATAGCTTGAGTTTTCAATTTCTTACAAATGAGAAGAAAAGCCTTTTCTTCCCCCCTTCATTACTACTGAGGTTGAATTGATGCTGCTGAGCTATGTTCATACTCCAGTGAGGCCTTTTTTTAGCCCTAGAAAAACAAAATCGGCGACTTTGGAGAGCAGCCAGTCTCTTTGGGCACCTTCCTCTGTGACTTTATAAACTTCAGAAGAACCGGCAGGTTTTGAAGAACTGGTTAGATGGTCTGTCCTCTGGAAAATAGCTGTTGTGTTGTTCTTTGTTTACTGTACAATTAAGATTTTTTTTCCTATAACCGAGCTAAAGATATTTTTTTTCACTTCCTGGGCAAATGGCATTTCCACATAATCCTAAACACACACGGTCACTCACGGTGATGAAAAAGCTTTTACGTCTTAATAACTGTGATAACACCGAAGCCCTAGATGACCCTGAAGAGAAAGTTCCCTTAGCTGGATTTTCTCACAAATGAGGGCAGCGTGAGGTCTCAGTAATAAGCTGGGCAGTCAGAAATAAGACCCAGGGGATCCTAGGAATAGACATACAATGCTCTGGACTAATCATATGAGAAAAGACACCTGTCCGGAGTATTACTGAGCCCCTCTGCCTCCCTGAGGGAGGGTGGAGTATGGTGACCCCAGTTGGGAATTTGGCTTTGGGGAAGTTTTGCTTTGGGGCACAGATAGGAAATATGGGGCTTGGAATGACATCAAGAAGAGGTATTTAGGATTAAAGGATCAGTGGATAAAGAGCCCAGTGAAAAAGCATTCAAAAGAGGGGAAAAGATGAAGACAATTGAAAGCCGCTGTCCTAAATCCTGGGAGCAGACCCTGTAGTCAGAGAGAAGAGTGGGCTCTTCCTCCCGGGTAGAGAGCATGAGAACACGGCTGAGTCCTAGTCAGGAGGAGGCAGGCAGCTTCAAAATGAACACTGCAGGCCTGAAAGTGTGCACCTGCAGCCAGAGAGAAAAAAACGCAGAGGTCCTCACTGGGGAGATGGAAAGAAAAGCTGTGCTATATTTGGGATGGAAAATAAAAGTGGACTAGCCGGGAACAATGTTGCTTCCCTATGGAGAATTAAATGCAGACCTTGCCCTGAAACTCAAAGCTACCATCACCTGGCCTCCACATGTCTGGGCAGCCAGGATCCAGCAACATCACATGCCCACTGAGCCTGGAATGACCACATGGCGGACTAAATGTTTGTTCCCCTCCATTCATACGCTGAAGCCCCAACCCCCAAATGTGATGGTATTTGGAGATGGGGCCTTTGGGAGGTCATGAGGTTTAGATGAGGTCATGAGGGTGGGGCCCTCATGATGGGATTAGTGCCCTTATAAGAAGAGACCAGAGACCTTGCTTTTCTTCTCTCTCTGCCATGTGAGGACACAGCAAGAGGACTGTCAGCAAACCAGGAAGAGAGCTTTCATCAGGAAATGAACCAGCTGATACCGTGATTGCGAACTTCCCAGACTCCAAAACTGTGAAAACTAAATGTCTATTGTTTAAGCCACCCAGTTTATGGTGTTTTGTGACGCAGCCCAAGCAGACTAAGATAGAACAGGTATCTACAGGTGGGAGTTCTACTCTCCCCAAGGTCCAGCTCAAACCCCACCTGCTCCAAGAAATCTTCCCACAATTCTCCCAGGCAGAATTTCTCTCTCCTTTGCACAATCCTCTGTTTGCACTTTGACTGTAACACATAGCACTGGTCTTCCTTGAATTACTGACAGCTATGTATTCACCTGCTCTCACTTTATTTTCCCCTACTCTGTCCCATTCATTCCATTTCACTTCCTGAGTTAATCCTAACTGAGGCAGGAAGTACTTACGTTGTTATGACATATCACGTGATTGGCCCCACCATTAATGTGGCATGTCAACTGCAGGACAGTTTCCTGAGTTATACAATTCTCTCTCCTCCGTTTCCCTTGGCCTGCCAATATGCCCCTGTTCTTATAACCTGATTTTTGTTCATTAGTCTCTGAGACCAGTTCTGCCCCACTGTCACCCCTCCCCCTAACAGGCTTGCCAGATAAAATATGAGATGAGGTGACTTCCCTGTGCCACAACTGCTGAGCCTGCATGCTACCACTACTGAAGCCTGTGTGCCTAGAGCCTGTGCTCCGCAACAAAAGAAGCCACCATAATGAGAAGCACGTGCACTGCAACAAAGAGTAGTCCCTGCTCACCGCAACTAGAGAAAGCCTGCATGCAGCAACAAGACCCAGTGCAGCCAAAAATAAATAAGTAAAAAATAAATTGAAAAAAACATGAGATGAGCCCTCTTTTAGTATAAGTATAGCCCATGTAATTTTTGAGACATACTTATACTAAAAATTACTTGCTGTTAATCTGAAAATTCAAACTTAACTGGACATTCTGTATTTTTACTTGCTAAAGCTGGCAACTTTATCAGCCCAGCATCTCATGACCAAGTAACCTATGTAAGAGGGCTGTGTCCTATTCTCACCTGTACAGCTTTTTGAGGACTCTAGTCCTGTCTCTGAAGCTCACGGCCCCAGTGCAGGGGCCAGGGCCTTCCCTCTCACATTGCAATCGTTTTTCTGGCTGGATGCCCAGTGCCATTCATTCTGCCCAGATTCCCAGTGCCGTTCATTCTGCCCTCTGGTCTGAACCTCTGCTGTTAGCCCAGCTCAGAGCTCATCCAGGTCTGAGTGCCAGCCTGTCCCCTGAGCTGTGTGATGGCCTGTCCCACCTTGCCTCCAGAAAACTCCAGGACTTGCAGATGACTCCCAGGTTTTGACTGGAATGTCTAACTATTTCCCACCAGACTGTGACTTCCTAAAGGGCAGGGGTTATTGCTTAATGAAGCCTAGCATCTAGCAGGATGCTTTACACATTGTTGGTGCTCAGTAATAAATTACTGTTAACCTAAAATTGAAAGATGATGTTATGGGTTGAATTGGGTCCCCACTAAATATATGTTGAATTCCTAAACCCAGTTCCTCAGAATGTGATCTTACTGGGAATTAGGGTCATCACAGATGTAATCAGTTAAGATGAGGTCAAACTGGCATAAGGCAGGTCCTTAATCCAATATGACTGATGTCCTTATAAGAAGAAGAGAGAGACACAGTGAAGAGGATGCCATGTGAAGATACAGACACACACAGAGGGAAGACAGCTATGTGAAAACGGAGGCAGAGATTGCAGTGGTGCTCCCACAAGCCAAGGAATGCCAGAGGCCACCAGAAGCTAGAAAGAGGCAAAGAGGGATTCCTTCCCTACAGGTTGCAGAGAAAGCATTACCCTGCCGACAACTTGATTTAGACTTTTAGCTTCCAGAACTGTAAGACAATAAATTTCTGTTGTTTTAAGCCACCCAATTTGTGACACTTTGTTACGGCAGCTCTGGGGAACTATCCCAAGGATTACATTAGGGAGGAATTGACCAAAAACATGAGGGCCTAGAAGAAATCAAGTAATACTTAAAGAGTCAGAAGGGGCTGAGTATGAGACTATACAACTCTAACTTCTTCATGTTTTGTCTCCAAATTTCCTCAAGCAGAAATAATTTGTGTCCCTTTAAAAGTTTGAACTGTATGATTAGAACTGCAGCAGTACTGTGGGGCAGAGACTGGGCAGAAGTAAAGGCTATGAGCCCCTCAGAAATCCTCCATGGCCTGCACAGAGGTGGGCACAAGAGACCAGGGTTCATGGTGATGGAGACTGGCGGGAAAGGCTTCCATGGGAGGTGCGTCCCTGTGGGGAAGGCTTTGTCAGGAACCATGGTTTCCATTCTGTTGCCTTCTGTTTTCAGTACTTTAATACATAGCCTTAAAAAATGAGCACAATACCACTAAACATTTTTCAGACTTCATTTCTCTGTTAATCACCCCCATATTTCACAGCAGTGTCATGAATTTATGGAGAATAAGTACTGTCAGTTTTGGGTCAAGTCAAGGTGATCCAATTCTAAAGCAGCAAATAACTGCCTTTGCAAAGTTATAGGGACAAGCATTCTCTTGGCCTTGCAACTACGGATTATGTTTCAAATGAAAGGTCCACATACAAGCTTAGGGAGACTGTGGGAAATGGGGTCACATCAGCTATCAATAAAATCAAATTAAATCCTAGAAAATTAGTACCGTCCAGTCTAACGAGCCCAGTCTGCCTTGAGGGGCACCAAGATATAGTCCCATTTATTTGTCCATAGAACTTCCATTTTAATGATGGCAGCTTCCAGCACTGTATGATATATGATAATAACGGAGGATTTACCATGTACCAAGGACTAGGCTGAGATTTCATGTGGATTATTTGATATAATCTTCATATCACCCTCACGGGAAAGTTATCATATTTTCCCCTCTTACAGATGAGGAAATGGAGGCTTAAAAGGAATTAATCTGCATGACTGTTAATGGAGGCGGGATTCAAAAGATCCCGAGAAGTCTTCCTCTTGAAGACGGTGCAATTGATGGGGCTGGGGAGTGCTGTCCGGGAACCACTTAATTGCCTGCTATTTATAGGCAACTTGCTAACAGTTTTCCATACATTACATCAGGGGTTGATAAACTATAGCCTGGGGGCCAAATGCAGCCTACTGCCTGGGTAAACAGGACCAAGCCCATATCTCTACATATCATCTCTGGCTGCTTTCTCAGAGACAGAGACTGGCCCACAGAGCAGAAAATATTTACTAGATGACCCTTTACAGAAAAAGTCTCCTAACCCCTGTGTTAGATCATTGAATCTTACTACTAGTAGCTCTATGAAAAAGGGATTATCCCAATTTTAGAGAGGAAGAAATTTAGGTTCACAGAAGTTAAGTTCCTTGTTCTAGAACAGTGCTTCTCTGACCTCTAAATTGTAAAGATTGTATTTTGCCACAGAACTGCCTTTTTTTCCCCAAAGATAGGGACATCGGGGAGGGTGCTATATATATTCCTTCATTTCATAAAAGAAAAGACATTTTAATACCCAAGAATGATGGTTCTAATTATCAACAGTCCTTTAAGTGGAATAAATTTAATTTTATGAAAAACTTTTTTTTTTCTTTCATTTTGCAAAGGATGGGTGAGAACACAGTAATGGACCAGCATGAGTTCAAGAACTGGCAGTTGTGGGTCATTTACTTAAGAACTTTAGCTAGTAAGAACCAGAGGATATTCAGGCCTACCTGACTCCAAAGCAGGTGACACTCTTGTATCTGTTGGGACTACCCATCTACCTTTGACCCATGCATTCCTTCTGTCATTCAATAACTATTCATTGAGAATCTACTATGTGCCATGTATGTACCATGCTCATACCAAGGACATGAGGAATCATTTTTCTCCATGTAGTTCTCACCATCTCTCTCCCCTTTGGCTGTTTTGATTAAGACTAAAAACTCAACTCCATCACAGCTCAGTTAACCATTTTCTTCTTATGACAGTTTGACCTGTTTGTCATTGGGGGAAATGATCCAAATGAAAATACCACAACACAATGACCTTACAGACATTTTTTTTTTAAGTGTAAGTAATGACTCTACAGGCTCTTAGGACAGGTAGAAATTAAACGACTTTATCAAGCCACCGAGACTGTCCAATCTGAGTAAAATAGTTTGAACGTACCTCAATAGTTTGACCTTTTGTTTCAAGGTCTTTCTATGAGGGATCAGGTCACAGACTATAAGGAAAAGCCTCACCTTCCATTGATAACTACCACCATCTCTTTAATACCACATTGCTAGAAACTGTTCTATTACAGTGAACTATCACAAGTAGAGCAGTCAAGCTATTTAAAAATACAAGCCAAAGTTAATTATGTAAAGGCATTTTAAATTAACATTCATACTCTTGAACAAATGAGAACATTCAAATTATTGCATTATATATAACTATGTAATAGCCTACATTTAAATATTTCTGATTCTGAATTATTCCTCTATTTTTTTTTTATTACATCGATAAGATGAGAAGCACAAGGGAAGTTCCAATTACTCCACTGATCTTAGGCTGAATATTTTTAAATGATTAAGTGAAACTTACTGTGTATTCTGGTCCCAGATGTTCATTTGGACAAGAGGGAAAAAAAAAAAGAGAGAAAAGGATGATTTAGACCACACTTACATGCAATATAAAACCACAGAACTAATAAATATTGCTGAATTATAATTATTAAAATTGTGGTAAAGAAACCTTCCGAGGATTAAACCTTCATAAATACTAAGTGTCTCCATGTTTGCTCTCGAAACTCTTTCACATACTTCTGTGGCTAGGTAGATAAGGAGTGTAAGATAAGATTCAATTAGCCTATAGGTTTGTGGCTAATTAAAAACCAAAGAGTTGGCCTTAGAAAAGCAGAATTAAAGACTAATAATTCCAGTAGAGCATTTCATTAACCACAAAGGAAATCTTTTAAGTGGAAAAGCAGCTTTTAAAACCAATAAGACCCTGTCAGGATGACATTCAAATAGGATCTTGAATTTTCATGTGTTCGAGGGCAGGAACCAAACCTTCTAAATTTTTGGCCACAGTGTCTAGTTCAGTACCAACACTGAGTGTTATTATCACTCCACTACAAGTGAGGAAGAAAGTGATTTTCATATTATCCTATTGCAAAGGAAGTGCTTTGGAGCAGAGAGACCCAACAGAACCTTTTATATAAATTACAGTCAGGTTTTGTTTTGTGGGGGGGGGGGGCATTTGCAAAGCAAACAAGTCAAAATAAACAACTTGTTTATGAACAAACCCCAACTCAACATTATTTGGGGATTACTGAGAAAAGAGGGAGAAATAAGACTCATGAAATCTCTAGAAATGTCACTAAAAAGAGTTTCCCATTTCTTCTCCATATGTTATTTACTACAATCACTTTAAGAAGGAAGATGGAATAGTTTAGCTTAAGCCCCCCAACCCCCTGCTAGGAAGAGTGCTGACCTAAAAGTATGGAGCAAAGGGTCAGGGAGATATCACAGCGTTCCCACCAGTCCCTGCTTGGATAATCCACCCTCAGTCAGTGAAATCTGAATCCTCCTATGTCCTTGCATGGATACATGCAACATACTGGGTGTACAAGGACTTACCTGTAATCGTGTAGGGATAATAGTTCCACGCCTTCTCTGTAACATAAAATATCTTGGGAACAACAGCTCTAGCCCAACTAGGCAGTTTGCTAAGACGAAAGAAAGAAAGAAAGAAAAAAAGACAATTAGAGTCTGTCCAGGGCCTCACCCTGCTACCACATTTTTCCAGAGAAACTGACTGCTAGAGAAATCAGAGGACTTCTATTTCCGCTCTTCTCTCTGTAGCCACTCGGTCCCCACCTCCCTGGTCTTTACCATAGTTAAATCGTCCTCAGTTCATATTTAGGACACATAGGATGGCCACAGACACTAGAAGGCAGGAGAGAGGCAGAGAACGGATTGGTTCCCCAGAAAGAACCAACACTGCCAATACCCTGATTTCAGGTATTTCAATACCCTGATTTCAGGCCTCCACCTTGGGAGGAGATAAATGTGTGTTGTCTAAAGCCACCCAGTTCACAGCCATTTGTTGCTGCAGCCCCAGGAAACTAATGCAAAGACAGAGTCATTCCTCTGGAACAGGCACCCGGGCAGCCATTTGCAGAAAACATTCTCAAAACAAGGAAAACTCAAGGGCACAGGTCCCAAGACCCTTGGTAAACCAAGGACGAATTAAGTTTTGCTTTGCTTTGTTCTGTTTTCCTTCTGAGGCAAACTCTACAGCTTACTGCAGGCCCAGAGAATTCCTTTAAATATTATATTTAAATATATAGAATGATATACTACTGAAGTATGGCTGCATGATTTTATTCCCCACCCAGCACTCTACTGTGGCGTTTTCTGTCTTTCCAGATGCTACCATTTTGTTTCTTTCCTATGCTGGTGCCTACAGCTAAGTGTCTGGGACACCAACGTCTAGCAGTACCTCACACCCAGAGCGATGACGCAGACTCCCAGCTCCTGAGGGTTGCGTGTTGGCAATAAAGAACATCAAGAAGTGGTTGTGAGTTGCAAGTTGATCTAGCTAAGAGAGGGGGGACATCAAGGTAAAAGAACCCCAAACCCCCAACCCCTCTTGGACATGGGGTTTAAATGACAACCAGAGCCAGTGAAATACTGTGCACTTTGCATGTCTTCCCAAATTGTTTCTCTTATTTCTGACAGTATCCAGTCCCTGCTTTCTAAAAGGCAAATACGTATTTTCGATGGCTGGTCAGACCTAACCCAAAGAAAGCTCCAGGCCGATACTCAGCGCTAAAACAAATGGGGAAATCAGAGCTGCGTCCCCCGCCCCGCCCCGCCCCCCCGAAGCCGGGTGAGTGTCAGATGGAGGCCACTGCTCTCAGGTGTGCGATGAGGGGCGCACGGAGCAGTTTTATGATTCACAGGACAATTCTTCTTGCTGATCTAACGCAGAATGTCTCACTCCCATAAAATCAGCTCTGCAGTAACTGCTCATTTACCTTAGAAGGAAGGGGCTGCTTCCCAACAGGGGTTTTTACAGCTTTCGCCTAGGATTTATTCTTTCAGTCACTGAAGCTGGAGGGTAACTGGGGTCAACACTGAGTGGGAAAGTCGCGTTGGGCTGGCTTGTGGGAAGTGGTCACGAGCATACCGTCCCCCAGGTGCCCTCCTGTTTGCCACCACACCCCAGAGTGATATGCCAAAGTGTCATACAGGGAGGTGTGGAGCTACTCACAGGCAAGTGGTTTTCTTGTGCTTTTAACGGGACCGAAACAGGATTGTGGAATTTCCCCAAGGTAAGTTAGGCATTGTTCAGTTTAGACAAAGTACTTATGTCTCCTTACGAGCATTAGAGCCCTTTCTCCACTGTTCTCTAGTGCGGGGGGTGTTCCGTCTACACTGCACCCCTCCCCAGATTCACCAGCCTCCTCTTGATACCGCTTTGGGACCCAAGTCTTCCTCCCTCCATAACTCAATCCCTCTGTCATTTAAAAAGTCTCCCAGCAGAACCACATCCCTAAGCAACAATCATTTTCTGGAAGGAAGATGACAAACACTGGCCATTTTCCACTCATGTTGAAACTTGTCCTATTTGTAAGTGGTCACGACTCCAGGCTCTAGAATCTTTATCTTAGCTGCTTCATCCACCAATGTATGCAGAACTATAATCAAATACCTTTTCCAACAAAACGCCCGAAAACACGTAACATTTAGCCAAGATGGCTGATACAATTTTATGTGACTTCTAAACAGTCTGGAAAGGAGGCCCTTCTGGTATAATCCATTTACCAGGCCAGGCACAGGAGGTGTTGGAACAAATTCTGTGATATGCCATTTAAATATTTTTAAGTCCACTAGAGACCTTCTCCTAGCCCCTGACTTCCCCAGAGCACATTCAACATTCAAATCATTTTTGTCTGAGAAAGTAAAATTCGTTTTTCCATGCAGCAATAATTTATCAGGTCTGCAAAGGAAAATGGAATTAAATTAGACCCCACTGCTGCTGTCCCTTTTGTGATGTATACTGCCTACAATTCCAAGGAGAAGCCTGTCATTCAAACTTACTACCTGGCATCAAACAAGAACCTCTCTTCTGGAAAGGTGGCATGACTTGAATCACGTCCTCTTGGTCCAGTGGCCGAGACTAAACCTCCCAAGACCATCTCACCATGGCTCAGGCTTTAGGGACACTGAGGAAAAAGACAAAATTCTAAAACCTTTAAGGAATTAGGAAATGTGCTGACGTGGAATGCTACCACATTTCCCCAAAACCTTTGTCCATGCCTACCAAAGATAAACTTTTCAAATTGTTTTGTTTCTTACTTCTTTACTTCACATGGAACAGAACATACATCAGTGACAGCTGGTCAACTTGTCTCAGGTTAAATGGGACTGTCCTGGTTCTGAAACAGGAGAGAAGGGGGCAGGGTACAACCTTTGAAAGAATGACACAGCCCGAGGACATGACATAAACTGATTAGAACCAAATGGGTCCAAGATGGTGGACAAGTCGACTGCACTAGACCTTGAGCCTTAGTATACGCTCACATCAGTAAGCTAAATGACACACCCACAGGCACCGTGACAGTTCCAAGACCGACCATAAGGATCAAAAAGTGGGCGGTGACCCAATTACTGGAAGTCCCCGCCCCTTCCTGAAATAGCTGGAATACTCCTCCCACTCATTAGCCTATGAAATTACCCACCCCTATAAAAACTGACAACCCCATACCCTGGTGCCTTTCTCACCTTCTGAGGTGGCCCACACTCTGTCTGTGGAGTGTGTTTCTCTCTAAATAAATCCATTTCTTACCTATCACTTTGTCTCTCACTGAATTCTTTCTGCAATGAGATGTCAAGAATCTGAGCTTCATTAAGTCCTGAAACCAGGTGTGTGATCTCAGTTGGAAGACTGGGTGTTGGCCAGGTCTGAGTCCCAGCCACGAGGGTTGGAGTCCCAATCAAGGTTTTGGCTGGGTTTGAGTCCCAGTCTGGGTTTTGGCCAGGTTCAAGCCCCAGCCACGTGGGTTCGAGTCCCAGTCAGGGTTTTGACCGGGTCTGAGTCCCGGCCACGTGGGTTCAAGTCTGTATTTGACGTGCACAGTTTCAGCTGGTGACCACAAAGAGACAGTGATAAGGTAAGAAAATGTTGAGAGTCAGCTCTTGGTCCTAAAGAGGCCCGTGGGATGCCACAAGCCATGCATACTGGGGAAGATGCTCTGCCAATGTCTGCTCATTTTTTTTTTTTTTTTTGCGGTATGCGGGCCTCTCACTGTTGTGGCCTCTCCCGTTGCAAAGCACAGGCTCCGGACGCGCAGGCTCAGCGGCCATGGCTCACGGGCCCAGCTGCTCCACGGCATGTGGGATCTTCCCGGACCGGGGCTTGAACCCGTGTTCCCTGCATCAGCAGGCGGACTCTCAACCACTGCGCCACCAGGGAAGCCCTGTCTGCTCATTTTTGACTGGCGGGTCAACCCCGTATACTTATGTACATCCAACAGCAGGTCCAGGACAGAATTATTAATCTCTATACTCTTCTCCTTGACCCTGAGGTTTTTCTCCTACATTCTTGTATTCTTGTTCATTCCTGCTCTATTTCTTTCTTTCTTCTGTTAACCCCAGAAGACCTGTGTGACCACCAAGGTGTACTTTTTATTGTTTTTACTCCCCTCCCTCTGACACTCACAAGTGCTGACCCTTTATTCCCAGCTTATAGCTAGACCAACTCCTGTTCATCATCAACACCATTGGGGACGTCTTCTGTGCCATCTCTTTGCGACTTCTGGGGAACTAACACCTGGTTGGGAGACTACCTTGGAAGGGATAGCATCTAAAACTAAGTGCAAATCTTGACTAAATTGCGTGGTGGATTTTGACTTAAGAGTGGAATTTTGGATAGCTCAGGAGTTAGAGACGTCACCTCAGGCTTGTCTGAAATGGGTCAGGGCTGCATCAATCCCAACCAATACTCCTCTGGGCCATATACTCTGGGGTCGGGAAAGATTTGGACAACAGGAATTAAAAGGAAAAAAACAGTGCGTTATGTAATCAAGTTTGGTCACAATATGAGTTAGGAAATTTAAAATGGAGTGAAGTACCCTATTTTCATCAAATTTTCATGGCCTTGTATCTAGGCAATGGAACCCAAAATGAATTTAAGGCATGTGTAGCTCGGGAGGGATAACTCTAGGAAGGACACAAAGAACTTAATAAATGTGATTAGGGCTTCCCTGGTGGCGCAGTGGTTGAGAGTCCGCCTGTCGATACAGGGGACACGGGTTCGTGCCCTGTTCCGGGAAGATCCCACATGCCGCGGAGCAGCTGGGCCCGTGAGCCATGGTCGCTGAGCCTGTGCGTCCGGAGCCTGTGCTCTGCAGAGGGGGAGGCCACAGCAGTGAGAGGCCCTCGTACCGCAAGGAGGAAAAAAAAAAAAGGACAGTTTGTGCTGTGATTCTGGGAAAAGAAGCCTGCCTCGTGTCAGTTCTTGGAAGGCTCTGCATGTGGCGAGTGTTAGGGTAATGTGGCAGGGGTGTGGGGAGCACCCAGGGGAGCCAGCCACATGTGTCAACATCATCAGGCAGGAGCGAGGCACAACCAAGGTGGAAATCACTTGACGAGATGCCCTGTAAGATCCCAACCAGGCCAAAACATTCTGTTTCTGTGATGTTCCATGGGAGTAGCTGAGGGGGCAGAAGGCAGGGGACCCGGCAGCATGAGACGCCTTGGCGTGTTCTTAAGGATTGAGATGGGGACCAAATAGAAGAGCATGGACTGAAAGGTATGTTGGGAAGAAGGCTCTACGTGCTCTATTTTCTCCAGTATATATATATATATTTTTTTAAATAAATTTATTTATTTCTTTATTTATTTTTGGCTGCCTTGGGTCTTCATTGCTGTGCACAGCCTTTCTCTAGTTGCGGAGAGCGGGGGCTACTTTTCATTGTGGTGCGCGGGCTTCTCATTGCAGTGGTTTCTCATTGCAGAGCATGGGCTCTAGGCACGCGGGCTTCAGTAGTTGTGGCTCACAGGCTCTAGAGCGCAGGCTCAGTAGTTGTGGCCCACGGGTTTAGCTGCTCCGTGGCACGTAGTATCTTCCCGGACCAGGGCTTGAACCCGTGTCCCCTGCCTTGGCAGGCAGATTCTTAACCACTGCACCACCAGGGAAGTAACATCCAGTATATATTTAAAATACTATTAATTTATTTAATATTATATTCTATACATATAGAATATATATATAGAATATATGACTGAATATTCTAAAATATATAATGTTCTTATATACATGGCTATTGTTTCACTCCTGTCACTCATAACTAGAACGCGTTCCCATCAGGGCAGGGATCTTTGTCCTGTCCACTGCTGCTCACCCAGCCAGCACCTAGAATGATGCCTGGCACACAGCAGGTGCTCAATAAATATTTTCTGAATGAATGAAGATCGTCTCTGGATATTCAGAAGTCAATAATAACCATGAAGAGTCTTTCAAAATAGTGCGGAAATAAGCTCTTAGGTCAGAGTCTCTGGCCCCAACACTTCCTCTTTGACTTGTTGCCTGGGTAGTGGGCTCTCCCTCTGCCACATGAGCTGTGGGCAGTTAGCTCATACTGTGGGGAAGATCTGGGAGAACAGGAAGAAGAAATGTGAAAGAAAGACCCAAGCCACAGCAACAAGGCTCTACCAATGAGCTGAGGTAAGGTAAAGTGACCAGCTGGTGGCTTTGCTTATCCAGTTAAACAGGATTCATGGCTTAGGGAAGCTGTACCCTCTCCTACCCAGAGCCACGAGAAGCCAGGAGAGGTTGCCCTGCAAGGCAAGAGCCATGTAGTGGGAGAAATGTTCACGTTGTGCAAATCGATTCACGCATTAGGCGGAATCACCGTTAGAAGCTGGCAACCCTCCCTGACTGGCAGCTGCCAGCACAGCCTAATTAATCCAGCAGCAGTAGTGGAGAAGAACATGACACTTCATGACTGATAAACAAGCCTAAAAATAGGCTCCATCTTTTCTCCAATGCCCCTCCCCCCAATCAGATTCCCTCTCCTCATGAGCTTCAGTGGGAGGGGATTGGAGTGATGCTAGGGATGAAGTGAAAATGAAAGGGAACAAAAGAAAAGCCCCACCCTCACATGATTCTGGACAACAGGTTTTATTTAGAATCGCTGTTCCAGAGTTTGATTAGTATCTTGCCTCCTTTCCCTGGATGCCGGTTGAAACCAGGATTTTTGAAGACAAGCCAAGAAATACCACTTATTTGGTTAACTGAACTGGATCAAAGGCCCAAGGACAACCACCAAATGTACTAATGTATTAGAACTAATGTAATGTTCTAAATGCATTAGGCAGCCACCCAAATGTACTGCACATAACTGTATCAGACGCTACAGGAAGGGCCAGAGAGTGGAGTAACCCCACAGTACTGGGAGATAAGAGGCAAGTACTAGAAGGATAAATGGCATTTGAAAAAGACATTATGCTCAATTCAAAAATGGGCAAGGGATTTCAATAGACATGTCTCCGAAGAAGACATATAAATGGCCCATGGGCACATGAAAAGATGCTCAATGTCATTAGTCATTAGGGAAATGCCAATCAAAAACCCAAGCAAGATACCACTTCACACCCACTAGGATGGCTGTAATCAAAAAGACGAACAATAACAAGTGTCGGTGATTATGTAGAGAAATTGGAACCCTCATACATTGCTGGAGGGAGTGTAAAATGGTGCAGCCGCTTTGGAAAACAGTCTGGAAGTCCCTCTCCCCACCCACTAGTAGCCTGGCTTGGCCTGGGAACTCAATGGGAAGCTTATGTTTGGAATTTTATTTTATTCTATTTACTTATTTTTTGGGCCATGCCATGCAGCTGGCGGGATCTCAGTTCCCCAGCCAGGAATTGAACCCAGGCCACAGCAGTGCAAGTCTGTAACCGTAACCACTGGGCCACCAGGGAACTCCCCATGTTTGAAATTTTAGAACAAATGATAGAAAGAAAAAATGGACAATTCAGACCCACCCACAGCAGCCACGATGGTAATGGCAGAATGAAAAGGTCAGTTTCACTTAAAGATGGTTGTCATCATTGCTGCTCTTGGCCTCTTGGAGCTGCCCTGAGAGCTGTCCATTCTCAAGCCTCCAGATAATTGTGTGGACCACTAACATCCTTACACAAAATGTCCTTTCTGGTCAAGACAGACTCAGAGAGGAGGCCCTGATGACACAGGGACTGAGTACTTCCAATACCCCAAATAGCTGCTTTGGGTAATAAATCAATAAAGCAGTTTCTGAATGTGATTTGTCTTCCCATACAGATTGACATAAGGAAGAGCATGCATTCCCTTTGCCAGCTCGTGAATTCAGGTCCACAGGACATTGATATTTCTTTGCGTTGTTATTTATTTATTTGGCCACACTGTGTGGCATGTGGGATCTTAGTTCCCCGACCAGGGATTAAACCCACGCCCCCTGCATTGGAAGCGTGGAGTCTTAACCACTGGACCACCAGGGAAGTCCCTCTGTGTAAATTATTAAGTGGGCACTGGAACATCTTGGCTACTTCCAGTCCAACTCTCAGGACCCACTTCCCTGTGGTCAGTGAAGGGGTCCACAACATGCTACAGTGACATCAGGATTATTTTGAGCTGAAGACATTTGAGAATCCAACAGTCGCAGAAAGACACTTTTTCTGAACTCCCCTTATCTGCATAAAAACAGAACCTCCCAAAAGAATTCAACTGTCATAAATCCCCTCTCCATGAGTTTCACAACCAGAGAAGATTGACTCCGATCACCAGAGACAAGAAGCACCAGGATAAGAAATCACCTAAATAGACTTTGTCACAATGTCCATCTTGTCTCCCATCCATTCTCCTAAGGCCTCATTTATTTTTCATACATTTCTTTTCCCATAAATCTCTTTTCTCTCCCTCATTAAAAATTGTATATAAGGGCTTCCCTGGTGGCACAGAGGTGAAGAATCCGCCTGCCATTGCAGGTGACACGGGTTCGTGCCCTGGTCCGGGGAGATCCCACATGCTGCGGAGCAACTAAGCCCGTGAGTCACAACTACTGAAGCCTGTGTGCCACAACTACTGAGGCCCGCGCACCTAGAGCCCGTGCTCTGCAACAAGAGAAGCCACCGCAGTGAGAAGCCTGCACACCGCAACAGGAGTAGCTCCTGCTTGCCGCAACTAGAGAAAGCCAGCGCTCAGCAACGAAGACCCAATGCAGCCATAAATAAATAAATTAAAATTTATTTTTAAAAAATGGTATATAAGCCCCAAATTCTAACCACCCCTTTGAGTCACATTTTTCTGTATGCTCTTGCCTATGTACATGAATAAAAACTTGTCTTTTCTCCTGTTTATCTGTCAGTTTCAATTTAATTCTCGGGACCCGAATCACCAATAACTAAGTAGACTGAAGAAAAGTTTTTCCTCCTTGACACTACTCATAAGGTGGACAGATGAACTTACAAATAATGGAATCGGTTGACCTACGGCCCTACTTTGATCAGAATACAAGAACCATGTCTTAATTATTAAGAGATTCTCTCCAACACCAGAGCAATTTGTTACACATTGTCAATTTCAATACACACTCATTTAATGAATCACAATTACAAAGGAGCCTCACCAACATGGCAGTCCCATGACCTGTGCATGCAGGACATGGGTTAACTCGAGGTGGGTTAACTCTAGTTTGTAACTACAAAGTAGTAGGTTTGGTTTACTTTTATGATTACGAAAATACTTATTATTTTATAGCTATGTCACATACCAATTTTTTCTTTCTTTCTCTCTCACTAAACCATAATCTCCCTGGTTCTGAGATAAAATAATGGACCTACTTTAGATTTGTGCAAAAGGAGCTAAAGGTATATGTTTTTCCTGTGCCTCACTGGTTATTCATTTATGTATGCTGGAGAGGAGATGAGACAATATCTGAAACAGACTTTAAGTATAGAAAATTAGGGTTGAAAAGGATCTGAAAGGTTGTCCATTTTAACCACCTACTTGATGTTTGAATCTACTCAAGGACAGCCTGACAAGGGTGTGTTCTGCTTATGCTCAAATACCCCCAGCAGCAGCATAATTGACTATAAGTCACCTTACTTTGTTCTCTGATGGCTCAAATACTTAGATTTCTTCCTTAAACTGAGCCTAAATTTTTCTCCTGGCATTCTCACCCATTGGTCTTAGTCTAATTGGTCCTCTTGAGGTCATCTAGAATACATACGCCTAATCCTTCTCCCACCTGATCAAACCATTATACACCCAAGTCTAGCTTTTCTAGGTTAAATGTCCTTGGTTTCTTCCGGTATTCTTCATATCACTTGGGTTTCTAATCCTAAGATTCATATGAACAATTCTGGAAAAGTTCAGTAAGTAGGAGAGACTCACCCTACCAGACATCAAGACTCCTTATAAAGCTTTAGTAATTAGGAATTTTAGGATTATATTCTCAAATTCTGTTTAAAAACAACCTGGTTGGCATTTTAATTAGTTTTGCCTTAAATTTATAATTGATTTGGGAATTGATGGCAACTTTATTACATAGCTTTTCCCATCCATGAATATTCTCATTTGTCTAGGTTTTTTAAAATGTCCTCTGCTAATGTTTTATATTTTCCTCCGAAAAGATTTTGTATATCTTGTGGATTCTTTACTGGCTACCTTTAGGTTTCCTTTCTCTTATAAATGGAATTTTTTAAAATTATTTTTTCCATTTATTGCTCCTGCACTATAATAGTGTTACTGATTTTTGTATTATGAATTTTATACCCAGCAATCTTGTCAAATTCTCAAATCGATGTTAACAATCAGTCATAAATCTGATCAGGTCATGAATTACTATTATTATACTC
Organism: Grampus griseus; assembly: GCF_964374135.1. Taxonomy (NCBI): domain Eukaryota; kingdom Metazoa; phylum Chordata; class Mammalia; order Artiodactyla; family Delphinidae; genus Grampus; species Grampus griseus. The sequence continues at coordinate 13,374,594 of NC_139014.1, read as the reverse complement.
TGAGGTATTTGATTTGCTAAAGTTTCATATAGGATTTTCCTGTCTATGTTCTTAACTGAAATCAGTCTATAAGCTTCCCTTTTATACTGTTACTGTTCAGTTTTGTTATCAAGATTCATGTGGTAGGCACTATTAGTTGCCTTCCCAGCCATCACCATGTATTTCCCACCTCCTTTCTTAGAAGCAGATCATGCCTCTCTTGAACATCTTTCCTTTTTTAATCAGGGAGGAAAATCTCACATCTCATTGGCTGGAACTAGGTCACTTGCCATCCCTAGTTGCAAAGGTGGCTGGGAAAATAAGTATCTGACATTTTCAACCCGTGAAATACTTAGAAATTTTTACATTTCTAAATGATGAGGGAGTTCATTTATTGTTGCTACCAATTTCTTATTGTCATGCTCTTTAATCAGCCAACAGGATCTACACAATATTGATTTTCTGGTATTTGAGACTGGTTTCTGGCCTACTTTGTATAATCAGTTTTTTTCATGTGTGTTTGAAAGGCATGTTGGTTCCAGGGTCTATTAATGTCCACTATATCAAGCTTGTAATTCTGTCATTTACATCTTCTCTATATTTCTTCAATTGTTTGTCTATTCGATCTATCAGTTTATTAAACAAGTAGGTTAAAATCTCCCATTATAACTTTAGGCCACTTGTGATTTTGTCAGTGTTGCCATATCTTTGTTGAGCTAGGTTCAGGTTTAGGGTGTAACACACATTATTATTGTGATCACTGACACATTTCAATTTATCATCTGACAAACAAAATTTGTTTTCTATTTACTGTGCTTTTTGTAGGCTTCTCTTTGTTCTTCCTCTGCCTTCCATTGGATTGGTCAAGTTTTCTCTTGGAAGTTACATATTATTTTACTATTCTTTTAGAGGTTACCTTTACATTTTGAATACACATATTTGCCTTAAATTTTTAAAAAATATTTATTTGGCTGAGACAGGTCTTAGTTGCAGCATGTGGGATCTTTTAGTTGTGGCATGCAGGCTCTTAGCTATGGCACGCAGTATCGAACCCAGGCCCCCTGCATTGGGAGCACAGAGTCTTAACCACTGGACCACCAGGGAAGTCCCTGCCTTAAATTTTTTTTAATTAATAAACATCTCTTTTTTCTTCCTAGATGATATTAGCAACTTAGAGTACTTTTTTTTTAACTATACTTACTACCCTTTCATCTTCTGTTATTATTGTCTGTTATTTAAATTCCAAAAATATTTCCAATTACTAACTATTCATATATTTGAAACATTCTATGCTCATTCAGATTTGTCCAGATGTTTACCAATTTCTTTGTTTACTATTATTTTTAGATTCCCTCCTCCTATTTCTTGGTTTCAATTTCCTTTTACTTCAAGTACAACCTTTAGTAGTTCTTTCAATCTGTGTCTCTGAGTAGTAACCTTTCTCAGCCCTTGATTGTCAGACATGATTTTTTTTTGCACCATTCTCAGTCCCAACACCCCATTTACATGCACCGAGGCTACACTTCCTGTCCCCTTATGGGAATGACATCCACAGCCCCTAGGTGTCAGGGCCCACACTCAGTTCTGACATCCCCCAGCTTACTTAGCATTAACTCATCTGCTTTCCACTCCAGTTAGTTTCCTCTTTATTTCTAGTACCTGAGGATTTCCCTTTCTTTGCTTTCAACTCAGCTTTATATTGTTATATTTTATCCTGTGTCTGTCATATGAGGTGGGGGGAGGGTCTGTATTAATCCTTTTAGTTATGATTACTGGAAGTCCAGATATTCTATTTATAACAAATTTCCCTCTTACTAATGTTTAGTATTCTCCTTTAAAATAAATGTCATATATTTTGATAGAGAAAACAGACATGACAGAGACAGCTGGACACTTCTTGTTCTGTTTCAGGAAAAGTTATAAAGTTTTCTAATTTCTTGAATTTGGTACACAGGGAACATTCCCCAGGCAATAACTTTGGAAAATGCAATCATCTGCTGAGAAATGGAATTTTGTGTAGGTTTGTATCTATTTTCTTGCACCACCCCCCTGCCCCACTTCTCTTTGCTCTACAGAGGTGATCGATGCTCAATATTTGATTTTGAGTACACCCTTTGCACTAAGAATGCCAAAGCAGCATATTGAGAAACCTCTCTCTGCAAGGAAGCCATCCTCAGGCTAGACCCAGAGCTCAGCTACTCCTGCAAATCAACAGCTGGCTGCAGGCTGCACGGGTTCCAAATCCTGGGAATTCACAGCTACTGATAGATGAACAGGATCAATCTCATTTGCATTTCATCGTGACTCAGGAATTCCCTGGTACTGCTTCCCTGGGAAGATTAAATCAGCCAGGGTCAGGATATTGGTCTGAGAGATTTCCAAACACGCTGACAGAACACAAACCCTCCCATCAAGAAGAAATAGTCCCCTTCAGCCTGTCGAAGGGTAGAGGTCATACAAGAATGAGGGAATCCAAATATGGCTCCTCTCAGAAACACCTGACCGTGGCACTGAGCATGGAGAAATATTCACAAGCGTCAGTGTTTAAACTGGGGACACAGTCCAGCTACTATGCTGGAAGTGCTTTCTGGATGAGAAAAGGCCAATAGGAGAGGCCATAGATGGTGGTAAAGAGTATTCATGGAGATGCTAGCAATGACCACAATGGTCATATGCTGGTTCACTGACATAGACAGTTACTTTTGAGAAAATATGGCACGTGACTACAAATGTTCTGACCCAGAAAACTGAAAGGAAGAAAATGACCTGGAAGGGGGGTGTAAGGTCGGGAGAAGATCAGACAAGCCCCAACAATCAATTATGTCATTAGTGATAAGAAAACAGAAGAGATTAAAGAATGTATTTTGCAAAACAGAAATGGCAGTCCTGATCAGTGCTGGTTGATCATCCGTGAATCTTTACCCTTTCAGAGGAGAGATGACAACCTCTACCTTGGGAAGGATGGCTCTACTTGAGAAACAGAAACCACCCGAGTACTCCATATCACTTTGGTCACAGGTGACCGGTGGTTGTGTCATCTCCCTTTGCGGACACCCGAGTGGTCACTCGGCAGGAAGTGGAAATCTTACTGAGTCAAGACCCCAACAGCACACGGCCACATTCAGCACTTACTTTTGTACAACTTACAGGCAAAGCTGCCTCTTTCCTTCTGCTAACCCGGGACCACGGGTTAGACAAAGCCCTTTCATTCTTAAGATCAGATTTCATCTTAACATGTCGTGGAAGGGTTGGGAGAGGTAAGAGGAAAGCTCCTCCTGATGAAAACGCGCTTGAGGACTATTTTGCAGAACGCAGGGGTTTCTGTTTTTGGCAGCAACTAGACTGGCAGTTTTGGAGGGCGGATGTAAAGACTTTCCAAGTCACCTTTTTATCCCAGACAGTCACAGCCTCTACCTCAGTCTTGCAGTGGGGCTGGGTGGGAGCCCCTGGGCAGGGTGGGTGCCCGGAGGCGGAGCACCCGCTGCCAGGACTTACCTGTTGAGATACACGCGTTTCTCCGTGAACTGCCCGTTCCCATGGTGAGGGTCCTCGAAGGGCTCGTTCTGGACGACCTCCACCCCTTCTCCTCGGTCGCTCTGTTCGTGGCTGTGCTTGCTGATCATGTACAGCTGTCCAATTTTGTACTACAAAACACACAGACACAGAGGGGTCAGACCCATCGCTCGCCTCCGAAAACTGCCCCCGCGCCACCGCCGCCGCTGCGCCGCAAGCAACTCAGAGCATCAGCACTTCCTGTTGAGAAAAGAAAGCAGGCACGTGGGCCTGCTGGTACTCTTCCCCAGGAAGAAGGTGGAGAACGAGCTGTGAGTAGAATGCAGAAACGGCCTGTTCCTGTGAACACTCTGCATCACCTTGGCAGATACTTGCCGGTGTGGCCGATGGCCTTCAAGGTTTGGCAGCCGATCAACCAACCCATGGGTAGCAGCTGGGAGGTGGGCACGCTGGAGTCTCCCTTTCCACTCTGGCTCTACAGGGTTAAGTGACGCTGAAGTCCTATCCTGCTTGGCTCAAGACAGGCTCAGACAGGCTAAGGTTTGTGATTTCTGTCCCTTCTTTCTGCCTGATTAACTGCATTGCTGGGCACAAGAGAATTAGATGTCACCTGTCTCTTCCATCGCCTCTCTCAAAGTGTTCAACTCTCCTGGAGGCCTCTGTCCCATAGAATGGTGGTTCTCAAAGGTGGCTGGACGTTAGAGTCACCTGGAAGCTTTAAAAAAAAAAACCCTCCAGATGCCCAGGCCCCACTATGAGTGGAAACTGGACCCACCTTTAGGCTGGTCCACAAGGAGGAAAATCTACAGTATCTTTAAGTCCTGGGGCTTTAGTGCGGGGCCTTCCAGGCTGAGATGTCAGAAGTTACATGTGCTTACACGAAAATGATAAAATGGAATAACATGTAATGTGAACACTGTCCGTGCCACCTGTATCTTTGAGCTGTTCCATTCTCTTTCTTGCCTCTCTGAAAACCCTGGGGCCAGCAGGCATCTCTTCACCCAGTGAACTTCCAAAGTGACAAAACTAATTTGACGGAGGGGAAAAGAAGAGAGAGAGGAAGGAGGGAGTCAAATGACTTTTGCACCGAGGAAGTCTGCTCAGAATCAGCAGGCAGGGCGATGAGACACTGCTGTGGTCCTTCCACAGATTCGGTGTGAAACAACACACAGCGTCAGCATCATCAAGGCCCGAGGGATGGGGGGAAGGGGCCTGAGTCTGCAGCAGGCTAATCACGGCTCCGGGTTATTCCCAAAGAGCCCAGGCCAGCAGGTATGTAGGTCCCCTGTCTATGTGCATAAGAGAGAGAAATAGATTTTAAATTAAGGGGGCATGTATAATGTACAAGTCAACAGTGCAGTCAGTTCCAAAGCTGAGAGGACACACACGTCCAAAGGTCCCTCTTCCATTCTGAGGCAGGTGCCGGGAAGGGAGTGTGAACAGAATGGGAAAGGCTCTGGTGTGAGGCCAGCCTGAGGGACCAGGCCCAGTAACCATGACAATGGGAACTGCAGCCTTCTGGCTCTTCTCAAAGGGCAGTGCTTCCTGTCTGTGCCACGCCTCTCCCCCAGAAGGGTCTGCATTTAAAATGCGTTTAATGTAACTGTGTGTGTGTGCTGAGGATAAGAGCAGGGAGAGGAGAGAGGAAAATCAAAGATAAAATTTATTTTTAAACAAATTTTGGGATTAGAAACTTGCCTTGGCTTCCCCTCTTCCCTTTGCTCACAAAGACTGACTAATACTGTTTCAAGGAGGAAGACAGTGAGAAAAAGTTTACAGATTGGAGATATGTGAGATCAACACTCTACCTTATACGGATGGGCACACAAGCCTGGAACAGCATGTCCAGCTGCCCAGGGGGTGGAGATTTCACTGGCAGTTGCTTTGTACTTGGAGTTCAAAAAAATACGTGTTTACTTACAATGGAATATTACTGTGCCATAAAAAGGAAGGAAGTACTGATACTGATACTGCTTAATGTGTGTTACCAGTTGAATTGTGTTTTCCCAAAATTCATATGTTGAAGTCCCAGTACCTCAGAATGTGACCTTATTTGGAGATAGGGTCCTTACAGAGGTAATCAAATTAAAATGAGGTCATTAGGATGGGTACTAGTCCAATAGGACTGGTTTCCTTACACAGAGGGGCAAGTTGGACATAGAGGCACTCATAGGAAGAATAGGAGATGAAGCGATGCACGAAGATGGCCATCTACCAGCCAAGGACGGACCTGGAACAGATCCTTCCCTCCCAGCCTTCAGAAGGAACCAGCCCTGCCTGCTGACACTTGATCTTTGACTTCCACCATTCACAACTGTGAGCCCTCACAACTCTGGTTGGTTAAGCCACCCATTCTGTGGTGCTTTGCTATGGCAGCCCGAGCAAACCCATACAATGGGTACGGGGCTTCCTTTTGGGGTGATGAAAGTGTTCTGGATCTAGATAGAGGTGGTGGTTGCACAATATTGTGAGTGTACTAGATGCTGCTGAATTGACTTTAAAATGGTTAATTTTGTGTTATGTGATTTCCACCTTGTGGAAAGGGAATGCTGCCACCATTCCAGTAAACAATGAATGTTTGCCGGCCATCAAGCCATTAGCCACTGTAGCCACACAACGTCCCCCCACCCCACCCAGCCCCAATGGCGTGCCCTGAGGGGGATTCAGGATGGAGACAAAAATGTAACATTCTGTGCTTTGGATACTGGCCCTAGATAGTTAAGATGTATATCTAAGGAATCATTTCAATGAGCCCAGACTCTTGCATCTTCCCACACATAAAAAAACCTCCAGGCCTTCCCTGGTGGCACAGTGGTTAAGAATCCACCTGCCAATGCAGGGGACACGGGTTTGAGCCCTCGTCCAGGAAGATCCCACATGCCGCGGAGCAACTAAGCCCGTGCGCCACAACTACTGAGCCCATGCGCCGCATCTACTGAAGCCCACGTGCTCTAGAGCCTGTGCTCTGCAACAAGAGAAGCCACCGCAGTGAGAAGCCCGCGCACTGCAATGAAGAGTAGCCCCCACTCACCACAACTAGAGAAAGCCCGCGCGCAGCAACAAAGACCCTACACAGCCAAAAATAATAAATAAATAAATTTATAAAGAAAGACAAAAAAAACTCCTATATATTCTGGCTCCTCCTTTACCTCTTGGAGCAGTTTCTCAGAGCTCTAGGACTCAGTAAGCTCCCCAAATACAACTTAACTTGCATCTTTTAGGTTGTGCATTTTTCTTTAGTTGAAAACCTCAATTGTTTTAAAAAAAGTGTTGACCCCACTTCTGAAGCAGATACCCCTAAGCCAAAATGCTGTCAAGGGCTTTAGTCGGGGGTGGGGGGACTTGACAGAAGGGATGCCTATCCCTGGACCATCTCCAGGAGCTCCAACTCACTCACGCATGAAAATGTATGGGACCAAGGGCGATGCATGACACAGAAAAGCCATTAGCCAGACGCGAGTCAGCCTGGCTGCGCTCAGCTCGATTGCTTCCTGCCCTGTTGAAAGGAAAGGGCCGAGGCAGCCAGAGACTGATTCACCGTCAGCCAGAGGAGGGCCTGGCTGCCCAGCCTCATTGATCATTCTGGTGGCTCCTGAAAGAGCCATTGCAGGGCAGACACCAGCATTAGCTCACTAAGATAGCGTCAGGCCGTGGGCGACTGACAGACGCTGGAGGCAGTAACGTGGGTGACATTGTTGGGAGGTGGCGGGACACTCAAGCCCAGACACTGAGGTGGTCAAGGGCCCTGCGGCTGTCACTTTATTCACGCTCAAGCAAATCAGGCCTGTTCTCCTGGTTGTGGCCATCTGAGCTGGGCCATCCAGAAGCAGAGGTTTTAAAACACAAACTGACTCAAAGACACATGCATCGAGAAGCTTCTCAATTACAGCGGACAGGGCAGGACAGAGAGTCCTTCAACCGTGTCTCAAAATCACCAGAGATACTCCTAAAAATGCTGAATCCTGGGCCATTCCAGCCCTTTTACATTCACACTCTGAGGTAGATGGAAGTTGGGGATCTTACCCAAATACAACGCTAAAAGCTGAGAACCACTGCGGCAGAGAGTGGGGAAGGCCTTCATTAGTACTTGCTCAGTACCAGACGGTGCCAAGACCAAAAGGTTCCATCTTTAGGGGACCTGTTTCTTCTTTCCTCTTTTAACACTGAATTCTTGCAAAGCTCTATCACTAATTCAGTGAGAATACTACATCACAGATCACCAACTCCAAACAAACTTGTATGTGAAATGAAGGCTGCGAAATCCATAGACTCAGAAGGATTCGGAAGACACTGAAGCCAGAGAGTCGATAACAGAATTGATAATGATGATGGTGGTGGTGATAGAGTAAAGCTTAACTGATTGCCTATCAGTGAGAGGCACCAATTAAGTGCTTTATATTCATTTCTAAGACTCACAATGATTCAGGTACATATTTACAGATGAGGAAGCTGAGTCTCCGAGAGGCTAGAGACTTCCTCCTGCCATGTGGCTTCTAGGTGGCAGAGCTGGTTTGAAGACCATGGGTCTGTACTCTTTCTTCTCCACTCAGCTTCAGCCCTTATTTCTCTAACAGGTGAACTGCTTTAACAAACCTAGATCTCATTATGATGAACAAAGAGGGATGGTTCAGAGCCACTGCCTTTGAACTTTGCTATTTCAGAAGATGAAGAACAAAAGTCTGATATCATTTGAAAGATCAAAGTTGTTTAAACTGTGCGCACATATGGAATGGTGGAGCAATTATGCTCTAACTTTGTAAAATCTACTGTTATAATTCCAGAGTTTGGGGAAATCATCATTACAGGCAATCACGATTAGAGACAGCTCTGCGCTGCAGGGCTGAGCCTCCATGAGAGCCATCATCAGAACAGCTACCCCAAATAATTCTCTCTGTAGTCAAAAAAAAACCCATGGGGACTCAGATCTTTCCCATTTGCATGCAGCGCTGCATGTTTGATAAAGCTGCAGAACTTGAGGGAAGGCAGAGTTGCATAACATGCCTGGAAAAGCCAAGGGGGTTTCATCACTTTGTACTTTTGCAAACTCTGTGACTGGGCACGACCAAGGTACTTAATACAGTTCACCTCAAACCCTGATTTTTAGAAAAGGTGACCCCAAGTCAAAACTCCTGATTATGGTAAGGGATTATTAACTGACCATCACCAACACCTAAATAGCATCCTTGCCATTAGAAGTACTAGGCCCAAAGTTTTAGGTTCAGTAGAACCCTAAGCTTTCACTTAACTGCCCCTTCCCCCAATTGCTGAGCTTCAGAGATCTCTGCAAGGCCAGGCTCCCATATTCCCCTCCATAAAGAACCAAGGGGGTGTCATCTTTCTTCCAATCCCTCCCTTCCTGCCCCCTTTCTCATCCTTCATTAGTCCCAATACCTTTTTCAAACATCACGATGTGAAAGGTGGGAACCACTGTTTTGCAATAAACATTATTCAGCCTGGATGGAGTTATTCCCTGATGTCATGACTCAGGTCTTCAAGGCCCCAGATTGGGAATCAGAATTTACAACTATTTCCACTTCTACCATCAAAGCAGACGGATACCACACAATATGACAACCACGGAGAAATATCTGTCCCTCTGACTTAACCTGATATCATGTATGTTTCCATCTTTGAAATGTGCATGATTCCTGCCTCTCTCACTCTGGCTGTGTGGAGAGAGGAAAGAGCAGAGGGTGATACAAGGTGGCATTGCTGGGAGTTTGCCACATTATTCACATCACCCTTAATGCTTTTCTTGGCTTTTTTCCCCCAGTCTTCTCTACTCTCAATAAACGGACCTCAAAGCACAGTGGAGCAATTGCCTCACGATGCCCAAGGAGCCCCCTGCAGAGAGTGCCTGAAAGATAAAACATCACCCAGGACTCCAGTGCATTGCAGTCTTCACGCCAAGTGGTGCCAAAATTGTAATTCCACTCGGGGAAGGGGATGTGATGAGGCCAGATTTTAACAACCTCATATCAGAAAACTAGAGGCTAGAGCCAGCTGTTTTCTAGAATCTCACAGCACAGCTGAGGCAGTGGGACAAATGCTCTGGTCCAGCAGTCAGCAAACTATGTGGCCTGGTGCCTGTGTTTTTAAAATAAAGTTTCATTGGAACACAGCCGTACTTATTCATTCTGTGACTGCTCTCACGATACCACAGCAGATACTGTGTGGTTCAAAGAGCTGAAAATATTTACTATCAGGCCTTTTACAGAAAAAGGTTGCTGACCCCTGTCTAGTGCAGTGCTACTGGGTCCAGCACTAACCAGCGCTGTCCGGGATGGTGGCCACTCGCCATATGTAGCTTATGAGCATTGGAAATGGGGCCTGTGCGATGGAGGGACTGAATTTAAAATTTTCTTTCCTTTTAATTAACTTAAACTTTAAAACTGATACTCGATTCAGCTATAAGAAAACTTTTACATACGTCTGAGACACACCATTCAGTAGACATAAATCTACTGTTTAAACTGAAAACTTTTATGAAATCTCAATTCACATCAGGTACCTCTGATGAAATTTTAGCATCTGGCTTGAGACTGCTTATAAGTGTAAAACGCACACTTAGTAACAACAGCAAAAAACTTAGTAACAACAACAAAAAAAGTAAAGCTCATTAATAATTTTTAAATTGACTGCATATGGAAATGATAGTATTTTAGAGATACAGGGTTAACTAAAATATATTCTTAAAAATAACTTCACCTGTTTCTTTACATATGTGGTTGGCATTTGTGGCTCACATATTTCTATTGGATGGTGCTGGTCTAAGCCCTAAACTTGACCATCAGGGATGGAGAGTCAGGCCATCAATCCATACCAAGACTTCAGAGGCTGGCTGGTCAGGTCAAGGGTTTCCATGTGTTTCCAAGCTAGCGAGGTAGGGCACTGGTAATAAGGCATACATTTGGAGAAGCTCTCCCTTTCTGAGGACTGGCATTACCTGGACCTCCAGAGAGGTGATAATTGTTCACTGTGTGCTATGGTGGAAAGCACTGCAGTTTTAAAATTGAAAACCTGCAGCCAAAGTCCTGATTCTGCCTTTGATGAGTTTTGTAACCCTAGACAATTTGCTTAACTGAGCCACAGTTTCTTATCATTAAAATGGGACTAAGGAAACACCTCATGGGACATGGTGACAATCAAGTGAGAAAAAAAACTTACAAATTAATATGCTTTATAAAATGTAAAACTGTACGCTGTAGCTATGGCTCCTTCTGTTTGGCAACACATCTGACTGGGAGGTGAAGATCTGTTTCATTTGTTTCCATTTTGCTACAGTTCTTTTTTTAAAAGGTCAAATCTTTATTTATTTTTGGCTGCATTGGGTCTTCGTTGCTGCGCCTGGGCTTCCTCTAGTTGCAGTGAGCGGGGGCAACTCTTTGTTGCAGCACACGCGCTTCTCATTGCGGTGGCTTCTCTTGTTGCGGAGCACGGGCTCTAGGCACGCAGGCTTCAGTAGTTGTGGCTCACGGGCTCTAGAGCGCAGGCTCAGTAGTTGTAGCGCACGGGCTTAGTTGCTCCACGGCATGTGGGATCTTCCCGGACCAGGGCTCGAACCCGTGTCCCCTGCATTGGCAGGTGGATTCTTAACTACTGCGCCACCAGAGAAGTCCCTTGCTACAGTTCTATACAGGCTAAGAGAACAAGGCATCTGCCATACACACCCCTACAATGCAAAAATCGGGGAAAACCTGAGCATCAGCCCAAGACCGTCATTTCCTTCTGCAAAAATTGTATTAGATGGTAGTCAGATCAAACACTTCCCAAAACGTTATAAAAAAACTTGGGAACATCCATTTATATGACGTCCCTAGGGCAGTCAAATTCACAGAGACAGAAAGTAGAATGGTGGTTGCCAGCAGGGGTGGGGAGTTAACGCTTAATAGGACAGAGTTTCTGTGTGGGATGATGAAAAAGTTCTGGGGATGGATGGATGGTGTTGATGTTTGCATAACAATGTGAATGCACTCAATGCCACTGAACTGTACACTTAAAAATGGTTAGAATGGTAAACTTTATGTGATGTATATTTCATCACAATTCTTTAAAAAACCTGGAACATGTCGTTTTCCCCTGTCGCTTACTTACTTCACGCCTCAAGGTGGCCATCTATCAGTGATTCTATTTTTATGATTATGAAAAAACTTTTTTTAGGACAGGGACTTCTATATTTGGATGGACCTTTGGTTTGGAAGCTTATTTGAAGGTGTTGAGCCAAGGGGACAGAACTATAAAATGACTTCCCCCAGAGACAATGTTGCATGAGATGCCCGATTCCTGCCATGCCGGGGGAGATGCCTGGCTCGCTCTGCCCTAAACTTAAATGTCTTTGACATCAGCAATCTGGAGGATTCCTGTTGCTGATGTTCCCAAGCAACATGGTGCTGACTGTGACAGTGTTACGGACAAACAGCCTGACAGAAGGGAAAGAGTGATTAACCGAATACAAATGCATTCTGACCCCGCCAACCTTAACTAGGGTCACTGAGAACCCCAGCTCACAGTTCACAGCCCAGCTCCTCCATCTGCCTGGGAGCAACTCTACAACAAGCCCAATTCCATTTCCTTTATTCCATTGGGAAGGTATGGTGTGTATTTTTACCTCTAAGGGCTGGATCTGATTTGGGTTCTGCAACGACATGACTGGCTAGCCCCATCAGTCCTTCTGGCTCTGCGACTCAAATGTCCAGATTTCTCCATGTAGACAAGTGAGGTTTAAAAAAAAAAAGAAGGTGTAAAGTTCCTTGGTGTTTCGTCAGCTCTCTCCCTGCCAGGTCAATAAGGCACGAAAACCAATATCCGATCCCACAAAGAAAATACAAACCTGCAGCTCATATTTCAGGGTATCAGTGCTTCATCACATATTTATCTTTTCTCCCGGATCTTTATAAGCAGCTATCAGAGGTGCCTTGTTTATTACGTAATACTGGGTCATAATGCCAGGGTGCAGGAATGAAAAAGCTGATAAAAAGATTTAAGAAGGAGCTGGGTTATTGACATTTAATTCAAAAATCCACCTTCTGTGACAAACTAATATAAACAGCATTGTAGGCTGGTGCTTAACCCATTCTAAGTTTTGGACTAAACTGAATAGAAATAGAGCAACTCAATGCCAAGGAAAGGGCTCAGGGTAAGCTTCGTGCTGGTGCAAGCAGAACTCTACACGCCTGTGACTGTACAAAACCGTAAATTGTTTCTAGTACACTCAGCCGTCCAGCAGCATAATCCACTTGACCGAGTACAGGAGGGTATAGTATATGAAAAGTAAGAGTGCACATTAAAAAAAAATAAGTTTATTTATTCTTTTTGGCTGCATTGGGTCTTCGTTGCTGCCCATGGGCTTTCTCTAGTTGCGGCGAGCGGGAGCTGCTCTTCGTTGCAGTGTGTGGGCTTCTCATTGCGGTGGCTTCTCTTGTTGCGGAGCACGGGCTCAGCTGCTCCGTGGCATGTGGGATCTTCCCGGACCACGGCTCGAACCCGTGTCCCCTGCATTGGCAGGCGGATTCTTAACCACTGTGCCACCAGGGAAGTCCCAAGGGAGCACATTTTAACTGCTCCTTCCAACACTGACTCATCCTTGGGGGTGGTATTCTAGCCCTGAGAACTCATTTGATACACATATTGAAAAGCCAAAATGATAACACAGAGTGAGTAGAGCCTACTTTATAAGCATCGGCTCAGGGAAGAGGTGTCATCCCCTGGTATTGCTAAATGAGAATCTGAACACGTTAGCCATTAGAGAGCAGCATGAAAAACCACAGAGAGCAAAGACAGGAACTGCCAGAACTCAGTTCAAAACCACAAGGGTAGTTGGCCCTTGAGGCAGAACATAGGATTTCTCCAGACTTTGGTTGGGGGACACTCTTGGTCCCTTCTCGTTCGTGCACTGAACAAACAGAGTACATCAGGCTCTGTAGATACTGGAGGCAGAGCGATGAACAAGGTCGACCTGGTCTCTGGAGAAGAGGAGGGTTTCCTGAGTTCCACCTCGAAGACACAAGGCTGTGAGCTGAAGGAACTTGAGGCTGACGTAAAAGCCATGGGACCATTTGCCAAGAAATGTGAAACCAACTGCAACTCAAGTAAATGGAGAGGTTTGGTAACAGGGCTGACTTTTAGAAAGCAATCAAGGCTCTTGTGTTTACTACAAAGCAGAAACCCACAGCCAATCACAAGACCAAAAAGGGAGAAAACTAAGATAGAACCTTCCCAGAAATATATCCTGCACCGTCTCCTTGCCACACCCTGCTGTGTCGATGCTCATCTCCTTAACCTTGGCCTCATAACCAGAGGTGTTTCTAGGAGAGAGTTCTAGATTTATGGGGGTAACAGGCTCTTTCCAGAATTAGAAAAGCCCCTGTTTGTGAAGCCTATTGTACCTACCAATCCTTCAGGAAAATGATGGGTGACATCAAGAGATGCTGTTGTTCTGGTTAAAGCTAGAAATATCCTCGTAGGAATGACAGCAATTAGTTTTAGTGTCTTTGAGAACTTCTGAGAGCAGAAGAGCACACTGAATGCAAAGAGAAGCACTTGCTGCTTCATGTACAATTGAACAATGGGAGTTCTTAATGTTTTGAAAGAATTATTCAAGACACTTCATGCCTAGAACAAGAAGATCTCAGTAATATTTGAAGGTCACTGAACCCCTTTGCTTGCTTAAGTGCTAGTTGACACGGCAAGTGGTTTCAGGGCTCTGCTAACTCTAGAGCAATGATGAGAGTTATGACCAAGTTATATCTGTGGTTCAAAGTCTGGAAAACTCCAGCATCTGTTTTCACCTCACTTTGGAGGAGTGGCCCCAGGTTTCACATGCCTGCAGTGGTACCTGTAGCCCATAGGTAGCCGTAGGGTATGTGGCTGGGAAGGCACCATTCTCCTAAGCAATAGCAGCCTATGGGTGTTTCTTCCTTGGTAAAAAGAAGCAGATAACTGATGGAGAAAAGTATACAGTTGTCAACTCCTGCTCTCCTGAGACAGTTAATGAAGACAGGCAAAATAGAGTAAACTGGGTACATTTCCAGAAATTGCTACATTTAAAAATCTATCTTTGGGGCTTCCCTGGTGGCCCAGTGGTTAGAGTCCGCCTGCCGATGCAGGGGACAGGGGTTTGTGCCCCGGTCCGGGAGAATCCCACATGCCGCGGAGCGGCTGGGCCCGTGAGCCATGGCCACTGAGCCTGCGCGTCTGGAGCCTGTGCTCCGCAACGGGAGAGGCCACAACAGTGAGAGGCCCGCATACCGCAAAAAAAACCCACAAAAAACAAAAAATTCTATCTTTTTCAGATACATGCACCCCAATGTTCACAGCAACACTATTTACAATAGCCAAGACATGGAAGCAACCTAAATGTCCATCGACAGATGAATGGATAAAGAATATGTGTTATATATATATACACACACATGATGGACTGCTACTCAGCCATAAAAAAGAATGAAATAATGCCATCTGCAGCAACATGGATGGACCCAGAGATGATCATACTAAGTGAAGTAAGTCAGAAAGACAAGTATCATATGATATCACTTATATGTGGAATCTAAAGTATGACACAAATGAACTTATCTACAAAACAGAAACGGACTCACAGACATAGACAACAGACCTGTGGTTGCTAAAGGGGGAGTAGAGGAGGGATGGAGTGGGAGTTTGGGATTAGCAGATGCAAACTATTGTATAGGATGGATAAATGACAAGGCCCTACTGTACAGCACAGGGGACTATATTCAATATCCTATAATAAACCGTATGGAAAAGAATATGAAAAAGAATATGTATAATATATGTGTGTGCGTGTAACTGAATCACTGTGCTATACATCAGAAACTAATACAACATTATAAATCAACTATACTTCAATAAAAATACAAATAAATAAATAACTTTCTGATGCATCTCAGACTTATTCTAATGACCAAGAGAGAGATTCCATCAAATGGTACTTTTAAGGCCGAGTGGTGACCCTGTTCTTGCTCCGTCAACAGTCAGTAATCCTCCATCTCTGTGCATTCTCCTAGGGGAGGCAACGCCGTGATGAAATAAATACAATTCACCGTGTTTTCAAAGAGTGGGGAGAAAAAAGAACACAGAGACAAAATGATGAATCGGAATGCTGTTCCTCACAGGATTCTTTTTTTATTTTTTAATTGTGGTAAAATATAGTTAACAAAATTTACCATTTTAGCCTTTTTTTTTTTTTTTTTTTTTTTTGCGGTACGCGGGCCTCTCACTGCTGTCGCCTCTCCCGTTGCAGAGCACAGGCTCCAGACGCGCAGGCTCAGCGGCCATGGCTCACGGGCCCAGCCGCTCCGCGGCACGTGGGATCTTCCCGGACCGGGGCACAAACCCGTGTCCCCTGCTTCGGCAGGCAGACTCTCAACCACTGCGCCACCAGGGAAGCCCGTTTTAGCCATTTTTAAATGTAGAATTCAGTTGCATTAAGTTCATTCATAATTGTTGTGCAACCAACACCACCTTCCATTTCTGAACTTTTTCATCATTTCAGAAAGAAACTCCGTCCCCATTAGATAGCAATTCCATTCCTCCTCCCTAGTAACCTCTAATCTACTTCCTGTCTATGAACGTGTCTATTCTAGATACGTCATGTAAGTGAAATCACACAATGTGCGTCCTTTCTTGATGGGCTTTTTCACTTTAGCATAACGTTTTCAAGGTTCATCCATGTTGTAGTATGTGTCAGAATTTCATTCCTTTTTAAGGCTGAAAAACATTCCATTGTATGTGTATACCATGGATACTTATTCATGCATCTGCTGATGGGTATTTGGGTGGCTTCCACCCTCTGGCTATTATTGTGACTAATGCTGCTATGAACGTTGGTATACAAGTATCTGTTTGAGTTCACACCTAGATGTGGATTTGCTGGATCATATGATAATTCTATGTTTAACTTTTTAAGGAACCACCAAACTGTTTTCCACAGCAGCTGCACCATTTTATTCCCAGCAACAATGCACAAGGATTCCAGTTGCTCCACATCCTTGCCAACACTGGTTACTTTCCATTTTTTGTTTGTTTTTCAATAATAGCCATCCTAATGGGTGGGATGTGGTCACATGATGTTGTAAAGTCAACGCTAATTTCTTTCTTGGATCTCACTGTTGTAAGGCTCTCTTTAGGTGGTGCTTGGGCATGTCAAATCTGTCTTCCAAATAAGTACTTGCGACTGCCCTGGGAGAGATTTCAACTCTACCATTTATTTAAATCAGAAGACCTTTCTGATAAAGCACTGATGAACTGAGGTGGTTATTTTTCAGGGAATTGGAGGGTGTCCCTTTGAAATGCTCTGCCTGCAAACAGAAGATGAAAATGCAATAAATCCCTTTACGTAAAAAGGCCCCAACATATTCATAATAGTTAAGTCACTATGGTGTAGGGCACCACAAAGAGACAGCCATGAATTATTACCTTAGGGAGTCCAGGGGTGGTGGTGGGCATGACCTGAAAAGGCACTTCTATTTCTCTTATAGAAGCTGCTTTCAGGATTATTTTGATGGCCCAGCCAGGAATGTAGTAAATTATAGAATCACAATGTAGAAGGCAGCAAACAGTCTTGCAGAATTTACTTATGAATCAAACGTGTATGACTTATATTCAAAGATTTGAGGTAAAAAAAGCCACTCTGGGTAATTTGCCTTTTTCATGTTTTTCTTATGGTTTAAGTCACTCTTTATTCTATTTTAGGTGAAGCTACTCTTGAAAAAGTAATCTTGGAAATAACTTTAGACTCTGCAGTGGATTTAAGTAGTTTCTCATGCTTGCTAGTTGTGTGGTTTTTTTTTTAAGTATACAATTCAGTAGTTTTTAGTATATTCACAAGGCTATGCAACTGTCTCCACTATCTAATTCCAGAATATTTTGATCATCCCCAAAAGAAACTCCACACCCATTAGCGGTAACTCCCCGTTCTCCCCTCCTCCCAGCCCCTGGCAACCACTAATCTACCTTCAGTCACTATGGATATGGTCATTCTGGACATTTCATATAAATGGAATCATACAGTATGTGGCCTTTTGTGACTGACTGCTTTCACTTAGCATAGTGTGTTTTTTTTAACTGAAATATAGTTGATTTACAATGTTGTGTTAATTTCTGGTGTACAGAAAAGTGATTCAGTTATACATATATATTCTTTATCATATTCTTCCATTATGGTTTATCACAGGATATTGAATATAGCTCCCTGTGCTATACAATAGGACCTTATTGTTTATCCATTCTGTATATAATAGTTTGCACCTGCTAATCCCAAACTCCCACTCCATCTCTCCTCCACCCCCACCCACCCCTGCAACCACAAGTCTGTTCTCTATGTCTGTCAGTCTGTTTCTGTTTTGTAGATAAGTTCATTTGTGTCATATTTTAGATTCCACATATAAGTGATATCATATGATATTTGCCTTTCTCTTTCTGACTTACTTCACTTAGCATGATCATCTCTAGGTCCATCCATGTTGCTGCAAATGGCATTATTTCATTCTTTTTTATGGCTGAATAGTATTCCATTGTATATGCATACCACCTCTTATTTACCCATTCATCTGTCAACCTAAATGGACATTTAGGTTGTTTCCATGTCTTGGCTACGGTGAATAGTGCTAGCATAAAGTTTTTAAGATTCATCCATGTTGTAGCATGTATCAGTATTTCCTTCCTTTTTTACTGCCAAATAATATTCCATTATATGGCTATCCCATGTCTGTTCATTTATCACTTGATAAATATTTGGGTTATTTCCACTTTTTGGCTATTACAAGTAATACCACAATGAACATATATGTATGAATCTTTGTGTGGACTTGTGTCCATGTCTCTTGGGTAGATATCTAGGGGTGAATTGCTGGGTCATATGATAACTATGTTTAACCTTTTGAGGAACTGCCAGACCGTTTTCCACATCTGGTACACCATTTGACATTCCCACCAATAATGTCTCATACTTACTTTTGATAATTTTAAGTGACTTGTAGAAAGTCAAACAAGTGACTTCAAAAACCAAGAATAAATTATGGGACAAGTGTGGCCTTGCTTGCTCATGTCACCATATTTGAAACTTGGGCACGTCTGATGAACAGACATCCTGGGCAACTGTCCAGGCTCATGGTGTCTTTTCATTAACCTGCGGGGACAACAAAGAGCTAAGTATGACACTACAGACAATTAGGAGCTAAGATAGCAGATCCAAAGGTACTAATTATACGACACACACGGAAAGTGTGCGAGGGTTAGAAAGGGAGCGGCACAGACTACAGTTGTCCAGGAGGGCATCACACAGAAAATGAGGCTTGACCTGTGTGTGGACAGGCACTAGCCTGTTAAGAAGGAAGCGGGAAGTCACAGCCTGCAAATAAATTCTGGACATTTACTTGCTCACAGCAAAACGTCACTACTTCCTAGGGCCTCTGAAGATGCACACAGAAATAATAATAAAAGCTGCCACACAAAAGGGTGTGGAGAAAAGGGAACACTCCTGCACTGTTGGTGGGAAAGTAAATCGGTGCTGCAACTATGGAGGACAGTACGGAGGTTCCTTAAAAAACTAAAAATAGAGTTACCATGGGATCCAGCAATCCCACTCCTGGGCATATATCTGGAAAAGACAAAAATGCTAATTCAAAAAGATACATGCACCCTATGTTCATAGCAGCACTATTTACAATAGCCAAGACATGGAAGCAACCTAAATATTCACCAACAGAGGAATGGATTAAGAAGATGTGGTGTATATATATATATATATATACACACAATGGAATACTACTCAGACATAAAAAAGAATGAAATAATGCCATTTGCAGCAACATGAATGGACCTAGAGATTATCTTACTAAGTAAAGTAAGTCAGACAAAGACAAATATATGAAATCACTTATATGTGAAATCTAAAAAAACGATACAAATGAACTTATTTACAAAACTTATTTACAAAACAGAAATAAACTCACATAGAAAACACACTTGTGGTTACCAAAGGGGAAAGGTGGGGGGATAAATTAGGAGTTTGGGATTAACAAATACACAACTACTACATATAAAATAGCTAAGCAACAAGGATTTATTGTGTAGCAGAGGGAATTATATTCAGTATCTTGTAATAACCTATAATGGAAAAGAATCTGAAAAAACTGAATCATTTTGCTGTACACCAGAAACAAACACAACATTGTAAATCAACTATACTTCAATAAAAAGTTGTTTGTTTTGGAAAAAAAGCAAAGAAGAATAATGCTGCTACACGGTGCTAACTTTTCTGGGGTCAGCATGGTCCTAAAGCATTCATACGTATTTAATCCTCACAGCAACTCTATGAGATAGTAGTATTTTTATCCCTGTTTTACAAATGAAGAAACTGGTGCACACAGAGGTTGAGTAACTTGCCCAACTTTACCCAGCTAGAAAGTAGCAGAGCTGGGATTTGAAACCAGGCAGTCGAGCTCCGGGATTTACCATCCCTTGTCTCTGGCATTCATCTCCTCAGCCACTTGCTTGACATGAAAAGCTATTTATTTATAAGGCTGGGTGAAAGTACCCTGGGAAGTAAAGTGACCTTCCTCACTCTTTCATGCTGCTGACAGTTTTAGGTGGATATTAGGAGTTTTTTAAAGAGGTGGGAGATGGCAGTGCCAACGAGAGCAAGCAGAGAAGGAGGTCACGGGAAGTTACCAGGGGGGACAAAATTAGACGCTAAGAGCCCAAGGTTCTTGGCCCTGCTCCTGGAAACTCTTCCTCCTACACAAATTCTGACACACGGCAATTAAAGGAAGCATACCCACCCATACAAGTCCTTGAGATGTTAAAGTAAAAATTAAAATTAATGAGTCCATCTAATTTGGACTCACAAAACACGTGGGAAGAAGAAACTCCTGCAGCTGACAGCTGATGTGACAGTTATTTCATGAAAAGGAATAGAACTTCCCTGCCTGCCTTCAGATTTGAATGTTTCCAAATGTGATTGTAAACCTTAGCCTGAAACAATGTGCAGGACCGGAGCTGAATACAGATATTCTGGGGAGAAAATCCCTTCAGCTTCCCCAGTCAAGCTGATGTGAGGGAAAGTGAGATGAAATATCCACTTCTCTTCACCCTTCTTGAGAGCCCAAGGCAGTGGGCTCAGACGCTCTTAACAATTGAAATTAGATTCCTAAAGGCATTGTGGAAAACAAGAACTGCATACTCAAAGGCTTCATTAAACTTCTGCAGTCATCTGAATCTGAACACACTGAAGTGATGGATGCTACCCTTTTGATCCCCTCCCCCCTCCCCAAGAAATGTAAAATCTGCCTTACGTGCATATCCCTAGTGATCAACCTTACAGGACAGTCCGTAAGGCAAACCACAAACTCCTGTCCTCACTCCTAGAGTGAGGAAAAGACTCTAACCTTGAAAAATCACATCATTCCTGGTTTTCCTCCTCTTTGGCAAGCCTCCTCCCCATTCCCAGAGGAAGACATTTCCAGAACTTCTGACAACCCTCAGAGGAGGAAGGCCTTCCTTCCTCCTCTTGGGCAGATGGTATTTGCATACTGACATATTGTAAATCTAGTCACCCAGGTAACAGGCTCCCGTTGGCAACAGCTCAACGAAGGTCAGCTTGATTCCTTCTAAAATTAGAAGTCAGACCAATCGGATTTTTAATTGTTCAAGGTAGGAGGCCCAGTTAGATGGCAAATCCAATTCTGAAAGTGAATTTTTCAATTGGGAGATTCAGCACAAATTAATAAGGGCAAGTTGGCGGGGGGAGGGCAGGGTTGGTAAAAAAGGCAAGTTGGAGCATTTCAACATGATAATAATAATAGGTTTTGACATGTGGAAGATTTTGGCTCTGTGACTTTCCTGTTTCTATGAATAATCCTTCTATGACTCCAGTGTCCATTAGTAGATGTGTTCTCGACCTTGCATCTCCCATAACCTTCACAGGCAATTGGTCATTAACGACTGGTAATTCCATGCCAGCTATCTCAGGCCTTCCACAGTTGACCATCTCCAACTCCACCATGGTCCCCTGTATCTCTGCCCCATCTCTCCCTCCCTCACAGTCAAACTGCTTGGCACTAAGACCCATCTTTTCCATCCTCTTTTGTCTTGGCCCACACAGATCCCTCCTACCTGGGATTTGCTCCCTTCTTTTCTTTCCCTGACCATGGACAAGGGTCTCAGATGGGCTTCAAGGAATGCATGAATTGTGCACAATTCCCCCCACTGTTAACTTCTCAAAAGATCCACCTCCCCGCAAAATGTTAAGAGCCACCAGCTATCTAATTACAGATGGTATCTACACTGGCATTTCCTAAAATGACTTTAAGGAATGTCAGTTCCATAGGATGTTAGTTAAATAGTGGGGAGAAAAGAGCATCACGCTCACATAAGCTTGGGAAACACTAGGTCAAGCAGGTCGGACGGGTGTTTTTTTGTTTTTTTTGCGGTACGCGGGCCTCTCACTGTTGTGGCCTCTCCCGTTGCGGAGCACAGGCTCCGGATGTGCAGGCTCAGTGGCCATGGCTCATGGGCCCAGCCGCTCCGTGGCATGTGGGATCTTCCTGGACCGGGGCACGAACCCGTGTCCCCTGCATCGGCAGGCGGACTCTCAACCACTGCGCCACCAGGGAAGCCCAGGACGGGTGTTTTCAAGGTGGGCCTTTGCTGCACCTTAGCTGTACGGAGGGGCACTGTGCACCACTGATTTCATGGGAGACGCTTTCTCAGCAGACACTTCTCAATATCCCCTCGGTGGCCCCTAGGAAAGCTGGGCTTTACTTCTAATCACAACTACCAAGTCATGCACTGCTTTGTGTTAGTTCCTCCATTACTCTTTTGAGCTATTTATTTTTTACTCCATATTTTTAACAATTGTTAGGAATCCTATCATTGCACTTATCACCTTACGTTGTGCTCATTTTATATCATTTTATATCTATCTCTCCTACTAACTGGAAGCCACTTGAGAGTGGAGTACACACCTTGATATCATATCCCCAACGCCAAACTGACCAGAGCTTAGACGCTCAGTATATGTTCAAATGAATGACTGAAGGAATGAATGATTGAGCGTATCTCCCCAACTGGATGACAAGTTCCTTCAGAACACAAACTACATTTTAAACCTCCTATGTTCCCATAGCACCTAGAAAACAGCTTTTCATATGGCAAAAGAGTCAATAAAATTATGAAAATGTAAATCCATTAGAGAATATTTATCAAACACCAATTATGCCCTGGGCACCAAGGTTATTAAAATGATAAAGTACAGTCCCTGCCGTCAAGGAGCTTAGGTTCTAGTAAGGGAAACAGACATATAAACAAAAAATGATGATAAAATATAAATACTTGAAAAGGAAGAACAGGCTGCCTGCGAACACAAGATAGAGCCCTCGTGTATGCTTGTGGAAGCTGGGAGGGGTCAGTGCTCTATGATGCTGAGATTTGATGAGGGATCTGCCACTGGGGCCTGACCACCCAGGTCCTCAACCGGCCATGCTAAGCCACACTTTGGGGGGAAACTGGACAAGATGCTGCTCAAGCTGAGGCATTATTCACACTTGCTCTGTCCTCAGCCCCAACAGGGGTTCCAAGCCTAGTGAGCGGCCCTCCCCGCCTGCAACTGGCAGGGCCTGCTGCCCAGGGAGAGCTGTCCTGGGGGTGACAGCCAGGCAGGCAGCCTGGCCTCACTGTCTTCAAGTCCACAGCCAAAGCTTGACCCTCTAAGTCTCACCACTTTGAGAGTGAAGGACGGGCAGTCCAAAGAAAGGAACACACCAAGGGAAAAGAATGGAAGCACATCTCTCCTCCCTGAGAAGGAGGGCATGGCTGGTCTCATTAGCCCTCTTGGCCTTTCAGCCCACGAATGCCAGGACTCATAACCCTCAGTTTTATGGGGAAAGCTGGGGATCCTAAGAGGCAGCATGCCAAGAAAGACAGATCATGTCCCTAGACACAAATCCAGTAAACTTTCCTCCCCTTGATCCATCCAAAAAGGCTCTCCTGCTCTTTGCAGGAGGAGGGGCGGGGGGGTGGGGGGTAGAACAACCCAACACCCAGGCCTCGGTATCTTTTCAAACTTCCAAGTTAAGGTTGAGAACCACTGGGGAAAAGGAGCAGAGAGGGCCCTTAAACGCCCAGTAGAGGCAGGTTGTTAGGACTGATTCATATAGAATTCACATCTCTATTGTCTCCAGGGGCAGGTTAGGTCAATGAATGAAGCTCATGGCTAAAATGAACAAACTGGGGTTTCCCTGGTGGCACAGTGGTTAAGAATCCACCTGCCAATGCAGGGGACAGGGGCTCGAGCCCTGGTCCGGGAAGATCCCACATGCTGCAGAGCAACTAAGCCCGTGTGCCACCACTACTGAGCCTGCGCTCTAGAGCCCACAAGCCACAACTACTGAGCCTGCGTGCCACAACTACTGAAGCCCGTGTGCCTAGAGTCCGTGCTCTGCAACAAAAGAGGCCACCGCAATGAGATGCCCGTGCACTGCAAGGAAGAGTAGACCCCGCTCGCTGCAACTAGAGAAAGCCTGCACGCAGCAACGAAGACCCAACTCAGCCAAAAATAAATAAATAAATTTAAAAATAAAATAAAATGAACAGATGCACTTTCTCGGCAAATTAAACACATGGGGCAATCCTTCACTTATACATAGAAATATGTTCAATATACAATTTTTGTCTTAGTTTCCCACTTTTAGTAGAGACACGGGTACCAGGATATATTCCTCTACCTTAAGGAAAACAACAAGGCAAGTATGATGATGAATTATAAATGTAACCAGCTGCATGGGAGAGGGAAAGGGGAAGAGCCGGCGTGGGGCGGGGCGGGCAATAGGAACCTGGAGAACCCACGCCCCGTCTACAGGGGGCGCAGCGACCCAGCTCTAGTGGAGGCTAGTCAACATTTCCTATTACTCAAGAAAAGCTGGAAATGTAGATTTTTATATGAACATCCTACCTCTAAATGTTGGCCAAAATTAAAAAACAACTCATAACACTCTATAAACATGAGAAACTGATGAGCTACATTTAGCCACATTAGTTTGTAACCTCTGATTACATGTAACTCGGTTACAATAAAGAGAGAAAACAGATGTGCACAAGCAGAATAAAACTGGAAAGTGTTATATTCGGAGCCAAGCTGCCTTATTAATGTTTGAGCCCCAAGACAATTATAGGAATGCAGAAGATATAAGAACACTGTAAATGTTTTAGCATTGTTCCATTTTCAAAGGCTTTCTCCATATCCTCACCATCTCAATACTGACACTGGCCAGGAAGCATAATTTAGAAAACAAAGAGTACACTTTATTATAGCAATAATAACAATAGTTAGTGTTTCCCAAACGTTTACACTGTATGAAGCAAGGACTAAATGCTTTACATAACAATTATCCCATTTAATCCTGAAGGCAACCCTTTGTTGTAGGCAAAATTACCATCTCAGTTTTCAGATGAGGAAACTGGGGCATAGAGAAGTTAGGAAAATTATCAAAAGTCACACAGATATGTGGAGCAGCTGGGACTCACCCCAGGTCTCTCCCACCAAAAGTCCTGGGCTGGACATCACTCCTTCCAGCTCTGAGGCAGGAAGTGGTAGTCAGCACAGGGGTCTGAAGAGAGGGAACAGATTTCCCATCCTGGCAGGTAGAGCACAGAAATGAGGAATTGAAGTGTACAGCCAAGTAGAAGCCGGGGAAGGACTCAAAGAAATACAAATGGCCGATAAACAAATGAAAAATATTCAACCTCAAGTATTCAGTATCACTACAGAATTTTACAATGGGAAGACATGTAAAAAAAATCTTTTTAACACAAACTAAAACTTCTCACCTATCAGATTAGTAAAGATGAAAAAGGTTTGCCAGTGTTGGTGAGGTGGAGGGAATAGACCCTTGATCACACTGGTGGGAGAGTGAAGTGATTAAATCCTTTAGGAAGATGATTTTATCTATTAAAATTTAAGATGTTTATATCATTTGACCTAGTTACTCTACCTAGGAATTCTTCCTAGAGAAACTGTTTTGCAATTGTGCAAAGATTTATATGCTTCTGATTATTCATTATATGCAATAGCACAAAGCTGGAAAAACTCCAATCGTCTATCAATGGGACCAGCTAGATAAATCAAGGTACATCCAAATAATGAAATACAATACAGCTATTAAATCATGAAATAGATCTCTACTTGCCAAAATGGAGAGAGGCCCCAGATGCATAGTTAAGTGGAAAAAAAAAAAAAGTACACTGCAAACAGTAGGTATAGCAGGAGTTTCAGTAAAGTGCACACACATGTACTAGTATATGAATGGGGGAAAAAACTAAAAAAAATTATATAGTCAATTGTTAACGATAATTACCTAAGAGAGGATTGTGGGAAATGTACTTCTGTAAGGTTTGAAGCTTTTATAAAAAGCATGTGTTTTTCAATTAAAGAAATAAGTTGGGGGCTTCCCTGGTGGCGCAGTGGTTGAGAGTTCGCCTGCCGATGCAGGGGACACGGGTTTATGCCCCGGTCCGGGAAGATCCCACATGCCGCGGAGCGGCTGGGCCCGTGGGCCATGGCCGCTGAGTCCGCGCGTCCGGAGCCTGTGCTCCACAACGGGAGAGGCCACAACAGTGAGAGGCCTGTGTACTGCAAAAAAAAAAAAAGAAAAGAAAATAAATAAGTTGGTATGGAAAAGGTGACCCTATGCTGAAATTGCAAGGCAGGATTCCTATTCCTGGGGTGTACGGTACACAGAATAAGAAAGGGACCTGAGGGTGTTTATTGACATGGGCAGTTGCACAGGTTGTGTACTGCACAAGAGCACCCTCTTGAGTTGTACAGGGCTTGGGGCATTAGATAGGCTCTTGAAACAAGAACTCAGAAAGGTAACCAAAGCAAGAGTCTTGGCATCCATGCAGGACAAGAGGTTATCAAAAGGTGGCCCAGAGAAGAGAGGTAGAAGTTACCCAAAATAGGGAGAAACTCCTATCTTTTCAAAGTAATTTGCAAAGCTCTGCATAAAGTGAGACTATGTACTTAGAACTGTTGAAGTAAATCTGCCTCCAATTTGAGTGGATTGTGTCCTAGAATTTCCTTTTCAGGCTAAAGTGTTTTGAAGCTCCCATAGAAATAATATCATTAGGTCAGCCTGAGGAAGGCTAACTGACCCACAATTTTCCTAAATAAAAGCCCAACCACCATTTCTAATAATGTTTCTTAAAAAGAAATGCATTGAGTTCCAGCAGTGTGTGAGGAAATGAGGAACTTAATTCCTCTTCCTTGCCCTCAAATAGTGGAATGTTCCCCAAAGTATGTTCCTCTTACATCTAAAGGATGTGAATATTATGTTCCACTTTAAAACATTTTTTTCCCCTTTTGATCAGAGAGCTCCATAATCAAATAAGTCTGAAAGAAACTGGTTCAAACCAAGTTGAACAGGTTTTATTTTATCTTATTTTAGTTTTTAACTGTGGTAAAATATACATCACAGAAAATTTACCATTTTAACCATTTTAAAGTATACCATTCAGTGGCATTAATTACTGCCACAGAATGGTGCAACCATCACCAGAACTTTTTCACCATCCCAAACAGAAACTCTTTACCCATGAAACACTAACTCGGCATCCCCCTCCCATCCATCCCCCCATCCCTGGCAACCACCATTCTACTTCCTATCTCTATGAATTTGCCTATTCTAAGTACTTCATATAAGTGGAATCATACAATAGTTGTCCCTTTGTATGTTTTGTAAGGACACTGAAGTTTCTGTCTCGGTTAACTGGTAGGATGGGGAAAAGGGACTATGTTCCGGGGCTCGAGAGCGGAGGAGGAGAAGCAGACTTCAGAAGGAAGACAGAAGTTTCTGTGAAGTTGAGGAGTCAGGAAACAACTAGATGAAGGTGACCTGGACATAATTAAACACATACTGGTTTGGAGTCTATAAAAAAGACCTAGGTTGGACCACTGAAATGGACAGCATCCTGAAGGTGGTACAGCCAAGGCAGAATAGGGATGGGAGGCAGGACCCAGTAGCATCCAGCAATTAGTGGGAGAGGAAGGAAGAAAGCCTGGGGAACACAACTGAGAAGGCTGAGCCAGAGACACAGAAGGAACCAGGAGCATGCCTCCTAAGGGTTCCCCTGCCTCTGGTCTCCGGCCTTGCATTCAACCTATTCGTTTTGGAATCACCTGTCTAGAGCACAGATTTACTCTTGATCTGATTCTCTCACCCCAAATTTAAAACCTTCAATGTTTTCCCCCAATAGGCAGAGCAAAATCTGGCCTCCTTACCAAAGTTTCAAGATCCTCTCAGCCCTGCCTCTCTCACCACCCACCCCACTTCATTTGCTGTGCTCCCGCTCAATACTGCACATTTTTTCAATGGGCTCTTCTGCTTGGTGTACGCATCATTCTTTCTGCGTATTTGCCTATTAATATTTGGCCCTCATTTCAAGGCCCAGCTTCCATCTCACCTTTTCTGAGAGGTCAAAGTGGATTCCTGAAATGGGGATGATTGTGCCTATTCCCTATAATCCTACAGAGCTGCACTATATCCTTAAAAAACAACAAAATCATACTATTATCTGGTTATTAAATTGATTTGTTTTCCTTATAGAAAAATTAGAATATGGTAAAGAGTTTTCTTACTCATCCAGAAATAAACAATAGTAACATTTAGGTACGTATTCTTTTTAGTCTTTCAAAATGTTTTTAAGCTAAATTAGAAATTATACTAAATATATCACTTCGTAAAGTGCTTTTCCTAACTGAATATATTATTATCAGCATTTCCCATATCTTTAAATATTCTTCAAAAATTATTAATGGCTGCACAAGATATCCCTTGTATGGACATAATTTAATGAACACCCAATTACCAAATAAGAATTTAAAAATTTTTTGTTTACCCCAGTGCATTACACATAGTAAGTATTGAGAAGATGTTTGTTGAATTGAATTTTTATCATTGATAGAAGACAATAGCAATTGCCAATTCCTGTTCTGAATTTACTCTAGCATTCAAATAGCAAATAATTTGTTTGTTTATTTATTTAATTACGGTCTCGCCACGTGGCTTGCGGGATCTTAGTTCCCCAACCAGGGACTGAACCTGGGCCCTCGGCAGTGAAACGTGGAGTCCTAACCACTGGACTGCCAGGGACTTCCCACAAATAAAGTATTAAATGGAAAAAAGTTTTTTTCAGCTTGTATGATAACATGGACTTGCAGAATTTATAAACTTTTGCCAGAAAAGCCAATTAAAACTGAAGAAACTACTACTTTCCCCAGCCCATGAGGGCCACCACATCTTCTTCCAAAGACTGAAATCCATGATTAAGGCAGTGATGTGGACAAAACAAACAAAATCGTAAATCTATAGAGAGATTGTATATTCAGAAAACTTCTAGAGATCTTTAGCATCATCTAATCTGGAAGTTTGTGTAAAATCTTACTTCATCTTTTTTTGTTTCTCCTTTCTTCAGTATTTCTCTTCACATTAAAATATATTGGCACTTTTTCAGTTGGTAAAAGCCAGTTAAATAGGATTTATGCACTTGCCCACGATCAAGTGAACTTTCATTGTCACTAACTGGTCTACCTGGCACACAGTTGTGTCTCCCCAGCATGACGACTTAAGGAAGGAAGGAGAGAAAATGGAAAGGAACTGAATGGGACTGATACCAGCCCAGTGCCCATGAGGGCAGGCAAGGGGTTTCAAGGATGGGGTAACAACAGAGGGCCAACAACTGGAAAAAGCATACAGCCAAAAAGCCATGATGGAAGCCCCAGTGCAAACTAGGTAAAGAGGTAGAGCTGCTGGCCAGAATAGAAAGAAACATCGGCAAACAAATTTGGGAAGAAAAGAGAGTTACGCCACAATTTTATGTATGGCCCAGCTGGCATCTGTGTGAATAGGTACACACGCAAGTGGCTTCCCTGGTGGCGCAGTGGTTAAGAATCCGCCTGCCAATGCAGGAGACACAGGTTCGAGCCCTGGTCCGGGAAGATCCCACATGCCGCAGAGCAACTAAGCCCATGCACCACAATTACTGAGCCTGTGCTCTAGAGCCCGCGAGCCACAACTACTGAAGCCCACGCGCCTAGAGCCCATGCTCCCAACAAGAGAAGCCACCACAATGAGAAGCCCACACACCACAACGAAGGGTAGCCCCCGCTTGCCATAACTAGAGAAAGCCCGCCTGCAGCAAGAAAGACCCAACACAGCCAAAAATAAAAAAAATAAAATAAAATAAATAAAGTTGTATTAAAAAAGAAGCAATATTGTAACAAATTCAATAAAGACTTAAAAAATAAAAGGTACACATGCAGAGGTTCAAACACATCCCTTTCTCTGAAACTACTATTTGAAGATCTCCTCTAGATGTCTAAGAAGTATCAAAATTAAGAGCTCAAGACAGAAAAGGTCTAGTAGTGTACAGTGAAACCAGCAAAATAGTATGTCTAAATAATCACTATAAATATGAAATACTGACTGAAAATTAAAATTTTAAAATATAATAGTCAATGCAAAAAAAGTATTAATAACATTCTGAGAGCTACATGTTTTATTGTAGGTGGAGGTGGCTTGAAGGAACATAAATGAAGAAGGGGAGGGAAGACAAAAAATATTGTTCCACGTATTGATTACTTTGACCTCGATAATCAGAAAAAGTAAAGGTTGAGAATGCTTTTTGCAAAGTTTAAAGGAAGGATTAAAACAGGATGTGATGCTGCGGAGCGGCTGGGCCCGTGAGCCATGGCCGCTAAGCCTGAGCGACCGGAGCCTGTGCTCCGCAACGGGAGAGGCCACAACAGTGAGAGGCCCGTATATTGCAAAAAAAAAAAAAAAAACAAAAAAAAAACCAGGATGTGAATTTTCAAATCACTAGAGAAGATATAATGCATATAGCAAATAGCAAATGTTAAAGGAAAAATAAAATAAGATGAAACAAGATCATACTATTAGTTATAATTTTAAAAGATATACACTTCCATATTAAAAGGAAATAACTTTCATATTGGGTGGAAAAAAATAAAACCCAGTGACATTTTTTCTTACAAGAGACAAGTCTTAAACTAAACGAGACTGAAACGTTACAATAAAAGGATGATCAAAGATTTAGCAGACAACAGGGCTTCCCTGGTGGCGCAGTGGTTGAGAGTCTGCCTGCCAATGCAGGGGACATGGGTTCGAGCCCTGGTCTGGGAGGATCCCACATGCCGCGGAGCAACTAGGCCCGTGAGCCACAGCTACTGAGCCTGCGCTCCGCAACAAGAGAGGCCATGATGGTGAGAGGCCCGCGCACGGCGATGAAGAGTGGCCCCTGCTTGCCGCAACTAGAGAAAGCCCTCGCACAGAAACAGAGACCCAACACAGCCAAAAATAAATAAATAAATAAATTTATTAAAAAAAAAAAAAGATTTAGCAGAAAACAAACAAAAAGAAGTGATCTTGATTCATGATAACAAGGGCTATAATTTCTTTTTATGTGTTCATGGAACATTTATAAAAACTAATCATATAGTAAACCACAATAAAAACCTAAATAAATTCCAAATGAAACTATACAGGACTTACTGTCACACCTTCCCTCACCCCTCAAAAAAACCTCACTTAAAATAGCATAAGTCTAGATCAAAACCCCAACAGTTGGAATTTTTTTTTTTTGCCATGCTGCGCAGCTTGTGGGATCTTAGTTCCCCAACCAGGAATTGAACCCAGCAGTGAAAGCACTGAGTCCTAACCACTGGACCACCAGGAAATTCCCCCACACTTGGAAATTTAAAAGAACTTTTTGATAAACTTTTGGTTATGGTATAAACAGAAACTACAGCTATAAACAATTAAAAAATAGAAAATAACAATAGGAACACTATATATTAAATATTAGGTGATATAGGCAAAGTGGCTATCAGAAACAAGATAAACAGATAGGAACATGACTATTATATAAGTCTTAGGCTTAAAGGAAACTAAGTCCAAATTTAGATGCCATTTAAATATTATATGTACATATAAACATATACACATTAGAGAGAGAGGAAGGAAGGGAGGGAGGGAGGAAGGAAGGGAGAAAAGACTCTCCAAAATATTAAGAGTAAGAAAAAAATATTGAGTAGTTATCTCTGGGTTGTGAATTTCTTTTTCTTTTTTTTTTGAATTTCCTAAATATTCTCAATGAGAACGTACCACTTTTATAATCAGAACAAAATTAAACAAAAGCTCAACAAAACATAATTTACAGTCATCAGAGGGCAGGAACAACACAAAACACCATCTTGCCAAAGTAATCAAGGCAATTAAAATTCTCTCCTTTTAAGACTTTTAAGCTCTAGCCTGTTGACGGCTGTTACAAGCCTGTTTTTACTGTTTCAGCACAGTTCCATCCTCTGGTCTTGTGCCTGGATGTCAGGTATGGTGTGCAGAGGCTGCCAACTCCTAATCATCATCACCTCTTTTTAGGGAAAATCAAGCATTCAGACACGTGGGGAACCACGGACAGTATGGTGACTGCTATTTTAGGGTTAACAGTGTCATATATAGCAGCATTTGCATTACAGAATTGATGGGGAAAAAACAGAATGGCTGAAGAGAATTTCCTCTTTTGTTGTGTGTTATTTTGGTTTCTTGTTTTTTTAAAAACAAATAAGTGGGAGTTAATATAAATGGCATTTCAAATATCACAAACCACCCCAGACAGCAACTTGAATCCACATGAAAAAAGAGTGCCAATAAAGGTAATTATGTAACTAAAAAAATTGTATAAGCACATATTTATCCTTTCTTGTCTTAACTGATTTAAAAAGCAATAGTATAAAACAGTATGTCTAGAATTGTACTGTTGGGCCTATAATGGATAGAAATGTAGTATATTTGACGATAACTGCACAGAGGAGATGTGTGTGAAGAAAGCTATATTAGAGGAAGGGAATGGTACCAGATGGTAACTCATAACCGCCGACACCAATGAAGAGAGCCAGAAACGGTAAATAAATAGGTTAATATAACAAACTCTATAAATACATACTCTCCATTTCTTCTCTCAGCTTCTTCAAATGACTTAAAATTATATAAAGTAATAATTATAACAATGTACTGTGGGCTTTGTAACACACACAGCTGTAATACATATAATAATAATAGAACAAAAAGAGGGAGGAGGACTAAAGTTTCCATGTCTCATTGGAATTGAGTCACTATAGTATAAATCTGAAATAAATTCTGATACATTATGATGTATATGGTAAGCCTAAGAGTAAATACTAAGAAAATAACTTTTTAAATAGTTTTAAAAAACTCATTAAAATAATGTAAGTGCTACACTAAAAAATATTCACTCAATGCAAAAGAAAGCAGTGAAGGGAGATAGAGGAACATAAAAAGACGTAAGACATGAGATATAGAAAGCAAAAGGTACAACAGCAGATACAAATCCAACTATATCAATAATACTAAATGTGAGCTGATTAAGCAATCCAAAGCAGAGATAATCAGGCTTGATTAAAAAACAACAACAACAAGAGGGACTTCCCTGGTGGTCCAGTGGGTAAGAATCCACACTCCCAATGCAGGGGGCCAGGGTTCGATCTCTGGTCAGGGAACTAGATCCCACATGCATGCTGCAACTACAAGTTTTCATGCCTCAACTAAGAGTCCACATGCCACAACTAAAACATGCTGCAATGAAGATCTCGCATGCCACAACTAAGACCTGGTGCAGCCTAAATAAACAAACATTTTTTTTAAAAAAAGATCTATCTATAAGCTGTCTACAAGAGAATTTAGATGCAAAGTTACAAATTGGTTGAAAGTATAGATAGGAAAAAATCATGCAAACAGTAGCTATAAGAAAGATGGAATAGCTGCATTAATATCAGACAAAGTAGAATTTAAAACAAAAACACTACCAGAAATAAAGGGGACATTTTTTTTATTATGAAGCAGAGAATTAAAAAAAAAATTTTTACTGGAGTATAGTTGATTTACAACGTTGTGTTAGTTTCTGCTGTACAGCAAAGTGAATCAGTTATACATATACATATATCCACTCTTTTTTAGATTCTTTTCCCATATACGTCATTACAGAGTACTGAGTAGAGTTCCCTGTGCTCTACAGTAGGTCCTTATTAGTTATGTATTTTATATATAGTAGTGTGTATATGTCAATCCCAATCTCCCAATTTATCCCTCCTCTCCTTTCCCCCCACCCCCAGTAACCATAATTTTGTTTTCCGCATCTGTGACTCTATTTCTGTTTTGTAAATAAGTCATTTGTATCATTTTTTTAGATTGTACATATAAGCATTATCATTTGATATTTGTCTTTCTCTGTCTGACTTACTTCACTTACTATGATAATCTCTGGGTCCATCCATGTGGATGCAAATGGCATTATTTCATTTTTTTTGAATTTTATTTTATTTATTTTTTTATACAGCAGGTTCTTATTAGCTATCCATTTTATACATATTAGTGTATATATGTCAATCCCATTCTTTTTTATGGCTGAGTAATATTCCACCTTTTCTTTATCCTTTCATCTGTCAATGGACATTTAGGTTGCTTTCATGTCTTGGCTATTGTAAATAGTGCTGCTATGAACAATGGAGTGCATGTATCTTTTCGAATTAGAGTTTTCTCCAGATATATGTCCAGGAGTGGGATTGCTGGATCATACAGTAGTTCTATTTTTAGTTTTTTAAGGAACCTCCATACTATTTTCCATAATGGTTGTACCAATTTACATCCCAACCAACAGTGCAGGAGGGTTCCCTGTTCTCCACATGAAGAGGGACAATTTATAATGACAAAAAGGTCAACCCATCAGGAAGATACAATTATAAACACGTATGCTCCTAAGAGAGCCCTGAAGTACATAAAGCAAAAATTAATGGGAGAAATAGATTATTAAACTATAACAGTTGGAGACTTCAAAACCCCACTCTCAATAATGGATAGCACAGTTAGGCAGAAGATCAACAAGGAGACAAAAGACATGAACACCATAAACCAACCAGACCTAACATAACAGAACACTCCACCCAACAGAGCAGAATACATTCTTTTCAGTGCAGAAGAACAGTCTCCAGGATAGACCAATTGCTAGACCATAAAACAAACTTCAATAAATTTAAAAGGACTGAATTCACTCAAAGCATGTTCTCTGACAACAATGGAATGAAATTAGAAATTTGAGGGCTTCCCTGGTGGCCCAGTGGTTAAGAATCTGCCTGCCAAAGCAGGGGACATGGGTTCGAGCCCTGGTCCCGGAAGATCCCATATGCCACGGAGCAACTAAGCCTGTGCACCACAACTACTGAGCCTGTGCTCTAGAGCCCGCAAGCCACAACTACTGGGCCTGCGTGCCACAACTACTGAAGCCCACATGCCTAGAGTCTGTGCTCCGCACCAAGAGAAGCCACTGCAACGAAGAGTAGCCCCTGCTCACCACAACTAGAGAAAGCCCGCGCGCAGCAACGAAGACCCAATGCAGCCAAAAATAAAAATTAAAAAAATAAATTTATTTAAAGAAAAAGAAATTTGAGAAATTCACAAATAGGTGTAAATAAAACAACTCACTCTTAAATAACCAATGGGTCAAAGAAGAAATCACAAGAGAAATTAGTAAATACTTTTAAAGGAATAAAAATTAAGACACAACATATCAAAACTTGTGAGATGCAGCTAAAACAGAGAAAAGTAACAGAGAAAAATCAATGAATCCAAAAGCTGGTGCTTTGAAAAGATCAACAAAATTGACAAACTTTTAGCTAGACTGACCAAGAAAAAAAGACAGATGACTCAAATTACGAATATCGTTAAACACTGTTTTGTTAAAATATGTTTTCCAGGTCCTTTTGCCCCAGCGAGGAATGGGTTCTAGAGAGATTTTAGCCATTTCCTTATAACTTTTCAGCAGAAGTTTGAAATTGTGCTCTTTAATAGTTTTGCACATGTGGCTGCCAGTTCCTGGAATAGCAAAGCAATTATTGCCTCTGTGCCTTTTTAGCTGCTTTGCTTTTTAGATAAGACCTGTTTGGCACCAACCTGAGAAAATGGGAAGATCTGAGTGACTGTTTTGTTTATACAATGTTGGCGTGTTTTCATTTCTCTAAACTTCCAGACAGATACAAAAGAAAATGAAAACGACTTATGTTCAATAGAGTGGTCAAGTGGTCCTTTGGGGAAGGATGCTCCACAGACTCCTGGAAGGTTGGAGAAAATACCTGGGCTGCAAAGAACTTACCCAGAAAGCCTTTTCCTTTCAAATCTGAGTCCCTTCCATACACTCATTTGTGAGAGGAAGCGGTTCTATATGTGATAATTTCTCCCACCTTCTGCCCAGTTCTACAAGTGGGAAATCCAAAGTATCATCCTGGATGCCTCCCTACCCCACCCCCCAGCACATCCCGGAGATTTATTTCCCAATAACTCTCACCTCCACTGATTCTCTCCATCCCACAGCTGTTGCCCTGGTCAAAGATACAACCGCTGCTGGACCCCATAATAGCTTCCAAAGAGGAGTGCTCTAATCTACTCTTGTCCCTATCCATTTCCTTCTCCTCACTATAAATCTGTTTTTGTTGCTTCCCAAGACAAAGCCCTTCGACTGCTCTTGGAATAAAGCCCCAGGCTTCAGCATGGCCCATGATGGACGCCCTGACTGGGTACCTCGTCTAACTGGAGCATGTACCCGCCTCTCCTTTCTAGTTTTGTGTTACAGATACACTGGCCTGCTCCCCTCCTCCTAGGATCTTTTGAACGCACAGTTCTCTCAACCTCTATCGCTTTACCTAATTAGCATCACCCGACTGAGCTCACTCAAACTTCCCCAGGCACATTCCTGAGTACCTGAGACCAGACCCAGTCTCCCTGTCAGAGCCTGCTCATAACCCCTTGTCCCTTCCTTCTTGAGAAAGGGTTACGGTGAGGCCAGGACTGACAAATGCACCGACTATCCCCTGGCAGACATCACTTAGTGTCAATAGTCTAAATGCCCCGAGAAACCTCTTGAACAGCTCCTACAGATTGATCAGCCTGATAGTTTTACGTTTTAGCGCTTTGGTGCCGGAGCCAAACTACTCCTTAAATCTTCAATATCCTAAATTTTCCAAACTCCTTAAGTAGCTTGCATTGTTACCCGCCCAAGCTGCTTTCATACATCTAAATCAAATTTGCATTACAATTTAAAGCCATTTCCTGGAATAGACTGTGCTTTACTAAAAATCCAGAGAGCTGAGAACAGCCTAGTGACCTAAAAAAAAAAAAAAGCACAAGTAAATCCTACAACACTGATTATGACTTCATGAAGTAAGAGAAGAAAAACACTAAGGAATAATTCATAAGCCTACGGTGCAACTACGGTAATAGGATTATTTACTTAATCACACAAACTTTCATCTTATTACTTTACTGTTAGTCCATATAACGTTTTCAGAGTGCTGAACGCTATGGTACATCTAATGGGCTTCAATTACAACATTAAGGTCTAACGTTTACTGAACAAATTTACTATGTGCCAAAGATTGTCTAACAGCTTTTCGCACACTAACACATTTAATCCTCATTAACAACGCTGAGGTAGGTGCAATTTATGATCACCCCCATCGCACAGATGAGAAAACTGAGGCACAGGCAAAGTAGAACAAAATTAAGATATTTTCAGACATGCTAGGATTCAGAAAGTTTATCTCTCCTGTACTTTTTCTTATTCGGAATTTCCAAGAGGGTATACCCATTCAAGAGGCTTCAAAATAAGGGGATAGAACATGAAAAGAAGACGACAAGAAATTCAATAAAATGTTGAGCCAAGGCAGTGAAACTGAGGACAGTGGCTGGTGGGCTGGGACAAGATGATGGTGGCTCTGAGAAGTAAGGGGATGTCTTGTAACCGAGAGCATGGTAATCACACTAGATGATGAAAGAACATTATTTTTTGTCCACATGAAAAAGAAAGATAAGTAGGAACTCCAGGAAAACAAAACAGCTGTAGTTGATAGTACAAAACAGAGAATTCATTTGGACCTTGATGCATGAAATACTGT
This sequence comes from Grampus griseus, assembly GCF_964374135.1. NCBI lineage: Eukaryota > Metazoa > Chordata > Mammalia > Artiodactyla > Delphinidae > Grampus > Grampus griseus. The sequence goes on along the minus strand of NC_139014.1, from coordinate 13,337,051 downwards.
TTTTTAGGTGGTCTGTGATGTTAATCCTGTAGAGAAGATAATATAACCCTAGTGCCTGGGCCTGCAGTGAAAATGTTTACACAGCAACAATCACATAAATGTTGTTCCTTGGTGTTCAACTTTTAGAAACAACCTAAAGACATTAAGAATAGAGAATGGCAATTAAGAGTTTTTTTAATTGAGATAGAATTCATAGATCATAAAACTCTTTTTTTCCCCCACCACATGGCTTGTGGGATCTTAGTTCCCCGACCAGGGATTGAATTGCACCCTCAGCAGTGAAAGCTCGGAGTCTTAACCACTGGACCACCAGGGAATTCCCCAAACTAACTCTTTAAAATATAATATTCACTAGTTTTTAATATATACACACAACGTTCTATAACCATGCCCACTACTGTATCTAATTTCAGAACATTCTCATTACTCCCAAAAGAAGTCCCATACCCATGAGCACTTAATTCCCATTCTCCCTAGCCTATGGCAACCAGTAATCAGTTTTCTGTCTCTATGGATGTGTCTGTTCTAGACATTTCATATAAATGGAATCACACAATATGTGGCTTTTTTTTTTTAATATGTGGCCTTTTGTGTCTGGATTCTTTCACTTAGCATGATATTTTCAAGGTTTATCCATCTTGTAGCATGTATCAGTACTTCACACCTTTTTTTTTTTAATTTAATTTTATTTTGGCTGCGTTGGGTCTTTGTTGCTGCACGCGGGCTTTCTCTATTTGTGGTGAGTGGGGGCTATTCTTCGTTGCGGTGCACAGGCTTCTCATTGCGGAGGCTTCTCTTGTTGCAGAGCACAGGCTCTAGGCACTCGGGCTTCAGTAGTTGTGGCACGTGGGCTCAGTATTAGTGGCTTGCAGGCTCTAGGGCACGCGGGCTTCAGGAGTTGTGGCACGTGGGCTCAGCAGGTATGGCGCACAGGCTTAGTTGCTCTGCAGCATGTGGGATCTTCCCGGACCAGTGACCGAACCCATGTCCCCTGCATTGGCAGGTGGATTCTTAACTACTGCTCCACCAGGGAAAGCCCACTCCATACCTTTTTATGCCAAATAATATTCCATTATATGGATATGCCATATTTATTTATCTAGAATGTTGACAGGTAAAAGTGGGAGAAAAGGTACTCAACATCACTAATCATCAGGGAAATGCAAATCAAAACCACAATGAGGGCTTCCCTGGTGGCGCAGTGGTTGAGAGTCCGCTTGCCGATGCAGGGGACATGGGTTCGTGCCCCGGTCCGGGAAGATCCCACATGCCGCAGAGCGGCTGGGCCCATGGGCCATGGCCGCTGAGCCTGAGCGTCCAGAGCCTGTGAGAGGCCCATGTACCGCAAAAAAAAAAAAAACAAAAACCCACAATGAGACATCCCCTCACATACTTTAGGATAGCTACTATCAGAAAAACAGAAGATGACAAGTGTTGACGAGGATGTGGAGAAATTGGAACACTTGTGGTGGGAATGTAAAACAGTGCAGCTGCTATGGGAAACAGTATGGAGGAGAGGTTCCTCAAAAAATTAAAACTACCATATCCAGAAGCAATCTCGCTTCTGGGTATATATTCAAAAGAACTGAAAATACAATCTCAAAGAAATATTTGACACCCATGTTCACTGCAGCGTTATTCACAATAGTCAAGACATGGAAGCATCTGTCCATCAATGGATGGATAAAGAAAATGTGGTGTAAACATACAATGGAATATTATTCAGCCTTAAAAAAAGAAATCCTGCCATATGCTACAACATGGATGAACCTGAGGACATTATGCTAAGTGAAATAAGCCAATCACAAACTAGATAAACATTGCATAATTCCACTTACATAAGGTATCTGAAGTAATCAAACCCATAGAAACGAAACTAGAATAGTGGTCACCAGGGTTACCAGAGAATGAGTACAGAGTTTTAGTCATGTGAGATGAAAAAGCTCTAGATTTGTTGTACAACAATGTGCATAAAGTTCATAATACTGTACTATATATTTAAAAACTTTTAAGAGGGTAAATTCATGTCATGTGTTTTTTACCACAAATGAAAACAAACAAACAAAAGAAGTGCTGAGAGTGGAGAGGATGTATAGGGCTGAAGAGGGCATGGCTGTTAGTGGTGGGGAAAATGAGCCTAGCGCCCAGCAGGGGGGCAGACCTGAAAGGAAAAGGCTCATCTTTATAAGGAGAGATTGTGATCTTGTCAGAAAGATCCCTCTGGCAGCAGTAAGGAAAACAGCGTTTTGCAGTAGTCTTTCTCCACCACTAGAAGGTAAGTTCCTTGAGGAGCGAATGAGGTCTTGTCTCTGGTATTGGGTAAGCTAGAGTTGCCAGGTTCAACGAAGAAAAATACAGGACACCCAATTATATCTGAATTTCAGATAAACAACAAATAATTTTTTTAGTATTAATATCTCCCATGCAATACTTGGGACATACTTATACTAAAAAAATTTTTTGTTTCTCTGTAACTCAAATTTAACTGAGCATCCTATATTTTATCTGACAACTCTATAGACAGCCAGTAAATATGGTGAAAGAGAAGGAAACAGAAATAACTGACAAAAAAGAGATCATGGAACACTGCTGGTAGGATTATGAAGTGATATGGCTTTTGGGAAGGCATGATGGCAACGTCTGCCAAAATTGAAGATGTGCATATTTTTATTTTATTTTTATTTTTTTGGCCACGCCAAACAGCATGTGGGATCTTAGGCCCCTGACCAGGGATCGAACCCGTGCCCCCCCTGCATTGGAAGAGCAGAGTCTTAACCACTGGACTGCCAGAGAAGTCCTGAAGATGTGCATATTTTGGACCAGTAATTCCACCTTAAGAATCCATCCTGGGAAAATACACATCTGTGTGAAAACATAAAGAAACACACAAATGAGTTTATGGAAATAGAGATTTATCTTATTTGCAACAGCAAGAAATTGAAACTTCCTGAATGTTGATCATTAAGGGAATAGTTACATTTTTGTTCATCTACTTGATGAGCTGCTGCTAAAAAGAATGTGGTAGATATAAGTGTACCTGCAGAGAGAGACTTCCATTATATATAAAGTTTTTAAAAGGTGAGTTTATCACAACATGTCTTGTGTGGACATTTATGTTAAAAAAAAAAAACAACCTAGGTAAGTCTTATTTTCATGTTTGTAAAATGCACAGAATAAAGTCTGAAAGGATAAACAGCACATTTTTGATGGTGGTAAGCTCTGCAGAGAAGGACAGAATTGGGAAGGTTGAAAGAGTACTTCTTACTGTAAATATACATGGGTTATTTGTATATCACTTTTTTTTTTAATGAATTTATTTATTTTTGGCTGTGTTGGGTCTTCGTTGCTGCGTGAGAGCTTTCTCCAGTTGGAACGAGCAGGGAGCGGGGGCTACTCTTCGTTGCGGTGCACGGGCTTCTCATTGCGGTGGCTTCTCTTGTCACAGAGCAGGGGCTCTAGGCGAGCGGGCTTCAGTAGTCATGGTGCGTGGGCTCAGTAGTTGTGGCGCTTGGGCTTAGTTGCTCTGTGGAATGTGGGATCTTCCCGGACCAGGGCTTGAACCCGTGTCCCCTGCATTGGCAGGCGGATTCTTAACCACTGCGTCACCAGGGAAGCCCCTGTGTATCACTTCTGAATTAAAAAATACCCACTTATCCACTTTTGACAGTATCACCCTCAACCTTCTCTTCTCTGGTCTAAATAGAAATAATTCTGCTAATCTGTGATAATACTAACTCTTTCAATCACCATGTATGAGTCTGGGTTAAAATCGCTTGAGAAGTCTGACAGAAATGAAAACATTTTTTGTAGAATGAACTGCACCTAATGCTCTCAGGTGGGCTCAACCAGAGGGGAACAGTAAGTGCTTTCCATGTGTCTCAGTGGACTGGAATTCAAAGGCTGACACAGTAATTCCATAGTAAACAAGGGGAGATTAAGGCTCAAGTTTAGCGTAATACTTGTCACAAAGGAACCCAACCTAACTTGGTTTAGGAAAGACAAGCACTAACCTTTGTATGACTCAACTCAAAGAAAGCCAGGAATGAGACTTAGATGCCTCACGGAACTAGTTAAAAACCTGCATATTTGGTTATGCTCAGAAGACTGAAAATATTTTTCATATAATTTTCATGGGGAAATTACCGCATGCAAGAATCTATATAGTTCAACAGTAGGAGGAGATGGAGAAGAAAATTATGGGGAAGGGGAAATGTCTCCCTCACGAAAGTGTTTGTTAGAGGGGCGGTATTTTGAAAATGTGTTCTTTCCACTCCCCAGTTCAAGTTGTGCTCTCTCGCATTTTTTTCTCTAAGGACAAGTATTACACTTGTCACTACTCCAAAAATGCTCTCTGTAATTCCTGCAACGTTTTCTCCTCAGAATTCAATTCTCAGCAACACCAAAAATTCATTTGTGTTTCAGAATTTCCAAATTCTAAGCATAAGGAGTGGAAAATAATCAAATGAAAGATGGTCAATACACCAACAGGCATATGAAAAGATGCTCAACATCGCTGATTAGTAGAGAAATACAAATCAAAACTACAGTGAGATACCACCTCACACCAGTCAGAATGAGCATCATTAAAAAGTCTAGGGACTGGGCTTCCCTGGTGGCGCAGTGGTTAAGAATCCACCTGCCAAAAAAAAAAAAAAAAAAAAAAAGAATCCGCCTGCCAATGCAGGGGACACGGGTTCGAGCCCTGGTCCAGGAAGATCCCACAGACCACAGAACAACTAAGCCCGTGTGTCACAACTACTGAGTCTGTGCTCTAGAGCCTACAAGCCACAACTACTGAAGCCCATGCGCCTAGAGCCTGTGCTCTGCAACAAGAGAAGCCACCGCAATGAGAAGCCCGCGCACCGCAATGAAAAGTAGCCTCCACTCGCCGCAACTAGAGAAAGCCCACGCACAGCAATGAAGACCCAACGCAGCCAAAAATAAATTGAAGAAAAAAAAAAAGTCTACAAATAACAAATGCTGGAGAGGATGTGGAGAAAAGGGAACCCTCCTACACTGTTGGTGGGAATGTAAATCGGTGCAGTCACTATGGAGAACAGTACGGAGGTTCCTCAAAAAACTAAAAATAGAACTGCCATATGATTCAGCAATCCCACTCCTGGACATATATCTGGAAAAGACAAAAGCTCTAATTCGAAAAGATACATGCACCCCAATGTTCATAGCAGCACTATTTACAACAGCCAAGACATGGAATCCGCAGACAGATGAATGGATGAAGAAGATATGGTATATACACTCAATGGAATACTACCCAGCCATAAGAAAGAATAAAATAATGCCTTTTGCAGCAACACGGATGGACCTAGAGATTATCATACTAAGTGAAGTAAGTCAGAGAAAGACAAATACCATATGTATCACACATGTGGAATCTAAAATATGATGCAAATGAACTTATTGATGAAACAGAAACAGACTCACAAACACAGAAAACAAACTTATGGTTACCAAAGGTGAAAGGGGGTGGGGGAGGGATAAAGCAGGAGTTTAGGATTAGCAGATACAAACTACTATATATAAAACAGATAAACAACAAGGTACTACTGTATAGCAGGGGAACTACATTCAATATCCTGTAATAAATCATAATTGAAAAGAGTATGTATATACATGTATAACTGGATCACTTTGCTGTATAGCAGAAATTAACACAACATTGTCAATCAACTATACTTCCACACACACAAAAAAAGATGGCCAATACATATAAACTGTCCCATATCCAAAGACATTTATTTCTAGGGACTTCCCTGGTGGTCCAGTGGGTAAGACTCCATGCTCCCAATGCAGGGGGCCTGGGTTTGATTCCTGGTTGGGGAACTGGATCCTGCAAGCACGCCACAACTAAGAGTCCACATGCTGCAACTAAGAGTCTGCATGCTGCAACTAAGAAGTCTGCATGCTGCAACAAGGTTCCTGTGTGCCGCAACTAAGACCCAGTCCAGCCAAAATAAATAAATTTTTTTAAAAAAAAAAAACGAAGACAGGGACTTTCCTGGTGGCGCAGTGGTTAGGACTCCGCGCTGCCAATGCAGGGGGCCCGGGGTCGATCCCTGGCCAGGGAACTAGATCCCACATGTGTGTGGCAACTAAGAGTTCGCATGCCACAACTAAGGAGGCGGCCTGCTGCAATTAAAGAGCCCACGAACCACAACTAAGACACAGCGCAACCAAATAAATAAATAAATATATTTTTTAAATAAAATAAAAAACAAAGACATTTATTTCTCAATGCTGATTATATGTGTTCAGTTTTTTATAATCAACAACAAAAACTCTCTAGCAATGTCACCATGACAACATAATAGAATCAGCTAGAAGTGCTCTCCCTGTAAGCCGCTGTATGTTATGCCCATAGCTGTATCAGTCAGGGTTGGTCTGTCATGTTGTGGTAACAAAGAACTACAAGATCTCCATGGCTCAGAACAGCCAAAGTTTACTCCTTGCTCAAGCAGGTCAACAGGACTGCTCTGATCCTCCTCATCACTCAGACACCCGGGTTGACAGAGCAGTCACCACCTTGAACTTTGCTGGTCACCACACAAAAGGGGAAGGGAGAACTCTTGGAGGGCCCACACTAGCAAGAAAATGCTGAATGTGGCACTATGTCACTCGCGTTACAGGTCATTAGCCAGAACTAGTCATGTGGCCTCATCCAGCTACAGAAGACCAGGAAACAATTCTCTTGTATGTCCAGAATGAGAGATTAATAGAAATATTTGAGAAACAAGAAGAAACAATAACTGATAGCTTTTCAAAAACACCAGAAATGAGACTATAAAATAGGCTGGATTTTTTTGTTAATTTTTTAGGCTGTTTTTTTTTAATGTAATTTTGTTGTCAAAATGGATGTAATATTCTGGAATTCTATCTGTGTGACGATACTAAGATGTCAGCCTCTAGGTTGAGAAACCTTTATCCATCAAGGTTGTCTTAACAAGTTCAAGTTTGCAGCCCAAATCCGTAAACCATTCTATCTTTGTAAGCATTTCTTGAGAACTAAGAAGTAAAAAATAAACTTTCACTATTTGATTTTTGATAGATGTTTGCTTTTCAGGAAAGGAAATGTAACTAATTATCAGGATCTGCTGCATTAGTAATAGCGCCAAACTTCTTCTATTTTATCTCATTATTTTGGCATAACAGGATGCCAAGCAAGAGGAATGTCTAGCTTTTCAGGTTCTCTAAAACAACCTGAGCTAAAATCGAGATGTACTTAGCCATTAATTTTTTTAAAATAAGAAATGTGATTTGCCAGTTCAATCAAATGACTAAAAGGAAAGTAGGCAGCTGTTAACGAAGACATCATTCCAACTTTCTTAAAGCAGAGTTTATGTTGGCTAATACATACTTACAAACTGCTAACTCACACTTAATTACATGTCAATGTATGCAATGTACAGTTGCCCAAGTCATTGGTCAAGACAGCCACTGAAAACAGGCCACATCATTCTAGAGTTGAGTGTGTTTTCCCCTCACGTTCCCCTCATGTAATTCTGTAGACAGATGTCATTAGATTGTCTTCTCTTTTTTCATTTGTCATGATTAGCTAAATCACATGACCAGTCATCTATGTGACTAATCACTGTGAGTGGAATTCAAGGTCATAGATTTGATTCTGACATGGGCTAGCGCTTAACGTGGATTCCTCCAGCAGAAAAGAACTGAGAAAAGGGAACAGGAGAGAAATCAGGAGTGAGAAGTGACAGCATGGATACGCAGGGGGCCCTGAGTCTTCTTAAAAAAAAAAGAAAGAAAAGAACTCAAGTGCAAGCAATTTATTTGGGAGGTAAAAGGAATGAGGAAGTGATATAGAGAAGGGAAGATATGAAATAAATGGTGTGTTTCAAGCCAATTACCACCCTGCACAACTGAGCTGAACCCCACTGGTGGAACCTGCAAAAACCATGTAGACACACCCCTTAGAATTACCCACCCCGAAGGGTGAGGGAGCTGGGGTATGTCAGTCATTGGTTGGGCTGCTCCCAGGAAGCATTGCTTCATAGGCAGCAAAGTGACCTATAGGCCAGAAAAATCTTCAAGCAAAGAAATGCAGGTGCTGTAAGTCAGAAGTCAGGCCAATGTGCATTGAAGTGGTAAAGATGAAGGAATATGGGCAGGGTACCAACTGCATCTGTTATAGCTATTAACACATCTGGTAATGGCCACCAGCTCTAACTCCAGCCAAATGCCTGTCATTGGTCACTAGGAGCATCAGTATCGTGTCATACATGACTGCATTTCCAATAGTCAACTAGTAGCATTAAAACGGCGGCAGACCAAGATGCAGATTTTTAAAATATACTTAGTAATAATAAAACTAATGGTAAACCAGAAAGAAAAGTTTAAAATGCACAAAGCTACAGTTTCACATCAAAAGCAACATTTCCCAAAGTGAAAACACTCTATCCCCACTCTATAATGTCATCTTGTTTTACTGTCTTTTCAGCTTTTATCACTATCAGAAGTTACTTATTCATTTATTTCACGTATGGATTTACGTGTTTGCAGCTGTTTCAACCACTTAGCATGTGAAAAGAGAGACCTTGGGACTTCCATGGTGGTCCAGTGGTTAAGACTGCATGCTCCCAATGCAGGGGGCCCAGGTTCCATCCCTGGTCAGGGAACTAGATCCTGCATGCCGTAACTAAGAGCCCGCATGCCACAACTAAAGATCCCGCACTCTGCAACGAAGATCCCACACGATGAAACTAAGACCCAGCACAGCCAAATAAAAATAAAATAAATTTTAAAAAAACACAAAAAACAAAGAGAGACCTTGTCTGTCCTGTTTACTAGTGTAACCCCAGCATCTGGCTCATGGATGCTCAATAAATAGTAGTTAAATGAATAAAAGATCGCCTTTCCAGAGAGACCAAAGCCAATGGGCATAGAATAGGCTCTGAAAAGTCCTTTATCATAGGACATAGTGACCTTATTTACCCTAGCATGTCTCAAGTTTATGGAACCCTTGTGTGCGTGGGGTTTTTTTGTTTGTTTGTTTTCTGGCCACGCTGCACAGCTTGGATCTTAGTTCCCCAACCAGGGATTGAACCCATGGCCTCGGCAGTGAAAGCGTGGAGTCCTAACCACTAGACCGCCAAGGAATTCCCAACCATGGAACCTTTTTATCCTGGAAATTAATTTTCCCTGGAAACAAAGTTTGAGAAATGCTAGTCCAGAGATGAAAAAGCCAGCAAGATTGAGAATAACTTTAGTGAGTATGACATGGTTAATGAACTGTAGGAGAGACGGGAAATATTCACTCCTAGAAATTCAAGAGACTGAAGGAGGTAAACACCACTCCTTAAGAAACAGAAAGAATTCACAATATATGTAAGTCAAATCACTGTACTACTCACCTTAAATTTATACAGTGTTGTATGTCAATTATAACTCAATAAACCTGGAAAAAATAAATAAACAAACAAGAGTCTGGTCTTCCACCAAAAAAAAAAGAAAGAAAGAAAGAAAATATCTCACGTGGCTACCAATGGCTGGCCCATTTCTAGATGATGCCAAAGTACAAGTTCCATAATAAAAGGTGCTCAGGCAAATTTCATCCAATGGTAACTTTTGCTCTGACAAAGGCTCTTTTATTTTCCAAATTTTGATTTACTACAATTTGATTTGTTACAAAGCAAATCGTGCCCAGGGATAGGGCAGGCTGGCTGACTCCTGATAATGGCAGTCTTCTTAAGAGCAGAGGTTTAGTTCAGGTTTTGTTCACTGATAAATCTACAAAAGTTATATCAGAATATCTGTTTCCATGGAAAGACATTAAAAGTATTGTTCAGTAGAAGAAAGCAGTTGATAATAAATGTGTGCCGTATGATCTCATTTTGGTAGTAGTATTTTATACATAATCTCCCTGGAATGTCAGCTCCATGCAGACAGGGGTTTTGTCTGTTTATTCATGCTTTATCCCTAGGGACTGGCACATGGCAGGCATTCAATAAATATTTGTAAACTGCAGAAACAGATGTCTGCATTGAAAGGAAGGTTTATACATGCAGTGTATATGCAAATATATTCAACAGTGGTTAACTCTGGGAGTCAGATTCGTGGGTATTATCTGGCAGACCTGTATTTTTCTCATTCTTAAAAGGAAGATGCATTGCTACTGAAGTAAGAAAAAAAGACATCTTTTACAATGATTGCTAGGTTGCTGCCACCACACCTTCTTCCCCTTTCCAAGCCCCATTTCAGTACTTCAAGGTCAAACCCACTCTCCCCTATTCCCACAAGGGTCCAGAGGCATCAGGCAACTGAGAAGCAGCCTCCACTTTAGACGGGTGGGGCCTTGAATTTTAATCTAGTTTACTCCACTACACCAGTACTTTTTCCACAGGCCTATCAAAGCAGGATATTTAGAAACGCTGCACATCATTTGATCGCTTTCTCAGGTATAGAGTGTAGAACTAAACCTGAAAGCTGGAAAGGAGAGTTAAAACTGGAGCTCTTACGAGACTGCAAATTTGTTGCTGACGCTCAAGGTGGAGGATACTGCAGCTGTGCCATTCATCTTTCCAGTGATGGGTTAAGAATATTTAGAATTCACAGTCAGTAGCTCAGCAGCCTCTCTGTTAGGGCTCTAACAATTGCCCGGCCCTGTGACGGGTTCTTCTGACACATGGAGTACTCCTCACTGAGAATGCAGAGTTCCCACCTAAGGAAGAGGGTCCTTGCTCCTAGAAAACCCTGTGTCCAACACTTGGGTCTTACAAAATATCCACATTAAAGAACAGCTACTGAATTCACCATTCGATTCTCCTTTTAACAAAAGGATTCCAAATATGACTGGATATTTTAAAAATTAACTAGAAAACTGTTTGGCACTATCTACTAAAGCTGAACATATTAACAATTCAACTCCTGAGAATATCGCCAACAAAATATACAATATGTTCCCTAAAAGCACGATTTGTAATAACTCCAAACAGGAAGCTACTCAAATGTCCCCAGAAGGAGAAGAATAAATAAATTGTGGCATCTTCACACCATGGAACACTACACAGCAATGGGAATGATCAAACACGCAACAATAGGACACATCTCACACACAGTGCTGAGTGGAAGAAGCATGCCACAGAAGACCACATACCATATGATTCCATTTAAATAAGTTCCAAGGGCATAAATTCTATCTATGGTGTTGGAAGTCAGGACAGTGGTTATCCTGGGGTGATGAGAAGACAGGAATGAGGCATGAGGATCCTATTTCTTGAGCTGGGTGTTGGTTATTTTAGTTTTCAGAGCAAATTACTACAGACTTGGTGGCTTAACCCAACACAAATTTATTCTCTCACAGTTCTGGAAGCCGAAGTCAGAAATCAAGGTGTCGGCAAGGCCAGGCTCCCTCTGAAGGCTCTAAGGGACAATCCGTTCCTTGCCTTTTCCAGCTTCTGGTGTCTCCAACTGTTCCTTGTGGCCGTATCTCTCCAATCTGTCTCTATCTTCACGTGGGCTTCTCTCCCATGGTCTCTTCTCCTCTTCTGTCTCTTGTAAGGATACCTGTCATTGGATTTAGGGACCACCCAGGATGATCTTATCTCAAGAGCCCTAATTTAATCTCAAAGACCCCTTTCCAAAAAAGATCACATTCACAGGTTCTGGAGGACATCTCTTTCTGGGAGCCACCATTCAACTCACTACAGTTACCTGGGTGTGAAATTTTACACAGTGGTGCATGAATGCACTTTTCTGATTGTATGTATATATCCACAAGGATTAAAAAAAAAGTACAACTTCTCAGAAATACATTTGTTATTCACCATGACACATTCTGCACGCATCTAACAAAAAAGAAGAACACAATCTCTGGTATTTCACTGGTCGTAATGCCTGCAGAGTTTTTGGCTTTTCACAACCTCCCATCCCACTTCTGTTCTTAGTAGAATGTACAGAAACCTCACAGCAACTTCCATGTATGTTTTTATTAACTGATTTCCCCCCATCCTCCACCACCCAAAGTGTTGAAATTCTTTAACAAATTACAAGCCAGGGGCCATCAGAGAGTCTGGGCTCTGCACTGTGTCAGCTCAGAGAATCAGGCTGTAATTTTAGACAGATGTTCGTAAACTTGGGGATTCCTGGTATGTGGACTTGGGTGCCTCCAACCCCAGACGGCAGGGGAAGCAGCCAGTGTTCCCTGCCCAGATGACCAGAAAATGTTTCTTAATGAATTGTCCAGCGGGACTCACACTGGCTCCCACATCTGGCAGATCTGGGTTATATCACTCTCGGTCCTCAGTGTCCTGCGGGTTCCTGGGAACGCCCTGCCCAGAGTCAAGTGCACCAGCTGCAGCAGCCGGCTGCATTCACATGCCTCTCTGCGTCATCCTGACCGTCACACACTATGGGGCTGGCTCCGGCTCCCAGTTCCAGAGGCTGAGTCGGCCGCCCCCCAGGAGGCCACCGCCTCTCACTTTCCCATGGGCCTAAGAAGTCACCATGGAAGTAAAATTCCATGCCTGGAGGTATCCAGGGGAGGACTGCATTCTCTGCTTTTCTACACTAATAGCTCCTGGCACCATAATTCAACATTAGCTGTGTTAATCTAGAGAGAGGAAAAAACAAACATAAAAAACCTGAGCCATTCACATTCCTCAAATAGGATCCGAGGAGAGAAAGAAGTATAAACTTTGAAAGAATTTCCAAGAAGAAATATAGATTTAAACAGCATGTGGCACAAGGTGGATGGTGGTAAAGAGGTGACAATTTTCATGGAGATGGGGAGGCCTCTGACGCTCTGCTCTATTGGACCAGAGTCCTGCTATGTTCTCTCCATCACATAAAAAGCCCGAACACTCTTACAGTCTACCTGGCACTACATTCCTGCTTTCTGATTAACTACAGAGCTTTGGAGATCTTTATTTTGTATCCTTTTAGTAACTGATCAGAACTGCCCGAGGCTGCTTCTGGGACAGAACTCCCGGCAGCACCCTGTGGGAAGGTTCTTTATCTTCCTGCTCATTATCGCTAGAACATGACGTAATTCACACTCATGGAACTACAATACAGGCCTGCCTCACTCCCCATCAATTCCACCTGTTCATTCAGAGTCATGGCATGTTAAAGCCAGAGAGGACTTTTTTTTTTTGAAACAAAATCTTTAATCTCGGGCTTCTTCACAGTGGTTAAGAATCCGCCTGCCAATGTAGGGGACACAGGTTCGAGCCCTGGTCCGGGAACATCCCACATGCCGTGCAGCAACTAAGCCCATGCACCACAACTACTGAGCCTGCGCGCCACAACTACTGAAGCCCGTGCACCTGGAGCCCATGCTCCGCAACAAGAGAAGCCACCATAGTGAAAAGCCTGCACACCGCAACGAAGAGTAGCCCCCGCTCGCCGCAACTAGAGAATACCTGTGGGCAGCAACGAAGACCCAACGCAGCCAAAAATAAATAAATAAAAATTAAGGGGCTTCCCTGGTGGCGCAGTGGTTGAGAGTCCGCCTGCCGATGCAGGGGACACGGGTTCGTGCCCCGGTCCGGGAAGATCCCACATGCCGCGGAGCGGCCGGGCCCATGAGCCATGGCCACTGAGCCTGCGCATCCGGAGCCTGTGCCCCACAACGGGAGAGGCCACAACAGTGAGAGGCCCGCATACCGCAAAAAAAAAAAAAATTAAGAAAAATAATCTTTAATCTCATTCTTCTAACTGGTTTGCCAATCCTCATTCTAATTTTAAAGCCAAGATTGTTTTAAAGCCAAAGCACAAGAAACCTGCGATCCTGACAAGTAATTCATCATTCCCCAGTTAGATAATGATGTACACAAGCATACAACCCAGGTCTCCTCATTCTTTGTTTCAAAATTACATCATGCAGCTCATTAATTTAAAAAGAAAAGCCTATTAAAAGTCTTTAAAGTGTGGGCTGAGATTTACGAATCTGCAGATGTGTTCTACAGAAATAACCAAGAAGCAGACAGAATGAAAGGGATGGAGAAAATATTCATTTATATTTAGCCATTTACCTGGTGCTTCAGGACGCTGGCTGCCCAGCAGACTCACTCAGCTTTCCCAAACCCCCATGCCCAGGTCAGACCTCAAACCAATTAAATCACAATCTCTGGAGGTGGGTTTTGGATGGCAGTAAGCAACCAGGTAACTCCAATGTGTAGCCAACCTGGAGCGCCATTGGTTTACTGGAGTTTAGGCCAAAACAGCTGCGTAGAGACCAAAATCATAGTTTTCGAAAGAAGAAAGAGGAAAGAAAAGAAAAAGAAAAGGAGGAGGGAGGGGTCATTTATATGACGTGATCTTCAATTTGTCATCCTCTGTGCTTCAGTGGGCTAAATGAATGTGCGGTCAAACTGAGAAGATCTACATGGGTGATCTCAGCCTGGGACAAGGTCACCTTTCCCCACCATGCCTGTGACCACAGAGGCATGTGGACTAGAGTTGGAGAAAGGAGGAACAGAGCAAGCATTCAGGTCCTGTACTCTTAAAGTACTCACAGGTTCTTAGGATACTTTTCCTCTTTAAAAGAGGAGCCCCTTACCATATGATCCAGCAATTCCACATTTTGATATATATCCAAAAGACTAAAACGCAGGGACTCAAACAAATATCTGTATACCTGTGTTCACAGCAACATTATTCACAATAGCCAAAAAGTCAAAGCAATCCATCCATCCATCGACTGAGGAATGGATAAACAAAATGTGGTCTATACACACAGTGGAATATTATTCAGCCTGAAAAAGGAAGGGGCATTCTGACATAGGCTACAACATGGATGAACCTTGAGGATGTTGGTCCACACGAAATAAGCCAGTCACAGTACAAATACTGGATGATCCCACTTATATGAGGTCCCTGGAATAGTCAAATAACAGTGACAGAAAGTCGATTGGTGGTTGCTGGGGGCTGGGCGGAGGGAGGACACAGAGAATTATTGTTTAATGGGTACAGAGTTTCAGTTTTGCAAGAAGAAAACTTGCATGGACAGTGATGACAGTAGCACAAACAATGTGAATGTACTGAATGGGACACAAAAATGGTTAGGATGGTAAATTTTTTAACAAGTAGGGGGGTACCCAATGAGTGCCTCTCACTTACTTCTCTCTGGTGTTGGCAGAGGTTACTGAGGGCAAAATCACAAAGGTAGATGTGTCATCTGTAAAATTCTGACGTCTGAGGCCTGCGCACGACATACCCCAGGCCACTGAAATCTGTTTGGCAGGACTGGCTGACTCAAGAAAGAGTTATAGAGCTTTGCAACTCCCCAGGGGGCACATGAGGGCCGGCTGGCAGGCCTTGTGTTTCACGTTATATAACCACCAAGCTGCCAGTTTCCAAACAAGATGAGGTGAATTCCAATGTGCTCCACGCCTACGAGGAGCCAACTGATGATTAATTCCCAAATAACTTTATCAAGGAGCCTTTTTCTAATTCCCAAATGCAGTAATGCCACTTATTTGTTAGTTGAGAAATCTCTGGTTTCCTTTTTGATGGGTTGACTCAAACGTATTGTGAAAGAGGGGCTTATTTTTCATCTTTTCCTTCCTTTTGGCTTAGTATTCTAGGGGCAAAGAACAACTTCAACAAGAAGAAAATTCCGTTGGCAGCAGCTCTTTTTTAGCTGCTCTGTAATCCAAAGCTTTCAAGTGAGTAAGCTTTCTTCTTGACTAACACCTCTGCGACAGACAGAGAAGGAAAAAACCTGCAGCTCTTCTCTGATCAATGGTCCTAACCCTTTCCTTCAGTCTGTGATGATCCTATTCAGGGGATGACTTGTGAAGATGTTTTCTAGGGGAAGTCACCTGGGCCCTAGAGGCTGGTCCCCAAGCCCACGTGTTTGAGCTCTGGCCAGGCATCTAAAACAACTTGTCATGCTTCCCCAGCCTCGGACCAGCAGCCCCAGGGCACCACTCACACTTGACCAAGAAAGTCTGTCCCAGTGATTCACCAGGAAGCCCAAAGTTTGGCAGCTGGAAAAATGTAAACCTTCTGCTTTAAGAGATTGCATATTAACACTTCTGCCAGAAGCCAATCACTCAACAGGAGTTGCATTAAGTGCTCAAACATCCTTCTACTGAGCTCAGACACAGTGAAACAGTTGTTTCTTTGGCATAAGGTTCTGCAAGATAAAAGAAATTTCTCTAAATCTAAGCAATAACAGAAAAGGGGAGAGGTTCTTGTCCACAGAGGGAAAAGGAAACATAAACGGTATGACTCATTTGTGATAAGTTCTAACCAATGTCCATATTTTATGGGTTTTTTTCACATAGATACTTACAAATAAATTCCACAATACTCTTTAATACAGGACGTGCCACTTTTGGGACTCCAGGAGACAGCCTGAAGAGCAAGAAGAGATCTGGTTTCCTGGGTGCTTCTAATCGCTACCCCCTGCTCCAAATGCATAGATACTTTTCAACTATATTCCTCATTATGTTTCTGAATTCAGACACATAAACGTAACCTCCTTGCCTCCCCGCCCCCCTGTCTGAAGTTTGCCCCATGGATGGAAAGGAAAAGATCCCCCCCTTGTTTGGATGGAAAGGAAAATACTCCCTGCTTATAACTGCCATGGAAGCTTCATGATTTCCACAAGGCTCTCTGGAGTCCATGGAACTCTGGAACATGAAGTGGTCCATGGAGTATGTATGTGCACAGCAGCATCCCAGCTATACATTGGTACCACCCCAGATCAAGGCCATCTTCTCAGAAGGTCTTTGTGTGCAGACATAAGGCTAGCAAAACTACATACTGCCACGGGAGGAGGAAGAAAAGGTGTATTTTCCACCATTACTCCTTAAAAGCACCCAAAGCACCATATGTAGCTTAATAGCCTATTGCTTTCTTTGCCCATAAGAGAGAATTCAGCTCACGAAATACCACCATCAATAAATATTGAGTGTTTGTTATATAAACAGCCCAACAATAAGATAATATACTGTGTTCCAAAACACCGTTAAGGCTCTGAGAACATTTTCTGGCACACTGAAATAGTGGAATGACCATAAATTATGTAAAGGGAGAAATTTCTTACATTTCAGAAAAAAATAAAATAAAAACCTCTAGCAACAGAATTTAGTGCTTAATAACTCTCACATGCTGAAGTTTCAGCTTAATCAACTGTGACTTTTGATATTTTATTTAATATATCTAGGAAGCATCACCAAAAGAGTAATTTTAATATTGCCTCTAAATTCAATTAGAGTGGTTACGTTTTTATGGCAGAGTAACATTCGCAGGGCCATTCTTTAATACATCAGTTATTAAATCCCACAGTCCCTTAATCCACATTGCAGACTAATCTAACGCGTTTAAGCCGCCCTTGAAAAGCCATCTCTCAGCGCAGGGCTCACAGAGTATGATAGCTTTTGCTTTTCTGGCCTAAGAAGTCATTTTTTTTCCTCTTGACATCTTAAGAGTCATCTTCAATAATTTTTTTTCTGTAGTTCCAATGTCTCTCAAATCCTGATATGCCAGACTGACTTGGCAAGTCTGTTCTTCTCCCACAGAAACACCCATCAGCTGCTGCTATTGCTGACTCCCAGGCACATGGTCTGGCAGATACCCTATTACAAAATAAATCCACAAATCCAGATGAAAAGCCAGACGCTTCCCAGCATGCTCCACATAATTCCCACTGTGCCTGTGACAGATGCTCCCAGTAGCCTGAGCACCAGGAAACCAGCAAACTCACACACACACAGACACACACACACACACACACACACACAGAGTCTGGTCAAGTGGTTGGGAGTGAGAACCCAGTGGCTACGTTCTACCAACCTTAGGTAAGTCACTGGGTCTCTCTCTGCTTCCCTATTTGTAAGATGGTAATACTCAGCGTAACCACCTTCATTGACACAATGAGCAAGAATCAAAAGAGGTTCTAGTTCTTAGGGTGGCATCTGAAATTTTTATTAAAGCCTTCAGTCTGATTTCTTAGGGAAATGGACTCGTTTGTACAGGTCCAGACGAATAGACAAAGCAAGCACCAGCAAGTTCTAAATTAGGGTTCCACTGCTTTAAATATTCTTTTCAGAACAAGGTCAGATGTAAATTAACAATGACAGCAGCCCCTAGAGGATTAAGCCGGCTTATGTGGTAACTGAACTAAAGATGAATTCTTTGATATAAAGTCAAGATGGTTCCAATTTAGAATGACGAGATAGTTCAACAAAGGCTTATGTTTTTAATCTGGAAAAAGTTGGCTGTAACTGATCTCAAGCTTAACACAAATCTAATTAGGCGAAGCTAGACAGTGGAAACCAACACAGGCATCTATCACACAGGCACTTTCAGAGCTGGGTATCATGCCCATGTTACAAGCAAGGAAACTGAATAAAGAAATGGGTTAATAGGGGTGAAGGGAGAATGGCTATTCCATGACAGTCAACAGTCTTGGCTACATTTTACTTCTCTTCCATTATAAACAGAGCTATATTTTGAAAATTAAGATCTACGTGCTTTTCAAGTAGAAAAATCAAAGTATAAAGTACTAAGTCTGCCCAGGCTACCCACCAATCCAAGCAGTTGGTACTTCCCTGGGAACTTCCCATCCTCCCATTCTGCCCTCAGATGGGTAGGTAGGTGATGGATAGATGGGCAGATGGATTTATAGTCTTTGAAATCAATAAACCTATAGGTCATGAAACATCTTCCAAAACATTTGGACCGATTAAACCAGAATCACACCCCCAAAGAGACAATTCATCTTAATGTTGATCAAAAAAGGAGAATAAAATTATTTTTTAAAAATGGGGGACTTCCCTGGTGGTCCAGTGTCTAAGACTCCGTGCTCCCAATGCAGGGATGCAGGGGGCCTGGGTTCAATCCCTGGTCAGGGAACTAGATCCCACATGCCGCAACTAAAAAGATCCTGCATTCTGCAACTGAGACCTGGCGCAGCCAAGTAAATAAATATTTTAAAAAATGGTATGGCTTGGGCTTCCCTGGTGGCGCAGTGGTTGAGAGTCCGCCTGCCAATGCAGGGGACACGGGTTCGTGCCCCAATCCGGGAAGATCCCACGTGCCGCGGAGCAGCTGGGCCCGTGGGCCATGGCCGCTGAGCCTGCGCATCCGGAGCCTGTGCTCCACAATGGGAGAGGCCGCAACAGTGAGAGGCCTGCATACCACACACACATACAAAAAATGGTATGGCTTTTCAGCTCTTTGACCACTTTTACAATAAGAAGAAAATATTATATTTTTGTTGTCACTGTGAGATTTCAACTCTCAGCGCTCTTAAATAATGGTAAAAAAAATAAAGAGAGAAACTGAAATTCTGTATCTTGAGATGTGTTGGCAATGAAACTTCCTACAAAATTGGCTGCAAGTCCAATTTCTGCCCCCTAGTGTGTTTATTATTACTATGAATCAAGAACATCTCTGCAAATGTTCAGTAGACAAAGCATCAAGAAAGGGGCAGGCAAAAAAAAAAAAGAAAGAAAGGGGCAG
Organism: Grampus griseus; assembly: GCF_964374135.1. Classification (NCBI taxonomy): domain Eukaryota; kingdom Metazoa; phylum Chordata; class Mammalia; order Artiodactyla; family Delphinidae; genus Grampus; species Grampus griseus. Next base: position 13,317,602 of record NC_139014.1, on the reverse strand, counting down.
GAAGAGCTGGGTTATAAAGATGGTGCCCTCACTCCCACTTCATCCCGATGCCAACCCATCACTCCCACAGGTCAGGAGCTGTGAAAGTACTGCCCTCTCCTCATCAGAGTTTCTAACTGAGGTTCCTGTCACTGGTGGAAAGTAAGCTGGCAATCCCCAGAGGCCTAAGATAAAGGGAGGCATGGGGTGGTATAGTGACCTGAGGACAGAAAGTCAAAGCATGGTTCTGAATTTTGCCACGAATGAATGTGACCTCAGCAAGTGACTTGACCTGTCTGCATCTCGGTTCCTCATCTGCAAAATAAGGCAACTGGATCACCCAATTTTTAAAGTTCTTTCCAGCTGTAGAAATCTTTATTATGAGAATAAGCACAATTTACAAAACAGCAATGTTCAAATCTGGGCCTCATTTGCAATGATTCTTGCCCTATGGGGCTTCTGCAACCTGAATTTCCTGAAAATGAAACAAAACAAAAAAAACCTAAAGCACCAAACAGTTCTTACTGTCTTCCTTCAAACATTTTTGTTGCACCTCATGAACTATCAGGGAAATACCAAATCACAGGGCAATTGGATTCCAGCATGTCTTAAGGGATATTTGTGGTGGATTAAAGAAGGGACTAACAACAAGGACCTACTGTATGGCACAAGGAACTACATTCAATCTTTTAATAACCTATAATGGAAAAGGATCTGAAAAAGGTACACTTGAAACTAACACAACATTGTAAATCAACTATACTTTAAAAAAGAGAAAAAAAAGAAAAAAACCCACCATTTGACTTTACAAAGTTTTATATATAAAACCAGAACATTTTTCGGTTTTAACAGCCTAAACTCTACAGACTTGAAAAATCTGACGCTAGGCAAAAGATATGCAAAATCTGATCCTATTGTGAAGGAGGTAATATATCGTATGGTTACTAAAAATATCAAAGATAGAAAAATTTCTATCCAAAGGAGAAAAAAAACCCTTTATCTATATTATACTTCTGGTTTGCCTTCCAAACAGGTCTAGAAATACCTCTAGATAATCATATTTTAAAACTTTAAAACTGTATTTTTTCAAGTTTATTCTTTAAGTAACTGATAAATTATTGTTAAGAGCTTTATTCAAATTGTAGCCCTTCTGAAATATTTTATGATAAGATCACTACACTGGTGGTGCAGTGGTTAAGAATACGCCTGCCAATGCAGGGGACACGGATTCGAGCCCTGGTCCAGGAAGATCCCACATGTCGCGGAGCAACTAAGCCAGTGTGCCATAAGTACTGAGCCTGCACTCTAGAGCCCGCGAGCCACAACTACTGAGCCTGTGTGCTACAACTACTGAAGCCCACACGCCTAGAGCCCGTGCTCCACAACAAGAGAAGCCACTGCAAGGAGAAGCCCGCGCACCGCAACGAAGAGTAGCCCCATTCACCACAACTAGAGAAAGCCCGTGCGCAGCAACAAAGACCCAACGCAGCCAAAAATAAATAAATAAAATAAATAAATTTATTTTAAAAAATAGATCAATACAGATTTAACAAGGAATTACAATGAACAACAGCTAACTGAAGGTCAATCAGAGTCTTACTGTTAGGTCAGTAGGAAATTATGATTCGGTTCCTCGATGATGTAAAAGGAGATCATACTACTGTAAAATATCACAAAACATAAATAGTTTTTCTTCTTCCAAAGATACAAGTAATCCTCGTAGCTCAACAAAGCAGAATTGCAAACTTTTCAAATCACCTAAGCCTTATTCCACGATCCTAGCCAATTTTCTCTTCTGTATTGATCTGGCTCCTCTTTTGGCCCTTTGCATATAAGACTTTGAATTATTATTGGTCTAGTTACTATATCAAACTGTAAATCCCTTGAAGGCGGTATCCAAATTTTATACTTCCTCTGTACGCTTAATTTCTAAAGGAAGTGCCCTCGGAAGGCATCTAATCCAAAGTTCTATCCCTTTAGAAAAAATTTATATTATTTTTTCTTATACAGGTAATACATTTAGCACAGACTGAAAGCTTTCCAGCAAAATTCATTTTCTCCTTCCTCGGTAGCATAGCGTTGTCGCAGGCCACAATAGATGCCTATCAGGATTTTGTTCCCTGCCTGCCTTGTAGTTGGCAGTTGAGTTTAGTCATGTGACCGTGTCCCTGGAAAGGCATGTGAGCTGACGTGATGTGTGCCACTTTGGGAACAGAGTCTCTTCCATGCCCCCTCTTCTTCCTTGTGACAGCACCCAGCCTTGACCATGTACAAGACGACAAGGCCCTGGGACTTCCCTGGTGGTCCAGTCACTAAGACTCCACGCTCCCAATGCAGGCGGCCCGGGTTCAGTCCCTGGTCAGAGAACTAGATCCCACATGCCGCAACTAAGAGATCACATGCCGGAATTAAAGATCCCGCATGCAGCCACGAAGATCCTTGTGTGTCGCAACTAAGACCTGGCACAGCCAAATAGATAAATAAACATTAAAAAAAAAAAAAAAAGATGACAAGGCCCTGGGGAAGGGGGGAGCCACAGGATGGAAGGAACCCGGGATTGTGAATATCTGAACGGAACAGAGCCCCCTGCATATCTGGAACAGCTACCTCAAATTGTTAAATGAGAGACAAATTCATTAAGCCTCAATACTGTGGATTTCTTAGCAGCTTGGCTTTTTACTCTAACTAATGCATGAATATTTATAGTGGAAAGGATGAGAAAATACAAGAAGCAGAAGAAAAGTCACCTGGACCCTACACCAGGGGTCCCCAACCCCTGGTCCGCAGACCAGTACAGCAGAAGGTGAGCAGTCCGCAAGCGAGCGGAGCTAGCGAAGCTTCATCTGCCACTCCCCATCGCTCCCCATTGGTCACATTACTGCCTGAACCATATTCCCCCCTCCTCCCTGCCCCATCTGTGGGAAAAACTGTCTTCCACAAAACCGGTCCCTGGTGCCAAAAAGGCTGAGGACCACTGCCCTACACCACCTAAATAATTATTAACATTTTGGGGTAGTTCCTTCTCGACTTTTCTCTATGTCTATAGAAAAACCACATACACATAGTTTTCTACAGAAATATAGCCTCTCTCACTTAATATCATCGTCTATCTAATATATTAATGTATTTTTTCTTTTTTTTGGCCGTGCCACGCATTTTGCAGGGTCTTAGTTCCCCAACCAGAGATCGAACCCAGGGCCCTGGCAGTGAAAACACTGAGCCCTAACCACTGGATGCAAGGGAACTCTCTAATATTTTTCTGTATCAAAAATACATATAATTAATTTTAATGGCTATATAATATTCTACTGCTTGGATTTATCAAAATTTATTCAACTAATTTTTCATTGTTGGCCACTTGCATTTTTTCTTTCTTTTTTTTTTTTTTTGTGGTACGTGGGCTCTCATTGTTGTGGCCTTTCCCATTGCAGAGCACAGGCTCTGGACGCGCAGGCTCAGCGGCCATGGCTCACGGGCCTAGCTGCTCCGCGGCATACGGGATCTTCCTGGACTGGGGCACGAACCCATGTCCCCTGCATCGGCAAGCAGACTCTCAACCACTGTGCCACCAAGGAAGCCCGCATTTTTTCCTTTTAAAAATTCTGTTATAAACAACCCTGCAGAGAACATTTTTATATACAAACCTTTACACATCCATCAGGTTTTTTTCCCCCCCAGGTCTCTATTCTCGGCATATCTTTGCAGACAAAGATGTTCCCTCTTTCTGGGGACCTGCATTAAGTCATTATGTCTGATAGGTGTTTGCAAGGCTGCCTTCATTCATTATATTTTTGAACGAACTCCTATTTATGTTTTGTCAACCGGAAAAACCAAACAAGGTCCAGCTCCCCACTCACCCGGAATAAGTAACTGACTCCCTATGCAGTGTCAGGAATAAGTAACTGACTCCCTATGCAGTGTCAGGCAAACTCCCCCTGTACAATGCAGTCCTGGCTAGTAACATGCACAAAAGGGAAAGCAGTAGAAGACCTTGTTTCCTGCTGACAAACCTTGATCTACATCTGTGTTGCCAATTACTTGTTCAACAAACCTGTTACTTTTTTGGAAATAATAAATAATTCAGAGAAAGTCATTTTGAATCCTCTGACATCTGTTGCTTGTAATGACTCTGAATTATTCATCAGTGAGCATAAACAGCATTAATTAAAGAAAAGGACTGAGGCAAACCATGGAAATAGAAACGAACACTGCAGAAGAAAATGCCTTTACTCAACCCATACTCACTTGTCATTGACAAATATCCAAAGAGCCTGCCCGTCCTTGGAATTTAAAGGAACTGGTACGCTTAGATACCAGAAGGCATGATCCAAATGAGGATCACTATTTCATGTTTCCAAACTTGCTTTGTTTTTTCTCCTTCAGAAAACTCCTTCAACGTTCTACCTGCTAGGTTCTCTGAGTTTCAGAGAGTGTTGTGGTATTCAAAGGGAAAGGAAATTTACTAATTGAGCTGCAAAAGAATTGCAAGAGGTATCCCAGATCAAGTCGTCCTATGCTCATTTGTACACTGAATTTTAGATATATTAATGGTAGAGGTCTCCGAAATCAAGGACGGCTCAATTCATCTGGCTGCTACCGTCGGATCATTTATTTCCATGACGACACTGGCACTTCCTCCTGACAAAGCGCTTTCCTGTGGTAAAGAGCAAAAGAAAAAAAACCTTACAGCCTGGCTGACTATTCTACACCACTGGCCGTGGGCTGATTCTTCCCCCAGTCTGTCTCTCTGCACAGGGAGAGTGATACTATATTCTGTAACACCCTCCACTGTAAAAGAGCCTACGGACTCTGTCTGTGTGGAGGGAAAGTGTGAGCTGAAAAGAAACGCGTTAGAGAGTTTACGCAGCACTGTTTGTAAACAGATGCCTCCGGAGGTGGGGCCCAGGTGTCTCAGTAACCGGCTTCTCGGGGACCAGAAGAAACAAGCCTCTCTGGAAAGGCAAGGTGGGGGGGAGCTGTGGAGGGTGGTTTGAATCGGGAGATTTTCCGGAAAACCTATTCCTGTGTATGACTCTGGTGACTTGATCAGTTAAGGATTTCTCGACTCCGAGGTAACCTGGCCTCCAGCTCCCCCTACTCCGGTACCAACTGCTGGGGTTGCTGTGGGCAACAGAGGAGAAACGCTGGACAGAGAAAAGAGTGGCTGGAAGAGGAAGGGGAAAAAAATGAAACCCAACAAGACTGAAGAAAGCCACAAGCCCCATTTGGGGTCTTTTCAAAACCTCTGAATTCAGAGGCATGACAAGCACCTGGCAAGGTCTTCTTGTTGGTAGCCACTAATGAGTGGCTTCCGTGCAGAAATGATCATTCCAGTCTCTCCAGATCGGGTGCACAGAGACCTCCCAACGCTTCCAGAAAAAGAGACACAGAAACCCTCCATGCACTTCTGAATCCTCTTTCAGTAACATCCTTTCAAAGGATTTCAGAAATGGGGACAAACCTCCCTTGTTTTTTCCCAGTTTCGTTTGTTATTGTTTTGTTCCTGCGGGGAGGAAGGTTGGAAGAGGGAGAGGAGATGGTGGAGGGGAGCTTGGAAGTGAGGAGAAATGGTTGGCTCTGCCCAGCTCAGACTGGCCCTTCATCAAAGGGGGTTTGTTGTTAAAAACAGCAGAGGACGGGTGGAAAAGAAGCCAAGGCTCTCAGTTTCCCAAAAAGAGGCTGAACAGGGACTTCTGTGTCTCTTTCAGGCACTACCCAACATGCAGCTACAGACTTAGAAAAGATCACTCGTAGAGCACTGGATTTGAAGAAATGAACTAAAAAAGATCTCTTTGAGAAAGACAATGGATGCGTTTGCTGGGTAAGAGGTCCCTCCACCGAAACCCAGCTGGGGTTGCATGAAGCCTGTCTGTAACGTCAAAAAGTTTCCCAGATGCCCTCACAGGCTTCATTTCATTCAAATATTCAAAAAACAAACACTGACCCAGAGTACTTTCTCTTTAGGGAGAAAGAAAAAGGCATAGTACCTCCTTCCTTTCCAATCCAAGCGGTCTCTAAGCTAGAGGTAAAGTGAGAGTCTTAGGGGCTGAACACAAGGTGACCCTTTCATCACCGACTGATCAGGGTGCCAACAGGCAGAGCCTGGAGGCACCTAGACTGGAGTCTTGGTTTGGTGACAATGCTACGATGCACCCGGAAACTGGGGCCTGTGAAAACACGCTCTACCTGCGAGCACTGAACAAGACTTTTAGGGGGAGGAGGGGAGCACCTGTGTTCTCAGTCTAGGAGAACTCATAGGGCAGGGGGAAGCTGGAACCCTCAGTGGAGGCCACCCAACCCTCGAATGCTGTCTGAATGGTAAAAAAAAAAAAGCTGGAGTGCCCAGTGGAGATACCAATGGACAGCTCAGAAAATCTTGCCTCAGAGGCAACACCCAGTATTTCCAAACTTCACCTGGGAATCTTGTTACAGTGCCGATTCTGATTCAGAAGTTCTGGGATGGGGCCTGAGATTCTGCATTTCTAACAAGTTTCCAAATGATGCTCTGCTGCTGGCCTATAGACCATACTCTGAGTTGTAGCAGTTCAATCCAGGCAACACATTAGAATCACTATAGTTCTGAAAGGGAACCCCCTGACCCAGTCCTTCCCCTGCTCAATTAAATCAGTATATGTGGCAGTGATGCCAATCACTGGGCTTTTTCTTAAGTACCCCAGGTGAGTCTTATGTGCAACCAGGGTTGAGGATCCACTGGCTGGACTAATTCTGGCTCTCACTATCAACTAGATATGTGGACCCAGGAAACTTAATCTCTAGGAATCTCAGTTTGGTATCAGAAAAAGGGGATATGCTGGCTGAAATGGATTGGTATAGAAACAAATGTGCAGTATTTGAAAGCACTTTGAAAGAAGATAAAATACAATAGTTATTTTACTCATCGAGTCTTAGTTTCCTTGGTTAGAATGAGTTCATAGTGTCCCCGACTAATCAAATTTCACAAATACCAGCTCCGTGTTAATTCTATGGAAGAGACTGTTTTTAGCTGAGATCTCCTGGCTGTTCTGTTAACACCCCAAAGCCCAATGCACTGGGATTCTTTCTTAAATGACAACTGACTCATCAATGGATTTTAGGTCCCAATGGCATCCTAGCCAGTACCTTGAAAAATCCTCCTAAAATTACTTTAAATGTGGATTCCCGGCACCCACCGATGACTGGTGCTGATCTACGAAGCAAACCCACATTACCGCGCCCCCCCCCCCCACTCTTCCCCTATCCTGCCAATCCCAAGCTCCCTGGGTGCAAGGAAGGTTCTCTGCTGCCAATTTTCAACTTTCTGTGCAATGAACAAAGCTTCGAAGGGCATCAGTTCTGCCAACCACCAATAGATGGCATCAGCGGTCGTGCAAGGTCGTTTCAGCCTCCCCCTCGTTCCTCAATCTCTGTCATGTTTGCTATGTTTGAAATGCAGTGTCTCGTTAAAAACTAACTGAAGGTAAAAAAGGTTAAAAAAAAAAGTCAAAATGCAGAAGTGTCTCTGGATAATAAAACGAGAGTTGTAAAGGACTAGGAGTCCCCGCCATCCCCGGCTCGCTCAGGAAACAACTTTACCAGCAACCGACGTGCACCCAAGCTAGGTTAGTGTCATGTTGCAGTTAGAACAAATGGGCTTTCAGAAACTCATCGGTGAGAAGAGCTTCTTGTCCCCAGCTGACATCACATTGAAGCTGATTCTCAAACGCACACAGAAACCACAGAGAAAGCAAAACAACCCACCACCAGAAGGCAAGGCTATAACCACAGCAACACTCGCCAGAACAAAGACCCTCTGAGAACCAGAGCTCCATTTCCTCTTGTGTGCTGAGAACATCATCAGCTGTTCCCCAGAACCCCCCCACCCACTTATCAACTGCGGCCACACTGATGTTCACGCCAGGGCAGCAGAGTTCTCTGTGCAGGAGCTCAGGTAAATGCCATCGTCTTAGTCTTTCAAAAGTAACACGAAATAGATTAGCAACAAGGATATATTGTATAACATAGGGAATTATAGCCTTTATATTATAATAGCTTTTAATGGAGTATAATCTGTAAAAATATTGAATCACTATGCTGTATACCTGAAACTAATGTTGTAAATCAACTATACTTGAATAAAAAGTGAAAATGAAAAAAAAAAAAGTAACACTCAGGAGTTCTGTGCATGGCCAGCACGGTGTATGCTATTTCAGATCACTGGTTCTCAGCCAAAAGCCATTTTATTCTCCAGGGGACATTTGGTGGCACTGCCTCCAACTTGGTGGCACAGGATACATTCTGGTGATCACACTGGGGAAGCAGGGGAGGATGCCACTGGCATCCGGTGAGTGGAGGCCAGGGATGCCACTAAACACCCTACAGTGCACAGGACAGCCCCTCACAACAAAGAATGAGCCAGTCCAGATGTCAATAGTGCTGTGGTTCAAGAAAGCCTCCTCCAGAGGCCAGGAATTTCCGCCAAGAAAATTTAAATTCCAAAAGCCAATTTCCTACTGTCGTCACCAAATACATCCTGACCGAGAAGACAAAAGATAATTAATGGGAACTCCTTCCTGAGAAAAAAAGCAACCTTCCCAAGCTTTCTTTGTCCCTGTTTTTGAGAACAGAGTGTCCCTCATTTTTGCCAAGGCCCCCCCCTCTTTTGGACCTCATTCTCACCGGCCTTCTCAGGAACTTGTCTTCCTCCACCACGTCCTCCTCCTCAGCATCCACACCCTCCCTCACCACCTCCCTCTACCTGGTTCAGAGAGGCTGTTTTCCCCTCTTAAAAACATCTCTCACCTAGAGAATACACAAATACCTGTTGAGTCTATACTGATATAAAAAATAAGTGGATAAATAAATAAATGGAAGAGAAGGGACAAAACAACCTCACAGAAGAATTCCAAGAAATAAACATAGAAGGAATGAAAGAAATGGAAAACCATTAACAGAACATGATGGTAATAATGGCTGCCGGTGAGATCCGCTGCTAAATGTTGAAAGTTTTTAAAGGAGAAACAAGTTTCTGGCATAGCCTCAAAGCATCTCTCCAAAAGCATTTATTAATCACTGTGGTGGTTTTAGCACCCCTAAACAACCTTTTTTTCATGCTCCTCCCTCTACTAGGTAGAGCTTAATCCCCCCCACCTTGAATGTGGGCTGGATTTAGTGACTCACTTCTAATGGATGGAGTAGGTCCCAGGGACAGCTTTCTAGAATATCAGGCTGACCTATGGCAGTTCTATTCTTAGAGGTCATGGAGATATTTTAACACAATATCCAAATGCACTACACACCTGGCTGTGGCTGGCAGGTGGCTTTGATGCAGAGATAGTGTAGCGTTTACCCTGAGTGACATTAACTTGTAGAGCAAATCTGGTTGGGGTGTGGGCAAAGCAAACCTTATAACATGCCTAAAGCGACAGGTTGGTGTAGCGAAAGAACAATACCTGGTTCCCAAATTCAAAATTGTGTAACTGCCATTCAGTCACTGACTACGGCCACTTCAAAAACCTTGGTGACAACATCCATTAAATTAATACCCCAGTCACTCTGGGTCAGAGTAAATATGAAACAGGTACACCTGAAACCTTTCTCACTCGTCCACAGCTCCCTCTCCCCATCTTGTATCTGGAAAGAAATCTGAGGTCAGGAAAAAAAATCTGGATGCCTCAAAGCCCTTTTCAGCTAAAATGGGAACAAAAGCAGGCTCAAGAAGGAATCAAGCGGGCCTCAGCACAAGAACGCCAGCTTGTTATTTTGCAAACAGTAGGGTCAAAGCCCTGTATATAGGAGGAAAATAGTTTGGGGCAGAAAATTAATATTCACTGCTGAGACCTATTTGCCATGGGTTGACTCTGGAAGCAAATGGTTGAAAGATGGATCAGGATGAAAGCCTTCATCATCTCCCATCCTACCTCCCACCAACATCAGGGACCACCACTCCTCCCAGAGCCAGCGAACCCCCAGTGGGGTCCAGCTCAGCCAGAAGGCAGGGGCATCTGATTCTCCCCTCCTGTGTCCAGGAGTAAGTTTTTCAAGGGAGGGGGCCGAGGACACTGAATTTGGAAGGGCAAAGGACTGCTGTGAAGAGGGACACTTGGAGGAGCGGTGAATTGTGTTAAAGGGAATGAGTAAGAAAAGGTGAATGCCTGGCCCTATTCTCTGCTGGGTAAGGCCAGAGTGCCCTGCCTGTACCCCTTTATACCACGTAAGGTTTGCTGTAAGTGTTGACTGCTAATGGGTCCCATCTGGCCCCCTAGTCTGTAAAATTGCCTTTGGCCTATGGGAGCATCTCCACCTAGAAGGTTATACCTGCCCTGAGGGAGGCCCATAACCAATCAATGGCTGACATGGGAGAGGGAAACAAAAGGCTGACCCCTGGGCAAGGGGAGACAGAGCTCCCCAGAAACCCAGCTAAAACTCCCCTTTCCCCCACTGCCCTGCCACTCTCCTCACCTCCACCTCCTAGGCCCATACATCATCTCCATGAGAATCCCTCAACTTCTAAACAATCTGACCCAAGACATTGGGAATTAAGCTTCCTTGAAGTTTTAGAGGTTTCTGGTAGATCCTGGGAAGAGAATTTCCAGTTCAAGGACTCCAGTGCTCCCTTGAGGACAACTAGGCAGAGAAGGTTCAGACCCAAGCCCACCGACGCCCCAAGCACCAGAGAGAAAGCTCATGTCCTGGTTCTCCCTTACTCAGATTGGAGAAAGGACATCAGAAGGAGGTGCCCCCCTCATACCTGGGTGACAGAGCCATGTCCTAAAAAGATCCTACTACAAAAGGCTGATTTTGCTAGTTCCTGGACACTGTGTACTCAAGTTGGGAAAAACTCAACACTGGCAAATCCAATCTCACAGATCACTTATAAGGCAAAAAAAGAGTTATGTCAGCTATCAAGTCTTTTTCAACAAGGTATTTAAAATGGAATTTCACACTGGTGCTAGAATTGAGGCACAGATGATCTTCCTTGGTGTTTTTCAAGGCCTTTTCCTCTATACCGGATCAGTAGGAAACTCTCTCCTTTACACTCTACTGCCTTCCCTCCTTCACCTTTCTCACTGCCCTGTGCTCCTCTTTGGGCTTCCTAGGATCACCTCCCCCATTTCTCATCTTAGGGTTGATCTCTGGGGACCACTCTAAGACAGGTATACATCCAATAATGTAAAATCTTAAAATCATAGTTCCAGAGGGCATACTCCCAGTGAATAGCCCAAGAACGCAAAGCATGTGTCTATGACCTAACTAGTTATAATTTGCTAAAGTACTTGATTCTTGGGCAAAGTAGGTTAAAAGCCAGAGAGTTGTAAAAGAGTGGTCTGAAACAGCCTAAGAACTTTATACAACTCATAACAATGTCCTTCTTTGGTGCAATTTTACGTTAGCTTTTAAAATTAGCTTTCATAGATCTTTGCCTGGCCCATTATATTTCAGATGTTGAATTTAGGACAGTGTTCAAAGATTTTTATGGGGCCAGTTCACGGTTTCAGTTCCAATTTACCATTTTTCCTTTACTGACTTCCTTTTGGAGTTCACCAGCATATGGGTCCTTAAGGACTAAAAAAACCAATGAATTAATCAAAGGGAAAATGTTCTGTTTCTCCCGTTTAGAAATTCATTGAAATATAGATGAAGTCCATCCTGAACAGCAGGACGTTCTGAGAAAGCCATCAGCCTAAACGCCTTTATGAATAACTATTATGTTATAAGATCAAAAGATCTTACATCTCAGCCAGATGAATAATCAGGCCACTAGGGAACACAGGGAAGAAAATGAATATAATGCAGGTCTATATATTTTTTTCCTCTGCTTGTCTGGACACATAAAATATCTTTTTACTTTTACCACCAAATACACATTCAGGTAGCTTCTCCTGGTATCAGTGATGCTTCTCGACTCTAAGTTAAGGACTTCTGGGGGCTGAATTTGCTTCCTCCAGCCTCCAAAGCACTATGTGAAGTACCAAATCATTACACCATGAAGGCAACATCCTGCCTAACTTGTAAGAACTATTAGTAAGGGCTCAGGGAAAGCTGATGCTGCCACAAATGCATACTGTGGAAATACATGCCACATATTCAATTAAGAAAGTGATTCATCAGTATTGTAACTAAGTATTGAAAAAAATCAAAACTGGGCTTCCCTGGTGGCGCAGTGGTTGGGAATCTGCGTGCCGGTGCGGGGGACACGGGTTCGACCCCTGGTCCGGGAGGATCCCACATGCCACAGAGCAGCTGAGCCCGTGCGCCACAACTACTGAGCCTGCTCTCTGGAGCCCACAAGCCACAACTACTGAAGCCCACACGCCTAGAGCCCGTGCTCTGCAACAAGAGAAGCCACTGCGATGAGAAGCCCGAGCACCACAACGAAGAGTAGCCCCCGCTCGCCGCTACTAGAGAAAGCCCGCCTGTAGCAATGAAGACCCAACGCAGCGATAAATAAATAAATAAATAGATAGATAAATAAATAAACAAAAAAGTAACCCAAATCAAGCTTTCAATTCCCCCTACCTGCCAATCAGAGATACAAAAAGAAAAATACTATCAGTGTTCATCTCTCCTTAGCTATTATAAACTGTTACTTGCTATGCAAAGGCATTTACAAGTCCAAATTACTACAGGATGCTTATGGTTTTAAAAAATACAAATGCTATATACGATTAGTATATTACTATATATACGTGTGTATATATAAATACAATCTATGTATTTGCCTATAATTATTTAGTGATCCAACTAGGCTTTTTCCTTGAAATATGCCATTTAGAAAATACCATTACATCATGTAAATAATTTCCCTGGCTCCACCCCAACTGCATAAAAGCAGTCTTTTTTCCAGTGCAACGTGTATTTGGAAAGTGCCTGCTTTGTGGTGTTCTTGTCCAGGTCACCATACTTAAGCACACGATAGAAAAAAAGGAAAAATCAAAATTGTAGCTAAGCTCCCTCCTCCCAACTCAGAATCAGCAGAACTCTCCTTATCAAAGGACCAAACACATGAACTTCAATGATGCGAGCCGTTGACAACAGTCATCTTTAAATTCAAGCAGTACATTGTGAAAGCAAATGGAACTGCTACCCAGGTGAGAAGTGGAAGAGAAGTTCCCCAGGGAACAGTGATGGGCAGGAAGTCCAAGGACCAGGTTGAGTGCTGGCTGTGTGACTGATTCTGTGATGATGAGCAAGTTATAACATACTTTGAAGCTTCAGATTCCTCATCTACAGTTAAAACACTGGATTAAATGGTCTAAGGTTCATGCCAGGTCAAAATTCTCAGATTTTTAAGACCACCTCAACACCTGGTCATTGCTGAGACTCCACAACACTGATCCTGACTCCCAAGGCTGCACTGTGGTTGCTGAAAAGATTTTGCTTGTCACTCTCCAACACAATGGGATGGGTTTGGAGCAAAACAGGAAAGACATGTCCTATATGGTATGCATGTGGTCCCCTTAAGTGAAAGAAAATTACCTATTTCATTAGTTCCCAAAGGATATGGAGTATCTTTATTCTAAGACAGACCAGACTGACTCAGGCACTGCCCTGACAGCTATATATTATCCTGTGCTGTTGTATTGGGACCTATTATCTATTTGACTCATGTAGGAAGATTCTAGAAGCTTTTTCAAAATGGGAATACAGAATATGTTTTACTTCTAACTTGAGTAATTTGAGAAACCAGTGGCATTTGCTCTTCTCATATACACAGTTTAAAGCAAGAGAATCAAAGAGTTCTGAGCCCTAGAACAGAAATAAAGGCTACCCCCTGCAGCACGGTGCGGAGGCTGCGAGAATACGCTGGCATCTTATCCACGTGTAATGAACAATGGCTATCCAGAGGCTGACAGAGAAAGTATGGAAAATCAATGAGCATTCACTTTGACAGACAATTCTGGGGGCAGAATACCTGTCACCAGGTAATAAATCACTTCATTTAAGTTTATCTTTTTAGCAGTGCACAGTGGATTATACCCATACATCACTTCAGCCCTTCTTTTCTGCCCTGTTGACAAAGGACAAATTGAGAAGGATGGTGGGAAAGCTGGGAGAAAGAAGGGAGGTAAACAGAAGAGCTCTGTTCCTAGGCCGTATCGTAAAAGAAATGATGATGATGATGATGATGATTCAATTTCATTGTTTTCTAAGCATCAGTTCCATCTGTAAAATCTTACGGCACTTCCTGGATTTACCAATGAAGTGACCATGGGTTGGAAAACAAAGGTAGCTTTTTTTCCAGATCCCTTAGGACATACTATATATCTACAGTCTCAACAGGATCTCAAGCACTTGGCTCTTCTAACAATGGGTGAGTTTATGGGTTTCACTAATGATACTGCTTAGAAACTGGTACCCTGAGAAGCCTTGCAGCACAGAACTGAATATGGTAAATGGGACTTCAGGTGCAGCAAGAGGGTGGCAGATTAAGACAATGTGGAAAAAACCCTCCTACTACAAATACTTAAGAATGCTGGGTAAAATATGACCTGAAAAAGAAAGGGAAAAACTGAGTGAAAGCACATGGATTCTGAGACTGCTTTTGTAACTTACAGACTTGCATTTTAAAACCCAAGTGGACAAAGGAGGTGGAACCATGGGCTGCCATGAGGCACAGAGTTGGAACTAAAACACTTGAGGAGAGGCAGGATCCTCAAAGAGGGGCTTCCTCAGTGAAGACTGGGGGTGGGGGAGAACTCATACCCTAGAAAAGGGGTCCAAGAGGACAATTTTGAGTGAAAAAAAGAAACCTCTCCTCTGAAATATGGATATCCAGATCTGAGCCTTGAGCAGAGTAATCCAGGAAGTTCCAACCTAAGAAATTAGCAGAAACACTGGCCCCAAGCCAGTGATACTCCTGAGATCTCTAGAAGAAGCAACGCAAATTGTTCTGGAGGGGGCCTGTTATCAGGTCACAGAAAAAGTAATCCCCACTCAAGATCAGCTTATAAGAAAATTTAAAATTACAACATATCATGAGAAGAAAACAGCAAACACAACAAACAAGATTGTTAGAATTCCAGGAACTTGGGTACTTTCCTGGTAGTCCAGTGGTTAAGAATCCACCTGCCAATGCAGGGGACACAGGTTCAATCCTTGGTCCGGGAAGATCCCACATGCCACGGAGCAACTAAGCCTGTGTACCACAACTACTGAGCCCGTGCTCTAGAGTCCATGAGCCACAACTACTGAGCCCACATGCTGCAACTACTGAATCCTGTGTGCCTAGAGCCCATGCTCCACAAGAGAAGCCACTGCAATGAGAAGCCCATGCACCTCAACAAAGAGTAGCCCCCGCTCTCCACAACTAGAGAAAGCCCCCATGCAGCAATGAAGACCCAGAGCAGCAAAAAAATAAATTAATTAAAAAAAAAAGAATTCCAGGAACTTGGGATAATAAAATTAAAATTTGAAAAAGAGAATAATAAATATGCTTAAAACTATGAAAGACATAAAAGTAGGAAATAAAACCCTGAGGGAAAAAATACCAAAAACAGCCAGGTATGAAAATAAGCCAAATAGAACTTCTAGAAATAAATATTATAATCACTGAAATTAAAAAGTCAACAGATACGTTAAATAGATTAGACACAAGTAAAGAGAGAATTAAGTAAAATGGAAGACAGATTTGAAGAAATTACCAAGGGGCATCACAGAGATAAAAGGGGCATGAAAGAATAGCTCCTGGAATAGGGAGTACAATGAGACTATTCCGACGCATTTAATGCAAGATCCAGATGATGCAAATAGAGAGACTGTGTTAGTTTGGGTCCTCCAATAAGCAGATGCCAAGAAAGGATGTTGGGAAGAGAAGGAGTGGGCAAGGAGAAACCTCAGACCAGAAAGTCATGGCTCAAGGACTCCCCATTAGAAGAGTCCTATATCCTACAGGATGGGCTAGCACTAGTAGCCACATCTTACTAAGCCAGCAACCAGTAACAGCCCAGGGGAAGTGTGGCTTTTGAGTGAATCCTGAGACATGGCATCTGGGGTCAGTCAACTAGGCTTCCCACAGCAGGAGATCTGAGAGGCACATTTTCATGGCTGCTGACATGAAGGGGAGCAATATTTTTAAAGATAATAGTTAAGGATTTTCCAGAATTGTAAAAGCCATAAATCTCCCATGTAGAGAATAACAGCAAGTTCTGAGCAGAATAAACCAAAACAAATCTACACATGCTATAGTTAAATGGCAGAATATCAAAGGCTATAAAATACCAAAAACAAGGAGAAATTTAAGTTAAATGAAAAGAAAATAAACTGGTAGGGGGGAATGACTGGAGTTAATTTTAGACTGCTTTCTAAGAACACACATTTAAGGATAATAAAGCCAGTAGAGGAAAAAAGGGAGGAACCAATAAAACTCAATTCAGTAAGAGACAGGAAATGAGAAAACGAAAGCAAAGGAAAAGTATGGAAAATAGAAAACATGAAATAAGAGATAATTTAAAATATCAACTGTTACTATAAATGCAAACAGATTAAAATAACTGGTGAAAAAACTCAGACTGAAAAAAAAAAAAACTCAGACTGGATTTTTTTTTTAAATTTAGCCATATGCTATTTACAAGAGGTTCTTGTAAATAAGAACCTCTTACTTACTTCACCAGTAAGTAAAACCACTTACCTGTTCTTACCACTTACACAATTTCTTAACCTTTTGCAGATTGATTGCTCTCATCAATGATATGAGATTCCCATTCTCATCTGTAGAATGGGATGATAATGACAGACTTTTTTTTTTTTTTTGCGGTACGCGGGCCTCTCACTGTCGTGGCCTCCCCCATTGCGGAGCACAGGCTCCGGACGCGCAGGCCCAGCGGCCATGCCTCACGGGCCTAGCCGCTCCGCGGAATGCGGGATCCTCACAGACTGGGGCACGAACCCGTGTCCCCTGCATCGGCAGGCAGACTCTCAACCACTGCGCCACCAGGGAAGCCCCGACAGACTTAGTTTTTAATCTGTAACATGTTTTTCTTAAAATAACACAAGCAAGTACAGCAAAATGTTAACACTTGCGTAATCTTTCTGGTGTGTACGTGGGTGCGAGTTTCATTACTGTCTGTACATTTTAATCTATTTGAATTGTTTCAAAAATAAAAATGTTTTCACTGTTTAAATCCATAAGCCCAATAACCAAGTAAAAATATAAGACCACAGTAAATGACAATGTTCTTATTGTCACTTGGGAGGGTATAGAACTATACACCTTCCCTAGGGAACAATTTTGCAAGATACACCAAAACTTAAAAGATATAGATACTCTTGGGACTTCCCTGGCAGTCCAGTGGTTAAGACTTCGTCTTCCTATGCAGGGGGTGCAGGTTCTATCCCTGATCAAGGAGCTAAGATCCCACATGCCTCTGGGCCAAAATACCGAAACATAAAACAGAAGCAATATTGTAACAAATTCAATAAAGACTTCAAAAATGGTCCACATCAAAAAATCTTTTTAAAAAACTGTAGATACTCTTTAACCCAGGGACTGAATTCTTGTAATTTATCCCAAGGAACTAATCAGAAATGTGTACAAACATTTGTGTATTAGTTTACACCTGAGTTATGTCAAACGGTGAAAAGTTCAAAACAACTTTAATGTTGTTGGGAACTGTTTTAGTAAACTGTAATGCATCTGTATAACAGAACGGTATGCAGTCATTAAAATTCAGGTTAAGGTTATAGAAGATTATTAGTGACAAGTATATATTAGTAAGTGAAAAAAGATACAAAGCAGTATGCATAGTATGAGTTTGTTTTAATTTAAAAAAATATGTGTGTATATATATATATATATACACAAAGACAAGGGACCACCAGTGAAGCACTTCTGGATGGTAAAGATTCTGAATGACTTTTTTTTATTGTGCTTTTCTCTGTTTTCCAAGTTTTCTGCAGTGAGCATATGGTGCTCTGCAATTAGGGGGGAAAAGCAATCATTACTTCTAAAGTAAGTGGCAATAATTCCAGTTTATACTCTAATGCAGGGGTCCACAAATTATATCCCGCAGGCCAAATCCAGCCTGCCACCCTGCCTGTGAGTTAGGAATGGTTTTACATTTTTAAAGCGCTGAAAAAAAAAATCAAAAGAAGAATAGTATTTATAAACTGCCATTCTAATCTAATCTTTGTATTTAATCTTTACAACAACCCTGTGAAGTAGGTACTATGACCCATTTTACAGATGAAGAAACAGAAGCTCCTAGATTGGTCAGGTAAGTAGTCAAAGATCTCCTAGTTACTGAGTCTTTGCTGAAATTCACACCCAAGGAGTCTTACCCCAGACCTTATCCTCTTAAGCTGCTTCCTCCATGTGAAAAGTTCTCCACCACTATAAGGGCAAATGCAGACAGCACAGTCTGGTGAATTCTCAGGATGGAAGACCACAATGTTTCAGTGAAGCCTCATTGGAGAATGAGGCCCTGTTTCTACCATGATGATAGGAAACACTAATTCTGAACTCCAATTAACCAAAGTATTATCCTCCTCAAAAGAATTCCATTCTTGGGCTTCCCTGATGGCACGGTGGTTAAGAATCCACCTGCCAACGCAAGGGACATGGGTTCAATCCCTAGCCCAGGAAGATGCCACATGCCACGGAGCAACTAAGCCCGTGCACCACAACTACTGAGCCTGCGCTCTAGAGCCCGCGTGCCTACAGCCCGTGCTCCGCAACAAGAGAAGCCACCGCAATGAGAAGCCCGCACACCGCAACAAAGAGTAGCCCCCGCTCGCCGTGACTAGAGAAAGCCCACGCACAGCAACAAAGACCCAACGCAGCCAAAAATGAAAACAAATAAATTAATTAAAAAAAAAAAAGAATTCCATTCTTTTTATTAGTAGACCTGTATAATAGAAAATTGTACCCTTTTATTATTATTATTCTGTTTTGAATTTCATCAATAAAATTTGTGGAAATTTGTTTAGTCTCTCATTATATAAGCACCTACATAATGTCCTTGATGTTGTGTATTGGCCCAAAAAGCCTAAAATATTTACTATGTGACCCTTTACTGAAAATGTCTGCAGACTCCTGTTTGAATTGACAGAGAAAAGCAAGTGGGGAGAAGCAGAGGTCACAGTATTAATGGAGTCCCCACACCTGGAACCATGGAGTAACCAAGAACCCAAATGGTTCTCTCTCCCAAGCTATTCCACAAGCTCTTAGTCGTTTAGAGACTGTTTCTTTTCTCCGTCTCCTGCTATGTCTATATTTCTTATCCATTACCTCCCACCAAGGGGTGAGCAAAAAAAAGAAAGTAAAACTTAGTTCAGTCAAGGTTATTGCTTCTTAGAAACTCTGGCAAAAATTTGTTCAGGGAAAGAGACTTGACTTTTATATCATTTCTTAAGTTAACTTATCAGTGTTTTCTGTTCCAAAAATAACTGAGAATTTGGCCACTCATCCTAAGTATGGGATTGTTCATTCATCCACTTACCAAACCCTAGCATAGCGCACAGATCAGAAGATATATATCAATACAACAAAACATTCTATAATAGAAAGCAGTTTTAAATGACTACAGAAAATGCAAATTAAAACCACAATGAGATACCACCACACCCAGTAAAATATCTAAAATCAAAAGGACAGATAATACCAAATATTGGCAAGGATGTGGAGAAAGCAGAACGTAAAATATAAAATGCAACAGCCACTTTGGAAAACAGCCTGGTGGTTTCTGTTAAAGTTAAACATATGACCCAGACATTCAACTCTTAAGTATCTACCTGAGAGGAATGGAAACATGCATCCATACCAAGACTTGTATACAGATGATCATAGCAGTATTTTCATAATAGCCCCAAACTGGAAACAACCCAAACGTCCATCAACTGGTAACTGGATAAACAAAATGTGGTATATCCACACAATGGAATACTACTCAGCAATAAAAAAGAACCAACTATGATACACTCAACAACATGGATGAACTCAAAAACTGCATGCTGAGGGAGGCCAGTCTCAAAAGACTGCATATTGTATGATTTTATATGACATTCCTAGAAAAGACAAACTATAGATGCAGAAGCGGATCAGTGGTTGCCTGAGATTGGGGTGAGAGCAAGGACTGTATGCAAACAGGCAAGAGAGAACTTTGTGGGGTGACAGAAAGTACTAAAACTGAATTGCACAAATACATGGATTTACTAAAACTCATCAGTATACTTACGTGTGAATTTATGGTATGCAAATTAGACCTCAATAAAGCTGTTTTAAAACAAAACTACAGGAGCGAAGGGGCAGATATCTGCTCGAGGTAGAAGAAAGGGTAGGGAAGCCTTTAGAAGAGAGAAATTTTGAGATAATATCCTGATAACGGACATTTAGCTGAGGCAGGGATTTAACAGTGTGCAGAGGCAGGAAGGCATGAAAACTCAAGCAGGATTTGGGGAGGGAAAAGAAATAGGTGATACTAAAGGGCAAGCTGCACTTAGAGACGGGGTAAGTGAGAAAACAAGAAGTTGGTAAGAAGTTGGTACTTCATCTCATAGGTCATGGGAAGTCACTACAGAATCTGAAGGGGGCTGAGTGACTTTCACATTTGAGTTTTAGAAAGCTAACTCTGGAGGCAGTGTAAAAAGAAGATGACTTAGAGATGAGGGGAAAAAAGCAAGAGGCCGTGTCCAGGTAAAAGACACAGAACCAACTATTTAGTTTCTAATGAGGTGGTGGGAAAGAAGACAGTTTCTAATCTTAGCAGCTAAGATGCTGGTGTCACTAAAACAAATAAGGATGACAGGAGCAGAAGCAGTTTTGGGGGAAGGTGGTGTCATAAATACTGTTTTAGGTTGATTGTGAGGTGCTGTCAAGATATTCAGGTACAAATATCCAGCAAAGAGCTGCAAAACTGGAAAGAGTCTGGGGTTGACGCTGTGGCTGGGGGAATTCTTAGCAAAGAAATAGTCACTGAAACCACTGAACGGTTAAGATTGCTATGGACTCACATAAACAGCAAGAACTTAGGGCTCAAGATCAAAAAGGTTAATTATAGGGAACTCCCTGGCAGTCCAGTGGTTAGGACTCCTCGCTTCCGCTGCTGGGGGCCTGGGTTTGAACCCTGGTCAGGGAACTAAGATACCTGCAAGCATGCGGCCAAAAAAAAAAAAAAAGGCTAATTACAGAGTCTACCCTGTCATCCACGCAACGACATTAAGAAAGTGCTTTTCCTTCAGTTGCTGTTCTTTTTTTTTTTAAGCGTTAGAAACGTTTATTTGTCAAAATATTTTATTAAAAAACAAGTGAGAGAAGTGGAGTAAAGCAAGGCTAAATTTCAGTTAATGTTGTACCACGATCAGCCATAAAAAGACAAAACAAAACAACAACAAACAAAATCCCAATGGTCCTAGCAATTTCAGAAGATTAGCTTCAGTGTCAAAGTCCAGAGCTAACTGGACTTTGAAGAGTAGAAGGTTGCCTGTCACTACATATGGTCATTTTAAAGGGAAAGGAGGGGAATTCCCTGGTGGTCCAGTGGTCATGACCCAGAGCTTTGGGGGTGGGCGGGAGAAGGTTCATCCCCTGGTCAGGGAACTAAGATCCCGCATGCCACGAGGTGCAGCCAATTGAAAAAAAATTTTAAAGAAAATTAAATTTGAAAATAAATAAAAATAAAGGGAAAGGAGATGTTGCAGGTAGACAGGGAGAGGGGTCAACTCCTAAGGAAAGCAAGGTAGGAGGGATTCCACTGTACAGGAAAGAGAAGCTACTAGCATAATCCTCACCTGGGGCTGTGCTGTGGTCTTGAAGCAGATGGGACAAGTAATAGTTGTAGGTAGTTGCACACGGAAGCTGCTGCTGCCACTGCCTCCTAAGAGCGGACTCGGTAAGGCTGGTGGTGGAGTGCGCCCTATGCATCATTGTTACACACGGATTCCCCGTAGCCAACGGTGTCAGGTGTGCACGCTGCTCCATACCGTTTGTTACGGTGCTCGGTAAAGTCCGCCACACTACCCGTACAATCTACGGGGCACTCTTCTGACCAGTGCCCCTCTTTCCCACACTGACAGCTGCCACTCTGGTCTCCCATCCCAGGGGCAGTCCGAAGCTGGCTGGTGGACAACTGCACGTATGTTCGTGTGCCTTGAAACTCTGTGCTGTCAAGGCCTCTGACAGCCCTACTGCATCCTCTGCCCGCTCCACGTGTACGAAGGCATAATCTTTCATAATGTCACATTCGATGACTGAACCATGCTCCTCCAACCTGGCCCAAAGCTCCCGGTTGGTACAAGTAGGACTGATGTTGCCTATGTGCAACTTGGCTGAAGCTTTGCTCTTTTTCTTTTTTAAATAAATTTATTTATTTATGGCTGCATTGGGTCTTCATTGCTGCGCACAGGCTTTCTCTAGTTGCGTCTCTAGTTGCATTGAGCGGGGGTTACTCTTCGTTGTGGTGCGCAGGCTTCTTATTGCGGTGGCTTCTCTTGTTGCAGAGCACGGGCTCCAGGCACACGGGCTTCAATAGTTGTGGCGCACAGGCTTATAGGCTTAGTTGCTCCGCAGCATGTGGACCAGGGCTTGAACCCGTCTCCCCTGCATGGGCAGGCGGATTCTTAACCACTACGCCAACAGGGAAGTCCCTGAAGCTCTGCTCTTATCCCTGCTGCTTCCACGGTGATGTTCACCCTGTGCGGCTTGTAGTGGATGGCATCCTCGGCCGCCACCTGGTCCTCTATGTGCACAAAGCCGTAGTTTTGTGGCTTCTGTTGTTGTTGTTTGTTTTTCGGTGCAGCTTGCGGGATCTTAGTGCCCCGACCAGGGATCAAACCAGAGCCCTCCCTGGTGAAAGCAAGGAGTCCTAACCACTGGAGCGCCAGGGAATTCCCAAAGCTGTAGTTCTTAATGATGTCACATTCCCGCACCTTCCCACACTGCTCAAGGAGTCAGCGGATCGCCTGCTCTGTGCCCTCCTGGGGCAGCTGTCCGATGAACGGCGTCACCGTCCTGACAAGAGCCGCCGCATCGCGGCGGCGGCGGCGGCGGCTCTGGCGTCTCAGAGAGCCCTACAAAATGGCGGCGGGCGCCCGAGCGCCGGCGGCGCGACCGGGCACTGCTCGCGCGTCAGCTCACGCACGCGCCACTGCGCGCTGCCTCAGGCTCGCGGGCGCCATGTTGCTTTTCTTGTCAGTTTGTTCCTAGCAGACCGCCAATAGATTGTATAAAGAGATACAGATTACAAAACAAACATGCCAAAGATGATGATCAAACTGGGGACAAATACATAGATGGGAGAGCAGAATGCAGAACATAACAGAGGCAACTGAGACTATATAGAATCTGCTATCTAGAAAGCAAGGCGCATGCTTTCGCTGCCTTTGAAACTCTCATATTGTGAATGTGGGTACTAGTCTGCTCTTTCAAGTTAAGGGTACATGGGTCAGAGTCCATCTATTGCCCTCAGCTCATCCACAACCATCCAAATGCACATCAGTTCTACCATCTTGTCAATAATATACTGTGCAAATTGGCACCCTGGAGATCTACCTTCTTGGACCTTCCCAAAGCCCCCATATGGCTGACACATGGAGAGGACAAAAAATTTCACAGATTGTTATATACAGGGTACTAGGAAATATAGACAAAAGAACAGTAAGCTAAATACCAGAAGATCCAGATTCTATATTCTTCCACCATGGACAAGTTAATTATATTCTTTGTATGTACAAATGGGAATAGAATGCACGGATCAGATTTTGAAAATTTAAGGTGTTGCACAGTGTATGGTAATACTGCTTGAAAGTTTGTCATCCCACACAACCTCCTGTCTATATAGGGGCCAAATGAGTTAAAGTTGTGCTCTATTATTTTAGGGGAGAGAAGTGTCTTTGACGGTAAAACGTGAATATAATTTACAAGAAATCATGCCTACAGGTGGAGTACTGCAGTATATCAGATTCTCCTTCTATACATGACCTTTAATTCTGCTGACCTCTATTTCTAGCCTTTGAGTAGGAGAACTTAGAACATGACCTAGAGGCCTTCATTCATCAGGCCCCCACACTCCCAGCCACAATGGATGTAGCCCTTCTCCAACAGTGAGTCACCCACCTTCCCCTCTGCTTTCTGCTTGGATGGCCACCACCAAGCCTTGGACCCTATTTCCTGGTCTGTCTACCCAACCAGAAAAGAAGTTCCCTGCATGCAGGGTAGAGCTCATTCATTTCTGTGTTCTCAACACCTGTCAGCATGTAAGGCTCAAAAAATGACCCCCAAGTGAAAGAATGCCAGGAAATTAGGGGGAAAGATGCCAAATGGCACATATTAAAAGTAAAATTTTTATACTATTCTATTTTTTTAAATAAAAATTATATGTACTTAAGGCATTTGAGATGATGATTTCAGATACATATACACAATGAAATGATTACTACAGTCAAGCTAATTAACATATTTCTTCTCGTGGTTACCTTTTTGTGTATGTGTGTGATGAGAGCAAAAATTAAATTTAAAAGTCTCCTGTGCATTGACTGACAGATGAGTGGATAAACAGAATGTGGTACCTACATACAATGGAATATTATCCAGCCTTGTAAAGGAAGGAAATTCTGACAGATGCTACCACATGGATGAACCTACAAAGCATTATGCTCAGTGAAATAATCCAGACACATGATGCCACTTATATGAGGTACCTTGAATAGTCAAATTCATAGAAACAGAAAGTACGATAGAATGGTGGCTGCCAGGGGCTGGGGAAAGGGGGCACAAGGAGTTAGTGTTTAATGGGTTTAACAAGGAGTTAGTGTTTAATGGGTTAGTGTTTAATGTATATAACAATCTGTTTAAAGGGGGCACAAGGAGTTAGTGTTTAATGAGTTTCTGTTTGGGTTGACGAAAAAGTTCTGGAGATGCGTAGTGGTGATGGTTGCACAGCATTATGAATGTACTTAATGCCACTGAACTGTACACTTAAAAAAGTTTAAAATGTAAATTTTATGACACATATAACCGCAATTTTTTTAAGTCTCCCTTGCAGTATTCCGTCTGAGGAAGGATACAGGACTGTGGCCTTTGGCGTATTTTTAGGTGGCTATTTCTTCATAAGATGCATTCTTAAATACCTAATTGATAGCAAAGGGAAGAAAACACATTCACCATTCACACAGCTCAGTGTCCAAATGTCCAAAGTCATTAATTTGGAAAAATACCACAAGAATCATGAAACTGATTCAGAATTTACTTCTAAACCATAAAAGCAAAAAACGAAGTGTGATTTTAATTGGGTTTTCTGGGTGTGTGTTGTCTTAGATGACTTGTTTTTTTTAATTGTTGGTAATCACTGGCTACCAGTACTAACCTCACTGCCAGAAAAATAAACAGTTGAGTAATTAAAACATTCAAAACCTGAACTAGCAGAGAAAAAAAGTTTGTTTCTAACACTTTCCTTTTAGCATCAATTGTGATTCATATATCAAAAGACTAACCTTTTAAAAGGAGATGAAATAGCTTTCATATTTGACTATTTTGGTAACCAGCTGCATAGAAAACTATTTTATCACCCCTTTTCCCCATCCCCAGACAGAGAAAGTTGTTGAGCTTGAAATTTCTAGATTATAATGTTGAAGTTCTCATGCAAGCAAAGCCTCCCAGCGACGTTAGATGTCTTGTCAAGGTAAAAACAGGAAGATTTTTTTTTCTTTGATATCTGTCAAGAAAATATAGAGGTATGCTTATTACTTTCTTTAAAAAGTCCTTTTCCCTTTCAAGAAAAGTGTTGTGTTTATTCCAATGGCAGTTTAACAAATAATCTCAGGTTCTCAGCAAGCCCTCAAAACGGGTGATCAGAATGCAACAAGCTGACAGAATCCAAATTAAATTGACACTCCCCAGTCTAAGGCTTCAAAAGATGTGTGTATCAGCATCGTCCAAAGCAAGTCACTGGATCACTTTTAACTTCTTCCAAATACCAAGCCTTTAAGCCAAGCTCAAACATGGCGGAGGAGAAAAGGCAAGAGAAGGGACTTTGCTGTGTCAACATGGACACCCCTTAGAAGGGCAGTGCAAATCGAAGAATTACAACCAAATGGTTTTAATCGCTTGGGTGACAACGCACAGGTGGCAGGGGGAAGAGCAAAGAGATAAAAGTGTTAGTGATTGAAGGAGATGATGCACCCACCTTTGCAGTTCAGTAAACATGGCCTAATGGTGATTTTGTCTGTGGATGGTGAGAAAGGACTTTGCAGCAGAAGATCTTGGCCATTGGGAAGGACTAGATTCTAGTCTTAGATTCACAGAGTCACAAAAGAGGAGAGAATGGCCCGGTGGCTCTAAACAGATCCAGTGGAGGGGAGAAACGGAGGTAACATTATGAAGACGGAGTCGTGAATAAAGCAAGTGTGAAGCACCTACAAAGGGCAGCTTCCTGGGTCCTGGAGAAGCCTGGTACCCCCTCCCACAAGTCGAGGAAGCCGCCCCGATTCTGGAAGCATCTGGTTCCAGATGAGAAAATCACTTCACTCTGGGTGGAAGAACCTCAGACAGCCATACAATTAGGGACACATGCAGACCGAGGTGATCAAAAGAAAACACCCAGATTAAACCCACAAATCATTTTCAATAAGCCTTTCCAGAAAAGCAGTGTGGTGAGAGAAGTCCTGGGGATGTGATGTATTGCTGTGGAGACCGTGGGTAACAGTACTCGATTGTACATTTGAAAGCTGCTGAGAGAGTAGATCTTAAAATTTCTCATTGCAAGAAAAAAATTAAAAAACCAAAAAACAGCCATGTGTGTTAGCTGGGATCCCAGGTAAAAACTTCAGAAAATAAACACCTTCAAAGAAAGGAGACTTCTCTCTGCGGTTTTGAAGACGAAGTTTCACATCCGCTGCTCCAAAGGCCCAGAAAGGCTTATTGTGCTGGGGAACTGGGGTGTGCGAGCTTCGAAGACTTAAACAAATGATCAGTTCTCTCCTTCAGAGATCCTAAAGTCTCCTAAGAGATTCCAGGTGGCAATAAATTAATAGGCTCACTCTTTACTATGCTTCTATTTCTCCTAGCTTAAAAAAAAAATCTTAATCAGAAACAAAATTATTTCTTTACCAAAGGCTCCATTTCTGTGTGATATCCTAGTTAAACTTGCACATTTTTTTCTCCATTCTGTTTTTTGGACTCAGAACAATTTCCTCCTCCTCTAAGCAGAAAAGCCTACAGAAAAAGTGTTGGTTGTGCCCTAGTTTCAGGAGGTGATGAAGAGGCAAGTCGCTAAAGCCATATGGAGAAAACTACTACTTGTGGCCCCAGGGAGAAAAAAAAAAGAATCAGCCAAACAAAGATACCTAGAGTCAGACTGGAACTTCTGGAGCAATCTAAGCCTTACCTCCGAATGCCTAAACAATAGCCTCTATTTATGCACACTTCAAAAGACCTCATTGCATCAGAAGGCACCTTGCGAATAAGATTGCAGCTAATTCTCCCAGCAGCAGAAATGCAACTCCTGTGAATAACAAAGCTTCGCTCTGTTATTCATAATAAGGATTAAACCCAGTGGGATAAAATACACAGTTGCCAGGTCATCTTAGTGTAGGGCTCAGCATGGAAAACTGAGTTCTCATTTCTCCTCCACTAAAGCCTGGTGGTTGGTAGAGGAGTCAGTTCTTTAAATGTCCAGTGACGATTGCTTTTGCTGTTAAAGGAGAAATCAGTAAACAAGGAAATTGCTCTGAGAGACAGTTGAAGGGCACTGAATCAATATTACTACTGTCCTCAGCCCCCTGTCACAATTGAGTGCAGACCTTCAAAGGAACACATTGTTACCTAAAACTAAAAGATTCCCCCAGCCCCCCCCCACACCTAAAAGGCTGCCCCTAAAGCATCAAGGGCCTGGCCCCCCATCTGTTCCACACCTAGGTTTTCCTTCCCATTCCCTCTCCCTGCCCTGACCCCTGTTCCAGCAAAAACAATCTGTTGACCCCTTGCGCACACATGACTTACAGCTTCCGACTTACAACCTTTCTTTGCCAAAATCCGTATTCATCCTTCAAGACTTGCTTTAAAAGGGCCTCCCCATGACCCAAACCCCCTGACAGCTCTTTTTTGCACGTGGTTCATATTGAGTTTGCAATCAATTAAAAGTTTAATGTTCTTATTGAAATAATTCTATTTGGAATAATATGTTGTCTGGAATTTGCTTCAAAAACAATCCAAGGATAGGAGTGGAGGGTGGGGCATTCGGGGTGGGCCCCATGTGGGTTCATCAGAGGGGTCTCTCTACTTTTTTTAAAAGGTCTTTATTGGGCTTCCCTGGTGGCTCAGTGGTTAAGAATCCGTCTGCCAATGCAGGGGACACGGGTTTGAGCCCTGGTCCAGGAAGATCCCACATGCCGCGGAGCAACTAAGCCTGTGCACCACAACTACTGAGCCTGCGCTCTAGAGCCCACGAGCCACAACTACTGAGCCTGCGTGCCACAACTACTGAGCCCGCATGCCACAACTACTGAGCCCATGTGCCGCAACTACTGAGCCCGCGCGCCTAGAGCCTGTACTCCGCAACAAGACAAGCCACCACAATGAGAAGCCCGTACACCGCAAAGAAGAGTAGCCCCCGCTCGCTGCAACAAGAGAAAGTCCGCGTGCAGCAACAAAGACCCAACGCCTCCAAAAAACAAACAAATAAATAAATAAATCTCAAAAAAAATAAGTCTTGGGCTTCCCTGGTTGCGCAGTGGTTGAGGGTCCGCCTGCCGATGCAGGGGACACGGGTTCGTGCCCCAGTCCGGGAGGATTCCACATGCCGCGGAGCGGCTGAGCCCGTGAGCCATGGCCGCTGAG
This sequence comes from Grampus griseus, assembly GCF_964374135.1. Classification (NCBI taxonomy): domain Eukaryota; kingdom Metazoa; phylum Chordata; class Mammalia; order Artiodactyla; family Delphinidae; genus Grampus; species Grampus griseus. The sequence goes on along the minus strand of NC_139014.1, from coordinate 13,288,879 downwards.
CCTGCGCGTCCGGAGCCTGTGCTCTGCAACGGGAGAGGCCACAGCAGTGGGAGGCCCGCGTACCGCAAAAAAAAAAAAAAAAAAAAGAAGTCTTTATTGAATTTGTTACAATATTGCTTGTGTTTTATGTTTTGGTTTTTTGGCATGTGGGATCTTAGCTCCCTGACCAGGTACTGAACCTGCACCCGCTGCATTAGAAAGCAAAGTCTTAAGCACTGGCCCACCAGGGAAGTCCTGGGTCTCTCTACTTTTGCTTATGTTTGAAAGTTTCCATAGTAAAAATCTGAAAATTTTAGTGTCACAAAGCTAGCTAAGGACAACCAACATTTGAACTCAGAATTGCCTGACATTAAGAGCAGAGCCCGCTAGGCTGTTCTATTGTTTTCCATGAATTATTTCATAGTTGCTGTTACTGCTTTTTTTCACTGTATCCAGCTGTATTCATTATTCATTTGACATGAAAAGCCCGGTTGCTCTCCTCAAGGAGAGCAGGCAGTGTAACTGGGGACACAGGTAAACAGATAAATCACAGTGGAATCGTGAGTGTAACAGCCAGGATAGGAATCGAGTGGAAACAAATAAATTTCTATGGGAAAACAGCAATTAAGCCTACTTGGGGAACTCAAAAAGGCAGCCCAGCCGGGAGCTGTTATCCCAGGTAGAACTCAAGAGCTAAGCAGGGACGTCCAAGGTGAAGGAGTTTGGGGACAGGAGCGAAACTCGGGCAGAAGTTGTGGTGTGGGCAAAGACGCAGTCCTGAAGAGGCGTGATGAGGAAGGAACAGGGCCAGGTGGGGCAGATGCCCTGGTGAGGTAAGTGGAGGCCCAGACTGTGAAGAGGCTTGCAGCCAGGCCAACAGGGCTGGATTTTACCTCTTAGACAATCAGGAGCAAATGCGGAAGTGACATGATCACTGTTGGTCTGTTAGCAAGGTCACTGTCAGCTGTGCACCTAACAGCCTGGAATGGGCTTTTGCAGCAGGTCATAGCCAGGATTAGGTACGGAGAGAGGGAGGTACAAAATTTACGGGGACGCCAAAGAACTCAGCGATTCAGATGAATATTATTTTAATGCAATATTTTTTTAGAAATCAAAATTAAAGCCAAGAAAGTCCACGATGGAAAAAAAAAATTATGTAAGTAAAGACAGAATGTTACCCTTTGGTTTACCACCCTGCTTTATTATGAAACTGCAAGCACCACCCCACCTGTCCACCCCCCAGCCCTCACCATGCTGGGTGGGTTTACAAGGGTGGGCAATGATATAGGAACAGATTGGACAACATGAGGCTTTACATAGAGTTGTATTTTTTTGTTGTAGAGCTTTTATTAACTTTTCCCACTTGGTTGTCAACATGGGAGGATATTTTGATAAGTGGACACAGGGGTGCACAGTTTTCTTTGCCTCAAGGCTCCCACAGAGCTTGGTAGGGCCCTGCCCTAGCCCGGGCAGTAAGTGAGGGCCGACAGCCCTAAAACAAGAGTGTGAAAGAGGAAGAGGCCAAACTCGAGCAACATTTCTAGGGCAGAAATGAGAGAATATATAAATGCAGTAGGAGTATCAGCCTAAAGGCTCAGCTCGAGCACAATTTATTCTCCCCAACTACGTCATAAACCTTCAGGGTCAAAAATCCCATTCTCCTAATCTTTTGTATCATTTTGCGCCTAGCTCGATACATTCCTATTAACTAATTAAGTGGAAAATAAGAGCTTAAGTCCAAAGCACACACAACTGAAGCCAGAAGTATGTCGTTCCTATTTTACAAACTGTCTCTCGCTGAAGAGCAGGACGCAGTGATGAATGTTCAAAACGTACGACCCATTCATGATAACTAAGACCTCCCTCCCCAAAATCTAATAAGTTGTTTGAGTGACACTCTCCTGTCATTCTCCCATCTCATTTTGCATCCTTAGAACTAAGGAGGAGAATAACTGAAGTGAGGGCTCTGCTTTGTCATCTCTGAAGCTATGATCAGATTAGAAGAAAGGCTGAAAAAACGGTTGGTCCCACCAGCCTTGGACAATAGGAGAAAATGGGTGGGGGGCTTTGCAGTTTTCTGTATCAAATAGTAACCGGATTCCCACTCGACCCTCCTGCCCATGTGATTTCCACTCGGCCCCCAGCTTCAGTCCTGTGTCATGGAATATGGCCCCATCTCTGTGGAGCAAATCAGAGGCCAGTTCAGGATTGTGGACAGTTTAAGTGACAATAAGGGTGAGGCGTCATCCTGATGAACCATCAGGTGTGGAAGTGCACTCAAGAGAGACTCACAATGATGGAGGAGGCCTTAATAAATAAAAGCTGCTACCAGACCTAACTTTTGGATGGCTTCGGAAGGCCGAGTTGCTCTGAGAGGGAGGTACAGAGATATCAACTTGCCATCCGTGGCCCGGCCCAGGCAAGGAGCTACGACTAAACAGGAAATCGGTTACTGAGCAGTTGAACGGATGTATGAGTGTTCAAAGCGCAGGCACCAGGCTATACTCTGAGACATTCTATAAAGTGAAAGCAGAGCTGTGTTAACCCTGACAGATGTGTAAGAGACTCGTGTAAGAGGCAGGACCTGCTTGGGTCTCCTGAAGAACTGAAGTCTCTGTGAGTAACTATGAATTATTCAATGCTATGGTTTATTGGGCATCTACTATGTGCCCAGTATATCACAGGCATATTTTTTAAACCACCCCAGAGCCCTGCAACGGAAAGCGCTATCTTTATTTTACAAAAGGAAGCTCAGAAAGGTTGAGTCGTGAGCCTGAGTTCATAGAGCTGGTCCTAAAGGAGCTAGAATTCAAACCCAGAGCAAAGCCAGGCTTAGAGTAAGGAGAAACTTTTCCTTTTGAGAGCTCAGTGACGTTCTGGTTAGAGAGAGGTGAATGAGTTTGAGTTTGCCAGTGCAGTGTCAGATCCTGCACTCGACATTTTGATACGTTATTCAGCATGGGAATATTTTGCATTAATGATGATTTTTAAAATACAATGGATTAAAAATATTATTCATTGTGATTATTGAGTTTGGGGGATGCCCCTTCAATTTGGGTCCCCAGGGGCGTGTCTCACTAGCCTCACCCTAGTTTTGGCTGTGTTCCAGCCTGCAGGTGACCTGTGATAACCTGAATGCAGCCTACAGACAGCTCTCATTTTAGGCAGACTTTTCACTCTCCTCCTGCCTGCCTGATAAGTTTTACATCCAAAGTTATTACCTACTAGGAAAGAGGTTTTGGGTTTTGTGGGGATTTGGGGTTTTTTTTGTCTGAGTTGGGTCTTCATTGCTGCACGCGGGTTTTCTGTAGTTGCGGTGACCGGCGGCTACTCTTCATTGCGGTGTGAGGGCTTCTCTTGTTGTGAACACGGGCTCTAGGCGCACGGGCTTCAGTAAGTAGTTGTGGCTCGCGGGCTCTAGAGTGAAGGCTCAGTAGTTGTGGCTCATGGGCTTAGTTGCTCCACGGCATGTTGACCAGGGATGGAACCCGTGTCCCCTGCATTGGCAGGCGGATTCTCAACCACTGTGCCACCAGGGAAGATCCCCCCCCTCCTTTTTTTTTGACTTGCTTGTTTGCTTCTTTTGTTTTCCTGCTCATTTTATTTTTTTCCTTTATCTTCTTTCTCTATTCATCACTGGCTGGGATACTTATAAACAAGAAATGTGTCAAAAGGTGATACATTGGATAACGGGATGCAAAAAATTCTACACAACCCATGAACATATTCAAACGCACTCAAAAAGGAAGCGTCTTAGAATAATTTCATGCCCCTTCCCAGGGCTACAGAATATATTTATTTCTATAAGAAATTAGCTTCCAGGGCTTCCCTGGTGGCGCAGTGGTTAAGAATCCGCCTGCCAATGCAGCGGACATGGGTTTGAGCCCCGGTCCAGGAAGATCCCACATGCCACGGAGCAACTAAACCCATGCGCCACAACTACTGAGCCTACGCTCTAGAGCCCGCAAGCAACAATTACTGAGCCCGTGTGCCACAACTACTGAAGCCTGCGCGCCTAGAACCTATGCTCCGCAACAAGAGAAGCGCACTGCAACAAAAGAGTAGTCCTAGCTCACTGCAACTAAAGAAAGCCCGCACACAGGAACAAAGACCCAATGCAGCCAAAAATAAATTAAAATAAATTAAAAAAACAAAAAAAGTTAGCTTCCATAAGGATCAGCCCTTCACACATCTGCTTCACAGAATTATCTCTGAGAAAAACAAATACCGTATGCTAACACATATATATGGAATCTAAATTAAAAAAAAAAGGTTCTGATGAACCTAGGGGCAGGACAGGAATAAAGGCACAGACGTAGAGAATGGACTTGAGGACACAGGGAGGGGGAAGGGTAAGCTGGGAAGAAGTGAAAGAGTAGCATTGACATATATACACTACTAAATGTAAGATAGCTAGTGGGAAGCAGCCGCATAGCACAGGGAGATCAGCTCGGTGCTTTGTGACCATCTAGAGGGGTGGGAAAAAGAGGGTGGAAGGGAGGCACAAGAGGGAGGGGATGTGGGGATGTGCATATGCAGAGCTGATTCACTTTGTTATACAGCAGAAACTAACACAATATTGTAAAGCAATTATACTCCAATAAAGATGTTAAAAAAAAAAAAAAAGAATTGTCTCTGCGCCCTATTACCAGATACAAAATTAAGTACTGTGAGCTGAGGCTGCAGGTTGTACTGGTAGCTGGAGGATGAAAAGTCATCCTTTTTCCTTTTTTTTTTCCTTGAATTTTATTTTATTTATTTATTTTTCATACAGCAGGTTCTTATTATTATCTATTTTATACATATTAGTGTATATATGTCAATCCCAATCTCCCAATTCATCCCACCCCCTCCTTCCGCCCCTCTTTCTAAACTTTTGTTTCTACAATGTGGTACTGTTGTGACAAAACACCAGCATGAGGAGGATAACAGCCATGCCAACAGCAAACACAGCTGTTCTGAATCCTAGTCTGCATTTTTTTAAATTAACTAAATACAGTTCTTGGTTCTTTTAAAAATCAACATTAGGAAGCTCATCAACTACACAGGAGAGAAACTGACATAGAAATGGACACTGTCCAGGTACACATGCCCAACCAGTTTTGCATTTCAGCCCTGATTTCAATTAAAGAAGCATTCATTCAGTACCTACTGTGTGTCCAGACGTGACCAGGAATTTGTATCACTAAGACAAAGGGCCAGGCTTCCTGGGAGAGACCGATGCTCAGCAGGGCATCACCACCTGGACCCGTGTTTTATGGAGGAGAGTGCAGTCCATTAGTTTAATTAAAAAAAAAAAAAAAAAGCTTGATCTCAGGCCATGTACACTTTCTACAGGACAGGCCAAGAGAAATTTATAGTAGCAGAGGGGGTGGCCCCTGGCAGGATCACGATAAAATAAAGTTTTTGTGGCCTGGAGTTTCCTCTCACTGTTCAGCAGTTTCAACCTCTAAACAAAACAAAACAAAAAAATTAGTAGCAATAAACCATCAGCAGGACTGCTTTTTGTTGCTGAGGCAGAGGATTATATGTCTGGATTGCTTCTCCAGTTCTCCTAATTTGACCCAGCTAAATGAACATGTAAAAGGAAGGAAGAAAAAAATTACCTCTGAGCTCAGAAAATCAGTGTTAAAAGTCCAGATTCTAAAATCCACACATTCTATGCATTCAAAAGTCACTTAGGCTCTCACTCAGGAACTCCATCCTTCTCATCCAAATTCTACCAAAGATCTTAATTAATCTGGTTTCTCAACCTGCAGGAGCTTAGAAGGCACATGGCAGAAGGGGCATCCATGCCACTGTAGATGGCAGCTTATAATTATCACAATTGGGGCTATTTAATGATGGTCAGGGCAGATCACGGCCCTATTCATTCACAGGCCTATTCATTCACTCACTCACTCATTCATGCATTCATTCATTCATTCAACCAACATTCATCAGACGCCTCCTCTGGGCTACTAATGCTCCTTCAAGTTCCTGGTTAAGACCACCCTCCCTGATGTTAAGGGAGGTCTAAAGAGATGTCAAAGCTCCTGAAAAGACTCCCACCCTCCACCCCAGTGCAATCTCCTAAGAGACCAAAGACCCTTAGGAACTGCATTAGTTTCCTGTGGCTGCAATAACAGAGTAATAATACCACCTGAGTCACTTAAAGCAACAGAAATGTTATTCTCTCACAGCTCTGGAAGCTAGAAGTCCAAAATCAAGGTGTCAGCAGGGCCACACTCCCCCTGAAGGCCCTAGGGAAGAATCCTTCCTGCCTCTTCCAGCTTCCGGTGGCCCCAGACATTCCTTGACTTACAGCTGCATGTCCCCAACCTCTGCCTCTGCCTTCACAAGGCCATCTTCTCTGTGTCTGTGTCCTCTCTTCATGTAAGGATCCCAGTCACCCTATATCCAGGATGATTTCATCTCGAGGTTCTTAACTGACTACATCTGCAAAAACCCTATTTCCAATTAAGGTCACATTCTGAGGTTCTGGGTGGACATGAATTTTGAGGGGACACTATCAGACCTACCACAGAAGGCTATCATCAAACTAACTGAGCACCCCACCTCCCCCGAAAGGCCACCAGAACAAATCCCTGAACCTCAACATCCCTGAAGTCCAAGAATCCCTGGTGCCCTTCTATCCCTACTCTTCCTCTTGCCTCAACTTTCCATACAGCAAAGAGACATAAATCAAATCATGTCACTCGGCCTTTCTAACCTTCTGAGGTGGCCCACACTCTGTCTGTGGAGTGTGTTTCTCTCTAAATAAGTCCACTTCTTACCTATCACTTTGTCTCTCACTGAATTCTTTCCGCGATGAGACGTCAAGAACCTGAGCTTCATTAAGTCCTGAAACCAGCTGTGATCTCAGCTGGAAGACTGTGGGGTTTGGCCGGGTTCAAGTCCTGGACGCATGGGTTCAAGTCCCAATCTGAGGTGCACGGTTTGACTACATGTCAAGATTCATAATCTTGCAGGTCTATCAGTGGATGTCCAGAGTGAAAACCTTCCCACCTCCAAAACAAGCATATCAAAAACAACCACTGTGGGCTTCCCTGGTGGTGCAGTGGTTAAGAATCCACCTGCCAATGCAGGGGACACAGGTTTGAGCCCTGGTCCGGGAAGATCCCACATGCCGTGGAACAACTAAGCCCGTGAGTCACAGCTACTGAGCCCGCGTGCTGCAACTACTGAAGCCTGCGCGCCTACAGCCCATACTCCACAACAAGAGAAGCCACTGCAATGAGAAGCCCGCGCACCGCAAGGAAGAGTAGCCCCCGCTCGCTGCAACTAGAGAAAGTCTGCGCGCAGCAACGAAGACCCAACGCAGCCAAAAATAAATAAATAAATAATAAATAAATTTATATATAAAAAAAAAAATCATGTCACTCCCCTGCTTATAACTCTCAGTGGCTCCTGCTGTAAGAAGGCCACACCCCAAACTCCTGGCCAGACCCCTGAAGCCCTTCACAGTCTGCCCTCTTCATCCCTCCGTCCCCTCTCCTCCCCCTGCCCTCGCTTCACCCTGTCTGTGCTCCTCCTGTTCACCCAGCTCTACCCTTACTCTCCTCCTCGTTCAAACACACCAAGGTCACTCCAGCACTTGCTGACCCCTCTGTCTCCCTCTACCTGGACAGCTGTCCTCCAGATTGTCACTTGGATCCTACCATTGTTCAAATGTCAAATCCTCAGAAAAGCCTTCTCCATCCATCTTATTCAAAACAGCACCCATAGGGACTTCCCTGGTGGCACAGTGTTAAGAATGCAGGGGACATGGGTTCAAGCCCTGGTCCGGGAAGATCCCACATGCCGTGGAGCAACTAAGCCCGTGCACCACAACTACTGAGCCTGTGCTCTAGAGCACATGAGCCACAACTACTGAGCCCATACACCACAACTACTGAAGCCTGCACGCCTAGAGCCTGTGCTCCGCAACAAGAGAAGCCACCGCAATGAGAAGCCCACGCACTGCAACAAAGAGTAGCCTCCGCTCGCCACAACTGGAGAAAGCCCGCGTGCAGCAACGAAGACCAAACGCAGCAAAATAAATAAATAAACTAATTAATCAATTAATTTTAAAAATAAAATAGCACCCATATTAAATGAAGTGTAGGTTTATTCTAATATATCATTACTGGTTTGCAGGATTCCAGACAGCACTGGAAAAGACATAGAAAAGGCTTGTCAATCTATTTGTCTGCTCCATGATGTCTTTGTTAGAAAAGTAAAAAGCTGAAGAAGCCCAAGTTTGAATTGGGAAAACTCATGGAGCTACATGGTAACGGTAGTAGTTCTAGAAAAGCTACTGGGGATGAGACAGGTGCTAAAGTTGAACAAGCTGATGGATATGAGCCACCAGTCCAAGAATCTGTTTAAAATTCAGACTTTTAATGGTGACAAAGATCTTATTTATGAAAATAAAATAAAATAAAATAGCACCCATACGCACACCCACAGGTACCTTAGGTCACTTGATTATATTACCCTAATTTGATTTTTCTTTATTACACTCAATACCATCTGAAATTATATTATTTATTTCTGTGTTCGCTTACTTATGGTCTGTCTCCACCAGTAGAATGTCAGCCCCATGAGGACAGGGACGTGCCTGGAGGGCTTCCCAGTTTAGTGAGGGCACAAAGACATGTAGAAAGCAGTGACACTCATGGGTCCAGACACTGTGGGGGGATCTCATCTTCACAAAAATCCTACAAGGTAGGTGCTATTACTATTCCCATTTTACAGATGAGGTAACTGAGGTTGAGTCACTTGCCAAGGGGAGCCAGGGCTCAAAGCAGGTGGTCTGAGTCTAGATCTTGTGCTTTTGGCTTCTAGCCTACCTCCCCAAAAAAGATGACAGCATTTTGCCAAGGGGAATGTAAAGGTTATGTTATAGGCCTGTGAGAGCCGGAAGAGGAAACTGTCTGAACAGGGTTGAGAGCATCCCTTTGCTGGTAAGCTAATGAGTTCCTGGGCAGAGGAGGCAATCAACATGTGCCAATGGACAGGCAGTATAACAGAGAGCGGCAGACAGCCGATGGCATTCAAAAGGATGCAAAGAAGTTTCTGGTCATCCTATATGAGCAGGAGGAGGGGACACAGGACCCTGGCTCCATAGCTGAAGTGTCAGTATTAAGTCAGTTGCTGCAAGACTCATTCCCAAGCTGCAGCCCTGGTTCTAAGCACTAAACGCTTGACCTCCTTAACATATGTAATCAAGGTGCTCTCTTAAACCAGAGTTTCTGCTTCTGTGCTCCAGCCTTGCTCTGCTCCATGCCCTTGGAGAGCCAGGTTCTGTTCTGAGCCCGAGTAGCAGTGCCACCTGTGGTCTCTGCTGACAACACCCCCATTCAGCCCGTACTGCACTTCTGCTGGCCTGCTGGCCGCCGGACTATTCTTTGGATGCCTCTTCTCCCCCGGCTGGGTGGTCCTCTGATGCAACTGCCTGCAAGCTTGGCTGACCATAGCAGCCACCGCACTCGCCCTATGCGGCGTCTCCCACGTGTCCAGACCTGCCCCTGCAGCTGCAGCTAAGCCCTTTGCCTTCCCTAAGGCACACTTGTAGCTCTGTCTCCTCTCTAGATCTGGCTTCCGTTGGTCTGGCTCAAGCAAGGAGAAGACAGGAAAACTATAAAAAGCAGAAGAGGGAGAACCATTTAGCGCAGAAGCAATTGGCTCTTTTGCCAAATATCTGCAAGGCTTGTTCCCATGATTCATGCAGGTCTCAGCTCAAATGTCATTTCATCAAAGGCCTTCCCCATTGCTTCTCCCATCCCTACTCCCTGCTCCTTTATCCTGCCTTTTTTAAATCTCTACCTGACATTACATTATATTTTTATGTTTATACGTTATTGTCTGGGTCCTCCCATGCAGAAAGCAGGAAGTTTCTGGTGGCCCCAGGCGTTCCTTGACATGTGGCTGCACATCCCTAGTGCCCAGAGCAGTGTCTGGCACATAATAATCACTCAATAAATAGTGATAGGCTAAATGAGAACAATAGTCCCACAGAGCCGAAATCCATAGGTAGGATACACTATACTGGCTGATATTTACAAAGATCTCTCAAGAGATCAAGGCAGAGGAGTATTTATTTTTTTCTTAGAGTTAAATTTTTTTCTTTGATGTTCAGAAAGCCTGTAACAAAGTTTCTAGAACATAGCAAGCCCAGCAAAATGTTAGCTATTATGACAGAAAACATCCTAGAAAAATTTACATGATTTTGTTCAACCTTCCTTATCAGGCACACCCAGCTTGTTTCCTGAGAGTTTCAGATGGCTGGAACTTTCCTGGAGGGTTAATCCACTGGGGAAATACAGGGGTGTGGCTGGTGCCATCTGAAACTGAAAATATCAGACCGAGCCAAAGAGAGGACATTGTAAATACAGGTGTTGCTGATGAAATAGACATACAACCCGTTGTCCAAAAAAGTCACCACTTCGAAGATAAACGAAGAAAAGGTTTTCAGACTGATGCACGTGGAGCCCTTGGAGATCTAAAATGTGTGGAAATGTGTGAGTTATGCATTCCTCCGGCTTTATGCTTTTAAGTAAGGACAAATCTACATTAGCATTCAAGGGCCACAGAATCCGGTCTGTTTTACAAATTACCGTGTAATTAAACAGAAGCACATTTTTCCCCTATTCTTAGTATTCCGCTCACCCTCTCTAGCCAAAACCACAACTTAAAAACTGCAAACTCATGGCACTGTCAAGGAATATTTTCTAACTGTCCCCTAAAACTGCCAAACAAGCTGTGTTCCCGTCATGAATAAAGGTATAAAGAGGCTGACAGGAGGTTAAAAGATGGGAGAAAATGTAAGAAGGGTAAATCTCCAGGGTGAGACAATACAGAAAGTTTTTTTAGAAGAAGCATTGTTTATGTCAATGATCCTTAAAGGGACAGTTCATCAAAAGTAGAAACACCTAATAAAGGTCTTTCAACGTTCCAAGTTTTTTATGGCACAGAGCAGCAGCAGAGAGTTAATCTTACATCAAGTGCCAAAATTTCTTTTGAAATTTTACTGACCCATGAAATACAAGACTGGCACCATTGCACAATAGTCAGTATTTTTCAATTTACGCATCAGGGGTTCATGAGGTCATTTTAGTTGGTAAATACCTTCATTCTCTTCTTCCTTTCTCTCTTTTTCTTCAATAAAATAGAATAGAAAAATAGAAAACATCAGGAGATAAGGACAGGTAGCACAAAGGTTAACTAATACTTCATGAAACGCTTGTTTTAATTGTATAAATACATAAATGCATGTTTGTACTGGGTCGGGATGTAAATTGTACAATATTTCTTACTGTGGGTCACAGACAAAAAAAAACTTCGAAAGCTTTTGTACTGTTTTTCTTAGAGTAATACATATTCATAATTGAGCATTTGTAAAGCAAATTATAAGAAAGTTTAAAATCATCTATAATTCTGTCACAAATGACTATATTAATATTTTTATCTCCTAAGCATAGTATGTTTTTATATTACACAGACACTAGCTGGACACACAAACACTAAATATTCCTAAGTCCTCTAATGTAGCACCATGATTTAAATAGAAGACTGATCCTCAATGGCTGTGTGCCACAACTAGGGGGGAACCCTCTTATTTTTTTTGTTTTTCTTTTGGCCGCGTGGCTTGTGGGATCATAGTACTAACCACTGAGTCCTAACCACTGGAAGGCCCGGGAATTCCCGGGGGGTGGCGGGGGACAACTCTCTCTCTCTCTCTCTTTTTTTAAATTAATTTATTTATTTTTGGCTGCGTTGGGTCTTCATTGCTGCACGCAGGCTTTCTCTAGTTGCAGCGAGTGGAGACTACTCTTCGTTACTGTGCGCATGCTTTTCATTGCGGTGGCTTCTCTTGCGGAGTACCGGCTCTAGGCGCGCAGGCTTCAGTAGCTGTGGCACGCGGGCTCTAGACAACAGGCTCAGTAGTTGTGGCGCATGGGCCTAGCTGCTCCGCGGCATGTGGGATCTTCCCGGACCAGGGCTTGAACCCGTGTCCCCGCATTGGCAGGCGGATTCTTAACCGCTGTGCCACCAAGGAAGCCCCTAAGGGGGAACACTCTTAAACAAGATGAAATAGTGCCATTTCAGATGCTGAGGCATCCATCAATCTCTGTGATTACATCAGTTGATAGATGGAATTGATTTCTATCTACCTGTTCACAGAAGGAATGCCATCTTCCACCTTAAAAGTAAGCATTTGATTCCACCATGAACATTTTCAACAAAGATTCAATCAAATCAGATTATATATTTGCTTGGAATTTTGCTTCCAAGTGCTAAATACGGTTTATTTTTAGCCTTGGGAGTGATGGAATTTGTGTTAACAGGTCCTGGTGAGAATAATCAGTTCGCAGCCAAGCTCCGGGTGCAGCCAATGTTCACGTGCAATGAAGGAAGACTTTGAAAATCCGACAAATCCGGATCACACGCTCCTGTGAGAGGAGTCGGAGGAGGTTTTAATAGTGAGAAACTGTAAATGGTGGGAAAGGAGTAAAGTAGCCAGCATCTCACAGTGCCACAAAGCCCTGCGTATTAATGTGAACTCATTCCAGACAACCAGGAGAACTTCTCCCGGGGGGAATTGGGACTAGGAGAGAGTGGCCTGGAATGGCACCTCCATGGTATTAAGGAGTCAAAGGGACCTCACAGTTGCATTTGCTACAAAGGAGAGAAGCACGGAACACGGTGCTGAGAACGTCGTTGGCAAGTGAAAGTGAACTTCAACGTGCATAGGAATTCCAACATTATCAATTAATTTGTTTCATATCAAACATGGGTGCCCTTACCAAACAATGCAAATGAGAAATCCAATTTTCAGGAAATAAATGTGGAACATTTATATAAAAATTAAATAAGTTGTAAGAAAACATTGTGATACTTCAATATAGAAACTCTAAACATATATTTATATTCAAATGAGTTTCTTACTCCAAAGTATAATTTTCATACTTCGAAGAGTACAGGAAGTTTATGATGATCTATGCAGGTGTCAGCAAACCAGAGGCTGAGGACCAATGGCCTATTTGGTAAATAGAGTTTTATTGAAATGCAGTCTCATACTCATCCCTCTAATCTATTGTCTATGGCTGTTTTTGAGCTTCAGTGGCAGCATTGAATGATTGTGCCAGAGACCTTGTAGCCTGCCAAGCCAAAAACAGTCACTAGCTGGCCCTTTAAGAAAAATTTTGCCTAAAGTAAACTGGATTTCTGGTGAAGCAATGCACCTTCTGAACGGGTGGCAGGTCTTGAAGAAGCTGTAGCTATTTCTGAGGGCCCCATCTTCCTGCACAATGAACTAGTGATTCTTCTTTCTCTGCAGAGGTCATTTATACAGGGGCATATGAATAGCTGTAAAATGTAACAGGAACACCAGTGGGGTTTGGATTGGTGTTAAAACCAGTTTCACAGAAGTGTGACTTTCAGATCTGCAAGGAATCTACTCAAAACCTCTTCTGTGAAACTGATCCGGATGTTTCAGCACTGAATCCAAATAAGGACCAAGACAGTCAAGAAGGAACACTGCGACTCTCTTCATGTGAGACTCAGACCACATATTCCTTCCAGGCTGGAGAATACAAATCTGGAGCCTGCTTTTGAAGGAGCTACAGAAACTCTCTTCTTTTCTTTAGCAACCTTCTCCTATTTGCCCTTGACCCCAGAACCCAGGATGGAAACCCACATAGATACAGTTGGGAGCACACCCATTTCTTTCAACGCAGGTAAACCACGTAACCCTGTAGGTTGAAAGTACTAGTGACCATATTTCACCAGCTCTCCCCAGCAGGCCTGCTGGTGGGGGTGAGGGTGCTCCAGGCAAATATTACCTCCCCCAGGCAAAGCCCTGCAAGATGATGGTGAGTATTTCCCCAGTCCATCAAGATTCTTCTGTCTGTTAGGGAAAAGACCTTTATTCAACTTGTATTGCTTGATTTGAAAGCCACACCCAAATCTCAATGCCATCCTGACAATATTTCTATTAAATAAAATCCTCCCATCTTGTTGGGAGGTTTTTAAATCAATCTGCCACAAAAAGCTTCTGAACGAGTTAACGCAGACGCCTGACTCACTCTCCAGCAAGCACTCCTCCACGAAGAATCAATGGACTTTTTTCAATCTATCAAAACAATCAGCAGTTAAGCAGTAATACAATTAAAATGCAGCTCTTCCTTGTACTCTTTCCCATCTTTAAAAAGAAAAAAAAAAAAGGCAAGGATGCTGAAGTCTTGGGAGTAACAGAATTAAGACCTAGCTGCTGGGTTCAAATCTGAGCTTCATCCCTTAGGGAAGAGCCACATTTGCTAAGTGCACAGGCCACAGAAGGCACTGAGGCACGACCACACGACCACTCTTTCTCAGCCCACTTTTATTTATTTTTTTATTGCAGTATAGTTGATTTACAATGTTGTGTTAGTTTCTGGTGTACAGCAAAGTGATTCAGTTATACATGTATATATATCTCTATTCTTTTTCAGATTCTTTTCCATTATAGGTTACTACAAGATATTGAATATAGTTCCCTGTCTCGGCACACTTTAAAAGATGAGCACACTGAAGCTCAGAGGGTTGACGTGACTTGTCCAAGGTCAAGCACCTAGTAAGAAGTGGCAAAACTGGGATTCAAATTCATTCTATCCCCAAAACCCTATTTTGTTTTGTTTTCTCCCCCCAACTCTATGTAATGATAGCTGGACAATGTCAAAGGTCTACGACCTCCTCACTTCCTGGGACAGCCCTGGGGACGTGCTGTTTTGTTTTGCTCTCTGCCTCTCCTTTTATTTTTATTTTATTTTTCCTTGCCTCTCCTTTCAGTCTTTCGAAGTATATATAGGTACTTCAGATGATTAGGTTTAAGCCTTCTTCGTTACAGTCACAAGTGAGTCATACTTCCTGCAAGTTATACCAGCTCACCTTGCTGGGTTCCAAGCGTTCACAGATATTAAGCTCTCATACTGTGAATCTTAACTTCAATTTGAGGTCATTTCCTGTGGGCCTCATGTATCATCTACATGTGGAATTCGCCTCTCGTTATTATCTCTGGAAGGTCTCTAATTGCCTTGGCCCTTCTAGACTGTAGGCCCCATCAAGGAAGGATTTGCTGGCTCACTCACCACTGTATTCCCAGAACCTGATAAATACTGACTAGACCAATGGACACTGTACTTTTGCCACATTTCAAGGAGGTAGGGAAACTAAGCCACAGGAAGATTTAAGATAACTTCTCTAAGACCACAAAAAGAGTGGGACTTCACATAAAGCCATTTAAGAACAGCCATAACCTGGATAAGGTGTCATCTGATAGAGCAACCTGGTTCTTTCCCTAATGCCATGCTATACAAAGGGGTTAGGAACAACATAAATGGGTTTTGAAATTTACCATCTGCTTTTCCCAAGTCTTTGGCACCAAGATAAAAGACATTGATCCTATGCTGTACGTGTGAATGAATCCAACACAGGGTGAAAAACTAGCAGTTCTTTTTCCACCTACCAAGTTCTCACAAGCACCATAAAGAAGAAAGCCTAGGCTCAGCCTACCTGGAAGGGAAGAAGCCAGGGAGAGGTGTGCAGAGGTCTCCCAAAGTACCACCTTCCCCCGTGCACCCAGAAGGACCCTAAAAGAGCCCCCTCCCCACAAATGGACTGGAGCTGAGTATGTTCTAGTTAACTTCATGGACAATGCATTATTCATGGATGGTGAGATTCTTAGTAGGCTCTTTATGAATTAGGACCCACATTAGGCATTTCTGATTTTCCTTCCACTGCATACAGACTATGTAAGTAGAGGACTACTGATTTGATCAGAAGAAATACTGGAAAATAAGCCTGAGTACCAAGGCACTATAAGTGCTTCTATGAGGAGAAAATACATAAATGTCAGGAAATGCACTGGAAATAAAAACACAAGCAGAAAATTGAACGGATTCACGTCATGTGCCTCCAAGAATTTGGAGATCTTGCTACACACTGAGATTTTTGCTCCCCTGCTTCTGGCTGCATTCGGAGGCATGCCGACAGGCCGTGACTTAGTAATTCCTGCGCATCTTCCTTTGAAGGTTTTCAAATCGCATTTAATACAAAGCATGTCATAAAAAAGACTCACTAATCATGGATCAATAAAATATATTCCCTTCCATGGAGTACCTTTTTATACCTCCAATCTGAAAAGCAGTGCTTTCCTGACACCCCCTTGGGAATCAAAGGCAGACTCATGTCAGGCCCACAGAGCACAAAGGAAAATGTCTCTGATAACTTTGTGCTTTATGTACAGCCAGAGGTGGATCATTCTGGAATAAAAGGATTTTTTAACATGAGTCCATTTACTCTGTAATTCAGAGAAAAAGAGGGACTTCCCTTTCTCAGAATTTTCCTGATCCCATTTTAAAGTCAAAACTAGAAAGTATCCCAAACAAGCATGAAAGCCTGGCTAGCTCTGAGATCTAAAGCATGTACCGAATCCACAAAACTTGAGACAAAGACACAGAGAAGTATGCATGCGTCTGGCACAGCAACTTGAGATAATGTTTGCTGGATATAAATCTGGCTTCGTAGGAAATACACCCTATCTATGCTCTACCCAAGAATTAGGAAACTTCTAGAATCTGTGCCAATGAAACAGAGCTGATTGAACAATTCGGAGAGAGCTTCTACTTCTCCGCCACATGTACCACAAGTACCCCTCCATCCCCTGCACCTGCTGCCAGCCTCTTCCAACCTCCTATTGCCATCTTTCTTGCTTCCACATTTTTCCTCTCCTTTTCTCCTTCTCCCTCTAAGCAAGCTTTTAGTTGTGGTTGCAAGCCACCATCTCCGCTTAAATTCACTGAATTCTCAACCCAGTGTTAATCTGGGCAAAGAAGGTGTGGTCCTCTGTCCCTTACAGATCAGCTGGCATAAAAAGAGCTAGTTACTTTGCAATGCCAAGCTAGACCCAAGTAACATGAAGTTCTCACAGGCTGAGAGATCTCTGAACACAACCCAAGGCATCAGTACTGTATGTTTTCTCTGGTCGAGGGCATTCATTTTCATCATGATTATATTAAGCAGAAAACCTAAAATGACTGTCATCCTTGGTCGCTAATGCCTTTCTTTTTCGTTTCCTCCCCCTCTAACAAGACTGTTTCACGGAACAGGTAGAAATCTGCCTACCTATCCAAAAAATGAAAAACATGATGCTCTTCTGATAGGAGCTTTTTTCATGAAACACTGAAATCCCATTTCCCTGCACTGTAATTTCTAGGTCATTACTTACTAAGCAAAGTTAGAATATTCCATTTAAATGTAAAATTGTCTTCTCCTAGGACTGGCAGAGCAGCGCTGCCATAAACAAACAAATTGAGCAAGTTAGAAATTTAGTCTCTAATAAAAATAGGTATGGGGGGCTTCCCTGGTGGCGCAGTGGTTGAGAGTCCGCCTGCCGATGCAGGGGACACAGGTTCGTGCCCCGGTCCGGGAAGATCCCACGTGCCGCGGAGCAGCTAGGCCCATGAGCCATGGCCGCTAAGCCTGCACGTCCGGAGCCTGTGCTCCGCAATGGGAGAGGCCACAACAGTGAGAGGCCCGCATACCACAAAAAAAAAAAAAAAAAAAAAGGTATTGGGGGGGTGCTTTATAATAATCTGCAAGGCTATAAGCAGATCTTAGTCTACTACACAATCATCTCCTGATAATGAGGTTATGTGCTTAGGAGCCTTAAGACCTGAATCATCTGTCAGTGAGATTTATGACATGCACTTCCCAAGGGAAGGATACCCCTAATACATTGTCGTATTCCATTGACTAAGCAGTCAGGGCCCCCATGTCTGCGGGAAACTAGAGAGACCTTTTCCACGGTGCCAAGTACAAAAGTATGCTCTCAGGGGGACAACTGATGAGAAATTATTTTAAAAGTGTGCAAAGATATATGACCCACCTCAAAAGACACGCAGAATTTTATAGAAAATAGAAGAGATTCAACCCAGGCCTTTCAGTACTCTAGATTTGTGGAGCAACGGGCCTTTTAGAAGATCAGGAAGGCTGGCAACCAAGAGACTATACGCAGATCCTGTTAACTCTGCCTCTGCTTTCGTTGCCGACACCACTTTGAGCTTAGGAACCAGGAGGGGTCCTGGATGTTGGGACTATTTATAAATCCTTACTTCTCAAATATGGCAGGACCCTATCAAGGTACATCAGCATCCCTGTACCCTGAGAACCTCAACAAGAGGCTGGGGGCCAAAGAATCTAGGCAGAAATACACTGCATCTGTCCCAGCTCCCCATGACCGTCTCGTTTTCGCTAGGTTTATGCATCTGTAGCTGAAAATATAGGATCTTAACCTAATTTGACAGTGGGTGAAATTATGCAAAACTCCACTGTAAATAAAATAGCAATACATATGAATAATGAAAAGGGGTGCACATCTACATACAAAAAAGGACAAAGCGTTATTTGGAAAATTAAGTGAGTTTTTCAGAGTTTGTACCTGTGTTCATAAAGAGTCCAGTCGTTGCCATGCTATTTTCCATATTAAACACACATGACACTGAAGTTGGTGTACCTTCAATTTTGCAATCGTTTTTCAACATACAAATGAGGGCAAAGAATGGCAGCACATTTTTACACATAAATATAAAAAACACTCAGGTTTGTTTTTCAGGCAAGCATGATTTTTAAAAGTCAATGTTTTCCTTCCGAAAGACGTGACTATTGCGTATTTATCCTATCTAAGTCGGGACTTCATCATTTTCAACCAAAGTTCCTTGCATAACATCCAGAAGAAGGAAGAGGACAACATGATCTTCAGAAAATGTTATAATTCTTCAGAGAGAAAAAAGTCAGAATGAGTTTCTGGGTTCAAAAAGATGTAACATTTTAGATTTCATTTATTAAGGGCATTGTGAAGCCATTATATAACCATGTCCATGTAACTCTAATAGCCAACAATCTCGTTAGCTCTATTTTCAAGAGAGCCAAGGCAATAAAAAGAAGAGATATTAAAAGTTAACTACATAATACATTGGGGGAATGCAATTAACTTCATTTGGCCAAGCATGGGATACAAGGGAGGGGCAGAAGATGAGGCTGGGGGAAGTCTGCCCTGGAGGACTTTAAATGTCACACAAGGGACTTCCCTAGTGGCACAGTGGTAAGAATCCACCTGCCAATGCAGGGGACACGGGTTCGAGCCCTAGTCCGGGCAGATCCCACATGCCGCGGAGCAACTAAGCCCATGTGCCACAACTACTGAGCCTGCACTCTAGAGTCCGCAAGCCACAACTACTGAGCCCATGTGCCACAACTACTGAAGCCCGCGCACCTACAGCCCATGCTCCACAACAAGAGAAGCCACCGCAATGAGAAGCCTGCACACCGCAACTAGAGAAAGCCCGTGCGCAGCAACGAAGACCCAACGCAGTCAAAAATAAATAAATAAATAAATTTATTATTTTTTTTAAATGTCACACTGAAAGGCTTAGACTCACTGTAAAAGAGGGTGCGCTGACCCTAGGGATTCGGAGAAGAATGCGACATGGGTCTTGTTATTAAGAAACTTACAATCTATGGGCTTCCCTGGTGGCGCAGTGGTTGAGAGTCCGCCTGCCGATGCAGGGGACACGGGTTCGTGCCCCGGTCCGGGAAGATCCCACATGCCGCGGAGCGGCTGGGCCCGTGAGCCATGGCCACTGAGCCTGCGCGTCCGGAGCCTGTGCTCCGCAACGGGAGAGGCCACAACAGTGAGAGGCCCGCGTATCGCAAAAAACAAACAAACAAACAAAAAATAAATTCTTTATCCTCTCCTCAGAAGTACTGAATCAGGTCACGCCACCAAGTCATTCTTATATGCAGGTAGTTTAGAAAACACTGAATTCTCTTTCTGAATGATCTAGCCTCCAGCTTTGGCTTCACATTGGACAAAAGGAACAATAAATTTCATTCCCCCACTGTCATCTCTTTCTGTACCTACACTTTCAATTTCTCCTCCATCATTCTCGACTTCTCAAATACTCTGAAATTACATCCAGGAACCAACTAACTGCAGAGGAAAACTATAATGGAGAAACAATAGATAGGAACCAAAAAGAAATATGTAAACGGGAAACAATACAATAAAAGGGAAAAGAAATTTAAGTGAAAAGATAAATATTTGAGGAAATGGAATACCAGTACTTATTATCTTCCAATTTCTTCTCTTTCCCCAGGTCACGAGAGATCAGGAGCATAATTACAGGGATGCAAATGAGTGAGGAGTCATCAAGACTTTAGTATCTAGTTGAGTTGGAGGACTTGGTTAATTCCAGGCATCCTGGGGCTAACGTCAAGGTGAGGGGTGGGTGAGACCATAAACATTCAGTCTATATACCACTAGTCATAACATCAATTTGTTCCTGAGACTGAGTTGCCATTTCTCTTGGATTTGAGTTTCAGTTTCTTGAATACAGCAACTGATGAGCTACTCAAGTGCCCCTAGGGCTGGGGCATCTTGCCCATCTCTTCTTCCCCCAACCCTCACTCCTGCTTTGTAACTGACATCCTGTCCCTGAGTCCCACTCTGAGCTGGAGCACTTCCCCACATGCTTTTCTGATGCTGCTAGGCAGGCTTCCTTCACCCCCCAGCCACCTGCCTTCTAGAGGTCTTTCTTCACCTTCTCATGGCCATCCCTGTTGACACCCACCTACCTGGACCACACTGGTGGTCCAGCATAGAGCTGTTGTGTTTTCCAGGTGTAACTCCCTGTAATCACAAGCAGAGAGCATTTCCATCTCCTTCAATGTTCTGAGTACCATCTACCCAACTTTGTGTCAGCCAACCCTTCCACATGATGCTATAGGATGTGATAGGGTATGTTTCTCATCATCATGGACACAATTTTGTCTTAGCATAACTATAATATGCGGGTTCCAAGAAAGTGAAGCAGCTCTCCTCACCCCTTGATACCCTGATTCTGCCAACTGCTACACTATACTAGTCCCAGACCCTATGTAAGAGAGTAATAATAGGCTGGTGTGATGTTGCTTTAATGAACACACACCCTTATTCACTATTAGCAAAAGCTTCACCACCTCAACGAGCCAAAGATCTGTTTAAGCCTCACACTGATATTTACAAATTTAAAGAGATACTAACTGGATACTGGGTTCTCCGACTACTGGCCTTTTGCTTGCTTACAATAATTCTTGCTGGACTTCCCTGGTGGTGCAGTGGTTAAGAATCTGCCTGCCAATGCAGGGGACACGGGTTCAAGCCCTGGTCCAGGAAGATCCCACTTGTCGCAAAGCAACTAAGCCTTTGTGCCACAACTACTGAGCCTGTGCTCTAGAGCCCGCGAGCCACAATTACTGAGCCCGTGCTCCTAGAGCCCGTGCTCCACAACAAGAGAAGCCACCGCAATGAGAAGCCCGCGCACCTCAAGGAAGCGTAGCCCCCACTAGACAAACTAGAGAGAAGCCCGCGCGCAGCAACGAAGACCCAACTCAGCCATAAATAAATAAATAAAAAATTTTAAAATAATAATAATTCTTGCTAATAAAATAGTAGAAGCCTAAGAGGCAAATTTCACTTGCAAATACTACTTCTTTCCTTTCGGTAGTAACTATTCAAGGAGACACTAACAAAGAGAACATTTAAAAGCTGAGTTTTCCTGGATATAAACTCTTATACATTGCTGATAGGAGCATAAATATTACAATCACTTTGGGAAACATGTGCATAACTCTACACCCCTAGTCATATTCCCTAGAAAGACACTCTCACATGTAGGTAATAAAAAACATGTTTAAGTATGTTCCCAGCAACAGTGTGTAGAAAAGCAAAACTCTGGGAACAACCCACTATGGGTCAAAGAATGAATTAAATACATTACGGCAGATTCATATAAAGCATACTCTACAGCCATAAAAGTGAATGAATTATATGCATCAATCTCAAGATCAAAATGTTCAGTAAAAAAGATCAAGCTCGGGCTTCCCTGGTGGCGCAGTGGTTGAGAGTCCGCCTGCCGATGCAGGGGACAGGGGTTCGTGCCCCGATCTGGGAAGATCCCACATGCCGCGGAGCAGCTGGACCCGTGAGCCATGGCCGCTGAGCCTGCGCGTCCGGAGCCTGTGCTCCACAACGGGAGAAGCCATAACAGTGAGAGGCCCGTGTACCTCAAAAAAAATAAATAAATAAAAAGATCAAGCTCTGCAATACAATGGGGAAACACAGTCTTTTCAGAAATGATGTGGAATCTATGGCCATACCGCCCTTAATGTACCTGATCTCGTCTGATCTCGGAAGCTAAGCAGGGTCAGCCTGGTTAGTACTTGGATGGGAGACCAAATGTGAATACAAGGTGCTGTAGGCTTTAAAAAAAAAAAAGTGGTGCTGGGAATTCCCTGGCGGTCAAGTAGTTAGGACTTGGCGCTTTCACTGCTGGGGCCTGGGTTCAGTCCCTGGTCGGGGAACTAAGATCTGCAAGCTGTGCAGCACAGCTAAAAAAAAAAAAAAATGGTGCTAGGACAAAGTGGATATCTACATGCAAAAGAATAAATTTGGACCACTACCCGATACCATACTCAAAAATCTACTCAAAATGGACCAAAGACGTGAATGTAAGAGCTTAAGTGGTAAAACTCTTAGAAGAAAACATAAGTATAAATCTTTGTGGCACTGGATCATTGGCTTAGGGAACGATTTCTTAGATATTACACCAAAAGCAAAAGAAAAAGTACCTTGGACTTAATAAAAATTTAAAACTGTTGTGCTTCAAAGGACACTATCAAGAAAGTGAAACAAGAGCCCACAGAATGTGAGAAAATTTGTGCAAATCATGTTATCTGATAAGGGTCTAACATCCAGAATACAGAAAGAACTCTTAGAACCCAACAATAAAAAGACACATAACTTGAATAGAAATTTCTCCAAAGATAGAGAAATAGCTAATAAGCACATGAAAAGATGTCCAACATTATGATTGTCATTAAGGAAATGCAAATCAAAACCATGCTGAGATCCTACTGCACACCCACTAAGGATGACTAGAATCAAAAAGACAGAAAGTAACAAGTATTGGCTAGGATGCAGAGAATCTAGAACACTAATACACAGCTAGTAGGAATATAAAACAGTGCATCAACTGTGGAAAACATTCTGGCAGTTCCTCAATAAGTTAAACAGAATTTCCATACAACCCAGTAATTCCACCTTTAGGTATATATCCAACAGAAGTGAAAGTTGTTCAAACAAAAGCCCAGACACGAATATTCATAGCAGCATTATTCATAATAGCCCAACAGTGGAAACAATTGATAACAACTGATAACTGTATGAACACAATGTGATATATCCATACAATGAAATATTATTCGGCCATCAAAAAGAATGAAGTACTGATTCATGCTACATGGATGAATCTTGAAAACACTATGCTAAGGGAAAGAAGCTGACACAGAAAACCATATATTGTATGATTCCATCTATATGAAATATCTGGAATACGGAAACCCATAAATATAGAAAGTAGATCAATGGTTGCCAAGGGCTAGGCAAAGTGGGGAGTGAGGGGTGACTGACAATGGGGACAGGATTTCTTTCCGAGTGATAGAAATGTTCTAGAATAAGAAAGCGGTGATGGTTGCACAATCTTGTGAATATACTAAAACCAGTGATCTGTATACTTATTTAAAAGAATGAACTTTATGTTATGTGAATTATATCTCAATACAAAAAGTTAATAGAAAAGAACCCAGCAAGTTGTTGAAGACTACCTCCTCTGGGATGCCACATGTATAGAGAGCCTGGGATCACTGGGGGCATGTACAGTGTTCAATGAACTTGTATCATTCTACTTATTAAGCTGGGCAATAGGTTCGTGGGTGTATTGCTTCATATCTATTCAATATTCAATAAAAAAACAAAACATTTACAAGAGCAATAAATATACTTTTTTTTCTGTTTTTCAAACCACAATCAACACAAAAATTGGATTTGAATTTAAATGACCATAAGTTGGTATCAATCTTAACTAAGCAACCTCAGTGTGCAAAATACCATTACAGAAAATTATGGGGAGTTAAAATAGAGGCAATGACAATCACAACCCTCCAAGGAACTTATAAACTAAAGCATGAGCGGCCACCAGCTCCAGAAAGCCATAAACCAGCTTCCTCATGGAATAATTTCAGCAAAGGTTTTGACAGTCCCAGCAGCAGCTATTATTAAAGAATCCATTTCATACAATTTCATACATAACAATTTCATACAATTAAAATATCAATATATTTTACTTTGAGAGCTTCAAATTTTTATTCTGAAAAGTTGTTTCCTCTCCCTTTTATAAATCTGCTTTTAAGGACTTGGGATAAGGTGGAATTAGACCATAGGAAATTGTAAGGAACTTGTTTATGAGGCTTGTTCTTCACTTGAAGTTATATATATATATATATATATATTTTTTATGGTACGTGGGCCTCTCACTGTTGTGGCCTCTCCCGTTGCGGAGCACAGGCTCCAGACGCGCAGGCTCAGCGGCCATGGCTCACGGGCCCAGCCGCTCCGCGGCATGAGGGATCTTCCCGGACGGGGGCACGAACCCGTATCCCCTGAATCGGCAGGCGGACTCTCAACCACTGCGCCACCAGGGAAGCCCGAAGTAATATATTTTTAAAGCCCCGACTTAAATGATATCTTTAGATTATCACACATTCTCATCTAGACTCTATTAGTTTCTGAATATTCATATAATGACATCTTGAAGTGCCTTTTTTGCAAGATACGGTCTAGATAAACAGACAAGCTTTCTAAAAACAATTAAGGTTACCCTCAAGATTTATAATCGCTGTAGGTCATCGAAAATTGTATCTATGTTTCCAGTTTTACCAAAGATCGGCAAAAGCAAATAGTTTTAACTTGAACACTCTTTTTCCACTAAGGAAATCAATATTTTTATTTTATATCACAGTTTCTGGGATATATACTCTAGAAATGTATCATTCCAGTAATTAATTCAGGAACATATATCCATTTTAGAATCAACTGTCTAAACTAATACAAGTAACTTGATGATGAATGAATGTCAACTTCTCTTTGGCTGTGGAAAGCAATGGTGTTGGAGAAAGCAAATGGAAATTTGTAGCCAAAGAGCCCTGGATTGGAATCCAAATCTGCCACTGATTCTCTGACATCTGTAAAATGAAGATATTAGGATCCACCTTGGAGGATGACTGCAAAGATGAAATGAGATAATTAACACAGTGATCCTGCCACACTAGAATGTTCCACAAACATTGGCCCTCTGTGTTTTCCCCTTTCTTGTGAAAAAGCAAAGCCTTCTTAAGTAAATGTCCACATAGAGAAATATATAATTTTAATTAAACATTTAGGCACTAAAAACAAAAATCGGCTTCGCCATTTACTGAATTTTCTCCTCTGCATGGTAAATTATAATCTTGGTTAAACTGTTTCAAAAAAATTTCATGAGAACCTTATTTTTAAAATTAAAACTAATGAGGAAGTGGAAAATCATCCATTCTTAAGCTTATTAATATAACTGAAGGCTTCATCTCTCTACCCAAGTGCTTACTGGTTTCTGCAACCAAGGTGAGCAGCTATGACCTATATTTTAGGATTTGGATTGGACTGAAAAGTCGCTGTGTTGTTGGATGAAGACAGAAAGGCATGCTTATCACACCTAGCACTAAATTAAGAGGAGTAGCTAATACGGTAAATAACAAAAGCAAGAACCAAAACCGTTTTGTCAAACTTGAAATCAGCAGATGCCATTCATCACATTTACATTTCAAAGTCCTACGGTAATGGTTGTTATCACTCTAAGGCTGCTTGTTGTTGTAGGCCTCAGACACACCGGATGGAGACACTTAGCTTTGCCCGAAGAATCACGTGGATAAGACGAAGGTGAACTGATAACCGTGTCAGCCAGCAGTCTGATGCAGCTTCCAAAAATGACAATGCTAATACTAAAGCATCAACATAGCATAAGGTGCTGAAGTAACAGTTCCCATATTTTCAGTACTGGTCCTCCAATAATATCTTGAGCCCAACCTGGCCCACACCTCTTTTTGTACGGCCCACGAGCTAGCTATGCGTGGGTTGAAAAAAGGCAAAAGGATAATATTTCATGACATTTGAAAATTATATGAAATTCAAATTTCAGGGTCCATAAATAAAATTCTACCAGACACAGCCATGCCCATTCATTTACGTATTGTCTCCTCCTGATTTCATGTCGCAAGGTCAGAGTTGAGTTGTTGCAATCTTATAGCCTGCAATTCTAAAATATTTCTATCTGGCCTTTTTACAGAAAAATCTTACTGACCCTTGCTCTAGAGCACCGCATTCAATAATTTTGAAAGGGCAATAACAGAGGAGGTCCAACAGATTGGGGAGGGAGTCTGAAACCATTTCCTAAGGCGAATTGTTGAGAGAATTGTGGATATTAAGCCAGAAAAAGAGAAAACCAAAGGACAACATTATAGTTTTCTCTAAATATTTAAAGAGCCAGCATGTGGAAGTAGCTTGTGTTTGTGTCACCATAGACAGGAAAATGAAAGTTCTAGGGAGGCAGACATCAATTAAACATAAGAGAGCATCTTCTGGGAATCCCCTGGTGGTTCAGTGGTTAGGACTCCCCAGTTCCTCTGCTGGTGGCCTGGGTTTGATCCCTGGTCAGGGAACTAAGATCCCACAAGCCGCTCAGCCAAAAAAAAAAGCATCTTCTAACACATCAAAGTGGACAATCATAGATGTTATATCACAGAAGAGCAAGCACCCTGCCATGCTGGTATTTAAGCTAAAAGGCAAGATGATTGCCATGCGAGATTATTATAGAAGATTCTTACAGTGGGTTGGAAGCTGAACTGGTTTAACACTCAGGTTCTCTCTAAATTTTATCTCAAAAGAAAATGATCATAAATAACAGGTGACAGCTTAATGACAGGTCAATGGAAACAATTTCTATTACCACATTCACTAAGGATTATACCTTACAGGGAAATATATATACCTATATGTATGTGTATACATATATGTGTGTAGGTACATATATATGTAAATGGCATATTAAAAAGAGGTTTATTTAAATAAAGAGCACAGGAGCTACAAAAAGAAGCACAGGAAAAAAAAGAAGGGTTATTTTTAGGAGGAGGGTTCCAACTACAGAAAATAAGGAAAGGACGTCCACTGCTAAATAAAATGAGCTGGAATCTTGCCTTGTGTTACTACAGGAAATCAGCTTGGTGCTGCTTGAAAAAGGGGAATAGTCTATATATATTTAAAATGGAAAGGGGAAGAATGCGTTAAGAAAAAAAAAAGAATGTGCTCAAATACAAAATACAGTAAAGGGCACAGTCGGGTGATTTACTTGCACTGGACTTCATAAAATAGTTTTACAAACAACTTCACAAAGCACAGCCACCTGTTAAGCTGTTATTTTGGCCTATCTATTTCCAATGGCAACCTTGACACCCAAGCAAGAGACATACCACCATAGCAACATAAACATCACGGTGTTGGAGAATAAAATTTTAGGAAGCAATTTATAGCTTCTGCAGGGCTGGAAATAAACTAATCCTTAAGCATGTGTTACTATGACATAACGTTCCCACAGGACAAACTCAGATCCTCTGGACACCTCAGGATTCCTTCCCACAGGCCATTTGGAAAGTACAGACTCCAAAAATGAATATTGTACTAGCTGGACTTCTAAAATAAAGGTATTTAAAGGTGTGAGACCGTGTGATTTCATGCACAGCTCAGGGAATGCATGATTACCAGGTATTCACACAGCATCCACACTTGGACAATTATCACTGTCCCTTACATTTGCTGAATGGGCTTGTATGTCATGTGATCAGCCCCTCATGGAGGCAAAAAGAATGGTACTGGAATACTACTCAGCCATAAAAAAGAATGAAATTTTGACATTTGCAGCAACATGGATGGACTTGGAGGGCATTATGCTAAGTGAAATAAGTCAGACAGAGAAAGACAAATACTGTATGATATCACTTATATGTGGAATCTAAAAATACAACAAACTAGTGAATATAACAAAAAAGAAGCAGACTCACAGATATAGAGAACAAACTAGTGGTTACCAGTGGGGAGAGGGAAGCGGGGAGGGGAAATATAGGGGTGGGGGAGTGGGAGGTACAAACCACTGGATATAAGATAGGCTCAAGGATGTATTGTACGACACGGGGAATATAGCCAGTATTTTGTAATAACTATAAATAACTGTAACCTTTAAACTTGTATGAGAAATAAAAAATTAAAAAAGAGGGGTATTGAAAGTTGAGGAAACTGAGGCACAAGAAAATCCAGTCTTCCTAAATCAATTCATGGCTATCAATCAGCAAGGCCTCACCATACTGCACCACCCTAAGCCAGAAACCCCAAGTTAGGGCAATATAGGTACTTTAGCTCCAGGAGATGAAATGCCAAGGAAAGGGTAGAGGAAAATGAAAGTAAAATCATGTTTGAAAGTGATGAGGCCTCTTTTCAGGCATGATACTCCCTGTGAGAGGTGGGGTGATTACCAGGACTTAAAAGATGAACTTTGTAAGGTACAGCTGATTTGCCATTCAAAAAGACCCA
Source organism: Grampus griseus (assembly GCF_964374135.1). Classification (NCBI taxonomy): domain Eukaryota; kingdom Metazoa; phylum Chordata; class Mammalia; order Artiodactyla; family Delphinidae; genus Grampus; species Grampus griseus. The sequence goes on along the minus strand of NC_139014.1, from coordinate 13,260,327 downwards.
ACCAACGGGAAAGAAAGCTGATCACCCAGCTTTAAGATGAGACACACCCAAAAGGTGTGTCGTGGGGTGGCATGTGGCAGGGCCGAGTGAGTCTGCATCTGGGTGAACAGGTTCTACCTCATCTGGGGATCTGAGAGACACCAAGGCAAATCCTGAGCCCAGTGGTCACAAACATAGGCCTGGGCTCCATCCCAGAACCACAGTCCATTAGCCCTGGCCACCATTTCTAACTGCTTCTTTTTCCTTTGCTCTTGAGTATTCTCAAAGATAGAGGCCTGCAAGGCCCGTGCGCAGTTCCTTCTCCAGATCCACAGAAGAGACTGTCCAAAGGCCAGGACAACACTGAATGCAGCCGTTCTGCAGATGAAAAACAGATGAATCTATGATGAAGCTTCCTATGACGCCAGGGATTTGGCTGCTTTTGATATGACAACCATTCCTGAACCCCTTTAAAAAATAAGATGGTTGGGCTTCCCTGGTGGCGCAGTGGTTGAGAGCCCGCCTACCGATGCAGGAGACGCGGGTTCGTACCCCGGTCCGTGAAGATCCCACATGCCGCGGAGTGGCTTGGCCCGTGAGCCACGGCCGCTGAGCCTGCGCGTCCGGAGCCTATGTTCCGCAACGGGAGAGGCCACAACAGTGAGAGGCCCGCGTACGGCCAAAAAAAAAAAAAAAAAGATGGTTTCTGACAGATATAACCAACATTAAAACAAACAAACAAACAAAAACCTCCTAAAAGAGCTAAGGCAGAAGGCTGAACACTATGTAAATAATGGCTAATTTTAAATATACTTGACCCTTTTGGAAGTGTGTTTCTTGAAAAGGCTTTAGGGGGTTATTCCATTTGGACAACTAATAGCCTAATTACTATTTTTTAAGAAAACAATAACCAAACTCCTTTTCAGCCAGTCTTGGCAAGAGATTTCTAAGAACACCCATCTCTGCAGCACTATATGTCATACTGCTGAAAAAAACATAATTACAGTCAGCTGCATCCAAGTTTCCATCAGACACAATCCCAAAGAGGTGAACTATTGAAGCCTGAATCTAAAGGTTTTTCATTTTGAGCACGATGCCTCTTTATGAGCAACAAAAACACAACATCCAAAAAAGAAGCATTCGTCATAGCCTTCAATAGTCCAGGATTCGGGTCTCCAGTGTACACAGTACAGTCTGTACCCCAATGATTAAAGACAATTCTAGTTACCAAACTCTTTGCACTTGGGGGGGGATTAAATAACTCTATTTCGTATCTTTAAACCTGTCTCATTGAGCAAAAGAACCATCTATTTTCACAGCATTTTTCAAGCATTGAGAAAACCACTTTTATCCACCATGTCACTTTAATGGAGGCTGAAATAGCCCAAAATGATGATAAATGTTAGGTGACATGAATGGCTTTATTTGTCTTTTCATCGGCTCCAGCATCTTCATCATCATTATTTCAGGTCAGGGTAAACTCAGCAAAATTTTCCTGATGAAGGCCCATGTCAAGAGGGTACAAACCACAGGGAACTCACACATCTCAGAAGACATGTCCAGGGATTCAAATACAAACTTTAGTGATAACCCCTGTCTTCAGAACTACCTGTCCATACAAGGAGGTGATTACAAGTCTTGTTTTCTTAAACATCTATCCAGTGTTGTTTTTCTATTTGGTTAAACTGCTAATTACTACTTTAACAAGAGTGTTGTTTTCTGTGACTTTGTTTTGCAGATGTCTACTATTTCGGGTGCATTAGAGATTAAACAGACATCTGTAAGGTGGCCCAGGCACACTGGAAAGTTCTCAGACTGGAGACCAACATTTTTCTACAACCCACTACTTTCTTGGACAGTGCAGGACACAAACTGCTCCTTGAGAGCGGCAGGACTATAATCCTAAAAAATCTAATGAAATCCAGGTTGTTGGCTAGTGAGTTGAAAACTCTACCTACAGACATCACTAAGAGAATTGACAACAATGAAAATGTTGCAAAGTTAACTTGTTAATAAGCCGTCATAATAATAAATTAGTTTTTTTCTCCTGAGTTAAATATTTATCAAATCCTAAAAAAAAAAAAAAAAAAGCTAACATTTTAACTGTACTTCTTTATTTAGAAAAAGAGTCCAATTGATGTCTGTTTCCACCTGGTACAGGAATAAAGCATTATCATTAATCAAATATTCTGTCTTCTACTTTAATTGAAGAACACTTGTCAGTGACAACGTTGTTGGAAATACTTCTAAAATGCACTGGTACTTCTTCCTGTCTTAGTAAGTATTCCAAGCAAAAATGCACTTTTTGTGTTAAATGACAATATAGTAGGACTCCTGAATTAAAACTGTCAGGCACTCCAGCTGTTGCTACAAAGGTATAGGTCACTAAATTGAGTCATTAATGCCACCCAAAATATGGATACAGGTCCATCTTGTCATTTTCCTCCTTTGAAAGAAGGCAGAATTCAGAAAATATTTCTAGTTACCTTCTGTTAATTCAAGTTTTATTAAGTTTGCTTCAGGAAATGATGTATGAGTTTAATGATAAAGTAATATAACCAATGCTTTAAAGGAAAGAAAAAAATGCTGACCAGATACCTAGAACAGTAAACTCATAGAATGTAGAATGGTGGTTGCCATGGGCTGCAGGGAGGTGGATAGGGAGTTATTGTTTATGGGTACAGAGTTTCAGTTTTACAAGATGAAAAGAGTTCTGAAGATGGATGGTGGTGATGGCTGGCCAAAAATGTGAATGCCCTTCATGCCACCGAATTCTACACTTAAAAAATAGTTAAGAACTTCCTTGGTGGCTCAGTAGTTAAGGACCCGCCTGCCAATTCAGGGGACACGGATTCGATCCCTGGTCTGGGAAGATCCCACATGCCGCGGGGCAACTAAGCCCGTGTGCCACAACTACTGAGCCCTCGTGCCACAACTACTGAAGACCGTGCACCTAGAGCCTGTGCTCCACAACAAGAGAAGCCACCGCAATGAGAAGCCCGTGCACCGCACAAAAAGTAGCAACTAGAGAAAGCCCACGTGCAGCAACGAAGACCCAACACAGCCCAAACTAACTAACTAAATAAATAAAATAAAATAAAAATTAAAAATAATAAGTTTAAGAAAAATAGTTACGGGGACTTCCCTGGCGGTCCAGACTCTACACTTCCCCTGCAGGGGGCGAGGGTTCGATCCCTGGTCAGGGAACTAAGATTCCGCGTGCTGCGCAGTGTGGGAAGAAAACCAAAAAGTTAAGATGGCAATTTTATGTAATATGTTTTACCATAATTTTTTAAAAATTATTTTAAAAAACTGACCTGAATTACACATCCAATTAAGTGTTCTCCCCTTCAAATAGTTCATTTTAGGGCATTACATGTTTATTTCCATAGTGTTGACACAGAGCAAAACATCTCTGAATCTCTGCCGTAAAATTTAAGACAGGTTTGTTTGGATTTTTTTCATTGTTTTGAACATTCCTGATAACGGTAAATGTCTTTGGAGGACAATTTTTAATTTTAAAAAAGCCTTTTATAGCTCCATTTTCAGAATAATAATCTTATCAAGTTAAAAATTTTATTTTAGCCCACATGAGGTGTGACTCTACAGGAGCAATATGAATTTGTGCATGTGGTTTGTAAACTGCCTGTGAGGCAATGCTAGTAAAGGTGAGACACAAGTTTCCAAGGAGCCGCCTTCTCAGCAGGAAGGGAAAGTACACAGTGCTGACTAATACATTTTGATCGTTTTTCATACCCTCCAGTTTGCTTACCTCCATGTGAAAGAGGTTTAAGTTTTCAACGAAATGTGCCAGAAACATGGTGTCACTTGTCTGTTCCCATTGTTATTTCCAGATACTAATTTTCAGAAACCTACAGGTGCTTATCAGTGAACATCTCGGCTAAAGATGTCTATGAAAGCCAAAGGCTGTCACTGCCATTAAAAGGAATAATTTCTCAAAGTGTAGGGGTGGTTCTCTTTTTAGAGCATGAACTACAAAACTTCTTTTCAAAGAGGAGTATGATTCATTTATCAAAGTTAAACTGAGGAACGTCACTTGGTTTAATACTTGAATAAAACTGATTCTTCAGTAGGAGATAAAGCTTATGGACCACTCTCTTAGCTTAACTGGAACAGAAGAACTACCTCCCCCCAACTATTTCCTTTGATAATCCTGAACAAGTTATTTAATCTTTAAGGGGTGTGTGTGTGTGTGTGTGTGTGTGTGTGTGTGTGTGTATTGGGATAGAACTAAATAATCTCTAATGCTCCTTCCAGCTTTGGGATTCTAGGGAAGGCAGAACTGGGAAAGCAAAGAGCCTGGGCTCGGAAGTCTGACCAGCATGGGCATGAATCCAGGTCTACCATTGAATAGCCATGCAAGCACCTGTGATCCACATCTGTAAAATGGGATGCTAATATGCAACTCACAGGACCATTACAAGGATTAAATAAACAAGAAAGCGCTGGACAAATGTAATTTCTCTTTGCCTCCTTTGCATGCGGAATGTGACTGCTTGCAATCCAAGCATACAAAACAGAAACTGAATTTTTAAAACTCTTACTTTCCAAGCAGGTTTCACGGGATGCGTCGCTGAGGCACATAGTGCTATTTTATTATGTACAGAAAAGCAAAGTGAGGACTTCCCTGGTGGCGCAGTGGTTAAGAATCCACTTGCCAATGCAGGGGACATGGGTTCAAGCCCTGATCTGGGAAGATCCCACATGCCGTGGAACAACTAAGCCCATGCGCCACAACTACTGAGCCTGTGCTCTAGAGCCCGTGAGCCACAACTACTGAGCCCATGTGCCACAATTACTGAAGCCCGCGCACCTAGAGCCGGTGCTCTGCAGCAAGAGAAGCCACTGCAGTGAGAAGCCCGTGCACCGCAGCCCCTGCTCGCTGCAACTAGAGAAAGCCTGCGCACAGCAAAAAAGACCCAAAGCAGCCAAAAAAAAATAATAAATAAATTTATTGTTTAAAAAAGAGAGAATCAGGGCAAGCAACTTTCACAATCTGTGTAAGACACGAAGACAGAGATGGCTCAGGTAAGCATAATGAACAGTGTAACCCTGCACTTCCTAGGGACTATTCAGTCCTCCACGATACCTTTCAGGAAGCGTGGGCACAGTAATTATTAAAAGGTCCTACACCATTTTTATAAACGGTCAATGCCAGTTGGAAACACTCTTGCCAGAGAGCCAAGAGATAAGTGAAACTTGGTCGTTTTAAGAATAAATAAATAAATAAATAAATAAATAAATCCCACCATGACGGTTAAAACTAGAAAATATTGGAGAGTTTTGGGGAACTCCTAATCCAGCAAATAAGACCTAATGCATTTGAAGGCTTCAATCACTTAATTATATTAGCATCCAAGTTCATGGTGACTTCTCTAACCCCAGCTGACAAATTTTCTTCTGAATAAATACACAGATCAGTTAATTGGGGTATAAAAATACACAAACTAATGCTCAGAAACATCTGGATCTGACCTTAATACGGCAAATATAATCAGACCTAAATGGTGTGTGTGTGTAGCTGACATGGGACAGGGCGCAGTCTTTGGAGATTAGTTGCTTAGATTAGGTGCTTAAGCAACATTATTACAAGTTGTCATCAAATTACATTTGTTTGGCCAATCTCACTTCTCTAGGTGATTCATCCTGGGAAAGAAACAACACCCTAAAGATTGTCAGATTAATTCTAAAGAAATTAAAGGATGATGATGTTTTTTCTTTGCTTGGGAACAATAGGAATTCTAGAAGGCCGTGCTTCACCCAAACTTAAAAGAAGCAAAAAAAAAAAGAAAGATTAAAAAAAAGTGAAGAACCACTGGATAAATCTGATCAAGAACTTACATTAGCTACTTGTTTAGGTGGATAAGTCGACTTCCACTAAAGTCTAAAAAGGAGTTTTAAGAGCTGGCCCCTTTGTCAGAGTGCTGGGAAATGAAAGAATGACTCACTTTATACTTGATGTCAAAATCTTGATGAGCACTGGCTTTCGTGTTTCTAAATCAACAAACAGCATTGTATAATGTTGCTCAGGCCATAAGCCAGGAAGTGGCCAGTGACCCTATACTCCTTTCTCTGTCACGGGTAAAGCTAGTGGCCAAGACAGTGTGTCCTGGGCACGGGGGGGGGGGTTCCTTCTAACTCTGTGTCATCCTGGGAGACTTGCCCAGCCTAATGCGGCGTGATTTTGCCATCCTAGACAGAGACTATTGACACACAGTTTAAATAGTCATTTAGTCTATTTTATAATGAAGCCTGTGATAGACAGTCTCAAGGACATCTGCCAGAGATGAATAAAGCAGAGGACTCAACTCCCATGTAGAATCATCTCCTCCAGAACACATATTCCAGGATTCATTCTGCCAACACATCATTTCCCACTCAATGTGCAGAGAAAGCAGAGGACTGCACCTGGAACCACAGCCAGAAAGGTCACCAGGTACTTACTGTTCCTTCCATTAATGATGGCTGGTGCCAGCCTCTGTCCCCGATTAGGGGTGGGGAGGGGGGCTGTTCCTGAAGATTGTGAAATCTGTCAATGAATGTCCGTCCCCCCGCTCCACCGCCTGGTACCCTAAAGCCCTGTAGCTGTTCCAAGTTGTGATTATGTTTTTTCTGCTAAGTATCAAATTCTGACCTAAACTGTGGTCATTCTAGTCCAAATCTGGCAGATTTTTTTTTTCCCACACTGCTGCAGAAGAGAACAACCTCCTTTGGAAAGCTGTCTAAATTCAGGACAATCAGAGTCATCTTCTTGAGAACAGGGACCATAACTTTTCAGTGTTCGTACTCATAATTGAATTTCCGTGCTTTCTGTCAATGGCTCTCTCTCTGAACATAGATGTCTATTCTGCTGGAAAAATCCATAGATACCTCTTAAAAAAAAAAAACACAGCTTTATTGAGATGTATTTTACATACCAACTCAATGGTTTTTAATATATTTACACAGAGTTGTGCAACCATCACCATAATCTATCTTAAGATGGCAAGGAAACTTCTCCAATGTTCTCTGGACTGTAAGCTCTAAGAGGGTAGGGATCATGTCTGCCTTGTTTGCTGCTCCATCCCTGGCACCAGGTCTAGCACCTGGCCTAGCACCTGGCACAGAGTAAGAGTTCAGTAAGTATTTGTGATAAACACTTTCATGCTGCCCCAGGGCCAGCCTGAACCTTCCAGATCCCTAAGTTTCCTAGATACGAGAAATAACTACTTCTTTCCTCCAACAGAAACTTTCAATTCAGCTCATCTCCCTACGGTAGGCAGAATGATCCCTGAGGTTCCCAGTGTGCACACCCTGTATATGTACAATTCCTTCACCTTGAATGGGGGTGGGCCTAATCAGACCATTCTTTTTGAAAAAGAGTAGAGGTCAGAGACAAGTCAGAGGTTCAAAGTTGGAGCAAATGCTTTCCTGTTGGCCAAGGGGCAAACGGCCACATTGTGGCGAGGGCCACATGGCAGGAAATAGCAGGTGGCCTCTAAGAGCTGGCCCCTAGCTGATGGCCAGCAAGAAAGGGGAGACTTAGTCCTACAGCCACAAGGAATTGAATTCTGCCAACAACCACGTGAACTTGGAAGAGTACTCCAAGCTCCAGAAGAACATGGAGCTGCTAAGTTTGTGAAAATTTGTTATATAACAATAGATATTGAATATACTCTTCCAGGAATCTGGAGGAAGGCAGACTGATTACATTAGCTCCCAGGAGTGAATGGCCTCAAACTTCTCAGAGGTACTGCTGTGGAATTTTAAAATGAGGAGGTTTTTAATAAAAAAGAATCTCTAGTTTGCAAAATTTCAAGAGGTATAAAGCTTAAGTGAAAAACTTAAACAGTGTGAAGGAAAACATCTAGGGACAGCTTTCCTAAAAGGTTCCTATTTTTCTCAGCTTCTTCTCATCCATTCATTCAGCAAGCATTTACTGTGTGCCAGACCCAAGGTTTAAGCACTAGAGCTGCCCTATCCAATATGGCAGCCACCAGCCACATGTGACCCTTGAACCCTGCAAAGTGGCCAATGGGAATTGAAATGTGCTAGCACAGGGAACTCTGCTCCATATTCTGTAATAACCTAAAAGAAAACAATTTGAAAAAGAAAAGATACATGTATATGTATAACTGAATCACTTTGCTATATACCTGAAACTAACACAACATTGTTAATCAACTATGCTCCAATATAAAAAAAAATTTAATAAAAAAAAAAGAAATGTGCTGCAAATGGAAAATACACACTGGATTTCAAAGACTTCGTATGAAAGAAAAAATAAGTTAAAAGATCTTGTTAGTGTTTTCTTATGTGGATTACACGTTGAAAAGATAGTGATGGAGATGGATGACAAACAAGTAAATAAGTACAGATTAAGATAAATGCAAAAGGAGGGGAGGGATAAATTGGGAGACTGGGATTGACATATACACACTACTGTGTATAAAATAGATAGCTAATAAGAACCTGCTGTATAGCACAGGGAACTCTACTCAGTACTCTGTAATGACCTATATGGGGATAGAATCTTAAAAAGAGAGTATATATGTATATGTATAACTGATTCACTTTGCTGTACAGCAGAAACTAACACACCATTGGAAATCAACTATACGCCAATAAAAATTTTTTAAAAAGATAAATGCTATGAAGGAAATAAGTGCAAAGATACAGAATAATAGGGGAAAACTATTTTATATGGAGTGGTCAGGAAAGATGTCTCTGAGGAGTTAACATATCCACTTATAAACCTGCAAGACTGCTATTAACTCTCAAGTTTTAACACATGACAGCACCAGGGGCTGGGGAGCTTGAGAGGACTGACAAAGGCAGCTGGTCAGCTGCAGGGCTATCACGTTGCACCGTTCCGTTTGGGTTCCATGTAAATGGCGCCCCCTGGAGGTGTGCACCCCGAGATCCTATTTGTATGAATTGCTTCTAAGTTTTCATAAGATACTTTTTTCAAACTTTACATTTTCCAGATACAATTTGTTTTCCAGTTTTAATAGTTATAACACACTTCAACTTCATCTGCCATGTAGCCTACAAAAAATCTCTACTTGGGAATACAACAAAATTCCTGATTTCAAGCATGAGACACAGAGGGCAGGCAGTTGGCAGTCTGCAATCTGAAATTCTTTTTTCCGTCTCCCAGCGATTTGCTAAATTTTGTCTCCCAGCGATTTGCTAAAGATTTGTAAAACCTTCCTGACTTCTTGCTACAAATCAGCTGGTTTCTGTATTTGTCTTCTTCTCTGAACAGAGGCAGACACGTTTGCTAGTTTTCAAAAAAGTTTTCAGAGTTACTTGACCATACAGACCTCCAGGCAACAGAAAGCAGGCCAGAATCCACAGAGGCCAGCCAGGGCACCTGCGCCCTCACTCAGGCGGCCAAAGCAATGAACCTCGACGTACTTTTCCAGTAATCGCTGCCCCTGAAAAACACACTTACTGCCTTTCACTGTGCACACACTTTTATATTTAAAAAAACAAAACAAAACATCTTTGTGAACCCTCTGCCCTACACACACACACACACACACACACACACACACACACACACACGCACACTTCCCTGATTGACACTGGGGCAAGGAAGAGATCTTAAAGAGGTTAAGTGTTGAAAATAGATTATTTTTTAAAAAAAAAACTACCTATAAAAAATAGTATTCTCCATTCACCAAAATGAGAGCCTTTCTGAAAGGAAGATGCCTCACTTTCCCTAATATCAGTTATAGTCAATCAGATACAGTGTTTTGAAGTTGATTTTTAAGGGCCTTGGGAATTCACCCCCTGCCTTTGTAATGAAAAGCAAAAGTTAATTACTACCCACTTTTAACTAGGGTTTTGTTAACAATAGTGTTTTTGTTTTTTTTTTCTCCCAAGGCCTAGAATCTGTTTCATGTGACAGGCATTCACACCCAAATCACAGGGAAAATGCAGTGTCCTTTCTCCACAAAGTCACTTTCACTGACCAGCCAGGAAGACAGCATCTGCTCCTCGTTGTCTGTTCTATTAGTGGTGAAAGGTTTGCACTGATCCATTAACCCACCCCCCACTTCCCGGGTGCCCCTCACGACCAAGAAGGGAGCTTTGGGAGACAGCTGGGCAGCAATGAGCAACACTGTTCCCTGATGACTGTGAAACAGGCCAGAGAAGCTAACGGGATCACCCAGAGATCACTCACAACCCCAGCCTTCGTCCCTCCCAACTAAGCTAACAATTAGGAAAAACAAAAGTCAAATAGTGCTCATTCTTAAAAAAAAAAAAATTCCAAAATTATGTTTATGAGGAACCCTGGAGAAGGTCTATGAGATTAATCCAAGGAGTCTTTTCTCCTTTACATTCAAGGATATCACTTTGTACAGAAAACAAAGTGTTGATGAAAATATCAAATTTAAAACCTCTTTCCTGGCCTTCCCTGGTGGCACAGTGGTTAAGAATCTGCCTGCCAATGCAGGGGACACACAGGTTGGAGTCCTGGTCCGGGAATATCCCACATGCCTCAGAGCAACTAGCCTGTGCGTCACAACTACTGAGCCTGTGCTCTAGAGCCCGTGAGCCACAACTACTGAGCCCACACGTCACAACTACTGAAGCCCACGCACCTAGAGCCCATGCTCTGCAACAAGAGAAGCCACCGCAATGAAAAGCCCGCGCACCGCAACGAAGAGTAGGCCCCGCTCGCCGCAACTAGAGAAAGCCTGCGCGCAGCAGCAAAGACCCAACGCAGCCAAAAAATAAATAAATAAATTTATATATGAAAAAAACCCTCTTTCCTTAAAGAATTTCTGTCCCAATAGGTTTGCAGATGCATTTCATGAAAATGCTTTAAAACGGAGCAAAAAGGAACACTGTTGGGCATTTTGGCATCTTCATTTATGTCATTCCAGAGACGGCATCACCCCTATCCCAAATCTGTTCTCAGAAATGTGCGCAAGAAAATTCTCTGGGGACTCAGGGGAGCCTGGATAAAGTGCGCTGGCTCCCTGCCAGGACAAAGAATAAAATAATATTCTGTTAAAAAGTTGGGTTTTTTTTTTTTCTTTTCTCTCTCTTTCTTCTTTTCTTGGAGGGGAGTGTTTCTGTTTTCCATCGTGCATCAAATCCCTGAAGATCGGGCTTCCCTGGTGGCACAGCGGTTCAGAGTCCACTTGCCGATGCAGGGGACACGGGTTCGTGCCCCGGTCCGGGAAGACCCCACGTGCCGCAGAGCGGCTGGGCCCGTGAGCCATGGCCGCTGAGCCTGCGTGTCCGGAGCCTGTGCTCCACAACAGAAGAGGCCACAACAGTGAGAGGCCCGCATACCGCAAAAAAAAAAATCCCTGAAGATCACAAGTAAATCCCTGACATTAATGTTGATGCAGTCAGAAAAGGAAGTATTAAACACCAAAGCAAGCAATGAAGTTGAAAAGATTCCCACCTTAGATCATACTGGGCTGTGCTCAGCTCTTGGAAGATGCTTATCTTACCGATAAGGACCTGCCAGGGAGGAGTGATCAGACTGTGCTCCACGGAGCCCTGAAGATGCAGTTTGGGACCAGGATGCTGGGACCAGTGGCAGCACCAAGGAGTGGCTTAGGAGGGAAGGGCCTTGAACTCCACCATAATCTGCATTGAGCCACACATCCAAAAGCTACCCCCCCCCAAAAATACAATCTAAGGAAAACCAGTGGACTTGTTATACAAAAGCAGCTTCAAAGAGAGGCCCCTGGCCACTTTTAGGGGCAGTTGACAACCCCTAAAATTCCCCTAAGAAGACAAGGTCAGAGTCTCCAACCCACCTTCCAACTAGAGAGTGATTTAGTCTCCTGCTTTGCACATTCGGCTTAGGGATATTTCCTTCCAACAAGGAATCCCAGCAAAAGAGCTTTGCTCCGGGTTCTGGCCTAGACCTTGCCCTTGGCTATGAGATGGGCAATTAACTGCACCTTCTATAGCTCTAGTCTTCTCCTCCACAAAATGAAATGCTTCAACTCTAGACCATCTCTAATGGTCCTTCCAAGTCTAAAATTCTAGAATCTATATCACCAAATGTTTCAAATGAAGACAATGACAACTGTCTCTTCATAGGCAACTATTGGCTCCCAGGGACCTTTGTTGTTTAGAACTTTCCAATGGGCTTATATTTAGTTCAGAGACAACAACATTGAAAATAAATGAGGAGACTATTCCAATGAAGTGGGGTTTTTTTAAATTAAAATAAATCCATGGGGGCTTCCCTGGTGGCACAGTGGTTGAGAGTCCACCTGCCGATGCAGGGGACATGGGTTCGTGCCCCAGTCCGGGAGGATCCCACATGCTGCGGAGCGGCTGGGCCCGTGAGCCGGGGCCGCTGAGCCTGTGCATCTGGAGCCTGTGCTCCGCAACGGGAAAGGCCACAGCAGTGAGAGGCCCGCGTACCGCAAAAAATAATAATAATAAAAAAAATAAATCCATGGGATGTTACTTATAATTCTTTACTCTGATATGAATGTCTGAAAAACAAAACACCAACACTGATCTAGACTGTAGTTCAGCTTTACTTGCTTTATCTCCCAGAGCTGTTCTTCTTTCCTGGAACTAAGGAATATTTTATGAGTTAAAATAAGGCGAGAGAAATAGTAGAAACTAGCACACTCTATACCAATTCAAAAGGTCTTTGATTTTTCATTTAGTTGATAGTGCTGACTTTTTCTGTTTTCAAGAATTTTTTTTTTTTCTAGATTAAACATGAGTAACGGGCAAGCAGAGTAAGGAGAAACAAATACTAATGGTTTTACCATGGTTCTGGCTTGGCTATTAACTAGTTGTGTGGCCTGGCGCACATTACTTAACCTTTCTGAATCTCTGTTCACTCATCTGCAAAATGTGGATAACACACCAGTCTCCCTTACACTCCCCTCCAAGAAGAGTTAAACTAGATAAGACCAGGGAAAAAGAATGGACATACAGTGTTGGTCCTTTTGATGACTCTCCAAAACAAGGGCATTTGTCTCGTTTTTAAAAGTATGGACATTGCTACTAATTAACTGTGGTTGTCAGAACAGGGACAAATCCTAGAAGTTTCATGTAGGCTGAATCAGGCCCAAAGCAAATCAAGAGTTGTAGCAAAAGTGAGGTTTCTAAAAGTCTACTAAAGTGGATGGTAGTTGTCTTCTTTGAAGATAATGCCTTCCCAGTTTTCAGAGTTAAGGTTGGGAGGACACAGTGCTAAGGTGGATGGTGGATTGTGGGGTTCACTACCAGTCAGACCCTAGGGGTCTAACCTCTGGCAAGCTGGGCCTCGCGTCCTCATCCATCATCTGACTTGGTTAATCTGAATCCTTCCGCTTTGAAACCCTGCTCAATCTAAACTGCCCCTCTGCTTCACTAACAAAGAAGAAAACTACTTCCGAATATGACCTTACAGACACTGAATCATGCTTTGGTCCAAATGAATTACACATTAATTAAGTTATAATTATACATTATATTACAGGCCGAGTCTCATTTCATTTGCCAATCAAGAAAGGAAGGGTCTCCACCGATACCACTCAAATATGATTACTTCTCCCCAAAGTTGTAGTTATTTCAGTACAAAAATAAATGTGGAGAAAGAGCAGTGTCTGAGGGTTCAAGAAAGCCTGAGAAGGGAAAAAAACAGAATAAAGAGATTTTGTAGGTAGTACAGAAGATTCTAGAGCTGGTTACTTTCTTGACTATCACCTGCAATGGGGGGCATTTCATGCAGTACCAGCATTGCCCCTAGATCCCAAACTCCTCTCAATAAATAAAGGCATTAGGAGGAGATGGAGTGGAAGCAGACACACCTCCAAGCTGAACTACTCCAGCTCATCTGCTCAGGGGTGAGATCTCGATAACCTTTTCTAGAAAAACTCCGGTTAACCAGTTTCATTCATTTGCCTCTCCCATCGTCCACATAGCATTGTGTGCTGCTTTTCCACGTGATTTACACTGTCTGCCTACCCACATGGCATCCCTCCTTCAAGAACTTGCTCAAATGTTATCTCCTCCAAAGCCAACGAACTGCACCGCTCGGTTGATCATTGGGGTGGGGGCTGATCTCTTTGGCAGCCAGCGTCCCTAGAATACATTTTGTAAACTCGGAGCTATACTTTGATCTTGCCTTGGATTGTACTTGGCTCTTCCTTAACACTTGCTCCAGGCAACAAATGTAGACAAGTCCCCACCTTTTTCTCTCCCAAAGCACCTCGCCCCTTCCCCAAGTAGTGGCTCAGTAACATGTCTGACAGATTAAGTGCACTGTATTTAAACATAAACACGGTTTGGGTCGCCGGTGTCATGTGTGTTGCCACACCAAACCACACTGGTAAGTTTCAAATTGCCTTGATTGGCTTCAAGCTCCCACGATGTCCCTGGACAAGCGCTAAGCAATTGTGAAATCACCAAAGATAAGGAGGCAGAGCGGGAATAAAGGAAAGCCGGGGCCTGAATAATCCTCACTGAGTCATCGTTTCCTGAAAGATCGAGCTTGAGGCTTGGGGTGGGGGAAGGGGGTGGGGAGGGAGAGGTTCGGGAGAAAGGAACCTGAGCAGCGCGCGGAGAACGAGCCCAGGACAAGCACCCTCCCCTCGCCCTGAAGCTGCGGGACCCGGGAACCCGGACCGGGCCCGCACCCACGTGCTGGAGCGCCCCCCTGTGGCCGCTCCGCAGCCCCCGCCGTTCCCCGCTCGCCCGCAGAGAGCTCTCCCCGCGGCCCAAGAAACAAGACAAGCAGAAAGTTTCCGACCCAGGCGGTTAGAGAAAGGTCGAAGCCAGGTCCGGGGGCCTCGAAGCGCGGGCGTGGCGGGAGAGGCGCCCAGTTTGGCGGCGACGGCAAGGGGTCCGAGCCCAAACGGACCCCCCGACGGTTCCGAGGTGCCCCGAGGCGGGGCCCGGGCCCTCCAAATCCCGAGGGCGAAGGGCTTCTCCCTTACCCCAACCTTCCGGCGAAGGGCGGGAGGGGAACCTGGGCCCACGCCAGGTCGGATTGCCCCCCCAGCTACCAGGGCATGCTTGGGGCTCTTGGGTTTGCTTTATTCATTTTCTTAATTGGAAGGAGGGGGCGACCAAATCCCTTTGGCGCATTCTGATCCCCAGCAATCTGGATTCTGGTAGCCCCCCCCCAAAACCCACCTGCAGTCCACCGCCCCACCCAACGCCGCCCTCCTTGCTGGGGTGACAAGTGGAAGCAGTAATTCCACTTCCTCCTCCCCCTCCAGCCTCCCGGTTTGGAAGGCAGTTTTCCACCAGGGTTTCCCCGCCGCCCGCAGTGGACCCGCCGGCCGGGAGGCGCGGCGCCCCGGAGCCGGGGACGGGGAGTGGGCGAGGCCGGGCCCGGCGCGGCGCTTACCTCGGCTACGGTGAGCGGCATGCAGATCCGGTACTCCTTCAGCAGCATGGTCCTGCCGGCCGCGGACCCCCGAGGCGGGAAGAGGGGGGCTCCCCCAGACCAACAAGGCTGCCGCCCAGGCTCAGGGCAAAGCGCCCGGAGCCCCGTGCTCGGACCCGGGCGGCGAATTAGCCCCGGCGGTGCGCTCAGGTCCTGGCTTCCTCCTCTCCGCCCGAGAGCATGTCAAGGCTTGGGTCCTGGTGTTCGCGGCTCCCCCGCCTCCTTCCTCGCCGAGGTCGATCCGCCTGGAACGCGGTGTTGCAAAGTCAGCCAGGGAGGGAGGGAGACCCACTGGAAACCGCTCTGATCGGCAGCCCGGGGCAGTAGTAGCGGGCGCCAGATCAGGACATGCCCGGCAGCGGGCGAGGGAGGAAAAATAAGAGAGATTTCCAAAAATTAAAACGAATGCACAAAAGTCACCCGCTCGATCCGCCTCTGAAACCAGATCTGAACCTGGCGACCCCCCTTTTCCGGCCGGTCTGCCCAAGGCTAATGTCACCAGGCACACATTGCTGACGGAGCCAGAGATGCTGACTTTCCAGACAAAGGCTCGATCGGCTGTGCTCCTTGGGCGGTAAACAAGATTTCCTGCTCTTTTTAGGGCCGGTCCCCGAGGCGCTTCAGGGCTCGCTGGGGGAGAAAAGGGAAGCCGCCGCCGCCGCTCAGCTCTGCCGGGCTGGGGCTCCGGGTTCCTCCGACCTCGGCTCGCGGCTGCGAGGGGCGGGCGGGAGGAAGCTGGCGCCTTCCGTGCGCGTCCCCTCCCCCGAGTCCGGATCCCCGAGCGCCGTGCGTGCCCGAGAGTTTGCAGCCACCTCGCCGGGGCCGGAGAGTCGGCGCCGAGCTGCAGTGTGCCTCGGGCCGGGGAGGTGGGTGCGGGAGGAGCGAGCGCGAGCGAAGCTGACATCAGCAGCCGCCTCGGCGGGGAGGGTAGCCCCATCCGGCCAATGGGGAAATGGCAAAGAATGTGGAGGATTTAAACAAAACAGCATGTCTCTTCCCGGCTGCTGCCAGACGGCAGGGCTGCCGCGGAGAGCCGAGGCCGGCCGGCGATGGGGAGGATCGGAAAAGGGGGCTCCCTTCGGCTCCTTTACCCTTTGAATCTGTTCTCAAATGTACCCCGGGTGCCACAGTGCTCTGTCCAGCCACTCTGGGTAGTTTCTGGGTCCAAGGTACAGAAGTGCCCCTTGACCTTTAGAGAAGGTTTTTACAAATGCCCACCGAGAGCGTTTTCACTTTGGTCCAGTAAGCAAGTCCAGCGCTGGAGAGGCGATGGGATTTGGGAGCAGGAGAGCAAACCCTTGCCTGGTTTCCTAACTGGTTTCAGAGCAGGAATCCAGAAACTGGAAAGTCCAACAATGTGAATGAAAATGAAATCCAAACAGAAAGACACACAAACCAGGGGGAACATGAACCAGGCATAGCCTTTTACCTCTCCTGGCCCTGCTCTGCAGTCTGACTGCAGGCTTCGCAGAGCAGCAAGAATAGGTTTTCCTGTCAGCATTCCCAAGTTCAAAAAGTCACAGTGAAATGTCAGTGAAAATGCCTGGAGTGTTGGTATTTCATCCATATTAAACAGATCCCTCATTTTAACCACAAGAGGCACATTCTTCAGTTACTCAGGAAGCTGCATGTAACTGCTGAAGTCTGTTTTTCATTTGTCTGGTGTTTTTAAGCTTGTTTTTCTGAAAAGTTGCTGGATGAAAAATGCATCAGTTGCCTCTCTGCAGAATAACCTGCAAGCATCATCTTTCCTCAGAAAAAATATTCATGCTCTAAGATCCTGCAGCTCCTCACAGGGCTGTGGATGGCGATACTGATGGCCTCAATCTTATAGTATTTAAAATTGTAAGTAATAAGTAATTAACCAATATAACTATGGTGGGCTGTGGCTAAAATCATCCAGATGGCTGGAGAGAAATTATAACTGTGTGAATATAATACAAAGGCTGATAGAAAAATGACACCCTCTATCCAGCTTATATTCTAGGGAAAAAACTATTTTCTAGATAAATGCTTCCCAGAGTTGGCTCAGAAAGATTCACAGCAACTAATTGAAGCTAAACCAAATTCCTCGAGGTAGAAAATCTAAATCTGACACTGTACTGCTGAATAATAACACATGAAAGCCTGTGATACGCAGAGGATGCTCAAGCTGTTTTTCTTTTTCCTGCTTCTCACTAAAACACGGCGTAGTGGCTTCACTTCTGGCACTTAAAACTCTTCCCAGAGGCAGCTAGGGGATGTATTGGCTAGCCACACATGCATATGCACACACGACATCAGAGTAGGTGGACAAATTCCTGGCTTTCCTAGATGTTTCCTGACATTGATTCTGTATAATGAAGTATTTTACTGATGAATATTACGGTTGAGGAACTACTTCTCCGAATCTCGCAAACTGCAAATTACCACATATATGCTTCTGTCCTTTCCCCTCTGCTAAACTGACTTCTTTCCTGAACTTTTCCTTTTCAGTCAGTCCGCACGCCTGGTCACATGACCCTTGTTCAGGCACAGCTCTAATCCTTCTGCCTTCAACACCTCTTAGTGATTCTCTGTGGTCTAACTGAGCAAGTTAAAATTCCCTGGCGGGAGGATCGAGGCTCTGAATCTACCTTTCCCACAGAGCCCCATCACCCTTCCCCGGCCCTGCTCCAGCCAAATGAAGAAACTCTGTTGTCCAGAGAAGGGCTCCACTTACTTCGATCCTTCTGCTCTTGCCACTGCCTTCACAGAGAATCCTCTCCCACTCCCTCCCTCAGGACACAATTAAGCAGCAGGGCACTGACAATCTGTGTTGTTGGAAAGTGATTCTGATGGTAGTGTGTTGGATGGGTTGGGACAGAAGGATACCAGAGGCCAGAGGTTTATATGACTGTAATTCTAAAGGAGACAACGGGGAGGGTCTGAATTAGACAGCGAATGAAGAAAAAACAATGAATTTAAAAGATATGGATAGGACTTGGGAACCGATGGGTTTTCTCCACAACAGTGCTTGGGAGAGGGGAGGGCAAAGAGAGAGCGTATTCATTCATAACTCATTCACACAAGGGAGGAGGGCGCCATCTACTGGTCAGACACCTTGCTTTAAAATGTTTTAAGTCACCTCGTCAGCAAGAGTCTGGCGAGAACTGTATCTTTGTTTTCTTTTCAACCGACGGAGTTTGCAATATCCATTTCCAAAGAGCCTTGAAGGTGTTGCTATCATCACTATGGATGGTAGCGATGTTCCATTAACAACGTACACTCTACAGTTACGGATCATCACATATTAAAAAGTGTGGATGGGGAGCAGAGGGCAAAGAGAAGAACCAAGAGTAAAGTTACCAGTGAGGAATGATGCGACCAAAAGGAAGAGAGTATTAGCCTACTCATGTCCATGACAGCATATATTCTCAGATGGGTGACACCCTCTGAAGGCAGGGGGTGTCAGAACGCGAGATGGGGGAGGTGTGCATCTCAATCAATCATCTGGGGAGCTGTTCAACCCATTGTGTTCACCCGAATTCTGTTGATTCACCTCCTCCCCCACATTGAAACCTCTTCCCAGTTTGTGTGGGAAAAAAAAAACTGTAGGGCTCTAGTTCTAGTTCTGTAACTAGGATCTGAAAGAAGAGTGTATCAACAGACTTTGTGACTCTTCCTATTTTATTCCAAGAATATCCCCTGGTACTTGTAAAGTAAGCTATTGTGGTTCTTTCCATCTTCCTATTTCCTCCTCACTAAAGTCTCTGGGTTAATCAAGGCCCAATGAGAATCCTATCTCTTACGTGGAGCCATTCTAGATAACTCTTTACCTTTCTAGACAACCCAGATCACTGATCTGGACTATTCATTTTGGTTCTGGTTTGTATGCCAGTGTGGCCTTCATATATATAATGTCATATCCTTTACTTGAAGTGTTTCACTTGTTCTCCAATTCCCCAACATGATGGTAACCTTCCTGAGGAGATGGGCCATGTCCTATTGTGTCATCTGTAAAGTGTAGCCTGGTTTGAGGGATATTGTGGGTACCCAATCAAGGTCTATTAGGTGTATGCATATGAGTTCAGGATTCTCGACCTTGGCACTATTGACATTTGATAACAGATAATTCTTTGCTGGGGGAATCACTGTAGGATTCAGCAGCATCCCTGGTCTCTACACACTGAGTATCAGTAGCAATCCCACCCACACACCCACGTACATTGCCAAATATGGGGATGGGTGTGGAGGGGGGGAACTGCTGCAGTGGAGAATCACTGCATTATGTAACATTCATTAATCTTATCTAAATGTGTAGCTACTCCAAAGAAGCTTTTGAAGAGACTGAACTTCAACTTGGTTTAGAGCTAAGGAGAGAAGGAACAGAACAAAACTGTTATATCACAGTTCTATAAAGATGTCCCCTTCTCATTCCCATGCTCTGCTTTCTATTAGCCAAGTAGCCCTTGATAAAGGACTTAACTTTAACCTTGATCATTTGGTTACGGTAATGTCTACCAAGTTTTTCTATTGTAAAGTGACTAGTTTTCCCTTTCCATACTCTATTCTTTGGAAGGCAGTCTTGAAGTGCAGCCCACACTCAAGGGAGCAGAGCTAAGCCCCACCCCCTCAAGGGGAGGGTATCTACACACACAATATGGTATCCTGCGAGATGTGTCCTTTCTCCCTCATTTGTGTGTTCATTCAATTATTTACTTATATCAGTGTGGACTCAGGCATATTTCTTCTCTACTTTGAGTTATAATTCAATACGACGTTATTTTTGTTGTTCACACTGGTCCAGCTTTGGCCATTGGTAGCTCTTCCAGGTCGGTTCCTGCGTCCTTTTGACATGCCCCTCCCCCTCTTTAAGGGCGATTTTTGAAAACCAAAGTTATACTTTGCAATTAATTTTTGTTTTATTAAACATTATTTAATTCCAGAGGAGGCTATGTCTATATATTCCTGTGTGTGTGTGTGTGTGTGTGTGTGTGTTTTAAACACTTGTATGTCTAACCTTGTTAGGTCCTATGCAAATGTTAAATTCATTCTTAATAAAACTACACAAAGCAAGTCCCAAAGCAATTCTTATGTGTAGACCCATTTATCAGTCCTCTATTAAATACGGAGAATGACTTTGATGTGGAATTGCTTACAGCTGTGCAGTAAATGCTCATAAAATAAAGATTAATTGACAATGATGTGGTACAAATTGCTTCACATGGGAAAAAACCCTGGAGGATCCGTGGCCAAACGTATGGTTTTGTCTTCTTTTTTTTTAATAAATAAGCTAGTAATAAATTTTATGAAGGTTTCACTTTTTATTGCATTACCTGTTTTTACAGAAGTTGGCAAACACTGGAATATTTTGAGATGAATTATGAGAGGATCTGTAACCTATACTCACTGGAGAGAAATTTTAGTGATGAAAGAAGACGTTGTCCTTGACCCTGAGTATCCTTTAAGAGGAAGTAACTGTGCAACCATAACTTACGGTAACTCTTTAATGCCAAATTATATTTGACCTAGTATCATCAAATGATGTCAACACAGATCCAGAAATAGTATTTCTTAGCTATGTAGTGCCATAGAGACGTCATGGAATTTGACTTTTTGTGGAACATTTTAAATGTCCCCAGAGAGAAGAAGGAATTATGTTTGCTATTAAGAGTATGTAACCATTTATATCAAAACCCCAGTTTAGAAATTGCGTAGGTGACTACAGTGCAGCTGAATAATGGCCCCCCAAAGACATCAGGCCCTAAGCCCTGGAAACTGAAAATGTTACCGTATTGGAAAAAGGGTCTTGGCAGATGTGGTTACGTTAAAGACTTTGAGATGAGACTACCGTGGATTATCTGGATGTCCCTAAATATAGTCACAAGTATCTGTGTAAGAGAAAGGCAGGTGGACATCTGACACACACACACACAGAAGAGGAGAAGGCACTGTGACCATGAAAGCAGAGACTGGAGTGATGAGATCCCCGCAAGCCAAGGGATGCCCACAGCCACCAGAAGCTGGAAGAGGCAAGGAACAGACTGTCCCCTAGAGCCTCCAGAGAGAACATGGCCCTGCCATACCTCGATTTCAGCCCACTGACACTGACTTCAGACTTCTGGATTCCAGACTCTGAGAAGATCAGTTGCTTTTGTTTCAAGCCACCAAATTCATGGTTATTTGTTACAGAAGCAAGAGTAAATGGATACAATGACTTAGGTATGCCTTTACTCACCTGACATTTACCCAAAAGATAAAATATTTTTCTTTACAAAATGAGTCATAACAGACTTGAAAATATCAAGTTCTCCCATTGCCTTTAAAATAAGCAATTTATAAAAACAAATATTTTGGAAATTCCCTGGTGGTCCAGTGGTTAGGACTCGGCACTTTCACTGCCCGGGTTCAATCCCTGGTCAGGGAACTAAGATCCCGCAAGCGGTGCGGCCAAAAAAATATATAAGTAAATAAATAAAAACAAATATTTTACAAACAAATATTTTACACACATTTCAGGAAGTGTTCTGTAATGTAAGCCCCGCGACTTTCAATACCATCAGTATGTTAATGCCTCCTAACTTCAAACCTCTAGCCCAAATTACTCCCTTTAATTTGACATTTGTATATCCACTTGCCTTCTCAGCATTGTCACTTGGATACCCAATAGGCACCTCAAATTAACATATCCAAAACTGACTCCTGTCCTTTTCCTTCTGACTTTCTTGTCCCCAGTCTGCTCCATCTTGGCAAATGGCAACTCCATCTTTTCAGAGATTAAGCTCAAAAATCTTGCAGACATGTTTGACCCCTTTCCTCTCATAACCAACCACAAGTCCTATCTTGGCTCTATTTTCAGATTATATCCAGGATCTAGCCACTTCTTACCACTTCTACTGCCTGCACCCTCGTCCAAGACACCATCATTTTCCCCCTGCATTATTGCAAAAACTTTCTAACTAGTCTCCCAGCTTCTGCCCAGCAGAAAACAGCTTCTGTCTCTTAGGAAATAGAGTGATTCTTTTACTATGTAAATCAGGTCCTGCCACTCCTTTGCCCCAAACTCCCATTGGCTCTCCATCTCACTCAGATTAAAAACCAAGTCCTTCTAATGGTCAAATTGCCTTAAATCTCATCTCCTACAACTCTCGCCCTTACTCATTCTGTTTTTCAAACAAGCCAGGCATGATCTGATTGCTCTCAGCTCAGGGTTCTTGCTCCTGCCTCTGCCTGGAATCTTCATCCCCCAGCAACCTGCAAGACTCCCTTACTTCAGGTCTTAGCTCACTGGCGATGCCCTCTTCGACCACCTCCCAAGCACTATCATCCCTGGCACATATTTACATGTTGATTTTCTGTCTTCCTCCCCATTAGAATGTTCACTTCACAAAGGCAGGAACTTTGGGTCAGATATGTGCACAGCCAATAAGCTGAAAGTGCCAGAAATGCCAAATATGAAAAAATATATATACCAATGTAGCAATTAATATATAGGCACACTATTTTCAATAATTAGTATCATAATATATATTACCATGGTTCTTTCTGAATAAACTTTTTCCAATCAGTACTTCTCCCTTCATTTTAGATTCCTTATTCTTTTTTTTTTTTTTTTGGCCATGTGGCGTGGCACGCAGGTTCCCTAAACAGGGATGGAAACTGTGCCCCGTGCAGTGGAAGCTTGGAGCCCTAACCACTGGGCAGCCAGGGAATTCCTAGATTCCTTATTCTTCCACTGCCAATTTTTCTCTTCTGAAACCAATTTCTTTCTTACAAAGCCACATATTTAATCTCAGACTCACTCAAATAATAGATTTATAAAGAATCTGTCTATAATACAGGAATTTTACCTATTTTCTCTGCCCATTGCTCGGACTTTTACTGGTTTCCTTCTTTATTTACTTCACTTTAAATTTTTGTTTCCTTTGCAAGCACTTTCTTAGATTTCAGTTGGCTTTCATTATTGTTACCTCCAAGCCTAGAGAGGAAGGGCTTCAGTTTGCTGTGGAGCTGACTTTTCTCCACGTATTTGCCTTCTTTACACTCTTATTTTTTGAGTTCCGTAAACCATAAATCTGTTTAGTCCATCACACCTTTGTTACTTTTTGTTTTTTCAAACTTTTCGCACAAAGTGTAGAACTCCAAATCCTTTCGTCTACTCTAGTCAAAGCAACTGCCCACCAAATGTAGAGCCAGAAAACATCTTACCCTAGTGTGTCTCAACGAGCTGTTAGAGTGTGTTTTCGAAATTTGTAAGGGAATTTGGGGTTGTCACAGTCACGGTGGATGAGGAAGGTATCAATATGTAATTGGGATGCCGAACAACTGCAATGCAACAAACCTACACAATAAAATATCGTCTCACATTCCATCAGACTTTTCAATGTCCTGCCAGACACCTCCTTATGTGTCTGAGGCCTAACTCCATTAAACATATGCCAAGCTTTTTTTTTTTGAAGTTTTAATACGCACTAAATTTTCTAAGACTTCTTCTATGTGAAAAACAATGGAAAATTATACTTCAATATAGTCAGAACTTTACCAAGAAGTTGTACACCATATTGGAAAAATCATGCCACCCTTATGCTTGAGGAACCAAAAGAACACACCTGTGGCAGCTGTAATGTTTGCATTTATAGTTATTGTATTGTATATGTGTACAAGCAAATGGCTACTTCTTTGTATTTCTACTGTAGACATGTTTTAGCCTTTATATTTTGAAATATATTATTATTTTGCTATTTTGCAATGTTTCTCCTTTACAGCTAGGATGCTTTCTTGTTTCGTGTTTGTTTTTTAGTTATGTGTGTAGATGGGTTATATTATCCATGATTTTCATTCCAGAATAGTTTGTTTGTTTTTTCTTTTTAATTTTTTTGTCCAAGCCATGCAGCATGTGGAATATTAGTTCCCAGACCAGGGATTGAACCCACACACCCTGCATGGGAAGCAGAGTCTTAACCACTGGACGGCCAGGGAAGTCCCCAGAACAGTTTTTTTTTTTTTAAAAAAGGTCTATTCAGCATATATAAAGGGAGGTTGGTGCTGATTAAACTGAGAATCACTAACATAACAGTAGACCGCTCCAAGATTTCCCATTTGCTTCCCAGGCTACTGTTGACACTTGGACCACACCACACACAGCCTCATTCTCACGTTCAAGGATCTTAAGCTTTTTTTAAAAAAAGGGACCCAGATGGTGTGGATGATAATAAAGAAAACTTGTATGGTCCCTAACTGGAAAATCGGCTCGGATATACGTGATCTCTTTTGATGCTCATAAGAGTTTGGAAAGGGAAAGCAAATAAAACTTCTAAAGATTCTTCTTAGCAACATAATATTTACCTATTATACTACTCAGCCACTGCCATACCTTCTCTTATTAACTTTAAGAGATCCCACAGATTATGCCAAGATTCTCAACCAGATGAAACCTGAGAACTCTTTTCTTCGGCGTTTATTTCAGCCTGCTCCTATAGACAGGAGAAAACCGAGATCTAAGAAAAGTTAAGCGACTTGCCCACGGCTCTGAGAAATCATAATATTTCAAAGCAGAGGTGTAAGAATATGTATCATAGCCTATTCGATTACACTAGCTTTTCTCACCGCAAACTGTAGATGAGAAGTCTGTCAGCAAAGACAAAACCGGACGTAGGGTGCACGAGCGAGCCTCGCGCCCCAGCTCCGCCCCCAGGGCTGTCCGCGGCGCTGCCTGCCTGGCGGCCAGCGCAAGGGGCCTCGTGGGGTCCTTCGCGCGGGCCGCCGACGCACTGCCTGAGGGGGTGCGCCGGCAGCTTCCGGTGTGGGTGACTAGTGGTGCCGAATTAGGGGGACATCAACGGACGCTCAGGTAGGGACCATGGCGGACGGCGACTTGGAGCGGGCAGATGGGCGCATCGTCAAGATGGAGGTGGACTACAGCGCCACGGTGGATCAGCGATTGCCGGAGTGCGAGAAGCTGGCCAAGGTGAGGGGAGGCCGGCTGGGTGTTGGCGGGAGCCAGGGGCTGAGTCACGGCGCCGAGCTTGCTTAGGCCTCAGGGGGCCTGCGGGCTGGAGCGCGCATCCCGCTGTTGCCTGCCCGGCCCGAGCTAGGCCTGCAGAAGTAGGAGATCCCAGGTCGGCCTGACCAGGGAGACCCCGCAGCCGGAGTACGCTAGTGCATACAGCTTCCCAGAACCTCCCCAGGACAGATGGTCACTTCATTCCCTTAGGAGTTGGGGCTCCATTAGTACTTTTTACCTTTTCTTGGATACTGTTTCACGTTTACTTGAGTAGTTTCTCAGGGATTAAGGCCGCGTCAGCATTCACGCTAGATCAGAGAGTTTAGTTCTCTTGCTCTTGTCGAATCAGTTTCTCTGGTTAAGTTGCGTACGCATCGTGGCGATGTGCTTGGCCTTTGGCCAGAAGAAGGGACAGGAAAGGGATAGGGACGAAGGTGATTAACACAGGACCCCTGTCCCTAAGGAGTCCGTGTACACAACAAATTACACAAGTTACGCGTGGTAGTGAGTGCCATACAAGTATGAAAGTCTTACTGGAACACAGAAGGAAGCCGTTCGTTTTTACTGGTCGGTTAAGGGAGGGTTTTACAGAGAAGCTGACGTTTGTATCAGGCCTTGCAGAGTAAGATTGGGCTGGGGAGGAGTCATCCCTGGGAGCGGGAACTGCACGAGTAAAGACAAACAGGCACAGAAGTACAAAGTAACATAATTAATGGAGGTCGTTAACAGTAGTTTAGCCCAGCTGCATATCTTCCATGAAATAGAAATTTTACTTGATCTGAACATTTATCGTGCAACATGGGATGCTGTGTGTCAGGCAACTTTGTGTATCATTTTACATGTAAAGGAACCAAGGCTTAGAGTTGTCTGTCCATCCTAACAGTAGCAATAGGTAGAACCAGGGATTTAAACCTAGGTGCCTGACTAGGGTTTGGATAGTTGTTGCATCACCTTCATCAGGGAACGTTGTTAAGGGTTGTGCTCAGGCCTCTTTAAATTCCTTGATCAATCCAGCCACAAACATGTATTGCTATTCATCTGGGATGCATTCACTAATAGGGTTGTTTTTGTCTCTTAAGGAGCTTACTACCTAAGTACATTAAAACATACTAAATTCAGGGGCAGGAGGAGTGTCAAGTAATACTTCACATTTAATTCTCAGAAGGAACCCTTTCAATGCTTCCCTTTTTTTCCAAAAAAGAATTTAGTGGGGCTTTACAAAAGACAAGGTTAGGGAAAGATGATGAAGTTGATACACTTGTATTTCTTAGGTTCAGTACCCTAAGTGGAGGGTAGCCATCAATTCATCTCTGAGCTTTCTAGCTGCTACTATAAAGAAACATCACCAGTTACATAAAAGAAACATCACCAGTTACATAGAGGTTGGAAAACTCAAACACCTCCAGCGCAGGGCAGATAAACAATCTCTGACATTTATTGAGTGCTTTCTGCAGTGCCAGGCACTCATGTATTAACTCATTTGATCCTCACCTTAGCCCTGTGAGGTAGGTATTATTATCATTCTTATTTTATGATAGGAAAACAGTCTAAGAGAAGTTGAGTCACATGCTCCAAAGTCATACAGCTAGTAAAGTGGTGGAGCCAGGATGCAAACCCAGGCATACTGATTCTAGAGCTTCTGCTCTCACCAAGTGTCCTGCCCAGGGAGCAAAGTGTAATGAAACCTGAACTTCTGAGCACCTGCTCAAGGAAAGAGAGTAGGAACTCTGCACCTTAGGTTAATCTTTGCCAATTGCAAATGAAGGCCACACTTTATGAACTCCTCTAATTTGAGGGAGAGACCAGGAATATGGATTTTTATATGAATTGCCTTTATATTTAGAAACTGGACACTAATCTGTTTTAAAGCACTGTTTGAGCCAATACCATGTAGATCAGACAAAACATATGTACAGGTCAAAGTCAGCCCCAAACCACCTCTTTGGAATTAATAGATTGATAGTTGCCATAAGGAAGAAACTAATTGCTTTAAAGGAGTACAGTTGTTCCAAGAACTGAGACTAGGGTGAAAAAAAATCTTCCCCTTACCAATTTCTTCTGGTAGCCTACTGTGTGTAAGACCCAGTCAGTGCTAGACTTTATGGGGGTATAAAATTAGTGGACAGAGCTCTTGCTTTCAAATAGCTTATAGGCCAGTAAGAAAAAAATATTTCGCTGCTACAATTGTTCTAGCAGTCAATGTATGGCATTTATTTAGAACATCGCTGTTACGTTCAAGACAGTTGAGACGATTTGCAAACTCAAATGCCAAATGATTTTTTGGGTGTCAAGTGGGTGATGGAAATGTTTGAAGCAGGGAATGTTGGGGCCTGTTAAACTATGTAAAATTAAAGCCATTTGATTTTTCTTCTTTTTAATTTATTTATTTAATTTATTTATTTTTGGCTGCGTTGGGTCTTCGTTGCTGCGCATGGGCTTTTCTCTAGTTGTGGCGAGCAGGGGCTACTCTTCCTTGCGGTGCTCAGGCTTCTCATTGCCATGGCTTCTCTTGTTGTGGAGCACGGGCTCTAGGTGCGCGGACTTCAGTAGTTGTGGCTTGTGGGCCCTAGAGCACAGGCTCAGTAGTTGTGGCGCACGGGCTTAGTTGCTTCACGGCATGTGGGATCTTCCTGGACCAGGGCTCGAACCCGTGTCCCCTGCATTGGCAGGCGGATTCTTAACCACTGCGCCACCAGGGAAGCCCTGATTTTTCTCTTAAGACACTGTGCCTGTCGAACAAAACAAGGTGTAGATATGGATTGTCTTTGTGGGGAGGCGGGGCAGGGGGAAGAGGGCTGGGGCATGGGAAGGTAGAAGGATTTTTTAATACAGACCCACAGTTTTCAACTTCTGGATTAGATAGCTGTCTTAGGGTTTTTTAGGGTATGTTTCCCTGTTTTGCTTTCTATCCCTCATTTTATATTATTTTATAGCCATTCTGCCAATCATAAAAATATATTTAAAGCATTGCATTTCTACATTGGAATGCATGGAACACTTTAGCATACATTCTTTAGTTTTTTATTTTGAGCCCATCAATAAAACTGAAGGAAGTTTTGTTACCTTCACTTTGCTTGTGAGAAAACTAAGGTTCAGGCAGCTTCAGTAGTTATCCAAGGTCTATAGAAGAATCAGATCAAGCTGAGGTCTCCTGGCAATAGGTATAGTGTTCTTTTTGCTACATCCCATGGCTTCTTTAAGAGACTATCACTTCTGTGCTTACTTTCCTTAAGACATTTTTTATTTTTAATGTGAAAGACATTCGAAGATAAAAATTATATGTATAGAGAATTAATAAGAATGTATCAGGTGAGAATACCACATATAGCAGAAGCCTTCAAAAGTCAGACCGAAGTCTAACCCCACGTGGTATACTTGCCAAATCTAGGCCATTTGAATCTCCTACAGTTGTGACCTAGTACAGTTCTATCTATCTATCTATCTATCTATTTATTTATTTATTTATGCATGCATGCATGCTGCTCCTGGTCTTAGTTGCAGCATGCGGGATCTTTTCATTGCAGCATGCGAACTTCTTAGTTGTGGCGTGCAATCGGGATCTAGTTCCCCTACCAGGGATCAAACCTGGGCCTCCCACATTGGGAGCGCAGAGCCCTACCCACTGGACCACCAGGGAAGTCCCTGACCTAGTACAATTCTGTTTCTGTGTCCTAACACTCACCTAGCAAATAACAACAGTGACTAATAATGTTAGCCATCATTGCCTTAATCCTAACACCAACTCTATGCAGCAGGAACTATAGATATTATTATGCCCATATCACTGAAGAGAAAATTGAGGGTCAGAGAGGGTAAGTGTCTTTCTTAAAGTAACACAGTGGTAGATCTGGAATTTAGACTCAAGCATTCTGGCTGCAGAGCCTGTTTTTAACCATTACATTCTACTGCCTCTGTGATTGGTATTTGAGGACCCTGTGTCAGATTGGTGAGATAATAAAAGTGATACTAGTTCTAGATAATAGTTGTTATTTCACCCTGGCATTAGGGAGTTAAAAATTAATCTAATGAGGGCCTTTTCTGAACTGTAAAGATGTAGTATTTAACAGTTCTAATGCACAGAAGGTTCCCCTCCAACCCCTACCCCCACCGCCTGCTTTTGGATTACCGTGTATATTTGGCATATGGTTATTTAGGGACTACTTGCATTCCTTTTTTTTTTTTTTTTTTTTTTTTGCGGTACGCGGGCCTCACTGTTGTGGCCTCTCCCGTTGCGGAGCACAGGCTCCGGACGTGCAGACTCAGTGGCCATGGCTCACAGGCCCAGCCGCTCCGCAGCACGTGGGATCTTCCCAGACCGGGGCACGAACCCGTGTCCCCTGCATCGGCAGGCGGACTCTCAACCACTGCACCACCAGGGAAGCCCTACTTGCATTCTTAAATCGAATATATCCTTCGTTTCTCCCTTCTCTTTTTTTTTTTAAATTTATTTCATTTATTTATCTTTGGCTGCATTGGGTCTTCATTGCTGCACGCGGGCTCTCTCTAGTTGTGGCGAGTGGGGCTACTCTTTGTTGCGGTGCGCGGCCTTCTCATTGTGGTGGCTTCTCTTGTTGCAGAACATGGGCTCTAGGCGCGCGGGCTTCAGTAGTTGTGGCGCACGGGCTTAATTGCCCCGCGGCATGTGGGATCTTCCTGGACCAGGGCTCGAACCCGTGTTCCCTGCATTGGCAGGAGGATTCTTAACCACTGCGCCACAGGGAAGTCCCTCTCCCTCCTCTTAATGTCTTTTCATTTCATTTGGTCACCTGCAACCTCTTCTCATGGTTAACACTAAAAATAAAGAGGAGGTGAAATGTAAAACAGTTTACTGATTGTTAGTAGCTTGGACAAAAGACCCCTTCAAGAAATAGGTCATTTAAAAGTATTGGATTGGCATTACATTTCAACTGTTTGTGGTTAACTTTTTATGGGCCTTTTCTTACTTGTTGAGGTTGTTTAAGAAATCATTAAAAGATTGGATCATTTAGGAGTTAAAGGACACAAACATACAGAATATACAGATACCCAACATGTATTGATGTTGAATAAACTCCTTAGTCAGTTACCTCATTGACAAGGATTTTTTTTTTTTCCACCCTCCCGGTACACAGGCCTCTCACTGTTGTGGCGTCTCCCGTTGCGGAGCACAGGCTCCGGACGCGCAGGCTCAGCGGCCATGGCTCACGGGCCCAGCCGCTCTGCGGCATGTGGGATCCTCCCGGACCGGGGCACGAACCCATGTCCCCTGCATTGGCAGGCGGACTCTCAACCACTGCGCCACCAGGGAAGCCCCGACAAGGATTATTTTAATGAGAAAAAGGAGTCACAAAAGTCACATGTTCTAACAACTTGGTTTTGATAGCTCTGACCACCTTGTTCCTCTGAATTGAAAGGCAGCATTGAGGAGGTAGAATTTCAAGGAAGATATGTGAATAGATAGGAAAGGAACGAGGAAGATGTTTAGCCATGAGCTTGTACATGGAAGATTGGGTGGAAAAGTGGGATGATTAGAGAATTGGGAGTTGTATTTAATGAAATTGATGGTAACGTTTTTCAGATAGCACTGAATTGTCAGCCATA
Source organism: Grampus griseus (assembly GCF_964374135.1). Lineage (NCBI taxonomy): Eukaryota > Metazoa > Chordata > Mammalia > Artiodactyla > Delphinidae > Grampus > Grampus griseus. Next base: position 13,229,425 of record NC_139014.1, on the reverse strand, counting down.
TAATTTGTCACATCCTACTTACTGTAACAGTAAGAATCAGGAATTGTAAGCCAAGATCAAGTGAATAGTTCAGGTCAATGTCAATCCATTGAACACATACTGTGTGCAGGTTGGTGTAAGGGAAACAATCAAACAATGTCCAGCCCTAAAGAACTTATAGACCACTTAGGAGGCAAGACATGCACATTAATAACTGTGGTACAAGGTATAAAGGTATAAAGATACTGGTACACAGTATCTACAAAACACCATTATATGCTTGGGCAGGTGCAGAGCACTGAACTACAGTGATGAACAGTATAGACATGGCCCCAGCTCTTACAGAGTACATTCTAGTGAGATTAGAAAGACAGTGAACATTAAAATGGAAAAGAGTTTGGGGTTGTCGACTGAAAAAAAATACACAACCTAAAAGTGGAGAATTATGTCTTATTTGGGGCATTACTGAGAACTATAGCCCAAAAAGGCAGCCACTCAGATAGCTCTGAGGGACTGTTCCAAAGAGGTGATGGAGGAGCCAGAATACATAGGAGTTTTGGCTGAAAAAAAACAAACATGTAGTTGAACATCAAAAGATTACTGCTAATCACAAAAACAGACATCTCAAGTTAATGATTTTAGTGTTTTTCTCTGTAGGGGAAGATGCAGGAGCCTGGGCTTACTGAAATCATTTCTTTGACATGCATCGTAACTATCTAGGACCAGTATCCTGTTTTACAGCCGCAACGTCCTTTGTTTACTGAAATGGCAGGTGACATTCTTTGTCCACAGGGTCATTGCAAAGCAGAAAGTCAGTGGGCTGGAGTGTTAAAGGAGGTGCTGAGTGACTACTGACTTTAGAGAGCATTTTCCAAGAACGCCTTTCTGAGAAGGTGATGGTGACATTTAATGTTTTGTTGATACTGGTAGACCCCAGCTCTAGAGTGGTATGTGATTCCTTCATTGGAGGGTGCAATTCTTTAAAATGCATATTTCTGAATAAAATACCATACAGTAAACTACATGCTGTTGATCACAATCATGTGACTAATAGTAATTACAAAAGTGACAAGAGGGGACCATCAGTAAACAGTATTTTGCATTTTAGCAATTTTTGCACTATATTTTGTTGCCAAGTAGTAACCATTTCCCTATGGAAATTACAGTTGACCTTTGAACAACACAGGTTTTGATTCTTTGATTTTTATGATTTATTAACCTTTAACTTTGGAGAATTTATAGATTTGTTCTTTGTTCTTCTGCTCTGATGGACATTTAGCCAACATATATTGTACACGTAAACCTATACAGCTTTCAGAACTGGTGCTCCCCTTTGCATGGGAAACATTGTTAAAATGTTAGTAATTGTATGTTTTAGATTTAATTAAAATAAATTCAAACAATGCTATACAGTGCATTTTCTGTGCTGCCTAGAAAATTCATAGCTTAAAAGTTATCTTGGAAAATATGGGAACAGTATTTTGAAAAGTCTAAACATTATTTGTGCCCTTAATTCAAAAGCTGTTTAGTTTCTCTCATCAGTAAAAGAGTAGTACTCATGTACCATCTATGAATGTCATTAAAATAAAAATAAATTTCCTTTAGGGTTAGAAAAGCGATTTATAAATGAAACCCTCCTCATCACTTCCAATTCATTCAATGTTAGTAATATCAATATCTTAAATTAATGCAATCTTTGTGCTGTGGGGTGGTTTTGTTTTTATCAAAATGTGTGGTTCCTAATATGGCTTATTTTAGTCCTGGTGTATTATCATCTAGGTTTATATTATTTGAATTTTGTTATTCCCATTTCTTAATGTATGCCCCAGGGAGAATGTTTTGTTTTTACGTACGAGATGGAGATTATTGTCAATTGATGACTTGGTATAGCATGCGTGGGTAATCTCAGGTAGGCTTTGTTTTCTTTAAGCACAATTATAATTTATTTCTAAAGTCATTGAAAAATTAAACCAGGGTTTCCTATCTTTTTACCACCAAATATCCTTTTTATTTCTCCTCAGAACTTCATGTTTTAAAATACTTTTGGTGAATTTATAAAGAAATCATTATTTTCCCATTTTTATTCTTCAAAGACACGGGTGACAGCCAGTTAAGAGTCTCTTCAGAACAAGATAAACAGGTGTTCCCACACTGAGGTGATGAATTAGAATCCAAAACAAAGACTTGATGTTTTTCTTGAGTGTTAAATCATTGTTGTTCTAGAGTCAGTTTCTCCTAGGCATTTTGAAATGTTAAAAATAGCTTGTGGGGCTTCCCTGGTGGAGCAGTGGTTGAGAGTCTGCCTGCCAATGCAGGGGACACGGGTTCATGCCCCGGTCCGGGAAGATCCCACATGCCGCGGAGTGGCTGGGCCTGTGAGCCATGGCCATTGAGCCTGCATGTCCGGAGCTCCGTACCGGGACAGGCCACAACAGTGAGAGGCCCGCGTACCGCAAAAAAAAAAAAAAAAAAACCTTGTGGTATTTGTTTTTCTCTTTCTGACTTACTTCACTCTGTATGACAGACTCTAGGTTCACACACCTCACTACAAATAACTCAATTTCATTTCCTTTTATGGCTGAGTAATATTCCATTGTATATATGTGCCACATCTTTACCCATTCATCTGTTGATGGACACTTAGGTTGGGTCCATGTCCTGCCTATTGTAAATAGTGCTGCAGTGAACATTGTGGGTACATGTCTCTTTTTGAATTATGGTTTTCTCAGGGTATATGCCCAGTAGTGGGTTAGGGCATTGACATATATACACTACTGAATGTAAAATAGCTAATGGGAAGCAGCAACATAGCACAGGGAGATCAGCTCAGTGCTTTGCGATGACGTAGAGGGGTGGGATAGGGAGGGTGGGAGGGATGCTCAAGAGGGAGGGGATATGGGGATAAATGTATGCATATGGCTGATTCACTTTGTTGTACAACAGAAACTAACACAGCATTGTGAAGCAATTATACTCCAATAAAGATCTATTAAAAAAAAAAAGTAGCTTGTGGGCCCCAAGTTGGGAACCACTGACTTCTGGAATCCTCTGGAGAAGCAGGCAGTATCATGAAAAGGAGAAAAAGACAACAGTAGTCTCTTTCCTCTAAAATAGGCTATTGATTTTGTCTTTCTGTGTCAGAAACATCTCATGTTAGACTGTTATTTGGTTTTGTGTTGTTGGTGTTTTCATTGTTCATTTACCTTTTGTTTTAGGAAGGAAGACTTCAAGAAGTCATTGAAACCCTTCTCTCTTTGGAAAAACAGACCCGAACTGTGAGTAGATTATAATGAAAACCTCAATTGCCATTAATTTCATTTGACACTGTTTCCATTAACTTTCAATATATTTTCATTCTTACAGGCTTCTGATATGGTGTCTACATCCCGTATCTTAGTTGCAGTAGTGAAGATGTGCTATGAGGCTAAAGAATGGGATTTACTTAATGAAAATATTATGCTTTTGTCAAAAAGACGGAGTCAGTTAAAACAAGTGAGTTCATGATTGATCAAAAACAAATACATTCAAATTTAAATAAGGACTTTCAGAAAAAAAAACCTTTCTATGAATCTGTTTTAAATCTACTGTTAAATCAACATCACAACATTTAGAGAGTTTTAAAAAATTCTATCCATATTCTCATGACAACTGCTTTTATTTTTGTCTTCTAATCTTTATATATTTGCATATTTTTACAAAATTGTTCTGAGAGTGTTGATGCAGCTTCTATTTCCATGTCGCTCCTTCATATTTATTATTTTAAATGGTTGTGTTATAATCTGTCAAGTCGATAATCCGTAATTTACTTAATCATGCCTTTATTAAACACTTAATATTTAACTTTTTTTTTTTTGGCTGCGTTGGGTCTTAGTTGCTGCGCGTGGGCTTTCTATAGTTGTGGTGAGCGGGGGCTACTCTCTCTTATTGATTGATTGATTGATTGATTGCTGCCTTGGGTCTTCGTTGCCGCCCGTGGGCTTTCTAGTGCGGTGACTTCTCTTGTTGCGGAGCAGAGGCTATAGGCGCACGGGCTTCAGTAGTTGTGGCACGTGGGCTCAGTAGTTGTGGTGCACGGGCTTAGTTGCTCCACGGCATGTTGGATCTTCCCGGACCAGGGATCGAACCCATGTCCCCTGCATTGACAGGCAGATTCTCAACCACTGAGCCACCAGGGAAGCCCCTATTTAACTTATTTTTGAGGCCATTTTCAGACATCATTTTGTTAAAAATTTCAGACTACTCATTTTGTCTAAAGATTATATATGTTCTCTTTTGGTGTTTTTGTGAAGCTGGATTTTCTTTACTGCTTTCCTGTTCTGCTTGAGATGTATTTAAATGATCCTCTTTAGAAATAGACTCCACTTTTTACATTTATATTTCATCTTTAAAATGCTGTTCCGAGTAGCTTATGGGTTTTTATTTTTTGCTTTCAAATGGTAAAGGTAATGACATTGTAAAACAAGGTAGTAGTAGAACCAAAAAATAGAAGTACAGGGTTCTTGTCCAAAGCCCTTATTTTATTAATTAGTCTGCTGTGAGAGTGAGCTTGATATTAGAGTGGGTTAAATTATTTTTTGCAAAAAGCAAAGTTACTGTGATTGGTTTTTTTCCTTTTTCTTAGATAAGTTTACATGCATATAAAATTCACTGTTAAGAATTAACATAGATTTAATTGAGGCTCTCTAGTACATGTGAATGTGAAATTCATTTAAATATGATTTTTGCTGCTCATTTCTGTGGTTTGAGAGACTAACATGGATAAACCATCATCCTCCTCTGATTTTCTAAGAGACTTGCTTTCTATGGGACAGTTTTGAAAGGGCTACTTAATTAGAAGTCTTGGGGCAACCTGGGTTAAAATAAACAAAAATATGTGTTTTATATAGTATTAATATAAAGTTCAAAGCACATATCCTAAAATACAGATTTAATTTCATAGAGTCATAACATTTTAGAACTAGTCGAGGGACTGTTTACTCTGTTACTTTTCTAATAGAGAAACTGAATTTTATATGTAAGCCTTTTGGAATGTGAAGAAATGTGTAAGTAACCTATAGCTTAGTACAGAACATAAATCGCAAGTAATCATAGCAATCTTTAACATGTCCCAAGATTGATTTTTAAATTTTTTAAAAATTACTTGCATACATGGCAACATATAGTAAGTGACATTAGAATAGTAAAAATGCTAAGATGTATGAAAAGAGGAAGAGAAAGGTTTTAATTAAGTTTATTAGGGAAGGCTTCTTGGGGAAAGAGTTGGAGTCAGTGTTACAGCTGGCTAGTAACATCCCCAGAACTGGAACCAGAGCTGCTCTTTGTGCCTTAATATGTTATGTCTTCACAGCTGGAAAGTACTTAGGGACTCCAAATATCTCTTTCCTTTTCTCATAATTATGTTTTACCTCAAACTTTTCATTTTTGCTTTATCAGGGTTAGAAATTAGTAATCTTCTTAAAATAACCTTTTCTAGATTGCTTAAGATTAACGTTTTCTAACTCACTATCACTTCAGTGCAGAGGGTCAGCATCACGCCAACTGTAACTTCACTAATGACTTCCCTACAGTTTTTTCAGGGAGCAGCAGGATGTTCACTTATCATTAGAATATTGATTTGTTTCCTTTTCTTTTCCCCATCTGGTTTCTGTTAATGTATTTTTTGCACAGCTTTTAGAATGATCAAGTTGTATGCCCTTCTAGAAATCATTATTATAATTAGTTTTAGAGGGATCATCTGTTTTGTGAGAGACTAGGTGTTCCAGAGCTTTGCACTTACTGAAGGAGTTATATTTTACAATAAAACCTTCGCCTTCTGGGACTCCTGGGAGTCTCTAAACAGCTAATTTTCAGATAATTAAGTCTGATCTGAGCTATGTGAACATTAAATGTTTTTCAAGGAAATCTTTGCAAGATATACCATGGGATTTATTTTTAAAGCTTTACTGAGATATAATTGACAGCAAGATATTCTGTTTACTTTTCTGCTATCTTAAAATATGCTTAATGTAATTTAACATTTTCCTGATGACAGAGTCCTAATTATTATTATCAATGATTATGATATGCTGTTTAGAATCTAGATTAGGGGTTGGTGAACTATGGGCCAAGGACCAAATCCTACCTGCCACCTTTGTAAATAAAATTTTGGGGGGACAGAGCCACACCCATTTGTCATGTATGGCATATCTGTGGAGTTACAAAGGCAGAGCCGGATAGTTGCCACAGGTCTTCCCTAGTGGCGCAGTGGTTAAGAATCCACCTGCCAATGCAGGGGACACGGGTTCAAGCCCTGGTCTGGGAAGATCCCACATGCCACGGAGCAACTAAGCCCGTGCGTCACAACTACTGAGCCTGCACTCTAGAGCCCGTGAGCCACAAGTAGGGAAGCCCACGCATCTAGAGCCCATGCTCTGCAACAAGAGAAGCCACCGCAATGAGAAGCCCACGCACCACAATGAAGAGCAGCCCCCGCTCGCAGCAATTAGAGAAAGTCTGCGTGCAGCAACAAAGACCCAAAGCAGACAAAAATAAATAGATAAATTTATTTATAAAATAAAAATGAGTAGTTGCCACAGAGGATCCTATGGCTCACAAACTCTAAAATACTTACTGTGTAAATATTTATAAACATATATAGAAAAGGTCAGCTGACCCCTGACCTAGATCATAGACTGTTAGTGCTGGAAGAAATGTAGTACAAGCTGCTTGTGCTACCTGTCAGGGAACTGTGGGCAAGAGATGCTGAGCTTTTCAGTGTCGCATTTTATTGAGGTGGGCATGGCTGGCTGTGGCTCCTGCTCCCCGCCCAGATGGTGGAACTGTCTTACCTTCTGCTTCTGCCACCAACTCTTTTTTATGGCTTCACCACTGTCACAGCCACTGTTAAACTCTGCTTTTCTCTCCCCCCACCTTTCCCTGCCCTTAATCTGTTGCCACTTCTTCCATACTTTCCTTCTTGACTGTAAAAAAGCTAGCCAGCCAGCCTTCTAACAGACATTGCCAGACATGCCTCTTCCACCTTTCCTGTTGTGTAATCAGCTCACCCACCAGTTGTAGTGGAGAGGGGTAAGGTCTTTACACCTGAGGTTTTCCTAACCTTTACTGCTTTGTTACTGAGTATTCAGTACTTCTTAGCTAAGGGTTGTAGGGGTGGGGCTGGGGGAATTGATTTCTTATATTTTTTTTAATCGGTAATTCAGTATCTAGAGTTGCTTGGGAAGACCAGATTTGACCACAGCACTTCCATCAATAAAATAGTTCCTTTTCCTATATGAGGAATGAATTTAACTTATGAATGGTTTTTATTATTTTAGGCTGTTGCAAAAATGGTTCAACAGTGCTGTACTTACGTTGAGGAAATCACAGACCTTCCAATCAAACTTCGATTAATTGATACTCTACGAATGGTTACAGAAGGAAAGGTAAGTTTTCTATTAGCAGAACTCACAGTAAGTACTCAGAGATACTTATGTGTTTAAACGTTTTATATAGGTACATATGTATGTGTTTATAAGATGGAATACACAGAATGTCGTCATCTTAATTTAACCCATATCTTTGTAAATACATCTCCTTCTAGTGTCTTCCCATATGCCAGTGAATATACTGAAATAGTGACAGTCTTAGTATATCCAGATTTTTCTAGAAATTAGTGATCTTATCCCAAATTTACATTTGGTAATAATTAAACATAAGGTTATTTCTTCACGTGGCCTAGACCTGCTCAAGAAGTCTATGTTTGGGATAGCTAAGGTTTCTTAGAGCGTTTACAGTGTGAGGTTAGCTTTCAAACTTTGACTGTCTTGCCAGAAACGATCTGTATTTCTTTTGATGCCTGTGCCCCATCCCCACCCCCAATCTAGTGTTTCTCTAAACACGGCAAGTATGAAATGGTGGCTATGGTAGATACGTTTCTTTCTAGGTAGATTTTTGTGGTTTGAAGACAAAAACTTCGTTTATATATAACTTACTGCCTCTTTTGATAATTTAGTTCATTAAACGTTTATTGAGCACCTACCTGTGTTGTGCGAGGTCCAAAATGGGCAGGACGCTATTTTTAACCTCAAAAGAGATCAATCATGGAAATAGTTACTGTGCTGGTCATGACAGTAGCAATGTGCTTGCTGTTCCCTGCAGCACAGAGGTAGGGGTTGACTGGCTGAGGACCCCAGGAAAGCCTCAGAGAGTTTATGGTGGCTCAGCTGGCTTTTTAAGAATGAATAGAAATTCTACTGGGCCAGAGCATAGGGAGAAGGGCATTTAAGACATAGGGGAAATTATATGCAGAGATATCAGAGTGAGAAACACTTAGTACATTTAGGAAAGTGTAAGCAGTTTGTTATCATTGGAGATTAAGGATTTGGGACTGGAGTGGGGAAAAGGGGTTGCTGCAGAGCAAAGGCTAAATGGGTCAGCAAGCCCAAGCATGAAAATTAGTTCCCTAGACTTTGTTAGGCTATAGTTATATTTTTAATGTTTAATTTGTTGGAAATTATAAATCTACTAGCATTACAAATGGCTACAAAAATGCTAGTAACTTTAACTTAGCAAGATCAGATGTCTTTAGAGAAAGTAGCCTTGCATTTAAAGAGAAATCAGAATGAGAGTATTGGTTGAATTATAGATAATAGACTGCATACGCTCTTTGCAAAGTGTTATTTTTCAAATAATCAGTTCTTTTAAAGGCACTTTCTGTGCCATTTATTTAGTTTTTGGTCCTGTTAGTTGTTAAGCACAGTGATTTCATACTGAAGTTCTCAAAGCAAAGTGCAAAATATGGATAACATTTTATAGAGATATTTTCTTTAAAAATTATGTGATTGTGAAATGTAAAATGTCACACAATGCTGTTGGTATGTGGAGGATAAAGTGCATGACAGCTGCAAGAGAAATACCTTGTTTGAATAATAGTTCAGTTCTACCTTTTCAATTTTAACACGTTTCTGTAGGAATTTAGATAATATAAACCTCTTGTATTTGTAGATTTATGTTGAAATTGAGCGTGCTCGGCTGACTAAAACATTAGCAACTATAAAAGAGCAAAACGGTGACGTCAAAGAGGCAGCTTCCATTTTACAAGAGTTACAGGTAAGGTGCTGCATTTTAGAGTATGTAAAATTTTACATTCAGTCAGCAGTATTTTGGGAATTTCCTGGCAGTCCAGTGGTTAGGTCTTGGCGCTTTCACTGCCGAAGGCTCAGGTTCAGTCCCTGGTTGGGGAACTAAGATCCCACAAGCCGTGTGACGCAGCAAAGAAAAAAAAAACAGTCAGCAATATGTTCTTGTAATTGCTTATTTTGGCACCTTATCACTTTCTTCTGAACCACCAGGATTAAGAGTGAGTACTGTAGAGTGTGAGGTTGTTTAAGTAGCTGGAAGTTGTGTAATTATGGTCCCAACCAAATTTAACTGCTAAAAACGTTTTGAAGAAAAGTAGGTTCAACAAATTAGTCTTAACTTTGTGCCCTTATTTGAACATTTTAATTCTCTTTAGAATTTAAATAAAACCAGTAATTCACGTTCATTTACTTATGCCTTAGGAATTTACTGTTCATCGTTGGCTTCATTCTTAATGAATATTTGATTGGTGGTCAACTTCTAGTCTATATTGGTTTAACAAAGAAAAACTCCTTCATAGTTTGCTGTGTTTCAGGACAGTTTTTAAGAGAGGCCTTAAAATGAGATAGCAGAGTGCTAAGAAATCTGAGAAAAGCCATTTCTCCTATCAGAAAAATGTACGTAAACTATGCTCAAAATTTTTTTTTAAATAAATTTATTTATTTATTTATTTTTGGCTGCGTTGGGTCTTCATTGCTGCGCGGGCTTTCTCTAGTTGTGGTGAGCCGGGGTTACTCTTCGTTGTGGTGTGCTGGCTTCTCCTTGTGGTGGCTTCTTTTGTTGCGGAGCACGGGCTCTAGGCGCGCAGGCTTCAGTATTTGTGGCACGTGGGCTCACTAGTTGTGGCTCACAGGCTCTAGAGCGCAGGCTCAGTAGTTGTGGCTCGTGGGCTTAGTTGCTGTACGTCATGTGGGATCTTCCCGGACCAGGGCTTGAACCTGTGTCCCCTGCGTTGGCAGACGGATTCTTAACCACTGTGCCACCAGGAAAGCCCTATGCTCAAATTTTTACTTATAATTTTAGTTCATCAAAGGCTCCCCATTAAGTTAAATCGATTATTTTAACTTTTCAATTATGTACCTTATCCATTTTAGATAAAGGAAAGGAAAAAAATAATACTGGAAGGAACTTGTATGGCATGCATTGTGTTTGTTGTCATTTTTTAAAACATGTTCTCTATATACTTGATCTCATTTAATGTTCACATGCAACACTGTTTTTATCCCCACTTTTCAGCCAAGGAAATTGTGACTCAAAGGAGTTAAGTAACTTGTTGGATTACCACTAGTTCTGTTTGGCTTCAGGCTCCCCACCCCGCCAAACACACACCTTTTTTTTTTTCTTTTCAATTAAAAGACTTTTTAAAAAAAATATTTTTAGGTTCACAGCAAATTGAGTGGGAAGTACTACCCACTGCTGCCACAACACACAACCTCCCCTACTATCAGCATCCCGAACCAGCGTGGTGCGTTAGTTACAGTCAGTGAGCCTGCACTGACACATCGTTATCACCCAAAGTACAGTTTTACATTAGGGTTCACTCGCGGTGTTGTACACTCTACGGATTTTGACAAACATATAATGACGTGTCTCCAGCACTGTAGTATCATAAAGAATAGTTTCACTGCTTATGAAAACCCTTTGGGCTCTGCCTATTTATCCCGTCCTCTCCCTAACCCTTGGCAACCACTGATCTTTTTATTTGCTCCACAGTTTTGCCTCCCAACTCTATTTGCCAACCAGGAGGACTATATGCCTCATGATTCAACATCCCCTGTGAAGTATTCTTGCCAAAAAATTAATCTCAGTTATATAACGCCTCTAGGTTTAACTGCCAGTTTTTAAGGTATACCAGGGACAGAGGAGCCTGTTAAATGATACCACAGGGACGCAGTCTGCAAACTTCAGACTCTAGAAAACTATAGGATGATTGACTTGATTTCTTCAATGAATAAATGGCAAGGAAAAAAGAGACATAAGAAACATAGCTACAAATTGCAGAATATGAACCTTATTTGGATTCTGAGTTGATTAAAAAAATAAATGAGACTATTGAGGAGTGAGTAGATATTTCGTGATATAAAGAACTTTTAGGTATGATATTTTTTTCAGTTTATCTTTTAGAGATACATATTGAAATATTTATAATATCTTGTCTGAGATTTGCTTCAAAGTAATTGACACATGGAGAGTGAGTGAACATGTCAAAATGAAACATTGATGGTTCATTGTGTGTGTTTTTATTTTCCTTAAGAAATTACAAAGGAGAATTAGTGTACATAGAGTGCTTAGCACAGTGCCTGGCACGCAATATGTTGACTAACTATTAAAAAAAATAACGAAGGACAAGACAGTGAAATAAAAACATTTCAGACCAAATTGTAGTAATAATAGCCTTACTTCATTCTACTTTGTAAAAGTGTCATTCTAGATGTTATAAATCATTTATAACATATGTATGCCAAATATTATATTAGAAACGTTTTCATAGTGTTTGATATAATTGATTCTCTGTTATATTTGTGGGTATCTACTGTAACTCTACATTCTGCACCCATGAAGGGTCATATCAGCCTTGTCATCTGAATTTTCAAAAGACCTGTGCCTCTTTTTTGTATAACGGTTTCAACTATTATATAGTTAGCATTGCAACTGATATCTTTTTTCATTTTTAGAATTGTCATTTCCTTATTAGCCATTAGGAAAATGCAAATTAAAACCATGATGAGATACTACTACATGCCTATTAGAATACCTAAAATTTTTTTAAAATACTGACAATACCAAGAGCTGGCAGGGATGCAAAGCAGCTGGAACTCTCATAGATTGCTGATCGGTATGCAAAATGGTGCAGCCACTCTGGAAAACAGGTTGGCAGTTTCTTATAAAGTTAAACATACGCTTACTGTATAACCCAGCAATCCCATCCCTGGGTACCCAAGAGACAGGAAAATTTATGTTCACACAAAACTTGTCCACTAATGTTCAGAGTAGCTTTATTTGTGATAGGCAAAAGATTGAATCAACCCAGTTGTTCTTCAGCAGGTGAATGGATAAACTGGGGTTCATCCATGCATGGAATACTACTTAGCCATAAAAAGGAACGAACTGTTTGATTTATACAACAACTTGAATGAATCTTATTCAAAGCATTATGCTGAGTAAACACAGTCTCAAAAGGTTGCATGTTATATTTGACATTCTTGAAAAGACAGTTCTGGGGGACTTCCCCAGTGGTCCAGTGGTTAAGAATTCACCTTCCAATGCAGGGGATGTGGGTTTGACCCCTGGTCGGGGAACTAAGATCCCACATGCTGTGGGGCAACTAAGCCTGTGTGCTGCAACTACAGAGCCCACACACTCTGGAGCCTGTGCGTCACAACCAGAGAGAAGCCCGCGTGCCGCAATGGAAGGTCCAGCGTGCTGCAACTAAGACCCGATGCAGCCAAAAATGAATGAATGAATGAATGAATAATAATAAAGAAAACACAGTTCTGTGGTATTAGAGGACAGATCATTGGTTTTCAGGGGTTATGAGTGTGACTGTAAAGGGGGCATGTGAGGGAGTTATGCGGGTGATGGAACTGTTCTGTGTCTTGATTGTGATGGTGGTTGCAGAAATCTGTGCATGTGTTACAATTCATAGAGCTTTACACCAAAAGAAAAATATCCGTTTTACTATATAATAATTTTTTTAAATTGTAATTTCCCGGAGGAAACTAGCTTTTTATATCACCATCAACACTCAATATGCGTGAAGGTTCATATTATTTATCAAGTGTGAATTTTTAATGTCTATTTAATTTTGTTGCAATTTAAAAATATTACTAAAGATTATAATCTTGGTTGGGGGCTTACTCTGCTAGGTAGAAACGTATGGGTCAATGGAAAAGAAAGAGCGAGTGGAGTTTATTTTGGAGCAAATGCGGCTCTGCCTAGCTGTGAAGGATTACATTCGTACACAAATCATCAGCAAGAAAATTAACACCAAATTTTTCCAGGAAGAAAATACAGAGGTAAGCCTATCTCTTACTATAAGTTTACTTTGAAAATGTTGGGGGGAAACCCTGTAAACCCCGATTTATTTTGTCAACTTTTTTCAGAAATTAAAGTTGAAATACTATAACTTAATGATTCAGCTGGATCAACATGAAGGATCTTATTTGTCTATTTGTAAGCACTACAGAGCAATCTATGATACTCCCTGTATACAGGCAGAAAGTGAAAAGTGGCAACAGGTAAGAATATAGTCTTAAACTTGACATTGATACTTATTAGGAAGAATTTGCATTTTTTGAAATAATTTTAACTTCAATAATTACACGCAATTGTGTGGTACTGCTTTCTGTTCAGTCTGTTGATAGTTCACTTTATCCTTACTGATTCAGATGAATTATTTATGGCCTTTGAAGAAATGTAGGCTTACTATTTAAGACATGTACAGCAGGTTACCTTCTAACAAAGGTCACAGATAAAGACCTAGCATTACTTTGGAAAATTATTTTGCAAAGTTTGTGAATAGATTATATGTGGATTCCACATTTTTGCTGCTAACTTGTTATAAGAACCTTTTTTTATACATTTATTAAAAAAAAAAGTTTGGGGGAGGAATAAATTAGGAGTATGGGATTAACAGATACATACCACTATGTATTATATAAAATAAACAGCAAGGAGTTACCCTATAGCACAGGGAACTATAGTCAATATCTTGTAATAACCTGTAATGGAAAGGAATCTGAAAAAGAATATATATATATATATATATATGTATATATATATAAGAAACTGAGTCACTTTGCTGTACACCTGAAGCTAACACTAAGTAAATCAACTATACTTCAGTTAAAAAAAAAAAGCCAACCCAGGTAGTAATTCAAATTAGCAAAGATTCAGGAATTCCCTGGTGGTCCAGTGGTTAGAACTTCGTTTTTTCACTGCCGAGGGTGCAGGTTCGATCCCTGGTCGGGGAACTAAGATTTCCACAAGCCGTGCAGCACAGCCAGAAAGGAAAAAAAATTTTTTTTTTTTCGCTGCATTTGTTTTATAATAGTTTTATGAAAAGTCAACATTAAAGAAAAGCACTATGAAGAGCAATCTGATAAGGTTTTTCCCCTGACTTTTGAATACAGTATTAAAAATGAGTATATACAATTATGCCATGAATTTTCACTTTCTGCCAAAGTTTCCATTTTGTTTCTAGTCTTGTATGTAAACTGTTGCATTGTACAACCTTTTTAGGCCCTGAAAAGTGTTGTCCTTTATGTTATCTTGGCTCCTTTTGACAATGAACAGTCAGATTTGGTTCACCGAATAAGTGGTGACAAGAAGTTAGAAGAAATTCCTAAATACAAGTAAGTACTTTTATAATTAGTATAGTATGTCTCAGTAGAAGCACCGTTTTGAAAGAAAATTGGTTAACCTAAGTATATACTTCTTAATTGGTTACTGATAGATTGTATTAGAGAATAAAACTAGAGAAAATAAAGTGTTTTTTTAGGACTACATTTGAAATTAATGCAGTGAGGTTATAACACTCCATTCTAAGCCACTTATCAAGTAGAAGTCTTATTTCAAACTCACTTTTGTTTAATTAATCATCTGATAAATTTTATCATTTGTAAATGTTTGGGACTTTGTGATTTTCAGAAGTAGATGCTTCTGAAAATCCATTATATACAACATGGGCTTCGCTGGTGGCACAGTGGTTAAGAATCCATCTGCCAGTGCAGGGGACACAGTTTCGAGCCCTGGTCCGGGAAGATCCCACATGACACAGAGCAACTAAGCCCATGTGCCACAACTACTGAGCCTGTGCTCTAGAGCCCGCAAGCCACAGCTCCTGAGCCCGCGTGTCACAACTACTGAAGCCCACGCACCTAAAGCCTGTGCTCCACAACAAAAGAAGCCACCGCAATGAGAAGCCCGCACACCGCAACAAAGAGTAGCCCCCGCTCGCCACAACTAGAGAAAGCCCGCGCGCGCGCGTGCAGCGAAGACTCAATGCAGCCATAAATAAATAAATAAATAAATAATAAAACAGGCATAGGCTTTATCATAAGCCCATTGTGCTTTTTTTTTAAGCTATTTTTCTTTTATCTGTTTCATTAGTAAGTTTACAGTCAATTAGTCCAGAGATTGGCAAATACAATAGAGGAGATAGCAGAATGATAAGTAGGGGAATGTGCTTTTCACAATTACTGTGGAAAAAATGGTAGTAAAGTTGGTAAAATAAGTAATAACTTGTATCTTGTTCTACAAACAAAACTGTAAAAATCCTCTTTGTTGATATTTTAAAATTTGCTATTAGATGCAACTTAATTTTTACAGATTTGGAATATATTAAGTTTTATTTAATTTACAGGGATCTTTTAAAGCTTTTTACCACAATGGAGTTGATGCGTTGGTCCACACTTGTTGAAGACTATGGAATGGAATTAAGAAAAGGTTCTCTGGAGAGTCCTGCAACTGATGTTTTTGGTTATACAGAGGAAGGTGAAAAAAGGTGGAAAGACTTGAAAAACAGAGTTGTTGAACATGTAAGGATCTGGCATGATGGAGATGACAATTTAGAAGTAAACTTTGGCAAATCTGAGCATAAACTTTTATTCCTCAAATGTTTCTTTTGGATGTTATGTCTTTAATTCTTCACTTTAGGATTTTTTTTTCTATGCCCAATGTAGTAGTGATGTAAATTTGTTGTTCAGATGTTTATTGTCTTATTTCCCAAAGCATATCAGAATTTATCTTACCCCTCTTGTCTTTTTTTCCCCACCTCTTTTTAGCTTTTCAGAAAAGATAACTGTGTTAGCATGCTGCATTTTGAGAGGACCTCTCAAGAATCCAAAGTTTTATAGCATATAAATCAGAAGGAATTTCTTAAGAATGTGAGGGATGGGTGGGGGTGGAGGGAGTATTTTCTTTCTGGTACTCGCTGGGTAGTTTTGGAAATGGGTAGCATGTCTTAAACCTGACCTTTGATCTTCTTGGTGTCACTACAAATTGAATTATGTCAACATTCATTCATTAACAAACATTTATTGTGAGCCTTCTATATGCCACACACTGTACAAAGTGCTGGGACACATGGGAGAATAAGACATGGTCCCTACCTTCAAAATGCTTAAAAATAAATCACAGTGGAAGATGCATTTATAAATTATGTATTATGGTACAAGTATACATGTACTAGAGGGGAGCACAAGGAGAGAGTTGATTGGTTCCACCATGAAGAATGGTCAGGCTGGATACATAGGAATCGATGTGGGAGGTAAGATTTGTGAGAAGAGTATGTAGTCAGCAGGCAGACAAGGGAGGGCAGTCCTGGTAGGCAGATGGGATGGTCTGCGCTGGGGCATGGAGGCAGCAAACCAGCAGGGGAACTTGAGGACCTCCAAGGAAAGGGCTCAGTGAGAAAGGAAGTTGGAGGTACGGAAAAGGGCTGGGTCGTAACAAAGCTGAGAGGATAATGACCAGGCTTGTATTTTATAAAGATTCCTCTGGGAGGAAGTGTGAAGAGTGGATTTGGAGAGAGAAAAGACTGGAGATGAGACTAGCTAAGTGGCTTTATGGGCTTGAATTAAGGCAGTAGCCAAGGTATTGAGGAGGAGTGGGTGGAATGGAATTAACTGTTTTAAAGAAGAAAAGTAATAGAATTTGGTCATTGGTTAAATTTAAAGGATGAAGGAAAAGCGGGGAGTCTTGAGTGATTCTATGCTTTCTGAGAGGTTGGAGTTGCCCTCAGCCCTGATTAGAGATGGGAGGAGGTGCAGCTTCTTCAGAGATGAGCTCATTTTTCTCCCCACCATCCCCCTTTTTCCTTGTGAGTGCTGCTGCTTTGTTAATAACATTAACATTAAGAAGAACAAAGGGGCGCCTCTCTATCTTTAGCACCACTTCCAGTGAAAATTAAGAGTTTAATTTTGAGTTATCTTTACATAGTTATAATGATGATAAGGTAGCATTTTGAGATGATTTTGATCTTTTAAAAATTTTAGCCTTTTAAACATTTGTGTCATAATTAGAAAAACTTAACTTTAGATTCTTGCATTTAGCAAACATATTTTAGTAAGGTTACAACTTTTAACAACTAATTTAGTTAAGCCTATATTTTGACTATATATATTTTAGAAGAGTTGTAGAGTGTACTCAGAATAACTAAAAATAACTGCAGAAGCCAAAATATCTAAATATTTAGTTTCGTTATTGACATTTAGAACCAGCTTCATTCCAGTGGTGGACTATAGCAAAATAAAAGCTCTGAGCATTTGACATTTTAACTAAACCTATTTGGATATGAAAACAAATGGGTTGGGCTTTTGGCCTTACTGACAGCTGTGTCCTCTGTGCCCTATATTCTCTCCTCAGAATATTAGAATAATGGCCAAGTATTACACAAGGATAACGATGAAGAGGATGGCACAACTTCTGGATCTGTCTGTTGATGTAAGTAGTAAACGTTGTTTGTAACCGTTCATTTTGAAAATCAACTGACTTGTAAAAATTGAGCAAGAAAATCAATTTTGTTTTATTACTTAATTTTAAGTTTAGGTGATAGAAAGTTTCCCCAAGCTATCTTGAATACCAAAGAGTAGCCTAAATAACAAGTTTATAGCTACATTAATATTATTTATACTAGTTAAAATCTTCACTTAAATATGGTAGTTTTACAGTGATTAATTTGAAGATAAAGTATATATTTCTGTAATAAATATGTCTAGGTTCCCAAAAGTGAACTGTAGAAATAAAACATATGAGGGAGACGTGACTGCAGTTCACCTGAAAAGGACCCAGGACATGTTAGAGGGATATCATCTTCAGGTCTGGTTTTCATGTTGGTAAAATGTACAATAACAAAGAGATAGGAGTTAAGCAAAGTGTATAGTGATGGTCTGAAAAACCATTTCTGTCACCAGAAGGAGTCTGACAGTTTAGCTGAAAAGGAGGAATTGTGGAATGTTGGGGTTAGAGGGCTTGATCCTCGGTTAGTTCATTAACTCTTCTCGTTTCTGGACGAGGGTGCCTGGGTCCTTAGAAGTAAAGTGCCTTCTCTTTGGCTACAGAGTTGGCAAGTGGCAGAGCATATATTCTAACCCACCATTTCTAACTGAAACTAACTGTATAATACTGCCTTTTAGGGGGAAACGTAGAAGGTAGACCAAATTGCTGGTGGCAACAGGTTCTTGGGCAGTACCCACAGCATTAAGTTTGCCGGGAGGTTCAAACTGAATGCTGACTTTGAGTGTACTCATTCTAATCATTCCCTAGACTCTTAGTAAAATAAGTACATCATTGCAGGAAATCAGCAGTTTCTAACTATTAATGAATTTTAGCATATTCTTGAGTGAAGAGTGTAGAGAATGCTTTCCTTAAATTTTGTTTATTGATAATTAAAATTATCTTGTCTTAATCCAGTTTGTCTCTCTCTTGCAGGAGTCAGAGGCTTTTCTCTCGAATCTAGTAGTTAACAAGACCATCTTTGCTAAGGTAGACAGGTTGGCAGGAATTATCAACTTCCAGAGACCCAAGGATCCAAATAATTTATTAAATGACTGGTCTCAGAAACTGAACTCATTGATGTCTCTAGTTAACAAAACCACACACCTCATAGCCAAAGAGGAGATGATACATAATCTACAATAAGCGTCTCCATGCCCTTAGTGCTTTTAGAAAAGAGTTAAAATTGGAAGTCATTAAAAAAGAAAAAGACTTTTATGGGGTATATGTTGGGTTTTTTTTTTTTTTTTCCTATTCTCAGCTCTTTTGTCTAAAATTTAAAAGCTAGTGAACATATTTGAGGCCCCTTTTGATCTTCAGTTCCTCGATTTCATTGTTAACTTTGCATGTGCAGTTGGTGCAAAAATATATAATACATTTCTATTGTCTGAGTACTCAAAAAATTGTCATAACTTACCTAAATACGTTATTCTATCATTTGAAACCTTTTTAGCTACTATTTGTTTTCATTTAGCTAACAACCATAACTATAATAATAAAAGCAGTATATGCACGTTTACCTTCCATGGTTACCTGTGTTTCTAAACATTTTGTGGGATAGTGATTTAAGTGTTTTTTAAATAAAATTAATTTTGTTGTAAAGCTATTGATTATTTAGTAGAATTTAAAAAGCAGCATAGAACCTATAAGAACATTTGGGATAAAGTTGTGACTTGTGAAGAATTTGTATTTTAGTATTGTGGTAGAAAGTCTCTAGATTGAGTGTGTACAGAGCTATCTGGTAGGCTATAGACTTTTTTTTTTTTTTGAGTCAAGCTAGTTTCAGTCACAGTAGCTTATTGTTACCCCCTTTCCCTGACTTGACCAGGTGTTGAACTAATTGTGTTGACAGAGGTTAATACACAAGGTCATTTTTATAACTCCTTTGTGGCTTTAACTTCCATGTGTAATTGCATCATTAATGCTCCAACTTCATTCTCTCCTATAGGAACTTTAATTCCATTATATGCGTGCTAGATAACAACCTAAAATGCATTAAAAATGACCAAAAAAAAGAGACTTCAGGCCACCCTCTTGGCAAATGGTATAGTGTTGACACTTTTTTTTAAACAGAATTAAAGTAGTTTTACTGTTAAAAGAAACATCTGAGATCACTTACTATGAGCAAATTTTAGAAGTTTTAAAATTTGATTTCAGAGAAAATGGAAAAAGGAAACAATGTTAGGTTATTTAAAATAGGTTTAAATGAAGAAAGTATAAGATCTTTTTTTAAAAATACAAATAGAGAGGGAAAGGCATTCTGGAAACAACAGTTTTCACAATTCATTTTCCATTTAATGATCACTAAATCGTCCTACTTCGTGATCCCAGGGCTGGGGACAGTTGTAGAACCTCTATTGTGAATAATAACGTAGTATTTTTTTTTGGGGGGGGGGGAATAACGTAGTATTAATCTAATTTTATTCTTTGGAAATTTAATGTATTGGTCACATTAATAACAATATCTGCTATCACTTATCTTTAAAAACTAACGAAAAATATGGCAAGGTAAGAAACATCAGAAGTTTACATTAGCAGTAAGAATATAGTTTTTAATTTTCTATTGAATGAAAAGGATGGAAAATAAAATCATTTTGCATTGTTAATTTGTAAATTGAGTTGGAACTAATTTGAATCTAGCTTCTCATTAACTTCATCTTTCTAGGGACTCATTCCCCTTGTACTTGCCAAACCTAGACTGTTTGGCCAAATATGTTTCTGTAAAGATCTCAAATGCTCCTCTTCTTTGTTTTTTATTTTAACATGCTCACCCTCAAACTAAGCTTTTTGTGTGTTCTGATTTGGTGCCATTTGTAACTGTGTCCCAGTGACCAAATCCCATTTGACTTGATTAACTGCTCATCCATTGTTTTTTCTGTCCAAGCAAACTTAAGATTTATTACCAATTTCTCGTGTTACAAAGAAGAATCCATTAGCTTAAGGCAGTAAAATATTTGAGATGTTCTGAACCTAAAATCCTGGCTCGCATTTCTGACCTAAAGCTGGCATGCATGAAAAGGTTAGAACCACTTCGTTTTAATATGGAGAAGTGAATACTTGACTCATTGTTTTCATTAGGTTACTAACCAGCAGGAGAGGTGATGAGCCACTGTTTTTTTTTTGTTTTTAATGAAACACCTTTTACCCTTTCATTTCTATATAATTTATGTTTTTATATTAGAGTTCAATCATTATTTCTGTAATTATCAATTTCCATATGCTTTTTGTTGAATCACTGAAAAACATCTCTAAAATTCATACTGTTCCATTCTATCTCTTAAGTTAAATGTATGATAAAAGAACATATTTTAAATTGTTTCCAGCTTCTGGATATAGCTGCAATAAAAGCACTAATTTGTGGATATTTAAGAAAACCTGGAGAATAAACTCATATTTTAAAAGATCACTTTTTTCAGTTCTTTTACTGTTTATAACAAAAAGCCACAGATACTTTTCATTTTTCTTTCTAAGTCATGTTACCTCTCTAATCCTGGTTGTTTTGTTTTTTTTTTTTTCGGTACGCGGGCCTCTCATTGTTGTGGCCTCTTCCGTTGCGGAGCACAGGCTCCAGACGCGCAGGCTCAACGGCCGTGGCTCACGGGCCCAGCCGCTCCGCGGCGTGTGGGATCTTCCCGGACCGGGGCACGAACCCGTGTCCCCTACATCGGCAGGCAGACTCTCAACCACTGCAACACCAGGGAAGCCCTCTAATCCTGTTTTTAAGCAGTGAGAAAACATTTTGTACATTGCAACAGGTTGGCTTTTTCCCCTGGATTCTTTCTGATTTGGGGTTGGTGACAGGCTGTGCCTTATTGTGCTTTGACCAATGGTTCTCTCACTTAGCACACATGCGAATCACCTGCAGGGCTTGTTCCAACGCGGATTACTGGCCCCACCCCCAGAGTTTCTGATTCAATAATTTTAATTTCTAACAAGTTCTCAGGTGACACGGATGCTGCTGATCCATGCACCACACTTTGAGAACCACTCCTTGAGGATACTTGCAGTAAATGCAAGAAAAGAACCATGTTAAGTTTGTAAAAGATATTTTGGTGAGAAAAAAATATTGAGTGAACATGAATATCAGTAAAGTTAGGATTGTGCTACAGGGTGATGCTTATCCATTTTCATTTGTTTTTGAGCCTAGCGATTGGAAAGTCTAGTTTTATCCTGCCGCCTGAGATGTAATGTTCTCACTTTTTGAGTGGATATAAAAGTGTCCCTAATTTGGAGCTTAATATTTCCTATGTTGAAAGAATTGAATGACATCTCTTTGAAGATTGCAAAAGTTTCATCATCTTGCTATTTTCTCTCTATAAGATTGGGAACCATGTTTATCGTTGTATCCATCATTTTGTTACATAATAGAAACCTAAACACTTGTTGAGTTAAATTGTTTTAACCAATTAATCTTTTTTTTCTTTTTTTTTTTTTTTGCGGTACGCAGGCCTCTCACTGCTGTGGCCTCTCCCGCCGCGGAGCACAGGCTCCCGACACACAGGCTCAGCGGCCATGGCCCACGGGCCCAGCCGCTCTGCGGCATGTGGGATCCTCCCGGACTGGGGCACGAACCCGTGTCCCCTGCTTCGGCAGGCGGACTCCCAACCACTGCGCCACCAGGGAAGCCCCCAATTAATCTTTTTTAACCCTTCACTAGCATATCACTGGAATTTTGATCCTCAGCTTCCAACTTCTAATTACCCTGTAAGTGTGCAATTCAGTGGTATTAATTACATGCACAGTATTGTACAACCATCACCACTATTTCCAAAACTTCGTTATCCCAAACAGAAGCTCTGTAACGATTAGCAGTAGTTCCCCACCTGCCCCCTCCCCCAGCCCCTGGTAACTTATGGTCTCCTTTCTGTTTGTATGACTTTGCCTACTCCAGATATTTCGTGTAAGTGGGATCATACAATATTTTTCCATTTCGTCACTGGATTATTTTGCTTAGCATAATGTTTTCAAGGTTCATCCATGTTGTAGCATGTTTCAGGACTTCATTCCATTTTATGGCTGAATAGATTTCCATTGTATGGATAGACCACTTCTGTGTCTTCATCTTTTGATGGTCACTTGGATTTTTTCTACCTTTTGGCTATTGTGACTAGTGCTGCTGTGAACATGGGTATACAACTATCTGAAGTCCTGTTTTCAGTTCTTTTAGGTATATTGGCTTAAAAACAACAACAAAAAATTATTCAGAGGCAATTGTAAAGGTAGTGCAGAGAGGTCCTTTGTACCCTTCACTCAATTTGCACATTGGCTTTTAAAACCAAAAGAATATTTATGTACAAGGGAATGATGTGGTAGACCAGAGGGACCAATTCCCGGTGAAGCTGTTACTATTTTCTCACTAACCATAAAGACAAATTCCAAAAGAACTGTGTGTTGGACCTACTCTCAAGGGGGTCAATGGAATAGGAACCACATCAGAGTTATAAGACCAAGTGTCAGCCATGTTGGTTGTGTATCATGTGCATAAGTCCCAGTAGAGCGATTAGCATCAAATAGGGCCCTCCTGTCTTTATAATAGGTGGTCTTGTATCTGAAACCCATTAAGAATGTTTTAGGGTTTTAGTACCAAAAAGTCTAAAGCATATTTGGCATCTCTGGGAGAAATAAAAGTATTATTTAATATGAATAATAAAAGTTGCTAAATATTATTTACACATTCACACAGACACGAAAAATCTGGGCCAAGTTTTCAGAAACTTCAGGCTGTAGAAATAATGTTCTCAACGCAAGAAGCTTTTTCTACAAGGAAAAAAGTGGGTGTCACAGATAACACCTTTTCTTAATTTTTCTATATTCCCATACATACAGCCTCATTATTTAATATGTAATGAGTACCAACCCTGCAGTAAAAAATCTTCATCTTTAATATTTCTAAATTTAGTGCCCTGTTTAATTTCATATCTTAATTTGAACTTTGGACATTTTCCTTGAAATGTGAAAGAAAACTTTCTGGTTTCATAATGCCTTTTTTTTTTTTTTTAATGCTTAAATGTCACTTGAAAGCACAGAAAGTAAAAAGGTTAAATATGATGTCAACTAATTTTACTTGATCAAGATTTTCATATTCATTTAAGGATTTTGAAGAATTAGATGAGTTTAAAAGAGCTAACGAACCTTCAAGAAATAGCAAAGAGAATGCTGGGAAAGAATAGATGTTTCTTAAAATACGTATCTTGTCTGCTGCTGCCAAATGTACGATGTGATGCCTCGCTACAGAATACTAAACAACTGGCTTCCTGGTGCTTCCACATCGATTTCCATTGTGTGTAGAATGCAGGGCCGTTATTTTATTCAAAGTGTTCCCACTTAAGGGAAATGCTATACAAGACCGCATCCCCTTCACCTTTTAGCATGCAAATCTTGAAAGAAAGGATAATGTAATTTTCTTCTGCCATCAGTACTTAGGGATTGTAGTAAGAGTTTGGAAGTAAACTCTTCCTCTAAGATTTAGATGATAATAGCAACATATTCTGGACCAAAGCAGAGAAGCAGATGTGTAATGGCTCCCTGGCTGACAAAATCTGACTCTAAGGAGGTAAGCTTCTAGAGACCAACTTTCACAACTAGTTGACAACTAAATTCTCAACATCCAGAATAGTGCCTAGCTCATAGTTGCAAAATGCATGGACTTTGAAGAATAACCAGATAACTCTAACTTTACTATAAGATTTATATCTAAAATGTCAATCAAGGAGGTGGCCATTGCAAGCTAGAAAAATTAGTCATAGAAGTACATGGGGGTGTGTGTGGGGGAGAGACATCCTTAGCTCACCAAATCCAAGTGTTCTGGACTTTTAGGTTGGGCCATCCTAACTATGGAAATGGGGACAGGAATTACAGCCCAAAGCCCATAGTCCCATTTTTGGAAACAGTTCTCAAGAAATTTAGGTAGCATGCAAAAATAGCCTAAAGTTGTATAATAAGCTCACCTGATCTGACTTAATACTCAATAAGCAAACTTAAGGTAATGATTTAACTTAAGTTCATGATAACTTACGAAGTATTATTTGACAACTTACCAAGTATTATTTTTCAAAAAGATAAAACCTGTAAAATGATTCAGTCATGTGGAAAACATGTTCAGTGGATTCTCAGAAACATAAACTTAGAATTACCATATGACCGAGCAATTCCACTCCTAGGTATATACCAAAGAGAACTGAAAACAGTATTCAAACAAATACTTGTACATAAATGTTCATAACAGCACTTTTCAAAATAACCAAAAGACAGAAACTACCCAACTGGTCATCAGAGGATGAATGGATACATTGTGGTATGTCCATACAATAGAATATTATTTAGCCAGGAAAAGGAAAGTCAGGAATGCTGATATATGCTATGGTGATGATGAATCCTGAAACATGCCAAATATAAAGAAGTCAGACACAAAAGACCACATATTGTGTGATTCCATTTCTATAAAACATCCAGAATAGGTAAATCCAAGAGAAAAAAGCAGATTGGTACTTGGCAGGGACTTGGGGGAAGAGGGAGTGAAAGTTACTGTTGAATGAATCAGGCATTTTATTTTGCGGTGATAAAAATGTTATGGAGGGACTTCCCTGGTGGTGCAGTGGTTAAGAATCTGCCTGCCAATGCAGGGGACAATGCAGGGGTTTGAGCCCTGGTCTGGGAAGATCCCACATGCTGCGGAGAAACTAAACCCGTGTGCCACAACTACTGAGCCTGGGCTCTAGAGCCCGGGAGCCACAGCTACTGGGCCCACGTGCCACAACTACTGAAGCCCGCGTGCCTAGAGCCCGTGCTCCCCAACAAGAGAAGTCACCGCAATGAAGAGTAGCCCCCGCTTGCTGCAACTAGAGAAAGCCCACGTGCAGCAATGAAGACCCAAGGCAGCCAAATTAAAAAGAAAGAAAAATATGGAACTAGATCCATGTGATGGTTGTACAACATTGTGAATATACTATTTTCCACTGAGTTTTTCACTTTAAAATGGTTAATTTTATGTGAATTTCACCTTAGGTTTTTTTTTTTTTATAACAAGGTAAGATCATGACTCATGTAAATATAAAATATGCTTATCAAAGATTTTATTCAATGGAATATTACTCAGCCATATAAAGGAACGAAACTGAGTTATCTGTAGTGAGGTGGATGGACCTAGAGACTGTCATACATAGAGACTGTCATACAGAGTGAAGTAAGTCAGAAGGAGAAAAACAAATACCGTATGCTAATACATATATATGGAATCTTAAAAAAAAAAAAAAGGTCAGAAGAACCTAGGGGCAAGACGGGACTAAAGACGCAGACCTACTAGAGAATGGACTTGAGGATATGGGGAGGGGGAAGGGTAAGCTGGGACAAAGTGAGAGAGTGGCATGGACATATGTATACACTACCAAACGTAAAATAGATAGCTAGTGGGAAGCAGTCACATAGCACAGGGAGATCAGCTCGGTGCTTTGTGACCACCTAGAGGGGTGAGATAGGGAGGGTGGGAGGGAGACGCAAGAGGGAGGAGATATGGGGACATATGTATATGCATAACTGATTCACTTTGTTATAAAGCAGAAACTGACACACCATTGTAAAGCAATTATACTCTAATAAAGATGTTTAAAAAAAGATTTTATTCAACTTACAATTAATAAGGGAAACAGTAAGATGTTAAAACCAGTTCAAAGGGATATTTATATAAGAATAAAACTGCTAGATACAAAATTGGTTAATGTCCAACAGGGCCATGCATTGTAATGTTTTGAGGTTTCCTATTTTGCCAGACACTTTGCATCACTAATGGACAGAAATCTGTAAATTAATCTCTGCTCCTACAGAATTTTAAAATAGCCCAAAGTCAAGATCAACACTGCACTGAAAGAAAACCCAGCAATCTCTTTTACCTATTTCCAAGTTTTAAATACTTTTTCTATACTTACAAGTGGTTTAAATGGTACATTTTATGGTATTATATTTTACTATAATAAAAATCAAACGAGAAATAATACATACTTTTTATTATTTTTAATTTTTTTTTTACATACATACTTTTTCTGATAACATATATGTTTGCCTAGCAGGAGAGGAAGAGTTGATCATGAGGATGACAGTTAAATTCTCATTAGTGATAAGTAAGTGATCATTCTGGTGTTATATGCCGGAATGCAATGGATAGATGGTGTATATTTTCCTCTGAAAGATGGATCTGCTCTTTGAGCTGGAAACACTAGGTTTCTGTGTCTACAAGTTCAGAGGTCAGACCTGGCCTGTAGAAAATTCACCAAGGTAATAAATGTGATACAGTGAAGTCTTTCTTGAG
Organism: Grampus griseus; assembly: GCF_964374135.1. NCBI lineage: Eukaryota > Metazoa > Chordata > Mammalia > Artiodactyla > Delphinidae > Grampus > Grampus griseus. Next base: position 13,202,532 of record NC_139014.1, on the reverse strand, counting down.
AGACAGTTTTTGTACTCTCCCTGGTCAAAGAGAGAAGAGTGTCCTTTTCTTATCTTGAACTTCAACAACTTCATTTTGGGCCTGAAGCTTTTTTTTTTTTTTAAATCTTGAATGTTGAACCATTTATATACTTCCCTGGCTTTTGAGATGTACCATATTGTTGAAATAGCTAAACTCCAATTATTATGGAATGCTTGCTGAGATAGGCAAATTGCTCACTACTTGAAGTCATTCAAAGTAAACTCAGTTGTCAGGTAAAAGTTGGATGGGATACAAGTGCCTATAGAACACTTATGCCTTTGCAAGGAATTTATGCTCCTTCCCATGAGATACCTATCACTCATTTCCTTTCTGGTTTTTCAATTCCCATGCTCTTTGTGAATGTTTATGGCAGCGTTTTATGTTCAGGAAAACATTGGCCGATATTACATTCAAGTGCTCTTTCTGCCAAAGCATTTTCAAACTCTTTACTGGTCACAGGAGTTACACTACAGCTTGGTAGAGCCGCATTAGATGCTATGTCTTTTGAGATGGTATCATCATGACGTGTGTATGTTTATGAATTACCAGCTTCTCCTATAAATGGTAAACTGACTGTCAAAACAGTTTCCTTGGAATCCTGGGGTTAGGATCAAAATCATCCAGTTCTGCTACTCAAAATGAATTAAACTAGGAGAATTGCTGAGAGCTGTTTTCATTTTCTTCTTTTAGATGCATCTGGAAGCACTGAGTCTCAAGGTTGTTTTCAAAATTTATGTAGTTATCTTGTGCGTGTGTGCGTGTGTGTGTGTGTATGGTGAGAACATTTAATAACTATTCTCAGGAAATTTCAACTATATAACACATTATTATATATTATTAACTGCAATCACCATGCTGTACCTTAGCTCCCCAGAACTTATTCATGTTATAACTGAAAATTTGTACCCTTTGACCAACATCTCTCCATTTCCCCCACCCCACTCTCAGTTTTTATTATTTTTAACAGCTTTATTGACATACAATAAACTTCACTTTTTTTTTTTTTTTTTTTTGTCCATGCGACATGCGGGATGTTAATTCCCCGACCAGGGATTGAACCCGTGCCCCCTGCAGTGGAAGCGTGGAGTCCTAACCCCTGGACTGCCAGGGAATTCCTTAAACCTCACATATTTGAAGGGTACATTTCGATCAGGTTTTTTTAAAATTTATTTATTTGGTTGCGTGGGGTCTTAGTTGTGGCAGGCGGGCTCCTTAGTTGCGGCTCGCCAGCTCCTTAGTTGCGGCATGCGAACTCTTAGCTGCAGCATGCATGTGGGATCTGGTTCCCGGACCAGGGATTGAACCCGGGCCCCCTGCATTGGGAGCATGGAGTCTTAACCATGCGCCACCAGAGAAGTCCCTTGATCAGTTTTTTTGTTTTGTTTTTTAATAAATTTATTTATTTATTTTTGGCTGTGTTGTGTCTTCATTGCTGCACGTGGGCTTTCTCTAGTTGCGGCAAGCAGGAGCTACTCTTTGTTGTGGTGCGCGGGCTTCTCATTGTGGTGGCTTCTCTTTGCAGAGCATGGGCTCTAGGTGTGCTAGCTTCAGTAGTTGTGGCACGCAGGCTCAGTAGTTGTGGCACAGGGGCTTAGTTGCTCCGTGGCATGTGGGATCTTCCCGGACCAGGGCTCGAACACACGTCCCCTGCATTGGCAGGCAGATTCTTAACCACTGCGCCACCAGGGAAATCCCCTTGATCAGTTTTTAGATCTGTATTCATCCTGCCAACTCTCACCAATAGCAAATAGTGAACATATGTGTCACCAACCTCCAAAACTTTCCTGCTGTCCCTCTGTAATCCTTTCTTCCTGTCTCCCCCCACTATCCCCCGTCATCATTCTTTTTAATAAGCCATAGATTTTTATTGTCTTAGATATCATCATTTATTAACCAGTCTCCATTTTGTTTGAATGGTTTTTCCTAGTTTTTGTTCTTTTTTTTTTTTTTTAAGAATTTTTTTTGGGAATGCGGACCATTTTTTAAAGTCTTTATTGAATTTGTTACAATATTGCTTCCGTTTTATGTTTTGGTTTTTTGGCCCCAAGGCATGTGGGATCTTAGCTCCCCGACCAGGGATCAAACCCTCATCCTCCGCATTGGAAGGTGAAGTCTTAACCACTGGACCGCCAGGGAATTCCCCTAGTTTTTGTTCTTGATTTTTATTTTTTCCCCTTTACAAACACTACTGTTGTAAATATCCTTGAACACATTCTGGATGGGCTGTTGTCTTGAGGCTCTAAGGCCTCACTGACATTTTGCTTCTTATATTCTTTAGGGTCGCAGTTTGGATTAGTATTCAGATGGCCTATCAGATACCACTCATGCACCACTTGAGAATTTCTGGGTTTCATCTGTCACTTTCCAGCCACAAACTCACTGATCATCTCTGTGTAGATGCAAATGATTTCAAGCTGATGTGGCCACACCAGGTCCCACCCTGGGTCTGCTTCACCAGTTCCCTCCTCCTACCCTTAGGCTTCCCTGTTGACACAGCAGGACCCCCAGCTTGGCACGCAGGTGAGCCTGTGCTGCCAAAAGGGAGGAAGGTGCTGGTTATATGACTTCTTGGAGGACAGTCCCCCAGGACTGAGCAGCCAGCCACACTGAGCGGCAGCAGGTTTAATGATGCATCGTCCTCCGGTAGTGCCTCTCTCTCCTTCCTGGCCTCCCTCCCCTGGTACCTCATTCCTGCCCCCCGAAATCACACTCCCTAATACTTCAGTAGCCCATAAGCTTTTGCCTCAGGCTGTGTTTTCTGGGGAATCCAGGCTAAGACAGTTGGCATTTTCCACATGATTACACAGAGTTTAAGCCATCTGTAAATCTTCCCAGTGATTGATGTTGTAATCAAGTACGGGCCTTTGACGACTTGTCTAAAAATACAGGGGATGCTTTACAAGGACTCTGTACCTCTCTGGACTCACTAGCAAATGTTGTTCTCGACAATAGGCAAGCCCTTGACGACCTCCTGGCTGAGCAAGGGGGAGTCTGTGCAGTTATGAATGAAACCTGCTGCATGTATCTCAATAACTCTGGTCAGATTGAGGTCAACATAAGAGAGATATATGAGCAAGCTCAATGGTAACATAGATATAACACACAAAGTCCAGATCCAAGCTCCATCTGGAATACGGTCAAACAGAGCCTCCCCAGCTTAACCTGGTTTCCTTCATTTCCTGGCCCACTAATTGCTATCATCCTCCTGTTCATCTTCGGGCCTTGCCTCCTTAACTGCCTTGTCAACTTCGTTAGCAAAGGGCTTGAAGCCAGCAAACTTCAGATGACACAAACACAAGGGTACAAGCAACTGGGACTACAGCCTGGTGACCACCAGACATATTTTAGGCAACACAGGGAACAGTTCTGCTCCTCTAATCCAGGGGAAAACTATGCCCATGTTCAGCAGGAAGCAGCTTCAGAAGGCAGAGCATTGCCCTTCAGCACCTCTCAAGAATGAGGAGCAGTAACAGAAAAGGGGGGATTTTGTTGTCAGAGCTGTGCCAGTTCTTTGCTCAAAACCCACCAATCCCTGCTTGAACAGGAATTAACATGTATCTTTAAGTCACAGGGTCTGGAGACAGAAGAAGGAAGCTGTAGGAAGAGAGAAACACCAGATAGAACCAGCTGGAACAAAGGTGGCAACGAATCTGACCTCCAACAGACCCTCAGTCTCATTCTGCTGAGTTTACTACATTGGCTACTAGATGACACACCTACTGGTGGCCCTAACTGGAAGATATGGACCAAGAAAGGATAAACAGGGTGTGGCTCCCCTTTCCAGGGAAGTGCTGCCCCTTCCCCAGACTAATGCATGTGCCTCCCCATCATTAGCCTCACTCCTCCTGCCTTTGTCTTTACTCTTTAAAATCAAATCCCTCTCACCACATGGGCAAGATGATCTGTGAACTAAGTTCCCACTTCTCCATTCCTTGGCCACAGAATAAAACTTGGCCTGCATCAATCTGAGCTTCAGTTTCATTTTTTGGCTGCACAAACCCGAACTAGCATCTATTCTATAGCTTCTATTAATTCTTTTAATTCTTGCCCTTATACCAATAACAAGCATTATTGAAAATAACCTCCTAAAAAGAAGACTCTTTTTTTTTTTTGCAGTACGCGGGCCTCTCACCGTTGTGGCCTCTCCCGTCGCGGAGCACAGGCTCCGGACGCGCAGGCTCAGCGGCCATGGCTCACGGGCCTAGCCTCTCTGTGGCATGTGTGATCTTCCCGGACCGGGGCACGAACCCGTTTCCCCTTCATCGGCAGGTGGACTCTCAACCACTGCACCACCAGGGAAGCCCAAGAAGACTCTTTGTAGTCTGTTTATTACCCTGGTTTTGTAAATCAGAAAAGGAGAACAACATATCTCCCTAAGACTCAAGGAAGAGGCTCCAGCTCCACCTTCAGCTCTCAAAGTTGAAATTCTACTGAAACTATTCTCTGAACAATTTGCTTATGGGACATTAACACTATCTTTAAGTACTGTGTAAGTGTTAAAAATGACATTATAAAAACAGATATTATACTGTACTTTGTGCATTACATGCCCTTCCACATATATAAGTACAATACCTATGCTTTATCATAATACATGATCATGTAATCATGTATTAATTATCTACCTCATGTGTATAAGCATGTACTTCAGCCTATCGATATTACAGGACACATTAAACAGTTTAATCCATATTAGATTCCAGTCCCTATGGAATATTCACAGGGCTAATTGAAGTAATTGAAGTGATTGATATAAGATGTATGCTTATTTTTTAATTTAAATTAAATTAAATTTTATATATTTATTTTTAAATAAATTTATTTATTTGTTTTTATTTTTGGCTGTGTTGGGTCTTTGTTGCTGTGAGTGGGCTTTCTCTAGTTGCGGCAAGCAGGGGTTGCTCTTTGTTGCGGTGAGCAGGCTTCTCATTGCGGTGGCTTCTCTTGTTGTGGAGCACAGGCTCTAGGCGTGTGGGTTTCAGTAGTTGTGGCACGCAGGCTCAGTAGTTGTGGCTCACGGGCTCTAGAGCGCAGGCTCAGTAGTTGTAGCACACGGGCTTAGTTGCTCCACGGCATGTGGGATCTTCCCAGGCCAGGGGTCGAACCCGTATCCCCTGCATTGGCAGGCGGATTCTTAACCACTGTGCCACCAGGGAAGCCCCTATTTTAAAAATTATTATTATCATTAGTTTTTGGCGCGCTGTGCAGCTTGTGGGATCTTACTTCCCCAACCAGGGCTTGAACCCTGCCCCTCAGCAGTGAAAACGCGGAGTCCTAACCCCTGGACTGACAGGGAATTCCCAACATATGTCTATTAATTGTACATACCACAATTAGTCCAAACATTTCCAGTCTACATGCTTATCATAACCGATAACCAGAGAGCTTAATCAGAAAACTTTGATAAACCATCAACTCGTCCACAAACGTGCCTCTCCCCTTTTCTGGGCCCAAGAACCATGGGGATTTCTATAAATGAATGATATCTGGCATCTGGTTCTTACTTCTGGGCCATCTCACCTAAAATTGCCCACTCTTTCCCCCTAAATAAGACATCTGGATGGACTATCAGATCAGCTTATGCTCATACATAACTGGTTTCATGCATTTGGTATTTTTTAATTCTGGGGGATGCTGTATGTCAGCTATGGCCATCAGAGGCCTGAACACAAGTCAAGCAACTTGTAGCTGAGCTTAAATTGAATATTATTTACCAACATAATCAACTATAATCTTGGGAACATTCCATTGGACCCCGAGGTCACACCCAGGACGTCCTCACATGCCGCCATCTGACTACTGGATGCCATGGTCACACTCAGAAAGCGCTCACGTCCCTTGTGAGGGTCTGGTCCCTCCATACTGTCTGGCGTGAGAATCTGGGGACCCCCCTCACCAGCTGGGGGCAGCGCTGTTCCCACAGCGGGTCCCCTCCAGAGTTGGGGGGGGGGGTGTTGCTGCCCGCGCTGGGGTTGGGATAGGTCAGCTGCGGGAGGCAGCCCCGCCCACGCCCTCACAGGAGTGGGTGTTTCACATCCAATCACGGCCCAGAGCGTTTGCGGAAGCGCCGGAGGCTCCAGCGGTGAGAGACGGAGCGAGGAGGCAGGAGCTGCTGCTGGACCGCGCTGTGGGTACCGCCTGCACGGCTGAACTGAGTCTCGAGGTGGGGCGGGGGTCGAGGGTGGTCCGCGCTCCCCTCAGGCCTCGGCTCCTCCTTCTTTCCTGGGACGCCGGGGCTGGAGGGGCAGCAGGAGGGGCTGGAGGGCTGGGGCCCCCAGGGGGGAGGCGTCCACTCGCCGGCTCCGTTGTTGCCAGCGCCGGGGTGGCGGGGGAGTCGGGGCTGGGGTGGGGTGGGCAGGTGGGCACCCTGCTGGGTCAGAGCCGCTAAGCCCGCAGGAGCCCCGGGGCTGCGGCTCACTGGGGCTGCGACAAGTCCACCGTCTCCTGTGCCGCCAACCGAGTCGGTAGGTCAGGTCGGGGTCGGGGAAGAACTTCTTGGCTGAGGTCTCCTGCCCTGTCCTTATGCTGCGGGGACAGGGCCATCGGGCAGGTCGGTGTGGGTGAGCATTTGGGGAGCCCGCTGAGCGTTTGGGGAGACTGGCGAGCAGTTGGGGTCCCCGGTGAGCGGTCAGGAGGCCCCGTGAGCATTTGGGGAGCCTAGCAAGCGTTTGAGGAGCCCGCTGAGCATTCGCGGGGAGGCCAGGTGAGGAGGAGGACGGGAACGTCGGGCGGGTTTGCCGGCTGTGTGCACGTCCATGCGTTCCTTCGCCTGAGAACATCCAGGCGGGTCACTGGGGCTGGAACCTTAACTCATCTTGCAGCTGCTGCATTTTGTGAAATCCTCTCCTGGTGCTCATCTGAGTCCCATGTTGACTGAGAAGGCAAAGAATGGAGTGGATGCAGCTGAGGAAGCGCTGGGTGGGGAAGGCGTCAGGGTGCACAGGTGCACCCAGCTTACTCCCAGGGGTACTGGCCCAGGGCTGGAGGTTGAGCTGCAGCTGGGGAGTGGGGATTGCCTGGGCGGTTCTGGGTTTACACTAGTGCTGAGCACACCTGAATCTGTATTTGGAAACCAGAGAGCTGGGGTCTGCAGTCAAGGGAGTGGACGGGTGACCCACATCTGTGTACCTGGGAGGTGGTGAGTGCCTGGCAAGTGCAGGACTGGTGTCCCCGGGGATGGGATGATTTTCCTCCCACCATGGATAAACCCATGACCTCAGGAGGGAGCAAATGGGAGGATGAGGGACTTGTTACGAAGTGACCCAGATTCTGATGAAACAGAGGTCTGGGGGATGTGGGACAGGACGGGACAGGAGACTCAGTGGTCAGGTGACCTGAGTTATGGGGAGAGGCCTGGGGACATGGGGACAGGAGTGGACAGGACACGCTTAGTGTCATGTGACTTGTGTTTGGGGAGAGGTCTCCTCTGTGATGGGGATGCAGACACACACCCACAGGTGTCCCCACAATGGTGACAGACACACACACAGGTGCCCCCGCGATGGTGACACAGGCATACCAACAGGTGCCCTACATGATGGGGGACATACATCCACAGGTGCCTGTACACCACTCACGCCTGGACCCTGCAATAAGTGTCTTGCTGTGTGTCACCCTTGCAGTCCCTTGAGGCCTATGAAATAAAATCAAATCTGGGTTAGAAAGGAGACTTTTATTTCAAAAGGATTATTGTGAGGAGGAGGGGGGACCATTACAAGGGGGTGAGAGTGGGGGAGGGACTATTCCAATAGAGGGGGGACTCCTCCTGCAGAGGAAGAACTATATCTGTACAAGGGGCAATATTACTGTAAAAAGATGACTAATATGATAGAGGGGGGAATATGACAATCAATGGGGGCTATGACCACGTGGGGGGATATTACTGTGAAGAGGGGACTCTTACAATAAAGGAAGACTGCTACTGTAGTGGGGGGACTCTTACTGTAGAGGGGGAATCTTACAATGGGGGGGACTATGATAATGTGGGGAGCTGTTAAAATAGAGGAGGGACTGTGACAATAGAGGGGGGACTTATAATAAAGGGAACTATTAAATAGAGGGGGACCATTCTGTAGAGGGGGACTATTACAGTAGAGGCAACACTGTTTCTGTAGAGAGTGGACTTTTACCAGAGGGGGGACTATTACAATAGTGGAGAACTATTCCTGTTGAGAGGGGACTATTGTAGTATAGGTGAGACTGTTACAATAGATGGAGGTCTATTGCTGTAGAGGGGGGACTATTACTGTACAGAAGGGACTATTACAAAAGAAGCAGGACTTTTACAATAGAGGACTGTTACTGCAGAGGGGGAACTATGACAATACAGAGGGGACTATTACTGTAGAGTGAGGTCTCTGACACTAGAGTGGAGCTACTAGTGTAGGGGAGGACTATGGCAATAGAGGGGGACTATTACAGTAGAGGAAGACTATTACTCTAGAGGGGGGACTGTTAGTCTAGAGGGGGGACTGTTACTGTAGAGGGGGGACTATGACAATAGAGGAGGATTATTACTCTCTGGGGAGGGGTTGTTACCATAGAGGTGGGATATAACAATAGAGGAGGATTATTACTGTAGAGGGGGAATATAAAACTAGAGAAGGACTGTTGCTGTCGAGCAGGGACTGTGACAACAGGGATAACTCCCAACAAGGATTGCAAGCATCTGGATAGTTGGGACAAAGGAGGTTTCTCCATGGAGGGGTGCAAACACAGCTGTAAAGGCCCGGGTGTGAGGTTGGCTTGAAAGGTAGCCTGATGGCACGTGGATCAGAGACCCCGACGCAGGAGGTGCTCTGAGAAGGGCTTCTGCAGGCAGAGGACGGTGGTTGGCTGCAGGCTGGGATGGGGAGGATGGGATCGTGTGTGTAACCAGCCCTTGTTTTGACTGACCCTTGGAAGGAGTGGGTCAGTTCCTGGCTGATGAGCCCAGGGAGGGACTGGGTCTGTGTGGCTGGTCAGAAAAGGGGGGATCCTGAGTCTCAGCTGAGCCTTTGTGGGGAAGGGTCTTTGCGGAAAGCTGTTTCCCGGACACAGAGGGTGAGGGGATTTCTGGACCTCAGGTCAGCTTCAACATTGTCGAAAGGCAATGGGCTGTGACAGGAGGAAGGGGACACTCAGATCCTAGGCTGTGACAGGAGTGGGGGGGCCACTCAGACCCTGACCTGTGCCAGGAGGGAGAGGACATTCCACAAACACAGGAGAGAAGACCCTGTTTATTCTGGAACCAGCATGAAACCACAGTGGGGTGCGCCTCACAGGTGGCATCAGGGGCAGACCCGCTGAGAGGCTGCAGAGAAGGAAGAGTCTTACCGGAGACCACCTGCTCCATCCATGTTCCCAGATAAAACAATCCCTGATTTCTTCATGATGGAGGCGAGTTTGTGTTTGGAGCCAGGCCCCGCTGGAATCAGGTTCTCCTTCCAGGAGCTGGGAGTCAGGGTTTTTTCCTCCATTACATTTCTGAGACACGCCCAGTTCTGCAGGAAACATTCTGAGATGTGAGAGTGTCAGAGGCATGTCCGTCTTTAAAAGATGTGCACACACTTCAAAGAGACGGAGAAGGAATTCCCATGTTTTCTAAAATAAATGTCCTAAGGAAAGGAAAGGGGGAAGTCGCCCTTTATTCTCGGAGAATTAAGGCCGGAGGTTTGAATTTAGATTTGCTCTTATGCTGCCCAGTGTGAGTCCCAGGTGGGCTGTGTAGAAACCGAGTTCTCCTGCCTACTTTGCAAATCTGTCTGCACTGTGGATGGATGTTTTCTGTTCTGTCTCAAGGTAGATGGGGCCCCAGGAATTATTTCACTCAGTCGAGGATTAAAATTGCAAAGCAACGTGCTAGTGATAGAGCAGTCACCACCGCCCCCGCTTCTATTAGTCACAGGCAAATCAATCCGGTGTGTGCACTTGAGGATGCCGAGCAGGTGGGCAGGCCTGAGGGAGGTACAAGACAGGTACAGGGAAGGGGTGACCTTTCCACTTTCAAGTTCACATTTTAGCTGGATTCTCCTGGAGGAACACTGGACCCTGTAGATAGAAATGTCTGTGTGCCTCTAAGGTGCAGGGGCAGTCTTAAAACGTAGGGGCTCTAGTGACTGTATGTGGGGGTGACGTTTGTTCATTCACTCAACAAACCTGTGTTTGGGGTCAAGGAGTGTGTGGAGGGCCTGCAATGCAGGTGTCAGGCAAGCTCCCTGTTGGGAGGGACTCTGGAATTTCTCTGGGGGAGGGGCTTGGGTCCCTGTGGACACCCTGCTGGGTCACCACCCATTCCTTCCTTCCTTCCTTTATTCCTTCCTTTACTCAGGCATGAGTGAGGCTGAGGTCTGTTGGGGTGACCCTTTCTCCCGTGGTGACGGTGCCCGGACGCAGACATCCTGGAGCAGCAGCATCCTTGTCTTGTTCTCACGTGAGGGTGCCCAGCTTCACCGTGGTCGTAACTGTGGACCTGCTGGTCGGACACACTGTGTTCCTCTTCCTCCGTCTCACAGGAGCTCTGCCCACTGCCCTCGCTGACATCTTGATTGTGCAAAGTGGCCGTGTTTATCCAATTTGGCAAGTTGTGAAATCGAGGTAAAAGTCTGGAAAATCCAAACCCCTGGACACCTGGGTTTTGGGTGTGAGTCCAGCAGATGTTTGAGGGTCCGGGTTCTGCCAGGGGCTGGTGATGGGGTCGGGGGCAGGAGTGTGCTGGCCAATGTTCAGGACCCCGCTCTCCAAGGAAAGAAGAGGCAGCATGCGTGCGCGGTTTATGAAATAAGATGATGTGAAGGAGAGTGGTACACAGATAACAAAGATGACAATATGCGGATATCATGTAATAACAGGTAACACACAGTTATTATTGATGGTCTTCCCCAAAAAGGTGCATGTATGGGCACATACGTTTATTAGGTAAACTGATATACAGGATGTGTAGCACACAATTCACAACAAATGCTAATGGACGGGACTCTGGTATAGATTCCAGAGAGCCCAGGGCCTCATGGGATGCTTCTGTGGATGTTTGCCTGGCTCCTGTTTCCCCATCACCCATGGTCCCCTAGTCGATACACGAGAGCGGTTCTGACATTGCCTGGTATTTTCTTGTAATTAAGGAGTCAGACTATGAACTCCACGTGTGTAGAACCTCCCTCCTTCCTCCTTGACGTCAGCAGCCTCTGCTGAATTGCATCCTGGGTTTCAGATGCGGAAGAGTGTTCTGTCTTTACAGTGCAGCACCGCAGACACATACCTGTGCACCTGGTCTGCACGAGTCACACTTTCCCCATCACTTTCTAAGTCTAGACCATCAACAAAACAATCAACCAAGGCTGGGTTGTGGCATTGCCGTTTTTGTGGTGTAGATGTTCCCAGGTATTTCCACAGTGGCCAGTTTCAGGTTTCCAATGTGATGTTCCTGAACTTGGAGTCAGGAAGAACCCCAGAGAGCGTTTCCACCACATGCACTATGGGTGGGAGGGGTAAGAGCAAGCAGGGACGGTGGTACATGCAGTACGATAACCAGTGAGGTCTACAGTAGTAGTGGTGAGTTTTGAGAATTTGCTGCCTTTATTGTGAATATAGTTTATGCAGTGTAAGGTTGTAAGTTAACTTCTAACAGTAGCCGTGGTTACCAATGGCTCACGCCATTCCTGAAGATGCCAATATGGCTTTCACAATGGATGGCAGCCATCTCTGGTGCCCTCTCCCCTTCCAGGTCCAATATCTGGAACCCAGAAGTTAAAATGAGAAAAGACAGACTAACAAGAGAAAAAAAATTTTTTTTTTTTTTTTTTTTGGTGGTACGCAGGCCTCTCACTGTTGTGGCCTCTCCCGTTGCGGAGCACAGGCTCCGGACGCGCAGGCTCAGCGGCCATGGCTTACGGGCCCAGCCGCTCCGCGGCATGTGGGATCTTCCCGGACCGGGGCGCAAACCCGTGTCCCCTGCATTGGCAGGCGGACTCTCAACCACTGCGCCACCAGGGAAGACCCAAGAGAAAAAAAAAATTTTTTTTTGAATGACGTATGTAGGTGTGGGAGTTTATAAAGCAGTGTTACTCAAGGAGGCAGTGAGAACCGGGGAGTTAAATACTATCATGGGCTGGACAGAAGGAAGGGATTCGGGGGGAGTATTTAATGGGAAGGTGGCCAGGAAAGCACAGTGAACAAGGGTGTTTAGTGGGGTTTGTGATGCAGATTCAAGTTGGTGACTTTTATTGATGAGAGTTGTTAAGCGGCCTCCTCGTCTAGGTGTGGGAGGAGAGGGCCCTACAAATGGGCATTTTCTTTTTCTTTTCTTTTCTTTCTTTCTTTATTTTTGGCTGCGTTGGGTCTTTGTTGCTACGCATGGGCTTTCTCTAGTTGTGGCGAGCAGGGGCCACTCTTCGTTGTGGTGTGTGGGCTTCTCATTGCGGTGGCTTCTCTTGTGGAGCACGGGCTCTAGGTGCGCAGGCTTCAGTAGTTGTGGTGCGCGGGCTCAGTAGTTGTGGCTCACAGGCTTAGTTGCTCCGTAGCATGTGGGATCTTCCTGGACCAGGGCTCAAACCCGAGTCCCCTGCGTTGGCAGGCAGATTCTTAACCACTGCGCCACCAGCGAATCCCGAGCATTTTCTTTATCAATGTGAATTTCCTTTACATACACAATGCTTGTGCCCTGTTCTTAGAGCGTTTCCTGAGTCTCCTGGTTCTCAGTGGCCTTCCCCTCAGAATAATGCTTATGCCAAACGGGCACTTCTTGGGTTGGTGAATTCTGGTTCCCTTCATTTGAAACCTAGTGGTTTTCCCTTAAAAGCAAATGGGGAATCCCCATGAGATCCCGGGAGTTACCTGAGCCCCTGCGTCTGGGATCACTGAGACCTGGCCCAACTCAGGATACAGAAGGACACAGATGCCAGTCAGTACTCCAGTTGGCTGTGAAGGGGGCCCAGTGGGGTGGGTGGTCTAGAGGGGTGCAGACCTCCCCTGTTCTCCTAATATGGACAGCAGAGGTGTGTGTCCCTGCATCGGGGCTGACCACACTCCTACTTGGGGTCCCTAGGATGCAGCCATCCCACACTGCAGAGTCCTGAGGGTGGGGTTTTGGGGTCTGAGCCCTGGCCCTGATCCACAAGCATTTCAGAAATCTGCATGGGGGATGGGCGGGCCATTGTAGCTGATGGCACAGGGATGGAATCACTCCCGTGTGTGCTGCGTGGCAGAGTCCGGCTCCAGCCACCTGGACACTTGCTGCCTGAATGTCACATGCCCCCCAGGTGGCCTGTGGTCCCACGCTCACACCTGGGGGGACATTTATAAGACAAGGCATGAGCTGAGAGAGCCTCGGGACAGGCTGTGAGAGAAGATGTAGGCAGGGGTGCTAGCTGAGTGTCTCATAGATGGGTAGAGGGTTGGTCTCTGTTGCTGCTGAGGCAGAACAAGAACATTGGGGGGTTGGCTCTTGGTGTACCTGATGTGTAGGACATGAAAAACTTTTCCTCTACCCTCTTATGTTCTGTACCTGGGATCTGCAAATTAAACTGACGAACAACAGGTTAACAGGAGCAAAAGGTTTATTATGTCTGTTTACAGAGCCCTTCATAAAAAGGAAGCAGAGACACAAAAAGACAGACTTAGGGACTTGTGTGCCTGTTAACAAAGGGTGATAAGTTTCTGGAGAACTGATGAGACAAAGGCAAACAGGTTTCAGTTTCTAGGGACAGGAAGTTTTGGGAAGGTAAATAAACAGGGGAAAATCATGGAAGACAGAGCTCATTTAGTGAGGTCATGCAGACTGAAGCCAGTACCTTCTCAGATGGTAAGATTCTTTCTCCCCTTCCTGCTACAGGAAGGGGAGGGGCACATCCTCACAAAGGGATCAGGCATATGGAGGAGGGCAGACTTTTTCTTTTTGCTGCTTTTCAATCATCTCAACTCAAAGTAACCCTTATGCCAAAGTGGCATATTTGGGGTGGCAAGTTCTGATCCCCCACAGCTGTAAACAAAGAGTTTCTAACAGCTGGAAATGGTACCGGTGGGTGGACCTCCCCCAGACTAGAGGGAACACTTCCTCACCAGAGGAGAGGGTCCAAAATGTTGGGGTGATGGCCAACACGCTGCATGGTTATTGTGGGCCCCAGTTCTGAGTACCTCATACACTTTAGCTCACGGAATCCACCCTACAACGCTCTGAGATGGGCACTATTACCAATCCTATTTTACAGAGGAGAAACCAAGGCATGGATGATGGGGTAACTGGTCCAAGGGTGGCTTGCTGGTGGTGGAGCTCAGGTGCAAAACCAGCTCTTCACCACTTCTCTCAGAGGATGGTGTCTGTTTCCTGGGGCTGCTGTAACAAACACCACATACTGGGTGGTTAAACGACAGACATTTATTGTCTCATGGGTTCCAGAGGCTGGAGCTCCGAGTTCAAGGTGTTGGCAGGGTTGGTTTCTCCTGCGGCTCCCTCTTTGGTGTGTAGACCGCTGTCTTCTCTTCCGGCTGTGTCCTCTCTCAGAGAGAACTAGAGCCAGATGGTGATGAAGACAGCAAGAGCAGATTTTATTCAGGAGCTACTGCAATGGGGGAAAAGAAGCCTCTGTATAGAACCAGGCTCCATTCTGAATTCAGCATGGGCAAGGGGTTTACAGCCAATGAGCAGAATGAGGGGGCAGAGATGGACTCTTGCTAAGAGTATACATTGGGGGTCAGCGGGGATTCTGGCTAAACTGATCTACCGGGATCCTTGCAATCAGACATCACCTGGGGGGGCGGGGTGGAGGATGAGGAACCAATCAGATATCCAGGGTGACCAGGTTTCTGGGGTGACCACATATCGAGGGAGGGTCTCGCTGCAGAGGAGGAGAGAACATCTTTTTCTCTGCCCATCTTGGGTTCTCTGGCGGGGGCCCCATACACAAGACGGGCCAAGGACAGATCAACAAGAGAAAGGCAAACACAAGTTCATTAGGATCATGTTAGTTCACAGACGCATTCATGATGTCGCACATATGCAGGGGGGCACCCACTGATGGTCACCCCAAGAGTGAATAGAACTCCGGCTTGTCACCCATCTGGGGCTGTACAAAGCAAAGGGTTTTGGGTTTCTTTTGAGGGGAGTAAGTTATGGGAAGGCAGCTGGAAAACAGTGGTGAACACGAGCATGCTTCGTAGGAGTGTGCATAGTTCATTTCTACATCTGCTTGTGATGTCCTTCAGGTTGGTTTTGGCTCCTGGGGCTGCAGAGTCCATGACAGTGTGTCCTGGTGCAGTGCTTATGGGTTTGTGTTTAACTGGGAGCAGCAGTGTGGGTCTGTGTGTAGGGACTTCGCTGAGGCCAGATTGTTTTAGCAGTGGTTGCATGCCCACCACTGGTTGCATGTACCAGGCTTTCCATTGCTCCACATCCCGCTGATATTTGATACCGTGTTTTTAATGTCTGCCAGTCTGGTAGGTCTACGCATAATTTTTTCTTATGGTTTTAATTCCCTGGGTTATTAGTAAAGTGTGCATCTTGTTGCATTCATGGACTATTTACTGTTTTTTTTAAAATATAAATTTTATTTATTTATTTTTGTCTGAGTTAGGTCTTCGTTGCTGCGCCCGGGCTCTCTCTAGTTGCGGCGAGCGGGGGCTACTCTTCGCTTTGCATTACGTGGGCTTCTCATTGCAGTGGCCTCTCTTGTTGCGGAGCACGGGCTTTTGGCACGCGGGCTTCAGTAGTTGTGGCACGTGGGCTCAGTAGTTGTGGCTCGCAGGCTCTAGAGTGCAGGTGTCAGTAGCCATGGCGCATGGGCTTAGTTGCTCCACGGCATGTGGGATCTTCCCGGACCAGGGCTCGAACCCGTGTCCCCTGCATTGGCAGGTGGATTCCCAACGACTGCGCCACCAGGGAAGCCCTGTTTTTTTATTTTTTTAAGTTTTAAAAATTGTGGTCAAATGCACATAACATAGAATTTACCATCTTAACCATTTTTAAATGCACATTTCAGGGAAGTAATTCACACTGCTGTGCAACCACGACTGCCATCTACCTCCAGAACTTTTTAATCTTGCAAAACTGAAACTGTCCCCATTAAACACTGACTCCCCATTCCCCCTCCCTCAGCCCCTGGCACCCACCATCCTACTTTCTGTCTCTATGGATCTGACTGTTCTAGGGGCCTTGTGTGAGTGGATCAAACATTATTTGTTCTTTTGTGTCTGGCTTATGTCACTGAGAATAATGCTGTCAAGGTTCATCCATGCTGTAGCCCGTGTCAGAATTGCCTTCCTTTTTAGGCTGAATAACATTCCATGGAATGGATGGACCGTGTTTTGCTTCTCCATTCATCCCTCAAAGGACACATGTAATACCTACATTAATTTCTCATGTCTTATAATATTTGTGGAATAACTTCAGAAAGTCCTATGAATCAAAAATCATTTACCGTTAACTTTTTTTTTTTTTTTTTTTTGCGGTACGCGGGCCTCTCACTGTTTTGGCCTCTCCCGTTGCGGAGCACAGCTCTAGACGCGCAGGCTCAGCGGCCATGGCTCATGGGCCCAGCGGCTCCATGGCATGTGGGATCCTCCTGGACCGGGGCACGAATCCATGTCCCCTGCATCGGCAGGCGGACTCTCAACCACTGTGCCACCAGGAAGCCCAGCATGAAAGTTTGAAAAACAATTAAAATAGCACAGGACCGAAGTTAAAACAGGAGGGGACTGACTTCTTGGGACAAGTGTCGGGGAGAGGAGACGGACCCTACACTTCTTTCTACAGCCCTAGTAGGTCCTGCGGACCCGGCTTGTTCACACATTGGGGGTCCACCCAACACAGCCATGGTGTCCTGACCGAGGTGGATGTGTGACCCTGGGTGCGGGGTCTGGGAAGGTGGGGTCACTCTCGTGTGTGGATGTGTGACCCCAGGTGTGGGGTCTTGGATGGTGGGGTCACTCTCGTGTGTGGACGTGTGACCCCAGGTGAGGGTCTGGGGATTGTGTGGGTCTCACCCCATCTACATGGGTCAGGTTCACATGTAGGGGGAGACGCCATATCTGCTCTTTGCCTGCAGTGTGTCTTGTCCCCTCTGAGATTTCCAACATCTGAATTGAGGGTGTTGCCCTGATTAACCTGTGGTCCCTTTTCTTCTCTTAATCTTGTCATGTTCATATGAGGACAGGCACCTGTGAGCCGGTTGCTGCTCTGTTCTGCTGAGTGATCAGTAACCCTTGGTGGTATCATATTAATATCACAGCATATCACATAGCATATCTAATCCATGGGGGTCACACTGTCTGGGTTCCTCTGGACAGAGCTCAGGTAGCACAGATGAGCCCCCCTAAGAATGGTCCGTCATGTGCCATGGGAGGGTACCATGATGGCCCCCGAGGTGGGGGATGGTGCTTGGGCCTCACACATTTGTGATAGGGGAGTTGAATTGGAATCTCAATTAACAAGACATCATTTAAAAAATTTATTTTATTTTTAAGTGAACTAAAATACACATCAGGGACTTCCCTGGTGGCACAGTGGTTGAGACTCCGTGCTCCCAATGCAGGGGGCCCGGATTTGATCCCTGGTCAGGGAACTAGATCCCATAAGCATGCTGCAACTAAGGAGCCACAAGCCACAACTAAGGAGCCCGCCTGCCACAACTAAGACCCAGCACAACCTAATTAATTAATTTTAAAAAACATACAAAGAACTTTTAAAGGTCAAGAATCAGGAAAAAATAAAACACACATCACATACCCTTTACCATCGTCACCATTTTAAGGGCACGTTTCTGAGGCATCAGGTGCATTCACCTTGTCGTGGGGCCATCACACCATCCCTAGAACTTTTCATCTTGTAAAACCAAAATCCCATAACCACGAAAGTCTCACCCCGCACCCCCACCCACAGCCCTGGCACTGACGTCCACTTTGGTCCATGAGTTGTCGACTCCAAGGCACCTGTTTGAGTGCAGTCCTGCAGTTTGCTGTGAAGAGGTCAGTTTGGAAGAGCTGACTGTCAGTCTGAAGCTCTGCCTGTTTGCATCTGAAGAACCTGCATTTCGGGAGAGGGTGTACAAGGGACAGCGCACCTGGGGGTGCAGATGAGCCAGGACCTCACCAGCTGCCTGTGGTGCCTTCCGGTCCCAGGCTGCCCTTCTGTGTCATCCCTGTCCCTGCTGGCGCCCCTAGGATGCTGGTGTCTGAGTGAGATTCTTCTGGTGCCCCTGCTCCCCTCCCGTCTTCCTGCCGGTTGGGGAGGGGGCTGCTTGTTAGGTGGTCTCTGCTCCTGCGGCAAGAGGGACCCTGCAGGGCCGACCCGCAGAGTGTGGGGTGTGATCCCAAGAGCATGGGGCCCTCACAGAACACAGCGTCGAGGTCGTGACAGGTGCTCAGGCTGCCTCATCACTGACATGGGGTGTTCCCGAGACCCCGCTCAGGAGGGAGTAGTGGGTGGTCTGGGACCCCAGAGGCCCAGTTCCTATTCTGGAGCTCAGAGAGTACGTCCACCTTAGGCTCCAGATTTACCCCGCGCCTCAGCCATCTCCCTATGTCCTGCCTTTGAATGCAGGAAAATGACTTCTACTGATCATTTTCCACAACATAGGCCTGGTCCTGTCAATATTAGCGTTCTTTAATTTAGGCGTCCTGGGATAGCTTTATAGGCCTAAAGAAGGAACAACTCGTGAGTGTAAAACATTTTCAGATGAAACTAATATTCGATGACTATCTCTTAGTCATCTTAGTTGAGATGCCTCAGCTCTTAGTTGAGTTCTCTTAGTCATAATTCTGGTTTTAGATCTGATGTGGGGATTATAGAGGAGTCAAAAAAAATTTATTTATTTATTTTTTGCCGTACGCGGGCCTCTCACTGCTGTGGCATCCCCCGCCGCGGAGCACAGGCTCCGGACGTGCAGGCCCAGCGGCCATGGCTCACGGGCCCAGTCGCTCCGCAGCATGTGGGATCCTCCTGGACCGGGGCACGAACCCGCGTCCCCTGCATGGGCAAGCGGACTCTCAACCGCTGCGCCACCAGGGAAGCCCTAACTTTTTAAAATTTTATTTTTATGGCTGCGTTGGGTCTTTGTTGCTGTGCGCGGGCTTTCTCTAGTTGTGGAGAGCGGGAGCTACTCTTCGTTGCGGTGCACAGGCTTCTCATTGTGGTGGCTTCTCGTTGCAGAGCATGAGCTCTAGGCATGGGGGCTTCAGTAGTTGCAGCATGTGGGCTCAGTAGTTGTGGTGCACAGGCTTAGCTGCTCTGCAGCTTGTGGGATCTTCCCAGACCAGGGATCAAATCCGCGTCCCCTGAATTGGCAGGTGGATTCTTAACCACTGCGCCACCAGGGAAGTCCTGAGGAGTCTAAATTTAAATCTTCATAATCTGTGTATTTGTAGCTTCAGTATCATTCATGACTTGTAGATTTTATGTTAGGGAAGAGTTATTGATTTCACGTATCACGTAAAGGATTCGTAATGATGATAAGGCAGTTAAGATTAGAATGGTGGCTGGTAAATGGTTATCTCTACTTGTGCATCTAGTGTACGTGTATGAGTCAGTTTAGTTGTCAATATTAGTAAAATCATATAGAGGACTAGAGAACTTATCCAAAAACTGATTATTAACATGTGATCATGAAGATGTAAAAGTTCTTCCATAATAGGTGATGTTGCATCCTGAGAGCCTAGATGAAATGGATATGCCATAGTGTTACACAGGATTTTTGCCTATGACTTAACTTTTACAACGTTATGTAATTTATTTTAATGGTATTTCACTTATTGAGAAAGACATAATGGTTGTGGTATTGGCTTGACACCAGTTGACAAGGATTCAATTCCTTCCTTCCTTATTGTATTTTATTTTTAAAAACTTTGTTTCTAAAAAAAAAAAGCAAAAAAAACCCTTTCTTTCTTCCTTCCTTCCTTTCTTTCCCACACTGCACGACTTGCAGGATCTTAGTTCCCCAACCAGGGATTGAACCTGGGCCCCAGCAGTGAAAGCACTGAGTCCTAACCACTGCACTGCCAGGGAATTCCCTCTCCTTCTCTGATTTACAAAACCAGGGTAATAAATAGACTGCAAAGAGTCTTTTTTTTCTTTTGGCTGCACCATGTGGCTTGCGGGATCTCAGCTCCCTGACCAGGGATTGAACCCTGGGCCACAGCAGTGAAAGCTGGGACTCCTAACCACTAGGCCACCAGGAAACTCCCCAAAGAGTCTTCTTTTTAGGAGACTGTTTTCAATAATGCTTGTTATTGGTGTAAGGACAAGAATTAAAAGAAAGTATAGAATAGATGCTAGTTCGGGTTTGTATACCCAAAGAACGAAACCGAAGCTGAGATTGACGCAGCTCAAGTTTTATTCTGTGGCCAAGGAATGGAGAAGTGGGAACTTAGTTCACAGATCACCTTGCCCATGTGGTGAGAGGGATTTGATTTTAAAGAGTAAAGACAAAGGCAGGAGGAGTGAGGCTAATGATGGGGAGCACATGCATTAGTCTAGGGAAGGGGCAGCACTTCCCTGGAAAGGGGAACCACACCCTTTTTATCCTTTCTTGGTCCATATCTTCCAGTTAGGGCCACCAGTAGGTGTGTCATCTAGTAGCCAATGTAGTAAACTCAGCAGAATGAGACTGAGGGTCTGTTGGAGGTCAGATTCGTTGCCACCTTTGTTCCAGCTGGTTCTATCTGGTGTTTATCTCTTCCTATAGCTTCCTTCTTCTGTCTCCAGACCCTGTGACTTAAAGATACATGTTAATTCCTGTTCAAGCAGGGATTGGTGGGTTTTGAGCAAAGAACTGGCACAGCTCTGACAACAAAATCCCCCCTTTTCTGTTACTGCTCCTCATTCTTGAGGGGTGCTGAAGGGCAATGCTCTGCCTTCTGAAGCTGCTTCCTGCTGAACATGGGCATAGTTATCCCCTGGATTAGAGGAGCAGAACTGTTCCCTGTGTTGCCTAAAATATGTCTGGTGGTCACCAGGCTATAGTCCCAGTTGCTTGTACCCTTGTGTTTGTGTCATCTGAAGTTTGCTGGCTTCAAGCCCTTTGCTAACGAAGTTGACAAGGCAGTTAAGGAGGCAAGGCCCGAAGATGAACAGGAGGTTGATAGCAGTTAGTGGGCCAGGAAATGAAGGAAACCAGGTTAAGCTGGGGAGGCTCTGTTTGACCGTATTCCAGATGGAGCTTGGATCTGGACTTTGTGTGTTTATCTGTGTTACCACTGAGCTTGCTCATATATCTCTCTTATGTTGACCTCAATCTGACCAGAGTTATTGAGATACATGCAGCAGGTTTCATTCATAACTGCACAGACTCCCCTTGCTCAGCCAGGAGGTCGTCAAGGGCTTGCCTATTGTTAAGAACAACATTTGCTAGTGAGTCCAGAGAAGTACAGAGTCCTTGTAAGGCATCCCCTGTATTTTTAGACAAGTCCTCAAGGGCCCGTGTGAGATTTTGTAGCGTGATTTCATGGTATGCGAAACCTCCTCAGGAGGCCGCCAGTCCAAGAGCAATCCCTACTCCTGCCAGAGTGAGTTCTATTGCCCTTGTATCTGGCGGCTGGGTGACATTATGAATGGTTATACCTAGGTTCCTCGAACTTAGCTGGCCTAGCATGCATTGTGCACAAATTGGGCATTATCTAAGCAAGGGCAGGCTAGAGCCCACCCTGGAAAAGGGAAGGTGTTGGGGTTGTTCTGATGCGGCAGCTGGTTTACTCTCGGGCCACAAAGGAACAGGTACCCAGGGGGCGTGCATGCCTGGTGCACCTCTGAGGAACTGAACCACCTCTGTAAGTGGGTAGCCCAAGAGGGGGTGCCCTTGCAGTGTGGGGAGAGAAGCCCACCTGCATAGCAGGGGTCACTGGGGGATTCTGGACCTAATGGCTTTTCCTCAGACCTCAGGAGGGCCACTTACTAAACCCCAGACAACTGGTGTCTTCCCTCCCCAGTAAATACATCTCCCATCTGGTCCCTGTGTGTATTCATTGAGTCAGTGCAGAGGGCACCAATGGGTGAGATTTCCATAGGAGTCAGTCCCGGGGCACTTAAATTGTGGGGTAATGGAAGAAGCAGTGATCAGAGTCCAGAGCAGCCCCCGGTGTTATCGCAAGTCCCTCCCTTTGGTAAGGGCTGCTGACGGGCAGTGGCAGCGAGACAGAGACTGGTTAGAGTGATGGCACTTTAGAGTGAGGGCTTTGTATTTGTTAGAGATGTTAGTGCAAGGGGTGAGGTCCAAGCAGGGAAGCTGCATTATGGATGGGATGTTAGCCAAGGTGAGAGTGAGGCTGTCATTCTTAGGGGTAAAATGTAATACCTTTAATCCATAGGCATCACTTTGTGGTTGGGGGTGACAGACCAGCACTGGGATAGACTTTGTCCACGGGCTATAATCCGTGAGAAATTTACTATTGCACTGAGTTCCCATTCCATGTGGACAGTTGTAAGAGAGCAGAGAAGATAAGAAAGAATAGACAATAATGGCTACTCATCCTGCTTCCAACGTTAATGTCCCTGATATCCAGCATGGACAGAGGAGATTTCTGCCAGAGGGAGGGAGTTTGGCAGAACAGCAGGAGCCAAGTAAGGCAATAGCAATGACAAGGCCAACTACTAAGCCTGCCCACCGCATTACTTATCTATTGGTAAGTTAGGCCTTTTGAAAAGTAACTTAAGGTCTGTGACAGGTTCATAGGCGCTTTGAGTGGATGGCTCAGTAACTTCTTCCTTCAGTGTAGGTGCTGCTTTCACTCTGGTATGGTGGGCCCATGGAGTTATACCCTGTAACTGTAAAGCAGAATAAGTAGTCCAGATTACTAGATAAGGTCCTGTCCACTTGGGGTCTAACTGGTCTTGTGGATTTCCAGCCTTCCAGGTTTTCAAATAAATCAATTTTCAGGGGAGAAAGGATGTAAAACCCTGTCTAAAGGGGAAGGCAGTTCCGGATTCCCGTAGGCATGTAAAGCTTTGATTATTTCCCCTGTCTGTAAGGTATATTTCTGCCGGTCCATATCCTTAAGATTGGTCTTGGAGCCGGGTCCTTCAGGAATGGGCCTCATGTACATGGGCTCATATGGACTTAACCTGAGCTTTCCTTTAGGGGCTATTCGCAGTCTCAAAAGTGCTGTGGGGAGAAGGGAGATCCAGGGTTGATGACTGTCTTGACATGGTTTGGCTAAGTTTCTTTTGAGGGTTTGATTTATTCTGCTTTTCTTTTTTTTTTTTTTTTAAGATGCTGGGGGTAGGAGTTTATTAATTTATTATTTTTGCTGTGTTGGGTCTTTGTCTCTGTGCGAGGGCCCTCCCAACTTGTGGCAAGTGGGGGCCACTCTTCATCGTGGTGCGCAGGCCTCTCACTATCGCAGCCTCACCCATTGAAGACGCGCAGGCTCAGTAGCTGTGGCCCACGGGCCCAGCCGCTCTGTGGCATGTGGGACCCTCCCAGACCAGGGCTCGAACCCGTGTCCCTTGCATTAGCAGGCAGACTCCCAACCACTGTGCCACCAGGGAAGACCTATTCTGCTTTTCTTGAGGATTGTCATCTCCAAGTGGAGTGTAAACCCCATTTAATTCCTAGAGCTCTAGCGACTCCCTTAGTCATTTGGGAAACAAAGGCAGGCCCACTGTCATTCTGGATGGACTTAGGGAGCCCAAACTGAGGGATTATTTCCTTGAACAGGGCCTTAGAGACCTCCCAGGCAATCTCAGTTCAGGTGGGGAATGCTTCCATACAGCCGGAGAAGGTGTCAGTCAAAACCAGCAAGTATCTAAAACTTCCTTGTGTCCAGGGCATTACTGTAAAATCAGGTTGCCAGTCTTGACCTGGATATGTGCCTCTATGCTGGGTGGGGGTCACTCCCTTGACCTTGGTTGGGGGTTTGTGTTGGCCTTATTCTGGAGGCAGATAGGGCAAGCTTCAACCACCTGTTTAAGGAGACTACGGAAATTGGGAGCAGTCATGGATTTGATGAGCCATTAAAAAATATATATATTTATTTGGCTGTGCTGGGACTTAGTTGTGGCACGTGGGATCTTCTTTGCAACGTGCAGGATCTTTAGCTGCAGCATGAGAACTCTTAGTTGCAGCATGTGGGATCTAGTTCCCTGACAGGGATCAAACCCAGGCCCCCTGCACTGGGAGCACAGAGTCTTAGCCAGTGGCCCACCAGGGAAATCCCTGATGAGCCGTTGATATAGGGCCTCCTGCTCATAATGTGTCCTCTGGTGAGCTTCCAGGATGGCCTGCAGTGCAGTGGCTGATGAGGAACAGCTGCCCATGACTGTTAATCATCCACCTTGGGTATTCTGGGCTTTTCAGTGGTAAGGTTTTTGTCTCAGAGATAAATTGTAGCTCCCAATTTGTATAGTAAGTCTTTTCCTATTAGGGGAATTGGGCATTCTGGTACATATAAGAGTGAGATAACATTCTCCTTTCAAATCGCACTCAAGAGGCTCTATAAAATTATGTTCCTGTGGCTTCCCTTCCACTCCCATTATCTTACATTTATCCTTGGTCATTCTGCCTTGTCGGGTGTTCAAGACTGAGTAGATGGCCCCTGTGTCGACTAGAAAGTGAACTAGAAAGTGTGTTTTACCCCCACAGTCAGGGTCAGCCAAGGCTTCTCCAAGGAGCCCCTGGGCCCCTTCAGTCCTCTTCTTCTTTCACGTGTGAGACCGGCAAGGATGAGCCTGGACACAGTGGTCCCTTTAGCTTCCTTCTGAGACGTCTGGGGCATCCCCCTCCCCGTGGCCCTCCTCCCTACGGACTGGCTTTGAGCCCTTCTCTCCACTGTGGGTGTGGTCTTCAATACCTGGGGTGACTCACTGATGTCACAGGGTCCCTCTGGGGAAGGCCCCATCATCACTGGGAGGTTGACTGACCCTGAATTACTGAAGCCAGAATACTGGCAGTTGGGTTCTGCTGGTCTAGTTTCCTTGGCATCTGCCTCCAGATCCTGGTTGTTGAACACCCGAAATGCTGACTCCACCCCAGGAAGAAGGTGTAGTGCGCCCTATCTCCAACTTCTGTAATTTTCTCCTAATGTCTGGGGCGCTCTGGGAAGTGAAATGGGACTTAAGAATGGCCTACCCTTCCACTGACTCCAGGTTCACCTTCGTGTACCCACAAAGGCACTCCCTTAGGCATTCCAGGAAAGCCAAGGGGGTTTCCTTCAGTCCCTGGATGACTCCCTGAACCCTACTCCAATTTAAGGGTTTCTTCCCAGCCAACTGAATGCTCTTAAGAATCAAATCCCTGAAATGTGAGGTGCTGCTGACCATTTTCCACTTACTGGTCCCACCAAGGGTCCATGTAGGGAATGGCCTGGATTCAAGGCTGGTATAGAACCTGTCCTCCGTTATCTTGCTTGGTCTTATCAGCTTCTTCAGTTGCATTACTTATAATCAGTGTCTTTTCTTCCACAGAGAATACGATGTTCAGGAGGGTTTGGACATCCACCCAAGTGTGGAAAGGAGTGTGGAATATTCCCCAGACTAAATTAAGGACCCCCTTGGTATCTTCTTTCAAACCCTTGGATTGATCCTTCCAGTTACACAGATCTGAGGAAGATAAGGGTACATGCAGTGGTCAGTCTGCCCTCTCCATTAAGGACCTTGGAAAGGGGGAATAGCCTATTGCTTCCAGGGGGCTGGTACTGAATGCCGCTATGGGTGTGAACTGGACTAGTCCCCAAGGGAGGCATGCTGAGAGATGGAGGTGGGAGAGTCGGGGAGGTGGCAAGGGCACCAGGTAGGGTGGTTGTGAATTAGAGGGCGTAGAAGGTGTCAGGGAACCAGGTCAGGTAGGGGTAGATGACTCAGGAGTCTCGGGTGAACTGTCAGAAGGGGGAGAAGTTACCCTTGGCAGAGAGAGGAATTCAAGAGAATATTCAGGGGCTTCCCTGGTGGCACAGTGGTTGAGAGTCCGCCTGCCCATGCAGGGGACACGAGTTCGTGCCCCGGTCCAGGAGGATCCCACATGCCGCGGAGCGGCTGGGCCCGCGAGGCATGGCTGCTGAGCCTGCGCATCCGGAGCCTGTGCTCCGCAATGGGAGAGGCCACGGCAGTGAGAGGCCCGCGTACCGCAAAAAAAAAAAAAAAAGAATCTTCAGGCTGAGATTCCAGTACCAGGAGAGAGAGACATTAGAGATAATGTTGCATTTCTCACGGAGGCCCTTGTTTTTGCAAAGCACCATGAAAAATTGGACATAGGGGATCTCATCCCATATTTTTCAAATGCTGGCAACAGAGGTCCAATTGAAAAATGGTATTATAATTTAGAAAGCCATTAGTTGGCCAACTTTCTCCATCCACCAGTTTATACTGGGGCCATGTGTTGCAAAAGAAAAGAAGCTGTTAGTGGGCGGTAATTTCTAGTTATGGAGGATGCACCCTAGTGGCGATTTCGCTGGGATAGAGGCTTGGTTACCCCTACTGGGGAGTCCTTATTTCTAGTCTGTTTCCAACTTCCCAGTGGCCTCCTTCTAGGGTTGGTGGCGATGCAGATCCCACAAGATTAGCCCACACCAGGTGATCTAGGTGCTCTGAAACGTGAACCAATCTTTGTGGGGTATGGGAGGGGAGATGCTAAGAGGGCCTTAGTTATAAGGTCCCCCCTCTCTGTCTCGCTCTTTTTTTTTTTGGCTGCATTGGGTCTTCGTTGCTGCCCGCGGGCTTTCTCTAGTTGTGGCGAGTGGGGGCTTCGTTACAGTGCACGAGCTTCTCATTGTGGTGGCTTCTCTTGTGGAGCATGGGCTGTAGGTGCACGGGCTTCAGTAGTTGTGGCTTGTGGGCTCTAGAGTGCAGGCTCAGTAGTTGTGGCACATGGGCTTAGTTGCTCTGCGGCATGTGGCATCTTCCCAGACCAGGGCTTGAACCCGTGTCCCCTGCACTGGCAGGCAGATTCTTAACCACTGTGCCACCAGGGAAGTCCCAGATCCCCTCTTAAGTCAGCAATGAGACATTCCCAGACCCACTGTGGGGCTGTAGGAGATACCTGATATAGGTGGGTGCTTTCAGCAAGCAGTCCCTGGAGATAGGGTGAAGGTGGAGTGGGAAATAAGGGTTCTCTAGCCACATAAATTACCCAGAGAGCCTCTCCAGCATTCCAGGAGACTGTTCAAAGAGGGCTTGTCCATGCTTGGTTACAGGTGATCGAGCAGGGAGGCCAAATACTCATTTGGCATGTGTCCAGTTCTCTATACAACCAGCTACAAGGACCCAAGGACTTCGGATGATTTGGGGGTCCTCTTCTTTCCCCAGCCAGGCAAAGCGATTTTCCTGAAACCTGACAAAAATAATATTTTTAAAGGGTTCACGTCTGAGGAGGGATCCCAAGAGATCTGTGATGGACAGTAGTGGGGAGAGATCTACCTGACAGAGACAGGTACCCTGCCCTGGGATGGCAAATTGGGGTAAGACAGACCAACACAAAAGATGTGCTCTTGGATATTTTACTATATCCTAAAGGATATAGGGAACACAGCAGGGACTGGGTGGCTTGGGCGTTTTACAGTGTGGCTACTTACACGGACATTTGTTTCCAGTCAGCAGGGTGCCCAGTGCTCATCTACCCTGGTCTGTGACTGACTTATCCTTTCACAGGAGTGTTCCAGTGGTGAGTGCCCTAGTGGCTTTTATGTGCTCGATCCGTGCCCACAGTTGCAGCAAGGATTTCCAAGAGCATTAGGACAGATAAGACCACACAGAACAGAGACTGAAGCTTCACTTGTATAAAGAACAGAGACTAGGACTTACGATACAGACAGAAAACAAGGCGATGTTCTTACCATGTGGTGGCCTCCAGAGGGCTTCTCGTCCAGTCCAGTCCCCTTGCTTGGAACCAGTCCAACTAGACAGCCTATTGTCCAATCTCACCCACTACTAGAGGATCGGCTATATTTAGATAACCAGTTGCCCAGTCCAGTCCTCTAGACAGAGGTCTGGCTCTAGCCAGGCCAGGATCCTTTCCTTCAACCAGCCAACCCCTACAACCAATCTTGGCTTTATTGGCTGAAGTAGGGTCAGGGCCCCCTGTGCCAGCTGTCCCCTGGATACTACCCCAATGTGTAGCAAGCATCCTTGCTATAGATACGCAAGGGTGGGGAACCGGTCTTTACCTAGGGAGAACTCTACCTAACCCTTGGCTGCTTTTTGATCTCAGACTGGATTCAGTAGCCCTCACTGGCCCAGAGGTCAAGGATTGGGGCAAACTACCCAGTTATTTAGCCAGCTTTGTCAATCCTAGGTCAGCAAGCAAGTCCTGGCTGAATTACTGGATAGAATGGCAGATCCAAAGCCACCCTCTGGCTGGCTCACTAAAATTTGTTACAGAATCAAGTCGTATGGACCTCCAAGGAGGGGGGTCCATACAACTTAATTCAGCAACAGAAGCAGTGTACATGTTCAATGCAATCCCTCCAATGTTCAAATGGTATTTTTCATGGAAACAGAACAAACAATGCTACCACATGTATGGAACAACAAAGAACTCTGAATAGCCTAAGCCATCCTGAGAAAGATGAGCACTGCTGGAATCATCTCCCTCCCTGACTTCACACTACATTACGAAGCTACAGTAACCAAAACAGTATGGTACTGGCACAAAAACAAACAAACACATGGGCCAGAGGAACAGAATAGAGAGCACAGAAAGAAACCCATTTGTATGTTGTCTGTAAATTCACGAACAAGGAGTTAAGAACACAAAACGGGGAAAAGACAGTCCCCTCAATAAATGTTGCCAAGAAAACTGGACACCATCAACAACACATACAAAACTAACTAAAATCCACAATTTTCCACATCAAGTCCTTCCTCTGCTGGGTCCTCTGAAAACAGACACCCAACCCCCCACCCCCGCCCTTAGCAGTAAGGCACACACAGGAAGCTTCTCCTCCCATTTTTCCTCACCTTTTACTCCCAAGGTGGTGCCTCCTGGTGGTTCCTGAAGACACTGGGTTCAGATCTGTCTGCATGGACTCAGCCAAGTGTTGTCCCAAAGCTGAAACCATGGTGGATCCTGAAGAGACCGAGCTTCTATCAGTGGCACAAGTAGCCAAGTTCCTTCATGAGCCAAGTCCACCAGTGGAACACACATGCACCTCAAGTATCAGAGAGGTGGGCTTGGTGCCGCCTGCTGGCCAGCTGGGAAGTGCAGACCTCAACCTCTCAGTTCCCTGGAGCCCACGCTCACAACTGGTGAGCCTGCAGAACCACTAAATTTGGAAATTCAAACTGAGATGGAGCCAAATATCCCATGACTTCTCCAAAAATAGTTATAGAATAATAAATTGGAAACCATATGCAATCAAAAGACTGTAGAAACAAACTTTACAACTTACACCAAAATTCACTCAAAATTGTCCATAGACATTTAAAATGTAAAACTATAAAAATTATAGGTGAAAACATAGAAGGAAATCTACATAACCTTGGGTTTGGTGATGAATTTTAACACAGAGTCTCAAAAGCCTAAGAAATAATATATATATATATTTTTGTGTGTGTGGCACGCGGACCTCTCACTGCCGTGGCCCCTCCCATTGCAGAGCACAGGCTCCGGATGCGCAGGCCCAGCGGCCATGGCCCACGGGCCCAGCCGCTCCGCGCCATGTGGGACCCTCCCGGACTGGGGCACGAACCTGTGTCCCCTTCATAGGCAGGCGGACCCTCAACCACTGCGCCACCAGGGAAGCCCAGAAATAAAATTTTGAACATGGATTTAAAAAATTTTAAACTCTATGAAATATCTTATTCAGAAAACCAAAAGACAAGCTACAAACTGAAAGAAAAATATTTTCAAAATACATAACTGATAAAAGATATGTACTCAAATTACACCAAGGATTCTAGAACAAACCCCATTAAAAATGGGTAAAGACTGGAACAGACACCTGGCCAAAGAAGATATACAGATAGTAAATAACATCATATACCATTAGGGAATTGCAAATTAAAACAACAATGAGATAGCACTGCACACCTATTAGAACTAATAAACTCAGAAAAAAAAAATACTACTGATTGATGGAGGGTGAGGAAAAACAAGAGCTCTCCTTCACTGCTGGTGAAATGCATATACAGCTACTTTAAAAGACATTTTAGAAGTTTTTTCCAAAGCTCAATAAGGCTCACGTGAGGATCCAACATCGTGCGTCCAGTATTTAGACAACTGCTTTTAAGAACTATGTCCAAATGCAAACAAGGATGTAATTAAGCACAGCAACTCTATTCATAATGGCTATAAACTTAAAGAAACCAGGATGTCCTTCAGTAGAAGAATGCATAAGCAAATTGGGGTACATTCATTTCAAGGGGAGCAGAATATGCCACCCCAAAATATGCCTGTTGGCATAAGGATTACTTTGAGCTGATTTCTTTTTTTTAAAAAAGAAGACACATAAGAATCTCTGAAAATCAAGTCAAGATTGCCCTTTTGTGAAGGAAGTTGACATTTATAAAGGAAGTCTCCATTTGAAAGCTCTCTCTCTCCATACCAAGAATGGAAGGATGAATACATCTCAAGAAACTCTTATCAGTGGAGAAGGTAAGACTTAAATCTGCACAACAACCATACCCTTCCTTCATTTTTTTATCTTTAGATGAAGATGGTATTTAAGGTGATGGCTTGGGCCATTTCAGGGCGTTACTCAGTTTTCCTGAATATCTCTTATGCATATAGGAGGTACACACGTTATTAAACTTCTGAATGTTTTTCTCCAGTTCATCTGCCTTTCATTTTCATTACTACATGGGGGATCTCAATGAAGAACAAAGAAAGATAGAGGGAAAATTATTTTCCCTCCCATATACATGCAGTGGAATAGCATTCAGAAATATAAAGGAATGAACCATCAACCCATGCAAAAAACATGAGTCTTACATATATATTGCTAAGTGAAAAAATCCAGTCTGAAGTGCTATACACTGTATGGCCCCATTTATGACATTCTGCAACAAGTAAAACAGAGAGATGGTAGACGGGTTATGGGTGGGAGACTGAGATATTCCATATGATACTTTAGTGATGAATACCTGCCACTATGCATTTGTCTAAACCCATAAATTTTTACAGCCCAACAAATAAATCATAATATATTTAATTTTAGTTATTTAGGATATGGGAGTGCCACAGGATGCATTACAGAATTTAACAAAAACTGATTTAGAAATGTATTAAAAAATAACCTCACTGTTGGTGGTGGGACAAAAAGTGCTGACCTCGGTAACTTTGGAAATAAATGGAATCTGTAGAATAAAGGTAACAGTGGACTCTACCTTAACAGTGGACTCTATTTTATGTTTTTGTTTCTTTTTAAAAAAATTTTATTTATTTTTGGCTGTGTTGGGTCTTCGTTGCTGTGCACGGGCTTTCTCTAGTTGCGGCGAGCAAGGGCTACTCTTTGTTGCAGTGCACGGGCTTCTCATTGCAGTGGCTTCTCTTGTTGCAGAGCATGGCCTCTAGGTGCGCGGGCCTCCGTAGTTGCAGCACGCAGGCTCAGCAGTTGTGGCGCACGGGCTTAGTTGCTCCGCGGCATATGGGATCTTCCCCGACCAGGGATCGAACACGTGTCTCCTGCATTGGCAGGCAGATTCTTAACCACTGCACTACTAGGGAAGTCCCTAGACTCTATTTTATAAAGTTATTTCCCTGGGGGTAGGAGCTAAGAATGCTGAGACCACTGTATTTGTAATCTGGAATGGAGCAAGCGATGAATTCAAAAAATGACAGATGGTGGAAGCCAGGTTTCTCACCATTGGAGTAGGAAGTTACAGATAAGCAAAGGGAGAAGGTTACAATATCCATGTAATAATGGATCAGGTTGGTGGCATTTATGTAAACTCATCTTTAGCTTAACATGGATACAAACAGTTCCATATAGAAATGTTTATAGATCTTCCCTGATGGCGCAGTGGTTAAGAATCTGCCTGCCAATGCAGGGGACACAGGTTCGAGCCCTGGTCCAGGAAGATCCCACATGCTGTGGAGCAGCTAAGCCCATGCACCACAACTACTGAGCCTACGCTCTAGAGCCCGTGAGCCATAACTACTGAGCCCGCGTTTCGCAACTACTGAAGCCCACGTGCTCTAGAGCTCGTGCTCTGCAACAAGAGAAGCCACCGCAATGAGAAGCCTGTGCACCGCAATGAAGAGTAGCCCCCGCTCGCCGCAACTAGAGAAAGCCCGCGTGCAGCAATGAAGACCCAATGCAGCCAAAAATAAATTTTAAAAAAATGTTTATAATTAGGTGTATACGCATAAGTTGGAATACATATTTCAGTGCATTATCAGCTGGGTACATTTAGCTTCCAAATGTAAGTTTTTTTTTTTTTTTTTTAATGGGAGATCTTTTGTTGTTGTTAAATATTTACTTATTTTGGCTGTGCCGGGTCTTAGTTGCGGCACATGGGGTTGAGGACTTCCTAGTTGTGGCACGCATGTGGGATCTAGTTCCCCGACCAGGGATCGAACCCGGGCCCCCTGCATTGGGAGTGCAGAGTCTTACCCACTGGACCACCAGGGAAGTCCCCAAAGGTAAGTTTTTTAATACCATCCTCTAATAAAAGGAATCAGGGCTCTTTGAAGAAATGGCTGCTACTAGGACTGAGAGACTAAATATATGAGCCAGGATAATGTTGAATTATCAGAAAGTAAAGAAGTACCAAGAAAAAAAAAACCTACAAGATGTTTTCATTTGACATAATTCCACAAGACAATGAAAAAAGCTCTCAATATCCAAAGCAAGAATGAATTAAGCACCCAAATACTGTAATGATGAATTATAACCACAAGTATAAAATAACTATTCAGGTGCCCACACTAGTAAAATAAATGATTACAAACATTCTTATGAATTGGGTTGAATAGAAATGTCCTATGCAGAAGAATTCCAAATAACTGATGTAGACACACAGCCATCCATCAAGGAGGTAACCCAACCCTCTTCTGAAGTGTGGGTTCTTCCTAAATAAGACATACAGTATGGACACGGGAAAAATAACTTCACAGGGAAAACTGATAAACACGACCTCAGCCATGTGACCAAAGTTAACATGAACGGTGATAAGTTGCCTTGAGAGCCTGCTCCTTTGACATAAAATGATGAGAATGCACTTGACCTCTCTGACCTAACTTCCTCAAAACGCATAAACCCAATCTAATCATGAGAAAAACACCAAGTAAATCCCAATGCGGAACAGTCTACAAAATACCTGACTAGTCCTCCTCAACCGTGTCGAGGTCATAGAAACAAGGATAGTCTGAGAAACTGTCAAAACCCAGAAGAGCCTGAACAGACATGATGACTATATGTCATGTGGTGCCCTGGATGGGATCTGGAACAGAAAAAGGTAGAACAAAGGGAACCAGAATAAAATATGGACTTCAGTTAATAAAAAAGTATTAATATGTGTTCATTAATTGTGACAGGTCTGTAGGAAGCTAAAAGGGAGGGAAAATTAAAAGTCAAATAAGAAAAAAACCTATTGTATCAAACTGGAAATATAGAGGAAATGGGTGATTTTGTAATAAAAACACATTAACGAAATGATTCTAAAATTAGGAAAATACAAACATACCAATTAGCCACCCAGGGACCTCTTTCCCCTGCTGTTTCTCCTCTCATTATGCTGGGGTTTCCCTCTCCTGGACAGGGAAGGAACAGGAACAGAGATGTCCAGCAGCTCCCCTACGATCTGACCCCACCCAGTGTCTTCACCTCCACCCACCATGACGCCCTGAATGAGAACACCCTGCGAGAGGGAGTCTCAGGGATTACTGATTCTAATGTGTAAGCTAGGACTTTTTTGATTCCAAGGGACTGGACACACTTACTGATGTAAAAATAATAAATTTCTTAATGATAGAAATATGTATTTCTACTTGCAAGAGGCAGTTATGGCAGTGGTTTTGGGCCTGGTGGGACAGGGGCTCACACTCTCATAGTGTGACCTGGTCCCTTTGTCCTACTAAGTGACTTTGTGGTGGCCCCATCCACAGCTACAGTGT
Organism: Grampus griseus; assembly: GCF_964374135.1. Taxonomy (NCBI): domain Eukaryota; kingdom Metazoa; phylum Chordata; class Mammalia; order Artiodactyla; family Delphinidae; genus Grampus; species Grampus griseus. The sequence continues at coordinate 13,168,567 of NC_139014.1, read as the reverse complement.
CTATCTCTGCATCAGGGGCCTCCAGCAACTCCAGGCTGACACCCACTCATGTCCATTCTACTGGGAAGGGTCTCTCCTTTAGGTTCCATGAAAAGTCACAGCTTTAAAGACCTTTGCTCAGCTTGGGTCACATTCTCATCCTTGAACAAGAGGATGGAACATGGGACTGGCTAGACATGGACCATATACCCATTTTTGAGGTGAGTGGAACATGGGATCAACCCTCTGCAAAAGTGTGGACTGGAAGCAGGTGGGATGTAACTCCCAAAAGCTGAGATGCTGAGAATAGATGCTGGGTTGGGGGAAGCAGCAGATTCCACATCACCGACAGCCCACTGCACAGCACAGAATCTGAAGTCCAAGGAGGGAAACGGTTCACTTAGGGTCAGGGGCTGTGGCCACCCTTCCAGTGCTCTTGCTGTCCTCCCAGGATGGCAAGAAGCTCTCCCACTTGCTGAAAAAGCAACTTTGTTGTTGTTGGGAAACTCAGGGCTCCTGCCTTGGGCATCGGGTCCACACATCTCAGAGATTGGTCAAGAATAGCCTGTGTGTCCTCGGAAGGTGCAGAGATCTCATTCCTGTCCCTGGGAGGTGGGAGCCCAGGCATCATGCCCCATGTTCACGTTAATCACCCACCCATGAAGAACAAATTTGCTCATTTTCCAGTCTCTTCTCTCTACAAAAAGTAGAGAAATTATTACTCAATGAAACAGTGGGAGTCTCAAGGATTATTTTATACCACGCTAACACAGTTGGTGGCTTTCCAGAGACCACAGGGTATGGGACAGGGATGCACATATCTCCCCAACAATATGGCCTCAATGTGAAACTGTCTGGGTCCCAGATGCTTCAATACCTTTTTTTTTTTTTAACACCTTTACTGGAGTATAATTGCTTTACAATGGTGTGTTAGTTTCTGCTGTATAACAAAGTGAATCAGCTATACATATATCCCCATATCTCCTCCCTCTTGCGTCTCCTTCCAACCCTCCCTATCCCACCCCTCTAGGTGGTGCTTCAATACCTTTGATTCTCAATGGATATGAATATCAATCTTGGTTACAACCAGAAGGTTGAAGGATTGCAGGGCCACAGTCTGTGTATGGTTGTCATGACCAGGGCCACACTCAATGTTTGGAGGGTTATTACCTCTCTTGGCAGGCTAAGAGGCAATGAGGGAGGAGGCATTTGTTTCAACCACATGGATACTGGGAACTGAAACATCCCAAGGAACTGTCTAGGATAACCAGGTAGCTGTTCAATTACCCAGCAGCACAACTGGCTCAGTAATTGGCCACAGGGGCTTGAGGGGCAAAGGCTGACCTGAGCTGGAGGACCACGGATGCCTCCCTGGATGCTCAGAGGCCAAGGGCTGTTCTGAGACTTGACTGTTTTTACACTCATGCAGATGGAACAGAGGGTCCATCCAGTCCCAGGAGGGCCCCACCAGCCCTCAACAAGGTAGCACCGATGGGCCGGCAGCTTGATGCACCCAGTCCTGTATAAATCCACACATGTCTAGAGAGTACCTTGCATGTCAGGGCTGCGCTGGACTGTGGCTGCTCAGACAGAGTGGGGCCAGCATCCCTTCCCAGGTGGGAGGGTAGAGGGAAACCCTGCATGAACTCTGAGACCCTAAGTACCCTTGACTGAGCTGAGTTCAATTTGAATCAGTTGAGTGACCAGAGCAGACATTACATTCATCTATCAGGGCCCAGGGCTGGAGGGGCAGAAAAACAATGGCCTAGCTCAACCTTGATCCTCACCCTGACACTGATCCCAATCCTAAACTCGGACCCTGACCCTAAACCCTGACCTAACCTTAACCCTAGCCCATACCCTAAACCTAACCCATACCCATACCCGTATCCCACCTGTATCCCAATCCTAACCCATACCCTAACACAATGAGACCAAAACCATAAACCTTAATAAAGAAAACTACAACCGTGACCAAAACCATAAAATAGTCATTAACCATACATATGTCATAACCGTAAACCATAACCCAGCCCCAGCCCCCGCAAGTCTCAGCCCTAACACTAACCCTCCAAACCACTAACACCAAGCTGAATCTAACCACATCATACAAATACATCAAAAAAAAAGAAAACCACATCAGTATAACTTAGGAATGTAAGAATCCTCCACAAAATAAGAGCAACATGAAAGCAAAACAATATTAAACGGATGATGCCATAAGCGTCTCTACACCAGAAATTTCAGCTTGTTCAACATATTAAAGCTAAGCAACGTATTTAAACCACAATAAAGGTGTGAAGTAAAAACACATGATCAGGGCTTCCCTGGTGGCGCAGTGGTTGAGAGTCCGCCTGCCGATGCAGGGGACACAGGTTCGTGCCCCAGTCTGGGGAGATCCCACATGCCGCGGAGCGGCTGGGCCCGTGAGTCATGGCCGCTGAGCCTGCGCGTCCAGAGCCTGTGCTCCGCAACGGGAGAGGCCACAACAGAGAGGCCCGCGTACCGCAAAAACAAACAAAAAAACAAAAACCCCCCCACATGATCCTATCAATTATTGCAGAAAAAGCTATAATCAAAATCCAGTGCTATTTCATGATACAAACACTCAAAAGTAGGAATAACAACCTAAATGTCCATTGATAGAAGAATGGATAAAGAAGATGTGTACATATAAACAATGGGATATTACCCACCTGTAAAAGAGAATGAAATAATGCCATTTGCAGCCACATGGATGGACCAAGAGATTGTCATACTGAGTGAAGTAAGTCAGAGAAGGACAAACATTGTATGATATCGCTTATATGTGGAATCCAAAAAAATGGTACAAATGAACTTATTTACAAAACAGAAATAGAGTCACAGATGTATTGGTATATAGATAACAATCTTATGGTTACCAGAGGGGAAAAGAGGGGGAAGGATAAATTGGGAGATTGGGATTGACATATACACACTACTATATATAAAACAGATAACTAATAAGGACCTACTGTAGAGCACAGGGAACTCTACTCAATACTCAGTAATGACCTACATGTGAAAAGAATCTAAAAAAGAGTGAATATATGTATATGTATAACTGATTCACTTTGCTGTACAGCAGAAAGTAACAACATTGAAAATCAACTATACTCCAATAAAGTTTTTTTTAAAAAGTAGTAATAAAAGGATATTTGTTCAGTATGGAAAAGAGTAGTACACAAAGCCACAGAAAACATCATACTCAATGTTAAAGCCTGAAAGATTTACTCCTGAAATCAGGAACAAGGCCAGGAAGCTGGCCTTCACTGCTGTTACTCAATAGTGTACTGGAAGTTCTAACCAGAGTCTTGAGGTAAGAAATAAAAGGCATCCACGTGTGAATGGAAAAATTAAAGCTGTGTCTATTCACAGAACACAGATCACATCTTGTATATAAAACTTCCTATATCAACAAAAAATTATTTGAGCTATCAACTAATTCAGCAAAATTATAAGACAAATTATCAATTCATGAAAATCTATCTTATATGTGTACACTAGCAATAGGTAATCTGAAAAACAATTTATGAAAACAATTCCATTTTAAATAATGTCAATGTTAATATTTAGGAATATACGTGATCAAGCTATGACTTGTTTTTATGTATGTAAAGTTGTTTGTATGTTCGAAATTACTGGGAAGTAAGTTACTTTTCAAAACGCCCTGTCATTACCATGCCAGAAAAGCAGAGAAAACATCAAACTTCCATATAGAGGCCAAGCCTTACCCAGATCCAGTTCACCCAAAGTCCACATGGAATTTACAGGCACTGTGGGAAGATTAGATTAGGAGCCACTATGTCTTTGGTGTTGTGGATGATCTGGACGCAATAGAAACAGTGGTATTTTCAAGTTCCAATTTCCTACATCATCACACCAAAAAAACTATTAGAACTAATACATGAATTCAGTAAAGTTACAAAATCAATACACACACGTCAATTGCATTTCTAAACACTAGTAATGAACCATCAGAAAGAGAAAGAAAACAACCCTATTACAATTGCATCAAAAAGAACAAAATACCTAAGAATAAATTTAACCAAGGACTTGAAAGACCTACACACTGAAAACTTTAAGACATCGATGAAGAAATTGAAAGAGACATAAATAAATGGAAAGATAGCCCCTTCTCAAGGAATGGAAGAATTAATATTGTTAAAATTTCCATTCTGCCCAAAGCAACGTACACAGTGAATGCCATCCCTACGAAATTTCCAATGGTATTTTTCACAGAAATAAAACAAATCATCCTAACAGGGCTTCCCTGGTGGCGCAGTGGTTGAGAGTCCACCTGCCGATGCAGGGGACACGGGTTCGTGCCCCGGTCCGGGAAGATCCCACATGCCGCGGAGCGGCTGGGCCCGTGAGCCATGGCCGCTGAGCCTGCGCGTCCGGAGCCTGTGCTCCGCAACAGGAGAGGCCACAGCAGTGAGAGGCCTGCGTACCGCAAAAAAAAAAAAAACAAAAAAACAAAAAAAAAATCATCCTAACATTTGTGTGGAACCATAAAGGACCCCAAATAGCCAAAGCGACCCTGAGAAAGGAGAACAGGCTGCAGGCATCTTGCTCCCTGACTTCACACTATATTGTGAAGCTACAGTGGCCAAAAAAGTGTGGAACTGGCACAAAAACAGGCGCAGGGACCAGAGGAACAGAACAGAACCCAGAATTAACCCCACACAGATGGGGTCAGTTACTTTGCGACAAAGGGGCCAAGGACACACCAAGGGGAACGACAGTCCCCACAATAAGCAGTGCTGGGAAAAATGGACACCACATAACTCATGCCGGTTACACTGCACACAAAACTGACTAAAGGGGCTTCCCTGGTGGCGCAGTGGTTGAGAGTCCGCCTGCCGACGCAGGGGACACGGGTTCGTGCCCCGGTCCGGGAAGATCCCACATGCCGCGGAGCGGCTGGGCCCGTGAGCCATGGCCGCTGAGCCTGCGCGTCCGGAGCCTGTGCTCCGCAACGGGAGAGGCCACAACGGTGAGAGGCCCGCATACCGCAAAAAAAACCCAAAACCAACCAAACAAAAACAAACAAAAAACCTGACATAAAACGCAGTTTTCCACGTTAAGCCCTTCCTGGGGGGCGTGAAGACGGACACCTCTCCCTCAGCAGTCAGTCACACACACAGGAAGCTTCTCCTCACTTCTCACCTTTTCCTCCTGGCGTCTCCTGGGTCGTCAGGAAACGCAGCTCCTGTCAGCATGGACACAGCCCCGTGTTGTCCTGAAGCCCAAGCCCCGGCGAGTCTAAAGGAGACTCAGCTCCTGGCAGCAGAGACGCTGACCCGGCCACCCCTGCACAAGCTCTGGCGGCGCCTGAGACAAACTTCTGTCAGCTGCGCGCAGAGCCAAAACCGGTGGTAGGCGCGTGCGCCGTGAGTCAGAGAGGCGGGCTCAGTCTCCTCTGTGGTCAGTGCGGGACAGGCAGGCTGCACCTGACTCACAGTTCACTGGAGACAGCGCACCCTGCTGGTAGAACGGCTGAACCCACTAAACTGCAGAAATTCAAACTGAAATGGAGACAGTGTCCTAAAACTTTTCTAAAAATAGTTAAGGAACAATTCATTGGACACCATATGGCATGAAATGACGCAAACTTCACAACTTACACCAAATTCATTCAAAATTATTCATAGACAAACTTAAAATGCAAAACTATTCAAAATTATAGAAGAAAACAGAAGAAAATCAATAGGAGCTTGGGTTTGGTCATGTAGATCATGAGCTTTGAGTTTTAACACACAACACAAAAAGGCAATTCACAAAGAAAAATAAGGACCTCTGTCATCACAAAGCTACCTCACACCTCAGGAATCACAACAGACGATTCCCAGAATGAACTGATTTGCAGGAGGCAGCATGCCTGCAGCCCTCAGCCCTCAGCCCCCAGGTGGTGCACCTTTCATAGGAGAGATTTATTTCCTGCTTTCCAGGAGACACAGAGAATATGCAAAGTGTCTCTCTTGCATGGGTCTTTTCTTAAGTAACATTAATTCAAAAGAATTAATATGTCATTAAGACATATTTAGAAGTGACCTGCTCTGAGCCCTAACAATATATACATACATACATACATATAAGAAAGAGAGAGACAGAGAAACAGAGAGAGAGAGAGGCACTGACAGACAGAGAAAGAGAATGAACGCAAGGGAGAGGGATTGAGTAGAAGTCACAGACTTTTCATAAATCAGTCTTCATGTTAGAACCCAGTCACAATGTCCATGCACCCTGGAGGGGTGGGGATTACACAAGGACGTTTGACCAGGAGGCACCACAGAGGCTGAGATGAGACACTGGTTCCTGAATCTAAACATAACAGGAGGGCTTCCCTGGTGGTGCAGTGGTTAAGAATCCTCCTGCCAATGCAGGGGACGCCGGTTTGATCCCTGGTCCGGGAAGATCCCACATGCCGTGAAGCAACTAAGCCCGTGTGCCACAACTACTGAACCTGCACTCTAGAGCCCATGAGCCACAACTACTGAGCCTGCATGCTGCAATTACTGAAGCCCACACGCCTAGAGCCTGTGCTCCGCAACGAGAAGCCACCACGATGAGAAGCCCGCGCACCACAATGAAGAGTAGCCTCTGCTCACCACAACTAGAGAAAGCTGGCGCACAGCAACGAAGACCCAACGCAGACAAAAATAATAAATAAATTAATTTAAAAAAAACAGGAGAACCTGGAAGGTTGTATGCCAAAGGGGACGATGTCTGAATTTTATTTAATTTCAACCCTCCCACGGTGGAGGAGGGATGGGAAACAGGCAGGAAGGGGAGTGACCTTCCCTAGATCCCAGAGCAGACCCAGGCCTGTTTCAGTTGTATTCTGTGCTACGCCAGCCCTTTACGTAATCCTTCCTTTGCTAAGTCTCTGCATGAGCTACATGTGATACCAGCCCAGGGGTTTTACAGGCACTGTAGGTGTTTATAGTTCTATACACGTGATGGACTCCCTAGGAAGTAGCTGCTAGAATGACCTCCACTGTGCAGGTGGGAGATTGGGGAGTTCCTGAGAGGCACATGGCTTGTCAGGGCCACATCACTGGGGAGGAGGAGGAGCCAGGTCTGAAAGCAGCTGTGTCCTCAGCTGGGGTCCTGCCTGCACACTGGCCTCCCCAGGGCTGTGGAGTGGGCTGTGTTGGTGTCACTGTGCATGGACATGGCATGGGGGGCCGGTGAGCACTCAGCAGCCCAGAGGTGCCCTTGGGGAGCTCTGTGTAAGGAAGAAATCTGGGTAAAGGGACCCTAGGAAGCGACCTCACTTCCCTGGCAATAGAGCCCAACACAACTTGGAACCTGAGTAACTAGGCACCCACATTCTAGAGAAGCCCCTACCCGGTTCACTTGGTTGGAGATGCTCAAACGGATATGTTCTGCTGCGTCCCAATATCCTGAGGACATGGTCTCAGGAAAGTCCACAGTGAGAGCCTTTACTGACGCTCCAGACATTAGGTCAGGTCTCACCCCAGATGCCTTTGGCCATTTGCCCAGAGGGACCCAAAGGTAACAAACGGAGGCCCAGGGCAGGCCAGCCTAGGCCAGGCCACCACTCTGATCCCACCCAGGTAGCCCTGTGTCCCCTCCCTGTATGTGTGGAGGTGGGGGATTTACGTGGGGTAGGTCTGCCTCAGCAAGAGCAGGCTGATGAGGGGTCAGAAGCCTGGTGGGCCGGTCATGTCCACACCCCAGGTTAAAGCTGGCTGGGTAGGATGTGGAGAGCTGGGGCAGCGCCCTTCTGCCCAAAATTTACCCCAAGCCCTCCAAATGTATCTCTTTCCTCCTGGGTGGATATCTGAGCGGACACATGTCTGTGCCTGATCGGGGAGCAGAGGTCAAGTGGGCAGAAGAATCAGTGATTATGGCTGGACAGGGCTCTGATACCTCTGGGCTGGGCCGGGCCGGGCCGGCTGCTGGTCACTGTCATTGCAGAGCCCCACTCTGGAGATAAGCGAGGACTGGTCGACGGGGACTCCCAATCCATCTCCCCAAGAGAGGGGGCCGTGTGCCACACTGCCAACGAGGGCCAACACAGGCTCCCATTGAGTGTGGCCATGGAGGGTTCTCCAGAACCAGGACCCAGAGATGAAGGCCTCCTGCCCAGACACCACCCAGGCCACTCCCCCGGGTCCTGTCCCCGGCTTACATGCAGCTCAGCATATCTGGCTCTGACCTGGAGCACCGTGTCAACCTTCGCCTGAGTCAGCTGGAGGCCCTAGAGCCTCTCACTGTGGCAGAGCGCAAAGCAGAGAAGGGGTGGGTGCGTGTGAGTGTGTGGGGAGGGGTGAGTGCTGGGCCACACAGGGAGGAGTCCCTAGAGGCTGGTGTTGGGCCAGGAGCAAAGACTGGCATCAGACCACCCATCTGGTGGACTGCAGTCAAAGAAGACATCCTGCTATGGGTTCCTGGGCTGGGACTTCTCTGGAAGGCTCTGGGAAGATTTCTGTCCTTGGAAAGGCTCGTGAAAAGGCAGGCCTGTGGGTAATCTTTTCTTTTCTCACAGCTCCAGCAGGAGACCCAGAGCCAGATGAGGATCCACCACCTGGGCAGGGAGAACCTGCAGCTGCTTTTGCAGGAGTCCCAGATCCAGATGTTAATTTACCACCCCTGCAGGGAGAACCTGCAGGAGACCCAGCGCCATTTCCGAAATCACCAGCCCCATGGGCAGAGCCAGATCTGCAACCACCATCACTGTCAGCTCCAGATTTATACCATCAACCCTCCCCCGACCTGAAATTTACTTTACTTCCCCTGTCGTTGTTTGTGTTTGGGTGTTTTGTAATTTTATTGTTTTCTTTCACATTATTTATGACACCCTGTACTTTAAGTGTTTTAAGTGTAAAATAATAAAATTTAAACTTTTTTAATTTTAAACTGTGCGATTCAGGGGCATTAAGTACATTCACAATCCTGTGCAACCACCACCACTGTCTAGTTCCAGACTGTTTCATTCCCCAAAATAAAATCCTGTATCCAACGCATGCACTCCCCATTCTTCCCTCCTCCACCTTCTCACAACCCCTAATCCTCTTTATTTCTCTGTTTCTTTACCTATTCTGGATGGTTCCTATACATGAAATCATACAAAAGGTGGCTTTTGGTGTCTGCCCACATATTTTAAGAGGGGACTGGTGAATTTTTGTTTTTATTTGAAATAGCATTTTTGTTATTTGAAAGGGAAATCTAGATGGATTAAAGATGAGATGTACAAGATTTTAGTACATATGTGCATAATTTCGGGGTAGACACTGCTGTTCTAAGTGTGACACCGGAGCCAGAAGACAGAAGGGAAACGCTCAGCTTCTCATGTGGCAAAAGCAAACCAACCAACCGACCAAGAAAGACGGCTGGAAAGACAAATCACAAACTGGAAAAGCATCCCCATGATCCAAGCCCAGAGAAAGGTTGGACATCCCTGTAGTCCAAAAATCTCTCAAAAATCAATGCTCTAAAAAGAAACAGAGCAAACACAGGTAATTTCAACAAGAGGCCATGCATACGGCCAATATATCTTAGAGATGCTTGACCACGCAGGTCGGGACACACGCAAACATAAATTCTATGGAGAGAGTGTTGGTCACCATCACACTGGCAGGTTTTTAGTCTGGTGACCACCAGCCCTGGTGACAACGTGGGGAAGCAAAGGCCCCAGCAGATCCCCTAGAGGGAAGAGTGAATGCACAGTCCTCTAGGGGAGAACAGTGTGCAAGACCCATCAAAGTTCCACAGGTATATCCCTTTACTACCAGTGCTAATCCTTAGAGTTGATCCCACTGAAATTCCTGCACAACTTTTCAAAGATGTCTTTTCAAGAGTATTCATCACAGCACTGGTTGAAATAATAGGGAATTGTAAGCAACACTAATGTTCATGGAGGGGGAAATGATCTATCAGTTCTGGTCCACATAGATGAATGAATGCTGTGCAGTTGGGGAAAGTGGGTGCAGGGTCTCTACCTGATGACAGGGGAGAGAGGGGACTTCAGGGTTCTTTATGTGGGATGCACGTGGACCAACCGTCTGCATCCAGGATCCCATCTGTAAGACTACATACATCTGAAATCAACGTAGATGTAAATGAATCTGCTTTTGTGAGAGTGAGAGAGACAGAGATAGAGACAGAATGAGACAGAGCCTGAGAGATATGCACCAAACCACTCATGACAGTCACCTCTGGGGGTGGGATTTGCAAATATCTTCTCCTTAGGTGATATTTCAATTTCTTATAATGTGTGTGTATTACCTTTATAATTCCAAAAAGATTATAATCATATGTGCTCCATTCATCACTCATCTATGGAGTAATTAAATTACATTATTTCATTTTTATTTTTAAAAGATTTACTACAAGGATAATAAACATTTATGAGAGTGAAATAATGAATTCTAAAGGAATTAAGGATCAAGTAAAGAACAAAATCTTTTGGTGACTCAGTTTCAGGCCAGCTAGGTGGCAGGACATGGCAGGAGGTTATGTATGTTCTGAATCAGCATCCACTGGAGGTGAGGAAGGAAGTACAAGACCTGTACACTGAAAACTACAATAGCTTGTTGAAAGAAATTAAGAAAGACCTAGGGACTTCCCTGGTGCCGCAGAGGTTAAGAATCCACCTGCCAATGCAGGCGACACAGGTTCGAGCCCTGGTCCGGGAAGATCCCACATGCTGCGGAGCAACGAAGCCCGTGCGCCACAACTACTGAGCCTGCACTCTAGAGCCCACGAGCCACAACTACTGAGCCCGCCTAGGGCCCGTGCTCTGCAACAGGAGAAGCCTCCGCAATGAGAAGCCCGCACACTGCAACGAAGAGTAGCCCCCGCTCACCACAACTCAAGAAAGCCCGCATGCAGAAACAAAGACCCAACACAACCAAAAATAAATAAATTTTTAAAAAAAGACCTAAATTAATGCAAAAGAATCCCATATTCATGGATCAGTAGGCTTAAGTCTATTAAGATGGCAATACTCCGTAAATAGACCAAAAGATTCAAAGAATCCCTACCAAATTCCCAGGTGGTGTTTTGCAGAAACTGACAATCTAAAATTCATGTGGAAAATGTAACGGACTCAGAATAGATCAAGGAATCTTGAAAAAGAAGAACAAAGTTGGAGGTATGGAGAGCCAGGCGGAACCCTATGGTTGGTATAAAAACAGTTTAAGCTGAAGATACGTGAGATTCAACACATGCAAGAAAAAAGCCTTCTTGGAGCTCCCCTTATCGGAATAAAAGCTGAAACTTCTTAGAATGACCATGGCCATAAGTTCCCTCTTCAGAGTGGTTTCTCTTCCCAAAAGAGAGACCAAGAGTAAACCTACCATAAATCCTTCTGCAGGGTGTTTTATGACCCTGAAGAAGATGCAAAGATCACGCATCCTTGTACAGACAAACACTGTCACAAACTTTCTCGTTGTTTTCCAAAATACCCATTTGTATTCCTGGAGAAACCTATCTGTTCTTCCCATAGAAGCCAATTCTACCCTCTCTGTTTCCCCTATTAAGTTAGGTTTATAAGCCTTTAACTGTCACCATTTATCACGTTAGTTACTTTTTTGGTTGGCTGTCTTCTGTAAGTTTAATTTACAAGCCCCAGCCACTAATCCTGAGAAGGTGGAGGAAAATTTTCTGCTCCCTCACAGTTTTGGCGAAAACAAAGGGAAGGCTAGGACACACCACTCACTCCAGAGGCTGTGACGGGATCTCAGGATGTCTGAAAGAACTAAGAAAAGGTAAAAATTCTGACCAAGTCAGCCTCCCAGATATCTGCTCTGAACGGGTCAACTTAGGGCAGTAACAGTCTCTCCTTGTCTCCTTTCCAAATTTAGACTGGTAGGAGGAAACACTTGGAGGGACTACTTCTCTGGGTGTTGTAATCTTGCATGACCCTCAGTTTTGGGGTCCCTTCCCTCCAGGCACAGCACTGCTTTCCCTTTTGCTCTATTTGGTGTCCTGGGAGCTTGGCTTGGATCCAGTGAGTATGTTCTCTCTATGGCTTTCCTCCTGCGGGGAACACCGCTTGTGTACCCTGCATCCATAGACAGCCAATTGTCACATTTGGGGCCTCAGAATTTGTAGCTGGCTGACCAGAAATGTGGGCTGCATCCCACTTGAGGCTGATGTCCTACCTATGGAGGCTGCCAGCTCTTAGGGGTTCATCTAGTCTATTTCTTTTGGCTGTCTTTGGGAGTGACTCACTAGATCATGGGGGATGCCTTTTTTACCCTCTTTAGTGACAACTTTTTGTCCATGGTTAAGCAATAAAATGGCTTACTGGATTAGTGTCATGTTTGGAATATACATTTGGAGACTCCCTGGGAGGAAAAAGAGAGTTCAATACTGCCAGGAGAATTTACTGGTTGCTTTGGCCAAATACCTGATAAGACGATATTTGCAAGCATTTTTTTGAAAGGTTCTCACCCTAAAACAAATATCCTATTGAAACCTCTCAGATGATCAAATTAAAAGAAAGACAAAGGAAGATCATGGTGAGCCTAAGAACACTTCTTTAACAAAACAAAAGAACAGGGCTTCCCTGGTGGCGCAGTGGTTGAGAGTCCGCCTGCCGACGCAGGGTACACGGGTTTGTGCCCCGGTCCGGGAGGATCCCGCATGCCGTGGAGCGGCTGGGCCCGTGAGCGATGGCCGCTGAGCCTGCGCGTCCGGAGCCTGTGCTCCGCAACGGGAGAGGCCACAGCAGTGAGAGGCCCGCGTACCGCAAAAAAAAAAAAAAGAAGTTGAATGGGCAAGTCAGCCTCTTGATGTTATCATTGAGTGGGATATGCAATTCTTTGAAGAATTAAAAGCAGCCATCCTTGCTTTACTAATCTCATCAATACAGAAACAGAACTGTGGTTCTAGGAGGAATTCAAAGCCCACCCACCCATCTCACCGATATCAAAGCCTCTACTTCCTTCTCATGTCAGGTCGTTAGAAAATGAACTGTCCTACACTCAAGAAAGAAGAAAAACTTAAATAGTAATTGCCCTACACCTCTGATAATAAGAAATATGCCCTCAGAATTCCTTCTTTAAAATGCTTACATCCCTCCTCAGGCCCTTCTACCAGCAAGAGCTGTGTTCTCCAGGTCCTGCGAACCATGTCTTTATTATTTCTTTTTTTAAATTAAATTTATTTTTTTATACAGCAGGTTCTTATTAGTCAACAATTTTATACATATCAGTGTATACATGTCAATCCCAATCACCCAATTCATCACACCCCCACACCCACCCCCTGCCACTTTCCCCTCTTGGTGTCCATACGTTTGTTCTTTACATCTGTGTCTCAATTTCTGCCCTGCAAACCGGTTCATCTGTATCATTTTTCTAGGTTCCACATATATGCGTTAATATACGATATTTGTTTTTCTCTTTCTGACTTAACTTCACTCTGTATGACAGGCTCTAGATCCATCCACGTCTCAACAAATGACCCAATTTCATTCCTTTTTATGGCTGAGTAATATTCCATTGTATATATGTACCATATCTTCTTTATCCATTCATCTGTCGATGGGCATTTAGGTTGCTTCCATGACCTGGCTATTGTAAATAGTGCTGCAATGAACACTGGGGTGCACGTGTCTTTTTGAATTATAGTTTTCTCTGGGTATATGCCCAGTAGTGGGATTGCTGGATCAAAAGGTAATTCTATTTTTAGTTTTTTAAGGAAACTCCATACTGTTCTCCATAGTGGCTGTATCACTTTACATTCCCACCAACGGTGCAAGAGGGTTCCCTTTTCTCCACACCCTCTCCAGCATTTGTTGTTTGTAGATTTTCTGATGATGCCCATTCTAACTGGTGTGAGGTGATACCTCATTGTAGTTTTTTTTTTTTTTTTCATTGTAGTTTTGATTTGCATTTCTCTACTTATTAGTGATGTTGAGCAGCTTTTTCAAGTGCTTCTTGGCCATCTGTATGTCTTCTTTGGAGAAATGTCTATTTAGGTCTTCTGCCCATTTTTGGATTGGGTTGTTTGTTTTTTTAATATTGAGCTTCATGAGCTGTTTATATATTTTGGAGATTAATCCTTTGTCCGTTGATTCATTTGCAAATATTTTCTCCTATTCTGAGGGTTGTCTTTTCATCTTGTTTATGGTTTCCTTTGCTGTGCAAAAGCTTTGAAGTTTCATTAGGTCCCATTTGTTTATTTTTGGTTTTATTTCCCTTACTCTAGGAGATGGATCAAAAAAGATCTTGTTGTGATTTATGTCAAAGAGTGTTCTTCCTATGTTTTCCTCTAAGAGTTTTATAGTGTCCAGTCTTACATTTAGGTCTCCAATCCATTTTGTTTTTGTGTATGGTGTTAGGGAGTGTTCTAATTTCATTCTTTTACATGTAGCTGTCCAGTTTCCCCAGCACCACTTATTGAAGAGACTGTCTTTTCTCCATTGTATATCCTTGCTTCCTTTGTCATAGATTAGTTGACCATAGGTGTGTGGGTTTATCTCTGGGCTTTCTATCTTGTTCCATTGATCTTCTGTTTTTGTGCCAGTACCATATTGTCTTGATTACTGTAGCTTTGTAGTATAGTCTGAAGTCAGGGAGTCTGATTCCTCCAACTCCGTTTTTTTCCCTCAAGACTGCTTTGGCTATTTGAGGTCTTTTGTGTCTCCATACAAATTTTAAGATTTTTTGGTTCTAATTCCGTAAAAAATACCATTGGTAATTTGATAGGGATTGCACTGAATCTGTAGATTGCTTTGGGTAGTATAGTCATTTTCACACTATTGATTCTTCCAATCCAAGAACATGGTATATCTCTCTATCTGTTGGTATCATCTTTAATTTCTTTCATCAGTGTCTTATAGTTTTCTGCATACAGGTCTTTTGTCTCCCTAGGTAGGTTTATTCCTAGGTATTTTATTCTTTTTGCTGCAATGGTAAATGGGAGTGTTTTCTTAATTTCTCTTTCAGATTTTTCATCATTAGTGTCTAGGAATGCAAGAGATTTCTGTGCATTGATTTTGTATCCTGCAACTTTACCAAATTCATTGATTAGCTCTAGTAGTTTTCTGGTGGCATCTTTAGGATTATCTATGTATAGTATCATGTCATTTGCAAACAGTGACAGTTTTACTTCTTCTTTTCCAATTTGTATTCCTTTTATTTCTTTTTCTTCTCTAATTGCCGTGGCTAGGACTTCCAAAACTATGTTGAATAACAGTGGTGAGAGTGGACATCCTTGACTTGTTCCTGATCTTAGAGGAAATGCTTTCAGTTTTTCACCATTGAGAACGATGTTTGCTGTGGGTTTGTCGTATATGGCCTTTATTATGTTGAGGTAGGAGAACCATGTCTTTAAATGAGAACATCCAAGGATATAAGTCTAACTTGAGGGTGCCTTTCTTTTAATTGTGCTTCTTGCTTCCTGTCATAAAGTATGAACCATTTATTTCTTCACCTGAAGTGCAATTAACACTCTCTCCCCCCCCCAAAAAAGTGCAATGCTTTCTTCCTTTGCATGCCCAAAAGTAACCTAGTTGGAAAGTAACCTAGTTCACTAAAAGCACTATCTGAGACTGAAAAGGAAAAGGCTAACTGTAGACAAACTGGATATTTTATCCACTCAGATTGGCTTTAAAAAACACCAAGATGGACACATGGTATTTCCAGAAGTTGCTTTGTTACAGACTTTGGTCCACAGCCTCCATAAGGTTACATATCAGGGCAAATCCAAATCTTAAAAGTCTTCTCCACAAATATTAGTAAAAAGCTTTAGTTCTCACTAAGCAAGTAATCTTTCTTGTTTCATCTGTCAGAAACACAATTCAGAGCCTATTATTTTATATAAACTGATGATTATATTACTCAGTTTTACTGACTCATGGCTAAAATTTTGCAAAAAAAAAAGATACTATATCTATTTGCATTTGTCTGTATGATTATGGACGACTTTTATCACAGCAGGGGGTGCTCCTCAACCAAGAACCCAGGAGGGTAAAGGGAAAGTTATTTTTCCTCCCATACACGTTTTCGAATACTATTCAGAAATAGGAGGAAATAAACTATCAATCCATGCAAAAAACATGGATGAATCTTACATGTATATTGCTAAGTGAAAGAATTCAGTCTAAGGAGGCTACACCCTGTATGACTCCATTTATATGACATTCTGGAACAGGTAAAACAGAGAAGGTAAACAGGTTATGGGGTGGGGGGTTGAAATATTACATATGATACTTTAGTGATGGACACCTGCCACTATGCATTAGTCTTTTCTAATGGATTTTTACAACCTAACAAGTAAATCATAATATATTTAAATTTAGCTTTTTTATGATATGGGAGTGTCACAGGATGGAATAGAGAATATGACAAAGAATCTAACTGATTTAGAAATGTATGAAAAAAAAAACTCACTGTCGGTGGTGGGGCAAAAGGTACTGACCTAAGTAACTATGGAAAAGAACGGAATCCATGTAACAAAGGCAAAATGTAGCATACACAAATACTGGACTCTGTAAGTTCTTTCCCATGGGGGTATTAGCTAATAGTGAAACTACTATATCTGTAATCTGGAATGGAACAAGAAATGAATTCAATGAATGACAAAAAGCCAGGTTTCTTATCATTGGAGTGGGAAGTTACAGATAAACAAAGGCAGAAAGTTATAACATCCATGTAATAATGGATAGATTAGATTTCCTCAATTTTAAACACTTTTCTGCATCAAAAGGTGCTATCCAGAAAGTGAAAACACAGCTCACAGAATAGAAGAAAGTATTTCACATGATATATCTGATAAGAGTCTGTTCTTCAGAATATATCAAGAACTTTTACAAATCATCAACAAAAAGACAACTCAAGTTTTAAAATGGAAAAGAACTTGAACAGACTCGTCTCCAGACAAGAAATACAAATGGTCAACAAGCACATAAAAGATGTCAAACATCAATAGTCATGGTGGAAATGCAAATTAATACCATAATGTGATCCCCCTTCACAAACACTAGAATGGTTATAATCAAGAAAAATGAAAGTATCAAATGTTAGCAACAATGTAGAGAAATCAGAACCCTCAAATATTGCTTGTGGAAATGGAAAATACTGCAGCATATGTGTACACTAGTTTGGCATTTCCTCAAAAAGATAAAAAAAATACAATTACCATAAGCTTCAACAAACCCACTCCTACATATAGACCCTGAAGAATTGAAAACAGGTGTTCAAACAAAAACCTGTACATTAATATTCATAGCAGCACCGTTCACAATAGCCAGAAGATAGAAATGACTGAAACGTCTATCAAAGGGTGAATGGATAAACAAAATGGGTAGATTCATAAACTACCCTATTATTCTGCCATATAAAGGAAAAAGTAAAATGGTGCTGCCACTATGGAAAATAATATGGCATGTCCTCAAACACTTAAACAGTTAGTGTATGATCTGTCAATTCCACTTAAGGGTATATACTCAAAATATTTGAAAGGAGGAAGTGGAACAGATATTTGTACAACCATACACATAGCAGCATTATTCACAATAGCCAAAAGGTGGAAGCAACCCAAGTATCCATCAATGGATGAACATATAAACAAAGTGTAGTATATACACAACGGGACATGATTCAGCCTTTAAAACTAAGGTAATTCTCACACACGGTACATGTGGATGAACCTTGAAGTCACCATGCTAAGTGAAATAAGTTGGTTACAGAAGGACAAGTATTGTACAATTCTACTCATATAAGGTATCCAGAGATGTCAAATTCAGTGACAAAAAGAATGTGGTTGTCAGGGGCTGAGGGCAGTTAGTTGATGGATACTTGGGGGAAATGAAAAAGTTCTAGAGATGGATGGTGAGAATATTTTTACATTATGAAGGTAGTTAATGCCACAGACCTATACACTTAAAATGTTTACATGGTAAATGTCATGTTATGAATTTTAATCACAATGAAAAAACTGAAGTACTGATACATGTTACAACACAAATGGACATTGAAAACATCCTTAGTTTAAAAAGCCATACGGAAAAGGCCATCCAGATCATACTCATCTTGTGTGCTTTAAATCCATCAAGGTTGCAAAAATAAGTAAAAACTCAGTAACGGTTCCAGAAAAAGAAAACTGGATCACAATGGAAAAAGATGTTTTCAAACAGTTGGGACAGCTGGCACAAGTTGAAGTGGGCCTGTGGATTAAATTATAATGTCTTCTCATGCTCTATGTCAACAGCAGAGCCTAACAGGAGGAAGAAAGACTTCCTCTTCTTTTCTAGCAAGAGCTTAGCCAATGAGAGACCATCACAACTCAGCCAAAGAAAAGCCATGACTCTTTGTTTACTACGGTCCTCTCAACTTCCTTTCCCCCCCGCTATAAGATTTCCCCTCTCCATTTTGCTTGGGACCTTCACGTGGCTCACCATGGTTGCAGACCCTTGAAGTGGTTGTAATTCTTTGCTGATTGTGAATAAACCCATTTTTGCTGGACAAATAACTGATAGGTCAACAGTGGTCATGTGCAAGCTCTGGAGTGCCACCCTGCTCCAGGGGCAGCAGGCACGAGGGTTTGCCCCCTGCCCATATTAGTGTTCAGAGCAGCCAACTCCGGATGGACTTGGCTCCCAACAGGAAGGTATCATGCCTGCTCCAGGCAGAAGGTAGATGTCTGGGCAGTAACTGTTCAAGGGGAAGTGGGACAGGGTACCTGAGGTCTCCTAGGGCTGCCATTCCCTGGGGAAGAGCCAACTCTCCATCTGTTGTGGGTCTGAGGTCACAGGTCCTTAGCTGTGAGCAGTGTTGTCACTTCAGTCTGATCTCTGCACAAACTTTGCCCATTTGATTTTTTAAGAGTTCCATTCTGGTAGCTCCTCCCCAACTGTTTGTAGGCTAATTGGGCAGTAAAGGCACAAGTGAATCCAAAAGGTCCTGTGCCATCCGCTTCTAAAGTGCAGTCGCAGGTATTTGTCAACAGAGCTGAAGACTGACAGAAGGCCCCCAAAGGGAGGAGGAGATCCTTGTCAGCATTTTTGTCCCCCCTTGCTCCCCAGGCACACCCAGCAAGGCAGCGTTCACAGTCCTGTTGAGTAACTCTGGAAGGGCGTGAAGTGTAACGATCATGCTTAGTAAGCCCTGGAACCTCCTCTTGTTCCCGTGCGCCTTTCCCTGGGTGACCTGAGCAAGGCGGCAAATCTCTGCTGCAACCCAGCAATCACATTACAATTTGGCAGCTCTCCAAACTCTGCTTAAATTTTAAAAGCTACCACAGCTGGGTTTAGTTTTACCTCTCTGCATGTGGGAGACAAGAAAAGTATTTATCTTTTGAAACTCAGATTTTTAAAAAAAATTTTATTTATTTATTTATTTTTTGGCTGCATTGGGTCTTTGTTGCTGCATGTGGGCTTTCTCTAGTTGCGGTGAGTAGGGGCTACTCTTCGTTGCGACATACAGGTTTCTCATTGCAGTGGACTCTCTTGTTGCAGAGCACAGGCTCTAGGCATGAGGGCTTCAGTAGTTGTGTGTCACAGACTCTAGAGCGCAGGCTCAGTAGTTGAGGCGCATGGGCTTAGTTGCTCTGTGGCATGTGGATCTTCCCAGACCAGGGCTCGAACCCATGTCCCCGGCATTGGCAGGCGGATTCTTAACCACGGTGCCACCAGGGAAGCCCCAAAACCTCAGATGTTAATTTAAATTGTATTACCAGGGTTTTGAGTTGGCAAGTAAGATGACCAGCAGAACGACAGTGGGTCGGGAGGGTGAGGGTTTTGTTCATGGGATGTATCCATCACCTTAAAGTCCAGACATCTCACAGGACTCCTTTGCAAGACATGACCTAAACAAGACATTATTATCAGACTGAAGAGAATCGGACTCCCTGCAGCTACAGGGAGAAGACAGAATCTTTTCTCCTCTTGCTGAGATTTCTTTCAGCTGCAAGGCCAAGTGCTGGAACGCTTCAGTCTACCTAAAGTAAAAGCTCCCAAATTTATAATACAGAAGGGAAAAGGCAGGCTAGAATTACCAAGAAATGAAATATATTGTAGACATATTAATGACTTGCATTTGTATCTGCTAGTATCTCTGGCCCCTCCCCCGCCCCACAGTTGAGGTTTGGGGAATTTAAGGGATGTGGGCGGGGGTAGATGAAGCTGAACACTCCCTGGGCCTCAGTCTTCCATCTGTAGCTTGAAGGGGGAGGGAGTGGCCAGGCTGCTCTCCTGGGTGCTGCTACTCCCCCACTCATGTACACACACACACACACACACACACACACACACACACGCACACACACACCCCAGTCTGAGCTAGCTCAGGACTCTGAGACCTTCTCCCTCCTCTCTGAGCCCCCACCGCTGCCCTGCCACACAGTGACGGTTTAGAAGGTGGACAAGGGGTGGGGAAGAAGAAACCAGATGTTGTTGTTTAAGCCCTAGTTTTGGAAGGTAGGAGGGAAAAATGCTAAGAAATTCTTCTGAAATTCAAAGCCCAGGGACTCAGACTCACTATAAACAACTGAGATTTAATTATTAGATTACAGAATGCTTTCCCTACCCAATGGCTTACCACCACATCAACAGGCTCCAGTATACGAACAATGGATTACAACGGGGAGAGTGCCAGGACTCAGACTCTATGTAAGAAAAGTTTCTAGAGAAACCTAAAGACAACAAGAGGCAAAAATAAGGACACCAGAGGACACTGAAGCCTCCAACACTTACGGCTACAGCAAACATTAAACACAGCCCAACTCCTAGTACAGTAAATGAAACCTCACACTGAAGACCCATTTACCTCAGTTCCTATTACCCAACACAACATGTCCAGCTTTCAACAAAAAAATTACAAGGCACGCCAAAGGCAAGAGCACACTGTGGAGAGATCAAGCCAGCATCAGAACCAGACTAAGATAGGGTACAGATACTGGCATTTTCAGACAGAGAATTTAAAGTAAGTATGATTAATACATTAAGAGCACTAGTGGAAAAATGAGACAATGTGCAAGAACAGACGGGTAATGTTAGCAGAGATGGAGCCTCTGGAAAATATCAAAAAGAAATGCTAGGAAAAAAATGCAGTGACAGAAATGAAGAAATCTTTCAATGAGCTCATCAGTACACTCAACTTGGCCACGGAAAGAATCAATGTCAATAGGTCAATAGAAATCTCCAGGCTGAGATGCAAAAAGAAATAAAGAAGGAAAAAACCCAGAACATCCAAGAACTGTGGGCCAAAATTAAAGACGAAATACATATGTACTGAAACACAAAGACAAAATCTTGAAAACAGCAAGAGAAGTATGACCTGTCAGATACAAAGAAACCCCAATAAGACTAACATCTGACTTCTCATCACAAACAATGGAGGCCATAAGAGGGATGACAGATTCAAAGAACAAATCGTTTTTATGGGGAAATTTCTAGCTTTGTACCTGTGCAGCACTAGAACATACCTAATCCTTGTGTCGTTAAAAGTTCAGTCTCCATCACTCTGGTCTAGAGCTGATATGGCACCCCATGGGAAAACATAGTATTGTGGTTATTGGTACCACCTTTCCCCCTTACAGCTGTGACTTTGAGTTTTTTCTTATTTTCTGGCACCTAGGGATGACTCTTTGGTTCTTTAGAACTTGGCTCTGTGTGTATGTACTGCTTAGCATTGATAGGAATATTTA
Organism: Grampus griseus; assembly: GCF_964374135.1. Taxonomy (NCBI): domain Eukaryota; kingdom Metazoa; phylum Chordata; class Mammalia; order Artiodactyla; family Delphinidae; genus Grampus; species Grampus griseus. Next base: position 13,146,934 of record NC_139014.1, on the reverse strand, counting down.
ATTGAAAAAGAATAAAAAGGAGATTTTTTTTTTTTTTTGCGGTACACGGGCCTCTCACTGCTGTGACCTCTCCCGTTGCAGAGCACAGGCTCCGGACGCGCAGGCTCAGCGGCCACGGCTCACGGGCCCAGCCGCTCTGCGGCACGTGGGATCTTCCTGGACCGGGGCACAAACCCGTGTCCCCTGCATCGGCAGGCGGACTCTCAACCACTGCACCACCAGGGAAGCCCTAAAAAGGAGATTTTTATATATATAAAAAAAGAAATACATATGTACTTGGAATACCAGGAGAAGAAAGGGAAAACTGAGCAGAACAAATATTTGAAGTAATAATGACTGAGAACTTTCCAAAATGAATGACAAGTACCAACTCTTATATACAAGAAACTCAGAGAATACCAAGCAGGATAAAACACAAACAAACTACTCCTAGGCATATATTCAACCTTTAAAAAAAAAAAAAAGACAAAGAGAAAATCTTGAAAGAAGCCAGAGAAATACAATACACCTATAGAGGAACAAGGATAAGAATCACAATGGACCTCACATCAGAAAACCTGCAAGCAAGCAAGAAGTGGAATGAAATATTCAAAGTGCTGAAAGAAAAACCCTCACCAGCTTAGAATTCTACATACAGTGAAATTATCCTTCAAAGGTAATGGAGAAATACTTTCTCAGACAAACAAAAACCAATGGAATTAATTGCTAGCAGACCCGTCCTTAAAAATGTTAAAAGAAGTTCTTCAGGCAGAAGAAAATTTATTTATTCAGACACTTAGATCTATATTAAGACATGAAGGGCTTCGCTGGTGGTGCAGTGGTTGAGAGTCCGCCTGCTGATGCAGGGGACACGGGTTTGTGCCCTGGTCCGGGAAGATCCCACATGCCGCGGAGCGGCTGGGCCCGTGAGCCATGGCCACTGAGCCTGCCCATCTGGAGCCTGTGCTCCGCAACGGGAGAGGCCACAGCAGTGAGAGGCCCGTGTACCGCAAAAAAAAAAAAAAAGACATGAAGAGCGTCAGTGAGGAAATTTTAGGAAGGTAAAATAAACATATTTTCTTATTCTTAAATCTCAAAGATAATTGTTTATTTAAAGCTATAATAATGACAACATATTGGGTGATTGGGTGATAGCATATGCACAAGTAAAGCAAATGACAGCAATGCCACAAAGGATGGGAATACTTCTGATATAAGGTACCTGCATTACATGTGAGGCAGTGTCATTTTACTTAAAGGTGCACTTAGTTTAAAATACATATTGCAAGCTCTAAGGCAACCAATAAAATGTTTTTAAAAGACATATAATTAATGTACCACAAGAGATACAATGGGATCATAAAATGCTCAATTATGTATTTGTTTATAATTAATAGCAAAATATCCTGCCACAGGACAGCCACTGTGAAAAGAGTCTACACTTCAAATGTGAGGTTTGGAGGTACTCTTACCTTCAGGTGCCTTCTGACCCCCACACCCCACCGCATGCAGCATCCGATGGTCCTCGTGCTTTGGGATGTCATAGCCTACTTTTGATGAAAATTGTGGAGGGAGAAGGCAGAAAAAGATGGAAGAAAGGAAACAAAAACACAAAGAATAGAAAACAGTAACAAACATTATGTTAAAAGTAAAGAGATGGAGAAAGATATGTCATGCTAACACTAATCAAAAGTAAGCTGACGTAACTTTTATTAATTTCAGACAGAGCAGACTTCAGAACAGGGAGGATACTACGGGATAAGAAGGGGCATTAAAGTATGAAAAAAGGGCCAATTCTCCAAGAACACATAACAATCTAAATCTCTATGCACCTAACAAAACAGCGTCAGTATGGGAAACTTAAATTTAAAATATTATGTAATGTTTTACTTTACCCCAGGAATACAACATTCCTAGAAATTCTAATTGTAAGCAAGAGTGGGTGGCATGGGTAAGAGACATATGACCAAAAAGTAAGAGTGGCTCATGAAAGGATGAAGTAGTCCACAAAACTGTAGTATCATTAGGATGACTCTAAAGTGTGAAACTGCTGATGTCTGATCAGGATTGAACTGTTACCAAACGCTTTTCCACATTTATCACATTTAAAGTGTTTCTCTCCAGTATGACGTCTCTGATGTTGAGTAAGATGAGTGCTCTGGCTAAAAGCTTTACCACATTCACAACATTCGTAAGGTTTCTATCCAGTATGAATTCGATGATGTTTAATAAGGGATGAGTTTGCAGGGAAGCCCTTCCCACATTCACTGCATGTATAGGGTTTTTCTCCAGTGTGAATCCTTTGGTGTTGTGTAAAGGTTGAGTGGGCACTGAATGCTTTTCCACATTCATTACAGTTATAAGGCTTTTCCCCAGTATGAGTCCTCTGGTGTTGGGTAAGGTGTGTACTTCGTCTAAATGCCTTCCCACAATCATTACACTTATAGGGTTTCACTCCAGTGTGAATTCTCTGATGTTGTGTAAGAGTTGAGATATCAGTGAAGGACTTCCAACAGTTAATACATTCATAGGGTTTCTCTCCACTGTGAATTCTTTGATGTTGAATAAAGGATGAGTAGTCACTGAAGGCTTTCCCACATTCATTACATTTATAAGGTTTCTCCCCAGTATGAATTCTCAGATGTTGAACAAGTGATGAATTTACAGTGAATGCTTTTCCACAAACTTTACATTTATAGGGTTTTTCTCCAGTATGAGTTCTCTGATGTTCAGTAAGAGATGAACTTTGGATAAATGCTTTTCCACAGTCATCACACTTATAAGGTTTCTCACCAGTATGAATTCTCTCATGACGAAAAAAGTTTGAACGGTCACTGAAATTTTTTCCACAGTCACTACAATTATAAGTTTTCTTTTTAGAAGCTCTTTGACTTTTAATTGGAGATAAGTTCCATTTGACACTTTCCCCAAATGGATCAAATATATGTCGTTTCTTTTCTGAATGAGTAACATTCCATGGGATAAGTTTAGATCTTAGATCAAAACCTCTCTCAAACTCATTAAAAGTATGCCCATTTTCCTCACAAGATATTTCTTCATGGCCAAATATTATTTGCTGAAAACCAGTGGTTTGGGCAACAGATTTTTTTGAAATTTTGTCTATAGAGTACTCCTTTTGCTTTTCTACCTTGGCCTCATATTCACAGGTTTCTTCAAATAAATACTCTTTGAACACATCCCCTCTGAGCCTTTCCATGATGACAGTGATGGAACTGCTCACTCAAAAGTATATTCTAATGGTCTTCTCTTTGGTATCTGCTCTGCTCTTCAAATCTGAGGGGAATAAAACATTTATAAAAACATATTTTCTGTGTTGGGATTACAGGAACTGAACTCAGGAGGAAATAAATAACCTTACTAAAAATTAGAATGCATATTTACAGTCTCGTAATCTGGGAAAATAATAAGTCAATGGAGTAGAGTTAAGTAGAGGCAGAAGTGGTAGGAAAGAAGTTGGCCCAATAGGCAATGTCACAAAGAGTCTGAAAGCTGAAAAAAATGTTTTAAAGATGTAAAAGTTTAACCTTCTCATTTAAAGATAAACAAGTTTAGAACTAGAGAGGTTATGTGATTATAACCTAAAGATACAGAAGTTATTAATGAGATGGTCAGAAATAGAACTTAGGCTTTGTCCACTATACTACCACAGTAATCTGGAGACTAAACAGAGCTTAAATGAGAGAATGGACAGGTACCTAGTCAAAAGACAAATAATGAAGGGGATGTATAGCAGTATTAGAAAATGTGTGACAGGGATTTCCCTGGTGGTTCAGCAGTTAAGACTCCACACTCCCAATGCAGGGCGCCTGGGTTCAATCTCTTGTTGGGGAACTAGATACCGCATGCCTCAACTAAGAGCCCGCATGCCACAACTAAAAAAAAAAAAATCCCACATGCTGCAATGAAGATCCCATCTGCCGCAACTAAGACCCACCACAGCCAAATAAATACATATTAAAAAAAAGAAAAAAAGGGGTTTCCCTGGTGGCGCAGTGGTTAAGAATCTGCGTGCCAACGCAGGGGACACAGGTTCAGGCCCTGGTCCGGGAAGATCCCACATGCCACGGAACAGCTAGGCCCATGCACCACAATTGCTGAGCCTGCGTTCTGGAGTCCGCGAGCCACAACCACTGAGCCCGCATGCCACAACTACTGACTCCCACGCCCCTAGAGCCCATGCTGTGCAACAAGAGAAGCTGCTGCAATGAGAAGCCCATGCACCGCAACGAAGAGTGGCCCCCACTCGCCGCAACTAGAGAAAACCCGCAAGCCCACAGGCAGCAACAAAGACCCAACGCAGCCAAGAATAAATAAATAAAATAAATTTAAAAAGAAAAAAAGAAAATGTGTGACAAGAAGAAATGGCAGAGCTACAGCACATGGAGAGAAGCCACTGAAGAATGTAAAAACAGCACCTGATAAAGCAATGTACAAAGGAATAACAGCATTTATCCGTACACGAATTCATACCGGTGAGAAACCTTATAAGTGTGATGACTGTGGAAAAGCATTTATCCAGAGTTCATCTCTTACTGAACATCAGAGAACTCATACTGGAGAAAAACCCTATAAATGTAAAGTTTGTGGAAAAGCATTCACTGTAAATTCATTTCTTGTTCAACATCTGAGAATTCATACTGGGGAGAAACCTTATAAATGTAAGGTTTCTCACTGTGGTAAAAAAAAACAACATATTCCATGTCAAAAAAAAAAAGAAAAAAAGAGAGAAGGTCCAACTCTGAACAGAATAGCAGAATTTAAGGCATTAAGGAGAGCTCCTTGGACAACATTTTAGAGATTCCACTCCTCCTAAACATTCACCCCTAAAGTGCACAGATTATCCCTCATCTGAATAAGTGCCTCTGGAGACCTCAGCATCTCACAGGATCTCCACAATTCTTTCCTGGGCTGAGACACATTTTAGAAACTGAGAATTCTGCTCATGGGGAAAGAAAATATGCAACAAAATCAAAACTGTCATCACGTAAATATTTTGAAAATTTTAAAGCACTAGCGCTATCAGTTTTTAAAAGGATATAATCTGAGTCTCCCAAAAGTCTGTGTCGAAGGACAAAGACTTACTGTCCTCCAGTCAACACAAAAAACAAGACACAAAACTAGAGAAGACACACACAGAGCCTTAGAGGGAGGTGTTATCAGACTGGTTGAAAACAGAAGGGCAGTATGATAAGGTGATCTAAGATCACAGTCAACGTTTGGGTAGAATCACTAACTAGAGGCAACAGCATTTTCACCAATCATAAACATAAGAGATGTTCTGGTACAAAGAGAGGTAAGGCACTAGAGAACTGTTCCTTTTTCTTTTTCACAAATACAAACTTCTGAGAATCCCAAATGAATGGTCACTTAAACTGTGGAAGCCAATACTTTGCTTTCTTAATTAAATCAAGGTTTGCATACTCAAATAATTTTCAGCAAGTGTTAAGAACAGAACATCTTGGAAAGGTGTAGATTATAGTGTATGGATAAATGCAAGTCCTCCACAAGTCCTCCCAAAAAACAATTGTTTCAAGTCAAATTTCGGGTCTTCAAGCAAACATTTTAGCAAAGGCTCACCGTCTAGGGGTCGCAGGCTGCAGTCCGGAGATTAAAATTTTGGCCCACTGCACCCAATGTGCTGTCACAGCAAGGAAACTCTGGCTCGGTTTAGTTTCCCTTTAAGCAGTTCTCTTCTTGACATTTCTTTCTCCTTCCACCTCCGCTCTTCCTCGGCACAGGGAATGCCCTGGGCCTCCGCGGCCTCTAGGGAACCCGGGGTCCCGCTCCCCGCCAGGCCCCAGCGCCGAGCGCCCGCTGCTCCCGGCCGGAGACGAGGTGGGGCAGCAGGGCCCCAGTCCGCACGGACCTCACGTGAAACCAAGCGGCTCCGCCGGCGGGTCCAAAAGCGCCTGACGACGACGAACTGCGACTCCCAGAAGGCCTCGGGCAGCGCCGCTTCCGCTTTCGTTCTCTAGGACTTACTTTTTCCCAGAAGTCCCCGAGAAATCTCTGCCTCTGGGTATCCCTCCCCCGGCGCGGAGCGGAGTGGGCGAGCGGGAGGTGTCTCAGCTAATCAGAGCCGCACGCTGGAATTCCATGGTAACCACCGACGCTTGCTCCTTTCTGCGGTGCTCTTGATGGAGGCTGAAGCTTGCTTCCGAGGTTAGGGGCGCTGGCCGGCGCTTAGATTCTGGGGACTGGTGTGCGCAGGACAGAGGGCTCCCCGCGCCCGACCGTACAGGCCCTGGGAAGGAAAGACAGGGTAAAATGTTACAGACATTAGAGGACGCTGTGGTTCTTTGGATACTGTTTCTAACAAATTGTAAAAAGGTATTTTTGAGATTCGGGGGAAAATGGAACGAGGAACTAGGTATTAGAAAACATTAAGGAATTATTCTGAGTGAACGTCACATTTGGCATTTCTCAGCAGACACTTCAAAACCATCCAGATGTCAGCTATGTTTGTTTTTAATCTGCCAAGAGCTCAGGCAGCCTGGAATGCAGGGTGAAAACGTGCAGCGGAGCAGACCCACCAAGTACTGCAGCCCCTGAGAACAATCAAGTCTCCGTCTCAGAGCCACTGCAGCAGTGACAATGGGGAGACCTATCCTGCTGTTTATCTTCTCATTTCCTCTCTCTGGCCAAGCCTGCAAAGAGCATGACAGAACCCTACTGTAACTGCAAATGTTTGTTTTCTGGTTTCAAATGCGACAGCATGTCCATTATGCAAAAGTTGGAAAATGCACTAAAGTATATATAGAAAAAAATACCAGGAGGAAATACTATTTTGGGCTGCAGGGATCATAGGCTTTAAAAAATTTTTTTATCTTACATGTTTTTCCATATTTCCCAAAATTTCTACCATGAATTAGAATTACTGCTTTATCATAAAAAGTTTTAAAAATACATATTTTGCGATTTATAGGAAGGTTACATGGCAAGCATTACATACTCTCACATAAAATTAGGCATAGGGCATAGAAGCAGATGATACCTCAGAGTTGATCACAAATAGCTTCGTAAATAGCAAAACTGGCATAAGGTACAGAATATGGAGAAAGTATGCCATCAGTGACACTATCACGATGAAAAAAATGGGAGAGTGCAGTGCAGAGTCAATGCTGTGGCACTTTGCTGATGAGACATAGGGCCTAGGACAATGCCCCAAAATGTGGTGGTGCTCTAGAAATATTTGTTAAATAAAAGGGTCAAAATATAATTCCAAATAATTAATTTCCTTTTTAAAAATAAATTTATTATTTTAAAAAATTATTTATTTTTGGCTGTGTTGGGTCTTCATTGCTGCACACAGGCTTTCTCTAGTTGTGGTGAGTGGGGGCTACTCTTTGAGGGGCACAGGCTTCTCATTGCAGTGGCTTCTCTTGTTGCGGAGCACGGGCTTCAGTAGTTGTGGCACGTGGGCTCAGTAGTTGTGGCTCGCGGGCTCTAGAGTGCAGGCTCAGTAGTTGTGGTGCACCGGCTTATTTGCTCCGTGGCATGTGGGATCTTCCCAGACCAGGGCTCAAACCCATGTCCCCTGCATTAACAGGCGGATTCTTAACCACTGTGCCACCAGGGAAGTCCATAAATAATTAATTTCTTAATGATTAACATTTACTATATGTAATATGGATACAATATTCATCAATTTGTATATATATACATATACGTATATATATATATATTCCAAAACTGAAGGCAAAACAATGAAAAGAAATCAAAAAAATAATAGGAGGGGAAGCGTCACTCCATCATTTTCAGTCCTTGTCAAATCAAGAAGACAAAAAATTGGATATCAAAGAGCTTAGAAACAACAGAAATTTATTTCTCCTAATCCTGGAGGCTGGGAATTCCAAGATCAAGTTACCACAGCTAAGGTGACCTCAGGCTCATGGGTCCACCTGCCACTCAACATCGCCACTCCAACATCCGTGACAAGGACTGAGTTCCAATACTCTCCCCAGACCTGCTCCTCCGAGCTTTCTCATCTCCATGGAGGGCAGCTCCATCCTTTTAGTTGTTCAGGCCAGAACCTTGGAGTTATCTTCTCTTTCCCTCCACCCCACATCCAGTTTATCAGGAAATCCTACCTGGTGAGCTCCAATACACATACAGAATTGATCACTTATTTGCATCTCACCAGTTACTCAGGGCCCACCATCCCTTCTCACCTGGGTTGTTGCAGAAGCTTTACTCTGGCACCCCAGTCTATTCTCAACGCACTAGCCAGAGGGATCTGCTAACACCCAAGTCAACCTGTTCCCCTTCTGCTCCCACAGCACTCAGAATAAAAGCCAATGTGGTGCTCGTGAGGGCCCTCAATATGTGCAGAGGCCCCACCATGCCTCACCTCCTCTGACGTCCTAACCTTCTCCCTCAGCTGCTCCACGTGAGCCCCTTGGGCCCTGGCTGATCCCTGGATGTGTTGGATCTTCAGGGCTCATGTCGCTGTTTCCTCTGCCTGGGAGACCTTTTCCACAGATAGCCATACGGCTCATTTCTCACTTTCAGATCTTTGCACAAATGTCACCTTCTGAGTGGAGGCTCTAGAGTCTAGGCTGTGCCCAGCACATGGTAGGTGCTCAATAACATTGGTTGAAGGAATGAATCTGTGAGTTGGACCAAGGAGATCTCTATCCTCAGAGGGACCTAGTTCAGGAGCTCCTCTTTACTCACTATCACTTACTGATAATACTGGGCACTGCCTATTAACAAAAAATAATAACAAAACAAAACTCTTTGCCAACTCAGTAAGTGAAAATGGCACCTTGTTTTAATTTGTATTTCTTTAATTAAGGGTGGGTTGAGCATATTTTCATGTGTTGTTGGCTGTTTATTCATTTAGAAAACATACAAAATGCTGGTGATTATTTTCCATGTCCTCTATCAAGATTTGATCATGTCATTTGCCGTTTCTTTCTGATATAAACTCTCAAAATATAAAGGGTATTAAATTGTTCTTTCTGAAACTTGTGTTGCAAATAATTTTCCAATTTATATTTTGGCTTTTAATTTTGTTCATGATGTTTTAAAAGAATTATTTTAATTGTTAAGAAGGCACACCTGGGACTTCCCTGGTGGCACAGTGGTTAAGAATCCACCTGCCAATGCAGGGGACAAGGGTTCGAGCCCTGGTCCGGGAAGATCCCACATGCCATGGAGCGACTAAGCCGGTGTGCCACAACTGCTGAGCCTGCGCTCTGGAGCCCACGAGCCACAGCTACTGGGCCCGTGTGCCACAACTGCTGAGGCCCACGCACCTAGAGCTAGTGTTCCACAGCGGAGAGAAGCCACCGCAATGAGAAGCCCGCGCACCACAACGAAGAGCAGCCCCGGCTCACTGCAACTAGTAAAAGCCTGCACACAGCAACGAAGACCCAATGCAGCCAAAAATAAAAAAAAAAAAGAATGCATGCCAAAATAACTTTATCTTTATGGTTTCTGACTTTTACTTTTTCACCATAAGGGTTTTTTCTCCTCCAAGGACATAGAAATATTCACCAATACTGTCTTCAAATACTGTCACAGTTTCATTTTTTATATTTAAATTTTACTCCAATTGGGAGTACATTTTGGTGAATGTCCTATTTGAGGCAAGTTTCTAAGTTAATTCTTTCCTCAAAAGGCTAAGTATGGTAGATTGCAAACAACACGTGACCACAAATTGCTCGAGACCCTCTCACGTGCCTTTTTGCCTCCTCTCTCATGAAGAGATGGGGTCCATCTTTTCACTCCTGGATCTGGGATTGGCCACGTGACTTGCTTTAGGCAATGGTACAAATGTGATGCACAGAAGTGTTTGTGCAATGGGACTTGATCTCCCTGGCTGCTTGATCTCTCTTTGGAGAGTAGCTGTCGCTTGAAGGCGCCTGAGACAAACTGCTGCATGCTTGTTGAACATGCATTAACCTGCTGCATGCTTGAGGAATGTGTCAATTACTAAGAGGGTTGGGGGAGCTCAGGTGAAGCCAGCAAAGTCACTGTCCTATTTGAGCAAAGCCCAAATTGTCCACCCACAGAATCACGAGCAAATAACTGATTGCATTAAGCCACTAAGATTCGGGGTGGTTCGTTAAGGAGGAAAAGCTGAACTAGCAAGCACTCATCCCAACACTGTTTCTAAAGTCGTCTGCCCTTTCTTCCATGGATTTGAAGTGCCCCCAGTACATCAAATATGCTTTTATAGAATCAGGGGTCTGTTCTTGGATTTCTGTTTTGGTCCCAGCCCAGGAAGCTTTGTCACCCTCTGACCACATCCTGGTTCCAGGTGCCTTCAGTTGGGAGGTTTTGCTCTTCACGCCTGGGCCTCAGGAAATCAAGGATTCGATGGCCATAGAGTACAAACAACACCACTCCTCATCTAAAATTTAGATTCTGAAAGGGAGTTCTTTACCTAGCATCCCTGGAGTACCCCTACAGGTGTTTTCACAAACTTGGGCACGTGCATTTTCCTGAGAAGAAAGCTTTTCCCACGTTTAAGCAGATTCTCAAAGGGCTGCTTGCCTCCCCCCACCCCAATGTTGAGCTGAGGTCGAAGGGAACTGATTGGCTGCGGGTCGGCCTCTCTTTGGGGGTGCTGGGTGGCAGCAGAGGGAAGAGCAAAGCCGGTCTCTGAATCACGCCAAAGCCGGGTGAGCCCGTGCGCTCCGTCTGTGCTACAGCTCTTAGTTGTGTTTGCCTGCTGCTTTGGTTTATTGGTTCTCACTCTCTTCTTCCTCCTGCTATGAGCTTCAACAGGGATGGCTTTGGACCCCAACCCCTGGCCTTAGCGAGGTGCTCTGAGCCTGGAGCTGGAAGTGGTTTTAACAGGGGCAGCCAACCACTGGGGTGTGGCCAGCGGCTGTGTGTAGGATTCTGGCTGAGGACTTAGTGCCTTGAGGCTCCGTTTGGGGCACTGGGGTCTCTGACACACAAGATCATTCACACACACAGGGCCTGGTGCACGGTGGGTGATTGGCTGGAAGTGCAAATCCCTTTCCCTACATTGTACCCGCCAGGCTGCACGGTATTCCTCCTGGAACTATGGCTGGCACACACGGAAGAGGACAAACTCTCCAACAGGCTCCAGGAACTTGGCACTTTGGGGTGCAGTGGACAGTAATGCACCCACTGGACAGTAATGAAATGCCCACGATGTGCTGTTTGTGCAGAAGCCAGTGTCAGTGGCCTAAGTAGCACACAGTGTCCTTGGGGCGGCAGGACTCAGCTCATCACCCTTGAGCACCCAGGCTGGCAGGAGTGCCCCCTTGGCATTTGCCCGCCAGGATTCACTGCAGAGGAAAGCTCTGCTCTTTGTGCACGGGGCAGCTGCTTCCTGCTTGCTGGATACAGCAAGTCACCAGGGCAAGGGGTGGGGGGGCCGCACAGAACACCTGAGGCAGTCAGTTCCACGGGGGTCCCATCTCCACCAGTGAGGCCAGGACAAATGAGGAACTTCGCTGTTGCCTGGTCAATATCCACCCCCCACCACCCCCCAGGTGCAACAGGGAAGACCCCCTACCCTTTGGAAAAGGGCGCTGGTGCATGGAACTCTACCCTGAGCTGGTACTTGTCTAACACTAGCCCCTTTGCAGAGCTCCCCCATACTCCCCCTAGACACAGCAGTGACGCAGTGTCCTCCAGCCTCTTGGACAATTAAGTGAGCTTGGCCGGGAGGTAGAAGGGTTTGAATGGAAGAAAAGAGGGTCTGTGAAGAAGCCAGGGGGGGCTTCATGTACGAACGTCAGAGAAAGCAGCTGGGTGGTCTGTGTAGTTGGGTGGGGGCGGGGGCTCACTGGGGACCTGTCCAGAACAGAGGGTGTGGCTCAGGACACACCCCTCCAGCCAGGACACAGTCTCCAGACGTCGTGGCTGGCAGCATCCCCACTCACTAATTTATTCATAACTCATGTTACTGAACACCTACTATGTGCCAGCCATCACCCCAGGTGCTGGGGAAGCAGGAGGAAAATGAGGCCCCTGTGTCCTGGGAGCTTTGGTTCTTGCAAGGAGACAGATCATAGGCAAGCAAGTAAGATGAGCTTTGGTGTGAATGAAGTGAGGCCAGCCGTGCACATGCCTAGGGGAAGAGCTTTCTAGCAGATGGGTGGGATGTGCAAAGGCCCTGAGGTAGGGGTGCTTGTCTGAGGGGAGCCAGAGTCCAGAGTATCTGCAGGGCAATGAGGATAGAGGGGACAATGGGGTTACGGCATGCCGACCTCCTGAGTGTCATGGATTTCATTCTAAATGAGATGAGAGAAGAAGGTTATGACTAGGTCTTTCGGTGGCTGAGGGTGAAGAACAAGACTGTGGGCAGCAGGAAGACAGCAGGGGAGGTTGGGAGGCTCTTTACCATAATCCGGGCCCTGGTGAAGTAGCTTAGACCAGCAGGAGGCCGGGTGGTGCTGCCGTATGACAGGAGTGGTGGATTTGGAAACATCATAAAATTAGAGCAGCAAGAAATCAAGGATGGATGTGGGGTTTGTGAGAAAGAGCCAGGTGGAGCGTGACACTGCAGTTTGGCCTGAGCATCTGGAAGAACGACACTGCCTGTTACTGAATGGGAAGCACGAGGTTTCGGGGGTCGACGGAGGGCCTTTATTTGCACATGACACGTGAGAGGTGACCATGGAGAGAGTCTTCAGCAGAGGTAGCAGCTGGAGCTGGAAGATGAGCTCTGTGTGGGGACAGCATTAAATGTGAGGGGAGAGACCGCCCAAGGAGGTGAGCCCTGGGGCACCCAGCATCCAAAGGTGGCGGTAGGTACCTCCAGCACAGGACGCCGAGTAGGAGGCGGGAGCAGGGTTCTGGAACCAGGTGAGGACGTGTTTAGGGTCTTAGCGCTGGGCCATCCAGCTCTTGTCTGCAGCCCCCTCCAGTGTCCCTGCCCCCACATTCTCCCAGAATGGTATTGCCTGGGGTCTCCTGTTTACCTTCCCTCCTCTGCTCTCCCCCTCTGCTCTGGCATATTGGGTTTCTGGCTGCTGCCTGGGGTACCCAAACAGGACAAACAGGAAAAACTGGCCCTGTCCTGGGGACACCAGTTTCAACTTGGCTTCTGGGCTTTGAGGAGGGGGCTCATGGGCCATCCCTCTGGGAAGCGGGACAGTTTCAGGTGTGGCCTCCAGGAAACTATCCCCCACCTGTTATCTGAGAGCCTCCCTCTGCAGTGGCAGAGACAGTCCGGCGGGGCTCAGCCTCCTCCAAGAACCCCTTCCTCTCGGGGCACCTGTGGAAAGCTTCCAGCAGGGCACAGTCCATGAAGGGCAAATTAATTTTGCTGTTTGGATTTTTCTTTTAAGAAAGAAGAAGACATGAAACATTGTACTCATCGCCTTTAGAAACAGGCACACAGCACATAAGTGTGTTACACAAGGCACACAACCTAATCAGCAGATCTGTTCTGGGCTGTGGCCAGTCGGGGCAGAGAGTGGGACTCATGGTTGGAAATTCCATGCAGGCGATGGGAAGGGAGGCAGATGGAGAATGTGGTAGTGGAGAGGGCCTGGGAAGATAGCAGCTCACACCGGCCAAGAACGTCAGAGCAGAGGCCAGTGAGAGTCCGAGAGAGAGGGACGCAGGGCCTGGGATAAAGGGAAATCCAGAGGCTGAGGCGCAAAGGGACACACAAGGGAGGAGACACGCCTTCGAGTCTTGGCCCATTCGACTTGGCGTCAGTCTCCAGCTTTGGATCCGTTGGCCACGGCGTGGCCTTTCCTTGGCAGGTTCCTGAACTGGTTCCTTACCTGTGTGAACCTCCACTTGGAGGGAAGGGGCTGTTGTGAGGGCGGTAGAGACTCCCTTCCGGAGGCTCCCTGGCTGGCGCCTCTTCTTCCCTGGGCTTCATCCTTGGCCTCCTGAGCCCGGTCTTAGCAAAGAATTCCCCACGCTTGAAGCTAATTAGGTTCCTCTTAGTAATTTGCATTCGCATCCTCACCTGGCTGTGGGCTGTCTCGTCCTTCACTCTTCACTCGTCCCTGTTACACTGGGAGTTGAAATCAGTTTCTTCCCACATTTGCCAGTCTTGAATAAAGTCTCTCTTGCACTTTCTAACAAGTGTCCGGTGAATAATTTGTCCTTAACAAGGGTTGTGAGACGGCAGCCGTGAGTGCCTAGTGAGGGCATGGTGGGAGCGAGGGCTATGTACACAGCTGTGTGTGTGCATTGTATAGCCAAAGTTCCTTTGTGGACACATAGTATGTACACAGTTGTGTACATAGGTGCTGTCCTCCTTGGAGGGGGTTCGGCGCTCGGGCTGATTCAATCAGTCCCTTGGATCACGTGACTCCTATTGTTAAATCAGTCCCCATAAATGAGGTGACTCCCATTGATTCAATCAGCACCCTCGTATCATGTGACTCCCATATATTAAACCAGCCCCTCAAATCACGTGATTTCCACAGATTCAATCAGCTCAGTTAAATAGCCTGACCCCCATTAAATCAATCATCCTTCTTAAATCTCCTGATGCCCGTTAGGAAGGATGATTGATCTAATTAGGGTCACCATATTTAAGAGGGCAGGTTGAATCAATGGGAGTGCTGTCCCCCGAGGGGGGTTCTCGGGTGCCCCAGGGGGACCCCCAGCTCCTGCTGCAGTCTGTGTGGTGCTCCCAGCGCCTGGCGGCTTCTCATCTCAGGGACCTTGGCTCTAGCTGTGAGCCTGGCCTGGAGAGGGCCACAGACACGTGAAGGAACCTGAATCGAAGGGCAACTCCATGGGCAGACGCCCCCGGGTCACAGGCAGACGACCTTGATGAGGCAGCAGCAGTCAAAGGCCTCGGATGCCAGGTATGCTTCTTGATTTGAGGCAAATATGGAAACATCACCTCTCAGTACAAGTCCTGGGGCGAAAAAGGAAAAATTAAGTTAAAGGTCAGATCCCCCACCTCCGGTACAGAAATAAGAAACCCTTGGAAATCGTGCTAAGGCAAGACACGGCCCTCCCCGTGGGCCTCCTCAGCACAGGTATTTTTAGGTCTCGTTCTGAGCATCCCAAGCCTCTAATCTCAGCAGCTTACTGGGGACTTGTCTGGATCAGGCAAGGGAGTTTGACACCCTGGCCCACCCAGCTAACCCGCTCTCCCAACAACAAAAAAGGGCAGACTTACGGTTAAGAACTGCCACACAGGGACTTCCCCGGTGGTCCAGTGGTAAAGAATCCGCCTTCCAGTGCAGGGGACGCGGGTTCGATCTAAGATCCCACGTGCAGAGGGGCAACGAAGCCCATGCTCCGCAACTACTGAGCTCATGTGCCTCAGCTAGAGAGCCTGCCTGCAGCAAACTACAGAGCCCACGCGCTCTGGAACCCACGCCGCAACTAGAGAGAGAACACCTGCATGTCACAACTAGAGAGAAGCGCACGCGCTGCGACAAAGATCCCGTGTGCCGCAAGTAAAACCTGAGGCAGCCCCCCCCAGTTTTTTAAATAATAAATAAATATTTTTAAAAAAGAACCACTCTGCAAGCAAAGTTGTGGTAAATCGTGTTTACTTTTAGCGTAAGGGTGTAAATGCATGTCGGATATTTATTCTATTCTTTTAGTTACCCATACTGCTTTGTTTTCTTTCAGCCTTTTCTTACTTCCTGGGGCTGTAGGACGGTCCAGGCTCATCCTGCACTTTCTCAGCCTCAGCCCCCGCACCAGGCGTTTCTCCAAGGAGCCCTGGTTCCTTTTACCGAAGATATTAGGATTTAGGAACCAAACTCTGGGCATGAGGTACTCTTGTGGCCACTGGGGTGTTACGTGCTTCCAGGGCTCTCAGGGGGCAGAGCTAGGAAATATGGAGGTGTGTGCTCACCCACACGTGCACATATGACGCAAGCCTGGGTTCACACTGATACGACCGTTCATTCTGGCATCTCCCCAAGCGTATCTGAACCCTCCTTGTGCAGCGGTTCCCTACTGCATGTTTACTTGTTAAATCCTAGTGTACATGTAAAGTAGGTTCAAACTGCTAACCTGTACCACTGTGGGAAATAAATTTACCAACTAGAGTTCAGTATGTATACAGAGTCGTCTTTTCTTTATAGCATTTAGCAAAGCACTGTTTTGCAAAGTTGTCCAGGTCAGTTCCTTTCTGTCTCCCCTTTTAGTGAGAGTGTGTCTTCCATCTGATACACCGGACTCCCTTCAGCCTGCACTGGCCCGGGACCCCACACATCCAGCTGTTCTTGATTTTTCCATAGCCAGGGTCACTCTTTGTGGTGTCCTATGGGGTTGCACAAGTGCATGGAGTACACACCCCCATCATAGAACCACCCAGAACAGTTCCATCACCCTACAACTTCGCTAGTGAGGCCCTCGAGGGGATGCAACCCTGGCAATCACTGTTCAGTTTTCTGTCCTTATAATTTTGCCTCTTCAAAAAAAAAAGAGTAAATAAATAAATAATTAAATAGCGTCTGGGGGTAAGGTACACTTCCCTATTGACCCTGGGAGTGGCATATGGCAGGACAGGTCGGGGCCAGCCCAAGGTATGAACCCCAAAGCCAGGCAACACACTGGAGCACCAGGGGACATCCAGAAGTGGCACTTGCTGAACAGCCGCTGCGGGAACAGCAAGAGGCACCACTAGGTCCGTTTGGACAGAAGGAGTGGCGTCCCGGGCAGGGTGGCTGGTGAGGAAACACCACTGGCCCCAGTTCCCAGAGGCACTGCATCGCTGGCAGCAGGAGGGCAGTGTTCACACCCTCTCTCCCCTCCGCCTCTCCCTCCTTCCTGGTTCTTCCCCTTTCACTGTCACAACAGGGATTTGACATCCTCATCCTTTGCTAGGATCATTCGGAGTCAGGTTCTTGACTTTCAAGGCGGATACAGGAAACGTGTGCCTTATGTTACTCAGAAAGTCACCGACACACACTGCTTTTCACTGATGTGGCCTTAGGTGTTTTCCCCTGGGTTTCGGGACCTTGTAGACAAAGCTGGTCTCTCTCTCTGTCTCTCTCTGCCACCCTCCTCTCTTACTTTTCTAGCTGTCTGTCTGTTTCTGTCTCTCTCACTCTCCACCACCGCCTCCTCCTCTCTCCCTCTCCCCCACTGCTCCATCCTTCTTCTGCAGACCAGCTTCCCAGACTCTTGGTTCTGCTGCATCCAAACTGCAGCTTCCCTATCCTGGTTGTCTACAGACCCTCCAACATGTGGCCCCCACCTGGTCCCTCTGGCAGAGGGTCACTGGCTGCCCCCAGTCCCATCAGGCCATCCCCATATCACTGAGTCCTGCCCCCCATTCTTCCCCTGTCTCCCTTCTGTGACCTTGTCCTCTGTACTTGCATGAATGAAATCACCTTCTGACAGACCCCTCTCTCCCCACCTAGCCCCTCCAATCTCACACCAACTCTGGCAAAAATGACCTGCCTAAAATGTGGATGGATTCCTAGCCCAACCCTGCCCAGCCCGTCTGCTCCCCCTTCACTTCCCAGGCAGGACATACCCAGAGGAGGGGCCTCAGGAGCCCCTCGATCCACCCAGCACACCCCACACTTAGATGCTGGGCTGGTGTGGCTCCTCCGGAAAGAGCCTTGGACACTTTCCCGCATATTTGTGAGAGGGCAGGCGAGGCAGGCGTGCCCCTTGTCTTATGGGCTTAGATCCTAGGGAGAGGGCAGGTGGGCACAGGGCCAGTCAATACAGAAGCCACAGTTTGTAGAGGGTGGGTCCCTGGAGGAGAGCCCGAGGCTGGTGAGAACAGAGTGGAGGGAAGCTCAGAGAGGAGGGGAAACCTGACCCTGCAGGTAAGGACTTTTGTCTCCAATGGAAAGACATTGGAGATTTTTAAAAAGGGGGATGCCTTGATGAAATGTCTGTACCTATAAGTGACGTGGGAACAACAGGACAATATGCAAATGACGAACCTTGACTTAAACCGCACACCTTACACAAGAATGAACTCAAATGGATCATAGATTTAAATACAAAACTATAAAACTTTTAGAAAAAAACATAGAGAAAATCTTCATGAACTTGGGGTTAGGGAAGAGTTCCTAGACTTGACATCAAAAGCCCCGGGACAAACTGTGGCAAACAGTGACAAGCTGGACTTCATCAAAATTAAAAACTTCTATAGGGAGGGTGGGAGGGAGGGAGACGCAAGAGGGAAGAGATATGGGGACATATGTATATGTATAACTGATTCACTTTGTTATAAAGCAGAAACTAACACACCATTGTAAAGCAATTATACTCCAATAAAGATGTAAATAAATAAATAAATGTTTACGAATCAAAAAAACAAACAAACAAACAAAACACTTCTGCTTGGCAAAAGATGATGTTAAGAGAATGAAAACAAGACATAGACTAGGAGAAAATATTTTCAAATCACATATCTGACAAAGGCACTGTATCCAGAATAGAGAAAGAACGCTCAAAATCCAACAGTAGAAAAGCAAATAATCCAGTTACAAGCTGGGAAAGGACTTGAACAGATGCTTCACTACAAAAAGATACATGGATGGCAACTGAGCCCATGAAAATATGTTTAACATCATTAGCCATTAGGGAAATGCAAATTAAAAGCGTGGTGAGATACCACTACATACCAAATGGATGGAATTAAATTACTGACACTATTGAGGGCTGATAAGAACACGGAGCAATAGGAACTCTCATTCATGACCGGGAAGAATGCAAAATGGTATGGTCACCCTCAAGCACAGTTTAGCACTTCTTATAAAGTTGGACATATATTTATGATATCACTCAGCAATTGCACTTGTGGGCGTTTACCCAAAAGAAGTTAAATCTTTTTAAAATTAATTAATTTTTGGCTGCGTTGGGTCTTCTTTGTTGCTACGCGCGGGCTTTCTCTAGTTGCGGCAAGCGGGGGCTACTCTTCATTTTGGTGCACGGGCTTCTCACTGCAGTGGCTTCTCTTGTTGCAGAGCACGAGCTCTAGGCATGCAGGCTTCAGTAGTTGTGGCATGCGGCCTCAGTAGTTGTGGCTCACGGGCTCTAGAGCGCAGGCTCAGTAGTTGTGGTGCATGGCCTTAGTTGCTCCGCGGCATGTGGGATCTTCCCGGAGCAGGGCTCGAACCCGTGTCCCCTGCATTGGCAGGCGGATTCTTAACCACTGCGCCACCAGGGAAGCCCCAAAGAAATTAAATCTTACATTCACACAAAAACCTGTACACAGATGCACGTGGCAACTCTGTTCAATAACCACACAAACCTGGAAACAACCCAAATACCCTTCAGTGGAGTAAGTGGGTTCCCATAGGGTGGCACACCCCACAGTGGAGCACGACCCTCCAGTGAAAGGAAGGAGCTATGATACAGCCGGCAGCCGGGGTGCATCTTAGGTCATTACAGGAGTGAAAGGAGCTGGGCTCAAAGGTGACATTCTGCGTGATTCCATTCATAAGAAACAAAACTATAGGGATGGTTGCCAAGGGTTGGGTGGCGGAGGGTGTGACTATAAAGTGGTTTGGGGGCGATGTAAATGTAACTGTTCTGTACCCATAAAGTTATTACATGAATCTATAAATGTGTTCAGTTCTTAGGACAGTACTCTGAAGAACTATAATTTTACTGAATGCTAATTTAAAGAATTAATGTCTAAACTTAATAAAGAGCAACTTTACAAGTAAAATCCCAAGCTTGGGCTTCCCTGGTGGCGCAGTGGTTGAGAATCTGCCTGCTAATGCAGGGGACACGGGTTCGAGCCCTGGTCTGGGAGGATCCCACATGCCGCAGAGCAACTAGGCCCGTGAGCCACAACTACTGAGCCTGCGCGACTGGAGCCTGTGCTCCGCAAAAAGAGAGGCAGCAATAGTGAGAGGCCTGTGCACCGTGACGAAGAGTGGCCCCCCCTTGCCACAACTAGAGAAAGCCCTCGCACAGAAATGAAGACCCAACACAGCAAAAATAAATAAATAAATAAATAAACTCCTACCCCTAACATCTTCGTTAAAAACAAAAACAAAAAAAACCCCAACCTCATTCCCCACTGAGCCCCCTGTGAGCCCCGGGGGTGGGGGCATGGAGCCTGTCAGATGTTGCCCAGAAGCAGGGGAGAGGGCTGCAGTTCCGGACCAGGCGGACCTGTCAGGCTCCCGGAGTCTGTTCTGGCCCCGGGCCTAGCTCTGCCGAGTGGGCCCCCTCAGACTGCCGAGCCCAGGCTGGCTGCTCCTGTGGGTGTGGCCTCCTCTGACCTGCCCAGCGTGCGCTTGGTTTGCACTTGGACTGACTTCAGATTTTTTCCAGTTAAATTCCGCCCTGCCTTGCTCCTGATGGAGGGTAAAGAAGGCCAAGGCTTTGGGTAGAAAAGTCCTGTGTCAGAGGCCTGAAGGGCGGGTTACTGATTCTCATCCCTCCCTTCAGCAGAGACCAGGTCACGGCGCCCTTTTGTGGAAGATCCTGGCCCCTGACTCGGTGATTCCCACAGGAGGAGGTCAGCTGGAGCCACGGTTGCTTGTGTGAGGCCAGGCAGGCAGGCCTGAGCAGAGCTGCCCAGGTCAGACTCTCCCAGCAGCAGAGATGCCCAGGATGACTGTCCCAGGATCAGACTCTCCCAGAATCAGACTCTCCTGGAATCAGAGCTGCCCAGGTCAGACTCTCCTGGGCACCAGGGGAGCAGCCTTGGTTCAGGACCAGCTTCTGGTGGGATCCACCCTTCATATGGCCTTGGAGACTACTGCTGGTGATAGGCAGGGTGAGGAGGGAGGCATCTGGGTGAAATTACGGGAGGACAAATGGTTGGAGCCTGGAAGGAAGAAAGTGAACAGGGGTTGGGAGGAAAGGAATCAATCGGAGAAAAGTGGGAAATGAGGGTTTCAGGGATGTCAGATGCTCACCAGAAAAAGGGATGAAAACCACAGGGGGACGTCTGCATCCTTGGAACCTCCCAGCTCTTGCGAACACGGAAGGGAAGGGGGTGGGGTCCCCCAGGTCTGCTTTAGGCATCAGCGGTTCCGGACCCCCTTGGAGGACATCTAGCCCCAGGGGAGACAAGAGGACCCTGACAGGAGCCTAGGGCAGCCTTGTACCCCCTCAGAGACCACGACCACCTGTGCCAGCAGCCCACGGCCAGGTGAGACCCCTTGGGGTGGCCTGTGACCAACACTCAGAGAAGAGTGAACAGGCCAGGGCCTCGCACTGGGCAGGAGACCCAAACAAGAGACAGCATCTCTTGAATCGCAGGAAGACGGAACCGAGATGAGGCAAATCTCCCTCCAGCCCAACGATACTCAATTCTGTGGACATTAGCTCCTCAAGAGTTCCTAGGAGCATGTGGTGTCAGAACTGGTGTCCAATTACTTTATTTTGTTTCTCTTGCAGGCTTTGTTTCTCTTGCAGTCTTTATTTTGTTTCTCTTGCAGGCTGAGAAGGGATGGGGAAGAGTTTTGGGAGGTGAGCCGAGCAGGGAGATGCTGATGAAGAGGATTTAACCCTGTACAGAGGAGGCGAGTGAGAATGGGTGGCAGAAGGGGCAGGAGAAGACACTTCCTTACAAGTGGGCATCTGCGTCTGGGTAGTGTGGGGTGTGCACAGAGCCGTCGGGATGCTGTTTGTCTAGTTCAGACAGCCCCAGAAGCCATCAGCCACAAAGGAGGCACCTGCAGCATCTCGTCTTCCTCATCCTGGGCCCCCATCTCAGGGAAAGGGGGTGCTGTCAGAGCTCGGGCCCAAGACCCTGGTTACTGGCTGTGAGTGCGGGGACCTGAGGGGTCCTCATCTCTGTCCCCATTCCCACCCTGCTCTCAGCCCCCAGTGATCTGTCTCCATCTATCTATCTATCAATCATCTATCATCTCTCATCAGTCTGCATGAACAAGGTCAAGTCAACAGGTTCTAAAGTACGTTATCACATCACGTTTTCTGCTCCAGTGTGCGTGTGTGTGCGTGCGTGTGTGTGCATGCGTGTGTGTGCGTGTGTGTGTGCGTGCGTGCGTACGTACGTGTGTGTGTGACACAGAGAGAGAGGGGGTCGGGGCCCGGAGAGAAAGGACAAAGGAACTGTGTTAAACGGGTCTTCCTGCTCTAAGGGCCTCAGTCTCCTCACCTGTAAAGCAGATGGTAGGGCTTCCCTGGTGGCGCAGTGGTTGAGAGTCCGCCTGCCGATGCAGGGGACACGGGTTCGTGCCCCAATCCGGGAAGATCCCACGGGCCGCGGAGCGGCTGGGCCCGTGAGCCATGGCCGCTGAGCCTGCGCGTCCGGAGCCTGTGCTCCGCAACGGGAGGGGCCACAACAGTGAGAGGCCCGTGTACCGCAAAAAAAAAAAAAAAAAAAAAAAAGCAGATGGTAGCATCTCCAGCACCTCCAAGATGCAAGTGAGCGGTAAGGCACGTCCTAGCCTTCTGTGAGGCAAGCAAGATGGTTCTCTCTGGGGGACCAGCGGAGGGGAGAGGGTTAACCACCAACTCCGTAACTGAGTAACCAGCAAATCTTGATTAGAACAAAGCAGCAGGTGGAAAGTTACGGGACCCAATGTCAGCACCAGGGGGTGAAATCTGGGATTTTTCAACTCCAAGGGGGCAATCCAGGTAAGGGAAAAATCCTCTCTCTGGGGCTGGGTTGAGAAACTAATTGGATGAAGTAATGAGTTGAAATAGACTCGACCAAGTGCCAAGTTGCAGCTGAGTGTCCTGGAGACTGGAGATCTGATTCAAACTTTTATGTATTTTTAGGTGAACTGTTACACTGTTGTCTTCAGATTTTTAGACGAACTGTTACACTGTTGTCTTCAGTTAGAGTGAGCTTCTACAGAGAATGACACCACGCTCCTGAATAAAGAAGGAGCAAGGCCCAGGAATGCCCCCAGTGTGGAGGGCGCTGCTGCCTGGGTCTGGAGGGGCTTGTGGGGCTAAGCAGGCTGGGGGTGCGCGTTCAGGCAGTGGGAATGCAGCAGCCCAGAGTCCGAGAGATTGTGCAGCTTGGTGAAAAAGCCATGCACTATCTCGAGTGGAATCTAAGGGACACACTGATAAGCCACACAAAACTTGCATCTGCTTCCCCCGAATATTCTTTTACACCCTGTGCAGCCTGTTCATTCTCTTGGGGTGTCCTGCCAAGGGTCACCTCGTGGACTAGAGCTCAGGCCATGTCCTTGGCTTTCCTGGTGTGTCCATGGGATCAGCTGGCCCATCCCATGGGAGCCTGTGTCCTTACCTGGACCTTGCTTTATCAAGGAGGAAGCCTCGACTCTGGGGCCTGCAAAGGGAGTGGGCCGGGGAAGGGAGCAGTGTTGGAAGGCTTAGCCGGTCACCGTGGCTCAGCGTCCAGCCCTCCTGCGCTCGCCCACTTCCAAGAGGAAGTCTGGGAACGGAGCCCAGCTCCTGGCGCCAAAGCTTTGCTTCTGCCCTTCCTGACTCTAGAAATTGGGGTCCAGGTCCCTGGCCTTACCAGTCTGCACCCCTATCCCCTGTCTGAACCTGTCCTGGGGCTCTGGGAACCTTGGGTTTAGGCAGATAGATGCCCAGGGCTGGTGCCCGGCGCACACCGAGGCTCCCTGTGGCCAGCAGGTGGCGCTGCAGGAGCAGTGGAGGGGCAGCGGGCTGGGCACACTCCCTGCAGCCCTGGCTGGAACCCCAGGTGGTTGCTGAGGCTCCCCTGATGGCTGGGGAGCGTGGGCTCAGGGTGAGGGGTCAGGCTGCAGTGCAGAGAGGGCTGCGACGTCGGAGGGTGTCCCAACGCAGAGGCCGGAGCTCTGGGAAGCCCTCCACCACTTTCCCATGTTTTCTGCCCTCTGTGCCCCATGCTTCGGGTGTGGTTCCACTTAGGCAACCTGGTCAGCCCTTGATGCCCACTTCATGGATAAGAAGCTAGAGGCTCAGGTCAGGGGCAGGACCCAGGGTGCACATGTCACGGCCCTGCAGCATCCGAGGCAGAGAGTCAGCATGTTCCCACCATTTCTGTCCCAAGCCCCGGGGTCTCAGGTCGGCCTGGGGCCCTTGGTCTCCAGCCCGTCCACCAGGCTGAGGGTGTGTGCAGTGCCGGCATGGGTGGGTGTCTGTGAGCGTGTCGGGGTGTGAGGCGGGGGTGTGTTTCTTGTGGGTGAGTGTGAGTGTTCTGAGTGTATCTCACTGGGTGTGTATCTCACAGTGTGTGGGCCAGGCGTGTGTGTCTGTGTATCCAAGTGTGCATGCAGTTCCTGGGTCTCTCTGAGCCTGTACGCTTCATCTCTTCCTCAGTCTAAGATAGACAAGTTGTCTCACAAAAGCTTCTGCAAGATGGGTCCAAGCCATTTCCCCTGTCAAAGGGAGCACCAGCGTCTGCAGGTGGAGATGTCCCCACCCTTCATATGATTTCACTTGACACCATCCCTGCTGACCCTGGAGGTGCCCCAGGGATGACGACAATTCTTGGAAGGGGATGATCGGTGAAACTCATCAACTCCCCTTTGATTCCAGGAGCAGCAGTAACTTTGCTCACATTCGGCAAGTCCAAGTTGCCTCAGTTTGGAAGTCATGTGGCTGGGCTTCCTGGAGCTCGAGTGTGAGTCAGCTCGAGAAGGCTCTGGGCTGCACTCCATCCACCCACAGCCCTCGGAAGCTGGCCACGTCGCGCCTCTGCAGGCCCAGCACGCGGGTTCTGCTCCCTGCCGCCCTCACCCAACCTCCTTGGGAACACCTCACCTGCTGCCACCCTATCCTGGGGGGTACATGGGGCGTGGAGGGTAGGGTCTACAAGCCCCCCAGCCCCGTAGGTGATTAGGGCAAGCTGGGCACTGGCAGCAGCTGACTCAAGGGGCAGAACAACTTGAGAAGTGGTGACCATCAAACACTCTGGTGGCCCTGGCAGGTCAAGGTGTGAGAGAGGAGGGGCTGGATGGCTGCAGAGCCGGGACTGAGGGGCTGTGTGGCCTGGCCAGCTGCTGGTGTCTCCTGGGATTTCCAACATCAGTCGGTGCCCCAGCAAACCTGTGTGGGAGCAGAAGGGCTGAGTCCCAGGCACCTGGTCAGCCTGTAATGAGAGATGTTTTGAAATATGCAACGTGAGAGAGAAGTTCCAGGTGGACCCTGCTAAGAGAGAGGACCCTGGGTGTGTGCATTTTGCAAACGGAAAGAGGCTCAGTGGGGACAAGAGGCCATAAGCAGAAACTTGAGCAGGCCCGTGGGTCCCACCAGCCTGCCCAGAAAGTGACACTCTGGAAGCACACCTGAGACTGGCCTGTCTGTGCCCAGTTACACTGCCCTGAATGTGCCCGGTGGGCAGCAATCAGGTTCCCAGCCTTGCGTTCCCTGCACACCTGCTGCAGGGCCGTCTTTCCAGACTTTGGACTTCACCTGCTCTCAGGGCAGGGCTGAGCCCAAACCCGCCTGCTCTGATCACCTCAGGAGAGGGTTCAGAGCTCCTGTGGGCAGCATGTCAGTGGGGGCCCAGGGCCTGCCCAGAATGCCCACCCCAGTCCAGATGCCCATCACTCACACCCCTCACTGCCCAGACCCCCACCTACACCCTCCCAGGGGGATTCTCGACGGTGCCTCTGGCTGCATGTCCCGTGTTCCAGCCCAGCTTGGATGCGTCCCAGCCAGGTATGTTGGGCAGGCTGCTCTCCAGGGAATGCAGGAAGGGGTGTCTGAGCCCAGAGTACCTGCCCTCCCCTGTACAGGCGAGAATGCGGCCCCATTGGTGCAGTGTTCTGTGGTCCTCGGGCCTAGGAACCTCCTGTGATCCTGGTTGCCCCAGCTGTCCTCCTCTGGCCTCTGGGAAGGTCTCCTCTACCCCGACCCCACCCCCAACCCTGCCGCCAGCCAACGTCTGCTCAGGGGAGCCCACAGGGATGCTCAGTACCGACACCATCTCCATCAGACTGACAGAAGTCAGAAGTCGGTGCGGAGGGCCTGTGCCTTCTTGCAGAAGGATGGGTGGGGGTACTTGTGAGCAGTGCCCCCTCTGGTTTCCATTCAGTGCCATCGGTCCCCATGAGCTCACCAGGAATAGGCGGTATTCTTGTCGAAAGCACAGAACGGGATGCCTGGGGCACTCTGCAGACCCCACCCCCAGAGCTTCCATCCACCTGGCCCGGAAGCAGTTGGCACCCCTGCACCCAGGCTGTTCTGATTTTGGGGGTCCCTGGCATGTCTGATGGGCCTCAGCCCACGAGGGGTCGAGGGCTCAGCAGAGGAGGCTGGGATCAACCCTGCGAGCCTTGATGCTCTGGGGCTGTGCTGGGTCCGTGAGAGCTGAGACGGCAGAGGAAGGGCCACTGCCAAGGGAGCTGCTTAGGGAGGGGGACACCGCCCTGCTCCGACCTCCCCACTGCTGGCTGCTGCCTTGACCCACCGCTGCCCTGAGTCTAAGACCTCTTTGTTGACAAGCAGCCGTTTCCTTTGCCCCAGCCCTAATCCAGCTCCAATTAGAGGGAGAACATGTGCTTTGACTGAATGGCCTGGCTGGTGGCAGAGCCTGAAGGCGTGCTCACCCGCTGGCCCGCTGGCCTAGCACAGGGGCCCTTCCTTGGTTTGCGGAATGTGGCTTTGAGAGCTGTGGCCACTCCATACAGAAACCAGAGTGCCCGAGGGGCACCTCTGCAGCCTCAGCACCCCCTCCACAGCCAGAGAGAAGAGAATGGAAGGAGTGAGTGAGGCTGGAAGAGGGTCAGTTCGCACCGGCCGGGGGCTCAGCAGGAGGGCAGCCTCTGCATCTAGGCGAGGGGGACTTGGAGGGGTTCTGCCCCGCTTGCCAGGAGAGGGTTTCCTCCAGCTGCAAAACTGGCTTTTCGGTGGAGTGGTAGCTTCCGGAGGCACAAGTGGAAGGGGTGGGCAGTGATAGTCAGGGAGGGGTCATGAGCAGGGTCTTATCAACGTCATCTCAACCTCACCCACCCGGAGCACCTAATGTGATGCTCACGGCCACTCTGGGTGGGCTGGGCTGCCCTCAGGTGTTCTCATAGCCCCTGGCCAGGAGCCAAGCAGCCTGTCCTTTCAGGACGCCAAGCTTGCCCTAGGCCTGTCCTGCTCTGATAGTCTCTGTGCCATCTCAGTCACTGCTGTGTGACATTGGGCAAATTCCCCAACCTCTCTGTGCCTATTTCTTCATCTGGAAATTGGGTGTGATTGGAGGACAAGATGCCCAGGACCTGTCAAATGCTTGGAGCAGAGCCCAGGGTGGGCTCTTCCTTCCCAGAGCCAGACTGGTCTGTGAACTCTGCGGTGTGAGCCCAGGAGGGTGAGGAGGTGGTGGCCAGCCGTGGCAGATGTACATCTCACAGAAGAAGCCTTTGGGGAGCGCTCCCTCCATGTCCTGAATTTTCTTCCTTTTGTGCATTAGCAAGTTGGCACAGAAATAGCCGGCGCTTCGTATATCTACGTGATGAAGGTTCTGGACCTTAAATGATGGGCTTTGGGGTGTTAACTAACCCCTGAGGTTCGAGGATGAGCTCCCACATGGTGAGCGTCTGGGGCAGGCACTCAGGATTCGCAGTCCAGAAACAGTGCAGAAATAGATGACAAGGGAAGAAAGGGGCGGGGACAGGCTGGGTGGACACTCAGTGCCCCTGGCTAAGGTTGTCACCAAAACCTGGCGGGAAGGCCGAGACCACTCCCAGGTCTCGCCTCTGTGGCTGCCCAGCTTTGAGTCTGATCTTATCAAAGTTTGTGTTGCTCAAAGATCCTCTTCAGGCAGTACCAGGAACAGGGTCCTGAACTGTGAGGACCCGGCCACGTGAGATTAAGGTTCAGGTTCACAGAGACAGGCCCTGACCAGTGCACTGGCCTCATGGGGAGCTAGGAGCCTGGGGAAGATTTTCACAGTCGATAACTGTGTTCAGGTGCTGTGCTTTGCCGTTTAAACACTTTAAGAAGAAAGCCAGCCATCCCAATATTTACCACATGGTAAAGTCCATGGCCGGACAGGGCAGTGTGGACAACCAGGGACTGGGCCTGCGACACAAGAGGTCCGAGGCTGAGCTGGGAGGCTTCCAGGCCGGAGTCGGTGATGCTTAACTCCATCCATGCCGTGAAGCTCCATAGCCACCTGCTGCTTAAACACAGGCTTGAAAACAGTAAGATGCTCTGTAAAGCTCAAACACACATTCCATCGCCGGGTCAGTGAGAGCAGGGCTGGTTCTTTGCTGAGCCCAGGATGGGCCCTTACAGGTGTGGACTGGGGAGAGATGGCCGGGAACAGATCCTGGCATCTGCCCCGCCTGGCACTGCCCAGCAGGAGGGACTGGAGGAGACAGCGACCCCTTGGCGATCGTTCTGCAGCCAGACACAGATGCGAGGGTCCCAGCACCACCCAAACTCTGGCCGACCAGGGACTGACCCCAAAAGCACTTCCCTACCCAGTGTCTCTAGCCTGGATCCAGGTACCTGGGCTTGGAGTATTTAAGAGAAATCATACCCCTGGTCTCGGAAGAGGTGCCTTCCCTGAGCTCAGGCCATTCGAGATGTTTGGATTCAGAGACCCAGGAAGAGCATGAGAGGAGATCAAGGGTGAGACATGAAACACCAGCATCCCAGCCAGTGGAGACAGTCAACAGCCTTGGGTGCTAGGGTCAGAGGTCAGAAACCAAGTCCGCACCTGTAGGTGGGGGAAGAGGAGAAGGGTCTGATTTACTCAGGAGCGCCGCCCTTGAACTGCATGGGAGGGGCAGGACTGGGATGGGTGGGGGCCACAGGAGCCCATCTCATGAGGATTTGGAGAGCACAGTTGTCACCCCCTCCCAGGGAGATCACAGCTGTACCTTCACGTCCTGGGGAATCTCTGAATCTTGCCAGCCCTTTGCGAATGGTAACGTCCACCCCTCAGCC
Organism: Grampus griseus; assembly: GCF_964374135.1. NCBI lineage: Eukaryota > Metazoa > Chordata > Mammalia > Artiodactyla > Delphinidae > Grampus > Grampus griseus. Next base: position 13,118,260 of record NC_139014.1, on the reverse strand, counting down.
TTGCTTGGAATGGGAAGGCACCAGGAGCCATGGGCAAGCCCGAGCCCCACTTAGCCACCCCTTCAGCCCCAGCCATCTGGATCCCCCGTCTCTCTGCCTGGGTTGGCAATAGCCAGTGAGTACCTGCTAGGTCCCGGCAAGATGAAAGCGGCTGGAAGGCAGAGAACAGGCCCCTCCCCTGGCCTCCTCACGCCAAAACATGTGCACGTGTGCATGAAGGCGTGTGCATGTGTGTGCGTGTGCATGTGCACACCCATGGAAGCCCAGGCGGGTATACAAGCATGTGCATGTGTGAGCACACGTGTGAGCACATGGGGGTGAGTGTGTGTGTGCACATGTGCACACATACACAAGTGTGAGCACACACGCATTTGTGATAAGTGGGCAGGGGCTGGGCTGCTCTTTTTCCTGGTCCACTTTCAGGCTGAGCTCAGGGAATAAACTCTTCTTTCTCCCTCTGGGGGCCTCTCCCCAGGAGGGGAGGTCTGGAACCTCCTGATTCCTTTAGTTTTCTGACCCTAAGTCTCAGGGCACAGAGTCCACAAGCTTTTGAGGACCTATGAAACTGCTGAGACTCGGGGAGACCACTTTTACTGGCTCCAAAATACGAAAACTGCTTTTGAGTTTTGCAGCTGCTCTCTGGGGACATGCCACAGGTGTGTGTTTTGGGGATTTCCTGGGAAGGGCGTGTTCCCAAACAAGCCTCCTCCCCAGCCAAGGTGCCTTCCCTTCTCCCCCAGCCCCCGTCCCCCAAGGACCCCACCCGGCCAGGAGGCAGAGAGAGGCCCTGACTCAGGCAGAGCTGGGCCAGCTCACCTCCTCTGCTGTCTTCCCGCCGAGCTGACCTGGATGTCCAGAGCGCTGCCTGTGATGAGCTGGAACCCCACCCGCCTCCATGGCCACGTGCCTCAGGCCTGGGGCTCGGGGAGGAGGTCCAGCCCAGTGCAGGCCCCCGGGGAGGTGTCCCCGCCCCAGGGAATGGGGGTGAAAGGCACGTGGGACTTCCTCAGAGCTTGCTGGCCTTTCCGTCAACTCTGAGCTGAGTTTTTCTCAAGTTCACATTCAACACTGACTTAGGCTCACGAGGCAAATGATTTGACTGCTGGCTCTGCGGCTCACGGGCTGGCGTTGGGTGGTCCTTATCCTCCCCGGGCTCTTCCCCCTCCACCCCCTACCCTGGAAGTGAGAAGCCTGTAGCCGGTTAGTGCTAAGGGCCCTCAGGCTAATACTGTGAAAACGCTCAGAGGACTTCAACCCCAAAAGTCGCCTGAGGACGCTGGTCCACTCCCTCTAACCTGCACCACGCATCCAGAGTCAGAGCCTTTCTCTGTAACGACTGCACGAAAACTAAGGTCCACGGCCTCAGCCGGCAGCCTCACGGGGCTGCAGCGGCCTCAGCACCTGCTCCCCTGACTGGCAGAACCACGGTTGCTACTGTCACTGCAGCGGGGCCCATGCTGACATCCTGGGTCTCAGGCAACTGTGTAGCACGGGGGTGAAATGTCTGCTTATTCATGTGTCCACATAGATCTGGAGCTCTCACAGGAAACCAGAGGCCTTGTGCCCAGGCTCTTGGGGCAATGCTTATCATTCCCCACCAGGGTGAAGGCCCAGGTGGATATGGGCTCTGCCCACGAAGTCAACCAGCCTGAAAATCCACCAGCTGTGCTCTGTCCCCAGGGACCAGGGTCCCTGGCAGGGATGACCCGTGAAGCACTTGCATGTGTGTCACTCGTTGGTAAGGTCCTGTGGTTGGTAAGAAGATCTGAACCAGGAACAAACACCCAGCAATTAGCTACGTGTGCAAAAGTGCAGGCAGCTCAGGGCAGCTGGGAACCTCTGCCTGGGCTGGGTGTGGGGTGCAGCCTGAGGGATCTGCCTTCCTGGAGGCCCCCGAAGAGCGGCCCAAAGACTGTGGAGTCTGCCTCCACTTTCCTGTTACTGGGGATGAGCCTGATTCATGTGTTTCCTGTGACAGCCACTACATCATCACATCCGCTCTGAGAACTATTTTTAACTGATTTATGTATTTCTTATATGAGGAACACATCAACTTCTGTTTTAGTCCATTTTACAGGAAAGTGTTGCAACTGTGCTCAGCTCAGCAACATTAATAGGCACGGAGCAGCAGGGGAAGCCCGTCTCGCCTCCCAAGTCTCACAAAAATTAATAAAGTTGGAAATGTGAGGCAGGCTCGGATGGAAAGGAGGAAACTCAATAGTTTTCTCCTTCTGTAGAATTCAAGAAGCCCGTTTTGAAAAGAGCACGCTCTTTCTTCACATTCTGGCAGCAGGTTCTTGGGGCCTCCGCTCTTGCTGCCAGTGCTCCCAGACTGACCTCCCCGAGCTGGTGTCTGGCTGGGGAGCCCCGTCCCTCCACCCCCTCGGTGCCCATCCTTGAGGCGGTGGGCCTTGGGAGGGCGCTGTGGGCAGCCAGCACAGCCCCTCCTCCGTCAGACAAGGAGAGCGCGGGAGAGAGGTCCCACCGCGGTCAGCAGGGCGGTTTGGGCCTGGGGCTCCTGGCTCCTGGTCAAGCTCCATCCCTCAGTGGTCCAGGCCGCCCGGGTGATGCTCCCAGCAGTGATGGTCTGGGGAGGGTCCTGACTCAATCCCCACGACTCACACCCTCACCTCCCACTCTTGGCCAGGCCCCTCTACTTCTTACCTTTCTTAACCACTTCCCTTATGTCCAGTTCCAGCTTGCGGGGCCTCCGTGGGCTTTGTCAAAGTCTGGCTGGACATGACAACATCGTGACTGTTTTCTCCCTAGAGGCCTCCAGCAGCCTGGTGGGGCTGTCTCTGTCCTGAGGTCACCAGGGTGTGGGGGTTCCTGCAGAGCGTAGGTGCTGGTCTCACTCCGGCAGAGTCACCTGGAGGCTGAGGTTTTTCTTCCCCCTCCTGATCCTACCCTCAACCCCCTCTCTTCTAGAAGCAGCAGGAAGAGGTGGGGACCCCGGGCTGGGGAACCACTTGAAGGCTGTGGAGTCTCCCAGGATGCGATGCCGTCTCCCTCAGACCACCTGGCTCACTCCTGAGTCATTCACACACAGGTGCTCACTTAATCTGCACAAGAACCATCTGGAGAAGAGGAAACTGAGGCTCAGACAGGCTCAGCAATACCGGCCCCGAGCCCCGCCAGCCGTGAAGGGCAGGGCATGGATTCTAGCCCAGGAAGCCCTGCTCCAGAGCCTGTGCTCCGAGACCCCATGCTATAATTTGTGTCCTCCATGGATCGTGATATCTAAGATTTAATGTGGAAGAACGGTTCCACTCTGTCTTACCCCATACCCCAAGATAAACTAAGATAGATTAAAGGCATAATTACAAAAGCACTGGAAGAAAATACAAGAGCATAAGTGCACATTCTCGGGAAGGGAGGCAAGATGCAATATCCAAAGCCTTTGAAGGAGACCACTGACAAATCTGACAACATAGAACTTGAGGACAGCGATGTGATGGAAAAAGAAAATCACCATTAGTGAGGCAAAATATTAAGCACAGATTAGGAGCAAGTATCTGTAGGGAAAATACAAGGGCTGTCATTCATCATGTATAGAGAATTCCTGCGAAGCAGTAAGAAAAAAACCAACGACCCAACAGAAAAGTGACAAAGGAGAAGAACAAAAAAGATATAAAAACACCTTAATGAATACCACAAAATACTCATTCTCCGTATTAATCATAGACGTGAGAAGTTGAAAACTACTCAGTGACAAGAACCAGTGCTGGTTAGGTGAGGAAAAGGGGGTCACTCACAAACCATACGCAGGGGCGTGAATCAGAACAGCCTTTTGTAAGGCGACTTGGCGCCTGTACCAGAAATTTAAATGCACCTACCCTGTGACCCCCTGCCCTGTGGAAAGACGTCTGTGCTGGGATGTTTGAGGCCGCGTCTGGAAACAGACCCTGAGGGGCCCAAGCCCTGAGTTTCACCTTCTAGGGAGGCCAGTTGTCATGGAGAACTCAGAGCCCTGAGCGGTGGCTGCGGGGTCTGAGACCCTTGAGGGCCAGCGGGCTGGGGGTCTGGCAGGGAGGCCGGTGGGGGGTTTGGAGGCAGGGAGGCCATCCTTGCCTGCAGACCCTGCGTCTGGCTGTGTCTGTGGGGCTGTGGACATGTGGCTGGGACTGTGGCCTGTCCTGGACTCTGAGGGGCCACCATCAACCCTGGTGGAGACATAGACCGGGCAGCAGCGATGGGGTCCTGAGGACGGGGCAGTAGGGCCTGACTCTCCTGGTCTCGGGGAGGTGCGTGTCCCTCTGCAGCACTCCACTACCGGGACAGGCGTTCAGGCTCCCCACCGCAGCCCTCCCTGCTGTGTTTCAGGGTCCCCTACCCCTGCTGGCCCCTCCGGACCTGGCTCCCATCCTGCTCCTTCACCAGCAGTCTGCCCATTGTGTCCTCCCTCCAGCCTTCCTGTGGCCACCCACTGGACCACTGTGTGTCCCCCACCCCGACGTCCTGGACCTTCCCAGTAAGCCATCCTCCCAACACCACCAGGGCCAGTCTCTGCTCAGTTCTCACAAGAACCGGAGGAGGAAATGGAGGCCCAGATGGGGTAAGAGACTCAGCGAGGTCACACAGCGAGGAGGCAGCGGGGGACACTCAGGGTCTGGCCTGGGGCGCTGGCGGAGCTGTGCTCTTCAGGCAGGCCTGTCGCCCCACCGTGCCCAGCACCGTGTGGCTTACCAGCCCGGCGTGAGCGCCACTGGCGGGCTGTGTGGCCACTGAGGCAGCGCGGGCGTGGGCGGCCCCGCAGCCCTTCCCTCTGGGATGACTTTGAATCCCAGGGAACCACAGCCCCCGCCCTGTACACTGCATTGGAATGGACTGCGGTGGCCCTGCCTTCCCGAGAGTTCCGTCTCTAATTTATTCATGCTATCAGCCAGTTATTTGAGCCAGATGCCTGTGAAGTGCGCTGTGCGGTGGGAACGTCCTGGACGGGGGTGGGTGTCCTGGGCAGGTTTCCCGTCTCATGAATCAGGGAGGGGCGCACCTCCCTTTCCTGGGAACAACCTGGGACTTGTTCCAGGTGCTTTTCCCACCCCCGCGCCTCGGGGCCTGGGGGAGGCACGCAGGAGGGGCGCTGGGCTGCGGTGGCGGGGGCTGAGGCATGGCAGGCCCCAGCCTTCCGCACTCCTCCAAGTGCGGTGAGGATCAGGGTCACCCATGAGGGGCCCTCCGCTCACCTGGGGGCTATGAGGCCACGGGCCAGTGCTCAGCGGTGGTCAGACGTGGGGCGACCCTGAGGGTACCTGGGGGGCTCGGCCGCCTCAGGCCCTCCTGCCCCTTGGGAGTTGAGGCTTCTTGTGTGGGACCCATGGGGCATGATGTGATGCTGTGAGGCCACCTGCCACTCCTGCTCTCCCCTTCATCTCCAACCTCGACCTTGGGACTCTTCTGGAAGTCACCCCACCCACGGCCCCATCCCATCATCTCCTCCTGGCTGCGCCATGGGGTCTTCTCCATGGGGCAGCTGCAGGGGCACGGTGGGTACCCGGCCAGGTGGCATCTCCTCTTCTGGCTGCCTCTCCAGGGGCCTGCACGACCCTCTCCACCACACTGGCTGAGCCCTGCCTTCACTGCCCAGCCGGCTCAAGAAGCGCAGGCTGAGGGCTGCTTGCTCTCGTCCCAGAAGCCGACCCCAACCACCGTGGGGGACCCTCCCCTTGTGCACATCGGCCAGCCGGGGGTCAGAGGCCCCAAGGAGGCCCAGGGCCCCAACCGCCCGCTGAAGCCTCGTTCCCACCCACCCTGGATGCCTCCCTCTTTCCTCCCAACGTCTGCCCAGCTCACCCTGCAGGTTGGACCTGCCCCTTCCCCGCAAAGAGCCCCGTCGTAGCGAAGCGCTCCTAGCGCTTGAATGATGCCGCTGCAGCTGGGATCGCCGACTCTGGGGTGAATCTCTGGACAAGCCCCTGAAGGCCCACTGTGTGCTCATACCTGGCCAGAGCAAGGGTGCCCGCACACACAGCCCAACCCGAGGCCGAGTGGAGATCCCCTTGGGGGCCAGGGAGTCAGGAGGGGCGATCCAGGGGGTAGGGGCCCCAAGTGGGGGATTCGCCGCCCCACGCGCACATGCTGGCACTGTCCAGCAGAAGGCACGTTCCTCCCCACTGGGTCCCTCTGCCAAGCAGCCTTGGTGGGTGGGGGCTGCCCGGACTCCTGCCCACCCCCAAGTCAGGGCACCACAGGCCACCTCACTTGGGTGTTCTCAGATGTGCCCTGAATTTCAGAGCCACCAATGGCAGGAAGGACTTGGACTGGCTTCAAATATGACTCTGGAATTTTAAGAGCAAAATACTAGTTAGGTTAACATGGACCAGAGCCTATTTCCCTCCCCAAACCAAAGTCCAAGGGGACCTCTCATCCCCAGCTATGGGTGTGTCTGAAAAGAGCAACCACACACGAGAGTCGTGTCCAAATGACACACGCTCCAGTGTCCTCCAGGGCCTCAGGGAGGGGCTGGGAGGACTTGGGGAGGCCCAAGGGGTGAGGTCCAGGGCCACAGCCCAGGCTGGGAGCAGAGCATGGGGCACCACATGGGCTCCAGGGCAACCACAGCAGGGGGCCTGTTGCGACCAGGCAGGGTCTGGGGCTCTGAGATTCTGTCCTGAGTTCCTGTAGATCTCCCTGTGTTCACCAGCAGCTAGGAGCCTCTCTGGTGCTCATCTTCCTTCCTCACAGTCTCCAGGTGGGAGGCATGATCAGGCCAGCCCTGCCCTGCAGGAAGAGCCCACGCTGGCAGCCCTGCCCGGGCCGGGCTGTGCTGTGGTCCTGAATTCCATCAAAGAACAACAAACTGACATTCCAGCTGAATCCAACCAGCCTAAGTTCCCACCCTGGAGCCCATCTCAGGTTCCCTGTCCCTAGAGGAAGGTGCCTGCCCTGCAGTGGCTTCAACAGGCGTTGATGCAGAAACACGGATCCAGGGCTGTCAGGGTCCCACCTCCAAGGCCACACTCTGTCCCCACCCAGGCCCCTCCTGCCCCTCGTGTGGGCCTCACCATCCTCCCTCGTTGTGACCCACAAGTTTCTCAGCACTCCCAACACAGCCTGTCCCAGGAAGCAGGTCTTCCCTGACGGGCCTCCCCATTCCTGCAGACCTTGCCCCTCATGCCAAAGGTGAAGGACCCCCTATAATTTTGCGGGTCCTTCCGGGTCATGGCCCTGCCTGTTCCTTGACCTTGAATCTCCTTCCACCCCAGCCTGGAAAACCTCCTCCTCTCCTGAGCCCCACCCGGCCCTTCACCCAGGTGGAACACCCAGAGCTCCCTCCTGACACATTAGTGAGTGGCCGGCCTCACCCAGTGGGGCTGGATCACCAAAGGTGCCCAGGCTCATAGGCGGATAGGCTCCCCGGAGAGTGGCTTTCAAGCTCTTCCCAGAAGAAACAGGTGTCTCCCTGGGCCCAGTGGACCTGATGACACCTTGCGCCCATCCCCCAGGTTGGGCGGGACAGGTACTGGGACTTCGTTGGGGCCATGGGGTCCCTGGGCCCTGCTCATGAGCCCTGAAAGGCCCACTCAGGGCCCGGGAATGGTGCCCTTTCTCATCACGGCAGCCCCATGAAGAGTGCGCTGAGATTCCATGAGTGCTCTTGGGGACCAGGTCCAACCCGGCCCCCAGCCGCAGTCCTAGCCTCACAGCTGCAGCCCTGCCCCAGTCTGTGGACTCACTTTGCTGGCCTCCACTCCGAGACCCCCTTGAGGTCCCTGTGTAGCCCCAGCCTCCTCATTACTCAGCCTCTGCTCTATCGTGAACTCTGAAGCCCCCAGCTCCCACCAAGAGCCCTCTCCAGGCAGAAACTGACTTAGCCGGGGGTTTGCAGGGAGGTTAGGGGACATGCACCGGCAGAGCCATAGGGCCCTCGAGTCCTTCCCTGTGGCAGGAGCCAGGGACTGGACCCAATCCCCAGGGCACAGAGCAAAGCCTGGCTGACCACAGGGGAGGGTGTCCGTTCTCAGGACCCCCCAGGGGTGATGTGGGTCAAGAAATCCAGTCCTAAAGCAGGAGGGCCTCCGTTGACACCTTCCACCCTCTGACTTGGGCAGCATCAGGTCCCCTGGCTCCCAGGGAAGCCCCTCCAGAGATCCCAAGAAGGGGTTCAGGGAACCCAGGGACAGTGAGGGGGCCAGGTGGGCCTGGGGGCCCATGAAGGAAAGACCACCCTCCTCAGGAGCTCCACCCATGAAGCAGGGCAGACAAAAGACAGGGGTGTCGGTCCTGGGCATGCGGACCCACTCTGTGCAGGGGTCGACTGGGGAAGGATGGGGCTCGTAGCCAAGGAAGCACCCACATCTCCAGGACAGGCAGTTTGGGAAGGTTTCAACTCCAGGAAACCTGCTCAACCTCATGGGGACCTAACAGTTTTTATTTCACATGTGTTAAAACAGGAAATAAAGTAGGTGAGAAGCAGTGTCTCCCACACCGTCCTGGGTAGCAGGTTCTTCCTGTGGCCTCAGCCCCACCCGCCCCTACACAGGCCCGGGAGGGACCCCCAGGCACAGCCCACATCCCGTCCAACCCCTGCATTCCTGCCTGCTGTTTCTCTGAAGCTTTTGGCATGTGCATGCGTTGTGTGAGCACACACATGCACGCATGCACACATGTACATGCTAGTACACAGGCACAGGGCTGGGCTCAGTGGCTCTGTCAGGTGGCCCACGCTGTGCACTTGTAAAGGAGAGGCATTTGGAGCCCAGTGTTGAGGCCCCATGGAGAGAACGTGCCCCACAGACGCCTGGTCCAGGCAGGCTGGAGTCAGGAGGACCCAAACCAGAAACAACCTTAAAGGCCTTAACATCAAACAAACAAAATGGCTTTACTTTTGTGTTCCACAAGACAGTTTCTGCACCAGAAAAGTGGAGGTACCTCCCTCCCAGGAATGAGGTTGACTTCAGAAGTGTGTTATAACCTGAAGATGTGACTGAAGTCACATGCTGATATTTTAATCCATCCAAAGGAGGCCCCCACCTGTGGCCACCCTCAGAAGCCCCTGTCCCCCAGGTGCCATCATGTCGGCCACCTTTGGTCCAGGACCCGGGCCAATGGGTGCTGTGCTGGCTGAGCTGGGGCCGGAAGCAGGACTGTGTCCGTCACAGGCAGGCCAGGGTGGAGGCCCCTCTCTCAGCCTCCATGCTCTTCCTTTACTGCCACCTTCAGCCTTGCTGCAGGTGTGAAATCGGAAGTAAAGGGCCTTATCCTTTCAGTTTCTCTAACTCCACCTCCTTCAGCTAAATAACCACCTCCAACGGGGGGCAGAGGGGACCGTCGGGTTGGCCATGTTACATGGCTTGGGGTTGATGGTCTCTGTGATGTTGACAGGCAAGAAACGGGCACTGAGGAGAAATTCTTTGAGAAGGAAGCCTACTCCCGCTGGAAGGCACTGGGACCAACAAAGAGGGAACACAGCCAGGGTAGCCGGGCAGGGAGCTCTCCCCAGGGCAGCGGGATGGACCTGGGGCGGCCCATCTGAGGGCTCGAGCAGATGCAGGGGGTAGGCTGGCCTGGCAAGGCAGATGCAAGTACATTCAGGGACTGAGGGGTGTGTGTGTGTATCTGGTTGTGTGGTGGATGGATGGATAGAAAGATGATAGGTCCGACAGATAGATGTGTAGAGGTTTAAGTATAGGTATAGAAATCGTGGATGGCTAGACAAACGGTTGCAGAGGCAGAAGGACAGATGGGGAGAGGTGGGTGTGTGTGGAAACATGTTGTGTGTGTTAAGAGTCTGTAGGCTCAGAGAAGGCAGTGTCCACAGTGACTGGAACCCACAGACCTGAGTCCAGCACCAGGCCTCTGAACACCCCTCCTCAGTGACCCATTGTATGCTGTACGTGGGTATCTGTGTAGCACCAGGACCCACATGCAGAGGGTCATTGTGAGTGCGAAACGGCCTGTGCGCAGCACAGCGGCGGGCTGAGGTTTGCTATCTGGCTTCTTACTCTGATCTGATGGTGGGCCGGGCATGGCTCTAGGGCCTGGGACAGGTCCATAAGAGGTAGACTCAGACCCCTGCCCCCCCGGTCTCCAGCAGAAAGGCTGACAACACGGTCACGAGGTGTTTACAGGTGCAGGTAAGGAGCTCGGGCCAGGGCAGGCAAGGGTCAGCAGGTGCCAGGTGGCCTCGGTCAGAAGGGCCTGGAAGGAGACCAGAGAAGAGTGTTCCCATTTCCCAGCCCTAGTGAGCAAGGGGCCCACCTGAGGAGGAGAAGCAAGGAGGCTGGGTGGGTGATGGGGGGGAAGCACAGGGTCCAGAAACTTCTCAAGACCAGGCAGGGGGCAGGAGGTGGCCCTTCAGGGCCCGAGACTCACGTTTCCACCATCCCAGGGGAAATGGGACTCCAAGCTGGCCTCAGCTTGATTGAAAAAAACAAAACAAAATAAAACAAAAATCTGTGCCATGCACGCCGGCTGGCTGCTCCGAGGAGGCACTCAGGGGAGTGTGGAGGGAAGGAGAGGGAGGGACCACCCTCAAGGCTCCCGAAGGCGATGAACCGGCCTCTCAAAGGAAGGCCAGGGCCTCTGGCCCCGAGAGGTGGGAAGCCTTGGAGAACACAGAACCCCACACAGCTTCCCTGGGGACCTGACAGAATGGCGTGGAGCTGCCGGGCAGCCCCCCGATGCCCGGGTCCCTGGATTCTCACGGCTGGTCTCTGAGGAGAGCGGGGGCCCGACACGCGGGGCAGGTGGTGCCCTGTTTACATCAGTCAGGCCAGCGCGGCCCCACTTGAGTCGGAGTGTGAAACATCCATCACCAACGCTTCAAAAACACTGCGCGATGGCAGCTTTCACGGGCTGTGACCAAAACAATCCCAACCTCATTTTCCGCAAGCACCAACAGATGTTTAAAATTGGGGTGGAATCTCTAGGACTGAACATTTCTCAAGCAGGGCCCTGGAGCAGCTCCAGGGAGCTCAGCCCAGGGCCCGCTCTGCTGTTCTAAGCCGCCCTTCGCAAGTCAGGAATGTCAAACAGAGCTGACCTCAGCGCGGTCCTCTCTAGCAGCAGGCAGGCTCCGGGGTGTTTGTCTAATTAAAACAAACTAGTTGGGCGGTATATTATTTCTCCAACCAAACAATATTGAAGCTGCATTTGCGACGCATGACTATTGCTTCCTGCTGGCTCCAGGGCTCCGGGTGAAGTGCACGTATTTTCAAGCCTGCTCAGCACATTTAGCAAGCGAAAAAGAGACGATTGTTTCCCATTTCGCTGACAAAATTGAAGCAATCATTAAAGAACTTCCATGTGCTCCCACCACGGCAAGCTCCCACCCACAGCCGACTCGGCTGGGTGCACCGGACCCAGCCCGTCCTGCCACTCAAGGACACGGCCCCCCAGCGGGTCTCCCCGTGACCAGGTCGCTCTCCACAGCGCTCGTGCTGCCCCACTCCTGTGGGCCAGGGGCATCCTGACTGCTCACTACCTTTCTGCTCTTCACCACGAGCCCCCTCGGCAAAGAGCCTTGCCATCTCCCTCTCCTCTCCTCCTAGCCTCTCCTGAATCCTCTCAAGCAGGCTTTTCTCTCCCCTGGTTCACCAAAAATGCTTTGGCTGACCTCCACTTTGCTGAAGCCAGGGTTAAGTCTCAGCTCTCGTCTGGGAGGATCAGCAATACCTAGTACCGAGCACTTCTCCCCTTCGGGAAAATCCTTCTTCCTGGGGTTCCTAGGACCCCCGTGTCTTGGTCCTCCTCCTCTATCACTTCACCGTCTCCTTTACGGATTCCTCCTTGTCACCATGGCCCGTGTGTTATCAATAGTTTCCTACTGCTGCTATAATAAATTACCATAATTTTAGTGTTCTAAAACAACACAATTTTATTATCTTACAGTTCTGGGTGTCAGAAGTCCAAAATGGATTTCCTTGGGCTAAGTCCACGTTGTCCAAAAGGTTTCTTTCCTTCGGGAGACTCCAGGGAGAATGTACTTCCTTGCCTTTTCCAGCTTCCAGAGGCTAGTCTCTTCCTCCATCTTCAAACCAACAATCTCATCATTCTGATATCACTCTTTGTCACATCTCCTTCTCCAACTCTGACGTCCCTGCCTCTCTCTTATAATGACTTGCGATTGCATTGGGTCCACCTGGGTAATCCAGGATAATCTCTGCATCTCAAAGTCCTTAACTTAATCACACCTGCAAAATTGTCTTTGACCAATGAGGGAGCATATTCACAGGTTTTGGGAATTAAGATGTGGACCTCTTTAGGGGCCCTTATTCTGCTGACCCTGGTCTGCCCTCTGGCCTCCAAAGATTCACATGCAAAATCCCACGTGCAGAATGCTTTCACCTCACCCCAATATCTCCAAGAGTCTCATGCATTACAATATCAAATCAAAATCCAAAAAAAAATCTCATTTAAATACAATCAGTCCAAAAGTCCCAAATCTCATCATCTAAATAATCTAAATTAGGGATGGGTGAAGCTCCAGGTACAGTCCTCCCGATGCATAGCTCCTCTTCATCTGTGAACATGTGGAACTCAAGAAACAAGTTATCTTCTCCCAAAATACAATGTTGGGACAGGCGTATGTTGACAGTGTTAGACATTTCCATTCAAAAAGGGAGAAAATGGAAAGAAAAAAGGAGTCACCAGTCCCACACAATTTCAAAATCCAGCTGGGCAAACAGTATTAAGTTTCAAGGTCTGAGCATAATCCTCTGTGGTTCCCAGTTCTGTCCTCTGGGCTCATGGCTCCATTCTTTGAATTATCCTTCCTTTTTCATGAAGGGTAGCATGTGTTTGCAGATAAGCCGTTTTATCAGCCTGTTTCCTGCCAGTAGAACTTTGGGAGGTCCAAAAGTCTCCTTTCATCTTTCATTTCATCCTCTCTCCGTCCCTTTCCGTTCGAGCTGAAATCACAGTGTTTCTGCTGATATCGTATTCTCAAGAACTTTGTGGGCCTCCTGTGTATGTCACAGGGTTCATTCCATTTGACGAGAGGGTCCTCTACAGGTCCTCCCTAGACAATCCTCTGTTGTTGGCTTCTGCTGAGATGGCTGAGGGGATCTTTGCATCACATGCCAATCTCTTCAAAGAGCAGTCTGTGTGATTGAATTCTCTGGCCTTTCCATCCTCCAAGGTATTAGCAAAAAGTTGTCCAGCCACACACTTGGCTTTCTTTTTAGAGCACATATGCACGTGTGCACACACACATATACTCACATACTGCACACGCCACTGAGTGCATGCACATACTCGTACCCACAGCACATGAATGGACATGTACACACATGCACACTGCAGCACTCACATACACAATAGCGCATGTGCACACCTAAACCCCACAGCACATATAAACACACGGCACTGCAAGCATACAAGTCACACAGTCCTGCAAACACACCTATACAATATGCACATACACCACACACACCTTATAGACACCCTGTATACACACCAAATATGTTATACATGCACTGTGCCCACACAGAACACCCGGAAACACACACATTCTCTACCCACAGAGGAATGGCCCCACACACCCCATGGTGTGTGCACACCCAGATGAACACTCGTCTTTGCTCTGGGGTGTCACCTGATCAGATTAGAGTAGCTGCCCAGGCAGGGTCTGCGAAGGGGGAGCTGGGATGGGAGGCCAGGGGCAGGGTGGATGCCTGACAGAAGAGGAATTGAAAGACCCGAAGTCAAAACACACCCAGGACCAGGTGCTCTGAAGCAGGGGCTGGAGCACAGGAGGTCCAGGGCACAGGCAGAACACCATCCAGAGGTCTGGACAGGGTAGTGTGACTATCCCAGTGACAGCTGCATGCCCCCCACCAAGGAGGAGATGCGGGGACCCACCTCGGGAAGCTGTTGAGAGGATTAAATGCCAGAAGAAGAGAATCTCTGTGGGTAAATGTCCCTTCTCTCCCCTCCTTTATCCCCAGACTCTCTCCTTTTTCTCTTGTGGAAAAGGAACAGGAACTACCCTTTGTTGAGTTCCTGCCATGCACCAGGCACAGAGAGTCTCTGGGAGGCCATCAGCCCCCTGGGCGGATCCCCTGGGCTCCCCAGCAAGGCCACAATGCACTTCTGCTGCGTCCCTCTCAAGTCACCAAGTAGGATGGGAACTTGGGTCTCCCTGGTCAGAAGCAGGCTGCACGGAGAGGCCCAGCCTCCTGGTAAATGAGAGGTGGGGTGGGCATTTCCAACCAACTCTAACTCAGAGACGCCCCCAGCAGGGAAGTCCCTACTCAAGCCCTGTGTAGAGCCTGCACATGGACACCGGACCCTTGTCTTGCTTCCTCTGAGGTCTGTTGGCCGTGACCCAGCGATGCTCCAGGGTAAGCCTTCTCCGGGGCTTTCCCATTAGTGTTTTCCCGCCACTTTGTTCCAGCGGCCCCTTGTGCGGCAGGCTCTTCTGCCCTTCTCTCTTCATTATGGGGTCACACATCCCATCTCTGTCAGCTGAACTTCACTTTGACTGTTTCAGGGCAGAGGCACAGGAGTTGGGAGAAGGCTGGATTCGGCTTTTGCCACTCAGCAACCACCAATAGGCACATATTCTAAACTCTGGGCCTCAGTTTCTCCACCTGTAAAATGGGCATCCTACCTACCACGGGCTTTGTAAGATAAATAAGATGGTGTATTAGTGTCCTGCAGCTGCTGTAACAAATGACCACAAACTGGGGGCTTAAAACAACATAAATGTATTCTCTTGTAGTTCTGGAGGCCAGAAGTCCAAGGTGTTGGCAGGACCATGCTCCCCCGATGGCTCTAGCGTGGGGAATCCTTCCTGCCTCTTCCAGCGTCTGGGGGCTCCAGGTGTCCCAGGCTTGTAGCTGTAGCTTGTCATCTTCAAGTGGCTTCTCCTCTTCAACCTGTGGCTTCTCCTCTTCTGTCTCCAATCTCCTGCCTTTCTCTTGAAAGGACACTTGTTGGGCTTCCCTGGTGGTGCAGTGGTTGAGAGTCTGCCTGCCAGTGCAGGGGACACGGGTTCGAGCCCTGGTCCGGGAAGATCCCACACGCCGCGGAGCAACTAAGCCCGTGCGCCACAACTACTGAGCCTGTGCTCTAGAGCCTGGGAGCCACAACGACTGAGCCTGCATGTCACAACTACTGAAGCCCGTGCGCCTAGAACCTGTGCTCCGCAACAAGAGAAGCCACCGCAATTAGAAGCCCTCGCACCACAACAAAGAGTAGGCCCCGCTCCCCACAACTAGAGAGAGCCCGTGCACAGCAATGAAGACCCAACACAGACAAAAATAAAAAAAATTAATTAATTAATTAAAAAAAGAGTTATACCCTTAAAAAAAAGGGGGGGACACTTGTCATTGGATTCAGGACTCCCCTTCCCCCCAGTAATCCAGGGTGATCTCACCTTGAGACACTTATCTTCATTACATCTGCAAAGACCATTTTCCAAATAAGGGCCTATTCACAGGTTCTGGGAGCTAGGATGTGGACGTGTATTTCTGGGGCCGCAATCAGCCTACCACAGACAGTACGTCAAATATTCCTTATGGAAATGTCCAGCACAAAGCAAGAACTTGAGAAGGCAGCTGCAGGTGTTATCATGGCTGTTGTGGGGTTGTTTCTAGAGCCTGCAACTCTACGGGGCAGGGACGTTTCCTCCTCTGCCATCACCAAAACCCCAGACCCTGATCGGACGTGGGGTGGCCAGAGAGATGCTTCTCTGCTCTCGGGGGGGTTCAGTCTGGCTCCCTGGATTGGGTGGCCAGGACCCAGCCCTCCCTCTGCTCCTCTGCTTCCCGCATTGGCGTCTCCCTTGAGATGCGAGCTACACGACAGTGGGGCCCTCCGCTGGTGCTCAGCACAGGTGACCACGCTGGATCTGGTGCCCCTCCACCCACCCAGACAGAGAGGACAAAGGCTTGAGAAGTGGTGTCTGTCAGCATCTCTCACAAAGTAGGCACTTTGCAAACAGACAACTGTTTACTCTGGGTTACCTGGTGGGGGGCGCCCCTCATCACATTCACAGCAGGGAGCTGCAGCTCCAGGGACACTGGGGAGTGGCCTGCCGGGGCACGTTGTGAGAGCACGTAGGTGGCAGCACCTGGCTGGTCTACCCTGTGCTCCGTCCTTCCTACCTCGTCGTGTTGGCTCTGTGAGACCAAGGGCTTCAGGAGCAGAGAGCCGGGGGCAACTCTGAGGCCATGTCTTGTGTTAACTTCGCCTTGGTCCTTCGGCCAGTCCCGTAGCAGATGGTATTTGTCTGTTCACAATTCTTCCTTCCCTCCCCGCCCCCGTGTCATGGCCTGGCACCTTGACCGGCTGTGAATAGTGGAACGTGGGCAGTACTGCCCAGAGGTCCCAGAGGCAGGGCATGCTTCTGCCTCCCCCCTGCACCCCTGCTTTGTTCCCCTCTTCCACCTGGGTCCCGGGATGAGAGCTGAGAGGCAGACTTGACCCCACCTCAGCCTGAAGTGGATTCTGCTGTCAACACACAAACGTGTGAGTGAGGAACACACATTTGCTCCTAAACCACTGGGACTGGCAACGTCTCTTGTCACACGGCATTATTGCAGCAATAGCTGACTAGTGGAGAATTCGATGCTGACAGTGGAGTGATACCATAATAAAACCTAAAATATATGACTGCTAGGCCAGGTGGTGAAGAAACTGTTTTAGAAAGTTGGGGGACTTCCCTTGGCGGTCCAGTGGTTAAGACTCTGTGCTTCCAGTAGAGGAGGTTCGATTCCTGGTCGGGGAACTAAGATCCCACATGCTGCGAGGTGAGGCCAAAAACTAAAAAAACAGTAACAATAAAATAAAATAAAAAAGAAAGTTGGAAAATGGCAACCTATGTTACATAATGGTGAAAAAAAAGTCACTAAAACTGATTCCTGCAATAAGCTAGGAAACAGGAAACATACCTAATGCAATTCTGGCTTTGGGTGAATAGCTTTCCAAGCAAAATATCTCTAGAGTGAATCAGTTGTTATTGTTGCGTTTGATGAAGTACCTCAAGAAAAAAGATGAGCTCAGAAAAGAATGGACAAACTTGCAGGAGAATTGAGAGGAAATACAGGGAGCCCAGAAATTCTAGCACTTGCGGGATTAAGAATCGAGCCTGTTCCTTCAACCAATAATGAATAAACTTGAAGAGCACCTTGAGCTAGAAAAGCTTTTAAGACTGAAGACTCAGCCCCGGAGGCTGGGCATCCAAGCACAGACCCAGGCCCTCATATCAGTCTACTCAGGACATGATCTCTGAGCTGCTGCCGACCACCGTCCAAGGCGACTAATACAGGGAGACCGGCTCTCTGAGCTCCAAAGACGCAGCCTTGGGGACCTTTGCCGCCAGGGTGCTTATCTTGGTGTTTTCAGTCATTGGAACAGCCCGTAGCAGCCGAGGTGGCTGCTATCCTGTTATGAAGGAAACACGCCGAGGGAAAGGGAGTGGGACCTTGAACAAAGACAATAAACAGAGGTGTGCCAGGAGGGAAGCACGGTGGTCACGGTGGCTCCGGCGCTGCCCGCAGACACCACCATCCCTGCCCTGAGCTAACCCTCTCTGTTCTCTGTCCGTGATGGTTTTGACTTCAAACCCACCTTAGCCAAGTTGCCGCAAAGCAGGATGGGGCAGAAGGGTGTTCACCCTCCTCCTGGGGCCCTTTGCTGCCTACTCTTGTTCGGAGACCTCCTGTGGCCTCAGCCCCTAGGACCTCTGCCCGGACACTGGCGTCCACACGTTTGCTTGACCGGCCTCATGAACAGGGCTCCTTCTGGGAAGGGAGGCACTTTTGGAAGCTGTGGTCACTGCCTTTAGTCTGAGAAAGGCTGCATGACAAGCAAAAGTAAGCCTGAGATTTGGTGCCAGATCTGGTTCAAATCCTGGTTCTGTCGCTTCACAGCTGTGTGGCCCTGAGCAAGTTACTTAACCTCTCTGAGTCTCGACATCCACATATGTGAACCAGAACTACTACCACAACCAATCTTGGAATGTGATGGAGAGGGTGCATTCCCTAGAAGCCGGCCTGAGCAACAGAAGTGCCTTAAAAGCCTCCCTGGTGGCGATGGTGGAAGCAGAGGTAGTGCCGAGGATGACAACGGTATTATCAGGGAAGTGAGGCCAGTGCCCACAGAGCCTCTGCTTGTCCTTGTGCATGACCGTGTGGGTGGGACCCTGGCTGGAGCCGGGTAAAGTTCTGGGAAATCCTGACACAACGCTGGCATGTTCACAGCAAGGGGCTTTGCCAGAAAAGAGGGGAGACCGTGGAAACCAGACGGGAGACAAAGCACGGGCAGGTCCAGGAACTGAACCTGGGAGATACATGGGGCTGAAATGGTGAAAGAGGCCAACTGTCGGTATGTATCTGAAGAAGCCCAGTTCTGTCCCTCACATGACAACAGCTGCATCAATAGGTGAAGAAACACAAAACCTGCTTTTTCCGAGCACCACTGTGCTCGTGGTAGAGCCAACACTTCTCTTTGCTTGGAAGACAGAGTTTTAAATCAGTTTGGATGCCAGCAACACAAGTTTTTTAACCTTTGCATTTAGCATAGCAAATTTGTCCCTCTGCTTCTTGTGGCAAAAGATAAATTCCAATCCACTTTCGTCCAAATTATCACCAATTCAAGTAGAAGCAAATAGGCTTTGCATTAAAAGGATTGTCCTTTTCCTAGGCTCACTTCTCCAGGCAGTGGACAAATACCCCTCGCCTCCACTCACCCTACGACTTCCCTTGGGACTCACACCCTCCCTCAGGGCTCCGCCAAGGGCCTCTTCAGAGGGTGTGAAGCTGGAAACTTCATCAAACACAGAGGCCAGCCGGTGCTGTCCTGAAGCAGTTCTCATCACTTCCTGTCTGCGGACAAGGCTGGACCTCAAGGAGACAGGCTCTGAGGCTCACCCTGCTGCTGGCTGTCCTAGCCCCAACTGGAAGCACAAAGCCATTCCCACGGGCTCCCAGGCACACTCCCCCTGCAGCCTGGGATGGCTCATCTCTGTCTGGATGGACCTCATCTGACTGGACCCCTGTTTGGGCCACACAGGCTTTGTGAATTCCTTCCTGGTGTCACCCAGCCATCAGCTGAACAACATCGGCCAGGGCGTCTGTCTTCCCCGGGAAGCCCAACGTCTTCGAGTAAAACAAAGGTGATCGATAACTCCAGGACCCCGGCACTCCAGGCGTCTGCTCTGGCGGCCTGACGGCCTCTGGCCAGCTGCCTGGTGAGCTGCGTGGCCCAGAGTCCTCTGTCCTGCCTCAGCCCTTGGCTCTCTGGGACACCAGGTCCTAACTTCCGGAAGGTTCAGTTGCACCTATTTCCCCTCTCGCACCCGATGCCACAAGTCCCAGGGCAAGAATGTGGGATGCCGTTGCCTCACCCTGGTGCTGGGCTCTGAGCCGTGCCGAGGGTCATGCGAGCTCTCCTAGAGGTCGCTGACAAGCATCCGTTCTCGTGGCTCTGCGTCCTCCTCTTTCCTGCCCGTCAACAATCCCAGCACACGGCACCCTCCACAGCAGCTTCCTGGAGGAATCCACATCCCAGTGCACGAGAGGCCCGAACGCCGTGCCAACCGACCCCCGGGACCCAGAGAAGATGACGATGTTACGTCAGGGAGATTTCCAAATCTTTGGGTGACCTTCAAGTGTCTTCACAGAGGTGCATCTTGGTGTCAGAACATTCAACAGGAGTGGAAAGCCCGGCCCACTCCCTCCACCCAGGATAAACCTCTCAGCACCAGCCAGTTTTTGAGGCATCTGTTGTCTTTGGGGGACCCTGCAGGGCGAGAGCCTGGCCTTTGATTCAGGAAGGGGGTAGGGGCCCTCTTCATGTCGGGTGCCCTGTCTGGAAGGTTAGCTCATCAAGGAACGAGTGGCCCGACTGGGCTGGCGTTTGGGGCCTGGCTGGGTGTGCGTCTGCCCTCTGGGGAGAGCTGCACATGGACCTGGGAAAGCAGACACTTGGCATCTCGGCTGGGGAGTCTCAGCAAAGCCTCGAGCCTCCGCTTGACGTGGGGGCAGGAGGCTGCAGGCCAAGGCGGAGGTCACCAGGTCCCAGAGTCTTAGGATGTGCGCTGGCCTCAGAGGTCGCTTCCTGCACACGAATGTCTCTCGTTGGAGGCCCCACAGAAACCGCACTCTCAAGATGGCATAAAACTGAACCTACCTCTGTCCCCTCGAACCTGCCCCCCACACCCAGAGTCATCCAGTTCCATGAACCAGAACTTCAGAGACCGAGGGCTGCTCCCAGCCCCTCTTCTCCTCACCCTGAGCCAGTCCTACCCGGCTCTCTCTTGGAGATGATCCGTTTCTCCACATCCCCAGGTGGAGCTCAGGCTACACCCCCTCTTACCAGGGCGCCACTGGCACTCACTTCGCCATGGCCGGTGGTGACCCTGAAGCTCCTCTGTCCTCTGCTCAGAGACAAGGCCACATCTACCAGTGAGCCTCCTTTAACCGTCGCACCCAATTTCCTCTGTAAACACCAACTCTGGCCCCTTTCCACGTCACCATCTAAGTTCCAGGCTCACCGAGACAAGCGGTTACTATTAACCATCCGTAAGGTTGCACGGATCAGCTCCTCTGCGGTGAGCACCAGGACAAGGCCGTTTTCCTTTTCTTTTCTCTCTGTGGGGGCAGGAGACTCCAGCAAAGGGGTCTGAGCTCCTTGTCGACGGTTCTGGATCAAGGTGGCCCACGTTGGTCCTCCCACCTTGTATGCGTTTCAGTTTCACTCCCCACACCCACTCTTCTCTCACGCACAAAAGTGATTGTTCCGACACGTTGAATGCTTTATACTGCCTGCAAAATGTGACCAGCTGCTATAAACAAACAGAAGGAGACTCGTGTTATGTATTCCTGTGCTGGTTCCTACCTTCCCCAGGTGCCGTAGGAAGCCTGGGTGGCCACCCTGCGGCTGCAAACCCCACCCCGGTTTGTCTGGACCTCCACGCAGTGCCCCCCGGGCTGAGGAGTCATAGGGCTCATCTGTGTTGTTGCTGTTGTTTCAGGAAGGAGAGTAAATCTAGCCTCTGCTCTTCACCTTGGGCAGAAACGGAAGCTGGGGCTCTGGCCCGTGCAGGCTCCGAGTTCAGCAAAGTCCCGTCAGATTGGCCCACAGCCCCAGGCGTCACACAGCTTCCCGACTTCATCCACCGAGTAGGTGTAGATGCCCCTCTCTTTGTTGCTCTAAGTCCCTCTGGTCGACACTGTGTCTGAGGATCTCTTCGTTGGCTTGTTGGCCCTTCTGCAAATTACCTGTTCATATCATTTGCCCATTTTCCATTGTGGCTCTTGTCTTTTTCTTGTCGATAGTAAGGGACTTCTTGTACATTCAAGATATTAGTCCTTAATTGATTTTAGAACTTGTAAATACCTTGTCCCGATCTGTCTTGATCAGTGGGTTTTGTGGCAACACTTCCACAAGCATCCTGTTTGATCCCCATGAGTAGGTGAAGCAGGCGCCATCCCTAAGCCCACTTTGCCGTGAAGGGACGGAGGCTCAGAGGGGCTAAGCCCCTGCTCCAGGTCCCTCAGTCAGTGAGGGAGACAGGGCTCAGACTCAGGCTCTCTATTGCGGTTCTGCTGGTCCCGACTCTGTCCTTTCTCTATGGGACTCAACTACGCGCTGGTCTCCCAAACTAACAACGAGTGCCAGGATCCACAGGGCCATGCTCACACCACTTGGTGTGAGGTGTCTGTAGATGTCAGTGTTTGTTGAATTCAATTTTAGGTATTATGAAAAGGGCTTTTGTTTTCATTGAAATGCTCAAAAGGTTAAATTCAGCGAAACCACTTTAAAATGTTCCACCTGATGTCATGAGACCAGCTGAACCAAGCAGCTCATTTTTCATTCTGATGCTGCAGCTTCAGTAACCTGCCCAGCAGGCTAAGGCCACCTAGTGGCCTACACAAGAGTCTGGGCAGAGCCGAGCGCCAAGAAACCCTCCCGGGCAGAAGGCCAGGGCACACCCAGTCCGACCTCCAGCGTTCGGGCCAGGCTTCAGAGCAAGCTTCTCCGAGCGAACACCACCGGGAAAGCCAGCGTCGCACTGGAATGTTGCTTCCCTCTGTCCACTCCTCCACAGCTTGGCCACCAAAGCGGGTCCTGACCCCATGCCCTGATCCCATGCCCAGGGAGGAAGCCACGCCAGGCAGCGGCCTGCAGTGTGTGTGGGGGGGACGGTCGGCTCAGACGTGCCACTTTACCAGCAGTGGACAGCTGGGCATGGCTCTCACAGGAGACAGGGAACCTTCTGGACCAACTCAAGCCCCTTGGGGCTTCTGACCCAGATGGAGCGTCAGGCTGCGAGCAAGGACTCGGGGCTGTCGGGCCTCAGAACCAAAGCCAGCTTTCACGTCCTGTGTTCTCCAAAGGCTGGCTCTTGAAAACAGGGTCACCTCCCAGAAAGCAAATGTTTTCCACCATGCTGACGAAAACAATGAGTCTGGCACTCAGACCTGCGATGCTCCCAGCCCGAGTCGCTGGCCCCGGACCCGAGGTCAGCTGAGGAACCAGGCTGGAGCGTTGGCACGGAAGGTGGCTGCAAAGCACAGCACTGGGCGCCCGGCAGAGCTTGTGGTGGGCGCTACTCAGACTGTTGTCAAAAATTCTTTTCCAGTAAAAAATAAAAAGTCCTCCAAGGAGAAGAGAGGAAGCTGGGAAGACTCTACCGCATCCATCTTTATCCATTCAGAGAAAAAGAACTCAGAAGTGGGGGAAACTGAAAATAACAGCCCTTGGGAGCCAGCCTAGCTATGCTCGTGTTTCTGCCTTCCAAGCTCCATTCTGTGAGAAGACGGGGGGCGGAGGGGTGCGGGTAGGGCTGGCATACGGGGCCTCCCCAGGGCACCTCTGCCTCGCCCCCACCCCCCGCACCTTCCTGACCAGAGGGCCAGAGGCCACGCAGCGCGGCCACAGCCCGAGTGCCGTCACCCTTCTTTCCCGCCGCCCAGCCGGGACGCGGTGGTAGAGTGGAGAGAAGGCCAGAGCCGGAGTACTGGGCTGAGTCGGCGCCACCTTCAGCTATTAATTGGGGTCAGAGGTGACCATAACACGTGGCTTAGGGGAGCCCGAGGCTGAGTGCTGCTGGTTAACCTGCCCTGGGCGTCCAGCTCTGGCCCTGGGCAGCCCACTGGGCCCTCTGGCGTTCTGCACGCTCCACATCTCCCCCCTCCCCGTCCTCCTCTCCCCATCCCTAGGGTTTTTGGCATTCCAGAGATAATCCGATCTGGAAGCACCAGTGAAAATGGAGGAAAAGCAGACATTAACGTAAGGCTACTCACTGTGCCAGGCACTGCTTTGGGCTCCTCGAGTTCCTCTGCTCTCGTCATCCCAGCAAAGCTCCCGGGCACGGCCACGTGGAGCGGGGGACCCAAGCTCTGCACCCCCTCAGCCCTGGGCCCTACAGGGCAGCTGCAGAGCTGCAGCACCCCCGGCCCAGGGCTCGGCCCATCACCGGCCACAGGGTCACAGGCCTGTGGGTTGATCCCGAGCCTGCCCTTGAGTGGGCTGTGGGCCTGTCCGTCCTGAGGGGTCATCTGTGCCTCCCCATTCCTGCTCCAGGGCCTGAGGGGCAGGTCAGGTCTTGGGAAGGGGGCACTCGGCATCTACTCCCTCGCAGACCCTCCCGTGCTTTCCCAAGACTGTGGGGACAGGCCCCTGTGCCACCGAGACCATGGCACTCCCCGAAAGGCAGCCTGTGGGGAATCGGCTCCCTGAGTGCCTTGAGGTGATGCCTCCAGAGGGCATGTGGTAGTTGGCCCTCCGAGAAGCAGCCCTGAGGCAGGTGAATGGTACCAGGATTTGTTGGAAGAAACGCCTGTGAGAGAAAGGGGGCGGGGCCGGCAGGTGTTGCTGATGAGGGTTTCAGGAGCAAAAAGGAAAGGGAACAGGGCCTTGAGAGGAGGAACGAAGATCCCAGAGGGGCACTGCACGGGGACCTGGGGCCGGCTGTCACCTTCCTGGAGGAGGCCTGTGTCCCAGCCCTTGCAGCCAAGGAACCTCACGCACCTTCCCACGTTGGCTCGCAGGTACTGCAGTGGCGGGTGACTCGGAGGCCATCGTCCTGCTGTTGGGCACATTTGCCAGCCTTGGGTCTGCCTGCTCAGGGTCCGGCATCCAATGCAGCTTTGTGGATGTCGTGACTGGGGCCACTGCGTGCGTTTTTGCTCCCTGACTCCAGAGCCGCTGGGAACAGCAGCCCTCTTACGCCCGTGTCTCACATTGCCCTAAATCAACAGTCCCGGAGCTGGTCCCCTGATTCCCCACCAGTCAGGCTGGTTCTGCTGCCCCACCTGGAGCGGTCAGGATGGGCCTGCTCCCACAGCTGATCCCGATTGATCCAGGAGAACGGCTTTCTCAGGGCCTGAGGGGCTGAGCAGACCCATAGGGCTGCTGGACGTGCACCTGGGTGCCTGCCAGGGTCCAGCCCCTGAGGGACACTGCCAGGGTCCCTGTATGAAACAGGGACCCAAGCATCACCCCCTGGACAACATCTCCTCCAGCACAGAGAGGAAGGCTGGAGGAGAGGTGCAGAAAGTAGGCAGATGTTGAGCCTAGAGACTGTTTCCCCAGCTTCACCACAGACTCCTGGAGACTATGGGCAGGTCCCCATCTCTCAGAAACTCGGTTTCTAAAGCTGAACCCACAGAGCTGTTTGGGGGGTGAAAGAGACAATGCTGGGACATCATTTCATACAACTGCCCTGACTGCTGTTGATTGCAGAAGGGGGGGCCCCTTCCTCACCCCCCTTGAGGAGACCCGTGCACAGACCCGAATGGGCTTGGAAAACTTGTCCCAATTTATCTCTCACATGTTTGACTCGGGCCAAACCCAAATTTCTTTGGCCCAAACCGTCCTCACCTCCTCCAACGTCAAACCATGTGCTTCTAAGAAATGAAATCCACGTGTTTCTGAATCATTTCTACTTAAATCATCCTGATGAACAGCAAGAAGCAGTCGGTTTTGTCCCCAGAGACGCCTTCTGAGCATCCCTGCCAGCCTTGCCCAGCCTCCCCTGAGTGACAGGAAGTTCCCGTTGGCCAAGAGACACTGCCAGCTTCTAGAAGGGCTCCAGCGAAGCTGAGGTGAGAAGGTCCTAAGTCTGATGGTCACGGGACCTGGGTGTCCAGAAACCACAGAGCTCGCTCAAGGGGATGGTGGGGGACCTAGGGTGAGGCCATATGCTGGGCCCAGAGGAAACTGCCCCCCACAAAGAGTTGTGACAACCCCCCACCCCGTACTTCTCTGTGGTCATGTATAAAGTGAACTTGTCTTCTGTACACACTCCATCTGTTGATTCCCCAGGCAGGCCCTGGGCAGCTGCGATGCCCAGGAGGTCATGGTCTTGACCCCTATAGTCTTGACCCCTGAGAGCTGGGTCAGGCACAAGGAATTCTGTGCCAACTGGAGCCTTCACCCGACCTCAGCCCCCTCCACCGTGGACTCCAGCAAGCCTGGTGACGTCACAGCTGGAACCCAAAGAGGCAGGGTGAGGGCAGCACCTTGGCCATCGCAGACCCTGGGAGGATTGGACACAGCTCAGCACAGCCAGAGCCCTGAGCGTGGGGATGGGGGTGGGGGAGTGGGAGGGGGTCCCTTCCTCTTGGAGGCAGGCTGTCCAAGGGTGACTGTGAGGTCTTCCCGGGGAGGGTCCAGGGCCAGCACGGTCTCAGTCTCTCAGGCCCCACCAGTGCCCAGCGTCCTGACACCAGGGAGGCTCGGAGCTCATCTGGGGGTTTAACAATGTCCAGAAATCTTTAACAAAGTCCAGAAATCTTTATTCCACTCAGAGTCTACATACCGTGCACCACATTTGGAATTACGCAAACTGTTATTATAAATAAATCACTTATATTAAAAAAGTGACCAAGTGGAAAATGAGCTGGGTCCGAAGCCTGCCAAGTCACCCCCCCCCCCGCCCCTGCTACCTAGTGACCCTGAGAAGCCGCAGTTTCCTCATCTGTGCCCCTGAAGCCTGGGGCACAGGGACTGACACAGGACCCTCCCTCCATGGAAGTCCCAGCGCTGGGGACTCGAGGTGTCCTGCCTCCTGAGGCTCAGACTCAGAGCCCCAAAGGGGACAGTCCCCGCTTCCGCCACAGAGCGCCCCTTGTGTCCTGCAGGTCTGTAGTGTCCTGTGCATACCACAGCCCTTTGTTCTCTGAAGTAGGTACACCAAGGGATGGGCTAGATTGTCTGAAGGGCCGGGGGCCACAGAGAGAGGGGGAAACAATGCCCCTGGGGGTTCCCAGAGGCCCCCAGAGGCCAGGCCAGGCCCCCTCCAACTGTGGCATCCAGAGTGATTTAGAAAAATCAAGACCTGTGGCTTTGCCTCAGACCTGAGCTCAGGGAGCTGTTGCCTCACTAGTTAGAAGCAACAGGGAGCGTCCACTGCTGGCCCAGGAGGGACTGGACAGGACCCTCCGTGTTCACACCGATCTGTCCACAGGCCTCAGACATGTTTTTGCTAAACCTGGGGAGGGGTGGGGGCCACTGACATAGATATTTGTGGTTACATCACCTCTACGTAGGATTTCCTCACCAAGGTTGCTGCATATTTTCCAAACTTGACAGAGGAGGACAGGCTGCATCAGGTGAGATCTCTTCTAAACACAGAAACAGACGCTGCTTGTCAGGAGTATCCTCAGTCTTCATGTCACTGTCCAGCCCGTGGAGACTTTACTGACAAGCCACTTGCATTGCAAGACCAGCTGCTCTGTAAATAAATTATCCCTGGATGTGGACCCCAGCCTGGCTCCATGTGAAATTTGATGGCTTTGATGAAAGGGCCTCCATTCAAAAATATCTCCTCTCACCAGCTGGTATTTCACCATTAGAGATTCGTTTCTTTGGCTTAGATGTGTCACTAACATTTCCTATGAAATGCAGGTATCTGGATGTGGAGGACACCAGTATATTATCAAGCACCAGCCCCTCTGTGGGCTTTGTTTGGCTGACACCATACCATGGAGAAGGAAGCCAAATTCAGAGATGGAAGGAATGGCGCCGTGGTTGAGAGGAGACCCAATGGTCAGCGCAATTGGAGGAGAATAGTGAGAGCAGTAGACATCATTGAGGTCAATAGAGAGACCCCACCAGGTAGGAGAGAGGCGCAAGTCAGCTGTGGTTGCACCAGACAGGGAAGACCAGCAGAGCTGAGGGAGCTCCGTGTACCCCAGTCCTCAGCCTTCACTGCAAGGCATCTGCATGGCCAAGGCTGCCAAGACTCCCCAGGAACCCTCGCTCAGCTGACAGGAAGTCACAGCCAAGGTGGAGGCATCAGCTGAGCACACTTGCTGAGCCAGCACAGGGTGGGGGGATGGGGGTTCCAATGACCGGAGGAGGGCAGGCATTTACAGTGTGTAGGGCTATTGAAGGCTGCCAAAGTAAACCCACGTGTGTGCAGTTACATAAACTGCTCAGCCAGCCTGAAACGCCCTCCCGCCCTTGCCCCATGACAGCAAGAGCCTGGACCTGGGCACCTGCACCTGCACCTTCCCCCGGTGGGCAGGTGAGGGGGCCTCAGGTCCTTCTCTGGGTTCAGTGCATGAATACCAAGGCTGTGGGGTCCCTGGGCATCTGGAGATGGGAAATGCTACATGCAGGCAAAAGCCCGCAGTCATTTCCTGGGGGAAACTGACTTGTCAGGAAACCCGGGTGCAGGGCTGCACGGCCAGCACTGGGGTCCAGGACCCGTGCCAGCCAGAAAAGCCCCAGACGTCCCTCTCGCACACCCCGCCGTCCTTTACAGACTGAGCGAGGCCTGCGGGCAATCACACACACGTGAGAGCGCGCAGACACACACGGAGAGAGACACAGGTTGGGGGGGAGGGAGAGCCCTAACCAGCCCAGAGCTGTCCCAACACACTGGTCTAAAGGGCTTTTCTGTTTGGGGGAGTCGGGGTTCTGGACGCACAAAGGAGGCGTCTGGGGTCCTTCCTGCCTCCTCATTGCAGCTCCGACCCCCACTGGCTGCACCAGACTCGGAACCAGAGGGGGTTCACCGACTCTGCTCCATGACGCCGTCCACCTCAACGCCCAAGGGACAGAGGGACATCCTGGCACTGGGAGACATGTGTGATGAAGGATACACCTCCCTGCCCCCCTCCTGCCCCTCTGCCCCTCCCAGCCCCTCCTAGACCTCCCAGCCCTTCCTCAGCCCCTCTCAGCCCCGCCTCAGAGCTCTCACCTAGCAGGGAGGGGTCCAGCCCTCATGCCGAGGGTCAGGCCCCTTCCCACCGCCCTGGGAGGCTCTAGCAGCCCTGAACGCTTCCTTCTCCACTCGTTCTTTCTGTATTTCCGAGCTTCCAGGTGATGCACGCTGGGTGGCGTCTGGACAGTGGGCAGAGGGGAAGAAGCAGACCTGCTACACTAGCCCTCTTCCCCGCAAGCCTGACTAGACACAGCCACACGGGGTGTTTGGGGGGCCCCGTCCCACTGGGGTATATACGCCCACCTCAGCCCCAGCCCGGCCCTCTCTAGGCTTTTGCACCCCCAGCCTGGCCCACCATCCACTCCAGACTGTTCTGTTCCAGGAGGGCATGAGCGTATTATTTGAGAGTGTATGCTAGTTTGGTGTCCCCTAAACTAGTCTGTAAGTAGATACAAGGAAGCACTTGAATGAAGACCCCAGTCCTGGCATAACCTTCAGGGCCCACAGGCTGACCGTGGGCCAGCGCATCTTCTCGGAGGCCCCGAGTCTTCTTTGAAGTGGCTCCCATGCAGACAAAGAAACCAAATAGCACCTTCTCTGCTTCTGACTCAGAGAGCCATGGCCACTGGTGCTTTCCCTGGGCCTGATCAGCAGGCATTACCGTATTGGGGCGAGACATTGTGGAGGAATGAGACCCCCACTCCTGATGACACCCACCTACCTGAGTTTCACGGATGGAGGGACCGAGGCAGAGACACCGTCTCACCTGAGTGTGTCCTGGGCTGGCCCAGCAGAGAGCAAGGTCCTGACAGGAAGGCCAGGAGGTGACCATGGGGTGGCCATGGGGGGAATGGCCTAAATGGGCCCTGGCCATCCCTCCCCTCCACGGTCCAGCCCCTTCTAACCCTTTGTTCTGATGGTGGCAAAACCTCTCTTCACTACTGTCGCTTCCAGCATTCACAAAGAAACTGATGTTACTCCATTCAGTGCCAAAGAGCAAACATTTATTCAGCAAACATTAAGTACTTAGGGTGTGAGAAAACAAAACAGTAATTCCCCACGTGCGGTGAGAGCTGAGTTTGCCAGGTGCTTCTCTCCTTGTCCGGGGGAGTGTGGGAGAAGGGGACCATGGGCCCCACCCCGGCATAGGGATGGGTGGGCACAGGAGGGGCAGGTGAGACCAGACTTGAGGCTGACATGCTGGTGGGGCCAGGAAAGAAGGGAGTGTGGCTTTGTGGGTGGTAGGGGGGAAACGCTAGTGACACACCTCAGCCAAAGGAATGAATCTCTAATGGTGAAATACCAGCTGGTGAGAGGAGATATTTTTGAATGGAGACCCTTTCATTAAAGCCACCAAATTTCACTTGGAGCCGGGTTGGGGTGCAGCCAGCTGGAGCAGGCAAGAAGTCAAAATTAGGGATCTGGGGAGTTTGGGAATGCACTGTGATTACCAGGATGTGAAGCCAGACTTCAATTCCACCGGTAGGAGAAGTCGGAGATCTTGGGGCAGGGTAGGTGCAAGCCAGTGGGCCTTTGGTGCAAGGTGGAGGCCATGCTGGAGGAGGCTGGGGCTGGGGGTGGTGGGAGCAGCAATTCAGGCTGGAGGAGCCCAGGCAGCGGTGGAGGCCTGCAGGAAGGTGTGGTCAAGGGTTTGGACAGGTCGCATAGGTCTGTGAGGGGAAGGGAGAGGCCAGAGCAACTTTACATAACTTTACATAAACAAAAAACTTGATTCAATAAGGACAATTTTACATTAAAATTGTAACTTTATTCTGTATTAGAGTCAGTTACGACAGAAACCACAGAGGTTAGAAAGAGAATCCGATGACCAGGAGGTACAGCACAGCAGGAGCCCGCAAGCCTGTGTGTGGGGGGGACCAGGCACGAGGGAGGGCGGGCAGCTGGGGGAGGGGCTGTGCCCACCCACTCAGCGGGGCTATGCCTCAGCTCCATGCATCTCTGGAACAGGGCCTGGCTTATCCTCTGTTCTACCTTTTATCTTTCTATTAAACTTTTTTTTTTTTCTGGTTATAGAGGTTTTACATGCCTTATTTGTTGCCTAGGGCTGCTGTTAGAAATGATCACAACCTGGGGGGCTTAGAAAAACTGAAATTTATCCTCTCACAGTTTTGGAGACTAGAAGCCTAGAATCCAGCCTCCTCTAGAGGCTCTGCAGAGGATCCTTCCTGCCTCTTCCAGCTGCTGGGGGCTCCAGGGGTCCTTGGTTGTGACCGCATCCCTCCCATGTCTGCCTCTGTCTTTACACGGCCCCCTCCTCTGGGTCTCTTCTTCCATCTCGAGGCCCCAGGGGAACTGGCTTAGGTGATGGCTCTGATGTTGGGCGTCTAAGCTGTGTCTTATTCTTTCTGATTATAAACAATGCTGTGAGAACGTGTTGTTGCCTCACCTTTGTCCATTTCCATTGTCCTCGGGACAGCTTATCAAGAGTAGAATGAACAGGCCCAAAGGTGTGCACTTTCTTAAGGACACTGGCAGATTTCTTCCCAGAAAGTGGAGCTGAACAAGATTCTCAGCAGTCACGCCCGCCAGCACAGGGGGTAAAATGCAAGGGCCTTATTATTTTGTCTTGCGTTTCTTTAATGACTGGTGGGAAAATTATTTTTCATGTATTTATTAGCCATTTGAATTTCACAGCTCTGAAATACCGGTTTTTGACCTTTGCCCATTTATCTATTGGCACAAGATTGTGCTCTAGGGGAAGGTAACTGCAATTCCCCAGGAAAGGAAACTCTCCCCTTGACCCTACCCACATTGTCACCGAGGCCTGGGAAGCTGCTCCCTTGCTAGACCTGGTCCCAGACATCGGCCTGAGCTTCCCTCACCCCTCCACACACCTCTGATTGGCTTCTCCAATTTAAGGTGGAGGTACCGCCACTTGGCTACTTCCCAGGGGCACCCGCTGAGAACAGGGGAGACCTGACCTTGAGCGCAAAGCAAACAAGGAGAATTATGCAAATTTGCGGTCAACATGATGACTTGAATGCTGAGAGCCTCACTGATGAATTAAGCTGCAAGTCCAGTATTTGGATACCAAGACTGTCCTTCCCAGTCACAAGCAGCATAACAAACTGGTGGAAACTGCTGGATGATGGATTGTAAACAGCTGGTGGGATCACGCTTTTGCTGCCCAAAGAACTGCAAATCAAAAAACCCACATGTTTAATAAACAGATGATGATTCAGAATGTGAATGGAAAAAAGACAAGAGACATGAGTGCTGCCCCTTGGATCCAGAGCTGAGCTGGTGGAGGCGCCCGGCTGAGGCTGGGCCCGATTCTTGCCCTTGGGTTCAAGACACCAGACACCCTGCTTGCACAGCAGTTCCCAGGCTCAGAGTTGCAATCCCTCCCAAAACGATGTGGATGTGGGCAGCCCCCTCTGACAGAGGCCAAAATCACAGAGAGCAGTGGGTTTTAGGGACACCAGGGTAAATGCACAGATGGCCCTGAGAAGGAGAGGGCTAGACCAGCCTCTGCATGCAGTGGCGCTTAATAAACATTAGCACACAGGAGGGGGTCAGTGGTCACTGGGGCCAGAACGGGAAGCAGGAATCCGGGTGGGGCCACCCTCAGGACCACTCGTCCCACCTCAGTCTAGGTGGCACTCCACGTGACCTGCAGACTTCACGGTGCACCGAGGAGGGAAGGCCCCAGCGAAGGTGACAACTGATGATCCCAAGAAGCAGGGCGAGGGAAGAGGGGTCCACATATTATAACTGAAGGGCCGCAGAGGGGTGCTGGGTCCCGAGGAGCAGAGCCAGCGCAAAGAGATGCAACTGGCGCTGGACGTAGTGGCCGGTTAGGGGTGGAGGTGAGGATGCCCATTCACAGAACACAGGAAAGATGGGAAGTTGACCAGAGGAGTGGGGGGAGGGAAGGGCCATCGCTGGGCTGGGTGGATCTGGGCTCTTCCGGAGGCTGAGAGAGGAGCTGAGTACACAACAGTGGGGCAGTCACTGTAAGCAAAGCCAGGGAGGGGTGTCGGGGACAGAGGGGACACAGGGAGAGGGGAGGGTGACCGGGGGCACAAAGAGATCTATAGCAGTCGGGAGGGATGCTGTGGAAAGAAGTCCTTTTTTTTTTTAGCTCTGTCCTGACCATTCTGTTTAAAGTGCAGTCCTCACCCCACCGTCACCCTATACTCTCCTCGTTCTATTTTTCCAAAAAACCTATCACTATATTTATAGACTATCTCTCACCCGAATGGAGGCTTAAAGAAAGCAGATGTTTTTGTCAGTGACATTTTTTCCAGCACCTAGAAACTTCCTGACATATACAAGGTGCTCAATAAACACTTACTGGGTGAGTGAGTGAAGAACAAGGGAGAAACGCTTGCCCTGTAGGGTGTCTAGACCTGTGATGGAGTTACAGGGTCAGGATGGTGTTGGCCAAGGGGGCAGAGCCCAGAAGCAGATGGAAGCTCCAGTGCAGACCAGTAAACGTTGCCAGGAGCTGGTTACGCGTATAAAAAAAAAGTGAAATTGGATCCCTATCTTGAACCAAACACAAAAGATCGCTTCCAGATGGGTAAGCACTTGTATGTGAAAATCAAAACTGTGAAAGTAAAAGCTACGGGAGAATATGCACTCGAGACTGGGAAGGGTTTGTTAAGATAGGAAACGGGAAAATCACAAAGGAAAAGGCAGACAAATTCCACCACATCCTAATCAGGAACTGCATCAAAAGACAAAAGGCAGGGGCTTCCCTGGCAGTCCTGTGGTTAAGAATCTGCACTTCCACTGCAGGGGGTACGGGTTCCATCCCTGGTCCTGGAACTAAGACCCCGCATGCCTCTTGGTGCAGCCAAAAAAAGGCAGAGGGGCAGAGGGCGGAGGTGAGGAAGGGTCTGTGCGGGGACAGAGCAGGGGCCCACTCGCAGAGGAAGCTATGGGCAGACGCTACGGGCAGATGCCAGTCTCATTATCTCATTAATAATCAGCAAACTCTCAATAAACCCCAGTGAGAGACCACTCCATACCCACCCGTTTCCCAAACAGGAACGGCCAAGCGTGGTGGACCTGAGCAATCACTCTTGCCGTCCACGCCGCCCCCCTCACCAGGCAAGTGGGGGCAGCGCAGTGGGTGTTCTGGCTTCCTTTCTTAGCTTTTTTTTTTTTTTTTTATTGAAGTATAGTGGATTCAGTTGAAATTAGTTTCAGGCATACAGCATAGTGATTCAGTATTTTTACAGTTTATACTCCATTAAAAGTTACCACAGATGCATAAGAGTGGCTGGCCCCTGGTACTCGGGTTACATCTGCATCTCTGTCCTCACCCCTCAGGGCAGGAGGCATGGTGTGAGTGTCCTGAGGTCACAGCCGGTCACCTTTCACAGGTGATTCTCCTGGGAGTTCAGTGGGACTAAGTTTTGGTTTTCTTTAAACTCTCCATGTATTTTGGAATATACTATCTTTTTGCATGTATGACAACTTTTTAAGGAAAAAGAAGATTCCATCCTTCTGGTCAGAGAAAAATGATTTGAAAAATAGGATTCAGAGCTCCGATCTCTGTAGATTTTACATATTGTATGTTTTGCTTTTCCTTAAAGATGAGGATTATGTCTTATTTATACTTTTATTCTCAGTCCTTGCTGCATAATAGGTGCTAAATAAATGATTAGGTGTCTTGAAAAGAATGGAGAATAAGTACCTCAAAAGGCTGTGTCCTCAGGAACCCTGTGACTCTAGAGAATTCCAGGGGGTTCAAGGGAAGTAAGTCCAGGGTTGAATTAAGCTGTGACTAAAGAATTAGTAAGAATGATGCCAATCTTTATACAGATGCTCTTTTTTTTTCCAACTGGATGGTGACCCATTAGTGGGAGCAAACTTTTTAAAAAATTAATTAGTTAATTAATTCATTTTTGGATGCGTTGTGTCTTTGTTGTGGTGCGTGGGCTTCTCTTCTCATTGCGGTGGCTTCTCTTGTTGCGGAGCACGGGCTCTAGGTGCGTGGGCTTCAGTAGTTGTGGCATGCGGTCTCAGTAGTTGTGGCTCTCAGGCTCTAGAGCAGAGGCTCAGTAGTTGTGGTGCACGGGCTTAGTTGCTCCGTGGCACGTGGTATCTTCCCGGACCAGGGCTCGAACACGTGTCCCCCACGTTGGCAGGCGGATTCTTAACCCCTGCGCCACCAGGGAAGCCCTTGGATGCTCTTTTAAAACACTTCCCAATACACATCACCTCTTATTACAAAGTTTTCTTGTTAGTTATACTTATCTATTCTATGGAAGAGTTTAGTGTATATATTTAATAAGAATCATGCTTATCTGAATCTCAGGTGGAATTTGCCCCAAGAGAAGGCCCACTTGCCCTGTGAGAGTCCTTGGATGGAGACGGGGTCCCCGACGAGCAACAGGGGGCACCCCGGGGATTGGACTCAGGTCTGAGCTGATGC
Source organism: Grampus griseus (assembly GCF_964374135.1). Classification (NCBI taxonomy): domain Eukaryota; kingdom Metazoa; phylum Chordata; class Mammalia; order Artiodactyla; family Delphinidae; genus Grampus; species Grampus griseus. The sequence goes on along the minus strand of NC_139014.1, from coordinate 13,083,782 downwards.
ACAGCCCCGAATGATCACAACAGATCCGGGCTAAAACAGGGGCCCATACACCAAAGACCACCCAGACGGCCTCACCTGGCCTTGAGGGGGCTGAGGGTATGTGGGGAGTAGAGGCAGGGACCCCAGTGTCACCTGGTAGCTCAGGGGCCTCTAACTGGTGGGCAGATCTGGGCACCTGGATCCCCTGCAGTGTGGGCGGTTCCTGGGGGCTGAGGGGTTCTTGGGGTCAGAACGGAGTTTCTCGTGAAGAACTGGAGGGTCGACCGAGAGACGTGCAGGGAGGGAGGAACAAACGGAGGGAGGTGGGGTTTAAAACCTGCCCGCCCTCTCGCCGGGGCAGAGGGCAGCACCTGGCTCCCGTGGGTCCCATTACTCCCTGGGAGAGGGCTGGCCAAATCCAGGGGCTAACGTAATCCAGGTGATTCTTTGGATTGGGTCCCAAAGGCCCTGGGAGGCCCCTTCAGGCTCCCTAACTCCGGGGACTCCCAGTGTGTGGCCCGAGGTGGACCTCTTGCAGGTGTAGAAATTGGGGGGGTCCCTTTGGAGCAGGTGTGAGGGGAGTCAACAGAGAGGGATGGGTGTTGGGTCCTGCCAGGTCCAGCGATACCCACTGTCTTCCTCCCCACTGGAGCCGTGGAAGGTGCTGGGCCGTGCCCGGAGGACCCGACAGGCCCCGGCCGCATCCAGCTTTGCCTCCCCTGGGCCTCTCCTCGCCCAGGACCTCAGCGGGCAGCGGCCCCCATAGCCACAAAACCTGTCCAGGCCAGATGTCCAGGGAAGGAGACGGGCGAAGCAGGGCAGTCACTGGTGCCCTGGGGAGGGCCACGGGGGGAAGACCCAGGGCAGCATATCCCCCAACCCAGGTCCCCACTGAGCTCCCAGGAGAAGCACCTGCTGGAAGGTGACCGGCTGTGACCTCAGGACGCTCACACCCTCCCTCCTGCCCTGAGGGGTGAGGACAAGGGTGCAGATGTGACCCAGGTACCAGGGGCCAGCCACTCTTATACATACTTTTGAAATGAGGTATTTAATAATAATAAAAAAAGTGCCGGACACAGCCGGATCCAGGACATGAGAAGAAAGTAAAAGGGAACTAAACCCAAACTTAACAGGAAGTGGTGAGAAAACGGGGAACAGAGAAAGTGGGGATGGGACCGAACATTTGTCTTTCCAGTTAGCCTATTGTGGCGACTCTTTGGGGAAAGTGCTGGTGACAGTGAGCAAAACGTGGCTGGAAAAGGAGCAGGAAGGGCAGTGAGCAAAATGTGTCTCCCAAACGCGGTGGTTTGTCTTCACATGTAAACATCTCTCCTTTCAGGTCACAAGGGAAAAGTCTTGGATAGCGGCCTGTCTGATGGCACTGGGGACCCAGGACAGCTCAGAGAGCCTGACAGTTAAGTCAGCCACCTGGGCCTGAGGGCGTCTGTCCCCTCCCCACACAGGGACCTCAGCCTCCACTTGGGTGGGCTGTCAGGCTGTCCCAATGGTACACATCCTGATTAGGCCTCAGTCCGACCCTGAGACCAGGCTCGCTCCCACACGTCCTGTGGCCTTTGAGTGACGGGGGTCCCTGGGGTGCAGCCCCTGGCAGCCCCCTGCTCTGGGCTGACCCACGGAAGACAGGCAGAGGAGCCTCGTGTGCTGCTTCCCGGTCCCTGCCTCTTAGCTCACGGCTCTCGTGGTAGGAGGAGCAGCTGCCCGGCTGGGACTTTCCTTTTCCAGATGCTGGGTGTCTCCTCATTTGGCGGTGTTGCCAGCCCACAGGTACCTCCCTCGGCCTCACCCGGCTCCCCCTGCTGGGCCCACAGACGCCCTCCCTGTTCACATGCCCACTTCCCAGGACACAGCCACAAGGCCCATTTCCTGAGCAAAGCCTGCCCAAGGTGGGAAGTTTTCCTCGCTCTGACCCTGTCCCTGTCTGGGGGCCCTAAGTCACACAGCCTTGCAGGTTGACCCCACTGGCCTTGCCCTTGCCCCAACTGCACTCCCATCATGTGCCCAAGCTCCTTCTAGCGCGGGCCTCCCACCTGCCTGCCCCTCCCTGCTGTGCACAGATGGGTCTCCTCTCTGGCTCCCACCCGAGTTCCCTTTCCAGGAACCTGTCTGGAGTTCAGTGCAAACGAATTAGGTCAGACTTGCCTAGATGTGAGGAAAGCCCAGCACCCCAGCATGGCTCCTTCCTGCCATTTGTACAGGCCTGGGGACCCGGGACCATCTCCTCCCCACCCCGAGCTCCCCACCCTCCAGCCAGCGGCCATACCGCCCCTGCCTTTGCCTCCGTCCCACTCGCTTTCCCGCCGGGCTGCTCTGACCCTTCATGCTTTCTCAGCCACGCACCTCGCTGAGGTTTCCCAACTGCGTCAAACAGACGAAAGCACAGTCACTTTCTCAGGTGTTTTCCCAGCAGAGCTGCCCAGGTCCCTTCTTCTGAGGCCCCTTCACCCAGAGTGGGCAGGGGAGGCACCCAAGCCCAGGACAGGGTGTGCTCCTGGCTCTTGCCCAGACCAGGAGAAGAGGCTTCTGCACCCACGTCTTCAACCCCGAGTAGAGGGAGAGTGTGCTGACCATCTTGGGACTGTGGCCAGGCCTGTCAACCCCGCAGGTCAGCCCTGTAGACATCCTCCCCTCGACCCTCCTGGATCCAGATTTCCTACTGCACGTGGGAGGGTGGGACACTGTCACTTCCAAGGTCCATCGACGTCTGTCCGCACTGTAGTCCATTCTGTCCACGGCCCTGCATGATGTCTCAGCATTGACATGGTAGCAGGACAGACAGTGGGGGTGGGTTTTGAAACTTCATGCTGGTCTCTGCTCCCAAGTTACCAACAATTTAAGGAATGTCAGAGGTCTGGGGTCAGAATGTAAACAAGGCATGGCACAGCATCGGTGGGGGCAGTGACCTTGCTGTGAACTGCAGGGTGTTCCTGACGCCTCAGAGGACCATTTGAAGTTCACAGCTTAAGCTAACAGCTTTCAAGTTCCAGAAAAGTTGCCTACCTGTTATTTTCTCATGTGTTCTTTCTCTTCTTAGGCACATGGCGTGGGTAAGCAGCCCCAGTATGGACCATCTCGGTACCGCTGTCTTGGTTGCACGAGGATCAGCCCAGACGGCAGCTCAAGGGCCAGGATAGGACCAGCGTCTGTCCCCGAGAGACCTCGATGGCCGGCCTCGGCCCCAGAGGCAGAGGGACAAGTCTGAAAGGGGCTTCTCTGAGGACAGGGTCACAGTAAAGAAAAGGCAGCATGCAAACGTCAACGGGGAGGGAAAGAAGCGGGTTTTGTAGGAAGACATTCCCCAGGAAGAAAGCGGGGATTATTCGAGATCTGATGATTCTGCCATAAGAAACAGAAGCTCTGATAGGAAAATATATACACAAGGGCACGCCGAGGCAGGGGGTGGGTGGGTGGGTGGCAGTGGTGGGGAAGTAGGATTCACGTCATGAACTTTCATACTGTTTCCATTCTCTTAGCTTGCTTGGGCATTATTCGTAGAAAAAAACAGATAAGAAGGAAGCGATTTGGGAAGGACTGAGGCTGCGTGGATGCTGGGTGAGCAGAGCTGCTTGTCGTCTCCGCAGACCCAGGACCCTGCCCCAGACACCACCTCCCAGGCTGTGGGTGGACGGCACAGCAAACACTGGAGTCATCTCCTTAGTCCCCGAGAATCCGAAGGCTCTGGAGCTGCAGCTGCGCCCACCGGCCCTCCCCACCACTGCCTCCCATGGGAGGGCTGGGGGACTCGCAGTATCAACCTGTCTGAGGATTAGTCATCTCGATCCCAAGAGGAGAAGTTGTCCTAAATCACAGAATTAGAGTTTGACACGAGAGAAGAAAGGGAATAAAGTGGATTCTAGAACAAAAGTCATGATTCTGTAACATGGCTTAGGGGATGAAAAGCTGAACCCCAACCCTGCTCAAGCATTTGGATTCCACGCTGTCTGCGGAGGATGGAAAAGCACCATGGGGGACTCAGCCCTGTCCTTTGGGACAGTCCTGGGGCTCTGACTGCACACACCTGGACTTTCCTGGGCAGAGCAGAGGCCTGATGAGCCCCCAGCGCCCTCCGTCTGAGTTACTCTGAGTCTCTGGAGCAGGGAGGCGGGTGTACCTGGAGCTGGGCCACCAGTGGGGAGAGAACGATCCTGAGATGGACCCAGAATGTTCCAGCTGCTCTACCAGGAAGAGGGAGGAACGGGCAGGTGGCCAAGCTGTGGGTGCCTGGAAAGCCACGGGGCCTGTCACAGCTGCCACCACACGAGGGCCACATGGAAGCCCTGCTTCATCCCCCAGAGATCACAGACAGCAGCTGTGATGAGGATCTGAGGCGGGGATTCACTGCGCAGTCGATGTGGCCCCCGCAGAATAATATGCCTGCCCTTCTGGCGTCGTTGGCCACGGAGCAGGGGGCCCCAAGAGGGTAAGGAAACCAGAAGAGCCTCTGTTGCTGGTGATGCTACCGGGAGCTCAGCCAGGAAGGTGCCCCGCGCTGCAATTCAGAGCGCGTATGGCCTGGTCTCCATGGGGACAGGACATGGACAGGCCTGGCGACATTGGCCCCTTTGGGTGTATCACTTCAGCTGGCAGGGCTCTGAGTGAGATTCTGGCCAGGAGCCAGTAAGACTCCCCGAAATCTTCACAAGCAGCTCTCAAATGTTGGGGGGGGGTCTCTGAAAACAACACCCAGGCAGGACCCACATCCTTTGTTTTTAAAATTAAAGTACTTCTCTGCTCTTGCTAAAGAGATCACATGAGCTCCCCAGGCAAGGCCTCCTAACAGGCCATCAGCATCCCCTCATTTGGGGAGTTCCTGTCCCACTGTTTATGCCTAATTAGTTTAGAATGGAATAAAAGTATTAACAAGGAGCGCAAAAGCCAAAACCAACGTGGTTCCAACCAATCAACAAGAGTTCATAGGCCTGTTTCCATCTATAACTAGCATCTGTAAGTAGATTACATTTGACTCAAATAACATTTTTCATTATGGCTCCTTAAGGGAGAGGAAAATAGAAAAGCCAAGATGGGAGGGTTAGTCTGGTGGCCCTTATTTGCAAAGTACTTCTTCCAGGTCTGACTGGGATCCTCACTGTGGCCACTCCCCATCCTAGAAGCTGGGGTCAGCAGGAATGAGTTAGGGCCCGAGTTCAGGGTGGCCCGGGATCAGCACAGGGGAAGGAAGAGCATGCAGATACTGTGGTGGTAACTGGCCAAGCCCATCCTCCAATGCCCGCCCCGCCCCACCTGACACCTCTGTGCCCCCAGAGGTGAGATCCCACCAAGTATTCTATGCTGACTGCACTCCAGCCCCAGCCCCATTCCAAGCATCACTGTGCAGGAGACAAGTGGAGAGATGCCGTATGCTAAGGAGTCTGGACTCCAGCAGGCTGGGTGTTTGTCTTTCCTGTGGGATAGGAGGGTACCTCTAGAGTCAGACTGGCTGCCTTCCAGTCATCATCAGAGAAAAGAGGTTGGGGCTTTCGTATCCAGGCCATGTGGGAGTTCACCAAAGTCCAGGTAGGCCCAGGGTCAAGGAAAACAAAAAAGGGGAGGTGCTAACATTTACTGAGCCCTTTCTAATGCCAGCCACCTGCTAGGTGCATAGCTGTGTCATCTCACATGACCAAAAAGCCCAAGTTAGATGACAACCCAAAGAGTGCCACTGGGATCAGCTTAAGAGGCAGAGTCCAAGGCAAGGAGCAGATGCTATGAAGCAGAAGAAACATGAGGGGGGAGAAAGGACAGAAAATACCAAAATCAGGAATAAAAGAGGAGTCATCACTACTGACTCTACAGACATTAAAAGGAGTATAAAACAACACTATGAACAGCTTTATGTCAATAATTAGACAGCTTAGATGAAATGGACAAATTCCTAGAAAGACACAAATTACCAAAACTGACTCAAGAAGAAATAGAATCTGAAGAGATCTATAACACATAAAGATATTGAATTAATAATTAACATCAGCCCACAAGGAAAAACCATTTGACTCCATTGGTGAATTCTAGCAAATACTGAAAGAAGAAATGACAGCAATCATTCACAAACTATTCAAAAAAAAATAGAAGAGGGGGGAATGCATCCCAATTCATTCGATGAGGTCAGTATTATCTTGATATTCTAGCCAAAGACATAACAAGAAAAAAAATCATATTCCAATAACCTTCACGAATATAGACACAAAAATCCTTAGCAGAACATTAGCAAACCAAATCCAGCAATATTTAAAATTACTCCCCTTGCAAGAGGTATAACACCCAAAAGTTGGTTTAATATTCAACATTTTGTTAATGGAATACACTGTTTATATAATAAAGAACAAAACCCTCATGATCATCTCAATAGACTCAAAAAAAAAAGGCATTTGGCAAAATCCAACACTTGTTCATGATAAAACATTTTCGCAAATGAGGAACAGAAATGGAAATTCCTCCCCTTGACAAAGGGCATCTATGTAATTTAATAGATCACTTAATGATGAAAGATTGATGAAATGCTTTCCCTATAAGATCAGGACTAAGGCAAGAACATCCACTTTTGCCACTTCTATTCAACATTGCACAGGAGTTTTAGCCAATGCAATAAGGCAAAACAAAGTAAAAGTATCTATGTTGGAAAGGAAGAAGTAAAACTGTCATTATTTGCAGATGATCCTATGTACAATCCTAAGAAATCCATCAAAAATACTAAAACTATATACTACTAAAGTTCAGCCAGATCACAGGACACAAGACCAGTATTCAAAAATCAATAACCTTTCTATGTAACAGCAATTACAGTTCTATACAGTGGCAACAAATAATAAAATTAAGAAGAAAATTCCATTCACAATAGCATCCATTTCTTTTAAACTTAAGAATAAATTTAGGGCTTCACTGGTGGTGCAGTGGTTAGGAATCCACCTGCCAATGCAGGGGACATGGGTTCGAGCTCTGGTCCGGGAAGATCCCACATGCCGCGGAGCAACTAAGCCTGTGTGCCACAACTACAGAGCCTGCGCTCTAGAGCCCGTGTGCCACAACTGCTGAAGCCCGCGTGCCTAGAGCCCGTGCTTGGCAACAAGAGAAGCCTCCACAACGAGAAGCCCGCACACCGCGATGAACAGTAGCCCCCGCTCACCGCAACTAGAGAAAGCTCGCGCACAGCAAAGAAGACCCAACGCAGCCAAAAATAAATAAATTAAAAAAAAAAAAAAAAGGGGGCTTCCCTGGTGGCGCAGTGGTTGGGAATCCGCCTGCCAATGCAGGGGACACGGGTTCGAATTCTGATCCAGGAGGATCCCACATGCTGCGGGGCAACTGGGCCCGTGCGCCACAACTACTGAGCCTGCGCTCTAGAGCTCGCGAGCCACAACAGCTGGGGCCGGCGTGCCTGGAGCCTGGGCTCTGCAACGAGAGAAGCCACTGCAGTGAGAGGCCTGTGCACCGCAACGAACGCAACGAAGAGTGGCCCCCGCTCGCTGCAGCGAGAGAAAGCCCGCGTGCATCAACAAAGACCCAATGCAGCAAAAAAAAAAAAAGAATAAATTTAGTCAATAACAAAAGAAGTCCAAAACGTGTACACTGAAAACTATTACAAAGCATTGCTGAAAGACATTAAAGAAGATCTAACTACATGGAGAGGCATTTCATGTTCATGGACTGAAATACTATGTATTTTTAGGTAGCAATTCTCCCCCAATGGATCTGTAAACTCCACATGACCCCTATTGAAATTCTTTCATTCTCTTTTTGCAGAAAATAACAAGCTAATCCTAAAATGTATGTGGAACTACAAAGGACACAGAATACCAGAACAATTTTAAACAGAAGAACAAAATTGTAGGACTTAACATTTCCTAATTTCAACACTTACTACAAAGTGACAGTAATCAAGATAGCGTGGAACTGGCTTTAAGGACAGACATATAGATCAATGGAAGAGAATTGAGGCCCAGAAGCAAACTCTCACATTTTTGTTCAGTGGATTTTCAACAAAGGTAATGCAGAGGGGAAGGGACAGTCTTTTCAACAAGTGACGCTGGAACAATTGTATATCCATATGCCAAAAAGGTGAATGTAGACTGTTTCCTGACACACACACACACACACACACACACACACAAACACACACAACCACTCAAAAGGGATCACGAACCTAAATGTAATAGCTAAATCTATAAAACTTCTAGGAGAAAATGTAGGAGAAAAAGCTCTGTGACCTAGGGTTAGGCAAAGAGTTCTTACATACAATACCAAAAGCATAATCCTTAAAAGGACAAACTGATAAATGAGACTTCATCAAAATTAAAAATGTTTGCACTTCAAAAGACATCATTGAAAAAGTGAAGAGGTAAGACAGAGACTAGAAAATACAAATTATGTATTTTACAAAGGATTTGTATCTAGAATATATAAAGAACTCTTAAAACTCTATAATACGAAGACAAAAAACCCAGTTTAAAAATGGACAAGAGGTTTGAGTAGATATAATAAATGAATCGCTTGTGTCCATCAACAGATGAATGGATAACGAAGACGTGATATATACACAGTGGAATACTACTCAGCCATAAAAAAGAATGAAATACTGCCATTTGCAGCAACATGGATGGACCAGGAGGGCATTGTGCTAAGTGAAATAAGTAGGACAGAGAAAGACAAATCCTGTATGACATCACCTATGTATGGAATCTAAAGACTACAGCAAACTAGTGAATATAACAAAAAAGAAGCAGACCACAGATATAGAGGACAAACTCATAGATATAGATATGGAGTGGACTGAGAGTTTGGGGTTGGTACGTGCAAACTATCACATTTAGAATGGATAAACAATGAGGTCCTACTGTATAGCAAAGGGAACTATATCCAATCTCCTGGGATAAACCATAATGGAAAAGAATATAAAAAAGAACGTATGTATGTGTATAACTGAGTCACGTTGCTGTATAGCAGAGACCGACACAACATTGTAAATCAACTATACTTCAATAAAAAAATAAAATAAAATAGAATACAAACTAGTGGTTACCAGTGGGGAGAGGAAATGGGGGAAGGGCAATATAGGGGTAGGGGATTAAGAGGTACAAACTATTATGTATGAAATAAGCTACAAGAATGTATTATACAACGTGGGTAATATAGCTAATATTTTATAATAACTATAAATGGAATATAATCTTTAAAAATTGTGTATCACTATATTGTACACCTGTAACCTATATAATATTGTACATTAACTATACTTCAATAAAGAAATTAAGTGTCTTTAAATATATATGAAAAACTGGACTAAGTACCTCACATATTCTGTCACTTAATAAAAATTAAAAATAATAATAAATCAATGTCTTTGCACAAAATGTTTTTAAACATGAAAAGATGCTCAACATCATTAGTCAATAGGGAACTGCAAATTAAAGCCCACAATGAGATACTACTCACACCCACTAAAATGACTGTTATCAAAAAGATAAAATAACAAGTGTTGACCAGGATGTAGAGGAACTGGAGCGCTCACACATTTCTGGTGGGAAAGAAAAAACCGAAGAGCCATGTTAGAAAATAATTTGGCATTTTCTTTGAAAGTTAAATATAAACTTACTATTTAACCAAATGATTCCACTCCTAGGTATCGACTTAAGAGAAGTGAAAACATATGTCCGCACAAAGACTTGAATGTGAATGTTCACAGCAGAATTATTTATAATGGCCAAAACCTGGAAACCATTCAATGTTCATTAACTGGTGAATGAATAAACAAGATGTGGTCTATCCATACAATGGGATTCAATTCAGCAACATAAAGGAACAAACTACTGATGCATGCTACAACATGGATGAATCTCAAAACATGATACAAAAGACTACCTATTTTACGATTCCATTTATACGGAAGGTCCCTAAAGGGCACATTTATAGGGACAGCAAACAGATTAGTGGTTGCCTGGAGTTGAGAGGGGTTTGAGGGATTGACTGCTAATGGGCATGAGGGATGTTCTGGAGGTAATGAAAATTTTCTACAACTTTCAGGGTTATGGTGATCACTGTGCAATTTATAAATTAACTAAAAAGAGTGCATTTTACACTTAAAATGAATGAGTTTTATGCATATTATACCTCAGTAAAGCTATTTATAAAAAGCAGCATCAGGAATGCTACAGACTGGTGTTGCTGCAGTTTGAAAGAAGAGCACACAGGGAAGAGAGGAATAGGCTAGAAGGGCTCCCCCGCTCAGGGGACTGACTCAACAATAACCAAACTCCTAGAGACTGACGTACAAACCAAAATGCCAACACTTCAATTTACCACTCATCTGCCCATCGGTATTTCCTCATTCAATAGGCAACTCTTCAAAGGAAGCCAAGTTATGATCAGAAAATTAACAGGGAATCAGTGCTAGCGGAATAGACAAATGAGCCTAAGAGGGGAATTGTTAATATGCAGTGGGGACACCCACCTCCGCCCCAGGACTATGCCTCCCATGAAGGTCAGAATCCCATATTCAGGGCCAAGGCACCCTCCTTCCAAGCAATGCTGGAGAACAAAGCCAGATCTGTCTCCCTGGGCTCCCTTTTCTAGGTGCCATGCCGACCACACCCAACCATTTATACATCTTTTCAGGCGGAGCAATAAAATGCCTTAGAGAAGCACTTCTGTATCAGCCTGGACAGCAAACACCTCACAGTCAGAGCCAATCTGTTAGGCCATTTCCCAAATGGCTCATCTCTTACATTTGGATTCTCCTTAACCTCATTTTTGAATTTACTTTGGGAGCATTATGTGCCAATCTGGGTCAGCATCCCTGCTCAAGCGTCACTCTCCCTGGCCTGGGCTGGGCTGCTCAAGGACCCAGCACTTCTCCATTGGAGTTTCTCCAACAGGTGAGCTGACAGTGCCAAGGAAACTGCTATGTGACGGCTCAGCCATAAGGCTAGTCCCCAAATCTCTCAGGGACCCTGTGGTGTCAAGTGAGCTAAAACACACCTGGCCCCAGGCCCAATCCTCCCCCAGACCTCTGTACACACACAAAGGGTTAAAGACCCTGCAGAGAATGAAAGATGTCCAGCCTCCACACCCAGATCCCTCTGCTTGCTTCTACAGCAGGAGTGCTGAACGGGGCTTCTGTGATGGACTGAGGATGTGGCCCAAGCCAGTGGCCCAAACAGGAAAACCCCAGAATCAGGGTAACTGGCTGGTGGAGCCTTGGGCTGGTGTGCTGAGTGGTGGGTAACAGTCCCTGTGCTGCTTTCCCAGTGCAGCTGCAGGGACGGGCGGTCAGCTCCACCACTGCCAGGGCCACCGATGCGCTGGAGCCGGGCTTCCTGTGTGATGGGGCCCAGAGCTCTCGGAGCCCGGTCGGTCTGAGGCTTGAACACCACGGTGGCACCTCTGGGAGCTGGGCGTGGCGTGGACTGACCGCCGGCCAGCAAGCCCCACAAGGGTGCCTACCCACGTGGCCTGGCAGTGGCCAGCTCTCCTAGACAGCCACAGCCTCAGTCTCCCAGTGGCCTCTGCTTCTTAGCTTTGTGTTGCTGGGGGCAGCCACCCATGAAAGAGGCAGGCATGACCTGGGTCAAACTGTGCAGATCCTGGTGCTCTCAGAAGGGCCTCCAAGCAGTGTTTGCTGAGAGCCAAAGGCAGAACACAGAGTCACCAGCTGAGGCTCCCAGGCCTCTTCTGAGTTGAAAGGGAGAGGCTAAACCCCAACTGCCCGGGAGCATGGACAGCTCCTGCCTCCCAGCTGACCCTCCAGCCCGCTGTGAGGTCACCGAGAGCCGTCAGCTTCCCCAGCCTCTGCCACAGAGTAGGACTGGAGGCAGCGAGGCCAACAGGAACCTTCCCGTAGGTGGCCCATGCCTGGAAGCGGGGGTGTGAAGGGCAGATGCGGCTGCGTGTAGTAAGCGCAGCACCAGCACCACTTCCTGAGTGCTACGTGGGGGATCTGGAGAGGGGATTGAACTCTTCTTTTAATTAAAAACAGAGAAAACGTTTAAAATACATACAGCAAACACTTAGGACCAGTTGAGGTGGAGAGAGCAAAGGAAGGGGGGAAAGTAAAGAAAAAACTGGAGGCAGAAAGAGAGAAAATTGGCAGGATGGGGAAAGGAGGAAACTGGTGGAGAGAATGAGAGGCAATTGCGGGAACCAGGGCAAGTCAGTGAGTGTTCACAAACCAGTCCATCCCACCTGTGTCTGGCTGTGCTCTGGGCTCCCTGTCTTTGAAGGGTTTACAGCAAGGGTTGTTCCTGGATCCCTAACAGCCACTCCAGTTCTCCAACTATATGAGCTGTGGCCGAATTCACATCCAACTAGCTTGGATCAAGCGCCGCGTATGTAAAGCTTTGAACGTGTAGTTCTGCCTGGGCAGATGCTGACTGAGGGGGCCTGGAGGGGATGATGGGAGACACACTTTGTTCTTAGAAGTCCCGTGGTTGACTGTGACCTGCGGAGACCGAGACCCAGCTGGCCAGAAGTTCACATGTGCTGTCAGCTTGGAGGTGGGGGCCCTTCCTACGTGTGAGGAAATTGCTCCTTAGGGTAAGGATCCTGACCAAGGTCACAGACAGTGGGCTGTGAGGACAAGATTCCAATCCAGGTCATCTGACCAAGTTCAGGGATTTCAGCTGCTCTGTGTGAGGTGAAGAAGGGATCGTACTCTAGCCCAGACCAGCCCAAAGTCTGCAGCAGATTCTCACCTCGGAAGAGGAGACCCATTTTAGGGTGTCTAAACCTCCTGAGTTCAGTGTGACAGTGTGCGGTTTTCTGGGAAGAGGATCTAGACCTTTGAAGACCTTTTCCCTTTTTTTAAAAAATGTCCCTTTACTTAAACGTACATTCGTGTAATTTTCAATAAAAGCACGGGTGTCATCACACCGTGATTCTTGAGTGAAGTCTGTTTTGTTTCCTCCTGTATTTTTGCTTTGCTGATCCTTCTTGCACCTCCACCACACCAACCCTAAGCCCTTCCCAGGTAACCCAGGTTAAAGAACAGCTGTGTGCCCCCCACCCCGTATGCAAATAGACAGTGGCTGAGCGAGACAGGGAGCAGAGGCAGCCACGCCTCCGGCAGGGAGAAGTGTGTTATCACCAACAGCGTTTAGAATTGCTGATGCATGGTGATAATAAAAAGGAGACAAACTTCTAGGCACCTGTATTACTGTTTTAACATTCTCTACAGACGTGGTACCCAATTACGGTCTATACCCGGGACAAACTGCACCATCTTCCCACGTTGGTATAGCACTGGAAATACACACACAAACGTAGACAAATATATAAGAGTTTGTTATCCCATTTTTGTAAAACTGTCACCCCTTCCATGTCAACATAGTTCTTTTTTTTTTTAATTTATATATTTTTGGCTGTGTTGGGTATTCGTTGCTGCATGCGGGCTTTCTCTAGTTGCGGCGAGTGGGGGCTCCTCTTTGTTGCGGTGCGCGGGTTTCTCATTGCGGTGGCTTCTCTTGTTGTGGAGCACAGGCTCTAGAGAGCGTGGGCTTCAGTAGTTGTGGCATGCGGGCTCAGTAGTTGTGGCACGTGGGCTCTAGAGTGCAGGCTCAGTAGTTGTGGCGCACGGGCTTAGTTGCTCTGCGTCATGTGGGATCTTCCCGGACCAGGGCTCGAACCCATGTTTCCTGCATTGGCAGGCGGATTCTTAACTACTGCGCCACCAGGGAAGTCCTCAACATAGTTCTAATTCATGTTTTTTACTGTGTGCATAACAGTGCATGTTATAGATGAGCTATTATTTCTTAACCATTTCCCCACTGATGGGATTCATATTGCTTATAGTTTTTATTGTGTCTTCATTCTTGAAGACTATTTTCTCCTTCTCCCTGTTTCTCAGAGCAGGCACCCCCCACTGGATCCTCAGTCCTTGGAAGACTGACCCAGGGATGCTCTGTTGTTTCCCTCACCTCCAGCTCCGAGATCACAGACCCGCAGGCTTTAAAGCCTTTAAAGCCCCTGAAGAAACCACTTATCTTTGAGCCTCGCCCTTGAACTTTGAGAGCCTGCAGATCTTTATCAGGGAAGGGTTTTAGTTAACTCCCCCTTTTCACATCTTTTCACCTTTTATTCTTAAAACAATGAGCTTGCATAGGAAACCTATATATACATATAGCTGATTCACTTCATTGTACAGCAGAAACTAACACAACGTTGTAAAGCAATTATACTCAAAAAAAAAAAAAAAAAAGAACAGTGGGTGTTCCAAGCAGAGATGGGATGCCTGTCCCTCCCCTACTCCCCAACTCAAAGCAACTGAAAATCTCCCACGACATCCCCTCCCTCCATCATGGGTCACCCATCTCATCCCGAGGTGAAGTGTGTCATGCTAAGGTTGGCCGGAAAAGAAAGGTTGAACATCCCTTTGAAAAATAACTGAAATGGAAATTTCAGAAGAGACACAGGCCACAAGCTGCCACCACCCCATCCTCCCCCAGAGGCTGTGGGGTCCGAATACATCTCATGCCTGTTCTCTCCATCAGCACAGGCAGCCAGTTCCTAGGAGGAGCTGTGAGGTCCAGCCAGGAGGGAGTGAAGCTCTCAAGTCACATCAGAGGAGGAGGAGAAAGTAAATCCAGAATAAGCTCCAGGTGATTCTGCGGGTGAGGCATTAAGGACCCTTGAACAACCCAGACTAATCTCTTCCATTTGCCTTTATCCGACTCAGACATTCTTTGGAGATAAGTCACCCAACAGAGTAACATTCACCAGGAAAAGTGCATCTTCGTTCGTGTGTAACTACATCTCCCCTCCGACTTCCCTTTCACTCCCTGACGTCTCACCACGCAAATAACAGAACGGGAAGTGAGAGTGAGGGAAGAGGACCGGGGTGGGGCTTCCTGCCTGTGATCTGAGCAACCCTGGGGGACCTCCCCCTGCCCAGGACAAATCCCCACTCTTTCATCACGGCCAAAACCCCAGCACCACAGGTGGAAACTTCGGAATTTTTCATCACTCATTACACCAAGCAGCTTGGTATTTTGCATATGACTAACATATAACTCCCCAGTAAGATAAAACGAACACAAAATCAATTATCTTATTAAATAAAGCAAATAACACTACAGCTTCTATGTAGATTTCCCGTCACCGTTGCCTTTTTTCACGGTGCTCCAGTGCAGCTGGGAGACTGTGTGTGGGCGTTCCTGTCCTGACAGCGAGATCGCAGGATGCCTAGAGCAGCAGGACCGTCTCACTGTGTTTGTCAGGCGTACATTTTATGGAAGTAACTTACTCGAGTGACCGTGTCTCTGGAGAGAGATCCCACATGCGCTGGAAGGTGGCTCTGTCCAAGGCCCTGAGGCCGCAGACTTCAGCCCCGGCATCTCCTGGTCTGTGCACTAGATTGGTGAGCCATGCACATTAGGGTTTCTGTGCGGGCTTTGGGAATAGGCAGATGAGGATGGCCTCCATTGACTTACAGCATTACTCTCACTGATCCCGTATGATCCAGGCACCCAGGCCTCACAGGGGACGTTCCACAGTCCCGACCGAAGACCAGGGGCAAACGTCAGACACCAGGGTGGGCAGTTTGCCTGGGTTACCCGTCGAGGGGATGGTGATTGCAGCCACCATGGCACACATGGGTCCAGTGGGGAGGTAGGCTTGCTCTGCCCTGTCTGGACCTGTGGCTTCATCACAGCCGGTTGAGATGGAAGTTGGGGGTGCAGAGGACTGCGTGACCCCCACAGCTCCCAGAGGGCCGTGTATGTGCTCGTTTCAGCTTAACACGTGTCAGAAGCTACCTGGGCAAATGGGGTCCAGTGGGGGCACTTATTGGTTTTATAGAGTCTCCTAGCAGAAGACTCATGTCCCCAGGAAGGAAAAGCCTCTAAGCTCTAAGCTATGAGTCCTAACACATCCAAGGGATTTGCTGACCACGAGTTGGCAGAAAGGGAAGGAAAGCTCATCTGAGAGTTACCAGGAGGAGAAAGAGAGGCTTTGGAGAGAATGACCAATTTACCTGTTTTGTAAGTCGCCCAGGAGGGGCCTTGGTGAGTGGGGTGTGGGCACAGAGGGGCACAGGGACGATGGGGGGTGGGGACTCAGGAGGACCACACAGACTTCCCCAGTGCCGGCAACCTCAGTGCTATAACCGAGCACCTCTGTTCCATGGCCACACAGAAGTTAGAAAACCAAGGCCAGGTACTGCTGAGCACGAAGCCATACGCTGCCAGGTTTAGGACGTAAACAGCTGTACGTGCACGCAGCTCGTCCTAAGCCAAAATGAATATTAGCAATTCATGAACCATCCTAAAACCCTCGACGCCCCTCGATTCACTTCCTGAGCCCTGGGGACCAAGAAGCAACACCCAGTCCTGCCTTCCAGGCTCTTGGAGCTCAGCGGGCAGATCAAGACAGGCCAACACTTCATTGCAGTTCAGGGACGGACACCTGGGAGGCAGAGTGGTCCAAGCAGGATGCAGTCACTCTGCCCGGGTTAGGGGGGAGGGGTCAGGAAGACCTCAAACGGAGCAACACCTGAGCAGGTAACACGCGCTCACAGATGAGGGCTAGGAGGCCCCCCAGCAGGGATGGGCAGCCTCGCCCACACCCACGCTGGGGAGGAGGGAGTTAGGATGGGAACTGGTACCACTGAACTTCACCCTCAGGTCAAAGAGTGATCTCGTGAGACCCTAACAGAGCCTTGGTCCTCTCCAAGATGGGTATCGTGGCCAGCAGGATGCCCGGCACCTCTGTGAGCCCCAGATAACATGGCAGCTTCTGAGATCTGAGCACATAGATAAGGAACCCGGACACTTTGTCTTCTAGTCATTCCTGCTTAACTCACCCTGCCAGGGGGTGGGGGGCAGGAGGTTAAGAAGAAATGCTAGTGAGGAAGCAGGCGGGCAGAGCAGGGCAGGGGCAGCTGCAGGCAGAGCCACCCACCCACGGGACCTTCCGAAAAATACTACTCCCTGTGCCTTGATTCTCCAACCGGCAAAAAGGGACATGACACAACCTACCTCCTGGGACTCACCTAGCCAGTACATGGAACAGAATAGAGGCAGGAACATGGGATGCTGGTGTGTGTAAATGTGGTGCCAATAAGACATTATGAATGGACGCCTATCAAACAATGAGGTGACCAACTTAGGTTAGACACACACCTCTCACCAGACACCAGCATCATTCCAAAAGGATCAGAAATGTAAATGTTAAGGAGGAAGATCCTAAGAGTACTAGAGGAAAACAGAAAAAAAGCTTTTTGTTACCTAAAAAAGTCCAGAAGCCATAAAACAAAAGATGAAAATGTTTTAACTAAAAACTCTTTTTTAATGGCCAAAACAACTAACACAAAGTGGAAAGATGAACGATACCAGGCTATTTATACCATGTAGGAAGGGCTAATCTTTACATACAAAGAGCTCTTACAGATCAGTGAACAAATAGTTCACCAAAAAAAGAAATACAAATGGCCCTTGAACACATGAGGTGCTCAAACTCATTCACAATAAGAGGAATAAATTTCAAAACGACATTGAGAAACCACGTTTCACGTATCTGCTTAGCAAAAGCCTAAAGTTTAACCATACACTGGTGGGCAGCACAGGGACACCTCGGACCCTACTGGGCAGGGGGGTGAAATGGTACAAACCCCGGTGGAGGGAAGGCCCTTGCTCAGCAATTCCACTTCTAAGAGTTTATCAAATCAGTGTAAAAAGTAATGTTTTCACATGCATGTTCACATTTGGAAAACATAAGTTAGACTCCACCTTGCACTATACTCCAAAATAAAAATCTGGGTGTTTAAAAGCCAAATTAACAAAACAAGATGAAGTATTAGCTAAAAATATAGGATAATATTTCTATAATCCTGGAATAGGCAGGGTTTTTATGTCTTTAATTTAAAAAATTTTTATTTTGAAATAATTTAAGGGGCTTCCCTGGTGGCACAGTGGTTAAGAATCCGCCTGCCAGTGCAGGGGACATGGGTTCGAGTCCTGGTCCGGGAAGATCCCACATGCTGCAGAGTGACTAAGCCCGTGCACCACAACTACTGAGCCTGCACGCCACAACTACTGAAGCCCATGCGCCTAGAGCCTGTGCCCTGCAACAAGATAAGCCACCGCAATGAGAAGCCCACACACCGCAACGAAGAGTAGCCCCTGCTCGCCGCAACTAGAAAAAGCCCATGCGCAGCAATGAAGACCCAACACAGCCAAAAAATAAAATAAATAAAATTTAAAAAGAAATAATTTAAGATTTAGAGATGCTACAAAAATAATATAAAGAATTCCTGTATACCGTTTACCCAGATTCCCTAAACCGTTAACATTTTAACACATTTACTTTTTTTCTCTCTTCCTCTCTCTGTCTCATATACATGTAACATATATAACCATATATTTATTTGTATGCTGTGTCCCTCACAGTGTATCATATTGAGATAGGCTGGGACCTGGGACCCTTTGCTGCAGTCCTTGCACTTGCATCTAGACAAACATCTCCTTGAGCAACAGAATACAAAGAAACTACAAGGAACTAAAAATCACTGCATACGTGCTCAGCTGGAGCAAATCATGAACAAGATACAAAAAGGCCATAAACCAACTGCCATTTCTGAGGTGCCGGGAGCAAAACCTGGGTCCCCTGCAGGATCCCTGCATACAGCACCACCAAGGGGGTGGACTGACCACCTAAGCCTCCCCTCCATCCAATCTACCCATCAGCCCCCACCCTCACCCCATCTAAGGAACCAGCCCCTGCTCCTTGGAGAGCGAGCAAAGGGCACCTGTTACTTGTTTTCACTCCATTGCGCTGCACAAGTCCCAGTAAAGCTTTGCCTGAATTCCTTGTCTGGCCTCTTAACCATTTTTATTGATTGAAGAGCCCCAAGACCCTGGTCGGTAACACTATCAAGAGGCACGTGATATCTATGTGTCTCATTACAGATAATGTCAGCTTGGATCACTTGCTGAAGGTGGTATCTGCTTGGTTTCCCCACTTATTTTATAATTAACAAGTATTTTGTGAGACGTACTTTGAGACTATGTAAATATACTGTTTCTCATAAAACTTCTACCTACTGGTTTAAAAAATATGATGCATTTTCAGTGTTCTTTACATCCTAAATGCATATTAAGAAGAAAACTGGTCAAATTAGTTATGGCAGGTACATACTATGCAGGTGAGGAAAAGAATACAAAGCTGTACCAATAGGAAAAGCTCTCCAAGAAACAGCATTCAGAGACTTCCCTGGCAGCCCAGTGGTTGGGACTCCATGCTTCCACTGCAGGGGGCACAGGTTCAATCCCTGGTCGGGGAAGTAGGATCCCGCATGCCGCATGGAGTGGCCAAAAAAAAAAAAAAGAAACAGCATTAAATTAAAAAGAATTGTGCACCCCTTAAGTGTGGGCTGTGGTAGTGATTTCCTTCCAAGGAGAACAGGATGGAAAGGGAGAGAAAGAGGTATCTGTCTCCCACATGTTCAGGAATCCAGGGGGCGGGCAGGGCCCCCAGGGTCAGGCTGGGCGATCATTGGAAACGCTGGCAACCCTGTGCCATTGCCCGAGGTCCTTTGTGATGACCTGGGTCCAAGAGCCCAGTGTCTGGGGAGCTGGACAAGAGCAGTGAGCAGAATGGATGGTAACAGGCCCAGCACACGGGCACCAACGTGCGACTTCCAGGGATCCTTCCACTGTAAAACCCACAGCAAAGCGTCCTTGGAAGAATCTCAGACCCATCGGTATATTCTGATGCAAACGTGGTCACCACGCAGTGTGACATTACTGTCATGAGATGAGCAAACGAAGGTAGTCGTTGGGGTGTCTGCTGCCCAGCACACGTGTTCAATCACCTTCTTAAACTCCACAAACACGGGTCACGTGCATACATGTGTCACAGAATGGTCCTGTGGTGGCCAGGTGTGGGACCACCCTTGGGAAGGACACCCCCAGCCCCTGCCCTCCCAGGGGAGCTGGGGTGGAGGTAGAGGTGTGACTGAGCAGGACCCCCTGCCCCAGATGGGCTGCAGGGAGAAGGTCTCCCTCTGAGGGGAGGGGGGACCTTTGTCATGGCCACAGTGACCCTCCAAGCATGGTTGTGCCTTTCTCCAGAGAGAGAGGCCTGGCCTCCACCCACCCCAGAGGAGGACACATCGTGGAGTGGCTTTGGGGAGTGGGCCCCTGAGTGGGCAGCAAAGGGAGTGACGGGACTGATCACGGTCCTGCCCAGGAGAGACCAGACAACCCGAGTCATTGCAAGCGGCCTCTCGAAGGGCACAGCATCTGCCGAGAGTCCTTTCCTTACACCTCTTGGTGCTCTGAGGTCTCAAGGGGCCTCGACAGGCCAGCAGCCTGGCCAGGGGAGCAGGGCAGGGTCTCAGACGTCTGTGCTGGTGAGGACTGACCGCCACTGCAGTGAGCAGTGTTCTTTATCTGAGACTTCCTCCGTCCCCATTTCATTCACTTCTCTTAAGTGATGATAGTGGTGACGTTTGCAGCTGCTTTGTTTTTAAAATTTATTTATATATTTATTTTTGGCTGGGTTGGGTCTTCGTTGCTGCGCGCAGGCTTTCTCTAGTTGTGGTGAGCAGGGGCTACTCTTCGTTGCGGTGCTCAGGCTTCTCATTGCGGTGGCTTCTCTTGTTGCGGAGCACGGGCTCTAGGTGTGCAGGCTTCAGTAGTTGTGGCGCATGGGCTTTGTTGCTCCGCGGCATGTGGGATCTTCCCGGACCAGGGCTCGAACCTGTGTCTTCTGCATTGGCAGGCGGATTCTTAACCATTGCACCACCAGGGAAGCACTGCACTTGCTTTATTTTTAATTTTGGGGGGGATCGGGCAAAACTAAGTCCTTTTGAATCAGTCCTCAGACTTGGGGGGATAGTTAACTGTCCCTGAAATTCAGAGCCAAAGTGCTGGTTTTCTGGATTCTGATTGAAGCTTGTTCTCCTCGAGGAGTCAGATCTCGTGCAGCTGGGACGCAGACCAAGTTATAAATCATACAACATAACTGTCCAAAAACCACAAACAGGCTATTTCCCTCGATGCCCAGGCACCCATCAGAACACACAGGGCAGTGTCACTCAGAGGAGAACAGGCCCTGGGAAGCTGGTCACCTCCAATGAAGCCAGAACCCTCCACTTTCTCCACAAACACCCCAAACAGTAAATCTTACTGTGATGTGCCCCCAGAGACGAAATGGGATGAACTGCAACCTCCTGTGGGAACTATTAACTCAAGCCAGCTGGGTGGGTGTTTGCAGTTGTGCCTGGTCCTGACCTCCGACCCACACGGCCACCTGCTCTGAGCTCTGGGGGGCAGCACGAGTTCTCAGTGACGGTCCACGGCAGGGGGTGTGGATACGGGGACATGCACGGGGTCTGAGGGCCGTCAGCTTATCCCGGAGACCTGGGCTCAGACCTGGCGGCTAGTCCAGGTGAGCTTTGGAGGCCTGAGCCGCCCCAGCCTCGCCAGCAGCTTCACCGTCTCCCCACAGTTTCTCATCTGTGAAACACAGACAAGGAGCTGCTTCAAGGAGCAGACCCCACCTGGCCACGCCACCCAGGCCTGGCTGCCCCCACAGCCGTGTGGCTGTCACACTGTCAACGGAGATGTCTCAGTTGCCACCAGCGTCCAGCAGTGCATGGGGCTCAGCTCAGGAGCCTAAGGGGTGCTTCCGTGGGAGTAGATGGACGAGACAACTTAGGGGTGAGCCCCAAACTGCTGCCTTGAAAGGAAGCCGCACTCACCGCCCACTGGGGGCTGATCCCCCCACCCAAACTCACAAGGAAACAAAGCTTCTTGCAGGCACCTGGGACCCCCTGCCCAGGTAGAAGGATGGAGACCAGACCTGCGCAGCCCACCCGGTGTTCCCCGCCCTTCCCGTTCAGGCTCCACTGTAGGGACCCCTCCCCGGGCCGGGTCAGGCCGGGCTCCCCCTGCTTTGGGAGCCACGTCCATCCCAGGGCACAGAACTGTCCCCCCTGGCATGGCCTGTCCCCTCCCCACGCAGATGTTTCCTGCTAATGTTGCACATTTCTGCTTTAATGCGATGCCTGCCCAGCACTGAGCACGTGGTGGAAATGTGCCGACACAGCCATTTATCTCCGTGTGTCGCAATTCATTCTCTCGGGGCAAAGTTCCAGCTGATGCCTCCAGAGGCCCCGAGGCCAAGCTAGAATCTCACTTCTCCAAGGACCTGGGCTGCCTGGAACCCAGGGCGCGGCAGGAAAGGCGGCTGGGAGTGACACATCTCGGGCCAGGGGAGCCATCCGACCACAGCAGTTGGGATGTGAGGATGTGAGACGTGAGGGCACTGAAGTAGCCCTGCGCCTGTGCAGGAAGGCGAGCGCTGCTGGCCCTGCCTGGGCCGCTGTCCCCACACAGGTGGGGAGCAGCTGTAGGACCCGTCTGAGAGCTCCCTGGCTGCTGCTTCATCCCAAAGACTTGTAAGGTGGCAGCAGTCGCCCCCTGGGTATTACAGGAGGTGAGAGCCTGTGGAATGGAATGCAGGCCCAGAGGAGGAAGCTGCCGCCATGGGGGCAGGCAGGGCTGCCAAGAGGCAGGCGGGGCCCTGGCGGGCACGTTCCCCTGAGTCTGACCCCAAGGGCAGCATCCGGGTGACGCCCTTCTTCCTTGGGCTTCTCCAAATTAGCTCCACATGCAAGCCTGCCACCACCAGCCCTGGGCCAGCCCCCATCAGCTCTTCCTCGTTCACTGGCTGGACTCCGGTCAGCTGGTCTGCACCCTTGGCCTTGATCAAAGGCTCAGGTGGTGTTACACCTGCCAAGCCTGCCAGGGGCTCCCATCCCCCCCACCTGACGACCGCGGTCTCTCTGGGATCCCACCCCTCCCCTCAGGCTGCAGGCTGCAGGCTGCTCCTGTTGCAGCCTGGACCGCGGACATGCAGCTCCTTGGCTAGACTGCTCTTCGCCCCCGCCCTGCACGACTACTATCCCTTTCTCAGTGAGACCCACCCCAACCTAAAGTCGCAACACCCCCTGCACGCACACGCCCTCCACCATTTTTTTTTTTTGCGGTACGCGGGCCTCTCACCGCCGTGGCCTCCCCTGTTGCGGAGCACAGGCTCCGGACGCGCAGGCTCAGTGGCCGTGGCTCACGGGCCCAGCTGCTCCGCGGCTTGCGGGATCCTCCCGGACCGGGGCACGAACCCGCGTCCCCTGCATCGGCAGGCGGACTCTCCACCACTGCGCCACCTGGGAAGCCCCCTCCACCTTGAATTAATATACCATGCAGTGTCTTACTTATCTGCCTCACAAACACGCATGGCAAAACCAGAATGTAAGCTCCATGGGGGCATCGATTTTTAATGTTTTTACTACGGAAAATGTCAAACATAAATGCAAAAGTAGGGAAAACAGTATCATGAACCCAACCTTCCCGTAACCCAGTTTCAGGAATGATCAACTCGCCGCCTGTCTTATTCTGTCTGTGCTCCACCTTCACACACAACACATTTGCCTGTAAATGCTGCCAAAATGCAAGACCTTTTAAAGGATGTAAAACCACACGAACATTATCACCTAAACATTTAACAGCCTTAAAACCAAGTAAACAGCCCGTGCCCAGATTGCCCAACGGTCTCATTTCATACAGCTGTTTTGTTTTGTTTTTTAAATCAGAATCCAAACAAGGTCTAAAAAAGGCAATTTGTTAATATGCCCCAAGCTATATGAATCACACTCTCCTCCCTTTTAATTTCTTGTTGAAGGAACTGAGTTGTTGCCCGGTAGAATGTTCCACATACTGGCCCCAGCGGGCTGCGTCCCTGGGGTGGCTTGACTGTCCCTCTGCGCCTGTATTACCTGCAAGCCCGTGATGGACGCAGAAGTTGGCCTGAGTCAGGTTTGCTTTTCAGCAGGAGCATATGTCCTCGCTGGGTTGTGGGCTTCCCGGCATGTCCCCCAGGGGCTCCCTCGAGGATGTTGCCCCTGACCGAGGGCCCAGGACTGCCCAAGGCTGATTTTACCTTCCCCACCTCCCTGCATCTGTCAGCTGGGTGTTTCTCTAAGAATCTTCTTGTCAACTGTGTGGTTACTATTCATTCAGGAAAAGCAGGATAAATGCCTGCTTCTTTCCTCTATCCATTTTCAGAGAAACAAGTTGGTTTCCAGCATCTCTCAAAGGTGACTGAGAGCCCCCTACCTCCTTTGTTTTTTTTTTTGCTTTTGCTTTGTTTTCTGGATAGTCATGGACTCATGAATTGTAATTTATTTAACACGTTTCAACCCATTTCAGTCATTATTCTTCCGGATGCTCCTCTGTCCTGTCTGTGACCAGTGGGGCCCTTTCCCATCAGCTGCATGTCCTTGGACGACCAGGACCTTGGAGGTGTCAGGACGGTCCAGGCTCACACGGGTGCCCAGCCCTGGCAGCCCAGGCCCCGAGGCAGAGCCAAGGCGAGCTTGTGCTGTGGCCCCGAGGGGACGAGCACACACAACGGGAACGTCTCCAGTCAATGCCCTGCTCCCGTGCTTCTCCGTGAGCTTCCATGGGGCTCCTGCAACACTCTTTCTTCTGGATGTAATAATGCGTGTTCTCAGCCCCTCAGTACCTCCTCTCTCCCTTTTCAACCTGCACTGACAGCTCCTGCCCTGTTTTCCTGATTGTTACAGGGTTTTCGGCTCCGAGGGCTTCATGGCTTCCAAACCTGGATGCAGAGGCACCCACGCCAGCCCTGACGCCTGCCCCAGGCCGCACGCTCCACGCTCAGGGCTTCTGAGCTTCCAAAATGTTTCTAAAAACCAAACCAAACCAGACAACGGCACTGGTGCTGCTCCCTTGATGCCATCGTGACGTGTTAATTCCATGATGCTCATTCGTCCTACAGGTGCCAAAGCTTCGGCAACGGGGGGGTCCTGCCCTCCTCCACCTCATTCCCCTGCAAGCTTCCCGTCACACTGTCAGCCTCTGAGTTCTTTCCCTGGGACCCTCGTCCACAGGTGTGTTGGTCATGCGTCTTGGAGGACCCCTTGCCTCCTGTCTATGCATCCTCCTCCATCAACTCCTCACTGTGTTTTCCTGGTTTGGAAGTTGCCTTGGTCACCACTGTCGCCACAATCGCATGATCCAAGAGATGTTTTTTTTTAATTAATTATTTTTTGACTGTGTTGGGTTTTCATTGCTGTGCGTGGGCTTTCTCTAGTTGCAGTGAGCGGGGGCTACTCTTTGTTTTGGTACGTGGCCTTTTCACTGCGGTGGCTTCTCTTGTTGTGGAGCACAGGCTCTACGCTCACGGGCTTCAGTAGTTTCGGCACGTGGGCTCAGGAGTTGTGGCTCACGGGCTCTAGAGCACAGGCTCCGTAGTTGTGGCGCACAGGCTTAGTTGCTCCACGGCATGTGGGATCTTCCTGGACCAGGGCTTGAACCCGTGTCCCCTGCACTGACAGGCGGATTCCTAACTACTGCGCCACCAGGGAAGCCCCCAAGCAATGCTCTTCACTCCATCAGTTCTCAGAATTCTGGTCCTTCAGTCTCACTCCCGTCCCCTCTCCCCAAATAAAGCAAAAATAATTTGCATCGCCTGCCAACGCCACCGTTGACAGGAGAGCACACTGCCGCCTCAAGCAGTTTCCCCCATTTCATTTGTGGGAAGGACGCACACATTCAGAAAGCAGAACTTTCTGCCTCTTTTAAATCCAAAATAATCTAAGATCTGAGCTATACTGTATAGTTTTCTAGTACCCTCATCATTTTGGTTAACCAAAATACTCCAACACACATGCACACACACGCGTGCTCTCTTACCTGCTGACTGGTGAGAAAAGCTCCAAACTGTCCTTTGTGCAGAAGCAGGCTCTCCCCTCCCCCAAAGTGAGGCTGTGTCAGGTGAGGCCATTCACCTACAGACACCGGCCCCACTCGGCCTGCAGGTGAGGTCATTTACCTGCAGACATGAGCACCACTCAGGTGAGGGTGTTCACCTGCAGCACAGGCCCCACTCGGTCCTCAGCGTGGCTTTCGTGCCCTTTAGATCCCACCTTCCTGTTGGCAGCTGCAGGTCTGCCTGGACTCTGGCTCTGCACGTTCCTCTTCCCCTTTTCCTTCCGCCTGACATCTGCCTCTCTCTCTCTCTCTTCTTTGTCAAACAGCTTCATTGAGAGAGAACTCACACACCGTAAAATCCACCATCTGAAATGTACAATTCAATGGTCTTTAGCACGTTCACAAGGTTGTGCCACCATCACCACCACCTAATCTCAGCACATTTTCATCACACGAAAGGAGACCCCACACCAGCAGTGGTCACTCCCAGTCCTGTCCCCCAGCCCCTGGCAGCCACTAATCTGTTTCTTTCTGTGGATTTGCCTTTTCTGGACATTTCCCATAAATGGAATTATGGCTTTTTTTCACTGAGCATCATGTTGTCAGGGGTCAAGCACATTGCAGCCTGGTCGGCACTTTATTCCTTTGTGTGGCTGAATAATTTTCCACTGTGTGGACGGACCACGTTTTGTTTACCTGTTTGTCATTATGGACCTTTGGATGATGTTATTATTCATAATAACACTTTGGGGTTATTATGAATCATGCCATGTCCAAGGATTTGTGTGGACGTATGTTTTCGCCTCTCTCAGGTTTACACCTGGGAGTGGAATTGCTGGTCCTATGGTCACTCTGTCGAACACCTTGAGGAGCTGCCAGACTTTCTCCCATGACAGTGACCAGGGCTCCCATTTCCCCAGCTCCTCCCTCGTCAGCACTTTTTACGTCTGTCTTTGGTTGTAGGTGGCAGACTGCTGAGGACCCGCGGCCGCCCATCTCGGCTCTCAGCGGCTCCCTCTGTGCTGCCCAGCTGTGCTCGGCCTCCCGAGCCTGGGCCTCCACCTCAGGGAGCCAGGAGCCTCCTTGCCTCTCTGACTCCCCCCTGACCTGCCCCTGTGCTTCCACTGGGGCCTCGGGATGCTCCTTCCTGCTGCCTGTCCTGTGGCCTCGCACCCACACAACAAACTTTTCCGCATTTCTTTGTTAAAATAATTAAGCGTGAATATTAAGAACAATGCTTTTATGTCAAATGCACTGTAATGACATGTGTCATTACAAATGCCCAAGTGCGGACAAAGGTTAGTGTTTCACCGTGGGTACGGCACGACACCTCGCAACGCAGGTGGGCAGAGACGTGAACATTTTGCCGGGGGGGACTGCTTAGCGCCCCTCTGAATCCCGAGCTTCACAAACCCTGTCTCCCAGCACAGTTGGGAGTGAGGACGGGCTTGGGAAGGATCGCTCTGGATCCAGAACATTCTCCCCATCCTGCCCTCACACGCTTGCTCCCGACGGCTTCTCCCACTCTTTCCTGGTTCTTCGTCTTGTCTGTTCCCTGCACCTTCCACACCTCCCCATTTCCACCAGGACAAAACCCCAACCTCCGTGCCAGGCCTGTTCGCCAGCTGTTGCTACAGAACAAGAATTTGTGACTTAATAAGGAGCGTTTACTAGCCTCATAGATTCTATAGGTCAGGAATTTGGAATCCACATAGCTGTGCTGGGTTGGGGTCTCGGCACGTCTCACCTGAAGGCTTGAGTGGGACCGGTGGCTCCTCTGCTAGGGCGGCCCTTCACGCAGCTGGGGGCTGGTGCTGGTTGTTGGTGGAGACCCGTTCCCCCAGGATAAACCTCTCCCAGGCTGCTACAACGTCCTCTGACGATGGCTTGCCCCAGAGTGAGTGTTCCTAGGGGGAGCGGCCCTTCCTCTGGCCCAGCCCCAGAGAGCACACAGCAGCCCATCCTCCACCTTCCGCTGACTGGTATCAGAGCACGAAGTCTAGCCCACACCCAGGGGAGAGGACCAGGGCCCCACCTTCTGGACAGAGTGATGTCAAAGAATCTGCAGATGTTTCCACGACCGTCATGCCAGCATCCAAGGCCCCACAGCCTGTCTCACTGCTTAAGGGGAGTCACGAGAAATGCAGGTTAAAGGTTCTGACAAGTCCTGCAGGTAGGAAACCTGTTTGATTTTGTTCAATTCCAAGTTGCTGAGCACAGAGAAGATGTATAGCAACCTGTCGAAGGCCAGCATTTGGTGGCCAGCGATTGAGGGAGCAGAGCAAAGGCAAGCTCTTGGGGGGCAGAGCCCATGCTGCACACGAAGAGGCTCTCCACCAATGTTGATCGAGTAAACGGTGTCTTGACAAGATGCTCAAACACCCAGGTCAAATTCTAAGATGGGAAGGGTCCGTGTGACAGAGATTTCCAGGCCTCCCTTACACCAAGTCACACTCTGTGGAGTGAACTCTGAGCCAGATATTACATGTAGCTTCCATGAAGGCAGGGAACACCCACGCACAGGCCTCCCCACTCCCTTTCTCTGCTGTTGGTGTCCTTTGTGGTCCAGGTTCGCTGAAGGACGCTTCCACCTTCAGGTTGAGGCTGTAAAACAATTCATCTGTGCAGCTTACAGAATCAGATCTGCTATTTATATATTTATTTATTTATTATTTTTTAAATTGATTTTTACTGGAGTATAGTTGATTTACATTGTTGTGTTAGTTTCTGCTGTACAGCAAAGTGAATCAGTTATACATATATCCACTCTTTTTTAGATTCTTTTTCCATATAGGTCATTACAGAGTATTGAGTAGAGTTCCCTGTGCTATACAGTAGGTTCTTATTAGTTATCTATTTTATATATAGTAGTGTGTATATGTTAATCCCAATCTCCTAATTTATCCCTCTCCATCCCCCTTACCCCCTTGGTAACCATAAGTTTGTTTTCTACACCTGTGACTCAATTTCTGTTTTGTAAATAAGTTCATTTGTGTCATTTTTTAAGATTCCACATATAAGTGATGTCATATGATATTTGTCTTTCTCTGTCTGACTTACTTCACTCAGTATGACAATCTCTGGGTCCATCCATGTCGCAGCAAATGGTATTATTTCATTCTTTTCTTTGGCTGAGTAATATTCCATTGTATATAAGTACCACATCAGATCTGCTATTTTAAACCACCCCCTATACCTTGTGCACTATGAAAAAATGTGCGGAAGCTTGGTTCTGATACCACCTTGCTGAGGGGCAGCCAACCTTACTGGCCTCTCTGCACGGTGAGCTCATTTCCGGTCTGTGTGTCCTAAGTTTCTCTTTGCCACTCTGCCAGCATCACCTTGTGACCTTCAAATGCTTTGGGTTCAATCTTCCAAGTCTAAGCCATCCTTCCAGAAGACCCATTCCTCATCAGACCCTGCTTTTTTCCAGACAGCACTCCATGTCTGTGCAGGCCTTGTCAGTGCCTTTATTATTCATCTGCATTGACATTCTCCCAGCCTACCTCCATCCCTGCTGGCCTAAGCCTTCAATTCTGCCCAGGGAGACACCCCAGAATAAGCTGTGGCCCCCAGAGAGTGTGCCCACTTGATGCTGTCCTACCTGAGGTGTAGTGAATGGTGGGATTGGAGGCTGGGGAAAGGGAACACAGGTCTCTGAGGAAGGACATCTGGGACTGGGGTTGGGGTCCCCAGTCTACACGGAAGACAGCGCCCACCCAAGAGGATGAGTGGGTGCCGCTCCTTGGCCCCCAGTCAGCACGGGGCCCAGCGAGAGCTGGTGACAGTGTTCGCTGTGTTTGCCTTTCTTGGCCTTTTCTCATGCTTGGCCTCCTTTTTCATATTTGGACAACGGTCCTCCGCTCCCATCACAATCTTCTCAGTGTTTGCCCACCAGGGCTGCCTGTCAGCTCTAAGAGGGCCCACAAAGCCGCCCGGCCCTGTGAGGCCACGGTGGTCCCGGGGCCCCGGCTGCCCCCGCACACATTCTTCACCTGCCTTTAATTTACTTCTGACACCGGGGGTCCTGAAGTCTCCGGCCCCAGCCATTCTGCAGGTCCAGCTCCACGGCAACCCCACACGGGTCCCCGAGCTAATGAGAGCTCTGGAGTGGCGTCGGGAGGGGCCGCTGCCGTGGAGACAGCCTGCGGTCACCCAGTTACCACGGCGTCAGGCAGAGCCCTGGGTCGGCCGAGGGAGTCATCTGGAAATATCCTGCTCGCTAAATCGTCTTTGCTCGCACAGAAATTCTGCAGTCAAATGCTCTACCTCTGCGTTGTACCTGCACAGCCTCACACAGAAGTTCTGGACTGAGCCCCTTGCCTGGCTCCGCAGCCAGAACGCCTCCAGGGCAGGCGCCTCCCGGCTCCTGTCCACCCCAGGGACGTGCCCTGAGCTCAGGAGGACCCGTGGAGCTTCGGGAAGGGGAAGGCTCAGGGCAGCATGGACCCTGGACAGCAGGGTGGTGTCCCGAGGGCTGCGACAGGAACCTGCTGAGTCCTATCACCCCATACCACATCCCCTGTCCCCAACACACCTTTCCTCAGACCCCTCCACGGAGAGCCCCGTGGCCACCCCTCGCCAACTTGGCTGCCCCCAGGCCCGGGCCACAGTGCCCCCGAGGAGGGCACCCCTCTGTCCACCTCAAGCCCCCTCAGCACCCTACCCCCAGCAAAGACACCTTCACACAGGAATGAGTGGAAACAAGGATGCAAAGGTTGCTGTGCAGCAAAGGGAGCTGTGTGATGACAGCCCACTCTGTGCCCACCTTCTTGGCTCCCTGAGGAGCCCAGAGAGGTCAAGCAACTTGCCCAAATTTGAACAACCCTGAGTGGCAGCCCTGATGTGGGCTGAGAACAAGCCTTCCGACTCACTCTCCCCAAGGAGAACGTTTAAGGAGGCCAGACACTCGCCTTAAAAGGACGAAACAGAGGGCAGCCACCCACTAGAGCACGGGCATCTGCCAGCTGTCCTTGCCGCCCCACCTATACATGAGGCGAGGCCAATTCCCCGAGGTGCACCAGGACAGGTGCCAGCAGCCTCCACGGTGCAGTGGCTCAGCCCTGCTAAGGATTGGAGGCGGCCCCACCCAGCCAAGATGCGTTGAGAATCAGAGAGCTGCATCTCAGGGGGCACCCCACCGGATGGCAGGGTTTGGGTGCAAAGCTTCCAGGGTCCTTCTATGACCCAGTGGAGCTGTGTCCAGGGTTTGCTGTTGCGGGTGGAGCGTGGGAGGCCTGCCAGGCCTGCTCACCCTTGAACTTCCAGCAAGTTCATAACACAGTTCGTGACCCCGGGGTAGAACGGAACTTCCAAAGCCGAAAAGACTTTCTCCACCACTTTCACACACTTTGTGATGTTTAACGTCACCGTGCAAATACCGGACAGGGACTCAGGTCCGGGACCACTCAGCCCTGAACAAGACTTGGAAAAACTCAGAAAATACACACCCTTGAGTTTGCCTAAACAATCCAGGCTCCTTCCTGTACTCAAACCTAGGCTGCTCAGATTCAAACGGCAACTAACCTGGCTCCAGGCCCTGGAAAGCCAGCTTTGCCTCAAGCTCCCAACATGAAAGGGCTTGAGGAAGATTGATAGGAGGACAGACTAATGCCGCCCATCCTCTCAATAAGAGGCCGTTTCTTGGTGAGCACAGCCCTCTCCTCCCTTCCTGCCCATCTCAGATTTCTTTGGGAGAAAACAGTAGAAATATCTAGAGAGAATTCCTGTGAGGCTTTTGGTTTTGCGGTAGGCATTGATTTGAGGGAGATCTCTTTTGCTGTCTCTTCCTTCCCCTAGTCTCCTTTGTGAATCACGATACAAAAGGAATGGGATTTTTCAGAAGAACAGAATTCACAAGAGCATGCAGGATCGCCTACAAGGCCCTTTCGAAGCTTCCTGCCAAAGCCAACCCTTGGCCAGTGTGTGCATTTCTGGGGCGACAGTGGGCTGAAGGCGCAGCCTGGCGCTCGGGACAGGGGCGCTGGTTGCTGCTGGGAGCCCTTCACAGCTCACGTCGTCAACACTTGTCACTCAACACTGCAGGAGTGTGACGCCACTCTCCCTGACCCTCACCACCCTCTCCTTTCCAGATGGAAGGGACTCTCTTCCCATGACATCACGGAGACCCCTGACCTCCTCATGAGCAACGTCTGGAGAGGATGAGGAAGAGAAAAGTCCCGTGTCCTCTCAGAGCCACCAGGTCCTCAGCCCCAGGGACCGCGTGGAGTGTCGGGCCGCAAAACCCAGATGGGATCACTGGTGTTGCTGTGCATAGAGGGGTGCGTTCTTTACAAGAACTATGGGGGTTTTGTGAGTCTTGTCCTGTAAATAATACAGTTGATTGGTTGTTAAATGTCTAAAAAGTAGTCTGCTGGGTGTTAAAGACCAGTGGCGTTTGGACCCCGAGTCTCCAGCCTCCAGCTTAGCCAGGACACGTGCCCAACCTGCTCTGGCTCGGGTCAGTGGCCCCAGGACACCACCACAATGGTGTGTCAACTGACCGGCTTGCAGTTTGGTTAAGCTGCACCCTGCTGCCCGTTTCAGAAGTGAAACCCCGTTCTCAGGGAGGGCTGTGCAGCCCTGAGGAGAAGGGGGAGCTGGAGGGACATCGGGTCCTCAAGTTGCAGTATTTTTCGTGCCATTGGACATGACTGGGACTCCCAGACTCTTCTAGAACTCTGCAGGAGGCTCCATACAGACCAGATAGGCGCTGATTATCACCCTGAGCTTATCTTTCAGGTCGTGCGCAGGTTCTTGTCATGTCACAGCTAATTATAGGGCAGTGAAATGGTTCTGGCTGTACTTTGCAAGCTCAGAGCAAAAGTCCCGATTCCTCCTGTGTTCCTGGCCTGCAACAGGACAGGGGGCCATCAGGTGGTTGGGGCTGTAGAGCCTGGCTTTTGAGTTCAAACAGCCAGGGCTCCCAAAGGTAGGGGCGTGTGGTGACCCATCCCCTAAAAGGGAATCAAGCCTTGTCCAGTCTCCCAAAGGAGAACTCCTCCCTTTGGGATGTTGGGCAACAGGGGGCTGTCATGCCCTAGGCTGACCCTGGGCTTTGGAAGTGACTCAGGCCCACCCCACCCACCAGCCCTTACCCACAGGATCCCCTCCCCTTTCCAAGACTGACTACATCCCCATCTCTTCTGAAGACCTTCGCTGCAGCTCTATTCCACCTGGCTCTCCCATGAACGCCACTCCATACCCTCGAGACTTAATCATGTCCCATCAGGGGATGCACTCTGAATGATTTCCCTGGACTGCCATTTGACTCCTAGAACTTTTAACTCTGCATGTGCCTCTCACAGCCAGTCAGCTCTAAGTGTGAGGGCCGTGCATGAGACAGCACTGGCACGGTAGGAGCTCAGAAAATGAATGCAAATGAATGAACATGACTTTAGTTATTCTTAAATATAGTTATTTATGAAAACAATATAGTGTAAACTTTAAGAAATAAGATGGATCATTTTAAACCTAGTATATTTTACAAGGAGACACCTAATCCCAGTTCTATACCTTTTTCACTGTCTTGGCTCCTCCTCCTCCCATGCTGGCCCCACCTCCTCCCATCCTGGCTCCTCCTCCTCCCATCCTGGCCCCACCTCCTCCCAAGCACCCAAGCACCCAAGCACCACTGGGAGGGTCAGTGCTAGAGGGGAAGGGGCACATTCCAACGTTACACCCTAAACCTGAGGTTCTCTCTAGTTTCCAATAAACAAAAGGGAAGGTGTGCAGCCCTGGAGGGCTTTGGGCCTCTGGCCTCAAGGAATTCTCAAACAGCTTTTTTTTCAATTGAGGTAAAATCCACATAGAAAATGAACTGTTTTAACCATTTCAGAGTGTACAGTTCACTGACATTTAGTCCATTCACAGTGTTCATCACCTCCATCTAGTGCCAGAACATTGTCATCATCCCAAAAGGACATCCTGTACCCATTAGCAGTCATTCCCCAGCCTCCGTCCCCAGCCCCACGCAGCCACCAATCCGCTTTCTGTCTGTAAGTCTGCCTGCTCTGGACACTTCGCATCAACGGGATCATACAACACGTGGCCAGGTGTCAGCAGCATGTTTCCCAGGTTCCTCGTGCTGTAGCACGTACTGGTGCATCCTTCCTTCTCAGTGCTGAGCACTGTTGTGTTGTGCGAAGCACCATGTTTTGTTTATGGGAGCAGCCGGTTTCACCCTGGGGTGTGGGCACGGCCCACCCACTTGGCCCTTCCTGAGCTTCCGGCCCAGAGGCCGGTGGACTGTCCCAATTAAAGAGTGTCCAGAGGGGGCCTGTGGGAGCCGGGCAGGCAGGGAGTGTCTGACCATCAGCGTCAGGGCATTGGACGTTTAATCGTTTTCCTGTGTGGCCACTGACCATTCCAGAGGAACGTGACCCATCTGGAGAAAGGAGAGCTGGTGTCCAGTTCTCAGGACTGACGTTATGGGAAGGACCAGCACTAGGCAGGAGAAAGGACCAGAATCTGTCCTTGCTCAGCTCTGCCCATGGCCTGTGGGTGAATAAAGGGCAAAAATTGTACATTTATGGGACTTCCCTTGTGGTGCAGCGGTTAAGAATCTGCCTGCCAATGCAGGGGACATGGGTTTAAGCCCTGGTCTGGGAAGATCCCACATGCCGTGGAGCAACTAAGCCCGTGGGCCACAACTACTGAGCCTGCACTCTAGAGCCCGCATGCCAGAACTACTGAAGCCCACGCGCCTAGAGCCCGTGCTCTGCAACAAAAGAAGCCACCGCAGTGAGAAGCCCACGCACCGCAACAAAGAGTAGCCCCCGCTCACCGAAACTAGAGAAAGCCCGTGCTCAGCTGCAAAGACCCAACGCAGCCAAAAATAAATAAATTAATTATTTTTTTAAATTGTACGTTTAGTTTGTCTATGCAAGAAAAACATCAGAGCAAAAGTTTCCTAAAATACACCCATGACCACTAACACCTTCAAGAGAAAACCACTTTGGAGGCCCTTCTAGACCAGTCAGTGGTCTCTAAGTGGGATTCCTGTGTCCCACGCCTGTTGGTTTGTCTCCAGCTGCATGGGAGGAGGGGGCTGGAAAAGGAGCTTGCCGCCCTGGCGGTGACCACGCACACCGGGCCTGCACACGCTTCCCGGCTACCTGCCCCAGGAGCCCCTTGCGAGAACCGCACACCTCAGCTCTGGGGCCTTCACCCACTCGCTGAAAGCCCTGTGAGGTTTCTGGGTCTGAAAGCAGCGAATGCCGGGCCAGACCAGCCCCCTCTCAGGGACACAGGCGGCTCCTTCTCACAGAGAATGAATCTCCATCTGTTTCACCTCTAACCAGCCTCTCCCTCCCAGCCAGCCTCGGACACCCAGCAGGCGGCCTTCTTGGGGGGACGCGCTGCCCACGGAGGGGAGCTGCATTTGAAGTCGTCCTGAGCCAGATGAATAAGCTTTTTATGGTCCCCCCACGCTGGACTCAGCCAGAATGTCAAATGGTAATTAGCAGCAGACCCGGCTCTGTCCCTGGTGATATTATCATCAGACTTCTTGGGTTTCAAAGTGAGCAGCCGACATGAAACGGTGGGTGGATCGGCCTCCGAGAAGGGCCTGATGGGGCCTGAGAAGTCTGGGGACCAGGATGTGCAGGACTGAGTGGTCAGGACAGGGAGGACGTCCCCACAACGTGGAGCAGGCCTCAGGGTCTGCACGGATGGTGGTGGCCAGTGTGACGCCCTCAGCCTGGCTACAACCACTGTCCTCACCCCCGCGTTCCCGGGGCCCTGCACACTGTACTCCCACCCCAGCCCTCAGCCCTGAGGTCACAAAGATCAGCCAGCATGGCCTCTCAGGCTGGCTAGTGCGTACGCTCTCTGATCCTAGCCTCCTTGGGGGTGCTTGGGGATAGGCTGGTGTCCACATTCAGACACAGGCTGTGCTCAGGGAGGGGAGGAGACTTTGCAGGAGAGAGCAGGGCTGGGGAGACCAGGGCCTGGCCTACTGGGAGGCCTACTGTGAGGGGACACCTCCCCTCCTCTCCCTCTCTAGATCCTTCTCTGCACCAGGAAAGGGCTTGGTATCTTAGAAATGTAGCTAAGAGTCCTGTAGAATCTACCACAGCAATGAACTCCCTGCTCCCAATGCCAGCCTTTTACCCCAGGGTGCCCGGAGCGGGAGGACCCCAGGAGCCCCCTGCCCTGTGAGCCAGCGGCTGGGGCCCAGGAGGGGGGCCCGGTTCCCTCTCACTCAGGCACCAGGCTGCCTCTCTACACCCCGGGCTGACGCTTCTGTAAGTTTGTGTGAAAGACGGAACGAGAGAGGAGCAAAGACGGTCACCATGGTGCTGCTTATCGTTGGAGGGGGAAAAGGAGATTTAAACCCTAAGTGCCTGTCAATTGTATTCGCAAAATAAAATCTGATGCAACCGTTAGCTTTCATTTATGGTCATGGAAATCTGTCTGCAAGACATTAAATTTTAAAAATCAAGCCAGAAAACAGTCATATAATGTGATCCTAATTTTGAAAAGCCTGAAAACATACCAATGTGTGTTTACAAGTGGAGAAAAGGATCTACACCAAAGATTACAATAGATGATCCTGGGCCATGACCAATGGATACTTCTCACTTATTTTGAAAGGAGGAGAACAATAGTCATTTTGTGATTTTTAAAAAACAAGCCCCTGAAAATCTGTTCTCAAAAGTGTTGAAGGAAGTGTCCCATATCCCCCGACCCAGGGAAGGCCAAGCCACATCTGGAGACACAGCATCAGTCGTTGCTGGAGATTCGCACACGCCCACCTGCGTGCACGTTTGCGCCAGCCCGTGCACCCATGCCAGGGCCAGGGTTCAGCATCTCCTAGGAGGTTGAAGCCTGGGGGAGGGAAGAGGACCCCCTCTGAGGGTCCACACAGGTTCCTCCAGGGCGCCTCTGGCTCTGGCGGCTCCCAGGGACGCGCAGGATTCCGCACCCCACCCTCGCCAAGCCCCACCCTCAGTGCAGACCCCTTGGGCCTCTCACCAAGCCCTTCTGCAAACCTTCTCCTGTCCATCTTTGCAGCACATCTTGGAAGTTTTCCTGTTGGTTAGACTTTGGGAAACTTCTGCTACTGTTCTGTCTACTTCTATTTCAACGTTCTGCCTGACCACACTCCTTTCAATACGGAGAAAAAAGGAAATTAATCCCTCAACACACAATCTATCCTCATGAAGAACTCGCTGCCCCACGAGTTCTTCATGAGGATAGATTTCTCCAGACACTGGAGAAACAAAAATGGCACAGGGACCAGCCACGCTGCGGGCTCCAGGCCCTGGACTGGCCAGGCTCTGGGACTGGGCAGCCCCAGCCCTGACTGACCCATTGAGGCCCCTTCCCTGCAAGTCATGCTTGGGAATCCTGCACCCCTTTTCCGCCGAGGGTCCCGGAAGAACATGGAGTCCTTGTCCTTCACCCCTCCCTCTCTTAGACAACAGAGAAAATGTTGGATGAAGAAGGGAACCCTGGCACCCTGCACTCTGTCCGGTGGCGCCTGAGGACAGAAGTGGCGTCTCCCACCAAGGAGTGGGGTTTGCAATCCCAGCCATCTGCCCTGAGAGAGCGTTGACTGGCACACGAGTTTGTTGTCAGGAAAAGAAACAAAGAAACGGACTCAGGACAGCGAGGCTGGAGAGATCCTGAACCTCCAAAGGTGAAACCCTAAGGACCCAGGACAACTTGGGTTCCAACTGCATCAGCTCTGCCAGCTCCTGAGTCTGTGGGATGCAACAGGAAACGAGGACATTTTGGAAGAGAGGAAATGTGTGTTTGGTTTTGAACAAAACATACTGTATTTGCACACCCATGTTCATAGCATAATTCACAGTAGCCAAAATGTAGAAACAGCCAGAGTGTCCATCGATGGATAAACAAAATGTGGACAATGAAATATTATTCAGCCTTAGGAAGGAAATTTTGGCACAGGCCACAGCATGGATGAAACTTGAGGGCACTGAGCTCAGAGAAGGAAGCTCAGTGAAAGACAAATTCTGCATGATTCCACTCGCATGAGGTCCCTAGAGTAGACGAATTCATAGAGAGAGAAAATAGGGTGGGGGAGGGAAGGGGAGTTGGTGTTTACTGGAGACAGGGTTTCAGTTTGGGGAGATGAGAAAGTTCTGGAGATGGATGGTGGTGATGGCTGTGCTGCAATGTGAATGTACTTAATGTCACTGAAACGTACACTTAAACATGGTTAAAATGATAAATTTTAGGTTGTGTGTATTTTACCACAATGAAATAAATGTTCAAATATATACATGACCCCTGTCATGGGAACACACACACGTATGCATAAACACACACACAGACATACGGCTTAAGCAATTCTGAAAGAAATGCACCACAAGGCTGACGGTTGTCAGCTCTGGTGGTGAGATAATGTTTCTTTCTCTGCCTGATCTTTGCTGTGATTTCCAAGTTTTCTGAAAGGGGCAGCAGCATTTGCACAATGGAATAGAAGTTATAAAATGCACATCTTTCCCCAACTAAGCCCGCTCTGCTGGCCTTTCAGCCTCCACACAATGGGTCATTCAGCCGCTCTGCCCACTGCCCGCGCACTCGGCCATAAATCAGCCTGACGCTGAGTGCCGCCTGCAACCCCTCGGCCTCTCTCCTGCCTCCTCTGGGGCTGCGACAGGGCCCCGTGTGACGCCCACCTCCTTCCCACACACCCCCAGGCCTGGGCTGCCCACACACAGCCCCTGGAGGACAGTGACCCACATCAAGGCAGTGCTGGGTACCAGCCAGCATCTTTCATCTCCTGAAGAGAGAGACGCTTTTCCAGCTGCACCACTTTGCCGTCGCCTCGGCTCAGTAAAATAAACAGAATCGGTGGCATCTACCGGGTTTATTACGCATATTCCCCAAATGCATAATTATCTTTCTACAAGGCACATTCTTGGTGCATTGCCATGCCTCTGTGCCAGAACCCCAGACTGCCTTCCTGCATTCCTGGGCCATGACACCACCATGCCACGGCCTGCTGTGCTTGGCCAGATGTGTGCGGAGCAGTCCGCCACGCCGGCCCGGCTTGGGGCAGATGGACGCTGCAGGCGGGCATGGCGGCCGCTGGGGTGAGGGGGCTGCCCAAGACCACCGCCGGTCAGGAGTCCCCCGATCCCGGCCTTGACACTTCCTGCCTGCTGCAGGACCTGGACCCCTGGTGGTCATTGTCCTGAG
Organism: Grampus griseus; assembly: GCF_964374135.1. NCBI lineage: Eukaryota > Metazoa > Chordata > Mammalia > Artiodactyla > Delphinidae > Grampus > Grampus griseus. The sequence continues at coordinate 13,044,891 of NC_139014.1, read as the reverse complement.
TCCTGGGGTGACTGCCCTGTTTCCTGTTCTGCAGAAGAGAGAGCCCACTAGGTCTGAGGTCCAAGGGCGGTCAGCAGGACTGGGGAGGACCCTTCTTCCTGGCCCTGAGCTCTGCTGTGAGCGGCCAGCCCGGGACGCTGTAAAATGAAGCCAGAGGATCAAAGCACCCTTAAGTCTGCTCCAGCAGGGTGGACCAGGACCTCTGGGCTGAGAGGCTGGTGGGCCAGCTTGGAAGGGACAACTTGACCCGACAAGCACATGGCGCGGGGGGGACCCACAGGCCAGGACAACCCCCACCCAGTCAGAGATCACCCCAGGAGCCACCTGGAACAGCCCAGCCCCGGGACCTGGTGGGCCGAGATCATCTTCCTCTGAGCTGCCGAGGAGTCTGGGAGAGGGGAGGCCCCTCACCTCAAACTCACTGAGGGCAACATGGACCTCAGTTGTTAGAGTCGCTCAGGATCCATCACACCCATTATGTGTACTTGATCCAAATGCTGGACGAGAATTCTGAGTTGCTCCCTCAGCTGTGTGGCCTTGGACTAGTGGCTCACCCTCTCTGTGCTGTGGTTTCTCCACATCCTCATAAATGAAGTTGGTGATAGTGCACATCTCATCAGGCAGTTGCGCCACAAACAGAATGTGGGTCCCGGTGTGCGCCCAGCGCTCAGCGTTTCCACTGCGCAAATGAAGCTTGGGAGATTGATGGGTCTGGTCCGTCCAGTTGGGGGAGGGGGTGCTGCCCACCTCGACCGGGAACCTCACAGCCTCCTGACCCCCCTGCTTCCCAGACATGCGGCCCAGGCCCACATCTGCCACCAGCTCCCACACTGGCCTTATCCTCCTTCCGAAATCCCAGCCTTTTCACTAAATCCCCTGTTCAGAACTCTTAACCGGGAAGCACATGGGCCACGGGGACTAGGGTGCCCGGAGCCATCGTTTAACTGGGCGCAGTTTAACGTCGTCAGTGTGATGGGTGACTGGATGGTGGCTCATTTCTCTTTCTTCTTATTTTGACTTTTCTGACTTTTCCATTTTTCTTTCATAGCATGTTTTTCATGTGTTGTTTGAGATTACAAAGCCCTATTTTTAAATCCTCAGCACCGCCCCTCTCCTTAGCACATCTTCTCTGCTCTGGTCAACCTGACGCAGGCCCACCCCCATGCTTGAGCCGTCCCCACCTCTGCCCGGGCTGCCTGCCACCTGCCTTCCATCTTAGTGCCTGACGTGCCCCCATCCACCTCTCACCCTCCGTCTGGGGGCTTCTCCCACACAGCTGAGCCCACCTGGACGGTCCTCATTTTCCACAGGGCCCTCTGGAAGGGGCAACAGGTGATGGCAAAAGAGGGAAACTGAGCCTGTGAGAAAGTTCGTCCATTCCCACGCCTCCCCTCCTTTGTGACATGGACATCCATCACTGGTCACGGCACTTGAGTCTCCTGGACCCTGCACCCGAGAGGAGCCCCAGGAAGAGAACTGGGAAGGAGCCCTCTGGCTGGGTAGAAGGAGTGGGGAGAGGGACTGTCTGAGGAGCAGGTCTGTGTCCCAAGCAGCCTCACACCAGCCCATGTGCCCCCTGTGAGGGGAGATGGAAACAGAGGACCCCCTGCTCCCAGCAGGCGGTCTCCCACCTCCTTGTGCTCCCACTGTGTCCCCAGAGCCCCCGGGTGGCCACACACCCAGTGAGGTTCTGGGGTCCCCAGCCAGAGGACTCAGGGCACCCTTGGCTTTGATCCTAGGTCTGGCAGAATCGCAGAGGTGGCCCCTTCATCATGCCCTGTGCACAGTTTCTGGGGTGACCTTAGCCTCTCAGAGTTGTTCTGGAGTCTAGGGTTGCTGCCTTCGGGCTCTGAGCTGCCTGGAGCTCCCAGGCACCGTGCTGGGGGATAGGAGGTGGGGGCCCACTGTCTGCCCCCCATGGACCCCTGAACTGTACCAGGCTGACCAGCCCAGGGACATGGAGTGTGCAGTGTCCGACCCATCTCCTTAGATCTCCTCTGCCTCGGCAGCCTCAGCAGCCGTCCACACCCGTCCCCAGCCCACCGTGACCTCCCCTCCCTGACCCTCTCCGTCCTGACGAGTGGGGAGCCTGGGCTTCCGTTCACGCTCCACAAAACTGCGGTGAAGGGATTCGGTTCAACAAAACGGCCCCCGAGTCTACTCCAGGTTCTCCAGAGACGCGTTTTGCACAGGCTCCCCTGTTCCCCGCATCCACCCCACACAGCCATCTTCATCTTCCTCCGCTGCCCCCAGACCCCCTGGAGTTGCTGATTCGCTCAGCCCAATGACCAAATTCCCTCCTGCTTCCACCCGTGTCCTGGACCAACAGTTCCGGCCTGGTGAGGCCAGGGTCACGACAGCCAGGACCACCCACAGCGGCCCTCGTCCAGCAAGTGTCTCCCCAAAGGACCCAGGAAGTCTGTCTCAATTGCTCTGATGTTCACTTTCTTCACAAGGCCCTTAAAATCCAGATCTTAAAAGCACTCCAACGTCTGTCATCCCAAAAATCGCCAAGAGCAAATGGAGACAGGGCCTGACGTGGGCGTCCTGTGGGCTGAGGGTCTCCACCCAGGACCGGTCTGGCCCGCTGCAGGCAGAGTTGTTGTCCACCGCACGGCACTCAACAAAGCTGGGTTTGAATCCTGGTGAGAGACTCTCATTGTCAGGTTCAGGTCATCCTCTGTTCCTGGAGCCAGGGAGTAAGGGTCTTGGGCAGGAGTGTGGATGGGGGGCCTGGGGGGCATCCTCACGGGTGTGTCATGCTTGGCCTCATCTCACGGCCAAATCCATGAGCCAGAGCTGACCACTCAGAGACGCAACCTGCTATGAGCTGAACTGCTAGTACATACGCATCTTCAGTTTTTGAGGACCTGGAAGTGATCCCAGGGAAGGGGCCCAGCGAGCCAGGACAGAGGCAGTTTGCACACTGCCTCCCCTTTGTCCACCTGAGCCAATTCCATTTGCCAGGAAAGGTGTTCCTGAGAGGAGATGCCCACGTGTCCCAGAGCCGGGAGGGAAGGTAAGGAGTAACCATGAACTCAGTTCCACCTGTTTCCGTCTGTCCATACTCGCTTCTCAGGCCAGGCAGCCTCATTGTCCCGGGATGGGCCAGGGAGCTGGACTGCTGTCCAGGTGGGGTGGGCAGAGAGAGGGGGCTCCAGCCCCAAGCCCACTAATAACTACACTTGTGAGTCCATGAGATGGAGTGGGAGAAGGCAGAGGACCCTGGGAGCAGCAAGGATGCGGGGAGAGAGGTTGTGGCCACTGAGCCTCCACCTGGCTCCCTGAGCTGCAGACTTTCTGGGCTAAGGGTCATCCTTCAGTCCTTGCATTTTGGCCAACATTTCCCCGGCGTGGGCCCCGCCCCCTCCCCATGCATGACAGTTTGCCAGGTCCCCAAAGTGCCTCGTGCTGGGCTCAGGTGTCACCACTCAGACGAGGGACATGGAGGAGGCTGCACTTCTCTCTGACCAGCGGGTCTGGGGCATCTGGGGCATGTCCCCATCTCTTATGATCCCCCCACGACTGGACCTTCAGGGTCTGCCCCACCTAGACCAGCGATACGCCCCGGTATCTGCAGCCAGTGCATGTGGAGGCCCCTCTGGAGGGTGGAGGGTAGCTGCCAGCACCCGGCTGCCAAGAAAAACAAGACGGTGGGGTTTACATCCCCAGCTCTCCACCCACAACCTCCCCCAAAAGGCCAGGCAAGTTCACATAGGACAAGAAGCAGTCAGTCTGACGGCTGGACTAGCTCACTCACATCTCACCGGAACGTGCTCGCTATCTCATCAGGAAACGCAGGCCAGCCCGGGTTCAGCCTCTTCTACATGGTAGAGGCAGAAAGGCCTCTCGCGGGAGCTGGGGCCCTGGAAGGAAAGTGCTTCCACCTGGGGACTTGGGGTGGAGAAGCCGCGTGGGCTTGGCTGACCTTCCTTCAGCCTCAGGAGCTCTCCTCTTGCTGAGTGGGATTTATAAGCTCATAACCCTGGGATGGTAACGACTTGCACATGTGTGGTCAGCGTGTGTCCTGACTTTTTGCTTTGATTCGGTGTCAAATGCTGGTGTAGGTGGGTGTTTGGTGGCAGGGCTGGCGCCGGGGAGGGAGCAGCGGCAGAAGTCCCACTGTTTTTGTTATGGATGGCATGGTCACATCAAGGACACCTGGCCTGGGACTATGTCTGCTTCTGTCTGCGTCCAAGTTACGCTGAGGTGGACCAGGCAGAGGCCCAGGTGGAAATGGAAAAGATATGGTTGGAGAGAGGTGGGTGGGCCTGCCTGACACCAGTTATCTACGATCAAGAATGTGCCCTGGACTATTTTTATGCCATCTGTAGTTTCTTCATTTTCCTCTTCTTCTGGTAGGGCTCCTTTTGGACCCTTGGTCCAGCTCATTAGAGCTAAAAGGGAAAGAGGGGTGGAGGCCCCTGTGCTCCTCGCCAGGGTAGGGTGGTGGCATGGGGGCCACGAGAAAGCTCTTCTGCACCGCCCCCCAGCCCTGGTCCACAGGACCACCGAGGACTCAGGCAGGGGAGCTGCAGAGGGGCCGTGGGGTCCCCAACCCTGACACTGCAGGGGTCTGGCTGGGAACCTGGAGGCCCCTGTGCGTTCAGGTGTGGGGACGACACCACGCACACACACAGACACACACAGACGTCCCCCTGCCTTTCTGGCACAGAGATCTTAGTTTTCTGCCTTCCCCTCCCTCCCAAACCCTCACACAGAACCCACAGGGCTTTTTTTTTTTTAAGCACTTTTTTCTTCTTACCCCAATCAAATTGATGACTAGGAAAGTATGCGGCTTGGTAAGCAAAATTCTTGTGAAAACGAAATTCCAAAGCCCTCAGCAGCCATGACCTCCCTGCACGGATACGCCCCGAATCATGCTGCTTTTCGTAAATCGCCACCCGCCTGGGGGCAGCACACAATGGCCAGTGTTGACACCGGATTCCTCGTGTTCCCGAGGCCTCCACCCCACGTGCCGCTGCTGGGGGTGCGTCCCCTGTGTGGCTCTGCGTCTGTCCCCAACCCCGGAGCCCAATCTGCCCTTGGGTGGACGTTCACCTGTGACTGACTGTGGAAGGACAGGCTGCACCCCGGGCCAGGTGCAGCTCCAGCAGCGCTGGCCATGGGCCAGCAGGCTCCTCAGGAGGGACAGGACCCCCTGTGTGCCAGGACCCATGCACGGCACTGGGAACCGAGGCCCTGCCCTCCTCCCAGGGCTCCAAGCCTCCCTGGGAGACCAGACCTGCACGCTGCATCTCCTGATGGGTCTGGGGGAGGAGAGGTGGAGGAGGTAGATGTTCGAGGTGCCCAGGGCTTTGGCTGCGTGTCCCTGCCCCAGAGGACCCTCCAGGACCCCTCAGGGCTGCTTCCCTTGGCCTCTGCCCCAGCAGCCAGCCCCACAGACCCTCCCCCCTCCCATTTACTGGTTGTCACAGCACTTAACCACCTGCCATCTGGGGTGGAATCTCCAAGCAGGCAGGGCCCCTGGATTGTGTCTGCACACAGTAGGCCCTACTCAGCACTTGGCGGAATGAGTGTCAGCTCACACTTCTGGGGCCCCACCAGTTATGACCACACAAAGCAGCCTCACAGAAGGGCGGCCCTGGGGGAGGGGACAGCACCCAGACCTGCATGACCGATCCCGCTGATTCCCTGTCACATGACGCCCAGAACCACTGCTTATGCGGAGAGCTGCCCCAAATCTTACTGTGCAGAAGGGAAAGCTGACAGCCTGGCCGGGCCAGTTCCCACCACGGGCCTGAATTAAACAGTTTAATCAATTAGTGAGATGGACGCCTCTGTGTCAGCTGCAGCTCTAATGAGGGGCTCCCCGCCCCCACCCGTGGGACGCACTGGCCTTCTCCCTGGGCCCCTCAACAGGGCCGGACTCAGCCCTTGTCCTCCTCAGGCGGGTGCAGCCCCAGGAGCGGGTCTGGGAACCTGGCCCTGCAGCACCAGCTGGACACTCGGCCACACAGGGCCAGGCCCTCCCTGCAGCCAGCTTTCCTTCCAGAACCCAAGTGGCAGAGACAGGAAGGGCCGGGGGCGAGGGGTGGGGGGGTGGAGGGGCTTATGAAACCATCTCCATTTGTGGATGAGGACACAAAACTCCTGGGGACCCTGGACGTGGCCCAGTGGGACTGAGGTCACAGGGACAACGGGTGGGTAGCCAGCACTCCCTCCCTCCCTCCCCAGCATTCCTCAGCCTTGAACACATGCACACCACAGAGAGACGCACAGACACACGTGTAGACACACATGCAACCACACGCACAGACCCCCAGGCTGCAATCTTCTTGCAGTTCCCTTCCCAGAGTGTGAGCACGGGACCAAGCACAGCACCACCCTGCAGAGACTCAGGCCTGGAGCCTCCCCCTGATCTGTCCAGGTCAAGGCCCAGGGTCAGGGTCAGTGCGAGGGCACGTGTGTGAGCACGTGTACGTGTGTGTGTGTGGCACGTCTCTCTGTCTCTGCTTCCCACTCCCTCCCTGGAGTCCGCAGCATGAGTGGCTCTGGGCACTGACCACACCAGCTGCGTGTGTCCTTCTGACAGTCGGACTGGACTTTTCCCAGCTGTTTGGAGATAGAGCCGCCCACCCCCTCGTAACAATTAGAAAGTTGCTCATGTATTTACAATGGGGAGCGGGGCTGCATGTGTCAACGCCTGGCTTCAGTGAGCGGGAAAGGCCAGCGGGAAATAAAGCAAACCTCGGCCCGGCCTGATGTCCTCTGACTTCCTTCCTAAAAAGACAAGGGGCCATGTGTCGCTGGTGTAAATCTCTTCTCTTCTCAGGGTGCCGACATGCCCTGGGATGGAAGCCTGCCATGGGGGCCCACACGCGGGGTGTCAGGGCTGTGTGCCCACCCGGCAGGGAGACCCTCACCCACACCATGGTCCACGGCCACCAGGCCCCGGGGGGCAAAGGAGATGGCTTTAACATGCAGGACGGTCTCCACTCTCCACGGCAAGGCTCCCACAGAAGGACACGGGAGCCCAAGCTCACACGTGTTGGCTACGGACTCCACACCCCGACGCCCCCAGGACCGCCCGCCTCCGCACACTGCCCTTCATCCACCGAGGTCTTGTCTGGTCTGAACTGGTGGTCCCAACTGGGGGTCCGGCGCTGACATACCCACGTCATGCTCAAAAGCACTGAGGGCCATGGGGGCCAGGGTGCAGGCTGCCTCGGCCTCCGGGAGCTGGGGGCAGACCCTGCAGTGAGAGTCCTCCCCCAGCCTCCTGGGTTGCGAGCATGCTGGACAGAGGAGCAAGGGGACCCTTTCAGGGCAGGGAGGTGCCTTCCCACCCTGCCCTTCTTCCCGTAATGCTGTGGGGAGGGCAAAGGACCGAGGGGCTGCCGGGAGGTGCCTTCCCACCCTGCAGCACTTGCAGCACATTGGGGGGTCACCTTGGAGAGTGAGAAAAGGCCGTGCATCCATTTCAGGGGCAGGATGCAGTGTTTGGTGGGGAAAGCCCCAGGCCGGGCTCCCTACCGTAGGTTCCTACTAGAGCTTTCAGGGCATTACTGACCCCAAGCTCCGGAGTCTCCATCTCGGTGAGGGGCCACCCCAGGGGCAAAGCCAGTTGAGGCCACGACAGGACCCCCGTGGGCCAGCGAGGACCCGGTGAGTCCAGGCCCGGCTCCCACCACAGCTGCACCTGCGATTGCCCCAGTGTGGCAGTCCCAGCCCTTCTGAGCCCATCCTGTCATGCCACGTCTGTCTTAGCTGTGCAGGTGAGTAGAGCCCAAACACAGGGCAGGTGGAGCATCTTGGGGGTGACAGGTGAGGTACCGAATTCCAGCCACAAAAGAAGAGAAGCTGGGGAAGGTGGGGGGTCCACAGACCTGGGGTGTGTCCGGCAGACAGGAGAGAGCAACGGGGAAAAGGCCCAGCACTTCAGCACAGGCAGGACCCACGAGGGGCCACCCACAAGGAAGAGGGTCCCAGGGTGCTGGGCAGACAGGGGGCCACAGGCAGGCTTTGTAGGAGGTCCCTGGGGCCAGGGGGGCCCATCCCGATTGGTGAACGCCAGAGGACCCCAGCCTCGATGTCAGGATGACTCAGGACACGTGAGCCCAGGTGTGGGCGGTGCATCCCGGCAGTGCTGGAACCACACCGGACTCTCCTGGCGGTGAGCTCAAAGGCAGCAGGTTACAGTGTAGTGTCAGGTGGCAGAGAGAAGAGGGAAAACACCTGAGACAGGGGTGGCGAGCAGAGAGAGAGAGACAGAGACAGAGGGAGGGACAGACAGAGAGACAGAGGGGGTGGGGGTGGGGAGAGAGCATGATCCCTCATACATCAGTGAGAAAAACCACAACTGCCCTGTGGTCTCCACCTGTGCAGAATCACTTAACTCTGAGATTCAGATGAAAGTTATGAACTGCAGGTAGATGCATAACAGCATTCTACGCACAACTTAGGGGGAATTCACAAGCACCCAGGCTGCCCAGGCGCCCTACCAAGTCCCCTTGACCCCAGGTAAGAAGGCACCTGGGTGGTTTGTCTCCTGTAGATGTTGTAACAAATTCCCACAAACTTACTGTGGCTAAAAAACAACACAAGTTTATCATCGCCTGGTTCTCGAGTGTCGGCGGGGCTGGTTCCCTCTGGAGGCCCTTCCTCTACCTCCACGGCCAGCACCGACTGTCGAGTCCCCACATCGCATCTCTCTGGTTCTCTCTCTCCTGCCTCGTCTTCCTTACAAGGGTTCTTTTAAGGACCCCTGTGATGACATTAGGCCCACCAGAATAATGTCCCCATCTCATTAGCAATCTTAGTTCCATCTGTGGCTTTAACTCCCCTTTGCCATGTAGGTAACATATTCACAGGCTCCAGGGATTCGGATGAGGACATCTTTGGGAGCCATTAGTCTGCCGTCCACAGTGGGTGAAGATGACAGACAGGATATGGACCACATACGTGGAAACATGGCCCAGACGTCAGGGAGCTGAATGCCAATTGTTCCTCCAACACTTGAGTTGTTTTCTCAGTGCTGACAGGAGGCAGAAAGCAAGGGGAAAGGTCACTTGGTGCACCATCCCTGTCCCTGTCCCCCCACCCCTCCACCCCAGGGCCTTTGCACAGCCTGTTTTCTCTTCCCACATACCAGCTCCTGACTTCCTCAAGGGCTGGCTCAAACCCCACCTCGAACACCATGGTTAAAACTGCAGTTCAGCCACCCCCACCTGCCCAGATTCTGCACCCCAGACCCGTCTCTGCCCTTCTTTTCCCTCTGGACTAGTCGCCACCTCAGTGTGATTCAGCATCCGTGTGTTTACATACTGACAGTCGCCCAGCTCCCCCCGGGGCAGGGTCCTGGTGCTGGAGCTGGAGGGAAAGCCCTGCAGGTACATCTGACTCAAGGCCCCTTTCTTGCCCAGCAAAGAGGAGGCTCACAGAGACGGGGCGCGTGTCAGGACAGCCAGTCTGGCCTGGGACATCCACCAGGGCCCTTGCCTGGGGCCAGCTGGCCACCAGAGGCCGGGACAGGGACACCTACATGCCACAGTCTTGAGGTTCCCCTGGGTCCCAGCGGGTCACACGAGCGGGTGTGGGTCCTGGCCAGCCCCTGGTGGCACATGGCCCCTACACCTGTGGTCCATCCCACCCCAGCTCCTCCGGACAGTTACCGTGGTGCTGGAAATGAGGTCTGCGGCACGATGAGCAGCCCCCAGCTGGAGGCGGCAGGGTCAGCCTGACTCCCCAGGCAGTCGGGTCGGGGGAGAGGTGAGTGGCCCCCTTGCATGGGGGTGCAGGGGCCTGAGCCCTCAGGGAGCCCAGATGAGCAGGAGGAGGGGGCCAGGGCCGGGGTCCCACGTATGTCTCTGGGACAGCACGGGATAGAGAGGAGAAGAAAGCACCCTCGGCACAGGGCAGTCGTTAGGAAGCAGAAGAGCTGCCCACAGATGCCATGACAGCCGAATGGCTCAGAAAGTGTTTCCTGATCTTGACGTCGTTGGACGGGCCTGAACGAGCATGTCCAATGCTGCAGAGGCCGAGAGAATAAGGACACCCCTTAGGGCTTGCCAGGAGGAGGTGTTTCTGGGCGGTTCCAGGGCCTTGGCCAACCTGTGCAGGTTGCTCAGGATGGGAGGGAGTGGGCACAGAGGGTGCGGGTGTGGGGCACAGCTTAGCAGGAAGAAGGTGGGACCCGGGCACACTGGCCGGGACTCAGGGCTCCTACACGCCTCCCCTTCGACCTCTGGATGGAGCCACAGAGCAGGGCTGGCAGCTCCATCCCCAGAGTGGCCGGGGCTGCCCGGAGCCAAGACAGAGGCACTGGGCCGAGACCGCACGGCAGAGCTGCCAGTCAGCCCGAAGGACCTTCCGGAGACCCTCCGAGCGCCTGGCGTGGCCCCTCAGGGCTCCACGGTGTGTCAGAGAGTGGGCGGGGGCATGGAGGGGCCTCAGACCCCAAAGGGGGCTCTAGGCAGCAGGAAGGCATGGTCGGAGGGAGGTAGGGGCTCTGTGCCCCCTCAGAAATGGTGACCTTTCCGGCTCCTCCCCAACACCCAGTGGCCCTGGGCTGCTGCGGGAGTTCTGCTCGGCCAAGGAGAGGGAGCTCCGCGTGCCGGCACCAGACCCCCACCTGCAGGGCCGGACTCTCAGCGCCACCTCTCCTCACCATGTCCGACAAGCCCTGCTCTTCCTCCAGACTCTCACCAAAAGACCTCCACCCCCAGGCGCTTCCCACAAGGCTTCTGCCTCACATGGAGGGAACGCTGCTGTCCACCGGACATCAGCACGTGGGGTCAAGGTCCTGGATCCTCCTGGGGCAGATCCCTGCATCCCTGTACCGACATGAGGAGGGACACCAGCCCCGAAACCCGACAATCTGGTTCTGCAGCACCCGCGTGCCCAACCAGCCCAGGAAACCCAAAGCACAAACCCAGGAGCGGGTCAGCTCCTCCCCGACCGTGGGCCGGGCACGTCTGCTGCTGTCACAGGCATCCTTTTGGCATAAAGCATCACAGTCATTAGCCACAGTAGGACCTGTGCCTGTCACCAACCCTGTTGCTTCAGGTCATCACCCTGCTTCTTCTTGTGCAGGTATTGAGCACCTGCTTCTTGTTGTGACCTGCAGGAGCCCACAGACCTGAGCCAGCGCACACCTGAGGCAGGGCATGCCAGAGTTGGTGCACACCTCAGCTGGTACATGCCTGAGCCAGGGCACATCTATGTCAGCTCACACCTGAGCCAGGGCACACCTGAGCCAGCATACAGCCTCTCCCCATGTGTGCCTGACTTTTCGGTGCAGTTGGCTTGGTGTTCACTGACCGGTGTCAGCCTCTCCCAGGTCCGTTCATCTCAGCAGCTGCCTGGGAGGAATCGCAGGCTCAGGTCTGATTACATGACACCCCAGCAACACCTGTACTGGGATGAACAGTGACTCCCCAAATTCCTATCTATCCAGGACCTGTGAATGTGAACTTATTTGGAAACGGGGTCTTTGCAGGCGTGATTAAGATGAGTTCTTACTGGATCACGGTGGGCCTCGATCCAGTGATTGGTGGATGTGAGAGAGGAGGGAAATGTGGACAGACACTCAGAGAGAAGAAAGCCAAAGGACGGCAGAGACTGCGACGTGTCCACAGGCCGAGGACCAAGGACTGTTGGCAACACCAGAAGCTGGAAGAGACAAGGAAGGGTCTCCACCTGGAGCTTTTGGAGGGAGCGTGGCCCTTGATTTTGGACTTCTGGTCTCCAGAACCATGAGAGAATAAGTGTCTGTTGTTTAAGCTCCTGGGTTGTGGTCATTTGTTCCGGCAGCTGCAGGACACTGACTCATCCTTGAGGATATGGGGCCCAGATCAGGCCCTGGGTATCTAGACACTTGCCCTGTGCTCGGGCATTTGGGGGAAGCTGAGGTCGAAGGGCAAGATCTAGGTTAACAGGAAGGAGGAGGGCAGATGCTGAAGGGGATGGGGGTGGTCCACCAGGAACGCGGGGGGTACCTCTGGTAGAGGCCGAGCGTGGGGGTAACAGCCTCACTTATAGTTCGGCCCAGTGTGAAAGGTCCCTAACGCCAGGGCCGTGGGGCTCCCTTGGAGAAGCCCTGACGTGGGCCCCTAGGTAAGTGCCACACACCACTGACCAGGGCCGAAGACAGACGCGCCATTGATCCGGCAGAGGCTGGTCTTTATTCCCTGGAATGGAAACAGCCTGCAGCCCCCAAATGACCATGGCTGGCAAAGTTCATTCTTTAAAAAGCAAAAACAAAATGAAAAAACCATAGGTATTTGGCCCCATAAATTTCCATCATAAGAAACAACGTTGAGTGGTACCCAAGCCTGGTGTCGGGTATCGGCTGTGGGCCACGGCCCTCACACTTCACCCAACACACCAGCCAAATGCAGTGACTGCAGATGCTCAGAAAACAGTATGCAACGGCACACGAAGGCATTTTACGACACAGGAGTTTGCTTCCTATGAACATTTCTTTTTTAAAAAAAATATAATAACTTAGTTGGCATGTTACAGCATCTCCAGTCAATCCACCAGGGAGTCCTTGGCCAGAACCAGCGTGTACCTCCCCAGCTGGAGCGCCAGGCACCCACCCCAGTGTGCGTATCCATCGCTGCGGCAGCGGTCACCCAGCGGTCACTCTGTGCCTATCTCGCAGGGGTTCAGCCCCCTCTCCTCAGCGTCCCTGTACATCCTTTGGAAATCCTTGAAGCGCGGGGCGCAGCCGAGCCAGGCCTCCCCAAAGTGCATGTGGCCGGTGAAGAGAAACTCACCGCGCCCAGGCCGGACGCCGCACTCCAGCAGCGTGGAGACGCGCCCCCGCCAGCCGCCACCCTCGCCCTCTGAGGCCGGCCGGAAGACCCTGCTCTTCTGCCGGTAGAGCCGGCTCACGTGCAGGTGGATGGCTGACTCTTGCTGCGCCGGCTCATGGGTGACATCCTGGATGGAGCCTCGGACGACTGCAGAGGAAGGAGACGGGGGGAGGGTCAGCGGTCAGCAGGGTGCTCGCCAAGCAGACAGCACGCACCAACCTCCCACCCCCAGCAGCAGAACCGGGAGCTGACCCTGAACTCTGCCTTCCAGAAATTTTCACTAAAAACCACAATCCACACACAAGAGGTTGCCTAGGGGTCGTCCCCGCCACTCACACCGTCTTGGGCAGAGATGCTTTTCTACCAAGGGCCAGCCACAGAAGTGGAGAAAAATAGAAGATATGAATCACGTCGTGCACCAAGTTTTCAAGTTAAAACAAGAAAAGTCACTGCAGTTAATACTCAAGATCTGCCGCGGTTCCGTATCAAGATCAGACAGAAACGGTGAAGCTTACAGGGGAGGAAGGTGATGGGAGGGAGAAGGGTGGAGAAGGGCAGAGCAGGCACAAGTTCGGGGACACCGCCCGGCCCCAGATCCCCTCTGTGCAGGGCCAGCGAGGAGAAAGGCTTGTACTTCCACCACCCAACTGCCCTGGGAGCCTGGGGGCGCTCAGAGCCAGGTCCCGCTGGGCCGGCTCCATCGAACTCGCCCTGAATGCTGCCACCCTTAACTCGAGAGCGTTTGTGCCAACGTCACAAGCAGGCGGCTGAGTCCCTGATCCCGACCCTGGCCCTACCAGGGCCTCCAACGCCTGCTGTGGTGCCTACAGGGGACCTGGAGGCAGGCAGGGCACTGAGGAGAGGCTAGAGCCAGGACTTAGACTCACACGCCAAGTAGGAAAATGCTCAGTATCACCTCGAATAGGAATTCCCACCTTAAATAGGAATTCCCAGCTCTCTCCCCGCCCTGCACACAGGTCCCTTCTCGGGCTGGGGTCACTCTAAGGAGCAGAAAGGAAGGCCTTTTCCTGTGACTGCAATCAGTGATGCAAGAGGGGCCAAGCCCAGGATCTTCAGCAGCGTCTCCTCCCCCCAGAGGGTTTAGTTCCCCCACGTGGCGGGAACCGCCAGCACACTCACCAAAGTCACTGGTACAGACAGCCAGGAGCACCTCAGTGTGGCTGCAAGGGCGGCACGGGGCTGTGGGGAGAGAAGAGGGTCAGGCGGGGCCAGTGCATGAACATGGGACCCTCCCGCCCACGGCATGTAGACCACACGACATAAGTCCTCTGACGTCGGGAGCAACTGTCCAGGCCCCGCACCTCTGAAACCAGGGTGCCAAGAGCAGGCGGGGCCTCGACCTCGGCTGCACAGATGGGGAAACGTCTCCAGGGGCCCCAGGCTCACCTGGGCCACCTGCAATGGCGTGAAAACGGAGGGAAAGTGCGGTTTTGCGTTCGATCACACTTAGCTCATTACTGTAGTCGTGCCGGGCAAACAGCCCCTGGGCTCATGGGTAAATGGCTCTTCGGCGCCAAAACCAACCCGAGCTGATCTGAGGCCACGTCCCTGACACCAGCCTGTCCGAGAGCCTCACTCAGCCTCTGTGGCCAGGCCCCCAAATGCCAGGGCCTCCCACTCACACTGCCTGCCCCCACGGCCCCATCTGCCACCAGGATTCCACAGGGGTCAAGGCACTGCCCAGAAGGACCAGGTGACCCTGCTAAAGGCACTGGTGGGCATGAGGGGCACGTCCACCTGCTTCAGCTGTGGGGTCCTCGTCTGACCAACAGGGCCAGGTGGTCACCTCCAAACACCTCCAGACACCTTTCACAGCAAGCCCAGTTCACAGGATCCCCTCTGAGACTCCCCAGACCTGGGTGGGGGCTGATTACTCCAGACAAACCAGTCCTTCTTGGTGGACCTCTGCCCCCCGGTACAGCTCTCACCCCACCTTCACCTACTGCCTCAGACTGGCGTAAGGCCTCCAGAAGGGCTGGGGGGAGACAGAAACCTCGAGGCTCTGGGGACTCCCCAGGACTGTGGCACTCGTAACTCAGCGGTGGATTTGGGGAGACACAAGTTTATTATTTGGCTCTGATGTTGCACGTTTCCTCACCTATTTCTAGTTTCTAGGGTTGGGCCCAAATTCCCTAACAACAGAAATGTTAGGCGTGAACTCTCACTAGGACAAGTTGCCCTCTGCCTTTTCATGTTCTGAAGGCCCCGCAAAGTCCCCAGGATTGGCACTCACTGGGCCTGGATGAACCTACAACTGTCAGCACACCTGGCCAGCTGCCCTCGAAGCCCCCGAAACGGGCTGAGTTGTCACCTGCCCAGGGGCTGCAGTGACGCGGGGGCCCTCGAGGAGACAGGGAGATGCACAGGGAACAGGAGGGGCCTCGGGGACCTGGAATATGTGTGGGGGAGTCTCTGGTGTCCTGGGACCCCTCGGGGATGGACATGAGCACCCGGAGCACCAGCCCTCCCGTCCTGCCCCCAGGCGGGGGTAGATGTACATGCCCCAGTCTAGTCCAGCGAGGGCATGACTCACGGGCACTTCTGCTAAGTTATCAGGAAAAAGGAGAAGCTGCAGAACAAGAACAGCCTGTCGGACGCCTCTGGAGCATCTGAGAGCACGGAGCACCTCCCTCCCCAGCTCCAAATCCGGAGCCTTCTGCCCACCTGTGGCTTTTTGTCACGAGTGTGGACCCCCAGCCTCAAGGCCTTTCGTAA
Organism: Grampus griseus; assembly: GCF_964374135.1. NCBI lineage: Eukaryota > Metazoa > Chordata > Mammalia > Artiodactyla > Delphinidae > Grampus > Grampus griseus. The sequence goes on along the minus strand of NC_139014.1, from coordinate 13,029,373 downwards.
AAAAGAGGGTGGCCAACTGGGGGTCCCCCACCTCTAACCCGCTGGGGGCCTCCTGCCCACGCAGGGCCTGACAGAGACCCCAGAGTGAAGAAAAGGGGGAGCACAGCCCCGCAGACATCGGGGAGCCTCACATCCCACAAGAGGCGGCGTTTTATTCCAGCCTGTGTGCCGAGGGGCCCGCGGCAGTGGGGAGACTTCCCGTCCTGGCAGCTCCCCCAGTGCCCACCGGGTCAGAGGCCCCCGCCTGGGGCCTCGGAACCAGGCCATGCGAACTCCAAGCGCGGGTGAACGGGAGGCAAGGTTCACACAAGCTCTTTAGAAGCTGAGACAGGCCCAGGCCACAGACCGTGGTCGAAACCCAGGCCTGGGTGCGTATGATCACCAAGGCCTGGAGCCTCGAGCTCTCTGTGGGTTGTAGGCCCCGGGACCTCAGCTGACCGCTGGGGAGAAAGGTGGCATGAGCTTGTCCTGGGCTCCCTGCCCTGACTCGCGCCCAGTCCCACGCAGGATGTACGAGGACCCCGGTGGGCCTGGGGGCCGGCGGTCAGCAGCCTGCTGACCCTCCCACCCAAAGCTTCAGCGAGCCCGTGCCGTTGACAGCTGAGCTAACAAAGGCCCCCACAAGACTCTCTCATGACTCTGAGCTTTGTGAAGTGTAGGCACCTTTGTGGAGAACCCAGGCTGTGGACGCCAAGAGGAGCAATCTGGAAACAATTATTAATCGGAGTTAGGCTCGTGGAGGCCGAGTGGAATGCGCTGGTTTCTGACACATCAAATCTTGTTTCCTTGTGGGGAAGATGGGGAGGGGGCGGCCCAGGGGCCGGGTGGAATTCTGGCCTGTGGTTCTCGGAAAGGGGAGGGCTGGGATGTGGACGTTGGGAAGATTACTCTGGAATATGCATAAAATGAACTGAATGAAGTAGAAAAAAACAGGGTCAGGGAGACCAGCCGGGGGCTGCAGCAGGGATGCAGGCGAGAGCGGCAGGTACAGATGGGGAGGGCGGCATCCCTCTGTCAGGCTCTGGGTAGCCCGATGCCCAGGAGAAGTTTGTAGATGGTGGGATGCTGGTCTGACGGGTGAGACTGCCCAGGTAAGGATGACTGGGGTGGACACGATGTGTGAGACACCCTCTGGGGTCTTCAGTGCAGCTGCGACAGGCGGTGAATGAAGCATTTTAACAGGGAGGGGAGGAAAGGGAGCAACGCTGCCGGAATGTGAGCGGTATTCGCTGAGCAGAGAGCCTCCTCTGATCATCATGACAACCCTGCACTCACCCCAACTCCAGGCCACAGGCTGACATCACCCCAGAGGACCCTGTGGGACCTGGCCAGGGCTGGTCGCCACCTGTGAAACCCCCTCTCCCACGTGCGGGCACAGGGAACGCTTAGCCTCACCAGCTCTCTCGCCCGCACCCACTCCCTTCCCTCCCTCCTCCTGGTGAGGAAGCCAGAGGAGTCACACCTTCCACCCCCAGAGTCCAGAGCTGGGTAAGATGAAAAGTAATTTTACAGTGATTACAGGGGCTGGAAAAGCACTGGTGCAGGAATCTAAACAAACCTTAGGGAAAAAATTAAGTTCTCTCCTGTACTGTTTCCAGGAAATAACGAAGTTTCTTTTCACTTCTGAACGTTGCTGTTTATGCCCCACGGCCCATCAAGCCCGCCCCTAAACTCTAAGGTGCCCAAGTGGGATCCCAGCGGGGGTCTGCGCCTCCCAGGCCCCCCAAAGGGACCATTCGCCCCTGGCTCATCAACAGAGCGGTTTCAAAGGGGATGGCGAGATGAAGCACGTCAGAAACTGTGGGACCCAGGCCACCCCACCCGGCGCCCATGAGCAGCGATGGGAGTCACTTCTGGGCCTTCACGGCCGGCACAGGGGCAAGTCCTCTTGCCCCCACAACCCTCTGGCTGTGGGTCTAAAACACCATTGTCCCCCCCCGCCACCTCACCTACACGCCGGGGGCCTGCTCTGGGTGGGCATTGCACAGAGCCCAAACCCCAGAGCGTGGATGTGGCCAAGCCTGTGAGCCCCTGCTTCTCAGCCCCTAAGTAGTAAAAGAACATGCTGGAATCCAGGGCCCCCTTGAGCTGCCCCAGGAGAACCACAGAGACGGGGTCTGCATCTGTCCCCTAGAACCAGACCAAGTAACACCCCCGCCCTCCCTCTTTGGCCACCCTAACGCGTCCCCCAGCCCACTGGGCAATGGGGGTCCTGGTGGTGCCTGTTTCCCCAAGTGTGCTGGGACCCTGGGGAGGATGGTCCAGACAGCCTGGCCAGGTCCACAGTCCAGGTGTGGCCTGGAGCTTCTTCCATTAGTGAGTTGCATCTGGCCACTTGTCTGCCTTTTGTATCCTGCCAGATTTTTCCAGCGCCAGAGGAAGGAGTGCCGTGTTACTCAGGTGCCTGGCGAGGCCCTCGGAGGAGGGGTAGGGCGGGGGAGCAGGTCCTCCCCTTCCTGCCACGTGGCAGCCAAATCCCGAGTCCCTGGGGGGCTGAAGTCCCCCTGCCACCCGCCTGCCCCTCTGTATCTGCCTGCCTCTCCGTCCTGGCCTCTTCTTGGCTGTTGGCGAGTCCCAGTCCATATGAGGAAGCCGATTATGCAACATGATGGACACGAGGCTGACATGCTCACCATAAACACTCCCTGTGGAACCGCCCAGAGCTGCGGCAGGTGAGCAAGGCTCATGCACACCTCTCCTTCGGGATCCCAGCCCGCGGTGCCTCTTTAATTTCATATCAGCACAAACTGGAACTCGTGATTCAGCAGCGAGGGAGAAGGCTCATCCACCTCCCCAGCAGGTCAGGTCACGGGCATGTGCTCACCTCCACGGCACACACACTGGGGCTTCGGCGCCACTGGTGTCTCCCCGCTGCAGCCAAGGCCAGACAGGAGAGCACTGCCATCTGAGAGCCGGCCTGGTCCGGGGGAGGTCACGGATGCCAGATGGCCGGCACCAGCATTCCACATTACGTACCCATTCCTTTGGCATTAAAAGCTTAGGGGCCCATCCCTGGGGAGAAGGGATGCACCAGCCTCCCTGATCCCTGCTGCCCTTGTCTCCTTCAGGACAGAGAAGTGCTGGGTCTGCAGCTCCCATACCCTAGGAGCCTTTTGCATCCCCATCTCACGTTCTGACAGTCACTGTATCTGTGCTGCCCCAGGCCAGCGCCCCGGCCACTGGGCAGATGGACAATCACACCCCACCATCCTCAGGGTCTCCGGCATCCCCGTGAGCCCCAGATTTAAAGAGGCACCCCAGGGCCAGGCAGGCGTATGTCTGGGGGATCAAGGGCACCCCAGCAGCCCAACATCCAGCCACAGCCACGTGTCCCGTGTGGTGCCCCGGCCAGACGACCCACCCCATCACACGGGGCCTTCTCCCTGCGACCCCACGGGCCTCTCCCAAACCCACTCACTGCCCTAGCCTGGAAACGTAGACCTGGGGTCTGGGGGAGCACAGACCCTGCCCCCAGGGAGGGGGAAAGAAACAAAGTCTCAGGTCCCTAGGGCTGAGCCACAGGCTCTGAGTCACCCCGGGTCGTGACCCCACTGTGGATTTTCCACCAGAGACGCCGGTCTGTGCCAACGGGAGTACTCAGGGGGCAGCACGGAAAGCACCTTATGCCGTGGCCTCCAAGAACCTGGTGGCGGCCTCCCAGCAAAGTGGAACAAAGCCCCAGCGGGACAGAGCATGTGACCAGCAGCCGAATGGCCTCAACCCGTCAACATTTTAATCAGTAAAAGGAATGTTAGCAAGTCCCTAATATCTGCCCCATCAGCCAACGCTCACCATGGCCAGAGACATCGAATTTGGTGACCGGGTTTCTCCAGATTTTGTTTTTATCGCGAGTTTATCTCTAGCGTCCCCCCACCACCCCCGCCAACGATCACTTGCTGGTGATCAAGATAAAGGCTGTTGTGGTTAAAGTTTTATTCAAGTCCTGGGGTTTATGGCAGCTTTCAGCATTCCTGATGGGGTCCTACCCAGGCAGGCACAGGGGCAGGGGGGGAGGGGTCCTACCTGGGCAGTCAGGCCCTGGGGGGAGGGGTCCTACCTGGGCAGTCAGGCCCTGGGGAGAGGGGTCCTACCTGGGCAGTCATACATTGAAGCTCTGTAACAGACCAGTTTAGTTTGAGAGAGGTTTAAGGTTTTGAAAACTCATCTGAGCCAAGAACACAGAACAGTAAGATGTAGATTCCCACTCAGGAGAAAGTCTGCATTTCAAATCCTAGTAGGTCTGGTTTTTTCCAATGGAAGATTTTATTCACTAAATTATATTACTTGGGGGGGGGCTGGCCTAGCCCTCAAACCAGGTGTTTCCACCTCAGCACTGCTGACACTTGGGGATAAGTCACTCTTCGTGTTGGGGTGTCCTGTGCTGATGCCTGGGGCCAGGTCATTCTCTGTGGTGGGGCTGCCCTATGCACTATGGGGTGTGGGCAGCATCCCTGCCTCGCCTCCAACACTCAATGCCATAGCGCCCCCCACTGACCACCATCCTGGCTGGTCACCGCAGGAACAGCCTTCCTGGAACCTGCCCCCACCACTACCCAAGCTCACACTTTCCCCTTGGGAGGCATCTTCCTCCCAACTAGTTCTGGAATTGAAGCAGATGGTGCACCTGAGCCCCGCTGACCCCCGCCCCATGCGCTCGGACCCCACGAGGTCATCTGTGCCTTGGAGCAAGGGTTGCACCTGGCCTGGTTGTCCCTATCTAAAAGACAGGACCCTGAGTTTTCCCTGTGTGAGAGCTCTTGGGACCACACACTTCTCTCTGCCCACAGAACTTTCCAGAGACCAACACTGTCTTCCACACAGGGCCCCACAAAGCTGTCTGCTGGCCTCAAAAAAAGGGAAGGAAAATCTAAAGCCAACTCACCGGCCCTCGGCCACCCAGAGACTCCCTCCGGTACCTCACCTGAGGTTCCCAGGTCATCAGAGCCACTCAGCTGCCCTGCATGGCATGGTGCCGGTGCCCTCACCGACACCCACAGATAAAACGGCTTGTGAACCTGGGAATGGTTCACGATTCAGGACATCCCAGCTCTGCATGGCTCTGGAACGTGAATCAGACTCAACTTCCACCCAAAACTCAATGTTTCAGGGACTGCAGCCGACGCCAAAAACACTCGGCCAACTCGTGTGTCAGAAGAGATTCTGGGGCAGTTTGGATGGTAACAGCACCCATTTCAAATCTCAGTCAAAACTGGTCCAGGGGAGAAGAGCATATTATGGGCCAGGACCGTGTCACAGCTCTGCTCTGACCTGTGGCCATTGTCCCAAGTCCAAACTGCCCACAGCACTAACGGGGCACCTGCTCCCGGGAGGGCCCCTCGGCCGCCCTCAGGCAGACCTGCCAGGCCTGAAGCACGGACTCGAGCAGCATGTTCAGGGGCTGTGCTGAGGTGGGGGTGGGAGATGATCGGGGGGTCTGGGAGACGAGGGAGGACCCCTGAGGCCACCACCCCACCCTGGGCACCACACTCACCTGACAGGGTGTGCAGGTCTGGCCCCGCATGCCGGCTGGTCAGCTCGTACTGGAAGCCCGTGGTCCTCCTGCTGATGTCCTGCTGGGGTGTCGCCTCCACGAACAGGCCGCCCTGCTCGAAGCTGAAGCACGGGGCCTGGCCGGGCCCGAGGTCCCCGTCCCGCACCAGCAGTTTCAGTTCTCCAGTCTTTTCCAAATAAATATTGGCCCCGGACGAGCCCCTGAGGGGCTTGATGCACAGAGTCAGGTGCCGGGAGGGCGAGAAGGTGTTGGGCCGCAGGTTCACGATGAGCGCACCGGTCGGGTACATCCACTCGACAGTGCCCGCGGAGCAGCGCAGGTACACCTGCTCTACCTCCTTCCTGTGGGCCTCGTGCGTCAGTCCGCTGTGGAGGGGGAGATTCGTCAGCTGGGAGACGCCTGCTCGGGTGTCCGAGCACCCCTCACCCACAGGCAGGCTGGCACCGTCTCCACCCTGCAGCTCAGGGCCCACCTCCAGGGAGGGGTGGCCACACGGCCTCCCCCGCCCAGTTCCTTCCAGCGCACCGGCTCCGAGCGCTCTGGTAAGTGTGGGAGCTTCTGGCTCCCAGACCCTCTCGCCACCTGGACACTCTGTTGGCCTCTGAGCCCGTGTCCTTGGGAAACCCCTGAACAGGGGCAGTGATGGGTGCAGTGGAGGTGAGAACCAAGGAAAAGACGGCTCTTCCAAAAAATAAACAGGGAAACACCAGTGGGACTTTGGCACCAACCCAAGTTCCAGATAAGCAAATGAGGGCCAGGAAATGTTGGTAGATTCCCACTGAGTGTGAAGACCAAGGAGCAGATTCAAGTTACAGGAGGCACGCTGGAATGCAATGCACATATAATAAATAATGCACTCCAGGGAGCAGCTTTTAAACGAACTGGGAATGTTAGCAATTTGTGGGGGGCTGTGTAGGTTGTTGGTGAGTTTTGTCTTCAGGATGCCCGTTAGGCACAGTGTTCATATTTTCCTTAAGGTGATGATGTGACTGCTTTTTCATTCATTTGCAAACCTGAAGACCCTGCATTGCCAATAGTATTTTTTTCAAAGCAAACACAAATAGCATCAAAGCAAGACACAAAAGTAAAGTAAAGGTCCTCCACAGGGAGACACGGGAAGGAATTGTGGAAAAGCAAAGGGAGGGGGACACAAAAGGTCCGCAGATAACCTGTCTTCCCGATGCGGACTGTTGGGGAGCCCAGTGGGTTTCACTCCTAATAAAAAGCAAACAGGAAAAAATGAAGTGTGCTATGCTCTTGGGGAGGCAGGTCTTGAGTAAGTCATAACATTATGTTTTCGAGAAATTGAAACCATCAAAAACGTTCAAGTTTCCCCTACTCAAAACTGTAATGTAAATGTCAGCTTGTGGTAACGGTTACGTCATAAACACCAAGCAGCCCGGGAACTCAACGGTGACTTCAACTAAGTGTTTTATTACATGAAATTTGGTTCTGATCAGATCTCAGACAGGTTCACCCACATTCTTAGGATTTTTATGTGAAATAAACAATACTATATTCAGAGCCCTGGCCTGAGTGAGTTACCAGAAACCTTTTCTGCAGAGGAGAAAACACATAACATATGGTTTGCATTTACTGTTGGTGACTCATGCTCCAGGCCCCGAAAAACCTCACTTTTCATGCAACGGCCAGCTGCAAGCTAGGGATGCACAGTCACCCTGCAGACCACATCAGAAGGAGGTGTCAAGGAGGTGGACTCCCTCCTCACTCCACTCCCCACCCCCAAGGCCCTGGGTCATGAGCAGCCTGGCCTCAGACGCCGAGCAGGGCTGCACACACAGAACAGACTTACAAATTACAGTCACATAAAACTCACACAAGCTCATCTGACACATAGGAGGGGATAGGCATAATTATAGTGCTGGGTGACAAAATTAGACTAAATGGTGTGTGGTTGCCACAGATGACTATAATCAGCTCTGCGCTTACGCAGCCAAACAAACTTTATCACAGTGTCCCTCCTCTCCTGGCTCCAGCCTTGAGGGGCAGCTGGACACTTGCGCCATGCCCAGACACCAATCCTCAACTCTCTCTCCCACAAAAACCACCCCTTCCAAGGCTTCGCTTCCCTCTTGGTGGGAAGAGGGGGACCTAGGGGTTTAGGGAGTGGAGACCTCACACCAGAGGCTGTGGGTACCTCTCACGAGGTTGCCTTAACCCCAACAGTGGAGGGTGAAATGGGGAGGCCCACCCTCCACCCGCGTCTTGGCAGGCGCAGAGGGGGCCCTCGTGAGGACAGATGGCCAGCCCATGCTGCCCAGGGGGAGGCGGACCCGAGGCTGGGGGCTGCCATCCACCAGCCTGCGTACATGACCACGTGCACCCATTTGCTCACACGTCACTCGCCTAAAAGGGGACTAGGAACAAAACGACAGTGGACACGTGAGAAATAAAGCGCCCATCACTTCACCCTCTAACAGGTCCAGCCCGTCCCCGGAGCCTGCACGGGCCCTGCTCTGCCTCCTCTCTCTCATTCTGCTAAAACATCAGGACCAACAAGACCCTCACTAAGCACCCAACACAGGAGTGTCCACACTCTCATCAGAGCAGCAGCTCCATTCAGACAGACATCTGCTCAACAAAAGTGCTGGAGATGCAAAAACACACCACATCAGTCATGGTCACTGATGATGGTATGTTACAATCTTCACATGACATGCAGGTGACATCCTAACTAAGAAAAATGAAATAACTGCTTTCTGATGTTATGACAGAGCTATAGGATGCAGAAAAAAACTGTGGTTCTATTCAACCTTAGGAAACTGAGAAGACTGATTTGATCCTGGATTATTTAAACTGAATTAATGTGTTAAAAAAGAGTCGGCAAGTGTCACCCCCCCCCCCAGGAGGACACATCTGTGGAGCACCTTTATGGGAAAGATGGCAAATTCCAAGTCGCTATGGGGACTGTCTGACAGGGTCAGTGTGGTGGCAGCAGAGCCCACACCACTCACAACCATAGCCTGGCTCAAACCCTGAGTCACCAGAAGGAAGTGATGGTCTCTTTTTGAATAAAGTCAGGAAGAGCTTCTGATCAAGGGCGAAACCAATAGGCGCTCCTGCCTGGAGTTACTTTTCATTTCCCCACCTTGCAGGAGAGATAGCCCAGGTGTGACATAACCGGCGATGCCCAGCCCATCGCAGCAGGAAAGTTCACGGTCCACCTTTATGACCAGGGCCTAATAAAGATAGGGCACGTCCTGCCCCTGCACAGGGAGAAGGATTTCAAAACCCTCTACTTAATTGCTTGGAAACACCCAGAAACACATTAGGCCTGTCAAATGTGAGTGGCCAGTGTCATAAAAAACAAATCCCTTCCTATCAGGGGATCAGAATCCACCCGGCACATCAGGGTTTGCACCACCCTGTGCTGTCTTTAGAAGGGCTCATAAAAAGTCGTAAATGCTATAGAGTCAGCAGGCAAACCAGCGCACCAGAGTAAGAATCTGTCAGCTGATCTGTGAAAAAAAACGATAACTGGGGGCAGCAATTACAATGCAAGGGGGGCTTACGCTCCAGGAATGTGACCTGGCCCTGTCTCTGCTCCAGATCCCGCCCACAGCTCCTACAGCCACTGCAGCCGCCCTTGGCCGGGTTCTGCCTTTGGGTTGAGTGGAGGACACTGGAGGGTGTCCAAGTCCAGGGGTCCATTAGCAATGATGGAGGAAGAGGGGCCGCAGGTAAGTGGCCCTTCTGCTCCCAGTAGATAAAGAGGACGCACAGGAGCAGGAAGGCGAAGGGATTCGTCCACCCACTGCAAACACCTGCGTGGTCCAGGAGCAGGTTGGCCCCCTGACCAGCCCTCGCTCACAGCTCCCTCTGGGCTCCAGGGGAGGCATCCTCTTCCAGGCACATGGTCCTCCAAGAATGTGAAAAGGATGTCAGCTTCTCCTCTGGAAACTCAAGCTCACAGGGTGGGACTGGGTTTCTGTTTTTGATCTGCTGAAGCAGGACACCCCAAGGCCTCAGTTTGGGGATGCACTGATTCATCCAGCAGAGGCTGCAAAGCAGGGAGTTTAATTACCAGCGAGGGGGAGAGGGCAGCCCCAGAAGAGTGTGTCAGAGTCAGAGGCTCCCCGCCAGCTCTGTGCTGGCGCCAGCATTCTCCAGGCCAACCCTCCCCCAGAGCTCCGATCTGCCACTCAGGGCTCCAGTCTCAGCTCTACCACCCCTGCTGTGGTGTGAGCTGGGAGAACTTCTGCAGCAGGGTGGGTGGGCAACACCAGCCCAAGCTCAGGAGCCCAGGACCTTCACTCTAGAAGGCTGGGAAGCGGAGAGAAGGGAGCAGGGTAATTGCCAGTTTCCACAGAGAACTGGGTCTGTACGTATCCAAGAGGACCAGCAACTGCCCTGCTGACGCAGAACCCAGCACAGTGGCACAACCCTTACCTTCTCGGAAAAAACTGTCTTCACTCAAAATAACCCCGTGACACCCCACAGCATGAGGTGTCTGCCAGCGGGAGTCTTCCCATCAGAAGTCAGGGACTTAGGGGCCCAGCACGGTGGGACACAGGGACACACCCAGATCTAAGGGCAGCACCGGCCCATAGCGTTTTCGGAGAAAAAGACGCTAGTATCTCCCTCTGCGAACTCCTGAATCCGCAACTGCGGAAGCCCAAGCAGTCTTCTCCGACAGCGAGGTGCCTGGCTCGGGGCCGGCGCCCTGGCGGACGGAGGTTCTCTGCGCCCTCACCCCCACCCCCGCCCACGCTTGTGACTTGCCTGTCACACTGCAGTTTTTTAAAAAAGTCCTCGGCTGCCTGCCTTGGCAGAGGGCGTGAAGGGGGGTCGCAGAGCCCAGCGCGCGCTGCCAAGGGCGGCCTGACCTTCACGGGCCGGGGCGGGGGGCTCCGCCAGGCCCCGAACTCGCCCTGCGCAAGGTGCCCGCCCGCGGGTCTCCGCCCGCACCGACGTGGTCAGTGCGCGGTTAGCGCCAGGGCCCCCGCTCCGACCACCGGAGCCGCCGCTCCCTCCTGCGGACCCGTCCGTCCCTTCCCGCTCGGCCCTGAGCGCAGGCCCGGCTCCTCCCGGCCCGGGGCGCGCAACTCCTCGCCGAGGGCAGAGCCCGGGAAGGGCCAGAAGGCCGACCCCCGCCTGCCCCCAGTGAGGGGTCGCGGGGTCCGAGCTGCGGCTCTCGGGGAACCAAGTGGGGAGCGGCGCGGTCCGGCGCGGGGCGAGCGGGCTGCTGGAGCCGACTGACACCACCGCGCTGCAGGCGCGCCTCCCCCTGGGCGTCCGCCGGGCCAGGGGACCGGGACGCCGCGGGCTCTTTTGTTCTAAAACCGGGGGCGGGGGAGGGCGGGGACGGCACTCAGCCTGGAGAGCGGGCCCCCGAGCCCCCGCGCGCTTGGCCCGCGGGGAGGGGAGTGGACCCAAGGGCTGGGGTCGCGCCGCGCGAACTCACCTCCCCTTCCAGCTGCACAAGTCGCTCGAGTACTGCGCGCCCGCGCCGCCCAGCAACACGGCCAGCAGCAGCAGCAGCGGCGGCGGCCCAGGGCCCGGGGCGGGGGGCCTCGGCCACAGCTGCCCCGTGCGCCCCCCGGCCGCCCGCGCCGCGCCCCGCATGCTCTGGCTCCGGCTCGGCCGCCGGCCCCGCGTCCGCGCCCACCGAGCAGACCCTCGACCCGGCGCTGCCAAGCGGCCGGGCTTCGAGTCCAGGCGGTCAGGTCGTGCGCCCCCCGCGCCCCCAGGGCGGCTGCCCGCCCATCCCCGCCGGAGCCGGGGCCGCCCGAGCCCCTGGAGCCGCTGGAGCCGGGCGCGCACCTCCGCGCCCGCCGCCGCCGCCTGAGCCTCTGAAGTCTGCAAGTCCGCGGTCCCGGTCGCTGCTCAGCTGGGGGGCGGCGCCCGCCCGGCCGCTCCGCCCCGCGCGCCGGAACTCCGCCCAGTGCGCCTGTGCCCCGCGCCCAGGGATCCCGGCTGGACGCGGCGGATACCGGAGTCAGCGGCGCGACGGGGACACTAAGCGTCGGGGGGCGTGTGGCCCGAGGGTGGGACAAGCTAGGACGCCGCAGAGAGGAGAGGGCCCGTGAGGGACTGGGAGAAGGGTCCGGGAGAGAAGAACCAGGCTGGAAAGTGAAGTTTCGAGCGGGAGGGGGACGGGCAGCACCGCGTCCCCAGCCTGTACGATGCGGGGGCGGGGTAGAAACCCGAGACCCCAAGTACGTGCAGACCCAGGCCGGGCGCCTGGCCAGCAGGTCCGTCCAGCAGTGGTGGTGCTGTGGCCCCATCGTGCAGACTGAGTCTGGAATGGCCTCTGGGCTGTAGCAGGGGCACCTGGCCGTGCCACTGCTGTGTGACCAGCCTGAGGCCGTCAGAGATGTTCCTGGCACCCACCCTCCACAGGATTTGAGTGTGCTTTGCGGAAGTTCAGACTCTGTCCCTTTCTGCGGCCCGCGGGGGAGGGGAGGACCAACTGTGGCTGCTGATGTGGCTGACTCACTGTTGAGTGTGCGGTGGACCCTGGAACACCTATTCCACAGAAAGGCTCTGAACTTGCCTGTCGAGGCCACCGCTCCTGTGCATCACTGCTGTGCTCCCTGCTGGTCCCCACTGCCCCTGCTCCAGAGTTAGTCTAGCACCCGATTCACCAGCTTTGCTCTTGATTCTTCGTGGTGGGGACCCTCTTGTGCATTGTAGGAGTTTAGCAGCATTTTGGCAGTGGCTGTCCCCCCATCCCCAGGCTTGGCAACCTGAACTGTCCCCAGATACTGCCAAATGCCCCCTGGGTGCCGAATTTCCCTGAGGTCCCTGTTCTAGTGGGACCCAGCCTAGTGAGTGCAGCGTGATGAGAGTGGCTGCCTTCACCAGGTGGTCACTGGGGCCCCCAGGTGCCTGACATCCAGTGGGGGAGACAGGGGGACATAGGCAACCCAGAGGACACTGGCCTCTGGAAGGATGATAAGGGTCTGCCAGGCGGAGGGAGGGAGCTGTGGCACTCCAGGCAGCCACCCCTGGGATCACAAAAGCAGGTTTTTCTGCTTCCTCAGACTCTGGTGTTGGTCTGAGCGAGCTCCAGAGCCTGAAACAACATCAAATGGTGGAGAAATCTGACCTTGTTTTAGCATTTCTTTTCCAGGCAAGATATATTTCAGGAGGAATTTCGAGTGACCTACGGGGGAGGGGAGTGACTTCCTGTGCCTATTATTTTCATGTTGCACCCTTTCATCTGGTTAGAGGTTTGGAAGTCTAATTTGGTTGTAGGGATGGAATCATCACCCTCTGGAGAAGCCAGAGTCTGCAGGTCCAAAACAGATGGGGCTGAGAGACAGCCGCTCTCAGGAGTGCTGGGGCAACAGTGGGGGCGTCGTTCCACCTTGAAGGAGGTTACAACTGAAGAATCTGTTAGGGCAGCCCTGGAACTGTGCAGGTCAACCCACCCAGCCAAAGCCCGGAGCAAAGACCCTGCCTGGTCAAAAACAGTGATGTCATCCCAAGACCCAAAGTCAGCTTTGAGGCTAGAGGACTACACATGTGCATTCTGGGCTTGGGGGCCTGCTGTACCCCACACCACACCCCTGTTGCTGCAGGTACCAGGGTGCAGAACTGCTTTGAGAAGTGAGCCAACTGAAACTGCCACCCAGGCCGCTGGGGAGAGGGGTCTACTCGTTGGAATCTGGAAGCTGCAACCACCTCTGTGCCCGCCGAGCCTGTCTGCACAGCAGCACTTCTCACCTCGGGCACTGCAGGTGATAAAGAAATGCTTTATAAGCAGCCTGGCTGGGCACATCCACCCAAGAAGGACCCTGTGGCTGGTCAGGGTCCAGGTCTTCACACAGAGGAAGAGGCGGGGCAGCTTTAGGGCCCTTTCATATTACAAACGCGGAGTCAGTGCTACCAGCCTGAGTGACCTGCTCAGGGTTTTAGAATCCTGTAGTGACCGCTGGACCAAAGGGGAGAGCCGTCTCTGGGGTGACACGGAGCTCGTTCCCATCCCAGGCTCAGGGCTGTAACCTAGAAGGCTGCCAAACCACCTCTGCCCGGGTCCATTTCCCTAAAACAAGCTCAGCACGATGGTGCATGGAGCACTGACAGAGCAACGACACAGGAGCGAACGCTGCAGTCTTCAGTTGATTTATGTCGGTATTGGCTCATTGATTATAGCACCTGTGCACACTAATTGGAGATGCCAGTAAGAGAGGAATCTGGGGCAGGGGAGGGACTACATGGGAACCCTCTCTACTACCTGCTCAGTTTTCTATAAACCTAAAAATTAAGACTATTAATTAAAAGTTCTGGCAGTCTTCTTGGAAGAATCTGATAGGATCTTGGGACCATCAGACCTAAGTCTCTGTGACAGGCCCTCACTTCTGGAGACACAGGTGCCTCTGGATTCCTGGAGGGTCCCTGAAGCAGGAATTTCCAGATTTCCCTCCTCCTGACAAGCGCCAGCCTCAGGGTGCGGCCGCAGCAGCAGAACTGGTTCCTCATATCGGCGCTCAGCTCTGGGCCTCCTGGCGCCTCTTCGCCCAGCAAGGTGGGGCTGATGAGCCCTCCTGGCCATGCAGAGCCACTTCCTGGTGCTCGTGGTATCAGCTCTTGTGGGGGCATATGATGTTTGGGGTTGAGGCAGCAGGATGAGATGGGTCATGTCTGTCTGAGGCCACCCAGTGACAGCCTGCCCTGCTTCATGCCCTAGGGCTTGGCAGGGACAGGGAAACCCTGCAGGATCCCAGGCAGTCGGAGAACCTTGGGGTGTGTTAGTCCGTGGATGGCTGGGGGGGACACTTCCCAGTGAGGCTTACTGCCAGTTAAACCCAGGAAGGGGCCACAGCAGTGTCCCCACCCATAGTGGTAAAGGAGATGGGCGTCATGGTGTCCGAGAGAAGCTGGGCACCTCCCAGCATTCACAGTCCCCCCAACACCAGAATGCCCGCTGGAAGGCAGGGTGCAGGACCAGACCCACTGGGGTCAGATGGCAAAGCTGCCTGTCCCCACACCTGGGTGACAGCCCCACCGTCCTGCCCGAGTACCTTCCACAGCCCCAGGAAGCCAGAGGAATGGGGCACAGGCGGCAGAGGGATGGGGCTCAGCGATGACAGAGGCCACACAGCACAGCTCAGCGTACTCTTGAGGTGCACGCTCTGGGCCTCGCCTCTGCTGCGTATGGCGGGGCGGTGATGTGGGCGATTCCCACAGAGCTGCCTGCCCCACCCCATAGGTCCATGCAGAGCGCGTAGTGAGGGAGTCCGTGGCCCAAACTCAGGTCAGTATCAACCTTCACTTGTGATCTGTTCATTCACTCAAGAAATGTTTCCCTGATGCCTCCTGGGCACGTCTCTGTGGGGCGTTCCAGGGGTGCAGCCCCTGACTGGGGCCAGCCCGAGAGGCAGCAGTGGTGGCCTTCAGTGAGACCATGACCCATGGTTACGGCCGGACAACTGCAGTTCCCAAGCGTGCAGCAGGTGACCGTGCTGCCATCTCTCCAGTCGTTCTTTTTTTTTTTTTCTTTTAACATCTTTATTGGAGTATAATTGCTTTACCATATTGTGTTAGTTTCTGCTGTATAACAAAGTAAATCAGTTATATGTATACATATATCCCTATATCCCCTCCCTCTTGCGTCTCCCTCCCACCCTCCCTATCCCACCCCTCTAGGTGGTCACAAAGCACCGAGCTGATCAGTTGATCTCCCTGTGCTATGCAGCTGCTTCCCACTAGTTATCTGTTTTCCATTTGGTAGTGTATATATGTCCACGCCACTCTCTCACTTTGTCCCAGCTTACCCTTCCCCCTCCCTGTGTCCTCAAGTCGTCTTTATTCCTGTCCTGCCCCTAGGTTCATCAGAACCTTTTTTTCTTCTTTTTAGATTCCATATCTAACAATATGGTATTTGTTTTCCTCTTGCGGACTTACTTCACTCTGTAAGACAGTCCAGTCGTTCTTTTAAGTGTGGCAGGGACCCACCACCCGAGGAAGGAGGCTCGCTGGGGTGGGGTCTGTGGGGCTGGACACCCTTTCCCAGCCTCTGAACGTCGGGGTGTGGCAGACCCTGTGGGTGATGGATGGACCTAGGCTCTGACATGGCCCTCTTTCTGGTCTGGTTCACACGGGCAGTGGGGTCAGGGTCTGTTTCTGAGTCTCATTACCTGCAAAGTGGGTGGGGTCTCGATTCTCAGGGAGATGTAGGGGGTGTGACATCATCACACAAAGCCTCATGTCAGGTGGGTGTGGTAACCTTGGCCCAGCACAGATGTTGATTCGGGGGTCAAGGTGCCATCTGACTCTCAGCAGGACTCGGGACCCTGTGGGGGGCACCTTCTTCCCAGCCCCCTCCCCACCACTCTCCCCAGAGCATGAGTTCTTTGAGACACTAACACAGCCCAGTCGCTGTAAATGCTTTCATTTTTTGCCCAGTCTTGAGGTCTTCAAATGTGTATTGATGGTCATTCTCTTATTCAAAATGTCCAGTCACCTGAATCTGCTCATTGAAGAATCAACTTCCTCCCCTAGAAACTGGACACTTCCAGAAAAACGTTAAAAGTTTTCCCAGACATGTCCAGGAAATTCTCTCTTTGGCATTCAAAAAATATTTTAGAGTACTTGCCAAATCACGTACGTGGGTCACGTGAAAACACCCAGACCCCCACCTGCTGAGGGAGGTCTGCACATGGACCCAGCACCTTCCCTGCTCAGCCCCCGGGCCTCCATCATTTCTGCCACTCTGTTTCCTCCTTCGAGGTCATTTTTGCTGACCTTCTCATAGGGACATAATTATTGTAATCGTGGTGAAATGATGGATCACGAGCAAATGCTTGTAATTTAACATTTAGCAACTGCAGCCAGCAACATGTAATTATGACGTGAAACGGCCCGGAGAGTGCTGGCTGGCCCCAACCCAAACACCTTCACGCAATCACCTACTTAACCTAATCTGCTGGCATGTTTGCTGTCTGTGCGGCACCGAAAAGTGGGAGGGAGAAGTGAGGGGCTCCTGCCGGTCTGCCAGGTGTGTGCACGGGGTGAGCAGTGAAAGACAGTGCCGGGGGTATGATTAGCCCCGCGCCCACATCGCCACCTTGTCCAGCCTGGCCTTAGCAGCATCCCACTCTGCCAGGTGCTGAGCTGTGGTGACCCCACAGCCGTCACACCAGCAGGAATGTCTCTGTACCCGGAGTCCCCTGAGGCAGCGCCCCTTGGGGGAGAAGGACCCCAGCCCTGCACCACATGTTTGGTGAGTACGTGCTGCTCATGGTCTAACAGCCCTCCTCACTCAGCTCACGCATCACTTCTCCTGGGAAGCCTGCTGGGCTCCATCCCAGCAACTGTCCCTGGCAGCTACAGGCCAGGTCTGGCAGTGCCCTCAGCACGTGCACGTTTCTACAACCGTGCAGTTGCACCCGCCCTGTCATCAAGGCTCCTAAGCTGGGCTGGGATCACCCCTGGGCCTGGAGACTCCAGGGTGGTGATACTGAGAGGGCAGGGTCCTGGCTGCTGGGGGTGGCGTGCCAGGGGCCAGGCCCAGAGATCCCGCTTCTGTGCATGGGTGCCAGCCTCACTGTCCACATCTTCACCGTGTGCCAGGCTCACCGCTCGACTGGAGCTCCCGTATGTTCCCATACGGGAGAATGGGAGTAGATGCTCCTCTGTCTCCCAGTAGGTGCTCACATGGGCTGCTCCCTAGTCAGCTGCCGGTTGAACCAGCTTCTGATGAAGGACTCAGAACCATGCTGCCTCCCTGAGGAGGGGAGTTTCTGACACAGCAATTACCAATTTATGTCCCAGTTGTGCACAAATCAGGTACCGTGCACCCAGCATCACACACCCTCCGATCCATCCACCCACTGTCAGCGCGGGCACATCTGTATGTGTCTTGTGTGCACATTTGTTCATTTTCCACTGGGCCATTTATAAGTTGCAGAAGTCATGACCCTTCACCTTTAAATTCTTGAGGAAGAGTCGCCTGCCCCCAGGATCGTGCCAACACCACTGTGGTTCCAATAGCAGGTGAGGAGCTCACAGGGAGATGAGATCCCTCTGCAGAGAGGTCCGAGTTCCTGTTTTCTCAGTTGTTCCCAAAACCTCCCGTATGAGGAACACAGCCTCTCTCTGCCCCTCCCCCAGTCCGCAGCCCTGCCCCGGGACCCACCAGCCCAGGGCAGGCGGCCCTGGAGGTGCCAAGCCAGCAGTCCCATTCACATATGAATTCCCAGCCACACCTGCTGACAGCTGGACACAGGGTGAAGGGGACCCTGTCCAGCCCCCTGTGGCCCTGCACCCCTGTGCTTGCACATGGTGGCCTGTTCTGTAGGCCCAGGAATCTGGGCATCTGGCTTAGAGAAAGTGACCAGGGGAACTCTGGCCTTCAAGGAAACCAGGTATGAAATCCCCTTCCTGCCCAAGAAAAAGAGAAGGCAGGTTCAGCAGAGGGTCTGTGCACACCCTGGACGAGCCCAGGCCCACTTGAGCTTTCCCCGCCCAGGTCCCACGGTGCAGACACACCTTGGTCCCAGGGGAAGCGACACATGCTGGGGACAGGGGTGGGGGATGGAGTGGATAGTGCACAGTGCTGTCACCACCTGGGAACTGACCGAGTGGACTGGGCTCCCCCCATTTGCGGCCCCAGCTGGGAGCCCCAGGGACAGGCCCTCCCTGAGTCAGCTCTGGGTCACCGGCACCTCAGTGACTCAGCCCAGGGAAGCAGGCGGGGGCGGCTATAAAACACGCTTGTCTGGAGCTTGTGGGGTGGGGCCTCATCCCCCTTGTGCAGTTAGCCTCCCTCTCACTCGCCCAGCCCTGGGGAGAGGCCACAGTAGGCCGGGCAGCTCAGGGCTACCTCCACTGGAGGGGCTGAGGGCAGGCCTGTGGGCCCTGCCATGGGGCTAGGGGGGAGGGAGGGGGATGACCCAGTTAATGGAGAAGGCCGGAGGTGTCACTGCGGCCATAGGCCATCGTCCACTTGCCCCGAGGGTTCCTTCTGGATGGACAGTGCAGATGAACCAGGAGAAGTAGGGAAGGTAGCCTTGGAGGACTGGGGGTCCCCTCGCTGAGCTGGTGGCCCGTGCGGACATGGTCGTGTGAGATCCCATGTGCTGTGTGGTCCTCACCTTCCCTGGGCCCCAGAACCCTGTGCAGGATGGGTGTGGAGTGCGGGCCCTGGGGGTCTGGGGAGGGTCCAGGGGGTGATCACATGGGCAAGGCAGACCAGGCGATGGTGTCGAGGGGACACAGGCAGGGGCTGGGGGAGGGACAGGTGTTGGGACCTGGGGCGGGAATGTGCAGGTGGGGCTGACGGCATGAGGAGTGTCAGGTCAGGTCACGGGTGCGGCCCCCTGAAGAGGACGCAGATGAGCTCACCAGGCAGTGAGCTGCTTTCATTACAAACTCGTTCTTCTGGCCTCTGAAGTCATAGTGCGACGTGTGCTCTCCTTAAAGAAGGCAGAGGAAACGTTTATTCAAGAAAATACTGGGTGGGAGCTGGGAGCAGGGCCCAGGCGACGGTTCATGAGAACCGTCAAGTTCATGAGAAGATGTGAGCTGGGCCCCCCAGCTCCCAGCCCCGTGGCAATGTCCCCAAAGCAGCATTCCCCACCCCCCGCAGTGGTGTCAGCCTCTCCCCCGACATCCACGTCTGAGGGGGTCAACCCTGTGGTTCCTGGGGAAAGGGTGACAGCCTCCCCTGAGGCTGCTGACGGTGGGTACGAGGTGTGACCCATGAGGAGGTGGGCTATACTCTGGAAGAGTGACTTGGGTCTTCTGATTTATGGGAGCACACGCGAGGGGATAGAGGAGGGTGTGGGGTGCAGTGGAGGGAAGATCAAGGTGTTGACAGGGGCCCACGAGCAGAGGCTGCAGCTGAGGTCGCAGTGCGGGGGCAGGAAGGGCTCTGACTGGTTGGCTGGCTGTTGGCTGAAACACGGTCCAAGGGACGACCCCCCTGCGAGTGAATGGGAAATGCCGGATCTGCCTCTGTTTCCTGCAGAGGGAAGGGGCTCAGAGGCTGAGGAGACAGAGCATCAGGTGAGACGCACTCACCCACCTGGGAGCATCCAGACACAGCTTCCCCCACAACAGTGAGGAATAAACCCTCGAGGGGAGCCCTGGCAACCCTGAAGGGCTCCGATCCCCTTCTCTGTGGGTCAGAACTTAGAGTGGGAGGCACGGCCGCTCGGTCGGGAACCCTAAGTGCAGTGAGAGTGATTGGCTCCTGGGGTGACCGGGCCCCACGGGGGCGCTCGGCTGCCAGGATCAAGGTGGGTGTGTTCACCACGATGGACAGCGAGGAAGCAGGTCACCTGGCACAGACTGTGGCCTTGGTGTTCCTAGAAGTGAGACAGATGGGAAGCCCGCTGGATTCTTACTCCATCTGTGTAAGCAGAGAAGTTCTAGGTCAGGTGAACAAAAGTCTAACCCGAATCATAAACACAGAGTCGTGGCTTTGACATCAGTTCCCAAACTAGGGCGGATTTACAGGCCCGGAAGCCCCCAAATGAAGGGGAGGCCAGGTGCCCTCAAGGAGGGACGCCCATACACGGCCAGCAATTCATATTATTACTCTTTCTCCCCCACCCCCCTTCCCCAAGGGACCAGTGGCCTTTCACCAGCATAACTGTGCCTCAGGGAAAAGGAAATGCTCAGAAATTTCAGGATGACTGCACGCTGCTGCCTCTGAACTGACCCTGATTCCAAGACCCGAAGCATCACTGGTGTTGCAGTCAGAGTGGGGCTCATGGAGGTCAGGTGGTCAGTGGAATCTTAGCTCAGGTCCACCTCGCAGTGAGTCCAGCGGGTCCCAGAACCCATCCTGCGTCTATTTCCCCAGTTCCAGTCTGGATTGGAATAGGCACCCTCAGCAGCTGGCAGAATCCCATATTGCTTCCCTGACCTGCAGAGTGAGGGCTCTTCTGGTGGGAAAGGCCAGGTGAAGCCACTAGAATAGCCTCCACCGAGTGAACCAAAGTGACACTGCGTTCCTGGAGGGACGGCAGGGATGAGTGCCACCATCGGGGGCTGGCAATTCCCACCACATCCCCATTCAACTGTCCTATCTGGCAGAAGAGAGTGGGTCTTGGAGAGTGACAGTGGATTATCATCAACTTAACCAGGCGGTGACTCCAATTGCAGCTGCTGTAACAGCTGCGGTTCCATTGACTGAGCAAATTAACACATCCCTCGGTACCTGGTATGCAGCTAGTGATCTGGAAAATGCCTTTTAATCCATCCTAGTCCAGAACGCCCACCAGAAGCAGTTTGCCTTCAGCTGGCAAGGCCGGAGATACACCTTCACTGTCTTAGCTCAGGGGTACACCCCCTCTGTAGGCCTATGTCACAATTTAGTTCTCGGGGAGTTTGAGCCATTCCCTTCAACGAGGGGGCACGTTGGTCCCCTGCCTTGATGACATCACGCCGATGGGAAGTAGTGAGCAGTAAGGAGCAACTACTCTAGACTTACTAGTCAGACGTTCGCACGTCAGACGGTGGGAACTACATTCAACTAAAGTTCAGGGGGAGGCTTCCCTGGTGGCGCAGTGGTTGGGAGACTGCCTGCCGATGCAGGGGACACGGGTTCGTGTCCCGGTCTGGGAAGGTCCCACATGCTGCGGAGCGGCTGGGCCCGTGAGCCATGGCCACTGAGCCTCCGCGTCCGGAGCCTGTGCTCCACAATTAGAGAGGCCACAACAGTGAGAGGCCTCGTACAGCAAAAAATAAAAAATAAAGTAAAATTCAGGGGCCTTCTCCCTCTGCGTGGGACATGCTGAGACATCCTTCCTAAGGTGAAGGTTGAGCTGCTGCATCGGCCCCTCCCAGAACCACGGCAGAGGCACAAGCCTCGTGGGCCTCTTGGGGTTTTGAGGCAACCTATCCCTCACTTGGGTGTGTTACTCCGGCCCATTTTCTGAGTGAGCTGAAAAGCTGCTGGTGTGAGTGGGGCCCCAAGCAGAAGGCGGCCCTGCAGCAGGTCTGGCTGCCCTGCAGCTGCGCTGACACATTCTCTGCATGTTATTTGGGGAAAACCATCTTCACTTGGATTTACCGTTCCCCATCTGTAAATGGACCTGATGAAATCATGGTGTGGACCCTGCAGGGGCTGCGGGGGCCCAGGTGGTGCGTGCCTAGGCTCCAGGGTGGGTGAGGGCCCTGCTTTCCTCTGTGATTCAGGAGCATGGACCCTCCTCTCCCTCCGTCCTCTCCACTGTCCAGTACTGACCCCCCTTAGCCCAGAGCAGCAGTGGCAGCCACTGGAAAGCGCTGGTGTCGGTTTTACCCTGGAGCGTGGAAGGGCCATCTGACTCCAGGTACCCTGGGCCCCTCGCTGATTCCTGGTGGGGAGGCGCCATCCCACCACCCCTAGACTCTGCCGGCCAGCCTCACGTGTGATGGAGAAAACGAGGTGAAAGATTATGATTGAGTCTAGAGAGCTCATTGAAATGTTTAAAGTCATCCTTCTTAATTTTAAAAAGTAAATACTTGTTGAAAAAAGGTCAATTCTTCTGGAGGTACTGAGAGGAAAAAGGGATTTCTCCTTGATCCTCCCGGCCGTGCAGCACAGTCAGTGTGTTTCCCAGTGTCCTCTGGGTGCTGCAGGTGTGCGTGAGTGTGCATGTGCACATGTGTGTGCATGTGGAGAGTTCTGCAGGGATTCAGTAAACTAAGTAAGGCGCGTCCACGGAGGCCCCATTGCACCCTCGGTCCCAGCAGGAAATCTGCAGGGCGCTATATGGACCATGAGGCCGGCGTGGGTGCCTGTGGGACAGGTTCTGGATTTCAAGGCCAATTTTAGAGAACAAATTGCCTAGCTGGGGGCTGGTGGCATGACTTTCCTTCTCGTGGTCGTGGTGTCGCCCGGGGGGACGCAGCACCAGCCGGGGCGCCGGCATGAGGGTGCAAGGAGAAAAGACTTAAGCCTGTTGGTGTCAACAGGAAGCCCTTTTGTTGGCGTCTTTGAATTCTGTCTGTTCTCACTTCTTTCAAGTCCGGCTGAGGGCGGGCAGAGCGGCTGCCATCTCCCTGGGTGACCAGCCTCTGAATGTCCACAGTCTCCTTTCCTGGCGACTGCCCAGCCCGCCCACCCCGCGGTCCCCCTGACTCTTTCTAGGGTCTCAGGCCCCCCGAGGCCGCAGCCATAGGCAGGGATGCAACATGGCTCCTGGGGTGCTGGTCCGCTGAGCCCAGGCCCTCCTGCCCACCCCTCACCCAGCGAAGGTCTAGACTGGGCCCTCCCCAGGAAGGAGCCAGACTGCCATCCTCAGGGTGGTGGTCAGGGTGGTGCTACCAGGTGGGCAGGTGAGAGCCCCCAGGTCCAGCTCCCTGAGACGCCCATGTCTTGCTCAACCCTGCACACAGTAGGTGCTCAGCAGGACTTTGAACCAGAGACAGGTTCTGACCTCAGCAGATGTGTACTTGAAAGGCCCGGCGTGACCAGTCTCCACCACATCCTGGGGGAAAGGTGTCCTGCACAGCATCCCATGGCCGTTGGGTGTCTGCTACTCAGCCCGTCGCTCCGGCCACGTGGGGCCATGTTCTGGGCGTTGCCCATCTCCCTCGTCCTCTGCACTGTCTCCCCGAGGGCATGAACTCCAGCCACACCCTTCACGTAGCCCAACTCGGGAGGCCAACTCCAGCCTCCAATACCTCCTTCCCTGCCTCAGAAGAGAGGCGAGAAGCCACTGGACTAACAGGCATGGCTTGTGTGCCTGTGAGCGAGGGCCGTGAGGTGGGAGGAGGGACGGGCCCTGGCCCTGGCCTCAAGTCATGGTCGATGCCCCAAGGCTCCTGCAGGCACCCACACTAGCTGTGGGGGAGGGAAAGGCAGCACCTTCCAGAAGGGCCTTCTCTGGCTGTCTGAGGGTCTCAGGGCCAGACCCCATCACCAGTACTCAGCACTGAGGGCCTGTTGCTGAGAGCCTGGTCCCTGGTTCCCAGCTCCACCGTGGGGTCCGTGACCCTGTGCCCCTGCCCACGTCATGGGAGTGATGATGGCGGCCCCTTGGGGTGACCCCAGGAACCGCACCCCCAGGATCAGCCTGGTGTGCAGAGCTGTTCTTGTTGACACACTTCCAGGCTGTCTTGTGTCTTGTTTTGTTTTGTTCTTTCCATTCTTCTGCTTGCAAGGGTGATTTCTGTGTATCATAAGCAGCTTTAATCATTTCCTGAAAAATCACTATTTTAGGCAAACTGCGAGGATTTTTCCTTCTGAGAAAGACAAGGTTAGAAAGGATCATCGAGCTTTCTAACAAAGCAGTGATGCCCCTTCCAAGTCCCATCTGGGCCTTTACGCTCCGTCACCCACACGTAAAGTGTCTCGTCCCCGCCGGGCGCGCTCCCTACAGAAGAGGAAGGTTTTGGAGGCACTTTCCCTTAGTTAAATGCCATGTGTTTCCTGTACGTCCCCAAATGTCCAAGCAGGAAGAACTAAACCTCAAAAAGCAAAAATAACTGTGTCTCCCCTCAGATGGCCCTCAGCCACAGAGCGCCATCTGTGCTGCCCACACTCCTAGGTCCTGGGTTACCATTTCTTGTCATTTTAAATCTGAGCTGAGCCAACCTAGCCTAACCCCACCTCATTCCCAAAAAGACTAAAATTTGCTTTTCTTCACTGGCTCAGAGGCCTTTATCTATGGCCTGTCTCAATGAGGTCCCCGTAAGTCCCTGCAGGGCACCAAGACAAAACACGACCTCAGATACGTGAGCAGAGGGAACGAGGTGAGTGGGGTGGGTCAGGCCTGGTCAGTGCGGGCTCTCCATGTCCCCCATGCCCTCCAGACCTGGGACCAGGAGTGGCCAGTGTGGTCAACCGGATGCAATGCCTGGGCTCAGAGTGTCCACGGGGTGAAACAGCCATCACTGGGAGAGGTGGAGAATCTGAGAGAGGCCTGGCCTGGGGCCTCATGGTGACCCTACCCTGGCCGACACGGCACTCTGCTGCTTTTAGTAACGTTTCTCCAAATTAGGGCGGACAAGAAGCCAAGGGATAATCCAGTAAGGGTGACAGGTAACTTGGTGCCACCCTTCTCACCAGGCAGCCCACGGGTTTATGCCTTCACCATCCCCTCCCTTTCCAGTCAGGAAGCAGGCTCTGCATCCCACAGGCTAGTCATGGGGAAGCTGGTTCCCCAGGTAGCTCCAAGGGGTCCTCCAGACCCAACCACTGGCCTCACCTCGTGGTCACATGTGGCCCGGACCCTGACAGCCAGGACATGTGTGCACGGTCATGGGGCAGGACCTGGGCCAGGCAGTGACCAGACAGAGAGGAGGGCAGAGCTGAGTCTGGGAAACAACCACCACTGCTGTTGAAGATGTTCTTCCACTTTCCTGGCAGAAACAGAGGTAATGCAGAGGAGGAATCCCACAGGAAATGGCAACCTGGTGACATTTCGGGGTGTCCTCACCAAAGTGGAGATGGAGGGGCCATGGGGGAGTCCCTGAGCCTGGGCTCGGGGGTTCCTCATGCTGGACATGGCCCACGGAGCCCAGGCTGTGGTCCCTCAAGATGGACATCGCATCTGTCCCTGATGGTGTGGCTGGTAATGCAGACCATTTGGGGCGTCGACAGGCAGGGCTGGCCCTGCGGGGGGTGATGGCCACAGAAAGTCAGGAGTCCGAGCCTTTTTACGTCCCAGAGTCACCCTGAAACATTCTGGGCCAGGAAACTTTCCCAGGGTGAGCCGACTGGGGAGGGGTGACCAGGCCCCACAGCCTGGGGCATGAGAGCATCTTTGTCCCCACCTGCTGGGGGGTTGGGCAGGCTTAGTCCTGTCTGCCTGGGACTAGGTGCCCCTACCTCTCCGTGACGCCATCAAACAGCTTCACGTCCCCTGAGCCCTGGCCGTGCCCAGGCCCTGTCGGCCACTGGTTCTTGCTGGTGCTTGGTGACCAACAGTCCTGATTTTCTGGGACTGACGGGTTTCTGGGATGTGGGATTCTCAGAGCTAAAACCAGAAAGGTTGCAGGCAAACTGGAATGAGTTGGTCAAGGTCGGTTCTGCTGACTCTGGAGGGAGGAAGCCTCTGACGTGGGTGCCACGCTGGCAGGAAGCTCTGCCACTCCTAGCCACTCAGGCGTCCGGGGACAGTGGGACCCACGAGCAGAGAGGGGCTACATCCACTGACAATACTGGCAGGGCCTGGACTCAGCTGCACCTGACACTGGTCTCACCAGGACACTGACAACCAGCCAACCCCATGTTTTCAAAGCCAGTTTAAACCAGTTCAGCCAGGAGTACTGGTTCACACGCTCTCCAAATGCACGTGTTGGGCAATGGCACAGAGCGAGGTCAGCACCAAATCTGAAAGCCAGATTTGGGCTTTGTGGAAATGTTCCTCGAGGCTTCGTGGACCAGATCCCATCTGGACCTTTCCTCTCGTCACTTTGTCTGTCCCGGCTCAGACCCGCTCCATCCAGCTGACTCTTCCCTGTGATGGCTCCAGCAAGGGCCCCACGTGGACTCCACGCAGGCAGCTTTTCTCCCCAGCTGCCCTGGCAGCTCCCTCACAGTCTCCCCACCCCAGCCCCTCCCTCAGGGTCTTCACACCACTCAAGCATGCAGCCATTATTAGTCTGTTTTGAAGTTGAGGACATGAAGCTGAAGGGAGGCTGTGATGCCCTGGGATCTGCATTACACCCTGGTGTCCCCACAGTACTCCATGTGGGCCAGGAACTGGCTGCCGCTGCCCTGGAGCAAGATGATACACGGGTGCCCAGCGGTCAGAGAAGGCCTTTCTCCACAGCCAGGCTACTCCAGGCTACTCCAGGGTGGTAGGTCTGAGGCAGGACCTAGAAGGCCATGCAGAAGCCGGGCAGCTCCCAGCTCACCAGGGGGCAGCCAAAGGCATCTCAGAGGCACTGCAGTGGCTGCCGGTGCCTCCCTGGGCTCTGGGGGAGTGAAGGGCCCACTGGCTGAGAGGTGAGGCCAAAAACCCTTCACCTGTTCAAGGCTTTGTGGTTTGGGCCCTGTACAGCTCCATAAAGACCCCATGCAACTTCCTTCACTTGGCCCTCTGCAAATCACTGAGTCTCACCAGCCCAGCCAATAGCCTACAGCCGGACCCCAGTGCCAGGAAACCTGAAACTCAGGTTTCTTGCCACCAGCACAGAGTTTATCAGCAGTGCCTCTAACCCCATTTAACAGATCTCCGCACATTCGTGGGTCTTCTCGGGAGAAACTGTCTTTCAGCCAATCTGCGGTGGGCAAGCAGAGGACACACGGAGCTCCCTCAGTGGTCTGGTTGCAAACTTGCGATTTGTTGAATCACTGGTTGGAGCACCAATTGTTAGACTGGGACAGACTGGCCAGAGCCAGTGTTTCGGGGCCAATTCTCCTTTCCTCCCAAGTCTGGCAATACTCAGTGTTGCTGGTTATTATTTCTTGTTTTTCTGTATCGTTAGTTCAGGAAGCTCAACAGTCATGCCAGCAAGCACAATGGGCAGTGTAAAAACGCCAGACGTGTCCTCAAAAGACAAGATTTGCCCTAAAATACTCTTGCATTTGAGTGTTTGTTTAAAAAAAATTAAACCCGCTCCTATTTGCTTAGGGCTCCGTCCATTTTAACAGATTTTTAAAACTTTGCAGTATGTACCAAAGCGATGCCAAGTCCCCTTACAGAGAGATCTCCCCGCTCGGGAAAGACGAAAGAGTCACGGACATCGGTGACCAGCGAGAGGGCTCAGCTCGGGGAGGGGGTCCACACAAACTGTGGCTTTGATGATGTTCCGCTCACTTGTCCTGGGCAGTGGAACCAGGGCAGGGATGTGAGAGAAGAGTCCCTACCCAGCTGCCAACGTGGGTCCCAGGAGGGGACCGCATGACCCCAGAGTTGTCATATAGTCCAGTTCTAAGAGGAGCTGGAATCCAGACTCTGTGGGACTCCTGAGAAGCTGGATGTGGCTGGGTGGTGGGGGGTGGTTGCAGCCGCGTCCACAGACTTGGAACTGCACCACGTGAATTCCGGGAGAGCCTGAATTATCACCTGACTTTACTGTCCATCCTGATCAAAATAACCAGCCGTTTATCCAGACAGAATACACCTGGTGTTCGGCAATTTCTACACTGACCATGTGAAATTTTGAGTTATTTGATAACATTATTAGGACTCTAACTAGATCCAGTGTAGACACCGTCTCCTGTTCTAGATTTCATTACGGGTAGACTGTCCCGCACGCATTCATTCATTCTTTCCTTCCTTCCTTCTTTCCTGAGCATGTACCCTCCTCTGTGCTATTCTGGGTCAGAGGCTCCTGTGAACAGCTGAGCAGTGTCTTCACGGACCTACCTTCCCAGAGTGAGTGAAGCAACACGGGGATTTCAGGGATTCTGGTGACAGGGGCGCAGGGCTGTGCACTCCGCCCGGGATGGGCACTCTGCTTCCCCACTGGGCTGAGGGCCGACGTGCCCTGGATGCAGGTGTGCAGAGCCAGCCGGGGCCTCCCTCAGGCCCCACTTGGGCCCTCTTGGGAACCAGCTCCCTCACTTCTCAGCCTCCGCGTCCTGGCCCTGCATCGGCAGCCGGCTCACGTGGCCTCTGGACTCTGCCAGCCGCAGGGAGTTGGCAGTGGACAAAAAGACTGTCCCTGCCCCCACTGAGGCGACAACTTAGGGGGAGACAGTGCCGTGAGCACTTAGCGGGAGGATCCCGTGCAGATGGGGCCAGCGGGGCAGTGGGGTCTCTGAGGAAGTGAGCCGTGGGGAAGGCCGTAGAATGTGAAAAGATAAAAGTGTGTCAGTGTTTGTACTCGCCCCCTCATGCTGGGGCTTTATGCATTGATTTTCCTCACTGCCTTTCATAGCCTGCGACTCCTCAAGCTGGTGGGTCCAGGGCCAGGTCCTTGGAGGGGAGGGGGGGTTGTGAGGGCAGGACGCTGCCCAGAACCATGAAGGGGTCAGAGGTTTCCCCTCATTTCAAGCTAACAGGATGGCTGGCCGGCCACATTCTCCAGGTGCTGACCGAAAACACAGGCTCCTGAGGTAGAGTGAAGCAGTTTATAACTCACAGTAAAAGCAGTGGCCAAAGGGTCAGGATCAGCGTGTGTGCATGGGTTCCCAGAGTCCCCATTCCCCGGGGGTGACACGACAGGGCCCAGACAGATGCTGCACGTCCACCCTTCCTCCTGGAGGGCACCATGACCTCATTCCTCAAGGCTGCTCACAAAACAGCCCAGGTAACAGGGTGCCCAGCTGAGTGTGGAGGAGCATGGGAGACCCATGCAGGAGTGTCTCGCGACAAAGTCCAGTTAAGGAAGCTTTGAGATCCAGCCTCAGGACTCAGGGTCAGGGAGGCAGTGCTGAGGGCCAGGCAGTGGCTGTCCCCAATTCACATCCAGGCCACTGATTCCTTGGTGGCTGCTGGATGCTGTTCCCTCATCAGTGGGTCAGGATCCAGTCTGCCTCCTGGGCCTGGTGACCTGTGAGTGGGCAGCATCTCCGTGTGGGCCAGTCCTAGGAGGCGGAAGGCCCGGCATGGGCTGAGGGAATGGATGGCTCCTCACAGGGAGGGATGGCTGGCGTTTCCCTCCTTGCATCTTCCAGACTCTCACTGTGCCCCATAAAAGGGGAAAGCCGGTGCTGGACCCTGCCCCACGACGTACCCCGCTTCCTCACTAACCATCTGGCCAGGCCCCAGCAGCCCCGGCTTTGACAGTGACACCAGCAGCACTGGCTGGTGGCCCCTAAAACCTCTGGTGTCCCCACTCCTCCTCCAAGTTCTATCAGATGTGAATTTATCCAAGCCCTTTCTCCCACAGATGACATCTTCCTGTTAATATCTCAGAGGAAGATGTCTGACTGGCCTCTCCTGGCCTTTCACCAGACACCATCCAACTCACGGACAGGGGTTCAGGCGCTAACACCCTGTGCTGTGCACGCAGCTCCCACAGGCACCTGGCACCCACCTGTGAGTCATCCCGAATTTGAAGAGCAGTTGCTTAAATCACTTCAGAATGATCCACGTGTGCTAACTGTACAATGTGGTGGTTGGAGGTGATGCTATTTTGAGTTTCCATTTGCCTTCCTGATCACACATCAGGCGCCTCTGGCCTTTTGATCAGCCCTTCCCACCCTCTTGGTCCTGACTCAGAGTCGAGCCAGGGCCGCTGCACACCTGGCCTGCAATGTGCTGTGCACCCCCGTGCTGGGGGCCACCTGTGGGATCCTGAAGTGCAGGGGAGGTAAGGCTTCTGTCCCTCACACTCAGGTGGACAACTCTCCAGGGCTCTGGGAAGGTCCAAGGGTTCAGCTCCAATTGCCCATGATAGAGGCCCCCACAAGGCATCATGCTGGTCCCGGACTCGCTCCTCCCCTGCCTCACTCCCCTGCCCCAGCTTCCTGGGAACAAAACCCCTCACTGCAAAGACCCCGACTCAGTCTCTGCTTTCTGGGCTAAGGGGTTGGGCACCCAGGCCAGGACACACATTCTATGTGATACTTGAATGGTCCCATCAAATCCACACCAAACGTTTGCCCAGCTGTTAACTGAATGCTTCCTGTGATGGAAACCTCATTATTTCCCAAGGCTGGTAAGAAGTCCAGCTCCAGCTTCTTCTCAACACAGTGAGTCTCAACTAGCCTTTACAAAAATGAGAACGTAGAAAACAGGACACTGGTGCACATCACACAGTCACACAGATGGTTGCTCCCCCGTGAATGGATTTACTATCAGGGCACTGTGGCCACCAAGGCAGCCCATCTCCGACAGTCCAAGTGCACTGTCGTCCATGGTGCTGGGTGGCTCCTTACCTCCCAGCAGCATCACTGCCCAGTGGAGGTCCAGCTGCATCTTTTGGGGTTCATCCCATCAGGAAACTTGGACAGGACACTTGCTTGGAGGTCTTGCAGTGTGGGCTGTAGGGGAACGTCCAGCTGCTGGCATTCAAGCTTGACCTCACCCTTCACGGGTGCACCCAGGACAGACTCATTCTGACTTTGGGCCCAGTGTGGCCGAGTCCAGACCTATGCCCATCTTTGCTTCCTATACCCACATTGTAAGAGGGCTGTTGGCATTTTAAAATTTGGAGGCCCTGGCAGTTGGCACTGAGTTTTCTGAATACAACCAGGATTCTCCAACAGTCTGCAGAAACAACATTTAAAAATAAAGAAAAATGTCAGTCACTGGGTGAGCCAAGAGCTGTGGGAGACCTGCATCACTTCCTCTCCAGGGGCCCATGACTTTGTCACCTCCTCATCCTACCCCACATCCTCCCTATGTCCATGTCCCTCTGGAGTGGTGGTATCAGGCCCCATAGTCTGGTCCCTCTGTTGAGAATGTTCCTACCATGAAGAGAAGAATCTCAGCAAACCCTGCACTTCTGAAGTGCCTCTTGGCACTCTGAATGTTTGCAAAAAGCAGACTCCAGCCAAATTTTTATTAGGGGGAAGGCAGTGAAAAGCAAACTTCTGGCAGCAGGAGATGTACAGGAAGCAAGACAGGAGTAGCCAAGCCCAATTCCGATAGCATGTGCTGTGGAGGTGCCAGACGCCGTGGGGACCCCTTATCTCTTCCTCCCACTGATTACTGAGGCAGTCCAGCTCCAAAGCCCACAGCACATTCTGGAAGCTATCAAGCGACTTTTTACCTAGTCCCTTAAAATGAAACTATTCCTAATACATCAACCCCTGGAGCACATCAAGTCCTTGGAAACAAATTCTCAGATTGTTTTTGTGCCTTATCCTTTGTAGATAGGATGCATTTTTACTCATCTGACCTAAGCGTTTCAATCTGTGCAACAGGCTTTGAAAATATTGATGCAGTTTAAGGAAAAATGACATTTGAAGTGATGCTTACAAGACATGAAACAGAAGTTCGGCTTTATCATAATTGCTACTTTGTAGAATGATTTGCATTTAACATTAGTTTGGGGCGGTAAAGGCTATGACGTGCTCACTGACCCAGATGGGTCGGGGCACCCGCGTGACAGGTGGTCCCCTCGGCCCCCGGGCGGCGCGGGCCCCGGGGCCCGGTGCTCCACAGGGGGCCGCTCAGGCGTCCCGTCGCCAGTGCAGGGGACCATCACCTGCTCTTCACACAGAACCTTTCCTGGTCAGAGAAGGGACACACGTGGGAAGGCGTAGCCACCGGGACAGCGCAGCATCTTCCCACAAACCCCACCTTCTGCACAGCCCAAGAACTCCTGTAACACTTGCTTCACTGCGGACCTCTGAGCAGATCAGATGAGCTCCCTCGGGGCGGGGGTGGGGGGAGGGCGTGTGCGTGCGCGTGTGCTTGTGGCTGTGGCGGGGTGAAGGGTGGGCGGGGCTGTGCCTGTGGCTGTGGCTGGACTGTCCTTCCGCCGCTCTAGGCCGCGCCTCTCCACTGCCTGCAGGTCCCCGCTGGATCGACGTCCCTCTGCGCCAATCGGAGGCGCCCGGCCTCGGCCCCGCCTCCCGGCGAGCCGCCCGCGCACGCGCCGTAGGCCGAAGTGGGCGGGGCGGCCCGAGGAGCGCGCGCCATGCAGGCCAGCGGGTACACGGCTGCCGCCCTCGGCCAGGCCCGCGCCCCCGTCCAAGTGGTAGGTGCTGGGCTGGCGGGGGTGGGAGGTGGGGATGGGGGTGGCGCCCCGTCCCTCCTCGCCCCTCCCCGCCCCTCAGCTCTAGTACCGCTCCCTGACTCTCTGTCTCCCCGACTCTGCGGTCGTCTCCTGTCCCCTCCTCTCCTCTCCTTTCAACTCCGTCCCTCTCTCCTCCGTCCTCCTCCTCCCCGCTCCTCTCCCCTCCATCCCTCCCTCCCTCCTCTCCCATCCTGGGTCTCCATTTCCCACACCACCACCGCCTCTTCTCTTGGGCAGCCTATGAGGGTCTCTGCCCAAATCAACGTTAAAGCACCAGCAAGAGTGCGAACAGAGATTAATCAAGGCTCATCTTTGGCAGAAATTCACATTATGTTTCGTATTGTAGATCTTGAAAACAGTAAAAATATTCTTTCCTTTAAAAAATAATTCCAAAGTAAAGTAAATATGTAAGTAAATTAGGGATCTATTTATGTGGATAACATAAATGCAGGAAGGGATACCACTGTTGAATCAGATCCTCAGAGTAAAGAACTTGACAGAAGTGTATTTTCAGTGCTTATATCTGTGAGCTTTTCATAACCATATTCAGATTTAGCATTTAAAATATCTATATTCTGTATAGATATGTAATTCGTACATATATGCATGTATGTATGTTTGCACGTGTATGCATGTGTAGACACACGCTCACACTTGGATGACCTGTGTTTCTGTCTTCTTACTTGGGAATGTGTCCACTCTTCATTAGGGTATAAACTCAAGGGTGAGGACCGACTGTAACTTCTATCTTTGGGTATTCTGTATTGCTTAATGTGGTAATATACAGAATTAAGACAAATCCTGTAATCAGTTGTTTTGTTGGCAGTCAAGATTTACTGGTTTTACTCCGTACACTTCATAAATTTTTGTTTTATGTGGGCCCTATGAGAAGAGGACAGTGCCAAACTATCCTAAATGGAGTAGAGCAAAGGAAGAGAGAGCTGGAGGGAGGTCACCTACCCTCTTCCCAGCCCCGCCCCCATACTTTGTTAAAGCAAGTGTAGGGGGTACTTTAAAGGGTTTCTTTGTTGCAGTTTCTCTAACATCATGGTTTACTGAAAATGCTTATTTCATGAGAGGGTTCAAGATACACAGATGCTTGTTTCAACCAAAATGATGATGTTTCTGACCACTGATTGGGAAACACATGAATTTGCCGTTGAATTGGGAACATTTTTGATGCCTTTCAGATTTTTGTTTCCTTTTCAAAAGCATCCAAAAGACCAATTCTGAGAAATCTAAGACAATAAATCTTGAGAGGAGGCATAGACACCTTTTTTTTTTTTTGTCAGGACATATTCTTTCCCTGGAAGCCTTATTCTGGGTTACTCTGTAAGTCAGGTCTTGCCCTTTGGAAATAAGCATTGTGTGGATGGTAATGGGGAAGTAAATTAGAGCCATGGAAAGAGTATTCAGTTTCCACACTTGTTTCTCAATCGTTTTGTTTTGAATTCCAGTCTGTTATCCTCCCGGTCCATGACGCTGAACCGTGGCTGGACGAGTGCTTGGGGTCTGTTTTGCAGCAGGATTTCGAAGGCTCCATGGAGCTTTCCATTTTTAATGATGCCAGTAAGGTATTTATGAACTTCCTGTTGGTGATTTAGCCCTAGTGTAAGTCACCTCTGACTGTTTGGAGGAAAGTTTCCTGACCTGCCAACGTCCTCGTGCTTTCAGGACAAGTCTATGACTATCATTGAAAAATGGAAAGAGAAGCTGGAAGGTTCCGGCATCCTTGTGGTCATTGGAGGGCACGATTCTCCTTCTCCCCGAGGAGGTCAGTAACCGTGTTTAGTTTATTATTCTTATCGACTTATGTACTTAAATAATTTCCTGTTGTTCAAATCCTGGTGAAAATTATCCTGAGTAATACTTGAGTATACCACTTACTAAGGACACGGTAAGCCTGGCTTTCTTATGCTTCAGTAAGGATTTGTGTACATCCACTGCTCATTCTTTACTTACTCAGCCCAACAGAAAGCCATTGGGTGTTTTCATTCCTGGTGTGATTGGTCATTATTGGTCACCCCTAATTTTTAAAATTCTTTTCTTGTGACATTAGATTTGTTTTTGTCCATTAAAAAAAAATCTTCTTAAAGAAGCAGCTTTTGGTTTCATTGATTTTCTATATTGTTTTTCTTTTTCCTATTTTGTCTGTTTTCTATTTTGACTCTGAATTGTATTATTTTCTTTCTGCTCACTTTGGGTTTAATTGGTTCTTACTGTAATTCTTATTTTTTTAATTAATTAATTTATTTTTGGCTGTGTTGGGTCTTTGTTGCTGCGCACGGGCTTTTTCTAGTTGCAGCGAGTGGGGGCTACTCTTCATTGTGGTACCCACGCTTCTCATTGCAGTGGCATCTCTTGTTGGGGAGCACGGGCTCTAGGCATGCGGGCTCAGTAGCTGTGGCTCGCAGGCTCTAGAGCGCAGGCTCAGTAGTTGTGGCGCACGGGCTTAGTTGCTCCATGGCCTGTGGGATCTTCCTGTACTAGGGCTCAAACCCATGTCCCCTGCATTGGCAGACAGATTCTTAACCACTGCGCCACCAGGGAAGCCCCTCTTTTTGTAATTCTTAAGGTGAAAGCTGAAGTCATTGGTTTGAGACCTTTCTCATTTTCTAGCATAGGCATTTAGTGATATAAATTCCCCTCTAACTATTGCATTAGCAACATCCCACGAATTCTGTTATGTTATGTTTTAATTTTCATTCAGCTTCAAAATACCTTCTAATTTCCCTGTTGATTTCTTATTTGATTTATGGATTATTTGAAGTATTTAGTATTTAGTTTCCAAATATTTGAGGGATTTCCCAGATATCTTTCTATTATTGATTTCTGATTTAATTCCTCTGAAGTAAGAGAACATACCTTTTTGACTTGAATCTTTTTTTTTTTTTTTTTTTTCTGCGGTATGCGGGCCTCTCACTGTTGTGGCCTCTCTCGCTGCGGAGCACAGGCTCCGGACGTGCAGGCTCAGCGGCCATGGCTCACGGGCCAAGCTGCTCCGCAGCATGCGGGATCTTCCCGGACCGGGGCACGAACCCGCGTCCCCTGCATCGGCAGGCGGACTCTCAACTACTGCGCCACCAGGGAAGCCCTGACTTGAATCTTTTAAATTTAGTAAGATTTACTTTATAGCCCAGGATAAGGCCTATCTTGGCAAATGTTCCGTGTGCACTTGAGAAGGTTGTGTATCTGCTGGTGTTGGTGGAGTTTTCTGTAAACGTAAATTAAGTCCAGTTGGGCACAATCTTGTTTAAATCTACTGCATCCTTGCTGATACAAGGTCTGCTTGTTCTCAGTTACTGAGGCGGGGTATTGAAATCTCCAACTCTAACTGTAGATTTATTATTCTTCCTTATAGTTCTATCATTTTTGGCTTTGTGTATTTTGAAACTCTGTTAATATTTGAGATTGTTGTGAAGAATTGACCCCTTCATCATTACGAATAACCCTCCTGACCTCTGGTAATATACATTGTTTGATATTAATATAACTGCTCTGGCTTTATTTTGACTAGTGTTAGCATAGTGTATCTTTTCCATCATTTTGTCTTTTAACCCATTCCTGTCTTTATATTTAAAGGATGCCCCCTCCCTTATAGATTCTTGTAGACAACATATGATGGTGCTTTTTAAATCCAATCTGACAATCTCTGCCTTTTAACTGGGATGTTTACATTAGATACATGTAATATGATTATTGATGTGGTTAGGTTTGAGTCTCTCTTCTTGCTATTATCTTATATTAGTCGCATCTATTCTTCATTCCATTTTCCTCTTTCTCTGCCTTCTTTTGGATTAATTAAATATCTTTTATAACAGCTTTATTAAAATACAATTTATATACCATACAATCCACCCATCAAAGTATACAATCAAGTGTTTTGTAGTATGATCACAGATGTGTGCAGCCACCACCACAGTCAATTTTAGAACATTTTCATCACCTCAGAAAGGAACCCTGTATCCTTTAGTTATCACCCTCCATCCCCCATCCCCCCCAGCCCTACGCAACCACTGATTTACTTTCTGTCTGTAGATTTGCCTGTTTTAGCCATTTTGTATAAATGGAATCATATAATATGTGTTCTTTGTGACTGGCTTCTTTCATGTAGCAAGATGTTTTTAAGGTTCATGTTGAGGCATATATTAGTACTTCATTCCTTTTTACGAGAGAATAATATTGGGTTGGCCAAAAAGTTCATTTGGTTTTAAGTAAAAATGAAAGACATTTTTCATTTGCACTGAGAACTTTATTGAACAATGTATTCATTAACCAAACGAACTTTTTGGCCAACCCAATATTTAATTGTATAGATGTACCATATTTTGTTTATCCATTCATCAGCTGAGGGACATTTGGGTTGTTCTACCTTTTGGCTGTTGTGAAGAGTGCTAGTATAAACATTTGTGTACAAATTTTTGTTTCAACATAGGTTTTCAGTTCCTTTGGGTATATACCTCGTAGTTGAATTGCTGGGTCATATTGTAATTCTATGTTCAGCATACTGAGGAACTGCCAAACTATTTTCCACATCAGTTGCACCATTTTACATTGCCACCAACCATGTATGAGGACTCCAGTTTCTCCACATCCTTACCAACACTTCTTATTTTCTGTGTTCTTTTTAATTATAGCCATCCTAGTGAGTGTGAAATGGTTTTTCATTGTGTTTTTTTTTTGTTTGTTTGTTTTTTTGTGGTACACGGGCCTCTCACCGTTGTGGCCTCTCCTGTTGCTGAGCACAGGCTCCGGACGCACAGGCTCAACGGCCATGGCTCACGGGCCTAGCCGCTCCGCGGCATGTGGGATCTTCCCGGACCGGGGCACGAACCCGTGTCCCCTGTATCGTCAGGCGGACTCTCAACCACTGCACCACCAGGGAAGCCCTTCATTGTGGTTTTCATTTGCATTTCTCTAGTGACTAATGATATTGAGCCTCTTTTTGTGTGCTTGTTGTCCATTTGTATATATTCTTTGGAGAAATGTCTATCCAAGTCCTTTGACCATTTTAAAATTGGATTGTTTGCCTTTTTGTTGTTGAGCTGTAAGAGTTCTTTATATATTCTGGATACTAGCGCCTTATCAGATATATGATTTGCAAATATTTTCTCCCATACTTTGGATTGTCTTTTCACTCTCCTGAGAATAATCTTTGATGCACAAAAATTGTAATTTTGATAAAATCCAGTTTATTTTTGTTGTCATTTTATGTGCTTTTGGTGTCCTATCTAAGAAATCATTGCTTAATCAAGGTCATGAACATTTACTCCTTTGTTTTCTTCAAAGAGTTTTATAATTTGAGCTCTTTTATGTAGGTCTTTGTTCCATTTTGAGTTCATTTTTGTATATGGTGTGAAGTAAGAATATAACTTCATTCTTTTGCATGTGGATATTGAGTTGTTCCAACACCATTTGTTTAAGACTATTCTTTCTCCATTGAGAGTTTCGGTACCTTTGTGAAAATCAGTTGACCGTAAATGAATGGGTTCATTTCTGGACTCTATTCTTATGCCAGTACTACACTGCTTTGATTACCATAGCTTTGTGGTAGGTTTTGATATCGGGAAGTATGAGTCTTCCAACTTCGTTTTCCTTTTTCAAAATTGTTTTGCAATTTCATATGAATTTTAGGATCAGTTTTTTCATTTCTGCAATAAAGACCATTGGGATTTTGATGGGGATGGCATTGAATCTGTATATCTGGGTTGTGTTGTCACTTTAATAGTATTAAGTCTTCCAATTCATGAACACAGAATATCTTTCCGTAGGTCTTAGGTCTTCTTCAGTTTCTTTTATCAATGTTTTATAACTTTCAATGTACAAGACTTTTGCCTCTTTGGTTAAATTAACTCCTCAGCACTTTATTATTTTTTATGGTAGTGTGAATGGAATTGTTTTCTTAATTTCCTTCTCAGATTGTTCATTGTTATTGTATAGGAAAACTGATTTTCCTGTGTATTGATCTTGTATCCTGCAACTTTGTTGAACTTGTTTATTAGCTCTAGTAGTTTTTTTGTGAGTTTTTAGGATTTCCTATATTTAAGATCATGTCATCTGCAACAGATAGTTTTACTTATCCCTTTTTAACTGGATGCCTTATTTCTTTTTCTTGCCTAATTGCTTCAGCTAGAACTTCCAGTGTTTAGTAGGAGTGGAGAAAGGAGACACCCTTGTCTTGATCCTGATCTTAGGGGGAAAGCGTATGGTGTTTCACCATTGAGTATGATGTTAGCTGTGGATTTTTGTAAATACCCTTTATCATGCTGAGGAAGTTCCCTTCAATTCCTAGTTTGTTGACTGTGTTTTTCTTTATCATGAAAGAGGATTTTGTCCAATCTTTTCTCTGCATCAACTGAGATAATCATGTAGGTTTTTTTCCTTCAGTTCTATTAAGGTGGTATATTGTACTGATTGATTTCATATGTTGAACCACCCTTGCATTACTGGGATACATCCCACTTGGTCATGGTGTATAATCTTTCTAATACGCTGCTGGATTTAGTTTGCCAGTATTTTGTTGAGGATTTCTACATAGATATTCATAAGGGATATTGGTAGGTAGTTTTCCTTTCTTCTGATGTCTCCGTCTGACTGTAGTATCAGAGTAATGCTGGCTTTGTAGAATGAGTTAAGAAGTGTTTCCTTTTCTTCTATTTTTTTTTTTTTGAAGAGTTTGAGAAGGATTGTTGTTAATTATCTAAATGTTTGGTAGAATTCACTAGTGGAACTGTCTGATCCTAGCCTTTTTTGCTGTTGTTGGGAGATTTTGATTACTGATTCAATCTCTGTATTTGTTATAGGTATGTTCAGATTTTTTACTTCTTCTTGAGTTAGTTTTGAGAGTTAGTGTGTTTCTAGAAATTGTCCATTTCATCTAGGTTATCTAATTTGTTGGCATACAGTTGTTCATAATATTCAATTATAATCTGTTTAGGTTTCTGTTAAGTTTAGTAGTAATGAACCCACTTTCTTTTTCTTTTCTTTTCTTTTCTTTTTTTTTTTTTTGGCCGTGCCTCACGGCTTGTGGGATCTTAGTTCCCTGACCAGGGGTCGAACCCGCACCCCCTGTAGTGGAAGTGCAGAGTCTTAACCACTGGACCATCAGGGAAGTCTGCCCACTTTCATTTTTTATTTTAGTAATTTGAAGCTTATTGGTTCTTAGTCTAGCTAAAGGTTTGTCAATGTTGTTGATCTTTTCAAAGAACCAACTTTTGGTTTCATTGATTTTCTCTGTTGTTTTTTTAGTCTTTATTTCATTTACCTCTGTTCTGATCTTTATTATTTCTTTCCTTCTGCTAGCTGTGTGTTTAATGTGTTCTTCTTTTTCTAGCTCCGTAACATGTAAAGTTAGGTTGTTGACTTGAGATGTCTTTTATGTAGACATTTATATATAAATTTCCCTCTGATCACTGCTTTTGCTGCATCCTGTAAGTTTTGGTATGCTGTATTTTTATTTATCTCTTAAGTATATTCTAATTTCCCTTATTTGACCCATTGGTTATTTAAGAGTAGGTTGTTTAATTTTCACATATTTGTCCTTCCGTTATTGAATTCTAGTTTCATTCCATTGTGGTCAGAGAAGATACTTAATCTGATTTCAGTCTTTAAAAATTTTTTGAGATATGTTTTGTGGCCTGACATGTGGTCTGTCCTGGAGAATGTTGCATGTGCACTTAGGAAGAATGCAATGCAATGCTGTTACTGAGTAGAGTGTTCTGTATATGTCTGTTAGGTCTGTTGGTTTATAGTGTTGTTCAAGTCCTCTATTACCTTACTGACCTTCTGTCTTGATGTTCTATCTATTATTGAAAGTGAGGTGTTGAAGTATTCAACTACTATAGTAGAATTATGTTTCTCCCTTCAATTCTGTTCATTTTTGCTTCATTTATTTTGGGGCTCTCTTGTTAGATGTGTATAGTTTTATAATTGTTATATTTTCTTGATTGACCCTTTCATCAGTATATAGTGTCCTTTGTTTCTTGTAACAATTTCTGACTTAGGGTTTATTTTCCCTAGTACTAGTTTAATCACTCCAGCACTTTTTTGGTTGTTGGTTGAATGGAATATCTTTTTCCATCATTGCACTTTTGACTTATTTGTGCCTTTGGATCTAAGATGAGTCTCCTGTAGCATTTAAATGTATCATGTGTTTTTTTAATCCATTCTGCCAATCATTGCCTTTTAATTGGAGCATTTATATTTAAAGTAATTACTTTCGAGGAAGGACTTTAGCCATTTTGCTGTTGTTTTCTATATGCTGTCTATCTGTTTTATTCTTCAATCCTCCATCAGTGCTTTCCTTTGTGTGTAATTGGTTATTACTAGTGTGCCATTTTTATTCCCTTCTCATTTCCTATTCTGTGTATTTGTAAGTTATTTTCTTAGTCATCACTGTGGGGATTACAATTAACATCTTAAATTTATAACAATCTAATTTGAATTAACATCAACTTAACTTTAATAGTGTATAAAGCTCTGCTCCTGTACAGCTGTGTACCTCCCACTTTATATCATTTTTGTCACAAATTACATCTTTATTATTTGCCCATTAACATAGGTTTATAATCATTGTTTAATGTGTTTTTTAAATCATATGGGAAAAATACAAACTGAAAGTAAAATAATACTGGCTTTTATATTTAGCTGCATAGTAATCTTCATCAATGTTTTTCATTTGTTTGTATGATTTCAAGTTACTGTCTAGTGTTCTCATTAGAGCAGGAAGGACTCCTGTTAGCATTTCTTGTAGGGCAGATCTGTTAGGGAATATCTCCCTCAGCTTTTGTTTATCTGCAAATGTGTTTATTTCTCCATTTTTGAAGGATAGTTTTGCCAGATTCAGAGTTTCTGTATGTTATAGACCCAATAATACATTACTTACATATTGTTTTTTTAATTAATTTCTTATTGGGAGTATAGTTGATTTACAATGTTGTATTAGTTTCTGCTGTACAGCAAACTGAATCAGCCATACATATACATATATCCACTCTCTTCTAGACTCCATTCCCATGTAGGTAATTACAGGGCACTGAATAGAGTTCCCTGTGCTATACAGTAGGTTCTTATTAGTTATCTTTTATATATAGTAGTATGTGTATGTCAGTCCCAATCTCCCAATGTATACTCCCCCTTCCATAAGTTTGTTTTCTACATCTGTGACTCAATTTCAGTTTTGTAAATAGGTTCATTTGTACCATTTTTTTTAAATTGGGGTATAGTTGTTTTACAATGTTGTGTTAGTTTCTGCTGTACAGTGAAGTGGAGTTCCCTGTGCTATACAGTAGGTTCTTATTAGTTATCTATTTTATACATATTATTGTATATATGTCAATCCCAGTCTCCCAATTCATCCCACCCCCCATCCCCTGCTTTCTCTCCTTGGTGTCCATACATTTGTTCTCTACATCTGTGTCTCTATTTCTGCCTTGCAGACTGGTTCACCTGTACCATTTTTCTAGATTCCACATATATGCATTAATATTGGTTTTTCTCTTTCTGACTTACTTCACTCTGTGTGACAGTCTCTAGGTCCATCCATGTTGCTGCAAATGGCATTATTTCATTCTTTTTTATGACTGAGTAATATTCCATGGTATATATGTACCATATCTTCTTTATCCATTCCTCTGTCGATGGACATATAGGTTATTTCCATGTCCTGGCTATTGTAAATAGTGCTGCAGTGAACACTGGGGTGCGTGTATCCTTTCGAATTATGGTTTTCTCCAGATATATGCCCAGGAGTGGGATTGCTGGATCATATGGTAGCTCTATGTTTAGTTTTTAAAGAAATTGCCATACTGTTCTCCGTAGTGGCTGCATCAATTTACAATCCCACCAACGGTGTAGGAGGGTTCCCTTTTTTCCACACCCTCTCCAGCATTTATTGTTCGTAGATTTTTTTTTTTTTTTTTTTGCAGTACGCAGGCCTCTCACTCTTGTGGCCTCTCCTGTTGCGGAGCACAGGCTCTGGACGTGCAGGCTCAGCGGCCATGGCTCATGGGCCCAGCCGCCCCGTGGCATGTGGGATCTTCCCGGACCGGGGCACAAACCCGTGTCCCCTGCATCGGCCGGTGGACTCTCAACCGCTGTGCCACTAGGGAAGCCCCCACCCATTTTTTGATTGGGTTGTTACATATTGTTTTATACAATTTTTTTTTTTTTTTTACTACTGCTACTTCAGTTAGCAGAAGAAAGGAGAAGAAATATGCATTTATGTTGTCTTTTATAATTAACAGTTACTTTACTGGTGCTCTCTTTTTTTCTTTCATGGATTTGAAATACTCCCTGGAATCACTTGGGGTCAATCTTTTTAATCTAAAGAACTTCCTTTAGTATCTCTTGTAAGGTGAATCAACAACAATTTCTCTCAGTGTTTGTTTATTTGGAATGTCTTAATTTCTCCTTTATTTTTGAAAGATAGTTTTGTTGGATATAGGATTCTTGGTTAACAGTTTTTTCTTTGAGTTCTTTGAATATGTTATCCCACTGCCTTCTGGCCTCCATTGTTGGCGCTGAAAAGTCAACTGTTAATCTTATTGAGATTTCCTTTTTTTTCCCTTGTCTCTTTTAAGAGTTTCTCCCTGTTTTTGGCTTTCAGTGTTTTTACTATGATGTATCTAGTTGTGAATCTATTGAGTTTATCCTACTTGGAGTTTGTTGAGCTTCTTGAATGTGTAGATTAATGTTTTTCACTGCATTTGGAAAGATTTTAGCCGTTATATCTTTGAATATTTTTTGTGCTTATTGCTCTCTCCTTTTCTTTTGGTACTACTATTATGCATATGTTAGTGTGTTTAATAGTATTTCAGATTTCTCTGAGGTCGTGTTTATTTTTCTTCATTCTTTTTTCTCCCTGTTCTTCAGATTGCATTATTTTTATCCATCAAGTTTGCTAATTTTTCTGCCGATTCAAATATACTGTTGAGTTCCTCCAGGGTATTTTTTAGTTAGGGTGTTATACTTTTCAGCTCTAGAATTTCCAGTTGATCCTTTTTAATAATTTCTGTCTCTTTATTGATACTCTTGATTTGATATGACATTGTCTTCATACCTTTCTTTGCTTCTTTAATTACGGTTTCCTTTAAGTCTTTGAACATATTTATAATGGTTACTTTGAGGTCTTTGTTAAATCAGACACCGTGATGTTCTCACTAGAAGTTTCTGGGCCTTCTTTTTATTCGGTGTCTGGGTAATGCTTTCTTGTTTCTTTGCATGTCTCCTAATTTTTGTTGGAAACTGGACATATTAGATAATATATTATAGTAACTCTGGGTACTGGTCCCCCCCACCCCGACTAGGCTTGTTATTATTATTGACTTGTTTGCTTGTATATTGACTGGTTGGATAATTTTAGTAAAGTCTGCTCCCCTGCCCTTGCAGTGTGAAACCTCTAATGATCTCTCTCAGGAATACAGCGCTGGGTGTACCCACAGTCACCCTGAGGTGGCAGTGGTGTGGGCTGGCCTCTCTCTCCCTGACCACACCCAGCTGTCAAGCTCCACTTATTGCTGACTGCTTTACTGTTTTCAACAATACCTAAGAGCATAAATTGCTATATAAGAATAATTCAAGTGAATTCATATTCCTTCAAAGGAATAGTTCTTGAGGTCAGTGTTTAAAGTTTGTTCTGACACCAGGAGGGCTCTTCTCAGCTGTCTCTTACCCGTTTATGTCTAGCAAACTGGTCGTCCCACAGTTTAGCCTATATTGCCAATGAATCTACCAATCTCCTTTACCAGCTGCCTCTCACCACTGTTTTGGGTGTACCCTAGGGCTTGACCTTCACACCCTGTTGCAGATGAAGCAGGGGGTGGGCAGTTACCCCATGTCTCTCTCAGTATGGAACCCCCACCCCATAAACTAGGGCAAGGGCATTTGGGTCCCCAGTATCCTTGGTGATACCATTCCCAGTGTAGACAGAGAGTCCATCCCAGCATGGGGGCTGAGTGGGAGAAGGGAGCCCCACTTTTCAACTGCACTTGCCTGGGACGCAGCCTCAGCAACAGGTACCTGGAGCCAGGATGAGAAATGCTGATGCCCTATGTCTCCCAGAAAAATAGCTTTCTGTCGGGCCTAGCAGAAGAGGGAACCCTGTATTTTTGGCTGTACCTGTCTGGGGTGGAGCTTCCTTCTTGGGGGAGGGAAGGAGCAGGTCTTGGCTCACATACCTAGACCCTCACTATTACTAAGTTTTAATAGATTTTCTTGAATAAATATTTTTTTCATTTGCTGTGTGTTAGGGCCATTTCCAGAGACTGTAAATGGTTGGGTTTTTAAAAAATTATTTTAAAAATAATTTTTAAAAATTGAATTATTAAAAAATAATTTTTACCAGTTTTGCTGGCAAGCAGTCTGTGGAACTTGTGCTGTCAGGCCTGCTCCAATCAAAATTTCTTTTGGTTCTATTTTATCTCCTTTGTTGGCTTATTAGCTATAATTCCTTTTTTGCCTTGTTAGTGGTTGATTTGGAGTTTACAGAATATACTGTCAACTTACCAAGTTCCGCCCCTCAAATGTGTGTACAACTTCACATATAGTGTGAGAACCTCATGACAGTACATGTCCTTTTCTCCCCTCTTACCTTTTTTGCTGTTGTTGTCATGCATTCTACTTTTACATGTACCATAAACCCCACAAACGTTGGTATTAACTTAG
This sequence comes from Grampus griseus, assembly GCF_964374135.1. NCBI lineage: Eukaryota > Metazoa > Chordata > Mammalia > Artiodactyla > Delphinidae > Grampus > Grampus griseus. The sequence continues at coordinate 12,984,705 of NC_139014.1, read as the reverse complement.
TTTAAACAGTCAATCATCTTTTTAAGAGATTTAAATAATAAGAAAGAAAATTACTCATTTACTCATATAGTTAGTTTTTAGTGCTCTTTATTTGTGTAAAGCCAGATTTCCGTCTTCTATGATTTTCCTTCTGCCTGGACTTTTTAAAACATTTCTTGCAGTGATGGTCTACTGACGATGAATTCTTTTACCTTTTGTATGTCCTTATCTGGCATGTTTGAGTGTTGGCTGGTGGATCCTGTGATGAAGAAATTTCATCACAAGCTTTATTATCCTTCCTTTAGTCCCTACTTGCTGCCCCCAGAGCACTGCCCCATACAGGTGAGCGTGCCCCTTAGGTAACCTGCCTGTACTGCTTTTGCCCACCCCCCACCCCCCGCTTCCCTTCCTTCTGTTCATCCTTCCATCTTCCTCTGTTCCGTGCAATTCCTTTCCTTTTTGGAGTGGACAGGGAGAAGAGAAGGAGGAGGCCTGAAATGGCCGTCTTCTGTGTTTGTGGGAATAGCTTCTCCCAGTCCTGGTGCTGCCTCCTGAACCTGCTGTTCTTTTGCTTCACAGCGATGGAGGGAGGGGCGGGCAGTCAGCTCCCCACACAGTGGCGGGTGGAGGAAAGAACACAATCCAGAAGTTCTTGCCAAGCGAGCCTCTGGACTGTGGTATTTGGGTTTCCTTCCACGTCAGGGTACAACCTCCTTCTGTCTCCTCTCGAGGTTCTTGCAGTTTTTAAATCGGAAGTTCAGAGTCTATGATCTCCTTTTGTTTCTAGTGTTGGACTTGGGTAGAGAGGGTAGACTACCAGTTTCACTGGTTCCCTGTCTTGTCCAACGCTGATGGTTTTTCACATTATCTCAGATTTTCTATTTAGGTAATCTAATCCTGAATAAATATTATAATTTTGTTTCTTTATTTCTAATTTATTCTTTATTTTTCATATTTTTTTGGGGGTAGAAGAACAATGTGGAATCACATTAATGAATCCTTTGATTATGCTGGCTTAGTGGGAATGTTCGTAGTGTTTCAGTGCTAAAAGTATGACATTTACTATTGCTTTCTGATAGATACCTTTATCAAGGTACCTTGATATTTCTAATTTAGTAAGCCTTCATAAAATGAGGCATCAGGGACTTCCCTGTTGGTCCAGCGGTTAAGACTCTGCACTTCCAATGCTGGGGACGTGGGTTTGATCCCTGATGGAGATCTAAGATCCCATGTGCTGCATGGTGTAGCCAGGAAAAAAAAAAAAGAGGCGTCAGTGTAGAATTTATTAGACGTCTTTTAGTTGTCTGTTAAGGTGATTGCCTATGTTTTTCTCCTAACATTTTTATTGTAGTAAATTACATTAGTATTTTTCTTAACAGTGAACCACTCTTGCAGTGCCAGAACTAACCAGCCATAACACTATAGTATTTTCATACAATGCAATTATTCGGTTTTCTTAAGGATTTTGACATCTATATACATATGGAACGTTGGTCTGTAGTTTTTTGTGTGGGTTACATGTCTGGCTCAGGGGTGAGAACAGAAGGTCTTGGACTTGCTGATGTAGCTTCATGAGAGCAATAACTGTGTAGAGCAATTCAGCCCACTTTTGCCTCAAGCTCCCGTGTAAACTAGCCTCACAGCCTGCATTTAGATAGCAGGAAAACCGTTTACTTATTTTCACGAATAAATGTCTACTTTGACTAATTACAGATTTTTTTTTTAATACCAGTTTGTGGTTAAAAAAAAAAAAAGAAAATTCAGGCACACAGAAAGGTCTGCAATGAAATGTAACAGCTCCACGCCCTAGGAGCAACCCGTGTTTTTTAGTTCCTACTGGATTTATTTAACTCACAGTGTCAGTTGATACTTGCTATGAAAGAGGAAACATTTAGCCCACTGTAGGTTCTTCACACTTCCCTTTCTCTTCTTTCCCCCCTCAGAGTTTTGGTTTGTCATAATATATCTATATTGTCAGGGCTTATAATCTTTACATTCTGTTCTGTAACTCTTGTTGTTTTATGTACTTGACTTAGGTGATTCCAACAGCTTAAACCTTGCAAAAACAGCACTAATGGTTTTTTAAGTAACTGTTATTCACTGCAGACCACCTAGTGGATTAGACTTGGAGGAGGAACTGAAATAAATCTGCTGCTAACCCCGTGCTGCACACTGAGGGGATTCCCAGGTGTCAGAATCTGTGGAGCCTTTAAAAAATCTTCTGCTTTATTCCCTTCTACTGTATACACATGCACCATTGTTTGGTTTTTTTTTTTTTTTTTTACTTCTCTTTTTATTTTATTTAATTTTCTTTTCTTTTCTTTTTTTTTTTTTGCGATACTCAGGCCTCTCACTGTTGTGGCCTCTCCCGTTGTGGAGCACAGGCTCCGGATGCACAGGCTCAGCGGCCATGGCTCACGGGCCTAGCGGCTCCGTGGGATCTTCCCGGACCGGGGCACGAACCTGTGTCCTCTGCATCGGCAGGCGGACTTTCAACCACTGCGCCACCAGGGAAGCCCCTAATTTTCTTTTTAATTGTGTTCCTTTTTAATTTCTCTTAAGTACTTCTTCAAATAATTTTTTCATATCCAGTATGTGGATGGTAAAATATTTAGAGTATTTACATGTCTAAAAATGTCTTTATTTTGTACTTATACTCAATTGGCAGTTTGTCTGGGTATAGAATTCTAGGTGCAAAATAATTTTCCTTAGAATTTTGGAGGAGTTGCTTCATTATCTTCTGGTATCCCCTGATTCTAGTAAGAAATCTTATGTAAGTCTGATTCTTGTTATTTTAAAGGCATCTTTTCTGAAAGTGTCTAAGATTTTTCTCTTTATGTTTTGAGTTTTGAAATTTCATGATGCTGGGCCAAGTTGTGGTTGTTTCTTCATTCATCCTCTGTTTCTGTAAAAATGGTTCGCTTTGCATTTTTAGCTTTAATTGTAATCTAGTGTGCTTCCAGTAGTTTGACTTTACAGTTTTCATATAAGACTTGAAAACAATATGCCTGCACACATTGCTAGAGCTGAAAGTGGAGGCAGGACAGATGCTGAGACTGTGGCTGGTGGGGTTGAAGGTAGAGGTAGGGCAGATGATAGGCTGGTGGACAGGTTCCTATAGGCTTTAGGAGTCATGTCTTTCTTTAAAAAGTAGTCCTCAACTTTGGTAGCATGTTAGAATTGCCTGGAGAGGCTTTAAGAGTCCTGATGCCTGAGTCCTACCCTAAGATGTTCTCGTGTAATCGGTCTGGGGTGCAACCATGGCATGCGTGTTGTAAAAGCTTCCCAAAACATACTGAAGCGCATCCAGGGTTGAGAACCACTCCTTTAAAATCCTCAGGAATGGTGTAGCTTCACCTCCGTAGTGAGCTTGGTCTTAAGGGAACCTTGTAGCTCCCGACACAGCTGAAGGTTTGGGATCCCTCTGGAATACCCCTCAGATGAGATCCAGGGGGGTGTTAGCTCGGCTATGAGATCCTGTTCGAACCCAGCGGGTGACTTGCCAAAACAAAGGCTCGCAGCTACTCAGATCCTTTCCAGGTGGGTGGGTGGGTCAGTAGGGTGTGGCATAGGATTGAAGCATTCAAGGTAGCTCTCAGGGGAGAGGTGTGAGCGGGAGAGGCAGTTCTACTCTTTCTAGATGCCCCTTGTCCTCCAAGACCCCTTCTCATCTTCCCGCTTTCTCTCTGCTCTTTTCTGCTGGTGTTGGGTGGTCGGGGGACTCAGTGGATCTCACTTGCTGATTCTTGCTTGTGCACCTTGCAAGCTCACGTGGGTCTCGCCTGAGTCCTGATTTACTCAGAGTTCATACTGCCCCCCTCGATGGCACAGCTGGGATCGAGCTCTCTGGGGCCCGCCCTCAAACAGATTTAAGCATCTCTGAACACTGGCTCTCAAGTAAGATAGTGTGCTTCTCCACGAGGGGCTTACGTGCATCTCCTTCCACTGAGGGCAGCCAGGGCAGGTGCCCTTCACTTTACCTTTTGCAGCTTCCTGCCAGCATTTTTTTTTTTTGGAAGGGGGGCAAGTAGAGGGTGGATGTTGGTGAAAATGGGCTAAGAAATAGTTGGGCTTCAGAGAACGAAGCAGAGACTTCTCTCCCAGAAAGTGCTCCCCTGCCCTGCCTTGCGTTCCTCACAACAGCAGCCAGTGCACTCTACTTAGGAAAGCAGAAAATTGTCTAAAATAGTTCAGAAAAAATTGTTAAATCAGAAATAATTTTAAAATCTTGGTCTTTTAAAAGAAGAAAGCCTTTTCCCTGCTATTTTAGAAGGTTCCTGTGGAAAGACCGTGTTCTCTGACATCGCACAGTGACCCCACGCAGAGGTGCCTTGTGGTAGGTGAGGGCAGCACACGGTCCTGCCTTCTGGTGCAGCCTCTGAGGTGCCGAGGATGGGCGACGGGGCAGGTGCTCGAGCGAGGGGGCTCTGGAGCCGCTGCGGGGTTGGGTCCACTGCACCCACCCCGCGCCTCCGTTTCCTTCTTTGTGAACAGGCTGTAGCAGTAGGTGCCCGTGTGGGTGTCGGGAGGGCGTAAGACAAGCTGATGTGTGCCGGGTTCCAGAGGAGGCCACACACGGTGGGCCCTTGAGAAGTCTTAGCAGCTGTTCTGTTATTGTCTTCCTCCTCCTCCATCTCATGCATATTTTTAGTATCTTCCCCCGAATTATTTCTTGTTTTCATTATCTTTAGTCTGTTTGAAATAGAAAATTTTTTATACGTCAGTTATTGTGCGACATCCATTTCAACTTGCTTCTGAAATGTGTGTAAACAAATGGTGGTTTTTGAAACTACTGTGAGCAACCTTTCAAAATATTCTTTAATTAAGATGTTTCGCATCTTCCATAGTTGAACAGAAGTAATTTAAAGGCATTTTGATGACTTGCGATTGCTTGTCTAATCTCCACTTTAAAAGCAAGTTTTATCATTCATAAAACACTTTTTAAAGAGTAGATATAACTTGAGCCATATCGTATTTGTATGTATTCTATAAATAATAAAAAAGTAAGTTGTAACATTGTGAAGAAATGATTCTGCTGTCTCACTGAAGTTGGATAAAGCAAGCGAATTCATGGGAATCCTGTGTTACACATAATAAAACAGTTAATTTGGATTATGTCAGAAAGGACATATTTTCCTAGAACAATATTTTCTTAAATAGGAAATGTTATATCGACTATTGGATAATGTAGATCCAAAGTGTCTATTTTCAGGAGTGTTGGGTATTTAAATTGGGTTAAGATTCATTTACTATTATTTCATATCATAATAGAGCAAAACATTTCTTAATAATGTGGTCACTTGCTAAAATTGAAATAAAACACAATCCCACCCTCTTCTCTCCAAGAGTAAGGAATGTTAATATCGCACCGAGGCGGGAGTTTTTCCTGCTGTGGCCATGACAACCGACTCCCCTCACAAAGGGACAGACCTCCCCAAACATCAGGCCCTGGCACAAACATTTGACTTTTCAAGGCAATAATATTAAAGCAAATTCCTTATCTTTGCCAAACACAAGATTCATCGTGAGAAACTTTCAGCTTCCTTAGTAGATGCATTTTCCTTCATTACCCAAATTCTTGGGTTTGATATTTCCCCTTCTAAAACCCAACGCTAATAAAACCACTTTTTAAACACAGCCCCTGTTAATTTCAGCGTGTCTTTTCCCATTTTTCGTTTTGATTCCATGAGCTCTTTCTCTGGGCCTGCCTTGCTTTGTGGTGATGATGGAGATTTACCTATAGTTGCTATAGGTCAGGAGCCAGGCCCCTGTCTCCCCTTGTGTGCATTTCCTTCTCTTGCTTGTTATACCTGTGGTTCTTTGAAATCTGTGACTGTCCTGCTAACTGGTTTGGGTTGGCTAAGCTCTAGGATTAATGCTGGAAATTAAGGTGCTACCTCATGTGAAAACAGCCAAAGGCACTGCTCTAGGTCACACCCTTTGACGCCCTGCATGAGGGCCAAGGTCCTTACTTCTGGTTGCAGTGTGGTTTGTTCCAGAAAGTGGCTGAGTAACAGGAGGGACCTGCCTTCTCTCCCTGTTCCCCTTACAGCGGAAAACTGGGGAGCACCTGGGGTGAGGCCTGGGGCAGACACTTTGCTGGTGTCCCCTGGGACCAACATTTTTCGGGTTGTCTCAGCTCTGAGTAAGAGGGATTTATTGTTTTAACTCTGCCCACACCTGTTCTGCTTTGTGCGACTTTCCTCGGTGGCACCAAATCTAAGTGTCTCTGTAATACGATTCAGGCACCAGAATTTCCTTTCTAGGGAAGGTGGGAATTGTGCCCCTCGAAGGCCCCTTGGTCCCCTCTTTTGGACTAAGTGCCTCCTCTAACCTGCCCCGCCCTCAGCATGTAGATCGAGCTTGCTGTTGTGTTCATTTCTGCGCTCTGTTCCTTATTCGGAAGCCTTATCCTGGCTGCCCTCCCTTGAAAGCTGCCGGTCCTCCCCATGCTGCTCACTGCCCAGTTCATCACTCAGAACCCCATTCTCTCGATGTAAACTCGCGTCATCTCTCTGGCCCCCTCTGCCGTGGTCTCGTCTTCTCTCCATAAGCCTCCCTAGAGCTTCCCACCGTTCATTTGGCATTTAATATAGGTTGTCGGTTACCTCTCCTTCCAACTCAGGTCTAATCTCTGAAGGCAAGGATTCTAAAACATTTCTTAAGATATAATATCCATACAGAAAAGTACACCTATCATCTTTGTACAGCTCAATTAATTTTCACAAACTGAGCACACCGTGCAGCCAGCACCCTGATGAAGAGCGACATCACCGGCCCAGAAGCCCCCCTCCCCAAGGGAAACCGCTTCCCTGATTTCCAGGTGCGCAGGTGAATCTGCTGCCTTTGTGCTCCGTGTGCCGTCCCCACATGGTGCCTGCTCCCTGTGCTCGGCGGTGCAAGGGGCACCCACGCCGCGTGCGGCCACGATTGTCCATCCTCCTTGTGTATTTTCATACGCGTGGTGTATTTTCCATCCCAAGAGGGGTTCTTGTGCCGATCATGTCTTGGTGAAGTAGGGTCTGTACCTCCCGGAAGAGCTGGGAGTCCCAGTATGTGCAGGAACAGTGGACACTGACAGGGCCTGTACCTCATCACTGAAATACGTGTTCAGGTAACTGCCCACGAAGTGTCCAGTCCAGTGAGCTTCTACCAGCTGATCGCACATGTGTATGTGGCCCCAACTGCCGGGTAACCGTATCGTGACTTTTATCAACAGAGACTTTATAGAAAGTGTTCCTGCCAGTTCTTCTCAAGTCCTTCCATTCAGGGACATTGTAATTTTGTTTTTTAAAAGTATTCCCCAGGGTTTAGCTTAGTGCTGTACTGGATAAATGTTTGCTGACTTTATTTTCCTCCTGTGAGCACATCCTGCTTTAACACTGGTACTGGGTGGACTGTTGTCTCTTATCATTATACTTACTCCATCAGTTTCTTCTAAAGAGGCCTGATTTTTTAGTTGGTGGTGCAGAATGTTCCTAGCTTTCCTACTGTGTGCATCACACTGAATTTTATGAAAGAGAATTCATTGAAAATTGAATTCTAAAAGAGCTTTTCCTTTTCTTCTTTAAACAGTCGGATATTCTAAAAATCAAGCCATAGCACAGAGCTCAGGATCTTACCTTTGCTTTTTGGATTCGGTAAGTAACTCTTTGTTTTATTTAAAACGTGTGACTATATGTTTTGAATAATTAAGAGGTATTACATTTTAGTGTGGTTCTTGAAAATCATTGTTCTAATACGTTACAATCGGCCTTTAAGGTTGATAAGTCGTTGCTGTTTAATTGCTGTAGCACCTAATGAGGGAACTGATTTTTGATAAATAGGGTTACATATAGACACAAAATTGCACAGCAGAGAAACATATAAACAAAGTGAAGATAAGCTAGGAAGGTCTTGACAAATACAATGCTTAAAAGATTAATAACCTTAAATAGAAGTAACTCATGCAAGTTGGTGAGAAAACACAAAGAAAAATGAGTGGTAGATAAATAGGAAAGGACAGGAGTTGATACTCTCAGAGGTAGACATGCAAACAATGACCTTTAAAAAATGTTACATCGTTTGTGATCAAACACAAATTAAATTAACTGAGATACTACTTTTAAAAATCAAATTAACAAAGTTCTCTACAAATGTAGATACTCAGTGTTTGGAAATGCAACGTGAACTGGTAGCATTGACAGCATAATTTTGCATTTTGTATTAAGAACTTTAAAAATGCTTGTGCCCGGGCTTCCCCGGTGGCGCAGTGGTTGAGAGTCTGCCTGCCGATGCAGGGGACACGGGTTTGTGCCCCGGTCCGGGAAGATCCCACATGCCGCGTAGCGGCTGGGCCCGTGAGCCATGGCTGCTGAGCCTGCGCGTCTGGAGCCTGTGCTCCGCAACAGGAGAGGCCACAACAGTGAGAGGCGCGCGTACCGCAAAAAAAAAAAAAAAATGCTTGTGCCCTTGACCCTGAATTTCACTTCTAGGTATCCTTGAAATTCTGAAAATGATTTATGTACAAAGAGGCTTTAGTGTTATTTATAATGACGGAAAATTAGTTAATGGAAACAAGTTAATACTGGATAGTAGATTAACAGTGAAGTGAATTGTGGTCAATCTGTATGAGAGAATTACTGTAATGCTCATAAAGAATTTTTAATAACATGACAGATGATTATGATGGGTGAGAAAAGAACACATAATTGTATGTGTAGTGTATACTCAACTATAGATTTTCTTTTTAGTGACTTTAAGGCACTCTGAGAACATTTATCTGTATGCAGTCTTCCCTTGGGCTCCTCCAGGTCTGGGGGTGAGGCGCTGCTCCAGGTCTGGGGGTGCAGGGCTCCTCCAGGGTGGGGCTACACTCCTTTTGTCTGACCACTGCCCTTTGGGCTCATTTTCCTCTACGTTTATTTGTTTTGTTCCTTTGATTTTCCATCTTTGTGGTTTTGTTTCTTCTGCTGTGTTCAGGCTCATCCTGGTGCTCGACCTCTGACCTTAAATTGGACCCCGAGCTCCTTGCTTGCAGCCCCTCCCTTCTCTGAAGTGCAATGTAAGGCAATTGTTTTCTTCTCATGACAGCTGTGGAGTATCCCATAAGTTCTGAGCAGAAATTTTAGTTATCATCGTTGTTTTCCAGTTTCCATGGTGATTTCTTTTCCTCTTTGTGAATTTAGGTCCCAGGGTCTCAGGGGCACAAAACTGGATGAACCCTGAACCTGGGTTCAGGATGCCTCCTCGTCACTGGTCCATGCATCCGTCTTGTTGTTTGCTTCTGTGTCCGTGACTGTGCCTGCATGTTTATTTTGATAATGCTCGGCACCTGTGAGCCTGCTGTCCGAGGCTAACGTGAGCTCCCGGCTCCGACCTCGTTATGCTGACTTCTGCTCCTGGCAACCGCCACATGATGCCCTGTCCTCACCCACTGCTGAGCGTTTTGGTATCTATGCAAATCTGAGAAAAATCAATTAAAAGTTCTCAGTTGTGTTTAACTTTATAAAAAGAGTACCAGGCTGTATATAATATTTTTGAACTTTTTAAACTTAAATTGTTAAGGTCCATCCATGTCGTTGCACGTCATTATAGTTCATCCTGTTGTTTTAAATTGAGGTAAAATTTATATACAGTGAAATGCAAGATTTCAGCGTGAAAACTGTGTACAAAGTGAGCAATGTGAGGGTTTTGACACTTTTATACACCCCTATAACTAACAGCCCAGTCAGGGCGGAAGATGTTTCCGTCATCCAGAGCTGCTTCCAGACAGCGTGAGTGAAGCCACATGGTGTGAGCACCTGCGTTTAGCTTCCACGCCACGTCGTGGTCCCCCGTGACTGTGAGGGGTGGTGGGTCGCTCTGTGCTTTAACCCGTGGTGTGAAGCTACCACAGTTAGTTTCTGTGCTACTGCTGGTCGACATTCGAGCAGTTGCCAGTTTGGGTTATTTTATTTTATTTTTAATTAGTTAATTTATTTGGCTGCATCGGGTCTTAGTTGAGGCATGCGGGCTCTCTAGTTGCGGTACACGGGCTTCTCTCTCTAGCTGTGGCGCACAGGCTCCAGAGCATGCGGGCTCAGTAGTTGTGGCACGCAGGCTCTCTAGTTGTGGCACACAGGCTCTAGAGCGCGCAGGCTTGGGTTGCCCCACGGCATGTGGGATCTTAGTTCCCTGACCAGGGATTGCACCTGCTTCCCCTGCATTGGAAGGCGGATTCTTAATCACTAGACCACCAGGGAAGTCCCCTGTTATTTCAATAAAAGTGCCATAAACATCCTGATGTAAGTCTTTCTGTGGGTGTGTGTTTCCCTTTCTCTTGGGAAGATACCGAGGGGCGGAGTTGAGGAATTGCAGGTGAAGGGACCTGGCGGGTGCAGTATGGCCGCTCTGTGTCCCTCCACCTTCTCCCAACATTGATGGGTCAGCCTTGGTTTCAACCATTCTAGCAGATGTGAAGTGCGTCTCCTTTGTTTTCATTTACATTCCCTGATGGCTAGTGACGTTGAGCACCTTCTCATCGGTTTATGGGCAATTCATAAATCCTCTTTTGTGAGATGTCCAAATCTTTGCCTATTTTTTAAAAAATGGGTTGTTTGTCTTATTCGTGAGTTGTGAATGTTTGTTGTGTATTCTGGATACAAGTCCTTTGTCAGATGTGTGTTTTGAGTATTTTCTCCCTGTCTGTGGCTTGCCTTTTCATTTTTTAATGGTGTCTTTTGATGAGCAGAAGTTTAAGTCTTGATGAAGTTCCAATTATTGATTTTTCTCTTTTATAGTTAAATTTTTTTTTCCTGAGAAGTTTCTGCTTGCCCTAAAAGAGTTATTCTCTTGTTTTCTTACTTTTATGTTTAGACCCATTATCCACCTTGTGTTCATTTCTGTGTCTCATGTGGTAGGAAGCAGGCGTTAATTTTTTCATATGAATATTAAGTTGCACCAATGTTGACGAGACTTTCTTTTCTCAATTGAATTCCCTCCGTGCTTTGTTGAGAATCAATTGGCCATGTCAGTGTAGGTTTATTTCCAGACTTTCTGTTCCATTCTGTTTCTCTATTGTCTGCAGCTCATTCATTCGTCTGCTGTACAACATTCCACTGGGCAAACACACTGCGTGTATTCACCCATATGCTCCTACTGAAGGGCACCCGGACCGCTTCCACGCTCTTGCCCTTGTGAATAGCTGCTGTGGACGTTCTTGCACGCACCCCCTGTTGTACACGTATGAGAGTTCCTCTTGTATTCACACCCAGAAGTGAGCGTCCAGGACTCAGGGGATGAGCGGGTTCGTCTGTGAGAGAGGAGCTGTGCTGCTGTCATGTGGCTGGAGACGTCCATCCCTTCTGGCAGGTCATTGTGGGTCCCGAGCCTCCCCAGCACTGGGTGTCCTCAGGCTCTTAAATCTTGTCCAGCAGGTGGGAGCAGAGTGGAGCCCCTCTGTGCTTTGATTTGTGCCCCCTGATCTCGAGCTGTGGTCAGCCTCACTCCACGTCAGTTGGCCATGTGAGTTTCCTCTTTTCGTGACACGTGTTTACATCTTTTTGCCCATTTTCCTTTTTCCAACTTTGAGAAGAGTGGCAGGGATAGTACCAAAAACTCTGTTTTGAAGGCCAGCATTGCACCCATCAGCCCGGAGTACTTCCGTGTGTGTTTCCTGTAAAGAAGAACGTCTCCTCCGACCCAGAGCAGGAATGTCTCGCCGACAGGTGGCTGATACTAGTGCCCACCTCATTCACGTTTCATCCAAGGGCCCCAGAACCCATGTTGCCTTTACCTGGGAGTCTTTCATCTCCTCCTCTGGAGCATTCCACAGCACCTCCCTGACTTTCTTCATCTTGATGTTTTCGAAGATTCCCAGGCACTTTTGTAGAATGCCCTTAAAACTGAGTAACGGTGTTGGGCCAAGTGTCTCTGTCCAGAAATCTCAGAAGGGGTGCTGCCTTCTCCTCACTGTCTCCTTGGGTGCCTGTGATTTTGATTTGCCCCAACCCTGACGATGGCCCTCTGGTCACTTGATGAAGGAGGCGTTCCCTGTCTGGGAACGGAGTGTGAGGATGGTGGCAGGGTCTGCGGGGAACAGGCCTTGGCCCCTGAGTGTGTACTTGTGGGAAGAAGATGGCTGTGGTCTCCAGTGAAGGCTGGGTGCGAGTGTGCCCGCTGTGTTCCGTCTCAGCACGGGAGTGATGCCAGCGCTGCACAACCACAGATGGTGCATCAGAATGGACCATTTCTGCACGAAGAATGGGTTCATGAGGCCCCTTTGCTGGGGCATCGAGGTTGCATTTTGACTTGTTAGCCACCTGGGATGCAGTCTGGTGCCCGTGTTTGGATTCAGAACACATTTCACTAGGAGTGACAACATCAGGGGAGACCAGCTCCCATGCTGCTCCTGGGACTGGAGTTCATTCATTCAGCAAATCAGTACCTGGATGTGCCAGGTTCAGCAGCGGGTGCAAGGGATACAGCAGCGAACAGACAGACGGAGACAGCGAAAGCCAGAGCTCAGGTGACTTCAGGCCCTGTGCCTCTGCTGCCTCCTTAGCCTCCCCTGAGAGCGGCCGCTTCACCTCCTGCAGCCCACGCCCTCGGGCCCTGCCCTTTCTCTCTCTCATGCACCTGCCTTACCCAACACACCATCCCCTCCGGCTTCTCAGTGATGCTTTCACCCCTCTGTGCAGTGGTGGGGCCTGCCTGCGCCTGGGATTTCCCACCCCCAGCACTTCAGATCTGCACACGGCATTTACCACCTTCAATACTGCGTTCTTTATTATCGTCATTGTCTGCCTTCCCTGATAGAATGCCAGCTGCACACAGGAGGGAATAGGCCCTGTTTTATCACTGATGTTTCTGAAGCACCTGGAACTTGGCAAATAGTAGGTATTAATAGATACTTGTTAAATGAATGAGTGGAGTTCGGGTTTATGTGTTCAATTTAAATGGTTCCGTTAGACTGAATTAGATACTTCTGTATACTTATCTTGGAACCCAGCCATCCTGTTGGCTGTCATTTCCATGGAGAGCGATGTTCTGAGTTTCTCAGTCTGTTTACAGATTGACTTTCAGAGCCCATCACTGTAGTGCAGCCCTTCAGAGAGTGTGCTCTTAGTAGCTGTCCTGCAGGCTGCTGCCTGGGGGCCAATAGTGCCTTTCCAGAGTGTTGGAAGGGCCTCCCGGGGTGACCTCAGTGTCACTCCTAGTCCCAGATGTGTCCAAGGATATTTGTTTTGGAGAGAAAGCAAGTCACACAAAGACCCCGATTATCTCAGAAGGTGTCTGTCAGCAGTGTTTCGGGTGAGCAGGAGGTCGACACCCATCCCCTTGTGGGAAGTTGAAGTCCGCGGAGACAGTCCCTCCAAGCCCAGGAGGCAAAGCACAAAGCTCAGGGACACAGGGATTTGCCCCAGAAGAAACCCATGCAGAGTGGGGCTGGTGCCTCCCACGAGGGCCTGCGGGGCTCTGGCCTATGGCCTTCAGACAGAGGACCCACGCTGTGTGATCTGGGCACCATCATCAGGAAATAAATTCTACTTAGAAGGGGGTGTCTGTGGCCTTTCCTAAAAATGTGTTTTGCATTTGCTTATGTCGTCTTTGATTTCTTTCATCAGCATTTTGTGGTTTTTGGATACAGATCACGTACATATTTTGTTAAGTTTGCACCAACATACTTCATTTTCTTTGGAGCAGTTGTTTGTGGACATAATATCTCTAATTTCTATGTTCGTTGTTAGTATATAGATATGTGATTATTTTATGTGTTGATCTTGTAGAACTCACTGGTTCTAGGTTTTTAGATTAGATTCCTGAGGATTTTCTAGGTGGACAATCACATCATCTGCAAATGGGAGCAGTTTTATTTCTTCTTCTCTCATCTGGAGGCCTTTTATTTGCCTTTCTTGCCTTATCGCTCTGGCTGGAACTTCCATGCACGTGGAGCAGACATCTTCACTTCCTCCTGACCTGGGAGGAAGCAGTAGCTTTTCACGTTGTGTGTCATCCTCTGTTCCTAACTTGCTCAGAATTTTTATCATGGACAGGTGTTGGATTTTGTTGCATGCTTTTTCTGTGTCAGTTGGAACTTACTGGTTTTTAAAATATGTTTTTTTACCAAAGATTTCTAAGATTTTTTCCATCTTCTTGGAATTTGGGAATTTTTCTGTGTGTGTCAGGAATCATTTCTGGAACGTGGCGAGCTCTTCCAAAGTACAGACTCAAGGTTTTTTCAGATGAGATGAATTTTTCTATATTGGCTCTTAATTTCCTTCTCTTAGCTTGTTTTCTTCTTTTGGCTTCTCGTGTTTGAATGTTGGGTCTTACAGTTTGCTCACTTCCCTTTTGATTTCTGTTTCTCTGTAACTTTGAATATTATAGTTCGACCTTCCAGTTCATTTACTCAGCTGTGGGCTGTGACCACCTCTTTCATCTTCGCCATTGCTGTTAGAAGTTAGATGTTATGCTTTCCATTCCTCCGTGTTCTAGGACACCTTTGAGAGCTCCTCTTTTCTGTCCTCTCCTCCGGCAGCTCTAGAGAGCTGCCACTTCGCTCTGTGTCCTGGGTCCTCGTAAGCGCATTAATGGTTGATTTTGTTTGTTTATGACTCTGCACCCTTGGAGGCCAGGCCACACCGTCCAGGGGCTGTGGCAGCAGGCGTGCCAGGAGGTGTGGGGTCTCCACTCCTGGGACTGAGCCCTTTTATCCACGGGTGGGTGGCCTCTGCTGGGTCTGGGAGAGACCTGCTTCCAGGTGTCCTGGGTTTCTGACCTGTTCAAAACCCAATTCTTTCCCAGCCTCAGGGGTGAAGAGAAATTAATCGCCTGGCTACCCCTTTCCCCAGTCCTCCCGGCAGATCTGCTGACCTTCCTTGTGCGCCTGGGCACCCCAGCCCTCCCCAGGGTGTCTGCGGACCTGTAGGCTCCTGGAGCATGCATTCGGTCTTGGGGCTGCTGGCTGCTCTCCCCTCAAGCTCCTGTGCAGTTGTGGCCTTTTGCTGCCCTCTGGGCTGGCCGATGTGTTCAGTGTTGGAGGGTATCAAGCACGAGGTCTCGGCCCCGTGTTTGCAGCACTGTGGTCACCTCCCCACTCCCTCTCTCAGCAGCACAGCATCTGCTTGCCTGGCTGCAGAAGGTGGCTTAGGCCATGCTGACTGTCAGAGGGCAGCGGGGGCCTCCCTCACCACATCCAGGACAGGAGGCTTCCATGAGGCTCAGCCCGGGTCTTCCGTGTTCCAGGAGTGTTATCAACACACTTAGATTTGCCAAAGTCATCTTCGTTTCATGGTGGGGTCAGCTTCCTGGACTGTCCCCACTTTTCCCTCCAAGCAGGCATTTATACCCAGTAGGTTTTGTCGTCCCGTGAAGTGTGCTCCACTGAGGCCATGGAGGCTGTGAGCCCGCCGTCCCACCCACCCACGCCTGCCGTCCGTCTTGGGTCCTGGAACAGTGTTCTGCTACAGTGCAGAGAAGCAGCACAGCACCTCCGATGGCGTCTGTGTTTAAGTTAGAAACGGGGGTGCCCGCCTGGAAGATAGCCTGGCACGGCGGCAGTTCCTAAGCTGGCTGCAGGAAGATCCACGTGAAGGGTGATCTCTCTAAGGTACGGTGCTACATGCTAGCAGGGATCTGTTGAATCCACTGGGCTTTTCTCTTGAGTTTCCCAGCTTCCAGCTGTCGGGGCTAGTGGAGGACGCGGTGCTGGGGGAATGGAGGAGGCTGCCTGCCCAGGCCCCAGGGGAGTCTCCTTCCTGACAACTGGGAGAGCTGCTCGGCCACCTGGACACGCGGGGGGAGGTCTCGCTCTCAGGAGGGACTGTCCTGGACCTTCGTGTTCCTGGCTCTTGTACACCCTGCCCTGACCCCGTTCACCTTCGGGTCTAAAAGGAAGCGTGGGACAGAGCAGGGTCCTGCCTGGGTCAGGCCTGAGTCCTCCCCATGCCGTGCCCACCGCAGTCTGGCTTTTTTTCTCTGTGAGATCAGAGAAGGAACCGGCACAGAATCTGGGTGGTGGGCCGGGGAGGGGGAAGGGGGGATCTTTTAAGTAACTGATTTGCAGGTGACTGAAAAAGTGATTTTGGCCTCTTTTGCCATTAAACATTTTTTCCAAACTGCTGGTAAGTTGAAGCATTGACTGATGTAGATATTAGCGGTTTGTATTTCTATTTCCCCTCCAATTCTTCCCTGCGCGTGTGGGGAGGGGGTGGAATGTTGAGACAGCAGGAAGAGGATTGAGTGCCTCCCGCCACGTCCCTCCTGGGAGTGGAACACGAGACCACGCACTTTACTTTGAGGGTTTTTGAGAGCAAAGCATTTGACCACAGGGCATGGTGGTTACCACGAGGCTACTGAATAGTGTTATTTTCACTATATTTGGAATGGTGTACTGGCCAGTAACTTATTAAATGCAGATGTTGCCAGCCGAGTGAGGAAGTTTGTTTCTCCTGTCTCTGCATCGCATGCCACCTAATTTTTTAAAACTTTTCTAAAGTATAGTTGACTTACAATGTTGTGTTAATTTCTGCTGAACAGCAAAGTGAGTCAGTTATACATATTTATATTCTTTTCCATATTCTTTTCCAGTATGGTTTATCACAGCGTATTGAATATCGTTCCCTGTGGCCACCTGATGTTTATGTTTGACTTGTCAATTTTAGCATGGGATCATTCAGAAAAGAATATTGGGATCAGCTAGAGATAATCTGCTACAACTTTAGAAAACAGTTGAGAGATGTTGTGCGTTCAGGTCTGGAACAGGTCGAGGCTGCTGCTTTTCCACGCGTGTCACCTAGAAATTTCAGCTCCGTGGATAAGTACTGTTGCCCCCCAAAGCAGGAGACAAGTTGCTTGGAAGCCCCAGGAGAGGTGCAACCAGGCCAGGAGGAACCAGAGCATGGGGCACTGGGGACCCTCCAGGTCCCTTCTCCCTGCCAGCCTCGTTGTCCCTGAGTCCTCACCCCTGTCTTATAGCTGCTGGTGGGCAGGAGGTTGTGCGTTTTCATGTGAATATGTGAATTGAGCTGAACTTCAGTTGTTTTAAAATCAAAGGCAATTTTGCCACGTTTTAAAGTTATACTTTTCCTTCTGTCTTCAACAGTGTAACATGGTAAACAAACACTCCCCCTCCCTTAAAATAAATAATTGACAGGAAATTCAAAGTTTTCTGTAGAAATTCTTTTACAGACTTTATCGACTAATTTGAGTGTGTTGATGCCGCTGTGTGGTACGGGGGGTTGGTAGGTGGCAGGGTGCTCTTAGCTGGATTCACTAAGACGCTGTGTTGCAGACTTCCGGTCCTGAAAGCCCGGAGGTTTGTTGCCTGCAGGGGCCACGCTGGGAGCAGCAGTCAGGATGGCCAGCCCTGCCTGCCTCTCCTTCTCCGAACACACCAGTCTTTCCTTTCTGCTCTCCCCCACCTTTTCTTTCCCGAGAAAAAAATTACGGGCTTGTGTTTCAGACCCAAGGCCTGGAGGGTATCGGCTGGCTCAGGAACAGGGCCGTGTGATTTTAGTGGTGGCTCTTCCCAAGGAGGCTCAAGAAACAGGTGACGACCTTAATTTAATGAGGTGGAGGAATGGGCGACCCCTTACTTGATGGCAGCTGCCGATCGGTAAATATCCATGTGTGTAGACTCTTCTACTCCTGTTCTTTTTTTTTTTTTTTTTGCGGTACGCGGGCCTCTCACTGTTGTGGCCTCTCCCGTTGCGGAGCACAGGCTCCGGACGCGCAGGCTCAGCGGCCATGGCTCACGGGCCCAGCCGCTCCGCGGCATGTGGGATCTTCCCGGACCGGGGCACAAACCCGTGTCCCCTGCATCGGCAGGCGGACTCTCAACCACTGCGCCACCAGGGAAGCCCTACTCCGGTTCTTTGAAAGAAGAAATAGTCCTTATTGTTAGCACTCATGTTCAGAAAGATTTTCCTTGAACAGAGGAAAGACAGAAAATAGTTGAAGACAGATCTGAGACGTCTCGGCACCGTAGCTACTCACACTCCCTCGAGGCCAGTCCCTCGGCACGCCACACACTCTTGTTTTTGTCAGCACCATAACCTGTTGTGCCTGGAAAGCTCTGCTCTTGCTAAGTGCCACTAAACTTGATTTTTTTTTAAAAAAATGATGCCTCAGACAGTAGTGAGCTTTTGAGATATTTTTTATTTGTACAGAGTGCTTTCATTTTA
Source organism: Grampus griseus (assembly GCF_964374135.1). Taxonomy (NCBI): domain Eukaryota; kingdom Metazoa; phylum Chordata; class Mammalia; order Artiodactyla; family Delphinidae; genus Grampus; species Grampus griseus. The sequence continues at coordinate 12,966,580 of NC_139014.1, read as the reverse complement.
AGGCTTAGGAAAGGGGGATGACCCGGGTGTTTGCTCAGCTGCTCCTTCCCAGCACTGGTTCCGAAACTGCTGGCCAGGGAGAGAGCTTGCTGGAGATGGAGATTGGGGGCCCGCTGCTGCAGGCACTCACACTCCCGGGCTCCCCGACAGACTCAGCTTTAATGAGCTCCAAAGTGGTTCTTTGGCGGCCAGCGTGGGCTGTGTGGGCCTTGGGTGGCGTCCACCTAAGAACTTGCATTTTCCCACGTTCTGGTTCTCAGGTAGGTCAGTGCTGGACCGTGTTGTCCCAGGTACTCCATCCATGGTGTTCCTGAGGTCCGAGCGGTCATCTTGTCCATTGCAGAATCTGACTCTTACTGCTCGTTTTGCTGTCCCTCTCTGTCTTACCAAACTGCGAGGGCTGTGAGAGCAGAGGTCTCTGTCTCCTGCACAGGGTGTCCTGGGCCCCGGTGGGCACTATGTCCACTATGTCGGAGCTGCCTGCCCTGCAGCCAGGGTGGGCTTGCAGAGAAGAGGAGGCAGAATTGTAAGGAAAGATGGTGTGGATTCCACCCCGGAGAGGGCGCGGTTCACTCTGCATGCATGTGCTCCGGGTGGACCCCAGTCCGGCTCAGGACCAGAACCAGGACCAGGGCCAGTGCCGGGCGTGTCCTCCCACCGAGACTCCCTCCGCCCCCCTTCCTGCCAATCTCTTGCTGGTGGGAGGGAATTCTTGTCTTCTCTCCTAACTGAAGGTAATTCCTTCCTCCACTCCCCCAGGACAGAGCAAGTGGCAGGGGCGGGGCTCCAGGAAGAAAGGGGTGGAGCTGGGGCAGAGCAAGAAGCAGTGGTGGGGCGTCGGCAGCACTTGGGTTCTGGGTTCTGTTGGAAGTGCCGTCAGCAGAGGAAAATGCACGACTTGAATTTGTGCATATATGGTAAAATTGCACGTTTGATTCTAAGTTATTTTTGTATTCTTCTTATGCTATAATTATAGCTGTAGAAAAATTATATATGTGTATAGATAGGGACTGGAAGGGAACTTAGAACGGTGAAAATAGTACGTTCTGAGGATGGTGATGTTGCGTAATGTATAATACTGAGCATTTCTGGTATTTCTGCTATGGAGCTTGTCCAGTAAACCCAGAATTACAATATTTTCAAAAAGCATCATGGAGTGAAGTCAGATTAAGTTTTTTCTAAATACTGAGTTTACTTTATTAGAGACATTATACTTTAAAAATCCACTTGACTAGGATATTACTTACATCTAATAAAGTACACTCATTTAAGTGTACATTCAATGAGTTTGAGAAATGTATAAAAACCATCTCAGTCAAGTTTAGAACGTTTCCATTGCCCCAAACAGTTTCCACATGCCTCTTTACAATCATTCCCCCACTCCCTGAAGCAACTACACATGTAATTTCTTTAGGTTGGTAATCTAATTATCTGTTCTTTCGACAGATTAGATTTTCCCCCGTTCTAGAACCTCATATAAATGGAATCATACAGTATATATTCTTGTGGTTGGCTTCTTTTGCTCATCATATGTTTTTGAGATTTATCCGTGTTGTTGCTTATACCAATAATTCAGTTTTTTTATTGCTGAGTAGTGTATTCAAATGCATGGATAAACCAGAATTGTTTATTTATATAGCCATCCATTGATGGACATTTGGATTGCTTTCCAGGATTTGGCTATTATGAGTAAAGATGGCTGTGAAAATTTGTGTACAAGTCTCACCACGGACATTTGTGTTCGTTTCTCATGGGTAAATATCTAGAGATAGAACTGCTGGGTGCTATAATACATGTACATTTAACTTTGTGAGAAACTTCAAAACTGTCTTGCAAAGAGACTGAGCCATTTTACACTCCCCCCCAGCAATTTGCGAGAGTTCCAGTAGTTTTGTATTGTTACAACACTTGGAATCGTCTTTTAAATTTGAGCCTTTGTAGTGTGCATGTAGTTCTATCTCATTGTTTTAGCTTGCATTTCCCTGATGACTAAATATGTCGAACATTTATTCAGGTGCTCAGTGATCATGCATATATCTTCCTGTGTGAAGTGTCCGTTCAAATCTTTTGACTATTGTTTTTATTAAGTTCTTTGTCTTAGTGTTGAGTTTTTAGATATAAAAACTAAATTCTGTATGTAAGTTCTTTCTCCCAGTTTAGTTTGCCTGTTTATCTTCTTAATTTCCTAAAACTACCTTTTGATGAACAGAAGTTGTTAATTGTTATAAAGTCCATTTTCCAGTTTTTCCTTTTAAGAATTAGGCTTTCTGTGTCCCATCTAAGAACCTACGAAATTGTTTTCTACCCCAAGACTTTCTTATCTGTTTTCTCCTAGAAGTTTTATAGTTTTATCTTACACATTTAGATCTGTTATCTATTTTTAAGTTAATTTGAGGGTATGATGTAAAGTAAGGATTGAGGATCATTTTTTCCCCTATGATAACTGGTTGTTACTATCCTTTCCCTATTGAATTACCTTGGCACTTTTGTCGAAAATCAATGACTGAAAGAAATATAGATCCATTTCATTTCTGGACTCTGTTCTGTTCCATTGTTCTTTTTATCTATCTTTATACCAAATCCATACTGTCTTGATTACTGTAGCAGCTGTAGTGATAAAGCTACAATGTCGTTTTATTGAAAAAATCAGGTATTATAAGTCCTCCAACTTTGTTCTTCCTTTTCAAAATCGTTTTCACATCTGTTTAGGTCTTTTGGATTTCTGCAAAAGTTTAGAATCAGCTTGTCAAGCCTGCTTGGATTTTTATTGGAATTGAATTGAATTTATAGTTCTGTTTGGGAATCTTAATATTGAATCTTCTAATACATAAACATGATGTATCTCTCAATTTATTTGGGCCTTCTTAAATTTCTCTTGGAAATGTTTTGTAGTTTTTAGTATACAGGTCTTACATAAATTTAACAAAATACTTCCCAAGTAGTTTATGAGTTTTGGTGTTATTGAAAATGGTATTAACAAGTCGTCTCCCAGTTTTATAGTTGTATTGCTATAAATATACTAAATTACCTTATTAGTTCTAGTTTTGTTTTGTCTTGTTTTTGTTTTTTGGGGTAAGAACTCACTATGAAGTGACCGCGGCACCTGTGAGTAAAGACTGCCTCTTTCTCTCTGGTCCGTGTGCCTTTATTCCTTATTCTTGGCCCATTATCCTGGCTGAGACAACTGCCCCACCCCCCCACCCCCCATGCAACACTGAATAGAAGTGGTTCTGGTGACAGTCCTTGTCATGTTCAGATTTTTATTTGTTTCATCATTTACAGTACATTAAGTTTACTGTAAAATTTACAGTAAATTAAATTGTGTGGAGCAGAAGTCGCTCCTTTTCATTGCTGTTTAATATTCCACGATATGAATATGCCCAGTTTATCCATTCTGCCGTTTGGACATTTGGGCATTTGAACAATGCTGCCAAGAAATCCTTGTGCATATATCTTGGTGCACACACACAAATGCACATGTAGGGGTGGAACTGGGATGTCTCTGTGTACCCGTGTTCAGTGGATGCTGCTGGGTTCCCACAGTGGCTGGTCAGTTTGTGCTCCCTCCAGTGTACAGGCATCCTGGCTGATTTGTATCCTTCTTCACAGATCTGCATGCTGTCTTTTTTTTTTTTTTTTTTTTTCGGTACACGGGCCTCTCACTGTTGTGGCCTCTCCCGTTGCAGAGCACAGGCTCCGGGTGCGCAGCCTCAGCGGCCATGGCTTACGGGCCCAGCCGCTCCGCAGCATGTGGGATCTTCCCACACCAGGACACGAACCCATGTCCCCTGTATCGGCAGGCGGATTCTCAACCACTGCGCCACCAGGGAAGCCCTCTGCATGCTGTCTTTAGCCCAGCGTGAATGTGCGTATGGCCTGCTTCTGGCCTGTGTGTTCTGTCCAGTTGGGTTATTGATCTGTCCTCTTGTCTGCCGATACCACAGTGTAGCTTTAGAGAACATACTGTAATCTGATGTTATATGTTTTCTTGTTCATCTACCTAATATTTTGGGCTGTTTTTTAAAAATCTTTTTGCATTTTTATATAAATGTCAGAGTAATTTTGTTAATTTTCACAAAATCCCCTCTGAGGATTTTGACTGGAATTATATTGAATCTATAGATCAATTAGGTGAGAACTAACTTCTTTACGATATTGAGTCTTCCTAACAATGAAAATATGTTCGTTGATTTATTTAGGTCTTCTTTAATTTACCTCAATAGGCATGAGTAGTTTTCATAGCACAGGGCTTACAAGTCCTTTGTTAAATTAATACCTTGGTATTTGATTTTTTAAAAAACATTTTTATCAGCTCTACTGAGATGTAATTCACATAAAAATCCACCCATTTAAAGTGTACAATCCAGTGGTTTTCAGTATATTCATAATGTTGTGCAACCATCACCACAGTCTAATTTTAGACCTTTTCCATCACCACAAAATTAAACCCCATACCTATTAGTAATCACCCCCTCATTCCCCCAGCTCCTAGCCATGGGCGACCACTAAGCTCTTTTCTGTCTCTATGGATTTGCCTGTCTGGACTTTTCATATAAATGGAGTCTACACTGTGTGATCTCTGTGACTGGCTTCTTTTACTTGGCATGATGTTTTCAAAGTTCATCATGTTATAGCGTGTGTCAGGACTTCATTTCTCTTTACTGTTGCGTAATAGTCCATCTTATGAATATACTTTTTTTGGTGTATTTACTAGTTGATGAACATTTGGGTTATTTCCACTTTTTGACTATTATAAATAATGCTGCTATAAACATTCCTGTACAAGTTTTTGTGTGGATAGATGTTTTCAGTTCCACCTAGGAGTGGAATTGCTGGATCACATGGTAACTCTGATTTTAACATTTTGAGGAACTGCCAAAATGTTGTCCAGAGTGACTATACCATTTTACATTCTCACCAAAGAGTTATTTGATCTTTTTTGATACTATTGTAAGAGGCATCATTTTAAAAAATTTTGTACATATAAAGAAATTATTTATTGATCTTGTATCCAGAAAGCTTATTATTATTTTTTATAAATACCATCTATTCTCTTTATTAATCTTTTTTTTTTTGGTGCGTTGGGTCTTTGTTGCTGCGCACGGGCTTTCTCTAGTTGCGGCAAGCGGGAGCTCCTCTTCGTTGTGGTGCACGGGCTTCTCACTGTGGTGGCTTCTCTTGCTGCAGAGCACGGGCTCTAGGTGCGCGGGCTTCAGTAGTTGTGGCTCACGGGCTCTAGAGCGCAGGCTCAGTAGCTGTGGCGCACGGGCTTAGTTGCTCAGCAGCATGTGGGATCTTCCCAGAACAGGGCTTGAACCCGTGTCCCCTGCATTGGCAGGCGGATTCTTAACCACTGTGCCACCAGGGAAGCCCCCAGAAACCTTATTAAATTCATTTTTAATTCTAATATTTCTCTGTTGATTATTTTGGGTTCTTTATGTAAGCAATGATTTTTTCTCTTTCTAGTAAGCCTTGTATCTTTTATTCTTTTTTTTTTTGGACTCAAGTCTCCAGTGACTTCTTAAATAGAAATCATGATAATGGGCATTCTTGTTTCCTTCGCAGTCGCAAAGAGAGCGCTGAAACCTTTCACTGTTAATTAAGTACAATATGTTGTTTACTGTAGATTTTTTTCGTATATAGCCTTAATAAGTTCTCTCCAAAAGCTGAAGAAATATAGGATGCCCTGAGACAGAGAAAGGGTACTGGGATTGGGTGGAAATGCTTCAGAAAAGTGTCATTTCTGTTCTCCTCCATTTTAACGGCTCTCCCCCCGCTGTGAGCTCCATCCCTCTGCAGTTGTCACTCACAGGACTTCCATTTAGGATCTCTCCTTTGATTGAATGCCAGTAACACTCACCTCTGCAATAGAATGAAAGATCTTCAGTGTCAGGAAGGATGTTGTGTCTTCAGGGTGGCACTGGTTACTGCTAGATATAGAACTTGTAAATATTTTCTCCCAGTTTGTGGTGGCCTTTTTACTTTCTTGATAAATTTATACCTAAATTAAAACACAAAAATTTTAACTTTTGAAGAAGCCCAATTTGTCAAATTTTTCTTTTCATCATTTGTGCCTTTGTTTTCATATCTAAGAATTCTTTGCTTAATTCAAAGTAACCAATATTTGCTCCAAGTTTTTTTACCTAAGATTTTTAAATTTTAGCTCTTATATTTAGGTCTGTGATCTATTTTGAGTTAATTTTTGTGTGTGATGAGGGTCTGCATTTACCTTTTCCCTGTGGTGATCCACTTGTCCTAGCAGTTTGTTGAAAAGACTATCCTTTTCCCATTGAACTGCCTTGAATCAACCATAATTGCAAAGGTTATTTCTCTATTGTCAGTTATGTTCTACTGATCTCTATATTTATCTTTTTTTGTTGTTTGTTTGTTTGCGGTACACGGGCCTCTCACTGTTGTGGCCTCTTCTGTTGCGGAGCACAGGCTCCAGACGCGCAGGCTCAGCGGCCATGGCTCACGGGCCCAGCCACTCCGCAGAAATTTGGGGAAAATAGCTTTGCTGAAGAATTGAGTCTTCCAGTCCATCAACATGGGATGTCTATCTGTTCATTTAGGTCTTTAACTTCTTTCAGCAATGTTTTGTAATTTTCACCATACAAGTCTTGTACTTCCTTTGTTAAATTTATACCTCAATATTTCGTTCTTTTGATGCTATTGTGAATGTAAAATATTCTGAATTTTATTTCAGATTCTTCAATGCCAGTATATAGAAATACCATTGATTTTTGTATCTTGATCTTATATTATGTGACCTTGCTGAAACTAATTCCAGTAGTTTTTTGGTGGATTCCTTAGGGTTTTCTAAATACAAGATCATGTTGTCTGCAAACTGAGGCAGTTTCTTCCTTTCTGATCTGGATGCCTTTTATTTCCCTTTCTTGCCTGATTGCACTGACCAGAACTGCAGTGCTCTACAGAAGTCACAAGAGCAGATATTGTCCCTGTTTCCAACCTCAGGGAAAGCATTCCATCACCCACCATTAAGATGTAGCTGTAGGGGTTTTGTAGATGCTTTTTATTGGGTTGGGGAAGTTCCTTTCCGTTCCTACTTTGTTGAGAATTTTTGTCGTGAATGACCATTAGATTTTGTGAAATGCTTTTTCTGTGCTTACTGAGATCATCATGTAGTGATTGTTCTTCTTTCTTTCGGTATGATCTATGACATTAATTGGCTTTCAGATGGTAAAGCAACCTTGTATTTCTGGGATAGATCCCACCTGGTTATAGTATATAATCCTTCTTATACATCGCTGGATTTGGTTTATTTTGTCAAAGACTTTTTCATCTATATCCATGTGGGATATTGTTCTTTAGTTTTCTTTCCTTGTGATGTCATTTTCTGGCTTTGGTATCGGGTAATATGAGCCTCAGAGAATGAGTTGGCTGCCTCTTCCTTTTTCTGGGAGACTTTGTAAAGGTGGGATGTTCTTTATTCTTTGAATGTTTGGTAGAATTCACCATCTGAGCTTGGACTTTTTTGTTTCGAGATTTTAAATTTCTAGTTCTTTTTTTTTTTTTTGGCTTTTTATAGATCTATTTAGATTTTATATTTTTTCAGTCAATTTTAGTAATTCATGTCTTTCTAGGAATTCGTTCATTTCATCTAAATTGTTGGCATGCAGTTACTTATAGTCCTTTTAACTTTTATGAGGTAAGAACTGCTGTCTCCTTTTTCACTCCTGAATTAGTTATTTGTGTCTTCTCTTTTTCTTGGTCTGTCTAGCTCAGGAGTCCACAGATGACAGCTCACAGGCCAAACCCACTGCCAGCCACTGTTTTTGTGTAGCCTCTAAGCTAAAAATGGTCTTTTTATTTTTAAAGTGTTGTAAAAACAAAACAAAACCAAAAAATACAAAGAATATTGACAGAAACCGTATGTGGCAGCAAAAGCTAAAATATTTACTATCTGGCCCTTTATAGAAAAAGTTTATTCATCTCCAGTCTAGCTAAAGATTTGTTAAATTTCTTGGTGTTTAAAAAAAAAAAACAGCCATTATTTTAATTGATTTTCTTTTTTTCTACTTCGTTGATTTCTGCTCTAATCTTTATTTTCCTTTGCTTACTTTTGGTTGAGTTTGCTTCTTTTTTGGTGGTTGGCTCCTAAGATCTTTCTTGGTTAATATAGGCATTAACAGCTGTAACATTTTCTCCAAGAATTGCTATAGCTATTTTGCGTCATGTCATGTTTTCATTTTCATTCATCTCATAGTCTTTTCTAATTTTCCTTGTGATTTCTTCTTTAACCCATTGGCCATGTAGAAGTACGTTGTTTATAGCCACATATTGGTAGTAGATTTCCCCTAATCCTGCTATTTTTGAATTCTAACAATTTTGTTGTGGTGAGAGAACACACTTTATATGCTTTTAGATCTTTAACATTTTCTGATCCCTGTTTTGTGGTCCAGTATGTAGTCGGTTGTTACTGGGTGGGCGTTCCATAGTTAGATGTCAGCAGGTTGATGTTGTTGGGTGGGTGTCCACAGAGAGAAGTCAGCAGGTTGGTATTGTTGGTTGATGGTGCAGTATTTTGTCAAGTTATTCTGTCCATTCTTGATGGTGGGGTATTGAAGTCTCCAACTCTGATTGTTGAATTGTGTATTTCTCTCTTCAATTCTGTTCATTTTTGTTTCCGTTTTTTCACTGCTGTTAGGTACATGAATATTTATAATCGTTATATCTTTCTGATGGATTGACCATTCTGTCGATGTTTAATGTCCCTCTTTGTTTCTATTAAAGTTCTTTGTTTTAAAGTCTGTTTTGTGAAATTGAGTTATTTGTAGTGAGGTGGATGGACTTAGAGTCTGTCATACAGAGTAAAGTAAGTCAGAAAGAGAAAAACAAATACCGTATGCTAACACATATGTATGGAACCTAAAAAAAAAAAAGGTTCTGATGAACCTAGGGACAGGAATAAAGACGCAGATGTAGGGAATGGACTTGAGGACATGGTGGGGGGGAAGGGTAAGCTGGGGTGAAGTGAGAGAGTGGCATTGACATATATACACTACCAAATGGAAAATAGATAGCTAGTGGGAAGCAGCCACATAGCACAGGGAGACCAGCTCGGTGCTTTGTGACCACCTAGAAGGGTGGGATAGAGAGAGAGGGTGGGAGGGAGGCGCAAGAGGGAGGGGATATGGGGATATGTATACATATAGCTGATTCACTTTGTTATATAGCAGAAACTAACACAACATTGTAAAGCAATTATACTCTAATAAAGATGTTAAAAAATAAAAGTCTGTTTTGCCCTGTATTAGTGTAACTACTTCATCTCCCTTATGGTTATAGTTTGCTTGGTGTATCTTTTTACATCCTTTCACTTTTCAGTGTATTTGTGTCTTTGAACCTGAATTTTGCCTCTTATAAATAGCGTATAAGTAGAACTTGTTTTGTTTTTGTGTTTTTTTTTTTAAATTGCAGTTTGACAAGTTTTATCTTTGATTAGAATTTTGAATTTATTCACATATTTAAGTTTTTATGATTGGATTTATGCCTGCCATTTTGCTATTTATTTTCTATGACATATTATTTTTGTTCCTCTGTTCTTTGTTTACTGCTTCCCTTTTTAAAAAATTAAATAGATATTTTCTATTTCTAATAAATTATTGATTTTTAACTCTTTTTTGAATTATTTTCTTAATGGTTGCTCTGGGAAGTCTTTTATTATCTGTTCTTTCATGTGTTTTTACTTATGTGCCCAGTTATCTTTGTGTACTGGTCGTTGTATTTGAATACTTCTCTGTGGAGTTAATTTGAGGCCTTGAATGGAAGTTCTTTCCCTCAGAGGTTTTCCTTTGCTTCTTCCAGGTGCCTGGGAGAACCACCATCCTGGGACCCTTGTTACCCAGTTTTGAGGCTCCCAGGCCCTGTTAGGCTACGTGTCTCACACACCTCTTACCTTGAGGAGGTAACCTGCCATGGCCTGAGCTAGGAAGTGCTGTCGTTGAATAGCAGTCCCACCCCTACCCCGCCGAGTCTTGAGCAGACACTTGGCTCTGATTTCCATTCCCTGCAGCCTCGCAGGGTTACCAGAACCATCGGTCGGAATTTCAGCTGTTTCTTGTAGATCAGTGAGGGCTTGAGGGTACAAGTGGCTTGTTTCCTCTCTCGACTAATGCTTCTCAGAGACTTGGGCCCAGTAGTTCCCCACAATCTTGTTAACTCTGTGTTTAAGACTCTTTCAATATCTTTTACAACTTTCTTAGTTGAACAGAGAAGGATTATTTGTGTGCCATTAGCCTGTCATTTCTGCAAGTGGATTTGGAGGCATTTTGACCTGCCTGTGGGTCCTGCCCTGCCCTGTACAAGCCAAGTAGCAAAATCACGGCAGACGACTTCTCTCGAGCTTACTTACTTCCCCTACGTATCTCAGAGTTTGGGAAAACATAGGCAGGTCACGTATGTGAGTCCCTTGACACCGTGCTTTGGAAATAGGCTCTCAGTGTGGGGCTGGGTTTGCTCCGTTCTCTTCCCTGTGCTTCAGGATCCTCCGTTTGGAGTGTGGGTCCTGCGGCTGAGGTTTGACCAGGGAATTTCTAACTTTGTCTTCAAATACTATTTGTCTAAATGTCAAGCATAAGAAGGCTTAACAAAAACAAAAAAATCAACTTTGCTTTCTTCCACAGAAGATCTTCTTGGCTGTAGACTATTATTTCCTTCATTTGCAAGTGGTCCGTCCTGCCCCTCACCCATCCTGGGCGTTGGTCATCCCTGGGAGTCCACAGACTCGCTCCCTCAGGACCACCCTCCACTCAGAAGCTGCAGAACTCAAAGATGCAGGTTTCTTTTAACTCTGAAATTCTTTGCCTAGATTAGTTTTTCTCTACCCAATATTTTTATGGTCAGAAAGGAAACAGTGTTTCATCTTGAATTAGTGTTATTTTTTATAATACATTAAAATTCTTTTCCCTTGGCTGCCAAGAACATTTCTTACCTGGTTATCATGGTGGAATCCTGCACACTTTAGGCAAATAAATATGGAGGTTTTGAACCCTCCCTCCTGTAGTAAGGATAGTCCATCTGCAGATACACCTTGGGATCAGGACATGCAGACTCTGGGCTTTTGCAGTTCATGCTTGATGACCCTTTGTATCCATCCTTTAGGCCCCCCTCCTATTTGCATTTCAGATACCAGCTGACTTTTATTAAAACCAGCTCCTGGTATGGGGTACCAGCTGTGAGCACAGTGACCTTGACCAGGGCAGGCCCCTCCCTGGGACGGGCGCTGATAGGCATGGCCTCCGGTGAAAGGTGGTGGGATCACAGCCCACGAGCAGAAACACATCTGGGCTTGTTATTAAAATATCACATCACTTTTCATGTATAATAAAGATCTTTTCATGCTTCCATCTTTCAGCAACTTTTTCCTCTTTCAAAATGGTCTTGGGAGAACAAGGAGCTTATCTATAATCTGCAGAGTCACTGTGCAGCTGAGACAGTCTGTTACCCTGTTACGCTATCACTTTGCAGTGTGTTCGTCCTTGACCTTCTCAGCTGATGGTCAGGGGTGTGTTAAATGTCTTCTGTATTCTCCTCATACTTGCAGATGTTCACTTTATTCAGACACCCAGCAGCAGAGGTGATTCCGGTAAACGAGATGATGGAAGACTATATTAGAATGTTCTTCAGAGCTAAGACTTTCTGGACAGTTTTGCTTTTTGCGTACGTAGATCCTTGAACTGTAATACTGGACCCTCCGTTGATCCTGTGTTCAAATTTTAACCCTGACATGTAATTGCTATGAGATTTTGGATGAGTTCCGTAGCGATTCCAAACCTTGGTTTCCTTGGCTACAAAATGGGGATAATATTAGCTGCTCTGTCTCCCAACTACAGAAGATTGTGATAAATATCAAAAAAAGAGTGTTGTGTTTTGTAAGTGGTGAGGTGGATTGAAAATACAATTCAGTCCTGAGAAGACGCTTCATTTGTTCTACAAATATTTTTTAAGTCCAGCCAAATACAGGAGCTGAGCTGGTCCACACAAGATGCCCCATCCCAGTGGACATCTTGGTGCCACGGAGTAAGCGTGGGAATTAGAGGCCAGAAGGCTTGTGGTGTGGTTCCTGGGGTGCTTGCCTGGGTTTGGAGGAAGTGGGGCTTGCATGTGTGGTGGTGCCACTGCACAGCGTCCCGGAGGAGGTCACGCTGTGAGCAGAGACTAACCCTAACCCTGACCCCGACTGTGGCTTCCTCTACTCTCCCCACTTTCTCTTTGAAATACTGGCCTGGTCCTGTGCAGACTTGTGCACCTTCCCACACGTAACCAGGAGTCGGGACTGGTTTAGGAAACCTCAGAACTTTGTAGGATTCTGCGTGAGGCCACCAGACACAGGGCCGTTTTTCAAGAGTTTGATCAATAGACCTTCCCTTTCAGGGAAATTTTCCTGCTTTTGTCTCTGCCCTGCTGCCTTGCTGTACCCTTTGTGGGAGAGAAATAGGCTAAACTCTAGCATAACTTCTTTTTATCCTCCTCACATCACCCACCCTTTTCTGCTTCAATTTTCCTTGTTTTCCTTTTTAAGATTCCCAGCTGTGGCTGACCAGGCACATGCCTGCAAGCATGTTCCTGATGGGAGCCAGGGAAGGATTCAGGCCTGGAATAGCCGGCTTCTCTGCTCCTGTTCTGACAGCTTCCTCCCTGCATTTCTGTTCCCACCTTCACACCTGCTTCCTGCCTGCTGGGGGTGCTGCTGTGCCTGGAGGGGCCCCTGCCCTGCCTATGCCCCTCCTTCTCCCCCCCTTGCCCCCTCCTTCTCCCCCTACCCCTCCTCCCTTCTCCCTCCTCCCCTCCCCTCCTCCCCATCCCCTCCTCCTCCTCCCCCCTCCTCCCCATCCCCTCCTCCTCCTCCCCCTCCTCCCCCCCTCCTCAGCTTACTTCATCCACAGCTCGTTTGATTAGCACAATGCTCATGAAGCCATTTTGCAGAAATAAGAGATACAAATACAGCTCTTTTAGTTTATCTTATTGCTCAGTTTAAAGATAAATATCCTCCCATTGACATAGTGGGCATATTTGTACAAATAAAACACTGAAATCTTTTTGATTTTTTATCAATTTAAAGCACTTTTTTAAGTTGTGAGATGGAACGTACCTATAGAAAAATACACAGAACATACATGTACACTTTAAAGATTAATTAGGAGGTAAATACATGTGTAACTACGACTCAGTCAGGAAGTACTGCATTGCTAATACCTTAGAGGTACACCCTGACTCCCTCCCCACAAAGTCATCACTATTCTGACTTTGGGATTATAATTTTCTTGCTTTTCTTTATGATAGTTCGTATTAAGTGTATATTTCGTAAACAGTCAGGTTAGTTTTGCTTGATTTTGAGTTTTAAATAAACGGAATAATACTATGTATATTCTTTTGTCCTGCCTCTTTCACTGAGCATTATGTCTGTGCAACTCATTTATGTTGTGTGTAGCTGTTGTTTAATTTCACACTTGAATGGTATTTGACTGTAGAAATGCGCACAATGTATTTATCTGTGCTGGTATCTGTGAACATCGGGCTGTTCCCCGATTTGAATGACGCTGTGGTGAATGTTCTGTACATCTCTTCTGGTACATACGTGTAAGACTTTTTCTGCCCATGTGGTGAAGTTATTAGGTCTTAGGGATCTGAGTCTCCACCTTTCTGGACGTGCCCCACTCTCTTCCCCAGGTCCTCATCCCTGCCAGCCGTGTGAGTTCTGGCCGGAATTGTCCAATTTCCCGCGTGTCCTACACTGCAGCCTGGGTACTCACGTTTCCTGGCCGACTGACAGGGTCATGGACTGCTGGGAAGCATCTGAACTGCCTGTTCTGGTCTCTTGCCTACTTTGCTGTCGGGCTGTCTGTCTTCTTGCTTGTTTGTCAGAGTTGCTTCCAGGGAGTTTAAAATGTGTTCTCTCCTGCAGGACGACGTGATGATGCCTCAGAGGGTGAGGCTGCAACACGCAGCTGCTGTGCGACACCCAACAAGTGTGAGTACGGATGTTTCTGCATGTTTCTGCTGCATTGTTATGCCTTTTGGTAGAACTGCCATTACAGCTTTTTAGATTAAGATTCTTCCTTAGGATAGGAAGAGTCAGTTTGTAATCAGACTGCCCCCTTGGAGAATGATGTGTGCCTGGTGTGTCTGCGCACTCAAGGGTGTTTTCCTTTGAAGGAAAATGTGCTTCTTGTTTTGGGTAGCACTGGTTACTTTCAAATGGGTCCAAAGTATTTTTTTGGTTTGGTTTAGTTTAGTTTGGTTTTATCAGCATTTGAGAAGCTGTGTACCTGGGACATGAAAACACAGGTTGAGAGCTGTAGGATATATCAGTTAAAAAAAAAAAATTCCATTAGCTACATAACCTCAGACTACGTTCTCATCTTTCGAATGGCTTCCCCTTTGGCCCCCATGAGCCAGGCTCTCCAGGACCCGTCCTCCTTGGCATTCGCTGGGTGAGAGCTCACTTCCCCCCACAGGAGCCCCATTTCAGGGAGCGTCTCCCAGCCACTTGGACCTGGGGGAGCATCTCGGGCCCGTGGATTCCTCGCTCCCATGTGACTCAGGGTCGGGGGTGGCCCAGGCAGTTGAACCCCAGAGCTGGTGTCTGACCACAGAGCCCACTGCTCAGATCTCTATGCTGAAATTTTAGTAAAAACATCTTTGAATTACTGTGGTGATCACTGGTTTTGAAAGTGGGAAGGAGAAAGTTCTGGAACTGTCTTAAGATACATGGTGTCTGATTGCCTGGGAACAGCCTCCGGGTTTGCTCTCTTCTGCTGCAGTGCCGTGTCCAGCCATGTCCACACACTAAAGCATCTCCAGTGCACATGAGCCCCTGGGATCTGATCCCAGGTGTTGGTGGGACCTGAGACTCTGCATTTCTCGTGGGCTCCTGGGCACTGTGTTTGGGGTCTGACTGCCTGGCCACTGGGCCTTCACGAAGGAAAGAGCCTGTTCATGGCACAGGGCTCAGGGCTCAGAGAGTGGACCCTATGAAACGTGTACTGAGTTAAGACAAAGGCTCAAATATACACTTCCTTCAGATACAATTTCTCAAGGAGTTTGAAGGACGTTTGTTCACCCAAGATGAATTCTTTCTCTTCCAATAGCCCCTTATTTTGGAGCTCTGAATTTAGGCCGCTGATTTTCTCCTTCTAGGAAATGTAGCCCCTCATGCTCTGTCTCCAGCTGCCCAGCCCCTGCACACCTGACGTGACTGGGGACTTGGCTGTCATGTAAACAAACCTACGCACTCTGCCTGAGGGCTGTTGTCGTCTTTTCATGGAATAGGTGATGTTTTACAACCTTAAGTTTGATGCTGAGGATTCTTATGCTCAGAATTGTAATTGCCCTTATATTGCTTAAATTTAACCGTTGTTAATGTTAACATGTCCTTGAAATACGCCTGTAAGAAGATAAAAATGGCCTTCGGCTACTTCTTGAGAGGCTTCTTGAGAGCAGCTCCACTGCTCCTCAGGCTGGAGCTTCCAGAGGCTAGATGTGAGGGAGGTTCAGAAGTGCCCAGCCGCCTCTTTATTGAGAAGTGGCCCTTCGCCGAGGTAGCATCATGGGGGCCAGTGCACGCCCTGGGTCTGATGGCGGGGGGCTGGTGTCACCTGACTCACCAGGACTGCTGGAATCCTTGGGCCGGTCCCCTAGGGACCAGAAGGTCAGGAGTGGTAGTAACTAGACCAGCCTTCGGGGAGGGGCCCACAGCCTCTTCTCTGGCCCAACAAGCCAGCACTGCCTACCCCAGCACCCACCCCCAGTGCCCCCAGGTCCACCCACAGCGTCTCACAGGTCTGCTCCTCCCAGCAGACTCCCCTGCTCACTCACCAGGGCCTGGGGGCTTGTGTGTGTCCTTGCCCTGAATGGGGCTGGGCTGCAGTATCAGTCCCTTTTGGCGTTGTGCCAGTGCACCACGCCAGCCTGCCTGTGAACCTGCTCTATCACTGGGTCCTGGGGACCAGCACCGTGAGGCCCTGGGTGCAGCTGAAGGAGAGGTCAGAGCCATGGGTGAGTGACCCGTGGAGTGGTCTTCATGGCCGTGAGGCCACTCAAGCTCATGCCTTGGTGGTCTGACAGTACCCAGCTCCTGGTGGGCAGTGTGGCCACGTGGTGCCCTGGCCACGCCACCTTGAATGGCCCACAGCTCCATGTCACAGGGTCCTGGGGTCTGTGCTGTGACGGCCCCTCTGGGGCTGCAGGTCTCCACATCGTCGACTGCCACCAGCTTCCTCCAGGACTCTGCAGCCTCAGGGCCAGATGGCAGGCCCGTGGTTCTTCGGACCCCGCTCTTAACTATGTTCAAGGGTGAACAGGACCCCAAGTGGCCCAAGGAGACCGGCCAAGTCCTGTGCCTCTCTCTTCATGGTCCCTCACCTCAGAGGTAGTGTTGCGGTGCCCAGACCTCTGGACCCAAAAGTCGTGCTCATCAGGTGCCACAGGATGTCCTCAACACGGTGGCGAAAATGTCCAGCCTGCAGACCACTGAGCAATGTGAAGACAGCAGAAAGGGTCCCAGTGCTGACTCGCCGATGCAGCATGTGCGCGGGACGTCTGCTTCTGCAGGGGTGTGTGGGGACCAGCACCCCCTTCCTTCAAGCCTCCAAGGTAGCCCAGTGTCTGCTTTTCCCCCAGGATGTGATATTGTGTTCGATTTACACTCGAGGCTGGGATGGCCTCCACCTGCCCCTTCTCTTACACTAGCCCCTAATCACACCCCAGGGAACCTGTGTGAGGTTCAGCTGGGTGCTAAGCCTGTGCTTTCTGGTTACACGTTCAGGAACCTGGAAGTGGTCACTGGTGGGACCTGTGTGCCCATGAGCCCAGTTTATTACCTGACTTGTGGACCCTTACTCCAGTGGGCGTGATGGGTCTGGTGTCACCTGGGCCCTGTGTCCAGCCGCCTCACATGATCAGTGTCCCCTCCCGGCCTTAGATCCTGCATCTTCGGTGCATCTCCCCTGCCGTCACAGGTCCATCCTCGTGGGTGGGGCCTCTCCTTCAGCTGGTGGGTCTGAGTCTGAGAACTGGCCCAGATCTGGAAATGGTCAGGGGTGATTTTCACAGTTTCCAAGCACTTAGAATATATTCTACATTGAAAAAAGAATTTTGTCTGAAGAATTTTGTAACAAGTGTATATATTATAGAGAGTGAGATACTTTCAGATACATTGTCCACCTCCGCCCCCTTTTTTGTGTGTGATTGGTTCACACGTGAAGTTACTTTTGGTGGTTCTCCATGTGTAAGTTCAAAGACCTCGAAATCTAGGGATATATAAGGAATTTGGAAAAAATGTAGACAGTGTCAGTTAATCTTAATTAAAACACATTGGCTTGTGCCTTTATAAAGTTCTAGGTTACAGCTTTTCTTGCTAACCTTGTATTAAGTGCACTTGATACTCTGCTCCCAGCGCTGGAGCACCTGTGCCCCCTCCGGCATCACAGGTTTGCAGCGAGACCAGGGGTTCGGAACAGTCCTGTTGCACCAGAACAAAATCAGCTTTAGAAGGGTTGTTGCTGTAGTGCCGGGTTTTTTAAAAGTCATGACCTACAAAAATCTTGATTTGCAGTTGCTGGTTTTGTTGATTATATCACATTGTTTGGAAAGAATGAAATGAATGCTAAGTATATGTTTGTCCTTGGTCATTACTTCTTTAAGGCCATTTACAAGAAAGCCATTTAATTATGAGGGTGGCAACTTCCATAAATTGTGCCGCTGCATATTCTCTGCAGAACTTCTGAGATGTTACGTGTCGGGCGTCACCAGTGTAGAATTTCTCCACCCACTTATTGAGCATTTTGGAGCAAGGATCCGCTCTGGGACAGGAGTTGGGTGGGGTCAGGGAAGCCTCTGTGTTTGGTCTGGGCCCCTCCCTGGGGGTTCACCTGTGCACGGGCAGAGGTGAGAAGCTCTGCATTCTCAGGAGTATGGAGGTGTTGAGGATGCGGGGAGCGCCTTGCGGAGGTACAGGGCACCCCAGAGCTTTTCCAGCACACGTGGGTGGGTCCTTCCCCGTGGCCTCAGGACAGGCCGATGGCAGGACTTCCTTATGTCCCCGATGTGAGTCTCCAGAGGGCTCGGGAGGGGTCCTCAGTGACCTGGCCTGGCTCGGAGTCGGCGACAGGCTCGTGCCCACCATGCCTGGTGGGAATGCAAAGCGGGAAGCAGGAGCTGTGGACCCGTTTCTGCCTTCAGGTGGCGCCAGGGCCATCACCTCATCTCCGCTCAGCGCAGCCTCTTCCTGCCCTGAGTGTAGCTGCTGCGGCCTCTGTCCACTGAGCGGCACTGAATTGGTCAGGCTGAGCGTGTGCCCTGGTAGTGGCACAGGCGCTGCAGAGAGGGCACGGCTGTTTGAGGGGCCGATGAGGGGCTCACGCTGGCACGAGGTTTGGAGGCGGGTGGGTCTGCTGTCAGCATCTAAAGCCCGGTGGACGCTGCGCCACTTCCAGCTCCGTCCTCACCGCATCTTGGAGCGAGCACCGTCTGTGTGCCCAGCGGAGGCTGGGAGAAGTGGGGCGCAGATGGGGGCCTTGCTCAGTCACTCAGGACGGAACCTGGTGCTGGGCCCTGTGGTCCAACTCTGCCTCATAACGCAAGAGATCGGCTGGGGAGGCCCCTGGCCCACGGTGCCCAGGGGTGGGTTTGCAGGTGGTGGTTCTGCGTCCACGGTTGACCCTGATAGAGCCTGGGGGGTGGGACGTGCTGCCGGCCAGGCATGGGTCTCTGGGAATGCTTGGTATTTGGAAGGTGGGCGTGACGCAGGAGGAGGAGAGGGTGACCGGGGGCTGCGGGGAGGCTGCAAGGGCCCTGCTGAAGACCGACCCGGTCCAGAGTAACGTGCTGGAGCAGGATGCCTGGGAGATATGAGCCGATGAGGGCAGCTCATGTCCTACCGTCTGGAGGAGTCTCTCAGGTTAAAAACCACAGGGCTTCCCTGGTGGCGCAGTGGTTGAGAGTCCGCCTGCCCATGCAGGGGATGCAGGTTCGTGCCCCGGTCTGGGAGGATCCCACGTGCCGGGGAGCGGCTAGGCCCGTGAGCCATGGCCGCTGAGCCTGCGCGTCCGGAGCCTGTGCTCCGCAACGGGAGAGGCCACAACAGTGAGAGGCCTGTGTACCGCAAAAAAAAAAAAAAAAATCACAGCGACAGAACTTGTGTTCCTCCACATCTGCCCCACGTTGATGTGACCACCACACATGAAAAACACACATCTGTGCATTTAGGTTTTGTGGAGTGTGGCCTCCACACACCCCAGCCACATCTGACATGTACCGTTCCAGACGCGTAAGCACAGGTGAGCCTCTCAGGAACTAGCAGGTGTTTGAATGGCCCTATTTCCTAGTGGCAATTGTTGTCCAGGTAAGTAGAAGTTGATCGATAAGTAAAGTCATTTTTTCGAAAAGATTTTTGATGACAAGAAGCATTTGGGAGTATGAAATAAGGAAAATTGTTAATCTAACTTAAAATATTAAAACATTGCTTCCATTCCTAAATGTATCCACTTGAAGTATTTTAAGGATTGGGTCCATAAGACAAATAGGAGTTGTTAATGAAATCTAATTTCAATTTATATTTTAGTAGTCATTATGCATAAGTATAAATTAGGAACTAATTTCATAAATATAACTAATTGATAAAATTATAGCCTTACATTTCTCTTTTCCCCCCCTTTTTTTTTTTTTCATCTTCAGACCATGGTTCTGAAAGCCCTGCTTAGAGGAACCCTCTAGCAACACCATGAGGATGGTGGGTCGGGAGGGTGGGCTGCCCTCCTCTCAGAATTTGTGTTGCCGGGTCCCAGGTTCATTTTATAACTTCCCTACTTGAGTTTGCTGTGTGGGTGTGCGGTAACGGTTCTCATTTCCATTAAGGACTGAGGTTAGTGAAGTTTAAAAAATTCAGTTTCTGAATAAGCTCTTGCAGATGGGTGCCGATCCCAGCCACGTCCAAGCCAAGCTACCCCAGAACGGCACACCTCCTAACACGGCCACACTCTTGTCCCTTCCCTGCCCCGCTGGTTTTCTCTGTTGTCTTTTCTATTTTATTGACTTCTGCTTTTTATTACTTTGTTCCTTCTGCATTGCATGTAATTGGTTTTCATCTCCCGGCTTGGGTTTTGCGTCAAGCCTCTTTCCTCCTGGTTTCCTCTTTCCTACCTTTTGGTTTTGTTTTGTTTTACGATTCCATTTTATCTGTACTATTGCTTTACCAGCTATCCCTCTTTGCGTCATTATTTTTCAGTGGTTGGCCTAGGGTCCGCCTCTTACCCCTCACACGCTACTTGAAATAAGTGGCGCCGTCTCACGGGGAGCGTAAGAAGGTTACAGAGTCACATCGTGCCCCTCAGTTTATGCTGTAAACTCCACAGCGTTTGCTTTTAGTTTTACCAAAGTCAATTATCTTATAAAGAAGTTGCACATGGAAAGATGTCTTCTGCTTTTATACATCTGTTTACTGTCATTGCCACTTGCCATTCCTTGGTATAGATCAGGTTGTTTCCTTCTCCCCAGAGAGCTTCCTTCATCTTTTTTTGTAATTTAAGTCTTCTTGTGATGAATAATTTTGGCTTTCGTTTTTCTGAAAAAGTATTTCTTTTGCTTTAATTTTTGAAAATTATAGTACTTGGCTAATGAATTCTAGGTTGAAGTCATTCTTTCTTTAACGATGTCTCTCCCTTGTCTGGTTTCCATTGCTTCTGTGGAGAAGTCTGCTGTCATCCTTATATCCGGTTCTCTGTGTGTAATAGGTGTTTTTCTCTGACTCCTTTTAAGATCTTCTGTTTAATACTGGTTTTCAGCAATTTGATTATTATGTACAAGCATGAGTTGTTTTTTTTTTAAAGGTTGGCTCTGCGGGGGCTTTGTTGAAGTTCTGGGATCTGTGGTTTTATAGCCCACATCAGATTTGGAAAAGTTTTGACCGTTATTTCTTCAAGACTTTTTTCAGTCTCCCACTCCTTGGGTTCATTCAGCCTGTGTCTATTGAGCACCGACTGTGTACAAGGTACTGTGCTGGCCTGGTGTCCACACTGGTCTGGCGTGAGGGCAGGGCAGACAGCACGGGAGAGGAGCTCGGCATCCCACTGCAGGTGCCTCTTTTTATGGTTTGCCTTTGTCTGCCCTGTGGTCCAGGCCAGCATTCTTTTAAAAAATGTTAAGGCAAACAAAATATCCTCACTTTTGTTCTTTGTAGACCAGCACTCACAGTGTTTAAAGCCTCAAAGAACAGCCAGCCCCCAAAGCTCCAGCTTCATTTCGTGTTCACCTAATCCTCCTCCTCCACGTGAGACCCCACCCAGCGTGGTTCACCCTTCATCAGAGGCAGAGAATGGAAGAGGAGGTTTGGGGAGGGGTGTCAGGCACTCACCGTGGAAATAGCACAAGTCAGCTCATGTCCCAGAAAGACCACGTCTGCCGCCCCTCACGGTCTGGCTGGAAGTGTGGCTTTCGGCGCAGGCTGGACTGGGCTGCACTCTGCTGGTCTGCCGCCCCCAGCATCTGTTCATGACGCGGCAGTCATGGGGCCGGGGCCTGGGTGTCTGTATAGAAGTTAAGCCTCTTCTTCATGTTTGGGAATACTTCTGAAACAAGATTTCTACCTCACAGCTTTGCTCCACATTTTTGTTTTTTGACTCAAAATCTTTCCTGTTCAGCAATCAAATGCAAGACAGTGTCAACAAGGCCAGAAAACAGATGGAATAGACAGTTTAAAAAAAATACACTTTGGTCAGATCAGGTGTGGTACCTCGCAACTGGGCAAGGTGATCATTCAAGGGCTGTTCTAATTTACAGCTGAATTTTGTATGTGTTTTTAGGAGAAACATATGAAAAGTTCACACATAGAATTCAGCAGTATGTAAAAAGATACAGACCTATGGCCAAGTGTGTTTTATCCCAATCAGGTAGTGGATGAAAGACATGAAAGACGCTTCCCTGGAAAGTCAGGCAGATGAGAAATTAGCCCCTGGAAGGGGCTTTTGAGCCACCGGGGGTGCATATTACAACCACGACAAGGTACCACACACACACCTGTCGGAAAAGCCAGAATAAAACACATGGCAAGGACGCAGGGAGACTGGTCACACTCGCTGCCGTGGGGATGGAAGGGGTGCAGCTGCTCGGGGAAACAGCAGTTTCTTTAAAAATTAAACATGAAACTACCATACGACCCACAGTCACGCTCCTGGGTGTTTATCCCAGAGAAACGAAGACTTAACATTCACACAAAAACCCCTGTGTGAAGTGCAGCAGACTAGTAGTAATAGCTTCAAACTGGAAACAGCCCAGGTGTCCTGTAGAGGGTTGAGCTGTGGAGTATTTTTCAGCCAAAAAAGGAACAAATCTCCAGGGAATCACCAATGAAAAAAGCCAATCTTGAAAGGCAACACACAGTGTGATTGCATTTATGCAATGTTCTTGAAAAGACAGAACTACAGCACTGCAGTAGCAGGTTCGCGGCTGTGAGCTGGGTGGGGGGGAGGCGCAGCTATAAAGGCACCACGAGGGGTCCCTGTGGCCGTGGAAACGCCCAGGGTCCTTCAGCCCAGTGGAGGCCACATGTTGGCTTTTCAAGATGTTACCATTAGAGGAAACCGTGTAAAGGCTACATGGGATCTCTGTGTATTGTTTGTTAACACTACATGGGAATCTACCATTTCTCAAAAAAAAAAAAGCTTAATTTAAAAAAAACACAACAAAAAAGGACCTACTGTATAGCACAGGGAACTCTACTCAATATTCTGTAATAACCTATATGGGAAAAGAATCTAAAAAAGAATGGATACATGTATATGTATAACTGAATCACTGAAAACAAAACAAACAAAAAAAACCACACAACAAAATTCAAGCAAAGCAAGCAAAAACCTTCTCAAAACTCTTCAGTAGCATAACTGCATTAATATAAATTAGTCATCGTGTGTACGTGCTGTGTATATTAGAGCAAGATTTCAGAAACTCAAATATTGTGGGGTGACTTTTAATAGTTTCTCAGTAAGGTGACTTGGGCAGTGATGTAGGTTTGCCGACCACTCTGACCTTCCTCACTGTGTTCCTCGGCGGTCAGGGAGGTGGAGAAGGCACAGCCAGGGGATTAGAGGTTAGTGTCGTTTCCCCGAGGCCCGCCAGCCTCTGAGAGCCTTACAGGACCCTCACCAAGGGGCAGGCTCTCTGCTGCCACGGGCACCCCGGCTGCCCTCCCCCAGCCAGAAAGGAGGAGAAAGGCCCCCTCCTGCTGCTGCGAGGGGTCCCTCCCTCAGAAACCAGCCCGTTCCCTGCCTCTGAGCCCTGGGGCTGCTGGTGTCTGAGCATCAGGACCCCTGGTATCTGCGGCAGGAACCAGCCTCTCTCCAAACCTGCCTCACCGACCAAAGGGCCGGACCTTTTTACCTCTGAGCAGTCTTAGAGATGTGTAAACGCGCTGCAAGCAGATACCCCAGCAGAACGTGCAGGGGGGCTTCCCTGGGTGCTGGGGCACTGTCAGACAGCAGGACAGGCCTGCTGGGAGTCAGCGTGCAGAGCTGGGTATGCGGAGAGGGGATCGTGTCCATGGCCAGGAGGAGGCAGGGCCGGGTTCCAGGACCAAGGGCGGAAGGAGGTGGTGATGCAGGGTACGGAAGAGGACTTAGAGGGCAGCTAGCGCAGATTCTTCCTGGGATGGGGTGTGCCCGTCTGGTGGCGTCGTGGGGCGGGGGGCTGCTGTGGCAGCCTAGACAGAGGGAGGCGGCCAGGGAAGTGAGCTGTTAGGGCTGTGACTCTTGTTTATTTAGAGGCTGGAAGGAGAAAGTTATTGGGAAACAGGGCTGTTCCAGCGGCTGCAGCGGATTTATTTTAAGTCCTATCTGTTATTGTTTCACAGATCATCGGTTGCCAAGTGAGGAGGGAGCCCCCCAACTCCACCGAGCGATACACGCGGTGGATCAACCATCTGGCGCCCGACCAGCTGCTCACCCAGGTACGCCTGCCGCCTGCAGTTGGCCCCGGCATCCCCGAGAGGGGCTTTTCATGCCCTTAGCACCTGTGTCTGCCTGCCTCCTGGGCGCAAGGCACAGTCCAGGTAGGCGCTCCCTAGAGAAGGGGGACAGCGTTTCAGAGGAGCCCGGCCTGGGGCGGAGCCAGAGCCAGAGGGCAGGTGTGCGGGGCACCCCCAGGCCAGCCGCGTAGGCTGAGGCGGACGGATCCAGAGGGCAGGAGGCCAGGGCTCGGGCAGCGCTGAGCTGCTGCAGGGGTGAGGTGTCCAGGAAAGGCCTGAGTGTCTGGCGGGGCGGGGCCGTCCCCGAGCAGGGCAGCTGGAGGGGGGCCGGGTCTGGGGGAATGAGCTGAGATGCACTGTGTGGGTGGAGCTGGTCAGCAGACGTCAGGAGCCCTCGGAGCTAGAAGAGGGCGTGGGCTGAAATCAGACTAGAAGCCACCAGGAGCGGGGCCACGGCCTGGAGAAGGAGGCCAGGAAGAGGTTCTCGGTCTCAGCTGTGGGGTCCCGAAATCCACGGGACTTCGGGTGGGTCCACGACCGTGTGTTGATGCGGTGTTGAGTGAGGACAAGAACCAAAGATCCTCTCTTCATCCACCTTTGAAAACCAGCCACTGCCTCAGCGTGCCAGCAGCCGCTTAATGCTCCGTAGCAAATCACCCCCAAACAGACTTAAAACAGCCCCGGCTCTTGGGGGTGGGCCCAGGCCTGCTGCATTTGCCTCTTGGCCCAGCCCTGGTGCCCCGCCAACGGCAGATGCTCCAGACTCTTCCTCCTGCTGGACGAGCTGCTCCCAGGACTCACCCCGCCCCCCACCCACCCAAGACCGGAGAAATGTGCTCCTCAGGATGGGGACCCCAGTCAGAGGGGGAGGAGTGGGGAGCAGCCCCCCAAAGCCCACCAGGAAGTAGCTCTAGAAGGCCTGGAAATATTCTCCCCCCAGTGAGGTGCTGGGGTCTGTCCCACGTTGCGATTTCCTGTGATCCTGCCATATAATGAAGTGCTTTTTTCTAAACTCTGAATTTTGAAAACTGAAATCTTGGTATAAGGGAATGATTTATAGTGATAATCAGCTTCTGAAATTAGAGCTGCTTGTGATTATGGCATCAGGTGTTCTGTTCACTGAACTCAAAGTGACTCAGAAGAAACCCTGAGAGTTTCCTTTTGTGGGGCTGTTTCGCATGCTTCTTTGGATAATCCGAGATTATTTACCCTTTCCTCTTCAGTGTTGGGTTTGCCAGTTGCTTCTGTTATCAAAATGACTTCACCAGCTTTTAAGTTCTATGCCGTTCAGGCTGGTCCACACACAGAAAAAGCACTTTTGCATTTGGATTTACTTTTCCCATTTTGAGATGAATATTCCAGTAATGGCCTAATAGCTACAGGTGGTGCACTAATAACAGGTAATAATAATAGGGGCACTAGTAACGAGTGAGGGCAGTGAGGGCACTGGGGAGGCTCAGTCACTGCTGCTCCCCCAGCCGTAAAGGAGAAGGGCCGGTGTATGTGGCCCACGTGGCCTCCTCGGAGCTGGCAGGGTCTCTGCTGTTGGTGCGGGAGCTCACGAGTTGATGCTGACAGTCATGCGGGATGGTTGCAGCTCTGTCCCGTCTGCACCAAGCGGCCCTGGATCACCGACAGCCACTGAGCGTCGGGTTGCTGCAGAGCTGTCGGGAGGGTGTCCTTCCGCGCGGCGGGGCACACGAGCTGGTGGAGCTGTGAGTCCACAACAGCTTCAGGCCTCTGAGCAGAAGGGAGTCTTCTCTCCAGGTTGTGAAGGTACCTGAAGGAGAAGCGTTCGACCTTAGCATCCCGAGTTGGGAAGAGGGCCAAGGGCTCTGGGTACACAAGCTCTGGGTACCCCTTGCATCTCAGTTGGCATTTGGATATGAGTGTGCAAACCATCATTGGCGAATGGAGAATAAGCACTGGGTCTGTGACTCCTGTCGCCATCCCTCTCCTGGTCCTTCCCTCTGTGGAGCAGGTCCAAGCCGCGGGTCACGGCTCTGGGATGTACCACCTGTTTACAGATGCCCTCCCAGGACGTGCACTGATGGTTTCAGAACAAAGAATCACAGCCGCCTCAGTGAAGAGCTAGTAAGAGCTTTCATATCCTAACTGGGAAATTAAAATGTCCCACTGAGTGTGAATCCCCAGGCCTGCGGTCAGCCCTGGGTCCCCCTCAGATGCACAGCTCTGCACCTGCAAGGGGGCTCTGGAAACGCTCACCTCAGTCCCAAGTATTAGAGGGTCTGTGAGTAAGTGTAGAGGTGGCTGCGTGAGAGAAACTGCTGAGCTGGCTTCTGCCATGTGCTGGATTTTCTGGGAGAACGTGAGTCACACAGAAACTGTGTGACTGAACACTGAGGGTATAATTTACATGCAGCACATTCTCAGCCAGAAATACAGGTTCTGAGCCGAGGGCAGACTTAACTGTTTACTGTTAAGCATCATAGAAATAATTAAGGTAGGGTCTTCCTAAACAGTATTTTTCTTTAGCAAGTCAGGGGAAATTAAAGTATAAAGTTTCTCAAAATAAAGTGAAAGAAGATATCTCTTATTTAAGCCATTTCTCAACTGTTACGGTCACAGAAATCACCAGCACTCTGTGGGGTCTTTGTTCGTAGTCTAAATTGAGTCACATTTGTGAGGTGGAGAGCAGCGTAATTTGGTTTGATATTTGTGTGTCTACTTGAATGTCTGATTAGATACCCACCATGCACAAAGTTGAATCAGAGTACTATAAAATTAACACTCTGCTAATTCCAAATAAACGAAGAGGTGGAAAGTTGTCTGGACAAATGGCCTGGAGCCTGTGCCAGCCTGAAAATGCACCTGTTTTAGGCAGTGCCCACTTTACACCTTCAGCGAGGGGCTGTTCCCAAGGGACCTGAATCTCTTGGATGGGGATGGGGGGCAAGGGGAGGCAAGGCCAGACCCCATCCCCACCTCAGAGGCTGCCCCTGGGGGATCCCGGCAGCTCCAAGGAGGGGTTGGGGGCCCTGGAAGCCTGCATGGGTAGCTGGGTCCTTACCGAGGCCAATGAGCCCAGCCCTGGCTCCCTGGAGTATGTGCTCGGGTTCACAGCGGAAGGAAGACAGCAGGAGTGGGTGAGGCGCCCCCTTCAGCCCAGCCCCACCTGGTCCTTGTCCTCCACGCCTGCTCCCAGCTGCCCTTGCACCTCTCTCCAGGATCCGTGCTTCCCTGGTGTCTTAGCCTGCTCAGGCTGCCATAACAAATGCAATAGACAGCTATTTCTCGCAGTCTGGGGGCTGGAAGTTCTAGATCAAGGTGCCAGCAGGTGGTTCCTCCTGAGGCCTCTCTCTTGGGCGAGTAGACGGTCGTCTCCACCCCGAGTCGTCACAGGGCCTTTCCTCTATGGCTCACTCCCGGTGACTCGTGGATCATGGCTCCACCCATGACCTCATTTAACCTTAAAGCCTCTTTAAAGGCTTCATCTCCAAATGCAGTCGCCTGGGGGGTTAGGGCTGCAGTGGGCTTTGGGGGACACAATTCGGCCCATAGCGTTTGGACACCCTCTTTGGCTCCTCCACAGCCCCTGGTGGTCCCCCCTGGTCTGTGTCCCCTGCCCCTGGGCCCACAGGACACAGTGGTATGTGGACAGGGCTGCAGCGAAGAGAACAGCCCCCCTTCCTGTACAGCCTCTCCTTCGTGGCCCCGTGCGTTCCACAGGGAGGGTGTCACCCAGCTTTCATCTGCCCGCAGCGTCTGAACAGCTTGGCATGAACGTAAATGGGAAAAATGTACAACCCACCTGCCAGCACTAATGCACAAACTCTCACTTTATCCAGTATCCAAGGACTCTAGACTAGCAAAATTTCTAGATAATTAAAGTTTACCTCTGTAAATACAGACTCTTTACCTAAACCAGCACTCCCCAAACTTGTTTGATCATAAAATAGCTCAAAAACTTGAAAACAATGCAGATCCCTCATCTACTCCCATAGAGTTTCTGGAGATCCCTCATCTACTCCCATAGAGTGGCTCTGGAAATGTGCATTTTTAACACGTGCCTGAATATTTTTGATGAAACTCTTTGAGAATGTTATTCCTGCCTCTAATCTGGAGGCCAGGCTCCTGGTACCTGCACAGAGAAACTGCTTCCCCACCGGATCGTAGAGTCATTTTACAAAGCCTAACCAATTAAAAATTGTGTATTTTGAAATAACTCCAGACTCACATAGAAGTTGCAAAAATAGTAGAGTTCCTGTGTGCCCTTCACCCAGCCCCCCATTCGTAACATACCCACAGTATGATGTTCAAACCAGAAGATGCACACTGGTACAACCCTGCTCGGAGTTCACACATTCTTGTTGGGGAGGGGTGGGGGGTTTATGGAATTTCATCACGCGTCTGCATCAGCACAGCCCCTGCCACAATCAGGATATTGGGACTATCCTGCACCCCAAAGAAACTGCTTGCTAGTCACACTTTGTCCTGCCCCTGCCCCTGGCAACAACTTCTCTGTCCCCTTCGCTGGAGTTTTGTCATTTGAGGCAGTTATGTCAGTGGAACCACGCCTTTTTCATTCCGCATTGTGCCCTCGAGATGACAGTTTGTTCCTCCTGTTGCCGAGAGAGTCCAGTTGCAGGGACGCGCCCGTCATTGTGGGGCTGTGACAAGTAGGGCCGCTGAGACCCTGATGGACAGGCTTCACTTCCTGGGATGAGCACCGGGTTTGGGACTGTGCATCTGTGTTCAAGTTGAAGTCCACGCCAGGCTCCCGGAGTGGCCGTGCCATTTCCCCTCTCGGCACTTGGTGGTGTCAGATTTTTCATGCCAGTCGTTCCGTGGTGTCTCATCACTGCTCTGCCTTGCATTTTCCTAACGGCAGTTTCTTATGTGCTTATGCACCATCCACTAAGCGTCTGTTCTGATTTTTTGCCCATTTTCTTATTGGATTGTTTGTTTTCTTGCTATCGAGTTTGAGTTTCCTTTTGGACAGAAGTCCCTTGTTAGGTGTGTTTGCAAGTCTTTTCTCCTTATCTGTGGCTTTTCTTTCATCTACTTAACAAGAGTCTTTCACAGAACCAAAGTTTTTAATTTTGGTGAAGTCCAACTCATCTATTTTTTAAATAGATTGTGCTTTGAGTATCAATGTCTAAGGATGCTTTATGTAACTATAGGTCACAAAGATTTTCTCCTAAAGTTTTATAGTTTTATGTTTTACATTTAGAGCTATGATTCATTTTAAGTTGATTTTTGCATAAGGAGCGAGGTTTGGATCAAGGCTCTTTTTCTTTCTTTCTTCCTTTCTTTTGCTTACAAATGTCCAAGTGTTTTCACACCATTTTTGGTGAGAATACTACCTTCCTTTATTGGCCTTTGTCAAAAATCAGTCAGCCGTGCTCGTGTGGGTGTGTTTCTGGGCCATTCTGTTGCATTGATCTGTGTGTCACTCCGTGGCTACACTCTCCCGGTCACTGTAGCTGTGGAGGAAGTTTGAAATCAGTTAATGTGGTTCCTCCAACTTCATTCTTCTTTTTCAAAGTTATTTTTGCTATTCTAGTTCCTTTGCCTTTTCAAATACTGAGCAGTTCTTCAGTTCTGATCAGGCACTGACCGGGTGTCCTAAAAAACTCAGTTCTGACTCCACGTGCCTGGAGACAGCGTCAGATCCCACAGATTAAGGGCTCAGTCCTACAAGACTGCCTCACTTCAGCCCAATCACAAGTCCAGGTCGTCACCTGTGCTTCCACCTGACTGGCTATAAATCAGGGTTCCCACGACCCCCTCCTCTGTCAATTAATTTGCTTGAGCCATTCACAGAACTCAGAGGAACATTCACGTATGTTTACAGTTTACTGTCGTGGATATGATGAAGAATACAGGTGAACAGGTGCATAGAGTGGGGTCCAGAAGCATCCTGAGAACAAGAGCTTCTGTCCCCAAAGAACATGAAGATCCACCCACATTTCATGGATGCTGGCCTCTGGGTGGGGACCTTGCCTGTGTAACCCCCGTCACCCCTACCTGACCACCATGACTTTCTGGGACGGTGGTCCTCCTTCATTCTGTTGTCCAACCTGAGGCAGGTTCTGCTCGGGTCTAGCTCTAACCTGGATTCACACTGAGAAGGGGCCCCTGAGAAAC
Source organism: Grampus griseus (assembly GCF_964374135.1). Taxonomy (NCBI): domain Eukaryota; kingdom Metazoa; phylum Chordata; class Mammalia; order Artiodactyla; family Delphinidae; genus Grampus; species Grampus griseus. The sequence goes on along the minus strand of NC_139014.1, from coordinate 12,936,492 downwards.
TGGTGCCCAGCTCTTGCTGATTTGACACAGCACAGTCCAGCATAGTGAGATTTCTTTTTACGTGGAGGAGAGTAAATTAGCTAAGAATAATTCGGAAAAATTTGCTAGAACCAAAGATGTGGGCTGCCAGATGAAAAGGGCCCTTGGGTATCTTGCCCAGGGTACGAGAGAAGACCCTGCCCAGGATTTAAAGCCCTTGGGCAGTTCAGAGAGGAGAACAGCAGGAACAAATGTGGTCTTGGATTTCTCAGCAATTGCAGTGGAACCCGTAAGACACTGGGACACAAGTTTCAAAATTCTCACAGAAATGGTTTTGAATGTTGAATTCTATGCCTAACAAAATTGTCAATCGTGTGAAAATATAACAAGGACTTTTTCATATAGGGATTCAAAATATTTGTCTCTTACAAAAGCTTTCTCAGAAATTTACTGGAAGACATTCCATCAAATTAAGAAGCAAATTGAAGAGGAGGAAGATATGAGATCTAGGAAGCAGGTCTCCAACCTGGGAGGAAGGCCAGAAGCAGCCCAGGAAGGAGTGGGGAGATAGAATAAGTGCTTTACACACAAGGAGCACAGGCCTCCTCTTTCTTCAATTATAGAAACACTCAATTAGGGAGCAAGGAAAACAACGGAGAGGCCTTTGTGTACAATGGGATGTGACAGGGGCGACCGCACTCAACCAGCTCCTAGCGCTTGAATGAAGCCGCAACAGCAAAGGAGCAGAAAGGCACCAAGAAGAGCAGAGAAATTGAAGCTCACATCAGTTGAGACAGAGGAAGTTCTGGGCAGATAACCTCTCAAAATGAGAAGACAGAGAAGTGCAGCAGCGGGAAATATCAGACGCTCATGTTTTTATTCTAATCCAGTACCTGCGACATCCCGACAGCCCTGACTTCCCGACTGCGTGCTTCGTCCCCTTGTCCCCGTCTCCCGAGGCCACTGGGCTCGCCTTGGGTACTGAGAGGGTCATGTCCGGCCCGGCTGAAGGACACTCGTGTGTGTGTTTGATGTTCTAGTTGTCCACGGAGGGGACCAAGCCACACTTTACTCTGGTCACCCCTCCCCTAACAAGAGCAGCCCCTGACCATCTCCTCTGTACTTGCCATTCCACATACATATTCTTTAAAAAATAGAAAAAGGATAACTTTTTTAAAAGTTGAAACATTTCAGGCCTCCAAAAATGCAGAGAATACGCCTCCCCCTTGGCTGCAGTGCGTGCCCTTGGGTGACCCCTCGCGGCTCGGTCTCGTGTGCAGCCCGGCCCCTCGTCCCTTCCTGGACGGTGTACCCAAGATCCCCACTTCAGGTTCTGCTGCTCGAGCCCGTGAAGGTCCCCACTGTGCGTGCTGGGTCCGGAGGCTGCGCCATGTTCCTCACTCACGTGAGACCCCAGGGCCCTCAGGGCAGCTGCAGCCTCTCCACTGCTGACCGTTCGCTGTCGGCAGCACGTTCCTCAGCTTATACCCTGAGGCAGTCACCCCCGCAGCCAGCAGCTCCGCTCTGGGACATCAGTCTCTGTCAGCCGCACCACCTCCCTGCTTCCTGACCCGCCGCGGCCTCCCCAAAGCGGGCTGACAGAAGTGCCGACCTTGGCGATCTGCGTGGGGAGCCGCACGATCCTTCTCTGTTGACGAGGACCCAGGAGAAGCAGGAGAGTTTGATGGGATGCTCTTGAGTGGCTGAGAGCCAGGGCAGGGACGCAGGTGTCCCCCACCCACCCCTGGGGGGGGGCAACAGGGCAGAGGCTCACCCTGTGGGGTCGGAGCCACAGGGGGTCAGGGGCCAGCTGGCCCAGGAGGCTCTCATGAGGTCCAGGGCTCAGGCCACACTGCAGGCCAACAGCGGCCCTGGTGAAAAAGCGCTGGTGTCCTGCTCCCCGGGTCCCTGCTGCAGTGGGCGCCCCCCTCCCAGCCCCCCTCAGGTTGCTGCCCCAGAGGCCCTGGCCTCTGTCTCCCCTCCAGCCAGCGCTCAGTTTCATTGTTGGTAAAATGCAAGGGTTCAGGAGCTACAACCAGACTCCAGGGCCAACCATCTGTGTGACACACGCATTTGAAGATATTTAGCAAAACTAAGTGAAAGTAACTTCGGCCGATTGAGAAGGCAGAGCATGAGGTGGAATCACAGGTTCTTTCCTGCCCGTGGGACCGGGCCTCCCACGTGCCCCTGACCCCACTCTTGTGTCTACTCAGCCGTAGCTGCTTTGAAAGACCTTTCCTGTCATCCAAGTGGAGTCTCTACAGCCAGGCGGTTAGAACCCACCTGGGTCTACCAGACAATTACATTTCGCATATTCATTCAGCTCCGTGTGTCTTTCCCTTAAAAATTTGTCCTTCACAGCTCAATGGTTTTTACCTAATTCTAATCAGTTAATATGCATAAAATTTTAAAAGTACTTTTTTTTTTTTTTTTTTTTTGCGGTACGCAGGCCTCTCACTGTTGCGGCCTCTCCCGTTGCGGAGCACAGACTCCGGACACGCAGGCCCAGTGGCCATGGCTCACGGGTCCAGCCGCTCCGCGGCATGTGGGATCCTCCCAGACCGGGGCACAAACCCGTGTCCCCTGCATCGGCAGGCGGACTCTCAACCACTGCGCCACCAGGGAAGCCCCAAAAGTACATATTTTTAAGTGGATTAACCTGTACTGTTTTTCTTCACTTTCTCATTTAAAAGGAGTATCTGCGTTATAGAGCCATGGTACACTAGCAACTTTTAGTTGAAAAAGTGGTTACTTACCAACTTCCTCCAAAAAGTACTATTGAGTAAATAAACTTTGTATTGATGTCTGTGTCTTTATTAAATCCAGAAGCCATAGGTTTTGGATTTCATTTCAAAGTTTCTTTTTGTTGCTGTGTGGGTGTTAAAATGTCAGAATCCTGGAAATTTTGTTATCTGTCTAAAGATAGTCTTGCAACAAATTAGAATTTAGAAATGAGGATAATAAACCACAGGAATCTGGAAATGAGTCATATAAACTTTGCTCTTTTTCTCTAAGAAGAATTCATATCACTTCCTGGTAAGATATAGCTAATGAGGTCTATAAATTTCATTAAATGCTTCATTTTCTTTCTTTAACTCAAGGGCTTCTCCTTTCTAAATAAAAAACGGAGCCCATTTTAAGTCGCTTATCCTTACTTTTGTGTTTTTAAAGCACCAGAAGCATTGAAAAGTATCCATCCGAATCCATATGTTTTCACGCGCCTTTCTTGAGAACCAAGGTGGACTCTGTTCAGGACAGAGTATGGCCAGTAGCTTATGGAATGTTTCAGTTTGTGCTGTTTACTCCCCAAGGCACACTGGAAGATTTTTAACTTGTATGAGCTACATAGAATTTATTTTTGCAAAGTGCACTTTCTGTTGGTGGCAAAATAAGGGGAGAGCCCAAAAGCAAACTCCCAGGTCCCAGAGCGGCAGCATGGCCCCTGAGCCTTGCCTGGGAGCCCCTTCTTTTCAACAAAGTTTCAAGAAACTAGATTATCTGATTATTCACTTGGTGACATATCAGAACCAGAAGAGGGAGTGACACCTCAACAGTGAGAGGAGACAAAAATCGATGAAAAGGAATCATCAGCAACTGCAAGCTTGGTGATCCTGCAGAGGTCTCCTCAGCCCACCTGCACTCTCACCTGTGTGCACTCCTCCCTTCACCTGTGTGTGTTCCTTATCTGTCCTAATGAACTAACGGGCCATTCTGTTTCTCTTCAGCTGAAACCTACCCCCCCCAACCCGAACCCATGACCTGTGTTCACAGTATGACACCAGTGGTGGCCTCGTGACCTGAAGCATTGTGTCACCTTGCCCACCAACCAGGGTCCTTCTGCCCCTTCAGAACTTGCCTTTTCTTACCCAAACATGAGCCAGAGGAGCTCACCTCGGTCCTCTGGGAACCAGGGCCACAGCCGCTGCCTCACCACAGACAGGTGGCCTTCGTGCATCTCGGGGGGCTGTTTGGCTCCACTGTGAAGAGGTTTGATCCTCTGTCTGGTTGGCTGTAAATCTGCAGTGTCTGGGAACAGATGTCTAACTCATAATTGGATATCAGAGTAGAGATGCTGTTCGGCCCTGATGTCCAGCTGCTGCCCTCACTTCAGGTGCCACAGGAGTTCGGGGACATCAGGTGTCTGCATTCTGCGTGAACGTCATCCCAGACGGTCCGAGAAAAATCACTGGGATGTGTCCTGATGTTGCAGGTAGGACCTGTCATCCCAAATAGGTCCTGTGCTGCAGAGGGTACTGGCCTGGTCTGTTCACATAACCGCTTCTGACCATTTTAGAAAAGCTTTTCTTTTACATACTCACCCCTCCTCAAGTAAAAAGAGCTCTTTCCTGAAGACATGCTTTATGGTCCAGAGGGAGGGATGCAATTCCCGTAGAAATACAAAGTACTAGTGAGGTGAAGACAGTATTTGTAAAACATATCACTGAAAACCAACTAAATGACTTCCCATATGCTGGAAACAAAGGCCACTTGCTGGGACTCCCGGACAGAGGGTGGTGGGAGGGCCGGGCCCCTCCTTGTGGGTGAGGAGGGCAGAGAGGGTCCAGCCAGCTGGGCTGGGCTGGTCCCAGGACCAGACGGGGTTGGGGGAGCTGGGACATCAGAGGGGCGGAGCCAGCTGCGGCCCTTCCTTGGAGGGACAGAGGGATGGGGTGGGAGGTGGGACCTGCACCCTGTGCCTTCAACCTGCCACAGGCAGCTCAGGACGCAGCTCCGCATCCTGCCAGTTGCGCAGCCTCGCTGGGTGTTTCTGGGGGAAAGGAACTCCCAGAACAGTTTGCTGGCAAGGTGCGTTTGTGTTCCCAGGTGCTGTGTGGTAAGCTGCAAGGTTTGACGCTGCTGTCCGTGGGCCAGTTCTTCCCACCCCTGTGGCCGCGGGCAGCTTCCCTCCTTGCGGCCTGAGCGCCCTCTGCTGGGGCCTGCACACCCTCACTGTGCTGTCATCTGAGTAAGACTAAATGACCTGTAACTTACCTAAACATATGATAATATAGAAAAAAGCAATGAAAGCATTTTACACCTCTTGGATCTATTTATTTAGGTTCCAGGAATTCTGAGTTCTGGGGGACTGTTTCCGCAACTCTCTGTACTGCATTTAATCACAGACCCTACAGTTGGAAGAGAGGTGAAGGGGAGATACTAGCCTATTCCAGGTTTAAGTAATCAAAGAAGCAATTCTTGTTTAAAGTCAATGCTCCACTGCTTACCACTTAAACCAGGGGTTGGCAGACTGGCTGGAGGGCCAAATCTCTTCTGCTGCCTGTTTTTGTAAATAAAGTTTTATTGACACACAGCCATGCCCATTTGTTAACGTCATGTTGTCTGGGACTCCTTTTGCATTGCAGTAGCAGAGCTGAGTACCTGTGACACAGACCCTAAAATGTTAGCATCTGGACCTTTACAGAAAAAGTTTGCCGACTCCAAGTGAGGCAGTGGTGCGGCTAATTCGCCAGCACCAGACTGTAATGTCCTTAGTAGGTGTGTTCTCTGGGCCAGGAAGTGGTCTGCGGTCACTATGGGATCATTCTCTCTTTCCCAGAAAGCTGTCAGGGAGATTGAGGGCTGGCGGCGAAGGGCATTGCTGGGCCTATAGGCGTTTGCTCTTCCCATTTGCTTATTTTCACCACCTTGGCATTTATCTCTTACATTCATCTTGAACGTCTTAGACATGTGCCATTTTTGCGTGGCGCTCTCTCTCGCTCTTTCACAAGAAAGAAGACGCAGCAGATTAGATCAGGGTTTAGTTCTGTTTCTTCTCACTCTCAGAGCCTCTCACCCAGATCATGGCCGGGGTCAGCAGCTCGGGTGGGCCAGGGTGTGCGTGTCCAACAGGTCCTCGGGGCCTCACCTTGAGGACCACAGGGAGGGAGGGTCAGACACAGTCCCAGCCCCACACAGGGTCTCTCCTGGAGGCCTGGGGTCTGGTCACTGGCATTTGGAATCACTGAACACCTATGCAGTAATCTGTGACTTGCATGCAAGTTGTATGGCAGAGGTAGATGGAAATATTTCCTAAGAAAACCATTTTCTTTGAAATTTAAAAAGTATATAAGCTCCTCCCACCCCTCAACTTGCCACACACACACCGTTTAAAGAAACACAAGAGTTTCCTCAGCAGACGTGTTTCTCTTTCTTCACGTGCTTTAGCTTAAATTGTTCATGTGGCCGGCCCAGCCCCTGTGAGGAGAGCAGGAAGCAGATAATGCCATCCGGACTCTGATTCTGATGCTACAGTAACTGTAGCTGATACAATTGAACTTCAGTCATGGAAAGGACAGTCCTGGGGAAAAGAAAGATCACAGCTCATGTCTGAGTCATTTAACTGATTAAAGGGGATAACCTGGAGCAAGCCAGCCCCCACCGGGGCGTACAAAGGTGCTGGAGGGAGCCAAGCCCACCGTGGTACCTGCTAGAATGTGCCGGCGAAACTCCCGGTCCCATGAATCTGTGATTCATTCTTATCCTGGCCTCCTCGTTAAGAAGGAAGCTGTCTTAGGTGTCAGCTGTGTGTTGAGTGGCCATTTCCCATGTGCAATTTACTGGAGGTAAAGTATGAGTATAGGGATTTCCCTGGTGGCGCAGTGGTTAAGAATCCTCCTGCCAATGCAGGGGACACGGGTTCGATCCCTGGTCCAGGAAGATCCCACATGCTGTGGAGTAACTAAGCCCATGTGCCACAACTACTGAGCCCACGTGCTGCAACTACTGAGCCCACGTGCTGCAACCACTGAAGCCCGCGCACCTAGAGCCTGTGCTCCGCAACAAGAGAAGCCACTGCAATGAGAAGCCTGCACACTGCAACAAAGAGTAGCCCCCGCTCGCTGCAACTAGAGAAAGCCTGCGCACAGCAAGACCCAACGCAGCCAAAAAAAAAAAATTTATTTAAAAACAAAAGAATGAACGTAAACTGCTCGTTGGAGTCAGATGTAGTCTGGTCTGGAGAATCACGCAGGCAGGGACCCTTGAAGCAAACGGGGACATTCTCATCATAGTTCATTTGCTGTAGTTCATCTGGCGGCCCCAATCCAGTGGAAGCCAGCATCCTGTATTCTCAGGTGTGTCTGGGCGTTCATGTGAGTATTAAGGCAAAGGTAGGATGCAGCCCCTCAGCCATAGATGGCAGGAGGCTGCTGGTGTCTTAAGTCATGGGTGACTGTTGCAAGTAGGAACAAAGGAAAGCTTGAAAGAAACCATCATGATGAGCCAACTTCTCTTTGGATTTTGAAAATAATTGCATTGTTCTGACGGGACCAAAAGAAATGACCACCAAACTTATACTTTCTTTGCTCTTTTTTGTTCTGTTTTTATTCTTTTGTTCCCGTTGTCCTTTCAGATGATGCAGGGTTATGGCAGTGCCTGGTGTGTGTCACAATTTCACTCCTCTTCATGGCTGAATAATATTCTATCGTGTGTTGTACTGTTTATACCACATTTTGTTTGTCCGTTCACATTTTGATGGCCACTGGGTTATTTCCACCTTTTGGCTGTTGTGGCTAATGCTGCTGTGAATATTGCCCTGCATTGTCTGAGTCCCTGTCTCTGATTCTTTGGGGTATATACCCAGGAATGGAATTGCAGGATCATTTTATGTTTAACGTTTTGAGGAATGGCAGCTGCACCATTTTACGTTTCTGCCAGCAATGTAAGAGGATTCTAATTTCTCTACATCCTTGTCAATACTTACTGTTTTCTGGTTTTGCTTTTGTTTTTGTTTGTTTATTTTTGGTAGTAGCCATTCTCACAGGTGTGAGGTGGTATCTCTGGTTTTGATTGGCATTTCCCTAATGATTAGTGATGTTGAGCATCTTTTTGTGTGCTTATTGGCCATTTGTATATCTTCTTTGGGAAAATGTGTATTCAAGTCCAAGTGTGCGGGGTCCGGAATGTTCAATTCCCTTCTCCTATCCCTGATGTGCAAAACCCCATGTATTTCTTTTTTTCAATAACTAACTTCTGGGGGATCGTTCGTTATATTTTATACTACTTGAATCAAATATGTATTTCTTTAAAAGAAAAAATGTTTAATGATTTAGGGTAAATATTTTAAAGAAAACAATCATGAATGTGTCTTCTGGACATTCTCTCATTTTAGGGAAGGTTTTTTAATATGGCTTGTCTTGTTTAATTCTACATTTAATTGATTTTTTAAAAACCTCCAGTCCTGGGGAGTTCATGGTAAGAAATTCTTGCTTAAGCATTGCATTTGATTTCTCTGAGTCTTGATTGGAGAAGGAAGAGAGGAAGCAGAGAGCTGGAGAGGCCTCCTGCTGCCCCTGCTGGAGCATGAATGGGTCTGAGTCTCCGCACGGGGTGCTAGGGCTCTGAGTCAGATGACCTTCAGCAGGACCAAGGGCACAGCCAGGCCAGGGTGAGGAGGTCTGGGGCCCTTTCTGTTGGAGCTGTGATTGGAGCCAAAATGTCCCCAGATGTGGTTAAGGATCATTCAGGGTGAGATGTTTACTGGAGGAGACGCCAGTTCATGGGAAAGAGGTGAGAGTGAGGAACGGCAAGTGCAGCCTGAGAAACAGAGAGCCCCTCAGGGTTTGCGGCCCCAGCGAAGCTCAGTGAGAGGCATGAAGGCCGAGAGGTGCCCTGGGAGTGGCGGGTGGGGACGGAGGCCCCTCTCTTTGTTCTTTGTAGAGTGAGAGAAACATTACGAAATGCTTTGGAAACTGTTCTGTCTTGTTCAAATAGGATTGGGGTGGGAGGTGGGGTGAGGTGGGGAGTCAGTAAGACCGAGAAAGTATGAAGCTTTAACAAATGTCTGGGAAGGAGCAGCTCCGAAAAATTATAGGTGTTCTGCTCTCAGCAATTATGTATAATCTGAAATGATTCTGTGTAAATTGGGTTTTAAGGAAATCTCCGTGTCACTGCGGGGGGGACTGCCCTGCAAAGCTGGCTCCAAGGGAGGCTTTGTTGCACATTCAGAAAAAATCTTCCTCCTTCCCCCACCCTCCTCCCCTCCCCCAAAGGGAGGTTGAAGAGGGAATTTGGAGATCAAAGCACAGAGCCAAGAAGATCCTTATGCAACAACAAGTCCTAGAGGAGGGGTCCCAGAGGAGGGGTCCTGACACAGCCCATCACCCTCTCCCTTTTCTTCTCCCAAAAGCGTGTAGTGTGGTTGGAGGACAGACGAGAGGCCCCGGGGCAGGACCACCAGGACTGCAGAGAGGGCAGCAGAATGTGGCCTGTTTGTAACCACGCAGCCCAACTGCTCCTAAAGGTTGGGAGGAGGGGCCACAGCTGCCCCAAAGGGATGAAACCCGGACGTGGGGTGAGGTGGTGCGGGCGGGGGCGGGGGCCCCAGCCTGGGCACTTCTTGTTCTGAGGACGGTGGGAGGTGAGCAGAGGGTGGGTGTGGACCGTCGGAGAGGGCAGATGGGGGCCGTGGGACTGCCCACCTCGATCCCGTGGTTGGGGAAGTCCGGGTCATGCCCATTAAGGAGCGTGAGCCCGTGACTATTCCAGGTGCCTCACACCTATTGACGGTGCAGCCCCGACCCCGCTGAGGTCAGTACTGTCACGAGGAAACAGCGGGGGAAGTTAAGGAGATTGCCCAGGACTCGGGGTGGAGCCCACTGTCCAGGTCCCTGCTGGGAGTGGCCTCCCCCTCAAGCTCACCATATCCAGGGCAAAGTCACCATCTTTGACACCCACCATCCTCTGCGGCCCCAGCGCCCAGGGTGTGGGTGCCCCACCTCCGCCAGCAGCACCTCTGGAACAGACATGTCTCTCTAGCCTCCCTCCACCGGTCCTGGTCATTGCTAAGCCCCCTGTGCCCCCACCCATCCTCTCCTGCCTGTAACACACAGGGGTGACTTGGGTTGGGTTCCCCAAAGCAGAGCTCAAGACCGGAAGGAGATGGGGGAAGCAGACAGGGCAGGGAAGGAGCCAGCCCAAGGCCAGCCGCAGGCGGCTCCATGGGGATGCTGGACCATGACCCACACACCCAGCTGGAGGGGTGGCTCTTCTGTTCCCCCATCAGAGGTTCGCCAGCTTTGCCGCCCCCAGGGACATGGTGTAACCCTGGCATTTCTAGAGGAGGGGCTCCCAGCTCCCCAAGGGTGGATGCAGCTTGACCTTAATGTAATGAAAAGGATAATTTTTCCCTGGAGTTAGTTTAATAATTTCCTCAAATAATGACAGGAGGGCTTTTCCTGACATTGTCTTTTTATCGTTATCACTGACTCAGTGTTGGGTGGCTGGCGGCCAGCTGGGCCCCAGGGGCGCTAAGCGCTGAGCCGGCTTCAGGGAGAGCAGTGCCCTTGGCACCCGTTACAAGGAGGCTGGGAGTCGGGGTCCACCTGGCTCAGTGTGCCTACTGCTGCCGTGGAATCCCTGGCGTCTGCCAAGTTAAAGAGCTGTTTCAGGGACTGGGTTGTGCCCACGTCAAGTCCACCCAAGAATGCGGTTGACACGTGAGCCGTCAGGCTGAGGAGTGGCGGCCGTCAGGGCAGCGCGGAACCTCCTGGCGGTGCCGGTGTAGGGTGGCGACAGCCCGTGGTCTGCAGGGCGGCGGAGGCCTGCTGCTGCCCCATGGCCCACGTCCCCCGGCATCCTCCCGCTGAGGGCCCGGCCGGCACAAGTGGGGCCCCTACCGGCAGAGCCGGGAGAGGCAGGAGGTGTGGCAGTGCTGCCGTCCCCTCGCTGGGCCCCGCCTGCCTCTCATACACACGGGCAGCGGGTGCCGCGGGGTCCTGGCTGCTGCCCTCTTACTCAGCTGCTGCCCGTCGTCCCCAGATTTAGGGCCTTTTCACAGCCTTGGTGCAGGCCACGTCCCCCTGTGGACCCCACCCCTCTGGCTGGCCCGGAGACTCTCCCAGGCCTCCCACCCCTACGGGTGGGTCAGTGTGCGATGCTCTGACCTCTGACCTCTAGCATCCCACAGCTGAGTCTGATCTAGAGAGGTCTGTGGGACCTCCGACTCCTCGTGACCTCGTCACGTGGTCTCTGGGGGCCAAGGGCCTGCGGAGCCAAGGGTGGGATGGCGAGGCACAACTGACAGTCACCGGGCTGCCCCTACCTGGGGACTTCAGTTGAAACAAGTGTGTGCATCCTGCCCAGGACGCTGCGTCCACCTCTGCCCGTGCACTCGGGGCTCTCTTGGTGCAGTCAGCCCCTCACAGAGTGTCCACCCGCTGCTTTCGCATCACGGTGGACGCTCGCGGCCACGTGTACCTGCACGCGTGTGAGCAGAGCACGTGCACAGGCCTGATTCTCTCAGGTGGGTCCCACTCTCTGGCTCTCACCCGATCACCCACTGGACACTCGCTGAGCCCTGTGGCGAGCGGGACACCGCTGGGCACTGTGGTTAGAGGGGAAAACAGGACAGACACGCCCCACCCAGCCATGGAAGTGCAAACAGCCAGGAGTTCGGGTGGTGCTGGGCACACCAGCCGCCTCGTGTGGTGACTTGGAGCTTCCGACGCGAAGAAGGGATGGGCCCTGGGCCAGAGGCGCCTCCTGGCCCAGACGTGGGCTGGACCGCTGGGCCTAGACGGCAGCACTAGGCCCCAGGAGATCTGAGAGGTGGTTCTCAGGGCCAGCACTGCCCGCTCAGCAGGCGAGGGAGCCACATGGGTGCTGCCCATCCCAAATCCACCCCCAAGTTGGGAGCAAAATGAAGGGGTTGTTCTGCAGCAGCTGGAAGCAGCTGCGTGCACCCCCTCAGGTCCCACCACCTGGGCAGGTCAGCAGCTGGCCTGGGCAGTGTGTGCCTGTAGGTCGCCAGGTCAGACCCTCACCTGCCAGTGAAAACCAGTCAAGCCGCCAAAACCTTTCCTCCACCACCGGCTGCGTCAACGTCGTAAGTGGCTCAGCAGATGTTTTTGGAACCAGGATTTTACATTTACCAAATGTAAATCGGGCTCCATCCACGTGGGATGAGTGTGGATGCGTGTGAACTAAAATGCTGGCCCTGCAGCCCAGCGTCCTGTGGGCAGAACTGCCCACGTGGAGCTCTTGGCCAAGGCGTCCCCATCCTGCATTGCCTGTGTGGGTGGCACGCATGTGCTCTGTGTCATCCATGCAGGAGGCGGGCTGGCAGAGCTCCCACCCCTTGGGGGGACATCATGAGGCCGGGAGGCCGCAGAGCACAGAGAGGTGTGAGGACACGTGGGGTGTCGTGGTCAACACGGCACCATGTGTGGTTCTCGGGACATGAAGCTGCTTCTAAACCTGCTGTAAACCCTTGGTTTCTCTCTCATTTTAGGGGGAAGCCTGAGTGTTCTGCATTTCGTTCTCAGACTTGACTTTTATGTCGTCAGTATTGATTTTCTACTCAAAATATTTTATTTTGTTTTCTTTTTCTTTTTTTCTTTATTTGGTTGCACCAGGTCTTAGTTGTGGCAGGCAGGCTCCTTAGTTGTGGCTCATGGGCTCTGTAATTGTGGCTCGCCAGCTCCTTAGTTGCGGCTCGCTGACTCCTTAGTTGTGACATGTGAACTCTTAGTTGCGGCATGCGTGTGGGATCTAGTTCCCTGACCAGGGATTGAACCCGGGCCCTCTGCATTGAGAGCGCAGAGTCTTAACCACTGCGCCATCAAGGAAGTCCCCAAAGTATTTTTAAAATTGTGCCCAATGCTGTAGCCTGCCCGTTGTAGGCTGTAGTGTTTTCTTTCTTAATCCCACTTAGTAAGTTACTTTTTAGTGCGTTAGTCCTTGGGGGACACACTGACCACATATCCGGGAATGGACGTGGGCCTTCTCTTCCTGTTCTCTCTGATTAGGATTTGGGATTTTAAGGTCTATCTGAAATATTATTAATGTGTATTATTCAGTTCATTTGGGAGCAAAATTCCAAACCCTGGCAGTCATCTTTTTCTTCCAGAGAAGAGTATCGTATTAAAGCATTAAATCTACCCTCCGTCCATTTCCTCCATAGATTCAGAAAGAGCAGGTGGGCCTGGTTCCTGGTGCTGGAACGACTCAGTGAAATAAAATGATGATGCATAAGCGTGGGCGAGAAGGGTTGATGAATCTGACTGCTTCCCTGGGCCATGTGTAACCAGTTCTTGTGTGATGGCTTGTGAGTAAAGGGGTGCCCGAGCCCATGATCCTCTGTCCTGCAATACTTCCAGAAAGTTCAGTGATTCAGACAGCCTGAGTGCCCTTCTGGGGCCTTTCCTGCCAGGGCCTATGGGATGGAGGACCATTGCAGGCCAGCGTGCTGTCTCGTAACAAACATTTATTTTACCAAGTGTGCGTCTGTGTAGGCCTGACACTTGGGTTCCTTGAACGAACCACACGTGAGAACACTTCCCGGCAGCGTCCTCAACAGCTGTTGAATATTCATATGCTGGAAGCCTTGGTGTCTTTTCTGAAAGAACTGCTGGCAAATCTCTCTGGAACTTCGAATGATTCCTTCCATCAGCCCAACGCTGGAACTGAAAGTGGAATATGTTTCCAGGACGTGGATGTTTCCCTGGGTTCAGTCTGAAGGTCAGATGAGAGAGTGCACAGGCCTCTCCTTGTGGGGAGAGACGCTACGGAGAACACAGCAAAGTGACCGATGTGCACGCGGGCGCCAGAGCTGGCAGGACGGGGGAGGTCTGCTCTGGGCCTCAGGGACTGTCCCTTTGGGGCCAGCGTGCAGCCCACGAACAACACGCCTGACCCGTGGAGGGCTCTTCAGGTCCAGCCGCTATGATGGTTCAGCCACAAAACTGGAGGAAACAGGCCCAAACCTTTGCTGCTCGGCTGACAGCTGCTCCGCGGGAGTTCTCGTTCTGGATGTGGGGTTCGTGGGGCCCTAGGCACCTCCAGCCCCGTGTCCTTTCTGGGGACGTATGGGGTGCCCAACGGCAGCTACAGAGGACTCCGGCCCTGAGTGCTATGCCCCACTACCCAGCTCTGGGGGTGACCCTCTTCCTCCCCTCCCTCCACACCAGCCCTGGACGGGGCAGGGCTGCCTGTGGCACTTCTAACTTCTTTTACCTTCTGGTCATGGTATTTCCACCACTTAGGCCACCTAACACACACTTACGTTGGTTCTACTTATGTACTGCTGCTTAACCAGCGACTCCAAACTTACTGCTTAGAACAACTTGTCATTGGTAACGGTTTGTGGATTAAGTGGGCAGGTGAGTCTCTTGGGCTTGTGGTGGGCTGGGGACCAGGGCTGGGGGTATCTGTGGTGCCTTTCCCCCCAGATCAGGCACCTGGTCTGCTTGGCTGGAGCAGCTGAGAATTTGTCCATTTTATCTGGTCATTGAATTTATTGGCATAAACTTAATAATGTTCCTTTACTATGCTATTAATGTCTGTAGGTTTTATAGTGACTTAGGTTCTTTTATTCCTCATATTGATCATTTGTGTCTTTTATCTTTTATTTTGATCATATGTAAGTTAGAGATTTGTCAATATTATTGGGGTTTTTTTTTTTTGAAGAATAAGCTTTTGGTTATTCTTGATTGTTCATTTTCTATTTCATGGATTTCTGCTCTTGTATCTATTATGTCCTTTCTTCTGTTTACTTTGCTCTTTTCCTCTCTTAAGGTGGAAGCTTAGATCATTGGTTTGAGACCTTCTTTTCTAATATAAGCATTTTTCAAACTATAAAATTTTCTCTAAATATTGTTCTGGCTGCATTCCACGATTGTGATGTGTTGTTCCTTTCTTTTTGGCCTAAAATCTTTTCTGAGTTTCTTGGGTTTTTTTCTCTTCGACCCATGGAAATTTAGAAGTACGTTGTTTTAATTTCCAAGTATCGGAAGTCCTGACAAAGCAGTAAGCAGCGCAGGGGGGCGGGCTTGTGCTCACAGAGTCCACAGCCACCCAAGGCCCGACCCTCAGCCAGTCCCGGTGAAGGCCTGGCTCTTCTCTGACTAAACCCCTTCCTTCTCGCCGGAGCCGCCCGTTGTCTGAACTAGCCTTTGCCATTTCTGTGCATTTCCTCCTGCTTCATGGGTCTGTACCACCAAAGAACAGATTGAATTGTTTGGGGACAGATACTTAGAAATATGATGTGATACAGCAGAAATTGACACAACATTGTGGATCAACTATACTTGAATTAAAAAAAAAAAAGAAATATGACATGAGCCACAAATGCAAGCCAAAATATAATTTAAAAAAATTTTAATAGTTAACACTAAAAAGGTAAAAAAAAGCAGATGAATTTAATTATAATAATATTTTATTTAATCTAGTATATACAAACTATTATCCTTTCAACGTGATCATTATGAAAATATCAACGAGATATTTTACATTCTTTTTTTCATAAGTCTTCAAAATCTGATGTGCATTTTACACTCACAGCTTCATTTCATGCGCCTGTGTGCCTGGGGACTGGGTCTGTTTTCTCTGGTCAGTCCCACAACCGGGGGAAACAGCTGGAAATCAGGTGTGCAGCTGCAGAGTCACTCGCCAGAAAACACATCTGGGGTTTTGGCAAGTAAGCATTGAAAACAGGAAGCTCAGTTTTGCTTTGTAATGGTTTCCAAATAACAGTGTGAAATCCGCTTTTTTCTGACAGGGGAAGTTATGGAGCACGTTTCTTGGGACTGATGTTTTGTATTTGCTAGAAAATGCTGGGTGCAGAGGGCCTCAGGGGCCCTTCTGTGGCATTTGTCGGCGATAGGCCTGGTTTCCTGGACCCTCCAGGACGCCCCCCCGCCGCCCCCCAGGCTCCCAGATGCTGGGATGCTGGGACTCACGCGTCTCAGAACTGCACTGATGACTTCAGGACACTCGTGCTGGCAGCTTCCTTGGTGGCAGCAAAGATTTTGTTAAAGATTTTTAAAGTTTGTATCTTTGCACCTCAGCCGCAGGCACCACTGACCTGATCTCTGTTGCCAGTGATTAGAATTCACGTTTTTAGGATTCCACACGAATGAAATTGTGGTGGCTGCTCTTCCCTGACATTCACCTGAGTTGCGTGCATATCCGCAGCTTATCTATTTGCTGGGGCGCGTCCATTGCGGCTGCACCTCAGTGTCCGGCCACGCGTTGTTGATGAACGTTTGGGTTCAAACAGTTTTTGTCTGTTGCGCAAAAAGCTGCTTGGAACATTCGCGGACAGGTTTTGTGTGGCGTGTGCCCAGGAGGGGCGTGGCTGGTTGTGCGGAGGGTCTGAGCATCTGCTCAGCTGCTTTGCAAAGTGGTTCTGTCTCACCGTCCCTCCTGCAGTGTGTACGATTTTCACTTGGTGTTGTCAGTCTTTTTAATCGTAGCGTCTTGAGGGTGTAGTGTGTTTCATCACAGTTAAAATTTCATTTCCCTTCCTAACTAGATACCAGGAGTATTCCTCCCATCCCCCCACCCCACCCCACCCGGGTGTAACCACCAAAAACGTTTGCAAACATTTGGGAGGGGAGCGGTGGGCACACTGGAAATGTTACCTTAAATGGAAAAAGGGTCTTTGCAGATGTGATTGAGGACTTTGAGACAGGGAGATTGTCCTGGGTTACCAGGTGGGGCGTAAATGCTGTCATAAGTGTCCTTATAAGAGGGGGCAAAGGAGATTTGACCCAGAAAGACGAGGAGGCACCAAGCTGCTGGCTGTGAAGACAGGAGAGGGACTGTGAACCAGGGAGGGCGAGGGATGCTGGCAGCCTCCAGAAGCTGGACCAGGTGAGGAACGATGGTGCCCCTGCCTCTGAATGGAGGAGGCCCTGCTGACACCCCAGTCTCACACTGCGAGGCTCATTTAGAACTTCTGCCCTCCAGACTGTACGAAAATAAACTACTGTTGTTTTAAGTCACTCAGTTTGTGGTAGTTTGTGACAGCAACCACAGAAAACTAGTACAATTACTGCAAGAAATTAAATAAGACCTAAGTGAATGGGAGATACACAGTGCTCATGGGTTAGAGGACTCAGTGTTGAGATGTCCATCCTCCCCAGATTGATCTGTATGTTCATCGTGGTCCCCGTCGATATCACAGCAGGGTTTTTTTTTAATAGAAATTGACAAACTCATTCTAAAATTTGTTGGAAATACAAAGGCTTTAGAATAGCCAAAGTTCACCTGAAAAAGAACAAAGCTAGAGGACCAGCACTGCCTGACTTCAAGGCTAATCCAGACAGTACGTGTTGGCATAAAGACAGACAAACAGATCAAAGGAACAGACTAGAGTCCAGAATTGACCCGTGTGTACACAGACAACTGGTTTTTTTATAAAAGTGCAAATGCAGTTCACTGGAGAAAGAGCGTAATCCTTGAACAGATGAAAAACGTGGATAAAATGGGACTTTAAAACCTCACACCACATATGAAAGTTAACTCAAAATGGACCCTAGAACTAAATGTAGAACTTAAAACTATAAAACTTCTAGAAGAAAACAGAAAAATATCTTTGCAACCTTGGGTTAGGCAAGAAAGTTCTCAGATAAGGTACCAAAATCACAATTCATAAGAGAAAAAAATGGATAAATTGGACTTCATCAACATTACAAACTCCTTACCATCACCCTTCTGCTTTCCATAAAGAATATGGGAGTAAAATCTCTGAGGGGGAATGAAACAGGAGGGAAGGGGGCAGAGCACAACCTTTGAAAGAATGACATAGCCCGAGGACATGACATAAACGGATTAGAACCACATGGGTCCAAATTGGCAGACAAGTTGACTTCCACTAGACCTTGAACCTCAGTATACGCTCACTGTAACACATCAGCCAGCTAAATGACACACCCACAGGCGTCATGACAGTTCCAAGACTGACCATAAGGATCAAAAAGTGGGCGGTGGCCCAATTCCTGGAAATCCCCGCCCCTTCCCAAAATAGCTGGAATACTCCTCCCACTCATTAGCCTATGAAATTACCCACCCCTATAAAAACTCACAACCCCACACCCTGGTGCCTTTCTCACCTTCTGAGATGGCCCACAGTCTGTCTGTGGAGTGTGTTTCTCTCTAAATAAATTCAGTTCTTACCTATCAAAAAAAATTTACAAACTTCTTTGAAAGACATTTTTTTGTTTTGTTTTGTTCTTTAATTAATTATTTATTTTTGGCTGTATTGGGTCTTCGCTGCTGCGCGCGAGCTTTCTCTAGTTGTGGAGAGCAGGGGCTACTCTTTGTTGCAGTGCGCGGGCTTCTCATTGCGGTGGCTTCTCTTGTTGCGGAACACGGGCTCTAGGCGCACAGGCTTCAGTAGTTGTGGCATGTGGGCTCAGTAGTTGTGGCTCGTGGGCTCTAGAGCACAGGCTCAGTAGTCGTGGCACACGGGCTTAGTTGCTCCACGGCATGTGGAATCTTCCTGGACCAGGGCTCGAACCCGTGTGCCCTGTGTTGGCAGGCAGATTCTTAACCACTGCACCACCAGGGAAGTCCCGAAAGACATTGTTAAGAAAATGAAAAGACAGGCCAGGGGAATGGGAGAAAATATTTACAAATAATATCTGATAAAGGACTTGTGCCCAGACCTCTCTGTAGGATTCTCAAGACTCAGTGATAAGAAAACAAACATCCCAATAAAAAATGGGCCAATGATTTGAATAGATGCTTCATCAAATAAGGTATATGGATGGTAAATTAGTTCAGCATCATTAACCATTAGAAAAATGTTAAGTCCACCATGAGATACCGCAGCACACCTATTAGCACGTCTAGAAGATAAAGGCTGGCCATCCCAAGTGTTTGCGAGGATGTGGAGCAGTGGGAGCTCACACACCGCTGGTGCGAATGCAGGTGATCCAACCACTGTGGAAAACAATTCAGCAATTGGTTTTGAAAGCTCACCGTACAACTGCCTTATCATCCAGCCACTCCCTCCTGGGTGTTCACCTGAGAGAAATGGAAGCCTCTCCACCCAGAGGCTTACACACAGATATACCCACAACACAAACTGGGAGCAGCCTGCGTTCACTAATAGGCGAATGGAAAAATAGCTGTAGTTCTGAGTGAACAGGTGGTACTGAGTGCGAGAAACCAGAAGAGAGCACTACTGTGTGACTCTATTTATGTGAAATTCTGGAAAATGCAAGCTAACTTATTTGTGATAGAAAGCAAATCAGGGAATTTCTTGGTGGTCCAGTGGTTAGGACTCCGCACTCTCACTGCCAAGGGCCTGGGTTCGATCCCTGGTTGGGGAACTAAGATCCCACAAGGCACTCAGCCAAGAAAAAAAAAAAAAAGCAAATCAGCAACTGCCTGGGGAGGGAGACAGGGAGCTCACCAAGGGGGACAGACGGGCATGAGGAAGCTGGGGAGGGGGTTTGTATGCTGGTCACGTTCATCAGACTTTAAATATGTACCGTGTATTGCATGTCAATCATAGTCAACAAAGCTGTAAGAAAGTCGTTTGAGTCGCCCTTTACACAACCAAGGGGAGATGTCTGGGCAGCCAGGTCTGTGGTCTGGAGCCTGGGGGCAATTAGGAATGAGTGGTCAGTGCTGATGGGCTCCTGGGTGGGAGGGTCCATGGAGCAGGCCTCTGGATCACCTAACACTGGGGGTCAGGGCGGAGCAAAGCTGGAGGTCACTGAGTGTCTGTCCCCCATTCCTGTATCAAAGCCCTGACCCCCCAATATGATGGGATTGGGAGGTGGGGCCTTTGAGAGTCACTAGGGTCAGCTGAGGCCGTGAGGGTGGGGCCCCGTGATGAGCTGAGTAGCACAGACGCTGGAGCTCTTGCTGCCGCGTGGGGACCTGGGGAGAAGGCCGCCTGCAGGCTAGGAAGAGGCCCCACCAGACTGGACCCTGAGCTGTGACGTGAGCTGCCGTCCGCGGTGTCCATCTCAGCAGCGCCGGCAGAATGAAGCCTCACAGGTGAGCCGAGCCCGTGTGTGTTAATCAAACATTCGGCTCGGAGGCCTGGGGGCTGAGAGTGTGTTAGAATCAGTGGGTAGTAGGAGCACATGGTGGTCACGTGACGAAGCCAACGCGGCCAGACGCAGCGCCCGTGCTCGCAGGTGGGGGTGGGGGTGGCTGTAGCCGCCCCGCGTGGGGACCTCAGCCCTCCTCCGGGGTCCTTGCCCGAGCCGCCCCCGCCCTCTGAGGTTGCAGCGCCACTGGGTGTGGGAGCTCGTGTGCTGGGCTGAGGAGGGTGTGGGCATCCCCTGCCCCGTGCCCCTGATCAGAGTGGAAGTGAGCCAACTTAGGTACCCGGGGTCTTCAATTCCAGCACATCCCTCTCGCGGGTGGTGGGCTAGCCCTCGGGGCCGCCTGCCCAGGGCAGTGGGAGTGGGGTGTGTGTCTGTGTGTGTGCGCGTGTGCCTGTGCAAGGGGCTTGTCGGGGTTGAAGGCTCTGTGCCCGGAGCCTGGGGCCAAGAGAGGCAGGGTGTTTGGAGCTCCCTGGGAACCCCTTCCCTCCTGGGGGCTGCCGTGCCTCTCCCTCCCTGCCTTGGACCCTGACCCAGACGTCAGAGCGGGCAGTGCAGCCGAGGGGAGGAAAGGGAGCCTGGTGCCCAGATCCTTCATGCCCCCCAAGTGTCAAGGGAGAGAGCCCTGTGTTCTGGCCTCTAGCTGTTGGCAGAACTTGCGTGGCCCAGGCTAGGGGTAGTGGCTGCTGGCAGGGCAAACCCCAGGGAAGCCAGGAGCTGCCCTCGCCCCCCGGTGGGCTGGCTGGACTGGCCTGAGCCCGTGGGGCAGTGGAGGCAGAATCGTGACCAAGCCAGGGAACTGGCCCTGGAGTCCTGCTGACCTGCCTGACGCTCTGGGGCCTGGCCACTTGGACATGTGATGTGAGTGCAGTGAGCGACCCAAACGGGCCATTCGTGGAAGAAAGGTTGTTTTCTTCTAAGACAGTTTTGGTCAAGATTTCTTGTAATGAGTCGCTGGGATTTTAGAGGCGGGATACGCTCATTAAGCCTAGGCCACTTTCTCCCGAGGGCTCCACGGCGTCCCCCGGCCAGCTGGTCGGTGGCCAGTCTGGACAGAACCTGGGCCCCCTGCTCTGCCACAGGATGAGGAAGGGGGACCCAGTGGCAGCCTCGAGGGGACAGACAGCGGCACCTGTGTACAGAGGGCGGCCGAGGGACTCACTGCCCGCTGGGCCCCCTACATGCTACACTTCACACACCAGGTTAAAACATGGGATTCGTTCACGTGCACACGACTCAGTTTAAACGGTGACTAGAACTGATGCCTGGCAAATTTCTAGAAGGGTTGTTAAGACCCTCACAAGTTCTGTCTTGCTGGAAACCACATTTAAAACTCGGAACCCGTGGGCTTCCCTGGTGGCGCAGTGGTTGAGAGTCCGCCTGCCGATGCAGGGGACGCAGGTTCGTGCCCCAGTCCGGGAAGATCCCACATGCCACGGAGCGGCTGGGCCCGTGAGCCATGGCCGCTGAGCCTGCGCGTCCGGAGCCTGTGCTTCGCAACGGGAGAGGCCACAACAGTGAGAGGCCCGCGTACCGCAAAAAAAAAACAAAAAAACTCGGAACCCGCATGTAGGTAGCTGCTCCACTTCCTAACCTCACGGAGGGGTGTGAGGGACCCCCTTGTGCCTTCGAGCAGCGCCCACGTCAATCACCAACGTCCTCGTCACCACTCCAGCCTCGTTTCTTCCCTGTGTCGCCAGAGAGAAAATTCCACAAATGTGTTTCCCCACATTTGTGGTCAGTGAGGCTCCAGAGTGAGCAGAGAACTCGAGAGGCGGGGACTTTTGGGGGCCCTTTGGGGCTCACTGCTCTGGAGGCCCCAGTGCACAGAGGCAGCTGCAAAGCTGGTATCCCCTTGGCAGCCCTGTCTCCTCTGGTCAGTCTTCACGTTGGACAGTGTGACGGCCTGGAGAGGTGGCCGGCTGCTCTGTGTGTGTGTGTGTGTCCGTGTGTCTGTGTGTGTCTGTGCGTATGTCTATACGTATCTGTGTGGTTAGGAATGTGTGTGCCTCTGATTTTTTTTACACAGATGTCCCCTCCGAGGCATCATTAAGCCTGGAAAAGCCATTTAAATAAAAAATGTTTGGGGCTTCCCTGGTGGCGCAGTGGTTGAGAGTCCGCCTGCTGATGCAGGGGACACGGGTTCGTGCCCCAGTCCGGGAGGATCCCACATGCCGGGGAGCGGCTGGGCCCGTGAGCCATGGCCGCTGAGCCTGTGCGTCCAGAGGCTGTGCTCCGCAACAGGAGAGGCCACAACAGTGAGAGGCCCGCGTACCGCAAAAAAGAAAAAAAAAGTTTAAGAAAAATTAAAGTAAAACGAACTGTTTTCCTTTTTGGTATACAGCTTTGTGAGTTTTAGCACATATGTACATATTTGTGTAACCACTACAACCCGGCTTTGTTTTTGTGTAAAATGGTGATAAATGTTTGGACCTCACCCTCATTAATGTTCCCCAGCTTTAAAAGAAGCCCAGTGACTTGTGTGATTGAGGTTGCATTCGCTCACGGCAAAACTCAGGCTCAGGTCACACCTGTGGCTCAGACGCAGA
Source organism: Grampus griseus (assembly GCF_964374135.1). Taxonomy (NCBI): domain Eukaryota; kingdom Metazoa; phylum Chordata; class Mammalia; order Artiodactyla; family Delphinidae; genus Grampus; species Grampus griseus. The sequence continues at coordinate 12,914,177 of NC_139014.1, read as the reverse complement.
AGCCACTTGGGGTGCCGAGTGAGGTGGTGGTGGAATCGTCTTGAAGCAAAAGTGCTGAAGAGATGCTTGCTCAGGGCTGAGCGAGCTTGGCGGGTGTGGGCTGCATGCGAGGGGCGACCTGTCCTGAGTGACCGTTTGCTGCTGGACGTTCACAAGCCATGTCCAAATACAGAAGAAACATCCCAGGCACAGAGGGACGCGGGTCTGTCCATCCTGCTCTGTTCCAGCTCAGCTTCCGGCCTCTGGCTCCCTGTCCCCACAGTGCGCTCACAGCCTCTCACTGTCAGTGATTCGGGTCCAGGACGGACCGAACGTCCTCCAGGTTCTCACAGAGTCAATGGTGCAAGTGCAGATTTTATAACATAGTAGAAATAAAGTAAGACTGCAGAGCCCCCGAGCCCAGCTGTCCACCGATGGTGCTGGACATGGTGAAGAAGGCCCCACGTGGTGGGCGTGCAATGCCTTGTCATCCCTCTTCATTTTAGATGCTTGTTTTCGTTAACTGGCTCCAGCAGTGATTAGAGCACGCCCCCCCGAGAACCTGGGTGGTTCATCAGCCGCAGAACAGGACCTGGTGGGGGACTTTGAGCCCATCTGTCAGCCTTGGGAGCTAGACACCGCTGACCTGGCTCTAAAGCCCCTTGAACCTTTGTACCGACAGGGAAGGGATGTGCACATTTGCTTGTCACCTTCTGAGTGACTTTGTGGGAAATAACCTGTGGGTTGTGTGATGAGCTGTTTTTCTCTGTTAATTGTGTCCATACTAATTGCTTCCAGGTGTTTACCTCCAATGGCCCCACCGTGATCATGCCCACCTGGTTCTGCTCCCGAGCCTGGTTCTCCCACGTGGGCCCATTTGACGAGGGCGGGCGGGTAAGTGCGTGTCCTGTGGATTCCTCCTCTGGGCTGGGCGGGGCCGTGCTGGGCTGGGTGGGGCCGGGCTGGGCCGCCGTCCCCCGTCAGGGCCTTTGCAGCGCTTCCTGCTTCCGGGCCGGGCGTGCTAAGCCTCCCAGGGTGCAGCTGGGGCACCGCTCGGCCTGTGTTGTGCGGGAAGCAGGGGATTTCTGTGTGAAGGCTGTGGGCACTGGGCGTCTGCTCCTGGCTCACACCTGCCCGGCCCTGGTTGCCTCATCCTGCTTTAAGAGCTCTTTGTGGGAAAGTGCAGGAGGTGGGCAGTGTCATCCTGCCACCCCTGGACAAGAGCGGCGGAAGAGCTCCCCAGTTCTCCCGTGGCCGGTGGCCCTGGGGTGTTCGGGTCCAAGCTGGCCTGGCTCCTTCGTCTGCACCCTCGCCTACCTGAGGGGCCTCACCTGCAGAGCGGGGCCCACGCTGGTCTCCGGGCTCCGGCCTAGAAATGGGGACGCGACGCTGACCTGCTCCCCTCCCACCCCGACAGTCTTAAGAGTGAGCACTCCGACACCAATCAGAAGGTAAACCTGAGGGTTAGTTTATTTTCCCTTAACCCCCCGCCCTTAAATTGGCTTTGAGATCATGAGTTCTGGTCCTCGTGGTGGAAGGGGTGGGCCAGGCATGTTAAGACCCATCAGGCTAGAAGGTGGGGGTAACTCAGGCCCAGGCTCACCGTCTGCCCCAGGACCTTGGCCACGGTCCTGCCTGCTCTGAATGTCCTCTCCACTTCGGGGGGACCTTCACTGACTGCACAGGGGCCGCTTGGAGCCAACCCCCTCCCTGCTCCTACCCGGCATTTCTCTGCCCACTCCCCTGCCCGTCACGCACACAGTCTCATTTTGGAGGGAGAGGCTGGCTCCCCCACTGCCCCCTGCACTGGACCCTGGCCGGACGGTCCCTCATGGTCGCCCAGACGTGCCGTCCAGGAGCAGTGCTGGTCTCAGGTTTACAAACCAGGGGCTCGAGGGGAGCATAGTGCCCTGAGGGCTGGACTTAGGTTTGGGGACTGGTCCTCAGCTGATTCTCCAGGCCCAAGAGGCTGCAGTTCTTGCCCATGGAGAGAAGGGCAGGGAACCGAAGCAACCGGGACAGTCGAGGTGCTAAAGGACGCAGAGCAGGATGGTGGCGAGACTCGGGGGTGAGGGTGGCTGAGTGGTCGTGGACACAGCGGCCACGAGCTGGAACCTGCAAGGTGCACAGGTTTTAAATTGGGAAAATGCACTCGCAGAGGCAAGGTGGGGGAGGGGAGTCGGAGATTTGGAGGAGGGCGCCATCCGGCGCAGGACAGCATCCAGCTGAGGGGTCTGGATGTCCCCAGGAGGCAACGGTTTCAGGCCCTTAAACAAAAAGGAAAGTGACAAAAATGGTGTTTGTTGGTTCAAAACAGGGCTCTTCTGAGGGCCGGTCTGGCCTGGGCGAAAAAGTCTTGGAGGGGGAACGGCCTGGAGGGGGGTCGCCACCCAGCACAGCAGACACTTTGCAGAAGTGCTTTTGCATCTGTTGGAAAGATCCCCAGGCTCGGAGTCGCTGTGTGAGTTACGAGCTGTCTCCCCCTCTCCAGAGGGTGTACCCCAGGCTCTGCATTTTAGCCATTCTGATTGCAGTTCTGTAGTTTCTTGTTGTATTTTAATTTTCATTTCTGAGATGACTTATGATGTTGAGCAATTTTTCATGCACCGATTGGCTACTTGTATGTTATTTTATGAAGCGTCCAGATCTTTTGCCCAGTTTTAAGCGGGGTGTCTTCTTATTGCTGAGTTGTTGGTGTTCTTGGTCAGATACTTGCTTGTGGGTATTTTCTCCCATCCTGGGTCTCAGCGTTCTGGGATTTCCTCTCACTCCCACTTGTGCTCGTCCCAGATTCTATCCTGAGGATGTCAGAGCAGCAAGGCTGGGGCTTCCACCCCTGTTTTGTGGGTTTTATCTCCCCGCCCCGGGGCTTCCCACTCTGGGCATGGGGCTCACAGATGCCGTAGAGGTTGGCCACTCAGCCACCCAGAGCCAGAAGTCAGCACCTTCTCTGGTGCATTAAAAACCTCTCTTGGTATCGAAGAAGGTCTGTATTTTGTCATCTTTGTATTTCTCTCTCTTTAAACGCCCTTGGTCCCAAGTGCTCTGCTTAAACCTTTCCTGGTTGGCTTTTTGTTTTTCGGTTTTTGAAGGTATTCTGACCCCCACCTGTTGCCTCAACAGCAGCCAGTAGATCATCTGTTCCCTCTTTCCTTTCTCCTCCTGTTTGGTTGCGTGATTTCCGCTCTCGTCAGAAGGCAACCCCGCGTGCTGAGTCCCCAGCCGCCCGTCTGTGTCCCTGGACTCAGCCTCGCATGTCAGGCTGTCCGGGCCTCGGCGTTCCTTGAGTCCTGCCCATTCAGACTGTGGCTCTGGACATGTGAAGGAGGTACGGGCTGGACAGAAGACCCTGAGTCACACCTTCGCTTGCATGTCTTGACAGCACAGCTCCCTGTTGCCTTGCTTTGCCTGACGCTCCTTTGATTCGCTCGGCTTTGTAAGGTGCTTGACCTTTTCCTGGAGGCTCTGAGAATTCCTCCCTTGTTAAAGACTCATGGTTTCACTGGGATTGGTCTTAATGCGGACCCGATTCCGATGTGTGGAACCAGAGTTCTCCTTCATGGTTTTTGTTGTTGTTGTTATTTGGGGTGAATTTCTGTCCACGGAAGTGTCTGTTTTCTGTTTCTTCTCACACGGGCTTTGTATAGCTGCGGTTCATGGGATTCCTACCTCAGGGTCGCCCCCTCTGTCACCCCAGGGAAGTGCAGCGGGTGTTGAGGGCAGGGAGGGGAGGAGGGTGTGTCTCTCCTTCTTTGCTTCCTTTTGTCCCACAGGGTCCTAATCCCCTTTCACCACATCTCTGAGGGCGCCTACCCATCCAACCGCCTTCGCACACCCCAGAGGCCCCAGGGCTCCGGGTGATCCCCCAGGTCTGCCCAGGCCCCCATCTCCACGGGGGACCGGGGCTCAGCACCCCATCTTCCTTGACGTCACCTCTGCATCCCATCGCGGCCTCTGTCGCTGTTTGCGATCAGTCAGCGGTGCCCAGGCTCTTGTGAATCGGGGGTGGGGGGGTGCCCTCCAGCCACGTCCCAGGCACCTCCTCTGGCTAAATTCTCACTTGTCTCTTTGCCAGAAATAAGGGAACTCTGGGGTTGAGGTCCTCTTGGTCATGAGAAGAGAGGACATTTTCTCCTTCCTAAATCTATAAAGCGCAGAGTCACAATGTGCTCTTTTTTTTTTTTTAACATCTTTATTGGGGTATAATTGCTTTACAATGGTGTGTTAGTTTCTGCTTTATAACAAAGTGAATCAGTTATACATATACATATGTTCCCATATGTCTTGCGTCTCCCTCCCTCCCACCCTCCCTATCCCACCCCTCCAGGCTGTCACAAAGCACCGAGCCAATATCCCTGTGCCATGCGGCTGCTTCCCACTAGCTATCTACCTTACTACGTTTGTTAGTGTGTATATGTCCATGACTCTCTCTCGCCCTGTCACAGCTCACCCTTCCCCCTCCCCATAACCTCAAGTCCATTCTCTAGTAGGTCTGTGTCTTTATTCCTGCCTTACCCCTAGGTTCTTCATGACATTTTTTTTTCTTAAATTCCATATATATGTGTTAGCATACGGTATTTGTCTTTTTCTTTCTGACTTACTTCACTCTGTATGACAGACTCTAGGTCTATCCACCTCATTACAAATAGCTCAATTTCGTTTCTTTTTATGGCTGAGTAATATTCCATTGTATATATGTGCCACATCTTCTTTATCCATTCATCCGATGATGGGCACTTAGGTTGTTTCCATCTCCGGGCTATTGGAAATAGAGCTGCAATGAACATTTTGGTACATGACTCTTTTTGAATTTTGATTTTCTCAGGGTATATGCCCAGTAGTGGGATTGCTGGGTCATATGGTAGTTCTATTTGTAGTTTTTTAAGGAACCTCCATACTGTTCTCCATAGTGGCTGAACCAATTCACATTCCCACCAGCAGTGCAAGAGTGTTCCCTTTTCTCCACAACCTCTCCAGCATTTATTGTTTCTAGATTTTTTGATGATGGCCATTCTGACTGGTGTGAGATGATATCTCATTGTAGTTTTGATTTGCATTTCTCTATTAATGATGTTGAGCATTCTTTCATGTGTTTCTTGGCAGTCTGTATATCTTCTTTGGAGAAATGTCTATTTAGGTCTTCTACCCATTTTTGGATTGGGTTGTTTGTTTTTTTGTTATTGAGCTGCATGAGCTGCTTGTAAATTTTGGAGATTAATCCTTTGTCGGTTGCTTCATTTGCAAATATTTTCTCCCATTCTGAGGGTTGTCTTTTGGTCTTGTTTATGGTTTCCTTTGCTGTGCAAAAGCTTTGAAGTTTCATTAGGTCCCATTTGTTTATTTTTGTTTTTATTTCCATTACTCTAGGAGGTGGGTCAGAAAGGATCTTGCTGTGATTTATGTCATAGAGTGTTCTGCCTATGTTTTCCTCTAAGAGTTTGATAGTTTCTGGCCTTACATTTAGGTCTTTAATCCATTTTGAGCTTATTTTTGTGTATGGTGTTAGGGAGTGATCTAATCTCATACTTTTACATGTAGCTGTCCAGTTTTCCCAGCACCACTTATTGAAGAGGCTGTCCTTTCTCCACTGTACATTCCTGCCACCTTTATCAAAGATAAGGTGTCCATATGTGCGTGGGTTTATCTCTGGGCTTTCTATCCTGTTCCATTGATCTATCTTTCTGTTTTTGTGCCAGTACCATACTGTCTTGATTACTGTAGCTTTGTAGTATAGTCTGAAGTCAGGGAGCCTGATTCCTCCAGTTCCTTTTTTCGTTCTCAAGATTGCTTTGGCTATTCGGGGTCTTTTGTGTTTCCATACAAATTGTGAAATTTTTTGTTCTAGCTCTGTGAAAAATGCCAGTGGTAGTTTGATAGGGATTGCATTGACTCTATAGATTGCTTTGGGTAGTAGAGTCATTTTCACAATGTTGATTCTTCCAATCCAAGAGCATGGTATATCTCTCCATCTATTTGTGTCATCTTTAATTTCTTTCATCAGTGTCTTATAATTTTCTGCATACAGGTCTTTTGTCTCCTTAGGTAGGTTTATTCCTAGATATTTTATTCTTTTTGTTGCAGTGGTAAATGGGAGTGTTTTCTTGATTTCACTTTCAGATTTTTAATCATTAGTATATAGGAATGCTAGAGATTTCTGTGCATTAATTTTGTATCCTGCCACTTTACCAAATTCATTGATTAGCTCTAGTAGTTTTCTGGTAGCATCTTTAGGATTCTCTATGTATAGGATCATGTCATCTGCAAACAGTGACAGCTTTACTTCTTCTTTTCCGATTTGGATTCCTTTTATTTCCTTTTCTTCTCTGATTGCTGTGGCTAAAACTTCCAAAGCTATGTTGAATAAGAGTGGTGAGAGTGGGCAACCTTGTCTTGTTCCTGATCTTAGTGGAAATGCTTTCTGTTTTTTACCATTGAGGATGATGTTTGCTGTGGGCTTGTCATATATGGCCTTTATTATGTTGAGGAAAGTTCCCTCTATGCCTACTTTCTGCAGGGTTTTTATCATAAATGGGTGTTGAATTTTGTCAAAAGCTTTCTCTGCATCTATTGAGATGATCATATGGTTTTTCTCCTTCAATTTGTTAATATGGTTTATCACATTGATTGATTTGCGTATATTGAAGAATCCTTGCATCCCTGGAATAAACCCCACTTGATCATGGTGTATGATCCTTTTAATGTGCTGTTGGATTCTGTTTGCTAGTATTTTGTTGAGGATTTTTGCATCTATGTTCATCAGTGATATTGGCCTGTAGTTTTCTTTCTTTGTGACATCCTTGTCTGGCTTTGGTATCAAGGTGATGGTGGCCTCATAGAAGGAATTTGGGAGTGTTCCTCCTTCTGCTATTATTTTGGAAGACTTTGAGAAAGATAGGTGTTAGCTCTTCTCTAAATGTTTGATAGAATTCGCCTGTGAAGCCATCTGGTCCTGGGCTTTTCTTTGTTGGAAGATTTTTAATCACAGTTTCAATTTCAGTGCTTGTGATTGGTCTGTTCATATTTTCTATTTCTTCCTGATTCAGTCTTGGCAGGCTGTGCATTTCTAAGAATTTGTCCATTTCTTCCAGGTTGTCCATTTTATTGGCATAGAGTTGCTTGTAGTAATCTCTCATGATCTCTTTTATCTCTGCAGTGTCAGTTGTTACCGCTCCTTTTTCATTTCTAATTCTATTGATTTGAGTCTTCTCCCTTTTTTTCTTGATGAGTCTGGCTAGTGGTTTATCTATTTTGTTTATCTTCTCAAAGAACCAGCTTTTAGTTTTATTGATCTTTACTATTGTTTCCTTCATTTCTTTTTCATTTATTTCTGATCTGATTTTTATGATTTCTTTCCTTCTGCTAGCTTTGGGGTTTTTTTTGTTCTTCTTTCTCTAATTGCTTGAGGTGCAAGGTTAGGTTATTTATTCGAGATGTTTCCTGCTTCTTAAGGTGGGCTTGTATTGCTATAAACTTCCCCCTTAGAACTGCTTTTGCTGCATCCCATAGGTTTTGGGTCGTCGTGTCTCCATTGTCATTTGTTTCTAGGTATTTTTTTATTTCCTCTTTGATTTCTTCAGTGATCACTTCATTATTAAGTAGTGTATTGTTTAGCCTCCATGTGTTTGTATTTTTTACAGATCTTTTCCTGTAATTGATATCTAGTCTCATGGCGTTGTGGTCAGAAAAGATACTTGATACGATTTCAATTTTCTTAAATTTACCAAGGCTTGATTTGTGACCCAAGATATGATCTATCCTGGAGAATGTTCCATGAGCACTTGAGAAAAATGTGTATTCTGTTGTTTTTGGATGGAGTGTCCTATAAATATCCATTAAGTCCATCTTGTTTAATGTATCATTTAAAGCTTGTGTTTCCTTATTTATTTTCATTTTGGATGATCTGTCCATGGGTGAAAGTGGGGTGTTTAAGTCCCCTACTATGAATGTGTTACTGTCGATTTCCCCTTTTATGGCTGTTAGTATTTGCCTTATGTATTGAGGTGCTCCTATGTTGGGTGCATAAATATTTACAATTGTTATATCTTCTTGGATCGATCCCTTGATCATTATATAGTGTCCTTCTTTGTCTCTTTTAATAGTCCTTATTTTAAACTCTATTTTGTCTGATATGAGAATTGCTACTCCAGCTTTCTTTTGGTTTCCATTTGCATAGAATATCTTTTTCCATCCCCTTACTTTCAGTCTGTATGTGTCTCTAGGTCTGAAGTGGGTCTCTTGTAGACAGCATATATAAGGGTCTTGTTTTTGTATCCATTCAGCTAATCTGTGTCTTTTGGTGGGAACATTTAGTCCATTTACATTTAAGGTAATTATCGATATGTATGTTCCCATTCCCATTTTCTAAATTGTTTTGGGTTCATTATTATAGGTCTTTTCCTTCTCTTGTGTTTCTTGCCTAGAGAAGATCCTTTAGCATTTGTTGTAAAGCTGGTTTGGTGGTGCTGAACTCTCTCAGCTTTTGCTTGTCTGTAAAGGTTTTAATTTCTCCATCAAATCTGAATGAGATCCTTGCTGGGTAGAGTAGTTTTGGCTGCAGGTTTTTCTCCTTCATCACTTTCAGTATGTCCTGCCACTCCCTTCTGGCTTGTAGGGTTTCTGCTGAGAGATCAGCTGTTAACCTTATGGGGATTCCCTTATGTGTTATTTGTTGTTTTTCCCTTGCTGCTTTTAATATGCTTTCTTTGTATTTAATTTTTGACAGTTTGATTAATATGTGTCTTGGCGTATTTCTCCTTGTATTTATCCTGTATGGGACTCTCTGTGCTTCCTGGACTTGATTAACTATTTCCTTTCCCATATTAGGGAAGTTTTCAACTATAATCTCTTCAAATATTTTCTCAGTCCCTTTCTTTTTCTCTTCTTCTTCTGGAACCCCTATAATTCGAATGTTGGTGCGTTTAATGTTGTCCCAGAGGTCTCTGAGACTGTCCTCAGTTCTTTTCATTCTTTTTTCTTTATTCTGCTCTGCAGTAGTTATTTCCACTATTTTATCTTCCAGGTCACTTATCCGTTCTTCTGCCTCAGTTATTCTGCTATTGATCCCATCTAGAGTACTTTTCATTTCATTTATTGTGTTGTTCATTGTTGCTTGTTTCATCTTTATTTCTTCTAGGTCCTTGTTAACTGTTTCTTGCATTTTGTCCATTCTATTTCCAAGATTTCGGATCATCCTTACTATCATTATTCTGAATTCTTTTTCAGGTAGACTGCCTATTTCCTCTTCATTTGTTAGGTCTGGTGCATTTTTATCTTGCTCCTTTATCTGCTGTGTGTTTTTCTGTCTTCTCATTTTGCTTATCTTACTGTGTTTGGGGTCTCCTTTTTGCAGACTGCAGGTTCGTAGTTCCCACTGTTTTTGATGTCTGTCTCCAGTGGCTAAGGTTGGTTCAGTGGGTTGTGTAGGCTTCCTGGTGGAGGGGACTAGTGCCTGTGTTGTGGTGGATGAGGCTGGATCTTGTCTCTCTAGTGGGCAGGTTCACGTCTGGTGGTGTGTTTGGGGGTGTCTGTGGCCTTATTATGATTTTAGGCAGCCTCTCTGCTAATGGGTGGGGTTGTGTTCCTGTTTTGCTAGTTGTTTGGCGTAGGTTGTCCAGCACTGTGGCTTGCTGGTCGTTGAGTGAAGCTGGGTGCTGGTGTTAAGATGGAGGTCTCTGGGAGATTTTCGCCGTTTGATATTATGTGGAGCTGGGAGGTCTCTTGTTGACCAGTGTCCTGAAGTTGGCTCTCCTACCTCAGAGACAGAGCCCTGACTCCTGGCTGGAGCACCAAGAGCCTTTCATCCACACGGCTCAGAGTAAAAGGGAGAAAAAGTAGAAGGAATTAGTAGAAGTATGAGGAAAGAAAGAAGGAATGGAGGGAAGGAAGGAAGAAAGAAAGAAAGAAAGAAAGAAAGAAAGAAAGAAAGAAAGAAAGAAGGCAAGAAGGAAAGAAAGGAGGGAGGGAGGGAGGAAGGAAGGAGGGAAAGAAGGAAAAAAGACAGAAAGAAAGAAGATACAGTAAAAATAAAATAAAGTATAATAAAGTTATTGAATTAAAAAATTCTTATTTAGAAAAAAAAAGGGACGGATAGAACCTTAGGACAAATGTTGGAAGCAAAGCTATACAGACAAAATCTTACACAGAAGCATACACATACACCCTCACTAAAAGAGGTAAAGGGGGAAAAATCATAAATCTTGCTGTCAGAGACCACCTCCTCAATTTGGGATGATTCGTTGTCTAAAGGAGGGAAGGAAGGAAGGAAAGAAAGAAAGAAAGAAAGAAAGAATGAAGGTAAAGTATAATAATGTTATTAAAATTATTAAGAAAAAAATTTTTAAAAAAACCATGGACGGATAGAACCCTAGGACAAATGGTGGAAGCAGACTATACAGACAAGATTTCACACAGAAGCATACACATTCACAAAAAGAGGAAAAGGGGAAAAAATCATAGATCTTGCTCCTAAAGTCCACTTCCTTAATTTGGGATGATTGGTTGTCTATTCATGCATTCCACAGATGCAGGGTATATCAAGTTGATTGTGGAGCTTTAATCCGCTGCTCCTGAGGCTGCTGGGAGAGATTTCCCTTTCTCTTCTTTGTTCTCACAGCTCCTGGGGTTCAGCTTTGGATTTGGCCCTGCCTCTGCGTGTAGGTCGCTGGAGGGCGTCTGTTTTTTGCTCAGACAGGACGGGGTTAAAGGAGCCGCTGATTCAGGGGCTCTGGCGCACTCAGGCCAGCGGGGAGGGAGGGGCACGGAGTGCGGGGCGGGCCTGCGGCGGCAAAGGCCGGCGTGACTTTGCACCAGCCTGAGGCCCGCCGTGCGCTCTCCCGGGGAAGTTGTCCCTGGATCCCGGGAACCTGGCAGTGGCGGGCTGCACAGGCTCCGCGGAAGAGGGGTGTGGAGAGTGACCTGTGCTCGCACACAGGCCCCTTGGTGGCGGCAGCAGCAGCCTTAGCGTCTCCCGCCTGTCTCTGGGGTCCGCGCTTTTAGCCGCGGCTCGCGCCCGTCTCTGAGATCCGCGCTTTTCGCCGCGGCTCGCGCCCGTCTCTGGGGTTCGCGGTTTTAGCCGCGGCTCGCGCCCGTCTCTGGAGTTCCTTTAAGCAGCGTTCTTAAACTCCTCTCCTCACGCACCAGGAAACAAAGAGGGAAGAAAAAGTCTCTTGCCTCTTCGGCAGGTGCAGACTTTTCCCCGGACTCCCTCCCGGCTAGCTGTGGTGCACTAACCCCTTCAGGCTATGTTCAAGCCGCCAACCCCAGTCCTCTCCCTGCGCTCCGTCCGAAACCGAAACCCGAGCCTCAGAGCCTCAGCTCGCAGCCCCGCCCGCCCCGGTGGGTGAGCAGACAAGCCTCTCGGGCTGGTGAGTGCCGGTCGGCACCGATCCTCTGTGCGGGAATCTCCCCGCTTTGCCCTCCGCACCCGTTGCTGTGCTCTCCTCCGCGGCTTCGAAGCTCCCCCCTCCGCCTCCCGCAGTCTCTGCCCGCGAAGGGGCTTCCTAGTGTGTGGAAACTTTCCCTCCTTCACAGCTCCCTCCCACTGGTGCAGGTGCCGTCCCTATTCTTTTGTCTCTGTTTTTTCTTTTTTTTTCTTTTGCCCTACCCAGGTACTTGGGGAGTTTCTTGCCTTTTGGGAGGTCTGAGGTCTTCTACCAGCCTTCAGTAGGTGTTCTGTAGGAGTTGTTCCACGTGTAGATGTATTTCTGGTGTATCTGTGGGGAGGAAGGTGATCTCCGCGTCTTACTCTTCCGCCATCTTCCTGATATGAGTTCACAATGTGCTCTTGTAAGATGACTCTGAAAATGCAGAAAATTAGAAAAAGGGAAAACTACGCAAATGACCCGTGAACCCATCACCACACATCTGCTGTGAACTTTTGTGTGGGGTCCTTCTGTCTTCCTTTTACTGTGGACCACTTTTAGCCAAGCTGCAAACACAATTTTGAAACTTGATTTTTAACTTAACATTTTGTTATAAATCTTTTCATGTCGTTGTGGTCTTTGTGAAAACACTTCAGTCACCACACAGTAGTCCATCGAGTCACTGATTGATTGAACCGCCCGACACTGCAAGTGAAGTGGTTCGCGTGTTTCCGCGTCGCTAACGAGACTGAGCCGATTTCCTACTCGGCTGGCTTCCATCGCGTTGCCCTGACGGCCTTGCGGTGTGTCAGGGACCCCGGGCGGCGATTCCCTGGGCAGTGGTGGCTTTGTTCAGGGATGGAGGCGGGCAGGCTGGTGCCCAGTGTGGCAGCTCAGGAGGGAGAGCTGAGTGGGCTGCTTCCAGGGATGGCGCTCAGGCCCGAGCCAGGAGGCAGCGGACCTCGCGCCTGGGCGGCCACAGACAAAGAGCATCAGTTCATCACAGACCCCAGAGGCCAGGTGCACAGGGCCCAGTCAGGGGATACGCTCAGGCCAAGAAGCTGGCCAAGAGGGGCCAGGGGTTCCATCTCCCCCCGAGGATGACAGCCACCAGGCTCCATCAGGACATCGAGACCTCAGAGGCCAGCTGTGCCGCCTTCCTCTCGGGGTGGACGAGCTGGGGGGCAGCCGTGGCTTTACTGGAAGCAGTGGGCCCGGCCGTGGTGCTGGCATTGGCTCGGTGAAACCGAGCTCGGGCTGGGGAACCGGCAGGGGAGGACAGGCTGGGGCCGGAGAGCAGCAGCCTCTGGGCTGTCAGGAAACCAGCCTCTGCCCGGAGCAGGGGTCCTGGCAGTGTCCCCAGCCATTGTTGGGCTCTGCTCACCAGACACACCCTGGGTGACCTCCTGTCCAGACCCCCTGCTCACTTGGTTTTCACCTTGAATTTAAAAAAGTGAGGGGAGCCAACTTGGTGTCCCCACCAGGACTGAGATCCCCCAGACTGACCAGCAGGGTGGCTGTGACCCCAACGGCCAGCCCTGGTCTGCGCTTCTCCAGGAGGGTCAGGAGGCCTGCGTTCTCACAGGACGGGAACACCCAGCGGGACGCTGCAGACCCTCGGAGCAGCAAGCCCGTCAACAGGGAGGGGGCAGGTCAGCAGGCCAGCAGCGCGGGCCAGGGGTCAAGTTTGAGGCTATGAGTGAGGGTGACACTGGGGCTTGGGTCCACCCCTCAGGCACCTTCTTGTCCTGAAGATGCCTCTTGTGGTCACGCTTGCCCAGTGCCAGCCACAAGGTGGGGGAGCTGGACGTGTTGTTTTCCCGCTGAGGCCTCACAGGTCATGCCAGGCTCAAGCGGCTGGGGTGCCAGACGGATCCGCGTCTCCCATCACCAGAATGAGGCTCTGTCGTGAGTGGAGACACGTTTCTTTCGTCCCGCAGGGTGTCCCCGAGGACTTGCTGTTCTTCCACGAACACCTGAGGAAGGGCGGCGGGCTCGTCCGCGTGGACCAGAGCCTGCTTCTCTACCGCTACCACCCCGGCGCGGCCACACACTCCGTCCTCGAGTACGCAAGTCCGGGGGGCCAGACCGGGCGGGGTCAGTGGGGCAGACACAGGTGACCCAGTCAGGTCGCAAGGCAGGAAACCTGGGAGCGTGGCCGGCGCGGGGCCTGCGGCCTCCCGGGAGGGACGTTGTCCTAGGTCCACGGACCAGCATTTCCCCAGGATCAAGGCCAAATGTCTGTTCTCACTTTTTTGAAGTGAGGTAGGATTCACGTGTAGTTGTTCTCTTGGGGTTTTGTTCTCACTTGCTTTGAGTTGACGGGATTCTCAGCGTGAGCCCAGCCCCCCGCTAACGTGATTACAGGTGGGCTGGGGGCACCCTCTTCCTTCTCCGCCCACCAAGGGGAGGGCTACTGGGACCGAGGTTGGGCCGCTTCCTCTGTGGGGCATCACAAGGACACTAGCCTCCTCCCTCTCATGGCCCCCACGTCCCCCAGGCCCCAAGGCTAGAGGCCGACTACCAGGGACAGGGCAGGGATGGTGCCGAAAGTACAGGCAGGGTGAAGGCAAGGGAGGGGTGTGCTTTTCTTTCTTTAGTTTGAACTGTGTGTGTGTGCGCGCATGTGTGTCTGTGTGTGCACGTTTGTGCATGTGTGTGGGTGTTACATTGCAAACAACTGCAAGTATGTATCCCCCTTGGTGCTACCGTAATGCTGCTCTCTTGGGGACAGGGAGGAATGGGGCCCTGAAACAGGTCTGCGATCAGGGGATCTTTTGATTGTAAAGAGCATGATGCAGGGACATGCATTTGTGTTTCTGGAAGTAGAAGAGACTCTGTTCTTCCCCTGGAGGGTGTGAGACTCGTTGGAAGGCGTGGCTTCTCAGTTTCTGTCCTGGGAGGTCTCCTGTCCACTGTCACAGTGGGTGTGATGTGCACTGTCACAGTGGGTGTGATGCTGATTTGGGCATGTGTCGTCGGTGGCGGGGTGTCCCAGATTGCAGCATCCATATTATTTATTTATTTATTTATTTATTTTTGGCTGCCTTGCGTCTTCGTTGCTGGGCACGGGCTTTCTCTAGTTGCGGTGAGCAGGGGCTACTCTTCGTTGTGTTGTGCGGGCTTCTCATTGCGGTGGCTTCTCTTGTTGCAGAGCAGGGGCTCTAGGCGTGTGGGCTTCAGTAGTTGTGGCACGCGGGCTCAGTAGTTGTGGCTCGCAGGCTGTACGGCGCAGGCTCAACAGTTGTGGCACACGGACTTAGTTGCTCCGTGGCATGTGGGATCTTCCTGGACCAGGACTCGAACCCATGTTCCCTGCATTGGCAGGCGGATTCCTCACCACTGCACCACCAGGGAAGCCCCCAGCATCCATATTGACTTGGGATATCCTTGAACTTTTGCACATGTGCTGTTCAACACTAAAACTTAGCTTCTTTGTTTTCCAGCTTTAAGCAAAAGAGCTTGATTTCTCTTCTGTTAAGTCTGAATTTTCATACAGTAGATTTAGTGGAGCATCATTGGGAGTTTGTTGTCATGAACTTAACTCAATGCAAGTGTCATTTGCACACATGGGGTAAAGGTCATTTTCTAGGGGGACATAACAATCCTAAATGTGTATATCCCTAATCCCAGAGTTTCAAAATACATGAGGCAAAAACTGAGATTGGAGTTGCGGATTTTAATACTCCTATCTCAGTAATTGATAGAAGTTGGGGGGTGGGGAAGTCTGTGAGGATCAGAAGGTTTGAACAACACTATTAACCGACATGACAGTAGACAGTTAAGGAACACTATAGTCAACTGCAGAATACGCATTCTTTTAAAGTACAAGATAGACGTTACTTTGGACCAAGAAACAAATCTGAATAAATTTCAAATGATTGAAAGCATACGGGTTATGTTTTATAAATTAGAAATCATTAAGACATCTTTTTTTCTTTTTTTTGGTTGCGTTAGGTCTGTGGCTGTGTGCGGGCTTTCCCTAGTTTTGCGGCAAGCGGGAGCTACTCTTCGTTGCGGTGCACAGGCTTCTCGTTGCAGTGGCTTCTCTTGTTGTGGAGCACGGGCTCTAGGTGCATGGGCTTTGGTAGTTGTGGCTCGCAGGCTCTAGAGTGCAGGCTTAGTAGTTGTGGCACATGGGCTTAGTTGCTGCATGGCATGGGGGATCTTCCCGGACCAGGGCTTAAACCTGTGTCCCCAGCCTTGGCAGGCAGATTCTTAATCACTGCACCACCAGGGAAGCCCTAAGACATCTTGAATATACAAAATATTTGGAAATTAAGCAACCAAGGGAAAAAATCACAAAGGATATTAGGGAAAAAATTTAACTTGATGACAAAACAGTATGTCAAAATTTGTGGAATTTAGCTAAAGCAGAGTTTGTAATAAGTTTTTATAGCTTTAAAAGTTTATATTATAAAAGAAGAAACTAAGCAATTATCTAAGTCTCCACCTTTAAAGGTTTCAAAAGTAATAGCAAAGTAAACTCAAAGTAAATAGAAGGAAAGGAATGAAGAAGGTAAAATTGAAAATGAACAGTCAGTAGAAAAAACATCAACAAAACCAAGAATTGGCTTGAAATAAAATCAGTACAATTGACAAGCCTCTATCAAGATTGATTTTTTAAAAAAAACACAGGTTACCAATATACTGGGAATTAAAGAGGGGACATCATTACAGATCCAGTAGGTATTTAAAGTATAAATAATAGAGAATTCCTTTGCGATATAGTGGTTGGGACTCCGTGCTTCCACTGCAGGGGGTTTAGGTTCAATCCCTGGCTGGGGAACTAATATATCTTGCATGCCCTGCGCATGGCCAAAAAAAAAAAAAAAAAAAGGTATAAATAATAATTAAAAATTAATTAGTAATTTAAAAGCTTTTCATAAAGAAAAACCAAGCCAGATGGCTTTACTGATATATTCTATCAAAAATGTAAGGAAGAAATAATACGAATCTAACATAAATTCTTCCAGGAAGTAGAAGAGGAGAAAGGTCTGTTGGGTGTTGGGAGGGAGGAGCTTCACACTCCGTGAGACTAGCATGACTCTGAAGTAAAAAATGCTACAAGAATATTACAAGAAAATAAAATTACAGACAAATATCCCTTATGAAAATAGTTGCAAAAATCATTCACAAAATATTACCAAGTCAAATTCAGAAATATATATGAAAGGATAATACATCATGAATATAAGTCTGGTTTAACATTCAGAAATCAATTAGTATGATTTAATACAGTAACAGAATAAAAGATAAAAATCACACAATCAACGCAATAGATGCAGAAAAAAGCATTGGGCAAAATTCAATACCCATTCATGATTTTTTAAAAAACTCAGCAAACTAGAAATAGAGGGAAGCTTTCTCAGTCTGATAGCATCTACTCAAACCTATAACTAACCTCATACTTAATCATTAAAGACTGAAAGCTTTCCCTTCTAAGATCAGGAGGAAGCGATCTGATCACTCCCTTCACTACTTCTATTCCACATTGTAATGGAGGTCAGTGCAATGAGACAGGAAAAAAAAAAATATAAGTATTAGGAAGTGGAAGTGGGCTTCCCTGGTGGCGCAGTGGTTGAGAATCTGCCTGCTAATGCAGGGGACACGGGTTCGAGCCCTGGTCTGGGAAGATCCCACATGCTGCGGAGCAACTGGGCCCGTGAGCCACAACTACTGAGCCTGCGCGTCTGGAGCCTGTGCTACGCAACAAGAGAGGCCGCGACAGTGAGAGGCCCGCGCACCGTGATGAAGAGTGGCCCCCGCTTGCCACAACTAGAGAAAGCCCTCGCACAGAAACAAAGAGCCAACACAGCCAAAAATAAATAAAACAAATTAAAAGAAGGCTCAACATTAAAATAAAAAAAAAAGTGGAAGTAAAACTAGCATCATTTGTAGGTGGCATGATTGTGTTTCATAGGAAATCAAAACCAGTAACTTAGCAAATTTTCCAGAATACAAGTTTATAGAATTGCAATGAACAACTGAAAAAATGCAGTTTAAAAAATGTATAATGGCGTCAATAATAAAATACTTTTGAGTAAGTTTAGTAAGGTATGTCTATATCCGCTAAAACCTACTCCAAAAAAGGCTGAGGGAAACTAAAGAAAACCTATAAGATCGATGGAGAGATACACCACATTCCTGGATTGGAAGACTCCGTATCGTTAACATCAGTTCTCTCCAGATTGATCTGTAAATTCAAAGCAATCCCAGTAAAAGCCCCAGGTGGCTTCCTTGTAGAAATTGATAATCTGATCTTAAAATTCGCATGAAAATCAAAGGGCCCAGAGTGTCCTAAACAATCTTGAAAAGAACAAAATTTGAGGACTTATTGTGCCTGATTTTAAGACTCACTCTGAAGCTATAGCAATCAAGAAAATGTATTAATAGAATAAAGATAGACATATACATCAATGAAACAGAGCAGAGAGTCCAGAAATAGACTCACAATTGATTTTTAACAGTCTCCAAAGGCATTCAATGGAAAAAAGAAAATTATTTTTAACAAATGGAGCAAATGGATATCCATATGGAAAAAAAAAAATCTCATGCCCTATAGAAAAATTAATTCTAGATGGCTTAGATATAAATATAGAAGCAGGTAAAATATAAATCTTCTAGAAAAAAACATCAGGGAATATCTTCACAACTTGCGGATAGGAAAAAATTTATTAGAGAGGACACCAGAATCTTTAACCCTTTTTTTTTTTTTTGGCTGTATAGGGTCTTAGTTGCAGCACATAGGCTCTTCGTTGCGGCATGCGGGCTTCTCTCTAGTTGAGGTGCACAAACTCAGTAGTTGAGGCCCGGGGGCTTAGTTGCCCCGGCATGTGGAATCTTAGTTCCCCGACCAGGGATTGAACCCGCGTCCCCTGCATTGGAAGGCAGATTCTTAACCACTGGACCACCAGGGAAGTCTCTCTTTAGTGCTATAAAATTGATAAATTGGACTTCATCAAAATTAAAAACTTTTGCTCATAAAAAGACACCATTAGGGGCTTCCCTGGTGGCGCAGTGGTTGAGAGTCTGCCTGCCAATGCAGGGGACACGGGTTTGAGCCCTGGTCTGGGAAGATCCCACATGCCACGGAGCAACTAGGCCTGTGAGCCACAACTACTGAGCCTGCGCGTCTGGAGCTTGTGCTCCGCAACAAGAGAGGCCGCGACAGTGAGAGGCCCGTGCACTGCGATGAAGAGTGGCCCCCACTTGCCGCAACTAGAGAAAGCCCTTGCACAGAAACGAAGACCCAACACAGCCAATAATTAATTAATTAATTAATTTTTAAAAAAGACACCATTAGGAAAATGAATAGACAAACCACAGACTGGGAGAAAATATTCATAATCTATATATCTCACAGAGGGTTAGTATGGGGGAGATATTAAGAACCCCTATCACCCCAAAATAAAATCTAATAAAAGTAGGCAAAATAGTTGAACGGACATGACACTTCACAAAGAAGTAATATATAAGGTCAATTAAAAAGGTTTCATCATTATCAGAGAATGCAAATTAAACTCTGCACACCCACGAGAAGGGTTAAAATTAACGTCTGCAATTCCAAATCATGCTGAGGACACGTATACATTGTTCTCAGGAGTGTAAGCACAGTACATCCTCTTTGGAAAACTGTTGGGCCTTATTTTATTAATTTAATTGATACTTGCCCTATGCCCCAGCAATTCCATGTCTAGGTGTTTCTCCAAGAGAAATTAATAGATTGCTCAACATTTCTCTATTAGTAGCCAAGAATGGGAACAACCCAGATGCCCATCAGCAGGTGGTGGATAAACACTGCTGTAACGGAACACTCCTCAGCACTAGAAGAAAACAAACGACTGATACCTGCAAGAACGGGGATTAATGTCAAAAAATATATGGTTAGTAAAAGAAATCAGATATAAAAGCATGCATACTGCGGCTTCCACTTGTACAGAGTTCTCCAACAGGCAGAACTAGTCCACAGTGATAGAAACGAGACTGTGGTATTCTCAGGGGAAAGGAGATACAAGAGAGCTTTCTGGGGTGGTAGAAGTGTCCCACCTCTTGACAGGTGTGTTGGTTACACGGACATGCATGTTTGTCATAACCGTCTGACTTGTATGCACACTTAAGATCCTTGCTCTTACTCTATGTGAATTTCATTAAAATTTTTAAAATTTCTGGCAAGTGTTTCTTCAAGGAAGTAACCACTTTCCCACAATCCATAAACGGAGTTGGAAACTGGGTGAATAAAGTACAAAGATGGTTTTCTGGGCACGAATCTTCTGTAGAGCTCAGAAATGCCGGGACACCTGGGATCCTCTGCAGAGCTGAGAAGCGCTGGGACACCTGGGATCCCGTGCAGGGCTGAGAAATGCCCGGACGCCTGGGATCCTCTGCAGAGCTGAGAAGTGCCCGGACGCCTGGGATCCTCTGCAGAGCTGAGAAGTGCCCGGACGCCTGGGATCCTCTGCAGGGCTGAGAAATGCCCGGACGCCTGGGATCCTCTGCAGAGCTCAGAAATGTCGGGACACCTGGGATCCTCTGCAGAGCTGAGAAGTGCCTGGACAACTAGGATCTCTTCCATTGTTCCTGAAGGTTCACGTACATGTGTCCTCACCTTGAGCTCCTGTGAAGCAAGGCAACGTGAAGGCATGTCTGTGATGACCCTGGTGGTGCCCTGCTCCCCACCCATGGTGTGGCGGGTGCTCATGTATCTGGGGGGCCAGGCAGCCAGCCAGACGGCTTGTGCTACACACACCCTCATTCTGTTTTCATGCGATAATTCTTTTATGTTGAGACTTTTTTTTCCCTCTTTTTGCAGCGTGAGGCTTTGCCACCCACAACGTAAAAGAGGTGATCTCATGTTAGTTTCTGTGTTGGATTAAAGTCTTTGAGCAGCAAAACCTCACAGAGCAAGGAGCGCTAATTACACCCTCAGGCTTGTCAATAATTGAATTCCTTCGAACTCTCTCTTAAAGAGCCCTCTGTTTGAGAGGCTCCCTGAATCGTGGCCTTTACCTTTTACATTGAGAATGATCAGCATTTATATCATTTAACAATTTTCACTGTGAAATACTTCCGACAGCCAGAGGCATAAGGAATCATCTTTAAAACAAAAAGTTACCCATTTCCCCAAACCTCCTGCATCTCCCCAGTTCCATTTCGTGGTGTCCTGAGTGGGATGTTTATTTGCCATAAGATCCATTTCTTTATACTTTGACCACACGTGATGTCCTCTAAACGGTGTGCTTTCCCTCTTTAAAAATGTGGTGTCGGTGGCAACGTTCTGCCTCTTTCTTCCCGAAGTCGCTGTGCTGCTCACCCTCAGGGCTGAGCTCCGTGTGGTGACGTTGCTCCTCTGTCTTCGTCACCGCGTGGACCTTCCTGCCGTCCTGCTGCTGAGGGTCCACACACGCCACTGCTCCCCGCTCCCGCCTCCGGCCTGCTGCCTCCTGGTGCAGTGTGCATCCCTGACACTGTGCTTTCCAGAAGGTTCTGGAAATGCTGACCTGTGGGTCTGAGAAAACCTGTGAGCAGCTCCCACACACCCAGCCCTCGGCGGAGCCTCCTTGCAGGGGTAAGAGTGGCAGGAAGGACACACCTGGGCTGTTCTCCCGAATAAATAACTGACCAGCACGGTGGAGAAAGGGACCTGCAGGACAGCAGCGGCAGGAAGGGTCTCACTGTCCACAACACGGGGGTATTGGTGGCAGTTTCTGAGTTGTGTCCTCAGACCAGAGACCAGACTCCGGAGGCACAGGGAGGGCGCAAGGCAGGGGCTGTACCCTCAGGACCCACAGTCCCTCCAGATCCACTCCGCAGGCGGTGGGAGGTGGGGGTCAGCTCTGTCCCTCCCACAGGCGCCGTCTCCAGGTGAGGCACCCTGCGCTGCTCAGACCCGGCCCGTCACCCCTGCGTCTGGTGGTCATGCTGGTGCGGGCCCCACACTGTCCTGGTCCCTGAGCATTAAGTGGAGTCCTCGTTGGGCCATTTCATTTCCTTATAAGTGTCCCCAAAACCTTTGGGCATTTTTTTGGGCAGTTTCATTGAACTGTTCATGAAATTGAAGAGAGTTGACTGGTTAAGGAGAGAAGCAATTAAGTCATAGAAGCGGCCAGACCTTTTGCTAACAAAAGTAATTTAAAAAGTAGGAGCCGGAGAGGAAACCGTGGAGCAGAGGGCGAGACCTGCCCAGATGTCTGTGGTCCCTTATCTCCTGCTGCCCTGTGGTGGTAGGCGCACCCCCTGGGGTCCCAGGCAGGGCCTGGAGCGTGGCGCAGGTCCCGCTGCTGGTGGGGACCCGGGGCCCGCCCCATCTCTTCCTCACTGTCAGCGTCTCATGGGTTTGTCAGAGCTCATTTGCGGGAAGCTCAGTTGTTTTGTTCTCAGAATTGTCCTTCGTTCCTTGGATGCTGCCAGAGCTGCGTGTTGAGTGCTGCACCTGATGGTGTCTCATTTGGGCTGGAGTGTGTCTAGCTTGTGCTGAATGGCCCGGACTGGGGAGTTATTCACCTTCGCAAGCCGCAGTACCCGCCGACCACTGAAATTATGGCTGCTCAGCACAACCCTAACTGAGACATTTCAAGTGGGAGGTGGGTGGACCGACCACAGGAGGAGCCCAGCATTCAGAGCCCACCCCTGGGCAGGCGGACACTGGTGCCCAGTTGCGTTAGAGTGGGCATCACTGTGTTGTGTCCATGGACCCCATGCTCTCACCTGGAGGAGCTGCTCCCCTGAGATACCTTGTGGGACCCTCAAAGCAGGTTGCCACGGAGAAGGCAGCAGGGCAGTGGCTGCTGAACCACGGGTTCAACACTTGCCACACAGAGCCCCGGGCCAGACACCAGGAAGGAACTGAACCCACACTGTAGAACGTGGGGGAGCTGCAGCAGGTCTGCGCCTGGCCTAGAACAGTAGGTCTTGGGGCTCCGTGAGAGGGTCCACGGAGGGCACTTCCAGGTGTAAACTGTGATTTTATACAAGGGTGTGCCGCCCTTCCTTACATCAGAGGTTTCTCTGGAAAGGAAGACCAGGGTCAAGTTTGGTCCACTGGGTACCTGCAGAAGCTCCCCCTTAACCTTCCCGATTCTTAAGTGATGCTTTCACACCTACGCCTTGGGTCCTGTCCCTGTGTCCAACCACTTTAACCTGGAGACAGCTGACATGCTGTTGTCTCCAGGCACTGGGACTCGGGCAGCTGCAGACCCCAAGGGCCGACCTGGACCTCAGGTCTGCATGTGGCAAGGGGCCAAGGGAGGGGGTCCCACCTGGGGAAGGTGACCCCGCCATCTGCACAGCTTCCACAGGACACTGTGACCCCTTCCATGTGGCCGCTCGAGGTGGGGAGTCACGTCCAGGTCATGTTTACCATGGTCGTAGGTGCCGGACGTCAGCGTGGCTGGGTTTTCCTTGGGCTCCCCAAGCTCTGTGCCTGGTGTCCCGCACGCTTCTTGAGTGTGTGGCCGTGAGCTCAGCACGTCCGAGGATCCATGTGCACCGGCTGTGAGGGTGGGTGAGGGGTGCGACCTTCTGGTCCTGGCCTCCTTGGTTCAGTCACTCAGCCAACAGCTGCAGCGCTGCCCCAGGGGCCCCAAACCAGGGGGACTTGTGGACAGGCTCAGGGGTGGGGGGAGGAAGGCCTGGGGCGCTTGGAGGCCCTGCCCTCCTGGGTCACGACCCCCAAACCCCCATCCCCCACAGGACCACCATCTGGACCCACCGCGTCCGCTTCCTGGAAGAGTGGGCCCTGCCCCACTGGGCAACCTTCACCATCTGGAATGCGGGCCGGCAGGGCCGCCGGCTCTACCGCAGCCTGACGGCAGGGTCACGGTGCAAGGTGGGGCCCACCCCTTGTCCCACCCCTCCCCCATCCAGCAACACTGCCCCCACTGCCCCTGAGGCTGACGTCCTGGGTCCTCCCCAGGTGGTCGCCTTCTGCGATGTGGACGAGAACAAGATCAAGAAGGGCTTCTACTGCTACGAGGACTCTCAGGTGCGCTCCCTCCCCACCGAGCCCCATGGTCACGCACAGCAGCCGCCCACACTGCACTCTGGGGTGCCGTCCTGGGCCTTTGGAGTAGACACTGCCCAGAACCTTCCTCCTTGGGAAAGGCCATCTGGGCCCAGACAGCTGCCAGGCCTGGCAGATGCAGCCCTCAGGCTCCTGGGGTCTCCAGGACCCCAGAGGGCACCCGTGCCTGTCCCCACCTGCCCCTGTCCCTGCTGGAAGGTGCTCCTTGCAGGCTTGGGTCTGTCCGCTGCCCACCTCAGGTTAGTCCTGTGGCAGCCATAGGTGGCTGGGTGGAGGTGCTGGAGACCAGGTCCAGCCCTGGGTCTGGCTGTGGCCTGGGCGCCTGTCTGAGGGCATCGAGCTGTGAGCAGGGCAGAGGTGGGGGACTGGGGAGCAAGGTGGAGCAGCCTGTGGCTCTTCTCTCCTCTCAGGAAAGGCCCAAGCCCCGGGTCCCGGTCCTGCACTTCCGAGCCGCACAGCCACCCTTTGTCATCTGCGTGAAGCTGGTGAGTGTCAGGCTGGGGCATGTGTGGCTGGGACAGCCCCAGGGTCAGGAGGTGGTATGTTGTGTCCACCAGGAAGCTGCGGGCTAGGACGGGAGGTGATGACTGCCGCTCTGGGGGGCCAGGAGAGTGATCCGCATGGGGGCAGGGACAGGAGACAACAGGGCCACCTCCAGCCAGGCCCGGGGTGTTGGGGGAGGTGGCGGCGATGGTGCCCCACGAGGCAGGTTGCATTTCCCATGAGAGCTGTAGGGGACAAGGCCGCCCAGAAGCACCTGCGCCGGCCCTGCATCCCCCCAATCCCTGCCAGGTGACTGCCGTCCCAGCGGTTTTCTCCATCAACCCCTTGCCTTTTCTCCCTATTTGCGGCCACGCAGGACAGGTGCTCGTTTCTTGGCTCTGGGCCCAACGCTGGGGTCCTGCAGAGAAGCCCGTGTGCTTGAACTCCCTCCTTCCCTGAGTGGGTCCTGTTTCCTGGTGTGCAAGTTCCCACCACGAAGCCTGCTGGTGGGCTCTGGTGATGGGGACGTTCTCCTGATTTTGAGGCCCTCACCCCCGCCCTGCTGGCCTGTCCATCTCTTCTCCTTGGTTTCTGGGAGCTCTGCATTGAGTCGGCCCTTGGTCGACTAGTGTTTAGATGTTTTCTCCCAGTTGTGACTTGTCTTTTCACAGGTTCTTCCCAGAAAAGCTTAATTTTATTTATTTATGCATGCACGCATGCATGCAGCGCTGGGTCGTGGTTGCGGCATGTGGGATCTTTTAGGTGCGGCATGCGAACTCTTAGGTGCAGCATGCCTGTGGGATCTAGTTCCCCGACTAGGCCCCCTGCATTGGGAGAGTGGAGTCTTACCCGCTGGACCACCAGGGAAGTCCCGTGAAAAGCTTATTTTTAACACAGTACATTTATCAATTTTTCTCTTGTGATGAACACTTTTAGTGTCCTCCTGTTTTGGAAATTCCTCCCCGTGGTCAGAAAGATTATCACAAATGCAAGTATAAAGTGTCCTTAATCCACCAGGACTACAGGGCCCAGGTTGGCTCATGTGGGGCGGGGCTGCCCCAAAGGGTCAAGAGGGGACAGTAGTGGATGGGTGAGCAGGTCCCTGTGCTGTGCCACTGGGGACGTGGGATGACGCATAGTTGGGGACACACGCCACTGCTTCCAGCAGTTTCCAACCTCTGAGGTTGAAACCTTGGTAAACAGGGTGCCAGGCCAGAGGCCTTCCTGGAGGCAGTGGCTTTAGCGGAAGGGAAGCAGGTGCATGTTCATTTGCCAGCGTTCGCCAACAGCAGTGGGGAACCAAGCAGAACATGCCCCTCACCTCACATCAGGTGCAGACTCTCACCAAGCCTTGGGCTCAGGGAGCCTGCGGCCCCTACGCACGTTCATAGCAAAGGTGGCTCCACGTGTATGTGGAGGGTGCCAGAGAAGGGGGGAGCCCTCTGTTGGTGGGTGTTTTTAAGATCCCAGACCCCCCTCTGCACTGACTGGTGTTACTCACAGCTTCTAATTGCGGTTTGCCGTGTGGCCCAGGCGCCTGCACAGGGGCCCCACCAGGCCAGTGCATCCTGATGGGGAACGTCACCTCCCTGAGGCTGTGCTCCCATGGGGCCCGAGCTCAGACACGGGGGACAGCGGGCGTTGTAGCGTGTTGGTCAGGTGGGGTCCCATGCAGGACCGGAGAACAGGCTGGATGTCCTGATTCTGCCCCTCGCTTGAGTTGCCACTTTGGAGAAGTCACCCAACTGTTGGGAAAACGGGCGTGAGAACAGGCTGACCCCAGGAGCCTGGCGCCAGGAGTGGCCTCAGGGTCCCAGCTGGTCCCTGCATGGCCAGGCCCAGCCCTGAGCTCCAGCCCCACAGAAACTGTGAGGCAGTAGAGGTGTGGTTTCCTCTGCTCAGTTGGTGGAGACTTTGCATGGCCACAGGTGAGCTGAACACTTGGACCAGAACAGAATCTCATGGGCACAACAGGCTTTGTCAGTTTGAATGAGGCCGTGTGAAAATTCAGGTCAGATTTCCATGTGGACGTGTTTTCAGTTCTCTCGGACGCAGAGCTGGGGTGGAATCACTGGTCTTAGGGTGACTTATGCCCCCCCACCCCCCGCTGCCCAAAGGTTCCAGTTTCTCGTATCCTTGCCCACCTCGTGACATGTTTGTTCGTCAAGGCCATCCTGGTGGATGAGCGGCTCTCACGGCGGTTTCCGTTTGCGTCTCCCTGACAACGGAGGACGTGGAGCATCTGTTAGCCACGTGTCTGCCTCCTGTGGAGAAGTGTCTGTTCAGGTCCTTCACCCATTTTCTAATCGGGCTGTTTGTCTTTTTGTTGAGTCCTCAGAGTTCTCTATATTTCTAGACTCAAGTCCCCAACTGGATGCATTGGCAAATATTTTCTCCCATCTTGTGGGCTGTCTTTTCATTCTCTTGACGGTGTCCTTTGATGCACAAAAAGTGCTTAACTTTGACAAAGTCCATTTTATCTATTTGTAATTTGATTTCTGTTTTGGGTGTCAAGGCTAAGAAACCACCACCCAATCTAGAGTCATGAAGATTTACCCCTGTGCTTTTTTCTTAAGGGTTTTATGGTTTCAGCTCCTTCATGTAGGTCTTGGACCCATTTTGAGTTGCTGTTTGTGTGTGGGGTCAGGTAGGGGCCAGCTTTGTGCTTTTGCAGGTGGCTGTACACTGAGTGTCCCAGGGCCAGGCAGCCGGGTGGCTCCAGTCCCAACGTGTCACCTTGAGGTTTTCTTCTGTTTGACTGCTTGCCAGCTTGAACCTGCATTATTTAACTGTCACTAAATAACAAACTACAAACTTAGCCTCAAACAGCACGTTTACTTCCTCACGTTTCTGTGGGTCATAAGTCCAGGCACCACAGGTGGCTTTCAGCTTCAGGTGAGCGTGGTGGTGTCTGCCGGTGATGATGTCTCATCAAGAGGCTCGCCTGGGGCAGACCTGCTTCCAAGCTCTCATGGTCCTTGGCAGGAGTCAGATCTCCAGGGTGTTGGCCGAGGGCCTCAGTGCTTTGCCGGCTGTTTGCTCTGCGGGCCCGCCACCCATGGCAGCTTATTCTGTGAAAGCTAGCAAGGGGCAGGGTCAGTAGCAAGACATACGTCACACTAACGTGTGACCTAATCACAGAAGTGACATACCAGGGAAGGGGGTTCCACGGGATGTGGGTGCAATGAGGCAGGCTCGTGGCCATCTGGGGCCTGCCTGCCACAGGGACAGACCCACCTGGCTTTGGGTTTCCTGGTTTGAAAGCAGTTTCCTGAGAGGCCAAGACAAACAATGTTCAAGTTGCCAGGGAAATTGGATGAATGATTATGGGGCTGCAAGGAGCCATTGTAAAATGAAAGTTTTAATTCTACACAAATGATACCTAGCTTTTCAGAGATAGGCTCTCTTAAGGGTCTACTTCTCAGGGACCCGAAGTTGCCACGGAGGGAACACCCCCACCCATGCAAACCCTTCCCAGAGAGCAGACTTTGGGTGGGAAGGAACCCATCCCTGTCACCCACTTTGTTTCCTTAGAGGGTCTAGAGGTAGAAACACAAAGGTGTATGTGATTTTTCTTTTTAACAAACAGCAGCATGTTATACATACTTCTTTATTTCGCTTTTTTCACATAATAGTATATCTTGGAGTTAATTCCATATAAATCCGCTGGTGCCACCCAACTTTGTTATCTTTTTATGAAGGAAACTTTCCAGTACGTTTCAGCCAAAGCAAAGAAGCCAGCCCCAAGCCCCAACTCCCCCAACCTGGGAGCGAGGCAAATTCTAGCCTCATTTCTTCATTATTGTTTCCTGAAAAGATTAAAAGCTAAAAAAACTACCATAATACCACTATGTCACCCCAAATTTCCAGATATCCCATCAGTGTTGAAATCTCTCTAACTGCCTTGTAGACATGTTCTATCTTTTCATACTTGCCTGTTGGAATGCAGACCCAGTGTGACCTTTGTCTCCCTCGCTTTCTTACAATCTGTTTGTTGACGAAACCGGCTTGTGGTTTAACGTGTTTCCCGAGGCTCAGGTCCAGGGTCCGTTCTGCTCGCAGGAACACCTTCATCGCTGGCTGCAGGAGCTTCTGAGGGATTCATGTACCTCACTTAAAAAACATCTGCATCCCACGCGATTATATGGGTGTTTCATACATTTATTATCCAGTTACTTATCGATGTACCTTTAGGCCAGTTTTACTGTTCACCGTTAGGAATAATGCTGCCGTGGATATCTTTATATGTGCATAATTTTGCTCAAGTGGCTACACATATGGGATAAATGTCTGAAAGGTGCTGGTCAAAGAATGTGTCCACCATCGGTCGTGAGACCAGCCATTCTGTCCCTGGAGGCTGAGCCAGTTCACACACCCTGCCCCCACCATGACCCTTCTCCAGTGCTGTGACCAAACCTTTCACCTTTGCAAACCACAGGTGAAAAGCAATTAAGTTTATGGTTCCAGTTGGCAACGTCATATTGTGAGTAAGGAGGGCATCTCTTCATGTATTCGTATTCATCTTTATTTCCCTTTTGGTACCTTACCCTTGTCATTGGCCCATTTCTCTATTGGTCTCAGTAGTTTTCTTTATACAGTAACAGAAACAAACCACTGTCTGTGATGGTGCAGATTTTTCTGTGTCATTTAACTGAATTTATATCTTTTGCCGTTTAGAAGTTTGTTATTTGGATATAATCAAATTAATTTTTCCTTTTATGGCTTTTGGGGGTTTTATTCATTCTAAGACAATCACTTCTCACTGTGATATTTAAAAAAACATTATCCAAGTCTGGTCCTCAGACTCCTGTTTTTTCCTTATATTTTTGGTACAACTGGAATTTATTTTGTTATAAAGGTTATCATAGGGATCCAGACTTTCTTCTTTCTGTTTGGGTCCTCAGTGGTCCTAACATCATTTGGTGAGAAACCCTCATCTTCTCCAGTCAGGAAATGGCATCTGTGTGTGTTGGGTATGCATGTGGATTTGGCGCTGTTTCTGGAGTCTTGGCCTTTTTCTACGCATCTGTCATGGACCATTACTGACTATAGCTTATGATGTTCACCATGAGTAAGGATAGTCTTCCTTCATTATTCTTTTTAGAACTTTTCTCACGTTTTTCTTGTTTGAATAAACTTTATTGAATTCTTAACACCTTCGGAAAATGGCCTAAGTGTGGCCCACCAGCTGCTTCTGTAAATGAAGTTTTACTAGAACACAGAGGACGTATGGCCACAAAGCCGTAAATGCTAACCATCTGCCCTTTAAGAAAACTCTGCGGCCTCTGTTCCAGAACCGGCTGCACAGTTTAACGGGCGACGTGCCCTCCCCCAGCGCCGCCCGATTCTGTACTTGCTCCGCTAATCCGTTTGGTGCAGAGTGCATGTCTGCGGGCCATGTGAGAGTTGGCTGTGTTTCTGGGGGTCCGGTCTCCTCCACGTCATGCTTGAGGCCTGCTTTCCTCTTCCCGTTGGCGCTTCGGGACCCAGCCGTGGGCATCACACCAGAGCTTCTCATGGAGGGTCCTGACGCTCTTCACGGGTCGTGGGGTAGCCATGTCTTCTGCTTCGCTAGACAACGCCCAGGAGGCCAGGCCAGGGGACACGCCCAGAGGCAGGGAGGGAGGGGTCCCTCTAGGCCTCACGACTGGACTGTGGGGTTCATTTCCATCTGATCCCTGCTGAGGCCAAGACCTTTCCCGCATCTGTCAGGCGTGTGGATTTCCTGTGTCCTGATGTTTCTGATCAGCTTCTTGTCCACGGGATTGTGTGTCTTCTCCTGACCCGAGGAGTCCTCTGTACCCTCTGGGTTCTAGTCCTTGTTGGTTTCACGTCTGACCTTTTTAATTCTCTTAAGGGGGTGTGTCCACTCATGGACACATGAGTACCTTCCCGGTGGCCCCTTTACAAGCCCAGGTCTGTGGCTGGGCTGGCCCTGAACCCACGTGTATTTCCTTTGAAAACTTGGAAGCAGAGAGAGAATGGGAGGAGAAAACGGGGGCTAAGAACAGACAGCAGGTAGAGGACAGAATGTGGAAATTTCAGGTGTTTTCCAGGTAGAATGGTTTTCATTTAAATACTTCTAGCAAAGCCCAGGTAACAGCAGTAAGAGGAGCAGAAACAGCCCAGGACAAGGGTGATTCCCTGTGTTGGGCCCAAGGACAGACGGATGACACCCAACAGGAAGAAGTGTGGTGGTCAGGCAGCCCCTCCCACGTCCTGGCAGAGAGGCCCGCGCTTTGTTGGTTATGGAGGCAGAAGGGGACCTGGCAGGTGGCGCTGGGACAAGGGACAGGAGCCTGCAGATGTTTCCTGAAACCCCGCCGTGGCCCCGCACAGGAGGGCGGCCGAAGCAGCACCAGTGCACGGGCCCAGCTGAAGAGTTTGGGGACCCACCCCCAAGTCCCGCACCAACAAGGGTACAGGGAAGACGTGGGCAGGGACTGCCTCCTGTCTCGGCCGTGGGGGTGGGTACGGAGCAGGAGGCGGGAGCTGGCTGTTGGGTCACAGTTTCTGTCCCCAGGGCTGCCTCCCACCTGTGGCCCTGCAGAGGCCATGGGGGTGGGGCAAGGGGGCCACCATGGAGACCCCAGGACCAGTCAGGACAGGGGAAGCTGGCTCTGCCTTGGACCAAGAAATGAGCGGAAGGGACTGCCCATGAGCCTCACCTCCTCCCCCGAGTCCCCGCGGGGGGCCAGCTGCCTCGTGCGGGGAGGGGCCGAGGCCAGGCTGGTGGAGGCACCTCAGAGGACCCCCTGCCCCCAGCCTCCCTGGTGACCTATGGGACATTGTGGCCAACTGCCAACAGGTTCCCTTCCGGCACTTTTCTCCTTCTGGACCCTCTCCTTTTAGCAGTGGAGCCGAAGTTCATAGTGGACCACCTAACAGGTGGCCACAGGCAACCCCAAACCCCAGGCCCCCAAGGGAGGCTCTTGGGGTCCCCAGTGCAGGCCAGGGGAGGCCTGGATAGAGCCAGACCTGTCGCTCCTCCCCCAGGACCTCACAGGGGGCGCATTTGAAGACAATCTGAGGTCACTGCACCTGCAGGAGGGCCGGGATTTCCTTCACTTCAGCTGACAGACCCATGGCAGCTGCTCCCAGGTATGTACGAGGCCCCCAGCAGCCGCAGCCCAGGGTCGAGAGCAAGGAGGGAAGGATGGCCTCGTGGCCCCCAGTGGGGAACGTGCCCGGTGGAGGGTGGCACCCAGATGCCCCTCAAATCCCCTTCACCAGGAGGGCGCGTCTTAGTGTTCTTATCGGGTGTGGTTTACGTGTGGTAAAGCACACAGCCGTGAGCACAAGCCTGAGGGGTGTTGTCCACACCCACCGTGTATCTCTGACACGTGTCCACACGTGTGTACAGATACCACAGACGGAGACATGGAGCAGAGGGCGTGGCCGCACAATGCACCCTCCCCAGAGAGCCTCCCCCGTGTCTGTGGCAGACGTTCTAGTCACTGCACGGCTCCCCAACGCCTGCCTCGTTCCCAGCTCTGGCCACTGTGGAAAGTCTGGTCCGTGTCTGGGTGGGTGGCTGGCTCCATCCATGTGGGGGGCCGCATGTGTGAGAGACATGGAACTAGACAAGGCCCACCCTGGGGACAGGGGCTGCGTGCTCACGGCTTGTCTGGTGGGGAGCTGACCCCTCACCAAGCGCAGCAGAGACCTGCGGGCGGAAGGGGAGGCCCCCGCTGTGCCTGGCGGGGGGCCGTGGGCGTGAGCGGTCAGGGGAGTGAGTCTCCTTCTCCGATTGGTCCTAAGTTGGATGTATGGCTAGAACTGGGGAAGCTGGCAGTTGTGACCATGTCCTGGCCATTGGGGACCAGTGGCTACACAGTTCTATGTTGGGACACGATCTGGAATTGTCCCTTTGTGCATCTGGTCTCTCGGTCCCAGGAGGCCAATGGCTTTTCCCTAAAGGTGACGCACGGCTGCTACCCCCGGGGGCCTGTCTCCTTGATCCAAGAACAAATCATTGACGTGTTGAATCATTGGTGCCATTAATGCTGGAGTTGAGTGATGATTCCCACTGATGGGAGCCCTGCCCTAACTTCATGTGAACAAGGCGGTAACTCCTGGGTCCGAGTAGGGTCAGGGGGCTTGAACAATCAGGAGTGGCCTCATTGTGGAGTCATGTCTGAGTCAGAATTCCCCGCCTTGGTGATTTAAAAGCATCAGGGTCTCTGCATGCAGAGTCTCGGAAGACCCTTCCCAAAGCACACGAGGTGTTGGTCAGAGGCAAGAGGATCAGTGCTCTGGCTACAGGACCTTCTAAAAATGCACGTTTATTTTTATACTGTATGCTACTATTGTCCGTTAAAAAGAAATTCTACGTGCTTTTAAAAATCTACATATTAGCCGTTATTCTTTTTGTTACATGGTCGTTGTTTATAGTTTTCTCTGCCCAACATCGTCTTTTGCACCTGCATTCACCTGGCAGCAGGAAAATGATCCCTAAGCTTTATCCACTAGAATCTGCCCCCAGAATCTGCCTGAAGATACTTCTGTCATCACAACTGGGAAGGGGGTTTGCTACTGGCATCTAGGTTGTTGCTAAACATTCTGCAACACACAGGACGGTCCC
Organism: Grampus griseus; assembly: GCF_964374135.1. NCBI lineage: Eukaryota > Metazoa > Chordata > Mammalia > Artiodactyla > Delphinidae > Grampus > Grampus griseus. Next base: position 12,881,749 of record NC_139014.1, on the reverse strand, counting down.
CACAACTAAGAATTATTCGACCTCAAATGTCAACAGTGTCAAGATTGGAAACCATCAGTGGCATTAAGGAGGTTTGTTTTATCTGTAACGACCTATTTTGTTCTTCCCTGAATGACAGCTGTACTAGCTTCAGTCCAGCCGAGGCGAATGGTTTTCTCTCAGCTCGATGAGGATCTCATTCCAGTGTTAAGTCCACTGTTGCCATCCAAGAGGGGCAGCTGCCCGGACCACCCAGTCTCCCAGCAGTTCTGCTGCAACGTGTCCAGACGTGAGCTTGTCCTGTTTGGGATCTTGCTTCTATCACCAAGTATGTGGCACCGTCTCCCGAGACCCCAGCTGCACACAGGGCAGGTTCTCTGGTGTCTCTTGACTTTGTTTTCATATTTGCCAGTTGTTTTTTTGGATAAAACTCCTTCAGATCTTCCAGTTTCCCAATTCTCTCTTCAGCCATGTCTAGGTGGTTGTTTAATTCATCCATTGAGCCTTTTCCCCCCTAATTTCCTCTTGATAATTTCTAACCCTTTTCAAAACTGAATTCATTTTATATTTTGTGTCTTTTGGGGTCTGATTTTATTAAGGTCTTGCTAATGGTGCCTTGTCTCTTTGTGCATTTTGTGCAATTTGGGGATGTGAGCTTATGTTCTTCTCTCTGTAGGGCTCAGCCTGCGTCCTTCCAGAGAGGGTTTTGTTTGCCTCCTCTGCCCAGTGTCTGTCAGCACCACTGGTTGGGGGCCATTGTGATCACATTCCTCTCCACTAGCACTGGGCAGAGACCAAGACAGATGTGCTCCTGTGGGGACCTACTTCTCACTCTCCTTGCTGCTGAGGGTACAGCTATTTAGGGCCCCAGCTGTATGTGGGGTCTGCTACGAGATTTGGCCCTGGGCCTTATGCTGTCACATCCACACTTCCCAGTCAGCCTCCAGGGCTCAGCAGACATGGATCCTGGGGACGCCAGGGACCTGCTCACTGGGATGGTTCACTCTGTGTCTGGGACATGGCCATGTGCTCACGGCCACACCGCTGCCCTCACATATCCTGTTTCAGGCACGAGGCTCCTTGCGGCTCTTCAGACCCACCCACCTCACTCCCACTGGGGCCACAGGTGCCCTTCTCTGCCCCTGGGGGGGTGTCTCCTGACCACTCCCTCTACCAGGTGGCAGCCCAGCACTGTCCACCCACCCCGAATTGCTTCAGACCACTGCTTTCCACGATGTCCACCTCTGCTGTTGTCTGCTTCTGGCCACGTCGTCAGTCATGAGGGGCGACTCCCCACAAAGCTGTCACCTGGACCCAGATGGGCTCCAAATGAAGGAGGAGGTTCCCAGCCACCAGGTGCCTGATGAGAACAGGTGCTGACCAGTAGGATCTGACATGGCCGAAGGTGTGCAGGGGCAGCTGGACACTGCCGGCTTTGTTGGTTTTCCTCGGGTTGCAAAGGTAGACCAGCAACGGAAGAAGAATTGCTTCATGACACAGTATCATCAATGTGGTAAACTGGCCTGTCTCCACGTCTCAGAGACCATGTCTCTGGAATCTTGGTGTTTTTTAAAAATTATGCTAAAAATGTTTCATTTTATTCCTTCTCAAAAGCTCCTTGTTTGGTTTTCTCAGCCAAGGTCTAGGTGCTGCTCTGTGGACCCTGCCTGCTGCAGCGATACAAGTGGGGCCTCCTGTCGCCACCCTGCAGGACCACGTGACAACGTCCACCAGCTATGGGGCCTCTGGCTGTTCTTCCATTGAAAATGGAAAACTCTCTACTTATTTTCAAGAGGAGACATGTTTTAAGGCTTAAATGAAATTAAAGTTAAAACCTCACGCAAGACTAACACGGGCTTCCACTCTCAGGGAAGGTCAGCGATCCCGGCATGTCCACTGGCTCAACTGGAGCAGGAGAAACTCACTTAGCAAAGGCAGCAGGAAAACACGTCTCAGGATTGTACCAACAACACCTACCGTGGCCTCCAGCCGTGGACCCGTGGGCGCGCACATCCCAGGAGAGGCAGTCTGTCCCGTGGCCCAGGTGCAGGAACACTGTCCTGGGCCCGTGGCTGGACGACTTCACCTCAGATGTTCTACTTGCCCGTCCACATCTGTCCTGCATCCAGACCTCAACCCGTGAAGCAGCAGGTGGAAGGGTGGGGATGGACCAGGAGCCTGCCACACAAAGGCTCCCGCAGGAGGTGGCCTGACCCCTCAGCACTGAGACTGGCCATGCAGGTGCTCAAGTGGGGAACCTTTACACACATCGGCCTCACTGGCCCCTGGACAGGCCAGCATGAGTGCCAGCCCATGTGGACAAAAGCAGCCTGTCTTTGCTTCAGAAACCCTGAGTGTGTACCCCATTCTGGACAAATGAAAAAAAAGGTTCAGACAATGTGGTTCTTCTCCCATCACCAGAGAACCACTTCCTGGAGGCCACATGTCGGCAGATCTATGAAGCCACTGACCGTGCCCTGCTTCCGTTGAGGGTTTGAGCTGCTGTCACAAGTCCCCTGTGTGGCTGAACTGGTCCTGGTGGGATTCTGAGAACACCGGTTGGCTCTTTCTGACTGAATGAAACTGCACGAGGGCAGGTGACGTGCGTGCGACCGCCGTGCGCGCTGGGCACTAGAATGGGGTGAGGAAGGAAGACAGCCCCCACCCGCGCTGCAAGAGAGACCCGGAGGCGGCGCTCAACGGCACCCACCCCCACCCCGAGGCATGGCACCTTCTCTGCCCCTGCAGCATCTGACATGTAACGTGAGTCACTCAGAGCTTGTGAGCGGCTACGAGCAAGCCCAACAAGGCCATGGTGGACGTGGCGACAGGACAGCACACGGGAGGCTGCAACCGGCCTGTTCCCCCCGGGGCCACCCCTCCCAGCGGGTCTCGGTGCAGGAGGCTACAACCCCCTCTGGTTCCAGCTCCCCCACCGGCACCAGTGTCAGGCACAGGCAGATACAGAGCTGCTCAGCACGTGATTTTATAAGTAAGACACAGGTTAGAGATAGGACAAATGCACCAACAGCCCAGGTCACTGTGGCACAGGATGCATGGAAGGAAATGCCACCTCCAGGTGACGAACTCCAGGTCCCTCACACGCACCAGCCAGACCGCCGCCGTCCGTCCAGGTCTTCCATGCCGACCATGCCCGGGCTCCTCCTCCCAGGCAGGCAGAGGCAAGGACTCAGCTTCCCGGACTGGCCTCAGCGGACACTGGGCTGCGGAGGACACATGACAGCGTCAGGCCGGTCAGCACCGTCTCCCCAGCCCTCCCTGGGTCACGCTTCCTGCAGGAAACTGCATCTGTGCCGCTTCCCCGAACGTGCCAGGAGCCCCGTTGCCAACATAACCTCTGGGCAGCAAGCAGGTGGGGAGGGTGACTATACTGTTCCCCCAACTTCATCCATCTGTGCGATATTTTCCTAATGTAGAAAGCACGTTTCCTTAGGAAGCCAGTGTTGTGTGTGGCCGTCACACAAGGAGAGGGGAGGGTTGACACTTGGCCTGCCATCCCTGTCACCTACAGTGTCACCTGGGGGCCGACCAGAGCTGCCCTCAGCCCGCATCTGAGGGGGTCCTGCAGGGGCCCCAGAGAAGGGCCAGGCAAGGCAGACACTAGTACAGCATGATCGGGGGGGAGGAAAGGGGGAAAAAGACATCACCTCAGAAATAACTTAGCCACAAGGAGAACAGAGAGTTAAGAGCACAGTGAAGAACTGAAGGACAATGAAGAGAGAGGCGGCTGAACGGAAGGCAGGCCATGACCATCTGGGCCCTGGGAAGGAAGGGCACCGCAGCCAGAGCCCTCCGCCCGGTGCCGCCCGTCCTGACTGCCGTACGTGGGGAAGGAATGCTGTCCTGATGGGCAGTCACTAACAAACAGCAGGAAAACTGCAGCAAGTTAACAGAAAGGGAAGTGAAATGGTAAAAATGTCGTTAACCGGGCTTCCCTGGTGGCACAGTGGTTGAGGGTCCGCCTGCCGATGCAGTGGACGCGGGTTCGTGCCTCGGTCCAGGAAGATCCCACATGCCGCGGAGCGGCTGGGCCCGTGAGCCATGGCCGCTGAGCCTGCGCGTCTGGAGCCTGTGCTCCACAATGGGAGAGGCCACAACAGTGAGAGGCCCGCGTACCGCAAAAAAAAAAAAAAAAGTCGTTAACCAATCCAAACAAAGACAAGAAAGGAGCAAAGAAACAAACAGGGTTGAACAGAAAATGGAAAGATGGCAAACGAACCCAGCAAATCCAAACTCACACATTAAATGTAAGTGGACAAAACACTCCAATTACCAAAAACGGTTAAACTGGATTAAAAAGAGATGAGGCCTATCTACTGTTCATAAGAAACACATTTAAATGTAGGAACACAGAAATTGAAAGTGAAATGATTAAAAAAGATAAACTACATAAACACTGATCAAAAACTGCGCTGTGGCTCTATAACACGAGACAAAGGGACTTCAGCCCCTCCTGTGGTTTCCCTGAGGATGAGAACAAGAACCGGGAGGGGCTCTGCCTGGGACCTGCTGCTGCAGCAAACACCCTGTGCTCTGGTTACTTAGCTCCTGTTCCCCCAACAAGGCTGCCTTCAACAAAAAAGTACAAAATACAACAAGAGGCAAGAAAAAGCAGTCTGAAGAGACAGTGCAAATGTAAGAACCAGACTCAGAAATGGCAGAGACGTTGGAACTATCAGACCAGGAATTTGAAACAGCTGTGATTAATATGCCAAGGACCCTAGTGGACAAAGTGGCACCACGCAGGGACAGACAATGTAAGCAGCGGTGGAAGCGCTGGAGACCACAAACACTGTAACTGAAACGGATGCCTCGGACGGGCTTGTCCTAAGACCAGATGTGGCCAAGGAAACAATCAGTGAACTTGAAGACAGGTCAACAGAAACTTCCCAAACTGAGAGGCAAAGAGAAACAAAAATGAAAAAAAAAAAAAGAATATCCAAGAACCGTGGGACAATTACAGAAAGATGTGCAACATCTCTGCTCCAAAAACCATAAAACACTGAGGGGGTCCATGCATGGACACACCATGTTCATGGTCAGAAGACTCAGAGCAGAGACATGACTTCTCACCAAATCGACCTTCAGGCTGCAGGCAACCTTGGCCAAACTCCTGAAGCACAAACTGAAAAGTTGATTCTACAGGTGGGGTGGGAACCCAATGGCCAGGAAGAGAAGACAATCATGGAGAAAAAAGGACCACAGGATTGAGACAACTGGGCACTGTGACCCACTGTGAGACCTAAACCCTGCATCTCTAGGACTGAGACCTACATCTGTATCTGTAGGACAGGCTGCGCTGGCTCACAGATGGACAGAGAGACCCAGAGAACAGACAGTCCAAGAGTAGAGCCACATGTGTGGCCTGACGACACGACGTAGCGAGAAGGGAGCTGGGTCAGCTAGATCGTGAGTCCAAACGTAAAAGGTAAAACAGTAAAGCTTTTAGAAAGAAACAGAGAATGTCAACCTGGAGGAGATCAAGATACCCCAAACAGGACCACGTTAGGTCTAAGGACAAGAAGGCCATCCCTGGAGGAGAGGACATTGGCAGGACGTGCGTCCAGAACAAGGTCCCTGAAGACAAAGTATAAAAAGACGGACAACCCGGAGAGAACATGAAAGATCTGACACATGACGAAAGACAATGTCCGAATGGCTCAGATCTCAGAAAAGGTGGTCACACTCCCGTCACCAGGGAAACCAGGGGGCCTACATCCTGGAGCTGCCACAGTGGCGCTAAGCACACACGTTGCCAGGGAGCACCCATCACTTTGGAATCTGCTTGTCAGCATTTCCCACCGTGAGTCCTCTGCCAGGTGAGTCCACCGGAAATGGGAACCAGTGACCCCCGCAGCCTGAGGCTCACGTCGGGGGTGTTCAGGGCAGGCAGCTGGGTGCGTGGAGACCTAGAACCACGCACTACAACCGCCATGCACTTCTGCCCGGACGTCCTTCCTCAACAGGAAGCTCTGAAACAGCCTCTCCAGAGCCAGGGTTCAAACCCAAGGCCAGAGGGACACAGCTGATGGGAACAGGAGGAGGGCATGCCCACTCGCCAGGACCACAGTCCGTGTTGCTGTGACCCACTCCAGCTCCTGCAGGACCCACAGACTGACGACAGACCGAATTCTGATTCTCTGCCAAGAACACACAAAACACAAAAAGTCTCAAGTCTCCCACAACCTGCAAGAACAGCTTGTGGCCCTCGAGCTCAGAAAACCGCAGCTACAACGCACACACCACACTTGCCGTGGAGGACGGCAACTTCAGCAGACACCAGCCGGCCCTGGGCGGCCCTGGAGGTGACAAAGTCCCAAGTGGGATGGGTGTCCTGGGGGCAACCGACACGGCGGAAGGCTGCTATGCTGCTCTGAGGGTGAGAGAGGCCAGGGCGCTCGGCAGAGGACTGGTCCTGGGTGCCGTGCTCCACAGGACACACGTGAGACGTGCCTGGCCGGAGAGAGCGTGCTGGCGGGGGCGGGGCGGGGGACAGGGCAAGCGGGAGCAGCAGCAGAAACACTGCCCCATCGCTTGGGGTGCCCCCAGGCTCAGCCCACGGGGAGGAGCTGGCAATGGGCACACAGTCTGGCTTGCAGGGTGAGGTTGGGGGCAGGTGGGAGAGGAGAGTGGAGGCCTCAGCTCTGCTCCCGTCCCACGGCCCTGCCAGGGCCGCCTCCCTGGGGTCCTGAAAGCCCTACGTGGACCGTGACATGGAAAGCGAGGCAGGCAGCATGGCCTGGAATGTTCTAGACCCTGGAATTCAAGGAAGGAGCTTGTTGGAGCTGCATTTGGAGGCCTCACAAAGAAGGGGCCCCGGGGAAATCAGTGAAGTTGGAGCACACCCTCACAGCATACACAAAAACAAACTCAGAATGGTTTAAAGACTTAAACATAAGACACGACACCGTAACACTCCTAGAAGAGAGGATAGGCAAAACATTCTCTGACATAAATTGTACCAATGTTTTCTTAGGTCAGTCTCCCAAGGCAACAAATAAAAAAAAAATAAACAAATGGTACCTAATCAAATTACAAGCTTTTGCTCAGCAAAGGAAACCATAAAAAAAAAACTGAAAAGACAACCTATGGAATGGGAGAAAATATTTGTAAATGATGCAACAGACAAGGGCTTAATCTCCAAAATACAAACGGCTCATACAACTCAACAACAAAAAACCCAATCAAAAAATAGGCAGAAAATCTTAATAGACATTTCTCCAAAGAAGACATACAGATGGCCAGTAGGCACATGAAAAAATGCTCAACATCACTAATTATTAGAGAAATGCAAATCAAACCTACAATGAGGTACCACCTCACACCAGTCAGAATGGCCTTCATTAAAAAGTCTACAAATAACAAATGCTGGAGAGGGTGTGGAGAAAAGGGAACCCTTTTACACTGTTGGTGGGAATGTAAGTTGGTGCAGCCACTATAGAAAACAGTGTGGAGGTTCCTCAGAAAACTAAAAATAGAATTACCATATGATCCAGCAATCCCACTCCTGGGCACATACCCAGACAAAACTATAATTCAAAAAGATACATGCACCCCTGTGTTCAGAGCAGCACTGTTCACAATAGCCAAGACATGGAAACAAGCAAAATGTCCAGTGACAGACGAATGGGTAAAGAAGATGTGGTTTATATACAATGGAATATTACTCAGCCATAAAAAGAACGAAATAATGCTATCTGCAGCAACACGGATGCAACTAGAGATTATCATACTAAGTGAAGTAAGTCAAAGAGGAAAACAAATACCATATGATATCACTTATATGTGGAATCTAAAATATGGCACAAATGAACCTATCTACAAAACAGAAACAGACTCACGGACATAGAGAACAGTCTTGTGGTTGTGGGGTGGGAAGGGAGAGGGAAGAACTGGGATGTTGGGATTAGAGATGCAAACCATTACATACAGGATGGATAAACAACAAGGTCCTACTGTATAGCACAGGGAACTATAATCGATATCCTGTGATAAACCATAATGGAAAAGAATATGAAAAGAAGAATGTCTGTATGTGTATAATTGAGTCACTTTGCTGTACAGCAGAGATTGGTACAACACTGTAAATCAACTATACTTCAATTTAAAAAATTAAATTAAAAAAATTTTTAAAAAACTTATAGCAGCTAGGATGTGGGAGTACTTAAATACTCAGTTTGGTCTACTGTTTGGATAATGATTAGTAAACACTTTAGATGTTATATTAAAAATTCTATTGATTAATAAATATTGAAAAAGCTAGAAAAATATTTTAAAATAGCGTCTATTTTAAATTGTAAGAAAAAGAAAAAGAAGGGGCCCCAGGTCCCCCATGTGGCCTGAGGGGACAGGTGGTTACCTTGGGGACGAGCTGAGGTCTGGGCACGCCCAGGAGGTCACACAGGCGGTTCCGCTGGGCTCTCACGACCGGGAGCTCTGCATCCCTGGGGAGGAGAAGAGGGGAGCAGCATCAGCCGCAGGAACAGTCCTGCAGTTAAACCTGCCAAGATCTGTAACTCTCACTACACTTCCTACCGGGTGTGCAGAAAACCCAAGGCACCTTAGATTAGGTAGGAATCAGGGGAAAAGGACGCCTCACTCCAGAACGTACACCCCGGCGAGCCTAGCTCGGGCAGGACACCTGCACAAGGCTTTGCTCCTGAGCCCTTTCTTGGGAAACTGCAGAGGACGAGCCCCACAAAACAGGGAGCCCCGTGAGGGGCACTCGGCCCCCAAACAGCCCAACCCAGGGGCGGGCGACAGGAAATGCTAAGACAGCGGCACAGATTTTATCCCATGGGTTTTAAGTTTTATTTGACTTTGAAAGCTGTTTACTTATAACTTTCATTAAAAACAAAAATTAAATTCAGCAATACCATAAAGAAAACTGGGCATGTTTTTCTTTTATAATAAGAAAAAATGAGTTATCTTTAAATCCTCTGGAAGGTTAACCCCGCCCTGAACTGTGAGAGGAGAAAGGCAGGCGTGGGGAACTCAGGGGAACTCTGGGACCCACTGGGTGTTGGTGGTTTCATGTCATGCTCCCTTCCCTGTCCTAGAGTGTGATGCAGAACGTGCCTCCGTGCTTTTAAAGCTGACAACGTAACAGAAAAATGTGTCCCGTCCCAGCTGCTCACAGAGCGGAGGCATCCACATTTCCTGAGGCCACGTTTTCTGCTCTGGAATTTTCACTGAGGCGCCCACAAGATGTTCACCAGAATGCCCTCCTGCTCGAGGCCAAGTATCTCCCTAGAAAACCTTAACACAGCCCTAAAACCAGAGGCCCTTTTCTGTCCTTCAGGCCACAGTGGCTCACGTCCGAGCAGGGGAGCTGGGCCGTCAGGCCAGGAACGGAAGCTGCATCAATGTGAGGTCTGTGCGGAGCTCAACCCTTGTAGGAACATCACTGTTCTGAGGGTAGTGCATGTGAGTAGGTTATGTACATCCTTTCCCGCGTAAGCAGAATGCACTGACCCCAGTGACGGAACCCAGTCCTGGGGGACCCTCATCACTGGTGCCTGAAAAGGCCGCTGCCTAAATAACCTCTGAACTTTGGTCCTGTGTCCAAAACGGGGCTGAGTGGTCACCCTGTAGGGGCAGTGCGAGCGCCTGAATGTGCATATGCACGTTTGTGAGTGTGTGTGCACGTGAGTGTGTACAGTGCCTGGAATGGGACAAGCGTCACTCCCGTGTTTGTCGTCATTCGGTGTTGCCCGCTGGACGCATGCTCACGGGCTACCCCTTCCCCTGCTTCCCCATCAGCCCCCTCCACCCCCATTCAACACCCCTCTTTCAAACCTGCCGCCCAAGCTCAGAGTTGAGGAGCCAACAGAGATGGCAGGAAACTGTGCCTAAAACGAACCTGGAGACCCAACCTGGAGCAAGGGCTGACCCTGGCTGTCTGGGAGGGAAGTGGGTGTCTGGGGTGGGAGGGAGGACAACTTATTCTTCCTGGTTCCCTCCGTCTGTTTGATTTTTGAATGTGTCCACATGTGGCCTTTTCCACCAAAAGTGAACAAAGGCCAGTGGACGGCTCTCCTCTGCAGCGAGTCTGGGCCTGGGGGCTCCTGCTGCAGCCACTCAACACCCTTCCGCTCCTAGGGGGCCACAACTGACACACGTGGCGTGTCCCCGAGGAGGGAGAAACTGCCTGCCACGCCACACACTCCCCTGCATTTCTGACACCACAGTTCAGGGAGCAGGAGCTGCCATTCTCGAGTGACTTCAACCCCAATAAACCGCAGAAACAGGTGCACCAGCGCCCACCAGCACCCAGAGCCGTGACGTGATCAACAGAAAAGCGACCACAGAGAAATAGGAAGTCAGCCTCTAACCAATCAGTGCTCAGAACAACCCACCTTTTCACTTACAAAAATTGTATTTGGGAAAAAATAATTTCACTTTGAAAATCTTCCAGCCTGAACACCCCAGGAAGATCCCCCTCCTCCCTCATCTGGCCGCCCAGCCCCTCTTGGGTGTAAGGAGTGAGCCTGTGCTACAGAAACGCGGACACGTGGGTGAGGAGAGATTGGTTACAGACACCACTGCCTCCTCGTAAACCCAGAGCTGAGGCGGAGGGCTGGAGCCCGTCTTCCCTCTTTGCTCTGGAGGGTTTTGGGAGAGACCACAAACAGGCTCTGGGCGTCCCGCTCACTTTGGCACTGCACCCGCCACACTCTCGGGAAGAGGGCAAGGGCCCATGCTCACCAGGCCGTGCAGTTGAGCACAGCCATGACCTCATCTAGGATGTCCGCAGCCACCACATCGTAGGTCAGCACCATCTCATACACCTGGCTGGCTGTGCTCTTCCGGATCTGGAGGGACAGAGCAAGTTGGTGGGAGGGGAAGGCCCATGACAGAGAGCAGAGCTGACGGGACTCTGCCCGGAAGCAGGGACAGGGCCCAGGCACCTCCCGGGGGCCCAGAGTCCAAGTAAAACAGGAAAGGCTCGCCGGACAGACAGTTAAGAGGAGCTGACCTTGGACCGCTGCTCAGGAGACCGTGGCCACAACCGATGAGTGACCATTAGATGCGCTCAGCCCGGGGCGCCCCGTTCCCCTGTGGTCCCCCAGAGGCCCTTATCAGGAGGAGCATCATTCTTACTGAAATCCTTCATTAAAAACCTGCACCTTATCAGAGAAGTCCTCTCACCTGCTTTCTTTTCTAGCTGTCCCTAGGGGGGGGACTTATTTCATGGAACAGGTGCTCTCGGAATCCCAAGGCCTAACCCCAGAGCTCCTGGTTTGGCAGGTCAAGGCCTGAGAATCTGCATTTCTGATCGTGGGGGGAGGGCCGTCCAGTGACCCCACTTTGAAAACAGCTGTGCTAGATGACAGTTAAAGTTACTTTAGCTGTTAAAGAAGGTGTCACATTTGAGTTATCTGAAGAGCATTTCTTCTGCCAAAGGGAAAGAAGAGACTTCCTGGGAAACCCGACCCTGGGGTGGGGGCTGTGGGGTAGGCGCCTTCCAGGAGCCCCTGAGCCAGAGCCTGCAGGACCCCAATGGGCTGAAACTCCCCACCCACCCACCCACCCCGTGGCAGGGCACCTGGGAGCACCTGCGGCCACGTTCCCAGGGGGCAGGGGTCCCAGCCAGCGTCGGGTGTTTCCCTGGCGCCTGGGCTCACTCCCCGGGGCTCCAGGGGCACATTTGGCCCCAGGCCCTTCGCCCCCAGGGGCCAGGCTCAACCATCACACTGCAGCTGCCGCATCCACAGGCACAGTATGCCCCGCCCACCCTGATGAGGACCCGCCCCCCATCAAGGTCCGCTTGTGCCAACACCAGGAAGCATCCGATCCGGCGCCAATGTGCAGCCCAGGATGCCGGCCCCGAGTGGGGCCTGGAGCTGCAGACACTCACCACGGGGAAAGGGTGGCAGAGCAGGAGGAAGAGCTGCAGGAGGACCTTCCTCCTCACGTCTCCGGGGAACTGCACCAGCCCACAGAACCTGTGGGGACCCCGCACTCTGGTGAGCTGACCCCCGCCCGCGCCTGCTGCCTGGATACCCCACACCTTCACTTCACTGGGGGGCCTGCCAGTCTGCGTGGGATGGGAGGCCCCCCAGGTGCTGCCCATGGTGACCCCCAGGCCTCAGGGCTGTTCCACTGGGGAGGCAGCCCTGGGTTCACGTCCACTTTCTCCCCGCAGGTGGGGGCATCCAGATCTCCAGAGTGTCAGGGAATCGGGGCTTTTTCTATGACAACACTCCCTGACCCGACGCCCACCCATCTGGGAGGCTGGTCCAAGGGTGGGTAGGCTGTGGCCGGGCCCACCTGCTCCACCAGGAACACCGGTCGGCATGACCAGGGCCACCAGCCTCTCACTCTGACATCAGAATGCCCCCGACCCCGCGCTCTCGGCTGCTGGGCCGGCCCCTCCCTTTACCGCCTCAGTGAGTTACTTGGAACTCACACCGCGATGCTGGACCTCAGTTTCTGGACGTCTTTGGACTTCTTGATCTCCTCCTTACAAAGCGCGAGCAGCTTCACACAGAAGGGGTGGCTGGAAGGAAAGCACAGGACCCAGAGGTGGGCTTCCAGGGAACATCTGATGATGGCGGCCACCCCCAGGAGGAGAAGCCTCGCCCCTGGGGACATGCACCAGGGCACGTCAACACCAGGGCATTGTAACTGGCTCCTTTGCAAGTGCAGCAGGGACAGACACCCGCTGTCTCGCGTACTCAACAAACCACCTTCCCCACGGCACCTCCCCGGCCTCACGGCCCCTCAACAGGAGGGCAGGCTGACCCCTGGTGGGGCCTCGACGTAACAGGAACACCCAGAACTCAGCCCCGCTGCAAGCCCAGCCAACGTGTGCCGTGTCAGCGCCAGGCTCAACCCAAGATCAAAAGAGGACGACCGAATCGTGGCCAGGCCCCACTCACTCACTTCCAGGTCCAGGTCCTTGGAGGGTCAGGGAGGGACTGGAGGCGTCCTCCCCAGCTCTGCTTGGCCGAGGAGCCACGACCAGCATGAGTCCCCGTGAGATGAACATGCTCCTCTCCTGCGGAGCCGCAGCCCCAGGCCAATTCTGGCCATACGACGAGGGCTGAAGTACAGTGGTCTGAGTGGCCCCACGCTCCCTCTTCCCGTCCACTGGCCAGGTGACCTGGGATATGGCTGGGGGCAGAGCCTTATCTCACCAGACTCCCGCATGAGGGCGCAGGACAGACCTCCCGCCCCAGGCAGGCAGAAAGCAGCCGCCCATGGTGGCCATTTCAGGGTCAGCCTGTGACAGCAGCTCGCCTGACCAGAAGTGGTCCCAGGGAGACTCTCCCGTCTTCTCAGGCTAAAGGAGACCCAGCCCCCCAGTGGCACCCCTGCCACCTGCCATCCACGTGGCACCACTGTCCTCCCAGCCGGCCCGCCCGCCAACCCCACCCCTCCCTGATCCAACCGGCTTCTCCCCACAGCTCACTGAAATGCCTGTCAGGGACCAAGTGACCACCAGGTCGCTGAAGGCCGTGGTCACTCTTGTCGTCAGCCAACGTGACCACTCGGCACACATCATCGACGACCCCTGTGACTGCCCCTCCGCCTCACCTTCTTCCTGGTAGATCTGCTTCCCCTCTGCTCCCCGTCTCCCTAACGATGGGGCACCCCTACAGCTCTGTCACAGCGCTTCTGTCTACACCTGACCCCCTGGTGGCCTCATGGGACCACATACCACCCATTTTCTGAGGACATTCCACCGAGTTCCAGCCTGGAAGATCCATCTCCACTGGACGAGATCTAACAAGCATCTTAAACCAAACATCTCTGCTATGAACTGAATGTTTGTGTCCCCGAGATTCCTACGTTGAAGCTCTAATCTGGAACATGAGAGTGTTAGGAGGTGGGGCCTTGGGAGGCGATTAGAACATGACATGGAACCCACAGTGGGATCAGTGCCCTGCAAAGAGGAGACACAAGAGGTGGTCTTTCTGCCACGGGAAGACACAGCGAGACCGCGTCCCTGTGCTGATCTCGGACATTCAGCCTCCAGCATCGGGAGGAATGAGTTTCTGGTGTTTAACTGCCTGGGCTGTGGTATTTCTGTTACAGCAGCCTGACCTGCTAGGACAGCCTTCCAACTGGACCTCCAGGCCTCTCTGGTCCACACCGACTCCATCCAGCCTTCCTGTCTGAGAACAACTGCCCCCTTCCAGTGGCCAGTCCAGGAAGCCCCCAGTCACCCTTGGCTGCCTCATCCCCTCACACCCACACTGATCTGCAACCGGTGGTGTTCGGCAGCATGCACGGGGGCCCACTGCTCTCTCCAGCTCCCCGGATCCCATGTCTCCTGCACAGCAGCACCCCCTTTCCTGGACCCCGAGACTCCCCTCCAGCAGCAGTAGCAGCTGGAGTGCCCATGACCCCCCGCTGCGGGAGGTGAGCCTGACACTTGGGGTACTATTTTCTCCTACCATTTTATTTTGAAATTTTCAAACCAGGAAAATAGGTTAAGATCTGAAACAGAATATTTAGTAAGCACAGTCATACAACGTATAAAAGGATCACACCCCACAACCATGGGGTGTATCCCGTGAATGCACAAGTTGCTCTGACAGTAGGTATAAGAAACATGCTGTGATGTACCATCGGCAAATTAAAGGGGAAACCCTTTGATGTTATTCAGTTAAAAGAGCATTTGAGCATCTCAGCAAAGACGTAACGACAGGGACCAGATCTCACTCCCACCTGGAAGAACTAAAAGTGAACAAAACTCACTAGACAGCAGGCTGCAAAGGATGGTGACCACTGAGGCCTGGGAGGCAAAGGAGGTGAGCCTGCAACTGCCCAGCTTCCTGCCTGCGGAGGGGACACGGAGGGGACCTGGGCAGAACCTGGTGCCACCCTGAGTTTTTGGTTTGCAGGGAAGAGGGCCCCCAAGGATTCACCCAAGCCCTGATCAGTGCAAGGACACAGCCCCAGACTGGGGAAGAACCCACAGAAAGATGACACACAACGACTGTCACCACCAAGGCAGCAGAGCCTCAAACAGGGAGGCCGACGAAGCGGCTGCGGTGTACCTGTGCTCAGCAGCTGAGGAGCCCTGAACACGGCAGAGGAGGGAAGGCCCACTCCCTGCGTCCACACCCACCCGGCCTGTCTGAGGTGGGCTCTCCACCTGCACCAGATCCCAGCACCGTGACCACCACGGCCCTCTGCGATCCCCATTCGCCGTCGGGCCTGCCGTCCGTAACTGCCCTGACTGCAGGCCCCCGTCAGAGGGGACGCCTCACCTGCTGTTTCCCGCCTGGACAGCAGGGCTGCAGCAGGGCCCCACCCCCATGTGGGAGCAGCCAATGCTTCCTGGTGGCACTTACACTGTGTATAAAAACTGACCCTGAACGTACTAGAAAGCTATCTCCTAGAAGCTGGATTTCTCGATCTCACCAGCTGTTCTCGAACACTCACTTCTCCTTGGCGGTGAAGATGGCGAAGCAGCCGTTGGCTAGCATCTGATCCAGCATCTTTAGCAGCGGCACAGACACCCTGGGAGAGAAGACATGTGTGAGACGCCACGCACCAGAACCCAGCAGAAGGGAAGACCTGGGCACGTGGGAAATTCTGTGCTGCCGAGACGAGGGCTCTCCCTGGAGGGCCGTCAGCTCAACCCCAACCAAAATCCTGGCAGGATGTGTGCGGAAAATGACAAGCCAATTCTGAAGTTTATATGGAAACACAAAGGATGAAGAAGAGCCCAAACAGCTACAGGAAGAAAGGACGAAGCTGGAGGGCCAATACTGCTCAATTTAAATAACTGTGGCAGGGGCTTCCCTGGTGGTCCAGTGGGTAAGATTCCGCACTCCCAAGGCAGGAGGGTGGGTTCGATCCCTGGTCGGGGAACTAGATCCCGCATGCATGCCACAACTAAGAGTTTGCATGCCACAACTGAGAAGTCTGCACGCCACAACGAAGATCCCACGGGGCCACAACTAAAGACCCGGCACAGCCTAAATAAATATTTAAAAAAATAATAATGATTGTGGCAAAGCTCAAGTGATCAAAACCGTGTGATCCTGGTATGAAGACAAGCAAACACATCAAGGAAGAGAAAAGTCCCAAACTGGGCTGCACATCCACAATTTCTGACAACGATGCCAAAGCAACGCAGTGGGAAGATCAGTCTTTCCCACACGTGGAGAAACTGGGCGTCCACAGGCAAAACCAGGACACAGACCTGGACCTGTAGCTTGCGTCACACAGAAACCAACCCCAAACGGACCTGAGGTCTGAATGGAACACTCAAACTATGAAACTTCTAGGAGAAAAACGTAAGAGAAAGTCTTTGTAGCCTTGAAGTAGGCAGAAATTTCTTAGATATGACACAGAAAACACAATCGATAGAACAACAAGAGTACAAACAAGTTTACCAAGATGTAAAATATTTGTTCTTAACAGAGAGACTGTTAAGAGTGTGGAAGACAAGCTAGAGGCTGGGAGGAAACATCTGCAAATCACGTCTCACAAAGGACCTGTCCAGTATGTGTAAGAAAATCTCAAAACCCGGCAGCAAGGTAAAAAAGAAGCACCCAGTTTAAAAATGAGCAAAAATCTGAACAGATACCTGACCGAAGAGGCTGTGCAGACAGCCAGCAAGCGCCCGAGAAGGTGCCCGGCACCCTCAGCCAGGAGGGAAACTCAAATTACAGCCACGACGAGAAACCACACCCCCTTGGATCGGCTGAAATGAAAAGGATCGACCACGCTGGCCGCGGTGAGGACGTGGGCCCCCAGAACTCTCAGAGGCCGTGAGCAGGAAACGGTGCAGCCACTTCAGAAAACAGTCCGGCAGTTTTAAATATTCACCTGCCCTGTGACCCCAGCCAGTCTACTCCTTAGCATTCACCCAAGAGCAGAGGAAAGACAATTCCACATGAAGGCTTGTGTATGAATGTTCATCACAGCTTCACCTGCAGCTGCCTCAACCTGGAAGCAACCCCAGTGCCTATCCACAGGTAAACAGACAAATTGTGATGTACCCACACAACAGAACATAACTCAGCACTAAAAAGGGCGACTCTGAAAGAAACTCGCTGCATCCGAGAAGCCAGACGCTAACAGGGCGCACACTGCATGATCCCACCCTCCTAACGTTCTAGAAAACGCCAACTAAGCTACAGGGACAGAAAGATCAGTGGCTGCCTTGGCGCTGGGGGACCCTGGGGGGCGGGGTTAGAAGGGGCAGGAGGCAACTGTGGGTGACAGATGTGCTCAGTGTCTTGACTTTTTACGGTTGCTGACATGAGTCAAAACTTCTCAGACTGTACACTTTACGTGTGCTTTGTTAGATGTCTTCTACGCCTCCAGACAGCTGCTCGCGGAAAGAGCAGAGAGCAATGGCCTGAGTGTTTGTTTGCTGAGAGCTCTCTGTGCTTCCCAGGGACAGGACAAGGGCCTGCATGAGGGGACCTGCAGCCGTGCGGTGGTAACCGGGGGCCCAGATGCTCTGGGACAGTTGAGAACGGAGTCCAGGAACAGCCCTCTCAGAAGGTGCAGGAAACATCCCCAGTTCTGAGGTAGGGCTTTTGGGTCTACACTCCATCTTCTTGGAAAAGCAGGTAACAAAATGCCACAGCAAAAACATTTAGAAAACGGGTCACGTTCCAATCCTGGCAGGCTGAGATCTCATCTTCTCGATGGCCATGGTTGTGTGTGAACCACGTGTCTGAACAGTGGCACTGACATGTCAGTGTGCGTGACCAGGGAGCACCACAGGCCAGAGCCACACGAGCTCTCCTGGCTCACAGCCCCTGTCACTTTACTTCCAACGTGCACAACCGGCCCAGAGTGCAGGTTGCGAGGGGCCCGGGAGGTGACTCTGGTCATGCCCTTGCCTGCCCTTGCCCATGTTCCTCACCTGGGCCCATCCTACCTCCCCTCAGAGCCCTGCTGGGAAATGAGACCCTGGGGATCTGAGAAACCACTGTGAACAGCACCACCACTCACCTGTCGTTCAGAAGGCTGTCCTCAAAGACCTGCAGAAGGGTCCCAGTGAAGTCCTCCAGGGCTTGCGGGTCGTTCTGAATCCCCTTCATGTACTCAAAGAGGCCCTGTGTTGAGTACCTGACCTGTAATACAGCATTCTTGTAAGAGGGACAAGACCACCCCACTCCTGGCACCCCCTGCCTCAGGGCTGGCCGCGGTGACAGACTCAAAACATCTGCTACAGAGCGTCAGGTTCCCTCAGAGCCTGTCTGGGCCAGGCATGAGCGCAGCCACAGTGCGGACACCCGAAACGGAAACGCAGCTCTGGACGCACCAGCACAACCCAAGCCCTCACATGCTGTTGCTAAATTTGGACCCCTTAGAGGTGCGGTATCTGGGCGACCACCACTGCTGGGGAGCAAAACCAAAGGCACCTCCCCTCAGGTCAACAGCTAACACCATCGCACAACCAACACCCAACTGATGAGTCCTCACGAAGGAGTCTACAGAGCAAGAAAGCAGATGCAGGCCTCCCTCTCACAGCAGACACTGGATCACATGACACAGAATGTAGGAGGATATTGTGTTATTACAGAGAAATGCAGTCACAAAGATGAGCATGTGATGGAAAAGCACGAGAAACAGATTTCAGAACAAACTGAATGGTAATGAAGATACAATTACCAAAACACCAAAAAATGCAACAGTGAGAGGGAACGAGCAGGCTACACAGAACTGCAGAAACTGCAGTAATTTGAAAAGAAGCGTGAAGATGGAGAGGATGGACTGTGGGCAGGAATGAGGACGGTGGAGAACTTTCCAGAAGTGATGAAAACCATGAATCCACCGGTTCAGGAAACACCGAATCAGGGCCCAGGGAGCGATGAGAGGCGAGAGGGAGAGGGAGGGGCCCACGCAGGGGAGACAACACAACAGAACAGAGAAAACACAACGAACCACCACGAAAATGCACAAACAGGAAACAGGAACCTGGAGAGACAGGTTGGGGAACCGCGGGGCGCTTGATGTGCAGAGAGGGTGAATCGAGGCCGGCAAAAAAGCCAGGGAGCGCAGGACCTGCATGCATCTGCATCTGCAGTTTCCCTGCTCCTGAGCTCATGCCCCACACGCTGTCCAGTGGATCAGGGGTAACGCCCGCCCCCCACCTGCCCCGCAGGCACACTGAGCCCCAGCAGAGGCTCCTGAAGGAAGGATGGAAGGAAGGAAGGAGGCAGTGCTCCCTCTCGGGAAGGCCCACTGAGGCGCCTGCTCACCGTGGACTCGGTCAGGCCGCCCACGGACACGGCCAGCCCCAGCAGCACGTGGTAGCGGTAAGCAGGCAGCCCCAGGAGCCGGGCCACGCGAGGGAAGGCCTGCGACGGCGCGCCCCAGTTCACAGAGGCCACAGCAGACCTGCAAGACAGAAGCACAAACTGGAGGGGCCGCCCCGCTGGGAGCAGAGCTGCCCCACCGGGGACTCAGCACCAGTACCTGGGGAAAAGCCTCTCCAGCTCCTGCCGGTGGGGCACGTGGGGGACGGCGGGGCTGTCCCAGTGCAGCAGCGCCAGGAACGCACGGGCTGCATGTGCCCGGAACCGGTCGATCTTCTCACTCGCCTGCTGGGCTAAGCAGCACATGACCCGCTGGCAGCTGCAAACCGAGAACGCAGGGTTAGCTCGGCTGGAACATGAGAGTGGGCACACGCGCCACCCTGGCTGCGGGTGGGAACGGGATCTGACAGCCCAGAAGCCTAAGTGGGAGATCTAGAGTGGAAGCAGTGAAGACTGACAGGGCTACCGGTTGACTGGTGTGTGAGAAGAGACGGAAGAAATGGGAGGATGGGGGGCCTGCAGCCAGAGGAGGAAGTCGGGGTGGTGGTGCTGAGGAAGCGACGCCCGGATCTCCTCAGGGGCCTCGGCAACAGAAAGGGCACGGTGATACCAGGCCAGCAAGGTACCCAGAGGCAGCCCGGTGTCCAGGGAACCAATAGGGGACAGGATGGCCAGTCTCCAGCAGCAGCAGGTGCTCGGCACAGGGGTCCTGAGCCAGGAAGCTGGCTGTCCTGCAACAGGCCTGGACCCTGAGGGAGGCCTAGCCAGGAGCAGGGGCTGTGGTGTCAGGAGGGAGGACCCGGGCAGACCCTCTCCACGCAGCGGGAGAACACACTCACACCGGGGCCTCGATCAGCTCTGGCTGGTCCCTTGCCAGCAGAAGAGTCAGGTCCGTAAGACTCGTCATGGCAGCCTCGCGGACCCTGCAGAGACATGGAGGGGTGAGGCTTCCTGCCCCCGGAGCTATGTGACCATCAGCCACTCTGCGTGGTCGGGTTCAGACACCCTCAACCCGGGGCAAGAAACACGTAGGAGGCTCGACAAAGGCCGCCGGCAGCCTTTCCTCCAGAAATATTTCTCTCACACATTACCTTGAACAAAGACACCTGTTTGACACCTGAAGACTAACGGCCAGGTCCCAGCAAACTCTCTCACAAGTGCACAACACAGAAACAATGCTGACTTTCCCATGAACCTTTCAACACGAAATATACCCACTCTACAAAGGTTTTCCCGCAGAAACACTCTTGAGGGCTTTTCGAGGGAGGGATGGAGAGCAGCTCGTGTTTGCTCCAGAATGAAACAGCGTCATTTCAAACCTGGGACAAAGAACGCTCAACCCAGCTCAGACACACTGGGCAACGGGGACCACAGACGCTGCCCCACGCCGCCAGGGCCGGCAGGTCCTGTATGCCTGGGGCACCCACCCTCCCGCCAAGGAGTGTGCACCACATGGGAGATAGCCTGCGCTGTTCGGGTCTGCACGGACAGAGGCCCCGGCCCCGGAGGGGCCCAGCAGCCAGAGCACTTAGTGCAGGTGCGGTGGTGCTCGGAGGCATGAGACGGATGCAGGCTGGGGCCGGGCAGGCTGGGCAGGCTCTGACACCAAGGTACAGCCGCCAGCCAGCTGCTGCTCAGGACACAACACGCACGACCCTCTGGAGGTGCCAGGGTGGGTCAGGGCGTAGACGGAGGGAGGACAGAGCATCCCCCCGGGACCCCCAGCGCCCACGGGCACAGCACTACAGGGAAAGGCCGACGAGAGGAAACAGGAGCGGCTAAAGCCTGCAGCACACGCCCCTGGGGCCCTCACCAGCTCCTAACTGGACAAGCACAGGGTGCGGGTCCCAAAGCCCAGAAGCCGGCTGCTGGGGGGGCACATGTGCAGGAGAAGGGCCCTGGGAAGCCCCTCAGTCAGAGCTGTGGGTGTGGGCAGGAGAAGGGCCAGCCAACCCCAGCCCTGAGGACAGCAGGTGACCCACCCACACAATAGGGGGCCTGACAAAAGGAAACTTAAATCTTGCTGCAAGGAAATTACACAACCCCAAATCTCTGCAATTTTGAACTCACAATTTCTGGATTTAGTTAAAAGTTACCAGGAATGTTAAAAAAAAAAAAAAAGACCAAGTGTTAACAATAATGAGAGAAAGAAGACGACAGAAATAGACCCATGGATGACATGGATATTGGAGTAAATGGCCAGTCTTTAAAGTAACCACGAGGAACACGCTGAAGAAAAAAAAGAGAAAGATGGAAAACAAATGGAAAAGATGAAGACTTTCTACAGAGAATTAGGATCTCTGGAAAAGGACCCAACACTGCAGAGCTCAGATAAACCTCTGGAATTAAAGATTCACAGAGGGGACCCCTGCATGTGCACAGCACTGGCTGGACCTCCTCTGTTCACTTTATGTTCCGCATGCTCTGGGGGCAGCCACGGTGGCAACTGTAACACCAATGAAAACCCACTGCCCTTCTGGCTTGAACTGTGCAACCAGGGTCAGAGAGTAAAGGGCTCCCCTTAAAGGGGCCTGAGAAGGGGCCCCCACGTTCACAGAGGACCACCACCCACAACTCCACCACGCAGGCAGCACAGCAGAACCTGAGCGGCTGCCCGTATCGCGTGAGGTGGAGACCACGGCGCTGTACTCAAAGCAGGCCCACTGCCTGCTGCGAGGCCACCAGCACCCTCTGGGAGGATGAAGCAGAACCCTACCAGTGTCCAGGAGCCACTCTAGAGCCACATGCCATGCAAAGAACCAGGAAGAGGCTCAGTGTCCAGGGAAGACACGTGAGCCCCGGCTGTGGTCAGAGCATCTTCACCAGCACAGACCCTAAAAGGCACGGCTGCCACGGCCTCGCCCCACCGAGGACAGGGCAACAAAGGGCTCAGGTGGCCGTGCTGGGGCCTCCCTGAGGACATGGGCCCGGGGAGGTGCTGTGGCCCCCTTGAGCACCCCCATGCTCCCACTGTCTGGGAGGACCCCGGGGTTCTGGATATGCTGTGCAGACATGTGCACAGTCCTCAGACCCCCACGGGAGCCGTGCCCCAAATGCCATCTCAGGACAGAAGAAGGAAAGGAAAGCAGCAGGTGAGATAAGGGAACACTCCTGGTGGATGAAGAGGCAGGAAAGGCCAGCAGACACAGAGAAGGGGGAAAAACCCAACCAGGAATGTTATTAATGAAAACACAAGACGAAATTAAAGCTAACTTCTTTTCGCATCATTGTAATAAACAAACCACTTCCTCTCAATGTCAGCGACAGCTCACCCGGTGCTCGGCCCACAGGGAACCCCTCGTCACAAGCCATGTTTACAGGGGGGTCTTGAAGGAGAGAATGCGAATAAAAACACTTAGAAGAGGTTCCAACATAAGCTGTAGGAGAACCTCTCAGCTTCTCCAAAATGGCAACTTGGTCTCTTATTTCTAGTAAACAGAAAAGTACTTTTGAAACCTTGGAAAGGAAATACAAGCGAATCCAGGCAGGGATCCGAGCACAGCGGCGTGAGCATCTTCCCCATGCTCGGCTGACAATGACACAGGGCTCCTTCAGGTCAACAAGCAGCTGAAGGGCTTCTCCCAAGACTAAAATCTGTGCACCTCAAGTCTTATTCCCAATCAGGCAGGAGCCAAGATGATGATATACAACGGGATTCCTAGAGAACCCAGGTGCTCCCTACTCCCCTTCCCCAAAATGGTTTCAGATCCTTCCTGCTTTAAACAGTTGCATGGGGGCTTTGCATGAACTTTATTAGGTAAAACTGGAGACCAGACAACTGGGGCTTAGACAAGGGAGGCACAACAATGTTTGTATTTTATGAAGTTAATTTTTTTTTTTCAGTGAAGAGTAGGACAGGACTTCCCTGGTGGTCCAGTGGTTAAGAATCCACCTTCCAATGCAGGGGACGCAGGTTTGATCGCTGGTTAAGGAACTAAGATCCCACATGCCGCAGGGCAACTAAGCCCGCACGCCGCAAGTACTGAGCATGAGAGCCACAACTAGAGAGAAGCCCACGCTGCAACAAAAGATCCCACATGCTGCAACTAAGACCCAACGCAGCCAAAAAATAAAATAAATAAATAATTTTTTTTTTTTTTTTTTTTTAAAAAAGAGGAGGATGCACAAACAAGAGACTGGGACAGAAACCCCAGCTGCCCTGGGAATAAAGGGTCCAGGCTGGGGCCAGGGCAGCAGCATGAACGCCCCATCTCTGGCCTCGGCAGGACATTCTGAGAGGAGCAGGGGGTGAGGATAACGCGTCCGCCTCACCATGCTCCCACGTCCCCGCGGCTGTCGGTGGTGTAATCGCTCAGACAGCCCAGCAACGTGCAGTAAACCTGGGCAACGTCCTCTCTGCACACAACCTCGTCTGGAGTCCCTTCTGCTTGCACACCGACAGTCTGGCAAATCCTGAAATTAAAAACATGGGAAACACAGCTAATGTCTGCGGATCCCACGCAAGCCCTCCTGTCTCTCTCATCATTTTGGCCTGATGTGTCTTTCCTGACAGGATGACCTCTGAACAGGCCCATAACTCGGAGGCAGACTCAGAATCCCCAAGTTCCTCCGCACTGACGTAAAGCTGAGTGACGCTCTTCTCCAAAACACATTTCTAGTGTCTACAGTTTCAGGGTGCACGGGGTGGATGGGAGTGGTGGTGTCTGTGGCTGGCCCCTCCTACCCACCATCCTGCAGAAGGGGCTCCACCCGGGCTCGTGGGGAGAGAAAGGGTGGCCCCTCCCGACGTGTGCGTGTGTGACTAGCGTCAGCGTTCCCTCCACATGTGCCACTCCCCGTCCTGGGGGCCGCAGTCTCGAGTGGAAAGCTCAGCCCCAGTCCCTGAGCAGGTCCAGTGTCCCCAAAGCACAGAGATAAGCACGCTACGGGTTTAATATTCATTATGACAAAACTGTAACGATCCTCTATGAGTTGAAATGTTCTTGAACAATCCTCTGAAGAGAGAAGACACTAGAAAATAAAAAATAACATTTGCCTCAAAGTAGATTCAGCCCCCAAGACTGGGCTTCTCACAAAAACTGCCGTGAACGTCCCTTCATGCTCGGTCACTGGCTTCCGAGAGAACAGCGACTTTGGGGAGGAAAACCTGCGGGGCTCACCTAGAAATTGCCTTCAAAGCATCCCGCCTGGACTCGGCAAAGCTCACGTCCTCGGGAGAAATGTGGGTAACAGCCCTCAAGCCTGCTAGAACCTGAAAAGCAATGACAAGTCATCAACAGAACTGTTAGCCTCAAGATCAATGTACTTTTCATGCAAGTGGAGACCTGGCCTGGTGCCCTGCTGCTCCCAGAATGCAGCACAGCGCGGCCGGTGGCCGTCCGGGTGGGCCATGCGCCCCAAAGAACACACGGTGCAGGGAGAGGGGGTTGCCTCCAACCCTTCCCACTGCTGGGCTCCCACCCCCACCCCACCCCCTGGCACCCAGGCAGCCTCTGCAGATCTGCCTCCTCCTCAGGGGCAAGACCCTGCACTCGCGGCCAGCATCCCCTTCTGCCCCCGGCTTGGGGCTGAAGCACAGTGCACACAGAGCACCTGGCTTCTCACATCTCCACCAGTTACTTCTCCCAGGGACAGTTCAGTTCTAAAAGCCAGGTGCTTCAAACAGATAAGCCCCAGAGCAGGCTTTGGATGGTCTGTCCCCGCTCTCGGTACGTAAGTTGGTCTAGTGCCTCAGATCCTAAGGTGTCCCGGGCAGGGGCAGGTGATACAGGTGAGAGGCATGTGTGCACCAGGCACTTGGCAGCAGCGACATCTGGGAGGTGGGCTGGCAGAACCATGACTGATGTCTGAGTTAAGGGAGAGGGGAGCGCAAGCATAAGAGTTTGGTGGGCTGAGGCCAGCTGGGTCTCCAGGGTCTGACTCCGCCACCCACTCTCCCGGAGCTCAGGACCCAAGTCGGGGTGTCAGGAGAGTTGATAAATCACCCCTGAAAGGAGACAGGCCAAGGATGGTGGAGCTCAAGGGAGAACCCCTCTGCCCCCGGCCATGCCAGAAACACAGGGCCCAGTGCTGGGGAGAAAGGGCAGCTCCCCAGGGAGGAGTCCTGGGGTAGGAGACCCAGCGCCCTTCACCACGGCCACAGGGGAGGCCAGCATATCCAGACAAGGCTGGAGACATTCGTTCTTAACGCAGAAAACACTGGATAATGCACCACAGACAAGTAAAGGCCAGGTGTGTTTCCACGGAGGCCGCGGCTCCCTAACCAGCCTGGGAGTCAGCAATCCTGAGTCTCCTTCAGGTGAGAACATTAACTGGGCTCTCAAAGACCACCTGCTGCCCCTGGTGCTCCCATCCCCTTTCTTGTGCACACACGTGCTGGCTTTCAGGAATTCCTTCCGCCCACAAACCCCGCTTGGGTCTCACACGACACCCCGCCATGCTCAGGCCAGCCTCACCTGCCGGAGCCGGCCCTTCAGGACAAAGGCCGGCAGGGCACCCAAGGCCAGGGCGAAGCCACAGCGAGCCATCTCCTCGGGGGTCTGAAGTTCGGCGAGATACTGCTTTACCAGCTCCTCTGAAAAGATGGAACCAGAAGGTGACCACTGTCGTCCATTATCCACAAGACACACTCTTCACATACGTTCCAGAACACAAGCAAACGGTGCTGAAGGAAGAAGGGAGGAGCTACTTAGGCTCCTAACGTAGATGTATCTTCAAAGTGGTGTAAATCACAACAGATTGAAGAAAAGAGTACTTATTGGGTGGTTTTAAGGTTTTCGTAAGCATTTTAATACATGATTTCACTCCTGGGAAAATAAAGCCAAGACAGTTTTAACGGTAGTCAACAATCAAATTTTCATTTTTTATTCACTGAGAACACAAATGCCTTCCTCAGAAATGAGGATACTTCCTCAAAGACTGAGAGCAAACGTGGTTCCAAGCTGGACCCCCAGGGCTCAGCGCTCGGACACAGCAGGGGTGCAGGGACTGCTCTGCACAAGACACCCAAGGCTGGTTGGGCAGAAACAGGCAGAGCAGTCAGCCAGGCTGAGTGAGAGCACAGGGAGGGGAAAACAGACCTTCCCACACGGGAAAAAGCCCGACATGGGAACTGCAAGAGTACCTGGAACAGAGGTTATGAGAGGGAGAAATGGGAAAGAGGGCCCTGAAAGTCCAGGGCGTGATTCAAGAATTCTAGGAAGTGAAGTGGAAAAACCAGATCTGTTCTCTGAAAACGCAGCTCAGAAAGTCAAGAAAGGCCAGACACCCTTATACTCTGTTACCTACCACAACCGAAAAGATTCCTGTTATCACTGCTTACATTTCAACGAAGCATGACTTCTGTAATGTGAATGTGAAAACCTTACATCCTCATATATTAGGATAGGAAAAAAAAACTGGAACTCCACTTGTACGTACACTAAGGTGATATCTTTGGTGGAACTTAAAACAACACACTTTGGCAGCAGCATGAAAATCCTTCTCTACAACTCACTTGAGTTTTAACAATAACATGTTAATTTCAGAATGTCCTTTGTTTTTATAGTCAGAGTGACATGACATGTTACCCTTTTCTTAGGCAGAAAATAAAATATGACTTGATCATCCCAATTTAATATAAAGTAACATTACAGTAGTCCCTCAATATGCAAGGGGGACTGGTTCCAGAACCCCCCGAGGAAACCAAACTCCACAGACGCTCAAGTCTCTTTTACAAAATGGCGCAGTGTTTGCATATAACCCACGCACACTTCCCATAGCTTTAAATCATCGTTGGTGATGTGTGATACTTAACACAATGCCAGTGCTGGGTCAATCGCTGTAAATATTCTGTCAATGCTATGCAAATAGGTGCCTACACAGAAAGTTCAAATTTTACTTTTTGGAACTTTCTGGATGTGGAACCCGCAGATACAGAAGACCAACTGTGCATTCTGTCTCTTTATGTAAAATTGCCTATAGTAAAGGAACATAGTGTAACATCATTAATTTGGAAAGTCTGTCAGAAGATCAAATTATAAAATATTTTCTTATTTTTGAAAAAATTCACAGAAAGTAGATTAGACTATTGCACTCATGATTCTTCTATACTTACAATAATGTTTAAAGTGTTTTACTTTTGAAGTAACTGTAGTGCACGTTCTATAAAATGGTCTAAAGGAAAGCTACGGGGCCACATAACATGTGAACATGAAGCTTCTTCATACAAAGCTAACACTCTGGAACTAGACCCTACAGACAGGACCATGTGATGTGTGAGATAAACTCCAGCTTAGAGGTGGTTCTGGAAAACCCAACTGATGCAATGACGTGTAGTGAGGCAGCTCCACCGACACCGTTCCCGTGAAGAGGAAAAGAGCAGACGTATTAACACGTGAAGGACACTTGCCAGAAAAGCGCTGCCATGGGCCATACAAAAATTCTAAAACACATTACAGTGAAACAGAAAAGTCAACGGAGCAATCACTAAATGAACAGACTCCAAGGAGCAATCAGGAGGATGCGGCAGGACAGCAGAAGCAGAGGACTCTGAGCTGACAGAGCCTGGGAAACGAGTGTGGAAGACAGTCACCCGATAATGAAGGACGGGCACCAAGGGACGGGGTGGAAGAGCGGCCTCCACAGAGACAGGGAGCTCCCCCATGGTAACGGGAGCCTCCAAAGCACAAAACGGGGGAAAGCGGACTTAAAAACAGAATTTAAGCAAACGCTGCTGAAATAAGTAAGAGTTGATTCTACATGTAAAGTGGTAACATCCAGGAAGGTGGACCCCGCGTGGCCTGCAGAGAGCCCCTCTGGGCGCCAGGCGAGGGTGGGACGGGCTGAGGAGGAGGGGGTGTCTCCACGGCCTGGAGTCTGCTCTCTCCCTCCCCCCGCAGGCCCCATCCACACTGCAGCGGGAGGGGCACCCAGGGCACCACCCACCACCCCAGCCGCGGAGGATGCGGGCCAAGTGCAGGCGCCCACTCACCCTGCGCGGTGGAGTCCGCCTCCCCAGAGTAGTACTCGCTGCAGAGGGCGGCCAGGGCCGACACAGCCGCCTCCTGAAACGAAGCAGATGTGAGTGAGCGGCAGGCTCCCGGCCCAGGAGCAGCCGGGCAGCCCTGCGACCAGGCCAGTGACTCAGTTTGAAAGACCCAGAGGCTGAATGACGTCACCCTTTCCAGTACATCTGCTGGTCATCAGTCACATACGGTCATAACTTTAATACTCTCTGCAACTAATACACTGAAGAGAAAATGATTATTTCCTCCATACAATGCAAATTCCATGTCTTCCAATGTGAACAGGTAACAATAAAACGTGGCATTTTATTCTTTCCCAGCAGAAGTAATGAAGGAAAAGTGTGGTAAACACCCAGAAGCAACGTGGCAAGGCCCCCAGGCGGGCCATGTACAGACCTCATTTGGAGAGAAGTTGGGGTCCATGGGTGCTGGGAACAGGAGGGGCTGCACGAGGAGGAAGGGCCAATCTGAGGGTGGGGCAGCGAGAGGGACAAAGTGCAGGTGCGGGGCTCACCGCACGCAGGACCCCCGGTCCCTCCTGTCGCCTCCACGGTCTCTCATCTAAGCCTTTCTCGATCGTACAGACAATGAGGGGCAAATGCTGGGTTCATGTGCTCTTCCTGATGCTCCCCCAAACCAGGGAGCCCCGGCAGAGGTGCTGGGGGAGGGATGTCCTCATACACATCAGAGGAGCAGACCAAACCATGATCACGGCTGGTATGAATCAACTATGAATATGTTTTTAAAAGGAAATTCTAAGGCACTAACTGTGAAGAACTCAAATTCAACTAGTAAAACCGTACCTGGATTCTACAGAATGATAAAGTTACTTTAAAAAAGGGAGGGGGGCTGAAGATTTGTTCTATTAACCCAGCATAAATGCTGAGACACACAGGAGGCTGGAGAACTGTAGGGAGACCAATATGTACTTTCACTCCTTCATCCTCAATATCAAAGCCTAGTCATTATCAATACCCAAGACTGTTATCTCTGCAAGGGGTTAGGGGTTGCAATGCTGCTAGTCCAAAGTTCACCTGTCCTGGGGCAGGACAGTAGTGGCCACTGGGACGGGGACACACACAGACACACACACACACACACTCTTGCTCGAAATGACTAACGCTGATGTGCTGACATGATTCTGGATGCAGTCTGCTCATCAGTACATGAGCATCACGAACAGAGCTTCCAACCCTAAAATTCTACAACTCAACAGGACACAGAGTGTATAGGGGAAATGTTTATAAGGTAAATATAATTAATAAAGCCAGAAACAGTAATAAAAAATTTAAATATTCTGGTAAATAATGGCTGCATTCGTTTTCTTGATCATAAATTACAAAGACAGTATCACCCAGAATTCCAAATGTAATTATGGCATTTACCAATCATGTTGGTCTATAAAAGGGACTCATAATGCACGCAGCCCTTTGAAACAAACACTAAAATAAGTAATTATTTCTACACAGTGCAACAGCCAGAACCCCTCGCTCCCCACACCTTTATCCGTTGCCGAGAGTGGCTTGAAATGAGGGGAAGGTTTCTCAAGGTGTCGTTTATCAGCCACCGCCAACCATCTGTCAAAGAGACAAATTCGTTCAGTTGGTGAAGAACATTTGTAGGAAATTAAAAACACCACCACACAGGCCTTCTTCTACTCTCAAGTCAAAGTAGATGGTGACCTCTGAGAGGAACCTGGAGGAAACCTAAGGTACACGTTCTCCAGATCTAACAAAATTCTAAAGGCCCTCGCCCTCCCCACCTAAAGGGGGAAAGTCTTCTCTCTGCTGTTGAAATGTGAAAACTGTCATGTGGGGAAGTTTTTGTTCTTTTATCACACCTTCAGGTTTCAGGTGGTCTTCTCCTGTACCTCTCCCCCGAACAATCCCTCCAGACCCCCACCAATAAAAACCCAAACATTCAATTCAATTAGATCCAATATTTGGGAACAAACACTAAATCTATTCAATTTTTTTTTAAGTTACAGAACTTCTGAGGCTGCAGACCAAAGAGCCAGGACAGCCCAGTGGTGGAGGTGACCCCGAGGCTTTTCTTACTGCCTCTCTGTGGCCAGGTGCCATGGAATGTGGAGAGGCTCCCAGACCCGCACAGGGGCCTGGCCGCCACCCCCAGGGAGAGCTGTGGCAACTGCTGGCCCTCCCCTCGTCCTGCGAGAGAGTGCCCCTCAGGCTTGCACCACCCATCTGGGAGAGGAACAGCCGAGAATGCCGGGTGCTGGGCACGGCCGTGACAGGCAGAGCCCCGGTCAGCAGCTCTGAGGAAGGAGCTTGACCCCTTGGAAGAGAAGGGAGAG
Source organism: Grampus griseus (assembly GCF_964374135.1). Lineage (NCBI taxonomy): Eukaryota > Metazoa > Chordata > Mammalia > Artiodactyla > Delphinidae > Grampus > Grampus griseus. The sequence continues at coordinate 12,851,225 of NC_139014.1, read as the reverse complement.
TCTCTGTTTCTGTGGAGAGAGTGTGGTGGATGCTCACTATTTACAATGGGTTCTTACAGCAACTTCAAAACAAGGATTCTATCAGGATGGAACTTTCCCGTCCACCCTAACAGGTTGGTCTTCACTTTTTAAGCTGAAGTAGTTCTGGAAGAAAAGGCCACAATGTGAGTCACTGGAGAAGAGAGGCACTTACCGATCACAGCGTCACCTCTGAAGGGCATTTTGGAAAGGGACAAGTTTTCTATTAAAATGCACACTAGGAAGAAAAAGGATGGACACAATGTCACTTCCCCGTAAACGCCCATCACAGCACCTACCCTGCTGCACCTGAGCCCAGAGCTGCAACACCAACCCCCCTCCCCACATCCCCCACCCTATGCCTTGGTGCTGGTGTCGGGAAGCAAGCCCTCAGAATGGCCTCAGCCCCAGACCTGGCCCAGGCTCAGGGGCAGCTCCAAGACCCACAAGGAGCAGCATCAAGCGGGTGCCCTCAGGGAGCCCCACCCAGTCGAGGGAATGCTATATGGAGGCTGCAGGTTTGACCCCCATACGAATCCCCAATGATGACTCAATGCAGAGGACTTGGCTGCTGGGCCATCAACACCCACAGGTTACCAGGAGCTGTGGCTGAACTGCAGGCACCTGCCCAGTGAGGACCACAGAGAAGCAGGTTCTCCTGGGGCACAGGGGCTCCAAAGACAAAGGAGATGCCCCAGTCTCAGGTCAGCACCAGGGTCAGGACGGGGTCAGAGGAGGTAACATTTATCATCCCCATAGGGTGGTCCCCAGATGAGCTGCGGTACTCAAAGCTCTGGTAAATTCCCCACCGCTGTGAATAATGTAGTGTCCGTGTTTATAACTGAACTACCACTTCTGTGGGTGGGAACATGGCCAGTATAGCTACTGACTGGCCATGACTGCAAGGATGCCTGAGCTTCCATCTGGCAGCCTCACTGTGATGGTCCCGCCACCAAGGGGGCTCCACCATGGGGACTACTGCAATGACCTGACCTGCCCGACGCACCACCCGGCACCCGCCGACACCTGCCGACAGGCCATGTGCCCCGGCCCGTGTGACCACACAACTCCTCACACTGCCCACTCACAACACAACAAGAGGGCGGCCTCTGCACTCCCACCTTTGTCACTAAAGTAGAAACAGTATAGTGGTTTCTTCCTACTGAGTAATTTGCATTTGCTGAAAAAAATCTAACACTACAGAAAAATAAAATCGAAAACTACCATTGACATTGTGGGGGCCATGCCTTTTGGGGGTGCCCCCCATGGACCCTCACAGGCCGAGAGGGCACAGGCACACCTCCCTGTCGGCTCTGTGCCCCCACTCCTTCTCTGTCACCGAGCTCCCACCTGACCCTGAGACTAAGCTGAGCTGGAGCATGGCTCCTGCACCTCCCTCCATGCTCAGAGGGTCACAGGCCACCGACACCCCACACGGCCAGGCTGGGCTGGGTGACGCTGCAGCAACAAAGCCTCAAGCACAGAGTCCATGGCAACAACGGCTCCCCCTGCTCATGCTGTACATCTGTCACGCATCAACAGGGGTGCCTGTCACTGTCACCCAGGGACCCCAGGGACAGGTGGCGGCCGTCATCTGAAATGCTGCTAGGCTCGTGAGGAAGCCAGCTCTGCAGAGTCTGCGTGAGCACGGAAGGCTCCCAACAGAGTGACACCATCCCTCCTCCTCACAGCTCCTGACTCACACTATCTGTGTCCACAAACGTGGCCCTGCCCAGCACGAGGGGGCCCGGGGGCCAGAGGCGGGAGGTTCCAGCAGAATTAGGATGGACACAGGCCCTCGCACACGGCTCCTGCCGCCAAACTGCTCTTTTTCTCTAACGACATAACCAACCGCTGGAGAGCCCACGCTCTTTAGTAGACAGGTAACATCCCACACTATGGCTGTGAAACAATTTATTCAGTATTTCCTGACGGGCTAAGCTCTCCTTCCGGTTTTCGTCACTTCAAACAAGGTGGCCACACACATCCCTGTCGGCACACAGACTGCCTGTCTGCCCATCAGGTTGCCCATCACCCTTACACGTTTTTTGGGTGCAGAGTCCCAGGAGTGGCCCTGCAGGGCAGAAGCCTGCACATTTCTAATCATAAGAGACACCGCCCACAGCAGCCTGAAAAGACTGTAACAAGGCACACTCCAGAGCGAGGACCCCGTCGGCAGCAGGGCCACCAAGCCCTGACATAGTCAACGTGATCCGAGGAGACACTTCCACCTCGTGGAGCTAATCAGCATCTCCCCAGTGACCAGACGAGCCTGGGCACCCCTCACCAACTCAGAGCCCATCTGGGTCTACGCTCAGGTGAAGTGTCCACTTACCTGCATGGCCCAATTCTCAGCTGGACTGCTTATCTTCTATGGGCAATTTTAAAAGTCTTTGCAGCCTATAAATAACAACTTCACCTTTCAACTGCTGTACCTCTAAATCTATGTTTTGTCCACTAATTTTATACATGGTCTATTCCACCATACGAAAGCTTTTAATATTCATTTAAACAAACTATTTTCTGTTGCTCTTTTCTAGCTGCAGAACTACTGTTAATTCTGTTAGGTGGTTATGTGCCAAGAGCCAAAAACAAAACGAAACAAATTTAAAAAACAAAAAAAAGTGTTTACCGGTTAGAACTAACCAGTACAGTGTTACTACAGCACAGTGTCTGCATCTGCTTTCTAATTCTGGGGTTGGGACTGGTAGGAATATGCTGAGGGAACAGATAAAACAAGAGGAGCAAGCATGGATGCTCACTGAGGCTGCGGGCCCGATACATGGGACCCATTACTCTATTTCTCTTTGCCTTGTGTAGATTTGAAAACTTCCAAATTAGGAAGTTTTTTTAAGGACCAACGTGATCCTCTAATGTCTCCTAAAATTTCTTTAAAGTTTTTTAAATTATATTTTTTTATACTGAAGTTTTTAGTTAATCAGTTAAGTTTCTGTTCATCAGAAGTTTAGTTTTGTATGTGTGCAGTAGGGACACAGTTTTGTTTTCTTCCACATGGCCCCTTGCGACATCATCATCCACTCAATAAACTGCCCTCTTCACCGAGGCTGGACACACGTCTTCTTTGTCACACGTCAAATCCACATATGCTTTTACTTCCGATTCTCTCTTCCATTTTGCCAATCTATTCGCCTGCTCCTAAGAAATGCCATTCTGCTTTGAACAGAGCAGCTCACAGGACATCTTAGGGACTGGAGAATCCAAGCCTCATTATTATTAAAAATAATTTTCTTGGATATTCTCCCTGCATATGAACTTTAAATATGTACTTTATTTTATCAAGTTAAAAAAAAAGAAAAAAACAGCACATGAGAAGATGTTCAGCATCACCACCCGTTAAGAAAATGAAATTAAACCCACAATGAAATATCACCACAAGCCTACTAGGACCGCCAAGGTTAAAAACAGTGACAATACCGAGTGCTGGTGACAATGTGGAGAAACTGGAACTCTCTCACACATCGCTGGTGGGAACGTAAAATGGTGCAGACACTCTGGAAAGAGTCTGGCAGTCTCTCACAAAAGGAAACATATACTTAACCATATGACTCAGCAGTGAAACTCTTGGGCATTTATCCCCAAGAAATGAAAAGTTATGTTCACACAAAAACCTGCATGCAAACGTTCTTGGCAGCCTTATTCACAGTAGCAAACGCTGGAATCAGCCCAAATGGGCAAAGGGTTAAAACAAACTCTGATGCAACCAGACAAGGAGACAAGAAAGACAACCTATGAGCACATGAACTGTCTGCATGGGTCTCAGGGCCATTACACTTATGGACGAAGTCAGCCTCCAAAAGGGGACACCATGAGACTCCATCTACACAACGTGCTCGAAATGGCGAAGTACAGGGGCAAGCAGAGATCAGTGGCTGCCCGAGGGACAGGGAGGGCACGAAGCAGGGGCAGCGGGAGGCCTCGCAGGGGACAGTCCTGCACCCCCACCGGTGCTGGCTGGACTCCTGTGAGCGCAGCTGCAGAAACCCAGACACACGTGAAAACTGCTGAAAGCCGAGCGGGGTCTTTTGTCTGTTTAGTGGGGAGGATGCCAACGTTGACTTCACGGCTTTGACGTGATACCCTAAGATGCTGTCACCGGGGGAGGCTGGTGAAAGCAGCAAAGAGCTCTACGTACCGACTTTATAACTTCCTGTGAGTTGACAATTATTTCAAAATAAAAGGTTGAAAAAACGAACACACTAGGTAATACAGACCACCCCACATCTGAGACGTTCTTAAAACACTGGACAAAATTAAAATCAAACAGTAAGTGCTCGGAGTCACTGCTGAGCCACCCAGTGAGGAGAGCAGCTTCTCCTTGACCTGTATCGGGGGCCCCGGAGGAGGCACTAAAATCCAGGACGATGACCACGGCGTCTAGGAGCCTCAAAGGGGTGGTGGTGGTACAAACCTGGGAGTCCAGGCCTTCTAGGGGGGTTTGAATCCAAAGAACCACACCCTAGAAGTAAGTGTAAAGTTTGGGTCAGCTCGCTGAAGCCCAGCACTGAATCCCCCACGTCTGGCCAGAAGCAAAGGTAAAGGCTCTCTGGGAGAGGAGACGTTTCTAGGCCTCAAAGTACTGCTGTAATTTTTCATACCCAACATCCAGGCCTTTACAAACAGAACCACAGAAGGACTAGGTGATGGTATTTTTTAGAGACAGATTATAAACTGTGCTTATCGTGTTCAAAGAGGTGAAAGAAATGACTGAAAACCATGACAAGGATACAGATACTATGAAAGATAAATAGAAATTATGAAAGACAGACACACAAGAATTAAGAATTCAACAGATGGGTTCAACAGCCAATAAGACACAGCTGAGGATGTGCGGGGAGTGGCCACTCAGCCTCAAATCTTCCCAGCGCCGTCCCCAAGAAGAAGTAACACGAGGTGGCCAGTCCCTGATCCTCCCCTTCCGTCTGTCTGCCGGGCTGGCGGCACACTCTGGGAAGCACGCGGCAGCGGCCCAGGAACGGCTCAGGAGTGCACGTCCTTTCTGGCACTCGCTCCCTGTTCTAAGACGGCAGTTCTCCCAAGCTCTGACGATGTTTGTGACGGGTGGCGGGGCGACGCAGCCGCAGCACTCTGCAGCCCTGAGCAGCTCACCCAGCTGGCGTGGGAGGCTACATGCAACATGACCCCAACTTCCTGAGACATGAACTGATAAGGAAGGAACAACCACCTTGAAGGAATCCCTGAAACAGTGGCTGTCCCCAACTGCTGGGATGACGGGTGATCTTTTTATTTCCTCTTCACTGTGAGCGATGGTTTCTGTGCAAAGTCACTGCTTCAACACAAAAACAGACGCCCTGCACCCCACCCCAGGCCAAGCCCCTAAACCCAGAAACGGCTTGCAGATCACGAGCTGTCGATGACACGCAGGGGAGTGACTCAGAGTCTGAGTGTCAGCCGGCAGAAACCAGCTCATGTTTCCAGAGTCCATGCCCCAAGCGACACCCGTCAAACCCATGAGAACATTGAGCTGACACGGAGGAAACGAACCTCCCAGCAGAGAAGTCCCCGAGGGCAGGCAGGAGGCGAGAGACGCGGGCCTCAGGCGGGTCCCTCCGGGTCGGGTCGGTGTAGTGGCCAGAACACCAGGAGGTCAGCTGGCCCCGTGCACCAGGCTCGGGCCTTCCCGTCCACTCACGCCCCAGACCTCAGCAAGGCGTGCATGTGGTCGGGGACTCGCACGGGGGTTCCTGCACAGAATCACCAGCAGTCCATCCGTAAACAAGGTGAGGCCTCTCAGATCCTTGAGACTGGCCAGTTCCACTAGGAATCATCTCGGGAACTGAAATCAGGCTTTCCTAGTGCCGTTTTGTGGACTTCTACAACATGTCTGTGCTTCCCTCCTCACATTCATAAAGAGAATCACCAAAAGCAAACTACATCCCTTGAAGACACCTTAGGGAAGCCTGCGCCTTACTCGACAGTAATGAACCAGGACACAAGGCCCCGCAGGTCTCGTCCAGAATCGAGCATCTGGACCGCTTTTAGAAGGGACCTCTGTTCAGCTCCCCACCCACTGCCTCCCGTCCCAGTTCCTCCTTCCGCACCCGAGGTGGCCTTGGCTCTGACAACTGTGGGTCCAGGAGGGCAGCCCCAGGTATCTCTGCTCACAACCTGGGCAGTGCACAGTGAGTTCTCAAGCTCATTGACTCAGCCAACCCCTGCTCTCCTGACATGTCTGGCTTCCCGTGAAGTCGTTCCGGCTTCGTTTCCCCTTCTTGCTGAGGGGCCCCGTCGTCTGCACTGCTGGAGTCACCCTGCATCCCTGGCTTGCCCCTCAAAGGTGTGTGCGCCCACACACAGACCCACACACGTGGCCCTGGTCGGGCCTCTTGTGTTCTGGACCCGGCAGCACCACTCCTGTCTGCCGTCAAGTCACAAATATCGGTCGGCCCCCAGTGGCAGAGACAAGAAGCCTGTGCACAGCGGACTGGCCTGTTAATGGCACTGCCTCTCACACTGCTCCTAGGAGCCCAGGACTTCTTCCCACATTCAGGTGGGAATGCATCTCCTGTGTGGTCTGACTCAAGACATGTGGAGCAGTCCTGGGCAGACAGTGCGCTGCCAGGCCACGGTACGGTCAGGAGCTCTGTGACAGCTGTGGCTGGGGGAGACCCTGCCCACACGCCCTCACTGCACCCTTGGCTCCCGTGCTCGGTCCTACCAAGGCCTCACCCCACACACGCCCTGCCCCCTGACAAAGGAACTACCTGGCCACCCAGAGGCCCAGCACTCTCCAGCTTGGTGGCCACTCTGAACCCCAACACCCTCCCACCGGCCAGGGCCATCCCTTCCCTTGGGACTCCACTCGCCACGCCGCTCCTCCTTGGACGGAGGTGTGACGTGCCAGACCTGCATGAAGTCACCGTGGCCACTGGGCCCTGAATATGCACAGGCTGGGCACGAAGATCAGAGCAGGAGCTCCAGGTGGTGGGGGGCCGTGGGGAGGGCCTTGCAGCTGGGTTGCAGCAGAGCCTGGCCAGGCACCGCCTTCCTGGCCTGCAGACCAGCCAAGGTCTGAGTACAGGGAGTGTCCGGAAGCTCAGCAAGGCTGTCTCTGCAGCGCCTCCGAGGATCTGCAAACTACCTCTACTCCTAACAAAACAGAATCCCAATCAGGCAAGGACTGGGGCAGAAGGAGAAAGCCAGCAGTTCTTTGTGAGGAAGAGGATTTGGGACAACCGAGAGCAGTAAGGGACCCTGTAAACCCCTTCCCAGGGACAAGTGGCTACTGGCAGACATGAACTCTTGGAGGGGCAGAGGGGAGAGGCAGGGGCGCACGGGAAGAAGATCAAAAAGGAACAGTGGGAACTGGCAGAGTGGAATGCTCCAGAAGGGGACACGAGTCCCAGGACGGAAACACACAACCACATGCACCAAAGGGCCCAGAAGATAAGGCCAGGGGACTCCACCGAGTACTCACGAGCTCGGGCTGATCCCAACACATGACTGCAGCCTGGCGGGAGGGGGCCGGGCAGGCGCAGTCAGGACTGCAGGTGCTACCCCACCTGCCCTCTGGCGTGCCAACCAGCCCGCGTCCCTGGCCAAGCAGACATGTTCTGTGGTCACCCCCTGCAACCCCAGAATGCTGACGGCACGTCTGTCACATCGACACCAACTGACCCCCACCCGCCCTCCCCCTCCCTGGGTGAGGGGCTCTCCTGGACCCTGGCCCACCATGGGGCCAGGACTGACCCAGCGCCTGATTAAGCACGGAGTCCTGGGTTTTCTAGTAGGTTTAGCTGAAAAGGCTTCAAGAAATCTAGATATTTACATGTTGGCATCTCTTGAGTTCCCTGCAAACATTTAAATATAATCTTAAAAACTGTTCTTTGCTCTACAGTTACATTTAAATATTGTATTGAAGAGGGAAAGATGGCCACATTTGACATCCCTAACTTTATCATCCCCTTCTCACCCATCCCACCCCAGCCACCAGCAGCCCTGTGGCTACTAAAATGTATCAAAACCCACAGAAGCTGGGCTTTCCTGGTGGCACAGTGGTTGAGAGTCCGCCTGCCGATGCAGGGGACACGGGTTCATGCCGTGGAACGGCTGGGCCCGTAAGCCATGGCCGCTGAGCCTGCGTGTCCGGAGCCCGTGCTCCGCAACGGGAGAGGCCACAACAGTGAGAGGCCCGCGTACCGCAAAAAAACAAAACAAAAACCCACAGAAGCTGAAAATTAGAGCCTCGAGTGCACACACACAGGAGAAGCAGTGGGCTGGGCAAGTAGCCCCGGGGTTACCGTGTGCAGGCCAGGTACACCGCCATGCTAATTCTGGCCAGAAAACCACCCCGCCACTTGTCCCTGCAAAGGGGCCCATCAGGGAACTTGCCAGTGTTGAAAGCAATGAAGTAAATGCCCTTAGGACTTTTTGTCTTCCCTCAATGGTGGGAAAAAAGGATCACAACCCAACATCTGCAGCCTCCGTGGCTCAGACCTACCTGCTTGTCTCATGAGTTCTCCTCCCAGACCCCTGAAAAGTAATGAAAACATTCAAGGTTAAATCTCCTGTTACACAAAACAACATAAAATATCCTCACCAAGAAACATATGTAACTTCAGGCTCCAAAAAGTATTATGATGTTAAATAGCTGCATTTGTTGTTGGAAGTATGAACTACTTTTTATGAAAATACGTGCTGTGACCGCCTTCTAGACGATTTTCAGTTTTTACTGGAGACTCTAATCACTGGTACTAATCACATCACACAATCACATATAACAAATCCCAAATACTGTTCAACTCTTACTTTGTAAAAACTAAAGGAACTTAAGGCACTAGAAAGATACCATCATCCAGCAGGACTGGGGAGAGGAAATGCTGCCCGTCTGGACCCTGACTGACCCCGGACGCTGACAACGGGAAACTGGTGGACGTGAATCCAAGAAACACTCCAGGGAGAAGGTAGGAAGTTTATGAGACTGCCTCCTGGCCCAGGTAGAGGAACAGGATTCGAGTTTGCCCTCCTGCCTTAAATAAATAGAAAACTGGATGAAATAAACAAAGGTTCAGATGCCGAAAAACAGAGGTCTTGGGAGGAGGGAGGGAGCAGCTAAGTCCCAGAGCCCAAGGCATAGCCGTGAAGCCCAGCAGAGCCGCCTGTCCTGCGGAGTCAAGAGGTTGAGCTGGAGGGTGGGGAGGCCGAGGCGGCTGAAATCTGAGGGGCTGGGGAGCAGCCCAGACAGCGCTGACCTCGAGCTGCACATGCGAGAAAAGAAACTACCTGAGCCTGAGAGGAGAGAAATGCTCCTAAGGAGAAGGCAGGGAACTTGCTGGAACCCATACGGGCAGGAGGAAGCCCCCGTGAGCCAGAGCACAGGCCTGGTCACGCACAAGGCGTCAGCAGAAGGGCCGCCTCGGCAGCCGGTCAGACTGTGCTGGCCCCGTCAGGCCTTCAGAACAGGGCTTGAAAGGATTCAACCAATCCCACCAACCAAACACCACCAGAAAGCAGCAGCCGGTACCCAGCGACAAAAATACCACAAAGCCTGGCACCCAACAGAACTACCAGGAAAGCACGACCCACAGCTCCAAGAAAACCAGTCCACACAACCAGACCCAGAAGCACCCAAGACGACGGAATGAACTCGCGGGGTCAGAACAGCTCTTAGTTTCTGCACGTGTCCAAGGAGAAGAGGAGAGAGACTGAGGCATGAGGAAGACACGAATGGAACCTCAAGAAATAAAAAACACAGATCTGAAAATAAAAACTGCACTGAGTGCAATCAATGAAGACAGGAACAGAAAGCAAATTAATAGAAACAAAGAGGTTTAAAAAGATACTGCTCAAAGACTAAGTGAATCATGTGAAAATGACAGAGGAGTTCATTTAAACAGGCTCCTGTGGGTCAAATACGGGACAGCTTGAGCAACAGAAAGAATAACAATGATGTTCCTGGATTACAACGTACTGGGGGGCGGGGAGGACCCGTGAGTCTATAGTGATACATTAGAAAGAGAGAGCAGGGTGGGAGTGGGGAGCGACGCTGCTCTCTCCAGACAAATCGGAAAGCGAACGAGGGGATCAGCCAGTCACCCTCTGGCAGGCCGCAGAGCGACGACTGATTCAGGCCAGGCAGGCAGGCACTGGACACTGGGGATCCATACATCTCGAAGCCACCGCCTCAGGTCAGCTGCCAGCTGCAAGGGGACACACCCCGCTCACGGGCACGTCTGACCTTCTGGAGGTCATCCCTGAACCCAGGGATCAACTCAGCGTCTCTACTAGGGGACAAGTGCAATGGCACAGCCCCTTCACAGGCAACACCAGGGTCCACGCCAGCCATGCCATGGGTAAGCCAGGTCCAACCATCAGGGAACAACCCAGCAAACCCACAATGTGGAATGTTACACAACACAACCGGCCTGAACTCTTAAAAAGAGACTGTATCATGAAAAACAAAAACGGAGGGGACTGAATGACACCAAACACGGTACATGAACTTGAGCAGGTCCTACTTCAAAGGGGAAAGGCTACGGAGAGCATTTGAAGATGACCTGAAGGAACCTGCGCTCACAAGTCACTGAGGTCACACCGACTCTCCTGGGTGTGGTGGGGACACTGGTTGTACATGGTTACACAGGACAAAGTCTCTGCTCTTCCCTGATGCTTTCTCAAGTTTTAAAGAGGAAGCAACATGCCCGCAACTTACTTTCCATAAAGAGAAATGATACACATATAAAGAGAGAGACACACACACACTAGCTGAGATAAAACAGTCAAAATGTTATTAATAATGGGAGAAAGGTGAACAGGTATTCACTGCACTAATTTTATTTAGACCCATAATCCCTCAAGATAAAATGTTGGGGGTTACAGAAAATCAATCCTTGCTATGCCCTTTCCCAGGAAGACTTCCGAGCACAGTCCCCAACGTCATTCAGATCGCTGAGAAAGCAACTGGAGGCCCCAAAGAGACCAAGGGGCCCGGGCACCCCTGGGGCCGCACGGCCACAGCTCCCAGGACACCGGGCGGCCTCCCAAGGGCTGACTGCTCACTCACAGAGGGGCAGGAGCACACCCTCCAGGGGGTCAGAGCATGGGGCTGGTGCAAATCCCACATGCACCTCACGTTTCCCTCCAAGATCAAGATCCATCTCCCTCGACTACGTGAGCTGCCGTCTCCACTTACCAACAGTTCACATTTCTTTAAGATTAAGACTTTCACGCTTCTGTTCTGCAAAGGAAGGCCTGTCACCACTCCTGCAGGAGGGCCTGACACTGCCAGGTGACATGCAGGGACTGGGAGGTGGCCATCACAAGCAATGAGGCTGCCATGAACTCAAGTGTCACAGGAAATTCAACAAGGGCTCCCGAGAGCACTCCAGGCCTGCTGACGGGAAGCACTTGCTGGGTTTGAGAGTTCAGGCATTCCCAGTGAGACAGGAGCACCAGGCGGCCTGGCCAGGAGTCCTCACCCTCCTGCCCCTCCCCAACAGGGAATTTTCCTTCCAACCTGCTGGACACAGCGAGTGCTCAGAGCTCTCACCGCACACAGAGGTCCTCCCAGCACAATCCCACACGGCCAGCCAGCACTGACCACCCCAGGGTGTCACGGGGCAGCCCCATCAGCTTGTCAGAACCTACGGGATGCTCCAATCCTTTTGCCAGTGCAGAGGGATCTGCAGGGCACATGGGACGCACGACTCTAGCACTAGGCAGACCTAAGGGGTCCCTTCAAGGACAGAGGATTTATTTCCACAGCCAAGGCCGCTTCCTGGAGGTGAGGGCCAAGGAAGGGTGGGTCTGGCGCTTTGTCCCAGATGTGGGAGGTCACCTCCCAGCCCCTAGAAGGTTCTGCTGGACAGGATCCTCTGTTTACCTGGGCCGGGGGCCCTGCTGGAAGGTCTACGCTGGTGCCATCTATGGTGAGGCCTCAGGTCACAGGGAATCAGCTCAACCCAATGGAAACCCTGGATGCCAAGGCCTGGAGGCGGGGGGAGGTGGGGGTGGTGGAGACCCTCCCTGAGTGGCAATAGCTGTGCATGTGGCCACAGGGAGGATTCAGCGTGACTCCTCAGGGAAGGGACCCAGGAAGCTGGTGCCTGGCCTATCCTGGACTCTGTCCTGCGGGCCTTTTATGTTGCTGATTTTAATCTGTATCCTTTTGCTGCAATAAGCCATAACCACAAGCATAATGGCTCTGCTGAGTTCTGAGTCCTTCCATCAGCAAGCCACTGAGCCTGAAGGTGGTCTTGGGGACCCCCAAACACACAATAAGAAAATAGTCCAAGGAAATAATGGGGCTAAGCTGGATCTACAAGGTCAGAAGGACTGGACACCTCGCATTCAAGCCCCGGCAAGAGCCTTCTGGCCTGGTCCTGTGGGGCCATGTGACTCCCCCTTCTGTGGTCACTGCCAGGGCCTCTGGCCAAGACCTGTGTGGGAGTCACACTTCGTGAACAAACACTGCTGAGGCACCCAGGCCCGTCCCACCCAGAGGGCCTCTGTTGCACCAGAGGCCACATGCATTACCTTCCTACACTGGCCTCACTGAATGGGGTTATTTTCTATTTATTTTTGAGATTTATCACTAGAAAAGAAAATTCAAAGGCAAAGAGCAGATGTGCATTTGGAATTTGTAAGATGCTAACGGATTTCATCAGAAGCCTTCAGCTCCAAAGAAAGCCGCACACGCACACAACATAAGCACAACGGCCCTGGGGTGGTCGGTGGCCTCCACACACAGCTCACTGCCTGCCTCATCCCTGGTTAGTCCCGTGGAGTTCAAGCCATTTCGCCAGAAACAAATGAACATGTTTTTATGTAAGGGGAAGTGAGTCGCTCCTTTCTTTCTGTTAAAACAGATGAAAAGCAGCAGCATCAGTGGAACAGCCAAGAGCAGCCCATGGGCCTCCCCATGGGAACCCCCTCCAGGCCTCCATCCAGGAAGCAGGAACCGGGAGGCAGAGCCATGCCCATTGGTTCAGGTCTACACCAGGCCTCACCCACCCAGGAGGAGACTCACTCAGCAGAGTTTATCACCTGCAGGATGCCCCTAAGGGAAGGACAGTTAAACAGGGAACAGACACCACCAAAAAGCCCTGAGACCTCGGCCTGTCTCCACACCAACCACGGAGGCCAGAGACCACGGAGAACATGGAGGGTCCTGACACAGGCGTGGCCCACATCCTGGAGGCGCTGCAGGATGCGGAGGAGCCGCTCGCACCTACGCGCCCACTTGGTCGCAAGGAGGTCCGAGAGGTGGCCAGGTCTGACCATCAGTGAGCAAACTGACCACGGGCAGACTCATCCCGAAAAGGGATTCTGAAATAAGGCAGGGGACGCAGGCTTAAAGAAGATCAAGTTTAAATTATAAGCACCGACTGAGACCAGATCCATATCAGCAGAGGGTGACGCCAGTTAACTGTGAGGTCACCTGAGCAACCTCTGAGAGAAGCCACCGTGTGGCCCCAGCCACCCTGGGCGGGGAGGTCACAGCAGGCCCTGGGCTGCCAGGAAAGCTGGAGGCAGGGAGAGTGGCCAAAATGAGAACACGTCAAACAAGAACAGGCTGACATCCACTGCCCTGCACCGTGTTACATTAAAACACAAGAAAGGGCTTCCCTGGTGGCGCAGTGGTTGAGAGTCCGCCTGCCGATGCAGGGGACACGGGTTCGCGCCCCGGTCTGGGAGGATCCCACATGCCTCGGAGCGGCTGGGCCCGTGAGCCATGGCCACTGAGCCTGTGCGTCCGGAGCCTGTGCTCCGTAATGGGAGAGGCCACAACAGCGAGAGGCCCGCGTACCGCAAAAAAAAAAAAAAACAAAAAAAACACACACACAAGAAAAACGAGATGCAAGCCACAGTCTGGGAGAAAGTTCTGGCAAATCACCTGTCTACAAAGAGCTCGTGTCCAGAACATGACAAGAGTGCTGACAGCTTAGTAAGAAGACTACAGAGCATGAGATTTTTCTTATGAGCAAAAGATCTGAACAGTCACTTCACAGAAGAGGGAGGACAGCCAGTCCACACAGGAGGTGTCAAGGTCACCAGGCCCCAGGTATGCAAACTAAAGTGGTGATGAGCTACCCCACACCCAAGGATCAGCCCCACCCCAGCGCTGATGAGGACACCTTAGACACACTGCACCGCATGACCCAGCAACACGTCCACACTAAGACTCGTACGCCAATGTTCACACAAGCTTTATCCCGAAGAAGCCAAAAGCTGGAACAACCCAGATGCCCATCACCTGGCGAGCGGAGAAACACACCAAGCACACACGCCACAGACCACCACACAGCACTACAGAAGAACACACCACCGTACGCCAACCACACGGTGAATCTCAGAAACAGCACGCTCGGTGACAAAGACCAGACCCCAAGGCTCCACAGGTTGGTTCTATCCGCACGACATTCAGAGGGCAGACCACAGCCTCCAGGGCAGAGAAGACCCACTGCAAAGGGCAGAAGGCAGATCCAGGCGGTGCCGCTGCTGCAGGTGGACTGTCCATAGCCACCAGCCCCGTCAGACTCCACAGTCAAACGAGCAAGCTTCTCACCACGTCGTCAGTGAAGCTCAGAATCCAACCAGGCTTTCATGGCTCTTCACCCCCTCAAATAGGATAAGCACAGGCAACTTGGCCAGGACCACTCGGGAGACACCCATGACTAGGGGCCCAATATTTTCTTCACAAAACATAAAACTTCAGGTGTGTAAAGCTTACCTGTATAACTGACGATCATAAAGCTAAAAATAAAGAATTGAAAGTTACTTAGTTATTTAAATTACTAGGATTTAAAAAATAACACAGCAGGTATATAACAAGCATCAAAAGGATAACAAAAAGAAACACACAGGTGGGCGTTTCCCAGGAGGGGCTGATGGAGCCCCTCCACTCTCCAAGAGCACCTCACTAACAAGCCCCTCCCTCACAAGACCCACCGTGCATTACCACATTCAATCCTCACAACAGCCCAGATCCCTCCTTCCCTCACCTGGAAGAGAAACCAGGGGTCAGAGAGGGGAGGAAGAGGGTTGCCAGCCAGCGAGGGGGGGCCTGGATACCCGGACCTGCCCCCCCGACAGCCCCTCAGGCAGTAAACTAACCCTAACGGTCCTTCTCTTTGCAAGGAACTCAGAGAAGCCATTCACAGCATCACCACTAACTACCATCCCAGCCACCACTCACTGAATGTTCATGCTGCGCCAGCAACTCCACTCAACTCTCGAATGCATTCTTTAATTCTCACAGAAACTCAAGCAAGTAGGTCCCACTATTACCCAGGCTCTACAGAAAAAGGAAGCCGAGGACGGGGGACGGTCCCCGCACTGAACCGCCTCCTGTGTTACACGGCGTCAGCCCGGCTTGACAGTGTCAGGTGAGCACCAGACTCCACTCTAAAGGTGAGAAATGCACCTAAACAGATGGTACGGTTTTGCCAAAATGGAAAAGAAAGTTAACGGCACCAAGAGGACGAGGAGGGAAAGACGTCAAAATGGTGAATTATTACATAAAGAGCTAAATCTTAAAGAAAACAAAACTCTACTCAGAACAACAAACAGTAAAGCCGTTTAACATCTCGAGAGTGACTTCCAGGTTATCCTATAACATTAAGACCTACAGTTCATACTTCACCAATTTTGATTCACAGAAGCCTTTGAGAATCTCAAAAACCCAGAAAAATGCACACACCTCCTCCCCAGAGAAGTGCATACACAAACCCTGGGTGTGACTTCAGACTCGGGGTTCCCCACCATGGAGGCACAGCTGGGGGTGCAAGGCCTTCGTGCTTGTTCTGTGTGCCACTGCCCACCCGCCCTTGCGTGAGGACGCGCCCGAGCGAGGAGGGTGGCCAGGCTGCACAGCAGGACTAGATGAGAGGCGGGTGCTGTGCAATGTCCAGCGGAGGACACCTGGCCACACAGAAGAGCCCGAGCTCACCCCAAGGGTTTGCACCACAGCCCCAGGACTGACCCTCGGGGCTTCGCTTGGGGGCAGGCAGGCCCCAGGTACCAGGAGACCTAGAAGAGGGGCGCCCCAGAGGCTGCACACTGACCTGCTGGTGGATCTGCTTCAGGCCCTGCACGGCCTTCTCGTCTAGGAAGTCCGAGATGGGCCTGCGGGAGTTCAAACACAACGTGTGAGGTCCTGGGACAGCGTCAGGGAGACACGCATGCAGGCCTGGTGGCCCGCCAGCTCCCAGCCCGCAAGCACCTGCAGGGGCATCCCTGAAGGTATATCCACTCAAGGGTGCAGACGGAAGACCTTCTCAGTCAGCGGTTAGCAGACAATAGAGACAGGGCTGTGATGAGGCGCCTGCTTGAGAGCGGGGACCCCATGTTCGGGAAGAATCTGCGGCCCCGGGACGGGGAGCAGCCCAGCTCCCAGGCGCCCCGTGACTTGCTTTGGAAAAGAGTACAGCGGCTGAGGCTGCGGTCAGGGCCCTGCAGCCAGTGGCCTCACTGCCGCCCTGGACAGGCCTGCTCGGCACCCAGAAACCTGGATTTCTGCAGGGCTCTCCCCATTCCCTAACTGCCCAGACTGTTTGCACAAACCACGTGGATTATGCTGAAACCTGATTTCTTCTGGGAGTCTGGGATTTGGGTTCATGGCAGGTAGAGAACCCACACGACCAGCCCCCAAAAAACCCCCGGGGGCCGGTCTCTCTAGCCTTCCCTGGGGGGAAACGTGTTGTCACACGCACTGCCAGGGGATTAGGTGAGTTCTGCACAGCTGCACCAGGAGAGGATTCCATAAATGCCAGGTCTTCGGCCAAGCCCACAGGTGCCATTTCACCCCCTCGCTGATGTCATTCAAACGGACTGTGGGGAGAGAAGCAGGGTCAACTCGGACCTGCTATCACTGTGTCCCCAGGAAATCACCTCGAAGGACAGGAAGCCACTTAAAATACAGTTTTCCCCAAGCTGGAGTCCAAGAACCACAGCACAGACATCACAGTATGCTCTGAGCTTTTGCCTCTGAGGAAAAGTCAGTTGGAAAATCAAGTAGGAAGACGAAGCAGCTGCTTCACAAAACATTCTCAACATTCGGACCTTCTCAGCAACCCCAAGCTGCGTGTCTATTGTTATTTATACTAACTGAGCCAGCAGAAAAGGCTCCTGGTAGACACTTTTAAATTTATATTCTCTGGTATTTTAAATTATTGAAAGTGATAAATGAACAAAGAAAACTGAATATATGAGCTACTCAACACAAACTCTGAAAACGTGTCTTTGCTTTTACAATCTGTTTACCTCAGAAAGAGCGAGGTGACAGGAGAAGCTCAGAGAGGTGGGGTACCCCAGAGAGGACAGGGGACCACTGACAGATGTCGTCAGGAGCACAGGGCCCCTGGAGACCATGCCGCCGGCACAAAGGAAGGGGCGCGTGGACAGGGCCCCAGCTGTGACCCAGCTCCTACCTGCCCTGTTGCACGGCCAGTGTGTACAGGCTGTGGGTGACCTCTGCGCAGGCGAGCACAGCCCCGTGCCGAGTGTGTAGGTCTGGACTCTGTGTCATCGACAGCAGACGCGGGAAAACTGCAAAGGACACATGGGAGATGCACACAGGGTGACAGACGCAAGGGTTCAGGATCCAGGGGAGAAACAAACCCACTCAGTTATCTCTGTCAGGATCATTATCTCACAACCAAGGCTAAACTGAAGTCTCTGACATGCCAGACTTTGTCAGCAGACACTAGGGCAGCAAGCAGGAATGTGAACGAGGATGACACTTGCCCCCAGACAGCACATGCTCTTCGGGGCTCCGGACACAGGGTGGTGACCCAGGGTGAGAACAGACAGCAGGGAAGAAGGAAAAGAGACTGTTTTCCAGGTCTTTCCTGCTGTTCAGGGGCTGCCAGGGCTCTGCCCAGGGGGCAGGGAGGACAGAGGCTGGGCTGCAGGACCCTACAGCAAACACACGGTGCCTCAGCCTAGAGCTCGCCCTCTCCCGATCAGAGCAGAGGAAGCCTCCACGCCTGTGCTCTGGGGACAGAAAGCAAAGTCAGACAGTCCTTGCAGCCTGGCAGGGAGCGCAGACAAGGAGCCGCACCCACAGCGGCTCTGCTCCACCAGCCCCACCAGCCCCACCATCCAGGGGGAACCACAATCACAGCCGGGCGGAGGCCACAGCGTCCTTGCCAGGAGAGGGCCCACACAGGCGCTCAGACGTGGCAGCTGGTAGCGGTCAGTGTTTAAGAATCAGGGAAATCCCTTATCCTGGGGCGGTCAGCACTCTTGAACTGGGAAGAAAGTGTCCCCTTCATTCAGGCAGCAGGATTATCATAAAAGGAAAATAAACACCAGGTGAGATTCCTGACATTAAGCTTAATTAACAGACCACGAAGCTGAAAGGGCCCTTAGGAGGTAACATGCCCCAAATCTTCATTTAAAATCCCAGAGTGTGTGATTAAAACCAGTAACTCCAAATGAAGAACCATGATCCAACCAACAGTTACTTCTCTAATAAATGTCAGTGGGAATAAGTATAATGTGGAGAAATTTGTGTATTGTTCCCTAAATTAAAATCAGATGCCTACTTATTCCAAGTGGAAAAAACATGATGGAACATATACAGGTTCTTTCCTTAATGATAAGGACGTGTCATCAGTTCAGACTGGCTGTTCTGTTCTTGAGTAAAGTGCGCTCAGGCCTGGCCCAGGAAGTCAGCAAATCCACTGCAGCCCCAGGGAAGCAGCTCACTGTTAAATATGTTACATTATGAGTTACTTCACTTGTTGTTTTAAGGCTACTTCTGAAACACACAGTGTGCAGCAGATCCATCGATTCCTGCTGGGATGGCGCAGGAATCCTGTGGCTCCTGGGGACACACACACCTCAGTGGTCACAGCACCTGCGCTCCCAGAGGCCATGGTACCTCGTTTGTGTTCTGTCCCTGATGAAGCACAGACAAGTTCTTCAAAGCCTTCTCAGCAAGAGAGAGACCCCCAGGCCTTGGAATCAGTGAGGGGGCCTCCGGGGCTTCCTGCTGCGTGTTCGTGCATGTGTCCGTGGTGCACACGCATGTGCTAGTGTGAGGAGGAGCGCCTACCATGACGGGTGCTGTGCTCGGGTGCTCGCTGAGCCAGGTTCCGCAGTGCCTTGGCCGACAGCTCCCTGATGGCCCTGGGGGGCGGGGCAGAGAACACTGTTAGTCCTTCATTTCGAGGATTCTGGCTTTATTCAATTATAGAGAGGACAGTGCACCGGAGCTGTCAAATGGCCACTTAGTCAAACACTATGAAAACAAACACAAACTAACAAGCAAGTAAGAACCTCTGCTCATAACAAATGAGGGAGAGAGACTTCACCAAGAGGAGGCACTACATGCAAGTCCCCGTCAGGACACAGCTGCCATCTGCATGGCGCTGGATGGCACAGTATGTCTCCAACCTCCTGCACCCCAAGGGATGCAGAGGACGCAAGTACTGGAGAGCCTGTGAAACCACCACTGGGAAGATCGAGGGCTAAATGAGGGAAGCTCGTGAGGCTCACGCTAATAGACAGGAGGCATACATCACATCAGTGCAAACACTTCCAGTCAACGCACATCTGTTACATTCTCAACACACAGAACAGAAGGACGACCCCAGGACGGGCTAATGAAGCCGAGTTCCCTCCGGAACCTGCCAGGGGCCAGACAGGTCTGATCAAACCTTGAGGGCGACTTGTGAAGCTGACACCCTCCCCCACGCCCCCCCAGCCCCGTCCCAGCACTAAAAGTCAGGAGGGCACTGCCAAGAGCTCTAGACAGAACAGGAAGTAGTCATTTCCTTAAAATAATAATTAGGAGGACTACAGAACAAGACAGAACATGATAACGATATTAAAGAAGAAACATGCAAAAGGGGGCATCTGCATTTTGATCATTATACGTTCCAAGTACACAAGCACCAGAGAGAAGCACTTGGAGGATGAAAGTGGATGCTGGGGCAGGAGATTCTTCCCCTCCTGTGTATGACCGGGCCTCTCGATGCCCCCAGACCAGCTTAGGGGTCTGCTTCCAACAGAAAACAGCCAGCTCTTCAAGGCAGGGAGGTCTCATGTGCTAAGAGCCCATTCAGGAAGCCACTTCTGAAGGCTCAGTGATCAGGTCTCAGAGCAGATAAAGCCCCACAGTTGCCAAGGAGGCAGCTATTCTAACAGGCTTAGTTACACTTATCCTCTAATTAGTGCACTTTGAGGATAAGCTTTCTGTATTTAAAAATATTATATTTACCATCTAAATGACAGACCTCAAACTATAAAACTCTTAGAAGAAAACACAGGGGAAAAGCTTCATGACCTTAGATTTGGCAATGTTTTCTTGGATGTAACACCAAAAGCACAGGCAAAAGTAAAACTATATACACTGATAACAGGTAAACTGGACTATGTTAAAATTTAAACGTCTGCACATCGAAGGATACAAGCAACAGAGTGCAAAGGCAACCTACAGAATGGGAGGAAATATCTGCAAATCATGTATCTGGTAAGGGACTAACATCCAGAATATATAAAGAACTCTTACAACCCAACAACAGCAACGAAAACCAAGTAACTGCATTTTAAAATGGGCAAAGGACTTGAACTATTTCTCCAAATATGATATACAAATAGCCAACAAGCATATGAAAAGATGCTCAACGTCACTAATCATTAGGGAAATGCAAATCAAAACCACAGTGAAATACCATCTCACACCCCACATCCATTAAGATCGACACTATTTAAAAAGAAAAAGAAAGAAAGAAAATAACAAGTACTGGTGAGGATTTGCAGAAATTGGAATCCTTGTGCATTGCTGGTGGGAATGTTAAATGGTACAGCCATTATGAAAAACAGTATGGCTTTTGAGATTAAAAATAGAATTACTATTTAAGCTTACAATCCCACTTCTGGGTATATACCCAAAAAACTGAAAGCAGGGTCTCGAAGAGATATTCATACACCCATATTCACAGCAGCATTACTCACAACAGCTAAAATGTGGAAGCAACCCAAGTATCCATGGACAGATGAATGGATAAAGAAGATGCGGCATGTATATACAATCGAATATTGTGCAGCCTTAAAAAGGAAGGAAATTCTGACACACGCTACAACACAGATGAACCTTGGAGGACAGTATGTTGAGTGGAATCAGCCAGTCACAGAAGGACAAATCCTGTAGGATTCCATATGAGATTCCTAGAGGAGTTACATTCAGAGACAGACAGGAGAATGGGGGCTGCCAAGGGGAGGGAGAGTCGATGATTAACCGGGACAGAGTTTCAGTTTTGCAAGATGAAAAAGTTGGTTGTACAGAAAGGGGAATGTACTTAGCTGAACTCTACACTAAAAATGATTAAGATAAATATTACATGTATTTTACCACAGTCAAAAAATTTTTAATTATGTTTATTTTGATACATAAATTATTTGGGGTATGTCTAAGTATCAGAAAACTTTTTTTAATTCTATTGAATTATAGTTGATTTACAATGTGTTAATTTCTGTGCAGCAGAGTGACTCAGTTATACATATATATTCTTTTCCACATTCTTTCCCATTATGGTTTATCACAGGATATTAAATATAGTTCCCTGTGCTATACTGTAGGAGCTAGCTGTTTATCAGAAAATGTTTAAAAAGAAACCCAAAACAACGGATAATACTTCTCAAAAGTGTATACTATTAAAAGTATAATAGAATACCTATACTAGTGAAGGTATAAATACACCACTAAAGAATGTCTGTAAAGAATTCTCTAAGGCTCCCCATTTTCTACAAGCCATGTATTCACAGGAAATTGAAGAGACCCTATTTATGAACTTTTAGCTGATATCTCCTCATGGATGTAATCCAGGCCAAAAACAGAGAAAGGCAGAAATATCTCCATCTCTGAAGAATCATAAGAAAATTAGGTCATAATCATGCTCTGTGAATCCCAACATTTGAGAAAATGTGAGCAGGTGTTATCGTAAGGACCTTCAAATCTGACTGCAATTTCCCCTCCATTCTGTGATTCATACATCCTGGAAACTTCAGGTTTTTAGAGCTTATACTAAACAGAGTATTTCCACAAAGAATATTTTAAATAAAATTAACAACAACAAAAAAAGAAAAAATAGAAATCAAATAGCAAAATGACAGGTATAAATTGATAACCACTTCAGATGTGAAAGGACTGAAGCCCTCAAACAAAAGGCAGACGCTGTCAGGCTGGATGTAAAGGCGGGACCATCTGCCATCCCCCTGACACACAGACAAGGGTGCAGGACAATAGTGGCTGTGAGAGGCCTCTTTTTGTAAGGCCCCAGCTTCGAATGGTTTTCACATTTTTAAAGGGTTTAAAAAGAAAAAAACAGGGGACTTCCCTGGTGGTCCAGTGGTAAAGAATTCACCTTGCAATGCAGGGGACATGGGTTCGATCCCTGGTGAGGGAACTAAGATCCCACATGCCAGCGGGGCAACTAAGCCCATGCGCCACAACTACTGAGCTTGCGCACCTCAACTAGAGAGCTCGCGTGCCGCAGACTACAGAGCACTCGCCCTGGAACCCGCCACAGCAACAGAGGCCGTGTGCCCTGGAGCCCGTGCATCACAATTAGAGAAGAGAAAACCTGCATACCACAACTAGAGAGAAGCCTGTGCACCAGAACAAAGAGCCCGCGCCCCCCAACGAAAGATCCCACATGCCTCAGCAAAGATCCTGCGTGCCACAACTAAGACCCGACACAGACAAAAATAAATTAAATAAATAAATAATAAATCTTAGAAAAGAAAAAAACAATAAAATACATGGGACTCTGACCTAAAATGTTTACTCTCTGGCCCTTTAAAGAAAAAGCTTGCCAACCCTTCAGCCATAATAATATCAAATTACACTTTAAGACAAGAAATCTAACGTGAAACAAAAAGGGACATTTCATAACAATAAACGGTTAATACATCTGGAAGATACAAAAGTTAGAAATGTAATTGCACCTAACCAGAGAGTCCCACCCAAAATATGTGAAAGAAACCTGACAGAAATGAAAGAAGAAATAAACATTTCAACAACAGCTGGAGATTTCAATAGCTCAAAAGTTTAGTCTAACACCATGGATGACACAGTTGCAATTTTGGTTTTAAATGTCCTATTGACTGCAACAAACACCCACTGTAAGCTGGGGTTCCGGACGCAGAACCTGAAGAAGTTACTTGGCGTTTGTGTCCCTCAGACCACGGCCTGAGCACCGGCAGCCACACCGAGCCTCCCAAGAGAAAATAAGCTGTCTTCCCTGAGGTGCTGACAGAAGCACTGATACCCGCTCTGGGTTATACACTGGCCCTCCCCTTTGAAGGGACACGTTTAACTGCTGGAAATGCTAAGACACCTTGAAGCTGCTTCGTAATCACGAAAAAGCTACAGGCCTGCCTGGCTCCAGGAAGGATGGAGAAGACGGCTAAGCGGCCACATGGATCGGACTCGAGCTGGGATGCCCTGGCCGCAGAGCAGATGAGGCAGATCCCACAGCCTAAGGTCCTCGCCCTCAGGAGGCTACCCGCCCTCCATGACACGCCAAAGTTTCCACACCCAGCAGACTTCACTGAGGTCTCCATAAGTAAAACTGGAGATAGACCATTAACCAACACATCAGGCATGAAGACTGGAACTTACGTTACTTCTCAGGAGTTACTTTAAAATATGAAATCTACCTAGATGGGAGGGCAGTTTGAGGAGAATGCATACATGTTTATGTATGGCTGAGTCGCTCTGCTGTGCACCTGAACTATCACACTGTTAATCAGCTATACTCCAAAATAAAATAAAAAGTTTAAATGGAAAAATATATGTATATATGTATATAAACTGAAAAAAAAAGAAATCTACAATTAGACAATATACTCAAGGCTTACGAGCTCAATTTAATCTCTCCTTTGGGAAAAAATAAGAATTCTTATTTGACAGATAAGCTAATTAGGCAAACACAAAACCTACCCATCCCAATGGTTTATCTTCATGGTAACCAGGTGGTCTATCATTGGTTGTGTGTATTCAGGAAAGCCGGCAATAAACGTGCTGGAAAAAAACAATATTCAGAGATGATGAGAATGTGGAGGAACAGGAACTCACACACGACTTACGAGAACGTAAAACGGTACGACCGCTTTCAAAACCAGTTCGGCAGTTTCTTATAAATAGACAGAAATCCCCTTATAAGCATGTATCCAAAAGAAATGAAGATATATACATCCACAAAAAGACTTCTAAACAAATGCTTAAGCAGCTTCATTCATTCGGAGCCCAAAACACAAAACAACCTAAATGTCTATAACAGATGGACTAACAGATAAACTGCGGAACAGCCACAGACTCAAGACAGCTCAGCAACAAAGAGGAACAAGCTACCGACACACACAACAAGCATGACTCTCAGAAACCACTGCGCTGACAGAAAGAAGCCAGGCACAGGGGCCCATCCTTTCTGACTCCACTCGTGTGACATTCTACAAAAGGCATCAGCGAGCTACGGGCGGCTCCCGGAGCCGAGGTGCTGAGCCCTCCATATCTCAGTGACGGCGCTGGTCACCCAGGTGTGCGTGCTGCCAGCACTCGCTGAACTGTACGCTTCATACGAGGACAGCAGATGGAGCATAATTATGCCTTAAAAGTAAGAGTTACATCTCCTGAAAATACCACAGGAGAATTAAAAAAAAAAATCTCCAAGTGGGACAGGCCTTTCTAATTAAGACTCAAAACCCAGAAGCCGAAAAAGAAGAGACCGGTACATTCAAACACTCAACCAAAAGAGAAAAATGCTATCAGGAAAAACACACCATAAACAAAATCAAAAATATCTGCAACTGCTATCACAGACAAGAGCCTTCTGTATAATGGAGTTCTTCCAAAACAATAAGAAAATGCCATCACCTAGTAGAAAAATCATTAAAGTTTACAGAAAAGAAAGAAGATGCAGCTCAAACATTCAGCCTCATTCACTGGGAAATGGAAACTTTTGTCCATCTGTCAAACTGCCAAAGCCAGAGGGGTTGACAGCTGCTGCTGGAAGGCTCTAGAAGCGTACAGAGACACTGCTGGGGACAGCGTCTTGGCACAGCCTCTAGAGACAGCAAGTGGCACTGCCCAGGAAATTGAAAATGTAATGCCCTTTGGTTTAGCAATCCCACTTCTGTTAATTCACTCAGATATAAGCACACAGGTGAGAAGTGCTATATACAAGAATATTCACTTCACATCGTTTATAACAGCAAAAGACTGGACAGAAGCCAATGGCCAGGAAGGGAGATCTACAGGTCACACTCCATGTCCAGATATGGAAGGCTCTCCAAGACGCAGGACGTCACAGGCAGCGTACTGTGTGTGCGCTCTGCTGTATTGTAACAGGACACACAGAGCTGCCTCCTTACTGCTAAGAGCTCATCCTTATTACCGCAGGCAGACCTCGTTTTACTGCGCTTCACAGATGCTGCATATTTTACAAATTGATGATTTGTGGCAACACTGCATCGAGCATGTCGGCACCATTTTCCAGCAGCATTTGCTCGCTTTGTGTCTCTGTCACATTCTGGTAATTTCTGCAACATTTCAAACTTTTGCGATATTACTATTGTATGTGTTATGGTGATATGTGAACAGTGATCGCTCATGTTACTACTGTGACTCGCTGAAGGCTCAGATGATGGCTAGCACTGCTGAGCAATAAAGCATTTTTAAATTAAGGCATGTACATTGTTTTTTTAGACATAATGCTATTGCACACCTAACAGACTAAGGTACAGTGTTAAGCTAACTCTCATACGCACTGGGAAACCAAAAAATTCGTGCAACTCACTTTAATGTGATACTCGCTTTATTACGGTGGTCTGGCCCCGAACCCACAATATCCCCAAGGTGTGCCTGTACTTGACCGAGCCTCTGAAGATGAGCACTTCAGGGGTTCCAACCTTGTGCACTGTGTGCCACCGCTCAGCGTGGACAGAAGGAAGTCGACACACCCACAGGCATGATATGAACCAAATCTCTCTAGAAGACACAAGGAACTGGGGCCAACAGGGAGCCCCAGGGTAGAACCAGGTGCCTGGAAGGAGAGGTGAGACACACTGGTTTTCCCTAAATACCCCCTGCACCTTCTGAATTTTATACCATGAACACGTATCACTTATTCCAAAATATGCACTTTTATACTTCATGCCTCTAAGACACCCAATTGCTTACAAATATTGTCTGAACCTGCCACACCATCCACATAACCCCACCACGGACCTGGCCACCACCCACGTGTTACACAGAGGCTGAGAGACAGAGCGGATGGCACAGAAGGCCAAGAAGGGAGAATCACGATTTTACTCAAATCCTGTGCGGGCACACTGCACGTGCACAGCATGAACAGGGGCGCTGGGTGGACATGCGTGTGCTACAAGGTGTGAGGTCTGGGAGAGTTGAGTCGGGGGAAATCTTTGCTCTGGGCGTGACAGGAAGAAAAACAGAGGCTTCACCAGCAGCGAGGTGGATTGAGAGCCCCCCTAAAGATGATGAAACCGCTTGAGAGAGAGTCAGAAGAAGAAAACAGAAAAGTGAGGACAGCAGAGAAGCTGTTGAAGCTGTCAGAAATGGAGGCAAGACACAATTCCTGGCCCCACATAACCTACAGGCCCCTGGCCCACCCAACAGATAGACCCACCCCAGGCCAGCATCCTGAACCGCCAAAGCTTCCAGAGACGCAGGCAGAGAAAACAGTGGCCTCAAAGAAAAAACACTAAACAGAGGTCGGCCACCTGAGTTCTAGTCCAAGCTTTGGCACCAACTAGCGGCTGACCTTGGAGAAGACGCACAGTTGGCACTGCCAGCCCAGGCAGCGCTCAGCACTTACTGAGCACTCAGTCTGCACAGCGGCCAAGTGCAAACCAAGAGGGGCGTCCACCACAGGGCGGAGGACTGGGGGAGCTGAGTCAAGGAGGATACATGGCCTGCTGGGGGCCGGGAGGCAGGGTGGTGGTGTGACATAGAGAAAGCGCTCCGTTCTGCACTCAGACAAGTGACGGGGGTGGGGTCGTGGAGGCTCTGCAAGTGTACAGGACAGTGAGAGCTGGGCTACGGTGACAGCTGACCGGACAAGCAGAATGAACATTTGAGGGCTGTTAGGGATGCAAGAGTGACAGAACTAGGTCACCAACCGGACATGGGGAATGAGAGAAGGAGAAGCAAAACGGAGTTGATGATGTGGATGGCATGCTGTTCACCGAGTTAGGAAATAAGAGAGAAAGTTCACTCTGAGGTTTCCTTAGTTTGAAGAACTCATGGGACAGGAACGTGCAAAATGACTGGAAAGCAAACTACTAGAAAGCAAAATGTGACAAAATGCTTCTCTAGAAGGATGCAGTGTTGTGGTGCCAGCAATCTGTTAAGGAAATTTACAACTGCAAGAAGACAAACCAATAAAAATTGCTCACGACTGCTCGTTAAGTCACAGCAGAAAACAGCTGGGCAAACAGAAGAACCACCCATATGCACACATCCAAAGCCAAGGGGCCCGGACGACCACCAGCTGGCGAGAGGAAGACAAGCTGCAGTCCACGCGGTGGACCACTACTGAGCAGCATGGATGAACGATGACGTACAGTGACAGGAGCCCGCATGCCACGGGACTGTCCTGCAAGTTCTAGAAAAAGTCAACTCCAGTGACAGAAGGCAGCTCAGAGGCTGTCAGGGCCAGGGCATGAGGGAACTTTCTGGAGTGACAGAAACATTCCCTGTGTTGACTGCAGCAGTGGTTACACATCTGCCAAAACCCACAGTTTAAATTAGTGAATTTTACTGTATGTAAATCATATGTCATGAAATAGGAGAACAAAAATAAAAAAATAAAATAAAAAAATAAAACAAAAATTTAAAAAAAAACCCTTTGTTTTGTCTTAGGAATACACAGGATGCTGAAAGAACAAGCCACGGACCAGGAGAAAACATCTGCAGATCATGGACCTGAGAAAGGATTTGTATCCAGAGCGTAGGAAGAATTCTCAAAGTCTCAGTAAGAAGAAAACAACCAACCCAATAGATAAACAGGCAAAAGATTTGTCCAATAAGCCCGTGAAAAGATGCTCAACGTCATTAGTTGTTAGGAAAACACAAATTAATGAGCTCCTCCTGCACATCCATCAGAATGGCTACGATTAAAAACAATGACCACACCAAGGGCTAGCAAGGACAGGGTAAAATGATGCAGCCACTCTGGAAAGCCACCTGGCAGTTCCTTGAAACAATCAGGATCCAGCCACTTCACTCCCAGGTGTTTAACCAGATAAAGGAAAGCACCTGCCCAGAGACAGACGTGCACACGAAGGTGATCAAAGCCCTAACCTGGAAACCTCTAGATGTCCCTCACAGGGGAAAACGTGGTTCATCACACGAGGGAACTAGGAACGCGTGGGCACTCATGCAGGGAGGACACATCCGAGAGAGCAGGCAGAGTGCAGGCGGCCAGAACAGCACCCAGAGCCCACACCACACGACTCCATTCACCCAACGACCCAGAGTGACAGGAACAGACCGGTGCCTGGAGAAGGGGTGCCCAGAAATCCTGTGGAGACAGGTCTCTATCTGCATTGTGGTGACAAAGCTCTGTGCCCGTCAACACTGATAAGAACCTACACATTAAATACGTTCAATTTCCTGTGTGTCACCAGCACCGTGACAAAGCTCTGAGGCAAAAGTAGAGGTAAGACGGTGCTGGTCCCCCCCACCTGATGGTCTTCATCCACATGTTTCAATTCCCATCCGTGTGTCGCACACTCCCGTCTCCAGGAGAATCATCCGCACATCGGCCCATGCGTCCACTCAGATGTGCTGTGAGCCCCGCGTGTTCAGTGAATCTGAGCTCCGGACCTTCCCCAAAACCCACAGGCGTTTTCTCCCTCATGGTGCACCCCAACACCTCCACTCTCCTGACCACACCCACTCTCGCCAGAGGACCCAACCCTGTGCCCTAGCTGTCCCCTGACCATGTCTCGCACCTTGTGAGGGGCCCTGACCACCCTCTGATCATCCCCTACCTTGTAAGGGGGCCCTGTCTCCTCGCTTCCAGTTACCAAAATGCAGTCACAGTGGTATATTCAAAATGCAGATCTGACCGTCAAACCTGGTTCCCTGACCTCAGGACAACCCAAGGCCCCACTCTGGCTCAGAAGCCCCACCACCCCGGGCTGACTCTGGACCCTTCCCTGCAGGGCTGTCCCCTACCCCACACCAGGCTCCCTGGGCACAGTTTCCTCTGCCACGTGCCCCCCTCCCCTTTGCCCTGCCGTCCAGGCTGACAGCAGGACCCTGGGTGTCGGCCCTGCCTTGGGGCAAGGGAAGAGCTCCCCCAAGCGCCCTGTGGTGATGGGGTACAGCCACAGACCCTGTTCCCCATGACTGCTGGACCCCTCCTCACAGACTGCCTCTCATCCACAGAAGTGTGCAGAACCCTCTGTGGAAGACAGACCCTGAGCCAGCCCATCTATGAAACGCAGACCAGCTCAGAGACCTCAGCCATAAGAAAAGCATGCCAAGGCCAAAAACTACGAGTTCTTTTACCCATGAAACTCAGGCAAAGGTAAGAGATTCCCCATGTAAAATATATGTTCAAATATTAACAATCAAAGGAAACAGAATTAAAATAGGAAAGAACTGATAAGGCACAGAAGACCATTAAATGTTGAGGAAAGGTCGAAAGGATGCTAAAAATACAGTGTGCTTGGTCAAAGATTGTTTCTGGGAAGGAGGCCAAATGCCACATTAAAAAAAACAAACAAAAAAATCTGTCCATGCTGGTTATGGAGAAATGTAGTTTCTGCATGGTCTGCACAGCAGGGGTATTAGGGAATCTACCCATAAGACCCATACTAGTTAACAATTTTAAAAAGCACTGGCGTGTTTCCTCTCCCAATTTAAGGCAAATAAGTCACTTCATAAAATCATGCCCGTCTTGTATTAGTGTTGCAATGAGTTAACTAAGACATGTGGACTCACTGCCCCACTACTTACTTACTTAAATTAAGTTTTGATGTGATTTCTGCAAACCACAGTTAGGGATGTTAAATATTTATTCCTTGACCTGATTTCTCAAATACCTCTTTCTCACTCATCTCACAAACAGGCTAGAGATAACTTCAACTTGGGAAACACTACTTTATTGAAACAGAAAAAGAAGGACAGTCACTACCAATCTAAGAATTCATTCTGAGAAACTCCCCAGTGGAGCAGCGGCCATACAGAAAGCAATGCCCAGTTTTGGCTTGTGGCTATTCTCTGTAAAAGACCAAGCTCTCAACGAAACAGGCTGGTTTAAGAGAAAAATAATCACCCAGCACTGTTCTTGAAACTCTTAATACCTCTTTAAGAAATGAGCACCCTTCTCAGGACCAGACCCTGCACTCCCCTTCTCCAGTCCACCCCTGACCTGCTACTGTCCCTTTGGATTCATTTGCATTTTGCAAAGTTTTATGTAAACAGAATCATACACGATGCACTCTGTCCAATCAATCTGAAACAAAAGTTTCAAAAGTTTTCAATTCCTTTTTTAACTTTCCACACATAAATTTACCCTTAGTGGACCTTCCAGGCTGAAGAAACCAAATGGTGGAAACCGATCTGTGACTCAAAGAAATCATTATATTTTGTGATGAATATTAAAACTTACCTTATAACTAGGAAACAGTTAGATCTGTTACCAACAGTGAAGTAGTCAGCTGTGGTCAAAATATCAATCCCGTGAGGGAAAGTGCCCTAATGAAAGAATAGAGTGGAGAAAAGAGACAAAAATTCTTTTATTGAGTAAAGGCATTTTCAAAGTTTGATAATCAAATCCACATATGTTACTTTTATGAACAAAGAAGCTTGATATAAACAAAGCTAAAACTACACACCACTTAACCGAACTCAACCAAGGACTTCCAAGTCAGGTCACTTTACTAACTGCCTCTCCAAGGCTGGACACTGTGCTAAAATTATTTGAACCACTTAAAAATTTTTTTCCTAACAATTCAAGCATTTCAACTTTAAAATGTTGTAAGAGCCCTTTCTTTAAACCACACACCATAAAAAGACATCAGGTTTCGGCAGAATTAAAGCTTCCGATTTCATTCAACCCGTGCCCCGGCCGCCAGAAGGACCCCAGCGTCCCCTCAGAAGGGCCGGCGCCTGCCTGGGCTATGAATCCTGGACAAGAGCCCACCCCCCACGGCTGGCAGGAGAATGAACAAGACAACGACTGGGAGGCCCCATGTGGGGGCCTGACAGCCAACACCCAGGACCAGACTCTGAAACAGGGGGTTGGGGAGTTGGGGACAGCCCCCCTTAACACACTCAGGGACACACTCCCAGCCTAGGTCCAGGCCCCACCCCAAAGTCTGCAAGTTATTATTGATACCACTCTCTGGTAACAATACTTGAAAATCTGAAAACAAGACAAATAGGTTTTTTTTTTTGGGCTGCGTTGGGTCTTCGTTGCTGTGTGTGGGCTTTCTCTAGCTGCGGCGAGCAGGGGCTACTCTTCATTGCGGTGCATGGGTTTCTCATTGTGGTGGCTTCTCTTGTTGCGGATCATGGTCCCTAGAGTGTGTAGGCTCAATAGTTGTGGCGCGTGGGCTACAGGGCACATGGGCTTCAGTAGTTGTGGCTCGCGGGCTGTAGAGCACAGGCTCAGTAGTTGTGGCGCATGGATTTAGCTGCTCCACGGCATGTGGGATCTTCCCAGACCAGGACTCGAACCCTTGTTCCCTGCATTGGCAGGCGGATTGTTAACCTCTGCACCACCAGGGAAGTCCCCAAATAGTTTTCTAAAAGGACATAAATGACAAACTTTCAACCAAGGAGTGAATGCCTTGCTGTCACCAACCATAGGAGGGTGTGGTGAGGCTTGGGTCCCCAGAGCCCTTCCCCACTCTGAGCAAGCCGTAGACTATGGACCCACTGACTGCTAACCTCCCACACTGTCTCGAGGGAGCCCTGCATATGAAGAACTTGGGATCTGACTCCAAATTGTCAACAGACCCCAGCATGTCCGTCACGGACACAATGTCAGAATCAGAGGTTTGGTTCCCAAGCGAACCTAAAAGCCTATCAGTCTCCCGACACAGCTCAGTGCAGGGGATGGCCCCCACCACCCAAGAGGCAACCGCACGCCAGGCTGACTCCTGCTGGACTCCAGTCCACCCCAGACCAGCCTGAGGCCGAGTCAGATAAAGGCCACTGTGGCTGCAGGAGGAGGTGGTGCCCTTTGCTCCACCACCCAAGCCTGCCGCCCCCTGGGCAACGTTCAGATGCCTCCTGACACCCCAAGATCTTCTTGGTCCGGCCACTGCATGCCGAAGTGTCACATCTCTGTCCAGACAGCTCATCCCTGCAAGGAGGGACAGAACGGACAGAGGGGGCTGTGTTCCAGCAAATCCCTCCCAAGGTTTCTCTGGGAGCCGGGAGTGGAGGCTCAGGACCCCTCGCTCAGGCCTGAGTCCCCGGTAGGCAGAGGTGAGCCTGGACGGAGAGATGGGCGCCCCCACCAAATTCCTACTGCAAATTCCCCCGTCGCTGAAGGTGGCCAAAGACAGGGTCTGTGCTCGCACCCAGGAGCCCGGAGGACATCCCACCCCAGGGCCGTGGACAAACACGCCCCCTGCTGCCCCTCACTTGCGCTCCATGCCCTCAGCAAGTCCATCACACATGGCCTCGCCCCATGTCTGGGGATACATGTGCCCTCTCCACACTCCCCTCCCACGCCCCCATTTCCTTTGGCAGGTTCACATCCTTCTCCTCCTCGGTCCTGTCAAGCTGCAGAAGGATGTCACTGAGTGCAAGCCCACAGTACGCACCTCTTAAACATCGGCATGGCTTCCCCTGGACTGCGCAGGCCGGTTTTACCATAAACACCAGTGCACGGGGAGACAAGAAGGGTAAGGGCACAAGGACCCTAGCTGCTCACCTTCATTCCCTGATGGACCCCCCAACCTGAGTGGCCCCCACGCTCCGACTGCGCAGGGAGCAGTACTGCCCAGCTCCTGACTGCCCTGGTGTCTTCTGGAACCTGGGGCTCTGCCGACAGGGGTGCCGTGGGGGCTGGAGGTGGGAGGGAGACACCTCTTCTCCTGGGTACTTTCAGGGTACCCAGTCTCCCCTGGCTCAGCCTCCAGCAGTTCCCTTCTTGATCACAGCCCCGCCCTCCTCTGCAGGCCCAGATCTTGGCCTGCGGGCCCCTCGACAACCCCACATTTCTCCCTGTCAGCCTCCCTCGTCCTGCAGGCAGCACTTGCTGCCCTGACACAGCGAAGCCTGTCGCCACCCGAGGTTGGCATCTCTGTCTAGTGACCAGCTTTCTTCTAAGTTTTCAGGGCTCCAGGTTTTCAGGACTAAGGGACACCCAAGGATACTGGGTCTCAGTCACCCCCCAGCCACGGAAGAAAGGCTGTGACCTTACTGGGCTCCTTCCACAGACAAGCACACCCGCAGAATGAGGCAGCACCCCAACAATTTCAAGGTAGCACGAATTCAAGTTCAAGATGAGTGATTTGGTTCCCTCTGTCTTTGGCAATGACTGTGGAATCCGAGACTTCGTTTGGACCCATCTTGGCATCAGTTTAGCCTTAACGTTGCATTCAGAACTGGACACCTCATCTCAAGGCCCTGGCCCCTCCCACACACACGCTCACAGCTCACAGCACAGGCTGCAGAACCTCCAGCTAAGCCTCCCTCCTCTCCGCCCCTTGGCTGCTCTGTCGCCTTTGATGGAAGGTCAGCACGTTGGCCGCCCTCCACAGACCTGGTCCAGCCTGAAGCCCCGCTGGCTCCTCTCTCTGCTCCACCCTGAGTGCTGGGGGACCCCTCGCCAACACCCAGGCCATGTGGACGGAGCGCCTCACCCAGCAGCCCACACTTCCGGGAGAACTTCCCACCGTGCCCCAAACGACACCTCTGTGGAAGCCACAGCTGCAGCATCACCCCCTCTCCCTGGCCTTTGGCGGCCCAGGAAGGGCGAGTGGACCCAGCACTGGGAACGCAGGCCCCGGTTCAACAGCAAGGCCAGCCCCGCTGTGGGAATCCTGACAGACTCGAGGGCATCCAAGGGGACAGTCCCTGCATGCACGCTTTCTCGCAGACGTCCAGGCAGGAGTCTTGGAATCCCGTGTTTGTCCAAGCCTTCCCTCTTGTGCACGCCCACCTCTCCCGTCCTCCCACCTGCTGAGCAGCCACTCTGCGTGGGCTCCCCTTGGTCCTGCAGCCTGACCTCTGCCCCTCAAGGCCCATCACCGCTTGTCCCCAGTGTCACCTGCTGATCCCCAGGCCCACAATGCACTCACCTCCAGCCCAGATCTCTCTCCTGGGCTCCCCTGGCCATGGGAAACTGACCCTTGAGATGGCTAATTTGCTGCCAGACTGGCCACGTGTCCCAGGGTGGTCATCGTCACACACAGTATGAATGACTTGGGGATAAAGGCCACACCTCCCAGCCCAGGCTGACCGCAATAAGAGGTTCAGGGCCGGGGGCACGATGTCAAGTCAGGAGGGGCCATGGGGCGGCTGGCAGGCAGAAGCTGGCTCCTTCCACACGTGGGACAGGCAGGGGTCACGTCTCTGCCCCTGCCCTGCCAGGCTCCTCTGCCCACACCCCTCCAGCGCCCACGGGCAACTGCTGACATCAGAAGGCCCCCGGCAATGCACAAGGCACTGATTTCTGACGTGTGTGAAAATTACTTACACATTCAAGTTTCCTGTAAAACAACAACTAATTGTTTAAAACTTGTGTCAACACTCACCTGAGTCACATTATGAGTGAATCTGCGACCAGAAGCCACAGTGTGAAGTACTAGCTTATTCTAGGTGAATTCTTTACCCACGTTTGTAGCTTTACTATTTCTACTTCTACATCTACAGGAAGTTTTAGGAATGAAGATTTTTGAAAATAGCCATACCTGTCTTCCCACGTTCTCCTGGAAAGCAGCCTAGGAAGAGAAGCACAAACACAGCAGTGAGTTAGGTGTGCACGCGCTGGACATGAGTGATGGACGCACAGCAAATCCAGTGCAGGACCAATGAGCCATGACTGTTTTTTAAATAAAGATCCTCAGTGCTGGCCACTCAGAGCCTCAAGGGTGGTTTATCTTTCTGATTTTACATCCTGGTGTGCTTTAAAACCATGATTTAAGAATTTTATAAAATCAGCTTAGCGGCCCAATGCTGAGCTTCACACCAAAGCCTAATTCAAGGTCTTAGATACAAAAATAAGAATAGAGTCATGGGCTTCCCTGGTGGCGCAGTGGTTGAGAGTCCGCCTGACGATGCAGGGGACACGGGTTCATGCCCCGGTCCGGGAAGATCCCACATGCCGCGGAGTGGCTGGGCCCGTGAGCCATGGCCACTGGGCCTGCGCGTCCGGAGCCTGTGCTGCACAACGGGAGAGGCCACGGCAGTGAGAGGCCCGCATACCGCAAAAAAAAAAAGAAAAAAAAAAGAATAGAGTCATATCTGTTTGGTTAACTAAAAGCCCAAAACACAAATCATTTTCCTGGGGATGTGTGAGGACAGCTCACAGGACAGTGATCCTGAGTGCCGGGTCTCCCCATGCTGCCTTCCCCAGGACCTGCCACGGACATGCTCCACGTCCTGCTCACAGGCCCAGAGCTGGGCTATTCACAAGGTCAAAACATTACCTTAGAATGAGGCATCCTTAGGTGGACCTTCTTGCCACCAGCTAGTAAACGCCCAAGGCGTGCAGCTGCGCACAATGCAACCTCATCGCCACGCGCCATCCACCAGAGAGACAGGTCAGAGGGCAGAGGGCGGGTGGCTGGTGGCTTCAGGGAGCACCTGGGAGGGGTGACCCTGCCTGTAGACGCAGCCCCAATGCCTGGGGCAGGAGCTTCCTGGAAATGAGGTCGTAACCTCTAGGGCTTTCATTTCAGCTACAACTTCATCATCCCCTGCGGGGTGCTGGGAGGAGCACATGCAGTTGTGCACAAGGAATCAAGACAACGGAACACAAAGACCCCCACGTGATGTTTAAATGTGCACCCGACACCTCTGGCAGGAAACAGAGAAAACCAGAAACTTGGTCGTCTCCAAGACCTCGCACTTGGTGGCCCTGGGGAGGCACAGCTGGACTGGCACTGCCCCAAGGGCCCTCATGCAGCTTTCACACTGGGAGCAGGGAGACTCGACTTTTGCTATGTACCATTTTGCACCTTTTGCAATAAATTCATTAAAGAAAATTTTAAAGCAAAAATGAAACCAACCAAAAGGCAATGGAAAAAAGATACAATGCCAATTTACGTAACATGCAATATTTAGGAACACATTTACTATTCTGGTGACATCATTTAAAAGGTAAAAAATAATACGAGATGTACATGAAAAAGCACAAGTCCTAAGATGGTGACACAATGTTGAAAAAAAAGAAATGGGAGGAATGGCTCTACCCAGTATTAGGGTTACTAGAGAGCCATGGTAACCCAGACAAAAAGACAGACACAGATTGATGGGACAGAACAGAGAAAATCTTTAGGATCGAGAGCTAAGTAACGAATTCTCAGACTTGACACCAGAAACATGACCCATAAAAGAAAAAACTGGTAGGTTGGATCTCATCAAAATTAAAAAAACTCTTGTTCTCGTGAAAGACCTTGTGAAGAGGATGAGCAGACAACCCACAGACTGGAAGGAAGAACCTACAAACCACTCGCCCAAGAAAGAAAAGACTCCTGAACTCAACAATAAAAACAAACAACCCCGTGAGAAAAGGGGCAGAAGACTTTGCTGGGGCTCAGGGCAGGCCACCCAAGCCACATATTGATATTTTGAATTAAAGTTACTTGAGAAACGGCCAGTAGAAGAAAAATGATATTAAAAACACTCTGACTGTGAAAGCAGGAATAAATCTCCCATGTGAAGGTACCCTCCCCATTCCAGGGGGAGAGAAAGTGTCCTCATCACCAGTTAGGGAAATAAACCTTGTCACTTCTTCATGAGCCTCTTTGTTAAATCTTCACAAATAACTGTTTCTTTGTCTGAAAATGATATAGAAACAGCCTGCTTTGGTCACTTTGTGGGTCCCATTTTTATGAGACCTCCGTGTATACGAATTACCTTGTTTCTTTCTCTCCTGTTAATCTGTCTCGTGTCAATTTAATTACTAGACCAGCCAAAATCCACCAAGAAGGACTGGTGTGGGGGGAGGAATTTCCCCCTCCCCAACAACTTAAACAGACACGTCACCAAAGAGGATACAGGTGGTAAATATCACATGAAAACTTGCTCAACATCACTAGCATCGCCATCAGAGAAATGCAAGTTAAAGCCACAATGAGCTACCATCACACACCTAATCAGAGTAACTAACGCAAAAACAATGACACCACCAAATGCTGGTGAGGCCATAGAAAAACTGATCACTGACAGAATGATGGAGGGAAGGTACAATGGTGCAGCCCCTCTGGAAAACAGCAGGGCCCTTTCTTACAGAACTAACCATGCAACTACCATATGACCCCAAAATTGTATTCTTGGCATTTATCCCAGAGAAAGAGAAATTGTGTTCACACAAAAACCTGTCCATGAATGTTTACAGCAGCTTAATTCTTAATGGTCCCAAACCAGAAACAACCCAGAGACCCTACAATACATGAACAATTCAGGCGGCTGTGGCACAGCTGGCCAGGGGACGTGACTCGGCCAGGGAAGGGCAGGAAGGAGGGGCTGCCAGTACTGCCACAGCCTCGATGGACCCTGGGAATCGTGCTGCAGGAAAGGCAGTCCCAAAGGTCACACCGTGTGAGTCCACATATATCACATCAAAAACTAATACGGGGTTTAGTACTAAACATCCAATTTGGCGTCCAAAGAAAAAGACTGGGACTCATAGCTACACCCAGGCTTCAAGGACATCTAAGGTCAAGAGAAGTGTGGCTCCCTGGCCCCATTCCCTCCTCCTGAACCTGCCGCCAGAAGCCAGTGGCCGCTGGGGAGACACATTTGGGGGCCTGCTGGGCACTTTCTAACATGTACAACAACTAGCACTGAACAACCACTTAATGGGACATCTTTTCACAAATTCATAAATATATTCACCGTGATTAACCGGGTGGGCCTCCAGTCTGTCACTCTCCGAGACACCCAAGTATGACGGGAAGGCCATCCTCCCAGGGCTGCTGGTGGTGGTGAGAGCCTCCTGGCACCTGACAACCCGGAGAGGTGGTGCCCCCAGGGCACAGGATGGAGAGAGAAGACAGCTCACCACCCACACTGAGCTCCCACCTCCTGGGCGCTGGGGAAAGAGGCCCGAGCTTGCTGGGCGGGCTCCCAAGGAGAGCACAAAACGAGCACAAACAGGAGCCAAAAAGGACGAAACACGTCTTCACGAGGAAGCAGCTTTGCAGTGAGAGAAATTTCATCCCCAATAATTAGGGACTTGATCCTGACATTTTCAAATGAGCTTCGAACAAAAGCACCTTTCACTGCCTTAGCCTTGCACCACTTAGGTAAGCAGGGGTCACTTAGGTGGTGTTTAATGCAAAGAATTTCTGCTGATTTTAAAGGATTTTAATTTTAACTTGAAAAAAAAATTATTTCTGTCGTTTTATTTCACCTCTTCCCTAGGGTAAAAAGTATCAGTGCTTTGATTTTATTATTGCTTCCCAAAATTAGCTCTTAGGTTCCAATAAACAGAAAAGAAAATATAAAAGAAAATATAAATATATATATATATATTTTTTAGGCCACACTGTGCTGCTTGTGGGATCTTATGTCCCTGACCAGGGATGGAACCCCAGACCCCCTGCAGTGGAAGCATGGAGTCCTAACCACTGGACCGCCAGGGAATTCCCCAAAAGGTAATTTTTAAGGACAGATTTAACAAACGATTCTTACTGTATTTCAATGAGTCTTACAATTACTGCCTGAGGGTAAATATCAGGGCACAAACGTGAAGACTTCTCAAAGAATCACCAGGCTTCCTACTGATGCTCAAGACAAAAGAAGAGAAACCGCAGGACACAGATGAGGTCCTGAGCTTTCCTGGGAAACTTTTCTTGAAACCAGAAAGTTTCAAGGACCCCATGTAATTCAGGGAACAGAGAGCAGACAGGCCATCAGCAGCTGCAAGGGAGCAGGGGGCTCTGTGACCTGATGGAGCCCCTGCCTCTGAGGATGGAGGCTGCGCTTCCGTGTCACCCCACCAACCAAAAAGCGAGGCTGCAATGCTGATCCCTGGCCAGACACTCACTCGTCAAACAGACAGCAGCACCCACTGTGCACACTTGCCCACTCCTGAGCTGTGGACCCTCCAGGCCCCCTCTCCATCCCCACCTGGACGGGGTCAACCCATCCTGACCCACCCTCCACGGGCTATAGCCCACTCCTCGGCTGGGACCCAGAGGGAGTGGGAGCCACCCTCCATGGGCCCCCATCCCCTGGGCATCCCTCCTGCTTCACAAGCCGGTGACCACAGCCTCTCCGGGGAGCCGGTCACAGATCAGAGCCACCCACACTCTCAAGAAAAGGAACAGGACAGGAAAACTTACAGAGGCTGCTCTCCTGCAGTTTACATCTCGGTCAAACACGGCAGCGATCACCAGTGCGCTGTGAGAAAAAGGGAAGGCGATTAATGAAAGGGAATCTGCACAGACGCCTGGGACGCTGACCCCATAGTCTCCCTCCTCCACATGCCCACAAGCCCGTCTGTGGCTCGGGGGCCTTGGCTAAAGAGACGCTCATGGGGCAGCGAGGGTGGCCAACCCCAACTTCATGAGAGCCAGCAGAAGTCACAGGGAGGGTGGCCTCGTGTACAGGCCTCACGGGGCAGGACGAGGACGGCAGGGTCGGGGCAGGATGCCAGGTACAAACAGAGAAACGCGTGGGCAGCCAGCGGGGCCCAGGAGGCCAGCAGGAGCGATGAGTCCTACATCTCCCCAGAAACTGTAGGCAAGCACAGAAAGCAGCTCTGATGGTCCTACCCCCACAAGCCAAACCACGACCGAGCTCCACAAGAAGGAAGCCCCCAGGCTCACACTGTCCACCAGCTTCACTGAAACCTCCCTTCACTACGTGATCACCCTCAACCATCGGGGACAAACCGGAAGGTACTTAAGTGCCCAGTCGGCTTTGGTAACAACAGAAAACAAAGTGGGGACAAAGTGCTGTGTCTAAGTGTGACTTGTAAATTTGCATCTCCTATCAGCCCACAGAGGAAATGTTTGAAAAAGGGTTATTCAGACACACAGAGATCACCTGAAAGGGGTGCTGCCCTCCCACCCGACAGCCATTCTGTTTGGTACTGAAGTTGTAGAACCCAACCCTACAAATCTGTCAAAACCCACAGAACTGTTCACGACAAAGACTGAATTTTCCTGAATGCAAACTAAAAAGAAACTACAGGAAGTGGGGTCCTGCAACAGCAGAGGAAATGTGCCTGCGTTACACAAAGACACTACACTCGATGGATGGGGAGGAGACACGGGAACTCTCTCCTCCGGGGCGGGTGTGTTTCTCACAGGGGAGGGTTAGCAGTTCTGAAACAACTGCATGTGGATGCCGCAGAGGAGGGAGCCAGGATGAAGCAGCACACTGATCACAGGAGGCCAGGGGACCCGGCGCTGGGCTGGAATCGCAGGTGTCCACGCAGTTGGCCAGGCCGGAGGTGCAAAGGATAACACTGTGGGAATGGGAGTGGAATCCAGGTCCTGGATTCTAAATACTACTCTCCACTATGAGGAACACAGACTCCTGGAGGTGGTTGACTCCAGGGCTGGGTTGAGGGAAAAAGAAAAGCCTGGGGCATCCTGTCATGCTAGAAATTGAGAAACCATTAAAAACAAAGGCGCAAGGGGGCAGGGAACACAGGGCACAGAAACCAACCTGAAATTGCTCCCAACAGCCAAAGGCAGAGCAATCTGAGCAACAAAATAACCAACGGTGCTAGAAGATAATCCATGGTCCACACTGACATAAGTAAACAAAGGAGCAAAAGGCAGAGGAGACATGTTTTCCTACGAAAGAACCACCATCGCTAGCCTAGCGCAGTACCCAATGGGTGCTGGGTGTGAAAACTGGATAGTTACAGAGTCTCAAAGTACCCCCAAAATGTTTATTATTTATTTTTAAAAAAACAGTCACTTTACAGACCTCAACTGGCACAGTGAGTTTGGGACGCACCCCAAATGCGACACCAAGATGGCAGGCACATCACCAAAGAGCAGCTGCGGTTTAACCACTGGCCCCACACAACACTCATTCCTCGGTCCCCTTTGTAAGAGGTCGATATTCAGGGAAGCTGGTGAAGGGCTTTTATGGGAACGTCTATTATTTTTGCAATTCTTCTTTAAGCCTGAAGTTAGTTCAAAATTTAAAGTTTTTTTGAAAAGCCACTAAATATCTGAAGATTTTTCAAGATCCAGTGTTAGTATTTGGGGTCCTTTTACTAGTTGAAGCTGAAATTAATTTCAGCAAAACTCTATTAACAGAAAGTTATTCCCCATTCCTCTCTCAACTCTTTATTATATTATAAACTACAGCCAAAATGAGATTTTTTAAAAATACTGGGCTTAACACTAAAGGAAATTCATCACCAGATTAATCGATTCCATTTCAACATCATAATTTTTTTGTTAACAAAATCTTAGAAATCATTAAACTGATCAAGACATTTAATACTGTGATCTTTCAATAAACAAAAATCACACAACTACTGTTCTTTTTTTTTAATTGAAGTATATAGTTGATTTATAATGTTGTGTTACTTTCAGGTGTACAGTAAAGTGATTCAGTTATACATATGTGTGTGTGTGTGTGTGTGTGTGTGTGTGTGTGTGTGTCTCTATTCTTTTCCAGATTCTCTTCCCTTACAGGTTATTAAAAAATATTGAGTATAGTTCTCTGTGCTATACAGTAGGTTCTTGCTGTTTATTTTATATATAGTAGTGTGTATAATGCCATTTGCAGCAACATGGATGGACCTAGAGATTACCATACAAAGTAAGCTAAAAACAAATATATGATATTGCTTATATGTGCAATCTAAAAAAAATTATACTAGTGAACTTACATACAAAAGAGAAATAGACCCACAGACATATAAAACAAATTTATGGTTACCAAAGGGGAAAGGCGGGGAGGGATAAATCAGGAGTTTGGGATTAATGTATACACACTACTGTTCTTAACAAAAACATGTTTGGTGTTTTATTCTAAATGTATTCTCATCATTGATGGAAAGTTAAGTATTATATTTGCATATTAGTTTAGAGCCTTTTTTACTTTTATTTTTTATTAATATTTATTTATTTGGTTGTGCTGGGTCTTAGCTGTGGCAGGCGGGCTCCTTAGTTGTCAGGTTGCATGGCATGCGAACTCTTAGTTGCAGCATGCGTATGGAATCTAGCTCCCCAATCAGGGATCGAACCCAGGCCCCCTGCGTTGGGAGCACAGAGTCTTAACCACTGTGCCACCAGGGAAGTCCCAATAAGAGCCTTTTGAAAAACTCCGTAAGATCATATGTATTCTAGGAAAAGATACTAACCAAGAATTTCTGCTTTACTTTAACATCTGACACCAGAAAAATGTTGACATATCTATAATGCCTCTGTACCAAAAGTCCACATTTTACACTGAATTCTTGAAATTTCCTGTCAATCTATTTATCCTAAATTACAATTTTTAAATTATGGAACACTGATTAATGAGGAGAGAATGGAAAAAAACGTAGAGAATAAACTTAAAATCACCTGCCATCCTAACCCTACAGGCCACCATAACCCCTGTAAGGTCACTACTAAGTTATGCATCGAACCGCTCTGACTACCAGGCCTTCCAGCTGTGGACGCTCTGGCCCTGCCTGGGGCAGGCTGGGCCCAACTTCAACCTAGCTCCTTGGTGCAGCCGAGACCACTGAGCCAAGTCCAAGTTCCACTCTGTGCCACCGCCGCGCCGTGCAGGTCAGCCTGCGGGGCCTGCTCTGTGTGGCCAAACGGAGACAGCATGGCTTCAAGTCTGTCCGCTTACGCTGTGACTGAGCCAAAACATTAATGAACTCCTGTGCCGAAGGGTCCTTCCCAGCTTTGTCGTGTGTGCTACCTCCTTCCAGCCCCTCCCCTGAACCTCAGTCGGCAGCTGCAGGGAAGGGGCTCTACCTCCTTCACTCTTCCAGTACACGCTCCCCCATAGTTACCTGGCAGT
Organism: Grampus griseus; assembly: GCF_964374135.1. NCBI lineage: Eukaryota > Metazoa > Chordata > Mammalia > Artiodactyla > Delphinidae > Grampus > Grampus griseus. Next base: position 12,808,063 of record NC_139014.1, on the reverse strand, counting down.
GACGGGGCCCAGGCCAAGCTCGGGCGTCCCCACCACAGGTGACGCCGCTTACGTTCTCCTGTAGACCCCTCTCTGTGTTCGGCCTGAGGTGGGTCTGTGGGCCTCCCGCGCCCCCGTGGCAAGGTCCAGCCCACTTGGCTCGGTCCCTGTGGTCACTTGCCACACAGCAATGATTCCTGGAGAGACTGTGTGTCGTGGGAGCCCGGCAGAAACCCCCCTGAATGGCACGCAGTGGTCTGCCTCTGGGCGCAAGCCTCCTGTCCCGTCACGGTGAACACACCCTGCCTGTGGTCACAGGAGCAGACCCCGAGCTCACAAGGGCCACAGGGCCAGGCCACCGACTCAGACACGCAGGGTGAGGCTCGTCCGAAGGCCAGCTTCTGAAGGGCTTGCGTTGGCTACAGCCTGAGAACCTGACCCTGGGGCACTAGAGACAGGCCCAACCGCCTCCATCAGGTTGTTTCTGCATTCACAAGTAAATGGCTTCAAATACTGGCTGCTTTATCCATATTTTACCAAACTTCACAGAACACAGTAGGACAAATATAACAAAACCACTTAAAAAGCACAGCTCTTAGTCAAATATAGACTCAAGTTAATTCAACAAATCCACTGTATATATATCTACGAATGCAACAAGTTTTAAATACTGTTCTGATTTGGACTCAATTTTGAAAATTACTCTAATTACACACTTTCAGAACAAAACTGGCTTATCTAGAAATACTAGCATGTTTCAAATAAAAGTAGGTATGACAATATTGTTTAAATATCAACATGAGAGCTCCCCCAGGGCCCCCATGTCCCATGTGCTGTGAAGTTTTCCTCAGCAGGATGGGGCTGAGCATGAGTCATGTGCTTTCACTTAGAATTTCAGTGAGAGGTGCCGGGGCCAGACTGTAGCCAGCAAGGACCATACCGACCACAGCCACTGGGGCTGGAACACTCTCAGGTATCTTCACCTGTTTGCTTTCGCTGGGAGAGTTCAAGTAATACTTCACCCAGGATTTCCCAACACAGAAAGATGGTCTGTGTCAAACAGAAAGGGACTTTCTTTCTTGTCCGAGTCAGGGGAGCTGCGTGCCTGGACCTGCTCCGAGCTCCAGGCACCTGGTTTTAGCAGGTACAGCAAAAAGCAGATCTCACCCCGAACTCAATTGTTGTTAGTTTGTGTAATATTTTGTAGCAATAAAATACAAAATATACTTTTTACCTTAATTAACAGTAATCTTGTCATTTCAAAGTCAAAAACGTTTTAAATATCAGACTAATAATTTCTTACCCATCCGTGTTGTCTAAAGGTTTCAAGTCACATTGGTTTTGGAATAAATTACAAGACGTGGGCTTCCCTGGTGGCGCAGTGGTTGAGAGTCCGCCTGCCGATGCAGGGGACACGGGTTCGTGCCCCAGTCCGGGAGGATCCTGCATGCCGCGGAGCGGCTGGGCCCGTGAGCCATGGCCGCTGAGCCTGCGCGTCCGGAGCCTGTGCTCCGCAACGGGAGAGGCCACAGCAGTGAGAGGCCCGCGTACCGCAAAACAAACAAACAAACAAAAAAAATTACAAGACGCACGTGTGGCTTTCTCTAAATCAGAAGAATCAAAGCTCATACCAGCTGACACAACGGCGAAACACAAGACGTCTTTAAAGTGCTTTTCATTCGCAGCAGAGCTAAAATGGAGTCTGAGGGGAGACCTACCAGGTGGACGGGGGGGAGGAACACTCTGGTCAACAATTGCCACTTAATTTTTCTCGAAAAACAGGAAGGTTACCTTCCCCCTGGAGTCCGTCATCAAGAAACGCTGAGTGGGAACAAGACGTAGCTTTGAGCAATGCTTGCCATTTCCTGATTGTTCAGGACAATCTTGCCCTCGAGGAAGAGATCTGGGAGCCAATCCCCAGGCACTGCCCACGCTGCCCTGCTCGCCCAGCTCGCTCCGCGAGGCTGAGTCGGGCACTGCCCCTGGTGCGGGAGGGGCCCTGCAGGGTTGATGTCAACAGGAGCTCGGCTTACAAAAGAGTTTCAGGTGAGGAAATCGCTAGAAGGTGACAACCAACACACATGCTGGCAACAGGGATCTTTTTTCCTTTTCTTGCAAATTAGCTTTTGATTACTGGTGAGATGGTACTTTCTAGATAATGCACAACCATCCTCTACCATTTTAATTTTATGTGTTTCTTTCTCCCTAAATTACACTTGGCTTTTCAGGAAGTCCTATGTACTTATTCACAAAATAATTATTCCATCTCTTATTGTGTCTGAATATAACGCTTAGGAAATACAGGTTTTCAAAATCGACCAACACTAATTCAAACCATGATTAAAATGACCTAAAAACTTCCTTTTCGGTATTTACAAAACAGAGAGGGTAAGCACATATTCACAGGTGAGGGGGGAAAACAGTTCCTCAGGTTCCTTTAGGAAGGGGAGCAGGCCAGAGCAGTTCCTTTAGGAAGGTGAGCGTTCCTTCCCTGCACGGCTCACTGAGCTGGTGGCCGGCCACACTCTGACCTCTTCCTCTGTACGGGCTGAGCCCAGCCCTGCCCATTATTACCACCACCTGATTCTTTTCATCAGATGTTTCTAGTTCATTTACAGAATTACAGTTTGATCTCAACTGTCTACTTTTGCAGGATCTACTGATGAGTTTGTGAAAGTATAAAGATATCAAGATTTTATCATGTGCCAGGATGAACAGGCTTAAAAGCTGACAATTAAAATGTGGTCACTTATTACAAACCAAGGGAGGCTGATCTCAAAGGACACACCCCAACCGATACTCCTGGGGCAGGGAAGCGAGCGCCCGCAGCGTCCTGCAGACTCACCTGGCACTGTGACTCACCCTTCAGCCCGCCCGCCTGCCTGCTCCACCCCCGGGCCTGCTGTCTAGATGGACCAGGAAAGGCTGGAGCACAGGCTCCCTCGGAACCTGCCAAACTGGACTGAGAAAGCTGCCGGGCATGGCTCCAACGGGCACTTGCTGATCCAGTCCTGGGATGGGCACAGGGGAAGGGGACAAGAGGGGCCTTTCTGAGCAGAAACTCCATGAGGCACTAACGCCAGGGTAAATTAGGAAGGCTGTGAAGCAGGAGTCTCTGGGCTCCCCTGCAAGCTGGTGGTTTCAGCGTATGTAAACTCATCAGTGATTGCTTGGGCGTATCCAAGACGTCAGGGAAATTCAGCCTCCACGGAGATCAAAGGTCCCAGGTGAACCACATGAGTTTCTGCGGACGGACGCTGCCACCAGTACACGCAGCTGTGATCTGTCCCTATTTAAAATGAGTCCCAGCTCAGAAAGCTCGGTGTCCTAACCACCCACCTGCACTCTGTCCCCCTCACATTCCAGTTCCCTCGGGGGCCCCACAGTAGGGCTCAGCCCACCCCTCAGCTGCAAGCAGACCTGCATCACCCTCGTCCAACAGGTGGGCTGCACAGGCCTCCACCCAGCGGGGTCGCTGGTCTCTTCAAAGCCCTCTCCCAACAGGCGCCAGCTCCAGGAAGTAACCCTCTCACCAAAGGGGGTCTTTCCTTTTCTGAATAACAGGGCATCACCCTGAAGTAAGATGTGCCGGTGCCCCTTCAGCCTCCAGGAAAATTGGACGGGAGTATGTGAAGGGCCGCCCACACCAGGAATCCACATTGACAGTCACGCCATGTGAGCAAGGGCCAGGCTTAACACTTACCAGCACTTCTGCTCACCGGCTGGTACTCTGCATTATAAAACCACTGCTGAGATTAGCATTGCAATGGCATCTGCTTTTGGGTGAAAGAGGCTCCCTTCCCAAGCCCAGGGCCTGCACAGAACCCTGCTCTCTGGCCCACGTATGCCAGCAGGGACAGCAGGACTCAGGACCCTATTTCTCTCCAAGTTGGTGACGAGGTCTTGTGACTCTGACGTTCTCACCTACGGGGCAATGAGAAGCTTCTCCCCGAAGCAGAGGACGTGGTGAGTGGGGGCTGCCCACCTCTGGGCCCAATGCCTCTACTGACCCTTCAGCCCTTGGCAATGCTTCTCCCATTGGGCTGAACCAAAGAGAGTCCCTGGAGAAAGCAGGGGCCCAGGTTCCTGCAACCTTCCAAGCTCTCAGCCACAAAGGTTAAACTGAAAAAAGAAGCCTTGTCGGGATGGTTTAACTCTGAAATGGGAATGACCATTTGGAGCCAGATTCCCCCACATCTGCTTCTGGCAGAGGCAGCGTGGCATTTGCAGAGCCAGGTCTGGCTTAGCTCCAGGCAAGCGTCCTTGGAGGAGTGGGAAGCCGTGACACTGAATGAGACAGCACCCAACTAAGGGTTCATCATCCTGTGACTGCTGATGTAAACAATGAGCAAAACACACTTCTTTGCTTCATTCTCTAGTTACAGAAGCAACTTCCAAAAAGCGGAGGAGCAGAACAAGAAAGCAGTAGGCAGCGCCTTCCCTGAAGCTGCATTAAACAGCAAACGATCTCCCGTTTGCAGAGCAATGAGAGAGTGGGGAACGCACGCCCGAGGGCAGGAACAAGGGACAAAGGCACAGGCAGCCTGGTCTCCGCATCCAGGCCTCAGGCCACGGTACCTCCACAAGCCTACTGCCCTCCCACCCCACCTGTCCCCTCCCAAGGATGGACAGGACCGGAAGGGGTCAGACACCTTTACAACCTCCTGGGAAGCAGTGCGTCTCCCTAAGCAGGGGTCAGAATCCTCAAGCTGCTCTGCAGGCTCCTCCTTCGCGTGAGGGTAAAGACTGAGAAATACAGCCTGGCCACGCATCCGGAGCAGTAAACAGGTCTGAGGACCCTCTCCGGACCCTAGAGTGGCCCATGCCCTCCACGGCTTTCCCCCAGGCCCAGCTGGCGCTCAGAAGGTGGGAGGGACCCGATGCGTGGACCGGAGGAGGATGATGTCAGGACAGAGTTGCCGTGCGGATGCTTTGAGACCTGGGGGGTCTCCTGCTCTTTTCACGGCACCTCCTTCGTGGCAGGCGGCCTCCAGGACCTGAGAACAATGTTGCAATCCATCTCCTAGGAAAAGCCATCGGATCAGTGTTACAACCATGACTAACCCAGAGGCTGCCGCCATGCTTAGCCACCTCCTCCAACTTCTTAATCAACAACCAGAAGCAGAGACCTGACCTCCCTTTTCACGTCAAAGGGACTCCAGTCCAACAGGAGACAGGGAAAAAATTAACTCACAACATCACTATACTGAGGACACATCTGTTTTGAATTTTCCAGGGCACAAACACAGGATCCTAAAAGTAGGGCTCAGGCCCACGCGGGTGGCACAGCCTGCTGCCCTCACTGCTCTGTCCAGGAAACCAGGGGAAATGTATTTTTCCAGCCTTGTGAGGCTGAGCTGGTTTTCACTGCACAGGTGCAGACAGTGAAGCAGGCGAGCCAATGCTGTCACTCCTCCACAGTGATTGGAAAATCATTTAACAGGCTTTACCTTGAGATTGCGGCCACGAAGGGCTTCAGTTCCTGAGGCTCGTAGGCCCGTGCGAAGGCCCAGCACACATAGCAGGCGGCGTCCCTGACGTTGGAGCCCACGCTGCAGGCGCCCCGCTTCTCCTCGTATGTCAGCGCCTTCAGGATCACGGTGACAACTGCACATGGGAGACAGAGACCGTGATGCAGCCAAAGCAGCACTCAGCTCCAAAGACGCCGCACCTACTGTACCACAACCCTGCTGGCACCTCAGCCCCAGAGAGGCAGGTGAAAACGTTTCTCAAAAGTTGCCCCAAAACTCCTAGAGAACGGCACGGACATGCCTGCGGGGCCCACCAAAGGGACGCTGCTGGGCCCAAGGAGACACAAAGGGACACAGAGGCCACCAGCAGCAAGGGAAAGGGCTGGCATTTCACGGGAGCAAGACGAGGGTGAGCAGCACCACCTGGGACACCTTCTGATGAGGAAAGAGTATCTGATCCAGAGGACACCGGACCCTGGAGTCCTGCTGTCAAGGGGACCACGAACGATAGACGGGCTTCTAGTTCAGCCGCAAAGCAGTTACCAGCTGGTGAGCAAGCTCGGAGGTAGGAGACCCCGTTACACAGGTGTCCTAGCTCTGCTCAGAGGGCATCTGTGACCTCACCGAGCTTTAGGGCTAAGAACTAGGGTGACAAAGCAAAGCCCATGGTCATTCTGTGCTAACTCCAGGGATAACCCAGATACATTTACTTACCTAAAACACCTGTGATATTTAAAGTAATTTGAAGTCCATACAGATTGTCCTTCTGGTTCCATTTTAAAATGTCTCACTGAGTTTTTAATAGTGCACATGTAATTTTTGATTTTATAAAGAGATGAGAGAATTTAAGACACATGGTAAAAGCACTGTAATGTTTAAGGGAGCTGAAATTGTACTGTATTTACCTATTAAATTTATCAGATTCATGTATTTCAAGTATTTGGGAAAGGTTTGCTTATTAGAGACATGTACTTAAAAAGAAAACACTCATGCATAGGGTTTTAAAAGTATAAAGGTACTGAATTAATTTTATAAATGAACAATTGTTTAAAACCTCTTAAAAGGATTATAATAGTAAAATGTAATAGAAATAACCCTCAGAAAATTTTTAACTAACAATTCAAAGGTAGAGTATTCATTTTTTTACATCACACTCAATGAAATTCTCTGAAAGAACATGCTGAAGACTGAACATCAGTTCAATCTACTGATTCAAAACAGACAACGATGCTGCCGTAAAGCACACTAAACAGCTCCCACAGTGTTTAGAGAAGTATTGAAAGTGAAAATGAAGGCTTCCCTGGTGGCGCAGTGGTTGAGAGTCCGCCTGCCGATGCAGGGGACACGGGTTCGTGCCCCAGTCCGGGAAGATCCCACATGCCGCGGAGCGGCTGGGCCCGTGAGCCATGGCCGCTGAGCCTGCGCATCCGGAGCCTGTGCTCCGCAACGGGAGAGGCCACAACAGTGAGTGGCCCGCATACCACAAAAATAAAAAATAAATAAATAAAAATAAAGTGAAAATGAGTATCTGTTCTGAGAAGATGGCGTGGCCGCACATGCCAGCTCCCGGGCACCAGGGCAGAACCGCTTCCGTGGATCACCATCCAACACTGGGCCACCGAGCACAACAGTGGACGGACAGGTACAGAGCCCATGCCCCCCGGGAGGCCAGGGGTGGGAGCACATTCTTCTATCTGTGCACACGGCCAGAGTCTCCCTGTCTCAGCAGCACCACCCCTCAGGCCACATGTTGCAGACACAGCGAGAGATGTCCAGGGTAGAACTGGAACATGGCAGCGTCCCATGTGGGGCAGGTGGTGCCCAGACAACTCATGCACGATTCTCACGTGCATGAACTGGTGTGAGCGTGTGAAGGTCGATGCATAAGACAGCAGGGGAGATCAACCACTGAACAAAGCGAACAAAGAAAGAGCCAGAGAGCCAGCGGTGAGATGGACAGGGTCACAAAATGCACCAAGTGACCAAAGGCACAGCCAGAGGGGCCCAGCCCTCCCTGCAGCAGCCCCACCCTCTCAGGCACATCTGGACTGGGATCTCCCCTGGGTCTGGGCACCTCAATTCTCTCTTCTCTATCTTCTCTCTCTGCTGTAATCTGCAGTCTGAGAAAAGACACTCAAGGTACGGATTTAAGAAAAACGAAGCGCCAATTATTTGCACATGCAACTATCATCACAGAAATTATCTTCCAAAGAAATGTACCCAGAAACAGTCTTAGGCAAAGAATCAAAAGAAACAATGGCAGAACTGTGAATATTATACACAAATGTCCCCTCTGCCTTTTGCATCTAAAGACTTTTGATTCTCCATAGAGAGCAACAAAAAATAGATGTGATTCTGTACCATTTATTTTGTATACATATGATGATTACTTTTAATAAGATTTGTAAATGTTCACATAAATTTACTTGAAATTACACAAAATAAATGTACTCCAAAATAAAAATCTCAGACATTGTGTTATCAGTTATATGCATCTCAACCAGGACTGAGGACCTCAAGAACATGTTTCCTCAATGTTAGCAGCACCGCAAGGGCACCTGCACTCAAAGTTCTGGCCGGGCACCCACGCTGTGGACACCAAGGTCACTCACGCCTGGAGCTGGCCTTATTCCTCCTCTGTGCAGGCTGAGGACTCTAAACATGGAGCCGCTCTCTTGCCAAGTTCTCATGTCTTCAACCCAATGGCAGTACAACACCCCACACGGGATATGCAAAGGCCCCTCAAATTCCACAACGTCTGAAACAAAGCCCATCTCACCCACACATCCCATGTCAGCCAGTGGCCCATGCCCCTCTGGGGCACAGTTCAGGGCACAGTGGTCATCCCAGGGCTGCCCCTCCTTGCTTCCCTGTGTCCAGTCAAGGCCTACCCCACCCATAGCAGCCACACCTCTGCAGAGGACCCCTTCACTCTGGTCCAGCATCTCCCTGCCCAGCCCCTCCATCACTGCTGGACCACTACCAGCCTCAGCCTCTGGTCAGCCTAGTGACTCACCTCAGCACAGCAGAGCCCAAGCTGTCCATGGCTCCCTCTCGTGAGCGCCCCAGGGCCACTACACCAATTCCCCACTGGCCTCGCATCTGTCTTGGCCACAACCAGGTGCATGCCACCCCTCCCACCTGCAAAGCCCCCGGAGCCCTCTCTGCCTGGCATCATACCCTGGGAGCACCAGGCAAACTTCCCTGAGCAGGAGCCACTGAAGCTAACAAGGGTCTGCCTCCGCCAGTCAGCACACCAGGAACTAAGCTCAGCTTTCTGAAAGAGTACCTGTCCCTCTTTGTCTACCTCCTAAAACTGAAGCATACAGTTAAGACTCACAGAGCATGTATACCCAATGTTCACTGAAGCACTATTTATAACAGCCAAGGCACAGAAGCCATCTTAATGTCCAACAACAGAGGAATGAATAAAGAAGAGGTAGTGTACATATACACAATGGAATATTACTCAGTCATAAAAAAGAATGCAATAATGCCACCGGCAGCAACATGGATGGACCTAGAGATGATCATATAAAGTGAAGTAAGTCAGACATAGAAAGACGAATATATGATATCACTTACATGTGGAATCTGAAAAATAGTACAAATGAACTTATTTACAAAACAGAAATAGACCCACGGACATAGAACACAAACTTATGGCTACCAAAGGGGAAAGGGGGGAGGGACAAATTAGGAGCTTGGGATTAACATATACACACTACTTTATATAAAACAGATAACCAACAAAGTTATCTACCGTATAGCACAGGGAACTATACTCAATATTTTATAATAACTTTTAGGGGAAAAGAATCTGCAAAAGAATGTATATATTATATACATATATATATATATATATCTCTCTCTCTCTCTGAATCACTGGGCTGTACACCTGAAACTAACGTGACATTGTAAATCAACTATACTTCAATAAAATAAAATAAAAAATAAAAAGACTCACGGAGCATGTATAAATGCCAAACCAAACCAGAGGACACTACCACAACTGTTTCAGATAAAGTAGTTAAATCTAATTAGCGATTTAAAAATTATTATCCAAACTTGAACTAAACCAAATCTGTAATGCTTCAAATTGGTCTTCATTTGTCTTACCTGGAAAAGTTCTAGTTTACCTGGAATTACTCCTAGTTTCCTAGTGTTGTTCATATTCACTCTCTGTGTTAAGAGCGTAGCCCATTCATGGCCCAATGCATGTCAAAACTAGCAGGCTGTGGCACCTTGAGGGGAAGCATCGCATAAACTCGCTGTCACTGCCGCCCCAGATTCTCTAAAACCGCCACTTTACCCAGCTGCCCAGACACTTCTGGGGAAGATTGTTCAGCAACTCTATAGCCTGAGGGAAATCTGGATGCTAACTGCTGAGTCCCAATTTATCCGTCCATTGGACAAAATCAATTTCAAAATAGACAACTATGAATGACAGCGGTCAGTACTGTCCACTTCTACTTCAGGTGGACGTCGCACCCAACTACTACACTGAGAAATGCTCAGGGCCCCCAGGGAGAAGTCCACCTCCACAGGGACATGGGCCCACCCTCAACCTGCTTGCCTCTGGCTGGGGGAGCCTGACCCCAAGTAATTGTGAGATGGCTCGTGAGGCTGACCAGTCACGAGGAAAAGGACACGCACTGTCATCTGTACCCACTAATAGACGTCTGCCTCAGCACAACAGAGACCCCCGCATGGCTGACTGGCATTTATTGGTGGGAAAATTGGGAGACTAGGAGGTCCAACCATAGGCTCATCTGGCCCACTGCTCTGTCTCAAGGGTCAGGACCTGCGCACCCACCACCCATGTGTGGCTCCAGGTGCCAGTCTTCACTCGCTCCACAGACTCCTTGGCTCTGCTCTCTGGCCCATCCACTTCTCTGTCTCAAGGAATGGAAGAAGGTCAGTTTGTGAGAGGACAGTGGGAGCCGTATGCTGCACTCGGGCTCAACCCTACTTGAGAGAGAAAAGATCGGTGAGAAACGTGGGCTCTGAGTTCTGTGTGGCAAGGTGACCCCCACAAACCCCAACTTTGGTCCCTGGCACCCATACATATGCATGTGATGTCCTTGGGTAGCTGCCTGGCCCTCCAACGACATGAAGGCGCTGGACTTCCCTGTGTCCTCCTGCAGCCTCCCACAGAGCTAGGTCAGAGAAGTAGAGACCCAAGCCCGCCTGGGCCTCAGGGTCTCACTGCCAGCCCTGCCCACCCATGTGGCCATGCTGCTGTAGCTGCCTGGCAAAGCCTCCCTGGCAAGTCCCACCCCAGTCCTTGGCACGGGCAGTTTCAAAATCTTTCTCTCGAAAGCTCCAGTGACCCATTTATAACACCTGCCACAAACATTAGTGCTGAGATCCAAGTGCAGGTGAAGAAGTGCTGCCAGGAACGAACACAGGCCTCGCTGCTGGACTGGGGTCTGAGAGAGGGGACTATGCAGCCACTGACAGCAACGGTGGGACACCTGCCTCACAGTCACTGGAAAGGAATTTGATTTTCATAAAGTAAAACAGCTCAGAAGGAGAGAAAGCAAGATGATGGATTTCTTCAACAAGAAAACTGGAAAGTGGGGCTCTCGGCTCCAATTCATCCCAAGGTGGTAGTAAGTACCGTGCCCCAGGGGTAGAAGGACGGGGTCGGGCCTGCTTCTGCTGCTCCTGGGAAAGGCCCATGGCTGCTCCCGACCTCTCAGGCCTTCACCAGCCTCTTCTGTGCGAAAGTATGCTCTGGGCTTCCAGCTCTGATATCCAGGGACAGGAAGACAAGAGACAGACCAGCCCCAGTCCATGCAGGGTACTGAGCGATCACAGAGCTTTGGGGGAGAAGGTGGTATATGACGTAGAAATAGTCTTTGCCCTAAACTTTTATAAGAAGTCATTATCAGAGAAAAGAATTCAAAAACTAACAACTCTTTCCAGATCCAACAGGTTTAAAATACAGAAAACTCTTCAATAGCACTGAACAAAGACCTTTCTCACGGTTCCAATTACACACTGCAAATACATGTCAAATATATAAGATTCCCCAGAGGGCTTCCTTTTGGCAACCCAGAGTCCAGCAATGTAATTTAAATACCCTTCTCTCTAGACAGCATGTCATTTGTCTAACACCAATCGCCTAAGGACAAAGCAGCCTCCAGGTGAGAGAATCGACTTAACCCTCAGAGCACCAAGTCCCCACTTGCAAGGCTTACAAATGCACATCTCCAGAGGTCAGGAGGAACCCAGTGTACTTTTCAGCATCCACAAAAAAATCATCATACAGCCAGCACAGAAGCTATGTGTTTTGATAAGTAATGAATTATACTAATTTAAAAACAAACTCATCACATAAGGAATATCACTGCATGGGGCCAAGTCTCCCAGGATCACTGGGCCATGTCTCCTGAGATGCACTAGAATGATATCTCCCAGGATGCACTGGGCCAAATCTCCCAACACGCCCTAGAATAACATCTCCCGGGATACACTTGGCTGAGTCTCCCGAGATGCCTCTGAGCCTGGCCACATGATGGCGCTGTCTGGGGAGCCAACACTCAGACCACGAACCTGCCTGCCCAGAGTCTGAGCCCAGGAAAGTACCAGTTTCCCGGGAGCAGGTGTGGCCATCACCGCAGAACTTCTACTTCATCCACCAGTACAAACAGCCATCATACCTTCCTAAAGAATGCAGTCCAACTTGCTCAGAAAAAAATATGTTGAATTTGCTGGGGGAGAGGAAATGACGGACAGAAAATCTGGTTCCACAGACATGTAGTTTTCGGTTCCCACAGGACATCTGAAAAACTCCCAAAGGCCCTTAGCTGACCTGTGGGCAGCACTGCCAGCCACAGCACCAACCACTCAGACTTGCATGCTGGCCTTCCTTGGAGGGTGAAGGACCCCCGCCCCACAGACACTGGGAGACCCCAGCCAGGGCTCGTCTCCACAGCACATAACGGAACGGGATCTTAGCAGCATCCTGTGCGGTTTGGGGTGGGCCCCTGGTTACACTCTCCCCCAGGTGCCTGAAGCACACTCACCTGCCACAGTGGGAGCATCCATGAAGCCCTCTCCCTTTCCACAGAAAGTCACATGGCTGTGCTGGTCCAAGAGCCCTCCCACGCATCCTCCCTATGAACAAGACCCCCGCCACCACTGCCCACAGTGCTGTGGCTCAGAGCCAAGGCTCAGCTGTCGAGAAGCCAGGAACAGACGCTCTCTCACCAGGTGCTGTGAAAACACAAGTTCCCCCCACAGTGAAGCCCACAGTCCAGGCTAAGTGGGTACAGCCATTACTGTGATGCATATTTAGCCAAGATAAGGACTCTCCTCACAAGAGAAACACAAGGCAAGACAGAAGGAAGTTACTGTTTTAGCCGGAAAAGTCTTGCCTGAGGGCAGGACCTTCTGAAATGCTTAACACAATCACAAAGCAATACTGAGGCAAACAAGAAGCACCTACTCTTCCATCTGATTGTGCCCTATCCCCTCGGTGTACAGGGCAGTTCCTGCCACATCACCTGCTCAAAGGAAGTGATTAGCAAATATTCCTGCATAAAGCATCTCAAACCTCAGTAGATCAATACACTTAAACTTTTAAAGCAAATAACAAACGACGTAAATGTGGTATAATGGATAAAGATGGGATGGCAAATACATGTAAGGAGTTCACATATATCATACAAACATCCCAACCTAAAAAGAGGAGAAACAGCGGATGAAGAAAGTTGAAAAAATGTGAATGTTGAAAATGAGGACAAGAGAGCCATTTCTGAAGATCACACGGACAGAACCTGACTTTCAACGAAATCCCCAGACATGCATGTTGATGCAGCAGGCCATGTGGCCATGATCCACCTTAACCCACCCACAGGGCTGTGGGCAGAACGCCTACAAGCTGACCCTGAACTAACAAGTCCATTGCCAGACACCTGTCCTGAGGAGACAGTGCAGGCACTGGTCTATGCTCAAGCCACTCACCATGGACTCAGGAGGAGCAAGTAACAAAGTGGTGAGGGCAGCTCTGCAGTCAGACGGGCCTGATCCTGTGTGCCTGGGCCTCCCGGGGAGCGCCCCCAAGTTGTCACGAGAGCCGCACTGCTGCGACCATGGTTTGAAACAGCAGAAATAAAGCCCTGCTATAACGGGGAGGGGGAATGGGAGGTGATTAAATACAACAGAACCATTCAATGCAACTCAAACTGCCACCCAAAATAATATTAAATGACAGGAGGACACTCAGAACCCCCAAGTACACTATACTTAGTCAATGGCTCGTGTGCTGAAACCAGTGACAATCAGTACTCACTCTGGGCCAGGTCCTTGTCCAACTAACCTTGAGAGGTGGGGAACTGAGGCAGAGAGGGACAGCCCAGGACCTGGACTGCATAGCCAGCCCATGCATCACACTGAGAGAGCCCCAGATCACTCATGCTCACGACCCCCATCTGCCACAACATCAACAGGGCTGATCTCCAGGCAGCAAGATTCCAGGTTTCCTTAGCTGCTTCTTTATGTCACTGTCCCAAGTGTCCATAATGAACACACATGATCCTCACAATCATTAAAAAAGACAATACAACACTTTAAAATATGGTTCCACACTTTTCCACTATTCAGGGGGCACTGATCCTTCTCAACATCAAACACATTTACTCCATTTAGAAACCATTCCTACGTGGAACATGGATCAGAGAAGAGAGGAGGACAAATCAAAGAAGAGTAAACATTAAAACGACCTGTGTGCTCACTTCAGCAGTATACATACTAAAACTGGAATGATACAGAGAAAATTAGCATGACATCACTTATATGTGGAATCTAAAAGATGACACAAATGAACGTATCTACAAAACAGAAACAGATTCACAAACACAGAGAGCAGACTTGGCGTTACCAGGGGAGAGGGGGTTGGGAGAGGGGGTTGGGGGAGGGATGGAGTAGGAGGTTGCGGTTAGCAGATGTAAGCTATTATACACAGAATGGATAAACAAGGTCCTACTGTATAGCACAGGGAACTATAGTCAATATCCTATGATAAACCATAACGGGAAAGAATATTAAAAAAAAAGAATGTACGTACATGTATAAGCAAATCACTTTGCTACACAGCAGAAATTAATACAACAGTGTAAATCAACTATACTTCAATAAAAAAATAAATATGAACTACCAAAAAAAAAAGGACTTCCCTGGCGGCGCAGTGGTTACGAACCTGCCTGCCAATGCAGGGGACACAGGTTCAAGTCCTGGTCTGGGAAGATCCCACATGCCGCAGAGCAACTAAGCCCGCGCGACACAACTACCGAGCCTGTGCTCTAGAGCCCGCGTGCCACAACTACTGAAGCCCATGCGCTCTAGGGCCCGTGTTCCACAACAAGAGAAGCCACCACAGTGAGAAGCCTGTGCACCGCAACCAAGAGTAGCCCCCACTTGCCGCAGCTAGAGAAAGCCCACGCGCAGCAACAAAGACCCAATGCAACCAAAAAAATAAATTTTTTTAAAAAAAGAAAAAAATTTAAAAAACAAAAGATCTGACACCAGTTGAGGTGACAGAAAGACAGAAGGTAAGCCCCCCACCACACACACAGGGGTCCTCCTCCAGCCCACAGCAGCCCACCCCACCCCAAGCGGGTACCCCACCCAGCCCACAGTGGTCCCCACCCCTCACCCTTGGGGGTGGCCATGACAGAATGCCAATAAAGCCGGATGGCTGACAACCTCTGAGGCCATGGATTCCTTGTTGCTGCTACCACAGCATCCACCCAGGTGAGATCGGGCACGTCTTTCCTCCCCTTCAGCTCCCTGGGCTCCAAAGAGGTTTAAGGAAGGTACTGAAAGTCAAAGCAAGTGCCCAATACAGGAAATGCCACTGTGACTGCCGTGGTGAGTTTCCACGAGGCTGGACGAGCAGGTACACTTTCCACGGGAACTCCTGGTTAGACTGTTTATAATAAATATCTGGTGTCTACCCGGTACAGAAACAAACCGTTCTAAACCAGCTGGTTCCAAGTAACCCTTCGAGTAACCTTGGGCTCAAGGTGCTCAGCCAGTTTACTCGACCTTCTTCGTGGGACACAATGCCGAAAACACACACTTCACATGATCCCAGGTGTCCAAAACTTTAAATAAAGACCTCAGTCAGGAGAGTGCTTTTCTTTAAATAATTAATTTTTACATGTCACTTTTTGGACTGTACTGTAAAATAACCTGAACAAGTATCTTTCCTATTTTAAGAGACAATCTCACATCTTTTTTTAAAAAAAATCAATTAAAATACACGAACATGTTAAGATAGAACATAAGCAAAGGCACCTCCTCTCTTGGGTACAATAACCATCCAAGAGGACAGCGGTGGCTCCCTCCAGAGCCCGGTCCCCCCAGGGTGCTACTGCGGAGGCCCCACCCCAGGACTTCAGGGGGTTAAGATCTTTAACTTGTCATGACTGAGGTCAGGGGTTGACTTTCCAGCCAACCAGTGTGGCCTGGCAGTTGACCTCCTCCTGGTCCAGGTCTGTGCCCACGTCCCCACCATGCCTCGCCCCCTGGACGGCTGACGTGTGGTCATCCCAAGGAGTGGCATGATGGGTCTGTACACCGTGAGACAACTCAGTGCTGGCTGGCACTTCTGACCGTGGTGAGGCCGGCTGTGAGTAAAGAGATGACCCCTACAGTACTAGTTCTCTGGCGCAGGGGAAATGAGCTGCCGGTCCCGTGACATGAAACACAATTTCCATGTGCTATGAAGATGACGCTGAACATGAGGCAAATATGAGAGACTGAGCAACTGAGCCTTCAGGAGGAACGAGAGGCCTCCAAGGAGGAAACGGAAATCATGGGGTCCCCGAATTCCCTACCCCCAGGCCCAGAAACAGGACAACCTGCACCCTCTGCCACCACCACCCACTGAGTAATAAACAGACAACAGGACAAATCGACAGGGCTTCCCCACAGCCACCCCCCGGGGGCCAGCTGGTTCCAAGCAGGCCAGAACAGGAACCGATAGCTGGACCTCCATCAGGGAGCACTCACAGGGCCATCTGCCCCATCAGCACACTCGGGTGCTCAAAGAACTACTGAAGAAGGACAGGAAGTGTACCCACCGCAGAAGGTGAGCAAAGACAGGTGGACAACAGCAGTGAGGACAATGTCCCGGGTAGACATCGGCATAGGACATAATAGGTTTTATATTCTGAGGACAAACTGCACTTTCCATGAAATCAAGATGCTGGACCCCTTCACAGAGACCTGGAAGAGCAAGTGAAGTTAAAAGGCACATGGAAGGTTCCTCGTCTTTCTCTCCAAGAAACGAGCCCATGAAGAAGACTCCACGGGAAAAGGAAGGACACCGTGCAGCATTCACTTCATTTAAGATGCTCCTAAGGGGCTTCCCTGGGGGCGCAGTGGTTGAGAGTCCGCCTGCCGATGCAGGGGACACGGGTTCGTGCCCCGGTCCGGGAAGATCCCACATGCCATGGAGCGGCTGGGCCTGTGAGCCATGGCCGCTGAGCCTGCGCGTCCAGAGCCTGTGCTCCGCAACGGGAGAGGCCACAACGGTGAGAGGCCCGCGTACTGCCCAAAAAAAAAAAAAAAAAGATGCTCCTAAGAACAGACTCAAGGAACATTTCCAGCATTGAAAACTGTGATGTGTACGTGACAGAGACATTTCTCTGTTTAATCCTGATGGTGCTATGTTAGCTCACTGACCTGTCCCTGACTGTGAACCGGCATTTGAAAGGCTTGAGGACCACACCTCCCCTTGAGGTGTGGTGGTCCTCCCCGCCCCGAACCACGCCCTTCCTCCCGTCAAGGTGGTCCAGGCAGGCATCAGAGTGCCAGCATGTGGAGAGGAGTTGGAGCACAGCCCCCAGAGCGGCCTCCCACCCACACCATCTAGCACACTGCCTTGCACACAGCAGGTAAAAATGTTCTGAGTGAATCAGAGTGTTTCTCCTTCTTTCTCCAACGACACACATCCCTTGCAATTTTTTAAACTGCGTAAGCCATCCCTCCTGGAAACATTTCCCTAATGTTTCACACAAGCATAATCTTCTTTATAACTGAAGGATAATAGATACCTCTCTACACCCCCCCCCTTTTTTTTTTGTGGTACGCGGGCCTCTCACCGCTGTGGCCTCTCCCGTTGCGGAGCACAGGCTCCGGATGAGCAGGCCCAGCGGCCACGGCTCACGGGCCCAGCCGCTCCGCAGCACGTGGGATCCTCCCGGACCGGGGCACGAACCCGCGTCCCCTGCATCGGCAGGCAGACTCTCAATCACTGCGCCACCAGGGAAGCCCTCTCTACCCCCTTTGAAATATACTTACCATCAGTAATCTTTCAGCTTCTCCAAATTTTATGTATACGAACAACAGAGTCTAAAACTTTTGGAGGAAAACCTCTTTCCCCCTTCCCCCGCCCACCTATCGCCTAAAGAAACTGTGACCACGCATTTGGTCTGGGAGTAAGGTGAGTGCCTGGACACTGTGGACGATACAAGGACAGGGACAGGTGGGACCACGGTCTGGTTCTCTCACCACCAGCCCCTGGGCTACTGGGAAGTCACAAAGAAATTAAGGTCCAATCCTCACTTCTCCAACTACGTTAACAAGCCTCCCAAAGAGGGAGCATGTGAAAGCAAGCAGCTACTCTCCATCCGGGCGACCTGCCCCCACGTCCCAGCCACTCTGAAGGAGCAGAAGAGCCGCAGCACAAGGCGAGACTGCATGCTGAGAAGATCTACTAAGGAGGGCCCCCAGGCCTGGGGTGGCTGCCTGGATGTTTAGAAACCTCCGCAGGTAACTGATTCCTTGGCCACGGTGGGAACCAAGTGCCTTAATCTAGCTCTCGGCTGGCAAACAGTTCCTAAGCTGAACATCACAACATCACCCCACTGCACTAAAAGTCAAATAAAACTGCTTAGAAATAATCCTCAGAAAAATACAACCTTCTACTGACAGACTCCCTTTTAATTTTTTCAACCCTGAAAACCCAAATTTTCAGTTTCTCTAAGATCAAAACATTCTACTCCTTCTAAGTCCCCGACAGGCCTCCTCCGATCTGCGAGGAGGAAGAGCCTCCCAGGAGAAGGGAGCGGGCGGCCCCCGAGCCTCATCCCCACTGGACCCAACCCGGGGCCACCCGCCCTGAAGAGCCTGCGGCCGCAGCACACACTTCCCGCTGAGTCAGGGCTATGCATGAGCAGCTGTCACCTCATCAGCAGCGGTGACGAGCAGCCCCACAGCGCCTGGAGCGATGCCATCGAACAGGGGCTCTCTCCTCACCCGGCTGTGGTTTATTAAATTCGAACTAGAGGACGCCAAGTGAACCCAGGGGAAGCTGTCACTGGGAAAACACAGGCACGAACCCATCCCACTGATGTCGCCCACACCTGGTCCAGGTGCCCACCGTGTGTCCCAGGGGCCAGGACTAGGGGACAAAGCTCTCCCACCACCGCAGAACTGAGGTGAGATGTGAACTCCCATGGGGGCAGCCTGAACCCCCAGGAGGAGGCCCCGCCCTCGGCTGACACAAATGTTTCCCACTTTCTCAGTCCCGGCAAAGCCGGAGCATCTCCTGGTTCTCAGCTGTCACACTGGGTGCTGGCTCCCCAAGGGGCCTGCCCAGCCTTAGTCTACGTTCTCTGTCAGAACTTTCTTGTCAAGCCACCTAGGTAATGGTTCTTGTCAAATTAAACTCTCGTGATCTCTGAACGACCCTCCTCAGGGAGAGATAACAAAGGCTCTTTCCATCCCTCTGCGCTCCGCCTAGGACACAGCACCAGGGGACCAGTGCCTGTCCGTCCTGTCTCTTTGTCCAAGGCCAAGGCCATGTGAGGGGGCGGGACGGGGGAGGGGAGCTCGGCTGTGCCGCTGGCGCAGGAAACGGCCACAGCTGATGACAGAGTGGCCCAAGTACAACAACTTGAAAGAAGCAAAAACAAGCGCTCCGGAGAATTAGAGGCTTAACCAGGAAGTCAGGGACCAGTTCTGCCACTGACTCACAGCCTTGGATTCCCTGCAGCAGTGCCCAGACCTCCACTGGCCCCAAGAGTGTCCATGGCACAAATGTCAGGACTGGCAGGCTTGGAGGACCATGCTGCAGGAGAACCCACCTCACCGAGCTGAGAGTCACTGGACCAGACGTGCGGCCCAAGGTCAGATGGCCAGGACGAGGAAGAAGGGTGAATGTTAGACAACAGGCCACTCGTATTTGATTGATGACACGCCCACGCCTGGCTGGGGCCAAGTTCTCTGAAGTTTTCTTCTCTAATCTCACCACCCAGGTCACCGCCTTGGACAGCTGGGACAGGGGAGTGTGGATGGCAGACTTCTAACCACAGGCCGAGGATCTTTCACAGCCAAGCTGCCTGACCTGCCCCAGTGACCTCCCACACTGACCTCCCAGGGTGACGCAGACCCTCAGGCATAGCTATGCCTGCACAGCAGGGAGAGGTCCCACCAGGTAGGGGCAGAGTGTGGCCTCATCCTCCCTTTGTCCAGAAAATGGCAGGTCCCCACCACCACCACGGGCCTCTCCCGATGACACAGCCCAGGCAGAGCTCCATCCTCACTTCTTCAGCCCCCAAGCACCTCCCTGCTGCCCGCTGCACCCCCGCAAAGATCTGGACCCACCTCAGGGCTACACTTCGACTCCCACAGCACCCAAGCACAGGGCAAGCAGAGAACCCTGCAGCAGGGGCTGGCCTGCCACGCGAGAAATCAGGCCGGTGCGTCTTCTCCTGGAGTGACCGCTGGGCTGCTCCCCAGGGCGCTCCTGCAGCCTCACTTCCTGAAGCCTGGGACCAGGGCCCCACCAGTGTGTAAGGCAGAGCAGCAGCCCCACGGCTTTCACGGTGGGGGCCAGGTAGGGAAGCGCCCAGGGGGTTCCTTTGGCAGCGAGAGCCACTGTGCACCAGGGAGCCTCACCCATGGGGGCAGGGGGCGTGGGGCAGCACGGAGAGGGCACGGCTACCTCACCCCAAGCACACTATACCAACCTGATCCTGGGGCCACATGCCCACCCAGATGTGTCACCAGGAGACCTGCTAACACGCTACTTTCATGAGCAGACGTGAAATTCAAGTGAAATGGACCCTCTAGCTGTCTTTCCTGTGTAAGTAACTCCCCAGTCAAGTCGGCCAACCTGCACTGGACTTTAAACACCAAATGGGCCTGCTGCTAGCAGGAAACAGATGATAAAATTAGGGAGGTATAGAAATAAATTACTTTAGTAGGCAAAGGGTTTTCCCAGGTAGCAAGGTTTCTCATTAATAAATCCAGAAAAAGATTTTCCATTAAAATAGCATAAATATTATCAACATGTCTAAAATAATGAACTATGTGGACAGACATTACTTTCTGAGCACACTGTATATAACACACAACCAAATCACTTTATATTCATAAATATCACAATCTTAGTTTTGACCCAAACTATGAATTTCAAATCTTAAATATAACATAGGTAAAGCCATATTATACAGGATGTTTTGTAATTTGCATGGCTTCTATACATGTGTTAAGTATAAAATCTAAACACATACCACTTAGAAATGCATAATACTTCTTTCATCAAACTACAAATTCTTTCATAAACAATCTCAATTCTAATTAAAGAAGTATCAAATATTTAAAAACAAAAAAATTAAAGATACCCTTTAAAAACCCATACACGTGCGTGTGTGTATATGTACATATACAAATACACATTCACACCCAAAAACTGCACACGTAAAAAGAACTCATATGAAAGAATTAAAACAATGGTGAGGGGGATTTCTTTGGCAGTCCAGTGGTTAAGACGCCACGCTTCCAATGCAGCAGGCGCAGGTTTGATCCCTGGTCGGGGAACTAAGATCCCACATGCCTTGTGGTGCGACCAAAAAAAAAAACAATGGTGAGGGAATTCCCTGGTGTCCAGTGGTTGAACTTCCGCACCTTCACTGCCGAGGGCAGGGGTTTAGTCCCTGGTCAGGGAGCTAAGATCCTGCAAACCTCGCAGTGCGGCCAAAAAAAAAAGTGAAATTTTTACATCAAAAATGACACAATATAAGATCAAGAAAAATACACAACCACAGAATTGGTGAAAATTGGTGAAAATATTTGCAAACTGTCTACCTGATAAGGGTCTAGAATCCAGAATATACAAAGAGCTCATACAGCCCAACAACAAAAAGACAAACAACCCAATTTAAAAATGGGCAAAGGACTTCAACAGACATTTCTCCAGAGATACACAAATGGCCAACAAGTATATGAAAAGATGCTCAACATTATTAGTCATTAGGGAAATGCAAATCAAAGCCATAATCAGATACCCACTAGGTTGGTTATAATTTTTTAAAAAATGGAAAATGACAGGTGCTGTAAGAGTGCGGGGAAACTGGAACCCATGCCCTGCCAGCAGGAACGTAAAGCAGCAGCATACTCACAGCAGCCAAATCTCCATTAGCTGACACATGGATAAACAAAATGTGGTCGGTCCTTATGAGCCGAATTGTGTACCCCAAATTCACATGTTTTAGTCCCAAGTCCTAATACCTCATAATGGGACTGTATCTGGAGATGGGGCTTTTAAAGAGGTAACTAAGGTAAAATAAGACTACCCGGGTGAGCCCAAATCCAACAGGGCTGCTGTCCTTATAAGAAGAGGCGCTCAGGACACAGACACAGACCAAAGGTAGGACCACGCGAAGACACAGCAGGAAGGTGGCCATCTGCAAGTCAAGGAGAAAGGCCTTGAAAGAAACAATCCTGCCAGCACCTTGATCTCAGGACATCCAGCCTCCAAAACTGTGAGGATAAATTTCTGTTGTTTAAGCCACTCAGTCTGGGTACTTTGTTATGGCAGCCCTAGCAAACCATACTGTGGAGTATTCTTCGGCCAAAAAATGAAATGAAATACTGACACGCGCTTGCTTACAACATGGATGAACCTTGAAAACATCATGCCAAGTGAGAGAAGCCAGTCACAAAGGACCACATGCTATATGATTCTATTTATCAGAAACAACTAGAATAGGCAAATCCATAGTGATAGAAGGTAGATTAGTAGTTGTGCAGCACTGAGGAGGATGGAGGTTTCAGGTGACAGCTGAGGGGCATGGGGTTCCTTTTGGGGTAATGAAATGTTCTAGAATCGATTGTGGTGATGGTTGCACAACTCTGTGAATAAAAGCCATTGATTTGTACACTTTAAATACGTGAACCATACGGAATATAAATTATATCTCAACAGACCTATTTTTAAAACCTCATAGATAGGTAGTTATTATCCCAATTCATCAAGAAGGATACCAAAGCACAGATAAGTTACCTTTCTACCTCTACCGGGGTCAATTTTGGTAAGTTATATTTTTCTAGGACTGTCTATTTTGTCTGAGCTATCAAAGTTATCAGCAAAAGATATTCTGGACATGTGGCTTTTATTCTCCACAGGACCTGTCTCACAGCCCCCATCCGGGTGGTCTTACTATTATTTATATGCATCCCCTCCTGCTCTGTCAATAAGCCGGAAGTCTCTCAGTCTCTCTCTTTGGTAGGCCTTTTGGCTGTTGATCCTTGTAGACCTGTGTCTTCTCCCTCACTCATTTCTCATGCTCCCCTCACTGTCTCCCCACCTCTTCCCTCACTCCTTCCTTGGCAGTTTGAGCCTTTCTTCTCTTACAATATTCTGGGGCGGCAGGGGAGGAAGGGTCAGCAGCAGTTTCTACAAAGGGCCAGAGCCCAAGCATTCAGGCTTTGCAGACCACTGGCTGCTTCCCTTTTCTTTTTTTTAAAACAATGTTGAAAAAAGGAGAAACCATTCTTGGCTCCAAGGCCATACAAAAACAGGCCAAGGCCAGCTTGGGCCCGCGGGCCATAGTTTCACAACTCCTGCTTAAGGTTTTAAATTTCCCTGTAAGTACACTACTAGCTGCATCTTGAGAGTTCTGATACATAATAATTTTGTTACTGTTCATGTTTACCTTTAAATTTTTATTATAAAATTTCTGTTGGGATTTCTTCTTTGATTCATGTGTTATTTAGAAATCCATATATTTTCAAACTAAAAATTCACATCATACCTTTATCCTTCTGTATCTGACTTTTAATTTTATTGCTTGTGGTCAAAAAATGTAGTCTGTACACCAGTGGTTCTCTGAAATTTCTTGAGACTTGTTTTATGACCTTACTAGTAAACGTGCAGCATTTGTAAATATTCCTCTGTGTCTTAAGATTGCAGCCCCTCAACCACAGCTGCAGAGCCCTACACAAACCCACAGTATCAGGCCTGTTTTTCTGTTGTCTAAGTCTTAGACACAAGGCTCCCTGCTATTCTATTTCCTCCCACTATTCTATTTCATAAATGAACTGTCAGCAATCAAGAGAGGTGTTCTGAGCTCTCAGGAGGACACCAGATTCGTCCACTTATCCCTGCAACCCTACTGATTTCTGCTTCTCACAGCCTCAAGTTTCACGAGGAGTCAAAGCCCCAGGGCTATGTGCACCACCTTGACGGGGATGAGCCCAGGCTGAGGGACTCACAGGAAGCCTGCTCCAGGCTGTCCCCTGAGTCCTGGACAAGCATCGTAACCAGCTGCCTCAAAACAGGTGGAGTAAAAGGCAGTCAATGTAAAATTACACAAGAAAAGCACACACATGAGGGAGAGTCTGCAGACACCACAAAAGGATCAGAAGCCCAAGCACTGTGGACAAAAAACAGAACCTAAAAGACAATATCGGAAATACAGGCCTAGAATATTAAACACATAAAAAGAGGAATGGAAACCATAGTAAAGAAAAGAGGAAGATTTGAAAAAGAACCAAAACAAGGTCTGGAAACAAAAGGGAAAAAGATTCATGCTGCGGATGGCTTTCGACAGTGACCTTGGGGGCCTAGCTCGGGAAGCGAGCCCAGCCAGCGGAGCTTTGCGACACCACACACGAGGGCCGGCAGCCGGAGTCAAGCAGAACAAGGGAACGAAGGGGGCCTGCCCTCACTGTCTTTAGTCTGTTCAGGGCTCTTTTATTGCTATGTTTTCACTGACGTTATTTGTAGCATGAGCCAAAAAAAAAGTCTGTGTGCTAATTTTTCTCCTTGTCCTTGTTTACTTTAACCAAGTAACTTCTACACGTGGTTGTGAACATATCCAGAGATGACAGGTAAAAAGCACCTTTTAAATACAAATTCAGGGAATTCCATGGCAGTCAGTGGTTAGGACTCCGCACTTCTACAAGCAGGGAGCACGTGTTCAATCCCTGGTCAGGAAACTAAGATCCCACAAGCCACGTGGCATGGCCAAAAAAAAGATGTTTTTAATTTAATGAATAAATACATACATACATACATACATACATACAAATTCAATAAAAGGAGATAGAGTGCCACATGACCTGCCCCTGGAAAACCGTAACCAGCCCAAGGAGGGATGAGTGAGGACCCTGAAACACAGGCATGATACTGTCAGGCAGACAGAGGGGAAGAGGTGAGGAAAGCTGTGGGAACCCTCTAATCTTGGCCCAAGGTCACAAACCTGAATCAGTCTCCCAGCCAAAGACAAAACAAGCCAGAGCTCACGGTTTCAAGTTTCACTTCAGACACAGAAGCCACAGCCCAGATCACACTGGGCTCCAAGACCCTGTCCAAAGCAGAACCCCTTCCCCGTCCTGGCCCCCAAGCGGCTTCCCGAGCCAGGAGGAGCCCCGGGTCCAGCTCAGCTCTGCTAGGTTCCACACCTCCCTGGGGGAAGGCGTCATTGGGGAGGAGTCGCGGAAGCTGCAGGCACTGGAGCTGCAGGCACTAACGCTGCCCACAGGCCACACACACTGAAACCGGCAGCCCCACCAAACACTGGACAGCCTGGCGGGAAGGAGGCCGGTGTGTTCCCCTCCGAAACATAAAGTAGTTCCAGTTCCATAAATATTCAAATAGTGGCATTACTAGAATAATAAGCAAATTAAAATTCAAGTAATGTATTACACATCTCAGACTTCGAGTTACAAATGAATTCCTCTGCTTCATCATCAAAGGAAGGTAAACGTCCAAAAATAAAACTTTCCCCGAACACTCTCACACCCCTTGGCCTGCCTCATCAGACAGCTAAATAAACTCTACTTTCATTTCTATTTTTCAACTGTTTGATAAGCAAAAATAGATTGATACCCTCAGGGTTTTTTTTTTTTTAATGAGAAACCAAGTACATCACCTGAGAAAGACGACCATGGTTCCAGCTCCCGGCTCAGCTGGCGTGTGCCCCATGCTCCCCACGCTTGGTCTCATGGGCCCAGCTCTCACATGTGCAACAGGGGAGGACCCTGAGGGCCTGGTGGGCTCAAGCCCAGCCCCGGCACAGACCAAGCTCAGCTCGAGCGAGGTCCCAGGCGCCAGCCACCTGCGGGGCCCGTGGGGGCAGCCTCCCGGCACACGCGGACTATACCAGGACAACAGTCCCCCCGCCCCACTGCCGGCACCTCTGAGCAGCACAAGTCTGGGGCGGGAGCCGACGAGCAGACAGGCTGCAGGGCCAGAAGAGAGCCCAGGAAAGCGGCAGGACCCTCCAGGGCAGGGCCTCCCCTCTATCTTCAGAAAGATCCTGCCTTGACCAAGACACAGAGGCCAAATGCCAGCAGCAGAGCTCGGCACCAAGACGCAGGCAGAAAGGAGGACGTGGGAACAACGCAGGTCCCAGGGAGAGGAACCAAGCAGGAGGGGCCCAAAGTGGGGCCACCTCAGGACCAGTCCCCCTGGACAAGCTGCTCCCTCTGGGGCCCCAACTGGAAACGAATTATAGTCGAGGGACCCTGATGAGCACACGGGCCTGAGGCGCAAAGCAGGAGTGGGTGCGGGGCAGGGTGGTCAGCACAGGGCGGGGGACAGCAGGGGACAGTGTCTGTCCTCGTCCCCCGTACTCGTTCTCCAACCAATGAACAAAGGCCTAGTGAGCAAGTGTGTGTACTCGTGTGCACGTGCATGAGTGTAAGCTGCCATGAAAGACACCGGTGCCCTGCCCTCCAGCAGTCCCACCACCCACGTCCCCCCAGGGGAGCAGCATCCTGCCTGCTGGCCTGAGCTCCACCACATCTCACGTGACCCACGAAGGTGGAGCTCACGTCTCAGGGGAGACCCTGAGAGACAGTCTGGGCAGCTAGGTGCCCCTCAGCCTCAGGAACCATCCCCTGCTCCCCTCCTCAGGGGCCCTCCCCGGCGCCATGAGGACAGGACCTTTCAGAACGTGTGTTCGTCTCAAGAACTTAACAAATGCCATCTCAGCAGCTGCTTAGGACTTACTGTCTCTAACAACAACCAAAATTAGAGAAACTGAAATGATGCCTTGAATCTTCTGTAGAGTTTTCATTTCCTTTTCCTTTCCTCTGGATGCTGCACCCCAAAAGGAGTGCTAACAATTAAAATTAAAACTAACTTGTATTTACTTGTAAGGTCAAAAGTATAAGCAATCTGCTACCTTCATCAAAGATGTTTTGTTCTGTGACGCATATCATTCCCAGCAGACAAATGCAATTCGGTGGGATGTCGTAATTAACCCATCAGGTTCCAAAGAAAACCCATGAGTAGAGGCCTCCAAGGTACTTTCTACAGAGGGGAACGCTGACGCCCAGGTCAGATAACTGCTCCAAGTAACAGGAGGACGAAAGAACAGAGCCAAGACTCGAGTGTCTTGGCAGCAGCCACAGAGCACAAGTCCCCGATCCAACTCAGACACGACCATCCCTCTCCCAGTGCAACCTTCCCACTGCCTCTAGGACTCTGCTCTGTCGTCCTTCAGGCTGGGTGACCTCGGCCAAGTTACTTAACCTCTCTGTGCTGCTTGACTCTGCAAATCAGGCTGACAGTTCCCATTGTGAAGAGTTGTTGCAGTGATTAAACGGATTAACACTGATAGAATGCTTATTTAGCACAAGGCCTTATACCTAGTAAACACTCAATAAGTGCCTAACCACCCCCCACCCACCCCTGCAAGAGAGTGAACTCTTTCTGGCGATGGCAAGCAGGTGAAGGAGGGGTCACACTGAAAACAGAAAACCTTTGTGAACAAAATGGAGACTACAGGGAGAACCACACTACCTGCCCAAAAAAACATCATTAAAATCCTCAGAGAGGGCTTCCCTGGTGGCACAGCGGTTGAGAGTCCGCCTGCCGATGCAGGAGACGCGGGTTCGTGCCCCGGTCTGGGCCCACGTGCCGCGGAGTGGCTGGGCCCGTGAGCCATGGCCACTGAGCCTGCGCGTCCAGAGCCTGTGCTCCACAGCGGGAGAGGCCACAGCGGTGAGAGGCCTGCGTACCGCGAAAAAAAAAAAATCCTCAGAGAAATAAGAGAAGCTATTGCAACTACTACCTAAGAATTAGATACTAAGGAACGAACAGTTAGAGAACCAGCATGAACTCTTGGAATCCAAAAATAATAATAGCAGAATAGAAATACTTAAAAGAAGGGTCGAAGAGAAAGCTAAGGAAAATGAGAACACTGAGGACAGAGAAAAGAGCCTGCAGGAGAGAAGCAGTGGCATGTGGAGAATCAGGGAATCACCATTTATACAAAATTCTACAATAGGTAAAACTAATCTATGAAGGAAGAAAATCCAGCCAGCGGCTGCTTCCGGGTGGGGTGATCATAATGCGCCACTTCCCAGCGGGGGGTATGCTCAGGACTCAGGGAATGGTATTCTTGGGATCTGTGCCCCCATCACATGTGAATTCTACCTTTAAAAGAAGACGTGTGAACAGTTAATAACAAGCCTAAGGGGTTCAGGGGTAAAGTGAGTGATGTCTGTCACTGACTCTGAAATGCAGCACATACTTGAGATGGATCGATGCGTGGATAAGGCGAGGGAATGTGGAGAGCCATGAGTGTGGTAGGGCAGAGGAAAATGTTCACTGCATAACCAGCGCTGGGTGTCTGAGCATTCACTGTCAAATTCTCACAACTTATCTGTATGTTTGAAATTTTTCATATTAAAATGTTGGGGGAGGCCTCTTGCCTTCCAAGATGGCCCACACTCTATGGAGTGTGTATCTCCCTGAATAAACCTTCTTTCACTTTACTATGTCTTGCTCTTGAATTCTTGCCTGCACAAAGCCAAGAACCCACACTTGGCAGCCATCCCAGGGACTCAGACATGACTTGGGATGTGACCATCCTCTCGCACCCCACTCTCTTTCCTGCAACATCTTTTCTGGCACCCAATGCGGGGCCTCCAAGGCCATAATCTCGATCCGCCTACTGGGCTATGGCTCCCCTCTGAAGGGCGGCTGGGACTTATCCTGAGCCATGTAGATTCAAGTAGCCCGTTAAGTGGCAGCTGACGTCGCCTGCAGGGTCTGGCAGAGACCAGTTCTCTGGCCATGAAGAAGCGCACTGAGGCCAAGGCTTTTCCCCCTCAGTCTTTCTCATTCTCCTATTGCTCTATCTCTTTGGACTTGAAAAGATCCACCCAGACGACCACCAAACATCCAAATTAAGACTGCGCGGCAAGTAATTGACAACTTGGTTGGGTCTAAAGAACTCCTGCCAGGGGGCTTATCTGGTGGCGCAGTGGTTGAGAATCTGCCTGCCAATGCAGGGGACACGGGTTCGAGCCCTGGTCTGGGAGGATTCCACATGCCACGGAGCAACTAGGCCCGTGAGCCACAACTACTGAGCCTGCGCATCTGGAGCCTGTGCTCCGCAACAGGAGAGGCCGCGATAGTGAGAGGCCCGCGCACCACGATGAAGAGTAGGCCCCGCTTGCCGCAACTAGAGAAAGCCCTCGCAGAGAAACGAAGCCCCAGCACAGCCAGAAATAAAAAAAATTAAAAATGTTGGGGGTAAAGAGTCAGGGATCCGAATCACAACAAACTTTTCAGCAGCAGCACTGAAAGCTAGATCACTTTCAAAACACTGACAGTAAATGCTTTCTGGCCTAGGCTTCTATACCCAGCCAGACTATCAACCAGGAAGAAGGGTAGAAGAAAGACCCTTTCAATCATTCAGGGTCTCCAAAGATTCCCCTCTCTTGCATTCTTTCTCAGGGGCCTACAAAAGGGCTGTGCCTCATATCCAAACAAAAGATCAACCCAAGAGAGAGGACAACATGGGATCCAGGAAGCCTGGCTTCCGATTCAAGAAAGAAGTAGAGGAAATCTCAGATGACGGGGAAGGCAGGCGTGGAGGCAGAGGGGCCAAAGAGCTACATTCTCATTTCCCATAAAAGCAAGTCAACAGACAACACGGGAAACTGGGAGCAGTGAGGGGGGTGGAGGGAACAAAACTGGCAACAGAGTAATATTATTTGGAATCAACGAAGTAAATACCAAAATCCTCAGCTAAGAAAAGGTTCAAGTGGGGCTCCTGGCAGGGAGGATGGGAGGGGAGCAGCCAGCTGACACCCTCCCACTGAGAGGTGGGGCCCATCCCCTCCCTCAAACCTGGGAGCCAAGTGTGACACCACGGTGCTGGGACGGTTCTCTGCCTAGCCTCTCGGAAGACTGGAAGTTTCTGCCTTGCGCTCTGAGTCCCACACGGAGTTAAGACTGATCACCATCCTGGAGAGGCCTCTGGAGTGAAACTAAAGGGAAGAGGAGAGCCCCGCCGCTCCCCCAGGATACAAGGCAGGTGAGTGCCCACTAACGCCACAGGATGCAAGGCTCGCCCGGCACAAACCAGACTCTTGACCCACAAAATCTCGAGATCATAAAATGGTAGTTTTTTTAAGCCATCTGCTTTGGGTGGCTCATTACCAGCAAAAGGCGAGGGGAACAGCAGGAACTGCTGTTTTTTTGTGACAAGATTCAGAACTATTTTTTCACTCTCTAAATTATGTGGATGTTTAATTTAGACAAAAGTAACTAAAACACTTTTTTTAAAATTCAATATGAAGGTAAAGCCAAGTAAAATCTTAAGCCTTAAAAGAAAAAAAAACTAAAACAGCATCTAGCCTGGCAGGCCCACCCTGGCACCCGTGCCCACGCAGCACACACCCCTCTCCCTATTCCCACACCCGAACCTGCAGTCCCTCCGAGAGCAGGGAGACAGCCACAGACTCAATAGCAAGCAGCTGAAGGGGAGGGGGAGGCCCTAGGTCACAAATTAAGTGCCTTACTTATTTGAAAAGAGAAGAAAAGGGCCGCGCGAGGGCATGCAGGCCATTCCCGCGGCAGCACGCGGCCACGCGGCGGGGCAGCAGAGCTCAGGGCTTGTCCCGGGCATGCACCGGCAGGTCCCGGAGGCAGCTGACGCGGCCCCCCTCCTGCTTTCCAGGAGGACCCGGGCAGGCCTCTCAGGCCCCGGGGTGAAGGGTGACAAAGGCTCCGCCAGACCCTCACGGGGAGGACACAGGGGCTGTCGGCATCTGTCAGAGGAGACGCATTTCAGGCTAAATATCAGCATCTGCTGCTGCCTCCTGCACTGGCTGTGGCTCCCCTGGGAGGCCTCTATCCTAACCTCGAACACGTGCAACCCCTGCGTCCAAGGAGAGCCAGGCGGCACTAACATGGCACTCACAAAACCTGGGCAGGGAGCTGCCGTGAGGCACGGAGGTGGCACTGGCCGGCCAGCTGGGTGGGTGCAAACACATGAATCGTAGCTGCGGGCGGGAGGAATATCAGGTGCATCTCTACGCCCCGAGGGCTCGACTCCTACATTAAATCCCTCCCACTGGAACAGCCGGCTCCAGTTTCAGTGAGAGCGAGCGTGAGAACAGGTCCTGCTCCGGCCAGGCAGCCACAGCCACGGCTTCCACCTCCCAGCCTCTGGTAAGTACCTACTATTTCTTCTCAAATGCGAGTTTTCTTTCAATACTCCTCTCAGATGTATCTTAAACTATCTACTCAGTGAATCACCTGCCCAGAGTTTCTCTGCCCTGCTCTTTTCTCCGCGGATTACTCAGGACCCAGCAGGTGCACTGCTGGAAAGGAGACCATTGTTACAAAACTTTTAATAAGGCTTACACTTTATTCTAAGAGTGTAAACAAGTTTATGTGGATATATGAAGTTCTCATTTCTACCATAAAATTCATAAACTATTTTTTTAAGTTATTTTTGATGTGGACCATTTTAAAAGTCCTTATTGAATTTCTTACAATACTGCTTCTGTTTTATGTTTTGGTTTTTTGGCCACGAGGCATGTGGGATCTTAGCTCCCCAACCACGGATCAAACCCGTACCCCCTGCATTGGAAGGCAAAGTCTTAACCACTGGACCACCAGGGAAGTCCCAAAATTCATAAACTTTAAACCAAAACTCAAATTGATGTTATTGCTTATCTGTTCCTCACCTCAAAAATAAACTACAGGTTTCAACATAAAAGGATCATATATATGCATATATATAATTGCTGACCTTAATTTATAATTTCTTTAATTTAAAAACCTTTTATTAGGATTTAAAATAAGTGCTGTTTTGACATAAGCTTACCAAAAAAAAAAAAAAAAAAAAAAAACACCTTAACTAAAGAGGATCCCTGTATATACAAAAGGGGTTTTCTTACTCTTATAAAGTTTCTCATAAATCTGCATGAAAACCATTATTGACCAAATTATTTGTCAAATTTGACCAACATCAGACTTAATGCAATCAAAATCTGTCTACATTTGTTATCATGATTTGTATTTTGTATTAGCCAAGTCCTTTCAATGCTTTAACGTGCTGCTTTAAAGTAAGGAGGCAGGCTGGTGGTTAGGGGTTCTGGCCCTAGGGAGGTGTCCCAAATGTTAAAGCTGTGCATTCACTGCTAAGCACTCTGTCTGTAACCCAGGATCTCTGGCTGAAACCAGAAAAGAGCCCCTGGTGGTCTTCCTGGATCCATTCTTCCAAACTATATGCCAGAAAACTGTCTTTTTCCCTAGGTTATGGTTGCCCTGAAGTTTATCCTTCATTTTAAAGAACCGAAAGTCTGGGAGGGAGTGGTGGTTAATCACTGGAAAAGCTCAATTGGAGTAAAACTCACAAATCTCGTTCTTGCGACACCCCAGTGGGTAGGCGACAACGGCGTGTCCCTGAGTTATGCAATAATGCCACATCACAATATCGTAATTATAGCATGCCCTTCAGAACGCGCTACCTGGTGAGGCTCCCTGCCAGGCAGCTGGACACCACCGGGGAGGGCTGAAGATTATTCCAGTGCAGAAGTTAGTGCACATGACATGCATAGCTAGCCGGCACGTCACAGCAATGCCCTGTAAAGTTAAGCTATAATTACCTCTATTGTGTCCTATCAAAGTTCAAAAAAAATCTTTCTCTTGCCTATTATTTCTGACTTCAAACCCCCTAGAAAATTATTAAATATGCCAGCCACTCACTATCACCCTAACAGCTGGCAACTACATTCATAGTCCACACTTAGGAGGCTACTGAGAGACATGCACTGGCACCTCAATGCTTCAGAAACAAGCAGATAAAGCCCTGTGGACACAAAACCACGGGCGGCTCAGAGTGCCGTTTGGGCACCACCGTCCAGCCTCCCAGACCTGTGGGAGGGGAGGCCAGACCGGCTCCCGGGCTTCTGCAGGGGTGACAGGCTCCTGGGACACAGGCAGGGGTGACAGCGCATAAGAAGTCACAGGAGGGCGTTCTGAAACGGAACAGGCTCAGGCCAGACGCCGTGGTGTCTCTGTGGCGCTGCTCCCCACCCTCTCCCCTCAACACTGGGACCCAACTCTGCTGAGGGCACAGCTCTGAGGGCAGGCCTCGTGCCAACAGCTGCTCGCAAGGCAGGCAGGGGTGCCCTCCTGCATTCGAGGACAGCACCCTGACCCTGACCTGACATGCAGGGCTCCCAGCACCTCCTGCTGACCCAGTGGGAAGTGAAAGAAGGGTGAAAAACACTGTCCCACACACATCCTTCTAGGACTAGGCTAACATCTGCATTTTTAGCTAACATGCTAACAGTGCAGTTCTCCGAGGAAAGCCAAACCCAGCGCTGTGCTTTTTTAACCTCTCCCTGTGCAACCCCCCAGCCTGGCCCAGCCTTCCCAGGACAAGGATGGTGAGACACGAATCTTATCACCTTTAGAAAAAACTTCACCTCTGACTGCTAATCCGAACTTACTACAAACAGTTAAATTCTGGATTATATTGTTTAGGCGACAACACCCTTTTTCCGCTGCCAGCCTGCACCAGGCCTGGCAGATATAAACTGACCAGAGACGGGCAAACCCCATCTCTGCAGGTGGCCAGAGCGACAGCGCCCCGGGCACTAGGCTTTAGCTCCTCATCCTTGTAAGCCTCGCCTGGGCAGGACAGAACTCACAGACTGACATCACCTCCTGGAGGCTGTCCCCCTTGGAAGCTTACAGAAGCCTCAATCTTATCCCGCTTACTTCTCTGACATTATTGTTTGTTTGGTTTTTTTTGCGGTACGCGGGCCTCTCACTGTTGCGGCCTCCCTCGTTGTGGAGCACAGGCTCCAGATGCGCAGGCTCAGCGGCTATGGCTCACGGGCCCAGCCGCTCCGCGGCACGTGGGATCTTCCCGGACCGGGGCACAAACCCATGCCCCCTGCATCGGCAGGCGGACTCTCAACCACTGTGCCACCAGGGAAGCCCATTATTGCATTTTTATAACCAAGTGAACTAGCCTGTCTCCTTCAGCATCTGAAGCAGCTGCGCTCCCTTGTTTTAACTAGCGAATTGTGTAACCCTGAGAGGTCAGTTTACTCAGTTACTAAAACTACTGCTCCTGTGACTCCATCCAGGCTCTCCTTGCAACAATTATATCCTAGAATACTCTCACCTCCCAGAACACCAGTACCAAGGAAACCAACCCCTGAAAACCTCTTTACTGTCCTTGTAAGCTAACTGACCACAGAACAAGAAGTTCAGACCAAACCTGTGGGCACAACATCATTTGACGGAAGAAAGGTGTATATTAACATAAGAGCAATGATTTCCCAAACTATTATTTTGGGTAATGCTATGATAACTTACATACAACTTGCCTCCTATAAACCTTTGAGAAAACTTAACCAAAGTGGGTTTATTTCTACTTTTGCCTAAAAGTATGAGCAATATTAAATAATACTGCTTCTGAAGCTAACACCATCATTATCTTAAATCCGAGGGGGTTTTCGGCTGGTTTGGGCTCGCGTGTCCTGGGTGCGGCAGATGTGTGTCTGCATCCACTCATGGTACCACCAGGACTCTGCGCTCACACTTGATAAACGTTTTGCAACTGTCATCATTTTGATCACGATGCTTCCAGCTAGTGATGAAATCATCAGTTTTCAGATCTTTGCCATAACATATCCTATACAATCATGGGAACCTGACTTGCAGAGGTTCTCACGCCTTCAGAACCAGGGAGCATAATGGGACGTGCCAGCACAGGCCGCCCTGACTTATCAGGCTGGCCCCGAGCTGGCTGGAATCGCTTCCTGACGGGAGGCAGGAAATCGTGCTTTTATAGCCCAGGGCATACCTGCCCCACAAGGTATGAACTGAACTCATACAGAATTATTTCACATTCTCTCTTACTAAGAGGGGAAATCAGGAAGATGCAAAGCTGTGACCACGTGTTTAACTGTGCTGGGCTTTCACATTGCCGTGCAGCTCACACAACTGCTCACGGGAGAGGAGGAGGGCGAGCAAGCTGCAAAGCCGCAGAGCCAGGCACCAGGTGCCGCCAGCCTGGCTTCTGTCCACCCGACACCCTGCCAGTTAGCGCCCCCAAAGAGGGCCTGGGGACACCCTCTCCAATTAGGGGGTAGCCAAAAATCTCATTTCTCCTCCAAAGTACGTGCCTGAGCACCCCTGCTCTGCAGAAACTCTCCCCGCAACAGAAGGCTGCAAGCCACCCAAAGCACCTCTTAGTAAAGAAACATGCCTTTGAGGGAACGGGACGATGAAACAGGTTAATAGAAGCAGCTTCTTGGGGGGAGAGTGGTTCCTTG
Source organism: Grampus griseus (assembly GCF_964374135.1). Classification (NCBI taxonomy): domain Eukaryota; kingdom Metazoa; phylum Chordata; class Mammalia; order Artiodactyla; family Delphinidae; genus Grampus; species Grampus griseus. Next base: position 12,772,757 of record NC_139014.1, on the reverse strand, counting down.
TGTTTTTCAGAAATATGAAAAAATGAGTAGAGGAACCAGTTTGCTGAGAATAAGATCAGATAGCTTTTTTAGAATTTAAGATATCCAAGTGAAATTAAAACCACACTCCCTCCCCCTTACACCCTCCTCCCACAAGCTACCCATTACCTCATCTGATGCGTGAGATGGCAAGGAGAGTAGCTACATTTTATTTCGTGAAAACAAGTCTCTTAGATTTCCCATGTGTATTTCTCTATTTTTAAAGGGCTGCTTTCCAGCTCAATGTTTTAACCAACCCGATGTCTAGAAGGCGATGCTTTACACAAGCAATTTCACGAGACTCAGAACTGTCCATATTTACTTATTCCTTAAAGCAAAACTGCAGTTGAAAAGTTATTTCCTTTTAACTTTATTTTTCTAAGTGTTTAAAAATATCCAGAAGCTAAATCCTTTTTACATTTTCTATGCAAATTAAAGTGCAGGCCTTGATTCCTCACACCCACTCCCCCAGCCCGCCCCACCCACAGGCTTTCTCTAAGACACAGTCACCCCATGGGCTGGTCCTGGACACGCAGCCGCGCCCGGCCCTGCTGAGATCCTCCCAGACCTCACGTCTTTGTTCTCAGCTTCGGGTTATGAGGCAGAGAGAGAGCCCAGGGGTGTGCAGAGCAGCCTCTGAAGGAAACCCGGGGGGAGGTTAAGCTTGGGGGATAGGCAAGGACAGGAGGACCCTGGAGAAGATATCCAGAAGCCCCTTCGTACACGTTAAAGGCTGGGATGGGTTCCTCCCAGGATCCAACCATCTGTAAAATTAGGCACCACTCACTCTGGTTTCCTCTATTTTTTAAAAAAATTTTATTTATTTATTTATTTATTTGGTTGTGCCAGGTCTTAGTTGCGGCAGGCGGGCTCCTTAGTTGCAGCTCGCAGGCTCCTTAGTTGTGGCATGCAAACTTTTAGTTGCAGTATGCATGTGGGATCTAGTTCCCTGACCAGGGATGGAACCCAGACCCCCTGCATTGGGAGCGTGGAGTCTTAACCACTGCATCACCAGGGAAGTCCCACTCTGGTCTCCTCTTACCAGGAGGGCTGCTAAGCTTTTCTGCCTTTGGTTAAGGCCAGGATAGGCAGGGATGGGCTAGTGCGTGAACTCACCCCACGCCATCTGTGAGGTGGGCAAGTGGAAGGCAGCAGTGCACGAGGACATCTGCTCACTCACTGACTCACAGCATCTTAATATCATTCAAATCAACATAAACACAGCACTTAAGTTTGTATTTGGGCCAACACAAATGCTACTTACCCAGAAAGCTGACTTTTCATTTGTGAATTTAGAAACAGGGTCGCGGGGGGGGGGGGCATTTTTAAATATTCTTCACTTTTAAATACTCCCTCATAGAACAGAACACTGTGATTAAATAGGGCAGATGGACTGAAGGTTACAATCACACGTGCTTTGTTCTCAGTGAGCACAAATGTGAACGTCACACACACACATGAGCCTGGACCTCCTCAGGTTCACGTTAGAGCAGTCAGGCCAGCACAGTGATGGGACTCAGTCCAGAAACTCCAGGCACATGGATGGGGGTGGGATCTCAGTGATCACTCAGCCTGGGGGGTCCACAACCTTCCTGGCACCTGAGGCCTCAGATCACAGGCTAAAGGTTCCCAAAACTCAAAAGAGTTACAGGTATTCTCTGAAATGACACTAAACACTCCTGCAACCACACTCGCCTGGGACCAGACTTGAGAAAACAGAGAACGCCATAGGGGTGGCGCCCGGGGTAGTGAGGAGGGATGGCTGATGCCCGTCCCGTACCTGCCGCGCAAGAGCACTTACGTCCTCTGCACCTGCAGAGGACTCTGCTTCACCTCCTCCGTGACCCCGGGGTTCTTTGTTAGCCTGTTAGCTATCGTTCCAACACTAAGGCTCTGCTCCTCCATTGCAGCTCCCAGTCCCCAAATGAACGAGACTTCCCTGGTCACACCCACAGCCCGTGGAGCCGGCTTCAAGTAAAAGCACTCAGAAAGGAAAGCGAAGGAGAAGCAGTGACCTGCTTCCTTAAAAATCACCAAAGCTGAACTACGCAGGAGCCAGCAGGGCTCAGACGCCAAACCACAGAGGGAAAATGAGCCTTCTCAAAGAGCGAAAACCAAAAAAGCCACATTACATCCCCAGGCCCCCAGGAAAGCCCTTCAAGTACAAGTGTTTCCAGTGTCCCTTTACTTGCAACGAAAAGTCACATCTTTTTAATCACATGAAATACGGTCTCTGTAAAAATTCCATCACTTTAGTGTCCGAGCAAGATCGCATTCCCAAGTGTTCCAAACCGAACTCTTCAGACCCTAAGCCAACCAGTCAGTCCGACCCCATGGCAAAGCCCACCTCCTCCAAGCCCGTCCCAAGTGGGCTCTCACACCTGGACACCAAGCTCCAACATGGCCTCGCCAAGGATGACATCAAGGAAAATGTGGACCTGCATGCGTGCGGGCCCCACAGGTGCCCCGGACAGAAGCCCACTCTCCACAAGGAAGCAGCACCCCTGAGTCCAGCTCCAGAAGCCACTGCGGGCACCCAGCCTGTGCTGGAAGGCACTACCCGGCCTTCAGCATTCATGCCAGTTGGCGAGCACAGACTCAAAGGGCAGGAACTCACCGAGGCTCCTGAAGCGCTGACCCTGACCCAGCCCCCTGCCAAAGCTGCCTCCTTCCACACTAAGTCTGCCTTTCATGCCCCTGGCTACGCGTGGAAAGCTGGCTCACCTTTCCTCACGCCTGAGTTTCCACATAAAATCCCATCCACAAAGGGGTTTGGTGCCACTTCGCCGTACGTGCACCCCACCATCGCAGAGTACCCGCCTCACTTTTACACAGAGCATGGACTGGCCACCATCTACTCACCGTACCTACTCGCAGGGAACTCGCCCGAGTGTGACAGCCCCCTGCTGTCCATCTACGGGGCCCAAGACCAAAGACATTTCCTGCCTCACCCAGGGCCGATCCCTAAGCACCTGAACCCAGCTCCATCCACATACGACCATTACAGATTCTTCCAGCAGTATCACTCCAATCTGCCGATTCCTTATGGATTTTATAGACCAGAGTCTGCATTTTCCTCCTACGGCCTCAGACCCCCACCCGTTGCTGGTATGTCACAAGATCAAAGCTCACACCTACTGGAAGAAGCTGCCCTGGCCTACCCGGCCTGGAGTCCATCCAAGTTAAACTCTTCCAACTCCCACAAAAAACACACAGAGTTTGAGAAAGAGAGTCCGACTCCCGAGGCTAAAGACCTCTCCAGAGATGGGCAGAGGGACACGGAAGGGACCAAAATGAGCCCACGTGCAGGCAGCGCAGCCACAGGCTCCCCGGGAAGGCCGAGCCCCACCAATTTCACGCAGACAAGCCAGCCCTGTGCCGGGCTGTGCAGCCTCTTGGACATGCCGGCCTCCGGTGCCCCAGGAAGTCTCCATCCACCAGAACAGAGCCTCACAGCCTTCAAGCCTGTCAAGAAGAACACGGAGCGCCCACATTCCCAGGCCCCAGAAAACAGAGCTGCATCTCCAGAAAGGTAAGAGAGTCCATTTTCAAAACCTCCGAAGTAATGTCTCTGGTTGTGCTTAATCAGAGGAGCTGGTACTTGCCCAAACCCCCCACGGGCAATGGCCCTCAGTAAGGTCCCTGTGACTCCCTCTCTGTGTCTCTTCCAGCCTCGAGGCCGTGAACGCAGACGCTCTGGCTCAGATGGGGAGCCTGGAAGCTGCACCCTCCAGCCCAGAGGACGACTCCAGGGCAGCCCCTCTGAACCTCTCCACGAAACCAGAAGCTGAGCCGGCCACTACACACACCACTGCCTATGGAGAATTTGTGGAGCCACAGGACGCGCCCCTCAACCTCTCGGTGAAGGACCCCTGCAACGCCCTGACTTCGAGGCCCTCTGTCCGCAGCCGCCCGAGAGGGGCCGAACACGCGGCTGCCCCCACCCCCACTCCTGCTCCGCAGTCGGAGACAGCAAGTTCCGGGGCCGGGCCCGACCCCAGCTCTGTGGAGATCCCTGCGCCCAGCCCGGCTGGGAAGGCCCAGGACACACGCTCAGCTGACAGTGACGAGCAGAAGCAGACTGCGGCCGTGGCCCTCTGCCAGCTGGCGGCCTACAGCCCAGGGAACGTCGAGCCCGCTGCCCAGGAGCCTGCCTGCCAGGTAGACGCACCCACCCCCAGAGCCCCTGAGAGCCAGGAGGCTCAGTGCGACCTCAGACCCAAAGGGCAAAAGAGGACGAGCCCCAGGGATGCAGGGAAGGCCCAGCAGGGAACCAAGAAGCCAAAGCCCAGCGACACAGCCAGAGTGTTCACACTCCGGAAAAGAACGCGGGTGTCTTAGAGCCACCTCTGGCCAGCCACAGGCTGCAGCCACAAGCGCGCCTTCCGGTGCAGGCGAGACAGCAGCAAACCTCCATCTGGCCCTTGCTTTTTTATCTGGTACCTTTTTACAACGCAGTTTTCTTCTTCTCAACAAAAAAATTAAACTAAACCTGCAACTCAATTCAGTTTTGTAAATACTAAGCATGAACGCTAAAAGGTGCTTCTACTTCGGGTTGTAAAATACTTGAATGACTCACGCTGTAGGACCTGATGAAATGCACAGGAGCAAAAGGTAACTTTTAGGTGTGAGCATCTTAGAGGAAATCTCTTTAAAACATGTTTCTTATAAATATCTCAGCACTAGAACAAATCGTTTTAACTGTTTTTCTATTAAATCTACTGTGTGTTTTGAAGTAAATAACAATTACTGGGGGAAAATGCCAGGCAAAGACGTTTCCAGTACTAGCATTCAAGTTCTGTGTGTAAAAACACTGTGATTTGTTATGACTGAACAATACACAGACAGCAAGAGGCTATTTATACAAGTAATTTATTTCCATTGGGGAGAATGCATTGCTGGGGAAGCTATTCTCAACGTGCTCTGTCTTCACAACTCATTCAGACTCGTTTTCCACTTCCTAAAATGATGTATATGTCGCTAATTTTCCAATGAACTCATAGGTGAACTTTAAGGATACATAAAAAGAAGACAAGCATAAACTGTGTTATACAATATTTTGCCACAATAAATAAACTCAATGAAAAAGAGAAAAGAGCTGAGGCAGCAATTAAAACTGAGGACGAGGGTACATCTGTGTGTGCATGTGAGGGCGTGTGCATGTGTCTGCTGTCCACCGGTAGTCATCGAGCCCGGGGGAGTGCAGGCATCCGGGGGCACCTCTGGAGACCAAGCGTACAGGGCCTGGCTTCACAAGGGCCCTTCCCCACTGTTCAGAGGGTGTTTCTCAGCAATGCACTGCCTGGGAGCGGGGCAGGGGGTCAAGAAAGGGCCTGGAAACAGTGGCGCCGAGCTGAGCTGACTGGGTGAACCCTCTCTCCACAAGATGGGCAGTTTCAACTCACACTTTGACCAAAACAGAGGTGGTCCCAATAGAGCCATCCAATGAGCGTTCAAAGAAAAAGCACTGCTAAAGCTAACGCCTGCCGTTCCCAGTGACGTGCACATACAAGGTCTCTCAGTGCTCAGAGCTAAAAATTAAAAATTTTTAAATAAAAAGTTGATCTGGAACCTTGCCTTGTTCTAGATATAAGCACTACTCACCAAAAGATAGCCTGAACTAAAAACCCATCTTGTTAATAAGTTGCATTCCAATAAAATGTTATTTTCGGTTGTTTTGATCAAGTTTGTACTAATAACTAATCCTGTAAAAACTCAATCTAGAAAACTTAAATACTTACTACCTTTTGGCAGAACAAAATGTAAGAGTTAAAGTTGGCATTCACAGACATCCTCTTGCTGAAGATACTTGACAGGGAGATCAGCAAAAGATTCTCAAGCACAGAAACCTGTTACATTAAGGAAAAATTCTCTAGGAAAAGTAAATGGAAATACAGGTTCAAGGAGATAAAGAATAAAATCCCTGCATTTTAGATGGAGGATGGTGGATTCCAAGGTACCATGATGACTGGATTCCACCAGACATATTTAAAACAGTGATACAGTAGCTTTGTTTTAAAATGACACTATTCAGTATGGCAAATAACCTGCCTTGCAGCAAGTTAAATTTATACAAAACCACTGATATCAACTCACAGGAGGGATGCAGAGCTTGTCATATTCTTTTAGGGCAAATAGGAGGCCGTTGTTACAAACTGCCCCTAAACCATCCAGGATGGCCCACGAGCCCCTGCCGCCCATCCGAGGTGTGCCTGCAGACAGACACCACTAATCCAATGCGTGCACTGTCACGACCAGAAACCGATGCATACCTGTGCAGCCTTCACTGGCATGCCTGGGCTCTCCTTTTTTTATATACCAATATGCTTTGACAAAGACCAAAAACAGGGTACCCCTGCTTTCCAGCAAGTCCATACCCTGTGGGAAGCAGAGCCAGGCCTCAGAAGCCTCCAGGATTGGGACCCAAAGCCTCACACCCTAGAGACAAGCTCTCGCCTTGTGCCTTACACACAAGAACATAAACCTTCCGGGGCCCAAAGATTCTGAGGACACTGTTTTATAGCTCACCCAAAACTGTCCGCCACCATCTTAAGTGACAAGAAGAGGAACCAGAGATGGTAAACAACTGTCCGGTCTCCTGCAACCACATAGGCCGGGAGCCCAGCACTGCCTGCAGATGTTCACGGTGGAGCCATATGTGTGCCTTCAGCCCTGTGGACTCCTCCCGCCTAATGCAATTCCTCCAAAAGGTCACCTGCATGCACACAGCCGCAGAAACCATGCAGGCTCTCTGTAACTATCCTTACAAGCACAATGGGGTCTGAGATCTTTGTAACAAAAAAAAAGAAAAGAAACCAGTCTTGGTGGTTTTTCAATGACAGTACCTTTCTCCATTCACATATAACCCGACTTCAGAGCTGGAAGTTTCTAACCTTTACATACAAAAAGCGATAAACCCTCAAAAAGTTAAATACAGAATTACCGTGTAACCCAGCAATTCCACTCCTAGGCATACACCTAAAAGAAATGAAAACAGGGATTCAAACAGATACGTGCACCCAATGTTCATTAGCAGCATTATTCACAATAGTGAAAAAATGGAAATAACCCAAGTATCCACTGACAGATGAACAGATAACTAACAGGTGGTCCATCCACACAAAGGAAAATTATTCAGCCATAAAAAGGAATGCGGTTGTGGCACAAGCTACAACATGAACTTAACCTTGAAATTCTGAGAAAGGGACTTCCCTGTTGGCACAGTGGTTGAGAGTCCGCCTGCCGATGCAGGGGACGTGGGTTCCTGCCCCGGTCTGGGAAGATCGCACATGTCGCGGAGCAGCTGGGCCCGTGAGCCATGGCTGCTGAGCCTGTGCATCCGGAGCCTGTGCTCCGCAACAGGAGAGGCCACAACAGTGAGAGGCCTGCGTACCACAAAAAAAAAAAAAAGACTCTGCACTCCCAATGCAGGGGGCCTGGGCTCAATCCCTAGTCAGGGAACTAAATCCCACATGCATGCTGCAACTAAGAGTTCGCATGCCACAATTAAGGAGCCCACGAGCCACAACTAAGGAGCCCACCTGCCGCAACTAAGACCCAGTGTAACCAAATAAATAAGTAAACAAATAAATAAAAATAAATACAAAAATTAAAAAAAAAAGAAATTCTGAATGAAATAAGTCAGACACAAAGGACAAATCTTGCATGATTCCACTTATATGAGGTTCTCCAGAGCAGGCAAACTCACAGAGGCAGATAGATTCATGGATATCAGGGCTGAGGGGAGGGGAAGGGGGAATTAGTGTTTAAGGGGGACAGAGTTTCTGTTTGGGAACATGAAAAGTTTTGGAAATAGATGGTGATAGTAATGGTTGTACAACATCGTAAATGTAGCTTATGCCACTGAATCGTACACTTAAACATCATTAACATGGCAGATTTCTATGTCGTATATATTTTAAAATGTTTTTTAAAAATTAATAGTGTAATAGACTAAAGCCATTGACTTAGATACTTAAAATAGGTCAACTGTATGTTAGGTGAACTATATATCCCAATAAAGCTGAAAATAACCTCTAAAAGGATCCTTGAATTCACACTGAAGAAAACGAAAGTACTAACAAGCCCCTTTGCAACAGTCTCACCAGCAGCCCACAGCCATCTACCCCTACCCCTGGTTTAATCTTCGACCAAAATACTCCGCTCCCAAGGGCGGGAGAGGGCTGAGTATGAAATGAAGCACACACACACTCTTTCACTCAAGGAGAAAAGCATTTTAATAGAGAAAAACACAACTCCTACTCCACACACTAAGCCACAGACGTCACATTACGGCTGTCACTTTTCTTACAGGCTGGAATGTCCAAACAGCTCAAAACTGCACAAAGGTTAAAAATCAGGGAAGTGCACAATCATCAGGAGAATGGGAAGGTGCCAGGAGGGGTCAGGAGCAGTGAAGAGTGGGAACCCAGGCACAAAGGACCATGGGGAGGGACTGGTCGGGAGACAAGAGAGGTCAGCACTCTGCAAATGAAGGCTGTGGCCACAGCCAGGACTCACCCACCGGCGCCGGCTGACCCCAGGCCCCACAGCCACTCTACCAGGGAGGCGGTGCGGCAGCCACAACTTGCAGCCCCTTCCAGAAAGACAGGAATGCCTCTGAGGCTGACTTTGGCTTGAGGACCACCCCCCCAGAAGCCCTTCCTTAGACCACACAGCCCACCAGGACACCGCCACCCATACCCCAGCCCCACAGCTCTCGGGGTCAGACGGTGGCTCTGCCACCCTTACCAGCATTTCCCTAATAACTGCACAGTTCATCCTGTCTTGGTATCTTCTCAGAGTACCCAGACTAACGCTAGAATGCTATTCAGAGGCTAGTTTTTGGATGATGTCTCAGAATACAGCCAAGTAGGGAGCGCCACGAATTGGTCCCTCCACCAAACCAACCAGTAAGCTGGCAAAAACAGAGAGAAACAAGTTTTTCAGCACTCTGGAATCTAATCAAAAACCTGCCACAACCAGGGGAGTGCTTAGTGAAGGAGGAGGCTACTAAATTTCAGCATTTAAGAAACCTCTAGGGACCTCCCTGGTGGCACAGTGTTTAACAATCCGCCTGCCAATGCAGGTGACACAAGTTTGATCCCTGGTCCAGGAAGATCCCACATGCCGCAGAGCAACTAAGCCCACAAGCCACAACTACTGAGCCCACGTACCACATCTACGGAAGCCTGCGCGCTCTAGGGCCCGCGTGCCGCAATTACCGGAGCGCACGCACCTAAAGCCCATGCTCCGCAATGAGAGAAGCCACCGCAATGAGAAGCCTGCACACCGCAATAAACAGTAGCCTCCGCCCACCGCAACTAGAGAAAGCCCACGCACAGCAACAAAGACCCAATGCAGCCATAAGAAAAAAAGAAAAAGAAACCTCTGTTAGGTCACTGGCTAAATGCTAAGATAACAGAACAGAGACTTCAGTGACCAAACATAACAGGGAATACAGTCGTTGCAAAAAAAAGGTCTGGAAAAAGTCACTAAATAAAGAGATGACTAACAGTCTTCAACAGCAACAGCAGCAAACTGCTGGCAAGGGAGGAGAACCTGATTTCCAGAGTTATAACATAATAAAATGTCAGAATGTCCAGTTTTCAACCAAAAAATAACAAGGCACATGAAGAAACAGAAAACTATGGTCCATTCACAGGAAGAAAAAGAAATTGACAGAAACCACCCCTGAGGAAGGCTAGACAGTGTCTTACAAGACAAATACCCTAAATCAATTTTCTCAAATAAGCTCCAAGAGCTAAAGGAAACAAGAGAACAATGTCTGTAAAAACACAGAATGTCAATAAAGAGACAGACTATAATAGAGATCACAAAGAAATTCCGGAACTGAAAATAGAGTAACTGAAATGAAAAATTCAGCTGAGGAAGGAGAAAAACAGCAGATATGAGCAGGCAGAAGGAAGGACCAGAGAACCTGAAGACAGGGCAATCCAAACTATCCAGTCTGAGGAGCAGGAGAAAAGAGAGTAAAGAAAAATGAACAGTAAGTGTTAGACCCATCACCTCTGGAGCCTACTCCAGGACAAGACCACTGTCGCCTGCACGATCTCTCCCAGGCAGGAGACAGCACAGCTCCACGACCCACTGGCCACGCAAAAGGTCTGCAGAGAGGCTCAACTCATGCGGAGGGCACCACAGGCAAGAGGCGGCCAGCCACTCAAGTGAAGATCATGGGCCAACTCACCGTATGTGACATCTCAGTTTTTTGGCCACAGCTTGACACTTTTCATCTACAACAACAACAACCACCATGCACTCTCATTCTGGCTGCTTGTGGTTGGTGGACACTGCTGACATCGTGAGATACGACAGACACACACATGCCAGTGGGTCTCAGGCATGAAAAGCAGAGAGAGCGCTTTGGTCTCCTTCAAGTTAAACTGGAGTTGGCACCACACAGGCGGAGACTTCATCTTGACCCACCACACCCTCACATACCCACACACCCTCACACATCTATTTTCACAAATAAATGTGTAAGTCACTTAGGATGGAACAAGAGTAAATAAAAGCACAGTAGTACATCTCTGTGGCCTTGGGGTAGGCAATGACTTGTTAGATATGACACCAGGGGCACAAGCAACAAAAGAGAAGACTGATAACCAGACTTAAAACTTACAACTTCAGTGCATCAAACAATACCATCGGAAAAGTGACAAGACAACCACAGAGGAGAGAAAATATCCACAAATCATACATGTGATAAAAGACATATCTGTAAAGAACTCATAACAATAAAAAGACAAATAATCCAATTTTTTAAATTAGCAAAGGACATGAATAGACATTTTGCCAATGAACATATCCAAATGGCCAAGAAGCACATGAAAAGATGCTCAACACCATTAGTCAGCAGGGAGATGCGAATCAAAACCACAGTAAGATACCACTTTACACCCACTAGGATGGCTATTTTCAAAAACAAAAAAAAACCAGAGAAAAACAAGTGTTGGAGAGGATGTGTGGAAACTGGAACCCTCATACGCAGCTGGAGGAATGTAAAGTGGTACAACCATTTTGGAAAAGGGTTTGCAGTTCCTCAAAAAGTTCAAGACAGATTTAGCATGTGATCCAGCAATTCCACTCATAGGTCTATACCCAAGAGAACTCAAATCACATGTCCACACAAAAACTTGTATGCAGGGCTTCCCTGGTGGCGCAGCGGTTGAGAATCTGCCTGCCAATGCAGGGGACACGGGTTCGAGCCCTGGTCTGGGAGGATCCCACATGCCGTGGAGCAACTAGGCCTGTGAGCCACAACTACTGAGCCTGCGCATCTGGAGCCTGTGCTCCGCAATGAGAGAGGCCACAACAGTGAGAGGCCCGCGCACTGCGATGAAGAGTGGCCCCCACTTGCCACAACTAGAGAAAGCCCTCGCACAGAAACAAAGACCCAACACAGCAAAAATAAATTAATTAATTAATAAACTCCTACCCCCAACATCTTAAAAAAAAAAAAAAAAAAAAAAAAAAAAAACTTGTATGCAAATGTTCAGGGCAGCATTCTTCATAATCACCAAAGGTGAAAACCCAAATGTCCATCAACGATGACGGGATAAACAATGTGTATCCATACAATGGAATATTATTCAGCCACAAAAAGGAATGAAGCACCACTGCTACGTGGTGCAGTAGGGATGAATGTTAAAAACACTACCCCAGGGCTTCCCTGGTGGCGCAGTGGTTGAGAGTCTGCCTGCCGATGCAGGGGACACGGGTTCGTGTCCCGGTGCAGGAGGATCCCACGTGCTGCGGAGCGGCTGGGCCCGTGGGCCGTGGCCGCTGAGCCTGCGCGACCAGAGCCTGTGCTCCGCAACGGGAGAGGCCACAGTGGTGAGAGGCCCACGTACCGCAAAAAAAAAAACATTACACTAAGTGAAAGAGGTCAGACAAGGAAGACCACTACTGGAGATTCCATTTACATAAAGTGTCCAGAAAAGGCAAAGTTACAGAGACAGAAAAAGATCAGTGGTTGTCTAGGGCTGGTGGTGTTGAGGGAAAATGGGGAATGACTTTTCCTGAGTATAGGGTTTCTTTGAGGGAAAATGAGATTAGATTAAGATGGTGGTTGCACAACTCTGTAAATATACTATAAACCACTGAACTGAACACTTTAAATGGGTGAACTTTATGGTATATAAATCATATCTCAGGGATTTCCCTGGCGGTGCAGTGGGTAAGACTCCGCACTCCCAATGCAGGGGGCCCGGGTTTGATCCCTGGTCAGGGAACTAGACCCCAAATGCGTGCTGCAACTAAGAGTTCGCATGCCACAACTGGGAGCCCACATGCCACAACTAACGAGCCCTGGAGCCGCAACTAATGAGCCCACGGGCTGCAACTAAGACCTAGCGCAACCAAATAAACAAATATTTTTTTAAAAATCGTATCTCAGTAAAGCTGCTACAAGAATAAGCAGAAAGAGCCCATAGAAACCAAGGGTCCTCTGCCCTGCTTGTGCTTCACAACGCCAAGCACACAGCCAGCACCTGCAATACCCCCACAACTCAGCTGCTGAGCTGCACTCTTCTTTGCACAGACGTCCTTGTTCCGTACAGAAGTCGCCCTCGGGGTACATGGCGTCTTTGGTGACACACTCCTGCACAGGGCCCTCTCCATCCTTCACAGGCATCCCTCCCTTCTGTCCACAGAGGCACAGCGGGCGGCTCCCAGGGACACCCACCACAGACAAGCGCCCCCATGCGGCCGGGCCCGAGAGCTGGCACGCACAGGCCTGGAGTTCGGTGGTCTATCTGCACCAGCCGCACTGTGCCCCTGCTCAGGCCCACTGCCGAGCTTCCTCCCCATCCCCTCACTGGCGTGAGCCTTGTTCCCAGAAATCATGATGTCACCCCAGGGGCTAAGCACAGTGGCAGTGCACACATTCTTAATGGGCAATAGCACCCTCACGAAGGTGAAACTGGTTCTGGGGGACAAGACAATCTCAGACATCACAACAGCTCGCGGCCCTCCAAATCCAGACCTACAGTGTACGTGTGCTATTAAACTTTCACAGCAGGGAGAAGAGGCATCAGGAATCAGAAAGGCCAACATAAGAAAGAAAGCTGAGAGCACAGGTCTGGAGGGCTCTCTCCTGCAACACTCATGATGGTCAGGGAGGGCAGAGGCGTGGTATGTGCTGACAGCCGGCCACACTGGGGAGGGGGCCGGATGAAGCACCTCGACACGCATAAATGGTCTTGACCAGACAAAACTGAGCTTCATACTCACCGTCCGGGAGTCGGGAAGGGAGCAACAGGCCTCGTCTGCTCAGTTCCGCCAGCGCCAGACACCCGCCATGCCAGGCGTTGTCTGTCTCCTGGAAACTGAAAGCACAAAGAGCCTGAGACCCAGCACGATGCCCCCCACAGCCCAGAGTGAAAGTCCACCCCCGGGCCAAAAGCCTCACTAAAACCGAGTGAGTTTATAAAATATCAGTCAGTAACGAGATAAAGTACTCCAAATCAGCTGAAGATAACGGCCATGTTCAGGTCTCCGGAGAATGAGTAAAAATCCTGGGTCAGCCTCACACACCCCAGGAAGAGTAGCCCACACACGTGCCCACTGCACCTTCGGGCCAGAGCAGCTAGCTCTCTCAGCCGTTTAAGCAGTTGCGCCGCTCAAGAAACGCTGGGCTTACAACACAGTGACTACACCAAATGAAGGTTAGGAAAATGTTCACAGGAAGGGCAAGGAGACCCCCTTTTCATGGAGCCCCTGCTGGCTTGAATGATGAATATTGAGATTAGGAAGTTAGAATCAAACAGCATATACAGAACTTGTTTTGTACTGTTTGAAACAGACTTTCAACAAACAACTGAAAAGCCAGTCAACTCATAAGCAAAATTTCGTATTTAATAAAAAATTCCTAAAGTGGTTTGGAAGCTCTCATGTTTAAAGGTGCAGCTCTGGCATAATAACTAGCGAGAATAACCCTTTCTTACATCAACAACTGCTTCTTACATCAATAACTGTTCTGAGAGTTTCCACGCCTGGCTGCCAAAATAAACATGGAAATATACTTCACCCAAAAAACCAGAGAAATTACAGGACTCTTTCCAATTCTGAATAAATTAATTTGATGGCAAAAAAATGTTTAGGAAAACCAAATAAATTGCATCACTGGCTGGCAACAAACGCACGAATATTCAGATAGGATAGAAGTTAGGCTTATCTTTTCACTCAAAATACACTTAGCAGTGTCTCCCACGTGCCAGGCCCTGCTCTGGGCTCTGCGGAGACACGCTGACCAAGACAGACACAAAAGCTGCCCTGGACCTCGCCAGCAACCAGTGACTCAATTCCAATTATAACTTTCTTAAGTTCCAGATGTTTATCAAATGTCTGTCCCAAAGACTATATGACCGTTGCCACAATTTAATATTGCACTTTGTGTACTTCAGGATTTCAGTTGGAGAGAAGTGCTTTCTGCTTTCCATAAAAGATTTAATAACATTTGGAAGAACCTGATAAAAGGTCAGCAGTACGATGACTCACTTATCACTAAAACAATCGCCAGTCACGCCATCGTTTCTCAACTAAACGTGTGTGCGCTGTAGCTTGTCAACAGCTGTGGACAGTGCAGGACCTTGCGTCAGGCTGTAAAATGCCTGTGGCCCAAGGCGGCCGAGGAGGACCACGGTGTGCTGCCTGCACTGCTGCCTCTGCTCTGCCCACTCCAGGAGGACGTGGACCCTCTCCAAGGCCAACCTGCACAGCGGGGATGGACGCAGACCCTAGGACGCAGAGTACTGAGTACCGCCAGAGTGCCCAGTGCCTGAGGGCAAGCTCCTGTCCCAGAGCCAAGCCCCAGACGACCGTGGGAGGGCCCGGGGTCTCAGAGGAGTGGAGACAACAGCAAACAGAAGGGCCGAGACAGCAGGCTCAGGAGAGAGGGGCCAAGATGGGCTCAGGGCCACTGGCCTCCCATCGGCAAGGGCACCTAATGAGGACCATCTGGAAGAGCAGAGTGGGGCGGCGTGGAGGGCGTGGGATGAGCGAAGAAGACGTTCTTATCCTTCCACCCACCTCATACCCACTGTCCCTAGAAGGACACGGAGAAAGGGGGACGGTGCGTGCAGGGTGCAGAGCAGAGGAGGACACCCCATCACTTTCATCTCCTTCTGAACTTTTAACTGCAAACAGCACTAGAACTCAAGGAAAAGCCTGGGAAGGAGCCGTGAAGAGCATTTCCTGCTGAGAGGGGGCTGCTCCCGCGGCCACAGCAGCACCACCATGGCACACCCAGGACCCAGGCCGCAGGGCTGAGGCCCGTCTGCTGACTGGAGAAACCCGCGGGCTCAGTGCAGATGCCAGACACAGAGGACCCGGCAAGGCCTCCCGGGGCAGGCTGCTTGCACCCACCCTGGACTGGTGGGTCTGGGCACCATCTCTGGGATCCTGTCCTGAGGCCATCGAGGGGCTAACGCGTGGTTTTCTAAGTGGTGGGAGGGGTAGGGGAGTGCAGGTACTGAAGGGCACCTGCACATTCTGGGGCGGGACCTGGGAGGGGAGCACAGGGCCTGAGGAGGTCCTCTGGGGCTCAGTGGGAGGCCCCAGCCACATAATCTGGCCCAGAAACAGGGCAGGGAGCAAGGTAACAGTCCCAGGAGTCGGGTGTTCTTACATGTAAAGGAATGAATGTCCTATTTCTGACCCACTGCAGAAATGGCTGGCAGCTCACCACATACCCCAGGAGGACATAGAAGGAGGAAGGGGACCAGAGCGGCCTCTGTGCTGGGTCGCCAGCCGGCCCGGCCACCCTGCCAACCTCACACCCCAGCCCAGCTGGTACCTGCTTCTCCCGGCTGCGCTGACTCCTTTCTATGGCCTGTTCTGCAATCAGGAGTTTCACGCCCACTGTGTGAGGTCCTGTCCAGGGAAAGACTGCCTCCCCGAGGGCCCACTCAGGCCCCTTCACTCAATGTTGCATTGGGCTTCTGGCCTTGGGAATCTGGAGCAGTGAGACCATTTCTACCCTCCACAACCCAGACACAAAGATCAGAGGAATTCATTAAAACGACAAAATAAAGGCAAAGCAGCATTTGGAGATTAACTAGGACGAGTGAAACTGGACTAAGGTTGCAGGCCGAGAGCAAGGAACATACATCTGACCAGAGAAGCATGTTTTGGGAGACAAGATGCTAGCATTCAGGGGAGACACGTTGGGGTGAAGGGCTCACAGCCCTTGAGGCAGAGGCACAGCGGCTAGAGAAGTAACAGGGTTTGAGAGCCGGACGGGAGGGGACCCAGGAGCGCATGGGAGGGGAGACTGCAGAAGGAGCAGCAGAAGGAAGGGCTGGACAAAGATGGCTTCAAATAGCCAGAGTGCTGTGCAGAAACTCTAAGGAAGGAAAGAGGAAAGCGAAGCGCTTGAGGCAGACAGCCACCCCAGGGGAAGGGGCTGGGAGGAAAGGCCGGAGGCCCTGGCTCCTCCATCCTCCCAAACCCCCCGCGCCCCTGGCTGCCCTGAACCCACACCTCTTCACCCAGGACCAGTGGGGTGCCCGTGTCATCTCGTGCCCATCAGCAAGCCCCCGAAAAAGAACTCCAGGAAGACACTCTACAACAAGCCAGCAGAGTCATCGTGCAGACCCACGGTTCTACAGAGTCCCGCGAAGCAGCACGTGTCTCCTGCCACAAGAAGACACAGTGGCCACACATGCAACATTACTCTGAAACAGTAGTGTGAAACTGTTTCCTGCAGCCCTTAAACCTCACCAATCAGGCTCGGGGCCCAGGGCAGGAGAAGCCCGCGCCCCTGGGACCCCGTGGGCCAGCTTGGTGACCGAGGCCTGAGTGCCCATGAACACCAATAGCACAGCTCTCACACGCATGGGGGCACCAAGAAGAGAAGCAACCGGCTGACAAGGGTGGGACCACAAATGGGGGCCGAACACAACACCCATTCTCAAATCACCTGCTTCTGAAAGCAAGGGGCAAGCAGAGCAAGAGTCCTCGTGAGCAGCTGCACTAACGCGGCCCCCCCAGCCCACCTGAACTGCACTAACGCAGCCCCCCCCCTCAGCCCACCTGCGCTGCACTAACGCAGCCCCCCCCAGCCCACCTGCACTGCACTAACGCGCCCCCCCCCCCTCAGCCCACCTGCGCTGCACTAACGCGGCCCCCCTCAGCCCACCTGCGCTGCTCGGGGCTCTGCCCTTTGCCCCTCGCCTGCAGGCCCCAGGCTCAAACTCCCACACCTGCCACCTGCACCTCCCGGCCCACACCTGCACCTCGGGCAGGCCGCGGGTCCCCAGGATCCCCTGAGAGGTGAGGACGGATGCAGCACAACCACTGGCACATGTGGCTATGAGATTTAAATCTGATGAAATTAAATAAAATTTGGAATTCAGACCTCAGTCACACTAGCCTCTTTTAAGATCTCAACAGCCCCAGATCTAGAACAGGCCGTCATCACAGAAAACTCTCTCGGACAGAGCAGCCCTGGTTTCATTCCAATGAAAACAGGTTTCCTTGAAGGATACGTTTCTATGTGTGGACACGCGCAAAACTGACCTCCTTAAGGTTTTTAAATGTAACGGAGCCTCAGCTGACAAAAGAAATATATCAGGGTGGGATGAATTGGGAGATTAGGATTAACATATATACTAATATGTATAAAATAGACAACTAATGTATAGCACAAGGAGCTCCACTTCACTGTACAGTAGAAACTAACACAACATTGTAAAACAACTATACCCCAATTTTTTTTAAAAAAAGATGTATTAGGGGCACACGCGTGCACACACACACACACACACACACACACACACACAAGAAATATATCAGAAATAACTAGAGTCCTCAAATTTAACTTCAAAAGGAAAAGAAATGGCTTCAGAGAATCTGATAACTAGCTCAACTGAAAGAAAACGTAGGAGGAAGTAAGGAAAGAAAAGCCACTGCTCTTACCCAGAAACACATCTACCCCTCTGATCTCCCCACATACCTGAAACAGTCCAGCACAGACCCGGCCACATCATCCGCCAGCTCTTTGGGAAGTCTTCCAGCCAACCTACCGATTCTGAAAAGCAGAAGCAACGTCGTCAGCATCAGCAGCCCGTCGAGGGCACACGCTACACTAGGGACGTCCCGAGTAACTGTCCTTCTCTCCAGAGGATGGCAAAGAGGCTGATTCTGCTCCATAAAAGCCACCTGCCCCATCAGGGAGCCCATCACACTGACATACAGAGACAGGACAGGCATCTGGGGGACCAAGGCAAAGGGAGCCCACAGGGCAGGTGCACTTCTCAGACAGTCAACGGCTCCCAGCTCAGGCCACCAAGGTCCATCCCCTGCTGCATGCCAACCGGGCCAGCTTCCATCAAGTCACTGCCCAGGCTGGGTCCCGGCCAGCGGCGCCCCAGAAAGGCCCACCCTCCCAGCCCATCGTACTCCAAGCAGACAAGACTTTGGGCTCCGAGGTTGGCCAAAAGCCCCCGTGTGAGCCTCCTCTCCCCGGCATTCGCTATGTGAGTGGATTGGCAAGGACACCCGTAACCTCTGTGGGGAGGGCCCACGGGTACCTTCACCCATTTTCCTTTTCTCCACAACATCTCCTTTGTACTCTGTCCCCTAACCCGCCCTGGCCCCACTGCGTGTGCTGGGGCGCCTGTGTTGGCTGTTCCCTCAGGCATAGCAGAGGGGGATGCCAGCCCCTCCTGGGGGCTCTGGAATCAAGTGAGGCCGTGCAGCATCTGCTCTCTACATGGGGGCCGCCCCTGGCTGTGGAGGCAGGAGGTGGGGGTCGTGGCAGTGAGGACGTGAGGAGCAAGGAAAGGAACACCTGAAGGTAAAAAAGGCAAACATGCTCATTCCAGCCAGAAGGGCAAGAACATGAAGAAGCCACTGACCAACCTCAGTGATTTTCTTGAAAATTAGAACAAAAAGCAGTAAATGTAAATTAGGAAAAAAACATTCTACCTTTTAAAACTCTGGGAGCTGTTTGCAGCCCTCCAATTCCACAGGAAGTACTGAATGATTAAGGAGACTCAGTAGACCTGCAGGCATCTGGGGCATAAGCTGTGAGCCCCCAGCCCAGCCCCCCGACCAAGTGCAGTCACCTACCCTTTGGCCGCAGACCACCGCACAATCGTGTCCTTGTCCTTCAGCCCAACCAGCAGCTGCTCTGGAAGAACACAGGAAGGCCGGTCTGTGAGCCCCACGGAACCACCCAGAGTTTTAGATGAGCTCTCAGTTCCCAGCTTTAAGGTAACCCACCCTGCACACCACTCAAAACAGTACCATAAAGGCAATTACATGAAGAATCTCAATTCTAATCACAATAAAAGGACATTTCCTTCTGTATGTCTTTAAGTCATCACTTAAGGGCAATTTCTGTCTTAGCTCCTAACAGTCACTGGGCAGAGAGCACCAGCGAGGAAGGCCAGAGGCCGATGAGGGAGGCTTCCCAGAGAAACCAGCTTCTGCCAGAGGCTGCAGAGAGCAGCTCTCCTAGGGACAGGGTCTGAGAAATGCTCAGCCTCTAGGAAAGGCCACACAGAGGGCTCCCAAGCAGTACAGGCCTTGCAAGCCAGTCAGTGGAAGCCCTGGTGGAGGGCACATGGCAGCACAGGAAGCCTGATGCAGAGGCAGGACGGAGCCTGTGGAGGTGCACAGGTGCACTGCGACCAGGGCGGTCTAGGGCCGCAACGGGGGGCGGGGAGACAGCAGATGCACACAGCCCCAGGCTCACCTCCCACCCTGCAAAGACCAGAGGTGGGGCCAGGTCCCCTGCAGGTCGAGATGAGGTGGCCCCCACTCACCTATCACGCTCTCCACCTCCTCGGGGACGTCGTCCTCTCCGTCGCTGTCAGGGGTCTCGGTCTGTATCCCTGGATCTCTAGGACTCTGGACACTCAGCTGCAGGCCCGCAACCAAGGAGCGGCAGCCACGCTGGTACCTGCAAGAAGCAAACAAACACACCTCAGACCTGCTGCGACAACTTGGAGCTAGAAGATCCTGATGACTGAACTCAACAATTCAGTGTCACTGTGAAAATTCCATGTGCTTTACAGGTACAGGATGGACAGGAAGGAAACTGAGCAGTAACTGTCACCAGCATGGATTGTCAAGGAAGATGACAACCTCATCTGAGCCACAGAACATAGATTCACCTTCTAGATGACTCAGAAACCCTCACGTGTCGGAAAGCTTTCTTAGCAGAAAGGCAGGTGACAAAGCGTGACAACAAGAATGCACCCAACAGGGCTTCCCTGGTAGCACAGTGCTTAAGAACCCGCCTGCCAATGCAGGGGACACGGGTTCGAGCCCTGGTCCAGGAAGATCCCACATGCCGCGGAGCAACTAAGCCCATGAGCCACAACTACTGAGCCTGTGCTCTAGAGCCCATAAGCCACAAGTACTGGAGCCTGCGCTCTAGAGCCCGTGAGCTACAACTACTAAAGCCTGTGTACCTAGAGCCTGTACTCCACAACAAGAGAAGCCACTGCAACGAGAAGCCCGCACACCGCAACGAAGAGCAGCCCCTGCTCGCCACAACTAGAGAAAGCTGGTGCGCAGCAACGAAGACCCAACGCAGCCAAAAATAAATTTAAAATTTTTTTAATTATTTTTTTAAAAAAAGAATGCACCCAACAGAAATGGCAGGGAGGGCACGTTTGAACCCACTGGCCTTGGCCTTATTTCCACAGGCTCTGCCTCCAGGTCCCACCTGAGCAGAGCCCCACCCCCTGTCTCCGGGCCAGATGCCTGCCTTCCACACCAGGGGCCACAGCTGGTCCATGCCAGCTCCCACAGATCCTGCCTCCTGAATGGCTCTCACCACTTCCTGCCGCCCACACCCGCCTCCCCACCTGCTGAGGCCACCAGCATCATCTCCTGCAGCGCCATGAAGGGGCCAGCAGCACACGCCAGCTCAGCTGTCTGACTGCACAGCCCCTGAACCTCTGCCTGCCTCAGTTTCCCATCTGTAAAATGAGGCCCCACCCAGAGGGCTGTAACGAGGCCAGGTGGGAGGATGTGCACAAAGCACTCAGACCAGGCCCTGTGCAGAGAAAGGCCCAGGAACGCCTCCCCTCCTAGAAGCAGGACAGGCACGCTTGGGCCTGACTCTGGGGCAGCCCCATCTCAGGACAGGGCCTGGGGCATAAAAGGTGACCGGTCGAGTTACAGCATGATTACTGGGGGCCACAGCCTAAGGCCAAGTCCAGTTCCAGATAACTGGGGCTTCAGAGACAGAGCCAACTCAGACACTGTTTAGCTGTGGCCTTGAGGCCTCAGATTCCGTGAAACAAGGATGGTGTGGGCAGTTCCCAAGATGGAGGTTCAATCAACTGCCAATGGCCAGTGACTTAATCAACCATGACTATGCAATGAGGCCTCCAATAAAACCCAAAAGGAAGACTCCCCTGGAAGTCCAGTGGTTAAGACTCCGAGCTTCCACTGCAGGGGGTGCAAGTTTGACCCTTAATCTGGGAACTAAAATCCCGCTTGCCACATGGCCGGACCAAAAAAAAAGGAGTGGGTTAGGACAGCTTCCAGGTTGGTGAACACAGGGAGAAGCAGGAAGGGTGGGGAATTCAGAGGGCATGGAAGCCTTGTGCCCTCTCCCCAGGCCCTGCCCTCTGCATCTCTTCCACCTAGCCGTTCCTGAGTTATAGCCTTGTATAATAAACCAGTAATCTCAAATAAAATATTTCTCTGAGTTCTATGAGCCGCTCTAGCAAATTATCAAACCCTCCAACCTGTAGCCAGACTGTCAGAAACACAGGTGACAACCTCGACTTGCAATTGGGGTTGGCAGAGGGAGGAGAGGTGTTGAGGCGGAGGGAGACAGTCTAGTGGGCTGAGCCCTTAACCTGTAGGATCTGGTGCTGTCTCCACAAAGACAGAGTCAAAACTGAGTTACACAGTAGGACACCCAGCTGGTGTCCGACAACTGCCTGGTGTTGGTCTGGAAAAGAACACACATCAGAGTTGTTGTCAGAATCAGAGCAGCAACAGGTAACTGAACCAAGGAGAACGTCACCAGGCACCACAGGATTGTGGTCAAGATCATAAAGCTCCCGGCAAGAAGCAGGCACTGGGCAACGACTGTCGACACTGTTACTGTCCTCCAGTGAAGACACACGAGGACTCTACCTCACAGAAAAAGTTCTCGATATCGTCCAGCAACCAGGGACCAGACAGGCTGCCACTGGACTTTCCCTCCTGACTTAACCACAAATCTAGACAAAGTGTATATACCAACCGCTGGCAGGCACAAGATGACAACCAAGGCATGGCTACAATCCCTCAGAGCAGGGAAGCCCCCAGGTGCACCCAACTTCCCCTCTGCTTCCTCCCAAAGGCACTTTCTAAACCACGGCACAGGAAAGTACAGCCCGAGCATAGCCGCCGTCCTGCTGGGCAGAAAAAAGAAATCTTGACTAGTGAGATGGCTACTAAGTGGGGATTGACGCTGAAGGAAGGGGAGCTGAAACAGCATCCCAAATTCTCCCTGGATCCTCAGGCAGCTGTGAGGCGTGTGAGACCCAGATGTGCCATCAGAGAGCAGCTGGGAGGCCAAGAGAGCCAAACAGAGTCCAGAGGGCAAGTAACGCTGGGCAGTCACTGAAGTGTGGGTCCAGCAGGAAGGACTGAAAGGCCACGCATGAGACATGAGCGGCTGCTGCAGGAGCAAGGGCCACACCCCAGCAGGGGGAACTGAGAAGGCCTGCGCCCCAGACAGCAGGAGGGGCAGTGCGGCCAGTTACCTGCCTGTCACTAAGGGGAAGGCAACCAAAAAGGGAATGAATCTAAAAGATAAAAAGGGGCTTCCCTGGTGGCGCAGTGGTTGAGAGTCCGCCTGCCGATGCAGGGGACACGGGTTCGTGCCCCGATCCCGGAAGATCCCACATGCCGCGGAGCGGCTAGGCCCGTGAGCCATGGCCACTGAGCCTGTGCGTCTGGAGCCTGTGCTCCGCAACGGGGGAGGCCACAACAGTGAGAGGCCCGCGTACCGCAAAAAAAAAAGAAAAAGAAAAAAAGTAAAAAGAAAATGTATCCGAGGGGATAAAATGAAAAAAAGACGGAAGAGAGAGAAAACAAAGAGCAAGACGGAGACTGAACCCACCACATTAATGATCACACTCAGTGTACAGAGAGATACAGACTGAACAAAGTAACTGGGGTGCTAAATTACTCTCCTTCCCACATAAATGCTTGGAGTACTTGTGATAGTTCATTTTAACGTGTCCAGTTGACCGGGTCACAGTGCCGAGATATTTGCTCAAACATTATTCTGGTTGTGTCTGTGACCGTGATTGTGGGTGAAATTAACATTTAAGCTGTGGGCTTAGTAAAGCAGGTTGCTCTCCCCAGTGTGGTGGGCCTTGCCCAATCCACTGAAGGCCTGAGGATCACAGACAGGCTCCCTCTCCCCCAGTGAGAGGGATACTTCCTGCCTTCAGACTCAAGTTGAAACATCAGCTCCTCCTGGCCTCCAAGCCTGCCAGATGTGGGGACTTGCCAGCTCCACAAGCATAAGCCAATTCCTTATGATAAGTCTCTTTACACGCACACACCAATTGGTTCTGTTTCTCAGGGGAGCCCTAATACAGCACAGAATGTTAATTTTCCACAGCATCTGCAAAGTAACCACTAACATTTAGTCTCATAAACAACTTACAGAACAAGCTGTATACAGAACACCTAAAAGGTATTTCAGTAAAACATCACTAAAACATAACACACTTCTCTGGAATTTCCTATAATTGGAGACAAACTTAATCAAATAATTCCTCCCAAACCACACAAATGAATACGTGAAATAAAACTGAAGCCTGCTAAAATGCAGTACCACCCCCAGCACAGCAAACAGTCTGTTTCCGGGGGAGCCACTACTTCAAAAGAACCCTTAAGACATCGTTTCCATCCACAGGCAGAGACAGCTCACCTTTCTGAGTAAACCTCGAGGAAGGAGCCCATGACCCAGACTGAGGTGACCAGAATGGAGCCTTCCCTACGGTGCGACCCGCCAGTGAGGCTGCCCTACACTTGAATGACAAGCACTCTCAGTGAGTGCGAAACAAGCCTTCCTTGTCATCAGTTCCACTTCAAGATTCTACCTGGAAGATGTGGGGTCAGAAAATAACCGAAAGAAAAGGTGTTCCTTTCAAAATCAGAAACACTGCTGAGACTGGGGAAAAAATGAAAGCAGGAGGACACGTCAATCAGCCCGCTGTGTCCAGCCACCTGAAACACCTAGCCCCGCGCCAGCCTCCCGACACACCCTGGTCGCGTGGTTACCACTCAGTCCACTCACCTCCACTTGGCCACCTGGGGCTTCAGGAAGGTCAGGCCCAGCCGCTGCACAAGCTTCACCCCAAGCTTCCGGAGCAGGGTCTGGTTGCTGTCGGGGAGCCTGCAGTTGTCCAGGCACTGGAGAACGGTGGCAGCTGTGAACACAGCACATCTCGCTCAGTTTGGTGGGAAGGTTTTGTGTCATCTCCCAAACCCACCAACCCCACCTGACACGCACGACACCAAAACCAGACACTTCCACAGGCCCCCCCGACCCCAGTCAGTGTGAAGGCCTACATCTACGCTGGACCCCTTGAGCTCTGCTTCATAAAGACCCTTTCACCCCATGTCATTTACTAAGTGCAGCTGGAGTCGGACCTGCCCAACCCTCTCACTGTGAACCACGGATCTGGAGATGGAACGCAGAGGAACCCAGGGAGGGAACAGTGTCCTGGGCAGAGACAGCGGGCACGTGCCTGGAGGGTGGAACACATGCAGGCCATGAGGACCATGCAGACAGGCTTAAGCATGAGGCTGCAAGAACAGAGAGGGGTCTCTACAAGCAGGGAAACTGTGTGATCGGGCCCCCTTGCAGTCAAGGCTATTTGGGGCAATGAGGCGGGCATCGGGGGAAGCGGAGGCCAGGAGAGCACGCAGGACCATGTTTCGTGTGAGACAAGGAGGGGGCATTCAAGACAAGTTGAAATGGCATCTGGGTAACTTCCCAAAAGACCCAAACGGCGCACAGTGACCAGCGTAGGTATAACTGACAGTAACTCAAGATGGACCTGGGATCTGTGTGTGCGAGTCCATCAAGGACAACGTGTGACGATGCTGAATGGCGACTGCTCATGTTCTGTGTGACAATGACATCAAGGTTATGTTTCCAAAAAGAGTCAACAGATGCCAGTGGAATGATAGGGTGTCTAGGTGGTGGGTGAGGGGGAGCATGGATGAAACAGGAGTGCCCATGAATTAAAAACCTGAAGCTTGTGATAGAAATATGAGAGGTCACTATACCAATCAGTCTTCCTGTATGTGTATGAAATGTTCCATGATGAAAACTTCAAGAAATAGACTCTACTACCTAAATCTGATTCATACATCTTCTAAAACATGGACTAAGAAATTTCTCTTGTTCCAGGGAGTAAGCCTTCCTGCAGCGAAAATCACTATACTGATTTTCATAAGTTGAGGTTCAATCTAAAATTAAGAAAATGAGGCAAAAAGGGCAAATGATGTAGCCATGGTGCTGGGAAGAATGCAGTTGGGCCCCCAGGAAGCGAGCCAGAAACCTCGGGGCTTCATCCAGGCCCCCAGGATCAAGACCAGACAGTCAGGGCATCAGGAACCCAGACCTCCTCCCTAAGAGGCCTGAGACCTAACAGTCAGATTATTAACACATACGTACATACACACACACACACAAAGAAGACCGAAAAAAAAGACCTATGATAGTATCCAAATATAGCAAGTCACAGATTTTTGTGCCTGTGAATAAACTGTTAAAGAGACACATTTGATCATAATTCAGGCAAACTCATGTCACAAACACACCCTCACTTACAAATAAACCTTACCGTAGGGTAAACAGTCTTCACGTTTTCCATGCTTAAATATTTGTGCCTTAAAAAAAAGAAAAAAAATTCTGTTAGAATTTGCAAATACATTTACAAATTTAAAACATCAATTATCAAAACAATTCATCACATCTTCCAGGATTTTTATTCTAGACACTCGCCAGGAAATAACAAGAGAAGAGTTTCTGTACATGACAAAGAAAGGAATTACAAGAGACTAGAGAGGAAATCTTCCAAAGGGGCAACGTAAACCAGAGATGCAGCGGTGAGGCCCTGCTCACTGACGCACGCCCGCGTTGAAGTTAAGGGTGCTGGCCTGTAAGGAGAGTAAGGAATCGTACCGGGTTTCCATGACTAGCGTGTACCTGAAGGTACCAAAGGATAAGAGTTACAGGTCGAATTATCCGACACAAAGGTAAGGCACCCACGTACTCATCCTCGTTCTGAGCCAGCAAAGGAGAAAGGGCCCCTCCTGCTTCTCACACACGTGGGGCCGGCAGGCTGTCAAAACCTCAAATACCCGGAGTCCTCAACCTGAAATTTTACCCTCCACTTTCAACTCTGCAAGACTTGGGTATCCAAGCCCTTAAACGAAGAACCCTCAAGCTAAGCAACTCTAAGAAAACAGCTAAGGAACTTCTTCTCCTTCAAGAATTACTATTTGGGGCTTCCCTGGTGGCGCAGTGGTTGAGAGTCCGCCTGCCGATGCAGGGGACACGGGTTTGTGCCCCGGTCTGGGAAGATCCCACATGCCGCGGAGCGGCTGGGCCCGTGAGCCATGGCCGCTGAGCCTGCGCGTCCGGAGCCTGTGCTCCACAACGGGAGAGGCCACAACAGTGAGAGGCCCGCGTACCGCCAAAAAAAAAAAAAAATTACTATTTAACTGGCAAGGTGAGACCACTTCTGTCTTAGACCATCTGAAGGTACGTGGGCCCAACCGCACTGGACCCCGTCCCCCGACACCAGGTCCTGCTGGTGAGGGAGCTGCTCAGCCAAGGTGAAGAGAGTGAACACCATCCCAGACACTTAGTCAGTGGTGTTTCACATGGAGACCAACCACTCCGGGGCCCTGGACACTCTGAGGCAGGCTCACAGGAGAACAAGACACAGGGCTCAGATCCACAGGCCCAGGACATCCCAACACTCAAAGCACCATGGAACCTCCCAGCCAGTGGCCCATGGCTCCACCGCCTCTCCCAGCACACGTGATAAGTGCCTCACCTCACCAGCCCTGCTCTGGCCCTCTGCTGCAAAAGCCCCTTGGCAGAAGTCATGCTCTCCTTCGTGCTTTCTGCCCTTCCTCTCCCCGCAACAACTCAACCCCAAAACCATGAGCCAGCCATCAGATTAGGAAGTTCAGGACATTTCATTCCCCCACAACTTTCCATGACCCACACTACAAGTAGAGAAGGACCCCCGGACGTTCACGGGCCACATCTGAAATATCCCCATTTCATGACTGGTAAACCACTCCCAAAACACTTGAAATGTTTGTCTTTACAATCTGGGTTTATGAGGAGGGGGAAAGTCACCTGCATCCCCTAGCTTCTTCCTGGTGAACTTTTTTTTTTTTTTTTTTAACTTATTTTATTTTTGTCTGCACTGGGTCTTCGTTGCTGTGCGCGGGCTTTCTCTGGTTGCGGCGAGTGGGGGCTACTCTTCGTTGTGGTGTGCAGGCTTCTCGTTGTGGTGGCTTCTCTTGTTGTGGAGCACGGGCTCGAAGCGTGCAGGTTCAGTTGTTGTGGCACGTGGGCTCAGTAGTTGTGGCTCAGGGGCTCTAGAGCGCAGCCTCAGTAGTTGTGGCACACGGGCTTAGCTGCTCTGCGGCATGTGGGATCTTCCCGGACCAGAGATCGAACCCATGTCCCCTGCATTGGCAGGCGGATTCTTAACCACTGTGCCACCAGGGAAGCCCCCTGGTGAACTTTTAAAGGAGTCAGGGAGGTGGCTTGGTGGAAAAGAAGGAGGAAACCATCCTGCAGCCAGATGAGTCTGAGCAGGACGTGTGAGCCCCAGGGTGAGCCACCCACAGCCCTGGGCACAACGCCCGCCACCCTCCTCCTGCAGCAGAGGCCACGAGAGCAACCCCATCTACTACGCTGGCCATCAGCCTCCTGCCCCGACTGCCACAACAGGACCAGTGGACTGGCTCAGAAGGACAGACACCCAAGCTGGTGGCCGTGGAGCTGGTCTGGGACCAGGAGTAAGGAAAGGGCGGGCCGCACCATGCAGCCCACTGCCGTCCGTCACCTGCCTCGATCCCTCCAGCTCCGCTGCAGCCTCCATGCAGGCCACTGCCGTCCCTCACCTGCCACGCATCCTTCCAGCTCCGCCGCGGCCTCCCCCAGGAGCTAGGCCAGGCCTCCATACAGGACTCAGACAGTCCAGACCCCAGCAGTAAAGCTTACAGAACAGACCACTGTGGTTAGATATCTCTAACTTTAAAAAAACTAAATGTCAGGGTTCACATAAACAACCTGGATGCAACGGTCTCAGCTCCAAACTGCCTCACATACAAACCAGGACAGAGAACCTGGCCGAGGATGGGGCTTCACCGAGGGTCCAGCTCCTCCTCCAAGCAGGAGGCCCAGCCTGCAGGGCTGAGGGGGCGTCTCAGGGCTGGCCCAGCCCAGATCGCAGCGCCAGCGTGCCCTGCGGACACATACCACCTCCCCTCTGTTTTCGGGGCACAAAGCCATCCACACGGCCAGTGCCACTGCACACAAAGACAACCGGTGCCACAAGGAAACAGCTGACAATACGACAAGCACACAAGTTATAAAAACCACTCAGGTCTCAATCAACTTTCAAAGTTATAGTAATTATACGCTTAAAAACACAAATAAATGTCTTGGTATAAAAATAACTAACATAAATTTTGCCAAATTTTCTAAAACTGTGAAGCACACTCTAGTACGCCAACAGCTCTATGGTAGAAAATACCACCAGGAAGACTTACCGTCTCAGCTACTGAAGCACCAGAATCACTGCTGTCCTTTCTGAACCCTGCCCACCCCAAGCTCCACGCTGAGTCCGGGCAGCAAGAGGGGAGGCCTTGCCACACCCAGCTGCATGGCGGGCAGACACGGCCAGATTAACAGACATGAATGCACAGTTAAGCATCACTGAACTCAAAGTACCCACTCTGTGTTCTCTTCCAGTGGATACTACAATCAGAATTACTATCATGTGGGAGACAACAAAACTTTTTGTTTTAAAAAGAAGTCCTCAAAATGGTATGCTGATTATGTAGAATACACACTGAAGTATTTACAGGCAGTGGAGTGATTTAATTTAAAACAGTTCAACAACACAAGTGTGTGGTTGTATATTTTATTTTAATATACACACATGTGTGCACATGTGCACACACACACACATGTATACATAAAAATAAAGGCAGGGATTCAAGGACTTCACAAAAGAGCCTAAAGAAACTAAAAGGATAACAAAGGGATTTTATAAACAACTTTACAACAACAAATTAGACGGGACTTCCCTCGTGGCGCAGTGGTTAAGAATCTGCCTGCCAACGCAGGGGACACGGGTTTGAGCCCTGGTCCAGGAAGATCCCACATGCCGCAGAGCAACTAAGCCCGTGTGCCACAACTACTGAGCCTGCCCTCTAGAGCCCACAAGCCACAACTACTGAGCCCTCATGCCACAACTACTGAAGCCCGAGCGCCCTAGAGTCCATGCTCCAAAACAAGAGAAGCCACCACAATGAGAAGCCCGCACACCGCAATGTAAGAGTAGTCCCTGCTCGCCGCAACTAGAGAAAGCCCGCGCGCAGCAACGAGGCCCAACGCAGCCAAAAATAAATAAATATATATATATATTTATTTTAAAAAAAAATTAGACAACCCAAAGGAAGTGGACAAATTCCAAGACAAATTCCAAATAAGCAAAAATGGCTTAAGAAATAGAAAATCTGAATAGACTTGGATCATGTAAAGAAATTTAAATTAGTACTTTAGAATCTTTCCATAAAGAAACCCCCAGGCCCACATGGCTTCACTAATGAATTCTAGCAAACATTTAAGGAAAAAATACATCCTACATAAACTTCAAGAAAACAGAGGAGGAACAGTTCCCGGTCCTCGCCTGATACAAAAGCCACAGACATCATAGGAAAACCGCAGATCAATGTCCCTCATGAACAAACATATAGAAATCCTTAGGACTTCCCTGGTGGCGCAGTGGTTAAGACTCCACACTACCAAGGCAGGGGGCATGGGTTCGATCCCTGGTCAGGGAACTAGATCCCACATGCATGCTGCAACTAAGAGTTTGCATGCCACAACTAAGGAGCCGGCGAGCCGCAACTAAGACCTGAAGCAACCAAAGAAAATAAATAAATTAATTAATTAAAATAATTTCTTTTTTATATCCTTAACAAAATACTAGCAAAATGAATCCAGGAACATATTAAATGGATTTTACTCCATGACCAAATGGGATTTATTCCCCATTTGCAAGGAATGCAAGGCTGGTTTAACATTCAAAAATTGATTTATATAATACATCGTATTAGCAGAACAGAGAACAAAAACATACAATCAGCTCAGTAAAAGCAAAAAAAGCACCTGACAAAATCCAACATCCATTCATGATAAAAGTTCCCCATCAACTACAAATAGAAGGGAACTTCCTCAACATGATAAAAAGCATCTATGAAAACCCACAGCTGGTATCATACTTAATGGTAAAAGACTGAACGCTTTCCCCTAAATAAATAGCAAGAAATCGCAACAAATTTTCGATGGAGTGGTGAGAAGGTGCTCCACACTAGAAGTGGGGCTACAAGAGGAGGATCCAGCTTGTCCCAGATGACCCTGAGGGGCTCCACAGAGTCAGCAAAAACACAGAGCAGAATCTTCCAGAAGGGTGGAAGGGAGTCTAAGCAATCAACAATATTAAGACCATATTAAGGGCTAGTGAAGAACAGAAAAAGATAAGCAAAATACAAGAAAATCAAAACTGTACAAGTTGTGGTCCACATGTGAAAGAAACAAAAACAAGACAGGATTCTGATCAACGGGAATGTTAGAAAGTAGACTCCATCTGACATTAATACCAGGCACAACGCTCCTTCATAAGGACCCTGGGACTGCAGAGCAGAAAACGAACCCCTGTCATGAATGTTATTGACTGTAAAAGTTACAAACCAATGATTCTAAGCCCAAGACTTAAAGAAGGATACAGAACGGAAGGGAAATGCTGCCAACTCGTATCATGTACAAGTGAATACACACAGGCACTGGCTGAGAAGAAGCAACGGGCGAGGCAGGCAGCAGGGGAGGAAAAGCACCATGACATCCTCTTACAAAGAGGGGTGGGATCAGGAGACCCTGTGGAGAGGGGATGGCAGAGGAAACAGGTCCAGAGCACCTAAAAACAGTGACATTGTCAACAAAGCTGGGAGATAGCAGGAGGGGCATCAGCAAGCCAGCAGATGGGCTGGAGCACATTGTGCAGGAGGAAGGGACAGCAATCACCCTCAGCACAAAGCGGGCTGTCTCCGGGAGAAGGGGCTGTGCTGACAAGAGCAGACAAGGGCTGATGTATTGTCATCACCAAGCCTCTGGACTGCTTAATCTCTTCACCAAGTGTAGAATAAAAATGATTTTTCAAAGAAGAAGGAGCTCTTCCTACACTACCCACTGACTGTGCTGAGGATCCTCCACGAATGTCACACAGAGAAGCATCCAGACCCCTGACCACCTGTGTGACGGGGCAGGAAGGCACCCTCTCTGAATCTCAGTTTCCTCAGTAAACGACAGGCGGCAGTGATGGTACCAGTTCGCTGAGCCACTCAGAGAATAAAATGCAAATGAACATAAAACGCATTATATTAACCAATGATATCTGAATTGTCTCCTACCTGGTAAATACAGAAATATTCCTTTCGTTTGTCCAAAAACTATTTTCTTTTAAGAACTCTTCCCTAGGTTTCATTTACAAAATTTAAAGTTAACTTACTCCATGTAAATTCAAATGCATCCAATTTAATATATTTTAGACACAAGTCATCCATTTTCAGAACAATTACTCCTGAGCAGAAACACTTGGTTCCTTCCATGTGAGGACTTGGAATCTGGGAGGGCGCCAAAAGCACCAAAATACCCACTTACCGTCTGCAGACCAGTGGTGTGATGGGGTCCACACAACGTGCGATGAGATGCCTAATAGTGCCGGGGGGCGGGGGGGGCGTCAAAAACAAACCTCACCGAGAAGCTTCCCTTCAGCAGCTCTCAGCGCAGGGACAAGGTCTACCGATGGGCACCCCATGCAGGCGGGCCGCGGGTACACTGTTCTACTGGAGCATCGGGTCAGACGGGCACCTTGGCCAGTTCACCCCCCTCACTCCTGGCAGCTTTGTTATGAATAGAGCAGAGCCTCCTTTTACTCTCAAATACATAGTGTGGATAAAAATCGTACGGTCACCCTATGTGGCAAGTTCTCTGACCTCCTCCCCTCCACAGCCGGGGTCTCTGGGGTCATTGCCTCCCTCCCTGGGGCCAGGGGTCTTCCAGCTGCTTCAACCAACAGAGCCAGGCAGAAGCAACACTGTGACTGCCAAGCCCAGGATCCTCTGCCTGGGACACTCTCCCTGGAAACCCAGTAGCCACGTGCAGAGGTGCCACGCAGGAGCCACAGTCCACAGGCCCAGCTGAGCCTAACCCTTCTAGTCACCCACACAGTGCGGGCTTCTCAGGCAAGGCCCTTGGCAGCACGAGGCAGAGACAAGTGCCCCCCCAGCCCATGCCCTGGCCTGTCAGGACCCACAGAATCCACACACAACAGCTGCTGTGCAGAGCCACAGGCTTAGGGGGTGGCTTGTCCATGACAGACACAGCTCCCTCCTTAGGATCCGTGTGAGGGACTGAAATCTCACCCTGCAGGCACCACCCTGGCAGCAGTGTGCGGGACACATGGGGAGGCCACTCCCAACGTCCGGGAAGCTGAGGGGGGGCGCCTAGACCAGGGCAGACGGTCTGCAGGGGGAGGGAGGCTGGACAGGCAACGGCAGGAAACAGAACTGACAGCACCTGGTGACCACTTAAACGCTCTTTGGTCTCATTCACTGATAAATAATAAGAATTTAAAATACGAGGCAAGGCCCCAAATGCTCTCACACATGAACATCCTTCATTTGCCAAATTCCTTACAAAATCTAAGTAAGAGAAAAGAACAAGTAGTGAAGACTTTCCAGGACAACTGTCACTGACACAGCCCGCCACTGGGCATGGGCAGATGGTGACAGTCCCCCATGGTCCCCACCCCACAGAGGGGACCAGCCCCAAGGCCAGGCTGCAGGCCACTGTCTGGACCAAAGGGGACCCAATACCCCATCTTTTATGGGTTCAAGGTGGGTTCTTTTTTTTTTTATGGTACGCGGGCCTCTCACTGTTGTGGCCTCTCCCGTTGCGAAGCACAGGCTCCGGACGCGCAGGCTCAGCGGCCATGGCTCAAGGGCCTAGCCGCTCCGCAGCATGTGGGGTCTTCCCGGATCAGGGTACGAACCCGTGTCCCCTGCATCGGCAGGCGGACTCTCAACCACTGCGCCACCAGGGAAGCCCAAGGTGGGTTCTTTTTATCCCTACACTTTTCCTGACCTTGAAGCCCACAGGATTTCCCAGGGGTGGGGGTGCTCTGTATGCACAAAGGCAAAGGTCACAGGAGTTACAGACTCTCCCATGAACAGACTCAGAATGGCTAAAGGGATGAAAAGGAACAAAAATCACAGAGGGACAGGGCTTTGATTTTGTTTCTTAGTCTATTTTTCCACGTAAAGTAGGGCCATCTTCACTGCCCTTCCCTCCTGAGAGCACACGGTCCAACCCGGCATGTGCAGAGAACAGTGACCCCCAGCAACGGGAGGAAGTGGCCAACAGAAATGCTCTCATCTTCAGATGGTCAGGAGGATCCATCAGCCGGGCCACTAAATGGGGAGTGTACCCCATTTTTCATGGAAGCATAAAACATGAGCCAACTGAAAACCACCAGCTGGAAGCACACACTCCATACAAGCCCTCACACCACAGAGAGACGAGACCACACAGCACACCCATCTGAGGAGAGATGACTGCCAGGTCTGCTCCTGTTGTTCTAGAAACCAGCACAGCATAAAGTGCAAACAAATGCATTTCCCAGTAATCACTCTAAACCACCACACCTTCCGATCACTACCCACCCAAGCCAGCTCTTCTGCACCATGCAACCAGCTTCCCTCCCCAGGGCATGTTCTCCAGCCATAAATCACAGG
Organism: Grampus griseus; assembly: GCF_964374135.1. NCBI lineage: Eukaryota > Metazoa > Chordata > Mammalia > Artiodactyla > Delphinidae > Grampus > Grampus griseus. The sequence continues at coordinate 12,738,614 of NC_139014.1, read as the reverse complement.
CTGTCGGCTGTTGAGAGCAAGTCTGCCCGGCTGCCAAGCAGGAGATGCTGGTCTGAGGCCCCTGAAGGCACCACTGAGTCAAGGGCAAGAAAAGCAGCTCCACCCTAGGCCCTGGGAGAAAGGGGCCCACACCACACGGCTCAGGGGTGCCACTTACTAGCACCCAAGAATTACCCTGTGAGCTGATGAGCACTGGCACTGAGGGGCACCTCACTGCATGATGGCCCCATTCCCAGTCCCTCAGAAAGACGTGACATCACAAACGCACCAACCAGCAGACAGGATGGGGCTCAGGCAGGACAAGCTCCCCCATTCTGTGCTCCTGAGTCCTGTCCCAGAGCAACAGAGGGGACCACGCCCCAGTATCACAGCTCTTCCTGGATGTGCACACACGAAGGGGACAAAACGTAAACAGAAAGGACCATGAGCACTGACACAACAGTTTCAGGCTGGACGCCACTCCAGAGCTTGACTGAGGGTCCCTGCTGGAGCCACAGAGCCGAGCCAGGACCAAACCTTCCATGCAAGGCAACAAAGCCCAACAGCTTGGCGCCCTCTGAGTAACACCCAAGGGCGCTATACAGACGAATTCTCTTAACTCACGCTCCAGGCCCCCCTTCCCTGCAGGTCAGAGGAGAAGAACCCCACCACGTGCACCACCCTCCACCCCGACACACACACACACACACACACACACACACACACACACACACACACACACACACACACACACACGACTACTGGCTTGCAAAAATAAAAGGGAGGGGGAGGGCCACCACCACCCCAAGAAATGACAGTAACCTGAAACTGTACAGGGGATCACTAAGAAATACAGGAGGACAACTGGCCTGAAGGCCATGCCCACCAGACTGTGCTCAGGACCAGGCCTGAGGGAGGGGAGGGGCAAGCCAGCCCAACCAGAGGCACTTCCCACCCCAAGAAGAAGCAAGACATCTGTTCTCTCGAGAGGGTGCCTGGTTTACTTCCTCAGGATTGCATACACTAAGGGGAAAACAAAAAACTTCCAAATGTGGAAAAATTTTAGTTGTTGAAATTGAGTTTTCAATGGCTAGGATAACAGCTGATTATTATCAGCTAGGACCCAGAATGAAAAAATACAATTCTGATAAAATGCACTTATATCAAGTAAACTATAAAGGATTTTAAGTACACAAATATGTAAATAAAAATTAACTTCAAAAAGAAATGTTTAAATGATCAAAATAATCACATTAGTTTTATCTTCCCATTATGTGTTAAATCTTTTCCTAACCTAACAGTGAAATCCCAATCATAAACACACACCTTCACAGGAGGGGAGACGGCCCGGCCCGCCCCGCCCCAGTCACTGACTGCAGCTTCCTGCGTCCTGTCTGGAAGATGAGGCTGCATGGTGCACAAGAGCCCAGAGGACACTTGACGACTGTGACCTCCTGTTTTCAGATGTCAATCTGCTCATAACGACGTATTCCACCACCTTATTATCTACCCAGCTTCCTCAAATGTTCTAAACAGCCCCCGCGGAAGTCAGGATCCTAATAACAAGCTGCATTAAGATGTTGCCGTTTAAATGACCCCTCCTAGACCCTAGCGTTTGGGCTGCCTGTGGTCCTACTACACAGAGGGGCCCAGCTTTCCAGGGCACGGGGCGGATGACTGGGAGGCCACTCGGGGTGGCCCTCGTCCAGCCCACCCACCCCAAGACAGCGTGGTCAGACTCTACAAACCATGAGCAACCACACAAAGGTACAGGCACAAGCAGGCTTTCTACCGCCCCTAATACAGGAATTTCAAACACCATGTAGCAAAAAAAAGCTAAAAGCTCTTCCCTTAAAAGGGTGAGAATCAGTCTGAAGGTCAGCAAAGATGCTGCCCCACCTCGACCTCCACTATGGGAAGAGCAAGCCTGAGGATGGCAAAGACCTGCAGGAACAATCTTGGAGGGAGAGCCAGACCAGTCGACTCCAGTCCCTCCCGAACATGCCCTGTTAGGACCACTTACTCAGTGCTAATGATTCTTCAGATAAATATCAATTCTCAGTCGATTCACAAGTACCAAAAACACTGATCATACATCTCCTATTTGCCTAACGAAGTGACGTGTGAAGGATGCAAAAGGCATAATTCCTGCCACAGAAACTTAGAAATGATCAACATAAAGCCTGCAGTTCCCAGAGCAGAGGTCAGAGGAGGAGGTTGTGACACACAGGGGAGCGTCCCGAGAAGAGCTGGCTCGGACACAGGAAGTGGCAGGGGTCGTGCTCTGGTGCCAAACGCAGGGGGAGGAGGGGGCTCTGTGCGGAAGTGAGACAAGAGGAGACACAAGGAGGAAAGGGAGGAAGAACCTCGCCTGGGACCAGATGGGCAGAGCTAAGCCCACTGACGGGCTTTGACAGGGCAGGCGACCTGGGCAGCAGAAAAGCAGCATGGGACCCAGAACACCCAGAGGCGGTTGTCACTGCCCAGAGGGACCCTCCAGACTGGACCAGCCCCTGAATGGAGGGAGGGCAGCAGCAGGCAGATGGCCGAGAGGACCCTGGACAGCGTGAAGGATGGGCCAGGGAAGTGGCCAGCACAGCCCAGCAAGCACTGGACCAGTAAAGGAGGGCGGGGCCTCGGAGACGCCTCAAGCCACCTCCCCACCTTGGGGCTCGGCCCTGGACTTAGCCTGTGAGAGCACAGACAGCACCGGCCAGCATCCTCCTCTGCGGCTGGGTCTCACTCGCAACTCAGGCGGGAGGAGGGAAAAGCCACAGCACAAGACGCTACCTTGACCTGCGGAGCCTGAAGCACAACAGGTGCACAGAACCAGGGCTCTGGGACCAAGGACAGAAACAAGGACTAAGGTCAGTGGAGAGTCGGGCACAGACAGAGCCTGAGGGACCCCTGTGCTGGAGGGAAGGTGAGGGTGGCCAGGCAGCCAGGTAAGTGGGGGCTACGAGGTGGGGCACCACGGCGGAGGGACACTGGCCAAGCAGTCTGCATTTGTCTCATAGAGCACAGCGCTCTGTGTTTGTCTCTCATCCAAGAGGCAAAGGCATTGCGATGGCTAAGCCCCTTCCCGTACAAGCGTGGGCCCAGGCTGGCTGCCTGCAAGCACACACCTGTCCAGCAGGACACGTCACCCCATCACACAGCAGGTGTACAAACCAGGCCGCCGGTGAACGGAGACAAGCCTCACACAGTGCGTGTTCTAACAAGACCCGTGCACTGGGCAGCCCGCCACGCATAAAACAGAGTCACGTGAGATTAAAGCAGCCTCAGAGTTGGCTGCTCCACATCTTAAACCCCCAAGAAAACTGAAGATGGCTTATTTCACCTGAATCCTATAGGAGCACATGAACATTACATAAACATCCACACCCTGAAAATGGTCACATTCAAATCGTTCTACCACGTTTTCCTCCACCGGAAACCCTGCCCCAGGCAAGTGCTATGACTAAAAAGCCCAGTTTGGTTAATTTGTCCTCTGGCCAAACAACTTTAATGAAACCACAGGGTGCCGTTTCCAAAGAATCCTGAAAGAAGAGGAATCAAAGCCACATGAGAAATGTTCTGGGTAAGCAAGTGCCTTCTCTTCAAGTTCAAGGGTGAGCTCACACCACGCTCTGAGGCCAGAGGCCTGCTGCTTCCCTTCCACAGACGGGGGCATGGAGAGGGGCTGCCCCCGCTGGGATCTCAGGTGCTGCTGTAGGACCCGCTCCTCCCTGGGGGACAGAGCCAACCACGTCTGGAGTCTGGGGCGCGCATCCGGGGTGCGGCCTGCCCGTCCGAGGGTGCGGGCCACCTGCTCGACAGCCACCCTGACCTGGACATGAGGCTCCTCCACGTCCTTAAACCACGTGCCAAAGCAGGGTCCCCGCCCTCCCCACAAGGGGCTCAGGCTGTGGGACTGTGGGCATCTGCTGTCTTCACTTCCCTGCTCTTTAATCTTGTTTGTGAGTGCTTTACCCTTTAACAAGGTGTACTTGTGACAGTGACAGAACGGACAGAAGAACCTCACTGTGAAGGGGGGACAACCCCAGCAGCTGGCAAACAGAATGGCGCGCCCCCGTCCGCTGCCCGCCCTCGGGAAGCACACAGAGCCACCTGTCAGTCAGTCTCTAATCTGAGGAGCCAGAGCGGAGACGGCATGCCTGCCAGTGTGAGCGGAGCGCAGCAAGTTCAAATGGCCACCAGCCTCAATTTTTTTTTTTTTTTTTTTTTTTTGCAGTACGCGGGCCTCTCACTGTTGTGGCCTCTCCCGTTGCGGAGCACAGGCTCCGGACCCGCAGGCTCAGCGTCCACGGCTCGTGGGCCTATAGCCTCTCTGCGGCATGTGGGATCCTCCCAGACCGGGGCACGAATTCGCGTCCCCTGCATCGGCAGGCGGACTCTCAACCACTGCGCCACCAGGGAAGCCCCTCAATTTTTAATATTGTGTTTCCCTTCCTTGAATTTCCTAGATTTCCATTAATCCTAATGCTTAAAGAGGGACTAAACCAAAGGGTGTTTCAAAGATCTACAGTAAAGAGGCCTTCCAATGAAATGAAGTTGCCAAACACTTATTTCCTTGCCAGAGGGTTAAAAATCATCCCTGCAAGAGGAACAGGCTTCAAGGGAAATAAAAATGAAGCGCCAGTTTCGATGGTACTTGTTACGAGTCCACCTGTTTCGCCTAACCCACACTAATGAGCAGGTGGATAGAATGAAGCCAAGTGCATCGAAGGAGGCAGACGCAATCCTGAAGCACAGCACACCTGCAGGTTTCATCACGCACAGGGGACACCCAGCCTCCCCGTTCAGGTCTGACAAGCTCATGGTGAAACCGCTCCCGCCCGGGAGAGTTCAGCACCAACACTGTCTCCTCCTGCCCAGGCGGCAGTAGCAGCAATTAAACCAAATTTCTCCTTCAAAAAAAGGAAAGGAAAGAACGTGCATGATTCCAGAAAGACCTGGGTTTTCCAGAGGAAGCACTAGGCTTCTGAAGGCTCCAGAAGGATGTGCCTGCCCTGGGAGCTGTGGGAGGGCCAGGCCTCCCCTCCCCTGGCAGGGCTCTTACACCAGGTGATACCCTCACTGAGGGCGCATCTCCCCGACAGCTCCTGGGTGCGGCTGCCAAAGGGCCTCGGCCCCGCAGGGCTTCCTCCTCTGGGCCAACAAGCGGGCAGGGACACAGGGTTCAACTTTGCTAAGCCTTTGGGAAAATCATTTTATTCCTCAGGAGGAAGAGAAAATGGAGGCCTTCTCTCCTCCTGAGTGTCAAACGGGGAGATGTCCCAATAAAAAGCACTTCCCCACTCATGGCCAGTGAAGGGGCCAGCAGGAGGGCAGCAGTGGGCTTGCCAACGCCTGTGCCCCACCCGGGGAAGAAGGAACAGAACTTGGGAACAGGGTTTCCCTGGTGGCACAGTGGTTAAGAATCCGCCTGCCAATGCAGGGGACACAGGTTCAAGCCCTGGTCTGGGAAGACCCCACATGCCGCACAGCAACTAAGCCTGTGCACCACAACTACTAAGCCTCAGCTCTACAGCCCGCAAGCCACAACTACTGAAGCCCGGGCGCCTAGAGTCCATGCTCTGCAACAAGAGAAGCCACCGCAGTGAGAAGTCCTCACACCGCAATGAAAAGTGGCCCCCGCTCGCCGCAAATAAAGCCCACACACAGCAATGAAAACCCACCATAGCCAAAAATAAAATAAGTTAAAATAAATTAATTTTTTAAAAAAACTTGGGAACAACCTAGTGACAAGCAGTAAGAGGATCAAAAACGTTAAAAAAAAAAAAAGCACTGGCGCCCCCAGGACTCTCGCTGGTGGCCTGAACGCACAGGCCTGCCGCTGCCAGTCCAGGCAGGGGTTACACAGGCCTCGCCAGCTGCACACCCCAGGGGTGGTCACTGCTGGCTCCAGCCCCATGGTGGAGGCACCTGCGGCTCAGCTACCCTGACCTGAACACAGCAGTGGCCTCTGGAGAGGCAGCTTCCAGGCCAGGGGGGCCTGGCAGGAGATCCCAGGAGCCTGTCAAGGACACAGATTCCAGACTGGGGGAAGGAGGTCTAAAGCAGGACAAAAGTGAGTCAGGAAGCAGCACCAGCGTCTGGGCGGGTCTACCCTGCAAGGCCAAGTGGACCGACAGGCTTGGCTGTGTTCGTCAGACCCTTGTTTCTCTGTGACCTAAGACTTCTCAATGTGACTCATACAAAAAACTAAGAATCCACTTACACTCAAACTTTCAAATAAACCATCTCAGCTGCATCCACCCATCCTTCACCAGGGCTGGATGCCCTGCACTACCTCCCTCCCCTGCCCGCCCAGGACCCCTGCAGCAATGGCCTGGTGACCAGGACCACCCGCTCCCCTCTTGTCAACACTCAGCATCATTCCTGGCCAGCCACCTCCAGCACTGACCCCCATCATAGCAATAAAGTCTTCCTTAAGCACCTCCCCACACATGCAGCTGGAACGAGAGCCACCTACAGGCATAGGCTGATACCTGTGTTCCATCAGTATCACAGATGCGCCAGCCATAACCATTTTTTAAAAACCTCAGAAACACAGAAAAAATATTTAAATTATTGTTAAACTGGGGCTTCCCTGGTGGCTCAGTGGTTGAGAATCCGTCTGCCAATGCAGGGGACATGGGTTCGAGCCCTGGTCCAGGAAGATCCCACGTGCTGCAGAGCAACTAAGCCCGTGCGCCACAGCTTCTGAGCCTGTGCTCTAGAGCCCGTGAGCCACAACTGAGGCCGCGTGATGCAGCTGCTGAGGCCCATGCACCTAGAGCCAGTGCTCCACAACAAGAGAAGCCACCGCAATGAGAAGCCCGCGCACCGCATCGAAGAGTAGTCCCTGCTAGCTGCAACTAGAGAGAGCCCGTGCACAGCAATGAAGACCCAAAGCAGCCAAAAATAAATAAATAAATTTTAAATAAATTATTGTTAAACTTAAAAAAAAAACCTGTTGCTACTATTGTAGCAAGGAAATTGAAAATATATGCTCAAACAAAAACTTATATACAAAATTTCAGATCAGCATTATTCAGAGTAACTAAGAATTCCCATACAGTGGAGTGCTGACCGTAAGGAGGAACAAAGCACTGACACAGGCTACAACGTGGAGGAACCGTGAACACATGATGCTAAAGGAAAGAAGCCAGACTCAAAAAGTCACATTGCATATGATTCCACTGTATGAAATGTCCAGAATAAGCAAACCCAGAAAGACAGAAAGTAGATCACTGGTTGCCAGGGGCTGGGGGATGGCAGGGGAGGAACAGGGAGGGACTGCTAATGCAGGTGGGGTTTCCTTTAGGGGTGATGAGAGTATTCTGGAATTAGACAAGTGGTGATGGTTGTACCCTGTACATATACAAAATAATCACTGAACTTATATACTTTAAAAAGGTGAATTATGTGAATTACATCTCAACTTTTTAAAAACCATTGTAAGTATAACATATCACATTTATTTACAGAATGAAAGGACACATGAATAAACAGATCACCTCATCAGACTACAGGAACATGTTTTATTTTTCCAGGTTTCTTTTTAAAACGTCTTGAGATACCCTCATCATTTAAATGCCAATCCTTCCTGAAGACAATGGCATCATAAATGAAAAGACACAGATGAGAGAACATTCTAAGTGCAGGGCAGGCACGGAGGAGGACTGTCCTCTCCGATCCTCCCATCTCCTGTCCCTCCACCCCAGGACATCACACCAACAGCCCCACTTCCCCCAGGCCCTCACGCTTCCTACATCCCGCCAGAACCTGCAACAGCCAAGGAAAGGAGATGGGATGACACCCAAGAAGATGACATCACGCTGAGTCACGGCCCAAATGCCACCATTTAAACATAGTCCAAATGCCCTGCTCTCCTCAAAGTGGGCCCTGAGCTCTCCAGCTTCAGAGACAAGGGCAAGGACGAAATCACACCCACTGCAATGAAAGAGCAAGGACCACAAGGCCCAGGGAGGGGAGCCCTGATCCCAGAGCATCAAGTGTAGCAGCCTCCCCTCCCCTGCAGAGTTTAACCAATTAAACTCAATTGATCTTTCCTCCTAGAAAAGGCACCACCAGACAAGCAAAGCAGGCAGCCAGGAAACGGTGGGAGCTCTCAGGCCAGGGGCCAGGTCTGCGCTCGGTACAGTGGTTACAAATACCCTGAGTATCTGAACAAGACCGAATTTCAAACCACCTGCCTTATTTCCTTCAAGCTGGTTCCAATCATTTTTCTCTGTAACACATCTGAGCAGCAGGAAGCTCGAGAAGGACACGCCCCTACCTGTCTGCTGGCTCCAGCTCTGCAGGCACTGGTGCCCCCTGGCGGCGATGCGCAGGGCCACCAGTCCACCCCCTTCCCCAGAGCAGAAAGCCCATCGCTAACAATGCAGGGCCAGCCCTCAGTCGCAGGGCCCAGTGCAAAGCAGCAGAGAAAAGAAACCGTGTTCACTGTTCTGTCGGGGTTCAACATCTCCTCCTGTGTTCCAACCACTTCCCCACGAAACCAAGGTAAACAGGGCTTGTCCCCAGGGTTCTGACAGCCCCACAAGCTGACCGCTGACCGCCCCGCACCACTGGGACAGTGTTTACCAGGGCCTGCAGCATCCCGTCCATGGCGATGACCCCCTCGATGGTCTGGAAGGAGGAGCAGGCCAAAGTGCATAGGCTCCAGTCCAGGAAACTCGCCATCTTCTTCTGCTTAACGTCGGGCCGCGTGACAAACCTGCCAAAAGGGGACAGACAGGTAGGTGACAGCTCAAGCGAGGCCCCAGCTGCCAAGAGCTCACTCTTTCCTGGCCCACTGCCACTCTCCAACCTAAGACCCTGGCTCTCAGGTGGCAATTCCCACCACCACCTCTCTGGGGTCTCACACAGTCCCCACCCCCCCCACACTTCCCGCCTCCTGAGCCCCCTCATCTCGAGACCCTGTGTAGCATGGGACCACCTTCACCTGAGCCCACTCACGCCCACTCCTCGGCCCAACTCTGTATCCCTTCACCTTGGGACCCCATGCTGCCACCTGCGACCTCCCTCTCTGCATCTGCCATGGGACTCCTTCCCCATCCTCTCTGCCTGCTGCACACGCCATGCAGAGCTCCAGCTGTGTCCACGGCCCCATCGTCCCCACCACAGGCATCTGCTCAGTGCTGCACTCCTGGAGTGCTGGCTCTCACCCACCCTCCTGTACACTGGTCTGGGCCGGCAGCCACCCTCGGGCTCCCACACCAAAGCCCAGGCCCCCTTCACTCCTCTCCAACCAGTGCACACACCCATCCCCCAGCTCTCTGACTCAGGCTGAGTCCCTGACCTCCTGGGGTAGCTTGCAGTCTTGGGGCAGAAACACAGGAAGCAGGCAAACAATGAGAAGGAAACAGTTGAGTGAGGGGAGGACAGCAGGCGCAGGGACAGCGTCGCGGGAGGTGACCTGTGAGGACCTCTCGCTCCCCTAGCTGGCCCCACAGACCACACCCAGAGAGGGCTCGGCACCAATACCACAGAAACACGCCAGGTGGCACTACCCTGGGGGCAGCACTCGACATGCCTGGCTCTGATCTCTGCACCCCTGCAGGAGCCTCCTGTCCTGACCAGGAGCCCCCACAGGCCCCTCTTCCCTCAAAACAGCCACCGCCGCCCCACGCAAGATGCTCAGCCAGCGCAGGGATTACACTGCGGCCATGTAGAAGGTCTCCGTGTCAGTAAAACAAAGCTGCCACGACTGTCTTCGCCCACCTCCATCAGGGTACACACCCAGAGACTTGGTCACCGAGGATTTACCAAACTTTAGGATGCTGGTTACAAAGGCGAACTCACATGCCACCCCCGCCAGCCAAGAAGTTGCGTTACGGCGGGTCTGAGAAGAGGGCCCAGGAATTTCATAAAATCTGCACCTCAGAGTGATCATCTAAAATGGATAACTGGTATTATACACCCTATCTCAATGTCCTTGGCCCTGTTCAAAGCTCCTTGATTCTGGAGGGGGCCACAGGATGAGGGTCACACCTACAGTGACCTGATCCTCAGCCTGAAGACAACAGCCGGCCGGCACTCACCCTGCATGTGGGCAGGCACAGCGCCTGCAGTGGGGTGGCCCTCAGGACAGGCGAGGTCACAGGCACAGAACGGCCCACAGGGCCGGTAAGCGGCCCTGCTGGCACCCAAAGCCCAACTTGGAGACGTGAGTCACAGCGCCATCCACTCAGGGGCCACGCACCCTGCTTCCTCCACCCACTCATCTGCTGAGCAGGCAGGAGGCTGATGTTCTGTGTGCAGCCTGTAGCAGCCAACTTCCTTTCCTGGGCAAAATCACACAAGGTGAGTTTCCAAATTACAGTAAAAACCTAAGGTTCCTTTGAAAGATTTAAGCAAATAGGTTATCTTATATTTTTTATTTTTCTCTCTAAAAAAGGAAATGTTATGTTCGCAGCAGAGGTCCAAAAGTACAGATAAGTAAAAATGGAAAATACCTATCCCACAGGTGTAACACACAGAACGAGACCCTTCTACACAAACTGAAAGATCTCTGAATCCTACACTTCCTTCCCTTTCAGGAAACGTTACATCACAGACTACATCTACTTTCAATGTGGAACTCAGCTAACATGTGCAGGTGTTTAGAGACCCCACTGTCTTTCTCTCAGGAAGGTAATTTCCACAAGAGTGATCAGCAAAACCTTAACTACAGGACTAGACCTACCAGAGGGACAAAGGGCAAAACACCAGTGGGACACATTGCTGCTCCGGACCCTTGTCAGTACGGTTACCACAGAGTATCTGGTCTGAGAGTGAAACAGTACGGGTGAAGTGACAAACCCTATTTTGTGTAAGAACTTACTTTGTGTGTGTTTTTAAATTAATTAATGGAAAAGTTAAATATTCACAAAATGGTGATAGAATTTAGTTACCTGTAAGAAGGAAAAAAATCTATCATATATCCTATACCAAAAGAAATTCCAAATGGATTAATAATTCTACATTAAACAATAAAAAGGTAGAAAAATATAAATGATTCTTTGTAAAATCTCTTAATAGGGTAAGCCTTCAAGCATAAAAGTAAAAATAACTAAATAAATAAAAGGAAAAAAGTTACTATTTTGACATTAGAATTAAAACTTTAGTCCAAAGAAGAAAGTAAAAAAGGCTACCAACCCACTGGAGGAAGTATCACACCCTCCTCTAGCTAACATCCTTCACAGAGAAAGCTCATACTACTGGAGAAAAAGCACCAAGAATCCCACAGATATTAGAAATCAGGTCACTACACGGGACATACGATATCTGAAATAAGACTCATGTGTTAAAGCTCACCAGCGATCAGTGAAATACAAACTAAATGTTAGTAATAAACAAAACAATGCACAATCCAACTGGGGGAAGAGGGTTGTTCTTGAGGCTGCCCATGATTGCAAAAGTCCTGAAAACACGCTCCCAAGAGTCACCGAGCGACAGGTGTAGACACTCAACAATGTCCTTGTGTCCTGTGACTCAGAAGTCCACCTCTAAGGGCCTGGCCTAAGAAAATAATCCCAAATACCAAAACAGGTTTACACCCAAAGCTAGTCATTATGGCATTGCTTATAAGAGGAAGGACGTGAGAATGCTGGTCAGAGTAACTAAAAACAGTGGAATCTAAAGGAGCCATTTAATCAACGGTAACGTGAAATTAAGTGAAAAAGCAGGTGCTAACTCAAAGAGATTGTGCTGTGCAAACTCCATACAATAACAGCACAGAAAAACACCAAAAAAATACAACACATGTATTGTGTATTATAATTATAAACGTGTGGGGTTTTCCTAATTTTCTATGTTCCAAAATTTCCAACTTTTCTACTTGGAGCATACCTTGATTTTACAGTTAGATTAAAAATATCTTTTTAAAATTAATGTAATCAATAAGAATAAAGGCATATATTTCCATTGAAGAGTTTCTGTAAAATAACACTCATATCCACACGTCTTGGCGTAAATGTAACATCAAAGTTACAGAAAACGCAGCTGATGTTTAAAGGTTCCAGTTAATGAAAGGAAATCGGTGCGGCTCCAGAACTGCACATGGTAAGAGGAAGCAATCAAAGCTGATGGCAGCGAGAGTAAGACAGGCAGCTCCCTCGTGAAATATCAGAAAATAGATGCCAGTGGGGACAAAGGCCACATGTGACCACCCTTCACACCCAGGGCCTCACTGTTAACAACCCACCAAAAAAGACAGAAATATGCGAGTCAGAACTCGTCCGTGAGGTGGGATACTCAGAGCAGCTCTAGGACCTGAGGGCATCCGCCCTCTCTAGAACTGAGGAAAACTGGCTGCACCTACAACCTGGCAAACCGGCAGGAGCTGGGTGGAAAACGGGCCTCAACCTCACCAACACTTGCTCGTCCGACCACTAGATGGCGGGGGAGCATCCCTCCAGCAGTGGACAGGCAGCCAGGGTCGCCAGCTGCCACCTTTCTGGAGGACACCAGGGAGGGAAGAAGGGTTTAGGGTTTCATCTCCCCCACCCCACAGGTGCAATACTCCACCAGGTCAAGCTCAGCAGAACTCTACCAAACCCTCAGTACTGCTGGTAATAAAAGATAATAAACAATAAAGATGTTTCATTTAACAAATTTAGTAAACATTTGTAAGATCACATGCAGTGTTGCTAAATATGGGGAAAAGGAGACTTCCGACTGGCTCAACCTTTCCAGTAGCTGCATTTAAAACCCCTAGAATGTTCATTCCACTTCTAGGAATTCATTCCTAAGAACCAATCAGAAATCAAACAAACTCATACAAAAGATCAGACGTGTGGTTACCAGAGGCAGGGGTGGGGAAGGGGGAACTGGAGGAAGGCAGTCAAAAAGGTACCAATTTCCAGCTGTAAGATAAATAAGTACTAGGTCTGTAACGTACACCATGATAAATATATTGAACACTGCTGTATGTTATCCATGAAAGCTGCTGAGAGTAAATCCTGGGGGGAGAGGCAATAAAGGGGTATGGGGAAAAGGGATTATTATGAGATTATATGAAATCATGTGTGTGAAACTTTTGAAAGTTGTAAAGCAGTTTAGAATTTAAAGAATCTTTCATTCAATTTAAAAAAAGGAGAGTAAATCCTAAGGGTTGTCATCCCAAGGGAAAAAATATTTTTCTGTATCTTTAATTTTGTATCTATATAAGAGATGATGGATGTTCACTAAGCCTACTGTGATAATCATCTTATGATGTATGTAAGTCAAATCATCATGCTGTACACCTTAAACTTGTACAGTGCTGGATGTCAATTATATCTCAATAAAATTGGAAGGGGGACTTCCCTGGTGGCACAGTGGTTAAGAATCCGCCTGCCAGTGCAGGACATGGATTCGACCCCTGGTCCGGGAAGATCCCAGATGCCGCGGAGCAACTAAACCCGTGTGCCACAACTACTGAGCCCGTGCACCACAACTACTGAAGCCCACAGGCCTACAGCCCATGCTCTACAGCAAGAGAAGCCACCACAATGAGAAGCCCACGCACCGCAACAATGAGTAGCCCCCGCTCACCGCAAAACTAGAGAAAAGCCTGCGCGCAGCAACGAAGACTCAACGCAGCCAAAAATAAATAAATACAAAAAAAATAAAAACTGGAAGGAGAAAATACAGCCGATCAGAACAGTACAAAGTTTCATGTAGAGTGTCCCAGGCGGCGCTAATTTTACTAACAAAAAGTCCACACGTACAGTGGGGTTGGAGGAAGAATAGATCACACCATAATTGCATCTGGAAGACTGACCAAAGCTCCAGGCCTGCGTGCCAGCACCTGAAACAACCCTGCAAGTGTACCCATGGGCCACAGACCAACATGCCCATGGGCAGTGGGGGACAAAGGACAGAGCAGTTACATCTCTGGGGATGACAGTACATGTGAGTTTTATTTTGTACTTTTTTACTTTTCTTTATTTTCCTGAACACACATGATTACTTTCACAGTTAGAAAGAAAGCCACGCTTTTCCACTCCTTGTCAAAACCACGAGAAGCCTCTGTCAGTGAGTTTCTCCTCCCCCAGGGTAAGCATCGCAGGCGAGCTCAGGTGTTTCCTTCCTCACTCCTAAAATCAGCTTCTCGCATTTAGGCTCTGCCCTCTGGTTTAGCCAGTACTTTCACAAATACTTCCCCAATGCCCCCAACTGCCCCATAAATCAAGCATGTCTCTTCCCGCCTTGTGCAAGGTCATGGCTACACACCTAAGAGAAGGTGACCCTGAAGGAGGCGTTGCCCTGTTTTCCCGATCAAAACATCCAAAAGTTTTTAGAGCCAATTTTTAACTTTCACAAATGTAGAGGGGAAAAAAAGCCAAATTTTCTAACTCGTTTATGCTATATACATACTTTAAATCACATGTCATGAAGAAGATTAATTTAGAAAAACTGCTTTCTTCCATTCTCACATTTCATGAAACAAGTCTACTCAGCTTTCACATGTGTCTTTGGCACTTTTTTGGAGACTCCAGGCCCTGCTGCCTAGGTCATCTTACCCAGCTCATCAGATAAACCCATCTTGGCCTGTTTCGGGCACAGCCTGTTGTTTTTAGTTAACACGGGATGTTTGGGGATTTTTATCCCAAGCCACAATGACGCAATCACAGCCCATGATCTCCACAAACCATGGTGTGGACTGCTTTCTAAGTGACTTCCAAAGGCTCTTCTAACTGCCACCCCCCCTCCCCCAGAGGGGAGGCCTGGCCCCAGCGAAACTGCTACACCTGTTCTAAATCTGCGCTCCCTTGACGGGCCCACGAGCTCCTAACCCAGCGTCAGGTGACCCTGAGCCCCTAAACAGCACTGTCAGTGATCACATCAGGTTCAGAGGTTTCCTGCACCCAAACAGCGTTGGGTTCCCTCAAGGAAAGCAGCAGAGTCCTCAGGACAGCAAAGACTTCCCCAAGCCTATCATCCCAACGTCCTCTCTGATGACAACAGACACACACAGTAACAGACAGTAAACCTTCTCAGAAAGCACTTACTTGGACACGAGGACAGCAGCTGCGTCTTGGGCCTTGTCGCTGACGACCAGGTAGGACTACAAGGAAGCGTAAAGGACAGGCACCATTAAACACACGATGTAGACCTCAGGGACCCACTCAGCCACCTGGTCCCACACTCAGCAGCTCCACAAGAGCCCAGGCTCACGGACAGAGGCCAGATTCCAAAGCTGCACGAACCACTCATAACGTGAACTCAGGGCTGCAGCTGCCACATGTGTGCTCACCCTCAGGGAAGTGCCCAATCCTCATACAGCACGTGGCTACACCCCTTGAAACCCACATTTGCAAAAGCAGCAGAAAAATGAAGAGTGTATGTTGTTACCCAGAGTGTGCACAGAACACTCCTGGAACCCACCAGCACTCTGGCATTCACAGCAGCTAGGAGGCCCGGCTCAGACACAGGAGGGCCGAAGTTTAACGCAATTACACCTTAAGAGGTTTCCACTTCTCATCTCAACTGTTTTCCAAATGATACACTTAAAAGATCTATTTTCTGGAGGACAAATTGTTAGAAATTAGGTCCTCTCCCCAGGCAATCCCACTTAGGAGACAAGCACCCAAAGGGTTAACGGAACACAGCTAGAAACAAACCACCTACCTAAAAAAGACTATTTTAGAAATGAAGATACAGTGGAGCACCGTGTCCCTTAAAGACTCTGAGGGAGACGTCTACTTACTGACACAAGACATTCAGACAGTCCTGCTCAGGGGAAAAGCAGGTCCCAGAACAGCAGGACACCAGGGGCCCTAGTACACAGGGGCCGCGCGGAGCACTGTGAAGGACGGGCAGGGAGCCAAACCCTAGGTTCAAGTTTAGATCCACCGCATGTGAGAGAGTGAGCGGGCTAAGTCACTTATTTTTACACCTGTTGCCTCTTCAGTAAAATGAGGATAAAAACAGTGAACTGCCTCATTAAGTAGGATGAAAGGAGTTAATGTATGAAAAAGCCTTTAGTGGGATTGCCTGGGGAGTGTCTGGCGCACAGCAGGTGCTCAAAGAAGCTTAGTATAAGTAAGTGTCAGGGTCAGGCTCTAAGATGGGCCCTGGTCCTTCCCACCAGTGCCCACGTCCCGTGTAATCCCTCCCACGCGGTTGGAGGACACGCTGACTTGCTTCTAACCAAGAGAATTCAGCAGGGCGTGGGATGTCATTTCCATGATTGGGCCACACATGAGTGTGACATGCATCTTGCTACAGCCCCTGCCCCTTGCTGGCTTTCACAGAATAAGCTGCCATCGTTGGGGGCGCAGGGTGGGTTTCGAGTGGCAAACAGCCGGCAAAGCACTGAAGCCCTTGGCCAACACCCTCGAGATCTGACTCCTGCCATGACCATGAGAGCTTGGAAGCGACCTGCCCCCAGGCGAGCTCTGCCTGCAGCCTGGGGAGAGCTCGAAGGACAGGGCGCAGCGAAGCCACAGCCAGATTCCTGACTCACAGAAACTGTGAGATGAAGAATGTGTGCTGTGTTAAACCACTCAAGTTCAGGGTAATATTTTCCACAGCAAAAGATAATACAATAATCTATGTCTACACACATAACATCTGTATCAGGAGAAGTTTGAAGAAAAACACAAGTGTTATCTCTAGGTATTTGAGAGATTTCACCTTAATATTCTTCCTGCTTTTTATTTTCTGATTTTCCTACAATGATCATGTATTATTTATGTAATGTTAAAAATTAGATTTTAAATGGACCTTTAATTTGTCTTACCATTACCCCCTAAAACCTCTTCTAAGTTATCATCAGAGTATCTGCACTGGGCTTCCCTGGTGGTGCAGTGGTTGGGAGTCCGCCTGCCAATGCAGGGGACGCGGGTTCGTGTCCCGGTCTGGGAGGATCCCACATGCTGCGGAGCGTGAGCCCTGGCTGCTGAGCCTGCACGTCCGGAGGCTGTGCTCCGCAACAGGAGAGGCCACAGCAGTGAGAGGCCCACGTACCACAAAAAAAAAAAGAGTATCTGCACTATGTACAGAGAAATAAGATTTGCTAAAGTAATTCATCCTGACCCCTTTAGGAATTATCAGTTTCATGGTAAGTTATGAAATGGAATTTCACTTCACTGAAAAACAGTAACAATGGCTGAAGAGATAAACACATGTCACAAGTGTACCTAATTAAGCCCTAATGGCATGAGAAAGGACACTGGTCAGCAGCTCATTACTTCACAGCCACACTCACCTCTGCTATCTGGAGGATACGGTCCATGGTGGACACTCGCTCTTGCCCAGGCTGATTGTGGAGGTTGCCGTCAAGGCGTGAAAAATCAAACGGGATCAGGCAGGTCACGGAGAGCCACAGGAGGAGAATGTAGCGGGTCTCCCAGGTCTACAGGGCCAAGTCAAAGCAACATGACTCCTGTGCAAGGGCATCCACGCAGTCCTGCTACCCCCTCCCGCTCAGCGCCCACCCAGGCCTCCAAACGCCAGGGCCTCGGAGCCAGGCTGCAGAGCACCGCACCCCACCACATGCCCTGGGGCATGCAGCCAAGAGAAACAGCAAAAGGAACAAAGAAAAATCATAACATGTCAGTCTAATGGCTTCTCATCACTGGCACCCTTCAGCGTGCAATCAGCTGTTCAAGAAAATGGAAAACAGAGAAAAAGATTAAAAAAACATAAGACTTAAGAATAAAGAAAAAATTCTCAACTTCCAGTCACAGAGGAGTCAATAAAACAAGATTCTGCTTTGGTCCCAGACTCCCCATCAGAGGCATGAGAAGCAGAGGAGAGCAGGGCACATGCACAGCAAGACAATTCCCTGAGTTTGCAGTTACAACCTGCGTGCCCTTCTGAACGTGTCCTGGGCCCAAGAGCGCTCCCCAGCACGCTGGACTGCAAGGTTGGCCACTGGCGGGCATCTGGGAACCTGGTTTTCAGGGAACGTTCCCACCATTCCCTAACTGATGAGGGTCACTCTGTGCCCAGGCCGTTTGTACCAACCATGTGGCTTATGCTGAACACCTGCTTTCCTTCTGGGTTTTAGTATGTGCCTGGCGGAGTACCCACATGACCAGCCCGCACAGAAATTGTGGGTGCCGGCCCCTACGACCTTCCTGGTGGACAACACCTCATACATGTTCTCACAACTTGGTGCTGCGGAATCACAAGTGCCTTGCGTGACCCAACGGGGAGACGACTCCGGAAGCTCACTCCTGGTTTCCTCTGGACTTCGCCCCATGTGCCTTCTCCCTCTGCTGATTTTGCTGTAGTAAATCATAGCCATAAGGATGACTACATGCCAATTCTTGTAGTGATCCTAGGAAATCACTGGACTTGGGGTGGTCTTGGGGACCCCCAACATAGTTCTATTTTAAGTTAAAAAAATTTGGATGATGATATAGTTACCATCACACTGTATGGAGGTTTATTGTTTTCTTTATAAAGGGCATTTTTTTAAACAAAATAATTTAAAGTAACATACATAAAAAGAGAAAGCCAAAGAAAAAAAATGAAAAGAGAGGGAATGATACAAAATAGTATAAGATAAAACTGAAGGAAACAGGAAAGGAAGCTGCCAGTGCAGGAGCAGGGAAAACCAGGGAATAAGTCGGGGGGACAGGAAATGAAGAGGAGGAAAGGGACACTCACTTCATGGTCTTTAGGATTCTGATCTGTAAACATATCCAAAACAGGGTGCACATCAGCTACTTCGTGTGGAAATAAACGAAGAAATGTTTTATATCCTCGAACCTATCAAATAAAGACATTGAATTATTATATAATTAGAAAATAAAGTAGCAAAATTATTTTTTTCTCTATTACCAAAAATCACCACCTATGCCACCCAATGATCAAAGAGAATTACATCACATTACAGTGATACAACTTAGTAAGACTAACAATAAGAAAGCTACCTTTACTTCTTAAATCATTTCATAAATATGTTGTCCCAATTTGACCAACCAATCTTGGTTCATCAGAAATATAGCTATGTTACAAACTAACAAGTTTTGCTTCTACCTTGATTATGAGGAATAAGTCCTCGGGAACCCAGAAGGTCCCAAATTCATTAAGGCTTCCATGAAACGCGGTGGCACTACACCTTCAGGAGAGACCCTGCATTCAACTAACTGAGGGCAAGGAGTGTGCACACAGGCCTCCCTCCACCACACAGCAGGCCCCACAGAAGCAAAACCCCAGCCGAGATGGCCAAGTCTCTCCCATGGTACGTAAGAGCCAGCACACACATCACCTGGGAGCCTGTAAGAATGCAGAATATCAGGCCTCACAGCAGACCCACTTACTCAGAATCTGCATCATAAAAAGATCCCTGAAAAGCTATCTGCACATCCACATCTGAGAAGCACTTCCACTTCCAAGTTTATTTCCTTTTTCCTCGTAAGAAACTTATCTCAGTTACTCACATATATATACGTATATATGTATATATATCCTCTCCGTCCCTTTCTGGCTAGCTGGTGCTTGATCCATTCAAATACAAGACGCAGAAAACAATGCTGAAAAGCACTGTTTCAGCCAAAGGGTCCCCTGGATCACTAACATCTGATCTCCAGCACATGGTAAAAAGAGAAAGCATGAAACCCACAACTTTTGTATGAGAACAATCTTTCCTGAGAGATACCATTTTGGAAGGTACTTCTGGACCGAGTATATTAAGAAAGTGTTCTGTCAACTACAAAGTGGTACGTAAATATCACCTTGGTGATGATGTAAAGAAATTTAAAAGCCAGATGTACGAGGTCAGCCGGAGATTTCTTATCTCGCACAAATTCCAACAACAAGTTCATCATCCATTCTAGGGAAAAACATACATAAAATATTTCCTGTTAAACATCAACATGACATTAAAACAAAATGCCAAAAGAAAAAAGGGCTATTTAGAAATATAAGAATGGTTTAATATTAGTAAATCTATATAATCCAAAGTATCAATAGAGCAAAAGAAAAAAAAACTTTCATCTTCACAGTTTCTAAAAGGGCATTAGAGTTAATACAACATTCATTCCTGCTTTTAAAATGTAAGGAAAATATTCTTATTTTTTATTATTATTCTATATCAAATCAATATCTAATACCATGCTTTACAGAAAATACCTCTACAACTACTATGACCTAGTAACAATCTGGTTCTAACCAACGTAATAAGACAGAAGAAAAAGGATTTCCACTTCCAGTTATACAGGAATAATTGATATGGAACTGCCTTACCACCACCAACAATTAGAGAACAGGACAATTATATTTTCAGACACTGGAACAACAGGCAGCGCATGGTAACAAACCAACTCCAATCTACAGCCACTCAGGCCGTCCACCAGAAAGTAATTTTTAGAACCCAATGCAGAGAGGGGGGACTCAAGCATAGCAAAGACTGGAGTTCCAGGAGGCTGAGTCAGCTGAAATTTGCAGGGCAGCATGCCAGAGGAATCTAAGCAGAGAATGAGTTCTGGAAGTCTGCAGAGGTCCCCTCGAACCTTTGGGTGAATCTTCACAGGCACAGTGGTTAGTCCACTAGGCTGGGTAAGAACTGCCAGGAAGCACTAAGGCAGCGTTCCCATAGCTCATATAGGGCTGGCATTCAAATTCCACAAGGCCAGAGTGCAGAGTCCTTGTTGAGCACCCAGAGCAACCAGCAGACATTCCAGAAATGTCTCTCCTTAGTATTAACACTAAATTAGAGAAAAGCAAGAGAAAAAGCTATACCTGCCCTAACAAACCTTAAAGGATATACATGATATACAATTAACTAAACTGTCTTGCCAAACTTCAACATTCTAAAGACAAAAAACTTAAACCCAACAACATAACAATCACAATGTCCATGATCCACTAAAAATTTACTAGACATATAACTAAAACTGCTGTGACCCCTAACAGAAGGGAAATCAGTCAACAGAAATGACGAGGGACTTCCCTGGTGGCGCAGTGGTTGAGAATCCATCTGCCGATGCAGGGGACATGGGTTCAATTCCTGGCCCAGGAAGATCCCACATGCCATGGAAACAAAGCCTGTGCGCCACAACTACTGAGCCTGTGCTCTAGAGCCCATGAGCCACAACTACTGAGCCCGCATGCCACAACTACTGAAGCCCACGTGCCTAGAGCCCGTGCTCCGCAACAAGAGAAGCCACCACAATGAGAAGTCTGCACACCACAACGAAGAGTAGCCCCCGCTCGCCGCAACTAAAGAAAGCCCGCGTGCAGCAAAGAAGACCCAACGCAGCCAGAAAAATAAGTAAAAAAAAAATAAACCTGGGCTTCCCTGGTGGCGCAGTGGTTGAGAGTCCACCTGCCGATGCAGGGGATGCAGGTTCGTGCCCTGGTCCAGGAAGATCCCACATGCCGCGGAGCGGCTGGGCCGGGAGCCATGGCTGCTGAGTCTGCGTGTCCGGAGCCTGTGCTCCGCAACGGGAAAGGCCACAACAATGAGAGGCCCGTGTACCACAAAAAATAAATAAATAAATAAATAAATTTATTTTTAAAAAAAGAAATGACCAGAAATGACAAAGATGATATAATTACTAGATATAAACTTTAAATACTACAAAATATCCTCAAGGATGTAAAAGAAAACATGAACAATATACAGCACGTGGACTTCTTAGTTGCAGCATGCAACTAAGATAGATATTTAAAAAACAGAAGCTATGTAAAAAACAAACAACTTCAAGAGCTGGAAAATAAGATCCGAAATGAAAAATTAAATGGGATTAATAGCAGATGAGACACTGCAGAAGAAAAGATCAGAGAACTTGAAGACACAGTAATAAAAACTTCTACCCTAAGGGGAAAAAGGAAGTAAACAACTAAACAGCCTCAGCAACACTGCCACAGTATCAAGTGTATCCGCAGATGTGTGACTGGAGTCCAAGCGGGAGAGGATGGAGGCAAGGGCAAAAGAAATACCTCAAGAAATAAGAGGCAAAAAATTTTCAAATCTGATAAAAACTATAAACCTATCAATCCAAAAGTTTCAGCAAACTCAAAGCAGGACAAAAAGGAAAAAAAACACACCATGGCATGTCATAATCAAACTGTTGAAAACCAGCAGTAAAAAGAAAATTCTAAAAGCAGCCAGAGAAAAAAGTACACACTACACAGAGGAATAGAGATGAGTAAAGACAGACTTCCCAGGACTTCCCTGGTGGTCCAGTGGTTAAGAATCTACCTTCCAATGCAGGGGATGCAGGTTCGATCCCTGGATGGGGAACTAAGATTCCACTAGAGCTCCGCAGGGCAGCTAAGCCTGCGTGCCACAACTAGAGATCCCACGCACCACAACTACTGAGCCCATGCGCCACAACTAGAGAGAAGCCCATGTGCGGCAACAAAAGATCCCACATGCCGCAACGAAGGTCTCACGTGCCACAACTAACACCTGACGCAGCCAAATAAATAAATATTGAAAAAAAAAAGAACCAATCAGAACCAACCAAGCCATATCTTTTAAAATGCAGAAAGAAAAAACTGTCAACCTAGAATTCTATAACCAGCAATATATCTTTCGAAAATGCAAGTGAAAAAATAAAAAAAATGCAAGTGAAGGGACTTCCTTGGTGGTCCAGTGGGTAAGACTCCGTGCTCCCATTGCAGGGGATCCAGGTTTGATCCCTGGTCAGGGAACGAGATCCTACATGCTGCAACTAAGAGTTTGCATGCCTCAACTAAAGACCCAGCATGCCACAACTAAGAAGTCCACGTGCCACAACTAAAAAAAAAAGATGCCATATGCCACAACTAAGAAGTGGCGCAGCATAAATAATTTTTTTTAAAAAATGCAAGTGAAGCAAACTGTCAAACAAAAGCTGAAAGAATTCAACACCAGTAGATTTACTCTAGAAGAAATGTTAAATTCTTCAAGCAGAAAATAACTACCAGACAGAAAACTACAATCTACAGAAAGCAAAGAATAAAATGGAAATAGTAAAACATGGATAAATATTAAAGACTTTTTTCTCATTTTTAAATTTCCTTGGAAAATAACTGTGTTTAAAGTAAAAACAATACACTGTAAGGTTACAACATACACAGAGGCAAGATGTATGACAAATTGACGGGAGATGGGAGTCCTGCTATGAGGCTCTCCCATTATACGTGAAACAGGGTAACATCATGTGAAGGTAGACTGTGATACATATTGAGGACACGTATTGTAAATCCTAGAGCGATCACTAAAAATATAAAACAAAGGAACAGCTAATGAGATGACAGTGGAAACAAAATCAAATACCAAAAAATGCTAAATTAATACAAAAGAAGGTAGGCAAAAGAGTAAAGAAGAAACAAAACATAGATGGGACAAATACTAAGCAAAGAGCAAGAATTGAGAGCTACATTAAATTACCTAAACACTACAATTAAAAGGCAAGGATTACCAAATTGAATTTTAAAAATAGGAAGACCCGACTACATTCTCCCTACATGAAATGCACTTTAAAAATAAAAATGTAGCTAGTTAAATGTAAAAGGGATGGACTTCCCTGGTGGTGCAGTGGTTAAAAATCCATCTGCCAATGCAGGGGAAACAGGTTCAAGCCCTGGTCCAGGAAGATCCACATGCCGCGGAGCAACTAAGCCCGTGCGCCACAACTACTGAGCCTGTGCTCTAGAGCCCACGAGCCACAGTTACTGAGCCCACGTGTCACAGCTACTGAAGCCTCCACGCCTAGAGCCCAAGCTCCACAACAAGAGAAGCCACTGCAATAAGAAGCCCACGCACCGCAACGAAGAGCAGACCCCGCTCACCACAACTAGAGAAAGCCCGCACATAGCAACGAAGACCCCACGCAGCCAAAAATAAATAAATTTATTAAAAAACAAAAAAAGTAAAAGGGAGAAGAAAGATACACCAAGCAATCACTAACTATAAGGAAGCTGGAGAGGCCACATCAGTATCAGACAAAACAGACTTCAGAACAAGGACTATTACAGAGATAAAGAGAACTTTTCTGGGGTGGGCCGTGCCACTCAGTTTTCGGGATCTTAGTTCCCTGACCAGAGATTGAACCCGGGCGCCCTGCAGTGGAAGCGCAGAATCCTAACCACTGGACAGCAAGGGAATTCCCAAAGAAGACATTTTATAACGATATAAGGATCAATTCATCATGAAGACTTAACCATCCTACAAGAGCATACATGAAATTAAAGAACTTCAAGATAAAGCAAAAACTGAGAGAACTGAAAGGAGGAAGAGACAAATCTATAGAGCTGAAGATTTCAATACTCCTCTCCCAAGAATTGATAGAACAACTGAAAACAAAATCAGTAAGGACATAA
Organism: Grampus griseus; assembly: GCF_964374135.1. Lineage (NCBI taxonomy): Eukaryota > Metazoa > Chordata > Mammalia > Artiodactyla > Delphinidae > Grampus > Grampus griseus. The sequence goes on along the minus strand of NC_139014.1, from coordinate 12,714,386 downwards.
AAGACCCAAATAACACTACTGACCACCTTATTTAAATGACATTTATAGGGCTTCCCTGGTGGCGCAGTGGTTGAGAGTCCGCCTGCCGATGCAGTGGACGCGGGTTTGTGCCCCGGTCCGGGAGGATCCCCTTTGCCGCAGAGCAGCTGGGCCCGTGAGCCAGGGCCGCTGAGCCTGCGCATCCAGAGCCTGTGCTCCGCAATGGGAGAGGCCACAACAGTGAGAGTCCTGCGTACCCCCAAAAAAAAAAAAAAAAATGACATTTATAGAGTACTCCAACCAAAAGCAGAAAGACATTCGTCTCAAGTACACATGGAATTCTGAACAAAACAGAACCATATGCTGGGCTACAAGTCTTAATAACTGTAAAAGGTTGCAATTTGCACCTAGGAAATGCAGAGTAAAACTACAATGAGATACCACTACACACCCACTAAAATGACTAAAATCAGGAAGACTGACAATACTAAGTGCTGTTGAGGATGTAGGGCAACAGGAATTCTCATAGATTGTTGCTGGCAATGTAAAATGGTACATACAACCTTTACAAAAACATGGCATGTTGGCAGTTTATCATAAAACCCACCTTTACTATACACCCAGCAATTCCACTGTTTCATAGAAATGAAAACATACATCCACCCAAAGAATTGTCTGTGAATATTCATAGCAGCACTAGTAACAGCCCAAAGCTGGAAACAACCCAAAAGCCCATCAACAAGTGAAAGAATAAAGTACGGTTCAACAGAAAAGGAACAAACTGCTGGTACACATGCAACAACACGGATGAGTCTCAGAAATACTATTTCAACAGAAGAAACCAGAGAGTATGTAGAACACTGGTTGCCCAGGGCCAGGGTGGGGGTCTTGACTGCAAAGGGACATAAACTGACTTCTTGGGGTGCTGGAAATGTTTTACACCTTAATAGTAGGGAAGGTGCATACATCTGCAAAGCTCAAACTGTATACTTAAAATGGGTGTGTTTTGGGGGCTTCCCTGGTGGTGCAGTGGTTGAGAGTCTGCCTACCGATGCAGGGGACGCGGGTTCGTGCCCCGGTCTGGGAGGATCCCACATGCTGCGGAGCGGCTGGGCCCGTGAGCCATGGCCACTCAGCCTGCGCGTCCGGAGGCTCCACAACAGGAGAGGCCGCAACAGTGAGAGAGAGGACCGTGTACCGCAAAAAAAACAAAATCAAAAACAAACAATAAAAAAAAGGGTGTGTTTTATTGTACGTAAATTATATCTCAATAAAGTTAAGTATTAAAAAAATTTTAAAGGAAGAATAAAAAGGTATATACCATGAATAAAGAGATCAAGTTAACATTATTTAAAAACCATATAATTATTTACCTTTTTAGAAAACTCAAAAGAAACTGAAAAAGTAGTGAAGTATTCCATTACGCACTAAACCTTGAAAACATTATGCTGAGTTAAAGACACTAGTCACAAAAGACCGTATATTGCCTGATTCCACTATACGAAATGCACAGAATACACAAATCCACAGAGATAGATCGTGGTTACCAGGGACTGGACGGAGAGGGAATAGAAAGTGACCGCTGATGATGAGTGTGAGTTTCTTTTTGGAGTGATGAAAATGGTCAGGAATTAGTGGTGATGGATGCACAACCCTGTGATATACTAAAAAACACGTATACATTTAAAAGGGTAAACTCTATGGTATGTAAAAATAATTTTTTTTTTTTTTTGCTGTGCCGTGCAGCTTGCAGGATTTTAGTTCCCTGACCAGGAATTGAACCCAGGCCCACTGAAGTGAAAGCATCAAGTCCTAACCACTGGACCACCAGGGAACTCCCTATGGTATATAAATTATATCACAATAAAGCTGTTATTTTTTTTTTTTTTTTTTTTTGCAGTACGTGGGCCTCTCACTGTTGCGGCCTCTCCCATTGCGGAGCACAGGCTCCAGACGCGCAGGCTCAGCGGCCATGGCTCACAGGCCCAGCCGCTCCGCGGCATGTGGGATCTTCCCGGACCGGGGCACGAACCCGTGTCCCCTGCGTCGGCAGGTGGACTCTCAACCACTGAGCCACCAGGGAAGCCCAAAGCTGTTATTTTTTAAAATACGTGTGTATACATATATTCCATGGCAGTGTTGCCATTTACAAAATAAGTATACAAAGTATACTTTCGCTGTACACCAGCAAAAATCAGTTAGAAAACATAACAGACAGTTTCACAAGCGCAATAAAAGATAAAAAACATACTTAGAAATAAACCTAAAAAAATGTTCCCAGGAATCACCTAAAGAAAACTACCACACTTAACTGAGAGACACAAAAGATGTGAATAATTTAGAGACACAATACTATGTTCTTAGAGAGGAAAATTCAATCTTGTAAAGATGTCGAATCTCCCTACATGAATTTGTGGATTTAATAGAATTTCAAAAGAATTTTCCGGGCGTGATAAAATAATTCAAAACAAATTACAATGCAATTAATGCAAACCAAAACGACAAGGATAAAAGAGCATAGAGCTAGATTAAGGGAACAGAACGGAAAGGCTAGAAACAAAGGCCAATATATGTGAGTATTTAACACACATTTACAATGGCATTTCACATTAGGGTTGGGGGTAGCCTGCTGGACCGTTCAACAAATGAGGCTCACAATAGGAATACGAAAAATAAACTTCTAAAGCAAACTACCAAAGGCCAAACACAAAAGAAGAGACTGATAGTTGACAATATACATATATTTTAAAATTGAGTACACAAAATATACTATGTAACATTAAAAGGAAAAAGCAAACATCATGAAGTAGGTCCAGGACCAGCATCCACGACTACTGTTTCCTTTTTCTAAAAGGAACCTTTTCCAGTTCACTTTACATTAAACTCTCAAAACTCATTCAGATCACTCTGAACAACTCACAGTAAGTGTTACTATTTTGTGATCCACTATGAAGACAGGTTTCGGGCAAGAATAAAGGCAGTGCCACAGGTCCAAGGCTGTGACTTAGAGAGACGAGGGTCACACCACCTTTCACCTCCTGAGCAATGGGCATTCCCAATGGGAACTGCCATGAACCCAAGATCGACCATAAAAGGTGGCCTGGGGAGCCCACTGCCCTGCCCTTCCCCTGCAGCACTGCCAGCCTCCGGCAAGCTCACGTCTCAGACATCAGATGCATTTTCCCTGTACCTGGCCCTCACCTAGTACCCACCAAACTTCAGTTACCACTCACGAGGCTTGCAAGCTTTCCCAGGAAGAAAGAAGACAGGGCTGATCAAAGAATCCTAGAATCCAGAATTTAGAGAATTTTTAAAGCATTTGTTTAAAACAGCCTTGAGAACTTGTAGATTTCTCATCATCTTCAGTCTGAGGGTCTGAGTGGACTGTCTGCATTTAAATCTTGGCTGGAACACTAACTAGCTGTATGTCCTTGGGTAAGTTAACCTCTCAGAACTCTACTGCATTTTCTTCTCTGTAAACTGTGGTTAATAATAATGACCTTCCAGAACTTCCCTGGTGGCGCAGCGGTTAAGAATTCGCCTGCCAGTGCCGGGGACACAGGTTCAAGCCCTGCTTTGGAAAGACCCTACATGCTGTGGAGCAACTAAGTCTGTGGGCCACAACTACTGAGCCTGTGTTCTAGAGCCTGCAAGCCACAGTTTACTGAGCACGCGAGCCACAACTACTGAGCCTGCATGCCACAAATACTGAAGCCTGTGTGCCTAGAGCCCATGCTCCACAACAGGGGAAGCCATCACAATGAGTAGCTTGCGCACCACAATGAAGAGAAGCCCCCGCTCACCACAACCAAAGAAAAGCCTGCACCCAGCAACAAAGACCCAACACAGCTGAAAATTTAAAAAATAATAATTTTTAAAAAATTTTTAAATAAACTGAATGTGCAAAAAAATAAATTAATAATAATAATGATGACCTTCCACAAGTATTACGAGGTTACTATGATGATTAAATTAACTGATTCATTTAAAAATTGTTTAGAACAAGGTAAAAACATTGAGTGAATGGATAAGAATGGACAATTCACAAAGGGAGAAAATACTGTACAAATGTAACAATAAATGTTAAAAAAAAAATTCACCCTCACTAGGAAACAACAAAATGCAAAATAAAAGCACATGATCCCTTTTCATCCTTTAATAGATAACTTTATGTTGGTAAAGATTTCAAATATTTAAATCCAGTCTTGGCAACAATGTAAAGAAAAGGACACTTTGATATACTGTGGATGGAAACATGAGGTGAATTTGAAGTATCAAAAGCCCACCACTCCCACTTCCTGAAAATTACTCTAACAAAGTATCTGGAAATTGCGCAAAGAGGTGTGTTAAGGATGTTTGCTGGGCTACTTGCAAGAGTACAAAACTGCACAAAACAGGAGTCTACACACACCTGCCTCTCACTGCCCCTAAGACCCAGTAAAATAAAAGTACAGCTGCACAAAATGGAAAGTCCTGACCAGCTGCAAGAATAGGGAGAAAGCGGTTGTAAAGAATTCTGGGAGAGGGACTTCCCTGGTGGTCCAGTGTTTAAGACTTCGCCTTCCATTGCAGGGGATGTGGGTTTGATCCCTGGTCAGGGAGCTAAGATCCCACATGCCTCATGGCCAAAAAAACCAAAACATAAAACAGAAGCAATATTGTAACAAATTCAATAAACACTTTAAAAATGGTCCACATCAAAAAAAAAAAAAAAAAAAAGGACTTCTGGGAGAAAGGCAGCTCCAAATCAAGCAGGCAGAGAAGGCCATGTCATAAATGCCCACCTGCACAGCCAAGGAGAGCGCAGAGTCAGCAGGTGCAGTGGGGCCCAAAGCAGGGAGGGGTCTGCGATCGCTGTAGCCCCAGAATCACTCACCAGGGACCAAACTCCGAACAAATACTTAGGTAAATGAAGGATTCTCCATACAGCTGTTACAACTGCTAACAGCTATAAAACAGGAAATCGTCAGTGACACAATAATAGTGGGGTACCTTAACACCTCACTTACACCAAAGGACAGATCATCCAGACAGAAAATTAATAAGGAAACACAAGCTTTAAATGACACAATAGACCAGACAGATTTAATTGATATTTAAAGGACATTCCATCCAAAAACAGCAAATTGCACTTTCTTCTCAAGGGCACATGGAACATTCTCCAGGATAGATCACATCTTGGGTCACAAATCAAGCCTCGGTAAATTTAAGAAAATTGAAATTATATCAAGCATCTTTTCTGACCATGATGCTATGAGATTAGAAATCAATTACAGGGAAAAAAAAACCGTAAAAAACACAAACACATGGAGGCTAAACAATATGTTACTAAATAACCAAGAGATCACTGAAGAAATCAAAAAGGAAATCAAAAAATACCTAGAGACAAATTACAATGAAAACACGACAATCCAAAACCTATGGGATGCAGCAAAAGCAGTTCTAAGAGGGCAGTTTATAGCAACACAAGCCTACCTCAAGAAACAAGAAAAACCTCAAATAAACAATCTAACCTTATACCTAAAGGAACAAGAGAAAGAAGAACAAACAAAACCCAAAGTTAGTAGAAGGAAAGAAATCATAACAATCAGAGCAGAAATAAATGAAATAGAAACAAAGAAAACAATAGCAAAGATCAATAAAACTAAAAGCTGGTCCTTTAAGATAAATAAAATTGATAAAGCCTTAGCCAGACTCATCAAGAAAAAAAGGGAGAGGACCCAAATCAATAAAATTAGAAATGAAAAAGGAGAAGTTACAACGGACACCACAGAAATACAAAGCATCCTAAGAGAGAACTACAAGCAACTCTATGCCAATAAAATGGACAACCTGGAAGAAATGGACAAATCCTTGGAAAGGTATAACCTTCCAGACTGAATCAGGAAGAAATAGAAAATATAAACAGACCAATCACAAGTAATGAAATTGAAACTGTGATCAAAAATCTTCCAACAAACAAAAGTCCAGGACCAGATGGCTTCACAGGTGAATTCTATCAAACATTTAGAGAAGAGCTAACACCCATCCTTCTCAAACTCTTCCAAAAAATTGCAGGGGAAGGAACACTCCCAAACTCATTCTATGAGGCCACCATCACCCTGATACCAAAACCAGACAAAGACACTACAAGAAAAGAAAATTACAGGCCAATTATCACTGATGAATATAGATGCAAAAATCCTCAACAAAATACCAGCAAACAGAATCCAACAACACATTAAAAGAGTCATACATCATGATCAAGTGGGATTTACCCCAGGGATGCAAAGATTCTTCAATATACGCAAATCAATCGATGTGATACATGATATTAACAAACTGAAGAATAAAAACCATATGATCATCTCAATAGATGCAGAAAAAGCTTCTGACAAAATTCAACACCCATTTATGATAAAAACTCTCCAGAAAGTAGGCACAGAGGGAACCTAACTCAACAAAATAAAGGTCATATATGACAAACCCACAGCAAACATCATTCTCAATGGTGAAAAACTGAAAGCATTTCCTCTATGATCAGGAACAAGACAAGGATGTCCACTCTTGCCACTATTATTCAACATAGTTTTGGAAGTCCTAGCCACGGCAATCAGAGAGAAAAATAAATAAAAGGAATACAAATTGGAAAAGAAGAAGTAAAACTGTCACTGTTTGCAGATGACATGATACTGTACATAGAGAATCCTAAAGATGCCACCAGAAAACTATTAGAGCTAATCAATGAATTTGATAAAGTTGCAGGATACAAAATTAATGCACAGAAATCTCTTGCATTCCTATACAGTAACAACAAAAAATCAGAAAGAGAAATTAAGGAAACAATCCCATTCACCACTGCAACAAAAAAAATAAAATACCTAGGAATAAACCTACCTAAGGAGGTAAAAGACCTGTACTCAGAAAACTATAAGACACCAATGAAAGAAATCAAAGATGACACAAACAGATGGAGAGATATACCATGTTCCTGGATTAGAAGAGTCAATATTGTGAAAATGTCTATACTACCCAAAGCAATCTACAGATGCAATGCAATCCCTATCAAATTACCAGTGGCATTTTTTACAGAACCAGAAGAAAAAATCTTAAAATTGGTATGGAGACACAAAAGACCCCAAATAGCCAAGGCAGTCTTGAGGGAAAAAAATGGAGCTGGAGGAATCAGACTCCCTGACTTCAGACTATACTACAAAGCTACAGCAATCAAGACAATATGGTACTGGCACAAAAACAGAAATATAGATCAATGGAACAGGATAGAAAGCCCAGAGATAAACCCACGCACCTATGGTCAACTAATCTATGACAAAGGAGGCAAGGATATACAATGGAGAAAAGACAGTCTCTTCAATAAGTGGTGCTGGGAAAACTGGACAGCTACATGTAAAAGAGTGAAATGAGAACACTCCCTAACACCATACACAAAAATAAACAAAAAATGGATTAGAGAGCTAAATGTAAGACCGGACACTATAAAACTCTTAGAGGAAAACATAGGAAGAACACTCTTTGACATAAATCACAGCGAGATCCTTTTTGACCCACCTCCTAGAGTAATGGAAATAAAAACAAAAATAAACAAATGGAACTTAATGAAACTTAAAAGCTTTTGCAAAGCAAAGAAGACTACAAACAAGATGAAAAGACAATCCTCAGAATGGGAGAAAATATTTGCAAATGAATCAACGGACAAAGGATTACTCCCCAAAATATATAAACAGCTCATGCAGCTTAATATCAAAAAATCAACCCAATCAAAAAATAGGCAGAAGACCTAAACAGACATTTCTCCAAAGAAGACATACAGATGGCCAAGAAGCACATGAAAAGCTGCTCAACATCACTAATTATTAGAGAAATGCAAATCAAAACTACAGTGAGGTATCACCTCACACCAGTTAGAATGGGCATCATCAGAAAATCTACAAACAACAAATGCTGGAGAGGGTGTGGAGAAAAGGGAGCCCTCTTGCACTGTTGGTGGGAATGTAAATTGATACAGCCACTATGGAGAACAGTATGGAGGGTCCTTAAAAAACTAAAAATAGAAGTACCATATGACCCAGAAATCCCACTACTGGGCATATAGCCAGAGAAAACCATAATTCAAAAAGACACATGCACCCCAATGTTCACTGCAGCACTATTTACAATAGCCAGGTCATGGAAGCAACCTAAATGCCCATCGACAGACGAATGGGTAAAGAAGATGTGGTACATATATACAATGGAATATTACTCAGCCATAAAAAGGAACGAAATTGGGTCATTTGTAGAGACGTGGATGGATCTAGAGACTGTCATACAGAGTGAAGTAAGTCAGAAAGAGAAAAACAAATATCGTATATTAACGCATACACGTGGAACCTACAAAAATGGTACAGATGAACCAGTTTGCAGGGCAGAAATAGAGACACAGATGTAAAGAACAAACGTATGGACTCCAAGGGGGGAAACTGGCCAGCGGGGGGGATGAATTGGGAGATTGGGATTGACATATATACACTAATATGTATAAAATAGATAACTAGGGGCTTCCCTGGTGGCGCAGTGGTTGGGAGTCTGCCTGCTGATACAGGGGACACGGGTTCGTGCCCCGGTCCGGGAAGATCCCATGTGCCGCGGAGCAGCTGGGCCCATGACCCATGGCCACTGGGCCTGCGCACCCGGAGCCTGTGCTCCGCAACGGAAGAGTCCGCAACGGAAGAGTCCGCAACAGTGAGAGGTCCACGTACCGAAAAAAAAAAAAAATAGATAACTAACAAGAACCTGCTCTATAAAAAAATAAATAAATAATTCAAAAAAAAAAAACACCCCCCAAAAAAAAGAAAAAGAAAATGCTCCAACTTACAAAACAGAAGCAGAGGAGCCCTTGTCTGCATCCATTTGGTCTGAAACACGGACAGAACCAGCAAGATGAAAAGATCAAATTACAAAGAAAAGCTGACCCCAGGGGAAAGAGGAGAACCTCGGGAACAATAGAGAACAGCCAGAACTCAGCTCAGAGAGACTCGGAAAGACAGCACAGCACTCACAGAAGAACAGAGACCAGGAAAGCAGGTGATTCCAGTGCTTCCCTCAGCAACCCCCCACCTCCAAACCCCAGTAAATCAACAAAGAGAAACAAATCCACAAGGAAAAAGAAAACAGAAGAAACAGTAGCTAAGAGACTTCAGCAGTGACTTCCAAGTTGTAACTGAGCTGCACAGGGGAAGTACAGAAGCAGAGCCCAGCGGTGGGTCACAGCCGGGAGGCCAGAGGCCTGAGGTGCCGGGGTCAGCCCAGGGTAGGACAAAGGTGGGGCTGAAAACAGGAGGAGTGGTCCAAGGCTCCAGGCCACAGTACCGTGCCCATACAGGCAGAAGACTAAAGGTTTACTTTTTTTTTCAATAAATTTATTTATTTAATTTTTGGCTGTGTTGGGTCTCCCTTGCCGCGCACGGGCTTTCTCTGGTTGCAGCGAGCGGGGGATACTCTTCGTTGCGATGCGTGGGCTTCTCATTGCGGTGGCTTCTCTCGTTGCGGAGCACAGGCTCTAGGCGCGCGGGCTTCAGTAGTTGTGGCTCGCGGGCTCTAGAGCGCAGGCTCAGTAGTTGTGGCACTCGGCCTTAGCTGCTCCGCAACATGCGGGATCTTCCCAGACCCGGGCTCAAACCCGTGTCCCCTGCACTGGCAGGCGGATTCTTAAGCACTGTGCCACCAGGGAAGCCCTAAAGGTTTACTCTTGCGAATGGAGAATACCACAGTCACTAGCCATATTTGGGTTTTTTTAACTTAAATCAAATAAAATTTAAGATTCAAAGAAAAAAACAAAAAATAAAATAAAATTCAGTTTCTCAGTCATACGAGCCATACTTCAAGTGCTCCACAGTCACATGTGGCTAGTGGTGACCTTACCAGACAGCACAGATCTAGAACATTCCATCACTGCACAGAGCTATCCTGGACAGAGGTGTCCTGAAGAGAGTAGGCTGAAGGGCTTAGAGCTGGAAACCAGGCTTGGTGCCTGACTCAAAAGGTAATTCTGCGCTAGGAGGCCCACAGCAGGACCCTCCTCACAGGGCCACAGGGCCCAGCAGCTGGGTGTGTGCTCCCCAGGGAGGAAAACCGGACCTGTAAGACAACTTTGAAATATACCAAACCAAGGACAAGCACTCTTATAAAGTAAAAACAACTGTCGAAATAAATTCAAGAACATCTTCTACATGCAAAACAAAGATCCAAAAGCAGAACTATAAGGGAAAAGCTTAGGGACCCAGAGGATCACTCCTGGAAATTCACAGGCACACCAGAAGAAGGCAGAACAGAGAAACGATCAAAAACACACCAGAAGTAAAGCTCCCTGTACCAAAGGATGCAAGTCTTCAGCCTAAAATCGTCCAGCTAATGCCCAGCATAAGAAAAAAAGCCTAGCGCGAGTCATACCCTCCTAAAATATGAGGTTCTAGAAAAGCCTCCCGAAAAAGAAACTCAGATTTGGACATGGCATAACTGGATGAGGGAAGACGATGGACCCATGCCTTCCATCCCCACCCAGCCAAGCTGCCAACCACGCATGAAATGTATTTATTCTGCCTGAGATAGCTGAGAGTTCAGAAAACTTACCTTCTACAAAACCTGTTAAAAAAGAAAAACCAGCACGCACAGCACCAGCCCACTTTTTAAAAGGCACCTGTGTTCACACTGAGGCTAACCCTTGGTGTCTCCCTGGTGATGTGTCTAAGATCTCCACAGCCCTGGGGGCAAGCAGCGCTGATGACCCCATATCACGGGCGGACAACTCAGGCACAGAGCAGCTAAGTGGCAGAGCTGGGATGTAAATCTAGGTGGTCTAGCCCCGGGGTTTGTGATCCCAACCCCCATACCATGCTGCCCTTCAACTGAAATTACTATCGCTACCTTCCTCCTTCTCAAGTTCACTGCCAGGAGCAGGTGTTACTACTGTAGGCCCCATTAACCAGTAAGGCCCGGGCACTTTATCCTGATACCCTCTGCTTGTGCGCACGCGCGCACACACACACACACACACACACACACACACACACACACGCACACTCCATGCACCAAGGCCTCTGTGATCATCTGTAACTGAACGATCAAAAATCAAAATCCTCAGCCTCTATTCTTACCTAGGTGTGGGTCCAACAGGTGAGGCTGCTCCTGATATTTGTCCATTATTGCTAAAAAGAAAAACAATGTGAGAATTAACATGCACATGAGCCTGGGAAACACTCGAGTTTTCCCACGCTGACTTGCAGGGCAGCTCCCAAGAGCACAGGCCAACTGAAGTGAGCCCCCACCCACCCACTTCCTCAGGGCCACTGTGCCCTGGCCTCTGCCCTCTGCTTGCTCAGCACACCTTCCTCTCAGGTCCTCGCTTCTTCCTTCCTTCACGGCCTGCTGACAGCCAAGCTGAGTTCTCCCCTTCATTAGACACACACCTTCCACACCCTTCACTCTCCTCTGCCACACACACCAAGCCATGTGCCCTCCCAGGCCTCACACCACGGCCTCCTTAATCCCATGCAGCCTGGTTTCCACTCCTACCAGCAGCTAGAACTGCTCCTATCAGATCCCATGACCACCTGGGTTACGGCAGTTCTTATGCACCACACACCTCCACACCTGACCACTCCCTAGGAATGGGAAAGTGGGCTTTCACTGGTCCCTGGATATACACCTCACCCTCAGGACAGTTCTACGCCAGAGGTATTTTCAGTGCTAACCGCAGCCGACAGCCAGAGAATCAGCACAATCAAGCAACTAGCCCAAGTGGCAGAGGGGTATTCAAGCCCAGGGTTGAGTTGCCGAAGTGTGTGCTCTTTCCACTCAGCCAGCCACACTGACACCTCCTGAAGTTCAGAGTTGTCATTACAAACCCATGAAGACAAAATTATATAGAAATTTCTTTACCTAAAAGGGTCCTCGAGGACGGTTTTACTGAATCACAAAACCCTACGTAGTTATCTAACCACGGGATCCTAAGGAGTCATTTGGAAGTTGCCCGTTACAGACAACTACAAGGGTCCGTCTAAACTTGGAGAACCTAGACTAATGACCAAGCATCCTACGGTGCGCCTATCCGACATCCTGCGCTGTCCTGCACAGTCTTGGCAGAGCCATGGGCGCTGCCTACAGCTAAGGCTCTGGGTGGGGGCCCCACAACCGCACAGCCAGCCCGGCCCCCGCCCGCGCCAACCTGTTCTCGCCTCTCCTGCTCCCACTGCCCTGTCCACACAGCTGTCTCGGAGCAAATGCTCTTTGCTGTGGTCCCAGGGCAGGCTGGAGACAGAACTTGGAGACGAGCCGCCCAAGGGAGGTCCACCCGCCCCCTCCTGACGGAGGTCGGCCAGGAGGCCCACTGCCCTCTCCACTTCTCACGCGCGCGCCCGTGTCTGGAACCGCAAGAAAGGAGACCTGCACAGCCTGCGCTGCCCCCTTCCCTCCTCCGGCCCGCACACACCCCGGAACCGCTCCAGGGCGCCCTCCCGGGCCGCGCGGTCTCCAAGCACCGCCGGTAGGCGGCCGAGCAGCTCCTTCGTCTCCGCGCTCTCGCCGAACGACTCGAGAGAGGCGCAGCAGGCCAGCGCCGCGTCCTCCGCCGCATCCTCCGCCCGGTCCTCCACCGGATTCTCCACGGCGCCCACGGCCGGCTCCTCGCTCAAGGCCATCCTCGGCGGCCGGACGGTGCCCGCAGACTCGCAGCCGGCTCCACACGCGCGCGGGGCGCGGGGCGTGGGACACGAGGCACCAAACGCTCAAGATTGCTGAGACAGAGAAGACGGCAATAACGCCGGCCCCGCCCCACGACCTCCGACCTTGCGCGCCGGCCCCGCTACAGAGCGCGCCGGCCGCCAAAATACTGCGCGCGGAGGCGGTGCCGACCCCGAGTGAGGCGGGGCCAGAGGGCTGGGTGGGGTGACAAGATCCCACAAGCCGGCTGCGCAGCCTTCCCCGAGCACGCGCGCTGAGTTCAGGTCCCGGGGGTCTTTCTGCAAAGCCGTCTGCAGGCGCGCGGGGCTGCAGTGGGAGCGGCTCCAGCCGCTAGACAGGCACTTTCCAGACAACGGATGAGTGGGCACTCGTAAAGCCCCGAAACAATTGGTGATTCGGGAGGAGTGATAACGGCGCGGCTCAGGTCTTCCGAGACGCACACACGGGTGGCCGAGGTGCCCGGCAGCCCCGCCCCTACACGGTGGCAGCCCGACACGCCGACCCCCTGGATACCCCGACACCCTAAGCACTCCAGGCACCCGCCAGGGAACACCCCCTACCCAAGGCTACCGCCCCCCTCGCACACACACACCCTTCTATTCGAGTAAAAAACACCAGCTGCAAAACGGAGCGCGGGAGAGAAGCTGGGCAGTGGCTAAAGCACATGGGGGGGGGGGTCTTTCTTCCACCTGTCCACCTCAGTAAGGTGGACTTGGAGCCCTGCTCAGCCCCAGAGATACTGCTCAAGAGGTGCACCCATCTCATGGTCCCCAACTCTGCCTAAGCCAGAAACAGGAGACCCAAATCCACAGGGGGCCATGACACCAAATTCCACATAAGCAAACCCCAGATCTGTGTGAATTTCTGTACAACTGTCATGAAAGTATCCAAACTCCAAGTTCCCCCCAGACTGGAATAGGTAATGAGCCTGTCGGAGACATTTCAGGTGGTCTGGGCCCCCATAAATTAACGCAGCTGCATGGAGGACGGAGACGCAGGTGAAACTAAGACACACACAGTTCCATCCCTGAAACCACCGTGGGCTTTATTCATCTCTGAAGCCGCCTCTGGTACTGCCGCCCTGGTCCTTTGGCAAGCGGCTGGGCAGGCGACACAGGCGGGCTGCTACTTGAGAAGCTTCCTCATGGTGCCCAAGGATGGGCTCCTGTACTGCTTCCCGAAGTGGTTCCAGTGGTTCAGGTAGTTAAAGAGCTGATAGAGCAGCAGCCGCCTGTCAAACCCTGGAGCCTTGGGGACCTTCCGGTGGTAGGCGGTGAAGAAGGGCCTGGGAAACCCCCCGAACATCAAGGCAATCGCCAGTTCAAACTCAGAATGACCGTAGAAGGAGGCCGGGTCGTAAATAATGGGGCCGGTGTCGTCCTCGGCCACATTTCCTGACCAGAGATCCCCATGAAGAAGGGCGGGGACAATCTCTAGGCCACAAAACAAATCTGGGATCTTCACCTAAGAAAATAATTATTGTACACAGAGTTATCACAGGCCTGGGAGCCACAGTCTCCTCATCCAGTACTTGGAAATAAGGCAAAGACGACCTTGTGTTTGCTCAGGGTCCAGCCACCACTTTGTACCAAGCCCAGGGATAAGGATCCTCTGACTCCAGGGAAATGTAATTTTGTCTTAGTATTTACTACTAATTTAGGTCTAGAAGTGCTACAATTTAATGATTTCCATACAGTAGAGAACCTCAGAGGTTATGATCTTATTGTCATGTAGAATATGAACCGTACAACCTGAGTGGAGTCTTCCTGTAACTTAGCAAACCTTCTGCGCTATTCTTTTATTTCACAGCACATATATATCTGCACCTCCTTTGTAGCCTGATTACTTCAGCAATGAGTTAAATAAAATTTCTTTGATGCATGCTGATAGACTGATATGCGAGTTCTGTTTTTAACATTTTGAGAGTGACGTTTTAAAACCAATCACTCTGGTTTCAAAGTGCTACCCACACCTGCTCTAAGAGGTAAGACGTTGCCTTGGTGAAAAAAACAGCATAAGAATGGACAAGAAAGTAATAGTAAATGCCACCATTCACAAGCCAAACACCTACATTTCACATGAGCAAAGTTTGAGGTAAAGTACCTGGTGACCAAGCACACGTGAGAGGTGCACTCAGGGACCAAGTATGCCCTCAGGTCCCATCCCCTTCTTAGCTTCCCCATCAAGCCAATAGTCAGGACACTTCTGGGTCCACGACTTGACCAGCTCTGCTCCAGGCTTAGCAGTCCCCACTCTGGCTCTGTTCTAGCAGGGGGTCCCACACAAATGTGGTAGGCTCATAAGAGAACAGCCCCTCTCCCAGAGGATAACTGCTGTGCCCACCTGTAGCTGTGACCAGAGTTCTCGTGCCTCTCGGTCAGCATAGTCCTTCTCAATGAGGTCCAGCTGTGCTTGGAGCCGGTGCCGGGTGAAGAAGGTTGGCCAGTCATCCTGCCACTCGTTCACCTGAGCAACAAGGGAAAGGAGGGGCTGGTGCTGCAGCTGGTGGTCACAGGACAGAGGTATGCATGGCATCTGCCTAAACCCTAAAGCAACCACTAAAAGAGCACAGCAAATGTTATCGCTGTCCAACAAGGGAGATAAGATGGAATCATTAAAAATACTTACTTAGGGACTTCCCTGGTGGCGCAGTGGTTAGGAATCTGCCTGCCGAATGTAGGGGACACGGGTTCGGGCCCTGGTCCGGGAGGATCCTGCGTGCCGTGGTGCAACTGGGCCCATGCGCCATAGCTGCTGAGCCTGCGCTCTAGAGCCCGCGAGTCACAACTACTGAAGCCCACACACCTGGAGCCCGTGCTTCCCAACAGGAGAAGCCGTCGCAGTGGGAGGCCTGTGCGCCGCAACGAAGAGAGGCCCTGCTCGCCACAGCTGGAGAAGGCCTGTGCGCACAGCAACGAGGACCCAATGCAGCCAAAAATAAATAAGTAAATTATTTAAAAATACTTAGTTAGGGCTTCCCTGGTGGCGCAGTGGTTGAGAGTCTGCCTGCCGATGCAGGGGGCACGGGTTCGTGCCCCGGTCCGGGAAGATCCCACACGCCGCGGAGCGGCTGGGCCCGTGAGCCATGGCCGCTGAGCCTGCGCGTCCAGAACCTGTGCTCCGCAATGGGAGAGGCCCGCATACCGCAAAAATAATAATAATAATACTTAGTTAATTCGAAAGAGAGATAAAGAATAAAAGGGGAGCAAAGAACAGAGAAGACAAATAAAAAAGAAATGACAACAGTTCCAAATCTAACCATATCAATAAGTACATTAAAAGTTAATTCGAAAGAGAGCATAAAGAATAAAAGGTGGGGGCTTCCCTGGTGGCGCAGTGGTTGAGAGTCCGCCTGCCGATGCAGGGGACATGGGTTTGTGCCCCGGTCCGGGAAGATCCCACATGCCGCGGAGCAGCTAGGCCCGTGAGCCATGGCCGCTGAGCCTGCGCGTCTGGAGCCTGTGCTCCGCAACGGGAGAGTCCACAACAGTGAGAGGCCACGTACCGCAAAAAAAAAAAAAAAAAAAAAAAAAAAAAGAATAAAAGGTGCGACTTCCCTGGTGGTGCAGTGGTTAAGAATCCGCCTGCCAATGCAGGGCACACGGGTTCGAGCCCTGGTCCAGGAAGATACCACATGCCGCGGAGCAACTAAGCCCATGCGCCACAACTACTGAGTCTGCGCTCTAGAGCCTGCAAGCCACAACTACTGAGCCCACGTGCCACAACTACTGAAGCCCATGGGCCTAGAGCCCAAGCTCTGCAAAAAGAGAAGCCACCGCAATGAGAAGCCCACGCACCGTAACGAAGAGTAGCCCCCGCTCGCGGCAACTAGAGAAAGCCCACGCGCAGCAATGAAGACCCAACAACGAAGACTCAATGCACCAAAAAATAAATAAATTTATAAAAACAACAACAATAAAGAAAAAAGAATAAAAGGGGAGCAGAGAACAGATAAGACAAATAAAAAAGAAATGACAACAGTTCCAAACCTAACCATATCAATAAGTACATTAAATGTGTCTAAACACCCCAGTTAAATGACAAGAGATCAACAGGTTAGAAAAATAAAGCAATTATTTTTAATTCAATTATATTTTTTAACCAAATTATAGGCTGTGTACAAGAAATGCACTTTATATATAAAAACAGAAACAGGTTAAGAGGATAGAAAAAATAAATCATGCTAACACTAGTCAAAAGAAAGCTGGAGGGCTTCCCTGGTGGCACAGTGGTTAAGAATCGCCTGCCAATGCAGGGGACACGGGTTCAAGCCGTGGTCCGGGAAGATCCCATATGCCATGGAGCAACTGGGCCTGCATGCCACAACTACTGAGCCTGTGCTCTAGAGCCCGTGAGCCACAACTACTTAAGGCCACGCGCCTAGAGCCCGTGCTCCGCAATAATAGAAGCCACCGCAATGAGAAGCCCGCGAACGGCAACAAAGAATAGCCCCCACCCACCGCAACTAGAGAAAGCCCGCACACAGCAATGAAGAGCCAACACAGCCAAAAATAAAAATTAATTAAATAAATAAAATTTAAAAAAAGAAAGCTGGAGTAGCTATATTAATACGGAAGTAAATTTCAGAGCAAAGAATATCACCAAGTATAAAGAAAGTCATCTCACTATGGAAAGGAAGTCAACTGATGAGGAAGATATAATAATCCTAAATAATTATGTCCCTAATATACGGCAAACAAGCACATGAATAGATGCTCCACATCCTTAGTCATCAGGGAAAACAGAACCTCACTGAGATACCTCACAATCACTAGGATGGCTACAATTTTAGAAAAAGGAAAATACCAAGTGTGTGAGGATGCCGAGGACCTGGCATGCTCCTACACTGATGGTGTGAATGTAAAATGGTATAACCACTTCGGAAAATATTTTGGTAGTTTCTTAAAAAGTTAAATATAAGCCTACATTTGACCTAGTCATTGGCTCCTAGGTATTTACCCAAAATAAATGGAAGCATTTGTCCACACAAACCCTTGCACATGAAGGTTCATAGCGGCTTTATTTGTGAAAGCAAAACCCGGAAACAACTCAGATGTCCATCAATGGATAAACACACTGTGGTTTATCATACCATGGAATGGACTTTTGACACAGGCAACAACAGGGATGAATATCAAAATGTTTGTGCTAAGTGAAAGAAGCCAGACAAAAAGGAGTACACACCATATGATTCCATTTATATTAAATTACACAAAATGCAAACCTATCTATGGTGACAGAAAACAGATCAGCAGTTGCCAGGGGCAGGGAAGGGCAGGAGGAAAACATTACAAAAGGGCAGGAGGACACTTTCTCGGTGATGGATATACTCATTGACCTGACTGCGGTCAGCGGTTCACAGGCACATACATATGTCAAAACTTACCAAACTGTACATTTTAAATAGGTGCAGTTTATTTTATGTCAGTTATACTTTAATAGAGTTGTTTAGAAAAAAAGATGAAAAGCTTATTTTATACAAAGGGTTACTTTGTGAAATTCCTTAAGGGAGGAACTTTCCGGAGAGCATGCGTCCCTGGTCAGCATCCTCAGCATGGAGACTCCCTGTGCAGAGGGTTGTGGTGGCTGAGGCCCTGTGTTCACCCCCTTGGTGCTAGGTGCACCTCAAGAGAAGGTGGGAGACCCCCTCGCCAAACAGCCTGAGGCGTATGGGATGGCATGCCCTCGTGCTCCATCTGCCTGCCCAGGCCCCTAGTGTCCCAGCCTCGGTCTACCTCCTAGATGACCAGGTCATGAAGACACAGCTGGAGACCAGCACTGGCTAGCCCTCCACCTGAACCAATGGGCCATGATGCCCTCACTCACGAAAATATATGACCTTCCCCTGAGCTACCAAAGGCGGGGCCGCCTGGGTGCATAGCTGGTGGGAGGACCCAGCTTTCACCTGGACCAGGTGGGTCAGGATGTGTGGCGGTCAGGGCCTATGCTCTGAAGCCAGACAGGGCCAAACCCTGGCCCCTCCGCTTACCAGCTGCATGACTCAGGTACCACCTGGCTTCTCTGCACATCATTTTCCTCATCCATAAAACGGGTCAATGGCAACCCGCCTTCTGGTGTTGCGATGGCAACTGGGGAGTTGAGTCGGACACAGCAGCAAATAAACTGTGTCAGTCCTCTGACCGAGCCAATGGCCCCAACAGGGCTCAGCTCACTAGGTGCCACCATTCAGGGTTGCCCCATGAATGGCTGCAGACCCTAAGGGCCCACTCAGTCCTCCCAAGGAGCAGGGAGCCTCTTGAAACTTCAGGCTGGTCCATCCATGCTATGTCCATCGGACACTACATCCAGTACCATCCTGTCACAGCCCAAGGAGGTGGACCAGGTGTCCTCCCAGGTTTCCTGCCCCTTCCTGGCTGGGCTGCAGCTAAACTAGGTTGGTTCACTGATCCTGGACTCTGAAGGGGCACTCGGGGGCTGCCTGTGTCCCTAACAGGCCAGCCCCATCCTCACCTGCTTCACACATCAGGGTTCTGTGTACAAGTTCATTCCTCAGTTCTTGAAAAGCCACTGTGTGAGGTCAACCAAATCTCTGTAGACTCATAGCTCTTCAACTCAACATCTGAAGCAGGATAACAAGCCATATTTGGCCATACTGGGCTGGGATCACACTATTGTGCTGGTCACTAGCTCCAGACAGGTGTGTAACCCCCAGGGGAGCTGGCTTCAGCAGAGATTCACAGGGTCTTAACAAGCCTGGTAAACCACCAGGTACAGTTCTAGGGACCCCAGATGTGAGGGCTACCCCTTGAATAAGATCCCTAAATCTGCCTCCAGCTTCATAAGGATCTTGCCTCTAGTGACCTCCACCTGGAAGAACAGCCCTCTGCCCACACCAGGCAGACATAAAAGTATATCTATTGTACAATATGATTCCATTTATACGAAATGTCCAGAATAGGCAAACCCTAAAGACAGAAAGAGATTCATGGTTGCCGGTGACTGAGGGCGGGGGAATGGGGAGTGACTACTAATGGGTATACCCATACTATGGGTATGACTACTATGGGTATGTGGTTTCTCTTTGAGGTGATGAAAATGTTTTGGAGTCAGGTAGTGGTGGTGGCTGCATAACACTGTGAATATACTAAAAATCACTGAACTGTACACTTTAAAAGTGACATTTATGTCACTGAATTACCTCTCAATAGTACTAATAGTTTTTTTTTTCAATAGTACTAATAATTTTTAAAGGCCCCAGGAGACGGGCTGAGTGACCAGGACTTAGTCCCTGACCTCTAATGCTGCCTTACCCCCACCCACTTCCGTCCTCCACACTTAGCACATGCCCTCCTGTGATACGGCCTTTGCACCTGCTGTTTCCTCTGCTCAGAATGCTCTTCTACCTGCCCCACAGCTCCCCACCTCCTCTGAGCTCTGCTCAGTGAACCTCGACATCTACTCTCCCCAGCCCATTTATCACAACTCACACTCTGCTTTCGGAAATCAGGTAGTCAGGGGCTTCCCTGGTGGCACAGTGGTTAAGAATCCACCTGCCAATGCAGGGGACACAGGTTCGAGCCCTGGTCTGGGAAGATCCCACGTGCCGCGGAGCAACTAAGCCCATGCGCCACAGCTACTGAGCCTGCGCGTCTGGAGCCTGCGCGTCTGGAGCCTGTGCTCCGCAACAAGAGAGGTCGCGATAGTGAGAGGCCCACGCACCGCGATGAAGAGTGGCCCCCGCTCGCCGCCAACTAGAGAAAGCCCTTGCACAGAAACGAAGACCCAACACAGCCAAAAATAAATAAATAAATAAATTTATAAAAATAAAAAGAAAAGAAGAAATCAGGTAGTCAGACTTGCTGGTGCCCAGTGGACTGGCACTCTGTCACACACAAGGGGTGGGGTGACCAGCATTGGGGCATCAGGAACTAAGCAGAAGCATCCTCGCCCAGGCACTCACCTGTGGGATGAAGCCGCAGCACGTCACCGTGTGGAAGCCGAACTTGCTCACATACTGGGGCCCGGCACCCTCAGCCCTCTGGCCTGTCAACAGAAAGTGCTGCTTGGCTTTCTCTTAAATGTCAGACCTCAGCAGAGCATCAGGATGGGCCTGGGCTGCACCACTGGAACATGGGTGGCTGAGGTTATACTACACATGGTAGCAATTGGTCCACACATGGACCAGCAAGGACACGCCTATCTCAAGCACACTGGACAGCAGAGGGGTCATGAGCTGATTCTACCAGCTTATCATCAAAATTCTTATTTAACAATCTCTTTTTTCACACTGCAGTCTACAGGCAGGTGGTGTGCAACCCAACCCATTACTGAAATATCCCCCCTAAGCACCAACCCAGGGTAGATGCACCCAGGTCAAGGGTGCACAACAGCAGTCTGAACATACCCACTCTGTTCTCCTCCTCCCTCAACTTCTCCCTGAGCTTCTGGTTGTAAAGGTGCAAATCTGCCATCTGGTCTCCAAGTTTTGATGCCTGACTGAGGAAAGAAGAAATGCAGCCAATTAAAATAAGAAACAACAACCAGTTCGCATGTTCCATTTTGAGAAATGTTTTAAAAACTACTCTCTGTTCTTTAAAAACTGAAAAAAATGAACTGTAGGCAATGACCTCCAAAAAACAAAATAGTATAAAATCACCAAGAGGGGTAGGCTTCTGTTGAAGCTCACAGAGGTACTGGGAATTAAGGGACAAATCAAGGGAAAAAGTAATGTTAAGTAGAGTAAAAAAAAAAAAAAAAAAAAAGGCTCCCAATTTTTGTAAAAACAAATGTAAATCACATATAAGAAAAAGACTGGGATGATAATCACACACCAAAATGTAGCAGTGACTGCTCCCTGCTTCTGGGATGACGGGTGCCTTTAGTTTTCTTTACATGAGTTTGCGTCTTCCACCATTTTTTAAACAATGAACATACATAACTTTAATAATTAGAAAAAAAAATTAAGGACTTCAGATAATTACTAGATCAGACCTCACTGCCCAAACTGAGCTGGCACGGGTGCCCTCTGAGCACAAAGCAATGGATGGTTCAAACACGCTTATTTGGCACAACTTTGTGGAGCCAAACTAACCTCGGACTCTGACCCTGCATGGAAAGCAAGAGCTCCTGCCTCCATCAGGGATGGCAGGTGTGGCTCTGGGCCCTGCCTCTGCTCCCTGCATGGAGTTGTATGGGCAGCTCAGCAAGAGGCTGCTCCCCCTCTCTCTCATCTTCCTCTCTCTGTCTCTCTGTCTCCCTCTCTCTCTCTCTCTCTCTCTCTCTCTCTCTCTCTCTCTCACACACACACACACACACACACACACACTCTCTCTCTCTCTCTCTCTCTCTCTCTCTCTCTCTCTCTCTCTCTCTCACCTGCTCAGGCCCCTCATCTTCAGATGCTCCATCACAAAGGCAGCCCCACCTCCAGGCAGGTCAATCACCTTGATAGGCTGAGGCGCCCGCACCAGGCCAGTGCTCCGAAGAGCCTCCAGGCTCGCCATCTCCCCCTCAAACATCTGCCGGGCCTGCGTCCAGAACATGACCGTGAACTCCGATGCCAGCAAGGGCTATGCAGCCAGGCTGAGGCTCACAGCCCTGCACAGAAGCCACCATGTGGGATTGCAAGCACCCAGGACCTCCAGTTGCTGAAAACTGGCTGGGGAGCAAGGCATCAGCCCCCAGAGGTTGGGACGCAATGTGGCCCCCTTTGGATAGGAAGGGGCTGCGCTGAGAGCTTAGGGTGGACAGGATGCTGAGGCCTGCACCAAGTGCTTGCTCTGAGAGGTAAGGAAGCACAGGCCATGGGGGGGTGGGGTGCTGGGGGTGCTGGGAAACCTTTGGGTGCTAGGAGTGCCATGGGGGTGCTGGGAGGTGCTGGGAGTGCCATGAAGGTACTGTGGGGTGGTGGGAGTGCTATGAGGTGTTGTAGTAGACCATGAGCGTGCTGGGGGTATAGTGGGGTGCTGTGGGGTGCCATGGGGGTGCTGGTGGGGTGCCTTGAAGTACAGGTTAGTGGAGGGTATGCGGCTGGGCCTGGGTCCCCTTCCAGGTTACCTGCCTCCACGGTGCCTTGAGCACTTACAGCAAATGAGAGGCAGCACAGGGCAGCATGGGGGGGCATGCCAAAGTGACTGGGGCACACACTTGGGGCGGGGGAAGGCAGGGGCTGGGGGGTCCAGGGCCAGTCCCCAGAGGCAAGCACCCACCAGGGCCTGGAGGCTGGGAAGGAGCCATGCACCCCACCCAAGAAGAAGACAGCCACTCCCCAGGGCAGCGGAACAGCCTCCACTGGGACCCAGGGGTCTTCCTACTTCTAAAACATTTTGTACAAATATCCCATTTTTAAATTAGGTGAACTCTCACCTTAGGTACACTACATCTGGGTTAAAAATGTGTTTGTTGGGCTTCCCTGGTGGCGCAGTGGTTGAGAGTCCGCCTGCCAATGCAGGGGACACGGGTTTGTGCCCCAGTCCAGGAAGATCCCACATGCCGTGGAGCGGCTGGGCCCGTGAGCCATGGCCACTGAACCTGCGCGTCCGGAGCCTGTGCTCCGCAACGGGAGAGGCCACAACAGTGAGAGGCCCGCATACCGCAAAAAAAAAAAAAAAAAAAAGTGTTTGTTAACATGGTTTGTGAATACCTCTGGCTTATAGAATTAACCTTCGTGAACAAGATCAAAGCATCTATTTCCACACAGGAAAAGAATTCCATCCTTTAATTCAAGGACCTGAGGGGAGAATGTGCAAGGTGTCCTCCTAACTGCCAATCCACACCTAGAATCATGGAGCGGGCTGTCCAGTGACCCCCAGCCATGCTCCCAGGGTGAGACCCCAAACGTACAGGGGATGAGGACACTTGGGCTCCAGATTGCTTACATCCTGAGGGCCTCACCTATCACCTGTTCTCGTGTATTGATTGATCACCTCCTGTGTGCCAGCACTGAAGGTTTCAAGGGTGAAAAATGGGATCCCAGGGCTTCCCTGGTGGCGCAGTGGTTGAGAGTCCGCCTGCCAATGCAGGGGACACGGGTTCGTGCCCCGGTCTGGGAGGATTCCACATGCCGTGGAGCGGCTGGGCCCGTGAGCCATGGCCGCTGGGCCTGCGCGTCCGGAGCCTGTGCTCCGCGGCGGGAGAGGCCGCAGCGGTGGGGGGCCCGCGTACCGCAAAAAAAAAAAAAAAAAAAAAAATGGGATCCCAGCCTGGAAGAGCTTTCAGGAACCAGCTGCGAAGTTTCCAGGGCCAGCGTGAACCCTGAACCCAATACAGCTTCCCAGTGGGTGGGCCTTATCGTTTTGAGAGATTTGGGTACTGAAACCAGATTCTTTAACAGTTCCTGGTGCCAACAGAGCAGGGATGCCGGACCAATGCCGACCCACTGTCCATCCTAAACGTTGGCAGTTCCACAGGGGGACTGGAGGGGTCACTCTGGGATTTCCTCCAGCCCACAGCCAACACCCCCTCCCCACTGCCGCATCTCAAAGGGGCCTGGCCCACAGAGCACCAGGGGCCTCCTTGGAGCTGCCCACCAGGGCCAAGGGAGCGCCATCCTCAGCACCTGCGGTGCACACACTATGGTCAGTTTCTCCATCTGTAAAGTGTTACTATTTTCCATGTACATTTAACAGCAATATTTTAAGCAGGCCATGGAAACCAGGTCCAACACAAGCATGGCCTGTGAGTAGAAGGAACAGAAGAAGCCTGGCTCTCTGTGTCACGCAAGGGTTCTTCCTGCCTCTTTCCATCTGCCGGGGAGGACCCAGGGGCTGTGGGGAACGGAGTCCAGAGCTGAGCCCCTGGGGAGTGGCAGAAGCAGCCCAGGACCCCAAGCTTCACCGCCCCCCGTGCTTGAATGGTTGAGAAATTAAAACGGACACCAAAAACTCCTGTGCATCCAGGCAAAAGGAAGTAAATTAATCCCAGAGCAGACAAAACCTCGGAATCCCACAGAAAACGCTTGAGCCTCTGCAAGGCCGCAAGCTGACCCCAGGGCTGTGACTGCCAGGCCTGGCCCAGGACCAGACCGCGGCGCTCCCTCTCCCTGAGCCCCTGAGCGCCTGAGCCCCCTCACCACCTTCCTCTCCTCCCCCCCTTCCTTCCAGCCCTCCCCCACCCTCAACCCCTTCTCCCCTCCAGCTCCAGGTGCAGGCTCAGGCCGCAGGGAAGGGTGGGGTGGGACGGGATGGGGTGGGGGGCACGCACCAGCGTCCTGCGGTTGACCTTGATGAACACGGGACCGGCATCCGTGTCGTAGGCGCGTCCCTCGCTGATGCAGCCGGCCCCGGGGCTCCCGAAGGCGCGCAGGGTCGTGGTGCGCAACTCCGCGCGCAGCAGCTGCTCCATGGGGCCGGCGGCGGGATGGGGGACGGGAGACACGGGGACACGGGGGACCTGGGACCGCGCAGACAGCGGGCCCAGACGCGAGCTCGCCGCTGCCGAGGCAGCTGTCCGCGGGGGAGGCGTCTGTTTGGCCTAAGGGCTCCCAGCGCCCGGGTGTCCGGCCTCCCGGTCTTCCTCCCGCAGGAGAATGAGAGCGGGAGTTCAGTTAGGCCGGGCAAGCGCTCGCCGCCCCCATCCCATAGGCCAAGCCGGGCGGACCCAGCGCTATGGGAGGAGGGCGGAGCTCTCTGATAGGGGGACAGACGTGGGGGCGGTGCCCTCCCGTGTGTCCACAGTCAGTGAGCCTGGACCCGGCTGGGACTTGCCCAGAGGCCCTGTAGGGCCTGACCTCCCTGCACAGAGGCTTCCTGAACCCTCTCTGAGCCTCGGCCCAGAGCCCTCCCACCAAGCAATACCCAGGACAGTCCAGGGGAGATTGCCGTCCCTGGGATGCAGGTCACAGGCCTTGCTAGGTCTCACACTGTCCACAGAAGGCTGGCAGTCTTGACCACGTCCTGCCGGGCCCCAGGCACTGCCTGATGACACCGGTTGCTGGCACTGGGCTTGCTCATCAGGGCACCTGGTGCCCATCAGAGATAGAGTCTGCTCTTGGGCTTCTGATACCAGGCAGCTGACCACACCCGGAGTGGGACTTCTGATTACAGAGACTGGCTGTCCCAGGAAGGGAGCTTCCTGGCACAGATGTGCCAGGACTTCCCTGGTGGTCCAGTGGTTAAGACTCTGCTCTCCCAATGCAGGGGGCCCAGGTTCCATACCTGGTCAGGGAACTAGATCCCACATGCCACAACTAAAGATCCCACATGCCGTAATGAAGATCCCGCATGCTGCAGCTAAGACCCGGTGCAGCCAAATAAATAATATTAAGAAAAAACACACACATGTATGTGTTTGTACACACACATGTGTTCAAAGGCATGTACACATGCATGGCCGAGAGCAGGTGGGCAGGAGACTGCTTGGCATCTGTAAGAAGGGTCTGACCCCCGCAAGTCTCCCTCCTCCCAGCTCTCCCTCTCAGTCTGGCGAAGCCCAAGCTCCTATTGCATCCCCAAAAGGGATCCGTGACAGTAAAGACAAGCTCTCGCACTTCTGCAGACATCTTTATTCTCGATGGGCAGTCCTGCTGGATATGGAATTCCAGGCTGTTCTTGCATCACTGAGATGGCTCTGTGGCCTCACCTTCCAGCTCCCGTGCTGTTGAGAAGCTGGAAACCAGTTGGATTCTTATTCTCTGCGTGGAAACTATTCTCTCTCTGGAGGCTTTTGGATCCTCTCTTTGTGGCCGGTATGTGACAATTCCCCAGGGAAGTGCCCAAGATGAGTCTCCTCTGGGCAGGACAGGTGGGCCATTTCAGGATGGAAACTTGGGTCCTCCAACCCCGGGAAGTTGCCTTCAGCTTTTTCAGCTTTTTCCTTATGATTTCCATCCTGTTTTCTCTGTTTTCTCGGAATTCCAAATCTTTGGTCTAAACCCAGTCCCAAAGCTGCCAGGGTCAGGTGCCCGTGAGCTCCACCCTTCTGCCCCTTCCTGCCCTTTCTTGCAGGAGACGCTGGTCTTGACTGAGCCCCATTCTGGGCTGTGGCCACGGTTTGCCCAAGCAGGGTCTGAACATGCTGGGTGGCAGCCGGGCAGGGGCACACCATCTTACTGGTCCCGAACCCA
Source organism: Grampus griseus (assembly GCF_964374135.1). Classification (NCBI taxonomy): domain Eukaryota; kingdom Metazoa; phylum Chordata; class Mammalia; order Artiodactyla; family Delphinidae; genus Grampus; species Grampus griseus. Next base: position 12,687,667 of record NC_139014.1, on the reverse strand, counting down.
GGCACTTGGGGCTGCTCCCCAGGCCTCCCAGCTCCCATCTGGGCAGCCCTGGGTCCAAGGGCAGAATCCTCAGCATGAAGACACATGCCTAGGAGAGAACTCTGACTTCGCAAACCAGCCCACCCTCCTCCCAAGCCTGCATTTGAGTTTTGGTTTGTGGTAGGAGGCTTAACTGGGAGATGTGACTCAGACACATCCAAGCAGCCCCTTCCCCACTACGGCCAGTCTCCTGGTTCCCCAAGAACCAGAATGATGGCTGCAAAGGTGCAGACGGCACCTCTCAGCCCCAACTGTAGCTAAAACTCAGGTAGCTATTGCAGGAGTTCTCAGGAAATGTATCTGGGGGTGTGAATTGGGGTGGTAGAACCAGCCAAGGTACTGGGGTCACTGTGCAGAGGAGCGACTCTCCTGCTCACTCAGACCCTTATGGTGAATACCAAGTCCAGTGGCACCGAGAAGGGAAATACAGCCCATGGCCAAATGTGTCCCATTGCTCCGTGTGGGGGGAGTCTCAGGAGGGTGGGGAGGGTGTAATGCTGCTCAGAAAAGGGGCACCAGGAAGGCAGCTGTGGGCACAGCCCCAGGGCCATCACAACAGCTCGTTCTGAAATCAGGCAGCTGGGGCAGGGGTTGGGATCCTAAGGCCTGGCTGCCAGCAGGGCCGGTGGTCGTGGTCCAGGTGTCAAGGCTAGCCCACCATCCTGGCCTTCACCATAAGCATACTGCGTTCATGCCCCTCACACAGACTCTGGGAAAGGGAAGGGTATTCTTCCACCTCTTAGGAATTCAGAGTCAGCTGTGATGGGGTGGCTGTTCCATGCCCACCACAGTCCCCCACCACCCTGATCTCTGATCGCTGTTTCTGAACAATTTCCAGGATATCCGCACACTTCTGCCCAAGAGGAAACCCCAGCCGGGAGGCAAGTTCTCACACAAGGAGCTTTTGGAAGCAATTTCACTGGGAGAAGATGAGGAGGACAGAGGAAGCTGCCCCCCACCCCTCACCCTGGGAGACAGGCTCTAGACATGCTGAGCAGTGTTTACTGGCAGGGCTCTCGCCAGGGAGCTAGTTCATCTCCAACAAGCCCAAGGGTGTTGTTACCTGGGCCCACTTTATTTTTTATTTTTTTTAATTTATTTTATTGAAGTATAGTTGATTTACAATGTTGTGTTAATTTCTGTATAGCAAGGTGATTCAGTTATACATTTATATATTTTTTTCATATTCTTTTCCATTATGGTTTATTACAAGATATTGAATATAGTTCCCTGTGCTATACAGTAGGTTCTTGTTTATCTGTTTTATATATAGTTGTTTGTATCTGTAATCCCAAATTTCTAATTTATACTTCCCCTACCCGCTTTCCCCTGTGGTAACCATAAGTTTGTTTTTTGTGTCTGTTTCTGTTTCATAAATAAGTTCATTTATGTCATATTTTAGATTCCACATGTAAGTGATATCATATGGTATTTGTCTTTCTCTGTCTGATTTACTTAAGTATGATAATCTCTAGGTCCATCCATGTTGCTGCAAAGGGCATTATTTCATTATTTTTTATGGCAGAGTAGTATTTCATTGTATATATATACCACATCTTCTTTATCCATTCATCTGTCGATGGACGTTTAGGTTGCTTCCATGTCTCGGCTATTGTAAATAGTGCTGCTATGAACACTGGGGTGCATGTATCTTCTTTTTTTATATATAAATTTATTTTATTTTTGGCTGTGTTGTGTCTTCGTTGCTGTGCGTAGGCTTTCTCTAGTTGCATCGAGCTGGGGCTACTCTTAATTGCGGTGTGCGGGCTTCTCATTGCAGTGGCTTCTCTTGTGGCGGAGCACAGGCTCTAGGCATGCAGGCTTCAGTAGTTGTAGCACGTGGGCTCAGTAGTTGTGGCTCGCGGGCTCCAGAGTGCAGGCTCAGTAGTTGTGGCTCACGGGCTTAGTTGCTCTGTGGCATGTGGGATCTTCCCGGACCAGGGCACAAACCTATGTCCCCTGACTTGGCAGGCGGATTCTTAACCACTGCACCATCAGGGAAGCCCCACATGTATCTTTTTGAATTAGAGTTTTCACCTTTTCCAGATATATGATAGGAATGGGGTTGCTAGATCATATGGTAACTCTATTTTTAGGTTTTTTTTTTTGTTTTTAAATTGCTCCTGGTTGAAAATCATGGGTTTTTTCCTTTTTTTTTTTTAATTTTGACTGTGCTGGGTCTTCGTTGCGGCACGCAGGCTCTTTGTTGTGGGCTTCTCTCTAGCTACGGTGCGCAGGTTTAGTTGCTCCTTGGCATGTGGGATCTTAGTTCCGCAACCAGGGATTGAACCCGTGTCCCCTGCATTGGAAGGTGGATTCTTAACCACTGGACCACCAGGGAAGTGCTATTTTTAGTTTTTTTAGGGAAACTCCATACTGTTCTCCATAGTGGCTGCACCAATTTGCATTCCCACCAATGGTGTAGGAGGGTTCCTTTTTCTCCACACCCTCTCCAGAATTTATTTATAGACTTTTAATGATGGCCATTCTGACTGGCGTGAGGTCGTACTTCACTGTAGTTTTGATTGGCATTTCTCTAATAATTAGCCATGGTGAGCATCTTTTCATGTTGTCCATCTGTGTGTCTTCTTTGGAAAAATGTCTATTTAGGTCTTCTGCTGGGCCCACTTTAGGAATGGATTCAAAACTCACATAACTCACTTAAGACTCGCCTCTTGTACTGGTCCCACAGCCCCTAGTACAGCATGGTTTCCATGATACCTGAGGTGGAAGGTCTCCAGGCTTCTAAGACCATTCACTAGGATGGGTTCCTGACCCCTCAACTAGGATGCCATAGACACGTAGTCCTGTGTGATGCAGGGCAAAGGTTTGCTAGATTCATGTCTGTTTGGAGCAAACTGGCACCTTCTTCCAGGGGTTGGGTGCACTGCTCTCTGAAGCAAACTGAACTTTCCAAAATGTGCATTTTCCTCCCTGATTTTGGCTATAATTTCCCAGATTCCCTCTGAATCCCAAACAGAATCCAGCCCATTAACATCATCCCATAACACAGTCCCAACAGTTTACAAGTGTCTTTCTGACACTGCCCTGCAGACATGAAGCTCAAGACAGCACAGTGGTGGCCTGTGGCCTCCACAGCTGCTGAACCACCCGAGTGGGACTTTGCACAGCAAGACGGAACCCTGTCAGAACCCCAGCTTTTTTTTTTTTTTTTTTTTTTTTTTACAGTCGGGGCACCCACTTCGGTCAGACCCTCTTTCACGAGAATTCCCTCTGTCGTCTCAGCTGGTGGTCTGAGCCACAAACCTACAATGAGCCTGAGAGCGATCTCAAAACCCAAGCCCTGAAGATACACACTTCACTCCCAAGACAGCCTTCTAGGTCTCGCCTCAGTCTGTTCTGGACGCCACCAATTATACGATTTCCTGGTGTTTCGGAAGCAGTAAGTTAGATTTGAAGGAGGGGGAATGTGAGAGGACATGGGGACAATATTCCCCAATCCATTTGTGCCAGCTTATCCTCAGATGCACAGAGGGGCCTTCAGGGAACAGAACACTCCACAAACAGCAACTCTTGGGGGTCCAGTGGCCTTTGGGCCTGAGGTTTATACAATTTTGGCAACCCTTTATATAGGAATATATATACTTATGAATACAAAATTATATATAAAAGTAGATATTTTAGAATAAGCAATCGCAGCAAACTGCAGTTTAAAAAGCTGACAGAGGGGACTTCCCTGGCATCCAGTGGTTAAGACTCTGCGCTTCCACTGCAGTGGGCATGGGTTTGATCCCTGGTCAGGGAACTAAGATCCTGCATGCTGCCCGGCACAGCCAAAAAAAAAAAAAAAAAAAAAAGCTGATACTGCGCCATCACAAAAGCGGGGAAACACCATAAAATTGTCGCTTGAGTGCCTGCCATACCTCTGAGGTACTCCCCGATATCTCTGCCTTGACTGCACTCACTGGCGGCCTACCTAAGATGTGGCACTCCAGGAAAGCTCTGGCCTTGGCTCTAGTCCCTGGTAATGCTGGGCTGACATGGCGGGGGCCACCATGGGGCAGAAGCAGCCGCTCCCTGCACCTGACACAGCCCCCAGGCATAGGCCCCCCCCCATTCACCTGGTGGGATTCCTCAGCCCAGGGCCGGGGCCCCAGGAAGGGAAGGGGGGACCAGGGATACCTGCTGAGAGATTTGTGGGGGACAGGTTTCTCCCCAACATGCCTCCTGGCCCAGGCTGGGCTTGGAAGTTTCACGGCAGGTGTCCTGCTGGGGCAACCTCAGCCCCCGAGCACAGTGAGAAATTTCCTCCAACTGAAATACATCCTTCCTGTGTCATCTTTCGTCAATCAGACACACTTTGCGCATGGAGAAATTTTATTTATTTTTTATGCCACTGCCGCCACTGCAATGAAGAAACATCAATAACTGAGAGTTTAAAAAGGGTAATCATTAAAGTGATAAAAAAAAGTCACAGTCCTCTCTCCCGTCCCACAAAAAACAAACTCTGAAGGCATCAGTTCTGCTTCTGATTTCCACTGAGGGGCCCTGACCTGTAAACAGGAACAAAAAGATGAGAGGCAAACGTGTACGCACCCTATCGGACCCACCTCATGAAACACTGTCCTCTCTAACACCCGCATCCTCCAAGCCCTGAGCCAGAGCTAGTAGGGGCCACCAACTGGCTTCTTCCCTGAAATGCAATTTGATAGTTATCTTCAACCTCCCTTTACTGTTAACCAAATCTCACAGGGTGAGAAGAACAGCAGTTAACTGGACCTGAGGTCGTGTGTAGCAACAAGTCCTCAGGCCACACCTGCATCTGTCCTTATCTGGAAGCTCTGAGCTATTCTCTTACTGATCAAAGCCAAGAAAAAGTGTTAAGAAACAACAGTTGTACCTATTTATTTTCAGAATATATTACAAAGGCTTCCTGGCAAACAGCTCCGATAAATATTGAATTATGATTTAAACAAGGGAAATAAACACTCTCAGGCATCACTGAAACCACTGAAAGTTTATTCAAATCTTTACATAAAGGGACTTGTTAGCATCAATGCCATTCGTGAACATTTCTCACCACTGCAAGACTGAAGGAGGGAAACCACTGGTTTAGTGCTGGTTTCTACGATGCAAATGAACGACAACTCACAAGCTTTAGAAATCGGCAGTTGACGGGCTGCTAACAGCAGTTCCCTGGCTCCTAAATCGACCAGGGACACTGAGGCGAGCAGTTTGGTCACTCCCAGAATGCGTCCAGACCTGCTCCGCCTGCGGCAGGTCCAGGGGCGGCACAGAAAGGAAGGAGAATGTGCTGGGTTTAGGACTGATCATCAGGAGGCGCTCCTAGACGACGCCTTCACGTCTAGACCCAAGTCTGACCCACCAAGAAGCATTACCCCGGACAGTAGGCCTCCCCTCTCCTCTCCTGGAGAGGAGACGGGGAGCCGGTGGGAAGGTGCCCTTGGTGGCAGCACCTGGCACTCTGGCTACCTCCCTTCTTTACCTTCGGGGCAGCTGCGGGTTGGACGCAGCCCGCCCTCCATTGGTCCCTTGGTTCACATCCAATTTCTAGTGCAGTTTTATCCAGCTATGAAGTCTCACTTTAGGGTGATAAAACCTTTATTCTGAGATGTCACGTACTTTACAAGGCTTGGAAAGTTGGTTTGAAGCTACTCCAGGGTGTGAAGAAATGGGAAGAATCCCTGAAGAAGAGGCTGAGGAGGAACCAGAGGCTGGCCACAGGCGTCAGGTTAGGATCTGGTAACCCGACCTCAGGCCTCCCTCCCTCTCTCATTTGATGAGATTCCTCATGATGCTGAGGGAGGACCCTCTGTACCCTGATCCAAAGTGATTCCAGTGGTTCAAGTAGTGGAAGAGCTGATACAGCTTAAGGCGCTTCTCGAAGTCTGGGGCCTTGGGGACTTTGCTGTGGTAGGCGGAGTAAAAGGAGCCACTGAAGCCCCCAAACATGCCGGCTATCGCCAGCTCATACTCCGAGTGGCCATAGAAGGAAGCTGGGTCAAAAATGATGGGCCCAGAGGAATCCTCCGCCACGTTTCCTCCCCAGAGGTCTCCGTGGAGCAGGGCTGGGACGATGTCCAGATCATGGAACAGGTCAGGGATCTTTAACTGCAGGGGAAATGAAGCCTTAGCAAAGTGACCGATGCACACAGGAGGGACACAGAGGCTTTTCTGAGTGTGGCTCCCAGTGCCCAAGCAGGGCCTGATCAGTGCACAGGTGCACAGACATGCCCACCTCCCATCCAGGCCCAGGTGGCTGCACCAGCTGCAGCGCCTTCCCATTAGGCCTGCAGGGCATGATGGGCACAGGCTGGGAGGGGCGACACTCACCTGCAGAGCAGCCCAGAGCTCACGGGCCTCCCTGTCCCCAGACCCCTGTTCCAGCAGGTCCATCTGAGGCTGAATGCGCTGCCGGGCATAGAATGTGACCCAGTCCCTCTGCCAGTCGTTCACCTGTGTGGTTGACAGCAGAGCTCAGAGGAAAGCGCCAGAGCAAAGGCGGAGCAGGCTGGTCCCCAGAGGCGCCACTGCAGGGACCAGTGTAAAGGGGTGGAGCTGACCAGGCAGCCTGGGGGTCTGGAGGACGTGCTGGGACCGGCAGGTTCCCGGACAACCTCCCACAGCCTCCCACACATCTCAAGATCTGAACAGTGTGGACTGTGCCCCGTGGGATACTCAGTGCTCCCCTCCCAAGCAGCTACCTGCCTATCCTCGGAGGGCAAGGCCGCCATCTTACCCACTCAGCCCGAGTATGGCTCCCCAGGCTGAAATCCCCAGGGCAGCCAACCACAAAATCATAAAACTCAAAGTTACAATCCCTTTTCATTAAGCTACCTTAGAGAGTCTCCTACTTAAAATAAAACGCGGTTTAACTTCCTAATTTTCACCCACCTTGAAATCCAGCATCCTAACTTGCTGGTCCTTCTCTGCTCCTCTGAGCTTACCTAGCATGTGAGGTGGATACTCCTTATATACATTGCTTAAAATTAGCAAAGAAAAAAAAGGAGCAAAGACCTTTTACCAAATTTCACCAAAAAACAGAGAGGGTGTGCTTTCCGCAGCTGTTTCTGAACGGCTGCCCTGACTGGGAAATGCAGGCAAAATGGTGGTGTCACTCACCTGGGGGAGGTACCCGCAGCACGTCACCACGTCAAAGCCAAACTGGTCCACAAAGGGCCGCTCCACTTGCCCACCTCCTTTCCCTTGCAAGCAAAATGAAACGAGAGAGATGAGAGTCCCCTCGCTCCCTCGGGGCCAGCTCTGGGAGCTCAGAGAAGCTCTGAGGCCTCAGCGTGCCTTTCTCCACCTCGTGTCCTCATCCAAACAAGGGCCCTGGGCTCCGGGACTCAGGAACAGAGCCTGTCTCATCAGAGTCAACAATCCAGAATACCCACTCCTTCCCAGGATAGGCACCAGAGGATGCTCAGAGGAGTGACTACACTGTCTCCAAAAAAGGAGGGAAAATCCACCCCATAACCCATCAGGAAAGGACAGCTTTCAGTGGCCAGTTTAGCATTTGCCACTTATGAAAGATAAACTGCTGTACTTGTAAATGATCTCATCCTCTGCAGCTCCCTAAACTCAAAGCAAATCCAGAAGAACTGAACTACATGTAAGTGGAAGGGATGAGGCCGTCTGTCTGTCTAACACAGTAGGTTCTTGGTCGTCTGTTCCTGGTGTGTCTGCTACTCTGCCTAGCAGAGTAACCATATGGGCTACACATGGATTATCAAACGTCAAAGGATGAAAATCCTGGAAGACACCCTCAGTGCTACCACCACAGTAAGCCCTAAAAAGGTCAGACGTGAGGGCTATCGTCCTGAGTCTCACATGTGATTGTTCCTAGAAGAAAAGGCACGGTATGGTAAGCCAGAGAAACTTTGACAGGCTTTCTTCTGGGGAGTGAGAGGTCAAAGGAACCGTAATATGATAGGATTTTGAGTTCAGGGAATATTTCCTGTCTTTCAAATGCATTTTCGAGACAATACACTAATTGTATTCACTGTGTTCACTGCATCCCAAACATGCAGCCTTGGGGTTTACATTCCTTTCCTGTGGCAGCAACACAGGTCTGACTGTACACAGTGGCAGCACAACTCCACCCACACACCCATACTGGCCAGATGTCTTCCTCTGGGGTGGGTCCCTCGGGCCCACAGCCATACCCACTGTGCCAGCCTCCTTCTGGAGAGTCTCTCCAAGCCTCTTGTTATCTAGGTGTAGATCTGCCAGCTGGGTTCCAAGCTTTGCAGCATGACTGTAAAAACAAAAGACAGCCACTAAACTCATGGTACAAATGGGGACCCACCTCCATTTGAAAGGTCTCAGGCCACACAAAGTAGGTGAGACAGTAAGGGTACGAGTCTGTTCTGGTGAAGCAAGTGGAAGATGGAGGGCCTCATCTGAGTCTGCAGCCAAGTCATTTGTCAGCATCTCACCCTGAAATTCCTCTCCTGTTTGCTTTTGGCCCACAGAGTACATGCTGCTCATTCTGCAGAACCCAGGATGTGCCGGGTCACGGGTTCCTTCTATCACATCCCGCAAAATTATACCCCCAAATGCAAGCTTCCCACTCAGAGAAAGAACAAAGGCACCCAGAGGTGAAGGTGAAGCAAACGAACCTGCTCAGATACCGCATGTCCAAATGCTCCATCACCAGCATGCTGCCACCTCCAGGGGCATCGAGGACCTTGATGGGTTTGGGCACCTTCACTGTGCCTGTCTTTAGGATGGCAGTTAAACTTGCCATCTCACCTTCAAACATCCTTTTGGCCTGTCAGAGAAACAACCGGGGAGGGAAGAAGGAGGAAGAGCAAGGCTCTGTGTAGACATGTTTTCTCCAGCACCACAACCAAGGCTGACTGCAGACTCAATAGAACAGACAGCTTTTCCACTTTTCAGTAGAGCAGATTACATGTTCTGAAGCTGCACAGGAATTAGAGGGATTGTACTTTCTAGTCTTGTATGTGTTTATGCTGTCATTGATCCCAGTCTCTCCAAAGAGAGGAACGTATGCCTGGTGCAGAGCTGGACTGTGTAACCAGTACCTCAACCACAGTCCTGTCCCAGGGGGCCTTCAGGCACAGGCGGCCCCCATCTCCGTGTGCCAGGAAGCTGGCATCACTTCTCACCCGAATGGACCACCAAGTCCTATGGCATCTCCTACCCGGCACTGGAAACCACCTCATCTCCACCACCTTTCCCATTTCCAGTCCAAAAGTCCTTGTTCCTGCTTTTGGAAGGCAAATCCCACCCTGGAACATACCCCCAGCTGTCACCCCACTTCCCTCATGACAGCCCCACAGGGCCTGGCCCTGCCCACATCCCCCCCTCATCTGGGCCCCGACCCGGGCTCCACCTCCACACTGACAGGCGGGCACACACACTCCTTGCGCTCCTGGATTACAGCCTTCTCTAAGTTCCCCAGAGATCCCTGGCCTCCTCCAGCCTGGGGACTTCCACACGCCATGTCACCTCTGCTTGGAACACCCCTCCCCCTTCTTTTGCCAAGTCAGCCCCTTCCCCGTCATGCTTCAGATTTCAACTTAACACCAGTTTTGATTTCTCAGAGAAATCTTCCCTAACTTACCAGGCTAAGTAATTCCTCCCCTTTAAAGTATCTTTTTTTTTAAAGTAAAATTTCTACAGACGTATATGAAGAAAACTGCACAGCTCAGAAGCATCCACCTCTAATTCTCCCAAAGTCAGCACAGCCACGTGACGGCCACCCGGCATTCCTCTCCTCCCAGCCACTGCCACCCCACCCGCACATTTGTCTGTCTGCTTTGTCATCTCCACAGAGGCAGATGGCCAGGCCTCTTCATTCCACACTGCATTTGTTACGCTGGTGCATCAACAGTCAGAGCTTATTCTCTCTGCTGTGTAGAGCTTGCTGTGCAAATGTTCTAAAACGTGTTTGTCCAGTCTACTGATGAAGGACACTGCTTCCAGTTTGGGGTCACTACGAACAGTGTTGCCATGGACATTCTTCTACTTCTACTTCTCATAGTTACTAACTCTGTGACCTTGGTTTCCTCATCTGTAAAATGGGGTTAATAACAGTACCAATTTCATAGGCTTGCTGCCGTAATTAACTGAGTTAGCAGCTAACAGTTACACAGGCCATTCTAAACACTTTACAAACATTATTATTATACTACTTTGGAGAGCTAAAGTTCCTGAGGAGGAAAACAAGAACTGTGTCTTGAGGAGAATTTTCAGAGCATTCTCTGAAGACGAAGGAACACTGCTGGGCCCTGGCTATACTTTGTACTACAGCACTGGTTGTGCAGCGTAAAGGAAAGGATAAATTTCTTTTTTTTTTTTTTTTTTTTTTGCGGTACACGGGCCTCTCACTGTTGTGGCCTCTCCCATTGCGGAGCACAGGCTCCTGACGCGCAGGCTCAGCGGCCATGGCTCACGGGCCCAGCCGCTCCGCGGCATGTGGGATCTTCCCGGACCGGGGCATCAACCCATGTCCCCTGCATCAGCAGGCGGACTCTCAACCACTGCACCACCAGCGAAGCCCCGGAAAGGATAAATTTTTTTTTTTTTTTGGTCACGCCACACTGCATGTGGAACTTCCCTACCCAGAGATTGAACCCATGCCCCCTGCATTGGAAGTGCGGAGTCTTAAATAATGGACCACCAGGGAGGTCCAAATTTTTTTAACTAAAAAAAAAATGTAGGGAGAGGTGAAGAAGGATCTATGAACACAGCTAGAGGCAAGGCTCCCTCACAGAAATGTCCACTACCATGTGGTCCTAAGTGTCTAACCCTAAGAACACTGCTCCTCCAGAATGGGACAAGGGCAAAGTAAGCATTAGCTGGGGTGCAGGGCTACAAAAGATCCAGAACTTAAGGGAGGAGCATGAGAGAAAGCCAACTACTCAAGCATGCAAAGGACAGATAAGCATAATCAAGAGAAAAAACTTAGACCAGGTCATTCCAGCAGAGAGTGAGAAGGAAAACAAAAAAGCAGCTATGTAGTCTTCTCTTAGAAGTCTGGAAGAAGACATTTTCACCTCCTAAAGGGCAAAGCATAAAGACAGTCCTTTTTTCCAATCAATCAGCAAATGTTTCCGCTATGGGCAGTACATCTGCATAACTCACACAGTATATTCCCAAGCAAACTAGAAAGAGACATGTTTGAAACTATCTACCAAAGGATTAGAAGGAACTTATGTGAAGATTAGCAAAAAGAAAATGGACTCTGATGACAATAAAAAGCAAGAACCAGAAGAAATAGCAGTAGCAGAACAATGTTTAAAAAGCACTACTGAGAGATTCCATTTTAATCATCAGAAAGTATTTGCTTCCCTGTAATCTACACCAAGTTCTGAATTATTACAAACACTAATGAAAGTGGAAATACAGCTGTGAAAAGGATGGAGCCACATAAGAGAAAAAGAACCCAGAGAAGGCCTGTGGTGGAAAGTAAGGAAGGACACCTCCACTACATTAGTACTGACTGGGGGAAACCAATGTAAAAGAGCAACTTCAAGAACCATTAGTTGTCAAATTCCTATAAAAGGGATGTACAGGATGACACGCAGCCAACCTCTGTAGAACAGAGTCGAAGGCTGGTCTTGAGAGAACAGCATCGTTTCAGAAAGAGATCATCCCACACCACTGAAGATGGGATTCTGCAATATGATTTCCAAAGAGAGGATAAAAGTGCTGAGGGTGTGTAACACGTAGGACTTAGTACTGGGGTCAGCACCTTCAGCCCTATCTGAAACAAGGCATTGTCCAGTCCTGCTCCTTGCCTACTGGAGCCATCCAGGGCCTCCCAGCTAACACTACAAGCATGACCCACCCAAAGTGCACAAACAAGTGACATCAACGCCCCGGGGTAAGTCAACTTCAGCAGGGAGGCTCACCTATTTTAGACAGGAACCCTTGAGAAAACGTTCAGATACAAACAGAACGGAGAGACAGCCGAAAGGAGCTGAACGTTTGTGTTCCCCGAAAATTCAGAGGTTGAAACCTAACCCCCAAGGCGACGGTGTTAGGAGGCGGGGCCTTGGGAAGTGACCAAGCCAAAGGAGTGGAACCCTCATGAGGGGATTAGAGCCCCTATAAGAGACCCCAGAGAGCTCTCCTCCCCCTTCTGCCACATAAGGACACAGTCAGAAGTGGTCTCCACACCAGGGAAGGAAGCCTCACCACCATCTTGGACGTCCGGCCTCCAGACCCAAAAATATACATGTTCGTGTTTAAAGCCGCCCAGTGTTTACAGCCGCCCAGCAGACGAAGGCTACATTACTTTCAGTATTCAGAAAGGGTTTTGATCTCTGCAAGTTCAAATAAACCCCAGGACAAGGGACTTCTACTACCTGTCCTTGTTCAAAACTCGCCAAACAATGAATTTTCTCAAGGCAGCGGCCACCTGGGCCGCGTGAAAGCCACCCACAGCATCCACGCGGCGGTGGGGCACACGCCGGACGGGCCTGGACCCGCGCCGACCTCCCTGAGGTTCGAGAGGCCGCAGGGCTGAACCGCGGACCCCCCAAAACGCCAGGCCAGCCTGACAAAAAGAAGGGTCACCGAGCGCCTCCGCGGCCCTTAGACCCGGGCTCGGACGGCCCCGCCCGCGGACCTGGACCGGCTCCCGACGCCGAACCCGGACACGGACCCGGGACCACAGTCCCCCGCCCACTTCCCCCGCCCGCGGCAGCCCTGACCTCCGCCTTGGGGTTCACTTTCACAAACACTCGTCCTCTGTCCGTGTCGTAGCTCCGGCCCTGGCTAATGCACCCACCCCCCGAGTGACCCGTGGCCTTGACGGAGCCGCAGCCCAACTCCCGTTTCAGCAGCTCCTCCATGTCGCCCGCGCCCGGGCCACGTACCCGCCTCAGACCGCACGCAGACGCCGCGACGCCGTGAGGACGCGTGGGGATTGGGTGAGGGGCGGGAGGGCGGGACCTGGCCGTGGGAGCGCGGGAGGGATTGGGGGAGGGAAAAGAAGGGGCGGGACCTGGCCGCGGGAGCGCGCGGGGATGGGGGAGGGGAGGGTCGACGGGAGGTGGGGGCGGGGCCGCCTTGTACTCCCAACCACCCCGAGACCCTGGTGGTTCTCCTCGCTACGGGAACGCCCTGGCCTTTCCCCGGACCTTACCTGTGACCTGCCGTTAACCTTGTGTGGCCCGTCCTGGCCTGGGGCACACCCCCTGTTCCAGCCCCCTCGTCCACTGAGAGTTATGTTTTATTGGGGGCATTACTGAGGACTTAAGCTGGTGAGATAGCCTCTCAGATGGCTCTGAGGGACTGTTTAGAAGAGGAAAGGGAAGAGCAAGAATGTAAAGGAGTTTTTTTCAAAAACAAACAAAAAAAACAGATAGTCAAACATCAAAAGATTACTGCTAATTAAAAAAACCCAGACATCTCAAGTAAATGAATTTAGTACTTTTCCGTTTATGAGAAGATGCGACAGTCTGAGCTTAGTGAAATCGTTCCTTTGATACGCACCCTAACTATCTAGGGCCAGTGTCGTGTGTTCTCCATTCTGAATTCCTCAGGGTGCACAGTCGGGGATGGCTGCAGTGGCTGAGGGCTTGATGGCCTCAACGTCTTTTGTTTACTAATATGGCAGGCAGCATTCTTTGTCCACGGCTCCCCGCGTTAGTCAGCATTCTCCAGAGAAATCGAACCAACAGAGTGTGTGTATATAGAGAGAGATTTATTTTAAGGAAATGGCTGTGAAAACTAATAAAGGGAAACCTGTTTTAAATGGAGTGGGAAGGCCAAAAGGGAGAGCTCTCACCCTGTCCACTCAGACACAGCCTGAAGGTAAAGACGTGTCACCAAGTGCCTCTGCCCTGTGGCCGCTCAGGGTCAATAACAGGAAAAACTGTTGATTACAGATCCCAAAAGGAAGAATCATCAAGGGGAAAGAATCCTCAATTACAGGCCTCAACAAGAAAGGTGTTCTTTGTATCTCCCACAAGAAATCAATTACCCAAGCTACTCAGCCAATGAAAACCAGTCATCACTTTCAACTCTCACTTTCCTCCAATGGACTTTAGTTCAAAACAACCCCTCCAGGGACTTCCCTGGTGGTCCAGTAGTTAAGACTCCATGCTCCCCCAATGCAGGGGGCCAGGGATTGATCCCTGGTGGGGGAACTGAGAGCCCGCGCACTGCAGCTAGAGAAGCCCGTGCACCGCAACAAAGACCCAGCACAGCCAAAATAGATAAATTTTTTAAAAAAAGAAAACCCAAAACTGCTCCTCCAGCTTCTTCCTTCTAACGTTCTTTTCCTTTCTTTGTTGGATTTGTCTGTGGCTTTTGCGGTAGCCAGCTTGTCCTGAATTGCAATTCTTTGCTGTTCCTGAGTAAACCCATTTTGCTGGTAAAACTACAGGGTGTTTTATTTTTTAGGTTAACAGGGCTCACACAATCGTGGAGGGGCAAGACCAAAATCTGCAGGGTAGGCCAGAAGCAGGAAGCCCAGGGCAGAGTTCTGTTGGCAGAATTCCCTCTCCCTCAGGGGAGGACAGTGTTTGTTCTCTGCAGGCCTTCAGCTGAATGGATGAGGTCCACCCACCAGTCCACTGATTTAAATGTTAATCTCATCTAGAAAACACCCTCACAGAAACATCCAGAATAATGTTTGATGCCAAATATCTGGGCACCATGCCCCAGCCAAACTGACACATAAAATTGACCATCACATTCCCCATTGTTTCTCGATGCGTACTTAGCATGATGCACAATGCCAGTCATGTCACGGACATTCACTAAGAATGTGCTAAAACAATGAAAGAATGAATAATTGAAGCTTTGAAGGTTGAAGATTTAAGGAATAAGAGCAGATAGTTTGCGGATAGTTTGGACCAACCTTCCTGCTGAAAATAACTAGAAATGCTGATTAAAACAGTTTAAATACATCTAAAAAGCATTGGAGAGCTGACAACATAGCAAGGAACATTAGCCCCAAATCTCTCCTCACGCACACACGGGGGAAAGGTGGCTGCCTGCAAACCATCAGGAGAGCTCTACTCTGAACCAATGCTGCTGGCACCCTGACCTCCAGCCTCTAGATCTATAAGAAAATAGATTTCTGTTGTTTAAGCACCCAGTCTGTGGAATTTTGTTTTGGCAGCCCAAGTGGACCAATACACCAAGCATACTAGGGAGCAAGGTGCCATATGGTCAACACAACAGACAGTGGATAAACTCAGGTGCTGGCATTTTCAGGCCCACTTAATGCCATATAACTGTGCCTACTATGACCAAGGAAATAAGAGCCAAGCTTGAAAATATCTACAGGGAAGAAGAAACTAACAAAAGTGACTAAGCAGATTCTATAAAGAACCTGAGGGAATAAAATTTATGTTTCAAGACAGGACAAGAAAAAAAAATTTTTTTTTATGTGGACCATTTTTAAATTCTTTATTGAATTTGTTACAATATTGCTTCTTTTTTTTTTTTTTTTTTTACTTTTTTAAAAAATTTACTTATTTTTGGCTGTGTCAGGTCTTAGTTGAGGCACGTGGGATCTTTCCTTGCGGCGCCAGCCTCTCTCTAGTTGTGGCACGCAGGCTCCAGAGCGCGTGGGCTCAGTACTTGCTGCGCGCGGGCTTAGTTGCCCTGTGGCATGTGGGATCTTAGTTCCCCGACGAGGGATCAAACCCGCGTCCCCTGCATTGGAAGGCAGATGGACGACCGGGGAAGTCCCTGCTTCTGTTTTCTACGTTTTGGTTTTTTGGCCACGAAGCATGTGGGATCTTAGCTCCCTTACAAGAGAGCAAACCCACACCCTCTGCATTGGAAGGTGAAGTCTTAACCACTGGATCTCCAGGGAAGTCCCAGGACAAGAAAATTTAAGCATAACATACTTCCTGCCCATACTGGGCCCTCTGTAATGTGCATCTGCATTACACATTAACCAGACCTCCTCAAAGGTGGGAATGCCTGCTTGACTGTAAATATCAATTCTTTTCTACTTCTGACGCCAGCAATGTAACTCCTTAGAAGATTAATTTTTCCTTCCTAATTCTGTAAGGGATCATAGTGACCTACTGCTTGCCTGTACATGCAGATCTGGACTATATATCTTTGGTAATGTTTATGTAAAATTTCAGTGTGTCATTTTTTTTTTTTTTTTTTTTTTTTTAGTGTGTCATTTTGATGTATGATCCTTTGTCTCAAAAATGTATCTGACTGTGCCTTCAACTTCTAACAGGTGGAACAGTCCTCAGAGATTTCTTAAAGACTCTCTCCCAGATTATAATCCTCAGGTTGGCTCGATTAGAATTCTCTATTTCCTCTTTAGATCGGTTATTGATTAATTTTTTTGTTGACAAACCAAAAAGAGCTTTTAGAAATTAAAAATATAATATTTAAAATTTTAAAGCCTAGGGACTACCCTGGTGGTCCAGTAGCTAAGACTCCATGCTTCCAATGCAGGGGGCCCGGGTTTGATCCCCGGTCAGGGAGCTAGAACCTGCATGCTGCAACTAAGAGTTCGCATGCTGCAACTAAAGACCCTGAATGCCACAGCTGAAGATCCTGCATGCAGCAACGAAGATCCCTCATGCAGTAACTAAGACGCAGCACAGCCAAATAAATAAATAAATATTTTAAAAATAATAAAATAAAAATTTAAAGCCTAATGAACAGGTTCAACAGATTAGACACAGGAAAGAATTAGTTAACTGGAGGATGTCAGAGAATTGATGCAAAATGTGGTACAAACAGACTAAAGGGAAATTACAGGTGAGACTAAGAAACATGGAGAATAGTGAGTTCTAGTAGACATTTCACTGGAGTTCCAGAAAAGGGGAAGGGCAGAGGCCACAATTAAAGAGAAAATGGCTGAGAATTTTCTAGCACTGATGAAATACACCAACCCTCAGATCCAAGCTGGATAAATTAAAGGAAGTTCACATCTGGACTAATAACAATGAAATTGCAGAATACCAAAGAAACAGGAAATTTCTTAAAAAGTCAGATTACTTTGAAAAGGTTGATATCTGGGGCCTTCCCTGATGGTGCAGTGGTTAAGAATTCGCCTGCCAATGCAGGGGACACGGGTTCGAGCCCTGGTCTGGGAAGATCCCACATGCTGCAGAGCAACTAAGCCCGTGCGCCACAACTACTGAGCCTGCACTCTGGAGCCCTCGAGCCACAACTACTGAGCCCACGTGCTACAACTACTGAAGCCCGCACGCCTGGAGCCCGTGCTCCTCAACAAAGACAAGCCACTGCAATGCGAATCCCACGCACCGCAATGAAGAGTAACCCCTGCTCGCCGCAACTAGAGAAAGCCCATGCACAGCAATGAAGACCCAACGCAGCCAAAAATAAATAAATAAATTTAAAAAATAATAATAATGGGAACTATATTCAATATCTTATAATGACCTATAATGGAAAATAATCTGAAAAAGAATATATATATATATATATATATCACTGAATAACTTTGCTGTACACCAGAAACTAACACAATATTGTAAATCAACTATACTTCAAAAAAAATTATCTTTGTACTTTAAAGGGGTAAATTGTTCTAATACCTTTTTGTTGCTCCAGAGAAGGGTAAAAGTAATGATTATTTTCAGTCTTTGATAAATTAAACATGCATATTGTAATTTCTAGGGTATTCACTAAAAAAAGAGATTTCTTAACTTTCCGATTAGTAGAAGAAAAAATCAACTAATTCCATAGAGCGCTGGTGTCTCTTCTTCATATAAGGACTCCAGTCCTATTGGATCAGGGCCCCATCCTATGACCTCATTTAACCTTAATTGACTAGCTAAAGGCTCTATCTCCAAATACAGTCACATTTTGGATTAGGGCTTCAACATATAGATGGGGGAGTAGTGGAGGGCACATAATTCAATCCATACCACCAAGGTCTTTCACAAAAGTCAGGATGGTGGTTGGAACAGATATTGTTGGTACCCCACCCATGTGCCTTCAACATTCACTGATCCCCAGCCGGCCAGCCCAGGGATTCCAGAGTCCCAGTTCTCTGGGACTCTGGGAGAGTTTTCTCTGCCCCTGATGCTGGCCCAGTGCAGCATCCCCAGGAGCACCTGTCTCTGAGGCTGCCCAGCTGCTGAAGTTCCCCAGAGGGATGCACTCCAGTCACCCAAACACCCTTTTCTGACCTCCTACCTCATTTCCCTATCCCCACAAAAGCTTTCCAGTGTCACCCTCATGTAAGCTGCTTGCACTTGTACCTTGTCTGCTTCTGAGGGAGCCCAGCCCCGAGACAGCGGTTGCTGTCACACAGGAGGGAGGGTGTTGTATCAGGGAGGAAAGTGCACGGTTTCTGGAGCACTGGCCATGCTGTATTTCTTGACCTGGGGGGTGATTTACAACTCAAGTGTTCACTTTATAATTATTTATTAAGTGGTACACATGTGTTTTCTTGCAATTTTCCATATGTATATTGTATTTCACAATTTTAAAAAGCAAAAATGAGCAGATGAAAATCTACAAATGGTAGCAGATGAGCTAATTAACACTTCAGAGGACAGTGAGGAGAATTTTTTAATTTTCTAAAGGTCATGGGGCACCTGAATCACAACATCTGTCTAAGGTGGCATGGTAACATGCAGGGTGAAGGCCTGTTATACCCTATCTTTATCTGTGGTCTCAGCCACTTTAACTTCATGCCATGAACAGGAAAGTTTTCATCAAAACTATGCCACCACTAGTTAAGGTTTTGCTGAGAAATTACTTTCAAGAGTGAATTTTATCAAGCCAATTTAAGTTCTGACCTCATTGAAATGGTTTATAGATTATTTTTTCAATTTTCATTTGAATGAAATTATTTTCATCACATCAGTTTAACTGCAGTCCATTTTTTTTGTACACATAACGTTTTGCTGACTATGCACCTACTGCTATGAATGCTCTCCTGGAGCCCTTATTTCTACAAGTCTAATTTTCCTGAATCAAATATAAAGATCTAAATTTCATCATGTACTTTTTAAGCCAACGTTATTTTAAAAATCTGTGTTGATATTTGAAACAGAAATATTACTTATTAGATAAAAGGCTAATTGTTCGTATGTGTTTGTTCATCCATGAGAAAATGTCCCACATTGCTCTGTGGTGGAAGATGGGTTCATGGCCTTGCTAACTCAACCCTTCCATACATTTCCAGATACTCTCACCTTTGAGTCAAACATCCTGCTTTGTGGCATCCTGCCCTTGCAATCTCTTGGTGTTCCTTTCCTCCGGCTTCTTCCTCTTCTGCAAATGGCTTTCTCTCCCTGTGTCCTGAGGTCATCCTCCTGAGGAGGGCTCCAACCCCCCTCTCTCAGACCCTGTCTGCTCCTCTGTCTGTGGCCTGCCTTGTGCGTGTGTACATGGGCACATGTGTACCCCAACCCAATTGTCCACTCTCTATGGCAAGCCCCAGGCTCACTCCTCACAGCGCAGCCACTGCCGTGGAGCCTGGGGCACTGGGTTTGGGGTGGCAGAAGTGGCTGGCGTGGCGGGGGTGACTACTGGCAGCATATTTGCACCTCACCTCTCCCTGCGACACACGTGATGCGCTACTGACACAGAATGAGTTGGGTGAGCTGCTGCAACGTGGAAAGTTAAAACCGTGTTGGACCATAGTGTGTGGGAGTGTGAAGGGTGCCCAGTGGAGGCTCCATCAACACTCCACAGGGACTCAGCCGATGATGTTACTGGGCATTTGCTGTGTACCAGCCACCTCCCCCAAACACTTGTGAAGTGCGAGGCTCGAGGAAGTCTCACAAGCAGGGAATGGGACTTCCCTGATGGTCCAGTGGTTAGGACTACATGCTTTCACTGCCGACGGCCTGGGTTCAATCCCTGGTGGGGGAACTAAGATCCTACAAGCCGTGGGCCACGGCCAAAAAAAAAAAAAAAGGAAGAAGAAGAAGAAGCAGGGAGGACTTCCCTGGTGGCGCAGTGGTTGAGAGTCCGCCTGCCGATGCAGGGGACACGGGTTCATGCCCCGGTCTGGGAAGATCCCGCATGCCGCGGAGTGGCTGGGCCTGTGAGCCATGGCCACTGAGCCTGCGCATCCGGAGCCTGTGCTCCGCAATGGGAAAGGCCACAACAATGAGATCCCACGTACTGCAAAAAAAAAAAAGCAGGGAAACTAAAGCCCAGGAGAGTGATTGCTCGCCCAAGGTCGCACAGCTGGAAAATGAGTCAGGATTCCACCTCAGGAGTCTTCAACACCCTCCCACCTCAAAGTCTGCAAAACCACTCCCCAGGTGGGTCTCCTAATCAGACACTACTGGGGGCCAGACACCAGTAACCCTTCTGCCCCACCCACTTCCCAAGAGGGTGGTCAGTTTTCAGGGGGGCCTCGGAGGTCTGCATTAGCAGGAGCCCTCCCTGTCCTCCGGGTTGCACGTGTCCTTCGGGGTCCTGCCACCCACCTCAAGGCGCTTGAGGCCTCTGCCCACGGCGGGGCCCTCTCCTCCGAGGGCCTCCTGCTTTGCCGCTCTCAGCATAGTCCTAACTGCAAGAGCAGAGTGGGTGAGAGTGCCCACGACTGACTCCTTCCCAGCCGGGAAATGAGTGTCCCTGCTCTCCCACCCACGCAGCCCCTCCTTCACTCCCCCACTCTGGTGTCCAGCTCCCTTCCTTCAGCCCCCGTGTTCCCTTGCCTGTCTCCAGACAGAGGCCTCCATCAGGTACCCGCAGAGACCCTTACTCTGGGACTCAGCCACAGACCTCCCCGGGTAAAGGGTGGAGGCTCTTTTCTAGGGAGTGTGGACAGATGGGAGCTTCCCCTTCTTCCGAGGCCGGGCTTACTTGCCACGGGAGAGCCAGGATTGCTCCAGTTGGTGTAACTCCGGAATTATTGTGAAGGAGAACCTGGCTTACATTTCAAGAGCTTCCACCTTGGCCCCCAATATATTTCTTATCCAAAGCCTCTCTCCTTGACAACAGAGGAGGGTTCCAGGTCCTCCAAACACCAAGTTTGAGTGTAGGAGCTGTGGGCAGCTCTGGGCCAGAGAGCCAGGACTGGGAGGGGGCAGAGGGGAGCCCCAAGTGTCCCCTCCATGCCTCCACCGGGTGGGCCTGATGTGAACGGTCCTGAGAATGATGACGATGGGCTATTGTCTTGTAGGAGCCGAGAGGGGCAGTGCAGAAGCAGGAGCCTGGCCCGGAGGCGGCCAGAGAGGGACACAAGCCTCTGGAGGCCCAAGCACACCTGGGCCTGGAGGTATGGCAGCGGGCGGAGGGGCGGGGCCGCTCTGGGACGGGGCGGGGCGGAAGCCTAGGCAAAGCAGTGGGTGCACGGGGTATGATCAGGGAGTGGGCGGGGGCAGGTCAGTGGGCGGGGCTTCGAACATTTGCGTGGGCGGAGCGAAGCTCTGACTCAAAACCTACATTAAATGGATTTTGTCTCTGTGGCTCTGGAACTTTCTGGGGGCATCCGTGAGGTTACAGCTTTACCTAAAATAGGGTTTCTTTCTACAGCGTAAGAACAACTGGCACCTTGGCTGTGAATTCTTGGTGAGTCATCATCAAATATATACCCAGTGTGAATCTGTGCTCAGCTGTTAGTTTCTATTTACTTCTTGACAGCAGGGGAGAGAAGTAAGAGTTAACTGGTGTGTGCAAGTGCCTGGCTTTGGGGAAAATACGGTCAGTCCCTTTTTAGTTCCTCAGTCTATTTTTATTTGAGCATCAGAGAAAGAAACTTGAGAAATACTTTTCCATAGTCAATGGCATAAAATGGCTTAAAAAGATTCCTTGCATATCACCCGGCAACGGCAGACATTCCTTCTCTCCTCCATCTTCCATAGTAGGGGACACCCCACAATGGTCTTCTGGGCCAGAGGCCACTGCACAATGCCACACGGATGCAGCACAAACTTCATAATGAGCTCTGTGCTTCAGAAATGATACCAGTGTCTGGCAGTTCCTCAAGCACTCATGATACTTACTATATGACCCAGCAATTCCACTACTACCTGTGTACCCAAAAGAAATGAAAACACACGTCCACACAGAAACTTGTACAAAAATGTTCACAGCAGCATTATTTACAACAGCCAGAAGGTGGAAAAGCCTAAATGTCCATCAGCTGAGGAATGGATGAACAATATATGGTCCATCGGTACAATGGAATACTATTCAGTCTTAAAGAGGCAGGAAATTCTGACACATGCTACAACATGGATGAACATTGAAGACGCCCTAGGTGAAATAATTTAGTCACAAAAAGATAAATACTGTATGATTCCATATGCGATCCCTACAGTAGTCAAATTCATAGAGGCAGAAAGTAGATTGGTGGGTGCCAGGGGCTGGGGGGAGCAGAATGGGAAGATGTTGCTTAATGAGGACAGAGTTTCTGTTTTGTTTTTTTTTTTAATATATCTTACAAGTATGTGTTGTATTTCTTTTTTAAATTAATTTATTTACTTTTTGGCTGCGTTGGGTCTTTGTTGCTGTGTGCGGGCTTTCTCTAGTTGTGGCAAACAGGGGCTACTTTTCGTTGTGATGTGCGGGCTTCTCTGCGGTGGCTTCTCTTGTTGCAGAGCATGGGCTTCTAGGCGCACGGGCTTCAGTAGCTGCGGTTCGTGGGCTCTAGAGCGCAGGCTCAGTAGTTGTGGCGCGTGGGCTTAGTTGCTCCACAGCATGCGGGATCTTCCCGGACCAGGGCTCGAACCCATGTCCCCTGTATTGGCAGGTGGATTCTTAACCACTGCACCACCAGGGAAGTCCGAGAGTCTCTGTTTTACAAGATGACAAAATTCTGGAGATGGATGGTGATGATGGCTGCATAACAATGTGAATGTGCTTAATGCCACTGAACTGTACACTTAAAAATGGATAAAATGGTAAATTGCATGTTATGTATATTTTAGCACACTTTAAAAAGGAAAACAAAACAAAACCAGGTCTAGGCTGCCACACTGATCAGCTCCAGCAATGGAAGCCACAGGCAGGACCTCTGGCCATGAAGGTCTCCCTGAGCCCTTGTTTCCTTGGTGTCAGCAGGAATGACACCCCCACTTCTCAAAGTGGGCCAATCACAGACACCCTGAGACTCCCTCACTGTCCACCGGCCACAGGCCTGGACACTCTGGATCCTCGCTTCCAAGTCCTGATGACCTCCCAACCTGTGGCGCCTCCTCTCTGCCCCATGCAGAGCCATGGGCAGACCTTCCTCCTCTCTCTCCTGGAGTCACTGCTCAGCATCAGGGAATGCACAGCACAGTCCCACCACAAAGGCAATCTGAACCCAAGGGTCAAGAGTGCCTAGGTTCAGACACCCTGCTCTAGACCCCAAGACCATTTGAGGGCCCTGGAAAAGGCCAGCTGAGGTACAGCAGGCACACACCTCCCAGTCTAGGCTGTCTGGTAGGCAGAGCTCCCCACTCTGAAACTCGTTCCTGCTCTGGGTGGGCCCAGGGCCCCTCACCACAATGGGACCTGTTGTGGACTGAATGTTTGTGTTTCCCCAAATCCATATGTTGAAGCCCTAACGCCCCCCCCCCCACTGTGAAGGTATTTGGAGGTTAGTTAAGGTATTTGGAGATATTTGGGGTCTTTGGGAGGTAACTAGGGTTAGATAAGGTCATGAGTTTGGGGTCTCTTGATGGGATTAGTGCCCTTCCAAGACAGACACCTGAGAGTTTGCTACTCTGTCCATTGTACGAGGACACAGCCAGAGGCAGCTGTCTACAAGCCAGGAAGAGGGTTCTCACCAGGAACCAAGTCAGCCGGCATCTTTATTATAGACTTCTAGTTCCTTAATGGCAAGAAATAAATTTCTGTCGTTTAAGCTCCCCAGCCTGTGGTGTTTTGTCATGGCAGCTCCAGCTGGTGAAGACATACACTTCGGCACACAAGTGGTCCTGTTGGGGGGTCTCATGGTCCTATGTGTTTGTGCACTTGCACAAGTCATATACATTTACCCACAACTGGCTGAGAGCACCACGGCTTTCCACTCTGACGACTATCTTGTCACCTGCTCCTTGTGCCGGGGAAGTGCCCGTGGGGTGTTTGGGGGATCTGCCCTTGGGCGGGAGTTGGGTTTCCTGGAAGATGTTTACGTGGATCTCAGTCACTTCTGAGGTTGAGGGAGTCACCACCAGCCCTGGACTGGCTTGGAAACATGCCCACAACCCATGTTAAATCTGCCAGGGCAAAGTGAGTATGCAGGGCCAGGCTGGCCTCTGATAGGATGTGCTGGGGGCTTAGCTCTGGAAGTGTGGAGGGGAAACAAGTCTGTGAGGGCTGTAACTGAGGGGGTGCAGCTTGGGATAACTTGGCTTTCTTAGACTGCTGGACAATGGGAAGCCCTCTTCGGTAAGGAACACTTGCTGACCAGCATCTGGTTACCAACACCGTGTGTTTCTCATGGGAACCATGTGCCTTGGGCCTCATCAGAATGCCTGGGTGTATGGGGCGCATCTGTAGTAGTCCTACAGACAAGTGTTCACACATCCCAACCCATTGGGCCTCCTCTGGGGACCTGACAGCCTACGTTTGGACAGAGTCTGGTGGTTTCAGGGAAAAAAAGGCATGACAAAAATCTTTCTTCTTCCTGGAGAAAACATCATGAGACCCGCACACAAAGAGACAATTGCAGGTTATGCAGACAAAAAGTTAAAATAAACTAGGCAGACACAGTTGTTGCCCTGTGCGTGTGGGTGGCAGCATCCAGGACCCTCTGCCTGGGGACGGCAGTGGGGAGTGCTGGGGTGGGCAAACCCAATGTCCTCCATACCCCCCCCAGGTCCCCAGTGGAACTGAGCCCAAGTGTCTCAATAGTCATGAAATGCAAGTAGCTGCAGATGTCGCCAACGTACAGCACAGAGGTGGGTGTGAACCCCAAAGGACATGGCTGCTGTCAGTGTTCTGACCTCACCCAAGTCCCCTGTCCCTGTAGGCTTGAGCTCTGCCCCACCCCATCATCCTCTAATGGGGGCTGACCACAGAGTGGCTGATAAAATAAAAACAGCCCATATACATCACAGTTCTCCTCAAACCAAGTGAATACTGCTGTATATTGGTACTTTTTTAAAAAAATTATTTGTTTATTTAGTTATTTTATTTTTGCCTGCATTGGGTCTTCGTTTCTGCATGCAGGCTTTCTCTAGTTGCAGCAAGCAGGGGCTACTCTTCCTTGCAGTGCGTGGGCTTCTCATTGCAGTGGCTTCTCTTGTTGCAGAGCACGAGCTCTAGGCTCTCAGGCTTCAGTAGTTGTGCCACGTGGGCTCAATAGTTGTGGCTCACGGGCTCTAGAGCACAGGGTCAGTAGTTGTGGTGCACGGGCTTAGTTGCTCCGTGGCATGTGGGATCTTCCCAGACCAGGGCTCAAACCAGTGTCCCCTGCATTGGCAGGCAGATTCTTAACCACTGTGCCACCAGGGAAGTCCCTATATTGGTACTTTTTATCCAACTGGGAAGGAAAATGAGATGATATGGAAGAGAAAGTAGGCATTTGCACAAAGGAGTTTAAAGAGAGGGAAGATTTTTTCTTTTTTTTTTTTTTGACCATGCCATTCGGCTTGCCGGATCTTAGTTCCCGGACCAGGGATGGATCCCGTGCCCTCTGCAGTGACTGCGGGGAGTCCTAACAACTGGACTGCCAGGGAATTCCCAAGATCTTTAAAAATGTTTAACTTTTCTTGCAAATATTTCATAGTCTTGAGTACCGTAAAAAGGCAAGTTTACTTGTAAAACCAGACGTATCCTATTGAATACTTCTTTTGGTTTTGTTTTGCTTAATTTTTTTGATAATTTGTTTTGGGTTGTGTTTTTTTTTTTTTTTTTTTTTTTTTGCGGTACGCGGGCCTCTCACTGTTGTGGCCTCTCCCGTTGAGGAGCACAGGCTCCAGACGCGCAGGCTCAGCGGCCATGGCTCACGGAACCAGCCGCTCCGCGGCATGCGGGATCCTCCCAGACCGGGGCACGATCCCGTGTCCCCTGCATCGGCAGGCGGACTCTCAACCACTGCGCCACCAGGGAAGCCCCTCGGTTTTTTTTTTTTTAACGTTTATTTTCATTTATTTGGCTGTGCCGGTCTTAGTTGCAGCACGCAGGATGTTTGTTGCTGTGTGTGGGATCTTTGTTGCGGCATGCGGGAGCTAGTTCCCTGACCAGGGATTGAACCCTGGCCCCCTGCATTGGGAGTGCGGAGTCTTAACCACTGCACCATGAGGGAAGTCCCCTATTGAATACTCCTAAAGTTTAGGGTCTGCTGAGTTTTTGAAACAATCTTTCTGGCTCTGACATTTCTAAATATATTTTCCTAAATCCCTCTGTGTGTCATGTGGAGATTTTAATGCAAAAATTGGAGATGACTCGTTGAAATGTCAGGAAGCACAAATGTGTGTGAGCATTCACTTAAAAGCACAAGGTTGAGGGTAAAGTTTCACACAAAAGAAGCTGTTTGTTTTCTTCCTCTGGCATTCTGGACAAATAGATTTTCTCTGAAAAATGTTTTTCAGGCTTTTGGGTTGAGTAGGGTTATTTTCTGTAAGTCAAGAGGGGAAGAAGTGGTGGGTTTGGCACAGGATGAGAATGTTCTTTTTCAATAAACAGCATACTTTTTTTTCCTTCTGCAGAGCACCTGGCTGGCCCGCCTCTTGGAGGAGCTGGGCTACAGTGCATCCCATGTTGCTCCCCGCTGCTCCCTGGTGCCCAGTGGGAGGCTGGGTCTTCTCACCGCAGCCAAGGGTGCATGGTAATCCCCAGCTCCTGTTCATTTGGACTCTGTGCTCAGAGTAAAACAGGGGAGATGGGGGGGCGGGGGGCCGGCTGCAGGTCCCTCCTGCATTCACTGCCTTGGGTCCCAGTCGGCCTCTCTGGCCTCTGCTCTGGATCTCAGGATTGTGATGACCCAGGGCGGTCAGGATGAAGGGACCGCTTCTTTCAGGTGTCTAACGGACATGAGACCAACTACACCCTTTCTGCAGCCAACGCACACACTCCCGTCCTCAGCAGCCCGGCCTGGCTGGGGAGGCTTCTCACTGAGACACCACATGCAAGCAAGAGCTGGGCAAAGGGGTGTGGGTCCTCTTCTGAGAGAGCCCACCACCTGCCTTAAGTTCAAGTCCTCATGCAGCCCCAGTGTTTGTGAGATGCAGAGCGGCCCCCTCTGCATGGAGGGGACACAAGGCTCTACCCTGACATGCAGTCTAGGGCAGGGTGACAAGCGCCACGGGTGGGACTCTGGGACAGGGTGAGAGCGTCCAGGGACCCAGGCTTGGGGCAACTGGCTTCCAAAAGGTCCCACTGTCACGCTCTCAATGGCTGGGGAGACATGGAAGATGCTGTTTCCAACTCACTGAGCACTTCGGGCCTCACTCTGTGTCAGGAACCTGCCTTCTCCCCTAGGTATAATCACATTTTCAAATCCTTAGAAACATTATTCTCACATAAATGGGAGGTGAACACGTGACAAGGTTTCATTTAGCTCATTAATGAGGGATCTGGAAAGGCAAAAGCTGGCTTGAAAAGTGTCAACTTTAATAATAGCCAGTTATTTTACCAGCAAAAGCCAGTTTATTTGGGAATAGGCAGAGGAATTGCAAGTCGGAAAAGGGAGGCTACCGTGTACCAGAGGCAAATCCAGAGCACGAGGAAGGGAACTCGCTTTTATAGGGGAAGGGGAGTGGAGCGGGAAGGGGGCTGTGATAACCAGAGTCCATTGGAGGAGCTGGGAGTCCAAAGTATGAAGGTTTCCCATTGGTTGGTCTGTGAAGGCCTCTGATTGGCTGGGCTGTCTGGGCGGAGAGATTTCTTCCTCTTGCTGGATAGTAAGTAGAGGCAGCTGTGCTTCCTGTTAGGAGTCATGGGCTCGCGTACCAGGCGTGAGAGCTCCCCCACAGGCCTTCCCAGACTCCAGCTGTGGCTGAGGTTTCCACAGTTAATTCCACAAAAGCATTTAAAACCCCACCTTATGCAGTCAGTGGGAGAAGGAATGCCAAAACAGGACCAATCAGTTAGATACCAAGCTGGTTAATGCCCTATAGGACGGTGAAAACTTAGCTGCTAGGCAGGAAAACAAGACTGCAAGTGAACCTCTCACCTTTCTGTTATGCCAAGGCAGTGTGGATAGGGAGTCAAAGTTCATTTCCAGGAGAACCGGTGACTCTCGAGTAGTTCTCTGGAAAAAGCTTGGCCTTTTCCCCATCCTGTGGATAGTTGGCACTGCTTGAGGAGATGACGGGTGTGCAATGGATCGTTTTAATTAAACAGGATATCCAGGAGCAGCCCCAATGCAGGTCAGGAGGGCTTCCTGGGGGGCGGTGTCACCGTGGGCGCTGAGCTACTGGGAAGGCGCAAGTGCGCGTGAAGCAGAGGGTTGAAGTGGCATCACGTATTCCGGAAATGCTTTATTTGGTGTCCCCAGCAAAGCGTCAGAGATGAGCCGAGCACTGAGCTGAGCCTGCAGGCAGCCGCCTGAGCACGGTGGCGGGGCAGGCCAGGGAGTGCAGCTCTTCAAGGAGGGACGAGGTCAGCTGTGTGGGTGGTACCGTCACCTGCTCAGTGGAACTGCAGTTGGGGTGGAGGTGTGAGGGGGTCAGGTGAGGGCCAGGTCAAGGTCAGGTCAGGGTTGGGTGAAGTTCAGGGGAGGATCAGATGAGGGTAAGGGGCAGATAATGGTCGGGTGGGGGTGAGGTGATGCAAGGAGTCAGAGTGTGAGGGGGTCGCATGGATGGGCAGAGAGGACACCCACTAACCCTGGAAGAATTCTGAAAAAGAAAAATGATGCCCTGCCCCAAAGGAAAACGCTACAACTAGATACTGTGCGTATTACTGAGGCTTATTTTAACTTCCAGCAACAGAACATCCATCTGCAGGTGGCTACGGCCATGAAACTGCTCGTCACATGACAAGAGGAGGGCCATAGCAGGAGGGCCACAGGTGAGACTTCATGATGCCTTCGTGGTCACAAGCTGCGGCTGTCACACCCCTGACAAAAACATACAGAAGTTGAGAAGGGACTTGCTCCCTGGTGCCCCTTTTTTGAAGGCCCCAGCAGACACCCCTCATGTTCCTTTGCTAAAGTCACATGATAGGCCACACCTACCTGGTTAGAGCCAGGAGACAGGCAGGCTCAGATCAGTGATGTTCAAGTGTGGTCCATGGACTCCCTCATGGTCATATGGGGTTAGGGCCCACCATAATGACGTCATCTTGATTATATCTGCAAAGACCCTATTTCCAAATAAGGTCAAATTCACAGGTAACAGGGACAGGACTTCAGTACATCTTTTGGGGATAACCCCCATCATGTAGTATATGGTGAACATGTGTCTCCAGTTTTCCACTACAGTATTACATTCAAGGCTGAGCAGGATAGCTTTTAGCATCAGGATAAACAATGCATGTTATTTAGAAATACAGAAAGAAGCTTGAAGCAGCTAATGAAATTGGGATGGCATGCCATGATGCCATTCTGGCCACTCTACACCACTGGTGGATCTTTGACATCTTGTAGTTACAGGGTTCGTTCTGTCTCCACTTGAAAGAGATCAAGTGTTTGATGAAGGGGGCTTTTCCTGATTTTTGAAGAAGGAAGACTATGGCCTCAAAAAACTGTTTTTCTTAAGAGCAGCTGGAGGCCTGGTGCTGTATTAACAAAAACCAACTGTAGGAGTTTTGTGGGGTTTTTTTAATTTAGTTTTATTTTTTATTGACATATGGTTGATTTACAATGTTGTGCCAATCTCCAACTGTAAGGAGTTTGATTTCAATGAATTCTTTAGGATTTCTGGAGCCTTGACCAGGGTGGTGTGTTGTAGAAAAGCACAAATGACAGTCAAGGATCCAGTAAAGGGCCAGCTGCCCCTCCAGCCTCCTTGAACAACAGCACAATGGCCTCTCCCCGTCCTCCAAAGTGTGTCTATACTGCTTCACCTTCTGATTACATCTTATCCATGGAGAAGCATCTCTTTTTTTGGGGGGCTGCTTTGCGTCTTTGTTGCTGCACGTGGGCTTTAGTTGCGGCGAGCGGGGGCTACTCTTCTTTGCGGTGCACGGGCTTCTCATTGCGGTGGCTTCTCTTGTTGTGGAGCACGGGTTCTAGAGCGCAGGCTCAGTAGTTGTGGCGCACGGGCTTAGTTGCTCTGCGGCATGTGGGATCTTCCCAGACCAGGGCTCAAACCCCATCCCCTGCATTAGCAGGCGGATTCTTAACCACTGCACCACCAGGGAAGCCCATGGAGAAGCATCTTTAAATGATCCTGTCTGCCCTTCTGTTTTACTTGAATTGTTCCCAGTCAGTGCCTGGGCTAGCAGGGGCTGTGGGCATTTACTTTGGCCTGACCTTTGGAGCAGCCCCAGGACAAGGGGAGATGTTCAGGGAGCAGATTTCAGCCTGGCCACAGGGAGTAATTTTCCAATGGTCAGAGGTAGATGGGACTGGAAGCCTGGCCTTGAATTGGCAGATGGGCAAGTGGCAGCCATATTCCTCCACTTTCTGCCTGAACTTTTATTGAAATTTGGGGGGCAGAGGTCAGTGTCTCACCATGGAACCATCCCCCAGGAGGCTGGGAGCTCCTGTGGTGGGAACCCTTCTCCTTTTGGCTTGTGAAATAAACACCTCTGGTGGAGACACTCCAGGCACTGTTGGGTGGGCCTTATTTTATCCTAAGGCAGGAATATGGAAATCCATATGCGGATATAATCCTCTTAGGTAGTTACTTTTATTTGGGAGGTCCAGCAGAAGGAGGTATCCTGCTTAACTAGGTAATGGTTAAGTGGCTCTCAGCTGATTGGGACCATGGAGTCAAGAGTTGGAGATGGGAAGAAATTCCTCTGAGCTTTTTGGTTTCGTTTTTGCAAGGGTAGGATTGGGGACAAAATTCCACCTCCTGCATATTTTTCCAGTGTCCACTTTCCATTCTTTTATCTTAGTCTTTTTTTTTTAATAGTGGCTTCACCAGTACATAAACCAACTAATCAAGCAATAAGCAATAGGTGTTGTAAACTAAACTAGCATTCCAAAGTAAACCCGTTTTTAGGTCCAAAGAAGTGCAAATGACAACGATAAAAATCTTAAACAATTGCTTTTGTAATTCTTCTTCCTTTATCTCTCCTCTGCCCCCACCCCCCAAGTGGGGCCTGAAGCAGTTCCCTGCCCACGAGCAGAGGGCTCTCTCCAACGTTGGGTGGAGGGATGGCATGGGAGAGGCTAGGGCCGCGGGCCTCCCAGCCGCTGGACGCCAGTTCTTCAGCGAGCCTCACGATGAAGCCCCCAGGGTGGCGTCTCCGGACAGTGAGCGCCACCACGCCGGCGCGCGCCGCGTGCAGCTGCCTGGATTCCGCGCGTAAACGATCGCGCACCTAGTCAGACACCCAGCGCAGAAGACAGGCCCCTGCCTGGCGCCCACTGCTCCCTAGACCCGGAGAGAAGCCTGGGAGCTGAAGGGTCCCCACCTGGTCCTCTACCCCAGCACCTGCAGACACTTGCACGGACGCACACACAAGCACTTGCAAACGTACACAGGAAGAGGTGCGCAGACGCATGCACACACGTACACAGAGACACGCGGATGCGCACATAGACACACACGAACACGTGCACGCGTTCACACAAGCACACTCACCCATCACTCTGCGTGGTGCCGTGGGAGTACCCGTGGGAGAGACCGCGAGCCTGGGCTCGCCTGGGACACGGGTCCTCGACACCAGGCGACCTGGCCCGGGTCTCCTGCCGCTCGTCTGCGACCGGAACCGGCCCTTGCGACGCCCCCACCCGGACCAACGTAGTCTCCGGGTGAGTGGGCGGCGAGCCCCAGCACCCAGCCAGTCGGCCCACTCGGGAGCGTGAACACCGACCCGCCCCTGATAGCCCCTCCCCGCCCCTCCCCTGGCTCCGCCCCACCTCGCCTCCGGACCTCCATTGGCTGTGGCAGTAGCATCGCCGTCCTCTGCCCCGCCCCGGCCCCGCCTTCCATCTACCATTGGCGGCAGAGGCCGTAAGTTCCCGGGAGGGGCGGGTGGGGAAAGGCCTGGAGGCGGAGACGAAAGCGAGATGGACGGGCAGCCAGCCAGTGAGCACGCTCAGCCGCCCTAGCAACTGCGGCCAGCCAATGGCTAGGCAGAGCGGAGCTGCGAGCTGTCAGGCATCAGGGACCGCGGGGCCAGCAGCCCTCCAAGGACTGCGGGGCCAGCGCGGCGCTGGTCTGCCCTGCCGCCGCCTCTGAGCTGTCCCGCGGGCCGGGCATGAGCGCGGGCGCCGGTGCGGCAAGATGAGCACCGGGGGCAGCCCGGTTCGCGCCTATGATTTCCTGCTCAAGTTCCTGCTGGTGGGCGATAGCGACGTGGGCAAGGGCGAGATCCTGGCGAGCCTGCAGGACGGTGCGGCCGAGTCCCCGTACGGTCACCCCGCGGGTGAGCACCGGGCCGGGAAGGAGTTGGGGTGGAGCGCGCGGGGACCTGGCAGGAGAGGGGCGCAGGTCCGGGAGCGAGGCCGGGGAGGACAGTGGAGGAGTGGGGGGAGCGCGCGGGGGCTGAGGAGGAGAGGGGACGCGGTCCCGGGGAGCGGAGCCGAAGACGGGAGCAAGGGAGGCCGGGGAGGCGCGGGGTCCCGGAGGGGAGCGCTCAGCGGGCCAGGGGAGCGCTCGGCTGGCCAGGGGAACGCGGGTCGCGGGGCCTGGGAGAGAAAACGAGGTCGCGGCGGCGCGGGGAGGAGAGGCGGTGGAACGCGCGGGGACCGGGGAAGAGAGGGGACGCGGACCCGGGGAAGGGAGCGCCGGGCTCAGGGCCGTCCAGGCTCTGCCTGGATCCCGCCCGCACTACGCGGGCAGCCCAGGCTGCACCCGCTGCCCAACCCCGGACGTGGGGGACCCAGGCAGCTCATGGGGGTGGGGCTGGGACAGGCACACGCAGCGCGTACGGCGGGAGCGAGCGGCTGGATAGGGCGCTGGGGTCCTCCCGATCTGGGGGTGACGGCTAGGCGGAGGAGAGCGTGCCGCCATGCAGCCCGGGTTTGGGGAGAGGGGGTTGCAGGGCTGCTCCGGGCTGCCCCGCAGGGAGGCCGCACTTGTGCGCGACTAGTTTGGAAAGCACGCGTGGAGGGTACGGCGCTGGCGCGAGGGGACAGGAGCGTGGGATCGGAGCGCAGCGGGTGCAGGCTCCCAGGTGGTGGCTCTGCTCGTGGGTCGGTTGGAAGGGGAGGGAGAGAAGGCGCAGAGAACAAGTCTTGAGGCTTCTCCAAGGTGACGTGTAGAGGTGCTCCTTGCGCTGATAAACAGTCCTGGGAGGGCAAGGAACCCAAGTGACCCTAGGGAGCGTGACCTGGGGCGCAGGAAGGGAAGCACCGACAGAGAGTGTAGGAGAGTGGGTCCCAGGGTGAGGGGAAGCCAGAGCGCCCAGAGGGCAGCCGGCAGGGGGTCCCCGAAGTTTGTAGTTTGAGAGCAGCAGCCCTTGAGAGGGAGTGGACATTAAGAGGAAAAGAAGCGGGGCGAAGAGGAGAGTGCGTGGGCAGGAACTTGGGCCAGGAGGTGGGAGGACAACCAGGTGTCCTGCGGTCCCACAGGTCTTTACCCACCACAGGCTGCTTGGATGGTGCAGAATGAGTGGCTGTGGAAGGAAACCTTTGAGCTGTCATCTCAGGGGTGGGAGCCACATTTCCAACACAGACGCTGCTGCTCCTGGGCTTGCAGTCTGGTTCCTGGGGAGCCGAAAAGGGCAGCCCAGGGACTGGAGTCTTAATGTTCAAGCCAGCCTGGGGGTGCTTCCTGTCCTGATCAGGCAGGGTAGGATTGAGAAGACAGTGGGTGGCAAACTGAGTTGGGAAAGGTTCGAGATGGGGGGCATGAGCTGATGGTGAAAACCTGGATCCATCCTCACACTGCAGTGCATAGTAAGATTCATCCCCAGTCCTATGAAAATGCAGATTCTGATTCTAGAACCATGTCGTCCAAGATGATGCCATTAACCACATGTGTGGCTTTTTACATTTAAAGCACGCGTAGTTAAAATGAAATACAACTATAAGTGTGCATTAGCCACATTTTAAGTGCTGGACAGCCGCTTGTGAGATGGCAGAGTTCTGCTGGACAGCGCAGCGCTGGGTTTCAACAGGGTGGGAGGTGGGGGCTGTGTCTGTTTCCTTCACGGCTGTGTCCTCTGGGCCTGGGGCTCAGTGAATGGATGGGCCAGAGGTGGAGTAACAAAACATTCAGCAAATAAGGCGCTGTGTATGTTTGGGGGAACAGGCTGTGGAACGTTTTCTGTTCTGTAGTAGGTGAACAGTGCAGGGGCAAATAGGAGGAATGTAGACAAATGTTTATAAAAGGAGGTCCTTCTGGCTGGTGTGAGCAGAGGCTTGGTGCTTCTGCTTCATTACTTTCATTCTATGTGCTGAACCAAGACTGCTAACAACTAGTTAGCGCTTTCTTCTCAAGGTTTTTCCTTGACACAGAGGGAGGATTTAGGCTAAAAAGACACTTTCCACGAAAGGTTTTGTTATCAGCTTGGCTTGAGACACTGCGGAAAAGACCCGGTATGATAGATGTGCCCTATGTGGGTTTTTGATTTACAGAAAGATTCTTCTTGGATTAAGAAAAGAGATTATGAAAAATTGTAAGAAATTGGAATCATCATCATTATTATTTTAAAGATACGTTTCACTTTGAAACAATGTGCATGCTTCTGGCAGGAAAGGTGAGGGCATTTCAGTCTCACAACCCATCCCCCTCCACCCGCCGCCTGAGTTTTCGGCCTGTGCTGTTATAGTCACGTTGCCCAGGTTCCTAACACCCAATTCTGTATCGTAGCTACAGTGCCCACAGTTGCTCAGTGTTAATTCAACATTTCAGAGAACTCTGTGCTCACCGATAGTCCTTTTATTTTGCTGTCTAATTAGCTAATTTCATTTTCAATCATTTTTCAGGAAGGGCTCGTGAGTATTACCTGCGCATTTTCATGTCTGACAGTGTCTGTCCATTGACTCTTATCTTTGAACAATATCTTGGTTGGGTGTAATATTCTTAGCTTCTGTTTTCTTTCCCTCAACCCTTTGTAAGCATTGCTCCACAGCCCTCTGCCATTGGATGTGGGGAAGCCTGAAGTCAGCTGATTTTTTTTCCCATGTAGGTGATTTGCATTTTCTTCATGAATTTCTGACGGATTCCTTCTTCTTGCTTCATTTCATGAGCTTAACCAGACCATGTCTCAGAGCTGAATGCTTCATTTTGAACTCCTGGTACACTGAGTACTCTTTCAATTTGCATATTTCTTTTTTAATTTGAGGGAAATTTATTTTATGTCCTTAAAACATCTTCTGTTACATTTATTGGTGTTTCTATTTCAGGGACACCAGTTATATTAGTTTCCTGTGGCTGCTGGACAAATTGCCACAAACTTAGTGTCTGGAAACAACACAAATTTATTCTCTTCCAGTTCTGGGGGTAGGTAGTCAACACAGTCTCCTAGGCTAAAATCAAGGTCGGCAGGCCTGCATTCCTTTCTGGACGTGCTAGGGGTGAGTCTGTTTTCCTGCCTTTTCCAGCTTCTGGAATCCGCCTGTGTCTCTTGGCTTGTGGGTCCTCCCCCACCTTCAGAGCCAGCAGATGTCTCCCATCTCCTCATTCTAATGTAGACTCTCTGCCTCCCACTCCACTTTTAAGAACGCTTGTGATCACATTGGGGCCGCTGGGTGATCCAGGATAATGTCTGTAATTTAAGGTCACCTGACTAGCAAACTTTTTTTTTTTAATTTAATTTTATTTATTTTTTTATACAGCAGGTTCTTACTACTTATCTATTTTATACATATTAGTGTATATATGTCAATCCCAATCTCCCAATTCGTCCCTGACTAGCAAACTTAATTCCCCTTTTCCATGTAACCTAACATATCCACAAATTCTGGGGATTAGGACACAGATCTCTTTGGGTGGGCCATTACTCTGCCTACTACACTGATTATACTTACGTTGGGCTGTTTTTATCTGTCCTCCATTCATGTCTTCTAAGTGCCTTGTTCTTTTTGTCTTTCTCTCTGCATTTCTGTGGTACTCTCAAGGCTTTCCTATTTATTGGTAATTTTTATTTTAGCAAACTGTTTCTAGCTGTTCTAACTTATTTGTTAATTCAGTATTGATGTCCTTTTGGTGTCTAATTTTTCCTTACTTTTACAATTTTCCTTTTTTTCAATTTTTAAAGAATTCTTTAAAAATTCATTAGATTAAAAACTCTCCTTTGGGGCTTCCCTGGTGGCGCAATGGTTGAGAGTCCGCCTGCCGATGCAGGGGACACGGGTTCGTGCCCCGGTCTGGGAGGATCCCACATGCCGCGGAGCAGCTGGGCCCGTGAGCCATGGCTGCTGAGCCTGCGCGTCCGGAGCCTGTGCTCCGCAACGGGAGAGGCCACAACAGTGAGAGGCCCGCGTACCGCAAAAACAAACAAACAAAACTCTCCTTTGAACTCTTATTTTACCAACAGCATGTTTTTATTAGGTTGTTCCATTGCATAAAGTAACTGGGATGAATTTCCTTCTGCTCCTGGGGTCATATTTCCTTTTAAGTTAGGTTCTATCTCTTTTCCCTTCCTTTTTAAACTTTTTATGGGAGTATGATTTATATATAGGTAAGTGTACCTATTGTAATTGCATAGCTCAGTGAATTTTCACAAAGCTAACACGCCCATGCAACCAGTACCCAGGAAGCACAACACCAACAGGCCCCTGGGCCCCCAGCCCTCCCCCAGCCATGATACCCTGCAGCGTCACCACTGGCCTGGCTTCTGACAACATGGGGCACTTTTGTCTCGTTCATTCTGTGTAAAAGTGAGAGCTGTAATGTGACTGCTTCTCTTGCTCCTGTTGTGTGAGAATCTCCTGGGTTGTGTATGGCTGTGGAAGGTTTATGATATCCCTGCGATCTGTTTATTTACCCATCATGCTGGGGTTGGCATTTCTGTGGTTTCCAGTTTCTGGCTGTTGTGATTCATCCTGCTGTGAACATTCCCACTGTGCATCTTTAGAGTACAAAAGATGCGTTTCTGTCAGAATAGACCTAAACCTGGGATGGCCGAGTATTATGGTATGCATATGTTTAA
This sequence comes from Grampus griseus, assembly GCF_964374135.1. Lineage (NCBI taxonomy): Eukaryota > Metazoa > Chordata > Mammalia > Artiodactyla > Delphinidae > Grampus > Grampus griseus. Next base: position 12,650,647 of record NC_139014.1, on the reverse strand, counting down.
CTTAAGAAGATACTCCAAAATTGTTTTCAGTTTACGCTCTCACTGCAAAGATCAGGAGTTCTGTTTGCCCACATCCACATCAACATTTGGTTCTTGCTGTTTTGTATTCTAGCCGTTCTGGAAAGTATAGTGCAGTTGAATTTGCATTTTTCTGATGACTAATGAGATTGAACACCTTTGTCCATTTTTCATTGGTTGAATTTATTTTACTGGTCAGTAGGTTGAATTTATTTTACTGGTCAGTATTTTACTGGTCTGGAAAGTATAGTGTAGTTGAATTTGCATTTTTCTGATGACTAATGAGATTGAACACCTTTGTCCATTTTTCATTAGGTTGAGTTTATTTTACTGGTCAGTAGGAGTGTTTGAAAAATGTATTCTGGCTGTGAATCCCTTGTCAGAAATACATATTATGAGTATCTACGATCGTCTGTGTTGCCTTTCACCCCATTAATAGTATTCCTAAGAACAGAAGCCCTTCATTTTAACACAGTCCAAGTAAATGATGGGTGTTCATGGCAGGGACTCTGGGTGTGTTGAACAAGTCTCTGCCTGTCCCAGGGTGGGGCTGTCCCCTGAGGCTCCACCGTCTTACCTCTGATGTTGGTGGCTGCCATCCCGCTGGGATGAGGGATGGCGGGAGGGGTCAAGACACATTTTTTTCCAAGTAGATATGCAGTGGGAGACCCCCTTTCCCAGCATTGCTCTGTCACCCTTGTCGCGGCCCAGGGACCACACAGCCTCCCACCTGCATGCTTTCTCCTTTGCAGGTGGGTCTGCCCAGTGCTTGCAGGTGGCGCTGCTGCATTTCCCTGCGTCTTGCTCACACCCAGGCAGATCCGCCTGCACGTATTCTGTGCTCTGACAGAGTCTGGTGAGGCCTGGCTTCTCCAAGCTGGACCTTTTGTTTTCCTCTCAGCCTACTCATGGAGGGAGGGGCCCTTGGGTTCCTGACCCTGTCCTGTAACCTGAGCTCCGGGAGGAGCAGGAGGGGGAGTGTGGGCTGCGCAGACCCCTTGCCAGGTGGTCCATTGCCCAGGGAGCTATCCTCCCCTCCCACGGGTGACGTGCACACTCCTGGTCCTGCCGGGCCCCTGCTGGCCCCGGAGCCTCACTTCTGTCCAGTGGGTTGGTGCCCAGTCCCGCCTCCTCTCCCCTCGAAAGTCCTGCTCCAGGCAGAAGTGGAAAGAAGGCGTCATGGATGGACCTAGAGTCTGGCATACAGAGTGAAGTAAGTCAGAAAGAGAAAAACAAATACCGTATGCTAATGCATATATATATGGATCTAAAAAAAAGGTACTGGTGAACCTAGTTGCAGGGCAGGAATAAAGATGTAGACATAGAGAATGGACTTGAGGACATGGGGTGGGAGGGGGAAGCTGGGGTGAAGTGAGAGTAGCATCGAGCATATACACTGCTGAATGTAAAGTAGTTAGCTAGTGGGAAGCAGCAGCACAGCACAGGGAGATCAGCTCGGTACTTCACGATGTAAAAAAGAAAAAAAAGAAAGGAAAGAAAGAAAGCCTCAGCAGCTGGGCTCTGCCTTCTGTTAATCCTGGGTCTCCCCTGGGCTCCATCTGGGGTGTTCCCGGCACCAGGTCCATACCCTTTCCTTCCCTGATTGCCGAGTTTCTACATTTTGTTCATTTCATTAGTGATGGGAGAGGAAAGTGGATCAAACTGACACCAAAGTCTGCAATCTCTCGCCTCCTAGTTTTTTTCCCAGCAGGAGACTCACTGTTTCCCCGACTACTCTCTTTTGGCTATTTCTCCAGCTTCCTTTTCCCAGCAGGAAGATCCCATCTTTCTTTCTCAGTTTCATTTTTGCCAAGAGATAAAAATAATAACACCCACTTATTGAGAGTATAGAAGAATCATCTCGTGAGACAGGTTATTTGTCCTTTCTCTTTACCTTTGACAGTCTTTCCACCAGGAGATTCACGCACTCTCCCGCTGCCTTCTAGTTGCTGCAGGCAGCTTAAAGCTACTCTGCCAGTTTCCTGGGCAACCAGTTTAAGATTCAAAACACGATTTATAAAGTCATCACTTTCAAGTTTGAACTGAGAGTCGAGTCGTGTTTTATCCTACTTCTTCTTGGTGTAACTCCTTCACCTCCCTCGGTACCACTTGTGAGCACTCAATAAATTTAATGCGTTGGGTTTTTTAAATTATGTCATAAATACTTCCATGTATTTGAAAATGATAAAATTGCATTTATATCAGATTTTCTCTTTAAAAGCCCTTGAATCAGCCCTACTTCCCCTGCGTCCTGTGGGGTCTCCTTTCTGCGGTGGTGACGGTCCCTTTAGTCTCACCTCTAACCCCTGCAGCCCCCAGCCCAAGGCGAACCTGATGTCAGGGGACAGGCAGGGAGGGACTCAGAACCGGCCAGCCCAGGTTCCTCCCAGACAGAGACTCAGCTACTGGGGCCAGAGGCCCACCCACCACCCCTTGTGTCCTCTGTCACTGGCACAGGACGCCTGAGTGGCTGCAGGGTGAGCACGGCCGGGCAGGCACAGCCCCGAGGTCCTGCCTGGGTCCTGCCAAGCCGCACCTGCTCACTCCTTGCTGGCCCAGGAGCTCAGGTCCGATGTGGCCGGTTGTGTGGGGTGAAGAGAAGCAGCAAGGCATGGGGAAGTGGCTGGTGTGTCACCAAGCATTTGCAGGCTGTGGGTTTACTTCACATTAAGAGATTGTTTTGGACCTTTGTTTCAGACTTTCCAGGCTTCTTTAGCTTCATTGGCTACAGAGAGTGAATTGTGTATAAGCAAAAGCAGAAGAGCTGCAGCACCCGAGGGGTTTGGACCTAAAAATATCCATTATGTAGATTTTGTCAGATCCACAAACAAGACAATTGAAAGGGGTCCTGATATAAGATAATAGCTTCAGTGACAACTTCAGGGTTTACCTTCTTCAGAAGTGGGCTTGCCTCCTCGGAGGCCTCAACAAAATTCCCCACTTGACCTGGGTTGCCTTCCCCCTCCTTCTCTCCAGGACCAAGATTGCCTGTCCACCCACCCGTTTGCGGGGCCTCCAGGGGCTCCTGAACCTGGTCTGACCGCGCCGCTCTGGCTTAAGATGCCTCCAGCATTTCATCAGTCTGCTAATATGAACAACTTGTCTTTTTAGGTGGTCTTATTTTTGCCACAGCATGCTTTGCCTTTTGGGGACTTCTTAATGGTAATCAATTACATTTCTGAGAATTTGGCCCTGTGGTTTGTATTTTCTTAAGTGGTTTTGGCATTCCAGGTCTTAACCTCTTTTTAACATGTTGCAAAGTCTAGAATCTGGTACCCAGGCGCCTGTCACCTTCAGGCTGCTGTGGGGACTTCTGACTTGAGTGCGACAGACCTGGGATTTTGGTTAATGGGACCTTACAGCGTGACTTGTTTTCTAAGACTTGGCGGGTAGAGAGAGAGATCGGCATGCTTCTAGAATCAAGAGATGGAAAACGTCAGGGCCCCCAGTCTTCGAAGGTACCTGTCCTGGCATCTGTGCTGTGCCCGGCAGCCGATCACAGCAGTTCCGGCCCCGGGACTCTGTGCCTGGCTTCTTAATCTTTCTCCGGATGCCGGCCTTTCCCACCCGAAACCACCTGCTGCTGGCCATCTCTTGGGAGATTGTGCCATAAAGCTGTTGATCCTGGGGTTTCCTCAGCCAAAGTGACACTCAGGCTGTTTCTCTGTTTATATGAGTTGTGTATTCCAACCTCTTGAAGCTAATAATTAATGGATTACCCTCCCCTAAATGTGACTCAGCTGAGTTTACTCATGAATTTGAATCTTATGGTGACTGGCATTTTGTTTGATTAAAAATAAAAGCAAAAAAAGTTTACAGAGGTAGAATCGTAACTACACATATTAAACTCTAGTTGACCCTGATATGTAAGGTTAAAAGTTATTATCTTAACAGGAAAAATAAATTGATAAGTGTGAAGAATATTAAATTCTCTCTCAGGTGGAGGAACTCCATCTGGAAGTAAAATCTAGAAGGTAGACCACTGCTGAGTGGCCATGGTGTCCTGTTGGCCTGGTGTCTGAGAGGCAAAAGCCCACGTTGTCAGACCTGCGGGGGCCCTGAGCTTCTGTCTGGAGCACCGTCCGGAGCACAGGGAGCACAGGGGGCCGTGGGGGGAGGAGGTATGTTGCTGTTGATGGTGCATCGTTTCCTAGGGCTGCTCTCACAACTATCACAAACTGGGGTGGCAGTGGGGGATGGCCTAAAACAACGGAAATGCACACTCTCCCCATCCTGGAGGTCAGAGGTCCGAAATCAAGGTGTCAGCAGGGCTGCCCTCCCCCCCCCGCCCCCGCCAAGACTCCCGGGGAAGATCTGTCCTTGAGCCTTCCAGCTCAGGTGTTGCTGGTACCCTTGCCGTCCCTTGTGGCAGTATCACCTCAATCTCTGCTTCTCCCTGTTTGCCTCCAAATCCTTATCAAGACAGTCCTGGATGGGGGGCCACCCTCACTCAGTGTGACCTCAGCTTGATGACATCTGCAAAGACTCTATTTCCAAAAAAGTTTCCATTCATAGGTTCCGTGTGGACATGGATTTCGGGGGACACTATTCAACCCAGTACAGGTAGTGACACTCCCAAGATGGACAGTTTCCTTCTCCTGAGGAAGAGCTGGGACCCAGGCCCCAGTGGGAGCCCCTCTTCTCACAGCCTCAGGCCTGGAACCCCTCGCCCCTGTCGGCTCCTTGCCCCATTGGCTGGGCCCTGGGGCAGGAATGGCAGCCCTGCCTTGCAGACCACCCATCTGTCCTCGGCTCTGTGGTCTGCCCTTGAGAAGGTCGTGGAGTGGCTCCCACAGCGTGTGGGCTGGCTTCTGCACTTGGTACGAGCCTCTAAGATCCCTCTGTGTTGTGCACAATTTCACCTTTTCTTCCTCCTGAGCGGGTGGACAGACCACAGCGGGCTGTCCAACCACCCCTGGAGGGATGTCTGGGTGCTTCCTAGTCTTCGGCAATCTGTGAGTAAAGCTGATATAAACAGTTGCATACACGTTTTGTGTGAACTTGGTAAATATCTAGGAGTGGAATTGCTGGGTCATATGACGTGTATGTTTAACTTTATTAGAAACTGCCAAACCAGGGACTTCCCTGGTGGTCCAGTGGGTAAGACTCTGTGTTCCCAATGCAAGGGGCCTGGGTTCGATACCTGGTCGAGGAACTAGATCCCGCATGCGTGCTGCAACTAAAGAAGTCCGCATCCCACAACTAAAGATCCTGCATGCCACAGCTAAGAGCCATTGCAGCCTAAATAAATAAATAGTAGATAAATAAATATCTAAAAAAAGAAAAAAGAAGCTGCCAAACTGTTTCCAAATTGACCCGACCATTTTTCATTCCCACCCGGAGCCTATGAAGGGTACAGTTGTTCTGTGTCCTCACCAGCACTTGGTATTGTCAGTATTTTTTAATTTTGTTTTTCTCAATATTAGCCATTTTAATAGGTGTGCAGTGATCTCTCATTGTAATTTTAATTTCCTGACAACTAATGAGGTTGAACATCTTTTCCTGTGCTCATTTGCCATCTTTGTGGTATTCTCTTTGGTGAGTGTCTTTCAACTCTTTTGCCCATTAAAGTTTTTTTTTTTTTTTTTTTTTTTTTGCGGTACGCAGGCCTCTCACTGTTGTGGCCTCTCCCGTTGCGGAACACAGGCTCCAGACGCGCAGGCTCAGCGGCCATGGCTCACGGGCCCAGCCGCTCCACGGCACGTGGGATCTTCCCGGACCAGCACGTGGGATCTTCCCGGACCGGGGCACGAACCCGTGTGCCCCGCATTGGCAGGCGGACTCTTAACCAGGGCGCCACCAGGGAAGCCCCCCCAATTTTTTTAAGTTGCTTGTTTTCTTATTACCTAGTCTTGAGGATGTTTAAATATATTCTAGATCCAAGTCCTTTATTAGAAATGTGTTTTTGTTTTTGTTTTGCGGTACGCGGGCCTCTCACTGCTGTGGCCTCTCCCGTTGCGGAGCACAGGCTCCGGACGCGCAGGCTCAGCGGCCATGGCTCACGGGCCTAGCCGCTCCGCGGCATGTGGGATCCTCCCGGACCGGGGCACGAACCCGTGTCCCCCACATCGGCAGGCAGACTCTCAACCACTGTGCCACCAGGGAAGCCCTAGAAATGTGTTTTGCAAATATTTTCTCCCAGTTCGTGGGTTTTCTTTCCATTTTATTAAGTATCTTTCAAAGAGCAGATGTTTTTAATTTTGAAGAAGTCCAATTTATCAATTTATTCTTTTATAGACCATGTTTTTGGTGTTGTATATAAGAAATCATTGCCGAACTCTTTGCCTAAGGTTACAAAGATTTTCTTTTGTGTTTTCTTATAGAAGTTTTAGATTTACGTTTATGACTGTGCCCCATTTTGAGTTAATTTCTTTTTTATTATTTAGTTATTTATTTATTTAGGCTGCTCTGGGTCTTAATTGCGGCTTGCAGGATCTTTGCTGCGGCATGTGGGCTCTTAATTGCAGCATGCAAACTCTTAGTTGTGGCATGCTTGAGGGATCTAGTTCCCCAACCAGGGATCGAACCTGGGCCCCCTGTATTGGGAGCATGGAGTTTTACCCACTGGGCCACCAGGGAAGTCCCTGAGTTAATTTCTTTTTTAAAAAAATATTTATTTATTTATGCCCACGTTGTGTTTTCATTGCTGCGCGAGGGATTTCTCTAGTTGCGGTGAGCGGGGGCTACTCTTCATTGCAGTGTGAGGGCTTCTCATTGCGGTGGCTTCTCTTGTTAGGGAGCACGGGCTCTAGGAGCACAGGCTTCAGTAGTTGTGGCTCATGGGCTTTAGAGTGCAGGCTCAGTAGCTGTGGCGCACGGGCTTAGTTGCTCCTGTGGCATGTGGGATCTTCCCAGACCAGGGCTCAAACCCGTGTCCCCTGGATCGGCAGGCAGATCTTAACCACTGCGCCACCAGGGAAGTCCTCCCTGAGTTAATTTCTTATATAACATGAGGTATGGACTGAGGTTCACTACTTTTGCGTAGGGATGCCCAGATGTTACAGCACCATTTTTAAAAGTGTATGCTTTCTCTATTGCACTGATTTGTACCTTTGTCAAAAATCACTTGGCCAGGGACTTCCCTGGTGGTCCAGTGGTAAAGAATCCGCCTTCCAATGCAGGGGACGCAGGTTCGATCCCTGGTCAGGGAACTAGGATCCCACATGCCACGGGGCAACTAGGCCCACACACCACAGCTACTGAGCTCGCGTGCCTCAACTAGAGAGGCCGTGTGCCACAAACTGCAGAGCCCACGCTCTCTGGAACCCGCACCACAACTACAGAGCCCACCCGCCCTGGAGCCTGCGTACCACAACTAGAGAAAAGAAAAACCACATGCCACAACTAGGGAGAAGCCCTCGCGCTGCAACAAAGAGCCCACATGCCACAACTAAAGATCCTGCATGCCGCAACAAAGACCCCACATGCCACAACTAAGACCTGACACAGCCAAAAGTAAATAAGTAAATAAATAATCTTTAAAAAACAACAACAACAAAAATCAATTGGCCAGGGCTTCCCTGGTGGCGCAGTGGTTGAGAGTCCGCCTGCCGATGCAGGGGACACGGGTTCGTGCCCCGGTCTGGGAAGATCCCACATGCCGCGGAGCGGCTGGGCCCGTGAGCCATGGCCGTTGAGCCTGCGCGTCCGGAGCTTGTGCTCCGCAACGGGAGAGGCCACAGCAGTGAGAGGCCCGTGTACAGAAAAAAAAAAAAAAAAAATCAATTGGCCATATTTGTGTGGTTTTATTTCTCATCTCGGTTCTGTTCCATTTTTCTGTTGTGTATTCTTATGCCAGTATCACACTGTCTTGACTACTTTAAATATATAGTAAGTCTTGAAATTGGGTAATGTGAGTCCTCCAACTTTGTTCCTTTTGTTCAAAAAAAATTTTTTTTAATTTTATTTATTTATTTTTGGCTGCGTTGGGTCTTCGTTGCTGCACGCAGGCTTTCTCTAGTTGCGGTGAGTGGGGGCTACTCTTCGTCATGGTGCGCGGGCTTCTCATTGTGGTGGCTTCTCTTGTTGGGGAGCATGGGCTCTAGGTGCGTGGGCTTCAGTTGTTGTGGCTCGCGGGCTTAGTTGCTCTGCGGCATGTGGGATCTTCCAGGACCAGGGCTCGAACGCGTGTCCCTTGCACTGGCAGGCGGATTCTTAACCACTGTGCCACCAGGGAAGCCCTCAAAATTGTTTTGACTATTCTAATTCCTTTAACTTTCCATGCAAAATTTAGCTTTGGAAATTCCCTGGCAGTCCAGTGGTTAGGAATCTGTGCTTTCACTGCAGAGGGTTGCAGGTTCAATCCCTGGTTGAGCAACTAAGGTCCCGCAAGCCGCAAGGTGGGCCAAAAATTTTTTTTTAATAAATAAATAATAAAATTCAGCTTTGTCAATTTCTAGCCCCCCCCCCCGGCCCCGAAAAATCCTGCTAGGGTTTTTGAGACTGAATCTGTGGATCCATTTGGTGAGAACTGCCATCTTAACTATCAATCTATCTATCTATCAATCCATGAACACAGTATTTCTCTCCACTTATTTAGATCTTCTTTGATTTATTTTATTAGTGGTTTATAGCTTTTAGCATACAGATCTTGCATAGGTGTCTGTCTAACCTCTCACCCTCTCTTACATTTAGTGTCCTGAGACCACAGTTACTGAAGATAAAATGAGGTCCCTGCATCTTTCGGGCTAATAGAGAAGGTGGCATGGGTTCTCCAAGCTCAGGGCAGCTCATCCGAAACTGTCTTCCAGAGCATGGACAGGTGGCCTGGTTTGCCGTCCAGCTTTGGGACAGTTGCTCAGCTGGTTGTGATCACAACCAGTGACGAGAGCCTCCCTGTGTGGTTCCAGTGAGGTCCTTTCTTTCCCCTGACACACAGCAGGTGGTCTCAGCCTCTGCTGCTCCCAGGGATGAAAGTAGGAGATTGAATCAGCAGGGGCTTGGGCTCCTTCTGAAGACACGTGGCATCTCCGTGGTTGCATGTGTTTGCACAGGGGTGCTACTGAAAATAAAGCTCTGCTTCCCTGACACAGCTCACCTGGGGGCTGACCACCCAAGTGAGCAGAGCTGCCCGGACTGGAGGTGGTGGATGGCAGAGCCTGCAGGGCCCCCACTGTGGGACAGGCAGGAAAAAGGGGTGCTGATATCAGAAAACTGCTCTTTAAAATCAAAGATGCACCCTCCCTTTTTTTTTTAATTTGGTTGCACTGGGTCTTAGTTGTGGCTTGTGGGCTCCTTAGTTGTGGCTTACCAGCTCCTTTGTTGTGGCATGCGAACTCTTAGTTACAGCATGTGGGATCTGCTTCCCTGATCAGGGGTTGAACCTGGGCCCCCTGCACTGGGAGCGCAGAGTCTTAACCACTGTACCACCAGGGAAGTCCCGCCGCCCTTTTTTTTCATGGAGGATGGCAATGCTTTCCCTGGCAGTGTCACCCAGACTGTTGGGCTGTCCAAAGTAGGGCGGGGGGAGGCCCCTTCTGGCCTGACCGCTGAACCCTATTGGTGGCCTTGATCTCGGGTGGCCTCAGCCTGCAGCGGCTTGAAGCAGCATTTCGGTTCCTGGCTAGAGATTGAGGTCTGGCAGTGGCAGTGAGAGCACTGAATCCTAGCCACCAGACCACCAGGGACCAATGGACAGTGACAAGGCCCTGACCCATTGCTGTGTAGAAATGAATTGCCACATAGAGACATAGAGATGGAAAGTAGTGAGGCAAGTAAAGTGTTTATTAGGAGGAAAAATAGTACGGTACCTGTGGATAGACACACGGGCGGGCTCAGAGAGAGTTGCGCCGTTGTGGTAGTTTGAATCACTTTTATGGGGCCTTTCTTCCAGGTTTCCTTTGGCAATCTTGCTTTGCCTGGTTCTGAATCTATATTTGGTTTATCTCAGGGTCTTCCCACGTGTGCGTGCACGCGCATCTCTTAGCCAAGATGGATTCTAGCGAAGAGGCCTATGGGTAGTTGACATCACTTACTATGGGGTGGTGCCCCCTCCCTTTTTGACCTCCAAGGAGGCTTTCTGTGCATGTGTAGTCAGGGAGGTCTCCTTAACTTCAAGAATGAGGAATATGTGGTCTTTTATCTCTTATCTGGGCAGGGCCCAGCCTCCTCCATCATCCTGCTTTTATGGAGTTTCTGTCCACAGGGGAGAAACTGTTCAGCCTGGGGCCCATCTATCTCCTACCCCAGCTTGAGTCCAGGTTCAGGGTGACCTCGAGACCTGGCAGGGGCAGCCCTGCAATTTGAAGGGACTGGGACCCTCTGAGGTGTCAGAGCTCTGGAAAGAGGGGGCTATCATCTGGCCACACCCGAGCGATGGTTAGGGAAGGCTCTGGGTTACTCCCCAGTTTCACTCATGGGGGATGATGTGCCAGGTCCCGCCGGTATCTGGTTGGTGGGGCTTGTCCTTGCTGTGGGATTTCACAGGGTACCTGGACGCAGCAGCTCAGCACAGACACAGGCCGTTAGGGAACAAGGCAGGTGTGACAGTGGTCCCGTCCCTGCCAGGGAGGGTGTGGGAGGGTTTAGCCCCCAGCGTGGGGAGTGAGCGGCTCAGGCAGCTAAGAGCTGGGAGCTGTGTGGATGAGCTGGGGCAGCCAGGCCATGAGGAGCCTGGAAGCACCTGGGTCACATGGCTTTGCTATTTCACAGAGAAAAACCAGCAAGGAGAAACATGCAGGGAACATACTTTCCTTTTCAAAAAGGAGGTGGGGTAGATTCTGAAGAGGAGGGGGACTGGTGCTGATTTCAGTAACTGCTCTCTGTGTATGATTCTCATATGATGAACACACTTCAAATGCCCATTTAAAACATGACCTGCAGGACGTCCCTGGGGGTCCAGTCGTTAAGACTCTGCGCTTCGCACGGCTTCCATCCCTGGTCAGGGAACTAAGATTCCACATGCCACGCGGCCAAAAAGAAAAAAAATGCATGACTCACTTTTAGAACCATTTAGAAACGGGAGGCAGCCCTGCAGGGGCAGGCTCTGGGCCTTGGCCATGGGTGAAGCTTGGGCCTGTACCTCAGCCCTGGGGCCTCCCTGCTTCTCCCATCCTGAGCCCCATTATGCAGCCCTCCCGCCCCCTTGGTCCTGCGCGGCACCCCAACATCTCCCAACAAAGTGCCCTTCTGATCTGGGAAGCCAGGCCAGGGTCCGTCTCTGGGTAGCACATATGTATATACATTCTTTTAAGGTGAAATTCACATAGTATAAAATTAACCATGTTAAAGTGAACAATTCAGTGGTATTTGGTACATTCACCACCCTGTAACTTTCTCATTTCAGAACATTTTTCTCACCCCCCAAATGGAAACCTGGACCCTTCCCCGCCCCTGGCAGCCAGCACCCTGCTTTCTGATACTTTAATTCAACATAAGACAAGTTCTCAAAAGTCAGGTCCTCATGATGAATATGTTTGTCAATGATACTTAACCAGTATTTACATGTTTGCGTCCTCTTGTTCTAGGAGATAGAATTCGGCAGGTGCTGGATGAGCTGAAATATTTACACATCACGTGGCCTCAAAGTGTAGGGAGTGTCTTGGCATTTGACATTTGCTGTTTTTCAGGCTAAAATTATCTCTCTTCTTGTCTCTGTTGTCCTGACTCACTCAGTGAACATTCCAACAGGCTTTGTTCTAGGAGCTTTTGTGTATTTTTATTTTGATGGACAGAGTTCTTGGTGAATTAGCTAAGTGCAGCGAATGTGCGAATGTGCATTACACCTTTTGACCCTAACACTGACAACACTACTGTCAAAAACATGAAGTAACAGAGAAGAGGAAATACAATAAATAGGAACAGAACAAACACATAACAGGAGGAACATAAAACGGTTCAATAAATAAGTGTATGAAAAAAGAGACTCTTCTCCCAATGGGACTTCGAACCTGGCGTGAATGGGTGGAATTTGGGGGCTTCTCTGTGGCAGGTACAGCTGAGACAGAGGGTTTATCCTGGGACCCAAAGGCCTGGGGAAGAATGGAGCTTGTGCTGAGCTGAGGCCACTGCTGGCGGCAGGTACCAGACGTGAGCTGTCAGGGAAACTGAGGCACAGGGAGAGGGAGGAAGCCGCTGGTCGTCAGGACTGGGATTTGATCCCACGCATCACAGAGCTTCTCCCTGCAGGGTCTCCACAGTGCTATGTGGGGGACCTGTGGGGTCCCCAGGGGGCTAGCCCATCTCCGTTCCCATTTTCCACCCTACAGATCAAATGTTTTTTCAAGCTTTATCTCCCACCCCCGAACCTCCCCTGCTCTGCCCTGTCCCCAATTCAAAGGAGGGGCCTTCCATGGGAGTTCACAGCTGCATAGATGGAGGGAAGTAGGCCGGGTTGCAGCTCTAAAGGACAGTAACACTGATGGAGACGGAGTGGCCCTGGGTCTCCAAAGCACACGCGGCTCTGGGAGGGTGCCTCAGGGTCCTGGGTGTCAGGGGCAGTGTGCCGAGGGCAGGTGACCCGGCAGGGCTGTCCTGGTGGGAACAACCACCAGAGTCAGAGTTCAGTTTGGGTCCTGAATGTTAATAGTTAGATCATTATCATTGAGTTGGATTTTCTTTTATTTTTTGGCCGTACTATGCGGCAAAATCTTAGTTCCCTGACCAGGGATTGAACCCATGCCCTCAGCAGTGAAAGGGCAGAGCCCTAACCACTGGACCACCAGGGAATTCCTGTAGATTTTCTTTTAAATACATGTTCACTATTAGTGAAATTCTGGGGTGTGGGAGGCATTGTGCTCTGCTTTGGGAAGATGTTAAAATGTATCTTCCGCAGCTTTTCCAGGATTTGTGTGTCAGGTTTCCTCTGTCACTCTCTCCAGTCACTATACTTTCATGGGTTTTCTGTCCGGGCATTTTTTGGTGCAAACAAAAAAGTCAACTCAAAGAAGCTTAAGCAAAAAGGAGTTTGTGGCCTTATGTAACCGACAGGTTGAGGGGTGGGCCTGGTTTCAGGCTAGATCCTGAGGCTGAGCCATTCTGGACTCTCTCCACTGTTCCTTCTCCCCAGAGCTGCTCCCCACGTACACCCCATCCCTGATTCTTCTGTGTGAAGGTTAATTTCCACCTGGGGAGGAAGCATGTGCATCGTGGATGTTCATTAATTTATGGAGAACTGTAGATGTGATCAATAGTTTCAATTTGTTTAGATATCATTATCTTAGTAGGAGTAGGTGATACACGATGTGAAAGGAAAGAAACCATCACTTTATAAGTTACATAAAGTGTAATCAAAACTGCCAAAAATCTGGAGAAACTACTTTTAAGTAGACAGTCCTAAAACATAATTATTCCTAAAGAGTTCACCTGAAAGCTCTTATCTCGTTTACATTTAATTTGCTTGAAAGTTTCATCACATCTGGTTATTTTTCTTGTTGACAAATTTTGTGACAGGAATTATACAATCTTATTTGATTTCTGGTAAACCTACATACAAAATAGTATATATGTAATGTTGATGACTTTAAAGGTATGTCTGTATTGGGGCTTCCCTGGTGGTCCAGTGGCTAAGATTTTGCACTTCCACTGCAGTGGGGCGAGTTCAGTCCCTTGTCGGGGACCTAAGATCCCGCATGTCGCGTGGTGTGGCCAAAAAAAAAAAAAAAAGATGTCTTTATAATTAAACCAATAAACTCAAACTTGTTTTCATTCATTAAAAATTAACCCTAGATCATGTGATCCTGAAGTTCATTTGGGTTCATTCCTTTTATATTTCTGAGTATTTGTATAAGTGCTTATTATCCTTTAAGCCAATTAATTAATTTTGGCAATGCCACACGTCTACAACACACACATTTACAGATACGTACAAACACGCAGACGCAAACAGAGACCCCAGTTCCCATTCCAGAGTTTCAACCATGAATCAGGTACAATAATGTAAAACATGTAAGTTACAAAAGATGTTGGATTCAAATTGGGTTTCTTGCAGATGGAACAAATCAAGGTCACCTGTTTAGATGGCTAAATCCTTTTTACTAATATTTATGGAAAAGACATTTAAGATTTGTATTGCCCTTGACAAATCAGGTTCCAAATTACCTATCCCTCTTTTGTTTTTTCCTTTGGATAAGAGTTACCTTCCTGAGGGACTTCCCTGGTGGTCTAGTGGTAAAATATCTGCCTTCCAATGCAGGGGAAACAGGTTCAATCCCTGGTCGGGGAACTAAGATCTCATGTGATGCGGGGCAACTAAGCCCACGTGCCACAACTAGAGAGAGGGAAGCCCGCGCCACAACGAAGAGCCTGCACACCGCAACCAGATCCCGCCTGCCCCAATGAAGATCCCACGTGCCGCAACTAAGACCCAACGCGGCCAAAAATAAATTAAATTAAATTAATATTCAAAAAAAAAGTTACCTTCCTGAAATTTGCATTAAAGAAGATGGCCTGCATAAGAGCTCCTGGAGAAGACTGGGTAGAACATTTCTATCTCAAAGGCAGGGGAGGAAAAATGCAAGCTGTCCTAGGGGGATTTTCTTTCTTCCCTTAAAGCCAGATTTTTTTTTTTTACTTACAGCCTCTTAAGATAAATAGGGGAGATTATGGGAGTGGTAAAAGGATTGGTGGGCCTAGGGCTGTTTCTGGAGCCACACCTTTGGTCCTGTAAACACTAGAGTTCTAAAACAAGGACAGCTGTTTTTAATTCGTCAGATAATTGGGTGGCCACCTAAATGATATCAAAGTACCGACATACTCATCCACCTCTGTCGGAATGTTTTTCTTTCCTTCATTTAGCTTAGAGGAGAAGGCCAAAAAAAAATTTTTTTTTTTCTATCAGGCTCTGAATATCAGCTATGGTCACAGGCTTAGACAGATCTGTGGCCTCCCATCTTGGTAATCCATTTACAAAACCTTTTGAGGATCTTCCCTGGGTTCAAGAAATTCTTTAACTATGGCCCTCAGTTCAACCTTTGACCCCAAGAGGCTCACCTATAACCTCAGGTGGTCCCATTTCTAAAGATAACCATTTAGGGACTTCCCTGGTGGCACAGTGGTTAAGAATCTGCCTGCCAATGCAGGGGACATGGGTTTGAGCCCTGGTCTGGGAAGATCCCACATGCCGTGGAGCAACCTAACCTCGTGTGCCACAACTACTGAGCCTGCACTCTAGAGCCTGCAAGCCACAACTACTGAGCCCGTGTGTCACAACTACTGAGCCCGTGTGCCACAACTACTGAAGCCTGTGCGCCTAGAGCCCGTGCTCCGCAACAAGAGAAGCCACTGCAGTGAGAAGCCCACGCACCGCGACAGAGTAGTCCCAGCTCGCCACAACTAGAGAAAGCCCGTGCCCAGCAACGAAGACCCAATGCAGCCAAAAAATAAATAAATGAATAAAAATTTAAAAAAGGAGGATAGAGTAGTAGTTATGGCAGTTTTATAGTCTTTTATTGTAGGTACCTTTTATATGATCAATCTTTCATTAGCCTTCTACAACAAATCCTTCAATGAGGCTATTTTGGAATTTTGAAGCCTTTTGGGGCTTTTGCATACCAATTAAAATAGGTACAATAGTTTAAGATGAGAGCTTTCCAATTTAGGAGTCCTTCCAATTCAAAGGATCCAAGAAGCTAGCCCTACAAATATTTAGGAGTCTTTCCAATTCAAAGGATCCAAGAAGATAGCCCTACAAATAATTTCTGCTGCTAATCCAATTTTAGAAAAAAGAAAAGCTCTTATCACTCTTGTTTCCAGTAGACCCTGTGGGCAGGGGTCCAGGAGACTGACTGACATGGTAAGAAATTACCCTCTGCTGGCTTCTTCTGACTGTTTACGGACAAATCAGTTTGGAATGCCAAAGAAGAATCCCAGCTTTGTCATTTCAGGGCAGGATTTCCTTTGATTCCCAGTTAGGTAAGCACTTGCAAGCATCAGCTCTATATAAACCCAGCTGGTATCCCCATAGGTGGCTGTCCATTCAGGAGCTGTTTGACCTTTGAAGCACAATTTCCCATTATCAATTTGGTTGCCTAATTCAGAGAAAAGATATGATCTGAACAACTTTCTGAGGACAGTATGGTTGTGGGTGCTGCTTCTGAGTCTAGCTCTCCAAGGAATTACGCTAGGGTCGGTTCAGCTCTTTTACATGTCTTGGTTTCTCCCTCTGACAATCTAAAACCGCTGTGGGTGCTTGGAGCACTAGGTGATCAGCCTTTATCTCCTGCGTCCCTGGAAGAGCAGCATTTACTTAATTATTGTAGTGGGATCTGCTGTAATACTGCTACACATCTGAAAAATTGATCCTCAGACACTTCCACTAGGTTCTCAGTCACCTGAGGACACCTTGTGGCCAGAAGGAGCAGGTGTTCCTTGTTCTTGGGGCTGAGCAAGCTGTCTCTTGTTTCACTGGGCAAACCATTTGCTCAGACCATATATCAACTTGTTTTTTTGCTTTGTTCGTTTTTAATTTAAGCTAAATTTAACGAAACTCCAGCCACCTATGTTTCCCGGGGCCTCCTGCCTAGATCCCCCTAGGACCCTGACAAGGAAATGCACTGGTGCCCCTTAAGACTCCAAGTCTTAAGTACAAGAAAGCTTGAAAAAAAATTTGTAGGATCATCACTTAAATAATAAGACCTGGATATCAGGAGAACTCACCGGAACACCTGAAGAGTTCCAAGAAGCAGGTGGGGCTCAAAGGGCTAGTACCGAGCACCAGTTTAGGGTAGACCCCAGGTATCCTCTGGTGGGTGTCTCTGATATCCTGCCAACTACGCCATGCATGTTGACGAAAAAATTAATCAATAGTTGGTCTAAGAAAGGAATGGAAATTTTTATTTGCACCAACCTGAGGATTATAACCTGGGAGACAGTCTTTCAGAAAGCTCTGAAAACTGTCAGAGGTCAAAGTACAATTATATACGTTTTTGAGACAAAAGGATATACATCAGATGACATATTGACAGTTTCTACAATCCGGGTCTGCTCCTCCAAAACAAAACTGGGTCATCGTGACCCCTTAAACATTAGGAAGGAAGGTTATCTCCTGAGGAGTTATCAAGTGCTAAGCAGGTCATCCTGACGGTTTACAAAATTAAGAAGGAATGTTGTCTCCTAAGGAGGTCTGGTCAATGCAGATGCACAATACACACTAAAGGGGAGCCAGGAGGCCCGTAAGGGCAGAAAACCTTTTTACGTTTAAGTTTTTCTTGTCTTGCCATAAAACATGAATTTTATTTCATCACCCCTGTGCACATACGTACTCACAATTTGTCTTTGCATAGTTGAGATAATACTTCATACCTAATTTCATATTCTACACGTTTTTACTTTACATTCTTAGTGTGATAACTTGGGGGAACTATGTCTGTGTTTTAGCCCTGAGTCCAGCGGAGACAAGGGTGTGTGAGTGGCTGCCACTCGGCAGACCCAGGGCCAGCAGGCCATGCGTGGAGCCAGCTGCTGAACGGTTCAGGGGGCTCCTGCTTGCCCACCCTTTGGGCAGCGGCAGGGGCCTGGGCGCTGAGCTGGAGGCAGTGGTGGTGCGGGAGGAGTGGAGGGAGGTTGGAGGCCCCGCTCCACAGAGCAGGTGGGCGAGGCCGGTGGGCGAGGCCGGTGGGCGAGGGGAGGGTCTGAGCAGGGCCCAGTCCAGCCGTCTCTGTGAGTCCTGGATCTGCACCGGTAGGTAGTCCTTTCTCCCCCAGCGTGAGAGAGTTTCTCTTATCTGCACCTTTTACCTGAGCATAACTGTGGAAGTGCTTTGCTTTAAGCCGCCCTGATCCTCTTTCACAGGCATCGACTACAAGACCACCACCATCCTGCTGGACGGCCGGCGGGTGAAGCTGCAGCTCTGGTGAGTCAGGGGTTCTGCCCGGCCCCTGAGCACAGGGCGGGTCTGTCCAGGCCCTCAGGGGCTCTGGTACCACCTGTGGGAATATCCACTGCTTCTGCCCCAGCCTGACCTAGTGCCCCCCGAGGAAGATGAGATCTGTGTGGGCCTTGGAGTCTGTCCAGAGCATGTGGACGTGCTTCTGCTTCTCTAGTGCCCAGAGGGGCTGTGTGTCCTGACCAAGATCAACAGGACGGAGGGTGGAGGGTAGGAGGGCAAGAGGTCAGGGTGTCGCCTAGCTCTGGCCTGGGTCTCTTTCTTGGTCCCCACTCCAGGCAGCCCTGGCTCTGAGACTCTGGTCACACCCCTGCCCCTCCAGTTCCGAGGGTGGGGGACTAGGGTTTTCCTGCTGTGACTAATCCCTGAGTTGCCCCCAACCCATGTGGTTTTCCTGACCACTGTTACTAGCCCCTGTGTCATCCCCTCTCCTGGACCACCTGCATGGTCACTTGCATGGTTCCCTTCTCCCGCCTGACCATGCCAGATCTCTCCCCAAGCCACAAGTGTCTGCAGTGGCCTGGAGCCCCTTCTCCCACCCCCATCTGCCCCTAATCAGGAGCAGTCAGCCCCCAAGTCTGGGCCAGGAAACCTCTCTCCACGATGTCCCCTCAATGACCCTTTCCCTTCCCACTGCTGACCCTCAAGTCTCTTTTCCCTTCCTCCCTCCCCAGGGACCTCCTGAGGGCTCCCCTCTCAACCCAAACTTGTATGGGACTCAGAAAGCTGTTGTAACAGCTGCTCCTTTTTCCTTGGCATCTAAAACGAAGCCCCCTTGCCTGGTCCTGGTGGTCCATCTTAGTAAATTCCCCCACACAGGGCAGAGTCAATCCCGGAAGTGCTATTCTTCTTTATCCTCGTTAATGCACCCCCGGGTCACTTCCTTGTAGTGATGAACATAGGGATGCATCCACAGGGCTGACTTCATGTGACCTTTTATTTTTATTTATTTTTTTGGCTGTGCCACACGGCTTGTGGGATCTTAGTTCCCTGACCAGGGACTGAAGCCACCACGCCCTTGGCAGTGAAAGCCAGGAGTCCTAACCACTGGACTGGCCAGGGGATTCCCATGATCTTTTAGAGTTAATTGGAAGTGGAGTGACCCCATCAAATCCTTTGGCCTATTTCTCCCCCAGTGTAGACTCACATTCCTTACTACACAGCTTTATCTCCAAATTAAACAACTTTTTAAAAACTTAAATTAGACTTACTGAAATGTCAGAATTATTATGTTGAAACCCATCACTATTTTCTCTAGTTGACTTTTTAGATAATTAGAAAAGAGAATGAGCCCAAAAGGACATCCCAATGTCCAGATCTCTCCAGGGATAAGGTGCCCAATGTCTTGTTGGGGGCTCGGACTTTCTGTGGGATGGCCACCAACTGACAATTGTAAAATGCATTTGCTCTGGCTCCCGAGTTCAAAAACCTTGTCGTCGGGAAGCAGTGATTTCTTCTTACAGACTTTCAACATCTTTTCCAGGGATACGTCGGGTCAGGGAAGATTTTGTACCATATTCCGCTCCTACTCTCGGGGCGCACAGGTAACACCCCTGAACCGGGAGGTCAAGCTGACTTTGTTTTTCTTTTTTGTTTTTAATTAATTAATTTATTTTGGCTGCTCTGGCTCTTAGTTGCAGCACGTGGGCTTCTTAGATGTTGCATGCAGGCTTCTTAGTTGCAGCATGCAGACTCTTAGTTGAGACATGCATGTGGGATCTAGTTCCCTGACCAGGGATCGAACCCGGGGCCCTGCATTGGGAGCACGGAGTTTTACCCACTGGACCACCAGGGAAGTCCCTCAAAGTGACTTTAAATAATGACTTTTGGAATGTTCTTTAATGGATACTTGGAGGACAAGGCAATTAGCTCACATACAAATTGATGCCAGAGTCTAAAAAGTGTGCCCAGGACTGTTTGGTGGCTCCCAAGCCCTCTGCATCAGGGATGTGTGTGTGCATGTGTTACATTTGTATGCACGTGTGCACAAGCAGTGTGTAGGCACGTGTATCTACACGTGTGTACATAAATATGCAGGCATGTGGGCTGTGTGTGCACCGTGTTCATGTGCGTGTGTGTCTGTACGTATGTGAGAGCCCTCCGTCCAGGTGGGTGGGCTCTGAAGTACCCCCGCATTCCGTGTCCCTGGACCAGCTCATGAATGTGGGGAATTGAATTCCAGCCCCCAGCTCACATTCACATTTGAGGGTTTATCAATGAGCTTATGAAATATCACTGGAAGTGATCATATAACTGCTACATTTGGCAGACAAATCAAAATAATATGTTTTGTGTTAACATAAGTAAAATGGCTATTTAGCTGGTTGTGAGTGTGTGCCTGAGTGGCTTGCGTTGCCACAAGTGACTGTGCCTCCCCCCAGGGTGTGATCCTGGTCTACGACATCGCAAACCGCTGGTCCTTTGATGGCATCGACCGGTGGATTAAGGAGATCAATGAGGTATGACATGGCCAGGGCTCCGTCCATGTGGCCCTGTGAGGGGAGGCGGGCTGGGGCGGCCAGGGCACGAGGCTCCAGCCACAGGGAGGAGGACGCGTCATGTCCCAGCACAGGATCAGGCCCTGCATGCAGTCAGGTAGGTTGACAGGTGGTGACCAGGCTGCTGCCTGCTGGCACCCTGACCAGCCCAACTGCCAGTGGAGACGTGGAGTGGTCAGTCCCACCCACTGAGTGAGTGTCCTGGCGCGGCCGTAACAACTCACCACAAACTGTGTGGCTGAAAACAACAGAAACGTATTCTCTCAGTTTTGGAGGTCAGAGTCCAAAAGCAAGGTGTCGGCAGGGCCGCGATCCCTCCAAACACTCGAGGGAGGATCCTTCCCGTCTCCTGCAGTTTTTGGTGTTGCCAACAGGCCCTGATCCTTGGCCTGTGGACGTGTCACTCTGTCTCTGCTCTACCATCACGTGGCCTCCTCCGTGTGTCCTATGTCTTCTCCACTTCTTATAAGGACACAGTGACTGGATTTAGGGTCCACCCCAAGATCCCATCTTAATTAATTACATCTGCACAGACCCTCTTTCCAAAAAAGGACACATTCTGAGGTTCTGAGTGGACACCATTCACCCCGGACACCCATGGTACCAACAACAAAGCCTGCACGTGACCCACTTTCCTTGCCCTTCTGTCACCCTTTAGCACGCCCCGGGGGTCCCTAAAATCCTGGTGGGGAACCGCCTGCACCTGGCTTTCAAGCGGCAGGTCCCCACGGAACAGGCCCAGGCCTATGCGGAGCGCCTGGGTGTGACATTCTTCGAGGTCAGCCCGCTGTGCAATTTCAACGTCACTGAGTCCTTTATGGAACTGGCCAGGATTGTGCTGCTGCGGCATGGGATGGACCGGCTCTGGAGGCCAAGCAAGGGTAGGTGTCCGTCCAGTCCACCCTGCAGCCCCGCCAGTGCTCAGCCTCCCAGGACCCATTCCCCAGGCCACTGTCTCCATTCTCCTAAATCAGGGCTTCTGCCGCTTGGCACTAGTGCCATTTGGGATGGAGTGTCCTCTGGTGGGGGCACCGTGTGTGCTGTGGGTGAGCTGCATCCCTGGTCTCCCTGCCCCCATTTGTGAAAACCACAAATGTCTCCAGACTTTGCCGAATGTCCTGGGGAGTCAAAATCGCCCCCAGTTGAGAAGCACTATTATGAATGTTATTTGTTAGGACCTTGATTCCAAAAGGAGCCAAAGCCCTGGGTCGTGTTTCTTCTGTCTGATCCTCCAGGGGTTGAGGGGTGTCCCGACTGCATCAGGGGTGAGATGCCGTTCCTCCTCCCAGCAGGCCCCTGGGAGCCCCTCTCTATCTGAGCAGGGACCCTGACTCACAGAACGAATGATGTAGGTGAAACATAAATGACAGCATTTGCTTTTCTGGTGTGTTCTCCAATACATCTTGATAAAGCTGATAACACGTTTTTAGTGTCAGCTACTCAGTTGGGGAAGCATGTCTCCTGAAGCCCTTGGTCTCCGACCCCCAAAGTTGGTCACGTTAGGCCTGAGGAGACCTCATTGGCCATCGCTGGGCAGTCCACTCACCTCTCAGACCTAGAGGGAGAGATGGTGGGGGTCTCAAGTTTGGGGACAAACTGGATTTAAGGTGATGAAAGCAGGACCACCCATCTCCAATCACTGCACGTGGGCACAGGGTGGGACATCTTGCCCCAGAGTCCCAGAGAGGAGGGCGGACAGGTGTGTGGCTGGCCCTGCGTTGGCCCCGTGCCCAGGACAACACAAATGAAATAGGTTTTCTTTTCTTTCCCAAGTACTGAGCTTGCAGGACCTGTGCTGCCGGGCAGTGGTGTCCTGCACGCCCGTGCACCTGGTGGACAGGCTGCCACTGCCCACGGCCCTCAGGAGCCACCTCAAGTCCTTCTCAATGGCCAGCGGCCTGAATGCCAGGGTGATGCATGGCCGCCCCTGTTCCCTCGCCACCAGCTCCGGCCACAAGAGGACCAGCCTCCGAAAAGCGAAGGCCGCCCACCTTCCCCAGAGCCCCCCCAAACGCTGCACCAGAAACAGCTGCAAAGTCTCCTGAGGAGGGCGCGAGGCAGAGGAGTGGCACAGGTGGGAGGCAGGAGGCCGCTCTGGATGCAGACACCCGCCAATGTCACGGTGACCCCGCGGCCCTGAGCAATGAAACTGCGGCCGGTACCCTGCATACCTGACATGTCTGCGTGGACAGGCGTGGGGGGCTCTTGTTTCAGACGTGTGTTTATAAAGGGACGACCTTCTCTTGGTAACATGGAATTCTGAATGCTACTTAGATCATGATTGCAGTGCAATTTTTTTCTTAAAATAAGTGCTTTTTATAAGAATGGTGACATGCGTGTGATGAGTATAAATTCTAGAGAATGAAACGCAAGGATGGAGAGAGAAATTAGAGTCTTTGACGTTACGCAGGGCCTTTTTGTAAACCTTTTTAATGTCAAAGCACTAATTTATAAAATGCCACAGATAAGTTAGAGATTAGGCACAACAGATCTGTCCAGCTCGTGTATGAAACGGATTTGATCGAGTTTTTGCTATGTTATTTACTACGTTTTGGGATTAATAAGTGATTTATATGCATATTTTTCTGTAAATCTACATTTTTTTGTACAAGATGTTCCATGAGTTATGAAGCTAAGGGAAGAAAATGCCAAAGATATCTCTAGTTACAGCGAACATACCACAGCACAGTTACGCCAGGTCCAGATCAGCAAGAAAATGTCACTCCAAGCCTGAAGTTTCAGCTAAGAGTGAAGTGAACACTGTTGTTTAAGAAAATTTCTCAACAATAAAAAGTATACTTCCCTCTTGGTAGAATTGTTGGCTGCTTCTTTCCAATTTTCCATTGGAAAGAATGGAAAGTTATACTTCCATTCAATGGAGAAGTGGTGTACTTCCATTGCCCTTTTTTTTTTTTTTTTTTTTGCGGAACGCAGGCCTCTCACTGTTGTGGCCTCTCCCGTTGCAGAGCACAGGCTCCAGATGCACAGGCTCAGCGACCATAGCTCATGGGCCCAGCCGCTCTGCGGCATGTGGGATCTTCCCGGACTGGGGCACGAACCCGCGTCCCCTGCATCAGCAGACAGACTCTCAACCACTGCGCCACCAGGGAAGCCCTATTGCCCTTTATTCCCTTTGCTTTATATCACCTGTTTCAGGCACCACAATCAGTGCTAGTGCCTGGTGTTGGCAACAAGGCTGTGTCCCTGTGCCATTGATTGAAAGGATGCCTTTTCCTGAAAAGAACACAGAGACAGACAGTGGGGAATGAAGGACCAGCCGTCCAGCGGGTGCCTGTCTGCGGAAATAGTGGGCGGTACTCTGGCCCCAGTGGACATGTTGTCACCTCCCTGCATGAGCATAAAGATCAGAGCTGACTCAGCTAAGACTCTGGGCAGGGTCTCCTTCCTGGTTCTACCACTAGATTCTCTGTGGCAGCTGGAGGTTGCAACAACGGATTAAAAAAAAAATAACTTGAAAACATACAGATGTCCTCGGTTTCTGTTATTTACAGATTTTTAGAAATTTAAAGGACCCTAGAATTGGGAGCAACACTTTTATTCAGAGACGGTGGAGCCGAGGCCCCGAAAGGAGGAATGTGCTCGGCCATGGCTGGTCACCCTGCCCCCTGGGCACAACAGGGACAGATGTGCACAGGGGAGCAGGCGAGGGCATAGCAGGTAAGCCTTGAGGGGACGGTCCCTCTGCAAGGGGCTGCGGGCCTGGGAGGACTTGCTGCCGGGCCATCACACCCTTCTCTCTGCTAGGCAGTGGATGAGAGAGGAGAGTGAAGGGCTGACCTGCTGACCACGAAGTCTGATGGCTGCGGTGGGGTGTCACTTCCCCGACTGCCACAAGCAGAAACGAGGAGGGGTCCACCCTGGATGCGAGCCCCTCTCCCCTGCCCCTTGAAGGGCGCACGGAAGTAGAAGGTGCAGGTTTCCAAGGTCGGTGGAGGTGGGGAGGCTGAGGACGGACACCTGGTCACAAGCCTAAATTTGGTCCCTTTTCGTTGTTTAATTGAAGGACAGCTGGGGCCACCAGAAGTTGGAAGAGGCAGGAGGGGGCCCCCCAAGAGCCCTGCCCACACCTGGATTCAGACTCTGGCCTCCAGAACTGTGAGAGGCACATTAATGTTGTTTCAGGCCCTCCAGTTTGTGGCAATTTGTTATGGCCACCCCAGGGCTCACACAACAAGGAAATAAGTTATGCTTCACAGTAGAAAGTACTATTAAAGTGACATTTCTGTGAAATGAAAACAAACCCTAATACAGAACATATTAAGTACAAATATGCATGTTTTGGTGGTGAGCATACCGAAATCAAAACTGAAATGTAAACTGAACCTTGGAGAAACTGCTCTCAAACTTCGCCATTTTCTTCCATGGCCTCACTGCTGGCAAAATCCACCCCAAGTATAAACAAGAAGACCAGATTGTGTCCCAGCTGCTTGTAATTCTCTTTTCAAGCATCTAGATTCAAAATATATTATGTACAATTATGTCTTCAATTGCCCTGTGAAAATTACTGCAATGCAGAATAGTTTCCTAGACTGAGAGCTTACAACTTTGATGAGGAATGATCCAGGCAAATATTGAATCTGGAAAAAATGTCAATTATGAGCTTGATAATATTTGTTTCGCCAAAGAGATGGAGATGGAGATGCTTCCCTTTGCGGGAGAATTGCGTCATCAAAGTAAATGTGGATTTGAAAAGCAAGCCTGAAGCTGCATGTATTGGGGAACTGGGGGGAGGGGGCTGAGCTGTCATGGGGGCAGGGGATGCACCCCGACCCGCCAGGAGGGCAGAACCCTGTGTTCACTGTGTTCACTCCCCGCTCCCTACACACCCTTGGGCCTCGCTTCCCTTGGGGCACCGACCTCCACTGGGTGTGTCATCAATATGGTGACCTAGTGAATGAGGATGACAAAGCCTCAGAACAGGGCAGCTGTTGATATAGATGCTTCTGCCTGGCAGTGGGCAGATGGATCAATGGTAGGTAATGGGAGCCACTTCTCCATACAGGCAGTGGGTGCCCAACATGGTTCCCTACCCTGGCAAGGGTCAGGCTGGCCCTGCCACTCCTCACCTCTGACCCTTGATCCCCGACCCTCATTCCTCAACCAGCCTGAACTCGGGGTCAGGGTCTGGCTCCATCTGTTCTGGCTTCAGTGGAATACTTGGGTCTGTGCTCTCCTTCTTCAGATCTCTGGAGTCTCACATACCTTTCTTCTCAAAAAAGGCTGGCTCCTGCCAATCAAGTTTTGGCTTTTATTCCTACCTTCTCTTCCCTGCCTCAGTCTAGAACTCAACTGTGGAATACTGCTTCTTTCACTCTACTTTCCCACGATAACAGTGGAACCAGCCCAGGTACAGAGGCCTCTGAGTCACTGTGCAGAGGAAGACAGAGGCAACAAGGAAGAGTTCCAAAGTCTACCTTGCCCCAACGTAGTTGCTGTTGCTCCAGCCTTTACCCCTCCTAGGTGAGGCAGCCCAGAAGTGCTTTCACTGTCGTCAGCCAAAGACCACCAGGAACTCAGTTGACTCACTGCAATGAGGGAGACCTCCTATGGTCAAGAACCGGGGACATTTCTGTAGGAGGATGTTGGAAGGGACTCAGACTAGCACTTGTGGTAGGAGAGCACATTGCTGTGTTCGATGCTTTCAGGGAGCAGCGGTGATTCCGGGATCGCTGTCTTAGTAACTCCTATCTAGAAGGTGTGAAGACTGAGCAAGGTTAAAGCTGTTGCTGGTAAAAGCAGCAGCCGCTCAGGCACCAGCATGCGGTCTGGCCTTTGCTGGCTCGGATGCTGCCCCATTCTGGACTGTGTTCATGCAGGGTCTTGCCTTTATGCTGCCCCTATCAGCCTGAGGGGCCTCGTCCAGGGAGCTTTCATATCCGACCCTGCCCGCTGTGGCCAGGCTGTGTGTGCCAGAATCTCCGGTGCTCTTTCTGTGCCTGATGAGATGACAGGAAGACGGCTGTCTAGCCCAGGAGTGGACTTGGCACTCGGGTCTAGAATATGCCTGTCTGCCGCGTCAGAGACTAACTTTCTACTTCTGCTGGAGGACAGTGCCTTGTGCGGCTCAAAGCTGGTCAGCATTGTCTGCTGGTTTCCTGATTCCTTGCTGCAAAATTTTATCGTTGCTTTGTGGGCCACTTTAGAAATGGGGGTAATGGATGGTAGCTTTTTGAAGGTTCTCTGATTGTTTTACTAGTTAAACACTGTATCATACGAAACAACCTTACCTCTTGCAGATGAAAGGCGAGACCAGAGGGCCCTCTGGGCGGGGACCCTAGGGCCAGCCGCTCCTGCCTCCATGGCCACTGTGTTGGAATAGGACCATGGGCTGGCTCCGCAGTGCTGGGAAGCCCAGAGCCTTACTTGATGATGTGTTGTGTCCCAGGGGCTGTGTGTCCTGGGCGGAGGTGGTGGTAGGCACGGCTCTGTGATCTGGAGGACTCTGTGTGTGGGGGAGCTTGGTGTCTTGGGGAGCTCTGTGTCCCTGAAGACGGTTCTGTGTGTCCTGGGGGGGGGTTCTGTGTCTTGGGGATTCTGTGTCCTGGGGGCAGCTGTCTGTGGGTACCTCTGGGCCGTGGGGGGGTATGTGTCCCTGTGGGGCGTCTCTCTCTGAGGAGATGGAGGGTAGGGGGTGGGAGGGTCTATACGTTCATATACAGTCTACCCTTGAACAACGCAGGGATTAAGGGCGCCCGCCCTCCACGCAGTCGAAAATCCGCGTGTAATTTATAGTCGGCCCTCCTATCCTCGGTATCTGCGGTTCTGCATCTGTGGATCTAACCAACCAGGGTAGTGTAGCCCTGAGGCATTTACTATCGAAAAAAATCCTCGTGTAAGTGGCCCTGAGTTGCTCAAGGGTCACCTGTACTTCCATTTCCTCACTTCCACTCATTTTGCTATTTTCGCGTACATTTTACTAGCATACCTGTTAAAAACTCCATAATGCATTGTTATTTTTACTGAGATACTTATCTTTTTATCAACTAAAAATAGAAAAGTCTCTTATGCTTACCTTAATCTACATGATTTCCGGGGGACTCGAGTTACTGTGGGGGACTGGGTTCTGCGTGCTCCTGAGGGTCACGGGGCAAGGCTGTTACTGTTTTGTTTTTTAATTTATTTATTTACTCATTTATTTTTGGCTGCGTTGGGTCCTTGTTGCTGCGCTTGGGCTTTCTCCAGTTGTAGTGAGCGGGGGCTACTCTTCATTGCCGTGCGCAGGCTTTTCATTACGGTGGCTTCTCTTGTTGCTAAGCACGGACTCTAGGCGCGTGGGCTTCCCTAGTTGTGGCTCACGGGCTCTAGAGCGCAGGCTCAGTAGTTGTGGCGCACGGGCTTAGTTGCTCCGCGGCATGTGGGATCTTCCCGGACCAGGGCTGGCACCCGTGTCCCCTGCATTGGCAGGCGGATTCCCAACCACTGCGCCACCAGGGAAGTCCCTGGGCTGTCCCTTTGAATCGCCGCCCCCTGGAGGGCTCGTTGGCACTGGGGGTCTCCTCCCGCCTGGGACAGGTGGTTCCCGCCCCCAGATGCGCCCTCCACAGATGCGGCCCCTCCCCTCAGACCAGGCCCCGCTCCCGAACCGACCAGACCAGCCCTCTTCGGGCAGGCCCCGCCCCCCATAGACGTGACGCTCTCGGAGCTCCTTCCCCGCCCGGCAGGCCCCGGGTGGATGTGCTCGGCGCTCCGCGGCTCTGGCTGCGCGCGCAGGCGGTGGGCCTTTCGCTTCCGGCCGCGGCGGCCTCGGAGCTGGCCAGAGGGACCCCGGTGGCCTGCCTCCCCGAGCGGCATGCGGCGCTGAGGCGCGGTGGACCCCGCTGCGCCATGAACCTCCTGCCCTGCAACCCGCACGGCAACGGGCTGCTCTACGCCGGCTTCAACCAGGACCACGGTGAGGGAAGCCCGTCGACTGCCCCGGCCCTCCCGACGCCGCTGCCCCTTCGAGCGGGGTCCCGCCCTCGGCGCCCTGCGGCAGCGTCCGTACCGCGTCCAGGCCGCTCGTTCCCTCCTCCCCGGGCGCCTGTTCCCCTCCCCACGGCGTTCCCTCTCCTTCGCCCGGCGTCCCTCCCCTCCCCCCCGGCCGCCCCACCTCCCAGCCGCTCGCCCACCGCCCCGACGCCCACCCCTCACCCCGGTCGGACGGTGACGGGATTTTCCGGGCGGCGTCGGTTCTTTCCTGTCGCTTTAGGGTCCCCAGCGGCCGGGACGGGGTCGCGCTGAGGTGACCCAGGCTCAGGACCTCGTCCGCGAAGCTCCTCGTCTTTTCTGTTGATTTTCATAGGAAAAAAATCGCCGGACTCACAGTTTATTCTTTTGTTGGGTGGAAACCGGATCGTCCAGCACGGCTTTGGGGAAATGGCATTTTTCGCGTTTCCGAGTCCGGCGGGCTGGGGGGCTGCGCCCCACTCTCACCCGGGGAGGGGGACCCGCGTCGGTTCCGAGTGTTCGCTTTGGAAGCCGGCTTGAAGAGAATCCAGAAGCGGGAACTGCAGGACCCGTATCTGTGGAGCTTGTTTGGTGTAGAGTTAAATAGGCCGGGCGGAGGTGGCCCCGCTGTGTCAGTGCGTGGGCACTTGGGCTTGTGGGGTTATGGCTCCAAGGTCCTGACTGTGGGGCCCCGGGAGAGTTAAGTGTGTCTGGGAACCGAGGCGAGGCAGGGGTTTTCCTTCGGGGAGGAGCCCTTGAAGGCAGGAAGTGTTCTTGGAGGGGTGGAGGTGGACGTGGGGAAGAACGTGGGATGGGGGCGGCTGGGCTGGGGACCGCAGGTGGTGTGGCCCCACGTTGGGGTGCCCTTTTGGGGCCACATGTTGGGCATCCAGCAGTATGTGGCAGAACATTTGGGGTTTTGATTTCCATAGGAGGGCCAGTAGGTTTTTCAGTAGGTTCTGATAATAATTGAGAACTCTTTAAAGAGTTAACCGTGTTACAACTCCTTAAGAAATGTGTTTTCAATGGAAAGAGGTGACTGGCTGATAGTAGGGGAGGGGAGAGGCAACCCCGAAAAGCAAACACAGAAGCAAAAAGCTTACTGACTGAGGCCCTTTAAAGGCAAGATCTTCTACACCTGCCTTAGTGCCAGATGAGGCATCTTTGTACTAAGTTTCAGTATAGTAATTGAGGCTCACGATGATGCTGATTATTTTAGAAACCAGTGAAGTTTATAATGTTTTTTTATAAAGGTTTCATCAAAGATTATTTAGAAAATACAGCACTGGCTTTTAGATGGATATATTTCAGTTATCTGAAAAATACACTCTCACTTTTGTAAAACCATTTCATTTCATTGTAATAAATTACAAGTAAAGCTTACAGTGTTGCTGGAAAAAAATATACTTTTATACTTAAGCTTCTGCTTACCCTTAGCCTAATTTCCTATAATGTAAATTTATGCCATATTGTTGAGTTCATTATATTTTGTTTTTATACTGATTTTTAATTTTTACTCAGCTTTTTTAGCACTCGCATTGCAACTTTAGAAACATCTGCTTATAATTTTAAATTGTTTAAACTTTTGTTTTCTCCCAAAGATAACTTGCATTACAGTTTTCAAGATTCTGAGGTGTGGATATGTACATTTCTATAATCTGGCTGCCGTTTTTCTTTCTCTTCCCGTGGGAAACACAGGGTTTGAGTACACACACCTTCTCTGTAGACTAGCTTGTCCTGCCTCGACCGAGACTGAGGCTGACTTCGCCGGCTCACTCTGCTGTGGTTCTGGAGTGTGGGCTCAGAGCACTTGCATGTGGACTGCACATGGCTCATGCGTAGAAGAACGCCCTTCAGTGATTCTGATGCCCTGTTGCCAGTCGGCTTCCTCTGCACTGTGCTTGGTCACCAGCTGTTGGCTTGGACACTTCTGTGTGGGGAAAAGTTTTGTTAAGATAGCAAGAATGAGAAGATTAATGCCAACTTTTGTATGATAGCCAAGTAAAATACGTTAATTATTTCCTCTACCCAAAAAATAGCAAGGATAATGCCTAGCCTCCTTAGTGAGTGGTTTCCAGTCTTGTGGTATTTGTAGTACCTTTTCTTCTGGCTTTTCATTGAAGCACACTATTCTTACAGAAAAGTGCTCGTATCCTAAGTATTCTGCTTGGTGAATTTTCCAAACTGAAAACACCTTCCACAGCACTCAGGTTAAGAAACCAAACACCTGGCCACCCTGTGCTCCTTCCAGCCACTCCCCCATTCGACTTCCAATGACATAGATTAGTTTTGCCTATCCGTATTGTATTTTGTTTCTGGCTTTTTTATTCAGTATCATGTTTGTGAGATTTTTTTTTTCCATACTGTTGAGTATAATTGTAGATCATTCTCATTGGTGTGGTGTTTCTTTGTGTGAATATATCACAGTTCATTTATCCATTGAACCATTCGTAGGTCTTTGGGTAGATTCCCAGTTTGGGGCCATTATGAGCATAGTGGTGCTGCTGTGCGCATTCTAATACCTGTCTTTTGGTGAACGTATGTTGTCATTTCTGCGAGGCTTGTATACCTAGGAGTAGAATTGACAGCGGTAGTCGTGCAAACAGTTTTCTGCAGTGATTGTCCTGGTTTGCCCTCCAACAGCAGTTCTGAGAGTTCCCATGCGAGTTCTACACACTCCTTACCTTTGGTGTATTTTCCATTATTTTGGCCCTTTTGGTGGATGTTTAGTAGATCTCATTGTGGTATATGTGAGATTGTATTTACATTTCCCTGATTCTGTGTGTTTATTGACCACTTGGATATTCTCTTTTGTGAAATGTCCAAATATTTTGCTCATTTTTCTCTTGGGTTGTCTGCCTTTTTCTTGTGGATTTGTAGGGATTGGTTGTTTATTTTATACAAGTCTGGTCAGAAATATATGTGTTCTGGCAAAGACAAATAAGATAGGTGCAGGCTTAAAACTTGTGGAAGGTGTAATAGTTGAGAAAGAAAGGGAAAAGTTTCAACTTCTGTATTTTCATATTTTCCAGAAAGCCAAGCTCTGGTTCCCCTGTCCAGATTACATGATTACAATAACACAAAGAGGGAGTTACAACCCAGAATAAGTTAGAGATAATAAGTAACGCTGTACTTTAGCGTGAGTGTCAGGCTCCAGGCCCAGATAAAGTGCCTGAGAGTTGACTGCAGAACAGTCTCCAACTCCTGAGGAGGCTGTCATGGTCCTTGCAGTTTTATAAGTAACCTGGACAAAAAATAGAAGCATGCTTTCCATGTTGGGGGCAGGGGTGGCAGATAGGATAGAATAATGTCTTCCCAACACTGGAACGCAGCTCAAAAGCAGGGGAAGAGACCCTGAGGGTGGCTTTCGCATTCAGGCCAGTAGTGCGGTCGCAGTGAGGGTCCAGGCTCTGCAGCTTGTCTTGGAAAAAGAAGCGGAGGGTTTGGTGTTTCTCCTTCTGGCCACAAGCTTCATATGAGCCTGCATGGTGGTGTTGAAGGAGATTAATGTGGTCTTGGTCACACTTAGGCAAGTGAAGTCCAGGTCACAGGATCGTCTTGAAACTTGAGTGCTTCATTCAGTTCATAACAGTGCCTTTAATTGGACCATTAACAATCTGGTGTGTGACTTGGGGATGGTGACCATGACAGAGGTTTAGGGAGTTAGGATTAGTTCCAAGTGGGAGTGAGGTCATGGAGACCTCAAGCTGCCTTCTAGAAGACCATCCACACCAGCCCTTCCCCCGCTTCCCCAACTGGGCGTGTCCATACCTGCTGGGGTTGCCTGCTTTGTGGCTGTCCTCATGGACTTTCTTGTTTGCCATTGCCTCTGTAGGACTTGGTGGCTGATACAGTCCTCGAGAGGTGTGTTGGGAACGGGGAGGCCAGTGGTGAACATTAGAGGCGGGAGTTGAGGGAAGTGCTCAGTGGCAGAGTGGCTGGTGCAGTAGCCGGTGAACCCCTCGTGCTGGAGTTAAGTGAGGCTGGTCCACGGGATGCCAGAAGGGCCCTGAGGGGGGCAGTGGAGTGACGTGCAAATCTTCTGATAACAGTTCATGAGGAGAGTCGTAGTGACACTTGCAGACCACGTTTGTGTGGTCTGAGCATCCACAAGAGTTCCTGGGAGAGGTCACTGTCTCTGGACCCCTTGCTTGTGACGGTCCAGGCCTGGGGTCCTCAGCTGAGACCCCAGTGAGGTGATTAATTTGTCTGTCTCACACTTTAGGGTGCTTTGCGTGTGGGATGGAAAATGGATTCCGAGTCTATAACACCGATCCACTAAAGGAAAAAGAGAAACAAGGTAAGAGTAACTGACATTTCTTGGTTTCTGCCCTTTTCTAGCCCGTAGAGTCTAGATTTTATCTTGCAGATTAGAGGGGAGCTGGTTTTGAGAAGTGAACAGGGTTCGTGGCCCTGTCAGCTTGGATGCAGCTGTCCTCTTTCTTCCGTTGAGCTTCTATGAGTGCTGGGCCCTGTGGGCCTAGTGCAGTGGTGATTCAGCCGGTGTTGGCGACTCTGGGTACTCTGGTGAATCCAGTACCTGCTAGCCCTGCTGAGAGAACCAGGTGCGGTTGTGCTGGCCACTTCACTCTTCCTGTTGAAGTGTGAAGCTGTAGGGAGCTCAAGTGAGGGCTTTAGTTACAGCACGTGGGACTTTGACTCTTAAAATGACCCACACTTAGAAAATACTATTGTAGCAATATAGTTGCTTCTGTTTACTTATTTCAGTGTCTTAAATTATGTTTTCATGGAGTAAAAGTTTTCAAAAGCTGGAATTAGGAATTCTGTTGGTAAAATAAAATAATGGTGGTCCTTTTCCCATTTGACAGGAAAAATGTGTAATTTACAGGTAGAATCATCCCATTTTCTTCTTCTCCTATGTATTTTTCTTAAGCTTTTAGTGTCTCCTGGTCCTTATCTGCCAACGGATGAACAAATCTCAGATAAATCGTAAACAATGAGAAACATCCTTTTCCTTCCTGCAGTTGTGGTTGTGGTTTTTATTCAATGTGCAAGTTATATTTTCTGATGCAAGAACTGTTTCTCATCTGTAAGAGGAAGTCACTGCATTCTTAAGCTTTCCTATCAGCCCCTTTCCATTTTGACAACTAATATCCTACATCAGGGATTTTCAGAATCTTTTTTTTTTTTGGTGGTGGAACCTCTTTGTCAAGTAAAATCTTCCATACAACCCTGGTATGTAAAACAGTAAGTGGTGCTTTATATTCAGGAGTTTATTTTGTAAGCTGAAGTCTATAACCTTTATTTATTAGAGAAAGACCATGTAGCTGGTTAGTAAAGGGCTCAGACTCTGGGCCCACACTATTTATTTATTAATTTATTATTTATTTATTTTTGGCTGTGTTGGGTCTTCGTTGCTGTGCATGGGCTTCCTCTAGTTGCGACGAGCGGGGACTATTCGTTGCGGTGCGCGGCCTTCTCATTGCAGTGGCTTCTCTTGTTGAGGAGCATGGGCTCTAGGCACGCGGGCTTCAGTAGTTGTGGCGTGTGGGCTCAGTAGTTGTGGCTCAGGGGCTCTAGAGCGCAGGCTCAGTAGTTGTGGCGCACGGGCTTAGTTGTTCCGCAGCATGTGGGATCTTCCTGGAACAGAGATAGAACCCGTGTCCCCTGCATTGGCAGGCGGATTCTTAACCACTGCGCCACCAGGGAAGTCCCTGGGCCCACACTGTTTAGATCCCAGTCCTGCTCTGCTCCTTGTCACGTTGCTGTGTAACCTTGGGCAAGTTCCTCACCTGTTGACCTCAGTTTCTTGATGTGTGAAAAATGAAGATGATAACTGCCTACCTCCTAAGGTTATTGTAAAGACGGATGAATTAGGATGCGTGAGACACACAGACGAGTGGCGGTACACACAGAAAGTGCTTTGTAAGCTTGTGCCCTTGTCATTGGTGGCAGCAGTGTTACCCTTAAAGAGTGGGTCTTTGGGATTAATGAGTGTTACAGGCGACAGTGGAAGTCTCCTATCAGTCTTCTATGCTGCTGACTTCTATTTGTTTTGTTTTGGTTAGGTAGTGAATTAAGACAACTCTTTTTTTTTTTTAATAAATAAATTTATTTATTTATTTATTTTTGGCTGCATTGGGTCTTTGTTGCTGCACGCGGGCTTTCTCTTAGTTGAGGCGAGCGGGGGCTACTCTTCGTTGCGGTGCGCGGGCTTCTCATTGCAGTGGCTTCTCTTGTTGCGCAGCATGGGCTCTAGGCATACGGGCTTCAGTAGCTGTGGCACGTGAGCTCAGTAGTTGTGTCTCGCGGGCTTTAGAGCACAGGCTCAGTAGTTGTGGTGCACAGGCTTAGTTACTCTGCGGTATGTGGGATCTTCCTGGACCAGGGCTCGACCCCGTGTCCCCTGCATTGGCAGGCGGATTCTTAACCACTGCGCCACCAGGGATGCCCCAACAACTCTGTTTTATACAGAAAAATAGTTACAAAATATTTTGAAACAGCTTAACTTGAAAATTTCAGGATTCGGTATGCGGGCCTCTCACTGTTGTGGCCTCTCGCATTGCAGAGCACAGGCTCCGGATGTACAGGCTCAGCGGCCATGGCTCACGGGCCCAGCCGCTCCGTGGCATGTGGGATCTTCCCAGACCGGGGCACGAACCCATGTCCCCTGCATCGGCAGGCAGACTCTCAACCACTGCGCCACCAGGGAAGCCCTCAGGATACTTTTTACTTAAATTGACCTACTAACTTCGGAGTTACAGACTTTAGTTTCAGAGTTGAATCATTAGAGGCATATTAAAAACTGCTTCCTAATTAATGAAATGTTTACAGTAAATCTAGGATTTCTTATAAAAATAAGTTAAACTAGAAGCGTCTAAACCTCCTAGGTGCCGGGAAGGTTTGCTGCTGTCATGTCACAGTGCCGTGTTTGTTCCCTGTCCCTGCTCAGCTGCACTGTGTCTGGGGCAGGCCATCCCCGAGCTTAGCTTGTAGTGAATTTTGAATTTGCGAGGGATCCAGCAGGGCTGTATGGTGCTTACTAATGATGTGTTTAAGGACTTCTCCTACATGCACTTGCAGCCTTGTCTGCTGCTGCATTTCTGGCAATTAACTCAACAGTAGAAAATAGGCAGAAGACTTGACCTTATTCCTTTTTTATCTTTGAGATTTACTTTCCTAAACGAGGAAGGAAGTGTGCCTGCATTGTAGGGTCATTCCCAGATCTGGGCTCTCGGCCTTGTCTCTGCTGTGACCGTGGCTCTGAGTAAGGGGACTGCGCGACTGGCTGTGAGCTGAATGCCTCTTGCAGGCACACCCACCATCGGGTGGAGCTGGCAGTGCTGGGATGCCATCTTGGGCATCCCCAAGACCCCAGTGGAGGCAGCTTTCTCCTCCGAGGTGGTGTAGGTCCTGCGTCCCATGCACAGAGCAGCATGGCTCAGCTCGGGGGAGGCGTGGGAGCCCTGGGAGCACAGCCCGTGTGGTGTTCTCACAAGGATGCTGTGGGGTCAGAGTGTAGAACTCAGATTCATGTATATCACATACACATCCAAGCATATCCTGGAAGGAAGGTTCAAATCATAATTTGAACAAAGATGTGTCAAGAGTGATGCCTTTGGGTAAAATTATATCTAAGTGATTATAGAAATAAAAGGAGTACTAAAAAGTCAACGCCACTCTTCACTTAGAAACACAACCCTCCCACATTCCAAAGCTGACTAGAACTTTTGTAGCCTACACTGGATGAACTTGCAAGGTCCTCAGGGCGGGCAGCAGGGTCCAGAGGAGTCCCCTTGTCTTTAGTGCCGCCCGCCTTTTCCTCCATGTGACCAGTGCTCACACATGTGACATTGGCAGCCATGTGTGGGGAAGCAGAGGGGACACAGAGGCCTAGAGGGGATGCCGAGTGACAGGTGGAGCAGCAGGTGAGTCTGCTTGTTCCTGAGCCCACTGAATGCTGCACTGGGGGCTGAGGATGCAGTAATGAATAATATGGGCAGGGCTCACGCCAAGGAGTACTTCCCAGAACTTCTGCTGCCAGTGTCCTTGTCCCCACGGTGAGCCACAGGCCCCCCCCCCACCTCTGCAGGAGACCCTCCAACACTAGCAGGTAGGTCTGGTTCGTCTCCCCTGGGGTCACTGCTCCTTCCCCTGGGTCCCGATGCACACACTACTTTGTGTGTGCCCTTCAAGAGCGGAGTCTCTGTTTCCCCCAGTCCTGCTGAAGTCCTGCAATCAATTCCCACTAGGCTTCAAAGTCTGATTCTCTAGGAATTCCTCCTCCCATTGCCGGACCCCCAGGTTGGGAAGCCTGACGTGGGGCTCAGAACCTTCACTCCAGTGGGTGGACTTCTGTGGTATAAGTGTTCTCCAATCTGTGAGTCACCCACCCACCAGTTATGGGATTTGATTTTACTGTGATCGCGCCCCTCGTACCGTCTCATTGTGGCTTCTCCTTTGTCTTCGGATGTGGGATATCTTTTTTGGTGAGTTCCAGTGTCTTCCTGTCGATGACTGTTCAGCAGCTAGTTGTGATTCTGGTGTTCTCTCAAGAGGGAGTGAGAGCACGTCTTTCTACTCCGCCATCTTGGTTTCTCCTCTCCGGTATCGGCCTTAAAGGATTTTATCTGAAGGAAAAAATTGGGAAAAAGATGCTAGATGCTGTGGTACATCCTGACACGGAGGTACAGCCATGACACACTGTTAGAGGGAAGAGTTGGAAAATAGTGTGATGGTGCCAAATGGTGCCATTGGTTTGAGTTCAATGCAAGTTACACGCATGATCTCGTTTACAGCTGTTTCTACTTTATGCTTTTCTGTGTTGTTTTATTTTCATAGTGATAATATATAATTTGTATAATGAGAAACAAGATATTTCCATTAAAAGAAAACTCCTCGGAAATAGAAGGAGCTAGGGGTTGCAGGGCAGAGGCAAGATGAAAAGGCAGGGGGCTGCCGTCGTGCCAGGAAGGCTGAGTTCTCCCCTTTCGTATAAGAGCCTCTCAGCGGAATGGAGGTTAAGCCAACAGTTAGACGTCCTTCTCCCCCATTTTATTTCAGTTTCTTTTCTTTTTTTTTTTTTTTGCCAAGCTGCTTGTGGGATCTTAGTTCCCTGACGAGGGATCGAACCCGAGCTCTCGGCAGTGAGAGCGTGGAGTCCTAACCACTGGACCACCAGGGAATTCCCCCAGTTTCTCATTATTTTTGAGGCAGGTTCTGTAGGAAGAGTGGGACCTGTCAGGTATTGATTTGTGCCTGAAGCTTTCATCAGTTGAAGTTTCCAGAGCCTGTCTTGTGTCTTCCATCTCTCTCTGTAGTTTAGTCTGCTGCATAGCCAGCTGCTGGGCCTGGGGACTTTTAGAGATGTGGATATTAACGAGCATCCTTGGGCACATGTCTCTGCTATTCTGTCAGTGAGTGATGCCTGTTGATCTTTCAGGACCAGCCCTTGGGGCCTGGGACTCGGGGGCTCTAATGGCAACCTTGGGCTTCCTTTTGGAAGACCCCCTCCTCTCCAGCTGCAGGAGGTGGGGGTCAGACACCCTTGGGGGCTGTGGCAGGTGCTCACTGGGTTGGAGGCTGTGGCCCTGGGTGGGGGTCGCTAAAAGTCCTCTGACTCTCCTGGAGTTTGGAGTCTCGCCTTTGATTGCTTCCGCTCTTCCCAGGAAAGCCTCACGTTCCCCTTTCTCTCCCTCACCAGTTGATGCTGAAAAATCTGCTTTTCTCTTCCTTTCCAAAGGCCAGAGGCCATAGCAGTTTACAGTGGTCAAAACTGCTGTCTTAATCCTTAACTATTAACATCTTTGTAATCTTGACATTGATTTTTTTTTAATTGCATCAGAGTCAGCCATAGATAGGCATCAAGGTAACACAAAATCTGATTTCGTATAATACTGGGTTTTTGTTGTTGTTGTTGTTGTTAGAAAGAGGCTTAGAGAAAAATCATAGCCTGTACCATTTAAGTTAAAACCTTTTAAAAACTTTTAAACAGAATGTAATATCCTTTTAACACTTTTTTTTTTTTTTTTTTTTGCGGTACGTGGGCCTCTCACTGTTGTGGCCTCTCCCATTGCGGAGCACAGGCTCCGGATGCGCAGGCTCAGCGGCCATGGCTCACGGGCCCAGCCGCTCCGCGGCACGTAGGATCCTCCCGGACCTGGGCACGAACCCGTGTCCCCTGCATCGGCAGGTGGACTCTCAACCACTGCGCCACCAGGGAAGCACATTTTTGGTGATTTCTTCACGTGGAGTACTTCAGTTTTTGTTTTTTTCCCCATCCCACCCAATCGGTTCTCTGTCCGTGTCACATTTCAGAAGCTGTTGTGCCTCCTGGCATTTCTTCATTCTCCCATTAGCTTGGTTACATCTTGCTAAGGGAGTGACTCGCTTTTAGAACTTGAGAAAACTCATGACTTTAACAAATCCAACATTAATAAGTTTGAAGTCTCAGTGCTCGCATAGTGTTGTGTTAGTATTAAATATTCTCCCTTGGTTGGATAGTATTTTGAAAATATGTTGGTTACCTCTTGGCATAATTCACAGGTTTCTCTAAATAAATTTGATTCTAGAACTTAGTGAACCTGCACTGAGGAAATAATTACACTCCTAACAGACCCCCAGAACTGTTCATCTTGCAAAACTGAAACTCTGTCCCTATTAGACACTGACTCCCCTTCCCCCTCCCCGAGCCCCCACCATCCTACTTTCTGTCTCTATGAATTTGTCTACTCCAGGGACTTCATATAAGTAGACTCATACAGTATTTGTCCTTTTGTGACTGACTTATTTCATTTAACATAATATCTTCAAGGTTCATCTGTGTTGTACCAGTGTTGTACCATGTTCCGGAATTTCCTTCCTTTTTAAGGAGTAATATTGAGTAATATTCCATTATGTGGATGGACCATGTTTTGTTCACCCCTTAATAGACATTTGGGTTACTTCTACCTCTTGGCTGTTGTTAATAATGCTGCTGTAAACATGGGTGTGAAAATATCTCTTCACAGCCTTGATTTCAGTTCTTTTGAATGTATACCAACAAGTGGGATTGCTGGATCATGTGGTAGTCTGTTTTTAAATTTTTGAGGAACCACCATACAGTCTCCAGTAGCAGCTGCACCAGCAGTACACAGGGATTCCTATTTCTCTACATCCTTGTCAACACTTGTTATTTTCTGTGTGTTGTTTTTTGTTTTTTTTGTTTTTTTGATAGTGGCCATCTTAATGGTTGTGGCAGGATATCTCATTGTATTGTTGTTTTAACTGAAGTATAATTGATTTAAAATGTTGTGTTGGTTTCTAGTGTATGGCAAAGTGATTCAATTATCCATACATATATCTTCTTTTTCAGATTCTTTTCCATCATAGGTTATTACAGGATAACTGAGTATAGTTCCTTGTGCTATGTGGCAGATCCTTGTTTATCTATTTTATTTTTTAAAATTTATTTATATATTTTTGGCTGTGTCAGGTCTTCATTGCTGCACGCAGGCTTTCTCTAGTTGCGGCGAACAGGGGCTACTCTTCATTGTAGTGCATGGGCTTCTCATTGCGGTGGCTTCTCTTGTTGCAGAGCACGGGCTCTAGGCACGCAGGCTTCAGTAGTTGTGGCACACAGGCTCAATAGTTGTTGCTTGCAGGCTCTAGAGCGTGGGCTCATTAGTTGTGGCGCATGGGCCTAGTTGCTCCACAGCATGTAGGATCTTCCCAGGCCAGAGCTCGAACCTGTGTCCCCTGCATTGGCAGGTGGATTCCCAACCACTGCGTCACCAGGGAAGTCCTACCTATTTTATATATAGTAGGGTGTATATATTAATCCCAAACTCCTAATTTATCCCCCCTCCCCCGATCCCCTTTGGTAACTGTAAGTTTGTTTTCTGTATGTCTGTGAGTCTATTTCTGTTTTGTAAGTAAGTTTATTTGTATCAGTTTTTAATTATTTTATTTTTACAATATTTATTTATTTTGGCTGCGTTGGGTCTTAGTTGCAGCACGTGGGATCTTTCATTTCGGCACGTGGGCTTAGTTGCCCCGTGGCATGTGGGATCTTAGTTCCCCAACCAGGGATCGAACCAGTGTTCCCTGCATTGCAAGACAGATTCTTAACCACTGGACCACCAGGGAGGTCCCATTTGTATCATTTTTTTAGATTCCACGTATAAGTGATACCATATGATATTTGTCTTTCTCTTTCTGACTTCACTTAGTATGATAATCTCTGCATACTATCTCCATATTGCTGCAAATGGCATTATTTCATTCTTTTTTAAGTCTGAGTAATATTCCATTATGTATATATATATATCACATCTTCTTTATCCTTTCATCTGTCAATGGACATTTACATTGCTTCCATGTCTTGGTTATTGTAAATAATGCTGCTGCGAACATTGGGGTGCATTGTATCTTTTTGAATTAGAGCTTTTTCTGGATATATGCCCAGGAGTGGGATTGCAGGATAATATGGTGAACTCTATTTTTAGTTTTTAAAGGAACCTCCATATTGTTCTCCATAGTGGCTGCACCAATTTGCATTCCCACCCATAGTGTGGGAGGGTTCCCTTTTCTCCACACCCTCTCCAGCATTTATTATTTGTAGACTTTTTGATGATGGCCATTCTGACTGGTGTTAGGTGATACCTCATTGTAGTTTTGATCTGCATTTCTCTAGTAATTAGCGATATTGAGATCTTTTCATGTGCCTGTTAGCCATCTGTATGTCTTCTTTGGAGAAATGTCTGTTTAGGCCTTCTGCCCATCTTTTGATTGGGTTGTTTGCGTTTTTTTGTTACTGAGTTGTATGAGCTGTTTGTATATTTTGGAAATTAAGCCCTTCTTGGTAGCATCGTTTGCAAATATTTTCTCCCACTCTGTAGGTCACCTTTTTGTTTTGTTTATGGTTTCCTTTGCTGTGCAAAAGCTTTTAAGTTTAATTAGGTCCCATTTGTTTTTGTTTTTATTTCTATTACTCTAGGAGATGGATCCAAAAAAATATTGCAGTGATTTATGTCAAAAAGTGTTCTGCCTATGTTTTCCTCTAGGAGTTTTATAGTATCTGGTCTAACATTTAGGTGCGTTTTTTTCTTTTGGTTTGGTTTATTGTTGTTGTTTTGGGTTTTTTTGGCAGCGCCACGTGGCACGGGGGATCTTAGTTCCCCGATCAGGGATCGAACCCATGTGCCCTGCAATGGAAGTGTGGAGTCTTAACCATTGGACCACCAGGGAAGTCCTACATTTAGGTTTTTAATCAATTTTGAGTTTATTTTTGTATATGGTGTTAGAGAATGTTCTAATTTCATTCTTTTACGTGTAGCGGTCCAGTTTTCCCAGCACTGTTTATTGAAGAGACTGTCTTTTTTCCGTTGTATATTCTTGCCTCCTTTGTCATAGATTAATTGATCATAGTTTGTGGGTTTATTTCTGGGCTCTCTGTTTTGGTCCATTGATCTATGTGTCTGTTTTTGGGCCAATACCACACTGTTTTGATTACTGTAGCTTTGTAGTATAGTCCAAAGTCAGGAAGTGTGATTCTTCCAGCTCTGTTCTTCTTTCTCAGGATTGTTTGGCTATTTGGGGTCTTTTGTGTTTCCATACAAATTAAAAAACTTTTTTGTTCTAGTTCTGTGAAAAATGCCATTGGTAATTTTATAGGGATTGCATTGAATCTGTAGATTGCCTTGGGTAGTATGGTCATTTTAGCAATATTAATTCTTCCAGTCCAAGAACACTGTATATCTTTCCGTATGTTTGTGTCATCTACAACACACTGACAACAGAATATCAGAAAGAGAAATTAAGGAAACAGTTCCATTTACCATTGCATCAAAAATAATAAAATACCTAGGAACAAACCTACCTAAGGAGGCAAGTGACTTGTACTCCAAAAACTAACATGCTGATGAAAGAAATTGAAGATGACACAAACAGATGGAAAGATATACTGTGTTCTCATTGTGGTTTTGACTTGCATTTCTGTATTTAGTGATGTTGTGCATCTTTTCATGAGTGTTGAACACATATATCATCTTTGGAGAAATGTCTATTCAAGTCCTTTGCCCATTTTTTATAATCCAATTATCTGACTTTTTTTTGTTTCGTTTTATTATTGTTTTAGGGTTGTAGGAGCTCTTTATATATTTTTGATATTAACCTCTTATCAGGTATATGATTTGCAGACATTTCTCCCATTTTGTAGGTTTCCTTTTCACTTTAAGTTCTTTAATGCACAAAAGGTTTTAAAGTTTCATGTAGTCCCATTGGTCTGTTTTTGCATTTTTTTAAAAAAATTATTTATTTATTTATTTGCCTGCACTGGGTCTTAGTTGCGGCATGCAGGATCTTTAGTTGTGTCATGCAGGATTTTTTATTTAGTTGCAGCATGCAGGCTCTTGGTTGCGGCATGCAGGATCTAGTTCCCTGACCAGGGATTGAACCCGGACCCCCTGCACTGGGAGCGTGGAGTGTTAACCACTGGACCACCAGGGAAGTCCCAGTCTGTTTTTGCTTTTGTTGTCTGTGCTTTTTTTTGGGGGGGCGGGGAGCGGGCCTCTCACTGTTGTGGCCTCTCCCATTGCGGAGCACAGGCTCCGGACGCGCAGGCTCAGCGGCCATGGCTCATGGGCCCAGCTGCTCCGCGGCATGTGGGATCCTACCGGACCAGGGTACGAACCCGCGTCCCCTGCATCGGCAGGTGGACTCTCAACCACTGCGCCACCAGGGAAGCCCCTGTTGTCTGCGCTTTTGATGTCATGTCCAAGAAGTCATTGCCAAGTCCAGTGCCATGAAGCTTTTTGCCTTTGTTTTCTTCCAGGAGTTTTGTAGTTTTGGATCATCTTACATTTAGGTCTTTAACCCATTTTGAGTTAGCTTTTTTTAAAAAATTAAGTAATTTAATTAATTTATTTATTTTGGGCTCTGTTGGGTCTTCATTGCTGTGTGTGGGCTTTCTCTAGGTGCGCGGTGAGCGGGGGCTACTCTTCATTGCAGTGCGTGGGCTTCTTATTGCGGTGGCTTCTCATTGCAGAGCACAGGCTCTAAGCATGTGGGCTTCAGTAGTTGTGGCTTGCGTGCTCTAGAGCGCAGGTTCAGTAGTTGTGGCACACGGGCTTAGCTGCTCCACAGCATGTGGGATCTTCCTGGACCAGGGATCGAACCCGTCGACGGACCAGGGATCTGTCCTCTCCATTGGCAGGCGGATTCTTAACCACAGCACCACCAGGGAAGTCCCCTGAGTTAGCTTTTGTACATGATACAAGTTAAGGGTCAACTTCATTCTTCTTTGTTAGTTTTCCCAACAGCGTTTGCTGAAGAGACCGTCTTCTCCCCCGCTGGCGCTCACCATTTGTTTAATAGCCGGTTATTACAA
Organism: Grampus griseus; assembly: GCF_964374135.1. NCBI lineage: Eukaryota > Metazoa > Chordata > Mammalia > Artiodactyla > Delphinidae > Grampus > Grampus griseus. The sequence goes on along the minus strand of NC_139014.1, from coordinate 12,607,035 downwards.
GTTTTGCTCAGCTTTGTTCTGTTGGAGTCCATTAATCTCTTCAAGAGTGTAAAGGCCGAGGCTGAAGGTTAACCAGCAGCTAATCTCCCTGTGCCTAGTGAGTGCATCCAGGGAACCAGGTGGTGCCTGTGGTGATGGAGGCATGTCCTGCATTGTGGGGTGAAGGATTCCTGTGTGGTCATGGGTCTGAGGCCACACACTGAGCCGAGAGCGGTTTAAGGACTGAAGCATTGTAGTCCTTTGAGTTTGGGCTGTGGCCACATCCTGTTACAGCCAGAATTACTTGAGGTGGCTTGTGTGTCACAGGACCATTAAATTGTTTATAAGGAGAGCTGTGTTCCTTGTGGATAATGTTAAGCACAGAGTCCTTTCTAGGGTTTCTGCTAGGCCTTGAATTTGAAACTTCCCCTTGAGCAAGCTGATGGACTTTGAGTCCATCTTGGGTGGCTCTGACTGGACAGGTAGGAGTCAATTTTTGGGCTAACTTGTGATTTTCAGAGGTTTTGTTTCCTGGCTTGCCCCTCACTGTCCCAGGAGCTCATGGTCACAACAGACCAGAGTGGAAGGTGGGGAGATGGGGTGGGGTGGCCCTGCTGCGACGGGAACCATTCAGAGTGCAGTGTGCTTTCCTGAGCCCCACACTCCTCTTGGGGTTTCCTGTTGCTCCCCTGAGAGAGCGTGTTGGGCTTCCTTCTGTCGTGGAGCACAGCTGAAAATCTGCTGGACATGTTCATCTTCACATAATTTGTGAACATTTTTGAGCATTTCGGACTTCCAGTGGAAGAGGTGTTTAAAGTGGTGAAAAGGAATTCCAGCTTTTGCATCACAGCATACTTTCTCAGAGCTTACAAATTTTGCTACACCTTAAAATATGAACTCAGATATTTCATACATTTTGCTACATTGGCTTCTTAGACTCTTAGTGTTTACACATGAAAATATAGTTCATGATGACAGGATGCTGAGAGGTCTGAAGCTAATTATTTTCCTAGCCGGTCACTATTCTCATTTCTGATGGCAGATACAAACTGCTGATTAAAAATCAAATTCTGACTGTTACGTTTTTACTTTTTTTCTTTTTTTTTATTGTAAAATATACATACTGACTTATTTTTATCATTTCAGAATTTCTAGAAGGAGGAGTTGGCCATATTGAAATGTTATTTCGCTGCAACTATTTAGCTTTAGTTGGTGGTGGAAAAAAGCCGAAATACCCTCCGAACAAAGGTAAAGTAATCCTGCATTTAATAATGCACCTCATGTGTAGTCCTCTCTTGAACTTTTTAGAGTATCTTTGTGTCTCTGGCTACATTGGATCTTCCCTGGTGGCCCTGTGACACATGAAAGACTAGTCCCTGGGAAAGAAACATCCAGAAAGAGAGTGTCTTTTCTCTGCTGCTCCTGGGAAAAGAAACGTGTGACCAGGGTCACTTGTCCCCATGGACATAGAGCACGTACTTTTCAGTTGTGTTGGCTGGATGGGGGCCTTTGCCCCATTTTGTTCTGGATATTCTGCGGTTGATGTCCTGTGCTGTGAGTTCCTTTTAAAGCCAGGTGTGGGGAGGCTGCTTCTCCTGCAGAGAGCCACTGACTCACAGAAACACAGAGAACAGACAACAGCTGGGCTCTGGGTTGAGGAGTGTTGTTCCTGGTATGTGTGTGTGTGTGTCTGTGTTCAAAGAGATGGCATTGTAAAGAGTGTGGCTCTTTGAAAGTAAAGGAGAGGGACTTCCCTGGTGGCACAGTGGTTAAGAATCCGCCTGCCAATACAGGGGACATGGGTTCGAGCCTTGGTCTGGGAAGATCCCACATGCCGCGGAGCAGCTAAGCCCGGGCACCGCAACTACTGAGCCTGCACTCTAGAGCCCGTGAGCCACAACTACTGAAGCCTGCATGCCTAGAGCCCGTGCTCCACAACAAGAGAAGCCACCACAATGAGAAATCCGCATACCACAACGAAGAGTAGCCCTCGCTTGCCGCAACTAGAGAAAGCCCGCACGCAGCAATGAAGACCCAATGCAGCCAAAAATAAATAAATAAATAAATAAATATTTAAAAAAGGAAGAAGAATTACTTGGGCTCCTTGGGGATGGGCAGAGATTCTGCCGCTGGATCAGTCTTTGTCATATGAAGAATTTCATTGATCATTGGTGAGGAGTCAGGAGCCTAGCCCACCTGTGGCACTGTTGGGGGGTGTCACTGCTCCCCGCCCCCAAGGGACCAGTGGACCGGATAATCTCTGGGGTCTCTTTCACCTGTAACATCTTATTCTCAGTAAAAAATTCCGAGAAGTGAAAGTCTCAGAAATTTTGCAGAAGGAAAAAATTTTTTAGAAGAAAGAAATTTTCTAACTGAACATTTTGAGTAAAATTTAAGCTTTTTGTAGTGTGCTAAGGGCAATTTTTAAAAAAGAACTTGGTCTGTTTAAACTTTTGTAAGATTAAAAATACATTTTTTCAATGTCAAAATTACTGCTTAATATTTTAATAATTATCAATTAAGATGCATGGTGTTACAGTGTAAAGAATCTGGTGTCTTTGGTTTGTGAAAACAGAATAAAACAGGACTGGAGGAGACTGGTTTGTCACGGTCACCCACTGGGTCCTGACAGGGTGCTGTTCAGGAAGCAGAGAGGCCCTTTCCATTTAGGAGGAAGTCCAGAATTTTGAAATATATTTTTTGCTATTAGGAACTGTATCAGGAGACAGACACACAGAATCCCGCCCAGTACATTTAAAATTTTTGGTTTCCTGCAGTAAGGCAGCTCACAGCCCTCAGAGGCCATGGATTTTTCTCACTATCGAAGGCATCGTGTCTGGTCACTTTGCTTTTGTGAATGAGAATTTGTGCTGCTGCCTCTGGGGCTTCATCACACTGTTTCCAGATGTTTCTGAAAATGGAGTTCACCCGTATTTGTGACACCCTTGACATGCGCATCTGTTGGCTTCTGTCTGGTTTGGGCCGGTTTGGGCCAGTTTGCGTTTGTGTTGAGTTGTAGGCTTTCTGGTGTTAGGTTGCAGGGCCAGAGGAAGTTCACTGATGCTTTCGTGTTCAAGAGTAGAGTGTCCTTTGCCCAGAAGGTCGTGAACATCTGGTTTGGGGAAGATACTATTTTCAGTAAGGTAACTGTCTACTCACTGACATGTTGGTGCCCTCTAAGGAAGAGCCGATGGGAGAAGTTTATCAAAGATGGTGTTTGAAGGAGCAAGAAGAGCACTAGTCTCCGCTTCAGTTTTGAGTGGTTATAAATTATAACCTCTTCGATAGTAAATACCTCTTATGTTACTTGATAATTTTGGAAGTTCTGGTAGGCTGGTATTCAGTTCTCTCTTGATTTGAAACTTAGGATACTTACCCCTTATGGCAAAACTTACCCCTGAATTCCACCGGGCTATTGTTGGTCATGGTGTTGGGACCTTTAGGGGAAACATTCTTTCCTTCCATTCTCAGTCAGCCGTAACCTGACTGTTTAGGGAGCTTATTTCCCTCACCCCACACGCTTTGTACCCAGCTTTTCAAGTGGAAAAGAGGTCTGGACATACGCTCCTCATCCTCCAGGGTTGTCTGTAAATTGTCTCAGCCCTTGGGACATAAACTGCTAATCCATCCTGACGGAAGATTGTAGTGTGAGCAGAAGATATTCCAGAGCTTGAAGCAGAGCGAGAACAGTCAGGGCTGAAGAACACTGGCCCTGGTTTTTATGTGTCTGATTTCCCCATGAAACAACCCTTTCTTTTTTTTTTTTTTTTTTGCGGTAAGTGGGCCTCTCACTGTTTTGGCCTCTCCTGTTGCAGAGCACAGGCTCCGGATGCGCAGGCCCAGCGGCCATGGCTCACGGGCCCAGCCGCTCCACGGCATGTGGGATCCTCCCGGAACGGGGCACGAACCCGTGTCCCCTGCATCGGCAGGTGGACTCTCAACCACTGCACCACCAAGGAAGCCCATCTTTTCTTTTTTTTTTTTGACGTGGTAAAATATTTAATGTCTGTAGGTGTGCCTCACCCTCCCATTCCTGTTACAATTCAGTAGCCTCTCCAAACTGACTGTACCAGAGAAAACGTGGACACTTTTCCCAGCAGAGTTCGAAAACCATTAAGGCCCTGATACTCTTGGTTCAGAAATGATAGCAGGTGAGGTCTTTCCACAGCATGCCTCAGGTCTCTCTGCTCAAGGAAAAAAGCCCCCCAGCTCTACAGGACTCCCGAGGTCTTCTGTTCTCTGCAGCCTGGCGCTGGGAGCTGCGCCGCTGGAAATAGTGATAGGCTCGGGCACTGCAGAGGTAGCCGCCGTAAGCAGTGAGGGGCATCATGGAGGCGGAGGAGGTCTTGTAGCCAGTGTCGGCTAGTTGCTTGGCAGTTGGCATGTTGCCTCCAGCCTGCGTGACCTCCTAGCACAGCCGGACCCTTTCTTTTCTTAATCCAGGTTTATCTGTAGCACTTGGTACCTGTGGCTGGGCTTGCTTTTTGGCTCAGTCTAGTAGAACCAAGGAAAGAGAGGTGGAGAGAAGTTTGCCTAAAAACTAGGCAAGGTTTGGCAGAGAGGAGGTTCAAGTGTGCTTGAATGTCTGTGTGCATGCCTGTGTGGGTAGAGAGGCAGAAACTGGCTGCCTGAGGTGTGCGCAGGTGTGTGGTTGCTGAACAGGAGGGTGGGGGGGGCCGGGGGGGCGGGTCTGAGACCTGGGGGCGGGACCGTCCTGCCAGTGGGAGAGCCTCGTGTCCCCTCACCCCCCGCCAGCTCCCAGTCAGGTGTTTGTGATGTGAGGACCCCTTCAGGAGTGGCCTTAGCAAGCCAGCCCCTGGCCTGTTCATTACCATGTTCTTACATTCTTTCCTGTTTCAGTGATGATCTGGGATGACCTGAAGAAGAAGACTGTGATTGAAATAGAATTTTCTACCGAAGTCAAGGCTGCCAAATTACGGCGAGATAGGTAGGTTTGGTGTCTCATTTTTAGAGGTGGAACAGTCACTTTCTCTGAAGATGGCTGAAATCATTTTATATTGAAGGAAGAGAAGTGTTCAGGAAAACGATGTATAAAAACGTGAGACTGTAGTTTATGACCCAAGGACATAAGGAAGGCAGTGAGTTTTATTTGCCTCCCAGGATCACTTACAGGTGAGTGGTTGGTGGGTGTGGGTGAAGTGCACCTCCATGGACCTGGCCCCCGGCCAGCCCTGCCCCCCCAGCTCTCAGTCCTTCAGGGGAGCCGTCCCACCCGACAGGTACAGACTGAGGACTCGAGTTTGAACCTTGCATTGCCTCCCTCTTAGCCCACACTTGTCCAAATGCTGCCTCGTAAATGTTTCAATCTGAAAGTAAAGGAAAATTCAGGAACTCCTCACAGAAAAGGTGTCATTGAATCTCACCTGTTGAAAGTAGCAGGTCTCTCTCTCTCGGCTGTTGCCTTCCTGGGGTTTAGGAGAGCACAGGAGTTTTTCCTAGTATGTTGATGGAGGTAGAGCAAAGCTTCATCACTTTGGATTTTGGTGTGATTTACATGTTATGCTCGGCTGTGGTGTGATTTACATGTTATACTTGGCTGTGGGAGGACAGATGCTGAACCAGACAAGTGTGAATAGGGGTCTGTCATCCCTGCACTCATAGGTAGACTTGTTTCTTCCAGGAATGTCAGCATTTAGGGGCTCGTAGTAATGCAAATCCTGGAGCCAAATCAAGGATATTACACTTTCTTACATTTCTGGATTGTCAAGACGTGTCTAAAAGTGTGTTAAGATAGAATTTCTGCCTTTGTGTCCTACTTGGTTCTTACTCTAGACAGAATATTTGATGACAATGCCCTCCCAACCCTTGGGCTATACTTTCCTCCAGCCGGGTGAGAGGCGCTCATTCCTAGTGCCAGCCTCGTGCCCAGGGGCTCCCTGCCAACCTGCTCCACAGACCTTGCTGCCCAGTGCCTGGGTTCAGGAATGACCCTCTTTTTTAATAATTAATTTGGCTGTGCTGGGTCGCATGCGGGATCTTCAGTTGCAGCATGCGAACTCCTAGTTGCATCATGTGGGATCTAGTTTCCTGACCAGGGATTGAACCCAGGCCCCCTGCATTGGGAGCGTGGAGCCTTAGCCACCACCAGGGAAATCCCAGGAATGACCCTCTTGTATTTGCTCTTTGCGGTGTTTCTGTTTCCAGATGATAAGAACAAAAATCACAAAATGTTTGAGTGTCACTTTGGGGGAGAGAAATTCTGATGGTGTTTTTTTCTTTCCAGAATTGTGGTTGTTTTGGACTCTATGATCAAGGTGTTTACATTCACACACAATCCTCATCAGTTGCACGTCTTTGAAACCTGCTATAACCCGAAAGGTAAGAATCCAGAGGAGGATGGATGGTGGAAACTGGCTTCCTGGGTCTGATCCAGGCGGGACGCAGACCCATGCTGGGTGCCTCTCCTCCAGGTGGTCTTGGAGTGGTGTCACCCTAGTGGTGGGTCCTGAGGCATCTGGGGCTCTGGGGAAGGGTCTGGGAGATGCAAGCTCCCCACCTCGGTCCCTACCTTCTCCCCTGAACCTTCCCGCGGTCACAGCCCCGCTTCCTCGCTGTGGTTCTAAGATCCTGCCTCTTACCAGAATCATCGGAGTCCCTCTTGGGATTTTTCACTGTCAGCCATTCAGGAGCTCTATGGTGAGCCCTGGAATCCATGTTTTTATTAAGTTCTGAGACATTTCCTTCCCTTTTTCTTCTGGCTGGTGGATTATGTGTGGCTGACTTTGTTACTCATTTTATCATGTTAACTTTGCTTTTAAAATTTTGGAGTTTTTTCTTCTAGCTTTATTGAGGTATAATTTACATAAAACTCATTTTAAGTGTATCATTTGTTAAACTTTAGTCATTGTAAACAGTTGTGTAGCTGCCACCACAGTCAGGGCAGAACAATCCCGTCACCCAGGAGTTTCCCCAGGCTGTGCCCTTCCCCGCCTGACCTTCAGGTTTTGCCTTTTCAGATGTGTTTGGTGTCTTTCTCTTAGCTTAATATTTTTTAGATTCCTCCATGTTTTTGTGAGTGTGCTATTATTTTGCTCCTTTTTATTACTGAGTAATATACCATCATATAGATATACCACAGCTGTTGATCCATACCAGATTTTTGGCTGTTATAAATAGAAGCTGCTGTACATGTTTACATGCAGGTCTTTTTGTGGATGTATTTTTTCATTTCTCTTGGAGTGCAATTGCTGGGTCATATTGTAATTATTTTTTAGATTCCATATATAAGTGGTAACGTACATTATCTGTCTTTCTCTGTCTGACTTATTTCACTTAGCAAAATACCCTCTAGGTCATCCATGTTGCTGCAGATGGCAAGATGTCATTCCTTTTTTATGGCTGAGTAGTATTTCATTGTGTATATATCCACTCTCTGTGTTTTGATTGGAGCATTTAGTCTATTTACATTTAAAGTAATTATTGATAGGTACGTACTTATTGCCATGAATTGTTTTGGGTTGTTTTTGTAGGTCTTTTTTGTTCCTTTTTCTTTTGTTCTCGTCCCTTGTGATTTTTTTTTTTTTTTTTTTTTGGCTGCATTGGGTCTTCACTGCTGTGCATGGGCTTTATCTAGTTGTGGCGAGCAGGGCTACCCTTTATTGCGGTGCGTGGGCTTCTCATTGCAGAGCACAGGCTCTAGGCACGCAGGCTTCAGTAGTTGTAGCATGCAAGCTCAGTAGTTGTGGCGCATGGGCTTAGTTTTGCTCCACGGCACGTGAGATCTTCCCGGAGCAGGGATCAAACCTGTGTCCCCTGCATTGGCAGATGGATTCTTAACCACTGTGCTACCAGGAAAATCCCTTCCCTTGTGATTTTATGACTGTCTTTAGTGTTATGTTTGGATTCCTTTCTCTTGTGTGTGTGTATCTATTATAGATTTTTGGTTTGTGGTTACTATGAGGTTTATATATAGCAGTCTGTATATATACATGTGATTATTTTAAATGGCCTGGTCTCTTAATTTCAAATGCATTTTAACAACCCTACATTTTACTCCCCTCTCCCCACGATCTGTTTTTGACATTATGTTTTATATCTTTTTGCTTTGTGTATCCTTTACTTATTGTGGATGTAGATGATTTTACTACCTTTGTCTTTTTTTTTTTTTTTTTGCGGTACGCGGGCCTCTCACTGTTGCGGCCTCTCCCGTTGCGGAGCACAGGCTCCAGACGCGCAGGCTTATCGGCCATGGCTCACGGGCCCAGCCACTCCGTGGCATGTGGGTTCTTCCTGGACCGGGGCATGAACCCTTGTCCCCCGCATCGGCAGGTGGACTCCCAACCACCACACCACCAGGGAAGCCCACTACCTTTGTCTTTTAACCTTCCCACTAGCTTTGTATGTGGTTGATATTACTACTTTTACTCTATATTTACTTTAACCAATGAGCTTTTCTCTTTTAACAGTTTTCATGTTTCTGCTTGTGGCCTTTTCTTTTTTGCTTAGAGAAGTCCATTTACCATTTGTTTAAAAGACTATTTTTTCTGCATTGAATTACCTTGATACTTTTTTTTTTTTTAAATCAAATAAGTGTAAGATTCTTCTGGACTCTTTATTCTGCTCCAGTGGTCTGTGTTTCTCTCCTTATGCCAATATCAGATGACCTTGATTTCTGGAACTTCAAGATAATTCTTTTTTTATGTATGTATGTATGTATTTAGTTTTGGCTGCGTTGGGTCTTCATTGCTGCGCACGGGCTTTCTCTAGTTGCGTCAAGTGGGGGCTACTCTTCGTTGCGGTGCATGAGCTTCTCACTGCGGTGGCTTCTTCTATCACGGAGCACGGGCTCTAGGCGCGCGGGCTTCAGTAGTTGTGGCATGTGGGCTCAGTAGTTGTGGCTCACAGGCTCTAGAGTGCAGGCTCAGTAGTTGTGGTGCACAGGCTTAGTTGCTCCGCGGCATGTGGGATCTTCCTGGACCAGGGATCGAGCCCGTGTCCCCTGCATTGGCAGATGGATTCTTAACTACTGCACCACCAGGGAAGTCCCTGGAACTTCAAGATAATTCTTGAAATTAGGTAGTATAAGTCCTCTAATGTTGTTCCTATTTTATAAGAAATTGGGGGGGTATTCTAGAATCTTTTACTTTGCTTATAACTTAGTGACAGGTTGTCTGTTTCTTAAAAAAAGCCTGCAGAGATTTTAACTGTGATTGCACTTACTCTGTAGGTGGGTGAAGGTAGGTTCCAAGCTGTGGTCACAGGACAGCTCTCCACCCACCACGTCTTTGGTTTTCCTTTGCAATGTGTTATAGTGTCTTTTACATCTGTCGTTAAATTTATTCTTAAGTTTTGGTTTTTTTATGTTAGTGGATTCATTTTTATTTTATTTTATTTTATTTATTTTTTAAGGATTCATTTTTAGATTTTACAATTTTGCATTCTCGTGGCTGACACCCCAAAAGACAGACATTTGATAAAGTTTATTCAGTAATAAGTTCAGCAAATGTTTCCAATTGTGAAGCCATCTCATGGGAGGGAGCTTTGCTTGGCCCTCTGCTGCCCTTCACAGGGAAAAGATTCTGTGAATTATTCTTACTTTTTCATGGGACCTGGAGGGCAGGGAGCAGGTATGGTTGTGGAAAAGCAGAAGCTTTGAGACGGTCCTGAGTCCTTGACGCATTTCCTTGTCTCTGTTTAGGCCTCTGTGTCCTGTGCCCCAATAGTAACAACTCACTCCTGGCCTTCCCGGGCACGCACACGGGCCACGTGCAGCTTGTGGACCTGGCCAGCACCGAGAAGCCGCCAGTGGACATTCCTGCCCATGAGGGCGTCTTGAGCTGCATTGCTCTCAACCTGCAGGGAACAAGAATTGCGACCGCGTCTGAGAAAGTAAGTGGGTGTCCCTGCCCCACAGAGGTGCCCCCAGAGTGGCGTCTCCCGCCGTAGGGTGCAGGCTCCCGGGAAACCAGCCGTTCCCTGAAGATCCTGACCCCTGAGAGGCTCTTAGCCACCTTCTCTCAGGAAGCAAGTCATAGTTGACATAGAGAGTCCAAAAGTCATTTTATTTGGTTGTGCCCCATCTGTTTGGCAGTAGAATTAGTGTTTTTCTAACTGGCTGTAGGCATTATAATTAAGATGCCGTTTCTCTGGACAGTGAGTGAACTGATGGCTCTCAGGGTGTGAAACAGCCCGGGGCCTCTGCCAGGGGAGCGTGTGCACGGGGCTCTGAGAGGGCCATGCCTGTGGGCCTGGGCCCTGGGTCTCCCTGACCCTCTCTCGGCCCCTGCCCGCTGCAGTCGGACTAAAGAGACTCCAGTCTGTTCTCGGTAACAACAGAGGGAAAGTTGAGTTTTAGATGATGTGGGTGAGTTTGGGAACGGGTCGGATGGGTTAATGGGTTTGTGAATATAAATCATTTGAAGAAAACTAAAAAGTTGTGAATCTTTGATAATGAAACACTTCACTGTTTTTCAAAGGGGACGCTTATACGAATATTTGATACTTCATCAGGGCATTTAATCCAGGAACTACGAAGAGGATCTCAAGCAGCTAATATTTATTGGTAAGAAAGCACATTATTTTACCCTAGAGAAGGGGCCCTGTGTGATCCGGAGGAGAGTCGGGACTACCCCCACGAGGCGGGCGGGGGCTGCTCTGCTGGTAGGGGCTGTTTTATTAGCTTGTTTTATTATTACTAATTTAACTGTTTACTTATTATGGGAATATACACAAAAGTAGAGAGAATATTATGATTACCATGAACCCATTGTCCTGCATTTGTTAGAATTTGCTTGTTTTATTTCATCTCTTCACTGTCCCTCCAACTTATTTATTTATTTATTTTTAAAAATTTATTTATTTATGGCTGTGTTGGGTCTTCGTTGCGGTGCACGGGCTTCTCATTGCGGTGGCTTCTCTTGTCGCAGAGCACAGGCTCTAGGCACGCAGGCTTCAGTAGTTGTGGCACAGGCTCAGTAGTTGTGGCTCACGGGCTCTAGAGCACAGGCTCAGTAGTTGTGGTGCACTGGCTTAGTTGCTCTGCAGCATGTGGGATCTTCCCAGACCAGGGCTCGAACCCCTGTCCCCTGCATTGGCAGGTGGATTCTTAACCACTGTGCCACCAGGGAAGCCCCCTCCAACTTATTTTTCAGTAGCATCTTCAGGCAAACACTGGAGGCCTAGTTAGCCCATCTGTAGTCATTTCAGCCTCCTGTGAGGTTGACCTGCTCTTTCTGTGGTGGTTGTTACCATGTCCCACAGTGTCTGTAGCTCTGACAGGGCTGCACCCCTGCTTGGGTGGGACTTCGTTCTTTGTGTCTGTGGCCTTTGCAGGTGTGGAGCTGCACTGGGGCCTGAGTGATAAAAACACAGCTAGTATCTGGATGCTGGATGTAGTGTCCTTGGGGCCTCTGGTGCAGCCCGCTCTCCCATCTGTGTGCTCTCGGGCCCTTCCAGCCAGCCTGCGTGACACCCACCTCTACAGGGCCTGGGTTGTTGGAGGGGGGTTTTTCTCCTTCAAGTGGCATGTTTGGGTGGCCTCAGGGCCCCTGGGGTGGCAGGGTGGTCTGCAGGGAGCCCTTTCCCTCTCCCTGGCACTTGAGGAGGGGCTGTGCCCTCGCTTTGACCATCTGGTTCTGTGCTGAGCCCCGTCAGCTGGTCAGGAGGGGTGGTTCTTAAAATGACTGTCCTGACCACGGGGGGTTGAGGTCAGGGCTCACTCCTGCGTCCACATGAGACCCGAGCTTCGTCTGGTTTCTCTGCAGCATTAACTTCAATCAGGACGCTTCTCTTATCTGTGTGTCCAGTGACCACGGCACGGTGCACATTTTTGCAGCTGAAGATCCAAAAAGGAATAAACAATCAAGGTAGGTTTTCCAGTTAGAAGGACATAACATTGCCTGAGTGTTGCCCCACTCAGTCTGAGTCACAGCCGGGATGCTTTTCTTTGGTCGTTCATTTGATTCTCTGAAAACCAGTGCAGATTACTTGATGCTAAGACAGTGGCATCCCGACTTCCCCTTCCACTAGCTCCTTAGAAAATATCTGAGGAGGATCCAGGCACCTTCCAATGAGGTAGAACTTGGTCCTGAACTCCAACCATCATCCGTGTGTTAGCTGTTCAGAAAATTAATTTGGTGGCAGTAGAGCCCTGTGCCCCTTCTGGTGCTGATGGTTTCTGGATTTATAATAAACCCATTTGTAACAACTTAGTTTTTTCACGTGAAAGATAAAAATTAAAAGCAAAAATAGAATTTAAATCATTAAGGCTAAGCCGACATTAAAGAGAGCTGTGTCTCTAACTTTGTTATGTGACCGTAACTTACTTTCTTTGCTTCCTGTCCTCACAGTTTGGCATCAGCCAGTTTCCTTCCAAAATACTTCAGTTCCAAGTGGAGTTTTTCCAAGTTTCAGGTTCCCTCAGGCTCTCCATGCATTTGTGCCTTTGGAACAGAGCCAAATGCTGTCATTGGTAAGTGGTCCTTCCAGAGGAGAGTGGCCTCCAGGTGTGGTCAGCGCCCCACCAGCTCCACTGGTGGCCCTTCCTCTCTCCTGGGGGTCCTGTGCATCCCTCTCAGGGTCCGCACAGCCACCTGCCCTCCGGGGTCTCCCGGGCAGTCAGTGAGGCAGATCATTTGGTCTTGGAACCAGCGACCAAAGAGGGTTCCCCCATCGCCACACTAGCTGAGTAGATGCAGAACCCCCAGAACAGTGGGGTTCTCGGTCGAGTGCCCCCACCACCCACAGATCCCTCGGGGCTGCTCAGCCTGCACTCAGCCTGTGCAGTGAGCTCAGTGCAGGCTGCTTGCTTTCCACCCTGAGTGACATGGTCTCCTCTGCCCAGCGATCTGTGCGGACGGCAGCTACTACAAGTTCCTGTTCAACCCCAAGGGGGAGTGCGTCCGGGACGTGTATGCGCAGTTCCTGGAGATGACCGACGACAAGCTGTGACCCTCCACCAGGAGTGCGAGCACCACAGGCCCTGGGTACCCAGCGGCCCCTCGAGCTCCTGGGAGTGGTGGTGATGGGCTGGGGGGATGGCCTGGGACCTTGTCGCGAAGCCATACGTTGTCGTCTGTTTTCCAAAGCCAGACCTCCCGAGTCCAGTGTTAAAGGAAGAATCTTCAGGGCACGTGGACACTCACGCCCAACTGCTGGCTTTACCTTTCATTCAGCCGTGACGCTCACTTCATTGGTTCTGCCGCATCGGCCACCTGCAGTTGGGGCTCCGGACAAACTGGGGGTACGTGGAAAAAAGGAGGGACAAAGTGAAATTTGTTTGTGGCGACAGATTTCATCATTTTTACTGAGTCTGTAATGGGGAGGTGAACACACGTGTAAGTGTTGGTTCTCACCAGATTTAAGTGGAACAATCATACCGGCAGCCTTAGGAAAGGAGGAAGGAAGCCCTTCTCCCATCTAAACTGAAGAAAGAGGGCATAGGTCTGGCGTCTCCCTCAAGAGCTGCATGTCGTGCGTCCTCGTCTTTTTGGAGCCATTGGAATTGAGGCAGCACCATGCCCACCCTGTGAGCAGTGCCTGTGGCCTCCTGGTGAAACTCTGGGTCAAAGGGAGTTTCCCTGTTACACGTAGGCAACAGAGTAACGCATAGACTTTAAAACTTAGTCATAGAAGAAAGCGTCACTTAATTTGGAGGATACCAAGGGAAACGGGCGTCTCAACAAAGCAGTGCCTGGTTTCTGTGGGCCTGGAGAGGATGCCTCGGCCGGCCGATTCCACTTCCCTTTCTCACCATCTTTTCTCCCCATTTTTAAGACTAGCTGCACACTAACATTCTGGGAATGAGAGGCACATACTTTTTTTAACGTTTGGTAACTAAAATAGGTTATGGGCTCTATATTATTAGTAGTACTTGAGGTATATATTTAATTTTCTTAAATTCCCTTAAAACTTAATTTTATGTTTGATTTCAGGTTGCAAACATTAAAATCTGCAGCAGCAAATTCTCAGTTTGCCAGTTCTTTTACTGTCATGTAATCAGCTAACTTTGTCTGTGGATTTCAGTGTGAAGTATGCATGTTACTTTTATGTGTATTTAATCATGAAATTTAATTTTGCACACTTACTTGTAATGTTTCTTTTAAATAAAAATGACTAATTTTGTTGTACTCTGTACCCATCAAGGGAAAAGAATCGTATGTTACAAAACCAAAGCCCCAGTTTTAGAACCTTGTTGGACTGCAGGCTATAGGAGCGGCCCAGTGCACTTAGTGCCTAAACTGTCCAGGACTGCGTGGGGGCCAGGTGGACGCCCTGCTGCCCGTGTGGGTGGTGGCCTGGCTCGGGGAGCAGGGGGGAAGAGAGTGATGTTCACTAGCGGTTTCTGTCGTCTCTGGTGGGGAAGCTCTGCCTGAAATCCCTTTGGGGGACCCTCCCTTTGGGGGAGACACCAGCGTGGTGTCGGGCCGCCCGTCAGTGTCCGTCTAACGCTAGCCCTAACTTCGGCCCAGGAGTAGGAGGGCTCCTTCACATTTACATCGTCAGTAGTTTATGTTTTCCCCGAATATAATCCCTTTCGTGTTTCCACATATACATTAAACTAGGAAAAAAGTTCCTCCTCACAGCGTGTGGAGGTGCTGCAGGCTGGTGAAGAGCCAGTTCACTGGCCCAGGGAGAGGCTGGACCCAGGACGACCTGTAATGCTCGGCACCTACACTAAGAGCCCACGGTGTGGGAGCATGTCCTGGCTCTGCCACGCCGGGCACAACCTTGCCTCCTTTATAAAATGACAGAACAAGGACATCCTGGGTGGTATGGATGACCACCTAGGGGCTCTGGTTTGTCTTCTTGGGGTTACCCTTCGCGATGGTAAAGGCACCACGTCTCACCTGGGAAATGCCCTGGACGAGGCTTCCAGAGAGCACGGTGAGGTCTGGAAGGCTGAGGCAGCCAGGCACCGTCCACCCTCCCCAGGCCTGTGCGCGTGGCCTCGCTTTACCCTCTCAGGGACGTGGCAGGAAGAGCCATACCTGGCGAGCAGGCTGTTGGGTGAACCTTCCTCGGTCTGTTTAGGACAGCAGCAGACTTGGTTTTTCAAATTGACAACCACTGTTTGTTGCCTTATTTAGAGAAAGGGAGTTGCTCTAAGCCAGTGCTGCCTCCAATTCCTCCCTCAGCTGAGTCCTGCCGGCCCCTGAACGTGGGTACAGAGGGACACAGATGTAAAAGTCCTGTGTCCAGGGCTTCCACAAGCCCCACTTGGTGGCTGGGCTGGACAGGCCTGGTTTGTTTCTCCCCCAAGTGTCCATGTGAATGAACATCCAGGAACCACCTCACAGGGCCCTGCTCACTGGGCTCTTCTGCCTGCTGTCCAGGCCGTGGACGGGGAGGGCTCCTCTGCGCCCTGCAGCCTCCACCCCCTCCCCCCTGCCCCTGGCTTGTCTGTCCCTTTAGTCCTCAGTGGCAGTGCCCCTGCTCACTGCGGCCTGGAGGGTGAGGCCCGCTCCCCTCCTTACTCTGCTTGTGAGACCAAAGCTTCTCATGTTTGCATTTCTTTTTCTGCAGCCAAACCAAACTTCTAGATGAGTTCACACAACTTTGTCCCTGGTCTCTTTCCTTTCTTTCTGTAAGAGGCATTTGAGCAATTACAGTACTTTTGGAACTTGTGCTGAAATTTTCCTCTTCAAAATGGATCAGAAAATACTTACCAAATTACAAAATGTTCATTGTAAGAAAAGAACATAGAGAAGAATGTAAAGTTGGAATCAAAATCGCCCTGAGTTGCCGTCTCCAGAGAAGACTACTCTCGGAAAGCCCACGCCTTCTGGGGTGAAGTCTGTAATTCTCAGCAGCATTATAGGGACCATTCTTTAACTTTTCACAACTCGTGAACATGTCAAAACACTGTAATTGCCCGAAGATGCCTATTTGTATTTTTTGCTTCTATAAACGTTTTGGAAATGGAAATCCTTGTGCATACATGTTTACACACTTGTCCACCTATTTCTTTGAATAGAACTGGAATTGCCAAGCCAGAGGATCTGCACGTATAAGATTTAGTATGTTTGCCACCTTGCCTGCCATGATTCTGTCAGCTTCAACAGCCAACACCTCACTTGCTCACCGGGACCAGGCTCTGAGCATGAGCTTTTTAATCTTTGATGGAGAAAAAAGATCGATTTCTAGCCAGGTTGAACATTTTGGAATACCTTTGCTGGCCATCCGTAATTATTTTGTAAATTGCTTACTCATGCCTTCGACTATATTTCTGTTGGTGTATTTTGTCTTTTTTATTGATGAGAACTTTTAAAATAATCACCCCTTGTCGTTTTTTTCACTTTGGGTTTATTTCAGTTTGAGGGGTTTTACTTTGCTGTGTATGTATCTTGAATTTTTACATAGTCTGATCTATCAGCCTTTTTCCTTTATGGTTTCTAGTATTGGCCTGTGATTAAAACAAAACATTTTTCACTGGGTTCGATGTACAGGTCTTATTTTCATAATTCAGTCTGAGCGTAATTTCCAAACACGTAATGGGGAAAGGGCCTCATCTTCCTGCGCCGGTGGGTGAGGCATTGCTCAAGCCAAACCAAGCCAGGAATGACTCAACCCCAGGGCCTCTTCCTGCCCTGGGTTGTGGTATCTCATGCACCTTAGTGCTCTTTTCTGGTTTGGATGAAAATGATGCAGTTGCCCTACTACAATGCCATTTATCAACTGATTCATTTGTTACGCACGGACTTACTGTACTACTTCACAAAGAACTGTGTTCTGGTTACATGGCTCAGCTGATCGTAAGCATCCTTAAGCATTTTTTTCCCAGATGAACTTTAAATGGAATAATAGCTAAAAATAGAATTTTATTGGAATTCCAAAAACTCAAAAATGATTGTTTCTGAAGTGCTGAGGGACAGAATGTATCAGGATTTAATAAATATTTTCTCCCCAACAGTAACGTGGTAACATCACTGAGGACACCGTAAGTGCACTGTCATTCATATTTGTTTTTTTTAATGACAAAGCTATTCAACTCGTGTGGAAAGAAGCTGTGAGTCTTCCTTTTGTTCTTCCTGTGTCCTGTTTCAATATGATAAAAATTATTTTATGAAATTACAATTTGGAAACTATGGTATGTCTACATTTGCTTTTCTTTGTGTTTATCATGCATGGGGCTTGCTGAGCTTCTTGAAACTAGATTTATGGCTTTCATCAAATTTGTGAATTTCAGCCATTTCCTTGAATAATTCTTCTGCTACTGTCTCTTTCCTATTGGGATTCAAGTACACATGTATAACACCTTATATTGTCCCACTCTGATCATTGAGGCTGTTCATATAGTTTTTACAGTATTTTTTCCTGTTTTTAAAGATAGCATTGGGACTTCCCTGGTGGTGCAGTGGTTAAGAATCCACCTGCTGATGCAGAGGACATGGGTTCGATCCTTGGTCCAGGAAGATCCCACATACTGTGGAGCAACTAAGCCCATGCGCCACAACTGCTGAGCCCACGAGCCACAGTTACTGAAACCTGTGCGCCCTAGAGCCTGCGCACTGCAATTACTGAGCCCACGTGCTGCAACTATTGAAGCCCACGCACCTAGAGCCCGTGCTCCACAAGAGAAGCCACTGCAATGAGAACCCCATGCACTGCAACAAAGAGTAGCCCCCGCTTACCACAATTAGAGAAAGCCCACGCGTGGCAACGAAGACCCAACGCAGCCAAAAAATTTAAAAATTTTTAAAAATTAAAAAAAATTAGCATAATTTAAAAATGACCTATTACTGCCCACTCTGCTTTCAAGACTGTACCATGTACTTTAAACTTTAGATGAATCTGTCAGTTCTAAAATTAGTTTCTAATTCTTAACTAAGCTTTTTCATTTGCTCATTCACATGAACAATCTTTCTTTACGTCCTTGTGCATATTTGTAGGACATAAGTTAAAATCTTTGTAATTCTCACATTTGGATTTTCTCAGAGCAAGTCTCCATTGATTTTCTTTTATTCTGTGTATGAGTCACATTAACCTGTGTGTCTAGTACTTTGGGGTTGTACCTTGGACATTGCAAATGGTATGTGTGTTGTTATGGATTCTGTTATGTTTCTCTGAAAAATGCAGGTTTTTTTCTTTAAGCACTCTGGACCCACCTGAACAGTCAAGACAAGAGTGAGGCAGACGAGGTGCTGAGAACACCAAGTTTAAGGAGGCGCATGCTCGCAGCTTCATGCCACTGGGAATGATTGTGTCGTTTTGTCTGATGGTCTCTTTGTTAATGTGGTGAATCACATTGATTTTTTTAAATTAGTTTTTATTTATTTTTGGCTGCATTGGGTCATCGTTGCTGCACGGGCTTTCTCTAGTTGTGGCGAGCAGGGGCTACTCTTCGTTGCAGTGCGTGGGCTTCTCATGCGGTGGCTTCTCTTGCTGTGGAGCACGGGCTCTAGGTGCACGGGCTTCAGTAGTTGTGATGCGAGGACTCTAGAGTGCAGGCTCAGTAGTTGTGGCCCACGGCCTTAGCTGCTCCGTGGCATGTGGGATCTTCCCGGACCAGGGCTCAAACGCGTGTCCCCTGCATTGGCAGGTGGATTTTTAACCACTGCACCACCAGGGAAGTCCCAAGACTACATTTCTTGTCATTCGTGATCACTGAAGTCTGTTACTTTAGCTTGTGTTCAGCTAATGTTTTGTCACAGATTTCCTTATGTTCCTGGATCCAATAAGATTAAAAAAAAAGAAGCTATTCTGCCCTTTTAAATCACCTGACCCATGCTGCCAGGGAAGCTACTTCAGGTTGTGGGTGTTAAATAATGGCCAGATCTGAACCAGCCCCTCAGCAAACCGCCAGGCAGATTAAAATACACAACTCAGAATTTTGGAGGAGAAAGTCCCTATTGTCCACCCTGACTTCAGCAAGCTGTACCAGGAACGTGGGGTGCTGTCCCCATGGCTGTCTGCCACAAGGCTGGATGATGGGGGATGGTAGTTGCTACGTGAAATGCCAAAATTCACTGCAATTTACCAGCCTTTCTATATGGAGCACTCCCCTGGATATTGCAAGTGTTTGCGTAGACTCCATAGTTCCCAAATAGTTAATTCAGACAGTTCTTACAAGCTCAGTAGCTGATTTGATGGGGGGACAATTCCTGGAGCTTATCTATGTTGGAAGGTTTTGAGTTACAAATTCAATTTGTTGACAAGTCTATTCTGTCTACCTATTTCTTTAGTAAATTTGGTAGTTTGTGTATTTCGAGGAATTAGTCTGTTCCATCTAAGATGTCAGATTTATGAGCACAATTTTTCATAGGATTCCTTTATTATCCTTTTTACAGATGTGGATGTGGTAATGAAGCCTGCAATTAAGGTTCAGTATTACGTGCTGCCTTAACATTTGGTTCAGCTGGGAAGGCCTGGAATGGCCTAACTACAAGTTCTGCTACCCACTCTACTTCCATGGATAAAGCCCCCCCAGCCAAACAACTCTCCTTATCAAACAGAACAGGTGCAGTTCCTGCTTATCCCTGAGTAAGCATTTTCAGTTCCCTTCCAGCTCATGGGGTTATTCAAACAATCACATCCTCCCGGAATGGGGTCCCGCACTGTTTTTTTTTTTTTTAAACATCTTTATTGGAGTATAATTGCTTTACAATGGTGTGTTAGTTTCTGCTTTACAACAAAATGAATCAGTTATATATATACATATGTTCCCATGTCTCTTCCCTCTTGCTTCTCCCTCCCTCCCACCCTCCCTAGCCCACCCCTCCAGGTGGTCACAAAGCACCGGAGCTGATCTCCCTGTGCTATGCGGCTGCTTCCCACTAGCTATCTACCTTACGTTTGGTAGTGTATATATGTCCATGCTCTCTCTCGCTTTGTCACAGCTTACCCTTCCCCCTCCCCATATCCTCAAGTCCATTCTCTAGTAGGTCTGGGTCTTTATTCCTGTCTTACCCCTAGGCTCTTCATGACAATTTTTTTTCTTAAATTCCATATATATGTGTTAGCATACGGTATTTGTCTCTCAGTCCCCAACTCTTGATACTACAAAGCCTGCCTCCTGTAGCCCTAGGTTATTCACTGTGTTCCCAAGTGACGCCCATGTGATCCTACTTGGCTTGCAGTGTCCTCAGGTGTGCGTATGTGTGACTGATAAACTACAGTTCATCTCATCTGGCCAGTGTCATAGTGTCACGTCCAGCCACCCCCATGTACACAGGGTGGGAATACTGCCTCCATAATAGGGTGAATAGGTGGTAGGTAGAGCAACGGAGCTTATCACAGAGAGCCCATCTCTCATTCCTGATGGTGGTCATTTGTATCCTCTCTTCCCTCCGTCATTCCAGTCGAAGTTAATTTGTTGATTTTTTTTTTTTTTCAAAGAATCAGCTTTGATTTCATTGATCTTTTTTTCTCCTTATTTATTTTTTCAATTTTTGCTGATTATTTGCTATGGGTTATATTCATTCTTTTCTAGTTTAAGGTAGAATTGTAGATGACTGAATTTTAGGTTTTCTTTGTGCTATAAAATTCCCTATAAACACTTTTAGCTGCATTTCACAAATTTGATATATTTTCATGTTCATTCTGTTACAATTATTTTCTAATTCCCTTTAAGACTTCCTGTTTGAATCATGGATTATTTCAAAATATGATGTCTAATTTCAAAACATTTGAGGATTTAAAAAATATCTTTATTATTGATTTCTAGTTTAATTCCCTAATTGTCAAAGAGCATACTATGTATGATTTTAATTCTTTAAAGCTTGTAAGTTTTGTTTTATGACCCAAGGTTTGGTCTATATTGGTGAATGTTCCATGTGCATTTGAGAAGAATGCGTTATTCTGTTGAGTAGAATGCTCTATCAATGGCAATTACATTGACTGGTGTTGCTCAGAGCTTTTATATAGCCTTGCTGACTTTCTGTCTACTTATCAATTACCTAGAGAGGAATGTTGAAGTATCAAAATGTAATGTGGATTTATTTATTTTAGTTCTTTCAGCTTTTGCTTCATTTATTTTGTTACGTTGTCTTGCAGAATTGTTCCTTTTATCATGATGAAATGCCCATCTTTATCAGTGATAACTTTCCTTGGTTTGAAGTCTGCTCTCTCTGAAAATAAAGTAACTACTCCTGGGAATTCCCTGGCGGCCCAGTGGTTAGGACTCTTGTGTTTTCACTGCTGAGGCGTGGGTTCAGTCCTGGTCAGGGAACGAAGACCCCTCAAGCCGCGCGGCACTGTCAAAACAACAACAAAAACTACTCGTGCTTTTTTTTTCTTATCAATTTATTTGTTTTTATTTTTGGCTGTGTTGGGGTCTTCATTGTGGTGTGCGGGCTTCTCATTGTGGTGGCTTCTCGTGGAGCACGGGCTCCAGGTGTGCAGTCTTCAGTAGTTGTGGCACGCAGGCTCAGTAGTTGTGGCTCGCGGGCTCTAGAGCGCAGGCTCAGTAGTTGTGGCACACGGGCTTAGTTGCTCCACAGCACGTGGGATCTTACTGGACCAGGGCTCAAACCCGTGTCCCCTGCATTGGCAGGCAGATTCTCAACCACTGTGCCACCAGGGAAGCCCCTCCTACTTTCTTTTGTTTTTGTTTTTTTTGTTTTTGTTTTTTGCGGTACACGGGCCTCTCACTGTTGTGGCCTCTCCCGTTGCGGAGCACAGGCTCTGGGCGCGCAGGCTCAGCGGCCATGGCTCACGGGCCTAGCCGCTCCGCGGCATGTGGGATCTTCCCGGACCGGGGCACAAACCCATGTCTCCTGCATTGGCAGGCGGACTCTCAACCACTGCACCACCAGGGAAGCCCCCTCCTACTTTCTTTTGATTAGTGTTAGCATGATGTCTTTTTTTCCATTAATTTACTTTTAATCTATATTAAGTGTCTTTATATTTAAAGTTTCTTGTAGACAACGTATAGTTGAGTCTTGCTTTTTGATCCACTCTGACAATCTATGTGTTTTATTGGTATATTTAGACCATTGATGTTCAAAGTGATTACTGATATAGTTGGATTAATATCTACCACATCTGTTATTGTTTTGTATTGTCCTTGTTTTTTGAAAATGTTATGCCTAGGTAGTTGTTTTTTGCATTTATCCTGATTGGTATTCTCTGAGCTTCCTGGATCTGGGGGGAAATTCTCATTCATTCTTGTTTCAAACATTTCTTCTGCTCCTTTCTTTCTGGTACTTCCATTTTCTCTAGTACTCCTGTAACACATAGGTTATACCTTATGTAGCTGCCCCCACAGTCCTTGGATGTTCTGCTTTTTATTTTTATTTTTCCCAGTCTTTCTTCTCTTAGCTTTTTACTTGTGAAAGTTTCTATTGATGCATCCTGAAGTGCAGAGATTCTCTCCTCAGTTGTGTCCGGTCGACTAGCAAGCCCATCACAGACACTTCTGTTACAATGTTCTTTATAGTTCTTTAAGGATTTCCGTCTCTATGCTTACATCGCCTATTTGTTCTTGCATGCTGTCTACTTTATCCATTAGAGTCCTTAACATATTAGTCCTAGTTGTTTTAGATCCCGTCTGATAACACGAACACCCCTGCCACGTCTGGTTGCGATGCTTGCTCTGTCTCTACAAATTGTTTTCCTTTTAGTTAATACTTGTAATTTTTTCTTGACAACTGGATATGATGTACTGGATAAAAGGAGCTGCTGTACACAGGTCTTCAGTGACGTGGTAAGGTGCAGGATGGGGGTGGGGCAGGGCAGCGGTGTACAGTCCTATGGGCAGGTCTCAGGGAGCCTGTGCCTCTGGGCTATGAACTACATAAGAGTTTCTCAGGTTTTCTTCCCTCTTAGATGGGACAGGGTGGCTAGAGTGGGCTGGTTGGGAATTTCCCTTCTAGGTCAGGTAGGCTCTGGTTAACTCTTTTCTCCTGAAGGCAGGCTTTGTTAAGAACGCAGTACTCTAGGGACTTCCCTGGCGGTCCAGTGGTTAAGACTTCACCTTTCAATGCAGGGGGTGTAGGTTTGATACCTGGTCAGAGTGCTAGGATCCCACATGCCTTGTGGCCAAAAAACCAAAAAACAAAGCAGAAGCAATATTGTAACAAATTCAATAGACTTTAAAAATGGTCCACATCAAAAAAGAACCTAAAAAAAAAAGTGCTCTGGTCTATTTCAAACATGGTTCCTTTCCCCTCCCTTGGTTTTTTCCAATATTTTCTGTGAGAACCTGGTTGAGTTTCTGGAAGTAAAATGTACAAAAGTGTGGGGAACCCCTAAGACTGGGTTCCCCTGGGGCATTAACTCTCAGAGTTGTCCAGCAGTTGACTGCTCACAGGGGAGGTTTTTGTAGCCCAGCACCGGTCCCCGTGGTAGTCTCCACTCCTGTGTTCGCCCATCTGTCTCTCGTATCTTGGGGGTAGTGGTTTGCCCTGCACCCTCACCTCTCTTAGCTCCAAGACGAGTTGTTGATTTTTGGGCTGTTGCACTATTTATGTGTTAGGAGTAAGTGGCAGCTTCCCAGCTCCTTACACGTGGAACCTGAAACCAAAGTCCCTGCTTCATTTATTTTGAGGCACTGTTGTTGGGTGCTTGGAACCCTAGGGCTGTTGTGTGTCTTGGTGCATTGACCCTGTATCATTATGTAACGTCTTTATGCCTGATAGTTTTCCTTATTCTGAGGTCTACTTTGACATTAATATAGTCACTCCAACTTTCAAGTGTTCACAGGATATACTTTTTCTATCCTTTTACTTTTAACCTATCCATATTATTTAAAGTAAGTTGGGTTTTATTTTTTGATCCAACTGACACACTCTTAATTGGTCTATTTAGACTATTTATATTTAATGTAATTATTGATAAGATCCTACCATATTATTGTTTTTTGCTTGTCCCCTCCCCTTTGGGTTCCTGTTCTCTGCCTTCGTGTTATTTCAAAATAAATTTTAGCATTCCATTTTAATTTACCTTTTGGATTTTTCCTTTACCTTCGTTTGGTATTGGGATTGCACTAGTGACTACAACAGACAAAGCTAGCTTTTCAGTCTACCTAAGAATGTTTTACCACTTCAGTGTAGAAATGTAGAGACCTACAAACCTTTGCCTTCCTCCTTTATATTGTACTTTTGTCAATATGTGTTAAGTTTACATACACTGAAAACCCTGATAGACAATGTTAAAACTTTTACATTGGAAAGTTAGAATATTTTAAAGAAATTAAGAGGAAAAACTAGTTATTATAGTTGCCCAGATATTTACCATTTCTGTTGATCTCTTCCTTCATTCCTGAAGTTCCAAAGTTTCTGTTATTTACTTTTTGCCTGAAGAATGTCCTGTAGCGTTTCTTTTTGAGCAGCTCTACTGGTTAAGAATTCTTAGTTTTCCTTCATCTAAGAATATCTTTTAATCTGCACTCCTGATATTTTCTATGGATATAGTATTCTAGATTGAGTTACCTTAAGCCCTTTAAAATTTTTCTAGTCATAGGGCCTCCATGGTTTCTGATGAGAAATTTGTATTCAGATTGTTACTCTGTATATAGTAAGTAACTTTTCTTTGGGTGCTTTCAAGATAAAATGTTTTCAGTGTCAGTAGCCAGTGGTGTGTCTTGACATGGTTTTTCTTTGAATTTATCCTGTTTGTGGAGCTTTGTGAATCTTTACAATTATATCTGGGACATTTTTAGGCATTGTTATTATTATTATTATTTTTAAAACACCAATGTCTTTCTCCTCTTGCTGTGAATTCATTAACCCAGGGTATATTTGATCTTTTTATATTGTCCCACAGGTCCCTGAGGCTAAGGTTCGTTTGTTTCCCAGCATTTTTCTGTTGATCCACCGAATTTTTCATTTGTTAAGTTCTATAGCTTTCGGTTCAAGAGCGTTTGTCCTTACTTCATGGAGTCTGGTTACAGTAATTAAAGCCATAGAAAGCTAATGTCCTTTTCTGATTATTCCAACATGCTTAAGTTGACATCTCTTTTCTTTCCCCTTAAGAGATTTTCCTGGCTCTTTGTACACTGTATTTTTGAACTGTATTCTGGACATTGTTCATTTTATGAAGCTCTGAGTCCTGTTTAAATCCTGTAGAGAATGTAGAATCTTTTTTTTTTTTTTTAAGCAGGCAAATAACCTGGCTAGGTTCAGAATAAATGTGCCGACCTGCCCTCTGTGGGTTGTGGTTTGGGGTCAGTTGTTGGGGGTCAGTTGTTTCCCAAGCTCTGCAGTGCTATTTGGGGCCATTCTTCACGGGAGTTCAATTAATAAAGACTTTGCTTTGCTTCCTCAGTCAGTTCCAGGCATGTGCAGCTGAGGGTGAGCCCAGGATGCCATACACAGCCCTAGAGAATCTTTCTCTAACTTCCTGTCTCCTGGGTACCCGCTTTCCTGGCCCTTGGCTAAGTCTCAGGCTTTAGCCTCCCTGCGATGTTGCACACTCCTTGGGGCCAAAGAAAAGTATTTCTCCCTCCTGCCCCCAACTTCTTTGGACTAGAAGTGTCCCCTTTCCCAATTCCTCTTCTCTGAGTCCTCAGTGTCTCCAGGGCTCCTGCTTACAGGTATACAGTTTTGTGATTCCCCTCCACGTGTCCCACAGGGGCCCCCTTCCCTTGTGAGGGGAAGGCTTCTCTTGGGTATTCTGATGTTCATTCCTAACATGCAGTTCTGATATTCAGGCTGTCCTGGAGTCTACATCAGGAGATACAAGAGGGGAGAAAAATTCAGGAAAATAATGACCACGTTGGTTGTTCTTCCAGTTTTAACCCCCTTGCTACTATTTCTTTTTCAGAGGACTGTGACAGTTGCTTTATTTATTCAGCCAATGGGTGAGACACAGGGCAGAGACCTCAGAAAGACATTTCTAAAATCAGAAAATTTTGTGCCCACAGGTTTAGTCATCTCATCAGAGATCACCTGAGAGACCCATGTTAAAATCTAATTTTGTATTGCTATGGATGTAAACATAGAGGGGTAACAACAAGAGGCAGTATTCCACAGAGACCTACGGTGAGTGCTAGCCAAGAGGCTACAGTTTAAATCACGACATACTATGGGTTCTTTCACCTCCCATATTTAGGACTGAACTTACCATATGGCAACTGCACATAGCTTCATGACATGCCCCAATGCCTTCCCTTTTTTTTTGGGCCGTGCCGCATGGCATGCGGGATCTTAGTTCCCTGATCAGGGATCAAACCTGTACCCCCTGCAGTGGAAGCTCAGAGTCCCAACCACTGGACCACCAGGGAATTCCCCCCTATATCTTCCTTAGAGACTGAATGTGGGCCTCTCCGCAATAACTAACATGGCTTTTGCTACATGAAAGACCTCTTATCAGAGTTACTGAATTGTTTCCTATACCTGAAGGCCTCCTGCCTTCAACATCTTTTTCTTGGGTAAAGGTAGGTTATCCTGTACGATAGCTCTATTTGACTCAGTTTAACTTCAACAAGGCGACCCTAATGAATTACCAGAGGAGCTTTTCCTGAGTGAGAAGGGGGAGGTAAGACCTAATGCACTTTAAAGCATCTACAAAATGGACTGCACCTAAGAGCCTGTGCTCTGTGACAAGAGAAGCCACTGCAATGAAAAGCCCGCGCACCACAACGAAGAGTAGCCCCCGCTCGCTGCAACTAGAGAAAGCCTGTGTACAGCAATGAAGGCCCAATGCAGCCAAAAAATAAATAAAATAAATACATTTGTTAAAAAAAACAACATGGACAGCAGATCTGAAAAAAACATTTAGGAATGCTCCCTTTTGTTAGGAGAGAGAGTCTCAGTACACGAAGAGCAGCTCTTTTACGCTAATAGAACTGTTTTTACACTAGGGCATCAATGTCAAGAACAAAACTCCATGTGAACACTCTGTGCTTGAGCTTCATTTAGCTCCCAAAGGGGACTTCGTGTCATTTCAGTATTCTCCCTTCCTATTCCTACCCCTCAGGACATCAGCAATCCATACCTTCTAGGAGCTGGACAATCCAAGTGTTAACAGTGTGGGGACCGGAATACCATGTGCCTATTTAGACAAGATTTTCATCTCATGGGAGGATGTATCTCAGGCTGTTTGCAATGATCTTTCTCAAGCTGAGGCGCAAGTCTGCAGAAGAAATGGCAGCTACAACTAGAACCTCAAAGTAAGTTTGAAAACTCTAACATGATGGATTGAAAGCCAGCAAGACTGTTATCGCTGCCTGTGACCCAATGCCCTTTTCACACGCAAACACTCAATGCCCCCTTTCTTCTGGTGGAGTCAAGAAGCCTGAACTGCTGTCCTCACAGCAGCTCCTTCGAATACTCGCTCCAGTGCTCTAGGCCTTTGGTGTGCTCAGAGAGCATTTAAAAAAAGCAAAAAAGCATGCCTGCTTAAGCTTATCAAAATGACAATGATACTCTGTATTCAATTAAAATTAATAAAAATATTTTATTGAATTTCAGGAACTTGGTACTTTTAAAATTTCAAATCTTTGCACACAAATCACCACTATACCTTCTAGAATAGTGGAGGTTAGGACTTGAAGATTGTCACTTGTCTCTTTGTGTAACATAGCACAGAAATCCCAAGTCCTGACACGCCCCACCCCCTTCTGACCATGGCCCCCTCTACTCTGTTGTTCTAGGAGAGGACGATGAGAGGTGTGATGCATTTAAGGAGCTCAGCTGTCCGGGTGGAGACTCAACTGACGTGAGAGGAAGATTAATCCAAAAACCATGCATAGACACCTTGGGATGCGCCACATCACTTGGATCACGTGTGAGTTTCCCTTTTGTATTTTTGTCTGGTTCAGGGCAAAGCTGCTGAAATGAAATTTCTAGTCCCTGAGGGAGCTCAGAAGTTTGGCAGAAGTCAAAGCAGAGACTTTTTGAAATGAGACACTTAGGAACCACCAGTGGACAGCCGGGCGGGAGTGAATTGCAATGTGACTGTTGATGTAGCACCAGGCATCAAGTGGAGCCACAAGGACACACTCAGTGACTCCTGGGTGTTGAAGGGCTCCTGGGGATTCAAAGCTAAATTTAAAAAAATTTTTAAGTGCCCAGGACACGGTAGTTTGTTAATCTATGTTTTCCTTTTCCTGCCCTCTCCTTGATATTCTTAAATTCCTGTGTGCCAATGAATGAGCCAAATGAATAAGACAGAAGGAAAAAGGAAAGAGAATGCCCCACCTTTGAAAAAGGCATGCTCTAGCTCCCAGCAGCCAAAACTAACCTTCTCCCTTCTTTAAATTTGAGAACAGGGTACTTTTTCTTACCTATAAACCAAGCAGAAATCCCTCCAGGCCCATAAAGTCTACATTTTAGGCTCAGAAATAATCAACTGATGGACTGGGCTTATGCAGGGAAAATCTACCCGAGTCTTTCTGGACGGCTGTGGAGATGCGTCTCCTGGAGGACGCACAAGGCATTTGCTTAGTGTTGCCCAGGCCATCTCCCCATCAGGGTGGCCTTGTCCACTCACCTCCCCAGAGCTCAAGGTTAGGGGGCTGCGGTGGCCATGACTAAGGTCTGGAGCACTCAGTGGAGTGACCCGATCCCACATGTAGGACACAGCAGATCCGAATTATTTTGCAAATTGCAAACCTTCTGAGTAAAAAGAAAAAAAATATACATTCCAAGGTATCTGTAAAGTGCTGGGAGATGCAGCTTGCTGCCCTGAGGTGCTCTGATCCATCCGTGCTGCAGTCTGCAAGTTAGATTTTGCTACTGTCACACACGTGGTCTCATTCACATGATGGTTTCGTTTTTATTTTTTAAATGGCTGAGTTATAAATCCAGCTAGTGTGCAGTAATTTCATAATTTTTAATATGCATTATCTGCAACAACATTGTGACAGCTCCATACCGTGGATTGACACACAATACTTAGAACAGGTTTATCATATTTGGTCTTTAGGTAAATAATAACTGTTTTAAAATTGCCTAAATATACCATTCTGAGCTGTTTCATTCCACCAGGAAAATACAGGGGTTTTTTCCTCTCTTTAAAAAAAAAATTAAATACCAAAATAACTACATTTAAATAAATAATGACGATGACATTTAAAAATTCACAATAAGGCCAAAGCCCTCTTTCTGTTTGCATGCTGCTCAGCTCTGACCCCCAGAACCCTCTGGAAAGGTGAGTGGCTTTCTTCTGGAGGTACATGGGCTGAGGCCGTGCGGGCCTCCTACTTCTCATTCTCTCACCTTTGTTTCCTTTCCTTTCGCTTTTATTTTTTGTAGGAGAGAAGTCAGCCTTAGTACTGAATTCAGTTCTAAAAGGTTGAGGGGAATTTCCTATTACAAATCAGAAAGCAACCTAGGTGTTTCCAATGCTTACCGGGACAGAGGGTGCCTGCTTCCAAGACCCTTGTATCAACAGGCAGCTTCTGCTCCACCCCAGCAGCTGCTCCTGCCGTGAGGGGGGCAAACCGCACCATCATCGGGTGGCCGGCTGGTCGGACGATGCCGAGAGCTGGTGACGGCACCTAAAATAGCGAACGTGCCACGGAGAGATCTGTGATGTTTGTTTGAAAAGGGTGTGTGATAAAAGATTGAATCTTTTTTTCCAAATGAAGAAGTAATAGTTCTTTTGTTTTAAACATACACAATACATAGGAGACTTGTTTTACTTAGAGTGGAAAATTATGCCAGGGACAAAGTCAACACAAAGAAACAAACAACAAAAAGTAGCAAGAAAGAGAAATGGGTAAGTGCAGCTCCGCGAGCCTGGCAGCTCTTTCCGTCAGGGTTACAAGTGGCCCGCGGGTGTCCGTCTGTGTGTCTGTCCGTCTTACACACGGAAATGGAGGTGGATTAATTCAGGTAACTGCTCTAACGTGGAAAATTTGTAGATGTCAAGTAGCTCCACTTAACTTAAACAGGACAGACAAAAGTAAATCATTCCATAGGCTGAAAACAAACAACAAAAACAAACAAAACTACTTTGTTTCTTCTCCCCAAATGAAATCCACACAAAAGGTCCTGTGTGATTCCAAAATTACCAGAGTAGAAATGGAGTGATCTGAAATGTCAAAGACCCCATTATTTTGTAAAGAAAGAAAGTACACCTCAAAATATTCTAATTCCACGTGTGAACAACAAAATACTGTCTTGTCTACTGGTGGCGGGGTGGCTCCGGCCCAGCAGGCCTGCTCGCACCGGGTGCGTCCTCCCTCGGAAGGACTGAGAGTATCTACTCGGAACTAAGCTGAGCGCTGGGCGGGGAGACACTGCCGGAGCCCAGCTTTGCTGCGTGTGGTTTTGTTCAGGGGTGACTTCAGTCTTTAAATTAAGGAGTTTTAAGGCCACCTGGGTTTGTGTTTCCAGTGCTGAGGTGAAGTCCAACCGCAGGGCCCTCTACCCACCGAGGGAACGCGCTCTGAGCGTCGGTGAGAGGCAGTGTCTCCTTTTGGCACCACAGAGTTGACGTTAAAGTGAGAAACACTCTCCTGGCCGCTAGTTCTGGACGCCCTTCTCCCGCACGGCTGCCGGCGGCGCATCCATGCTCAGGGCGATGACGAGGCCCTCGCCATCTTCTGTCTTGACCCGCTTTAGCTCTGGCTGCTCCGCCGGGTCGCCGTTCTGGCGCTTGGTGGGCAGGGAGGCCGACGCCGAGGCGTGTGTCGCCAGCATGTGCAAGGGACTCGCCGCTGCTGTGGAGAGACAGTGAGTCAGCGCCCATGCTTCTGGATGGACCCTCGTCCCCACCACACATTAACCGCGTGAACAGTGAGTCTGTTTGTTTATGAACAGCCGGCATCTGTTTATTGCTTCCAATCGTGTGCTGTCTTGCTGAAGCGAGAGGAGGGGTAAAGGGACTGAGGCAGAGGTGGGGCACAGAGCAGATAGCTTTGCTGTTTTGGCCCATGGGCTGCTGCCGGCTTCTCCCCGATGCAGAGTCCCCAAACCCAGAAGGGGATCGGGGTGCAGCAAGCCAAGCCTGCATCGGAGCCGCACACCTTCTCCTGAGCCCAGCCTGTAGGGAGGGAGCTCTGCGCGCCCTGGGCCGGCTTCCCCACACCCCTCCACCCAAGCCCTTCTTCTCTCCAGTCTTCATTACAGAGGGGGCCTTCCTCCTCATGGGGCTCTCACTGGGCACAAGGGTCTCCACCACCTCTGATCTCACCTGCCTTGTGCTCTGCACAACCAGGCAAACTGGTCGTCCCACACCTGGAAGTGCTGCTTCCTCCAAGGGGGAAAGCAGGCCTGGGCTGGGAGGAGCCTGGAGCTATTCCACTCAGAGGGGCTTGGGGGTGAGTGGGGGGTGGGATGTGTGCTGGAGGATGCACAGTGACCTGGAGAAGCAGCATCCTGTCCAGGAAGACCCCTGCCCTCCCACCCCATGCCCTCATGCCCCAAGGGAGGTTTAGGACCATGGCAGCAGGTGGCCAGATGGAGAAAGATAAGTGCACAAAGAGCTGGGAACAGCGACCCTGTCTCCTGAGCACGCCTGAGTTCCAGCAGTGACACGCGTGCTGTCCTGCCACACTGATGTTAGTAAGTAGACATTACGGCTGCTGCAATTCATGACAGTTTGCTCTGCATGCTGCATAAGAGCTGTAAGTATAAGGAGTTTACGCCAAGCTTTATAACTTTAGGTGTTTAACATACTGCTTTAGCTGGCACGGGGATTACAGAATTTCCTCTCAAGAAATGGAACTTGAAGCTAAGTGAGATGAGGGAGGGTCTACAAAATGAGAGACAGGAAGCCACGGGACACAGACTGAGGTCAAAGAAAGGGCAGCTCTGACACTGCCAGGATGCCAGTGTCTCCACTTTGATCTCCAGATTCAACACCATTCCAATCGAAAGTCCCAGTAGGAGTTTGTGTAAGGAAATTTCACGTGCATGCCTTTAGGGAACAAAGGGACCAGCAGCTGGACCCTGGTTAACATGGGGCCTCTGACCACCTCCAGTGTCATCTCTCAAGAACGACTGCTGTGTCACTTTCATGAATAAGGGCATGTGTGGTGCTGGGGCAGCACTGCCACGGAGCCTGGGTTCTTCCAGCAGGACACACACTTCACTGCTGCAGTCCATGGCAGAGACCCAGAGCCTTGGCTAGTCTAGGAGCTGCCCCATTCTGGCTTGAATAAATGCTATTTCAGGAGGATTTAGTGGTTGTAGAATCAGAGCAGAATGGAGTTAACGGTAGATCAGTGCAAACGGTCAAAGCCTGAAAAATGATGTGACTGGAAGAAGGGGCTGGTGTGCTGGGGCGGGGCAGCAGAGAGCAGGGCCTGCTGTCTGGGAGGCAGGGATGTGGGTGGAGCCTGGGTCCCAGATTCCCAAGCAGGCATGGCGTGGTTCCTAGGCCAGGCTGAGCAGGGTCTTCCGCTAACTGCATGAACTGCAGACCCTTAAGAAAGGTGACAGAAAGAAAAGGACCAGGACAGTGAGGGAGACTGAGGAGTGGGCAGAGGAGAAATCTCAGCAGGAAGAGTGCAAAGGGGCACTCAGGCTACAGTGAGCAGGTGGGACGCCACCTAAGCACGGTGTCGGCCCAAGACTCCGTATCTGACCAAAATGATGAGGAGTCGTTGAAGAAATAACACAGCCATAACCATGCTAGTGAACCACACATGTGCAACTGTGACTGAAGCCAGGGCCAAGAGCCCACCTCACAGCTGGACTCACCCTACCTCTCCACTGCCCATGAACACCAGGCATCAAAATGCCAGGCTTTCCTTTCCGTGCCCTCCTTATGCCCGTGGTGGCAGTAACTGGAGCTCAACGCACGTTCCTGGGGAGACGGGCTTCCTTTCCCAAGGGTGAGAGGGCAGCTGTGACAATGTGCTATGACAATGTGCTGCACCGGGGCGCTCTCGAGAGGCCACGCAGGTGCCCACAGAGCAGGGAGAGCACCATGTTCCTGTTGGGGGTACTCTGCCCTCAGTCACATGGTGCCTCAGCAGGAGGGTGACTCAACTCCAGGGTCACATTCCAAGGGGACGCCAGGCACCATCCTGACCCCTCTCGCCCCCCCACCCATCTAATTAATTAGCACTGTCTGCGTACACAGGCAGAGGCCAGCAGCTCCAACCTGGATGGTGGCACGGCCTCCTGGCTGATCCCCTGAAGCCCCCAGCCTCCCTGTGGCTGTGAATGCCCCTGAAATACCCATCTTAGGCTTGGACACTCGTTGGTTCCCCAGCTTGCCTGCTTCCCACACCAGCAGCCCCTGGCCCTGCAGGTCTCCCTGCCAACGTGCTGTCCTACCCAGTTTCCTGGCTGTGTCCTGGGATGCACTCTTCACTCAGGCGAGACTCAACTCCCCTCCAAGCATAACGCACGGACACATTTCCTGCTATAGCCCAGCACCACTGCTCCTAAGAGATGCCTGACACGGCTGTGAGTGAATCAGTGCCCAAAGCTGAGCCATACCAGGTGAGATACCAAGCTGGCAGGTGCTGAGCTGCTGCCCCGGGGAAACACGGGGTAGGGCTTGTCAACTGATCAACACATACCTTGTTTTATGTGGCTTTTGATTAAAGACGACTTAATCTATACTGTTGATCCATTAACACTGAACTCATGCCTGTACTTTCTCCATAAGGCACATCACAGCCTTCAGTGCCTAGAACACTCCAGGCCTTTTCAGAACCATGCTCGGAGTCCACTTTAAACAGCAAAACCGGGACTTCCCTGGCGGCGCAGTGGTTAAGAATCCACCTGCCAATGCAGGGGACACGGGTTCGAGCCCTGGTCTAGGAAGATCCCACATGCTGCGGAGCAACTAAGCCCCTGCGCCACAACTACTGAGCCTGTGCTTTAGAACCCGTAACCCACAACTACTGAGCCCACAACGATGCAACTATTGAAGCCCGCGCACTTAGAGCCCAGGCTCCGCAACAAGAGAAGCCACCGCAATGAGAAGCCTGTGCACCACCATGAAGAGTAGCCCTCGCTCACCACAACTAGAGAAAGCCCACGTGCAGCAACGAAGACCCAATGCAGCCATACATACATATACATAGAGTTTTATTAAAAAAACAAACAGCAAAACCACCAACAAAAATTACAAAACATGAAAACCGTGGCCCTAAGAAACAGTGAGTACAACACGTGTTCACAGTGGGAGCTGAAATGAGGAGGGGGCACTGCCGAGTTGTGCTCGGCTGGGAACCAGCATGCTGAACTTGAATACTTTGCTGCTCTGCACAAGCCCGCAAAGGGCTGTGAAATCAATACAATGAGTACTGATCTGGGAGTTATAAGTAAATTTCAGTGATCTGCAAGAAATCTGCAAATACGGAATCCATGGATACAGGCTCAAGTGTGTGGGACCACCTACCAGGAGTCCCACAGAGCAGCAGCCTCACACGGGGCGGGTGTTGCAGATGCAGAGGCAGAGGCAGAATGATGCCCCAGAGGAGGCGGCGCCGCCTCACTGCTAACCTGGCCACGCCCCACCAAGTCCAAGCAGCTCCTCCCCTTGCGCCAGCGGAAGACCGTGCTGGTCCGGCGGGCGCTCTGCCTGCTGCTACCACAACCTGCAAGTGGTTCCCGAAGGACGCTGGGGTAAGTCAACAGAGCACACCACCAGGCAGATGGAGAAGGCTCCCACAAAACCCTTTCACCTCCTCAACACCTAGCAGGGCCTGGACCCCAGGGCAGCACAGGCTGGAGGCTGGGGCCACTTTCTTATAAGAAGGAATAATACCTGTGAGCCCAGGGGAGACTATTCAGGACAACAGGTGGGAACGCTGGTCATAAGAGGACACTGTCTGCAGGGTAAAGACACCTTTCCTCCCAAGACCACTGCCCCACAAGATGGAGGTCTAGGGTAGCAGAGTCTCCACAAAAATGGACTAAGTACCTGTGACCATAACTGTGGTCCAGTGCAGAAGAGGCTGAAAAGTGGCCAGAGCATGTTGGACTCAACCAATGGAATACACTGTTTTAACAGACTAAAGGAGTAACGACCATCTTAACACACGACCATCTTAACACAGAAAAAGTATGTGACAAAATTCAACACCCTTTCATGATAAAACTACTCAGCAAACCAGGAATAAAAGGAAAAGTCCTCAACATAGTAACATGTACGATAACCCACAGTTAATCAGCTTCGATGGTGAGAGACTGGATGCTTCCCCCAAGATCAGGAACAAGACAAGGATGCCTGCTTTGCCACTGCTAGTCAACACTGCATTCGAAGTCCTACCAGGGCAGCTGGGCAGGAAAGGGGAATAAAAGGCATCCAAATGGGAAAGGAGGTAAAAAACTATCTCTACTGGCAGATGACATAATCTTTATATATAGAAAATCTTAACAAATTGACATAAGGAAACCCCCTAATCAAAAAGTAACACAATCAGGGCTTTCCCGGTGGCTCAGTGGTTGAGAGTCCGCCTGCCGATGCAGGGGACACGGGTTCGTGCACCGGTCCGGGAAGATCCCACATGCCGCGGAGCGGCTGGGCCCGTGAGCCATGGCCGCTGAGCCTGCGCTCCGCAACGGGAGAGGCCACAACCGTGAGAGTCCCGGCAAAAAAAAAAAAAAAAAAAGCAATACAATCAATTAGTATTAGTGTTTGAATTCAGCAAACTTGCAGGGTACAAGATCAACATGCAAAAAAATCAGTTGTATTTCTATACAGTAGCAATGAACAATTTCAAAAGAAAATTATGAAAAGAATTCCATTTAGAAAAACATTCAAAAGAAATAAAATAGGAAGAATTTTAACCAAGACTTAAACACTGCAAGACTTATATACTGAAAACTATAAAACACTGAAGAAATCAAAGACCTAAATAAATGGAAAGACATTCCATGCTCAAGGATTAGAGAATTAATATCATTAAGATGGCAATACTACCCAAAGTAATCTACAGCTTCAATGCAATCCCTATCAAAATCCCATTTTTTCCCCCAGAAATGGAAAAGCTGATCTTAAAATTCACATGGAATTGTAAGGTATCCAGAATAGTCAGAACATTCTTGAAAAAGGATGGTGGACTCACACCTCCGGATTTCAAAACTTCCTACACAGCTACAGTAGTCAAAACAGTGTGGTGTTGGCATAAGGGTAGACACGAAAATCAGTGAAATAGAACTGAGAGAAATAAATGCATACATCTGAGGTCAACAGTTTCAACAGTGGAGCCAAGACCATTCAATGGGGAAAGAACAGTCTCTTCAACAGGTGGTGCTGGGACAACTGGATCTCCACATGCAAAACAATGAAGCCGGGCCCTCACATTATATACAAAAATTAACTCAAAATGCATCAAGGACCTAAACATAAGAGCTAAACTATAAAACTCTTAGTAGAAGAAAACACAGGAGTCTAAGTGTAAGTCTTCATAACCTCAGATCTGGCAATGAATTCTTACATATGACACCAAAAGCATAAGAAACAAAAGGGAAAATAAACTTGACTTCATCAA
Source organism: Grampus griseus (assembly GCF_964374135.1). NCBI lineage: Eukaryota > Metazoa > Chordata > Mammalia > Artiodactyla > Delphinidae > Grampus > Grampus griseus. The sequence continues at coordinate 12,570,809 of NC_139014.1, read as the reverse complement.
AATTAAAAACTTTTGTGCATTAAAGACACTATCAAGAAAGTGAAAAGACAAACCCACTGAATGGAAGAAAATATCTGCAAATCATATACAGGTATCCCCCCACGCCCCCCTTTGCAAAAGTTCCCTTTATGCCACTTCACGTTTATGAAAGACCTACGTTAGTACCCATTTTTGATAATGGAAAGAAATCTGAAGAGGATTTTCACTTTTATGGAGAAAGGCAAAAAGCAAAAATAGCGTTTACCATGTGTTTTGCAGCGAGCCATTGGAGAGGCAGCAGCAGCCCGAGCAGTGAGTGACATCGCCAAGTTCCTCCCCAGGAACCATACTCCATCTCAGCATCAAGCCGCCAGAGCTCTGAACTGTGTCTCTGAGTGTCTGTGCTCTACCTTGACTCATTTTGTGCATCTGTTAGGTTTCACAGGAACCCTCTACTTTGGATAGCACGGGAAACCTGTATCTGATTAGGACCTAGTATCCAGAATATATAAAGAGCTCCTATAACTCGACAACAAACAACCCAATTTAGAAAAAAAGTCTAAGGATTTAGACATTTCTTCAAAGATGCTATACAAATAACCAACAAGCACATGAAAAGATGCTCAACACCATTAGTCATGGGGAAAATGCAAATCAAAACCACAATTAAGAGTAAGATGGCCATGATCAAAATAAAGGAGAAAATACCAAGTGAGGATTTGGACAAATAAGAACCTTTGCACATCATTGAGGATGGAATGGAAAATTGTTGTGGCTGCTGAGGAAAAGTTTGGTGGCTACTCAATAAATTAACAGAGAATTACCATACAACCCAGTAATTTCACTCCTAGGTATACACCCAAAAGAAATGAAAACAAGGACTCAAACCGATACCTGTATATGAATGTCATAGCAGCAATATTCCCAATAGCCAGAAGGTGGAAACAACCAAAATGCCCATCAACTGATGAATGAATAAACAAAATGGAAACATATTCAGCTAAGGAATGATGTACACATGCTACAACATGGATGAACCTCAAAACATTGTGCTAAGAGGCCAGCTAAGAAGAGCCACAATTCATACGATTCCATCCACAGGAAATATCCAGTACAGGTAAATCCACAGAGATGTAAAGTACATTAGTGGTTACCAGGGACTGAGGTAAGTGGGGAATGGGGAGTAACTGCTTAATGAGTGTGAGATTTCCTTTTGGGGTGATGAAAATGCTTTTCAACTAGTTAGAGGTGATGGCTTCAAAATACTGTGAATGTACTTAATGCCACTGAACCACATACTTTAAAATGGTAAACTTTATATTATGTGTATTTTATTGAATACCACAATTTTAAAAAAAATACAGATGATTTGAACCCTAAGGAGACACTGGGTATAAAAGAATTATTGTTGGGACGACTTCCCTGGTGGCACAGTGGTTAAGAATCCGCCTGCCAATGCAGGGGACATGGGTTCGAGCCCAGGTCCGGGAAGATCCCACGTCGCGGAGCAACTAAGCCCGTGCGCCACAACTACTGAAACTGCACTCTAGAGCCCGCGAGCCACAACTGCTAAGCCCGCGTGCCACAACTACTGCAGCCTGTGTGCCTAGAGCCTGTGCTCTGCAACAAAGAGTAGCCCCCGCTCCCACAACTAGAGAAAGCCCGTGCACAGCAACGAAGACCCAACGCAGCCAAAAACTAACTAAAAGAATTACTGTTTATTTTTAAAACTATAACAATGGTATTGTGCTTATATACTAAAAGAGAGTCCTTCTTTAGAGACGCATGCCAAAACAGGGAATGACATGTCTGGATCTGGGTGGGAGCAGATGGGACGGGTGAGGAATATGGAACAAGGCTGGCTGTGAATTAATTTTCAGAAAGTTTGTAATTTTCCGTAATAAAAATTTAAAATACCAAAGCTTCTGATTTTCAAAATTCATTAGTACTAGGCACTGCTTCCCTTTCTTGAGAGTGACTTTCAAGGGTAAGGGAGGTCACAGCTGGGTCATACAGCATCCACATCACACCCAACAGCAGTTTTCAAAAAAAACCACCATCAGAGTCTCTACTTGCCCATGGAATCTTTCTATAAGCTGATCTGCCACCTCCTCCCTCCTCCCCTTTCTCAACAGCCTCTCTCTCACCCACTCAACTGGGCTGCTTTTGGGGATGCAAATGTCAAGATGGAGCATGAAACAAAGGAAGAGTGGAACACTGGCACTGTGGACCTGACTTACTACTGACTAGACATCAAATCCTCTTCTAGACCAAGTGATTTCTAAGTAAAAGGTTGAGACTAAATTCAAGGAGAACCAATAAAATTTCCCACTAACAGATAACTCCCACTAAAAGATGACTAAAACTGGAAGGAGTTTTAGCATTTCTTCTACCCTTCCTTCTTCTGAGTGGGAACAAGGTTTCTCAGGGCTGACCCAGCACTTTGCCTACTGTTCCCAGCAGTGATTGTCAATATAATACAATAATTGTGTGGTTTTCTTTAAAGCCCAGATATATTGAAAAATGCATCTTTAATACTACCTACCTATCTATCTATCTATCTACCTATCTAGCTGTGCCATGCGGCTTGCAGGATCTTAGTTCCCTGACCAGGGATTGAACCTGGGTCCATGGTAGTGAAAGCGTGCAGAGTCCTAACCACTGGACAACCAGGGAATTCCCAAATACAATTTTTAAAGAATTATAAGTTTGGTTTTGATCAATTCTATAGTTATAACAATTGATAAGTGAATCCTTATAGTCACAGACAATTAAATCTTTAATATTTCTCCATTTTATTATTGCAAAGAAAATATGTACTCAGTAAATGACATTTAAGCATAAAGTATGTGGCACTAGCACAAAATCTGTGGGGGACATGGGATTGAGCCACGAGGATTGGCGAGCCTGCTTGTCTGTGTGCTGATATGTGGGTGAGAAGGGGCATCAAATCAGAGCAGTATTCAGAGCCAGGAGCACGTTTAAAAGAATAATGTAAGTTTTATTTTAAAACATCAGTATTGGGAATTCCCTGGTGGTCCAGTGGTTAGGACTCCGCACTTTCACTGCTGAGGGCTCAGGTTCAATCCTGGTTGGGGAACTAAGATCCTGCAAGCTGTGCAGCACAGCCAAAAATAAAAATTAAAAAAAATATTTTAAAATAAAACATCAGTATTTTCAATAGTGGAAAATTTAATTCCTTGCTTATTAAATTTATAAAGAAAAATTTTAGACACCAATTTAAATATGTGAAAGGGATACACAGTTTCTCAAACTCCTTAGACAGGTGGCCATAAAAGGGCCCTGACCTGCACAGCAGTTCTCAGAAGGTCTGGAACATGTGAGAAATGTACATTCTAGGGTCCCAGGCCAGACCTGCTCAGTTGGGGACTGTGGGAGGGAGCCCTTGAGTGATTCTAAGGCACATGGTATCTGGGAATCAACAGCCTACACCATGGCTTAAGACAGGGAAGAACAGCTCTGACCAGAAATAGACTGTCCACCTCTTGACACCACCTGCTCACAGCCACACACAGGGCCACCAGGTTTGCCACATCTGGACCACCTGTGACAACCAAGTAATTCATGAAGAAAAGAAGAATGAGGCCTGAAAAACTCTTAGTTACTTAGGAGACACCAGGCTTGAGGAAGAAAGCATTTTAAATGGGCAACTGGTTGCAAACTTCTCAATTTATCCACAAGTGGCAGGTTACCTATTACTTAAAAACAAAAAACTCTCAGTGGTTAGTCTTCCCTAGAAAAGGTTGCAGATATTATTCGTCCATTAAATTTGGGGAGGAGCAAGGGGGAAGCGGAACCACATGAGGTGTCTGTCCCAGGTCTCTGTCCCTTAATAGCTCAGTAAGGAAGGATTCAGAGGTCAACACTATTAAGCCTTCTGTTCCCCACCCTCTTTCCAAGAAACTTTCTCTGGGCACAGAGAGCTACTTTGAGCCAGTAGCTTCTGATTCTACTGCTTGGAGTCCTGTAGTTGAATCACGACAGCCCACGTGTGTGGACAGCAAGCACACTCCACATGCCTGGGTGAAGCCTCACTGCAAAGACGTCTGAACACCAGTTCCAAGGAGCCCAAACTCCTGAGCTGACTTAACAGCCAGCTGGACTCCTACCCTTCACACTGCTCCACAGGACTGGGTGGAAGAAGGTTCTCTGTCCTCTGGTTTAAAAGCCAGGCTCCCTTAGGCTCGTCCATGTCAGAACATCCGTGGGAGCTATGTGCACGGGGCTCCAGAGGGCTTTCAGAGCAAAGAGAACAGGAGACCAGCATTCTCCCCTTCCACCATCAGATACTCTCAAGCACACCCGTGCCCCAGGGGAGGGCACCGCCATTGGACAGCTCAGCTGTGACAGCCCCCAGGTTGCTTCTAGGCCACACCCAGATGTCTACAAAAGGTGGGAGTATTTTCATCTCTCTAGATAAGCAAGTCCCCTACATACAAACCTTCAAGTTGCAAACTTTCAAGATGCAAATGTGCATTCCATCTACATCAGGCGTGGGTGAAACTGCAGCCTGCCCTCCGTCTCCTATTGCTGTTGATCCTTCAGCTCTACCATCTCCCACCTCCTCTCCCTTCTCCAGTCAGTAACATTTCTTGCCTGTTCACTCCATGCCAGCCCCCGTATGCCAGCTGTTGTACTGTACTACTGTACTTTTCAAGGTACTGTGCTGTAAGATTAAAAATGTTTTATTTTTTGGTGTTTGCTTGTTTTTTATGTATTATATGTACGAAAAGTTATTAGAAACCTATTAACAGTACAGTACTATACAGCCAATTGTGTTAGTTGGGTACCTAGGCTAACTTTGTTGGACTTACGAGCAAAATGGACTTAAGAACGCGCTCTTGGAATGGAACTTGTTCATATGTAGGGGACTTACTATATTTAGAAATGCTTCTCTCTTCAGATGGCTCCTCCAATGGGAATCACATGGGAGCCAATTCCCACAGCCAATTCCCTGGTATCCTATAGCACTATTCAGTTTCCTGTAGTTTACAAATGCAAACATTTCTTCAGACAAAAAAATTAAAATTGTAACAGAATGAAAACCTTGAACACCACGCTCCATAAAAGGACAGCAGAGGACCTTTGCTCAAGTTGTTAGCACCCAGTAACCCATGGAGGACACTGCTTACCATTATTCACCTGGCCGTGGATGGCGGCGGGGATTGGCACCACGTGAGTCCCGTTTTGTGTTACAGTTTTTATTGGAAGCTGGTGCTGACCTAGAGGTGCCTGCTGCACTATGGTGACCGTCTGGACAGGGGTGGTCTGTGACGTCTGAATGATCCGGCCAGCGGCACCTAGTGTGGCATGGCTAATCGCAGGAATAGGTTCTACTTTCACTAAATTCAAAGAAAAGGAAAAGAGAAAAAATGACACCAACTAATATTACTGGGTAGCTTACAGAAATCTCACTAGTTTGAAGTACAACAAACCAGGCGGCGAGCAGCCCTGCTCCAGCACAACATTACATAACATGTTAGCAGCAAGGGGGTCAGGATGAATGAGGCTGGCGGGTTTCTAAGAGCTTGAAAAGCTGCCCGAAGTGACTGCTTCCGCTGCTCACCTTTTACTTCTCTGTGGTCTCCATTCTCTTGTGGCTCTGCCTTAGGGGGGGCCAGCACGGCCGCCTGAGTGACCACAGCCTGTCCTGCGACGGTGTACGTATTTGCCGGGGCCAGTCCGGCCACGCTGGTGACAGACACCGCTGGGATCTGGTGGACGACATGAACCGTCTGCACGACGGGCTGCTGGGAGGTCGAGGTGGTCACAGGGGCGGCGACAGTGTAGGTAACAGGCTTGATCGTCGGTGGCAGTGGTCGCTGCACGGCGATTAAGACGGGCTGACTAGACAGAGGTGAGCCTACCAAGGACGGGAGTGGAGGTGAGGCTCATACATCCCAAACCAACTAACTACGACCCCTCACTAGCAACATGCAGACTGATTTAAGAAAACAGGACATGGCCCTTTCGCCTGGTAATAATAAAGTCATTCATGATGAAAGAAATGACATATTTAATGGGGATATTTAATGTATATCTAACTGCTAAAAAGGCAATCTCTGCTTTGTTCACATTTCTTTTCTTTTTTTTTGGCTGCACCATGCGGTACGCAGTACTCCCTGACCAGGGATCGAACCCGGGCCCCCTGCAGTGGAAGCACGGAGTCTTAACCACTGGACCACCAGGGAAGTGCCTGTTCAGATTTCTTACAACACCTCTTCCCACAGTTCTCTCATCATGAAAAAGAAAACCTCAACACAGGATATGGGAAGAAGCTGCCCAATGAAGCCTGAAGGAGGGGGCCATGTTCCCCAAGATCAAAGTCTCCATCTTATGATAGGTGCAGAGGAGCAGGAAGTGTGGAGACAGAGCTGGCAGACAGCAGCTCTGCCAGTCTCTGTTCTTTCTGATTTGGGCGTTTAGGCTCCAGCAACAGGAATGGGGGCTGGCAGGGGGTGTTGCCAGCACGGCCAGGAATTCCAATATACCAAAATGCACATTTTGCCAACCAACTAGGAACCATGACAAAATTACTTTGGACACATTTTCACACTTTTTTTTTTTTAATTCCCCAGGGCACATATTTTTATTCTACATTGCGACTTTTATAAGTACACTGAGAAATGCTCACCTATTCATTAAATAGACATTTTTTTTTGCTGCTAATGTCTACTTTGTCTAATTTATGCTATTTCTTTACGAGGGGAATCTTTCTCATAGATTTTTGAATGATGAAGCAACTAAGAAACGGGTTAATTCTAAAATTTTTCAGGCACCTACATACAGAGTCATAAAAGTTGACTGATTTTTTTTTTAACACAGTGCAATTAATTTTTCAGAGCCTATAAAATAACATTCAGGTACTATGCAGAAAGTATCAGGCACAAGGTGCAAAGGATCCAAGGCCTCTTGCTATTTCTTCTCTGATGAGACTGGCTCACATGCTCATCTGACCCACCCCTCTCCCACCACACTTGCCCTCTGCACATCTCACCTGGTGCACTCTGGGCAAACCGTGCCTCCTGGATGACAGCGAGTTTGGGCTGTGAGGCACCAGGCTCGGGCTCCAGAGGGGCTGGTGAACCTTCCCTCGACAGGCTCTCAGGGGTCTGGGCGCCACTGGAGTGAGCAGACAGCACTCCAGCATGATTGGGGGAGGCTGGGGCACTTCTGTATGACCAAAAAGAAGACAGTGGATTTTTACAGGTAAAGCACTCATAAAGCTGCCTTGTTTTAATAGGTGTATTTTGCAAAAACAAAGGTGTCATTTGTCTTCTGCCAACCAACTACAGTTCCTTAAGTCTTACTTTAGGTGTGATGCCTGTGACCTGAGATGGACACTTAGTGAGGCTGGCATGGCTGTGACAGAGCCACTGTATGCAGGGCGCCGCTGCTCCACACCCAGCACAGGCCGCACAGCATGGGGCGGGACTGGTTGCTTCCCTAAGCAGCTCCCATCCACAGCCAGGCAGCAGGAGCCAGCAGCGTGCGAGCCGGCTGGGGCTCAAGACTTAACATTACAGTCATTTCTTTTTTTGGTTTAAAAACAGAAATCTACTAATGGAGCTAAAAATATGGATTTTAAAATCAGGCAATTAACACTGTATAAACCAATCTTGAGTTTAAGCAGCTAAGATGTAGCTTTAAAGAGCTTTTCACATCCAAGAAAAAGGAAAAAACATGATTCATCAACGTGGCATCGTGATATTGCCGACTCATCATATTGACAATATGCATTCAACGAAGCAACAGTGTTACATAGGAATGAAATTTAAGTAAAACTTTATAATCTGAATTGTTTCAGACCACTAGAAACAAAAATACATGGGTGGCATCCAACATTTTTTTTTTTCCAAATCCCCAACCCAACATTTAATCATAATGCATTTGGTAATTCCTTCATTTTCAAAAGGAAAATTTACCAATACGTCAAAGGTAAATTTACTGACCATTAAATGAGGTCTTTTTGTTTGTCTTTTTTCCTTACCTAGAGGAGAGCGGTCCCAGAGGGGTTCTAAAGCAAGGCACGCCCCTAGGCCGTCTTTTCCTAAAAGCCTGCTCTATTAATTTGCTTTCAGAGGCAGGGTCTATCCTCCAGAATGAGCCTTTGCCTGGTTCTTCCTGGGAACGTGGTACTTTGATGAAATAACGATTCAGAGAGAGATTGTGGCGAATTGAATTCTATGAAACATAAAAAAATACGTAGAATTCATATATTTCTTTGCTGAGAAATAAAAATGTGCCCCAGTTTTAGTGCCCTGCAAAGGTCCTGCAGCTCTGTGCTGGAAGGAACCGGCCCTCCCCAAAGTGAAGGAGGAGCTGCGGGGGTGACTACTCAGAGGCTGCGACGTGGCTTCTACAGAGGACAAGACACAAGGACACAGGGCACTGTGAACAGCATGGCAGGATGGGCACCAGGAGGCAAGGAAGGGAACTGGGGAATGGGGAAGGGGTGAGAAATCTACACCACACAGAAAGAGGCTATTTCCAACAGGAAAAACGTCAACTTCCACCTTTTTACCAGGTAGGAAATCAAGGGCTATCACTGTGACCTCTCCCTGTTTGGAGAAGGACAGCGCTGAGATCCACTATTCCTTTAAAATACTTTTTTGAGCACAAAATTAGCTTATAGAAACTGTCACAGCCTTTAAAATGAATTAATCCAGCATAAAGTATTTGGCAAACCAGCAAAGGAGAAAAAATGAGCCAAAGTTTAGAAATATTATTGACACCATCTGCCCGTAAAAGAACTATATACTTTGATTCTCAAAATAATATTGTGAGGCACATTGAGAAAATTTTTCTCAATTCCTAAGTCCATTCTTTCTATTACAAAAAGCTCAGCTCACAGTTTACATGTGATTTGAGGACAGCTCCCTGATGCACCGAAATCTGAGACCTACGAAAGGTCAGGAAAAGCTGGATGGAATCCTGCATTCAGATCCTTTCGGCATTTACATTAATGCTTAAATTTAAAATTAATAAAGTTTCAACCCAAACTAAAATTCTGGCTATCCAAAAATCACTTCTAAGTTCTCTAACTAACTTTCTAATAGAACTGCTAGTCACGACCTGAAATTCTGAATTCCCAGAGGTGGCTCAGAAATCAAAACATGTCAAATACTACTTTACAGCCAATCCAAGGGACTATTCAAGAACCAGACCAGTCACAGGCCATGACGAACCACCAGTGCCCGTGATGTCAGTCACCTCATTGGCAACATGAAGCGACAGGCTAAGCTACGTCTGTGATTTGTGAGACTGTTTAGAAGCAGATGTAGTATATTAGATTTAGAATACATGCATAACCACAGATACTTGCTATGACGTTTTATCATAGGGTTTGGCTGATAACCAACCAACACCTACCAATCCCTCCAGAAAATCGAATCTGTTATTGGTGCCCCCATCAAGCCAGAGCAGGCAATCCTTCCCCATCTGCATTCAGACCTTTCGGGTGTGGAGTAGAAGGCAGATTCTAAGAAAAAACGCTGAGAAAAGCCAGCCCAGATCATGACACTGGAGGACACTCTCACTGTGAACTGTGGGTGAGGGTCCTGAGTTCCTGACTGCACCGTGGGAGGCCGGCACCCAGATGGGAGCTCAGAAGTGACCACTAAGCCACAGTGCTAGGTGACACGTGACAAGGGAGGTGCCGAGCCTCAAGTGAAGGCTGGAACTGCACTGACTTAGGTGAAGTAGGTTCACATGCATGTTGTTAGGAGGAGAAAGGGAGGTCAGCACAGTGGGAATCTGGAGGCAGGAAGTGCTACTTCAGGGGACTGGGCACTAGGATTTCTACCCACTGACAAAGGTCAGAACCAGGATCAGCAATACAGCTGCTCCGTTAACCCTCACACCACGGACAAACTGTACAGTTAAGTCCTTAGGTCAGGGAGTTGCTATTTCCTGTTCTGAAAATGTAACAGAACCCAGTCTGCACCATCAAAAGAGAGTCTAACTTCCTCTGCGCTCTGACAACAATCTCACAGACAAATGAGCCCAATTACTGGTCACCTGTGATTCTCCAGCCAACAAGACTCTAGAAGACATGAAGAGGTAATAAGAGATATTTAATGTATACACAGATAGAATAAATAATTGTATTTCTAAGGTAATTAAGGCCTTTGTAATTTGATCAAACCAAGCTATATACATTTAAACCACCCTCATTCAATTCCAGTGACTCAAATTATTTTAAAGTATTCAGAGAGAAGGCAGGTTATTATTTAAAACTAAATACGAAGAAAAGAATCTGCAATACTGTGCACATTCTCTTTCCCCCAAATTCTCCCCAGTAGGGGCTGCTTCCCAGAACCCAGCTGACAAAGGGGAAAGGCGCAGAGCTGATCACTCGTGCCTGCTCTGTGCTGTCCTCCCTGAGCGCCTCCAGCCTTCCTGCCCATAACCTACACTTCTCATGGGCAGTTTGTGTCTGTTAGTCCCACTCAGCACTGAGCATTTGCCAGTGTGTATTCAGCATAGTAGGACTTGTAAAGAAATTTCAGGGAAGGACCTTCCAGAGGAGAGTCCAGTGTGCAGGGTGTGGGTGAGCACAAGTCACTCCCTCTACTTTCAGAAACCAGCTCTGGTCCTTTCAGAGGCCAAGAGCTCCAGAATTCTCAAACTTTTCAGTCACAACAAATACCTCAATTCTGAGCAGGGTAAAATTATAAGTCATAACAAAGTAAAACATTTTGGCATAAGTATGCAACCAAAAGAGATGCCATCTTTCCAGCTAGTGTTACTCAGACCACCTTGCTTTATACTCAGATTTGCTCCGGATTAATCAAAAAGCTTTTGGCATGGGTAGACTGCAAAATACCAAAAGTCAGTCTGAAAGGAGCCATGGATTTCCATTAAGTGCTCAGAATTGGCATGGTGGGAAGTGTCCACAGGCGTCATCTTAGGAACTGAGGCAGAGCAAGGGGCTCAATCACCGGGACCTGAGCTCCGAGAAGCATGGCACTGCCATCTCCCCTGCCCCACTGGGGAGGGCAGGATGCAGTCTGCAAATCCACACTTGAAAAATGGGCTGTTTTGGTTGACAGTTATTTGTGGGTTTTTTCTCAAAAGAAAAAGGATATGGGTCTTTTATGAAACAAGGTTGCAAAATAGAAGGCTTTTTGTTTTCAGCCAGGAGAGAGGGACTAGGAATGAGCCTTCCGTGTAGAGTCTGTAAGTGCAGTCCCTGAGGATGGGCAGCTCAGAGAGTCCCATGACAGAAAAGGACACATGCGGGCATGCTGGGGAGAGCAAGGACTGCTGAGGACAGGAATTTGAGTGCATATCCATGAATTAAAGGAGGGCTGGAGCAAGAGAGCCCTTTCTCACTAAAATAGCTGGAGCAGGAGGTGTGAAATGTCCCAGGAACAGCCTTACACAGGCAAGAGGCGCAGTCACCCTTACGAACCTTTATCTGGACAGAAAAGAAGATGTTTCAATAAAAACAAGCATTAATGACAGTTCAGTAAAGAGAGTGTTTATAACTCTCAGTTCTAAGTGGGCTGTGAAGTCACTTCAGGAGCCAGCAGCAATCAGAGTACTCAGGGGTCACCTCTGCAGGCCTCGCCTCTCTGTGATCACGGCCCCTCCTGACTCACTCCCCAGGACCCCGAGGCCAGGAGGAGGTCGCCCTTCAGCCTTCAGCCTTCTTTAGCAAGAAAACCCTGTGATGCACGGAATCAGTTCTCTCGTAAATGGATGCTACAAAGCACAGGGAAATACGACCAGAAGGGAAACGCACCACTGAAAGTCTGGCCAGGCTTTTCAGAAACACTCACTCCCATTACAACCCAGCTCACTGGCATTTCAAATCATCAGAATTCTACACACAGCTCCTGGACAGGACTGTGTGACAGATCTCACCTGCCTGTGCCCAGGGAGCTGTGTGACACAGACATGGATATAGACTGTCGTCTGCTTCCACTTCTTTTGTTTTTCGTTTTCTTTGAAGCACAAGCTCACTGTTACAGATTAAAATACGGTAAGTACTGCTGGGACCTAATTGTACATCATCTTAAGAGAACTGCCAGGTAGCTGGATACGGAAGGGTTCTCCCGAGCCACTGTTTCCCTCACGGCCAACTGAGAAATGCCACCTTGCTGTGAACAGGAAGGCGGGCAGGGCACAGATGCTCCAGGCCAGGAGGACAGGCTAGGTCTCATTTTGTACCTTTAGTCTTTACACGACTAAAGACTAAAGGTCTTCCCCTTACAGAGGAAACAGTCAGGATTTGGCTGGAACACTTTTTTATTACAACATGTTTATACATCTGCAGGTAGAAGAAAAAAGGTTTTACCTTCCGTTAAACAGAGTGGCTTACCCCCTACCCCGCCCACGTCACTTGATTATGGTTATGGTTCAACAGATGCATTTTTCAAAGGATCGTTTACTCATTAAGCCTCAAAGGAATTCTGTAGCCACTCCTGGTTACTTAATAAATTCAGAATATGTAAATGTATGTTTCTTCTCTCTTTTGTGATGCTTTTCTATTCCATACTTCAAACTTACCCTTTCCCATACTGTCTGAATTAGTGAGGTCCTGCTAAACACCTGGTAAATGGCCACACATAACACAGACACGCAGAACAAGGGAAAACATACACAATGTAGAGGTTTAAAAATTAAACTAAATTAAAAAGCCAAACAATGGAAATACTATGCACCAATTTCAAAGTGTCCTCTGAGGAGGCCTGGATTCACAGACAGCCTAGGAATAGGCTGGAAGTCCAGGTAGACAACTGAAACAGGGCAGCGCTGTGTTCATCTGCTCTGTACGCTGGCCAACTGGAGGAGGTATCTTTTGAAGAAAGGGTTCCTCAGTAAAACAGTTTGAAAACCATCTCTGTGCAAACTTCAAAAAGCTACATATGTCAGCAGACGTATAGCTAAGGAAGACAGAAGAATGCCAAAGTAAATGGATGGACAGGATTTTTAACTCTCCCTCACTTTAGACACATGAACTGCACTGGTCCAAGAGAAACATCTCAAACGATCCACACCTTTCCCATCCATGGAGACCATAACAGTAAGAAACAGTGCTGAGATTTCTTCTAGAACCACTATTCCTCCCACTCTGCGCTAAGGAGGTCAGAGAGAGCGTGGCAACAGCAGGCCTCTTCCTTTCTCGGCACAAGAGGCCCTCACTCATCTCATTCTACCTGTGCCCCAGCTACATACATAGCAGCTCAATTCTCTTCTCATTTGCCAACCAGCATCTACAAGACATGTAACAGAAACATTTAATAACAACTGAAATGGATTTACCTGCCAGCCCTTGTCCGCAGTCCTGTAGTAGGGATAGTTTTTCGTGATGTGCGTATAAATTCCATTTAGGGTGAGTTGTTTATCAGGAGCCATCGTAATTGCTTGTACGATTAATTGTGCATAGGAATAAGGTGGCTTTGAATCATCCTGTGTTTAAGTTTAAAAAAAAAAAGTACTGAAATTATCAAAATTTTTACTAAATTTACTAAAATTCAAGATTCTTGACATTTTTGAGCATTCCTATGATAATGCTTGGTTTTCCTTCCTATAAAAGTAATCTAATATGATGGGGGAACTCCCTGGCAGTCCAGTGGTTAAGACACTGCACTCTCACTGCTGAAGGCCCAGGTTTGATCTGTGGTCAGGGAACTAAAATCCCACAAGCCACGTGGCAGGGGGAAGAAAAAAAAGTAATATAATATGATGGGAAAGCATTTGGAAAATTGGGAGGAAGCAAATGGATGCATGTACAGCAGCATAAAAAAGAACATTAAAACCACATAAGGAAAAAGTCCAAATGGCAGAAACGGAAAGAATAAGAAAATGAGAAAAGCTGCCTCCCCTCAGCAGGGTCCACAGCATGCACACTAAACCACGCCAGAGGCCCATCACGTGGCTCTAGCAGCCGAGTGAAGAGCTGGGCCAGGACAGTGGTGGCAAAGGGTGGAGTGAGCCACCCTCTCTCAGGCCCCTGTGGGGGTCCTCATACACACAAGGAGATGGGGCAAGAATGCTGAACACCCCAGCGCCAGAGTGAGGACCACTCAGAAACAAGTGTCCATCAAGAGGCTCCTCCTGTAAGAAAACCCCACTCAGAGGAGAGCACCAGAAGCCAGACGCAGGGTTCCCACACCGGGGTCCAAGGCACTTGGGCAGGCATCGTTCAGGTGTGCAGGGCTGCCATGCACACCACAGGATGTTGGCATTCCTGGTCCCAGCACACTCAAAGCCACCAGTGGCTCTTTGCCATTGTGACAACTCAGAACCCCATACACATGCACAAAGTCACTGGGGAGACGGTGCACCTCTGCTGTGAACTGGGAAATACACATATCAACGGAGAAACCACAAAACGTAACGCTATGTAAACAGTAAGCTGCAAAAGAATGCATTCAAGATGATACTCCTTATATGAGGTTTAGAAATGAACAATTTAGATATTGTTTAGAGATAAATACAAATAGGCAGACAAGCAGAGGACTGTAGGATGGGTGAGGAAGGAGAGTGAAGTGCCAAAGAACGGAATGCAGGCTTCACCTTCACTAAAGGCTAACTTTAGTCCTGACAGCTGGCCGTGGGCATGTGCTCTGCACTGGAAGACTGAGCCACCTGTTATCCCAGCACCCCACTTTCATTTACATTTTTTATTTTTTAAAATATTTATGTATTTGGCTGCACCAGGCCTTAATTGTGGCATGTGGGTGTGGCCCGTGGGATCTTCGTTGTGACGTGCGGGATCTTTAGCTGCGTCACGCAGGATTTTTATTAGTTGCGGCATGTGGGATCTCTTTTAAGTTCATGTGGGATCTAGTCCCCTGACCAGGGATCGAAGCCGGGCCCCCTGAATTGGGAGTCTTAGCCACAGGATCACCAGGGAAGTCTGTTAGCACCCCATCCATCCATTCATTCACTCATTCATTCATTTATTTATTTATGGCTCCATTGGGTCTTTGCTGCTGTGCACGGGCTCTCTCTAGTTGCAGCGAGTGGGGGTTACTCTTCGTTGCAGTGCGCGGGCCTCTCATTGCGGTGGCTTCCTTTTGCTGTGGAGCACGGGCTCTAGGCGCACGGGCTTCAGTAGTTCTGGCACTCGGGCTCAGCAGTTGTGGTTCGCGGGCTCTAGAGGGCAGGCTCAGTAGTTGTGGCACATGGGCTTAGTTGCTCCGCGGCATGTGGGATCTTCCCGGACCAGGGCTCAAACCCGTGTCCCCTGCACTAGCAGGCTGATTCTTAACCACTGAGCCACCAGGGAAGTCCGCAGCACCCACTTTTAAATAGCTGATATCCTGAGCACTTGGGCCAGGCTCTGCCCTGTCTGTCCCCTGAGTGAGCTCACGCTGAGTTACAGGAAAGGGACAGTGGAATGGCTGAGCTGGAGTCCACACCAGGTGAGAGTACAAAGCCTTCCTCACTGTGCCTATGCTGCTGTGTTTCCTTGTTATCTTTCTTCTATACATTTCAATTTTTTAAAAAAGCTTTTTTATATTGAAAAACATAACACAGACAGGAAAGCCCATAATACATCCATATCAGGTAAAAACAAATTTTTGTAAAGTGAACAACAGTACAACCAACACTAGGTCAAGAGAGAACACAGCCCCCGTCTCAGTAGCTTCCTCATCCCCCGCTGCCTCCCAGAGAGGCCACCACTACTCCTGACATTTTATACTAATCATAACCTTACTGTGACTTAAGTTTTACCATCTAAGAATGCATCTTGAAACAGTTTAGTTTTGCCTGGTTTTAAACAGGCAAATGGACTATGGACAAAAATGGAATCCAACAGAGGGTGCCCCTCTGTGTCTGCCCCTGCCCAGCACCCTGTGCAAGAGGCTCCTGGCTGCTGTGGAGAGACAGTGCACGGCCACAGCTTATCCATTCCCATGGCTATGACGTGTCCTATGACACGAATATACCACATTTTATAAATACATAAAGTAATACTATGCCTGGTTTTATTTTTTCACGTAGCATTACATCAAGAGCACGTCCATATCAGTAACTATGCCACATAATATCCCCTTACTTAATCATTCTTCCCTCAGTTAGGGGCATTTAGGTTGCTTTCAATTTTCTGTTTTATATGAACTTTTGTTTTGAGATTTTTGTCCATTTCCCCTAAATGAAGTCCTAGAAGGGGTATTACTGGGTCAAAGAATAGAAATAGGCAGGGTCCTATTGTGGGCCATCAATAATTACCATCCAGGGACTTCCCTGGTGGTCCAGAGGTTAAGAATCCGCCTTCCAATGCAGGGCATGTGGGTTTGATCCCTGGTCAGGGAACTAAGATCCCACATGCTGCAGAGCAACTAAGCCTGTGTGCTGCAACCACTGAGCCAAAGCACCACAACTACTGAGCCCAGGCATGCCACAACTATTGAGCCTGCACGCTCTGCAGCCTGTGCTCCACAACTAGAGAGAAGCCTGCGCACCGCAACGAACAGCGTGCGTGCCACAATGAAAGATCCTGCGTGCCACAACGAAGATCCCACATGCCACAATCAAGACCCGATGCAGCCAAATAAATTAAATAAATAAATAAAATTTTTAAAAATAATAATAATAATTACCATCCAAAAGGGGGACTGATGTGTCCTCTCTAAAGTGTGTGTTTGTGTGCATATGTGTTCACATGTACATTCAGACATGTGTGTGTGCAACCTTCACCATCTGGGACAGGAGGACTAAATCCCAAGAGTGGTCTCCTAGGACACCAGGCAGTGACCTTGTGAGGACCAAGGGTTCAAGCTCTCAGCACCTGGGCCCATAGCTGCCACCAAGGAGGGCCCAGTGCTGAATGACCAAAAGAATGCATCTCTAGTGCCCAGCACTGAGAACATGCTCAGCAATGACCCAACATCCGTGCAGACGTGCACTTCTCAAAAGGCCCTGGGGGGTTGTTCCTTGACATGCAGGCAATGCAGTGAGGACAGCTGGCTCCCCAACAGGCCCTGGGTTCTGTTTCGAGGCTATAAAACATTTACCTTTGGGCTGTCTCCACCTGAAGCTTCCTTCTCATTTTCTGGCTGTGAGTTGTCGGCCATTAAATTGAGGTCAGATGGTATCACACGGCCCATTTTGTACCCTGAAGACCCTGCTCCCCGGGGGCTGGATGGACAGGAATTCGCAGCACTGTGGGCGAGAAAAGGTTGCTCCTATTAGTCTATGGTAAAACGTACATCACACTGTGTTTCAATAACTGACTCTTATTTCAAGGAAAACAAATTTTAAAAGTAAGAGAACTTCAGCATTTTCCATGGAAAAATGGACTCATTAACTCTGTGAAATTTAAGATCACCCTAAGAAATCAGGTATTTGCTTCCACATGTATCATCTTAGGAACTTACCAAGGACACAGAACCATGCATGATGGCTCCAGGGCTCAGCCTGGTAGAGGGACACAGACCACTGCTCTGCTCGCCCCCTCCCACCAGGGAGCTGAGGACAGGCTGCAACAAAGGACATGGCTTCCAGCTACACTGGAAAGGTCAGGGGGAGTCTGAAGAGAGGGGGACAGCAGCGAGGCTGAAGACAGGACGCACAAAGAGGGGAGGAGGCCGTGGATACAGACACGCAGGCTGTGACGGGCTCACAGGGAACACCCAGAAATCAGAAACAGGAACCTGTTTTCAAACATGCACTTTTTTTTTCCACAAGGTAGGGCTTGGCCATGATGCTGAGAATGTTCTGATTCTTGATCTCTGCTGATTAAGAGCCACATTCACTTGTGATAATTCACCAAGTTATGTATTTAACTTACTCTCCCTTTTCTGTACAGTATTATACTTCACAAAAGAGAACAAGCTACTGAAATGGAAGGATGCCAAGATAAGACTGTTTTAAAAATCTAGTAAGTTATAGGACAGTATGTATGGTTAGATCTCATTTATGTTTTGGATAAAAAAAAGTCAATTATTGCAAATGTATAGAAAATTTCTGGAAAAAATACCTAAGAAACAGTAGTTACCTCCAAAAAACTGAACTGGAAAGGAGGGGCCCAGGAGGTGGAACAACACACTATTACCTGGCACCCCCTGAACACTACTGGGCTCTCTACCATGAACATGCACCGTCAGTATATGCACTCACCCACGAAACAAGTGTTTACCGCATGCCAGGAACAACTCTTAAAGCACTGGGGAGAGAGGAACAAGACAGATGGCAGGACCACACTCTTGGAACTCCTGCTTAATGATTTAAAACTAGCTAACATAAATGAAGGGCCAATGTGGTGAGTGGCCCCACTGGCTGGGTGGTGGTGGGCTCCACCACCGTGAGCTGTCTCAACAGGGGGGGTGCTCTGCTGCTCAGTGCTGGCGGTGGGATATGTAGAGGGGATGAGCAAGGAAAACAGCATGAAGATGGGGCAGGGGGTGAGGAGAGACTGCATCAGCTCCTGACCCAATCCCTAAAGTTTCCAACCACCTCCAGTTCCCTGAGCGCCCACAGAACTTCTGTCTCCACATGGCCAGGCAGTGTGTCAGTGATCTGACCCTAAGGCTGCTGCTTCCACTGTGGGCCGTTGTCCCACGTGGGTAAACACGGGCTTTCTCCTCTTCCTCTGTGAATTCTGTGCACTTTTCACACGGTGCTGAATAAAAATCGGGCCACCGGCTGCTGTCTTCTGCCTACCCACTGCCACACTTACCTGGTGCACAGGTAAGTGCACCTGGTCCATCTAGTCACATACAGACAAATTCAACCAAGTGGGAGAGACAGAGGCAGTATCCTCAGCAGAGCAGCCATGGCAGGGGGCAGAGAAGGGGCCCGGGAGCAGCTGCACTCACATAACACCAAGCAAGGGTACAGCCAGAGTCTACCCGACACTCCTTCCAGGCCTTTCCAGAAGGATACCTTTCTGTCCATGCTGGTTTTTAAGATAAGAAACAGAAGTGTCCGACTAAAAGCTACAACCCAGAGCTGCCCGTGTTCCCTCTGTGCCCTCCTTGCTCTGCTACATGTAGGGGTCAGTCCCAGTGGACGAGGCAAGGCCTTCTCTGCCTGCCAGCCATGCCCTGTGGACACACCTGGACAGTAGGAGCTTGGCTCTCAAGAGAAGTAAATGTGTTCCTTTTGCACCTAAGTCTAACATTACTCACATGGAAGAAGATGCCTGAATACATACTTCACTCTTCTAAGACCCAACAGAACACAGGAGGACCGACCATCTGACCCTAGGACAGGGTCACGCCTGCTGGTCCCAGGCAATTCCTGACCTGACCCTCAGCTACTGCCCCCTGAAAGCGCGGGTTATGCAGTGGAGAGCACGCCTTGAAGGCACCATCCTCCACTTCCTGAGGCTCCCAGTCTCTCTTAGGACATCAGGACAAACAAGTTTGTCACCTCACTGTGGTCAAACTCAGTAATCCAAAGTGTAAGTCATCAGAATTTGCATGAAATTGTAGGAAACCAAAAAACTCAAAATGCAACTGAAAACCGACCTCACATTTTAGACCAATAAGACAAATCATCTATCCTTTAAACTTACACTCAGATAAAAGAATCCCAAGTGAAAACAAGGAACATTTGTGAACTGTGTTTCATATGCAGGAAACTAAGAGCAAACAGTGCTCAGAAACTAAACAATATTTTAAGTGCCCTCAACATCTCCCTCTCCATGTAGGTCAGCCCCAGGGAAGGGAGAAGACGTTGCTGTGCGCTGCTGCCCACTACTGTGACGTACGATGGCTTCTGAATGTCCCAAGCAAGAGGCAAGGACTGAAATTTGGACAGGGTCATGTCCACCTTGGCACATGCACACCCTGACCCCACGGTGACCCCGTCTACCATGGAAGCTGCTGTGTACCTGATGGTTCCTGTGGGGGAGGGGAGGGGGCTGATGAGGTGGGCCATGGTGTCTGGAATGTTGATGGTCAGCGGCGAGATGTGAGCCTGCACGGGCTTCACGGGGGACTCGGGCGCTTCCTGTTTCTCCCTCTTCTCGCTGGACAGGGCAGTGAATGTGATCTTGATGTTTGTGCTCGGGAACCTGAACGTGCACCTAAAAAAGAAAAGCCAACTGTCAGCGCCCATCTGCCGATCGGTGGGCAGGATGCCCCATCCACAACAGGTCGCAGAGCCCGAGTGTCCCCAAACATACTGGAGCCTCGACTTGCATGGAAGAGTCTGAGAGAAGCCCATTTCAAGTTCACCTCACATGTTACAAGTCGATTAATGAGGGAAACACAAAGGAGGCATCACATGATTTAAAAACACTAGTAAGCAAAAACATCATTTAGACCAGCTCAACAAGAAAAAAAAAAAAAACGGGAGAGGAGACTCAAAAAAGACTCAAATACCACTTAATCTACACTGGGTAAGGGTCTGGAGACAGGCTTGGGATCTGGAGATGTGCTCTTGGCACTGAGTAGGTGGAGGCCAGGCAGGAATGCTGCTAACCCCGCAGTGCATGGAAGGTCCCATCGCAAGAAGGAGGTGCCCCAGGCATGTCCCTCACCTGCTTACCTCTGATGACATCTCTTGCCCAGCCCTTCTCTCAGGTTCCTACTCTAGTCTGTCTGCAGCCAGTAGCCAGGGTGTTTCTAAAACAGCAAGATCTGCACGTGGCGTTCAAAGATACAAAAAGGCCAGCCTCTGTCTCTGCTGCCCTCGGGGCACAGCCCTTTCCTTCTCGAGGTCCTTCTCTCATGCTGTCCTCCCTCCACTTTAATACCCCAGAGGCCCCCACCCCACTGTGGGTCAGACCCCACATCCCTGCCTCTTGTCCGTTCCTCCTCTTGCTCACTACCCAGGGGTCCCCTCCCACCCCTCAGCTGCCTATCCGAGGGTTTCCTGACCGCCCCACACTCTGCCCTTGCTGCCGCCTTGTTCTTCATTTCACTCCGGCCACATGATTCTGTTACCCCACTTTTGCTTGTTGTCACCCCAATAGGATACAACCTCCAGTAGAACAAAGCTCAGTTCACTGCTATAACCTGGAGACCAGAAGAGTCCCTGGTATATACAGAGAAGGCCCTCAGTACACACTTGTTGGAATTAATGAACAAGTACCCAGTTTCATACATTAAAAAGGTAATTAAAACAAGCAAATCACATGAATACAACGAATGGGAAGCCCACAATTGCAGCTGCCCCTTTGTCGCTAGCATGAGATCTGAATAATCAACTCCAGGCCTAGAAAAGAAAGGGATTAAGACCCCACTGGCCTTAATTTCTAGCACAATATATATAACAATTACAGGAGTAAGGAAGTTTCCTCCTTTTCCTCCCATTTGTAGTTCCCGAGCTCCTGTCCTCAGGCGATAGTCACTGTTCACCAGGAAGGCCAGGCTGTTAGAACAAGCATCGTCACCCAGCACGAGGGCATCCGATCCCGCAGAGCAGTTACCTCTCTGTGTCTGTTTCCTCATCCACAGAACAGATGACAGCATCTATCTCTGAGAGTACCATGAGGATTAATTCAAATATTTATCAAACACTCAAATGTTTATTAAAATGAAAAAACCACACTACCTTCAGCCCCACTGTAAGATGTCAATAATACTTGCTTTTCCTACAGTTGGACACTCACCATCCACTGTGTTGTTCGTTCCGTCATCACCTGGGAACTCACAGAAGCCCAGACTGAACCAGAGGAGCAGCACACCCACCTGCCTGTCCTCCACATGCCACGGAAGCAACAAAGCACTGTGCACAATTCCAACACGGGAATGTGAGAATGGGACTCCTCCCTCCCCCAAGGGGTACCTACATGTCTCCGGGGTTTATTTCTGCTTTCCACAAAATAGGACCACACCTTGCATGTTGGCCCTCAGTCTACACGTTCCCTCAGTGTCACCCACAGGGTCTGTTCGCAGACAGACCTCAGCGCAGGCTGAGCGCTGCCTTCAGGGCTAGCACCACCACATGGAGGACTTCCTTCCTTAGTATCCTATTCCCAAAGTTTCCAATTAAAGACAACAATCGTCTCCACGGCACAGGCGCCATCCATAAACCTCAGGCTCCAAGGGCACAGAGGGCATCTAAAGCAACGCAAGGCACTGTCAGGCCACCTGCTGACAGCCTCTGACCGACAGCACGTGAGAGTGTCCCGGCCATCAGTGGACACTGCCACTAACCCCACCCCCTTGACAGGTGAAAATGGTATCTCTGTTTGCATCTAAGCATGAACTTCTCATAGGTGTATGAGCCATAAAACACATTTAAAAGCTACCCAGGTAGTCTGGTAACTTTCTGTTTTTCAATCTGAGTTATGATTACATGGGTGAGTTCCTATTAGTGAAAATTCATCGAGTTACACATGTATGAAACATACACTCTTCTGTGTATGTAGTATACTTCAGTAGAGAGGTTTTTTTTTTTTAATTAAAAAAGCCATCTGTAGATGGATACAGAAATCGGTAAAATGTTGATAACATGCCAGGGGGTTCACAGAACATTTCCTATACTTTTGGGTTAACAATGGTGTATTTCTTTACCTGGGCAGCCATGTTATAATTATAACCGATTTTTCTATGTAGGTTACATTCGAAGCAAAATATATCAAAACAGTGTTTGAGTTCTCTATGGAGTTCCATTAGTGATGAAATCCTTGTTCCCCTTTAGGGAATGTGAATGGCCACTGCTTGACTTTTCTAAGCTAGAAATAAAAAACAGTGGGATAGGGACTTCCCTGGCGGTCCAGTGGTTACGACTCCATGCTTCTACTGCAGGGGGCCCAGGTTGGATCTCTGGTCAGGGAACTAAGGTCCCACAAGCCACACAACCAAAAAGAAAGAAAATAAATTAATAATGCAGGTAGGTAGCCCAGCCCACCCTACCCAACATGTTAAAAAAAAAACAGTGGGATAATTTTAATTAATTGTTTCACAAAAGTAAAAAGAGCAGCAAAACATTAAAACAGCAGACAAAGCAAGCTGAGTGTCAGATCTCTGTCTCCCCCACACCACCACCAAGAGGCTGTTACGTCTGGGCACGCTGGTCCTCGTTCCCATGAAGCACTTCAGGTCATGGAAAGGGTTTAAGAGCCTAAGATACTATACTGATTAGGGAAATTAAGAGCATGCTGCCCGGGTCTCACGCTGCTTCGTACCATCACAATACCTAACACCGTGTGCTCTTTAAAAATACTTTAACTGATCCTGAAAGATTTGTAATAAAGCTCAGTATAAAAACATGCATCTGTTTATGAGAACTCTGAGAAATATGACAAAATAACAGAGAAAAGGGAAAGATTTTAAAATGAACAATAAGAAAAACCAGACCGCAGAAAGCAGAACGGCAAACCCCTAAGCAAAACATGACCAGGTACTGAGCACCTCTGAGAAGCCGTGCAACTTGAGCCACAAGTCAAAACTGAAGCAACACAACAGCTGATGGCTTCAACCTTAGGCAAGGACCCTGACAAAAACTAAGCTTCTTTCACTTGAATAAACATTAACAATTTTAATATGGATTCAGAGTTGCAAATATCCTTTTCTTCACCTCTTAGTCTCCTATACTTGGTGACAGGCATTTTTCTTGGAATGGAAACTCTTACAAGTGAGATATGCAAGCCAATGGCTTGGGTCTAGAGCTCTGAATTTTAGAGCTCTGAATTTTCAGATTCAC
Organism: Grampus griseus; assembly: GCF_964374135.1. NCBI lineage: Eukaryota > Metazoa > Chordata > Mammalia > Artiodactyla > Delphinidae > Grampus > Grampus griseus. The sequence continues at coordinate 12,547,247 of NC_139014.1, read as the reverse complement.
AAAGAAGCTCTAAGGATTCTGAAGACCTGTTATTTATTTATTTATTTTTGGGGGGGTGGTGCTGCACTGGGTCTTCGCTGCTGCGCCCGGGCTTTCTTTAGTTGTGGCGAGCAGGGATCACTCTTCATTGCGGTGCGCGGGCTTCTCCTTGCGGTGGCCTCTCTTGTTGTGGAGCACGGGCTCTAGGCATACAGGTTTCAGTAGCTGTGGCACACGGGCTTAGTTGCTCTGCGGCATGTGGGATCTTCCCAGACCAGGGCTCGAACCCGTGTCCCCTGCATTGGTAGGCGGATTCTTAACCACTGTGCCACCAGGGAAGTCCGTGAAGACCTGTTCTTTATGTATCAATACAAAGCCAGGCCTTACTGCAAATACTTCAACACTAACATCATACAGCTAGGCAGAAATAATAAGCACACTGAAATAAGCCTCCAACCAAACGGAAAGTCAAATTTAGTGATATCTCTATGCAAAGCAAGTTCAAACAATTAACCATTTAGGCAAACTATTCCCTACAACCAAGTCCAACTGGGCCACTTCAGAGGTGTAGGTGGCCTCAGGAAGAGGTTGGCTCCCATACCCTTTACCCCACAGAGGACGAGACAGACAGGAACAGTGGTCTGGCCCCACAGCACCACTCGGAAAGGTGAGTGCAGCAGAGCAGCCTTCCACCTCAGCATCCACAGTGACGGCAGGCCCCGGGGGAGGACAGCCATCATGTCCCCCAGCCTCCTGTCATCCTTCTCTGTCGTGGCACAGATTACTCAGACACACTTCCTGAGTTGGAAAAATCTCCCCACAAGTGGGCTCCATTTCTACCTACTTAAAACAACACGTCTGAATGCGATTCAGACAGTCATTGTTAGGATAACTCTGGAGTCCCTCAGTTTTTAAACAGTATTTTAGAAAGTTTAATGGGACAAGGCCTGCAGATGCCACCCGCATGGCCAGGGCACAACGCAGCAACAGTGTCCCTGCCGTGGGGCACCAAGAAGACACTGCCTCACCCTTGGATTTCCTGCTAAAAATAACAAACCCAGATCTCACCAAGAGGAAACATCAGACAAATATTCTACAAAACAACTGGCCTGTCCTCAAATATTCTACAAAACAATGGGACTTTCCTGGTGGTCCAGTGGTTAAGACTCCACGCTCCCAATGTAGAGGGCTTGGGTTCAATCCCTGGTCAGGGAACTAGATCCCACATGCCTCAACTAAGAGCCCACATGCTGCAAATAAAGATCCTGCATGCCGCTAAGACCGAGCGCAGCCAAATAAATATTAAAACAAACAAAAAAAACCCAACTTTCTCCAGCTCCCTAAATCTATGACCTGCTAACTTCCTATCTCACCCCCAGCAGATGACCCTACTTCTTTAAAAAAAACCAACCAAACAAAAATCAACACAGAAGACACAGAAAGGCCAAGGAACGGTCACAAATGAGAGTAAAGTTCAATGCATGTGTGATCTGACTCTAGAAAAAGGGCATCAGTAAAAGACTGCTAAGTCCAGTTAAGGCCGGTGGGTTAGGTCACAGTGTTGTATCAACGCTAATTTGCTTTGGTACCTGGGCTGTGGTTATGGAAGGAAATTTTTTAGGAAATACACATGGAAATATTTTAGAGGTAAAAATGCATCACGTATGCAGCTTCTCAAAAATTTTCAGGGAAAAAACAGAGCAATGAAGCAAGTGTGGTAAATGTTAATATTTGGGGAATCTGGGAAAATGAGAATCTCTGTTCTATTTTTGCAACTTTTCTATAGGTCTGAGTAATTTCAAAGAAAAAGAAAAAAATTTGGAAACTTTCAAGATGTCCCATGCAAAGCTTGATGATCTAGGCTGTGCCACTCCAGGTGTTGCTGGGCCTGAGCCAGGCCAGGAACTGTGTCATGAGCCATGACAAGGTGAGCATAGACACAGAGTGTTTGGAAACCACTCACTCTTCTACTTGTTCAGAGTGGACCTTCTCCACAGACAATCTGAGAGCCCTGCTCTGGGACACACCCTCATCGTTATCTGTCTTCTATACATTTCAGAATCCCACCAAATTCCAAGGACAATCTTGTGGGACCCCTGACACAGTTATGAAATGTCACCTCACTGCAATTCTTATCAACTCCAGACCCTCCTCCAGAGTCTGTTTGTCCCTGATAGTCAGCCTCGGGCTAAGCAGGGAAGTACAACCCCAGTTCTGGAGTTCACAGGACAGGGTCATGGCCACATTCACACAAGTGACCCTGACACCTGTGCCCTCACATTCACCCAACACAGTTGATGTCTGTTAAACCTACACACCGTCCCATCACTGGGCTTCCAGATTGTGACCCAAGAAGCTGTGGTTTGTGGTGACACCATACTCTGTACTCTGGATTTCTTCTCTCCTGGGAAGATTTGTCCCATCCTACATATAACAATATTCACACAGAACAGTATCTCCCTACCATGTTCCTAGAGCACAGCACTGAGTGTCCTGACAGCCAGCATAGACTGAACCCTGCTGTTCTACATACGGCCCAAGATCTCTGTGGCTCACAGCAAAGGTCTGGGTCCAGCTTCTACCATCCACCCACCCCATAAGTGGCTGCTTGTGGCTGCTCTGCTCCACTTTTCCCTCACTCTGGGGCCCAGGCTGATGCAGTGGCTCCAGTGAGGATACTGCTGGTTCCAAGGCAGAGAGAAAAGACAGAAGGAGCGAGTTCCGTGGCCACACCTGCGGTCAATGGGCAGAAGGGCTTATAGCGAGGACCCTCCCCACATACCACCACCTCCCTAGTGTTAGCAATCCCAAGGGATGTCTGGAAAATCATTTCAAGTCCTTTCAGCTATGCAACTGGCCACAGAGACATTAGCTGAGCAGCTGAACTGCTCTCCAAGGGAAGAAATGAGAGGCCAGTTACTCTGTCATTCACCTGTGACAGCTGACAAAGATAATCTAATAAGAAGAAGACAATCCGATCATTTAATCTCGGGATTGGCAAAGCAATGACTGTGTTAATAAAAATAACATGTCACACAGGGTGGACAGTGCTCTGAGGCCATCGATGACTTGCTATGAGCAGCAGTGATTGCCAAGGAGGAAGGCAACAGGATCTTCTGCATTTGAAGAACTGTGTGGACAGTTACATCCAAGACTGGATCGGGAGGTAAGGGGGGAAATGAGGAAACCAGTGAGGAGGCTTCCAAGGAGCCAGGGTGTGCAGTGCTCACACCACGTGAGGCAGTGAGGACAGAAAGAGGAGACGGGATCTGACTGGTATGGGAGATGGAAATAAACGGCCCTGATGACCCACCAATATGTGTGGGCACAGAAGGGAGAAGACCGCAGGACGACTGACTTCACATCTGGCTCGTGTGGCTAAGAACGCTGGTACCAATTACTGAGATGAGGATGGATGAGGAACAGGCTGGGGGGTGCAGTGGCTAAGTGGACACATGACCTCTGAGGTGCCCGTTACCCATAATCCCAGGGGGATGTCCAACCAGCCCCTCCTGAAACCTGAACAGACACACTCGGTGTTCTCTGCAGTGAGAGGGTACATTCGCCACATCACAGAGGAGAAAGAGCCTAAGAAACGCAACCAGCAGGTCTGGTGGAAGAGAACAGCCTTCAGGACTCAAGCAAGCATTACCCTGCAGGAGGACACACTACTGTGGGAGTTTAACAATGGGTTCTAGTCCCAACTCAGTTATGATTTCAAGCCATGCCTCTTTTTTATCTTTTACAAAAATGGAAGAAAAATTCCTTTTCTTTCCAAACCCTGAGGCGAACTTAGCCAAGAAGGAACTTTAAATGGGCCTATATATACACTTTGATCATTCTCTTCTACTAGTTTCCTCTAGTTTTTGACAGAAATATCAAAACTTTTACTACAACCTTTAACGAATTGTAGCCCTTAATCAATCACATTTGTCAGTGACTCATAAATCACTCCCCCACCGGGGGCTGCCTTTTCTGTGGCTCCAAGAGCAACATGTCCACACCACCAGTCAGTCCTACCCACTGGTCACGCTGAGCTGCCACCACCATGGGTCTGAAAGGGCCACTTAGAGCCTGGCGGGTGCTCCCTTCGCCCCAGGAGAAGGTATGTGGAGGGGCAGCTCATCAGCTCAGGAGAGGGCTGCCCCTCAGAGGAGGTGTCTTTGGGAGGCCAGCAGCCATTTATTAAAGGGCACAAGTCACAGGTCAACAGCCTGACCCACTATAAGGCAGGTTAGGACAATGAAGACCATACTGGAAGGAGCCCGAAACCCTAAGTAGTTCACAATTTTCTCTGCTGCTCCTCTGCAGTAAACCTCAAGCAACACCTTACCTCAGCTTGACTTCTTACCCTAAAAAATGATAAAACATTCTATAAAACTCATGAAACACAATGGTGTTTATTAAAAGAGGCCACGTTACTATAGTTTTTGTTGGGTTTAGCATGAATTTTTTTTTTTTTTTTTTTTGTGCGGTACGCGGGCCTCTCACTGTTGCGGAGCACAGGCTCCGGACGCACAGGCTCAGCGGCCATGGCTCACGGGCCCGGCCGCTCCACGGCATGTGGGATCTTCCCGGACAGGGGCACGAACCCGTGTCCCCTGCATCAGCAGGCAGACTCTCAACCACTGCGCCACCAGGGAAGCCCCGAATTTGCTTTTTATATATAATAAAGCTATTCCTTCTTTTTTAAATTTATTTTTTATTTTTGTCTGCATTGGGTCTTTGTTGCTGTGCGTGGGCTTTCTCTAGTTGCGGAGAGAGCGGGGGCTCCTCTTCGTTGCGGTGCGCAGGCTTCTCATTGCAGTGGCTTCTCTTGTTGCAGAGCTCGGGCTCCAGGCACGCACGCTTCAGTAGTTGCAGCACACAGGCAGCAGCTGCGGCACTCAGGTCCTAGAGTGCGTGGGCTTCAGTAGCTGCGGCGCATGGTATCAGTAGTTGGCACGCAGGCTTCAGCAGTTGTGGCTTGTGGGCTCTAAAGCAGGCTCAGTAGTTACGACGCATGGGCTTAGTTGCTCCATGGCATGTAGGATCTTCCTGGACCAGGGCTCGAACCCGTGTCCCCTGTATTGGCAGGAGGATTCTTAACCACTGCGCCACCAGGTAAGTCCCTAGCATGAACTTCTAACCAGAGCCTCAAAAGTCTGATTCAATAAGACACCTGTGGGGCTTCCCTGGTGGTGCAGTGGTTGAGAGTTTGCCTGCCAATGCAGGGGACACAGGTTCGTGCCCCGGTCCGGGAAGATCCCACATGCCGTGGAGTGGCTGGGCCTGTGAGCCATGGCCGCTGAGCCTGCGCATCCGGAACCTGTGCCCCGCAACGGGAGAGGCCACAACAGTGAGAGGCCTGCGTACCGCAAAAAAAAAAAACAAAAAAAACAATAAGACACCTGCAACCTGGGCTCAGGCCCTGCGAGATTTATCTTTGAGTGAAGCACTTTCACTGCATGTTTAGCTTTGAGGTGACTTAGAAACTACACAGCACGTGAAACAAAGCTTTTCTGCGTGGACAGGGCCACTGCAGGCATGTGGCTAGTTAGTGAGTCGAACAGGCGTTGTGCTCAGAAGGGCCCAGATGAGGCTGAATGTTCCGTAGCCAGCACCCTGAAATCTCCTTCATCATTTTATCTGAGTCTGTGTCTTGTAAATGAGGTCCAATGGGTCAAAGGACCACAGCCTGGGGCGTGGAGGCTCAGTTCACACACATCTTGCCTCCCCCACCCCCTTCCCCTCCACGACCACCCACTGTCCAGGACGGGGCCTGGACAGGGGCACCTTGGGCACCTGGGAGAGTCTGCACTTGCCCCACGAGTACCCCTCCACCTAAGAAAGCTTGATATTAATAACAAAAATACCGCAGCAGGTTGAGAGAGAGAGACCACAAAAGAAATGAAAAGCTTTTTGCAGCTTCTTAAAAAAACGAGGTATAGTTGATGTACAATATTATATAAGTTTCCAGTGTACAACACAGCGATTCACAATTTTTAAAGGTTATGTTCCATTTATAGATATAAAATATTGGCTATATTCCCTTTGTTGTACAATATATCCTTGGAGATTTTTGCAGCATTCTTAATCCACACTTTCATTTTGCACTGGACCCGATGTATTATGGAGCTGGCCCTGTATCCTAAGACTAGTAGGAAATGGTGCATTTCCATAGGCAGATCTGCTTTTGTACCCACAGACCACGAAGCCTTGATTCCAGAAACATTCCTGACCCAATTTAGAGAGCTGGTGTTGGGTTTTCCAGCAACACATGTGACCAGCAGCTTCACAACTGCTTCTGAGGTTTTTCTTTGGCTTGGAGAAGAATTTTGTCTGTTGGCCACTTACTGCACTGCAATTCCATTAATGAAGGTACTGGAAAGAGCTGCCTTATCTACTACTTTGCGTGGCAATTTGCTGTTGGGGGAAAGGCTGACTCAGAGAAGCACACTCATTAAAAATCCTGATGCCAGGCTGAGGGTGAAGGCAGTACTGGATATTAGTGTAGTCAATGTGATGCTTTGTGCTTCCAGCAGTCTTGAGCCCTCTCTCGCCTGGATCACAAGCCACCACACCCACGGCTCTGGGTGCAGATGGCTGGGTGGGCCCTCCGTCCATGTCACTGACGGTAGCAGCAAACAGTTAATCGTGCTGAGCATACAGTAGGTGCTCAGAGAGAAGCGACTACCCCTTTGAGGTGGGACTACTCCTGAGATTACCCCAAACTTGCCAAAATAACATTCACATGAAACCAAAGCAGGCTCTCCAACAGACACCTGACTCAGACTGAACTCACAAGCAAAGCTGTGGGGCAGGGCCTGGGCTCCCTCCTTCCTCTCCCCAGTTCACAGCAATTCCTTCTGCCAATGCAGAAGAGCAGTAGCCTCCAAATATTTTTGATTGTACACTTTTAAGTGAAAAATTAAGCAGGAGTCAACATATGGCTAATATATTACCAAGAAATGAAAAGGCAAGGGACAGAATCAGAGAAATATTCATAATACACATAGCTCACAGATGACTTGTGTTCAGGATATACAAAGAATTCTTAAAATTCAATAAGAACACAACCCATTAAAAATGGTCAAAGAGACCTTCACTAAAGTAGTACAGAAATGGCTAACAAGCACATGAAAATATGCTCAGCATCATTGGTCATCAGTGAAATGCAAGTCAGAACCACAATAAGATACCACTGCACACCCACAGAATGGCTAATATGAAAAAACTGACAAAACCAAGTGCTGATGAGGTCACAGAGCAACTAGAACTCTCCCACACTGCTGGCGGGAATATAAAAGGGTGGGACTGCTTTGGGAAAGTCTGTTGGCTTCTTGGTAAAGCCACTCCACTCTTAGGCATTTGACAAAGAGAAATGAGAGCATCTGTCCACACAGGCTCCTTCATGAATGTTCACAGCAGCAGGATGCATAACAATTCAACCTGGAAATGGCCCAGGTGTCCAGCAACAGGTGAATGGATCAACCAATGATGTTAAGTCCATGCAAGAAGATATTTCTCAACTACCACTCAACAATCACAAAGGAAAAAACTGGGGGCTTCCCTGGTGGCACAGTGGTTAAGAATCCGCCTGCCAATGCAGGGGACACAGGTTTGAGTCCTGGTCCAGGAGGATCCCACATGCAGCAGAGGAGGTAGGCCCGTGTGCCACAACTGCTGGGCCTGCGTTCTGGAGCCCGCGAGCCACAACTACTGAGCCCATGTGCCACAACTACAGAAGCCCGCATGCCTAGAGCCCATGCTCTGCAGCAAGAGAGGCCACCCACCTTAATGAGAGGCCTGCACACCACAGCGAGGAGTGGCCCCCACTCGCTGCAACTAAAAAGAGAGCCCACACGCATCAGCAAGGACCCAGTGCAGCCAAAAATAAATAAATAAAGTTGCAAAACCAAAACAGAACCCAAAAAAAGTGCCCAAACAAGCAACATGGATGAATCTCAAAAACATGTTACTCAAAAAAAGCCAAACTGAAGAGTACACACTGCATGATTCAATTCTTAAGAAATCCTAGAAAAGACAGAACTAGTCTACAGTGATGAAAAGCAGATCAGTGACTGCCTAGGACTTTCAGTTTAGTGAAGAGGGGTAAAAGGGCAGGAAAGAGATTCTGGGAGGGAGAAATGTTCTATTATCTTGATTGAAGTTTTGGTTACATAAATATATGCATCCGTCAAAACTCTTTGAAAGGTACCCTTAAAATAGCTTTTTTTTAAAAAAATTATTTTATTTATTTTTGGTTGCATTGGGTTTTCGTTGCTGCGGGTGGGCTTTCTCTAGTTGCGGCGAGCGGGGGCCCCTCCTTGCTGCAGTGCGTGGGCTTCTCATTGCGGTGGCTTCTCTTGTTGTGGAGCACGGGCTCTAGGCACGCGGGCTTCAGCAGTTGTGGCTCGCGGGCTCCAGAGCGCAGCCTCAGCAGTTGTGGCGCACGCACTTAGCTGCTCCGCGGCATGTGGGATTCTCACAGACCAGGGCCCGAACCCATGTACCCTGCGTTGGCAGGCAGGTTCTTAACCACTGCACCACCAGGGAAGCCCCAAAATAGCTTTGTTTTATCCTATGTAAAGTATACCTCAAAAAATGTTTTTTAAAAGAAAAGATTAATGTGGCAACAACACATTCACATATGTATAAATTATATTACTGTACTACACATTATAAAACATAAAAATAGCAACCAAACAGGACGAGAAAAACAATCAGAAGTATATCTTCTTCCAAAATTCTAAAAGATCATCTTGATCTCTTTCTGGGGTACACACACACACTCTGGAGACTAATGTACTAGAGAAAACATCACTTTTGTTTTCCCTGTGAGGTTCCAAACACAAGGAATATAATGTCTAGGATTGTGGAATTTTTTTGTTATATTGAGATATAACATGATATAAGTTTAAGATAATGTAAGGTAATGATAAATGCATATAGTGCAGACTGATTAGCACACTAAGGTTAGTTAACACCATCAACTCAATAGTTACAGTCTGTGTGTGTGTGTGTGTGTGTGTGTGTGTGTGTGTGTGTGTGTGTGTGTGTGTGTGTGTGTGTGTGTGTGTGTATGCAGAACTTTTAAGATTTACTGTCTTACCAACTTTCAAATTTACAATACAGTATTGTTATCTACAGGCACCATGTTGTACATTACATCCCCAGGACCTATTCATCTTACAGCTGGAAGTTTGTAATTTTGACCCTCCCCGCTTCACCCACTTCCTCCATCCTAGGATTGTGTTTTTTAAACCATTGATAAGGCTACCAATTACACAGCAGTAAGAGACATGACTGCATCAAGTTCCTTATTAAATGGACAGTTGCTACATATGTTCGACAATGGAGTAAGGCACTCCATTCTTGAGGCAGTTTATAAAAAGATAATTTCCACTTTATGGGTAGGAAAACAAAAGCATAACCCATGAGGTCTGCTCTCTGAATCGGCAGTTCTGATGCAGCGTCACCCTCCACACTGATGTATTGCCGATGCTGAATACCTGCAGATGCATTTAGACTTCTCACTTATTAGGTCAGCTGCACACAAGAGGTGTTCATTTGCTCAATCTGCAGGAAAGTCTTTTCAAAATACTACGCTGAATGGCCAATATGCACAGGAAAAGATCAACGTCATTAGTCATGAGACAAATGCAAATTAGAACCACAGTACAATACCACAACATACCCATTAGAAAACCTAAAATGAAAAAGAGAAAATGCCAATGTGACGAAGCTGTGAAGACACCTGAACTCTATCTTACACAGTGTCAAAGAAGTGTAAATGCAGAAAGTGTTTTCCAAAGTGGTTGTACCTATGAAAGCCGAACATATGTACATCCTGCGAGCCACTGGAGCTTATCTAACAGAAACGTGCACGTGCTTGTCAAAACACAGCTACCAGAATCTCAATCAAGTGTTCAACTAAAAAAGTCTTCCACTTAAAAAAAAAATCTGTAAGACTCATAGCAGCATTATCCATTATAATAGCCCCAAATAAAACTACCTAAATGTCCATCTATGGCAAAATATCAAACTGCACTATACTCACATTATTCAATACTTTACAGCAATGAGAATGAATGATCCACAGCCAAGTACAGAAATATGGGCTAATCTCAAAAACATTTTACTCAGTGAAAAGCCAGCACCACCCTCTGAAGTACATTCTGTATAACTCCATGTATACGAAATCAAAAGCAAACACTCTACACAGTTTAGAACTCGGGATAGTGGTTCTGTGGCTAGGAGGGACACATGGCGGGCTTCTGTGCGCTGACAAGGCAATGTTTCTTAACTGGGGGCAGGTTACACCGTGGGTTCTCATTAAGCTTTATACTTAGGATCTATATTGAGCTTTTCTGTATGTAGATTATACTAAAGACAAAAATAAGAACAAATTGTAGACGGTGACAAGACTAGAGACCAACTAAGAAAGTACTCCAGAAGGCCAGGTGAAAAATCGCTAAGTCAAGAGCTATGCAGCAGGAAGGTAAGGGAAAGATCTGAGAAATGTTCAAGTGGAATGAAGGGGACAGATAAATAACTCTATGAATTCAGAGAAGCAGAGCAGACTGGGGACAGTGTGAGCCCTGGTCCTTGATAGACATCAGCTCACAGGAGGAAAGGAGGATACTTGAGCAGAGAGAAACAGCAGGACTGCAGACTCTGGGCTGGAGGACAGCCACCTATCAGCATCTTACTCTTCATATCCCACCACAATGACTTGCCTTAAAGGCCTCTACCTTATACAGGCCCACAACCCCTTGTTCACAAATTCCAAAAAGCAAATAGCTCCAAAAAACCTGATCTGAAATGATTTGCAGCCAATTCTGATCTGAACTGAGAAAGAGCTAATTCTAGCCTTTAATTATCCCACTTAGAAAATTCATGTGTTTTGTAACAGAAATTCTAATGTGTTGGATTACAGGGTGCTGGGAATTTGAAACAATATACAGTACACACACTGTACTACTTTTCTAAAATCCAAACTACTCTGATTCTGAAATACGTCTGGCTCCTTAGGTTCCGGGTGAGATCTGTGTATGCCTGCTAGGTTAGAAATGGTACCATTTCCTTAAGAATTTCTCCAGAAATAATTCTGATTGTTGAAGGGGAAATCAGATGGCTTACTTCAAAAAAAAAAAAAATCCATTAAGCTACTGTCCAGAGTAGAATATCAATTAGTATTTTTGTTGCTGTCATTAACAGGCAATAAATGTGCATGGCACAAAATTTAAAAGCCATGAAATAGTAAAAACAGCAAGACTCCCTCTCACCGCACCAGTTTCTAGTGACAGCTCTCAAAGTAGAACCCAGAACTATTCAAACAAACAAGTAAACAAGCAAAGAGAAGCCTGCCTCAAGAGGCAAAGGCCCTGGGTTCCAAGCAGACCAGCAGTGTCTGCCTCTCTGCTCACTGTCATTTCTTCAACTCCCCCCTTGTGGTGCCTCCCCACACCCCAGAGTAGCTCACAAAGTCCCTTAAAAGAAGTGTTCATCAGTGTGCAAAAAGGTTGTCTCACCTACTGCCTCGCTGGTAACATGATTCACTTGTGAATCATGTTTGACCCTCAATAATTTGATTAGCCTCCACAAATGACCAAATTGCAATGTGTTTTTCTTTTTTAAAAAGACATTTCATCAGAAAATTCTGGCACAGGCTACAGCATGGATGAATCTTGAAGATATTATGCTGAGTGAAATAAGTCAGACACAAAAGGACAAACACTGTGAGATTCTATATGAAGTCCCTAGAGGAGTCAAATTCATAGAGACAGAGAGTAGACTGGTGGTGGCTGGGCCAGGGGAGGGGAGGGAATAGTGTCTAACGGGCACAGAGTTTCAGTTTTACCAGAAGAAAAGTGTTTTGGAGGTGGTGGTGTTGCACAGCAGTGTGAATGTGCTTAATGTCACCGAACTGTACACCCTAAAGATGGTTCAGATAGTACATTTTATGTTATGCGTATTTCACCACAACTTAAGAAAAAAATTTTAAGAGCACTTACAATTGTGTCAGAACATAGTAAGCACTCAATAAATCTTTATTGTTTCTTTATTTTTCAAAGACATTTCACTGAAAGTATTTGAAGACAAGCCTGACTGGGAGAAAATATTTCCAAAAGACATACCTGATAAAGGGGTGTTATCCAAATCACACAAAGAACTCTTAAAACTGGACTAGAAAACAAATAACCTGATTTAAAAATGAGCAAAAGGGCTTCCCTGGTGGCGCAGTGGTTAAGAATCCATCTGCCAATGCAGGGGACACGGGTTCAAGCCCTGCTCCAGGAAGATCCCACATGCCGCAGAGCAACTAAGCCCGTGTGCCTCAACTACCGAGCCTGCGCTCTAGAGCTCATGAGCCACAACTACTGAGCCCGAGTGCCACAACTACTTAAGTCTGCACACCTAGAGCCTATGCTCTGTAACAAGAGAAGCCACCCAATGAGAAGCCCGCGCACTGCAACAAAGAGTATCCCCCACTTGCCGCAACTAGAGAAAGCCCGTGTGCAGCAACGAAGACCCAATGCAGCCAAAAATAAAAATAAATAAATTTATTAAAATAAATAAAAATGAGCAAAAGAGCCGAACAGACAACTCACCAATAAAGATATACACATGGCAAATGAATATAAGAAAAGATGTTCCACATAATATGTTAATCAAGGAAATGCAAATTAAGACAATAATGAGATACAACCATGCAGAATGGTAAAAATCCAAAACAGTGGCAACACCAAATGTTGAGAAGGATATGGAACAACAGGAACTCTTGTTCATTGCTGGTGGGAATGCAAAATGGTTCAGCCATTTTGGAAGACAATTTGTCAGTTTCTTATAAAACTAAACATACTCTTACCATATGATCCAGCACATAAACTGTGGTCCATCCAGACAATCCAATATTATCAAGTACTAAAAAGAAAGGCGCTATCAAGCCTTGAAAAGACAGGAGGAACCTTAACTGCACATTACTAAGTGAAGGAAGCTAATCAGACAAGGCTACATATTTGTGTGATTCCAATTCTGTGACATCCTGAAAAAGGCAAAACTATGGAGACAGTAAAAAGATCAGTGGTTGCCAGGGGTGGGGTTGGAAGAGGGAGGGATAAGTAAGTGGAGCACAGAGGATTTTAAGGGCAGTGAAACTACTCTGTATGGTACCATAATACGGTGGATACATGTAAATATACACTTGTCTAAACCTATAGAATGTTCAAAACCAAGAGTGAGCCGTATTGCAAACTATGGACTTTGCGTGATTATGACCTGTGGATGCAGGTTCATTGACTGTACAAATATCCCACTCTGTGGCGGATATTGATAGTAGGGTAGGCTGTGTGTGTGGAGGCAGGGGGTGTATGGGAAATTTCTGGACTTTCCATTCAACCGTGCTATGAACCTAAAACTGCTCTAAAAATATATTACCCCCCTACCAAAAAAAAAAAGACATCTCAAAATATTATTGATAGCATGTCCAGTTTTTAGTTAATAATTCCAAATAGTTGAGGGGGAAAACAGATTTAGAAAATACTGAGCCCCCCACACGGGAAATGACCTCTGACTTGTGGCCCCTCTGGAGACAAGCCAAAAAGGCCTTGCTACACAGTCAGACACAGGCGTATCCACACAGGCAACATTACGCCTTCTAATCAGCTCAGGAAGTTGAACCAATTCCATATCTCCTTCTCATGTAAATAAGCTAAAACAGTAGCCAAAGGCAGGCCATTTTAAAAGAAACAGAGAAAAACAAACCCACACAACACAGCAAGCACCACCTGCACACTGGCTGACCAACCCCTAGTTAATGCAGCTCTAACCGCCCCCCGCCCCCCGGCCAGGCTCCTTCTCTATGTCTCAGCCTTCCCACCTCCTGAGCCCACAGGAGCTTTAAGACACAATGTAGTTTAAATAGTAAGTTAAGCATAATAAAACCATTTATCAGAAGTTTGCCAAAAGTTTTGTTTTGAGTGTCATATCTGGTTGTCACGCAAGTTGTCAATTTTTAATATACAGATTTAATAAATTAAAAATTTAAATCATTAGACATTCAGAATCTGTAACTACTTTTTGAAATCCCAACTCCATAAAATTGCTTACTTCAGGAGTATTTTTTTGATGATTTCTTCCACACATGCTCTCCTCCCTCCCTCTGTGAGAGAGGCTGGCCTAATGCACACCTCCGCCCAGAGGACGGCCTGTTGGTGGAGCCAGAGACCAACGCACTCCAGTGTGGACCCACTGCCCCAGAAGGTGGCAAGTCAGTCCTCCAAGGGGGCCGCTGCACTCCAGCCTACACAGTATTAACAAATGAAAAGGCTTCCCACTCTGCAAGCCCAGGTGCCAAGTGCCAGGAAAGCCACCCACTGCTCACCTATCCATATGTGTGCCCTCCGCCATCACTCTTGACAAACTACTTGGGAAAAAAACCTCAGAAAATGAGTATTCAATGAAACCTATGATGTTTCTCCTCTAAACCTCTTCTTAATATGACAAATGACACAAATAAAGTAAATGGTACTAGGTCCAAAATTATTAATTATTTTACTGAACTACTGTTACTGTTGTCTTTTCTTCACTTCTATATATAAGCAAAAAAAATTTTAATGTTTGATTCTTTGTAGTTCATCTCAATGTAACTAAATTAAAAATTTTAACATTTAAATTTACATCCAATTAATAAGTTGTCCTAGCTGTAGATGCAAATTTAAAATACTAGTAATTTCAAATAAACCAAATTTAAATATAAATATTTGACCTAAAAGTCAGTCAGCTTTACAGCTGTAAAAGCTTCAATACTCTTTCATTTCTCCCTCCCACACTCACATCAACTTTTCAACTTCAAAAAGAAATCCTACCACCTCCCAGTTTTAAAAAAATTTTCTATCTCACCAGAAAACAAACCAGAAAAGGAAAGAAAATAAGATTCTCAAGGACTCATCATCACTGCCTGGGCTGGGTGGTCTGTAAGCCCCTCCTCAGTGTGGTAGGGGGACAAGTCCTTCACTGGGCTGCCCATGGCTGAGCATGGCTGGAGGAGGTATCTTAAGTTTGGATGGGCGTTTCTACTCCATATAAAAAGAGCAAAACACTTTGCTCTTTTATTTTATACCACAACACAATACACAGAGGAGCCCCTAGCAGCAGTCCAGCGGGCAGCTTTCCACCATTCATATGTCACAGACAACAAAAGGACCACAAGAGGATTCTGGGAGAATGAAGAGAACTGCTAGGATGGTAGAATCAGGGTGATCTTTCCTTTTGCAAAATGAACTCAATGGTGCTACATGTCACTTTTAATAAACAGAAAGAACATTTAAAAACAGAAATGTGCATCTGACACAGGAACAGCAATTCTAAGCATCTACTAATTCAAAATTCAATCACAGTATTGTTCATAGCAAAAACAGTTAATCTAAATGTTGAACCACAAGGGATGATAAGGTAATTCACAGCACGTCCAACAGGAGGAAGCTCATGCAGCATGTTTTAAGAGTTAACACCATGAAAAAAAGTAACTGAGTGAAAAGAGGAGACAAAAATCCTATCTATAAAGGGAGCCTCTACTATTTAAAAAACAAATTTAAACCTATTCATTGCATAATGCACATATGTTTTGTGCCAACAGTGGCTATCTACGGATGGTGAGATTACAGGTAATTTTTCCTAACCCCTTTAATGGTTCCAAATGTTCTATTGCAAGCATTATGTTATATTATTTTAAAATTTACAATATTTCAAAATAAACTTAATTTGATCTTTTAAACTCTAGCCCACAGCCCCACTCAGCTGTGTGCTGGAGGTCCGCCCTCAAACACATGCCCAGAGCATGACGCACGAAGAGCCTTCTGCAGCAACTGCTAAGTTTTATATGCTTTTTCCTGGAGAGTGCTTTTTAACCTCAGGTGCCTATCAGAAGCTGCTGGAGAGGTTTTCCAAAGTATACACACACACACACATCCCTCCCACTGTCCCCTCCGTCAGTCTCTGCAGGGAAAGGGAGGGTCCAAGCACCATTTTTCAAAAGACCCCCATATGACAGTAATGCGTACCCCTGGTAAAGAGCCAAAGGTGGGAACGAACAAAGTTGGACATTTGGCACCACCTCACAGCCCATCCCAGTAAGGGGCTGAGTCAACTAGGGCTCCCGCTTCGCCTGCAGAGCAGGGCTTACTCAGGTTCTAAGCACCAAGTAGGGCCAACACATCACCAAAATGATAGTAATGAGGCCAGTGAGGGGTGCGAGGCAGAGGGAGGGAGCAAAGGCGGCGGCCGGGGAGCATAAGGGCTGAGAATCCCGAACCTGGGCAGGGCACTCTGACCACAGGCCCCACAAGTCTGAGCGACAAGCTCAGCTTCCACTGCACATCCTATCTGCTCCCCAAATGCTATGTTTTTGGCTGATGTCAAAATTGGAAAGGCCAAAGAAACCTGTGCCTTAATAATAAATCCTGGGGATTTACCAGTGCCTCAAATTCAACAGGTCCAAAACGAAATCCAGCCACTCCCCATCGGTTAGGGCAGCACTAAGGTGTAGGTTTACTCCTGGGACCTCCCCGCCCCCGCAGCATGTGCTGCCCTCTGACAGGACCCGGTCCTGTTGAGGTGCTGGTCTCAGCACCCTGTCCACTACAGCCTGTGGCCCACGCAGAACCAACCAGTATGCTTCCACCTCTTCTCATGTTTTGAAACAGGTGACCTCCTGGGAGCACCAGGCTAGATCCTTCCCCTCCCTTCAGCCAGGAGGGAACTCAGGTCCATGGGAAAGCAGGAAGAGCCTAAGGACATCACCACCGAGAAAGACACAGGAGACAGTGGGGAATGGAGACATCACAGGCCCTGAGTAGCACCTGAGACCACCTCAGTCCCTCCTCCTCCATAGTGGAGCTTCTGCTTCAACTAGCTTGAATTCCAGCACTCCGCAGGTCAAAGGGGGCCCAGGACAAGAAATACACAGAACAAAGAAAGGACAGTGAAAACTATAGGACAAAAAAACCAAAACAAAACAAAAAAAACTATAGGACAATACCAGAAAAACCACCAGACTAGAACATTAATGCCAGAAGGAAAAACATAAAGGGCATATACGTAAGCCAGAAGATCTGTGTTATCCTCTTGGACAGGGCTTAGCACCTGCTCTGTCTCCCATGTGCTCAGACTAGTCAATGGCAGCAGCCAGAACCATTAACTAGAGCCTAGAGGTCTGTCTGCCTGATGCCCACACCCCCCTCACTCCCGCGAGCTGCACCATACAGTATCCCTGCTCCCTCCCTCCTTGCAAGAGCACCTATAGTTGCCAGCTTACCCACATGCTCTTGCAGTCAGGTAGAGCCATGAATTCCAGTGCTAAGCAAGAAGATGCACAGGAAGTGCCTGGGACTCCAGGAAGTGCTCACCCTGCTGCCTGGAATGCAGAGGTAATGCTGGAATGCTGGCCATCAAACACTACAAAGACAAGAGCCATAGTAAATTCATATTTTTAAAATGAGAGAGAGGGACTTCCCTGGTGGCGGAGTGGTTAAGAATCCACCTGCCAATGCAGGGGACATGGGCTCGAGCCCTGGTCTGGGAAGATCCCACATGCCGAGGAGCCACTCGGCTATTGAAGCCCCGTGCGCCACAACTACTGAAACCCTCTTCCCTAGAGCCCGTGCTCCGCAACAAGAGAAGCCATGGCAACGAGAAGCCCGCACACTGCAACGAAGAGTAGCCCCTGCTCGCCGCAACTAGAGAAAGTCCACGCACAGCAACAAAGACCCAACGCAGCCACCCCACCACAAAAAATAAATTAAAATAAAAAAATAAAATGAAAGAGAAATACACTTCCATGGGTACAAAATCTCTCATCCATAATTCTGAAATCACCAAAGTCTGGGTTTTTTTGTTATTCATTTGGCCACAGAGCCTGATCTGAAAGCGGCAATGTACATGTTTCTCTGCAGAAACAGGATATGACTGAGGGGTAGCACTGCCCAGCCTTTGCAGGAGACCCCAGGAGCTGATTTATACTTAAGCACTGGGTCACCCTTCTACAATCCCAAAGCATTCGGAATTCCAAAAGATTTCTGCCCCGCAGGCCTGTGCAAGGATCTTTTTAAGGCGCTGCTAGCTTCTGTCTAGTCACGAGCAGCAAAACCTAGGCCTGGCTCTGCATCCATCTCCAGGCCCCCTCTTCTCAAGTGCAGCACCTAACCCTAATCCCCCACCCCCACCCCACCGCTGTGTAGTCATGATCGTCCTGCTCAGACCACCAGAGCTCCCTGGCTGACGAAGGACAAACTCCTGGGCAGGCAGGGTACTCCCTAGCCTCAGGCCCCATGCCCATCAGTCCACACACGGAGCTTTCTAGACTGTGCCTTACTCCAACTACCCCCAGCCTCCCTGTCCCCACATGCTCCCTCCCACCAAGGCAGGGCCACATCTTCTTGGCCCTCGCATCATAGCCCTGCCTGAAGAAGCTCAACTGCTGGGCCCTCGAAAAGCCAAGGAGTTTCCTCGTGGATTCTTGTTTATTGTGAGGGAGAGACTTGAGATCAGAGAGAGGCAACATTTACTATAGTTTAAAGTACTGGGGACTTCCCTGGTGGCACAGTGGTTGGGAATGTGCCTGCCAATGCAGGGGACACGCGTTCCATCCCTGGTCCGGGAGTATCCCACATGCTGTGGAGTGGCTGTGCCGCAACTACTGAGCCTGTGCTCTGGAGCCCACGAGCCACAGCTGCTGAGGCCCGTGTGCCTGGAGCCCGTGCTCTGCAACGGGAGAAGCCCCAGTGGTGAGAGGCCCCCGCACCACCAATGAGGCGTAGCCCCCACTCGCCGCAACTAGAGAAAGCCCGCGCGCAGCAATGAAGACCCAAAGCAGCCAAAAATTAATTAATTTATTGATTGATTAATTAATAAAACTGCCCATGCTCAAGCTCCAGTCCAGGCTAACTAAATCAGAGTTTCTAGGGGTGAGGCTTGAGTATCAGTGTTTTAAAACAAAAAAAGTACTGACCTCTCTAAACTGGAGGTGCCCTGAGGCCCTGCCCCTGCTTTGCTCCCCATCTGAAGCCCCCTGGGCCCACCCCAACCAGAGAAAGGGCAGGTACCCAGACACCTAAAAAAGGCACAGTTACTACACGGAAGGAGAAGAGTGACCTTGAACTGTCCAAAGTACAGATGCCAACAACAGACAGGATGGTCTGGGGCAAAATCAGGAAAAGTAATCCCTCTTTCCTTTCAAACATGAAAAGAAAGCTTTCTTTGCCTATGTCCACAGATAAAAACTTTAACACAAGCCCAACAAATAAACAATTTATTTTTGATGAATCGGATTTTCCTTGCTAGCAATCAGAAAGTTAGATCTAAAGAATAAAATCCCCATCAGACTGCCCTATGAAGGCAATGCAAACAGAACACAGAAATTTCAACACGTGGGGGCCATGTAACATTTATGCCAATAACTGACTTCACGTTACTTCCTATTCCTCCTTTAGAGCAGGAGGGCAATCCTCACATCGCTGAGAATTGGAGATTATTTTTAAAATACTCATTCCTAAGAGCTGACAAGCAGTGACATCATCTACTGATGGGCACAGATGCCACAATCTGTGGACACAGCCTATTCTACGAACAAGACACACATAGCATTTCAAAGCGAGACTAAATGTTCTTCCATGTCAAAAGAGTATTACAAAATAAGCAAATATTCACCTATATCATCACAGGTCTTCAGCCTATTATATGACATACACAGGCCACTTCACAGTCACAAGGCAGGTCTAGAAGCCGCAGGGAGTGCAATTCACTTGCTGCAGAATATGAATAACTAATATGCCTAAAGAACACATTAATCTAAATCAGACTAGTCAACTTTTAGATGCAACAGTTTCATATTAAACAGAAACATATGCTCATTACAGTAATTTTTTAAAAAAGGAAAACAGCAATGTCAACCCATGATGCCCTTTTTTTTGCGGTTCGCAGGCCTCTCACTGTTGTGGCCTCTCAATGTTATGCCCATTTGAAGATAAGCATTCTTACCATCTTAATGCTGTTTTAAAGGCAGATATGCATCAAGTATGCCACACACATACACATACACGATGGAATTACACCACACACTGTTCTTTAACTTTTCCTGCTGAATACGAGACTTCCTTTCTATGTGAATAAACACACTTCAATGACTATATAGTATTTCCCTGGCCATGAGTAATTTACATATCTAAATGCAAAAAACAGATTAGAGAAATCAGTGCTATTAAAAAGCTTATTTTATTATTAGAGAAATGAAAATCAAAACTACAATGAGGTATCACCTCACACCAGTCAGAATGGCCATCATCAAAAAGTCTACAAATGGACTTCTCTGGTGGCACAGTGGTTAAGAATCCGCCTGCCAATGCAGGGGACACAGGTTCGAGCCCTGGTCCGGGAAGATCCCACATGCCGCAGAGCATCTAAGCCTGTGCGCCACAACTACTGCAACCCGCGTGCCTAGAGCCTGTGCTCTGCAACAAAGAGAAGCCACTGCAATGAGAAGCCCACACACCACAACAAAGAGTAGCCCCCGCTTGCCGCAACTAGAGAAAGCCCACGCACAGCCACGAAGACCCAACGCAGCCAAAAAATACATTAAAAAAAAAAAAGTCTACAAATGATAAATGCTGGAGAGGATGTGGAGAAAAGGGAACCCTCCTACACTGTTGGTGGGAATGTATATCGGTGCAGCCACTATGGAGAAGAGTATGGAGGTTCCTTAAAAAACTGAAAATAGAGTTATCATATTATTTGGCAATCCCACTCTGGATCCTACGGGGCATATATCTGGAGAAAACTCTAATTCGAAAAGATACATGCAGCTTAATGTTCACTGCAGCACTATTTACAATAGCCAAGACATGGAAGCAACCACTGACAGATGAACGGATAAAGAAGATGTGGTATATGTATACGATGGAATATTACTCAGCCATAAAAAAGAATGAAACCTGGCCATTTACAGCAACATGGATGGACCTAGATATTATCATACTAAGTGAAGTAAGTCAGAGAAAGACAAATATCGTAACACTTATATGTGGAATCTAAAAATTATGCAAATGAACTTATTCACAAAACACAGACTCACAGACATAAAGAACAAACTTATGAAAAAAAAAAAGAACAAACTTATGGTTACCAAAGGGGAAAAGGGTTGGGGAGGGATAAATTAGGAGCTTGGGATTAACAGATACACACTACTATATATGAATAACAAGGTCCAACTGCATGGCACAGGGAACTAGATTCAGTATCTTTTTTTTTTTTTTTTTTTTTGGTGCGGTACGCGGGCCTCTCACTGTTGTGGCCTCTCCCGTTACGGAGCACAGGCTCTGGACACGCAGGCTCAGCAGCCATGGCTCACGGGCCTAGCCACTCCACGGCATGTGGGATCTTCCTGGACCAGGGCACGAACCCATGTCCCCTGCATTGGCAGGCAGACTCTCAACCACTGCACCACCAGGGAAGCCCCCTAGATTCAGTATCTTATGATACCCTATAATGGAAAAGAATCTGAAAAAGTACATATATATATATATCTGAACCACTTTGCTATACATCAGAAACTAACAGCACTGTAAACCAACTATAGTTCAATTTTTTTTAAAAAAAAAAGAGCAAAAATAAATAAATTGAATAAACATCTTATTGGATTAAAAAAAAAAAGCCAATTTTAGATTGACTTGTAGAGTTCCCCATCTTCCAACCAATGGCTTTTTCTTGGCCTTGAGTAAAGCTTAGGGCTTTAAAACACTGGCAAGAAAACTGCATGTGGGTTCGAATCTCAGCTCTGCCATTTACAACCTATGCAACTTTGGGTTAATACCTCCAAGCCTCAACTCTCAACTGGAATAGGGATAGGAATCAACTCAACAGAACTCACAGAGCAAATGAGAGCAGAAGCTGCAGGTTGGTGCCCCACAGCCTCCATTCCATCCTCGGTACCATCTATATGTAAGAACTTCACCCTTTCCCACTGGCCTACACATGGCAACATTTGAAAACATCTGTAATAACTTAAATGCAAAATTATTTCTTACTTTATGCAAAACATCCTGCAGGTACTAAGAAACATTTAACAAAATCACTATTATGATCTTAACTTTTTTCTAAGGGATTTTAAAGAAAATGAATCAACTTCACACAGTGTTAAGACTCCTGAAGAAATTTCATAACTTCTGATTCAAAGTATAGACCCTAACAAATTACTAAGAATAGCCAAGACATACTTATTGGAAGTGAATGAGAGTGTGACTTTCATGTCATTTTGCACTCAAGGTAATTTAGAAATTTTGTCGCACTCTATTTCACTTTTTAAAAAATGAGACAATAAGTTTGATTTTATTCAAATATTGTCATATCTCTAAATGCAAGGAAATCAACTGGACTATTTCATACTCAGTGAAAAATGAGAATTAAAAGAATTAAAAATTTCACTGGCAAGAACTAATCAATCAGGGTGATATCAGCAAAATGGCTCAGTAGGAAGCTCCAAGCTCTCTTCCCCCACAACACACACACAGAAAAACAAGCAGAAACGGTCAGAACCAATTTGTGGAAAACCCTGCAAAGCAGTCAGAAATCTGTAACCACTAAGTGCTGAATTGAGAAGGAGGTACTGGAAGGTAGGAAAGTTTTAGAATTTGCTACCCCTGTCCATCCCCTCTGCAGGGCAGCAGCAGACTTGGTCTTAAAGCATAAATGGTCTTAAAGTGAAGCAGCCTGGGTTGCCAATGTGGGACTGTTTCCCTGGTCCTAGGGAGCAGAGCATATCTTAGGACAATTTACTGCATATGTCTGCTCCAACCCGTCTGAGGGCTACCTGAAGGACTGACACAGGCACCTCTGTGTTTTGCCTACTTCAGAACTCAGGCTGAAAAAGCTTGAAAACACTGAAAATCAAATCTGCCCCAGAGCAGAAGGCAAAAGATTACAGTCCAAATACACAATACACTGCCTAAGGGCAAAAGCTGGGGAGAGTTTTCCTGGGAAATTAGGACATTCAAAAGTAACAGTGCAGGGGGTAGAGGGGGACTCCGAATTGTACTAAATACTTTGCATATTGTCTGATTAAATACAAACAGATGGGGTGGGGGGAGTAACAGTGCATGCTGGAAAATTAAGAAAGCCACACAGATACCCAGCGCAAGATGCATGCTCATGTAAGACCTGAGAAGACCCTGGGCTTTCACCTTCGGCTGATCCCCAAGCACAGTGCAAACCTGACCAAAAGTTGAAGGAGGGCCCAGGCACAGAGACAACTTTCAAAGACTGGGAAATGGGAGAGCTCCTGGTGCTCAAGGAAAACTCTGTCAAAACACCAGCTGAGGGACTTCCCTGGCAGTCCAGTGGTTAAGACTCCATGCTTCCACTCCAGGGGTCATGGGTTTGATCCCTGGTCGGGGATCTAGAATCCCACATGCCACAGCCAAAAAAAAAAAAGAAAAACCAAACAACAACAACAAAAACCCCCACCAACTGAACACAAGCCATGAAATAGGACTTCAGGGATCACTTTGTCAATGAATACAGTCTTTGCAATAGCAGTCTGAGAAAATCACTAGGCAAAAAGGAGTCCTGTAGCCTTCAACAAATGAAAAACAGCAACCCCTAGGGAAGGAGGAAAATCTGATTTTCAGAACTATTACAACAGTCAAATGTCCGGTTTTCAACAACAAAGAAATTACAAGGCACACAAAGAAACAGGAAAGTATGACTCAAAGGAACAAAATTAATTAACAGAAATCATCTCTGAAGAAGGTGAGAGACAGGACTTGCTAGATAAAGACTTTAAAACAACTGTGTTAAGTATGCTGCTCAAAGAACTAAAGGAAAACACAAAGAACTAAAGGAAATCAGGAAAACGACGTATTGACAAAAATGGAATATCAATAAAGAATACAAAGTATAAGAAGGAACCCAACAAAGCCTGGAGCTGAAAAGTATAGTAACTGAAAAAATTCACTACAAGGGTCCAACAGTATATTTGAGCAGGCAGAAGAATGAATCAGCAAACTTAAAAGATAGGACCACTGAAATGATCAAGTTTGAGGAGCAGAAAGAAAAAAGACTGAACACAGCCCAAAGGACTCATGGGACATCAACGAGCAGACCAACATACACATTTTGGGAGTCCCAAAAGAAGAGGGAAAAAGATAGAATATTTGAAAAAAAATCATGGCAGAAAATGTCCCAATTTTGATGAAAGGGCATGAACCTACAAATCCAAAACACTCAACAAAGTCCAAGTAGGATAAACTCAGAGGTCCCACACTGAAACATTATAATTAAACCATCAAAAGACAAAGAAAGAATCTTGAAAGTAGCAAGAGAGAAGTAACATGTTATATACAAGCACTCTCAATAAGGTTAACAGCTGATTTCTTATCAGAGACCACAGAGGCCAGAAGACAGTGGAATGACACTTAAAAACAAAACAAACAAACAACAAAAAAAACTGTCGACCTACCAAGAATTATATCCAGCAAAACTGTCCTTCAAAAACAAGGAAGAAATTAAGACATTCCTCAATAAACAAAAGTTGAGGGAGTTTGTTAACACTAGACCTGCCCTACAAGAAAGGTTAGAGGGTGTCCTTCAGGTTGAAATGAAAGACCAGTAAACAATGACTCAAAGTCATACAAAGAAAAAGAGATTTCCAGTGAAGATAAACACATAAGAAAACATAAAAATTAGTATTGTGACTATGGTTTGTAACTCCACTTTCCTACAGGATTCAAAAAACAAATGGGGCTTCCCTGGTGGCGCAGTGGTTGGAAGTCCACCTGCTAATGCAGGGGACGCGGGTTCGCGCCCTGGTCCGGGAGGATCCCACATGCTGCAGAGCGGCTGGGCCCGTGAGCCATGGCCACTGGGCCTGCAATTCCGGAGCCTGTGCTCTGCAACGGGCGAGGCCACAACAGTGAGAGGCCCGCATACTGCAAAAAAAAAACCAGAAAAACAAATGCATAAAAATAATTATAAATCTGAGAGTTCCCTGGCAGTCCAGGTTAGGACTCGGCACTTTCACTGCTGTGGCCCCGGGTTCAATGCCCAGTCAGGGAACTAAGATCCTGGAAAATGCAAAACGCAACCAAAAAAAAAAAAAAAAACTATGTTATTTGGCACATATGTATGAAGATGTAATTTGTGACAAAACATAAAAGGGAGAAAGAGGAACTGTATAGGAGTAGAGTTTTTGTTTTTGAAGTTGATATCAATTCAAAATAGACTGTTTTAAATTCAGGATATTAAATGTAACCCACATGGTAACCATAAAGAAAATATCTTAAAAATACACTCAAAAGGAAATGAGAAGATAAAACAGTTGACTACAAAAAAATCAACTGAACATAAAAGAAGGCAGTTAGGGAGGAAATGAGGAACCAAAAAACTCTAAGACGTTGAAAATAAAACAAATAGCAGAGTCCTTCCTTATCAGTAATTACTTTAAATGTAAATGGATTAAACTCTCCAATCAAAATACTTGAGACAAGAAATTTAAGATGTTTTCTTTAGAGAATATTAATATTCATTCATCAACTCTCCTGAGTCAGGCAAAGGCAATCCATACAACAACCCCATGAAGTCGATTCAGTAATATCCATATTTACAGAAGAGGACACTGAGGTTAAGAGATTAAATAGCTCAGCCACAGGGGGAGAAGCTCTTGCCTTCCCTTGGCCAAAGTGACATTATGACAGTGTTTCAGTAGCCTGATGAGCATACAGTGCCTGCCTTAGTCATTCTCAGCCCACTCTCAACCCTTCCTACGTGGAGAGGTTTGTGGAGAATAACACAGAGAGGGGAATAACAAGCAACCTCTGGGATGTGATTCTTAAGTGAAGCCCCTGGAAAGCTGCCCTCCAAAGAACAGAAAGGAGACCTAGGCTGATCCAGAGCTACCTAGGGATACTGGACACCAGGAGGTGAGGGATGCTCAACCAGCCTTCTCAGTTGAGCTCCACCTCAACCTACAGACAATGCAATGACTCACAGAGGCTTAGTCAGATGCCCAAAGTTAATCTGCAGCCAAGCCAGGATGCTGTTCCAACAGCATGAGGTGTCCTCCAACAACTCTAACCAAGGCTTGGCGCACTACTTTAACAAATAATGGCGTAAGTATACAAGCCAGTCACAAATAAAAGCGGTCAAATAATCGTCATTCCCAAAATACTAAAATCACTTTAAAAATTATTTATACGGACTTCCCTGGTGGTCCAGCGGTTAAGACTCTGCTCTACCAATGCAGGGGGCCCAGGTTCCATCCCTGGTCAGGGAACTAGATCCTGCATGCCGCAACTAAAAGATCCTGTGTGCCCGCAACTAAAAGATCCTGCATACCGCAACAAAGATCTCGCACCTGGCAACAAAGATCCTGCGTGCCACAACTGAGACCAAGAAATAAATAAATAAATATTTAAAAATTTTATTTATAAAAGTAAAGCTCTTCCCATTAGAGATACACAGGAAAAGAAACCCTAAACATTGAATGTCTGGTTACTAGGAACCCACAGATGTTATAAAGAACTAGATATTTTTCAAAACTGTGACTAACAGATAAATTTGCATCAATGAGAAAATGAACACTCTGAAAGACAACTTTTAAGAGAGAACAAAATAAAAGATCAATGGAAAATAAAGTATAACTTTCAGAGGTGGGGCCGGAGTAGGGGTTAAAGTTGGACCACCTCATTAGGACAAGGACACGCTCTGGACTGGGCAATCCCAGAAGGATCTCCCCAGACCTCTGCAAAAGTCCTAAGCCAGAAGAACCACTAGGAGACTGGCCCTCCTCCAGCCTAAGGCACGAGGCCATAGGAGCCAGGATCTGTGCACCTGCTCTGTGGGAGAAGTGAAGACATATTTGCAGGGGTGTAGGCAAGACTAGATCCACCTTGTCTAGCATGGAGCAACACTGAAGAAAAGAAAACTGCATGGTCTGACTTGCTCCTGGAACAGGTCTACAGAAGTTACCCTGCAGCATGACAACCGTTATATGATCAATGCACATCATCAAGGACATTTTTATTCAACTACAGGAAATTCTGTCCACATGTATCCAGGCTTCCCCTGACCCCCTCCATGTATCAATCAACTTTAACTTTAAAAAACATATATACAAAACCAAAAAGCCCACTTAGGATGGTCCACCATCAATATAAACAAGAAGACAAGTGCAGGGAATTGTAGAATCAAAGAGTGAATTTAATTTTATTTATAACTGTTCTAAACTGTTTCCTTTGGTGCAATATCTATCAAACACAAACCTTGCAGCCTACAAACAAATTCACCAACAGACACTTGAGTCCTTATCAGGTTCCTGGCACTACTCAAGGTCACAGGCCACAGTCCCGGTAAGTGTACAACCTGAGGATGAATGAGCCCAGCCCACAGAACACTTGAGTGCCAAGGTACAGGATATGAGCAGTGTTTAAAACACATGTGGGCAAGTCCAGAAGGAGACTAGGCAAAATGGGAACACAAGACTCAAGGAGGAACCAGAATGGACAGTTTACATTTAAACCACATCTTCCTCCACCCAGCTCAAACAGCTGTAAAACTGATGCTCATAAACCTAACATCCTCCAAAAGTTTAGAAGTGGCAAAAACATAGTATTTTTAATACATCACTTATGCACTCAAAATGCTATTACAGTCTGAAAAAGACCAGAAAAACACAACAGTCTCCAACCTACTTGTTTAGGGTTTTCTGTATCCCATCTGTTCAAGAGTCAAAAGATGAGTTTCATACTGCCGATTACTGGTGACTAAATACTATGAGAAAATGGCATCTGACAGCAGTCTTTCACAGTGTGGTTGTAGTGACACTAATTCACACTCCCTCACACCATCAGTTCGTTTTCCAGGAGAACCAAGACCACAGAAAACTGGAACAACTCCACTAAGACAACTCAATGTTCTTCTCATTAACCGTAAATGCTTGTGAAGTAATTTGACCAACCTAACTAAAGCCACTGGATATGCCTGAGCGCACATATTCCAAGGGGGAGAACATCAGGCTACTCCCCAAAGTACTAAGGCCAATCTCCTTACAACCCAGGTTAAGATTTAGGATTGCTTCCTGTGAGCATCCTTGCAAAGCTGCAAAGAGAAAGATTCTATGCCAGGCCTCTCCACCTCAGGCTTCGTTTCAGAAAGGCACCTGCCACTGAATTAGAAACAAACGCTTTGGTACTTTAAAGGTTTTAAATAGGTACCATTTGTAAGTTATTAAAATTCACCATCTATGGGGTTAAGAATAACATCCCACTGTTACTGACTGCTAAGATCACTGTGCTCCAGGGGTCTCCACCGTCCTACCACTGATGCTTGGGGCAGGATCATCCTGCTGTGTATCGCATTATTTTTGGCAGCATCCCTGGCCCCAGCCCACTAGAGGCCAGTTGCACCCCCTCCCAATCGTACCAACCTAACATGTCTCCAGAGATTGCTGAATATTCTGGGGAAGGGAAGGGTACCCCAATGAGAACCACTGTTGTACTCTGATACCTTTCACTGGATAAGATAAGATACAGAAGCACTCTGCAAATGACAAACGGCAGCAAAAGCCAAATAATGTCTAAAATCCCTATGGAATTCTCAGCAGGGCACCAAACATATACTCCAGAAACTGAGGCATGCTAGGAAAGGAAGCTTCCTACGAGGTACTTTCTAATCTCCCTGCAGCCACGTCCGGGGATGATGGCAGTAACACTTTGTCATGGTGCTCAAGCTGCTTCAAATCAAAGACATGGCAATGTGTGCCGCCTTCAACGTGCCCTGGTGTACTGTGTTTCATTAGCAAATTCAAAAAATCCTCATTATAAAAAAAAAAAAAAAAAAAAAAAATCCTCATTATAAGCTAAGACCAGGGATTTCCCTGGTGGCATAGTGGTTAAGAATCCGCCTGCCGGGCTTCCCTGGTGGCGCAGTTGTTGAGAGTCAGCCTGCCGATGCAGGGGACGCGGGTTCGTGCCCCGGTCCGGGAAGATCCCACATGCCGCGGAGCGGCTGGGCCCGTGAGCCATGGCCGCTGAGCCTGCGCGTCCGGAGCCTGTGCTCCGCAGCGGGAGAGGCCACAACAGTGAGGAGAGGCCCGCGTATCGCAAAAAAAAAAAAAGAATCCGCCTGCCAATGCAGGGAACACGGTCTTCGAGCCCTGGTCTGGGAAGATCCCACATGCTGCGGAACAACTAAGCCCATGCACCACAACTACAGAGCCTGTGCTCTAGAGCCCGTGAGGCACAACTACTGAGCCCGTGTGCCATAACTACTGAGCCCACACGCCTAGAGCTGGTGCTCCACAACAAGAGAAGCCACTGTAACGAGAAGTCCGCGCACTGCAACGAAGAGTAGCATCCGCTCGCCGCAACGAGAGAAAGCTTGCGCACAGCAACGAAGACCCAACGCAGCCAAAAATAAATTTATTTTTTTAAAAAAAACTAGGACCAGAAGTGTGGGAGCTGACTTACTGTATTATCATTAAGATATTGTAAACTCTCCAAAACCCAGACATAAAAGAAAACATGAGCTACACAAAAATGTTAAACAGATAAGAATACTATCCAAAATGCTAATTGCTTTGGCTAAAAGCTTCCTTATTTTAGAAATCCTCTTTTCTTCATTTAAAACACAAAAAAACCTTTCTCCTCAGCAAAGCAAGAATCGTTGAATTTTCAGTGGAAAAACTTGCTACTGTTACTGAGGCTGCTGCCTCGTCTTGTGGAATATTTCCACCAATTATGCATGAAGCTATGCTGTGCTTCTGCAACTGTGTATCTAGATGAGACCTGCTGATGAACAGGGTACCATAAATGGGGGAGCCACACCTGACTAGAATCATGACACTAAATGATCAACATTTGAGAATATTCAAGTAACAGTAATGTCCTAAATCAGCAGCCAACAGGCACATGTATGTTATTTTTTTTTAAGATTTTTTTTGACGTGGACCATTTTTAAAGTCTATATTGAATGTTACAATATTGCTTCTGTTTTATGTCTTGGTTTTTTGGCCCTGAGGCATGTGGGATCTTAGCTCCCTGATCAAGGATTGAACCTGCACCCCCCTCGTTAGAAGGTGAAGTCTTAAACCACTGGACTGCAGGGAAGTCCCTGCACATGTATATTATATATGTACCAAGTGATGATGGATCTGTGCCATTACCAGGGGGTACAAAAACGTGTAGGACCTGGTCCCCACCTTGGAGGACCAGCAGGGGAGAAAGTCAAACAAGAAGACAAGTTCCAGCACAAGGTGATGAGGAGGGAACGTTCTGCCTCACCCAGCTTGACAGAGGAAAGTGTTGCTTACAGGCTAGTCCCAAGAATGGGCTCCATGACCTATCCCTCCTAGGGGGTCCACAGCACTTTGAATGTCTGAAAAGCACACGGCTGACATTCGAGGGCTGCAGGGGAGCCCAGCTTCAGGTCCTCACTGCCTCTAAGAAAGAGACCATGGCCCAAGTTTCAAAAGTATATGGGGGAACTTCCCTGGTGGCACAGTGGTTAAGAATCCACCTGCCAATGCAGGGGACACGGGTTCAAGTCCTGGTCCAGGAAGATCCCACATGCCACGGAGCAACTAAGCCCGTGTGCCACAACTACTGAGGCTGCGCTCTAGCGCCCACATGTTGCAACTACTGACGCCCACGCGCCTCGAGCCCATGCCCCGCAACAAGAGAAGCCACTGCAATGAGAAGCTCGCGCACCGCAACGAACAGTAGCCCCTGCTCGCCGCAACTAGAGAAAGCTTGCGCACAGCAACGAAGACCCAACGCCAACAAACATACATACATACATACGTACATACATAAATAAAAAAATTTTAAAAAGTAAACGTGGTTTGTGGGACTTCCCTGGTGGCGCAGTGGATTAAGACTCTGCTCTCCCAATGCAGGGGGCCCGGGTTCGACCCTTGGTCAGGGAACTAGATCCCACATGCATGCCACAACTAAGAGTTTGCATGCTGCAACTAAGGAGCCCGCCTGCCACAACTAAGGAGCCGGCAAGCCGCAACTAAGGAGCCCACCTGCCACAAGTAACACCTGGCGCAACAAAATAAATAAATGAGAAATAATTTCTTTAAAAAAGTGTATGCGGGGGCTTCCCTGGTGGCTCAGTGGTTGAGAGTCCGCCTGCCGATGCGGGGCACACGGGTTCGTGCCCCAGTCCGGGAGGATCCCACATGCCGCGGAGCAGCTGGGCCCGTGAGCCATGGCCGCTGAGCCTGCACGTCCGGAGCCTGTGCTCCGCAGTGGGAAAGGCCACAGCAGTGAGAGGCCCGCATACCGCAAAAAAAAAAAAGTGTATGCGGTTCATTACACTTCAATAAAAAGGCAATTTTAAAAAGAAAAACAGTATACTGTAAATTGCAAAGTTCTTCGACTGGACAGAGAAGCCATCCTTCATTTACAAAATGAGTTTGGCCAATGGCATTAATGAACAAGAATCCTCCAAATCAGGCGGCAAACAGGACATGACTTTTAACCAGTTCCTTTTCCTGACTTTGCCCCCAAGGCAGAGGCACTTTTCCTTTCCCCCTGAAACTGGGAAGGTTTGTGGTGAAGCCGACATACTGGAGTGGAGGAGAACCAGAACAGAGGCTCTGGGAGAGAGGGCACCCCCAGACAGACCTCTCGTAGCCTGGCGTGCTGGACGACACCATCCTCGTCCCATGGCCTGGCTTTATCCTCAGGTCCTGGCAGCGAAAAGACAACTTTTCCCAGCTGAAGAAATTTCAAACTTTGCTCACTGTTCCCAGAGGCTCTTGATCAATTTACTGCACACACGTGTGCATGTGTGTGGAGCTATGAGCAAGTTGGAGAGTGCTGGCCCCTTGAGGACGTTTTCACCCCCATGTCATATTTTCTGTCACGTTAGATCTCCATAGGCCCCTCCACACCAGGACACTGTGATAGATAAAATACAAACAGCCCCCCCTAACAAGGGCAAGGGCACAGGCATGGTGCTAACCGTGCCACACAATGTCAGTTATTATCCCTGTTAAAAGTAAGAGAACTAAAACTCAGGTTAAGCGGCAGGGCTGGAATTTGACTCCAGTCCGTCCAGCCCCAAAGCCCATCCTTGCCTTCTCCTGATACAGTTAGCTGGCACACAAATGACCACTACAGGTGACAGGTCCCACCATGTACGCTTGTTTTCAAATTCTGTTAAAAATTAAAATTATTTAAAATCTAACCATCTTAAACTATTCCTTAAGTAAACATTAAAATGAATAGACTGAGCTTTACCACTAGAAGAACTACTAAACACCAGGTAAAGTGCAAGTAAGCTGGTTACTGGGTTATTTTTAACTTAGTCAAGTAACAATTATGCTAAAATAGCTGCACTGTGTTCCCAATGTCTACAAATCAGTGATAATAAAAATGTATTTCAATTTGCCAAATGAATATATATTGTAGCTTTTTAAAAAAATACATAGTGGTCATTAAAAGCAATTAATTTGTAAACTGAGCACTTTCCGAAGTGTAAAGCACCTCCGCTGCTCTGCTATGGATCTGCCATTACGTGTCGCCCACTTCTGGGTCCTGGACTCCAGCCATCCTAGACCCCAGATCTTAGCTCTGCCTACAGCTGGTCAGTCTCAGGTCATAAAATGAAGGTGTTTCAGCCAACCCTGCAGCCCTGAAACAAAAAAACACGCCAGACCTCACTAGTGGCTCTGCTTAGGTCTTCTCAGAAGACAACTTCGGGACTTCCCTGGTGGCACAGTGGTTAAGAATCCGCCTGGCAACGTAGGGGACACAGGTTCAAGCCCTGGTCCGGGAAGATCCCACATGCCATGGAGCAACTAAGCCCGTGCACCACAACTACTGAGCTCATGTGCCACAACTACTGAAGCCCATGAGCCTAGAGCCCGTGCTCCACAAGAGAAGCCACCACAATGAGAAGCCCGCACACCACAACAAAGAGTAGCCCCCGCTCTCCAAAACTAGAGGAAGTCCGCGCACAGCAACAAAGACCCAACGCAGCGTTAAATAAATAAAAGAAGACACCCTCGTTTTGGTGGGAATGCAAACTGGTACAGCCACTATGGAGCACAGTATGGAGGTTCCTTAAAAAACTGAAAATAGAGCTACCATATGAGCTAGCAATCCCACTCCTGGGCATATATCCTGAGAAAACCATAATTCGAAAAGATACATGCACCACAGTGTTCACTGCAGCACTATTCACAATAGCCAGGACATGGAAGCAACCTAAATGTCCGTCAACATAGGAATGGTTAAAGAAGATGTGGTACATATATACAATGGAATATTAATCAGCCATAAAAGAAGAACAAAATAATGCCATTTGCAGCAACATGGATGGACCTAGAGATTCTCATACTGAGCGAAGTAAGTCAGACAGAGAAAGACAAATATCATATGATATTGCTTATATGTAGAATCTAAAAAAAGGCTACAAATGAACTTATCTACAAAACCTAAATAGAGTTACAGATGTAGAAAATAAACTTATGCTTATGGTGGGGGTGTGTAAAGGTAGGGGAGGGATAAATTGGAAGACTGGGATTGACACATACACACTACTATATATAAAACAGATAACTAATAAGGACCTACTGTATAGCACAAGAAACTCTTACTCAATACTCTGTAATGGCCTATATTAGGAAAAGAATTTAAGAAAGAGTGGATATATGTAATTGTGTAACAGGTTCACTTTACTGCAACTAACAAAACATTGTAAATCAATTATACTCCAATAAAAATTTTTAAAAAAGAAGACACCCTCATTTTATCATCTCCTACTGGGAACTCTAACCTCCACACCTCATCTGTGTCCATTCTTTGGGCCTCAGCTACATCTCTCAGTGGTTCCCCCACCCACTGCACCCTGGTGATCCACATGGTTTCTACTCCTTCTAACCCTAATATCGCCTCTGCCCTCCTTAGAATATCCACACACACCCCCTCACAAACACTTCTTACACCCCCACTCCCTCCTCTCTCTCTTCACCCCGGAGTCCCACACCCCATCTCCTTCCTCATCCTCCAAAACATCCTAATCACCAAGCCCATGGCTTCCCATGGAGGGTGACACTGCAGGTCACTGTCCTTTTCCTGAGGCTCTCCTCTCTTGGCACTCCCCTTCTTATTTCCTTCTTCCTGGTACTGGTATTCTCTGGGAAACTTGGTTCTGCCCAATCCCTTTTATCTAAGCAGGACCGAGTCACTGTGAGATCCTTCAGTTCTCTTCTTGGAGTCTTCACCTGCGAAGCTCCAGAAGCCACTGTCTGCTCAGCTTTCTCCTGTCCTCACCTTAGAGGATGCTACCTGTGATTTAGTGAGGAAGTCTTCAAGTGTGACATTACCAAACTTCATCTGCAAGATAAAACATGCCACATAAGAAAGAGGAGGTTTGCTGTATCACCAACCCATAGGCAGTTAATTCAGCATAGAAACAGGGTCACTTTCTAAATAAACACAACTGCAGTTCTGCATGTTAAATATCTTTGGGCAATAGGAAATTCAACTTGTTCTATTTATGCTTGGCTATTAGATATTTAGGATCTTACTGATCGAAAAATACATCAAATTCACTTCACATTTCAAAGTATAAACAACTGTTAAAGAGTTGTTTATTTTTATTTATAAATTATGCTTAGTTTGCTACCATGGCCACAAGAAGAGCAACAGCAGCAAAACCAGACATTCCTGCCCAACAGATCTTCCTGAAACACTTTACTGCTCACTCAGGCGCCAGACCAGGTCCTTAGACAAACAAGGACCCTGTCCTCAAAGAGAACATTCTTCATTCTCTCGTTGACCACTGTGAAAATGCTCCCCCACCAGGCCCAGGCAAACATCATGCTCCACAAACCTGTCCCCAAAGTCCTTTCCAGCCTGAATTCTATCTCTCCAGTGCCAGGATGCTGGCCCAGCCACACCTGCAAGGTCACTCTACCTGCCCACTTCAGGAGCCCGGCCCAGGTGGCCCAGGGCTCCCCCACCTAGACCACTCCACAGACCACCTCCCCCCCAAGTCCCAATAACACCTGAACCTCCAACAAGTCAGACGCTCCTGGGGAGGAAAAAGTTGCATCTCTGTACACACAGCCCTGCATACTTGGCCAAAAACCAAGGATTTTTGGAAATCACTTGTTTTCTGGAAAACCACACACTATGGCACTCTTGTACATATTCAGCTCAAACCCCCGCCCCCGCAACATACACACTCACGTACGGGTCCTCACTAGGCATGGAACTTACCAACCACCATGGAGAAGGTGCTTGTACTCAGATCTTACCCAAACCATTTAAAATACTCACGACACCAACATACAGGATCACACTCCTCATTTTCCTCTATTCCTCCCAAATTAATACTTTAGTATTTTAATAAAATAGTGAACCATACTTTAAGCCTAAAGTGTTTATATACTCTTCCAAGTTCTCTGTATATAAACTTTTAATACTAACTACAAAATTTAAGTTCATTTTAAAATTGGAATAAAGTCATTTTTATTCAAATAAGAGAGCAACCATAGGCTGTCATATTTTTAAAACTCCTCAGTGATTTTTCAATTCAGTAAGCAAGTATGAAACAAACAGTAAGAATACTTATTAACCTCTGGGCACTTCCCTGGTGGTCCAGTGGTTAAAACTCTGCACTTCCACTGCAGGAGGCGTGGGTACAACCCCTGGTCAGGGAACTAAGATCCTGCATGCATTAGGCGTGGCCAAAAAGAAAAAAAATTTCAACCTCTGCGTAATCACTCTAAGTTACATTTGCTTTTAAACTTTCACAATTTAATTTTTTTAATGTTAAAAAGAACTTGGAACATAAAACTGAGATTAATTTCAAGAAAAAGATTTTTAAAACAATTTCTCTGCATTTAGCTAGCACCAATCGTCTTTACACAGTTTTTTTCCTATAACCTGTATCTATGATCACCCTACACCAACTTGGAAACAATGCCTTACAAAAAGGGAGGTGCTGCAAAATCCTAACAGTTATCCACTCATCTCACACTGTAAAACTGCCAAAACCCCTTCCATGAAAAAAACCACTCCCCTCTGTCAGTATGGGCAGAGGTTCCCAGGCCCAGAAGTCCAGGGCTGGTGGTAGGCTTGGTGGTCCACTGTACACTAGCTGGAGATGAAGGCCAGAGACCCCGCATCTACCCATCACCTTTTTTTGTTTTGTTTTGTTTTTTGTTGTTGTTGGTTTTCTTTTTTTGGTCCCTGCCACGTGGCACGTGGGATCTTAGCTCCCCAGGATGAAACCCGCACCCCCTGCATTGGAAGCGTGGAGTCTTAACCCCTGGACTACCAGGGAAGTCCCCCCATCGCCCTTCTTACTCATCTCCTCTGAAAGCCTCACTCCACTCCTCAAAAGTCTGAATTCTGCTCCCTCGCAGAAAAATCAATTTATTTCCATGTTTGGTATGTCAACGCAAATGGTTTTGGCTGAATGGTAATAACAGAATTTTCTTTAAAAACCTCAAAGTCCTCAGAGTAAAAATATAATGCCCTTTGCTGTGATGCCAAGTTATTTGTAAACAACAAACCATCAAATTAAAAAGCTGCCATCAGGTCCCTACTATCGATTTTATGCAATCTATAGTACAAATACACACAAACAGCATTCTAGTTTGAAAAATAACCATCCCATCAAGATTTAAGGAACTAGCTGGTGCAGCTTTCCAGGCTAAACAGTAACACAGCACCCACATACAAAAGTGAAGAAATAAAGAAAAGCAAGAGCTCTTATCACCATCTCCAACAACTGAAAGCAGTCAAAAATTCCAGTTTATGGAGAAAGGTTCTACTTGGAATAATCTAGAAAGCCCCTGAGGAATAACTAGCATTTCCTAGAGAGCAAATTTGTTTTTCAAGCAGACTAAATGATAACTTCACAAAACCACAGAACCAAGCTGAACTGCTTTGTAGCAGGACTGACAGTTCCTCAAGAAGCTCACTTAATTATACTCTATAACACGTTATAAAAATTTCTAAATAATTGATTTTTTAAAAAGTATGTTGAAAGTATCTAGTTTTCCAACATTTTAAGGTTCAGAGCACAGATTTAAAAATCCATCATGCTTCAAGGGCTTTCAATTTTTAGGCTACAAAAAGCACAATGAGAAAAAGAAGTCCTTTCAGCTTAAAAAACACACGCTTGAAATAATACACTACTGAAAACGTGTAAAACAAAAAGAAAGTGACAGATAACCCAACGGCAGTTAAGAAGACACAGATTTTTGTTTTGAGCAGTTCCACCAACCAGAGTTTTACATTTCTATTCCATACTACCTACATGCTAGTTACGAAAATTATATGCGAACTCCCAGAACACACAGAGTACCCCAGAAAACCTCAGCCCACGTGGACAGCTGCCTGAGCCTCCAGCTTTGGATAGGTGAGGATGGGGGTCCCGAGCAGGAATTGTAGTCTGTGTTCCGGTCGTGGGTACGGTGGATGAGGTCGGGACATTGGGGTCATGGACTGGGATCCGGTCGGGATGATGGGATCTGGGTCTGGTTCTGGCCGTAGAAAGAACGAACCCAGATGTCGGGATCTAGGTCCTGGTTGGGAAGATGGACAAGGGCTTGGGGTCGGAATGGGGCTCCGAGTCTGGGTCCTGACTGTGTCCTACTCGTGTATAGGTCCAGGCGGGGATCGCTGGCCGGGGACTGGGTCCTGTAGGTGGGGGCAGCAGATCCCGGGGGGTGGTCAGGACCCAAATCTGGGTCCTCCTGGTCGTGGGTGGGGGTAGGGGGGTCGTGGATCGCGAGTCGGTGGTCCGGGTCGGGGTAGAGGTCGTGGTCTGGGTTCCGGTCCCGCCGGCCAGGCCGCACCCCCGTCCGCCCGCCCCCCCCGGCCCGGGCCCCACTCACACGCGCGGCAGCTGCAGTGGCGGCGCCCCGCGCCTTTGGAACACGCCGTCCACGAACACGCCATTCTTGCCGAGGCAGCGCAGGTAGAAGTCGCCGCCCGCGTCGGGCCCGGGCTGCGCCGACGGCTCCGGGGCCGCCCCGCCATGGCCGCCGCCGCCCGGGGGCGTGAAGATCTCGAGGTGGCGCCGCGAGATGAAGCTCGAGTGGCCCATGCTCACGTCCACCGAGCCCTGCGACGAGTTGCGCCCGATGGTCACCGAGCGCTTCTTCATCAGGTACTCGAACTCGCGGCCCTCGAGGCGCGCCACGGCCCAGCCGCCCGGCGGGGATCCGCCGCCCGCGCCCCCGCCGCCCCCGGCGCCGCCGCCCGCGGGAGGCCCGCCCGCGCCCGGGAGCGCCGCGGCCGCCGCCATGGGCCTGCGAGGGCCCGGGCCGCCTTCCGCCGCCGCCACGGAGCTGAGGGCCGAGCGAGGCCGCCGGCCGGCGAGCGACGAGCGGCGGCGAGGGGCGGGACACGCGCGGCGCGCCGCGGGCCGGCGCCGGGCCCGTGACTGACGGCGGCACCCGCCTATAGCGGCGGTGCACGGCAGTGGGGCTACCAGAGGCTGGTCAATGGAGAGGCACGCCGGCCGTGCGCCCGCACGTCGGCCGCGGCGCCCGACGCAGGCGCGGCTTCTGGCGGCCTGGAAAACGCGGTACGGAGCAGGGCGGCCTTGGAGCCGCCGAGCCGACGCACGGAGCCGCGCAGAGCGGGGAACCAGGACGGGGCGGGGGCGGGGGCCGGGCCGGGGTCAAGGTCGGCGGGGGCAGGGGGCGGGGGCCCGCACACTCCGCACCGGCCCCGTGGTTTGCCGCTGCCGTCACGCGCGCATCCTCAAGCGTGGCCGGAGCCTGCCTCGTGTTACCAGCCGAAATCCACGCGTTTCCACGGTTGCAATGGCTGTGAGACCCCACCGCGAGTGTCTGCGGGCTGGCGAGGAGGGAGAGAAGAGTGGGGAGAGTCCGTGAGGAGGGTCCACGAGGCAGGGGGAGGGTCCTCCGGGAGGAGAGTGGGGAGGGCCCGCTGGGAGGGTCCAGGGGAGCGTGGGGAGGGGACGAGGGGAGGGGCGCAGGAGCGCGGGTCAGCGTCCCGACGCCGTGGGCCTGGAGTGAGCGGGAAGCTTCGAAGGCCGCAGGCAGGTCGGGCTCCGGTGGTGGCAGAACCCGGCACTTGGTCTCTGTGTAAAAACCCATTCTAAAGAAATGGAAATTAACGTGCCCCTCTGAATGCGACATCTTCCTGTCTCATGTGCTGTAGATGTGTTTGTGGTTATAGTACAAACTCCCAGGGGTTAACACTGCTTTGAAACAAAGGCCTGGCAGAATCTCCTAGACAGAAGAAAAGTAGTTTCGTTAAATACTTATTATATGTGGGAGAGATTTTAGGTGGTGTTGAGACGAGAATTTAAGTATTGGGTTTGGCCAATGAGTTCGTTCAGGTTTTCCATACGGGAAAACCCGAACGGACTTTTTGGCCAACCCATAATAAGTGGGGAACCTTTCATTTTCAAACAAAACACAGTCGATCAAAAGAAAGAGCATCCCATCAAGTATAACTGATGTTTTCAAACCAGTTGTCAAAGTGACCAGTGTGTTGTCCCGAGGTCCTGGTGCTCTGGTGGGGGACAACCACCACTCTGCCTTGCATTCGGAAGCTTCCGTGTGATAAAGTAACTGACTGTGTTCGGAGTATGTGTTGTGTGCTGTTGAACTTATGTAAGGCTGCTCACTAGAAACGTTCACTTGCTTTTCACATTTTTTCGTCAACACACAGTGTCCACCGCATGCAGGGAACCCAGGCCTATAGGTATGAAGAGGGTGAGTCTGTCCCATTGAACTGATGTGTCTCAACAATGTCCCTCCTATGTAGACACAAGGCCCCTTGATGAAAAGATGGACAATGCCAGGCAAGTGGAAATGGTAACAACCACACGGTTCTGAGAAGGAAACAGGTCACCGACACTGGGATAGTCAGAAAAGGCTCCAGAGCAGAGGGGGCTTGTACCAGCCCTTCCATCCATTCCGAGTGCTCAGTAAGCACCCGTTGTATACCAGTCACAGGCCAGGGTTGGACAGAGAGCAGTGAGCAGACCCGGCAGCCACGTCCCATCAGCACGTGTGAAAGAAGGGGCCAAAAGGAAGCAGCATGCACGATCCATTGAGACAGAGTAAGAGCACCAGGAGATGCTCTCGGGGTTCAGCAGCATCGCTGCTCTTTACATGGAGCAGCTGAAAGCGGAGATGTGGAGGAGACACACCCCACCCAAAGGGCTTACAAACCTTTGTTCTCTCATCCTGGAGTGTGTCCATGCTGGACACAGGTGCAGGAAGAGAACGAGACCACGGGGCACCTGCCCGGTGGGGCACCTGCCTGGTGGTGCTTACGGAGGACCCACAGTGCACGTGTGAACACATATAGGCACAGCCAAGGAGCAGCACATAGAGCAGAGTGAGAGGTCTGAGAGGTGGGCAGGAGGACCAGAGGAGGAGGATACCTCTGACCTGAGGCCTGAAGGACATGAGCCAGGGCCACAGTGACCTCTGGGCAAAGAGCAAGGGCAATGGCCCAGAGGCAGGAGTACTATATGCTCCGTGTGTCAGGGACCGGGGTGGGGGGCCCTGCATGAGGGGAGAGACAGCCAGGGAGCAATTCAGAGGCTGCTGCTCCATGGGGGCCCTTAGCACCTGAGATGGGAAACCACTGGGCATTTCAAGCAGTGAGCAACATGATCCAATTTAACTTTTACAAAGATCAACCTTTCTGCTGTGTGGGACAAAACTGAAAACAGGGAGGCCCATTTGTGTCTCACAATGATTCAGGCGACAGAAAAGGGTAGTTGGACTCATGATACTCAAAGCTTTTTGCGTAAGCACCCAACAAACTATTAGTTTTGTGAAAATTTGTAAGCTTACACATTTAAGATAATAGCAGAAATTTCCACCATGTTTAAATAGTTGCAATAGATACAATTTCCCAAATATTAGAAATACTGCCTTTTAAAATAAAATCATGG
This sequence comes from Grampus griseus, assembly GCF_964374135.1. Taxonomy (NCBI): domain Eukaryota; kingdom Metazoa; phylum Chordata; class Mammalia; order Artiodactyla; family Delphinidae; genus Grampus; species Grampus griseus. The sequence continues at coordinate 12,506,321 of NC_139014.1, read as the reverse complement.
GGCTTCCCTGGTGGCGCAGTGGTTAAGACTTCGCCTTCCAATGCAGGGTGTGCGGGTTTGATCTCTGGTCAGGGAGCTAAGATCCCACATGCCTCGCAGCCAAAAAACCAAAACATAAAACAGAAGCAATACTGTAACAAATTCAATAAAGACTTTAAAAAGGGTCCACATCAAAAATAAAAATTCAAGTTTTGATTAAGACTAAAGAGTTGAATTATATTGGAGATTTGTCTCCATAATGTCTAAGGCTTTTTTTCCCTGACAATTAGTCCATATATCCAGTGACGAGAATTACTAGAATGAGGCAGGGTACAGAATCGGTATTATCCCTATTTTTTTCTTAAGTGTATACACATAAGTAAACAGAACTGGGGGAAGTTTTATTAAAGCAACCTAACTGTTCTTTGAACCTCTTCTGTCTGCAGGTCCTACATGAGAGCTGAACAGAGATTGCAGAGGTCCTGCAGGACTGGGAGATGTTGAAGCAAAGAGAAGAGATCTTGGTGCAGCCCAAGCAAACAGCTGGGACACCAGAAAGGCCACACGCTAGAAAACTGAGTACAGCTGAAGAGAGGAAGTTTAAACTCAAAGTCACATCACTAGAAATCATCTGAATCAAAACACAGGGAAAGGGACTTCCCTGGTGGCACAGTGGTTAAGAATCTGCCTGCCAATGCAGGGGACACAGGTTTGTGCCCTGGTCTGGGAAGATCCCACATGCCACAGAGCAACTAAGCCCATGTGCCACAACTATTGAGCCTACATGCCACAACTACTGAAGCCCGCGTGCCTAGAGCCCGTGCTCCGCAACAAGAGAAGCCACCACAATGAGAAGCACATGCACTGCAATGAAGAGTAGCCCCTGCTCGCCACAACTGGAGAAAGCCCACGCACAGCAACAAAGACCCAACGCAGCCAAAAATAAATAAAGTTATTTAAAAAATGAAAATAAGGAAAAAAGATAACAGAAAAGAGTATTAGAGACCCATGACAAGATCAGAAAGGTCTAACGTACATGAAATTGGACTCTTAAAAGGAAAGAAAAAGAAATGGAACAGAAGAAAATTCTTTTTTATAAATTTATTTTTGGCTGCGTTGGGTCTTCGTTGTTGCACACAGGCTTTCTCTAGTTGCAGCAAGTGGGGGCTACTCTTCATTGCAGTGCACAGGCTCCTCCTGCAGTGGCTTCTCTTGTTGCAAAGCATGGGCTTTCGGCGTGCAGGCTCAGTAGTTGTGGCTCGTGGGCTTAGTTGCTCCATGGCATGTGGGATCTTACTGGACCAGGGCTCGAACCCATGTTCCCTGCATTGGCAGGCGGATTCTTAACCACTGTGCCACCAGGGAAGCCCCCAGAAGAAATTTTTAAAGAGAGAATGTGTACAGATTTTACAAATTGGTGAGAATATACCAACCCACAGATCCAAAAAGGTTAGCAAAAATAATATATAAAATATATATTAGGGCTTCCCTGGTGGCACAGTGGTTGAGAGTCCGCCTGCCACCTGCTGCCTGCTGATGCAGGGGACACGGGGTCGTGCCCCGGTCCAGGAGGATCCCACATGCCGCGGAGCGGCTGGGCCCCGTGAGCCACGGCCGCTGAGCCTAAGTGTCTGGAGCCTGTGCTCCGCAACGGGAGAGGCCACAACAGTGAGAGGCCGCGTACCGCAAAAAAAAAAAAAAAATATATATATATATATATATATAAACATACATAATATATATGCCAAAAATACAATAGAGGAGATGAAACAAAATTTTTAAAGTACATGAATAATTTAGTAGAAGGCAAAAGAGAAGGAATAAAGGGCAGATGGAACAAATACACAACAGCAAGGTGGTGGCTTTAAACCCAACCATGTCAATCATTACATTAAATGTAAACGTACAGAAAACTACAATTAGAAGTCAGAGACTTTAGAATTCCCTGGCCGCCCAGTGGTTAGGACTCGGTGCTTTCACTGCTGTGGCCCCAGGTTCAGTCCCTGGTTGGGGAACTAAGATCCGGCAAGTCGAGCAATGCAGCCAAAAAAGAAAAAAGTCTGAGACTTTAGACTGAAGGGAAAAAAAAAACCCACCTAATGTAAATGAGTTTACAAAATCCTGAGCAGATATAATAATATAACTGCCTAATGTTCAAAGCAAAAACTGACAGAACCAAAAGGAAAAATAACCCACTAATAATAGAGTTTGAGATTTTAACACGTTGCTATGTAATTAATGGAACAAGCAGGCATAAAAGTCAGTCAGGATATAGATTTAAATACTTATTAACTAACTCAGCCAGTTACACTCCATAAAAATGATTATGTACCCTGACCATCAAAACTCTGCAGTGGTCCAGCCACATTGTGTGCCAGCAGAGTAAGAAGGAAGAAGGCACTGGGGAGAAGTCTCAGATTTCCACCTGGGTCTTTCCACTAACTGATGAGTGGTGTGGTCTGGGCCCCACCGTCTTGTCCACATTCTCAGTTTCCTCACCTGCAAGGTGAGCCACAGCACGGGCTGCTCTCAGAAGCCTCTTCCAGCTCTAACCCTCCATTCTGAGGAAGCTCTAGGGGCTACCCCAGGATGCTACCCCACTTGAAAACCCTCTTTTTAGAATAAAACGAGATTCAAACAAGGCCTGACACCTCCAGTGTTTATGTTGGGGCTGTCCTGACGGAACCTGCTATCAAAATTGTCTGTGATTCAGTTAACAAACTCTTGTGCAGCGTTCTCTGCATGCCAGGTACTGCTCTAAGGACTCTAGATACAGGCTCAGGCCATCCTCATGATACACGTCTAGTTGATAGATGCTCTGACTGCCCACATATTACTCCTCGGAGGCACAGAGAGGTTGACTAACTTGCCCATGTCAGCACACCAATCTGTTCTTTATCACTTCATTGGAGAAGCAAAAACAAGGCTTCCTGTGTGCCACTCGCAATAAAGAGGGTGCATATTGATGATATAATAATCATGAATTTTGATACTCTAAGAAACAAAAATTCAGATTAAACTCCAGCACTGCAACTGGTGTCATTTAACAAAATAATATGAACAACTTGTGATGAGAAGTCCTGTGATCTTGAGAATGTAACACCAGTTTTCATAACTTTTCCTAGTAAAAAACCTTCAGAAGGGGCTTCCCTGGTGGCGCAGTGGTTGAGAGTCTGCCTGCCGATGCAGGGGACACGGGTTCGTGCCCCGGTCCGGGAAGATCCCACATGCCGCGGAGCGGCTGGGCCCATGAGCCATGGCCGCTGAGCCTGTGCGTCCAGAGCCTGTGCTCCGTAATGGGAGAGGCCACAACAGTGAGAGGCCCGCGTACCGCAAACAAACAAACAAAAAAAAAAACCTTCAGAAGTTCATGGTTAGACACCAGATGGAAGCCAGACCCAACAGTCTGTGTTTCCTCCCTGTCCGGCTCCTGCCCAACTTTCCCCATTTCTTCCCACTGCACCCAGGTGGCATGGAGGACCTGTGCCCACCAGCCCTTCAGCTCCACCTGTGCCCAACTCTACCCCAACCACCACCTGCCCGTTGATTCCTGCATTCCACCTTTGTTCATCAGCTGCCTGCACTCAGCACTCCTCCCGCCTATCCAATTCCCTCTCCCTGCACGAAGTATTCCAGTGCTGCAGCAACTCTGCTAGGCTCTCCAGGGCCCCGGACTTCCTAATTTGTGTGTTCTGTGACACTCAGTAACATACTGCCTACCTTGCATTGTTACTTACTTTCCATACTGTTACTTTTCACTAGTGTGTAGTGTATGTCTTGTCTCCCTGACACTATTACTGCAAACTTTGAGCTGCCACTCCCAGTGACAGGCATTCAGTGCACAGCTGCCTCAGGAAATCATGCAGCTCTAACTATCTGACTGGGCTGCCAGGTGCTGCTTTCAGCTCTGTCCTTGGCTGTGGGTACCCTAACCATTTTGACAAGATGGAAGCAGCACTTCGAATTGCATGGAAAAAAATGTACTCTACAGAGAGGAGACAAATATTCTTATTTTGGCCAAGCTTTCAGAGGAAATATAATGTATGTTCATTAAAACATGGCCCTGCTGGTAGTCAGTACTGGAAATTCAAAAGGTATTACCTTGGATAAAAGATTAATTTCACATTTCTGGTTCTCTTTACAGAAAACACAAATACCACGGAATAAATAAGTCATAGTATCATAAACTTTTTGCTACCCAGGATTCTGAGACGAATGAAATGTTCCATTTGATCACACATCCTCAGCTCTGAGGCAGGAAAATGGCTGTTCCTATGTTCCTACCTCAGCATCACAGAGCTGGCAGGTAGTAGGTATTTCATATATTTGTCAAACCACGGAGCTGAATTGAGGCCCACTTGATAAAGAAATCCAAATTTATCATATGATGATATCACTTATATGCGAAATCTAAAATATGACACAAATGAACTTATCTACAAAACAAACAGAGTCACAGACGTAGAGAACAGACTTGTTGCCAATGGGGAGGGAGGAGTGGGGAAGGAAGGGTTGGAAGTTTGAGGTCAGCAGATGCAAACTATTATATATATAATGGATAAACAACAAGGTCCTACTGTATAGCACGGGGAACTATATTCAATGTCCTGTGATAAACCATAATGGAAAAGAACAGGAAAAAGAATGTATATATGTATAACTGAATCACTTTGCTGTACATCAGAAATTAACACAACATTGTAAACTATACTTCAATAAAATAAATTTTAAAAAATTTATCATATGACTGTGAAGTTTCAAATAGTTGTGATACAGTCACAACAACCTGACATCAAAACCTTACTGACGTGACTTTTCTTGACAATTCAGGAGGCATTTCACGATCTCATGGTGCCCATGATCATAATTACAAATACCGTTTTTTCACTGGCATGATATATGTGGAAAAGTACCTGCCAACGTGGAGTTCATCCTGATTGGTTTAGTTAACTATATTGGTATAGATCATTAAACAAAAGTAGTGTATTCTTGAATACTGATTTGCTAAGTTGGTTATATGGCCCAATTGATCTATAGAGTCAATATCATCCCAATCAAATCCCCAGCTAGCTTGCTTGTAGGAATTTACAAGCTGATTCTAATATTCATATGGAAGTGCAAAGGATCAAAATGATCTTGAAAAAGAAGAACTAAGGTTGAAGGATTTACAGCTATATTAATACAAATTAAAATAAAGCTGTAATAACCAAGTGAATATAAGATGCCTTCCCTAATTCAGCCTTTAACAAAAAGCTAATAAAATACAGTATAGCTATAGTAATCAAATCAACATAAAACTATACTAATTAAAATTGTGTGGTACTGGTGTAAGAGTAGACAAATCAGTGGAACACAATAAAAAGTCCAGAAATAAACCTCCACATAGAGAATCAATTGATTTTCAACAGAGGTGCCGAAGTTACTCAGTAGGGAAAGGGCAGTGTGACATAATAAATATACACCTGGCCTGTGCCCCTGGCTCCTGACACAGAGCTCCTAAATCCCTTGGAATTTCCTGGGTGATAGGAGCATCTTTTGTTCTAATGAGGCAACTCTGGGTGGGCTCCTGGATGGGGGCTGGTCACCAGAAAGACCGAGCCAGGGTTAGAAGCGGAAGTTTTAGCCCCACCCCCATCCTCTGGGAGAGGGGCTGGAGATTGAGTTAATAATTAATCATGACTATATGATGAAACTTCCATAAAAGTTTCTAAACTATGGGGTTCAGAGAGCTCCCAGGTTAGTGAACACATGCATGTGCCAGGAGGGTAGTACCTCAACCCCACACAGGCAGAAGCTCCATTTAAGACCCTTCTGGAACTCTCATACATCGTTTACAGTAAGAACATACAATGATGCAGCCACTTTGAAAAATGGTCTGACAGTTCCTCAAAAGGTTAAACATAGAGCTACCACATGACCCTGCAATTCTACTTCTAGACATATACCCAAGAGAAATGAAAAAGTATGCCCATACAGAAAACTGTACATGAATGTTCATAACAGAATTATTCAAAATGGCCAAAAAGTCAAAACAACTAAAATGTCCATCAACTGAAAAATGGACAAAAAAGTGTGGTATATGGGGACTTCCCTGGTGGTGCAGTGAATAAGAATCCGCCTGCCAATGCAGGTGACACAGGTTCGAGCCCTGGTCCGGGAAGATCCCACATGCTGCGGAGCACCTAAGCCGGTGTGCCACAGCTACTGACCCTGCCCTCCAGAGCCCGAGAACCACAACCACTGAGCCTGAGCACCACAACTACTGAAGCCCACGTGCATAGAGCACGTGCTCTGCAACAAGAGAAGCCATCGCAATGAGAAGCCTGCACACCACAACGAAGAGTAGCCCCTGCTCACCACAACTAGAGAAAGCCCCCCCCAAATTTTTTTTAATTAAAAAAAATTTTTTTAATGTGGTGTATCTACGCAACAGGGAGGAGATATGGGGATATATGTATATTTATAGCTGATTCACTTTGTTATAAAGCAGAACTAACACACCACTGTAGAGCAATTATACTCCAATAAAGATGTTAAAAAGAAAAAAAAATGTGGTGTATCGATACAATGCAGAATTACTTGAAACCAAAAATTTAAACAGTAATACATGCTACAACATGGATAAACTTTGAAAACATTATGCTAAGTAAAAGACACCAGTCACAAAAGACCTCATATTATATGGTTTAGGAAGTCTACTCAATAAACAATGCTGGAATAACTGGATATCTGAATAATCATAACAACCACAAATGAAAACTCTGACCCGTATCTTACACCATACAGAAAAATTAATTTGAGATGGATCATAGAGCTGTATGTAAAAGCTGAAACTATCAAGCTTCCAAAAAGAAAACATAGGAAACTATCCTTGTCTTTTGGGTCCCAGCACCCCAAACATGAAAACCATAAAAGGAAAAGAATTGTTTAAATTAGAGTTATGAAAAAATAAATAGGCAGGAGGCTTGAACAGCTACTTCACAAGAGAAGATATGTGAATGATCAATATACACATGGAGAGATGTTTGGCATCACTAGTCATCAGGGAAACGCATATTAAAACCACAAGGTACCGGAAGAATGGCTAAATTTAGTAAGACCGACCTTTCTAAGTGCAGGCAATGATGTGAAGCAACAAGAACTCTCGTACGCTGTCGGTGGGAATATAAAGTTGGTACCACCACTCTGCAAGAAAGCCTGGCAGCTTTTTACATAAAGTCTTACAAACACACACACACACACACACACACACACACACACACACACACACACACACACACACACACACACACCCCTACCACGTATGTGTAGATGCAACCACTGCACTCCTAGGTACTTACCCAAGAGAAAAGAAAGCAGATGCCTGCAAAATTGCTTGTCCAAGAATGTTCATAGCAGCTTTATTCGTAATAACCAAAAGCTGAAACAACCGAGTGTCTTCAGCAGGCAAGTGAGAAACAGATGGACGGGATGGGTGCAGCGGGGCAGGGGCGCCTCCCCGGATTCCGGGGAGCTGGTGCGGGCTCTCCCGGGCATGCCCTTTGGTGCCTCCTCATATAAGCATTTTGTAGAAAGTGTTTTGAGTTTTCACAAAAAGGTCATTCGAATAGAGCAAAGCTGGAAGTGTGGTGTCTTCAGACTTGGAGGTTCCAGGTGTAGGAATTTACAAGTTACCAGCACAGCTGTGCTAGGTTGATTCCTGCAGGGTTCAAAACAGAAATCTACACAGCACTGTAATGTACATCAGTGGCAGCCAGCTGCATATTTACTAGGACATCCACACATTAAAGAAGTGAAGAGGTCCCAAGACTTCCCTGCTGACGCAGTGGTTAAGAATCTGCCTGACAATGCAGGGGACACCCAGGAAGATCCCACATGCCTTGGGGCAACTAAGTCTGTGCTCCACAACTACTGAAGCCGCGTGCCTAGAGCCCGTGCTCCACAACCACACAAGAGAAGCCACCAAAATAAGAAGACCGCGCACCGCACCGAAGAGTAGCCCCTGCTCTACGCAACTAGAGAAGAGTAGCCCCTACTCCATGCAACTAGAGAAAGCCCGTGCAGCAACGAAGACCCAACGCACCCACAAATAAATAAATAAATAATAAATTAATTTAAAAAAAAAGAAATGAGGGCTTCCCTGTTGCGCAGTGGTTAAGAATCCGCCTGCCAATGTGGGGGACACGGGTTCGAGTCCTGCTCCGGGAAGATCCCACATGTCGTGAAGCAGCTAAGCCAGTGCGCCACAACTACTGAGCCTGTGCTCTAGAGCCTGTGAGCCACAACTACTGAGCCCATGAGCTGCGACTACTGAAGGCCACGCGACTAGAGCTGGGGATCTGCAACAAGAGAAGCCACTGCAATGAGGAGCCTGTGCGCCACAACGAAGAGTAGCCCCCACTCACCGCAACTAGAGAAAGCCTGCATATAGCAACGAAGACCCAATGCGGGCAAAAATAAATAAATTAAATTAATTAAAATAAATAAATAAAATTTAAAATTAAAGAAAGAAATGAAGGGGTGCCCAAATAAATAAATAACATATATATATATATATATATATATATATATATATTTTAAAAGGAATTCCCTCGTGGTCCAGTGGGTAAGACTCCGCGCTCCCAACAGGGGGCCCAGGTTCGATCCCTGGTCCGGGAACAAGACCCCACATGCTGCAACTAAGACCTGGTGCAGCATGCATGAATGAATGAATGAATAAATAAATAAATATTTTTTAAAAAAAGGAAATGAAGGGGGTATCTGCCCAGGTGTGGTAATGGGGATGTGGTATGTGCCCCATGGTCAGGGCTGATCTATCACCTGTTCACCAGGAAAGGCCCAGAACAACACTCTCCCAGCTGCTCATATGAGCTACTCCCACTTCTTAGGATTCTGCCCTTTTCCATAATAAGAAACAATAAAAAGCATGTCTCACTTTTGTCATTGCAATTTAAAATTACATTTTAATTAAGGTTGGAAAACATAATTAGGTCATTTAAAAGTTAAAAATTGGTAAAATGTTTTAAACCCTGTCTAATTTTTGGAAAAAGTGAGTTTTATAGGTGAATAATACACACATTCCTAGTTGAATTTCATTCTAAAAAAATGAGAGCTTCAGGGACTTCCCTGGTGATCCAGTGGTTAAGAATCTGCCTTCCAATGCAGGGGACGTGGGTTCGATCCTTGGTCAGAGAACTAAGATCCCACATGCTACAGGACAACTAAGTCTTCACGCTGCAACAAAGATCCCACGTGCCACAACTAAGACCCAACCCAGCCAAATAAAATAAATTTTTTTTAAAAAATGAGAGCTTCAGAGATAAATCTTATAATACCAATTTTAAAAAGAAAATACTGAGAATACCCTTAAATTTGCTGATATTAACTGGACCTGAAAGTGTGTTTCTAATCCTCCTCCACCAAAACCTCTTCTCCAAAGACCTCCCTTTGGAGCTTTGGAAAGAGGGGGAGGCGTGTTCTCACTCTCTGTACACCTGGGGGCAGGAAGGGGGTCCTTGGGTGTGTCCCTACATAGTTCTTCACACGTCACAGAAGCCATTACATATGTGGCTATGTGTACAGTAAGTCCCCTAAATACGAACCTTCAAGTTGCAAACTTTCAAAGATTCCGAAGTGCATTCCACCAATGTGAGTGAAATTGCAGCTTGCTCTCCATCTCCAATTGCTGACGATCCTTCAGCTCTACCATCTCCCACCTCCTCTCCCTCCTCCAGTCAGTAACTCTTCTTGCCTGTTCACTCAATGCCAGATGCTGTGTGCCAGCTGTTCTATTTACTGTAAGATTAAAAATGTTTTATTTTTTGTTTTTTGTTTTTATGTATTACTTGTGTGAAAAGTATTATAAACCTATTACAGTACAGTACTATATAGCCAATTGTGTTAGTTGGGTGCCTAGGCTAACCTGTTGGACTTATGAACAAACTGGACTTACGAACATGCTCTTGGAATGGAACTCATTCGTACGTAAGGAATTTACTGTACTTACCTCCTGAGTTAAGAAAGGCCCAGAAAGGCAGCCCTCAGAATGTGCCCTGGGGCAGGGGGGCCCTGCTCCAGCTGTCTTGTGTGCCTCTGTGCTGTAGGCCACATTTTTTAAAAAGATTTATTATTTATTTATTTATTTTTGGCTGCATCGGGTCTTAGTTGTGGCACTCAGGATCTTCGTTTAGGCATGCAGGCTCTTGGTTGTGGTGTGCGGGCTTCTCTCTAGTTGTGGTGTCCAGGTTTTTCTCTAGTTTAGTTGTGGCGCACAGGCTCCAGGGCATGTGGGCTTTGTAGCTTGTGGCACACGGGTTCTAGTTGAGGAACGACAGCTCAGTAGTTGTGGCACGTGGGCTTAGTTGCCCTGCGGCATGTGGGATCTTAGTTCTCTGACCAAGGATCGAACCCACGTCCCCTGCATTGGAAGGCAGATTCTTTACCACTGGACCACAGACCACATTTACCTAAGTTTGAGAAGAACACCAGGAATGGCCTGGGAGCGGGGGATGAAGGTGTGAGGCGTGTGCCCCTTGTAGTGACTGGTGTCTCATGGTCAGCTACATGCAGACCCATCTTCGGTTGCCCTTGGCATCGCCATCCAGCCAAGTCTCCTCCAGGTGACCTTTCTGGATCTCTGTGCTGAGGTTAGTGTCCCCCAAAGCCCACATGGAAAACATGCAAAACACAGACAGTAGGACAGACAAGGATTCAATAGCTAAAGGGTATTTCTGAATAGAGGAACTTCTATCGCCTCAACTCAGGGCCCCCAGCCCTAGCCCCACCCAACCCAGGCTGTGGCTTCTCAGAATTTGTCTGGGCATCTCTGGTCCTCCCATCTCCTGAGCTCTAAACCTCCAGCCTAACTTTGACTCATGGGCTACTCATCGCCCATTCATGCATTCACTCTTTCATTCCTTCATTCAGTAGCTTGTCCACTCATCAAACATTTCCTATTTCCAGCTTCATGCTGGGCCCAGTGCTGGATGCCCAGGCCCACGGGGAGCAAAGGGGAGCCGGGCCCTACCTTCATCGGGACAGGGAGGGGAGGCAGCCTTGATTCATCACTCCTCACCTGGACCAGCAGCCCACATTCCCTCACACATGGCCAGCCTCCTTCCCCGGGTCCCCCTCCCCTCACATGCTCACCCAGCCACCCAAATGCAAGACCCGGCTCCCATGGCACCTCCATCAGCCGCCCCTGCCACCTGCCATGCAGTGAGAACTGCTCCTCCCTCGAAGCCGCTTGGTACCCACCTGGTTCCCAGCTTGCAGTCTGGGACAGTCATTGCGTACATGTTATCCCAACAGGACTCTGAGTCTGGAATTGGATTAGGTTTGGCACTGGTCTGATGCAGAGTAAGTTTGGGAAAGTGACATAATGAGTGAATGATTATTCCAATCAGTTACTGTCCATTGGCCCATGCAAAAAACTTCTCTGAGCTTATGTGAAGCACAGAGGACCAAGATGAAAACCTTGCCTCATCCTGCTGGCCCTGGATTAGGGATGAGAAATAGAGAGGAAGCAGGCAGTCAGAACATGAGCATGGAAGCTGAGGCAACTATTTTGTAGAGAATTCTGATGGTAAACATCAAAGCTAAACATGTCAATTCAACATCGGTGCAGAGCTACATCTGTAGGAGACACTGTGCTTCATTTAGGAAATAAAAAGATGAGAAGACAGGGATCTTGCCTCTAACAAATCAAGTACCACAATTTTTAAAAGTGGGCAAAGAAGATTTCTCATGTTGGAGAGTGAGTTACAGAGAAGCAAGGAAAGGCTGGAGGAAACCACGTGGTTCTGGACTAGAGCTGGAAACGTCAGTATGAACTCATTTCAACCTTCATATGACACAGCAAAAGGGCCTGAAGAAATGTGTTTTCCTATGATAGAACTCCTTCACACAGTCACCTGTAAATCATTGTATGTGGTGTACAGTTATTTTATTTCATAGTCATGGAGCTCAGTACACATAGGGGCAATAAAAAATGCATCTGAGTTGCACTTGTACTTGCCCTAAATTCAGATTAACTTTGTATACTTTTAAAGAATTACCGATCATATCAAAATTCAAACAGAGGGAAGTAGTTTACTGGAAGGGAGGGGAAAAAAAAACAAAAGAAAAAGTCTGGTAGAAACTTCAAAATATCAAAACAAATGTAACACAATGGAAACTAAAAACGGTAATGGTCAAAATCATGAAGGGAAAGAATCATGATAGCTAAGAAAATATGGGTAATGAAAATGACAACACAGAGATGAAAGGTATTATGAGAGTCAGAACACTCCTAAACAGGAAGCAAAAAACAAACAAACAAACAAAAAACAGAAGGAATAAAAAGCAGAAGGAAGATGATGGTAACAGAAAGGGAAACCACAACCAGTCCACTCAGCAGGACACACCAGGTGGCCCCACCCACTGATTTTTTACTTCATTGATTACTTCACTAAACCTGTTAGAATGAACACTAATTCCCCCAACCCTGTTTAATGAAAAATTCATTCGTTCAAAATTATGATTCCATTTACAAAGAATCAAGGTACAACGGACAAAAAAGATGTTTCTTAAAACATTTGAAAGTTACTTTTTAACAGGAAAACTGCTACAGGATGTTGACTAGCCTATTCCAAGACTAACATTGCCTTTATTTGTTTTGCTTGTGTAGTTTTCAATAAGACAGACATCACTTACATCAGACATTCACATCAGTGGATGTCTTTAGAACTGTCAAAAATCATGAAGACTGCACAAAGCACAAGAACATGTTTACTTGGGCCACACACAAATCACATAAAAACAGAGTAGGCTCCTTCTGTAAGGAGGTCGGAAACACACAGAACGTATGGGATCCAATTAGTGAAGATGAGGAAAGCAAACATGGAAAGTGTTTTCCATTTCTTCCTGGTCTGACATGAAATACATGACACAAAGCTCCTAACAAGTCACTGTGAGGCCACCACGGATTAGAGGTGGGTCCCTGCCTCCAGACATACAGGATAGGTTTGGCCAAGTCTGATGGCAACCCTAAAAGAGTATGTAACATCATCAAAAGAACGTAACTCTGGACAATCTTTTCTAAACTATTAATAATAAAAAGCAAAATTTGATTAACCCTGCTAAAGAAAAGACTGAATTATCTATTTACCATATATAAACAGTATTACCAAATCATTCCCATATGAAGGAGTAATTAAGGTCTGCATTCAAAAATTTAGAAAAAATTGAGACTTCCCTCGTGGTCCATTGGTTAAGACTCCGCGCTTCCAATGCAGGGGGCCCAGGTTCCAACCCTGGTCAAGGAACTAGATCCCACATGCTGCAAATAAAAGAAAAAAAATTAGAAAAAAATTTATGAGGTGTGTTAGGCAGTTAACTAGTGAAATGTTTTATTTAAAATTTTTTTAATTAATTAATTTTATTTTGGCTGTGTTGGGTCTTCATCACTGCGCGTGGGCTTTCTCTAGTTGCGGTGGGCAGAGGCTACTCTTTGTTGCGGTGCACGGGCTTCTCATTGCAGTGGCTTCTCTTGTTGTAGAGCACGGTCTCTAGGTGTTCAGGCTTCAGTAGTTGTGGTCCGCAGGCTCAGTAGTTGTGACTCACAGGCTCTAGAGCTCAGGCTCAGTAGTTGTGGTGCACAGGCTTAGTTGCTCCGCAGCATGTGGGATCTTCCCCAAGCAGGGCTCGAGCACGTGTCCCCTGCCTTGGCGGGTAGATTCTTAACCACTGCGCCACCAACGTAGTCCTAGTGAAACGTTTTAAGTGTTTAAAGTTTGTGATATTAATCAGCTGTGTATAATTTGCAGTTTGTTGTGGTTACTTATTCCTATCAACATTCACCTTCGTATCTAATTCCGCATTCTTCTTAAAAAGGGAGCTCCAAACTGCACAAGCTGGAGACCCCACCCATCCTGTGCCCTGCGTGGAGCAGGGCACCTGGGGCCCGACCGGGAGCGCGCAGCGTCTGCACGGCAGGGGCATCAATCAGCGCGGCCCCACGGACGGGGCAGGCCCGGAGTTCGCTCTGTCCCCAGCGCGGCCACCAGGGTCCCCGACCCACGCCACTACATGCGAAACGTACGCAACCCCTACGGGTAGGCAGCAGCGCCGCCGCCCGACGCGGATTTACTGCAAGGCACGTGACTGCCCTCCCACGTGACCTCCCCCACGTGACCGCCGACGCCGTGCAGAGGGAGGAACCCAGTTCCTCCGAGACCTGGCGAGGTCCGGGCTGAGTCTGCGGCAGTGTGGCCGCCTCCTTCGGCGACGAGTGGAGCGGGTGCCACGCTTGGCGGTGGGCCTGGGGCCCCGAGTTCGACGGGGCTTCAGGCGGAAAGCGCGGCGGCCTCCTCCCGAGCAATTAGGCACAATTGTCCGCGGGAACGGAGCGCTCCTTCGCTTTGGTCCTAAGCTTTCCCTTCTCAGCTGTGCTGAGAAAACAAATAGGCGCCGACGCGCCTTTCTAGGGCACTGCCTCTGGTGGTGAGGTACTGGAAAGAGAAATCCTTTCCCACGAGCAGAGACCTGTCATTGTAAAGCCCCGTGGTTTGCTGGGAGCGGTGTTGTGAAGGGCGCGATGACAGTGGGGTTCCCGAATGGAAAGCAAATAAGTCCAGGTCCGGAATTCGGGTCTGTTCCGACGTGACCTCACCCTCGGGTGGCTGGCTGCCCGCTCTGCCCCGCAGTCAATACTGGGATTTAGGGTTGGCCACTAAAACTTGTACGTGGGAGGCAGGCAGGGCAGGCTTAGTGGGAGAGTCTCCTTCCCTGTCCCCACGGCCAGTTCGGCCCGACGGTTAAGCAAGCATCACTAGGATGGCTGAAGAAAGAGTCTGACAGTTACCTGCAGATTACCTAGGCCACCTGGTTCAGCCTTTCCCACAGTAGAGACCTTTGGAAGAGCTTTTGTGTGGAATATGAATCTCTCAAATTCTGGACCCGTTCAGAAAAGTCCATCCCCACACCTCACTGGCAAAGCTCTTTGACCCCAACCCTCCAATGTGGTTTTGTTCAGGCCCTGCCTGAGGCATTGATGAGATGTGCTGCCTGGAGAGCTTCCCCCTGTCTTCTCCCAGTGGCCACCATTTTGCCTCACAGTGTACCTATATGGCTAGATTTATCAGACTCAGACAACAGCCTAGACCCGGGTGGTGGCGATTCAGGCTCACGGTACAGCCTTGTGGGTGCATTCCAGGGAGTCTTATCCCCCAAGGTAACTGCCGGTCTGTTTTGATATTCTGAGCCAGGGGCTGCCCCTTGTGCCCCTTGTGCTGGATGTGTCACTGCAGTTGCAGAAGTCCCTGCCTGGTAGCTTTGCCCGGGCCTTTGCTAAAGTTCCTCCCTCATCTTCACTCTCCCTTCAAAGCCCTTGGCAATGTGGTTGTACGTCTGGATTCTCGTTGTGTTCTGCAGTTCTGGGTGTCTTTTGCTTCCCCTCTAGATCCACCACTACCTTCCTCTTCCCTAAGACCAACAGGAAGCTGGACGGCAAGAGAGCTGAGTGGCTGCAGCCAATGAGAGGCACTGGTAAGGAGATTAGAGGTTGGGGGAGGGGGGAGAAGGCCTGGGCATTCCTCAGTTCTTCCCTGCCTAGCTGAAGGTCCACAGCCTGCTAGGGAAGAAGGCCACAGCTCCTGTTCTTACTGGGTCCAGGAACTCCAGCTTCCAGGCTTTGGGATTCTGACGGCTCAGCACTGTGGCCAGTGTTGGACTGCACACCGTGTCTGTGGCTTCATTTAACCCTGCTTGTAGAAATAGTTCCATGCACCCCAATGTTCATTGCAGCAGTGTTTACAATAGCCAAGAAATGGAAGCAACCTAAATGTCCATCAACAGATGAGTGGGTAAAGAAGATGTGGTACATATATACAATGGAATATTGCTCAGCCATTAAAAAGAATGAAATAATCTCATTTGCAGCAACATGGATGGACCCTAGAGATTGTCATACTGAGTGAAGTAAGTCAGACAGATAAAGACAAATATTGCAGAAGCTAAGAAAAATGATACAAATGAACTTATTTATAAAACAGAAACAGACTTAGAGAATGAACTGATGGTTACCAGTGGGGGAAGGGTGGTGGGGAGGGATAGTTAGGGAGTTGGGGACTGACATGTACACACTGCTATGTTTAAAACAGATAACCAACAAGGACCTACTGTATAGCACAGGGAACTCTGCTCAATATTATGTAACAACCTAAATAGGAAAAGAATTTGAAAAAAATTATAGGTACATGTATATGTATAACTGAATCACTTTGCTGTACACCTGAAACTATCACAACATTGTTAATCAACTATAGTCCAATATAAAATAAAAAGTTAAAAAAAAAAAAGAGATAGTTCCATGTCCTTTGAATGTCCTGGTGTTCATAGTCTGGCCATAGAACTCCAGCAGTTTCAGTCTCTTTGTTTCTTTTTCCTGATGATTCTGTTGGCTTGAGAGAGGAGACACCCTACTATCTGCAACGGCAAGTTCCATGGACACTTTTTACATGAAAAGGTTCAGCAGAAATTCAGCGAATTTTTTCCCCCAAAGGATTTATTTCCAGAATGTTCTTGGGGGAATAGTTTCTACCTCTTTGAAATGCAAAGTTATTTTTAATTTTTTTTTCAAATTATAAAGCTGAACAGCAAGATTTCATAACACTGTAATTTTAAGCAGTTTTGTATGGAAAAAACAGCTTCCTTGGCCATGGGGAAGAAGTAGGTCAAGACAAGAAGCCGAATTAAAAGGATAGTTTATTGATAATTGGGACAAATTAGGAGTCTTTTTCAAATGATGGGGAGAAACGTTGCTTTTGTTCTTTTCCGAAATCCAACCAGCATCGCTGCAATACAGAACCTGCCACCATTGTCCAAAGACACTCTGGGCTGAAGCTTGTGTTTCTTGACTTTTTTAAAACAGCAGAAAAGGACGTGAATTCAGAGATTTCTCTGGGTAAGAAGTTGAGGGAGGGAGAGCAAAAATCCACATTATTCTTAAAAGGGCACTTGCAGGAGACTCCCTCCCCCCCCGCTTTTCTTTTGTCTTCTGGGCTGTACCCCAGGGAGGCTGTAGGGCTTGTTACAGGCAGGCTCAGAGGGAAGGACAGTACAGCAGAGTGGCGCAGCGGGAGCGTGCTGGGCCCATAACCCAGAGGTCGATGGATCGAAACCATCCTCTGCTATGAGCTTACACTTTTGCCTGCTATATCTGGCTTTTGGGTCCCCAGCTGTGGGGCAAGGTCCGCCTGTGGACCCTGGTGTCTAGGGGTGGCAGCTAGTTCTATGATGTAACGGTTAGCACTCTGGACTCTGAGTCCAGGGATCTGAGTTGAAATCTCAGTGGGACCTGTGGACCCTTTTTGTCCCTTCCCAGGGGCACTTAGACCAAGGGTGGCCGGCAAAGGGACACAGTGGCATATGGTTCTAAGGCGTAACGGTTAGCTCTCTGGACTTTGAATCCAGAGATTCAAGTTCAAATCTCGGTAGAACCTGCTTTGCCTGGGACCATTTTGTCTCCCTCTCTTGTGTCCCGAGCAGTGGGACACAGGGACATAGTCTGGCACAGGATAGGTGGTAACTCTGAGACCCTGGCAGTCCACCTGATCACCAATGTTCCCCTCCCTCCCACCCCAGAGGGAGCCACGTTAGGGATTTCCTGATCTCCTTGTTCTTTTTAATGTCCTTCCTCCCGTCCTGCCCCCCCAGTTTGGCTTTAAAAAAAGGAGACTAGGGGAATTCCCTGGCGGTCCAGTGGTTGGGACTCCAAGCTTTCACTGGCGAGAGCCCTGGTTTGATTCCTTGGTCAGGGAACTAGGATCCCACAAGCCGCACAGCACAGACAAAAAAATTAAAATAAAAAATAAAATTTAAAAAGGAGACCAAAGGGGCTCATACGCTAGTTCTGAGATGTCCCATCATGCACATTTAACCTCTAGAATCCCATGTCAGGACTGACAATTACTTAATCTTCTCCACTGATGAGCTTCAGTGCGGACTGTTTACTCTTCATGCAAATGCAGAAAAGGGTCCATTCAGGTACTGCCCATTGGGCCCCTGGGCGGCTACTGTCATAGGAAAGGCTCTTGAGAGTGACACTGCCCACAAGTGCACCTGCTCTTCTCATTGATACCAATACTTCATAGGTCGTGTGCCCAAGTATATGCTTATGTGTGTATGTGTATATATGTATATGTGCATGCCTGTGTACACATGTATATGTGCGTGTGCACGTACATATGCCTGTGTATATATGTATGCGCACACACATACGTACACACGTCAGCGTATATGTGCACACATGCACGTGTATGCGCATACACACATGCTCGTATGTATGTGTGCATGCACGGGTATGTGCACACGTATGTGTGCACATATAGTTGTGCACGTACACATATACATGTGTGCACATGTGCATGTATGTGTATGTGCAATTTGATTTCAATTTAAAAATCAGACTTCCGTTCTGGTACCTGCTCTCCTTGTCTTTAAAACGTACGGCTTGAAAATAATTACCTTTCACTCAAAGAACATTGTGCCTAAAAGTTTTCATGAAGCTTGTAAGAAAAGTCTATATAAATTTAATTTTTTTTTTTTTTGCTGTACGTGGGCCTCTCACCGTTGTGGCCTCTCCCGTTACGGAGCACAGGCTCTGGACGCGCAGGCTCAGCGGCCATGGCTCACGGGCCCAGCCGCTCTGTGGCATGTGGGATCTTCCTGGACCAGGGCACGAACCCGTGTCCCCTGCATCGGCAGGCGGACTCTCAACCACCGCGCCACCAGGGAAGCCCTATAAATTTAATTTAAAAGGAAGTCTTTACAAGGAGACGGTAAGAAAGACAGTTTTTCCTTCAAGAAATCTAGGCTTTTGGCAGCTTCAATGTAGCCTTAGAAATGCTAGTGCTTTATGTCTCATAAAATTCACTACTTGCATGACTCACTGAGTGTAACTACCCTTCACTCTTAGAACGCTGTGCTTGAGTTCTTTCATCAAGCTTTTGGAAACATCCATGTAAAACTAACGTGGAACACTTTACAGGGACACGGAAAAGAAGACACTTTTTCTCAGTTAAAAAGCCAGGCTTGGGCTTCCCTTTAAGTCAGTGGCAGAACTTAAGAGCCTATAACAGGCAGTGCCCTTGTCTCACACCCTAGGCCAGCATCAAACTGATGTGTGGGCGGTGCATGAACTCCAGTCCTTACTCCAGCAAAGCTGAGGAGGAAGCACCAGTATCTACACTGGCTGGAACTGGACCAAGCGGACAGGCCTGGAGGAAATGGAATTGAGAAATCTGGGCTCGGATATGGTCCAGAGCAAGGGCACTAGAGAACAGCTATTCACCAGGATGACCGACATACACACACCTACAGGACATGATCACGGTCCACTGGAGGTATCAGTGGCACCAGGACTCAGACAACAGCACTCCTGTAGGGCAGCTGCTGGGTGTGACACGAATCTGGACCTATTCTGTTCCCCTCCTCATGCCAGGATAGCACTGCTCACTAGCAGACACCCCCTGCCCGATCATGGTGCCACCCCTCACTGTGACTGCTCATATCACTTGAGTTATAACGAAGTAAAACCAATCCTCATTCCACTTTCCTCTCATGTGGCTGTAACCAAAGGTCAGCTGTGGGTAGGACCTGACGCCACATGTGCGAACGCCCCGTCCCCCAGCCTGGGGGGGCGTGTTTTTGTTGTAGCTGGAAGAGGTGGCTTTCGAAGCAAGAAGAGCAGCCCCACCGGACTCCTGGCATCCCTGGCCCACAGAGGGCTTCGGGCAAAGACGCTCCCCTGCTCCAGGGTGGTGCTGGCTCCCAAAGCGCGAGGGAGTAGCCTGGGTGGGGCTGGTGAGGGAGGGCACACGCAGGCCCCTGGCTGGGGAGTCAGCATCTGGTTCATGCACTCTCCACACTCAGACACTCTTCAAGTGTTTATTCCATAATCAGTTACTGTAGAGGATAGAAACTCAATTGTATATAGGTTAAAAGGAAAAAATATACAATTTCACACATTATATCCAGTTGTCAACCCAGATAGGTATACAGGTACAATACAACATAGAGTAGATGAAGGAACTCTAACAGCTCAGGCTTACAGCACTGAGGGATCCAAGGAGAATGTCACCACCCATGATAACAAAATTCAAGTGCTTTGAACAACCAACTGGAGGCCTATCCACAGAAGTCTTTGTTTCACAGGATGAGCCCTGACATGGAGTTCCATGATTCTATAATTTCCAATTCTTTGCTAGCCCTTTCTGTTTGTGGGTAAACTGCTCTCTTCCACCTTTCTTTAAGGCGAGCTCACATGAGCACTACATGCCAGGTGGGGGAGTCCCGTCAGGAGCCACGGAGGCTTCACCGAGCCCTGTGGACGAGCCAGGCCCACGGTGTGTGGGAAGGACACCAGGGAGGAGAACGAGGAGAGGCTGGACCATCAGGAAGCTGCCTCACCCAAGTTCAGGGTCAGAAGGGCCTTCACCTGCCTGACCCCACCCAGGGAAGGATGGAGGAGGCTGACTGCCGACCACACAGCCTAGCCTGAGCAGGGCAGCTGCCTCTCCATCCTTCCATCTGTAACACCCATCACCCTTCGCAGGCCTCCCTCTGCCTCAAGGTGAGTTCACTTAAAGAATGTGAATGTGAAAGCGTGAATTTGGGACATAAGCTGCAGAGCCTGCAGGGCCACAGTTAGAGGGTCTGGTCCCAGGAGGCGGCTGTTACACAGCACTCTGGACACCACAGCAGTAAGGAATGTGGCCCACTGTTGCCAGAACTTTTTCTCCAGAAAAGCTGAAAATCCAGATTCATATTTATGAGCCCCCTGATTCCTAAAGGATGCAGTTTATTCACATTCTGGCAAAAACATTTTTAAGAATAAAATAAGTGGATAAAAATAAGAGCCAACTGGGCAGACCATAGACCCCCGCACCCTGCCCACTTCCTGTCATTTCCACATCAAATCTGTCTGAGGCATGTGTATCAGAATTTCTGGGGTCTTAGCTGTTCACAGGACACTTTCTGGATTTTCACTAAGCCCAGAAGACAGTACTCTGACTCCATTCTTGTTCTTTGGAATTTTTCAGTCTTAAAGGAAACTCAAATTGGGGCACCCTTCTCTCACGTTAAAATATTCCAATCACATACATATTACGAAGATAGCACCTCATCGAACTGAGGGAGGGGGCTGCTGACAAATGGGGGTAGCAAAGAATTCTGAAAAACCAAAGTAGTAAGAGAAAAGCTGAGCTGTTTTCTTCCAGTGTCTCTGATACCCATACATGGCAGCTCCTCCATCCTCAGGCAGCAGACAGGCCTGCCTCTCAGCCTCCTCGACCTTCACCACTTGATGTCTCGGCTGTTAGCAGGATGCCCTGGGCCCTGGTACGCGGTATGCAGGGCTTCCTGGACTCGGGGGGAGTCGGTGCCATCCAGCCACTCCTGGTACAGCTCCTGCACATGTGAACTGGTCTCCGGGAGCCGCACGGGGATGTCAGTGTAGATGCCTTTCATCTTCTGCAGCAGGGCCTTGTCCACGCACCCATCCTCGGTCTGGGCTTGGCCTCTGCCGTTAAGGCACCCTGAAAAACAAAGGGAGCTTACTCTTTCCCTCCTTTCACCTTTTTTTTTGGCCGCACTACATGGCATGTGGGATCTTAGTTTCCTGGCCAGGGATCGAACCCTCGCCCCCAGCAGTGGAAGCACGGAGTCTTAACTGTTGGACCACCAGGGAAGTCCCCCACCTTTCATCTTAAAGGGACGATGGTTCTGGAAGAGAGGAATGACAGCAGTGTGCAGTGTCTCGTGGCCAGAGCCTGGAGCTGGACCTTGGGCCCCAAGACCCCGGTCACAGGCTCATAGTCCCTCCTATTTACATTACCCGTGAAATGTTTTTATCTGAAGCCGAAATAACTTGCCAACCTTTTAGAAGTGAGTGTCTATGTACGCAAATCTGGATTTCCAGTTTCTCTTGAAATTTATCAAAACCAGGAGAACATAGAAATTACTAATGAACAGCTAAATCACTGGTGTCTACATAATGTGTGCATCCACATCTGGGCTGCACAGGGGAGGGGGACGGTGGATGGAGACCCATGAGCCCAACACCCTAACACCTCAGCCTGAATAAGGAACATGCCTCCTATGTATTGGCGCTACTTATTTTCAAACATGTTAGATGATGTCATGACTTGTAAGATAAAAATTCATTTAAGCGAACTTGCAGCAGGACTTCCCTGGTGGTCCAGTGGTTAAGACTCTGTGCTCCCAATGCAGGGGGCCTGGGTTTGATCCCCGGTCAGGGAATTAGATCCCACATGCCACAACTAAGAGTTTGCATGCCGCAACTAAAGATCCCACGTGCCTGCAACTAAAGATCCAGCATGCCGCAACTAAAAGATCCACACGCAGCAACAAAGATCCTGCGTGCCGCAACTAAGACCCGGCACAGCCAAATAAATAAATAAAAACATGAAAATAAAAATAAAAGAATCTGCAGCAAATTTCCAAACCTCCCTCCGCTTAGCCCTTGGCTGCACCCAACAGCTGCCCTCTGGACCTCACATCTCACTTGCCCAGGGGCTGCTTCTCTCTCCTCAGATCCCAGCTCCTGCTCCCCCAGCTGATGCTCTAACTACAGGGCACAAGTGAGTCCTGCTGAGCCTCTACCCTGATCGGCATGCAGGTATGGGGTGCCTCTCCTGGAGGGCCTGCATGGACCCCTCAAGCCCACAGCTCCCCCGCTGCCTCCTCGTCCTCATCTCCTGTCCACTCCTCCACTCAGACCATGGGATCTGCCCTCCGTGTCCTGGTCCCTGGAGCGAGGTCCCCAAGGCTGCCCATCCCCCACGGCCAGCGCTCGCCTCTCTGCCCTCAGCCACCCGCACTGGGGCCTCCTCTCCCTGAGCCCGTCTCGCACCTGGATCCGCGTCCCCCCGCCCCAGGTATTTCCACCTGCGTATCTTGTGGGCACCCCCCACCCCAGAATGGTACAGACATCCCTGACCCCCTCTCTGAGTTGGCTCTATCACCACCAAGGGGCCTGATGGGCCATGGGGGCCGCACGCTTCCCTTCTGCCCGACTCCACCAGCAGGTCCTCTTGCGGGACCCCTACCCCCTCTCATCGGCCTCCATCCATCACACGGGTCTCTCCCATCACTCACTGACAAACCTGGCTGGAGGAGGTAGGGGCCATTCAAGTTACCAGGCAGTCTCAGTGTTCTCGACACCAGCTGCCACACGAGCCGGCTCTCAGCTGGTGTCACCCAAGCAACTCTTCTCTGGGACCATGTCCCCAAGAGGTTTTCCAAGGTGACATCTCCCAGCCTGCATTTTCCAATATGTGGGTGTGAAAGGGACCATCATGCCACAACCACCAGGGCAGCATCCACACTCCCACAAAGCCCTTGGAGCTGAGTGAGGCTGGGGGTGGCCAATAGGGCCCGTTTCCTACAGGGCTCGGAGGTGCCCAGCTCAGCCTGGGCCCCTGAGTCTTACCCCCGGCACAGGCGAGGACCTCCACAAAGTGGTACGGGAACTTGCCCTTCTTCAGCTTTAGGACCACGTTCTGGATGTTTCGAAAGCCATAAGCAGCAGCAAAGCGCAAGAGAACCTCCCCGCTCTTCTCGAGGGTGACCTCCTGGAAGTCTTTGTTCCTATAAAATCAACAGCACAGACTTTCATCTGTAGGGTCCTTCCTCTGTGGTTTGAGGATTATTTCCAGTCTAAGTTTGGAGTGTCAGCAAAATTTAAAAGTCTGTGAATAACACATAAAAGGCCTTTCGATCTTGACTGGTGTAAATTCTATAAATAGGACCTCCCTCCCAGACCTGCAGCTAGCTTTGCAGGGTGGGGGTCCTATTTATAGAATTTACACCTGACAGGCAGCACTGCCCACACAAGAAGACAGACAGAGGCCACCCCAGCCCCACACACCTCAGGGTGCGGTAGGTGACCTCCCCCACGTCCTCGTTGAACAGCTCCTTGGCCGCATGTCTGAAGATGTGCGCCAGGTATCCGTCAGAGCTGGCTCCGTCATGGCGTCTAACCTCCTCTTCCTTCATGTCTCCAAACCTCACCAGGCAGGAAAAGTGACAGCAAGAATTAAATCCAACTCCCTAAGATTTATGATCCAAGGTTGCGAAAACCTTTACAAGTATTTAGACTTTGGGCAAAAACCTCATCTGTGTTGGGTTTCACTGGCTGACATGAAGCCTGCAGGTGCAGGCGCACCCACCACTGCCCCAATGACTCCTTTCCTCTGGCTGCACGTGTGTGAAGGGTACGACCCTTAGAACCTCACAACTCGGGGCATGAGAACTAGGCATCTGAGGGCCACTTGAGAGGGCACACCATCTGTGCCCGGCCAGGATGAGGCCTCTGGGTCAGCCTGGGCCCAAGCACAGGCTCTGGCCACAGGCACACCAGTCGCTTACATCCTATGCTTACAGTCCGCCTTCCACACCAGGGCTACACGTGGGCCTGATGTCACTGCCGGAAGGATCTGCTGCGCAGCCCGTGTGTGCCCTGTGGCCCTCGTGTGCTCTTGCAGTCTGTGTACACTCTGGGGAACAGGATGCAGCAGGACCACGGTCAGTGGTTGGGGTCACCACTGATGGCAGAAACCCAGTCTGCTGCTCTTGGGCAAAGGGACCTGAGGGAGCCACTCTGTGTCTGGAGGTGGCCCCCATCCCCCAGTAGGTCCAGGTGTAACGTCAGGAACATGTGAAGTTCAGGAGTGGGGGGTGCTGGTGTCCACTCCATGGTGCTGCGCATGCTCTATGCAGAGCCAAGGGTCGTACGTAGTGGGGCAACAAAGGGAGTGGCCCCCGAGGCCAGGGGCCTCACCACACCCATGCCTCAGTGTGGCATGTGGCCTCACTGTAAAGGAGGGAGGCCTTGGGACATGCGCCTGGCAGAGGTCACAAGGTCACACAGGAGGCCCCCAAGGTGCAAGGGTGCGTCTCCCTGCAAAGCCACTTACAGAGTGTCCAGAGCAGCGTCTCTCACCGAGAGGTCACTTTGTTCCATCATCTGAGTGATTTCACCTACAGACAAAGAAGCGACATAAGATGCCGTGACAGGACACGGCCCACATTTCCTCAGGAGCTGCTCCCGGTGTCACCTCCTTCCCCCGGAGGACATTCTAGGTTACAATGACCTTGGTCATCACGCCTGTCACAGGCAACAGATGCAAAGTAACACTGATGAAATGCCAGGGAAGAGTCTAATTCCTCCTTCTGCCCCTGAAACGGGGGCTTCTACAAACGTCTCCCGGTGTTTTTGTTTCCTGAGTGGAAAGCTTTCATGTGGATAGGATGACAGTTATCTGCAACAAGACCGATCGAAAATCAGGACCACTTTTGTATCTCCCTTTGCACAAGGGATCCTGAAGAAACCCTTAACACTAAGGGTGTATCCTGAATCAACTGCTGTGGTGTCAGGTGTGTGTGAGAAGACTGAACATCTGTGAAAAAGAGTAAAAATCTACTGTATTCAAAGAAAAGATGCCCGAGTGTGCTTCTTAGGAAAACCCATCATCTAAGGTGAGCAGAGGGCTGTGGCTGAGGCTCTCCCACCCCACTCACCCCCATCACCGCCATAGGAGCCTGTGCGGTGGGGACTTTTCCACGGGCTTCCATGTGGGGAGTTTCTGGTCAGGGGACCCACTGTCCTCGGAGGTTGCCAGAGAGCCAGCCACTCTGCCTCCATGCCGTAGGGACCTGTTTTCAAGGCCATTTAAAGTACACCCAGCTGGGCTTCAGCAAAGACTTAATCTACCTCTCAACTGATGGCAGCATTCCGAATGGGTCTTGAGGATTCCAGGGAATCACTCCCATCCCAACACTGAGAAGGTGCTGCGGGCTCTCTGCACAAGTCCAGGGGCAGGGCCTCCACGAAGAGTCCCCCAGCAATGTCCCCGGTCACACATGTGCTTTCTGCTTTGCTCTGAAGGAGGAAGCTTCAGTGTCCCCAGTGTGATTGTGTGTCAGGCCCTCACCGCGGACACGCACTGGCCGCGGGGCTGGCCTCCCCCTGCTGCCTTTCCCGAGGCCCCACCCTCACCTGAGGTTAGCACGCAGTCAGTGCCCCGGGAACCCCTCGAAGCCGTGAGAACATCTTCCTGAAGGGCCTCCAGCTTCTTATCATAGCAAGGGGCCACGATGACATGGAAAATCTTGTCTGGGGACAGGTTCTGTGCAGGAAAAGCAAATCCACGTTGGGGGCCGTGCAGAAGGGAGGGGGCAGCTTAATGCGCTGGACCCAGAACATGCCACAAGGGAGCAGGCCTGGTGCTTTCTCGGGGTCCAAGACCCGGCTCCCACAGACCAAGTTCCTGAGCCGCAGCACCCCCAAGCCCACCCACGGCGCCACCTCGCTCAAGACCTGCTGCCTGGACACTCACAGGGAGAAGCCAGAAGCTGGCCTGTTTCCCCTGAACTATGCACGTGGTGACCAAACATCGTGACAACAAGCCGCTGCTGGACTGTAAATGAACGCCCAGCCGTTTTCCCTGCAGACTTTCCAGATGCTTCCCAAGAGACCAGGCCGCCCCTCTCCGTGCCCCTGGCTGAGCAGGAATTGGTGGCAATGCCAGAAGCTGGAAGCTGAGTGACCAGGTGTCTGGATGCCCCCTCAATCAGCAGGGCCTGGGGCTGAGACCACCTTGCACGCCCGGTGGAACCTCCCCTGCCCTCCCTCGCTTGCCCTGAGTTCCCATCAGCACCTGTCCTCACATGGAAGCTCGTTGCCTGACCTGCATGCTGCCCTTCAGGCCGGCTTACCTGCCGTCTGGCAAAGTAGTCCTTCACCAGGGATCCCATAATCTGCTGGGGAGACTTGGCAGTGCAGAGGTGGGGGGTGACAGGGTGACCTAGCACCCGCTCAGCATATCGGACCCAGCCTGAGGAGGAAAGGGCCCCGTGTCAGCTCCTCGTGGCTGCCTCACCCGGAGTAGAGCAGGACACGTCTTCTTTCAGGAGTGCGTGACAGGCTCCCTCTGACCAGGCCGCCTCTCCTCAGCGGCTCGGCCACGGGAATCCCAGGTGCGTCTGCCACAAGACTGGAGGGTGCCGGGAATGCGCGCCTCCCTCGGCCCCAGACCAGACAGAATAGAGCAAGAGGAAGGTAAGAGCTGGGGTTGCAGGTCTCCCCAAATTGAGAACAAGCTTGAAGGAGCAGCTACGAGGTGGCGTCCTGGGCGGCTTGGTTCCAGCTCCACCTTGCCAGCTGCAAAGTTGTTCTCATAGCCAGGATGGGTGGCCACAGTTCAGACAGGAGCCAATGGCCACCAGGCCTACCCAGCTTCACTCACCTATTGGAAATTAACAGCCCAGTAATTGCCCACTGTTAGGACAATGCAATATGAGAAACCCACACCCCCAAGCAATGCACAATAAGCAGCACAACCTGCAGCGTGCCCACGGCATGCCCAGCATGGCCCTTAGCATCTCCCCTGAGTCGCTGACTCCCACAATGCCTTGTGAGTGCACCACCGCTGCCATAGATTCTGGGGCGGACTGCAGGTCAGAAAGGTCAGCGGACCAAACAGCCAGCAGCTCAACCTGCAGGAGCAACAGCCTGCTCCCTTCTCCCGCTGGGCACGACCTGGTGAGGAGAGCGTCTGGTGACACTGCTGATCCTACAGCTGTGTCTGGTGTGCACACCACAGCACCATGAAAGGGGTGTCGGGGGGGGAGCGGGGGCGAGGAAGCCTGGAGACAAGCTGCCCACCAGAACCCTGGGGCAGCCGCCTCCCCATGCCCACTCCCGGAAGGAGGAACAGCAAGCACCAGCCAATCCCATCTGAACAAACTCAAACCACAGCCATCACCTGCTTGCAGGCCTGAGCATACTCAGGCAATGTCCATGGTCACCAGCATAAGCCCCTAAGAGAAATGCTGCTGGAGGATGGCTCCCCTCGTTCCCAGCCTCTGCACATGTACACAGAATGGTTCACATTAAAAAAGAAAAACTAGGAAATTCCCTGGTGGTCCAGTGGTTAGTACTTAGCGCTTTCACTGCCGGGGCCCCAGGTTCAATCCCTAGTTGGGGAACTAGGATCCCACAAGCTGCATGGCGCGGCCAATAAATAAATAAGTAAAAAGAAAAAAGAAAAACTATCAAAGGTCGTTGAGCATTTGCGGGCTCAAGGCCACTCCCACCACAGGTCTGGCTTTGTAAGGCCCCTGTGCACCCTGGTCTCAGCGCCAGTGCCCACACATGCAGACTCGGCTCTCAGGCAGACCCCAGCTCCATGCTGCGGGTGAATGTGCTATGTGCTGTGAAGGCCTCACACAAGATCAGGCAGAACACCAGGCGGTAGGAGCCAGGGCCCCGGAGAACCTCCTGGCCAGGGCGGGGAAGAGGACCAAACAGGCATGAGGAGGAGGAACTGGGTCACAGGGTCCACAGCACCTGGCACAGACACCAGACAGGCTAGCACTTTTTCACGGGCACCCCTGATCAGAACTTGCCACCAGCACCGGCGTGGGGCTTGGTAAGCCCCGCTGGCCCCCCAACTTGGTGGCAGCATGGGTGTGGGTAGGGCACCCAAATCCCACCCTGTCAGACTACCCACCTCTTCACAGTGACCCTCTCTAAAGGCAGAAAGGGAACCTGCTCAGAGAAGTGCCTGGCACAAGGTTCCCGCTCTCCAGACACTCTGCTGGGTTGGAGAGATTATTTCCCACACTTCAGCTCAATGAGTGCTCTTGGCGGGATATCACACAGCCCAAGGCCCGTGAGCATGTCCAGAGCTGAGCAGCTCAATACCCCCTCTCCCACCCACCCCCGCTGGGCAAAGGTGCGTCGGCAAGGTGGTGCTCCATTGGCTTGTGGGCAGCAAAGGCCTGCCCAGATGTCCCTATCCCGGCCTGGACGTGCTGCCCTCCAGTCTGAGGAAGCATGACTGGGACATACGGAACCTGTGTGCAGAAGCCTGGCAAGTCAGTCCAGGACCACCTATAGCCTGATTCTGCGCACCAGGTCAAATCGTCCGACTTGGTATTGTTTTAATTTCCCTAAGTTGTCACAGGGAAGCAAAACGTCAGCACCAAATTCTAGAAAAGGGTTAGGTCCGAACCAGATCTCACCTCATCTCCCCGAATTTGAGGGGTGGCATAAACATGAACAACAGATACAGTTTTAACTGGCTTAGCTACGAAGAGCTCCCGAAGGAAAATGCATCATTATCTAGGAAGAAAACTCGGAGAAGCTCCAAACCCACGAGTAAACAGCCCTGAGCAGCTCAGGGAGACCACCAAATGCAGCAAACACCAAGCTGGAGGAGGGGGAGTGGCTGGTCTGCAGCAACAGCAGACAGCCCAGGTCTCCACCAGTGCTGCGCTCACTCCAAGGACAGAGGGCCCATTGCTTTCTGCAGGAATCAACCACCTGCTTACTACCCAGGTCAGCAGGGCTAGTTCCTGCCAGGAGTGGAGGCTTCTGTCCCAGGCTCCATCCCAACAGGGCCTCCCACATAAGGAATCCATCGCTATCTGAAGGTTTGGTGTCAGGACAGCACAGGAATTCCTGTGATCCTGCCGACAGGAATGTGGAATGGGAAGTCTGGAACCACCGCCCTGGGGGCACAGGCCGAGCTCGGGTCATTTTATACTGCCTCTTCCTTGGATGGGTGGGAATGAGCCACAGTGAATGGCTGTGTGGCATCGAGTGAGGGCCCCACAAGGAGCCGGTGCTGGGATCCCAGGGGCAGGGGCATCTCTGCAGTGCCCTTGGAGACCTCAGCTGTGCATATCTACTCCTAAGCAGCTGCAAAAACACCTACAAGGACGTAAATGCAGAAGTGGACACCACGGTCCAGCAAAGTGTGCATTTAGAGTCAGTTTATACATAGACTCTGGATACAGAAACTGCCTGACACGCCTGGAGAGCTGGGAGCATCCACGTGGGGGGTCATCTTTCCAGGAGGACAACCTACACACGGGAAATAAGCCCCACCTGATGCTGATGACCTCTCACCAGCCCGTGGGCCGCTGAACAACATCGCTCAGTTAATGAATCAACCCATGGGCCTCTTGGACAGATGGCAAATTTGCTTTCCATGGTTTTACGACTGGGTGGAAAGTATTTCCAAATTCTAAGTAACCATAATGTCAACGTTCAACTTTATTAAATCGTAATCCTTACGATTGATGGGCGACATGTAAAATGCTAGAAAAATTTGGAACCATGGTGGGGGAGGAGAGGTAAACTGAAAATAGAAACGTGAACAAAAACCTAAGATTATGTAGACCATAACTGGGCTCTCACAGACCTGATTTATTTAGAAATAATTTTTTCACTAAATGTCACTTACCAGTACAGCACTTCCTCCCTTCCCTTACGCATCATCTTTAAACATTTTCTTATTCCAAAACTTTCTATTTTTCCAGAATTAAAAAACCTGTGATAAAATTTCTCTACCTCAGGCACCAAGCTCTATATAATAAAACTAATTAAAGACTGGTTTAAAAAGTGCTCCAGGATGGAATCTAGTATTAATGTAAAGAAATATTTTTTATTATGTAACTTCTATTTAAGTTGGCAAAAGATCCATGGGTGTTCATATTATCTATAATTGTTTGGACATTTGAAATATGTCATACTTTTAATAAATATGTTGGTCGATGTAAAACTACTCAAGGCTGAAACTACTCCCCAAGACCCACTGACCCCCGACCTCATCCACTGCCTAGGCCTGCCCCCAAACGTAGACTGATGTGAAAAGGTGCTTCAGGCACCCAGAGGCCTAGCCGCAGGCCCTGTGCTCACCAGGACAGGCAGAGGTCAGCATGGGTAACGTGGGCTCTTCCTCATTGTGCTGGCGGAATCGACGCACAAATTCTTTTTGACTCTCCAGGATGCTGAAATCTGCAGCGATTGTTGTATCGAAGACATAATGCACCCCTGCAGGGAAGAGAGGCGCATTCGGCTCCACATCACAGGATGTGGGATCTATTCTCAGGGTCTGGAGTGTCAGGGACAAACTGAAAGGGCAGACTCCACAAGCATCGATAGCTGCCGAAGTAGGAGACTATGCCCTTTACTCTTTCAAACAACAGCACGTATCATTTTTCACAATAAAACATATATATTCTCTCTCCTGCTTCCTCTTTTCCCCTCTACATGTACACAAACACCTTACCGTACTCCATATGTAAATTAATGGAATATTACAAGGTACCAGCAGTATTCTCTTCCAATTCACTGGCTAAATTAAATTCCAGTCTGTAATGCTCTTTGATATCTTTAAAATAAACAAAATGAGTAAACTGGCTGAGCATACCTTTATTAAGTTGATTTTTAACTAGCTATTCTTTTCTTAATAAATATTTTTCTTTTTTTAAAACTGAAGTATAGTTGATATACAGAATTATATAAGTTACAGGTGTATGATATAGTGGTTCACATATTTTAAAGGTTATGCTCCACTTATAGTTATTATAAAATATTTGCTATAGGGAATTCCCTGGCGGTCCAGTGGTTAGGACTCAGCACTCTCACTGCCATGGCCCAGGTTCAAACCCTGGTCAGGGAACTAAGATCCTGCAAGCCGCGTGGTGTGGCCAAAAACCAAATTTTTTTTGCTATATTCCCTGTGTTGTACAATATATCCTTGCGGCTTATTTTATACCTAATAATTTGTACCTCTTTATCCCCCACCTTATAGTGTCCCTCCCCCTCTTTCCTCTCCTCACTGGTAACCACTAGTTTGTTCTCTATCTGTGAGCCTGCTTCTGTTTTGTTATATTCACTAGCTTATTATATTTTTTTAGATTCCACGTATAAGAAATATCACACAGTATTTGTCTTTCTCTGTCTGACTTAATTCACTTAGCATAATACCCTCCAAGTCCATCCATGTTACTGCAAATAAGTTCTTAATATTGGAAAATAAACCTAAGACAAAAGAATGTGCTCTCAATTACAATAAAATAAAGCAAGCAAATAATTTTAATATCTGCAGCTGGTCTAAATCTTAAAAGCAGCCAGTTATTCTTAAAAAGAAATATTATGGGGCTTCCCTGGTGGCGCAGTGGTTGAGAGTCCGCCTGGCGATGCAGGGGACGCGGGTTCGTGCCCCAGTCCGGGAGGATCCCACATGCCGCGGAGCGGCTGGGCCCGTGAGCCATGGCCGCTGAGCCTGTATGTCCGGAGCCTGTGCTCCGCAATGGAAGAGGCCACGGCAGTGAGAGGCCCGCGTACTACCACCACCACCACCACCACCACAACAACAACAACAAAAAAGACATATTATGGGGACTTCCCTGGTGGAGCAGTGGTTAAGAATCTGCCTGCCAATGCAGGGGACACAGGTTCGATCCCTGGTCAAGAAGATCCCACATGCCGAGAAGCAATGAAGCCCGTGCGCCACAACTACTGAGCCTGCGCTCTAGAGCCCACGAGCCACAACTACTGAGCCCACGTGCCACAACTAATGAAGCCGTGTGCCTAGAGCCCGTGCTCTGCAACAAGAGAAGCCACTGCAATGAGAAGCCCGTGCACTGCAACGAAGAGTAGCCCCACTTGCCGCAACCAGAGAAGGACCACGCGCAGCAACAAAGACCCAATGCAGCCAAAAATAAAAATAAATTTATAAAAAATAATAAAGAAATATTATAAATATTGTGTCACCTTAAAGAGTTACCTTAAAAATATCAGTTTCACTGTGGATATATTTTCTTTATTAATATTAACACATAATGCCCAATTATTTATTTTTTAAAAATCCCCCCCCAAAAATAGGGCCTTTCACTATGAGAAGACAGAGCATCTAATAACTTCGATCTCTGGTAAAACTAAGCTAACCTTAGGCTTTTTTTTTTTCTTTTTTGTGGTACGCGGGCCTCTCACTGTTGTGGCCTCTCCCGTTGTGGAGCCCAGGCTCTGGATTCGCAGGCTCAGCGGCCATGGCTCACGGGCCCAGCCGCTCCGCGGCACGTGGGATCTTCCCGGACCGGGGCACGAACCCGTGTCCCCTGCACTGGCAGGCGGACTCTCAACCACTGCACCACCAGGGAAGCCCTAACCTTAGGCTTTTTAAGATTAAAAGCATAAAGGATGACTTAAGGAGTCCACGCTGGTAGCTGCAGCCTTAGTTTTGATTGTGGCAGGCAGTGCACCGAGAAACAGCTCCACGTGGAAAGCAACACGGAGCAGTGAGGCAGGCAGACCAGTGCGAGGACATTTAGTCTACATGTCATCTTATTTTATTAGTAATCCCAATGCGTTTACATCTTTAAAAATCCATTGAGGAACAGTAAAAACTCTTATTTGGCAAATGGCTCAAGTTCTCCTCTTCTGAGCCCACCTGTAGGACACTCTGGGTTGGAGGGGAAGTTCTAGTCTGACATGACAGACAAGACAGAAGCACTCTTATCACTGTTTGAGGCAGTATTACTCTAGTATTCATTCACATTTGAGTCCTCACGTACTGACCTTTCATTCTTCACACAAAGGACATAGCCCATTCCCTTCCTGCTCTGATCTTCAGAGAGCTTCCTGGGAAACCAGATGCCAATCATCGTAGATGTGATTCTCTATCGAATAAACGCCCTCTGTAACCACTATGAGCCAGGCGACTCGACATTGCTGGGCAAGCGTGGGTCCCAGGTGTCCCCAGCTACGTGCCCTAAGATGGTCATTTGCTGTTCCCGGAGGGGCCAGCCCGGCCGTAACACAACACCCATCTGCATGGCAAGAGGGTAAGTGACACCAGCCTACCATGCATGGGTCAGAGAGACGGTCCTCTTATGTTCCACAAAACTCTCACGGAAGTTCTTACCTATCCTGTGCCCTTGAAAATTGAACTCTAGAGATTAAAAGGGCAGTTAAAAACTCAAGTTATAAATTCAAATTAAATCAAATTTATTTCCTATAAATAATATCAAAAGGCACCTCACCAAGACTTTTGAGGAAGCCACAGAGTCTTCTGGATGCATCAGTCACACTGAGGCTGAATTTAGCAGCAAAATAAGGCAGAGACTGAGGACATACCGACACTGCCAGCACCTTGTGCTTTGAGGTATCACATTTCTAGGAGAAATAGAGAAGAACATTGTACATGTGGTGATTACACAAGGAGTGAAAGTAAGACACCTTCGTGAAAAGTCTAGAACAAACAGAATGTAACAGATGCCCTATGGAAAAACTAATAAAATATACAAGACACTGGCAAGCACAAAGAAAAAGGAGAAAAAAACGAGAATGAAAAGAATGAGACATTCCAAGAGATTTTATCAATTTTAAGAACAATATTAAATCAGAAATATATACATCGATATTATACATAAATGCAAACATCTGGAGAAAATGGATAAATTTAAAGGAAAAATAAAAGTTATGTACAATATTCGACTGTAAGTAACTGAAATGACCCATAACAATGAAAATACATGAAAATGGGGCCCTGAGGTCTGCCCCCAAGAGACCTCAAGCCCAGGTCACTTAGTGGCAAATTTTAGCAAATTTTTAAGTAGTAGATGATCCTCATTTTCTGTGAAGTCTTTAATAAATACCAAACAAACAAGCGTGAAACCAGGCTATCACACCCTGAATCCAAAACCAGATGCTGGCAGTTCAAGAAATCCCTAGAAAAATATGAACAATTTGAGTTTAGAAGAATGCTGACTCATCACGGACACGCAGGATGTAACCCAGGGGAGCAGCATGAGCAAGCATGTCGGGTACTAGAAAGTCAGCAGTGGGATCCCTTGACCTGGGATTAGAGGAGAGAAGATGCAGGATTATCATGACAGAGACTGTTAAGGTCAGACACTGCCTGCAAATGAGGAAAAGCAGAAACCTGGACAGAGGTGTTCAGTGGTCACCTTCCACCACAGTCTACCTGTGGACTGGTCACAGGACAGTCTGGTCCTGTCCCCATGTCCCTGCCTCGAAGCTCAGGCGAGACAATGCTGAGGCTGCCTGTCTCCTCTGGATGGGATTTCACTTTCATGTGACGCCTGGGAAACCCACACCCAACAAATCCATCAGGGCACCAAGCTGGCACACACTGACCTCCAGCTCCCTCACCAACTCCTATGATGCCCGAGCCAGCCAGGCATGGTTTCTGTGGTTTGTGACCAGCAGCATCCTAATATAAATTTGGAAGCAGGAACAAGGGGGTGCAAGTTTCAAATGCTACTGGAGGAGGAAGAGCAGAGGGCGGTCTGTCCCCAGCTTCAGGAGCCAGACTCGGCACTTCCTGCCCCTCTGTCTGACACCCTGCCCAGGGAATTGCGAGGACGCACTCCTCACTTCATTCTCACTCAAATATCACCTCCTCTGAGGGAGCCGATTTATGACCAAGAGGGGATCAGCCTGAGCCCAGAGCCGAGGGCAGCAGGGAAATAGAAACTGCTTTTTCCTGATGACAGTCCTGACTGACTGACTCAGCCAAACCCAAAACCTCTCCCACTTCTAAGCTTTCAGTTTCATGAAATAACTAAGCATTTCCTTTTTATGCTAGTCTGACTTGGGTATCCATTTTCTATAGCCAAAATGCTGATTGGTATGAGTATCTACATCTCTTTAATAGTAAAAGATTCTGCAAACATCTATTTAATAGTAAAACTTTACCAGCATTTCCACTAAAGTCTGAAACAAGACATTAGTACTATTTTTTTAATTTAATTTTATTATTATTATTTTTTTAATTGGCCACGCCACACGTGGCATGTGGGATCTTAGTTCCCCGACCAGGGATCGAACCTGCGATCCCTGCATTGGGAGAGTGGAGCCTCAACCACTGGACCGCCAGGGAAGTCCTGACATTAGTACTATTTTTATCACTACTGCTATTTCAGGTTGATTTAAAGGTCCTAGACAATACCATAAGAAGAAGAAATAAGATATACAAAGACTGGAAAAGAAAAAATTTGTTACCTGCAGTCAGTACACCTAGAAAAAAACCTGGGCCTCACGTGGGCCAAAGTGCCCAGCACGGTGTGTAGAGCCGGTACACACACTTCCTGGGAAGCAGCTGTGAGAGCACAGAAACACCCCAGGCCAGAGTGAGGGCGAAGAGAGGTGTGCTTTACAGCCTCATCTGCCTCCGCCTTTCCTGTCTTTCCCCTTCACCTGTCTTCCTGTCACTACTGGAATACAAGTGACACTGAGTAGTTCCGTCTGTACAGGGAGTCTGCAGGGATGAACTGAAGGACCACAGCCCTGCCCCAGGACGCAGAGCCTGTGAGGACAGAAGCCCTGCCTCTGAGAATGCCCCAGAGGCAGAGCGGCAGCAGCTGAGCCACCACACCATCCCATGACCAAGCACTCAGAGGCCTCCCCCAAGCCAGGGGAGCCTGGTCGGTGGTGCCGGCCATAGTTGCTGCCCACATCAATGAGGGAGTGTGACTGTGGATGCGGTTTTGTTCTGACAGGGCTATGGAGAGGGTCAACTACAGCAAGGGACACAGGGCCAGGGCCAAGATGCACTCCCCAAGCCCGAGCAGAGGCTTCATGCCTCACCTTGACCTCCACCCACCTCTGGCGCCAGAAAGCGCCTAGGATGCCATACCTTGTTAAGGTTCAGAACTCGGAAGAAGTCCTTGGCGTTCTGCTGGGAAACCTGGACTCCTTCCTCTGCAGAAACACAGCTGTCACAGGCCAGGCAGTCACTCAGGAATATCTTGGCATCAGCCAATTTATGGAATTCTCCTTTCTACGAAAAAAAGATGATGCTCTGGCCTGATTCTTCAACAAAAACTCTTTAATACTTGCTTCTTTAGAAAAAGTAACAGCGCAAGCATAATACAGAAAACTGGTGCAAAACCCCTGAGACATCCAGGCCAGGCCTGGAGCTTCAGGTGCTGCAGCCACCATGGTACCAGGGTCCCACGGATGGCAATATGCGGGGAGCGGGCCAGCACCGTCAAATGTGTTAGGAGGAGAGCTACACTTCTGGGCTTCTCCTGCCCCCACGCCTCTCCCTGCTGCCACTGGGGGCTCCTGGCTTGGCCTGCTCTGCACTCCCCGTTGAGCTCGCCCAGTCCCACGGCTCCCCACAGAAGCCTCCTGTGGAAGCCCGCAGACTGGCCTCCCTGAGAGGCTTAGCACTAACATATTTCACTGCTGACCCGTGGGCAACAGGGCCCTCACGTCACAGAGCTGTGACGCTCAAACTCACACATCAGTGACTCTGCTCCCTTAGACACCAAGACAATAACCCTTGGCTGCTTTGTCTTCTCCTGGCTGCTCCTGCGCCCACTTGCTCCCTGCAGCTCCCTCCCTAGGCAGAGGTCCACCAGAACACAAGCCACACCTCCGATGGAGGCCCTCATCACCGTCACTCCTCCCAGCTCTCACCTCTAGCCACTCTGGCCCTTCCTGCTCTGGGTCTCCCTGAGGGAAATGCTCCCTGAGAGCCTGGCTCACCCCTCGGACCCTCGC
This sequence comes from Grampus griseus, assembly GCF_964374135.1. Classification (NCBI taxonomy): domain Eukaryota; kingdom Metazoa; phylum Chordata; class Mammalia; order Artiodactyla; family Delphinidae; genus Grampus; species Grampus griseus. The sequence goes on along the minus strand of NC_139014.1, from coordinate 12,468,952 downwards.
AGACACCTGCCAGAACAGGACCCCCTGGCATCTACGTGTTGCCTCTTTTCCCTGAAATGCAAGCTCTGAGGGAGCAATCTTGTCTCATACCCTTCTGTTCTCTGACATCTCCTGTATACAGAAGGCACTCAATAAATATTTGGTGGATGAACATATGAATATTCTGAAGCCTACCAGAGCCATTTCAACAGCCCCTGATGGTTGTACATTGGTTCTTCTTTCAAACATTTGGTGAGAGAGGGCTCGCGGTGGGGGTGGTGTGGTCCTCCCGTCCACAGCAGCTCTGAACAGGAGTGCACACTGTCACCTCCGTCCTCCCCATGTGCCCCGGTGTCACTGTGCAGCGCTCACTCCGGGACCTTGTTATGTTGCAGATGCTCATTCAGGAGGTATGGACAGGACCCAAGGGTTTGCACTTCTAACAAGCCCCGAGGTGGGGCCAGAGCTGCTGCTCCAAGGGTCTGGAGCACATGGCTTGGCACACAGCTGGTGCCTAATAGGTACTGTTGAGCGGCACTGAGACTTTTGTCTCCACTGCCCCTGCAGAGGTGCCCAGGACCACACTCTGAGCCGCTGCGGGCAGCAGGGCTCCCTCCCGGCCTATGAGCCACACGCCACCCCGTCATCCTCATCCTCTGCAGGCTTTCAAGGGCCAGGCCTGGTTCCTTCCCACCTGTTGCGGTCCTTTCTCTTTCTCCTGCTGCCTCTTAAACACAGGCATTCTCTGCAGAAGCCTATCCATCGGCCCTTCTCTCCAATCAGCCTCACTTCTCAGAGCAGCATCAGGCCCCTACTCAACCTCTCCAATCGCGGCCTCCAGGGAGCTCTCTCCCTCCCAAGCTCCAGACTGATATCCTGCAAAGCTCAGGGTCCGTGCAGCTCAAACTGCACTCAGCTCCCTGTGCCGCACCCCCTTTCCTGCTTCTGCCACTCTGGCTGGCCCACCCAGGCCTCACCACCCTCAGCCTCCCAAGTAGTTTCCTTCTATTCTTCCCCTACTCTAGTCAGCTTAAGCCACCTGCCTTAAGACATGCATCCAATCTATCTCCCGGCCCTTAACACCTTCCCTGTGCCTGATGAGCTTTCACCCCATCCCTACATCCCCCACCCTCAGTTCTCACCACCCCTCAGGGCCCACTCCAGTAGCCACTTTCCTGACTGGCTCTTCCCATCAGGGGGTCCGCCCACTGTGCTGGCAGGGCGCCCACTTAAGCCATGTACACACATTATCTCCCGGCTACCACAGCCCTGGGAGAGAAGTAACCCAACTCCCCATGTCACTGATAAGGAAACTGGGGCTCCCAGGGTTAGATGTCTGTCCAAGGTGATGTAGCCAGAGGGTGGGTGTGGGAGGCCCCAGGCCAGGTGCTCTGGGGCTGGAGGGCCCCAGGTGCTCCCTGCCTCTCTTCTGCCTCAGTGCCCTGGGTGCTTGTCTCATCCCCTGCTGCTCACTAAGGCCTACAGTCACCAGAGCACACAGCAGCACTGGTACATGACAGAACCAGATCAAAGCCTGTCTGACTCAATGTTGTATTAGGACTCCTAAACTAAAGAGGAAACCTGCTGCTTGCTTCTTCCATGTTGCCAATTTTCCATTTCTAAAACCGGTACCAGTACTTTTTAAGGGAAGAAATAACCTTAACCTCCCTGTACCGCATCCTCCTCTCTGTAAAATGGGGACAACAGTAGGGCTTACTTGAAATGCTCATTCTGAGCACGAAATGAGATCACATGTATAAAGCACTTTCTCTAGCGCCCAGCTCAGGGTATACACCTAGTAATTGTAAACTGTCACTACTGGCTAAGGAAAACCTAAAAACTCAAGAACTGAGAGAAGAAACCATTAGAAAAATAAACTTACAGAATCAGGAAATCTGAATTATTTTATAAATTACCTACCTAAAATCCCATCTTACAGAATAGAACTTTTCACTAAAAAGAAAAGAAGATTTAAACATTACAGCTCTATTTCTAATAAACAGCCAAGGACAACATTTTTCTTTGTCCCTAACATGGTATGTCTTGGCTTGGTGTATTCTGCGAAGAGACACTGTTTCGTGCTCTTACCTTGAAGATCGTGTGCCTCCAACTGACTGACTTGCACGTTTGGCCCCTGGCAGGGGCTTTTTAGCCCCTGCATTTCTTGCTTCCTTCTTTCTTACAGCAATGATGTACCTGGTGATGTGAGCCCCCAAAGAGGAGAAAAACAGCAGCAGCTGTTTACTACAGGCTGATACAAAACTGAAAAATCTACTTGCCTCTCCATTCTCGTGGGCTGGACTTGGTACATCGACTGATGCATTCTCTTGGTCATCGGTTTTTGTTTTTTTACTACATTCCTTGAAAAGGCAAAGGAACATATGAAAGAACAACTTTTAATCTGACTCTGTGAATTTAAAAAAACATACATACTTGCTGATGAATTCATCACACGTCTCAAAATCTTTTCTACAGAAATAGAAGCACTTATAATTGTGGACATACACACACACCCATACACACCTTTATACCTGCATTGTTTGCAGCAAATGAAAACTAGAAGCAATGTGGCCTCTCATGACAGGTAAATTAATGCCAGACTACCTGGACATGTGTATACTTGGAATACAACAGAGGTTGTGTGTAATGCTATGAAAAGGTATCTCCTATATAACGTTGACTGAAAGAAAGAGCAAGTGATGGAATAATATTTATGATACAATCCAATTTTGAAAAAACAAACAGAAACCCCCCTGTGCATCACAGCCTAGAAGTAAGTGGGTAACGCTATCACAGTTACCGTGGTTACCCAGGTAGCAGAAGGCCCAGCCCGTGTTTCCTTCCTGCACTTCTGTGTCGTTTTCGTTACTGTAAGCACTAAAGTTTTTAGCTAGCATAAAGCCCCCTAAAAACACTGTTGATCACCGTATCGCTAATTCACACCAAGGATGGTGTCTGCTGTGAGTGCCCTGACTGGTAGCAAAGGTTGGTCGGTTTTTCTGGTGGTTTTTGGCTTCGAAGGTACTTTGAAAGGATAGACATGCGCCCCGACGTCACGCCGCCTCCGGGAGACGGGAGCGGGAACCGGACGCGCGGGTGGCCCACTCTCAGCGGCCTCCACCCCCGAGAACGGGAGCTGCGGGCCGGCGCCCGGAGGTTCTGTCAGCGACGACGCGGAGGCAGAGGCGCTCGGAGCTGCCAGGCTCCCGACGCCCCCGAGGCCCCAGGCTCTGCGAGCGTAGGCTCGCCCCGGCCCCTGACCCGGACCCCGCCCCGGCCCAAGCGCGCGGACCCCACCTTCCGCGTGCAGTGCTCACACTTCATCTGGAGCGGGGCTGGCAGGTCCGGGTGCGCGACCTGAGCGGAGCACCAGGAGACGCGGTCACCGCCACCCGCCGCCCGCTGCCCGCCACCCTTTGTTGTCTTCGCTCCGACGTGGCCCCACCCTTCGCCGCTCCGCTCGACCAATGAAAGCTCCGGGAGCGAGCGAGCCACAAGCCTGAACCAACAGGAACGCGTAGAGGGCGGTGCGGCTCCACGCTTCAGGGCTCTGCCTAGGCCAATGAGACCGCGGGAAAGGGGCGGGTCAGGCCCTGGAGCCAATAGGAGCACGCGGGGCGGAGCGGGCGGGACCCCCGCGGAGACCGCTGCCGGTTCCCCGGTGGGTTTCCGCGGCGTGCGGGTCTGACGGCGGCTCTGGGCGAGCTAGCTCACCGTCCCGAAGGGACGGCCCGAGATCGTTCCTAGAGTGCTCGGGCGCGTCAGCTTGGCGCCAGACGCGCGCTCCGCTCCGGGCCAGCCGAGACGGCGCCGCCCCGCCGCCATTTTCGCCCCGAGAGGCGTCACGTAGGCCCGGCGGGGTGGCAGTGCGCACGCGCGGCGGGTCGGAAGCACGTGTCGCCGTCGGGAGCGCGAGGCACCTGTGAAGCGGTGGTGCTGGACCTGCGTCTTTCCGCTGCCTCTAGCAAACCGGGGGTGGTGGTGGGGGATACAGGGCTAAGTGGAGATGCTGAACTCTGTCCACTGTGAACATTTTATGAAGTCTGTGCATGGTCATCGTACCATCGGAAATAAGAAATACACCTGGAAGAAAAGCATGAGGGTGTCTCTATCAAACACCAGCAGTTCACAGGAATCTCAGGAATGGACCCTTCTTCCTCCTAACCTTGGGGGGGGGGGCGGTCACAGAGGTCAGCAAAACATTCAAGTATATTCCATGTCCCAGAACGTCACCAGGATCTTAAAATTTTCCCCATTAAAACCTTTTTTTTAATAGTTTTTGGCTCGTACCACTTTTTTTTTTTTTTTTTTACAAATGCCATCAGTTAAATTCAGGAGGTCCTAACTGGCTGCCAGATTAACCCATTGTATTACTCAAATCTATGTCTGCACCTCTCAGAAAACATCTTCAATTATCAGCTCAAAGAAAAGAATAATTTTAGGTTGTTATTTGTATATATTTCGTTAATGTTTTAAAAACATAAACAGTATCATCATGTGTGAAAAAAGCAAGTTACAATTAGTTTCATCAAATGTGTAGTTAGTGTTCAGGTTTCTGTCCAGGTTTCCCCAATGGTCTCACATTTTTCTAGTTTCAATCAGGATCTAAATAAGGTTCAATGTTTTATTAGTCTATATTTCAATTGGTTTGTGTGTTTGTCTCTCTTAGAAATCTTTGTTTCTAGAAAAAAAAATAAGGCTCACTTAGAAGTTAACAAATATAGTACAGGGAGTTCCCAGTCTTAAGGTTTTGGGAGTTTTTTTGGTTTGTTTTTTAAATCTGTAGGTTCCATCCACATACCCCCCTCTCTCCTTGCATATCATAAAGAAATCAGGTTGACTGCAGGGTTTTCAGCAATCGCTGACGGCATCCATGTGGAGTTCTTTAGCATACCCTTATTCTGAATTTTCAGCAAAGGGTAGTTAAAACATTCTAGTGGCTTGATCACAGGTAAAAATTTTTTGTCAAGACTACATAGATAGTGTTGTAAAATCCCTTCAGGGGGTTCTATTGTCTGTCCTTCTTGTGATGTTAATTAGCAGCCATTGATGAGATTGCCTAGATTCATTAGGGTGATGTTTTAAAAATTATTTATTGGCTGTGTTGGGTCTTCATTGCTGCGTGCGGGCTTTCTCTACTTGCTGTGAGCAGGGGCTACTCTTTGTTGCGTTGCGCGGGCTTCTCTCGTTGTGGAGCACGGGCTCTAGGGTGCGCGGGCTTCAGTAGTTTCACACGAGCTCTAGAGCGCAGGCTCAGCAGTTGTGGCGCATGGGCCTAACTCCGCAGCATATGGGATCTTCCTGGACCAGGGCTCGAGCCCGTGTCCCCTGCATTGGCAGGCATATTCTTAACCACTGCGCCATCAGGGAAGCCTCCTCAGGGTGATGTTTTACTCCTATCATTTCTTCTTCACTTATTAGCAGGACTTCCATAATGAGAAATACCTCTTATCCACTATTTTATTATTCTGTTGAATTCTTCTGACAAGACATTAATAGTCTCTTTGCATTTTTAAAAAATAAATTTATTTATTTTACTTATTTATTTTTGGCTCCGTTGGGTCTTCGTTGCTGTGCGTGGGCTTTCTCTAGTTGCGGCAAGCGGGGGCTACTCTTCATTGTGGTGCGTGGGCTTCTCCTTGCGGTGGCTACTCTTGCTGCACAGCACGGGCTGTAGAGCGCAGGCTCTGCAGTTGAGGCGCACGGGCTTAGCTGCTCTGCAGCATGTGGGATCCTCCAGGACCAGGGATTGAACCCGTGTCCCCTGCATTGGCAGGCAGATTCCTAAGCGCTGTGCCACCAAGGAAGCCCAGTCTCTTTGCTTTTTAATACATTTCCTTGTACATTTCTTACTTCAGACCTGACATCAGTCTCACTGGAGGCACTCTGCTACAAAACCACTTTGGGCTTGCTGGGGAAGGTGGTGGATGCTGGGTGCAGTTGGCCAGTGTGTATTGTAAAAGCTGGACACTGGAGAAGCCCTGTGTACTGCAGAAGCCTGTGGATCCAGCACAACAGAACTAGAACCAGGAAAGGAAACTCTTCCTCCAAGTGTCTCCAGCACCCTCTATTGACAAAGCTTAATATCATGCCAGAGAGCACAGAACAAAATAAGGGCTCAGATGCATTTTCATAGAACAGGCAATGAAGTCTGAATTTGGAAGAGATATAACGCATTGATAACTGGCAAAATATGCAGATTTTACTCAGTCCCCTATTTATGGATTTTGTATTTATTTCCAGACTTTTGCTCTTATCAATATTCAGCAGGATTTTAACCAAATCAGACATCATTTGTTCACTCATTTAACATTAGTAGAAAGCTAGTCTAGGCTTCATTTTTAAATGGCTTGTACTCTAGTAAAAAAAGGTGAAATTATGCAAATAACTGTAATGCAAAGTAGAATTTTCTGGGTATCAACTCAGTTCTCCCTAAGTCCTAAGCAATTAAGATCACTTTCAGCTGCACCAAGCAAGAGGGACTTAAAGGAGGTGCCAACCAATTCAAATGGACCTTCAAGATGGTGTGGGATCTTACCAGAGAAGGCATTTCAAGAAGATGGAATGTGAGCTGAGGCATCAGGTGAGGAAACCTGCCGCATTCAGGCAGAACCTTCTTCTGTTCCAGCTTAGCGCATAATTTCTCTGAGTGTGGTTCCCAGAGCAGCAGCACGTGTACATTTCAGGCCCCATCCTGCTGGGAACAGGTCCAACAGTCTGTGTTTCAACAAACCCGCCAGGTGATTCTGAACCACAGGTGGAGAGTATATGGAGACTGGTAAAATAGAAAAGTCATCTCCAAATATTTGACATTGTGCCTATATTGATAAAACATCTAGGGTTATACATATACATGTATGTATATTTCTTTATAAGGTAATATGCACTGTGTATTAATCTTATGTAAATTATAAGACACATGACAATAGATATAAAAACATAAAATAAGTAGGAATACAAGCTCTAGTATGTTTTTCTAGCACTCCACAGATCGTCTTGACCATCCCAGTTTGGAGGTCACTGAAGCAGGCAGTGGCCGTGTTGTGGAGGCTCTCCTGTTCCAGGTAGGGTCCTTCTCCATCTGGTGGAAAATAGGCAAGTCAGGGTCCTGCTTGGGGCCTCATCTGGGGGCTGTGGGGACAGGTGCTGAGTGTTTTGGTGGAGAGTGGAGCAGGGAGGCCACCGAAGCGGCCATTCAAGATTTTCCTGGGGAAAACTGTCTCTCCTACTACAATCCTCCTTCCCAGACACTGGGGCAAGTTTCTGAGCAGCAGCAAAACTGCCATCACGAACATGTGAACGTTCAGTTTCCCCAGCTACACTGAGTTTTTTGGGGGTCAAGGATCTCTGGTTTTCCCCTACCCTCCTCCACTGTGCCTTGCAGCATTGTTCAGATTTAGTTTTTTAACCTGCTGATATTCTTACTGGGTTCGCAATTGAATCTGCAGATCACATTGGAAGAATTTACATTTTTACAATAATTTTCCAGTCCATGAACAAATATCTTAGTTCTACTTTAATATTTCTTATTAAAGTTTTTACAGAATCTACCATAATGTTCGTACGTATCTGTTGTGAGGTTGACTACGTACTTCACGTTTTCTCACCATCCTAAGTGGATGTTTCGTAGTACAACCCACCTCACCTTCCTCTGCGGACTTTCTAAGGGTTGTGACCCCAAACGCTTTGTGCTCAGCGCCCGGGCGCGCACACCACACCACGCGGCCGCCTCTGGGGCTACGTAGGCGACCTCCCGTTGTAGCCCCGCCCGTTCTCTCACCTCGAGGGCTGAATGGGGGCCTCAGAAGTCAACGCTCGCCCGCTCCACCGCCAGTCCGGAAGTCAGCTGTCCCATCAGCCCCTGCGGGTCCGGAAGTCAGCCGGCTTAGCCCCCAGCTCCGGAAGTCGGAGGCCGGCGGGTCCTGAACTCTAGCGGTCCGGTCTTTCCCCGCGTCCGCGCCTGCAGGTTAGTGTCCGCGGTGGACGGGCCATGCCGCCCTCGCGGGTGGGAGGTGCGGGGTGGGCTGGGGGGCGGCTCCCGCAGCCGGGGTCCTGCTGGGAACGCGGTCTCGGAACCCGGCCCGGCTCAATGCCCCGGAGGCCTGGCGGCGCGCGAGCCGGGCGGGGCGCCCGGTGTGGCCGCAGGGATCAGCGGGGCGTGTCCAGGGTGGCTTGTGCCGGTGACAGGCGTGATCTCGCCCCGCGGGCGGCTGAGTCGCGCGTGGAGACAGATGAGGCACGTCAGGGGAAGGAGCTGGTGATGTCCCAGGATCCTGGCTTCGTTTGTGTGAACTGAATTCACTATTTGTTGTCAGAAATTTGACTTGACTTCACAGGGAATATCTGAAAAGCTACCCAGAACGGGGTCCCTGGAGCCAGCATTTCGAGCGTATTGCAGCGTGCAGGGCAGAATTCTCCACGTGTGGAAGAGCAATCCCCTTTGCTGACTCGTTCATTAAACCAGTGCTCTGGACCCTCCACTCCCTCCACTGGGTGCAGACTGTCCTTCTCGGCAGCTGTAGGAGACCGCAGAGCTGGCTTTTTCGGTCAGTGCCAGTACAGACTCAAACCATGATGAGACTTTCAGTTCCCTTTTTCAGAGGCCAGCACAGGGAAATGAGGGTGTTCTGGTAGGTTCCGGTAGGGTGCCGGAAGTTTGAAGCCTGCTGGGGGCTAACGGTTTCCAAGAGACTGAGGTTTCCAGGTAGGAAGGGAGCAGGTGATGATCAAGTGCTTGTTGATGCTTTGTGAGTCGGAGCAGGGGACAAAGCTCCAGTGCAACCATTACAACAGAGCAGAGAAGAAACTTCCTTACAGGTCTCAGGGGGATTAAGTGATTTGCCTGACCACAGAGACTGCAGTCAGCACGGGCTGACTGGTTCCTGAGCCTGTGTGGGCCTTGCTAGTGGGCAGCCTGGCTTCCTGTTCTGGAGAGGAGCTGGGTTCTTGTCTGTTGGCAGTGGCTCGAGGGCTCCAGCTGTCTGTCTGCCCTTCCCCAGCCCCCCAGTCTCCTGTTGAAAGCTGTGGCAGCACGTTCCAGGGATGTATATGCAGGTGGAGACACGCACCAGTTCCTGCCTCCATCTGAAGAGGGCTCCAGGCATCAGGTCCTGGTCCCTGCTCGTTGGTAAGGATGTTCATATTTCTCCTCAAGTTAAAAATCTAACTTTAAAAAAGGATGAAAATTACACTAAATTTTTCCGTGGTTCTGCTACCCCAAGATATGGCAACTATTGTGCCTTTCCATCTTTTATCCTCTACGCGTGCTTTTACAGATGATGTGTGTCTGTCTTGTCTTTTTTCACCATTTAACATCCTTTCGTTAATACTCTGCATGCTCTTCTGAGGTCCCCGTACTTCCCCTTTTGCTTGTTGTCATACACCCAGCCCCAGGTATCTGATTTATGTCAGGGCCCACGTGATGGAGACAGTGAGGAGTAAGGCGGCGGGGGCCCTGGCCTCCATCCCTGTCAGTACCCATTGGAGGGCCCTGCACTCCCTGGGCAACTGCACCATGCTGATTGGAACCTAGGTGTGTGGGGAGAAGCTGCTGTGCCTTCAGCGGCCTGGCTCTGGGCCTTCTTTCCCAGGACTCTGCCTGATTTGTCTCATGTGCCGAGTTGTGATTCTTTACCTTCAGTCTTGTCTTCATTCCACACAATGTGCTGTCAGTGGGTAAAACCCACATCAGGTTCCTCTTTCTGGTTCCCCCGTCAGCTCTGCAACCTCACATAGACATGTGTCCAGTGAATACTGTGACTGGTGTAGAACATTCTTCTCAACAGACTTCCCAGTTGTTTCCCCCACTTCTGAGCCTGGTGGTCTTCTTGCCCCCTGCTCCCTGCCCTCAGCCATCCCAGGCAATGGGAAGGGGCTGCTTACCTGGGTCTGTGGGTCCTGGGAGGAGTTGGGCTCTGGGCTGGTGGTGGCCCAATGGGAAGGTACCTGCTTTCTCCTCGCAGGAATCTTGTCGATTGGCCTGGCTGCTGCCTACTACAGTGGAGGTGAGATGCATCACCTGGCCCCCAGGAACTTCCTCAGCTGATTGGAAGAGGGAAAAAAGGAAAGCCCATCACTTGTAATCTGCCAGGGCATGGCTTTGGGGACTGCCTCTGCCTCTAAATTGTTTGCGGATGCGGCCCACTTCCACGTGCTGGTGTGTCCCCCGCAGCTTACGTTTTTCATTTACATCTTCAGCATTTTCATATATCATAAAATATTTTTCAGAAAGGCACTCCTGTGTCTGCCTCATGTTCTGTTGCAGGGATGATCCGTGCTTTCAGCAGCTCCCTGTAAGCGTTCCCACCTTTCTGCTCTTACTCACCATGCCGCGATTGCCATCACGAGTAGACATCCAGGGGAGAGTGAGGGCAGAACTGGGGGAGCACGTCCTATCCCAAGTGACAGGGCCTGCAGTGCTAGGTGGCCATGGTGAGGGTTGGGTGTCCTTGCAGGCATGGGCAGCAAGCCAGGCCCCCAGGTGCCACTCCTGCCCTTGGTCTGGGAAGCAGCTGTGCTGGGGAGGGGGCACCGTCTCTGGGCACGTTGGCCTTCACCCCTCTGCTGCCTTCCCTCGCCTGATTGTCTCCTGTGTTTGCTCCCCAGATAGTCTGGGCTGGAAGCTCTTCTATGTCACGGGCTGTCTATTCGTGGCCGTGCAGAACCTGGAGGACTGGGAGGTGAGGCCAGCACAGGAAGGGTGCCCAGGCTTTTGGGCTCCTGGGCTTCCCTGCAGTGCGAATCAAAGCAGGAAGAAAGGCTCCAGGGGCCTAATGCCCCCCCATCCTGAAACTTGAGCTTAGTGGTTTCCGGATAGCTGGACTTGGCCTCTGGACATTGCCTGTCTGTGACCATCCCTAGGTGAAGGAATCCTCTAAAGCTGTTGTTCTCCCAGAAGTTCTCCTAGAACAGAAGGGCAAGGCCACTTCCCTCACCTCCCTTTTGTCCCTCTTCACGTGTCCTTTGGGTCGCCTGGCCCCAGTATTGCTGACTGCCGATCTCCATTCCCTTGTTTGATGACCTCGTCCGCTGTGCTCGCTTCTCTTGAGTGCGGAGAGGCTCCTCCTTTTCACATCCCAGCCCCTGGAGAGATCAGGCTGCAGGGGTTTGGGGTTCTGACTGGGATGGGAAGGAAGAGGGGCCGCCTCCTTGAGTGTCTGCTCTGGTGAGGGTGGGGACGCAGTCGGCAAGTCTGTGTGTGTTGGGCTGGCTCACAGGCTAGCAGCCAGGTGACTGCCTTGTGGCTGGCGTTCTAGGAAGCAGCCTTCAATAAGAGCACCGGGAAGGTCGTGCTGAAGACGCTCAGCTTGTATAGGAAGCTGCTGACTCTCTGCAGAGCAGGCCATGATCAAGGTGAGGTGTGGGCAGTGAACAGGACACGGGTTGCTCGGATGCACAGAGGGCGGCGAGCGTCTGTGTGGGATGGCAGGGAGCAGGCTTGAGGCCTGGAAACGGGCTGGGTCCAAGCTGGCCGCTCAGTGACCAGGGTTGTGTTCTGCCTCGTGGACGCTGTGTACCCCGGACGTGCCCTGGCCCAAAGGAAATTGCTGGGCAGCCCCCAGCTCAGTGACTGGCCACTAGAAACCAGGACGGCATTTTCCCGCGGTTGGGGAAAATGGAGCAGAAAGCTGGGCAGCACTGTGCTTAGCCGCCCCCTGACGTGTTAGACTGAGAGAAGGGGTGGGCTTTTCAAGACAACAGTGGGCCTGCTGGACATTCCTTCTCACCCAGACTGGACGTTAACCAGCAGCCACACAACCCTGCACTGTGGTCACTGACCTGTGACATCTAGGGTCAGGGTCTCGGCATGAGCCCAGCCTCAGACATGGAGTGACACGTGCTCTCTGCTTCATGACAAGCGTGATGTGATCCTCTGCATTGTGGCCCCGAAGCAACTGTGCCAGCACCCAGGTGGGAGGGGCAGGGTGAGTGGGGGACACGGCCACTGACAGGGCCCTGCCCACAGTGGTGGTCCTGCTCAGTGACATCCGGGACGTGAACGTGGAGGAGGAGAAGGTCCGGTACTTCGGGAAGGGCTATGTGGTGGTGCTTCGGTTTGCCACGGGCTTCTCCCACCCCCTCACGCAGAGTGCTGTCATGGGCCACCGCAGGTAAGCTGAGGATGGGTGACTTGATTGGCCAGGGCTGCCCCTCGCCCCCAGTCAGGTGGTCCTCCCCAGGAACTGCCCAGCACGGCAGGGCATAGAGAGAGGCCTCAGGAACGTGGGGGAGGAGGTGAGGCCAGGGGAGCAGGCCTGGCACCACCCACTAGGGGGAGGTCAGGGGTCCCCACAGGGACAGAGAGGGGATGGGGACGTCAGGGGTCCCCAGTGGGCACAGAGGACTGGGCTAGGGTCCGGTGGGGGTGGGGATCAGGACTGAAGGTGCTGGGTCCTAGTGGGTTACCGGAGGCAGATACCTGGGGTGAGACAGGTATGGTCTTGTGGCTGCTGCGGGGTGGCCAGTACCTGTCACGATAACACACCCTTCCTCCCTGTGCCCATCTGGACCAGTGACGTGGAAGCCATCGCCAAGCTCATCACTACTTTCCTGGAGCTGCACTGCCTTGAAAGTCCCATGGAGCTGTCTCAGAGCAGTGACAGTGAGGTCGATGGCCCTGGGGACCAGAGCTGACCTCCACGGAACCCCTGCCTTGGTTCTGGTGGGGCCCCAGCAGGACTGATGGGCCGCCTACAAGTCCTCCTCCTCAGCTCCCTGCTGTGTCCCTGGAAGCCCCGGGGCAGGACCCTCAGCCGTTCCTGCTGCTTGCTTCTGTCCTCTGAGCAAAATCACAGTGGGACCTTCTCTGCAGGCTCCGAGCGGTCCAGAGAGGGCACAGGCCTCAGATCTGTCTCTTCCTGGAATCAGACAGCCCACTGGGACAGCGGCCTGGTGTGGACAGGTCAGACATGCTAGCTGTGTGAGGCTCAAGGCCTGTGAAATGGGAAGGAAGAACACCCAGGGTCCCAGGGTATCAGGGCCAGGGCTGAGTTCTTTGGGTCGAGAGGTTCTCCAGGACCAGGTCCTGAGGGCTGCAGTGAGACTCCAGCAGGGCCAGCGGCTGGGCGAGGCTCTGAGGATGCTGCCGCCACACGTCATCCCCAGGAATCCCATCTCCTGCCCTGCTCCCCATGCCCATCCCTCCCCGCAGCCGGATGTCCTCAGTGGTCAGAAGTGAGGTGCTTGCCTGCGGAGCTGCCGGGGCTCAGGGTGGACGCTAAGGGGCACGCCTGGTTGGTGTGCTGCAGCCACTCTTGAGGCTTCCACAGCCCCCAGACCGCTGTCCACTCAGGTGGCTCATCTCGAGTCCAACCAGGATTGCAGCCGGGCTCTCAGAGAGGATAACCTCCCGCCCCTGCCCCCAGTATAGGCAGAAGTTCCCTCTTCTAGCATTGTGCAGCACTTAAAAACCTGGACCCATCCCTCAGAACCCAGATTCCCAGCTTCTCTTGAACTCTGGTGCTGGGCCTGTGTGTTTGGGGCCAGAATCGCTGGGCTCATGGCTGCCCCTCAGCAGCGCCTGAGCAGCTAGCTGCAGCCACCCTCGTGGAGTCTGGGTGCCAGCCACACTGACCCTCAACTGCACTATTAGTTTTCTCCTGCTTTCTCTGAACCTAGGCTCCTCCGAGGTACAGCATGTGCCCAGAGCACCTCTGAGTGAGGGACCCAGGAGGCTGTGCACCTGGGAACAGCTGCATGGACCAGGGGTTCTGAGGCTGCCTGGGTGAGAGACAGCAACTTCCAGGAAACTCCAGAGAAATGAGATCCTCTCCCTTACCAGTGGTGGCCGCCAGCCAGCCCTTAATTTGGGCACACAGTCATTTAAACATGCCAAAGTTAGGTTTCTAAATGGTTAAACCTGAAATACTCTTTTCTTAAAAGGTGTGAAACAGCTATGGTTGGTTTCTTGTGTGTTTACCGCTGGGCTGGAGGAGGGAGGGTGTTTGGCCAGCTCCCCTCTCCCAGGGCTGGGTGGGGCGAGGAGGGTGTCCAGACCATCGTGAGGGCCAGTAACTAAGCCTTTGAGATTTCTGGCTTCCACTCTCCTTTTTATTTTGAAAGAATTAAAGTTCTAATGCTGATCATTGTATAGGCCCAGAGTGTCTTTTCCTTCCATGTTTACTCTTGTTTCTGTGGGCGCTGTCTGCTGGCACGGCTGCCCAGGGCTCAGGAGGCGCACGTGGGGCCGGGTGCAGCTGGATGAGGGTGCAGGGAGGCCGACAGCCTGAGCTTGGCCCCCTCCCCTCAGGGGTCCTGACCCGAGTCGGGCCTGGGGCCGGCTGCCTCACCCAGATCCTGCAGCAGAGCCTGCAGCCGCCGCAGGCTGGGGCGCACGTTTTCCTCCAGCCACTCCTCCACTGCGTCTGGGTAGAAGACACGCTGCAGGGCAGCCTCCAGCTCCCCCACGAGAACGCTCCACCTGGCCAGGAGACTGAGGACCAGGAGGCAGTCAGCCTGCCTGGCGAGGGCCCTGGGGCATACCTCATGGCCTCCAGAACCCCACGGGTCAGTACATCCCGTACCTCAGTTTACTCATCCATAGAACAGGGCCGTTAGCACCAGCCTCATAGGGTTGTTGGGAATAAGTGAATGACTGTCACAGTTTGGCCTCTGAAACTAGAAGGCACTTCACAACTGGCTGGCAGGGTTTTTCTTGGTGCATGAACCTGTTGACAGTTGACTGCATCTTATACTCAGCGGGGACAGTCTGTGTTGGCCTCTCTCAGAGCCAGGAGAGCACTGGGGAAGGCTGGCTGGGACCCTGTCCCCATGGTGACACATGCAGCCACAGGGCCAGGATCAGCCCTAGGCAGTCTGGTTCTATGGTGAGCCCTGGACCCTGCTCAGGGCATCTGGTGACCCTCACCCTCTCAGGCAGGAACGCCCCAGCTTCTCTAAAGCCTAAAGGCACAGCTGATGCAGTTGCGTCACCTAGGAATCCACGGCTGCAATACCTAGAAAGCTTGTCCAGAAAGCTGCCAGCATGCAGCAGAGGGTGGGCAGCCTCGGGGATGGGCACAGCTGGGAGGGGCATGGGCTACCTGTGCGCCTGGGGCTGGATGTGCTGGATCATGACGGGGTGGATGAACTTCCGCCTGCGATGGTAGGGGCTGAACCAGCCGGTCACATACCTGGGGGCAAATCCACACACACAGGTAGGTACACTGTGGCTCGTAAGGCTCAGTGGTTGTAAAATAAGACCTTTGAAAATCTGGTGGAAATTTTAAAAAGGTGTTTTCTGCCCAGAAAGTCTTCTTGCAGGATTGGCTGGCCCTCACCCTGCCGGGTGGGGGGTCACTCCCCCGCCCACTCACCTGTCCCTCTCCAGCAGCGCATCCACGGAGCTGCACAGATGGAGGCTGACTTGTGTGATGAGGTTCAAGATGTCGCTGCCAGGGAAGGAGCCGGCCCTCTCACTGCACAGGGAGCCACTGTGCTGAGGATGCATCCAAATATGAGGGGACGGGCAGGGCTGGGGGTGAGGGTGTTACCTCCTAAAATCCGTTGCTTCCAAGCTCGAAGTCCCAAGAAAGTTCTCCACTCTTGCTTTAACGTTTTCGGCAAAGCCTCCTAAAACCAACCACAGACGGAGGTTGGAGGGGCCTCTGGAGGAGGAGGTGGCCTGGACTCCGTGCTGGCTGGACCTCCTGGCCCTCAGGCATGGGTGGTGGGCAAAGCAACTGAGAAGGACCGCCGGCCAGGCCCAGCTGGGCACATGCTGACCTCAGGGATGGGTTAGCCCAAGGCTACTGCAGCCTGGTGGGGAGGTGAGAACACGCTGGAGGCTCTGTGCTGCCTGCCTCCTGGGGAAGGGGTGCCAAGGCCAATGTGCTCCTATTAGCACAGGCATCTGCTCTGTTGTCTGTACCTTTCCCCAAAGAGTTCAGAACTGACACTTCAAAAAAGGATAAGCCAGAGTCCCAGTATCTGTCCTTCTGGAAATCTCCCTGTAGCTCAGCACAATACCAAGTGTGTTTATTTTTCAGTCCTCACTTTCCTCAACCACCTCGATGTTTTTCTGTGCCAACACCACATACGTTGCTACTTAAATTCCCACCTGGTCCCGTATAACATGCGGTTTATGTAACCAGGGCCTCCTCACCAACCTTGCCTGCTGGTCTCCTCTGTCTCTAAGCATCTATGCCCACACCTGGCTCCTCCCTCGGGAACCAGAGGTGAGGGAGCTGCCTCTCTGGGGCCACACCCACCAGCACTGGGCATTCAGGATATTTATGCAGCAAAGGCGGGCTCTCTCCTGCACCCTATCCATGATGAATTTCCTTGTGGGTTCACTGTGCCTGCAGGGCATGTCCCCCTAACTTCCTGGTCTGTGTCTTGGGTTTAGGCTCGAAGACCCGGGCTGCAGTGGGGTGGGTGGGTGGCTGAGCCGGGGCCATGGGTGCGTTCCCCTCCCCCGCACTGGTTGGAAGACCACAGTCCAGCCCCAAGGAGGTGGCAGTTGGGGGCCCCGGGCACTAGGCTTCCTGGGAGAAGCAGGGGACCATACCATGTAGAAGCACCTGCAGACAGACAGCCAGGGACGGGATTCCCACGGGCAGCAGCTCGCACAGCACAGAGAAGTGGTCATACCTAAGTCCGCAGGAGAGGGGTGCTCAGCACAGCAGATGCTCAAACACGAGTCACCACGAGACAGGACAGGGATCTAGAAGCTTCTGCAGAGCGGTTGCTGCTTCCTGAAGGTTCCATGGCTTTGCAGGAACCCCACCCAGAGTGACCTGCCTGGGCTTAGTTCTCTGTGGTTGCCACCCTGAAATCCCTAAGTTAACCTTTGACTCAGCTTTATGAGTGAGGGCTGAGGTCCAGTGGGTCAGCCCTGCCTCCTGCTCCCTCCGGTGGGTTCAGGGCCTCCTGCTCTTGGTGTCAGGGCCACCTGGCCTCCCCCTCAGGATGGGACCTGAGGGCAGGACTTGCCTGGGACCAGGGGTTTAACTGTAGCTCTACTTTTCAAATGGTATGAAATCCTAAACAAGCCAAAGTCTGACCTCATGCTTCTCCCAACATGACCTCGGGTGGGGCGCAGGATGGGGTGAACAGGCAGAGACGGGTGGTTCGGACAGTGCCCTAGGGCCCTGAACACCCCAAGCAGCGTCCCCTCTGCAGAGTGTGGTGCGAGGGGCTTGACCCCAAGTGGCTTGTTTTGTGCAGCTGGTCCTTCCACACCCTCCTCAGAGGGCCGGCTGCTTCCCCTTGACCAAATGGCAGGAAGGACTGAGGCCCAGACTGGATGGGCCAAGGAGGGCAGTGTGTCCTAGGTGACGGGAGCCGCTTGGACCCTCCCGGGAAAGGCCGGCCCCGAGAACGTCCCTGGGGCCTGCATGGCCTCACCTCTGCCAGCCAGTCAGGACGATGCCCTGCAGCGTGTCCGCTGGCACACTGCCCGCCACCTGCAGCCACTGCATGTGGTTTCTGAGGTGGTGCTCGATGGGGGTCAGGGCCTGGCTTGCCCCCGTGGCTCCCTTGAAGGCACTGGCGGCCCAGAGCCAGGAGAAGCCGCTCTTCCGGTACTTCTCCATGAGGAGCGCTGGGTGAGCAAGTGAGAGGTGTGAGTGGCAGACCCTGAGGAGGTGCAGCCGGGAAGCCCGAAACACACACTTGTCCAGGTGGAAAACTGGGAGGAGCCCAGGACCACCGGGCTCTGCTCTGGTACTGACCCTTGCTGTGGACGTCCAGGTCGGCCCCGTAGTCCCAGAGCACAGGCTCCACCAGCTGCGGCACCCTCGATGCTGGGGGTGGAGAGAGGCTGTGAGGGTGCGTCCTTCTAACTCTCCCTTATTGCGTTAAAATGGATTTAAGTACAGACTCAATACTATGCTATGATTTGGGCTGTAAATGCCGCAGCCACAAGGCCAGCTGGCTTTGGAAGTGACTGGACACTGCTGGAGCTGCCAGGGGTGAGTCCCAGGCCAGCGGTCCCAGAGCTCCCTCAAGGGGGACACACTGTCTGCACGCGGGGCCGGCCCAGGTACAACAGGGACATACCGCTAAGTGGACTTAATTATAATTAATTAAAACCCAAGTGGCCACATGTGGTAGAGGCTGCAGCAAGGACACCTGGGTGGGCCTTGCGGAAGCATGGGCCACGACCTCCCTGTCTCACCCCAGAGCCTCAGGCAGGCTGGGCCCCGGAGGGCTGGGGGGCCACTGCTTCCCTCCACCAGCCAGTGTGAACCTCAGTAGAGGCCCCTGCAGGGCTGGCTGTGCAGGTGTGTGGGGCTGAGGCCCCTAGAAGCACTGGAAGCTCTCAAGTGCCACCAGGGGCCCTTGCCCCCCCGCACCCCCAGCTTTTTATGGCCAGCGCCCCTCGGGGCCTCGTGCTGCTCTCTGGGTCAGATCTCTCACAACAGTACTGCTGGAAAGACTCCAGGAGGCCTTTTAGGGGAATGGCATTTTCATGTGAGAAACGGTCCTAACAGGACGGTCTAGAGTTAGCTTTGGTACGGATCTACTACACGGTCTCTCCTTGACAGTCGGGGGCTCAGAGTAGCTCGGCTTCCTCCCCTCATGGCACCAGGAAGCCCCCTGCGGAGCGTGGCCGGCCCCCCAGGGCCATGCCTGGCCGACCTGAGAGCTGGTCCTCGGGGATGTCCCGCAGCATGTCATCCCACACCAGGGGCGTCGTGGTCGGGTGCCGAGCCTGCACATGGCTGGCCACCGCCTCCATGTAGGACAGACACAGCTCTGCTCTGGTGTTGGGCTCCTGCTGCAGCCACTGTCTTGAGTCCTCACCCTCTCCGAGGTAGTAGACCTGGGATGAGACACAGGTGGGTTTTCCCCAGGACCACCCATCCTCACCCGCGGGTTCCCGCTGGGGGACTCCTGGGGCAGCTGCCCACGGGGAGGAGACAGTGAAGGGTGCCCTTTCCTTCTGCACCGAGACCCGAACCTCGACTCAAGACTCCCTTGAGGCTGGGCAAGGGAGTCTTGAGTCTGGAGCCCCACAGCAGCCAGAAGGTGGAAATAACCAGATGTCCAATAACACAAGATGGATAAACAGAGCATGGCCCGTCCACATGCTGGAACATCACTCAGCCACGCTGGAGAAGGTGCCCAGTGAG
This sequence comes from Grampus griseus, assembly GCF_964374135.1. Classification (NCBI taxonomy): domain Eukaryota; kingdom Metazoa; phylum Chordata; class Mammalia; order Artiodactyla; family Delphinidae; genus Grampus; species Grampus griseus. Next base: position 12,449,897 of record NC_139014.1, on the reverse strand, counting down.
AAAAGCCCACGCACGGGGCAGGACTCCATTTATGGGGTGCTGGGGGGGCAACGCAGAAATGGAAAGGAGACTGATGGATGCAGGGGCAGAGGACGGGGGGCAGGGAGATGAGAGGTCCTGCAGTAGCCGGGGGGAGGGCTGCACAACACTGAGAATGACTTAAAAGTTACCGGATCATTCACTTTACAGTGGTTACAGTGGTAAATTTTATGTTATGTGTATTTTACTACAAAAAAGAGATTTTGTTTTGAATAAAAGGATCAAGCTCTGGGGTAAAATGTCTACAAACCACCGTCCCAGCTCAGATGCCTAAGCTCAGACGAGCAGAGGCCTTTGGGTCACTGTGCTCGGTGGCTTGGTATCTTCCTGGCCACTGTGTTTCTCAAGGACAAGGAGGGCACCCCCGGGAACCACCTTTCCAGCCAGTGCTCCACGGCCCTAAAGTGGTAATTTCCTTTCTCCCACAGTCCAAAACTGTACTTCTTCAATTGGAGGAAAGTAACCGGCTCAAACTCATGGCCACACTGACCCCGAGGACATGAATGTGCCGTAACCAGGGGCTGCTCTGCTGCTGTCCCGTGGGTGCCTGCACCCCACTGCACCCTGCTTGGCTTGGCAGGTTTGCCGGCACGAGATCACCCATCAGCTGGGACCAAGGCCCTCACTGGGGACATCTCCTCGGCCAGCACTTCTTTATCCTCAGAACTACTTTTCTATTTAAGAGAAGAACCCACGAGGTGGGAGAAGGTGACCGTGAGGTGAAGAAAAGGGGCTGCTGCAGAGCTGGGGGAGCCGCCTGCTGGCAAGGCAAGGCACCCACCTCGTCACAGCCGATGTGGAGCCACCGGGCGCCCGGGTGCAGCGCCATCACCTGGTCAATCATGGCTCCAACCAGTGCCAGGGACTCCGCCTTGTGGGGATTCAGGGTGTTGGGGAAAAGTGCCACTTCCCGGAGGTGAGCGAGAGCCTCGTGCTTCAGCACAAACTGTGGGGAGACAACAGGAAAGCTGGTGACCCTGGGGAGGAGCTTGTCCCCGAGCTCCCCGAAGTCCGGCTCCTGCCTCTGCGTCCTGATGGCCTCATGTCTATTAGAGTCCCCGGAGGGGCTGGCGGGGCTGCACTGCAGACCAGAGCCAGGGTGCCAAGTGGGCGGGTCTCTGAGTAACCTGGCTGCTTGGTCAACAGTCCTTCTCCCTTCCAACTCTAACTGGGCTGAATGAGAAAATGGAAAAGGTAGCTTCCCTTCACAACAGAATTACACACGGGTGGACTTCTTGCTCAAGTGAAGAGGCTGGCAAATCCTCTCCCCAAAACAAGTACAAAGAGGAATGATTTGTCCAAAACGACCTTTTGGGGCTCCAGAAACCAACCAAAGGTGAACAACAAATTGGGAAATGCGTGTTCATGAAAGGTTGCCATAACTGGGTAAAAACAGATTCTGCAGCTTCTGCCTAGGTGCTCCCACCCCCCACAATGGCTGGCTGTGGGTAAACCTGGCCTTTGGGGACCTGTCAGTAAAAGTGGCAAACTGTTCTGAATTCTGCGGTCCCCACAGGGCTACAGAGGTGACACATGTTCTCCGTACGCACCGGCTGGCTGGGGCCACACCCACCTGGGGGCCCGAGCAGGCTGGGTGGAAAGCAGAAGCCGCGGCAGACTGAGAACTGCCTGAACCCTGAGTGTGGCCTCCCAACCCCTGTGCCACAAGGTGGGGCCTATGGGCTCGGGCACAACCACCACCCAAGCCCTGCGGAATCATCAGCTGTGAAGACCGAAGAGTGACCCCTAGGGCAAAAACCGAAAACAAGAATACAAAAACAGAGGCATCCGTGGCCACACACAGCTGGGGAGACATTAAATTCAGGCAACTTACAACTACCCATGGGGGCAAAAGTCAGACTTGCTACAACATATGATCTGAAATGTCCAGTTTTCAACCAAAAATTGAGACATGCAAATAACTGGAAAGTGGGACCCAGACTCAAAGAAAAAACAATTCTATGGAAACTGATGCTGAGTGGGCCTAGATGTTGGATTTAACAGACAATTATTTCAAAGAAACTATTATGAATATGTTCCAAGAATTAAAGGAGGGGCTTCCCTGGTAGTGCTGTGGTTAAGAATCCGCCTGCCAATGCAGGGGACACAGGTTCGATCCCTGGTCCGGGAAGATCCCACATGCCACAGAGCAACTAAGCCCATGCATCACAACTACCGAGCCTGTGCTCTAGAGCCCATGCTCTGCAACGAGAAGGCACCGCAATGAGAAGCCCCCACACCGCAATGAAGAGCAGCCCCCGCTCACCACAACTAGAGAAAGCCTGCGTGCAGCAACAAAGACCCAACACGCCAAAATAAATGAATTAATTTTTTAAAAATTAAAAAAAAAAAAAGAATTAAAGGAAACTATTTACAATAAGGGAAATTAAAAATCCATTCAGGGGGAATTCCCTGGTTGTCCAGGGTTAGGACTCTGCACTTTCACTGCTGAGGGCCCAGGTTCAATGTGCTAGAAAGCACATTTTCTTAATGTTGTATTTCACCTTGCACAATAATACTTTGATGAATATACGGTCAAGGAACTAAGATCTTGCAAGCCACGCAGTGTGGAAAAAAAAAAAAAACATTCAATGGGCCCAGCAGCAGATTTGAAATGTCAGAAGAGAGAGTCAGTGATTGGAACAAAAGATCAACAGAAATTCAAGCTGAGTAACCGCGGAAAGGTGCAAGAAAATGAACAGAGCCTCAGAGACCATAGGGCAACATTGAGCTACCAACGCATGAGCAAAGGAGTCCCAAAAGAAGAGAAGGGGACAGAAAAAAACATGAAGAAATGGCCCCAAACTTCACAAAAGTGAAGAAGCTCATCAAACTCCAAGGAAGATAAAGGCAAAGAAACCCAAACCTGGACACATCATAACCTAAAAGGCACATTTAGGGGAATAACACAATTAATGGCTGATATACCACGTTCTGGTTTGGAAAACTCAACACAGTAAAGAGGTAATTTTCTGCCAAAACTGATTTACAGATTTAACACAATCCCAATCAAAATCCCAGCAAGGTTTCTAGTAGATACATAGAGAAACTGAATCTAAAATACATATGAAGAGGCAAAGGAACTAGAATAGCCAGAATAATTCTGAAAAAGAATAAAGTTGGAGGAATCTCACTACCTGATTTTAAGACTTACAATAAAGCTATAACAATCAAGATAATGTGGTATAGACAAAGGGATAACACATGGATCAATGGAACAGAATAGGGTCTAGAAATAGATTCTCATAAATGTGGTCAATTGATTTTTGACGAAGGTGCAAAGGCAATACCAAATTTCAAAGAAAGCAGTCTTTTTGACAAATGGTGTTGGCACCATTGGTCAAGGAGTGCCATACTACATGCAAGAAAAATGAATCTCCACCTCACACCTCACACAAAAACTAACCCCAAATCGATCATAAGTCTAAACGGAAAATGTTCAAGTGTAAGACTTCAGAGGAAAACAGGAAAAATCTTCATCACCTGGTGACTGGCAGAGTTCTTAGAAATGACATGAAAAGCATGATGCATCAAAGAGAAAAACTGATAAACTGGACTTCACCAAAGTTAAAGACTTTTGCTCTTTGAAATACATTGTTAAGAGAATGAAAGGACAAACTGCAGATTGGGAGAAAATGTTTGTAAATCACGTATCTAACAAAAGACTTTGTCCAGAATACACAAAGAATTTTAAAAACTCAACAGTTCAGAAAGTGAAATGAGCAAAATCCTTGAACTGTGCTTCACTGCTGAAGAGGGTATTCTGATGCAAGTGACCAGACGTAGAGTCTTCGCCAACCCTGCTGACACTTGACTTCGGACCGCTGTCCTCCAGACAGTGAGAACAAATGTCTGTAGTTTAAGCCGCCTGGTTTGTGGTCCTTTGCTATGGTAGCCCCAGGAGACGAATCCACCGTAAGAGCAGAGCAAGGCCACTTAAGGAGAAGGAGGGCGTGGTACGATGGAGCTGTACTTGAGGCGCTCAGACCAGCTGTGGTGGGGAGCAGGGCGCGGGGTGGGGATGGGCGGAGTGATGCTGGGAGACCCACTGGAGGACTTTACAGCCGGTCCAGCAATAGCTTAGACAAGGATGGTGACAGTGGGACGGAGGGAATGCTAACTCAGGAGGCAGAGGAGCAAAGGGTAGGACCTGACAGTAGACGGGAAATGCAGCTGGAGTGGGGGGTTGGGGATGGTACAGCCCCTCCCTGAGGCTGGAAGAGGCCTCACAACAGAGACGCCAAGCAGACAACTGTAGACTAGAACCCAGGGTCTGCCCGAGAGACGGGGGTCCTGGGAGTCACTGAGGACAGGAAAGGGAAGCAGGAGGGGAAATGGCTTTATCCAGAGAAGGAGTGTGAAGTGAGTAGAGGGCCCTCGAGAGGTGCCATGGGGACAGCCAAGTCCAGTGCAGCTACAGGACAGCACACGGAGAAGATGTCGGGCACAGCCAGAGCCGGGGACCAGGAGGCCATAGGGTTTAGGAGGAGGGGGTTGTGGGTAACGAGTGTGTCAGGACCGGAGCCCAAAGAGCACAGCAGGGAGAGTCCACCAGGAGAGCTGGAGGGCAGATGGTGGGAGAGAATCCCTGAACAGGAAGGAAAGGGCAATCACTGGAAGTGAAAGTGAAGATGTGGGGGAAGGACTGCTGATAGATCTAAACGGAGCCTGAGAGCCATTAAATCAGTATTATGTTTAATTTGCTTCCCCTTATCTGAGGCAGACGTGAAAAGTATTTTTGAAGATCACATAGGAGCTTGGGAGAATACTTTCAACATTAAGTGAAAAAGGAGAACACAGAAAGCACGTTTTCTTTTTTTTTTAATAAAGTATTTTTTAAAAAATATTTATTTATTATTTTGGCTGTGCCAGGTCTTAGTGGCGGCACGTGGGATCCTTAGCTGCGGCATGCAGGATCTTTAGTTATGGCATGCAGGATCTGTTTTTAGTTGTGGCATGCGGACTTCTTAGGCGCAGCATGCATGTGGGATCTAGTTCCCCGACCAGGGATCAAACCCTGGGCCCCCCACATTGGCAGCACAATCGAACCAGGCCTCCCCGCATCGGGAGTGCGGAGTCCTACCCACTGGACCACAAGGGAAGTTCTAGAAAGCACATTTTCTTAATGTTGTATTTCACCTTGCACAATAATACTTTGATGAATATACGTTAAAAAGGAAAACAACCCAGTCTGCAGGGCTCTGTGGGAATCAGGCCCCCCATCCAGCTCTTCCCCTCCCCTCCTTGGACAGAGGGTGCTCCCACCTAGAGCTCCGAGCTCCTCAGCCGTTCACAGAGCTTCTCTGTACAGTGCTGAGCTGCTCCCTGCCTGTGTCTGGCCCCATCTGTGCACCCCTGAACCCCACACCTGGGTACCAGGTAACTTTCCTTCCTCCCACTTACCTCCATGTGCCCAAACGTCTGCACCAAGGGAATGACCTCCAGCTCATTCAGTGTGGCGAGATGCAGGATCTCTTTGATTTCGGAGGGGCTAGAGAGACCAAGACCACCCAGAGAGGTTCACACAGCCTTCCATTCAGGCTCCCCCCAACCCCCCTCATCAGGTTCCTGGGGGAGTCTACCACGGAAACTAGCAGGGTTGCTAACTCTGAAAAGCCCAACAGATATTCTTAAGTTTTCAGAGAAGACTCCCACGCTAGAGTTTAGGAAAACGATGCTGTTATGTCAAGTAACAGTTTACTTCTTGTGAGAATAGTACCAGCTATTCTGACCCAAACTCGACAGGAGACTAAAGCCATTTTACAAGAAACTAGGCCACACAAGCAATCATATTTTAGAGCAAAGGTGGAAAGACGCGCCTGAGAACAAACACACCACCTGTTTCTGTACAGCCTGTGACCTAAGAATGGTTTCTATGTTTTAAAATTGTTGAGAAAACTCAAGAATATTTTGTGACATGTGAAAATCCTATGGAATTCATCCTTCAGTGTCCACAAATAGGGTTTTATTGGAACACAGCCACGCCCACTCATTATTATCACCTGTGGCTGCTTTTGCCCCACTAATAGTCGTAACAAAGATCAGATGGGCTGCACAACCTAAAATATCTACTGTCTGGCCCTTTGTACAAAAGGTTGGTGATCCCTTTAATAGAGGAAAGAAAAACGAAGAGTTTCAAGATTCAGGTGGGAGTGTCCCTTCAGGCCAGCATTTCGTCGCTGAGGCCACTGAGGATGCCAACCTGGAAGGGCCCACTGCCTGCTCCACCATGAGTTGTCATTTGTGAATTTATCTCAACTTCTGTATGTGTTTGAACCATCTCTAAAGTTAACCAGTTCTATAGATGAATTGATTATATAAAGTTCTGTCTTTAAATATACTTTTTCAAGCTTCACTGGAACCCTGGCACCTTTTTCACTTTCAAAAACAAAGGAACAAAACGTGTTCATTGTAGGAATAAACATGAATACCTCCACCATCTCACCACATTAATGCTCTGGTTCATGCCTTTCCTGTTTCCTGCCCACACGTACGTGCTGGGAGTTCTACCACATGGAGCCAAGCTGCCCTCCAGAGCGGCTGGGCTGCTTCACAGCCCACCAGTGGGAGGCTTGCTCCTGCTCACCCCCGTGCACACAGAGCATTAGCATTTTTTTAAAAGCGTCACCAATTTGGTAGCCAAAATGGCATTTCACTGTTATTTTATTACTATCATATACTTATTGGCTATTTTTCTTTCTTTTTGGGGGATCAGAATGTTCTTTGCCCATTTTCTTTTGGGCTATTTATTACCGATTTACATGGATACCCATAATTTTAAAGCCAAGTGGGGTGCACCCATGACCACACTATCCGACTTCACTGATTCTGATTCTCTCCCCTTTAATCCTCACTTTCCTGGTGAAGATCCCGCCTTAAAGAGCAGCCCTCCCTCCCCTGCATGGACACCTGTCAAAGTGTCCTCCACGCACTTCACACCCAGACAAGACTGAAACAGATCACAGCGCTTCCTTGTGGGGGATCATAGCTGATGCTTATTTTCTTTTAAACGTTTCTAAATTCTCTTTGGTGAACATGCTTTATTTTTATGATTAAAGACATGTATTTAACAAGACAGAAGAGGACTGTCCTGCTGTCGTTCAATTCTCGCCTGCCCTCCACTCCCTTCCAGGTTGCCACCCCACACACCCCATTTTCTCTGCAGAGGCATCGCCTTGCTTGGCGGCTCGGGTACCTGTATGCGTGCTTGGCCCTCAGCAGCCTCAGGTGGCCCTCGTAGGGAAACATGTCTTCATACTCGATGAGGAGGCCGTTGGCACCCAGGGCACGGAACAGGGGGAAAATCTGGGGGAGAGGGGGATATGATGAAGAAATGACTATTTGAACAGAAAGTGACACATGTGTAGCTCATGGACTCATTCTTCCAGCTGATGGACGTGGATTGTAGTTGATCTTTGTATTTTTCCCACGTACTCTGTGTGACGCCAAATCAAATTCTAATGTAGTGATGTGTTCATTTGACACAAGGGGGCGGAATTGGGGGGTGCTGGGGCAAGGGGAACCTACAGAGCTCTGGAGGGTTACTGGAGCACCTGGAAGGAGCCTAGAGGAGGGAGATGAAGGAGGAAAGAGGCTGTCCCACTGTGCTCATGGGGTCCCTCCCTTGGTTCTCCCCCACTTCTTTCTCTACCTTTATCTCAAAGAACATGGATCCCTATCCTCCAGTACTTTTAGGACTGTGTCTACTGTACACAGGACTGAGATTTTCTTCTAGCCTGGCATCACGGCCAGGGGTGGGTGTTAAGGGAGGGGGCTCCTGCAGAAACTCAGAATAGTAACCCACCTCCAGACAAGGGCCACTGTGAGTTTTATGTGATTTGTAGCGTTCTTGTTGATGTTGCTGTCAGAAGTTTTCTTTCCCCAAGAATATGGGGATGTTCTGAAGCATGCTGGATGGAAAGAGGAAATCAGCTTGGGACTAAGAATTAGCTGGGATAATTGTAAAACGGGTAATCAATAATTGACTGCAAATTACAAGAAGAGGCAGATTGTGGAAAGGAGTCAAACTAACCCAGGTCAGTCACTTACACAAATGGAACATAATGGTTACGGCATTCTCGTGTTTTCGTCAGCGTTTTTGCTCCTGGTTTCCCTTGTAGCCTTTTGGCCATCTGACCACTGGGTGGCCTCTTTGGCACTTCTATTGGGGGTGGTAGGGATCCTTGGTGCTGTTGGTGGCTAAGGGGCTGCTAAGCTCAGCCTAAGGGTGCCACCCAGCCAACTTGTAGAAACAGGAGGAATAAGAAATTGTTGTCTAAACCTCTGACTCTGTCAGCAGCAGCAGGTAATGAAATGGGGGCTCCAGCTACACATAAGCTGGATCTTCTTTGCCTGTCTTCCACATCTATCCATTTGTCACCATGCTTTTATCTCTTTACACTTGACTTTTTCTTCTCTGTCATTTATTTCCCGATACTGTCTCCCATGGTGTCTATTCACTTTTGTTCTTTTCCTAGTTTGGTCTCCGTTTCTGACTTTTTTTTTTCTTTTTCTTTCGAATTCATTCCCGAGTCTGGAGGCAATCTTTTCACAACCTCATTCTGTCTGGCTGTCACATTTCTGGACTTTTCTATTTCTGACTTACACTGTTCTTCCATAACTGTATCACTTTCCTAGTATCTCTGCTCTCTTTCTGAAATACTGCGGAACTATGTCATCTGCTTTGTGGTCACACGTTCCTGGTGCACCTTCGCTGTTACTCAGATCATCGTCCTCTTTTTTCTTAGTGTCTTTGTGTGGCACAACTACACTCCTTTTCTGTTGCTCATTTTTAAATGAGATGTGTTTTCTTGTGTTTTTGAGAGCAGGTTCTTCTGTTTGGGATGGAGCTGGGCCAGGCCAGGGCTCCCTCTGCTGCTGTTACATAAAGGATTAGCGGTTATAGACTTTGTGCAGCTACTGCCACAGCACGTGGTCTCCACTCCCTCTGGATCCTGTCCCCCCAGTATTTGAAACTTCTCTCCACTTCACCCTCAATGTTCCTGCCCAGCTCAATGTGGATTTTTCTCCCAACACTGTGTCCTTAGTGTGGGCTCTGTCCTTCTGGAAGAAGGTTCTGGAAGGTATTCTGGAGTGCTTTGAGGCCTTGGGCACTCACCCTCAACCTGGAGCCAGGGACAACTCGCCCAGTTTCTGACAGACCTTTGCTAGCTGGGCTCTTTTCTGGGTTCTCTGGTCTTGACATCGTCTGAATTCTCTTTTCTCTTTCCTCTACCACCCCCTGCCTGGCTGCTAACCCCACGTGGGTGTTGTGCTACAGGTGGTTTGGCCCCACCCCTTGCATTTTGGAATTCACGGGGATACCCTGATGCCTACTTTTGATTTAGAGTACATACGTTTTCTGTGGCTGCCATAAGAAGTCACCACAAACTGGGTGGCTTGAAACAGTCAGAATTTATTCTCTCACAGTTCTGGAGGCAGAAGTCCCAAATCTAGGGTGTCAGCAGGGCCATGCTCCCCCTCTGAGGCTGTAAGGGGAATCTTTCCTGCCTCTTCCAGCTTCTGGGAGTTTCCAGCACCCTTGGTCCTCCTGGGCTTGTGGACGCATCGATTCTAATCTCTGCCTCTGTCCTCATGTGGTACCTTCCCTGTGTCCTCACATCATCTTCCCTCTGTGTATGTCTCTGTGTTTAAATTCTCCTCTCCTTATAAAGCCACCACTTATTGGATTAGGGCTCACCCTATCTCCATATGACTTCATCTTATGTCAACGACATCTGCAAAGACCGTGTCTTTAAATCAAGTCACATTCCAAGGTTCGACGGGTTAGGATTTAAACATATCTTTTTGGGAAACACGATTCAGCTCACAATGAAGAGGTTGTATGTGTCTTTTGTCCTTTCTGTTTTTCCTTTTGCTATCCTGGTTGCTGTCTGCTTTGTGAGGGGATTTGGGGGAAATTCAAAATCTATGCTGTTGCCACCACCGTGCCCCAACACAGAACCCACAGTTGTGTTCCAAGCACACGTCTACAGAACATCGATTGTTCACAATTTCATAACCAAACCCAAGGCAAAGTGATTCCCTAGAGGAGAAAGGGAGCTCTCACCTCCGAGAGGTAGCAGACCCTCGGTGGGGCTCCTTTCAGGTCCAGATGAACTAGTCGCATCTTAAATGGTGAGCAACCCGACATCGTACTATTTTTTGTGAAATCATGTGACAAAAAAACCTCTTGTCTGGACACTTCTTCCTAGTGGAGAAATTCAGGGTTATAGACTCCAGAGGCTCAACTGGCCTGGTCCTTCCAATGTCTGTTTCAATTCTGACACGAACTGGGAGGGAACTCATTTCACCGACATGAAATCGAATCAAGATGTCTGTCTTGGGACTTCCCTGGCAGTCCAGTGGTTAAGACTCCATGCTTCAGACTTCCCTGGTGGCACAGTGGTTAAGAATCTACCTGCCAATGCAGGGGACACGGGTTCGAGCCCTGGTCCGGGAAGATTCCACATGCCACGGAGCAACTAAGCCCGTGCGTCCCAACTATTGAGCCTGCGCTCTAGAGCCCACAAGCCACAACTACTGAGCCTGTGTGCCACAACTACTGAAGCCCGTGCACCTAGAGCCTGTGCTCCACAACAAGAGAAGCCACCACAATGAGAACCCCGCGCACTGCAACAAAGAGTAGCCCCTGCTTGCCACAACTAGAAGGAAAGCCCGTGGACGGCAACGAAGACCCAACGCAGCCAAAATAACTAACTAACTAACTAACTAAATTAATTAATTAAAAGACTCCATGCTTCCACTACAAGGGGCATGGGTTTGATCCCTGGCTGGGGAACTAAGATTCCACATGCCACGCAGCGCAGCCAAATCAAAAAAAAAAGGATGTCTGTCTCCATGTTCAAACATAGGGACCCTTGCCATTTAGTTATGATTTGTCCCTAAAATAGAACAGCACTGTTTCCTTATAAGATAGCTATAATCTGTAATAACACAAATGACTGCAAAATAATTTCTTGTTTTAAAGACCCTCTTATCCTATGTATACTATGCCAGTGAAAACAGGCAAATATCTCAAACACTTTTCAGGCCCCACAATATGATGTTTTTGTAGAAAATTTATCCTCAATTTTATTCTACTTTGAATAGCGTTAAAAACAATTATGTTTCTAGAGTTCGAGTCAGCTTGGTTGTACAGAGGAAGAAGCTCTAAAAATTTATTCTAGGTCAGAGAAAACTATCTATGATTTAAAACAGGCCATTGATAATTTAAAAAACAAGTAAGCCACAGTTTATCAGTGTTGGCTAGTTTATGTTAAACTAGAGAAAGTATCTGGATGATACTGAAGCAGCTAGGAAACAGTGAAATCTTATTTCTTCTATCATAAAACACAAAGGATTAGATTGGAAAATGAAAGAAAATCTTTGTACATTTGTCATATATTCAGCTCAGTAATTCAAACTACTCATTCTGTGCAAGGATTCATAAATCCCTGACCTTAAGGAATCCATAATATAGCAGAGGAAATAACATAATGCACACAGAAACCAATCAGTTTGATTTTTTTAAGAATAAACTATATTCAAGACAGTCTCAATGACAAAGTTCTTAAAGCAATTACGTAAATTACCACTGATAAGTGGATGAGTTTAAGACAAAGCATTCTGAAAAACTGCAATGTTTTAAAGTTGAATTGTTTTACATTTAAACCCCCCCCAAAAAAAACCCAAATCTATTTTCCTGGGAATAGAATTAAAAGAAAAAAAAAATTTTTTTTTTAAATATTTTCCTGGCTGCGCCGTGCGGCATGTGGGACCTTAGTTCCCCGACCAAGGATCGAACCTGCGCCCCATGCATTGGAAGTGCAGAGTCTTAACCACTGGACCACCAGGGAAGTCCCAAAAGAAAAAATTTTGAGCTGAGAAGTCTGCATTGGTCCTGTGTGTGCCTCCTCGTGTTCTGAGAGAAATTCTCCAATTATTCTTGTAGTCCTAGGGCAGGAATGAACACAAACATCTTACCTGCATCAGACACATTCAGAGTTGTTTACCAATGTAAGTTGCTGCAAAATCTAAAGGAAAAGGAGAGGAAGAATTCAGTAATCCATCTTGTGAGTCTGTAGTTCTTTGCTTTGATTCCCTCCTGCATGAAGTCCATAGAAATGTGATTATTTCAAAGACTTGGGTCAACTGTCATTGTTACCAGACAACCTGGCAGGTCTGCAATTGTCCCAGTTCCTCGGGCTTCCAGGTAAGTTACCAGGAAATGGCATCCGATTTCCCCAGTTTCGGGACTGTTGGGCAGATCTCTTTTCTTGTTCAATGAGTCTAAGTAGGTTTTCTTTTCCCCCTGTATCAGTAAATTACTCACCTTCTTCAGACTTAATCCTCATGAATGAACCTCACTGCTAATTCCACTCTTTCAGAATCAGGTATCTCCACAGGGCTGGTTAAGATCTTACTTCTTGCCCACTGGACGTAAGGTTCTCTAGGGAAATTGAATGTTGTAAACAAAGCAGCAGGGCCTAACGGATACATGTGTACTGAGCACCAACTGGACCCAGTGCCCTCCAGTGTAGCATGGGCCGGGGGAGAGGGGCATGGAAACCCCACAGAAGAGGGTGCGGAGTCCCTGGGAGGAGGGCTTGGAGACTCCGGGCGGGGAAAGGGCTTGGAGAGCCCCGGGAGGAGGACACCCCCGGGAGGTGGGCTTGGAGACGCCGGGAGAGCACGCACGGCTGGGCGAGGACACACTTCAGACGAAGACTTGGAGACTCGTCGGGTTCTGCGGAGGGCAGGGGAGGAGGAGGGGGCAGGCAACAGCGGGTGCGCCGCGGACGCCCTCAGGTCCCCGTTCCGTCCCGCTCGGCGCTCGGCCTCCGATTGCTCAGGCCTGGCCACCAGACCGGAGGTCGACGGCGGAACGCGTCGCTCCGCGTCCCCGGCCGCGCTGGTCTCGCGCTAACTCTCGCGGCGCTCGTCCCGGGCTCGCGGCGGATCCCGCGTTCGACCCGGCTCCGCGGCGGCCTGGACAATGGTACCTCAGAGGAGGGGCGCTCCCAAGGCGCCCGAGGGCAACCGGGCAGCTGACCGCCGGCGCCCGAGCAGGTACTGGGCAGCTCCGGGAGCGCGCGGACGGCGGCGTGGGCGGGGCCTGGTCGAGGGGGGAGGGGCCTGGTCTGGAGGGGCGGGGGCGTGGTGTGGCGGGGCTGGGGGCGTGGCCCGGCCAGGAAAGGCTGGACCTAGCGTGGGCGGGGCCTTTCCCGGGACGGGCCTGCAGTGTGGGTGTGGCCTGGCCTCGAGGGGCGTGGTGTATGCTTGGGCGAATCGGGCTCTAGAGGGGTGTGGTCTGTCTGGAGAGCGTGGCCTGAAGAATCCCGCGAGGCCCGCGCCAGGAGGGTCGGGGCTGGGTGGGGGGCGGCCCAGGACGGGGCAGACCGTCGGGAATCTTTTCTGACCTCTCTCACCCATGTGTACCAGGGGGGCCTGATGAATGAAAAAGTGATCTCATCACGTAGCCTTCGAGGGGATTCTACCTGAAGCTTTAAGAGCCAGGGGTGTATTTTAATCATTCCAGGATAAATTGTCGTTGTGCTTGCCCCATGGGCCATGGACCTTGCTCCAAATCCCCTTCTGTTTTGGCAAGATTCTAGGGGTGCAGCTTGAGCGAGCTTACCCTGAACAGGGGTGCTTATTTTGAGGAGACCTCCAGGGGAGTGTTGCATCCGAATCTGGCCCAGGAGGCTGTTTTTTCCCCTCTTGTCTCTGTCCCTTCCTCTCTGTCCCTTTCTGTCTCAGCAGCCGGGCTGTTCCAGGCGAAGGTGTCACCCACAGCTTTGCACCTTCAGTTAGGGTTCCAGCCCCTGCTGCTGAGATGGGCGGGCAGTCTCCCTGCCCCATTCGGAATTGGGGAAGAGAAATGATGGGGCCACCGGAGTGAGGTGTCCACCCTGGTCTAATTAGAGGAGACCAGGTGGGCTGGAGGCTAGACAGCAGTTCTAGGAGTGGGGGTGGGGGTCTTTGTGTTCTGGGCACCTATGCTCCCTGTTTAAAATGATCATGTATTCACCCAACCTAGTCTGAGTGAGCTGTGCCCACCTTGGGATTTATTTAATCGGAATTTGTGTGTTATATATATAGCAATTTGCAGTGTGGAGAAACATAGAAAAATAGAAGGCAGGCTATCTGCTTTTAATCATATACTTGAAGACATGAGGTGCACCTCCTGAAAGGATGCCTGGATCTCTTTTCTCATTTCTGCCAGTGCTTCAAGCCCTTCACATTTTTCTTAGATAACAGAGTGCACGGCTACTCAGTTACACACACGTGAAAACACACGTGCATGTACACAGACACACATATGCATGGTTATATACCACCCAAACACACATAGACACACATGTGCACACACACACAGACATGCCTACAACTTCTGCACAGGCAGTGTGAATCCCACAATTAACCCGGGTGGTACAGAAAGTGTCTTACTGGTGAATCATTTCTGTTGTACTTGTATTCTCTTTGTGGCTGGCTGGTGGTTTTAGTGAAGTGGGCTTGACTCATGCTTAACTTACTTCACATTGTGTGTGTGTGTGCACGCACACATGCACAGGCATGTGCACTGGGACCATATGCCTGGGGTTGTGGCAGTCATTTTTGGATGCAGGCAACGTGATCGGTGCCACAGACTCTGCCAGGACCTCACAGACAGGTTCTCCATGGGCCTGGCCAGGCTGGGAGGAACACCAACAGGCAGTTCATCTTGTTGCCCTTGGGAGCAAGTGAGCCCTGTCTGGTCATATGGGGTGAGGGGCACGTTCCCCACCACATCCTCCCATGCTGGCGCGTGCCTCTGGATTGATTGAGAGTAGCTCTAACAGCAGCCAGCATGGGAACAGTTTAAGGCTGTAACTAAGGGTGGGTGTGGTCTCTGGTCATTGTGGTCTCTGGTCATTGTGGTCTGCATTTTCAGCACATGCAGGTGCATTTGGGTGACCACAGCTGTTTTCTGTTCTCAGCACCAAGAGTGTCCGGGCGCCTCGGGATGTGTGGAAGAAGTGGCTGAGAGTTGCCGTCCTGGGGGCCTGCACCACGTTCGTTGCGCTCCTGCTCTGGGGCAGTCTGGGGGGTGATGACAGCATCACTGAGGTCCTAGCTCATCGAAGTGAGGTCCTGCCAGGCAGGTTCATTGAGGTTCCCTGCTCCGAGGACTATGACAGTCACCGAAGGTTTGAAGGTACATGATGCCGAGGTGATCCGGGAAAGAGCAGCATGTTAACATGGAATTCAGTGTGTTCAAAATGCGTCTTTTTTTGCTACAATGAATTGATGGGAATCAGGTTGAAAGTAGTGTGGAGGTGGCGTTGGGCAGGTGACCTTCCTCACCCCCCGCTGCTGCCCCCCCGTCCCCCGCCCCCGGTTGGTTAGCCCACACATGGACCCGGAAGTGTGGGTGTTTCAGGCCCTGCCTGTGCAGGGGCAGGCCCACTGGTCACTGCCCAGGCCTCATTGCCCAGGCCGTGGCCAGTGTTTCACTGAGGTCCCCCACACTGTGGGTGCCATCTGATGGAAGAGGCGGTTTGCCTGGAAGGATGTAACAGAACTGGGATGATAGTAATGAGCAAGTGGAACCCAGAAAAGGCATTTTCTGTCTTAGGGTGTTGTAACTGCAGAAGATGTTGCAACAGGGAACGTAGATACCAGAGGCCCTTCCCCCATGTCGTGTGCCCCATCCCAACGCCTGACTCCTCTGCTCGAGGGCAGCAGTTTTAAAAACCTAACCAGAGTGACTGGGTTTTAAAGACAAAATTCAGTTTATTTTTCTCTTCAGAGCAATGCTTTGGACTTGAACCAAGAAAATATTGCTAAATCCTTCCACCAAGGGGCGCCATTGTGATGCACACAAGCTGGGTTTAGACGAAGGGAGGCAAAGACGCGCCCAGGGAATGGGGGCTGCCTTTCCCTTCAGGGGGTCAGGAAAGTGGATAGGTTCTGTTGTGGGCATGCTCTCTCTGTCTTGGTCAGCTTTTTCACTCTAAAGTCACAGCTTTTGAGAACGTATTTTTCCTACCCATTTAATAATTTATCAACATTAAAAACAGTTGGAATGAGGTAGAGGGGGAGTTAGTGGAGACGGGTATGGGTTTTCAGTTGGGAAGATGAGAATGTTCTGGAGATAATGATGGGGATGGTTGTACAACAACGTGATCATAGTTAACGCCTCTGAACTGTACACTTTAAAATGGTTAAAATGGTAAATTTGGGGTTATATATATTTTACCAAAAAAAAAAAAAAATGGTGGAGTGTGCATTAAAGCCTCTGGACTCCCCATCCCTCGCCCCTCTCTCCTCCTGTAGCTGACAGGGGCTCCGCCTGCCCTGGGCCTGTGTGTCTGGGTGGTGTGTGTGCGTGTTTGCAGCGTGTGCACTCGTGTATGTGCACTGACATTGTCAGCCACTCACAACTCACTTTCTCACCAAATTATGCTTTTGATGCTCATTCACGTTGAGCCTATTGTGTCGCTGCTGGATTGTCTTCTTGAACTTCTGTCTCGCCGTCCCCAGTTACTGGGAACGGCGAGGCAGGGTCCCCACTGAGACTCTGGGTCTGGTGGCCGCTTCGCCGCCAGAGGTGTTTGAGGCGATGTCACTTGGTGCTTTTGTTGCCCCTGCATCTTCCTGGTGAAACTGTTCCTGTTATCAATCTTTTCCCCTCTCACAATTCTTTTGTGTTAAAATGTATTTGTTGATATGATGTCGCTCCCCAAGCTGTCTTTTGGTTATCGTTGTTTTTGCTTTTACCTTCAACTTTTATAAAAAGCATTTTTGTGTCTTAATAAAAACACCTATATTAATATATTGTATTTAGCTCTGTGGAACTGAGGCACCCCTCCCCTAATGACCCCCACGTAGAAGTTTATTTTTCCCACATGATGAGACCCAGAAAAAGGCACCCCAGGCCAGCCTGGCTCCCTGTAAGCGCCCCAGGCCGAGCGCCCCAGCTCTGCCACTCAGCATGTGGCTCACATGGTCCCAGGACAATCGCTCCACCTCCAGGCATGTTCCAGGCAGGAAGAGAGAAAGGAGGATGAAAGCTAAAGGTCAGCCAGCCCAGTGTGTCCTGAGAGTGTCCCAAGGCCAGGGGGTGGCCATGAGGGTGTCTCATCGGCCAGGACATATCCTAGGGCCCACCCAGTGCAAGGCAGCCAGCCTGCCCTTGGCGCCAGGATACCAGGGGCTTGCTAAGCTTGTCCATCTCTGGTGCTCTGCCTCATCCTGGCCCCATCTACCTGACCCTGGCCCTTTCCACCCTGACCCTGGCCTTGTCCACCCCAACCCAGTGGCAACCCTGGCCACTTTAACCCTGGTCCTGTCCACCCTGGCCCTGGCCGTGTCCACCCTGGCCCTGTGCTCCCGACCCTGGCCACTTTCACCCCGACCCTGGCCCCATCCAAGCTCCCCCATCCTCCTCCCTCTAAGCAGCTCAGTCCTGGGTGCAGAGGCAGGAGGAAGCAGGGTAGAGTGTGTGGTGACCACCTTGGGGCAGCTTTGCCAGGCCCTGCAGAAGGACAGTGACTACAGTTGCAAGCACAGCTTTGGTCATCCAGGAGGCACTAGCCAACGGGTCTGGATCTGTGGTCAGTGATGGTTCTAGAATACCGTGGATGCCGCCTCTGGGCTGTTTTCTCAAGGGTGGGCAGAGTGTCAGCTGCTTCAGGAGTGACCCACCTGGTGTGGCGCTGCCAGGACCCACCCCCTTCTGGTGAGATGTGTGCGCTGCAGGGGGTCTGCTTGTACTGGAAAGTCACCGTTGCTTCTCTGAAATTCACATCTGACCGAGTGGCCTATATTTTATTTGCCAAACCTGCCCCCCTAATCCCATGGAAGGCAAGGCCCCATCCCACAAAATTCCGTTGTCCCTGGGGAGGGCCGCCCACAGGTGAGTCCTTGACAGCAGCGGGCAGCTCTTTAGTCGGGGTTCAGCGGGGTTGGTGTCTCATCCCAGCTCAACTCTCTCCAGGCTGCTCCCCGAGGAAATGTGGCCGGGGCGTCAGCGATGCCATCATCACCAGGGATGAAGCCCGAAGGATTCGCAGGTACACGTGTCTCTGAGTTTCTGTCCTGAACGAGCAGGAGAGTGGGGCTGTGGGTGAAGCACAGGGAATTACTACTAAAAGGATGATTTAAAGAAATTCATTAGAATTCCCTAACAATTCCCCTTTGCACTTCCAAGGCAAAGAGGGGCTTTTCTGATTTCCAGGAGGAGAGGCTGTTGTCATCAGTGATGTGGTTGCTGACGGAACCTTCCAGAGGCCTGGGCCCTCTCCAGAGGCAGCAGTTCTGGCCTAGTGGGGAGGTTGGGGGGATGCTGTCCCGTCAGCCATTGAGGGGCCCAGCAGGTGCCTGTGTAAAGACAGTGTGTTCACCCAGCAGCCCCAGGCGGTCACTAGACTATTTTCGTCTCCTCTCCAAAACTGGTTGGGATAGCCCTTCTGCCTCCTAGCCGTGACTCATGACAGGGCAGGAAGTCTTACTCAGAAGTAGTTGGCACTGGATTCTTCCTTATTGTCTTTTAAAAACAAGATCTTGAAGCTCTGATTTTCCAACAAGGAGTTCAGACCCAAGCATGTGCCCAGTGGAGCAGCGTCTGGTCCGCATGCCGAGCTGTGTCTTGAGGGGAGATGTTCCTCCTGTTTCTAGATAACATTGTAGAGGCTGGTTGGGTGGGGAGGGTCCCTGGTGTGAGGGATGGATCCAGCCCCCAGTCAGTTTCCCGGGCGGCCATGAAACATCTGTCAAAGGCACCAGAAGCCCCTGCATCTTTGGTGACGTGGGTGGTCCTGTGAGCTCCAGCACAGGCCACCATGTGGCCACTGCCTCCTGAGCTGGTGATTACAAAGGCTGCCCCCGCAGCCTGTGATGACAGGAGAGGGACCTTCCAGTCCAGAGGAACCCATTCAACTCAGCACCAGGTCTCTGAGCTAAAGATGGAAACTAAGCCCACTTGTCCCCAAGCTATGTCATACGTGGTTAAGGAGATGGTGACAAAATATTAACATTTACTCACTTAGCTTGAAAGTCAAGTCCTTTGGTCCAAATGTGATTTTGTCATAAACATTAAGCAGTCTGTTAACGTTGTGCTAGTTGTGCTGGTTGATATGTGTCTAGATGTATCATAGATGATGCTGTTAACTGAGTTCTGATTTAAGACGGTCTTCCCCACAGCATAGCTGAGAAGGGGCTGTCCCTGGGAGGATCGGACGGAGGGGTGAGTTGTGTGCCGTTCCTGCTTCGGTTTTCTTTTTACCCCTTTAACTTTGCTCTCCCTCCGAGGGGAAGGCGAGGGCACCGGGTGTTCAGGCCCTGCTCCTGGGAATGAAGTACCCCCTCCCTTCACAGGAGGGCTGCCTCGGATCACATCTTTGTGTCAGGCACCCTGGCTGGGGGCAGTGGGGGGAGGTCGTAGGCAGTGAATGAACAGAGCAGGTGACGAGCAGGGGCCCACTGAGGAGGGTGACGGCCCTGGGAATGGGAGAGCCAGCACACGCAGGAGGAGCTGGTGGGAAACAGTGAGGACCATGCAAGGTGGAGGAGGCTCCCACAGGTGCTGCATGGGGACTGTCATCCACCAGGCGAGACTGCAGGGGGTCTAACAGTGGCCCCTGAAAGATGCATCCACCCAGAACTGTAAATGGGACCTTACCTGGGAAAAGGGTCTTTGCAGATGTCATTAAGTTACGGGTCTCAAGATGAGATCTTCCTGGATTACCAGGATGGACCCTAAATCCAATGACAAGAGTCCTTGTAAGAGGAAGGCAGAGGGAGATTTGAGAGTGAAGAGGAGGCCGTGTGAAGATGGAGGCAGAGGTGGAGTGATGTGGCTCAAACCAAGGGACCCCTGGGACCACCAGAAGTCCAAAGATTCAAGGAAGGATCCTCCCCTGGCGCCTTTGGAAGGAGCGGGGCCCTGTCGACACCTTGATCTCGGCCTTCTGGCCTCCAGAGCTTGAGAGGATGAATTCCTGCTGTTTTAAGCCTACTGTTTACGGCAACCATGGGGAGCTCGGACAGGCCAATGCAGCTCTGCATCTCATCCGCTTCCTGGGCAGGCTTAGGAGTCCACCCCTGCGAGCACCTTACGTTGGCCGGAGTTCTCGTGTGGTCCCAAATGGGGATCTCCTCACCTGGCATGTGGGCCCGTAGGAAGATCCACTCTCCTCTGCATAGTTTGGTGATTATCTTCATGAGTCTTTTATTCTGCAGGCTCTTTCCTCTTGAGATCTGAAAATTAAGCTTCTCCTTTTATTTTGGTTCAGTTCAGGGGAATATTTATTAAAAACCTATTCGTGCGTGGACTCATCTTTTGCCCGGCGCTCAGCATTTACTCGGGAAGTTGTCTTGCAATGAATCATCCAGGTTTGATACCTTTAAGTGCAGTTAACGTTTTTAAAGCCCAAATTGTGTTCAGACGAACCCCTGGGCTGATCGCTGCATCCATGAGAAAAGACACCCAGACAGGGTAGAGGTGGTCCGTGCTGGCGCCCACTCCCCTCTCAAGACGTGGGAAGGCCCCCCGGAGGCAGGGTGGGCAGGGGTGGAAAACACTGGCTGTTCATTAAAGGGTTATGACCCAGCGATTCCACTCCTGGGCATTTACCCAGGAGAATGAGAGCATCTCCCACGATGAAATGCTGTCCCAGTGTCACAGCCACTTCATTTACAACAGCCCTAAGCTGGAAACAGCCCACGTGTCCATCTCCAGGTGAATGGACCAACAACTGACTCCTCCCCAAACGATGGGTGCCCCTTGGCCATGAGACAGTGGGCGGCGGGTACTGCACCGACGTGAGGGAGTCACAGGGAGGCAATGCTGAGTGAAAGGAGCCAGGCCAAGAGCGAAGTGCACCTTCGTGACTCCAGGGCCTCAGGTTCTAGAAAGTAACCAGCTGCTGTGGCAGAAGGCACCTGGGGAGGGGCAGGAGGGAGGGGTTGCAAAGGGTGCAAGGAAATTTGAGGTGATGGATGTGTTTCCTATCCTGGTAGTGATGGTGGTTTCACTGGTGCATGCCAGCATCAAAACTTACCAAACTGAACACTTTAACCAGGAGCAGGTCATTGTGTGTTGGTTATACCACAGCAAAGCTGGGGGAAGGGCTTGTTCTTAGACCCATGGAGGAACTGTATCTGTGGACTGTTTTCAGAATTTTAGACCAGAGAGTCTCCATTCTTAGGGCAGGAGAGAAATATCCGCCGTCACACACCTTTGTCCAAACGTCTTGACACCCAGCCCGTGTGCATCGTCGCCCTGACCCGGGTGTGCAAAGATGGGTCTCAGGAACACGTGTTTAACGTTGGTGGCTTTTAGAGCTCAGTCGCCTGCCAGGCAGCCCTCACGCCGCCCTGCCAACGTCTTTTCCAGGCGTCTATCCTGGACCTGCACTCGGGGGCCTTGTCTGTCGGGAAGCACTTTGTGAACCTGTACAGGTGAGAACCCCGGGGTCGGGGGTGGGGTGGGGTCTCTGCTCGTTTCTTAGCTGGAGACACCTGAGTGAGGCTTGCGTGTATGGATCAGAGCGGCTTCAAGTCTTGGGTAAACTGCGACGTTTGCCGTCGGGCCGAGGCCAGATGAGGACTGGAAGGTGCAGCTCTTCCGAAGGGCGGGATCCTTGCCAGCTAGCTTCAGGGAACAGCTTAGTTAGGAATGGACCAAGGGGTGGGGTTGGAGGGAGAGGTGGGAGAGGTGAGCGGCAGGCCAGGCTCCTGAGAGCTGCCTCCTGAGAAGCTTTGATCCTCCCCGAGGGCCAGGAGAAGCAAGAGATTCCCCCAACCTTGATAAATGTCACCCCACCTGCCAGGTCCCTCCCTCCCACCCTCCTCCCTTTTATCACACAGTTATCACTGTAGAAGGAGCAGCTCCAAGATAATAAGGACCAGCTGGTTTTCAGGGACTTGCTGGTTAACTGAAGGAAAGGCTGAATTTAAAGGAAATAAGGAAACATTAATAAAACATCACATTTGTCAATACTCATTTTTTCACAGATACTTTGGGGATAAAATACAAACTATCTTCTCAGAAGAGGACTTCCAGTTGTACCGGTGAGGGAAGGAATGCCCAGGTCAGGAAGGAGGAAGGTGGCGGCAGGGCTGGGAGTGCTGGGGTCAGTCCTGCAGAGAACTGGCCCTCAGGTTCCTGGGTGTGCACGTGATACCCTGTCCCACGTGTGCGGACCTGTGTGTGCATCTGTTCACCTTTCACCTTTGCCAGCCCTTGTCTTTCTGTAGTGTTACCGAACCCAGGTCCAGCTGCTCGCTGCTCGAAAGCCAATTCTTGAGAGACAAGTGTTGGTGGGGAAGGAAAGGTTGCTTTATTTCAGGGGCCAGCAACCGGGGGAGAGGGTGGACTCCTGTCTGAGAACCAACTCCTGATTGCTGCTCAGGGGACAGGGGCTTTTAAAGGGGAGTTTCAGGGTTATATAGGCAGAGAGAGGGAGCAGAACAGCATAGTCAGTTCTGACAGTCAGCTTGAAACCAGTAATGTGGTCTGACCAGCGTCATCTTGGTTAAGTACAGTTAATCTTTAGTTCCAGGGTTTGTTCCCATTTCTCTGAGGCCAGTTCTCGGAATTGTGTGAAGTGGAGTAGCTTATGTCGTGGCTTCAATTTGGTCATCATGTAGTCATCCTCCTTCAACCTGGTGGGGGCTTCAGTATCTGCAAAACAGCTCACAGGATATGGCTCAGAATATTATCTATAGCCCTTGAGGGGGAACTAAAGGTCCTTGACTTTGCTTAATGACTAAACTATTATTATTTGGTCTCATTTGACTGTTTTCCTTTGTTTCTGCATTTTCTCACTTCTCTGATTAAACTTATTCTTTGGCTAAAGTGTTTCCACAGACAAAAGGCAGGCTGAGAACATGGGGGTTGGGGGCAAGGACCAGAGGGTCCTGCTCCGTTTCAGTGTCACATGGTGCGGGCCCTATGGGCCCGGGGAGAATTCTTTCCTGTGTGGCTGACACCTGTGTCGTCTCGGCAGGGACCTGCGGCAGAAGGTCCAGCTGGCAATCGCCCAGGCATTTGGCATCAGCGCGTCCTTGTTGCACCTGACGAAGCCCACCTTCTTCTCCCGCATCAACAGCACGGCGGCCCGCACGGCTCATGACGAGTACTGGCACGCGCACGTGGACAAGGTGAGTGAACCTGGGGCTTGTCCACCACGGCCCAAGCTGGGTGCTGTCTGTTCACGTGGTCAGGGTTTTAGAAGTTTCCTCTCTCACTGATGAGGTCGAGGAGATAAGATTTGTTTCTCGTGTGATGAGGTGACAGAAGACTGTGAAAAGCACGTTACAGAACAGTGAGGGCCTGATGGGGACCATCCTTTGCTACTTGTTCCCACACGCAGAGCTGTCTCCACCTGAGCTTCGTCGGATGTAACCTGACCCGGCCTTGATTGACCTGGCCTTTCTGTCGTGTGGTCTCTCCTCGGGCCTGCGTCCCGCACCCTGCCCAGGAGGCCCCCTTCTTCCCACTTTTCACCTTTCCTTGGGAAGATTTCTCGACCACTCCAGATTCTGCAGATTCCCCTTTCTTGATCTCCTGCTGTTCCCTAGACACAGTGGCGCCTAATCAGTCTGCGGTCCTGGTCAGCCACAGCTGAAGCCCTCTCCCGCCTGCATCGCAGCCACTGCCCCGCCCCACTCAGCCAGCACACGCAGCGTGGCGCCAGGGGACGGTTGGCCACGGAAACGTCTGAGGGCTGTTGGCGGTCACCCCAGCCGCGGGTGTGCTCAGGTGGCCCAGATAATCTCTGTGTCGCTTGACCCTGGAACACAGGAAGCGAAGTGAAAAGTAAGCAGAGGGTTTGGGCAGAAGCTCGCAGGTTGGGCTTCTGCCTGAAGTTCAGTCAGATACGCATGTGTTTATTTCATCTCGACTGTCTGAGCTCAGTGGAGGAGGGGAGCACGTAAGTGTGGTTAGTGAGATTGAGGAACCCAGTATTTAATTAAATTAACTTAAATTGAAGTAGCTTTATGTGGCCAGTGGCTTGTCTGAGCCAGTGCAGCTTGGAGGGCTCGATGGAACTCGGGTTGGAAGTGTGGGCTTCACCCTAAGGGGGAGTACAGTGTCTGCTCGTTCTCTTCCCATGGGCTTAAGGTTGATCAGTGGGTTCGGTCTGATCCATCCACGATCAAGCCTCCTGTCCACCCTCACTTCATGGCTCTGGCAGCCATTGACCCATTGATAACCATTGCCCAGGTGCATTATTTCATTAGGGGACCAGGACTGAGACCTTCAGTATAAGATCATCGTAGATATTGCAGAGGGAAAAACAGGGTTTTATGGGGTTGAGGGCAAAGACGACGTGTGTGGAGGACAGACAGGTTCGCACAGCAAGGAGCCTCATGCGTGGGACGGAGTCCGGAGAATTTCCCTGCAACGAAGGAAGAGCAGCCCTCCATGTACCGGGAAGTGTGGGTTCAGGAAAGACAACACTGAACGTAGCCTGGTTTGGTGATCCAGCTTCAAAGGAAGAAAGATAAGGAAGAAATTCTTCAGGCAGAGAAAACGAGTCAACAGTGACAAGTGGGGTAGCCTCAGACATCTCAGAGCCAGGAGACCTTGGGACAGGGTCTACAGGACCAGGGTGGCTATAACAGCCAAGGGGTCACTCACGCATGGACACAGCAAAAAGACGTACTCGCACAAGGGGACCCCATGCATCTGCTCCTTCCCTTGAAGCTCTCCAGCCTCTAGCTCAGGACAGCTCAGGCCCCGCTGGCCTCTGCCATCCCATCACCTGCCATTACCTGCCTCCTTCCCAGGTCACTGTGTTCATGTGGGTTTGGGGTGGTTCCTTTGCAGAATCTGAGCTGGGTGGGTAGGAGAGGGTCAGGCTCCTGGACACCCCCCGCCCCCGGGTCTCTTTTATGTTTTATGCAGGTAGTGGACATGAGGTTCACTGCTGAAGCGATTCAGAAGCACTGCCCTGGGCTGTTCTCAGGTTTAGGTCACTTTGATGTTTGTTTGGTGCCCTGATGCTGGATAAGGGGCCCCTAAGTGGGGTCTTGGTGGGGGAGGTGGAGGGAGCTCAGGTCTGTGTAGAAAGTCCAGTCCCACAGATGGCATGGTACTGAGTTCATGAGAAGGTGACAGGGACTCAGTCACCTTGGCAGGCTTGCTGCCTCTCCCTCCTGGTCAGCCCACCCTCTCTCAGGAGATGACCACTGTCACGGTGATGGTGGTCTAGCTGGTTGCAGGGGGAGCAGGGCTTTTGGACTTTTTGAGCCTTGATCAAATGTGTTATGGATATTGACCTGGGGCTTCTGTGTACCGCTCCCATGGTGCCTACAGGCGTCAGTAAAATCATTTAAGAATCTATTCCTAAACACAGGAGCCTTGGGCTGTGCGATAGGGCACTGGTAGGATGACTTTGGGCTGCTGTCCTCGGACTCTTTCATTCTTCCTTATCTCTTACCCCAGTCTTACTAATTGAATGATTCCTCAGGCTGGGAGCTGTTATCATGTGATTAAAATTCCTTGTACATGCAAGTCACTATCTTTGCGTGGAAAAAAAAAAAATAGCCTATCTCACTGATTCCCTCTAATAAGTAGGTGCTAATTTGTATGAGTTCTTATGTCCTTGGAAACAACACCTGCTTCACATATTACAGACAGCAAACTCCTCTATCTCACATTGAAATCAAGCTCTTCATGTGGCACCCCTTACCTATAGTAAGTCCTGAAGATCCACAGATGGGACAACTATCCGGCCACCTCCCGTCCCGGACTTCAAGGGGTCCTTGGGAAACAAATGATAGTGCCTCCTGTTTACATTATATCCAGGCCCAGAGGGTCCACGCTCCTATGAGCCCAGAGCACAGATTTCACCCCCCATCCCCTGCTTTCCACCGCCCATGCCATCTTCCAAAAGAATGTCCACGCAAAGAGGACCAGACAGGAAAGGACAGACAGTGTAGCGTGGGCACTGGGTGGTGGTGGTGGGGAGTTAGTGTTTAATGGGAACAGAGTTTCAGTTTGGGAGGTTGAAGAGTTCTGGCGATGGTCGGCGGGGGTGGGTGCACAGCAGTGTGAATGTGCTTAGTGCCCCTGAGCTGTGCACTCAACGATGGGTAAAGTGGTCAATTGTATGGTTTGTGTATTCTACCACAATTTAAAAGAAAGCTTGGGGTGCCCACATCTGGAGAAGGAGCGGAAGCACCACCTTTGCTCCCTGTGCTGACGCGGGAGGGTCCTATTGGTGGGTGGGTGGGTGGCGTGGCGGCCCTGGGGCTCACGCGTGTGGGCTTCTTGGCGTGGGCTGCGCCTCTGACTGTGTGGGAACCAGGCAGGACCGCACGCCTGTGCTCAGCAGAGGGTTTTCTGTAGTTGGGAGGCAGAGCGAGGCCTGGGTCTGTCCCTCCCTGAGGAGCGTGTCCTCCCACAAGCAGACGGTGACACGCCCTCACGCTCTGCCCCGCAGGTGACCTACGGCTCCTTCGACTACACATCGCTGCTGTACCTCTCCGACTACCTGGATGACTTCGGTGGTGGGCGGTTTGTGTTCATGGAGGAGGGGGCCAACAAGACGGTGGAGCCGAGAGCAGGTAGGACTCATGGGCGGGCGTTTCCCGGGATGCAGCGTTTACGGTGTGTCCAGTGTGTCCATGGAGCACATTCGTCAGAGGAGGAAGTGGGTGTGGCCACGGTCACTGAGTCACTGCAGAGTGAGTTCCCAGAGCCAGCCCCCACTCCATCCCCTGTAGTGACTCAGAAGCTTAAGACAGACGGATGAGGCAGTGATCCTCACCTAATGTTGGTAAACCACACCCGACCTGGTGGTCCCAGAGCTCCCGCTGCCCCCAGCCCAGCTCGGACACTCAGTGCTGCTCAGTGAGCATGTGTGGAGCGAGGAAGCGTCCCCTCTCCTCCCCAGGTTTTGGGGTGGGGAGGGGCGGGGATCCCCCAGGGGCTTCCTGAGGGGCAGCCCAGGCCCCGGCCCAGCCCCAGATGAGACTCAGAGACAGAGCCAGGCCATTTGGCTCCGGCCTGGGCACCTCGACTGTGCAGCACCACTCACCTGCTGCCGTGGCTCACCCGACCCCACTGCGTCACCCTGCTTACTGGGTGTGTAGCTGTGTCCGCTTCCGCCTGGCAGCAGGCAGCTCAAACCAATGAGGCTGTCCACCTGTGTTGGTTTAGAATGTTCCCGTCAGCCATGAGGCGGTCCTGCAAGCCACTGAGTCCAAATGCTCCTTGCAGTGGCGCTGAATCCACGCAGAAGTGGCTTGGACATCAGAAGGTGTAGAAAGGAAGTTAAACAGCTCAGGACTGGCTCTCTTCCCTCAGGGGGTGAGTGCTGGAGAGGGGCAGACCCAGGCGCAGGTCAGTGGGCAGGAGGGGCTCAGAACGCCCTGCAGCTCCAAGGCTTTAATGGACCAAGAGCCAGAGAAGCTGCTGGTGCTAAGGCTGGGGGTCACATGTCACGTGCTTCTGGGAGGTGTCCAGGAATACTTGTGGACTAAGAGGAGAAATGCAGGTGGGTTCCAAAAACGGAGATGACTGTATTTTTGGTTACTAAGTTGCCGAGCTAAATCCTGCTTTAAAGAAGTGGGTGATAATCTAATAGCTGTTTACTGAAGAAAATAAAAAGCCAGAAAGCACTGTTCATGAATGCCGAAAGTTTCACGTTTCTGGGGTTGGGTGGGCCGTCGCCTCCGTGTGAGTGTTACGCCTTGTAGGGTGAGTTACCAGCGCTGGCCTGCTGGTCACTGCGCGGGTGGTGATTTCATGCCAACAGTTTCCTCCTGGTTCTGATGACTGGTGGCCTGCCCTCGGGTTCTTCCTGGTGTTTGTGTCGTGCCCGTCATTGTGTTGATCACTCTGGACTTGGGAGCTGTCAGAATAGGTGTGGGGCTTAACTACTGGTGCATTAAAAAGGAAAGAAGGTCTTAGGCAAGATTGTGAGCCCTTGTGGGCCTTTCCTCAACAAGCTATCACGTTGACGTTGGGTTGGGTCAGCAGATTGCCGTTCCGGGTCAACAGGACGAGAGTCACTAACTCTGTCCCATCTGCACAGACGTCACCGGGAGCCTGGCGTTTGGCGGGGAGCGTGATGCAGCTGCTCTGACAGGCTGTGCCAAAGAGGTTATCATTTTCCCTAGAAGAGTTCATTCTCTCTTATGGAAATTAACAGGAAAATATGCTGAATGTTTTCAGTTTTCCCACTTACTTTCCAGAGCCCTCCGTCCCCTCCTGTGCATCCAGGTTTCCAACAGGTACATTCCCCTTCCGCCTCAGCATTTCTTGGAGAGCAGGTCTGCTGGTGATGGTTTTTCTGAAAATGTCCTTATTTCACCCTTTTTTCTAAAAGATATTTTCACTGGATGTGAAATTCTGGATTGATGGGTTTTTTTCCTTTTTCTTTAAAAGCATCATCCCTTTCCTCTGGCTCCCCTGTTGCTGTCACCGCTGTCACTGCCCCACAGTAGCTGCCTCTTTGCTCTGCCACCTCCAGGATGTTCTCTAATCTCTGGTTTCATCAGTTTGACTATGATGTGCCTCAGTGTGGAGTTGTTTGTATTTATCCCACTTGGAGTATTTATCCTGCTAAGCTTATTGGATTAAAAGTCAAAGTTTCGTCACATTAGGGAAGTGTTGGTCATTATTTCTTCAGATCGCCTTTTCCTGCCCCAGTGTGAACCCCTCCTCTCTCCGAGGCTCCAACGTGAACGGTGGACGGTTTCCTCTTGTCCCACAGGCCACGAGGAGCTTCACTTTTCCTCAGTCCTTTTCTTCTCTGTTCTTTGGTGCCTCTGTTTGCAAAGTGCGCAGAAATGCTGGGGTGTGGGGGGGGCGCCCAGAGACCCCCACTCTTGCTGTAAGTCGGCGACATTTGATAACTGTGTCTGCAGTGGGGTGGCGACAGAGGCGTGCACAGATGGCGTGGATGGGCAGACGGGCCTGGCTACGTGTCTGAGGTCTCAGGTGTGACTAAAAGTGGAAAGACTGAGGGCAAAACGTCCTTTAGCAACGTGAGCCTCAGAAAGTGGCGTGACTCCAGATTGCTCTGGGAAAGAGTGTTTCCTTCAGGTCAGGGGCGGCCTGGCTGGTGCAGAGGAGGGTCTGAGTTCTTGGTGTCCCCGGGCCCCCATGCAGAGGTTTCCGTGTGTCACACGATTTCTTTTGCTCCCTTGTTTCCGGGCAGAGCACGGTTCTCTGTTTACAACCAGAAAGCAGCAGACTCTGGGGTAGACTTTTCTCCTCTCTCAAAGATTTAGCAGTTGAGTTCCTGGCAGTGACCTTCTGAAGAGAAATGAAGTTGTCATGGGACATTTGGGGCAGGGCCGTGTGGCGGTGACGTGGCGCCTACAGGATCCCGGGGCTCCTCCCACACGATTCTGTAACGGTCAACTCGTTTGTCCTAAAAAATCTATGGTGGGTGTATGAGACCAGTTAAATATGGAAGCCCATAAACACGGGGTTCTCTGAACACAGGTGGGTGGAGGACCCCTGCTCCAGGACGCTCGGAAGCCGCCTCCCGAGTCCTGTCTTTAGCTGCCCTGGAGGGAGCTACAGGCGCTGGGTGTCTGTCTCGACACGCCTTCCCTGATCCGTTGCCAAAACATTGTCATCACCTCGCAGGGTTTGGTTTTGTTTCATGTGTGATTAGAAATAAGATCATAAAAAAAAAAAAAAGAAGATCATAAGGTGGGCCCGAGGAGGTCACATGGCTTGTAGAGGCCCCTGGGGGTGGCAGCAGGGCCTCACCCCAAGTCCAGGTTGCCCCACAAAGAGCCCGCGGAGGCTGGGCTGGGTGCTTGGGGTGCCCTTCGTCCTGTGCGAGGGCTCTCCTGCTGGTTTGTCTCCAACCCCCGCCTTCCTGCATCAGCTGTTTCTCCAGCCTGCCCGGTTGGTCGTGTTGCTGCATTGGCCTAAACACAGGTCCTCTGAGGCCCGGCCACACATATGGCCTTGAAGTCATGCTCTGCTCTCCTCTCTCCCAGGTCGGGTGTCCTTCTTCACCTCGGGGTCTGAGAACCTGCACCGGGTGGAGAAGGTTCACTGGGGCACCCGCTACGCCATCACCATCGCCTTCACCTGCGACCCTGACCATGGCATCGCGGACCCAACATTCACATAGCCCCGGGAGGCCTGTCCAGCAGCCCTGCAGGGAAGCAGCCATGCTGGCCACACACCCCTTCCCTCTCGCTCAGCCCATTTCCACTGAACAAGGTGCCTTACGAATCATCCTGAATTTTGATTTGCTAACATTTGATCATTTTTCAACTGTGAGTAAATGGAGGGAACCAGTTTCCCCTCACAGGCATCAGCGTTGGCTTTGCTATGCTGATGTGGGGCCCGGGAGCTGGCAGGGCCAACATGCCCTCCTTTTCTCAGGAAGGGATCCCGTGCCCGGGGTGGAATCCCCGTTTGTCAGCAGACAGAGTGTCATTACCCGGCCACTGGAGACTGACTTAAGTGTGGATGAAGCTGAGTGGGGCCAGCAGCCTCCACTCGGGGAACCAGAATCAGCATTATGGCACCTTGGAGAAGGTTCTGGGGGCAGGCGGCTCTGGGAGCAGCAGCTGGAGGGCTGATACTGCTGGATTCTGGGTGGAGGCGAACATCTGATGTTCTGGTGACTCTGGGCAGAGCCCCCAACACTGCTGGCCACTGAGAGTCACCCTGGCACCATGTTCATGCCAGGCTGGGCTCTGCCCCATCACCAGACAGGGTCCCTGACACAAGGTCCGAGGGTGTTCCCAGCGTGGCCATCCGCAGCTCGCCTGGGGCCTTCTGCCAAGCTGAGGGTCCGTCTGCTCAGGTTCAGGTCTTAGCAACCCTCTTCTCGTCCTGGAGCTGTCCATGCGTTTTACATAAAAGTAACAGGGGAGCCAGGAATAGTAAATAAACTGGTCATGGGGGAAGCCTGGGTAGCGCGGCCCCAAGATAAGGGCAGCATGTCCATCAGTTGGCTTCTGCCAGGGTCGGGCAAGGTCCCAGGGCCGCCCCACAAAGCAACTGGCCTGGGGTTTGGGCATCTTCTGGGAGAACAGCTGATCACCCGCTGTGAGTGCAAAGGGATCCCCAGAAATGGCTCTGGGAGCAGGACTCTCCCGGCCACCCTGACCCAGGAGCCTCAACACTTTCCCCTTCGCCCACCCAGCATGGACCTGTGGACACGGCCACCGCAGCCCCACATGCTCCCCACACTCTGCAGTCACAGGGCTGCTTGGGCTCATACAGAAAGGGGCAGCATTCCTGGACCCTGGGATGAGCCA
Source organism: Grampus griseus (assembly GCF_964374135.1). Taxonomy (NCBI): domain Eukaryota; kingdom Metazoa; phylum Chordata; class Mammalia; order Artiodactyla; family Delphinidae; genus Grampus; species Grampus griseus. The sequence goes on along the minus strand of NC_139014.1, from coordinate 12,418,616 downwards.
TTTGCGTGGCACCTGAGGAGGCTCCATGAGGGTCTGGAAGCCAGGACCCCTGGGTCTGCCCCTTGGTTTGCCGGGTGTCCCTTCTGCACCGTGGTGATGATATGCGTGTCTCAGGGCTGTAGGGGCCGAGCTTCCACGTGCAGACAGTGGCTTGGGATCTGCTCCCTTTTGGGTCATGGTTGCAGTTTCCAGAAAGGCAGGGCCACCACCCACATGATGGCCTGGATCGTGGTTCCTGTTTTTAAAGGACTTTGGGCAGATCTGGGAAGGATGAAGCCCACGCTCTGGGTGGCGGGCAGGGCTGACCTTAGGGTTGGCGATGCTTTGGGGACACTGTCTCTAGGCTGGACCAGCCGGCCTCAGTCCTGTGCAGGAAAAGCTACCCCTTCCCAACCAGGTTGTCCTCTGGCTTCTCCTGTCTTGGCTTTTCAAAGGTTTGTTGCTCTGGTCTCAGGTTGGGATGCGAATTCCGACAGGAGAGCCCCATGCAGGCCTCACTTGGTTCTGTAACCTTCACGTTACTGAATGACGCCTTACCCTCGGCGTGAGGATGGGCAGACGTTCTCGGGTATTCCACAGCCCACTTGGCCACTCAGTACATTTAAGGAGGGGGCGGTCTGATGGTTTAGTTGTGGTTAAAGTGCTTTGGAAATAAGTAAGTTATTGGTTTTAATTGACATTCTTTGCTACTTTTCCTGTTCATAATCATCACAGAGGTACTTGGACAAAGAAATAAAGATATTTGGGCAAAAGCAAGAATGTCCTTCTTTTTAGAAATTCCCTGGCGGTCCAGTGGTTAGGATTCTGCACTTTCACTGCTGAGGGCATGGGTTCAATCCCTGGTCGGGGAACTAAGATCCCACAAGTCACTCTGCGTGGCAAAAAAAAAAAAAAAAAAAGAATGTCCTTCTTTTAAAATAAGAGAAGATACGTAGCCCATGCCGGTGACCTCCAGACGCGCTCACCTGGGGCCGCATGGGCATCTCCGTCCTACGGGACGGTCCTGACTGAGAGCAGATGTGGTGTGTTCCAGGGAGAAGAGGACGTTCCTGGCACATCCTCTGCTGAGTGATTTATTTCCTAATAAAAGTGTTTAGTCTGAATCAAAGAACACGAGCATTGGTCTCACTGCTGGAAAGAAGGGGTTTCCGCTCTGTCTCTCCTGGTGAGCTGGCCGCCAGGGCCAGGTCTGAGCACGGCTGAGCCTCCGTGAGAGCGGAAGCTGAAACATCAGGTCAGGAGCTGACCCAGTGGGACGGGGTCCGAGCCAGCTGCGAGTTACCTCACCTGCCCCGCGCAGGAGGAAATGGCAGAAGATCACAACGTGCCAGGGAGGGCGTCCAGGGAGGGCATGCAGGGCAGGTGTGGCCCCACCATTTGTGTGGGAGTTGGGCTCGGCCAGTGCAGGGAGGGTGGGGTCCCTGTGTCCACCTTGAGGCTGGGCACCTCCGCTGTGCAGGGCCTCTGCTTTCTCACCGGGTGGGCAGGTGTGGCTGACCTCTCGCCTTGCCTTGGGGTTCCGGGAGGCTCGGAAGGTGCTCGGCAGCGACAGACAGCGGGACCGGGCGTGAGCGTGGGCAGGCGGGAAGGATGTGGCTGTGGCATCCCCGTGATTAGGGCGGGGCCGGTGGGCAGGGGCCGCAGAGCAGGGCGCCGTGGCTTCGGGTGGTTGTCGCAGGGGCCACAGAGATGCCGCTGGCGGGACGGCATGGAGGTTGCTGTTTATAGAAATCTCCGCAGCTGCCCAGCCTGTCTCAGGGCTGGCCCCAGAGCAGAACACCAGCCTGTTTGTTCCCCTTCGAGTTACAACTGGAGCCACCTCGAATGGGATCCATGCTGCTTCTCAGTCCTGATCTTCTAATCCTGGGGCCACTTCGCGTCCGTGTTCTCTCCTCCAACATGGTCTTCACAAGAGAACTGGGGACCGAGCTGCCCCGGTCCCCACCAGCCCTCAGCCCCCAGGCAGCACTGACTCCCGGGCATCTCTTGGGCTTGTGCTGTGGGGCCTCGGGCGCAGGTACTGCTCATGCAGTCCAGGGAAGTGGTCCCAGCCACCAGCCCCCTAATTGGCGGCATCTCTGCCCCGGCCGCCGGGTACTGGCTCATTTGCCTTCTGAAGTCACAGCGTCTCAGAGCCTCTCACACCTTCTAGAGGTTTTCACAGGGAGGAAGAGTTTGGGGACACTTCTGCTTATCCCTGAGACTGGGGGCCAAGGCCCCAAGACCCCAGCAATGTGAGTCCTGAATGATGCAGCGTATTCCAGAAACCAAGCCAGTCACACCAAACTCAGGGCCCTGGCAGTGCTTAGCCTGGAAGGCAGGGGCCGGGGTGTGTCGGGGGGAGGCAGGTGGGGGCAGGTGGGAGCAGCAAGAGTTTATCCCCCAGCGTGTGTACAATCTGAGAAGTGTTGACAAAGTACAAAGCAGTAAGACAGAGAAAATGACAAAGCAGATTGAGGCCAAGCACGGGAGAACACCAGTGACCCAGATGTCAATCGAACTTCAGGCCTGAGGCTCCCGGTGGCCCCAGGGAAGAGGGAAACATCCTAAGTCCACATCCAACCCATCTCGGGGTCTCCTTGGATGTACTGACACATTAATACCAGTTTCTTATCTTGATCTTGAGTTTAACGCCCCCATTCTGCCCCAGGAATGGGCCCTGCAGGCTCCTGTCTACTAACTCGGCCCCTAGTAGCCCCTCTGTACCCCTGTTCACCCTCGGGGGCCTGAACCTCCCCTGCTGGCCAGCACACAATGCCCTGCAGAGTGGCAGGGGAGGCTCTGGACCAGCACTGATGGCTGTGCTCTGTCCTCTGCAGATCTGAGGCCCCACCTTTGTTGCAGCAAAAAATTAAAAAAAATAAAAAAATAGAAATGAGTAAACGGCCTTGGGCACGTACCAGCCAAACAGGCCTGAAAGAGTTAAGCAATCTCAGTTATTCTTTAGCTGTTACTACTAACACTTGTGGCTACGCTTGTCCTTCACAAAGCTAATTACTTTCTGATTCCATAGGAATTATACTCTGCACCTGGCGTCCTTCTCCCCTACACTTCCTTGTAGGATTCTGCATCTCAAAAGGAAGGTCACAGCGACAACTTCGGGGACACCAGACTGGGTCGCTGAGCTGCCTGACGCCAGCTTTTGGCTGAAAATTTGCAGAAGAAAAAAAAAAAAATACAAGACCTTCATTGCTTTGAGACTTATCACCTACCCATAGACCATGAGCCCTGGAATATAAAACTCTCTCCCTTCCCAGGAAAAGGGAGGCACAGTTCTCAAGGCGCTAGCCTGCTGTGTTCCCCCTTTGCCAGGCAAAGAATAAGAAAAGCTATCTTTCCCGTTCCTCCAAAACTCTGTCTCCGTATTTCTTTTCAGCATCGGTGCCCAGAGAGCCAGGATTCTTGGCATCACCTCTATGTTCCTTCCATCTCAGCACCCTTGAGGCCAAGCAGATCCCAATGGAGCTGGGGGTGCAGGTGAGCCCCCATTCCCGAGAAGCCCAGTGGGGGCTCTGGGAGGGCTGGGCCTTGCCTGCCCCAATGCAGGGCACCTCTCCCACCCTGCAGCATGTGGGTCATGGCTACCACCCCCCATCCCAGTGAACACACGAGGTGGAGGCTTGGAATCTTGCTGCAGCGCACACCTGGCCAGGTGCCCAGCTTGAGCCCCCTGTCCCCACCAGTTGTCCCTGGGTTTCCCAGGCCTGGGGGCATTCACCTGTCTCCTCCCATGCCCCTTGCTAAAGAACAGACAGCTTGGGAGGGTCTCTTAGGAAAGGCCCCATTCCCGGAAAATTCCAGTGACAGGAGGAGGGAGGGGAGAGAAGGGGGGAGGTGGGTGGGCACCGTCCAGGTTCTCTGCACACCCAGGGTGGGTCCTGGACCAAGACGTCCTCCCCAGGAAAAAGTGGGCCACGTGCTTATACCTGCTGCCCCCTCCCAGAGTCCCCAGCCCCCCACAAGCTCTCCCTGCCCACCCCATGTAGCCAAATCTCCCCCTCCCCCTGCCCTTACCTGTAGGGGCTGCAAGGGGCTTAGCAGGGCTCGTGGGGTGAGGTGGACGTGGCAGTGAGGTGGGGGCCACGCAGTGGGTGCTCTCCTGTGCCCGTGTCTCTATGAGGCCAATGCAGGGCGGGGGTGGAGTTGCTGTTCCCTGGGGACCCCTGCCCTCCACGCCCCGCTGGCCCCTTGGAGCCCTCGCTGAGGCCTCACATCCAGGGTGTGTGGGTCTTGCCTCCTGGGGCATGGCATCAGGCACACACCCCTCAGAGGGGGAATCCAGACCCCTCAGCCAGGTCAGGACCTGCCCACGAGACCCCAGCTAGCACCCCAACCTCACTGCCAGCTCAGGCAGCCTTCCTGCACCCATCACAGGTGGGCACGTGGGCTCACGTTGATCCTGCACACCTCCCCCCTCCCTGTAATCACTCGTGCACCAGGACCACCTCCCGGCCACATCTCTGGTGGAGAAGGCTCCTGGCTTCCAGCTGCCTGCTGCCCAGCCTGGCGCACTGTGGGGCACACAGGGTCCATCCTAGCTCTGCCCAGCCACCGTGGGCTGGGGGGAGGGGCCAGGACGAGGAGAGGGGTGGGGGCGCTGGGAGGCTAAGGGCAGAAATGGAGGTCCCCCCCGCCCCATCAGAACCCAGTCCCAGCCCTGACTCGCCCCGGCCCTGGGGAGTAATCTTGGTGCAGGGCAGCCAACTCTGAGCCCGGGCAGCCTCGGTATTTCACACTGACACATAGTTTTGGGGTGAGACCAGGCTCTGGGCTTTCAATCACGCTGCGGGATACCTCGAGCCACAAAGGGCAAAGGCAGGTGGATGCTCCCAGCTCCTGCGGGTCCCGGGTCCCATGTGGCCTGGTTCCTCAGCTGTGAAACAGGAATAAGAGAATTTTGTATAAACGATGACCCAGTGGTGAGCTCGCCAAGGGGGCCACCTGAGGGCCAGGGAATTTGCACATGGAAGAAGGGCAGAGAGGGGCTGGAACACTGGCCCGGAGTCCCCAGTCCGCCTACCGCCCCAGCTGCCTCCTGGCTCTGACCCTGCTCACCACTCAGGCCTGCAGGCCTTGGTCTCCACAGCTCCAGGAGGGGAAAGGTGGCAGGACAGAGCCGTCCAGCCTGGGAGCCGGCTCTGGGCAGCTCAGGGGATGGGGCTCTCCTCTGGGCCCTCACGGGGTCCCAGGAGAACTGGCCCCCACCCCCTGTGTGGGGCTGGGCCCTCGGCCGGCCTGGAAAAGGCAGGAGTCTGGAGCACCTGGCTGCTGGCCATTGGCAGCCTCTCGGGCTTCCTGCTCAGAGCGTCATCTGTCTGGAATTCCAATGGAAAAAACCCTGCTCTTGCAAGTGGGCCCTGTGGCTCTCAGATTCCCGGTTTGGTGGTTTGCAGATGTATGGGACCCAGGCTGGATTCTGGTCATCCCCACCCCCTGCCTGGGATGGGGGGCTCCCACCTTCTGCTGACTGAGCCCCCTCCTTTCTCTTGCATGCTGGGTGTGTGAGTGAAGGTGCCTGAGCTGAGGGCTTTCTCCAGAGCAAGAAGGCTGGCCCTCCAGGTGACCTGGATCAGGAAGACCAGTCAGCTGGGCGTGTTCAGGTGTGGAACCAGGTAAGAGTTCAGGTCTCTGCGCCCCTGAGCTAGGCCACCCTACCAGGCAGGGCCACTGTCACTGTGTCACCCATGGCCCCAGGCACTGCCCCCCAGAGCTCCATTTGGTGAGGACAGTCTACAAGAGCAGAGAGCTCCCTAGGCAGGTAAAAGTGATGTGTCTACTGGTTGTAGGTGCAACTCAATTCCCAAAGAATGACTTCCTGGAAAAACTAGGAGTAGAGGAAACTTTGGACTGTGTGTGTATCTTTGTTGATGAGTAATTTACACAAAGTGCAGCAGCCCTGGGCATGCAGCCTGGTGACACGCACTCTGTGCGCTGGTGCATCTCCTTGTGGAACTGGGCTCTCCCTGCCTCCACCCCTGGGGACCCACAGAAGGTGGCAGGGAGGGGCTCAAGGCACAGGTCTCTGGACTGGGCCAGGCCACTCTCCTGGGCCTGTAAAAACCCACAGGTCAGCAGCCAAATCCCGGCCAAGCCTGAGCCTCTTGGAAACTGAGTGGCCTGCGAAGCAGGAATGCGCTGCACCTGGTAAGTCCATCATCCATCATCCGATCCGCCGCCACTAGGCTCCTGGATCCCTGCGCCTTCTGTGAGCTTGGCTGTGAACTCGGCTGTGAACTCACCCGCCTCTGGCTCCTTCCCCACCTTCCACCAACCCCCTCCACCACCTCCAGGAAGACGGTAGACAGAATAAGAGGGGTCAGCGGGTCCCTGGTGGAGGGACAGTTTGTCCATTCATTCATTCATTCCCCACTGGGTGCTGGCCGCCTGGTCACAGGCCCCACAGCCTGCATGACCCCTGTCCCCACTCCTTGTTTTTGCTATAGGAACCGAAGGGAATGGGCTGGAGAAACTCAGGCAAGAGGGTGCAGGGGGTGGGGTTGGGGCCGGGGACATGCTCCCTCCCGGTGCAGCTGGGCACCCAGTCCCCATGGCTCTGTGCCCAAGGTCTTCCAGAGGAGCTTCATGCCCCACCCCCAGCAAAGGCCTCCCTGCCCAGCCCGCACTCCATTAACCCAGCTTCAAGAGAGACCCCCCACCCCGGAACCAAGTCCAAATTCACAAAAACCTTCCATCTGAGCACAGTGTCTCACAAAGGGATCCCAGTAGCCGTCTATGAAAAGAAATTGGTTCCCCCAGTGCAGTGTGGGGGTGGCCCTGGGGCAGTGGTCGGGACTGAAGTGAGGGCAACAGTGCCTCAAAAGAAAGCCGTAAGGAGCACCGTGGGCTGAGCCTGGCCTTGGCATTTTGCCTCTTCACCTGCAAGTCTGGGTGTTGGGTGGATGGCATTGAAATGTCGAGACCTCGTCCATCACACTGAGTGACCCTCAGCCCGAGTGCTCATCCGTCAGACAGCCGACAGCCCTCCCGTCCCCACTACTGGCCACCACTGCCTTGGAGGCCAGGGCTGGACTCAGACAGAAGGCGCACTCAGCTCCTGGCATCCAGGGCTGTAGCAGGAGCGCCGGCTGCTCTTCTTGGTCCTCCCGTCATTTCCCACCCCTCCCCCTCCTTTCTCCCCCCCATCCCTCCCTTTTCTCCTTCCTCCTCCCTTCTCCACTCCCCCGACTGGCTCCTCAGGCCAGGAAGGCCGTAGCCCCAGGTGAGGCCTCCAGGTTTCAGGAGCTCGGTCTGGAGCTGATGCTTGCAGAGTGGACAGGGACACTGTCACGATTTTCTCGAGTGGTGGCCTGTGTCCCCCTCCCTCCCTGGTTATGTGTAAAGAAGCTCTGTGCACAGCTCTGGTGGTCCCCTGCTCAGGATGAGCAGATGCTATCATCCAGGGCGTCCAGTGCAGGCTGTTGGGGGACTGGGGGCCCTGACAATGGGAGAAGGACGCCCAGGCAGAGGCCCACGCCCACGCTGGCACCTGTGGGGGCCTGAGATTCTGGGGCAGGCAGGGAAGGGACGGGATGCAGGCAGCGGAGCAGCCCACGCTGGTGCCGACAGCACCTGTGCCCACCCCAGGGGGGCCCTGCAGGACCAGGCCCCTCACCACAGGCCCAAGAGCATCTCAGGCTCCAACTGTGTTGGGGAGTGTGGGAGTTAAGGTCAAAGGGCCCCAGCGCCCGGGGGTGAACATCCACCCGGGGCTTCCCTGGCTCTGTTCCCGATGACCTGCCCCCCACGGCATCCACACTGCCAGATCTCCAGCAAAGCCCTGTGGCCTTAAGCGTCGGATACCATGAGGGAATCTGCAGAGTGAACCCCGGGTTCTGAGCCCTCCTCCCTGCCTTTGAACTGTTGGAAAAGAGTCAGCATGCGGAGCAGCCCCAGCCTCCCAGCAGGATGTGAGAGCAGCCAGACCTGTGGACACGCCTGGTCAGCGCCTTCCTGGAGACAGGGGACGGGAGGCCTGGTCGGTGCCTTCCCCAGGTCACAGGGGATGGTGGTGACCTGGTCAGTGCCTTTCTGGGGACAGGGGAAGCTGGCCGAAAGGGTTCCGATGACCTATAGAAGCAAGACGATCCAGAGTGAACATGGCCGTGAGGATGTCCCTTTGTCTCGAGGGGCCCTGCCGGCTGCCCCTCCCTCAGTACATGTTGCCAGGTGGGGAAGCCCCAGGTGGCTGGGACAGAACTGGAGGTGAGGAAGCCTGCACTCACTCCCGTTGGAGGCCAAGGTGATGAGGATGGGAAGGGGAGTGACCCTGCCCCCCACAGCCTGCGGGCAGCACTGCCCTCCCCGCCCCTGCCCATCTGAGCAAGGCCTATGGCCCTGGCCCCACAGGCGCGTGACTCTGAGAGACGGTCACCATCGGAGCTGCCCGTTCTTAATCCGAGTTTACCCAGAACAGCTGCTCTTTCGTCATAAAACAGTGCCTGCCCCGAGGGAGGGCACCGTGGGCAGGACGGAGAGGCCAGGAGGACATGAGGACAGGAGCCCTCACGCAGGGCAGCTGGAAGGAGCGGCAGATGCACAGTCCTCCGGGAACAGTCCAGAGGTTCCAGAGCAGCAATGCCTCCACACAGACGCGCACACGGGCGTCCACGGCGGCCCTGTTCATTTGGAGAAAATGTGGCAGCAGCTCACATGCCCAAAACCGACACGTGTTCATCCAACGGGGCATATTCAGCTCTGCCCAAGCTGTGCAGCCGGGCGTCTGTTCCCGGAATGTGGTGGGTGAGGCTCCTCCACGCGGTGGGAGGCCTTCCAGCAAAACTGGAGGTTTCCGGGAAAGAAAGAATTCTACCCCAAGGCTGCAGCATCTTCTCCTGCCTGAGTTTCCAGCCCACCATCCCATCGATGGACCTCAGACGTGCCAGCCCCTTAATCGCTGAACCAGTTCCTTCATAGAAGCTTCCATTATTTATGTCTGTCCTCACTGGTCAGTTTCTCTGGAGCTCCCTGCCTGACAGACGTCTTGAGACTGGATTGTGAGGATGGTTGCACAACTCTGTCTTTTCACTGAAAATCATTACTTGCACTTTAAGCGGATGAGTTTGATGGTGTGAGACTGTCCCCAGGAGAGCTGTAGCATTTGAACAGGAGCCCTCACCTGCTAGAGCCGGTTCTAGACATGCCCCGGTTGGCCCCTCACCCCAGGACCCTCTGCTGTCCAGCTTGCCAAGGGCTGGGCACCATTCCTGATGGGCTGGCAACTGCGGGTCTTGAGCCAGACTAGGCCTCCATAAATCACCCGTCCCTGACTGGTTGGTCCCGGGGGCCCGGGCTGAGGGGAGAGGGAGAGGCTGTGGGTGGTGGACCCAGGGAGGTCGGCCAAGCCACAGTAGGCCAGCAGGAGTCTCCTTGTGGCTGTGTGTGTGGGTACACAGGCGTGAGAGCCTGCCTAACATTTTGAAACACTCTGAAACACTCAGGGTGTCATCATGAGGCTCCCCAGAGGCTGGGCACTTCCAAGCGGAAGATGGGAGGACAGCCCCGGCCGCTGTCCCAGGCCTGGCGGTGGAGGCTCGCCCAGCCCACCTGGGAGCATTAACCAGGGTACTCAGGTCTTAAGTTTGGAGCCAAAAATGGAACTTTTTCAGCATCACTCTGAGAAACAGCACACAGAGCACCTTCACACATACAGATGAATGGGGGCCGCAGGGCCATTTCTGGGGGTCTCAGTTTTCTAAGTTTGGGGGCTTCTCAACACATCCTGGAATCAGGATTTGGGAAGCAGAGACCCAGGGTCTTGGTCAAGGTACAAACTTTGGGCTGTTTACTTCCAAAAACATTTGGGGTCCCAAGTTGCACTGGTGGCCTTGGACCCCATACTTAGGGACCAGTGGGGAGGGAGGTGTAGATCTCCACCTGCCCACACGTTAGGATCCTGTCAGGGTCTTGAAAGGGGTCCAGGAGGGCCTGGCTGGTGGTGAGTCTGATGTGTAGCCAAGGCCGAGGCCCAGCTGTGGGATGTGAGCTGGGGCCACAGTGTGGAGTGTGCAGGCCGCTGGACGGTTGGGTAGGGGTGGGGAGAGGTCCAACATCTCTCCCTGTGGGCGGGCTCTCTGCAGGCGGGGTCCAGTGGCCTTGACGTCCACAGGAGGCCCAGCTCGGATGCTGCACACAAGAGGCATGAGATAAACCCCTACGTGTGTTGTATGATCCACCCCCCACCTGACCCCCACCCCCCCCAGGTCTGGGGAGGGAGAGGCAGGTGAGCTGCTGAAGGGAGAGGAATTCTGGCTCGTGGTTTCAGTTTAGGTGCCGAGTTCCTGCCCTGGAGTGATGCCCCAGCTCCCCCTCCTCCCTGAGCAGCTTGAGGCTGGTGGCTCCCTGCCCCGCCCCAGGGTGTCAGGCCCCACATCCAGGGCCTGGCTCAGGCCTGATGGCGCCCGCCCACCGTGTCAGGAAGGCTGAATGGCTGGATGTGTCTCTTCCCCAGCCAGGTGGACAGGCTCATCCAAGTGCGGGGGGACGTCCTAGGGGTCCTGCCTCTGTTGACATCCCACCCACACTGCTGCGGCAGGACAAGGCTCAAAGAGCTCAGAGTTTATTGTTCCAGGTGCTGAAGCTGTGAGGGATGGAGCCACATGGGAGCCGGGAGGGATGGGGAGAGGGCCATGCACCAGCCAGGAGGAGGGTCCCATGCAGTCAGCCTGTGTGCCTACACACTGTCGCCTGCCAGTGTGTGCCCTGCCACGCGTCATGTAGGCGCTCACGTCTGCTGGGGGCAGTGAAGACTCCACTCACCACCGTCTTCAGAAGCTGGTCCTGGGCCTGAGCCTCCTACAGACCCTCACAGATGGATGGGGCAGGGGGGCATTACGGGAAGGTGGCTGGGCTGATGGAGCTGAAGTGAGTGATGGGGGAGGGAGAGCAGGGAACTTTCTGGAAGAGGACTGAGGAAGGGAGGCAGGCAGTGGGGGAGTCCAGGAGTGACCTGGGCTCTGGGGGCCACTCCCCACCCCCACTCCAGCGCCCACGTGGAGGCTGGGGACGCTCAGGTGCAGAGCCCCCTAGGGGCGGCCTGGGACAGCGCGATGGTCTCGCTGGCCTGCTGGCTGCTGGAGGACAGTGAGTGGCCTGAGCTGCGCTGGCAGCCGGTGCGGGCCTGCGGGAAGCTGTGGGTACCCCCGGGCCGGTGGGCGCCCCTGCCTTGGAGCGAGCGCTGGCGGTAGTCGCGGTAGTTCTTAGTGAGCAGCGTGTAGAGGAAGGGGTTTACGCAGCTGTTGCTGTAGGTGAGGCAGGTGGTCAGGTAGTTGACGATGCGGGCGGAGCGGGGCGTGAGCGGCGGGGTCCCACGGTACTGGGTGAGGAGCTGCCACAGCCAGAAGGGCAGGAAGCAGGCCCAGAAGAGCAGCACGATTCCCAGGATGAGGTAGAGCACCCTGGGGTTGGGTAGCCGCCGTGTCTGTGTGAAGGAAGCCCGCTGCGACTGCCAGTAGGCCCGGGCCAGGCGGACGTAGAGCAGCCCGATGACCACGCCGGGCCCCACGATGCTGGTCCCGAAAAGCAGTGTCAGGTAGGTGCGGTGGGCGCGCTGGCCCCAGGCCGGCAGGCAGAGGCTCTTGTGGCCCCTGCGGACCAGCCGGATGGCCAGCATCATGGGCAGTGCCAGCAACAGCGCCAGCAGCCACGTGCCCAGCGCCAGGACCTTGCGGTAGCCCTTGGAACGCTGCACCATGTCCAGTGGCCTCACCACGGCAGTGTAGCGCTCACTGCTCATGAGGGTCAGGGTGAAGATGCTGGCGTGCATGGTCAGGAAGTCCAGGCTGAAGAGGACACGGCAGCCCATGTCGCCGAAGTGCCACGCCTTGGTGACGTAGGTGGCCACGATGAAGGGGATGCTGAGCAGGTAGAGCAAGTCCGCCAGCGCCAGGTTGATGACGTAGACGTACATGGAGGCCGAGGTGTGCAGGAAGCGGCACATGACAGCCAGCGTGTACAAGTTGCCCACCACGCCAACCACGCCCATGGCCGAGAGCACCACCCCAATGGTGCCCGTGGCCACCAGGTCCTCCAGGGAGCTGGGCTCCGCTGGGCTGGCCCACGAGCTGTTGAGAGAGGCATTGGGGGTGCCAGGCGGCTCGGGCATGGTGCTGCCTGTCGTAGCCAGCACAGGGAACCTGCTCAACGGCTCTGGACTCAGCACCGTCTCTGCTGCCTCACACTGGGCTTGGGGCTGGGGCCTGCTGCTCCTTTAGGCAGAGAAGGGGCATCTGTGGATGACAAGCTCGTCCTGCGGGAGAGGATGCCCATTAAAGATGCAGGTCAGGCACCCCCTCCCACTCCCAGGAGGCCGTGAGAGGACACAGTTCCCACTGGGCTAGGGAGGCCTGCAGAGGGATGGGGTTCGCCAACTGCAACACCCCCTTGGGGACTCTTCATTCAAAACTCTAACACTCTGCCTCGCTTCCCCAGCTATGTAGGGGGACCACCTAGACCAGCTGCTCCCGTGCGTGCCCCAGCAGCACCCCCACCCTGGGCCTCAATGCAAGTCCAAAGGCCTCTGGGCTGGCTGGACTTTTCTGAAAACCAGAGCGCAGCAGGCAGACTGCAGGGGTGGGGTCAGCAGTGGATGGAACCAGGAGTCCTCCCTAGGCTTCCTCACTTCCTCATCTGTGAAGGGCAGCGTGACCGTGCTGACCCCTGCGTCCTTTCTCCCAATTTATTTCTCCTGTATGTTTAAAAAAAAAAATTTTGTCCGGATTGCAAAAGTAGTACCTGCTGACTTTAAAGTTCAAATAGGAAAATATGTTTGGTAAAGAGGGGAAAGCCCTTGTAATCTCTCTTTATCTACATGGGGAAAATGAGCCTTAATGCCTACCTCCCACCACACGTGAAAATAATTCAAGATGGACTGTGCACCTGTATGTAACAGAGTAAATCAATTAATTAATCAAGTTCTGGAAGAAAGGAGAATATCTGCATGACCTTGGGTAGGCAAAGATTTCTCAAAAAAAAAAAAAGCAAGAAATACTTGCAATAAAAGACCCATCAAGTGGATTTCATTACAATTAAGAACTTCACTGAGAGAGTAAAAAATGTAAACCATGGACTAGGAAAAGATTATCAGAAGACATATATCAGGGCTTCCCTGGTGGCGCAGTGGTTGAGAGTCCGCCTGCCGATGCAGGGGACACAGGTTCGTGCCCCGGTCCGGGAAGATCCCACATGCCGCGGAGCGGCTGGGCCTGTGAGCCATGGCCGCTGAGCCTGCCTGTCCGGAGCCTGTGCTCCGCAATGGGAAAGGCCACAACAGTGAGATGCCCACGTACCGCAAAAAAAAAAAAAGAAGACATATATCATACAAAGAACTAGTAATCAAAATATATGAAAGAACTACAAATCAATAAAGACTAATGACTCATTTGGAAAAAAAAAAAAAAGACAAGATTTGAATAGGAAATTCTCAAAAGAGGATGTCCAAATGGCCAAGAAGCACATGAACGGATGCTCAACATCATTAGTCATCCAGGAGATTAGGGTAAAAACCTCTGCACCCCCACCAGGATGGCTGGAATCAAAAAGGCAGATCCCAAGTGCTGGGAGGATGTGGAGGAACCAGACTCCCGAACTGCTGGAGGGGCCATAGAATGGTGCAGCCCCTGTGGAAAACAATCTGGCACCATCAAAAAAAAAAAGTAAAGTTGGACACATGCATGTCCTCTCATCCAGCAGTTCCACTCTTAGGTTTGTGTCCAAGAGAAATGAGTGCAAATGTCCACAAAAAGCAAGAGTGAGAATGTTCACAGCAGGCAGGAGCTGGAAACCACCCAACTGTCCATGAATAGTAGTGTGGATAAAGAAACTGTGACCCCTCCATAAAAATGCTCTGAGATGATGAAGAAGATGGAATTACCCTACAGTCAACAACTTGATGAAACTCAAATATGCTACGTTGAGAAAAACAAAACAAAACAAAAAAACAGGCACAAAGAGTACACTGTGATTCCATTTACCTGAAGTTCTGGAGCAGGCAAAATCTCTATGATAGCTGTTGCCGGGGTGTCAACTGGTAGGGGGCGCTGGAGAGCACTCTGAGGGATGGACTTGTGCTGTGTCCTCAAGTGGTGGTGGTTACACAGGTGTAGACACGTGTAAAAACTAACGGAGTTGCACGCCTATGACCCTTGCTGTGTGAAAATTGCCGTCATAAGAAAAAAAGACCTAAAACTGGAAATACTCGAACTGAGAGGAGAGGCCCCTCTGTCGCCCCATCTCCCCACATCCAGGGAAAACACTGGCTCCAGGTTTTTCCCCTCTACAGGTCCAGCGTTCACACTAACACAGATAAACTCGCGGCGTCCACCCGACGTGGTCTGAGCCCTCCGTGCAGAAGCGAACCTGGGTGCAGAGATGCCGCCCCAGACCCCCTCTCCGCGGGACCCGGCCCAGCCTCGAGTCTGGCGAGGGCAGCTGGGGGCCTTCCTACTGGCCGGAGGCTCCCTCCCCGGCGGCCGCCCCCCGGGGGTCAGGGTTCCGGAGCCCTCCCCCAGGGGCTGCAGCGAACCGAGCCGAGGGCGCCCCCGGGAGGGACGCGAAGCCCTCGCCGAGACCGCGGCGCGCACCTCATCGCTCGCCACCCGAAGCGCTGCACACCCTCCCCGAGGCGCGAGGAGGGCTCAGTGGCCTTGCGATCCTACCTAGCACAGTGCGGGCCGGCGGGGAGGGCGCCCCGCGCACCAGGTCCCGGCCCCCGCCCCGCACCCTCTCAGCGCCCATGCCCACCTCAGTCACTGGGCCATCAGGTCTGTGCGCCGAGCCCCGGGGTCGCGCTCGGGACGTCCTCCTTGCCGCCACGCGTCTCCGGGAAACTTCCCGAGGGTTCCGTCCCGGACGGGAGCGCGGAGGGGCGTGCGGGCTCCCAGCGGCGCGTGGTGGAGGGGAGCCCGCCCGCCCGTCCCGCCGGGAGAGCCTCTCTCCGCGCCCAGACCCCTGTCGCCGCCGCCACCTGCCCGGCCGCCAGCTGGGAATGCGCCGCGGCCCTGCGCCCGGCCTGGGCATTAATAACCCGGGGGGGCCGCGGGAGGGGGGACGGGGATGCGCTGGGGCGGCTGGGGAGGCGCGGGGGGGGGGGGGAGGGCAGCCGGCGCGGGGGCGGGGGGGCGCGCAGGGAAGGGGGCAGGTCACTCCTCGGCCGTGGGGTGAAGCCGAGTCCAGGCAGGTTGCAGCCCTTGTGCGGGGCGTCTCTGCTTCCCTTCGCCCTCTGCACTCCACCCCTCAGTTTCCCAGGCGCTGAGCGGTTGTCAGTGAAGCCCTGGACCCTCCCGTGCACCTGGTGGGGACACAGTGGGGGGGGGGTTCTGAGACACCGAGGCGGGGCCGCGACCCAGTGGCATTAATGACATTCATAATGTGCACTTGTCACTACTTCCAAAACCTTTTATCAACCCAAACAGAAACTGTCCCCATTAAACAACTCTGCATCCCACCCCCCCAGGCCCTAACAACCACTATTCTCCTTCTGTCTCCATTTTTTACTTGACTACTCTAGGAACCCACCTCCTGCGAGTGGGATCATACAGTTTTTGTTGTTTAGTGTCTGGCTTCTTTCACTTACTATGATGTCTAAGAGGTTCCTTCATGTTGTAGCAAGTGTCAGAGCTTCCTTCCTTTTCAAGGCTGAATACTATTCCGTCGTTTACACACCACATTTATTTATCCCTTCATCTGTGATGGACTCTTGGGTTGTTTTCCCCTTTTGGTGATGGTGACTAGTGCTGCTATTTTGATTCACAATTTCCTGTTCCTTTTATGGATCATATTTCTTCCTTAATCTTTTTTTTTTTTTTTTTTTTGCGGTACGCAGGCCTCTCACTGTTGTGGCCTCTCCCGTTGTGGAGCACAGGCTCCAGATGCGCAGGCTCAGCGGCCATGGCTCACGGGCCCAGCCGCTCCGCGGCATGTGGGATCTTCCCAGACCGGGTCACGAACCTGTGTCCCCTGCATTGGCAGGCGGACTCTCAACCACTGCGCCACCAGGGAAGCCCTGGCAGGTGGATTCTTAACCACTGTGCCACCAGGGAAGCCACTGCAGCTGTTTTAATGGAAAGAGTGAATTAATTCTTATTGGAACGGCATTGCCAAGGGGTGGGGGCTGGGAGGACACTGGAGGCTGTTCGTCACAGGTCCTCTGGAAAGAGAACGGACAGTTATCCCTACTCTGGGCCAATGTGCTACAACTTTTACATTTGATTTTTTTAAATTGAGGTGAAATTCACACAACATAAAATCAACTGTTCAGTGGCATGTAGTGCATTCATAAAATTGTGCAAGTTATTGCCTCTAGCTCCAGAACATTTTCATTACCTCAGAAGGAGACTCTACATCCATTAAGCAATTATTTCCCCCTCCCCCTTTCCCTCAGTCTCTGTCAACCACTCATCTGCTAGTCTCTATGGATTTGCCTATTCCGGACATTTCATATAAATGAAATCATACAATGTATGGTCTTTTGTGACAGGCTTCATTTACACTGTTTTTAAGATTTATCCACCTTGCAGCATCAGAACTTCTCTCCTTTTTATGGTTGAATAATACCCCTTTGTATGGCTAGATCACAGTTTGTTTACCCGTTCGTCAGTTGATGGACTTTTGGGTTGTTTCCACCTTTTGGCTATTGTGAATAATGCTGCTATGAGCATGTGTGTGTATGTTTTTAAATTATTTGGGTATATAGCTAGGAATAGAATCACTGGGTCGTATGGTAATTATATGTTTAATTTTTTTAGGATACATTGGATCTTATTTCGTCTTCACCATAACCTTGTGAGTTGATGTCCCCCCCCCCCCATTTTCAGAGGAGAAGAGCTGAGGAACCAGCTGTAGCCTCTTGGCAAAGAGCTGGGGCTCTTGCTTGGGTCCTGCTGCAGGGCTGCCTTCTCCTTACCTCCGCATCCCACAATACTGCAAAGCAGATGGGTCATTAAAAAAAAGAGTCTGCCCAAAATAAGGGTTTGTTGGAGTGATGAATAAACGGACTGTTTAACCTGGAGGGACAGAGAGAGGAGGGAACGAAGGCAAGACCGTGCTGAGTTTATTTGGAAGAAGAGCCAGGTGCACGTTGAAATACAGATTCCAAGTCGATAAATGCCCACAGAATTATGAGATCGTGTTGAAATGAAGTGTTTCGAATGGCTGCTGCATTAATGCCTTCTCTCTATCTAATTAGCATCGGAAGTCTTCATGATTTAAGACCTGGAGACTTACTTCTGAAAGATACGAGAGAAAAAGACTGCCCCCAAAGTTCGATGAAAGGATCTCATTGCTACTGTTAATACCTAACACAGCAGCACCCCCTCACCCCCACACCCCCAGAGTGGACCCTTAGATCTGCATCTTTCACTGAAAGGGATACAGCCCATCCTTGAATCATTGGAGGCTATGCCAGCTGAGACCCGCAACGGAGGATTGTAGAAACGTCCAGATTGGTCGTTTATAAGAAAGAGAAGCTGCCAATTAAGAGCTTTTTCCTGGCCCACAGCACCCTGGTGATAAGACCTCCACAGCTTCCTTCTCCAGTGAGTCTGCAGAGAACGGGTAGGCTGACGCATACTGCCCCCTACCCCTGGTGTCATGAACGTTATTAGCAATCTTTGCACATGGTTCTGCCTCGAGTTGTTTTTGTTTTAATATCAAGGGCACAGATTTAGATTCATTAAAATCTGTATTTGGTGACACACTCTCATCGTAGTTCAAAGCATTCCCTTTCTTATTTTAGGCATGTGTGTATGTGTTGTTCTTTATAATGTGATAAATACCTGTGAACACCATGAGCCGAAAAACTGACCAGAACCCTCATCTGGCCTGTGCTGCTCCGCACTCTGTTCCCTGCTCCCAGGGGATTTAAACATGTAACAGTGACTCCACCGAGACACTGAGGCCAATCCGCAGGGACTAGTTGAGGATAGTCAGCACAGGGGCTTGATACAAAACTTTTATTGCATTGTTTAATTAAAAAAAAAAACAAACGGGAACTAAACTGTCAAACGCATTAAATGGCCAACATTTGAAACCAGGTCTTCTCCTGCTACAGACTAGAGTGTCCAGTGCTGCTGACAGGGTCCTGTGGAGCCCCAGAGGCCGTCTGGTGATCCTGTCACCCCAGACGCCTGAGTGTGCCTGGAAGTATCTCACCCAAAACGTCTCTCCACGAGTCCAGGGCAGGGCTGGGGCATGGCACTGCACCCTGCTCTCCACGCCACACTCTATAGCAGTTGTTCACACCAGCACATCCTTGTCAGTGTCATGTCCCTAACTCCATGACAGCTGACAGGTAAAAACTTCCCTCCCCAACACTGGCATTTGTGTTGCTTTCCCCCTTAGGCTGCGGTGGGTCCCATTTCTCAGTCTCTGGGCCACTCACCATTCTTCTTCCCCAGGCCCAAGTCTCCAACCTTTGCTAATTGCTAATAACAACCCTGGCTGTTGTGGAGGGGTCAGTCCCTCCCAGCTTCTGGTGTCCTGGGGAAGCCAGGACAATGGTGACCACTTGGGCCTCCGTTCCTCAGTTCAGGGGCCCTGGGCTGAGGGTCTGGAAACATGGCAGCTCCCCCAGGGCTGAGGCTCCCATGACAGCCAGGCTCTCCCCAGGCCCTCTGGGCCCACTGGTGCTGGGATCCCATCCTTGGGTGGAGGACTGTGGCCTAGAGGCCGAGTCCCCCTCCTCTGCCTCCCTCGTGGTCCAGGGTGAATAGGAGAGGATGGTGAGTCCCCTTTGAAGCAGGGCTGAGTCCGCAGGGACCAGCTCTTCACTCTGCCCTGGAGGAGAGGATTCCAGAATGCTGAGCCTCCACCGGTGCAGGTCCTGCTTCTGGGGTGCATCTTGGAGTCCCACCACTCTCACCTCATCAGGCTCCAGCAGCAGTTTCCAACACTGGGCTGGGGTCCTCAGGGCCCATCCTGGCTTCATCTTCCGGAGGTAGATGGCGTCATAGCAGCCCACCATAAAGGTGACCTGCAGGTCCAGTAACGAGGCCTTGGCCTCAACAGGGCCCGTGGCCCGGGCGGTGCCCAGCTCCAACGCCATGGGCTCCCGCCGGGGGCAGGTCCACGCTGAAAAACGCCTGCCATGGAGAAGGGCTTGGCCAGTGTGAGCAGGTAGGGAGTCCCCCGAATCTCCAGGGAAGGCTTTGGGTCCAGTCAGCATCCTCAGCCCCCAGGCCCAGGGGTGTGGCATCCTGAGGCTCCAGCTCGGTGGGCATAAAGTGCTCGTCCAGGTCCAGGTCCTCCTCGTCTGACTCCACGAGGCCTAACGCCAGGGTGCCCCAGCCCCAGTCCACAGACCCACCCTGTGCAGGGTGCCCTTGGGCCAGCCCCCAGCTTGGGCCCATCCCCGGGGATGACCCCTGCTCAGACCCTGCCTCAATGTGCTCCATCAGCTCAGGGCCCCAATCTTCATCTTCCCAGTCTTCCACCTCCAGCACCTGTCCGAGGTCCAGAAAGGCAGCCTTGAAGCAAGCGAAGCAGACCCTCAGCTGGCTGCCGTGTTGAAGCTCATACATCCAGGACGTGTACAGGTAGGACAGCCCCTCCGCCTCACACCGCAGGCTGACCGGGGGGCACATGGCCACGCCGCCT
This sequence comes from Grampus griseus, assembly GCF_964374135.1. NCBI lineage: Eukaryota > Metazoa > Chordata > Mammalia > Artiodactyla > Delphinidae > Grampus > Grampus griseus. The sequence goes on along the minus strand of NC_139014.1, from coordinate 12,399,029 downwards.
ACAGGACTTGCTGGGATCTCAGGGGGTCTGGCCCACAGGTGGGGGGCACAGTGAAGTGCTGGGGGGCAGGGAGGAGGGGTGTGAGAACAGGGAGGATCAGGAGGACGACAAAGGTGTTTCCTGTGTGGGGATTTGGGGGCGGGGGAAGAACTGGGTCCTAATCCAACAGGGACCTGCAGAGGTTGGGAGGGACAAACTTCTGGAATTATCTTCAGCTGATGCAAGTGTTCTGTCCTCTGGGAACTGCAAAGGAAAGCAGTGAGGTTAGGGCCCCCCAGCAGGCAGGTGGGAGCAGGTCACGCAGGGACGAGCTGGGTGCAAGGACCTTTGGGGTCAGACCCGGCCCTTTCGCTCTGCCTCTGCTCAGTTTAGCTGATCTGGGGCCAGTGGGCCACACAGCCTCTCCCCCATCCGACTCCCTACTCTCCCACCTCAGGGATCCCCAAACCCAGTCCGCCTTGCCTGATGGAACTGAAGAAAACTGAGGCAACCTGTCACAACCTGAGGGAACCTGACTGAACCTGAGGGAAACTGTCAGAACCTGATGCAAGCTGTCAGAACCTGAGGGAACCTGTCAGAACCTGAACAAATCTGACCGAATCTGACAGAACCTGACTGAATCTGACAGAACCTGACTGAATCTGAGAGAAGCTGTTGGAACCTGACTGAACCTGGGAACCTGAAGAAACCTGTCAGAACATGACAGAACCTGAGAGAAACTGCCAGAAACTGAGGGAACCTGTCAGAACCTGAGAGAATCTGTCAGAACCTAAGGAAAACTGTCAGAACCTGACTGAACCTGAGGGAACCTGTGAGAATCTGACAGAACCTGAGTGTACCTGCAAGAACTTGACGGAACCTCACTGAACCTGTCAGAAACTGATGGAAACTGAGGGAACGTGTCAGAACCTTATGGAACCTGAGAGAGCTGTCAGAACCCGACAGAACTTGAGAAATCCTCACAGAACCTGAGAGAATCTGTGAGAACCAGTCAGAGCCTGACCAAATCTAACAGAATCTGACAGAACCTGAAGAAGCCTGACAGAACCACCCCTACCTGAGCTAGCCCGTCTGGCTTGAGGCCACGCTGGACCACGTGAACTCTTCAGCCGCCAAGCCCCACACTCCAGCAGCCCACAGGCCCCAGACCCGCTCCTCAGTCTGAGGGGCTCTCTGCTGGCCTGGCGCCTCCCTCCTGTGGGCACCTGGGGGGAAAGGAGGGGACACAGCCCACCTGGGTATATAAAGGGCCATTTCCCATGGTGCTCTGGGCTCATTTGCATATCTCCCATGAGCCTCAGCCCACCAGGAAATGAAACTGCTGAGTCATTCCTCTCCTCCCCTCCCCCCTCAACCCCGCCCCACCCCGCCCTGCCCCGCCCTGCCCCGCCCCGCCCCGCCCCGGAGAGCCTGTGCAGCCCCCATGGAGGGCAGGGCAGTTTCTCCGACACTGTCCACAGGGTGATTGTGCCCGTGATATTTGCACCTCTGAGGGCTGAGAAGACTGTTTCCATCCGTCTTTCAATCTGCCGGTTTCTGAAATTCTGTGGGCAAGCGTCTCTCTTATGGTCACTGTTCTATCCCTGGGTGCCCTGGGTGACCTGCTTGGTCACGGGTCCTAGCCTTCTGTGATTGTAATAGATTCCTTCTTTGTACCTCTTGGTTAAAGTTTCTTTATGAATTTCAGAAACTGATCGATTGCCAATTATTTACCTTTTAAGCACATTTCTGTCTCTTTGGCTCGTCTCACTTTTATTTTGTTTTGTTTTGGTTTTGTTTTTTTTGCAGTACGCCGGCCTCTCACTGTTGTGGCCTCTCCCGTTGCGGAGCACAGGCTCTGGACGCGCAGGCTCAGCGGCCATGGCTCACGGGCCCAGCCGCTCCGCGGCATGTGGGATCTTCCCGGACCGGGGCACGAACCCGTGTCCCCTGCATCGGCAGGCGGACTCTCAACCACTGCGCCACCAGGGAAGCCCTCTTCTCACTTTTAAAATAAAGCCTCTTTAAATGAGCCTTTAAGCCTCTTTCACTTTTTTGAAAATACATTTTAACCACATTTTACACTTTTGTGTTTCACCTTTTCACTCTGTTTAAAGTCTGTAGGTATGGTTAAATGTATCAATCTCTTTTTTGAGAAAATATTTTTTTGGTCTTTGTAAAGAACATCTTCAGTTCTCCAAGACCACATGTTAGTTTCTTATATCTTCATATAATTCTTTCACATTTTTTTGTTTCTTTTGCTTCTTAATTTTTAATTTAAATGTAAGTTGCTTTTGTAAAAAAAAAAAAAAGAATGTAATACAAGAGAATAGGTACAGGTATCCCTCACTTTTCAAAAGTTCTTTTTACGCCACTTCTTTTTTATGAAAGACCTACATTAATACCTGTTTTCGCTAGCCAAAAGAAATCCCAAGAGGATTTTTGCTTTTACAAAAAAGGTGATTGTTTCATTGCTTTATGCCATTTCGGCTTATGAAAGATTTCATAGGTAGGCTCTACTTGTATAGTGGGGATCACCTGTAGATGGCTTTTTAAATAATTTGCTAAATTAATCACATCATTCAGTCCTTCCTTGCAAATTTCCAACCAGTGCATCCAACTGCATCTGCCACATCTCCCCAAGGACATCTGACGAGTATTCCCAAGTGAACAAGTTTGCGTTTAGGCTCCTGGTCAGCATCTGGGTCTGCAGGAGAAGACCACCTGACTCTGGAATTAGATGACAGTAAAGTTCCTTGGATCAGGGGTTCCCCAGTTTTGCTGCATGTTAAAATTGTCTTAGGAGTTCGAAAAATCCCATGGCACAGCATGTGGCAGACACCCTGAGATGACCCCCAGGCAGTCATGCCCTCCTCATGATTGGAGGGGAAAATGTGAGTTGCTTCTAACCAACAGAAGTGACAAGGTGATGGATGTCGCCCTCTTGATTACATTATTTTATATATATATACGTTATTGCATATATTATATATTACACATTATTTTCTATACACACATACACTATCAAATATTTGTATCTTTATATACATGTACACACATACACATGTACATGTGCAGACGCACACTTCCTCTCCCATGGTCTTAAGGAAGGAAAGCTCTGTGCTGTGACTGGCTAGAGGCTGGAGCTCTGGGGCCCCTGGCCCTCGCCTGCCGGGCAGGGACTGTGAGGGACAGGTGGCTGCCTCGGGTGGTTTGGAAGAGCTGTGGACTTGGAGGTGGAGGGACATTCTGTGACCTGCAGGGACACGAGGTGCCCCCTCTCTGGCCCCTCCCAGGGCTGGGACACTAACAAATAGCAGTGACCCTCCTGGTGACTTCTCACTTGTCTGCTGAGCCCGGCAAGCCATTGCCTCCCCAGCATTAGTCTGTCCTCTCTACGTGCCTTTATCACCACCTCTGGGCCGAGCACCCAGAGCAGAGGACTGACTTTGACTCAGGTCTCTGTATTTGTATTCAGAGAGGAAACTCAGAACATAAAATGTGATCATTTGGAGAGATATTCCCCCATTCCCTTCTCAATGCCCAGGGTTGTCAGGCTTTGATTCCACCCAGGACATCTCTGGGGCAGAGCCTGTGCCCCCAACCCCTTACCTGACCCCAGCTGTCCCCTCCAGCAGATGAGCAGTGCTGAGGCTTGGGGGGCGATGCCCCCACAGCAAGGAGGCCAAGAGTGGGCATCTGAACCCTGGCCTGTCGAACCTTCTCCTGCCACCCGACACTGGGGCTCACCATCGAGGGGCCTGCCCTCAGCCGTGAGCTGTCATGGACTCCAGCATGCAAGGTGACAGTCTTGGCTCGTGGACCCTGAGCCTCGGTGGGAACGGGCTGCCCACCTTGGCTCTCCTGGCCGTGTGTGTGTGTGTGTGTGACCTAGGGGAGTGAAGGCACTTACACACCTGGCGGGGGCAGCCCCCATCCTCCCACTCCCTCCCCCTCCCGGCATTAGGGATCCCCTCCGGAGCCACTACAGATGAGCACGGAGGATCCGAGGACAGGCTCGCTTCCTGCGGATCTGGTCCTTGATTTTTTTTTTTTCCAAAATTGTAAAAAGGTTAATCATGTGTTCATATATTAAACCCAGTGCTTTAATATTATAACTTCTTCAAAGAATAATCACTTCTTAGATGAAAATGATTAAACTTGCTCTTAATCCGTGTGAATTCAATAAAAATTTAAATATGTTTTGTTATAAAAATCTTATCATTCCTGATGACAGAGTCAGGGTTACTCAAGAGAAACAATATCCTCAATATTTCAATCAGTTTTTCTTCAGTGAATTCAGACATGATTAACTAAGATCTCTCTTTATGAGGACTAGTTTTTTAAATGTCATTTTTTAGATTATTTGTTGTTATTTTTACATCTGTAAAATTCTGGTCATTGGTTTTTCATTGATCCATCCACACATCTGTTCAACAGGCTCCAACTGCCCCTGCCCTGTGCTGAGCGCTTGTCCTCGCAGGACGCACCATTGTCCAAAGACAGGCCCGAACAAACGGCCGGCACAGTGCCAGGACGACATGAGCGAGGTGCTGGGAGCGGTTTCCCACACTGGGGGACGGCAAGACTTCTGGAGCGGTTCCCGAGCTGGGAGGGACAGCGACTTGTTCTCCGTGTCATGGAGACATGGGCACAGGCTTCCCAACATCCACGCACCCTTCAGAATGCTCGGGTGGGTCCATGGAAGGAACAATCTAGAACTTAGGACAGCCTGGGGAGCCTCAGACCCGTGGATTCTCCCCGCAGGTCTCTTCAGAAACCAAAGGCAGTGGCCAAGGATGAAGACAATAATGAACATCATGAGAGAGACGGAAGGGAATGATCCTGCACGACAGGAAGATTGCAGCCCCTTCCCGCGAGGGGTCAGCAAAGATGCTGATATTTACAGGAATAAGTTTAAAACTGCAAAACTGGAGGTCCATTTTGGAACGACGTGAGGAGTGGAAATTGGGAAACAATATCAGCGTCCACCGGTAGGGATGCACAGGATACGGCCACACCATGGAACACACACAGCCACAGACAACAAGCTTCAAAGAAGATCTACTGTGAAGTGATCAGCATCTGTCCAGTGAAAAGAAAAGAGCAGGTTGTAAGTTGTATACATATTATTTTTTAAATGTGGGCCATTTTTAAGGTCTTTATTGAACTTGTGACAATATCGCTCCTGTTTTTATGTTTTGTTTTTTTGGCCGAGGGGCATGTGGGATCTTAGCTTCCCGACCAGGGATCGAACCCACACCCCCTGCATTGGAAGGCGAAGTCTTAACCACTGGACGGCCAGGGAAGTCCCTATGTGTGTACATAGTATTGCCTTGATTTTGTAGAAGAAAAAAATCTGCGGCCACGTGTGCAAATGTCAGGTGTGATACGTGCAGGTGGATTCCTGCCCGTGTGGACACGTAAGTGCCATGAGTCTGGGCACGTCTGTGCCCTGTGCACACATGTTGGGTATCACATGTCTGCAAGCGTATAAAGAATGGAAACACGAAATCAGCATGATTACCTCTGGGTGGTGGTATTGTGAGTTATTGAATTTTCTTCATAGATTTCCATATTCACCTAATTTTCTAGAATAAATATGTGCTATGACCACACCTCTGGAAGCCACTGAAAGCCCTTGGAAGTGCTTTGTGTGTGGTGGTGGGGTCTAGACCAGTCCCTCCTGGCTGGAGTCCTGAGCACGGCTCTCTCCACTGCTCACCTCCCCCAGCCGCCCTCCAGCACCTGCCTGTTAGGCTGCCATGGACTGTGGACCCTCACACCTCCAGACTCCAGCCAGGGACTGGCGCTCGGTGAATGGATAGGATGGCGGGGTGAGTGCTGTCCCGTGAGACCATGGCAGGGCTGGACCTCCTTCCCAGGGTCTTCTGCTGCCCAGAGCCCTTGGGGGGATGACTCCGGAGCCCCGGAACCACCCTCAGGTTCTTTCATGTCAACCCTTGTGAGTGTCTGTAGCTCCCCCGTGCCACAGCGTCCACGTGCACTCAGACCTTGAGCGGCTGTACACACATCCATCAGCCGTGCCGTTGCCACAGTTACTTCCAGGCAGGGGAGGCTCCAGCAGCTGCAGCAGCCGTGAGAAGAGCCAGATTCAGGGTGAACATCCCCCAGCAAGTGATCATCACATGTTGCCCGTGTCCCCACATGCAGTGACCAGCCGCCCAGCCTAGCTCTGGTCACACTCTGCTGGGAGGCACCCATCCCTGCTCTGGATGCCACCCTCGACATGGCTGCCTTGACCTCAGGGAGCGCATTGGACATGGGACATCTCAATGTCCCCTACTCCAGAGCCCCCCAGAACGACCCAGGCAGAAGCACGTTCATCCTGTGAGTTTGTGGTGGCTGCCACAACTCAGTGGCTTAAAGCCACACAATTTCTTTTCTTAGAGTCTGTAGGTCTGATGTCTTCAGTGGGTCCAGGGCTGGTTCTTTCTAGAGGCTCCAGGGGAGAAGCCCTCCATCCCCTGTCCCAGCTTCTAGAGGAGCCATACTTCTTGGCTCACGGCCCCTTCTTCCGTCTCCAGGTCAGCAGCGCAGCATTATCTGTGACCCCTTCTTCCGTCCTCATGCCTTCTCTCTCTGACTCTGCCCCCCTCCCCCTCCCCTTGTAAGGATGCTGGTGATGCCATTGGTCCCACTGGCGTCCACGCCATCCCCACCCCCACCGCATGTCAAGGTCCCTAACTTAACCATACCTGCAAAGCCTCTGCTGTGTGCGGTGACGTACTCACAGGTCCCAGGATTAGTGGACATTTGGGGGGATGTTGTTCAGCCATCCTGTGCTCTCAGTTGTTCCTGTCCAGCTCTGGAACTCTGGAAGCATCTTTCCTCTCAGGACACATGGGAAGTGCCCTGGCTCTCAGAAGCTGACTTCTTGTACGGGGCCGAACGAGAAGCTCACATGAGTCAGAAGTGGAGGCTCAAGGCCACCCTCTGCTCTGAGTTCTGGGACAACTTGTCACAAGCATCTTCCCAAGGGGCTGAGAAAAGCCAGGCTCTCGGAGCACACACCTCCTTTCCCTCTTGTTCTGGCCTTTTTCATGCCCCATACCTGACAGAACAAGCTTAAACAATGATAAAAAAAAATCTCCCTTCAGTGTCAGATATGAAGAGGATTCTGCTGCCCAGATGTTCCCAAAATGAAATCTCTGCACAAACCATCCATGTTTCTAAAGGGCATTCCTACAACCCTTGAGAAGAAAATGAATTCATCCAGTTACAGATGGTTGGTGCCACAGAGACTCGAAATGCACATTTGCTGTGAGAAGTAGCAGCAGAAGAGAGAAGGAAGAATTAAACGGATTTCCCGCGTCTGCCCGGGATGTTGAGTCTCCCACGAGCATTCCCCTCCCGCACGTGCCCTCTTCCTAGCTGGGATCATAGCATCAACTCCCGCAGTGGCCCCACTGTGTCCACGGCGGCCCTTCCCTGGAAACCCTGCAGCCCAAGTTCCTGCTATCAGATGTGGCCTGTTAGTATCGTTTGGCGATATCATTTACCTCATTCTGGTAAAACACAGAACTTTCAGCCCCAAATCTGAGTCTGGCAGGTCAACTTGGTATGGAGGGCTGGGCGTGTCTCCCCCTACATGGAGGTCCAGCTGCAGGGACATAGTGCAGCTGGATTCTGGAGCCCACTGGGACTCCTGCTGCTGGGACTGACAGCCCACCCGCCCACCCATGGGACAGATGCCTGCCGAGGGCCTGTCCTGGGTTGCGGAATTCAGGGGGTAAAAAAAAACGTGCCATTTCTTGCTCTGCAGGCTCCATTTTAGTGAGGAGGAGCTAACAACAATGTCCTCAGCAGAGAAACACCTTAATTTCAGATGGTGGAAGTCCGGGGCGATGTCGTGGAGAGTGTGGCCACGCACAGGGCATGTCCCTGCAGTGTGACACGTGGCAAGCCCTGCGTAAGGAGGCGCAATCTGCAATATGTTATCCCCCCAGGAAGCCCCCGAAGCTTGTGCTGCCTGGAGACTGGAAAAGGCAAAAGGCCTGTTGGGGAAGGTATCCTTTGAGGTCAGACCTCTAATTGGTGGCAGCTGGAGGCAGAAAGGACGATGGGGCTGTGACTGGATGTGAGACAAAGACCAGTCAGGACAGAAGGAGAACGGAAGCAGCTGAACTCTTTGATTCTATAAAATTCTAATGGTAAGAGGGAAACAGATGAAAATGACTCTCACACGCTTAGGTGCAAATGATATGAAAATGGAAATCCAAGATTCTTGCTATTTCTTCAGATTTATCATGGCATTCAAAATTTAATGTCCCTATAGAAGTATGTGCCTCTAAGGGAAACTGGAGCGATTCGAACCCACCTCTCCCAATCATTGACAAATCAGCTCAAGATGATAAAATTCGGCAAGTATATAAAAGACCTGTACTACCCCACCGATCACCTTGACGGGAGGGACCACAGAGGATACAAGGATGTCTCAAGGACCCCGAGGCATTTATAACAATTGACGTGCGTGAGTGTGTGTGTGCGTGTGTGTGTGTGTCTCAACTGAGGCACAAAATGGCAAGGTGTCAAAGTGAGGGAGCCCAGAGAATGAGGACTGAAGTTAGAACGAAGTTACAAATTGGCAACAAAAAGATAAACATCACAGCATTTCTGGGATATGAAGAAAGTGCTGCTGAATGTTTTTTTTTTTAGTCAGATAGGAAATCAGAACTGAACTCTACGAATTCCTAGACCTGAGGGAAAATGAAACTCCACCTCTAAGCAGAGGCTGAGATTCTAGTGTGAAACTTCTGAGAGAAGAGAAGGGAAGACAACGAGGGAGCCCAGTGCCCTCCAAACACGGGTCCCAGGATTGTCTAAAAACGTGAAAGATGCACACTTTGGACAACAAGCATGTGTGTTTGTACAGACACAGAAAACTTCTAGAAAGTTATATGAGGAAGTGTACACAAGTGTTACCTCTGGGAAGTAAACAGGAGTCCCAGCGAGATACAGCACAGTTTGTTTTAGCTTATCTTCTTATGACATATGACTGGTTTACTTTCAATACAAACAAACTAGTTTCATTTCAAAAGTGTAAATGCTTTATCAGGACACCCATGTTCATCAAAGCTCCGGTGGATCTCATTTCGTAGGGACGAGACTAAGCCCTCAGCTGATGCTCAAGGCCCCTCAGTGTGTAGGACCCTTCTCCCCCCCGCTCGAACAGCCCCTGCCCAACACCCCCCGTTGAGCTGAGAGACCAGGCAGGGCTGGATGGGAGGGGAAGGAAGGACTGACTTGGGAGGTGGCTTTAGGGATCAGACGCTCCTTCCAGCCCAGGTGGGCATGATGGGCAAGGGGATGGCATGTGGCACTTTGGTCCCCAGGCCAGGTTATTTGTGAGGCCTTTCTCTAGTGCCTCGTTGGCCCTCGGGATGGGGCTGGGGACCCCAATCTCGGTGCCCCTCTGTGGGGGGGCTGAATTTCACACTGACCTTGGTGCCACCTTCCCGTGAGGATGACTGGCTTTGAGGTTTATCTGCCCACTAGACAAAGGTTACTCCTTTGGCACATCCAAGACTTTGTCCTGTTCTGCCTAGCTCAGATGTCAGGTTGTTGGTCAACCTTCAGGCCCAAGTCCAGCTGAAGAGGTGGTCCTTTTGCCCTCTGACATCCTTGAAGGCCGAGATGCTCCACCTGTGGGACAGCTGGAATGTTCTGTCCTGTCCAGTCTGGGCCCCTCCTCTGCCACCCACAAAATTCAAGGGTCCCCCAGAACTCAGCTCTGCATCCTCCTCTCTTTTCAGGAAAGTGGGGCATCACCTACTCCGGCACCTCTCACTGCCTGCCTGACAAGGACTTTCCCACCCATGGGTCCACAGCCTGTGGGACCTCTCCCCTGGTGGCCTAGAAACATGTCTTTGCCCCTTACTCAACCCTGCCAGCAGGTCACCTTGGGTTCTAGTGGAAGGGGGCAGTCCACGTGCCACCCAACTGGCACTGGGGACTTCCAGGCTTCCTCACCCCACCTCCAAACCACCAATATCTGTGGGCTCTCCCTTCTGCATACACCTCCGAGCCTTCCCCACCCCCATGGAACCACTGCAAGCACCTCCAGACTCGCTGCCTCCACCCCACCCCTGCCTTCCGGGGGGCTTTTGGAAGCTCAGGTCTGATGAGGGATGTCCCACTCTGGATAGAGACAAACCCCTTCTCCTGACCCCATCCCCTGACACAGCCCTGCACACGCCCCCTTATTTCTCATAGCCACTGACTCATGACTCCACTGCCCCAGGTGTAAGTTCACAGGACACAGACTGCCTACAGTTGCATCTGTACACCTGCCCCTCTGTCACAAGGAAGATGAAGCTTGGTGAGTTTAAGCAGGTTGGTCAGTGGGGAGTGACAATGAGTGGATGAAGGGTCAGCAGCTGCCTCCTGGTCTGCAGTAAAGCTGGGCCTTGCTGACGAGTCCCCGAAAGCTGGCAAAGCTGGACATGGACCAAGGACTCTGGATTCAAGTCCACAACACCTACTTCCCTCCAGCAATTTGAAAAATGGAGCCTAGAGTGAACAAAGAATGACTCAAACACGTCCGCCCTTCCCCACCCATGTAACACTCACATATTGCCCTTATTCCCCACTTTCAGAGTCTCAAAGAGAAACTTTTAGCTTAGTGATTTTCATAATAAGCACCAAAACCATCTGTACATGAGAAACGTACAAACCCCTGTAATGAACCCCTAGCTTCCAATGTTTCTCCAAGGTCAGCACCTATCGGCCTCCACCCTCTGGGAACGATTTCACACAGGTACGCCCCCTAGGTCACCTTCGTTTGCCCATGACGTGTCTCCACACCCACCCTGGGTATGACCCTCAGTGCGGAGGGAGCTGGGAGGAGGAGCTCCTTCTGCTTAAGGGCTAACAAAGGGCAGTCTAACCTTTTAACTCTTTACCACTGCGCCTATTTATCGTGGTTCCTTATCCCTGTCTGCACCCCCAGTCCTACTTCCAAGTGGACCCAACTTGCATTTCTGACAAGTTGGAATCAGGCTCTGAGGAGTCTCAATAGGCAGCACCCTGCCCCTCGGGTGCGAGCCTGTGTGTGTGGGTGGTGCACACAGGAGGGGACCGGCAGGTCCCCTGATCCACGAAGGGCAGTGAGCCCACCCAGCTCCCCAAAGAAGCATCTGTTCTGAGGAAGCTTGAGGATGGAGAACTCCAGGGATCGGCTCTCCAGGAAAACAACCACCTGCTGTTATCTTTAGAATGATCATCTAATGCAGTGTAGGAAATCACTACCAAGAAAATCGTCAACTTTTCCCGTGAACTCAGGGCAGTTCCTGAAACTCGAGTGACTTCCGATTACTTGGGTTTCCTTCCTGAATATAGGACCTAGGTGCCCAACCTCAGGCGGATCCTGGATCCTCCTTCCCGCCACCTCCCAGCCTGGCTCCGCCCCGGGATCGCTCAGTTTTATCCGGCCCACGGCGCGCAGACGAGCTGCAGCTGCGAGCGTGGAGGAGCCGGGCGCACCAGGACCCTGGACTCAGGTGACGGGCTCGCGGGCCGGGAGGGGAGGCCCAGAGGGGCGGGGGCGGGGCTCCGGTGTCGGACAGCTTGGTGCACTCAGGCACGCGCTGGGATGAAGACGGCGGGGCGCGGAGCTCCCTACCTTCACTCACGCCTGCCGCCTCTTGCCACAGAGATGCTCCCAGAGCGCCGGGCCGGGGTTCGCGAGCCAGCGACCGGGGGCGCAGGTTGCACGCCGAGGGAGGGGACAGGGACTTCGCGTCGAGGTGGGGAACTGCGTCTCTGCAGGGCGTCCCCAGGCTCGGCTCTTGGAGGGGCAGAGAGGTGGCATCTCGGGCTCCCAGGCGTCCACTCATCCGGACAGAGACCCTCCTGCCCCCGACCACGTCTGTGGCGAAACACATTCACGTCCGGGCCCAGCACGGCGGCTCTCCCACTCGCGCACACACGCTCACTTTCGTGCACACATTCACACTTGTGTGCACTCCCGGGGCGCACACGCACACTCGTGGACTCTCACACTCACAGGCACTCAGCTCATTCACTCACAAACACTCGTAAAACAGAATGAAACCCCCCAGAGACTTGCCCTAAGGGTGGCGTGGGGTGCTCGACTGCCCCTTTCCACGCTTCCCTTTCCTTTCTGGTTTAACTGCAGCAGCAATCACTAAATGCAATTCACCACCCACGACTGATTAATGAGCTGCAGTTTGAAAACCACTTTCCATGCCTGTGGTGCCAGAGCCCCTGGGAGGCCTTCATCCCCAGGAACATAGTGATAGTGACAGTGAAGGTGGTGGGGAGGCGCCGAGGTCCCAGGAGGGTACGACCAGTAGGTGCTGGGGGAGGAGGGTTCTCAGAGGAAGTGCCTTGTGGTTTTATTTAATTATTATTTTATAAAGTCTTATGGGATATACAAATGTATGTATTTGTTTATTTAAAATATTTATTTGTTTATTATTTGTTTTGGGCTCACACCGTGTCTTTAGTTGCGGCATGCATGTGGGATCTAGGATCCTTAGTTGCGGCATGCATGTGGGATCTAGTTCCCCAACCAGAGATAGAACCCAGGCCCCCTGCAGTGGGAGCACAGAGTCTTACCCACTGGAGCACCAGGGAAGTCCCCAGGAAATACCTTGTGAACGAGAGTGAGAAGGAGCCAGGCAGAAAGGCAGAAGGGAAGGCATGTGCGGAGGCTGAGGTGGGAAGGGTTTTCAGGCTTGGCCCCTAGGCCTGGTGGACTTTCATGCCCAGTGGGGATTCCCTCCAGGCCACTGCAGCAGGGACAGGACATGGGGAGTGGCGCCCTGGACTAGGGCATTTCCTCCGTCTGAGCCAGGATTGGGGCTCTGCGCCTTTTCAGCTATCTTCTGGAGGTGGTTGGTCACCTCCCTCCACAGTGTTGGTGCAAAGCTGGCCGGGGCAGCATTGCACTCACCTTCCCATGTAAACATCCACGTACATACAAGTGGGTGTTACCGGAGCCTCTGCGGTAGGCGGGAAGGCTGTTCCAGCTGCTCTCAGGTGCTGTGGGAATGGAGATCCCCGCTGACCGAGGACCCCTGTGCACCTGGCCAGCCAACACCCTTGATTCCACAAACCTGCTGCCTCAGTTTCCCCAAGATCCTGTGGCAGGACAAGGTGCTGGCAATGACATGCACTTCCCAAGGTGTTTCACTGACTCCCAAATGTGAACAGCTCCCAAGTGACTGCACAAATCCCAGCTGTGTTGCCCCATCTTGATATGTGCAGATGCCAGCACCTGTGTCCATGATTTGAGAGAAATCTGAATTGTTGCCTCGCTTTTCCCAATCCCAGAAGTCTTGGGGCCCCTCCAGTCCTTGCCCCATGCATGCAGTCTTCCTGTACCACACCTGAGCCTCTGCCTTCTCACCCCTCACTTTCCCTGTTGTGCCCTGGCCTCCCTCTCTCCCATTTGTCTGTCCTTTGCAGCACTGGAGAAAAGAGGGGAGACTCAAGCAGAGGAGTGGAGCTGCCAAACTTAAAAACCCATCTGAATTTCAGATAATGAATCGCTTTGAAATACAAGTATGTCGCGAATGTTGCATAGAATATACCTAGGTTTAAAAATAAGACAGCAGTGGAGCCCCAGACAGATCAAGGCAGCAGAATGTTCCTGAGGACATGGGGATCTCCCTCCATGCCCAGTCCAGCTCCTCCATCCCCAGTATAGCTCTTTGCAGACAGCCCTTCTGTGCTCTATAAGGTGGAAGTTTGTGTCTCCATTATATAGATCTTGTTCAGTTGAGTTAAGACTTGTCCACAGTTTTGGGGGTCTGCCCCGAGGTGGAGGTCTGCCCAGCTCTTAGGCTGTATCCTCTGATGGTGAGGAGCCAGGCCCAAGGTGGCTGTGCTTTGGGGGCAGAGATGGGTGCGACCCAGGTGTTTTCTTATCTGGATTCTGGAACCATCCAGGGGCTTTCCCGGTGAGGAGAACCTCAGGGAGCACATGAGGTTTGACTGAGAGGTTTCCTGTGTGTGAGGGCAGAGCCCCCCCATGGCCTGAGGAAGGCTCAGAGGAGACTGGAGGCTTTGGGCAGTGGGAAAATGAGCCTGGAGTCCCAGCCAGGGCCTGTCTGGGAGCCCACACCTTCAGCAGCCTCTGGCTTCCCTCAGACAACATGACAGAGCATGGCCAGGAGTCACCTTTACACAGGTCATACCCCCTCAGGAGGACACCAGGTGGTGGTAGGAAGTCTGTGACACTTCCTGGTCTAATAGTCTGGTCATTTCATTGTGTGTGACAACATACCTATAAATAGCACATCTAATGACTACAGATGGGTGTTTCTTAAGGTGAGGCTAAAATAGATACTGTTTAAAAAATGAGTCAGTGTAGAAAAAATGGTACTGATGAACCTAGTGGCAGAGCAGGAACAAAGACACAGACATAGAGAATGGACTTGAGGACACGGGGGTTGGGGAAAGGGGAAGCTGGGGTGAAGTGAGAGTGGCATCGACATATATACACTACCAAATGTAAAATAGCTAGTGGGAAGCAGCCACGTAGCACAGGGAGATCAGCTCGGTGCTTTGTGACCACCTAGAGGGGTGGGATAGGGAAGGTGGGAAGGAGGCTCAAGGGGGAGGGGATATGAGGAAGTATGTATGCTTATGGCTGATTCACTTTGTTGTACAACAGAAACTAGCACAGCATTGTGAAGCAATTATACACCAATGAAGACGTATAAAAAATAAGTAAAATAATTGTTAGGATACTGGGGTATGTAGTGTGGTGAAAACCACAGAGGTTGGGGCGGGAGGCTGGTGGGATCCAGAGACTCCTGGGCTGGCCTCACTAGGGTGTTTCCCTGGCAGGCAGGTGAAGTAGGACATACCAATACTGAGGGCAAAGGGTGGCCTGGCGGACCTGACTCAGGCTCGGGGAACCCCTGCACACCTCTCTCAGAGGGCCACGTCCTCATTGCTGGAGATCCCCGGTTGTCCTCCCAGCCAGCCTCTGGACCTCAGCCTGCTGCTTCCTTTTGCTTTCCTTTTACTTGGTAACATACATGCTCCCTCCCAAAGTCCAGCCAGGCAGGTCAGCCTCTGCTACGTAAACATACTTTTGCTGAGGTCACCCCCTCTCCATGTCACCTGATCCAGGTGCGAACAAAGGCTGACCTTTACCCTCCCAGCTCAGCTGAGGTCCCTGCCCAGGGCCCACCATGGGGGACTAACTGCACCCTTCATGGGAACAGCCCTGCAGGGGAGGCTGAGCTGGTCTGCAGGGATTGAGCACCTACTGTATGCAGAGCAAGTGGGAGGCCCTGAGGGGCCCTCCCCCCAGCACTGTGTGTGTGTGTGTGTGTGTGTATGTGTGTGTGTGTGTGCCCTGTGTGCTTGCTCGCACGTAGAGGGGTGGGCCTCGCAGGGAGTGGGAGTAGGATCAAGGAAGCCTCTGAAGAGGAGGCAGTTTCTCCCGGCTGTTGAGGCCCTGCATGGTCCAGGATTGTGAACTAACCCACCCATTCATTTATTCTCAATCAACATCCCAGAAAGTGTACTTGGAACTTGAAACACGACTCTTAAATTTATAGGAAAGATAAACGCCGGACAACAGTCAGGAAAACATGTGATGAGGAAAGGTTTTGAGGGGGAGGGTTTCCTTCTGGATACTACAGACCCCTGGGTATCTCCCTCCCAGAAAGAACACGCCTGCTAAGTCTCGAGGTTGCACAGAAGGAACGTGGTAGAAATAAATTCCCGTTCAGAGGACTCCGGGTGTCAAGTCTGTGCACTGGGCATTCGGTGGATACGCCAGGCCACCAGCAGGGGGCTCCACCACTCATGCCGCTGAAGGGCCAGGCTCCCAGAGCATGGGCTTAGGTGGCGTTCATGTTTTGGTCCCCTGGGGGTGAATCCTTCACGTGGCCGTGAGGACACTTGCCTGCTCCAGCCTTGGGGGTCAGCGGGCAAGCCTCCCTGGGAGCGTGTCCTCCCACATCTCCTGCCTGGGGAGACTTGGCCTGCCTCCCCGTCTATGGGGCACCCAGACCCACGTCGGATGGCCGGGGAAGTGTGGGGACCAAAGACTGTTCTGAGGTCGGTGGAGGCAGCAGAGCGGCAGGGGTCGGGCGGAGACCTTGAGGAGACTGGAAATGCTGGGGGTCCTGCCCAAGGCTTCCTCTAGGGAGGGCCAGTGGCCAGAGATGACCACACAAGATGAGTTTCCTGTCTGCTCAGCCAGGCTCGGGGTAGGACACACCTGTGCAGGGCTCTCCCTCCAGGTAGCCCTGAGGGCTCTGGCCAGGGGGCCAGGAGTCACTGTGTACCACCAGCAAGGATGCCTTTGGGCCCCATGTGTTGCTCGGCACCATTTTGTGTATTCCAATTTAAGAAAACTTGTTTTGCAAGAATACTCAAGAAAAGGACTGAGCAGATCTTATCTGAGGTGCCAGGAAAAGCCCCAGCACAGAAAGTTGCAAAACCTCTTTCTAGAACCTTCTATCACATAAGGCTCTCAGCAACATGTAATGGTGATGAGCTATTTATACCCATCCTGGCAATTGCTGACTGGCAGTAAAATCAGAAAGGTAGCCACTGGATTGTGTCCAACTGCGAAATCTCAGCCTCTTTTGTGTTATGCTGAGCAGGTTCGGGCAGGATCGGGACAAAGGCCCCTCTCCACTTGGTTCTAAAAAAAAAAAAAAATTGATTAAAATTATGTTAATGTTCTCATGGAACACAAAAGTCCAAGGAAAGATAAACAGCAGTAGAGAGAGCCTGCCATCCCAGGGGTGAAAACACACGATGGACAACAGTGGCTTGGACCGCATGGCTTGGCAGACTCTGAGTGGCCCCGCTTGGTGGGGGTCCCTCGGCCAGAGGGGACAGGGTGCTTCACTCTTCAGTGCCTTGGGCACCACTTGCCCTCCTGGAAGGAAGCAAAATTAGACCCTGTTACATGCCACTTGCAAAAAGACCTTGAGGTGGATTTAAGATTTGAACATAAAAATAGACAAAATTTGGTCATGATGGATTCTCAACGGTCTGGGAGGCCATTTTATTTTTATTTTCTTTTAAATTTATTTATTTTATTTTTGGCTGCGTTGGGTCTTCATTGCTGCGCACGCGGGCTTTCACTAGTTGCGGCGAGCGGGGGCTACTCTTCATTGCGGTGCGTGGGCTTCTCATCATGGTGGCTTCTCTTGTTGTGGAGCACAGGCTCTAGAGCACGGGCTCAGTAGTTGTGGCACACGGGCTTAGTTGCTCCGCAGCATGTGGGATCTTCCTGGACCAGGGCTCAAACCTGTCCCCTGCATTGGCAGTTGGATTCTTTTTTTTTTTTTTTTTTGTGGTACGCAGGCCTCTCACCGCTGCGGCCCCTTCCGCTGTGGAGCACAGGCTCCAGACGCGCAGGCTCAGCGGTCACAGCCCACGGGCCCAGCCACTCCGCGTCATGTGGGATCCTCCCGGACCGGGGCACGAACCCGCGTCCCCTGCATCGGCAGGTGGACTCCCAACCACTGCGCCACCAGGGAAGCCCGGTAGGTGGATTCTTAACCACTGTGCCACCAGGGAAGTCCTGGGAGGCCTTTTTAAAAAGATACTTTAAACAAACAAAAACCACTTTAAAACAAAATCTTGAAACTTTCAAGGAAAAGACAGACAGGACGACATAAACATGTGGAGTCTTTATTCCAGAAACAAT
This sequence comes from Grampus griseus, assembly GCF_964374135.1. Classification (NCBI taxonomy): domain Eukaryota; kingdom Metazoa; phylum Chordata; class Mammalia; order Artiodactyla; family Delphinidae; genus Grampus; species Grampus griseus. The sequence goes on along the minus strand of NC_139014.1, from coordinate 12,381,373 downwards.
CAGGGGAGAAATGATGATGGGGTGGCACTTGCCGTGGATGTGGTTTGTTTCTGTAAGGCGTGAAAGTCTTATAAACCTGTAAGGAGAAGACAGACAATCCCAGGAAAATGGGCAAAGGGTTTGCAAAGGCAGTGGCAATGCAGAAACCCAAAGGGCCAAAAACAGGATAAGCCAGTCTGCCCCCTGTAGTCCCGGGGGACTATAGCTATAATTAAAGTCTCATCTTTAATTATAGCTGCAAAGGCCCTATTTCCAAGTGAGGCCACCTTCACAGGTTCTGGATGGACATGTGTTTTGGGAGTCACCATTCACCCCACTACGTACAGTATGAAGGGAGAAAGGAGAGAGGACGGGCAGTGGGCATCTCTGATGAAGCTCGTCTAATATGATTCCACATATGTAAAATTACTCACGTGTGTTTGCACACGTGTGCACAAGAATACGTGTCTCTCAGCTGACATCTTTCAGTGCTGCTTTCTTCCCCAGCTACAGATATGGTACATATATGAGAAAAGAAGACTGTCCTTCTGATGGTGCATTAGGAACAGAAACAAGTTTAGAAAGTCAAACAAAGGAAGCTGGGATACAGCAGCACGGGTCACACGAGTTCAGACTCTGGCCCGCTGACCACTCTGGAACCCGACCCCGACCCCACGAAGCTCAGAACCGCTGGAAGGGACCACACCTGGTGAGGCCTGGCGACTCAGCTTCCAGGGTGGCCTACACCTCCGCTGCCTCAGGACCTGCCACTGCCTCCTGGCAACCGGGTCCACCAGCTAAGCCTGGAAGGATGGCAAAAGGAGGCTCCCCACCCGAAACTGGCCAGCAGCCTATCATACTATTAAAGACAGCTAAAAGAAAGCTTCTCTATTTTTTAGGAATGCAAAGGCGAAAAACAATGCATAAAAAAGCAAGAGAGTGATGTGGAGGGTTGGGAGGGGGAGGCAGCGGCTGGGCCGGCGGGGCCGCCTGGCGGGTGCAGGTTAGGGGCAAGGTCAGCCAGAGCCTGATGTGGGAGGTGGGCTCATGGGTGCTGATTATTGTGAGTGAATGAATGAACGAACTGGACCAGTGGTGGGAAGACACACACCAGGAATCACAGTAACGCAGCTCTGGGCCACGTGTGCTCTTCGATTAAACGGGCATCCAGGCATAGATGGAAAACTGGCATCCAGGGTAGAGCAACTGCCTCTGATTTATGAAGTTTAGGAGCAGTGCTGCTAGCACTGTCATCAGATGCCTGGGCACATGCAGCACAGCGATTAATCAGACCTCAGGGAGATTCAGGGTCCCTGTTCTTAGGAGAATAGGCACATACCACGTAGAGTCCATTCTGGGTTTGCCATGGGGTCTCATCCAGGATGCACCCAGGGTCAGCACCATCTACGAGAGACCAGAGCACCAAGACACCTAAGGGCAGGGGGATGCGTTGTCACCGGTACACCTTACCCTGTACACACCCCACCCCGGGACTCCAGAATCCCATGTGGATTGAGTGAGAAAGAAAGCACCACCCATCCATCAGCCTGGCCATCTGTCTGTTTGCTCTGCCTGGTCCATCCCCCTGGAGGGTGAGCCGGCTGGGACCAGCCCTGGGCCCATGGGCGCAACCATGCTAGAGTCCACCCCTGCCCTCCCCAAGAGTGTGGCCGCCAACCCAGAGCCCCTGCAGACCCAGCCATTCAGGAGGAGGACAGGAGAGCATGGGTTGGTTTGCATTTTACGTTCTTGAAACCCTTCCTGACTCAAATTAGATATTTATTTCAAAAGCTGGATATTGCCATTTTCCTTCCAGGGTAGAGTGGGCCTCCTTCTCCTGCTGCTCCGAGGCCCGCAGATCAGCAGGGCTGGCACCCTGTCCCACTCCCACCAGGAACTCCCAGGTCCACCAGTACACTGGCCAGGACCTGCTGGTCCAACAGGAGTCCCAGGGGCGAGGCAGGTAGAGGAGGCAAGACTACAGGCAGTCAGCTGTCAGCTCCGCTCTGAGGCAGGAGCCCAGTGAGGGTTGGGGCGGAATGGGGAGATGGGACAACAGGGAGGACCACAGGCCCCACCTGGTCAAAGTCCCATGGATTTGACGAGTTTCCACACATGCAGTGCTTGGAATGGGGGTGCGATGTGGCCACAGTGTGTGTTGGGGGGACTGAGATTGTCCCTCCCAATGTCATTCTCCTTGCTCGGCCCAGAGCCTCCTGAGGTCAGGACCGAGCCTGTTCACCGACGGCCCCAAGCTCCTGGAAGCGGTTGCATTCACAGTTCCCTTTGCTCCTGGCCCTTCTGCCCAATTCCCCCAAAAGTGGAAAAAAATCAGAAAGGCTGAATTCAAAATGGAAGGGTCCCAACTCTATGACATTCTGGGAAAGGGAAAACTATGGACACAGTAAAAAGATCAGTGGTTGCCAAGAGTTGGGGGGAAGGAGGGACGGATAGATGGAGCACAGAGGATGTTTAGGGCAGTGAAACTACTCTGTATGGTACCTAAAGGTGGATGCATGTAATTATACATTTGTCCAAACCCATTAAATGTCCAACACCGAGAGTGAACCCTGATGTAAAGCGTAGACTTCAGTCAGTGAGAACAAACCACTATAGGCTCATCAGGTGTAACGAATGCCCCCCTGACTGGAGATGCCAGTAATGGAGGATGTGGGCATTGTCTGCACTTCCTGCCCAATTTTTGTGTAAGCCTAAAACTGCTCAAAGACAAAACCAAAAGTCTATTATTATTATTATTTTAATCAAAGGGTCAATCGTTTAAATAGCTTAAACTAATCAGGATAAATGTCACTTTTACTGGAGGCTGAAGCCTGAGATGGACACTTGTTTCAGAGGCAGTGAAAGTTCAGTTTTCCAGATCAGAACTCACGAGTTCCACAGGAAGACTCTTTTTGTTAATAAATCTGGCAAGCGGGCCAAATGTCCCCAAATGCCCAGCTGTGGAATGCAAGAGCGGGAGAGGGGCTGGGGGCTTCCAAGGTGGTCTTAGGTTGGTGTCAGGTTCAAGCGGCTACACGAACTTCTATGTGTCACGACCCGTCCCTACAGGACACACGGCTCAGGCAGTTTTGTATGTTTTATATAAAATTGAAGGGTAACCCCTGTGATGTAAATGGGGTTGTCTCCCAGGGACTTGTTTCCTGTCTCATCCATGTTTCTCATCTGTCTGACAGTGGCCCCACTGCACACATCATAAAGGTACAGAGAAGGGTCGAGGCACAGTGGTCAGGGAGGAGCTTGGGGACCCCCACCCGCCCTGGCCAGGCTGTGGCCGCTCCCACCGGCTTCTGAAGGAGGCCAGGGGGCCTCTGACTCATCGGCTTTCCTTCCTCCAGGGAGTGTCCAAAAAACCACTAAGGAAGACGAGGGACCCCTGAGGCCTGCTCCCCATCCTGCCGGCCATGTTGACCTCGGCATCTCCCCTTCCCACTCCCAGGATGCTCTGGGCCCTCCTGCTCTTGGCCACCTCTGGGACTGCTCAGAGTAGAGGTAAACTTCGTGGTCCCACTCTGCTAGGGGGGCCCCCCCGGGGGTGAGACAGCGGTGGAAGGAGAGACCTAGGTCAGGCCAGGAGGGCCCAGGCCCCAGGTAGTGTCAGTAACCCCAGGGAGGGCAATCAGTGGAAGTCCTGAGGCCCAGCCGTGACCCACGTGTTGGACTGTATCCCCACAGACTGGGACAGCCCCAGCTGCACCAAGGACGTGGTTTCTGTGTTCAGGGGCAAGCCAGCCGTGATGGCCTGCAGCATCACCAACCTCTTCTCCCACATCAACATCTCCCTGCGAACCTACCACGGGGAGAGCTGGCAGCTCATCTTCAGTGTAAAGGCCCCAGGAAACTTCCATCAGGATGGATGGCAGCTCTGGGTTAAAGGGGGCGAGGCGCACCTGGTGATTGAAAAAGCCCAGGACACCCAGGCAGGGCAGTACAAGTGGAGTCTTGTCGGGCTCCAGAGAAACCTCAAAACCACCACCCTGAACGTCTCAGGTGAGGAGAGGAGCACCTTGACCCCCAGGTGCTTGCCTGTTTGGGAGGGGCAGCAACCAGGGAGGAGCAATTCCTGCCCACCTGAGGTGCCCAGAGCCACAGGGATGGGGCCTAAAGAGGGCTTCCATCTGCTCCACCCACCCCACATCTGTGACCCCTCCGAGCTTCTCCCCAGGGCAGCCCATGCATGCATGCCCTGGGCACCATTCCCTGTCTGCGCAGGGAGCTGGTCCCTTCCCTCCCTAAAAAACTCCTACCCCCGACTTCCTTTGCTGCAAAACTCCCCAAGTCACCACCCCTCACTCTCATCCCCCCACACCTGGTTGTAATGCAGTCATGGTCACCCCGAGCTCTGGGGACAGGGAGCAGGGGTTCAGCTTTGCCCCCAACCAAGTACAGTGGGAGGGGCTAAGAACGGCACCCCCAGCCTAGCCGGGCCCTGGGAGGGGAAGCCAGTGAGGCCCTCGTGGACTCCTGTATCCAGAGCTCATCTGATACCTGGGGTGGAGGGGCTGCATAAGGGCTGGCCCTGGGCAGGTCCCCACCAACCTACCTGCAATCTCTCTTTGGCAGAGCCCCAAGACACACTCTTCACACCTTCCTGGGGTAGGTGTTTCTATCTTCATCCTGGGGTACAGGAGGGGAACCTCAAGGAAGTCCCCTGGGGTCTCCCCCATCAGACACCCCCACCTTCTGTGCCTGGCACCTTGCCCATCCCATGCACCCCATCTCCCTGCCACTCTCCCACCTATGGGCTTCCTGGCTGGAGGTGACGTCCCCCTCGAGGGTTCCCCCAAGGCAGGCACCCCCAGCCTAGCCTGCACCAGTGAACGAAAGGTGGAGGTCCCGCCCACTCCCCACAGGCCCGGAGATGCTGCTCCCCAGTCTCAGGCCTGACCCCGAAGACAGGAGCCAGGCCCAGGTGGTCCTCCTCATCCTCGCCCTGGTCGCCCTCTCCGTCCTGCTGGTCTGCGTGCTGGCCTGGTGCAGAAGGTCTGGCTCCCCGAAGTTCTCCAAGCTCTGTCAGGTATGGGCCTCTGTGCCTGGTCTGTGGGCCGGGCAGGGGGTCTTGGACGGGGTCTTCTGAGACTCAGCATGGACACTCGGCCCCATAGCCTTGCACCCACTGGGGCTAGTGGGAGAGTGGGGAGCGTGCAGGGTCCCAGAGAGCTGGTACCCCTCCCCCAGAGGACCCCAGCCCACTGTGGCAGTTCCAGGCCCAGAACACAGATGCCCCACTCCCAGCGAGCCCACCAGGTCCCCACTGTCCCCAGGACACCCTGGAGGATGGCATGGGGGGAGCTGGACTTCCTGCTCCTTCCAGGAGACCTACAATGTGTGGGCAGTTGGTGTGTCCTCAGGTGTGCCGTTAAGCACAGGTGTCTGCCGATGGCTCTCATCCCTCCCTCCCTCTCTCCGCAGATAAGGAGGCTCTGAGCCACAGTGGGGAGTCCTGTGCACCACGCACTGCACTACACAAAGAGCAAGTGAGGCGAGGGGCAGGCCAAGGACCAGGAAGCCTGGCAGCATCCTGGCCTCTCGCTGACACGCAAGCCAGGGGGGGCTCTTCAGCAGCTCCTGTGGCCCAAAGTGCAAAAGTCTCAAGTTCCAAAGCACTTGACCCAGCAGGACCCTCCCCCTCCTCTGCTCCATCCAGGCCTCTTGGCCTGGGCTCCTCCCTGGGGCAGGAGGGCCATGCTGCTGTCACCTCGGAGACACCCCAGTCTGGGGTCCTGTGTTGATCGTGGACACCCTCCTGTCTTTGGACTATGAACAAGGACAAGTTTTGGGGACCCTCCTGCCAGCAGTTGTGGCGCCAGGATGCGGGGATCAGGGGCCTGAGATGGCGCGTGGGCCCCTCCTCCACCACCAGGGGGTAGAGCAGCCCCTCTGGAAGGGAAGCAGGGCAGGTGGCTGCTGGGGACCTGTGTCCAACCCCCTGCTCTCCCCTAGCCCTGGGGCTCCCCTCCCCCACATCTGCCCCACCTGCTGGCTCTTCTAGGTCCCAAACCCATTTATGCCAGATGTCTTCATGATCAAAACTGTGTAACTCCACTGAGTGTGTTCTTTTTTTGGCGGCGGGGGGTAGGTCTTTTTTCTTCCTTTCCTCTTTCGTTCTCTCCTCATGATTTGATGACTGTCTTTAGTGTTGTGTTGGAACTCTTTTTTCTTTTTTGTGTGTCTATCTATTATAGATTTTTGGCTTGTGGTTACCATGAGGTTTTGATATAGCAGTCTATACATATGCATGATTGTTTTAAGTTGCTGATCTCTTAATTTCAAATGCATTTCAAACATCCTGCATTTGTTCTCTCCTCTCGTGATGACTGGTCTTGATATCATATTTGTGTGTGGGTGGTTTGCTACCTTTACTGTGTGTTTGCCTTCACTGGTGACCTTTCCCGTTTCATAATTTTCTTATTTCTAGTTGTGGCTTTTTCTTTTCCGCCTAGAGAAGTTCCTTTAGTATTTGTTGTAGAGCTGGTTTGGTGGTGCGTTTAGTGTATTCTTAAAAGGTACATATAAGGTGATAAATGAAGGTTTTTCTAGAAGTACTGCATTCAGTGCTTTGCGAAACATCCGTATTGCTAACCCTCAAGATGAATAAACTAAACCAAATAGCAAACCATCAAATGAGCTGAGAAACACATTTTTAAGTGGAGAAAATAAAAATCTGAAACAAGCTGCTTTGAGTCTTAAAAACTAAAAAGTCCCAAGGCATCCAAATGACCAGACATCTGGGAGTCCTCACTCACCATGAAGAATCCAAAACTGGAGACCCTGCGCGGTGCCCGACGACCGTGGCCTCACAGGAGGATGATGACCCCAGAGCAGCTTTGCTGGCACCCAGAGTCCAGGTCTAGAATGGGCTGCATTTGCATCTCTCAGGTTAAAGTAAGGTTCACACGAGAAATACTGGGTTTGTGCCACCACAGGGCCAAGCCCATGGGACACAGTGTGCACGGCACCTGGGACCTCCATGCTTTGGGGGCCATGGAAATCTGTTCCGTTTTGCCTGAAACAAAAAGTGTTGATGCATTTGAAGTAATTCAAAGGTTATTTTAACATTGGTATTATGGTGGGAAGGGCTCGCGTAAGTCATTCAGCCCCTGCACACCCAAGGCAAGAAACCTAGAAGGAAATACTGCATCTGAGTCTTTGACTAATTTTCATTTTCTACTCGTTGCTTGTCTGTATTTTCAAGGATTTCTCTAAAGGAAGTTTAGTTCTGAGTCCTTGCAATGCCCTGGAAGCCCTTCCTCCTGATTCCCCCTCCCCCTCTGTAGCCACACTGGCCCTCTTGCAGACCCTCAGACACACCAGGCACTTTCTGGCCTCAGGGATCATGCAGCTACTGATCCTTCTGCTTGGAATGCTTGTTCCCAGGCACCACATGACCCTCCCTCATCTCCTCAGTCCTTTATTCTTATGGCCCCTTGAGGTTTGGCCCCCCTCTCCCGACACAGGTTGTGTGTCCTGTTGCAGGTCTGCTTGTCCATCCCTGGAGGTCAGCTCCAGGCCACAGGCCTCTTGTCCATTTTGCCCTCTGCTCGTGGCAGGCACTGGCACGTACGGGTGCCCAGTGAGTGTTGGTGATAAACAAAGGCAGAATGAGATGAGGAAGGGTCTTGTTTTGCCAAGCCCTATGCTTTCATGACCTCCTGCAAACAACCTGCTAGGTTCCTAGGGGCCTTTGGCAAGATTCTGCCCCCAAAATAGATACCCCTCGTGCAAGGAGAGTCTGTGGGTCTGCCCCCACCCCCAAACCCCACTCAGGACCCTGAGCCATCAACAGACAGGAGCATCTGGCCAGTGGAGGGGGCTTCCAGGGAGGAAACAGCTTAAGGCTGTCAGACCACACGTGAGCCATGCGCACACACCTGTGTACATGCACATGTGGCTTTGGGCGCAACACTTGAGGCTTGGCCATCTGGCCTGTGGCCCACAGAAAAATGACCTCCTGGTTGCCTAGAGTCTGCCTCCGTGTCCTCGGGGTCAGGGGCCAGGCATGGGTCTCCCTCTGCCCTGGGGGCTGATCACCAGGACCTGGTGCACCAACATAGGATGCTAGTCCAGCTGAGATGCCTCCAGCCCCTGCACCCACAGGAAACAGAATCGCAAGCCACCAGGGCAGCCGTAGCCTTGGGCACATGCCCTGGCCCGGTCCCTACAGCCACACCAAGCCTCCACACTGCGGGTATGACTGACATAATACTCCAAGTTTCTGGGCATAAATCAGGTCCCCACGTGGGGACCCCCTTATCTTTCTCCTGGGCCTGACCCTTCCTCACCCTCCTTTCTCCTCTCCCTGTTGTGAAGCAGGGGCAGAGGACCAGGACCATGGGTCTACCTGGGGGCACTCAGCAGTTTAGAGGCGGGGGGATGAGGGCCGTCCCTCCCAGCCTCGCCCACAGCGCCTCCCCTCACTCAAGGCACCGCCTCCAGGAAGCCCTCCTGGAGTGCCCAACCTACAGTCACTGTGTGCTGTCCCCCTGCCTACCTCCTGCTCCATCCTTCCGTGACTGCCCCTGGAAGTGGCAGTCTGTGAGGTGGTGGCACACAGTTGGGTGCTGCAGACAGGAAGTCTCGACAGCCCTGTAAGGGGGCCCTGTTCTTCCCCCACTGCAGTGAGCATGGCTGGGCTCCTGGGGCTCCAGCTGCTCCCCATGCTCCTCGTGCTCCCCCGCAACCTGGCTGCCCAAGGTAAGCACTTTCCAACCATCCGTCCCCCCATCCCCCACTGCACCCATCAGCGGGCTCAGCGCTCCCACCCAGCCACCCTTGCAGCCCTCTCCTCCCCGCCCCGGACTCTCCTTCTGGGAAGGGGGTGCTCCCCCTTCCCAGGGATGCTGAGTGTGACCTTCCCTTGAAGCCTTGGTAGCCCCTCCAGAGGGTAAGGTCCAGCTTTGGACACTTAGACAAAAAACAATGGGCACCAAGATGCTGATATCTGGGTGCAGAATCACTATGGTTGAATCTCTTCTTTCTCTTTACCTGAATGTCTGGGGACTTTCTCTCCTACAACCAGCAAGGCTGTCTTTGTCCTGAGAGAACACTGTCCTTCGGTTTACCTTTTGTGCGAAGTTCTGCAGTAAGAAGGAGAGAGCATGATTAGTTCCGCAAGGTGGGATGGGGGACCCGGCAGGTGAAATTCTTGTGTTCTCTCTCCCAAAAACAGCTGCAGAATTTAGTTTGTGGAGAGCTGGTATTTGGATTATGTTTGCACCTAGAAGTGGGTCCTGCTGGGCCTTGCTGGGCAGGTGAGGGAACTTTCTGGGTGTCCCACAGACAAGCCAGGATATGCCCACCCCATGGAGCCACTGGCTTCAGGTGCCTGGAAATGGTGGAGAAACTGAGGCAGTAGGCATTGGAAAGAGACAGGACAGTGCCCCCAGCTCTCTCGGGAACTGTCGTTTAAGAGAGGGAGAAGGTGTAGAGCCTGGGAGAGTGGTTGGAGGTCTCAGCGGACGGCCTGCCGCTTTGGAAGGAAGAGGCCCCAGCTCTGACTTCCCCCGACCCTCAGGGTGGGGAGAGGTCACAGGCTGCCCAGCCCCCTGGGGCCCCTTTGGAACTTGAGTATAGCCCAGGGTGCTGGCGCCATGAGCTGCTTCAAGGCTTCCGAAAGTTGCCTCGTCCTTGACAACAGCCGGCTGTCCAGGACTTCCTTGGTGGTCCAGTGATTAAGAATCCACGTTTCCACTGCAGGGGGCAGGGGTTCGATCCCTGGTCAAGGAACTAAGACTCTGTATGCCATGCGGTGTGGCAAAAAAAAAAAAAAAAAAAGAAATTAAAGCCTTCTTTCAATTAAAAAACAAAATAAAATAAAAACAGAAAAACCCAGTGGGCTGACCCAGGGCACCTCTGCCCTGCCACCATCCCTGGCAGAGAGGTGGGTCCCTGCCCCTCTGGCCAGGCTGGTGGTGACAGTGGCAGGTCCTCCTTGCAGGGGTGTGGCAGTCCCCCACCTACACGATCGCTTTAGAGGGGGACTCTGTCAACATCACCTGCTCCAGCCGGGGGCCCCTGCTTGGCCTCTACCTGAAGCAAAGGTGGCCGAACTGCAGCAACGTGATTTACTATGAAAACGGGAAGGAGCCCACCGTGGACCAGCGGTTCCAGGGCCGCGTCACCTTCTCAGGGCTGCAGTACAACCTGACCATCAGCATGCACCACCTGCAGCTGGCCGACACCGGTGACTATGCCTGCCAGGCCATCATGAATGATGAGGTCTGGGGCCCCGGGACGTTGGTCGTGGTGACAGGTAAGGAGTGTGCCACCCCAGGGACCACTCCACCTGCCTGCTGGCCAGCCCAGGCTCCATCTGCCCCCTGTCTGAGGATCTTCCCTCTACCCTTGCTTGAGTTACCATGAGCCCACCTCCTCCAGGAAGCCCCCTGGATTCCCACACGCACACACACTCCAGAGCCCCGCCCTTGCCCTGAACCCCAGAGGCTCTTGTGGACTCCCTCACCTGCCAAATGCCTGTCTCTGTTCCTTCTTCCCAGAAAAACTGCCCCAAACAGTGAACACGTGCCAGGAGACTCAGCTGATACACTTTGCCCTCCCCACGGCCCTGGCTATGGGCTTCTTCCTTGTTGGACTGGGGCTGGGAGCCGTGTGTGTGCTGAGAAGGACACAGGTCAGTGTGGACCCTCAGATGTCATCTGATGTCATCTATAAGCCCGCTTCTCTCAGAGAGAAGGGAGGGAAGGAGAGTGGTTAAGCCCCAGGGAGTTGGCCACATGGGAAACCTCAGCACCCACCCACTCCCTCCGTCAGGGTCTCCTGGAGCTCAGAGGGTTTGGACGGCAAGGTCCAAGGTGGGAGGAAACCCAGGAACTGGAGCCCCCAGCAAGGACGGGTGTGGGGCCAGGAAGACACGTCCTGGTCAGACGTTTACGGGGGAGCGAGAGGAGGGTCCAGAGAGACCCTTTCGGAGAGCATGGGGATGCTGCGCGTAACTGTGAGAGTGTGCACGCGTGTGCGCACGTGTGCATGGGTGTGCATATGCGAGTGTCAGGCCTGTGGGTGTGTGAAATCCATGTGCGATCATGGGCTGGAGGCAGGAGGGGAGGGGGCAACAGAGACAGGGGTCAGGAAGTGGTCAACTTGTCCCTGGTCCATCAGCTTTTGCCCCCACCTTCACCTAGCGCCTCCAATTCCATGTCCCCTGCAACAGCCAGACCCCTCCCTGTCCAGGGCCAGGGAGCAAGGTCACTTCCACCTCCACCTCTCTGCTGCTGCCCAATGGCCCTGCCTCGCCCACCCTTGCCCAGGCCTGGGAAGCTCTGGAGAACTGAGGGTCTGGCCGAGGACCCTCCTAAAAAGGGTTCATGCAGTCCCCCAAATCTAAAAGCTTCCTGAAGGGAGGTGCCTTGAAGATAGAGGGTGCCCCTGAGCGAGCTGCCCCCAGTGGTAGATGACAGGCTTTCTTTCAGATCCAGAAACTTTGCTGTGCGAAGGAAAAGAACTCGGTGTGCGTGGTCTACGAGGACATGTCCCACAGACGCTGTAACACCACGTCCATCCCCAACCACTACCAGTGAGCCCGGCAGGACCCCAGGCCTCCCTCTGTCTAGCAGAGCTCTGGGCAGATCATCCAACCCAGCGTGGACACACAGGCAGCTCCCCACAGCAGTCAGGCTCCTGCTGCCTCCTCCAGGCAGCCCTCCTTGCCTGCCTCCCACCCTTGAGGCTGTTCCTGGCACCTTGGAGCCACCGGGAAGGAAGCTTTTCTGTCGTCCTGCTGCCCTGACCCTTCCATGGCAGAAGAGGCTGCTCTGAAGGAGGGACTTGGGCCTGGGGCAGCGGGCAGCTGGGGGGGGGGCTGCGGAGGCTGGGGACTGAGCGCTGACCCCAGCCCAGCCTTGCCAGAAATAAAGGGCTTGTCTTCTCCCCTTTCCAACTCCAGTGTCTATTTCTCAGCCAGCTTAGAGTCAAGGAGGGGAGGCTTGCCTGACACCCTAGAGTCTCCAAGGACTTTGACAGCCTAAGGGACTATGTGTGAGACTTTCAGGAAGGAGGGAGGGGCAAGGGGACACACACTCACTCCAGCCCCTGTTCAGGCTGGAGAAGGGGCAAATCAACCAGAGTCCTCCTGGCCTCACTAGCCTCCACCATGGGGTGACGTGGGGATGGAGGAAGGGGAGCTAGCAGCAGTGGTCTGGGGGTCTTAACAGAGGGCCACTCCCGGTGTGCGCTCATGTTGGGGTGTGATGGGACCTTGGGGAACCGACCTTGGGGAAACAGGCGTGCCCAGAGTGGATGTGAACCGTGGCTCTGTCCTCCTGGACTCAGGGCCAAGAAACCGCAGACCATGCTGCCCACCAACTGAGATGAGGTAACCCTTCATCCACGGGGTTTGCAAAGATTAAAGTGTCATTAGCGAATGATGTTCGTTTTAGCTGGAATTATATCTTTGGGAAATGATCTTTGGGCATAGAAACAAGATTGCAGTGATATCCATGGCAGTGTTGCTTTCAATACAAAAATCAACAACTGAGAAATTACCTAAATGTCCAAATAAGAGAACTGCTATATCGATTACGGTTTGCACATGCAGCAGACATTAAAAGGGCACCATGGGGGCTTCCCTGGTGGCGCAGTGGTTGAGAGTCCGCCTGCCGATGCAGGGGATACGGGTTCGTGCCCCAGTCCGGGAAGATCCCACATGCCGCGGAGCGGCTGGGCCCGTAAGCCATGGCCGCTGAGCCTGCGCGTCCAGAGCCTGTTGCTCCACAATGGGAGAGGCCACGGCAGTGAGAGGCCCGTGAACCGAAAAATAACACACAAAAAAAGGGCACCACGAAGAATCTGAAACACCACGTTAGGACCTTTGCAAGATGCCATAACGATACAAGCTGGTGCAGAGTGTGTGTATGATCCCACATTTATAAAGCACAGATGGGTGTATGTAGTTGTTTAAACACATGACTGTACTTTTATGTCTACACAGATCACATAATGGAAGAACAAATGGGGTGTTGACACTGGTTCTCTCGCTGTGAGGTGTGTGTCACCAGGGCAGGGAGTCACTGGGACACCCTGGGCTTGGGTTGGGCAGCTCAGGATGTGATCTCAGCTGTTCTTGTGGAGGGTACCGGGACCTGCAGCTGGGACCCAAACGGGTACCAGGGGCAAAGGCAAGGAACACAGCGCCCCTGTACCCTCCACCTCCCAGGGCCCTGAGGAAAGGCAGGCCACCTACAGAGCCAAGTATACAGCAGGTGTCCACCTGTTGCCTGCTGACTTCTGATCTCCACTCTTGTGGCCTTGGGCAAGTCCTGCCTCTCTGGGCCTCAGTTTCCCCATCTGTAAATTAGAGGAGTGGGATCCACGCTGTCTTCAAGGGCTAGGCTCTGTGGTTTCCCAGTCACACTGGCCACCCTTCCCACTGCCCTGACCCTCAGCTGTCACCCCGACCCTCGGGTGTCACCGTAGCTCTGCCCTCTTCCCACCACCTGAGACGGAAGCAGACAGCGCCATCGGCCCGCCTCCAGAGGCCCTTGTCATTGGAGGCATCTCTCCACCCGACTCCACCCCAGCGACAAGAGGCTGTGCCCCCTCGGTGCTCCCGTCCTTGTGATCTGTGCTCGGGGTTGTGCTCCCTACCGTCCTCCCCTCGCATGATCACCCCTGAATCATCTGCTTCTCTGTCCTTTGCCAGGACTGTGATGACACGAAGGGCAGGGCTGGGTCCCTCCTCCATGTGCCCCCTGCCCCACGTTGAGCACCACTGCATGCTGGGCATGTTACATACATGTAAGCACACTGGCATTTGTTTCCATTGTGACAGAGAACCCGAGTGTGGCCTGAGTCCTGGTTCTCACATGTCTGTGTCTGGGTCTGAGCCTCTTGGGCCTCGATTTCCTCAGTGTAAAATGGGGGCAGGGAAGTGGTCCAGTGGTCAGGACTTGGTGCTTTCACTGCCGAGGGCCCGGGCTCGATCCCTGGTCGGGGAAGTAGGATCCTGCAAGCCGCATGGCACGGACAAAAAATAAAAATAAAAAATGGGGGCAGGGCTTCCCTGGTGGCGCAGTGGTTGAGAGTCCGCCTGCCGATGCAGGGGACAGGGGTTCGTGCCCCGGTCTGGGAGGATCCCACATGCCGCGGAGCGGCTGGGTCCGTGAGCCATGGCCGCTGAGCCTGCGCGTCCGGAGCCTGTGCTCCACAACGGGAGAGGCCCGCGTAACGCAAAAAAAAAAAAAGATAGTCTCAAACTGTATTTAAAAGAAAAGATTCAATACTATATTGTCTGCAAAGAACAATAGGAACAATAGGACACCATGGGTTGGAAGGAAAAGAATGGAAAACATATAAAAAGCAAACATGAACCACAAGAAAGCTGGAGTTATCAATCCTACCTTCTGGCCAAATAGTAATACTGGCAAAGCAACAATAGAACAAAAACAAATAACCAGTGTGAACCCATGAATCTAAAAATAGCAAAATACATAAGAACAGGAAGGACATAACCACTGTGAGAAATAGATCAATCAACCAATTAAGCCTGAGATTTCAATTTGCTCCTTCAGATCTGAACCATGCTGTTGGTTAATGTGAAATCCCACACTCATGGAACAGAAAATAGACATGACTGTACACCATATGTGAAACTTTACAAAATGATCATTTACTATCAAGAGGAGCTGAGCAGAAATAGAAGCAGAATGAGGTCTTCAGGCCCAACGCTGTTGACGTGAGCTACAAACACACACGCACAAAACAGCAGTGCACGTTTTATCCTAACTAGACACGCTTGGGACAAACTCAGCCTTGGGCTTCTGAGGAGGGGCAGGTTGTGAGTTATCCTGGACGATCTGGAGGGGCCTCTGTCAGGGACCCAGCCTGAAGGCCACGTGGCCACCCCCCCGTACCACCTCAGGCTCGCCCCAGGGTGCGGCAGAGAGGCTCACTCCGAGGCGTGGGCAGGGGTGCAGCCCAGGGGAGCCTGAGCTCATGCGCACCAAGAGGGGCTCTCCAAGGAAATAAACACGAAATCACCGGTGCAAAACCAGGTACAAAAGCAAATGTTTACTTAGAACAAAAAAAGGAAACCACAAATTTTAAAAAGCATCCAAAATATAAAAGGAAATAACAATATTTTAAAATTAATGACCATCATTAACAATTCTATTTTATGCTCCATAATTTCACTGCCTACCCTTTGGTGGCCTCTTGATATGACCACAAAAGAATCCAGAGAGGGAATTCCCTGGTGGTCCAGTGGTTAAGACTCCGCGCTCCCAATGCAGGGGACCCGGGTTTGATCCTTGGTCAGGGAACTAGATTCCACATGCCACTACTAAGAGCCTGCATGGTGCAGCTAAAGATCCCACATGCAGCAACTAAGACCCAGCGCAGCCAAATAAATAAATAAATATTAAAAACAACAACAACAACAACACAGAGAAATACCATCCTTCTGAAAACACCGGTGGATCAGGATGTGCTTGGCCAGCTGGAGAGGCAGAACAAGTGCCTTGGCTCCCTACAAACACAGGGATTTCAGAACGTTCTATTTTTCAAGAGTCTCGTACCAGAAGAAAAAGGGAGGGGGGACGGTGCTGTCGTAATTGGGTCGGGCTGCATCATGGAGGGCAGTCCAGGAGGTGAACCAGGTTTTGACCGGCGTGGATGAGCACCAAGGCTTCTGCCAACAGCTTCACGTTTTACACACCTCACCTGGCACTGCCAGGCACGGAAAGTCGCAGGCTCCCTCCGTCCCCCACCCCTTGCCCCAAACTTTCCTGTCATGAAGCCAGAGAGCCAGCCCAGGAGCCGGGGGCGGGGGTGGGGGGTGGGGACGTGCGGGGAAGAAACCTGTCTTAGTTTCCCGTGGAGTCCGTAATGAATTACAAATCTGGTTGTTTAAAACAACAGAAATTAATTTTTTCACAATTCTGGAGGCCAGAAGTACAAAACCAAGGTAGGGTTGGTTCCTTCTGGAGGCTCCGAGAGAGGCTCTGCTCCAGGCTTCTCCCAGCTCCTGGTGGTGCCAGTGATGTGTGCTTGCTGGGCTTGCGGCCGCATCGCTCCGCTCTCTGCCCCTGTCACTGAGACAGGAGATAGATGGGCTCCAGGCTAGACATTCACAGCTGGCCTCCTGTTTACATTCTTTGGGGCAAGAAAAAGATTGGCTTCAGGCTGGACACTCACGACCAGCCTCCTGTTTGCACTTCAAAATAGAAGTAACGGGCTTCCCTGGTGGCGCAGTGGTTGAAAGTCCGCCTGCCGATGCAGGGGACACGGGTTCGTGCCCCAGTCCGGGAGGATCCCACGTGCCGCGGAGCGGCTGGGCCCGTGAGTCATGGCCGCTGAGCCTGCGCATCCGGAGCCTGTGCTCCGCAACAGAAGAGGCCACAACAGTGAGAGGCCCGCGTACCGCAAAAAAAAAAAAAAAAAAAAAAAATAGAAGTAACAGCAGAAACAGGGTAAATAAGCCACGACAGTTTAAGATAAAAGTCACGGCAGGAACAGAGAGGGGCTAAACCCTGTTTAAGTAAAAGATCAAGAGGTCATATATTTCCCATCCTTGGGGCAAGGGAGACATTGCATATGCGCAGAAAGGCTCCTTGGGGGTCAAAAAAGAGGGGGCGGCACCCCAGAATAGGTGATGCCAAGGCCCCCCATAGGCCTCTGGTCTGGAATCCATCTTGGAAAAATGTTGCACACTTATGTTGGGGAGGATCCTAGGGCGTCAGGTGTGGAAAAGGCAACCAGATGTTGGGTCAAAGGTAAACAAAGCCCGGGAAGAACTGCCCTGTATAAATGATTTAACCGCCTCTTTACTGTGCTCCCTGCCTTAGGGGGGATGCCCACACCCTTTTTCTCTGCGTGTGTATCTCTGCCTTGCTTCTGTCTTAACTAAACAAACTGCTTCTCTGGGTGCTCTCCCACTTGTTGTACTGTCTTTAATAGTAAACTTTGTACCTGTTTTTATAGTTTTTGCCTCCTTGAGAAATGCATTTTCTCAATGGGGGCAAGGGCTGGGGGAGTTTTGCTTCTCAGCCTCTAGCCCCTGGTGGTACAGTGGCTAGGGTTTTCATACAGGTTATCCAGATTCAATTCCTGGGCAGGGAGCTAAGATCTTGCTTCAAGCCACCTCTCATTGCTGCCTCTCCAAGATCATTACCACATGGCCTTCTCCCTGTATCCAAATTTCTCTCTTCTTATAAGGACACCAGTCATAATGGGATTAAGGCCATTCAGGATGGTCTCCTTTTAACTTGACTACATCTGCAAAGACCCTGTCTCCAAATAAGGTCCCATTCACAGGTCCTGGGTGGACATGAATTTTGGGGAGTACCATTCACCCTCAGTGCACCATCCCTCTCCCAGATACATAGCAAAATCTTCATAGATCTTGAAGCCACTGCACATTCATAAGTAGACCTACTAACCAACTAAATGTATCCCCAGCCCAACTTCCTCTTAGCCAGGCCCCAGAGATGCTCTGGGCCAGCCTGAGGCCACCTGACACACAAGCACACTGGAAGGAGACAGGGGTCTGAACCACCGTGGTTACACACCTTTACCAAGTTTTACATCACACCTTACCCTCCAGGCCTTGGGAGGGGCTGAGGCCTGAGTGTCAGAACCACATAGCAAACCCGCCTGGGCCCACCGGCCAGGGTGGTTCTGGGAGCTACGTCCACCCTGAGCTCCAGCTCAAGCCACCTACACACAGCTTCTAGATGCCACAGAGTGGGTGGTCATTTCTGTACAGCAGGCAAGATGGGGCCCAGGTACTTGAGGGGCAGCACCAATCCCAGGTCGCAGACCCGACTCAGCCCCACATCCTGAAGCTTCCCTGAGGGTCTTCTGTGGGCCTCTTGGACCATCAGGCCTGAGGCCACCCCAAGCCCCTACCCCACTGAGGAACTTTCCAGCCCTGCCATACACCACATTGCAGTGGGGTCAGCTCTTGGCTCCCCAAGTAGGGGACACCCAATTAAGGGGCAGTGGGTGCTCAGCCCCTGAAGAACATGCTGGCTGTGCCCTACAGATGTCCGTGTGATGTCCGTGTGATGTCCGTTGTCCCCAACCAGGTTGGGGTCCAAAGGTGGAGCCAGGGGCAGTTCTTGTTCTTCTAAATGAACAACTTTTATGTCCATCCAACAAATACTGACCGAGTGGCCATTCTGCACAAAGCACAGGTCTAGGTGCTGTGGGTACAGCGGTAAACAGACTAGGGGCCCTTCCCCCAAGGAGCCAGCACTCCTAGGTGGCAGGAGAGAGATCTGGAAAGAGGCACCTGGGTGCTGGGGAGAAATACCGCACGAGGGGGATGTGGGGAGCCGGGGGCGGGGGAGGGAGGCCATGCTCCATGGGGCCAGCGTGGGGACACCAGGGGAGGGCCTCAGCCTGACACCACGCCGAGGGTCAGGGCTGTAGATGAGTCCATCTGCTGCCCTCACTGCCCCTATGGAGGACTCTCAGGTCTGCAGGCCTGGGCGAGGGGGAAGGGTAAACACGAGGAGACCCTCCCCACAGGCGCAGAGGTGAGCAGCCACAGAAACGTCAGTCTGCTCACAGGCACCTGTCAGCCGGGCCAGCAGAGGCTGTGGTTGCCATGACGGGATCTGCTGTCTGGGTGCAGGAAGGAGAGGCGAGGCCTGCGGTGCCCCCCACCAAATTCTCGCTCCCCCGCCGGCCTCACATCCGCCCCCAGCCCTGCTCAGCCCTGCAGTCCCCCATCCTCCCCAGCCCCCAACACCCACAAGGGCAATAGCACAAGTGGTGCCTGTATCCAGGCAACTGTCTTTCATACCTAAACCAGGGAACCAGCAGCTAATAAAATGTCCCCCCATCACCACCTTGGCAAATGAAAACCCACAGCCCCAACATGGGCCAAGGATGCTTGTGCACCTTGCCCTGAACCCCTGCCCCCATCCAGCCACCGGGGCAGTCACAGTCCTGGTGGGTCCAGCCCCGCCCCGCAAGCTGGGCACTGCTCCCACCTCCTCTGGAGCCCTTGGCCAGCCCTCCCCACCTGTCCCCAGCTCCTGGAGGCTCCTTCCACCCTCCTGCCCTCCCCTCTGCCTCCTACCCTTCCCAGTTCCCCTCTCCCCCTCCCCCTCTTGGGTCCCCTCCCCCTCCCCTCTTCCTCCTCCCCCTTCTCAGTCCTCTGGCTGAGGGATGTCATCCCTTTGCAGACTGACCATTCTGCCCTCTAGTGGATGGTGTTCAGGGCCTCCTGAGCCTCCCTGGTCTCTCTGGGGTTGGACAGCCATGAGCAGGTGGCCTGTCTCCTCAGCCTGGAGCTCCCACAGTTCCTTGGACCTGGCCCCCGACACATGCATGGCATCTGCCTCTCTCAGACTCAAGCCCTGGGCTTCAGTCCTCACAAGGCCATGCCCTGCCCCACCCCCCGGGGACAAAACCAAGCCAGGGTGGGTGATGGCCCCCACCTCAGCCCCCACCCTGATGGACGGCCCAGGAAGGAGGGCTCCCTTCAGGTTATTACCGAATGCAGGTTCAGCTGCTCGCAGCTCAAAAGCCAATAATTCAAGAGGCAAGTATCAATAGAAAGGAAAGTTGCTTTAATCACAAAAGCCAGCAATCTGGGGAGAAGTGGATTCATGTCTCAAGACCAACTCTGAAGATTCTGCTCAGCCATGACAGTTTTTAAAGGGGAAAAAAGGGAAAGAATCTCAGTGAACCATTGAGGGAGGATGTTGGATTCTGCATCATTCTCCATCGTGTGCACGCTTCAGACATTATCTTGCCTGCGTGGTCTGCTTATAGGATTGCTAAGGGGACTGTTGCAGGTAGTCATTTTTTAACTGCTCAATTCCTTTTTTCCCCCCCTTAAGATTTATTAATTAATTAATTATTTTATTTTATTTTTGGCTGCATTGGGTCTTAGTCATGGCACGTGGGATCTTTGTTGAGGCACGTGGGATATTTCATTGCGGCGCACGGGCTCCTCTCTAGTTATGGCGGGCAGGCTCCAGGGTGCGTGGGCTCTATAGTTTGCGGCACACGGACTCTCCAGTCGAGACACATGAGCTCAGCAGTTGTGGCGCACGGGCTTAGTTGCCCCACGGCATGTGGTATCTTAGTTCCCTGACCAGGGATCGAACCCGTGCCCCCTGCATTGTAAGGCAGATTCTTTACCACTGGACCACCAGGGAAGTCCCTAACTGCTCAATTCTTCATTCTTTTTATCTAGGAAACAAATCAACAGATTAGGCAAGCCATGGTGTGCATTCAGGAGAGCATAAGTCAGGAGTTTGGTTAAATTGCCTAGTGATCTCGTTCCTATAATTAGGTTCTTTTAAGGTTGGAGGGGAACAGAAATGGGCAAACAGGAAAGGGGCAAAAGAGCTGCTTTCAATTCCCCACTGTCAAACATCATTCCATTTCTATGAGATCATGGGTGAAGGTTCATCTTCTGTAACTTCTTCATGCTGATATAAGGCACTGTATTCTTAGAGTGGAAGATGTCAACATGCGCCTGTAGTATCTCTACTGATAATTTTAATTGCCCGCTTACATATATGGGCAGAGCAAGCTATAAGTATTTTGATGCCCTCAAAGATATAGATTATTATGAGCGATAATATGAGTCCCATTCTCTTGAGGCAGTTCTTGGAATTGTGCTAGCCATAGATTCAGTGCTGCTCAAGTCGGAGCAGCTTCTTTCGTGGCTGCAGTCTGGTCATCATAGCAAGAAGTTCCAGGCTATTCTCAGCACGTCCAGAGAACGACTACCTTGACCTCAGAGTCTTCTACCTGCCTTCCCCCCACACACACACCTTCTGCCCAAGTGGGTCTCTCTTCACCTGGGCTTGAGGCTTTGGTCTTCACACACCAGAGGTGGGGGGTCTCCTGGGAGACCAGGCAGAGGCTGGGAATATCCCCTGCCCAGTCTCCCATCTCCTTGTGTCCCTGTCAAGAGGCTGTCACTTGCCAAGCTACAGGGCTGGAGAACAGTGGTCAGCCCCCCAAAATTGGCTGTGTTCCTATGATCCTCTAGCCATGGTGTCCTGGCGACTCACTGATGCCCCTCACTCAGACCTCATCAGCATCATCAGAAAGAACATCTGGTCCTGGTCACTGAGCCTGGGAGGGCTCTCTTGTGACATGGTCGGTCACATCTTCTTGTCTGTAGCTGGGCCACTTAGAAGGGGGGCTGCCTCTCTCATCCCCTCCCAGGACATTGTATGTCTCCCAGGTCGACCTCAAGTATGCTGGACCCCTGCCTGGACCCCTTTGTCCGTTCCAGCGCCAGGGCTCCAAGACCCGCCAGCTTGCACTGCCCCTCCCAACTCGTCCATTTCTCTTCTGGTTCCCTGCTGCTGTCACCTCCTCCCTCTTCACCCAGACAGCCTGCTCTGAGCTCAAATCTGCCCCCAAGATTCCCCATTTCTGCCCCCTGGTGTCTGAGCCGAACCCTGATGGCCCCACCCAGTCCATTCTGTGTGCCTGTAGCTGGGAGGTCCAGCTGGGCCTGCATGTCCTGGCCCCTCCCTTCCCATCATCTCAGCTGGCTATCCTCCCATTGCCCCCAGAACCCCTTGCTGGTTCTGTGAGACCTAAGGCTTCTCCATCCACTTCCTCTGGAGCCAAAGGCAGGGTCTGAGCAAGGAGTGGGGCCCTAAGGAGCTGCTGTGTCCATGGCACATCCTGCACACACACTCACACCTTCACCGGCCCCTGGCCTGCCTGCGACCCACCCTCTTTGCTGTCTGCTGGAATCCTCAGAGCTGGCCCCTGGCTGCCTTCAAGGGCCTTTACTGCCTGCAGGTGACGAGCTCCCAGATGATGTCCTAGCACCCAGCCTGGCACAGTATGGTGGTCAGCCAGGTTCTAAGCAGGGTCCCCAGCCCCTGTGGGCACTGTGGAGCCCGTGGAGCCCTAACCGATCTGGGTCCAAGCACTGTCAGCTGCCACCCCTCGGAGCGATGCAGAGAGCAGAGCCTCCTGCCCTCTGGCGGCAGGACGGGGACAGGGCAGGGAGCCAGCCCAGCTAGTGTTCCTGGCTTGACACACCAGACCTGGAAGGGAGCACCAAGTTCCTAGAGTTCAGCTCCTCATTGACAGATGGGGAAACTGAGACCCAGAGGTGGCAGGGGCCTTTGACAAGAGATGGAGTCCCCCAGCCTCAAGACGACTTCCCTAGTGGGCTAGGCACTGGTCACAAACCAGTCTGTTCTCACCCGACTGTCCCCCTGTCCCCAAGAAATGATCATCCCCACAATGTTCCTGATGGTTTGGGGGTCTAGGGTTTAGGAACTTTAACAATCAACCCGAGAGGCTGGGGTTATCTGGACCAGCAGGGCTCACACCCCAAGTCAATGATTTGGGGAGCTAGAGGGACAGAGGGCACGGAGCCAATTTTCTTCGTGGGAAAGAGCTCTCCGGAAATGGGTAAGAACGGGAGGAAGGAGCAGGCAGGTCGCAAACAAGGTAATAGCTGACGTAAACACACATGAAAACGCTCACCCACAATTAAAGAAAAGCAAAGGGCAGCTGTCAAGTTTCACCTGTGACTTAGCAAGTCTCAGAAATCTGTAATACAGGGTTGGCGATGCTGTGCGGATCAGACCCCTCACACTCGACGTCTTGTTTACAGAGATGAACTCAGCAAGAAAAACAGGCAAGGGGGACCACAGCTCCCAGCAGCCGAGACCCGTGGCCGTCAGCACAGGACCTGTGGCCACCACCGCCTACCAGGAGAGGCGTGAGGACGCAGCCAGCCAGGTGGAGGGCACCTCACCCCTCAGACTGGCTGGACGGTCCAACCGCAGCCGATGTCGAGGTCTGGAGGTGTGGGGCATGGGCAACACTGTTCGTTTCACCAAAATCTCTGCAGGGGCCCGAGCCCAGCCTGGACCAGGCTCCGGGCTCCAGGCTCAGGGACGGCGCCACAATTTGTGACTGCAGCTTTGCCGACTGGTGGCCCCCAGACCAGCCTGAAAGGAGGGACCGGCAAGGTGTGTTTGGCTCCACGATGAGGGGTGTCTGCTTCCTTCCCAGGACACCTACTTCATCCAGGCTAGAGGCTGCTCTCATGGAATCCAGCTGTTCCTGCCCCCTTGACCTCTACCTGCCCTTCTGCCAGCCTGCCCTTTGGGCCCCTCCTTTCCTCTAAACTTCTAACTGCCTCCTCCTGGAGCATCTGCTCCTCTGAACCACCCCTCAGCTTTTGCCCTCAGCTTGGTTCCTTGAATGGCATTTGGGGATTTTAATGTCCCCGAAGTTGAGAGGGTCTGAGGTTGCCCAGGGCTTCCTTGCCCTGGGGATGGGTCTAGGCATGAAAACTTCTATCATTGTGAAGTCCTGAGCTAAGGTCTGTCACAATGTCAAGGGTCTTACAACAGCGTGGGGAGGCCTCTCTCTTTCAGTACCAACTCCCAGACCTCTAGGCCCATCACCTTCATGAGTGAAATAAAGACCTTTCCCCACGGTGGCTGCAGCAGGTATTCTGCAGAGTGGGCTTTTCACTGTTCCTTCCCAGACATCCTGCTCCAGGGCACCAGACTCTTGCCTTTGATCTCTCCTCCTCATCTGACCGTGGAGGGGGCTTCTGGCCAACACCTTAAGACACAGCCCCATCTCCCAGCGTCTGTGGGAGGGCAGGAGTCTAGCTCTGATAAGCACCAGTTAGCAAGCCCAGGTAGGCTTCACAGGGACCAAGCCCCTTCCCACTTTTGCAATTTTCCACTTCTCTGACTCTACTGAGCCATCCCCCTCCCTACTTCCTCATTTTTCCTTTAAAACATCCCATCATCTCTGCACAGATCTGGAATGGAGCTCAGCTCCTTCCCTACTGGCAGAGTTACAGAATCAAATCTTTTTCCACCACTTTGACCAGCGTCCAGGAGCCTCTGCCACGCTCACAGGGCCTCAAAGGTACCTCTCATTCCACGCCCTTCACTCCTGCCCCCAGACCAGTCTACACACTGCTCCCTGCCCTGGGGGGTGCACAGTGCCCTGTTATCTGGGGATAACAGCTGGGGGCACACTCAGAGACGCTCCCCACCCCACCTTCCTGGTGGATGCTGGCCTGGCTTACGAACACAGATCCGCTGAGTCAGGTATTTCACGGGAAGCTACTTGTCAAAATAAGCAGCCTGGGATGATGATTCAGAACACACTGGAAATATAGGAAAGGAAGCTCTTGGAGAGGCAGGAGCCCCACATCCCAGCACACATGCTGGTTCCTGGAACGGTCTCAGGCCCAGGGACGCCTGCCCAGTCTGCCCCCAAACAAAAACACACAGTGTGCTCCTCCCCCACATACACCTGCTACACACATGCACCTGGTCCCCCTCCTATGATGCCCCCCACCCCGGCCCTGGACTCTTCCCCCCAACCTCACCCCTCTCAGCTTTTTCAGGCAAACACCTCCTCCCCATCCTTCTCACCACTCTCTCATCCTCCTGTCCCCCACCTCCATTTCCCACCCCGTGGTCCCAGAGGGAAAGGGCCTGCAGGGCTGGGATTCCACCCACCCAGCACAGCCCTGGGAGCTGAGGGCAGTCCTCACCCCAGTATGACAGGAAACAGACAATGGTCCCCTTTTACTTTTTGTATTTTAATTCAGATTACAAATAATAAATGGAATATTACCTGTCATATCAGTAAACAAAGGATGTCACAGTCATCAGCAATTGCAGCCCTCCAACGTGAGCCGGTGAGGCCTAAGGAAACCCAGGTTGTGAAAACACAGGATACTGGCCCCCATAGCTAAGATGCATATCAAAGAAATGATTTCAGTGAGCCCAGACTCTTGCATCTTCCCATACATAGAAAAGCGCTAAATTCCTGAACTTGAGGTATCTAGTTTTCTTTAATTAATAGTAATCTTTTGTTCCTACTACCTGCCCTTGGTTGCAAAACTTCTATATAACCTGGCTGCCCCCCTTGCCTCTTCGGAGCAATTCTCTCAGGGTTACTTGAGATGCTGCCTCCGGGCTTGAAGTCCTAAAAATTCCCATAGAATAAAACATAACTCTCAACTTTTAGGTTGTGAATAATTTTTTAGTCAACACAAATAATTCACAAAAGTAAAAATAAAAGGATAATAAAATTCTTTTTTAGAAATTTTAATAGGAATTTAAACAGAAAACCTCTTTGTACTTTTATCAAGCGGTTTTAAAGCACAGACATCAGAACTTCCCTGGCAGTCCAGTGGGTAAGACTGCACTTCCAATGCAGGTGGCTCAGGTGTGATCCCTAGTTGGGGAACTAGATCCCGCATGCATGCCTCAACTAAGAGCTCACATGCCGCAATGAAGTCCCCGCGTGCCACAGCTAAGACCCAGTGCAGCCAAAATAAATAAATTTTTTTTTTTAAGGCACAGACATCACTGAAGATGAAACAGTACTGTCCTGGGTCCTTTCAGTCGTGTGAGATGGTCCAGGTGCTGGTGGCAAAATACTGGGATGTGGTCACCTGATGACCATTCCTCCCACCATCGCTGGGGCCCAGGACTGCTCTGTTCCTTTTCATCTTCTGATGCACTTGCTTCCCCTGTTTCTTCTCTTTGCACTGAGGGCAGCAAATGGGAGATTCCGGACCCTCCACTGTGTTAAGTAGAGCAAACTGCAGCCACAGAGTGGTGTCTGCAGAAAGAGGCTGATACTTCCGAGGCCCCATGGGAAACTGAAGAAGCAGCGTCATCCTTCCAGGTGATGCCATCATTCTTCCGTTTTCTTACTAGTTTAGTCATTGTGGGCATAGTTGGTAATAGTTGATGAGTCATGACGAAATAATTCCTGTAACCAAGCAGGACCCTATGGTGCCTTCTCCCATATCCTCTGCTTTAGCTCCTCTCTGAAGTACCTAGATAACAGTATCTGACACACATTTCCAGAGCAGTCTTACAGATGCTAAATCCCCCGCCAAAAGGCAGATGTTAACTACTTGCTGACCATGAGCCCCAGGACTCCTGGAGCCTAAGGATACTGTTAATCCCTGTGACACCACCCTGTTACCTCACCATCAACCTATCAGAGAACTGTGCATGAGCTGATCACACACCCTGGGACTCCCCTCCCACACCTGGCCTCTAAAAAGGCTTCCCTGAAGCCCACTGGGAGTTCGGGCTCTTTCAGCACTAGCTGTCCCAGACTCCTTGTATGGCGCCTGACAATAAATGCTGCACTTTCCTTCACCACCGGGTGTCAGTAGGTTGTCTTTACTGGGAGCCTGCCAGCGGACCCAAGTTTGGCTGGGTAACATTCCTAGAATGATGAAGTAGCAAAATGTCTCAAGATACCGGAAAAACAAGACAGGGGTCAGTGGGCCACAGTGGTTAAGTGCAAGCCAGGAGGCGCTTTACTCTATTCAGAAACAGAAGTAACCTTGCGTTCCCTTTGTGCTTTGAAGACCTGTAAAAATTAAAGTCTCACGAGTTAGAACTGCCCACTACCTGGCGTGCTTAAGAGGCAACCGAGACCGAAGCTGGCCCCGGCCCGGGAAGGTGCAGCAGGGGTCCGTCGGGGCGCGGCCTGGAGGGGCGGGGAGAGGGTGCAGGAAGGGGAGATGGGGGTCGCTAGACGCGGAACGGGCGGCGTCGGGGAGGGAAATCGCGGGGAGGGGGAAGGGGCAAGGCAGGGAGGAGGACGGGAAGGGAAGGGTGGGGGCGGGAGAGGGAGGGGGAGGGGCGCAGACTCGGAGCCCAACACCCGCCCACCTGCGGGTGCTCAGGGGACGGAGGCGGTGGGGAGGGCCAAGTGCCAGGGCCACTCCGGACCGGAGGGTTCTGGGGGCGCCCCTGAAGTGGGGGAGCCTGCCGAGCTGAGGGCTTCCGCTCCGCGCCTCGGGGACCACTGAGGATCGCGGGAGGGCCAGGAGGCCGGCTAGGGACCAGGCCAGATCCTCCGGCCGGGTTTGTCAGCGCGGCCTCAGGTGGACAGCGACCCAGGCAGCTAAGGATACCTGGGCGGAGACCCCCGGCCGGAGGCCCTCCATGTCTTTGTCTGAATGCGAAGCCCCAGGGGTGCCGGGCCGCGGCGCAGCCCCGCCTTGGTGGGCCTGAGCCCAGGAGTCAGTCCTGGGGTGAAGGGGCTCCTTGCACGGCCCAATGCCAAACCCCCACCGAGGGTCTGCGCCTACCCTGCTTTCTCCGAGAGAGGCACAAGTCAACTACGCACTTTATATGCCATCTTTTCACAAAGTTGCCAAAGCAACTCAACAAACAAAGGAAAGTCTTTTCAACAAATGATGCTATAATAACCAGACATCCACGTGGCAAAAATGAATCCTATGTTACATCATGTACAAAAATTAATTTACAGTGCACCATAGATTTAAATGTGAAAGCTAAAACCATGAAGTTTTAGAGGAAAACAAAGGAAAATATCTTCTGACCTAGGGACAGGCAAAGACTTCTTAGTTCTAAGAAAATAAATAAGAGAAATTCGACGTCATTGAAATTCGAAATGTCTGTTCTTGAAAAGAACTGTTAAGACAATCAACAATCCAGAGGATGGGAGAAAATATTTGCAAAACTAATACCTGACAAAGACTGGTCTCCAGACTATATAAAGAATTCCCACTGCTCCAAATACAAAGTCAAACAACCCACTTGGAAAACTCCATCCTATCTCACTTTTGCTTTTTTGACCACATTTGAAAAAGGGCCAGCCAAAGAGTGGGCATGAATACAATTGTCTTTTATGGAATCAAGTCCATGGTTTGGGGTTTATTTCCATTGCACCTTGAGGAGGAGAGCCAACCAGCCCAAGAAAGTAAATTGGGAGCTGTCATTAACTGAAGGACACAAAACAAAAGTGCCCAGATGTAAGTTAATGTATTATATCACAGGCAGAAATTGGAATATGTGCTTTTTCAGATGTAACAATTTAACTGCCTACATGATAGAAAGTTAAATAAAATGTACACTAACCTTGTTACTCTTCAGTTATCAAATACCCTCCCTGCAATGTGACTGAAGCTGGCAGAATGAGGTGTGCCTGCCCAGAATTACCAGAGGCCTGAAAGTCCTCTTTTGCAACACTATTTGCAACATAGAAGTTTAAGTGGTCCCATTAGACTAACTACACTTTTGCTATCTTAAACAGGGGGTTAAACACAGGGAGGGGTGTTTGAAAATTCCTTTTCCGTATAATAATCCCTTTTAAATGCCCTCCTGGAAGTTACCTGTGATAGTACATTTCTAATAAAATGCCACTGTTGGAAAACAAATTTTTTTAAGTTAAACAACCCAATTTTTTAAAATAAATGGACAAAAGATTTGTTCTTCTCAAAAGAAGAAAAAAGTGCGTAGTGTCATTCATCATCAGAACAATGCACATTAAAACCACACTGAGGGGCTTCCCTGGTGGCGCAGTGGTTAAAAATCCTCCTGCCAATGCAGGGAAAACGGGTTTGAGCCCTGGTCCGGGAAGATCCCACATGCCACGGAGCAACTAAGCCCGTGCGCCACAACTACTGAGCCCACGTTCCACAACTACTGAAGCCCGCACGCCTAGAGCCCGTGCTCCGCAACAAGAGAAGCCACCGCAATGAGAAGCCTGCACACCTCAACAAAGAGTAGCCCCACTCGCTGCAACTAGAGAAAGCCCGCGCACAGCAACGAAGACCCAATGCAGCCAAAGCTAAATAAATATTTAAAACAACAAAAAAAAAAACCACACTGAGATACCATTTCAGATCTATTAGAATGGCTACAATTTTTTTTAAAGTGCTGATGAGGATGTGGAGAAATTGGAACCCTGTTAGTGGCGTGCAAATTGAAAGCCAGGATGGAAGAAGATCTGTCAGCTTCTGGTGAAAATAAACAAACTCCTATCCTTTGACCCAGTCCTGGGTATCTTCCCAGAGAAGTAGAAACATATGTCCATGAGAAGACTGCAGAAAGAATGTTTGCAGCAGCTTTATTCACAATAGCCAAAAACTGGAGCCAGCCCAAGTGTCCATCAACAGGATGTTTACAATGGGGCACTACTCAGCAATCAAAATGACAAATGATCAATGCACGAAACAACATGGATGGATCTCAAAAACATTATGCTAAGTGAAGGAGCCTTACACAAGAGTGTGTACTCTGTGCTTCGTTTATATGACTCTTTGAACAGGCAAAACTGCAGTGAAAAAAATCAGAATCATGGGTGCCTCTGCACAGTAGGGGAGGACATGGAATGGGAAAGGCCGGAGGGAACTTTCTGGGAGTGATGAACATGTTGTGTTTGTCTCTGGATAGCATCTTGGCTCACATAGTGGTGTGCATTTGCCAAAGCTCAGCAAACGTATGATTAGGATTTATGTACTTCATTGTAAATTTAACGTTAAAAATCTATAAACAAATACTACATGTTAATGGTATGCGTGCTGCAGTATGTGGGGGGAATTGTGCTTATATTTGCAATCTAATAATATTATATAGTTTTTACTATAATGGTTTAATAACATAACGAGCACTTGCAAATCTACCTCCAGCACCAAAACTAGAGCATTTCCAGTAACTTGCATCTATCTATTCGTGTGCTTCTCCCCTTCCCTCTCCCCAAGATATTTAGCATTTTCTTGCTTTAAAGGGTTCCCTCCAACGTTCGTATGCTATTATATGTTTTACGTGCTTATAACGTAAGCGTTTACGCTTACGTTTAATGCCTAACAGTAGACGGACTGCTGGATATAAATGCTAATGGCAGAATTTGGGTGGTGTTCACTGGAAAATAGACTTTGCTGAGTTTCAAATTATCCATTGAACAAAACCCTGAAGTGCAGGTTGGCGTGAGGCAACGGTCTCATCTTTGGGATGTCCACCCTGGACGAGCACTTTGCCTGGGGAAAGGGGCCCGGGGGACTGTGCTTCGAGCGCTCGGAGCTGGCCCGCAGGACCAAGTCTCCGGAAACTGCTGGGAACCCCGCCCCCGCGACCCCAGCCCCGTAACCCCGGTCCCCCTAACGATCCCGCCGGCCTGGCCCTCCCGGCGTCGTAGCCGCGACTACCAACCACAGCCCAACACCGCCTCCCCGGCACATGACCGGGCCCGACCAATCACAGTACAACGAGCCGTGGCCTCTATGATTGGGCCAGGGGTGGTGATCCTAAGTGACCAATCAGAGTCCAAGGATGTCTCTTTAAGGCGGAGTAGTCCTCGTTCTCTCAGCCCGGCCCCCTGGCAGTTGCAGAGCAGTGATGTGTGGCTACGACTGTTGGGGGCGCTTGGAGAGGGTCGCCGGCGACCTTAGAGAGCTGCCGAGACGCGAGAGGCGACCGCTTGGACGACGGGGCCTCCTGCTGCATCTCCCAGAAGGGCGACGTGGGATGAGTCTCCCGGGGTCGGGACCGGAGCGGGGTCTTCGTCTTGGTCACATGTGGTTCTGAGGTCCTGACTCGCCAGCTCCGAAAGCCTGGCCCAGGGGACCCGCCCATAAACAGGCGGTGTGGACGTCAGGCCTCTTCCGCAGGCCCACCGCTCTGGGGTCCGCACAACGTGACAAGGACGCGCCGCTGGAAGCAGCACAGGGGGCTCCGGATTAAATGCCGGGCCTTTATTGAGTTAACAGTACACTTACTGTAAAATTCACTTATTTAAAGTGCGAGGTTCAGTAGTTGTCAGTATGTTCAGAGTTGTGCAATCGTCCCCTCTATCGAATTTCCATTTACATCACCCCAGATGGAAACCCTGTACCCGTCTAGCAGTCATTCTCCGTCCCAGTCCCTCCAGCCCTAGGTAACCACTCATCTACTTTTGGTCCATATAGATTTACCTATATTGCACATACTAAAGAATTAATTCCTTGTTCATCTGAAGTACAAGTTTAACTGGGTTTCTTGTATTTTTGTTTGCTAAATTTGGCCCCCAAAGGGGGGAGTATTCAAGCACCCTCACCTGAGGAGGGGGACCAAGGCACTGACTGGAGAGGCCCTGCCCATAGGACATACTTCCACAGAGTATGGTTTCCAAGAAAATGGAACTCCGAAGAAGCAGGCAGACATCAAGCCAATCCCTGGCTCTGCATGGGTCCTCTGGGGCTATCCCTGGTACACCCTGCATGGAAGATACAGGGGCTCATGGAGAGGAACAGTTAGTGCGGGTGATTTCAGGTCTCACAGGCCCTAAAGGTCTTTCATGAATATATTTTTTCTGCAATGACCCTCCTTCCATATTTTCTAGTTCTCCCTATATTTAAAAATAGTCCTGGTTGTGTGCTTCTTAAATCACGTTTCAATTTTGTTGTTTTTGACCATTTCCCACAATTTTGCCATGCAACATTGGTCTCTCTGCAGCTCAGTGACCCTTCCTTTCACCTGGAAGTCCCTGCTGGTGGGGACTGTGGCTGGTGCCTCCCATCCCTGCCCCCCTTCACAGCAGGGTAAACTGAGGCTGGGAGGCCTCACCAAGCTCACCAGAAAGTAAAGGAGGCTCTGCAGCTTGCAGGCTAGCCTTCCAATTTCACAGCCAGTTTCCTTCTTCCTCTGAGGGTCAAGTTCATCACATACCTCAGGTCATGGAATATGATAGTGTTTCCTCAGTGCAAGGCCCTGTCTTCTTTCATCTATTTTTATTTTACTCATTCATTCCCTGCTCTCATTTGCCTGACCCCATAGGCAGCCCTTCTGATGTGTTATGTGTGCATGTATTTTTTTGATCTCGAGATAATAGATTTAAGTACTAATTCTTACTACAATTATTAGCAAGCTAGGAATAATGAGGAAGATCTTTAACTTGCTATGGTAACAATCAGGAGCCTACAGCAAATACCTTTTTTTTTTTTTTAACTTTTAAATAAACTTCTTTTATGTGGCCACACTGTGTGGCTTGCAGGATCTCAGTTCCCCAATCAGGGATGAACCCAGGCCACAGCGGTGAAAGACTGGAATCCTAACCACTAGGCCACCAGGGAACTCCCTAAACTTTTTATTTTAGTACACATGTATGCTTATAGAAAAGCTGTGAAAATAGTACAGAGTTTCCATATACCCCACAACCAGTTTTCACCTATTGGTAACATCTTACATGACTGTGATGTGTTTCTCACAATTCATGAGCCACTATTGATACGTTTTTTTTGTTTGTTTGTTTTTTTAACTAAGGTCCACGCTATTCAGGTTTCCTCAGTTTTAACCTCATGCCCTCCTGCTGCTCCAGAACCGTCCAGGACCCCACGTGACATTTAATCATCACGTCTCCTCCGGCTGCTCTTGGCCGGGAGGGTCTTTCAGACTTTCCCGGTTTGAACGACCCCAATGGTTTGGAGGAGGGCTGGGCAGGGGTGTGCAGACTGTCCCTCTGCTGGTTTGCCTGATTTTTTCTCGTTATTACTCTGGGCTTGGGGGAGGGAGACCACAGAGGGAAAGTGCCCTTCCCACCACATCCTGTCAGGATCTGTGCTCTCAACATGACTCCTCACTGTGGCTGTGCCCTTGGTCACCTGGCTGAGGTGTGCCTGTCAGGTGTCACTGCTGGGGAGTTCCTCTCTCTCCCCTTTCCATCCTGTTCTCTCTGGGGGGACGTCACCATGTGCAGCCCACACTTAAGGGGGGGTTTGGTCTCCCTCCCGGAGGGCACAACCATCTATATATATGACTTGGAATGCTTCCACACAGATTTGTTTCTTCTCCCCGTTCATGTATTTATTTAATCGTTTTTATATCAGTATGGACTCATGGATACCTACTTTTATACTTTGTGTTTTAATCTAATATTTTGTTGCTCAAGTTATTCCAGGCTTAGCCTTGGGAACTCTTTTACTTTGTGTCCCTTTAACAGAACCCCTTTGTTGTGGGTTGTTGTTTTGTTTTTGAGCACTTCTTGCCTTTCTAGCTATATTTGTCTGCTAGGGATACCATAACAAAGCACTGAAGGCTGAGAGGCTTAAACAACAGAAGTTTGTTTTCTCACAGATCTGGAGGCTGGAAGTTCGAGATCAAGGTGCCTGCAGCTTGGTTTCTCCTGAGGCCTCTCTCCTTGGCACTTAGACGGCCATCTCCTCCCCAAGTCCTCACACGGCCCTTCCTCTATGCGATTACTCAGTCCTTATGTCTCTTTCTCTTCTTGTAAGGACACCAGTCCTATAGGATCAGGGACCCACCCTTATGTCCTAATTTAACCTTAATTACCTATTTAAAGGCCCCCGTCTCCAAATATAATCGCATGGGAGGTTAAGGCTGCAACCTATGATTTTCTGGGGTGGGGGGGGGAGGTGGCTACAATTCAGTGTACTAACCTGTGTATATACATGTATCTATAAATATTTCTACATGTTTCCACAAGTATCCATAATAAACATGAATTCCTATTGGTGTCTCTAATTCTATTACCTCATGGATCATTCTAGCCTTTTCCCTTGCTTATCTGTAAACTCCCACTCCAACAGAGAGAAGTGGCTCACAGCGTCCACCATCATGCACTCAGTTGTTCAATTCCAGTGTGCCTGCACAGTAGTTTCAGAATTAACCAGTCCCAGTGGGAAGCAACATTACCAACTACAGTATAGGTCTGTGTGCTGTTCTTTTGCCTTTAGTCTTAGGGGCCCACTCGTTCCCAAAGTTCCTTAGGTCAGCACCTTCCCCCCACCCCCTACAGTGAGATGGTCTCATCTATTTGTAGTGCAGCTGGATTCTTTTGTCATTCCATCTGGAGATCCCCATCTCCTAAATGATTCTCCTACATTTGCATACATTAAGCTTCATACAGTCTCTGGGTTTTAACAAACGTGTACTTTCATGTGTCCACCATTACAGTACCATACAGAGTAGTTTCACTGCCCCCAAAATCTTCTGTGCTTCACCTGTTCGTCCTTCCCCCCACCCCCACCCCTGGTAACCATTAATCTATTTAGTGTCTCCATAGTTTTACTTTTTCCAGAATGTCTTATAAATGGAATCCTACAGTATGTAGCCTTTTCACACTGGCTTCTTTCAATGTAACATGCATTTATGATTCATCCATGCTTTGAGTGGCTTGACAGCTTTTTATTGCTTCATAATATTCCATTGTATGGATGTTCCAGTTTGTTATCCTCTCACATACTGAAAGATATCTTGGTTACTTCCAGTTTGGGGCAATTATAAACAAACCTGCTATAAATATTTGCATGAAGGTTTTTGTGTGGATATAGGTTTTTAACTCAGTTGGGTAAATACCTAGAAGCATGCCTTAGTTCAGGCTGCTATAACAGAACACATGGACTGGGTGGCTTAAATAACAAACATGTATTTCTCATAGCCTGGAGGCTGGACATCCAAGATCAAGGTGCCGGCAGATCTGGCATCTGGTGGGAGCTGCTTCCTGACTTGCAGAGATGTCTTCTCGTGTCATCATATAGCAGAGAGCAGAGAGTGAGAGTGAGCTCTCAGGCCTCTTCTCAGAAGAGCCCATCAGGGGCTCTGCTCTCATGGCCTAATCACCTCCCAAAGGCCCCACCTCCTCACACCATCACACTGGGGGTTTCAACAGAGGAAATGGGGGGGGACCAACATTCAGTCGATAGCCACGCACGATTACCGGATCTTGTAGCCTCTGGGACTATGGGGAACATGGGTGTCACCCAGCAGCTCATCCTGGTCTTGGTCTGAGCCACTGCACATTCTCCTTTGCACCCACCAGTGCTGTAGGCTTGGGGGGGTAACCCCCACCAGGTGAAGGAAACGCTCTTCTGTTTCTACTGTGCTGAGAGCTTTTTAATCAGTAACAAAATAAGACTAAATCCATCGTATTCAAGACACACGTCAAACGCTTTTCTGTATATATCAACTTAATCATAGGATCTTTCTCCTTTATGTATGGGATGAATTGCATTGCTGTGTTTGATGTTAAACTAGAGAAACCCAGACCATGAGGTCTATTTCTCACTTGTAATGGTTCTTTTTTTTTTTTTGGCCACACCTCGTGGCCTGTGGGAACCTAGCTAGTTCCCCAACCAGGGATCGAACCTGTGCCCCCTGCAGAGGAAGCACGGATTCTTAACCACTGGACTGCCAGGGAAGTCCCCTACGATTGTGTTTTATTTCAGATGTTTTGTACCCAAGTTCCTGAGTGAAATGGGTCTCTCATATTCTCTTCCCACTTGTCTGCTTCAGAGCCAAACGCAGTGAGCTGGACACATCCCACTCTCTTCCACTTTCTGGAACATTTTGTCCAAGACAGGAATTAACTGGTCCCTGGAATCAGGGTGGGACTCACTCATAAAGCCCGGGCTCCAGGCTGGGAGAGGACAGGGCTTGGACAACCACTTTTTAGTCTATTCCTGTTTATTACTTCATTTTGACCTTCTTTTTGTCATTTTATATTTTTCCAGGAATTTATCTATTTCATTTAGGTTTTCAGTTTTATTAGTTTATAAGTGTTCCTAATTCTATTATTTAAAATCTGTGCTGTGTCTGCAGTTATTTCCTCTTTGTATGTTTTATTTGCAGTGACTTGCTTTTTCCTTCTTCCTTGCCAGAGTGTCTTCATGTGATTGTTCTTCCAACGAACCAGCATTGGGTTTTGTTCGTCTTCGCTCTTCCCTCTCTCTCCCTCCTCCATTGATCTCTGGCCTTTTAAATTTCTTTTTGTATTTTCTCCTTCTTGTTTCTTTGGGTTGGCTTGGAGTTAAACTGCATTTCTGGAATCCATGCTTAGTTGGAGCAGAGCTGGTCTTGAGTCAGCTGCCTTTGCCAGCCCATCCCTCTCTCGGTGTCACCGAGATTGTTTTCAACAACGGTGACAGCTGACCTTTCCCAGTGTTTGTGCGTCCTGCGCACTGCAAGACCCAGTAGCACAGCCCCCCTCCACCCTTGCCCCATGCTCCCAGACAGGTGTCATGAGCCCCATTTGAGAGCATTCTAAGTCTAGCGTTGATCTGACCCCGGAATCCTCAGCTCCTGCCCCAGCGCCCAGGGCACCCCGCCTGGAGGCCTCCCGAGGGAACAGGCTTCGTTCGGGCTGGGCAGGGCTGGGTCACTCAACCAGATGCCCTCTGCCGGCTGAGATGGTGGGGTGTCCTGGCTGGAGCAGGCTGCTGCAGGGTCTCTCTGCTGTCAGAGGCCCCAGCCCCCTCCCTGTCAGGGACTTTACCACAGGACCTTCCAGGTGTGTGAGGCCCCCAGGGGAAGGGGTGTTATGGAAGTGCCCATGGCTGCCAGCTCACTGGGTGGCAGCTGTAGAGGCCCTGCCCACCTGGGGCGGAAGCTCGGCCCGGTGACTCACTGTCCAGTCGCGCAGCACAACTGGAGATGCAGAGGTCAGCGGGCGAGGGGTCTGGGCTCTCCCAGCTGGCCTGGCTGCAGGGCACACAGGGTGGCCACGAGAAAGGGGAGACCACCTGAGGCCAGAGACAGGCCAACAGCTGCAGACCATCAGAGAGGGGGATGTGGAGGTCACCCCAACTTCCTTCTGGCCGGGCCAGAACCACAGGTGCCCCAGCCGTGTGGGCATCACTCCCTGCCCACAGGCTGCCGTCTCTGGCTCCTGGGATGGCATCTATAGCCCTGCCCATCCCCAGGGCCAGGAGAAGGGGCTCTCTAGGGAGCTCTGCGGGCGAGGAGGGGCAGGAGCAGGTCTAGACCCTGACTAGAGGATACCCCCACCCTGCCTGCAGGAGAGGACGGTGGACAGAGAGGGGTGGGGCTCGGGCTCGTGGCCAGAGGCAGAGGTGAGAGGCCAGGAGAAAGGCCTCCTGCGGGAGGGGCTACCACTAGAGATCCTTCCACTCATGCCAGGGCAGGGTTGAGGGGGCCAAAGGGGTGCTGCCCTCAGACTCCAAAAGAGGCTGCAGGGATCTGCTTCCCGTCCAGGAATAGGGCTTGGGACCACTTTGGGGCCCTCTTGCATCCACTGACCATAGGTGACAGTAGGGCAAGCTCCAGAAAGCACCTGCTCTTTTTTTCTTTTCTTTTAAATTTATTTATTTTTGGCTGCGTTGGGTCTTCATTGCTGAACGTGGGCTTTCTCTAGTTGCGGCGAGCAGGGGCTACTCTTCATTGCAGTGTGTGGGCTTTTCATTGCGCTGACTTCTGTTGCTGCGGAGCACGGGCTCTAAGCACACGGGCTTCAGTAGCTGTGGCACACAGGCTCAGTAGCTGTGGCTCGCAGGCTTAGTTGCTCTGTGGCATGTGGGATCTTCCCAGACCAGGGCTCGAACCCATGTTCCCTGCATTGGCAGGCGTACTCTTAACCACTGCGCCACCAGGGAAGTCCCAAGCATCTGCTCTTTACCGGTCCCTCCTGAGCCAGGGATTCAGGCTGGAAACCAGCTCCCTGAGGCTGGAAAGTCAACAGGGAACCACAAAGAGGGGGTGGGGAGTTTGGGCTCAAAGTTCAGTGTTGACTTGCTTTCAGAGCGAGACTGCCTCAGCCCCTGCTGGCCCTCTGTCTGTCCAGTCTAAGTATTGAGGACCTCCTGGGGCTGTGCAACAAAGCCTCTGCCCTCCTGGGGGGCTGGGGCAGGGTGGGGCGCTCCCGAGCTGGGCCTGGTAACACAAAGACCAAAGACCTGACTTGTGCCTAGCCCAGGTGGCCAGTAGCCTCTCGAGTGGGCCCTGGCCCCCTGCCCCTGCAGCTCTGAGACTCAGGACTCTAAATGTCAGATCCCCTGCCTTACAGAGGGACAGGCAACACTCACACCTGTGGATGTTCTTTAGCACTGCCCTGGGGGCTGGCACAGCAGAGCCACCCATCTACCTGGCATCCTCCAAGCTCACACCCTCACCTGACGGACGTAGAAGACCTGTCTGGGAATCAGGCTCACCAAAGCCTCTATCCAGTAGGCAGAGACGCTAATCACGCGCCGGGCTCCATCCAAGATAAGGGGGTCCCCACCTTGGCCCCAACGACACTGGGGGCCGGATCATTCTCTGGGAGGGGGGCACCCTGTGCACTGTAGGACGTTGAGAGCATCCCTGCCCTCCACCCGCGAGATGCCAGTGACCCCCGATTGTGAAAACTCAACATTGCCAAATGCCCCTCCACACCCCCACCCCAGTTGAGACCCCTGGTCTCCAGCAGCCCTGCCCAAGAGAGCTCTCTGGGATGATGGAAATACTCTGTTCTGTGCTGTCCAATCCAGGCATCACTGAGCATGTAGAACGTGTCTAGTGAGACTGAGGAAGTAGGTCTTTACTTTTACTTCATTTTAATTAAGCTAAAGAGCCATGCATGGCTAGTGGCTGCCTTTGCAGCAAACGCCTGTCGGTGCTGGAATCCTAGCCCAACTCTGGCCTCCACCCCAGTCTGGCCTGTGCCTGGGAATTTGGTTGGGGGCATGAACTCACTTCCATTTCCCTCCTGGCGTGGGTCGGGGCTGCATGCCTCTACCCGATGAGTCATGGGGTTGGCACAGAGCACCCAGAGCCTGGAAGGCTGCTCGGCCCAGTCCCACGGGTACTCTGTCTGGCCAGGGCCCTGGGTGTCCCCAGCATTTCCTGGAGTTTTCCTCGGCCAGTGGCTGGGTACTAGCTGTGTGGGAAACACTCACGTGCACATACAAGCCGCCAGAGCCGCAGACCACAGCCCCACGGCTCCCTGTGTCCACCTGGAGCCTGTCCGGGAGCTCCACAGTCCTTGTTCACTTCCCGATGGTTGGCTCATGCATTCTCAATCCCCCAGAAAAGGACTCACTGGACCAATTTTGTTAATTAAGTGGGATGATCATTAGTACTGGTGGCAAGGGGTGGGCATGGTCCTAACTGCTCCTGGATGGGAGCCGAAGGCTCCTGAGGTGGGGCCCGGCCCTGGGCTAAGGTGAGAAAAGAATCCCGGTGCACAGCCTGGAGGGCACTGTGCTTCCAGAGTTGCCCCTGGAAGGTCAGGAGCTGAGGACGCAGCTGGAGGGCTCAGGCCCAAAGCACAGGCGGAGTGGGCCTGGTCTGTGTCCCCTGAGGCAGGCCCTGTGCTGGCCCTGGAATCACTCCCTAACCCCAGAGTCTCTTCCTGTTTCCACGGGGAGGTTGTTGGGAGAGAAGACATGCCTTTCAGTAACAGCAAGCAAAGTTCTAAAAGTGGGTGGGGGGTGCTGAGAGCAGGCTCTGGAGAGAACGGTGGACAGAGAGGGGTGGGGCTCGGGCTCGAGGCCAGAGGCAGAGGTGAGAGGCCAGGAGAAAGGCCTCCTGCGGGAGGGGCTACCACCAGAGATCCTTCCACTCATGCCAGGGTAGGGTTGGGGGGGCCAAAGGGGTGCTGCCCTCAGACTCCAAAAGAGGCTGCAGGGATCTGCTTCCTGTCCAGGAATAGGGCTTGGGACCAACTCCTGAGAGAGTTCCCAGCTCTCAGTCCACATGTCAGGCCCTTGGGTGGGGAGGGGGTCACAGTGAATTGTGTGCAGAAGTACATTCCCACCCCTGCCAACTGACAGAAGCCCCTCCAGGTGCTCTCTCTTCCTTCAACATCTGAGGGGCCAGCTGCTTCATCTCTCTGGGACCGTGAGTGACCAATAAGCAGAGTCCCCTCCCAGCCACGATGGATGTGGGGCGTAAGCAAGACAAAAACTCTTGTTTTCAGTCCTTGGGTTCGAGGAGCTATTTGTTATGAGGCTTACCCATCCCAGCCTGACTGAGACAGTCTGTACCTATTTAATCCCAAAGTATCTAGGGCTGAACGTGGGCACCTGGAAGGTGTGGGGCTGGGGAATCCAGGGTGCCCCACTCCAGGGTGGGCACCTGCTGGGCAAGAAGCACTGGCTCCCTGCAGGGGCCTAGGAGAAGGTCGGTCGGCGGGGCGGGGCATACCCAGCCCCATGGGAGAGCCCCACAGAGGGCACTGAAGGTCCAGAAGTTTGCCCACTTTCCTTATCCTTCCTCCGGCTCCGACACTAGGGTAAAAAAGCAGGATCAGGAGATGAAGGGACCGTCCCCTCCAGCCCCTGGGAGCTGCACGTGACCTGGGCCAGTGAGAGGCTGGACCCAGGATCTCTGGAAGCTACCTACCAGGGACTTGGATTTTAATAAATGAAGAGACCAGAAACCATGGACCGCCCAGGAAACCCATCAGGCCTGGAAGGGCAGTTTTCTCAGGGCAGGCTCAGGGTGGTCGGGAGAAAGCTGTAACTGCTCCCTGCCCAGGCCCCCAGGTTCAGGATGCCCAGCCACGGCCCAGCCCTCCCTGATCCTTCCTCTCCCTACATGGGATCTCCACCCCGCGTGTTCTGCTGCTGCCCTGGAAGCCCCGCAGCACTTTGCATTCATCCCTGATATTCCTTCCCCTTCCTGATGTTAATAAGCAGTTTTTTTCTGCTGTTATTTGAAAACAAGACACAAACTATTTTTCCCACCAAGATGCACTCCTCACCTTCCCCCCATAACAAGATGAAATCTACAGAAAATTTATTCCTGTTTTCTTGCCTCCTGCCCACCTATCATGAGACCTCAGGAAGGATTCTATCCCCTGACTCCCTACCCCCAACTTCCGATCTTTTAGCGCTAGCCTACTGATAGACTTCCTGGCAGCAGCCCCTTCCATATCAAGGATCTTTATTCAACACTTACTTCCCCCAGTTCCAGAGAGATTATCACTACCTATTTTTCACTACATGTCAGCATGCATGCAAGTATACGCACACAAACCACACGTATGTGCACATGTGTTTCTGGGCACACATCTGCATGTGTGTCTGTGCACAGATGTGCATGCATGTATGCACATGAACTCACAAGTGCATCTGTGCATGTGGTGTGCATGTACGCACATGTGAGTGCACACATACATATGTACACGTGCACACATGCAGGCATGCACGTTGTACACATCTCTGTGTGTGGGCGTGTACACATGCATACGTACAGATAGGAGGTGGGGGAAGACAGCTCACCACTGCTCTCCTGGTCCCTTTACTTCTCTGCCCTGAGAACTGGGTTCTGTCTCATTCTTGTTTACTAGGAGGCCTCTCTGGGCCCCTTCCTGGCTGGGCTCAGCGTGTCCAACTCAGGTGCTGGCACATGAGTCCAGGGAGCAGTCTAGGCTGTCCGAAGATGCTTTTCCCCAGCCTCTGCAGGCTTCGGGTCACACAAGGAGCCCAATGTCAGTCTGAATCTTTCTCCTTTGTCAGCAACCGCTTTCTCAATGAAGCTTTGAAAATCTCTTCCTTACCTGTGGGGTTTAGGAGATTTATCAGGATGGGCCCGGGCGGGGCCTGTCTTGGCCTCCTGCCTGGAGCTCTCTGGGCCTCGCACGTCTACATCCCTGGATCTTCCTGGAGATGTTCTATTATATCTGTCCAATGGTCCTGGTCACATTAACCACCTGTTGCTTTTGCTCCTCTGGGACTCCATCCACAACTGAGGTCTAAGCCTCTCATTTTTCCTGTGTGCTTTGCATCTCCTTGCATTTTCCCTCTGTGATATGAGGTGTTTCTACCTGGACATCTAGGTGTTCATGGACAGCTGCCTCTCCTTCAGTTCACTGGATGACATTTTTATAGTTCACTTGTAGGGAGTCCTCTCTGCAAGAGAGCACACTGATATGTGTGTGTGTGTGTGTGTGTGTGTGTGTGTGTGTGTGTGTGTGTTCAAGTGTATGAGCATGGGTTTCTCTGTTGGGTCAGAGGGGTGGGATGTTTGCACAGCCTCCTCTGGAAGATCTTCCTCTTTGACTCCTGGGCTCTGGTCCGTGTCCCCTTCCTTTGTCAGTTTGTTGGTGCCAGGTCTGGTGGAAGAGGATGCTGACCTCGACATCTGTGCCCACCCCCCCAGCCAGGGGTGAGGACAAAGCCATCATCCCGCCCTGGACTAGTGGCTGCTCTGGGATGGCTGCTGCCCCGGGCTGGCCCACCCGGCACCTTCCCAGCACCATCTCCACTGCACCTGTGTCCTCATCCACATTCTAGGTTACGGAGTCAAGACACAAACAAACAACCAAGACCCAGGCAGACAGCACAGTACGGTTGCAGCTGTCTGAAGCTCTTGGCACCTGGGTGAGGAAAGCAAGATAAATGGAGCCATCAGAGTCATGGGGGCCTCAAGAAAGAGCGGATGCTGATGGGAGGGGAGGGCAAGTCTTCTAGGAGGAAGGGTCCCAAGTCACCTGCTGCCAAACCTTTTAGGACAGAAAGCTGTCTACACCAGCTGCTCCACTGCCTCTCCTCCCCTCTCTCTCTTTTTCAATCCATGGATTTTTTAAAAATTGTGTTAAAATATACATAACATACAATTGCCATTTTAACCATTAAATGTACAGTTCGATGGCATTAAGTACATTCATGTTGTTGTGTAACCATTACCACGGTCCATCTCCAGACTCTTTTCATCTTCTTAAATGGAAACTCTGTTCCCATTAAACATTAACTCCCCAGTCCCCTCCCGCTCCCCTGGTAACTTCTCCTCGACTTTCTGTCTCCATGAATTTGCCTGCTCCAGACCTCATGTAAGTGGAATCAGTCTTTGTCCTTTTGTGACTAGCTTATTTCACTTAGTATAATGTCTGCAAGGTTCATCCATGTTTAGCACTTGTCGGAATTTCCTTACTTTTTAAAGGCTGCATAATATTCTATTGTATGTACAGGCACACTTCACTTTATTGTGCTTTGCAGATGTTGCATTTTTTACAAACTGAACATCTGTGCCCTGTGTCACGAAAGTCTATTGGCACCAGTTTCCAAAAGCATTATTCTATTTTATTATTTTTAAAATTTTATTTATTTATTTATTTTTGACTGCGTTGGGTCTTCGTTGCTGCACGCGGGCTTTCTCTAGTTGTGGCGAGCGGGGGCTACTCTTCGTTGCAGTGCATGTGCTTCTCATTGCAGAGGCATCTCTTGTTGCAGAGCATGGGCTCTAGGTGCGCAGGCTTCAGCAGTTGTGGCATAAGGGCTCAGTAGTTGCAGCTCGCAGGCTCTAGAGCACAGACTCAGTAGTTGTGGCACACAGGCTTAGTTGCTCCATGGCATGTGGGATCTTCCCAGACCAGGGCTTGAACCCATGTCCCCTGTATTGGCAGACAGATTCTTAACCACTGCTCCACCAGGGAAATCCCAGGATTATTTAAAAATTAAGGTATATACACTGGGTTTTTTTTTTTTTTAAGACATAATGCCTTTGCACAGTTAATAGACTATAGTATAGTGTAAATATAACTTTTTTTTTTTTTGGACATGCAGCATGTGGGATCTGAGTTCCCCGACCAGGGATTGAACCCATGTCCCCTGCACTGGGAGCACAGTAAAACTATTTTTATCAAAGTATAGTTGATGTACAATATTATATTTTACAATGTACAATATAGTGATTCAAAACTTTTAAAAGTTATACTCCATTTGTAGTTATTATAAAATATTGCCTATGTTCCCTGTGTTGTATAATATATCCTTATAGCTTATTTTATACATAATAGTTTGTACTTCTTACTCCCTTACCCCTACATTTTTATACCTCCCCCCCACGGGTAACCACTAGTTCACTCTCTATTTCTGAGTCTGTTTCTTTTTTGTTGTATTCACTAGTTTGTTGTATCTTTTAGATTCCACATATAAGTGATATCATAGAGTATTTGTCTTTCTCTGTCTGACTTATTTCACTTAGCATGATACCCTCCAAATCATCCATGTTGTTGCAAATGGCAAGATTTAATTCTTTTTTTATGGCTGAGTGATATTCCATTATATATATATATATATATATATATATATATATATATATATATATATATATATATATATATATATATATATACCACATCTTCTTTGTCCATTCATCTGTTGATGGACACTTAGGTTACTTCCATATCTTGGCAATTGTAAATAATGCTATGAACATTGGGGTCCATGTATCTTTTTGAATTAGTGTTTTTGTATTCTTTGAATATACACCCAGGAGTGGAAATGCTGGGTCATATGGTAGTTCTATTTTTAGCTTTTTGAGAAACCTCCATACTGTTCTCCACAGTGGCTGCACCAATTTACATTCCCACCAACAGTGTACAGGGGTTCCCTTTTCTCCACATCTTCATCAACATTTGTTTTTTTGTTTGTTTTCTAAATTTTTTATTTATTATTTTTTTAATTTTATTTATTTTTTGGCTGTGTTGGGTCTTTGTTGCTGTGTCAAGGCTTTCTCTAGTTGCGGCGAGCAGGGGCTACTACTCTTGCGGTGCACAGGCTTCTCATTGCGGTGGCTTCTCGTGTTGCAGAGCACAGGCTCTAGGCACACAGACTCAGTAGTTGTGGCTTGTGGGCTCTAGAGCGCAGTCTCAGTAGTTGTGGCGCATGGGCTTATTTGCTCTGCGGCATGTGGGGTCTTCCTGGATCAGGGATTGAACCCGTGTCCCCTGCATTGGCAGGTGGATTCTTAACCACGGCGCCACCAGGGAAGTCCCTGTTGGCTTTTGCTAAAATCATAGAGTATTTGAAATTGCGGGTGCCCTGGAAAATCTAGAATCGGAAAGC
The DNA here is from genome assembly GCF_964374135.1 of Grampus griseus. Taxonomy (NCBI): domain Eukaryota; kingdom Metazoa; phylum Chordata; class Mammalia; order Artiodactyla; family Delphinidae; genus Grampus; species Grampus griseus. Next base: position 12,337,098 of record NC_139014.1, on the reverse strand, counting down.
CTCTCTGGGCCTGTTTCTGCATCTCACAATGATGTACTCATGATCTCTAAGGGAACAATGCAAGTTAGCATTCCTATGGTTTGTCAACATGTAGCAGGAGCAGAAAGGAGAAGACTCACCCCCTGGGTGCTCACGTGGGAGCCAGCTGGGGATGGTAGTCACGGGGGGCGACCTTCCCTCCAGGGTGTGAGCCTGGGCCACAAAGCCCCTCCTTGGTGACCCCGGGCTGCCCCAAGCTCTGGTCAAGGGGAAGCCACAGGTAGACACAATTTGCAAATGACCCCGGCCCCTGACCCATTAATTGGCTCTTGCCAGTGACCTGTGACCTGGGGCAGAAAAAGAACAAGTGACCAGGACCAGCCAGTAGCTGAAGGAGGCACAGCAGGGAGGTCAGGGGAGCTCAGGGACAGAAACTACTGGAAGCCAGAGTAGCCAGCCAGAGGAGGAAGGAGAGCAGAGAGAGTGGCTGTGAGGTGTGGGGTCACCATGAGAGACCGCAGCCAGGGGACCCAGAGCAGCTCCCACCCCCTGCCCAGCACCAGGTCAGGTGTCCTTCCAAGGACATGGGCACATGTACATGCCTCTTGTTTCTGGAGATTGGAGTGTGTATCTATCCCTCTCCCCCAAAGAGTCTGACAACCCTTGGAGAGTTGAGGTGAGGTCGGGATGGGAGAAGGGAGGTGTGTGCTCTCAGGGGACAGGAAAATGCAAACCTCTGCAGCCTGATGCCAGCTCTGGCCTGACCTCAGAAAGCACAAGGGCTTCGTTCATGCATGGGGCGTTCGGGCATATGTGTGGGGTACGGGCTTCTTTTTGGGGTGATGAGAATGTAAAATTGACTGTGACAATGGTTGCCATATACTAAACACCATTGAACTGTGCGCTCTAAATGGGTGAGTTGTGTGGTTTGTGAACTCTGTCTTGATAAAGCCACTCACACAGGCGCACAATCACACACGGCACAAGCCCAGGAATCTTCTGCACACCAGGACACACACGGTCTCAGCTTGCTTCCTTTGCGCTCTGCTTTCACACGAGGGCAGAGGACAGGCTGGGCATCCCCATCCCTCTGAAACCTCCTCACCTGCCCAGGAGGTCAGGAAGGTCTGGGTTGAAGCAAAGGGGACCATGTATTTGGAACTGCATTAAAACCGTGATGCCAGGTGGAGTGGGGATGGTCTGTGGAGAGAGATGTGGGACACTGACAGCAATGCACAGGGGATGGAAAGAGGTAGCAGGGACCGGCTGGGAGTCCAGGTAATGGGGAGGGGCCTGCAGGGATTGGGTGAAAGGCCTCCAGCCCTCCAGCCCCCACCCCACAGGCTTTTGTGTAAGACTTACCTTTTGTGGTTTCAGATTAAAATAAAAAGACCCCGGGCAGGGGTGTATAGGCCCCCAGCCCAGTTGGGGCATCCTAAGTGTGAGTGAGTTTTGAGGGGGAGCTGGCAGAAGCCAGTGTCCCTGCTGGAAGCAGAATCATGAGCCTTGGAGGGGGTGGTGAAACCCACCCTGGCTGCAAAGGCGGGGCTCTGAGCCTGGCAGTTCTGCTTGGAAATGGCCTGGGCTAGGAGCTGGGAGTTCATCCATGTGAGTCATTCATGAAGCCAGTGTTTACTGAGTGCCTACTATGTGCCAGGCGCAGGCTGGGTGTCAGCTTGGAGTCAGTGTGAACCGGGATACTAATGAGGCCATTTCCAACAAAAAGAACACTCACCTATGTGGGAGCCTTCATGCCACATGCCAGCCTTCTGGCCGTGTTATTCCTGGTCCTAACACCATGCTCCAAGGGCAGGTCTAAGACACTGACTTTCACCTTCAAGGTCACACAAGAGCAGGGCTAGAGAGCAGAACACGAGCACAGAGAGGATTGCAATTCTGGAGAGCGTACAAGGCCCCCACTCCTGCGGCCAGAAGTGGGGAAGCAGCTGTCATAGTTACACCCTCTACAAGCCCTAGCCCTGCAAGGGTGCTTCACAAATGGGAAACTGAGGCACACACAAGGGATGACTATGTGATTATCCTGACCAATTCTGAGGAAAAAAAAAGAAGCAGGCAGAACCCTGGGACCTGGGGGTAGCCCAAAGAGTTGCAGCTTCTTTCTGAGAAGGACATCGAGGCCCCAGTAGGGGACTGCTGACCAGCGATCAGCCCAGGGCAGCTAAGGAAGTCTCCAGTCCAGTATTTCCAGGGAGCTGGTGCCAAGCCCCTTTCTGTTTCCAGTCTCCACTCATGGCTTTCTCTTGTGGGGAAACTGGACACTTAGCATATTCTGCCAGCAAGGCTAGTTTTACTAGTTTGGCAAAAATCTTCCCAACACCCTAAGACTGAGAAACTAGGCTAACCACTGTGCATGGACATGGGGTGTTCCTAATTGCCCACCACTCATTAGCAGCTGATCACGGTTTGCCTTGCAGCCTCTCCTTCTGTCTTCACACTGCTATGTAACGCTCAGGAATTGATGCCCGCTCCCCCAAATTGACCTCCAACTATTTTCAAACAGGGGCTGCACTACTGAGGCTGAGTGGTGGAGAGGGAAGACTTGTGAATGGAGAGACCAGGCACTTTCCTTCTCTGCAACCAGGGAAGATGATCCTGAATGGCGGCCCTGGCAACCATCTCACCCACACCTCTATGTAACCCCTGTGCTCAGAGCAGTATGTTTGTTAGCTGTCCAAAAATATGTATTAACAGCCTGTTTTATGGTTCTTTCTTTTTGGCTGGGGTGGGAGATAGGCGTAGAGAAGCATCGACACGAAAGTCATTCCTTCTTGGTTCAGGCACCTCTCTGAAGACCCAACGCAGACTAGATGAAAACATTGATCCAGTCTCCAGGCAATGGAACTGGAGAGGCAGGCAATGCAGACCTCACCCTCTGAAACGTGGTAGTGTCACCCTCACCCTTCAGTCTGACACCAGGCCCTAGGACGGCTCTTCCTTCAGTCCTAGGCTTGAGAGCGCTGTAGGCCCGGGACTTAGCTCATAGGGTGGGAAGGGAACAGCACAGTGCAGGTCTCGGCCAGCCCAAGAGATCTGTGCACACTTGTGTCCCCTGTAGCCTGGCCTGTGTCACTTCCCACAGGCGCCGGTGCAGGGAGGGCGGGCCCCTCTTGGAGAGTCCCGAATGTGCGGGTCTGGGGCCTGGAGGGACAAGCTCTCTCTCCTCTCTCCCTCCAGCAAAGGGCACTGCCTGTGTGCTTGTCCCAGGCCTGTCGCGAGGAGACGCTGGCTTCCCAGACACCTGCGGGAACAAACGAAGACCCTGCGAGAGCACGTGGGTCCTGCATGCGGAAGGGGGCCAAGCAAGGGGCTATCGGCCCGGGACTGCTGCGGGGAACAGGGGGCAAGGAGAGAAGGAGGTCTGGCCTGGCCTGGACGTCCGAGGGTCGCGAGGATGAAAGAAAACGCTGGGTTGCGGGGCGGGGGCTGGGGGGCGGGGGCGGGGGCGGGGGCGGGGGCGGGGGCCCGGCCCCACCCGCCCCGCCCTGCCCTGCCCTGCTCGGCCCCGCCCCGCCCCGCCCCTCCCCAGCCTGTCTTTCGAGGCCCCGGCCCCGCCCTAGCCCCGCCCCTAGAGCTGTGAGGTCCCGCCGCCGGCCAGTTGCCGAAACCGCGGCCCCGCCCCTCGGTCAGCGCGGCCCCGCCCTACCGGGGGTTGCTAGGGGAAGTGACGTCACAGCGCGATGGCGGTGGCTCCTTCCGGCAGCTGAAGGGGGTTTAGGCCCGGGAGATCCGAGTCCATCCGCGGCGGGGAGAGGGCAAGCGGGGTGGGCAGGGGCCGGAGCAGGGGCGGCGGCGCTCGGACTGTCCCATCCGTCCCGTATTGAGGCGTTGGGAGCGGCGGGGCGGCTGGAAAGCGATGGTGAAAGCGGGGCCGTGAGGGGGGCGGAGCCGGCAGCCGGACCCGCAGTAGCGGCAGCAGCGGCGCCGCCTCCCCGAGCTCAGACCCAGGAAGCGGCCGGGAGGGCAGGAGTGAACAGGTCGCGCCGCCGCCACCGCCATGGAGCTCAGAGTGGGGAACAGGTACCGGTTGGGCCGGAAGATCGGCAGCGGCTCCTTCGGAGACATCTATCTCGGTGAGGCGCCCTTCCCCGCGGATGGGCAGCCCCAAACCGGCGTCCCCCGGCCCCGGTTCCGCTCCGGCCCCCTCCCCGGCGACCCCGCCCCCGGCGGCCCCAACCCCAGCCCCCGCCCCGGGCATCCCCTCCGGCCAGTGGCGGTAAGCCTCGTCCCCGTCTGTTCGGGCCTCCCAGTTCCCCAGGCAGGAACTTGCGGCCTTTCCGACCCGCGCCCTCGAGGGCACCTGACCAACGTGCGCTCGCGGCCTTTGGGGAGCGGCCGGGAGCCTCGGTTAGGCCCTCGCTACCCGCTCGGCCCGGCCCTCGCTACCCGCTCGGCCCGCCCGCCTTGTGTCCGCTCCCGGTGTCCCTCCACGCAGACAAAGGGCCGTCGGCGAGTGCGGCCCCCGCGTCCTGCGCGCGTGCGGTGGGCACGAGTAGAGTCCGGGGCTGGCCGAGGCTTCTTCGGCGCTCCTCCTGACGATGCAGCCCCGGCTGACCAGCCCCTCTGGCCCGGGGTCTGGGCCGTGGACCGCAGGTGGCGCTCGGGGTCGCCTGGGGGCCAGTAGAGTGGTCGTTGAGAACATGTTGCGCATCCAAGTTCGGTACTAAGTACCTCGGCGTAAACGAGAATGACATTCAGGTGATTCGGGACAAAGTCAGCGCTAGGGTGTTGGGAGAATTAGAGGCAAATAAAGTGGTAAAGCTCTGCTCATGAGCTTGTCCTTTTGCTATGAAAACTCTCCAGGTACACTGGAAAAAAATGGGATTAGAATGTTCTGGATTGTTTCAGATTTACAGTGAAAGAATGCACGTGTGTGTTAAAAGGTTGGCTTGAGTCTTAAAGTTGGAAGTTTTAAAAATATAAGCGTTTCTCAGAGAAATTGTGTGTAAGTTACTCCTACCCCCGCATTTGGGGACATCCAGCCTGGCCCGCAATGCATGTGCAGAGGGACTGTCATTGTGCAAGTTTGGGGGTGAACATGCTCTGCTTGCGCAGCCCGCTCTGGTGTTTCTGTTTGGCTGGTGTACTTGTCAGGGAGGGTCAGGAATAGATTTGTATGTCAGTAATGCTTCTGGTTATGCTTTTCAGATGGTCCCAAGTGTGTGTGCTCACCGCCCCATCCTTGCCTCTTGTTACCTGGAGAGGATGCACGACCTCCTGGGCTAACAGCGTAAGAGGATTCCACACTTAGGGTAGTTCATAACTGCTTTTGGTACCCTTACCCTACAGTGTAATCCTGTCACATCGGTATGTGCTTTACTGCCCTGCTGAGTAAAACACACTTCAGAGATACTTGCATTTTACTATTTAAATATTTATGTCCAGTAGTCAGCAGTTGCCTTCTCAGCAGTGTTTTGGGAGGCGAAGTGCTGGGTAAATGCAAGCTGTTTGCCTTATTTATAGAACAATAGATTTTGGCAAAAGTTTTAACTTAGGATCTAGGAGCTGTACTGAAAAACCAATCTATTAGCCACCCTTACACAGATATGAAAAAGTAGATATTTTCAACATTTTTGTTCTCTGGTCTGAAACCTTGCCAGACAGTTTTCTGCTTTCCGAAGCTGCGTTCAGACAACCAAATCGTGGAACGTTGTCACCAAGTCATTCACAAAGAAGTTGAGAGTTTTGTGGGAGACCCTGAAAGCTTATTCACAACTGTGTCCTTTGGGCCTCACCTTGTGCTGGGCACACCAGTGGTGCTTGATCCAGCCAGGCACTGGCTGACCGGTCCCAGAGGGGTCTGTCCTCAGTTTCCTCCATCATGTTTATCCTAAAATGGATAGACTGTGGCTCTCGCGCCCTAGTTATGAGTACCCACATGGCCCACCCACTGGAGTACACGTAGAGTTACTTGTGTGGGGTTGGGTACAACTGATTTGGCTTTGACTCTTGGCCCAGGTGGTGGTCCCTTCAGGCTACATGCTACCCCACTGAGGATATGTGAAGTGGTCTTGTTAGATTAAGATGTGACTGGAAAGGTGGCTCAGAGGAAGCTCACTACACACTGAAGTTAAGGGTCACAGATGACCGATCCAAAGACCATGGGATGGACTGAGTCTTCTGTACCATGTTTTTTTTCTATTTGTTAGGCAACTAGTCATTAGTTGAGGAATTCAGTCCTCATCTTAAAAATCGTTATGTTCTACGTATTCTAGTGTGACAGCAGTTAAAGTCGTTCCTACTACTGTCATTTTGCTATAGGTCAGAATGCTCTTAACTCCTCCTTCTTCACCTTCGTTTAAATGTGGGGTTTGGGGTCTTGGGTTTCCACCTGGGACTTTCTAGTGCTTTCAGACGTTTGAAGCCGGGGTGGGGGGGGAAGAGAGAGCTGTCCTTCAGCTTGCCGAGTACCTTATGGACCAAGAAAGCCCAGTGCTAGCCTCCCTTTCCAGCAGCCTGCTGTGCTGACATGAGCATGTGGCAGTGTGCCCTGCAGGTTATTCCAATCCTTCCCAAACAGCGTGAGCCCCCTGTTCTCATGGAGTTCTGTTCTTGTCCCATGTCTGTCTTCTATAGGTGGTGGCAGTACCTCGGACCCTCCTCCCTGCCCCCCATTCATGATTGGTAGAATGGTGGTTTTCTTCCTGCTAGCTGTTGGCATTTGTACTTGATCCTGTTGCTCTGTCAATTTATCAGAGGATGGCCTCATCTGTCCAGCTGTTACCCAGGTGGAGTGTGTGGTTTGGCTTCATCACATACACAAATGCTTTTGGGGATCTAAAGCTTAGTAACCTCTTCATATTTTTGATTTTCATGTTTTTCCCCTCGCTGACTTTCATTTCTCTTCAGTGGCACCTAGCAGGGTGTCTGGCACACAGTAGGGGTTCCAAAATGGTGGCTGGCTGGCCAGGAGAGGAAAGCAGTTGCCTGTATGCAACTTTCGTAGTCACGTGCCTGTGTCCTTTAGGGTGATGGCTTGAGTGTTCATAGATACCGCATCAGCTCTCAGTGGTTGCCCTGTGAGAGTGCCCTTTGCCCTGCTGTTCAGAGGCCTCTCCCTATTTCTTTGTCGATAAAACAGTCATCAATGGGAGTTACCTTTTTGTCCCAGGACAGGGTCAATCTTGGAGTTAAGTTCATTTATCATCTGCCTTTGCTCAGCTTGAGGGGCATAATTTTGTTTTCCTAGGACCAGCATTAATCTGTGTCTAAACATAGACTAACATCTTCATCTAGTGAGGGGGAACTCCTGTCTGGCACTGGAGCTGCACAAAAGAGCTGAGGTTGTTGGGTGATAAAAGACCTCACTATAAACAGACACTGAGTAAACGTGATGTGCCACTTGGTTTTGACTTGCTCTGAATCTGGAACCCAGAGCTCAATAGTATCTTTCAGATTTTTGTTCCCCATCTAGAAGTACTTCTAAAAGTTACCTGTTGTGAAGGACCAGGTTTTGTAATTTCCATTCTGTGGCAGATCAGCACTTTTGTAAAATGTTAAAATGTTAAAATTTTAAAATGTTGCAGCAATGTCATGTTGCTATCAGAGCTCTGGGGTGCTTCCTTGCTGTCCTGTATTTGTCCCCTTGTGGACTGGGGGTAGTTTGAGGACAAGACTTGGAGCAGCACTGCCAGTAGAGCACAGGGGCTGCTGTCAGCCAGGGAGGTGGGACAGGACTGCAGGGCTACAGTGGTGGACCACCTCAGTTTTGCTCAGTGGTCTCTTATGTTTGGTTCCCATGGAATACCCAGAACTTGCAGTGCTGCTGTTTCACCCAGTGGTGAAGACCTCTCAGAGGAGGCAGCCTGCGTGTGTGCTGCCCTCAAGTCTGTTTGGTAGAGAACCCAGCCTCCCCTCTTTGAGTCATCAGACTCAGGGCAACCTTCACAACTGTGATGCTGTAGAGGGCTGTTTCTGTTTGCAGGTGTGATCCTGGGGGAGGCTGGCTCTGTTGCTGGTGTGATCCTGGGGGAGGCTGGCTCTGTTGCTGGTGTGATCCTGGGGGAGGCTGGCTCTGTTGCTGGTGTGATCCTGGGGGAGGTGGGCTCTGTTGCTGGTGTGATCTTAGGAGAAGTGGTCTGTGTTTCCAGGTGTGATCTTAGGGTAAGTTGGCTCTGTTGCTGGTGTCATCCTGGGGGAAGTGGGCTCCTTTGCTGGTGTGATCTTAGGGAAGGTTGGCTCTGTTGCTGGTGTGATCCTGGGGGAGGCTGGAATTCATATTGTGTTCCAGAGTTGCCTGTGGTCATTTGTCCCCAAGACTGTCAGTATTGCAGGGTGACTCAGATGTTAGCTTTACCAGCCACAGTACAGTGGAACCAGAAGTGTCCTCAGCCTTCCTGAAGGTGCTAGTTCAGTAGGTAGCCTGTGTGGGCCCAGGCTGTGTTGTCACTGAGAACCTGCCTCCTGGCAAAGGTGACAGGGCTGACATAGTTGGAGGAGCAAGTGTGCTATCATCAGAGGCTTCTCTGCTCCTGCTTTGGGGTGGGGGGAGTTGCTGATGTAACTAGTAAGGTGAGTCATCTGTTCCTCATGGGCTGGTGAGTTCAGTTCAGAGTGCCAGGTCCTCACAGGAACTCAGAGTTCATTTTTCGTTTGCACAGTACGTTTTACAATGAAGTAATTTCTCTTGTAGCTAGATAGATTATCCTAGCCTCAGGGAGGAAGAACAAAATGTATTACCTGTCTTTCTTCTGAGTGCCCAGGAGTCTTTGTGGAATGGTAAATGGAGTTCTTAAATTTAGAATGGTCCCTGGCAGTGATCAGATTGTGGTTATTCCCATGGAACCCCAGCATTGGTGACCGGTTTTGGATCCAGGCCCGCTAGAAGCAGCCGCATCTCAAGCAGCTGTCTGAGCAGACTAGAGGAGAAAGTTTCTCTGTCCTTCTTGGGCAGTTACTGGGTTCATGAATATCAGCAGACAGCTCTCCTGCAGGTCATCATTGTTCTAATGCTTGCTGACCTTACTCTGCCTTTTATCCGGGAGTCTTAACGTTCTCTGTAACCAGTAACCCATTCATCCCACAACTCCCTCATGAAACAGACTGCTGGTCTCCCTGCTGAACTCAAATGGTGAGGGAATCTGAGTTGCCAGGGACTGGCAACATTGCTTTGCCCAGCAGGATGGGTCTGGGTTCTGCCTGGGCTGCTGGAGCCAGTGTTAATTCCTTCACGAATAACCATACTACTGGGAAGGATTAAAGTGCTTTATACTTAGAAGGAACTGGTGAGGAAAGCAGGGGGAGAGCTAGGTATGTGCTTTCTAAAGACTGCTTTTCCCATTCTCTCCAGTGAATGCTTCTTGAGGGAGGGCTTGTAGCATAGCTTTGGGTCAGATTGGAACTCAGGAGCATTCGTGTGTGAAGCCTGGAGGGGTAGTGGTTGTCAACATTTGCAGGTCCATATTGTAGTAAAGAAGAGGACGGCATCTTGAGGTTAAAACTCTAATCTTTAATCACGATCTGGTGACCAGGAGGTGTGAGCAGATGTATTGCCGGTTTTAGCACAAAACTAGCAAAAGGTGAGTGACAAGTACACTTTGCATAGATGTGATTAGGGCTTTGAAAACAGAGCCCAGTCCTGTTTCAGTGTCCATAGGAGACGCACAGTATGTCCTGGTCCCTGGGAGGGGAGAGGTGTGCTGGGCCTCCCTGGGCCTGGCCTGGCCTGTGATGGCTGAGTGATGGCTCCTGCTGTGTCGTGGGAACCGAGTCCCCTTGAGAAGCGACCTGCTGTATGCGGCTTGGTACCTGGGCCACATGGACTGGGATGGGCTGAGGCCATGTGAGAGTTCAGTGGAAACCCAGCCACCTCTCTGGAGAGAGGCTCGCACACACCCAAGACCTGTCAAGGCAGCATGGAGAAATGGGGCCCACACGGAATGTGTTGCCCTGGGACTCCCCACGGTCTGGCTTTGGGTGGGTGAATACAGGGCTGACCAACAGGCTGGATGAGAAGGTTCAGACCAGATGGGGGTCCTGTGGAGAGAACTGCATACCCTGTCTCTCAGTCCCCTGGTGATCAGAGTAGAGCCATATGGAAGTAGGTGATGTAATACCAAATAAGACTTTTCTATACGTATCAAATATTCCTGTTTTAAAAAGTGAAAATAAGGATATTTTCCCACAGGGGTTTATCTACCACTGACAGCATCTTGTAGTAGAAAGTGGAGTGCATCCATCACCTGGTCCTCCTTGGAAGATTCAGATAGCACTCGTTGTTTCTCCAGCGTGTTGTAACATTGGGTGAGGTGGTAGACACCAGACGATTAACGTTTGTGATTTTCTTTCTTTGCCAAGGTACGGACATTGCTGCAGGAGAAGAAGTTGCCATCAAGCTTGAATGTGTCAAAACCAAACACCCTCAGCTCCATATTGAGAGCAAAATCTACAAAATGATGCAGGGAGGAGGTATGGTCTTTACCTGTTAAGAAAACCAAGGTGGTGTTTGATGAGGGAGAATACAGATGTCATGAATCACAGTCTGGTTAATTAGGAAAAGGGGCAGAAGCGTTCATACCCTTGACCCCATCCTGTGGCTTCCTTCAGATACTGTCTGAGAGGCCTGTAGAGGTGCTCACTCGACAAAAAGAAACATTTTATGCTTTTTTGCATAAATATTCTCTTCCTTAGTTTCGTATTACGTACTGGTGTCTTTGAATGCAGACTTGTGTGAACGCTGACCTAGAGCTTGCTGCTGGTCCTCCTGTGCCGCCTTGGTCATGCCTGCAGCTTTGGGATGGTCCCTGCAGACTCTCCTGAGTGAGACCCCTTCTAGCTTAGTTACTGTCCTCATTCTGTGAAACCTCCCCTTGGGCCTGAGGGTACCTAATATCAGAGTGCCCATCCTGATTTCAGAGTCTACCTTTTAGAATTCTCTGGACTTTGAGATTGTTTGGCAGGAAGGGGTTTTATTGGGGGTCTCAGAGTCCTGAAGACACTGCAGCATTTTGAAGGGTGTGCCTGTGCTGCTCCCCAAGGAGCTCAGGAAGCCCAGGCACATCCCTGAACGTCTTGAGCTTTCTCTGGGGACGGGGCTTCGTGTGTGAAGAATAGCTGTGTTATTTCCTTTTGGATACCCTTTGAAGCAGAAACCCCCATGATACTTTCATAGTTGGGGGGGTGGGGTCGGGACGGCTCTTGGCACCTTGCCAAAAGGAAGCTTGTCTTCAGAGTCTGTGTTGGTCCTTTGGTCAGGTGGAAAGGGAGGACTGGTGATGTGATTTCTTGACGTCTTTGCTTCACAAAGCAGTTTAATCTGTGCTACTTACTACCAGAAACCAGCATATCTCAGCTGACGTAGCACAGGGTGTCTCTTTAGCAGCAGATATATCTTAAAGCAACACAAACAGTCCTATGAGACGACTGCAGAAGGGTGTGTCCAGTGCCGCTTGTCCTGGGCATTATGGGACCAGAACAGGCTGTGGGTTCTCAGATGGCACATAGGGAGGAAACTCCCTGGCCCCTCCTGTGCCCAGGGAGACGTTGGCAGAGGACCCTGCCAGTGTGTCTGTCCTCTGGCGGCCCTCAGCAGGCTTCTCAGGCATCAGGGATGGTCTACACAGCTTTTAAGGTGGTGATGAGTAGGAGGAGGTGACTTGGTTTGTGGCCTTCGTGGTGGGAGGAGCTTAGTGCTGGGGGTTGGATGAAACCTTCTGACTGAAAAGCTTGTGTGTTTGAGGAGCAGCATCTCAGAACTCAGAAGCTGGGCCCCCAGGGGTGGAGGGAAGAAGAGCTGACACCCAGGGAGGAGCTGGTGTAGTAGATTGAGACTCAACAGAGGGGGACTTCCCTGGTGGTGCAGTGGTTAAGAATCCACCGGCCAATGCAGGGGACACAGGTTTGAGCCCTGGTCCAGGAAGATCCCACATGCCGTGGAGCAACTAAGCCTGAGCGCCACAACTACTGAGCCTGCGCTCTAGAGCCTGCAAGCTACAACTACTGAGCCCGTGTGCCACAACTACTGAAGCCCACGTGCCTAGAGCCCGTGCTCCGCAACAAGAGAAGCCACTGCAACGAGAAGCCTGAGCACTGCAACGAAGAGTAGTAGCCCCTGCTCGCTGCAACTAGAGAAAGCCTGCACGCAGCAACGAAGACCCAACGCAGCCAAAAAGAAATAAACGAATGAATAATTTTTTAAAAAGACTCAACAGAGGGAATTCCCTGGCAGCCCAGTGGTTAGGACTCTGTGCTTTCACTACCAGGGGCATGGGTTCAGTCCCTGGTCAGGGAACTAAGATCCTGCAAGCCCTGTGGCGCAGCCAAAAAAAAAAAAAAAACTCAACAGAAAGGAGTTTATTTGGTTTAGAACAAGGTCTCTCCTCAGGAGCATAGCTGTTTTTTGTGGACGCTGTCTTCTGCAGGAGGACAGGGAGCAGCATCCTAGGTGCCAGTAGCCCCCCGCCCCCAAGTTAAGGTGATCAGAAAGGTCTCCAGACGCTGCTCGATGCCCCTGGGTGCACTGTCGCTTCCTGTTTTGACCCCCTGCTTTAGGACGTAAAGGATCACTTGCTCTCCTGGTCTTCCCATGCCCCTTCTCTAGGATCCTGGAAACCTACTGGGATTCCAGACATAGCTCTTCTCCTGTCTGGCCCTTCCCCACGCATAAGTCAGGTTTTACTCCTGTTTCAGATACACACTTGGTGAATACTATCAGGGTGTAAATTTCTGTTTTAGAAAACAGATTCTGTCCAGGAGAGCAGAGAGCAGCATCTTGCTACTGTTCTGTGAGTTCGTCCTAGCCAAGATAAAGCTGGGATGGCAGAGGAGATAGAGTTCGGCTCTGCCCAGAAACCTCACAGCTCTGCTGTTGACCAGCCTTCTACATCCATCTCATGTGGGTGCATCTCTGATCGTGGCTCTTTTTATGTTAAGTTCTGTGCTTCGTTGCAGGTGGTTGATATTGACGGCATCGTAGGAGAAAGCTCGAAGCCCAGGGCCTGCCTTGCCCTCTCTAACTCGTAGTACAGGGTTGCCCGGGATGCTGCCTCATGATGGTGGCCTTGCAGTGCTTGGCTAGAGACAGCTGCTGTGCTGGGTCACTCAGGTCCCCTAGGGGAGGGGTTAGCATTAAAAACAAAAACATGTTTTGAGGGTGGATGAAATGGGTGAAGGGGTTCAGTTGTATGGTGACATTTGATAACCAGACTTATTGTGGTGATCACCTTTTATTAGTGTATACAAAGATTGAATTGTGTTGTACACTTGAAACTAATATGTTATATACCAATTTTACCTGAATAAAAACAAAAACACACGCTAGTGTCAGGTATTGTTAAGAGCGTTTTTAAACATGCGGGCACGTTCTCCGCCACACAGTCATGTGCAGTGGGTATCATCAGCCTCGTGTAACAAATGAGGAAACTGAGGCTGTGTCTAAAGGACAGAGATCTGAACTTGAGCATTGTAGGTCCCAGGCCACTCCTGCACAGCGGCCCTCCATGGCGGTCAGGGATCAAGAACGTGCCCCAGGGCTTCCCTGGTGGAGCAGTGTTTAAGAATCTGCCTGCCAATGCAGGGGACACAGGTTTGAGCCCTGGTCTGGGAAGATCCCACGTGCCGCGGAGCAACTAAGCCCGTGTACCACAAATACTGAGCCTGCGCTCCACAGCCCGTGAGCCACAGCTCCTGAAGCCCGGGTGCCTAGAGCCTGTGCTCTGCAACAAGAGAAGCCACCGCAATGAGAAGGCTGCGCACAGCAACAAAGACCCAACGTAGCCAAAAATAAATTAATTAAATTAATTAATTAATTAAAAATACCTTTAAAAAAAGAAGAAGAAGAAAGTGCCCAGGTCTAGTTGGAGCAATAGGTAAAAAACCTGAAATAGAAATAATTTTAAGTTAATTATGTTAGTGAAGGATATGGGTGGACACCAAGTTTTTATCAAAACAGAGTGGCCTGCCAGGCAGAACCTAGAGGCTAAGGCTGAGGCTGTGCTTCCCAATCCTAATAACCCCACAAAGTATCTTTAGACCATGTCCTCCTTCGGGAAACTCCAAGTGGAGAACCTTTGTTTAGTTCACAGCTGCTTCTGGTAAAGGTTCATGGCAGGTGTGGGACAGGAGTGTGGGCCCTTTGTATCACAGAATCCAGGCCAGGGGTGAGGGTAGGAGTTCTGCGCTGAGGGTGGGTGGATGCCGCCAGCAGTGTGGCTGTGGGGCCACCAGTGAGTAGAAACAGGCAGCTTCACCTGAGTTCACTCTCTCTCATCTCATGTGCCTGTCCAGTTCCCGCAGTGTATTTCAGACAATCACACTCTTTTTGCTATGAAATGTTTTACGGTACTTAAGAACATATGTTGCCCGTGGCTATCAAGAATACTAAAGTGAACCCCCAGAACTCCCACCTTCTTGAAAGAGGGAGCAGGACGGCCCTTGGCACCTGTGTGCCCACCCCAGGGCGCCCTCTCTGCAGCTGCCCAAAGCCTGTCTCCGCATGCCCTTGCCTAGTTTGTTTTTATTTTTTTAATATTTATTTATTATTTGGTTGCACCGAGTTTCAGTTGCGGCAGGTGGGATCTTTGTTGCAGTATGCGAGATCTTTTAGTTTCGGTGCGTGAGGTCTTTAGTTGTGGTGTGTGGGATCTAGTTCCCTGACCAGGGATCAGACCCGGGCCCCCTGCATTGGGAACGCAGAATCTTAGCCACTGGACCACCAGGGAAGTCCTGCCTAGTTTGTTTTTAAAGTTTTGATTCCTCGTCATCCTGCAAGAAATTGGTTTTTAAAAATCTAATGACAGGGCTTCCCTGGTAGCACAGTGGTTGAGAGTCTGCCTGCTGATGCAGGGGACACAGGTTCGTGCCCCGGTCCGGGAAGATCCCACATGCCACGGAGCGGCTGGGCCCATGACCTGCGCTCTGCGATGGGAGAGGCCACAACAGTGAGAGGCCTGTGTACCGCAAAAAAAAAAAAAAAAAAATGACATTGTCCAGAAACATTTGGCCATTGTATTTACAATTGTTTTAAGGTTGAATTGCCAGACACTTCATGAAAAATTGTATTTGTGTTAATACTGAGTCCCCATATTTATATTGAAACTTCCCGCAAATCAAATGGAAAGCATTTAGCTAGCGCTCTCCCTCATTTTTCACCCCCAAGCATATGTTTTGGTATCTTTGGACTCGATGAGGGAAAAAGTATCAAGTGTTCAGAGCTGCATATAAGAGTCCAAGTGACCCATTTCCCATATTAAGGGCATGTGGGCAGGGGCAGCTGGGTGTCCCTGGCATGACTGGTCGCCTGGGCACAGGGCAGCACTCTGGTGGCTGTGTGTCTGACCTGCAGCCTCGCATGTCCTTCCCCAGCCCCAGGAGCAGTACTCTGGCGGCACAGGTGCATTTTTAGCTTCCTGGTCTCACTGCATCAGATGTCTGAGGTTACAGAGCAGCAGTCTGTGCACAGGCGGCAGGATTGTTCTTGTGAATGGCTTTTGAGCTGATTTCTGCCTGGGGCCTCAGCACTTAGTTTACAGACAGTCTGCTTAGGATGAAGCAGGCTACACAGCATCCTCCTCTTCTGGCCAGAGAACTGAGAATAGGAACACCCTGCTTCTATTGTGTCTTGTCTTAGGGTGATGAGGTGTGTTGGCGTTGCCAGTGAGAAGGAAGGTGCTGCCAGTGAAACAGACCATCAGAGCAGACGAGTGGCAAGTCCACGCCCCGTGTCGTGCCAGTTCATACGCTTTTGAATATGAGTAATACAGTCTTGCCGTGTGTGTTTACGACTTTCTTTTTTGATCCACTGTGTTCCTGAGGTTCTTCCATGTTTGACACAGTTGTGGTTTGATGGGTTTCGTTGTTGTTTATAGACTCTTGTGTCTCCATAAACAGTCCTCCCTGTGTTGAGGAGCCCTGGCCGGCTTCTAGTGTTTTGCTCTTCAGGATGGTGCCTCAGTGACTCCCTCACCACGTCTGGTGCAAAGCCTGTTAGTGGAATTGCATTCCGTAAAGCAGGCAGGTGCTCGGCCTGCGGGGTGGCACCCGGGCCACAGGGATGTGTTCCCAGGTGGTATGGCATGTTTACCTTCCTGCCTGAACAGCCTCGGAGCTCCTGTTGGATCCACACCATCTTCAGCCTCGCCATTACCATTTCTCTCCAGTGTGTCATGGGGTGTCTCAGCTAGCACAGAAGAGAGAAATTTTAAAGAATTTTAAAATTTAAAGGTTGGAGAAGGAAGAAATAAAACTTATTTGTGCATGATTTAACTTCCTACATAGGAAACCCACAAGACAAGTTAGAGCATTGAGCCAGATAGCTTAAGATCAAAGGGTAAAATCAGTTCCTTTCATTACACCGATAACGGTCAGTTAGGAAATGTAATTCTTTTTTCCCCTCAGTATGAGTAAGTCTTTATTCATTGCATTTGACAGGGAAAAGGGAGGGAAAGGGCCAACATGTGTGACAGGACTTGGCTAGTGGGAAAGGAAGTGCTGGCATGGCAGAGTCAGCCACTGAGTCTTCGTTCTCCAGGCCCCAGGGCTTAGTCTCCTGTAGTTCAGGAGCAAGGGGAGGGGAACAGGAGAGGACAGACTCCTCCTTCCTCGTAAATTCAACATTTCAAACAAAGCTTTGGTGTCTAGCCGTGAGCATGGAGTTATATTTCTGTTTCCTGTTAAACAATCATGTGGCCACTTTGACAGAAATTTCTTGGGCTTGCACAGAAGCTCCTGAGTGACTTCGGAGATACATTCATCTTCCCCTGCTTGCTCTCCCAACCTCACTTTCTACATAGAAGGGCCCCCTTGCTTTTCTTTACCCAAAGATTTTTTTTTAATACTTACTTTATTTATTTATTCGGCTGCTCTGGGTCTTAGTTGTGGCACGTGGGATCCTCATTGCCGCATGCGGGATCTTTTAGTTGCGGCGTGTGGAATCTTTTAGTTGTGGTATGCAGGATCTAGTTCCCTAACCAGGGATAGAGCCCGGGTCCCCTGCATTGGAAGTGCGGATTCTTAACCACTGGACCACGAGGGAAGTCCCTACCCTGGGATTTGAGATTAAAGTAGGTTTGATCCATCCAATTACAGCAGTGTGTTTGTCGTGAATCATGTCAAGGAACAGTCTTGACTTGGAGTTGGGAACAAGGGATGGAGTGTTTCTACCTGCTTCAGCACTTTTGCACAAATCATTTAAGAGTTGTAGAGACACCACACAAACTAAATGTACAGGTGTGTGGGCTTCTGGGGGGTTGGGGGTGGAGGAGGGAGTAGAGTAGGAGTCAAGTTTTAGGACAAAAGGTTTGGTCTGAAATGGGGGAAGGGGGCACGAAAGAAAGGATGGCTCAGGACCCCTATTTTGAGTGGGGCCCTCCCCAAGTTTATGTTTCAGATCCTTTGCCTGGTGCACAACCTTTTGTCTGACTGTTCTTTGAATACAGTAGGAAGTTTGTAAACAGTGAAACCCCAGAAGAACATGGAAAAAGACCAACACATTATATTTACACCAACTAGGCTACCTAGCGTTCATTTTCAGATCAATGGCTCATGAAGTCCTATGAAGCCTCCAGTAACTAGAAGGGCAGCAGCTGGGGTGACAGAACCCGGCATCAGACATACGTCCCCCCAACCCGTGTGCTCTAGTGTGTCCACCCCATTCCAACAACACGAGTCCCATCCTGTGAACTGAGCCCTTTGTCCTTCAGCTGCTGCAACACTGACCGTTGCTACTGCGGGCAGGATGCTGGCACCAGGCACTAGAGAGAAGCCCTTGCCTGTGGTCTCGAGAAGCCGGGGCAAGAAACCCCCTGTTAAAGCTTAAGGATTTTGGTCTTTGCTTCATCTGGCCAGCTGGCAGCTTGGGGTGGGTGCAGAGGTACCCTTTGAACCCTTTTCTTATGGATACACAGGAACCCTAATGAAGGATCAGGGAAATGAAGCAAGTCTATGCCTGGGGTTGGAGATCCGGCACTGGAATCCCTCACCCAGCCGTGCCTTCCTCTTGGCCCCGGCACCTGGGTCTGCCTGTCCTGACCTGTCCACAGCATGTTTCCTGTTCAGGCTGATTTCCAGCCTTCCAGTAGGAGGAGGTCAAGTCATGGGGCAGCAGTTAAAACCTTGTCTCCTGTGGAACATTGAAGGTGGAGGGGTTCAAGAGGACACACACACAAGCCACCTCTGATCAGGAAAAGTGAGGTGGTTCAGTAGGCTCTGCCCTCCAAAACATTGTTCTCCTTGGTAACAGAACATCAAAAGATACTCCTGTGCAGTCCTGGAGCCACTGCCTTCTGCCTAGGATTGCTCAAGGGCTTGAGAGTGCACTTCCTGAGACTAAAACACACAGAACGTTTCTATCAAGGAGAAAGTTAAAATGCAGAAGATGGGTCACTTGCACCTTGGGGATGGAACCCCAAGGAGCAGTAAACAAGTGGTGCTGGCTGCAGGGGGGAGGGGGCTGGGTAGCAGGTCTGCAGCTGTCGCCAGCCACCCCTTTGCCTGTGCTCTCAGCCTGGCGTCCTGTCCCAAGAGTGGGTCAGGAGGAGGGGAAGCCCTGCCTCAGCCCTGAGAGACTCTCCCAGAGAGCAGTGGTTTGTGCTTTGGTCTTGTGCTCAGTCTTCTCACTCTGACACAGGAAGTGTTATTATTACATAGCCTTTAAAAGGAAAACACTTCCCTATCCTGGCCACTTTCAAAAGCTGGAAATTTGGGGGTGGAGACCGATAAGTAAGCAGGTTCTGGAGGGATTTCCCCCATGCCCTCGAGCACTTGCATGGAGCATGGTTGGGGTTCCTCTGTCTCACCCCTCCCCCTGCCAAGAGGGAAGTGGGTGGATGCCGTGATAGGGGTGGCAGTGCCCCTACCCACCCTTTCCCTGCTTTTGCCACTGTGTTCCTCAAATCTTGTGATCGCGAAAAGCACCACCCACTGTGGCTCAATTCTGCCCTCTGGTGCTTCTCACTCCCCACACAGAACACCCACCATGACTGGTAACTGGAGAGACTCCAGGCCCTTGGGGGACTTCTGAAAGGTCAACTCCACTGCGTCTCCCTCCTTCAAGCTCTGGAAGCCCTCTGTGTGCAGCTGACTCTGGGGCTCAAAGACATCCACTTGTAGGCCAAGTGTGACCCCAGTGGTCGTGGATAGGAAGCTGAACCAGGTGCATGGTGACCCACTTTGAGGTGCCAGTACCGCACAGCAGCTCTGCTGGCTCCTTGGAACAGCTGCCTGCAAGCAGCTCTTGGACACAGAGCCCACAGTAGCGGAGCCCAGATCCCTGGTCAGGTGGCTGCTGGCCCCAGAGGAGTCTAGAAGCCAAAGTTTCATTCTTAAAGTACTGTAAGTATAGAGGAATAAATCCTAAGCCAGGTGTGACCTGCATGCAGAAAATTTTTAAACTTCATTGGAGAACGCTGATGAGGATTCAAGCAAGTGGAGATATTCTGTTCATGGAGAGGAAGACTCGGCAAGATGTCTCCCAGAGCTGCTCAGGGGATTCCAGTCAGAGTCCAGCAGGGCTCTCCTCCCAGGGACAGGCTGATGGATCCGCAGAGCAGCGAAGGGCCAGGTTGACTGAGGTGCAAATGCCACACTCACAGAAAGCGCTAGTGACGACCCAGCACCCAATTGGGTGCTGGGCTTCTAGTATCACTCCCCACCGAGAGGAGCCCAGATTCCAGGGCGAGGCAGGAAGAAGGAAGGCGAATCTGGAGCATGTGGCTGAAAGGAAAGAAGTGCTCGGACACTGACGGGCATGAGTCCACAGGACACGGGAGAGAGCTTGAAGTGGCATCTGTTGCCCCAATTTGGGACAGTTGAAGCCTCAAAATGAACAACGGATTATAGCACGTGGAGGAAACTCTCACCATTTCTGTTCAATATAGTATTGGAAGTCCTAGCCACGGTAGTTGGACAAGAAAAAGAAATAAAAGATATCCAGATTGATAGGGAAGAGGTAAAATTGTCATTATGTGCAGATGACATGATACTACATACATACATATGTATATATATAAAAAACTCTATATATGGACTCCACACAAAGACTGCTAGAAATGATAACGAATTCAGAAGGGTAGCAGGATCTAAGAGTAGCATACAGAAATCTGTTGCATTTCTTTACACCAACAATGAAATATCAGAAAGGGAAGGTAAAAAGACAACCCCTTTTAAAATTACATCAAAAAGTATAAAATACTTATACTTTATAAGTAACCAAGGAAGGTGAAAGACTTATATGCTGAGAACTGTAAAACGTTGATAAAGGAAATTGAAGATGATTTAAAGAAATGGAAAGATATACCATGCTCTTGGATTGGAAGAATGAATATCATTAAAATGGCCATACTACCCAAAGCAATCTACAGAGTGAATGTGGTCCCTATCAAATTACCCATGACATTTTTCACAGAACTAGAACAAATAATCCTTAAATTTACATAACACATGGAGGAGGGGAGGAGAATTCTTGAGTCCACGATGACACACACACACACACATTAAGCTTCACAGAGAAGCAGAAGGAACAATCAGAAATGGAAAGTCACCACTTTGTGGGCACTTATTATTGATTGGTTTAGACGATAATCAAAGGTGGATGCAAACGTACAACTTAAGTATTGACACTACCCTCAAAGCTTCATCCACAGATTACTTATTAATAACAAAGACGGGAATTCCCCGGCGGCCTAGTTGTTAGGACTGCTCTTTCACTGCTGAGGGCCCAGGTTCAATCCCAGGTTGGGGAACTGAGATCCCACGTTTGCCGCATTGCGGCCAAAAAAACCTTACAATAACAGAGAAAAGTACCTTTTGGTGGAGAAATCTGGCAGATTTCCATCTGACAGGTGATCAGAACCAGCAATCAGGCAAATCAAATTTAGGACAGTTCAAAATTGACCTGAACTCTTCAAATATGTCTCTGTGATGAAAGATTGAAAAACTGTTCTAGACTTAAACATGGTGGTGCATGGTCCTAGATTGTACCCTGGGCAGGGGGACTAGCCTGAAGGACGTTACTGGACATGCAGTTGGGGAAATGTGAGTGTGGACTGTGTCCATCTTTGGAGTGTCACGTGTGGTCACCTGCAGTGTTGTGCCACCCACACTCCGGACACAAAGACCCTCGTGGCCACAGAACTCTGACTTCAGAGGAAGAGGTGTTACGGTCAGTGTGGGGGGCCTTGTGAACACGCGGTGCTGAGGTCTCTGGGAGTCCTGCCTCCCCTCACCCCAAACTCCACTTTCAGGTGGATCAGGTGACTTCAGTGTGAAGAGGAAGACTAAAACATTTTGATTTGTTTAAATCAGCGTTATTGAGGTGAATCAAACTGCATGTGTTTTGAGTGTGTGATTTGAGAAGTTTTGCCTGTGTCCTCTCATGAAACCATTGCCATAATCAAGGCGGCGAACACATCCATCGCCCTTCAAGTTTGTTGGGTCCTTTTGTGGTTCCTCTACCCCCGCCCTCTGTCATCTGCTTCTGTCGCTATAGGTTAGTTTGCATTTCCCAAAGTTTCCTGTGCAGGGAGTAGTACTGTGTGTTCTTTTTCTGAGATTTTGTGTGTGTATCAATGGCTACTCCTTTTTATTGCTGAGAAGTACTCCCTTGTGTGGGTAGTTTCTTTGTCCCTGCACCTGTTCATTTGGGTTGGTTCCAGGTTTCAGGTACTCCACACAAAGCTGCTATGAACTTTTGTGTAGATATTCATATGGACGTTCATTTCTTTCTCTCCTGAGTAAGTGACTTGGAGTGGAATGGCTGAACCAAAAGTAAGCGAATGTTTTTCCTCTTTAAGAAACTGCCAGACTGCTTGTACTTAGTTCCCACCAGCAGCATACAAGGGCTTTGGTGGTTTGAGTCTTTCAAATAACTTGTTTGTTTTATCTAAGTTATTGAATGTATTGGCATAAAGCTGTTTATAACATTTCCCTACTAGACTTCTAATATTTGTAGAATCCAGTGATGTTACCTCTCATTCTTTTTTTTTTTTTTTCCCTGGCCGCGCCATGCGGCTTGTGGGATCTTAGTTCCCCTGACCAGCGATCGAACCTGGGCCCTCGGCAGTGAAAGCTCAGAGTCCTAACCACTGGACCGCCAGGGAGTTCCCTCTCATTCTTGATGTTGGTAATTTGTGCCTTCTCTATTTTTTCCCTGATCAGTCTGATTAGAGATTTATCAACAATCTTCTCAGAGAAACAGCTTTGGTCTCTGTCATTTTCTCTGTTGTTTCTCTGTTTTCTGTTTCATTAGTTTCTGCTGTGATCTTTTATTTCACTTCTGTTTGCTTAGGGTTTAATTAAGTATTTTCTTAAGGTGGAAGCTGAGATCATTGATCTGTTTTCTGTAGTATAGACATTTCGCGGCTATAAATTTTCCCCCTACCATAGCAGCATCTCAAATCCTGATAAGTTTTCATTTTCATGTAGTTCAGATGCTGATTCCCCTTTTGATTTCTTCCTTGATCCATGGGTTATTTTGAACTGTATTATTTAGCTTCCAGATATTTGGGGATTTTACAGAGAGCTGTTGTTTATTTCTAATTGAATTCCACTGTCTTCTGAGAACATACATTGTATAACTTGAATCCTTTTTAGCTTTATTGTTTTATGTCAAGAATGTGGTTTGTCTTGATAAATGCCCCTTGCGTACCTGAGAAAAAAAGTGTGATCTACTGAGAGGGATGATTGACGTCTCTAGTAAGATTGTGGATTTGTCTCTGTCTCTTTGCAGTATTGCCTCATGTATTTTGAAGCTCTCTTGTTAGCTGTGTGAATGTTTAGAATAATGTTTTCTTGATCAGTCAGTGCCTTTATCACTGTGAGATGACTGGTAATATCCCTGGAAGTACTCCTCTACACATTCTGCTGTGTCTGATGCTGACATAGCCCTTCTGCTCTCTTATCTGATGTTGGTGTGATACACTGTCCTCCTTGTGACCTAGTTGTATCTGAAGGGTGTTTGGTGTGGGCAGGGCAGTATAGCTGGTCCTTTCTTTTCTGTCTAATCTGAGAAAGTGTGCCTTACCTGCGGTGTTTACATTCAGTGTGATTAATGACAGGATTGGGTTTGCTGTTAGTTTTTGTCTCATCTGGTCTTTGTTTCATTTCCCTCCTTTTTTACCTTATTTTGGATTAATCAAGTATTTTTTACATTTCTTAATGATTTTTCTTGTGATGATCTCCTTTGTTGAATTCTGTCACTATCTCTCTGTTGTTACTTTAGTGGTTGGGTTAGGGTCTGTCATCTCTTTAGCAGGATGCAGAGGAACCTGACCTTGTGGGCTTCCACCTGCCCACCTGCCTGCGTGATGGTGTCATGTGTTTATATTTACATGTTGTAAGTATTGCAGTGCGTTGTTATTTTTGTTTAAGCAGTCATATCTTTTAAATTTAAATAATTTTTTATGTACTTATGTTGTTCTTTTCATTGCTTTTCATTCCTTTTTCTTATTGGGTTTTTTTGTTTGTTTTTTTTTTTTGCGGTACGCAGGCCTCTCACTGTTGTGGCCTCCCCCGTTGCGGAGCACAGGCTCTGGACGCGCAGGCTCAGCGGCCATGGCTCACGGGCCCAGCCGCTCCGTGGCATGTGGGATCCTCCCGGACCGGGGCACGAACCCGTGTCCCATGCATCGGCAGGCAGACTCTTAACCACTGCGCCACCAGGGAAGCCCCTTCATTCCTTTTTGTAGGCCCAGACTTCCATGTGGCATCATTTGCCTCCTGCCTGAAGGACATCCTTTTACATATGTCACAGTGCTGGTGATTGATTCGTCACACTTTTTGTATCTGAAAATGTCTTCATTTTGTCTCTGCTGAGGTGTTTTTCGGCAGATTGCCAGTTCTTTTCTCAGCACTTGGAAGATGTTCCTCCACTGTGCTCTAACATGTCTTTTTTCTCTGGCTGCTTTCAAGGTGTTCGTATTATCACTAGTGAGCAATTTGACTGTCAGCTATGTCAATGTTGTGCTCTTTATGGTACTTATGCTTGGGGCCTGTTGAGTTTTCTGAATCTGTGGGTCGTTTTTCTCAGCTCTTTCTTTCAGTGTGTCCTCTGTCCCCCTCCTCCCCTCTCTCCTCCAGTTACAGACGGCGGGTACCTTGATGTTGTCCCACAGCTCTGAAGCTCGTGTTGGCTTTTCCAGTAGTTTCTACTGCTGTGCCTTCAAGTTCACGAGTTTTTTCTCCTACAGTGTCTGGTCTGCTGTTAATCACACACCCAGTGTAGTTTTCCTCTTAGACTTTGTAGTTTTCATCTTTGAAAGTTAAATTTGGGTCTTTTCTTTTCTTTTTTTTGGCTGCACCACGCGGCATGTGGAATTTTAGTTCTCTAACCAGGGATCAAACCCACACCCCCTGCATTGGAAGCGTGGAGTGTTAACCACTGGACAGCCAGGGAAGTCCCTAGATTTGGGTCTTTTTTTTTTTTTTTTGCGGTACACGGGCCTCTCACTGTTGTGGCCTCTCCCGTTGCGGAGCACAGGCTCCAGACGCGCAGGCTCAGCGGCCATGGCTCACGGGCCCAGCCGCTCTGCGGCATGTAGGATCCTCCTGGACCGGGGCACGAACCTGTGTCCCCTGCATCGTCAGGCGGACTCTCAACCACTGTGCCACCAGGGAAGCCCGATTTGGGTCTTTTATATCTCTGTCATGTTGTGCCTTTGTTTAACTTCTTTTGACATGGAATACAGTTATAGTTTATAGTAACTTTTATTGCCCTTCTCTAGTGATTCTAACTCAGTTTCTGTTGATCTCAATGTGGATCACGTTTTCTGCTTCCTGGCATATCTGGTAATCTTTGGATGCCAGACACTGAATTACCCTCTTGTGTGCTGGGTATTTTAATGATCCTCAGATTCTTCCTCAGCTTAGTTATGAGACGATGCTACTTTCATCTGCTCAGTTTTTGCTTCTCTGCTCACACTCTCAGGCAGGACTTGGGCAGTCTGGGCTCATCGTGTCTCAGGTGTCAGTGTCATTCATTGCCTCATGTTCAGCGTCTTAGAAAACCTATGTCTTTCTGTATGTTCTTTGTTCTCTTTTCTCTTCTTGGTTATTGTGGATGTGAGGGTAAATTGGGTCCCCATTACTCCATCTTGGCTGGAAGTAGAAGTACTCTTAATATAATAAGCATCTCTTTCTGACTGAGTTTGGGAAGGGTGTCTTATGTAAGATACCAAACACATTACTCTTAAAAGAAAAGATTGATACATTCATGTTTGTTAAAATTTAGTATCTCTTCTCATCAAAAGACTCCAAAAGAAAATAAAAAACATGTCATTAACTGAGAAAAGTTATTTTCCTCACATAAAAAAGATAATAGTTTAATAGCCAGAATTTATAAAAGAACTGCTATAAATAGGAAAAAAACACCCTGATAGAAAAAAAATGACAAAGATATGCATAGACATTTTAGAGAAGAGGAAACATGTAATGCCAATAAATAATGAAAAAAGATCCAAATTGAGAGTTCAGTGAGACACCATTTTACATCTACCACTTGACTGATAGAAATTAAGAGCTCTGACGAGACCTTGCATCCAGCGGGAACTCATTCATTTGTGGTGGGGTTGTAAAGTGGGTTATTTATTTTGGAAAGCAGTTTGACATTATCTTGTATAGTCAGATAATTTGTACCCTGTGTTTCTAGGTCTATACCTGGAGAAACTAGCTAAGAACAAGAATTTCACATGTGAGAATTTTCACCAGCGGACATACATAAGAATGTATTTAGCAGCACTGTTTATAATGGGGAAAGCAACCCTAAACAGTGCAGATGAGGGAAGAATAGATGAAGTGCTGTCCTCTCCAAGTGGAGTATTTCATAGCTCACACTCTCACTTTACTAAAAACAAGGAAGGGGTACAGTCCTGTGTATTTGTTGTCTGGGGGGTGCAGGTGTGGGAGGAAAGGGGAGTAAAAGTAGATGCAATTACTGGGAATGTCCCTGGTCTGTGTGGTGGGCCACAGGCTTTTGTTACATTATGCCTTATAACCTATCGATTTGTTAAATTTGTTCTCACGTGATGTGCAAATGTATTTTAAAATGAAAACTTGCCCCGTTGATATCAAAACTAAAACTGTTTAGGATCCTTTTTTTTTTTTTTTTTTGGTTTTTTTGTTTGTTTGTTTGTTTTTGAGGTACGCGGGCCTCTCACTGCTGTGGCCTCTCCCACTGCGGAGCACAGGCTCCGGACGCGCAGGCCCAGCGGCCATGGCTCACGGGCCCAGCCGCTCCGCGGCATGCGGGATCCTCCCGGACCGGGACACGAACCCGTGTCCCCTGCATCGGCAGGCGGACCCTCAACCACTGCGCCACCAGGGAAGCCCTGTTTAGGATCTTATAGTGCCAGAAAGGAAGGCAGTGCTCAAAACAAACAGAGCCTGCAGTGATGGGGTGTTAAAGGGCCACAGGAGCCACGGAGGAGCAACAAAGGCTGGGATGCTTGGAGCAACAGAATGAGTGACATAGCGTTGGAGTACAGACCAGAGTATAAAATAGACACTCATGGGTCCGTACTGATAGGAAAACATACCGAATAAGTAAACGGGGAGAAGAGACATATCTGTGTGGAAGCATTCCAAGTCATATATATAAATGGCTGTGCCCTCCGGGAGGGAGCCCAAACCCCCCCTTAAGTGTGGGCTGCACGTGGTGACGTCCCCGCAGAGAGAACAGGATGGAAAGGGGAGAGAGAGGAACTCCCCAGCAGAGACACCTGACAGGCACACCTCAGCCAGGTGACTAAGGGCACAGCCACGGTGAGGAGTCGTGTTGAGAGCACAGACCCTGACAGGATGTGGTGGGAAGGGCACTTTCCCTCTGTGGTCTCCCTCCCCCAAGCCCAGAGTAATAACGAGAAAAAATCAGGCAAACCAGCAGAGGGACAGTCTGCACATCCCTGCCCAGCCCTCCTCCAAACCATTGGGGTCATTCAAACCAGGGAAGTCTGAGAGACCATCCCGGCCAAGAGCAGCCAGAGGAGATGTGGTGAGTAAATGTCATGTGGGGTCCAAGACAGGTCCTGGAGTAGCAGGAGGCATGAGGTTAAAACTGAGGAAACCTGAATAGTGTGGACCTTAGTTAATGACGGTGTATCAGCACTAATTAAGCATCGCACTGGTGCAGGATGTCAGTTACGGGAAGACTGGGGGCATGGGAGGGAGCGCAGCTCCTCCTCCTGAGCCCCTTGTCCCACCCCTTCCGTGAAGTTGGCCTCCCACCCTCTGACTGCTCCTGCCCAGTCCTCTGCTGGCGTCGTGGGCACAGGTGCCCTCAGTGCAGGTGCGTGGGAGGCAGACTGACATGGGCTCTCTTGCAGTGGGCATCCCCACCATCCGGTGGTGTGGGGCTGAGGGGGACTACAACGTCATGGTGATGGAGCTGTTAGGACCCAGCCTGGAAGACCTCTTCAACTTTTGCTCTAGGAAGTTCAGTCTCAAAACCGTCCTGCTCCTTGCTGACCAAATGGTAAGACTTCATTTTTCTCAAGTGAAGGGCAGCCTGCGTGCTCAGCACAAGCTCGGTTAGATTCATCAGTCTGATGAGGCCTTCAGGGCTGTGCTGTTAGTGCACAGGGAGAACATGGAAGCTCGTTAACTGTGAAAGATAGTGACCCTTGGCGGGCAGCGTGCATCTGCGTGTGGGCCTGAGTTCCCCGGGTTCCCTCCGCCAGGCTACTGCCTGGGGTTCAACCTCTCACCCTTGCTTCTCCACCTGCAGATTAGTCGTATTGAGTACATTCACTCGAAGAACTTCATTCACCGAGACGTGAAGCCGGACAACTTCCTCATGGGGCTAGGCAAGAAGGGCAACCTGGTCTACATCATCGACTTCGGGCTGGCCAAGAAGTACAGGGACGCCCGCACCCACCAGCACATCCCCTACCGCGAGAACAAGAACCTCACCGGGACGGCGCGGTATGCCTCCATCAACACTCACCTCGGCATCGGTGAGCCCTCCTGCCCCGGCCACAGGCCCGGCTGTCCTACAGCGTCCTGGGGGCCCTGAGGGTGGTTAGCATGTTGGGTGTGGAGGCTGGCGTCAAACCTTTGTAGCAGAGGCTGGTGTCCGGGCCTGGAGACCTTACCTTGTGGGATGTGGGGAGACAGGCACGTGTTGGGGCCTCCTGATAGGTGGCGGTGCGTCTCTGAACAGCACAGCAGGGGCACTTGTGCTGAAACAAGGAATCCAGGTGTCCTTCCCTGTGGCTCTGAGTTTATCCCCAGGAAGCGGGGTGTTTGCCGCTTTGACCCACTGTCCTCTCTCCCCAGAACAATCTCGAAGGGACGACCTGGAGTCTCTGGGCTACGTGCTCATGTACTTCAACCTGGGCTCGCTGCCCTGGCAGGGCCTGAAGGCTGCTACCAAGAGGCAGAAGTATGAGAGGATCAGTGAGAAGAAGATGTCCACTCCCATTGAGGTGTTGTGTAAAGGCTACCCTTGTGAGTGTCCTCAGGTGGACAGCAAGCCAACCCTGTGTTTCTGTGGGAGGATGGGGGCCTGTGAGGCTCTGGGAAAGGGACCAGGGAAGTCCCCCAGAGGCTGGCTGCTAAGGCCCCACTGATGTCCTGCATGGTTGGGGAGGTGAAGAGTGAGCAGGTGGCCTGCCCTTTAACTGGCCTCAACCTTCTGTCCCTGGCACTCCTCTACCTTCCTGAGCCGTAAAACTCAGGGAGTTTTCCTTTTGTTTTTGTGGGACTGCCCCTGTGATAAATGCCTCAGATGAAACTCTTTTATGCTCTGTGTGCTCAGTTTTCTCAGCCTCTTTCCTCAAAGCATGCTCGGTGTTTCAGGTTCCAGCTTTCACACCCTCTGTTTGGGTGGCTGGGAGTGGTCAAGGGTTTTGTGGACAGACGCCATGCTGGCTCCCAGTCAGGGGTACTGCCGGTTACCTCTGAGTTTCATGGTGTTTTACAGCTGAATTCGCCACGTACCTGAATTTTTGCCGTTCCTTGCGTTTTGACGATAAGCCTGACTACTCATACCTGAGACAGCTCTTCAGGAACCTGTTCCATCGCCAGGGTTTCTCCTATGACTACGTGTTCGACTGGAACATGCTCAAATTCGTAAGTGCGCCCCCAGCTCACTGACTGCTCAGCGTGGAAGGGGCATGCCGGTCAGCAGAAGGCCACTAGCTGCTGCCGTCCCTTCCTGGGAGCTACACGGGGTGGGGCTTCAGGAGGCATGGCTGCCACACGGGGAGCACGCAGGGTTCTGAGAAGCCAGATGCCTGTTGGCAAGTGAAGAAGGCACCTCAAGGCTGCAACGGGGCTGTGAGGTTCCTGGGCCTGAGGTATGTCCACAGTGCAGGTCTGCCCAGACCAAGGTTCTTACTTAGGACGCTGAGGTCATTTTATCATCATCATCATCCATCCTAAGGACATTGTGGCTGCTCTGGCTTGTGAGTTCCTTGTCAACGGGGTGTGGCTGTCGCCGGGTTGGGTGAAGACTTCCCTCCTCCTCCCCCTACCAGGCTGTGCCGAGGCCCGGCCTCCGAGGGGGTGGGTGGCCTGGGAGGCGCTGTGTGTTAGGTCTGCGTTTGGCCTTGTGATGAGCTAGACTTACAGTTGATTTCCTTTGTCACCCAGTTCGTTCATTAAGTGTGAGCCTGTGTTGTGTGCACGCACACTGCGGGGGCTGGGGGTGGAGGGGCTTGAACTTTAATTCGTTTTCCTCTCTAAAACAGGCCGCCTGTCCCTGAATCTGTTGTGTGAGTTTGTTTAATCTCCAACACTACGGCCAGAATTCCAGTTTTTTTTTGATTTCCACTTTCTCTTTCATTAAAAATGTGTTCTATGAGCTTAAAACAAAAATGGGCTGGTTTCTAGGGTGACAAAATCTGATGGAGGAGCAGAGCCTCCTCTTCAGAGGGTGCAAAACAGGAAGCCTTGTCCCATGACCTTAACAGGTGCAGGGGTGTTCACACAGGGACCAGGTAGGGGTGGGGGGCTGCAGCCTCCCAGAGCGGGGGCCAGCCCGCAGAGCCAGCCTGCCCTGGACCTCGCCCATGCCATCCTGGTGCCAGGCCCCTCTGTTAGGATGGCCTTCGAAGGACAGCCTTTGGGAGTGGTGCCGCAGGTTACTGGAGTCTGGACATCAGGGTGGGCCTCCTGCCAGAGCCACTTTAATAAGTTCTTTGTTCTAACATTGTCATCCCTCCGAGGGGCTCAGCAAATCTCTTCTGTAAAGGACCAGACAGTCAATAATTTTAACTTTGCTGTCAGCACAGCGGTGCGACCACTCAACTCTGTGTTGTAACTGGAGAGCTGCCCAAGCAGTGCGGCAGTGAGTGGGTGTGACTGTGCCAAGAAAACCGTATTTGCAGGATCAGGTGTGGCTGCATTTGGCCCGTGGGCTGCAGTTTTCAGACTCTTGCCTTACAGCGCTGGTAATTAGGATGTGACCTCTACTAGGGCAGGTATCTTAGCGTTACCACTTAAAATCAAATGTCCCCGTGTTTCTGGTGTGATATTCACTGAAAGTGTAACTAGCTGTTTGTTCTGGGAGTAACTAGCTTAGCTTAGGCGGTACCCACCACATGGCCCCCCGGGATGAGCCTGGCTGCTGGCCTCCTTATTTCAAGTGCACCAACAGGACATGGGCCTGGCCCGGGCGTCTGGGCTCCAGTTGGACCCCTCAGCCAACCAAATGCTGTCCCTCCCACCTGCCTTGCAGACTCCCCCAACTGTCGCCGCATTGGGCCACCTCTGACCTGGGCTGGTTCCCATCCCCGTGTGAATGGTCACAGAGAAGAGGGCCGCGAGGTGCCGTTGGTGTCTGGGTTCTGAGGGGGTGCTGAGGCGATGGGGTGGGGGTTTCCTCTGCTGTGCTGGGAAGAGGAGACTGAGAAGCCTGGTTCTGCTCTCCCACGGTTGTGGGACAGGCCATGCGTGGACCCAGAGGGAAGAGCGCCTGGCTTGCTGCGAGGCTGTGGACGGCTTTGCGGGCAGACTGTCCCACACGCCCCTGTGTTTTCTCGAGTGGCAGCCAAGTGCCTCAGGTGGTTTTTCACCAAACCCAGTTCAGTTCTGGTCTCGCCCTCTTTCCTCTGTAGGGAGCCAGCCGGGCGGCTGACGATGCTGAGCGGGAACGCCGGGACCGAGAGGAGCGGTTGAGACACTCCAGAAATCCAGCCACACGCGGCCTCCCTTCCACGGCCTCGGGCCGGCTGAGGGGGACACAGGAGGTGGCTCCTCCCACCCCCCTCACCCCTACCTCACACACTGGTGAGTGGTCCCGGGGCTGTAGCTTGCACCCCGGCCCCTGCTCTGCAGGCAGTGGGGGTTCTGTTTTGAGTGTCACTTGCTCTGGACACTCCAGTGTGTGACCTCGTGGGGTCTAGGCAGGAGTGCCTGATGGGTGAAGACATGTGCATCCTTACTCTGACCAGTTCTTATTTCCGAAGTTAGTCCAGGGAACGCCCTGGGACAGTGCCTTCGGGTATGTGTTTCCCAGACGTTGGCCTCTTGAAGGATTGTGTTCCCTGTGAGCTCTGTTGCTTTGCCTCTTGTCCTTCTCATGGCACGACATCCTCCACCACAAACCTCTCCAGCCTCTTCCTTGCCTGTCGAGACAAGCGTTGTAGGCAGAGGCCCCGGCTGCCCTCCCACTGGACACCTGGTGCTTCGCTCCCGGGGCATCAGCAGAGCCTGTGGTGCCGGCCTAGTCTTAGGGTACAATAGCCTGTCCTGTGCCCGACACCGAGGCAGCCGAGGGTCCTTGTTAGACGTGGTTCCCAAGGAGAGACCCCGTGCTGGAGCGTGGGGCTGCATTCCGAGGCCTCACACTCGCCCCTGTCTCCCTCTCCTCCAGCGAACACCTCTCCTAGGCCCGTGTCCGGCATGGAAAGAGAGCGGAAAGTGAGTATGCGGCTGCACCGCGGTGCCCCAGTCAACATCTCCTCGTCCGACCTCACGGGCCGGCAAGATACCTCCCGCATGTCCACCTCACAGGTACGCGCCCCGCGGGCCGGCGCCTGATCTCACCCAGGCTGGGCGCTGCAGGCCTCTGGCTTCTCCATGTTTGGTCTGGTCTTACGGGCTCCAGGCAGAGTGGGATGATAGTTTCGAAGGCTTTCCTTCTTTCCTGCCTTCCCTTTCTCCCCATTTTTGGGTGTTTTAACCATTGGGGGAATGTTGTGCCCCTCGCAGTTTGGCCCGTTGGTTGAGAGCCTCTGTGACAAGCTTTGTGGGGTAAGGGCTCTACATCCAGCCCCCCCCCCGCAATTGTGCTGGGATGTGCCACGGGACCTTTTCTCTCCAGCTGCCCTCCGTGTGGCCCCCAGCCCCCAGCCAGCTTTGGAGGCTTGGCCGTCTTCCCTGGGTAGACTGGAAACGCCAGCCTGCTCACGCCGTTTGTCGTGGGCACCTCCAGCCTTTGGGACTCTGTCCTTGTTCTCGTTGGTCAGGTGCTCCCCCAGCAGAGAACCCGGGGGGGGTGGGGCGTGGCATATTGCCGGCGGTCACTCTGCAGTGTCATGCCCAGCACTTGGCGACGTACTGTGCGTTCCTGTCTTCTGATGCCCCTTCTGACGTTTGTCTTCTCTCTGGCAAGGCGAGTGTGCTCAGAGGTGCAGGGCCTGGCCCCGGGGCCTCCTCCACCCACGTCGTCTTCCCCGTCTGGCTTTCCTTGCTGTTTTTCTGTCTCACTGACGCGCCTCCCTCAGCAGAGCAGCTCTTTACCTGCTTGCGGACGTTTTTCCTCAACTAGCTTTCAGGGTCTCCTCCCATGGGCAGTGGGGGTGGGCAGGGGTCCTGTGGGGGCCGGGACTACCCGGTGGCGTCTGCTGGGTGGGCAGGTGGTGAGTTCAGGAATGGCCGAAGCCCAGGTCCTGGCCAGGTACTGGGGCAGCATCCGTCTGCTTCACCACGATGCCTCAGGTGTACATTTAGCGCCCTGCCCTCCCCCTGTGCTTGCTGGGCAGTAGGTGTAGCTTGTTGCTGAATGTGGTGGATTGAGCACGTTGATCAGGAGGGCACAGGGTCTGTGAGAATTGCCCAGAACCTCGGTCCTGTGGTGTCCAGCTGGTCTCCTGGCAGAGGAGCAAGGTGTGCCCAGGCAGAGGAAGTGCTCCTGACCAGTTTTCTTTAATCAAGTGAAATAGTATTTTTAGCAAACACTTCTAATTTACTAGTAATTCTACTAGAAATGGGTTCTTATATGGTAATTTTCTCTCAAAAAGGCTGAAGACGCAGGTCGTTTGAACTGTGGGGCTCAGCGGGTCTGGCCAGAGTGATGAGATTGGGCCTCTTAGGGCTCCCGGCCCCACACCCCTCCTCTGTGACCACAAGACACGGAAAGGGCTTAACGTGTTTCTTCCATGAGCCCTGGAACGCATGAGCCAGCAGCTGCGAGCAGGTCCTGGGAGGTGTTTTGCTGCCCCTGGCCAAGTGGGCCTGGCTGAGGGCCCTGGAACACCTCAGCCATCAAGGACCAAGGAAGGGACAGGCTTAACTTTTTTTTTTTAACACAAGAAAATGTCTTTTGCTCTGAGGATCGTTGAGGGAAACGGCAGAGGTAGAGGGTTCTGAGGGTGCCGGGTAGTTATGGGTCCTAGTCTAGCCTCTTCTCCGGCTTGTGTCCACCCCTCAGGCCACCGACCCATGAGCGTTGACCACACGCAGCTCCAGGGTCTGTCCTCAAAATCACGTGTCTTTGTTCTCTGGTTCTCTCTCTGCTTTCCATACGAAGAAGTGTCATGTGGGCCTGAGCACTGCGGGGAGTCTCTGAAGAGATTCGATTTGGGGGTATCCTCTCCCAAAAGAAGCACTCTAGTCACCCTGGGGGTTTCCTTAGGATCTTCATGTTGAGGACAAAGCCCCTGAGGGCGTGTCCCCGGTGGCCTCCATCCTGGGGACAGCTCGGTCCTTTGGGTTTTTCTGGTCATCCTCCAGGCGCTCTTCCTAAGAGACTCTGAAAGGCTCTTGTCCACCAAGGGCGTGGTCAGAGTTGCTCCAGCTTTTACAACTCTGTGGCCTCCATTCATCGCCCTCCCCCGCAAAGATACGATGCAGGTAGGGGCAGTGACACACCAGTCCAGGGGGCGGCACCACGTGTGCACAGACCCACGTGTGCACAGAGTGGCCTTCCTGTGGCCCGGCGGGGGCTGCTTCCTACCCACTTCCTCTTTGCCGCTCGAAGAGGAGAGGTTGCGTCCTGTGCCAATGCACCGAGTGCAAAGGAGTAGCTCATCCTCAGCTCAGAAGTGCCCAGAGCCGCCCGCCTGCTTGGGGGAGGGCCCTGCGGACCCTGTCCAGCTGGAGGTGGGAGGGCGTGACATGTGTGTTGCTTGTCCTGGCCGTTCCTCCTCGCCCCCACGTGCTTCTCCAGGGACCACAGTCCCACATCCCTGACCCCGGCCTGCGAATCTGGCCTCTCCAGCTGGAATAATGTGAAGACTGAAGGGCTCCTGGTGGGTGAACCTGTTTGTCATGTTTCTCTTTGTGAGGAGGGCCTCCTCCATCCAGTGCTATTGGTAGAACGTGATGCTGGTCCGTGGTGCCAGTTTTTCCTTCAGGCTTACTCGTTTTAATTCCTGCGCCCCAAGTAAGGTCCACAACCGTGTCCTCTTCCTTGTGTCAGTGAGGAAATGTGTCCAGTCCTTTAGTCACAGGGAGGTGGTGTCCTCTCCACCTGCCAAGCACAGGCCTTGGGGAGCTGCTGGTCCCGAGAGCTGATGGAGGGGCTGCCGTCTGGGCATCCAGTTTTCTTACTACGTGAGAGTTGGGAAGGGTCTCCCTTGTTGGCCCCATTGACAGATCGGTCCTCAAGGAGCAGCAGCGGCTGCATGTCCAGGGGCCACTCTCGAGAGGCGAGACTGAGCTCCTGTGTCCCTGGGTCCCCTCGAGCGGCCCTGGCCAGTGGTCATGGACCTGGTTGAGGCAAGGCGAGGCAGTGCTTGCGGAAACAGGAGGGCCTCACGTGCTGGTCCGGCCAGCGTAACCCTTACCAACAGCTGTCTTTTCCCCCCACCTCAGAATAGCATTCCTTTCGAACATCACGGCAAGTAGCTGCACGTCTCCCCGTCGGAAGGCAGCACTGGGTGAGTGTGCT
Source organism: Grampus griseus (assembly GCF_964374135.1). Classification (NCBI taxonomy): domain Eukaryota; kingdom Metazoa; phylum Chordata; class Mammalia; order Artiodactyla; family Delphinidae; genus Grampus; species Grampus griseus. The sequence continues at coordinate 12,302,120 of NC_139014.1, read as the reverse complement.
CACGGCGGGGCTCCTCAGCAGGCGCCGGGCGGGGTGGGAGCTGCCGCCCGCTCGCCGACCTGAGGGAGCACGCAGGGGGTCGGGCTTGCATGCCAGGTGCCCCAGGTAGAGCAAGGCCCCTGGCCCAGGTCCTCTCCTCACGTGGATTCTAGAGCAGCTGTGGTGGGCTGTCCAGTCTGGGGTGACCCCAGAATCCTGTCTGTTGGCCTTTGGCCTTTGCTGTGGTCTCCAGTTGGGAGCCGGCGTGGGGAGCAGGAGCCCAGTCTCGGCTCCAGTGGCCCCAGGGGCCTCAGAAGGTTCGGGGCCGCGTGGTTCCAGGTCGGTCGCTGGACGTGTGTCGTGTCATGCTGGCTGTGGGGGCCGCGCTTGGCAGGGGCTCTTGCACTCTTGCTGCGTGAGACACTCCTGATGGTCCCTGCTGTCCCGGCTTTGTCATCTCTCTTCCTTTAGCACTGATTTCTGTCCTCCTCGTTTGTTTTTCTTTTTGAACTTGGTCTCTGCCTAGCATCTTGTCCACCACGCTCTCGTCTGTATTCACCCATCAGCCACAGCCACCCGCTCACTGCCGTTGGTGCATGGCTGGGCATCCAAGCCAGGCTCCCCTCTTGGTGGCAACTCTTGTGGCTCCTCCCGGCTGAGGGCTTGCAGCTTCTGTCCACTCGGTGCTGTGGTGGGAGACCAGCTGCAGTTGTAACGTGACTGCACTCTTGGGGACATCTTGATGGGAAATGCTTTTCACGTCTTGCCCCACGTGGAGTCCCAGTGCCCGCTTGGGGCCTGGTCCCTGTTTTTGGAACACCAGGCTACTTTCCAGGAAGGGGGGCTGGGAGCAAGCATCTCTTGCCCGCTTGGACTCTGGTCTGACTGATCATGAGCTCGCGGCCCCACAGCCTCCTTGCCTGCATGGCTCTTCCTTCCCCGTCTTTCTGTCACTCTTTCTGCTGCACGTATCCCGGACTCGAAGGACCTTCCAGAGCAGCTGGGGGTGCGCGTGTCCAGAGGGGCTAGGCGGCATTTGCCCCCTCCCCACCAGGGCACTGTCACTGGTGTTTTCTGCCCAAGGCCAACCGGCTCCGTTCCTCTGGCCTCACGCTGACCTTCTCCTGTGCTTTGGCTCCGACAGATTCCCGGTCGGGTGGCGTCCAGTGGTCTGCAGTCTGTCGTGCACCGATGAGAACTCTCCTTTTTGCTGAGGGCAGACAATGCATGGCTGATCTACTCTGTTACTAGTGACACGCCCCCGGTCTAGAACCGAAATGTTAACACCGGGACCTCTCCAGGCCACCCACCCAGCGACGCCCATGGGGGAAACAAAACACAAACCCAGCCGGACAGACTCCAAGCGCTGCCATCGCCAGGGGCTGCACTGAGCCTCCATGAACTTGGTTCTAGCGGGGCTGGGACTAAAGCAGTGAGATGGTTGCAGAGAGAATCAAACTCCCATTCAAGAGCCTTTCAGTCCCCTCTGTGGTGGCACACCCATGTCCCTGCCGAGTCTACTGTAACTACCGATCTTCTACTTGGTTAAGACAGTTTTGTATCATTTTGCTAAAAATTATTGGCTTAAATCTGTGTGAAGAAATCTGTCTTTATTGTTTCTTTCATGTCTGTTTTTGCGGTCTTGAAGATGCTGACTTTAAAGAATTCTAAAGCAGGCACTGATGTGGAGTTCGTGTAGAAGGAGTGAGGCAGGGAGCAGAGCACGTGGGTTTCCATGGTCTGCGTCTCGTGGTTTGTTGTGTGGTCACTGTGGAAAAGGGATTTTCTCATCAGAAATTCTATCACGTGTATACGCGTGTGTAAGTAACGTGTGTGTCCGTGTGTGCCGTGTGTCTCGTGACCTCATTAACCTGGTTTTGGCTGTCATGCTCCTTTCCCCACCGTAAACTGAAATGCCTGCTCACTGCAGACCCGCTGGGATTCTTGAATCATCAGAGCAGTTAGAAAGTGCTGGCTACACGCATGGGCGCAGCGGGTGCTTCCCCACAGAGCAGCCCGCCGATCTGACCTTCCCAGACGCAGCGAGAAGGAAGCTGAGCCTGAAGACTGCAGAAGCTGTGGCTTCGCGTCGTGTCGCTGATCCCTCGGGAGAGGATTTCAAACTGAGAGACTTGGGCCCCTCCGTGGAGTCGTGTGTGATTATTTTGGTGGTGGTTGCCTCAATGCTTTTGAATCTGGGAGATTTTCTAAGTAGGCTGTCAATATTACCAGTGCAGATTGGCCCTTAATCTGTGTTAATATCTATGTGCTCAAAACCAAGGGCCATGGTATCTGCCCTGGGTGCCAGCGTTGCTCAGAAAGGCCAGCAAGCCCAAGGAAATCCACTCTGAAGTGCCAAGAAGCAGGTGACTCTGATGACCTGATTGTCCAGGAGGGTGAAGGGTCACCCGCTTTTGTGACTTTCCCTGGGACATAGTGACCCCACAGAGGCCAAGAGTCAGAGCAGGGCTGAATCTCCCCAGAAAGACCTTCTGCGGCAGCCCAGCTCCAGGTGGTTTCCTGAGACGCTCTCCCTCACTTTGCAGTAGCAGAGGCAGCAGGTAGTAGTGGTGGCCGGTAGACAGGAGCCCCCGTCTCTGGAAACGAGGTGCAATATATATGTTCATAGGTACTTTCACCTTTCTTCGCATCATCCCCCTGCAGTGTGTTCTGTTTGGAAACTGGGACACTCGTAGGAAGATAAGCACCTAAAAGGTGTCCACGTCTGTGTTTTCCCTTCCTGCCCCCAAAGTCCCAGCACGGGGATGCTGGTCCTAGGACGCCCTGACTGCTGCTGATGGCACAGAACGCAGCTGTTTACTTCTTTCTGATTCCTGAGCTGGCTACTCTGTAAGTGTTTTGGGGTGTGGGCACTTGGCCAGGTCGGGCTGTGTTTCTGGGAGTGCAGAGGGAGCTCGCGTGGGTCAGAGCGAGTTGGGGGCTTTCATTGTGGCCCAGTGCCTTCTGCAGAGGTGGGCTTCCCCTTCCCAGCAAGGTGTTAGCAGCCGCAGCCCCAACATTCTGCATCCAGGTTTCCACCTGAAATTGCCAGATGGCATTTGAGAAGTGGACTCTGACCCAGTCCTCAGCAGTGTGGTTGTGGACAGTTGTGTTCCCCCCTTATTTAACTCCCCATCCTGACTTGCAGGAAACATAGTTGGAATGTCTGTATCAACCTGTGTATCCGTTGCCAAGTCTCTGAACTGCGCTTTTGTATGACCACTGTATTTGTGTCCTTAACTACCGTGTAAATAATAAATTCATGACGACTTCTACCTTTATTCCCTGCCCCTGCCATGTGGTCTTTATTTCATCAGTTTGAGTTTTGATTTGTTTAGATTAACTATTTGAAACTAATTTTCTGAGACTGGGCATTCGTGTCTGTCCTTTTGAAGCCTGTTGGTGTACTTTGTAAGCTGCTCAGGAGTAGGTGGAATGAGCCTGTGGGACGTGGCATGGATGTGGCTGAGTTGTTGCCGGTGCAGGCCATGTGCACATACCAGTCCCCTGCCTTAACCAGCTTTATGGGAAAGAAGTGCTTCCACCCACCTTGGGTTTTCTGGGGAGTGAAGAGCACGGTAGCTGACACGTAGCCATGTTCCTGCTGCCCGTGGTGGGTGCTCGAAGTGGCTGCTAGTGGGCCCCTGCTGGGACGCAGGGGCTTGGACCTGGCAGTCGCCATCCCAGTGAGAACACCACCTTGCATGCCCCATGCCCCGGGTGTTGTCCTTTCTAATCAAGGCAGCGGCTGCAAGGGGACATCATCCATCCATCTGTTGGGCTCATGGCCTCCGCTTCCCTCTGGAGTTGTTGGAGCCTAAGAAGTTCCTACCCCTGGGAGCTCCAGATGGCGCTGAGTGAGAAAGCATGGTCCCCAGCAGGCTCTCCTGCCCACGGTGACTTGCAGGGCTGGCAGAGTGGGAAGGTCCGTCCCTCTTGAACTGGGACCACAGATGTGCTCCCACGGATATGTGGTAATCAGCCACTTCCTGGTCCACACCCACTTGTCCTGGGGCTGAGCATGCTGGCCTTGCGTGCGTTGCAGGGAAAGCTTGGCGGCCCCACCCACATGCATGGGGAACAGGTGGGGCAGGTGGATCTCCCACCTGCTGCTAGCTTGCTTTTGCTCCTCCTAAGCCACCATGGCTATGCCAGTGGTCCCTGAGGTTCCAAAAGGGCCTGAGCTCTTCTTTGCGGGTTCCCCACCCCAGCCTGCTGACATTTGGACCCAGCTGAAATGGTGACGAGGCAAGCCATGAGCCACCTCTTGTTTTCCTGCCAGGAGGTGGACCACAGGCAGGACAGGGACCCTGTCATCTTTCGCTCAGAGCCTGCTTGTCCTGCTCCCCAGCCCCCTTGCCACCTCTGTCTGCCTGACACAGAGAGCTTCACCCCCTGACGCGCGTGGCACGCTCCATGCTCAGGAGAGCAAGCTCCGGGCCCATGCCTCCACCTCCCACCCTCCCCCAGGCCCCATCACCACTGAGAGTGGTGCTTGAAGACCCTCCTGGAAACTCCTGTGTTGGGGGAGGGGACCTCTCCTGCCCTTCCCGCTGCCTGCCCTGCCCCCCGCCCCGCCTCCATCTGCTGGGAGCTCTGGAAGCAGCACACCTCTTGGCGTCATTACCTGTAAGGGTGTTTAGGGTTACAGGGGAGTGTCCTTTAGGGAACCATGAGGGGGCCCTGCAGGTCTAGGTGGCTGCCTTCCAGACTGCCATTGGCAGGACCCTTAGGCAGCCACTGACGGTGGGGTCTGCCCTCCTGCCAGGCTCTCATAGCGTGGGGCCTGCACACGTGTCCTAAGGTGTTCTCCGCACAGGGTGGCAGGTGCCCCGAGGTCTGGCCAGGGTGGGGGTAGCAGCCCAGGGTGCCTGGCTCGTGTACCCCACCCCCCAATTTAGGCTGATTATGTATGTGTCCTCCAAGGAGGTGCTGAAGGGCCCATGAGAGTGGGCTCAGCACGGGCATCTGGGTCTTCACAGGATGCTGGGTGTGAGTCTTCTTTAGTGGGACGTCTAGAGGGTTAGGGGCAGCCCCATCCACGCCAGAGCACTGATGACAACTGTCGTCAGTTGCTCTTAGGACTCTTGGCAGCCACAACTTTGAGGACAGGAAGTTTTTTTTCTCTGTGTCTTGGGCACAGTTGGAAACGTCTGGAACCAGAAAACTAGGCAGTCAAGATGGTCTGGTCACCTTCTCCCCCAGGGCCCCTGCGGATCAGTCTCCAATCTTGGCAGAGCCCCTGGATGCTTTAACCAGCTGGTGTCGCTGCTGTGTGGGCATGGGGCCTCAGGTCCACCCTGGGGTGCATGGGTCCAGCCCCAGACCAGCTGTGGGTCCCACCCCCAGCGGAGCAACTCCCACACGTTGACCATCTCAGAAGCACTGAACAGTGTCCCCAGAGCATGCGTGTAGAGAGTCGCCAGTCCTCGAGTAGGGAGGGGGGATGCATGAGGCAGCTTTGAGTGAGAGTGAGGGGGTACTAGCGTGGGATACTGAGGCCCTGGTCACCACCACAGCTGGTTCCAGGAGACCCAGGGTAACTGAATGACTGGCGACAGCCAGGCCAAGCTCATATCAGGAGAGAAGGGGGCGGTGTGATGAGGGCTGGGAGGTGGCTGGGGGAAGGGCACAAGCAGGCTGCCCACTTGCATCCTTTTCCCTGCCTCCCTCCAGCTCAGGTAGGTGGTTGCAGAGACCACAGGTGGGGCTCTCGCCCTTTAAGACCTAACAAGTGGGGCGCTTATGGCTCAGCTTTGCCCAGGGACTGGCCTGGGGGCCCTGCCTGGCCCACCTTATTACGGGGTGAGGTCAGCGGATGCAGGGCTACCACTTGACACCTGTGACTGCTAGCACTGCCCACAGCCCAAGCCCCTGGCAGAGGGGAAGGAAGGACAGAAAGGATGACAGACCGGGCAGGGGACTGTGGGCAGGTGCCTGGCTCCCTCATAGAGCTCAAGGGACAGATGGAGGAGGGAGACAGCAGCCCCTTCGGGGCGACATCTCTGGGGCAGACCCAAGATGTGAGCTCTCGCTTGCTTTTCGTTGCAGAGAAGCAGGGACGTGGCATCTCTCCGGCTGCACGCGGCCCGCCAGGGTGCCTGCTGCCGTCCCCAGCGCCCTCGACGCACCACCTACTGAGGCGGCCCCAGCGGCCTCTGACCGGGCTCCCAGCCACACAGGCCGCCGCTGGCCACAAGGGCAGGTGGGTGTGAAGTACCCGGGGTGAGGCTGAGTGGGGCTGTTCAAGGAGGATGGGGAGCAGATACCAGCCCAGGGTGCTGACCACATGCGGTGACTGAGGGGCGAATAAACAAAAGGCAGGGGCTTCCCTGGTGGCGCAGTGGTTGGGAGTCCGCCTGCTGGGGCATGGGACGCGGGTTCGTGCCCCGGTCTGGGAGGATCCCACATGCTGCAGAGCGGCTGGGCTCGTGGGCCATGGCCGCTGAGCCTGCGCGTCCGGAGCCTGTGCTCCACGACGGGGAAGGCCGCGGCAGTGAGAGGCCCGCGTACCGCAAAAAAAAAAAAAAAAAAAAAGGCAGATCATTTTCTTTAAACACACACCAGTGAACAGAAACCACACGTATATCTCAGCTTCAGTGGACACACCCCTGCAGCGTGGCCCCTTCCCTGCCAGCCACCAGGGTGCTGTGTGAACACTCTGAGCCGTTTGGGGTCCATCAGGGCAGGGTCCAGAACCAGCAGTGCTTAGAAGGCCGACATGGCTGACAAGGACCAGAACCACTTTGTAAAAATAACCAGGCTATTTGTTAAGAAAGTGAGATTTGGGGTGAACAGTTAGAATACTGCCCCTACGTAGAGCAAAACTCCTGCAGCTCCTGGAAGATATTCCTTCTGAGATGGTGCCTCCCACATGCAGGTTTATCTCAAACCTTCAGAGGTGAAGGAGGGACCTTTGTCCACTGGACGCTCAAAGAGGGGTGGGCTGGGGCGCATGGGGAGACCAGGCAGGATGGGGTGCTCACGGGCACGCAGGGAGGCCTGTCGTGGCAGTGCCCACTCCGCAGCTGTCCCCGGCCCTGCCCCCTGATTAAAATCGTGTTGTCTCCAAAGCGTGGGTCTCTGGGTCCTTGAGCCCAGCGGTGGGCACCGGGCTCCCTGGGGTCAGCAGGTGGGGTCCCTGGTGCAGACCGCTCATAACCTCACGGCTTGGCTTCACCACAGATCCACCTTGGAATGACACGTTTCCACCCTGCCACCTCCCCTGAAAAACACTGATCGGGCGATGATCCGCTGCCCGGGCGGCCGGCGTGGAGCCAACGGCCCCGCCCAAGCTAGTCCTGTTTGTGAAATAAATACGAGCATTGATGGTTCCTGTCCAGTTCCCTGCCACCCCTGCTGGCCTCCCCCAGCTCAGACGCTCGTTTCTGGGGTGTGAACGACCTCCCCGTTCTTCTCAGGCTCTGTCTTCAGGAATTGCTCCACCTCCCGAGAGTCCACCTTCACGTCCTCGGGGGGCTTGTGATGCTCCTCCTCCGTGGCCGCCTCGGGCCTCTTCCCAATGCATAAGAAGTTGCCCAGCACCAGCACGAGGGAGGAGGCCAGCACCTCAGCCCCCGCCAGGACAAACACATACTGGTACACATGCGTCGCATCCAGGAGCTTGCCTGCAGTGCAGGGGGACAGGGTCAGCCCAGGGCTGAAGCTTCCCCCGGATCCCCCCAGTCACCAGTGCCCTGCCGGGGACAGGCCAGGGCCCCTGTCCCCGGCCACCCTCACCCCCTCACCCCCACCACCTTCCCCCAGGCCGCACAGACTCAGAGGCTAAAGCAGAGTGGCTTTGACAAGGGTTTGGAGCAGAGCCTCCGGTGGGGCCTCATCCCCTGCCAGGTGGAGGCACCTGGAGGGATCTGGCCCCACTGCCTGTCACTGTGGTAGCCCTCATAGGAACCACCTGGGCCCCAGAAGGACCCTGGGACCCCGAGACAGTGACGATTCAGGCACCTCCTCACCCTCGCCCCAGACCTCTCCAGGCAGGAAGAGCCAGAGGCCCAAGGCCAAGTGGGAGGTAGGGGGACTACAGGGTTGGCTGGAGAGACCCAAACCCAGGTGCAGAGGCTTGGTGGGGACTTGGCCACACTGCTCCCACCGTCCACACCATTTTAATCGCACACCATTATTTTCTCAGTTATCAAAAAATAAAGCAAAAGCCCAACGTAACAGAAGCCGGCCCGATCTTCAGCTCTGAGCCTCCCCGGCGTGTGGGGACAGCCAGAAAGGAGGACCAGCACTCCACCCTGGAGCCATCACCTGGGCCACGACTCAAGCCCGTGGCCTCCTCCCACAGTGAACCGAGGGGGACCCAGGGTGTGTGAGAGGCCATGTTCTCTCCTGACACCGGCTGGCCATGTGCTGAGGTACACGGTGGCCTGGCTAGACAAGGCTGGGAGCAGTGGGGGAGGGGGGTCCCTCCAGCTAAGAGCCCCCCATGGTGAGTACCGTCCCCAGGAAGAGCAGGTGTGGGAACTGCCCGGAGGCCTGGCCAGGCCTCAGGGAGTGGAGGAACTTCGCTCCCCACCCTGCCCCCAGCACTCACCTCCCGACGGGGGCCCAATGAGCACAGCTATGGCCTCCAGCAGCAGCACGAGGCCAATGGCACTGGAGAACTTCTGGGTGCCCACAATGGCCATGAGTACCTCGAACTGCAGGGCCCCCACCATGCCGTAGGAGATGCCGAAGAAGATGCAGAAGACCACCAGGCCGCCGTAGTCACTGGCTGTGGACCCCGTGAGGTCGGTGAGGCCGTTGAAGAACATGGCGAAGCTGAAGAGGTACACAGAGTAGGGCCGCACCTCCTTGAGCCCTGTGATGAAGCCGGCGGTGGGCCTCGCGAAGATGTCGATGAAGCCCAGGGTGGTGAGCAGGAAGGCTGCCTGGGTGTCGGGCACACCCAGGTCCTTGGCGTAGCTCACCACGAACACGGGCGGCACGAAGAGCCCCAGCACCATGATGGAGGCGGCCAGGGCATAGATGACAAAGCCGCGGTCCCTGAAGACGCTCAGGTCCAGGAGCCGCCGGCGTGGCCGCTGGGGCCCAGGCCCTGAACCTGAACCCAGCCGGGGCGCCTCCAGGGGCCGCATGAGTGCAGCACACACGCAGCAGTTGAGCAGCAGGCCACCCAGGATGAGGAAGCCACCCCGCCAGCCATAGTGGTCCTGCAGCACCTGCCCCAGTGGGGACAGGGCGCACAGGAACACCGGGCTGCCCGCTGCCGCCAACCCGTTGGCCATGGGGCGCCGCTTGTTGAAGTAGCGGTTGAGCATGATGAGTGAGGGCTGGAAGTTGAGCGCCAAACCCAAGCCTGGAGGGGAATGGGTGGGTGAGCGCAGGTGGCCCAGCCCCAGTTCTCCCCAGCACGGGCTCCCGCCTGAACGATTCTATGTGTGGGTCTGACAGGCGTCGACATGAGGAGACTCGGCGTGTGTTCAGAGCCCCTGTTGCCAACCCACGTGCCCGGGAGAGACAGACGGGGAACGAGGGATGGGATGGCTCTGGGTGGGTACACCCCACAGCTGCCCACCCCTGGGAGGTCCTTTCTCTTCCATCAACGTGAGCCATCGCCACCCGGCCACCCCACTTCTGGCGGGGCCTCACTCACCGGTAATGACCCCAGTGGTGAAGTAGAGCTGGATGATGCTTCCACAGAAGGATGCAGACACCATGCCCAGGGACGCCAAGAGGCCACCTGTGAACATGACGGGCCGGCAGCCAAAGCGATTCACACACACGCTGCAGAGCGGGCCTGGGGGATGGGGGACAGCAGCTGAGGGGCCGGACCGAGGCTCTCCATGCCCAGAGAGACCTGCCCTTCCCTGATGCCTCCTTGCCCCTGGCTCAGGATGCACAGGGGCACCAGGTGCCCAGCGTGCAGGTCACGCTCGCCCATCTTTTAAGCAAAGCATGGCTCACAAGGAACGGTCCCCGTTAGAGGGGTCTTTTCTGGTTGGTCTGTGCAGGCAGCAAGAACAGCTCCGGGATCCAGCACAGCTGTGCAGATACAGCCCTTTGGACAGGGTCCCAGACAGCCTTGGCCTGTGCTCGTCTGCACTCTGGAGACCACGGCATCCTCGAGGGCTTCCCACCAGGTGCCCCTGGGGACCGGGGCTGAAGACGCTGGGCGCGCTACCCAACCCCTGACCCCAAGGCCTTTTTGTCCAGAACTGAACTTGCTGAACTCCCAGAGGCAGTCACCTGGCATGACAGCCCCTCACCTGTCCCGTACAGCATGGCCAACAGGATGGAGGAGATCCAGGCTGTGTCACTGTAGCCTATCCCAAACTCTCGTATGAGCTCTTTGAAGAAGACGCTGACCGCCTTGGGGAAGGCGTAGGAGAAGCCTGTGATGACAAAACAGCCCCAAAGGATGGCCCAGCCCCAGCCCCCATCTGGGGCCTTGACGCCCGTCGGGCCCTCTTCGACCACTGCCCCTCCCATGGCCAGGAGGGCTGGTTCCGCGTCCCTGAGAAAGAGAGGAAGCCAGGCTGACTCGGTTGTCAGGCAGTCACCCAGCTACAGCCCTGCAGTGTGGGGACAGAGACACACCTGAGGGCTGGCACCCAGGCCGGCCACCCCTCCCTTCAGGCCTCAGCCCCCAGCAGGAGCTCAGCTCTGGGCCAGGCCACGTGCCCGATGTTACCTGAGAGCCCTGCCTCTGACCCTCACCTGTGCTGGGTGCAGGGCAGGAAGGTCTGGGGTGATTACCTGAGAGCCCTGCCTCTGACCCTCACCTGTGCTGGGTGCAGGGCAGGAAGGTCTGGGGTGACCAGCAGCTGCAGCTCCTCCTCCCTGCCCCGCTCAGGCCTGGCCTGCTCCCATACAGCTGGCTTTAAAGGGCAGTGGCTTTTTTGGGCTCAGCCATGTCTCAAGTTACCGCCTGAGGAGGGCAGACCCCAGTGGGGAAGTCAGCCATGCTCTGGCCTCCCGCCTGACCCTGTGTTGGGAAGCAGTGTGGTTTTAGCAGCCAGCACCTCGGGCAGTGAAGCCAGCCCTGGTGAGGACCTGGGGCCCGATCTAGGCTGCAGTCCCTTGAGACCTCAATCTAGGTGTGGCCAGCCTTGCTCTCCCACCCCCAGGGCGACAGGGCTCCCCGATCCTTTCCACTCTGATCGCACTGCACAAGAAGTGAGAGTCTGAAGAAGAGGCTCACACAGGCTGTGGTGCGGGGTGGGGAAAGCAGGTAGGGAGGGCGGGGGTCACTGTGCTGGCCCACACTTGTCCCATCTCGTTATCATCCACCTGCAGCAGCTCTTTTGGGAGCCTGAGGGCAGCAGGGCCAGCCCAGGTGGAAGGGAAGGTGTGTCGGCTGCTGGAGTTTAACCCTTCTGGCGAGGGAAGGGCAGGAGGGACACGCTTCCATCCAGCCTACCAGAGCAAACCATTCTAGCCCCCAGGCTGCCAAGGAGGGAGCTGGCCGCACCCACTGCTGGCCCAAAACCCGAAGAAGCTCAGGGTCAACTTTCCTCTTTTAAACCCCAGGAACTAAGCTCGTTTGAGGCCCAGTAACTTGAAACACTGCAGGCAGATTTCCACCTGGAGATCCTCCCCTCCCCTCCCGTCTTCATCCCCTACCCCTCCCTGATCCTTGCTCCAGAAACCCCCTAATCCCAGAGATCAGCCTGGTGGCCTAGTGCCCCCACCTCACCTGACAGAAGCTGTTTCAAGGACAGAGTAGGCCTTGCTGCAGGCGTGGGGAAGGGAGGGCGTGTTGGATCCAGCCGCTTGCTGCCCACTGAAGCTCTCGTGTCTCCCCACCAGCGGTGAGCTATAAACCAGCTCCCTGGTGGGGGAAGCGCTGATGTGTAGTATCTGCTGACTTAGTGGTGTAAACACTCCACCTGCACGATGCCCGAGCACTTCCTGCATGAGCTGCACACGCAGCACCACAGCCCCCTTCCTATCAGCCCGCCTTCCTGGGTTTCATAATCTGTCCTGACTCCACCCCTTGCCCCTTTTCCTTGAATCCTTCTTGACCTGGCACAGCCCTCCGGGTGGCCACTCTTTCATCTGAGGCTACACAGAACCTGGGACCGGACTCTGGAATGAGGACAAGGGCTTCTATCCCCGGACAGTCTGAGCACAGCTTCAGTGTGGTGGGAAAGGAATGTGGAAAATAAGACACACTCCCTGCTCCCCACCGCGCCCCCCCCCGCCTCCAGCCTGCCCCCCAGCACCACAAGCACAGGTGCTGTGCCCTCTGGGGGCTCTGATTCAGTAGTCTGGGGGGATCTGGGCTCTGATATAGCGGTGGTGGGGCGTCTGAGATCTGACTCAGTGCGAGGGGTGGTCTCTGATTCAGTGGACAGTTGGGTATCCAAGGTTCTGATTCAGCAGTGGAGGGAGGTCCTGGGCTTTGATTCAAAGGGTGTTGGGGGGGGGTGTTTTTTAAGGGCATCCTAGGTGATTCTAAGAAGTAGCTGCTGTCCGTGGGCACCACCCTTTGATGACCAGACCTCCAGGAGCCAGCTGGCTGTCAGGGTGATGACAAGGCAGACACAGCCCACCAGAGCAGAACAGCAGCCCTGCCCCCCACCCCAGACTGGGCCAGAGGTCCACCTTCAGAGACTCTGCTGGTTCTCAGCTGGGCCAGGGCCACAGGCGCCACTTTTGGGAAACCTAGGAGAAGCCCTCACCTCTCCCGGCACTCAGACCCCAGTGCTCTTTCAAGCACTTTGCCCGGTGCTTGGAAGGCTCCTGGGCTTCAGGGAGCAGGATGAAGGGTGCGTCCGAGGCCAAGGGCTGCGCAGCCATCCGGGGACACAGCTGAAGGGTGCACGGGGGCACCCCAGCCAAGGGAGCCCCCCATCCTCCTGCAAATGTGTGCACAGACCCGTGACCTGGCATAGCCCCCTGGGTGGCCACCTCCACATCTGAGGCTACACAGAACCTGGGACGGGACGGTCTGAGCACAGCTTCGGTGTGGCCCACCCCTAGGTTCTCCTCCAGAGCCCTGCCTTTGACAACACAGCCGGGTGCCTGAGCCTGGAACGGGACAAATGGACAAAGGTCATCCGCAGCCAAACTTCCCGGGTGGGGGTACCGAGCTGCTGTCCCTTCCCCTTGATAGCGTTAAGTTTAAAAGGTACATGCATCTGAGTGATATTAAAAAAAACAAAAAACTAATAAGTATATCTTAGGAATGGGAACATTCCTAAGATATACTTACCTTAAGCAATACTTATTGATGCAGTGACACTATTTAAGGCAGAAAGCACAGGAACCCCAGACCCAGGACTCAGGACAGTGGTCATGGTCATGGGAGCACTGAGGGGCTGGTTGTCCTCAGAATCCTGGCATGTTTGGGGTTGTGGGCTTTTTAAAGTAAATCAAGTGGGCCATGTAGAGGCCAAGGAGGGGAGTGTGTCTGGGCCGAGCAATTAGGAATAGCCCAACTCTTATAAACCCAAGGCTCCAAAATAGAACAAAGGAGGGCCTCCCTCTGAGATTTCTGTGGTTCCATCAGCCATGCCTGGTGCACCATGGGGATCATGGGCACCCCAACCTTTGAGGCCCCATTCTCTGCCCGCCAGGGCTGGGTCCTCCCTGGAGGCCCCCGGGATCCTCAGGAGAACTAGCATCTGGGAGGGTGAGGAGGCAGAGGGAGGGGTGCCAAGGCCCAGAGGCAGGAGGGTTCAGCGTGTTCTGGGACCTACGTGGGCCAAGGGGCTGCCATGTGAAGCTCACGTGGGGAGGGGGCCACCTTTTGTGCCTGGACCAAGGCCCAGTGTGGTCATCTCGCCCACCAACCCCTGAATGCCCCAGAAGCTCTTCAGACACTACTTTCTCCCAGCTAACCCCCCAGCCCAGGGTGCCAGCCACACTGAAATGACCCCCGCCCTGTTCCCCACACCAGATGGTCCTCAAACTGAGGTTTCTAGTGAATTTCAGTTTGCCAACAGAGGTGGAGGTGGTGGTGAGCAAGCAGGGAAGATGATGGAGGACTGGGGGGCTCTAGGTTGGGGGCAAAGGGATTTCGCTCAGCAGTGCTCTGTGTATTTAGGGGGTGGGTGGAGAAGGGGCTGGGATTTCCAAAAGCAAAATGTCCTCATCAGCCCAGCCCGTCATGTTGAAGAGGCAGGCTTGGGTACAGGCTGGCTGGTGTTCCAAGGAAAACCCAGGGTGAGAGGAGCAGCCCCCTTGGGGGCCGGTCAGAGACCCTCAGTGCAGCGCAGAGGGAGGTGGCACCAGCACATCTGTGAGCACATGCCGGCTGGCTGTCCTTGCAGTGACATTTAGTCTCCCAGAGAAGCATGCAAACCACGTACGCAGCCCAGAAATAACCCGCCCTCTGGGCTTCAGAAAGCTGATCTCCCAGGTGGGGTGTATGTGCCCGTTTCTGGGTCAGGTGAGGTTCCAGGGGCTGCCCCCCAGGTCCCGGCCCAAAGAGGAATGTACACAGAGGTCCCTCAGAATGACCCGTCCATTGTGCCCTCCCAAATCAAGGGCTCCCACCAGCTGCTCCCTCAGGGGCCCACTGGCTATCTGGGTGAGGGTCCCAGCTGGGGTCAGGCTCCAGCTTCTGCATTACCCCTCTCCCCAGTGCCCGCCTTCTCTGCCTACACTCACCCACTTTGAATGCCATCTTGGTGGTGACAGTGTCCAGCCTCACCCCCACCCCCACACATCCACCCGGAGAGCTAGTGCAAACCTCATACCAATGTGTTCCCAACCCGACCCCACACGCCTACCTCAGAGCCAGCCCTGAACTCACATCCTGTTGGCCTCACCACCTCCCAGACCCCTTCTGCCACCCCAATCCAGCCACAGCTTGCCGCTGCTCCTTAGGCCTCTGTACGGGCAGTCCCCTCACCCACCTTGGGTCCTGGGTCTGTGGCCTATCAGTCCCCAGGGCAGGCCATGAACCCAGGGAGCGGGGTTCAGTGCGGGGGGGCCCCCAGCCCTAGAGCCTGTGGCCTGTCCCAGGTGCTTAGTCGGTGCACTTCCTAGGCTGGCCAGTTACCTAACTGGATTTCTAGTCCTTGGAGACTAGCTCTAGGTGGGCAGGGCAGGAAAGGGGCAATTACGTTTCTTCCTGACTCTTCCCCGCACCAGGAGGCTTGGGAGACATGCCTGAGCAACAGGGAAGCAGGCCAGGGTGGCTAGCACCTGGCTCCTCGAGCCCCAAGGCCCCTGAAGCCCATGGGGGTAGCTGACAGGCAAGAGGGTGCTGCACCTCAGGAGGAGGGAGGACCTCCCCTTCTTCCTTCCCCCACTGCCCCTGTTGTGCAAACAGGTAACTAGAAGATCCAGGACACTCTCACCCATCCACCACTGGTCAAAGTGCCTGTCTCCCTCCCAAGAGGGGGGAAAGGACCCCAGATGCCCACCTCAGCCCTACCCTCACCTGTGTTAGGAGCTGTGACTGGAGGGAGGTGACTGGGGCTTTTTCTGGGGAGGTGGGAGCCGGGCAGTGGGTGGCCTGGGCCCTCCACCCCACCTCCACTGACCACACAGCTCTCCACCGCATGCCCAGTGCCCCTGCAAACTCTCAGGTGGGCTCACGTCCTCTTGCAGGGGCCGGTGGGGTGGAAACAGTGGCCTCATTCACCAGATTGGACACTGCGCCCCAGGCCAGCCCCTAGCTCTGAGGCATTCTCCGCTCCACCACCATCACCCTGTTATGACAGGAGAAGGCCATTCGAGAGTGGCCCTGGGGATGTTTTTGTGCTTACCCTGTTAGAGCCCCCTCCTCTAGAGAGCTCAGTGGGCAATGAGGAGGGGCCAGGAGGTAGTTGAGCAGGCCCAAGTTGCCCCCCTCCAGGCCTTGACCCAACCCTGCCCAGCCTGCGAGTGCCTGGCCTGCCCATCCACGTGGCCACCTTGTCCCATTCCTCAACTCCCTACAGCCCCCCAACCCGAAAGCCTGTAACCTAAGGCCAAGGCCCAGAAGGTGGTCTCTGTGTCGGCAAGCCCCACCAGCCAAGAGGGGCCCCCTTCCACCAAAACTGGGTTCCCAGCTCCCACCACCATAGGGCCACCATAGGGCCTTTGGAACAAGTAGGAGAGGGGAGGTGGCTGAGGAGGGGAGAACGGCTGGGGAGGAGGATGTGGAGGGACCCTAAGCTCCACCCACCACCACCCCCACCGGACCCGAGG
The DNA here is from genome assembly GCF_964374135.1 of Grampus griseus. Taxonomy (NCBI): domain Eukaryota; kingdom Metazoa; phylum Chordata; class Mammalia; order Artiodactyla; family Delphinidae; genus Grampus; species Grampus griseus. The sequence goes on along the minus strand of NC_139014.1, from coordinate 12,286,028 downwards.
GTGCAGGACGGACAACGGACGCTCCTTCCCGTTCCAGCTTCTGGCTGGGCAGGTGGGGGTCAGGCCGACCTCGCCGGCAGCGGGGGGCTGGGGTGGGGGCGTTGGGAGAGAGGATGCTCTGCACGGCCCCGCCCCAGCCCCCCTGCATGGCCGCGCGCGGGACGTGGGGGACGTGACCGCGCCAAGGGAGGAGCCGCCGCCGTATTGCCTGGAGTAGGCGCCCTCCCGCCCGCTACCGTATTGGCCAGAGCGCACAGCCAAGGCGCGGGACTGCCCGGGTCAGCGAGCCCCGGAGCCACACTGGGCGTCCCCGAGCGCCGAAGGGGACCCCGCGGCTCCCACAGAGCGGGGCGCGCTTCACTGTCCCCTCGTTGGGGCTGGGCCAGGTAGGCGCGAGTTGGAGCTAGCAACATTGACTGAGAACTCCGGGTCTCCGGGACCCACTTCCCCGCACAGCCCGTTTCACAGATGGAGACTGAAGCCGGGAGGTCTGCACTCGCCGCCGAGGCGAAGCCATGAGGAGCCCCATGCCTTGTCCGCTCCTGCCCCGCCCCTGTGTCGGGGCCCAGTGCGCCCGAGGCCTGATCCTGCCTGATCCGGAGGTGTCTCCAATGGACTGATCACTCTGCCTGGCTGTCTTCTCCACTGGTCACCTCCCAGAAGGGCCAGCCCGGGGCCCTGGGGTCGCTCTGCTGGGCTCCTCACCTCGAGGGGGCTGAACTGGCCCCCTCCACACCTGCCAGGTCTCTGGGAGGACCGCCCTGGTGCAAGTCAGCCTTGTCATACGGACACCACCAGCCAGTGCGTGGGACCCCACAGACCCCGCTCCACACACTGTCCCTGGCCAGTGTCCTGAGGAGCATGAACACCTCCCGCTCCTTCTGCCCTCCAAACTGAGGTGTACAGCTGGAGTGGGTGAGAGCTGTGTTGCCTCCTGGGTATCAGGCCCTGCCCAAGGTCACATGGGGTTGTTACAGAGCCTGTCTTGGGATCAGGCCCCCCAAAGTCCACCCCAGGCACTGTCTACACTACAGACTGCTGGGCAGGAAGGCTCCACACCTGTCTGGGCACTACCACCCATGCCCTCAGAGCCCCTTGGGGGCAGACCTCCCACCGTGGGAGCAACTCCTTAACAGCTGAGCCCAAAGGGCCCAGTCCATCCTCCAGGACACACTCCTGCATCTGTCCCTGTCCCTGCCAGTGTCCATCTGACCCCTGAAGACTTTTGGGCCTTCAGAATGAGGCAGTGGACCCCTGAACCCACTAACCCACACAGCACCCACGATGCCCTTGGCTTTGGACAAGCCCCTCTGACCTCGGCTGCATGAAGGCCGTTGGTCCAGCTGCCACCTCCTGTCCCTCAGACCATTCAGCCTGGCCATGGTCATCACACAGAGTGATCCTGTCAGCCCAGGCACCTCTGGGTGTGCAGCTTAGTGCATCTGGGACAGAGAAGCACTCTGGGCCCTGGGCTGCCCCTTTGTCCCTCACCCAGAATCCAGGCACCCCACCCCACCCCACCCCACCCCAGCGGCCATGACCCCAACTGCTTCCCCTTCCACTCACAGGCCTGCCAGCCACGGGCCTGGGCCAGCATCCATGTAGGTAAGTTGTCAACCCACTTTTCAGGTAAGTAAACCAAGGCCCCTGAGGCCCCACCTGGTTTTCCCAGGGCTAGGGGCCTGGGAGGGGGGTGAGGCGAGCTCAGGGACTCCAGTCTGATCCTGGAGGGGGGTCCCCGTTCTCTCTGCCCAGGGACTGGATCAGAAGCCTTTGCCTGAGGGCAGGTTTGGGTTGGTGAGTGTTTAGGGCGGCGGTAAGAACAGGGAGGTGAGAGAGAGGACGGGCCCTCGGGCGCACCACCACCCGGGCGCCCCGGCCTGGAGCGCACGTGCTCCCCAATCCCCCCGGAAGGGGGCACGGGCCGCGGCAAGGGGGCGTTAGCCCCACCAAATATAGCCGGCGAGCCCCAGCCGCTCGCCGCGAACCGAGCTATTTATACCGGAACCGGAGCTGCAGCCCGAGGGTTGCCCGACGGAGGGGCGCCCAGATGAGTCGGGGAAGTCGAGGTCGCGTGATTCGGGTCCGAGGGCGCGGAGGGGTGCGGCTGGCTCCCCGGGGCCCTCAATGGGGGCCGCCCGGGGGGGGCTCATTTGTGCCCGGGGCGCCCCCGGACCAGGAGGGCGAAAGGCAAAAGCGCGGACCCCAAGGACGCTCCCACGCCGGGTGCAGACTCAGCGCCAGGGCGACTCGGAGGGTCCCAGTCCCGGAGCCGCGGAAGCACCCGGGCAGTGCCTACCTGCTGCCGCTCGGCCGCCGCGCGTCTCTGCTCGCCTAGCTGCCGGGCGCGGTGCCGGGGGCGACTCAGGCCGCTCGCGCGGCACTTCCCCAGTGTACGTCACCGCCGCCTGGCGCCGCCCTGCATGGACCCCGCGGGAGGGGCGCCCCAGTGCTCCCCGACGGCGCGGACACCGGCGCGGGTTGTGCCTTCTCGCCCGACCAGTCCCGCTCCCCCGCGCCCTCAGACCGGCCCCCCAGCCTCGCCATCCCCTGGCGCTGGGCTGGGAGCCCGGGCGCGCAGCCCCCTCCCGCCCCTCCATCTCCCACTCTGTGCGCGCTCGCTTCCCTCTGCCTGGGCTTGATGGGAGCCCAACTGGGTCCCGCAGTGACCCCCGTCGCCCCCCGCGCCCCGAGCCGCGCCCTCTGACAGGTGAGCGCGCGCATCCAGGCGCACCCCACGCCGCGAAGTGCCCGCGGACCCCGTGGGGTTCCCGCCTCTCGGCTCAGCTTTGGGGTTTTGCAGGCCTCCCTGGCCAAGCCCCCTGGGATCTGCGCCCCCATCCAAACCTCGGGGCCGACACCCGCCCCGGCCCCCCAACCCCCAGCCCGCGCTGCCTGGGTGATCTTGGGCAAGGCCTCCGTCCTCTCTGACTTCCGTTTCCCCCTGTGGCTTTGTGCGCTGCTGAGCCAGATAACAGGCGCTGCCACTCCTCTCGCGCTCCCAGAACTGGCTGTGCTGGGGGTATGGCAGGGGCCCCAAGGCATACTCCACATCCCCACACCCCGCGGACACTCATCTAAGGGGAGCGTTGATCCTGGCTGATCCTGGGCAAGGAGCTTCAAACCCCCGGTTTTCTCATCTGCAAGATGGAAAGAACTGAGGTTTGAGGAGGCACCAGGGAGTGTGGCCATTGGTGGCCTGGGCCCAGGACACCACTTGGTGGCTGCCCCTGAGCCACAGGACCACTTTCCATTGAACCTACTTCAAAATGACACCCGAGTCTTCTGGGACTACAGGAGGCCAGGCATTGGTGTCTCTGGGATTTATGGCAAAGATTCCAGCTCATCCTGGACAGGGTGACAGAGTGAGCATCCCTGGAAGATTACCCCCCTCCAGAGGCCTATGGGGTGGCCCACCCGCCTTGGCACAGTACAGAGGAGTGGGCAGAATGGTGGTGGTGTTGGCCTCCTGGCCCAGAGTTCACCATCCGACCACCCCTTCTGAGACACCAAGTCCACTGAGGCCTTCTGCTTTTTTTTTCAGATGCTGGGAGACTGCCCCACCCCCACCCCCTGTCAGAAGAGCCCTAGCACTCATATAGGCTGAGCTGGTCTAGCTGCCACCCCGGCCCGGGACCCGACCACCCTCACCCCCAAATGCTAAAGAAGTTGCCACATAGGCATACACACACAAGAAAGCAGGAAGCACAGCCCAAGCCTCCAGCAGCAACTTGGCCTGGGCCTCCCAGGTGAAGCCCTGCTGAGTTGGCCTGGACCCTGGGTGTCTATAGGGGCCCTTGGGAAGGAAGGGGGTCCCCACGGGGTATCAGATGGTACCCCCAACTGCCTGCACCAACAACACTCACTGGCTTCCTCACGGCTGGAGGTGGGAGGTACACCAGCATGGGAGGGCATCTGAGGGGGTGCAGGGCAGAGCTGCAGAAGGGAATCCCTCACCCGTGCTCGTAGTTCCAACCTCTGGGATGGGGCACCTCCCTCCTCTGCCTCAGATCATTTAGACTCACACCCTGCCCTGCGTGGGCCCCTCCTGCCACCACCTGGATGCCCTACCCATCTTCATGAGGCTTGGGAGCTAGTGCCCCTCACCCCAGGGACCAAAGATTCCCGTTAGGTAGGAGCTGTGCAGCCCTCGAGCCCGCCCCCACCCCGCTCCTGCCCTCACCCACCCCCAAATGGAAGACCTCAGAGCGCCCAAAAAGGGAGACAGATGTGGGGTGGCTGGGGTCTTCCGGCCTGCTCCCAGCCTCCCTCAGACTAGCGCTGGGTCTTCTCTGAGCTCTGCAACCGGGGAGGGCCCCCACCCAGTGATCTGAGGGAGTGCCTGGGTTCCACCCTTGCTCCCCAAGAAGGAAAGGGACACCAAGCCTCCATCTGGGAGGGCTGGGGGTGTTTATCCAGAGATACTGTGGTCCTGCAGGAGCCCCGAGGAGGGAGAGGACAGTTCCCCAGACCCAGGGCCCCTCAGGCATGGTCTTCCATGGGTGTGGGCCCCAGGGCCAGCCTGGCTGCTCACCCAGAGCTGAAATGTGGGCTCCCCCCTCCCAGGGACACCGCGGGCAGGCTGATCAGGCACCGGCTTGCCAGCCCCGCCCCCACCCCAGCAGGGCTCCAGGGAGTGTGCTTTGACTGGGGAAGTGGAGGAAGACCAAAGTGGGGTGGCAGAGTGATGGCCTCTGTGTGTGGCCCGGCGTGGGAAACCACCTGCTGACAGTCAGCTGAACGGCAGAGCAGCCTCCCCCCAGGGCCTCCCGTGGACCAGGGCCCTGCAGGGGAGGACCAGGAACCTCCACAACCTGAGACCCTCGGCCTTCCAGACCCCAAGCTCCCCCTGGGTGCTTCAGTCCACTTTCCAGGGCCAGGAGCCCTGAGCACAGCAGGGAAGGAGTGGGTGCAATTCTGTGGTGCAGGGGAGGGGCAGAGAAGGCCAGGGACACCCACCCCAAGTCTGACTCCGATGGCTGGTCCCCCACAGTGGCCCTGGGCTAGCCTCCCAACTGAAGCTCCCCTTTTCTGAAAGGGACGGGGTGGGTGACCCGGGGAGGTGCAGCCACCCCTGGCGAGGTGGGGGGGATGCTCTCCCTCATGACCCAACCTGCTTCTGGCCCTGCCCTTCCCCACGGTCCACCACGCCCCTGCCAGTGCCCCCACCTGCTCCATCTCCTGGATTCTCATTCTTCCAGTTGTTCCAAATCACAGCTGCAGGTCCCATCAGGACCTAGAACGTGCTCTGAGGGGCCTCCAGGCCTGCCTGCACCCTCTCCCCGGCTGCTGCAGCTCCTGGGTGGGGACTGTGCCTCACCCTTCCCAAGGAGAGAAGATGGATACAGAGCAGGAATGTCTACTGGGCCCATCACCCTCTCAGAGTCTGATCTCCATTTTCCACCCAGATGGTGGATGGGAGCCAGGCTCCGCCGTGCCACTGTCTCTGAAAATGATCTTGGAAACCTGGAGAGACTTCAGAGGGTCTCAGGGGCAGCCCCCCGGGAAGGATGGTGGGACAGGCCTCCTGCTCCTATGCAGGGCCAGATCTCGGGCATCAGGGAACCTTCCAGGGTCTGATGGGGCCATGCAGAGGCCCCATCCTTGAGCCCTGGGCACCCCCACTGGGCTCCAGGCCCCAGCCGGGCCATTCATCCTGCCCCTGGACTGCCTGTGCCACCAAGCATCGGCTGCCAGCACCCCGTGGACGGGTTCGGGGCCAGCACAGGCTGGGTCGGTTGAAGAAAGCCGAGTCATGGGACGGACATTCTGGCTGAGCCTGGGCCCCCCTGCCCTGGGGTCCGGCTCCTGACCCCACCGTCCTTAGGGACCTGGAGGCAGGCAGGACTGTCGCAGCCGGTCCTCACTCACACCACAGCTGGGCCACACCTCCCATGATTCAGGGTGGAGAGGCCGCCTTTCCGGAAGACTGAGGCCAGCGGTACGCAGGCCCCTCCCCAAGGTAGGCCGCGCCCCTTCCTCCCTGCTTGCCCCTCGGCTTTTCCTCGAAGTCAGTTCAGGCGCCCTGAAAAATAAACATATTGACTACTTGGCTGGCCCAGGCTGTGGGCGGAGGTAAAAACAGGCGGCAGAGGCCAGACCCCTGCCCAGCCCAGCCTAATTCACCTGCCCTCCCCACCCAAGGCTGGTGTTGGGCACGGGGGTGAGGGTATGGGTGGGGCTTGGGGGTGTCTGTGGGGGGTGGGAGTTCCGGGTGGGGTTCTGTGCGTTTATTGGGGTGTCTGTGGCAGGCGTTTGAGGTGTGGCTGGGATTGGGAGTGGGTGGGCTCTGGCTTGGGCCCTGGTGGGTGATCCCTCTGATAGCCGTTGGCTTTCTCCGGCGGAACCCGGCTGGCTGCTGCCCCTTGGGCCAAGGTCAGTCACAAGGGGGGGCCGCCCCAGCTGCCCACTCCTCCTGACCCTGCAGCAGTCCTGAAGGGAGGGTCTCACCTGGGAGGTGAGGAAGAGCAACCCAGCATGGGAGGCTGGGTCCAGGTGGGGGCAGCAGACTTGGGCCAATGGCCCCTCTCCTCAGTGGCCGCAGTGACCTCACCCATGCCACTAAGAGACAGGACTGAGACAGGGTCGGTGCTGATGCCGAAACATTCAGCACCCAAGGTCAGTGGGGCTGCTGGGCAGGCGTGCCCAAGACTCTTGTCGAGGTGGGGTGAAGGGGCCCAGCAGAGAGGAAGTCGTGCCGGCAGCCCAGGTCAACCCTGACGCACTCTGGCCTCAGTGTCGTATCTGTGAAGTGGCAGTGAAGCCCTCCTGACCACTCTTGGGAGGGTTTGAAAGCTCACCCAGCTCACCTGTTAGGGGTGTCGCTCCTGCCCCATCGTCCAGCCAGACTGGTCGGGGGGGGGCGCTCCCATGTGGACAAGCCCCCCTGCCCCGCCCACGCCAACATCCGTCCACCGGGCTTCAGATTGAGGCCTGCCCCAGCTCGGCATCGCCCTCCACCTTCCCAAAGTCACCCAGCACCCTGCACCCCTCACACCCACCCCCGTCCTCAACTGAGCTCTGCTTGGACGGCCAGTGAGGGCATCGAGGGTGGGGCACCTGCAAGGGGCGAAAGGGGGAACTTCTTAGGGCCACAGGCTCTGAGGACAGGTAGCCTCTGTCCTGAGGCTGCTGCCACACCCTCTGGCACCCTGTGACGCCCTCGGGAGCTCTCCTCTCCCCCACCCATAGATGAAATGGGCCTGGCCTGGAGGAGGCAGGACTCAAGTGCAGACCTGAGCTTAGATGTGGGAGTGCACAGGCAGAGGCAGGGCATGGGGAGTGGGCAGGAGGCCACTGGCCTGGCCAGGTGTGGATGACACGGCTGTGGAGACTGGGGGTGCAGCGGAGCAGCGCCCACCCCGACCCCACCAGGCTGAGAGGCTCCTGGGACTCCCGCCAGCTCTCCTCCAGGCCTCTGTGCCTTTGCACGTGCTATGCCCTCTTCCCTGGGGAGGCCAGTGAGCCTGTGCTGTGGCTTTGTTACCTGGATCGTGGCTCCTCCCCAGGTGAGACTGGGGGCCAGAGCTCAGGGGCCAGGTGAGTGCGGGAGGATCCCGGGCAGGTGGAGGCAGGCCTGGGCTATCTGAAAGTGCCCGGTACTTAGCCATGACATCCCTTCTGCAGGATCCTGTCAAAACACTGGTGTCCAAATGTCCTGCCTCCCCCTGCCCACATCTATAGATGTGGAGCCTCGGCTCCAGGGGAGGCCCCACCAGGAGAAGACAAGGTGCCTGGTGTTGGGGCCCCCTCTCACCCCTCATAGGCGAGAGAGGTATTCGTTCTCTATTGCTACACAAGAAATCACCCCCCAAACTTAGCCACTTAAAAGAGTAAGCATTTATTACTCGCCCTGTGTCTCCGGGTCAGGAATCTGGGGGCACCTGGGCTGGGTGGTCAAGGTTTCAGGAGGACCCGCTTCCAGGATGTGGCTGTTGGCAGGGGATCTCAGGTCCTCTGCAGATAGGCCTCTTGGGAGGGCTGCGGAGTGTCTTACACCATGGCAGCTGGCCTCCCCTGAGTGAGTGGTCCAAGACAGCCAGGGGGCTTTGCGGACCCAGTCCTGGAAATCCAGCATCATCCCTCCTGCAGCTTCCACTGTTAAAGTCACTCTGTCCGGCCCACACTCAAAAGGTGGGGAATTGGGCTCCACTTTTTGAAGGAAGATTAAAGAATTTAGAGGCCCCAGAGGACACCAACCCTTGACCCTGGAAGGAAAGGGTGGGGGACAAGTGTCGAGCCAGACCAGAATTGCTGTCAGGGCTTCGACCACTGATCCCCTGGGGAGGGGGCTGCTACTCCTCCCTCCCCACCCCTAGCCCAGAAGTCTCCAGGCAGGGCCCTTTCCAGGTAGGTCTCAGCGGGGTGAGTGGACTCGATATTTGGACCTGAGGGCTATGCGGACTGCCCCCACCCCGCCACGCACCCCTCCAGCTGCTCAGCCCTGATGTTGGGGTACAGGACGCAGCTACTAGTCTGCCCCTTCACCTCTTCTCCTGGGCCCTGGGGGTTCAGATGTGACGGTTCTCCTACCCTCGGCCACTGAGAACAGCCTGAAGGATGAAGGACGCTGCAGTCATCCTCGTTTTACCTAGCCAGTCATGTTTCTGAAGGCGATGACTGCAGGTAAGGTTTCCGACAGACTCTGAGGTGGAAAGCAGTGTGCAAAGTCAAATCAAAGTAGGTCACGTGTTTGCTCTTAGAAACACACACATGCCGCGGGAGAGGTACACGCCCCAAGCGGGATCAGGTAAGGTTACATTCAATTTCTCCTTTACACTTTTCTAGAATTTCTCAGTTTTCCTGCAGGGAATATCTATTAGTTGACTTTTTTCTTTTTTTCAATTGAGGTGATAGTCACATAACATGCAACGGATATGCAAAATGTGCAACTCAGTGGCATTTAGTTTATTCATAATATTGTACAAACACCAGCTCTCTCTAGTTTCAAAACTTTTTCATCACCCCATTAAAACCCCATAAAAATACCACCCTGTACTCAGTAAGTCATCATTCCCCATTTCTTCCTCCCCCATCCTCTGGGAACTGCTAACCTGCATTGTGTCTCTGTGAATTTGCCTGTTCCGGGTACATCACATAAAAAGCATCACATGGTATGTGGCCTTTGTGTCTGGCTGCTTTCACACAGCGCAGTGTTTTCAAGGTCCATCTATGTTGTTGTCTTTATAATTTCATTCCCTTTTATGACTGAATAATATCCCACATTTGGTTGTCCATTGATCTGTCAATGGACATTTGGGTCATTTTTACCTCTTAGAGATTGTGAGTAATGCCGCTATGAACATTCCTATAAGGTCTCTCTGTGGACATAGTTTTCATTTCTCTAGGTCATATACCAAGGAGTGGAATTGCTGGATCATGATAATTCTATGTTTAACTATTTAAGGAACTGCCACACTGTTTTCTGTTTTCCACCTGCACCATTTTACATTCCCACCAGCAATGTATAAGAGTTCCTGTTTATCCACATCCTTGCCAACACTTGTTAGTTTCTGTTTTTTAAAAATCAAAGTCATCCTCATAGGTGTGAAGTGATATCTAAGTGGTATCATACTGTCATTTTGATTTGTATTTCCCTTATGACTAATGACAATGAGCATCTTTTCTTGAGTTTATTAGCCATTTGTATATCTTCTTTAGAGAAATATCTGTTCAAGTCCTGTACCGTTTTTTCAAGTGGATTCTATTTTTTTGGTTGAGTTTTTTTGTTTGTTTGTTTGTTTTTAGCTGTGTGGGGTCTTAGCTGCAGCATGCGGGCTCTTAGTTGCGGCATGCGGGCTCCTAGTTGTGGCATGTGGGATCTAGTTCCCTGACCAGGGATTGAACCCTGGCCCCCTGCAGTGGGAGCTTGGAGTCTTAGCCACTGGACCACCAGGAAAGTCCCTTGGTTGAGTTTTAAGAGTTCTTTATGTGTTCTGGAGGCTAATCAGATATATGCTTCTCCTATTTCCCAGGTTGTCTTTCCACTCTCTTACATTGTCCTTTGATACAGAAAAGTTTTATATTTGTTTCTTTGGTTGCTGTGCTTTTGGTGTCATATCTCATAATCCATTGCCATGAAGATGTACCCCTATGTTTTCTTCCAAGAATTTTATGGTTTTAGCTCTTACGTGTAGGCTGTTTTTTTGTTTTTGTTTTTTTTTGCAGTACGCGGGCCTCTCACTATTGTGGCCTCTCCCGTTGCGGAGCACAGGCTCTGGACGCGCAGGCTCAGCAGCCATGGCTCACGGGCCCAGCCGCTCCACGGCATGTGGGATCTTCCCGGACCGGGGCACGAACCTGCGTCCCCTGCATCGGCAGGCAGACTCTCAACCACTGCGCCACCAGGGAAGCCCGGCTGCTGAGTTTTGAGTGGATTTTTGTGTATGGTGTGAGGCGGGGATCAGACTTCATTCTTCTGCACGTGAAGATCCAGTTGTCCCAGCACCACTTGCTGATCTATTACTTTCATAATTACAAAACTAGGTAAAATATAAGCCTGCTCCTGTGTTTAAATTGAAGTAGGCATTGCTCGGCATGGGCCACCTTTTGGGTCTAGATGCTGCCCTGGTCTCTCCTTCCTACTCCTGGGGCAGCAAAGCCCTGCCCTAGACCCTTGTCCCCTCCAGCACTCGCACGTCAGTGGGCAGATCACCAGCCTCAAGCCAGAGGCCTTAGTGATGGGCATGGAGTAGGAGGCAGGCTCACCTGGGTGCTGGGGGAGGAGCAGCCCACCCTGACATAAAGGGCGTGAGGTGTCTGGAGCCTTGGCTGCAGCAAAGGCCACTGGCTCTGCGGGGCTGACCTGGCCTGGGGAAGCCAGGCCAGGTCGGGTCAGGCCTTCAGAGAGACCCATCTCTCCCTGGGATCAGGCTAGGCAGGTGGGGACACAGCCCTCCCCTCTCAGCTCAACCTTTCAGCCTGGAGGCTGGATAGGGCATGGCCCCTAAGGTTTGGACTTTCCCTGCCCCGACCTGCTGCCCCAGGCCCTTTGGATCCAGTCCCCCCAACTTTTCCTCCCATTTGCTTCATTCCACCTGCCCTTGGTCCCACAGGTGGCCACTTGGGGATCTGCCATCTCTGCCCCATCCTGAGCTGTGGGCTGGGGGTAGGAGGAGGGTCAGGTCTCCCTCTCCCCCTCCTTGGAGCCAATCTAGGTCCTGGGGGTGGGATTGGGTCAGGGTTGGAATTGTCACTTCGTGCTTTCCACTGGCTAGAGCCCCCCAACTCCCTCTTTGCTCTTTGTGTCCACACCCACTCCTCTCCCTGGGTCCTCCCACACCTGTGCCCCCAGGCCCCACAGGCAGCCCTTCCAGCCTTGCTCCCTGTGGTCCCTACTACCCATTCCTCCCTCCCCTCGTCCTGGAGGCCACACAGTCCAGGCACCCAACATACGGCTCCTCTGTCTGCTGCCTGCAGCCCTGTTCTCCCTCTGGGTCCCACAGGCTTGGGGGCTGCTGCTGTGGGACGCTACCTCCCTGTGCCCCCCTCTGCCTTGCCTGTCGCTGTTTGCCCCCACCTGTGGCCTGAGTGAGGTGCCGCTGAGAGCAGTGGAGTGGCCAGCCAGGGAAGGACTGGTGGCCAGAAGACCACTGGGGGCCGGCGGTGGGAGGCTCCCTGCTGTCGGGCCTGGCACAGCCTCCTCAGACGGGGGCCTGGAACAGAGCTGGCGATCACACAGCCTCTGCTGGCAGTGGCTGCTCCCGCGGCCTGTGCACAGCCTGAGGGCGGCCGGGCTATACCTGCAACCTCGCCTGCTCTCCAGGTGAGGCGAGGTGCCCCTTCACAGGTCAGGGCAGCTGAGGAGGCTGGCTGAGCCCAACACCGCACAGACTTCCGCTCAGTTGGGTACCTTTCCCAGGGGGCATCTGGCAAACGCTCACTGTCCCACACTCCCTGTCCAGGTCCCCAGCCCCCAAGCGCAGTGGCCGTTTCTCAGACCACAAGCCTCCAGGCCCCCTCTTCTCTCTCTGTCCATCTGGAGTTGGGGGGTAGCCTCTCCCCTCTCAGGGCCCTCAAGACAATCCTTGTGTTGGTGACCCCAAGGCACCCCTGCAGCCCAGACTCCTTGAGGACCCTCAATTCCCTGCGCCAGTTGGAACTCCCTGCTGCCACCCCCTGCACCGGGGGCCTTCCTCCGGGGTCCTCTCTTTCCCTCACTCCCACATCCAGGCCTGGGCAAGGCCTGCAATTCCTCATGCCCTAGGCCATGGACCCCCAAGCCTGGGAGAGCCTTTGCCCACCCTGGTGCCTGGAACAGAGTAGGAACTCCAGGAATGCAGGTGAGTGAGGACATTCGGGAAAGGGCAGCTTCACACACCGTCCAGCCTCCTCTCCACCCCTGCAGCCCATTCCTCACACGCGGCCAGAGGCAGACTCCCAAAGCACCCCTGGCCCGGGCCTCTGTCTCTCTTCCTTGGCTACCATTCAGGTCTCACCTGCTCAGGTGGGCTGCCTGGTGCCCCAGGTAACTTAGCCCTAGCCACGCACTCTGCACCTGACCTTGCTTTGGCTGCCTCTCCCGACCTTACCGGGGATCTGCGTACCTTCTGGGGGGAGAGCTGGGTGTGGGCCCACCTCATTACTTGCTTTTGCTCTCTAGGGCAAACTCGGCTCACCTGGGCTGCCCCCTCCCAAGTGATACCCGGATTTACAGCTTCCCACTAATCCCCCTAATCTCAACTTGGAGCATCTCAGCCCCAGGGGACAGAGGTCATGACCCAGCCTGGCACGCGGAGGCCCGGGAAAGTTCTCCTGAGGTGGAGGATGGAAGTCTCAGCCCGACCCTGCCCTTGGCCTTCCCCAGGCCAGAATGGCCAGCTGGAGGATGCAGCCAGGCCCTGGCAAGGAACCAGGCCCGGGAGCCACGGAGGGGGCCGAGAGAGTGGGCTGGGCTGCGTGCCAAGCTCTAAGCATCCCCGTAGCCACCGGGAGGGCGAGGCCTTGCCCAACCTTCCTGTGCCGACCGCAGTCCTCCTCTTCCCGGTGACTCAGCACAGCTCGGCGGAATGTCTGGGGTCACTCAGGAGAGGGTGGAACGAAGCCAGTCCCTTGCCCCTCAAGCGCCAGCTCACGGGTGGTTTGCAGGGAGGCGTGAGGGTGGGTCCTGTCCCTGCTCTGCTTGGCCACTCGAGCCCCCGTCTCCCTTCACCTTCGTTTCCTCACTTTCACTCCAGAGGGTGGACCTCACGGTCTCTGGGGATTCGGTTACTGGAATCCCTCAGCCTCCCCGAATCCCCTCAGAGGCCACAGTGGGCAGCAAAGTGAGGTGGACATCAGCCCCCCGGGCAAGACGGCTGTGGGGGTTGGTTGACCTGGCGAGGTGCACCCTCTCTTGGTGCCCACTTGTGGGGCAGCTTGTCCTTTTGGCCATGGCCTCACAGGGAACACCGCACTCTGTCCCACCCATGTCCATAGCCCTGCCTCTGCCTCCAGGCCTCAACCTCTAGGAAATGGCTATGTTGGGCCTCCTGGTTCTCTTGTCCCTTCCAGGAGCACCGTAATTCCAACCAGAGTCCCTTCCTGGTTGTGGCGCCACGAGGACGCCCTCCCCTGCCCCAGCCTGCTGCCCGGTTCACAGGGCACCCCTTGTTCGGCAGGGGCAGGGACAATCCCGCTGGCTGTCCATGGCCTGGCACATACTGGTAGCGGGGGGGGGACGGTGAAGGACATCTCTCCCACTGAAGCCTCCCAGCTGGTCCCTGTTTCCTCAGGACCCTACCAGGGAATTTGCCCACCTGCTTCTGGTGGTCCAGAGGGGCACACAGAGGCCCAGGCAGCAGGTGGCAGCCTGGCCTTTCCTGCCCTGGGGCCTGTGAGCAAGTGGATAGGTCACTGCAGCCTAACACAGGCACCTTCCTAATCCGAGGGGGAAGTGACTTGCTCAAGGCCATGCAGGCTGGTGCCTAAGCTGGCCCCACCCAGATCCCTGTGCTTTTGGGACCCCATGAGAGGCCGGCAGCAAGGCTCCCACTGTGAGGTCAGCTCCCAGCACTATGAGCCCCACGGCCAAAAATTGGAGGAAGGACCTGGAGTCGTGGGCAGTCAGAATGGGGGCCTCGTCGGGCAGCCCCTGGTACTCCCCTGGGGGGCACTGTCCTGGGAGGGCATCCAGCTGCCAGGCCAGGCTGCCCACACAGGGGTCACTTGAGGATCACCAAGGTCAGGCGGTATTCTGGGATCTGGGAGCCACAGCCCAAGCCCAGCCCTTTGATGCGTGGCCATCCTGGTTTATACCACCCCACAGCGAGCCAGCTTGCCACCCAGTGTTGACATTTGCTCTAAGCTTAGGTGCTGGGGGCGCCAGTGGGAGCAGGATGGCTGACCACGCCCAGGCCAGCAGACTTGGCCCACTCCTGAGCCCCCTGGCCTCAGTTTCCCCATCTGTAAAGTGGAGAAAGTTCTAGAATCACCCAAAGTGTGGCTTTGAGGGCTTCATGTGATATAGGGGCCACCCCACACGACAGGCCGGGAAGCAGGGCCCCCCTCAGAGCCCACTGGCTTCTCAGGAAGGTCCAGCACTAGTCCTTTGCTGGCCCTTTAGTGTCCCTGCAATGTTGTTATTATCCCACAAGCATTGTACCCTCACAAGCTCCAACTGTATGCTTGGGGTGAGGGGGCAGTTTGATCCTGGCTATGCTAGTCACGAAGGGGCTGGGCAGGGTCCCTTAACCTCCACTGTTCTGTTACCACATCTGTGAGGGGTGACCACAGGGTGGCCTGTGGGGAGCTGGCCCTGGGCTGATATTAGCCCAGGGAAAGCAGTCTGTAGCAGGTTGAATGGTGGCCCCAAAAAGACGTGTTCTGGTGGTCCCAGTACCTTAGGATGCGACCTTCCTTGGAAATAGGGTCTTTATAGATGTAATTAGTTAAGATGAGGTCACATGGGAGAAGGGTGGGTCTAACCCAATAGGACTGGTGTCCTTAGAAAAGAACACATGTGAAGACACTCACAGGAGGAAGGCCACGTGACAACGGAGGCAGAGAGTGGGGTGATGCATCGATGGGCTGAGAGGCACCAAGGACTAGCACCAGTAGTCACCTGAAGCTGGGAAAGGTGGGTCAGGATTCTATCCAGGGCTTTTGGAGGGAGCAAAGACCTGCAGCCACCTTGATTTCGGCTTCTGGCCTCCAGAACTGCTGCCTCAAGCCCCCAGTTTGTGGTCACTGTTATAGTGGCCCCAGGACAGACACACAGTCAGTCAGCATTGGCAACAGCGGGGATGCAGCAGGCTGGCCGAAGGGTCACCTGCCTTGCAGTGTGCGCAGAGGGCATTCTGGGTGGAGGAGGGGGTCTGGACAGGATGGTGGGCAGGTTGGGGGAGACAGACTGGGAGAACGTGGGGTCTGGCCTGACCTGTGGGGAGACCAGGCAGAGAGCTGGGTAGAGAGTAGTCAACATGTCCCTCCTCCCTTCCATGGGCATCTACTGGGCTCCCAGACGTGGGGCACAGATAAGGGGCCGAGCTCCAGAGCCCAAGTGGACAAATTTTCAGACCTTAGAGGGCCTGTGGGGTCTGCCAGGAGTGACAAGGCCCCTCTCGGGGTGGTGAGGGCCCGAGCTCTCAGCAGGGCCCACTGCCGGCCTCCATCATTTTGTGGGCTGTGTGATGTACAGGGGCAGGTGAGTACCATACCTCTCTGGGCCCAGCACCCCAGAAGCCTTAACTGGGGCTCAGGTGAGGGAATCAGAAGTTCTGGGATGTTGGGCGATTGAAGTGGTAGAAGCTGGCCCCGCCACAGGAATCAAGGCCATGCTGCTCCTGGGCCACCCTTAGGGTTAGTGCTAGGGTCAGGGTCAGGGCTGGGGTTATTGCAGGGATAGGGTTACGGTAGGGTGGGTCAGGATTAGGGGTTAGGATTAGTGTTGGGGTTGTCACAGAGTTAGGGGTTAGGGTCAGGGTGAGGGTTGGGGTTAGGTTTAGTGTTGGGGTCAGGGTCAGGGCTTGGGTTAGGGTGACTGTTGGGGTAATTGCAGGGATATGGTTATGGTGGGGTGGGTCAGGTTTTGGGGCATAGATGGTGAGGTGCAGAGATCATATTTATTGTTAGGATTTGTCTTTATTCAAAGGGGTGTATCCTCTTGGCCCTTTGGGTTTACATAGATACACCCCAGAGGCCCTTCCCTGGGGCTGAACTAGCACCCATGTAGTTCACATGTTGTTCAAATCTATGAGGAATGGAGGGTGTTATCCCTAGTTTATGGAGAAGCAAACAGAGTCCCAGAAAGCTGTAACAAGAGGAGCGGAATTGGGATTTGAAGCTGGACTGTCAAGCAGGTTACCCTGGTCTGGAGGCTGTGAGGCTGCCCAGGGCCTATGGGATGTAGGTTAAAGGTCATGGGGACCCGCTGTGGCTCCTCCAGGCAGGCAGGACTATTTTCACGTGGTTTCTGCGCACTGATAGGATCACATCTTTCATTTTCCATGAGGCTTGAATTATTGATCTGCCTGATTTTTTTTTTTTTTTTTTTTTTTTTTTTTTTTGCGGTATGCGGGCCTCTCACCGCTGCGGCCTCTCCCGCTGCAGAGCACAGGCTCCGTTGGTGCAGGCTCAGCGGCCATGGCTCACGGGCCCAGCCGCTCCACGGCATGTAGGATCTTCCCGGACCGGGGCACAAACCCGTGTCCCCTGCATCGGCAGGCGGACTCTCAACCACTGCGCCACCAGGGAAGCCCCTGATCTGCCTGATATTTAATAACCCCTGGACCTCCCTCCAAGAGCTGCCTCCTAAAACAGAGGGTCGGGACTTTTGTCCAGCACTGGCAGGAACAGCTTGGCGACTGGCCCTGGGCAGCCAGAAAGCCATCAGGGTGGAGAAAACACAGATGGAGAGGAGAGGCTGGACCAAAGACTATGTCACCCCGCCTCTGTGCCCATCACTCCCTCTCTACAGCCCGGGCCCCTCCCCTCCCAGGTACAGTACCGCCCCGCTCCGTGCAGTCCCACATCCCGACCCGTCGGAGCCGCCAACAGCTTCGGGGCTGCGAGACGGGCGGGATCGTGGAGCCTAGCTGGACGAGGGGCGGCTGTCGCGCCGGGAAGCCTTGGCCGCCTCCCGTCCACCCGCCACCCACTGATAGTCCTAAGCCTTCCTCCCTCGGCTGCACCTGCGCTCGGGCCGGGGGGGGGTGGGGGTGGGGTGGGGGGGTGGAACCCGGAACCTGGCTTCGGGGCTCACGTTTCCAGCCGGCGGCATCCGAGCAGTGCACCAAGCGCGGCCGGATAGCGGCAGACGGACTCGGGTTACCATGGCAACGCGCCGGAACCGGAGGCTGTTCGTAGCAGGCGTTCTGGGTGAGGCGCGGACGCGGGGGCGGCGCGGGGGGCCGCCGAGGGGCCTCAGGGGCCCGCAAAGTGGGAGGCTTCGGCCTCTCGGCTCGCTTTTCACGGGCGTCTTTGCTTTCCTTGGAAAAACCCGAGACGTTCAAGTCCTGCCAGACGCAGTGCGCTGGGTGGGAGGGCCGGGGGCGTTCTCTGCCGGCACGCTTTGTTTCGAGTGCTCTAGTGTTTTATTCGACCCCTCCAGGAACCTGAAGAGGTGGGTGCTGCAGAGATGAGAGAGTTTACCCCGGACAACAGCCAGTGAGGACGGGTTCAAACCCAGGCAGCCTGGTCCAGAGTGATTTTTTTTTTTTTTTAATTATTTGAGACTTACAAAAGAGTTGCAAAAGGAGTACAGAGATTGCCTCTTTACCTTTTGCCGAGATTCCCCCCAATGTTAACCTCTTATGTTACCATAGTTCATTTTAGCAAACTAAGGAAACTAACACCAATACAAAACCATGATCTAATGTATAGGATTTATTCACTCAGCAATTATCCCACGAATGACTTTAGTCTTTTACAAGATCCAATCCAGCACCATCCGTGTTTTGTCTTCTTATTCGTTAATCTGGAGCACTTCCTCTGTCTTTCCTTGACTTTTATGAGTCAGTTATTTTGCAGAATGCCCCTCAGTTTGGGTTTATCTGATGTTCCTTTATGATTACTTTTAAGTTATGCATTTTTATTAAGAAGAACCTTACCAGTGAAATTGTGTTTTTCTCTGCATCTCATCAGGAGTCATCTGATGCTGATTTGTCCCATTACTGCTGATGCTAACTTCGGCCGTGTGTTTTAGGTGATGTCTACAAGGTGTTTCCCTCATCAAGTTACCCTTTTTCCCTTTCTAAATAGTAAATATCTTGTTTATAACCATACTGCCAACGAGTAATTTTAGCGTCCAGAAGTGAGCATTTTCTGAAACAATTATAAGTGTTGCATTTGCCACATGGTAATTTTTCCATTTCCATTATTTCTGCTTTTATAAGTTGGAATTGTACTGTAAGGAAGAACTTTTCCATATTTTAATTTGTTCAGTTATTTCTTGGTATAGGCATTTTATTTTTATTTCATAGGTTATAATCCATTACTATCATTTATTTTGTTGCACTGTTGTCCAGATTTAGCCCATTCAAGTTGGCCTCTGTCCTTTTAGCCTGTCCTCAACATTTTGAGCACTTACTTATTTTCTGACACCACAAGATATTCTGGACTCATTTTGTGCTTTCCTTAACCTAGCCTGGAGTCAGTCATTTCTCTAAGGAGCGTTGGTTCCTTTTAGTTTAGATGTTTTTTTTAGAAACCAAGATCTGGGGGAGGTATGCTCATTGCTACTGGAGTGTCATTGCTTTTTGGCTTTCTCAAAGGGCGAGCTGGGAAACATGTATTTGTGTACACTATATACATCCGTATCTATTTCTATATCCATATATCTGTACATACTAAAAATTGAGTTTATATTGATACTTCCAATTCCAATCCATCACCACAGGGTTCATTCTACATTCCTTTTCCTCTAACTCTGGCTCCTATTGTCCTCAGTACATTTACCTTTTTGCTCAATCCTAGACCGCATATAACGTAATTTCAGTATTACCAATCCACATTTGTGTGAAAAACAAACCTACTAAAGTATAATATTTGCATGTGGTTGTTTTTGTTTTTTTCCTTAGAATATATAGTTAAAATGCTGTTTTACAAAGTTGTCTTAGTGTGTTTATGTTATTAATTTGTAATAAAGTGAGGTTCATTTGTTTCTGATTATATTTCACTTTGAGTACTTATTGATTTTTTTTTTTTTTTTTTGTGCTGCAGTGCGCGGCTTGTGGGATCTTAGTTCCCCAACCAGGGATTGAACCCAGGTCCTTGGCAGTGAAAGCACGGAGTCCTAACCACTGGACCGCCAGGGAATTCCCGATTCCTTATTGATTTAAGTTTTGGTATGTGAAACATTTATGTGGTTCTAAAAGTGAGCACAGTATCAGCTCTTAACTACAAGACTATTCAAACTTTTATTTTATCATTTATTCGCTTTTTGGGGGGGAGAGGCAAGGGAATCTGGCAGCTGTAAATTCAAATAAAAAGCACTCTGTTCCCCTCACTGTAGCAGTATCCCTCACCCCAAGCAAGTTCCGGTGATTGAATTAAGATCTATCTGCTGCTCATCTCTCTCAGGTTTTACAAATGGTCATGGGTACTGTTTGGCAGTCAGTGAAGGACAGGAGAAAAGGCTTGGGTCATAGGCCCCGAATTTTCATCCCCTCGATCCTCTTAAAAATTGTCTATACCGAGTTTGGTTCATGCTGGGATTCCAGAGGGTGCCAGCACTGAGTCCCCTGTCCTGAGTGCAGAGATGAGCCACCTCTGGAATTTCTTTCAAGTCCCACAAAAATGTTTTATAAATTCAGCTTTTTGAATATATTTACAGAGCACCAGTAAGACAACATGCCTTACCAAAATAGATTTGGGTTTTCTGCATTAGGAATGGTGGTTGAGTGGAAAGCCAAATGTATCTGGAGCCACAGTCCTTCAGAGGAAGGAGATAAAAAGAAACCTCTGCTTTAGGTGTCTCTTTGCCCAGCCATTGTGCCTAAATGGCTTGTTTGTGAGCGTCTAGGGACTGACTTTTAGCCTTTACAAATGGTCCTTTTTTGTACATTTTAGAGTTTGCAACTGCTTATGTTTTACTGAAGTCATGCAATGTTTTTTCAGTAAAGTACTTGTCAAGTGTTTATTCTAAAACAATTGCTCCAAGTTTTTGGTCAGACAAACAAAAGTGTGATTAGTTCTACTGTCACATCTGCAATTGGGTAGCCTGTGGGTTCCTCTCTGATTTGGTCATCTTGGCAAGGGGTGAGATTGGCAAGGATGAAATCATCCTCCCAGGCTCCTTCCTGTATACCCAGCTTATAGTCGCTGCTGCCAGCTTGCTGGAGAGTTGGGGCCCCGCCAGGGCGGGGCGAGCCCCTCTGCAGAGCCCACTTGGCTTGGAAAGCTCCTTCTTCTCCATGGAGCTCCTTTTCATATATGGTTTCTTAGGCCTCATCCTTTGCCCCGAACTCTTGTAAGTATGATGTTGGCTGTTAGGAGATGCTTGGCTATAGATCCTCCTTGCAGCCCTGGCCCTGTCGTAATCTGTGAAGAGACACCTCAGAGTCTCCCAATGCCTGGACGAGCCAGTTTCTGAGCCTCTTTCTCAATGCTCCGTTTGATCTGACAAGGCTGGGCCTGCATGGTCAGGGTCAACTGCTGCAGACCACTGCTGGGTTTTGGGTGAGAGAGTAAGTGAGTGCCCGAGCTCTTCCACACCCCACTGTATAGTCTGTGGTGGCATCTTGACACCAGGGGTGCATTCGAACTCACTCATGACTGAGGTGGTCTTCAGATAGGGCCTCTGCTGCTTGTGTCTGTTTGCAGCCTGCAAATTTTCCATGTTTGGGAAACCATGACTTTCATGAGGAGTAACTTCCATCTTCCTAAGACCCAGAATTTCCAAGTGCCTTTCAGAACTAACAGGTAAATATCCCCCTTAGATTAAAAAAAAAAAAAAAAAAAGTTTAGAAAGCTCAGCATTTTACAGATGAGAACATCAGAGTGATGAGATGACCTAGCACAGTCCTGGTCCATCCCCTGCTGACCCCACTGCTTCTCTTAGAAGATTGTGAACACCGTGGGCCAAGACGAGTTGACAGTGCGCTCCCCCCGCCCTTCCCGGAGATTTCTCCAGTTGCCCCAGAGGTTTTGTGTGGTCCCTCCTGTAAACTGGGTGTGTACTGGGGATGCCTGCTGGCTGACAGACAGATTGGGTCCAGATTTTGAATCTGTGACCTTTAATAAAAGCCGATTATTCTCAGCCTTGGGGCTTTTAGGATTTGTGACGGATGCAGGGCAGGCTGTCTGTGATGGGGTGGGAGGGAAAGGAGCATAGCACTGGGCATGTCGAGGTCCAGCGGAGCATACACAGTAGAAGCTGGTTTCTCTCTGGGGACCGGCTGGAGGTCCAGAGGGAGCTGTGGTGGGCAAGATGGGCCAGGCCCCATCCTAGGGGTCTTCATATACTGTGCCAAACAGGTTGAACTTTCTTTTGAAAAGGCCACGTGCCATGGGCACAGTATCACGTGGTCAGATTTCTGTACTAGGAGAGCAATTTCCATGGGTGGCTGTGTGACCAATGCATTTAAGAGGCGAGCCTACGGACGGTCCTCAGAGGAGGGAGGCCCGTTGACGTCACAGACCTCCGTGTGCTCTCTCTGTAAAGAGCCGCAGTGATGACTCAGGCATTTCATCAAAGATCATAGTAGCATCGGCATCATTTAAAGTTGTGTATTTGCTTAAATCCTGATTCTTTGCCTGTGAGTGTGCACAGGCATATGGGTGGTCTGTGTGTACGCCGATTTCTGTTGACAAGACTATGCCAGAGCCCAGAGCTCACTAGGCCACGCACCAGCTCACACTCATGCAGCCCCACTGTAGTCAGCTGGCTTTGTGCATATGTTGGGGTTTGGGGGGCCAGCCATTAGACGTCAGTTAGTGTGGGTGAACGCCCAACTGTGGAGGTCATCGAGTCACCTTGTTATTCCACTCCGGGCTTTTCTTGAGCTTGGTGGCCAGGCTGACCTGCTGGAACCCTGGTTTCCCAGTGGTCCTGGGAGGCTTGCAGCCAGGGCAGGGGCCACGGGCTGAACAGGATGTGTAAGCCTCCTGAAGGCTGAGCAGAGCCCCTTCCTGCCTTTCCCTCTGGGCAGGGCCTCCCTGACCTCTGACCCGGGCAGCCCTGCGTCTCCGGCCACGCTAGTGATGTGGGAAGTTACCTCCTCTGCCCCTTTGTTTCCGTGCATCTCTGTCTTGTCCCAGTAGGGATGACAACCCGTTGGTGTGGGGACCTGGCCCGTGTCTCCAGCAGGTGAAACAGCACCTGACATGTAGTAAGAGCTAAATAAATACTTGTTAAATGAATGAATTTAAGAAAGTTTGCTATGTTTATGAGAATTTTACATAGTATCATTTTTTTTCTGGCTACAATGATACACATCCTAACTGGAGTAGTAACAAACATTTGTTATCTCCTTCAAGGTGCCAGGGATTGGCGCACAGAACAGAGTGTGGTGACCTCAGGACATACCTGGGGAATCCCCTCGGCTGTCTACCTGGGGGAAATACTTGGCAACTGACTGAACTGGAAGCCAATAACTCCAGTTTTTACTGAATTCAAAACTTTTTAAAGTGAATGTCCTTAGTTTCCCTGTAGTTCATTGATACAGCCAATAACACACTTAAAGATCAAGTTATTGTTGATCTAGAGTGACTGAATCTGAAGGGAGAGGGCTGGCGATCAGAGTGTGGGGTGCTTGGGTATTTTGGAGTGGGGGAAACCATGGACAGGGTAGCAGAGGTGGGCCAGGCACCTCAGCGGATGCAGGGTCATCCTCTGTGGTAGAGCCACCTGGGCTCTGAGACCACCTGGTACACAGGGTTGTGGGTACTTTAAGGAAGCCGAGCCTTTGGAGGAGGAGGAGGAGTGGTTTGGAAGGGCCCTGGGGGAACAAAGATACCTGCCTCCCGGGTTCCTCTGCTGTAGCCCCAGAGCCCCATGTTTATGTGTTGTCATGTGATAGTTTTTTTACTTTTTTTTTTTTTTTTTTGCGGTACGCGGGCCTCTCACTGTTTTGGCCTCTCCCGTTGCGGAGCACAGGCTCCAGACGCGCAGGCTCAGCGGCCATGGCTCACGGGCCCAGCCGCTCCGCGGCATGTGGGATCTTCCTGGACCGGGGCACGAACCCGCGTCCCCTGCATCGGCAAGTGGACTCTCAACCACTGCGCCACCAGGGAAGCCCGTCGTGTGATAGTTTTTACCATTTAGTTATTTAGTACATACTTTTGAGCGCCTCCTGTGTGCTGGAGTTCCAAGTATGGGATACCATGTGGAATGTGTAGGGAAGAATGATAACATAAGCAATAATCCACCCGCTCCTGGTAAGTGCCACGCAGAGAACTTGGATGGGTCTACGGCATTGCACCAGTTTGGGTCGAAGTTGAGGGGGGATTTCCTGGAGTGATCCTTGAGTTGGTCTCAGTGACAGGAAGGAGCCTGCTTGTGGGTTGGGTGGAGCATTCCAGGCAGAGGGGCAGCTGGATTGAGATTGACTGACGGGGTGGGAGGGGGAACCATTCGGCACATCCCAGCCCTGAATGTAGCGATCCAGGTGTTGTAAGTGGACCGAGGAACCGGAAGCACTGCTGGGCGGGGGGCAGTTAGGCTTTTTTTTTAAGATTCCTTTGGTGGCTCTGAAAGGGCAAGTATGGAGCAGAGGGGCCAGTTCAGGGTCTGGAGTCAGCGAGACTCCAGGTGAGGGATGATGGTGGCTGAGGTGTGGTGGGGGGATGAGAGACAGCAGGAAATCCAGGCTAGTTCGTGGTGTTCAGCTTGGGCAGCTGGGTGGAGAGGGGTGCCATGGGCGAGCTGAGGGCAACGGGGGCGGGGGCGTGCAGAATTGAGGGTGGCAGGCTCAGGGTTTCTGTCAGCACCCTGTTAACTCGAGATGGCAAGCAGGCCCTGGATGGATGCAGCTAAGGAGAGGCTGACAAGGCCGCACTGGGCCTGTGGGTGCTGGGCGAGGCAGGGTGCGACTGCCTAGCAGGAGAGGTGGTGGAGACCGGGGCTGTGCCCAAGGTCTGCCCCGGCAGAGCTCTGCTCTGCCCCAG
The DNA here is from genome assembly GCF_964374135.1 of Grampus griseus. NCBI lineage: Eukaryota > Metazoa > Chordata > Mammalia > Artiodactyla > Delphinidae > Grampus > Grampus griseus. The sequence goes on along the minus strand of NC_139014.1, from coordinate 12,262,004 downwards.
AGCCCTGCGGGGAGGCCACCACACTGTCCCTGGTTAGGACAGCTCTATCAGGACATTTGTGGAGTTCGGCCGTCCCTTCTGATTAGGACCCTGCTTCCGAGTTCGTCCTCCCTCCCTGCCCTCACACTCAGGACGCTTGCTTCCTGTCCGATGCCACATGTCAGGGGGCGCTTCCTCCATCAAGCCTTCTCAGATTCTCGGTGGACACCGAGTGGGTGTCCTACGTTTAACTCAGTTCCCACACTAACTGTCTGGGGTTAGTGCCGATCCCACGAGATACCCCCCTTCTGGATGCAAGTCCAGGTTGTCACCTATGCTCTGCCCGACTGCTGTAAATCAGGGTTCCCATGACCCCTCTCCTCAGGTTCAGTAACGTGCTAGAGCAGCTCACAGAACTCTGGGAAGCGCTTTACTTACTAGATCACCAGTTTATTATAAGCGGATACAACTCAGAGCTGCCAGATGGAAGACACAGGGTAAGGTGGGTGGGAGGGGCCGGGAGCTCCCATGCTCGCTCTCCTGGCACACTGCCCTCCACACTTCCACGCCTTCACCAGCCCAGAAGTTCAAACCTGCTAGTTCAGGGATTTTTACGGATGCTTTTGAAACAGTGCATAATAATTAGTCAAACCCATTCACCTGCCTTCACTAATCAAGGTAGTTTTAAGACTTGCATGTCCTCCGAGCAGCATGTAGCCTAAACAATAAGATGTTTGCCTGAGTTGTTTTCCAGGAACTTGGAGTCAGCTGTGTCTAGTTCAAGCTGAGCCAGTTAAGACTGGATAGGACCACCAACCCTCCAACTGGGCATGTAGGAGTGTCCGCTTGGTGACCTTTTAACACTGGGGGGTCGAAAACTCCACCCTCAAAACGTGCAGAGGCCTGTAGCCTAGTTACACCTGTGCAGACCGATTACCAAACCTTTTTTCAATCACCTTTCCTCATGAGCTTGCCTCTGACTGCCCTGCTTCTTTATTCCTGATCCCATAAATACCCCGAGCCCCTTGCCTCTGGGGAGGTGGATTTGAGATTTGATTAACTTGCAAATAAACACCCTCTTTGCTGCAACCTTGGTGTCTAAGCGAGGCTTGTTGTGTGGGGGGCAAAGTGAACCTGGTTGCCAGCCACGAGGTAAGTCCAGAGGGACGTTTTGCCTGTGCCTCGTTGGCCCCTTGCCAGTACTGAAAGCCTGTAGAGGAGTCTGAGCATCTGCTTGGTCTGTTAGTTCCAGGGACCGTCCCCTGGATTTCCCCAGGGAGGTGTTGCTGACCTTCGGTGCTTAGTTTCATTTTGCAGCAAAGAGACAGGTTTTGGGTTTGTTTTGTTTGTTTGTTTTGCGGTACACGGGCCTCTCACTGTTGTGGCCTCTCCCGTTGTGGAGCACAGGCTCCGGACGTGCAGGCTCAGCGGCCATGGCTCACGGGCCTAGCCGCTCCGCGGCATGTGCGATCTTCCCGGACCGGGGCACAAACCCGTGTACCCTGCATCGGCAGGCGGACTCTCAACCACTGCGCCACCAGGGAAGCCCCTGTTTTGTTTTTTTTTAATTTATTTATTATTTATTTTTGGTTGCATTGGGTCTTTGTTGCTGTGCGCGGGCTTTCTCTAGTTGCAGCAAGCGGGGGCTACTCTTCGTTGCAGTGCATGGGCTTCTCATTGCGGTGGCTTCTCTTATTGTGGCGCACGGGCTCTATGTGCGCGGGCTTCAGTAGTTGTGGCATGCGGGGTCAGTAGTTGTGGCTGGCGCACTCCAGAGCGCAGGCTCAGTAGTTGTGGCGCACGGGCTTTGCTGCTCCGCGTCATGTGGGCTCTTCCTGGACCAGGGCTTGAACCTGTATCCCCTGCATTGGCAGGCGGGTTCTTAACCACTGCGCCACCAGGGAAGCAGGTTCTGGGTTTTGAGTTTTTGTGTTTGGAAGATGTCTTTTGGGTGAGTAACCTTCTTAAAGAAATGCACCTGTGCCTGTTGCCAAACACCTTGGCTCCCTGTGCACCAATGCCGAATAGAAATACGGAGACAGAGATTTGGAGGAAAAGAAATAGAGAGGCTTTTATTTCTCTGCCAGGCAAAGGAGAGACACGGCATGCTGGCACCTCAAGAACTGTGCCCCTGCTCCTCGGGGAATCAGAAGATTTACATGTGGGGCTTGCAGTCAGGCCTATATGATAAGGATCAAAAGTAGTGAAGGTCTTGCATTCTTTTTCCTGCATTATTTCAAAACAGTCACAGCTGGCCTCAGGCAGCCTGGTAATTGGGTTGTTGGGTCCGTTTGTCTCTTGGTTATCGGCCTGCGACCTTCTTTCTGAAATGCAGATGCTACAAGGGAGCGCAGGATGTCATTCACTTAGTGTTAAAGAGTGATAGGTTAGCTTTGTGAAGTACAGATCTAGTTACAGACACTACAGATTAGTAACAGTTAAAACTAGGAGTGATTAACTCTTTCAGGCCAGGTTATGTTTCTTGTCTAGCCTGGTCACTGTTCCCTTTATTTTTCTTGTTCTCAGGAGAGGGAAAACTTCATTTCTATTTTTGCTGCAACATGCCTAGATTGTTTGCCAATCCTGTCCAGATTGTGGGTTGGAGGCCCACCTGGCAGGATTTTTAAACCTGATTGTTTAAACCATTAGCCACTGGTGATTGATTCAGCCTCCAGCTCCTCTCCTTTCCCTGAAAGTTGGGAGGTGGAGGTGCAAGTTCCAACCCTCCGGTTCCCCTGGCAACCAGCCCCCAACCATTGGTTATCTAGGGGCTTTCCAAAATCACCTCATTAACATAGACTCAGGTGTGGTTGAAAGAGGTTTGTTATGAATAATGGGAGACATCCTTTCACCTGGAGTTATTTCAGGAACTAGGAACAAAAACTAACTAAAGATGCCCCTGTAGCTTCTGTCACTCAGGAAGTAGGGTTTTAGGAGCCTTGTGCCAGAAACCGTGGATGAAGACCAGTGTTTGTTGCTGTATCACAACCCCACAAGGCCCTGCGTTCTCCTCCTTCTCCCTCAGCCTCTCATGCCTGTGCCCTCTCCCTTTGCTCTGCATCTCTGGTGCAGTCACCCCGAGACAGGCTGGGCTGGAAGGGCATGTGCCTCCTCCCCTCCGTGAGGCTGGCCTGCACCCCCAGTGGACACCGGGGAGTTGTGGATGGATGTTTCTGTCCAGATTGAGATCATCGCGGACGCCTGAGGATTAGGGGCTGCGAGGACCAGCCTTAAGAAATGATAGTATCTGTCACACAGGTGCTAATAAAAGCGTCCCCTGCACAAGTGTCTGGAGGTCAGCACAGCAGGCCTGTGGGAGAGACTCAGCCTATACTTTTTCTGTCCTCTGTGGCTGCTTTCACACAGAGTTGAGGGGCATCAGTAGAGACCCTGTGACCCACCAAGCCCTCAATGTTTACCGACTGGCCAGGAAAGGGAGAAAGCTTGCCAGGCCCTGTCCTGCACAATTGTTTCCCTTATCGTAAGGAATTCGTTTAGATCTAAATGCCGACAGCTTCACCTGGGAAACTGCCTTACTTTTTCCTCATGAAAGATGCAAATCCTATGATGGATCCTGTTTTCCTTTGTGCTTTGCCTTCCAGCAAGCCCTTAGTCAGATGCATTGCTCAATATTTAGTAATTACCTGGCCTTCATTGCCCATTCCTAACGTTCATCGTGTGTTTCTTTTTTTTAAATCAATTTTATTTATTTATTTATTTATTTTTGGTTGCATTGGGTCTTCGTTGCTGCACGCAGGCTTTCTGTAGTTGCGGCGAGTGGGGGCTACTCTTCGTTGCCATGCACGGGCTTCTCATTGCAGTGGCTTCTCTTGTGGAGCACAGGCTTTAGGCGCGCGGGCTTCAGTAGTTGTGAGCTCAGTAGTTGTGGCACACTAAGCTCACGGGCTTAGTTGCTCCGCGGCACGTGAGATCTTCCCGGACCAGAGATCGAACCCGTGTCCCCTGCACTGGCAGGCAGATCTTTAACCACTGCACCACCAGGGAATTCCCTCATCGTGTGTTTCTTATTTTACTTTCTGTGTTCTGAGCACTGTTCTGCTGAGCTGTGAGAAACAAATGTCTAAAAAGTTTGTTTCACGTTCCCACTGTCCACGGGGGTAGACAAGCACGTAACACGCATCTTCTTCCAGAAAACGCACCTTATTGTTTCTTTAGACCTGACAGAATATTTTGGGAGTCTCTAAATACTAACCCAGACCACTTTACTTTTTTTTTCATTTTGTTTCCAAGATGTTAATAGTAATAATTTTGATTACACAGATAATTTTTTGGTAGGGTGTGTGTGTGTGTTTATTTTTTGTTTTTTTGTTGCTTTTCTCTAGAGTTTTATGAGTTCTGTTATTAGTGATCACCTTTCACAGGGCAAAGAGTCCACAGCTCATAAGCTAAGCAAGACTTGGGCTGTCTGAGGAGAGCAGTGCTGGTGGCAGCAACTCTGCAGGTGTTTGAATTGAGGTCCTACGAAGAGTTCAATCACAGTAAACCTGATGCCATCAAAACGTTGTGTAAAATGAAAATTTTGTTCATTTCTTACCTCCACTGGATTTTAGAAAGTAAGGTTTCGTTGTAGAACTTTGTTGGTTTGTTTTTCTTTTAATATTTATTTATTTGCTGCATTGGGTCTTTGTTGCGGTGCGCAGGATCTTTCGTTGCGGAACACGGGCCCTTTGTTGTGGTGCATGGGCTCCAGAGCGCGCAGGCTCTGTAGTTGCCTCACGCAGGCTCTCTGGTTGTGGCACGTGGGCTTAGTTGCCCCACGGCATGTGGGATCTTAGTTCCCTGACCAGAGATTGAACTGGTGTCCGCCGCATTGCTAGGCAGTTTCTTAACCACTGGACCACCAGCGAAGTCCCCCTGTTGTTGGTTTTTGTTATCAGTAATTTCAGGAGTGAAATGAACTTCATGTCTCTAAAAAAAGTAGTCCTCTTTCTGGTTTAGAGAGTGTTTGCTGTAAATGTAATGTTAAAAATAAATTTTAAAAAAGACCCTCAGGTTCTCCTGTTCCTGTTTCTGTGTTAGTTTGTGGATATTTGCTTTACATTGACCAAGGGGGACCAGTATTCATGCTGCTGGTGCCCCTTGGGAGGGGCTGCATGGAACCTCCACAACCTGCAGGGTGTCTTCACAGGCCCCTGAAATCTTGTTCTTCTGCCCAAGAGGGTTTCCATGAATGTGTATTGACCCTGTGGGTTGAGATGGCCTGGGACAGTTTGTCTTTTTCATTTAAAAAAAAACCCACTTAAAATGAATCAGACATTTCAGACTCTTTAGGGGCAATGATACACAAAAGTCACTGCTGGATGCCTGCCTCAGACCCCACCTGGCCTTCCTGGAAAAGCACTCTCAGAGCCGGGCATCATTCACATGCCACCCTCTACCCCAGAAGATGCCAGTGGTACGTGTGCCAGCCTTTATGCCTTCTGGGCCTGTTGTGTAGCTGGCAGGGCCTGACCCATGGCCTCGGACCCATTGCATAAGTCAAGCCCAGGAGATTCCCCCCCCACCCCCACCAGCGGTTCTGCGTATCAGAATCCACCCCATCTCTGCCAGGTGATGGGACCAGGACAGTGGTGGAGGTGCCCTGGTGGGGAGCAACCCTCACCGGCCCTGCCCCTTGTGGGCCATCCTCTGTGGAGACGGGAAGCAAGAGGTCTTCAGACACTTGTTGGCAACTTGACAAAGTAGTTTTATGCTGTTGAATCTAATAATTAAAAAATCGGAGTTGTGTATTATATATCTTCGTTTTTGTAATTTTCATTTTTTTTCTAGCACTTTATTGTGTTTTACAAAAGTATCAGTGCACGATGGACTGGAAACACAAGAACAGAGGAGCCTGCTTCTGGGTGGTGAATCTCCGGGAGCCTGCATTCCAGCTCCAGGAGTAGAGCACGGGGGTGGGAAGGGGCATTGGCTCAGGGGCCACCTGGGGCCAGTCACAGCTCAGCTACTGAGCGGCCTCATTTTTTTATTTGCAAAATGGGGAGAGCACTTTATGAAACTATTTTAAAGAACCTAGCTTTTGTAGGTGAGCAAACAACACTCCCTGTCTTTCCTTCCTCTCTTACCTCGGTGATCCTGCACTTACTGTCTGTTCCCTCTGCTGTAGGGTGAGGATAGGGTAGAAGGAGCCTTTGGGGTCTGGGCCTAGTATGCCCCTGCCCTGCTGGAGCCTAGGGGAGCTGCCTTTGGCTCTCCAGAACTCAGAGTGTGACCAGAAAGCCAGTAACTGGCCAGAGCATCCTCCTGCTTTGGTGACAGCGATCATTTAGTTGGGGATCTGAGGTGTGTGTTGTGGAAGACAGGGTCCCTAACGGTGAACCCGTTGCCTGCCTCCTCTTTGCTGCAGCTGCCGACATGCTGCCCCCGCCCACAGAGCAGGCCCTGAATGCCCTGCTGGCTCGCAAGGAGGAGGAGTGGCGAGCACTGCAGGCCCAGCACTCCCAGTTGCGGGAGGCAGCCCTGCAGGACGCTCAGCGCCAGCTGGAGGAGGCACAGGGGAAGCTGCGACGCCTGCGGGAGGACTTTGTCTACAACCTGCAGGTGCTGGAGGAGCGGGACCGGGAGCTGGAGCGCTACGACGCTGCATTTGCCCGGGCCCGTGGGCTGGAGGAGGCCAGGCAGGCCGAGGTGAGCGAGCTCAAGATCGAGGTGGCCAAGCTGAGGCAGGCGCTGGCCGGCGAGGCCCGGCGGGTGGAGGATCTGCAGCAGCAGTCCCAGCAGAGGTTGCAGGAACACCGCCTAGAGCTGGAGCGGGTCCACAGGTGAGGGCCAGCAGACCCCACTCCCCGACCCTCCACACGCCTCCCGCCCCACAGCGCTGCCCGGCGCCCACCTGTCCAGTGTTTGTCAAGGGAAGGCAGGCAGGGCCACACCTGGATGTCTTTTTCTGGGTCCCAGTGCGGCTGAAATTAGTGGAGATTTGTTCAACTATTTGGAATTTTTCCCCATGATTTACAAATCTGTATAATTATAATAAAACATATTTGAGCTTATGATTATTTTAATGGTGTGGAATATATATTAAATCCAAAACTAAGTGAGCTGACTTGAGGCAAGTCGACTGAGACCCTGAAGCTGCCGTCAGGCTTGTGGGCTCCGCTCACGGTGAGAAGGGAGGTCAGGCCTCAGCTGCGCGCTCTGCTGCAGCCTTGAAGTGCTGTACGCTGTTTTGTGAAGTGTCTCCTCAGGTCTTCTGCCCATTCTTTTTCACCAAATTGGGGACATTTTCAACCGTTATTTCTTCAAGTACGTTTTTGGCCCCACCCTCTTTTTCCTTCCATTCTGGGACTGCAGTGATGACGATGTGAGTGTTACATCTTTTGTTATCCACAGGTCTCTGAGGCTCTGCTCATGTTTTTCAGTCTATTTCTATTAACAGGTCAGGTAACTTTTGTTTTTCACTGGTTCTTTGCTCTAACATGTTCATTCGGCCTTTGAGCCCAACCAGGGTGTCCTTTGTTTTGGTTATTGTACTTCTCAGTTCTCAAATTTCCATTTGATTCTTTGTTACTTTTTCTTTGCTGAGAGTTTCTGATTTCTATTTGTCCTAAAACTGTGCACAATTGCTTGTTGAAGCATCTTTATGACGGCTGCTTTAAAGTCCTTGTTAGATCATTTCAGCATCTGCGTCATCTTGGTGTTAACATCTGTGGATTGTGTTTTCTCATTCAGGTAGAGATTTTCCTGGTTCTTGGTATGACCGGTGACTTTTGATTGTATCTTAGGCACTTTGGGAATTGTGTTGTGAGAGCCTGGATCCCACATCACGTACTCTTCTGCAGGCAGTCACCTGTCCAGGTGCAGCATGTAGGTCCCCTGGGTCCTGCCAAAGCCACCCCCGCAAAAGTGAAGCATGACCTGTCACCTCATGTTTGCAAAGGTGACCCTGTGTAGTTTGGAGACTCTTCAGTGTTACTTTTCTTAACACTGCACTTTTCACACAGTGACAGGAACAGTGAGCTGGACCAGCAGCGGGAGCAGTATGGGAACCTGAAGTGGAAGCTGGAAAGGAGGCTGGAGGAGCTGGACAGCGAACTTGCCCTGCAGCGGCAGGTAGGGCGTGGGGTCCAGTTCCTCCTCAGGTGCCCACCCTGCCCGCCCTCTCTGAAACCAAAATTGTACCAGTTGGAGAAGACCATTTTGTTAGCCGTATGGTATCCTGGGATCACAGATTTCTACTTTATGGTGATCTGTGGGGAAGTGTGATGGGGTGTCTAAATCTTCCTCTGTAGTAACTCCCCCAGGGTTCTCTTTCCTTGGAAATAGAATAAACATTTCCTCCTTTATTTATTTTAGAAAAAAGTATTATAAAGTTAAAGTTTGAGTTATTTACTGTGGAAAAGAGCTGGGAGCTCAAGTTGTGATAACTGTACTTCTTTCAACAAAGCAGTAAATAAGTTTAAATATAGATGTATCAGCTGACAGGTGACACTTAAACCTGTCACCAAAATTTCTCCTTGGTGTCATTGAAACTCAGCCTACACTCAGAGACTCAGCTATGTTGGGGTCTGGGTGAAGGATATCCTTCACACTTATGGCCGAAGTCCATGTCTGGCAGGGCTGCGTGTATGCAAGGACGTGGGTACCCTTGGTCTCCTTCCAGGATGTGCCAAGCTTGTGTCATCGTAGCAGTGACTGGTGTTTATAGAAACTGCCTCATGGAGCTCCTTGTGCGTGTGTGTGAATTTATCCGCTCAACACAACAGAGACACAATTTTGTTCTACATTTTCCAGATAGGGGAAACATTAAGTAACCTGCCCAAGATCCCCCTCAGTAAGTGGCGGAGCCGTAATTTGAGTCCAAGACAATTCCAGTGCAAGAACTCTTAGGTACTGTCATCCTGCCACAGGATAACAACTCACGCCTCATTTTTATAAATTTATTTATTTTATTTATTTATTTTTGGCTGCACTGGGTCTTTGTTGCTGTGCACGGGCTTTCTCTAGTTGCGTCAAGCAGGGGCTACTCTTCATTGTGGTGTGCGGGCTTCTCATTGCGGTGGCTTCTCTTGTTGCAGAGCACGGGCTCTAGGCGTGCAGGCTCAGTAGTTGTGGCTCGTGGACTCTAGAGCGCAGGCTCAATAGTTGTGGCGCACGGGCTTAGTTGCTCCACGGCATGTGGGATCTTCCCAGACCAGGTCTCAAACCCGTGTCCCCTGCATTGGCAGGCGGATTCTTAACCACTGAACCACCAAGGAAGCCCACGCCTTATTTTTAGACTGTGTCTGTGATATTGGAGAGGAGCTGGATCTAGAAGTCAACCTGTCTGTGTCCTCACTTCTGCCCTTCTTGGAGTGATTGAGTGACTTGGAGTGATTGGCTGACTGAGCCATTGAGCTCTGAACTAGGCCCCTAGTCTCTCCAGTGGATGTGCCACTGGGCAGATGTGAATGGTGTGCCTGCCTGTGCTGGTTCCTTTTCGGGCACTGGGGTCAGCGGTTCTCAAGGAGGACAGACCTGTCAGCTGGCAGACTGAGGCCTGACTGCTGGGCCCTCTGTCCCACAGCATAGCGTCAGTGTCCTGAGATAGGACGGCATCCTGATGTGCTGTACCCATCAGGATGGAAGGCGCCCATGGACACAACTGTCCTTGTGACCGAGCTTTCAGGCACGGCCGCATCTACCAACCATGGCTGGTGGAGGAGGGAGCCCTGCCCTTTCCTTCCCCTCTTGGAAGCTTGAATTTTACTGTCCATGATGCCATCATCGCTTAGAACATTTGAAATTTCCTGCAGAGGACTTTCTTTTGGAATCCTCAGGGACCAAAGAACTTTTCCATTATGGGCGGGTTTGACTTTTGGAAACAGTCCAAGGTCACTGGGGCATGAGCTGAGTGATCAAGACCAGGTATGACTCATCTAAGTCATGAGGTTTCCTCAAGTGGCATTGGAGTCCCTTCCAAAGAAGGAGTTTCGGAAGGGCTCTGGGCAGTGGTGGGAGTGTCCCAGTTAGCAGGACAGTCAGTGGCACTTGGAGGCAGCAGTGCCCTGGTGGGAGTTGTGGTCGCTGGGCTGGGTCTGTGGGTGGCTTCCCAGCCTGTCCACACTCAGAGCCCTTGCTCCGACTCAGGCTTGTTCAGGCTTTGAGCCCCCTTGTCCACAAGGAGGGCACCTCCGGATGGGAGTTTTTATACCAGACCTGTCTCTGGAAGGAAGGAAACTTGACGTCTGGACTCTCCAGCTCTGGGCTCCATCCAGAGCTGCTGCCAGGAACTTGGGCAGCCTTTGCTGCCTAGTGTGGTTCAGGGACAGCTGGGGCTCACGCCAGCCTCAGGGCTGTGCTGCCCACGCCCGACTCTCTGTGACTGAAGAAAGGGCCTTATGTGCTCATCAGCTTTGTGGGCTTCCTTTGGGCTGGTTTCCCGTCTCCTTTTTCTGAAGATCTTTGTGTTCATTATTGACTTGTCAAAGGTAGAATTGATGCAATGGTAATAGTGATTTTTATTGTCAAGAAAGAAGTATAAGATGATGGGAGCTGAGTTTGTAAGCTGTAGACTGTGGACTTAAGGTGTTTCACTGTTGGTTAGCAGTCACAGGATTAGAAGCCACTGGAGGAGAAACAGTGATTTATTGATTTATTCATTTAACAAATAGACTTTGCCAGACACCATCCCGGGCCCTGGGGTTAGGGCTGAGCGGGGGCCCCACCTGCCCTGAGAGTGAGCTGGCCCTTGTGGGGGCACAGTGGACACCCGAACATTACAGGCTCTGGCTGTAGCATCCTAGGGATGTCACCTGCATAACACAGGGAGGCAGGGTGGATGGGGCTGATCTTTAATAGGCAGGTCAGGAAGGGCACCCTGAGACGAGGACTTGTGAGCCCGCCTTCAGTTGGCGTCAGAGTTCAAGTTCAAGGGGGCTGAGATAGCAGCGGTGTAGGCCTCCCAGGCCCTCGTGAGGATGGCCTTTGCTCCAAGTGAGGTGAGAAACTCTTGGGGGCTTGTGAGCCAAGTTGAGTTTTTAAAAGATCCTCTGTTGTTGGGTTGAGGACAGCCTGTGGGACTGGGGAGGCAGGGAGACAGGAGGAGGCTGTCGCAGCCCCAGGTGAGGGGGCGGGGCTTGAGCCACTGGCAGGTTCTGGATACACCTAGACGGCAGAGCCAGTGCACACGCTGATAGATGAGATGGGGTGAGAGGCAGGCGCTGAGGACACATCTGGTTTGGGGCCGAGTGCCTGGCGGGATGACTTGCCCTGTTTGGAGATGGGGGAACCACACAGGGAGGATGGGGAGGGCGCTTGGTCGGGCTGCATAGGAAGTGGTTTCTGCACTCCCAGGTGGACAAACTGGGAGGTCAGGATGGAGCAGGTTGGCCACAGAGTACAGAGCTAGGAACCTGGGGCACCCCCAAAGGGTGACTGTAGGCAGAGGAGCCATCCAGGCTGAGCTGGGGACATTGGCACAGGGCAGGGGCATGGGTGGGGGACTAGCAGGAGAGGGGCCCCCAGGAGCAAGAGAAGACGGTGGTCGGGAGGCGGGCCTGAGCCGCGTGTCTCTGGGGTGAAGTGGGGATGGGGAGTGGACTTGGACGCAGCAGCGCGTGCAGGGGTGGTGGCTTTCTTGTTTCCTCACCAAGGACACTAAATGCTTGCCCGCTGGTCTGGGCCAGGCTCTGCCTGTGCGAGGGCTTCCTGCCCCCTGGCAGCCACAGACTGCAGAACTTTGAGCAGAAACCAAGTGCTTCAGTATTTTGTAGCGTTAGGAGTGAATCTCAATGATTTTCATATTCTGATCCCAACAAGGGTTACTCGTGTGACCCCTTATACTTCGTCTTGCTTCTCAAGGGATAAAAAAAGTATGTTTTCAGTTGTACTTCTGCATGGTGTTTCTGAGGCCCCCAACCTTCCGAGGAGGGGAGGGAGGCTGCTGTGGAGTTTATTGCAGGGCGGAGGCAGACGAGCCCATTCTTGCCGGCGTGCTCAGGCTGGGTTCAGCCTTCCCCGACTCTTTCCTTCAGGAGGCTGAGTCTGTCCAAGCCTCTTCAAAAGCAGGGGCCTCATTACTTGGTCAGAAACCTGGAATCCTGCTAGTGTGCTGGGCTCTCCATGCGCTGTGCTTTCCAGGATGTGCATTTCAGTTTGACTCTGTCCCTCAGTGTGTGATTTCTGCATCTGTATCCAGACCTCCCGTCCATAGGGCACATCAGCCACGAGCGTCTGCTCTCCTGTCACCACTGTAAACAAGACGATAAAGGACTAAGGACAGTGAGAACCCACAGCAGTGACGGGAGCAGGAGAAGGGCCTCAGCACACGGATGAGTGAGCCTGCGCCTTCCCGGGGAGGGCGGGGGCAGCAGCTGGGGAGCGGGCCTGTGGGAAATGCAGCCAGTGGGCCTACAGACTCAGAGAGGTTAGGCCTTGGGACACCAGGGGCCATGCACGTGCAGGTGGATGTCTGTATCTGGGGCCGCGAACCACCCCCCTCATGTGCAGATGGAGTGCCCAGCAGCCAGGAGCTCCTTCCCCAGGCAGAAGCTCAGCACAGTTTTCTTTACAGAAATTGAACTACCCATGGGGAGAAGGAAGGCGGCTGTGTGGGCCCTGGTGTCTGCAGCGCAGACCTGACATTAGGGAAGCAGCGCCCTCAGTCAGCTCTGTGAAGATTCAACTTAATTGAGCTGTAATTTCCTACAGTCCATGCACCCATGTTAAGCGTGCAGTTCAACAAGGTTTAACACAGGTACTTGAGTAACAACCAAGACAGAACTTTCCTGCCACCCAGAGTTCCACGTGCTTCTTTGCAGTCAGGGAGCAGCACCCTTGGCACCGGCCCCACTGGCCTGCTTCCTGCCGCTTGCGGCGAGATCTGTCTTTCGGAGAGTCCTGTGAGAATGGAGCCGCGCACTGTGCCCTTTTTTGTCTGGCTTCTCTCTCACCATGACGTGTCTGAGGCTCCTAGTTGTCATGTAGTTGGCAGCTTGTTCCTTCTCGGTGCCAGTGCTGTGTTGTGTGGAGGTGCTAGTCTCTTTCCGTTCTCTGTCAACGCACATTTTGGACACTTGGGTCATTTCCAGTTTGGGGCCATTTCGAATGAGGCTGCTGTGAGCATCCTTGGCCGTCTTTGAATGGACACAGGCTACATGACCAGGAGTGCAATTTCTGCGATGTGTCCTACGGCTGTGAGTAACTTTTTAAGAAACTGCCGAGCTGTCCTCCAAGATGGTTGTAGCGTCACATTCCACCAGCAGCAGATTAGAGTTCTAGTCGCTCCTCGTCCTTGCTAGCACTTAGTGTTGTCAGTCTTTTTCTCTTTAGCCAGTCTAGTGGTTGTGTAGTAGTGTCTTACTGTGGTTTTAATGTGCTTATCCCTGATGATCAAAGATTAAGCATCTTTTCACATGCTTACTGGCCATTCATATATCCTTTGTGAAGTGTCTGTTCAGCTTTCTTGTACTTAAAAAAATTGGGTTATTTGTCTTTACATTACTGATATTTAAGAGTTCTGCATATATATTCCAGAAACAAGTTCTTAGGTATATATATTTCAAATGTTTTCTTCCAGGACTTCCCTGGCAATCCAGTGGTTAAGACTCCGCGCTTCCACTGCAGGGGGCATGGGTTTGATCTCTGGTTGGGGAACTAGGATCCTGCATGCCACGGGGTGTGGCCAAAAAGAAAAATTTTCTCCCATTCTGTGCCTTTCCTTTCCCTTTTTGTAACAGTCTCTTATGAATAGCAGGTGTTTTTTAATTTCAACATCCCAGTGAACTTTTTATTGCCTCATTCCTGAGTAGGAGCATATAACTGAGGCAGGATTACAAGACAGAGAAATGCCAGCAACATAAGAAGAGGCCCAGAGGAACAGGGAAAATGACCCTGGGTAGGACAGAGATGATTCCCGAGACAGAGATCCTAAAACCCGCCGCCGTGTGATCAGCTCAGGTGTGAGGCAGCACGGTGTGGCCCTGCCCGTGCTAGGCTTGCCCGGGCATGGCAATTGGTTGTCCGTGTTGGTCTAGCTGTCTGCGTGGGCAGCTCTGGTGCTGTGGCTTCCTGGGCTCCGCAGGCAGTGCCAGTGATCCTGCAACTCCTGTCAGCCCAGTCCTGGAGGATGGGCTGGGAGAGTAGCCACCTTCCTGCTCCCAGGGCAGGGGCTGGCTATTTCCTTCCTTCCCATGAGGCTCTTCCTGTGTCGTTCCCCCAAGGTGAGAACTTGAGCCTCTTGGGAATGGGGTGGGGACAGAGCCAGCCACTCATCACATTATATCTTCATTTTCAGTGTCTAAGAGCACATTGTGGGGGCTTCCTGAGATCAGTGTCCCCAGGGGTGTATTTTGCATCCGTAACTCAGGATGCCAGGAGGAAGGGCCAATCATAACAAGAAAGAATTTTGACAATTAAAAGTATGTATAGAGCCTTCCCTGGCCATCATTAAGACTCCACACTTCCAATGAGGGGGCCCGGGTTCAATCCCTGGTCAGGGAACTAGATCCCCCATGCCATGACTAAGAGCCTGTATGCAGGAACGGGGATCCCGCGTGCCTCAACTAAGACCCAGTGCAGCCAAATAAATAAATAAATATTTAAAATTAAAAAAATAAAAGTATATATAAAGAAATTAATTCAGAAAATGGAAAAAAGACACAGAAAATCCAAGAGAGAATTTAAGAGACATGGAGGATAAATCCAGGATTCATCTAACAATACAAATTCCAGAAACATACGCAGAGAACAGGAAGGTGTCAGATTATCAAGTAAACATCATAGCCACTTCTCAGGGTGGGGACTTCAGACTGAAAGGCCCCCAGAGCCATGAGCAAAAGGGGTTTCAGAGGAACAAAGAGGAGGTGCTGCAAACGTCCAGAAAACCTGTAGAGTCAGAGCCTGGCCCAAACTCCTCAACCTTAGCTTGGGACAGAAGACACATGACAAGGTCTTCAGCACTGCTGGGGGAAGAGATGTAAGCCCGGGGCCCTGGGGTGTGAGGGTGTGGATGCCTCTGGCTGGGTAACAGCCTCTCAGGAAGTTACTGGAGTGTAACTACTGAGCGAGCCCTGTGCAGCGTGGCTGTGTGTCGGGGCCGAGGGGTCAGCCTTTAGCTGCCTCTGTTTCCCTTTTGAGTTCAGAACATTGAGAACCAAGAGATGGAGTGGAGGAGGCTGCCAGGAGAATGGGGGCCTGAGCTGGGCGGGTCCCCAGGACTGGGTGGCCCCAGTCACAGGACTGAGCTGGCAGCCTCACCTGGAAGCCCGTGAGTCTGAGAGAGGTGGGGCAGGGAAACTGAGGGCAGCTCCCACTCCAGCCCCCTGGGAGAAGGCCGAGTGGGGCAGGGGATCGTGGGACTCTCACCCTGATGGGAGCTCTTGAGCTGGGGAAGGAGGTCCTTTCCAGCAGGAGTAAACCAGGAGAGAGGATGAGGGCATCCAGGAATACCGAGGACCGCCTAGGGGAGCTGTGAGTCTCGGGCCTGGATGCTGGCTGTGAGGCAGCCCAGGGAGAGACCAGATGGGCATGGAGACTGAGGGCCCTGGAGGGACCATACCCCAGGAGAAGAAAGGGTCACATTATGGGGTGTGTCCTGGGAAGCAGACACCACTCAGGAAACAGGAGAGAACCAGAGAAGGGGCGGCGAGAGAGACAGAGAATTGAAAACTCTGGGAGAAATGAGATGGGAACCGTCATAATCGTTCGCTGTTGGGTGAGCCGTGAATCACTTTATTGTTGTAATAGTTTATGGACTTTTGGGTTCAGCCCGTGGGTGAGGCTTACACAGCCAGGGGAGTGGAGCCGTGAGCCCCGTGTCGGGGGTGTGGGGTGGGGCTGCTCAGGAAGCCGGCAGGTAGCGCGGAGGGAAGAGTGGCGTGTTGTTTAGAGAGAGACATAGACGGAACCAACAACAGAACTGCTGGGAGGGGTGCTTCTGAGCTCATGGGCCTGGTGTCTCTCCTTGTGGGTCCACTAGCAGCTCTGTCTGTGCAGAGCAAAACCCCACAGGACCACAGGGGAGAGGGACAAACCTACGTCCACGGTGGGAAGAGCCCTCCGATGTCCTTCATGCAGCGTTACAGGTCCCAGTCCCACTCTTGACCTCGTCCTCCGCTAGGTCCTCTGCGTCCCTCCTGCCCTCAGCGTGCCAGTGGGTCTTTGCTGGCCCCACCGTGCTCTTTTCACCACCAGCTCTTTTTGTTCCAGGAGCTGCTCCAGGAGTTTGAATCTGAAATGCAAAAGCGGGAGCACGCGTTCCGCCTGCAGGCTGACAGCATGAGCAATGTGGTCCTAGCACACGAGCTCAAGGTAGAGGGCGCCCTCGGACTGTGATCATTTCCTCAGCAGAAGTGAGAAGCCCCTTGCGAGTTAGGGTTCACATGAAGGCCTCCCGCTTTGTACGTGGGCCTCGATCTCTGCCACACAGAGTTGGGGGTGACATGCAGGTGACATGCTTGCCACTGTGCCTGCCAGGGCCCCGGTCAGGAGTGATGGCCACTCTGCCCAGCCAGAGGAACGCTTGTGCCACCAGTCCAGGTCTAGTTACCTGACCTTGAGGAAGTGTCTCCCTCTGGAGAAACCACCACCCCGCAAACTCTGTCCTTGGCCTGTGTACTCCCGTGACACCTCGGAATGGGCCTGTGAGGAGGTGCCACTCATCCCCCTGTTTTCAGGAGGAGGCCTGTCTGCAGTTGGTGCTCCCAGCCGTGGTGCCGGCTCCCCTCCGTGAACAGGACTTCTCTAAAGCACTGGCCCCAACATGGCCAGGGCACACATGAGGAGCACGCATGCCTGGCCTTTAGCACCGAGACAGGGAGCAGCCTGGAGGGGAGGGGGAGTTGTGCCGGGGACAAGGAAGCAGGGTTGATGCCTGGCCCGGCCCTGCTGCCCCAGCTGGTCACATCTGGGCAGCGTCTAGCCAGGTGTTAGTAGTAAGATCGACACCCTGCACTAGTGGTCAGCAAGGTCCCTCCTCTAGGCTGCCAGCCTCCCCACAGGGCTGCAGTCCAGGGGGCAGCACCAGGCCCTGCCTGACCCCTCTGCGGAGTCTCCCTGACTTTCCCCTGGAGGAATGCACCCAGGGCCAGTAGGACCTTGAGGCTGGGGCTGCCTCACAGTGACACCGCCACCACCCCCGCCCCGAGGCCACTTTGAGGACTTCTGAGCACCAGGGGAGAGAGAGCAGGCGGGATGTGCAGGGCCAACCTGTGCCTCACAGTGCAGTGGGCACTCCTGTCAGAGGAGCAGGGGACAGGGGTGGGTGAGCCAGGGCATGCCCCACTCCCATCTCCAGCTGCCACGAGTCGGTTCTGGTCCCCTGAACACCTGCCCCTTGAGGGCATCACAGGTTATACACAGAACTGATTTGGGGGCAGCAGTACCATCACCTCTGCATTATAGTCGAGGAAGCTGAGGCCCAGAGAAGCTATTTAAAAATTGAATGTGTGGCTGGGGTTTGAGTGGGGTCACTCAGCAGGGAGCCACGTTCGTACAGCCTCCATCTGGCTGTGTGATTCCAGTATCAAATCATGCCCGAGTCGGGTGCTGGGGTACGACGGGGACTCACACGGGGCCCGTGCTCTCAAGGTTGTGGGAGCACGTGAGGAGACTCACTGTTCTATTGCTTCTCAAATTCCAGTTTTCCTTCTCTCCCAGTTCTGATAAAATGGTAAGGCTTACCTCTAGCACCTCAGTTTGTTCCACTTATATCCTTATTTTGAATTCTTCTCTTTCAAAGATTAAACTGCTGAACAAAGAGCTCGTGGCCCTGAGAGAGGCCGGGGTGAAGGCTGCGGAGTCCCTGCAGAGCGCCGAGGCGGTGAATGCAGAGCTGGAGGATAGGCTGCAGCACAGAGACTGGGAACTCAGGGACCTGGCTGCCGTGAAGGACGCCCGGTGCGGAGTCTCGCCATCTCCCTGTGGGCGGAGGTGGCCAATGCGCCCAATGTTTTGCATGGTCTGGACTCCAGCCTGGAGGCATCTGCCTGTTCTGGCTTTTTCCAGGCCGGCTTTGCTGTAGCCCCTTACCTGCTTTTTCCACTAATATTTGATTCTTTCAGGATAAAAGACTTAGAGGGTAAACTTCACTCTGTGCAGCTCACCAAGAAAAAAGAAGAGGAGACGTTTAGGAGGAAGTGAGTGTTTCTGGCTCCAGTGTCAGCGTAGGGAAAACGTTCCCTGATCCCCTTGGGGGCAGACCCAGCCCTTCTGTGGGACTGTTAGCTGGGTCAGGCCTGCTCTTCCAGGGTCTCCCCTCACTTTTCAGTTCAAATTAGTATATTTGTGTGTGTTTGGAGGAATATCATCAAAACACTGAGAATTACAGAACACGCCTTGTAAAATGAATTGCTGAAAGCCGTCCAGATTGACACTTAGAGCCGATATACTTGACCCGTTGAAACAAGTCTTGGGAGCAGGATGCACACAGATGCTCCGTGTCCTCACACACTGCGTGACCCCGCAGAGTCGTGTGCAGCCCAGGTGGCATTATTTACGGAGCCAAGGTGACAAGAAACCTGTGTTCCTTGGTTCCTTGGTGTGGGCTGGGGTGTCCATGCCCTGGAGTCTTGGTGTTTGCCTTTTGAAAGTAACTAACCAATGGTCACAGAATAATGCAGTGCAGAAATAACTCCCTCCCTTCACTAGCTGTCATGATCAAACTTTTGTTGTGATTTGGTGAAAAAGAAAGGTATATCCTGCCAGAAACTAATGGGTACAGCAACTGGCATGAGTATAGTTTTTTGCTACTAGAAGGTGGAAAATACTCAACAGTTTGCAAGGTGAGTAAGATGAAGATTGATTGTAATTGGAATGAAAAGTACGGCATGCGACTTGATTAAATAAGGCTTAACCATCTCATTGAACAATGCTGATGGAATCTGAAAGAAATCATGTGGAATTACATTTTTTAGGGCTTTTTACTCTTCATCGAAACCAAATAGAATAAAAGCATAAAACATCATGGACATCATGTCAGCTGTCAGCGACACCCAACAGTGTATTTTCGAGACGAATGTTCTGTTGACAGAGTTCCAGTAGGTTTGGCATCTCTAGCGAAGGACAGACATGCAGCCTGCATCCCGCGGCCCCCAGTTCTGGGAAGCCTCAGATTCCGGGTTGAAAGCAGCCCAGCAAATGGGGTAGCTGCGAGGCCAGGGCAGTTTACACCTGCCTTCTGCTTCCCGAGTCCGTACGGCTTCTGCTGGTGGCCCTTCACTGAAGCACATGTTCTGGGGTCTTTCTCCCATGGACTGTGAGCTTGGGAGGGCTGGGGCCCGGCGTCTGAGAATCTCTCAGTCAGTGTTTTTGTGTGAGGAGTGAGGAGCAGAGAGAAGCGGGCAGAAGTGCCCTTCAGGAGGACACTCATGCAGCACTCCTGCAGAATGAGGAAGGTTCTAGGCTCGGGGGTCCTGAGCAGGGCCTATGTGAGCCACTGGGGACCTCACTGTGTTTCAGGCATGAGGAGCTGGACCGTCTGGCCAGGGAGAGGGACACGGTGCTGATGGCAGCGAAGAGCGCCCATGCGGAGCAGCTGCAGGCGGTAGAGGCCAGGGCCCTGGAGCTGCAGGTGAACTGCGAGAACCTCGAGGTGCAGCTCCGCAGGGCTGAGTGGAGGCAGGCGGACACCACCAAGGAGAAGGACGCCGCCATTGACAAGTGAGCTGCGGCTGAGGGCCTGGCTGCCTAGTTAACCTGTTTCAGATGAAGGGAAGTGGGCACAGGCTGTTGGGAGTCACTCCTGCAGCTCCCGTCACTGTTGTTGTTGTTGTTTTAATTTTATTTATTTATTTATGGCTGTGTTGGGTCTTCGTTGCTGCGTGTGGGCTTTCTCTAGTTGGCGGCGAGCGGGGGCTACTCTTCATTGCGGTGCACAGGCTTCTCATTGCGGTGGCTTCTCGTTGTAGAGCACGGGCTCTAGGGCGCGTGGGCTTCAGTAGTGGTGGCTTGTGGGCTCGAGCAGACGCTCAGTAGTTGTGGCACACAGGCTTAGTTGCTCTGCGGCGTGTGGGATCTTCGCAGACCAGGGCTTGAACCCCTGTCCCCTGCATTGACAGGCGGATTCTTAACCACTGCGCCACCAGGGAAGCCCCTCCGTCACTGTTTTTAACCATTCTCTTTTTTCATTTTCCTTTATTTGAAAGTATGTGGTTAGTATGTGTGGATGTATGTATGAATGTGTGCATTTATTTATTTGTGGTAAATACACATAGCATACAATTTACCATCTTAGCCATTTTTAAGTTCAGTGGCATTAAGTACATTCACAGTAGTGCAACCATCACCCCATTCGTCTCCAGAACTCTTTTCTCTGTAAAACTAAAACTGCCCATTAAACAGTAACTCCCCATCCCCCTCTCCCAGCCCCTGACACCAACCATCCTACCTTCTGTCTCTGTGAATTTGACTACCCTAAGGACCTCACATGAGTGCAATCCTACAGTGTCTGTCCTTCTGTGACTGGCTTGTTCCACTCAGTGTGATGGCTTCAAGGTTCATCCACGTTGTAGCGGGTGTCAGAATTTCCTTCCTTTATAAGGCTGAATAACGTTGCATTGTTTGTATAGAACTACATTTTGTTTATCAGTTCATCTGCTGATGGCCATTTTGGTTGTTTCCACCTTTTGGCTGCTGTGACTAGTGCTACTATGACCATGGGTGAAAAAATATCTGCTCAAGTCTCTTCTCAGTTCTTTTGGTATGTACGCAGAAGTGGAGTTGTAGGTCATACGGTAACTCTATGTTTAACTTTCTGAGGACCTGCCGAACTGTTTTCCACAGTGGATGCACCATTTTTCACAAAGGTTCTAGTTTCTCCATAAACTAGTTTCTTTTTGTTTTTTTAAATCAAAAACCATTCTTTACAATTATTTTTTATTTTTTTGGCCACACTATGCAGCTTGCAGGATCAGTTCCCCAACCAGAGATTGAACCCGGGCCCTCGGCAGTGAAAGCACAGAGTCCTAACCACTGGACTGCAGGGAATTCCCAACTAGTTTCTTTTTAAACCCAGTTTTCTTTTTCGGCATCTTAACAGGCCATGACATGTAAGCCACTCTGTCCCACTGTGCCTGGTGTCTGCAAAGGGCCACTGTAACTGAAGTCATAATTGAACTCAGCCTTTTGGCGGCCGGTAAGGGAGTGATCTTTAGAGAAGCTGTGTTTACAGAAGGCAATGAAGATAAATAAGTCATTTATAGAGCCTACTGTTTAGCAACTGGCTTTTCTCCTTTGTTTGGAAAATATTTGTCTTTTTTTTTTTTTACAGAGAATTCTCTGCCAAGTTATATTTCTACTTACGGGGAAAATGGCTCTTAAACTATAAAATACCAGGAAGTTAAAATTTATTCAGGATAGCTTCCTTAGAGTCACACGTTGTATTGTTTGATCTGTTAAACGCAGGCAGCGGTAGCTGGAGGGGTGAGGCAGCTCAGTCTGACGGGCATGTGTTTCCCCAGCCTCTCCTCCGCTTGGACAGGCTCTCCCTGGGCCCTTCTCACGGATGGCGACTCAGATCCCAATATCCGGGTGCACAGAACTTCCTGCAGGCAGGCCTCCTTCCTCTGCTCTCACCTCTTGGCATGTCCACCCTTGCGTTCCTTCCTGTTCTTCCGTGGGACCAGTCAAGTGGCCATGACAAGCAGCATCATTGGGTTCCCAGGAGAAGTCTTAGTGTCTGTATCAGTGTCTTTTCATTCCCAGACATACTCTTTATAAATCAGCAACAAAACGGCCCATACTGTGAGCTTGCTGTCTCTTTGGGCCTATTTGTGATAGTTTTCCTGAGACCATTGGTTTGTGGATGGCAGAGTAGAGAAATGATGACCTGAGACAGTGTTGTGAGAACCATGTGTGTCCGTGCAGGTGTATAACCTATCACATGGAATATGGTGCACTTTAACCTCCTAGTACCCAGAGGTAAGATGCAAAAAAAAATAGGTGAAATTAACTCCAGGGGACTTCCCTGGTGGTCCAGTGGTTGAGATTCCATGCTCCCAACGATCGGGTTCAATTCCTGGTCAGGGAACTAGGTCCCACATACTGCAACTAAGAGTTCACATGATGCAGCTAAAGATCCTGCGTGCCGTAACTAAAAAGATCCCGCATGCTACAGCTAAGACCCAGCACAGCCAAATAAATAAATGAATATTTTAAGAAAGAAAAAAAAAATTAACTCCAATAACATTATATCTAACTCAGTATACAGTAAGTCCCCTACATATGGATGAGTTCCGTTCCGAGTACACGTTCCTAAGTCCGATTTGTTCATGAGTCCAACAAAGTTAGCCTAGGTACCCAACTAACACAATAGGCTATATAGTAATAGGTTGTAATAGGTTTATAATACTTTTCACACAAATAATACGTAAAAAACACACAAACACAAAAAATAAAACATTTTTAATCTTATAGTATGGTACCTTGAAAAGTACAGTAGTACAGTACAACAGCTGGCATACAGGGGCTGGCATCAAGTGAATAGGCAAGAACAGTTACTGACTGGAGGAGGGAGATGAGGTGGGAGGCGGTAGAGCTGAAGGATCGTCAGCAATTGGAGATGGAGGGCAAGCTGCAATTTCATCTACACGTGACCTTAATGGCACAGGTTCTGGTTCCTTGCTGGGTTCAATTCTATCTACCCTCTTAAAGAAACGATCCAGTGATGTCTGGGTCGTAGCTCTTCTTTTCTCGTCATAGATGACATGGTAGCACTGGATTGCATTCTGAACGGCTGCTGCAACCTTCGTATACCGTTCTACGTTTGGGTCCTGTGCCTCAAATACTATCAGTGCCTCCTCAAATAAAGAAAATCCCTTGCCATTTCCTGCGTCGTGAATCTCTTCAGTTCTTCAGTTACTTCTTCATCTTCGTGTTTCTCTTCGTCCTTTCTCTGGGTCTCCAATTCCATCAGGTCTTCATTAGTAAGCTCCACGTTCACATCTTTGAAACTTCGCAACTTGAAGGTTCATATGTAGGGGACTTACTTTAACCAAAATGCCATCTTGTTACATATCGTTAATAAGTAATCAATATAAAGTTATTGAAGAAGGATGACTAAACTTGCCTGAAAAAAATATTATTGAGATATTTTGCATTTTTTGGTGCTAAGTTTTGAAGGCACATCTCAATTCAAATTGGCCACATGCCTGGGAGCCCCATGTGGCCCATGGCCCAGTGCTGGGCAGCGCTGGTCCGAATGCTGGTCGGAGGCCAGGACTCAGTGAGGGCGAGCTCTCTGCTCTCCAGAACACAGGCCTGCTTGTGCTGGCTTGGTCTTGGCAAAGTGGAGCAGGAACCAGGGTCCCATTCATGGACACATGCAAAGCCTGCTGTGTGCAGATCATCTCATGGGAATTCGTTAGAATTAAAAATATGGTTCTCGAGCTCCAGCACCTTCTCTTATAGTTGGGGAAGCCCAACACACATGGAATTACGAAGAATCAGATCAGGGACTGTAATGGGAAGCTCAAATTGGATGTCCTGCTTGATGTGTGAGGCCTGGGCAGTTGACTTCCCAGGGCCGCCAGCTGCTCCTCTTTCCCACCCGGAAAATCAGATAAGGTCCAGTTACAAAGCACCTCCTAGCCGATGTCCTTCGGCCTCGGAGCAGAGTTGCAATTGAGTAGGTAGAGGGGAAGGAGTGCTTTGGAATTCCAGGGCAGGCCAGGCATCTCGTGTTCTTTCGTCTTCCAGCGACACACAGATCGGAGGAGAGCCTTTCATTTCCCTCTGTCACGTCAGACATGGGGCACTCGAGGCTCCAGGGCTAAGTGTCTGGTGGGGCACAGCCAGGGTGAAGCCCGGATGCTGTGGGCAACCAGCCCACCCGCACACACTTCCCGGTGTGGACTTGGCTCCAGGTCGGTGCCTGGGTTGGGGGCCAGCTTTGTCACAGGTTCCTGGGCCCCCACCTGCTACTTTCTCACCCCGACAACTACATGGGACCAGAGCAGGTGCTGCCCCAGAGAGAGGGTGCTGGGCAGACCCGGAGGGGAGCAGCTCCAGCCCCCATTCTGACACCAGCACTGTGTCTTAGCTGGACAAGTTCTGCAGTTTCCAACTTTTTTTTGTGGCCCCTTGTGATATTAGGATGAGCTTAGTTAAGAGTCAGTATGACTCTGGACATACTGTGCTAGAAGTAATTCATTTAAATTATATGGGCTTCCCTGGTGGCGCAGTGATTTAAGAATCCACCTGCCAATGCAGGGGGCCCAGGTTCAATCCCTGGTCAGGGAACTAGATCCCACATGCGTGCCCCAACTAAGAGTTCACGTGCCACAACTAAGGAGCCCACGAGCCGCAACTAAGACCTGGCGCAACCAAATAAATAAATAAAATAAAAATAAATATATATTTTTTAATTATTAAAAAAAAAAAACCCCAGCACACCGGCCTTGGCGTTTAGGCCTGTTTAAGCTGAAATGTTTAAAGAAGCTTCCCACGAGGGAACCTGCTCCCTTCTCCTTCCCATCTCTGCCCATGTTCGGATGGAGCTTTGTCTGAGACTCAGGGCAGCTGCACTCGGGACTTTGATCCAAGGCCTTATCGGCTGACAGCCATTTGCCTTCCCACAGCTCGTCCACCTCTGCACTGCACTCCGTGGCCCACCTGTGGGCCTGTGGCTCTGGGCAGTGGCCAGTGAGTGATCACAGCATTTACCCCACAGCATGCTGAGTGCAGATTAGGAGGGAAACAGGCCAGGGCTGCAAATAAGGTGACCACCCTGCGAGCTTTGTGTGGTTAATATCATGGCTACTCTAGTCAATATTGTTAGGTGTTCTTTCTAAAGTTTCTCTTCTTGGGAGATTTATCATATTTTTGGTGATTCTTCCAAGGAATGTAAAGGGTTTCTGTAGAACCTTATCTTGCTGTTCAATTTGGAGATATGTGTTGAATGTCTCTATGTGGAAGGGCTCTGCTGGGCATGGCAAGGGGTGCCCAGGTGAGTCAGAATTCACTGGTTCAAAACCGTTGGCTCGGGCTTCCCTGGTGGCACAGTGGTTGAGAGTCCACCTGCCGATGCAGGGAATGTGGGTTCGTACCCCGGTCCGGGAGGATCCCACATGCCGCGGAGCGGCTGGGCCCGTGAGCCATGGCCGCTGGGCCTGCGCGTCCGGAGCCTGTGCTCCGCAACAGAAGAGGCCACGACAGTGAGAGGCCCGCGTACCGCAAAAAAAAAACAAAAAAAAAAACAACCATTGGCTCTGAGAGACACGCCCTGGCACACATTTCCCCGCGCACCTGGCGTGGGCTTGGCATTCTGCAGGTGTTAGTCGATGCTTGGGTTGGTGGGAGGGATGGGTGTGTATTTCTTCTTGGGTTGGACCATTTCTTAATCTAGGCAAGGAAGCCTCTGCCCCGATGAGTGTGAAAGAGACCCTGATCTGTAGCATTTCCTTTGAGGGCTGTGTGCATGTGTGTGTGTGTATTTGTTGTAAAAGAGAGCTCTAGTGAGAATCACGCCCACATTCACGTTGCTTCCCTTCTTTGTTTAGACTTCGGGAAGATGCATCAGCTCTAAAATCTGGCTGGGATGCCCAGATTGCTCAACTTTCCAAGGAGATGATCTCCAAAGACCTCCAGGTTCAGGCGCTGCAGGAAGAAGAGGTGAAGCTGAAGGCACAGCTGGCCAGATGCCAGCAGGACATTGGAAGGTACCATGTGGTGGGGGAAGGGGATGAAGATGGGGCGGCGGGGTGGGTGGTCAGAGGAGGCCTTTCCCACAGAGCGCGGTTCTCGGTCTGCACCAGGGCTGTAAAAGTGTGTGTGCCATTTGGTCCTGTGTCAGGAATCACCTCTGAGGTCTTTTGTCTGACTGTTAGTGTCTTTTCCTATCAGTTGGAATGAGCACTTGGCTAAAGATAATATTCTCTTTCTTGAGAAATCATTGAAATATAATAAATGTCCCAATTTTAACTGTACAATTGATGAATCTCGACAAATATGTACATAAGTAAGCAGTATAACCACTACTACAGTCAGGATGTAAAACCCGAAGCCCGAAGTCCCCTCCCACTTCGGCACCTGCCAGGATGCTTTCTGTCACTGTGGGTTTCTCTTGATCTGGAATTTCATCTGCGTGGAATCCTACTGTTTATAGTCTTTTGTGTCTGGTTTCTTTGGATATTTATTTGAATATTCAGGTTTTCTATTTTGTGTGTGTGTGTCGCTTTTGGTAATTTGTATCTTTCCATGAGTTTGTCCATTTCATCTAATTGTTGACTTTATTGGCATAAAATTGTTTATAGTATTTCTTTATTGTCCCTCTAATATGTGTCAAATCTGCAGCAGTGTCCTCTCTCCTTCTTGATACTGGTGACTTGTATTGTCTCTTTTTTCCTCCATCAGTCTAGCTAGAGATTTATCCATTTTACACATCTTTCCAAAGAGCCGGCATTTGGTTTCATTGATTTTTCTCAATTGTTTTTCTGTTTTCAGTTTCACTGATACCTGCTCTTATCCTTACTATTGTCTTTCTCCTGTTTCCTTTGCTTTAATTTGATGTTCTTTTGATAGCCTCTAAGGCTTTCCCCACAAGGTCTCAGCTGCCAGGAAGCCTGGTGGGTTTTTTATTTCAGACATTTCACTTTTCATTTCTCTCCTCATTGTGTGTGTGGTTGCCTTTAATCTCTGAACATATTTACAGTAGCTGTTCTAAAGTATTTTTCTGCTGATTACATCACCTCTGTTGAGGGTCTGTTTCTGTGGCAGCCAGGTCCCCCAAGTAAGTGGGTCTCACTCGGCTGGAATCAAGGTGTCGGCCGGGCTGCCCTCTCTTCTGAGGCTCGGGCTCCCCTTACCAGCTCATCTAGGTTGTCGGCAGAGGTCACTTCCAGCAGCTGTGGGTCTGATGTCTGTTTCCTTGCCGGCTGTCAGCCGGGGTTGTCCTGGCCACGTGGTCCTCTCAGCACGGCCAGCAGGAGAATCTCCCTGCAGTGGGCAGGATGGAGCCTTACTTGGTGTCCCCTGTAGAAGGTGTTACCATCCCGCCCTGGTCACAGCCCTGCTCACCGGGGAAGAGGCCTTCCAGCGATCTTCACCCTGCATTGCTCTGTGTGGCTGACGAGAAGCCTCGTGCGGGTCCGGTTCACTCCCCCACGCACTTTTCTTCCATCCCAGCCGGCGGTCTGTACCTTCCCCATGGCGTCTGAAGCCCCTCCTGTCCAGCACTCGGAAGCTTTCAGGCAGAAGGCGCATATCCCTCTCCAGCCATGGTGGATTTCCTCCTATTTCCGTGGTTATTTCCTCCTTCCATTCTGATTTCTCCCAGCCCCCTGGTAGATGGACGCTGGTCTTCTGAGTTCTGTTTGACCTTTCAGCGCACTGTTGACTATCGAGCTCTGTCTGCTCTGCTGTGAACCCTCTCGCGTTTCTCTAGTGCAACCATTTTCTTGTTTGTCTGAGTTTGCTGCCTTTCTTCCTGTCTCCTCTTACTGAGTTTGACCTCCTCTCCCACAGTGCTGGGTTTCTCAGTATTGGGAGACCCGGCCGCCTGCTCCTCTCTGAACCTGGGCCTGTGTGAAGGTGTCAGCCAAGCCCGTGAACACGGCTGGCCTGGGGGCCCAGGAGGAGCGCCTCCCACCTCAGCTACGTCACAGCCCAAAGGGACCTCAGGAAAACGTTCAAGTTGGTGGTTTTCACCCCCGCAGGTACAAACAGCAGCTGTCTCTGGCAGTAGAGAGGGAGCAGAGCCTGGAGCGTGACAAGGTGCAGTTGGAGCTGGACTGGCAGCGCCGCTGCGAGGGTGTCGAGCGGGAGCAGTACCGGCGGGCTGAGGACTTGATTCAGGGCCTAACCGCGGCCAGAGACCAGGTCTCTGCTCCCCAGGGCTGTCTGACTTCTTTCTGCAGGAGGAAGGGCTGGGAACGTCCACTGAGGTGCATGGAGCCCGGCTTGGGCCCTCACTGAGTTATTCTTTGCATTTGAAAACACTCAGCCTCACTGAGCAGTTTGATTTATAACAACAGGACTTAAAGTGATAAGATGAGTCTCTGCCCATAGCCTTTCTCTAATGGCCAGTGCAGCTGCCTCTGGAGCTGGATCAGCGATTGCTGTGCTCTGCCGGCTCTGATGGCCACGTATTTGCTGGGGTTTCTCACCCGAGTGTCTGCTGTCTGCTTCCCCGCAGGATGGGGAGCTGGTCTGGACCCTGAAGGTGGCACTGCTTCCTTGTAATCCTCCCAGGATGAACTGAGTCTGTGTTTTCCCCAGGTTGCTGCCAAGTTGCAGGAGACAGAGCGGGTGCTGTGTGGCCAGGAGGTGGTGCTGAAGGCCGTGACCCGAGAGAGAGACCAGGCTGTGCAGGCGCTGCGGACACGCAGACTCCACCCTGAGGAGGAGGCGCAGGTGAGGGGCCACCTCCTGCTGAGCCTCCGCACGGCTCTTCCTCCCAAGCCCCTTGGAGACACCCACTCCCCCAGCCAGAGGGAAAATATGCCAGATAGAACCAGCGCTGGAGGCAGGTCTTTTCAGCCCTATTTCTTTTAAAATGACTGTTTGCACAAACAAGGGTGAGGCTGAGCCTCAACCAGTTAATGGGAGTCTACACTCAATCTTTGTATCTTCAGCATCTGAAATATCAAAAAACCCCAAATTCAGATATTGCACCGTGGCAGACAGTAACACGAAGAACCAAGAGGTTAGAGCTTTATCCCAAAACACACTTCTTCATACGTGGTGAGTAAGCCATGCAACATGCGACGACGGCCGTTCCTCTCATAAAGCACAGACTTCCTTACTGCTTTGCACTGGCCAGAGCCTGATACTGTGGGATGCCTGCGGGTTGAATGGTGGCCCCAAAAGACATGTTCCGGTCTCAGTGCCTCGGGATGGGACCTTCCTTGGAAATAGAGTCTTTATGGATGGAATTAGTTAAGATGACATCACATGGGAGCAGGGTGGGCCCAACCCAATAGGACTGGTGTTCTTAGAAAAGAACACACATGAAGACAGACACAGGAGGAAGGCCATGTGACGACAGAGGCAGAGAGCAGAGCCTTGTGTCTGCAGGCCGAGGACTAGCGCCAGTAAAACCTGAAGCCAGAAGTGGCAGGATTTGACTCAGAGTTGCAGAGGGGGCATTTGCTTCCACTGAGGGGGACCCTTGGCGCAGGCCTAGAGTTTGGCATTACAGTGAACACAGCCCATGTCTTGCCTTGCCTCTTGCCTTGTCCCCCGTCCATCCAGGCCTCCAGAGGGAAGCCCTGTCACCGGGCTGCTAGGAAATCTGGGCAACCCGCAAGGAGAAGTGCCTTCCAGAGCTGCACCAGCAGAGCGCAGCCCGAGCCTGTCTCAGACATGACCTTCCTGGTTCAATGGCCCATTGTTTCAGTAGTCTGACCTCTGTCCATTTGTGGAAAGTCACTTACCCGGTCGTCCAGGATAATGGAGCCACTGAAATCCTTAGGATGTCTGCAGGGGTGCTGGCCTCTTCCCACCTGTCCAGCTGTCCACCTGCAGAGGGAGGATGGATGTGGCACAAGCTGCGTCTCCAGGTGTCCACCCAGCCCTGCTTGTGCCTATGTGCGGGAGTGCAGGTCGTAGCTCATGTGTCCTTGCTGGGAGGACTCGTGCTCACTGCGGGTGGAAGGGGGCCCTGGGGCCTCACTGCGACCTCTGTGGCTGGCACTTGCCCGCAGTTGGTGCTAGGTTGACCTAGCGTTCACCTGGTGGAGGTGGGCTCCTGCCAGCCATGCCATGTGGGCAGTGACTGTCCTCTCTGCACAGGTGACTGCGCAGCCCCCAATCTGGCCACCCTCAGAAACCTCAGGAGCTTCCGAAACACACCCCTCTGAGTCCCAGCAGGACCTACTAGGCCCGATGCCTTAGGGGTTGAGCTCCGAAAGACGAGTCTGTTAACAAGCCCCTGGGGAGATTCACCTGTCAGCCAGTCGTCAGGTTTGGGAGCACCGGTGTTCCCAGGTGGGGCTGACCCCAGCCTCCAGAGTCACCTGTGGTCCTGGGGGCTCACAGCAGGTGGTCTCTGCATGGGTGCCTTCCCTAGGACACATAGAGAAAGCAAATGCCTCTTTTTTTTTTTTTTTATCAATGAGCCCCCACCCCAATTTTTCGTTGTCGTATTTTCCCCCCAGGCTGGCAATTAAAAGAAGACATGTGTCTCCAAGCACCAGCTCGGCTGGTCAGGGAGGCCTCTCATGGCTGGTTGCCTTGTTAAGTAAACAGGGGCTTTAGAAATGGTCTAGGGGTCAGAAACAAGTGCCCCGCCCATCCATGCAGAGTGGGGAGATGCAGTGGAGGCACCTGCGAATGTGAGCTGGCGTGGCGGTCTTGACAGAGATGTGGCTTCCAAGCCAGGACCCAGGGTGGGGCAGAATGCTGCACAAGTTCCTGGCTGACCCAATGGAATGAAGTTTTTTGAATCCTGCAGCTAATAGCAAAACACCTGTGCTCCTGTAGGGGGCCTTAATGCTGGGAACAGGTTAAGGATGTGACCACCTGGTAAAGCGGCAGGTGTGGGCGGGCAGCAGTTGGTGCTGAGTTCTGCAGGGGTGAGCCCTTGGCAAACACTAAGGTAGGAGCAGTGAGGGAATCTGTCATACACCGAAGTCAGAAATAGAGGCCGCCAGGGAGCGAGACACTGTGCTTCCTGGGGAGCGATGAGCCCATCACAGATTCCACTGTTCAGATGGACAGGCTCTAGGCTTTGGCCACATCTTCTCCCTCGCTTGGTACTAGTTCCGAGCACGGAGCCTCAGCAGAGCCGTGGTGATCACCCCACGGAGACCAAGGCACCACCGTCGGGCAGGCATTACCAGGGCAGAGACGCAGCCACGGCCGCAGGGGCAGAGGATTCGCCTTGCAACTGGGCTGCACTGCGGCTTTGAGGTGGATCCTGTTGTTCAGGACAAGGAAGCTGAGGACCTGAGAGGAGTGGTCCCTGCCCCACAGGTGGCAGAGGGAGAATGTGAGTAGCACCAGCCAGCTGCACACTCACGGCCCCGACCACACTGCTGTCTGCCTTAGTGGGAGCAGCCTGAGGCCCTGCCACGGAGAGGGTGGGAAATGGCCCAGTGGGCACAGAGAGGGAGGTCGGGTGTTTGCAGCAGGAGCAGTGGGGCCAGAGCAGTGGCTGGAAGGAGACAGAGCAGGTGCATAGCAGAGCCAGTGGTGGCTTGAAAAGTTGGGAACTGTGAGTAACAGAAGAAATAGCTTCATTCTGAAAGTAAAAATATGTGGCCACTGCAGAAATTTTACAATTTTAGTTCAGCACAGTGTTCTCTGGAGTCAGGTGGGCCCAAGGTTCACCCCAGCTCAACTCCTCCTTGGCCGGACCTCTTGGGTCCCCCGTGGTGCATTAGTGGGAAGTTGGTGACAGCGTGTGTCACGTGCTTGCTCAATGCCAGGGCTGAGCGTCGTGGCCGGGTCAGACCCATGGAGGCCGTGTGCTTGTCTGTCATCAGCGTGTGGCTGTGTGTGGTCAGGTGGCCCCTGAGAGCTCGCGTCTCTGTTTCCTCATCTGTGTGAGGGGTACCCCTGGGAATGCTTGGCCCACTGCGGATGGATGTGAGCTCTGCAGATGTGAGCCAGCATCGCTTGGAACAGAGAAGAGAACATATCGTGTCTGTCTGACACTCAGATGTTTTAGTGTATTTCCTTCCAGCCACCTCTATCTCCATATCTCATGTATGTTCCTGTGCCCATACTGTGTTCATATAGCTCAGGTCATGCTATATAACGTTAATTCTTTTTTAAAGTTTCCATAAATATTTCTCACATCATTAAAATTCTTTAAAAATGCAGGACTTCCCTGGTGGCGCAGTGGTTAAGAATCTGCCTGCCAATGCAGGGGACACGGGTTTGAGCCCTGGTCCGGGAAGATCCCACATGCCACGCAGCAGCTCAGCCTGTGCGCCACAACTACTGAACGTGCGTTCTAGAGTTGTGAGCCACAACTGCTGAGCCCATGCGCCACAACTACTGAAGCCTGCGCACTTAGAGCCCACGCACCACAACTACTGAAGCCCGCATGCTCTAGGGCCTGTGTGCTGCAACTACTGAGCCCACGTGCTGCAGCTACTGAAGCCCATGAACCTAGAGCCCATGCTCTGCAACAAGAGAAGCCACTGCAATGAGAAGCCCACGCACCACGACGAAGAGTAGCCGCCACTCGCCACAACTAGAGAGAGCCCGCGTGCAGCAGCAAAGACCCAACGCAGCTAAAAAGAGAATAAATAAAAAATAAAATTCTTCAAAAATGCAACTTAAATGGTTGTGTACTTTATTGTATGACCATGCCACGGTTTACTTCATCATTCTCTCACTAATGGCCGTTGGGATCATTTGCACAGATTCTTGTAATGCTGCATGGGCATGTTTGTGCGTCTCTGAACTTGTTAGAAGCTCGCGTTGTGTTCACATAGTCTTGGTCTCTCTCAGCAGGACTGGTCAAAGGTCCTTGCAAGCCCGGCTGGTTTGCTTTGCTGGTAAGCAGGATCCAGCAACCAGTCGGAAAGTCAGAAAGTCTCAGGATGGGACCTGGGCCTTGAGTGGGGAGTGAGCATGTGCTGCTTCCTAGGGGAGGACTTTCCTTCCTGCCCATTTGGAGGTTAGTGTGCTGATGGGGCAGCCATGGAGGAGAGGAGCCTGGTGCTTTCTGCAAGCAAACATCCACAGAGGGCTGGGTTGTGCTGGGCCCAGATGCAGAGAACTAGGCAAACCACGGGCTCCCTTCCTCTGTCCCCTCCTCTGGCACCCACTGTACAGGCAGTGTCTGAAGACAGTGGTTTCATAGAATTTGTGTGGTTTTCTAGTTGTTTACAGCCAGAGGGCAAGTCCCGTAGCAGCAAATCCCTCATGGTCAAAGGCAGAAGTCTCTCTTGCCATCATTTTCAAAGGAGATTTTCACTCTGGGTGACAGGTTTTTATTTTCTTTCTGCACATGGTTCCATTGTCTTCTAGATTTCATTGGTTCTCATGAGAAGTTGTCAGTTTCTTGTATTTGTTCTTCTGCAGGAACATAATGTGTCTTTTTTTCCTCTGGTCGCTTTTAAGAGGTTTTCTTTATCATTGTTTTTTAGTAATTTGACCATGATGTGCTGTTTGGTGTAACTTTTTGTGTGTTTATCTTGCTTCAGTTTTCTTGAACTTCTTGGATCTGTGGACTTACGTTTTCATCAAATTGGAAATTTTTTTGCCAACAAGTTCTGAATCCTTTTCTGTCCCCCTCAATGATCTGGGTTAGTGTGTTTCTGCTTCACATTATTCCGTGGTCACTAGAGCTCTGTTGTTATTTGTTCTTTTTGGTCTCTTTCACTCTGTGCTTGAGTTTGAATACTTTCTGCTGCTATGTGTTTATGTTCCCTCATCTTTTCTCCTGTAGTGTCTGATCTGCTCTTAATCCCATCCTAGCCAGTGAATTTTTCCTTCAGACTGTATATTTTCCATCTCTGTAGATGCTATTTGGTTCTTTTTTGATATCTTCCATTTCTCTCTTTATGTTCATGTTTTTCTTTAAATCCTGGAGTATATTTATGGGAACTGCTTTAAAGTCCTTGACTGCCACTTAGCATGATGTCTTCATGGTCCTTCCATGTTGTAGCATGTGTCAGAACATTGTTCCTTTTTCTGGCTGAGTAATATTTCACAGTGTTACCCTTTGTTTATCCATTATCTGTGGGTAGACATTTGAGTATTTCCATTTTGGCTACTATGAATAATGCTGCTCCAAACCTGTGTACAGGTTTCTGTGTGTATGTATGTTTTCAGTTCTCTTAGGTCTATACCTAGGAGTGGAATTGCTGGGTCGTATAATAGCTCTGTGTTTACTTTGTTGAGGAACAGCCAGACTGTTTTCCACAGCAGCTGCACCATTTTACATTTACAAGCCACTGCGTACCTTTACCTTTTACAGTGCACAAGGATTCCATTTTCTTCACATCCTCAGCAACACTTGTTATCGTCTTTTTTATAACTGCCACTCTAATGGGTGAATGATGGGCTTCTGACTAAAAAGGAAGGGTCCCCAAATTTCTCAATAAAAGTTATCTTTGAAAAACCGTGGTCTTGTCTTTATGAAACACAGAAGAAAAAGTTTTTTCATACTTCTGTCAACATTACCCATCTCTAGGACAGGTGACGGGGAGCAGGAACAGGGGGCAGGTGGACGCAGATGCAGCCGGCCTCAGTGCACAAGGGAATCATCGGTTCTTGGCTGTAACCAATTTCTTTTCTTTCTTTTTCTTTTTTTTTTTTTTTCCCGTATTTGACAGATGCTTGTAAGGCATCAAGAAGAAGAAATAAGTAAAAGTTTTCCATCTACTGTGATCCAGCAGCTACAAGAGCAGAACACAAGCTTGCGAAACGTTATTGCACAGATGAGGAAAGAAATGGAAACTCTAAGTGATCAGATTCTTCCTTCTGCCCAGTTAGGAGGGGAGACCTCACAAACAAACCAGCCTGACCCAAAGGC
Source organism: Grampus griseus (assembly GCF_964374135.1). Lineage (NCBI taxonomy): Eukaryota > Metazoa > Chordata > Mammalia > Artiodactyla > Delphinidae > Grampus > Grampus griseus. The sequence continues at coordinate 12,227,656 of NC_139014.1, read as the reverse complement.
AGCCGCTGATTCAACTGTACCTGGTGAGCGAAGGGGAGAGGGAGAGAGGGAGAGGGAGGATGAGATGCCATCTCTACCGGGTCCACGATAGGCTTCACTTGGAGTCTTACAAGTGAACATCCCCTTTGATAGATTACTTCAAAGTATGACAGCTGCTTTTCCTCCAAGGGAAGGGTCTTAAGTCAAATATTTTATATACAATAAAAACTTTTTATTGGTAAGTGGAGGGAAAAAGTGAAGGATACACACTTGACGCACTTAAAAACCAGAGCGAGACTTGGACCAGGGACTGGGTTGGCGTGCTCTCCTGGAGTGGGCAGGTGGGGCTAGGGGAGCAGGCCCTTCCTCAGGGGAGCATCCAGGCCCCAAAGGTCGCCCAGCCCCACGCTATTTGGAGCAGGGTCTCGAGGGGTGGTGAGTGGAGGGGCAGCGCCTGAGACGGCTGCACTCAGGATGATATGGTTGTGTCGGTGCGTCAAGGGTTGCAGGACTGAAGGAGAGTGAGTGTTCGCTCCTGACCATGGGGCCCCCTCGGAGAGCATGGCGAGCTGATCTCTGGAGGGGAGCGTATCAGACAGCATGGGACAGTCATGAGGGTCGGGCAGGGGAGGACAAGGGTGGTAGATAAAGGGTGAGAGTATAAACACATGTGCCTGTGTGTTTACTGGGTTTTTTTGGAAGATTATGTTCTGGCCCTTGAAGCAGAAATGCGAACTCTAAAGCATAAATTAAAAACATTGGAGGAACAACTAGAAGATGTGTTAGATGCTTCGAAGACGACCTCGTCCTGTGCTGGCGTTCAACCCAGTGTCCTGGCCTCCACAGACACCACCGGTGAGAATCCTTGTGTCGTGTCGTGTGCTCCGTCCAGTGACTGTCTAGTAACACAGCCCGAGGAGCTGTTACAAATGTGCCATCCCAGGAGCCCCTTGTCCTCCTGAGCCAGCCGCTGTCCTGACTCCTCACCCTGTGGCTGAGTTTTCATACAAGTGGAATTACACGTGTGTACTCTTGTCTGGCTGTCTCCAGACTATTCACACCATATCCTCTCCCAGTAGCAGTCGCGAGAGCCGTTGCTCTGGTTCCTGCTGACACAGCACAGCTGGCCATCTCCTGTACAATATATCCGTGAATCTTATTTATTTTATACATAATAGTTTGTACTTCTTAATCCCCCGCCCCTATCTTGCCCCTTCCCCCTTCCCTCTCCCCACTGGTAACTACTAGTTTGTTCTCTGTATCTGTGAGTCTGTTTCTTTTTTAGTTATATTCACTAGTTTGTTGTATTTTTTAGATTCTACTTATAAGTGTTATACGGTATTTGTCTTTTTCTGTCTGACTTCTTTCACTTAGCATAATGCCCTCCTGGTCCATCCATGTTGTTGCAAATGGCAAAATTTCATTCTATGACCAAGGAGGCAAGAATATACAATGGAGAAAGGACAGCCTCTGCAATAAGTGGTGCTGGGAAAACTGGACAGCTACGTGTAAAAGAGTGAAATGAGAACACTCCCTAACACCGTATACAGCAATAAACTCAAAATGGATTAGAGACCTAAATGTGAGACCAGAAATCATAAAAGTCCTAGAAGAAAACATAGGCGGAACACCCTGCCATAAATCTTAGCAATATTTTTTTGGCTCCATCTCCTGAGGCATCAGAAGGTCTTAATTTAAGACAAACTTATCCGTCAGTCTGTTCCTCTATGGTTGGTCCAGGATCACAGGCTTGTTCTAGTCTCCGCTTTCATTACTCTTAACTTCCTTTTCTGACAACGAGAAGCCTGGCTCCCGACCTCCTCAGTACATTATTTCTTCTATCCAGTTCCTGGGTGTGAGCAGCCTCCCTAGCACGGAGGCCTTTCCCCACATGGAGGCCCCACCCTTTTACCCAGGCCCTCCCGGGCTCTGACAGCCAAACCAGGCTGCCCTCCACCCTGACACCCTCGCCTGCTGGGCCACCAGCCCCCAGGCAGATCGCTCACAGAGGGTAACCTCCTGCCACCGCCCATCTGATCATTTATGGGTCCATTGTTCAGGAAGGAAAGGAAGGGGCAGGCAGGACACTCTGCCTACCTAGTCATCTTGTCCCAAATAGTGGACGTTTTATTTTTGTCTTTTCCAGTGCTGATAGCTTTTACTTTTTTCTCTTGTATTACTTCCCCTGAGTGGAATCTCTAGTATGATGTTGATCATAGCTGGCTTTCTTCCTGATCCCAGAGAAGAACTTTCAACACTTTAAAGTTTAATATTTACTTTTTTTTTGTCAGATTAAGGTTTCTTCCTATTCCTATTGTAATACAAATCTGTATTTTTTTGTCATGATTCTATCAGTTTTTGCTTAATGTATTTTGAAGCCTTGTTGTTCGATGCATATACATTTATGTTTTCTTGGTGATTTCACCTGTGTATCATTATGTGGTGTTCCTCTTCATCCTGGTAATTTTCTTTCCTCTCAAGTCTACTGTCTGATGCTAATTCAGCCAGTCCAGTTTTCTTCTTCTTCTTCTTTGGCCAAGCTGCACAGCATGTTGGATCTTAGTTCCCTGACCAAGGACAGAACCTTAGCCCCCTGCATTGGAAGCACAGAGTCTTAACCACTGGACCACCAGGGAAGTCCCAGTGCTGCTTTCTTCTGATTGGCGTTTGCATGTATATCTTTATCGTCCATTTTCTTTTAACCCACCTCCATCATTGCATTTGAAATGAATTCCTTGTAGGCAGCATGTAGCTAGGCAGTTTTGAAATCCATCTTGTGATACTTTAGCGGATGGGTTTAGAGTGTTTGCACTTGCTGTAATTGTTGCCGTGTCAGGAGCCAAGCCTGCCATTTCACATTTGTTTTCTATCCGTCGGTTTCCTCTTTCCTGCCTCCACTGGGTCACTTGAACATTTTTTAGTGTTCCACTTTAGTCTAGCTTTTCAGTGTATCTCCTTGGGTACTTTTTCTAGTGTTTGCTCTAGGGATTTCAATATCCTTACTTATCACAGTCAACTCGTGTCAACACTGCAATTTCAAGTGGAATGTGGGGATCTTACCACCAGTCAGGCCCCATCACCCCCTTTATTGTCGCAAATACCACCCCTCTGTACATCGAGAACCACATCAGACAGGATCCTCGTTTTTGCTTTCAACTGTCAAACATAATTTTAAAAACTCAGGAGGAAAGGTATGGTCCATTCTTTCCCCGGATCCTTCCCCTCTCCATGACTCTTGATTCCAGGTTCCTTCTGTCTGAAGCACTTCCTTCAACACTTCCTTTACAGCAAGACTGCTGGTGACAAACTCTTGGTTTTTCTTCATCTGAGATGTCTTTATCTCACCTTCATCCCTGAAGAGTATATTCACTGGTATAAAATTATGAGTTGACAGTTCTTTGCTTTCAGCACTTAAAATATAGCATTTTCTTCTGGTGAGAAATCAGATGATCATTTCTGATGAGCAGTCCATTGCCTGTGAATCATTTCTCTCTGCCTGCTTTCAGAGTTTGTCTTTAGTTTCAGAAATCTGATTATGATGGTCTGTGCACAGATTTCCTTGGCTTATCCTTTTGCCATTGAATCTGAAGATGTGTCTTTTGCCAAATTTGAGAAGTTTTCAACCATTATTTCTTCAAGTATTTTTTTCAGCTCCACACTGTTTTTCCCTTTCGGGACTCCAATGGCAAGAGTGTTAGATCTTTTGTTATTCTCCCACAGGTCACTGAGGCTCTGTCTGTCTGTCTGTTTCCAATCTGTTTTCTCTATTGTTCAGATTGGAGAATTTCTATTATATCTTCAAGTTCACCAGTTCTTTCTTCTGTTGTCTCCATTCTCCTATCAAGCCCATACAGTGAGATTTTTATTATGGTTTCAGTTCTGAAATTTCCATTTTGTTTTGCTTTGTATTTTTCATCCCTTTGCTGAAACTTCCAATATTCATTTGTTTTGAGAGTGTATCAGATTGCCTGTTGGAGTCACCTTAACCTGTCATCTTGTTGTTGTCTTCTTCCATTCAAGGTGAGATTTTCCTTGTTGTTGATATAATGAGTAATTTTGGATTCTGTCATTGACATTTGAGTGTCGTGGCATGAAATCCTGATTGTCTTTGAGTCTGTTTTAATTCTGCTTCTGTTTTACCAGCAGCCGTGCGGGTCTCCCTTTTCCTGGGCCTTGGTTCCTGGTCTTCGCTCAGTGGTGTCTCTGAGTCGTGGCTGCTCCAGCACCAAAGTTGGGAAATACAGGAAGGAAAAAACTCCAGGAACTCACTGTGGGTCGTCCTTTGATTCCCAAGGTCCCCAGCCTCTCTGCCTGCTTTTCCTCCCTGTTCAGAATCTCCTCATCTGGCTTGGTGTGTGGTGTCCAGGGCTGTCAGCTGTAATCAGGGAGAGGAGTGGGGTGGAATGCACACACACATTCATTTTGTTCAGAATGAGAAGCTTAAATTGGTCTTTGAGTGTTAAACCAACCCTGCATTTCTGGAATAAACTCAACATGTGATATATTCTTCTGCTAATATTTTATTGAGAATTATCACATTTATGTTATGGGTAAGATTGGCCTATAATTTTCCTTCCTCTTGATGTTCACGTCAGGTTTTGGAATCAGGATTATTCTGGCCTCATAAATAAGTTGGAATATGTTCACTATCTCTCTGTTTTCTGAAAATGTTTATGTTAGACTCATGTTCATTTTTCCTTAACCAATTGATAGACTTCAACTTGGAAACCACCTGGGCATAGAGTTTTCCTTGTGGGAAAGTTTTAAATTTTTAGTTCAGGTTTTTTTCACAGTTAAAGGACTATCTAGATTTTCCTTTTTCTGTGTCATTTTTTGATGTTATAATTTGCTAGAAAATTGACTATTTCATTTAAATATTCAAAAATTTGGTATAAAGTTGCTTTGGGGAGTGTATTCTCCACACGTTTTCACAGCCCCCAGGATCTAAAGTAACAGCCTTTCCATCTGCTGTATTGTCTCTGTCCATTTTTCCTGCTTAATCTCACCAGGGACTTAACTTTTTCAAAGAACCTCCTCTGGTCTTATTCACCCTCTATTGCACGTTGTTTTCTGTTTCCTCAGCATCTAATACTGACTTTGTTCTGTCCTTCCTTGTACTTTATTTGCTTTTTTTTCCTCATTTTTCAAATGGATGTTCAGTTCATTTATCTTTCATCCTTCTTTTCTAAAATAAGCTTGTATGGCTATAAATACTTTTGAAAGGACAGCATTAGATGCATTCCTTAAGTTTGATAAGCAGTGTTTTTATGATAATCAGTTCAAAATAATTTCTAATGTCCACTGTGATTTCTTCTTTGACCTGTGGGTTCGTGGACATTTTCTTAATTCCCAGCCAAACGACCAGGAGGCTATGCAGGTTGGCCTCTACCAGACACTAGCTGGAAAGGTTGGATTTTTTTCTCCACGAAGACTCCTGCTTTCTTGGCATAAGGATTGTTCTTCATGTGCAGCTCATCTCAGTCTTTGGGGGCACCCAGCTGCATCCACTCAGCTTTAGAACATCTTAACGTCACAGCAGACCAGCAGTGACAGTAGGCATCCTTAGGGGAAGGCAGAGAAGAACACACCTCTGCCCTGGATGCCTCAGATGTCCATCTCCTCAAAGGGAGGACAGGCAGTTGGAAGTTCCCAGGGCTTTAGGAGATGTGAGTCTGACAAAAATCTCTCTCTCTGCAGGAGGAGCTGTGCCGGTCGATGGTCCATCCACGGGACTGGCGCTCCAGAGGCTTGGAGACAGGGCACATCTCCTGAGCTCCCTGGTGGCACAACTCAGACAGAAGGTATGGCTGCTCTCTGATGCTAGACTGTGTAGGTCTTCCGACTGAAGGCACTCCTGGGGTGGCACTGAACCCCAGGAACCTGCTGTGGCCTCTCTGTGCCTCAGGTTCCGTGCAAGGAAGGGGTTGTTGTGAGGAGCAGCTGGTTCACCTCTCGTGTGTCCCTAGAAGGCACGCAGTGAGGACCTGGTAGATGAGAGAGGAGAGTCCAGGGCATGAGGGGCAGTGCTGGCCGTCGATGTGCAGGGCCCCGTCTCTGCCCTCCCAGGACGTGCTGGGCGAGTCCCGGGACCCGTGTTAAACCCAGGCACCAAGCTGTGGCAGGAACGTGTGCTCGTCATCACTGTGACTCTAGATGCCTTGGCCAGTGGCGACCCTTTCTGTCCCTTGGCCCTGCCTTCCTTGGGGACGGGTTGTCACCAGGTACTCGGCCGACCCACTGCTTCCTGGGGAGGCAGGGCAGCTGGGCAAACTCCAGTGCAGTTCCGCCCTGGCATGATGGTGCTGGTGTCACAAACTGTGCTTTATTGCTATTAATTCATGATATCTCTTTTTTTTTTAGTGCTTTTTATTAAATTCTGGTAAAATATACATAACATAAAGTTTACCATTTTTGTGTGTACAATTCAGTGACGTTAAGTATATTCACAGTATCGTGTAACCATCACCAGGGTCTGTTCCCAGAACTCTTTCATCATTTGAACAGAAACTCTGTCCCCATTAAACACTAACTCCCTGTTCCCCACCCCCAGCCCCTGGTAAACTCTACTCTTTCTGCCTCTATGGGCCTGAGTCCTCGGGGAGCCTCATATCAGGGGAATCACGCAGCACTTGTCCTTCTGTGACTTGCTCATTTCACTCAGCATAATGTCCTCAACGTTCATCCATGTTGTAGCAGGTGTCGGAACTTCTTTCCTCTTAGTAACTGGAGAGTATCCCAGTATTTAGTGTACCCATTCATCTGCTGGACACTTGGGTTGCTTCCACTGTTTGGCTGCCGTGAATGTGGTGGACACATTCTGCCGTGAATGCGGTCTGTCCAAGTCCCTGTTTCAGTTCTTCGGGGTATGCATGAAGGAGTAGAATTGCTGGGTCACAGGGTAATTCTATATTTCACTTTTTGGAGAGCCACTAATGTTTCCACAGAAGCTGCACACTTTCCACCCCCAGCAGGTGCACAAGGGTCCCCGTGTCTCACATCCTCACCAGCACCGGCTGCTTTTGCTGTCTTTTTGACTCTAGCCATTCTAGTGGGTGTGAGGTGGACCTGACCTGTGGTTTTGATTTGCATTTTCCTGATGAAAAATGATGTTGAGCATGTTTTCATGTGCTTATCGGCCATTTGTATATCTTCTTTGGAGAAATGTCCATGAATATCCTCTGCCCATTTTTAATCGGGTTGTTTATTGTGTTGTTGAGTTTTCAGAGTTCTTTGTATGTTCTGGATACAAGTCTTTTGTCAGATATATGACTTTTTTTTTTTTTTTTGCCACACCGCAGCATGTGGGATCTTGGTTCCCCGACCAGGGATCGAACCCACTTCCCCTGCATTGGAAGCACAGAGTCTTAACCACTGGACCGTCAGGGAAGTCCCCCAGATATATGATTTGCAAACTTTTTCTCCCATTCTCTAGCTTGTCTTTTCATGGTCTTGACAATGTCCCTGGAAACACAGTCCTTACTGCTGGTGCTGGTGGTGTTACGCCACTCTGTCACCTTGTGACGTTTCTTTCCCATGAGGCCGTTTTCATGTGCCCTTTCAAGTCCATAAGTACATAGGTTACACCATCCTGCAGACTCTGCATCTTCCATGGAACAGAACACCTGGCTGGTGACAGACATTGCTTGGCGATTTCTGTCTTTTGTGGGGAGCAGGCAATGCCCAGAAATCAGATGCCTTGTCTTGGCTGAAAGTTCATTTTTGCTGTTGCAGTGGAGATGAACTGGACCACTTTTCTGTCTCTGGGATTACAGACCTATGTCACATATGAGAGGAGGGGGTCTTCAGATGCTTGCCCTTTCCCAGTTCTGCCCCACCATCGGGATGTTACATCCCCCCACATGCCAGAAACAGGAATAAACATGTAAATAAGAGCTTTTAATCCTGTCTTGATAATGATAGATGGTTTGATCATCCTGAGGAAAAAAGTCTACCTTGAAGTGTTTTTTAGTTAACAGTGTATGTTTATCCAATGGTCATTTTTTTAGTGTATGTGAATAAATAGAATAAAATATTCATTATGAATTCTTTGTAGGAGGCCCTCGAATAGGAAGATATTTTATCTTCCTGAGAGTAAAATTGGCAATTTGAGGGTGTAGAGAGGTGTGTCTGTCTTTCTACCTGTCCTTTTCCCCTCCTTATGTTGGGAGAGCAGACGTTGTCGAGAGAGGTAGCTGAAGGACGGGGCGGCCCTGGAGTTCTGGCCAGGGCTCTACTCGGGCACCTCCTAGCCGCCCCGCAGCTGCCCCAGGTTGTTCGTGCAGCCAGGACTTCCCTTCCTGCCTCTTCCTACGCCTTCATCCACCTCTGCCTTTTGATAGGCTTGGGCCTCCCCACCCCTGCCTGCAGTTACGTGCCCTTTGTCTCCACCTGGGACTAGGGCCCAGAAAGAAGGTTTTAAGGCCCACTGTCCAGACACCGTGCAGGGACTCTCCCCAACCAACGTTGGGTCCAGTGTAGGCTCTGCTGCAGGTGCCCGCATCCCCACTCTGGGGGCGACAAGTGGAGCCGCCTGGGAGCCTGGTTAGGTGGGACCGGAAGAGCAGCAGCTTGGCGGTGGGACTGCAGGCTTGTGGGTGATGGAATTCGGCCAGAGAGGGGAGGCTGACCGGCATGTGTCCTTCTGATCTTTCTGGACGTTCTACCATCTACTGCTGCCCTTCTCTTGCTTCCCTGTCCTCCCTGCAGATCTGTTCCAGACCCCTTCCCAGAGCTGGCCGCCTTCCTAACATTGTCTCTGAAACGGCCTCCCAGGTGCTGCGGGAACCCCTGGACATGGACACCATCCAGCGAGAGCTTCCCCACGAGCTGGACCAGGTGCACCTGGAGGTTTTGCAGCTGCGGAAGCAGGTGGCTGAGATTGAGAAGCATCTCAGGTCAGCCCAGAAGGAAGGCGGGGGTGCTTCAGGCAGGCAGCAACCGCACGCCTCAGACACCGAGGCTGTCGGGGGAGAGGTGGGTGCCCTGTGGGTGCTCTGCGTCCTGTGTGGGACTGGTCTGGGGTGCAGTCTTGGCCATTGAGGGGCCCGCCCGCCCCGGCCTCCCTCTTCTTCCTTGACTAGGCTGACTCTGCCGGGGCTGTTCTCCACAGACGCTGTCAAGGGCTGCTAAGCCTCTCATCCTCCAGGTCGCTGAGATCCCTTTAAAAGCATGTAGGGAGGCTGCACACGTGAAGAGGACTGTTTGGTGTCCTCTAACAAAGGAGTCCTTGACTGTGTGATTCAAGGGCCTGGGAAGCCCTGAAATGGATGCAACATGGTGGGTTCTCCTTCCAGAGGACCCTCAGGGATGGAGCCTGTGGTTCTCATGAGCTTCTCAGAGTGTTTGAGATGCTGTCCGGAGCACGGGCCACCAGGCCACCTGGCGTCCTGGTCCTGGTCAGGCCCTTGGCACCCAGTTGCCCTCCAGTTCCATGGCTGGGTTTAAGCCAAGGTCCCAGGCCAGGGCAAGAGCTCTGCAGCAGCACGTTGTCCCCACATGTCTGCCAGACAGGCCACCTTCCTGCTTCCTGAACACCGTGATGGAGATGCTGCAAAGAATGGGCTTTCTTCACAGGGCGTCGTGTGACATGCCTCCCGAGACCTGTCAGTTACCTACAGTTATTTGCAGTCACAGATGGTGACCTGCAGTTACCTGTGATTACCTGCATTACCTGCGGTGACCTGTGATTACCTGTGTTACCTGTGGTTGCACATGGTGACCTATTCATAAGCAGAAGGTTTTAAGGACAGTAAAATGATGTCTGGAAGGCATCAAGAGTCCTCAGGCAGAAGTAGCATCGATCATATGCCCCCCAGTGGTTCTCATCACATGGGCCAAGTTTTGAGAGTGATACTTAAGGACACAAGAGAGACCAGGCTCCAGGACCTACTGTCGGGGACTGTGAAGGACCTGGAATGGAGAAGATGCAACCCAGGACACTATCTGGCTTAAGGAACATGAGGGGGGCCAGCTGTGCGTTGGCAGGGGCGAACATATGAGGAGTGCCTGCAGAGGGAGATGGGCTGGTGAGGGGGAAGCTGAGGGAGCCTGAGCCCCGAGGGGGCACTAGAAGTGGGATACTGAACCCTCTGTGCCATCGGTAAGTGGATGCTGTCCCCAAGAGCCCCAGACCTCCCCACAGTCCTGTAATCCAGGAGTTAAGTTCAGAGGCTCCAGGCCCAGCTGGGCAGCAAATGCCATTGGTGATGTGTCTGCTCTCCCGCCATGGCCATGACTGTTCCAGGTGCTGCCAGGGGCTCACTGCAGCCCAGGGACCCTTGCAGCTCTCCTGTTAGCAGCCCTCGTATAACTCTGATCCCCTTGTTTAGAGTGAAGGGGGAAGAAACCATGCAAATGAGTGGAAGTTAAAATCGAAGTATTTAATCCCTTGGCAGACAGCCTGGGACCTGAAGCGACTTGAGGCCCAAGGCCGCTCTCCCAAGGTGGGTGTTGAGTGAGCTCTCTGGGCCTTAGTTTCTGCATGGCTATCAGGGTCCCACCTCCTTCCAGGTCTAGGCATCCTGTGACCTTGGTGAGATCACTCCCAGGGTGAGAAATTGGAGGCACAGGAAACCCTTTGCCCAGGCCAGGCCCACCCAGGCTCTGCTCGTAATTGCCCAGCTGTGTGTTGGGTGCCCAGGGAAGAGGATGTGGGCACCAGGCTTCTGAGGCTGGGGAAGAAGGTGGTCGGTAGGGCTAGGATGCCTCTGGGGCTCAGGTTGGGGTTGGAGTCACCACAGTAAACTCGTGGGTTACTTTAAAGAGAGAGGTGTGCACATACCCCGGCTCTGTCCACCAGGAGCCAAGGGGCAGTGGCTCCCCAGGGTGGGTGAGCGCACCCAGTGCCTAGATCGCATTCCCGAACTTCCTGCTCTGCTGAGAGGAACCAGGCTAAGTGGCCAATTCCACCACGGAGACATGACAGGGATGCAGGAGCCAGCATAAAGGGCTCCCACTGACCAGATCTAGGCTAGTCAGTCATGAAGTTAGGGTCATCAGCTACCTACTAAAACAGGGAGTCGCATTCACTCTGCTGCAAATAAACCGACAAGGAAAGAAAGGAGAGAGGAAAACCCTTCCTTACTTAGAACATCAACCAAGGACATGAAGGGAATGACACAGCCGGGGGGTGTCATCAGATGCTGAAATTCTGGACAAGCTGTTTGTGTGGAATCTCCCCAGAAGTTCTTCTTATTGGAAAGGGAAAACAGTAACTTTCTGGTGCTGCAGCCAGTGGACGCCACTTCCGAGAGATCAGCTCCCATTGCCAACACTGGGACAGACGGACATCACGAGCCTCCAGACAGGAGAGGGACACAGCCTCGCTCCTGACTCCAAGCACAAGACCTCCTGACTCCAAGGACAGACCCAGACCGAGGGGCACTAAACCCACAGCTTGTCCTGTTGAGAACATTCTGCTGGGGACTTAGGGGACCCAGGATGCAGAAGCCATGCAGGGTCCTGGACCCCAGGCAGGAGAAACAGGCCATAAAGGACGTCCTCTGGACAGCTGATGGAGGTGCCTGTGGACTGTGCTAGGTCATAATGCCACGTCCCTGTGACATTTCTGGTTCTAATAACTGGTTATTAAGAGAATGTCCTGTTTTCAGAAAGTACAAGCTGAAGTATTGGGGCATAAAGGGGTGCGATGTCTCCAACTCACCCTCAGATGGTTCAGAGAGAGATGTGTGTGGAGAGGGGAGGAACCACCAGCAGTGAGACAGGGGCGTGGGCCTCGGGCCATCCCTGCAGCTGCTCTGTGGGGGTGGGACCCTGCCACACAAAAGCCAGCACCCCAGCCCAGAAGGGACCTGCAGACCCTGGAGCTCCCCGCAGTCACAGGAGACCCTGTGGGGCAGGTGGCTGCATTGTCACACTTCCATGGTTCTCGGCTCACCCAGGCCCCTCCCTCCTGCAGGCTGCCCTGCCCAGGCCCCAAACAGACGGATGCTGGGTTTCCCCAGGCCTCCCCACCGGGCACCTCGGACCGCTGGGGGGCAGTGTTGGCTGGCGATCCCTCTGGCTCTGCCTGGAAGCTTGGGAACCTGCCCCAAGGGAGCCGCGCTGCCTCTCCCTGGGCCTCAGCCTCCCCGCAGGGCTTCTTCAAGGAGCCCAGGCACTCCCTTCCCTTGGGAACAGAGTTGTCATTAGGATGCCTCAAGCTTTCCCTCTGCTGCGTGGATGTTTCCGTTCTGGCCAGGATGCTGGGACCTGCACCAGAGCAGGCGAGGGCAGGTGGATGGGGCCATCACGGGGTGGGACCTTGGGCCCTGAACGCAGCAGTGCAGAAGCTCCTGGGCATCTCAGGTCATTATTAGCATTGTGTCATTGTGGGGTGAGACTTTAGAGTCATCAAAATAAGCTTCATCTTACCAGGAACTAAGCTTAAGAGAGGTGGGGCCCAGCTGCAGCACCCGCTCATCGCGTGCAGTCACTGTGTGACAAGAACATGGGCCACTCAAGATCAGGACTCCCCATCCCCTGGCCCAGCCACGCCTGAGGGCACGCCTCAGGCAGCATGTTCCTCAGCTCAGGCCAGGGCCATCTTTGCAGGGTGGCGTCCTGCTTTTGAAGAGATTTTTAAATCTCTAAGTGTTCTGAATTTTGCACAGTCTCTGTTTTCAGGATTGTTCTTTCCTTACTTAAAATAACACAAGAGAATCCCACAGCATATCCTTGTAGAGGACAAAGCCTGGAGAAAGAGTGGCCTGGCCAGTCCCCCAATCCCAGGGCTACATCCCTGGAGGTTGTGTACCTTTCCCAGCGGGTCGGGTTAGCCGCCTGGGGCCTGTGCAGCCCCGTGTGTGAATCCATGCTACAGGTCTCCAAGACACAGCCCCCCACCGGCCCTGGTCCTGTACACTCGAGAGACCCCGAGCCGGGGCTGCGGGGCGGAGGCCTTTCTCTGATGGTCGCTTTACCGCATCACCTCCACGCCCCGCTTCATGCCAATACGTCAGGCATGTGCTGGAGGCACTGGTGTGCAAACACCATAGCTCCCAGGCCACAGGAGGGCACAGGTGCTTGCCAGCCCTGGAAAGGCACACCAAGAAACAGGGCCAGGACAGGGCGTGCTGGTCTCTTCCAGGGACATAGAGCAGATTCCTTGTTCTGGCGCCAGCTCGAGTGGCTGGGACGGCACAATGCGGTTTTTCATAGGTGTGAGGAGCAGCCATGCCTAAGTAGGCCACCTGCCTCCTTTGGGGCCTTGGACGCCACTGGCTCCTCCTGGGCCCCTGCCTGGAACAGAGGCCGCCACACACATTCTCCTTTTCCCTTTCTCCTTTCCCCACACCCACCCCATTCCAAATACCCCTCTGGGTGGGAGCACACATCTGTGTGTGAGGCCAGACTGGGACAGTGGTAGGATGTAGGGCCGCGTGGTGCTGCCCGAACAACGGGGTTCAGACCTCGGGTGTTGGCCCAAGGCAGCCTCCAGGCCCAGAAGCGGAGGCCCCAGGCGGCCACTGCTCCCTCCCTTGGCCTCCTTTGCTTTCTCTCTGGCACCTTCCTCCGGGTCAGGATGGTGGGAAACCTGGGCTGGCCTGCAGGTGGTGGAGGGGAGTCTGAATGGCAGGTAGAGAAATGACTGAGACGGGAGTATGGACGATGGAGCCAGAGAGGAGGCAGGGAAGGCAAGGTACTGAGTGAATGAAGGCAAGGGAGGCGTTGGAGAAGGGCCCAGGGCAGAGGGGCCCAGCAGTGCAGACATCCAGGGCAAGGGGAAGAGAGTAATGGAGGCTGGGTTCCCGTTCCAGGCCACCTTTTGGGTCTCTGCCAGCCCCCTTCCACACCAGGCGGCCAGCAGGCACCCAGCCTGTGACCATGGGGCCCTCGAAGGGGGTCGGATCACACGTGTAGCCCTCCTGGGTCCCGGGGGCACCTTTGGAGGGAGCCCAGGCCTGGGTGCCAGCTGGCTCCTCACTGTCACTGGAAAGACAAAGGCATTGGGGCAGGGCACAGAGTCACCAAGTGCAGGCAGGCCTTGGCCTGGGAGCCTCGAGGGCCTTCATTCAGAGCACACCCCCAGCCCAACCCCACCCCCCTGAGAAAGAAGGTGGGCATGGATGCATCATGTTGGAGGGACGTCACCCAGCGATGTGGGTTCTGGGACAGTCGTTCGGGCGGTGGCACCCACCATCTGCACCCTCACTCCCACTTCCCGTTCCCCTCCAGGACTCATCTGATGGCCTCTGCTGTGTGGATTTGTTCACAGGGCCCGGCACGTGGAGGACCCGCAGGGACCGAGGACCAGGAGGCACAGCCCCCTCAGGCCCTGTCTGTGCCCCGACTCCAGAGGAAGCTCAAGGAGGCAGCCAGGAAAATCCTGCGGCTGCACCTGGAGAAGGAGCAGCTCCTGGAGCTGGGGAACCGGCTGCGTGCAGAGCTGGGCCACCTCACTGGTGGGTCACCCCCCCCACCCCGGCCCATCATCGCCTGCGCCGTGTGGTTGGGGATGCTGGCAACAGAAGAGCCGCGGTGGGGGGACCGGAAGAGGGCCAGAGGGAGGAGGGCCGGCCAGGCTGGCGGGGGGTGGGGGGGAGTTCAGAAGGGAGAACAGAGCCGCCCTGTGGAGCGGCCAGGTCAGGAGTCAGGCACAGAGCTTGGCTTCATCTCTGCAGTGGGAGTTCCGTGAACCCACTCCTCTGGCAGCATCTGTGAGAAAAATACCGCAGGTTAGCAAAGCAGCTGGTGTTTCTATGCGGCTTTGTGGTGACGGCAAAGGCTGCCGGGTTCCCAGGCCGGCTCGGGCCTCGGCTTCCTCGAGATAAAGGCGACAGTGTATGCGGTGCAGCCGAGAGGCCGGGGCTGTGGGCTGCAGACACCCAGGCTGCCCGTGGGGGTCTTGGGTGCTGGTTCCTGAGAAAGGGGCCCATGGAACCCACCAGAGCCACCACACATTGGGCCTCTCCTGGCGCCTTGGCACCATCCGGTTCTCACAAGCACCCCCGGGTCACCCAGCCTGGCTCGGTGGCGCTCGCGCTGCCTCTGCCTTAAGCCCCTCGGTTTTCGTGCAGCTGGGGTACAGGCCGCTTTCTCACAGCTTACCCCTCAACTTCTGTGGCTTCTGCTTGTCTGTCCTTTTCCAGCAAGAGCTTTGAGTCACTGTGATGATCCCAGAGTCTGGGAGCTTTGGGATTCTACCCTGTTGTCGACTTGAAACTAAGCCATCCGCTCTCTCCATGACAGCTCACCTCCTTGAGGAGCAAGGCCCCAGGCTTGTGTTTCCTACTGGAAGCAGAGCACCCCAGTGTGCCTCTAAGGAGCTCGGAGCCATGGGGTGTCTGCAGAATGCTTCCTCTTGCCTAACTAGAGTCTTGGCTTCCTTCAAGGGCCCTCCTCACCCCCAAGCACTGCAGTGCCCAGAAAGCACTTCCCACTGAAGGGGAAGGAGGTTGGGCGGAACATCCATCCCCGGTCTCTTCGTAGCACTGAGCTGTGTGTACGATAATAGTAGCTTTCTTTTTTTTTTTTTTTTTTTTTTTGCGGTACGCGGCCTCTCCCGTTGTGGCCTCTCCCGTTGCGGAGCACAGGCTCCGGATGCGCAGGCTCAGTGTCAGGCTGAGCCCAGCCCAGGAGGCTCACGAGCCCAGCCCAGGAGGCTCACGAGCCCAGCCCAGCAGGCTCACGAGACCAACCGCTCCGCGGCATGTGGGATCTTCCCAGACTGCGTCATGAACCCGTGTCCCCTGCATCTCAACCACTGCGCCACCAGGGAAGCCCCAAGGGCTCCATTTCTTAATTCTACCCCATTCCCTCCCACATCTGAACCTTCCTGCCCCTTAACCTTGGCCTCCGTGCCAAGCCCTGCCACTGCCAGGGTTCCCTCTCCCAGCCCTTGAGGCCCCAGACCTTTTTGATCACAGCCATGCCTCTCTCTCCCTCTGACCTTTTATCCCAGTGAACTTTTCTTTCCTCCTCATTGTGGCTTCCTGTAATCAGCTGGCCTCATGGCCAAATATTTGAGTCATCCACCTACCTACCCACCCATCCACCCACCCACCCATCCATCCATCCATCCATCGCCCATCCATCCAGTAGAGGAGCCCCTGATCGGTGCAGACCCTCCATTGCCAGGCCCCAATCTGACTGAACTCCTCTCCCCAGGCCTGCTCCCTGTGCCTCCCAGTGTCAGAGAAAGCCGCAAATCCCTAGTGACCAAGTTTGCAGCCTTCTCTGAAAGTTGGAGCGACCTCAGCAATAGAACTTTCCATGCCTGGTGTTTTCATTAGTGGTAGACTTTTAACCACCTTTCATTTTCTTCTCTGGTGATTTGTCTGTATGGATTTTCTGCCTCTTCCTGGATCAATTTTGGACGTTTACATTTTGCTGGAAATCTATCCAGAGTTCCTAGCCTTTAAAGTACTACCGTAGAGTGGCACATAGTGGCCCATAACTCTCTACTTTCTTCTGCATCTGTGCTTGTTACCTCCTTCATTTTCTAAGACTTCCATATGTGCAGAGATGTGGCATTCAGCTCCAACTGCCCTTCGCCCATTGGCTATGCACATATTGACTCAGTGCATCTTTGCAACAATCCCAAGCATGAGGAAGGCTCCCCTTAAAAAGTTTAAAACCACACAGACATGGAAAAGTCAAAAATCAACGGATTTGATGTCATTACATCTTTTTTTTAAATTTTTTATTTTTTTGGCTGCGTTTGGTCTTCATTGCTGTGCACAGACTTTCTCTAGTTGCAGCGAGCGGGGGCTACTCTTCGTCGCGATGCGCGGGCTTCTCATTGCAGTGGCTTCTCTTGTTGCGGAGCACAGACTCTAGGCGTGCGGGCTTCAGTAGTTGTGGCACGCGGGCTCAGTAGTTGTGGCTCACGGTCTCTAGAGTGCAGGCTCAGTAGTTGTGGCACTCAGGCTTAGTTGCTCCGTGGCATGTGGGATGTTCCTGGGCCAGGGCTTAAACCGTGTCCCCTGCATTGGCAGGCGGATTCTTAACCACTGTGCCACCAGGGAAGTCCCTCATTACATCTTAGTATATCTCTAAGGAAAAGACATTGTAAGCAAAGATAAAAGACAAATAACAGACTCGGGAAATGTTTGCAACATACCTGACAGGTAAAACGAATGAGTACCCAAAATGGGCATCTGTAGATCACAGGCAAAATGCTGGATGGCACGTACAGGAGAAAATCCACAGAACTGACAAGGGTATGGACGCCACGCGCCTCTGCAGGAGTCTGAGGCGGGCAAGTAAGTCAGCATCAAGTTTACGCCCAGACTAAAAAGTCCCACCCTCATTGTCCAGGAGAGTGTGAGGGACACCCTGCCTCCGCGGGAACCTTCCCTGGTGAAGCCTTTTTGGAGGGCAATTTGGCTGCATCTCTCAAATTTTTTAATGTTCGTACCCTTTGAATAAGCTACTCTTCCCCTAGAGATTCTTTTAAAAGATTTTCTCACAGATCTGAAAAAGATGTACATACAAGGAGATATATATATATATATATATATATATATATATATATATATTTTTTTTTTTTTTTTTTTGTGGTGCGTGGGCCTCTCACTGTTGTGGCCTCTCCCGTTGCGGAGCACAGGCTCCAGATGCGCAGGCTCAGCGGCCATGGCTCACGGGCCCAGCCGCTCCGCGGCATGTGGGATCTTCCTGGACCGGGGCACGAACCTGTGTCCCCTGCACCGGCAGGCGGACTCTCAACCACTGCGCCACCAGGGAAGCCCATACAAGGATATTTTTGACAGCGTTTTTATTACAGTAAGAACGTTATTGGGAAGGTACAGGTGTTCATCCGTGGGACATCGGAGTCGGAACTTGGATGCTGCTCAGCCCTCAAGAGAACGAAGGGGCGCCCGCATCCCCAGCAGGCGCCATCTCCGCACAGGCTTCTCAAACAAGAGGGACAGACAGCCCGCTTTCCGCATTCAGCTCCAGTCCACTGTGGATGATTCTTTTGTCAAGTACAATAAAAATGTGGCCCTTCCAAATTACTTCAAAGCCCCTGACGTCCTAACGCGTTTTCTCACTTTGTGTCCTTTCCTCGCGGGCCTGGACACTGTAAGGACCAGCTCGGCCCACTGACCACACACTGTGTGTGCCAGCCCAGACGCGTCAGCCTGTGAGAGGAGCAGCCCGCCGAACAGTGTGCTTGGAGCCCCAGGTGAACATACAAAGCGTGTGTGTGCACGCGTGCACATACAGGGCGGACTGGAAGGAAGCACATCCAGCGCTTTGAGGAGGATAGCGGAGTGAGAAGAGATGGGTGAAGGGTTTGGGGTTTGCTCTGTGAACTTCTCTGAGTATGTCCAGCATACTCCGTTGGTTCCCTTTTGGGAAGGCCACCCTCCCCCAACACCGTGCGATGGTAGGTTTCTACTCTCCCACATTTGGGGGATAGCAAAGGCTGTGAACAAGACTGGTCTGTCTGCATTTTTTTACAGAGATGATTTACCAGGGTCATCAGTCATGTGACTGCGATCATTAAGTGGTACAGAATGACCAGCTGTGACAGAAGTATCTTATCATCACTTGACAATATTGAAAATGTGAGGCCGTACAGCCAAGGCAGAGCCACACCCACTCTGGCTCCCTCTGGTTTCAGCGCCACCAGGCAGGGTCGACCCCAGGGTACACCTGCCCCTGCCCCAAGGCTTGTCGTCGCCTGTGTGCCTCTGGGAAGGGACCTCATCCCCGCAGGGAGCTAGCAGAGCAGCCCCTTCACTGGCCCTGGCTTCACCCTGCATCCTCCGCGGCCTGGGGTCAGGCTCCTGCGCCAGCCACGTCCCTCCCGCTCAGGTCCGGGCCTTCGGATCCGCATTTACAGACAGGCAGGCTCGCGTGGTTGGGCGTGTGGCCCAGAGCTGCCCAGGCGGCCCTTGATTCAGCCCTTCACTCCCCCACCTCTTCTCCAGGCAAGTGGGTGGGTGGCAGTGCTGGGGAGTCACCTGTCCCCAGGTGCCCCGTCCCCGTTTGCACTCCTGTCAGCCCAGCTCTGAGTGCTCACCCCTCACTTCTGAGAGGCCATTACACCATCTGCTGTGGGTGAGGCCAGGACCATGATGGAGGCCAGCACAGCCTGAGCAGGCCTGCACGGTGGAGGGCCAGAAAAGGGCCGGTCATGCAGCCAAACTGAGTGGACTTCAGCTTGGCCCACCTCTCTCCTACTCTGTTCTTCCTCCTGCTGCCAGTTCAGCTTTTGCCAGAAATTGGAACTGCACATGATGTTTTCCTAATCTATAGTATACAGCTAGGATTCCTTAAAGTGTTGTTTCTAAGAATCTTAACATCTAACAGTTTTGAAAGACTTTATTTGGGGGGTAGTTTTAGGTTCACAGCAAAACTGAGCAGAAGACACAGATTTCCTGTACACTCCCTGACCCCGCACACGCACTCCTCCCTCATAATCCACATCCACTCTAGATGGTACATTTGTCGTAATCAGTGAAACTACTTTGACACAGCGTCACCCAGAGTCCGTAGTTTACATCAGGTTCACCTTGGTGGTGTGTGTTCTGTGGGTTTGGAGCCTCTGTGCTCCACTGGTCATCCTCCCTTCCTCCTGACTTCTGACAACCACTCATCTTTTCACTGTCTCCATAGTTTAGCCTTTTCCAGAATGTCATACAGTTGGAATCACACGGTATATAGCCTTTGATAGCCAGCATTTCTTTTTATTTATTTATTTATTATTATTATTATTTTATTTTTTTGGCTGTGTTGGGTCTTTGTTGCTGCACGCGGGCTTTCTCTAGTTTCAGTGAGCAGGGGCTATTCTTCTTTGTGGTGCGTGGGCTTCTCATTGTGGTGGCTTCTCTTGTTGCGGAGCATGGGCTCTAGGCGCGCGGGCTTCAGTAGTTGCGGCTCGCAGGCTCAGTAGCTGTGGCTTGTGGGCTCTAGAGTGCAAGCTCAGTAGTTGTGGTGCATGGGTGTGGTTGCTCCGCGGCATGTGGGATCTTCCCGGACCAGAGCTCGAACCCATGTCCCCTGCATTGGCAGGCAGATTCTTAACCACTGCACCACCAGGGAAGTCCCATAGCCAGCAATTCTTAAAAGCTCTCTTTTTATTCTGATTATGAAAGGCTGTTTGCTCACTATAAAAATACAAATGAATGCTGAGAAATTGTTAACTTATACTGGAAAGCACAAATTACTGACTAGAACTCATCCGCATTTTGGCGCCTATCTGTCTGTCTGTCGGGGTGTGTGTTCACACTGTCACACGCACCCTCATGTTGGAACTCCACATGGCCCCCGCCTCGGTCTGCACTCATTCCCTCGCTGGCCCCGCTGGGAGGAGACTCCACGCTGGAATCACATGTCTGTCCTGCGGCTCGGCAGTCATGCTGTAGCCAGCCTCGCAGGAGGGCATGGTCGTGCCCCCAGTCCACCCCTACCCCCCACCAAAGCGCATCTCAGGCATTTTTACAACAGTAAAATGCCTACTTGACCACAGCTTCACAGAAACTAAAAATTCATTAGAAAATGTTTTTTGCCAATTTAGTTAGGTAAAAATAGTTCATTGTTTTAATTTGTATTTCTTTACATTTCTGTGTGTGTGTGTGTTTTGGCCATTTGTATCTCATTATCATGTAGTTTTCCTGCTGAATTTCTTTTGTCCCTTCCCCCAACTTTCTTCTTGCTGAATTTTTGATTCATCTAGAAATGATTTAGTAAAAGGAAAGAACAAATTAGGGATTTATCTTTATCTTTTCCTAAGTGGTTAGCTGGCTGACCCAATGCTGTTTATTGGGCACACTTACATAAATAGTAAAATACCTCTTTACATTTAATTAATTATGATCATACATAAGGATCTCCAATCCTACTGTAAATGATATTAATTTAGAAGCAGTGATTTCAGTCACATTTTATGAACTCTTGGCATGTTTGCCCCTCGCTGTCAGCAACCTGCCACACTCTGCTTCTCTAGGACCCTCGGGAGCCCTGGGTCATGCACAATTTCACACATCTCTTCTGAGGGCCTGGGAGGGAAAGGAACTGACATTCAGGGATCTAGTCTTTCCTTCAAGAAGAGCCTGTGGGCAATAAACTCTTTGTCTTCATAAAATGATTTTATTTTGACCACTTTCTAGAACGATGGTGTAGCTGGAAAGAGACCTCTGATTAGCATTTTCTTACAACTTTTTCAAAGACAATAGCAACTTCCCTGGTGGCGCAGTGGTTAAGAATCCACCTGCCAATGCGGGGGACACGGGTTCGAGCCCTGGTCTGGGAAGATCCCACATGCTGCAGAGCAACTAAGCCCGTGTACCACAACTACTGAGCCTGTGCTCTAGAGCCCACGAGCCACAACTACTGAAGCCCACGCGCCTAGAGCCTGTGCTCGGCAACAAGAGAAGCCACCGCAAGGAGAAGCCCACGCACTGCAATGAAGAGTAGCCCCACTCGCTGCAACTAGAGAAAGGCTGCACGTAGCAACGAAGACCCAGTGCAGCCAAAAATTAATAAATAAAATAAATAAGAAAAAAGAATCCACCTGCCAATGCAGGGGACACGGGTTTGAGCCCTGGTCCGGGAAGATCCCACATGCCGCGGAGCAACGAAGTCTGTGCACCACAACTACTGAGCCCGTGCGCCTAGAGCCCGTGCTCCAATGCAAGAGGAGACACTGCAGTAAGAAGCCCGCGCACTGCAACCAAGAGTAGACCCGCTTGCCACAATGAGAGAAAGCCCGCACGCAGCAACGAAGACCCAACGTAGCAAAAAAAAAATAAAAACAATACCCTGCTGTCTTCTGAGAAGCCAGCATTAGTACAAGCCCCTTCCTGGTGGGTGGCCTCCCTTTCCTCTCTGGCTGCTCTCAGATTTTTTTCATCTAATCCGTTTGTGCTCCTGTTTTACCATCCTGTGTCTACATGAGAGTTGCTCTGCTTTAATTTAACCTGCTCTGGAATCAGTATGTTTTTTAAATCTTAAGACTTGTGGTTGGTTGGTTTTGTGGGTTTTTTTTTCCAATTCTTTAAAATTCTCAGCCATTTTTTTTTTTAATAAATTTATTTATTTTTGGCTGCGTTGGGTCTTCGTTGCTGCGTGCGGGCTTTCTCTAGTTGTGGTGAGTGGCGGCTACTCTTCGTTGTGGTGCGCGGGCTTCTCATCGCAGTGGCTTCTCTGTTGCAGAGCACGGGCTCTAGGCCCACGGGCTTCAGTAGTTGTGGCACGGGGGCTCAGTAGTTGTGGCACGGGGGCTCAGTAGTTGTGGCTGGTGGGCTCTAGAGTGCAGGCTCAGTAGTTGTGGCACACGGCTTAGTTGTTCCGCGGCATGTGGGATCATCCCAGACCAGGGCTCGAACCCGTGTCCCCTGCATTGGCAGGTGGATTCTTAACCACTGAGCCACCAGGGAAGTCCCCATTGTTTCTTTCTTTTTTTTTTTTTTTAACATCTTTATTGGAGTATAATTGCTTTACTGTGGTGTATTAGTTTCTGCTGTATAACAAAGTGAATCAGCTATACATTTACATACATGCCCATATCTCCTCCCTCTTGTGTCTCCCTCCCACCCTCCCTATCCCACCCCTCTAGGTGGTCACAAAGCACCGAGCTGATCTCCCTGTGCTATGCGGCTGCTTCCCACTAGCTATCTACCTTACGTTTGGTAGTGTCTATATGTCCATGCTCTCTCTCGCTTTGTCACAGCTTACCCTTCCCCCTCCCCATGTCCTCAAGTCCATTCTCTACGTCTGCATCTTTATTCCTGTCCTGCCCCTAGGTTCTTCAGAACCATTTTATTTTTTAGATTCCATATATATGTGTTAGCATACGGTATTTTTTTTGCTCTTTCTGACTTACTTCACTCTGTATGACAGTCTCTAGGTCCATCCACCTCACTACAAATAACTCAATTTTGTTTCTTTTTATGGCTGAGTAATATTCCATTGTATATATCTGCCACATCTTCTTTATCCATTCACCCATTGTTTCTTTAAATACCACTTCTTCCTATTTCTTTCTAATCTCTTCTGGAGCATGTTAGATGTGTTTATTTACATTGTGTGTGTGTGTGTGTGTGTGTGTTTTAAAATTTCTCTGCTACCTTCCAGGGGGTTTCCTCAAAGGTGACTGCTTGGAGCCAATGGGTAGATTCCTGTGTCTTTACCAGAAGTTTCCATTTCATCTTTATTCATTCTTTTCCTTGGGATAATTTTATTGTTCTTTCCCTGATTTCTTAAACATTTACTTCATTCTTTTTTGTTTAGTAATTGCATTTTTTATATATATAAATTTATTTATTTTTAGCCGCATTGGGTCTTCATTGCTGTGTGCGGTCTTTCTCTAGTTGCGACGAGCAGGGGCTACTCTTCGTTGTGGTGTGCAGGCTTCTCATTGCAGTGGCTTCTCTTGTTGCGGAGCACGGGCTCTAGGTGTGTGGGCTTCAGTAGTTGTGGCACGCAGGCTCAGTGGTTGTGGCTCATGGGCTCTAGAGCGCAGGCTCAGTAGTTGTGGCTCACGGCTTAGTTGCTCCGCGGCATGTGGGATCTTCTCGGACCAGGGCTCGAACCCGTGTCCCCTGCATTGGCAGGCGGATTCTCAACCACTGTACCATCAAGCAAGCCCAGTAACTGCATTTTTTAAGGTGTGAATTTCCCATCTGAGTATGGCTTTGGCCATGTCCCAGGGGTTTTGAGGGATCATATTATCAGGGTGATTAGTTGCCAGATGTTCTGCCCCTATGGGCTCAGGTTTTCTATTTCACTCAAGTTAGGTTAGGATTGTTCACCTAAAACACAAAAATGGCCAGTTATTTTTCCAGCAAAATGGGAACAGCAAAGAATTGCCATTTAGGACTGCAGCTACGGTGAACCACGTGGAAGTCCAGTAAAACGAGAGGAAACGGGTTTTCTCACGGGTGAGATAGGAGTACCACACGAACTACTGTAGGGGATAATGAGGCCATAAGCCTCAAAGTCTTCTATTATGGACTTTATACCTTGAAGGGCTTTTTTACTTGAGGAGAGGTTTTGAGGGATCTATTTGAATCTCGATGGGAGGTACACTGTGGATTTTGCCAATACCAATTGGAGAGTTTGCCCATAAGGAGAGTGGTAGCTGATTCAATAGGGACAAATGATTAGTGTTTCCGGAATCAGTTCCAGAACCGTTGGAGACAGAGCAAATAAAAGATGTCAAAGGATCATTTAATTCACCTGGTGGCTATTTTGATGGCGACTGTCAAATTTTAGAACTGTTTCCCCCTTTTGGGAGAAAGAAGTTCAGGCATGATACTTTTCCAAGAAGTCTCAGCCTATTAAATGAATAGGGACGGAGGAGCTAAGGAGAAGAGGGTGTGTATCTCTTAAAGGGTCTAAGCAAAAGGGAATAGGTTCAGAAACAGGACCCTGTTGAGGTGCATTAGAGATCCCCCAGTATTTGGACCAGTTTAGTATTTTGAGGCAGGGGCTCCTTTCTAGCAGTGGGGCTGAGCACTGAGAGTGTGGTCTGGTGTCTGTAAGGACAGAGAGAGATTCGTTCCCAATCTGGAGAGTGGCTTCTCCAAGCTGATTCAAGGAGAGGATTGGGAGAGCCTCTGTCCTTCCTTGGAGCCCCTCATTGGGAGTTAAGAGGATATTGGAAAGGCTGGTTAGAGGGCTGAAGATGCCCGAAACACTTAAACTTGTAACAGTCTTTCCAGTGTCCTCGCTCTTTACAGTAATAGCAGAAACTAGAAGGTTTTGGGTTTCGTTAAGGGGCCTTCATTTTCGGAAGTTGAAGATTAAGAATTTAGTGGTCTTTCTTTCTTTTTTTTTTTTTTTTGCAGTACGTGGGCCTCTCACTGTTGTGGCCTCTCCCGTTGCGGAGCACAGGCTCCGGCCGCGCAGGCTTAGCGGCCATGGCTCATGGGTCCAGCCGCTCCGCGGCATGTGGGAACTTCCCGGACCGGGGCATGAACCCGTGTCCCCTGCATCGGCAGGCGGACTCTCAACCACTGCGCCACCAGGGGAGCCCTAGTGGTCTGTCTTTTAGGTGATTCATCTAGGATTCGAGTGAACTAATTTGCCAAGTTAACTAAGTCTAGAGTGGACGTAATTTCCCATTCCACCCTTGTTCTTTTAAAAGAGAAAGATCCTGGTTCAGCCCATTCATAAGTATGGAGATAAGGGGTATCTGAGTGGTTTGAACATCTGAAGGAAGACCAGAATTTTCTTTAAAAACAATGTGAAGTCAATTATAATAGTTATGAACAGGTTCATCAGATTTTTGTGTGAAAACCTAAATTTTATTCCCATCAACAGGCTTAGGAAAGACGACTGTAATTGCTGGTGGAGGTTTTCAGCACGTTCTGACCTCTTGCCAGAAGCTAGGGGTTTGTTTTTCTAAATCCCCTCCAGGGTGTTTCCATCGGGCTAATTTCATCCAGTGTTTGGCTTGCCCCTCAAAAAGCATGTAAACTAACTGATATAAATCTGAGAAACCAGACTGGTAGGTTTGAATAACTATGCTAAATTCTCCAGCAAACCTACGGGGGGCCCTCAGTTACTTTAGGAAAGTCTTTAACTGCGTCTGGCAATTCACCCTTCCTCAAGGGAACATAAGTAATCTGGGGTCTCTTTGGACCCTCAGAATATTTCACTTTAAAGGGCAGGTTCTGATAGGTTCAGAGGGTGGCAGAGCCTGAGACAAAGAAGCAGGGGTGGGAGGATGAACAAGATGACACCAGGGACAAAGGAGTTGGGGGAGCTGAGCGTGAGACTTCAGAGCCATTTTGTCTTTCTTTAATTGTTTGCCTCAGTCAATGTAATTATTGTATTTGCAGGGAAGCAATTTTAAATTCCTGATAATGTTTGGAAGCCTCAAAATAGCAACCAAAAGAGGCACCCGGTTTAATTTTGATGATTTCAGAGCTATGGCTAATATAGTTTTAAGAAAGGTAAGTTTGGGGAGCCTGAAATTTCCCCATAGAAATGTGCAGGAGGAGGGGCTGTGGTTTTTAAACATAAAATCAGACAGGGTCCTTGAATGTGGGGTGCCCTCAAGACATTTAGATAACTGGGATCCCATTTTCGAGAGTTTTTTTTTTTTTTCTCTAAAGCAAAGAGGTAATTCTTAAACAGCCTGCAGGCCAAATAGCATCACAGTTCCAGTAGGGACAGCCTGATCCCAACGGAATCAGGCCAGAGGCTGAATGGCACAGTTCCAAATAGGAACAGCCCAGTTCCAAAAGGAATTGGACCAAATGCCAGCACAGTTCCAATAGGGACAGCCTGATTTCAAGTCCGGCTGAAGTGCCAAGTGAGTACTCACGGACAAAACAAGGCCTTAACAAAAAAGGATGAAGCCTTTGAACAGATCCCAGATAAAGCCTAGAGAGCTTCCAAATGCAAAAAGAGTGGAGCTCAGATCCAGGAGAAAAGCTTACCCTCGAACTCCAGGGGTGACTAGAAAAACAGTGAGCTCAGTGGGCTCTGTTGGTACCACACCTGTTTGCTCACCAGCCTTGGGGTTGTCAGGGATCTGCTCTGGATCTCGGTTGGACCTCCATGTAATGTTAACCTAAAACAGTTATTTTTATCAGCAAAACGAGTTTATTAAGGAGCAGCAAAGAATTGCAGTTCAGAACATACAACTATGGTGAACCACATGCAAGTCGGGTAAAGCAAAAGAGAGGAAACTCTTTTATAGAGGAGAAGGGGACATTGTGGGGAGCCGTTATAAACAGTCCATTGGAGGAAAATGGGGGTTCAAAGTGTAGTGGTTTTTCATTGGCTGAGCTGTAATGATCTCTCATTGGTTGGGCTGCTGCCAGGCAAGGAGAATGTCTTCCTCCCACAGGCAGCAGTAAAGCAGTGTCACTTCCGTATGGAGATGCAAGGTAGTCTCTTCTGTTAGGATCTGTATTGATGTGAGCGGGACGTGCATAAGGGCTCCCCTTCTGGCCTCCCACTCCATCTTAGTGAGATTCCCTTGGTTAATTTTCACAAGAGAGAGTTTCAAAATTCCTTTAGTGGGCTTCCCTGGTGGTGCAGTGTTTATAAGGATCCAACTGCCAATGCAGGGGACGTGGGTTCGAGCCCTGGTCCAGGAAGATCCCACATGCCGCGGAGCAACTAAGCCCACGAGCCACAACTACTGAAGCCTGTTCACCTAGAGCCGTGCTCTGCAACAAGAGAAGCCACCGCAATGAGAAGCCTGCGGACCACAACAAAGAGTAGCCCCCACTTGCCGCAACTGGGGAAAGCCCGCGTGCAGCAACGAGGACCCAACTCAGCCAAAAATAAATAAATAAATTTATTTAAAAAAGAATTCCTTCAGTTATTTTTAAGCATGAGTTGAAGTCTACTTTTGATTCTGTTCTATTAAGCAGCCTTATTAAATATATTTTTTTCTTATTGGAAAAAAATTAGTTTTATTAAAGATGCTAAAGAAGACCTAGATAAACAGAGATATAGTATGTCCACTGATACAGAGAGTTTACTTTTTTGATGACGTCAATTCTCAAACTGAT
This sequence comes from Grampus griseus, assembly GCF_964374135.1. Classification (NCBI taxonomy): domain Eukaryota; kingdom Metazoa; phylum Chordata; class Mammalia; order Artiodactyla; family Delphinidae; genus Grampus; species Grampus griseus. Next base: position 12,200,252 of record NC_139014.1, on the reverse strand, counting down.
CAAAATCCCAGCATATTTTTTTCAAGGAGCTGGGCAAACTGGATTTTATGTTCACATGGATGAACAAATGAGCAAAATACCGAAGACTATCCTGCTGGTCTTGGGGGGTCTCCGAGGAGGTGGGAGGCAGCTGCAGCTCACTGTGGGGACAAGGACACTGGTGGCGGAGGTACCAGGGAACACCCACTGGCGTGAGCTCTCCTGGAGACCACCACCCTGGCACGAAGACCCAGCCCCACCCAACAGCCTGTAGGCTCCAGTGCTGGGATGCCTCAGCTTAAATACAATTATTAACATTCTGTCTAAACTTCTTTATACTCGTCAACTTGAAAAGCCAAGAACCACGATCTTTGTGTTAAAATCTTGCACTGCTCTTGTATTTCTGTCCATTTCTCCTCCTCACCATTGTGTTGTATCAATTTTCATGCCATGTTACTTAGAGCAGAAGTGTTCATGACAGTTAATAGCTCATCATGGTTCATATTATTCAGCGTCCTTTCTGATGTTTAATAACATTTAATAATATTTCTTTAACCAGGTTTTAAAAAGTAATTTTCAGAAAGAAGTAAAATATGGCTCTCAAACAGATATGAAAATGATCCCGAAAAAAAAAAAAAAAAAGATCCCGTGTTTAGAATTCTCTTCTGTTTACTAAACAGTGAGGAAATCAGTCACATGTTATAAGCAATTCCAAGGAAAAATCAAAAGGGCACAAATTTATTTGGAGTAAAGGAATTGAATTGCAAATGGGGCAGAACTGGTTTCTCTAAAGGGGGGAGGGGGAGCCCATGAAAACTCCAAGGGACGAGGTGTAGTTTGCGTGTCTGTCAACTTCCAGAGTTGTAAAGTAGCTCAGGCACAATGAGAGGCAAGAACCTGACAGCTCCTCAGGGTGCGCAGTAGGCTATGCAGTTTCCATTGGAACACAGTTTTTTCCCTGCAGTTTCTTTTTTAAAAAATTAATTTATTTACTTTTGGCTGCCTTGGGTCTTCGTTGCTGCGTGTGGTCTTTCTCTAGTTGCGGCGAGCAGGGGCTACTCTTCGTTGCAGTGCACAGGCTTCTCACTGCGGTGGCTTCTCTTGATACAGAGCACGGGCTCTAGGTGCACAGGCTTCAGTAGTTGTGGCATGCGGGCTCAGTAGTTGTGGCTTGTGGGCTCTGGAGCGCAGGCTCAGGAGTTGTGGCGTTCAGGCTTAGGTGCTCCGCGGCATGTGGGATCTTCCCGGCCCAGGGCTCGAACCCGTGTCCCCTGTTTTGGCAGGCGGATTCTTAACCACTGTGCCACCAGAGAAGTCCCTCCCTACAGTTTCTCAGCTTTTGATAAAAAAATAATCTCGGGGAATTCCCTGGCGGTCCAATGGTTAGGACTCTGCGCTTTCACTGCTGAGGGCTTATGTTCAATTCCTGGTTGGGGAACTAAGATCCCACAAGTCGCACAGCGTGGCCAAAAGAAAAAAGAAAAAGAAAAATAATCTCAAAGACTATTCTTGATCACAAAACAAGTCTGGTATCATTTGGCCTGATCGTTTCCATAGGCGCAGCAGGAGTGTTAATTCACGGTGTTAGACTTCTTGAGTTTGCTTTGCTGGAACTTTCCATCACGATTTCAGATTGGACTGTTGAAAGCTTGTTTGTTGTCCTGAGTCCAGGAAGCCAAGAACTCTCCATGTTTCACCTGCTTGGTGATTTTGAGAAAATTCCTTTTTTCTTGAGGTTTCCAAAATATTCTGAGGTTCCTGGACCTGCCAGGAGATGACCTTCCTTAACCCTCTGTGAGCCTGCCACCTGCCAGTTATCCTGGGAGGGAGGGCTTTGTGAGCATTGCTCCATGAAGTCAACCACAGATCCTTACAGGCAATGGGTCCTGATAATTAAATGAGTATCATTCTCAACTCTGGCTGCCCAGGCAGGGCCTTGGCTGCATAATCCATATTTCCAGTCAAATTCTGGTAAAAACAAGGACAGATTCTCTTTGAGCCTATGCAAATTACTATATTGTCAGGCAAGTAAGAATAGTCAACAGGAGTTTCTGAGTTCTGGAGGACTCGGGCAGGGAGAACAAGATACCACTTAGAAATGTTTCATTTCAGTTTACAAAACCAGAGACCACTAAATGTCTGTGGACTACAGACAGCTTAAGGGGAAAAAGAAAGAGTTCCTTGCATATCTAGAAAGGAGAACATTAAAATCACATCTATAGTGTTCCCAACAACAGCTGCCTCGTCCCTCATTGGTTCCTTCAGTCCTAGGTGGTTAATCCTTGTTCCTCTCAGTCTTGGTTCTGAGGTCTCAATGGTCCATCTGCTTCTTGACTAGGGTTCTGGAAATCCTGAGTCAGTCCACTGGGATGGCCTCACGGTGGTCTAAGCAATTCCTTTAAGCACAGTCTTTTCCCACTGTGCTGACCTGACTGTAAAGCTTTCTCTCCTTTTTCTTCTTTCTTTCTTTCATTTTTTTCCCATTAAAGTAAACAAACTCTTTGTAGATGTTCACTGAAGAAAAAATGCACAACCTAAAAGTTGAGAATTATGTTTTATTCAAGAACGTTACTGAGGACTGTAGTCTGGGAAGGTAGCCTGTCAGATGGATCTGAGAGACTGTTCCAAAGAGGTCAGGGAGGAGAAAGAACATGTAGGAGTTTTTGCTGAAACAATATATATGTAGTGAGACATCAAAAGATTACTGCTAATCACAAAAAGCAGGCATCTCGAGGATTTTAGTGCCTTTCTACCTATGGGAAGATGCAAGACCTTGGGCCCATTGAAATCATTCCTTTGATATGCATCTTAACTATGTAGGGACAGTGTCCTGTTTTTCTCCATCCCAAATCCCCTCAGGGTGCACAGTTGGGGTGGCTGCAGAGGCTGATAGCTTGGTGGCAGGCAACATTCTTTGTTTATTGAAATGGCAGACAACATTTTTTTTGTCCATGGAGATGTCAAAGACTTAACATGGCCATGGTTAACTTACTAATAATTTTCAAAAGTGAAAGATCTGATGAGAGTTCATAACAAGAATAGTGCAACTGAGAAGTTACAGTTGGTTGTTTCTGTGTCATGCAGAACAAAGTTAGTCCCCCACCCCCCACCCCACCCCACCCCACCCCCCACCCCCACCCCCACCCCCCACCCCCGGCAAAAAAAAGTTTTAGATAAAGTTAATCTAAGATGTTTACGCCTATTTTCAAAGAAGACTGCTGAAGCATTGATTACAAGAATAATCCTCAAGTGTATATACTTAAACTTTTGCTTCTTATTTTTCTCTGCTGCGGAGAGGGTATGTCTTTGGGTCTCTTAATGGATGGCTCATGACTGCCACTTTGAGAAGCTGCATAAGGGGTATGTGCTGCTGTGGAAGGCTTCTGTGTGTTCTGAAGTCTGCTGAAATGCTGGTGTGTGTTGTATAAGTCACAGGTGTCCACCCCCCAAGTTCTCTTGAAAGAGAAGTGACTTTGGTTTTGAAGAGGTACTTACTGTTCTTCTTAAGTATTTGAATTCACCACGAGAGAAACCCAAGTGACGTGCACACAGAGGACAAACCATTTCCCTCATCTCGTTTATAGGGAAGCTGCCTCATCACCCCCTCCCTACCCCTGAGGCCCAGGGTTCAGGTGAGGCACCTGATGCACGCTTGGGACCGTTGCAACCCCGTCTCACAACTCAGGTAACACTCCTTTACGTAAGAAACTTATTTCTAATAACTTTTTACTGATTGCTTAAATACTTCATTTCATAACAGAAACTTCAAAATACAGTAAACACAATTTAAAAAGTTTCCAACTTGTAGCATTTCAACATAGTTGCCAGTAACATATCAGTGTGTTTCCTGCTATTTTTCAAAATTACAAAGTATAATATATATATATATGTTTTATTATATAGCTTTACCTACCTAGGTATTATTTTCTAAATCTTTACCAACATAATAGTTTAAAAAATGCATCTTTTAAAAATGTCTTATATTTGGAGCAATTTTAAATTTTTTAATCTATTTATCAGCCATTTATATTTCTTCTTTTGTGGGTTATTTATGCAAGTTTTTAGCTAATTTTTCTACTTGTGTGTTTGTATTTTTCTTGTTAGTTTGTAGGGGTTCTTTATGTGTTAAGGAAATTGTTCCTTCTCTGTTACACATGTTTCTCAAACTTGTCATTTGCCTTTTAATTTTTCTTTTTTTAAAAAATCCACAGATAACTTTTTTTTCATCTAATGAACCCTGTCAGTCTACTTTAAAGGTTTATTTCACTGTTTTCTGGCTTAGAGGTTTCTTTCTATATTTTGAGTTTAGGTAAATATTCACCTGTTTCTCTAGTTGTTCTATTTTACTAATTGTCATAGTACCCTGTAAGTAATTATCCTCCTTTTTCTCACTGATTTTGAATTGACATTTTTATCATGTACTGAAAATCTATACTCTTGCTTATGTTTGTGTTTAATTTTTTATTTTGAAATAACTTCAAATTTACACAAAGTTGCAAGAATAGCACATATACCCTTCACTTAGATTAACCAATTGTTAACTTTTTGCTACATTTGCTTTATCATTCTTTCTCTTCCCTCCCTCTGCTTCCTCCACATTTTAGAGAAATAGGTAGATCTAAGTTGCAGACAAAGAGCCCCTGGATGTCAGAATACAAGGACACTCCCTGACATATAGCTGCAGTAAAATATAAATTATCAAAATCAGGAAACATAACATTAATGCAGTCCTAGAATTTAATACATATTCTGTGTTCAGATTTTGCCAGTCACCTCTTTTCAGCCATCCTCCTCCACCAAGCAGGCCGTCCAGGACCTGTGTGGCATGCAGCCCACGCGTGTATGTGCACATGTCTCCTTCAGCCTGGACGACTTCTCAGCCCTTCTTTGTCTTTCACAACATTGGCATTTTTGAGAAGTTAGGCCAGTGCTTGGTAGGTGATGGGCCTGATGCTGCAGCATTGTTAGGTTCGGGTTCTGCATTTACTTTCTGTACAGTTCCAGTGAATTATCTGCTCCTGAGCAGGTGCTCTCCGGCTCTGAATCCCGTAGCTTTGTAATGTTTTAATAAGTTACAAATACATATAACAGCTTGCCCTTGTTTCTGTTCCTTTACAGAATTTTCTTGGTTGTTCTTTCCATTTATTCTCTGTTGGGTGGATATTGTTATTTATGTATTTATTTTTATTTTAAGTATTTTTAGACTTCTAAGATAAAAAGACTAATATAATGAAACCTGTGTGTACACCATCCAACTTAATAAGCAAAATGTTGTAAGTTAAAACCCCTTTGAGTGTTCTGCCCCCAATATCCATGGTCCCTTCAGACTTTCCCGAGCCTGGTGTTTCTCTCTCTCAGCAGATATTTAAAGAATCTGTGTAAATCACACCGAGCTGTGTGTACATCGTTCTGTACACATGCTCTCATTCAGCACTGTGTTTCTGATGTACACCGTTGGCCCTTGAACATCATGGGGGTTAGGGGCACGGACCCCCCTCCAGTGGTCGAAAATCCACGTTTAACTTTACAGTCGTCCCTGTGTATCGGTGGTTCTGCATCCGTGGATTCAGCCAGCTATGGATCATGTAGTCCTGTACTGCATATTTATTGAAAAAATTCTGCATATGAGGGGACCTGCCCAGTTCAAACACATGTTGTTCAAGGGTCAACTGTGTATATGTTGGTACATGTAGCTTTAGTTCAGGAATTGGTAAACCTTTTCTGTAAAGGACCAAATAGTGAATATTCCGGCCTGTAAGGGCCAGAGTCTCTGTTGCAACTTCTCAACTCTGCGTTTGTCCTGAATGCCAGCACAGGAGATATGTAAACAGGCGGGCATGGATGTGCTCCAGTAAAAGTTTATGGACCTTGTAACTTTAATTTCATAATTTTCATGTCATGAAATATTTTTCTTCTTTTTTGATTTTTTTCAACTATTTAAAAATGTAAAAACTATTTTTAGCTCATAGGCTGTACCAAAAAATGTGGTGGGCAGGATTTGGTCTACAAGTTGTGCTTTGCCGACCCCAGGTCTAGACACAAGTTGGTGTATTTTCTATTTTGTGAATACACGAGCATTTACTTATCCATTCTTCTATTGATGGGCATTTAGGTCAGTTACCATTTCTTTGGTGTGAACATTGTTACAGATGTCCTCATGTGCAGAAGTTTCTCGGGCATGGACCTAGGATCAGAATTGCTGTGTTCTAGGCTGTGTACATTTTATCTTCCTTAGATACTGTTGAATGACACTGTCAAGTTGTTATACTGGCCTATACCTTCAGACAATGCATGAAGATCCTTTATAGTGTGTCACATATAGGTATTTCAGAGGTCAACAAAATATAGTCACCTGTTTTTGTTGCTATCAAAAATTTTTTAATAAATAGGCTTCGTTTTTCAGAGCAGTTTCAGATTCACAGCAAAACTGAGCAGAAAGTATAGAGAGTTCCCGTGTACCTCCTGCCCCGACACGCGCACAGCCTCCCGTGTCATCAGCAACCCCCAACAAAGCGGTTAATTTGTTAGAATCAATGAGCCTGCCCTGACACGTCATCAGCACAGTCCACAGTTTACATCAGGGGTCACTCTTGGCACACTTTCTACGGGTTTGGACTAGTGTATAATGGCACATGCTCATTATTATAGCATCACACAGAGTAGTTTCATGGCCCTAAAACTCCTCTGTGCTCCACTATTCATCACCCGTAACCCCTGGCAACCACTGATCTTGTTCCTGTGTTCATGGTTTTGCCTTTTCCAGGATGTCACAGAGTTGGAATCAAACAACAAGTAGCCTTCTCAGATGGGCGTCCTTCCCTTAGCAACATGCGTGTAAGGTTCCTCCATGTCTCTTCCTGGCTTGAGAGCTCATCTTTTTATTGATGAATAATTGTCTAATAGCTGTACCAGTCTGTTCCTCTTCAACATCCCTTTAAACTTACACTTTCCTACTGTTGCTGGTCATTTGGAACAGAGTTGACTTTTGTAAAATGATTTTGTAGCTATTAACTCTTCTGAACTGATTGATGCCAACACATGTGTCAGTATTTCTCTTTGCTTTTGTGTGTTGATGGACGTAGCATCTGGGGTAAGGACCGGGCTGCTTCCTTTTCTGGCCTCACACCATTCATCTTTTCTCACCCCACTGTCCTGGGCAGGACCCCACACAGCGTGGAGGAAAACTGGGTGGCTGACACCCACACGTTTGTCCTGGTTTACAGAGAATGCTTTTCCCATTTTTTATCTTCAGGTAGTATGTTTGCTGTAGGCTTTAGTATTATGTTGAACCATACAAAATTGCCATTTTATGGGTCAAAAGTGGTCAGATACCAGCAATTTCATATAATTTGACCTAATACAGACTCTCCATCAGTTTAGATAAGTTTGTTTGTTTGTTTGTGGCTTGTGGGATCTGAAAGTTTAACTGAAAGTTAAAACGAAAATGTATGAGTGCATTACTTGGCTGAAAATCCAGAACTTAATTAAACTTGAGCAGGAGAAGCGGCAGCAGCAGGTGGCCCTCCGTGCAGGGCTCTGCACAGTCCCGGGCTTCGGTTCTCCTCGGTGCCCCCTCCTGACTGCTTTTCCACAGGCTTCCCCTCAGAGGGAAGATGTGAGTGTTTAGGCTGCAGGGGGCCAGCTGTGCACTGAAGATGTGTCACAAACAAGAGCTTCAGGGCCCCTTGTGTGCCTGGCGGGGCCCAGGGTGCCCTCCCTGGGCACCACAGGAAGGTTGTGTGACTTTCCGGTCTTGGTTGCCCTCGAGGGCGGGGAGGTACTTCGATTGCCATGATGAGGCCTGTTAAATTCGTCCTGGCCGGTGAACCCAAGCAGGTTCCCCACTTTGGCTTGTCACAGAGCCGAGTAAGTCCCTCATATCAGAAATTTGGGGAGAGCGTTTCTCCCTAATCTTGAGGGAAAACTCAGTAAGGTACCCCATCAATGACCCACGAACACTGAATTTCTTTTATTTAAATTTCCACGACAGGACTCTAAGAATGCCAAGAAAGAATGTTTCCCTGAACGCTCAGGAGAGAGCCAAGCCCGCTTGGCACAGACAGTCTGCAGAAGGGATGCTGAGCCAGGCTGCACAGCGGGGCCATGGCTGGTACGCAGGATCCACCAGGGCCACGTCTTCATGCCACATCCCGACCCAGGAAGCACCTGGAACTGGAGTGCTTGGTGTCAGAGAGGGTGGCCGTTGCCCAGAGTGACAGGGCTTCACCTCAGGGCATTGGCCCTGGTCCCCAATCCCACCTCCCTCGCCTCCCTCGGGATTGTGTTTCATGTTTTTTTTTTTTAGCTGCACCGCGCAGCTTGTGGAATCTTAGTTCCCCGACCAGGGATTGAACCCGATTGAACCCGGGCCCTCGGCAGTGAAAGCACAGAGTCCTAACCACTGGTTCGCCAGGGAATCCCCCATGTTTCATGTTTAAATGTCCAGAGCCCCTCCTCGGGCCACGTCCACTGTCTTATCACCCCAGGAGGGCAGGGAGAGAGCGTGGCTTTCAAGGATAATTCTCTTTTCTCTCTTTCACAGAGGCAACACAGAATCTCCACAGTGACTTGCAGATCAGCTCCTCAGAAAGAAAACCAGTCCCCAAAGCCACGCCTGGCTCAAGAATTCCAGGAGGAAAATGGCCACCACACCCAAAGGTCCTCATCACTTGCCAGCAGTTCCCTCCAGGACACATGGAAGTTACTGGACCTGGGATCCAGCCCTTCTGGCCTCACCTCCCAGGACGACTCGCCTCCAGGTAGGTGAAGACGTACATCCCCAGGCCGTTGCCCCATTGGTCTGGGTGCTGGCCATGAGGACAGCTGTGGTGGCCACTCGCAGGCTGACACACAGAGTGAGCACGGCGTTCTTCCTGCTGTGGTTAGGGAATCTGTAAATTCTGCAGTCCTGTCCTCTGATTTGGTGCCTGACCGTCCCCCAGGGACAGAGGGTGTCTCCCAGCCCCGCGTCCAGCTGACCATGTCACCATGTCTACCCAGAGTAGAGCCCACAGGTCGCGAGGGTGGGGGCACTATGGTCAGTCTGTGACTCGGGCAGGCGGGTGTTCTGTGTTCTGCTCAGCCTCACAAGGCCAGGGCAGCCCACGAAGTGCGTGTCCTCTGCCCCCGGGAAACTCGCTCACTGTGAGGTTCTCAGGAAAGTTCATTTGAAGGGCCACCTTTGGGGGAACTGCGTGAGACCAAGATGTAGTAAGCAGGGTGGGCAGAGGGGAGACTGTTTGAAGACCGGGGTTGGGGGAATGAACTTGGATCCCCTTCCGGATCAGCTCACAGCAAGCACCCTCATTCTCGGCTCTCAGCCTCAATGCATGAATGCTTCCTGCTGTGCCCAATGTGCCAATGGGCATTTTAGATTATTTCCAGTCTTTTGCCGTCACCAATAACGTTACAGTGAATTACCTTGTACATTGCTGTAGCGCATGCATAAAAGCGTAAATGTAAATTCCCGGAGGGTGTATCGTTCTGTCCAAAGGTATGTGCATGTCCAGTTTGAGAAGATGTTACTTGGGCTCCATCAGGTGGTACCAGTTCACACCCACCCAGCAAAGGCTGAGAGGGCATCTTTCCCCAGACCCTCTCCAGCAGTGTCATCGAACTATAATCTTTGCCAGTCTGTTAGGTGTCATTTTAATTCATATTTCTCCTGTTAGGAGGTTGTGCATCTTTTCACATGTTTGAGTCATTTCCCTTTCCTTTTCTTCAGTTCTCTGCCCATTTGTATACTGGGTTTATAATCTTTTTCTTATTGATTTGTATGAGCTTATTATATATAATGGAAATCAGACCTTTTCTGAGATATGAATTGCAAATATTTTCCCACAGTTTTTCATTTGTTTTTTGACTTTGCCTATGGTAGTTTTTGTCATGCACGTATTTTTTTATTTTTATGTAATTTAATTAATGTTCTTGTTTTTAATCCTTTCTGGGTTTTGTGCCATACTTGGGTTTTTTCCACTCCAAGATTGAAGATTATTCTGCCATGATGTCTTCTAATACAGTTATGGTTTCCTTTTTTCATAATTAAATCCAGGATCCATTTGGAATTTATCACTGTGTAGGTTATGAAATAGGAACCAAACTTTTTTTAACCCCAGGTGGCAATCCAAATGTCCCCACACCAGTTTTTTTTTAATATTTATTTATTTATTGACTGCGTCAGGTCTTAGTTGTGGCATGCAGAATCTTTTGTTGCGGCACACGGGCTCTTTGTTGAGGTGCGTGGGCTTCTGTCTAGTTGTGGCACACGGGCTCCAGAGCACGTGGACTCAGTAGTTGCAGCGCCTGGGCTTAGTTGCCCCGCAACATGTGGGATCTTAGTTCCCCAACCAGGGATGGAACCAGCGTCCCCTGCATCCTGTGACGTATTCTCAACCGCTGGACCACCAGGGAAGTCCACTCCCCATACCCGTTATTGAATAACTCACATTTCCCCACTTGTTTGAAATCCCGCTTTTACTATCATGTTAGATGTTCTGTGTGTACTTGAGTCTGGGTCTGGAGCTCTTGTTCTGTCCCTTGGTTCGGCAGTCCCCAGCCTTTCCACAGACAGGGGTGCAGATGGCTCAGGCGGTAATGTGAGCGAGGGGGAGCGGCAGATGAAGCTTTGCTGGCTCGCCCGCCGCTCACCTCCTGCTGTGCCGCCTGGTTTCCAACAGGTCACGGATCAGTACCAGTCAGTGGCCCGGGAGTTGGGGACCTCTGCCTTGATTTATTGGTCTTGGTCTGTCCACGTGCAGTGCTGTTTGAATTGTTACTGCTTCCTGGTCCCTTGTAATGTCTACTGACTTAGGATCTCCAGTTATGCTTCTTTCTCAGAGTTTTCCTGGTAATTCTCATTTGTTTATTTATTTTTTTCCCATACAGTCTTTAGGCCCAGCCCCAAAACTCTGTTGTGGCTTTTCTCAGGATTTGTTAAACCTGGGTTCTGCCCCTGGAAGGAGCCACATCCTCCCAGTGGTCCACATTCTGTCCCCTCTGGCGGCAGCATCGCCCCTGTGATGCCTCGAGTAGTCTCCTCAGATGCAGACTGGTCTGTTCTCCTCACAGCTCCCGCTTGAGCTCATTAATCTGAGAAGCTACTGCTTCAGTACATTTTAAATTCAGGAACGTTTTGCTGTATTTTTCATCGGCTCTATCGGAAGTTTTTGGTGAATGTTCATTGTCGTTTTGCTGGTTTCCTTCCTTCTTTTTTCTCGTAGCACTTTTGTTCCTTTGTTCCCCCTCATCTTTAAAAGAGGTGATTTTTCCTTGACCAGGTATTTGTAGGAAACTTATAAGGGAAATGAGGCCAGGGCCATTGTCCAGTCTAGCAGTTTTGTTGGTGGTTTTTAACTAAGTCCGGCCTTGACTTATCTCTGCCCGTTTTCACAAAGCCCAGCTTCTCTCCCCTCCCACCCAGGCACGCTGCATCCAGGGGGTTGTGCTCCCACCTCCTGGCTCCTCCTGAGGCCTCCCACCGTGCCTGTCCTTCCACACACCCCTGCTCATTTCTACCGCCTTTGGCAGAACCACCATTTTTCCCATCTGGAATTTTATCTCTAGTTTTCATGAAAATTTTCTCTTTTGGGGGATGATTTACAGGAAGAGTAGGGGAGAAATGCTGACTCAATGATGCTTTCTTCAGGCCACACGTCCATCTTATTTCCTGATAAATGCACTTTCCTCCAGCTCTGCTTTGCTTTAGCAAAAAAACTGAGCAACTGTGCCCCACCCGTCCCTCACTAAAAAAAAATTCCAGAGTAGGTGTCGGGCCGAATAGTGAGTATTTTCGGCTTTGTGGCCCAATGGTCTCTCTTGCAACTACTCATCTCTGCCTGCAGCTCAAAAGCAGCCGCAGACAATGTGTAAGTGATCGGTGTGGCTGTGCACCAATAAAACTTTATTGACAAACACAGGCAGTAGTGATGCTGTTTCTCAAGCTGAGTATACAGGTTTCTGTTTTATTCTTTGTTTTATTTTTTAACAATTCTTTAAACGATACACGTATGTTATATGTGCTTGATGTAGTTTGGTATCTTTTATAATGAAAAGATTTTAGAGGGAGGGAGTGGTCAACTGGGTGGAATGCTGCAAAGAGGTCAGGGAAGGTCAGGGCAGAAAAGTGCTCTGCGTCACTATGGCCTTCTGGCTGTCTCAGTGGAGTGGTGGACTTGTCATCCAGCCTTCCCAGTTAAAGGGGCTGGAGGAGAACGGGTGGACAGCTTAGTCAAGATTTCTTGGGACTTCCCTGGTGGCGCAGTGGTTGAGAGTCCGCCTGCCAATGCAGAGGACACGGGTTCGTGCCCCGGTCTGGGAAGATCCCACATGCCGCAGAGCGGCTGGGCCCGTGAGCCATGGCCACTGAGCCTGCGCGTCCAGAGCCTGTGCTCTGCAACGGGAGAGGCCACAACAGTGAGAGGCCTGTGTACCGCAAAAAAAAAAAAAAAAAAGATGTCTTGCTCTGAAAAGCAGCAGTTAAAATAGGGACTGGGGACTTCCCTGGTGATGCAGTGGTCAAGAATCCACCTGCCAACATAGGGGACACAGGTTCGAGCCCTGGTCTGGGAAGATCCCACATGCTGTGGAGCAACTAAGCCCATGCACCACAGCTACTGAGCCTGCGCTCTAGAGCCTGAGAGCCACAACTACTGAGCCCGTGTGCCCAACTACTGAAGCCCACGCGCCTAGAGCCCATGCTCTGCAAAAAGAGAAGCCACCGCAATGAGAAGCCCACGCACTGCAACGAAGAGTAGCCCCTGCTCACCACAACTAGAGAAAGCCCATGTGCAGCAACGAAGACACAATGCAGCCAAAAATAAATAAACAAACAAATAAATAAATAAATTTACATTTAAAATACTTTTTAAAAAAGAGCGATATTGGAGGAAGTTGTGGAAGTGCAGCCTGTCTATATGCAGGTTGGGAAGATGGGCGAGATGTGATGCTTGTGGCTGGGGAGGAGGGCAAACCCAGGAGAGAAAGGGGTGGGGGGGCTCAAGGGACTGGGGTTTGATAGCACAGGTCAGAGGCAGGGAGGTGATGGGTAGCCAGAACTGGGAGCTTACTGGCCACAGCTGACAAGCAAGCTGCCACAGCCTCACAGGCACCGGCAGGAGATGCGGAGAACTCGTCGCTCGCAGCACAGCAGGCAGCCAAGGGTCTCCTCAGTCCCTGTCCCACGGGCCAGGGCAAGAGTCTCAGCTGAGCGACCCCAAACAGGCAGAACCCAAATCTTTCATAGTGGGCTGCAGGCATATCTGCCCTTTGCCCCCGAGGGAGTCGTGCTGTCTTCTTCTGAGGCTGTTGGCCGTGGAAACACCCAGGCAGGAGAGTCAGGAGCAGAAGCCTTCATTGGCCTGAGGAGAACTGTCCCAACAGCAGGTCTGGTGGTGGGAAAACAGGTGCCGGTCGGTTCCCTTTATTTCCTCCTTTCAAGTATGAGGCAAAGCCATGGACTCTTGAGAGGAGGAGGTGGAGGGAGAGGTAGAAAGAGAAGTGTGAAATGGTCGTCTGGTATATGAGGAAGCAGGGACAAGTAGTGGTGGATGGTGCCATCAGCCATGCAGGCCCCCGTGGATAGCAGGGCCTGGATCAGGGCGAGAACAGCCCGCTGGTGGCTGCAAACACGGCCCCCGGCAGTGGAATTGGCTTGGGGTGGAGGTGGGGATGGTTTGTATTAGTTTAAATGCTTTTGGCTACAAGTCACAGCACAGCCTGATGAAAGTAACATACGGGAGCTTCCCAACCTTTATCTCATCGTGGCACCCATAGAAAATCACACACGGTCACTGAACGAGGAGGAGAGAGCCAAGGTGGCCAGCATCATGGTAGCCTTCCCGACACACAGTGTGCATGCACAGCAGCAGGACACGCTGACCAAGAACTTGCATGTCAAGGCCGAGGTAAATGAGCTTACGGCTAGCTCCTCTGGGACTCTTTCCTCCTAAAGGTTCCAAGATGGCTGCAGCAGCTCCAAGCATCACGTCAGAAGGCCCAGAGATGGAAGGCATACTTCTCTCCTCCTGCTTTGGTTTCTTTTCATTGGAAAGGGAAATGTTTCCCCAGAGCTTCCAAATTCCCTTTTCCATCTCGCTGGCTGTCGGGGTCACATGGTGTCCCTTGACCAGTCACTGGGAGATTGTCTTAGACTCTGTGAACCTGCTGCCTGGAACTAAATGGTGTTGGGGTTCCTTGGCAAGAAAGCTGGGGAAGGGCTGTGCTGTGGGTGGGCCTGCAGCAGAGTCTGTGCAGGGGAAGGTGCTGAGACACCCATACAGAGGGGTTGAAGCTGCTACTTCTCAGCAGCACTTTGCAGTAAAAAGTAGGAATGATACATTGCTGCGGCTTTTGGTTCGCCCCGTGAAAGATTTGGTTGGGAAGAAAGGTTGAAATTAATGCAGTTTAGTTTTAAGTTCCCACAAAGCTTCTTTATGCTCTCCTTGTATCTTGAATATTTGAGCACGCATAACTGAACTACCTGTCTGGTATTTCTACTTTGTGTAAGAGTACTTTTTAAAACTTTATTGGTGACTTAAATGATAACCACAGCTCTGGTTAAGACGTAAGCCTGTTAGTATTTATGATAAAGGATTGCGTGGGCTTCAGTCCACAGTCAAGCAGTTTGGAAGCTCCATTCTGGAAGGTGGGATGTCTTGTCCTCTGCATTTTTTTTACATTTTTGGCGCATTTGGAGTAGCAAACTGTGAGACCTAGCAGTCATGAACTGAGTTAAAAGTGATAACGAGAGAGTTTAACAATTTGTGGCATCTGCATTAATAACATGAATGACTACGTGGTATTTCTCAGGATGGAGGGAGGTTTTCCTGCTGAAAGGCCACACTCCTCATGGTTTTGAGGTGGGGCCAGGGCCGCCCCTCCCACCTCTGCCCTGACCCGCCCCCCCACGCCTGTCCCTGCCCCTCCTACTCATGCCCCGCCCCTCCTACCTTTGCCCCGCCCCTCCCTGACGTCCTCTCCCTTCCTCCCACATGCACACAGAGCTGCCGCTTTGCCGGCCTTACAGAGTCCTGCTGCAACCTGGTCTCAAGGCAGGGCCGCAGCCTGACATCCTCGGCCCCGCTGCACCCCAGATCCCAGGGCCACTATAGCCCCCTCCTCCATCCTCCTGGATCTGTGGTTCGCAGGGTGTGGCCTCTCCATTCCCAGCCTCCTCTCACCCTAATTCTTGCTGCATCTGGACAGTACCCGGTCGGTCCCTCTTCTCCCCTCCCCTCCCCTCCCTTCCCCTCCTCCCCCCACTTCCTGGCAGCAGTGGCTCAAGGACTCCGACCCCATCTCCCCTCCTCCCCAGACACATTCAGCCCAGCTCCCTCCTGCACCTGTGGACTGTGGACACACCCCCACCCCATACCTGCGGACCGCTGACCCCTGTGCACGTGTGAGCACCCTCTACCTTCCTCTCCCCAGCACCTGCCTGTTCCTTGAATCCCTCCCTTGCTAAAGTTCACTCCCTACCTGGCTTTCTTCCCCCTTAGCACTAGCCTCCAGACCACGTGCTATTTTTCTCATTTATCTTGATTCTGTTCTGTCTGCTGGAAGAATGTAGGGGTGGGGGCATCTTCCTTGATCCTTGACCCCTGGCCAGCACAGACAGGTACACAATAGGTGCTCAATCAGGATGTGCAGGAAGATAACTGGGAAGAATGGGAGCCCAGCAAGGCCTTGGGTCCACAGCTCAAGGATCTAGAGGCTCAGGAAGTGCATGTGATTAGAGAAACAACCAAGCATTGTCTAAAAAGTTTAAGATTTGAAAGACAGACTCTTCCTGGATGGAGTATTAAATATTATAAAGACAGCTGTTTTCTCCAAATTGAAGTAACCAGTTAGTGTAACAAAATATGGACAGAGGGCTTCCCTGGTGGTGCAGTGGTTGAGAGTCTGTCTGCCGATGCAGGGGACACAGGTTTGTGCCCCGATCCGGGAAGATCCCACATGCTGCGGAGCGGCTGGGCCTGTGAGCCATGGCCGCTGAGCCTGCGTGTCCGGAGCCTGTGCTCTGCAATGGGAGCGGCCACAACAGTGAGAGGCCCGCATACCGCAAAAAATAAATAAATAAATAAATAAATATGGACAGAGTTTCTCTTGAAGCTAAAATAAGTGGATTTTCAAGTTCTAGAGCAATAAAATGCATGGGGAAGGGGGAGTAGCAAGACCCAGCCTCATGGCTGGGTGGCAGGCACAGAGCAGAAACCCTTCCCCAGCACAGCCTGCAAATCAGAGCCCAGACACAGCAAGGTGGGGACACAGCATGCTTCCATCCTCACAGCCTGCACCCAGACTACACACTAAAACGCAGCCCAGGCGCAGTTAAGTGCCTTAAAATCAAACCTAAAAATATGCAGAATTGGAACTATTTACAAATGACTAGAAGGTTATAACCTTAGATGTGACTTAAAAATCACAGATTTCTAAGGTATTCTTTCTTAACCTCAAAAATAACCCAACTAGAAAGATATTTTGAAGCAACATGACAAAGATCAGTCATATATAAATAACTCATCCAGGTTGACCAGAGGTACAGGGGCGGAAACACTCAGCCAGGGCAGTACCAGAAAATATGGATGTTTGACCTGTCAGCAAAGCAGCCCTTGGAGAGCTGATCCTGGGCCTAGAGGGGGCGGCCCAGCCGCTTGGCCTTCTTGGAGGGCATTTATTGGTGAATCTGCCCCAGGGGTGGTTGGGAGTCATCATCCTCCCTAGTGTCCGTGCTGCATGTGCAGGCGGCCCAGGTTGGCATGACACGGCGCATCCACCAGAGCAGGGGGCCTCCAGACCTCGTCCAGCATGAGTGACACATCCTTGTGGCTAAGAAATAAACTAAAACAGCGCAGAGGGTTTTCAGTGAAAGTCAGTCTTCTCCGTTTCCGCTTCCCTGCCCACCTGGCCACCTGTCCCCTGCTCTTCTCCGGACACACTCTGCACTCCATGGCTACGGAAGCATGTATTTAAATGTGTGTGCGTATCCTCTTCCTGCTGTGTAAAGTGCTGTCTGCGGTGTTTCTCCATTTTGGTTGACACAGAGCTCACAGATCTTTTCAGTAGTTCAGTGGTCCTCTGCGTAAGTGCTTCCTTTCGCCTGTCTCACATACACGGACACTCGGGTCGCTTGTAGTTTGCAGTACTTCAGCGAGTCTGCTGGTGTGGGTGGTTGCTTGTGGGAGTGTGTGGTCAGGTGAGTGTCTAGGAGTGAAATCGCTGGGTCAAAGGTGTGAGTGGTCTGAGCTCTGGGAGGTGTTACCAAATCGCCCTCAAAGAGTTGGTGCAATTCATGTTCATGGCCACAGGGTGTAAAGCGTCCTTCCTCACTCCAATACTGGTGGATTTTTCTCAAGCATTTTCTTTTTTTTGCCAGTCTGATAGGTGAAAATATGGGTTTTAATTTGCAGTTTTTAAATGATGGGTCAGATTGGCCATTTTATGTGTGGTTTGTATGTCGTTCAGGTTTGTACCCTTTTTTAAGGTGACTATGAAAGGTAGCAACAGAAGAAAATACATGTTCGCTGTGGTCTTGAAGTCAGGACACAGAGGGTAGAAAAGTGCTCTAGAAGGGGCTGTGGCCCCTGCTCTGGGAAGAGGGCTGGGCGTGGGAGGTGGGGAGGGGCTGGACATGACTTTTACAAATAAATGCAGCCTGAATGGGTTTTTTAAAAGAGAGGAGTCCAGCTAGAAGCTAGTATTTGTTGAGTGCCCACCTGTGCTAATGCCTTAGTGCCAATGCCACTCCCACAGTAAACCAATGCCATCCAACCACTGGGTCCCGTTTTCAAAACAGGACGCCTCACCGCCCAAGGCCGGAGTTCCCAAGTCCCAACCCTCATTCCACCCCCTGGAGTCCCAGAGGAAAGAGGCCTGACCTCATCCTCAGGGCAGAAGGTCAGGAGGGGCCAAGGTTGTCCCTGGGGTCACACAGATAATGGGCAGAAGCTCCTGAGGAATGCAGCACTCCTTCAGAAAGAGAGGCACCTGCCCGGCCCTGCCCTGGGGGCCGGACACACCTCCCCACATTTCAGTGTTCTGAGCACGGCCCAGCACCCCTGTGGCCTGGCTGGTGCTGGGGCTGGCATGGAGCAAGGTCCCTAGGTTTCTGCTGTGGGGTCTGAGAAGGTCCTGAGCAGTCTGGCTGTGCACCCTGCTTTCTCCTGGGTGGAGACTCTTCCCCTGGGTGCTCCCCACCCACTGAGGATGAGGGAGTGAAAGGGGATAAAGTTTTTAAAGGGTACAATGTTAGTGTTGAGGTTTTTTTCTTTAAATTTTTATTCTTCTGAAAATCATATTAGTTCCTCCTGAAATTAAAACTTTTTCCTTTAACGAGGGTTGCATAAGATTTTAAGATGGAGCATGCATGAGCCTGTTAACTGGTTGCTAATCCAAAGTTATTTTTAAGCCCTGTATAGTGAGAACATTTCTGTGCAGATCTCACTGTAGAGATGACACCTAAGTCATAGTTGCCAGGCTGTTCTGAGGATCCAGGAAGCCAACAAACAACCACCGCCTGTTCTCAGCCCAGTGCTTGCTCACATAGTGCCCGGTATCGCCATTAGCCCGGATCGCACTCTGCCCGCCACAATGGATTCCTCTCCCAGCAGCTCCTGGAGGCCAGGGCTCGACATTCAGATGAAGAAACCCAGGCCCAGAGATGCTAGGCTACTTGCCCAAGGTCACATAGCCCCCAGTTCGTGGACCAGGACCTGGCTGAGAAGGGTCCGAGACACCAGAGCCCCGGGCACCAGGCAGCAGGTGGCTAAGTGACGGTGGCAGAGCCGTGCGGGCTGCAGGGCGGTGCTCGCTGGAGGGGGTTGGTGGCCCGGCCATCTGGCCTGTCCGGCGGGGGCAGTTGGTGACTCCACTCCGTGGCTGCCCCTCCATGGCAGTGTGGCAGTGTGGCTCCAGCAGTTTTTTAAGATGATAGAAATCTTGTTTTTTATATAGAATGTGTCAGTTTTTGAATATTGGCAACTAATTAAAAATCAAAGTAGGGCCAAATTGCAGCTCCGTCTGTGAGCTACAGACCCCTGGGAGCCAGATCCAGCCATGCCTAGTGGTACATGGTCTGTGTGGCCTCCAGCTCCAGGGGACTTGCTCTAGCAAAGCACCTTCTCAGACCGGGAATAAAATGACTGCCAGGTAAACTGAGATTCTCCTATTCTGAGAGTCACACATGATTGACTGCAGAGCAAACGTGCCAAGTCCCCCAGTCTCGTCTTCGTGGTTAGTGGGCCATTCTGCAGGGTGTCACCAGCCTATGAATAGGGCTAAGTGGGCCCCCAGGACACCAGCTCAGCCTGGTCTTGTGTGTTTTTGAGTGGAGACTGTTCCGGACCTTCCCTGAAGGACGCTTGGACTCAGAAACAGCATTTGGGGCCAATCTCTGAAGGCAGATTGTGATTCAGCCACGGCTCTGCCGGCCCAGCTGTGCTCTGAGGACGTAGATACACACTCTCAACACAGGACCTTAGAGCCACCTAGTCTGCACGCCCTCAAGACCAGGAGTATCACCATCTGGCCTCCCCACACATGCTTTGTGTTTCTCAGTAAACCTAGGGGCTAAGCACAGGAGAGCAGATTCAGATGCCCCGGCGCTGCATTGAGTGAAAGATGGAAGGAGCAGCCGCCTGTGGTTGGACTTGTGATAAGAAAAGGTGAAATCTCACCTCAGAGAACAGTCTGTGATTCCAGGGTAAACACACCTGGAATATTACATTCTCTTCTCCCCATCTGTGGTCCTCAGACCTGTGTGCAAACCAAAGAATTCTCCTTGGGTCTGAGACTCTGTCCTAGAAGGTGGGCGCCAGGCTCCTGGTGCGTCGCAGTGAGATGGCAGACCCAGCTCGGAGACTGGCAAGCCTGACCCATGGGGAGGGAGGCCAGCATGAGCCTGGGGAGGGGCCGTCCTCCACACCAGACACGTGTGAGGGTGGAACACGAGCCATCAGAAAGGCTCAGCCCACACTCTCAGCAGCCACTGTCGCAGCGGCCTCTTGGGGTGGATGGTAATGGGAACTGCCCAAGGGAGCACAGCCAGAGGCTCACTGAGCAACGTGACCAGAACTGTTCCAGGATCCGGGGGGACGAAGGGGTCCTGCCCTGTTTTGCCAGCATCACGTTTGTCCTTTTGGCTCTGCCCATTACTACTCTGAAGATGGGACTGAATGAGAGCCAGGTTCACCAGCGTGCACCCCCTGTCAGCATCCTCTGTAACTGCAGCCGAAGAAATCTAAGAACCAGTGTTCTGGTCAAAGGAGGGAGCAGTGCAGTATCTTGAATTAGGTGAGCAACTCCAGCTTCCTGCCTTTACTGATTATTATAACCTGAGACATTTTGGGAAGTACAGAGTATCCTCTAAACTTTTTGAGAAACAGATAGTCAAATAGATCTTTGTTAGCTATTTTCTTGAAGTTGTTATGATGAAACAACTTTTCCTGCCACTTAGGAAAACACTTGTGTTGAAATAACTTTTAAAACACAGTAAATACTTCAAGATAGAGCCAAATCAGCTTATACTTTAGTGATGTTCATTCTGGGGCCACAGCATGACCAGCAGTCCCTCCTGCTTCTGGCCAGGCTAAGGACTAGACATTAACATCCCTCCATAAACAAAATATATGGAACAACTGTTTTCAGACACCGGAAAATAAATAGCACAGGAGTGTGCTTCTTGAAAGAAGGGAAACAAATGAGGCACCTTTCTGGTTCCCCTGGATTTCTGCTGCAGGCACAGGGAGGGGAACACCAGGCAGGGTTCAGTGCCTTCCTGGGTGGAGGAAACAGGAATTGCAGTTTGGGGAGGCAGAGGGGCTGGAAGTTGCAGGGAAGAGTCCAGAGAAGCAGGGGGAGGGATATGCAGAAGAGAGCTCCAGAAGTCTGAATAGGGATTGTCTTGAGTCCTTACTGTGTACTAGCCCATAGATGTACAGAATAAGACTGCACAAACCCAGGCAAAGGAAAGACAGCTTATAAGCGCAACCATTTCCAGAGCTCTCATGGGGTGGGTAGATATTCAAGCTCCAGCCTTCATTCAGTGGATACCCAGAGAAGTTACACCTTGGTCGTAGAGCTCACTGTCTCTGAAGTGCAGGCCCATCTAGACTTACTTTAGAAAAGCTTAAAAACAATCTTTGAAATGACCAAATGAGGAACCTAACTGCCTACAAAACAAAGCCCAACACTCTAAAAAAAAAGTCAAAATTTCAACACAATACTTAAAATGTCCAACAGCCAGTTAAAAATTATAAGATTTTTGAAGAAACAGGAAAATGTGATCCAAAGCCAAGAGGAAAACCATTCAATAGAAAGAGGTCCAGAAATGACAGAAATGAGGAAACAAGCAAAGACGTTAAAAGGACTGTTACGACTATTTTCAGGTATTTAAAGGAAAATACGTACATAATGAGAAGAACTGAAAATATAAAAAAGAACCAAACAAAACTTCGAGATGAAAAATACAATATTTGATAAAGAAAATACATTGGATGGGATTAACAGTAGAATAGAGATGGCAGAAGAAAAAACAGGGAACTTGAAGACATAGCAATAGAATCGACCCAAAATGACACACAGAAAGAAAACATGGGGGATGGAAAACAGCCCCAGCAACCTGGAAGATAGCATCCATTAGTCTTAAAAGAGAGGAGAGAAAGATGGGCAGAAAAAGTGTTTGAAGAAATAATGACTTTTTTTTCTAAATTTGATGAAAACTCTTTAACTCACAGATCCGAGAAATTTGTCTACCCCAAGCATCAGGATAGACACATGGGCACAAATGCAACCCAGGGAATATCATAATCAAGTTTCTGAAAATCAGTGATAAAGTAAAATCTTAAAAGCAGTCAAAGAAAAATAAAAGACACATTATATGGAGATGAATGAAGATAAAAATTATGACAGGCTTCTCTTCAGAAACTGTACGTGCCAGAAGACAAGGGATCATTGTCTCTAAGCCAAAAGAAAAAGGAGCTGCCGAAATAGAATTCTATACCTAGCAGAAGTATCCTTCAAAAATGCAGGCAAAATAAAAACGTTCACAGACAAACAAATCAGATAGAATTAATCACCAACCGACCTATGCTACAAGAACTAGTAAAGGATGTTCTTCAGGCAAAGGAAATGACAGCAGATGAAAACTGGGGTCATCAGAAATATAGAGACAGCAGGGTGGGTTTGTGGGTAAACGACAGAGATAGCCTTGTGTTTTTCTTTGAAAGATCACTGGCTGTTTAAAGCACACATGATAGCAGTGTACGATGGGGTTTGTGATACATGTACAAGTAAAATGTATGACAAAATGGCATAAATGGTGGGAAAGGGAAAAGGAAGTACACTCCTGTAGGGCTCTCATACGTGAAGTTGTATAATATTACTTCAGCGTAGAATGTAATAAGTTAAAAATGCATAAACCATAGTGCAACCATTCAAAAACAAACAAACGAAACCCACAAAGAAGTATAGCTAATAGAGCAGTAGTGGAGATATTGATAAAATGGGATAAAAAACATAAATTCAAAAATAGGCAGGAAGGGACTTCCCTGGTGGTGCAGTGGTTAAGAATCTGCCTTCCAATGCAGGGGACGCAGGTTCTATCCCCAGTCAGGGAACTAGATCCCACATGCATACCGCAACCAGGAGTTCGCATGCCACAAGTAAGGAGCCCACGAGCTGCAACTAAGGAGCCCACAAGCTGCAACTAAGGAGCCCATGAGTCACGGCTAAGGAGCCCGCCTGCTGCAACTAAGACCCAGAGCAACCAAAATAAATAAATTAAATTAAAAAAAAAAATCTTGGGGCTTCCCCAGTGGCACAGTGGTTGAGAATCCGCCTGCCAATGCAGGGGACACAGGTTCGATCCCTGGTCCGGGAAGATCCCACATGCCGCGGAGCAACTAAGCTCGTGTGCTACCACTACTGAGCCTGTGCTCTAGAGCCTGTGAGCCACAACTACTGAGCCCACATGCCGCAACTACTGAAGCCTGCGCGCCTAGAGCCCGTGCTCCACAATGAGAGAAGCCACTGCAATGAGAAGCCTGCACACCGCAACAAAGAGTAGCCCCCGCTCACCGCAACTAGAGAAAGCCCACGTGCAGCAACGAAGACCCAACACGACCAAAAATAAATAAATAAAATTTTTTAAAAAAATCTTCACAGAAACATCCAGATTAACGTTTGACCACAGATCTGGACACTGTGGCCCAGCTAAGTTGATACATAACATTAAACATTAAAAAAAAAAAGAAGTCAATTAATCAGGAAGATATAACAATCCTAAGTGTGTATGCCCCTCATAAGACAGCTTTAAAACACATGAAGTGAAAACTCACAGGAATGAAAAGAGATATAGACACATCCATAATTACAAGTGGAGAGTTCAGTGCTTCTCTATCAGTAATTGATAGGGCAAGTAGACAGAAAATCATTGGGGATAGAAAAGACTTGTACCTCACTATTAACCACCATGACCTAACTGACATGTTTAGACCTCTCTGGACAATAACAGCAGAATATACAATCTTTTCAGGTACACATGGAACAGTCAACAAACTAGACCATATATTGGTCCATAAAAACCGGTCTCAGTAAATTTAAGAGGATTAGAATCATACAGAATATGTTTCCTGACCACAGAGGAATTCCACTGGAAATCAATAACAGAAAGATATCTAGAAAAAGATCCAAAAATTTTGAACATAGAACACTTCTGAATAATCCATTGATCAACAAAGAAATCAAAAAGGAGTGCTTAGAAATTTATACCTTTAAATTCTTACATTAGAAAAGCACATTGGTCTGAAATCAGTGATCTCTACACCTTCACCTTAAGAAGCTAGAAAAATAAGGGACTTCCCTGGTGGTCAAGTGGTTAGGACTTGGCACTTCCACTGCAGGGGGGCATGGGTTCAATCCCTGGTTGGGGAACTAAGATCCCACACGCCGTGTGGCATGGCCAAAAGAAAAAAAGAAGATAATAATGGAATAATAAGAACGACTACATGCCAATAGTTTCACAAATTAAGTTAGATAAAATTGGCAAGTTCTCTGAAAGACCCAAGTTACCAAAAACTGATTCAAGAAGAAATAGAAACGTGAATATGCCCGTATTTATTTAAGCACTTGAATGTTTAACTTAAAACCTTCCCACAAAGAAAACTCCAGGCCAGGTGGCTTCACTGGTGAAGTCTATAAAACATTTAAGAAAGAAATAATATTAATTCCACCCAAACTCATTTTCAAAAAACAAAGGATGAAAGAAGATATTCAATTCATTTTATGACACCAGCACTACCCTGACACCAAGACCAGACAAAGACATTACAGGAAGAGAAAACTCTGGGCCAATATCCTTAATGAATATAGACCAAAAAATCCTTACTAGAGTATCAAATCCAATGATACGTGAAAAGCATAGCACATCCTGACCCAGTGGGTGTTACCTCAGCAATGACAGGTCGGTATAACATTAAAACATCAATATGCTATATTAACAGATTAAAAAAGGAAAACCATATGATATGTCTCAATAAATACAGAAAAAGTATTTAACAAAATTGAACATCCACTCATGATTTTTTAAACCCTCAGCAAATTAGGAATAGAAGGGAACTTGTTCACCCTGATAAAGGGAATCTATGAAAAACCTGCAGCTAGTACTTCACTTGGTGGTGAAAGGCTGATCCCACTTTCACACTTGCATTCCACACTGTGCTGGTAGTCCTAGTCATGTACAAAAGCAGGGAGGCTGGACATACAGAATGCAAAAGAAGAAGTAAAACTGTTTCCTCCACACACTGCATTATCTAGTACATAACAATTGTAAATAACCTACCAAAAAAAAACGCTACTAGACCTAAAGAGTGACTTTAGCAAAGGCCCAGGATATGAGATCAATATACCAAATCCATTATATATCTAGCAATGAAAAACTGGAAATTGCAATAAAAATACCATTAACAATAGCATCCAAAACCATGAAATACTTAGGGACATACTAAACCAAATACCTGTACACTGAAAAAAAAATCATTGCAGAGAAAATTAAGACCCAAATAATGGAGATATAGCATATTCATGGATCAGAAGACTCAATGTTAAGATGTCATTCCTTGCAAAATTTATCTATAGATTTAACACAATCTGAATTAAAATCCCAGCAGGCTTTTAAAATTGAAATTGAAAATTAAAATTTACATGGAAATGCAAAAGATACAGAACATCCAAGGCAATCCTGAAAAAGAACAGTTGAAGTCACTTAAACTACCTGATTGTAAGACTTACTGTAAAGCTCTAGTAAACATGACAGTATGTTGTTGGCATAAGGACAAAAAATAGACACACACACACACACGCACACACACGCACACACACACACACGGTGATTGATTTTTCAATTATTGTAACTTAAGAGGAATGGATTGTTTATGCAATTAATCGTGCTGGAACAACTAGATATCCATGTGGGGAAAAAAACAAATCTCAACTCTTTTACCAAATACAAAAATTAAATCAAAATCTATCATAAGCCTAAATTTAAAGTTAAAACTATAAAACTTCTAGAAGAAAGCATAGGAGGAAATCTTTGTGACTTTGGGATAGGCAAAAATTTCTTAGGATTAAAAAAAAGTTCCAACCATGAATGAAAAAAAATTTGCTAGATTGGACTTCATCAAAATGTTAAAGTTCTACATCTCCAATGACACTGTCAAGAAGATGAAAAGATAAGCCACAGGCTGGGAAAAAATATTTGAACACATATCAAGGACTCGTGTCCAGAACATTCAAAGAACTTTACAACTCAGTAGTAAATGAATAGCCCAATTTTTAAAATAGCCAGAATACTAGAAAAGACACTTTACAATAGAAGAGATACAAACGGCCAGCAAGCCCATGAAAGCTACTCATTGTTAGTCATCAGGGATATGCAAATTTAAACCACAGCGAGGTGCCGCTACACGTTCCTTCACTCAGGTAACCGAAAACATACAAAAACATGACAATATCAGTGGTAGCGAGGATGTGGAGGGGCTGGAACTCACACTGCCTGAGGGAACACAGGATGGTCAGCTGCTTTGGAAACTAGCTTGGCAGCTTCTTAAAACTTTCTTACTACACAACCCAGCCATTCAATTCCATGGTAACCGTGGGAGAGAGATAGAAACATGCACGCACCGGAAGGCCTTAACGTGAATGTCAGACTGGGAACAACACAGATGTCCATCAACACATAAATGGAAAAGCAAATTACTATGTAGCCGTATGGTGGACTACTACTCCACAAGCAAAAGAACTACCAATACATATGACAACAGGAACTCAGAAACATTTCTTTGATCTCTGGAAGAACCAGACATCAAACAGCACCTAGTGGGGCTTCCCTGGTGGCGCAGTGGTTGAGAGTCCGCCTGACGATGCGGGGGACACGGGTTCGTGTCCTGGTCCAGGAGGATCCCACGTGCCGCAGAGCGGCTGGCCCTGTGAGCCATGACCGCTAAGCTTGCGCGTCCGGAGCCTGTGCTCTGCAGCGAAGGGGCCACAACAGTGAGAGGCCAGAGTACCGAAAAAAAAACAAAAAACAGTACCTAGTGTACGCTTTTTATGTGAAATTCTAGAAACGAGTCATATAGTCAGTAATGACAGAAAGCAGATTGGTGGTTGCTTAGGGCCGGGGGTAGGGATGTTTGGAGTGATGGAAATGTTCCACATACATGGATATATACATTTTCTACAACCCATTGAAATGCACACTTAAAATGGATACATTTTATTGTTTGTAAATTATAGCTCAATAGAAGTTATTTTTTTAAAAAAAACATCAAAGGATCTCCTGTGTTTAGCATCACCCAGACAGCAGCTGGGAGCTTCTGCTCTCTATGTTCTCCTCTCTACGTTCTGTCTCTCTCCTGCCCCATGGTCCCTTCCAGTCTCAGTTTCTAGTCTAGGAGATCTGCGTCTGTCACAGGCAAACCCAAGAAGGGCCAAAGTGAGAAAGACACCAGTGTCAACTTGCCTCACATTTGATGGCCGCTGCAGGTCCTTGCAGAATTCTTGTAATTCCTATCAATTTACTCAGGCTCTCTTAATTATCCTCCACTATGGCACTCAGGACTCCTAGGGGAGGTCATTACCGTCAACAGTGCCCTCTTAGCGGGCCCCAGGGCCTCTCGGAAGGGCCTCAAGAGCCCTGGGGGGTGGGAGGGATGAAGGAGCCTCTGGCTTCCTACCCTCATCCCAGCCAGAGCTGCCCTTCCCTGCAGGCCTGCACTCAAGACTTTGTTTAAAGAAATAGTACCTCAACTTTAAAAAGCATTAGAATCAGCGTATAGAACAAACCCACTTCTGGTTTCTTGATTCATACGCGGTCATTTGCTCTCTGGAGAACACTGCAGATTTCACACTCACTTTGTAAAGAGAGGGTGGCCTAGATCCTCCTTCGCTGAGGGAAGGCCCCCAGGTGCTGCAGGCAGAAGCAGCAGTGGAAATAGTGGCCACCCTCTGGCCACAGACAATGATGACAAGGCGTCCGGCTGCATCCCAGTGAGACTTCATTTACAAAACAGGTGGCAGGTTGGTTTAGAGTCTTCTTGCTATTTCCAGTACTTTATCCTATTTGCCAGATGGTTACAGTTCTGTAGAGAAGTGCTCTGTAGTAAGCAGGCTGATCTGTCTACCCCCCTTGCTGAACTTCCACATTAACACTAATAGTTTGTCTTTGGTGCTTTTTTCCCTAAGTGGATGATCTTGCTGTCTTCAAATAGTGAGTGTTTCTTCCCTTCAGTACTTATAGTCCTATTTAGTTTGCTTTCCTTACAGAGCTGGTTGGGGCCCTGGAATCATATTAACAGGAGTGTCATCATGGACATCTTGTCGCATTCTCTGAGTTGAGGAGGTTGAGGCTAGTTTTCCACTAAATAAAGTGATTGCTGTGTGTTTTTAAAATATAACATCTATCAAGTTAAAATTTTTTCCTTTTTTTTTTTGGTTGCATTGGGTCTTAGTTGCAGCAGGCAGGCAGGCTCCTTAGTTGCAGCTCACCGGCTCCTTAGTTGTGGCATGTGAACTCTTAGTTGCAGCATGCATGTGGAGTCTAGTTCCTGGACCAGGGATTGGCCCCCTGCATTGGGAGTGCAGAGTCCTAACCACTACGCCACCAAGGAAATCCCTTCCCTTACATTCTTTTTTTTTAAAATAAATTTATTTATTTATTTATTTTTGGCTGAGTTGGGTCTTTGTTGCTGCACGTGGGCTTTCTCTAGTTGCGGCGAGCGGGGGCTACTCTTCCTTTCAGTGTGAGGGCTTCTCATTGTGGTGGCTTCTCTTGTTGTGGAGCATGGGCTCTATGCATGTGGGCTTCAGTAGCTGTGGCTTGCAGGCTCTAGAGCGCAGGCTCAGTAGTTGTGGCGCGCAGGCTCAGTAGTTGTGGCTCGCGGGCTCTAGAGTGCAGGCTCAGTAGTTGCGGTGCACGGGATTAGTTGCTCCGCCGTATGTGGGATCTTCCCGGACCAGGGCTTAGAACCCATGTCCCTTGCATTGGCAGGCGGATTCTTAACCACTGAGCCACCAGGGAAGCCCCTACATTCTTGATTTACTAAGAGTTTTCATCATAAGTAAGTGTTAAACCTCATCAGCTGTTTTTCTGCATTGATTATGATAATCATATTTTTTTTTGCTTATTGTGATGAAATATGGTGTTAGATTTTCTGATATTGAAACAGCTTTGCATTACTGGGATAAACTATACTTGATAATGATATATTTTTAATACTTATTTGATTTGCTAATGTTTATATACAGTTTTTATAGCTACATTTATGAGTTAAACGGGCCTGTAATTTTTTCTTGGGTGGTCCTTATCTGGTTTGGGAATGTAGATTACTTATAAAATGAGCTGGGTAGCTTTCGCTCTTTTTCTACTTTTCTGAATAATTGGAATAAGATAGAAATTGACTATTCCTTGAAATTTTGGTTTCTTTGAAAATTCAGTAGAACCTCCTGTAAAGCCATCTGAACCACCAGTCTTTGGGGAGGGAAGTTTTTGATCATCATTTCAATTTCCTTAATAATTGTTGGACATTTCAAATGGTTTTGTAACTTTCCATTTCATCTAGATTTTATTAACTTACTCGTGAATAGGTCTTTATAACATTCATTTTTACCCAGTTATTCCCCTGCCATGTTCATTTTCTCTCCCTTTTTTGGATCAGTCTTGGCAGAGGTTAATCTTATTAATCTCTGCAGATAGCAGTTTGGGTTCTGTTGATACTCTGTGCTGTTTGTTTTCTTGGAGATTCTATGTCACTGAAACTTGCCTTTAACGCTGTGACATGCTTTTTCCTGTTCCCAAGTTTGTTCTGTTCCTTACTCTCCCACTTCTCCCATTGGAGGCTAGCTCATCTCCTGGTAGTTTTAACTGTTAGTATTTCCAGATAAGTGTATTTAAAGCTGTTTCAGCTCTGTCCTACAAATTCTGAGATTCAATTCTAAATATTTTTTTAATTCACTATTTGATTTCCTGTATAACTCAAGGATCATTCAGTAATACATTAGTCAGTTTCAAGGCAGAAGAAATTTGGGGGAATTTAGATGTTGATTTCTAATTTTATTGTATTTTATTTGGAATGAATTGAGACTTGTTCTGTGACCTGATATGTGGTCTGATTCTGTGTGTGGACTGTGTTTGGCTAAAAAAAAAAAAAAAAGTGTGTTATCTGCCTATTAGTTTAGACGTCTCTGTGTCTAATAACTCATGGTAATTAATTCCATTGACTAAGTCTTTGCCATCTCTGTGTGGGTTTGTGATCAACAGGGGTGATTAAAACCTTCACCTACCGTTTTGGATTATCTATTTTGCTCTGCAGCTCTGTCAGATGTCATTTGATATGTTTTGAAGTTGTCCCTTCACCAGAACACAGAGTTCTTCTTTGCCCCTTATGACACTTTGTGCCTAATTCTATTTTTTGTTTTGTTTTGTTTTCAATTTTTATGTTTGTTTTCTTTTGGCCTCACCACACGGCTTGGGACATCTTAGTTCCTCAACCAGGGATCAATCAAACCCAGGCCCCCAGCAGTGGAAGCACAGAGTCCTAACCACTGGACACTGGACTGCCAGGGAATTCCCTGTCTTTTGTTTTAAATGGGTCTTTTATACAACATCTTGTTGGATCTTGTTGGGTTTTTTTTTAATATAAATTTATTTATTTATTTATTTTTGGCTGCGTTGGGTCTTTGTTGCTGCACGAGGGCTTTCTCTAGTTGCGGTGAGCAGGGGCTACTCTTCCTTGTGGTGCGCGGGCTTCTCATTGCGGTGGCTTCTCTTGTTGCGGAGCACGGTCTCTAGGCGCACAGGCTTCAGTAGTTGTGGCACGTGGGCTCAGTAGTTATGGCTCGCAGGCTTTAGAAGGCAGGCTCAGTAGTTGTGGCGCACGGGTTTGGCTGCTCCGCGGCATGTGGGATCTTCCCGGAGCAGGGATCAAGCCTGTGTCCCCTGCATTGGCAGGAGGATTCTTAAGCACTGTGCCACCAGGGAAGTCCTGTTTGTTTTTTTTAATCCAATTTGAGAATTTTTTTCTTCGTTGCTGAGTTTAACTCATTTATGTTTATTTAGTTCTTATCATTGGGCTTAATTCTACCTATTATTTACTTCCCATTTATTTACTTTGTTTCTTTTTTCTACATTCCTGCCTTTCATTGGAGAAATCAAGTTTTCTGCTGCTGCACTGTAAGTTACAGATTCTACTTTTACCCTAGGATAATTTCACTCACTCACACCCATGTTCACGCAGCCCTACTGATTTCTCACACTTATTACCACTTTCCTGTTCCCCCGCCATAGGCACGTTCTTTACACACTCCTCTCCTCCCCATGACCGGCTGCCCCACCCCATCACAGCCACAGTGTCTGGAATTCTCATTTCGGGTCGTTGTGGGTCTGCATGGGTTTGATTTCTCTGTTTCTAACGTCTCTGGCAGCTTCTTCGGGATTTGTTTTTCTCCTTCTGTAAACACTCCTCCCAAGAGTATTCTCAGTGTGGATCCTTATATTGAACCAGAATTTGTATCCCACTTGTCTGAGAACCCCTCGTGCCTGCATCCCTGTAGGGATTTAAAGTTTGTGTCTGACAGATTCTGTCCTCCATCAACATCCTGTAAGAATGCTGTTCAGTCCTCAAGTAAGCATAATAACAATGTAACTAATCCTGGGAAATGAGCGATTTGTTTTTTAACTTGGGAAAGACAGTAAAAGATTTCCTGGGCTTTGCACGTGTGGCTCTCGTGGCCAGGTTTCTTGTGATTCGAAGGTTCAGCCCTGAGTGATTTTGGCATCATTACACATGCTACTCCGTTTATATTTTAGTGTAAAATAGAGAGCCAGTTACAATCCTGAACTACAGATGTCACACACAAGTGAGCAGGAAATCTCATAGCGTAAAATTCTGTTGTTTAGCTCTCCACAGACCCTGCTACAAACGTGTGGGTTTCGGGGTTCACTCTACGACCAGGGCTGAGCCTCCCTGGTCCACGTGGGGACTGAGGGAACTCTGCAGATGGGCAGAAAAGCCCAGCCATCTACAGAAGGGGCTCCCAATTCATGGGGTGGGACGTGGGTCAGGCGTTCAGAGCTGCACGGGCACCCTCCTCCTGGCAGTGCCCAAGGGAGGCCTGACAGAGGGGCAAGAGCTGCATTCTTGCTTCCAGCCCAGCGGCTGCAGGTTGACAGTCCTGGACTTTTGCTCTCGGCCCAGCTGCACCACCTCTGTGTCAGGACGGGGGTCCCGCAGTCCCCGTGTAGGGGCCGGGTGTGAGGCAGGTGTGTGCCCAGGAAGCTTCACCTGGAGCCAGGCCTGGCACCGTGGCGGCACTCGGCAAATGTCACACTTCTGCTCACACGGTCAGTCGTTCCGGCAGCCCAGGCCCCTGGAGAGGCCTCCTGGCCTCCTTGCCAGCCTCAGGCCTCCCACTTGGGCTGAAATCAGACAGGGAGCAGCAGAGAAGCTGTGGGGAGCTACCGGACACGCAGTAGGTCTGCGCAGAGCTCACTCCCGCTGGCCGCCTGCCCTGCAGGGCACGACTGTCACTGGCCTCTCCTCCTGAAGGGGGTGGGG
Organism: Grampus griseus; assembly: GCF_964374135.1. Taxonomy (NCBI): domain Eukaryota; kingdom Metazoa; phylum Chordata; class Mammalia; order Artiodactyla; family Delphinidae; genus Grampus; species Grampus griseus. The sequence continues at coordinate 12,168,171 of NC_139014.1, read as the reverse complement.
TGTGGTGTTTGCGGGGGTGGGGACCCAAAGCAGCCCACAGGGTCCTCAGGCTCATCGCCTGGGGCCTGGTCCGGACTCACGGGGCCTGGAACAAGACAGGCAGCCAGTGTGCTTGTGGCTAATTGGTGGCCCTCCCGAGGGGGCAAGTTTCTGTGGAAGAGGAGAGTGTTGCCTCACTCACAGCTGTCCCCCCTCCAAGAAGGAGCAGAGGGCAGCCCTTCGAGGCGTGTGGCCTGCCGGTCTGCACCCTGGCTGGGTGCAGAGGTGGGCAGCCCCTCCACATGAGGATCTCCAGTGGTGCTTGGGTGCCCGGCCTGGCCTACCTGGGGGCAGAGCCCCCACAGGTCCCTTTGAAAGTGTACCTTTCATGAATGTCATCTTGTTTATCAGGTTTTCAGGCTTTGATCTCTGGAAAGAAGGCAGATCAGAATCTACCCCGCCCCATGTGCCCTCCCTGCTGTCCTCACACATGCCTTACAGAGGACACAGGCTCTCTGGGTGCAGCCTGGGCACTCGGCTCCCCCCCACCCCGCCAGGCAGCCCCGCCAGCCCTCTTCCCTCCAAAGGAGGGACCCAGCCAGGCTTGGTGACCCAGCCTCTGCTTTCTGCCACCTGACCGCAGCCCCCACTGCCCTGACCTCTGTCCTGGTGCCATTTCCTCCTTGCCCACGCCTGCACTCATGTGCCTGGCGCCTGCCCACCTGACCTGGCCTCTGCCAGCCCCTCTCCTCTGGGGAGCTGGGGCTCAGACAGGCCCCGAAAAGGGGTAGAGTCACCATGGAGGCGGTGCCAGCTCTCCTCACGTCCTCTGCCACAGAGTATTTCTGCTAAGTCCCCTGCCCAAGTCCTGGCACCCTGCGGCCCGGCAGCCCTTCCCAAAGCCCAAGATGGAAACCACACTGGGCCACACTGAGGGATGCTAGCAGACAGTCCTGGATGAGCCCAGAACCAGGGAGGAGGTACCCCCAAAATGATGGTAAGCAGGAGCAGTTAGGGGTTAGTGTCAGGCCTTAACTTCAGGAAGGGAGGGGGAGGAGTGGTGATGCTGCTCTGTTAACCAGGTTGGTCGGGACAGCGTCCCCAGCCCAAGGCTGGGGGTGGCTACAGGACCCTGAAGGAGCTGGCGTTTCCTGCCTGCCCCTCCTCCACCCTGCTGAGTAGAGTCAGGCCTGGCAGTGTCCTCCCAGAGCCTCTGCACCAGGGGCCAGCAGCAGCTCCCGGCAGGGCACCATCCACACCCATCATACACGGAAGGCTTGGGGCGCTATCCCAACAGTGGTGGGAAGCCTTGGAAGGATTTGGGGGTGGGGAGTGTAACAGAATCTAACTTTTAACCACTGATCCACAAGGAGGCCCAGGGTGAGGGTGAGGAGACCTGGGGGTGTGACTCCCCCAATTTGAGAAATGTTGAACTTTGGGGCTTAAGGGGCTCCCAGGGAAGCAAGAGAGAGGTCTCGACAGAAACGAGGGGCCGCCGGCACACAGAGGTGGTCACCCAGAGAGGAGAGGGAAGGACTGGCTCGGGCAGCTGAGGCTGAAGTGAGCCTGAGGAGGCCTCGTCCCCTGTGGCCACAACTGGTACCTGCGTCGAGAGCAGCCACCCAGCTCCAGTGAAGGCTCTGGAGAGCCGCGGCAGACATGGCGCCATACCCCCTTTCTCAGGAGTGCAGCTGAGTCCCCAGCCCTTCCAACTGCCCTTCCAGGCCTGGCAGGCGTGCTCAGGGTCACCCTGAAAGCAGGCAGCCTAGAAGCCAACTCAGAAGGGAGCTGACCAGCAGCTCCGAGCCTCCAGAGAGCTGTGCTCAAAGAGCCAGCCCTAGGAGGCCCTGAGACAGGAGACTAGCCCACTTCCCCCGGGGCGCTGGTCCACAAGAACTTCCAGGCTCAAGGTCATTACAGGCGCCAGGAAGGTTGTGGGGAAGGCCACCCACCGTAAGTGCAGGCCCACACCCCCCTTGGCACTGTCAGCCCCTGCAGGGCCCCCCGTCCTGCTCCCGGGTTCATACTGGGAGGTCTTCGGCATCTCACTGAACCTTCCTGAGAGCTGGAGCTGGACCAGCAGCCCATGAGAGGCAAGTGCTGTGCCCCCAGATTTCCCTGAAGCCTGATCAGAACCAGTGCAGAAAGACAGCAGAGCAGGTCAGGCAAGGGAGAGCAGGCAGAGAGCACGGTGGGAGCCTCGCTTCCACACACCAGCTCCTGGTCCGAGTGAGGGCGCAGAGTAACCAAGCGGAGACCATGGCTCGGGCACAGGGAGTGTCCTGAGGAGAGCAGGCCTGAGGTGTCCAGCTTCGTGCCTGAGCCAGGACTGCCCTGCCCCGGGAGCCTGTCCTGGAGGAGCCAGTCACCCCCTCAGGGTGACACTGCAAGGAGAGGGACAAAAACCAGAGCCTGCAAGGCCGCCTGTGCCATCCTCCCAGCCTCGGCTCAGAGGCCCTGCCCACAGGCAGACAGGTGGGTCTGCCTGGCCTGTGCTCCCAGCACACAGTGGAACCACCTGCCTGGCATCCGGCTGAACTGGCAGACAGCTCCTGACAGCTGGGCACAGGGAGCTTGGCCTCCCAAGCAAAGGTCTTGGGGCCTGGGCTGGCCCTTCTCCCTCCACCTCACTTTCTCCAGGAGCCTCCAGGTGGAGACTCTGGGATAGACTCAGGTCATGCCCACAGAACCCCTGAAGGGCTGCTCCCTCGAGTTATAGGGAAGGACCCCCAGCATCACAGCGGTCAGGGTCCTGACCCTGCCCCTCCCCAGTGGCCGCTGCATTCCAGAAGGAAACCAAGTGAGCAGCATGGAGCTGACCAGAGATCCCTGTATAAGTACTTGTAAAGGCATCTGGGGTGGGAGTGTCTCTGTGTAGAGAGGAGGAGTTCGTCTGGGGTTTAAGAACCACAGACACGGGCGCTTTCCCAGAGAAGGAGAGGCAGCCATGGCCAGTGGAAGCAGAAGGGAGCCTGGGGACGTCCAGGGACGCACTTCCTCACCCCACTCCAGGACCCGGCGCATGGAGGCACTGGGCAGGAGGAGAGCAGAACCTGGCCCAGCTTTGGGGCTGAGGGCTCTGGGGAGGCCACTGGGTGTGACCCCTGGAGGCTCCGGGAAAGGAGGAATGGTTCCAGATATCTCCAGAGGCCAGAGGAGCAGAAAGAGCACAAGATGAGAGAGGGGGCCAGGGCCTGGGTGCCCCTGGCAGACCCCGAGCTCATGGTGCTGGAGTCACTGGAAGAAGCCCAACACGCAGCCCTGTGTGTGTGCTTTCAAAGCCCAGGCCTTTCCCATCTCCCAGCTCCACACCAGCACTGTTCTTTTCCTCCAGAGGCTGTGCAGCTGGCCTGTCCTCGGCCTCAAGTCTTGCCCAGGTTGGTTCCTGTCGTCCACCTGTACAGCACGCGGCCATGCGCTGGGCAGGCCTTCCAGACCTCTCCCCACAGCGTCCCACCACCAGACCCAGGGGGGTGGGCTCGGTGACACTGGGTAGACGGTGTGCGTCACTGCAGTGTGTGTCACACGTGTGAGATGCCAGTGCCAGTTGGCCAGGCCCCACCTGTCTTTACACCCTGGGGCAGCATTGTCTTTTATTTTACTTATTTTTTGGCCTCACCATGTGGTATGTGGGATCTTAGTTCCCAACAGGGATAGCACCTGTGCCCCCTGCAGTGGAAGCATGGAGTCTTAACCACTGGACTGCCAGGGAAGTCCCAGCATTGTCTTTTTGTGCAGACCCTCCTGGAGCTCCAGACCCCGGTCCTGCCTGCTGGGCCAGCCCAGGAAGGAGAGCCGCCCCTGAGCTTGCATCTCACAATTGCTTTTTATTTATTTTTATTTTTTATACAGTTTTTAAAGGGTTACACTCCATTTACAGTTATTACAAAATATTGTCTCTGTTCCCCATGTTGTACAGTACATTCTTGTACGTCTTCTTGGTACTTCTAAAAAAGAAATACAGGGCTTCCCTGGTGGCGCAGTGGTTGAGAGTCCGCCTGCCGATGCAGGGGACATGGGTTCGTGCCCCAGTCTGGGAAGATCCCACATGCCACGGAGCGGCTGGGCCCGTGAGCCACGGCCACTAAGCCTGCGCGTCCGGAGCCTGTGGTCCTCAATGGGAGAGGCCACAACAGTGAGAGGCCCGCGTACCGCAAAAAAAAAAAAAAGAAATACATTCTTAGTTCTAAAAACTAGGAAAATAGAGAAGAGCTCAAAGAACTTTTTAAAAAATCACCTATGGTGCCCTAGTGCAAAGACAGTCGTTGTCAATATTTTGGAAGTGCTGCCCTGGAGCATTGGCCCATACCTGTGACACGTGGTGCAGCTCCCGGTCCTTGGTCTGTGCCTGGCCACGCGTGTTGGGGCTGCTGCGCGGTTGGAGATGCCCGGCAAGCATGGCCAGAGGGCAGGGGGTGGTTGACAGCCTGGGAAATGCCTGGGAAGTGTCGTGAGTCAACCATTAACCCTGGTACCTCCGTGGGACCTATTGCGAAATATGCACGACAGGGGATGTCGTTTTCAGGGCCAAATGTCCTGAGTGCCCAGTGGAGGAGCAGGCCCAGGCCCTGCAGAGCATCTGGAGAGCACGTGCCCACACAGACCTTCTTTGCGGGGACACCAGGGCCAGAAACCCCAGGAACAGCTGTTGCCCCGGCATGGGCTCCTGCAAGGAACCAGGGCAGGCATGGGGTCTCTGGTTCCTGCTGGCGAGCAGCTCGGCCACTCGCACTCAGTGAACCCAGCTCTCTGTACACACCGCATCCTGCCCCTTCCTGCCCCATGATGACGCACCCTCCTTTCTCTTCTCTTCACTGCTAGAGCACCCAGCACCTCCAGCAGCCTACAGCCTCCAACACCCCGATGGGAGCTCCCTGGCGCCTTGGGCGGCCTTTGCCGTCGAAGGGATGAAGATGGAAGCCCAAGCAAGGGGCAAGCCTGCCAGACACCCCAGGGCTCATCCTGCAAAACCTAAAGGCTGCCAGCGGCCCCCCAAGATTCGTAACCACAACTCCAAGGACTGACCTCCTCGAACCGCCCCTCCCCACCCCTCCTCCTCCCTCCCCCGCCCCTCCCCCTTCTTCTCATCCCTTCCTCCCTCCCCCCTCCCCATCCCTCTCTCCCCACCCCTCCCCCTTCTTCTCATCCCCCTCCTTCCTCCTCCTTCCCCTTCCCCCTTCCCCTTTTCCCCCTCCTCCTCCCTTCCAATCCATCTTGGTCTCTTCCCCCTCCTCCTCCTTGGTGGCTTTATCTCCATATCAGGGGTGTGTGTGTGTGTGTGTGTGTGTGTGTGTGTGCACGTGCACATGGGTGGGCACAGTGAACTGAAGAGCAGCCTCCCCAGTGCTGCTAAGGCGCCTCGTGGACCGATTGCAGAGCCCCAAATTGTTCTTTTAACTTGGGAAGGACAGTAAAAAAGTTCCTGGGCTTTGCATGTGTGGCTCTCGTGGCCAGGTTTCTTGTGATTCGAAGGTTCGACCATGAGTGCTTTTGGCATCATTACACATTGCTACTCCTGGGGCCTGGTCCGGACTCACGGGGCCTGGAACAAGACAGGCAGCCAGTGTGCTTGTGGCCAGTTGGCGGCCCTCCCGAGGGGGCACATTTCTGTGGAAGAGGAGAGCATTGCCTCACTCACAGCTGTCCCCCCGCCAAGAAGGAGCAGAGGACAGCCCTTCGAGGCGTGTGGCCTGCCGGTCTGCACCCTGGCTGGGTGCAGAGGTGGGCAGCCCCTCCACACGAGGATCTCCAGCGATGCTTGGGTGCCCGGCCTGGCCTACCTGGGGGCAGAGCCCCCACGGGTCCCTTTGAAAATGTACCTTTCATGAATGTCATCTTGTTTATCAGGTTTTCACACTTTGATCTCTGTGGAATGAAGGAAGATCAAAATTTACACAGGCATATTGATGTCCTAACCACAGATGCACTGCTCATCCTGGGCGCAGTGCTTGGGGAGCTGCGGAGGCAATGGCAGGTCACTTCTGATGTGCCAGGAAGGAGCACGCTGGGAACAGCTTTGCTGCCAGGTGGCGGGGGTCTCTATGCTCTGCTGTGTCTGGCATGTGGCCCTTTAAGTGAGGTGTTGCCATATGACTTCCTTTAGATGAAAAAGTGAGGAGAGATGCCCTGTCGCTTTCCCTAGAAGCACTTCAAAGCCCATGAGTCTCCAGACCTCTGTGGTACAAACCAGGGACTCAATCCCAGCCACCCAGCCTGTAATCGTCCCATCACCTGGGCTCCTGGCAGGCTGCAGTAAGCAGAGCCCTACTGACCAGCAGGAAGTGAGCCTAGGATAGCTTAAGACACCAAGAGTTGGGGACTTCCCTGGTGGTCTAGTGGGTAAGACTCCATGCTCCCAATGCTGGGGGCCTGGGTTCGATCCCTGGGGGGGGGACTAGATCCTGCATGCCAATCCCGCACGCCACAACAAAGATCCCAAGGGCCACAACTGAGACCCGGCGCAGCCTAAATAAACAAATATTTTAAAATAAATAATAAGACGTGGTCTTTAAAAAAAAAAGACACCAAGATTTGAGGGTGTTTGTGCAGCACGGTCCAGCCACTCCTGGTCCAGGTTACCAGGTGTCTGAAAAGGTCTTAAGTAGGAAGGAAAAGAAAATCCCACAGAAAGGTTGTTCGGGACAGCAAATCAGCTGTGGGATCTCGGGGCCCTCTCTCCCCTTTTCCTGTCCTGCCCTTTATTCCACAGTGTGCGAACCAGAAGCCCCCAATGATGAAGCCAAGGGGAAGAATAGAGCAGGGAGTATGGAGCTGCCCTGGGACTACCTGGGGGCCTAGGGAGCACTGTGTGTGTGTGGGGGGGGGGGTGGCGTGTGGCCACGTGAAGCCATGTTGTCTGGTTTGACGTGCCTGTCCGTTCTGTGTTGTCCCTGAACATCCGCGGACAGTGCCACACTCCACTGACAGCCCCTGAGCTTCGGAGGGCAAGGCAAGAGGGGTTGCCAAGGAGCCAGGCGAGGAGCGCAGCAGCGTTTGATTTCAAGACAATGAGGCTGCGGGGCACCAGCCCCAGGGAACTGCCAAGGCTCCTCTGGCCTCACAAGGGTCTGTCTGTGGCCCCAGAAGATAGCCAGGGCGGTGCAGGGCGTGGCCACCAGGCCGGGAGGGTTGTCTTCCTGGACTCTCACTTGACCCCAAGACGGAATGTCTGTTTCTTTTTGGTCTGGAAGTTAAGGGTTTTTTGTAAATTCGGTAAACATTAGAGCAGGGGAATTACAAAGGAGGGCGCGCCGGTGAGCGGAGACGCAGAGTTCCGCCGGTGCGTGTGCGCGCCCGCGGGTGAGAAAGGCCACGTGCGCGCGCGAGTGCCTCTGCCCAGGGAGACTCCTTTGTTCAAATCACACCAAGAGGTGTCCGTACAGAGCCCGCTTGCCAGATGGGCGCGCCCCGTCCCCGCGGCCGGCTGCGGGGAGCCCCTGCCCGGCCTCGGGAGCGTCCCCCCGGTCCCCGCGCCCGCCTTGCGAATTTGGGAGGCGAGGCAGGGAGGACCAGCCGCGCTGCGTTGCGGTGACCGGCAGTAACCCCGCGCGGGGCGCCCTCGGCCGGGTCAACGACCGCGCTCGCCCGCTGCGGTCCGCGCAGCGCCGGCCCATCACCCTATCGCCTAGCAACGCCCACTCGCGCGCCGCCATTGGTCCAGCGCGCACGCCCCCGGCCCCCGATTGGCTGCGGCTGCAGAGCGAGCCACGCCCCGGGCCGGCTTCGCTCGTCCCGGACGCCGGCCCTTCAGTCCTTACGCCCGGGGGTTCGTCCGGCCCCCAGTGTGGCCCCAGTATAACCCCCAGAGTGACCCAAGCAAGCCCCGTCCCGTTTCCACTGCGCGCCGTGCACACGTGGCCCCCGAGGCCCCGTGGGTGGGGGCGGCCCCGGGAGGCGTGGGGCGCGGAAGGGAAGTCGTGGGGCGGGGGTGACGCTGCGCCCCGCCCCAGCGCCCCCCGAGTCCCGGGGCCCCCAGCCCGGCGCCCCCCTGGCGCGCCCCCGCGCAGAGTCCCGGCGTCCGGCGGCGGCGCGCGGCATCACCCCACTGGCGGCGGCGCGCCTGGTCCCGGGGCGCAGCCCTGACGCTCATTGGCCTGGGCGGCGCAGCCAAGCTGTCAGCCCATGTGGCGTGTCCGCGCGGGGACGGCAGCGGTTAAATAGCGCCGGCGCGGGCCTAGAGGGAGCCAGAGAGACGGAAGCGGCCCGGCCTCCCCTCCACCGCGCGCTCCATCCTCGCTCTCCCTCCGCCGCCCACGCCACCGCCCGCGCCCGCGCCCGCGCCCAGACCAGGTACGAGCGGCCAGGCCGGGCCGGGGTCGGGAGTTGGTTGCCGGGGGCCGGAGTCCTGGGGCCGGGCAGGGGCCGGGGCGGGGGTGGTGCGGTCAGGCTCGAGGGGGCGCCGCCGGCCCGCATCTTCCGGCCTTGGGCGCGCGTCGTCCGGCGCGCCAGTGCCGAGGGGTAGCCCCGCACAGCCTGCCCTGGTCTCGGGGTCCGAGCCCCCGGTATGGATGTTCGAGCCCCACGGGGCGCCCGAGGCCGGGCGGCGAAAGGCCCTCGCGGCATGCCCCAGGCCCGGCGGGGCAGGTGGGCGGATGGCGAGGGGCGGACGCCCAGGAGCGCCGCGAACAGCCATTTTGGTCTTGGGCTGGGCCGGGCGGCTGCGGACCCTCGAGGGCCTGTAGGAGCCCCCAGCCGCCCCGTGTGCGCCCAGCTCCGGCAGCCCACAAGGGCCTCGTTTCAGGCCGGGCCGCCAAGCCCCTCCATCCGCAGCGTCCCCCCACCTCCGGGTGCGGGATAGCAGAGTCTCAGCCGACCGGAGGGCCTAAGAAGAAGGGAGGGTGGTGGGTGGAGGAGGCGCGGGGCCGGATGAGGACGGCTTCCCCACCACGTGGGCTCCGTTTGGAGCCCCCGAAGTTCTGGGGGGAGAGCGGCTCCTGCCCCGTACAGCCTCGCGGCGGCGCATGCGAGACAGTGCGCTCTGCAGGGGTCTCCACCCCCTTGCCTAGTCCCGCCGGACTCCGCGTGAATAGCAAGTAGGGGGAGAACAGAGCGGGCGCTTTCTGGAGAAGCAGCCGCCCCGGGAGCTGGTGCCTCTGGGCCGGCAAAGGGCTCTTTATTTAGCGCTGGGGGAGGGGGCTCCCTCTCTGCCGGGACAGCAGGGTGATGAGGGCACCCAAGGAAGACGCTCTCTCCACTTGCTTGTGCTTTCCTTTGCTCAGAGAGACGCTGGAGGGCCGCTGATTGGCGAGTCCAGCGGTCATTAGCGCCATGAGGCCCTGGAGCCTTGGTGGAAGTGTGCAGGATCAACCCTGGCCTTGCCCCCTTCCTCAAGGGCTGTACAGGAGCCCCCATCCTGGGCCCACAGCCTCAGGGTAGCCTAGGCTCCCTCGTTGGCGTCTTGGGAACCTGGGTCTGGGTGGCCAGGCAGGCTGCGTGGAGGTTGGCAAGCAGGACTCTGAGGCCTCAACCTGTGCAGGTGTGTGGGTCTGGGTAGCACTTGACCGGCACCTGACTAGGAGTAGTTCTCCAGGTTGGAGCTCGCTGGAGCAGCCATACAGGCTGGGTCTGTCCACTGTGGGGCAGGGACCAATTTTGCCCCAGAGCCCCCCAGGCCTTGGCACTCTCAGTGCCTGAGCCGTTGGGCCCAGCATGGAGGACAGCGTGGGGTGCTGAGTGCAGAGCCGGCCGGTCAGCAAGGGTGCGCTTTCTCACCCGCACGTTTGCCCTTTCTCCTTCGCCTGCTAAATTCCCTTGGCCAGCTCTTGATAGGCTGATGGCCAGGCAGCCCTTTCCTAGGAAGGGTTTGGGCCCTTCTCTGGGTTGGCCCTGCCTGCCTCCCACTGTGAGGCCCCCTCCTGGGACCACTGCAGCAGGGCCGTTTTGGGGTCACCCCAGGCCAGGGCCAATGCCAGTGAAGCTGCAGACTGGCAGTGTGGGTGCTGAGGTTGACCAGTGTCCGGGCCCCCACACCACCCTCCCTGCAGAGAGAGCAGCCATGGAGGAGGTGGTGATCGCTGGCATGTCCGGGAAGCTGCCTGAGTCGGAGAACTTGGAGGAGTTCTGGGCCAATCTCATCGGCGGTGTGGACATGGTGACGGATGATGACAGGCGGTGGAAGGCAGGTAAGTGGGCCTGGGTTCTCCTCTCACTGCCGCTGGGTACACAGTCTCCAAGCTACCAGGACAGGCCTGCTCTGGCCTGAGCTCCCGTCCCACCTGCAGAGCCAACGGTCACCCAAGGTGAGGCCATGCTGCAGGCTCTTCCTGCGAGATGGCGCCAGGAGAAGGCTCAGGGCGAAGGAGAAACTGGGGCCTCTGGCCAGTGGGCTAGGGACTGAACTCCAGTCCGCAGGAGACTGAGGGCTGGCCCTGGGCGTGGTCTTTGCCCACTTCACAGATGAGCTGGGTAAGCTGCGAGGGGGCAGATCCAGAGCTAGGCCAGGTGGGTGAGCACCTTTGGCCCCACTGCCCACCACCTGGTCCCTGCAGAGCCTGGCCAGCCACTGCTGGCCCACATGTCCCAAACTGTCAGATAAGACACGAGGCTCTCCCAGGAAACTGGTTGGACTCCCTCACGCCCAGTAGGTTCTTCAGCAGAGCGGCTCTTCCTGATCTACGGGATGTGAGTCAGTGTGGCGGAGCCTGGCCTGGCCTCAGCCTCTGGGGCCAGTGTCAGGCCAGGCAGGGGGTCTCCAGCCAGGACAGGACAGTGGTGGGTGGGAGGAGGGGGCCCTCCCCCCACCGTGCTGTGCTCTGGGACACCACCCGTGAGCCTCCCCCTAGGGCCCCCTCTCAGAAGTGGGCCCACCCATCCCGGGGAGCCTTGGCTCCCTGTTGCCACAGGGGCGCCACTGTCAGTCACTCGGGGCCGTGAGGTTCCGTGGCTGGCCCCTCCATCTGCGTGTGTTCCACAGGACTGTATGGCCTGCCCCGGCGGTTAGGCAAGCTGAAGGACCTGTCCCGGTTTGACGCCTCGTTCTTCGGGGTCCACCCCAAGCAGGCAAACACAATGGATCCCCAGCTGCGCTTGCTTCTGGAGGTCACCTATGAGGCCATTGTGGACGGAGGTGGGTCATCAGGAGGCTGACAGCCAACCTGGGACTTCTGGGGGCCCATCCCTGAGGTTCCTGCCGCTCCTCTTGAAAGCGTTCCTCCATTTTGCTTCTAAGAGCAACATGTGTTCATGACAAAACATCCAAAACATAGGAGCTGTTGAGGGAGCGGAGTCCTGGGCCGGGGCCAGTGGGCTGGGGAGGCATGGGCCTTGGGCAGGTCACATTTCACAGCTGCACACCAGAGGTGCCCCAGGCACGTCCTGATGCCCCAGTTTCCTCACTCCCCATTGCATGGCTGATCTTGGGGGCAAGGGAGGGTGCCAGGCAGAGTAGGAGGCGAGACCTGGCCCCACGACTGTTACCCTCCACACTCTTCTCTGCCGGGTTAAGTCTGGCCTTGGACAAGTGCCTCGAGGCCAGCTGCCCCTTGTCCCAGGGCACAGACTTGTCCCAGGGACACCAGGGACGTAGAAGTCCTGCCAGGTGGGAGAGGGGAGGCTGACATGTGGATGAGGCCCCTCAGTAGGTGAGCAGTGAGAGCTCAGCTCTGAGGGGGAACTTGGGGCCTGCCTGCTGCCACCTGTGGTTGACAGGGTAGGTATCCTGGCCTTGCAGTTTCTTGTCTTGCAGCAGATGCTAAGTAGTCTCTGGGGTTGACACTGAGCGTGATGGGGTTATGGACACATGCTGCCTGGGGTGGAGTGGAGGGGAGGTGAGAGGACCCTGGTAGGGGAAAGTGGAGACCTTTCCACTGCCCAGGCCCCACCCGGAGACCTTGGATGCGGCTCCCCAGGGGCCAGCAAGTGTCCCTCCCTCCTTCCCAAGCCTGGACACTCGGCTTTTGTCTCTCTCTGTCTTCTTATCTTGGCCCGCCCAGGGCAGGCCGCCCTCAGGGCTCACCAGACCCTGCCAGCAACACCAGGGGCCAGGGGAGTAGCCTAGGGACAATGCTGCCCTCTGTCCCCACCTCTGGCTGTCTCTGGCCGCTGCCTGACCCAGAGCCTGGAGCCCCACCTGGCACCCCGCCCGTGCCTGGGCCCTGGTTCCTTGTGACCTGGTTATCTGTTCTCAGCCCTACCTGGGCTGGCCGCCCCACTGTGGCTCTGCTCTCTCTTCCCTGGCCCACCTCGTCCCTTCCAGAGCCAGGCTGAGATGGAGCCTCCTCTCACCCAAGCCAGGGAGGCTGAGAGGCGAGAGCTGGGTGGTGGGCTGGGCATGTCACAGCAGCTAGGGCTGACCTCTGTCTCCTACAGGCATCAACCCAGCTTCCCTTCGTGGGACGAACACCGGTGTCTGGGTGGGTGTGAGCAGCTCTGAGGCCTCAGAGGCTCTGAGTCGAGACCCTGAGACCCTCATGGGCTACAGTATGGTGGGCTGCCAGCGCGCCATGATGGCCAACCGCCTCTCCTTCTTCTTCGACTTCAAAGGTGGGTGCACACACAGCTCCTCTGGGCCTCGGACTGGGGCAGGGTGGGGCCGGACGGCAGCTGAGACCCTTCCAGACTCTGACCTCCCCCCTCCGAGGAGGGCCTGCAGGGGTGAGGTCCTGGTATCATAGGCTCGACATGGAGGGCACCTGCTAAAGCTGCCAGGGCCCCAAGGTTGGGGGAGTCCCACAGCTGCATTGTGCCCTTGCCTGCAGGGCCCAGCGTTGCCCTGGACACAGCCTGCTCCTCCAGCCTGCTGGCCCTGCAGAGCGCCTACCAGGCCATCCGCAGTGGGGAGTGCCCCGCGGCCGTTGTGGGTGGCATCAACATCCTGCTGAAGCCCAACACCTCGGTGCAGTTCATGAAGTTGGGCATGCTCAGCCCTGAGGGCTCCTGCAAGTCCTTCGATGCAGCAGGTGAGGGCGGAGGGTGTGGGAGCACAGGATAGCACCCCCCGCCCCCGTTTCACCCTACACCAGCCCCTGAGCTCTGCCCTGAGCTCCTAGGCCTGAGGTGCCCTCTGCCCCCAGGGGACGGCTACTGCCGTGCAGAGGCTGTGGTGGCCGTCTTGCTGACCAAGAAGTCCCTGGCCCGACGGGTGTATGCCACCATCCTCAATGCTGGCACCAACACTGATGGCTTCAAAGAGCAAGGTGGGAGCATCCCGGGCAGGGTGAGGGTGGGGCTGCAGGCGGTTAGGTGATTGGTGGTGTGCTGAGGCCTGGCCCCGCCCACAGGCGTCACCTTCCCCTCTGGAGAGGTGCAGGAGCAGCTCATCCGCTCCCTGTACGAGTCGGCCGGGCTGACCCCCGAGTCCCTGGAGTATATCGAAGCCCATGGCACTGGCACCAAGGTGAGAGCCCTGCCTGGCCGTGTGCACACCCCACACCCCATGCCGGAGAGGTGCCAGGGTGGAGTCCTGACCGCCCTGAGTCCCCCACAGGTGGGCGACCCCCAGGAGCTGAATAGCATCATGCGGGCCCTGTGTGCCACCCGCCAGGACCCCCTGCTGATCGGGTCCACCAAGTCAAACATGGGGCACGCGGAGCCCGCCTCGGGGCTCGCAGCACTGATCAAGGTAGGCAGGCGGTCTGGGGCCATCCTGCCCCTGCCTCCTCAGCTTCCTGCTGCCCAGTCGGGGGAGGATCCCCACAGGCTGTGCTGTGGGGTGTGGGCCACTGAGACCCAGACAGCAGGGTGCCAGCATGTAGCCATTCCCTGCCCTAGTTCACTGGGCCAGACATCTTGCCCGGTACTGCTCCACAAGAGACCAAGCCAGAGGGTGGAAGCAGCGAGGCGGCCCCACCTGTCCAGGGCTGCCCTTCCCCGTGGCCTGCTGACCAGTTGGTAGCCCAGAGCATCCAGGTCAGCACTGCTCAGGCTCCCTGGTGCTCTGGGCTTCCTGGGCCACTGTAGCCACCCGTCTGCAGCTCTTAGATTGGGACCTGGGGTGGAGTCTGGCTGAGGGACCTTTGTGTCTAGCCCCATGGCCATTAGTCCGGAGGTGGCAGGGACCCTAGATGAGGCCCAAGGCCGAGAGGGGAAGGGGCCTGCGGCTCGGTCACCAGACCACTGCACTGGGACTGGGCAAGGTTGGGGGGAAGGAAGTCTGTTGCAGTGGGCAGGTGGCCTCAGAGTGTCCTCAGGAAGGGAAGTACCTGAAGCCCACCCTGACCAGCAGGGCAGGGATCCCGGGGCTGGCCACCCCACTGACCATTAGGCACCCATAGGTGCTGCTGTCCCTGGAACACGGGGTCTGGGCCCCCAACCTGCACTTCCACAGCCCGAACCCCGAGATCCCAGCGCTGCAAGACGGGCGGCTGCAGGTAGTGGACCGGCCTTTGCCCGTTCTCGGGGGCAATGTGGGCATCAACTCCTTCGGCTTCGGCGGCTCCAACGTGCATGTCATCCTCCGGCCCAACGCCCAGCCGCCCCCGCCACCTGCCCCACACTCTGCCCTGCCCCGTCTGCTGCGGGCCAGCGGGCGCACCCTTGAGGCGGTGCAGGGCCTGCTGGAGCAGGGCCTCCGGCACAGCCATGACCTGGCTTTCGTGAGCATGCTCAACGACATCGCGGCCACCCCCACGGCCACCATGCCCTTCCGTGGCTACGCTGTGCTGGGCGGCCAGGGCGGCAACCAGGAGGTGCACCAGGTGCCGGCTGGCAAGCGCCCACTCTGGTTCATCTGCTCCGGTGAGCCCCCGGCTCCCCAGGGTGTCCCCGAGGGCAGTGGGGGCAGGGCCGCGCAGCCCTGCCCTGACGCCTCTCACTGGGACAGGGATGGGCGCACAGTGGCGCGGCATGGGGCTGAGCCTCATGCGCCTGGGCAGCTTCCGCGATTCCATCCTGCGCTCAGACGAGGCCGTGAAGCCTTTGGGACTGCAGGTGTCGGACCTGTTGCTGAGCACAGATGAGGCCACCTTTGATGACACCGTCCAGTCCTTCGTGAGCCTCACTGCCATCCAGGTGCACCCCCGGGGTCTGGGGTGAGCAGGCCGGCAGGGCGGTCAGCCTGGCGTCCCCGGGACTGGCGTGACGCACCCTGTTCCCCCAGATTGCCCTCATAGACCTGCTGACCTCCATGGGCCTGCGGCCTGACGGCATCATCGGGCACTCCCTGGGTGAGGTGGCCTGCGGCTACGCCGACGGCTGCCTCTCTCAGGAGGAGGCTGTCCTCGCTGCCTACTGGAGGGCCCAGTGCATCAAGGAGGCCAACATCCCGCCTGGGGCCATGGCAGCTGTGGGTAGGTGTTGCCCTGCGCTCTGCCATCCCACTCCACCCATGGGCCTGAGGGTCTCCGTGGGAGGGGACGTCTACGCTGGCACTTTCGACATTGGTGCTGGGCAGAGGCAGGGTTCTGGGGTGACTCGCCGGCCGCCGTCCTCCTCACTTCAGGGTGAGAGCGACCCTGACAGCCTGCTCCAGTGTGCCCTGTATGGCCCCCCTGAGCCTGCTGGCCTTGGTGCTCAGCACACTTGCCCATGGGCATCAGGAGAGGCCAGCATGGTTTTCCCATGAGCCTGAGCTAACTGGGGGCTGCAGGGGAAGGAGTGGGCCTGTTCGCACTTCGGGCAGGCAGGGCTGGGGACGGAAGGACACCCGAGAAAACCTGAGGGACTGGCAGGAGAGTGAGGCCGAGGTCCTCTGGTTGGTCAGACGTAGGAGCCTTTGGCCTCAATACTGAGCCGAAACTGGCTCCCGCCTCTGGGGTAGCATTAACGACACCTCTGCCTGAAATCAGACACGGCAGGGGTGAAAGTGCCTCGTAAAGGTGCCGCTGTGCAGCTGTCATCACCGCCTCTGTCGTTAGAGCCACCCCGGCAACGTCTTCCTCCCCCTGGGGAGGGGCTGAGTGAGGGTGCCGGCTCCCTGTGGCCACCTTCTGAGGCTGTCTCTGCCCCCAGGCTTGTCCTGGGAAGAGTGTAAGCGGCGCTGCCCCCCTGGTATCGTGCCTGCCTGCCACAACTCCAAGGACTCTGTGACCATCTCCGGACCTCAGGTGGGCCCTGGGAGGCGAGGCCTCATCCCCAAGTCCCCTCCCATCCCTCAGGGTGAGCTCTGCATGGGGAGCGGGGCACAGGCCTAGGACTGCTCGTCCAGCGCCCCTGCGCCCTCCCCGCCCCCACCCCAGGCCGCAATGTCCGAGTTCGTGCAGCAGCTGAAGCAGGAGGGTGTGTTTGCCAAGGAGGTGCGGACAGGTGGCATAGCGTTCCACTCCTACTTCATGGACTCCATCGCCCCTGCGCTGCTGCAGGCACTCAAGAAGGTGGGTTGCTGCCCCATGGGCTGCCTGGCGGGGGCCTCCCGGAGGGCGGGCGGGCAGGCGGCCCCAAGCTCCCTCACGCCGACCCAGCCTGACCGTGTGTGCAGGTGATCCGGGAGCCACGGCCCCGCTCCGCGTACTGGCTCAGCACCTCCATCCCCGAGGCCCAGTGGCAGGGCCACCTGGCCCGCACGTTCTCAGCTGAGTACAACGTTAACAACCTGGTGAGCCCTGTGCTGTTCCAGGAGGCACTGAGGCACGTGCCCGAGCACGCCGTGGTGCTGGAGATCGCCCCCCACGCCCTGCTGCAGGTGCGTGCTGGGGGGGCAGGATGGTCAGGTCCGGGAGGGATGGCGGTCGGGCTCCGTGTGGCCTTGTGGGGTTGGGTGGGAGCTAGTCAGGGAGGCCCAGCCTGTCTCTGCCTCTCAGGCCATCCTGAAGAGAGGCCTCAAGTCCAGCTGCACCGTCATCCCGCTGATGAAGAAGGACCACAGGGACAACCTGGAGTTCTTCCTCGGCAACGTGGGCAGGCTCCACCTGATGGGGTGCGTCCCCTCGCCCTGCTTGACCCTGGGAGCCCCTCAGCCATAGGCTGGCCTTGAGATCGTCCCCAGGAAGCGGGGCTGTGGGTGCTGGGCCACTGTCACACCCTCACTGCAGCCCCCACCCCACCCCGTCTCGGTCATCCCTGGGGTCTTAGGGGAGAATGGTTGGCAGTACCCACCCAGGGTGGTCCTGGGGTCCAATGTGCTGCTCACATCTCCCCTCTGCACCCTCCAGCATTGACATCAACCCCAACGGTCTGTTCCCACCCGTGGAGTTCCCGGCCCCCCGGGGGACCCCCCTCATTTCCCCGCACATCAGGTGGGACCACAGCCAGACTTGGGATGTGCCCGCCATGGAGGACTTCCCCAGCGGCTCGAGCTGCTCCTCTGCCACTGTCTATAAGATCGGTGAGTGAGGTGTGGGCAGGCGGGGGGCGGCTCCTTCCTCCCGCTCGCTGGCACTAAGGCCCATGCCCCACAGATGCCAGCCCTGAGACCCCTGACCACTACCTGTTGGATCACTGCATCGACGGCCGCGTAATTTTCCCCGCCACTGGCTACCTATTCCTGGTCTGGAAGACGCTGGCACGAGCCCTGGACCAAAACATGGAGCAGGTGCCTGTGGTGTTCGAGGACGTGACACTACACCAGGCCACCATCCTGCCCAAGACAGGTGAGGCCGGCGGCTCGGGATGCGGGGCGGGAGTGCCGCCTGCTGACCTCTGCTGCTGACCTCTGACCCTGCTGCCTGCAGGGACCGTGCCCCTGGAAGTGCGGCTTCTGGAGGCTTCGTGCACCTTCGAGGTGTCTGAGAACGGCAACCTGATCGTGAGCGGTGAGCGGGGGCACCCGCCCAGGCTGCAGAGTCCCTGGTGGGGGTCTCTGGGTGGACCCTGGCTGCCAGCTCAGCCCGGCCTTGCCCTCAGGCCCTCTGCCACCCCCGCCCACAGGGCAGATACACCAGTGGAAGGACCCCGATCCCAGGCTCTTTGACAACCAGTATGGCACGGGCCCCACACCTGTAGACCCCAGTGCTGCGTTCCACCTGAGCCAGAGCGACGTGTACAAGGAGCTGCGGCTGCGGGGCTACAACTACGGCCCCCACTTCCAGGGCATCCTCGAGGCCAACCTCGAAGGTGGGTGCAAGGGGGCCCCACTTTATACTCAGGAACATGCTTTGGGGCTAACTCCTGCTGCCCAGCGTTAGATGCCCAAGCTGGGTGAAGGGAGGGCAGTTGTGGGTGTGAGGGGGCCGCATGGAGGAGAGGGCCCACTGGGGGAGAGACCCAACCTGGCCGACTGACGGTCCCTCCACCCCAGGTAACACAGGCCGGCTGCTGTGGAAAGACAACTGGGTGACCTTCCTGGACACCATGCTGCAGATGTCCCTCCTGGTCCCGGGCCACCGCAACCTGTGCCTGCCCACACGCATCACCGCCATCCACATCGACCCCACCACCCACCGGCAGAAGCTGTACGCGCTGCAAGGCGAGACACAAGGTAGCCCCGCCCTGGCCCCACACACTTGTGTCCCTGCGCCAGGTGCTGCCCGCACTTACCCAGCATGTCCCCGCAGTGGCCGACGTGGTGGTGAACAGGTATCTGAACAGCATCGTGGCCGGCAGCGTCCACATCTCGCGGCTCCACGCCTCGGTGGCCCCTCGGCGGCAGCAGGAGCAGCTGGCACCCGTCCTGGAGAAGTTCTGCTTCACGCCGCATGTGGAGAGCGGGTGCCTGGCTGGGAGCCTGGCCCTGCAGGAGGAGCTGCAGCTGTGCAGGGGTGAGGCCTGCGCCCACCCCCTTCATCCCGGGGTCCAGCTCCCAGTTCCTGTGCCCAGTCTGGCAAAGGGGAGCTCATCACCTCCCCTCATCGCCCCGTCACAGCCCCTCCTTCATGTGGAGCCCAAATCTGCCTTCCCCTCGTGAGTGCCCCCAGGCCTGGCTCCCCCCACCCAGAGCTGATGTCTTCAGAGGAGGCCTAGCACACACAGGTGACAGATTTGTCCTCTTCTGTCTATGCCCCTAGCCAGGCATATAGGCGTAATGCCATGAGACAGCTCCCTACACAGGGCTCACACCCAACCTGATGGGTGGGGAGAGCTGGGGAGGGGCAGCAGGGCCATCAAGGCACTGAACCCACCCTCTGGAGAATCCACCCTCTGTAGGGCTCACACCTGGGTGGGAGGCAGAGCAGCCCTTCACCCGCCCAGTGGTCCAGATGGTTGATGCCAGTTTCTAGCCCTGGAGGACTGGACTGCCCACTCCGTCCTTCTATTTGCTGTCAGTGGGCAGAGCCGGGCGGTGGGTCCTGCTTACCTCTGAGTCCCTGCTCCAGGCAGACACCAGTTGCTGGGGGACCTTCAGGAACCCCAGCCCAGCTGAGGCTCTTCCCTAGCACCCATCTCTCTCCTCCCCAGGGCTGGCACAGGCACTGCAGACGAAGGTAGCCCAGCAGGGGTTGAAGATGGTGGTGCCCGGGCTGGACAGTGCCCAGGCTCCCCGGGAGGCCCCGCAGCAGGGCCTGCCTCGGCTGCTGGCCGCTGCCTGCCAACTGCAACTCAATGGGAACCTACAGCAGGAACTGGGCCAGGTCCTGGCCCAGGAGAGGCCCCTGCTGTGTGACGACCCCCTGCTCAGCGGCCTCCTCGACTCCCCAGCACTGAAGGCGTGCGTGGACACCGCCCTGGAGAACACGGCCAGCCTCAGAATGAAGGTGGTGGAGGTGGGTGCTGGGCGCAGAGGCAAGCACTGTGGACCCAGACGCAGGCAGCCCCGAACACCAGGAGGGCCGGGGCCCCTCTGAAGCGAGGCCGCCCGCACACTGAAGGGGAAGGGGCACAGAGAAGGGGCTGGAGGTGGGCTCTGCGGGTGCTGTGGACAGGGCAGCGCTGGCCCGTGGCCTCAGCGGAGTTGGTGGGTGGGCCTTTCTGGGAGACACCCAGCTGAGGGGGTGGGTGCGCCTGCCCCGCGGCAGCTGATCCAAGGAGCTCTTCCACCCCAGGTGCTGGCCGGTGACGGCCGACTCTATTCCCGCATCCCGGCGCTGCTTAACACCCAGCCCCTGATGCAGCTGGACTACATAGCCACTGACCGCCACGCCCAGGCCCTGGAGGCGGCCCAAGCCAAGCTGCAGCAGCTCGACCTGACCCAAGGCCAGTGGGACCCTGTGGACCCGGCCCCCAGCAGCCTGAGCAGGGCTGACCTCCTGGTGTGCAACTGTGCCCTGGCCACCCTTGGTGACCCGGCCACGGCCGTTGGCAACATGGCGGCTACCCTGAAGGAGGGAGGCTTCCTGCTGCTGCACACGCTGCTCGGAGGTTACTCCCTGGGGGAGACTGTCGCCTTTCTCACCTGCTCTGAGTCACATCAAGGGGGGCAGCACCTCCTGAGCCAGGTGCGGGGCGGGGCCGGGATGGGGAGGGGCCGGGATGGGGAGGGGCCAGGAGGCTGCCGAGCACTGACCCCCCAACGCACAGGACGAGTGGGAGAGCCTATTTACCGGGGCATCCCTGCACCTGGTGGCCCTGAAGAGGTCCTTCTACGGCTCTGTGCTCTTCCTGTGCCGCCGGCCAGCCCCGCAGGATAGCCCAGTCTTCCTGTCCGTGGAGGACGCCAGCTTCAGATGGGTCGACTCACTGAAGGTCAGTCCCTCCCAGCCCTGGCCAGGCCTGGCTAATGCAGCTCCAACGCTGGGGCCTGGGGAGCCCCCAGAAGCCAACCCCTCCCTCGTTCTACAGAACATCCTGGCTGACTCCTCGTCCCGGCCCGTGTGGCTCATGGCCGTCAGCTGCACCACCTCAGGTGTCGTGGGCATGGTGAACTGTCTCCGAAAAGAGCCCGGCGGGCACCAGATTCGGTGAGATGCCCACTGAGCTGCATGCCCCTTGCTCCTCCCCTCCAAACCCCCCCCGCAGCTTCCCCTCACCTGTCTGGCTGCCCATAGGTGCGTCCTGGTGTCCAACCTCAGTAGCACGTCCCCCACCCCTGAGATGGACCCAAACTCCTTGGAGCTGCAGAAGGTGCTACAGGGGGACCTGGTGATGAACGTCTACCGGGACGGGGCCTGGGGGGCGTTCCGCCACTTCCCACTGGAAAAGGGTGAGCGCCCAATGTGCCACCCTGCCCCCCCAGTCTCCTCACCTCGCAGCTGGGTGGGCTGAGAAGGAGAGGGCAGGGGGACCCTGGCTGGAAGCCCTGCCCAGCCCAGGGCTGCGTGTGACCCTGTGGCAGCTCCACTTTCTGTCACCCACAGACCGGCCAGAGGAGCAGACAGAGCATGCCTTCATAAACATCCTCACCCGAGGGGACCTCTCCTCCATCCGCTGGGTCTGCTCTCCTCTGCGCCACGCCCAGCCCACTGGCCCTGGAGTCCAGCTCTGCACCATCTATTATGCCTCCCTCAACTTCCGAGACATCATGCTGGCCACGGGCAAGCTGTCCCCTGACGCCATCCCAGGTACAGGCAGCACACGGTGGGGGGACCAGAACAAAGACCCTTGGGGCCAGGACCTGGGAAGAGGAGGGTCCTCACCCCACAATGCTCAGGAACCTGGGAGGCTCCTCGAGCCCAAGCTCACACACTGGGGTCCTCCTGGGGAGGTAAGGGGCTCACCCACCATCTGCCTCCAGGAAAATGGGTCGCTCGAGACTGCATGCTGGGCATGGAGTTCTCCGGCCGAGATGCCAGAGGCAAGCGTGTGATGGGGCTGGTGCCCGCCGAAGGCCTGGCCACCTCCATTCTGGTGTCTCAAGACTTCCTGTGGGACGTGCCTTCCAACTGGTGAGTCGGTCAGGGCTGTGACCTGGGGCCCAACATGGATGTGGCCAGGGATCAGGCCAGAGCTGACCCCTGCGCTGTGCCCATAGGACCCTGGAGGAGGCAGCTTCAGTGCCCGTCGTCTATGCCACAGCCTATTACGCGTTGGTAGTACGCGGACGCATGCAGCCTGGGGAGACAGTGCTCATCCACTCGGGCTCGGGCGGTGTGGGTCAGGCCGCCATCGCCATCGCTCTCAGCCTGGGCTGCCGCGTCTTCACCACTGTGGGTAAGCCTACAGCCCTTCCCAGAGCCCAGGACTGCCCCTCCAACGCCTGAAGCCCAGACTTACCAGCAGCGTCTCTCCCCACCAGGGTCAGCTGAAAAGCGGGCATACCTCCAGGCCAGGTTCCCACAGCTCAACGAAGCCAGCTTTGCCAACTCCCGGGACACGTCCTTCGAGCAGCACGTGCTTTGGCACACGGCCGGGAAGGGTGAGTGGCTCCCATCACTAGCCAACCACCATCCACCCATATTCTCAGCCCCCTCTTCCTCCCATCCCCCCCTCTCCGGCCAAGCTGGAGGAGACACCGGCCCAGGCGGGGACAGGGTCTGGCCTTCTGGACTTGTGCCACGTTGGCTGGGCAGTGGTCTTGACTGTGAGGACCCCTCTTGCCCCCCCACCCCAAGGTGTTGACCTCGTCCTGAATTCCCTGGCGGAAGAAAAGCTGCAGGCCAGCGTGCGGTGCCTGGCCCAGCATGGTCGATTCCTGGAAATCGGCAAATTTGACCTTTCCAACAACCATCCCCTGGGTGAGGCTGGGCAGCAGGCCGGGTGGGCAGGGGGCTGTTGGGCAGGGCAGGGGTCCACAGGGTGGGCTGTCAGCTGAGTAGTGAGGCCGCCACCTGCCCACCTGTCCAGGCATGGCCATCTTCCTGAAGAACGTGACTTTCCACGGGATCCTGCTGGATGCAATCTTTGATGACGACAGCGCCACCTGGCAGGAGGTGTCGGCGCTGCTGCAGGCGGGCATCCGGGACGGTGTGGTGCAGCCCCTCAAGTGCACCGTGTTCCCCAAGACCCAGGTGGAGGACGCCTTCCGCTACATGGCCCAGGGCAAACACATCGGCAAAGTGGTCCTCCAGGTGAGTAGGGCACCCCAGGCACCCCCAGCTCCGGCCCCTGCCGGCAGTGTGTGAACAGCGGTGCTACCTGGGCTGCAGGTACGCGAGGAAGAGCAGGAGGCGGTGCTGCAAGGGACCAAGCCCACCCTGATGGCGGCCTTGTCCAAGACCTACTGCCCAGCCCACAAGACCTACATCATCACAGGGGGCCTGGGTGGCTTCGGCCTAGAGCTGTCCCAGTGGCTTATGCTGCGAGGGGCCCAGAAGCTGGTGCTGACCTCCCGCTCCGGGATCCGCACAGGTGACCGGCCCCAGGGAGCACGAGGGTGGGGCGGTGGGAGAGGCCTCAGTCAGCTCCCCGTCCTGCTGCCCTCCGGGCGCCTGGGCCTAGGGCCAGAGCCCTGATTTGCCCATCCCCACCATCTGTGTCCCGCAGGCTACCAGGCCAGGCAGGTCCGTGAGTGGAGACGCCAGGGTGTGCAGGTCCTGGTGTCCACCAGCAACGCCAGCTCGCTGGATGGTGCCCGGAGCCTCATCACTGAGGCCACCCAGCTTGGGCCTGTAGGCGGCGTCTTCAACTTGGCCATGGTGAGGACGGCTCTAAAGGGGCTGCAGCCAGCTGCCCAGGGAAGCCCCCCGCCCCAAGCAAGCCCTCCGAAGCCCTGGGGCAAAGGCAGGTGCTAAGATCCCCTCACCCCAGGTCCTGAGAGACGCCATGCTGGAGAACCAGACCCCTGAGTTCTTCCAGGACGTCAACAAACCCAAGTACAATGGCACCCTGAACTTGGACAGGTGGGCTCCTCCCTTCTCTCTCTCCTTCTCCCAGCCCTCCCCCGCACGACCCTCACACTGCTGTCCAGAGACCAGGCCACAGGCCTCTGCCGGGGTCTGAACCAAGGGTCCGGGACAGTGGAGGCGGTTTGGCAGGCGAGCCAGGGATCCTGGGCATGTCGGCCAGTGGGCTGGGGAGGCCGGCTGGGGGTGACTCAAGAACCCACAGGGTGACCCGGGAGGCATGCCCCGAGCTGGACTACTTCGTGGTCTTCTCCTCGGTGAGCTGCGGGCGTGGCAACGCCAGCCAGACCAACTACGGGTTCGCCAACTCCGCCATGGAGCGCATATGTGAGAAGCGCCGGCATGACGGCCTCCCAGGTGGGTCCGCCCGCCCCTCCTCCTCCACTCCTGCGGTGCCACCCTCACTTGTGCCCCTTCTCACCCCAGCCCCCCACCCTCCCTCACCCGCAGGCCTCGCCGTGCAGTGGGGTGCAATTGGCGATGTGGGCGTCGTGCTGGAGACCATGGGTACCAACGACATAGTCATTGGCGGGACGCTGCCCCAACGCATCATCTCCTGCATGGAGGTGCTGGACCTCTTCCTGAACCAGCCCCACCCCGTCCTGAGCAGCTTTGTGCTGGCGGAGAAGAAGGCCGCAGCCCATGGTGACGGCAGCAGCCAGCAGGACCTGGTGAAGGCTGTGGCTCACATCCTGGGTGAGGGAGCACCCTGCACCCCCCAACTGGCAGACACTCAGCTCCCCTGAGTCTGGTCTCCCTGGCTGCAGAAGGGGGCATGCCGGCTTGCTCATGGAGGGAGAGACACAGGTGGTCTGTGCAGAGCTGGGTGGGTGCTGTGTGCCATGACCATAGTGATGATGGTTTGGGAAGACCCAGCCATCAGGGCACAGTACCCACCAAGGCCCATCCCCCATTGCCAACTGAGCGCCTCTCCCCAGGCATCCGTGACTTGGCCACTGTCAACTTGGACAGCTCACTGGCAGACCTGGGCCTAGACTCACTCATGGCCGTGGAGGTGCGCCAGACGCTGGAGCGAGAGCATGACCGGGTGCTGTCCATGCGGGAAATCCAGCAGCTCACGCTCCGGAAGCTGCAGGAACTTTCCTCGCAGGCTGGCACAGCTGATGGTAGGTGTGGAGGGGGGTATCCCCGAAACAGCACAGGTCCTCTCAGTGCTGCTGGCCTGTGAGCAGCCTGGACCCACCTGCCCCCACCCAGGTCAGGGCTCGTCCATCTGGCCCCGTCCTGAGAGCCCTCAGTGGGAGCCCAGTGCCCCCATCCACCTCCTACCCTAGCCACCAGCAGCCCCAGTCAGGTGTGTGCGTGTATATGTGTGCATGCTGGGGGATTGTAGCAGGGGACCCCATGTGGCCCCGGCCCTCCCTGGCATCTGCCCCTCTTCACAGAGCTGGTGGCCCCCACACCCAAAGAGGACAGCCCTGCCCGGCAGCAGGCCCAGCTGAACCTGAGCACCCTGCTGGTGAACCCTGAGGGCCCGACCTTGGCTCCACTCAACTCTGTGCAGAGCTCCGAGCGGCCCCTATTCCTGGTGCACCCCATCGAGGGCTCCATCACGGTGTTCCACAGCCTGGCTGCCAAGCTCAGCATTCCCACCTACGGCCTGCAGTGCACGGGAGGTATGTCAGGGTCCTGCGGAGCTGTCCCCACAGCGGGCCTCCTCCGTCCCCCAGTGGGTTGGGGGTGACGTGCACGTCCAGACAAGGGCTAAGCCTCACGCTGTCCCTGCAGCTGCGCCCCTGGACAGCATCCAGAGCCTGGCCGCCTACTACATCGAGTGCATCAGGCAGGTGCAGCCAGAGGGGCCCTACCGCATCGCTGGCTACTCCTATGGGGCCTGCGTGGCCTTTGAGATGTGCTCACAGCTGCAGGCACAGCAGAGCGCCGGCCCCACGAACAATAGCCTCTTCCTGTTCGATGGCTCGCACACCTACGTGTTGGCCTACACGCAGGTGAGGACGGCAACGGCGCCCCTGGGGCCGGGTCTGGAGTCCCAGCCCCTTGTGCCGCCACTGCAGCAGCCCCTCCTCCCTTTGCAGAGCTACCGCGCCAAGATGACCCCTGGCTGCGAGGCCGAGGCCGAGGCCGAGGCCATGTGCTTCTTCGTACAGCAGTTCACTGACGCGGAGCACGGCAGGGTGAGTCTGCAGATACCGCGCGGCCAGAGGCCTCCCGACACCCCTGCCCCCCATTCACGTGCCTGGCGCCACTCATCGTCCTGTCTGTCCTCCAGGTGCTGGAGGCGCTACTGCCCCTCGAGGGCCTGGAGGAGCGCGTGGCAGCCGCCGTGGAGCTGATCGCACAGAGCCATGCGGGCCTGGACCGCCATGCCGTCCGCTTCGCGGCGCGCTCCTTCTACCAGAAGCTGCGGGCGGCCGAGAAGTACACGCCGCAGGCCACCTACCATGGCAACGTGACACTGCTGCGCGCCAAGACAGGCGGCACCTACGGCGAGGACCTGGGCGCCGACTACAACCTGTCCCAGGTGTGCGACGGCAAGGTGTCCGTGCACGTCATCGAGGGTGACCACCGCACGCTGCTGGAGGGCAGCGGGCTGGAATCCATCCTCAGCATCATCCACAGCTCCCTGGCCGAGCCCCGGGTCAGCGTGCGGGAGGGCTAGGCCGGAGGCTCCTGCATGCGGGGCCCACCCCGCCGGCCCCGCACCCCACGTGCAGCCACCAGTAGGACCAGCGCCCTCCCCGCTCCCACCCCCATCCCGGCTGCCCCGGGCGCGGGGCTGGGACCCGCGCCGCCAACTCGGAGACCTGCCCGGTCTGTGAAGAGTCGGCCGAGCCGCCAGCCAGGCCAAGCTTCCTGAATCGCGCGGGCTCTGCCACGCGGGTCCATTTGTCGTTTCTCCGTTTGGATTCTCCTATTTATTGGGTCGCCAGGGAGACGCCGGTTGGTCCACCTGTGAGGCCGGCGCACGGTAGCCAGGCCGGGGCCCCATGATGCCGGCAGTGGAGCGGAGCAGCCCCGGGCACTGGGCACCCACCCTGTTCGTCTGTGTTCATTTTTCAAGAAACAACATTCAAACTGCTGCTTGGATTTTGAAATTTACTGTAATTGTCTGTGTAAAGAACCATGTCTGGATACTGTTTCATTTTTACACCAACCTGGTAGAAATGTTGTCTCCTCTGGAGCCTCCCCATGATTAAACCGCACGTGCGCTCTGGCCTCTGGGCATCCTTTCTTCCTGACCAGCCCTGTGAGCCTGCGCTGTCCTGGCCAAGTCCTGGTGGCCCGGAAGGGACCACCCTCTGCTCCCTGCTGGAGGGAGGGGGCAACGCCTGGCTCCTGAAAGCAGGCTGGACACCTTGAGGCAGGGGCCCCTCTATCAGGGAAGCTTGACCAGGAGGAGACAGGTATGCCGTCTTATGATCCACTGGCATAATCGTGGGGTACCCCCTAGGGTACCCTTGCCAGATTTCCTTATCCCTCAGGGAAACCTCAGGTTTTCTCTCCTGGGCCTCAACTGAGTGGAGGATGCCCACCCACATTACTGAGAGTAAACTTTTATTTGAAGTCACCTGATCGTAGACGTGAAGCGCACGGACCAAATACCTTCACAGCAACACCTAGGTGAGTGTGTGCTTAACTGGCCTAGTCCAGCGGAAGACTGACCACACAGGTTTAGGCAGAAGGAATGAAGGCTGCATGGAAGGAAGTAGTGGGGCAGGGAGGCCCCTGAGCATCTGAACCTCGCCAAGCCAAGGGATGAGGTGGACGCACTGGGCTGGAAGCTTCTGGGCCAACAGCAGAGGTGAGATGGAGCAGGGAGAGAGGTGGGCCCTGCACTGGGCCAGGACTGAATCTGGGGCCGGGGGAGCAGGCCCACTGCTAGACTTCTAGAAGGATGTGTTGAACCCAGAACATCCGGGGGCCCTTATATGTTCCTCAGAAAGTTCAACGTAGAATTACCATGTGAGCCAGTAATTCCACTCCTAGGTATAACTCAGAAGAATTGGAAACGGACTCAGATCCTTGTACGCCAATGCTCATAACAAGAAACTCATCTACAACAGCCGAGAGGTGGAAATAATCCAAGAGTCTGTGAACAGATGAATGAGTGTACAAATGTGGTCTGCCCACATAATGGGTATTATTCAGCCTTAAAAAGGAATGAAGTTCTGATAACATGCTACAACATGTATCAGAACATAGTGTGAAAAAGTTTCTGGAGCAGGTATGTTAATATCGGAAAAAGTAGGTTTCAGAGCAAAGAATAGGTTAGATATAAAGGATCATTTCATAATGATAAAAGTGTCAACTAATCCAAAGGACATGAGAACTCGTGCTCCTATAACAGAGCTCCAAATTACACAAAGCGAAAGATCTGGAAGAAGAATCGGAATTCCCTGGCAGTCCAGTGATTAGGACTCCATGCTTCCGCTGCAGGGGGTGTGGGTTCAATCCCCGGTCGGGGAACTGAGATCCTGCACGCTGCATGGTGCAGCCCAAAAAAAAAAAAAAATCAGGCAATCTACAATTACAGTTGGAGATTTCCAAAACCCTTCTCAATAACTGAACAAGTAGAAAATCAGTAAGGATGTGTAAGACTTGAGCAATACAATCAACCAACTGACACTTATAGACCGACCAGCCAACAGTAGCAGAATGTACATTCTTTTCAGATTCACATAGAACATCTACTAAGATGGTTCACATTCTGTGTCATAAAACCAGCCTCAATAAGTTGAAAAGAACTCAGCTTCTATAAAGTATTTTCTTTGACCATAATTGAATAAAATTAGTATCAATAGCAAAAAGATCTCTAGAATATCCTCAAATATTTAGAAACCAAATAACATACTTCCAATAACCCATGGGTTGAAGAAGAAATCAGAAGAGAAATCAAAGTATTTTGAACTGACTGAAAATGAAGACGGCATGCCAAAATTTGTAGTGTACAGCTAAAGCAGTGTAGGGGAAATACATAACAATAAAGGTCTATGTCAAAAAAGAAGAAATGTCTCAAATTAATGACTTCAAATTCTGCCTTAAACTAAACAAAGAAGAGCAAATGAAACCCAAACTAAGCAGAATAGAGGAAATAATACATATCAGAGTGAAAGTCAAATAGGAAACAGAAAAGCAGAAAATGAAATTAAAATCTTCTTTGAGAAGACCAGTAATTCATAAACCTTAAAACAGATTGAGCTGGGAAAAAAAATAGAAAAAACACAAATTACCAATAGTATCAGGAACGACAGAGGTGACATCACTAAGATTCTACATATATTAAAAGGCTAGTAAGGGAATATTATGAACAACTTAATGCCAAACAATTGGACAACTTAGAAATGAACAAATCCCACACAAAACACAAAGTCAAGAAGATATAGGCAGGGCTTCCCTGGTGGCGCAGTGGTTGAGAGTCCGCCTGCCGATGTAGGGGACATGGGTTCGTGCCCCAGTCCGAGAAGATCCCACATGCGGTGGGGTGGCTGGGCCCGTTAGCCATGGCCGCTGAGCCTGCGCGTCCGGAGCCTGTGCTCCGCAACGGGAGAGGCCGCAACAGTGAGAGGCCCGCGTACCAGAAAAAAGAAAAGATCCCACGAGCCGCAGGTAAGACATGGCGCAGCCAAATAAATAAATATTTTTTTAAAAGCGCATTGAGATATCACACACGTATTTGCATGGCTAAAATTAGGCATACCAAGTGTTGGTGAGGATGTGGAGAAACGAACTTTTCTACGTTGCTGGTGGGAATGCAAAATGGTGGAACCACACGGGAAAACAGTTTGGCGATTTCTTTGAAAGGTTCAACACGCACCTACCATATGCCCCAGCCATTCCACTCCTAGGCATTTACCCGAGAGAAACAGAGCATATGTCCACACAAAGACTTGCCCGTGAATGCTTCCTGCAGCCTTATTTGGAATAGCCAAAAACTAGAAACAACAATCCTTCACAGGTGAATAGGCAGACAAATTGTGGTTCATTTCTGAAATGGAATACCACTCCACAATAAAACGGAATGAACTACTGATACACACAGAAGCATGGATGAATCTCAAAATAATAATGCTGAGTGCAAGACACCAGACCAGAGAAGAGGACAGCTTTTCCTTGACTTACGATGGGATTATGACCAATAAACCCATCATAAATTGAAAATACCGTGAACTGAAAATGCACTTGCTACACCTAAACTACCGAACATCACAGCTGAGCCTCGCCCACCTCAAATGTGCTCAGAACACCAACATCAGTGGGCAGTGAGGCAAAATCATCTAACACAAGCTCTATTTTATAATAAAGTGTTGACTGTCTCACGTAACGGATTAAATACCATACTGACAGTGAAAATCAGAATGGTTGTCTGGGTCCAGGATGCTTGTTCACCCTCGTATCACGGGCTGACTGGGGACTGCGCTCGCTGCCGCTGCCCAGCATCACGGGAGAGGACCAGACTGCATATTGCTAGCTTGGAAAAGAGCAACGTTCAAAATTTGAAATATGGTTCCTACTGAATGTGTATTGCTTTCACACCATCATAAAGTAAAAAAAATCGTAAGTTGAACCATCATAAGTTGGGGACCATCTGTCTATGTAATATGACTCCATTTATACAAAGTTCTAGAAAGGAAAATTAATCTGCAACAGAAAATGGATCAGGGCTTCCCTGGTGGCGCAGTGGTTGGGAGTCTGCCTGCCAATGCGGGGGACACGGGTTCGTGCCCCGGTCTGGGAAGATCCCACATGCCGTGGAGCGGCTGGACCTGTGAGCCATGGTCGCTGAGCCTGCGCGTCCGGAGCCTGTGCTCTGCAATGGGAGAGGCCACAACAGTGAGAGGCCCATGTACAGCAAAAAAAAAAAAAAAAAGAAAATGGATCAGTGTTTGCTAGGGATGGGGGGGGAGGGGAGGGAGGACTTACAAAGGGGTAGAGGAAGCATGGGGGATAATAAATATTTCCATTATTTTGATTGTGGTAGTTTTACTGTTTACATACATGTAAAAACTTACTTCCTTGTCACCTTATGTGCAGTTTTAAACTGTTAATTATACCTCAATAAATCTGTTAAAAAGTTTATATATATATATACCAAATAAAAGTCACTTAGACACCTAACATAATAAGACACTTCTCTCATTCTAAGAGAAATACAAACGACAACCACACTGAGCTATCTCATACCTTACCCATCAGACAGGCACAAATTGAGAACACCGCCTACATCCTCTGATGGTGAGGCCGTGGGGAGACGGACTCATGCGCTGCTGGTGGCAATGCAAAAGAGCACAAATCCTCTGGAAGGAATTTGGCAATCTGCAGAAAGATTACCTATGCATTCCCACGTCTTGTAATTTGTCCTAAATGTATATCTACAGCAATTTTTGTAAAAAACCAAACCACACATACACAAGCAGATTCATTGCAGCATTATTATTATTATTATTATTATTATTTGGCTGTGTTGGGTCTTCGTTCCCGCGCACAGGCCTTCTCTAGTTGTGGCGAGTGGGGGCTACTCTTTATTGAGGTGCATGGGCTTCTCACTGCGGTGGCTTCTCCCGTTGCGGAGCACAGGCTCCAGGCATGCGGGCTTCAGCAGTTGTGGCACATGGGCTCAGTAGTTGTGGCTCACAGGCTCTAGAGTGCAGGCTCAGTAGTTGTGGTGCACGGGCTTAGTTGCTCCGTGGCACATGGGATCCTCCCAGAACAGGACTCGAACCCGTGTCCCCTGCATTGGCAGGTGACTCCCAACCACTGCGCCACCAGGGAAGTCCCTCATTGCAGCATTATTTGAAGTTGCAAAATATCAAGAGATCACTGACATGTCCATAAGAGGTGATTGACGTACTAAGCGACAGCCCATTCCCACGGAAAATAAGGAAGACTGCTGTGATATTCAAGACACAGTATTGGGCTTCCCTGGTGGCGCAGTGGTTGAGAGTCCACCTGCCGATGCAGGGGACACGGGTTCGTGCCCCGGTCCAGGAAGATCCCACATGCCGCAGAGTGGCTGGGCCCGTGAGCCATGGCCGCTGAGCCTGCGCGTCCTGAACCTGTGCTCTGCAACAGGAGAGGCCACAACAGTGAGAGGCCCGCGTACCGCAAAAAAAAAAAAAAAAAAAAAATTTCTGGCTGGACTATTGCTTGCTCCAACCATTATCATGGCCTCAGGCAGCTGAGATACAGGCCTCTACCCAGTTATTTGCTACTGTGATTGCAATTGTTCTTTGGGGCTTTCCCCCTCCCCCAATCAAGCCAGCTCTCTCCAGTGTCTGTAGGAACTTGAGGTCCTCAAGGCCTACCTGGCTCTGGTGGAACTACCATGGGGAGGGAGGAAATAAAAGTAGTTCAATACTAAAACTCCACAGACTCCCATTGTTCTTCTTACAGATGTTCAGTACTTTTTTTTTAATAAGTGCTTTTCAAATATTGTATGCCTTTGGTCAACTTCCAGAGTCCTGGAATGGTTGCTTTTAACAGTTCTGCCCAGTTTTATCACTGCTTTTTGGGGATGAGATTTGGTGAGCTCCTCAATCTGCTATTCCAGAAATCCCACCCACATACATAAATATAAATTTTCTAGTAGCCACATTGAGAAAGATAAAAAGATAAAATTATTTTCAATAATGTATTTAACCTAATATAAAAATATTATTTCAACATGTCATCAATATTCTTTAAATTATGAATTCTTTTACTTTTTTTGTTTCCCACTAAATCTTTGAAAACTGGTGTGTCTTTTTACTGTTACAGCACGTCTTAATTCAGACCAGTCACATTCGAGCACTCAAGATATGACAGCTGGCTGCCATATTGGACACACAAGGATGGATATTTGATATTAGGAAATTGTTATTTTTCAGGTGTGTTAATGATATTGTGGTTGTTTCTCTAAAAACTCCTGTCCTTTGGGTATGTTGAAATACTTAAGGATGAAATGATACAATGAAACTTGGTTCTGCCAGAGGAAAAATTTTCCCTCTTCCCTTTTGGGACTGTGCTTGGAGGTCCTGAAAATTAATTGACAAAAGACAGGTGAACAGGAAGAAAGCAAAGTGTATTCACACCCTCTGGCGGGTACAGAAGACGTGCACGCAGTAATCAGAGGTAGGGGTTTCTGTACCTAAGGTAATAGGAGAAAGGGAGGGAGGGGAAAGAGAAGACCAATCGGTTTCTTTAGGAAAGAGAAGAGAGTGTTTAGGGGAACAAGCAGGAGGTAAGTTTGTGATCATATTTTCTAAGCAGGTGACTCGCACGTCTTGGGTTTAAAACGAAGAATTCTGTGGGTCTGGGCAGCCGAGCGTCGCACTATGGGGGGCAGGAAGTTCGCGCAGTGTTTGCCTTCCGCGATAAAACGGCGATTTCGATCCTTCGAAGGTTTCTATGAGGTTCCGCGCGCGGGGCCGAGGCGAGGACTTTAGCTCCGAGCTCCTCTGCGGGGAAAGGCGGGAGCTCAAGCCGGGCGATACCCGCCGCGAGCGAGGGGTGACTCTCGGCGCTCCCTGCCCGGCCCGCCCCCCGCGAACCCGCCCCACCGCGCCGGGCGGAGCCAACCTCCGCCCTGCGACCCCCGACCCCGCGTACCGCCCCTCCGCCGCCGGGCGCGGTTTCCCGGGGACGCATTTCTCGCCGCACCGCGGGCTGCCCGGACCTCCCTGGCGGAGCACCTTCCGGCGGACCCAGGGCGGAGCTCTGAGCTCGGCTGCGGTCCGGCGGCAACCCAGGTGTGGCGGCCTCAGGACGCGGTGCGAGCACAGGAGCCGCACCCCGCGGGACCCCGGCCTCACCCCCGGAGCTCCAGGCCGCCCCGCCTCGCCCCCGGCTCCGAAGGGCGTAGCTGCGTCGGGAGGAGCCTCAGCCTGGCTCGGGCGCTCAGGTGGCCCGGGTCCGCCCAAGTAGGTTCCCTGCGGATTTGACCCGCGGTTCTCGGGTTCCCGGGGCTCTTCCTTCGGGTGGGGGTGGAGGATGCCCCGCTGGGCAACACACTGGCGACCTAGGTGATTTTTACATGTAACTTAACAATTTACGAAATTCTCAAACCCACAGCTGGGCACTTAGTTAGTTGTTAAGCTGATGACCATGCTTAATAATTCCCAAACTAGGTACAGGAGGTGAGTGTTCTCTGAAAGTAAGCCTCCCTCATAGTCCGTTCTCCGGTGTTTCGGATTGTAATCGTTTCTCGGCTACCACCTGTTAAGCCCCTGTAGGGAACGATGGCTCCTATAAGGCTGGCCGGGCATAGGTAAGATAAGACAGAGGGGAAAGTACTCTTAGTGCTTTTATAAACCTGGCACCCAGAGGAGAGCACAGAGTGTCCAGGTGACTGCCCTGGGCCCCTTGGTGGGCAGGGAGGGCAGGCATTTTGCAGGCTTCCAGGAGTGTCGCCACTGGATGGTCCTGCTTTGGTGGGGGTCCCCGAGTCTTCTGGGTCGTAGCTGCCTTTTAGGGTAGCCTCCTCTGGGCTAGGCACTGACAGGATGTACTGTTCCATTTACTCTTCACGCCAGTCCTGCCAGGCAGACATCTTAATCCCGCTAAGAAGTAAGGGGTTAAAGCTCAGAGAGGTTGAGTGACCTGACCAAGGTTTCCACTGGAAGGCAACCGGCACTGGGGCTTCAGTTCCTGGCCTGCACCAGCTGACATCCTTAGTGTCCACATTTGTGACCATCGGGCAGCACTGGAGCGGCCTCGAGGAGGGTCGGCTCCTACACCTGCGCTCCGTTGGCCGCGGCTGAGCCCCTGGTCTTACCCCTCAGTGTGGAGACGATGCCAAAGCTGCAGGGCTTCGAGTTCTGGAGCTGTACCCTGGGGGGGGCCCGCCACGTGGTGGCCCCCATGGTGGACCAAAGCGAGCTGGCCTGGAGGCTGCTGAGCCGCCGCCACGGGGCCCAGCTGTGCTACACACCCATGCTGCACGCCCAGGTCTTCATTCGAGATGCCAACTACCGCAAGGAGAACCTGTACTGCGACGTGTGCCCCGAGGACCGGCCTCTCATTGTGCAGGTGGGCAGCCCAGCCCAGAATGCTGGCCGAGCACCTCTCCCTGGGCCTTTCCGGAAAAGGCTTCATGAGATCGGAGTGGGGGGGGTGGGCCAGTTCTCCCAGAGATTGACCTCTTCCTGGGAGCTGCCTCAGGCTTTTGGTGAACGGACGACCTGGGTGCGATGGAAGATTCGCAGCCCCCTCCCCAGCATCACCCCTAGTGCTCCCTCTTTATCAGAACAGTTAGAGAGAATGGCTCTGCTCTTCACAAAGTCAGTGATACTGGCTTTCTGCTACAACTGGGAGAATTGTGTGAACTCGTAACTCGGTCTCGTGGTGGCATGGGAACGCATCCCAGCTTGGTTAAATTGTAAACATCTAAGATAGGATGCCATCCTGTGGTCATCCCCTCGGGCAACACCCCCACTGGTCACCTATGAACCCGTGTGGGACTGGCTTGGGCTCATGGTAACTTTCATGTCTCTTTCAGTTCTGTGCCAATGACCCGGAGGTGTTTGTCCAGGCAGCTCTCCTGGCTCAGGACTACTGCGATGCCATCGACCTGAATTTGGGCTGCCCGCAGATGATAGCCAAGCGAGGTGAGTTCCTGTTCTGGGGTTCTGTGTCATTGCACAAGCTTTTGGCTGGGGTGGACTCCAAGCCCAGAGGTGCCCAGTGTGTGGCTGAGCTGGCCAGGGGCCTGGCCCTGCCTCTGATGGCAGCAGCTCAGGCAGCCACCGGCCCTTTCTTTGCTCCTCTTTCTGGAGAGTGGCCCTTCTCAGGCACTGAGGGCGGGGGACAGGGTTCAGCTGGCTGTCAGGGGCTCACCACGTCCTGGGAAGTTGTTGGGCTCCCTCTGGATAAATGTGTTTTGCTGAAAAGTTCCCACCACGCCCTCGTGCTGCCTGAGGGACCAGTGGCTGCTGCCCTGGCATTTCAGCCTTTCTCCCTCACTGTGCCTGAGGAGTTGCTGGCTGGTCAGAGACCGTGTGGGGTGGGCATTCCATTCAGCACCCTTGAGCTCAGGCCGCCGGGCTAATAGAACCTGGCCAGGCAGCTCGAGGCCCATGTCACTCGAGAGGGGGTTGCAGAGGGCATGCTTGTTCTTCGCAGGTCACTATGGCGCCTTCCTGCAGGAGGAGTGGGACCTCCTCCAAAGAATGAGTGAGTTGGCCACACACTACCTGCGGGGACTTGGGGCCACGTTGTGGTTGGGTGGCAGGCCTGAAACAGCCTGGCAGGGTTCAGGAGAGGACAGTGGCTGGCAGAGTCCTGTTGGCTGTGGCAACCCCCGCGCCTTTCCACTGTAGAAGGTGGCTGTGAAGTCGCCTGTCCCGCTCCTGCTGTCCCCCCGTCGAACCAGATAGTAGGTGCTGGAGGGCGGCATCCTCGCCCACCCAGTCCTGGCCTCTCCAATGCCCTAGGGTCAGAGGTGCAGCTCTCAGCTGCCATCGAGAGGGAGCCAGCGCGGGGCGTCTGCAGGGCCTTTGCTCCTTTGGGGGCTCAGCCATGGGTCCCCACACCCTGCCTGAAGGTGGCACCACAGCTCTCTCAGGAGCTGACTCTGCCTTTCCCTAGTTCTGCTAGCCCACGAAAAACTTTCTGTCCCTGTCACATGCAAGATCCGTGTCTTCCCAGAGATTGACAAGACCGTAAGGTACGCCCAGATGCTGGAAAAGGCTGGCTGCCAGGTGAGGGCTATGGGCTCCCGGGGCCCTGCACTGTTCCCCCGCCTCCAGGAGTGCCCCTTGAGGGTTTACCCTCTGGGGTGGGCAGGAATCAGTGACCTTTAGGTGAGGCCTGATGAGGGGAGGGGAGCCCCATGCTTGGGCCCAGGAGGCCAGTATTGTGCAGGGGGAGGTGCTGGGCCTCAACCACCTTCTTCCCACCCACCCCCCACCAGCCCTGGGGTCAGGCTGGTGCCTGTTCCTCCCTCACACCTTTGGCCTTGGGCAGCGGGGGTGCTGCCACTACAGAGAGGACTGGCCCTTGAAAGGGTCTGGGCCTCTCACCTCCACATCCTGGGTGGCGTAGTAGGCTGGCTCTGACGTGCAAGCCCCAGGCAGCACCCCCAGGGTGTCAGCTGGCCTCAAGTGCAGCACTGAGTGAGCGAGGCACAGGGCGGCCTTTCCTCTGCTCTGCATGGGAAGTTGATACCCTAAAAGCCGAAGGCAGAGGGTCCCCTGGAGTTGGTTTGGGGGCCGCAGTTGAGAGTGGGGCCGAGCCAGGTGCTGCTGTGTCCTAGTTGCTGACTGTCCACGGGCGCACCAAGGAGCAGAAGGGGCCCTTGTCGGGCACCGCGTCCTGGGAGCACATCAAGGCTGTGCGGTGAGTGGACACGGGGTGAACCCAGGGCAGGGAGACAGCCCAGCCCCAAGGCAAGGCCCTCAGCCCTTTGGGCACCAGGAGGGGTGCTGGGCCTGGGGGTGAACAGCACAGTGGGAAGATGGAGTTTGGGGGCCTGGCCCTCCCCCCAGGGTTGTGGGGGGAAACAGCATCCTTCTGAGCATCTGCCCATCCTGTTCCCCAACAGGAAGGCAGTGGCCATCCCCGTGTTTGCCAATGGGAACATCCAGTGCCTGCGGGACGTGGAACGCTGCATCCAGGACACGGGGGTGCAAGGGGTCATGAGTGCAGGTGAGGCTGTGCCCTTGCCCACAGCTGGGCCACCACTGGCAGATGCTGGAGGGGCCTGTTTGCATCATGGCACCATTGGCCCAGCTGCAGAGCCTTAGGCTTCACGCTGTCATCCCTGAAGTCTCCATCTGCCTGATGGGCCAGCCTTGCCCTTGCAGTGGCGAGGCACGGGGGCCCCTGAGCCTTGCATTGCCTTCCTCCTGCAGAGGGAAACCTGCACAACCCTGCCCTGTTCGAGGGCCGCAGTCCTGCCGTGTGGGAGCTGGCCGAGGAGTACCTGGACATCGTGCGGCAGCACCCCTGCCCTCTGTCCTACGTCCGGGCCCACCTCTTTAAGCTGTGGCACCACACGTGAGTTGCCCCCCCAGGGCAAACGCTGTCTGGTCTGAGGCCTGCCTGGAACATTGGGGTTTGTTTGTTTTTTTCTTAAATTTTTTTTAAAATTTATTTTATTTATTTATTTTTGGCTGCATGGGTCTTCATTGCTGCATGTGGGCTTTCTCTAGTTGCGGCGAGCGGGGGCTATGCTTTGTTGAGGTGCGCAGGCTTCTCATTGTGGTGGCTTCTCGTTGCGGAGCACAGGCTCTAGGCGCGCGGGCTTCAGTAGTTGTGGCACGCAGGTTCAGTAGTTGTGGCTCGCGGGCTCTAGAGCGCAGGCTCAGTAGTTGTGGCGTATGGGCTTAGTTGCTCCGCGGCATGTGGCATATTCCCACGCCAGGGCTCAAACCCTTGTCCCCTGCATTGGCAGGATTCTTAACCACTGTGCCACCAGGGAAGCCCTGCATTGGGGTTTTTAAGACGAGCTCTCCACAGACATTTACAAAACCACCTGCCACCGAGTCTGGGAGGGCCGCGGTGACATGGTGAGGTTGGGTGGGAGGAAAGACCGTGCTCCTCTGTGCCCAGGGCTCAGGGTTGGTGGTTGGGAGCTGGGTGCTGGGTTGGCTCTGTGATGGGGCGTCTGCATCAGGCTGCAGGTGCATCAGCAGCTTCGAGAGGAGCTCGCCAAAGTGAAGACCCTGGAGGGCATTGCCGCAGTGAGCCAGGAGCTGAAGCTGCGGTGTCAGGTAGGTGCTGGGCTAATGTGTAGTGGGAAAGAGGCTTGGGCCTTGGGCCTCTAACCGAGGGCCCTCTGGGCTTTTGCAGGAGGATATATCCAGGCAGAAGGAGGGAGAGAAGCCTTCAGGCGGCTTGCCTTTCTTCCACTGGATCTGCCAGCCCTACTTCCGGCCAGGGTGAGCCTCCCGCATGTGGGCTGGCAGGGGGGTGGGGGGGTGCGAGAGGGTTACATGGAGGAGGGGGCTGTTCTGCCTGCTGCCCCCCTTGGCTGGGGTGCTTCATCCCTCAGGGGCCAGGGGCCTCTTCCTTGTCAGCCTATGTTTAGGTTTTAAATGGCTTTTTTCATAAGATGCTTCTCTAAGCTCCTCTGATCCTGAGTGGGTTTGCCCTGGGGTCAAGAGGTTGACCCTCCCTAGCTTCCTCTGGCTTTTCTGAGGTGAGGCTAGGCTGTCATCTGTAGCCACAGCCCCGCCCAGGACTCAGTGGCTCAGACACTGGTGTCCCAGCCTCTGTGCCGGCTGCTGGGGCCTCAGCGGAGTTGCACACATCCTCACCCGGGGACTGCAGCTGGCGGGCTGCCTCTCATGAGTGTCCCTCAGCTCCGCCCGCTGATTCTCCCTTTCAGGCCCAGGGACGGGAGCAGGGAGAGCGGGGGTGCCCGTAGCAAGCGGGCCCTGGAGGAGGAGGAGGGCAGTACAGACGTCTTGTCCAAGAACAAGCAGAAGAAGAAACTGAGGAACCCCCATAAGACCTTCGACCCCTCGCTGAAGCGTAAGATGCTCCCACCACTGGAGCCCTGGGAGGTGGCCAGCCCCTGCCCCGGGTCCCCCAGGGTCAGGTGGCTCTGCTGCTTCCTAAGCCATGGGGAGTCCACCAGGGAGGGCCCTGTGACCCTTCCATGTGCCCCCAAGGAGACTGGCGGGTCCCACGAGGCCACAGCCAGTCAGCCTCCCTGCCTGCTGCGGTCCCTGAGCTGCTGCCCTGAGGCAGCTGGAGAGGAAGGGAGTGGGGCCTGGGGCGGCTTTCCCGAGAAGGACCTTCAAGTGGGAGGTGGTGGGCATGGAGCCCGTGCACCTCGGGCAGATGGGATGAGGTTTCCCGGCGCAATCGTGAGTACTACGTCCTCTGCCCTCTGCAAGCCACCTGGCCTGGCCAGCCGCAGGGAGCAGTGATACCTGCCAGGGGCCACATGTAGGAGATGGCTGTGGTGGGTGGGCTCACCTAGTTCAACCAGCACCTCCTTTTGCTCTTTTCCCAGCAAAATATGCAAAGTGTGATCAGTGTGGAAACCCAAAGGTGAGTCTGTCCTTCTAGCCACACCGCCCAGGGTAGAGCTCAGCCCCGGGAGGGGTGGGGACCTGCGCAAGAGGTCCTCTCCCTGTCTGTTTTGGGGGCAGCCTGGGCACAGCCCAAGGTGGGTGGCTTCTGTCGTGTAAGGGGCTCTGCCTATCTTCAGGAGAGCCCCACCTGTGCTCGGGGCCCACTCACTCAGGCTGCAGCCCGGCCAGGGGAGGAGCATTAGCCCCAGGCTCACACACTTTCCTATGTCCAGGGCAACAGATGTGTGT
This sequence comes from Grampus griseus, assembly GCF_964374135.1. NCBI lineage: Eukaryota > Metazoa > Chordata > Mammalia > Artiodactyla > Delphinidae > Grampus > Grampus griseus. The sequence goes on along the minus strand of NC_139014.1, from coordinate 12,128,498 downwards.
TTAACCTGTGCCGGGGCTGCTGCAAGAAGCGAGCTTTCAAAGAGACGGCTGACTGTCCAGGTGAGGTGCGCCAGCTGCCACCAGGCGCCCGCCCCCACTGTAGTGGGCAGTGGACCCTCAGCCTCCTGAGCCCCATTTCCCTCTCTTGTCCCTCTGCCAGGTCATGGACTGCTTTTTAAAACCAAACTGGAGAAGTCTCTGGCCTGGAAGGGGGCCCAGCCGCGGCTGCAGGAACCACAGCAGGCCAGGCCTGGAGAACCAGGTGGCTTCCCGGAGGTCATGGGCAGTGCCCTGGCCTGAAGGGCAGCTGCAGCCCCATGTGCCACCCCCCCAGGCCCGCTGCTGAAGCCTTGAAACGTCCCACTTAAGGAAACTCCTTTACTCAGGGAACCTCCTGCTACTTCACACGGAAGGACAAGCTGGTCTTCCCTTCAGCCCACGCTGGGGGCCCAGAGATGCTGCACCAGGGAGCAGGCTCCCAGGCTGGACCTGCCCCGTCCTCACAGCCCACGTGTGTTCAAGATGAACAATAAATCATTTCAAAGACACGACGTTCCCACTCAGGTTCTTTAAGACCTGAGTGTCGTCGGGGTCAACAGGGCCTTCACAACAGGGGAATGAGCAAGGCGCCGCCTGCCATCATCTTCCTAACCATGGGACCTGCTAAAAGGAGGGCCATGCACTGGCCTCAGCCCTGCAAAGCCAAGTGGAATGTGAGAAAGGGGAGCCCAAGGAGGTGGGGACTGGGCCAGGGGGCCCCACGGAGACAGGAAGGAGTGGTGCAAGGGGCTGTTCTCAGGCTGCCCTTTAATGGACTAAGATTCAACAATGCTACAACCCCAAATGACACAACGTAGAGGCTGGGAGACAGTGCTGCCGGGTGGGGCCCCAGGCGCCATGTGCTTGAGTCCAGCAGGCCGCTCCTTCCAGGAAAGCCCATCTCCTCCCCAGCACCCCCAGCACAGGGTGCAGCAAGGGGGAAGGGGGGCACAAGAATCTGGGCACATGGAAGCCCAGGCAGGGGGCTGAGGGCTAGCGTCAGCCAGCAGCCAGGCCCCTACAAGTGGGCCACAGGCAACACCTCTGGAAGTGCTGCTGGAGCAGATGCGAGGCCCAGGAGTCCGAGGGTGGGGGGTGGGGCAGGGCGGAAGGTGTGCCGACCGTCCTGGAGGCCGAGGGTGCCCTCACATGTTGGTGCTCATCCGGGACTGGCTGTTGGCTGGCGTCAGCTCCCCTTGGCTCCCTTCCCGGGGAGGGGACTGCAGTGGAGACAGCCACTTAGCCCAGAGGGGCGCGTGTGCCCATCCCATCCCCCCAACCCCAGGGCCCCCCTGCCCGCACCTTGACATGGATCTGGTTGCGTAGCACGGCTGCCCTCAGGATCATGGCTTTGGCACGGCGCTGGAACTCCTTGCCCATCAGCAGGGACTTCTCGAAGGTGGTGCTGCGCTGATCCACGTCCCGGGCATATAGGATCTGTGGAGGTGCAGGGCTCAGTGGGGCCCAGGGTCTCCCTCCCACACCCCACAGCCCTGAGGCTGCCCACCTTGCTGTGGGAGTCGATACGGGCATTGATGAGCCCCTCCAGGATGAGCTGCGTCAGCTCATCCTCCAGCGCCGCCACTGTGGTGTTGAAGGCCGTGGCCATCTTGCGCATGTCAGCTGACACGTAGGGGCTGAAATACTGCAGAGCAAAGGGAACGTGAGCTACCCAGAGACACATCCATAGCACCCTGCCTTGGCCTCAGCTTCTGCCCCTGCGTTTACCTGGATGAGGGCCCGGTTGCGAATCTGTGTGTACAGGGTCCTGACGTGGGGGGCCAGGTACATGTCTAGGAGCAGGTTGTCCTGGCGAGGAGAGCCAGTTAGGGACAGCTGCCCGAGGCCTTCCGCACCCGCCCACCTCCAAGCCAGGCCAGGCCCCTCACCTTCATCTCGTCCAGCATCTTCAGGCACGAGGCATACTTGGACTCATAGAATTTGAAGATAATGTCCCGAACCTGTGGTTCCAGCTCCAAGAACAACTTGAAGGAGCTGCAGATGCCAGACTCCTCAGAGCCGGCCCTGCCTGCCCACCCGCCTGAAGGTGGCTGGGGGCGCAGGAGCAGGGCTGCAGTGCCCAGTACCCCACCTTCCACCCACCTGCTGGAGATGACATTGCGCTGCAGCTCCTGCCGGTCAAAGGTGGCCAAGGCGCACAGGCCACCGTACACGGCCACGTTGCTGGGGGAGAGCAGCTGAGGAGCAGGAAGGGAGATAGGTCAGAGTCCTGGAGTCACTGGCAGTCAGTACAGAAGTCTGGGCTGGGTCCACCCTACCTCACCCACCACCCACTCAGAATGCCTAGAACCCCATGGGGGTGACCGCCCAACAGAGAGCCCAACTCTCGAGCCCTCACCCTGCTTCCCAAGCCCCAGTGAAGTTCTCCTCCCCAGAGACCCTCACGCCCCTCACCTCGGGGAAGTCGCAGTGATCGAAGGAAGCCAGCAGGAAGCACTTGGCAGCCTGCTTGTACTTGCGTGCGGCCAACTCAGCCAGGCCTGGAGCGGGGGCAGGGGGAAAAAGGATGAAGCCTGGCATCCAGAGGAAGCGGCCAGGGCCCTGTGGGGCCATCAACGGGCGCGCACCTGGGGCAGAAACGCTGGCAAGTGAGAAGTAACCTCGCCAGTGAGCACCGGCAGCACGCTCCGTGAACCAGGCGCCCAGGGAGGCTGAGCAGCTGCTACTCCTACTGCAAAGGGCACCCGAGCTGTTGAGCTGACAGGCTAGGGGTGGGAGCAGGGGTAACCAGCCATGGCAGCCCTGTCAGAAGGCACTGCCTCTACTCCCAACCACTGCTCACCACTCCCTAGCCTCCAAGGGGGACCTGAGCCGGGTAGGTGTCAGGTACAGCACAGGTGTGGGGCTTGTGGGTTTCCCTGGCTGGGATGAGGTCACCCGGGCTGCCCTCCTGCCCCTGTGCCCCAGGGCCCTCACCTGCTGCACACTTGAGCTTGGTGAGGATGGCCTGAGTCTGGGTGTCCCGCTCCCCACGCTGCTGCAGGAGAAGGTCGCACATGTGAGCAACCCCCCGCCCTCCATACCTTCATCAACCCCCAGGCACCCGGCCCCAGCCTAAGAGCAACAGAGGCAGACTCCAGGAGGACAAGGCCCACCAGGGCCAGGAGTGGTCAGGGATCCTAGGGCAAGTTCCAAGGGGCACAGAGCCATCATTACCTCGGCAATTTCCGGGGTGGACTCGGCCTTGCTGACATAGCTCAGCACGTGAGACCAATTCTGCAAGTAGACGCTGACCTGGTGGGCAGGTGGAATGCACTCAGCCTGGGGCGCCCCCTCTTGGTCCACGGGCATTGCTGCCCTATGCCCCCCTCCCATGCCACCCACCCCAGGGCCCACCTTGATGACGTTGAGGCACATGTTAATGACGTGCTTGGCGCTGGTGCAGTAGTCCCGGGCCCGGGAGTAACACTTGAGGGCGTTGCTAAGGTCGCCACAGTCCAGATAGTGGTCACCCAGGTCATCATGGCCACGCCTGTGGGTCCGGCCGCAAGTGGACACCGGTCAGTCCATGGGCCTGGCTGCCCAACCCCCCCATCCCAAGGGTGCACCTGATGCTCCCTCTGATGGAGCCTGCCCCCCAGCCCCCTGGGCACACCTGATGCTCTCCTTGATAGAATTGCCCTTGTAGTTCTTCAGATCTGTGTCTAGCTTCTCCAGCTTCAGCAAGGCCTTCTTCCGCGTGGCCTCCACCCAGGCTGTGTCCAAGGGTGGGGGCTCCACACCACTCTCAGGGATGGCGTCCGGTGCATTCTGCAGCTCCCTGAGGGAGGACCTGGCCATTAGGGGCCCGTGTGCAGGGGGGCAGCTGCCTCCCATTGGCCCTCATCCCCACTGGGAGGGCGCCCAGTTGGCACAGGGGCAGTTGTGACAGCAGGAGCCCGCAGCCTGGCGGGAGAGCCCAGCGAGAAATAAGTCACACAGCCGTGCTGAGAAGCAAAAAGCACGTTGCAGTCTCCACAGGCTCTGCTCAGTGTTGGAACTGCACATGCATGCAAATGTGGAGGGAGCCTGAATTCTCAGCGAGGAGAGTGAGAGTCTAGCCCGTTGGGTCGTTTCTGCCCCTCCTGGCTTTTCAACAAGAAAGCCAGATCACTGTGTCATGGGGCCAGGCACTGCAGGAGCATAGGGAAGGCCCTTGCCCAGGCTGGCCATATAGCACACGCAACCCCTGCCCCACCTCATTGAGCCCTGGCCTCACCTGGCAGCCTCCAGGAGCTTGCGGTGGATCTCCTCGTACATGTCCACGTTGAAGGTCCTCTGCACGAAGGACAGGGCCATCTTCAGGGCCTCCACCCGCAGCGGGGGGCAGTGGTCAGCAATGAACTGCAGTCGTTCGATGCGCATCAGGCCACTGTAGCTGGCCGCGTACTGCTCCAGATCCTGGGGGCGGGGGTGGATTGTGCAAGCTGGGACCCTAGACCTCAAACCCCAGCCAGTGAGTCAGGAGTAGTGGCATGTGGGCACCAAATAAACCACTGTCCAGGGGCTGACGAAAGGCCACTCGGGATGGGCCAGTGCAAGGCCCTCTGGAGTCAATCTCTGCCCTGGGGGGTGAACGGCCAGAGCCACGTGGGCAGCCAGTCACCAAGCTGAGCAGTGAGGAGACAGTGCTTCCCAGGCTGGGTCCCAAGGAAGACCTGCCCTCGCAGTGAGACTCGACCTGCAGGGGGGCCTGGCACACAGGGCTCCTCCGTGTGGGGGAGAAGCAGGTGCAGGGTCTGGAAACGACTAGCAACCCATTATAAGTGCCCAACTAGAAACCCTAAAAGTTTCTGAGTCACAAAAAGATGCGGTGGAAGTGGGGAGCCTGGCCTGGACCTCCCAGCAGGACTGACACCCCCATGCAGTCCCCGACGCTCCAGGAGTGCCCGCCAGGCTCCGTACCAGGGTGGGGTTCTCCACAACGTAGTTGACATCGGGCGCGTTCTGCGGGTCCTCCTGGGGGTCCACGTCAATCTGCATAGGCTCCACGGCTCCCTGCAACACGGGCCAGCACCTTGGCACCTCGAGCAGGGGACGCCCAGGGAGGGCGAGTGACCCTCACTGTGTCCCAGCTCAGCTCTGCCCTCCATCTCCCGGGTGGGTGGGATCCTGTCCCCCGAGCCCCTCCCCACTGCCCGCCAAGTCCAGCGCCGCCACATCAGGGAGGGGGCTCCTAGCAAGACCGTTGGCTCAAGAGCAGAACGCTCTGCCCGATCGTGATGGCCCATCTGTGGGGCGGGAACCAGAGCCGAAAGACCACTACCCAGGGACCCCAGAGGGTCCCTACGTGCTCCCAGCCACCGTCCTGACGCAGCCTCCTCCGAGCCATAGGGAAAACACGGGCGGCCTCGACCCAGGCGCGGCTGAGCAGCCGGAGCCGCAGCGCCGGGCGAGTACCGCCGATGGACCGGGAGGCGGGAGGGGGGCGCCCGGGCGCCCTGCGCGGCCCGGCGGGCGTGCGGGCTGGTCCCGGCCCCTATCCTGGAAGGTACCTCATAAAGCAGCGTACAGGCCGACAGGCTGGCGCTCAGGCTGAAGTCCCCGGCCGTGCCCGGCAGGAAGAGCTCTGACCTACCGCTGGGAGGGGCGCAGTGCACATCTGCCACTGACGACGCGGCCGCGCGGGGGGCCGGGCCACCCCGCATTCTGTCCTGACTCTCTGCACCCCCCGACCCTGACACAGAGCTGGCTGGCTGCTGAAGGAGAGAGAGCGTTAGCGCGCCGGGCCTGCCGGGCTGCCGGGGCCGACGGGCGGGACGCTGCGGCCGGAGCCCGGGCGCAGGGAGAACGCCGCGCGGGGGGTTGCGCACGGCCGGCCCCGCTCAGGCCCAGCGGCGGGAGCGCGGGGGGGCCGCCGGCCGCGGCTCGTTACCTGCAAGTTAAACACCTGAACCGGCAGCGGCATCTTCGCCCACCCCGCCGCGGCGCGCCGTTCACTTCCGGGGCAGCGCAGCCGCCGCTTCCGGGTCGTGGCATGGGCGGGGCGGCTCTTAAAGGGGCCGCGGCGCTCCTGGCCGGGCGGTGACCGCGGGTCCCGCGGCCGCATGAGCCGCGCGCGGGGGGCGCTGTGCCGGGCCTGCCTCGCGCTGGCCGCGGCCCTGGCCGCGCTGCTGCTGCTGCCACTGCCGCTACCCCGCGCGCCCGCGCCGGCCCCGACCCGGGCCCCGGCCCCCGGCCCCGGCCCACACGCTCCCCCTGCCCGTCCCGCCACCGCCCCCCGCCTGCGGCCCGACGACGTCTTCATCGCGGTCAAGACCACCCGGAAGAACCACGGGCCGCGCCTGGGTCTGCTGCTGCGCACCTGGATCTCCCGGGCCCGACGGCAGGTGGGCCCCGTCCCGAGACCCCGCGGACCCCGGCCCCGGCACCCTCCCATGCCCCGAGATCCCAGCTCCCCGGATTCCTGACCTTGGGACCCCGGGCCCGGGACCTCCCCCATCCCTAGTCCCGGCACAGCCGCCCCCCGGAATCCGCCCTCAGGACCTCCACCGCCGGGATCCTCCACCCGGGACTCCTACCCCGGCATCCTTGCCTTGGGACCCCGCGCCCTCATCCCCAAACTGGCAACCCCGCCCTGGACCCCACCCAGGATAACCACCCCAGGACCCCTTACCCACCGCTGTGTCCCTAGCATGGCAGTCAGGCCGCAGGCCTGAGTATACAGAGACCCAGGACCCTCAGTGCCCACCCTTTCCTGTCCGTTCTCGGGCTCCAGGCTTGGGTGGGTTTTCCCAGCTGACACTGGACTGAGGCCACAGAAACTCCTCCAGCAAGAGCAAGCCTGGCCCCAGCAGCACTGGGGATGCTGAGAGTACTAGCAGGCTGTCACTGGGACACCGCCCTCCCTTCTCCTGGACCCCATCCCTTCCAAGCCCACCCTTGCCTCTCCAGCTTCATCCTTGCTCACAGGGCCAAGGCCCTGCCAGACCCAGAGTCCCTGGGAGGTGCCTCTTGAAACCTCACAGGTTATTTCTCTATAGACGTTCATCTTTACCGACGGGGATGACCCTGAGTTACAGCTCCAGGAAGGTGAGTGCCCTCCCCAGCCCAGCCCTGCTGGCGTGTCTGAGGGCCTCCTTCTCAGCTATCCCTTGGTTCAGTGCCACATGGACCCCTGCTGTGTACAAAGGCCCGGGGTGGGGGGTGGGGGTGTTAAGGCACTTGCCCAAGGCTACACAGCTGGTAGAAAACAGAGCCTGGAGTCCAGGGCCCCACCCTACCAGCCATGCTCTGCCTCCCTCAGCCACTGGCTGACTTCCCAGTGCCTCTGGCTGGAGTCATGTCCCCTGAAGATGGGCCAGCAGGGAACCATCCTTTCCAGTCCTGCCCAGAGCAGTGTGGTCCCACCCCAGTCCTATTTCCTGGTGGGTTTTCTCCCATGAGATTCCAAGTGGTCGTCATCTGCCCAGACCTCGGAGGGCAGCAACAGGATCAGCTGAAGGAGGTCAAGACAGAGCTGTGATTGGGTCCGACTTCCGGACCTTGAACAGGACAGGCCCTGTGCCGACCAGCTAGCCGCATTTTGCCCGACTTCAGTGGGGTGGGCTGGCAGCAGGCCTCACCCCAGCCCTCATGCTTCCATCTCTCCAATGGGCAGGCAGCCATGTCGTCAACACCAACTGCTCAGCCGTGCACACACGCCAGGCTCTGTGCTGCAAGATGTCAGTGGAATATGACAAGTTCATTGAGTCTGGACGCAAGTATGTGGTGGCCACGCCCATGCCCCCTGGAGACCCCAGGGCTGAGTGAGAGTCCGGGCGCCCACCTGGGCCAGGGGCTCCCCCACCCCCACCCCCTGGGCCCGGCTCACTCTAGAGACTGCACGTTCCCAGGTGGTTCTGCCATGTGGACGATGACAACTACGTAAACCCCGAAGGCCTGCTGCAGCTGCTGTCCACCTTCTCACCCAGCCAAGACGTCTACCTGGGGCGGCCCAGCCTGGACCACCCCATCGAGGCTACCGAGAGGGTCCAAGGAGGTGGAACCGTGAGTGCTGGGGCCGGGGAGGGGCCGCTGAGAACATGGAGACCCTAGCAGGGAAGGGCTGGGACAGGTGCCCGATCCACCCAGATGCAGTGTTTCAGGAACTGGGGTAAGTGAGGTGGGGCTGCGGGAGGGGCTGGGACCACAGGCAACTGGGCTGTGGAAGCCCCGGTGTCCTTGTGCCCTGGGAAGCTTCTGCCAATTGACCAGGGAGTCATTAAGGAGCAGCTTGGGGACGACCCTTGGAGTGCCCAGACGAAGAGTTGGGGTGAAGAGACCTGATCGGTGGCTCCCTTCCCTTCAGGTAACCACGGTCAAGTTCTGGTTTGCTACCGGAGGGGCCGGGTTCTGCTTGAGCAGAGGCCTTGCACTCAAGATGAGCCCATGGGCCAGGTGAGTGAAGGCCAGGCAGGCGCTGGCTGCCGCAGATGGAGCTGCCCAGGGCTGGGGAGGCACTGACCTGTCCCCGCTCCGCTCCCCAGCCTGGGCAGTTTCATGAGCACAGCCGAGCGGGTGCGGCTGCCGGACGACTGCACGGTGGGCTACATTGTGGAGGGGCTGCTGGGCGCCCGCCTGTTGCACAGCTCGCTGTTCCACTCCCACCTGGAGAGCCTGCAGAGGCTGCCGCCCGACACCCTGCTCCAGCAGGTAGGCGCGCTGGGCCCCTGCTGCCTCCGCAGGTGTCCCTGCCTCGGGCCCCTGCCCCCACCTGGCTCCCCAGCACCCAGATGGGCTCCCGGCTGAACAAGGGCTCAGGGCGGGGGTAGGTTCCAGCGCTGCGGCAACTTTGCCGTGGACCCTGGACCCTGGCTGCTGTGGCCCAGGGTCCTGACTGTACGGGGCTCCCAGGCTCATACAGGGGCTCTTTTGTAAAGAACAGCTGCTGCGCCTTCCCAGGTGGGTGGGCCCAGGGCACCCGGGCCATGGGCAGTGGTTCAGGTGTGACAGGAGTCACAGACCTGGCCCAGGGAGGGGGAATCAGCTTTGGGCAGGGGGTTGGGGACCTCTCGCCCCTACACATGCACCAGCCACCTCCCTGAGGTGTCTTCTGTGCTGGCCACGCCTCTCAGCCCCCATCAGTCTTCAGTGCTCTTCCTGAGCCTGCCCTGAGAGCGCTGAGTGGGGGGCGCTAGGAAACCAGGAGGCCGAGTGGTATCTCCTGTGAAGGATGGGGTGGGAGGCACTGGCCCGGAGAGTGACTCTCCCTCCTCCTCTCTCCCAGGTCACCTTGAGCTACGGGGGTCCTGAGAACCCACATAATGTGGTGAACGTGGCCGGAGGCTTCAGCCTGCAGCAGGACCCCACGCGGTGAGCCGGCAGTGGGGAGGAGTGCTGGGGCCAGGCCACCCGTCTTGCAGCCTGACTCCCACTTCCCTCCCAGGTTTAAGTCCGTCCACTGCCTTCTTTACCCGGACACGGACTGGTGTCCTGAGCAGAAGCAGAGTGACGTCGCCTCTCGGTGAACCTCGACGTCGACCCAAATATGCCTCTGGCTCTGCCCCAGGTGCAAGTGGACGACGCCTGCCTGAGGGAGCAAGAACAGTGCTGTTCCCTCCTGGGCTCCAGGCGGCCACGGTCACGGTCTCATCCAGGGAGATAAGGCGCCCAGCAAATACTCCAGCTGGCTTGGAGGCCTCCCCACAGCCCCGGGCAGGCCCGGGTGACCTGGCACTGTGGGAGAGGAGGACAGCGCTGTGTGCCTGCCCAGGGGCCCAGCCCCAGCTCTCACAGGAAGGGTCTCACCCTAGGGTCCGGGGACCTGGGAGGGGGCTGACATCTGACTCCCAGGGCTCCGTCCTGCTCCCCTCACCTGTTGGAGAGGGGACTCCAGGCCAGGGTTGTGTGTGAGATGCTGCAGCTTAGCAAAGGTGACTACAGATGCTTCACCCTCTGTTCTCTTGAGAAGCCGCCCTCCCCACACCAGGCTTTGGAGCCCAGACAGGGCCTCTCTGTTCCCGAGGGGAGCCGCACTCAAGGATGCAGGCCCTCTGGCTGGCTATGCTCTTGGGCACAGCTTACTGCTAGCCAGGGCATCTCCATTCAGCGGCCACCTTCTTGGGGGCCATCGGCCAAGGGGTTCTTACTGAGGGAACTTGAACTTTTCTCCACTCTGACTCATTGCTCAGTACTGGTCCTCCCTTCCTCCACCCTGGGCCCCAAGTCCATGAAACAGCAGGAGCCTTTTGTGTGAGGCCCTCTCTGCAGTGAGGCATCCCCATCCCACCAGCTGACCCACCTTGACCTTGACGGTGCCTTTCCATGGGAGGAGGAAACAGAACAAGGGGAGCCAGCGCTTGCCTTCTGGTCTCTCGCTCTGCTATTGCAACGAGTGAATAAAGCCTTGATTGTTACTCTGTCATTGTCTTAATTAACCAGTGGCACCTGGCAGCTCAGCTCCGGCTAGGGCCACACAGCATCCAGCTCCTCCCCCTGAAGGCTCTGCCCCAGACCAGCTCCACGCCAGGCAGATCTGCGTTCCTTACCGCACTGCCAGTGCAGCCAAGCCTTAAGCTGCCCACTGGGCTCTTCAGTGTGAGTTGAAGAGTATGTGACGGGGGGCGGGGGGGCCTGCAGGGAATGATGGAAACATGACAGAACTTGCCCCAGGAGGCAGACCGCCTGAGTGTCATGCTTGCTTTTTCAGCACACTGTGGAAGTAGCGTGTGTGCGTGCATGCACAGACGTGTACGTGTGTATGTGCATGGGTGAGCACATGTGTGCGTGCGTGTATGTGGGAGTTGCTGTGTAAACGTATGCATGTGGATACGAACGTGTGTGGCTGTGTACGTGTGGGCAGGTGTGTGTGTGTGTAGGGCAGGCCAGTAATACCCAGTAAGCAGGTTGGAGTCAGCATGGGCTGAGTGGTCAGACCGAGGTCCCTTGGAGAGGGGGTTATGGCAGGTCACTGGGAACTGTCCATGCTCAGCAGTCACCTCCCCTCACATTCCCAGATGTGAATGTGTAACAGCCCCCGAGACCTAGACACACACTGAGCCTCCCAGACCGCAGCCCATTGGGGCATCCACACAGCACAGACCCAGGACAGCATCAGTTGGACCAAATTGCCCCTCCCCCAGCTGGAGCCGCGTCAGGTCTGGATCTCCAGGCTCGACCACCTCGGAGGCACAGACTCCTCCCTCACCAGGTGCAGAGAAATAGTCACCCCCAGCCCTCCAGCACCCTCTAAGGGGAGGTGGGACTAGCTAGCACCCTGAGGCTGCATGATCTGCCCAAGTGGGCGGTCCATTTATTGTTCAGAGAGAAAAAAGCCTGGAAGGAAACACACCAAAATGTTTATGTAATTGTCCCTGAAAAGTGCAAAAATTGATAAAAATGTTTTTTTCTCTTCCCACTTTTTGTTATTTTACAAATAACAAAATATGTCGTATAGTAGACATAATAGATGTATAATCAAAGTTAAAATTTTGTTAATTAAGGTTCAAAATTAAATTGTGTGTACTTGGCCCTCCATCTAACTTTTTTTTTTTTTTTTTTTTTTGCAGTACGTGGGCCTCTCACTGTTGTGGCCTCTCCCGTTGAGGAGCACAGGTTCCGAACGTGCAGGCTCAGTGGCCATGGCTCACGGGCCCAGCCGCTCCGCGGCATGTGGGATCCTCCCAGACCGGGGCACGAACCCGTGTCCCCTGCATTGACAGGCGGACTCTCAACCACTGCACCACCAGGGAAGCACCTCCATCTAACATTTTTTTGGACAACTATTTACTCAGCATCAGTCCATCCCATGTAATTGCATGCCAGGCACTGAGCAAGCCCAGAGGAATGGTGACCTGCAAAATGGACCAGCTCCCCAGGGCTGGGGAGAGTTGGGGTGTATGGGGCATAACCACTGATGGGTATGGGCTTACTTTGAGGGGATGAAAAGTCAATCCTCGTTATTTTCAGACTCTGTGTTTCCAAATTCACCCACATGATAAAACTTATTTGTAACCCCAAAATCGACACCTACTTTCCTGGTCATTCTCAGACACGCAAACAACGGTGAAAAAAATTGAGTTGCCAGACGTGCCCATCCCCAGCTGAGGCTTAACTAGGTGAGGCTTGGCCCCAGAGACTCCGAGAACATGGAAACAGTAGGGGGCAGTGCAGAGTAAAGCAAGAAACCCAGTGGGAATTAACTTCACTCTGAATTAGATTATGGTGATGGTTACACAATTCTGTGAATGTAATAAAAAAAAAAAAAACTAGTGAATTATACACTTCAAAACTGTACACTTTTTGATGTGTGAGTGATGTCTCAATAAAGATGTTATTTAAAAAGTAGCCAAGATGAAATTAAAAATTGAAATAGCCCTATATTTATTACATAATTTGAATTGAACAAAAACATTCCCATAAAGAAATCTCCAGGATCAGACGGTTTCATTGGTGAATTCTATCAAACATGTAGGGAAGGAATAACATCAATCTTACACACACAGTCTTCCAGAAAATAGATGAGGACATTTTCCAATTCGTTTTATGAGGCCAGCATTACTCTGGTACCAAAATCAGCAAACACATTACCAAAAAAACTGACCAGCTGAATCTAAACTTTATATGGAAATGCTAAACACATAGAATATAAAAAGCAACCTTGGGGCTTCCCTGGTGGCGCAGTGGTTGAGAGTCCGCCTGCCAATGCAGGGGACACAGGTACGTGCCCCGGTCCGGGAAGATCCCACATGACGTGGAACGGCTACGCCCGTGAGCCATGGCCGCTGAGCCTGCGTGTCCCGAGCCTGTTGCTCTGCAACGGGAGAGGCCACAACAGTGAGAGGCCCACGTACCGCAAAACCAAACAAACGAAAAGCAACCTTGAAAAAGAACAAAGTTGAAGGACTTACACAGCCTGACTTCAAGACCTACTATGAAGTGCCGGAAAATTAATCTGTAGGGACTTCCCTGGTGGCGCAGTGGTTAAGAACCCGCCTGCCAGTGCAGGGGACACGGGTTTGAGCCCTGGTCCAGGGAGATCCCACATGCCATGGAGCAACCAAGCCCGTGCGCCGTAACTACTGAGCCTGCACTCTAGAGCCCAAGAGCCACAACCACTGAGCCTTCGTGCCACAACTACTGAAGCCCATGCTCCTAGAGCCCCTGCTCCGCAGCAAGAGAAGCCAGTGCAAGGAGAAGCCCCCCCACATCACAGCAAAGAGTAGTCCCTGCTCACCACAACTAGAGAAAGCCCGTGTGCAGCAACGAAGGCCCAAGGCAGCCAAAAATTTTTTTAATATTAAAAAAAATTAAAAATCTGTCGATCTAAGAAAGAAATGCAAATTTTTATTTGAACCAAATTTGAGGATTATAACCCAGGAAGAGCATCTCAGAAAGCTCTGAGAACTGTTCCACCCATTAGAAGTCAAGGCACAGTTATGTAAGTTTTAAGACAGAAGGCTGTACATCAAATGACGTATTATAGACAATTTACATGATCCAGATCTAAGTGTCATCCTGGTGGGTCACGTGACCCCATACAAGATCAGGAAGAAATGCTATCCCTGGGCTTCCCTGGTGGCACAGTGGTTAAGAATCCGCCTGCCAGTGCAGGGGACACGGGTTTGAGCCCTGGTTTGGGAAGATCCCATGTGCCGCGGAGCAACTAAGCCCGTGAGCCACAACTACTGAACCTGCACTCTAAAGCTCGTAAACCACAACTACTGAAGCCCACGCACCTAGAGTCCGTGCTCTGCAACAAGAGAAGCCACTGCAATGAGAAGCCCGCACATTGCAACGAATAGTAGCCCCCACTCGTCACAACTAGAGAAAGCCCACGTGTGGCAACAAAGACCCAACACAGCCAAAAATAAATTAAATTAATTTTAGAAAACATTAAAAAAATGCTATCCCTTAAGGAGTTGTCTTGTTGATGATGGGAGAATGTTGGTCTTTACAGTTGAGCAGGTATTCCTGCTGATGGGGTAGGTTTGCCTGATGCCTAATGCAGATACACAATGCACAGTGAGGGGAGAAGGGAGGTCAAAGAGCAGAGAAGATTTTTTGTTTGAATATCTCTTGTCTTGCCATAAAAATATGACTTTCATTTCACAAAACTACAGTATGGAGACTGTGATGCTGGCACTGGGACCAACAGATGGATCCGTGGGACACACAGCAGAGCCCAGCCACAGATACACGCTTCTACTATCATAGAGTTCCCAACAGTGTCACCAGAGCAATTCAAGGGGGAAAAGTCTTTTCAACAAATGATGCCAGAATTAGTTTACTAATTAATTTTTTATATTTAAAAAAAAAAAAGAAGCCAACCTGGAGAATGTATGTCAGGATGCGCTAGGCTGTGCTGCAGAAACCACTAAGCCCTGGAAGCGTATTTGTTCACATCACACTGTGACCTGCATGGGTGGTGAGTCAGGAACTCAGGCTGCTTATATCCCTGGGGCCCAGCATCCTTGGATCGTCCAGGTGAAATGGAGGAGAAAGCGGGATGAATGCATACTAGATACACACCATCTGAGTCCAGTAGGGATGTTAATTTCCCATATGTCACTGGCTTGAAGAAGTCACATGGCCACCATAACAGCCAGGGAAGCTGGAACAGGTAAAGAGCGCTGTGGCATCGATGTTACTGAATGCAAATTCATGTGCCCGATGAGTGAGGCCAAACGTACCGAAACATCGGAGATTGGAGCAGAGAAAGGTTGATTGCAGGGCCAAGCAAGGAGAACAAGAAAGGGTAGTTCATGCTCAAAAAAACCTGAACTCCCCGATGGTTTTCCGGGAGAAGATTTTAATAGGTGAAATTTGGGGTGAAGGCTGCAGGGTGTGACTTACTTCTGATTGTTTGGTGGTGAGGTAGCAGGGCGGTGTTCTAGGATCTTGGCTCAGCCTGAGGTTACAATCCTCTAACTCGGTGGGGGCCTTAGCTCCTGCAGAAGAGCTCAAAGATATTGTTACCTCTATTCCTTGAGGAGGAGCCAGGACCCTGCCCCAAGGCTGCACTATTGTTTCGTGACTGCTCCTCCTTTGTTTCTGCATCCCCTCCCTTCCCTGATTAGCAACTCTTTGAATCTGCCCTTTAGAACTCTGGGAAGGCCAAGGAGGCTGAAGGAAACCTATTTCCTACAAAAAGAAACAGGGGACAGGGAAAGGATTTGTACTCAGCAGGGCCCTCAGGGTCCTGCTCCGTCTCACTAAGTGGACAGAGGGAAAGATCCTGGGTCTCTGATGTTGCTGGTGCCACGTTCTCATCATGCATTTGTTATTACGAGAGAAACATTTCAGCCAGTGTTAATCACCTTGTTTGCAGCTAGAAGCACTCCTAACTCATATGGAATGTGAAGCAAAGTCCACAAGTACAAATCGTTTTTGGAAGGAGTAGTTAGGGGAAGAAAAATGAAATAAAAGAGGTGTTGGGCTGCATCCCACAGGCCTACAAGGCCTGTACTTACCCAGCTTCAAGATCAAAGAAAGAGCCCGGCGTCAGCAGCAGAGACATCAGTGGTTTAATGGGTGGGGGAGCTTAAGTGTCCGAGACAACGTCCTAGAACAACACCCCACCATGTGCGGCGGGGCGGCAAGCAGGACATGGCAGCAGCCTTCGCTCCCAGGCCGGTGTGGGGGGGGGGGGGTGGAATTGACATCAGGTGGGCTCATTAGTTACCAGGGAAACCATTAGAGGGGCACGCCCCTCACCACCCCTTTGATAAGAACGATCTCTAGCTGGGGCCTAGCGCAAGTACGTAGAAAGGTCAGTCATGTGAGTAGGGTGTAAGTGAAGCAGGCACTGGTCCTGCGGGGGATGTACAGAGAGCAAGAGGACAGCCATCTTGAGTGTCCTGACCACACAGGACTATAAAAAGTAGAGGCGATATGGAAGGAAGGCCCCTCAGCTTGAGACGGCGGCTCTGTTACCGAGTCCAAGCTCAGACTGCTCACTGCACGGCAGGCCAATAACTTGAGAGACGAGGTGTTGGGGCAAAGGAACAGCGACTATTCAGAAAGCCAGCAGATCAAGAAGATAGTGGACTAGTGTCCCAAAGAACCATCTTCCCCGAGGTAGAATTCAGGCTTCTAATACTAAAAGGGGAGGGGGGAAAGTTCTGGTTCTGGCCAGACTCTGGAAGGGATGTGTTAATTTCTTCCTCCCTACAGCCATTCACAGGTGGGCCTGGTTGGGATATTTCATGTCAGCTAAACAAAGGTATTTTAGCTTCACGCTCTTTACCTGGGAGGCAGGGTTCCCAGAGATGGGCCATTCTGTGTAATTTAAACTAATAGGCAACATCCCTTTAGTGATTACCTTGTCATAGAATACAAGGCTCTTCCCTATTACAGCTCCTGGGTGCTGCACACAGTTATAAGGGAAAGTCATCATTCTTTTTTTATAAATTTATTTATTATTTTTGGCTGTGTTGGGTCTTCATTGCTGCGCGGGCTCTCTCTAGTTGCAGCGAGCAGGGGCTACTCTTCCTTGCGGTGCGCGGGCTTCTCATTGCTGTGGCTTCTCTTTGTTGCCGAGCACAGGCTCTAGGCACACGGGCTTCAGTAGTTGTGGCACGCAGGCTCAGTAGTTGTGGTGCACGGGCTTAGTTGCTCCACGGCATGTGGGATCTTCCCGGACCAGGGATCGAACCCGTGTCCCCTGCACTGGCAGGCGGATTCTTAACCACTGCGCCACTAGGGACGTCCCATCATTCTTATGTCTTTTAAGAGGAGGAGGGAGAAGCACCTGTACTTTGAATCTCAGCCGGGGCACGAGAGCCTTTGGAAGCTTGACAGGCTGGAAGGTGTTGAATCAGGGTGACTCTGTTCTCCATGTGGGATGGGTTCCAACTCTCGTCCAGAGTTGTCACCTCCAAATAATTTCGTTGATATGTGCTGGGCACAGGGCTGCTATACATGCTGTGTCTCATCTCTGCACCAGAGCCTCCGCTGGCAGCTCAGGTTCTGACTGGAGCCGAAAGCTTTCTTCCCTCCCACCTGAGCTAGGGGTCTGTCTCCACCTACCCCTGAGGTGGCTTCCCCTTTCATTCTTTGAATATAGTTATAATAGCTACTTCAAAGTCTTGCTTGGTAAAGCCAGACAATTTTTTAATTGGTTGCTTTTTTTTTCTTGACTTTGAGTAACATTCTCCTGTTTCTCTTCATGTCTAGACAATTTTCATTGTGAATGACATGCCACAGAGAGTCTGGACTTCGTTATTCTCCGCGAAGTGTTGTTTGTTCTGGCAGCTTATTTACTGAGAAATCACTGCACCTGTTTGGGCTTGCGTCTGCGCTTCATTAAGGTCATCTGTGGAAAACCTATGGCATTTCCCAAGGGCCTCTAACTTAGTGGGATTTGGCCTCCAGACTCTTGTCTCTGTGCACGTTATCAAGGTCTCGGGGATTAGGACTGGAGTAAGTCTCCCTCTACTGGTCCTGACTGGTAAGGATCAGACTCTGCAGGCCTCAGCTGGGTGCCCAGGGAGTGGACTAGATATTAATGAGCTGCGTCCACTCTGGCGGGGCCACCACTTGCAGGCCTCCAGCACTGCTTCACTCCTGGTAGCTCTGTTGTGCCCTGAACCTCTCTTGGGTCATCTCACCCTGTGTACACACAGCCCAGCCCTCAGCCATTGACTCACAGCCATCTCTGCTGCTGTGCCCTGAAGAGTTCAGCTCCTTCAACTCCTCGAGTCCCGATCGGCCTTCTCTGCTTGGCAGGACCGTGCATCTGCTTGGACTCCAGCCTCCACCCCTCGGAGGAGGTGAGGTCCATCTGTGGGTCTCATCTCAGGGGTCCCACCCTCCGGAGACAGAAGTCTTGTGCTGCTTGTTATCCGTTTCCTGAAAACAATAACGGGGCCTCCGTTGTCAAGATTCATGGTTATTGACAGCAGGAGGGCTAGTGTGGGTACCAGTTACAACATTACCACTGGAAGCAAATGTCTGCGTGCATAATTTTGGTTTATGGAGAGGACAGTGTGTTGTACACCTCAGTCTTTCTGTCTTGTTCCTCTGCTCTGAGCGGCAAGTTACAGCAGGTCCTGAGGAGGCACTAGCTGGTGGGAGGGTCTGGTGGGGCCTAGGAAGGCAGATATGCATCTGCGCTGGGCCACTCCCCAGGGACACCATCACCTGGAGGAAGGGCTCATCCTTTCCAAGTGGCTGGGAGAGGCCGGGCTGTGTAGGGAGCAGGCAGAACTGCTGAGGACTGAGTGATCTGACCTGCAGTATGAGAAACCCCTCCTCACCCCAGAAAGTTCTCCTGGACGGGATTGCAGGGTCCTCAGCTCCAGATTCACAGTACTTGGGGCCCTGTGCCTCCAGGCGGGGGTCAACTCTTCCGTGAACTGCTGACTCCAGAAGAGTATGGGGCCTCTGTGCCCCACGGTGGGGTGGGGGCCACGGGAAGGCAGCTTGCCCACAGGGAGCTCGATGCCCCCTCCCTAGCTCTGCATCCTCGGCCACTCAGGCCTGCTCCTCAGAATGGCCCGGCAGCTTTTCCCAGGCTATCACCTTACTTCTGGCGCTCTCCTCTCCCGGGAGCGCTTCCCTACCAGGAAGGGCTTAGTCTCTTGGCACGTCTCTTGGGAGAGCAGGGCCTCTCCCAGTCCACACTCTATTGCTCAGGCTATAATCCCATTATACTGGGGCAGGGACCTCAGACCCTTTCCCACCAGAGAAGCTTCTGTGGATCCCAGGAACCCAGGAGCCTCTGGGGAGTGGGCCTCCTGGCCCAAGAACCCTGGCACTCAAGCCTCCCTCTTACCTTCTCCAAAACCCTGGTACTGAGGTAGGAGCTTCCCGGAGGGTAGAGCCCCAGAGCAGGGCTGGGGTTTTCAGGAGACAGCAGGGGGTGGGGGGTGGGACGTCCTGAGAAACACTGAGACTCAGCAGTGAGGGATCCCCCCCGATCCTGCCTCCTTGGCCAGTGCCAGGCACGGCCCCTCCACCCTGTGCCTACGCTGTGGGGCCCCCTCCCTGCATGTCCCTGTCCCCTCTGAGACGCTCAGCCCCGACAGCACAGGAGGGACTCACCCCTGCGGGGGAAGAAAAGAGCCACCAAGCCGACGTGGGAAGGACCAGAAAGGCCGTGGTCTGATGGTGACAGTCCGCCTCGTTGGAGGTGACCGCAAGTGCTGGCCTGAGGTCCTCAAAGGAGGCCTGCAGGAAGCGCTTTCTCTGTGGCATCTGTGGGCTTGAACGCCCACAGGGGTTGCTTGTGGCAGGAAAAGCCTGGCGATGAGCCCACAGACACTCCTGGAGGCAAAGGGCCCCCAGCTGGGCTCCTGGGGTGGCCTGAGCCCTGGATTCCACTCCCTGCGCGGAGCACAGAGGCCTGGGGCTGGGATCTGACCTGGAGTGCTCTGCTTCCTGCACAGTCAGCTTGGCACCTTGGTCCTTGCCAGCTGCTGGCCACGCAAGGACTGTCCTGAGAGCCAGAAAGACCAGCACAGTGTCCAGGAAAGTGGGAGCCAGAAGGTCTCAGGTCCTTTCAATCCCATCATTGCCCAGAAGAAAACAAACTATGTCCTTGAGATGGCCCTTGGCTTCTCTCCAGGAGGGCGAGTATTTCTCCAGCCCCCACCTATGGTGACTTCAAAGGCCGCAGGACTGGGCCCAGCTCTCAGCACCTGGTGTGACTCTGGCCCAGCAGGATCCCCAGGAGCCTCCCCGAGACCAGGGAGCGGCAGCCGACCTAGGGGCCCTCACCACGGCCAACGTGCCATTAGCCACCCTCCCCCGAGATCCGGCCCGTGTGGCCAGCTCCAGGGAGTGCCAGGGTTCTGTCCCCTCCTTAGCATGGCTGTCCTGCAAGAGGACCCTAAGCACAGTGATAAAGACACAGCTCAGCCTGGCTACTGGGTCAGTCCAGCGTCAAGAGTGAACGTGCCAAAAAAATTAAAAAAGAATGAACCTGCTGATGTCCAGGGTCCTCTTCACTGTGCCGGCCGGACGAATGCGTGCTCGTGTGCGTGCTCACGTGTGCCTACACCCATATGTGTCCATGTGTCTCCCTGTGTGTGTGCATGCGCTCACATGTGCATGTGCCCAAGCAGGCACACATGAATGGTGACAGGAATGGTGACCTGCGCTCAGTGACCTGTACAGTTTTTCTCTCCTTCCCAGGGCCCCCTTACGCTTTCCCTCAGCTGCACCTGCCTCTTGCTTCATTTGGGAAGTCCCCCTGTGCTCTATGGGGTTCAGGTCCTCTTAATCTCCTCTTAAGGGTTCATGCCCTGTGTCTAAGAGGCCTCACTGTCAACGGTGCTCTCTTTTTTTTTTTTTTTTTGCGGTACGCGGGCCTCTCACTGTTGTGGCGTCTCCCGTTCCGGACGCGCAGGCTCAGCGGCCATGGCTCACGGGTCCAGCCACTCCGCGGCATGTGGGATCCTCCCAGACCGGGGCACGAACCCGTGTCCCCTGCATCGGCAGGCGGACTCTCAACCAGTGCGCCACCAGGGAAGCCCAACAGTGCTCTCTTGATAACAGTCCTATTGACAATAATAAAGCCATTTCCACCCGTCTTGGACGTGGGCCAGGCTAGGGGCTCAGGGGTGGAAGACTTGACTGCTGTTATCGGAACTCACGCCCCTGTTCCCGTTCCTTCCCGCCCTCTCGATCGCAAGCTCCCTGGGCAGGCACAGCTCACGGCCCACACAGTTCTGTGTGGCTACACGTTGGCTGTCCCCCTTGTTTTAGAATGTGTCATTCATTCATTCATTCATTCACTCTGTAGACACACGTTGGAAACACACTCTCTCCCAACTGCTAGGGAAACAGTAATGGAGAGAGCGGCCCCTGCCCTCCCAGGGTTCAGGTGACTGCAAGTGACGGAGCAGATGGAAGTGTGAGATTCGTACCAGTAGTGCGTGAGTCCAAAGGGGTGACCCTTGAGGTTGCTGACACCCCAGCTGGGCCCAGAAGCCAGAAGGTGAAGGGGGGCCAGCAGGGAGACTTGCAGGTCTAAGCAGGGCAGGAGCTGGGCAGTGAGCAAAGGTGACCTGGCCTTTGGGAGAGGAACACAGGGATACAAGCAGATCAAAGGCTCTTCATGCAGTAGAACCAGTGGGCCAGGAGGTGGGCCCCAGGCAAGCAGTGGAGGACAAGGAAGGGTTTGGAGCAAGTAGGGGCTCCGGACTGAGCAGTGGGCAGAGCTGGGACCACGGCTGTGGCTCTGGGTGGGGTCAGGTGGCACAGCAGAGACACTGCAGCTCAGAGAGGAGCTACGGGCTCAGACCGAACAGCAAAACGGGGCGCCGTCCGGATGGGGCATGGGAGAGCCCCACCCACCCCTGACCCTGGCTGCACCCAGGCGCCCTTGTTTGGGAGACAGGCTTGATTTCCAGGTCCAGAGGGTACAGTCCACGTGGAATTTTCTAGGTGGCATCAAGCCCTGTCCAGCCTGGGCAGCAGGGTGGGGCCTGGCCTGCTTCCCAGGCACCCCTGTCGTGCACCCCCATCCCTGCTCTGCTGGGCGCACGGCCCTCCCTGAGAGCCCTGTGGCCGTTCTTGCGCTCAGCCTGGATCCCAGCCTTTCCCAGCAGGTGCCCGAGGGCTGGCCCTTTGAGGGGGCCCCTTCCCCTCAGAGGCCGCTTGTCCCGGACCGCGGCCAGCCCCAGCCCCACCCCGACCCCTGCTCAGATGTGCTCTACCTGTGATTACAGTTTTATTACAGCAAAAGGATACAGGGAATCTGCCAAAGGAAGAGACATAGAGGGTGGAATCTGGGAGGTCCGAACACAGAGCTTCCGCTGTCCTCTCCCGGCAGAGCCCTGACGTGTGACAACACACACGGAGTACTGCCACCCAAGGAGGCTCTCCCAGACCTTTAGTTTCTATTGGGGCCTCATCACCTTCTGCCCCTGTGGCTGGCCATCCTTTAGACCCAGCCCTTCCCAGAGTCAGAACTGATGTGCGTGTCCCAAAGCCCTGGGCACAAGTCACACACTGGACCAGCAGGTGGCCAAGGCTCCAGGCAACCGACATGCTCCCATCAGGCAGGACGACGTGGGTCCTGGAGATCCCACCCCAGGAGACGAGGCCAGGACCACACCTCTCTGGTAAAGTCAATTCTTTAAATACACCTGATGCAAGAGGGCTGGGGTTTGCCACACAAGCTAGAGCATCACGGGCACAGAGCACAAGCAAGCTTACGGTGGCCACTTACATTGGTTCAATGAGGAGCCAAGGACTTTCCTTTTGGAGACTCTGATGAGCGATGTCAGGAGCACATGGGCCACCAACTGTGTTGGGGGGGGGCATTTTGCACCCCCACCCCTGCCCCTTGGCTGCAGGGCCATGGCCTCTGGCCCCAGGGCAGAGGGCAGCCCCTGGAGGGACGGTTCTGGAGAATGAAGCACCCAGAATGAGAGGAATAGAAAAGCAGCCAGCAACGCAGCTGTGGGGGCAGGCGTCTGGGTGGTGTGTGTGCTGTGGTGTGTGTGGTGTGTGTGGTGCATGTGGTGTGTGGTGTGTGTGCTGTGGTGTGTGTGGTGTGTGGTGTGTGGTGTCTGTGGTGTGTGTGGTGTGTGTGGTGTCTGTGGTGTGTGTGGTGTGTGTGGTGTGTGTGGTGTGTGGTGTGTGTGGTGTGTGGTGTGTGTGGTGTGTGGTGTGTGGTGTGTGTGGTGTGTGGTGTGTGTGGTGTGTGGTGTGTGGTGTGTGTGGTGTGTGGTGTGTGTGGTGTGGTGTGTGTGGTGTGTGGTATGGTGTGTGGTGTGTGGTGTCTGTGGTGTGTGGTGTGTGGTGTGTGTGGTGTGTGTGGTGTGTGTGGTGTGTGTGTGGTGTGTGTGGTGTGTGTGGTGTGTGGTGTGTGGTGTCTGTGGTGTCTGTGGTGTGTGGTGTGTGTGGTGTGTGTGGTGTGTGTGTGGTGTGCGTGGTGTGTGGTGTGTGTGGTGTGTGTGTGGTGTGGTGTGTGTGGTGTGTGTGTGGTGTGGTGTGTGTGGTGTGTGTGGTGTGTGGTGTGTGTGGTGTGTGTTGTGTGTGTGGTGTGTGGTATGTGGTGTGTGTGGTGTGTGGTGTGTGTGGTGTGTGTGGTGTGGTGTGTGTGGTGTGTGGTGTGGTGTGTGGTGTGTGTGGTGTGTGTGGTGTGTGTGGTGTGTGGTGTGTGGTGTGTGTGGTGTGTGTGGTGTGTGTGGTGTGTGGTGTGTGGGGTGTGTGGTGTGTGGTGTGTGGTGTGTGGTGTGTGTGGTGTGTGTGGTGTGTGTGGTGTGCGTGGTGTGCGTGGTGTGCGTGGTGTGTGTGGTGTGTGTGGTGTGTGTGGTGTGTTGTGTGTGGTGTGTGTGGTGTGTGTGGTGTGTGTGGTGCATGTGGTGTGTGGTGTGTGTGGTGTGTGTGGTGTGTGGTGTGTGGTGTCTGTGGTGTGTGGTGTGTAGTGTGTGTGGTGTGTGTGGTGTGTGTGTGGTGTGTGTGGTGTGTGTGGTGTGTGTGGTGTGTGTGTGGTGTGTGGTGTGGTGTGTGTGGTGTGTGGTGTGGTGTGTGGTGTGTGTGGTGTGTGGTGTGTGGTGTGGTGTGTGTGGTGTGTGGTGTGTAGTGTGTGTGGTGTGTGTGGTGTGTGTGTGGTGTGTGTGGTGTGTGGTGTCTGTGGTGTCTGTGGTGTGTGGTGTCTGTGGTGTGTGTGGTGTGTGTGTGGTGTGTGGTGTGTGTGGTGTGCGTGGTGTGTGGTGTGTGTGTGGTGTGGTGTGTGTGGTGTGTGTGGTGTGTGTGGTGTGGGGTGTGTGTGTTGAGAGTGTGCTGTGTGTGAGACCCTCAGGTCTCATGTCCTTCTGCCCCTCTCCTGATGGTCCCCTCATGGGTCTGTTGGCATCTGCTTCTCCTCACACAGCCCTTTCCCTTCCCCAGCCCTCCCTACACCGCCCCCTGCTCCTGGGCTCAGGGAGACTCGCTGGAGAAAGGCTGGGGCCCAGGCCTGGCCCAGCCCCTGCTTGCTGGAGTGGTGGGTTGCATTCTGCACGATGTTTCCCGTCATCTGTGGCACTCCTCAACTCAAGGATAGTAGGACCGGCCGGTTGCTGCTAAGTGTACTGGAGACATAGGGGGAAGGAACACTCCCAGCCCAAGGCCTGCTTAAGGGACTGAAAGTGTCTGGGGTGGCCCTGGAAGAAACCCGGGTCCTCAGTAGTTGCAGGGGAAGATTTCCAAAATCCCACCCAAAATCTCATGCTGAATTAAAGCACAAATTGAATTCCTGGCCCTGCAGGGACCCTGTTTTAAAGCTGCAGCATCAATTGGCAATGAATGGGACCTGGAACAGTGAGATGGGGACCCATGGGGGGACGCTTGGAACCACTAAGTGTCGCTGGTTTCCCTTTCCTGGTGGAAGCAGCCCTTCCAGCCACCTTCCCTGGCGCTCAGTCGCCCTTTGCCCGAGGAACCGGAAACCGCCCACCCTGAGGTTGCTGTCTTGCAGGGAACTGCTGGTCCTTTCGAGCACACAGCCCACTGCCTCTCCCTCTCCAGACCCTCAACCAGAGGCAAGTCTCAGGGGGGCCTAGAGGGTGACGGTAACGTAGAAAGTGTGACCCGTGAAGGTCTGTGAGGCACACGGGAAGAACTGGACAGCTGAGCGATTTATATCCACAGAAATGAGGAGAATGTATCCTCAGGGTGTAGGACCAGTGTCGAAGGAACAGGAAGTTGCATGAAGGTGAAGGTAGATGTGGGCTCACTTAGCAGGGCTCTTGGGTCCGTGGGTGACTGCAAGCAGTTGGGGCGCTCTGCTGGTGTGCTTGGTTGGTTGGCAAACCTGGACCCCACGACGGCAACTCTAAACAAACTGAAAATGTCAGAACGTCCATAGCAGATGGTAGAGCAGGGGGTCCTAAGGTGCTGAGAGATCAAATGTTAGAGTGGACTTATCATGTGAGACCTGCTCGCCCACCCCAGAGAGCCTGGAAGATGCACTTTTCACCACACTTCTGAGAAATAAATTCATGAGTGGGGCCCCAGCGTCCTCAGGGCCCTGTGGGGCTCTTCTCTGTAGGTCAGAGCTTACAGTGGCCAAAGCTTCCATCGAGCTGTGGGTGATGGGATCCCAGGGTGACAAGGGCCAAGGGGTAGTACTTGTCAACTTTAAAAATAGACTAGCCAGGGCTTCCCTGGTGGCGCAGTGGTTGGGAATCCTCCTGCCAATGAAGGGGACACGGGTTCGAGCCCTGGTCTGGGAAGATCCCACATGCTGCGGAGCAACTAAGCCTGTGTGCCACAACTACTGAGCCTGTGCTCTAGAGCCTGCAAGTCACAACTACTGAGCCCGCGTGCCACAACTACTGAAGCCTGTGTGCCTAGAGCTCTGCAACGAGAGGCCACCGCAATGAGAAGCCCATGCACCGCAACAAACAGTGGCCCCCGCTCACGGCAAATAGAGAGAGAGCCCATGTGCAACAACGAAAACCCAACACAGCCAAAAATAATAAAAGTAAATTTTAAAATAAATAGACTAGCCTGTTTCACCAGCAAAAGCAGGTTTGTTCTGGAATAGCCAGAGGAATGGTGACTCCAGAAATGCAAGCTACAGGGAACCAGAGGCAAATCCAGAGAACAAGGAAGGGAAACTTGCTTTTATAGGGGAAGGAGGGAGTGTGAGGAGGGGCCGTGGTAACCAGAGTACATTGGAGGAGCTGCGAGTCCACAGTATGGAGGCTTCCCATTGGTTGGGCTGTGGCAGTCTCTGATTGGCTGGGCTGTCTGGGCAGAAAGATTTCCTCCTCCTGAGGGGCAGTAAGTAGAGGCAGCTGTCTTTCCCGTCTGGGTCATGGGCATGCGTGGCGGGCATGAGAGCTCCCCCACAGGCCTGCCCAGACTCCAGCTGTGGCTGAGGTTCCCTCAATTCTATTACCGAAAGCGGGGTTTGTGTTCTAAAGCCAATAAAGAGGCAAGTTTGGTGGAAAGGAAAGTTTGCTTTATTTTAGAGGCTGGCAACCTGGGGAGGAGGGCGGATTCCTGTCCAAAGGCCAACTCCCTGCCGCTGACGATTAGTTGGCAAGAGTTTTTATAGGTGAAGGGAGGGGGCTACATGCAGAAACAGCACAGTCAGCTCTGACCGTCATCTTGAAATTGGTCATCAGTGGTCTGATCAGCGTCATCTTGATTGTTTTAAGTACAGTTAATCTTCAGTTCCAAGGGCACGTACTAGGCATTGGTGCGAAACCTCAGACACCTAAGTGGATAGGAGGAATCCTGGCTGACAAGGTAGAACGTGGGAGGGAAAGAGGGGGGAAAGAAAAGTGGAGGCAGGACAGGACCAGCGCCCCTGAGGGGGAGCTGGGGGAGGGGAGACATTCCCACACTTGGAGGGGCCCACTCATGGCGAGGGGATCAGCGGGGACAGAGAGGGACCTTTGGGGGATTGGGGGATCAGAGGGGAACGCAGCTAGCATCTCCCCTGCCCACTCGGGCTCTGGTGAGCCTGCTGGGGTCCCAGGCCTGAACCCCCACCCCCTGGGCCCCCCTTCGGCCACGTGGGTCCCCGGGCCTGAGCCCTGACCCAGCCAGGGCCTCCTCCGGCTGCGCAGGTCCCAGAGGGCCTGAGTGCCGCCCCCCCACAAGGCCTCCACGGGCTGCATAGGTCCCAGTGCTGAGTTCTGCCTCCGCCAAAGCCTCCTCTGGCCACGCAGGTCCTGGCAGCCTGAGGTCAGGCCCCTGACAGGGCCTCCTCTGGCCATGTGGGTCCAGGCAGGCTGAGTGCCACCCCCCCTCCAAGGCCTCCTCCGGCTGCACCGGCCCCTGCAGGCACACCTGTGGGGGCCTGAGCCCCAGCTGGCCTGAGCCCCAGCTGGCCTGTACAGGCACGTGTGCTCCGGGCCAACTTCAGGAATAGACACTGGTGAGAGGAAAACACGCAGAGGTAGGGCTGACACAGCGGGTCCAGAGACCTACCTAGAGGTCTTGGAGGCCTACTGGGGAGGCAGGGATAGGCTGTAGCTCACCATGGGGGCAAGGACACTGATAGAGGAGGCACCAGGGAATACTCCTCAGCCACAGAAAGAAACGAAATTGCGTTATTTGTAGTGAGGTGGATGGACCTAGAGTCTGTCATACAGAGTGAAGTAAGTCAGAAAGAGAAAGACAAATACCGTATGCTAACACATATATATGGAATCTAAGGGAAAAAAATGTCATGAAGAACCTAGGGGTAAGACAGGAATAAAGACACAGACCTACTAGAGAATGGACTTGAGGATATGGGGAGGGGGAAGGGTGAGCTGTGACAAAGTGAGAGAGAGGCATGGACATATATACACTACCAAACGTAAGGTAGATAGCTAGTGGGAAGCAGCCGCATAGCACAGGGAGATCAGCTGGTGCTTTGTGACCCCCTAGAGGGGTGGGATAGGGAGGGTGGGAGGGAGGGAGAAGCAAGAGGGAAGAGATACGGGAACATTTGTATATGTATAACTGATTCACTTTGTTATAAAGCAGAAACTAACACACAATTGTAAAGCAATTATATTCCAATAAAGATGTAAAAACAATTATTTTATTATTTATAAAGTATTTTTAAAAAATATTTATTTATTTATTTATTTGGCTGTGTTGGGTCTTAGTTGCTGCACACGGGATCTTCGTTGCCATGTGTAGGATCTTCGTTGCGGCATGCGGGATCTTTAGTTGTGGCACGTGAACTCTTAGTTGCAGCACACAGGATCTAGTTCCCTGACCAGGGATCGAACCCAGGCCCCCTGCATTGGGAGCGCGGAGTCTTAGCCACTGGACCACCAGGGAAGTCCCTATTTTATTTTATTTTTTAAATCTTTTATAATCTTTTTCTTTATTTTATTTTTTATTTTTTTGCTGTTGTGGTTCTGTTTTGTTGTTTCATTTTTATTGTTATTTTTTCTAATATAATTTTTATTTTTCTAATTTTATTTTATTTTTTATTATTTGTTATTGTTCTGCTCTTCCCTGTTTGTGTTTTTTGTTTTTTTTTTCTGCCATGCTGTACAGCTTGTGCAGGTCTTGATTCCCAGGCCAGAAGTCGGGCCTAAGCTCCTATGGTGGGAGTACAAAGTCAAAGCTGCTAGCCTAACAGAGAACTTCAGGTGCCAGGGAATATTAATTGGTGTGAGGTCTCCCGGAAGTCCTCATCTCAGCACCAAGACCTGGCTCCACCCAACTGCCTGCAAACTCCAGTGCTGGACGCCTCAGGCCAAACAAGCAGCAAGACAGGAACACAGCCCCACCTGTTACACACACACACAAAAAGGATGAGACGACAAAAAAGTATGTTACAGACGAAGGATAAAGGTAAAAACCTATAAGACCAAATAAATGAAGAGGAAATAGGCAACCTACCTGAAAGAGAATTCAGAGTAATGATAGTAAAGATGATCTAAAATCTCAGAAATAGAATGGAGGTACGGATCGAGAAAATACAAGAAATGTTTAACGAGGACCTAGAAGAAATAAAGAACAAACAGTGATGAACAACACAATAACTGAAATGAAAAATACACTAGAAGCAATCAATAGCAGAGTAACTGAGGCAGAAGGACAGATAAGTGAGCTGGAAGATAGAATGGTGGAAACAACTGCCAAGGAGCAGAATAAAGAAAAAAGAATGAAAAGAAATGAGGACCGTCTCAGAGACCTCTGGGACAACACTAAATGCACCAGCATTCGAATTATAGGGGTCCCAGAAGAACAGAAAGAGAAAGGATCTGAGAAAATATTTGAAGGGGTTGTAGTCGAAAACTTCCCTAACATGGGACAGGAAATAGCCACCCAAGTCCAGGAAACACAGAGAGTCCCATACAGGATAAACCCAAGGAGAAACACGCCGAGATACATATTAATCAAACTAACAAAAATTAAATTTAAGGAAAAAATATTAAAAGCAGCAAGGGAAAAGCAAAAACTAACATGCAAGGGAATCCCCGTAAAGTTATCAGCTGATTTTTCAGCAGAAACTCTTCAGGCCAGAAGAGAGTGGCAGGATATGTTTAAAGTAATGAAAGGGAAAAACCTACAACCAGGATTACTCTACCCAGCAAGGAGACCATTCAGATTTGATGAAGAAATCAAAAGCATTACAGACAAGCAAAAGCTAAGAGAATTCAGCACCACAAAACCAGCTTTACAACAAATGCTAAAGGAACTTCTCAAGGCAGGAAACACAAGAGAAGAAAAAGACCTACAAAAACAAACCCATAGGGCCTCCCTGGTGGCACAGTGGTTAAGAATCCACCTGCCAATGCAAGGGACATGGGTTCGAGCCCTGGTCTGGGAGGATCCCACATGCCAAGGAGCAACTAAGCCCGTGTGCCACAACTACTGAGCCTGCGCTCTAGAGCCCATGAGCCACAACTACTGAGTCTGTGCACCAAAACTACTGAAGCCCCATGCCCTAGAACCCATGCTCCACAACAAGAGAAGCCACCACAATGAAAAGCCCGCGCACCACAATGAAGAGTAGCCCCCGCTCGCTGCAACTAGAGAAAGCCCGCACGCAGCAACAAAGACCCAACGCAGCCAAAAATAAATACATAAAAATAAATAAATTTATTAACAAAAACAAGACACATGCACCCCAATGTTCATTGCAGCACTATTTACAATAGCCAGGGCATGGAAGCAACCACTGACAGATGCATGGATAAAGAAGATGTGGTATAGGGACTTCCCTGGTAGTCCAGTAGTTAAGACTCCATGCTCCCAATGCAGGGGGCCCAGGTTTGACCCCTGATCAGGGAACTAGAGCCCACATGCCACAACTAAGAGCCCGCATGCCGCAACTAAGACCTGGCACAGCCAAATAAATTACATAATATTCCATTGTACATATATACAATGGAATATTACTCAGCCATAAAAAGGAACATAACTGGGTCATTTGCAGAGACATGGATGGACCCAGAGCTCTGTCATACAGAGTGAAGTAAGAAAGAGAAAAACAAATATCGTATATTAACACATATATGTGGAATCTAGAAAAATGGTACACATGAACCTATTTGCAGGGCAGGAATAGGGATGCAGACATAGAGAATGGACATGTGGACACGGTGGGTGGGGGAAGGGGGCTGGGGTGAATTGGGAGATTGGGATTGACATATATGCACTACCCTGTGTAAAACAGAGAACAGGGAACCTGCTGTATAGCATAGGAAGCTCAACTCGGTGCTCTGTGGTGACCTAGATGGGTGGGATGGGCAGGAGGAGGGAGGTGCCAGAGGGAGGAGATATATGTACACATATAGCTGATTCACTTCATTGTACAGCAGAAACTAACACAACATTGTAAAGCAACTATACCCCACTTAAAAAAACAACTGCCAAGGAGCAGAATAAAGAAAAAAGAATGAAAAGAAATGAGGACCGTCTCAGAGACCCCTGGGACAACACTAAATGCACCAGCATTCGAATTATAGGGGTCCCAGAAGAATAGAAAGAGAAAGGATCTGAGAAAATATTTGAAGGGGTTGTAGTCGAAAACTTCCCTAACATGGGACAGTGGGCTTCCCCGGTGGCGCAGTGGTTGAGAGTCCCCCTGCCGATGCAGGGGACATGGGTTCGTGCCCCGGTCCAGGAAGATCCCACATGCCGCAGAGCGGCTGGGCCCGTGAGCCGTGGCCGCTGAGCCTGCGCGTTCGGAGCCTGTGCTCCGCAACGGGAGAGGCCACAACAGTGAGAGGCCCGCGTATCACAAAACAAACAAACAAACAAAAAAAAAACCCCTTCAGTTCCAGGGTCAGTTTGTTCCCATTTCTTTTATTTATTTATAATTTTGGCTGCATTGGGTCTTTGTTGCTGCGTGTGGGCTTTCTCTAGTTGCGGCGAGCGGGGGCTAATCTTCGTTGTGGTGCGCAGGCTTCTCACTGCGGTGGCTTCTCTTGTTGAAGAGCTCTAGGTGTGCAGGCTTCAGTAGTTGTGGCTCGCAGGCTCTAGAGTGCAGGCTCCGTAGTTGTGGCGCACAGGCTTAGTTGCTCCGCGGCATGTGGGATCTTCCCTGACCAGGGATCGAACCTGTGTTCCCTGCATTGGCAAGCAGATTCTTATCCACTGCGCCACCAGGGAAGTTCTGTTCCCATTACTTTGAGGCCAGCTTTTGGAATTGTGGCAGCTTACATCATGGCTACAGTCTGGTCATCATGTAGTTTTCTTCTTCCACCTGGTGGGGTTTTAGTGTCTAGAAGACAGCTCAAAGGATATGGCTCAGTATATTATCTATAGCCCTTGAGGGGGAGCTAAAGGCCCTTGACTTTGCTTAACGACTAAACTATTATTATTTAGTCTTGTTGGACTGTTTTCCTTTGTTTCTGCATTTTCTCAATTCTCTGATTAAACTTATTTTTCCACAGACAAAAGGCAGGTTGAGGATATGGGGGGCAAGGACCATAGGGGTCCTGCTCCATTTCGATTCCACACAATTTTTTTTATTTTATTTATTTATATTTTGGCTGCATTGGGTCTTCGTTGCTGCACGCGGGCTTTCTCTAGTTGCGGCGAGTTGGGGCTACTCTTTGCTGCGGTACACAGGCTTCTCACTGTGGTGTCTTCTCTTGTTGCAGAGCACGGGCTCTAGGTGTGCGGGCTTCAGTAGTTGTGACTCATGGGCTCAGCAGTTGTGGCTCACGGCTCTAGAGCGCAGGCTCAGTAGTTGTGGCGCACAGGCTTAGTTGCTCCATGGTATGTGGGATCTTCCCAGACCAGGGATTGAACCCATGTCCCCTGCATTGGCAGGCGGATTCTTAACCACTGCACCACCAGGGAAGTCCCGATTCCACACACTTAATCCCCAAAGACAATTTGGTCACACTTGCCACAATGGTAGCAGATTCAAAGCAGTAATCAAAATGTGTACCCTCAGAGATCTGACTCCACCTGGCAGTGGAGGACGAAAGAATATGGGCAGTGTAAGAAGATAAGCAGTAGTTATGGCCATGTGACCATGTGCAGAAAAGAGAACTATAATAATTTCACCCTCATTTTTACACAAATATATTTGTGTACATATGAACCGATTTTTTTTCTCTTCTCTTCTCTCTCTCACTCACCGTCTATCATAATATGTGTTAATAGTAGTTATCTTTCTACGTCGGCATGTAAGTTACAGGATACATAAGGGGGGTGTGACTCAGTTGGAAGAGGGCTGAACATCACCCAGAGGTGGATAAAGGGACTTTACGTCACCTTCTGGGGAGAGGGTAGCATGTATTTGGTTGTGTGTTGTTGGTTGAATTATGTCAGGCCGACTCTGCTCTTGGCTTTACTTGGAAGTGAAGCTAGACAGACTGGGGTGGATTTGTATTGGTCAACGTAAATTGCGCAAGGCTGAACCTAGGGTCCCAGACTCCTTTCCCCGCACAGTTCTGAGTTGGTGTGGAACACAGGGGACATTTCGCCCAGGATTTGCAGCCGTGTTCTTTTTGCACCTGGAAGGGTGATGCAGCGATTGAAGTGGTGTCCTAGTGATGTCCGCTTCCAACCCATGATCAAAGTTAACACCACCAGTGATGGGACCGATCAAAATGGTGCCAGCTGATGGGATGCTGTGAGGATGCAGTGTCACTTCCATGGTGCTCGAGACAGAGACGCACAGCCTGCAGCTAATTACAAGGAAACACTGGGAAAGCCAAATCGAGGGACTTTCTACCAAACAACTGATCTATATTCTTCAAAAGTATCAAGGTCATAAAGGTCAAGGAGAGACTAAGGAGTGTTCCAGAGTGAGGAAGACAGAGAGACGGGACCTCCAAAGGCAACATGTGACTCTGGACTGGACCCTTTGGCCGTAAAGAACTGGAGTGGAAGTCTCAGCTATGCCAGACAAGCAGGTTGTAGAGACCTATAGTTCACAGTTGGTACTGAGCATTGGGACTCTGTGTGAGAGGTGCCCTCACCACAAACACAAAACCAGTGGGTATGAGGAAACTTGGGGGTGATGGATATGCTCATGACCTTGACTATGGTTTCACACAGGTGTTTGCACATGTCCAAACTCATCAAACTGTATCCATTAAATACGCATAGTCATATATATCAATTAAGCCTTGATACAGCTTTTTCTTTTTTTTTAAAGAACATCATTGGGACAACTTATGAAAGTTGAATGGGAGCTAAGGATCACGTGGTAGGGACGCATGGTGTTCCTCTTCTGACTCTGACAGTTGTGCTATGTTGTGATGGTGTGTGTTATGTTGTGGTTGTGTCGTATGTATTGTGTGTTTTTGTGGTTGCATAGGACAATGTCTTTATTCCAAGGAAACAGACACTAAGCTATTTAGGGGTGATGGAGTGTTAGTTTTGCAAATTACTCTCAAATGGTTCAGGGGGAAAGAATCCTTCCTATCCTTGCAACTGTGAAGCTTTTATTTCAAAATAAAAACTATCTTTGGCATTTGAAAATGTGTCTGGAGTGTGGTGACGGCCTTGGCTGCGTGAAGCAAGTGCTGCTGGGTTCTGATTCGGGTGGGGGTTGATGGAGGTAGGGAGATGTTTTTAAGCTGTGGGTGTTTGGGAGAATACTCCCCAGAGGGACCTCTGTGTGGCCTTGGCCATCACCCAGGGGCATCAGGCCCAGTGCTTGCAGGGACCAGTTCCAGGCCATCTGCCCCCAGCCAGCCAGGAAGGGGCATGTTCCCCACCCCAGGGTTTATTTTTAGTTTCTTTTCCAAAACCCAGGATGGCGCTTCTGGCTGGCACCTTTGGGTTGTGGGTGAGGACGGTGGCCCCTTCTAAGGAGACAGGTTTCTGCGAACAAGGAAGCAGAAGCTGCACTGATGCCTGGCCCCGCCTAGTGCCCCCAGTCTTCCCTCCTCCAGCCAGCCCCGCCCCCCCCACCACACACAAACCTGCCTGGCCACCCAGCCTGCCCCAGCCTAGGCCTATAAACCCCCCACGCCCTCGCCTCCTGTTGTACAGAGGCTGGGAGTTGGCACCACGCTGCTGAATTTCAGTGGCCTTCGGGCCCTGGTGACGGGGCAGGGAAAGATGGGTGTGAGCGAGGCAGGTGGGGGTGTGTGAGGGGCCGAGGTTAGAGAGCAAGGTGGCCAGACCCAGAGCCTCACAGGCCCATGCTGCGGCCTGCAAGTCCCTTTGTGCCTGAGCCGGCTGATCTGGGCCTGGACTGCTCCCTGCCACCCAGCAGGCCCCATTGGGACAGGATGCTAGCCTCTCGCTGGTCAATGCAAGAGCCCTCCTGTGAGGGAGGCCCTCAGAATCAGTCTGGACAGATGGGGGGACCCAGCCAAGGCCTCTTCCCTCAGCCCAGCAGGAAGGGGCTGCCCTCTGGGCCTCCCTTGGCCGAATCCTGGCTGGCCGGACCCCTGACCCCCGGGCCACCAACCTCTGGCCAGCACTGTCTCACTGCTCTTTCCTGAGCAGCAAACCTGCTGCCCCCACCCGCAGCCTTGGCCCAGACATATTGCGCCATCTGGCTGCCCCGTGCACCCCTGCAGGGAACGGGTGGGACACCATGAAGGCCCTGCACGCCTCAGGAGCCAGAGTGGTGGCTGTGAGCCATACCAATGCCGACCTGGTCAGCCTCTCCAAGGAGGTGAGGTGTGCAGCCCCACCATGGGCCAGGCCTGTGACCCTCCGGGATGCCTCACCAGCCTGCCAGGATGCCCCCTTTGGTCACTGGCCAATGCCTTCCCACAGGGCCCCGGGGTAGAGCCTGTGTGCGTGGACCTGGGTGACTGGGAGGCCATGGAGCAGGCGCTGTGCGACGTGGGCCCTGTGGACGTGCTGGTGAACAATGTCGCCATGGCGCTGCTGCAGCCCTTCCTGGAGACCACCAAGGAGGCCTTCGACAGCTGAGGAGTAGGAGAGGAGGTGGACTGGGGAGAGGGCTGCTGAGGAAGTGGACCGGGTGTGGCCATGGTGTGTCTGACTGTCCCCTCTCCCTCCAGGTCCTTCAGTGTGAAACTGCACTGTGTTCCGAGTGTCTCAGGTGAGCCAGTGGGAGGATGTGGCCCAGTGCAGACATGGCCCAAGCGGGGGTGCGGTGGGGTCAGGGTGCCCCCTCTCTTGGCTTACAGATTGTGGCCCGGGGCATGATCAGCGACGGAGTCCCTGGCTCCAGCGTGAATGTCTCCAGCATGGCGGCCCATGTCACCCTTCCCAACCTAGCTGCCTACGGTGAGTCCCTCTGCCCAAACTTGAGCCCCCATTCCATGCAGGAGCAGCTGGGCTCCCGGGCTGGGCCTCATGCAAAGTGGGCTGAATCCTTAAGGGTCCTCAGTGCTGCCCTTTTCCCACAGGCTCCACCAAGGGTGCAATGACCATCCTGACCAAAGCCATGGCCATGGAGCTGGGGCCGCACAAGGTAGGCATGGGGGAGCTGGGGGTGCCAGGGGCCCCGGCCTGGGAAGGCACGAGGTAGGCGCAGGGTGGGGGTGAGGTGGAGGCTGGCAGGTGGTGGGCAAGCGGCGGCTGGGGATGAAAACGGGGGCAGGGGGCGCCAGGGGGTGAGTAAGCAAGCTCAGTGGGGTCTGTGAGGGCGGGGTTTGTGCGCCGGCTGAGACCGCACCGCCGGCCCCTCGGCCCCAGATCCGGGTGAACTCGGTAAACCCCACGGTGGTGCTTACCGCCATGGGCCAGGAAGCCTCGTCTGACCCCCAGTTCGCCCGGAAGCTAAAGGAGCGCCACCCGCTGAGGCAGTTTGCAGGTCAGCTGGGCTTCGTGGAGTGGCGGGCGCGGCTGGGGCGGCCGGGCCCAGACAGCCGGGCCGAGCCGTGCTGACCCCGCCCGCCACCCGCCGCAGAGGCGGAAGACGTGGTCAACAGCATCCTCTTCCTGCTCAGCGACCGCAGCGTCTCCACCAGCGGCTCGGGAATCTTTGTGGATGCCGGGTACCTGGCCTCCTAAGAGCGCGGTGCTCTGGGCGGCCAGAAGGATGGTGCTCGGCTCCGCCCGGCCCCGCTTCCACGCCCCACCGCCCCGCCCCCAGACCGCCAAGGCCACCAGCCCACCACGCCCCTGGCCCCATCTACGCCCACGCCCCGGCCTACTGCCCCCGCCCCGCGGCTTGGCCCCACCTCCACGCCACGCCGCGGCTCCGCCCCACCATCCCATCCCGCATCCACACTCACGTGCCAGGAGACCCCGCCCCTGTCGTCCCCACCCACTGTGTCCTCAGCTGTGCTGGAGTGGATTTGCCTAATTAAATGGAGGCCTTTCTCCTGCAGCTAGCCGTGCCAGGGCTCTGGCTGGGCATGCAGGGAGGCTGGGGAGGGGAGGATCAGGGACTGGGGGGCACCGGTTAACCTTCGAAGAAGTAAAGAGAGGGCAGATCCGAAGCCTGCCGGATTCCACCGCTGACCCTGCCTTTGAGCTGAAGGGCCGAGATTCCTTGCAAGAAGATTCCTCGTGTCCACGCCCTTACCGCAACACCCAACCTTCTCTGGGCGGAGGGCAGAGGGCAGCGTGCAGCCACCTTTCCTTCCCTGAGGCTCTGGCTCCGCCCTTCAGCCCAGCATGCCCCCCACCCCGCCCCCACTACCGCCGGCCAGAGAGGGTAGAGGGTCTGAGGAGCTGCGGGGAGATGCTCTGGACCATAGGCTATCCCTAGGGAAGATGGAACTGAGCGCTCAGCGCCCGGCGTGAGGGGCGGGGTGCTGGACCATTATAGCTTATCCAACCCTGAGCAACCAGCTCCGCCTTGGGGCACACCTTCCCCCACAAGACCACCCATGAGAGGGCAGCCCCAGCTGGGGAAGGGTCCACAGCTGCTGCTCTACCTACTGTCCCTGGCCTGACTCCAGACAAAACAGCCCTGCAGCTGGGGCAGCTAGAGGGTTTTGCAGGCCCTGTTGGGATTCAGCTGTGCTTACCTGGGTCAGGTTCCACATGACACATGCCTTCTGAGTGTGGGTGTGATGAGGCCTGAGGTGGTCAGTCAGCTGGACTGGTGCGGTGTCCAACTCTGGGCAAGGGGGCAAGGTATGAGGGGCTGGGGTGGGGCCCTCCAGGCAATGGTACCACTGGGCTGAGAGAGCAAAGGGCACGTTGCAGGGATGGGGAGTGCTGAGGGCACTTCTAGCCAGCCTCAGGGCCTCCCAGAGCAACGTTTGTGCCAAAGCAGGCTTGGCTCAGTCCAGCTGGTCCACCGAGGATCATGGGGCAAGTGAAAGGATTTGGACACCATTCTGGGGGCCAGGTAAAGACAGTGAAGGGACCTAAGCAGATGTCCCTTTCAGGAAGGACAGGCTGGGGGCTGTTCCCCGCCTCCCCTTGGCTTCTGGCAGGCAGACGGCAGGGTCCAAGGTTAGCAGCAGAAGGCAGAGTTTGCCCAGTGCCTAGAGGGTGTTGGCTGCACCACAGTGCCAGATCTGGTAGGGAGGACTCACTTGGCTATCCTCCAGGGGCTTCTCAAACCTGTGCCTCCTGCTGTCCCCAGCCACCCTCTCCTCCAGACTGTCCACCTCTCTGGGCCCAAAGCCACAGTGACCCAGAGGCCCTGCAATCACCACTTCCTTACTCCTGTCCACAGAAGGTCCTCAAGGGCAGTGTTTCTAGACTTTCCCACCATGACCCACAGAACAAAGTAGCTTTTACAGGAGGAGCCAATGGCACACATGGACACGTAAGCACACATATATCTCTGACCCTAAAGCTGCAGGAAGCAATGCTTGCCCTTGCTGGCCACTGGGTACCCCATGACCCTAAGCCTATCCCTTCCCATCCTATCCAAGTTTTTAAAGTCCTTGTGGCCTTCTGTGGGTTGGTGAGGTGAGTCAGCGTTTCAACTCCCTTTGAGGCTAAAGCACACCTTTGCTGGCCTTGGCCTCTTCTTCAGGCTTATTGGGTTGTCCAAACCCTTTCCCTCTAAGCACAAGTGAGCCTGCGTGAGCTACTCCCAGGTCTGGGGGAGGGGAGCATGTGATCCTTTTTGCCAAACTTTTCTTCTCAGAAACAAAAGAAAAAAATGTTGGGCTTCCCTGGTGGCGCAGTGGTTGAGAGTCCGCCTGCCGATACAGGGGACACAGGTTCGTGCCCCGGTCCAGGAGGATCCCACATGCCGCGGAGTGGTTGGGCCCGTGAGCCATGGCCGCTGAGCCTGCACGTCCAGAGCCTGTGCTCCGCAACGGGAGAGGCCACAACAGTGAGAGGCCCGCGTACCGCAAAAAAAAAAAAAAAAAAAAAAAGCCCTGACTGAGATCTCTTTCACGTACAGCTACGTATAATTACGTATTAATTTCACGTATTAATTACCACATCTGTTTTTTTGTAATAATCATCTTGGCAGGGGAAATGCTAGCGGGGCCCGCTAAACCTATTTCACTCTGGTTCGAAGGGTCACAACAGGGTAGTTTGAAAAACCCCGCCCAAGAGTCCAGCGGGGACCCAGCCTGCCCCGCCCCGGCCTCGCCCACTCCTTTCGGCCAATCGCCCCCGCGGGGAAGCCTCTATTTGAATATTCCCTCCCTCCCCAGGACACCGCCCTGCAATTGGCCCGCCGCGTCCCGCCCCGCCCCGCGCCCTCCCGGACAGTCGCGCGCAGCTGGACCCAGGCACGCAGTTGGGCCTCAGCAGTGCACAGGGTCGGTTCGAGCCTCATGGAGCTGAGCCTAGCGGGGCGCCGGGCGCTCGTCACTGGGGCGGGCAAAGGTGGGCCCGGGGCGGCGGCCAAAGGTGGGCCTGGGAGGGGGTGGCCGGGGAGGGGCGCCCGCACTGAGCCGCGCTCCTCGCAGGCATCGGGCGCAGCACTGTCCAGGCGCTGCACGCGGCGGGTGCACAAGTGGTGGCTGTGAGCCGGACCCAAGCCGACCTGGACAGCCTGGTCCGCGAGGTAGGCGTCGCCTTGTCCCAGCCCAGCGGGCGGCGGGCGAGGCTGAGGGCGGGCCGGGACACGCGGCCGCCGGGCGCTAGGGATCGCCAAGGACTCTTGCACACCCTCCCCCACGCCGGGCGCACGGCCTCTGTTGGGGGCCGACGGGTTGGGAGAACGACGACTCCCCCTGGGCTTAGGAGCAGGCAGAAATGGCTGCCTTGCAGGCCTGGGGCCAGACGCGTTCGGGCGCTGGGAGGAAATAGACTGGCCGGAGGCGGGGCCAGGCTCCCGTTCCCGAAGCCCCGAGTTGCCCAGTGGCCCAGAGGCCGAGTTAACTACCCTCCACCTGCAGCAGCCTGGGATTCTGAGCCCCAAGAAGGTGACTGGCTCCTCTGGAACCCCTAACCCCTCCCCCTGTCTAACTGAAAGGCCATGCAAACCCAGCCCTTCTCCCTCGCATGCCAGAGGCCCAGATGTACCCTTCCTTGGGCATGGATCCTCTGGTAGATGTGCCCCCTTACCACCTAATACACACAGTGCCCAGGGGTAGAGCCTGTGTGTGTGGACCTGGGTGACTGGGAGGCCACGGAGCGAGCGCTGGGCGGCGTGGGCCCTGTGGACCTGCTGGTGAACAATGCTGCCGTGGCGCTGCTGCAGCCCTTCCTGGAGGTCACCAAGGAGGCGTGTGACACGTGAGCCAGGGTGGGGTGGAGGAACTCCCGGGGGGAAGGGCTGTCTCCTGCTGCAGCAGTCCCAGTCCCTGACCACGGTCTATCCATCTACTTCCAGGTCTTTTGACGTGAACCTTCGGGCTGTCATCCAGGTGTCCCAGGTGAGCTGCCTTCAGAGCCGGAGTGGGAACTGGGGGGTGACACCAGTTCTGCCTCATGCTTCCTCTGCAATTCCAGATCGTGGCCCGAGGCTTAATAGCTCGGGGAGCCCCGGGGTCCATCGTGAATGTCTCTAGCCAGGCCTCCCAGCGCGCACTGACTAACCACAGCGTCTACTGTGAGCAAGCCCCGGCTGTGCCCTGCCCCTCACCCCCCACCCCCCAGCCTGAGCAGCCAGCTCAGGCTCCACACAGGCTGTCTCTCCTCACAGGCTCCACCAAGGGTGCCTTGGACATGCTGACCAAGGTAATGGCTCTGGAGCTTGGGCCACACCAGGTGAGCCCCACTGGGATGCCTTCCCATCACCCAGCCCACGTGCCCAGAGAGCCTCAGCCCACCCAGCTGACCCCCTTCTTGTTCCAGTACAGATCCGTGTGAATGCACTCAACCCCACAGTGGTGATGACACCCATGGGCCAGGCCAACTGGAGCGACCCCCAGAAGGCCAAGACCATGCTGGATCGCATCCCACTTGGCAAGTTTGCCGGTGAGTCAGGCGGGAGCCCAGCTGGGAGTTGCATCAGTGGCTTGCTCAGGTGAGGGGTGGGAGGGAAGGATGAAGGGCAGCTCATTTCAACCACATCCTGAACCCCACCCCGCCCACAGAGGTGGAGAACGTGGTAGACACCATCCTCTTCCTGCTGAGTGACCGCAGCAGCATGACCACGGGCTCCACTGTGCCGGTGGATGGAGGCTTCCTGGCTACCTGAGCCCCTCCACCCACACACACACATGTTCCATGCTGAGCCCACTTTTACCCCCACCCCCCTTCCCCATCCCTCCAATAAACATGATTCTTCTGCCCAGCCTGCACACTCATTCCTAGGCTGCAGTCAAGTGGCTGGAAGATGTAGCGCTCAGGGCTGGGTGTGGGGATGAGTCCCAGGTAGAGGCAACCATTCAACTCACATCCTGGGCCAGTGGCAGCCTGTCCCTCCTGTGAGAGATTTTCAGGCCTGGCTAAGTCCCTGGCAGGACTGGGAGGTAGAATCTTCCAGAAGGCCAGCTCCTAATGAGAGTGGTGAATTTGACCGAGGATGGCCTTTGGCCCTGTCCAGAGGTCTCTGGTATGGAAGCAGTGGTGTTTTTAACATGAGTGTTGGTTGGCATTCCTGAAGTCCATGCATAAGACAAACGTGAACTGAGGATGCTGTGTGTTGGGACTTCATTACTTTGTTGATGACTTGAGCGACTTCTTTGCTGAATCAGATGACGGTTTTCAATTTTCATTCCCTCAGTTTTGTGAGTTATTCACCACGTACTGAGCACAAGCTCCAGCTGTAGGATTTGCCAACTTCTATGGTAAAATACTCCCGCCTGTTTACTGTCCTTGAGGTGGAGCTGGGGAGAGATGCGTGTCCCCCACCACACAGATACAAAAGCCTTACACCCGATAGCACAGATAATAGTAATATGTACAAAAATATTTAGGAAGTGATGTGTTTTGAGTATTTGTTAATTTCATTTTTTTTAATACAACTAATGTAAGTTTATATAATTATTAACAATAGCTGTTTAAAAACTGGCTAGCAAAATTCCTGAAATTCAGCAGTCCACCCTCTACACACCATTGCGGGGGTGCAGTGTGGCTTCTCATCACACCAGAGTAGTGCCTTGCGGCCTCAGGGGTGAAGTCCTAGCTCCAGGCCAGGCCCGCCCCTCACCTCCCGCCTTTGTCTGCCCAGCGATGCCAGGCTGTTGGCTCACCTGCAACCCCTCCTGTCCTCTCCACACCACGTTTGTTCTACCTCCACAGCTGCAGGGTCCCTCTGCCTGGACGTCCTTCCTCTTGACGGTCTGTCTTCCTGAACACTCAGCTAGTGTCCCCTGGCCTTGCCATGGGCTCCACAGGGCCCCATGGGGCCTGACTTGCAGACCATCCTGCCCCTTGCTCGCCTGGCTGTGCCCTCCCAGAGGCCTGAAGTCAGCGTGAGAAGGGCTTTCTTCATCCAGAAGGGACCAAATGCACTTGCCTCCACTTTGATCTGGGTCCCTCCTTTGGAGACCGAGAGGGCTCAGCAAGCTTTTCCTCCTCTCCTCTGGTGCGCGCGCGCGCGCGTGTGTGTGTGTGTGTGAA
Organism: Grampus griseus; assembly: GCF_964374135.1. NCBI lineage: Eukaryota > Metazoa > Chordata > Mammalia > Artiodactyla > Delphinidae > Grampus > Grampus griseus. Next base: position 12,086,852 of record NC_139014.1, on the reverse strand, counting down.
GCTCACCCGCTCTGTACCCGTGGATGGTGGGAGTTGGGGGCCTGGCACCCTCAGGGTGCAGGAGCAGGCAGGGGGAGACAGGAGCAGGGCAGGTAGCAAGACAGCAGGAGATGATGAAGAAGGTTTATTGTATAAAATAAAAAGGGGCTGCCCCATCCTGGGGCACAAGGACAGAACCCACCCCACAAACTCCCCCATCAGGGAAGCCCATCCTGGGGCTGCCCTGGACCTGCCCCTGCAGCCTGAGGGAGACCCTGCTCCCTTCCGGACTCCCTGGGGGCCAGGGAAGGCTGGAGCTGTACCCCCAGGTAGAGGAGGCAGAGTGGACAGGACCCCATGGCCCCAGCACCACCCCGGGAGCAGCAGCCTCGTCCCCGTGATTCTTCCCCCTCCCCACCCACAAAACTTCCCCACAGCAGACTCGGGGACACCAGACATCTCAACACAACAGATACAGGCGCGGGCGGCTGGAGGCTGCTCCTCCAGAAGTGAGGGCTCTAGAAGACCGTGCACTTCTTCCCCGGCTTCTTCACAGGAGGCGGGCAGAGCACAGCCCGGATGGCCTCATCAAACACAGTCTTCAGGCCCCGCTGGGTCAGGGCTGAGCACTCCAGGTACTTGACAGAGCCTGGGGGCAGCAAAGAAAGAGAAGAGTGAGGGTGGCAGGCAGCACAGGCAGGCAGCGGGGGGCAGCACAGGCGGGCAGTGGGGGGCAGCACTGTGCCCCCCAGAGCGAACCTCTCCTCCCTGCACCGGCAGGCCTGTCCGTGCCCACTCACCGATCTCCCGGGCCATGGCCAGGCCCTGGGGGTAAGTGATGGGCGCTAGCTTCTTATCCCGTAGCCGCTCGATGGTGTCCTTATCGTCACGAAGGTCCAGCTTGGTGCCCACCAGGAGGATGGGCGTGTGGGGGCAGTGGTGCCGAACCTCTGGGTACCACTGTGGGGATGAGAGGCTCTGATCCCTACCCCTCGAGAGCTTTGCCCTCAGCCTGGCCCAGAGCAGGCCATGGCTCCCAAAGGCCCCTTCCTTGTGCCTAGACCCACACTTAGCCCTTCTTGTTTCACGGGGCGACCACTGGGTCTGGTAGGGGAATGACCAAGAACAAAAATACCTAGCCAAGACGCTTCCAGGCCCGTCAGGTCCTCTCAGTCAGGGCCCTTCCTTCTCTGAGAGCCTCACTCACCACCCCTACCCCACCCCTGGCCCCTCATCACCCTCTGGGCCATGAGACCTCACACCCGGCAATCTCCAAAGGACAATATGTCTCTGTAAGGCCCTCAAGCAAGAGACCCCTGCCCTCTAAGGGCAAGTCCTCTGGGCAGCTTCCTCCCCTCCCAGAAACACAACTCTGCTTCTGGCCCTTTCCTACCTTGGCTCGAACATTCTCAAAGGAGGCTGGGCTCACCAGGGAGAAGCAGATCAGGAAGACGTCCTTGGGAGAAAGGGAGAGAAGAAGGGAAGAAGAGAGGGTACCATGTAGGAATGGTCAAAGAGGCTCCGAATGGCCTCTGCTCACCCCCCCCAACACACACACACACACGCATGCACGCACACCAGGCCTTCTGGGCCTCCACCCGAGCCACCCGGCCCCTGCAGGCAGCCCTGTGGTCCCCTACAGTTTGGGGGTAGGAGAGTGGCCGAAGCCGGTCGTAGTCCTCCTGCCCAGCGGTGTCCCACAGCCCCAGGTTGACAGGCTTCCCGTCCACCATCACATTCGCAGAATAGTTGTCAAAACTGCAGGAAACAAAGTGAGAGAGATTCCCCCCCGTGTCTGGGTTCTCAGGCCTGCACAGACCTGGAGCTCTGTCAGCACCTCGCCTCACCCCGGAACCCAGACCAGGGCTACTTGGGCCCGACCTCGAAGCCCAGGGGAGCCCCGCACACAGGCGTCCATACCCTCCCCTTGCCAGCTCTGGACCCGCCCGCCTGCTCACACGGTGGGGATGTACTCTCCAGGGAAGGCGTTGGTCGTGTAACTGATCAGCAGGCAGGTCTTCCCCACGGCGCTGCGGAGAGAGGGCAAGTCCACGCTGCTCCCAGACCCACCTCAGCCCTCTGCCCAGCGAGGGCAGCCCCTCCCACGGTGCCCAGGGTGGGAACAGGGTTGCCTGCCCAGCAGATCCGCAGCGATAGAGGACCAGGGCAGGAGGGCCTCCGGGGTGGCAGAGTGATGGGTGAGGGCTGGAGCGAGCTGCCTCAGAGCCCCAGGCAGGTGCCGGGAAGGTGGCACCGGCTGAGGGTTAAGCCCAGGTGAGAGGCCTGGCCCCACCCACCGGGAGGCCAGGAGGGGCCGCTGGCTGCCGGCAGCATCAGGTGGGCCTGGGCTGGAGGCCTGCGCCCCGCGACCAGCCGGGACCCCGCCCCACCGCGTCCTCCCGCCGCTGCCCGGTCCCCCAACGCCCACGGGCCGGTCGGGGCCGCCCCGCCTGGACCCCAAGCCGGGATCCCCGGACCGCACGCCGCACCCTCCGTCCCGGCCGCGCCCCGGAGCCCCGCGCCCTGCCCAGGAGGGTCCCCGGGGCCAACCCCTCCCGGCGCGCCTGGCGCGCCAGGCCGAGCGGCCTCCGCCTCGCGCACTCACCCGTCGCCGACCACCACGCACTTGATGGCCTGCATGGGCGCGGGCCGGGCGGGCGCGGCCGCGAGCCGAGCTGCGGAGAAATGCCCGGCGCCGCAGCGGCCGCGGACCCGAGCCGAGCGCCGAGCCGAGCGGCCGGAGACAGCCGAGCGCCGCCGAGCGCCGGGCGCGGAGACAGCCGAACGCGGCCGGCATGGAGGGCGGGGGGCGCGGACCCGCCCCGAACCCGGGCCGACGCGCCTTCCAGAGAAATCTGGTGGGGGGCGGGGTCACAGGGCACCCCGCAATCCGTGTCGAGCTTGGGCAGGCCCTCCCCAGAGCCCCTGTGACCCACGCCAAGGGGCGAGGGCAGCGCAGACAGGCTGCTCCCACCCACCTGAACAGGTTGTGGTCGGTGCACACAAGGTTTCTTCTAGGGAGAGGATTCCCCGGGCCCACCGAGGGAGGGGCTGAGGCCCACCCACCCTCTAACCACGAGACAGCTGGTGAAAACTCAGGTGTTTGCAGTCACTAGAGATCCACGAGGCAGGCAGCCCCCTGCCGAGCTGCCCCCATCCCCACCTGTCTGCTGCAGTAGCTGGACCAATCCCTACCTGGTAGCAGTTAGAAGGGTGACCCAGCCACACCTGGAGGGCCTTTCCTGAAGGGCCCAAGCTTGGAGAAAAGACTGATACTGGATAAAGGCACTGGGGCCAAAAGGTATCACAAATTGCAAAAGTCTGTATTTCAGAACACCCTGGAGTGAGCGCTGGGGCCTGCGGAGCTCATGGTTGTGAAAGGTGACTGAACTGTGGTGGGTGGGGCCAGGAGAGCTCAGGCCTGCTCCCCCAGATCTCCTTCCAACATGGGTCTGTGTTCTCAGGCGCATCATTCCTTGTGATTGGGATGAAGGAGTGGGGATGGGGCTGGGGCCCTCTCCAGCCCCCTTGGCCAGCGAGGTTCTGGACCCCCCGCAGGTGGGCACTCTGGTGGTAAGCTGCAGCCGTCCTGCTCTCACATCCATCTCACATCCAGCACTGATTTTCCAAGTCACCGGCTGTAGACCCTGCCTAAAGAGCCCGGACCTACCCATGGCCTGTCCCTTGTAAAGAAGGGAGAGGCAGGCATGAGACAAAGATGTCCAACAGATGCCACCTTCCTGCCACTTTCAGACTTTCCCTGCCTCCCCTCACTTTTGGGGGCTCAAGGTCCTCAGGGGGGACCCCTGCACATAAGCCAGAACAGCATTTTGCAGGAAGCTGGCCCTTTGGGCCTCCTCATCCCGGATCCGGGCAATCTCGGCCTGCTTCAGGCGAAGCTTTTCACGGAGAGAGGCATTCTCGCTCTCCCTGTCCAGCAGTGCCTCCCGGTGGTCACTTGCGATCACTGCAAGGGAGGAAGCTCAGTGAGAAAGGGGCTCTGCGGACTGCCTGGGCTCCTGCCAACCCAGAGGTCCGCAGGGGGCCGGCAGGGTGGGGTTCGCTCGGGGTCCCCTGGGCACACACATACCCAGCCTCCCCTACCAGCACCTCCTGGAGCTGAGACCTAGGCCAAGCTCAGCTCTCCAGGCCAGCCTCCTCCTCCTCCTGTGGGATGACCCAGTAAGGAAGGCCCTGCAGAGAAGCCACAGGGGGGCAGGGGTGGCGCTCAGCTCGCCTTTCAGCTGGCGTTCCAGGGCCGCTGCCTTCTCCTTCAGCGCTTCCTGGGCTGTCAGCTCGGCTTGCAGGCGGCCGTTCTGCTCCTGCAGCTCCAGCCGCACCCTTGTCACCTCAGCCGCCTTTTCTTGGTCCTTGTTGCTCAGCTCCTGCCAGGCAAGGAGGTGGGGGGGGTGAGGTGGCAGCTGGGGGCACCAGGGGCACCCCTGGGAGCCCTCGATGTCCCGGCTACCTGCTGCAGCTCCTCCAGGCGCCGCCTCAGGCCCTCCACCTGCCGGCCAAGCTGGCTGGCCCGCGCCTGGGCATCGGCTACCACCTGCTTCTGCTGCAGGCAGGCGCTTTGAGCCTCGTCCCGAGCCTGTGCCAGCAGCCGCAGCTTCTCCTCCAGGTGAGCCAGGCGCTGCTGCTGCAGGCCCAGGAGAGGGGCTGGTGAGCTGCTTTCTGGCCTGTGGCCCTGAGCTCACGAGAGGAGTGAACCCCCCAGCCCCACCTTCAGACAAAGAGGAGCGTATGTTTGCAATGTGGAAACTGCCTTGTCACTAAAGTTATAGCATATGTTGCTCTGATGGGCTCAACTTGAATGAGGAGCCTCCCCCATGTCCCAGGCTGACGCCTCCTGCGCTCTGGCCTCTGGCCCCGCTTCCACCACGTGGCCGCAGGCTGCACATTTGGGCCAAACCCCTTCCCCACCTTGGGGCTGGAGGACATTGGCTCTTTGCGTGGGCGTGGGGGGGGCTGGATATGGTGCTGATGGGATGAGTGTCCTCGTCTAAGTTTTCTGCACCCCTGGACCTCCTGTTCCCTTGTCCCTCCCTACAGAGTCAGAAGACAGCCTTGGTCTGGCCCACTTAAGCCCAAAGGGCTGTGCAACCCAGGCAGCTCATGCCAACCCCTCAGACCTCTCTCCCCAGTGGGCGCTGCAAGCAGCGGACCGTGGCCCTGGGCTCACCTCCTCCAGGCGGACTTGGTTCTTGGCCTTGATGAGCTCCTCCTCAGCTTGGCTGCGCTCACTGAGTGCCGCGGCCTTTGCCCGGCTCAGCTCCTACACCGCAGACAGTGACCGCTGGGCCTGCCCTCTGCCCCTGCCCAGGGACCCCTTCTGGCCACACCCAGCCTCCCTAGGGGAGAGCAGAGCCTGGCGCCCAGCTCACCTCCTCCAGGGACAGCCGCACAGCCTCCAGCCTCTGTACCCTCTCCTGCATGGCCCTCTCGCTCTCCTCCAGGTGGCGAGTCATGTGCTCCACCTGCCCAGGTGTGGGGTGGGGACAGGGCTGGCACGCTGGCTCCCCAGCCTTCCCCTCTGGGACCCCCACCCTGGGGGCAGGTGAATCTTGGGGACTCTGTTACTTCCCAGTGAGGGCTGCCCCAAGTGACCTCACAGGAAGTGAGGATGGACGGCACGTCCCAGTGCTGCACAGAGCACAGAGCACATGGCAGCCTGCGCTGTGGCCCCAGCAGTCAGGGTCCCTTCTAGAAACTGGTGGGGAGGTTCTGGGTCTGACATCTACCAGGGCTGTTGGAGAAATGCCACCAGCACCCCAAGGTTGTCGAGGGAAGCCTGGCCAGGAGTGCGCCTTGGGGACACCATGCCACACCGAGGTGTCTGCAGGCCCCGATGAAGCGGAGAGAGCAAAGGCCAGACGACACAACTAATGAGGCACCTCCTTGAAGCGCAGGTGTTCCGCGTCCTCCAAGCTCTGCCGGGACCTCTTCTTCTCCAGTTCCAGGCGTTCTGGAAGCACAGGGGAAGAGCGTGGGTAGGACTCCTCTGGGGGCCTTGGTTCTCAGGACCCAGTGGCAGGCCTGTGTGTGCCCACCTTCAGCCTGGACAGCCCGCATCTTCAGCTCAGCTGCCGTGTTGGTCAGCTCCTGCCTGGTCAGGAATAGCTGATCCTGCTGAGATTTCACTTTCCGCTCCAACTCGTCCACCTGGAAAACCGGCACTGAGGGAGGGAAGCTTTGGCCCCTTCCCTGAAGCCCTGCCCCAGGCCTTCCAGGGACCTGCCCCCACACCCTGCCCCCATACCTGGTTTTGCAAAAGCAAGTTCTTTTCATTGGCAGCAGACAAGTCTCTGAGGAGCTTAGACTCCCGCTCTGCAGCTTCCTGGGGGTCAGATGGGGAAAGGGCACCACTGGACACCTGCCACCACGCACCGCCTGCCTACCCCACACCCAACCACCTGCCCATCCAGCCCTCCCTGCCCACCTGCTGCTCCAGCCTGTGCTCCTTTGCCTGCCTCTGTGCCAGGCTCCGCTGTTCCTGCTCTGTGGTGGCCAGGAGCTCCCCCAAGTCCTGGGCCTTCTGCTCTGACAGAGCCAGGGCGGCCTCAGCCATCTGCAGCCTGCAAGGAGGGAAGGGCTAGCCCCACCCCATCCCTCCTCTAGACTCTGCTAAGTCCTTGCTGTTCTCACTCTTGCCAGACTATTACCCCAGCTAGCGCCCACCTCCTCCAAGAAGCGTTCCCAGGTTACCATCCCAGCGGTCCCTCCACCTCCTTTGTACGCTGGGGACTCGAGTCCTCGTCTGGACAGTCCTCCTCTGCCCTGTGGGCAGGTCTCTAAAGTGTTTTGAAGCCTCCGCACAACCCCGTCCTACCCTCTGCTCCTCCTTACTTGGCGTCCTACCCTCTGCTCCTCCTTACTTGGCCTTGAGAGCGTTGATGATGGAATGCCTCTCGTTCAGGGCTTCCTGAAGCTGCCCCACGCGTGCTGCCGACGCCCTGTGGGCACAGACGAGGGTTCAAGAGACCCAAACCCTGGCGCCCTCTGGGCCCCTCCCTGCGGCAGCTGCTGCTCCTCACACTCACGCCACCTCCAGGTGTGGGCTGAGGAAGTCGCGGTGCAGCCTCTAACCCTCCAGCCAACTCCCTCAGTAAACACACCCCACAACCTTGTTCACGGGCAGGCGACGAGGCTCACGTCAGGTCACTCCAAGGCCAGAGTGAGGACCCGAAGCCCGGGTACCCCCAGCGCACCACCTCCCTGCCCCCTGGCCCTGGGGCCACACTCACTTGCTGCTCCTGACCATCTCTTCTCTCTGTCTGTCGATCGTCTCCATCAAGTCCAGAAACTGGGGACAGAGCCAGCCAGAGCCCGGTCAGGGCCCAGAGCCCGCCCACTCCCCACCGTCAGCGGACAGGAGGGCAGACATCCACTGAGGCGGCAGGACACGAAAGGGCTCAGCCTCATCCAAAGGGAGAGTGGCTCCCACGCAGGGAGGCCCAGAGGGGAAGCCCACCTACCCGCCCACCCAGCCAGAGGGCATCAGAACAAGAGGCTGCCTCCCAGGCCTGGCTACTGGCTGCTTGGAGAGGCTCCAGGGCCCAGAAGGAAGGAACAAGGCCATGGCACGGGGGCTGAGGGGGGCCCTTTGTCCATACAGCCAGGGCGGGGCTGGGGTCGGGGCGAGGCCCTGCAGTCAGAGGCAGCACTGTCCTCACCTGTTTGGACTTCTCTTCCCGGAGGTGCCGCACCTCCTTGCTGAGCACGTGGGCGCGGGCCTGGCTTTCCCGGAAGGCGGTCTGCCGGTCCTGGTTGTGATCCATGGCTTGCTCTGTTGGAAAGAGCCAAGTTGTCTACCGGGAGGCCGAGCCCCAGGAGTGGCCAACGGCCAGCCCAGCCCCATGCCCAGAAGACACTGCGCGAGGTGGTATCTCACCCCACAAATCAGACCCCTCAGTGCACTAGCAAGTGAGGGGCTCAGAGGGGGCAGGGGTAGGGACAACAGTGAAGCCAGGAGCCTGGGAGGGGGAACAGGCACACGGGGAGAGGTGGGGAGGCTGCTCAACTGCCAGAAAAGGTGGGCATTTGGGCTCCGCCCCAAAGGCCAAAGGCCAGCGTGTGACGTTTAAGAGGTGAATGGTGTGCTCAGCTCCCATGCTCTGGAAAGGTCCAGGCAGCATGTGGAGAGAGGCCAGCCCGAAGTGGCCACAGTGCCAACTGGGGTGACTCAGAGGCAGGCCCAAGAACCAAGTGGGAGAGGACGTGCGTTGGGCAGACCCAGCAGGTGGCGACGTCACACTAGATTGCAACCCGGGCTCGGGCCCTTGGGTGGCTGGCGCTGCCGGTGGGACAACGAGCCACGGGGAGTGCCAGAGTGCTCAGTGGGCTTGGGGCTGAGGAGTCAGGGTCATGACAGGCGGAGACCGTGGTGCGAGGAGGGTGAGGCGCAGCACCAGGCAGTCGGCACTCTGCAGGCTCCCGCCGCTGCCTTTTCTTCCCTGGAGCCTGCTCTCACTTCCTCTGTTTTTAACATGCTACCATCGTGATGCCGTGTTTACTTGTTCTGGCCCAAGCCACCCCTCCCTCAGTGGCTGAGTCTCTGACACAGGGAATCAGCTCTATGTCCTGCTCCAAACAGTGCAAGCCACCAGCGGCTCCATGTGCCCGTACCCACGGCTCTGAGGATGTCACCGGGGATGCTGTTCCCAGCCAGCTCCAGCTTCCACAGGGTTCTGTTGCTGGGGAGACAGTTTACCAGGGCGCGGCCCCCCAGGAGGCCGATGTGATTCCAGCGCAGGTCTGGAGGGAAATCTGGTGTTGCCAGATGGAAAGCACGGGGCGGGGGTGGGAGGGCTGGCCCAGCCTGGAATACTGGTACTCCCCCCGCGATCGGCCACAGATCAGGAGCCCAGCTCAGCGTGCCCCTCCTCTCCCACCCCCACCCTTCTGGGAGAGGACAAAGGAAGCAGTGGGAGGGCTGAGGAAGCGATGAGATGCAACCCCTCCCCCTTCCCCCCCAGACCAAGACCTCCTGGCCCGGTCTGAGGACGAAGAGGCCAGTGCTGGCGGCCTCACCAAGCTGCTGGAGGCTGGTGTTGCTCTTCAGGGCCAGAGCCAGCTCCTCGGCACCCTTGTGGCTGATCTGGTTGTTGCGGAGGTCCAGCTGCCGCAGGGCGCCATTGGCTGCCAGGGCCCCGCAGAAGGCCGCGAAGGCTTCTTCCCACGTGCCCAGGCTGTTCCACTCCAGGGTTAGGCTGCAGGAAGGGTGGACGTGAGGTGCGTGGCCCCGAAGGCTCCCATCCTGCTCCCATGGGGTCCAGCGGGCTTGAGGAGGGGCACAGGCTTGGGTGTCTCTGGCAGAAAGGCTGGAGGCGCGTGAGTAACTCATACCCGCCTACTCCCCACCACGGAAGACCGGCATGAAGGCGTGAACTCTCATGTTGCAGAACCGTGTCCGCTGGAGCCAACCCAGAACCACGCAGAGAGAGAGCGGGGGCTCGGGGGAGAGCGGGGGCTGGGACCGCCACCCTACCTCTGAATGGACTTGTTCTGTCGGAGGAGTTTTGCCAGTGCCTCGGCCCCTGAGGCGCGAAGGTTATTGCCCTAGGACAGGAAGAGGCCAGCAAGTCACTCCCCGGCATCCTGAGCTGGGCTCTGAATACCCTCGCCAGGCGTCAGGCGTCAGGCGGTGGGGGAGGCCATGGCGAACGGAAGGTGTGGCTCCTTTCAAATTCTGCTTTCCCTGCCCGCAGTGGCCTCCTAATGCAAGCTATTTCAGTTTGCTTGTGAGAACATTCTGGAACTCACGTTCCTGCCCTCAGAACACCGACACGCGTGCGTGAGACCATGAGCAAATGGTGCGGAGCCTGTGTGCTAAGAGTGCTTACAGACACAGTCTCCGGCCACCATGCAGACCCCTGGTCGCCAGGACACCTGTATCTTCTCTACTCCTGCTCTCAGGTGGCACGCCCCTGAGTGCAGATCCACCCACCTTGAGATCCAGAAACCGCACGATGGTGTTGACACACAGCCCCTGCAGCAGCAGCACGGCCCCTGTAAGAGAGCAGGGCAGTCACCCTCCACCCCTGGTGTCTCCGTCTTGGGTCAGCTCCCCACACATAGGGGAGAGACGGCTGTCCCAGTGGCCCCCACCAGCCAAGGTTCATGCCAAAAAGGAGTCACCCCACTCCTGTGTCAGGTTTGAAACATCCGCCAGGTGTGGAGTCGGGTGGCTCACCAGCACAGCGGGACTCTCCTAAGTCAGGGGACACTAAGGCTTTCCCATTACAAAGAGAAACTGACTTCTGCTCCCGGGTTCCAGAGAGGACGCTGCTGCTGCTTTATGACAGTAAAAGGGAGTAACCTCACAAAGAAGAGATCGGGTGGGACTGAGTTCTCTGCTAGAGATGCTAAGCACCAAGGACTGTGGCACGTGCAGCTAATAAGCAGCGGAGCAAAAAGAAGCCAGGGGAGCCCGGCCCCAACACTGAAGTTGGAAGGGCTGCCCTGGGCCGCCGGCCCTTGGTGCCCACCTTCCTCACTCAGCATGCAGTCACTCAGGACGAGCTCCGTCAGCAGTGCCTCCTTCTGTAGCAGCTTGCCCAGAGCCCTGCAGGTGTCCACTGTCAGGCTCTGTGTGGCCAGATCCAGCCGGCTCTGCGGCAGCTGGTGCATTTGCTGCAGAACAGTCTCCTGGGGCTCGGCCCCACTCTCCTTGCACAGCCGGCTGTAGGTGCGCCGGAACTCCTCCATGTCCCTGGGGTGCAGGAAGGGCTTCCCGGAAAGCGCCTAGACAGGCCTCACCAGGAGCCAGCTGGGACCGGGAAACCGGGGAAGGGCAGTACGGCAGGGCCTCTCCCCTGGGGGCCTTCAGAGAGCCCCCGGCAGCTCAGTGGGGGCACAAAGACTCTAAGTCTTCAGCAGCCAGGAAAAGAGGCGCAAACTGAGTTGGTCCAACAGGCGCGAGGCCCCAGGAGGGCAGGGGCGGGTGATTCTCAGCGGACCGCTGAAGCCTGGGACCGAGGAGGTGGGACGTCCTCGGGGGCGTGGCCTCCAGCGGCGGGGCCGGTCCGTCCGGACGTCGCCCGTACCCCTGGGCTCCGGGCCCGATGCCCCAGCCCTCGCGCCGCTGGCCCCCCGCTCGCTCGTCACGGCCGCCGCGCTCCTCAGTATCCAGGAAGAGCAGGGAGCGTCGGGAAGACCTGGAGGAAACTACAACTCCCAGGAGGCTTTGCGGAGGAGGGGCGCTCACCGCGGGCTAGTGAAGGCGAAGGAGCGGGCGCGCGCGGAGGGTCCATTGGCTGGAGGCGGGGGGCGGGGCTCCAGAAGGCGCGCTCTTTGTCGATTGGTTGGAGTCGCGAGGGAGGGTCTCCGGAGGGCGCGCTCAAGGTTCATTGGCTGGGGACGCGGGGGCGGGGCTCCGGAGGGCGCGCACCTTGGTGGCGGTCATGGAGGAAATCGGCGCCGGCTTCCGGAAAGTGAGAGAGGGCCTGCTGGCGGGGCGGGCTGGGGGCGCGGGGCGAGGCCGCCGGGGCGGGGGGCACGCGCGGGTCCGGCGGGGACGCTGCGGCCCGGTCCCCTGAGTGACCCACGTGCGGATCCTGAGCCAGCCCCCGCGCTGCCGTCGGGTGCCTTATAGGGTGAGCCCATTCCCAGAATCTGGCAATGACCCTCGTCCTGCACACCTTTCGTCCTCCGTGGATGGGATCCCGCGGCCGGGTAGCGGAAGGTTGGGTAGGCAGCCTGGTCTGCGGCAAGAGGGAGAGGGTCTGCAGAAATCGGGCAGGGGTAAGTGCCAGCACAAATGAAGGGAGACTCAGAGAGGAGCCTGGGCTCCCGCCCCGCGGCTCCGGGATCCGCAGGACTCACCCTAAAGAATTTAGCGTAGAGCACAGTGCGGCCCAGCTCGCGGGTAGTCTCGGCGCCTGCGTATTCTAAAGCTTCCTTTTGGCCTGTTTCCTATCACACCAGCCCTGTGCTTTGCGTCTCACTTGAGCCAGGCTGGCTTCGTTGCCTGGTGTGTACGTGGCTCTACAAGTGCTTTTCTTAGCAGCACACCCAGCACAGTCAGGCACTGTTACATGCACTTGAAATGGATTAGCCCGTGTAATGCTCAACACCATAGGAGATGGGTACTGGTACTACCCCCACCTGCCAGTGGGAAAGAGGCAGAACTAGAGTCAAACCCAGGCCATCCGCCTCCAGAGTCAGCCCCTTTGCTCTGCACCTGGCAAATGGGGCTCTGGGTGGGTGGGTGGTGAGGTCAGCTGCCTCCCACACCCCGCAGGCTGTAAGTGGTCTGAGTCTCACATTGTTGCTCTGTCTTAAGGTTAGGTGACATTGAGCCCTTGATATCAGGCCTTTGTGGGCAGGAGGGAGAGTCTCAGCCCCTCATGAGTACTTGTCCAGCCAGTCCCCAGTGGGTGTTCTCTTTCTATCACCCAGAATCGTCACTCTGCCCTGGCCTACAAGGGGTATATAGTGTCAAAGGGAAAACCACCGAGGCAGGGGGTTGTAGGAATCCTCCACTGTAACAGCTGCAGAGGGGAGCACTGGGCTGGGCCTCCTTCATGCAGTCCTGCACAGCTCTGGAGCCCTCACCCTCAGAGGGCTCTGGCCAGAGCTGGGGTTATGGTCATTACCCATGAGCAGGGCTGTCCCCGGGGAGGGGGAGGGGTCGTGGTGCCCCCACACAGTGGGGCAAAGGCTGACCACATCCCAGGTCCCATCCTACCCTCTGCAAGTTTAGGGAACCTCCGCTCCCAGCTGGTGCTGACTGCTTTAGTTATCACGGCAACCCCATGCAGCTGCCCCCCAGCAGCAGCCTGGTTGATTTAGCTCTTCCCCAGGGTCTGGGAGCTGGCGGATCAGTAGAGCCTTCTGTGCCTTTGCTGGTACCTTTCAGGTACACAGCAAGGAGGGCCAGCAGGTGGCGCCAAGCTCACGTGGTCACTGCTGGGAGGATGAGGCTGCTTCTTTGGTGCTGCCCCAAGTGACTGGTGACGAGCTCTTACCCTCCTGAGCCAGGGCTTCGTCAGGGTCCGCTCCCTCCACTCTGCTCTCCAGCTTTGCTGAGCTGCACTGGGTGAGGCAGTGCCATCTCCGTGGCTAAGGCTAGAGGCCTGGTGGGTCCCCAGCTCACCTTCCCTGCACGACACCCAGTTTCTCCTGGGCACCCACTGCTGCTGTCCTCCCGCCTCCCCTGGCGCTCTGCTGGCTCCTCATTCGCAGCCTCTTCTGGCTGGTCCCTGCCCTCAGCAACCTCCCTTGGTCCACCCACGTGCTGCCACCTCCCAGATCCTCATCGCCAGCTTCAACCATCTCTGAGTTCCAGCCACCCAATGGCTGCTCTGCTTGGACACCTCACGTGTGTCCCTCATGCAACATGTTCCAAGCTGAGCTCCTGAGATGCTGATCCCCAGAATCTATATCCGCTTAGTGGTGCCATACTTTGGGGCTCAAGCCTCTCCCTTGAGGAGTCTTGGCCTGGGCCCGCCCTTGTCCCATCCTCATTGGTCAGGAAGTCCTGCAGATAGTCTGGGCCCTGCCCCCTACCTTGACTGCCCATTGACCGAGGAGCCGGGCCCCTCCCCAGCTCTGCGGTTCCCACAGTGCCCTTCCCCATTACAGGAAGATCCCTTTCCACGTGTCGTGTCCTGTCGTAGGCTCCAGGGAGGGACCTGGGATGGAGCTGACCCAGTGCCCAGAGCAGGGTCTGGCAAAGCCGGGCGGCATTGGTGGTGTGGACAGGCCTGTAAAGGGGCCCAGTGTGGGGAGAGCACCTCGTCCCTGGGGGCAGGAGCACAGGACTGCTCTGGATACCATGAGGACTGGAGCCCCAGAGAGCGGCAGGCAGGCACCTGGGCTGCTCCCACCGGTCTGCCACTTGCATCTAATTTCTGGTCCTCCTGGAGGCACTCAGAGAGGTTTCTCCCCACTGCCTAATCTCCCCATCCTGCGAGAGCCCCACAGACAGCATTTCCAGCCAGAAATTACAACCCCGTCCCATCCAGAACTAAATGCCTAAGGGGTGTGCAGCAGAGGGGCGGGGGCGGTGGCTCACTGACGCCCCCTCCGTCCCTCAGGAGCTGGTGAGCAAGCTGCTGCACTTGCATTTTAAAGACGACAAGACCAAAGGTGTGTGAAGGGGAGGGTGGGGGGGGCGGTGGCCGGGGACTGCTGGGCACCCGGGACCCTGCACTGCACCTCTGCAGGGGCCAGAGCCTCAGAGAGGACTGGGCCAGACGGAGGGCTGAGGTCACCGGCAAGAGCGTGAGGTCAGCAGCAGTGAGGGCAGAGTGGGGCAGCAGGGAGAGGGTGTGTGTCTGTAACCTTCTCCCTTCACCTTGCAGTCAGCGGGGACGCGCTGCAGCTCATGGCCGAGCTGCTCAAGATCTTCGTTGTGGGTGAGCAGAGGGACCCAGCAGTGTTCTCTAGTATCCCACCCAGGCCCGTCCGGATCATTCACGACCGCTTTGCATTTTATTTTTCAGTGGGGTAACCAAGACACATTTTTCCAGTTTTTCCCCAAGCACCTAAGCTCCCTGTCCCTGAAAAGCTCCGTGTTTCAGAGGCCCCAACCTCAGCCTTCTGAGCTGTCGGCTGGCACGGGGGTGGGCCAGCAGCCAGGGCTGAGGCCCACGGGGTTTAGGGTTCAAGGCCCCCCAAGCCTTCTCTGCCTCACTTCCCTCCTGCATCACGGCAGAAGCGGCCATCCGCAGCGTCCGGCAGGCCCAGGCAGAGGACCTGGCCCAAGTGGACGTGGAACAGCTGGAGAAGGTGCTGCCTCAGCTGGTAGGTGCACCTCCAGGAACAGGGCCTGGCCCAGGAGACGGGGGTGGGGGGGTGGCTACATCCACGAGGCTCTGAGCGCTCCTCTCCCCCACAGCTTCTGGACTTCTAGGGGTTTCCACCCTCACTGTGGCCACCGCTCCACGTCACGGCCTCTGGCTTCAGACAGGACAGGAGCTGCTGATCCCCCAAGGTTCTCCTCCAGCTCCCAGGATTGGCCGGGTGCCAGCAAAGCACCACTCTCTTCCCCCTGTCATCCCCTCTGCCTGCTGCTGATGGCCGGGATGCAGCAGATAGAGGGGTCACTGACAGGATGAGGGTCCTGCACCTGGGTTGGTGCCATCCCCTCACGCCCCCCGCCCTCAGGACAGCCGAGCACCCACCGGTGTGGGAGAAGCACTTGGTCACCGGGAAGCAGGTGCGGGAGACCCGCCTGCCTGAGCAGGTAGCCTGTGTGTCCTCCACAAACAAGCAGAGCGGTGTGGTTCTCCACCGACATCAGAGCTTGTGTGCCACCTTCTAGCCGTCTGATGCTCCCTCAAAAGATGCTTGCCTGAGCTGTGTATTTGTTCTCACAAAGCAACGTCAGTAAATCAGAGCCACCTCCCCAGGCACAGCCTCCTGTTGCCATTAATCACCCAAAGTCAAGTTGCTTCAAAGCTGGGAGAGGACAGAATAACAAACAGCATGTGTGAGTGCCCTGCTGTGGGCCAGGCTCAAGAGGCTGTGAAATCGGAGCCCTCGCACGTGTGGCTGCTCGCCTGGGACGGTGCCTCTGCCACAGGGCTGCCTGAGTGTGGTGTGCCACCGGCCCGGCAGGGGTGCTGGTGGGGAAGGGGGAGCCACGCCAGCGGGAAGGACCACCGGTCCCAGGGCCACAGGGCCAGGCAGCTCAGAGCTGCTTGGGAGCCGCTAGAAGCCCAGTCGGGAGGCCTGGCTGCCCTCCCCCCCCCAACACAGTACCCACCTCCCACCAGTTCTGAAAGCTGCTGGGACTCATCAGCCCAGGACAGAAACACCCAGAGGGCCCTGGGCCCAGTGACCATGGGGTCAGGACTCTCACAGAGCTGGAGGACCTATTCCACTGGGGAGGGACGTCTGCCCCTGCTGCCACGGGCACCCAGGAGCCCCACCCCCATGCCCAAGGATGGCATGGGTGGGGGGCCAGCCCTCCCTCCCTAGTTTAGCCCCGCTGGCCCCTTCTCGCACCCGTTCCCCGCCTCTGCCCCCCACTCCCCTCTCCCCCCTCCTGCAGGGAGTCTCAGGGCTTCAAAGCTCTGGGCGCATGTGGAAGTCATTAGACCTGAGGGGAGAGGCTGGCGACAAGTGCCAGAGCCCGTGCCCCACAGCCACTTTGAAGTGCGCTCAGATGGTGGGGCGGGCGGGGCACCGGGAAACCCCAGGCCAGCCCTGCCCGGTCCCACCGCAGGGTGGGGGCTGCGTCCGCCCCTCTCCTGCCAAGGGCTGGGGGCCCAGCCTGAGATGCAGCCAGGCAGGCGATGCCTGGAGGTCCTTCTCCCTGAACTCGTGTCCTGCCTAGAGGAGTCGTCATGAACAACATCAGTGAAGTAAAAACCAAGGGGCAGGCGGTTCAGGGCAGACACCTGTGCCCTCGTTAAGGAGAACAAGCCCCAGCAAGCAGCCTCCCAGGCCCACGTCACCGTCCAGCCAGGCTGGAGGCCCGCGGCTGGGGACGCGGCGCAGGGGCAGCAGCAGGAGGAGGGCCGTGGGTCAGAGGACCGAGGGCCTCTGCCCTGGAAAGGACGACAGGAGGGTCTCAAGAGAGGCTTGCATGTTTATTCCCGCTCAGGGTGGGCAGGGGTCCTGTGGCTGGCAGAGTGGCACCTCTGGGCTGGCGGCTCTCACCTCTTGCTGGCTGCAGCGCAAACACATGGGATGACCTCTGGGCCCTGGGCTCCCGCCCAGCAGCCCCTCCCTGCCCGGCCACCCCCCATAGTACCTGGCAGCTTCAGCCACTTGGGCACCTTGCCCAGACCCCTCCTCACTGGCTGGGCCGTCCCAGGGCTGGGCTCAGGGGGGCCCACTGCCCCTTCTTCAGCAGTTGGCTCCAACTCAACGGGCGCAGGGTCAGGGGCTGGTGGCGGGGGTGGGGTTCCAGCAGCCCTGGACATGGACCTGAGAACAAAGGCCGAGGTGCCAGATGGTGGGCACTGTGGCAGCGGGCTCTCCCCACCCTCTGTGGACACTCACCTGGCCACCAGCACGTCAGCTGCAGACGGGGAAATGGTGTGTTCCAGCAGCGTGGGCTCCAGGTAGATGCCTGCAGGAGGCCCAGCCTACCCTCAGGCCACAGAGAATGGGGTGCCCCTGCCTACTGCTGCTCTGCTCTGGGAGGGGGCGTGACCCAGCCTGAAGCCCCCAGGAGAAGGGTATGGGGTATCGGGGCCACAGGTCTCCCTCCCAGACCCGAAGTCCCCTGCTCTGGGGCGTCTGATGAGCTGGGATGTGCGGCCCGGGGCTGGTCAGCAGCGGTGGGCAGAGGGGGGCCCCACCCACCTGTTGGCTCCTCAGGTCCAAAGTGCACAAGGGCAGCAGGGAAGAGGTTTGCCTGCAGGGAGGACAGAGGAGAGCTCAGGGACCAAGTGGGCACCGTGGAGGACGGCAGAGAGGGCCGCACTGCACTTCCATGCTGGCCTCATGGGTGCTGCACCCATAAGGCCCAGGGCTCCGCTGAGGGCTACGGCCCTACCAGGCCCCTCCCACCGTGCAGTCCACTGCCCAGCTTCACCTATTCCTCCTCTGGCACCAACCCCAGTGCAAGCCAGGCCAAGGCATCAGACCATCGAATCCTAGGGCCAGCCCCAAACACCAGCTGAACAGGAAGTTCTCGTGGTGTGTGTGCTCTGGCATTTTTACCTACCTCCCCTTCCTGCCCAGTAACCGGGGTAAACAGTTGACAGTCTGAAGGTGGGAACTAAGCTTGGAAGCCCCCGCCCTCAGCAGAGACTGCAGGAGGTCAAGAGGTCAGAGGAGATGCAGACTCACACAGAACTGCATGGGTGGGGGCATGGGGCACAGCCCACCATGCCCCCCACTCCCCTCCCTCACCTGTGCTGCCCAAAGAACAGAGTGCAGGAGTCGGGGGCACTCCATAGGGACTGACATATGAGCCCAGGTGCACTGGAAGCAGCTAGACTGGAGACAGGAGCACCAGGGGAGGGACCCTCAGTGGCCCCGGCACAAGGGGAAGGCGGGGGGGGGGGCCTCTGGGAGCCAAGCTGCTTTGGGAGTCCCAGGCTGATCGGTGCCTCCAGGCCTACTGCCTTGACCCAAAAGCCCATAGGTGGGTTCCCTGACTCGGCACTGGTCTCGCTTGATAAGGAAAAGCCAGTGCCAGCCAGCATCAAGCCTGTCCTGCAGGGTGGGTGTTGCACTGGGGTCCCCACACCCCTCCCGGAGGCCTGTCCATGGGGGTGGTGGTGCAAGATTTCTGCTCAGGACTGGCTCCACCTGCGCAGGTGTGGGACAAGGATACATCACGTGGCCCCCGAAACGCCCCCGGAGGCCTCCCAGGTAGGGGGCTGGACTGTGGTGCAGAGTCAGGGCTGTTGCAGAGGATCCCGAAGCCCTCCAGTGTCGTAACCTGCCTCTATTCCCGCCTCTGCACCCGACGAGGACCATGGCTGTAAGCCCCAAAGCTGGCCTGAGCCAGCAGGAAGGCCACCGCCCAAGGCTCTGTGTCCTTAGCCCTGGAGGAAGGGCCACTGCTGCCAGCTGAGCGCATCCTCTCTGCCCAGCTCTGAGCTCCTGGCGTCTGGGCGGGGAGTATTA
Source organism: Grampus griseus (assembly GCF_964374135.1). Lineage (NCBI taxonomy): Eukaryota > Metazoa > Chordata > Mammalia > Artiodactyla > Delphinidae > Grampus > Grampus griseus. The sequence goes on along the minus strand of NC_139014.1, from coordinate 12,068,333 downwards.
ATAAGAGGAAGCTTCAAAGGCCAGGCCTAGGAACGCTGAGATTGCAGTTGAAGCTGAGGGACAGAGAAGGGCTGTGAACACTCTGAAACCCCACTGTGATGCCTGGAATGATAGCCTGGTGCGGGGAGATGGGCTGCAGGGTGGAGGGCAGCCCCAGGGCCCTGGAGGCACTGGAAGCTGGGGGCGTGGGGAGAGAAACACAGGTAGGACAGTGCCTCAACCTTTCTAGGGTAGCACAGTGAAGCCAGACCCTGACCCGGCCAACCCGCCAGGCACTGGGGCCACCCACCCGGCTGGGCCGTCTGGGAGCTGCAGAGCTTGAAGTCTTGAAGGACCCATTTGGGCCCCTCGAGGCAGCTCCTCTTGAACCTGGCCTCCCTGCCTTTCCTCAGCACCTGCTGGAAGCCCCCTACCTGCCAGCCTGTGTCTCAGGGAATCCCATTGGAAAAGGGGTGAGTGGACGGCACAGAAGACCACCATGACCGCCAGGAGGGAGGGTGTACCCCTCTGCTCAGGCTGACGAGGTCTACATGGATCGTGGTGGTCTTCAAGGCCCACTAAGGGTGATGGAGGGGCTCTGGGCGAGGCAGTGGTGGGGGTGGCTGAGACAGGAGCCGAGTGAGCTCCCTGAGGCTTGGGGCAGAACCAGCACTAAGGGGGCTCAGTCCCAGGAAGCAGGTACGACGTGGGGGGTTGGGGACCTTTGTGTCCACGGACTGGGTCCTCTGCATCCTCCCATCCTTGGCCTCACCCTTTTTTGGCCTCTCCCAACGAATAGTCACTCTGACCTGATCCAGTGGCCAAAAAGGGCACTGGGCTGCCATCCCCCACACCCACCGTGAGCTGTCACTTTCTGGGGCGCAGGACCAGCCTCCGGGCAGCCTCCAGGGCAGCCGGCAGCCAGAACGCGGCCCTGCCAGGGACATGAAAGCCAGCAGCTTCCGCGCCCGCGCCTGCTCACCCGCAGGAGGGAGGAAGCCTTCCTTCCCTGAGCCCTGCCAGCTCTCTGATCGCGGGCGGGCAGGGACGCCACTCCGAGCAGAGGCCCCACGGCTCCAGGGCGAGCTGACGGATGAAAGGAGACGGCTGCTGGTAGCGGGGGCAGAGTGTCACCAGGAATCAGGCCACGTGGGCGGGACAGGCAGCACCCCAGGGTTCCTAATTGGAGGGGGGTGCCTGGACGCTGGCCCCTCTCCATCCCAAAGCATCTTCCAAATTCAATGTTTATCAACAGGCTGGCCAGCGAGGGAGAGTGGGGAGGGAGGGAGGGCGGGTGGGGATAGAGGAAGGAGGCCCAGTGCCTCTGGGGCTCCCGGGGGGCTGCAGAAGGGGGCTGAGAAGGGGGAGTGGGGGCGGGGGAAGCACCCTGCTCCCCCCAACCTTGACTCCTTTCCTTGGTGGGCTTCCAGCCTCTCTGCTGCTCTGGCCCCATCCCCCCATGACGGTGGCAGTCCTGAGCAGCAAGCAGACCCCCTTGCCCCAACTAGACCTCTGCAGGGCCTGCTGGCCACTCAACAAAGGCCAGCCTCTGTTACTAATTAAAATATCTGAAGACACTTTAAGAGGAAACCATTAGGCTAGAGGGCTGGGGAGGCCTCAGGCTGCTCTCCTGGGGTGAAGGGACAGGACATTCCTTCTTGCTCTGGACTGCGGCCCAGCAGGGCACCGGATCAACGCTCCTCACCCTGGGAGCTCTAGGGGCCTCCAGCTAGCAGGGAGAGCCCACCACGGCATTCCCAGAGGAGGCCACAGGGCCCAGGGGAAAGGCAGGGGCAGGGCAGCAGGCCTGGCAGCAGCCCCTCCCGTCTGGGCAGCTGGCCACCTGCAGCCGAGGCCTCTGACCCTTGGCCCTTAAGGGGTTCCCCTAAGCAGCCCCACCTGCCAGCCCCTTCTCATCCAGACCCAGGGGCAGTCCTGGCTCAGGACGGTGGCAGCCAGCCGGGCAGGCCCATCCCCACCGGGGCAGGAGGCAGAGGAGGCTGGAAAGCCCCCAAACTGACTTCAGCAGCACCCTGCTCCCTCCTAGTCCACCCTCTAAAAGGCCTTATCATACTCCCGACTGCGGCCTCACGCTCCCTCCTGGGTAGGTGCCCCTCCCGGGCCAGCCTAGCAGCACCCACCAGCCAGCCAGCCAGGCAGGCAGTACCTGAAAGAGGGTCAGCGTGTGGTCGTCCAGGATGGTTTTTGGAGGAGCAATGACTGCGGAAAGATGGTTGTCTGCGCCAGGAAACGCCTCACGCCCCCCATCACCCCCCCATCCCTTGCCCATGCACCCCCTGCCCCAGGACAGGCCTGAGAGTGAGCATGAGGCCTGGGCCATAGGCCTCAGCTAAGGAATTTCTGAAGTACTCCTCAGCTCACATCCCCCTGTCCATCACTCTACCGCTGCAAAAACCCAGCAAGAAGCTGGGAAGAGGGCCTCGGGCAGACTCACCTGCAAGGGGACACCTGCCCTTCACAGTTCCCTGTGCAGCCCTGCGGCCTGACCCTTCACTACCCAGACGCCCTCCAAAGGAAGCCAGCAGCTCGCCCCTGTGCCCCCAGCCCCTACAGCTCCTGGCCAGGTGGGAAGCAAAGGGCACAGGGGCGCTGAGCAGGGTCAACCTCCCTCTCCAACTTCCCCAGTCCCGGACTCATGCTCAGACACCGGCACAGGACCTGCCTGCCCCATGATGCTGTTTCTGTGGGAAAAGCTGCTTCAAGCCCCAACTGGGAGGTGCCAGGGCTGCTGAGCAGGAGGTCCCAGAAAAGCACTTACACAGGTAGAACGGCAGCTTGGGGTTGCCCAGGTGGCTCCTCACGAAGTCCCGCAAATCCCCCACTGCAGGAGGAAGGGTGGGGTGAGCAGGGATCCCACACTCAGACCCACTCCAGGGCCGGGCCCCCTCTGCAATGGGACGGGAGCCAGGTCCAACCTGTGTGCAGACCCGCTCCCCAAGGTCACCAAGAACCCCACTCAGAACTGGTGGCACTGCTGCCTTCCTTCCAGGTGAGCTGCAGCCCCAGGCCAAAGACCCCGCTACTGGGTGTGGGGGAGACCTGGGTCCACCCTTCTCTGGGTGCCCCTCTGTCCCACCCATGCTCAGAACAGATGGGTGCACGGGGCCACCCAGTCCCACGGGTACTGCCTAGCTGGTCTGCCGAGCCTCCAACGTGAGCCGGTCCCCAGCCCTGCACCCGCTGCCTGCCCCATGGCCCAGAGGGAAGGAGCCTGGAAGAGCTCACAGGGCGCCCCCACCCTCCCGGACGCCCAGACGGGGCTGCTCACCGGTCTCGCTGGGGCGGAAGAAGCCCTGCAGGATGTAGCGGTCAGGAAACAGGACCCTCAAGACCACCTAGGCCAGGACAAGCCAGCTTGTCAACAGGACAGCTCGAGTCCAATCCAGGCGTCCACACCCCTGGGCCCACGATGGCTAGGTCCCCCGGCCACGTCGGGCCAGCACCCCCTCACCTTGGCTGCCCCCTAACGCTCCCGGCCCCATGGGCTGGACACAAGGACCAGTCAAGTACCCACGTGCACTTGTGAAAACACACTGATGTTTTTCATCTTAGAATGGGGCTGCCTGGCTCATTAACGAACCACGGCCGTGTAGGCCTGGGCTGAAGTACAGGAGACCATGGCCAGTGGCTTGTGGGCTGCAGAAGCCGCAGGAGGCCCCAGTGCAGAGCCATGTGCAGACCACCTCCCACCCAAAGGTACCTTAGGGTAGCGCTGCAGCTTCTCCTTCATCTGAGCCTCTCTGAAGGCCTTGGTCACCAAGGGGGCTTCTTCCAGGCGCTTCCTGGGGTGGGGGGGTGGGGTAGGGGGTGGCAGTGGTGAAGGTCCCAGGTCTCCCCAACCAGAGCAGAGGCCCCACACCAGCTGGACTCTGGGTTTCTCCCTCGTCCCCCTGGACTTCGTGAGCTGCTCCGCAACACAGGGCCAGACAGGACTAGGAGCCCCCTGCCTGGGACCCCTCACCCTCTGAGGTGTTGCCAAGGGAACGGGTGTCTCTGAAGGGGCCGGGTGCACACCCACCGTTCACTCTTGAGCTGGGCTAAACGTCTTCTGACATCATCCACGGTCACTTCGAAGAACTCGTCAGGCAGCTCTGCAGGCCAGGCCTGGAGCAGCACCTCCAGGTCCGGGTGGCACACCACGGGGTCTCGGTCCACTGGCTAGGCAGGCAGAGGGCTCGGCTGATGCAGGTCCCGGGAAGGGCCCAGGCTCCCGACCCCAGGGGGCTGGGGTGGCCGTGCAGACCCTGGCTGAGCCATGTGCTGCCGGCCCCGCCTGTTAGCCCATGGCCAGGGCCGGGTCTCCGTGATGGGGCATGGGACAGCCGAGCCTGTCCAGGACTGGAGCCCTTCCCACCATGCCTGCCTGCTTAGCAACACTGACACTGAGACCCTCACTCACCACCAGGGCACATGGCCCTGGGGTCTTGGCTTAGCCGGGTCAGCTGGCACCCTGACTGCTGGGGGGTACTTGGGCAGTGGGTGAACAGCAGCATCTCTGTTCACTTCCTGTCTCCGTGGGGGCTCCCCACGAGCCCCAGGGAGCTACCTGTTATCAGGGTCTCCCAGTGGGGAACAAACTTGGGGAGCAATGCCCTGGTCATGGCCATGTCAGCGGTTCCACGGGAAGGGCAGGAGAAGCGACAGCCCCCAAATTAGAGATTTGGCAAAAACCTGCCAGGTGCTGGCCCTATGGCCAGGCTGACCCCTCCTCCCTTCTCTGGGGGAGCAGCTGGCCCCACCCTCTGCCCACCGTGGGGACACAGGAAGGGACAGCGTCTCTCCTAATTGGCAGCAACAGAGAGGGAAATTATAAGGCAGGGCCTGCTCTGCTCGCAGTGCCTCCGGGTGGGTAATTGTAGCGAGTGTAGCCCAAGTGACTATGTGGGGAGACACCTTCGCGGCGCTGAGGCCGCCCATGGAGCCGGGCCCGACAGAGGTGTCCAGCTGCGCCGGCAGGGCCTATGCCAGGTCCTACCCTCCCTCGCACAGAACATCCACAAGCCGTCTGGGGTGAGGTCACTTCTCTGCCTTCTGCTCCCGCCTGCCCCCTCCTCCCCGCCCCAGCCTGGCACCGAAATCCCACCTCCTGCCTTCAACACTCAGAGCCGGGCTCAGCAGGCTTCTCTGATCATCCCTTCCTGCGCTCCGGCCCGACCACAGCCCCACCCACTCTAGAGGTCAGACTCACCAACCTGGGGCTGGTCGAGGGCTGAGGCTGCCCAGTGCACCTGCCAGGTGTCCCAGGGCTGCTCCCCCAGCCACACCCGAGGCCTTGACTGCCCAGGCCAGCAGGTCTCTGCCATTCCTGAGTGCACAGCTGTGTCACTCCTCGTAATGAACGGAGGTGGGTTCTCGCCAGGAAGCCCCACTGATCTCAAGGCACTGTGGCAGGGTGGCCAGGAAGGGCTGGCTGAGGCCCGGGCAGTGGGGTCTGTAGGTGGCTGATCGAGGCCCCTGGGGGCTGCCCCCTCAAAGCCACAACCCTCCTGCCGCCCACAGGCAGTCCACACCAGAGCTTTTTATAACAAGATGCCAGGCTGCCCCCCATAGCCACGGCGCCTGCATTCCAGAAGGGCCGAGCACTCGCCTGGGCTCCCGGGGGAGGGCGAGGGCAGATGTGGATGTGCCTGAGCTGGGCACCGCCGTGTCCACGAGTGCCAGGCCCCCGGCGCTCGAGCACAAAGCCCGCAAGCCAACGAGCAAGCTCTGGGACCTCCCTGTCCCAGTCCCGCCCTCCGAGGACCCAGTTCTGGACACATGAGTCACCCCGAGAATCCAGCAATTGGGTGACTTGTGATCCACGGCCTGGAGCTGAGCCTGACCATCAGACAGGCCCCCTGATCCCCGGGGGGGGCACAGCTGGGGAAGCCCGACCCTGAGTGCACGGGGCCACTCTGGCCTCCTTATCCTCCTGGGTACTTCCAGTGCACAGCCCAGGGGTAACCTGGAGGACTGCAGACTGCTAGCACTTCCCACAACCCTCCCACAACTTCCAGAACAGGGACGCAGGTGACACCAGCTGCTGGCTTCATGCTGCTCAGGGGCCACTGACTTTCAGTCAGAAAGTGAGCAGACAAAAATCTCTCTCCCCGCTGGATCTACCTTCAATTCACACCCCTCCTCCCATGCCTCAGCTCTGCTCCAGAAGCCCGTTTGTCTGTCCAAGAGCAGTCAGGAGCCGGGGTCCCACACGGGAACCAGAGCACTGGGAGAGAGCCACCTCGAGATCCCACTCTCTCGTTCTCCTGCACCGCCCTGCGTCTTGGGGACCTCCCTGCTCCTGGGCAGAGAAGCCAGGGTTCTGAGCAGCCTCTGCTGCCCATCAGAGCCCAGGGGCCAGATCACCCAAGTCCCAGAGCTGCCGCCACGACCAGACCCCAGGCGGTCCCTGTCCCATGAGAACAGTGGATATCCATGGCTGGGCTGGTAGGACGGACCACCCTGTCCTACCAAATGACCGAGGGAGAAGCCAGGGGGCTTCAAACACCTCCATGAGGCCTGCCCAGAAGATATTTCCACCGCAAAGAGGAGAGAGACCAGGAAAGGAGGAGTGGGTCTGACCGCTCCACGTGGGAGGAAGCAGGGCAGACACGGCGCCAGCGGAGGCCAAGCCCTGGCCCTGCTCACTTCCAATGCTCTGCCGGCAATCTAGCCCTCATTTGCTGTTCCTTTACCCGCCGCTCCTTAGTCATGGGCAGTTATCATGCACAGCTCCCATCCTAGGTGGATTTATGGAGATGTTTTTGGATGGAGAATAGAGATCTAGGATGAGACACCATTAAGAAAAAAAAAAAAAAAAAAAACGCATACAGTGGCCACTGTCAGAGGGCCTCAGCGCCCTCACCATGGGGACTGGGTTCCTGTGTGCTGGCCGAGGGAGGGACACAGCCCCAGGGTCCAGGATGGGCCTCCAAGATGAACCTCCCAGTTGGTGCCCGAGGATGCTGGTGGGGTGGCAGGCCTAGAACCTTCCCAGCGCACCTGACAGCTGGCCCACCTGACAGCCCGAATCTCCAGGTCTGCTCCTCCAGATCCTACCAGGGAGCCACTCAGAGGACGCGCCTCCACTAAGAACCCAATGTCACCAGGCTTGGGTCATCCTGCCAAAGTCACAGGTTTTCCATCATCAGCTCAAGGTCCAGCTCCTGAACGCTGTCAGTGTCCAGAGCACAGCCCCGGCCCCGTCTCCCGCCGCCCCCACCCCCTAACCCCAGGAAAGCCAGAGGAGCCGGTTCCTCCCCCGGTGGCCCCGACGCTGCGGGCATCTCACTGTCGGCTAGAAGATGGGCAGAATGAGGAGGAGGCAGCCAGAGCCTGGGGTCTGAGCCCATGGGGTGGGGGGGCCTACATGACAGCGCATGACAGATGAGAAAACAGGCACGGGCATGATCCTGAGGGGAGGATCGGCAGGTGTCTGCAGCCTCCAAGGGCAGGGCCACAGGAGACCCGATTCTTCTGGTGGAACGCCCAGCAGGGGTCTCTCATTTCCTGCAAGCAAGCACAAGACCCTAGCAAAGACTCCCCTGTCCCAGCCTCCACCGAGGGTATTAAGACAAGAGAACACCCAGAAGACCAGAAAGGAGGGAGGTGGACGGAGAGAGCAGACGAGTCAGGCTGTCTGCAAACTGGAGGATACTGGCGAGGGGCACAGAGGGCATTTGGGAGGGAAAGGACCCTCCGGAGGTGGGGGAACAGGAGCACCCTCTGCGGGTGATGTTCAGAGGAGGCCCTGGGTGACGGCCTGAGGCTGCAGACACTGGACTGACACCTGGGCCACTCAGCCATGGGGACTTGGGGACCCGCCACCAGCTGTGGACGGCCACCAGTGCCTTCAGGAAGAGCCTCTGTCACACCAGGATGGACCCTTCAAGGGAGACCCGAGGGGAGGAAGGTGTGAGGGCACTGCCTACCCTCAGCCCCATGCCACAGGCAGTGAGATGCCAGGCCTGGAGGGGACCAGGGGACGGGGCTCTGGGCTGAGACGTGGGCCCACGGCTTCCCCCAACAGCCAGTGGACATGCTCCAGTGGCCACCACACGAGTGGCTGAGAACCCACTTGGGCACACAGGGGTCTCCTCATGTCAAAAGCAGCCTCACTGCCTGCTGAGGTTTCATTTTCTTGACAGTAATTTTCCAGGACATGATGACACAGGGAGAAAAAATGTAAAAACTATTTGGAGGTGACCTCAACCCCAGATTTTCCAGCTGCCCTGTGAGGGCTCTTGTTTTCCTCCCGCCCTCCCACCTCCCTCTTACCCAGACTGTCCTCTGACAATGGTTTTTGGTAACAGAGAATGTGAAGCGTTTCCCCTTGAGGCTTGGAGCTGAAATGAAACACTACGCGGGAGGAAGGCGGGCCAAGCCTCCGTCACTCTCAGAGCCGGCCGCCCTCTGGAGGGAGCAACGCGCCAGCACGAGGCCAGGCCTGACCGGCAAGGCTGCACTGAACTCCAGCCCCTCATCCGCTGGGCCTGCCAGCGGCACAGGCGGAGGCCACGTCTGCCCCAGCCCTGGGCCAACGTCCACACCTGGGCCTGCACGCCTTCCAAGCAGGAAAAATGAGAGCATCTTTAAGAAGAGGAGAAACGCTGGGCTGCGACAGTGACGCAGGCACACTTTGAAACCCGGTGGCTCCACACCCTGGCGTGGCCCCACCTGTCTGTGCACGCAGTGCATGAACCCCCAAAGGACTGAAATAAGCAAATGTAAGGCATGGGGTGGCTCTCCTCATGCACAGGGGAAGACGCCTGCTCCAGGCCAGCAAACCCAGGGGTGGACGCACACAGCAGACCAAAGGGCCAGGAGAAACTCCGCAGAGGGAGCCCCTTGAGCCCGATCAGGATGGGGGCCTGCAAACGAGGCTGCCTGGCCCTGCGGGCAGCTCTGGGGTTCCAGGGGGTACTCTGGCAGCCGGGGCGCCCTGCCCACCGGTTCTCCATGGCTTCGCAGGTTGGGCATCTGTCTCTCCCCCGAGTCCAGTCATGGTTGAGACACAGCATGACAAGGACAGCTGGAGGGCACCTGCCTGTCACCAGGCTTTAAAAACCGCCTCAAGACTCAGTTGGGGCCTTCAAAGTTGCTGACCCATCTGCCAGCAAACCTCAAAGGGCATCCCAAGTTAAGGCCAAGGCCAGAGCCCCGGGACTGTCCACAAACAGCGGCAGGGCAGGGACAGGCTCACAGCACGCCCTGGGCCCACACACGGGGGGACAGCGGGCTGTGCTCTTGGGGGCATGTCATGGACAGGCACCCCGGGCCAAGAGGAGGAGGGTGGCAGGGCAGCAAGGGGCACTGCTCTCGGTCCACCCCAGGCCCCAGGTCCTGGCCAGGCTCCCCCCAGCCCTGCGTGTTCTAAACCTTCCCGTAAACCGGGGACAGCCAGAGGCGAAGCTGACGCCTGCCCTGAGACATGGGTGCAAGGTGCGGAGTAAGCCCCCGGGGCCACGTCTTCAGGAGATGAGACCATCCCCTGGAGGGTGAGGGGCAGGCAGGGGAGACTGCCGTCAGCCCGCCCTTCCCAGGGGGTTGGGGCCTTTGATCACGAACCCCTGTGCCAGCTGCGTGGGGGGACGCCGGCTGGGAGCACAGCCCAGCAGCACAAAGAGCTGCGGGGCAGCCTCCTGGGCCAGCGGAAGGACTTCAAAGGACAGGCCAGGGGCCGCCGGGCAGCCCCAGTCTCTCTCCGCACTTGGTTCTGACGGCCAGTAAAACTACCTTCTAATAATTAATGTTCTGACATCAAAGGCAGGAGCCGCCCGGGTCTGTAAACCATCCCGGGCCTCAGCCGAGGACCTGCCTGTATTTCATCCTGTCTCTTCTGACTCTTCATTCAAATCCAAAACCACACACAGGCAAAGCATTAATGGGAAACTTGGAAACTCTTTTTGATTACTAAAGTGTACCTTTGAAGTTCCCCCAAAAGTTCTGATTTGTTCCCTTCTCCCCTCCCCCAGGACTCGAGGGGACACAAAGCAGACAGCATGTGGCCAGCCGGGCCTCCGGGTGCACGGCTGTCAGTGTGACAGGAGGCGCAAGGCAGGCGGGCGGGGGATGCTCCACAATCAACCAGCTGCTGGGGCTCCCAGATCAAAGACACGCACTGCTGGCGGCCAGGCGGACCCTCCCCAGGACTCCTCCTTCCTGGGGCCCCTGGGGTCAGCGCTCGGGGATGCACTGGGATCCTGCGCCTGACAGCAACCACCTATCAGGCTGGCACCAGACCAGGCCACTCCCCACACAGCCCTGGGGAGTCAGCAGGCTCCCAAGAGATGCAGAGAGCCACAGCCTTTAGGGTGGGAGAAGGAGACAGCCAGCCCCGGTACTAGTTTTCTGGCCCCCAAACCTAGGGGTCCCCAGAAAGAGCAGGCCCGAAGGGAGTTGGGCCCCCAGCCCTGGCTCACCCCAACCACAAGGCTCTGCTTTCGAAAGCTGATTCTGGGCCCAGGTGACGAGCCTGTGAGACTGGGGGCTTCGTACTAGTGTCTAATGCAGCCCAGACATCAGCGTAGAAGCCAGTGGGGTCCCTGAAGAGCCAGGGCACCACCACCACCTCCCCAGGACGGACATTCACGGGGCTTGAGACTGGCTCAGTTCCCCTCCCTTCCCCCATCCATTCAGCAAGGACACACAAAGCATGGTTCAGGAAGCAGGAGGAAGCCCCCACCACCTGCCCCTCTGCAGGAACTTGGGCTCTGTCCCACCGCTGAGCCTCCGCACGGCCCACCCCGCACAGGCACAGGTGCCCCTGTCCCTCTACCCTCCCCTTCAGGTATGTGACCTGAAAGCAAGAGTGAGGAGGGTGCTCTAGAAGAGACAGGATGCAGGCTCCAGCACTAAAATATTAGTTAACAGCAGCTCAGAGTGCAGCTAAACACATCACTGAAACTGGACTGACCCCTGGAATGCAAGGATAGCTTCGTGGGGGAAATCCATCCCAAACCTCAGCATGCAAACGAACTAAATGAGAGCGAAGGCGTGGAATCACCTCAATGCGGGAAACGCAGCTCATAAAGCACCACTCTTGGGCTTCCCTGGTGGCGCAGTGGTTGAGAGTCCGCCTGCCGATGCAGGGGACACGGGTTCGTGCCCCGGTCCGGGAAGATCCCACATGCCGCGGGGCGGCTGCGCCCGTGAGCCATGGCCGCTGAGCCTGCGCTGCCACAACAGTGAGAGGCCAGTGTACGGCAAAAAAAAAAAAAAGCACCACTCTTACTTTTGATAAAGAAAAATTCTCAGAGAATTAGGAATAGAAACTCTTGATTTGATAAAGATTTTTCACAGCCCACAGCATCTTTCACAGATAAACTAAGATTACTCCGTGTGAGATCAAGGTCAAGACAAGGATGCCCACTAAATTTGCTGCTATTCAACAGAGACTCAATCACTGCAATACGACAAGAAAAAAAAATGAGAGAAGTAAGGACATCAAGGAAAAAGATAAGCTAACATTATCTGCAGACTCCAATTGAAAATGAGAAACTGCTGGAACCAGTAAAGCAAGTGAGCAAGGCTGCTGGGTATAAAAGCCAGCAGCATCCATGCCCGGGTGGAGCCTCTCCATTCTCACTCCACAAGCTCCTGCTCCAGGCAGGGAATCCTGCAATGGCTCTCCATCGTCTGGAAAGGTGATTTGTACAAAGGAATTCGTTTCAGCAGTGGCATCCTTCTCGTCACTTAAAACCTCAAGTGGACCCTAAGCGTTGGCACATGGAGCCACTCTGGCTGGAAGGAAGGGCAGAAGAGAGCGGAGAGCCTGGAGCCCTCACTCAGAAGGTGCAGCTGCGTCTCGAATAACGCCCACATGCACCTGTGCAGCCTCATGGGCTCCACAGGTGACAACGTGCAGCCCAGGCTGGAAACCCAGGCTGGCCCCACCGTAAGGTCTCTTTATTTGGAAAGACCCTCTCCAGCCACAAGCCAGAGACCTAAGCTGGACTCTGGATGAATGCCTGAGCCTCTCCGGGGGCCAACCCCAAGAGGCAGGGGGCCCAGCACAGCGCAGGAGCCCAAAACGTTGGGAAATCTACAACACGCCTTTCCTGAAAACAGTCTGTGAGCGCTGCTGAGGGAGCAGTCACACAGAGGGACACAAAGAAGCCTATGGGGGCTTCCCTGGTGGCGCAGTGGTTGAGAGTCGGCCTGCGGATGCAGGGGACACGGGTTCGCGCCCCGGTCCGGGAAGATCCCACATGCCGCGGAGCGGCTGGGCCCGTGAGCCACGGCCACTGAGCCTGCACGTCCGGAGCCTGTGCTCCGCAACGGGAGAGGCCACAACAGTAGGAGGCCTGCATACCGCAAAAAAAAAAAAAAAGAAGCCTATGGAAGCTCTGCCGTACGACTCATGAAAGCCCTACTGGAGAAAGTCCCAGAGGCGCTCCAGGGAGAAAGTCCTGCCCTGGTGCCAAGCTTGAGCACCAACCCGACAGGGGCCACGCCTGTCCTCCCTCTTAGGAGCTCCAACACAGCTGCAACTGCCCAGGGACAGGTTGGCCTGACCCACAGACGACCAGAGATGGCCTCCATCAGACAGCGGGGAGGCAGACACTGGCCACACGCCTGACTTCTGCAGAGGTGCCGCCCACCTGGGGGTCCTCCTGCTCAGCGTGATCCAAGATGCAAGGCCCCTTCCACCCCTCATGTCTGTGTGTGGTCAGAGCAGGGGACGGGGGCGGGAATCACTGTGGGGGAGGATGTGAGACTAGGGCACAGCTCAAAGGTGCCCAAAGACAGATTCAACATCGAGACGACAAAAAGCCTAACACTGCCCTGATGGTAGGTGTCTATTAAGTCGTACCTCAATAGAGCTGATCAGACTAGAAGACAGTGTCACAGAGGCAACCCAGGACCTGGGCCGTTTCATCACAGCTCCGTGAGGGCTGCACGCCCTCCTCCCAGCTGTGGCTCAGACGGCCGCCAGGAACTTCCAAGAAGTCCCCACCAGAGACGTCCGAGGCCCCACCCACAAGCTTGTGAAGAGTGAGCAAACTCACCCTCTTCTGCCTGTTTGGCGCGTGCCCCACACGCCCACTGGCCAGTGGTGGGACGTAGCATGTGAGCTGCAGCACGCCTGGCTCAGGAGTCAATGTGGCGTGGGACGATCAAGGCCAAACCATCTTCCTGTCAAAAGCCAGTCAAACCCACCAGCCCAGGAGAAGGTGGAGGCGCCGCGTCCAAGGCTCTAGGAAGGATGGCTCTCTTGGCTGTGACATGGCCAGCCAGGACACACAGGTTTGTCAAAACCCATCAACTGTACATCTAAAATGGTGCCTCAAGAAAGCTGATTTCAGGCAAAGCAAAACCAAAAAATCGCTTCCCTGGGAAGATGAAACCGCACCCAGCGACCCTGCTGCACCCTGGGCTGAGCAGCCACGAGGTCAGGTGCAGTTAAGAGAAAGGACCCCAGCGCCCAGCTCGCCCCTTACCAGCTCCGGCTCCGGCTGGGGCTCCTGGCCAGGCCTCGACTTCTTTGGCTGGGAGGGGCCTGCAGGGCTGGAGAAGGACTTTGGCAGTTTGGCTGAAGATGACATCAGAGGCCTCACGGACCCGGAGGGGCCCCCCAGTCGCTGTCCCCCACCCGAGAAAGGAACAAAGGGGGCTGGCGTGGGCTCCTTCGAGATCTGCTTTGCCTGAGCGTCCACCGGCTTCGGGCCCAGGCCATTCACGCGGCCAGCCCCCGGGCTCGCTGCCTCATCCTGATGGCTCACATCGCCCTGGCTGAGCTCCGCTGAATTCAGTGGAAACGGAGGGCTGCTGGCTGCCTGGTCGGCCGACAAGGAAGGGGTCGGGCTTCCTGGGCTTCTGCTCCAGGAGACCCCAGGCTCCTGCCTGCCAGTGGAATCATGTCTCTTCATGGAAAACCTGAGTGGGTAGGCCCGGAAAGCAAATGAAACTCCATACACGGAGCCCCGCGTCTCACAGTGCCAGCATCGTATCTTCTGGTGACTACCAAACCAAATCCAACCCCTGAAAGCACCCCACAGCCCTTCCCGACCCGCCTCAGCTCACGGGGGAAGAAGCGTCCGTGGGGCCGCCACGCCAGCCCGGCTGAGGGCAGATCCCCCCCACCTGATGCTGCACCCCATGGTGCCCAGCCCCCACAGACTGCAGGTGGGAGAAGCGACTGGCAAGGGTCTGGGCTTCCCCACGTTTCCTGTTTCCTTTCCCTTGAGACCGCAGTTTTCTTCACTAAACCAGACTCAGAGACCCCCCACCTGATGATGGCGCTGCCCCCGGTGAGGCCCAGTGACTGCAGCGTCGTGCTCTGCAAGGCGGCTCTACCGGTCACCTGTGAGGAAGGAACAGGACATCCTGCTGACCCCTCGCTGACTCCCCCAGCCTGGGCACTGTGTCACCAGCACCATGGGGTCCCGCAGCCAGCCACAGCTCCCAAAAGGCCTGGGTCCAGCCCCCTGCACCCCAATCTACATCCGAGCATTTGTTCGCTGGTCCATGTCTGTCTCCCCAACCCCACCCCATCCGAGGTCTGGGTGGGCAGGGCTCAGGCCGGGGTTAGGCACATCTGGCCAGCTAACCAGCCCTCTGAGGGCTGGAGCTGATCCAGGCCCAGGTGCCTGAGGCCCAGTGGTCTGTCTCCTCCAGGGGAGGACCCATCCCCCAAGGTCCCTCCCGCTCACAGCCCTGGAACCCCTGCCCCACTGAGCCCTGGGTCAGGAACCTCAAACTGGGATAAATAGGTGGGTGTGCCCTGTCTACACCAGGGGCCCCTCGGGGACAGTGGGCACCCCAGGCCAGGAAAGGGCGCTTGGCCAGGGTTGAAACAAAAAGCCCCTGTGAGCCAGGGGACAAGCGCCAAGAGGGTCCCCCGTCACGGGCGGGCGGGCGGGGACAGGCAGGGCCTCAGTGCCAGGCCAAGCCTGCACCACGCCACACTCGGTTTTGAAAAAGATCAAAACTTTGAGCAAAGCAAATATTTATTAAAATGAAACCACTTTTGTGACTCTTGGGCTTTGAGAGAAGCTGAGAAAACAAACAGGGCTCTGAGGGAGGTTTGGGAGCAGCCCGGGCGGCCCGCAGTTGGTTCCAGCGGAGCCGGCGTCCTGCCTTTTTTCCATGAAACACATCATGCTTTCAGGGCCCCAGTCTGCCCATCGCTGCTTTGAAAGGTCTAAAGGAGTGAATTTTCCAGATTGGAAAGTGGGGTGGGCCCATGTGGCGGCTGGGAGGGGGCGACAGGGCGCGGGCCCGGCGGGTGGGCCCACAGCTCACCTACCTCATCTCTCATGTACACGCAAACGGGGCTGGCCTCATACGGCCGGTCCAGACACTCCCTGAGAGGGGAGAGAAGAAAGCATCACAGGTAGCCACTGCCTGGGGACACTGCTGCCCTGGGGACAGCACCCTGGCCAGCCACTGTGGGGGACCCGCCCACCCTGGCCACCCCACGGCTGGCCATCAGCCCATGGCCTGGGGGTGTCTCCCACCTGCCCACGGCCTCCCGGCTCAGAGCAAAGGGAGGACACAGAACACGGGGACGGGCGGCACCAGCCACCTCCTGGACGTGCCTTGGGTTGCTGTCAACTGTGCCCAGGGTCGGCGATGAGAAAGTCCTGGGAGGGCATGATCTGGGCTTTTATCTGAAGCTGTCCCCTGAGAAGGTTGCTGCCCCAGAAGCACCAGGAGCACTTGGCACGGATCTATCACACAAACTCCGAGGAGAGAGTGGGGCAATGCCAGGACAAACAGGGAGGTGGGCAGCGGGCCCAGCCACCAACGCCCCTCCCCTATAAACCAGACCCTGAGATGGGAGGGAAGGGCCCCCAGGAAGCACAGCTGGGCAGGCTGGAGGATGGCAGGCATGCAGGCGCACCATCGCGCACACACCCTCAGGATGGCCAACACCACTCACACAGGCCTGTACCTCGACAGCTGTACCACACAGGCCTGCGACGACCAAGGGAAGTTTATTTCTGCATTTCCTGACACATACCCGTAGAACTAGCCCCCAAATAAACGCATGTCCCAGACCTAGCAGCAGTGCCCCAGGCCTGACCCTCTCCTCCGGGAAGGGTGACACAAGGCGTTGCGCCTGCCAGAGTAGGAGACCTGGAGCACCCTCAGGCCGTGCAGTGCTCCCGGCCAAGCCCAGGGCTCAGACAAGGAGGTGGCTGGGATGGGAGACACAGAGGCTCAGCTGGTGACTGTACACAGACACTCGGACACTCGACTGCCTGGGCCCGTCCCCGAGACCCGTGACACTGTCCTCTGCTCAGGTTCAGCATGTTTTCTCCCTTCTCTCTTGTTTGCTTTCAGTTTATGCTTTGCGTATTCCTCAGGGCTGAGACACTCAAGCTAATCCAGAGGTTGCCGTGGGGGCCCCTGGAAGAGGTCCCCAGCCACCTCCCACAGGCTGCCGGTCCCCATGGAGCACCCCGGGCTCTCCCCAAGGCTGTGCTCACAAAGAAGCTGCTCCCCAGGGAAGGCTTCCAGCCCTCGACCAGAGCCTCATGGGGGCCGGCCATGGCGGGTGTGACCCCGCACACACAGCGTGGCCAGGCCTCAGGAAAACACAAGACCCCAAATTGCCAGAGAGACAACCCTGACCAGGCCTACACACTCTTCATCCTGAAGCCAAAACAGAGAAAGAGTGAAGGAAGATACTCCAGCAAACAAGATCCCAGGGCTAGAGAGGAGGAAGGCGGTGGGGAGACACAGGGGTCCTGCTCCTTTCAACGGCAACAGAGACAGCAGCTTTCAGGGCTGGGCTCAGAAAGCAAGCTGACTGCCCACCACGAGACAGGCAAAGTCCCCTCTGCTCTCAGGGGTTCTGGCCAGGCGTCCTCCCTCGAAATCCTTGTCCAGGGCACCCAATGCCAGCGTGGGGACCACAAATCACAAACAGGGACGAGAGCACAGCAGCACCCGGGAAGGCCTGCCTGCCTGCTGCCCTCGGAGGCCCCTGGACATCAAACAGCAGCTCAGCTTTGATGTCGGCTCCTCCAGAGGGATCGGATTCCTGCGTGTGGGATCTGAGGAGAGGCCTGTAAACACGCCGAGGGGAGGGGCAGCCGAGATCACTTCCAGACTTTCCTGGCCAATTAACAGCGCTCTCCCATCCGGCCGAGGACAGTGGACCAGGAGGTTCCAGCTCAACGGAGAGCCGAAGCCACTACTCCCTGCAACAGACATTGCTAAAGTTCCACGTGTCTCAGAGGGAGCCTAGAGGGGGCCTCCCGGGGACCCTTGTGCCCCTGGACCTGCTCCCACCCCCCAGCCCAGGCAGAGCCACTGGACGCCACTTGGCCCAAGGGATGATGCTGGGGAGGAGTGGCAGGATCTCACTCTATCTAAGGCCGGCACACCTGCTCTCGGGGCCAGGCCTGGGGCCAGCAGGGTCAGCCAGGCAGGGCAAAGGCGCTGCTGCTGCTGTGCTCTTCAACCACCATGAAGGGTGTCACCCCATAGACATGGGCCATCCGCCCACCCAGATGGCTCCTGGCAGGGCTCGCGGGGAGGTGATGCTGTGAACTGGGGGCAAGGCAGGCATCTGGAGCCCCTTCTGTTTTTGTCACCTGTTTGGGCCTGACCAAGTTGGGCTGGTACAAACTCAGGTGCCACCGACACAAGCCTGACACCACAGCACTCCCACACAAGAACAACCAAGGGCTTCCCTGGTGGCGCAGTGGTTGAGAGTCCGCCTGCCGATGCAGGGGACACGGGTTCGTGCCCTGGTCCAGGAAGATCCCACATGCCGCGGAGCGGCTGGGCCCATGAGCCGTGGCCGCTGAGCCTGCGCGTCTGGAGCCTGTGCTCTGCAACGGGAGAGGCCACAGCAGTGAGAGGCCTGCGTACCGCAAAAAAAAAAAAAGAACAACCAAAACTGACAAAAACCAACTGAAACTAACAGAGCTGTGACTTCAGGCTCAGAGGGGTCCCTGCTGCCACAAGGAAGCCCAGGGTGGGTGAGGCCACATCCCAAGGGGCCAGGTGACTCACATCCACCACCACCCAGCAGCCCAACCCACAAAGAGATGAGGTTGTGGCCCAAGGGAGCAAGGAGGCCGAGGCTCAGCCGAATCACAGAGACTCCTCCTCCAGAGCAGACGGAGTGGGGAGTTGCAGGGGGAAGGCAGCCTCTGGCCTTCCCAAACAAGACGGGGGGTGGGGAGGTGCTGCTCGAGAGCCCTGAATCTAGGCCTCTGGCTGCCCGCCCACAAGGCTCTGGGTCTGGGCACAGCGTGACCACAGGCCGGCCCCCAACCTCAGGGGCAGCCCCTCCCTGCAGCCCGCTGTGCCCTGGGGGCCCTACGACCCTGAGAGAACAGGCAGACACCTACCTTTCCCAGGGACACTCGACTCCCTGCTTTTACTATGCATGGGATGAACACGGCTGAGATGGACCAGTGGGCTTGGCTGTGAAATGAGGCCAGGTGTAGAGGGGCAACGGGCTTCCGGGAAGAATCCAGCCTGGCATGGCATGCCTGGAGCCCTCCCTGAAGCAGATGCCCGAGAAGCAGAGAGGAGGACGGGCCAGCCCACATGGAGCCAGTGCCATCCGTGGCGGCTACCCGTCCACACGGGTGCCGAGCACGCGCAGGGCAGCTGGCCCAGAAGGAGGCCAGCTCCAAGTGTGAGACACACCGGATTTCAAAGACCTCCTACCAACAAAGAATGTAAAATATCTCCTTTTTCCTGTTGATTACACGTTCAGAGAATATTTTGGATATATTGAGTCAAGTTAATTATATTCCTAAAATTAATTACACCTGTTTTTACTTTCCTTTGATGTGGCTACCAGAAAATTCTGAATTACCTCCATGTCCCGCACATGTGGCCCACATGGCATGTCCAGTGGACAGTTCATTGCTCCAGATGCTAGGGTCAGGGCCGGGCCACCATCCACCCTGATCCCCATGCATAGGACCTGCCTCCTGACCAACAGTGGATCCAGGGTGCTGTGCTCATCTCCCACAGCTCCTGGCCATGCACGGCACCAGCTGCTCTGGGACTCTTACTGCTCCCAAAAGCATCAAGTGAGAAAAACCAGCTTCCTACTTGTCCCACTCTGTGGGGACTTGGACACTTGGAATTCCCAGAGCTTCCTGCCCCCGGCCAGCAAGGGAGCTGCTGTGAGCCAGCCAGAGCTCCCTTGCCTCACCGGACCTGTCAGGCAGCTGCCCCCCATGTTGGCAGGCCCTTGCAGTGGTGGGCAGCTGATGCAGCCCCTGCACAGCCCCAGCATGGTTTCGCCAGCTCACTGGGCATCTGGCCATGACGTTGGGGCTGAAGACGCTGCCCTCCCTCCCTCATCTGAACCTTGCTTCACGGTTAGGGAGTGCCAGCTTCCAAGGAAAGGCCCGGACCTGCACTTCCGGAGATGAAGCCGAGACAAGTCCCCATTTGCTGGGCCAGCAATTCTGCCTCCAGAGTAAATTCTCAGGGCGGAGTGGGGCACAGACCTCCAGCTGCCCACAGGATGGGCTGGGCGCGCGCGCACACACACACAGGACAGGACTGCACAGCCATGGAAACGATGCTGAGGGCATTTCCAAAAAAACGCAGAACAGTCACAGCAAGAAAGAGAGGGTGCGTGCCGTGCCGTGCTCAACGCCGCACGAGAGTCAAGAATCCGTCCCTGCGCACAGCAAGAAAGAGAGGGTGCGTGCTGTGCCGTGCTCAACGCTGCATGAGTCAAGAATCCGTCCCTGCGCACAGCAAGAAAGAGAGGGTGCGTGCCGTGCCGTGCTCAACGCTGCATGAGTCAAGAATCCGTCCCTGCGCACAGCAAGAAAGAGAGGGTGCGTGCCGTGCCGTGCTCAACGCCGCACGAGAGTCAAGAATCCGTCCCTGCGTGACGACCCCTCCCAGGGCCCACATCCTCCTGATGTCACCTCGCTTCTTATGCCGCTGTCCCCACTGCCCCCACATTCTGTTTCTTGTATCTTAAACCCAGGTTACTGAGTCAGTCAGTCCTGAGAGGCTCGTGTGAACCAGTGTTCCCAGCACCTCGGCCCCTCCACAGAGGCAGCCCCCAGACCGCCCAGCCAACAACTCGAGGGCCAGATGGGAGCATCAGGCTTCATCATGACAGGGCGACCCTGGCTCCCCAGGCCAACAGCTGAGGAACCACCCAGTCTTCCCGGGGGGATGGACCCCGTACCATGGAGCCCCGTCTCCTCCCTCTGGGTTACTCCTCCTTTTGGTGGTCACAGCCTAAGCGGGGGGCCTGGCAACATGGGCTCCCACCACGCCTGTGTCTGGGGCCCAGGCGTCAGCCCCCCACGCCCCTCGTCTGCCTGCTTCTGGGTGGACCTGCCCGCCTGCCCTTTGGTGGAGCAGGTAGCAGCTTGTTCAGAGGGTGTGTGCGGTAAATGGGTGACCTTTGTTTCTAAAAATGGCTTTGTTTCATCCTCACCCTTCAACAATCTAGCAAAATAGAGAATTCTAGAACAAATGAATTTCCTACAGTATTCTGAAGGCACTGCTTGGCCACCTTCCTGGTGGTGCCACAGGGAGCCTGAGGCCTTTGTGCAGGACTGCTGTCCCTCTCTGAGCGTGGGGAACCATCCCATCATCTCCAGCTCCTGATGAGTTACAGTGATGCCACCAGATGAGGCCCCACTGGTACAGGCATAGCCGGCCTGTCACTCTGGAAACTCATGCCGTTCGGTTCCAGGACGGTTTCCCACCATCTTCACCAGCTTCCTCCTGTGCTTCTGTTTTATTTCTAGAGATGCAGTATCAGGAGCCAGCGGCCTGTCCTGTCCCGAGTCCCCTTCCTCTGGCCTCCATCCTGTGCTTGGCCGCCTGGCTCTGTGGCTCCTCCCAGGAGGAGGGATGGCAGGGACCCTGCACCCCAGGTCCAAGCATCGGCTCCCAAGCCTCGAGTGGCGGACCCCACGTGCCCTCAGGCATTTGCCACCTCGGAAAGAATGCGCTCAGTCAGGCTGCAGACCAGCCAGTCACACCGGCTAACCCTCAGGTGCGTGAGTAGAACGGCATATCCTCGGACCACCGGCCACTCCCAGACACGCGGCACCCTGTCATGTGTGACAGGGATTGTGCCGTTTGATCCATAGCTGTGGCTGACCCCTGCACCTTCTACTGCAGCTTTCCGATCCACTTCCAAGGGCTCTTCCTTTTTTTTTTTTTTTTTTTTTTTTGCAGCACGCGGGGCTCTCACTGTTGTGGCCTCTCCCGTTGCGGAGCACAGGCTCCGGATGCGCAGGCTCAGAGGCCATGGCTCACGGGCCCAGCCGCTCCACGGCATGTGGGATCCTCCGAGACCGGGGCACGAACCCGTGTCCCCTGCATTGGCAGGCGGAACCTCAACCACTGCGCCACCAGGGAAGCCCTTCCTTATCTTTGAATGTTTCTTTTTAATAGCATCCAGCTCCAGTTCCAACAGCCCCTCCATCCTCGGAGAACAGGAACAAATGCTGTCACCCGTCCTGACAGCTGCCATCTCTTCCTGTCTGTCTGCATTGGCCTCTCACGTCAGCCTTGCTCAAATGTCTGGGCACCTTTGGCTGTGGGCTCCTGTTTACGCCCAGGGCTCTGGCTGCAGTGCAGCTATCAGTATCCAGGTGGTGATCTGGGGAGCCACCCATGCCCCCAACATTGGGAGCTTCCACCATTTTGGAAGCCACATGGGGGGCTCACGCTCACCTACCCCGGTTCTCGGGACAGCAAGGGCATCCCCAGTCCAGAGAGCCCCACCCTACCCAGGGAACCAGCTCTGGCACCAGCAGCATGGAGTGCGAGGGGATCTAGGACCCCACGTCATCCAGCGCCTGCCCTGGCCACCCCCCTGCCACCCCTGGCCCCTTGTCACCCTCCCCACCCACGTCCAGGTGCTGTCACTGCCTCAGCTCCTGCTCTCTCCATCCTCCAGGCTGTATCTCTGTAAAGTCCTTTAATGACGTTTCAGTTGCCTTTTGGGAGGGAGAAGAATCACAAGCTGTGTTCCATGTGTTTCTCTTCTCCTTATTTCTGCCCCAGGGCCTTTGCACTTGCTGCTCCTTTGGCCCAGATGTCTCCTTCTCAGATCCTAGTGCAGCTGGCTCCTCCACGACCTTCCCCACCACCTCCCAAGGCATCTTCCCTTCTTCTTTGTGATAGCTTCTGATAGTTTCTTCTGGTAGTTCTGTATACCTGCCTATTAGCTATGGGAGACCAGGACTAACTTCCTACTAGAGCCCCAGCCAAGCCTGTGCTGAATAAATGAAAGAAGGAAGTAGAAACAGAGGCAGAGGCCCCATCTTTTCAGCAGCTGAGAAGGCAGGTGCTGGCAACCCAGGCCCTGGGCTTTGAGGAGCCCCCTCCTCCCCTGGGTCTCTGTTTCTTCTTCTGAAAACAAGGGTAACAGCAGCCTGACCCCCCCAGCTGACAGAGGAACCAGTCAGACAACAGGTGCCAAGAGCAGTAGAGTGAGGTGGCAGCCTATGTACTCATTTTAGAAGCCCTAATACTGTCAGAAGCCACCTGAGTGGGGGCAGAGTTCTCTCAGGAGAGCATCTGGGTAGGAAGCAGAAGCTGGCTGCAGGGGCGGCATCCCCGGCTACCCAGGACCAGGCTCATAGGAGGGGAAGGGGCCAGCTGGTCTTTGCACAGCAGCCCACCGTGGCCTCGTCATAGAAAGAACTGGCAACAGGGGGACACCAGCACATCAGATACGGGGAGAGGAGTTCCATGGGAGCGGCTGAGGTGGGGGAGCAGGAATCTGGATGCTGGGACAGCAGGGGCAGTGGGTGCCACATCAGATCAGAGCAGGCTTTCCTAGAGGCCCTGTCACCGTGATGGCCCTACCCAGAGCCCCTTCTTCTGCACAGACAAACCGTGGGCAAGGTCCTGTTCTCGGCACTTGAGACACATTAACTCATCTCATCCTCACATCACCCCTGCGAGGCCCACAGAGGGCAAACAACTTGCCCACGGCCACACAGCAACCACTACACCCTCTCACGGTCCCTTCCATTCTGTTGGTTGAGACCTTTAAAAGTGGACAAAGTCTTCCATCCCACAATGAAAAACCAAAACTTAGAAGACTACCATTTTGACACACTCAGAAATAAAGTTTAAACCATTAATCACCAGATAGAAACTGACACATATTAACTGTCATCAAGATGTTTTCTTTAAATACGGCCCATTCTCACGACAAGGAAGTTTTACACCTGCAACATTTGTCAGCTGAGAAGCCCAGCACCCCACTTCTCCCCTGACTGCTCACCACACAGGTGGGGACCTCTTGGGTTCCCCACAAGCTCTTCCAGAAGGGCACGGCCTGGCTATCATACCAGGACACCAAGTAAAAAAGATGAGCTACTGGTGACCAGCACCTGCTGGTATGAAGTCGAAGCAAAGCTCAGGCTTGTGGCCCTGGACTAGCCCCAGTGACCGTGGCAGCATCCCCAGGGCAGAGGGAGGCAGAGCCCCAAACCTGCTCACTGACACTTACCTGATCTGGGCAAAACGGCAGAGAAGCTCCCAGAGTGTCTGGCCTGAGCAGAAAGTGTCTTGCAACCTGGAGCCATCATCCAACTGCAGAGCAATGCGCACCTGAGGGGCGAGATACAGGAACCAAGTCAGGAAGAGGAGCAGCTATCCCAGCTGGACCCCAGACCAAGTCTGATCCTTAGGGCACAGGCGGAGGGCATTGTGTTTGCTGAATTTTAGTAAGGGAGCACACTGCCTTACAGGATAATTTTAACAATTATCTCCCTAAATAGTGACACAAGTCTATAACCCACAAGGGGGTAAATTCTCCTCTGGTCCCTCTGTTGAACAACAGACACACTAAAGCACGAGTGCAGAGACCCAAGGTAAGGACCTTGCACAGCCCCACCTGTCACAGCCCAGCGCATGACTCTCTAGGTCATTGCTACTCCTGCCCTTCTAGCCAAGGGACTCCTCAAGGGCACGTTTATTTACATTAAATCCCAATAACAAACAAACGAGGAACTGTTTTGTGGGAAGAAACTGCGAGGGGGTCTCCAGCACACCCAAGGAACCCACAAGGGAAGTCAGGGTGCTTCCATGTGAAAGGCTGAGAACCACAACTGTAATGGAAAAAGAGGTGTATTAATAAGCTCAGCCCCAGGCGCCTGACTCCTGGTGGGCTCTGGACAGAGAACTAACACCCCAGGGCCTGAGCCTCCTTGCCTCTCGACATGGATGAAAACCACTTCCCTGCAGTGTTGGGAGAATTTGCAGTTTTGTATGTAAAGGACCCACTTGTGCACAAGAGAGCAGCTATCACCATGATTCTTGTCTCCATCCACAGTAACCCTAGTGTCATTCACTAAATCCCTAGGACATAAAAGTTACTGATTTGGTAGAAAGCAGTGGACTGCAGTCAGGAGACTCGGGCTGTGGTCTACCCAAGACTGGTCAGAGGAAGCCTGCGCCCCTGAGCTGGGTGTCCTCGTCCCAGAAGTGAGGTTCCACTGGACACCGCACAGAGTCCTGTGGGCTCTAAGACTCTTGGTGATTTTCTGACCAGAAACATCAGGTCGTATGGTGGATGCTACCAGCACGCTGATACAGACACAGCACAATTAACCGCCTCTCCACCCCCCACCCCCAAAAAACATTCAGCACAAAGAATGAAAAGTCTCATTTCCAATCATCAGCTTTTGGAGTAGAAAAGTGGCTCTGGCCTAACCTAGAGAAGGCAGCCTCACCCAAGGACAAGGATAAGTGCCTCGCCTGCACAGCCCTCTGAAACAGCCCACGCTCCACACCCCGTCTGCTCGGCCTGCTGATACATCCTGCGGCCCAAATGGTCTGAATGGAAGAGCCGGGAGGAGCAGTGAAGCCAGTCCCTCCTTGAGAGCCACCTACCATGTTCTCGGGCCCCTCGCGGCTCCGGGAGATGGGCACCATCTCCAGCTTGGCGTTATTGGGCAGATTGGCAAATCTCCACTGGAGAGAGAGGTCAAGCACATTCCTCTGAAACCTGCAAAACAGACCAAAGCCACAGGCTGCCCGCCGACCCGAACACAGCCCAGCCCTGCCAGGACCACGGCACAAGCAGAGTGACGCCCACGTCTGGCTAGCAATTCCACAGCCCATGGCGCCAAGGCTGCAGGAACAGAGTGACGGCCGGCAAGCCTGCAGAGACAGGGTGGGTCCCTGACTCCAGCAGTGGGTCTTCCAAAGGAAAGAGAGAGTGAGCATTGATACAGTTCAGGCAAGAACAGAGAGAACACAGACAGGTCACCCCTGGGGCAAACCGAGGGCCTGCTCTTTCAGACTGTGAAGCAGCAACCAGCCCAAGTACAAACTCAGAAGATAAAAGCGCACGTGGGCATGACTAAGGGGTGTGCACCATGCTCTGCGCAGAAAAGTTCTAACAGAACGATGCCTTGTCGCCACTGCTCGGAGCTGCAGCAGTCTGGCCACTGTGGCCACTCTCCCTGTGCTGCTGGCCATCAGCCAAAATGACCCGCTCCTGTCACTCCTGCTTCCTGCTACCCTTGGAAGCAGGGCCACAACCCCAAAGACCAGTGACAGAGGCAAAAGTTCTAGAGAACCACAAATGGAATGACCAGGCCTGAAGTCTCCATGGAGAGCCAGGCCCTCACGGTGGCTGAGATTCACAGATGAAGGGCTGAGACCGCCATTCCTAGCTCACAAAGCCAGGTCCTCCAACCCTGGAGCAGCCCTTCAGTCTCTCTGCCTGTGTCCTGCATGTTTTAGCTGCTGCACAGGGACCTGGCAGCTTAGAGCTTCCAACAGATGAGGAAGAGGCCCACATGGGCTTGCAGCCTCCTCTGACCCTCATGCATAGAGCTCCTGGATCCAAGGAGGGATGGTTCTTGGAAGGAACTGAGGGGAGCAAAGTGAACTGGTGAGTCAGGGCGGAAATATCCACAGCCAGGAGAGAAGGGCAGGTGGAGAATCCAGGGACCTCCGAGGCGCCTGCTGCTCTCTATTGACAGCCTGCCCTCCCGAGACGCACAGTCAGGGTCGTGGTCACCCTACTTCACAAACAGGAAACTCAGATGAGAAGTGCCAGTAGGTAGCCCAGGCCACCCAAAGGCAGTGCTGGGACCACAATCTGCAGCTCCTGATATCCATCTCAGATCATACCTCTTTGGTGGACTGACAGGGAGGCAGATACCCACTCCTGAGAAGAGGAGAGAGAGGAAGGGGCATGGGCTTTGAAGGCCTGGACACTGCCTCACCCGTGGGCAGGGAGGGTGGCGGTCAGGTGGCCCTGGAGCCTGAGTGACCCTGGGCCCTCTCCTCCTGACCCCCTTTGCTCCCAGGAACCCTACAGGAAGGAGAATCACCACTGTTAACCCTATAGATCACTTGGGTCTCAGAAAAGCTCCTGCCCACAGTAGAAAATAGTTCTGCCGTGTGGCCTTGACTTTACAAGAGACAGACAGCAGCCAGAATAAGTCACCAGAAGAGGGAAAAAGAGAACTTATTTATGTCTCTCAGAAATCAGACTGTGAGCTCTATTTTCAATGAACGTTTAGGGGAAAAACTACAGCACTAGTGAGAGAATGTGAGCTTTGAATACACACAAAGTGGTCACCCGATGGCATGAATGCCAAGATGCCTTTGGAAACAATGGTTTTCTGAACATGAATAGGGCGTTTAGAAGACTTGGGAAAGAAACACCTTTGATACCCATCTTCAACACTGGCTGGAAATTGCCTTATAACAACCTCAACGTCAAGTGCAAGACAGGACAGATGACCTAAGAAAAACCCGAGAAGCGGGGCTCAGAGCTCTGGAGATGAGAGGAAGGGGTCTCACACACGTGCACACACATGCGTGTGCAAAACGCTGCCTTCGGTGGCAGTGGCAGCAGTTTTTAAACAAATTACACAGTCGGTGGATACAAAGGAGACAAGAGAAAAATCAATACCTGTTGTAACAGTCCAACCAGGCACCACGTGGAGATCTCAGGCAGGTTCAGGGAGAGCAAAGAAAGGGCACACAGCTCTGTGACAGGATGCCAGGGGACAGCCCAGCACTGGCCCTAGGATTCTCGGTGGCAAGAGGCAGAGATCTGGGATGACGTGAGGGCATCTCCACTCACACCTCCTCTGCAGAGCCCTACGTGAGAGGCAGCACGGGCCAGGTCTAGCAGAGCAGGCTCCCACCCCTTGGGCTCCTCTCTACCCCTGAATGTGAGGACAGCCAAACAGTGAAGGACACGCCGCTGCTAAGATTGGAAGCTCCCCATACGGGACAGAAATCCATACCAACCAGTGAGGCGTTTTGAGCCTTTCATTGCCTTAGACCCCACAAGAATCTGGTAAAAGCCCTCTCTTTGGAAAAATGCCTGCACACAAAGACCCATGCACACAACTCCAGAGTCTGTGAGCCCACCAGAACCCACCTACAGTTTGCAGGTTTCTTCCCATTTCTCCATGACCACCTCCTCTTGCCCTCAGAGCTCCACCAGGAACTTACACAACCAAATGCACAAAAGCCCTCTGCAGTGAGTAGAATGGTGGCCCCTAAAGAGACATATCCACATCCTAACACCCAGAACTCATGAATGTGCCTTATTTGGAAACAAGGCCTTTGCAGATGTAATTAAGGATCTTGAGATGAGGTCATCCTGGATTACACGGTAGCCCCTAAATTCAAAGACAAGTAGCCTTATAAGAGACAAAAGAGGAGAGACACACACACACAGGAAGCAGGGAGGCAGAGACTGGAGGGAGGCGGCCACAAGCCCAGGGACGCCTGGAGCCCCCAAAAGCTGAAAGAGGCAAGACAGGTGCCTCCCCTAGACCTCTGGAGGGAGTGCGGCCCCACCAACACCATCATTAGGGGCTTCTAGCCTCCAGAGGGTGAGAGAATAAACCTTGTGGGTTTAAGCCTCAGCAGGGCCCTGCGGGAAGGGTGGATGGATTTGGAGCCCGAGGCCCGGCCAAAGCAAACTCACTTCAGGTCGTACTCGTTGGGGTTGAAGTCCTGCCGATGGCACGTGTCCTCCAGGACCTAGGGGTGAGATGAGGGCATGAGCCACTGTATCTGGCCTGGTGGGCCCCGGCGGGGGTAGGCAAGTGACACTGAGGCAGCCAAGGGCACAGAGTCCACCTCTTGGAGAGCCGGTCGGCTCTGTAGGACTAAGCCTAATACAAGCCAGGTGATGGACCGTCCACTCAACAGCTCCACACATCTCACCTGCAAATCCTGCTCACTCTCCTCCTCCTCACTGGGCCTGCTTTGTCAACCCAGCTCTGTGGGACCCAACAAACCGGGTCCCCAACAAACCCGGCACCACAGACATCTTCCTACACTCGGGGACACCCCACACACAGAGAATAAAGTTCAAACTCCACAGAGACCCAGCTCGAGTGGGTCCTAGGTGCCCCCCTGGGCGGGAGCCCCAGTCCCTACCCTGCACACACTGAGTTACCATTCATCGTCTCAGCCCCCTGCACCACCGTGTATGTGCACCGTCCCCTACACTTCAGGGTCCAACAAGCATTTCCAACGTAATGCAATCGACGTCCGCCAGGTGCCCGGTGAAGTGCTGCGAGTGACTCAGCACACCCGGCCACAGCACACCGAGACGAAGGGCGACCCCGGGGTGGGGACAAGGTTCGGGGGCCCTCGGAGGCGGGCTCGGAGGACCGCGAGCTCGGGTGGGGGTGGCAGAGGCCGCGACCCCTGACAGCCCCTGAGTGCGGCGCCCCCGCCCCCACGGACCCGGAGCCCGGCGCGGAAGTGGGCGGGCCCACCGCGCCAGGAGGCCGCTCATTGGACGTCGCAGGCCCCGCCCCGAGGGTCCCGCCCGGCCCCGCCCGGCCCCGCCCCGCGGCCCTCGCAGGAACCGCAGGAGTGGCCGGCGCCGAGTCGCGGCCGTCGCGTCCCTGCTTGCCGCCCGCCGCCCGCCCGCGGCCGCACCTGCAGTAGCACTGTGCTCGGCGTCACCTTCACCGTGTGGCGCCGCCCGTTCGGGGCCAGCACCGACACCGCAGAGCCCCCGCTGCCCGCCGGGGCCGCCATCTTCTCCTCACGTGACCTGCCGCCGCCCGCCCAGCGTCAAACTTCATCCGCAACAGCCGGACGCACAGCCTCGCGGCATCGGGGGCGGGCCCTGGGGCGGGGCGGGGCCAGCGCGCCTCCGGGCCCGCCCCTGCCTGGCCACGCCCCCGGTGCTTTCGCGGGGCCCGCGAGCGCGCGCCCGACGTTAGATAGGCGCGGTCACTCCAGCGCGGCCACGTGGCCCGGTTCTGGGCCGGCGGTGCGGGCAGCGAGTGCGTCTAGGCCTCGGCTCCCTGTCCTCGCCGGCCCGTCCTGGGTCCCACTGCCCCCCTTCCTGCCCCCTCTGGTCCCGAGGGGTAGGGTCAGGCCCGGTACCCCTGCGGAGTGAATGCCTGCCGGCCGTGGGGTGGTGTCAAGGTCAGGGAGCAGCTGCCAGGAAAGGCCGGCCAGAAACTCCAAACCAGAGAGCAGATTCAATGAAAGTCTGTGACGAGCATTGTGCCTGTCCGTGCTCTCACTCTGCCAGCAGCTAAACTCTTGACAGAACTTGTCCCCCAATTCCACCTGCCCAAGGCAGTGGAAGGGCCGGGAGGAGGGGCATGTGGGATCCTGCCACCCCTCTGGTGTGGGTGCTGTCATGCCTTGGTGTAGCTGACACATCTGTCTCACAAGCAGTTTCATACTGACAAACAGACGACTGCATGCTTATGCGAGAAAATGGGAAAGCCTCAGGGTAGCCACAGCTCCACGGCCACCCCCGAGGGACTGTCTAGCACTCTATGCAACCTCAGTGCCTAACCGAGCCACACACACTTCCTGGTCCCCATCGGCCAGTCCCCTCTCCTGAGGCCGGGGAACACCACAGGACACAGGACAGAGAAATTTTCTGGCTCAGAGACAGCGTCTGCTGACCTGCCCCACCCCCTCCTACCTGCTCACATGGGTCTCATCATCTATGTGTAGCCGAGTACACGAGGCCTTGGACCAGACACCTGTGGGGCATTTGTGACCACTGCCTGCAAGCTCTCAAACCCACCCTTCAGCCCAGCAGGGCCCCACATGCAGTTCTGCGGCAGCCAGGCCCCAAGTTGCCCCCAACCTGGCCTCTTCAGCACTGTGGGGTTTCCTCAGAGCCTCATCTGCACTGGGACAGGCCTTTCGTGCCTGCTCACTTGTTTACTGGCTGTCCCAAGGCAGCCCCGTCTGTCTGGCCCTCCGCCGGCAGGCACGCAGAGCAGAGCCTGGCACGGGGTGGGTGCTCTGCAAACATCTGTGAGAGGAATGACTATCGATGGGACAAACGAATGCACAGTCCCCCCACATGTGCCTTCTCCTCCTTCTGCTGCCACTCACCTGGCAGGGGCAGGGTGCCCCAGGCTCAATGGGGTCTGTGTCCTGGCATTGGCACTAGGAGGTGGGAAAGGCAGAGCAGACCCGCCTCCCTTAGTGGCCTGGCTGGGCCAGACCTGGTGAAGACCAAGCAGGACAGACCAGACCCCACGAAGCTCCCATGAAGCAAGCCCCAGAGCCGACCCCTGGATGCTGGACCTCAGCTTGAGAAGCCTCCAGAGGCTGGAAATGCCCAGCAGAGGCTCCCCTGGTACAGGGGATTATTTCAGGCTGGAGGCAAAAATTCCAGGTTAACACACCAGCTCCACACCACAGCAGGAAGGACCCTCACCTGCCCCATGGCAAGTTTGCCATAGATTAGGACCCACACCCCTGGCCCTCCATTTGCTCTGTGGGGAGGCTGCCTCCTCGTGCTTACCTTCCACAGTTCCTCACTGCAACTTGGCACCTTCCCTCAAGGCCCCATCACCTCCTGCGGCTGGTCCAGGCACAGCCTTAAGGACGTGATCACAGCAGAGGTCACAGAGATAACTGTAGGGTCAAAGATCATCTTTGGGGGACTCCCCTGGTGGCCCAGTGGTAAAGAATCAGCCTTACAGTGCAGGGGATACGGGTTTGATCCCTGGTCAGGGAACTAAGATCCCACATGCAGCGGGGCAACTAAGTCTGCGTGCCACAACGACTGAGCTCGCGAGCCTCAACTAGAGCCCACGCGCCCTGGAGCCCTCACACCACAACTAGAGAAGAGAAAACCTGAACACCACAACTAGAGAGAAGCCCGCATGCTGCAGTGAAAGATCCCACGTGCTGCAAATAAGACCCGATGCAGCCAAAAAATAAATAAATACATAATCTTTAGGAAAAAAAAAATCATCTCTGAGAGGCATTCAAGACCCCAAAGGGGAGCCTCTTCTTTGTGCTCATAGTTCAGCCTTTCTCTGCAGCTCACATTTTTCTTTCCAATTTTGCCGTTTTAAAAAATGACAGATCTGTACATTAACTTTCACAGCAGCTTTATCTAATAGTCAAAAGCTGGAATGAACCTGGATGACCGTCAACAGGTTGAGCAGTTAAACAATGTGGCACATCCACACATGGAACACTGCTCAGCAATCACGGGAATGAACTACTGACACCGCAGCCTGGGTGAGTCTCCAGGGAAACATGCTGAGTGAAAAGAGCTGGTCCCCAAAGATTGCATACTGTGCCATTCCATTTATATAGCATTATGGAAATGACAGCATTTGCCTTTTCTCTCTGCATTAATATATGCATATATATTTATATTTGAAAGTAAATTGATGACATCCAGGCACTCTCCCCCCAAATAATGCGGCAGCTCCTCCTAAGAACCAGGACCTTCTCCTTTTTAATCATAACCCATCACCACACCCAACAACCATGGATATAATGATATTATCTAATACACAGCCCACTTTAGACTTTCCCTTGTTGTCCCCAAATGGTCCTTTATAGCTGGTTGTCACATTGCATTTTGTTGTTGGGTCTGTTTACACTCCTTTAATCTACCACAGTCCTGGGAATTCCCTGGCGGTCCAGTAGTTAGGACTCTGCACTTTCGCTGCTGAGGGCATGGGTTCGATTCCTGGTTGGGGAACTAAGATCCTGCAAGCTGTGTGGTGAGGCCAGAAAAAAAAAAAACAAAAAAAACACCCTACCGCAGTCCCTCTATTTTTTGTTTCGTTTTAATTTTTCATGACATTTGCATTTTTTAGAGCCCAAGGCTGGATCTGTCTGATCTTTTCCTGGAGTTAAACATTCAGTGCAGTGAGGCAGCATAGATGACAGCCCCCCAGGAGGTCCAGGATATCAGTTTTTCCCATTAGTGGGGACATGCAGACTGAACCTCCATGTTCCAGGTCCCGTGTAGACTGAATAAGCTATGTGTGGGGTAATTCTTTGAGAGCACAAATATGATGTTTTTCCAAGAACCATTTACCCAGTGGTTTTCGCATCAGCTGACGGTCCTTGCCTGAATCCATCGTTACATTTATGGTGCAAAATCACAACCTTCCAACTTTATCATTCCTCTACATTTAATAGGCATTTTTTGGTCAAGAATTTTGTTTAATTCCTAGATATTAATATGAACTCATGGATTCTTTTCCTTCATTCAGTTATTCTTTCTGATGCTCAAATTTGATCCAAATTTGGCCAGTGAGACACACACCCCCTTTAAGCTGGCTCCTATGCTCCCTTGGGTGGGGGGGCAGTGATTCTTATTTTCATATTATTTCAAATGTAGAAGTTGCAAGAACAGTAAAAGGAACTCCTGCATACCTCTTAGACAGACTCTCCAGTTGTTTACATGTTGCCCATTTGCTTCATCATCATTATCTCTCTCTCTCCGTATATGTGTATATATGTTCTGAACCACCTGAGAGTAAGTGGAGACATTGTTCACCTCTGCCACTAAATACTTCAGTGTGTATTTCTCAAGAGCAAGGCCGCTCTCTTACTTCACCACCGAACTGTGATACAACATTGGGAGATCTGTCATTGATACCACACTCCGAGCTACTCTACAGTCACCTGTAGCACTCACATCTTTCCTGCATCTTTTCGATGTTTGTGTTGTTCTCTGAGCACTTCATCACTTCAGCCACAAGAAAGTATTTTAGGCCCCCCCAGGATGTCCCTGCCCCAGCCCTGAATGCCATTTCTCAAGGAAGCCCTAGTCCCTTTTTGAGGGGAATGAGATTTAGAAACCGAGGTCTGGAGCTGAGCACGTTCGTTGCTACCGGTGTGCCTCTGGTTTGTAGGCCCTCTCAGGGGACAGAACTAGCATCCTGAATTCACCACCCCTCAGTCTTCTTCTTCCCTCCTTCCGTATTTATATTTGGTTGAATTGTATGAAATTGCCAATATTCAACCATTTTCAATCTACGAAAAAAGGCACAACCAAATATCCCCTTATCCACAGTGAGAACCCTTGTTTTCAGCAGCATCAATATATTTATAAATTTGCTCTGTTCCAAAATACCCTTCAGGGACTTCCCTGGTGGTCCAGTGGTTAAGACTCCGCACTCCCAATAGAGGGGGCCCGGGTTTGATCCCTGGTCAGGGAACTAGCTCCCGCATGCATGCTGCAACTAAAAGATCCCACATGCTGCAACGAAGATTCCCACATGCTGCAACTAAGACCCGGCGCAGCCAAATAAATAAATAAATATTAAAAAAACAACAACCCTCCAAATAGCTTTGGAATTACTACAACAATACTGCTAGTAACCAGACCTACTAAGGAAATCTCAAGATTTCTTTGTAGTTATTTTTGTCCTCAGAATATATCGCACAAAAGAAATACAGAGTATTGTGTTCAAAATTATTTGAATTAATTCTTTTTTTTGTGTGTGGTTATGTTAATTGGATACACATGTTCATTTATTACTGAATTTTAGGGTCTTTTTCACTCTTTTTTGATTTAATGTTATATTTTGATTATGAAAAATATTTATTTATTATTTGATTTGAATATTATTTGATTCAAAAGTTATAAGTATAAAATGACACATAGCCAGAAGAGGGTCCTCCTTCTTCATCCACTCCCACTCGCCCCCATAAGAACTAATCTTCTTCTGGTTCTGGGGTAGCTTTCCTGCCTTTTTGCAAAGATGAGCACATGCATGTAGCAGAGGCTAAGTGGACACAGATGCGGATTCTTCCTCTCCTTCCTTCTTACACAGCAGGTGACACAGAACATACCCTCATTTGTTCTTTTCTCTGCAGCCTACATGACCCACTCTGGGACCCCGTCTAACTCCGCTCCCCTCCACAGTGCGGTACATCCAGAGCACAAAGTCCTGGATGTCGTATAGGCTGTCACAGCATCCCGGCAGCCCAGGGAGTGGTCAGGGCATGGGGTCCCGGCTCCCCTACCTGCGCCAAGCAGAGCTTTGACACCTCCTGGCTGCCCGGGCCTCCGTGCTTCATCTGTAAAACTCGACCCAGGGAGGTGGAGGTCAGCGCAGGTGAGGCAGACAGAACATCACAGGCAGCAGTTCCCCCCAGTAGCTGTGGGAAGCCCTGAGCCCAGTCAGAAGGTGAGGCTGGGGTCCTCACCCCAGGCTGCACAGAATCCTTTCAAGGTTGGCCTGGGTCCCACCTGAATGCTGGGGTGGGGTGTCCCTGGTGGGACCAAGGCTGTATTTTCCAAAGAAACAATGTCCCAAACTGTGGTTCTATTAGGACTTCAGGTCATAGGTTAAAGTTAAAAAGCCCATGGCTGGGCTGGGCTGACCTGGGAACCGAAGCGCCTCGAACCTATCTCTTTGGGAAAGTTATGGCTCATTCTCAGAGCAAGTGGCTTCTGAGGCTCTTCTGAGCTGGGCCCACGGAGGCACAGCCCTGCCCCATGCTGTGCTTACGGTCCAGCCGAATGCATTTAAAAATATGTATGTAAAGATATATATAATTGTGGTAAAATTGCAGTTTAAATTTAATCAGCTTAAAATATATTTTTTAAATAAATTTATTTTATTTATTTATTTTTGGCTGTGTTGGGTCTTCGTTGCTGTGCGCGGGCTTTCTCTAGTTGCGGCGAGCGGGGGCTACTCTTCGTTGTGGTGCGCAGGCTTCTCACTGCGGTGGCTTCTCTTGCTGAAGAGCACGGGCTCTATGTGCGCCGGCTTCAGTAGTTGTGACACACGGGCTTAGTTGCTCCGTGGCATGTGGGATCTTCCCGGACCAGGGCTCGAACCTGTGTCCCCTGCATTGGCAGGTGGATTCTTAACCACTGTGCCACCAGGGAAGTCCCTTAAAAATCTACTTTCCAGCATAGATCCTTTGGGAATTTATCTGTATTATCAATAAGGCAGTGGCTTTCCACCGCCAAAGAAAAAAATGTAACTTCCTGGTGGCTGCGTGCTGCTCACTCTCACCGCTCTCCACCGCACAGCCTCCTTCAGCCTGTCCCCCAAGCCTTTCCTCAGCTCCCTCACGTCATGAGGGCTATGCCCACATGTCACCTGCTGGGGGACTTCCGTGACCGCATCCCACCTGCCACCCTCTGCCTGGTTTTCTCGTTTTCTCTCCCCTCCTGACATCACATTGTGGAGCCCCTTGGGCAGCTGTTTTCCATCATCTGCCCCCTCACCCCCAGCAGACAAGCCTGGGCCAGGGCTCTGGTGAGTGAGTGTGAGATCGTCAGGGACCCTTCCCCCGTGCATGGAGCTGCCCTACATCTGGTCTCAGTCGGTGGCCTCCAGGCAGGACAGACACCTGGACAGGTAAGAACCTTGGCTCATTCTCGCACATGCAAGAGAGATCACACTATCGATTTCACGAAATGAGCTGCGTTTCTACGTTGCCACCCTAGCCGCTGGCAGAATAATCAATGCCCTTGACTCAGGAGCTTTCTGGGCCCTCAGCGTTCTCCTCTGAGAAATGGATCCTGACTCCTAGGTGGAGGGTGGTGGTGCTTCTGCAAGACGGTATAAGGAAAGTGTGCAGCATAGTTCCCACAGCCCTCTCACAAGTAAGCAAACACACTGGGGTCTGGAGAGGACAGGGAAGGCCACCTTCCTGCTCCTCCTCACCTCATCTTCCTCCCTCCCAGGCAGTGGCTAGACAGCTGTTCCCAGGCTCTGCTTTGAATTAAAAAGTGGTGTGGCCCTTTAAGAGAAGCATCCGCCACCCCCGCTGCCCTGCTGCCCCCTTTGAAGTCCCTGGCGCTGAAAGGTTCCCAGTGGCAGATCTGAGGGTTTGTTTCTGCCTCCCCAGAGGCCACGTGCGGATCACAGGGTGGGAGGGAGGGAGGGCCGAAGGTCACAAGGCCGGCCAGGCCTCCCTGGCCTGCAGCCGCTATTGCAGCAGGCACTGAGGACCAGCAGGCTGCATGGATGGGGACCAGGCGGCTGGAGCTCATTAGGGCTCAGCAGAGCCAGCAGCTGGGAGAGCTAAGGAGGCGCTGTCTCCCGCCCTCCCCGTGGGCCTGGGGCAGCCTGACTTCCCCAACGTCCTCTCGCCTATACAGTGAGGAGCATGCGCTGGCACTTCAGAGCCGCTCTGGCCACACCCCAAGAAGCCCCATCTGCACAGATGTGTAGGAAGCCCCTCCCATCGCCATGACCTTCCTCCCCCCAGCTTTGGAATATGGCTGGTTCCAGGTGGACCCAGGTGGACCCTGACACGCCACAGTTAGCTGAGGTCAGCTGTGGGTTGGCATCCAGGAGGGTTCTTCAGCCAGGACTGCCCACAAGCCAGGTGTGGCTGTGTGAGGGGGGTGGGCTGGGGCAGGGGCTCTCAGAAGCTGGCTCCCAGGGGTCGAGCCTGGGACCAGAAAACGCTACTTGTCCTCTGTTCACCAGGCACCGGAGGGTGGGGTTTGCAGCAGAGTGGCAGGAGCATCTGGGACTCAGCTTCCTCCCGCTCTCACCCATAAGTAAAGGGGACTCTGACTCCCACATGTTCCCAGTCCTAGGGTGAGGTGTGTGTGGGTCTCTTCTGCAGGTGACCCCAAGGCTGCTCAGGCCAGGCCTGCAAATGGCCACCAATTCCCAGGAGAGGACTTCTTCTGGCATCATGCCTAGGAGCTGTCTATTAAAGCCTGTAACTGACCAGGTGGTCCCAGCCCCACCTTCCCCTGCCCCTGCACCAGATGGCTCCAATGGACTTTTCTCATCAAGGCCCCAGGATGTGAGGCAAGGGGGGTTCCTGCTGATGGATGGGGGGGGGCTCGGGGAATCCAAAAGGGTTCAAGCTCTGTAATTGCATGGCCTGAGCTTAAGGCCCCTCCCCCAGCTCAGAGCCGGCGGTGGGCTCTTGCCTGGCTATGGAGTGGGGTCTCCATTCAGGGCAAGCCACTGGGGGGAGTGCAGTGGTCTGCCCCACTTCCCTGCCCTCTTGGGCCTCAGAGGCCAGCAGCTGGGATGCAGAGCCGCCCAGGTGGTTGTGTGAGGCGGGGCGGCTGAGGCCCGCAGGCAACAGCTGGGCCCCAGACGGCAGGCAGCAGCTGCAGCACAGAACAGCCTTGTGCTCTTGGAGCCCTGGGCTCAGGGCCCTCGGGGATCCCCAGGAAGGAGCTGGCTGTGTGATACGGAGCCGTCCCAAGTCCAGGCAAGGGCACTGGGTCTGGAGCTCCTGGACATCCTGAGGACCTAAAGGCCCAGTCCCAGGTGGGATCCCCTGCACCACTGACTGTCCCCACCATACCTTCCTCCCCAGGGCCTGCCTGCCAGTCTGGGCCCCAAGCCTGCCTCAACTCGGGCCCTAGCTCTTGCTTCCTGAAATGTGCCATATCTGATGCCCCCTTCCCAGGAATTGGGCACATGTCCATGTGTGGACCACAAGTCTCATTGCCCCCCTCTGTGATCCCTTCCTTATATCTTCCTCCCCAAGGGACCAGCCCCTGAACCCCCATCCTATACCTGGGGATGCTGCTCCAAAATAGGCAGAGGCCCCCCTCTGGGCTCTCATTTTCCCAGGCCTCCTTGCACCTGGGCATGCATGAGATCTAAGCTTGACCAGAAGCACCTGCAGCCCACCTGAATGGGAGCCAGGAAGCCAAGAGGCAGGAATGATACAGAACCCACCCTGGACATGGCAATGGGGGGGGCTGGTAAGCAGAAGGGTGGGTCCCATGTCCAGCATACGTGGTGTCCATGGCCCATGGGACCACTGCAACAAGGCAATTTGGGACATTGTTCCTGCTTCTCCTCCTCAAGCTTGAGTGTTGGCCCTCCAGACATTCCATGAGCCCCCTGTGCCCAGGACCTCAGTCTACCTTGGTGTCTGAAGGATGGCCAGCATCCACCAGGGAGAAATAACTATCAAACAAGTCCTGCCTCATTTCATGCTCTCATGACCCTGGAAAGCAGGTACTATTCTCGTCTCCACCTT
Source organism: Grampus griseus (assembly GCF_964374135.1). NCBI lineage: Eukaryota > Metazoa > Chordata > Mammalia > Artiodactyla > Delphinidae > Grampus > Grampus griseus. The sequence goes on along the minus strand of NC_139014.1, from coordinate 12,030,200 downwards.
ACACATAACAAGCCTGAGGTTCAGAGAGCCAGCTGCAGGCCCAGCAGCAGCAGAGCCAGGCCCTGAATGCAGAGATAGGCTCTCAGTCCCGCAGCTACATCTCTTAGTGTGTGGGCCCCACAGACATCTGTCTAATGAGTGAATGGGGGCATGTACATGCCATGTCCCAGCAGGATCTCCAGGGTAGGACCAGCCCACCACGTTCATTCACCTGCCCCGCATCCCTGCCAGTCACCTGATGCCTCAGGCCCAGCCTGCTGACCATCATTGGTTAGACTCATTGGTGTTTGGGGTTTTTTAGGTAAAATTTATAATATAAAACCACTTCAAGGTGTACAATTCCATGGCATTTAGTACATTCACCATGTTATGCAACCATCAACATGATCAATTTTAGAACATTTTCGTCACCCCAAAAAGAAACACTGTACCCACTAGCAGTCACTCCCTGTTCCTCCCTGTCCCCTGGCAACCAAAAGTCTGCTTTTCTATCTCTATAGATTTGCCTATTCTGCATATTTCATGTAAATGGAATCATAAGATATGTGGCCTTTTGTTTCTGGCTTATTTCACTTACCTTAATGTTTTTAAGGTTCGTCTGTGTCATAGCATGTGTCAGTACTTTGTTCCTTTTTATGGCTGAATAATAGTCCATTGTATGAATGGACCACATTTTATTTATCCATTTTATTCATTATGGACGTTTGGGTTGTTTCCCCCTTTTGGCTATAGTGAGTACTGCTGCTGTGAACATTGATGGTCAAGTTTTTGTTTGAACACCTGCTTTCATCTCTTTTGGGATTATACCTAGGAGTGGAATTGCTGAGTCATGTGATAATTATACATGTAATTTATTGAGCAGCCACCAAACTGTTTCCATAGTGGCTGTACCATTTTATGCTCCCGCCAGCAATGCACGGGCTCCAGTTTCTCCACATCCTCACCAATGCATGCTGTTTTCCATTTGTTTTTGTTTTTGTTTTTGGCCACACCACATGGCTTGCAGGATCTTAGTTCCCTGACCAGGGATTGAACCCAGGCCCTGGGCAGTGAAAGCTCTGAGTCCTAACCACTGGAACACCAGGGAATTCCCTGTTTTCCATGGTTTTGATCACAGCCATCCTAGTGGATGTGAGGTGTTATCTGAACTGCTGCTGTTCCACCAGGTTCCCCTTCCTCCCATGTGTCAGGGCCACAGTGGCTTCTGGGCTGAGTGCAGGCAGCCTGGAAGCAGAGGCCCGGAGCTGAGCTGAGTGGCTCCCAGAACCTGCTGTCCTAGAAACCCCCTCCCATATTTTGGGAGCTGAAAACTCTGAGTTGGGTGAGTCTGAGGTGCAGAAGGTAAAGCTGGCCCTTGAGGGGAGGGAGCCCAAGTACAGAGCTAGTCTGTCTGAGTCGAGAAAAGGATGAAGTATGAACAGCCAAGGAAGGCTCTCTCAGGGGCTGTCACCACCAAGAGTCTGAGTTGGGGGTCTAAAGCTTAAAGGAGAGGGTGTGGGGAAGGCAGAGACACAGAAGGACAGGGAAGTTCTGGGGAAGACTCTTCACTTCTGCTAGTAGTGTTGAATAAATCAAACAGATTCATTTCGGTCAAAGTGCAGGCTAAATCTCATTACAGCAATACTGGCGAGTCCAACATGCATGCTCCCGCCTCGCACCGGCATTTCATTGGCAATTGTAACTGCCATTCCCACAGCACCGAGCACTTTCATGCATGGGCTCCCGTAATCCCACAACAGCCCTCTGATGGAGGTACGGTCATTGCCCCGCTTTAAAGAAGAGGAAACAGAGGCACACAGAGAGGTCACGGGCCTTGCCCAGGAGCTCCTGCCAGGAAATGGCTCAGAGCCAGGTCCGTGTGAAGTACAACCCTACGCAGTCTTGCCATCCGGCTGGAAGCAGCATTTCCCTGCCTGGGACTTGGAATAACAGGCTCCTAGACGTAGAGTGTTCCTGGGGCATGTTCTCCCCCATGCCTAGGAACACCTTCGCGTGGGGGACCTGTGTTTGAAATGCCTGCCTCTGGCCAGTCCCACGCAGGGCCTATATATTGACCTGAAGACAGGAGGGTGGCAAGTGTGGATTTCCAGATGCACAGCTCACTCTCAGCTCTTCTGCTGGCATGTCTGAGTCTCAGTTCCCCTCATCAGGAAAATGGATGCCCAGCTGCACCACAGAAGCTTGCGGGGAGGACCTCTTTTTGTCACAGCTGCTCTCTCCTTCACTGAGTGACCCCAGCCAAGGCCGACCTCTGGGGCACCTCAGCCTGATGTTAGGCTTCGAGGTTTAATTTACCGCTTAAACCTCACACAGCAGCTCTCAAGGACCCTGTCTGGTCTCCCACTTTGTCTTCTGAGAGCCTGGCCAGAGCAGCCTGCTGTGTCTGTGCACGGGGTGGGTGTTGTAACTTTTTAACCCTCAGCCCATTACTCAGCCCAGGGACTGGTGAGGACAGCTCAGGAGGCAAAGGCAGGGGCAGGATCCCCGGTGCTGCCAGAGCCTCTGGCAACCTCTATTCTCCTGCCCCAGAGGGGCTGCAGGTGCCTGCCAGCGGACACAGCTTCCCCACTGCCCCGAATTAGGAGGGAGCTCAGGAAGCTCTACCCCAGCTCTAGACCCAAAAGGCAAGGTCTGTTTCCTGTCTTTACAATGGTGTAATGACATCCACGGAGCTGTGGCTGGGAGGGGAATGAGAGGTCTACCAAAGCTGTCTATGGCACTTTGTGGGTGTGTGTGGAGGGCAAATAAATGCCCTTTTTTTTCTTTTGTCTGCCCACCTAGCCGGGAGGAAGCCTCCTAAGTAAACAGCTGCCCCCTCATCCCATTTTGATTTCTGAGGAGGAATCTCCTTCTGTCCCCAGTGAGGTGCACTGGGAAGGTGAGGTGATGGGGCAGATGCACTACGGTGCTTGGAGGTCACTGAACAGAAACCAAGGCGGCAGCTCTTCCATCCGCGACCACCCCAGGGGCGGCTGGGACTGCGGGAGAGGTTCTTGGGGGTCCTTGGCATGGGATGCAAAGCGAGGGCGCACGCGGGGAGGATCCAGGACTCCGCCCCGAGGCCCACCGACCTCGATAAGTGGCAGCGCCCCCTCTGCCCCCACTGCCCTCCGAGGGCCGCCCAGAATCTGTCCACCCAGGCGCGGGACAGGGTGACTCCCCCGTGGCGCCGTGCCGCGGCGCCCAGTCCCTCCCGCAGGTCGCCGAGGGCGCCGGGGCCTCGCACCACACCTGTCCGCTCCTCCGGGAGGCCCCGGCGCCTCTGCTGCCGGCCCCTCGGCGCGGAGCCCTGTGTCCGCCGTCGCTTTGATCCCGGGGGCCCCGCTGGATAAAAGTCCCGGGAGGCTCCGCGCCAGCGCCAGAGGGGAGGCAGCCGAGCCGGGCGTACCAGCAGGCTGGCGCTGGGCGAGCGACGCCGAGGAGCCGGGGCCGCGGGGCCGCCCTCGCCGCCCGCGGTGAGCGCAGGGCTCCGGGCTGGTTCGGGGTGGGGGTTGCGGAGCGGGGTTCTGGTCGCCCGTGGGTTGCTGTGGGCCTGGGCGGCGGGGGCGAGGGGACCCCGGCGGCTCAGGTGAGCGCTCCCCCTGTGCCCCCAGCCCGTCGGGCCGACCCGCCCCGTGGCGGACGGAGCTCCCCCCGCGCGGAAAAGCCCCGCTCCTTCCCCACCGCCCCCCCCCCGCCGCCCCTTCCAGTCGCCCGGGGGCGGGGGCGGCGGCGCCGGGCTGGCCGCGATGAATGAGCCGCCGGGGCCGCCGGGCCGCGCTGCCCCCCACGGAGCCGGGCCGGGAGCGCCTCCGGCGGCCGCGGCGGGATAGTCCAGGCCCCTCCGTCAGGCTTGCGGTTTGGGAAGAAAAGGCGATGCCTCCGCCAAGAAAAGAGCGAGCGCGGCCCCCTCCCCCTCCGCCGAGCCCGGGCGGCGGCGGTGGCGGCACTTCTAACGCGCGGGCACCCGGGCCGCCGCGGCCCCCGCAAACTACGCCCAGGCTCGGCCCCCGCCGCTCATTGGCGCGGGCCGGAGCCAGCGCACCCAGACCCTGCGCTGCCCTCGGCCGGACGCGCGCGGAGCCCCAGCTGCCCAGGCCGACGGCGCCCGGCCCGAGAGCCTCGACGCCGAGCCGCCCTCGCCTCCTCTGCCGGGCCCAACGCAGGGAGCGGGGCGAACGAGCAGGCGCGGCTGGCGCCCCGCGGCCCGGGCGCCTCCGGCCCGGCGCCCTCGCCACCGCGCCGCCTCAAGGCCGCCCGCTCTCCGCAGGTGGCCGCGGGCCCGAGCAGCGCGGCCATGGGCCGAGGGGTGCGCGTGCTGCTGCTGCTGGGCCTGCTGCACTGGGCCGGGGGCGGCGAGGGCAGGAAGACCTGGCGGCGCCGCGGCCAGCAGCCACCCCCGCCGCCGCCCCCGCCGCGGGCCGAGGCGGCGACGGCGGCTGGGCAGCCGGTGGAGAGCTTCCCGCTGGACTTCACGGCCGTGGAAGGCAACATGGACAGCTTCATGGCACAGGTCAAGAGCCTGGCACAGTCCCTGTACCCCTGCTCGGCACAGCAGCTCAACGAGGACCTGCGCCTGCACCTCCTGCTCAACACGTCGGTGACTTGCAACGACGGCAGCTCGGCCGGGTAAGGCCCGCACCCGCCCGCCGCGACCGGCGCGCCCCCGCCGCTGGCCTCGGGGCCGCGGGCCGCCTCGTCGCCGGCGGGTTCGCACACCCGCCTCCCTGTCCCCGCTCAGACGCACGGAGTCTCTGCACTGGACCCTCCCTGCTGGCCGCAGCGGTGCTCGCCCACAGGGGAAAGGGCTCCCGTCGGGTCTCGGAGGCGCTGGCCCCGGGAAGGGCCCTGCTCAGAGGCTTGCCGCGCGGGGATGGGGCAGCGCTGGCAGCGCTGGTCACGGGCCAGCCCGGGCACTGACCCCTCGGCCACCGGTGCCCAGCCCCTGTGCTCGCGTCCTTCGTTCCCTGGGCGGGGAGATGGCAGTCCGCGAGTGGCCCTGGCTCCAGCAGGAGGAGGTGACACAGGGGGGCGGGGAGAGTCCTGCCGTACCCCCACCCCCACACCAGCTCTACTCGCCCCGTCTGCTCCCTGCTGCTGCTGGGACTGCCAGGGAGCCCAGCCAGCCAGAGGGACAGGCAGGGGGCGCAGGTGGGACAGAAGGAACTGGGGTGCAGCATTCACCCCTCTCCAAACGGAAGCAGATAAAAAAGAATGCGAGGCTGAGGGTTGGGGAGGGGTTGGGGGCGCCCATGCCCTCAGCGACTCCACAGCCCGAGGAACTGGACGTTAGGTCGGGCCTCGGAAGGAAGGCTGCGACCCTGCCTCGGTGGCGCCCTCGCCCCTCCACGCGCGCCTGTCCTACCCCAGTGCCCCTGCCCCACGCACACTCCTCCAGCGAGAGTGCTTTTGACTCTCCAAGCGCCACTGCGCGTCCCAGGAGGATCCCGAGCCCCAGCGAGGACCCCCACCCCCACCCCCGCCCGGCCGCCAGCGCCGAGGTTACAGCGGGTCTGTCGCGGGGCGGGCAGTGGGGATTTTCCACGGACCACACAACCCCTCGCCGCCCTTCCCCGCCCCGCGAGCGCCACCTCCCGGGACTGGCTGGCCGGGCCGGGCGCGCTCTGCGGGGGCCTGGCCGCTGGCGCCCCCGTGCGGTCCGCGCGCGCCCGGCGACAGGTGGAATGACCCCTTCCTTCCTGGAGCTGGGCCCTGCAGCCCCAGCTGACCGCCCGCTCCGCCCACTTCCCTTGCAGCTACTACCTGAAGGAATCCAAGGGCAGCCGGCGATGGCTACTGTTTCTGGAAGGTGCGTCCTAGGTGCGGAGGTGGCGGGGTGGGGGTGGGGATCCACTCGGCACTGGACCCTGAGGTGGTGGCTGTGCCCGCAGGAGGCTGGTACTGCTTCAACCGGGAGAACTGCGACTCCCGATATGACACCATGCGGCGCCTCATGAGCTCCAAGGACTGGCCGCTCACTCGAACAGGTCAGCGTGCCAGGGACTGACCAGGAGCCCCCACGAGGCGGGGGGGGCGGGTGGTGGCAGGAGAAGGGGCTCATAATTGGAAGTCCTGGAAGAAGCTCCTCCTCTTTCACTCCCTAGAGGCCCAGAGAGGCCCCACCCCATCCATCCCCCCCCCCCCAAAGTTAGGGATCATTCATTCTCACCTTTCATTCTTCTTCCACAGGTAACTTCCCAGGGCTCACCCTGGCTGTGCAGTACACAGCTGGTCCCTAGGTCAAAATATCTGGTGGAAGGGGGGAGGTTGAGGGCCATGTCCAGATGTCACAGCCTGGCTGGTCATCCTGGCCATGGGGACTCCGTGGAGTAACTAAACCCATCCATTCATTCCCCACTTCCTCAGCCACCTTGGTTCAGGTGGGTGTCACCACCCACCTCCTTGCTGTGGCCAAGTAGGATGCCCCACAGCCCCACACCTTCCTATAGTCCTCACCCCTGCATGCCCCCTCCCACCAGAAAGACCCACTGCCTCTGTCCTCCCCTGCCACAGGCACGGGGATCCTGTCCTCCCAGCCAGAGGAGAACCCCCACTGGTGGAACGCCAACATGGTGTAAGAGGGAGCCGAAGGTCTTTCCTTGGGGGTCCTGTCCTTGGGGGTCCTTCCTGGAGGATCCTTCCTAAGAGGTTCTTAGGGGGGAGTCCATCCTTGGGGATCCCATCCTTGAGGGGGTCTGGTCCTGGGAGAGGTCTTCCTAGGGGGTTCCTGTCCTCAGGAGTCCTTCCTGAGGAGGGTGGTCCTTCCTGGGGTCCTCGGGCAACAGAGAAGCATGGCGGGCTCACACCATCCCTGTGTCACAGCTTCATCCCCTACTGCTCCAGCGATGTCTGGAGTGGGGCTTCATCCAAGTCTGAAAAGAGTGAGTCCCCTGCCTTCCCCCAGCTCCCCCCCACCCCTGACAGAGGCAGGGCAGGGAGGACAGAGCTCCTGGAGAAATACAGACTTTCAGCCTTGTAACTCCCTCTAACCCTTTGATAGTGTGTCCCAGGGTGCCTGCCCTCAGCACCCATTGCCTGGCTTGTCCATGGCTGGCCTGACCCTGAGGCGTCCTCACTCCTGGTTGTTCCCTGCGGGAGAGCCCCCAGCACAGCCTTGTGCACCTAACTCGCCTCTCTCTAGTCTACCCAGACCCTGTTCCCATCCCCTCTAAGACCCTCCAGACCCCCAGCTATACCCCTCCTTCTGCCAACCTGGGGGTGGGAGGCCTTGCTCTGTGTCCAGGCCCCCACTTGAATCCACCCTCCTTCTCTGTGCAGACGAGTACGCCTTCATGGGCGCCCTCATCATTCAGGAGGTTGTGCGAGAGCTCCTGGGCAAAGGGTTGAGCGGGGCCAAGGTGCTGCTGCTGGCAGGGAGCAGGTGGGCTGGGCAGGGGCTGGGGTGGGAGTGTGGATGGAAGGGAGAAGATGGGGCTGAGCCAGGGCAAATGCATGACCGGGAGGCTCAGCATCACGGGGCATCTCAGAGTTCGGCTCCCAGGTGCCATGTAGCTGGAAGCTGTCCAGAGGATGCTTCTGGGTCCATGGTTGTTGGGTGTGAGGGAAGCCTTGGACTGCAGTGACCTAGGCAGTTGGTTAGGGGTTAGCTGTGAACCCATGTACCACCAGGGCTGGGGTCCCTGTAGGCAGGATCACACCTGCTGGTCACTGTATCCCAGCAGGCATGTAGGGGACCCAGGGGACATCCAAGGAATGGATGGAGAGGCCTGGGGCACCTAGTTCATCTTAATTTTCAGATAAGGAAACTGAATCAGAGAGTGAGAGAGAGGAAGGGAAGGAGGGGTGGGAGGAAGTGGGATGACCTGACACTTAGCGCTGGGTCAGTGCCGGGAGCTCTGCCAGCCCTTCTCTGCCTCCAAGACCTCGAAGGGCCCAGGGGACTTACACATGAACACAGAACGTGTTGGCAGCTCAGAATGCTCTCAGATCCCTGCCCACTCGGGGATGGGCTTGGGGATGGGCGGGCCCTGGTGGGTGAGTGTCCTCATCTGCCTGGCCTGACATCCCACCTTCCCTGCAGCGCGGGGGGCACAGGAGTGCTGCTGAACGTGGACCGCGTGGCCGAGCAGCTGGAGGAGCTGGGCTATCCAGCCATCCAGGTGCGGGGCCTGGCTGACTCTGGCTGGTTCCTGGACAACAAGCAGTACCGCCGCACAGACTGCATTGACACCATCACCTGCGCGCCCACGGAGGCCATCCGCCGGGGCATCAGGTGCTCTGGGAGGGAGGGTCCATCCTGTGCAGAGGGCCTGGGGTGTGGTGGCATCTGTGGGTGGAGAAGCTCATGGGAGGCCAGGGGCAGCCTAACCTGCAGCATGTGGCCTAGGTACTGGAATGGGGTGGTCCCGGAGCGCTGTAGGCGCCAGTTCAAGGAGGGCGAGGAGTGGAACTGCTTCTTTGGCTACAAAGTCTACCCAACCCTGCGCTGTGAGTGGGCATATGGGGCGGCGGGGGGTGTTTAGACTATCTGCGCCTGCTGGAAACCCAGCCTGGAGTCCAGCCCTCAGAGGCTAGGCCCAGAGACCACTGTCCCACCTAGGATGGGTGACAAAGTCATCTGGGCTTGGCTGGGACTTTCCTGGTCTTAGCACTGGCAGTCCACTTGGTTCGAGGCAAACCAGGATGGTTAGTCATGTTTCCACATCCACGGTGAGGAATGCGCTTTGGAGCTGGATCCCAGTGCTGCGCCTGTGTGGGGCCTTGGCTGTCCCCCCAGCCCCACACTTGAAGGGACATCATCACCATGTTTTGGTCAAAGTAGAGTCCCTGGGAGCCAGGCCAAGGTGCGGGGAGGGAACAAGGCATCTCTTCAAGGAAGGGTGCTGGGGATGCTGGCGGCCAGCACCCTGCACAGAGAGCCCGGTTGGCCTGTGAGCCTGCTGTGGAGCTGACTGCAGCCTCGGGCCCCTGAGCCTGGGGTGGGGGGCAGAGCACCGAGGCGAGGCCCATCTGAGCCGTCCCCCCAGGCCCGGTGTTCGTGGTACAGTGGCTGTTTGACGAGGCCCAGCTGACTGTGGACAATGTGCACCTCACGGGGCAGCCGGTGCAGGAGGGCCAGTGGCTGTACATCCAAAACCTGGGCCGTGAGCTGCGGAACACACTCAAGGACGTGCCGTGAGTGTGTTGGGGACCCCACTCAGCCCCCACCCCAAATATACAGTAAACCACTTGACTTAAAAAGAGAGAGAGGCCTCAAAGATGGAAAACAGGAAGCAGCCAAGGGGTCCTTGAGTACGTGACAAACTGTGGTCCACGTAGACAAGGGGATCTTACCCAGCGCTAGAAAGAAGTGAGCGATCAAGCGGCAAAAAGACAGGAGGAACCTTAAAGGCGTGTTACCAAGTGAAAGAAGCCAATCTAAAAAGGCTACATGCTGTGTGATTCCAACTCTATGTCATCCTGGAAAAGGCAAAACTACGGACACAGTAAAAAGATCAGTGGCTGCCAGGGGTTGGGGGAGAGAGGTATGAATAGGTGGAGAACAGGAATTTTAGGCCTGAGGAGCTACTCTGTATGGTACCACAATGGTGGATACGTGGCATTATACATTTGTCCAAACTCATAGAACGTACAACACCAAGAGTGAACCCTGATGTAAGAGTGAACCCTGATGTGAACCCTGATGTACAGACTCTGGGTGGTAATGTTGTAAGAGTGAACCCTGATGTACAGACTCTAGGTGGTAATGATGTGTCAGTGTAGGTTCATTGATTGTAACAAATGTACCAGCTGGTGGGGGTTGTTGATGACGGGGGAGGCTGTGCGTGTATAAGAGCAGGGGATAAATGGGAGCTCTCTATGCCTTCCATTCAATTCTGATGTGAACCTAAAACTTCGATTAAAAGCTAACTTATTAAGAAAAACAAAATATTCACCTGTCCGGGAGAGCCCCCACTCCGAGCAGGATTTGGAGGCCGGAAGGGACAGGGGTTAGTAGGGAGCATGTGTGCTGGGGGGGACAAGGCCTTGGGGAGCCGCTGGCTGGCACAGAGGCAGGAGGGAAGTAGGACGCAGGCAGGGGACAGCCTCCCAGTAGAGGGGGCTGGAGCTGCTGTGACCTGTGGGCTTTGGGGGTGGGGAAGGGCTGAGGCGGGGACATGGTTGCTCACAGGTTGTCTTCTCCCCAACAGGGCCAGCTTTGCCCCTGCCTGCCTCTCCCACGAGATCATCATCCGAAGGTCAGTGTCGCCAAGCCCCAGGACAGCTCGCGTCTATGGCTCTCACTCCAAGCATCTGCAGTGCCCCCATCCCCAGCAGGCCTGCCCACCGGCCTCCCCGGCTCTGGCTTCTTTTGGGGGCTTTCAAAATCACTTAGACAACCCACTGTGTGGCAAGAATTCACTGGTAGCAATGCCGTCCTCTGCTTTGGCCACACCTGAGTGACCCCCACCTGGGTTTCTGTCTGCAGCCACTGGACAGACGTCCAGGTAAAGGGGACCTCGCTGCCCCGGGCACTGCACTGCTGGGACAGAAGCCTCCACGACAGCCACAAGGCCAGCAAAGCTCCCCTGAAGGGCTGCCCCATCCACCTGGTGGACAGCTGCCCCTGGCCCCACTGCAACCCATCTTGCCCCACCATCCGGGACCAGTTCACGGGGCAGGAGATGAACGTGGCCCAGTTCCTGATGCACATGGGCTTCGACGTGCAGACAGTGGCACAGCAGCAGGGCCTGGAGCCCAGTAAACTGCTGGGGATGCTGAGCAGCGGGAGCTAGGGCCCCGCCCACCTGCCCTCCAGGCCCTCCTGTCCTCCTAGGGCCGCAGGGCCCCGGCCATCCCCATCCTGGGTCTGGATGCCCTCCCCTGGCAGCCTTCACTGCCTCTTTCCCACTGCCTCTGGGAGGCCCAGCCTGAGATGGACCCACCGTCAGCCCAGCTGTGGCCCTGGGCCCCCTCCCATCCCTCCCTCCTGACTCCCGCCTCCAGCCCACAGTGGGGAGTCAGAAGCACTGGATTCCTCAGCCCCCAGCCCAGAAGGCCCCGCCCCAGCCCAGCCCCCAGCCTCGCCTGGCCTTTTGTATTATTTTATAAAGTGACTTTTTTTATTACTTTAATTTTTTAAGAAAGAAAAATAAGCAAGAAATATATAGTGAATGATATTGTTTTGTAACATATTTTTTTTAAATAATGAAGAAAAAAGATAACAAAAGAGCCTCACCCTGTAGATGTGTTTATTTGAGGGGGCACTTTGCCCACTTCACACCCCTCCCCCAACCCCGACTCCACCCCCACCCCCCCCACCCCACCCCCCTGGTCCAGGGCAGCAGAGAGACTGGGGGCGACCACGGGGCCTCTTGCCCTTCAATCCCTGCTCCTTCTGTTCATCGTTTCAGCAAACAGTAGTGATGGGCTTGTTTCAGGCGAGCCCCCAGCAAGGTTTTATGCTCCCTTTCCTCTTTATTTTGTTCTTGGGGTGACCTTCACGCCGCAACCCCGCCATTTCTAAGTGCATGACTCAGCGTTTGTACATCCACAATGTTTGTCTCTACCAGCAACCTCCACTTTCAAAACTTTATCACAAAACACTCCCTACCCAGCTAACACTTTCTTAGAAGTTTGTATTGTGTTTATTTTCACTACGTCACACATGCACATGGTCCAGAATTTGAAAGAAGCAAAGCTTTGGAGGGTGAAAACTCTCCCTCTGGCCAGCCCCTGGCTCTGCATCTGTGGCTAGTCCCAGAGGACCTGGCCTCCCATAAACACGTACACACGTACACACACACACACACACACACACACACACACACACACACACACACACACTACTTTTCCTTCCACATGTGACTGCATGCCATACACTTGCTGCCTGGTTTCTACTTCCCGTTGCATCTTGGGGCCGCGGAGAGCTCCATGCTGGCGGGACATGACCAGTGAGCAATGAGCTCTGTGCTTCATACCCTTTTCAGGTACGAAGGGTGCAGCATGGCTAGCCTGTGTCAGCATCACTGCACGCGGCCGTTGTCTCTGTGGGATGCACCCAGAAGTGGCATGTGGGTCAAGGACAGTAAGCAAGCACCTGTGGTTTCAGTGACACACTGATAAGCCCCCCCAGGTGGCCAGGTCATGACCCTCCAACAGACGTGGCTTCCTCAGCACTCCCTGCATTAAGTGTCCCACGCACATAGCACCCTGATTCCTCCAGGCGCCGGGCAAGTAGGTCTTATTATAAAACCCCAATTTACAGATAAAGAAACTGAGGCCCAAAGAGGCTATGTGAAGGGTTGAAGGGACAGAGGGAGGATTCATGCCTGGGGTCTGCTCCCAGCCTCCGACCACCCAGCCTCTCTCAGGGAGTCTGCAGCCCCAGTCCTAGAGTGGGGAGAATCACAGAGACCCCATCGTCTCACCCGCGCCAAGACTGGGGGTGTCCCCTGAGGTCTTATCAGCTCTGGGCCCACCTGCGGCCCACTCATCACCAATGTCAGCTTCCCCAGGGGGAGCTAAGTGGCCCAATCACGGTTTCCTCTGTGGACCACTCTTGTGGGAAGCCACGGAGTCCCAGTGGCCAAGGGAAACAGTGAGGTCAGGGAGGGGGGTGGCAAAAGGCTAGAGATGAAAGAAAGGGTACCCAGGGGCAGCTGCTGGTTTGGGGGAGCAGCCCCATCCTTGGCCTCCCTGGAGGGCCATGGACAGTTCTCCCCATACGACAGTGGGCTCCCAGCGGGAGAGGGGGCTGGGAGGACCTGGAAGGGGCCTGGCCTTCACCTACCTGGGGAGACTTGTTCAGAGGGAGGGGCCCACGCTTCGGTCAGAGCTGGCTAGGGGGGACCCCGGAGGTGCTGGCGCAAGACCAGTTCCTTGTGTGGAGAAGGGCGGCAGGCAGTGACATCAGCACAGACAGATGTCTCGCTCTGTTTGAGGTGGGCTGAAAAGAGTCAGAGGGTAGCTTTGTGTGTCTTAGGCATGCCAGGCCCACTGAATGTTATACTTGTGGGTTAGGCCCAGTGGGATTTCACCAAATGAATAAATCCCTTCTCCCCATGTTCCTGACAAAGAAGGAACATGGGAGAAAGGCCTACCTCCGGCCTCTGTGCTTTACCTTGGGGACTAGTGGCAAAATGAGCCCAGGACCCGTAAGGACAGTGGGTGACGCAAAACCTGCAGTGCTCAGTGAGCCATCGATGTGACACACTGACTTCCCGACTTTTCTTTTTCTATTTTTTGTCCGTGCCACGCGGCATGCAGGATCTAAATTCCCTGACCAGGGATCGAACTTGTGCCCCCTGCAGTGGAAGCTCAAATTCTTAACCACTGGACCACCAGGAAGTCCCCAACTTTTCTAGAAATGTTGCTGCTTTACATTTTCCACATCACAGGCTTCCCGTAGCAGCAAAAATGCTCAGGACAGAAGCGACCAAGATTTCTTTTCAGTAGATGAACGGGTAAATAAACTGCAGTCCATCCAGACAATGGACCGTTACTCAGCACTAAGAAGAAATGAGCTCTCAAGCCATGAAAAGGCTGGAGGAACCTTAAATGCATATTATTAAGTGAAGGAAGCCAATCAGAAATGGCTACATATGGTGTGATTCCAACTCTATGACATTCTAGAAAAGGCAAAACTATGGGGACAGTAAAAAGATCGCTCGTTGCCAGGGGTGAGGATGGGGCTGACTAGGTGGAGCACAGAGGATTCTTAGCGCAGAGAAACAACTCTGTACGGTCCCACCATATGGTGGGTACATGTCATTACACATTTGTCCAAATTCATAGAAGGTACAAAACCAAGAGTGAATCCTGATGTAAATTGTAGACTCTGGGTGATGCTGACAGATCAGTGTAGGTTCATCGATGGTAAAAAATCAATGGTGTATCACTCTGGTGGGGATGTAGATAATGGGCAGGCTGTGCCCGGTTAAGGGCAGGGAGTATACGGGACTCTCGGTGCTTTCTGCTCAGTTTTGATATGAGCCGTGTTGAGAGCACGGACCCTTGACGTGACGTGGTGTAAACAGCAACTCCAAGAGGACAAAGACTCTGGTCTCCCTTGTTCTTTGCTGTTTCTCAGCGCCTAGAACGAGGCCTGGCACTCAGCAGCTACTGCAGAAGAACTTGTTTAGTGAATGAAAACATTAATCAGAAGGAATAGAAACAAAAAGTAATAACACACTCCTGGAAATTTTAAAGCCACAAGGAGACGTGAAGAGAAGAAACCCAGAGGTTTTGGTAAAACCTGATATATGTGTACTACCTAGTTTTAATGACCTTTGCAGGCCCTTTTAGGAAAATTCTTTAAATATATTTTGAATAACATTGCTTTATTTGTACATACAAATACTTGTTACAACGTGTGAAAGTTCACTCCAGCAGCAATGAGCACACCTGGCACCCAGATCTTAGTCTCTTACACCATCTCCAATAACAGGAACCAGGGCTCCTTGGAAAACACCTAGCAGGAAACGTGCAGGATGAGCCCCGGGCATCTTGCAGTGCCTGCAGTGAGGAGGTGCCGAAAACCCCACCCCCATTGATGGGGGTACGTAAGGGGACACATGGAAGGCTTGGAGCAACAGAATAAAAAAATATAGTTTTGGACTATAACTCAAAGTATAAAATAAATGTATAAAGTATAAAATAAAATAAAATAAAATAATAAATAAATTATAAATTATTTATAAATAAATAAATTTATAAAATTAAATAAAATAAATTTATAAATAAAATAAAATAAATTAAGTGGGGGAGAAAAAAGAAATCTCTTTGCAGAGTTCCAAATAATTTATGTCGATACTGCCCCCTCAAGGAGGGGAAGCATACACCCCCCTTAAGTGTGGGCCACGCATAGTGACATCCCGCCCCCAGAGAGAACAGGATGGAAAGGGGGAGAAAGAGGAACTCCCCAGTGGAGACACCTGACAGACACACCTCAGCCAAGTGACCAAGGGCACAGCCACGGTGAGGAGTCGTGTTGAGAGCACAGGCCCTGAAGGGATGTAATGAGAAGGGCACTTTCCCTCTGTGGTCTTCCTCCCCCAAACCCACAAGCCCAGACTAATAATGAGAAAGACATCAGACAAACTAGCAGAGGGACAGTCTGCACCTCCTTGCCCAGCCCTCCTTCAAACCGTCGGGATCATTCAAACCAGGAAAGTCTGAGAGACCGTCCTGGCCAAGAGCAGCCAGAGGAGATGTGGTGACTAAATATCCCACGTGGGGTCCGAGACAAGTCCTGGAGCAGCAGGAGGGCATGATGTTAAAACTGGGGAAACCTGAATAAAGTATTCACTTTGCTTAATAATAGTGTATTAATAATGATTTATCAATATTGGCTCATTAATTGTAACATGTCCCATAAGATGTTCCCAATAGGGGAATTCCCTGGTGGTCCAGTGGTTAAGACTCCACGCTTCCACTGCAGGGGACCCAGGTTCAATCCCTGGCTGGGGAACTAAGATCCCGCAGTCTGCGTGGCGCAGCCAAATAAAATAATAAAGAGAATTAAAAAAAAAAAAAAAAGGTGTACCCAATAGAACACACTGGATATGAGGTATATGGGAGCTCTATCAGTGCAGTTTCTTTTTGCACCTACAGCTGTTCTAGAAAATAAAGTCTATTTAAAAATTTTGTAAAAGGAAGGTTTTTTTTTTAATCTTTTTTACTTTTTTGGCCACACTGTGCAGCACGCAGGGTTTTAGTTCCCCGACCAGGGACTGAACCCGTGCCGCCTGCAGTGGAAACTCAGAGTCTTAACCACTGGACCGCCAGGGAAATCCTGTTTTCAATTTTTATTTTTATTTTTTATTTTATTTTTTAAAGCAAGTTTTATATTCATACAAGAATATAAACCTATTTATACTTCATTTATTATTTTTTTATTTTTCATTTACTTATTTTAAAATTATTTATTTTATTTATTTATTTTTGGCTGGGTTGGGTCTTTGTTGCTGCGCGGGGGCTTTCTCTAGTTGCTGCAAGACAGGGCTACTCTTTGTTGTGGTGCATGGGCTTCTCACTGCGGTGGCTTCTCTTGTTGCGGAGCAAGGGCTCTAGGCGCGCGGGCTTCAGTAGCTGTGGCTCTCCAGCTCTAGAGCGCAGGCTCAGTAGTTGTGGCACACGGGCTTAGTTGCTCCGCGGCATGAGGAATCTTCCCGGACCAGAGCTCGAACCCGTGTCCCCTGCATTGGCAGGCGGATTCTTAACCACTGAGCCACCAGGGAAGCTCTACTTCATTTTTTTTTTAATTATTCTTTTTTTCTGGTTTAGGAAGTAGTACCTATTTATTTTAAAACTGGAAAACACTGAAAACCCAAAGGAGAGCCAAAGCACCTGCTGCCCTGCGCCTCAGACGTGACAGTGGGGCATCTCAGGCTTTTACTCAGCCTTTCTCTCTCTTCAGAGGCACATGTGCCCACAGGTCCTTTTGTCTTCACGCAGATCGCTGCCCTTGTGATCTCCCACTACGTTACCTGATCTTCTATGAGGCGACTTCAGGGCATCCTAAGTGTCCCTCATGTGGATGTGCTCATGTTTACTCCCCAATCCCTACTGATGAACGTTAAGTGATTTCCAGCCAAATTTACTTTGTTTATATTTCCACGCTGTGGGAAGCTGTCAATTTAGAATCACTCTGTTTCTGTAATTGTAACACGTTAGCAAAAGCTCACGAGCAGAAGACATTGTCACCAAGTAGCCCAGTGGCCAAGCAGCTGGGAGTTGGTGTCTAGAATTGGGAGCATAGCCTATGGCAGGGTCCAGGAAGCCTCGCCATGGTCCAGCCATGAAGCAGCCGCCCAGACCGTGGTGGGGACCCCGAGCTACCCTGGGCCCTGTGGGCTGGCAGAGCTAGAATGGCAAAGCAAGGAAAGATGATTTTGTTGTGATTTGTTCTCAGATTCTCACAGCCTCTTTCAGAGAAGGAGCTGATAATTTTTAAATTATTTATTATTATTATTTTTTAAAGAATCATTTTTATTTATTTTTGGTTGTGTTGGGTCTTTATTGCTGCATGTGGGCTTTCTCTAGCTGTGGAGAGTGGGGGCTCCTCTTCATTGCAGTGCGTGTGCCTCTCATTGCAGTGGCTTCACTTGTTGCATAGCACGGGCTCTAGGTGCGCGGGCTTCAGTAGCTGTGGCACATGGGCTCAGTAGTTGTGGCTCGCAGGCTCTAGAGGCCGCTGGCTGGGACACTTCAAAAAATTCAGTGTTATGAAATATTAAAAAAGCAGAGACTATTCCAGAATAAAGGAAAATGAGAGACATGACAGCCAAATGCAATGTATAATTCCAATCAGATCCTGGTGCAAAAATTAAAAATGCTATAAAGTGTAGTTTGGGGGCAGGTGGGGGAAAACTGCAGGACTGTATATTAGGTGATCATTCGTCAATTTCCCAAGTGTGGTCGCTGTGTTCAGGTTCTGTAGGAAAACGGCCTTGCTTTTAGGAGGTGTCCGTGGAAGTATCTAGGGGAGAATTGTCATATCTCCAGAATTAATTAATGTTATTATTAATTATTAATGGGGGGGAGAGAGAGCACAAACAGGGCAAAGTATTAATTATTCTTTTTTTTTTGGCTGCAGCCCGCGGCATGTGGAACTCCCCTGACCAGGGATTGAACCCTGTGCCCCCTGCAGTGGAAGCATGGAGTCTTAACCACTGGACCACCAGGCAAGTCCCAAAATATTAATAATTCTTAAATCTGGGTGAAAGATATATGAGTGTTCATTGTGCTATTTTGCAACTCTTCTGTAAATTTGAAATTTTCCTAAATGAAAAGTTGGGGGAAATACACATAAGGCTATATATATAGTGTCAGAGGGGATTGGTTCCAGGACCCCCTAGGATACCAAAAGCCACTGATGCCCAAGTCCCTTGTATAAAGTGGCATAGTATTTGTGTATAACTTATGCACATCCTCCCGTACACTTTATTTTTATTTATTTATTTATTGGTCAAATTGCTCGGCTTGTGGGATCTTAGTCACCCGACCAGGGATTGAACCTAGGGACACGGCAGTGAAAGTCCCAAGTCCTAACCACTGGACCGCCAGGGAATTCCCCTCCCATATACTTTAACTTATCTCTAGATGACTTATAATACCTAATAGAAAGTCAATGCTATGTAAATAGTTCCTGGCTCATGCCAAATTCAAGCTTTGGTTTTTGGAACATTCTGGAATTTTTTCCCCCAATATTTTCAATCTGCTGTTGGTTGAATCCGTGGATAGGGAACCTGTGGATACAGAGGGCCAACTGTATACACGGGATGTTCATAGGGGTTGAATCTAGGAGATAGAATTACAGGCAAATTAATTACAGGCAGATTAATTACTGGCAATCTTTCCTTCTCTTTTTCTGTGCTGATTGGGTCTGAGCATGTATTACTTTTACAGTCAGAAAAATTTCTTTTCCTCTTCAAAAACATTTCATATATTTTTAATATTTTAGACTAAAACTGGGAGAGTTGAGTTTTTCCTAGGTGTTTACATGTCTAGGAGGGACAAGTAAAGTGCTCCATTATGATCCCCCCAAATAATAACTAAAACTTAACTCCCCCAGGTCAGGCTGGGGAGCGTGAGAAGAATGAGGGTGGGCACCTTTGGGAGGGGGCACAGGATCTCCACTCCCCTTTCCCACCACCTCCCAGGAATCAGAGCTGAGTGTGGGCCAAGGGACAATGACAATGGGGTCCTGAAACCATCCCAGCTCTGAACTGAGCCCTGCAGGTCTCCCAGATTCCCCACTGCCGCCCTCTCCTCCCTGTGCTCCTCCCCCTTGAAGCTGCTGGAGCTGGGTTGCCTGGTCCTCTCTGCTCTTCTCCCTCCCCCTCCCCCACAGGCAGTGGCACCGACTGACTGACAGAAGCAGGTGCTTTGGAGGTGGGGGTGGTGCCAGCAGCCAAGGGGTTAATGGTCCTGGCAGGGGCTCGATGGATCACAAGGGTCAGATGTCCCTCCTGGATAGGGACAGGCACAGGCACGCAAGCTGCTATTCCCGGGCTCTGATCACGGTCACCTATTTATAGAGCTGGGGGGGGCCTCGGCCCTCCCCACACAGGCGGTGGAGAGGCTGCTCTGCTGCAATGTCACCAGCGTCACTGCCACTGCAGGCTGCTGGCATCTGCCGCTGCCGCAGGCTCCGGGGCCACCAGGCACTGTGTGAAGCAGAGACTCGGCCGGCCACATGGGCAGCACCATGGAGCCCCCCGGGGGTGGGTACCTGCACCTGGGTGCTGTGACATCGCCTGTGGGCACGGCCCGCGTGCTGCAGCTGGCCTTTGGCTGCACCACCTTCAGCCTGGTGGCCCACCGGGGCGGCTTCGATGGCGTCCAGGGCACCTTCTGCATGGCCGCCTGGGGCTTCTGCTTCGCGCTATCGGTCCTGGTGGTGGCTTGTGAGTTCACCCGGCTGCACAGCTGCCTGCGCCTGTCCTGGGGAAACTTCACAGCAGCCTTCGCCATGCTGGCCACGCTGCTATCCGCCACAGCTGCGGTCATCTACCCACTGTACTTCACCCAGCTGGAGTGCCTACCCGAGCCCGCGGGCTGCACAGCCAGGGACTTCCGCCTAGCAGCCAGCATCTTCGCCGGGCTTCTCTTCCTGGCCTATGCCACGGAGGTGGCCCTGACCCGGGCCCGGCCAGGCCAGGTGGCCAGCTACATGGCCACGGTGTCGGGACTCCTCAAGATCGTCCAGGCCTTTGTGGCCTGCATCATATTTGGGGCGCTGGTCCACGACAGCCGCTATGGGCGCTACGTGGCCACCCAGTGGTGTGTGGCCGTCTACAGCCTGTGCTTCCTGGCCACAGTGGCCGTGGTGGCCCTGAGCGTGATGGGCCACACGGGGGGCCTGGGCTGCCCCTTCGACCGTGTAGTGGTGGTGTATACCTTCCTGGCTGTGCTCCTCTACCTCAGTGCTGCAGTGATCTGGCCTGTCTTCTGTTTCGACCCCAAGTACGGTGAGCCTGGGCGCCCCCCCGACTGCCTGAAGGGCAGCTGCACCTGGGACAGCCAGCTGGTGGTGGCCACCTTCACCTATGTCAACCTGCTCCTCTACGTCGCCGACCTGGCTTACTCCCAGAGGATCCGCTTCGTGCCTACCTTGTAGCCCGACAGGCAGCGGCCCACCCACCTCTGCTCTCCAGGGCTCAGGCACCATGAGGGGACCCAGGTGAGCCCAGACTTCCAGGGACAAGCCAGAGGGAGGCAGCCAGTAGAGCCATGACTGGGCTTCTGGCAGTGCTCAGCAGCTCATCTCAGGGAGGGGCAGAGGGGGGACAGAACAGGTCACGGGGAAGGAGTCTCTGCCAGGCAGCTCCCAGCCCCTCTCTCTCCCCGTCTATCTCTCTGTCTTTGTCTCTCTCTGTCTCTCTCCATCTCTCTTCATTTGCTGGCACACCCTGCCTCCGTGCTGGCCACTGTAACACATGAGAAGACTTTGAAGCAGGTGCTGTTGTGACCCACTTTGCAGATGGGGACCCTGAGGCTAGGATTAAGAAGTTGGCCCCAAGCGTCCATAAACGTCTGGAGACCACATCTGGGCTGAGTAAACTAAGTAGTGTGAAAAAGGAGCGTGGTGAGCCTGCGCTTCCTCTAGCCTTGAAGGGGCAGTTCCTGGAGCCCTGGAAGGACAGCTATCCAAGCAGGGCCCTGCTGCGGCATCTGTGCCAACTCGAGGAGGAGCTGGGAATCAGGACCCCGCCTTGCCGCCTCTGAGCGGCCACAGCTTTGGAAGCTGAGCAAGGACTCTGGTGTGGTCACACAGGGCAGCCTCATCATGCTGGAGACAGTGCAGGCTTGGAGGGACCCATGGGGCGGCAACACTGACAAGAGCACAGCATGCTAAGGAGAAGCTGGGTTCCCACCCAGGCAGGGAGCCACCACTGGGCCCCTGCTGTCTGCCCCGATGCGGCAGCTTCTGCAGTGCCTGCCATGGGCCCCGGGGGGCTGGCCTAGGGCAGCCCTGACCCAGGGGAGGACCAGCCTGGGGCAGCCACTGGGGCATGGAGCCTGGGCACCAGGCATCACCCTGGTGCTCACAGGCCCACCACCTCTGTTCAAGTGTTCATTTGCCTGGCTGCCAACCATGAGGGCCTGCTGGGGCCATTGTCCTCCACACTCCAGGGAGCTTCTCCCACTCAAGAACCCAGACTGGGCCAGCCCAGAGCAGTGCACTCGCTGCCGAAGCGCAGCAGCCGCTCAGCCCATAGACGGGCCCCTGGCCTTGAGCAGGAACTAAACACCAACGCTGATCTGCACGGAGAAGCTTCTGCTTAGGGGGTGGTAGCCAGAGGGGGTGGTGGCCAGCTGTCCCTCCTGGGTCATCCACCAGCATGTTCCCAGAGAGGAGCCTAGACTGCGCTTGGCCGAGGAAGGAGGCAGCTGCGGGAGGGCTGGGGCACTCTGGGGGTAAGAGTGCGCTCCCGAGGAAGTAGTGTCCTCTCCCCAGGTGGGTGACAGCAAGGGGAGGATGGGGGTGGGGAGCTCTCGGCACTCACCACCACCGCTGGGGTTTCCAAGGGTCCTGGGCCTAGCAGTGGGCAGAGGGGCTGCTACACCCGTGGCAGCAGAGCCCAAGCAGCTGTTAGGCACGGGGTCCAAGGGCTCCCTGTGCTGGCACCATGCACAGTGTGAGAGAAGTGGCCCGCCCGCCCGCTGGGGAGGGCACACGCACAGGGGTCCTTTACCTGGAGAGGCCCGTCTTCAGCAGCAGATCCCTGAGGGGGCAGGGACCCCTGTGTCCTGAGGCATCCTGAGGGCCCTGCTGGCTGAGGGAGGGCGGGGGTTGGGAGTGTGTTACCAGGTGACAAAGGAGCATATGGGCCACACCCTTCCCAGCTCACAGGGAGGCCTAGACAGTCTTCCTTTTCTAATCAAATTTCTGAAATGAGTTATCTGTCACCAACTTCCAATTTCCTCACTGTCCTATGGACTTCTGCCCCCAGAGCTCCACCCAGCCTAAGTTTCAAAGATCCTGAGGGGGAGAGAGAGGAGGCAAGGGGTTCCAGGGCTCAAGATAAGCATGGCAGATGTCGACTGGCCTCCGGGAGGCTGCCCTGGGGATTGTCTTCATGCTATTCTCTCCCCGGATCAGAGGACTCTTGATCTTTGGAGGAAGGAGTTATTTGTCGTCGTCACTTGAGAAACAATACTTTTTAAAGGATGGACTCTGTTCTCTGATTATATACAGTCAGTTAAAATGGAGTGGGACCCCCAAGTTTGCGTCTATGGGTTTGAGTCTGGGCCACTCCCTGAACAGTCCACTTTGGACCGGATCTTACTATAGCTCCTCCCTCAGAGGGTGAGGACTGAACACCAGAATAAACATATGAGGAGGCCTGGACATCTGCCGCGTACACACGCTCACTACAGTGGTCTGGTGGTGTTGATGTTGGTCATTATTATGTCAAGGAGAACTCACAGCCCTGCTTCTGCGGCACAATCATCCAAGTAACACTGAAATTACATTTCAGAACAGTTTGTCGTCATTTAAGATACAGAACCGAAAAAATAAAGCACCCCCACCCCCTCCCCTGGTGGGGGGATGGGATGTCAATGATGATGCTTCTTACTTTGCCCTTAACCCTGCTGCTGACTGGGACCCCAGACTATCCTGAAACCCAAATGCAGACTCAGCTCAGACGAGCCCTGAGCGCGTCCTCGGGGAGATGACTAGAGCTTTTTTCTTCGGAAAACCTAGGGTCAAAAAATTCCACGGACCCTTCACATGAGATGTCAGGAGACATGGGTGCTCCGTGGAAACTGGGGGCACTAGGGGGTCATCTTCCTCTATCTACTGGTTGACCACCACCCACCCTGAGAGCCTGTTTGAGGAGGTTCACGTGGTAACAGGCCAGTGGCCCCCAGTGTCATGCAGTTTTCAAAGGGCGCCTGAGCCTTAGAAGAGACTTGGAGAGCAGAAACCCCAGGTGGGAAGGAGGGGGTCCAGATCTCAGGGGGACCGACCTAGACCTCCCAGATGCCTCCCCGCTTTGAGATGCTGAGAAGGTCCGGGCTATGTCGCCAGTTTCCAAACCCGAGTGAGGGCCACGCCATCACGGACGCCAGCCTGACGTGTCCGTGTCCACGTCCAACGACAGGGCCCCGAGAGAGGAGCCCTAGCCCAGGGCCACTCTTTGAGGGCCCGGCTCCTGCCGCCCCTCCCCCGGTGCCCTCAGTCCTCAGGCGCGGTCCCGGGGGATGGGGGTGGGGGCGGCGAAGGTTTCGGTGCGCTGGGGCCGGGACTGAAAGCGCAGGTTCGGGAGTGCGGGGGCGACTGGACCCAGCGGGAGGGGGCGGGGTGAGCGGATGATGCAACTGCCCCTCGGCGCCTCCCGCGCCCCCAGATTGGCCGGTTCCAGGGCGGCCGCGCCGCGGATTGGCTGGGGCGGGGGGCCCCCCGGCGCTGGGTGCCGCGTGGCGGGCGCGCAGCTGCGGACAGGGGGAGACTCGCACCGAGTAACTGGGTAATTGGGAGCCAAGCTGTGGGTCGGGGTTCGGCTCGGGCGGGCGGTGGTGCCGCCGGGCAGGGGGAAATGCAAGTCCGCGCACTCGACTCCGGCGTCGGGGGTGCTCGGACCTGGGGGAGAGTGGGCGTGGGGAGGGGATTCGGGCGTGGGGAGGGGACTCGGGCGTGGGGGCGTCCCCCTACCCCATGCCTCTTGCCGACCCTTTCCGAAGGCTGGCTCACCCCTCTCTGCCCCGTCTGGGACCTGCAGGAGCAGGTCGGGACGCTGCGGTGGGCGGGGGCACCGGAGCGGGGGAGAGTTAGACCCGCTGGGATGGGGGTCACCGGTCGGCGGTGGAGTAGTCAAGCCTGGCACTGCCCGCCTAACTTCTTGTTCTGGATTCTGCCCCATCTTCCCGCAGCTGCTCCTGCGGAGACGGTGCCAGCTGTGAGGGCAGTGGGCGCAGGCTTCCAGACACCATGAGCGTGGGCTTCATCGGGGCTGGCCAGCTGGCCTTTGCCCTGGCCAAGGGCTTCACAGCAGCCGGTAGGCGCTGCGGCCAGGAAGGGGCCAAGCGTGAGAGGGTGGGCCAGTTACTCTTCCCCACGCTGGGAGATGAGGGTGGAGTCTGCATTAACGTGCCTTATTTGAGCACTGTGGGAAACGGTAGCCTTGGAAGGTTTGGGGTAAGGCAGGGGTTGCTGTCTTACCCTGGGTGGTGCGATTTCTGTTCTTCCTGAGGATGTGGTGGAGGGACGCCAAGACTGGCCTTGAGGGAGGAACTCTGTCTCTCACAGGTGTCCTGGCTGCCCACAAGATAATGGCCAGCTCCCCAGACATGGACCTGGCCACTGTTTCTGCCCTCAGGGTAGGTGCAGGGTGGAGGGTGACCAGTCAGTATTTCTAGAGGCCAGTGTGTGATAGCCTTGACCCTGGAAGGCCAGGAGTAGCGGCCCCAGAGGGAGGCACCATGCCACAGTCCCCCACGCCAATGAGAAGAGGGTCCCTGGGCTGGAGTATCTAAAAGACCCTGCCTCCTGGCCTGCAGATGGGTCCCCTCCCTATGCTTTTGGGAACTTGGTGACCGGCACATGTGCCACTGGTGGTCAGGAATGGGGTTCCCCAAGTGGACCACCACAGGGGATCACAGTATGGGGGCCAGGAGAGACCACCTGGGGGCTGAATACAGTTTCAGTTTGCCATAGCTGAGTGAGGGCTCCATGTCCAAGGGTGGGGGCAGGCTACCAGCTTGAGACCACTATCCACACCACCACTCGCACTTGACGAGGTGGTCAGGGGTTTGGGGGCTGCAGCCCTAGGTGGGGTGGGCTGGGACTGTGGTTTGGATGCAGTTTCGCTTGTCCGCCCTTCCAGATCAGGATGCTTCCTCCACTTTTGGGTGGGAAGGGCAGTTAGATGGTGTCAGAGCCCCGTGCCTTGAGCCCCCAGCCCTGCCATGCCCACGTTCCCATCATCCTCTGTGCTGTTCTACACGAGGGGCTCTCGGCCTGCGGGGATACTAAGGGGGCCAGCCAGCCACATACAGCAGGCTGAGCTCGCCTTGGCGCTCCCTGCAGAAGATGGGGGTGAACCTGACGCCCCACAACAAGGAGGCCGTGCAGCACAGTGATGTGCTCTTCCTGGCGGTGAAACCACACATTATCCCTTTCATCCTGGATGAGATTGCCGCCGACATTGAGGATCGGCACATCCTGGTGTCCTGTGCAGCTGGCGTTACCATCAGTTCCATCGAGAAGGTGGGCACTACGGGTCAGGGTCCGGCGGGGTCTGAAGATGGGGTGGAAGTGTGCACTGCAGAGGGCTCAGGAGCCCTGGCGTGCTCCACACCTGGTTCTCCATCTTTGGAATGGGTGTGTTTGTATAGCTCACAGAACTCAGGAAGCGTTCAGTTGGGTGAGCATGTTCACACCCGCACCCAGCACGGCATGCTGGGCAAGGGGCTGGGATGGACACACAGCCAGTTTCTCCCCCAGAAGCTGACAGCGTTCCAGCCGGCCCCCAAAGTCATCCGCTGCATGACCAACACGCCGGTCGTAGTGCGGGAAGGAGCCACTGTGTATGCCACGGGCACCCACGCCCAGGTGGAGGATGGCAGGCTCCTGGAGCAGCTCATGAGCAGTGTGGGCTTTTGCACGGAGGTGGAGGAGGACCTGATTGATGCTGTCACGGGACTCAGCGGCAGCGGCCCAGCTTATGTGAGGACTGGGGAGGAGCGGGGGCAGTAGGCAGTCCCCAGGATCTCAGGGCACGTCTGCCCATCTTCCACCCTCCTCCTTGCTCTGGGCCCCTGCGGGCAGAGCTGCTGGACTAACCACTGCCTAGAGGAAATGGAGGAAAGGCCTGGGACAGCAGCTTAGGTGCTTTCTCTCTGCAGGCATTCACAGCCCTGGATGCACTGGCTGATGGGGGTGTGAAGATGGGGCTTCCAAGGCGCCTGGCAGTCCGCCTCGGGGCCCAGGCTTTGCTGGTTAGTGTTCTTCCTGACCCTCTGGTGGGGGCCACTCCTTACCAGGACCAAGACTGGTGCTCTGGGGTGGATGGGTGGAGAGTCAGTGGGTGCTGCATTGGTTGGGGCTGGAAGCAGTACCCTCACAACCTTCAGCCCCCCTCTCTGGCTTCAGGGGGCCGCCAAGATGCTACTGGACTCCGAACAGCACCCAGGCCAGCTCAAGGACAACGTCTGCTCTCCCGGTGGGGCCACCATCCACGCCTTGCACGTGCTGGAGAGCGGGGGCTTTCGCTCCCTGCTCATCAATGCCGTGGAGGCCTCTTGCATCCGCACACGGTGGGCCCCCGCTGCTGCCTGCCCACTCAGTCATTCACTCACCAGATGTTTATCAAGCTCTGGCCTACCAGCGGGTAGGGTGCGGGGAGCCCTGAGGTTCCCCGGGGTGGCGGTGTGCAGCATCCCTCATCACTCTCCATCACCCTGTGAAGAGGGGCCCTCTGGGCCCACGCTGGGCTCCGCACGTGATTTCATCACTTGTGGCCTTCAGACTGGGGTGGTCATCCAAGCCAGGGAGGCAGACCAGGGGGAACCTCTGTGGGGCTGATGATAACACATTCCTCTTGGCCTCGCCGGGGAGACTGAGAGAGTTAGAAGCACAGAATGCACTGGCACAACGACAGCACATGAGAGCTGAAAGAAATCCAAGGAGCAGGGGATGGACAGGCCTCCAGGATGGACAGGGCTCTTTCTCACCACCCTACCTGCCCTCCAGTCCAAGCCCACAGGCTTCTCTGCCACTGCCTGACAGTGAGGCTAGAACGTAATGCTGCTCTCCTGGCACCAACCTGCAGGGGAGACAGATGAGGCATGTGTCCTGTGCTCAGGGCCATGAGGGCTCAGTGTCTGGGAGGCTGCTGGTAGATTCGGTGACCCTGAGCTGGCTTGAATGAGGTGAGAGGCCACTGAACGGCAATCTAGGGGAGAGGTAGCTGGTGGCGGGAAGTGCAGGGGCAAAGGCCCTAAGGTGGGAGTGACAGCACAGCAGCACCCTAGGCTGGCAGGTGCTGGGAGCTGTGCACTTTTTGCCACTTCCACTTGGACCCCTGGGCTCGGAAGGAGGCGGAGCCCTGGACACAGCCCTCCTCGCTGTCTCCCCAGAGAGCTGCAGTCCGTGGCCGACCGGGAGAAGGTCTCACCAGCTGCCATCAAGAAGACCATCCTGGACAAGGTGAAGCTGGACTCCCCTCCCGGCACCTTACTGGCCCCTTCTGGCCACTCCAAGCTGCTGCCCCGCAGCATGGCCCCGGCAGGCAAGAAGGACTGAGGTGTCCAACCTGCCCGCAGGCCACTCTCTGTCTTTTCCTCCTGGGCTCGGAGCTCTGTGCTGGGAGTGTCTAGCCCCAGGCCTCACAGGATGTCCTCACATCCCCCGTGGCTCTGATCCACTTGGGTCAGTGGAGCTGTAGCCAGGGAGGGGGCACATCACTTCCCAGTGGGAACCTCCATGGTCCCCAAGTGTGTCCTGGTCCAGAACAAGGAAGGATTCTCTGACCTAAGCCTCCCCCTTCCTCTGCCCCCAAACCAGGTCAGGACCACCTTCCTCCAGGGCTTGGGGGGCTTCAGCACCCAGTGTCAGCTGGCTTGGGCTTGAGTACAAAGGTCAAGGTCCCCCCCAACCCACCCCACCCCAACCATGAAGGCCCAGCCAAGGAGAGAGCTTGATCCCACTCCTGCCCTTTCTCCACTCTGCACTCCTTCCTCAGTGTGGGAAGGGCCAGAGGGTCCCTGGAATCCAGCAAAAGGGCCCATGGTTCTTGGCCAGCGTGACATTTGAGAAAAGGGCTCCTCAGATGGTTGAACGCCCGAGGCCCCAATACACTCAGGCCATCATCTCCCATTCCTGGTCCAACCAACAGATGCTGTCATTTCTGTCTCTGACTTTTCAGGTTAAATAAATTCGTTTTCAGCCCCAGTGTCCTGACTTCTAACTTTGTCACCACCTGTGGAGGGAGGCCCAGACCTGTGCCAGAGGGTCATTGCTGTCCGATGTAATACTGAAGGCTGAGCCAGCAGCCCACAGGCCCAGAGCCCTGCATTCCAACGCAGCCAGTCTGGCTGGTGGGGCTGAGTCTCCAATGAGCAGAGGGGGAGGGGGCTTCTGGGGCCTCAGTCACTAGAGGCATGACTGGAAGCTGGCACTGGAAGCTGGGCTTGGCAGGCCCTGCTGTGGGAGGGGCATCAGCCTCAGCACCCTCTATGCCTCCTGGTTTGGTGGGGGCAGATGTCTCCCCGACTCACCCAGGTGAGGCCAAGGGTGGGTGAGGAAGAAGCTTCCTAGGAAAGTGTATTAGGGTTCTCCAGAGAAACAACCAGTAGGAGATGGCTTATATATATAGAAGAGGGAATATAGAAACAAAAGAGATTTATTATAAGGAGTTGGCTCACACAATTATGGAGGCTAGCAGGCAGGCTGGAGACCTGGAGAGAGCCAATATTTCGATTCAAAGGCCATCAGGCAGGGAGAGCTGATGTTGCAGGTGATGTCTGAAGGCAGACTGATGGAGAATTCTGTCTTACTCTGCAGAGGGTTGGTCTTCTGTTCTATTCAGGCCTTCAACTGCTTGAGTGATGCCCACCCACATATGGAGAGCAATCTGCTTTACTGGTTAAAATGTTAATTTGGTCTAATGTTGAAGTCTACTGATTTACATGTTAATTTCATGCAAAAACACCCTCACAGAAACAATAATATCTGGTCACCCCATGGCCCAAAGGTTGATGTAAAATTAACCATCACAGGAGGCCCACAAGATCAAAGGAGCTGCTGAGGTCAGAACCCTTTATGGGGCCAGGAGTGCTCACATTTGTTTGATCAACAGTTACTGAGCACAGAAACAGTAAGACACACACACACACACACCCGGGTGAGTATATCAGAGGAGCGGGGCTGGGTGTCTGTAGGGTGTTGGCAGGGGGCACCCAGGTGAAGCAATGGGTCCCAGGAGGGGCAGGGGAGGGGACCAGGAGAGCCCCTGGGCAGAGGTTTTCCAGGAACTACATTGCAAGGTCTCAACTCCAGTTCGTTTCCTTCCCCTGGGCCTACTTAGAACCAAGGCCTGATGCAAGTGGGGTAGGAGAGGGAGCACTCTGAGGACAAGGACCCAGTCTTCCAAATCTACAGGAGACAGGAAAAACAGAGCAAGTGAGGGGCAAGACCATATACCCTTGACCCTGCCAGGGTGGCCTCCAGAGTCTAGGTCACACCCCATGTACCGACTGCCCAAGGCTCTCACGGGGCCTAGAGTCCCTACAGGGCCCTCCTAAGGCATAAACCCCTGGCACAGGCCACCATGCTGGTGGATAGAAGCTGGCGTGAGGTGGGCTGTGGGCCTCCCCTGGCAAAGTACTTGGCAGTGCAGGGAGACCCTGGCACCCTCCCTCTGGGGAAAAGATGTCCCAGAAGAGATTGTCCCAAAGGCCACACATCTGCCCAGGACCAAAGCTTCCCCCTGACTGTTCCCTTAAGTCAAGGCCAGTCTCACTGTTTGAGTGCCTGCTGTGTGTGTCAGGTGCTGACCAATAAGACAAGGGGGGCCTGCTGCTCCCACATGTGCCCTGGGTCTGGGGTCTGGAGGAAGCCAGCAGGTGGCTCTAAAGTGAAGAATCACACGTCACAGCCTGGGAGGAGGCACAGGAGTCCAGACGAGCTTTGCGGTGGGCTTTGCGCCACCCCGTGAAAAACACACTGGGTTTCAGCAGGCAGGAATGTGAGCCTTGGTCCCAACCACCAAAAGCCAGATGTGGGGAAGTGGGGCAGAGCCACACGGGCCTGAGAAGGGGTGTGATGCGGGAAGAAAGCTATGAGGTCTCTGGTGTTCTGCAAGGACTGACACCTGGGGAACCCCCTGCAAGTGTGAGCACAGACCTGAGCAGAGCAGGCCAGAAGGAGCCGGCAGCTGGTGGTGAGGATGCTAGAGGTCCAAAAGGACCTCTTTCTTGGCCTCAGAGGCAAGTCTTTGTGATTTAGTACAATAAAAGTTGAGGGCTTGGGCTTCTCTGGTGGCGCAGTGGTTGAGAGTCCGCCTGCCGATGCAGGGGACACGGGTTCATGCCCCTGTCTGGGAAAATCCCAGATGCCGCGGAGCAGCTAGGCCCGTGAGCCATGGCCGCTGAGCCTGCGCATCCGGAGCCTGTGCTCCGCAATGGGAGAGGCAACAACAACAAAAAGTTGAGGGCTTTAGAAGTCTTGCCCTGGGCATATTAAGGCCCTGTAGGTTCAGAGGGAAGCTACTGGAGTCTGGCAGGGAGAGCTGCTGACACCTTGATGTCCCCTGGCTCTGGGGGCCTCCTGGGTTGGCCTCCATCATTCATTCAGTGGCACTGAATCCCCTTGAGGACCCAGCAGCCCTCACTCATCCCTCTTTCAGCTCACCTGATTTCTACTGACCTGCCTGGCAGGGTAGGTCACCCTTCCTGGCTTTACACTTGAGAAGGTAAATCAACGTAGAAATTGGATCCCTTCAATTTCTCTTCTTCCTTTCGTCACCTCTTTCTCTGGGAATTTTGAACAGCAGTGAGAACTCCTTACAGAAAGTGCAGGAGCAGACATGGACCAGTGACCTGAGTTCCAGGCAGGTGTTGATGAAACAGGAAAGGAAAGGTGCAATTCCTACATCAACTATTAATTCAACAGATGTTTACCTCACA
Organism: Grampus griseus; assembly: GCF_964374135.1. Classification (NCBI taxonomy): domain Eukaryota; kingdom Metazoa; phylum Chordata; class Mammalia; order Artiodactyla; family Delphinidae; genus Grampus; species Grampus griseus. Next base: position 11,999,639 of record NC_139014.1, on the reverse strand, counting down.
CTCACCCTGAGCCGGACTCGTTCCAGGAACCGCCTGAGTCCTTGTCACTCATGTGAGCTCTCGGGATGTTGCGTGAAGACAGACCACTACACAGAGGATCTTGGAGGCGGCCTTGAGAAGACCTAAGTTTTGAATCCTGGACAAGCCCTTCACCTACAGGAGCGTATGGGTCTCCTGTGTGCCAGGCCACTGTTCCTGGCAGGGATGAGACCCGCTCCAGTTACGGAGGCAGTGCATGCAGTCTGACAGACGGCATCAGAAACACCATGAGAATCTTCTCCATAATGCGTGGGGACCTCCGCACCTGCACCCTGGACACGTGGCCTTTGAAACGTCTACACAGAAGGCTCAGGAGAGCATTTGGGCAGGATCACCAGGCCCCGCCTCGAAGGGGGCGTGGCCGGTCGGGAGCGCACTCCCGGGCCAGTCCCGCGAGACCTCACCCACCAGGCGCGGCTTGCGTTGCCCGGGCGACGGCGCCCGGGCGCGCAGGCGCAGTGCAGGCGTGCCCCGCCCCCCGCCGCCGCCGCCGCCGCCGCCGCGCCTTCCCCTTTAAGCCCCAGCCGGTCGCGTCGCCGCTTCATGAATGGAGCCCACGTGACCAAACATCATGTGACGTCTGTGGAGCGGCGGCGGCGGCGGCGGCGGCGGCGGCGGCGGCGGATCCGGAGCCCCAAGCCTGGTCCGGCCCGGCCTTCCTAGTGCGCTCGGCCCGGCCCGCGCAGGCGGCGAGCTCCCACTCTGGGCCCGGAGCCCCCGCGCGGCCAGTCCCGCGCGGCCTTGGAGCGCCCGTCCCGCCCCGCCCCGGCCTCGGCCCGCCGGGCCCGCAGTGTGGTGGGTGAGTGCGGCGGCGGCCGGGCCGGGGCCGGGGCCGGGGCCGGGGGCCAGGGCCGAGCGGGGGGCGTGCGGGTGCTCCGATCCGGGGGCGGGTGCTCGCGGGGCCGCTGCTCCTTCCGGCGGCCTGTGGCGGCGTGGTCCGGGTGCTCCGGGCTTTGGGTCTGCCCTGTGCCCTGCTGGCGGCCCATGCCTCGATTTCCCCACCGGTCCGGAGCGGCTCCTGGTCCCTCCGCCGGGGGTACTGGGGTGGGCGCGCGGGCCCGCAGGGGCGGGTGGGGCGTGCGCTGGTCTTGCTCGGTGAAGCCGGGGAGTCCTGGAGGGAGGGACGGCCGGGGTGGCGGGAGGAAAGGGTGGGGTCGAGCGGGGCGCCCAGGGCTCCGTGGAAGAGCTCGGCGGCCCCAGCCTGAGCTGCTGATTCATCAGGTGTCTGTGTCAACGCCTCCCAGGCGCGGGGTCCTCGGCTGGCTAGGGGGAGGAAGCGGCACGTGGAGAGGGGGCTGGGAAGACCCTGCCCGCTCCGGCTTCGCTCCGTCACACGCTTGCCAGAGCCCAGAAGGAGACTTGCTGAGTCATCAGCATGAGGTCACTCGATGCTCGTCCTGATGCCTGGGGGGATTAGAGCTAGGGGCCTGAGAGGCCGAGAAACAGGGGTAAGAGGGAAACCGTGGGGAGTGAGAAGGGGCCAGGCCCTGGGCTGGGGCGCCTGCTTAAGTTTGGGCTGATGTGGGAGTTTAGGGTAGGGTGGGTGAGGAGTAAATACAGAGGTCTTGGTGCAGGTTATCCCGGGGTAGAGGGTGAAGCCCCTGGCCTGTTCATCCCCTCCCAGGCAGGCTCTTCTCAGGCTGCTGGTCCCTGACCCGCCTCTGGGACAGCTCCCCAAACTGGGAAATAGTTCTGAGTGAGAAGAGGGGAGGAGCTTAGGGGGGCCGTGCTTGCGGGCTGGGAAGTAGGCTTTCCCTATGACTGGTCTGTTTGGCCAGGCTGGGAAGTCTCCCGGTGGGAAGAGGCCGAGGCAGTGGGTGAAGGAGGGGTGCCTGTACTAGAGTCCTGGGTGACAGTGGACAGGGCAGAGGGCGAGTAGGCGCAGCTCTACCAGGAAATTGCAAATGAGAGGAGGCAGCAGGACTTAGACTCTGATCAGGGGAGCGAGGTGTCTGGTGAGCAGGCTGTGGCTCTCTTCGCAGCCTGGCCTTGGGGTCCGGGTTGAGGCTGCGGGTGGTGGTAACTTTGAGGGCGCCCAGCAGGTGGACTGGTGTGGATGGCATGGGTTGAAGAATCCCAATCACCCCAAAGTTGTTCCACTTGAGGTTGGGGCGCAGTATTGTGCAGGTTAGCAAAGAACGTGGCCCTGATGGGTGTCAGGCCAGGTGGTAGGGACTCCTGGGGAGTGACAGCCTAAGGGTGGTGTGGCTTGAGCCACTTTTCCTGGGTGTATGAATGGTTCCTGGTCTTCAGGGGTGGGGGAGTGTTTCGTCTAGACCAGAGCTGACCATTCTTGCCCATGCGTTCATGGCTAGGTAAGGCTGACCTTGTAGTTTGTCCTCAGACATTCCCTGCCCCTGCCCTCTCCCCCATCCCTGAGCTTATAGATGCCAGATGTCTTAACACTTCAGCTGATCTTTTGGCTGGAATTTTATGCCCCAGGAAAATGCAGATTCCTGGAGGGATGTTTTTTCACATCTTCTCAGCTACTTATGCTTTGGTGGAAATTAAGTTTTAGACTTTTTTCAGAGGGCTTCTGGAGGAGGTGGGTCTAAAGGGCAGGGTGGGAGTGTAGCGTGCTAGGTCGGGGCTCCAGAGTGACCAAGGCCACACCTGCCTTGGCTTGGGAGGTTTGGCCACTGGGGTTTGCAGGACAGGAGAAGGAACAGGGGCGGGCTGGCCTCTTGTCTACTGTCCATGCCCTGGAGTTTGGGCCCAGGGGAAGGGGATGGAGTTCTTTCCCCTTTCCGGCTGGCTCTCACCTTGAGTGGGTGGCCCTGGGTACCTTGGTGGATCAGTGCTCTTGGGACCACCCATGCCTTCTCCACAAAATGTGCTCAGCCTCAGGGGGAGCAGAGGCGGGAGGAGGGCTGAGGGTTCTTGATCCAGTCTCTGGGATCCCCTCCCTCTGGTTTCTAGAGGTGCCCTGAGCCATCAATCCCAGCCCATGCCCAAAAGCTGTCTCTGTCCCATCAGTGTGTGTCCCCAGGTAGTGGAGACAAGGCCAGGAGGCTGGATGCATGGGCTTTGCTGAGACCCACCCCTCCCCCACCCGAGCACAAGCACACCTTTGATTAGGAGGCGATTGGCTTCACTTGTGCTGAGTTCAGGGCTTCTGTGGAGGGTGAAATCTGCCGAGGAGGCACTTTTCAGCTCCCAGCCGCCACGCTCGGCACTTTTCTGTGTGATCTCTTCAGGAAGTCACCGTGTGCTCAGCATTCGTGGGGTGGAGGGAGGATGGCGGGTGGGAAAAGCTGGTGCCAGGGCTTTTCCTTTGGACTGACAGTGGCAGGACCAGTGCAGTGACGCTGTACCTGGACCTGAGGTTGGGGGAGCTCCTCCAGCTCTGCCTTGAGGACTTGACTCCGGGGGTAGGCGTGGGGCCCTGAGGACCTTCTGGCCTCCAGCTCCTCTGCCCCATCCTCTGCTCTGGAAGAACATTGGGGCTGGAGCCTCGGGGCATGGCTGTGGGGAGGCGTCTCTGGCCCCCTTGCCTGCAGCCTCGCATCCTGATGCAGGGCTGGGTGAGGAGGGGTCTCTACCCTGAGTGAGTGTTTGCCTCCACCTCCCCAGCCATACTTTAGTGACCTGATAGGGCTGAGAAGACCCCGCAGCCCCAAATTGCCTGAGTGCTTGTAGCTTCTCCAGGAGGGCACCACAGTGCTTGTTAGGCCTCCGTTTACCTCCCTGCATCTAACCTGGAAGGTCATGGAGGGAGTGGGGGTGGGCAGAGGGGGTCCACCTGAGCCAGGAATCCCAGGACTAGGTGGGTAAAAATGTCCTTGGCAGGGCTGCGAAAAAGATGACCAAGTGGGTGGGAGGGGGGCCTCTGGTTTTTGTTCCTTGCCCTGTGGGTGCGGACCCTGAGCAGGGAGCCAGAGAGTAGTCAGTGGCCAGAGAGGGCTGAGCAGGCCGCTGGGGGGTCGATTGTGGGCACTCTTGTGAAATACCCTGGATGGGGTGGGGCAGAGTACAAAAGGCTGCAACCCAAAGCCACAGGATGGTTACTCCATCAGCAGCAGAGGTGGACAGAGAGGGCCAAGGGGCCTGGGGCCCGGCTTCTCCGGCTGGAGTGTCTGCCACCAGTAGGTTTGGGGAACTCCCACCAGTGTTAAAGACAGAGTCAGAGCTGGTTGGACAGCTCCGTTTGCTGCTCTTCAAAGTGAGCCGTCTGGGAGAATTGGCGCTCTCCTGCATCCTCTCCTCTGCCCGAGTCCCCAGCGGGGACGCCCAGTGAGCCTTCATGGGAGCAGGGCTTTGCCCCAGGCCAGCTTAGGGGAGGTAGAGCCCTAGAGGACACGCTCACAGGGGCGCTGGCCCTGGCCCTCACCTGCTGCTGGCCAGGCTGGCCTTCGTCGCCCCAGCAGCTTGCTGCTGCCCGTCCCCTGGAGCTGTGTTGGCTGGCGGCCTTGGGGAGTGCCAGGCTGGTGAGAGAGCGGGAGCGATGTGCTGAGTCAGCATGACTCGCCAGGAACAGCCGTGCTCTGGGGCGCACTGGGGTTATTTTTAAAGCTCCCGGCTTCCTTCTAGGCTGGCCCCTCCCTCATCCTTCTAATCTCTCCCCTGGCCCCTTTTCTTGCCTCTGCCTCCCTAATAGCCCTTCAGTTCCCCTTCCCCCATCAGACCCTCCTGGTCTCCCACCTGGTTCCCTAGGGGCAGGGGGACAGGGAGCAGCCCAGCTTGGGAGAGGCGAGGCTTAAGGGCGGTCCTTGAGGCCAGGTATCAGGGGAATGGGCGGGCAAGGGGTGAGGCTGGGGACTGGGTGCCTTCCCCTGAGTGGGCAGAGGGTGTAAGGGGGCTCAGGGCTCTGTGTGGACTGGGGAGGGGAAGGGTCTCCAGGGTCCTGACCTACGCTCCCTGTCTCACAGAGTGCCTGCTTGCTGTGCCCTCGGGTTATGACGACCCCCAATAAAGGAAACAAGGCCTTGAAGGTGAGCAGATAGGGTGGGCAGTGTCTCAGGGCTGGAGTGGCACAGGGGCAGACTGCCCCCACTTGGCCTGTGACCTCGTGCGCTATGCCCTCCCCAGGTGAAGCGGGAGCCGGGAGAGAATGGCACCAGCCTGACAGATGAGGAGCTGGTGACCATGTCAGTGCGGGAGCTGAACCAGCACCTGCGGGGCCTGTCCAAGGAGGAGATCATCCAGCTGAAGCAGCGCCGGCGCACGCTCAAGAACCGCGGCTATGCCGCCAGCTGCCGCGTGAAGCGGGTGACCCAGAAGGAGGAGCTGGAGAAGCAGAAGGCAGAGCTGCAGCAGGAGGTGGAGAAGCTGGCCTCGGAGAACGCCAGCATGAAGCTGGAGCTCGATGCCCTGCGCTCCAAGTACGAGGCCCTGCAGAACTTCGCCAGGACCGTGGCCCGAAGCCCTGTGGCGCCAGCTCGGGGTCCCCTTGCTGCTGGCTTGGGGCCCCTCGTCCCTGGCAAGGTGGCCGCCACCAGCGTCATCACGATAGTAAAGTCCAAGACGGACGCCCGGTCGTAGGGATGCGCTTGCCCAGGCGGGTCTGCAAGGGGCCAGTAGGCGCATGGCAAATTCAGCAGCCCTGTCCCCTTCTCCCTCCCTCCTCTTTCTCCTCTTCTCTTCTTTTCCTCCTCTCCTACCTCCTCCCTTCCCTGCAAAGCACAACCTGCACCCCAGGGGCGCCGGGCTGAGCCCCTTTGATCTCGTCGTTGTCATCGTGTGTTTTGTACGTTGGGATTGGTCAGTTTGGTGGTGACGTGGGGTCGCCCCCGCCCCCTTTGTCCCACGAGCAGGTGGGCTTGGAGTCCAGAGTCGGCCTGTGGGAGTGAACAGAGAGAAAGATTGACCGGGTGCTCTGGGGCACATGTGTCCCTGAGCAGGGAGGGCTGCAGGGCAGGAGAGAGGCTGTTCTCCTTGCAGAATGGCCCACAGGCTCTGACAGCCGCCAGGCTAGCGGGAGGCCGGGCAGTTCACTCTCAGCTCGGCCTGCAGGCATAGGTAGGCACTGCTCTGCAGAGTAGGCTGTCCCTGAGGGCCCTGGACAGGCGGGCCACTGGTCTGGCGCTGGGGGGGATGGGGTGTCGTGTGGCTGTGGGCCGGGGGCCTTGGCACTCACACCTGACGTGTTGCACTGAACAAGACCAAATCACTGGTTGTGAGCGTACGTGAAGGGTGTGTCCAGTGTCCTGCGATGGGTCCCGTGTCACTGTTTACATGACCTATTTGTGTGGTTACATAGCCCTTTATTTAAAAGAGAGAAGTTCCTTTTACGAAGTTATTAAATTATATGTTTAAAAGCTAAAGAAAAAAAAAGCTGCAGAGTATTTATAAAACTGTCTTTTTAAAAAAAAAAAAGCGAGAACATTTGACCGTATAAACAGAAAAGGGAAGAAAGTATAATAGAAACTTTGCTACTTTAAAAAAAGAAAAAAAAATCCTTTCTTGTAAACTTACAGACAAGTCTTTGTGGCTGTTGAAGTTTAGTTTTTATATACACAGAGTTATCAGACGTTATTTATAAAACTTAGTTAAAAAAAAGACAAAAAAAAAGCCAAGCCGTGAGCGACCAGAAGGCGCGTCCTGACGTCCTCTTTGCTATCTCTTTTGCAATTGTACCGAAAGTGACTTACTCCTTTGCCCTTCCTGCTTCCGTCTCTTGCCGGTGCCGTGGTGTTGTCTGTGCCTGGTGAGGTCTTGTGCAGCGTCACGTGCTGGTGCTTCTGGTGACCTTTGACCTGTGGGTGTCACTTCTTGTGTCTGTTCTCCCGTGTTTGTTTTTTGGATTTGGTTGTGGTTTTGCTTCTGCTGGCTTGTCAGGCCTGGGCTGTAGTGCCAGGCTGCGCCTGCTCCAGTGGAGCTTGGGTGTCTGTGCCTCCAGCCCAGCCTCTTCTGCTTTGGCACCCACCCCGAGCCCCCGGGGGGTCAGATGCAGGGCTCTGCCACACCCCTCTGCTGACCCTTGGTTTCGCATGTGTGTCTCAGGCTTGGGCTGATCCAGTGGCAGGGTAGGTGAAACTGGGGGTCATCCTGGGCCCCCTTCCCGCCCCCTCACTACTTCCTTGCCCACCATCTCTGGCCCTGGGTGGGGGCTTGCAGGGACCACAAGGAGTCACTGTGGGTGCCCGCCAGGCCAGGGCCAAGCTGCCCCCGACTGTCTTCCTTCTGGCCTCCAGTCAATGTGTTTGGGCTCCAGCCACCAATCTGGGGTTTGTTCCGGTGGGTTTTGTGTGGGCCTCAGCAGGGGAACCCCAGGGGCCCGCGGCCCACTCATCCCAGAACTATTTCCATGCTGCGGGACGGTGCTTCCCAGGCAGAACCAGGTGGTTTCGGGGCCCACCTGGGGCAGCCCCTTCTCCTTGCCTGAGGGCCTGGGGGTCTCCACCAGTGCCAGACAAGGGCTACGGTCTCCAGGGCCAGGTCCTGTCCCCCCTCTCCCCCTGAACATGCTGGCAGCTCTTGGCTATGGGCCTTCTTTCAACTCCCTTTGGGGTCTGTGTCTTCCAGGGATCCACTGCTTGGCTTGTGGAGGTGCTTCCCCGGGGCTGAGCCCACCTCCCCGTCCTGGCCACTCGGTGAGGCAGCCAAGTCTCCCAGACTTGGCTCAGGCAGCTGCTCGTAGGCATGTGATGGGGCTGCCTGTGGTGCCTGCTCCCCAAGAGGCTACTGCCCTGGCTCTGGCCGTGTGGGGCTTGGCTACTCCTTGGAGTTGCTGGTTGGCTTCTCTGGGGGTCCTGAACCCCTGAAAAGGCACAGACAAGTGAGCTAATGAAAAGAAAAACAATGCGGCCAGGCAGGGTTTAACCTTGTGGACAGCAGAATCTTCATCCCAGAGTTTACAGTGTGCCTGTGGGATAGGAGGGGGGATGTGCTGTCAACTTCTGTTGTCTTGATGGGCTGATCTTGGCCCTAGATATTCAGAGACATTCCTGGCTGTACCCAGGTTGGCCTGCAATGGAGATTTTGACCATTGACTCTGAATCACTTAGTGGCTTCCTTTGCCTCCCTGCAGTCTGGCTTTGTCCACCTAAGGTCCAGACGAGAGTAGTTGATGTTTCTTGTAGCAGCAAGTTGGAATCACATCATAAGAATCCCTAAAGAGAGATCATGCCCTGTCCTGGACAGGGGGAGGGACAGGCTCCCCATGACCAAGTATGGTTCCCACTTTTATCCTGGCTGGGAGGTGGTCCTCCATCTCTGTGCACCCCTGCCATGCTGTAGACCTAGAGAGAGGAGGGTTTGAGGGTGAGCATGTGCTGAACAGAAATTGCAGGTCCTTGGTTTGGTTTACAGACGCTTCTGGAGTTAGTGAAGCTATACTTCCTTTCGAGGTTTTTGGATTTGGAGCAACTGTTCCTTGGGTCTGGGGGAGCATCCTGCTCCCATCAAGCCAGTCTCTCTGGGGCTGCTGTGCCCCTTCTCCCCTTCACTTTGGTTATTGACAGTAGATCCTGTGTCCACATGTGACTGTTTGGCGTCTTTCTGATTCTCGTTAATTCGTTTTTCCTACTGTGAGTGTGTTGTGTTCTCTCTCCTCAACTTTTTGACACAGCGAATTGAGGGCTTTGGCCGAGGCCAAGTCTCCCAAACTTGTCCGCTAAGTAAACCATAATGTGCACCTTCCTTCACACCTTGCCCACATCCTCCCTATCGCAACATGGACACTCAGATTTCAGAGGAGAACCCTTTGAGAACAGGTCAGCTCCTGCCCAGAGTATGGCCCCAGGGAGCCCTCCCCATGGCTCTTGGCTGCTGCTCCAGGTGGCACTGCGTTTGTGCAGGTGAGAAGTTGTGGCTGCTTTGTGGTGTGCTGGTTTCTGTCGGGTGCCAGGCCTCCCTGGAGGCTTTTCTACTCTTGGTCCAGGCTTCAGGTCTGGGCATAACCCTGATCAGCAGCAGCAGCCTTGATGGTCGGTGGCTGGGCCCACGGCTCTGATCAGCTGCAGCCTGCTTTGGGATGGGTGGTCGAGCCCCATCTTGTCCCTGCGACTTCCCTCTCTGGGGTGGCCGGTTGGCCAAAGCTTCCGTCCACAGCTGGGAAGCCACAGCCTGCAACACTGTTTCCGCTCTAGGATCTTTTAAGTTACTTTTTTAGGCTGTGGTTTGGTGAAAGGAACCAACACATTAACGATTTTTTTCCCCAGAAGCCACTGAATAATTCTTGCTGGCCGGTTTTCGCCTTCCTTTTGGCTGTCTGGTTTTGAAGCAGATGGGAAGAGGCAGGGGTGTGCCCTCGAGACTGATGGCTTGTCCTGCTCTGGCCTTTGTGTCCTGAGCATGTGCTGTACCTGTTGGACCAGTCGCACACATTTCCACCCCACTCTGCAGCAGCAGCCTTGGTACGTGGGTGTCCCTTCAGTCTGAGCTAGAGTGTAGGAGAGCTTGTCCCCGATGACCTGTGAAGGGGGACCCCTCTAACAGCCTCGTGTCCCAGCCCCACCCTTCCCCACATCCCCTCAATCTGAAGCCTTTAACCAAACGGGAGTGGGTACAGAAAGCCTTCTCCTGGCATCTTAGGGCAGCAGGACAAGGGCTGTCCAGTGTGTCCAGCTCTGCTGCTCTCCTGGCGCTGAGAAGTGGGCGGAGCAGAGTTGATCAGACCCTGCCTGCCCTGCCTAGGGCTGAAGACAGGAGGTGGGGTGGGTACGCTGGGATCTGCCGGGGTGGGCGGGGGTTGTTGAAGATCCAGGTGGGGAGGGGCCCCACTGGAGCACTCTGGCTGACCTGGGTGGCGTCGGCCTCGCGCCCTCCCTACCCTGTGCAGTATTTATTGCTAAATTATTGTCCAGGAGGGGCGGCACTGGGCCGGGCCCCGGGTATTTATTGCTGTACATAGTGTATGTTTGTGATATATAAGGTTTTCTTTATTTTGTATATGATCAATAAACACCTTTTAAAGAGACTGGCAGGTGCTTCCTTGGGGCGACGCAAGGGCGGGGCGGAAGGGCGGGGCGGGCCTCGCGCGCATGTGTCGGCGCGCGGCCTGCCGGGAGGCGGAAGCGGAAGCGCGAGTCTCCCCGGGAGAGATGGCCGCCGGGGGTCTGAGCCGGTTGGAGCGCAAGGCGGCGGAGCGGGTCCGGAGGCTGCGGGAGGAGCAGCAGAGGGAGCGCCTCCGCCAGGTACGGCGTTGCCCGCCCCGCGCCGCGCCCCCAGTCCGCGCCGCCCTCACCGCCTGCCCCGCGCCCGCAGGTGTCGCGCATCCTGAGGAAGGCGGTGGCCGAGCGCAGCGCGGAGGAGGGCCGGCTCCTGGCCGAGAGCGAAGACCTGGTGACCGAGCTGCAGGGCCGGAGCAGGCGGCGCGAGGGCTTGAAGCGGCGGCAGGAGGAGGCGAGTCCGGGGTGCGGGCGGGCCGGGCGGGGGCGCGGGCGAGCCGGGGCCGGCTCACGACCGGCTTCGGCGTCTCGGCAGGTGTGCGACGACCCGGAGGAGCTGCGGAGGAAAGTCCGGGAGCTGGCTAGCGCCGTCCGAAACGCTAAGCACCTGGTCGTCTACACGGGCGCGGGGATCAGCACGGTAAGGAGACGAGGCAGGGACGGCCGCGCCCCGGGTCGGCTCCCAGGTTGTGCGAAACACGGACCGCCGGGGGCGGGCGTGGGGCGCCCCCTTCTGGGTGTCGGACCCCAGCACCGAGCACCGTCTTCTGTTAAGCAACAGTACCGATTCGCAAAAGCTCGACTTAAAAGCACCTCTTGAGGGTCTTTCTTTTCTTAGAGAAACTCAGAACGACTCTATTGGAACTTCGCAAAATAGAAAAACATTCTTAAATGCTTGAATTTTGTATTGTACCTAGTTAGAGACAGGAAAGGAAGAGGGATAAAAACGGGATGTAATAGTTTGGTGCTTGTCCTAAGATTATATATTGGCAGAGCTAAACCCCAAACTGTCTTCTGATTCCCCATTCGTTGTGTCCCCTGAATGTTGAAATAAGGTAAGTGGAATGCAAGGCAGTATGCATTAGAGTGCACCAGGTAAGGAAGAGAAATGCTTTGGCTTTTGATAAGTTTTATCAGGAAGCTACCTGGGTGGTAGAATGTGACTAGCTTTGACAGTGTGGATAGCACGTTGTTAAATTGCTGGGTGCAAGTTGAGTGTGACCTACATGTAGGTCCAGCAGAGGTGAATAGCAAGGATTTCTGTGGAGAGGTCCGTAGGTGACGATAATAAACCATATAAACGAATGACTGTAACGTGAAGCTGGCTGTGCTAGGCTGCTAGAGTAGAAATCCAGATACGCCTTCTGTGGTCTCTGAGAGCTGGGAAACCCATCTGGTTGTTTTTTTATGAGAGGTGGCATTGAGTCTGGGCCTTGAAGGGTGGGTAGGATTTTACAGATACTTATGAAGTAAGACACTCCATACAGGGATGACTGAAGAAGCCCAGTAGCGAGAATGCGTGAGGTATGTTAACTGCTTTAACTTATCAACACCTGGAGCCCTGGCACATGTGACCTCTTGTCATTATGTAAAAGCAGTAATGCCATCTTTTAAAGAACTGTAAGCAGCTACTAAAGCCACTTGCTGTTCATTAATTTGCTCTGTTACTGTTTGAGGTTCCCTTTTTCCATGTGGGTCAGACCCACTGGTCAGGTGGGCATTTTTCTGAGCTTTAGCAACAGGGAAGAGACAGGGCTCCCTACAAGGGAGGTCACTCACACCTCAGGAAGCACAGGGCACCTTGATCCTGGCACACTATCTCTTTTCTTCTCTCGGGGTGGCTCTGTTTCACTGGATTGGGAACTTGGGAAATGCAGTAATGTTTATCTCATTGAAGAGGTTGGTCTGTGTGGAGGTAGGCCAGGAAACACTTACAGCATCAGGATGTGAGAACGTGGAGGGAGGCGTGCAGTGAGCCTAACCAGTCCTCCCTCTCAGTATGAGGACAGACGTGGCCACAGAGCCCAGGCTGTACTACATGCTAGAGAGTCTCCCAGGGCGGGCAGGGCTCCTTGGAGCCTAGAAGGATGAGCTGGACCAGATTTGGGTGCAGGGGTCCTGGCAGAGGGAAGGAGCCACAGCGGGTGCACTCCATCTGGGAGGACAGGTTAGACTAGGAAATGCTCAGCCTGAGGAACGAATTGAGGCCAGTCTGTGGGCCAGCACTTCTCAAAGTGCTGGGAGAAATTATTGGGAATTCTGCCAGTGCCTACAGTGATGTCTTTTCACTGGGCTTATCTCCTTTCTGAACCTGCAGGCAGCTTCTATCCCAGATTACCGGGGTCCTAATGGAGTGTGGACGCTGCTTCAGAAAGGAAGAAGCATTAGGTAAGCAGCCTAGCACAGCCTTCCCACCTAGTTAAGCAGAGACCTGACCTTGAAGCTCTCCTCACCTTCATTTCCCTTCTACCTGGCAGTGCTGCTGACCTGAGTGAGGCCGAGCCAACCCTCACCCACATGAGCATCACCTGCTTACACGAGCAGAAGCTGGTAAGAGCCCAGGGTGGCTGGTGTACGGCCATCCTTCGGTATCCCCCTTGGATACCAAAAACTGAGGGTGCTCAAGTCCCTTGTATAAAATGGCGTAGTGTTTGTATATAACCTGCACACCTCCCCCCATACTTCATTATTTACTTACTTATTTATTTTTAAAATAAATTTATTTTATTTTTGGCTGCGTTGGGTCTTCGTTGCTGCGAGCGGGCTTTTCTCTAGTTGCGACAACCAGGGGCTACTCTTCGTCGCGGTGCGCGGGCTTCTCACTGCGGTGGCTTCTCTTGTTGCGGAGTTCAGGCTCAGAAGTTGTGGCGCACAGGCTTAGTGGCTCCACGGCATGTGGGATCTTCCCGGACCAGGGCTCGAACCCACGTACCCTGCATTGGCAGGTGGATTCTTAACCACTCGCCACCAGGGAAGTCCTCCCCACCTCCATACTTTAAATCATCTCTGAATTACTTGTAATACCTAATAAAATGTCAGTACCACTTAAAAAGATATAAATACAATGTAAATGCTACACAGGTACTTGCCAGCGTGTGGCAAATTCAAGTTTTGCCTTTTGGAACTTTCTGGATTTTTTTTTTCCCGGAATATTTTTGATATTTGGTTGGTTGAATCTGCGGATGTAGAACCGTCAGATACGGAGGGCTGATTGTACTCACTGGGTCCACGGCGAGGACCGGGAGGGCCACTTTGGTGCCCAGGTGACAACTGCATCCTACTTCCATCAGTCAGTGGACCCTGTGATGAGTGCCCACCAAGCAGTTTAGATTCCTGGTTTGAGCCTACCTCTACTCCTCCTGTGTTTCCTCTCCAAGAGTAGAGAGCAGCCTCTCTGCTGAATCATCACATAGAGGGTCCACACAGGCCCAGAGCTCGTGAGGGTAGCCCCTTCCCCTTGTGTTTCTCTTGCATTTTTCCCACAGACCTCAGGAGCCACCTAGATACAGGGGAGGCTAGTAGGAAACCTCTGGAGATCCTCTGCTAAGCACCTGCAACCGAGTGGGGAAGGGGTCGAGCCTCCTGGGCCTTCAAGGACCTGAAGCATGATGACCCAAGAGAGCATCAGTTTGGGCCCCAAGCTCCTTTCCAGCCAAGAGGGGGCGGTGCAAACATTTGCCCTCCTGTGGGCTCCTAGGGCTTCTGAGTCTTTGGGGGTGGGCCCAGGGCCCCCCCCACCGGAGCTTCCTGAGTCCTACTGGGACCAGCCTGCTGCCCTGGGTTTGCCTTCGATGCTTTGTGCAGGGTCGGAGTTGCCGCTGGCTTGGGGGCTCTGGGGCGGGCAGGGCTCGGTATGGTTTCACTCCTGAGTGCTGCTTCCCCCCTTCCTCCTGCTGACTGCCACTGTCGCCCTTCCAGGTGCAGCACGTGGTGTCTCAGAACTGTGACGGGCTCCACCTGCGGAGCGGGCTGCCTCGCACAGCCATGTCGGAGCTCCACGGGAACATGTATATCGAAGTGAGCGGTCCCTCTGGGACTCGGGGGACTGGGCAGGCCAGTGGCTCCTGCTCACAGGGCCCTACTCTCCTCAGGTCTGCACAGCCTGCACTCCCAACAGGGAGTATGTGCGGGTGTTTGATGTGACGGAGCGCACCGCCCTGCACCGACACCAGACCGGCCGCACCTGCCACAAGTGCGGGGCCCAGCTCCGGGACACCATCGTGCACTTTGGGGAGAGGGGGACATTGGGACAGCCTCTGAACTGGGAGGCGGCCACCCAGGCTGCCAGCAGAGCAGACACAATCCTGTGCTTAGGCTCCAGCTTAAAGGTATGCGAATGGCACTGTGGATGGGAACGGGTGAGCCTTCCCGCAGCTGGCCAGCTCAGCCTTAGACCCCAGCTTCCTGTAGCCTCCTTCCCTGGTGTGTGTGTGTGTGTGTGTGTGTGTGTGTGTGTGTGTGTGGTCTGTCTGTCCATCCGTCCATTCCCACAGGTTCTAAAGAAGTATCCACACCTCTGGTGCATGACCAAGCCCCCCAGCCGGCGGCCCAAGCTCTACATTGTGAACTTGCAGGTAACTCAGGTGCTCAGAGGTGCCTCCCTACACCTGGGCCTTAGGAGAGCCAGCAGTCCCTGGGACATTTATGTCCCACACTAATGCACCACGAGGTCTGGCTGAGTAGGGGCCAAGGCCAGCAGGCCATTGGGAAGGAGTGAGGTGCTGTCCTCACTTACCTTTTCCTGTCCCCAGTGGACCCCGAAGGATGACTGGGCTGCCCTGAAGCTGCACGGAAAGTGTGATGACGTCATGCGGCTCCTCATGGATGAGCTGGGCCTGGAGATCCCCCGCTACAGCAGGTGAGGGGGCACAGACACATCCCCCACTTCCCTGCCCCTGTGTGGATGGGTTGTATCTGTTGTCTTTTGTGAGCTGAGTGTAGAGAAAGCTCTGAGCTGCGGCAGATGGCATCTGAGGCGTGACTGCAGTGTGGTGGCCTCTGCAGGGACCAGCCCCAGCATTGGCTGAGGTGTCCTGGCTGGCGTGATTCCTGCGGGGAGAGGGAATCTGCCAGGGCACACCTGGATGTCCCCCTTCACCTCAGGCAGCCTGGACGGGAAGGTGCCTTGAAGGGATGTGCTCTCAGCAACTCTGCTCGTCAGGATCTGGGTGCACTGGCTTGGGGAGCTGGAATACTTTGGGGAAGCTTAAACAGATTGTGCCTGAATACAGAATTTGTGATAATTGAGATGTGGTGTGTGTATTGAGTGAAAAGTTTACACTTTCTTTCTCTGTGAATTTTCAGGGTCTTATAGGGGAAATCAATAACTTCTTTTAATCAAAGGGTTGGAGAATTAAGGATCCCTTCACCTTCTGGGCCTGGCAATTCTTGTATGTTATGTTTGTGGTGTTCTGTAATGTGGGCCTGTTGTGTACTGTACTTTTTTTTTTTTCCACATTAACTTAGCTCATTTTCTTTATCAGTGCTTATCTGTATATTAAGTTTATGATATGTGGTTCTACATCTCAGTCAGACACATGATCTCTTCACGGTGTAGTGTTTAGGCCGCGCCTCCCTAGTCAGCTTCCCTCCCATCAAGTCCTGCAGTCTGGGAAGGGGAAGAGGGTCTGGTCTACCTGTCCCTGGCCGTACAAGTGAAAGGTGGGGCCCAGAGTTGGCTAGTGACTCACCCCTCCTGGGGCTACTGCCGCCCTACCCCATGTGTGCACAGCCCCCTCAATCACCGACGAGGACTGAATTCTGCAGAGGCTGGGCTAGTCTGGGTGCTAGCCTTTGAGTTACTTGCGGAGCTTACCCCTCTCGCAGATGTTGTGGAGCTACCACTGAGCAAAGCCCAGCCATGGTTAAGACGTGGGAGGGACGCAGGGTGACCTCAGTCAGCTTTCCCGTCCTGGGGCGGGTTGTGATTATGAGGGGCTCCCAGGCACGCCTGACCCAGCTTTCCCTTTGCGTAGGTGGCAGGACCCCATCTTCTCGCTGGCCACTCCCCTGCGTGCGGGTGAAGAAGGCAGCCACAGTCGCAAGTCGCTGTGCAGAAGTCGAGAAGAACCTGGGCCTGGGGACCGGGGTGCACCACTTAGCTCAGCCCCTGTCCTGGGTGGCTGGTTTGGCAGGGGCTGCACCAAGCGCACAAAAAGGAAGAAAGTAACATAACCTGTTGCATGACCGAGAACAATGATGGCACTTTGCAAATGACCAGGACTCTTCTTCTTCAGGGGCAAGTGGCACTGTTAAGGCCAGGACTGCCCCTGGAATTCTCTGGGGGTGACATTTTCACCCTGACATGTTTAGCCATTTGTCATTGTGGAAAGCTCCCTTGCACTGCTGTGGTTGCCCCCCTGCATGGGCCTAATGATGGAAGACACCTCGCCCAAGCAGCCTCTTCTAAAGAGGTGGCAGCCACACCCTCTGTGAAAACAGGACTCGTGTTATTTCACACTTGGCCGCAAAGAGGAAGCACACGGCTGCCTTACCTCATTCACTAGGCTAGTCTCAGGGGCCTCAACTCTATTTCTACCACTTCTTACTAAAAATGTTAAGTTTATAGAAGCCTTTTTCTGTATTGGGTATGCTGCAAAGGAGTGGTTTTTGAGCCTTGGCTCTCAGCAGGCCTTTTTATTGTTATTAAACATCTCTGCACTGTCTTCCTCGTGTCACCGAGTGACTGCCTTTCTGAAGCGGTGGGTGGGAGCGGGCGCCTGGCGAGACTCCTGGAGGGGCGGATGCGCCCCACGTGGTCCTGCCCCAACCGCCGCTCCAGGTGGGAGCTGAGGGCTGGTGGGCGCAGGCTATTGGCCGGGAGCGGAGGGGCGGGGCCCGGCCCGGGCGGGGCTCGCCATTGGCCTCGCGAGGGAGGTGAGGGGGCGGGGCTCCGCGCGCGGGGCGGGGCGGCGCTCGGCATTGGCTGTGAGAGGCGGGTGAGGCCCGCGTGACGGCGCATGCGTGCGCGAGCTGCGGGGGCTGGAAGTGGGGAGCCGGCCGTGCCGCGCTGCCGGTTCGAGGCCATGATCCGGAACGGGCACGGGGAGGCAGGCGGCGCCGAGCGGCCGGGGCCAGGGGGCAGGCGTGCCGTGCGGGTGTGGTGCGACGGCTGGTGAGCGCGGTGGGGGGCGGGGGGCACGGGCGGGGCCGCGGTGACAGCTGTGGTCGCCTTCGCCGGGGTCGGGCGGCCGGCTAGTGCGGGGCGGGCGGCGCCTCGGCCGCGTAGGACGCCTGGAACCCGGGTCACCGCGTCGCCGCGGGCAGCGCGGCTGAGGGTTGCTGGAGTCTTTCTGCGGATCTCTACATGAGCGCCTTCCCCGGACGCTCCTTCTCTCACGTTTGCCTTTAAGCCGGAGACCCAGCCAGGCTGTCCCACCTGCCTAACTCGTGCACGATAGTGGCCAAAGTTGCGTGTCTAACCTTGATGACTTTAATCATTTCAGTGCCCTAGGAGCTCTTTTTCTCCGAAGGAGCCGTGCACCCAAAATGTCTTCCCAGAGTTCTCCTTGTCCGGCTCCCAGCTTGCCGGCACAAAACCAGGAAGGTTCTCCTAGGTATCTGGGCAAGCGTCAGCGCAGGCATTGCCCGATCTGTGTAAGACCCTAATGAAGCCCCCAGGCTCCTGGGTCCATCTGAGGAGGGCTACAGTGCCGAACTGTCCTCTTTTCTGGCAAGCCAGACAGCTGGAGTGGTGTTGAGATAGGTTTGAGGCCGTCAGCAGACAGGAGGAAAGTGAACCTCTAGTGATAAGTTGACGACTTGGATGCTTCCTCAGACCTTATTTGATGGAAGCAGAGAAAGAAAAACATCTGGCTAGCCCAGGGCTTCAGCGGCCAGCAAGTGGGGCTGCCATACTCCTGGGCCTGCACCTGAGTCACCTTGTGGAGGGGGCGTGGCTTCCTGTCCGTTGACTCTGATCTTGGCCCTGACCAGGCCTGGCCCCTGCCCCAGCAGGCCACAGCCACAGGCCACAGTGACTGGGATACAGCCTGGACCCAGGTCCACCCTGCATTCTGTGCCATGCACCCTCCTTCTGCCCAGCCTGTCCAGTGGGCACAAGGGCCTGCCAGGCTCCTGAATTTGGACTTCCCTCTTCCCTAAGCCCAGGACTAGAGCCCTGTGCCCCACAGGCTTGTCTGCTGGGGCCTGATGTGCTGGGGTGGGGCTAGCAGGTGGCGCTGAGTAGAATGGTTTTGTACACCTGGGTCACCTGGAGAAGCAGGGACAGCTCCACCTACTCAGAGGGCAATACAAGGCTGGGAAGAAGCAGAGTGAGAATGAGGGCCCACCTCAGGGCCCACAGAGAAGTGGATGTCCCCTCCGCCACACGTGGCAACCCGAGTGGAGCTGCTGTGGTGCTGTGTGTGGCCTTCAGCTGAGAGTTCACTCTTAACCAGGCCTGGATTTGAGGATGAAAGCTCTAGTACCAGGTGATAGGGAGGTGGTTGTTGGCCCCAGAGAGCAAAGCTTCACTGAGTTTCCAGAGGCCTTGGGGAGCAGGCAGGATTTCTAAAGCCAGTGACTGCCCTTGTTCATTGGCTGGACTTTGTTTTGTGTTGGCCCCCGGGACTGTCTGGCTGTTTCACAGTAGTACAGAGCCCAGTCCACCCCTGAACTAACATTGTCTTCTATTACCTTTCAGAGGGACTGCCTGTGACAGTTTGTATTTGGGAAGGGGAGGGGCTGAGGGCAGAGTGCTGTCCCAGGTGTGGGGAACAGGGGCTGTTCTGTGCACTCACCAGCCCTCAGGTCTGCCAGGCCTTGTCCCCGGGCACAGCCATGCTCGCTCAGTCTGACCTTGAGCCCAGGGGCCAGTAATGTGGAGAGCTGAGCACCCCGCCCCTCTGAAAGCCCAGGCCCAACCGGACCCTGGGAGCAGTTCCCCATGGTGGCTTCCCAGAGGGCTTCCTAAGGACACTGCAGAGGAGCAAGACTGCACCCCCAACACTGGGATGATGGCCCTGCCCTCTCCACAGCTATGACATGGTACATTATGGCCACTCCAACCAGCTGCGCCAGGCACGGGCCATGGGTGACCACCTCATCGTGGGTGTACACACTGACGGTAAGCCGGGCTGCCAGGCCCACCCTCCTCCCCCACGCCTGTGACAGACGCCACAGGTCCCCTTGGTGGGTAGGGCCAGGCCCAGCCGTCCTCCCCAGAAGTGCAGCTCCACAGGCTCGCCCCAACCCCGGCCCAGGCCAAGCCATCCAGAGCTTTCCCGTCTTGCATCCTGTCGTGAGCTTGGGGGGCAGGGGTGGTCCAGTGGATCAGTCCAGGTATGCCGCCCACTTCCTACCCCCTTCCTGGTTCCCAGGGCCTTAGAGGACAGAGCACCCAGCCATCAAAAGGGAACCCCGGACCGTACCTGGAACTCTGGTTGGCTGGGGGTGAGGGGCGTGCAGTTACCCAGCAAGTGCATCCGCAGCGCCTGTACCGGCTCACAGAGGACAGAGCAGGGCTGCTCCTTGTGGTCCTGCCTCGTGAGCTGAGGGCCCGATGAGAGACAGCCTCCCACCGTGAGCCCTCATGTGGCCGCAGACCCTGCTCGATTCTGGGAGGGGACTTCTGAGGAGGAGCCAGTGAGCCTGTGGCCAGACTTCCAGTGGTCACCCACCTTGTTCTTTGTCCTCTTCTCTCTCCCTAGAGGAGATCGCCAAGCACAAGGGGCCCCCGGTGTTCACTCAGGAGGAAAGATACAAGATGGTGCAGGCCATCAAGTGGGTGGACGAGGTGGTGCCAGCAGCCCCCTATGTCACCACGCTGGAGACGCTGGACAAGTACAGCTGCGACTTCTGCGTCCACGGCAGTGAGTCGGCAGGGCAGAGCCCCCGGGGCAGGGGAATTGGGCAGCTCCAGACCTGACCATCAGAGGGGCATCTGGAGGTGCCGGCCTCTTCACACTTTGGGGAGCACAGAGCTTTTGAGGGTCTGAGGAAGCTCTGGGTCCTTCCCCAGAAAGGAGCGCATGCACACCAGGGCAGGCCTGGAGCCGGGGTATGGGCCTGGAGGTCTTCATGGCTTTGGGTTAAGATCCTTGTTCTTGTGTGCGTGTCACCCCTTAGATGATATCACGCTGACTGTAGATGGCCGGGATACCTACGAGGAAGTGAAGCAGGCTGGGAGGTACAGGTAAGCTCTACTTGCTGAGTGCCCTGCTTTTCGAGGAGCGGGGCTCCCAGGTCCCATCGAGCTCCTTCTGCCTGTGAGGGCAGCGTCCGGGCCGCAGCCTGTTTCTCGTGGCCTGGACTGGAGCTGGGGGTGCCATACATCTGCATCGCCCAGTACGGTAGCCACTGGCCCCGGGCAGCTGCTAAGCAGGGGAAACATGGGGTATGACTGGGGAGCTGGCTTTTGTTTGAGTCACTTTAATTGAAAAGGCCAGTGTGGCCAGCAGCTCGAATGGGGCAGTGAAGCCTGGGGTTCCCTTGGCAGGGAGTGTGTGATGAGGCACGACCTGGGCGTCAGTGGACAAAACAGGACCAGAGCCACCCTGTATGGCCTGCTCACCCCGACACTGCGAACTTGGGGCTTAGTGACAGCGTTCTGTCAAGTCATTTCCTTTGGTTGATAAAATCTCAGTGGTCCCTCCACTCTCCTGGTCTTGGTTTTTTGTTGTGGCTGAGAGTGGCGAGGAGACGCCCAGGTCTGTGCACAGCATGGCTGGGGGCTGGACCACGGTAGACTCAGCCACAAGCAGAGTTGCCCTTAGGTGGGGCAACTTAGGTGCCCATAGGAGGTGCAGCCTTGCAGGTGTGTCCCAGGATGAGAGCCCCACCCCCAACTCTTTTCCCAGAGAATGCAAGCGCACCCAGGGGGTGTCCACCACAGACCTCGTTGGCCGCATGCTGCTTGTGACCAAGGCCCATCACAGCAGCCAGGTGAGTCTTGGGGCCAGAGCGGAATCCCCGAGGTCCCAGAGCTGGGAGGGAGGGATCGCCTACCCCACCCTTGCCCCTCAGTGGGCACTAGGACAGCAAGCTTCGGTGTCCTGGGGTTGGTTGCGTCTGGAGGGCAAGGCCCCTCAACCCCCTGCCCTTCCGTGCAGGAGATGTCCTCCGAGTACCGGGAGTACGCAGACAGCTTTGGCAAGGTGAGTGTCACCTGTGCTGTCTGGGCCGCTGCCCAACCCCCAGGCCACCCCTGGGGAAAGGCTGGCCTGGAGCCTTGCCCTCTACCCTGCTCCCTGCTTTCTGGACACTGACCGGGTACTGACCGCCGGTCTTGCTGGCTGGCCGGTCCCAGCAGCCACTGCATGGAGGAAAAGTGAGGACTGCCCGCGTACGAGGGGTCTCTAACCAGGTGACCTGGTCCTCTCTCCCTCTGTAGCTCTCTCACCCGACACCCTCCAGGGAGACACTTTCCTCAGGAGGCTCCTCCCAGGTGACCAGACGGTGGCCTCAGGGTGCCAGGTCCCCACGAGGGCCATGTCCACTGGCCTCTTCCTAGCGGGTTCGTTGCCAGGCCAAGGTGGTGTTGGCTGCAGCGCCTGCTTGGCCATGGGACAGAACCCCAGTCCCACCGGCCATAGCGGCCCCGCCCAGCCTGCTTGTGGTGTGAACCAGGCACCTGCCAGCCAGCCCTCGGCATCCCTGCCTGAGATGTCTGCCTGGAAACAACAGCAGAGCAACAAGCGAGTGGCAGGCTGTGGCTAGGGGTTTGGAGTCCCGGCCTATAGCCCCCATGCCTGCCCCCGCCATCTCACACCTGTGCCGCCCAGAGCAGACTGACAGGCGGATGCGGGCCCCAAGGATGGGCACAGGCAAGGGACGTGCCTGCGAGGCCTCTGTCGCTGACCAGGTTGTTCTCGGCTTACAGTGTCCTGGGGGGCGGAACCCTTGGACGGGGGTGTCCCAGTTTTTACAGACATCCCGGAAGATCATCCAGTTTGCTTCGGGGAAGGAGCCCCAGCCGGGGGAGACGGTCATCTACGTGGCTGGTGCTTTTGACCTGTTCCGTATCCTCTGGGACTGGGTCGGGGGTTGTCCCTGCCCCAGGCCTTTTCTGTGCATTTCCACATCTGCCCCAGCGGGCTGTGGGGGCTAGAGGGGCCTCCCTGACTCTCGAAGGCCCAGGATTGCGGTGGGGTGCAGGGGCGCCACTGTCAGCATGGAGAGGCACGAGCAGGTGGGTGGGAAGGTACCTGTCTGAGCCTCTGCTTCTGTGGGCGGCCGCTCCTCGTTGGTTCCTCAGTCCTTAACCTGGGCGCAGACATCGGGCACGTGGACTTCCTGGAGAAGGTACATGGCCTGGCGGAGAGGCCCTACATCATCGCCGGCTTGCACTTTGACCAGGTCTCACCCCGGGCAGCCGGTAGCGTGGGGGCTCTGGAGGGGCTCCTAGGGTTGGGGTTGGGCACAGGCGAGGTAGAGGTGGCAAGCTTGGGCCTCTTTCCAGGGAGAAGCCCAGGAGAGCCTCCCATCGAGGGCTTCCCCACACTGGCAGACACCCCACGAGGGATTGTTGGGAGGGAGCACGGCCTCACTCCCACCCCAGCCCACCCCTGAGGTCACCAGGTGACCCAACCTTGTTCTGGCTCTAGGAGGTCAACCACTACAAGGGGAAGAACTACCCCATCATGAACCTGCATGAGCGGACCCTGAGCGTGCTGGCCTGCAGGGTGAGTGCAGGCGGGCAGGTGGCAGGCCCAGTGGCGCCTCCTTCCAAGGCTGGAGCTGCTTCTCCGCAGGACCCTCCCTGGGGTACAGGAGTCTGGGGCTTCACCATGCTGCCTCTCAGCCCCTACCCCGCAGCCTGGTGAGGCCCATCTAACCAGCTGTGCTCCCTTTCCGCCCAGTATGTGTCCGAAGTGGTGATTGGGGCCCCGTACTCGGTCACAGCAGAGCTCCTGGATCACTTCAAGGTGAGGACGGGGCTCCTGGCGGGCAGCTTCCAGGGAGGGTCTTGACTGAGTGGCGCCAGGCCAGCTCTCTGAGCCCAGGCTGCTTCCCTGGAGAGGGCCTTCTGGGGGCAGGGGACCATGGGTGGAGATGCTGGGAGGGCGCCCTGACCCCCGCCTCCTCCCCAGGTGGACCTGGTGTGTCATGGGAAGACAGAAATCATGCCTGACAAGGATGGCTCCGACCCATATGAGGTGGGTCATGCTGGGCCCTTGACAGACATGAGATGGCCACTGTCTGATGCTTCCCAGCCACCTAACGCCCCCGCACCTCATCATGCCTGTCTGGGAAATGGGCGGGATGACAGCTGCCACGCTGATGGCCTCACGGCTTAAGGAGGCAGGTTGCTAACGGGTGGGAATAACTGCCCCCACCATAGTGGGGTGGGAACTCTCTGAACCAGGGCAGCAGGGCAGTCTTCTTGGGGTCCAAAGGAGGGCTCTCACCTCCTCCTCCTGGCCTCCAGGAGCCCAAAAGAAGAGGTATTTTCTGTCAGATCAACAGTGGGAATGACCTCACCACGGATCTCATTGTCCAGCGCATCATCAAGAACAGGTGAGTCTCAGCCAGGCTGCTGGGGGCACGGGAAGCCGCTGAGGCTTGGGTATGGGTGCACTACTCACCCCCACCTGGCCCCCAGGCTGGAGTACGAGGCCCGGAACCAGAAGAAGGAGGCCAAGGAGCTGGCCTTCCTGGAGGCCATGAGACAGCAGGAGGCGCGGCCTGAGAGGGAGAGCGACTGTGACTTCTGACCAGAGGGGAGAGGTCGCCAAGGGCCCTCCGAGTGCTGGCCCTGTCCCAGCCCTGCCTCGAGAGCTTGGCTCGGTTTTTAACAAAGCTGCGGTGCCCTCCTCTCCAACCACCTGGCCGTGGAAGGGCTGGTGTGGAGGACACTGCCTTTCACCCTGCCCGTGAGGTGTCCGTCTTGCAGCAGGCCCTCCTGCCCTTCCTGCCGAGCTGCACAGTGAGGGGATCCAGCACAGTGGAGCAGCCCAACAGGCAGGATGAGCAGGGGGCACCTTCAACAGAGGGGTGCCACCCTGCGTGCCCGGAAAGGCCCAGTTTCCATCCTTTCGGCTCCGCTGCTGCTCTCCATTCTGCCCCCAGGAAGCTCCTGCAGACCCTGGATGCCCCCCACCGCCCAGCTCGAGGCCGTGGCCTTCCTGCCCGCCCAGCCTCCGTGGGAGCCAGCGTCAGGGAGCAGTGACCCAGGGCCCCGCCCCCTTTCCTCCTCAGAGTGCAGACCATGCCACCTCCCACATGAGTGGCCTCTGCCCTGCAGTGTGTCCCTGGTGCCCCGGGGCCTGTCGCCCGGACGCTGCACCCCCTGCTTCCCGGGCCAGCCTCCCCACAGACTGTTCTCGGTTTTGTACCTGACCAGCTGGTGTGCAACCGAATAAACCTGCTAGGAGGTGCTCTGCCTCAGGCTCTCAACCCTGCAGGGCAGGACCAGGAAACCCACCACCTTGGCCGTGCTCCCCGTTGCCCACCCAGCAAGGAGGGGGCCAGCAGGCAGCATGATGGCAGCAAGGAACCCCCCAGATCTGGGCCCCCAGACACCTCCAGCTGCCTCCCACGTGGCAGGCGACAAAAAAAGGGGAGGGAGGCAAGGACCAACAGAGTACCTTTGGCCCCAGGGTCTGTCATGGGGAAAATGAGAGGCTGACACCCCGCGGCCCACATAGAGCTGCCTGATCCAGGAAGGAATTAGGGGCTGCTCCCTGGCCCAATCCGCAGAATCTCAGGGTCTTCTGCACCCAAGTCAGGGCACACTTGGAGTAGCGCCGTGGCTGCAGGGTGCTGACCCCGGGCACCTCTTGATGGGGTTGGGGGGGAACAGTGGCAGTGGTTTATGGCTCTGTGGTGGTCAAGAGTGAGGACTGTGATGTTTTCTCAGTCCTCTGCCAGTTTCCTCCAGAATGGCCTCTGCCCTGCGCTGCTGAGCCAGATGGGGCTGGAGTACCCTGTGGCCCGGCCCCATGGGAGCCCCTGGCCAGCGGTCACTCCTTCTGGAAGGTGGGCCTGTCCTTTCTTTTGGTCCTTAAGGTCCAGCCTAGAACCCGTGCAGGAAGCTGCTGTGGGGGACTACGGTGCACGCACCCTGGCCGGGCAGCTGCTGCCTTGCTTCCTTTGTTCCCTCCTCGAGTAGGGGGAGCTCACTAAGCTGTGAGAGGCACAAGGCCCTCCCTGCACCCCCACCCCACCTGGGCCCCCAATTTCAGGAGCCCAGTGATGCCAGACTTTCCCACGCTCAGATCCCTGGGCGGCAGGGATCAGCCAGTCCCCTGTAGACTGATGTAAGTGTGGGACACAGGATAGGCCAGAGGGTTCCTCTTGAGACTGGAGTCAGCCCTAGGCCTGCTGAGAACCCCCTGCTGGGTGGCACCGCAAGGTGAGGACTGGGGAGCAGTCCACAGCAGCAGTCAGGAAGCCCCAGGTGAGCCACGCACGGTTGGAGGAGACTCAGGGCCTGGGGGTCCAGGAGGTGGGCTCCTCCAGAGACTGGTCCACCAGGTGCAGCAGGATTGCGGGTCCCACCCCCAGCCTAAGTGGAGGGCCGGTGGGTCCAGCTGGCAAGGCCCCATGGGGGTGGGGGACACCACTGAGACAGGCTGCAGACCTCTGGGACCAGGGCTCAGGCCAAGGACTCAAGTCAACTTCATTGGGGGTGGGGAGGGCAAATCAACCTGCTAAGATGCCCACAAGTGAATTAGGGAATTAGCCTGAGTGTGAGGTGGGGGGAGGCTGGCACAAGGCAGCTGTGCTCAGGAGCTTTGGCCCTACACAGCCCCTCCCTCTTCAAGGTGGGGCAGCACCCATTGCTTTGGGGATATCTGCTTCCCTGTGGGTCTAGGGAGGGCTGAACAAAGAGTTCCCAGGCCTGGGAGGAGCCAGCTGCCTGACGTCAGATTCAGGACTCAGCTCCAGTGGCGCCCAGCTTTGTCATCCCCCTGGTGCAGCCCCTCCTGGTCCTGGAGCTGCACATCTGGCTGCTTTCCCACTCCTGCTGGGCCCAGCCTATTCATTCACTTGGCACAAGTATTGTCCTGTGCTGTGTACTTTGAGGAATTTTGGGGGGCTCCAAGAAGAGTGACCCCAGAGCTGCCCCTCTGGTAAGGGAGATCTTTGGTCTCAAGAAACCTAGGATTTGAGGCAGGAGGGCCTCCCGGTGTGGAGTGTTCAGGGGAAGCTTTTGTAAGGCAGGACATTTGAGCTGGCCTAATAGACTTGATGGCTAGTGGGCGACCCAGGCACCACCTCCTGGGAGGATCCAGGAGCTGCGTGGACAAAGGCAGGGAGGTGTCGGGTAGGGGCTGGAGGTGGGGGACATGGAGAGCAGCCTTGCAGAGCCAGATGTGGGGCTCCAGAAGATGTCTGGGGCCGATACAGCTGGAGGCCCAGCAGCACTTTGCCAGCAGTGGGGCTTGGGAGCTCCTCTGCAGGTGTTTCCGTGAAGCCTGTTGGCCTAAGGGCCCTAGTTGCTGTCTGTGCTCCTAGGTGGCCAGAGTCCGGTTTGGAGATTCACAGGTACTTGCCCACTCCGTCTGCTGGGCCACCGGCCCCCCCAGAGGCTGCGAGTCTCATTTATTCATTAAGCCATTTACTATGGGGATGGGTGGGCGGTACTGGGTGCCATCTGGTGCCAGGGCAAGGGCAGGCCCCAGGGTGTGCCCGCGGGAGCCAGGCCAGGTCCACGTTCCGGGATCGGGGTTCACGTGCTAAGATAGTCCGCGGCGCGGAGTGACAGGAAGACGTCGGCCTTGCACTGGAACATGGCTCGGCCGTCGGGGAGCCGCTCGCAGCTCTGCAGGTTCCGGGTAACGTCCTCGACGCACACGGCCTGGGGGCGGGGGGAGGATGAGGGGGCGTCCGCACCCCTCCAGCGCCCCGCACCCTCCAGCGCCCAGTACTCACAAGGCTCCGCAGGCTGGGGCGCAGCTCCGGGAAAGGCGCCAGCCCGTCCCGGGGGTCCCGTGCCCACGGGGGGGCTCGGAGCGCCGCGCGTACGGCGACCTGCGGAAGCCGGACAACAGCCCCGCGGCGCAACCCACGGAGTAGTAGGCCGGCCCCGCCGCCTGCTTGTACCACGCGAGGCCGGGGGGCGCCAGCAGCAGGCACAGCGCCAAGGCGGCGGCCACCACTATCGCAAGCCCGGCCATGGAAACGCGGGCGGCGGCGGGCGGCGGGGCGCGAAACAGCAGCAACGGCGCCTTATATCTGCGGCTGGGCGGGGCGAGGTGCGAGGGCGGACGCCGGGACGCAGGGGCCTCCGCATCCCAGAGGGAGAAGCCCCATGGGGTCAGCGCCTATTGGGCACAGGGGCGCGCTGGAGGAACAGATGGTCGAGAGCTTGGTGGAGACGCCCCCTTCTCCCCCACCCCGGCCCACCTCCCCGTTTCTGACCCTGCCTGCTCTTACTGGGAGGCGGCCCCCAGGCCACTCCCACCAACCTTGGTCCCTCCTAGGTCTGGCCTCAGTGGGAGCGGGGGCAGCAGTGCTGCACTGAACCCTCAACCAGTCCGATGGCGCCCCAGCCCCGAGTCACCCCCGGAGGTCCCCAGCACTCATGAGGCTGGAGAGAGAGCCACTGGCTGCACTGTGCCCAGGGGACAAACGAGCAGTTCCCACCCTAAAGGGGAACTGACCAGAGGACAAGGGCTTCTTGAGGAGGCAGGGAAGTCTGGGAGGGCCTGGGGCCAGAAGTCAGTTTCAACAACTGGTCTGGTCCTCAGAGCTGATGGCAGGACAGGCAGAATGGCTCACAGGAGAGATGAGGGGAAGCCAGGGGAGAGCATTTGCAAAGGCAGGTGCTGTGATCCTGTGCCACCATGGTGGAAAGAGAGCTGAGGTTATGGGATCCTGAGAGGACCTGGTGTGGCCCCTGAGCTTCCCGGGAGAGGGCAGATGGCTGGACTCTGGGTGTGTGCAGGGCCTGGCAGGCAGCTGTGTGTCCAGCTCAAGGGGACCAAGCAGGCCCTGGAAGGACTGGGCTGGAACCCAGGAAAGAGTGGAGAGGAGCCCACCCGGCAGGGAAGGGGCAGTGGCCTGCCAGGAGGACCATGTGACCTGTGGCAAGCTGTGGACCCCTCTGGGGTGAGTGCACCTGTCCCAGTGCAGGAAGGCTAAAAGCCTGGAGGCTGGGCTCAGGGTCTGGCACGCCAGGCATGTGGGTACTTCCTGTCACAGGAGAGCATTCCCCAGGGAAGGAAGGACTTCAGGGAGGGGAGGCGGACTGGGGGTAGGCCAGATGGAGGCCAGGCCCTGCAGTGGGACCCTCTACAGTTGCCACAGCCCACTTCTCAGTGAGGGCTGGTCTTCCTACTGGTCTGTGAGCTCCTTGGTGACCCTGCATCCAGACAGTGTAGACAGGCCCCTAGAGTAGAGCTGCTGCCTAGAAACTGGCAGCTAAGTAGGAGCACCCAGGAGGCTGAACCCAAGGGTCCAAGATGGAGGGCACACAGCAGGTGACGTCAGCCATTAGGCTTGCTCAGCCACCCGTCCTCCTGCTCACACTTTCCAAACATCCTGGCCACGTGCCTTCCCAGGACAGACACCAGCACAAGGGCCCTGGCAGTTGGGTTTCTGGGCAAGGAGCACATGACCTCCAGGTTCTGTGAGGGCTTCCTTTCCTCTGGGCACAATGTTCAGATGGGAAGCATGGTACCACATGGGTGACCATGCACTGCCCAGTCTTCTCGCCTGGGGACTGGGGACAGGTAGAGTAGCATAAACGTGCTCAGCAACCAGCTACAGGACAGTGGCCCCGAGGGGAGAGGTCATCGAGAATAGACTGGAAGGAGCCAGTGCTCACAAGACATGCAGCCTGCAGCGGTCTCCACCCAGAAGCTGCACAAGACCATTAGGTCTGGGACCGCTGCCCCCCAGGGGCCACCACCCCATGGGAGCTGTGGTGGAACAGAAGTGCTCAAAGATGGCCCAACGGCTGTCCTTCCCTAGGAAGGGAGACCCTCAGACACCTGCGGA
This sequence comes from Grampus griseus, assembly GCF_964374135.1. Classification (NCBI taxonomy): domain Eukaryota; kingdom Metazoa; phylum Chordata; class Mammalia; order Artiodactyla; family Delphinidae; genus Grampus; species Grampus griseus. The sequence continues at coordinate 11,970,882 of NC_139014.1, read as the reverse complement.
CACATCCTAACGTCAAGGACATCAGCCCTGACAAGGAGCTGGCTTTCAGTTGGAGCAGGGGAGAAAGGGATCAAGAAAAGCCATCACAGCTGCCTCAGCAGAGCCGGTTCAGCACCACCAGCACCTGCTCAGGGAAGGCCCACCGGCAGGAGGAACCAAAGCAGTGGCCACCAGCTGTGTCCCGCCAGGGTCCTAACGACCAGCCTGAAGAGTAGTCCCCAGGCCTCCGCACGGCTAGTCTCTTCAAGCCGCTGAGCCCGTCCCTCCTACCCCGGCTCCTCCGGCTGATCCCAAGCTCCTTCTCCTCCAGGGGATGTGACTCAGGGCCTCGTGGAAACACATCGAGATGTTTATTCATGAGAGTTTTCATTTCGGCGCACACCAAGACAGCCTCAGCACCAAGAAAACAAGCAACAGGAGGCCTCTGGCCAGGCTCATGTGGTTTAATGAGTTTTACTTATTGGATAAAAGTGTCAGTGTTGTGATGGAAAAAAACAAACGCAGCTCCAGTCCTCGTTTCAACCCTGTCACAGCCCAAAGGGGACTGTCCCAGTGGAAACCATGGCCACCCAGAGCCAATGTGGGGGTGGGGCCGTCTCAGGGCGGGGGGGGGTAAGGCAGCGCAGCCTCACTCCTTGAACTTCCACTCCTGGCGGCACATGGGGCAGTGCTGCTGCACCTGCTGCGCATTGAGCCACTTGAGGATGCAGTGCATGTGGAAGCAGTGCGAGCACTGGCCCCACACCAGCGGGCAGTCGTCACCTGGCACCTTGCCTGCGGGTGGGATGAGAGGACTAGTGAGTCACAGAGCTCGGGACAAGCCAGGTGGGGGATGTGCACCCAGGGTGGCCTTGTGTCTTAGAGAGGACAGGTTTCAGGAGTGAAACCACAGATTCTGCCGTGCAGCTGCCCCAGGTAAACATCTGCAAAGCTCACCCAGGCTGCTCCTGCTTCCACTCTCCCCTCGCAAGGGGGAGCAGCTCAGGGAGCTCAGCGGCAGGAAGAGCTCTGGCCTCCCAGGGGCTGGGCCCATCTGCAGACACACCACAGCTCTGCCACTATCACCTGGCACCTGTGATGCCAAGAAGGTTACATCAGTGTGTCAAGGAGCCTGCAGAGGTGACCCGCCTCTGAGCGGTGACCTATTCCTCTTGATCAAGGTGAGGTGGGCTGGGGCCTTGGGACCTAGATGGCTCCGTCCTTAGGCAGCAGGGACCCAGTGCAGTACCAGGGAGTGGGCTGGTGGCAGCTGGGAGTGATACAGCACTACCTTCCATTTCCTCTCCATTTCTAGCCTAAAAGGATCCTACCTCCAAGGCCCAGGGCACCTGCTGCTGGCACTCCACCCCACACACCTGGAAATGCTACCTCTGTGGAGAGGGCCTGGCACAGAGAGGACACGCTACACTGCCTGTCATCAAAAGAAACTAGCCTCTCTCTGATTTTCAAGAATCTAGAAAACCCCATCACGCAGCTGGTGCCAGTAGAGCACAATGGCCTCCCCCAGCCATCACGCAGCTGGTGCCAGCAGAGCACAGTGGCCTCCCCCAGCCTCGAGTCAGGTCCCCATGGGCATTAAGGAGCTGCAGCTTGCTTTCTCCACCCTCTCTTAGGGGTGTCATTCCCCCAATCATTGCCCTGGGGGCCCTTCACGCCTATCAAACACGAGCTGTATCCAGATGTCACTAGCACATAAACACGGTGGACCAGCCGGACAAGCCAGGGTGAACAGGGTACATCCTGTCCACGAAGTGGTTCCTAAGTGCAGGGCTGAACCCCTGTGACCACAGGGCTGGGCTGGTCACCTGTGGTCCTGGTCCTCACTCTTGACACCAAACACAGGGACAGTTGACTGTACGATGCGTTAAAGAGATAACACCATGGCTGAGCCACATGACAATGCTCTCAAAACCTCATGTAGCACCTGCTCCGAGCTGCACAAGGGGCTGGGAACCTGGCCTGTGCTCTCATCCAACCTCACGGTGCTCCCGCAGCCTCCGTCACCCGACCTGACAGACAGGAGGCCAGGGCCACACGACTCACGAAGGCAGATGCCACTGCCTGAAGGGACCAGGAGGCTGGTATGGGTGCCAGGTCTTAAATATCCTTCAATGTCTGCTGAAAACACTCAGCTCCTTCCCAATTCGCAAGCAGCCCCTGCCCCACAGTGGTACCTAAACCCCACGGAGCCAGAAGGGATGGGCACTTCCATCTTTCTACTCTTTGGTTTGGGGCAGTGTTCCTCAATCTTTTAAAAAAATCCTTTCAATAACGAAACGCCACACCCTTTCTGAAACTTTTATGACAAAACAAACAGAAAATAATTTACTTGGCAAATACAAAACGATCTAACTCACTCTGCTTCCCAGGCCAGGGGGGTGGGGTGAGTAGGACTCTGTGCCAGGAACCCACAGAGTGTGACACCTGATTTATATTGGTTCCCACCCACCCAGGGTCTTTCCAACCTCAGCAGAACTATGCTTGGAATCACCCCTAACACATTAGTCCCTACAAACAGAGTCTGGAAGAGGGTGAGCAGGGGCCAGCCAGCCTATTGGTGGGGGTACCCAGCCATCCTGTCCGTTTGAGGGAGGGCTCCTGGAGGCAGCCCGCCGGGGCATCTGACAGCACAAGTGCAAGCCGACAGTGACTCATGCCAGTGCCGGTGGAATCTTCTTAACAAGACTTTCACTCCCAAAACCCAGGGACGAGGAGCAGACTTATGACAGCCTGAGTCACTCTGGATTCTCCATAGGAGTTCCATTTCAGCAGAGAGAAACCCAGTGTCACTTGATCTGTATAGAAAGCGCCCTGGCCTAGCCAAACACTTTGCTCATTACAACTGGCTCACTCTAACCTCATAACCAGCAGGTCCAAAGTTCAGACTCTTAAACCCCCTCTTCCTAGCAGCCAGCACACGTGAGCAAGCACCGCACACTGGGATGCGGCCCCTGGTGCCATCTCAGACACAAAGGCTCACTGGCCCACATTAGGCCGAGGGAATGGCCACATAAATGCTTCCGAGGACTTTTCTGTTCAGAGGTCACAATCTGCTGCTGAGGAAGTTGCAAGTACCTACCCACAGCCTGTGCTGTACCCTTAGGAAGGGTGGTTTTAAATGGATTAAACCAAGCCAGACCTTGTGCTTCTACTTTCCTTCCCTGTTATGTAAAACCTCATCAAGTAGAGCCAATCACTGACTTCCCAAGATTATATCCCACCTGTTTGATTAAATCAGGATAGATTAGCCCCTGAGTGATGACATTTCCTCTCAGGAGATGTAAAGATTAAGACTAAGATAAAATGATATTTGCACTACAATTCAATAATTTCAATTTCATGGTAAGAAGCAAAAACCTATGATTATTCCAATGCTCACAGCCCCACAGTGACAGGCCTGGTCACTGACTTCTCATCAGTCCCCAAGTCCCACTTCTCTCTTGGGACCACCCTTGTCCCCTAGGCAAAGCCTCAGATCCTTTCAGTTGGATCTGACTAAAAACTAAATTCACTGGTGCAAAAATCTGCTTCTGACCCAAATATATAACCAAACACTTTCACTTCACAGAATACAGTGGGGACAAAGGAACAATGCAAAAGACACCACCAAGAAGAAATCTGATAAAACCCGAGCGCAGGCATTCTGCAAGACAACACTTTCTGAAATAATTAGATGTCTTTTTTAAAAAGGGACAGAGAACTCGAAACAGAACTGCTCTAGATTAAGTAGCGAAGGAACAAAGTGATCACACGTTGGGTCCTGGCTCACCCCACCCAATAATAAAAAGACATTTGGGGGGCTTCCCCGGTGGTGCAGTGGTTGAGAGTCCGCCTGCCGATGCAGGGGACGCGGGTTCGTGCCCCGGTCCGGGAGGATCCCACATGCCGCGGAGCGGCTGGGCCCGTGAGCCACGGCCGCTGAGCCTGTGCTCCTCAACGGGAGAGGCCACAACAGTGAGAGGCCCACGTACCGCAAAAAAAAGACATTTGGAAACAACTAAAGAAATCTGAATAAGGACTAGGAATGAGGGGCAACAGTAAAGAACTATCGTCATGTTATCTGATGTGACAACAGTGGTGGGTAAAAGTCAGCACTACATTTAGAGACGCAGCTGAAGTGAGTGGGGTGAGGCTTCACATCTAGCATTAACTTTAAAACATCTGGGCAAAAACAAATATAGACACATGTTACTCACTGCTCTATGTGCTGCATGGGGGATGACCTTATTACATTACGTTTTTGTGTTCGCTTGAGAATTTTCAAATAAAAGGTTTTAACACAACTTTTTGTTCCACGTGTCTCATAGCGACTTCCATCAGGATAGGAAGCTGTGCTCTTTTTCTTACAAAACTTTTGACGGGGTCTTTGTACAAATATGGGCCCAAATAGCCTGGCTTTTCTCTATTAACTTTTCCTGGGGAAAGGAAACCAAACCCTAGGGACGCTGCGCAGGTATTTCTAGGGACACGTCAAGGCTGAAGGGTAGGCAAAGCTCGAGAGAGAGCGGGCAGGGTGCACTCACAGTCCGGGCAACAGCCATTGAAGGCCATCCGGCAGATGCCGCAGTTCTCGTCGTTGGCCACCCAGAGCCAAGTGGCCACACCGTTCCAGCACTTGATCTTCACCTTCATGGCGCGGGAAGCCTGCGGGGAGGAAAGAGACCACGAGGCTCCGTTGAGTACGCGGAGCTACAGCACTTGTGAGCCAAAGAAGGAGTGCCGCCCCGAGCCAGAGGGTCAACGCAGGCAGGAGTCGCCGCCGAAGGGCAGCACAAGCTGTCTACAAGGGGGCTGGGGCTGGGACCGACTCCTCGGGAGACCAGGACGCTCAAGGCGTCTGGCAACACCGCACTTCTGCGCGGGCGTCCAGAGAAAGGCGCGTCGGATTCCGTTAACAATTGCAAAAACGTGCTCTGCGCAACTTCTGAAAGGGACATGACTGACGGGGTGAGAGATGGAGACCCACGCCCGCTCCCTACGAGGTCACGCCGTAACAACCCCGGGCCAGGTCGCGCAAGCCGCACCCGCTCCCCGCTGCGGGACTGGGGTGCGGGGTCTGGGAGCGGTGGGGGAGGGGCAAGGGAGGGTCGGCACGCCCGGCCCCGCCCCAACGGCCTCACCCCCGCCGACCTAATCGCGCGCCGCCCCACCCGCTTTCAGTTGGCAGCGCCGGCGCCGCGCGGGAAGGTATGTAAACGACTGCGGCCGCGGCCCGGCAATTCTCAGCTGCGCCTGCCGAGCCCCTTGGCCCAGCGCGCACGCGCCGCCTCGCTCCTTGCCGACGCCACCGACCCACAGCCAATCCACGGCCGCTCCGAGGACGCGGCACCGGAAAACCCCGGGCGGCGCAGGAAGTGACGTGCCGACGTGCTGACGCGCGGGCTCGAGCCGAGGCCGATTCCGCGCCCGCCATGGCCGACAAAATGGATATGTCTCTGGACGACATCATTAAACTGAACCGGAGCCAGCGAGGCGGCCGCGGCGGGGGCAGGGGCCGCGGCCGGGCCGGCTCCCAGGGCGGCCGCGGAGGCGGGGCGCAGGCCGCAGCGCGAGTGAACCGAGGCGGCGGACCCATTCGGAACCGGCCGGCCATCGCCCGCGGCGCGGCGGGCGGCGGCGGCAGAAACCGGCCGGCGCCCTACAGCAGGGTGAGTGCGGAGGCCGGGTGGCGGGCCGCGGCAGGGGAACGGGCCGGCGGCGCGGCGCCGGGGCGGGCAGCCAGCCGGCCAACCGGGCTGGAGGGCGAGGGCGCCGGCCGGCCGAGCGGACGGGGAGGTCGCGCGCCGGCCGGGCTCCAAGGCGGAGACCCCGGCGGCCTTTGTCTTGGTTGGGCGCCCGGCCTCATGGCGCCGGGGGCCGAAGGGCCGTTGGCGCGACCGCCCGGGAGATGGGAAGTTAGGTGGAGGGAAGTGAAAAGTTGCGGGACGTGTGGCCCCGACGGTCGGCTGCGGCCTGGAGTGGGCGGGAAGCGGGGGCTGCGGGTCCCTCTACGCGCCTTCCTCCCTGCCGTGATGGGGGAGGGTCTTGCTATGGCCGTGAGGTCGAGGGCTAGCCCTGGAGTGAGACTCACGGGTCTCTTTCTGTTCTTATCTTTACTTTTTATTTAGCCGAAACAACTTCCTGACAAATGGCAACATGACCTTTTCGATAGCGGTTTTGGGGGTGGTGCCGGCGTGGAGACCGGTGGGAAACTGCTGGTGTCAAATCTGGATTTTGGAGTGTCTGACGCTGATATTCAGGTAAGGGACTGGAGCTTCTCGGTGGGCAGGTTACCCCGCACGGAATTGATTGTGGTGTTTGGGACGTAGCCCTGAATCCCCACCCACCTTAGGACAGTGAGCCCTCCCAGGCACCCAAGGGCTAGCCACTGTGCCCTGTAAGGGGCTCCAGGAATGCAAAGGAGAGGTCAAGCTAGAGTTGAAAGTCTGACCAGTGGGTCAGTTTGTGCTGGAAGACAGGCCCCCAGCTTAGTCTGAGGAGCCGCTGCTCTTCGTTACTAAGACGTGTTCGTTCTGTGGATGAAGGCCCTTCGCCTAAGCTTTTCTAACAGAAGCTTGGTTGAATGTGTGTCGTTTCTGTGTTATTGAAAAAACTAGGCTATTTGCCTTCTTTACTTTGTGCCTGTTTTAACGGTTTGTTGGGAGGAGAAAGCCTTTCATTTGTAGAACTGACAAAGCACAGAAGCAGGATGGTGCCAGCATCACTTTGGGTCCATTTGCCTTAAGGCCTATGTCTTATATGGAATTTTGTTCCCTGTTTTATTCTCACTTATTTTCACTTCCTGGGTTTTGTTAGTGGCATAATTCTCGAACTCATCTTTGGTTGAAGCCTCCTTTTCTTCTTTCTTTTCTTTTTTTTTTTTTTCTTTTTTTTCTTTGATTGAACCCCAAAGGCATTTAAATTTGCTTTCTATAATGATATCTTGGGGGTCAGTCCAGGAGATGGCTGGGTCAGGGTACTGGGCCTTCCTGGGTTCAATTTCCCAGAGCCCAGCCACTTTACTTTACCGTGGGAGGACAGAGCAAGGCCGGTGAGCACTCACAGTGTCTCAACACTTTTTTTAAGGTGGTTTCTGGCATCCACTGGAAACCGCTTTTGGTGAACTCCACTTCCCGCTGTGTGCCTGCGGCCGGAGTAGCCCCACACTCTTGGGTTCCCTCTCCAACTCCCAGCCTGCCTGAGGTCAGGGCAGTTTCCATGGCAGCGCTTGACTTCAGGCTTTGCGGCAGGCTTGAGTAGGAGGAGAGGGAAAGGTGAGCCAGAATCTGCCCTGGGGGAGGGGCTGGGTCAGGGCTCCCAGTCAGCGGGCCCTTGGAGCTGGTCCACAAATGGATAGAGCCCCTTGCTCTGTGATCTTGACCTTTGCTGCTTCTTGGCACAGTCCTTGAGTGTGTTGTAAATTTTCCTTTGTTGAAGAAGATAGCGACTTAATCTTGTGCCCTTCACTGGTGGGCTTTGTGATCCTTTACCTGCATCGTGGTGCAGATGTCAGGTCCCCAAGTGGGCAGGAGCCCTCGGGCCCAGCTGCTCTTGGAAATTGTTGTCCCACCTGTCCCATCCCATACCCCAGACCCTACTACCACTGCCCTGCCCCCAACATGTATGTCTGCCTCCCAGGGAAGTACCCCAAAGCAGTTCATACTTCCAGGGAGTGTCCCTGGGGCGCCAGAAGAAAAACTGCTTTGCTGACAACTGCTCTTTCTGACTCTCAGGAACTCTTTGCTGAATTTGGAACTCTGAAGAAGGCGGCTGTGCACTACGACCGATCCGGCCGCAGTTTAGGAACAGCTGATGTGCACTTTGAGCGGAAGGCAGATGCACTAAAAGCTATGAAACAGTACAACGGTGTCCCTTTGGATGGTGCGTTTGGGATTGGCCCAGAAAGGCTACAACACTGTAGGCAGTTTGTGGAGCCTGGGGCTGGCCCCAGCCCTGCAGGAGTAGGACCCCCTCTACCTGAGGACACTTTGCATTCGCCCCTTTGTCTCTCTCTTCCATTCTGCCACTTCTCATGCTGCCCCGTACATCTGGACCAACCTCTTGTGAACCCCCATCCAGCAAGCTACATTCCTCCCCTCCTTCAGCTCCTTCCGGAAGATTCACTTCTGTGAAGCCTTCTCAGAACCACCATAGTACACCTCTGAGTACCGGGCTGTAGTCGTAAAGACAAAGGTACTTTTCCGCTTGTGAGCACCCCGGACACCTGACAGACACCCACCTACACTGGGTGAGAAGGAGCAAGGAGGCGCTGGTGGGGCTGTCGTTGGCAACATTTCGTTCTCCCACCAGCATCTCCAGGCTGTTGCTCTTGTTGGGAGCATTGAGATGCACAGCGCCCCTTTCTAGTGCTTGCATGGAGGCCAGGGTGTGTGCCGCCAGCAGGCCTCAGAGCCCTCTAACAGGAGCTGGTCCTCTTGTGTTCTCTGCCGCAGGCCGCCCCATGAACATTCAGCTCGTCACCTCACAGATTGACACACAGCGGAGACCTGCACAGAGGTGAGTTTGGGGCCTCTGGGCGGGGCTAGCCTGTGGGTGTCCACTTACCCCGCAGACCTTTCCAGGCACGTGAGCAAGTTCCCTTTTTTTGGTAGCATAAACAGAGGCGGGATGACTAGAAACCGTGGTTCGGGAGGTTTTGGTGGTGGCGGTGGCACCCGGAGAGGCACCCGTGGAGGCAGCCGGGGCAGAGGCAGAGGAACCGGCAGGAGTTCAAAGCAGCAGCTTTCTGCAGAGGAATTGGACGCCCAGCTGGATGCTTATAATGCAAGAGTAAGTCCCAGAGGAAGACTGGGTGGGGGCCGGTCAAAGACCAACTGGAGGAGGACCTCATTTTGAGCGAGAACCTCTCTTTCTCTGTTTCAGATGGACACCAGTTAAACAGACTGGCAAATCCGTGCATGGACCAGGACCCGGAAGTCTCGTCCGTGCTCCCTGGTGGGAGGGGTGACAGACTGGGGCTGTGTGGCCAATGATGGATTTGTTTCCTTTATGTTCTAAAATAGGATTTAAAATTCATGTAAAGGTTTCTTTTTTTTTTTCTTTTTTTTTTTTTTTTTAATTCTGAAACAGACCTGTTTTGTACTGAGTTATTTTTGGGATAAATTTTACTGGTTGTTGTTGTGGAGAAGGTGGTGTTTTCACCTTTGCCATAATAAAATAGAAATGTGTGTAGAGCTGGAACTGTTTAATTCATCTCACTCTTGGAGTCCTCACCTGGGCCAGAACTCTGGTGTGGTCTGGCGGGCAGGGGGGACACAGGATCTGAGAGGGAAATGGGGCAGGCCTGCCAGGCACGTGGCACTTGGCCTGCAGGTTGGAGTTAGTCCTGCAGGAGGATGGTGGCTGCCCCTCTCCCATCTCTGTTCCCGCAGATCCGAACTCCTTTCTCTCCACCCCCAACCCCGGTAGGTGGGAGGATGTGGAGCAGTGGTCCTCAGCCTGCAGCTGCCTGTGCACTGCCTGCACAGCCAGGTGAGGGGCGGGGTGGGGTGGGGCGGGGTGCCCTGTGTTTCTGCCAGATTTCATATGGCTTCTGGGTTGAACTGTTCCTTTCCTTCTGATGCTCTGGTTCTCAGAAATGTGATTTAGCAGTTCTGACTTTGCAACATAATCCCCTCATGTTTTTCGTCTTTTGTGTCATCAAGGAAGGAGCACTGTGTTAGGGTGTTTTCTTAGTTGCGTACTTGGTGATGTAGCTAGTGGGAGCTGCGGAAGAATATAACTCGATCTGCAGAGAACTGGAGGGGCTGGCAGACACGGGTGCCCATCTGGACCACTCCTGGGACAGACTAGAGCTGGACAGTGACATCACACGCTCGAACGCCGGTGACCTGCCGTGCAGTTTCTGTGGTTCAGGAGGGGCCGAGATCCCTGTGGAATGCAGGGCACGGACACCCCTTTGTGCCCCCTCTCCTGAGGGCATGCCTGTGAGCTACTCACAGGGTCCTGGTTCTGTGGCTCACAGGTACATTCCGGGGTGGGAGGGGGAACCTTTATCACCTGATGCTGGGTTGGTTAGAACATGGTGATAGCTTTTTGAGAATAGAGACTGTGGGGAGGGGTGGGTGGGGGCCTGCAGAATGGAGCTCAGAGTCACCCCAGCCTTATGGCAGCCATTGGTTCTTCCGGAGGCAGCTGCCATGGTCTGCAGCTCAGGAGGCTTTCAGGCTTCCATGTTTGGGATGGGGCTGGAGTGAGTCACAAGGAAGGGGTGTGATTAAGGGGTGGCCTTTTAACTGTCAGTTACCGAGCTATCACTGCAGATCCAGCGGCTGCCACTTGAGCTGCCTGAGCCATGTCAGGCGCTTAATGGAAAGATGGGTGAGGTGACTCATCCCTGCCCTCAGAGGAGCCCAGTCTAACAGGAAGGGATCGTCCAGGGCCTGGCTTTAGGTGCCATGGTCATGAGGGGTGGGTGTGGTAGAGGTTGGACCATCTGGGCAGAGCTGGGCAGCATCCCTGAGGAGGTGGCCTTGGGCTAAGCAGGCACGTTCCAGGCAAGGAGACTGCTTTCTGGATGTTGGGAGAGGCGGTAGGACATCTTGCTCTGCTCCGCCTGGAAGCTGAAGAGCACCTGATTGAAGGGTGCGCTGGGCCCAGGCCAGAGGCTGTAAATGGTGGGACTAGTGGCCCCTGGGATGGGGAGCCGTGGGCTGTTGGCTCAGGTGTTTGGAGCTAGTGATGGCCAGGATTTGGGGGCTTGTGGGGCATCGTGAGGAGTGGCCAAGGGGTGCTGCATGGGAGGAGGATGTCTTTAGTGAAGAGAAAGTTTCAGGAAGAAAGCAGGCCATGGACAGGGGCCGTGCTCAGTGGTGGGTCCAGGTGGGCAGAAACACCGGATGTGGGTAGGCGTCCAGATGTGGACCCAGACGAGGGTTGCTTTGAGCTGGATGTCTCTGACCTGGAAGTTGGCTTGGGGACACTAGCTGGAGGCGACAGGAGTAGGCAGGGGGTGATGTCATGGTTGCTGGAGGCCTGTGGTGGGGAGGCGACCGAGTCAAAAAGCCTGTGTTTTGGCAGGGAGCTGAGAGAAGCCTCCTCATCATTTTAATCCTCAGTCTTCTTATTTGTGAAATGGGAAACCCCACATTACTTCAAGGGCTGGAGGACCATGTGCTTTGCTGTTCACGTAGGGATACTCTCGGAAAGAAGGGACTGGTGAGTGTGCAGCGGCAGCTTCTGTGCTCCAAGGCGACTCAGGCTTCTGGTCACCTGAGGGCAGTGCTGGGTGTCCCTGTGATAGTCAGCACTTCCCCCAAAATACTGGTCGAATGAGTGAAAGGATGAAATAGACTTGGTGCTCTTGCACGTTTTCTCCTTCATGTTCTTTGCTCAGACGCTGGATTGCAGTCTCGCAGAACGGGTGGATGGGGCTGCCCCTCTTGCTGGGTCAGGCCCCCACTGGGATGTGCCCCAGCCCACCTCCCACCATGTGGTATGAGTGGAAAGCTCAGTGATTGGTCCAGGAGTGGCAACACGCCTCGCCTGGCTGGTCAGTTAGTCTTTAGGATTTTCAAAGGTGTTGAGAAGAATGCCAGCGCCAGGTAGGGTGGCACACCCACAGGGACTGGGGCTTCTGGGCTCTGATGGGATGCTCAGGTGGAGAGGAGCCACTCAGCTCCTGGGTGTGTTCCTGACATTTGCTTGGTTGAGCAAAGATACACGTGGTTTACAGAGCAACGTGGATAAGGAGGAACAGCCCTGTTCCTTGGCAGGTGATGGGAAACCCAGCAGGAGCCAAGGTGCCAGAGTCGTTGAACAGTTGTCACACTTAGACATGGTTTGAAATACCAGAAGAGGAACGTTGCTGTGTCTGTGCTCAGCAGCAGTTCTCTAAACAAGGGTTTTGTTCTTGCATGCAGGGAGCTGAGGCTCTAATACAGGAAACAAAAGTGAGAAATTATAGTACAGTCTAACAGCTACAATAGAAATAAGTGAAAGAGAACATAGAGCATTTGTGTTCTGCTGGAACGTACATTCCAATGGGGGAGAGGTGGGAAAAGTGAAATACAGGATGTCAGGTGGTGACAAGGCTGTGTAGGAAAACAAAGCAGAGGATGGTAAGGAGTGGGGAGAGGCCTTTGCTGATGAGGTGGAGGTGTGAGCACCTGGATATTTGGAGGGGAGCCTTGCTGGCAGAGAGAAGAGCAAGTGCAAAGGTCCTGGGGTGAGAACGCCAGGACAAGCCAGAGCCTAAGCGTGGCTGGGTGGAGGGGGCAGAGGTTGTGGGGCCTCACTACTGGCTTCTGTGCTGGACTTTGAAGGAAGTAGCCCTGTGGGGGCATCTACCAGAGGTGCAGCTTGGCTTGAGGAGGGGCCGCCAGGGCCTAGCATTTGGAGACTGACGTGGGTGACATCCATAGACAACGACTGAAAAAGCAGAGAGGATGGAGTAGGCTTTTGTGTTTTTGTTTCAATGTGTATGGAATGTGAAGTACTCTTAAAAGCACTAGTTTTTTAACTGAAAAAAAAAAACACATTCAGTCAGTACAAAAGGGTAATGATGTAAACAATCACCTTCCCAACGTTGTCCAGACGAGACCCTTGTTACTTTAGGATTTTTTTTTTTAATGAGAGCTTTATTAACGTGTAACTGACATACTATAGAGCTAACCCAGTTACAGTAATTTTACTACATTCACAGAGTCACAAATCCACTACCACATTCAAATTCCAGAATATTCTCATTACCCCAAAAAGAAACCCATTAGCTGTCATGCCTCAGTTCCCCTCTCTTAGCCTCCACTTGTCCACTTTCCGTCTCTGTGGATTTGCCTGTTCTGGACATTCATACAAATGGATTTATACAATATGTGACCTTAGTGTCTGGCTTCTTTACTCAGCATAATGTCTTTGAGGTTCATTGTTGTTATAGCCTGTGTTAGTATCCAGTCCTTTATCTTGCCAAATATCCTATGGTGGTTATTTCACATTTTGTTTTATCCGTTCATCAGTTGATAGATATTTGGGTTGTATCTACTTTTTGGCTATTGAAATAATGCTGCTGTGAGCATCTATGTACACATTTTTATGTGGAGGTAGTTTTCAGTTCCTGTGGAGTGGAATTGCTGGGTCATAAAGCAACTAAGTTTAACTTTTTGAGGAGTCGTGGATCTTTCCACAGCAGCTGCACCATCTTGCATTCCAGACAGCAGTGATAAGGGCTCCAACTTCCCCACTTTCTTGCCAGTAGTTGCCGTCTATTTTTTTATTTTAGCCATCTATAGGGTGTGAAGTGGGTTCTCATTGTGGTTTTGCTTTGCAGTTTCTTTTCTTTATAATCTTTCTTTTTTTAAATGTCTGGATTGAATAATAGTTATCATGGATAACACGTTCCTCCCTGGACAATTTGGAGGCCTTTCCTTGCAAACACTCATAGCCTAAATGGAATTGAATGTCCTGTTACTATCACCAACATTCATCACATTCAACAAAATAAAATCGTAAAAGGTTGATTTAGTTGAACGTGAGTACCTGTACTCCAGTTTTATAAAGATGAATACAGAGATCTCTTTATATTACCTGTATTCTTTAGATTTTATAGAAATGCTCAATCAGAAATGATGTGATCTTCTTGAAATTGACATAGCTAGCATCTTCCCTAATCATTTCTGTTAAAGTCGGCTTATTTCTCCGTTTAACTGTGCATGTTCTTAAGTGTCATTTTGTAATTTTGATATTCAGATTTATAGAAAAGAAGTGAAAATCATACAAAGAATTCCTGGATCCTCACCCAGACCCCCAGATGGAACCCCGTTCCTTTTCATTCTCTGTTTCTTTCTGAACTGATGGAGAGTAAGTTGCAGCGTGATGCCACTATACCTCTAAATCCTTCCACGTGTATGTCTTTAAAAACAAGGACATCATCTTACATAATCAGACCTTAACACTTGATAACAATACCGTTATCTGAACCACAGACCTTACTCAAGTTTAGCCAGCTGACCTAATAGCCTGTGTTGTAAATGCTTTCTCTGGTTCACATGGAAGAGGAATGCCTGGGCCACTGCCTTGAGCTAAAGATGTCTGTAGTCGCCTGTAACTGGTAGTACTTAGCCTTTTCGTGTCTTTCACGACCTTGACACTTTTTGAAGATCAGTCTCATTGGGGATTGTTTTGCTTCGTTATGATTAGTCCAGGGTTATGTATTCCAGGCAAGAATACCACTGAAAGGGTTTCCCGTGGGGTACAGCATGGTGGTCTATCTGTCTCATTACCCATGCTGTGACCTTGCTTGTGTGGTTCAGTAGGAGCTGCCAGGTTTCTGGACTGTAGCATTATCCTTCTCCCCTTTATAAATTTATTGGAGGAGAACTTTGAGACTAAATGAATACTTGTTTCTCACCTCATTTTGCCTGCTGATTTTAGCATGCTATGATGCAATAATTATTATGGTGTTTAATGGTGAGTTTTTTACATTTCCCCCATTCTTTCAACATTAATTGGAATTTTTTTCTAAGAAAGAGCAGTCCCTTCACCATTTATTCGCTTATATATATCAGTATGGACTTGTGGGTATGTATTTGATTCTATGAGTCATAATCTGATAACTGTTAAACTCTGTTGCTCAGACTGTTAGGATTCCTCCTGTGCCCTTTTGACATGCCGTGTCCGTTTTTTTTTGGCTGCGTTATATGCAGCATGTGGGATCTCAGTCCCCCAACCAGGGATCGAACCCATACCCCCTTGCAGTGGAAGTGCAGAGTCTTAACCGCTGCACTGCCAGGCAAGACCGCCATGTCCTTTTTAAAGCACGTCCTGACTTTCTGGCCCCAGGAGAGGCTCGAGGCTCACCTTCTAGTCCCTGGCTCCTTTCATGGTGACTGTATTTAGCAACCAAGATCTGGATATTGGGTGTGCTCTTTGCTACTGAGCTGTTGTTGCATCTGAGCCCTCTCAGGACAGAGCTAGGAACTGTATATACTAATTCATGCATACGCATCTATATTCACTTCTGTATCTATTTAGCTGTATATATGCATTTTTAAAAACCATGAGTTCATACTGATATCTCTGATTCCAACCCAATTCCATAGGATTCCTTCTCACTTCCCCTTATTTGTAAATTCTTTCCCTGACAGAAACGTGGCTCTCATTATCAACATGATATTTGCTTATATGATGTAAATCCCTTAAGTGTCCACCTAACCTGATTTTAGAACTCTAACATATAGTCCTGTGAGAAGCATTTACTAACTAGGGTACAGAATTGGGTTCTTCTGTGAGTTGAGGTCAACGCATAGAAGAGTATCCAGTGAGAAAGTACTGGTTTCCAAAGTTGCTTATGCGAGTCCTTCTCTTCCACCCCCTTCAGTGTAATTTGTACTATAGTTAGTTTCTTTTGTTACACTTTGCATTCCATTGTGGCTTCCTCACATACCCTGGTTGATTTTTTTTTTTGGTAATTTACATATATTGTCATGGAATTACATATGATTGTATAATTTTCATAAATGTTTATATGGCTTACATTAATTAGCTGTTATTATTAATGAGTCACCCTGGGATCAACTGACCATTTAGGGGAAAATAGCAATAAATAATATATATCATTAAAGATTTTAATATAAAAATAAACCATCAAAGTACCAGGAGGTAATCTCATATTAGTTTTATTTTTTTAATTTATTATTTTAAAATTTATTTATTTTAGGGCTCCCCTGGTGGCGTAGTGGTTGAGAGTCCGCCTGCTGATGCAGGGGACACGGGTTCATGCACCAGTCCGGGAAGATCCCACATGCCGCGGAGCGGCTGGGCCCGTGAGCCACGGCCGCTGAGCCTGCGCGTCCAGAGCCTGTGCTCCGCAACGGGAGAGGCCACAACAGTGAGAGGCCCGCGTACCGCAAAAAAAAAAAAAAAAAATTATTTATTTTATTAATTTTGGCTGCATTGGGTCTTTGTTGCTGCGCGCAGGCTTTCTCTAGTTGCGGCGAGCGGGGGCTACTCTTTGTTGCAGTGTGCAGGCTTCTCTTTGCAGTGGCTTCTCTTGTAGTGGAGCATGGGCTCTAGGCGTGCAGGCTTCAGTAGTTGTGGCACACAGACTCAGTAGTTGTGGTTCTCGGGCTCTAGAGCGCAGGCTCAGTAGTTGTGACGCATGGGCTTAGTTGCTCGTGGCATGTGGGATCTTCCGGGACCAGGGCTCGAACCCATGTCCCCTGCATTGGCAGGTGGATTCTTAACCACGGCACCACCAGAGAAGCCCGATTCTCATTAGTTTCAAATACATCAGCTTGTGTAAGCTAGGCCAGAGTTAATTTTTATGTTATCTATGTGGGTTGTACAAACAAATTATAAAATGTTTTAGCATGTTAATTAATTGTAAATTAATATCTGTATATAAAATCAATGTGAGCATTCCAGTTTTTTTAAATGTACAAAGCCATCATAAACAAGCCATTCAAGTTACCATTAATGCTTTCATAGAGTTAATATTTCTTTCTGGGTTGTTTTCTTTTTTCTTTTTTTTTTTTTTTTTTTGGTCCTTGTCAAATATATAAACATCCAAGAGTTGATGATGATACTTAAAAAAATCTAATGTTCACATCTGGAGATTACTTTGGCACTAATTCATTCTAAAAATTGACAAATAAAAGCGAAGGAACAAACATTTAATGTTTTTTTCTATACAAACTGTAATTTGAAGGGATTAAATAGCTGATGACTGGAGGTTCTTTTAAAAGAATTCCAGCTAAGAAATGCAGAAATGTTAGAAAAATCACCATTTTGTGATACCTAATAAAATGTTGCATGTTGGGAAGGGTCCTCAGCAGCTGATGTGGTGATGGATGATGGTGGACCAGGCAGCTCCTGGAGCCTACTGCACCTCACTGCAGGTGGGACCAGCAGAGAGTCCCCTGAGATGAAGCACTGGGAAGCCCACAGCACCTCCCGAAATTGACCTGGGGCTCATCCCCCCTGAGATGTAAGGGGAATAGAAGACCACACCACACTACACCACACCTAGAGGATTCACCTAGCAAATCCAGAAGTGCCCACGGGAAGTTCTCACCACAGGTGTCCTGGCTTCCTCCCCACCTAAGTGCCACAAGCATAGAAAAGGCATCAAAAGTGACTGTGGTATAATAAGTAGTAAATTGATCTTTCTCCCTAGTTCCTGGGACAGAGCTCCTAAATCCCTTGGAATTTCCAGAATGATAGGATCGTCTTTTGTTATTCATAACAAGGCCCTTTCAATTCATGTTAATGAATGACTCTTGGTCGGCCCCTGGATAGTTTCAGGCTGGATGCTAGTCACCAGAAAGACCAAGACTTGATTACTGGGTTGGAACTCTCAGCCCCACCCACCCACTATCCCCTGACCTCTGGGGAGGGGAGAGGGGCTGGAGATTGAGTTAATCACCAACATTCAAATATTTAATAAGAACCCCCCTGCCAATGCAGGGGACACGGTTTGAGCCCTGGTCCAGGAAGATCCCATATGTCATGGAGCAACTAAGCCTGTACGTCACAACTACTGAGCCTGCACTCTAGAACCCGAGAGCCACAAACTACTGAGCCTGCATGCTGCAACTACTGAAGCCCGCTCGCCTAGAGCCTGTGCTCCGCAATAAGAGAAGCCACCGCAATAAGAAGCCCCGTGCACTGCAACAAAGAGTAGCCCCCGCTCGCCGCAACTAGAGAAAGCCTGCACACAGCAATGAAGACCCAAAGGCAGCCAAAAAAAACTATATGATGCCATCATTTTAGGACATTAAATTGTCAAAGATATGTTCTTTTAAAAGATTAACACAAGCTTTTCTTGGAAAGGGTAAAACCAGGAATTTTCATAGAGGTGACATGATCCTACAGGTACAAAATCTTAAGGAATTACACAAACTTTAAGAACTAGTAAATGAGGGCTTCCCTGGTGGCGCAGTGGTTAAGAATCCGCCTGCCAATGCAAGGGACACGGGTTCGAGCCCTGGTCCGGGAAGATCCCACATGCCGCAGAGCAACTAAGCCCATGCGCCACAACTACTGAGCCTGAGCTCTAGAGCCTTCAAGCCACAGCTACTGAAGCCCGCGTGCCTAGAGCCCGTGCTCTGCAACACAAGAAGCCACCGCAATGAGAAGCCCGCGCACAGCAACGAAGACCCAACGTAACCATAAATAAATAAATTATTAATTTTAAAAAAAAGAACTAGTAAATGAGCTTAGTAAGGTTGCAGAATATAAGGATATAACATCAATACACAGAAGTCAACCAACAATTCAAAAATGAAATTAAAATTCTATTTATGTCAATACAAAAAAGAATAAAATTGGGACTTCCCTGGTTGTCCAGTGGTTAAGACTCCGCACTGCCAGTGCAGGAGGCATGGGTTCGATCCCTGGTCAGGGGACTAAGATCCCACATGCCACTCCATGTAGCCAAAAAAAAAAAAAAAAAAAAGGAACAAATTTAACAATAGAAGTGCCAGACCTGCACACTGAAAACTGAAATACTGCTGAGAGAAACTAAAGATTAAATAGTTGTGTGGGGGTGGGGGAGGGACAGACTGGGAGTTTGGGGTTAACTGTTACAGAATGGATAAACAAGGTCCTACTGCATAGCACAGGGAAGTATATTCAATATCCTGGGATAAACCATAATAGAAAAGTATATAAAAAAGAATGTATATATGTGTATAACTGAGTCACTGTGTTGTACAGCAGAAATAAACACATTGTAAATCAACTATACTTCAATTAAAAAATTAAAGGACTTCCCTGGTGGTCCAATGGTTAAGACTCCCTGCTTCCACTGCAGGAGGCACGGGTTCAATCCTTGGTCAGGGAACTAAGATCCCGCATGCCACAAGGCATGGTCAAAAAAATTTTTTTAATAAATAGATGCGTAGAAATCTCATGCTTTGGGTTGGAACATTCAATATTGTTAAAATGGCAATTCTCCCCAGATTGCTCTATGAGTCAATGTAATCCCTATCGATAGGTGCTTTTGTAGAAATTGAGAACACATTTTTAAGATTTATATGGAAATTCAAAGGACCTAGAATAGCCAAAACAATTCTGAAAAGAATAATAAAGTTGGAGAACCTACACTACCAGATTTCAAAACTTACAACAAAGCTACAGCAATCAAGAGGTTGTGGCATATAGATTAAGGAACAGAATTGAGTCTATAAATAAACCCTTTTTAAGTTTATGGTGAATAAAATTTCAACAAACGTGTGAAGACAGTTCAGTGGGGAGAATTATTAGTCTTTTCAACTCTTGACACGTGTTATACACAAAAATTAACTCAGAATGGAGTACAGACCTAAATGGAAGCTGAAATTATACACATAACAGAAGAAAATATAGGAGAAAATCTTTACAACTTTGGCTTAGGCAAAGAGTTCTTAGACACAACATCAAAAGCATGAGCCATGAAAAAAAAATTGATGTTAGAATTCCCTTAAAAGGTTTTGCCCTTCAAAAGACATCATTAAGAAAAAAAAAGTCACAGAAAATATATCTGACAAAGGACTCCCATCCAGGACCCATCAATAGTCTTACAACTGAATAGAACAACCAAACTTAAAAATGGACAAAAAAACTTAAATAGATGTATTACCAAAGAAGACTCTTCAACAGGGAAATGCAAATCAAAGCCACAAAGAGACACCGTGTCACATCCACTAGGACAGCTTTAATCAAAAAGACAGACAGGGACTTCCCTGGTGGTGCAGTGGCTAAGATTCCGCCTGCCAATGCAGGGGACACAGGTTTGAGCCCTGGTCCGGGAAGATCCCACATGCCATGGAGCAACTAAGCCCGTGCGCCACAACTACTGAGCCTATGCTCTAGAGCCCGTGAGCCACAACTACTGAGCGCATGTGCCACAACTACTGAAGCCTGCATGCCTAGAGCCCATGCTCCGCAACACTAGAAGCCACCGCAATGAAAAGCCCACCTGCCGCAACGAAGAGTAGCCACCGCTCGCCGCAAATAGAGAAAGCCCGCATGCAGCAATGAAGACCCAATGTAGCCAAAAAAAAAGACAGACAATGCCAAATGTTGGCAGGCTGTGCCCAACTGGAACCTTTTCACATTGCTGAAATGTGAAAAGGTGCATCCCCACCTTGGAAAACACAAGGAATTTCACACTTGGCAATCTACCCAAGACGAACAAACGTTCATGCAAAGACAGCAAATGTTCACAACAGACAAAAAGGAAACCAAAAGTGCATCAACTGACAAGTGAATACAAACAGAATATGCTCTACTTATACAATAAACAGGAGAAAATGTGCATTCTACGCTGTAGATGGACTGCAAAACATTAGGTGAAATCACAAGACACCAGAATACTATATATTGTGTGATTCCACTTACAAGAAATGTCCAGGAAAGACAAATTTACAGATGCACAAAGCAGGACAGTGGTTGCCAGGGTCTGCAGGGGAAGGGGGGCTAGAGTGGGCATCAACTACAAATAACTCAAGGGAAACTTTCTTGGCATGAGGATTATGCACCTCTACAAATTTACTAAAAAATTCTTGAATTGTAAACTTTCAATGGGTGGATTTTGTAAATTATACCTCAGTAAATCTGCCTTTCTATGTCATTAAATATTTTTATTTGAATAATATAAGAAGTTTTAATTAATCACAGGGTTTTTTAAATTAATATATATTAATATTTACTACAGTGTAGATGTTCTGGGGCTGCTCAGTGATCTGCTCTGCTTTTCAGATCCCTGTTAGGAAAACGTTTGATATTGTAAAAGTGCCGAAATAAATGTCCTTGCAGCTAAACCTTTGCACACAGCCATGGTTCTTTCCTCAGAATTCTGTTAATTCTGTTAAGGTTCAAGGTGTACTTTCATAGCCCTCCCCAGCCCCGCTGGGCGTTCCGGGTGTGGCCATGCGTGTCACATCTTTGCTAATTTGATAAAAGGTTCAAAGCAGCGTCATTCCTCCCTTGTGATGGTGCAGAAACACGTCACATTCCAAGGGGTCCAGCTCCTGCAGGTCCAACCTGTACCTACGGAAAGGATGAAGGGCAGGGACACAATGTCAGCACTGGGTATGGTGTTGCCAGCCAGTCCCAGTTGTGGGAGACGCTAAGGACCAGTGATCCTGGTCCTTCAACAGGACACTGCACGGAGCAGAGAGGATGATCCTATTAAAGAAGACCCTAGGGCTTCCCTGGTGGCGCAGTGGTTGAGAGTCCACCTGCTGATGCAGGGGACATGGGTTCGTGCCCTGGTCCAGGAGGATCCCACATGCCGTGGAGCGGCTGGGCCCGTGAGCCATGGCCTCTGAGCCTGCGCATCCGGAGCCTGTGCTCCGCAACGGGAGAGGCCACAACAGTGAGAGGCCCATGTACCGCAAAAAAAAAAAAAAAAAAGAAGACCCTAACACAACTAATGCAATGTATGAAGCTCTAACAAAAAGTAAAAGAACTCAGTACAATCAAGGAAAATATTGGTTAGATCTTTAATGATATTTAAGAGTTTGTTATATTTTCTTGGTTGGTATTCCAGGTACCTACTGCTCTTTAAATTACTCCAAAACGTGGTGTGAAACATATTTTACTATGGTCACAGATTCTGAAGGTTAGGGAGTGAGACAATTGTTTTGTCTGGTGCCACAAAGCAGGTCTTCTGGGTCTTCAGCTCCAATTTTCAGATTGAGAAGCCACACCCCCCAGCCTCACCCTCACCAGAGTCTTGACCAGAAGCCATGATGGGATGAGACTTCTGGGGGTCCTGGGAGGCAGAGAGTGTGTTTTACACAAGAGGGTCACACATCCTTTGTTTCTATTCCCGTTGAGAGGTGGAATCTAACTCTGTTATGATGTGATTTCTTTTCTGTTATGATTCCTACTCATCTTGTGTGAAACTTGTAGGATTTAAGCTATTGTTAAGACATGTTATGTAGCTCAAAATGGAGTCACACTGGCCAACGTGAACGTCCATGTTAATTGTTTTGAAATGTCTGTTGTAGCACTGCAAGTATCTTAAGTGATAAACTAAGAGTGTTACTTTAGATAAGAAGTTTGATGGATGATATATGTCACTGGAAGAGAAGGAACAACTGATAGAGTGAAGACCCCTCCCCCAGGGGGTAACTGTTGCTCCTTAAGAGACCACTAAGCCCAGTGACTTGAAGACTCTTCCCTGAAGGACCCGACTCCATGTTGTTGAGAGCTGTTCCAGCCTTTTGAACGTTGCCAGAGGCCCTGTCAGAGCAGAAGGCAACTTCCCATTCACACTTGTCTCAAGACCTGTGGCCAGACCAGAGATGCTGCTTGTGCTGAGACGCCTCCTTCTCAGACTTCTTCTTGGAGTGGTTCATTACCCCCTTTTCCCTACTTTGTAACCGTGTGTAATAAACTGAGTGATTCGTGAATTGAATGTTGGCTACTGTTCCCTACATCTCCACTCCTGATTCTCACCTGCCCTCTGCTAGGCCGTGCCCTTCCTTCACAGTAGAAAGGCCTCTTGGAACATTTGCTCTTGGAGTCCAGCGGCCAAAATCCCATGGGAGTTGTGTGGGCGGTCCTCGGGCCAACAGCCCAGGCTGTTGAAATGGGGCCATCTTGACGGCCAGTCTTCATGGCCAGTCTTTATGGCTGCAGCACGACCAAGCTGATTACAACTGCACGAAAGAAAGCCCAGCCCTCAGCCCACAGAATAGGAGAGAACCATAAACCGCTGCTCCAGGCCACTGCATTTGGTTGGTTTGTTTTTAGGCTGCGCCAAGCAGCATGTGGGAATATTGGATCTTAGTTCCCCGACCAGGGATCGAACCCATGTCCCATGCAGTGGAAGCGCAAAGTCTTAACCACTGGACCTCCAGGGAAGTCCTGGAGTGGTTTGTGGGATGACTGTACTGCTATTATTTACTCCCAAAGGATCCTTTTCTTTTTTTAATTTTTTTTTGAATATTTATTTATTTATTTATTTAGGCTGCGTTGGGTCTTCGTTGCTGTGCAAGAGCTTTCTCTAGCTGCCACGAGCAGGGGTTACTCTTCGTCACAGCGTGCGGGCTTCTCACCGCGTCGTAGGCTTCTCTTGTTGCAGAGCATGGGCTCTAAGAGCGGAGGCTCAGTAGTTGTGGCGCAGGGGCTTAGTTGATCCACGGCATGTGGGATCTTCCCAGACCAGGGCTCGAACCCGTGTCCCCTGCATTGGCAGGCAGATTCTTAACCACTGCGCCACCAGGGAAGTCTGGATCCTCTTCTTTAGAAATAGCTACATGCTGAAATATTTATGACATTTGACGTTTGCTTCAAACTTGCTGCATGTGTTAAGGAAATGAGGGCACACATGACACAGGATTGGACACGAGCTGGTGGTTACCTGTTGAAGCTGGGGATAGGTCCCCTGGGCTTCATAATCCCATTCTTTCTAGCTTGGTCCATGTGATGGGCCGCCTCCTTGTCCTCATGCTCCTGTGCTCTCCTCCGGTGCTGTACTGGGGAAGGTCCGTGTGACCAGCAGAAGACAGCAGAAGCGATGGCACTTCTGACACTAGGTTGTAAGGGACACTGCAGGTTTGTTTTTGGCGCTTTCTGTTTCCCTGGCTTGCGTTCTCTTGCTGCACGCAGGATCTTCGTTGCTGCATGTGGACTCTTAGTTGTGGCATGCAGGATCTAGTCCCCCCACCAGGGATTGAACCCTGGCCCCCTGCATTGGGAGTGCAGTCTTGCCCACTGGACCACCAGGGAAGTCCCTCTGTTTCTGTTTCTGAGGCCTCACTTGGGGGACGCCAACTGCCTTATAGAGACGCCAGAAGCTGTGGGCAGCAGGGAACTAAACCCTCCAGCCAACAGCCCACTGCATATCCTTGAGACCAGGTCCCAGGCTCACAGCTGACCACAACTTCACAACACTGGAGCCGGAATCACCCCGCAGAGCAGCTCCCTAATCCTCGTTCAAGATAGTAAATGTTGGTCGTTTTAAGCTGCTAAATTCCAGGGTAGGTTTTTACCCAGCAATAGGTGACTAACATAACAAGTTTGGTATTTTTCAAAAAGCACTTGGGTTATGGGAAAGCAAACTTTTGCTCAACCAGCGATTCAGCAGTGCAGCAGGACAGCTGGCTCTAGCATCGCGGTTTTCAGTGGCAGGAAGCCTCAGAAGCACACACCGAATAAATACCATACTGGAATGCTCTGTCTTTGGCCAACTCAACTTCCTACACGTAAAGGGGCCAGTGAGACTCTTAGATACAGAAAACTCGCAAATACTCATCAAAAGTTAAGACATTTCGAAAAGATACCAAGGTCAGTATTTCGCATTAAGTTCTATGGCCTAAAAGGCCCTCCTACGCGCAATCTAGGGGTGTGTGTTTGTGATGACTCTGGTGTTGAACATTTGGGGGCTCAGACCCCGCGAGGAGGAGGAGGAAGTGGGGTGCTTGGCGGGCATTGGCGGCGCGGGCTCCGCCAGGCCCACCACATTGGTCACAAATCATGGGCCCCACCTGGAGCTGCAAAATGCTCCTGGGTTGAGCGCATGGGCAAGTGTCCAATACTCGCCATGCGGCTGGAGAATCCGGGTCGGCCGTGGCGTCTGGGGCAGGAGCTCCTGGCAGGGCGACTTGGTCTGGAAGGAGCGAAAAGCTCGGCAGGCGCACCGATCCCTCTCCTGGAAGGGCGCGCCAGGCCGACACCCGCGGATGAACGTCCGGCGGTAACTTCCAGGAGGCCGGACAGCAGCGACTGGGCGCGAAGGCCGCCTCAGGCTGGACGGCGGCCATCCGCTGACCCCGGCTCCTAGAGGGGACAGGCCGGGCCCGTTTGTCCTCGCAGAATGACGGCTGCATACCCACAGAAGGAGGCGTGGCCGTGGGAGACGCGCCCGTTGACAGACGCGCGTTCCAGCACCTCGCGGAAATGCCACGCCGCGCCCACGTTCCGCGTGGGGCTCAGCGAGACTGTGACACTGCCCCGCCCCTTCAGCTTGCGGGCTGACCCCTGGGGATGCCCGGGTCCAAAAAATGCCTGGGGCAAAGGGCGTAGAAGCCCCAACGGGATAGGCCTCCGTAAACGTCCCCACCGTCGCACCGCCCACGCAGGACGCGCCCACGAGGCCGTGCCCACAAGATGGCGGCGGCGCGCAGACGCCAGGGCCCGCGCGCATGCGCTCTCCGCAGCCCGCCCGTCGCGAGCGGAAGTCGCGTGACCCCGGAAGTGGCCGGCCGGGCGCGCGCGGGCGGGGCGGCAAGGTTCGTCATTCTGTGCGGGAGGGAGCGCTAGAGCGGCGAGGACGATCCTCCGGTGAGCGCGGGCGGCGGGGCTGGCGAGCGCGGTGGGCGCGGCAGGCGGGGCGGCCGCGGGGGAGGAGGCCGGGGCCGCGCCTTTGTTCTCGCCGCCCGCCCCGCCCGCCAGCCCCGCCGAGGGGTCTGCGCCGGGCGGGGGCGGCATTGACAGCGGGCGGTGGCCCGGGCGTAGGGCGGGCCCACGTGCGGGTCGGGGGCGCTGGGATCCGGAGGCGGGGGCTTGGGTGCTGGGGGCGGGATCCGGGGGTTGTGCAGGCCTCTTTTGTGGTCGCCGCTCGTGCCCAGGACCCCCTCCCCGCTGGTGCGCGCGGGCCCGGGCCAGGCCGGACGCCCCTTCCCTTGGGCGGTGAGGTCCCCGCGCCCCACCCCACGCGCCGGGCCGCGCCCGGCCCAGATTGCAGGCCCTGCGGAAGTGCGGGCCGCGCCATCGCACTTAAAGGATCCTGTCGCCTGCGGCCGCGATTGAGTGGCGTTAGGGCGTGAGTCTTCTAGAGGAATTCCAGAGGAAGCAGCAGGGAGGTCTGGAAAAGCGGGCCGGCCCCACCCCGCCTGCGGCGGCCGGGCGGTTCCGGGTCCCTAGCGGCCCTTTGTAAGATCTGATCCTCGCACGGGTCCCAGCCTTGGCTATCTTTACTGGCAACTGGTGGCCCTGACCCACCTCCTGCACCTCCAGGTTAGATCTGAGCGGGTTTCAGATACTCCTCAGGGATTCTAGGGGGTGCGACGGTCATCCTTACCGAAGGAAGCCCAGTGGCTGCCCCATCGCTGCTCCTCGCTTTGTCAGCACTGCTGCGGGCTCTTCTGGGGCAGGGTCCGGAAGGAGGGTCCTGAGACTACCACATGTTTGCAGCGGTTCGCAAATTCTAGGTCGCAGACCCTCACAGTTGGAGATATGGTTGGCAGACACTTAGGATCTCTCATGCCATTTTAGGACTTACCTGTGAGACTGAGGTTGGCCTTGTCATCTGAGCCTTAGGAGAGTCCTGTGTTTGAAGGGTGAGACAGAACTGACCCGTGTCTTGCACAAAGGCTTTGGTTTGCAGCTAGGACGTGTCCAAAGGAACTGGTTAGAGAGGACCCAGCAGGAGGGGTCCCTTGAGGCAAGGGCCTGGGCAGTTCAGAATAAGCAGCAGGACTTGGTCCTGATGTTGCCTGGAGGGACCAGGGTGCTGCTGTTTCCTGGGCAGCAGGGGAGCTGTGCCTGGTCTCCCCTAGGAGCAGGCTGCAGGTTCCATTTAGCTCTGGGTGCTGGACCTGGGGTGGGGTCCCCTGAGGTAGGCAGGGCAAGGAGGTAAGTGTGGCCCCTCTGGGCCTCAGGAGCCAGTGTCTGGGGCCTTTTCAAAGTTCTGGCTGTCGTTGCTTTCCTGTTACAGAAGGTGCACCTCTCCTTGGGCCCAGGTGGGGCTTGGCCACCTGCAGAGATCTGACGCAGATCACCTGGGGGACTTGCAGAGGGGCAGGAGGGGGAACACTGGGTCCCTCCGAGATGCCACAGCCCATGCTACCCTGCCCACAGGTGTCCCAGACCTAGCTAGAGGTGAGTATGGCTGAGCAGGAGCCCACAGCCGAGCAGCTGGCGCAGATTGCGGCTGAGAACGAGGAGGATGAGCACTCGGTCAACTACAAGCCCCCGGCCCAGAAGAGCATCCAGGAGATCCAGGAGCTGGACAAGGACGACGAGAGTCTGCGCAAGTACAAGGAGGCCCTGCTGGGCCGTGTGGCCGTGTCCGCTGGTGAGTGGGCCCTGGTGGGTGTGTGTGGACACCTGTCGCTTTTCTGGATGTTTGCTACTATTTTCCCCACTGGTGAAACTCTAACTTGCTGTCACTTTGCAGACCCCAATGTCCCCAATGTTGTGGTGACTCGACTGATTCTGGTTTGTAGCACCGCCCCGGGCCCCTTGGAGCTGGACCTGACAGGTGAGTGGCATCTCTGAGGTTCCTGGCTGGGGCTGCCTGGCACCCTGCTGCTTCCCCTAAAAATAGTTTGTTGGGGTGCTGGCGCCCTCTTGTGGGGAGCACAAGAAGTGTAGCCAAGTGGTCTTAAAAGGCTCTGGCTTTGGTGTGGTCTAGGTCTGGGTTGGCAAGGCTTATGTGGGGGCGCCGGGTGGAAGGGGCACCCCACCAGGGCCAGAGGCTTCCCCTGGCTGAACCTCCTAGTGTGGCGTTCCTGTCAAATGCAGGTGATCTGGAGAGCTTTAAGAAGCAGTCCTTTGTGCTGAAGGAAGGTGTGGAATACAGGATAAAAATCTCCTTCCGGGTAAGGAGGAGGCTCAGGGAGGTGCCAGGGTCTGGGGCTGGGGATCCTGGCTGAGCCCTGCTTGGGGTGCCTCCTTGCAGGTGAACCGAGAGATCGTGTCCGGCATGAAGTACATCCAGCACACGTACAGGAAAGGCGTTAAGAGTGAGTGAGGGTGGGCGCCAGGCCCGAGCCCCCAGAAGGGAGGTGGCCACCCAGGGGCTCAGGGATCGGGAGGGAGAGAGGAAACACCCAGCTCTGCTCCCTGACTGACGCCTTTTCTGCATCGCAGTTGACAAGACCGACTACATGGTGGGGAGCTATGGGCCTCGGGCGGAGGAATACGAGTTCCTGACCCCCATGGAGGAGGCCCCCAAGGGCATGCTGGCTCGAGGCAGCTACAACATCAAGTCCCGCTTCACAGACGACGACAGGACTGACCACCTGTCCTGGGAGTGGAACCTCACCATCAAGAAGGAGTGGAAGGACTGAGCCGTGGCTGGGAGGTGGGCAGGGCGGGCGGACGGAAGGACGGACATGCCCCTCCCCACCCCTCCCGACCCCAGACCAAAGTGCTGACAGGGCCCGCCCACGCTGCCGCCACTCCCCCTGGTCTGCCTCCTGGCCGGCCTGTCTGTCCCTCCTCCACCCTTCCAGCCTGCTGGCCCCAGCCTCCTCGGTGGTCTAGTGTTGTTGCTGCTTCCGCCTGTGCTGTGGGGAGGGAGGTCTACGCCTCCCCTTCTGTATCCCTTGAGGTTTCCCCACTGTCCTAACCCGACCTGAGGTCCTGGCCAGGGAGCCAGGCATTGCAGAGGGGCTTAGGTCCCCTGGGCCTTCTCTGTTGCCCCACCTCGTGTTCTGGCACGTCCTCCTGGT
The DNA here is from genome assembly GCF_964374135.1 of Grampus griseus. Classification (NCBI taxonomy): domain Eukaryota; kingdom Metazoa; phylum Chordata; class Mammalia; order Artiodactyla; family Delphinidae; genus Grampus; species Grampus griseus. Next base: position 11,942,554 of record NC_139014.1, on the reverse strand, counting down.
GGGGGTGGGGTGTACCACGTGGGGCCTCGTTGGGCCGGTCATCCTCCAGCTTTCACTTCTCCCCGGTCAGTCCATCCATCGCTGTCAGTAACCGTCTAACCATGATGCCTTAACATGTGGAACGTGTGCTGAGGGGGCGTCACTAATCTCCTAACCCCGTGTCTGCATGAGCATGTGGTCTCCCCCAGTCCCTGCCCCGTCTGTGATCCCCGTGGCCCGAGAAGGTGTGTGGGATGTGCTGCTGCTGCTCCCCGGTCTGCCTGGGCCTGGCCAGTCCCCCTCCCCCTGGCCAGGGCTGCGGGGACGGCTCCAGGGGCTTGGGAAAGCCAAATGCCAAACCTTGATCGGCCTCCAGTCCCATCTGGGAGGCTGGGTGTCCTCACACCTCTGCCTTCTCTGTCCCGGTGGGCAGTGCCTAGAGCCCACGGCCCCACGAGAGAGCCCTCAGCAGACAAAACCAGTGGCCAAGCCTTACCTGTCCCGCCTGGGCCTGCCGGCCTGGAGTCATGTGCCTGGCCTGTCGGTATTTATTGCCTCCATATGTGCCGTCCTCTGGGCCCACTGGCCTGCTGCCTCTGCCCCCAGACTCGGTGCCACCATCCCCAGCAGGCCAACCAGGACCCAGCCAGGACAACTGTGGGACCAAGCTTGCACAGCTGGAGCCGTCCCCTGTGCCCCCCACCCAACCCTGCCCCTCCCCGGTCAGGCCCGGGCCTAGAACGCACAAGAGCCTGTCCTGCTTCTCCTTTTCTGACCGGGAAATAAACTCCCCCTAAGGAGCCAGGGTGTCTGCTGGTCGTCTCCTGGTGGGAAAGGGGAAGTGGGGCCCCATTCCTCTGCTACCCCAGGGCACCCAGAGGCCGGCCAGGGGCCAGGTGCAGTCGCGACTGCTCCTGTGGCTGTTGAAGGAGAATGGGTTTTAAGCCCTTTCTTAGTCATGTCAGCCCGCGAGGCCAGTGCTACCCTTTCAGCTCTTGTGGGGAAAGGGCGGGGCACAGTCAGGCCCTGGACCCGGTGGGGTGTCCAGAGTGGCTCCGGCACCCGACTCATGGGCCCTGTCTGAGCCTCTGGGAGCAAACACTTTCAGCCTCAGAGAAGAGGAATCGTGCTGAAGACTTGGGAACAAATGGGATGACTGGGTTGCAAGGGACCTGGGATAAGGACTCCAAGCTAGGTAGGAAGGTGGAGAAGTTGGCACCATGGGCAGCAGGGCCAATGGAGGGTGACATGGAAGGCCGGCCAAGCCCCTGTGCCCTGTAGGGCCAGGCAGGGCCAGAGGTCCAAAGGTGGGATTGGTGAGGTGAGATGAACGGGAGGAGATGGGGACCCTCGCTGCATGGAGGTACAAGAGAGCACCTAGCGAGCCCTGAAGGACTGCCAAGGGCCATGCATGCTCCACAGCCAGTCCCGCTGACCATCAGGGTCTCTTCAGGACCTTGGGGTAGCAGGGACTGTGCTGCCTCAGAGCATCACCTCCAAGGGCACCCAGTACCTAACACACCCTTTCCCAGCCCTGAGGCAGGAAAGGGCAGTTAGGAATCCCCAGCTCCGGAGTGTCGGTTCCAGAAACTCCCTTTTATGGCTCAGTGTTGGTTGCAAAATCTCCCTTTGTGCTGAGCCGGTGAGGAGAGTGGTATGTGTCACACCTAGGCAGCCGCTTCCCTGATCCCGCCTTGGCTGCACTCTTCCCAGTGCTTATCAGTAGGGTGAGCCCTCCCAGGACCTTATCACCAGCTGGGATGGACTCGGAGGTACCCTTTCACCTCCACCCGCAGTTCAGTGACCACATGTCATGCCAGGATGGCACCCACAGGGCTGGCTATCTCCTGGCCTTCCTTACCAGGGCCCTGGTGGGATTTTGGAGTCTGGGCGCTGGGCTGGGTAATGGGATAAAATGCCACTTGGTGCAGCAGCTGGCCCAGACGTAAATCCAAGAGCCGTACCCCCCAGCTCTGGAATCCACAGGGGTCAAGGACCCTAACCAGCCTCTCCCAGGACTGTCTGCTGGAGGCAGGGGGAGGTAGTGAGACTGCACAGCTCTGGGTTCCGAGGCCCAAGGCCTTTCCCACTAAACTCAGACACAGCTACCTCTGAAACAGCTCTACCTTTGGAGGGGAAAGGCTCCCAGGCGGTGGCTACAAGTTTCAGTCTGCAGGAGCCCCGGGGCCAGCCACAGCCGCTCTATCTCTCTCTGTCCACCTCCTAAGAGGTCCAGTGAAAATCTTCAAACCTAGGGTCAGCCTGTGCTGGCAGCTGTTTGGTTTATCGGGCGAGGGCCTTCCGAGGCTCTGGCAAGCCAGGAGGCCTACTAGCTCTTGGATTTTCCAAGCTTTGGTTTGATATGTGAACTCAGACCCCAAGTGCCAAGTAGTACAGACACGCTGCCAACAGCCAGGACTTTGTTCTCGTTCCTCCTCTGGTGAAGGATTACATGAGGTGGCACCTGCAGGACCTGCATGACGTGTCTCTCAGGTCCCAAGTCTAACCTGATCCTTCTGGTTCCACCCCAAACCCAAACCTGTCTGTACAGCTCAGTGCCGCTGGGCCGGGGCTCCCTGCCCTAGTGAGCCAGTGCCTGTGACCCTTCCTCTCCACTCCCTCCCTCTGTCCATAGCCCTAGTCATCCCCAAGCTTCTGCCTCCTCAGCCATCCCCTAGATGGACCCTTCTTCCACTGAGGAGAGTGGCAGTGGACACAAGGTCAGCGCCTTTATTGTGACTACTCACCAGTTATTGTAGCTTGCTAGAATCTTCTCCATGCCCAGCACTGTCATACTTTACAATCAGGGTCCACTTCAGTCCACCAGGGCCATGCTCACCACTGCACCTTCTTCCTATGTCCCAGCTCACCCATGTGCAGGGCTGTGTGGCCCATGGCACAGCCCTCGCTCCCCTGCTCCTGCTCCACAGTGGAAACCTGCAGTCAGGAGGACTTCCTGGGTGTCCAGGAGCCAGCTGTTAACTCCCTCAATGCCTCCAGTTGGGTTGAACGGGAGTTGTTTTATTCTGAGAACTTTTTTTGTTTTTTTAATATTTGGCCACACCAGGCGGGACGCAGGATCTTAGATCCCTGACGGGGGATCAAACCCGTGCCCCCTGCTGTGGAAGCGTGGAATCTTTTTTCTTTTTTTAATTTATTTATTTTTCTGGCTATATTGGGTCTTCGTTGCTGCGACGCAGGCTTTCTTGAGTTGTGGCGAGCGGCAGCTACTCTTCGTTGCAGTGCGCAGGCATCTCATTGGGTGGCTCCTCTTGTTGCATAGCACGGGCTCTAGGCGCACCGGCTTCAGTAGTTCTGGCTCACGGGCTGTAGAGTGCAGGCTCAGTAGCTGTGGCGCACGGGCTTAGTTGCTCCGCGGCATGTGGAATCTTCCCAGACCAGGGCTCGAACCCATGTCCCCTGCATTGGCAGGTGGATTCTTAACCACTGCGCCACCAGGGAAGTCCCCAAGAACTCTATTTTTGAGAGTAGTCTTTATCAATATGTTTTATCACTCAGTTGTTCAACCAGTGTTTAATGAGCACTTCCTCTGGGTGTGAGAGACCCCTGGAGGACATCCTGAAGCAGCTGTACTGGGTTCAGAGAGATGCCAGAGCCACAGCCACTGGGGCTCTGCTCTCCAAAGGTGCACTCCAGCTCAGGGCACTGGTATGAGAGTGAACACGGCTCCGTCGCCTCTTCCTAGAGTTGCCCATGAAAGGCATGTGAGTGGCCTTAGGAAAAAGACAGACGCTGGCCCTCCCCTCAGGGCCAAGGCTTGCAGAGGTGTACAGTGAACCTGGCCTGTGTCCTGGGGGGAAGGATGCACCCCTGCACCTCACCCAACTACTGACCAACCCCAGAGACTGGAGACCTGGGGCATCCCCAAACATGGCCTCCCTCCAGCTTTCTGGGAACCCCACTTCCCTGCGGACGTGCTTTGAGAAGGTGCACCAATGCAGGCAAGGCATGAAAATACCGTGCCCTGCCCAGGCCAGAGCCCTGGTTTTCACAGAACGATGACTTGGCTGGGTTCACCTGGGCTGCAGAACAGTGGCCTGTCATCACCTGCATCAAGGTGTGTCCCAATTACCCTTGGCTTTGGCCATGGAGGCCCAGACTGAACCAGAGTGAGAGTCAACCACAGCCAGCAACTCAGATCCTTGCTGTCCTGCGTCTGGTCTGTTCTCCCCTTGGTCCCAGTATTCTCATCTTTTGTAACTACTTTACCGTATGCTGTGAGGCTAAGCTGCCTCCAAACCATCACAAACTAATCAACATCTTGGTATCTCTTCACTCTGTCCCTATCAGATGAAAAAACTAAAGTCCAAAAATTTAGGCATCTAAACTCTGATTTCATGAGTGCCTCTGAAATCTAGACGTGGTACAAATGTCCCTTGTCTCAGACCCAAATTGTGGTCTGTAAATCGGGGTCATGGCAATCACAAAAATGTTGGGAGATAGGGCAGGAGCTATGAGGCAATTCCCACCCTTTCCCAGAGAGCAGAGGGTGCCTGTGATGGCTTATTTTGAATCACTGCCACTCAGCGGGCCAGGACCCCACTGAACTGGGGTGGAGGCTGCAGCTGCAGAGACACATGTTCATAGCCTTTCGTTGCCTGAGGCCCAGCTCCTGTACAGTGCCTTCTGTGAGGTAGACAGGCATCCCAGGAGCTACAACCACCTCTGACTGACTCTTGTTCTACTGGCCCTGGGGGAGGGGCACAGAGAACCTGGTCTTGACCTTCAGGAATTCATATTCTAGGTGAGGAAGTACCACAAGAGATGAGAAGACAGGCCCTCAGGAGCTACGTGTCAATAAATGCAAACTCTCAGAAGTTCAAAAACATCTTTTTTTCTATGTTTTACCATTTCTGAAATCAGGATGTTATTATATTGCCAACGTGTACATTTAATGTGGGAGTGTCCTCCTTTTTCCTGTCAAGTTATTAAATCGATGATGAATGAAAATCAGTGGGGTTGGCATTTCACAACCGAGGAAGTGAACACAAATGAAGAAGAGAGTGTAGACGGGGGTGGGGTGGGGTTAGAGTTAGGCTTTGAGCTGTGAAGGAAAAGGAGCTGCTCCGTCCAGAGCCGCGCCGCCCGACAGAAGCAACATTTGGGCGACGTATGTTATTTTAAATGTTCTAAAGCCACGTTAAAGAAAAAAACTGGAGGAAAAAAAAAGCTTTAATACTTTTACTTAAGTCATCGTATACAAAATATCTCAACATGTCAATATAAAAAGGCATCAAGGGAATATCGTACACTCCCCTCCCGTCCTCAGTCTTGACGTCCGGTGCGTGTTACGCTCACTCCCAGTCACGCTGCTCGGCCGCATTTTAGAGCTCGGTGGCCGCTAGCGACCCCCCAGTGGACGGCGCGGGTCTACCCGGGCGCCTGAAAGCGACCCAGAGGCTGCTTCGTGGGACTGGCAGCCGGTGGGAGGGAGGGAAGGTGTCGCAGGAGACGGTGCCGGCCCTGACCCTCTCACCAAGGCAGGCGGCCCCATTCCGGGCCCAGCCGAGTCTTACCGGCCCCATCGCGTCCTGCCTCGGTCCTCCCCGCGCCCCCCGCGCGCTGCCCCTGCGCCTCGCTACGCTGCCACCTGGAGCGCCCGAGCCGCCCACTGAGGCCCCCGGGGCGACGCCCGAACCGGAGCCCCGCCACTGCAGGGGCCGCACGGGCCTCACGCGCGCCGGAAGCGCGTCAGCTCAGTTTCCAGTCTGCAGAGCTGGGGGGCGGTGTCAATTGGGGATACGCGGTCCAGTCAGAAAGCAACACGAGGGGTTTCGGAGGCGCAAGCGCGGCTCCGCCCCTCAGCTGGGGACTCCGCCCCATTGCCACGTTCGACGAAGGATCGCGCGGGGTGCGCGCATGTCTCGGCCAATCAGGAGTCGCAGAGCCCAGGCCCCCGAAGGTAGCAGCCATTCCAGACCCGCTGAAGGTGTAGGAGAAAGCCACCAGTCACAAGGCCAGGGAGAGAAAGTTCTCCGTCAGGAGCCAATGAGAGGCCGGGAAAGAGTGCGAGCGCGAGCTCCTTGGCCAATTCTGGGCGAGGGCGAGGGAGGTGCCCGTAGCGATTCCGAATCCGGGGCCGTGGCCAGTGTGGACGCCCAATGCGAGAGCGGCGGAGGCGGGCCCCGCAGCCCACCGGCCAATCGGAGGTGGGCGCGGGCGGGCGCGCGCTCTGCGGCCTGAGTTATAAGGGCGGGGCGGGCAGTGCGCGCTCTTGTGGCCTGCTGTCCTGGCGGCGCCAACAGGAGCGCGGAGATCGTTTCGATATGCTACGCCGTGCTCTGCTCTGCCTGGCCCTGGCCGCGCTAGTCCGCGCGGGCGCCGGCGCCCCCGACGAGGAGGACCACGTCCTGGTGCTCCATAAGGGCAACTTCGACGAGGCGCTGGCGGCCCACAAGTACCTGCTGGTGGAGTTCTGTGAGTGCCGCCCGCTTGTCCGTCCGTCCGGGCCGGGCCTCGCCGTCACCAAGGCGTGGGGACGGAGTGGGGACAGAGGAGGGGCCAGGGGTGCAGGAGCACCGGGGGGACAGAGGGACGGAGGGGGGCTGGAGGGTGGGGGGGCGCAGGGGTCCTGGGCGCCCCTCCCCACCCTCCCTTCCCCGGCCCCGCCAGAGGTGGGTTGGGGGTCTAAAGGGCTGTCAGCTTTCCGGCCACCCCATGGATGCGCTGACTCCTAGCCCCTGGAGAGGCACATCCTTAAGCGGAAACAGCCCACAGACCTGTCAGCGTCCGTGCGCTGCCCGTGTCTTGGGGGCATCCCTCCTGCCCAGCTGGACCCTGAGGGTGACCGAGGGCAGACAGCTTGAATGTGCTTTTATGTCTGAGGTCCACATGGCAGGATGTCTTGGATAGCCTAAGTAAAACAGGGTCGACTGTGTAAGCTGCTACAACTACGAAGGACCACGCAGGGTCCAGTCCCCTAATTGCTTGCCTGGACCAGTTCCCAGAAAACACTGCCCCTGCCCACACCACCTTCCACCAGGAACAGCTGTCTTCTGATTAACAGTGTTGCCAACCAGAATCCAAAACCTTTGTGTCCATAAGTGTTTGAGCCCTGACTGTTTCAGGGGGAAATCTTAGGCCTAAGACAGCTGCTAACCTGAGTTCAGAGAGAGTCTAAACAACTCGTGTTAGATGTGAGTCTTGTACTCATGATTAGTCTCACCGAGTACACGGCTGCCGTGGCTTTAGCTGCCTAACTTCTTTGGTTCCTAAAGGGAAATTTCGGGGACTCAACTGCCCTGATCGCCTGCAGGTAGTAGGAAGTTACTAATCATTGAAGACAAAGCAGAGTGGGGCTGGTGGTTTGTCATTCATGGCCTCTATCGGATATTGCCCAAGAGAACCAAGCTATCAGCTCAACCTGTGGGTTCAGAGGGGTTATCTTGGTTCAAAGATAAGGATTTTATGGAGGGAAGTACCAAAGGAGAAGGGAGGGGAGGCAGTGGAGTGGGTCGGTGCTGCCTTCTAGGTCTTGCTTTCTCTCCCAGATGCCCCATGGTGTGGCCACTGCAAGGCTCTGGCCCCGGAGTATGCCAAAGCAGCTGGGAAGCTGAAGGCAGAAGGTTCTGAGATCAGACTGGCCAAGGTGGATGCTACCGAAGAGTCTGACTTGGCCCAGCAGTATGGCGTCCGTGGCTACCCTACCATCAAGTTCTTCAAGAACGGAGACACGGCGTCCCCCAAAGAGTACACAGGTGTGACCGCGGCACGTCCTTTCATTGCCTGCAGTTCTTGAAGATAAGAGGCGTGGAGGAGAACCCATTCTTGAACCCATTCGAGGTCTAGTTCAGACTCTGAGGGTTGTGTGAGGAACATTCTCTCATTCCTGAACCTCTCAAGTGGAGAGGGTCATCCCAGGGGGGTGGCTAGTAGGCTGAGGCTTGTCCTAAGGTGACCAGCAAGTGGGGGGAGGCTGAGCAAATGGAGCAGCACGTCCGCCTTTGCTGGCTCTCTGGTGTGCCTGCCACCAAGGCGGGAGCAAGGGCCTTTCACAGAGGAGGGGCAAGCGGAGATCCGTGGGTACCGGTCTGGGGCTCGTGCCGGTCGTGGCAGAGCTTGAATCCATGCCCGGCTTCGTCTGCGGCACAGGCCCTCAGTCGCTGCTCGGCCGCCTCCCCTGTGTAGCCTGGTCGGTACCAGTGACAGCAGAGAATCTTTGTAAAACAGGTTCTGTGGCTTATCTGCTAGAATCCTTTAGAGCAGCACATCTTGTTAGTTCTGATGTCAGCAGCTCTGGTCTTCTCAGTAGGCTGCTGTTTCATTGCTCCCACTTTTACTTATGTTCACTTTTGGAATGGAAGTGCCTTATGCAGAGTTACCATGATCCCGTCATTAACACTAAGGCTTTGTAGATGAGACAACTCTTCCTGACTCCACCTGTAACTGATAGCACAGCTTTCACTTATTCTCTGCAGAATGCTTTTTTTTTAAGCTATTTTTTAAAGATTTATCTTAAGTATTTTGTTTCTTTTTTGTTTTTTTAAAATATTTATCTATTTGTGGCTGTGTTGGGTCTTCGTTGCTGTGCGCGGGCTTTCTCTAGTTGCAGCAAGCGGGGGCTACTCTTCGTTGCGGTGCACAGGCTTCTCATTGTGATGGCTTCTGTTGTTGCGGAGCACGGGCTTTAGGCACGCAGGCTTTAGTAGTTGTGGCTTGTGGGCTTAGTGGCTCCACGGCACGTGGGATCTTCCCAGACCAGGGATCAAACCCGTGTCCCCTGCATTGGCAGGCAGATTCTTAACCACTGCGCCACCAGGGAAGTCCTAAAGCTATTTTTTTTTTTTTTTTTTGCGGTACGCGGACCTCTCACTGTTGTGGCCTCTCCCGTTGCGGAGCACAGGCTCCAGACGCGCAGGCTCAGCGGCCATGGCTCACGGGCCCAGCCGCTCCGCGGCATGTGGGATCTTCCCGGATCGGGGCACGAACCCGCGTCCCCTGCATCGGCAGGCGGACCCTCAACCACTGTGCCACCAGGGAAGCTCCCTAAAGCTATTTTTTAAAAAATATTTTATTTATCTATTTTGGCTGTGCCGGGTCTTAGTTGCGGCATGCGGGAACCAGTTCCCTGACCCGGGATCGAACTCGGGGCCCCCTGCGTTGGGAGCGTGGAGTCTTACCCATTGGACCACCAGGGAAGTCCCTAAGGCAGAGTTCTTTTAAACATGAGATTTGGCAACCCTTTCCAGGTTGGACCAGGTAGTTGCACCCCATGAGGGGAAAAAGGGTAACTAGCCTCAGTCTCAGGAGGAGCAGTTTTCTTCCTTTTCGTTTTATCTGCTTGGGTGGTGTGCATGGGCTGATCTCTTCCTCCTGTCAGTCCAGGAGGCATGTGGGGCGAGGACACCTGACCAACCTTGGCGCACGAGGTGGTAGAGCCCAGCCCGCTTTCGCAGGGGAAAGCTGGCCTTGCGGCTGGCTTGCTAACCAGCCCTTTCTTCCAATCCTACCACATCTCTGATTACGATGAAGCCTAGTGTGAGACCACTGGGGGGAAAGTGCACATGTGTTTAATGAATTTAAATGTCAAGGAAAATTTACAAGATGCAAAGGTATTAGTGGAAGAAAATGACTTGTAATCTATTATCCAGAGGTAACCACTGCCTTTTCCTCCTTTAAACACAACCACAGTTTCCCATATACTCAGAAAATCCTTTTTAGCCCTGGAATTTGGGCAGATATGTAGACAAGATGCCTTTTCTGTGGCAAGAGGATGTTTTGCTCTGGTTTTGGCAGAGAGGTCGGATAAGGATGGGCGGGGAGGGTGGGCGCACCCCTGGTTTCAAGTGGACCCTGCATGTGTTTGGGTGCAGCTGGCAGAGAAGCCGACGATATCGTGAACTGGCTGAAGAAGCGCACAGGTCCTGCTGCCAGCACGCTGTCTGACGGGGCTGCCGCGGAGGCCTTGGTGGAGTCCAGCGAGGTGGCAGTCATCGGCTTCTTTAAGGTAGAGGCTTTGGAAGTTCATCCCGGGTCTTCCTTCCTCCTGCTGTGGCCTGGGCACCACAGTCTGCCCTGTTGCTGACCAGGGCAGGGGTTCTCAGTGTTGTGGTGGCAGCCACCTCTGTTTCTCCTCTCCAGGACGTGGAGTCGGAGTCTGCCAAGCAGTTCTTACTGGCAGCAGAAGCCACCGATGACATCCCCTTCGGGATCACATCCAACAGTGACATGTTCTCCAAATACCAGCTGGACAAGGACGGGGTTGTCCTCTTTAAGAAGGTGAGTGGCCCTCGGGCAGCGTCCCCCTCCTGCCCACCCCGTGGGTAGTTGCGGTGCTGTGCTGCAGGGCTGGTGTTGCCTTCGAGGACCTTGCCCGGGCGGCGCTGGCTGCTGGACTGAGGCCCACCTGTTATCAGGGCCCATTTTGCAACGTCAGGTTGTAGGAGCCTCTTAAACAGTGGCCTTCAGCCCTTCAGCTGTGGGCCCTTTGTTCCAGCTTCTGTGGTGGCCCCGGTGCAGTGTTCTATGGAAGCCAGGCGGCTTCGGAGTGTTAGCTTGTTAAAGGAAAGCTGTGGTAATACCTGTACCAAAGTTTGGCATTTTAACCACTTTTAAGTATAGGATTCAGCGGCATTAATTACATTTGCGATGTTGTGCAGCTGTCACTCCTGTTTGTTCCCACTCTGGAGTATTAGTGGCATGTGTTCCCACCCTGTTGGTAGAGCCTGGCCCCAGGGCTCCCTCGGGCTCCTCCAGGCTCTCCCAGCCCCATGTCTGTTATTCCTTCCGTGTGTCTTTTAACCGCTCTGCGCTCTTGCTAGGACACAGCTGAGATGGGTGTGTGCAGGCATTACCCGAGTGGGCGATGGGGGTCTCTCTTTTATCTTAGCCAGCAGACAGTGGCTGAGCACCCATGCTCTTGGGACACAGCTGTCCCTGGACTGGGTGCTGAGTGGAGGAGGGAAGGCTGTGGGGGTGGGGCTGGGCCTTTGACTCCTGTCCTGTTTTGTCCCCAGGGTTAGAAGGTAGTTAGAAGTAGTGTTACAGCAAAGTTGTAAATCGAGTGGTCAGAAAGGACGCAGTGTTTGGGGGGCTGACCCCCCACTGTGTGTGCACTTCCGGTGGGGCACCGCTGAGCCTCCAGCGCCTGGGGGTGGGGAGCATGGGGCGGGGCCTCCCAGCTGCACAGGGTTCTGGGGCAGCTTGCTTTCAGCTCTGTCTGAAGCCCCTTTTTCGAAAGAACTCAAGGCATTATATATGCTCTCTTTTCTTAGTAGACATTCTCATGATGTCCCCTAAAGGGAATAGAATTGCTAAATTAGTCGATTGTCTTCCCAAAAGTGCCCAGGAAACTGTAATTAACAGCTGATTAGGAAAAAACCCTGCCGAGTTGGATGGAATTGAGTGGAACGAAGGTCCTGGGCTCACCCTGCAGTTCTGGGTGAGGGACTGGGAGACTCAGGCCTGTAGAGCTTGCAAATCCCCTTTCATCAGCTTGGTCTACACAGTTCTTTTCCATTATCCTTGAGATCTGGAGTGGCATTTGTCACACTCGATCGATGGTTTTGGTGATCATATGTCCTTGAAGGTTAGCACGATTGTTCCTTGTTCGGCAAAGACTGTAGTCACGGTAGCTCATCTGTTCTTGGCCTCAAGTCTTTGGTGTTCACGCAGGCTGGGCACAGCCGACCCCCTCAGGTCTAGTGCCAGTGGGCGGGCATCCCCTCTTGCACTCGTTTGCTTCCGGTGACTGTGCTGGAACGGCATGGCTTCCTTGGGCAGCTGTGAGGAAGAGCCTGGCAGAGCCCACAGGCTTTGTATTGGGGGGTCAGACAGCTCCACAGATGAGAGGAAGAAGATGCAGATTCCTGCCCGGCCTGTGGTCCCCATTCTCTGCCGTTACTTGTTCCCCTTCCTTCAGGCTGTTCGCCTAGTTCCTCAGAGTTAGCTGGGTCTTCCAGTGGGCAGCCTCGAGAGCGGGATGGGGCTCCCAGGAACATCCAGCTGCCACTTGAGAGAGAGGATGGCGAGGGTGGGGCTCCAGCAGAACTTGAGCCCGAGATTCCCAGCTTGGGTCCCAGGTCAGGTGGGTTCCAGGTCGTTGGAACTTGGACCACTGGTTTGAGAGCTGACCATCCTGTGTCTTTGTTTGGTGTTTACTTTGTTTTTCTTTTTCATCTTTGAAGCTGGGGGCTTAAGCGTGGCTGTGGGGCCTGTTCGTGACATTCGCATTGTGGTCTGGAGGGGTGGCCTTTGCTGGCTGTTTGGTTTTTACCAAAGCAGACACCGAACATAGTGTGACATGGCAATATTACCTCAAAGACTGCGTCCCAACAGAGGCACGGCAGTTTTGGAGGAGTGGAGATGGCGGCCTATTTGCCTCTATTGGGGGCTCCATTTTATGCCTGATGGTGCCCAGCCATGGCCAGGCCAGCCTCTCGCCTCCATTTCCTTCCTATTTCTCTGCACCTTCCCTTTGCGGATGTGGGGAAGGCAGAGCAGGCTTCAGCTCCCTGTTCCTGGCCCTCCGTGTGGTCCTACTTAGCAGCACGTGTTGTGATCAAGCCATGTGTCAGGCCCTACATAAGTGCAGTGGGAGTGGGAAGTGGCCACCTGCTTTTCTGGAAGTTACTTTAGGAAAACACAGAGGGAAATGACCCGGAAAGGAAGGTGAGTGGTTTTTCTCTCCAAGTCCCATTTGAGTTCACAGGGGTGATGGGAGGCTCACTGACCTGCTGGACAGGCCAAGGCACAGCTCAGCCTTCCTCACGAGGAGCTGTGTCTGCCATCCCCATCCAGAGCAGGGCCGCATCTCGCGGCTCTGCAGCGGCAGCCCTCGCCCTTCGTGGCCTCAGGACTTTGAAACTCTTAACAGGTTACTGGAGTTCCCAGAGCTTTTGTGTGTGTGTATTACACCTATCCATTTTTATTGTGTTAGAAGTTAGAACTGAGGAATTGAAAAAAAAAACAAATAACTTGTTCATTCTGAAGTAACAGTAATAAATGTTAACATGTTATCAAAAATGACATTTTGGAAAAAAAAAAAAAAAAGACATTTTGGGGGAATTCCCTGGCGGTCTAGTGGTTAGGAATCCGCACTTTCACTGCAGAGGGCCTGGGTTCAATCTCTGGTTGGGGAACTAAGATCCCACAAGCTAGATGGTGCAGCCAAAAAAAAGATATTTTTGTGAAAATTAATTTTTCCCCAACAACAACATCTTAGGGGTAAGAGTGGTATTTTAGATTTCTGCTGGTCTCTAATGTCTGCCCAAACAGAAGACAGCTGGGTTCTCCTGTTTGCCTTTAGTCTGACGTAATGTCACACCGTACTGCACACTCCGGGGGGAAAGGGTGACAAGGCACCTGCCGTCTGAGCATGATTGTGAAAATCACTCTGACCTTGCATCCACCCTGGGAGGGCCTTGGACCCACAGGGGTGAGGCCCGCACTGGGAGAGCTGCAGTTTTAGGGACTTGGCAATGAGGCAGTCCTCTGGCACCCAGGACGTGGGGTTCTCGTGGCTTGTCAGGAACATGTCGGGGCAGGGTCTGGGTCAGCTGCTGCCATCCTGGCACGTGGGAGGCTGCCTGCCAGTGTTCGTGGGGAGCCTGCGTGCGCTCCTAGTGACCTCACTGTTGCCTGGTTGCCCAGAGGTTATGTCCCTGCAGCCGTCACCTGGTTTTGCTTTGGATGGAGGCACGTGGGTCCTGCCCCCAACTGTGCTCAAAACCCAGACAGGAAAATGCTGCAGACTGCGTTCCTGGCCAAGTCGGGCCAGCCTGGGCAATAGGGGGCTTTGTGGAGAGCCTCGGCATCCACACCTTTCTCTCTCCACAGTTTGATGAAGGCCGGAACAACTTTGAGGGGGAGGTCACCAAGGAGAAACTTCTGGACTTCATCAAGCACAACCAGTTACCCCTGGTCATCGAGTTCACTGAGCAGGTGTGGCTCTGTGCTGCTGGTCCTGCCCCTGGTGGGGGGAGGTTTCGGGGGGTCATGATGTTCGGTCGTGGGGACCCCCACTTGCAGAGCCCCTGCTGTTGTCCAGGCTTGTGGTGGCATTGGGGCCATTGAGAGAATAGCCTGTGTCAACAGTTTGGTTTGTGACTCAGACCAAGTAACTTGCGTTTCTAACACAGACAGCCCCGAAGATCTTCGGAGGGGAAATTAAGACACACATCCTGCTGTTCCTGCCGAAGAGCGTGTCCGACTACGAGGGAAAGCTGAGCAACTTCAAAAAAGCTGCCGAGAGCTTCAAGGGCAAGGTGAGCACTCCCGGTGGCCTGCGGGCGGCTCGGCCCCAGGTTGAAGGCTGGTCCAGAGTGTTCTTCCTGCCTCAGGACAGCCTGTTTAGTCTCGGGGTCCCAGCTGTTGGGAGTGGGCAGCAGGGAGGCAGAGGGAGCCCTTGTCCTACAGTGCCGTCAACGTGCCTTTTCTCCCCCAAGATCCTGTTTATCTTCATCGACAGCGACCATGCTGACAACCAGCGCATCCTGGAGTTCTTCGGCCTGAAGAAGGAGGAGTGCCCGGCCGTGCGCCTCATCACGCTGGAGGAGGAGATGACCAAGTACAAGCCAGAGTCGGACGAGCTGACGGCAGAGAAGATCACCGAGTTCTGCCACCGCTTCTTGGAGGGCAAGATCAAGGTATAGGCCGTGTCTGGGGGTGGGCTGGGGGTACTGCTGAGGATCCTGGGGGCGCACCTCCTCCTGAGGCTCTGGAAGCAGCTAGGCAGCGGAGGGGTCCCTGGGTGACCGCGCATGCCTGACCCTGCTCTACCTGCCCTCTAGCCCCACCTGATGAGCCAGGAGCTGCCTGATGACTGGGACAAGCAGCCTGTCAAAGTGCTCGTCGGGAAGAACTTCGAAGAGGTCGCTTTTGATGAGAAAAAGAACGTCTTTGTGGAGTTCTGTAAGTGAGGCCCTCCAGCTCCTCAGGGCTCGGTGGGGCAGGGTACTTTCCGGCCTAGCAAGACTCAGAACGGCTCTCTTTCAGACGCCCCGTGGTGCGGTCACTGCAAGCAGCTGGCCCCCATCTGGGATAAGCTGGGAGAGACGTATAAGGACCACGAGAACGTCGTCATTGCCAAGATGGACTCCACAGCCAATGAGGTGGAGGCGGTGAAAGTGCACAGCTTCCCCACGCTCAAGTTCTTCCCCGCCAGCGCCGACAGGATGGTGCGCCCGCCATCGAGGGCTGGGTGGGAAGGGTGTGCAGGGGCAGTGGGGGGCTGTCAGGTAGGACCGCTTCCCACATCTCATTCCCCTCCCCACAGGTCATCGACTACAATGGGGAGCGGACACTGGACGGTTTTAAGAAGTTCCTGGAGAGCGGCGGCCAGGACGGAGCCGGGGATGATGATGTAGGTGGTCACCGGACCCTGCCGCCCATGGGACATGCTTTCTCAGTGCTGCCGGGTAGCACTATACAGGGGTGTTGCGAGGGTTTTTAGGTGCCAGTGTTTGCTCAGGAATCTTCTCAGGCTCGTCTGGTACGTTCCCTGTCGAGCTGAGGTGCTCTGCTGGGTGTGAGCTCAGCCCTGTCCACATCAGCGAGGGTCACCTGGGGGTAGTGGAGGGGACATCAGAAGTGCCAGGCCAGGAGGGTGTGGCAGGGTGGGCGTGGTGAAGGGAATGGTCAGCTGAGGCCGCAGGGCCCGCCCGGAAGCGGAAGCGCGGGGATGTGGGACCAGGGGGCAGACTTGCTGGGGGGCGGGGGCAGGTGAGGAGCGCCAGGGCCGTTTGTGCCGCTGTGGTTCATGGGCTGCCACTGGCCTCTCAGACTCCAGGGCTACAGGGGTGGATGTTACACACCAGCAGTTCCCTGCTTGGTCTTCACGCTGGGGCAGCCCCTGCACTCACCTGCTGGATGGCGTGGGCTGGGCTGCCACAGCACCAGCTCTGCTTCCCCCCGTCTTGTGGGCAGAAGTCCCCGTGCCTCGCTCTCCTTGGGAAGCGCACCCCACATATACGCACATCTGCTTACAGAGACCAAAGTTGGCTGCTTGTGCCCGAGTGGCCAGCTGGTCCCTGGCGTACTTGGCATGGGTGTGGGGGCCTCAGCATGCCAGCTTGGCCTGGACCTCTCATTTCCCTTCCTTTTCATCCTCCGTCCCAGGATCTAGAAGACCTCGAAGAAGCAGAAGAACCTGATCTGGAGGAAGACGATGATCAAAAAGCTGTGAAAGATGAACTGTAACACAGAAAACCAGACCTGGGCACCCAAACCCGGCACCTCCCAGTGGGCTGCACACCCAGCAGCACAGCCTCCGGACGCCCACAGACCCTCCCGGAGAGGGAGCGTCGATCGGAAATGCAGGGAACTTTTTTGAAGCCACACTTCACTCTAACACACGTGTAAATCTAAACCCGTCTTCCTTTGCTTTTCAACTTTTGGAAAGGGGTTTATTTCCAGGCCAGCCCAGCCCATCTTGGTGGGCCTTTTTTTTAAATTGTGATGTACTTTTTTGTACATGGTTCTGTCCAGAGTGCCCGCTAAAATGTTTTGGAATCTCATGCTGGCAATGTCTCATTCCTGTTAGGTTTATACTATCACTTTAAAAAAAAATTCCATCTGTGGGATTTTTAGATGTTTTTGGAAGTCAGGGCGTCTGTTCCACTTTGGCCAGGCCTCCCTGGGACTCCTGTCCCCTGTGTGGGGCAGGACCAGGCCGGTCTGGACAGGTCCCTCACCTCATGCGGTGTTGCCATGGTGGAGCGTGGCTCCTGCATCGTTTGGTTAAATGGTGACTTCAGGTTTCTGTCACAGGGCCCCCCCCCCATGACTGGAGGGTGCAGCTGCAGCCCCCTCCTTCCCCAAGCCAGGGTCCTTGTTGCTCTGTGACATCCAGGGTGGCCTGAGGCCTGCACCAGGCAGAACCAGGACCCTCCGTTTCCAGGCTGGGAGACGGCCAAGGATGCTTGCTTGAGCCGAATCACATGTTGACAGTTCTTCAGGCATTTCTACCACAATATTGGAATTGGACACATTGGCCAAATAAAGTTGAAATTTTCTGCCTGTTGTTGCCTCTGCCTTACAACCTCCAGGCACGGGGAGTGGGGCTGGAATTCCAAGTTTCTCGGGAGAGGAGGTGGGCTTGGTGGGGGCCACTCTTGTTGAGACATCTCTTTCTTGGAACGCAGCAGAGACGCAGAAGCGTACACAAATCCTGTGGGCACAGTGTGCGGAGCTGTCACCATCATGACGGGGTGAGGGCTGCCTCTTGGCCCTGTTCCTGTGCCGTCAGGCTGGCTTACCTGTGACGCAGTTCGGCAGTTTTACCCGCCGTGGGCATCCAGTGGTCACAACATGGATTCTCCCCATGTGCCATGTCAGGACGTGATGGTCAGGGACGCGTGGCTCTAACCTTAACCCTCAGGTGGGGAGCGGCCCCTCCCCACCACTGTCTGGAACCACTGCAGCTTCTGATGAGAAATCAGGGGCGTTCAGACTTCAAGAATGCTGTGCTCATCACCAAACCTTCATGTAGAAAAGAATCTGGAGTTAAGGTTGCAAATCTCTATTTTTAAGATGTAATTTGACTTCTAGAACCTCTGCTTACTCATAGTTTACATAGGGAAGAGTATCTCGATTGATTTTTTTTCCCCACAAACTCAAAAGCTGCCAGCCTGGCTGCAGTGTTGGGCTGATGGCACCTGAGCGTGGATTGGTGACACCTCTTGGGCCTTGGGGAGAGCTCTGAGTGGGAGACCCACAGGGGGCCAGCCGGGCTCAGATGGGTGTCTGTCCCCCGGCCAGAACAGCCCTGCCCAGCCTGGGGCTTCCCGTCTGTTGCTCTGTGCACACATCTGTAGCCACAGGTAGGACAGCAGGGCTGTTGATGACGTTATTGGAGGGAACAGGTGGAGATCCAGTCCACTTAGGGAGGTCAAGGACAGACTAAATGTGGCTAGGTCTCCGAGGAGCCCGGCCTGTCGCTCCACGTGCTCCAGCGGTCCCTCCAACTTGCTGCCTGGCGTAGGAAGTGTGCATGCATTTCCTGATTCCCAGCCCCCAGTTCTGATGCTGCTGGGACCTTGGAGGTGGCAGAGGCAGTTCCAGCAGACGTGACCATGAGACTTGCTGTGAATGTGGTTCCCTTTGTGGTCTCGGCCCATGGGGAGGTGGGTGTGTCATTTCCCCCATGACCGCAGCTACGCTCCAGCCAGAGGCCCAGGTGTCTGCTCTTGCCCTCACAAACCCCAGGACTGCTCCTGCCTCTCACCTGGGCGTGTGGTACACAGCTGGTGTCCAGGGAGAACCTGGTGTTAGCACCCTTGGCAGCACCAACCAAGCCCCGGCTTGTCCACACGCTCTGGCATCCAGGTACCGCTCCCCAGCTCAGCCCATGGCCGGACTCCCTTCCCTGGTTCTCAGGTGGTCTGTGCCAGGGCTGCTCCAGGGTCTGTGTGTGTTGTGCCTCGGCTGTGCTGACACAATGAGATGTGTATCCGTGAAAGAGTGAGCTCGGGCACTTGGAGCTTCTGTGGGAGATCGCTGGGGAGATGTTAGCTCTGCCCTCCTAAACGTGAGCGGGTTCCCCAGGGTTATGCGTGTGGTTTCCAGAGGAGGGAACCCAGGGTGGGCTGAGAGCAGGGCTGTCAGGAGTCACAGCTGCAAGGGGTGGGCTATGCCCCATGACAGGCGTGGGTGACCCTGCAGACCAGCTGTGTGGAGCCTGGCCCTCCGCATAGAAAGCTTGGGACCAGGTGTCGCTGCCCAGAACAGGGCCGTCATGTGCTCCTGGGAGGGGGAGTGAGTCACCGATACCTTTCCCCTTTTGCCCAGGCAGCTGATTACCACATTCCTGGGTCTGGGTTTGCTGGGACATGGTGGTTGGAGTCCCAAACCCGGCAACGCTGGTGGATTAGCGAAGTAACTTTGCAGGCTATGGGGTAGGCAGTCAAGGCTTAACAGCCTGGGGTGTCCCAATCTCTCTCTTCCTCTGTCCAGCTGGTAGGAAGCTATTGGCCTGGAACTAAAAAGCAACTGCTGGGCCTGTGTACCGGACCCTCGAGGTCTGGCTTCTGCACCTGCCAGGAGGCAGCTGAGTGGGCCCTGCACAGACTCCCCTCCAGGCCCCTGGCTTGTTTTCTGCTAGATGCAAAGCTTTGCTAGTTGAGTTTCCTTGGACTTTTCAAAGTAAGAGTTTTGCCCTGAATGTTTCACTTGCTTTAGTTCTCCAGAAGGCAGAACCTGAAAGTTGTGCAAACCAGGTCACTTGAGAAGTTCACACGGGCAGAGGCTCAGGGGCAAAGCTGTGTAAATACAGGTTTGGTGCTGGTGTGGTTGTGTGAAGAGCAGGTTAGACTGCTCATGGCTGGCTTCTGCCGAAAGGCTTCTGAGTGAGTTGCTGTAGGCCGTGTCCATGGCTTTGAGGACGTGCTGCCCATGTCCTGAACAGAATGACTTTCAGGCATCTGTCCCTTCTTGGATCCAGACATCCAAACAGAAACCCCAAAGCCGAGATCCTGAGCTCTCTCAGCTTGCCTCTAGCAGGATAGAGCGGGAGGGTCGCTCTTGGGGTCGCCAAGAGACCCACCCTGACGGTTTGCCCTGCCTGGCCTAAGGCCTGTCACTGGTGGGAAAAAACATGCTGTTGGTGGCAGCTTCATCGGAGTTCTTTCATTTGATCCTCTGAGCAGGGCAGGCAGACAGAACTTTCCACAACATCAGAAAAGGCAATCTTCACATCAAAGGAAAGTTCTGTCTCTGTGTACAGCATAGGACTTTGTCTCTGGGCTTCGTGTAAACAAGCCGGAAGAAACTGTACCCAGTTCCTCCCAAGTGACCAAGAGTTAGGGCCACCCAGCATCGTACTCTGAGCCTGAAATGCAGGAACACCGGGAACCACCCCTCCCTCCGGGCCCCTGCAGGGCCTGAGTCAGGTGGAGTTTCCCATGTAACATTAGTGGCAACAAGGCAGGCAGACAAACCCTGTCAGGGCAGGGAGCCCACCGTGGGCAGTGGCCTATCCTCAGCAGCATTTGGCCCAAGGCTTTGCACCTAGGGTGCTGATGCATTTGTTGATTTGATTTTGTTGGATCAAGATCAGCCTGGTGATGCAAGGACTTCCGGTGCCCAAGTCCCTGCCCCCCCCATACAGAACGCTGGCTATCTGTGGTTCTGTCAGCATCCAGGCCTTCAGTGACTGCCCGGAAGATCTTGCCAACGTTAGGGGCTGAACCGCACCCCACCCCAATATTCATGTTTTGAAGTGTTAACCCCCAATACCCCAGCGTGTGACCTTATTTGGAAGTGGAGTTGTTGCAGATATGATTGCTTAAGATGAGGTCATACTAGAGTAGCGTGGGCCCTAATCCAATGGCTGATCTCCTTATTAAAAGGGGAAATTTGGACACAGACACCTACTCAGGGACAGCACCATGTGAACACGAAGGTGGAGATGGGTGATACGTCTACAGGCCAGTGAACGTCAACGACTTGCCACCAGAAGCCAGGAGATGGGCCTGGAGCAGATTCTCCCTGGGAAGGAAACAGCCCTGCCGGCAGCTTGATCTTGATCTCCAGAACTATTGTTTGAGACCCCCAGTCTGGTACTTCATTACAGCAGCCCTGGAAGAGCAATATGGCCAGCTTCAGATGCTGCGGGGACTGTGTGGACCCCACAGGCCCAGCTCTGCTCCCAGGGCGTGTCTCCTGTGCGCGTCCATCCATTGGCTCTTGTCTCGCACTGAAGCCTGAGCCCCACCTCGGACCTCGGCCGCCGCACTGAAGGCAGCCAGTGCTGGCCCAGCCTGCTGGGATATCTCACAATTCCGCTGGTTGTACTCCTACATGTAAGTATGCTCTAGGTCAGGTGCAGAGGGCACACACCGCCCAGGATGTGACAGCTATGGCGTCACGGTCCTTGGGTAGCAGACTAGATACCATGTTGAGTGTGAGCACCTGTGTTCTTGGCAGGAAGCAGCAGGAGCCTGGAACCAGGAGGAATATAGGGGAATGGGAAGGAGGGGAATGAGGACCTGGGGGTGGAGGGGGCTGGTGGGGGGTCCCAAAGTAAGGTCGGATGGGTTGAGTGGGAGCTGAGGCATTTAGATTCTAATCTGGGAGATTTCCAAGCAGGGCAGTGCCACTGAAGCCCACATTTTGGGAAAACTGCCCTGAGAGTGATACGAGCCATGATGGAAGGTGATAAGTGACAGGGAGATGAGTAGGGATGGGCCGCCTTCTCCACAGCAGGACCCTGTCCTGTGCTTCCTCAGGTGTGGGTGGCCCCCTTGCCTTCCCAGGAGGCAGAGGCAGCTGTGCTCACCACACATCATGCCCTTCTCCCCAAGTTCCCGGGACTGTAGGAGACCCTGACCTTGGTACCTGTTTGCCTTCCTTATGGGCCCTGCCCTTCTAGCGCCTCTCCTGCCCTCTGTCAGGCACCTTCGAGGTCCAGCTGAGGGGCAGGGAGCGTGGCCAGGAAGGATCTGACCCCTTTGGCCAGGAACAGTGACAGGTGGGTTGAAAGATGAACCACTAAACATGATCCTGAGGGCACGGCTGGAGCGGCTCAGTTTCAGCCCCTGGGGTGTAAGCATGACTGCGCAGCTTTATATAGCTCTGCGGGCCCTATATAAGCAGGAGGTGCCCTGGCCAGCGGGAGCACGGAGAGCACTGAGGTGGCTGTGCTGGAGATCATCATCGGCCGGAAGAGCCTGCACGCCACTCTGGTCTGGGCACCTTCCTCCCCCAAGCAGTAGGGTCCCCACAGGGGTGGCCCACACCATAGCTGCCAGGATGCCCAGCAGAACAGTCCGCTATGCCCGCTACAGCCCGAGGCAGCGGCGCCGGAGGCTACTGGCTGAACGCAGTGTGCGCTTCCCTAACGATGTCCTGTTCTTGGACCACATCCGCCAGGGCGACCTGGAGCAGGTGGGGCGCTTCATCCGGGCTCGGAAAGTCGCCCTGGACACCATCCACCCCTCAGGTGAGTGCCTGTGGGGCCAGTGAGGGTCTGTGGGGCGGCAGGGGAAGGCCTGAGCCTTGACCCCTCCTGTCCTGTTCAGGTCTGGCTGCCCTTCACGAAGCAGTGCTTTCTGGAAACCTGGAGTGCGTGAAGCTGCTAGTCAAATACGGGGCGGACATTCATCAGCGAGATGAGACAGGCTGGACACCCCTGCACATCGCTTGCAGCGATGGGTACCCTGACATAGCCAGGTGAGAAGGTGGCTTCCAGGATGTGGTCCCCCAAAAGGTAGCCCTGCTGATGTAGCTAAGAACCCTAAGGGCTTCTGGAATCTCATTTCTGCCCTGTTGCCCTCCCAAGAGAAAACTGCAAAAGTCAGCCGTAGTTTCCAAAGGGTCTGGTTTCTTCCTCCTCACCTCACCTGGAAGAATAAAAAACAGGTGGACCTCAGAACTCCAGCCTGCTACCCTGGGGCAGGGGTGAGCATCCTGCAGGTCACCTCCCTTCCTCAACCAGGGATGCCCTTTGCACCCAGGTACCTCATTTCCCTGGGGGCAGACAGAGAAGCAGCCAACGACGATGGTGATCTGCCCTCGGACCTCATTGACCCTGACTTCAAGGACTTGGTGGAGTTATTCAAAGGGACTAAGATGGACTGAGCCCAGCCCCGCCCTCCTAGGGCTCTAGCCTTCCCTGGAGACGTCAGGTGCCCACCTCCCCCAAGTGCCAGGAGTGCCCCACCAGCCGGGCTGGGGGCCGCCCAGGCTGGCCAGGACCCCATACTTGGGCACAACCCTCGCCCCCCGACCCCGGCCTGGCTTTTCCTCCAGGTGAATTTTTTATTGCGACACTTTCTACTTTTTCAATAAACCTGATTCCCAAGCCCGTGGTGATGGCCTGATTACTGGGGACCGGTCCGTCCCAGTCCTTCGGCTCCGGCTGCTCCTGTGGTCAGCGGACCCCGCCCTCCACTCTGGTCTAGGGGTCCGGCAGCGCCGGAGCAAGGAGCCAGAGCCCCGCGGCTCCCGACCGCCAGTCCCTGCAGTTCGTCGACCCCGCTGCCCCCCGGCCCTGTCCCAGGACCCCGACCCCGCCGGCCCGGACCCCCCAGAACCCCGCTGCCTCGAGAGCCCGTCCATCCCCCGTCCCCCGCGGCCACCAACTCCACAAACCCCACGGACACCAGACCCTCAGCCCCAGCCTCAGCCTCCGCCCCTACCCTGCACGCCGGCGGTCACGTGGCCGGCGCCCTCGCGCGTGCGCGTGCGCGTCGGTGCGCGTCACTTCCGGCCGGGTCCCTGGCAGCTGTAGCGGCGGCCGAGAGGGCGAGGTGAGGCGGTGGCGGCGGGGGCGGGGGCGGGGCGGGCGCGGCCGGGACCCGCCCTGGCGCGGCGGCCGCGAGGGGAGGGCCCCGGGCGGGGTCGTGGGGCGCCCGGCCCGCCGTGGCGGAGGATAGGGAGGGGCGCGGCGGGGCGGGGAGGGCCCGCTGGGCACGGGGCTCAGAAGGGGCAGCGGGCCGCCCTTTTCCGCCCCTGAAGCTGCAGCCGCCCAGTCGTCCGGGGAGCAGCCCTGATGATGCTTCCTGACCCTTGAGCGCGGCCGGCCGGGTTCCCGCGGTTCGCCTTCCGCCGCCGTCCAGCCTGTCCCAAGCTCCTGGCCTCTGAGCCAGGCGGGGCGGTGCCGGGTGCGGGGTGGGAAGCGGGTAAGAGGCTGCCCGCCGTCGGGGAGCTCACCGGGCCCCGGGGGCTGCCGGGGTGGGCGGGAGCCGCAGCGGGGAGGCCGCAGACATCAGATTTCCAATTACAGAAGCAGCCCAGGTTGTGAGAAACTTCAGGTAACGTGGAGGCGCACAAGTCATGTCCCTGACCTGTCCCAGGGAGAGTTCCCAGAGAAGGTGGTCGTTAGCCGGGCCCCCAGGGACCAGCGCGATAGTTTTGGGTAGACAGGACATTTTGAGCAAAGGCCCTGAGATGTCAGTGGGGAGTGTCCAGAGCTTTTAGAGAGGAGTGCAGGTGGGGAGGGAAGGGGGCAGGAGCTGAGTCCTGAAGGAGGAGGCTTGATTTGGGGTGAGTGGAAGGGCTAGCGAGATTTCCACGTGAGGAGGGAGGGGGTGCACACACTGGGGTTTGTTGCTCGGGAGGGGAGCTGCTGTTGACACCCAGGAAAGTGGGGGAGGGGTGGTGCAGTGCTTAGAGGCTTTGCCTGGGGGACTTCAAGAGGCTGCCAGGCCCATCTGGCATCTAATACGACAGTGTCCTGCTGGCACTTGCTTGGGTGATAGATCGTTTTCTAGAAGTCTCATTGGTAGAAACTGGGCTGTTGAGAGCCCCCAAAACACCGAATATTGAAGGAGAAGTGGAGTCTAAGAAAATTTGAGTACCTATCAAAAATTCTAAAGGAACACAGAGTGGCTGCAATTGCGTCATTGATTCTAACTCCAGAATATCCACTGTCACTTTCCCAGACCACAGAGTGTCATCTCGCCCAGTCCTTAGGCAGATGGCTGTGTGTGGGGAAAGAGTTAAAGGCTGGGGGCCTGGAGACTGGGCTTTGGCGCCCCCTCCCCCCATGCCTCCTCCCAGGAGGTCTCTGAAGCCCTTTGTTCCCATGGAAGAGCAAGGTGCTACATAGATCCATCCAGGAGGACTCCCTCCCTGTCTCTGAGCAGAACCACATCAGTGCCAGGGGTCAGGAACCTGCCAGGAGTACAGGCAGGGGTGGGGGCAGGCTCTCAGGTGCTCAAGCCAGCTGAGCCATCTTGACCTAGCCCTGACTGCTGTGGCCCTGGAGGCCCAGAGGTTGGGAGGCCCCTGTGGTCCAGACCCCATTCTGCTGGGTGGAAGGTTGCTTCAGCTGTCAGGCCTCCAAAATGGGGGTTATCGGGGTCCTACCTGGCTCAGCGCAGTGGCCACCCTACAATCGGCCCATGGCAAATGTTTACCGTGGCCGGCAGCGCTGCTGCCCCTTCACAGTGTACTCTACGTTTGTGGGTCTCCACCATGCCTGAGTGGGCTGTCTCTGCATTCAGTTTGCCCAGGGCTATCCTGGCTCACGGTTCGTAATCAACAGCAGCCCTTTTACTCTCAGGAGTGCCCAGCTGGACAATACATTCCTTCTGTGATTGCCCTGTCCACCATCATATTGGATAAGCAGCCACGGAGACCTTGTTTGAGATGGTGGCTTCATGTGGCTATACTTGGGTCCCTGTTGAGCAGGAAGGCCTGGTGAACATTCTTGGGGAATGTTTTGGCTCAGATGGGGATTCTGAGGCCCATAGAGGGAAGAGACTTGACCAGGGGCAACAGAGCAGGGATGGATGACCGCCACTCACAGAGTGGCTCTGGACCCTGCCAGGTGCCGAGCATGCAGCCCGCTGGCTGCTATGGGCTAGTCGGCCGTGGACAACAGTCAAGGCCTGCAGAGCACACTCGGGGGCAGTGTATGGTTCTCCGTGGCGCTGGCAGCAGCAGAGGTGGCTCTGAGGCACAGACTGTGTTTGAGGGGTGGGCCCAGTAGCTGGTGACACCTGATGAGATAGATTGTGGCCAGACTGAGGGCTTGATGGCAGTAGAAGACCCTGCTAGTGTCCCGGTGGGGAGTGACTTGGCAGGGTGGGTCTTGGGAAGATCGTGCTGGCGTGACGTGTACCGGGGATGGAGGAGAATAGTGCAAGATACTGTCCTGACACGGGTTGGAGGGTGAGCAGTGGATGTTGGACCAGGGATGGGTGGGAATGGGAAGAAGTAACTGAAGAGCACATGCGTGGAGGCTTGAGATCTGTGGGCCGAGGGGAGACTCATTGCATAATCAGATCTAAGACCTCAGTGGTGTGAGCTGGGTCTCCGTGGTCCGCTGAGAATGGAAAAATGCTGCTAACCTTTGTGCTGGCGAATGCCAGATGCAGCCCAATTTCAAAGCTATTAAAATAGGAAAAAAGTTTTTCAGAGTTGATGGGATATAGGAAATGTGATGAGGTTTTGAGCTCCAGTCTTGAGGAAATAATTGTGCCTGATAATCACTGTGAGCAAAAGTCGGAAAGAAAACAAAGGGAGGGAGATGTTTGCGGAAGTGGATGCTCCCTCCCTGCTGGCCAGATGGACTTGAGGCTCCAACCTCAGTGGGACTCTTGTGACCTGCTGGGCCTTTTTACGTGTCCCTGGCACTTTTCCAGGCATGCCATTCACCTGGCCCCTCCACACCGGCCTCTGTAGTGGCCCTGCTCAGCACTTTCCCTGGGCAGTAAACGTGCTTGGGTTTCCCTCCACTTCACCCCACGTGCCACTGTCAGCCCAGGCCTCGCACCTCCCTTCGCAGCCAGGGACAGGCAGTCGTGGCTGATGGTCCCACTTCCTCCCCTCGCTCTACTGAGACCCTTTGTGCTAGGTCGATGGAGATTTTGTCATGCTGGTCCAGCGGTCACCTCTTCGTCCAGGTCTTAGCCTTGAGTCCAGCTGCCCCTTTGGTCATCTCTTCCCTGACCTTGTTCTCCCTCCCCCATCCATGCCTTTGTGGCCCTCGGCCCTCTCTGCTGGAGCAGCCGTGTGTCCCCAGGCTTCTGTCTTTAACATCAGTGGTATGATTTGCCCACTGTTGCTGTGGCTCGTGCTCGCGGCTGTCACCTTCTGTAGTGGAAACAGGCCCCATGTATATTGGTCCCTTTCAGTGGCTCTACCCTCTGGGCGCTGACAAGTACCGCTTCTCTGGTCACCTCGGTGCACCTCTCAGTGGCCACGTGGCCCTTTCCCTTGGATACGCACCTAGGACTGGAATAGCTGTCATGGGGTGTGCATATTTGTTAGGGTTTTCATGGAAATTTCCTTTGGGGTCAGCATGGGGGCCCAGCTCCCTGGAGGAGCCCCAGGAGGTGATGAAGGTGAGCGAGTGCAGCTCACTGTCCCTCTGTCTTCAGGGGAGCAGCAGGGAACTGGCCTCTCGGGAAGCTGCTGGTACACTCAGGAGAAGCCTTGGTGTCTCTGCGTCCCGCCAGGTGGCAGGATCTCAGTGGGGCAGGGCCAGCACAAGTTTCTGAGGAGAAAGGCCCCTGGAGGGAGGCTGAGCTGCTGGGAGAAGACGGAGGACTCAGAGGTTCCTCACATCTAGGAAGGCCAGCTGGTAGGACACAGGCCATTAAAGATGGACCTGGTTAGGTGTGACCTTCCCCATTGAGAAGAGGCAGACGGTGACTCCTTTTTAAAGAGTCATTTTACTCGTCCTTCAAGTCCCAAGGACGTGAGAGGGTGTCCAGCACCTGGCCGAGGTGTTTCCCGGCCACTCTGTCCAGGGCACCAGAAACCTTGTAACTCAAGTAGCACATCTGTATGGGCAGGTGCCCAGTGACAGGTGCACAGCTCCGTGGTTTATGGGGGACACTAGCCTCTGGTTGGGAAGCCCAGCCACTGGGGGGAGCGAGGGGTGGGTGCCCACTGTGGAGACTGAATGCTCCAGGGGTCCGGGGCACAGGCCTCGGGACTTCAGTGACCAAGGGGAGCAGGTAGGTGCCCAGAGAACCCCAGAGCCACGTGTTCACGTGCATGTGTGCAGGCAGGGCGACGGGAGCTGTGAGGATCTGGCACCTGAGTCGGGCCTGAGACTGAGCAGGGGGCCCTAGGCCAAAGGCATGTGCCCATAAAGGCTAGGCAGCCCCCAGAGGCTGTGACCAGAAGAGGCCAAGGCTGCCCTGGAAGGAGAGGCCCCAGGGATGGGCAAGGCTGGGAAGGCAGGTACCCTGAAGAAGTGGCCACTCAGGTCCGAGAGGACAGACTGCAGGAGGGCTGAGGGGGCCTGGGCAGGAGGGGCCAGCCTAGAGTGGTCAGGGGCTGGCTGGTCCTCCAGGCACCTCCCTTCTGTTGCGAAATTGGAGCCTCCCACCTCACCCTGCTGCCGACAGCCCCCTGGGACTTGAGTGTTCTTGAGCCCTTTGAGTGTCCCCACGGCACCCTCAGGCCAGAGAGGGCTTTCCCTCTGTGCTCTGGTGTTCGTGGGGCTGGCGCCTGGGCAGGAGAACCATGGGCAGTGAGATCCCCCGAGTCCAGGAAAGAAGTCACTTTGTGAGGAGCTGGGCCTCTCCCCTGGGACGGCACAGGGTTCCACGTGCCGCCCCAGGAAACTGGCTTTATGCTTTTTTGTTGTTGTTGTTGCCTCAACCTGTGGGCTGTGTTTACCTGTGCAGGTGTTGTTTTTTTTTTCCCGTCTGCACTGTGTGGCATGTGTGATCTTAGTTCCCCGACCAGGAATTGAACCCGAGGCCCCTGCAATGGAAGCACGGTGTCTTAACCACTGGACTGCTAGGGAAGTTCCCCTGTGCGGGTGTTTAAAGGCCAAGGGAGCCAGAGAAGAAGTACCCACCGTGTCTCATCCTCCTGGCCCTTCAGGAGGGGCTGTGGCTACATGCTCTAAGCATTCTGGGGCCCCTCAGCTCCAGGGGTGTGTGGGAGAGGCACTTGTGCTCAAAGGCCCTTCCCAGGCTTCCCCCCCACACCCCCAGCATCTGGGGTTGCCCTGCTCTGGGGCAAGGCCAGGCCTGGGACTGACCCTGTGCAGCCAGCTTCCTCAACCTGCGGTGTGTGTCCTCAGCCAGAGAGAGCACATTGTCCAACTGGCCAGTTTGAGAGTGAGCCTAAAAATAGACCCCCATCCAGGGCTGTATAGTCCCCTGGGCTGAGAGAGAGGCTGTAAACAGCACACACCCCAGAGTCTCGGTCACTAGGTTGGGCCTGGCGACTTCCTCCAGGCTCACAGCCCTCCCCCAGCCCTTCTGTCACACCCCGGGGACCAGGAAGCTGGGCAGGCTCTGCTGGGCTTCTCACCATTGGGAAGCACATCCCCATTTTACAGATGAGAAACTGAGGCTCAGCAGAAATGACACACTAGGCCCTGCAGGCAGTGAGGGCACTGGGACGACCGCAGGCCTTCCCCACAGACCCACGCTCTGCCGGCAGTGGTGTTCTGAGACTTGAACTGGAAATGTCAACAGAGCTGCCTGACTCTGGGGAAGGTGCTCCCAGGCAGCAGTGGTCCAAGTGCCGGGGCCACTCGGAGCTCATGCTGCTCTGACTCATGCATGTCGCCGGCCCAGCCCCATCTGGCTGACCCTGCCGCACCCTTAGCCAGCTGGATTGTGGCTAGACCCTGTCTCCTGGAAGGTGGGGAGGCCACAGCTAAGGGGAAGAGGCAGATGCACCCCACGCCCTTCCAATCTCTGGAGCCCTTCTGGAGAGGGTGGTCTCCGTCCCATTCCTGTGTCGTGGGCTTCCCTTCCAGAGGCCGAGGGGATCCGGCAGCGGAGTGCGAGGACCAGACGCCCCAGCGATGACCAGGTGGGTCTTGGGCAGTGGAGTGGCCTCCAGGTGGGAGGGGCCTGCCCCCAGCCCCTCCTCACTGGCCGGGCTCCCCCAGTTCCCCTGTCTCCAGAGTCGTCTACAACGGCAAGAGGAACAGTAGCCCCCGCTCTCCCCCCAACAGCAGTGAGATCTTCACCCCGGCCCACGAGGAGAATGTGCGCTTCATTTATGAAGGTACACGGGGTGCCCCCAGCCAGGCCCCCTGAGCCCCTCCTGCCCCAGGCAGGTGGGGGTACCCAGCTCTGGTCACGGGAGGTGGTCAGCGCTATGGTGTTCCTGACAGGGAGCAGCCCAGAAGAGGCAGTATTTGGAGCCAGTGGTGTTTGCTTGGGGAGAGGGGGGCCGTGGAAGACAGCACACCCTGGGAAACCTGGGGCATCCTGGAAGTGGTGTGGCTGGGGTGTGTGAGCATGTGTGCACAACATTTGTGCCAGGAGGAGGGGGATGGAGGAGGCGGGAAAGATGGGGGGCCTGCCTGGAGGAAGTGCTGTACCCCAATGAGTCTCATATGCCACTGTGACTGCAGCTCTGGTCATGGTACCATGAGGCTGAAAGGGGCATGGTCTGGGCAGGGCTCCCCGAGGGAATGGGGATGTGTTGGGGACAACTTCAAGTCAAGAGCAGGCTAGGCCAGGGGACCAAAAGCTGTGAAGCGGGAATTGGGGGCAGGGGGCCTGCGGGGCCACTCTGATTGGGGGGGGAAGGTCAGGAGAGGGTGTCCTCCAGCTTGGACACTGACTGGGCCGGACTGCCTGATGCTGCAGGCCTGGGGGTCTAGAGCCCCTGACCACCCCTGCTTCCTGCAGCCTGGCAGGGCGTGGAGCGGGACCTGCGCAGCCAGATGTCGGGCAGCGAGCGGGGCCTGGTGGAGGAGTATGTGGAGAAGGTCCCTAACCCCAGCCTGAAGAGTGAGTGGGGCTGGCCTGGGAGGGAGGGGCCGGCCAGGGGGTTGAGCTGGGGGCAGGAAGGCCCACCTGCTTCCTGCTTCCAAGACAGCCTGGCAGGGTGGGCTGGGTCCCAGGGCTTTCAGAGACGGGCAGGACGAGGGACAGACCCTGCCTCTCCACCTGCGCCCACCGCTGACCGCTCTGTCCCCTGGCAGCCTTCAAGCCCATCGACCTGAGCGACCTGAAACGCCGGAACACGCAGGACGCCAAGAAGTCCTAAGGCGCGCCGGTGCCCCTCCCCTGGCCTCTGGGAGATCTGGGTGCAGTCTGCTGCTGGCCTCCTCCTCTCCTGTGGGCCCACCTTCTGGGAGGGGGAGGGGGCCTTGCTCCTAGTGGTCTGAAAACCCCAGGACCAGGACATGATTGATGGCCGAGGCCTGCCCCTCCTCCCTGAGCCCCCTCCTTTCCTCTTGGGGGATCTCAAGCTACCCAACACTAGGAGGGCTTGGGCCCTGCCAGCCCCTGCCCTCCCGTGGGCCTAGGTGGCTCTTTTGAGCTGCCTGGCCGTGCCTGCCCCCCAGGGCCTTGACCCTGACTCCCTTCACCTTCCCCTGCCCCCACCCCCCTACCCCTGGCCACTTCCAGGATCAGGAGGGAGACGAGGGGGCCTTTGTTGTCTCTTGTGCTGGTGGGATTGGGCTGGGTTAGCTCCTGAGGTGGCCAGGAGGCAGGACAAGTGTGATCACACCCATGCCCAGCATGGGTCCCCCATTGGCCCCTGCTGCGTCTCTGGCCTGGACACGGGGTGTCTGACCCCTCGCCCCACTCTCCAGCTTGGCCCCTTCCTTCCCTGTGTCAGCTTCAGGACGGCACCAGCTGCCTGGGCCTGGGACACCGCTGGGCGCCCGCTCCAAGGGGTCGCCTTGGGAAGGGGCATGGGGCTGGCCTGAGCTGGTGAGGCTGCCCAGTGGGTCCTGCCCTGTGTGGTGAGTTGGGAGGGTCTTCCTGTGCCCTCCAAATCCAAGTGTCTGACTGGAACCTGAGGACGAGTGAATAAAGGCGGGGTGGCATTGGCTTGGCCACTTGGTCTGTGAGGCCCCTGTCTCGGCTGCCCACACAGGGCTGGAAATCCAGGGTCATGGTCCAGGCCCAGAAGTTCCGTCTGATCCCTGGGCTCCACCAGGGGCCTTGGGCCTCCTGGGGGGCAGTGGGAGGTGGAGGTGGGGGCCCTGGAAGGTAACACATCCCACATCCCTCTGCGACACTGGGTCCTTGGGGAGCGGCTCCTCTGCTGTCCGGATGGAGGAGTGGCTGCAGGGCTCAGAGCACCCCAAGTGCACTCAACCTTCAAACCTGGACATAGCCCTGGCAGACAGGCCAAACCGGAATTTATTTTGGGAACACCCTTTCCTGTTAGAGTATTCTGGGGCTCCAGCAGCCCCACAGGTGGCTCTGGGAGGTGTCTTTTCCTGGGGGGAATTCCCCAGGGATGGGGGTGCAGGAAGGATGGTTCATGGAATAAGCAGCAGCCATGGCTTGCTGCCAGTGGGTGCTGGCTGGTGCCAGGCCCTGAGCCAAGTTCCTGTAACCACACAGGCCTGTTTGCTCCCCAGGGACCTGTGGGGCATCCTGCCAAGGGTTTGCGTGCCTGCTGGGCTGGGTCACCCAAGCAGCCCCCCTCTGTGGCTGGAAGGGGGTGGGTGTGGCCTGCCTGGGGTGCAGGGACCTGTGGCCAGAGGCTGAGTGGGCACACAGGCACACATGCCCTCCACCCAGCGTGTCCTAGACCACTAAGGATGGGGTGATGTCCAGCCAGGCCACTGCTGCGCTTGTGGCATTGAGCAATTTGCTGAGTCTCCAAGCATCAGTTTCCTCAGGTGGAGCTCAGC
The DNA here is from genome assembly GCF_964374135.1 of Grampus griseus. Taxonomy (NCBI): domain Eukaryota; kingdom Metazoa; phylum Chordata; class Mammalia; order Artiodactyla; family Delphinidae; genus Grampus; species Grampus griseus. The sequence continues at coordinate 11,910,582 of NC_139014.1, read as the reverse complement.
ACCTGCCTGCTGGGCGGCTGCCCAGTGCTAGTGCTTGCTGCCGCTATTAGTCACCTGGTGGATGCACTTGACGGGGCACTCAGCCACCAGGCTTCAGCGGGGCTGGGCATCTGCATTCTGGCGACCGCAGTCATGGCCTTGCTGTGAGCCCTGGGGCACGTCACTCTCCTGTCCCACCTCAGTTTCCCCATGTGAAGTGAGAGTATGGGCTGTGGTGGTTCAAAGGCCTCTCTCCGAAGGGGTGCTGGAGCCCCCTGGCAGCACACCGGGGAATGTCTAATATCTTGCTGCGTTGGTTAAAAATTGACTTAACTTTGCTCCCAGCCCTCTCTAGGTCATTCCTCCCTCCTGTGGGGCTGGAAGGTGGGAATGGGGCCACACCAGGCCCCAGCATCTGGGTCTCCCCTGCCCACAGCCACCCTCCTGCTAGCAGTGGTACCTTGCCCCTGTGTGGGTGGGCCCATGGGATACCCCGCAAGGCCTTTTCATTCCCGCTTTCCCCACCAACTTAGATTATCTGAAATAGAGGCCCTGGACCTGGAGTCTTTGCCGAGCACACCTTGGAGGTGGGAATGTGGTTAACAGGCTGTGCTGGGGTGGGGGGTGAGGAACTCGGTTGGGGGCACTGGAGACGTAACCCTCACCAGCACAGTGGGCTGCCTGGCTGACCATGAGTGGCTGGAGACACCTCTCCCCGCCTCAGACAGTGAGGGTAGAGGAGACGAGGGGAGCATCCTGGTGGAACAGGGGTGCCCAGTCCTCCATCATGTTCTACCCTTGGTGGTGCTCATATCACTGTCTGCTTTCATTCAGTGCTGACAACTCGGGGGGCGGAGGGTGGATTTTATTACCCTGATCTTACATATGAGGAAATGGTGACCTCTTGTAGGAGACTGGCCTTAATCTGATTTTTAAGCTTTTACTGTTATCAAAATCTGAATTTAGTAAGTACTTCCTGAGCATGTACCCTGAGCACGTTCATGTAAATTGAGCATGAACAGCAATTCCCTAATGTCATCTAACACCCAGTCCATAGTCCCCTAGTGTCTAAAATAATATATTCCACATGGGTTATAGACTCAGAATAGAAAGGCCAAGTGCATCGGCTGAATCTGCTTGATGCGTCCCGTAAGTCTTTCTTAGTCACAGTGCCTCCTCCCACATTTCCCCTCCGTTTATGATTGAAGACCTGCTGGATACTTGATGTTGGAGTTTCCCAAACTCTGGTTTTCACTGGTTGCATCTTTGTAGTGTTAACAGACTCCTTTGTCGCCTGCATTTCTGTAAACTGAGGTGAGAGGTGGATGCTTGATGGGATTCATTGGAGGAAACTTTGGATGTAAAGGGATCGCGCTGGTTGCTGTGTTGAGAATAGGCTGCAGGTTCAGGGTAGAAGCGGGGAGACCTGTCAGGGGGGCTACCTCAAGTGAATCGTGGGAGGAAGAAGCTGGGTGAGGGGGCAGGTAAGGAGTTCGATATGGACTGTGCAATTTAAGTTGCCATTGGATGTCTGAGTGGAGGTGCCAAGAGGGAAGCTGAGTCTAGAGTGGATTTGGGAGGGCCACAGAGGTTGGAGATATAGTTTGGGAGTAATTTGAATATTGATGTTTTTTTTAAGGTTGATAAAGAAGGGAGGAGGATGGGACCTGATCCCTGGGCACTGCACTCAGGGAGAGGAGGAGGAAGCAGGACCAGGGACTGAGAGCAGTAGAGAGCAAGGTCAGAGAAAGGGCAGGTGGGGGAGGACCTGGGGCTGAAGGCTGCCATAGAGTCCAGGAGGAGGCCGAGGCAGTCAGAGTTCGGCTAGTTGCAGCCCTCAGACTTCTCCTCCCACCCTCTCACCTAGAGCCAACCATTTTCAACTTTCCTGCTGATTCTTTGGTTTGTATTTCTATGTCTAAATAGCATACGTGAAGCGTTACTTCTTGGTTTTCCCATTTCATTCCGTCCCCCACTCCCACTACACACGTGCTTACCATCTGCTATCCTCCCTAGATCTTTCCCTCATAACTTTGGTTACATCAGTGTTGAGTATTTACATTATGATATCTGTGTATTTAGAGATGAGCCTTGTGGTAAATTGTGGGGGGTTTTTTTCTGCCCAACTTTTTGTTTTCCTTGAAGTTATTAATTGCCTTCTTTTTTCATTTGCTCAGTTGTCTATGTACTAAGTCCTGAACTCTCCACCAGGTCATCTAAGTCTCCTCTCAGTGTGTTCAGTCACTTTGATCCACTTGAGGGCGTCTCTCCTGTACTTTCGCCCTGCTTGAGGCTCCTTCCCCCCAGTGACCCGCTCTGCCTGGCACACAGCTGCCATCCTGGGGATGCCCCTCAACTCTCCTAGGTTTGATCAGTGTTTATTGTAGTCCATGTTTTCCTCTTTCTTGGTCTCCACACTCATTTTAGTAGCATGCATGTGGACACACACACACACACACACACGCACGCACACACACGTACGTGCTGGGTGGTTCCCATGCATTCTTTTAGGGGAAGTGCCTGAGATTTGGACTGGGGTGGAGATGGGAAGGGAAGTAGAGATGGGGAAGGGGCAGAGGGCCTGGAGTGTTTGTCTTCCTGAATGGAGGGTGATGCTGTGTGGGTGCTGGGCCCTGCGTTAGAAAGTCAGGTTCCCCCACCATCCCACCTGCAGGACGGCCTGGTCAGAGCCAATGTTTATTGGCTGGATGAGCCCAGCCCCTTCCAGGCCTCCACCTCCACTCCTGACTCCACCGGCCTGCTCCAGTTCCCTTGGGGACAGGGACAGGGTGAAGGAGGACAAGGGCAGAGGGAGTCAGGATGGGGAGGGCTGTCAGGAGGCCCCTAGGTGAGCGGCACACCCGCAGGGCAGTCACCAACCCTGAGCTCAGCTGGCGTGAAGGAGAACTTGTGCCCTCCCTGTGCTAGGCTTATGGGCATGGAGGGCTGGCAGGGGTGCCCCTGTGGCCAGGGGCTCAAAGGAGCACTAGGGCCTAGGGAGCCTGGGGGGCCTGGGATGAGAAATGACCTGAAGCCTCAAGGTCAGGGGTCTCAGGTCCTCAAAGGTGCAGCCAGCCACACTACCTTCCTGCCCTGCAGTCCCCACCGATCATAGTAACATCGCATCCCACCTGGGCCGCAGGAGAGCCCAATCTACCTTAACTCACCTCCTGCCTCTCCCTCCCTGCTATATCCGGTGGCACGAGGTGAGGGCCCCCTCAGGAGGGCCCCAGTGCCTGGCAGGTGAGTAATTCTATTTACCTTTCCTGAGAGGCCTCCTGTCCTTTCATTTGCTGCAATTAGCTCAGCTCTGCCTAAGCAGCTCCAGCCCACGTGGCTGGGCAGGGACTGTGGACACCCCCTCCCCCGGGTCCCGGCAGTCACCCCCCACCAGCTCCTAGGAGAAGGGCCGCCTGGCTGGCCCATTTGGCTTGTGCTCTTGGCTTCTGTGGCCCCTTCCTCTTTTGACAGTGCCCCTGCTCCTAGCCCCTTCCACGCATACCCCCCACCAGGCATCATGGCACCGGACACAAGGGGCGCTCTTGAGGGTGACTACAGTCCTCGCACTGCTCCTGCACTTGTCTCCACCCTCTGCATCAGATGCACCGCGCCCCGGGGGGCAGCTTGGACTCAGGGCGCACCACCTGGCTCTTCCTGCATGAGTGCCAGCCCTCATTGACTGCCAAGCAGGGTGCCCACCCACCAGGCAATGGGCAGCACCCTCGCACACAGCTGCCCTTCCGCATGCGCTTGGAGCAGCAAGGACTGCAGTGATTCTCTGTGAAGTGGCTATGTTGGGCTGTGCCGCAGTCTTTGGAAAACCGTGCTGCGCCTGCACTTGGACGGTCTCGATTTTGGGGGTCCATCTCTCCCCGCTTCAGTCGGCTACATGGGCTGCGGATTGCTGGGGTGGCTAGAGTTGGGATGAAGCAGAGGCCAGTAGAGGACATCCAGTTCTGGATTATCTAGTTCTGGATTATCCAGTGATGCCCTTGCTGGGCCTGAGTCCAGCCCCGGCTTCGGCTCTAGCAGGGAGCCAGGGATGTTCATGTGGGGTTGGTAGAAGGACTGTGATGTCGGTGGCTTCCCTCGGCCATTGACGCCCTTCATGCCCCTCTGCGGGCGAATGGTGACACTCCGGGGGTTGAGGGGCCAAGACTGAGTGGGGCCCATCCACTCTGGCCCGGGGTGGGGGTGAGCCACCCCCCCCAACCCTGGCGCGAGGGCTGGGGATGGCACGTGCTGGTGGGGCACCACCAGCCACCACTCACACACACCCTCAGGGATTCCAGCTCCAATTCACCTGTATGATGGGGCAACAAGGAGAAGTCTAGAAGGAGCAAGCCAGCACGGGCCGTCCACGGCTGCTCCCTTCTCACGGGGAGGCCCTGGGCCCAGCTGGCCCCTCTCCTCCAGCCCAGCTGTCCACCCAGGGTGAGCACAGAGCTCTTTATTGTTGGAGGACACATGTTTTCTCTAACTCAGACACACTGACACACACGGGGACACACGGGCATGCATTCACAGAACAGCTTCCCCGCCACATCCCCTCCCCCACCCCTTGGCACAGAGCAGGTGCCCCTCAGACCACCACACTGGGGAACATGTGGACAGCAGGGTGCTGTCTGGCTCCCACGCTCTTGCCTCTGCTGGGCATCGGTTATGGATTGTCCAGTGATGCCCTCTCTGGGCACCTGAGTCCAGCCACAGCTGAAGTTCCAGGGGGCTTCAGAAGGGGTTCTCAGCCAATCCAGGGAGGCCGCCAGCCAAGTGGGTCTCCGTAGAGGGGTCCTGGCTAGTCCTGTTGCTGCCACTGCCCCTTGAGAGCAGCAGCTTCTCACTGGGGGGGCCACCAGTGGGCCTGGCCATGTGGCTGCCGACATGGCACTCCTCCTGCAGTGCTTTGCCCTCACGCCAGCGATGCCAGCGCCGCAGCAACTCCGACTGCACCTGGGGTGGGCAGGTGGGTCGGGCCAGTCCCAGGGCCTGCCCGTGCCACCCTCTCAGGATCCCCAACCCCCTGGCCTTGAAGGGCTATTGGGCCCTGGGTGTGGAGCCAGGCAGGCTCTGTCACCACAGAACGCTGGGGTCTGGGAACACCTGGGGACCCCCTCACCCTCAGGTGCACTCCCTGAGGACGGGCTGAGGCTGACCCATCTCAGCAGGCCTGACACCCAGTGTCTTGGAAACTGAGCCCAGTAAGTGCAGGTGGACACGAAGGGCTCACACCTGAGGGGTGGGGCCAGGATGTCTACACTCCCCCTGACCCCAACCCAAGCGCTGGTTCCAGACCCACACCCCCCTCACCTACCTCCTTGTTGAGGAAACAGTAGAGAACAGCCACCAGCAGGCCCTGGAGAGATGGGGGAGGTCAGGGCTGCACCCAGGCTGGCCTGGGGGTTGGGCTATTGGTTAAGGGGCGGGCAGGCACCTGGAAGGAGCTGAGGAAGAGGTCGAAGAAGAGCTTGGCGGAGCGCAGGGTGCCCTGGGCATGCTCGTCAGTCACAAAGGCAAACACCACCTCGTGGACACCCAACAGGGGGATGAGGGTCAGCGTGGACTTGGCCAGCCTGCGGGGGCAGAGACTGAGCCACCAGCCCAGCACCCCCTGGGGCTCTGGTGCCCCCACTCCCACCTACACTCCCTCTGGCCCCCGGGATTCCGCAAGCCGCCTGGCGCCCTCCCACTCCCAACGCCCACACCCACCGGAATTTGTAGTCAGTATAGCGCATCTGGTGGGCTTGCAGCTTGGCCACCAGGAGGTGAAGGATGCGGATGAAGATGAAGAAGTTGATCTGTGTGTGTGGGGGACACAGCTCAGGGCAGCTCTTGGCCCCCACCTGTCCCTCCTGGAGGTGGGCCTGGCAGCCAGACAGACCCTGGCTCCTGGGGCCCTGGGGCTGTGGGCACCCAGTCAAGGATGGACAGCCTGGCCCAAGACCCAGGGTGCCAGCCAGTGTCCTGGGTGAGTGCCAGGCCTCCCTCCCTGTCCAGCCAGGCAGGATGCTGTCTGTCTCCTCAGGCTGCTGCAGGCCGATGAGGAAGGAAGGGACTGGGGGGCCAAGGCCAGCAGCCTCCCGGCCCTCCCTGCGGTGCCAGCAGGTGCCTCATTTCCTCACCAGGATGGCCAGGAAGACGGGGAAGCGCAGGATCCACCAGAAGCCCATGTTGTCATTGCTGGTCCAGCACCTGCAGGGTGGGGCCTGCTCGTGTCCTGGCAGCCTCGTAGCCCCCCGCCCCCTGATTCCTTGGGATCTAATTAGTGCCTCAGGAAAAGAAGGGAGATAATTACCAATGACCTCCACCCCCGGGGAACCAGGTTTGCTTAGTGCCCCCCACTGCCTCTGGCCGGAGACCCCTGAGCCACTCCCACACTCTGAGCCACATGGCCATTCCCCACGGGGCCAGCCCAGCACCTCCCAGCCAGGAGAGGCGAATCCCCCTGCTGGCCCGCCAGTCAGATACTCACTGGATGTTCTCAAACAGACACTTGACCACCACCCAGGGGGTGACGAACAGCATGGGGGCACCTGTGGGGAGAACAGCTGTGGTCCCGTGGCCCTGGCCAGCCCGCCGGCCCCCTGCGCACCGGCCCACTCACCCCAGCCGATGCCCAGGTAGAGGGGGAAGCAGCTCCTTTCAGGGATGGTGGCGAAGCTCAGCAGGCTGTGCAAGTACACGCCCTCCACCAGCAGCCAGCAGTAGTTGGCCACGACGCCGTACTGCATGAACACCGCGGCCACCCGGCAGCCGGCCACTGCCTGGCCGCGGGGGCAGCATGAGTGCGGGCCTCCCAGCTGCCTGCCGCCCAGGGCCCGGAGGCCAAGAGGCCGGATCTGGGAGCTCACCCCGTCACTCAGCCAGACGCTCACGCTGAAGTCGTCCCCAATCCTCTGGCTGTAGCGGGTCTTGAGCAGTGTGTCGATGACCAGCACAGAGCTGGCCTTGAGCACGAAGGACGCGAACAGGTTCACGTGGATGTAGTTTCGGGTGCAGTGCAGCTTGCTGTGGGGACAGTGAGTCAGTCCCCGCCCACCCTGCCCGCTGGGGCCCCCCATGAGCAGGGCAGTGGGCATACCTGAGGCCCAGCAGGATGGCCAGGGCCAGGAGCAGGGCCCCCAGGGACAGGGAGTAGCCCACGGTGTACATCACCTGGAAGCTGCTGTACATCTTGGCCACCTCCTTCTGCAAATCGCAGTGGCCAGTCAGGGCTGGAGAGGGCCATCTTGCCCCTCCCCCCAAGCCCCCACTGCACCTGCCACGGGCTGACCTGGACCTCAAGCTCCTTGTCGTCCATCTGGCACTGGGAAGCATTTCGCCATGGCTGCCCCCGCGGCCCACGTACCCACTGCCCATCAGGCCCACACCTCTTGAAGACGAGGCGGTGCTGCACTGCGGGGGCAGGCTCTGGTCAGCTCCCCGCCCCTGGGCTGAGCCCCCTCTGCCAACCCCCCACATCCCTGCTGTGGTTACCTTTGTGGTGCCAGGGCAGGTACCAGGGGCAGGAGATGTTGGCTGTGGTGTTGGGAGGGGTGTCCGGCCAGCAGGAATATTTGTCAAAGGTTCTATTACAGACCAGCTCTGCAGAGGCGGGGACAGGGTTGCTCCTCAGCAGGGCCTGGCCTGCACAGCCCCCTGTTGTACGCTCTTTGCGCCCCAGAAGGCAGCCTCCCAGATCTCCCTGACCATCCTGCCTGCCCTGGACGCCTCTGTCCAGCCTGATCCTGAGCTCCAGCTCTGCCCGGCCACCTCCCCTCAGATACTCCGCATCTCCACCCAGGGTCTTCCCTCTTCCTAGTGCCCTTCTAGCAGCACTTCCACCTCTGGAGGCTGAACCCCAATTCTGTTGGCATCCTTCTGGGCCCAGCACCGGCCCCCTTCCTCCCCCAAACAATGGCTCGGCCTCCCAGGCAGCTCCTCCCGCCCCAGTGTCTCTCTTTGCACCTGAGTGATCTTCAGAACTTGCCCAGAACGCTGTACCTCAGTCTGCCTGAGCACTCCAGGTAATGGCCCATCTCCTTCCCCCTCACCAGCCCTGGTGCCCTCTGCCTGCCCCTCTCGGTCCACCTCCCCCACACACTGTCTGCCTCCTGGGCCACGAGGCTTTGCTCCATGGGAGGAAAGACGGTGTCCGGGCCGTGGGCCTGAGGGGTGCCCAGCAGCAGGGGAGGGGCACGAAACATCCCAGTTCTGGGGCAGTTCTACCATTTCTTAAATGTCCTGGTCTGTGGCCCTGGGCTAGTCACCAGCTTCTCTATGGCTCAATTTCCTCACCTGTAAATGGTGGGTGGGGGTTGGGGGGACTGCACTCGGGCCGAAGGCGGGGCTCACCAGTTGGGGGGGGCAGCAGGCTCAGGTTGTAGAGACACTGGTCGCCATAGAGCTTCCACTTCTCAAACAGGAAGTCCATCACCTGAGCGGAGGGGGCCTGCGGCTGGGGGTACAGATGGATGGACAGAGGGGACAGGCTGGCGTCAGCATGAGGGGCAGGCAGGCTGGTGGGACAGGGGGACTGGCAGCAGCGCTCACCTGGCAGGCCAGCAGCAGAAGCAGGAGGAGGTGGGGGCAGCGTGGCAGGATGGGGGGCATGCCTCTGGGCAGCTGCCCCCCACATCTGGCTGGGGTTGCACAGCTGGGGCAAAGAGGTCCTCGTAGGTGCACTCTCCTCTGGGGGCTGCTATCAGAGCAGCAGGGTCTGTGCAGGGACACCCAGGAGTAAAGAGGCCCAGCTGGTCTCCGCTGTGATCAGCAGGGTGTCCTGCTCCCCTAAAACCATCCCTCTGAGTCTCCGAATCCTACTAATGAAGTGGGGGCTGGGAGGGAGGGGATGCCAGAAATGGTCACTCTGCCAGTGGCAGGTTGGGGGTCTGGCCCTGCACCTGGGGGTTCTGCCCAGGGTCCTGGGGGCTGCTCCATCTCACAGACCGTGGCTGTCTGTGTGGCGGCTCTGACAGTCCCAGAGCCCCTCTCCTACATGTTGGTTAAGCGGCCCCAGTCCTGCCTGGTACCAAAGATGTCAGAGGAGGGAGCAGCCTCCCTAGCTGCCCAACTCCTCCCTTCGGCTCTTGCTATTTTTCCCACCTATTCTTAGCTCCTGGGAAAGTCAGCATGGCAGGCTGGGGCAGGGTACCAGGACCATCCATCACTTGGTCCCCAGGGGCATGGTTATCAAGGTGACCCCGGGCCAGCTCCCAGACTTGGCAGGGGCCAGGAGTGCCAAGCATATGCTTAGGGTGGTCCCTGTCACATCCATGCCCCCTTGCCCAGGACTGGGGTGTCTAGGTGCTCCCTTGGGCCACGCCCAAGACTCCGGCCGGGCTTCCTGGGTCCCATGGGCCATAGCATGCAGGCAGCTGCAGCGCATTCCTTTGAGATTAGCGCTGCCAGCTGCCGGGGGCTCAGACACAGGACCCCTGCCCTCGTGGTGCCTGCAGGGGGGACCTGAGGTGCCTGGTCCTGTCCGGAGCCTGCACTGGGGGCATCAGCAGCCCCGTAAGTCATCGTGTCACTGCTTCCAGAGTCCGTCTTCTGGTCCACTGAATCCCACAAGGGCAGTAGGAAGGGGATTCCTTTGGGGCCTAGGGGTGGGGCCCCTAGGAACTACTCATGCAAGCCCCCTTAGGGCTGTGGATGGCATCCTGCCACAGAGTGAGCATGTGATGGACCGATGGATGGACAGATGGACGAAACTGGCTGGCTGGAAGGCAGTGCCTGGGAGAAGCCAGGGAGAAGGTGGGGAGGAGGGATGCAGGCTGTGACTGAAGGTGGAGGGTTGCTGGACAACCCTGGATCTCAGCCTCCTCCCATCAGAGTCCAGATGGGCCCTCATTGGCCAACTCACGTGGGCTCCTCTGTGATTCACTCCTCACCCCTAACGGGACCCTGAGATGCCACCACATGGGGTGGGTACCTGGACCATAGCCTGCTGTGGGGCTCCTCACCCTGGCCCTTGGGCCACAGCGCAGGTCAGGCCTGGTGAGGCAGGGCCCAGTAGTGGCTGGTCCCCAGGCCCTGGTCCAGGTGGAGGAGCCAGAGCGGCGGGCCTTCTCAGGGGAGTAGCCCCCAGGCGGGTGGAGGACAAGGGGCAGTTCAGGTGTCCCTAGCCCAAGGGGCCTTATCTCCTGATTCTTATCAAACAGCCCGGTCATCTGCCCTGCCCTTGCCCACCGAGGCCACGGAGCCAGGTGGATGAGGACCACTGTGACCAGCTGCTGGAGGAGGGGAGGTGGCTGGGAAGGTCAGGGAGACAAGGGCAGCCTGGATGGCTAGAGGCTCTGGGGGCAGGGCAAGGGGAGAGTGACAAGGGATGGCTGGGGTGGAGTAGACAGTGGAGATGCAGGCAGGGAACATGGGGAGGAAGGATACTGCCCCCTGCCCAGGGGCCCTGCAGCCGGTGGTGAAGGGAGGATGAAGCTGCGGGGATAGTCCAGTGAGGAGCTCCAAGGCAAAATGTCAGCCCCTCAGAGTCCAGCTGGGGTGTGGTGGCCAGGCTGTGCCTCGACTTTCCCATCTGAAAAGTGGGAGTTCACCTTGCTGACCTCCTAGGGCTGTTAGGAGAACCCAAGGTAGGCAGGGCCACACCCAAGCAGCCTGCCTTCCAGCTAGGGGTCAGTTAGTCTGGGAACCACAGAGAGAAGTTGAGCCCGGGGGTAGAGGGGAGAGAGGGATGGGCTGCCCTGGGGCCCCTCCTTCACTGCCCCTCCGATGGCAGCCAGAGCAGAGGAGTAGGGAGGCCTTTCCATGACCCCTACTCCCATCCCTGGTCTGGTACGTGGGGCTGGGAATCCTTGAAGATTTGCCCCACACAGTTCAGCACCTACAGATCACAAGCTGGTACCCCAGCTCAGAGCAACGGTGGCCCCACGTCCCTAGGGATCAGGGCCTCAGCACCCCCCAACCAATACAAGAGGCAGAGGATGATACCTCTCACTAAGTCTCTGATAGAAACACAAGGGGCAGAAGCAGATGAGGCTCCCATGCCTGTCAGGGGAGTACGGGCAAGATATCTAGACACTTCTCTGAGGACTGGGCAGAGTGTGGGGCTGTGGAACGACTTTCAGCTGTGCAAGGCTGAGGTTCTAAGGTCCCTGCCCTGAGCACCCAGGTGTGAGGCTGCCGCCACAGGAGCGGGGGACGTTGCAAGGCCCAGTTCTGGTCCCGGGACCAAGGGTAAATAATTCAACTTCTCAGAGCCTCGGTTTCCCTACTTGAAAAGTCCCTGCCTCCTCAACAACATGGAGGACAATGAGATGTGCCGCTCGACGGGAAGGACAGATTATCACGTGCAGGCCCCTCCCTTCCGTGGGGGACACTGAAACCCCAGAGGCAGCCTGCCAGCCCCAGGGATAAATATCTGGGGTGCGGAGGTGCCGCTCCAAGCCTCCCATTGGCCTTGGCGTCAGGGCTGCCGTCTTCCACCTTATTACCCTCCCCGGCGGGGGGAGGCGGGGGACTACCGGCCAGGGACCAAGCCTTCTCCCTTCATGGACCTGGAGGCTTCGCTCCCTCTCTGGCCCTGGACTGCACCTGCCCAGCACAGATAGCTCAGGATCAGAGACTCTGGTGGAGTGGGAAGGAGGGCCAGCTTTCCTCCGGCCCCAGCCCACCCCCTCCTCTCTTTCCCAGCCCCCGCTCTCCACCACGGGCTGGCTGGCCGGTGTTCTGTCTCCCCGCCTGGCAGAACACACCACTCCTGGGTGCTCAAAGCTCAGCTGTTTCTCCAGTTTCCCCTGGGGATGCCCCAGGACTCCCAGACCTGCAGCTGGGGGAGGGGCCCCCAGGATGGGTGGATCTCCATGGAGGAGAGTGGGGCGCTGGTCACCCCAGCTCCTCCCAGGATCTGAATAGGTGTGGTTGAGGCCTGCCAGCCTCTGATGGGTATGGGGGTGGGGGGTGTTTGTGAAACCAGAGCAAGTAGCGGAAGGTCATGGCCCCAGGGCGGGATCAGGGGCCACAGGTTGTTGACAAAGCCTGATTCCTGCGTCCTCCTCCCACTCTGTGGGGGCAGGGCGGCCCTGGATGTGGGCCAGGGTGCTACTCCCCCACCAACCCTCATCCCCCAGCACAGAAGGGCCGAAAACAGCCTGGACAGGTCCTCGGAAGATGCGGGCGCCCAGACCTCAGGAGTCAGTCCGTTTCTGGTGGGGGCAGAAATCCTGCGGCCCAGAAGTGTGAGTGGGGGCCGCCGGAGAGGAAGGAGCAGGCAGGGCAGTGACCGGCCCTCCCTGCGGATCAAAGTGACAAGTGTAGGCTCCGCGCATGACGCCCCTCGGCCCCTCCGGGGAAACCCGGGTAACCAAGATACTGCTGGAGAGCTTTGGGAAGCAGGGGCCAGCTGGAGGGAAGCAGGGCTGCCCCCCGCGCCTCTGGGGGTGTCTCCGAGGTTCTGTGTATGCGCGGGGCGGGGGGGGGGGCGGGGAAGCGGGGGTGCTGGAGGGAGGAGTCGGGAGCGGAGATGGGCAGCAGGACAGCGCGCCTGGCGCTCACAGACACCCCACCCTTTTCCCCGAGACGCGCTCCCCAGGGAGGAGAGGACGGGGGAAGCGCTGAGACCCCCAACTTTCTCGATAGTGCGGAACCAGGTTGACCGAGCTGGAAGGGCGCATCCTGGGGTTGGGAACGGGGTGTCCGACGGCGATGAGGACGGCGACACCCGGGGCCCGAGACCGCCCACCTAAGATAGGGGTCCACGCCGGCCAGTCCCGCGCTCCCGCCTTCGGCCCCCGGCCGGGAACGTGTTCTCGAGCCTGGCTCAGGTGCTCACCGCGCGCCGCTCCGGCCGCTTCGCGATTCCCGTAGTCCTCCGCGCGCACGGGTTAGGGGCCGGCCGCCGCTCGTCTCCACGGCGCTGCCAGGTCAGGGTCGGCGCCGGCTCCGCGCCCGCGCCCCGCGCCCCGCGCCCCGCGCCAGCCTCTAGCAAACTTTCCGGCGGCTACGCTCCGCGGCGGCGGAGGGAGAGGAGGAGGGGGCGGGGGCGGGGCGGGAGCGGCCCGAGGGTCCCCGCCCGCGCCTCCGCCCTCCTGCCGCGCCTCGGGGAGCGACTGCGGGCCCGGGAGCCCCTGCCCGCAGACCCCTCCCCGCGCACCCGTGCCCGACTCCTGCCTTGCGGACTCCTACCCCACGGGGCCCTCCCCGCGGACCCCGCCCGGCAGAACTCCCAACCCAGAGCTCACTCGGCAGACCCCCGCCCGGGCGAACCGGGCCGGCAGACGGCAGCTCCCCGCGGGGACAGCAGCGGTGGATGGACAGGTGCGGTGTGTGGCGGGCGCGCGGCCGGGCGTGGGGGCTGTGACTCCACGCCCCTTCCTCTCGTCTCCTCCGCGTTCCCGGGCCCTCACAGCTTCTTTCCCGGGTGCTGATTGTCGGAAGGACTGACCCCTCACTTAACCCCGCACCGTGGCTCCTAGGCGACCCTCCCACCGCGCCGGAGTGGAGTGGGGGGCCAAGGCGGGGAAGGGCGGCCCCTGGGGTGCCTCTTTAAGCCCGAGGGTACCGCGCCATCTCCCTTAAGCACCCTCCAGCACCGTTCATCCAACAGCACAACCCCTCCCTCCGGGACCCCCCCCCCCCGCCCCACACACCCCAGCAGTCAGCCCCCAGTGACCGCAGGGTCACCAAATCTCATGCACACTTTGGGGCCTCATCTTTCCTGGCCTTTCAGTATCTGGGGACATGGATGGTCATGCCCTCCTTCTGGAAAGTTCTCCCATGGCTCTGGCTTCCAGGCTGGCGTTCCCACCTCCTTCTCTCTGCATTCCCCTCCACTTTCCCTTGGACAGTTCCTAATGTTCCCACTGCCAGATGCCCAGGACCCCACCAGGACCCCTCTCCCCTGACCCGTTCCCATCTCCTGAATGTACTTCCTCTGCCCACCCACCTGCTGGACTCCTGGCAGGGATCTTGAGGTCTCCAGTGCATCACCAAATCCTGATTCTCCCTCTCGCATTTCTCTGGAATCTGTCTGGGCTACCTCTCCACTGTCAACCACTGTCTGGCCACCATCACCCTGGGATGCCCTCCCTGGCCCACTGGGTCAGCTCTTTTGTTAGATGCTGTCCTTTGTCTTTGGGGCCCTTCTCCCTACTGCTGTTTTGGGGGACATTGGAACCCGTGGTTCTCCCCTACCCATGGCTCCCCCCTCCCTCCAGCCCCCAGAGCAGAGCTGAAGTTGGTCCCAGCACCCTGTGACATACCCACAGGTAGCTGGTGCTTGGTAACCTGCCCTGCCACTGTCTGAAGGCTCAGGAGGAGGGGCATTTCTGGGGGTGCCCTCCAGACCCCCATTCTTACCAGCCCACCTGGAGCCCTGTCCCCAGAGCAGCCTGTTTTGGTTCAGGCAGTCGCCAGAAGACAAAGGTCAGAAGCAAAGGTCAGAAAGTCTGGGCTGCTTGCATAGGGCCGAACGCGCTGGTGCTGGATGCAGGTGCTGGGGGAGGGGAGCCTTCCGAGATCCTCCTCCCCCCTTCCCTTGCACCCCTCTTCCAGCTCTCCTCCCACTTTTCTTGGGGCAGGGCACCCGTACGGGCAACAGAGGTCTGCGTAGGTGCCCCCTACTCTCCCTACAGCTGTGATCTTGGGGTCTTGCTTGTGATCCGGGTGGGCTCCTGCCTGTGAGCAGGGTCACTGACACCACGCTGGGTGGCTGTGAGGCCTAGGGGAGAAGCTGCAGGTTCTTCCCAGAGGTGGGATGAATCTGAGGAGCTGGGAGGTCATCCTGCTGTGTGACCTTCAGAGAGGCCCTTCCCTCTCTGGAACTTATTTTCCTGAGGAAATTCTGGTTGGGTGGAGGCCCAGCAGTCTGGGGGAGGGGCTGGGTGGCCCGAGTTGGGTTCTAGCAGGAAGAGATGTGAAAGAATAAATGTAGAGTTTATTCATAAATGTATGAAATGGGGGGGGCATACTTGAAATGTGTGGACACAGTGGGGAGCAGAAGCGGGAGGGAGAGGGAAGAGATGGAGGAGGGGGTGCCTTCCTGGGCTGGGCCACCTTTATTTACATAACTGAATTCATAAGACATAAATAGAGCAGAAACTGGGAATGAAGGGGGCTGGGCCTTCCCACGGAGCATTGGAGGTCTGGGAAGTGAGGAAGGGGTCTGTCCATCACTGGGTCCCTGAGGGTCCCGATGGGGGTGGCACCCTGGAGGTGTGCTGACTCCTGTGTGCCAGGGCAGGCCGGGGTTGGGGGCTGCCCTCCACAGCCACAGGAGTGCTGTTCCGTGTGTCTGCGCTGTGGGCTCTGAAGAGTACACCAGCAGAGCTCAATTCAGGCATCTGGCTGAGTGTCATGAACTGGTACTGCGCACAGAGCCTGGCAGGGAGAACCAGACACCCCAGCATCGAGTTCTGGGCGGGAGATGTTGATAAGTGGCTAAGAAAGAGGTGGCCAGACTGGGTGGTGCTGGGCAGAAACCCAGGGCAGAGGGACCCCCCGGCGCATCAGGACCCAGAAAATGTGGAGCTGCAGGAAAGGATTCAGGGGGAAAAGAGATGGTGCCCCCAGACAGAGCTGCTGTTAATGTCGCAGGGTGGTTCCTTTCAGGTCTCTTTACTGTTGCTTTTTTTAAATTAATTAATTGTTTTTGGCTGCGTTGGGTCTTCATTGCTGCGTGCGGGCTTTCTCAAGTTGCGGTGAGCAGGGGCTACTCTTCGTTGCGGTGCACAGGCTTCTTATTGCAGTGGCTTCTCTTGTTGCGGAGCACGGGCTCTAGGTGCGAGGGCTTCAGTAGTTGTGGCACGCGGGCTCAGTAGTTGTGGCGCATGGGCTTATTTGCTCCGCGGCATGTGGGATCTTCCTGGACCAGGGCTCGAACCCGTGTCCCCTGCACTGGCAGGCAGATTCTTTTTTTTTTTTTAATTTATTATTTATTCATTTATTTAGTTTTTGGCTGCATTGGGTCTTCGCTGCTGCACACAGGTTTTCTCTAGTTGCTGAGAGCTGGGGCTACTCTTTGTTGCGGTGCACGGGCTTCTCATTGCGGTGGCTTCTCTTGTTGCGGAGCACGGGCTCTAGGCGCGTGGGCTTCAGTAGTTGTGGCTCGCAGGCTCTAGAGAGCAGGCTCAGTAGTTGTGGCACACAGGCTTAGTTGCTCCGCAGCATGTGGGATCTTCCTGGACCAGGGCTTGAACCTGTGTATCCTGCGTTCGCAGGCAGATTCTTAACCACTGCGCCACCAGGGAAGTCCCCTACTGTTGCTTTTGATAGAGTTTTGTGTCCAGCTTTCCCAGCATAGCTGGTAACATAAGCATTTCCCCATCTTAATAAGAGGTCTTCTCAACACCATGGTACCTGGGTACTTAGTATTCTATTGTGTGGATATGTCAGACTTTACTCAACCATTCACAGGCTATAGGAATCAGAAAAGGGAACAACCCAAAGCCCCAGCGAATGGGCACTAAGCTGCATCCTGGTGCCTCGCTCAGACATTCCTGAGAAACTGAGAACCAATGGAAAAGAGGACACTGGATGAAACAGAGCTAATACAGAGACCAGCTAATAATGAAAGAGTCCTTGTGAAATTTAAAAAAAGAATCTAAAAACTTAAAAATTTAATAGAAGGATTGAAAGAACGAGTTGAGGAAATCTCACAGAAGAAAGAACAAAAATCTGAGAGACAGAAACTAGGAAAGCGAAGATAAGAGATGGTGGAGGATCTGTGCAGAAAGCCTAGCACTTGAGGGACAGAGTTTCCAAAATGAGATCAGAGGAGGAGGAGACAACTGTGAACAAATAATACAGAGCTCTTCCCAGAACCTCTGTAGTGGAAAAGCCGCCAAGCGGCCAGCACAGTAAAAACAGCAAACCAGCTAACGGATTCAAAAACTCCACCACGTTGCATCATCATGAAGTTTCAAAGTCATCAGAATAAAGAGAAGATACTGAAAGTTTCTAGAGTGTGAACGTAGGTCTCCCGGAGAGGGCACTGCTCAGCGTGGCATAAGACCTGTCGCCAGCAGCCAAGCGAGCCACATTCCCAGGGACAGGACTTCTCACCTCACATCCTCTCTCCAGGCCCACCATCCTCCAGGTCGTGCTGCAGGTGCTAGGGCAGAACAGGACATTTCCAGACACCAGAGGACTCTTACTTCCCACACAGCTCTTTTTAAGAAGCTCGAGGTTGAGCCACCCAGCATGGAGCGGGTGCCATGCCAGTCAAGAAGATACTGGATTTTGAAGGCTTAGTACAAAAACAGAACGTAGGGCTTCCCTGGTGGCGCAGTGGTTGAGAGTCCGCCTGCCGATGCAGGGGACACGGGTTTGTGCCCCGGTCCGGGAAGATCCCACATGCCGCGGAGCGGCTGGGCCCGTGAGCCATGGCCGCTGAGCCTGCGCGTCCGGAGCCTGTGCTCCGCAACGGGGGAGGCCACAACAGTGAGAGGCCCGCGTACAGCAAAAAAAAAAAAAAAAAAAAAAAAAAAAAACAGAATGTAAAGTATCAGGAATTGTGTGTGCTGGTCACATGTTGAAGGGATCCTCTTCCTGACAAATTGGTTTAAATAAAAGGTATTACTAAAGTTAATTTCACCTGTTCCTTTTCCTTTTTAAAAAAATTTTATTTATTTTGTTTATTTATTTTTGGCTGCATTGGGTCTTCATTGCCGTGCGTGGGCTTTCTCTAGTTGCAGTGAGCAGGGGCTACTCTTTGTTGCGGTGCGTGGGCTTCTCACTGCGGTGGCTTCTCTTGTTGTGGAGCACCGGCTCTAGGCACGTGGGCTTCAGTAGTTGTGGCACATGGGCTCAGTAGTTGTGGCTCGCGGGCTCTAGAGCGCAGCCTCAGTAGTTGTGGAGCCTGGGCTTAGTTGCTCCACGGCATGTGGAATCTTCCCGGGCCAGGGCTCAAACTCGTGTCCCCTGCATTGGCAGGTGGATTCTTAACCACTGTGCCACCAGAGAAGTCCCCCCTTTCCTTTTTAAATGTGGATACAAAATATTTGAAATGACTCGTTGGTTCACAGTTGTGCTGCGTAATATTTCTGTTGGGCGGCGCCCTCTAAAAACACCAAGAGACTGTATAAATAAGGAAATGTAATAACAGCCCCCACCCCCCTCCCCCGGGCTGCCCACTGACCCTTCCACCAACAAAATGTGCCCAACTGCGGTGTGAATGCAGATCATTAGGCCTCTGGATTGAAGGGGGGCGGAAGGGGTCAGAAGCAGGTGGGAGGGCCCGTCTCTGGTTGGGGTGCCAGGATGTCGGGATAATGCTGAACAGTGCAAATCAAGACCGATTCAAACATCGATTGAGCCCCTGCAATGTGACAGGCACTGTTCTGGGTGCTGGGAGACAGAGGGCAGCTGACATCTTAGCAGAAGGAGGCAGACGATACACAACCCAACAGATCGGTGTATTCCTACTGCAACGTGAGGTTCTGTTGAGGGCTGTGAAGAAAATACAGCAGGTGAGGAGATAGAGTGAAGAATGTGGCTACTGTAGATAGTTTCTTCTTAAAGTCCCGGCTGTTCCCAGACCTTGCCCAACCCTCCCCGCAGAACTCCCACTGCCCTGAATTGGGTGTTTCTCTCTCAGTTTTTCATACTTCTGTTAAACGAATGTAGGAATGATTCATGATATCCACGGCATGTTCTTTTTTTTTCTTTTTTTATTGAAGTATAGTTGATTTACAATTCCGTGGCATGTTCTTAAAGCACCGGGTCTGATATATCTGCTCTTGTGCTCAGCAATGTGCTTTCGGGCTGCGTTTATGCTGACCCAGGTGGCTCTGGTCTGTTTATTTGAAAAGAAATTTATTTTTGAAGTATAGTTGGTTTACAGCGTTGTGCTAGTTTCAGGTGTACAGCAAAGTGATTCAGTTATATCTATACCTGTATGCTTTTTCAGATTCCTTTCCATTGTAAGTTATTACAAGATACTGAATATAGCTCCCTGTGCTATGCAGTAGGTCCTTGTTGTTTATCTTTTTTATATATAGTATCTTTTCTATATGTAGTACTGTTGATCCCAAACTCCTAAATTTATCCCTTACCACCCTGATTCCTTGATTATTTAACTGCATGATATTCCAGCGTCCAGGGAAAACCCACCTGCTTTGTTCATGTTTCTGTTGGAGGACATTTGGCTTTCTTCCTCCCTGTCCCTCTTTGACCTTTTTTTTTTTTTTTTTTTTTTGCGGTACGCGGGCCTCTCACTGCTGTGGCCCCTCTCGTTGCGGAGCACAGGCTCCGCACGCGCATTCTCAGCGGCCATGGCTCACGGGCCCAGCCGCTCCGCGGCACGCGGGATCCTCCCGGACCGGGGCATCGGCAGGCGGACTCTCAACCACTGCGCCACCAGGGAAGCCTCTCCCTGTTCCTCTTTTCCTTTCTTGTTTTGACCATGACAATAGAGCTGCAAGGAACATTTCGGGACAAGCCTTTGGTGCATGCAGGGGGCAGGGTCTCTCCCGGGGAGGGGTGCTGTGAACTGCTGTGCTATCAGGGGGTGCACATCTTCACATCTTCAGCCTCACTAGATATTGACCAATTGTTTTTGGAAATGATGAGCCCATTCACGGTCCCAGCAGCAGGGTTTAAGAGTTCCCGTACATACACTCACTAACACCGTATTTTATTTTCAAATGCACATATGTATTAATTTCATAGCATGTGTTAAAAGTCAGGTTTATTGAGACATGATATACTCTTGAAAAATGTACAATTGAATGAGTTTCGACAAATATATAGTCATGTAACCACCACAGACAAGATACAGAACATTTTTGTTGCCCCCAAATTCCCTCAGGACCCCGTGTAGTCTGTCCTCCCCCCGCAGGCCCCTGGCCATCACCCACCTGATTTCTCTGCCTATAGATCTGCCTTTCCCAGAATACATACAAATGGATTATGTAGCCTTTTGTACCTGGCTTCTCACTTACTGCGAAGCTTCTGAGATCCATCCGTGATGCAGCTTGTAATAATGGTTCCTTCTGTTGATTGCTGAGTCCTGCTCCCCCGGATGGGTGGCCCGAGGTTTGGTGGTTCGTCCAGTTGGTGGACATTTGGGCTGTTCCCAGCTTTTGGCATAGTGAACTCTTCTGCTCTGAACGGTTGTGTGCAGATCTTTGTGTGGACACGTGTTTTCCTTTCTCCTGAGGAAACACCTCGGAGTGGGACTGTGGTTCCCAGGCCCTTGACTAACTTTATAACAAACCGCCAAGCTCTTGTTCTGAGCAGCTGCACCGTCCTGCGTCCCCCCTCCCCGCCTCGACCCCTCGGCTCTCTCGGGATCTTCAGGATTTTTGGTTGTTGATTCTGATTTTTTAGCCATTCCACTACATATATAGTGGTATCTCATTGTGGTTTTGGTTTGCATTTCCCCAAAAACTAATGATGGTCAACATCTCTTCATGTGATTCTTTGCTGTCTGTATGTCTTCTTTTATGAATCACCTGTTCAAATCTATTGCTGATTAAAAACTGGCTTTTTAGGGCTTCCCTGGTGGCGCAGTGGTTGAGAGTCCGCCTGCCAATGCAGGGGACGCGGGTTCGTGCCCCGGTCCGGGAAGATCCCACATGCCGTGGAGCGGCTGGGCCCGTGAGCCATGGCCGCTGAGCCTGCGCGTCCGGAACCTGTGCTCCACAACGGGAGAGGCCACAACAGTGAGAGGCCCGCGTACTGCAAAAAAAAAAAAAAAAAAAAAAAAATTGGCTTTTCAAAAAATTACTTATACATTCCAATACAAGACCTTCACCAGATACATGTTTTGTAAATATTTTCTCCCGTTCAATGGCTTGCTCTCCTACTTTCTTTTTTTTTTAATTTTTTACTTATTTATATTTGGCTACGTTGGGTCTTTGCTGCTGTGCATGGGCTTTCTCTAGTTGCGGCGAGCGGGGGCTACTCATTGCAGTGCGTGGGCTTCTCATTGCGGTGGCTTCTCTTCTTGTGGAGCATGGGCTCTAGGCACACGGGCTCAGTAGTTGTGGCACGTGGGCTCAGTAGTTGTGGCTTGCGAGCTCTAGAACGCAGGCTCAGTAGTTGTGGTGCACGGGCTTAGTTGCTCCGTGGCATGTGGGATCTTCCTGGACCAGGGCTCGAACCCGTGTCCCCTGCATTGGCAGGCAGATTCTTAACCACTGCACCACCAGGGAAGTCACTCTCCTACTTTCTTTATTTATTCTTTTTTTTTTTTTTTCTGCACGCGGGCCCCCCACTGCTGTGGCCTCTCCCGCCACGGAGCACAGGCTGCGGACGCGCAGGCTCAGCGGCCATGGCTCACGGGCCCAGCCGCTCCGCGGCATGTGGGATCTTCCCGGACCGGGGCATGAACCTGTGTCCCCTGCACCGGCAGGCGGACTCCCAACCACTGCGCCACCAGGGAAGCCCAGATGTCTTTTCTTTTTTATGAGATTATCTTTTGATTTGTCTTTCTTAGTCTATTGCTGTGCTGAATTATACTGATTTTCAAATGTTTACCAACCTTGCATTCCTGGGATACATTTCACTTGGTCAAAAATATTATCCTTTTTATATATTTCTGGGTTAGATTTGCTCACATTTTATTAAGGATTTTTGCATCTGTGTTCATTAAGGATTTTAGTGTGTAATTTTATTTTCTTGTAATAAAGTTGTCTGGCTTTGGTATCAGGATGATACTGGCCTCATAAAATGAGCTGGAAAGTACTCCTTCCTCTTCTGTTTTCTGGAAGTCTGTATAAAATTGGCATTATTACTTCCTTAGATGTTGGTGGAATTCACTGGTGAAGCATCTGGGCCTGGAGCTGTCTTTTTGTAGGAAGGCTTTTAACTACACATCAATTTTTAAAATAGACATAATGCTATTTCCCTAGATATTGGCCCATTGCTATTTGAAATTATTATGCCGATTTTTAGTACCACTAGCAGGATTTAAGGGTTTCTGCTGTGGGAATTCCCTGGTGGTCTAGTGGTTAGGACTCTACCCTTTCGGGATCTCAGTTCCCTGACCAGGGATTGAACCCAAGCTACAGCCGTGAAAACCCGGTATCCTAACTACTAGGCCACCAGGGAACTCTCAGTATTTTCTTAAAGTAAAGCAAAAGGGTGCTGGGTCACAGCTGGTGGAATTGTGTCTGGGATGGGGTGGACCCTTCCTGCTGGGGCAGCTCAGAGCCGAGGTCCCTCCTCCCAGGTGTTCATTGTCATTCCTTCCTGACCAGCCGGCTCCTCCTCCCCTGATCTTGATTTTTTTTTTTTTTTAACATCTTTATTGGGGTGTAATTGCTTTACAATGGTGTGTTAGTTTCTGCTTTATAACAAAGTGAATCAGTTATACATATACATATGTTCCCATATCTCTTCCGTCTTGCGTCTCCCTCCCTCCCACCCTCCCTATCCCACCCCTCCAGGCGGTCACAAAGAAACTCCTGCAGGTGGCCTTCACTGGCCCTGCTGCTCTCAGGCCTCAGCAGCCTTCCTGGGCTCCACTGCCACGGTCCTGGCTTGTCACTACTGAGCCCCACTCCAAGCGCATCCGCTCGCACAACCACGAGCCCCCCGCCATCCGGCTAAGACTGCCCCTCACGCGGACCTCCTCTGCCTCTTGGACGCCATGGCCACTCTACTGCTGACAGGGACCCCTCACCCCGCCACCAAACTCCCCTCCAGCCTCCATCTGTGTCTTCAAGATAAACTGAGGCTCTGGTGGCCACTGTGCACATGGGCCGTGCCCAGACCCCACCCCCAGAGGGCAGGTGGCGTGCTCAAAGGTGTTGGGGAGCCGGGGACAGGGAGAGGCCAGGCCCCCCATGACCAGCCACAGCCATCCCCAAGTCTAGACAGCCTCTGGGGCACCCAGGACCTGTCCCCACTCACTGCCCATCTCCTGGGAGCGTCAGCTCACCCGCCAGTGTTTACCCGGCTCCTCCGCAGATCAGGCTCGGGGCCAGCCCCACCTACACGCCCTCTGAATTCTCCCAACCAGTGGGTGGTGAGGGGGCATCTGGCCTCTTTCAGAAAAGGTAAACGGAAGAACTCAAGCCTGCCGAAGACCCTTAGCCGAGGGTGGGGGTGGTGGAAGCCCAGAGCCCACGTCTTGACCAAATGGGACACTGGGCCTGGAAACCAGTCTCTGTGCAGGGCTGGGGTCCCCACTTCCATTTTATAGATGGGGAGCCCGAGGCTCTGGAGGTGAAGTGGCCGGTCCAGGGCCTTCAGCCCCCTGCAGCCTGTCCTGGGGAGGGGCCCTGGTCCCGGCTTGCACAAAGCAGGGCTGGACTGCGGGGTGCAGCATCCTCCCCCCACGGCCGTCGTTCTCTCCCCGAGTGACCCCCACCCTCTGAGTCCTGGCCTCTTGTCTCGCCAGCTGCCTCTCACCCTGAGCCACCATCAAGGTTGTTAGGCTGAGCAACGTCACATTAGGTGGCATCCAGCGCGGCTCAATCAAATCAAGCCACGTAGAGGGACGGCAGCAGCAGGAAGGGGCCCTAGGGCCACCAGCCTAGATGGGGCCAGGCTTGGGTCAGCGACAAGCAGCGGGCTTGGGGGCTGGGCAGCATTGCCCGGGAGGCCAGGGGACAGGTGGACAGGTGGTGCTTGGGCACAGAGGGGCAGCATGGCAGGCGGCCCCTGACCCAGGAGCTCAGGGTGATGGGGGCAGACAAGCCCAGGCCCCCATCTGGGATATCAGGGCAGGATGCGGAGCACAGGTGAGGTGGGAGCAGAAGAGGCACGGCCCCCAGGGCTCCTGAAGAATGAGCCAGGCCAGATGGGACCAGGGAGCGGGGGTGTGTGACAAGGAGGCTGGGAAGGACAGGGAGGGGTCCCTCAAGGCTGGGGGCCAGGATGTAGGCAGTTAAGCCTGGAATTTTGCTTGAGTCGGACTTGCCCAGAAGCACAAGCACATATGGGTTGTTCTCACTTCTTCCCACCATATCGTGTCCTTACAACCTTCGATGGCTCCCCTGTGCCCCCAGGACTGAGTCTTCTCCCAGTGATGCACAGACGGCCCACAGGCTGGCCTGGCTGGCTTTCGTCAACTGGCTTGCCCTGTTCTTTTTTTTTTTTTTTTTTTTCCCTGTTCTTGTGTCACCCACTCCTCCGGCTGGCCCCAGAGCTCACTTGCGCCTGCCCATCTGTGCCACGGACTTCCTGAAGAAAAATCTAATGGCTTCTCTGAGTGATGGATTCAAACCCTGAGAAGTGGGAATTGGTGGAACCCTGGGGCAAGGAAGCTGGGGTTTACCCACAATTCCCATCCCTCAGGGGCTGCTGGTGATAGGGTTGTGACGGCTGCTCTCCTGGAGTGGACTGGCCTAGGCAAGCTTTGTCTCTGGTGTTGGAGAGATACGGGGGCAACAGAAATTTTAAGGATCAGACATTGACCAGCCTGAGGCCTTGAAGAAAGTTCAGGTCATCCAGTAGCAATTCAGGGCTGCAGTGAGATCCAGGGGCCCCTGTTACCAGCTGAATTGCATCCCCCCTAAAATGTGTATGTTGAAGTCCTAAACCCTAGCACCTTGGGATGAGACTGTATTTAGAGATAGGGCTTTTACAGAAGTAATTAAGGTAAAATGAGGCCATTAGAGTGTGCACTAATCCAATCTGACTGGTGTCCTTATAAGAAGAGGAGATTAGGACACAGACACACACAGAGAGACGACCATGTAAGGACACAGGGAGAAGGCGACACACCCAGGAGAGTCCTCAGGAGGAGCCAGCCTGCTGACGCCTTGATCTCAGGCATCCAGCGTCGGGACTGTGAGTTGATAAGACGCTGTAGTTTAAGCCACCCAGGCTGTGTACCCGCCGTGGCAGCCCCAAGACATTCACACAGCCACCATGCAGCACAGAGAGTCACAGCCCCTAAAGCTGGAGGGCAGGTTTGCTGGAAGTTGGGCCAAAGACTTGATCCTGGGGGGGTGGGGAAAAGGAAAGGATGGTTGTGCTTCGCCATCTCCTGGGCCATAGTAGAGGGTGGACCCCATGACCCAGACGGGGTATCAGGGTGGAAGCCCCCAGCCCCGGAACTCAGATCCCCCCAAAACTGCTGGCAGCAGAAGTGGCCACAAACCTGGTTGGAGGAGACCAGCCTCCTGCTGCCCGGGCTGTGCAGACCTCACCTGAGGCAGATGTCCTTTCCAAGATCTGCCTGCCTCCCCTCCAGGCCCCTGACAAGTCATGACGGGTGACTCTCTTGTGACCTGACTGTGGGCGGCGATGGCTTATTCTCCAGGTAGCTGTGGCCAAGCAGGCTTGCACCCGCAGGACCCCGGAGAAGGGAAAGTGGATATTCAGGATCTGGAGTGGGGAGTGGAACTGGGCTGGGGAGGGGGGAGTTATTGATGTGGGGCGTTTTCCAAATCCTGGCAAGGATGCCTGAAATCTGTCCTCACATGCTGCTGGAATGGCTCCTGGGAGTTTGGGGATGACAGAGGCTGGGGAAACGAGGAGGGCTGGGCGGTGTATTTGCAAGAGAACCTGCAGCTGATGGAGAAAGCCCTGGGAGGGAGCTTCCAGGCCCCCATGGCTGTCACATCCTTAGGTCCTTGCTGGTTGCTGGCTGGACACAGCGGCTCCTTCCTTGGGGCCTGAGCAAGATGGCAGCCACAGTCTTTAATCTCCAATCTCACAAGGGACGTCCCGTCACTTTGTCACCTTCTATTTGTCAGAGGCAAGTCACTGAGTCCAGTCTGCACTCAGAGGAGAGGACTTCATGAGGGCATGGATGCCGGGGGAGGGTCCTGGGGCAGCTTAGAGGAGCCCCCTCAGGGAGTGGGGGTGGGCAGCCGGTGACGGCATTGCTTCACTTTTATCCCCTAAAAAGGTCAAGGGTGGGTGACCCCTCCCTGACACTCCAGACCAAGCCTGGACTCAGGAGAGAGGAGACCACTCAGATCTCTCCAGCGCTGCACATGAGGGTCTGAGCTGACCCTGAATCCAAGACACCAAGGTACTATGAGGCCTCTGTGTTAGGTGGGGGATTCCAGAGTCTTAAAGACTTAAGACACAGGCACCTCAAAAAGTTAGACGTGGAATCACCATGTGATCCAGCAAGTCCACTCCTGGGTATATTCCCAAAAGAACTGAATACAGGGGCTCGGACAGATATTTGTACGTTCACGTTCATAGCATCACTATTCACAACAGCCAAAAGGTGGAAACAACCCAAGTGTCCATGGATGGATGAATGGATAAACAAGATGTGGTCCATCCAGGTAATGAAATATTATTCAGTCTTAAAAAGGAAGGCAATTCTGATACCTGCTGCAACACGGATGAACCTTGAGGACATGATGTTCAGTGAAATCAGCCAGTGACTGAAGAACAGTCCTGTAGGATCCACTAGTATGAGGGACCCAGAGTAGTCGGATTCACAAAGACAGAAAGTAGGATGGAGGTTGCCAGGGGCTGGGGAAGGGGTTGATGGGGAGTTAGTGTTTAATGGGGACAGAATTTCACTTGAGGAAGATGAAAAGCGTCATCTGGAGATGGTGGTGGTGGCTGCACAACCATATGAATAGGCTTAATACCACTGAACTGTACACCTGAAGTGGTGAATTTTATTATATATAATTTATTACATTTACTATATATCTATATTATGTGTTAGATTTTATTGTATTTTACCGCAATAAAAAATTTTTAAGTCTTAAGATGCAGGGGGTGGTGCCCATCATACCCACTGTTTAATTCCTGGGCACGACCGCTGCCAGCACCCGCGGAATCACGGATGAACGTGAGCTCCACCAAGCGGGAGCCTGAGCACAGCGGCCGAGCAGGCTTGCTCCTTCCTCAGCCTCCGCTGCGTCTTGCAGACACCACCTGGGGAGCGTGCTCCCCTGTGTGTCCTCATCAGAGGGGAAGCGGCGCGTTCCCCTGAAGCAGGCTCACCGCTGCCCCAGGGCCCTGTCTCTGCTCCTGCTGCTGCCGACTCTAATACTTGGAAACAGGGAAGATGTTTCTGGTTGTGAGTTGCTGGAAACTCAACTAACTGGCTGGAAGGATAAATGGATGGGAAGACAAAATGCTTTAGGGTCCAACCTGACCCTGACCCTGACCGGGGCCTGGTGGACCCCCTGGAGGGGACGGCCTGCAGAGCCCACAGTGACCAGGCCTCCAGGGGTGACGGGTTCTGGGGCTGAGCCTGGACATCAGGACCTGTTGTGGGAAGTGGCCCCCCCAGGGTGCAGGGTGTTCCTAGAGAACTAATCACTGCTGCTAGGCGTGACCCCTGCAGTGGCCCTGGGTGGCAGTGTAAGCAATGATGGCTGGTCCTCCAATTCCCCTCACTGGGGGTTCTCAGTGTTGGGTGCTGGGAGAGAGGGAGCCCCACAGGGGTCCTGGGCTTCCTGGTCACCCTCATAGGGTCTGGAAAATAAAGCTGGGCCCAGTTGGCTTGTGTGAGGAAGGACCTGGTCGCCCACAGGGCAGGAGAGGTGGGTTGGAGGCTGAAGGGCAGGGTGCAAAGACCTGAGGGGGGGCCACCCTGGACACTTGACCAGGCCCCTCTCAGCACCCTTCCACTGCACCCTGCGTCCAGTACCCCCAGGGCCTGCGGTAATGGCTTCCCTCTGCAGCACCCTCTCCTTCCAGCCTTCCAATGTCCCACCTGAGCCCCACCATCACACCCCCAAAATTATTCACCAAAGGAAGCCAGAGCCTTCTTTCTACACTCTGCCCCACAACCAGCTGGGGTCCTGCCCCTGCTGCAGAATCCCCACTGTCCCCAGCAGGAATGAGAACAGACAGATACTCCTGGTGGGACACACTGGCCACAGGGTCTGGCCTCGCCCCCTTCCATCTTCCCCAGACAGCTCTCAGAGCATACTGAATGGCTCTGTGCTCTCCCCGCAGTCACCCAGCTGGCCCTTCCAGGCCCGATCACAGCATGCTGTGAGCCCTCCTGGGTTGCCCCGGCACCCTGCCTGCCTGCCACGCCCCCGTCGTGGGTCTGGCTCTGGTGTCTGCATCCTCTCTCCCATCAGCCCAGTAGCCTGCACTGGGTGCTGGCGATGCTGGTGGACTGTCTGGCCCTGGACCTGGGTCACACCCCTCTCCCCAAGGCTGGCTGAGTTCCGGGAAGGCCACGGGTATGTATGGAGGAAATGTTGCCCCGAAGCCTGAGTTCTCCTGCCGCCTGAGCCCGGCCGCCCTCTCTCTGAAGCCCCTGGGTTCCACCCTGTGCAGGTGGCTTAGATGGGATCTGGACCCTGGCATTTTGGAGTTTTGTACTTTCCAGACCGTTCTTGTTCCTGGAAAACATTCCAGCCAACTTTTCCTTTGGTTGCCCCCCTTCACCCTGGAATGCAGCCTGGCATAGGGAAGCCCCCGCCTGGTGGCTGCCAGGCAGCATCCCTGTCACTGGGCCACACACTTTTCTGTCACCACCTCGCCCAGCCCAACCTGCCCGCACCTCTGGCTCCCAGCCCTCCTGACTGTCAGTGTCACCAGGCTGCCAACCAGCGGCCACTTGGGGAATGTCCAGCTTTCCCTTTGGCAACAGGCCTACTTGGTGGACCCACCCAGGCCCAGCTGCTTCTCCCACCTCTTTCCTCTCTCACTCGCTCACTCATTTGTTCACTCCTTCATTCATTTAGCAAACCACAGGGAGTTCAGCTGAGCCAGGCCCAGGCGGGCTTCATGGCTGGAGGGACGCGGCCAGGGAAAACACTCAGCCCTCCTCCCTTTGGGGCCAACTTTATAGCGGGGACACAAACATGGTGCATATAATTTAAAACAACTGGGCAGGGCTTCCCTGGTGGCGCAGTGGTTAAGAATCATCTGCCTGCCAATGCAGGGACAGGGGTTCGAGCCCTGGTCCGGGAAGATCCCACATGCCGCAGAGCAACTAAGCCCGTGTACCACAGCTACTGAGCCCACGTGCTACAACTACTGAAGCTCGCATGCCTAGAGCCCGTGCTGCACAAGGGAAGCCACCGCAGTGAGAAGCCCGTGCACCGCAACAGAGTAGCCCCCGTTCGCTGCAACTAGAGAAAGCCCACGTGCAGCAACGAAGACCCAACGCAACCATTTAAAAAATAAAATAAAATCCGAAAAAAAAATGTACAGTTCAGTGGTTTTTAGTATATTCACAGCCATGCAACCATCACCACAGTTAATTTTTGGAACATTTCATCACTTCAAAAGGAGACCTCCTGGGACTTCCCTGGTGGTCCCGTGGTTAAGACTCTGCACTTCCACTGCAAGGGGCACGGGTTTGATCCCTGGTCGGGCAACTAAGATCCCACATGCCGCGAGGTGCAGCCAAAGACTTAAAAAAAAAGAAAACCTCCTGCCTTCTAGCCCGCAGCCCTCCAGCCCTCCCTCCCCAGCCCTAAGCAAGCGCTAATACACTTTCTGTCTCTATGAGTTTGCCTGTTCTAGGGAACCTCAGGTAGTGGGATCATGCA
Organism: Grampus griseus; assembly: GCF_964374135.1. Taxonomy (NCBI): domain Eukaryota; kingdom Metazoa; phylum Chordata; class Mammalia; order Artiodactyla; family Delphinidae; genus Grampus; species Grampus griseus. The sequence continues at coordinate 11,881,279 of NC_139014.1, read as the reverse complement.
TTATTTGTCCTTCTGTGTCTGGCTCTTTTCACTGAGCTTAATGTCTTCAAGGTGCATCCGTGTTGTAGCAGGTGTGAGGCCCTCATTCCTTTTAAAGGCTGAGTAGGAGCCCATTGAATGGTGGATCACAATTTGTTTATCCCTTCATACACAGATGGACATTTGGGTTGTTTCCACCTTTTGGGGACTGAGTAAGGCTGCTGTGAACACCCGTGTACAGCTTTTCATGTAGACACATATTTTCATTTCTCTTGGGAATAAACCTAGGAGAAGAATTGCTAGGTCATATGGTAACTCTATGTTTAATTGTGTGATGGACTGCCAGCCCAGGAAATCCTTTAGTATCCACACCTGACCCAGTCATTGACTTGATTAAGGCCCTCCAACTAATCCTGACCGCATAGCCCAGGCCCTGTCAGCCCACCCTCTGCCCTCCGCCCTCCGCCCTCCGCCCTCCGCCCACAGGCTTCCATCCTGGGACTCAGGCCCCGAGCTCCCGCCCACCGCAGGGGTTTAGCGACTGGTCGGTTCTCCGCCTGGAGCTCCCCTGCCTCCCTCCCGCCTTTCTTCAGGTCTCAGACCCAGGCAGGCTCCGTAACTCCTTTCTTGTTTTGCTTCCATGGTGTTTGTGCAATTAGTTAATTAGAATCCAGGTCTGGACGCCCCAGGAGGGCAAGTACTCTGTGTTTTAAAGCACGTAATAGATGTTTCAAATCATTTGGTGGAAGAAGAAATTTTCTGAGCAGAAGGGGATCCAGAGCTGTTTTAATTTCTTTTTTTCTTTCTTTCTTTTTTGTTTAATTTCTAAACGGGGTTGCGATGGGCCCACTCTCTTTTGCCTACACAGCAGTCTCCGGTCTCTCCCCACTTTTCTGGTGAGAGTATCTTGGTTTCCCTTTGGGGATTCTCTCCCCACTCAGTCTGGGGGAAGCTGGAAACCCAGGCTTCGCGGGCCAGCCTGTCCTTAGCAGCTGAAGTTGATTCAGGCAGGCAAATGGCTAAGGTGGGGGCAGTGAGAGGTCATGCAGGTCTTTGCTGTCCCCTTCTCCATGGGGAATCCAAGCTGGCAGAATGTGGACAGGATTTGAGGAGAGGCTGCCTGGGAATGAAGCCATGTGCAGGAAAGCAGGACTGAGACAGGAAAAGAGAAATGGATGAAGCACCTGGATTGAGCCATGCCGGAAGCCCAGGTGAGCCAATACATTCCCTCATGCACAAGTCGGTTTGAACTGGGTTTCTGTACCATGTAATCAAAAGATTCCTGATTAATGCAGGGTGTACAGCCCAGAAAAGGTTTGCAGTGTTAGCCCATTTTCCTATCAGGTGGTTTTTTCTTAGTACAGTAATTTGTAAGAGCAATTAGGATATTAGGAACTTTTTATTGTATAATTTGCAAATGTTTTCTCTGGTCTGTTGTGTGCATGTTTGTGTGTGTATTTCTTGTATTTTTTTTTTTTGACCACACTACGTGGCCTGCGGGAACCCAGTTTCCCTGCCAGGGATTGAACCCACGTCTGCACAGTGGAAGCGCGATGTCTCAACCACTGGACCGCCAGGGAAGTCCCATGTGTGTGTATTTCTTTATAGAATCTTTTGCCATGCATAATTCCAAAATTTGTTATATAATCAAATGTCTCTCTCCTCCTATAATTGATGGGTGTTAATTTTACTATATCGTTTGAAGACAATGCCCTTTATCAGATCAAGAAGTTGTTCTTCTAGGTTGCCAGGCGATTTTTTTAAAATCACAAATGAGTATTAGATTGTCTCAGATCCTCCTTCTGCAACTATTGAGGTGATCATGGATTTTTTTTCTCCTTTAACCTGTATCGGGAAGTACATTCATCCGTTTCCTGACATTGAAATCCTGCTCTAAGCCCAGCATGATCAGAGGTCTAACATTTTTATATACAGCTGACTTCAGTTTATTAAGTTTCTTTAGGCTTGCTGCATTTATGATGAGAAATTAGATTGGTCTTTTCATTTTCATTCTGGAGTTGAGATCATGCTAGCCTTCTGTGAAGTTTTTAAGATAGCGATTTTTTTTTTTAAGATAGCGATTTTTCTGCTCCATGAATGCTTAGTAAAAATTCACCTGTGAAACCAGCTAGATCTGGTGTGCCTGTGTGAATTTTGGTAATACATATTGTGGCTATAACCGAAGACCCTGCAAATGAGAACAAGCGGGGCTGTGTTCTCAGCTTGCTGTAGCAGGGAGACAGCCCCATCACTTGCATGTTGGCAGAGACTCAAAGGCAGGCAGAGGAGGGGCCAGCTTCATAGTGAAAGGGGGGCTCAGGTGCGCCCCGAGTGGGCTCGGGGAAGCTGTGGGCGGCCAACTGAAGGTGCTGCAACCTGTGTGGTTGCTGAGGGGAGCCTACTTGGCTTTCTCTGATTGGTCCTGAGCTGGAAGCGGAGGCAGAAATTAGGGAAGCTGGCAGGTGTTGGCCAAGTCCTGGCCGTTTGGGGCCGGCCAAGTTCTGTTGGCGTATCTAGTAGCCATTGTCCCAGTGTACATTCAGCCTCCGTGTTTTTCTAGAGCCTTACCCATTTCTTCTTCCCTGTCAAACGTACTGGTATCAAGTTGTTTGTAGGATTCACTAATAATTTCAATCTCTAATATTTCTTTTGTATGTTTTCTCTTGTTGCAGATTTGTGTCTTTTCTCATTGTCCTTGTTGGACGTGTTAGTGGTGTGATGATTTGACACATCTTTTTATTTTATTTTATTATTTTTATTTTATTTTTGGCTGCGTTAGGTCTTTGTTGCTGAGTGCGGGCCTTCTCTAGTTGCAGTGAGCAGGGGCTACTCTTCATTGCGGTGCGCAGGCTTCTCATTGCGGTGGCTTCTCTTGTTGCAGAGCATGGGCTCTAGGCACGCGGGCTTCAGTAGTTGTGGATTGCGGGCTCTAGAGCACAGGCTCAGTAGTTGTGGCGCACGGGCTTAGTTGCTCTGTGGCATGTGGGATCTTCCCGGACCAGGGCTCGAACCCGTGTCCCCTGCACTGGCAGGCAGATTCTTAGCCACTGCGCCACCAGGGAAGCCCTGACACATCTTTTTAAAGTACCAGTTTTGAGTTATTGTTAGTCAATTTCTATTTCATTCGTTTCTGTTCTTATCTTTGGTACTTTCTTCTGCTCTCTCTGGGATTTACTCCGTTCTTTTTGTAATTGCTTAAGTTGAATGCTTAGATACTTTTTTTTTTAACATAGTTTTGTGATAAATGTATTTAAGGCTATAAGCTTCCCTTCAGTGTTGCAACTTTCGATGTGTCATATTTTCGTTGTTGGGCAATTCTAAATTTTTCATAATTTCTGTTGTGATTGTCTCTTCAGCAGCTGTTACTTAGGAGTGCACATTTTAGTTTCTAAGAATATGGCATTCTTAAAAAAAAAAACAAAAAACAACTTTCTTTTTACACTAAAAAGAAAAATTTAGTTCTAGGAGGTTTTTTGTTTTGTTTTGTTTTTTTCTTTTGTAGCATCTTTGGGATTTTCTACATAGATAGTCATATCATTCGAAGTAGGGGCAGTTTTAGTCCTTCCTTCTCACGTATGGCTGCCTTTTATTTTATTTTCTCATCTTCGTGCACTGGCTAGAACCTCCGGTACTGCACTGCACAAAGGTGGTGAGAGTGGACAGCCTTGCCTCGTTCTGATTTACAGGGAAAGCATTCAGTCTTTCATTGTTAAGTATAATGTTAGCTGTAGGTTTTTTGCATCTATATCGCGAGAATTGTTTGTCTCGTTTTCTTATTTTGTATTGTCTTTGGTTATGGTATCTGGGTAATACTAGCTTCATAAATGAATTGAGAAGTATCTCCTCCTCTTCTATTTTCTGGACGAGATTGTGTAAAATTTTTCTTTCAATGTTGGTAGAATTCTCCATGAAACCATCTGGGCTGGAGAGTTCTTTCTTTGGGATTTTTAAAATTATGAGTTCAATGTCCATAATAGTTATGCGGCTATTCCCATGATCCATTTCAAATTGGGTAAGTTGTGGTAATTTATGCTTTTCTAGGATTGGTTCCATTTCATCTAAATTGTCAAATTTTTATCGTTGTTTGTAATACTCCCTTACTTTCCTTTCGGTGTCTGAAAGATCTGTAGTGATGTCCCCATTTATCAGTTTTTCTAGAATTTGTCAATTTGATTGAGCTTTTCAAAGAAATGCTTTTTGTTTCATTGATTTTCTCTATTATTTGTCCATTTACATTTTAATTGATTTCTGCTGCCTTTAGAATTTCCTTTCCTTCTGCTTGCTTTCGGTTTATTTTTGCTCTTCTTTTTCTAGTTCATAAGGTAGAAGTTTACATTTTTTTCATTTGAAAAATACATTCTTACATAGTCTTTTCTAATATAAACATTTAATGCTATGAATTTCCCTCTAAACCCTGTTTGTTGCTGCCCACACATTTTTGTATGTTGTATTTTCATTTTTATTCAGTTCACCTTATTTTGTAGTTTCCCTCTTTTGACCCACTAATGATTTTGAAATGTGTTGTTTAGTTTCCAAGTGTTTGGATTTTCTTGTTATCTTTCTGTTGAAGAGTTCTAGTTTGAGTCCACTGTGGTCAGAGACATAATTTGTATGATTTCAACTCATGTAAATCTGTTGAGGCGTTTCAACAGAATGTGTGTCCAAGTGACTCCTGGTGGCTTGCCATGATCGTGATTGTATGGTGGCTAGCACGCTCTGTTGTGAAAAGAAGTTGTGTCCTGCTGTTGTGGGTAGAATGTCCGATCAATGCCGATCAGATCCTGTTGGTTGATGATGCTGAGGTCTTTTACATCCCGGGTGATTTTCTGTCTAGTTTTCTGTCAACTACTGAGAGAGAGGTGGTGAAGTCTCCAGCTATAATTATGGATTTGTCTTATTTTAAAAAATAAGAGGCTTTGCAAGTTTGTCGTTCTCCCCGTCTGGACTCGAGGCTTCTGTCGCAACCATGACCCACCAGATCATCGGTCAGGCCAAGGAGCATCCTCGCTTGATCCCCCTCTTCATATTTATTGGAGCGGGAGGTACTGGAGCAGCGCTGTATGTTTTGCGCCTGGCATTGTTCAATCCAGATGTCAGTTGGGACAGAGAGAATAACCCAGAACCCTGGAACAAACTGGGTCCCAATGATCAGTACAAGTTCTACTCAGTGAATGTAGATTACAGCAAACTGAAGAAAGAAGGTCCAGACTTCTAAATTAAATGTTTCACTGTAAAGCAGTTTAGAATGAAGTTCTTCCAGAAGCCATCTGCACAATTTTCCACTTAACCAGGAAATATTTCCCCTCTAAACGCACAAAATCATGTTTGTGTATTGTGATGGGGTTTACACTGATTGATAAATAGTTTGAAACTTAAAAAAAAAGTCTTCAGATAACTAACTCTTGAGTAAAAGAGCAAATTAAAAATTTTAAATGACAAATAATGAGAGAACACTATTGGTCAAAAACTTGTGGAATAGAGCCCATCAGTCTCAGAGGAAAAACTTTATCGCCTTAAATGCATAACTTAGAAAACATGAACAATTAGTAATCAATAGTGATTAAAAGAATAATAAGGTAATATTATAAACAGCTCTATGCCAATACCTTTGACAAATTCCTTGAAAAACACAAACTACCAAAGCCCACCAATGAAGTAGATAACCAGAATAGCCCTGTATCTATTAAAGAAATGGAACTGTTAGTTTAAAATCTTCCCTTGGGAATTCCCTGGAGGTCCAGTGGTTAGGACTCTGTGCTTTCACTGCCGAGGGCAAGGGTTGGATCCCTGGTTGGGGAACTAAGATTCCGCATGCCGTGTGGCCAAAAAAAAAAAGGAACTAAACAAAACTAAACTAAAATCTTCCCACAAGGAAAATGGAAATAACTTGGTGGGGTTATGTTTTTCAAAATTCAATAAAAAGAAAACAATTTAATTGTAAAAACATGGTCAAAGCATTTGAACAGATACCTCACCAAAGAAGATACATAGATGACAAATAAGTAAGCCCATGAAAGATGCTCCACATCTTTAGTCATTAGGAAAATGTAAATTAGGACCACAGTGAGACCCCACCACACACTATGAAAATGGCTAAAGTTAAAAAGACTGACTCTACCAAGTGCTGGTGGGAGTTGAAACTCCTCTGCTACCAGTGGATGAAAATGGTACAACCACTTTGGAAAACAGTTTGTCACTTTCTTAGTGGTTTTTACCAAGAGAAATGAAAGTGCATGTATGTCCGTACAAACATCGTACACGAGTTTTCATAGCTGCTTTATTTGTAATATCCCCAAACTGGAGACAGCCCTAGTGTCCATCAGGGAGTGAGTGTACAAGCACACTGAGGCATCTCCGTCCATACAGTGGGATGGTGCCCAGTGTAAGATGTCGTGAGCAACTTGGATGGACCTCAGAGTACTTATGCTGAGCCAGGAAGTCAGACAAAAAGAGAGAACGTTACGTGTTTCCATTACATGAAAGTATAGAGTATAGAACTCCATGAAATGAATCTATAGGAATCTACAGCCTGTCAGTGATTGTCCGAGAATGGGGAGAACGAAGAGGGGCAGGAGGAAACTTTGGGGGGGGTGATGTTTGCCATCTGGCCTGGGGTGATGCTTTCAGGGTGTATTGTTTGCACAAACTTCTAAAACTGTGCACTGTGATTGTGTGCAGTTCATCGTGTGTTAGGATAAATGACACATCAGTGAAACTTTTTCTTTTGGTTGCTCTGGGTCTTAGTTGTGGCAGGTGGACTCCTTAGTTGAGGCATGTAAACTTTTAGTTGCGGCATGCATGTGGGATCTAGCTCCCTGACCAGGGAGCAAACCCAGGCCCCCTGCATTGAGAGCACGGAGTCTTTTTTTTTTTTTTACTAGATCTTTATTGGAGTATAATTGCTTCACAATGCTGTGTTAGTTTCTGTTGTACAACAAAGTGAATCAGCCATAAGCATACATACATCCCCATATCCCCTCCCCCTTGAGCCTCCCTCCCACTCTCCCTACACCACCCCTCTAGGTTGTCGCAGAGCACGGAGCTGATCTCCCTGGGGAGCAGGGGGTCTTAACCACTGCACCACCAGGGAAGTCCCCTCAGGGAAACTATTAAAACCTCTCAAGTGGTCTTCTGGAACACTGGCTCTGGGAAGGTCCCTCTGGAACCTAGTGGCCGTGCTGTGAGAGCCACAAGCCACAGGGAGGCCACTCGGCCCGATGGTCAGCAGCTGGCCTCTCTTCAGCCCCTTCGTGGGAGCCACGTCCCGGCTCTGTCACCGCAGGCCCGAACCCAGCAGCTGGAGCACCTTGGCCAGAGAGACCAGCGCACGGAGGGCGGGGAGGCCTCTGCTCCTGGTCTCCCTGAGCACCGGCCCTGGGACTGGGCGACCAGGTAGCACCCCCTTTGGCTCCACCCTCTTGGGGCAGGTCCCCCGGGAGGCCCTGGGCCCTGGGCCCTGGGCCAGGGTGGAGGGAGGGCAGCGCCGAGGAGCCCGGGAACTGAACTGCTTCAGAGCAGCGGGGTCAGAAACGAGGCAGGCCCAGATAAGGGGCAGAGTGACCTGCAAATGGGGTGCCAGAAACAGAGGAAGGAAAGGGGGGCAGAAAAAGAAAGTCCGCAGCCTGCGCGGAGACACGCCAAACACCCAGTCATGGAGAGTTAACCCAATCAGGGGCCAAGGGCATCAGAAAGAACTAGAGGAATCGCTCCAATTAACCGTCCGCTCTCAGAGAGGAGGGGACACGGCCATGGTGAGGGAGGGGCGGCTGAGGGAGCAAAGGGCTGGAGGGCGTGGACAGCAGGACACGGACTAGAAACACCAGGACAGACACTCAGGAAGGTCGAGGGCAGAGAAATGGTCAGAGGTGACCCTGTAACTCAGGCAGAAAATGTCCTCGAAGACACCGCAGAGGCCAAGCAGGGACGGGGAGGAGCTGACGTACAGACCAAGGGCAGCCCTGTGGCTCCAGGAACTGTACCAGGACGACCCCGAGACAAACATCCTGGTTGTCACTGACATTCAGGCCTAAAGAGTCATTTAGGCCTCAACTCAGAACAAGCCTGTCACTCTGAGAGGGTGGGGAATCGGGTCAGTGTTTACAGGGGAGGTGGGATCTGGAAGCTTTCAGAAGCCAAGCTGTGGTTCAGGCCCAAAGGCGACAGGCAGACCCCAGACCTCCGACCCCGCCCAGCCTTTCTGGGAAAGACCACCCACAAATGAAATCCGGGCAGGCGGGTGAGAAGATTGCTGGAGAGGCCAGGGTGGGGGCAGGACCGCCAACCGCCTCCTCCCAGGAGGCCGGGACAGGCCCCCTCGGTCCTGGACACTGGATGGCCCTCCAGGCCCCCAGGGAGGGTGGGGGGGGGGGACTTGGGCGTCCTTGAGCAGAATCAGGACCAGAGCTCAGCTGTTACAAATGGGACGGAGGCAAAACCTCTGTGCAACAAAGATACACAAAACACAGCATTTAGTGTTTAGATTTCGATGATGTAAAGCTATGGCGTGTTACGGAGTCTAAGCTCGTACTGCTTGCCGCATGACAGGCCAGTAATCGAGAGACAAATTGTTGGGGCAAGGAATAACGGCTTTATTTGGAAAGCCCGCAAACTGAGAAGATGGTGGGCTCGTGCTCCAAAGAACTATCTTACCTGAGTTAGAATTCAGGCTTCTTTTATACTAAGGGAGGGAGTCAAAGTCAAGCATTTCCTGGTTCAGGTCAGCCTCTGGAGGGGATGTGTTAATTTCTTCCTCTCTGCAGTCATTCACAGGTGGGCCTGGTCAGGATGTTTCTTGTGAGCTAAACAAAGGTATTTTAGCTTAATGCTCATTACCTGGGAGGCAGGGTTCCCAGAGATGGGCCATTATGTATAATTTAAGCTTATAGGCAACATCCCTTTAGCGATTAACATGTAATAGAATACAAAAGTTCTTCCCTATTACAGTGTGGCTGTGAGGATGGGACACAACGGGATGGGCGTCCTTAAGGGTCACAGGTGTGGGCAAGGAGAGGGCAGGATCCCCACTCCCATCAGCCCTGAGAAGGGGTCCTCCTGGCCACCGAGCGTGGATCTGAGCTCCAGGGACAGACCCCCAGCTTGTAGCACCAGCAGGACGGCAACTTGGCCATGAGGACAAGCTGCACACGCCCCCCAGCCCCTGCCACTGCCAGGCAGTTGGGTGTTTGGGAAGGCCGCTGCCCAGCCCCTGGAGATGGGGAGGGCAGCTGTGGGAGCCGAGCTCAGAGCAGCCTCCCAGAGGTGGTACTGGGCCCCTGGGTGCTGTGTTGGGTGCTCCTGCCACCGCCTTTTGGTCCCTCCAGCTTGTCAGCAGTTAGGAGGTGGGGGAGAGGGTGGTGTCAGAAGGAGGGGAACCAAACCAAGTGACTCCTCTTTCCCGGTGTTCCCGTCATCTTTTGGGAACTAATATCTCTTGTAAAAAATAAACACTTTCCAATGACTGGAGATTCTTCCACCTCACTTCTGTTTTTATTTTTTCTGTTAAATTTAAGCAACGTGGGGAAAATACCTGGTGGCAGTGGTTGTTCTTCTGGGGAGGGGTCAGGGCCCGGGTTTGTCTGGAAGGAAGTAAATTATCCCCGGAAAACCCTGCTGTGTGTGCAAATTTGTATTGTGGTGAACCAACTTGAAACAAATATTTATAAACACATAGACTGACCATCGGCAGTAACAAGGGAGTAAGGCAGGGAGGACCTGGATGGCGCAGCCATGTCCCTGGGCTGGCTGGTGGAGGCCAGCTCCCTTCCCAGGCTGCCTGCCCTTACCTGCTCCATCTGGCCCTCTGTGCTCCTTTGGGCTGATTTCAAGATTCACGCCTCGTCCCCAGCTGTCCCAAATGCCAGCAGCCTCATTCCAGGATCCAAAATTCTACGAAGGGCTGGTTCAAAGGGCCGGAGCAGGGACTTTCCTGGTGGCGCAGTGGATAAGACTCCGTGCTCCCAATGCAGGGGACCTGGGTTCTATCCCTGGTCAGGGAACCAGATCCCACATGCATGCCACAACTAGGGATCCTGCAAGCTGTAACTAAGACCCGGCGCAACCAAATACATAAATATTTTTTTAAAAGGGGGTGGGCCTGAGCAGGATGGGCACTTGTAAGGAGTGTGTACATCACAAAGATGTCCTCACGTCCCTTCTTTTCCCCAAAGTCCCCAGGGTCCATCATATCAGTGTGGCTCTCTGAGCACCTCTGGCTCTGTGGGCGTGGCACCTGCATCCCTCATTTAATGTGTTCCTTGCATCAACCCAATTCTTTTTTCCAAGTTAAATATATTCATCTCCCTTCTAAGCAAAACATGTAATGAATACGAGATTTAACATTTTTATGAAACATTATAAATGATGACATATGCTGTGATCCCATCTTTTTTTAATAAATTGATTGATTGATGGATTGATTGATTCATTGATTGGCTGTGTTGGGTCTTCGTTGCTGTGTGTGGGCTTTCTCCAGTTGTGGAGAGCGGGGCTACTCTTCGTTGCGGTGCGCGGGCTTCTCATTGCGGTGGCTTCTCTTTGTTGCAGAGCACAGGGTCTAGGTATGCGGGCTGCAGTCGTTGTGGCACGTGGGCTGCAGTAGTTGTGGCTCGCAGGCTCTAGAGTGCTGGCTCAGTAGTTGTGGTGCACGGGCTTAGTTGCTCCGAGGCACGTGGGATCTTCCCGGACCAGGGCTCAAACCTGTGTCCTCTGCATTGGCAGGTGGATTCTGAACCACTGCGCCACCAGGGAAGTCCCGATATGATCCCATCTTAACGAGAAGTTTTCTTTCTGTGTCATCTACACCCACACCGGCTGACGAGGCATGGATAGACGTGGAAGCATATTTTTTATTTGCTTTGCTCTCTTCTCTCCACCATTCTGTATTGCTTGAATTTTTTTTTAAATTGAAAAAATATGGACCGTTTCACAAATCTGCGTGTCGCCCTTGCACAGGGTCATGCTAATCTCTGTATCATTCCAATTTCATATATGTGCTGCCAGAGGGAGCACCAGACAGCATCACTGAGACACAGTCCGATGTCAGAGATAAACACAGCTGGATGGTGAAGTGCAAAGGGCAGGTTCTAATCAGCACTATACTCGCAGTGGGGACAATTCCAGGGTGAATTGAACTCAATTTCGATTTGTGTGGCGGTGACTGGTGTTTTAAAGTGAGAATGTGGGAATTGGGAGGGGTAGCTTAGTGGAGTCAGGCAGCAGACAGTTAAAGCATGCAGGCGCCTGGACCCTGAGACCCCCATCTGGTTCATGAACAGCGCTTGTCCAAGGTAAGCCTCTGTTTTCCCACAGAGACCCGAGATGCCCGTCCTCAGGCGGGCACTTTAAGGGGGGCTGGAGTCACCCCGGGGATGCGGCTTGAGCTGTCAGAAACCAAGGCTTTCTAGGCCTGATGCAGAAGCAGGCCCAGAGGAACCTGGCTAGAGTTTGGTCAAGGAGCGAAAACCTTGGTTACCACATACCATACAATCCCTCCATTCAAAGTGCACAATTTGGGCTTCCCTGGTGGCGCAGTGGTTAAGAATCTTCCTGCCAATGCAGGGGGCACGGGTTCAAGCCCTGGTCCAGGAAGATCCCACATGCCGCAGAACAACTGAGCCCGCGAGCTACAACTACTGAGCCTGCCTGCCACAACTACTGAAGCCCACGTACCTAGAGCCCGTGCTCCCCAACAAGAGAAGCCACTGCAGTGAGAAGCCCATGCACCACAAAGAGTAGCCCCCGCTCACCACAACTAGAGAAAGCCCGTGCACAGCAACAAAGACCCAACGCAGCCAAAAAAAAAAATAGATTTATTTAAAAAAAAATAAAGTGCACAATTCAGTGATTTTTAGTATATCCATAGAATTGTGCAACCATCACTATACTACATTTGGAACATTTTCATGAGTCCAAAAGGAAACCAGTCTCCTTCAGTAGTCACTTCCCCCTTCCTCACACCCCATCCCGGCTCCTGGCAACCACTAATCTACTTCCTGTCTCTGGATTTGCCTGATCTGGACACTTCATACAAATGGAATCACATAATAATACGTGGTCTTTAGTGACTGGCTTCTTCCACTCAGCGTAATGTTTTCAAGGTTCATCTATGCTGTAGTGCGTCAGCGTTTCCTTTCTTTTTATGGCCAAATAGTATTGCATTGTACAAAATATACCACATTTTACTTATCTGTTCATCAGGGGACGGACATTTGGGCTGTTGCCACCTTTTCGGTGTTATGAGTAATGCTGTTCTGAAGATGCCTGTGCAAATTTCCGTGTGGATGTGTGTTTCTGAGCCCCTGTAGCAACCGGCCCAAACTTGGCCAACACCTGCCAGCTTCCCTAATTTCTGCCTCCGCTTCCAGCTCAGGACCAATCAGAGAAAGCCAAGTAGGCTCCCCTAAGCAACCACACAGGTTGCAGCACCTCCAGTTGGCCGCCCACAGCTTCCCCGAGCCCACTCGGGGCGCACCTGAGCCCCCCTTTCACTATGAAGCTGGCCCCTCCTCTGCCTGCCTTTGAGTCTCTGCCAACATGCAAGTGATGGGGCTGTCTCCCTGCTACAGCAAGCTGAGTCCACAGCCCCGCTTGTTCTCATTTGCGTGGTCTTCGTTCATTTCTACAAGGTTTATAGTTTCAGCTTTGTGATCCATTTCCAGGCGGTTTGTGCATGTGTGTGGGAGGGTCCAAGCTCGTTCTCCACGTGGATGTCCAAAACCATTTGTTGAAAAGACCGTCCTTCCCTGCTGCCTTGTCTTGGCACCCTTGTTGAAACTTCTTGACAACGGATACTCATTGTGTAACTTTTTGTAAACGATCATCTTTCTTTAAGAAAGAAAGGTGGAGATTGAGTCATGAAATGCTGAACTTGCTTCCCTGCCAGAGTGTGAAATCCATGCTTCCTTACCTGGGGTCAGGTGACCTGCAGGTGGGGCCGGCCCACTGCTTAGCTCACCTTCTCAGGCTGGTTCTGAACCCACAAAAGTGGAGAACTCCCCGGGGAAGGACCTGCCCCAACCTTCCTGCTGCCCCCGGTCTGTCTCGTTTTCTTTCCCCGCTCTGTGCCCCTGTCCAGGAATCTGGGCCTCTGCAGGGCGGGTGGGCAGGCACTGTGCCCGAAGCCCACCCCCATGGCCTACCTGGAAACCTAGCATCCCTTCACTACCCTCTGCACCCCCACCCTGCAGTGCCCCACCCCAAACCAGACGGGGCTCCTCCCCCCACCACACACTGGTCCAGGGAGCGCCCCATGAACTGGCTGGGCTGGAAGGAGGCTGGTGAAATGCCAACTTCCCGGCTTGCCCGGGCACTTTCGCAGGCAAGGAAAGAGGATCCCAACGCTCCAAATCAAAGCAGCTTTCAGGACAGAGAACGCGGCCCTGTGTGGTCAGCACTTCTGAACTACGCTGCCTTTTCAACCTGCCAGGGGTCCGAGAGAAGCAGCCTGCCCCACGAACAGCCACGTGCCCTCACCGCTCCCGCTTTACAGTGTGGGCTCTGGGTTCCAACCGCTTCAGCGGGGCTCCAGCCTGAGCGCGGGGGCAGCATCAGGCCAGACCCAGGGCGAGGCTCCTTGTGAGACCCCCCCACCCACCTGCCCAGGGCCCAGGAAGTCTGGCCCGCACCCCAGCCCCCCACACCGACCATGCATTTCCAGGCCAGTAGCTGCATCGCGCCCAAACGCTGAGGCGGGACATGCACTCCATACCCTGTACAGTAGCCCAGAAATGTGACCCTAATCCAGATCCATCTGCCGGTTTTAGGAAATTCACAGACGGAGGAAGGAGAGGCAGCTGGATCAAGGACCTGGCTTATCCTGTGAAGAAAGGATGGGGAGGGGACGCCGGCAATAGAGAGACGTGAGTAGGAGACCTCAGCTGGACTGGATTCAAACGAAACCAACTTGACAACATGCACGTGGCAACCGAGAAATCTGATGATGGTAACACGGGCCACTTTGTTTCTTACGTATTAGTTACTATTGTAGTTATGTTAGATTTTCTTAAAGAGCATTTTCAGAGACTTGTGAAGTATTTATGTATAAATGACAGGACATCTGGGATTTGCTTCCAAATAATCCAGGGGTGGGGAAGGGTCTGTGGGGTGTGAACACCTCAACATGAGTCTGGTGAGAGCTCACCGCTGAGGCTGGGGTCGGGGTGGGGGCATGTGGGTTTTATTTTTTATTTTTTTGCGGTACAAGGGCCTCTCACTGTTGTGGCCTCTCCCGTTGCGGAGCACAGGCTCCGGACGCGCAGGCTCTGCGGCACATGGGATCTTCCCGGACCGGGGCACGAACCCGTGTCCCCTGCATCGGCAGGCGGACTCTCAACCACTGCGCCACCAGGGAAGCCCTGTTGTTTTTTAAAGTAACAGCTTTGTTGAGATATAGTGGTTATCAGGTTACAGAGCTGTGCAACTATCACCAAGACCTAGAATTCTACTTTTCATCTGCTTGAAATGCTCCACAGTTCTCCTTGCTTCATGGCTAGGGTGCCAGAGGCGTTGATGTCTGAATGAACTGCCCAGGGCATCTGTCCTGTCCCCTGGCTGGGGCAGCAGGAGCCCTGGGGCAGCTTCCACCTGTCCTGGGACATCAAAAGGCCCAGGATGGTACTCTCACCAGCTCCTGCCCTAGCCTGCCTGTCTGAGGGCCTGCAGCCCATAGAACCAGGGTCTCCCAGGCCCTTCTGGGTTTGCTGGACAATAGGCCAGTGTCCAAAACCCCAGGGCTCTGACTCAAGGGGCACCTCTAGGGAGACCAGCCAGTCCTACTGGGAAATCTTATTCCTAGGGGGTTTGTAGCACCAGATGCTTGCTGGGAAGGGGCAGCCCTGTGGGATCCAGTGACCTGGATCCAGGACCTCAACACTGACCACCCCTAGATGTGCAGGCCCTGCTCTCGCCCCAGCCATCTGTCCACAGGCCATCCCAGTGTATCCAGGCAGGGCTGCAGCTTCTCCCCTCCTCTGGGCCCTACTCCTCCATAAACCCAAGAGCCCTCCTTGGAGGGTGCAGAGGATGGTCTTGTAGCCTGAGACAGCGAGGCAGACTAGTTAGTGGCCTGGACACAGAAACCAGACCCAGCACTTCACCGTCCTTTATTAACACCCCTGTAGGGCGATGTGGAAGTGCTGGCCACTTGCTGGGGGGGCGGGGGGTGTGGCACAGTGGCCAAGTGACTGGGGGAGGCGGACAGATGCAGCTCCCAGCCCATCTGCAGGCTGCTGTGGCAGTGGAACCTGGGCAGTGGCGTTTTGGCTGACCAGCTGCTGGGGACCTTGCAAGTGACCGCTGTGTAGACAGGAGCCCCTGTGGACATGCCACTCCTGCTCAGGGAGCCAGGAGGGGACACTGCACGCTCCATGAAGACAGCAGCCGCCTGCTGGCACTGAGAGGTTTTGGTGAAACTGATTGTTAAAGCAATTGGGGATGGGCTGGACCGGGGGGGCAGGGGTGTGGGGCACCTGTGGGTCACACCCAGACCCTCCCTCCTGGGTACTCATTCTGCCCTGGCCCGGCAGCTGTGGGTGCGCAGCTACCTTTGAGAACATCATAAAAGCTATGGTCCCTCTCCTGGGATGAAAGTGCAGGTGCACGGGTCATTTGGTGAGCGATGCCGGGGGTCCACACCCCCACTCTATCACCCAGGTCCTCGGTGGAAGCTGCTGGAAGACAGTGCTGGGGGCCCTGGGCTTAGTGAAAGGAAGAGACTACAGGGGCTGGAGACTCCAGACTGCAGAAAGCCTGGACAGCCTGCCCCTCCCACCTCCAGGGTTAACTGCCTACTTGGGGAGAGAGAAAACTGAACCTGGGGCTTAGACACCTTCCTCTGAGGGAGTCACTGGTGTGCAGAGGAGGCCGCTGGACATCAGGTGGGGAGAGCCTGGGGTGGGCAGCAGGGGGTGGAGGTGTGGGCAGCAGCTCAGGAGGGGACGATGGTTACTGGGCTGGCCAGGCAGGCTGGGGCGGGGGTCCTGAGCCAGGGAGGAGGGGGTCGGAGCACGGCGGGCAGGTGCTGGGCTCAGGGCAGCGCTCAGCTGCTGACCCTCCAGGACTCTGGAAAATACTGGGGCAGGGGGCTGGGCATGACCCATCTGCTCCCACGGCCACATCAGGACGGCACTTTGATGCCGAAGTGTTTGCGAAGCTGCTCCAGAAACACAAACGTGAGTACGGTGTGGGGCATGAGGCGGATGCCGGCAGGCACGAGGCCCTGAGGGAGAGAGGAGGGGGGATGTGAAGATAGCCCTGGAGGGAACCCCCCTGCCCTGCCCCCCTGCCCCAGCCACGCCCCTGCTTAACCTTGTAAAAGGCCAGCGGCCCAAGCTTCGCTGTCTCCATGGCACAGTGCAGAACACCCTGCAAAAAATGCAAGATAATGCAATAAGATGGAAAGCTGCTTCTTGAAAGGCACGAACGCCCACCCCCCACCCCCGCACCTGATGGCAGGCATGAGTGTGCAAAGCAGCCTGCAAGTTCAAAGGTAAACATGGGAGGTGGGGTTGGCAGGCACAAAGGTCAAGGGCTGCCCTGCCCACTAACCAGGCAAAACTAGAATCTGAAAAAACACCCAGGGCCAGGCTGACCTGCCAGGCACCTACGGTGCTTGAGCGGCTGCCATAAAGGCACAGAAGACACTGTGCATGATGGAGGGAGCCTCGGACAGGTGCTTGGCCCCAGGCGCTGGACCTGCCGACCTGCACCGTGCCGAGTTTCACTGACTGCAGTGATCCAACTGCCTCTGTTAACGTGTCAAAGAATCTGATTTAAAAACACATACAGGTGGCTTCCCTGGTGGCACAGTGGTTAAGAATCCACCTGCCAATGTAGGGAACACAGGTTCGAGCCCTGGTCTGGGAAGATCCCACGTGCTGCAGAGGAACTAAGTCCGTGCGCCACAACTACTGAGCCTGCGCTCTAGAGCCCACGTGCCAACTCCTGAAGCCTGCACGCCTAGAGCCCGTGCTCTGCAAGAAGAGAAGCCACCGCAGTGAGAAGCCCGCGCACCGGAACGAAAAGTAGCCCCCGGCTCGCCACAACTAGAGAAAGCCCGCGCGCAGCAACAATGGACCCAACACAGCCAAAGATAAATAAATAAATAAACAAATTATTTAAAAAAAACAAAAACACACACAGAGCCCAGGCTGCTGCAGGCCTGACGGCAACCGGGAGGGATGCAGTCATGGGTGGAGGGGCAGAGCCTCGTCCACACCCTGGCACAAGGACACAGGCTCACCCAGCAGCAGCAGCAGGGCGAGGCCCCCACGCACCTGATACTCGCCCTTGGCATTCATCAGCCGGGTCTTCAGCACATCCAGGGGCTGGCACAGGAATGTGGCGCATCCACCCTGGAAGGCAGGTCGTCGCCAATGGGTCTGCCAGGCAGGGCGGGTGGGCACCCCCTCACCTCCCTCACCCCCCTCACCTCCCTCACCCCCCTCACCACAGGACTATCCTGGACCCCCAGGGCCATGGAGGACAACAGGAACAGTCTCGGCCTGGGCTCTGGGGGAATCCATGGCCTCCTCCCCAGGACCCTGGCGCCTACTAATGCAGCCTGAGAGGGGCAGCCGCCAGATGGACCAAAGCCTCCTGCCGTTCTGAGCCCTTGCTCATCCCAGGCGCCCTCAGCTCCCAAGGCTGGTCAGGGCCCCACCCCCGCCACTCACCGCAATGAAGCTGGCGATAAAGTGAGTGAAGATGCTGTCGGACAAGTACCCCGTGCTGAGAACCAGCTGCTTGGCTTGGTCATAGCAGGACAGCTGTTGGGGGAGCAGGGATGCTCAGGGCCCAAGGGACAGCCCACAGCTCGGGGGAAAGCAGATGGGGCCCACGATGACACCAGCTGGACTGGCCAAGTACATGCTCTGTGGGTCATCCACCGTCACCACACCTGGGCGGACAGATGAGGCCCAGGCTGGCCTGAGCCCACCTCCCCGGCCCCATGTGTGTTTGTGCCCACTGCCTTCCTCTGGGACCTCTCAGAGGGCTGCGACCAGGCCCCCCAGATGCTGCCCGAGTCCCACCCCAAGCGGAAGCCCTACCTGGCCCACGGTGACCAACATCCCTCGACTGGACGCCATAGTTGCACCCGAGAACAGCTTCTTCAGACCCTCTGTCGGGGGAAGGGAAGAGGTTGGGTGCCCGGCCCAAACCCCTCCGGCCTCCCCCCAAGTCCTTAACAGCGCTCTCCCTAGGCCCGCTCCTGGGTCCCAGCTGGAGGCTGCCCCAGGCCCCCACCGTGCAAAGGACCTCCCCTCTCACCTTCTCGGGCCACGCGGTACAGGCCGTCCAGGGCGTGGGCATAGCTGCCAGGGGACAGAGAGTGGGCCCATGTGAAGCTCTTCCTGACCACTGGCTCCCTTGGGAAGGTCCTCCCCATCACAGGCCATGCCCCCATCACAGGCCATGCCCCCATCACAGGCCATGTCCCCATCACAGGCCAGGAGGAAGTCAAAGTGCCACAGGGGCCAGAGAACAATGGCCTTTTCTGACAGCTCAGAGCAGTCTCCCTGCTCAGGGGACTTCAGGGCCTGAAGATCCCAAGTTCCACAGGAAAACACCCTCTGTTGGGGGGGGGGGCGGGCTGCCAGCTCTGAGGCTAGTCCTGTCTGCAGGCCGTTACCAGGGGCGAGAGGATGGGACGCCGTGCCGGGCCCCCTTCCCCACAGCCTATGCTCTGGCCAGCGAGTGGCCAGTGGGGTCACCTGGAGCCACACTTCTCCCTGAACTGGCTGATACCAACGCCCAGCGTTTACTACAGCATCGGTCCATAAACAGGGCCTCAGAATCCAGTGTCTTAGGTTTCACGCAAAATGGTGTTTTTACCACGAAAACAACCACCCAGCTCCCAAACCCTTTTGAAGACCAAACTCATTTAAACTTCTAAACCACCCTTCATGCAAATGTGCACAGGTGCAAGAAGGAGTAAAGAGTGACCAACCCCTGCCCACCTCCCAGTCCAGCCCCCAACCCCGGGGTCCTCCCACAGGGGAAGAAGAACCCAGAGGTCCTGGAAGCCCCCTCAGGATTCCAAAACAGACGCTCACAATGTATGATTCCAAAGGCTGTCAGCCGCCCGACCTGTTCCCCGTGACCCCACAGGAGCGGTACCCTGTTGGAGTCCCCACCAGGTCCCGGCAGAGCTGCTCAGGGGTCTTCTCAGCCCCATCCCCAAAACCCCCGGGCACACCATGCTACTCACTTTCGGCGCTGATTCTGGGGCAGCTTCATGTCATTCTGCATCCTGAAACAAGCAGAGGGTTCAGGGGGCGGCAGGGCCAGACGCCCCACAGACCCCAGCAGGCGTCAGGGGCTCCCTCTGGCAGTGAGCAGCCGGCCCCGCCCAGGGCTGCCCCGCCACAGGCTCAGCGCCATCCCCCAGTGCCCCAGACCCTGAGGTCTGAGTGGCTTGTTCCAGGCTGAACACACTGAGACCCCAGCGAGCGAGGCCGGCCCCACCAGGGGACAGCAAGACCCCAGCCTCGGGGACTGCACTGACCTGACGTTGACCATGTCCGCGGGGGTCCCCACGAAACCGCCGATACAACCTGTCACAACAGCCAACATGTGACCGTTGGCAAGGGGTCACATGACCCCCGCCCCACCTGCCCCGCCGCCGCCCACCCGGCTGCTCACCACTGATGGAGCCCAACAAGACCTTCTTGTAGAAGGGCAGGGGGCCCTCGCTGCCCTTGGTTACCTGGTCCCGCACGGTCTCATAGATGGCAAATCGAGTCAGGGAGTAGGTCATCTGGGGAGAAGGGGCCCAGCTCAGAGGGTGTAGGGGGAGGGACGGCGCTGGGCACCCCCCACACCCCTGGCCCTCCAGTGCATGGTCGTCACCACGTGGACCACAGGGACACCCAGGGACCTCTCGGCCAGCAAGCAGCTGAGCCAATTCGTGAACCCAGGGCTGGCTGAGTCCAGGCCCCGCACCCTCCTCTTCTCCCGCCTCGCCCCTGCCAGCCGCAGTATCCCCATCTGTAGGCGGAGGTCTCGGGCCGGCTGTGAGAGCATGGCCAACCCTGTGCAAGGCAGAAGCACCTCTCACACTGCCACGCCCTGCACCCACCCGGGGGGCTGCTGGCTCCCCAGGCCTTACGGTTCCTTCCTCCTAAGCAGCCTTGGAAAGGAGAAAGTAGCTTCCATGCCCACAGGGATCCACGGTGGACAAGAGGCGCGACTGGCCTGGGGGAGGCCAGCGATCCCTCTGCCTCCTTGGGCTGAGTGTGGGCTCTGGGATCAAGACCTAAGGGACCCCTGGCCGTGAGTCCCACCCACCCACTACCCCGGGAGGTGGGGAGCCCCCCAGAGGTACCTGTCTGCACAGGGAGGCGCTCAGCCCATTGTAGAGAGCCAGGATGCCATCGGAGCGCACCACCTGCAGCGCCATCCCCGTCATGCGCAGCTTCACCTCCTGCTGCGTCTGTAGATGCACCTGTGGGGAAGCGGGTCGCACCTGCTCAGAGCCACGGCCCATCTGGAGCCGACCAGGGCCAGCTCTGCTCTAAGCCCTTTTCCACAATCTTCCACCTTTACATGCTGAGCCTGTGGGCCAAGTGCTACCAGCACCCGCATTTAGAGACAGGAAACTGAAGCCTTAAAGGGCACCAGCTGGGGAGTGGAGCCGGGACTGTGTCCACGGCTGGCGCCAACCTCTTTTTCACACCACCATCTCACAAGAGACAATACCAGCCGACATGTGAGCCCAATTCCACCTGCCATGGGGTGGAGTCGTCAGCTCCACCCTTTAGATGAGGACACTAGGCAACTCCAGGGCCCCACTTTGTAGCCTCGCCTGCCTCTCGACAGAGGCAGAGTTAGGGGGGCTCAGAGTTGACCTGAAGAAACATGGGAGACTCGGAAGAGGTGGGTGAGAATCCGGGGGCGCACAGGGGGCAGGGCGCCTCAGAGTCCATCCCTGCAGCACACTCTCCAGCCAAGTCAGGTCCTGGCTGGACCCGCGGAGGCAAGTTACTGATTCTTCTGCCTCAGTTTCTCTCAGTGTGCTGTGAACTGGGAACAGAAGGCCCTCTGGGCCTGGGGGCAGGGCGGCCACACAGCAGCCTCCGTGAAGGCGAGAAGCCACGGTGAGGGTTCAGCCAAGACGTGGGGCAAAGGCAGAGCTCAAGGAGTTTTAAGATACTTTTTCCAAAGACGATGACGAGAAGTAAAAACCCTGGCCAGGGCCTCCCCTGCCGGAGGCCTCCATGGCTGCCGGCACCGCCCGCTTCACCCCAGCACGGGGGCCGTGTGCTCCCTGGGCCAGAGGGCGGCCACATTCCTGGGTCTGCCGGCCTCCCAGACTCCCACCCCCACCCCAAGCGCTCTGCAGCAAAATAGCACCTGGGCGGAAGGGAGGGGGCAAGGGGCAGTGACGCCCCAAGGAGCCTTGGACAAGTGACTCTAGGCTGGCCCAGGGCCAGGGAGGGCTCCAAGAGCCCCCGGAGGCTGTGTCCACATCCAGGCAGAGAGAGTGAGCCTGATCCTCCCGAGCCTGCGATGGGGGAGGCAGGAGGGCAAAGGGACCTGTACGGGCATCCAGAAAGTAAAACAAAACAGGCATGAGAAGGGGTTCCTCTCTCCACAAACCAAAAAGCACCTTCCTACCTGGCCCTGCTCTGCCAGGCCACGTCACAGGCCCTGGGGGCTACCAGGAGCCATGCAGGCCTCTCCCAGGTCTCTAAATGCCAGAGGGGCTACCAGCTTCGGCCCCACCCCCAACATCTGCTAATCCTGCTTTTCCTGGTGGCCAGGCTTGATGGGTGGCTGGGTCAGCCCAGGACACAGGTGCCAATCCCTCCCAGGGGGCCAATGTGGGGTGCAGGCTGCTCTGGGTGGGGATAAGGAAGGGGGTGGCCAGGGGGCTGCCCTTGCCAACAGGCCCCACAAGACCACAGCCCAGGTTCCCTGGCCCAGGGCCCACTGGCCAAAATTTGCTTTGTGCCTCTGGCCCTTCTTTGTTGTTTGTGGTGAGGAAAGGGCAGAAAATTGGCCTGCCTCAGGGACAAGGGAGTCTCTGTCTTGTTCTGCCCCATAAGCATTTTTTCAAAAAAACGCAGAAACAGTGATTGCTTCTCCCTGGGAGAAACAATCACCTTCACTGGGCAGGACCTGCATGCAGCCTTGGGATCATGGCTTCCAGATGCCCACCTCCCAGGAAGAAGCAGCCCAAAGCAAGGTTGCCGGCCACATCCTTCCTCCGTCTCTGTGTGTGTGCTTGGCACCCAGTAGGCAGAGGGAGCGCATGGTCCTGCCGGGGTGCCTCCAGCTGCGCTCAGAGAACCACCCCCTCAACGTGTCAGCCAGGAGAACGAGTGTCCTCAAAAGTGCAGGGTAAAGTGCCTCAGAGAGGCCAAGGGACCAGTCCAAGGTCACACAGGTAGCAAAGTGGGGACCATGGGGCACCTCCGCCGCTCGCTCCACGCAGAGCCTCTCGGCGGACCCTCCCCGCGCCGCACTCACCTTGACCAGGTCCAGCGGGTGCGTGCAGCAGGCGGCCCCGCACGACGCCAGCCCACCGAAGTACCAGCGCGACACGCGCGCCTCGGCCGCCATGGCCCGGACGCCGCCGCCACCGCCGCCGAGGAGCGTAGGTGTCCGGCCCCGACCCCGACACAGCCCTTGAAGCCCGGACACCAGCCCCGCCCCAGCCGCAAAACGGCCCGTTCCGCGCCGCCGCCCGTTCAAAGGGCCGCCGGCCACCCGCGCCCCGCACAGCCAATGCGCCCGCGCGGCCCGGGGGAGGAGCCGAGGGGGCAGGGCCCTTAAGACCCCGCCCCGAGCCCGGGGGCGGGGCCCCCGCCTTAAAGCGGCCGCGGCCGGCAGGTCAACCTCGTGGGCCCCACAGAGCCGCCTAGAGGACCCCCACTGGTGTGGGCCGCGCGAACCGCAGGGAGCTAGCGGGTGAACCTCCCTCACTCCCCCCAGGGACCTGCGTCCTCCCCCACCCTGCGCCGGCCAGCCCGCGGGGCCGCCCTGGAGCCTAGGGCACGTCTGAGAAGGTCACGGCCCGAGTGGCCTGGGCGCTCTGCCAGCCCCCACCCCTCCTAGAGGCCTGCCTCCCGTAAGTGCCCGCCCCCTGTCGCGGCCCTGGACTTGCACCCAGTGTCCCACCCCCGCGGCGCAGGCTCCGGGACGCGTACAGCTGCTTAGAGGTTGCGGCAAACCTCCTTAGGACCAACCTGCTGATTACAGGAAAACTAGGGACAAAGGCAATTCGGAGAGACTAGCCGCCCCGCCTACCCGCCCCTCCCAGAACGCCCAGCCAATTCCAGCCTTAGGCCTGCTCTGACCACACGGCCCCAGGCAGCTACCCTGAGGCGGCCCAGGAGAGGGCTTTGGGGCGTGGGGCTCAGGCTCCTGGGAGGCGGCAATCAGCAAACTGCCTGCCCCAGCCTGGCTCCAGCAGGAGATGCACATCTCCCAGCAAACCGGAAGTGCAGGTGTGCTGCTAGCCCAAAGGCGCACCTGCCAGGCAGAGAAATCTGAGTCCCCAGGGCCGCTTTTGGGTGGGGCTACATGGACCTCGGGGGAGGCAGAGGCAGAGACCCCTGCACTAGTAAGGACCTATATCCTGCTGTCCTAGCTTGGCCACTGCAGCCCCCACCCCAAGGGAGAAGGGTGACAGGCATCAGGGAAACAACCCCTGGCCCCCTGGGCCCACCAAGCACCCTGAATAACAAGTCCAGCCTGGTCTCTGAGCACCCAGTGATTCTCTGTGAGAGGCATTAGGTGCCTGAGCAAACCCTGCTATTTGCTTAAAGCGGCCACCTGGAGACTAAGGAAACTGTGTCTTCCAGAACCCCAGGAGGCCTTGACCCCTGTCATCAGTTGGGAACATGAACAGCTGGCTCCAGATTTCCAGCCCAGAAATGCCAAGGAGCCCAGGGTGGGGCAAGGGGTAGTGCTTTGCTGAAAGGGCAGTTGGAAATGTGGGAGGAATCCTGGAAAACGGGAAGTGCCCCGAGACTGGAGCACCCTTTTTAGAAAAAGGTGGATGTGCAAACTATAGGTCACGGAACTCAAAAAGATCCCAGATTCTCAAATGGATCCTAAAGACTTGTGCAGAAGTCTGAGAGAGTGATGGGGAGGTCAGGCGAGGGCTTAAGGACAGGGCTGCCAGGCCAGGCCTCTCTGGGATCTGGTGTCTGTGCTGCGGCATTTACACATTTCCTCTTGGTGCCTGGGCAGGGAGGATGGAGCCATGTGGGTAGCCTGGCAGACGCCAGGGTCCCTGGAATTGGCGGGGAGGCGGGTGGGGGTGTCTGTGGGGGTGAGAAGCACGTGAGTCAGCTCTGGATCTCCCTCTGCTGCGTCCTCTGTGACCATTTCATGAGCCTGGACGAAGGCCAAATCCTACCAGGCTCCGATGGAATCTTGTAAGGTCTTGCACGGGTTTCAGCAGGGCAACTCAGGATGCCCAGCAGACCCACCTCCTAACGCCAAGCCTAAGGGCCAAGTGGGCTCCAGGGACCCAGGGTGATCCCCAGTGGCACACTCCACCCATTTCCAGGTCTGAGGCACTTTAGGGCCACCTACAGGCTGGAGCAGATCAGGGGGAGGTGGAGGGGCCAGGACCCCCAACAGGAGGCCTGGGCCAGGGAGCTGCCTGGGAAGGCAAGGCCCAGGATCTTCACAGAGCCTTCAGGTAGGACTTCAAGGTCAGGTGGGAGCACCATGGCAGCATCCCATGTGTTGTATACAAGGCGGGAGAAGTCGGGCCCGATGGTCCCAGAGGTGCAGTCACCCGCAGCATGGAACAGAGGGCCCCATCCTTGGGGGGTGGGGTGAGGGGAGCCCCAGTCGTCACACCAGCTGCCCTGGAAAGATGGAGGAGCTCAGAGCATAAGCAGCCTTTCCAGGTCACTGGCGGGTGGGGGAGGCCCCGTGACCACGAATGCCTGGGCTGGGGGGTGTCCCTGGGCCTGGAACCACTCCCTGCCCCTAGGAAAAGGCAGCAGGATCAGCAGGCCACACCCAACCCCAGGTGGCCAACAGTCCCCTCTGCTAAGAAAAGGCACACCCAGAGATCTGCTGCTGGCTAATCAGTAACCTCATGGGCCACAGGCTTGGCCAGTGGGGCTCTCTGGTCAAGGGGCTGCCTACCCTGTCCTTGGACCCTTCCTACAATGAGGGCCAGCCGGGGGCACGTCCTCAAGGAGGACACCTAGGTGGCGTGGGGGATGCTGGGCACACCCATCTGGGAGCCTGGCAGCTCCTGGGCCTGTCCTGAGCCGTCCCACCGAGAGGGTGGCATTCCCAGACCTAGTGTCCCCTTCTGGTCCCTCAGAGCCAAGGGAGGGGGCTCCAGGTAGGACCTGGAGACCCAGGCCAGAAGGGGTGGGCCCCCATGGGTCACAGGAACTATGTGCCTTCCCAGAGTGGACACTCAAAATGCCCTGCAGCCACCTGCCCTCCCGCTCTGCCCAAAGCCCCAGGGGCCTCCTGCCATGGGCCAGTGAGGAAGGAATCTACCGCCCCCTCCCGGGCCCCGCTGAGATGGAGCTTCCCCAAGAGAAGGAAGACAGCGGTCCTTGGAGCAGGAGGGCACGGGGCAGGGCCTGAAGCTTGGGCGGCCACGGCCATCTGTAAACACCGCTCTGGCACCAGGCCACCTCTCGCACCTCGCCCCTGGCTCCACGACACAGCTCCCTGAGCCCCCTCTAAGGGAGCAGCTGACACCAACTGCTGCAGGTTGCAAAACACATCCTCCTGCCTGCTGGGCAGCCTCTCACAGGGCTGCTGTGCCCACTTATGGTACACACCTCACTCCCACCTGCCCAGGCCAGGGGCTGCATGTGCTATTGAAGACCGCCAAAGTTTAAGGGCAAGGAGTTCCACATGCGCCCCACACCAGCTCCCAGGTGAAGATCTGGTACCAGCCACGCAGCAGCTGCTGCCCCTGCAAGCAGGACAGGCAATGCCCAGAGCCCCCTGTGCTGCCTCTGGGCTGCTGTCTGCAGTGGGATCTCAGAGGACAGCCCCCTGCATATAGTGCCCACCTGACAAACAACTCCACACACAGGGCCAGGACAATGCATTTTTCCCAGCAGCCACAGCGGGGCATGTACACTCTTGGTAGTTTCTAGAGTCCTCCCTGGGGCTGAACGGGCAGTGGCTGCCCCTCCCTCTCCATCTCAGCAGGTCCATCCACATCTGTCCCAGAACGGAGTTGGCCATGTAGTGCGGGTGCCCAGTTCTGCTCCGAGGCCACTCTGTCCGCTGAGCCTGGGTGCTTCGCGAGGAGCAGGTAGAGCCCCCCTCGGGGCCCGGGACCCCTGTCCACAGTCCTCTGGGCGGCTACTCCAGAACCACGGTGCCGCCCACCGCCTCTAGGGCCGCCTTGATCTTCTCGGCCTCGGCCTTGGCCACATTGGCTTTGATTTCCTGAGGCAGGGATTCCACCAGCTTCTTTGCCTGCCAGAGAGCAAAGTCAGAACCTGGCCTGGGCCTGGGCAGGCCTGAGAGCTGTCAGTGACGGTGGGAGAGGGCTGTGCGGTGCACGGAGCCTCACCTGGACGAGGTTGATGCCCTGGACGAAGTTCTTGATTTCCTTGATCAGCTTCACCTTGTCCACAGGTTTTGCCTCTGTCAGGCGGACGGTGAAATGCGTCTGTTCTTTTGGTTTGGGGATGTCTTCTTCTGCTGCCTGGGGGACGGAGGGAGGGAGGAAGTGGGTGGCGAGATGAGAAAGGATGGGGTGAAGCAAGCAGATTCACTCCTGGGCCACCATGTCCTGTAACCCCAAAGGCAAGGCCCAGGCCGGCTGCCCAGCAAAGCCTACGATCCCAGTGGGAGGCCACAGCAGGCCAGGTAGACCCAGGCTGCCCAACTGGGTGCTCTTCCTCCCTCACCCACTCCGCTCCATCTCTCCAGAGACTGCTCGAAAACTGCCTTCTGTGCCCACCACCCAGCACTCTAGTTTCCTTGTCCTTTAAAAATTGTAACTTACGAGACAAGGAAGAGCGACACCAAAAGTGCTCTGCACATAAAATAACGCTACAGAAAAGCAGTGTTGGTGCAGTGGTCAGCCAAGCCCAAGGTTACATACTGATGACAAATATACAATCAGCTTCAGCTCCACCAAGTGACCAACAATGGGACGACCGGGCATGACAGAGCTCCTACTGTCACGAGTGAAGACTGCAGCGCCCCTAGAGCAAGGACCACATGACCCAACAGCCTGGGGCAGTCCTGGTTTGGGTCTGCTGCCTAATTATTAACAGCACCCCTTTATTCTTAAAAGTGCTCCAGTTTAGACAAGTTACACAGTAATTCTCTCTCTCCTTGCCCCAAATGTTCAGACTGTAAAGCCACCTTCCAGTTCACAGTAGAGGGAGAAGTGGATGACGCTGGTGGAACCATCAGACACATCTGGGACGTGGGACGTTCCACAGGACCCCTGACTTGGTTTCCTTAGTAGGTGATGGCTGGGGGGACGGGGCTGAGGGCAGCGACCCAGATTTAAGAGGCTTGAGAAACCCAACAACCAAATGCAACACACAGACCTTGTTTGGATTTGAGTAAACCGACTGTTTTAAAGAAAGTCTGGAACTATTAGCAAAACTTGAAAGGGCTGGGATAGAAAACCCTGCTAATTGTACTTGTTGTGCAAAAAAGCTGACGGCAAGGATGCTGGTCAGAATGGATGCTGCAGCACACGAGGCAAAACAGATCTGAAATCTGCCTCAATCTTCAAGAGATGGGAGAAACAAATATGGCAAAACCTTTACGATTATTGAGGCTGGGAGATGGATATATGGGTAATTGTATTATCATTCCTCCTTTTGTTACAAGTTCGAGACTTGTAACAAAAATTACAAATAACCCAAACCAAACCATACCCAAAATTAGTTTGTGGACTCAAGTCTTCTGGTTTCCACAAAGAGACCCAAACTTGCCCCAGCCATCCAGAGGATGGGGCTGCCCCTCACCTCCCCCACTCTCTGCTCCAGACTGACATGCTCTATGGCCCACGTGCTTGCCATCCCTCTGCCTCGCTGTCATCCTCAACTCCTCAAGTTTTCCCTCAGAGTCACCTCCTCATTGCAGCCTTCCTTGAAACTGTAACCCTCCCCGTTTCTTAAGTTTCTTCCTTTTTCTTTTCCCCGTTGTTTGATAAAATTTCTTTTTTTCTCGTTTTCTCTCCTTTGGCTGTTCCCCTTCTACTAGGAACGTGGTCTTCATATGGGCAGGGACCTGCACATCCTTGGCAGGGAGGAGGTCCCAGGGAGGCTGCAGGGGCACCCATAGCCAGAAAGCGCACGCAGACTCGCAGCGTGTGTTTGGTTGATGCAGAAGCCAGATGAGGGACGAAGAGAGAAACCTGGCTACGTGAGGTGAGGCAAGACGGCAGCTGGACACCAGAGAAACACCTCTTTGTGCACGGGACCCCAGCCTGATCTCACCTCGGGGGCTGCTGCGGCAGGGGCAGCACCAGGCACCACGCCACCCATCGGCATGAACCCCACATCCTGGATCTTCAACGTTTTCTGCAGGAACAGAGAAAGGTAGTTTCAGGAGCTGGCCATCACACCAAGACACGCTCAGGGACATGCCTGGCAAGATCCTTGCATTCATGGAGCACCCTTTGGACAATTTACCAAATTCCCAAATACCCCAGGAAAGGGCCCCAGACCTCCCTACCCGGCCTGGGCCATGATACCTTCAGGAGCTCGTTGAGGTCTGAGATCTCCAGCAGCGTGAGGCTGGCAATGTCCTGGACCAGCTGCTGGATCTTGGGGGGGTACTCCTTGGGGGTGTTATCCAGGGGGGCACCAGCAAGGGCCTCCCCCCCTCGATGGCTGCTGCATCTCATCAGGCGCACGGAGCAGACACGAGGTACCTGTTGCCTAACCCCCATTCAAACAGAGTCATCAGCCTGGCACAAGCAGGTGACACGGACCAGGCAGGTAGGTGCCATGAGCTCAGAAGATCTAGCTCCTTGGTCCTGACTCAGGTTCTCAGACTCCAGGGTTCACGTGGATAAGAAAGGGATTTCCCATCTACTTTATGTTCTTCAAAGGGCCTTAGAAACCCACGTAACTGTAATGCAGACACGCTACCCACGACGTTGTTTCCGGCTTGGATGAACTATACCAACCCACAAAGGTAAGGCAATTACTTGAATGCATTTTGCGGCACAAAGCCTTTCAGAACCTAGGGCCCCTGGCGGCAGAACGCCAGATCCACTCATGGAAGTCCTACCATGTCACTGTGATGCCGGGGAAACTGAAGCTCGGAAATAATCAGGGACCGGTCCAAGGTCATCCTGGGCCACGCCGGAACTATCGGCGGCCCCCGCGGTTAGGGGATCGTCAGGAGGGGGCCCCGCGCCCACCACCCCCGTAGGGACCCACCGAGTCCGGGGTGGCCCCACGCCCGCGGACGCCGCCCCGACCTGCACCCTCAGTGCCCAGCTGCCCGGCCCTCGGCGGCCTGCGGTACCTGGCGAGGCGGAGGGCGGCGGCTCGAAGCCTAAGACACGGCCCCCACAGGAGGCTTGCGGCCGCCGGCAGCATCGCTCCGCAAGCGAGAAGGTCACACGCGGCTCCCAGTAGGAGGGACGCTCTAGCTGCCCGGACCGCCGAGCATACGCGCTGGGGGAGGACGCTCTAGCCGCCAAGACCGTCGAGCATACGCTGTGGGGAGGGCGCTCTAGCCGCCAGGACCGCCGAGAATGCGAGCTGGGTGTCGGGGGAGGACGCTCTAGCCGCCAGGACCGCCGAACATAGGGAGTTGGGGATGACGCTCTAGCCGCCCGGGCCATCGGGCATAGGAGCTGGGGGAGGACGCTCTAGCCGCCAGGGCCATCGGGTATAGGAGCTAGGGAGGACGCTCTAGCCGCCAGGGCCGCCGAGCAAACGAGCTGGAGGAGGACGCTCTCACCTCGACTTGCCTCCTCTCGCTCCCAGATTACCCCGAAGACGATGGACGGGACACGCGTAGACAACTCTTTGGCGGCGGCCGGACAGCGGCTGGACCGAGCTCTCCGCCCCGGGGGGTGAATGAAGCCCAGAGAAGGCTGAGCCACGGCGTGGGTTCCGTCCGAGTCGGGGAGGCGGCCTGGATCCCCGGGCAGTCCCACTAGGGACGACCGGCCGGGACTTGGCCCTGTTGGACGGCACAGTGATGCCTGCACCCGACCCCGGGCTCGTGAAGTTTGCGCTACCGCAGGGCGGGCTCGAGGGTCCCCAGTTCCCTTCCTGGGTAGCTTCGCCCCGGGGGTCCGGCTGTCCGTGGCCTGTGGTCACCTGGCGGCAGGAGCGCCCCTACCCTCTGGGCCGCCTTCTCCTCGGTTTCCTCCTGTACCTAAACGGCTGCCTTTCCGGCCAGCACGGGCGCACCTTTTGTCCTTCCGTCCTGGCCACCCTGGAAGCCAGGCCGCCGCCCTCCGCCTGGACCAGACCCGCAGGGAGCTCGGGACTCGGCTTACAGCGTCTGCTAAGGGTTGTGATTGAGCCCGGAAGGGGTCAGACGGGGTCCTGGGAGAAGAGCATTTGTAAGCCTGGGCTCTGTCTCCACCTGCCAGAAGCCTCTGCACCCCTGCCTTAGTCCAGCTCCTAAACATCTGGCACATGGGGTATCCCAAGCCCTTCAGGTCCTGGGGCCTTTCCTCTTTAGATGCAACAGAGAGCATGCCCCCTCGCTGCTCTCCCAGACGCCACAGATGATTTCCTAAGATCCCAGGCAGAACAGCCCTGACTTTAGATCAGAGCCAGGAGACAGGGCTGCCCTCGGCCCAGCACCTCTGTGATTCTGGCCATTCCTTTGACGTGAGCTCTGTGCCTATTAAACTAGTCCATTCCTTCGCAGACAAGCTAAAATGGGGGTCACCCAAGAGGTTTGTCCAAAGTCTGTGAAATGTTCTGAATCCTGAATGCAAAAGGCTGCGAGTCTGCGTTGTCTTAAATGTTTTCTTCTAGGCTACGACTCTCAACTGGCATCCCAGACTCAGACTGGAGTCAGGGCAGCACAGGGCTGGGTGGAGAGAGGACAGCTCCTCAGTGCTCAGTCTCAGGGAGGAAAACAGCAGATCTCAAGGCAGAGCAGCATCTACCAGTTGAGACTCCTGTGGAGCTGGGCCTGGGGCGAGGGGCAGCTGGCCTGTGGGGAGGCACCTTATACACCCCTGTCCACAGCTGGACCAGCTGCTCAGCACCTCTCTGTGCAGACACCCGAATACTTGTTGAAAGACATTTTATTATCACTGTTCCATTCTGTCTACTCAGGGCACTGGATGAGATGACGGCTCAGAAGCAGAGAAGCTGGAGACAGGCCCCACCCTTCCTGTGAGGGCCAGAGCACCCCTGCTGACAGCCTGCAGGGGAGGACTCTGGGGAGCACTCAAGCTAGTCACAGGCCACAGGCCCTAAGGTGTCCTGGGTGGGAACGGGAGGGCATGAGCTGTGTGGGGCAGAGACCCCACTCCACCTGGCCCTCTCGGGACCCGACGTGCTGGGCTGGGGGCTTCCTCTCAGAGAAAGTCCTTCCCTACCACCCTCCCCGCCGAGGCCCAGCCCTGGGGAGAGGAGCCAGACACCAACTCAAGAAGACAGGGACAAGGATGGGGCCTGGGGGGGGGACGAGAAGCCAGCAGGTGAGGACAAAGATGGAAAAGGGCCAGGGTGAAGGGTCACCCTGCCCGTGCAGAGCAGGGACACTACACGCAAAGGGGAGAGAGCGAGGCAGAAGGACGACGCTAGTTAGAGACGGAGGCGGTGGTTTTGGAGAACCGTAGTGTTACTCTGGATGGGGAGCTCCCAGCCGTGGTCAGTCAAACGAGATGAGCTGGGCTTCGCTGCCCTGTGGCGGTGGCCCCTGTGGCGGCGGCTGCTGGGCCACTGGGGGCTGCTGCTGAGGAGGGCCGCTAGAGGGCGCCATCTGCTGGGGGGGGGACACATGGCCCATCGGTCTGTCCTCCCTCTCCAGGCCCCAGCCACCCCACCCTATACCGGCTCCTCTCCAGAACACGCCACATCCCAGCCTTGCCCTGGTACTCAGGCCCCTCGAGCCCACGCTCCCGACTCCCTGCACTCTTCCTGTCCCCAGCAGAGCCCAGACCCCAGGTGTTCCCGATTCATGTCTGTGGACTGGAGATGATGTGACCTTGGGCTTTTTAGTAAATGCGTGGTTTGGCACCTGTAGGTGTTGCTAAGTGTCTGTCCTGGTCCTGCCCGCAGAGCAGCCGTCCTGCCCCACACTGGCTGCACTTCCCAGGGCAGCCCCGCTGCTGAGGGGGGTCCACAGCAAAACCTGTCCCCTGTCATGACCCATGGTGTTGGCCCCGGGAGAGGCTCACCTGCGGGTACACGGGCTGCTGCCCCGAGATGTAGGGCTGCTGCGGGGGCGGCAGAGGTGCGTCTTGGCCGGGGAGGGTGGGCATGAGATTCTGTGGAGGATAAAACAACCCCACACTGAGAAAGGAGCTCTGTAACCAGATAAACGCCAACCAGCGAGGAGAGAGCAGTGGAGGGGACGTGGGGCGATGAGCAGAGAGTGGAGCCTGCCCAGCACTGCCCCCACCCGATGCCCCCACAACCTCTCACCTGCATGCCGTAAGGCTGGTAGCCCATGGACACTGACTGGCTCCCCATGTAGCCCATGGTGCTGGACTGTGGAGGCTGGGAGATGGCCGGGAGGCTCTGCGGGGCCTGGGAAGCCACGTTCTATGGAGGGGAGGAGGCAATGGAAGAAGGCTGAGCCCAGTTGCCCCAGTGGCCTTGTAGGGGAGGGGGCGGCCTTCCCACCTACCTGATAGCCCTGCGTGGGAGTGGGCTGGTAGGATGAGTAGGCTGGGCTGGTGGTGGGCCCGGTGGGGCCCTGAGGGGCTGCCTGCGTGCCAGCGGCCCCTGCTGTGTACATGTAAGCGCTTACCATGCTGGGATCTGGAGGAAAAGAGGAAAGAGCTCACCACCCCGAAGTGGCGAGGACGGTGGGGGCCCTCTTCTGACCTTTCCTTCTCTTTATGACTTTTGGAACCAAGTTTGTGTTTCACATTCTCACGAAACGAAAGTAAGTGAAATCAACAAAGATAGCAAAGGACCCCCAGAATGTCACACTCTCCGAAGACCAGTGACACCCAAACAGGGGTTGTCTGCAAGATGACGGGCCAGTGCTCTTTGGGAAGTCAGTGTCACAGAATGCCAGGGCAGACCAAGGAACATTCTAGATTAAAGGAGGTGAGAGAAGCAGGACAGCTAAACATGTGACGGGTTTCCTGTTGGCACAAACGGGGTACTGGGACTGTGTGGGAGCTGAGCCGGCTATGGACACAGTCACAACACGGCCTCAGAGCCCTTGTTCCGGCATCTGTACCCAGGCCGTGGGGAGCATCCTGGTTTAGCAAATGCACCGAGGCCTCTAGGAGTGAAAGGCGTCACGCCTGCCGTGCACCCTAAATCGGGTCAGAAGAAAAAGTGTGTGTGGAGAGGGCAAGTGCTGACAAGGAAATGTCTGGGAATCTGAAAAATTCTTTGTACCATTCTGCCAACTGTTTTGTAACTCTGAAATCACACTGAAATAATAAAAGAAGAAAGGGATAGTGGTCCGGGGCTCATCTGGGCTGTTGGCCCTCCGCCCGTCCGCCCCACCCCCACCCCGTTACCTGCTGCGGCCCCAGGCATGCTGGGGTAGGGGCCGCTGGTGGCTGGGGCCGGCTGGCTCATGTACATGGTGTGCATGGGAGAGCCCTCCACTGAGCCCGCCGGGCTGAAGGTCCCCGCAAAGCTTGCTGGGCCAGAGGGCTGGTACAGCACGCCCCCCGCTGCAGGCATGGCCTGGAGCTGGGGATAGAGAGACGGCTTTCAGGGCAGTTCTCAGTTACCAGGGTGCCTGGAGGGAGTGGGACGTGTGGCAGGCACGTGCCTGGGCATAGGGCAGGGAGAAGGCTGGCATCTGGGCCCGCATCTGGATGGTCTGCTTCTGCTGCTCCAGGCGCATCTGCCGCTCCTTCTCCTGCTCCTGCAGGCGCTGGATGGCCAGCTGCCGCTGCACCTCCAGGTACTCCTGTGGGCCATGAGGCAGCCGTCAGTGCTGGCTTTGCCCCCCACACCCCCAGGGCTGGGCCGCCGCTGCCGCACCTGCTTCTTCTGCCGCATGATCTCCAGCTTCTGGGCCAGCTGGATCTGGCGCTGGCGCTCGGCCTCCTCGGCTGCGCGGCGCAGCTTCTCCCGGTGCTCCTCCCGCAGGGCACTGAGTGCCCCCCGGGCATCACGGATCTGCGCCAGCTTGTCCTGCAGCCCCTCGTAGTACACTGTGGGGAGAGGGCAGAGCGGGGGCCTTGGCAATGGCTCCCCAGCTGAGCGCTTGTCAACAGGGCACAGCTGGCATAAGGGCTCCAGGGTGGGTGGGCAAGCACGCACGCACGCACACACTTCCTCCAGCTGACTGTCCGGCGCTCAGTGGGACGTTTCCTGCCACTGGGACTATTTCTTGTAGAACCCAAGGTCCCTCAGGGCAGCCCTGCCCACACGACCCCAGGCCTGATGACGCCTGGTGGAGGGCACCCACTGCCCCGAGGGGATGTGGCCGGCCCCTGACGGGAGCCCCCGTGGCCCCGGAGGGACGCCCGGGAGGGTGTGTGCGGCACCTACGCCTGCGCTCATCCAGCTGGTTGAGCAGCTCGAGCAGCTGGGGGTGCATGCCGTTGATGGACTGGAAAAGGGACAGCACGGCTGAGTCGTTGGTGATGCTGCGGCCCCGCACGTGGTTGCTCTTCATGCGGTTGACAAAGGTGGTGACGGCATTCTGCAGGGCTTTCAGGAACTGTGCGTGGCTCTCCTCCGACTCCCCATTCTGGTATTGCTGCTGGGGCACAGGGGGTCTGGCTGAGTGCCTCCTTTGCCCCCAGGTCCCCGAGCAGGGGCAGGGACCCACCATCTGGCCGCTGAGCTCCGAACCTGCTGCACATCTGACTTGGTCCTCCCGGTGGGTCTGCAAGGGGCACCCTCAGCACCCGGTTCACACGTGAGGAAACTAAGGCCCAGGGAGGCTTGGGTTTTACCCAGAGACGCAGTGTGGCCGAGACAAGGCTGTCCTGGCTCTAGCCTCTTATTCCCCTGGGCACCAAAGTGCAGAGCCCCAGAATATTCCAATCCATTCAGGGTAGGCCGCGAGTAGTCGAGCTCTGGCCCACAGCCAGCCCAGCGAGGTTCAACGGAGAGCCATGAGCTGCAATGGCCTGCCTCCAGGAGGTCACTGAGGACACAGCTCGGCGCTCCTGATAGATGCCTGGGCAGGGCCTAGCACACTGCGCTCCGGGAGGCCAAGTATGCCCCCAGCCTGAGGAGGGAGCCATGGCTTACCTCACTAAAGGGGCCTCCGGCCGGATTTACAGGTTGAGGGTCTGTCTCCGGGAGGGAAGTCTGGAAGACACCAGAGAGTGACTGGGACTCCGCCCCTGGCCTGTCCTGGCAGCCCCCTCCCAAGGGACCATGGCCAGGAGCCTGAGAGCAGCCCCCTTACCTCCACACTGGCAGGGACTGTGTGTGCCTCCCCAGGCTGGGCGGCGGGCTCTGCCAGAGGCACCGGTGCAGATGGCGTGGGGCTCTTCCGAGCCTCCTCCTGCTTCTTCTCCCAGTAGTTCCGGTTGAGGTACCGGGCGAGCTGCACAGGCAAGAGGGGGTCACTCCCAAGGGCCAGGAGGCAGCAAGGGGAAAGCACCACACACAGGGTGTCCTCACCTCGGGGTCGATGTCTTCAGCCAGAGGCGCCGACGAGTTCTAGGGAGATGTGGGGGGTGTGAGGCGTCATAGGCCGGAGCAGCAGCAACCCTGGCCATCGCTCAGGAGGCCTGGATGACGCAGCCATGACAGTGGACCCTAGAGGCTGGCCAAAGCCTGTCTGAACCCCAAGGGGCTCCAAAACCATAGAAAGGGCGCAGTGTGGTGCCCCACCAGCCCTCCCACGAACCACAGGTACAGGTGGGCAGGTGGCAGGGCTGCTCTCAGCCCCACCCACAGAGCCCTGCAGAGTTTGCAAGTGACTTTCTAAACCTTTTCTCCCACCTGCCACCCACCCCCTTTTTACAAAGAGAACTGAGGCCAAAGAGAGGCTGGGTCCATCCCCAAAAAGCAGACCTGTGACGGCCCCACTGAAGGCCAGAAAAACGCAAAGCCCCTTTGACCCCAGGGGTTCTCACCTCCTCCTGCTCTTGGGGGTGTGAAAGAGACCAGGGTCTCGACAGTGAGACCGCCAGCCTTTACAGTGCCCTCTATCCCACAAGGGTCCCGACCAGGGAGCTGAGACCCGTGGGCGCCAGGCCGCACCCTGCCCCTGCCCATGAGACATGTGCCTCTAGGTTGGGGCACCACCCCCCCGCCTCCCCACCCCACCATGGGAAGGTGGTCCAAGCCAGTGGGGCTGAGCCGGAGGGCGGGCTCACCACGGGCGAAGAGTACAGGCTGCTGGCGGGGGGTGCTGACGAGGCCACAGGTGTGGGCTCCGCCTTGGGGTACGCGGCATAGGCCGACTTCTGTCTCTGCAGGAGAACCAGGAGAAGGGTGTCGCGACGGTGCCCCTGGACTCCCCTGGCAGCCCCAGACTCAGCGAGGCCACCCCCGGCTCACCATCCTCTCCTTCTCCTCGGCCTCGGACTGCGACAGGGCCAGGGCCAGCTGCAGCTCCTCTTCCTCTTGCAGGGCCGTCTCATCCCTCTTCGGGGGCAGCTGAGGATGGCAGGGCAGGGTGAGCCGGGCCCAGGGCTGAGGCGCCCCCGCAGGCCCGGGCAGTACCTGGGACTGCTGCGACAGGGGGCTGGTCAGGTACTCCGGGGGCAGCTCCGTCGTCGAGGCAGCCTTTCCCTCCGCTTTCCTGGAGGAGACAGGACGCTGTACGTTATCGGGCACTGTACCCCTGGCCCCCCACAAGTTCTCAGGACACGGCCTGGGGCTTCCCTCTGACGTCCCCACAGAAGGAAGACGGGGGTTCCACAGACCACATTCCAGAGAAAAGCTGGACCCTCAAACCAGCTGTCACCTCTGGGCTGTGGAGCCCTGGGTAAGTCACTGGCCTAAGCTACAGCTCCCCCTCCTGCAAATGGGGCTCAAACACCCGCCTGGCTCCGGCTTTCCACAGAAAAGGACCTCCCGGTGGAGCAGCCTGCAGACACCACTTCACCAAGGGATCAGATTCCATCACTGATGCTGGGACAGATGGACAGCACAGGCTCCCAGGCCAGAACCTGTCTCTAACCACGAGGAAACCTTGGACCCAAACCTAGGGATGTGCCACAACAGCCTAGGCCCCTCAGTGACGTCCTCGTCACAAAAAATGAAGCAAATAAAACATGCTGGGTTAAGAAACTGATGTGGTGGCTGGGTCCTGACAGGACAAAACCGCCGCAGGATGTTACTGGGACACGGGAACCCTGGACAGGGACTGGGCAGTAGGTGTCAGAACCACGCTGATGCTAAATGCCCCAACTCGACAGCCGGCAGCAGTCACATGGGGAAAGTTCCTCCAGGGAAGCGCACGTAGGAGGTCGAGGCGAGGAGGACAGGGTGCCTGCAGCTCACTCTCAACTGGTTCAGGACACAACGTGTATGTGTCTGGACACGCAGGCAGATGCGGGGAGGGCAGGTGTGATGGAGTCAATGGGGCCGAGGGACCCAGGCTGTGGGAGGAGCAGGGTGTGTGTGTGGTCTCCAGACTGTTCCTGCATCTCTTCTCTAAGTGTCACTCCCAAACTAAGACGTTACAAAAAGAAACCTGAGCAATTAGCTAGCAGGTCTCAGAGCCGGGGGCCCTGCTGGGCTCTGTCCAAGTCTGCCGCTCCCCCCGCCTCCTTCGCCCGCCCCCGATTACCAAGGTAGAAGCTGGCTCCGCTCAGTGTCCAAGGGGACTTACTTGTTGAGCTGCTCGTAGCAGGGCTCGCACACACGCACCTCCTTCTCGATGCCAAACTTGGGGATGGTGGAATACTTGGAGGAGCATTTGCCGCAGAAGATCTGGCCGCATGCCCGGCAGTGGTGCTGCGACACGGGACAGGTCAGGGCAGCCTGGCCGGCTACCCCTCACACCCACACCCCGCCCAGCACCGCCCACTGCAGGACGCGCCAGACCAGGTCTCCCAGGCCAGGGTGGGCAGAAGGCAAGCCCAGGAGGCCACAAAGGCCCTGGGGGAACAGGGTGCACTTGCAAGCTCTCAACTGTAGCCTCCACTTTGAGGAAAAGAAGTCAGATTACGAAGAAAAATTCACAAAAAACATGCATGAGTTGTCCCGATAAACGAGTTTTGCTGGACGGTGAGTCTGCTCAGATGCCCCAGGCCCCAGCCTTTGCCATGGCCAGCCTGGGCTTCGGTGGGAAGAGGGAGGGTCCAAGTTGCACAGGCCAAGTCAGCTGAGGAGACTTGGCCAAGGGGCTATTGGCCGAGGCAACGCAGACCCAAACCCCCAGCCCCGGGCGTGGGGTATACTCCCGTTCCCAGAGGGGTGCAGCCTTGCCCGAACTTCCCCTGACAGCACTGACCATCAGACACCAACCCTAGGTGACCACACTCCCTACACTGCCAGGTCCCAGCCAAGACAGAAAGGCCCGTGCGTGGGTGCGGTGGCCTTGTGATGACAGCAGGTGGCCTGGGGTCTGCCCCGGCCAGGCGTGGAGCCAGGTCCCTCCCCAAGGCGGGTGCACTCACCTTGCGGGTCATGACCCCGAACTGCACTCGGCACCGGTGGCACTCCTCAGCATCCACCCAGTCGGGGGCCTGGGGACAGGCAGAGTCGGGTCACATAGTCCCTGCCCTCCCTGCCGATCCCCGCTTCCCACAGGTGTGTGCAAGGGACTGGAGCCAACTCACTGCAGGCATGACTCGAGGAAGGATCCCCCTCCAAAACAGTCTTCCTTTCTTTCTAAAGACCTTACAGCAAGACTTCCTTCCCACAGCTTTGGGGATATATAAGTATTTGTCTTCACGGCTGTGGGAACCACAGTCCTAAGGCACCTTGAACTGGGTTCCTGTCTCAACCTGCAGACACAGCTGCATATTCTACTGAAAAAAGTCAAGCTTTCTCGTTCTTGAGACAGATCAGCAGCTCACCTGCTGCCAACAAGCCCAGATCCCAGGGCTTCCCTTCTGCCTTCTCAAAGCAGCCTAACTCCTAGACCTCCAGCACCCCGTGAACTCACTCTCTCCGCCGCAAACATGGCATCGCTCTCCTTGAACTCCGGGAAGACGTGTCCTGGAGAAAGGAGGCCGCTGTTACCGCCAAGTGCTGCCTAGTGGGCGAGGCCCATAGCCTCACCTGCCCGAACCCATCTGCCCTGAGGCCTCCAGAGCTGCATCCTAGCTCTTGGCATCTGCCTCCCCAAACAGACAGAAGAGCCCAGAGCCCCAGGGCAGCAGGCACGGTGACCCCACGCTGGGCAAGGGCGCCCTGGGCACAGCTCAGCCGGCCCGCCCCCCAGCTGGGGTGGCTCCCCACAGGCCGCTCTGTCCTGGGGACCACACACAGAGACAGGCATTGCTCCCACCTCATCAAGGCCTCGTAGACATTCCCCAGTCCATCTGGCTCCTGGTCCCACACCCCAGCCAGGCATGCTTCCCAGAGCTCTTAGAAGTTGGAGTTCCTAAGCTGTTTTTTGAGACATGGACCTCTTGGGAATCCCATGAAAGCTTTGTTTTTGTTTTTGGCCATGCCGTGTGGCTTATGGGGATCTTAGTTCCCCAACCAGGGGTCCACCCAGGCCCCCAGCAGTGAAAGCCTGGAATCTTAACCACTGAATCGGCAGGGAATTCCCCCCCGTAAAGCTTTGCGCGTTCTCTCTCGTGTATAAGTTCCAGGGATTGGGAGCTTGAGGCCAGCTCACCGACCTCATCACACAGTGTCTGCACGGTCCTGCCGACCCCGCGGCCAGCAGGCGCTGCCCCCGCTCCCACTCCATGCCTCATCTTCAGGGCCAGAGGACCTGCCCTCCCCCACCGCAGCACAGGTGGGAGAGGCCCCAGCCCAGCCCTCTCATTCCATGCCTGGTGAGAGCACCAGCAAATCCTCCAAACAAGGCCTGAATCCACCGCCCTCCTTGCCAAAGCCCACCACCTCTCCACTGGCACCACAACAGCCGGGAGGAACGCGCGGTGGGCCTTAAGAAGCACACCTCAGCTGCCACACCCCCACTTACAACTCTCTAGGAGTTTCCGCTGTGCCCAGAGCACAGTGCTACCCCCACTGCGCACGGGGCGGGCACAGCCACCCTTGGGCCCGCCTTGTGCAGGGCAGCCCCTCACCTCCTGGTGGCATGTCCCAGGCCTGGCGCTGGACCCTGCTGCTCCCCACTACCCTGACTCACCTTCCACCTTCATGATCTGGTACGTGTCCTGAACGACCTTGTATTTGGGCTCGTTCCGGAATGCATGCGCCCAGGCCTGAATCAGGTACAGGATCTTGTTTCGGACGTTTACTTCCACCTGCCTCTGTGGAGAAGGGAGGAAAGAAGATAAGAACCTTGGGAGAGGCAGGTGCCAAAGAGACATCTCGGCACGAAAAAGCAGCTGGCAAGACCCCAACACTCCGAGCAACTGGGGCTGGCAGAGGTGAGGCGGGTCCCCCAAGTGGGGCACCAGGGCCATGTAGTGACCCACTCCCCAGACCCAGGCCTACTTTAGGAAGCCCTGTCCCCAAGGACAAATCCATTGCACCTGTCTGCCCACTCAGGACTTGGACTTATCTTTAACCGCCTAGGTGAAGCTGCGCATCCCTCAGGTGGAGGCTCTCAAACCCCTACTGCCCCGTAACTACCTGCCTCTCCCCACCCCATCACCGTGCCCTACAGGACACTGACTGCCTAGCGAGCTCCTCAGCCTGTAACCCACTCTGTTGCCAGCTAAGGCCAGCCTCTGACAGGCAGAGCCAATCAGGCCTGGGCTGAGGAAGCAGATGCACGGTCGGCTGGCCCCCTCCTTCCAGTCATAGGCAGCGCGGGCAGGCGGGGGAGTGGCTCCAGAAAGTTCCCCACATACAGAGCCACCACCACCACCAAGCTAAAGCACAGACAACCACATTTCTAGAGCTCTCTCAGGAGCCTATCCACACACGATGCTCAGGATGGCGGGTCAAGGAAGCTGCTTCAAGACACCAAGCACAGCTCACGCGCCAGGGCTCCCACTCTCCCCTGTAATCGGGGTCTGGTCAGCGGACCCCTTTCCGGTAGCCCTGCCCCTGTGAGGACTCAGACCATGTACAGTGGGAACAGGACACGATTGTGCCAGGACAAGGAGGGCGGGTTCTAACTCCTCTGCTGTCACCCAGGCCAGAGCAGGGGCTGGCCAAGTCACCAGTCAGGGCTTTGGAGAAGCCCCGCCGTCAGCTCAGCCCCAGACGGGCTCCTGGCTGTGAGGCCCACAGGCCCCCAAAGGGCCCAGGCCACAGTGGCGGCGGAGTTGGTGCTGGGGCTTCACTCCCTGGTTGCCACCCAGGGCACCCACACCCTCAGCTCCGTGGGATGCCCCTCACCCACGGGGGGCTGGGGGGTGTGTAAAACCCACTGCCCTGGCGTCCCTGCTCTGCTGTTGCTGTTCCCTAACTCTCCCTCCACAAGCACTCATGTGCCTCCCTGCTCAGAATTCTACCCGAGCCTTTGGGGACCCCATGCCTCCACTTACAACCTCTGCCCATGGCACACAGCTCCCTCCCCACCTTCTCCACTGCTCAGTGAGCATCCCCTGCCCTTCAAGACTCAGCTCCTGCCCCCCAGGAAGCCTTCCCAACTTTGCAGGAGGAGTGGGGTCTCCTCCACACCCCCAGATGCAGCCCCGCTGACTTCTGGGAAGGCCTGACCTCACAAGGCAGGGACCACGAACACTCGCCTTCCAGCCCTCCAGCACCTGGCACTGTTCCCCCCAGCAAAGCCCCAAGAAGCCCGTGTGGTGGCGCACCCCAGTCTGGGCCTCCCTGCTCCCCACAGAGCGCCCACCTTCAGCAGCTCCTTCAGCTCCTCCATGGTCTGCTTGTTCGCCACTTCATCATGAACCGTCTGGCCACAGTTCTTCACCACGGACTCCATGACCTGCAGGCCCCAAGGTGGGGTAGACTTAAGTCTCTGGTCAGGGCAGGAACTCCCCGTCCTGGACGGGCCACCTCCCCACAAGAAGGCAGGCCTCAACAGGGCCCTCAGGCCACCCAGCCGGACAAGAAAGCCCGCGTTACAGCCTCTGAGGCAGGAAGCAGCCAGGGGTACACCTGCTTTTTCTAACTCTGTGTTTTATCACCAGGGACAGACACTGGAGTCAATCTCAGGGCCCACACATGTCAGCCTCAGGTGGAACAGCTGAGGCATTGCTCCCAGCCCTGCCCCACGGCCCCAGTGCCTCCACTTCTGGCGGTGTGCCCATCCCTGCTATCCCCACCAGTGCCACCTGGCGTACAGGGTCTGATTACCTCTAGGGCATACAAGGCCACGTGGGGATTCTTGTCATTGACTTTCTTCTTGATGGAGCTCACTGCATATTTTGCTCTGACAGAAAAAGGCATTGATAAAAGCAGAAAGAGAAAAAGAGAAAGAAAACAGCCTCTAAGACTGAGAAAAGCCCACCCACCATCTGGTCCCTGAGACACCCCCCAGGCAAATGTCCAGGTAACTGTGCCCTCCCAAGCTGTACAGAGAAAGTCCTTTAATCGTCCCAAGATCTCAAAAACCCCAGCACACAGACCACACAGTCCTCCACCAGGGCCTCACACGGTTGGCTTCCATCCGGGCAGGATCTTGGAAGATGAGCGGACACCAAGCAACCCTAGTCCACGGGGTGGCCACCCCATTGCTTTTGAGGGAGCACTTACTGCGTGTCCCCCTGGCGGATCAGGTCACAGATCTGGAGGATGGACTCCCAGTCGGTCTCCAGAAGAAGTTGGCTGGTCGCTTTGTCTAAGACAGAAACTCACCATTACAGGGGCTCATCCTGCTCTGTGATTCCCCAGGTGGCCCCCCACCTCAGCAACAGGCAGGAGGGACTGCCCCCTTCCCATTTTAGACATTTGGACCAAACAGAAAACTACTGAAAATGCTCCTGACACCTGACAATAACCATGAAAGCACTGTCCTTCCTCAAAGACAGACAAACAGGTTGGAAAATAACAATGGAGAACGCTGTTGTGAGCTTTTTGCGTGCCAAGTGCTGTTCCAAACATTTTTACGTGAACTCACTCAATTCTCACACAACCTTAAGAATTAGGTGGTATTTCCACCTTCTCTGAAGACAGAGAAACTGAAACAGAGAGGTGAGGTCACTGCCTGAAGTCACAAAGCTTGCTGGGGCAAAGCCAGAATTCAACACTATACTCAGCTGTTTCTCAACAGAGAGAACTCTGCTGCCTCATCCCTCAGAGTCCCTGGTTTTTCAGAAGCTTAACCTATTTGATTAGGTCTCAGCTGAGGCATGGCTGGAGAGGCATGCAGCAGAGACCCCAGTGCTCTGTTTCACGTGTTTTGTGAGGCGCAGACAGGATCGACCCGCCAAGGATTCTCCAGCTACCACCTCTA
The DNA here is from genome assembly GCF_964374135.1 of Grampus griseus. Lineage (NCBI taxonomy): Eukaryota > Metazoa > Chordata > Mammalia > Artiodactyla > Delphinidae > Grampus > Grampus griseus. Next base: position 11,837,821 of record NC_139014.1, on the reverse strand, counting down.
GTCTATGTCGCTGTGGCCTCAGACAGACAGATGTGCTGCTCAGGGGTTGCTCTCCAGCCCAGCCAGTACCATCTTCCCTGGAGTTGTACAAATGGTCAACATGGATCTGGGAGTAACTTCTGGACTAACCACTGAAGGCCTGAACAACCTCATAAGCTGAGCTCCTCGGCCTGTATGTTCAATGAGCAAGAAAGGCGCCTCATCTGAGGTCCCTCTGAAACCATATTCAAGGAACAAGGAGGGCAGGCTCGGGTTGACCATTCCAGTACCCAGAGCACCGATCCCAAACACAGAGCACACACGGTTTCATGGAGTGGTGGGGGCTCGCCCATAAAAATCGATTTTCCTTCCTAAAATCTGTGACCTCCAGGAGGCTCAGAAGGATCAGCTATCCACCCCAGAAAACAGAGGAAACGCCTTCCTAGCCCTGGGCGCTTCCGGGAGCCCAGTGGGGACACAGGGCGCAGGTCTGGGTCCCTGGGGAAGCAGCGCTCCAAAGAGCTTGGCAGGACCTACAGAGGACATTGCTGGCTCCACCCTCTGGGGCCCATGTATGTGTCAGAACTCCCAAATCCCATGCAACCTAGGTTTCGGTATGGAGAGTCTACTGAGATTTTACTATTTCACTGAGTCACCCGTTTTCGTGACTCAGGACGTGAGGCCTGTTCGGCCAGACGCTGGTGGTCGTTTCCCCAAGGCTCCTGGCCCGTCTCCTACGCGGACCCTCATTTACTCGGCCGGCGCCGGGGCCGCGCCCCGGACCGCCGGCCCTGCGTCGCCTGCGCGCCCGCCCAAGGCCCGGGTGGCACGGCGGTCGCCCCGGAGCGCTGGGGCCCAGGGGCTTTCGCTCCGGGGGCGGGGGCCGCGTTACCTAGGAGACGCTCGAAGGTGCCGCTGCCGCGCCCCATGGCGACCCAGGAACCCGACCTGACGCCGCAGCTCTCCCCGCTGCGAGCCGGCGCGCCCCCGACTTCCGCTTCCGCCTGCCGTCTCGAGTGCGCGCACGCGCACGTCGCTGGCCTGCTCGCGAGCCGCGGGGAGGCGGGCCTTTCCGCTCGCCCCAGACGCTGGGCGCCGATTGGACCGCGCCCACTGAGACGGTAAGCGCTGAGAACCAATGAGCAGCCCGGGGGCAAGGCCTGGCGTCGCCAGGACGCCGAGCCACGGGTGTAGAGTGGAGCGGGGAGCGGGATGTGTCTTCTGCTCGGGGCCACGGGTGTGGGGAAGACGCTGTTGGTGAAACGCTTGCAGACTATCCTTCCGCGCCGGGTCGGGGGGATGGGGCCTGGGGCGCAGGTCTGGGTCCGGGGCCTGGGGGTTCGGGGGCCGCTGGTGGCGAGCGGGGTGGGGGGCGCCCGGGCGGGGGGCGGGGCGCCCGGGGCGGGGTCCGGCCAGCGCTCCCTCCTCGGACCAGCTCGGAGACCTTGACTACCTCGCACAGCTGAGCTCCCGGGATGGGAAGGGCGACCTGGGCGATCTTCCCCCCACGCGGCCCACGGTAGGCGTCCGGCCTCTTGCAGGTTTAGGAGAAGTGGGTCCCCTTGCGGTTAGAAGAGCGCTTTGGGTTCCTTTTTTTTCTTTTTTGTAATATTTATTTATTTGGTTGTGGCAGGCGGGCTCCTTAGTTGCGGCATGCATGTGGGATCTAGTTCCCTGACCAGGGATCGAACCCAGGCCTCCTGCATTGGGAGCCCGGAGTCTTCACCACTGTGCCCCCAGGGAAGTCCCTGGGTTCCTTTAAATGGAAGCTGGGGTCTGGCGGGTCAGTGTGTTCAGTACAGACTTGAGGTGGTGTCGCCGCGGGGAGCCTGGCTCCGCCTGGACAGAGTCCCAGGGGATCCGGAGCCTCCCGCCCCTCACTACTGGTCAGACTGCATTTGCTGCTCGCCGCACAAGGCGAATCCCGCTGGTGGGCGTTGGTGCCCTGGCCACAGCCAGCCTTGAGGGTTCTGGACGCCTGGGAGCATCTTCAGGCCTCCTCCCTTACGGTTCCACCTTAGGGCCTAAACACTTGAGAAGACCTATGCTGGGGGTTAGGTTGGAGTGTAAAGGGCTGGGCACGTTGCTATCCAGGAGCTCCGTGTGGGAAAGCGCTTGTGGTGGTCTCTGTGCATCCTGGTTTTTTCCACAGGTGGGTACCAACCTAACGGACATCGTGGCTCAGAGAAGGATCACCATCCGGGAGCTGGGTGGGTGCATGGGCCCCATCTGGTCCAGTTACTATGGAAACTGTCATTCTCTCCTGGTAGGTCCTGTTGTTCTCTCCTGGTAGGTGGTAGTCTTTTGAACTTCCTTTGGGGAAGTATGTCCCTATTCTAGCGTTGTCTAGTCCCCAGTTTCACTTTGTGTGGGATAGAGTTTGGTTTCCTGGGCAACTGTGCGAGTCAGGGAAACAGGGTCCAGACTAGAGTTGCTTCCTTCTGGGACCCCAGCCTCATCCCTAGGGCTCCTGAGCCCAGGCTAACGTGAAAACTCACAGAAGGCTTGCTGAGGGCAGTGTTCCTTTTCTGCAGGTAACTGTGCCATCCACTCACTGCCTTATTGTCCTGGGTGTGTTTTTACATTTTATGTTTGAATTCTATATCCCCTGGTTCGTCCCATCCTGGCAAGGCCTGTGCCCCAAATTCTAGGACCCTTCCTTGGAAAAGTAATGGCCACACAAGTAGAGACTTCCGTGTAGGTGGAAACAAATAAATAACACCGGTCCTTCTTGCACAGCTCCCTCCCCTCTGCTTCTCCCTTTCTGGAAGCCTTTCTTGCTCTTCCTGAGCCAGGCCCGTAATGCGAGGAGAGGAGGTCTGGCAGGGATAGTGTTCCATTGCAGGGGGGTCCTAATTTCCATTTACTTCTTTCCAGTTCATGGTGGACACCTCTAACCCTACCCAGCTCTCTGCATCCTGTGTGCAGCTCCTGGCTCTCCTTTCGGCAGAACAACTTGCAGAAGCATCGGTTCTGATTCTCTTCAATAAAATGTACGTGTCTGTGAGCTGAGAGGAAATGCAGGGGTGCCCCAGGGCGGAGCTCCTGTGGAGTGTAGCCAGGAGGGTGGCTCGTTAGGGAGGGGGTGCAGCGATGGCAGCCCAGGCTGACAGGTATTGCTTTCACTCCAGTGACCTGCCGTGTTACATGACCATAGAAGAGATAAAGTCGTTAATCAGGCTCCCGGACCTCATTGCTTGTGCCAAGCAGAACATCACCACGGTAGAAATCAGTGCCTGGAAAGGCACTGGCTTGTCAGAAGTGCTGCGCTGGCTCGAGGACACCCACAGAACGAATGGTTGACTGCAGGGCCGAGAAGCGTGGCTGGCCTGCTCTGTGGCAAGAAGGCAGAAGCAAGCATTACTTGGCCTCTGGCCATCTGCTGCTTTTATAAGGGCAGGATAAATCCTAGAAGATGGGGTTCTGTGCTGAGTTGCAGTGATGGGTAAACTGAGGCACCCAGGTTATAGAATTCCTGACATCTGCCCTCTGGCTCCAGAGCTGGGAGAGGAGGACAGGCCTTCCAGGTGGCTTGTGTCCTACACCATCCTGGGATGGTTCCAGGGGATTTGTTCCCCTGCCCACCAGGAGAGCTGCTCTCTCAACTCTGATACAAGCTCCAACCTGTTGAGTTTCTGATACCTTGACAGTACAAGGAAGCTTGTGGGAAAACACCTATTGCTTGGTGCATTTGTGTCCTAGGGCCTCTGTAACAAATCGCCACAAATGGTGGCTTGCAGCAGCATAAACTTACATTCACGGTGCTGGAAGCCAGAAGTGTGGAGGCTCTGAGGGAGAATCCATTCCCTGCTTCTAGTGGCTGCTCGTGCCGCTTGGTGTCGTTGGCTTGTGGCTCGCAGGACTTGAATCTCTGCCTCTGTCTTCACGTGGTCTTCTCTCCTCTTTTTATAAGGAGGATGTAGGGCCCACCCTAAATCCAAGGTGATTTCATCTCAAGATCCACAGTTACATGTGCAAAGATCCTTCTTCCAAAGGTCACCTTTGCATGTTCCGGGGGTTACAACTTGGACGTATCTTTTGGGGCCACTATTAAACCTACTGCAGTCTAGTAAGAAATCCTCTGCTTCTGCGTGTTGTTGTGAGTTTCCTACAACAGCTTCCTCTGTCTCAGCTGGTGGTCTAGCTCATTGGGCCATCGGCCCAGGCCCTCAGCCTCCTCATGGTTTCCAGTTGGTCACTCTGCGGGGGTGAGGGGAGCTCTGTTCTACAGAGGTTTTAAATGGTGCTCCGAGAAAGCTCTGTATGTCCTGCAGGGCAGTGCGGTCTCAAGTCTTCCTTTCCCTGTTGAAGCGATAGGCCTCCCAGTTCAGTGCTGCTGCTCCCTGGGAAGGTTCTCAATTGGCTCTTGGATGTACAGGGCCGGTGCCACCTTCTCAGGCAGACCACGTAGTTGCCAGTGGTCCCCCTCCATGGTGGGTCTGTGGAGATTTCACAGGACCCACAGTGACTGGCTGGCAGATGTCCCCCAATCTCAGGGCACTGAGGAGAGTGTGGCCAGACCTTGAAGTGTCAACCATTCATGGGTCACATGCCTAGTTCATCTTTTGGCTTGATGCAGGTGTGTTTTAACAAAGCATTTTAGCATTTTCCAAATGAGGCTGGTACAGGTGGCACTGTTGAGGCCCTCCGAGGGCTTTTGGAAGGCCGGCATGGCCCCCATTGGTCTCATGGGGACCCAGGGCCCCAGCACCCCTGGGTCTCTCTAGGGCAGGAACAGTTCACACCAGCCTGCCTCGGCCACCCCTGCGGTTGTGTCTTTGCCCCAGCCACTCTGACCCCAGGGCCAGACATCCAGGCCCAGAGGGGACAGGCAGGGCTACATCCGTACTCCAGGAGATTGGCCTGAGGGGTCTGGGCTCCCGTTGCCCTGTGTCCTCGACCCGCTCCTGTTTCCCTAGGTGCTCTGAGAAGCGGCTCTCGGTTGAGTAAATGTCCTCTGTGAAGAGATCCTGGAGCTGGGCAGGTGATCCTGAAGAGCCCTGAAAACAGTTTTCCCAAGACCTGCAGGACAGAGCAGCCAGTTTTGGGAGGTGGTGACTGGCTGGACGGCTCAGTCTGAGGCCATGGAACGGTGCTCTGCGGTGCCCATAACACCTGAACACGGGTGCAGCGGTGGTTTGGAGCCCTAGTGGGGACCGCTCTGTGACTGTGACCCTGGAGTGGGTGCTGGCCACCTGGAACCTGTCTTTTCCCTTCTGGGATGAAGCGAGGTTCTGAGCAGAGGCTGTCTGGGACCTGAGAATCTGGTGAGGGGCTAGGCACTCTCCCTGGAGAACATGCCACCTGCACATACTCCCCGTTCGCCCACGTTACAGGGTGAGCTTCTGAACACTGGGGTCCTGCTAGGCCCCCTAACACCACCCCGCAAGGTTGGCTATCAGAGGGGCCCATCCATCCTCAGTGTCCCCGTTCTCAGAATTGCCTACAGAGCTTGGCAACATGGTGGCTGGACGGCCCCAGAGCTGCTGACGTGGCCTGGGTGCTGCTGGGGCCTCGCCACCTGCCTTGGTGGCTCCTGGACTTGGCCATGCTCTGGCTAGCCCCAGCCCTCCTTTCCTTCTGCCAAGCCTCCCACAGGGCCTCCTCTCCTCCCCTTCTGTGCCTTCCAATCCCCACAAGCCCCTGCTCAGTGTTTCCACCAGGTTGTCCCCCACCCCCACTCTGGCCAGCTGCGGGTAGAGAGCTCCAGGTCAGCCAGGGCTTCAGTTTCCACCAGGCCTTGCTTCAAACTGCTAATGTGCCAGAAATGGCACGTAAATTCCACCTTCCATGTCCTCCACTGAGGGTGCTGGGGATTGTGCCAGAGAGCAGGAAAAAAACAAAACGGCTCAGGAAGAGACACAGGTCGGGGGAGAGACGGACCTGGGATTTCCAGGTCCCTGCTACGAGCAAAGGCCACAAATTTCAGGAGAGACAGTTCTGAACGGCCCCATCCAGTGATGGAAATGCCCACCGGCGCTTGGAAAAGCCATTGAGCCTGCATCTCCGGGTTTCCAAGTATGGACTCCAACCATGGAGTGAATGACACCTGGGAATGATGTGCTGCTCAGATCTGCTGGGTTTTATTACCAAGAAAAAAGGGTGTTTCGACTAGGGGAGGAGACTGCCTTCCTCTGTGGCTCCTAAGCTGACATGTAGAACAGGCCACCCTGAATGACAGCCTGATGTGCAAACCAGCAGGCCACCTGTTAGTGCACCTTATAAACTGGTGTGTCTGGTGGAGCGGACACACCTGCCCCTGCTGTTGGGTTCCTCTGCTGTTCTTGGTCTGGACCTAGTGAGTGCCGGGATCTAAAAGAAGGAGCAGCAGAGCTAAGTGGCCCTAAGAGGGAGGAGCTCTGTTCCCACACACACACAGCCCGAAGCTGGGGCAAGTACTCCATCCAGCGGGAGGGAAAGCAGCAGCCGTGATACTTGCCTGCACAGCCCACTATGGACCCTCAAATTCCACGTGGATGCCACAGGGCCCTCTGAACTCAGTACTGACGTCTCAAAAGTGCTGATGAAAAAAAAAAAAAAGGGCTTCCCTGGTGTCGCAGTGGTTGAGAGTCCGCCTGCTGATGCAGGGGACGCAGGTTCGTGTCCCGGTCCGGGAAGATCCCACATGCCGCGGAGCGGCTGGGCCCGTGAGCCATGGCTGCTGAGCCTGCACCTCCGGAGCCTGTGCTCTGCAACGGGAGAGGCCACAGTAGTGAGAGGCCCGCATACCGCAAAGAAAAAAAAAAAAAAGTGCTGATACTGCCACCTGGTGTCTGTGTTCCCAGACTAGCTTCGGGGGTGCAAGAGTCCCCCAGGTATCAGGCAGGAGCAAAGCAAAGACCGCCTCCTGCTGGCCCCAGGCCCAGAGCAGGCCTGGAGCACCAGTGCCATCACGTGCAAGTTTTGTATTTTGTATAAAGTATAAAACAATATGTTTAAGATAATTCACTTGCTCACCTGTTAAAAATGAGTAAAAGAAAATAGTTTTAAAATATCAGTAAAATTAGGGGAATTTCCTGGCGGTCCAGCGGTTAGGACTCTGTGCTTTCACTGCAGAGGGCCCAGGTTCAATCTCTGGTCCGGGAAACTAAGATCCTACAAGACACGTGGCATGGCCAAAAAAAATACATCAGTAAAATTAGATAATTTAATGAATTGTGAATTTCATTCACAAAGTGATAGCTTTTTAATATTTAGGAGTAAACTGTCAAGAAATGTAAAGGACACAGACGAAGGAAACCACAAACTAGCAGCAAGGAACAGAAAAGATTTATATACACAGCGGTTCTTAACCGGGGCAGTTTGGCCAGTCTGTAAGTATTTTGGATGGTACAGCTGCAGGGTAGGGACTGTGCTACAGCATCTATATGTATCTATAAATATAGAGAGAGGGAGAAAGAGAGAATGAAATTTATTTTAAGGAACTACCTCGGGACTTCCCTGGTGGTGCAGTGGTTGGGAATCCGCCTGCCAATGCAGGGGACACAGGTTCGAGCCCTGGTCCAGGAAGATCCCGCATTCCGCAGAGCAACTAAGCCCATGTGCCACAATTACTGAGTCTGTGCTCTAGAGCCTGTGAGCCACAACTACTGAAGCCCACACGCTCTAGAGCCCGTGCTCTGCAACAAGAGAAGCCACCACAATGAGAAGCCCGTGCACTGCAACGAAGAGTAGCCCCTGCTTGAAGCAACTAGAGAAGGGCCGCGCACAGCAACGAAGACCCAATGTAACCAAAAATAAATAAATAAATAATAAGTTGAAAAAAATTTTAAAAATAAGAAAACATTTTAAAAAAGGAACTAGCTCATGTGATTTTGGAACCTGGCAAGTCCAAAATCTGCAGGATGAGCAGCAGGCTGGTGACCTGGGTTGGTGGTATATTTCCAGTCTGAAGGCCATCTAGGGCAGATTCCTTCTTGCTTTGAGGGGGAGGTCAGTCTTTTCTGTTAAGCTCTTCAACTGATTGGATGAAGCCCACCCACCTGTATTATGGAGGGTAATCTGCCCTACTCATAAGGTCTACTGATGTAAATGTTAATCTCATCTAAAAAACACCTTCACAGAAACATCTAGAATAATGTCTGTCCCATGGTGGACATGAAAGTGAGTTCCTTGGTCTGAAGAAGTGATGGTCTGCTGTCCAAACTGGTGCAATATCTTCTGTTGTGATTCTTTCATAGTATTCTGAGCATCTGCATCTACCACCAGGGCAGCAAAGCACAGTCCAGGGTTGGCGCCTCTTCATGTCAGGACCCCCTGTAGCCCCAGGCTCCTGGCATCAGTCTGACTTGCCCCCTATGCTCAGGGCCTGCCCACCAGGGCACCTGCTGTGCAGCCATCTGTGGTCTTGGTGTCTCACATTGGCAGACGGGACCGTTGTTACTGACATTTTGGGCCTCAGAGGGCGCAAGAGGACTACAGGCACCTCAGAGATACTGTGGGTTCCTGTCCAGACCACCGCAATAAAGCGAATATTGTAATAAAGTGAGCCACACAAACATTTTGGTTCCCCAGTGCATACGTTTGAAATATTGTGAAAATTACCAAAATTTGACACAGAGACATGGAAGTGAGCAAGTGCTGTTGGAAAAATGGCAACCATAAACTTGCTTGACACAGGGTTATCACAAACCTTCAATTTGTAAAAAACACATTATCTATGAAGCGTAATAAAACGAGGTCTGCCTGTATGTCTAGATTCAGCCCATCTCTGCGTTGCTGCAGTGCCCCATGTCCACAGATTTCATGGACCCAGGTGGCTATCTCACGGGAGCATGTGGGGATAGTTTGTCAGTTCCAGTCACCTTCCAAACCCGGAAAGGGGTTCTTCTGATGGACACTAATATGTCCTACTCTAATGTGCCCCTCAAATTCCCACAGTGATTTCCACAGGGCTGTGCCCCGAATGGGCATCCTTTAATAAGCCAGGTTTCCACTGCCCTCCTGCCTGACCATATAGCCAGGCCACTGGCCACTACCCATGAGTAATAACTCAAACATATGGGCTTTTACCACTGCTCAGTTCTTCCATCATTGTTAGAAAAACTGCATGTAATTCAGCCCAAACGAGCTGGTCCATTTTTACCTTTTTCAGTTAGTCTCCATTCTCTGGTCTTTATGTAGCAGCTTTCCAAACGAGATGTTGTCCATTCACTTTGGAACTGCCGTCCACAAACCAAACAGCTCTTTGTTGGTCAGTCGAGAGCTGGTGATAGGGCACTGTCCAAGTGAAGGCAGAATCCAGCACTTCCTCATGCAGCTCCAGAGTCAGTGCTGGGGGCAAAAGAGGCTTCCTGCCTCCTACACCTCCTTGCTTTCCCCAGGCACCTTGGTCTGGTATAAACCATTTCCACTTTCATATTTACATGGAACCCTTCTGAGGACTGCCATCCCCATTAAAGTGCTTCTCTGACATCGTCCTAGACATCATAGCTTTGTAGGAGCTTTAAGATCATCTTATGTCCTTCAGTCATTGGGGTAGCTTCAGTTAATGTCAGATGGCAAGGTGGTAAACCTTGAGAGTGGTAAACCCCCCTCAAGTGGAAGTTCTCCTGTCCAAAGTCCCAGCAGCCGTCGCTGGGGGGTGCTCACAGGCTCTCACCCTCCACACAGGGCCACCGCACAGAGAATCTGTCCCTGACTAGCACCCCAGCTTCTACCCCCACACTGTGTGGGCTCAGCCAACCTTACCGGTTCCCATTTAGCATGTCCTGAAAGGCAGTTACATGCCTTCTGTTTTATAAGACTAGGTGGGGGAATGTCCCCCAGGCAGGTACAATGTCCGTCCCCATAACACAATCAAGTAAAACAGATGCAACCACTTCACACAACGCCGTTCAAACATGCCAACTCTACACACCCTTCCCTTACTTCCGTCAACTCTTACATTCCTCACTGTGGCCTCCGGTGTTTCAGCTTTACAACCCTGGGTAGGGGAAGTGTCCCCAGCCATCCCTGTAAAATCCCTGTAAATTCAGGTTGGGAGAGACAACTTCTGTACATAATACTTGCCTAAACATTCCAACTCTCATAACCCCACCAACCGTGACACTGTCACATCCTCTCAGTCTGACTGCATCCAAGTCAGGGCTTCACCAGGCTTTTGGTACCAGTCTTTGGGCTCCTGGGTCAAGGAGTCCTGGAAACTTCTCTTCTCCACCCCCTATTTTACCCACTCTTGTGCAGAAGTCCCCAGCGAGGGGTTGAGCCAAGAGACCCAGGCCTTCAATCTTTATCTTGGTTAACTGACCTAACTGTTGACCCAAGTGATTGCTGGTTGGGATTCTCAGTGTAATCTCTGCCTTCCGGCTGTTAAATGTCTCCAAACTGGGGTAAACAGAGCAGACGTGTTTGGGGCCCTTTAATGTTGGGGCTCAACATAGGGTCCCTTTGGTCTGCCCAACCTAGGTATTAAAACCTTTGTTTTAACCCCATCAGTGTCTGTTTTATTCAACCCATTTCTTTTTTTTTTTGGCCACACCACGAGGCTTCCAAGATCTTAGTTCCCTGACCAGGGATCAAACCCGTGCCCTCTGCAGTGGCAGCTCAGAGTCCTAACCACTGGACCACCACGGAATTCCCCATCCCATTTCTTTTCTTTTCTTTTTTTTTTTGCGGTACGCGGGCCTCTCACTATTGCGGCCTCTCCCGTTGCGGAGCACAGGCTCCAAACGCGCAGGCTCAGCGGCCACGGCTCATGGGTCCAGCTGCTCCGCTGCATATGGGATCTTCCCGGACCGGGGCACGAACCCGTGTCCCCTGCATCTGCAGGCGGACTCTCAACCACTGCGCCACCAGGGAAGCCCCCCATCCCATTTCTTAATAACCATCTAAAGGGGGGTGGGGGAAGGGGGAGGTTTGGGGTTAGCAGATGCAAACTATTATATATAGGATGGATAAACAAGGTTTTACTGTATAAGCACAGGGAACTATATTCAATATCCTGTGATAAACCATAATGGAAAAGAATATGAAAAAAAAGTGTGTGTATATAACAATCACTGTGCTATACAGCAGAAATTAACACAACATTGTAAATCAACTATACTTCAATAAAAATAAATAACCATCTAATGACTGCTATCCTGCTCATCCCTTCCTGATTCCTTTTTTCTGTCTCTTTCAATATTTGCTCTATTCATCTTCTCATAACCCTTTAAAAATTTCCACCTTGTTGGGAAGAGCCCCTTCACTCTGCCCTGGGCCTCTCTCCATTCTCTTGTTAGCTAACATACTGTTCTCTGCAATACCCTTCAGTGCAAGCTGAGATAGCAAATTCCCTAAGGCTTCCCAAATTGTTTTTCGATTTTGCAGTAAGAAGGTGCCCAAGTGAAAGGGGCCCCCTTAATCACAGCATTTACCGTGACCTGGGTAACAAACAAGCATATTCAGCAGCTGAATATCCCAGTCATCATAAAGCCAGTCCCACTGGCTTGCACACAAAGGATACCAGTGGCTTCATCTGGGGTGTTCCACGTGGCATTTACAGGGGGAGTAATATGTTTAGATAAGAGATATACCCATATATCCATATTTCATTTCTACTTACTGAAAATTCTTCTGCGGCCATTCTTCCTCCATTAAAATCAGTCTTCCTGGGCCAAATTTCACAGGCTTAAAAAACTTTAAGAACATCTTATTTCTTCTTTGAGTCTTCATTTTTTAAAGTCAGGAATGAATTTTACTGTTCTGACTGTAATAGGGAAGAACCTTGTATTCTATGACAAGTTTATCACTAAAGGGATGTTGCCTATTAGCTTAAATTACACATAATGGCCCATCTCTGGGAACCCTGCCTCCCAGGTAATGAGCATGAAGCTAAAATTCTTTTTTTTTTTTTTTTTTGCGGTACGTGGGCCTCTCACTGTTGTGGCCTCTCCCGTTGCAGAGCACAGGCTCCGGACGTGCAGGCTCAGCGGCCATGGCTCACGGGCCCACCCGCTCCGCGGCATGTGGGATCTTCCCGGACCAAGGCACGAACCCGTGTCCCCTGCATCGGCAGGCGGACTCTCAACCACTGCGCCACCAGGGAAGCCCGAAGCTAAAATTCTTTTAGCTCACAGGAAACATCCTGACCAGGTGCACCTGTGAAAGGGTGCAGGAGGAAAGCAACACTCCTGTCCAGAGTCTGGCTGGAACCAGGACTTTTACCCCCTTTCCTTTCAGTATAAAAGAAGCCTGAATTCTAACTTGGGAAGATGGTTCTTTGGGATGTTAGTCCACCACCTTCTCAGTCTGCTGGCTTTCTGAAAAAAGTTGCTATTCCTTGTCCCAACACCTCGTCTCTCAATTGGCCTGTCATGTGGCGAGCAGTATGAGCTAGAACTTGGTAGCATGACCAGTTTTTCTGTTGATTAGTTTTACCAATCCCATTTTTCTCAGGCAAGTTTTTGCACTTTCAGGACTCCCACAGGACACGATTCTCCTGGTGGTCTGGGGTCCTCTTCCTATTGTGCGGTTGGCTGTGTTGTCCGTGGCAGCACCACGCCTCCCTCTACTGGGTAAATGCTGACAGCGTGTAATGATGTCAAACACGTGAGAAGTTGCGGACAGTTTTCCCCACTAGGGAGACTTGTTTAGCCGAGTGCCCGATGGGGTCGCAACCCTGCAGGACGGTCCTTCTGGAGCCTCAACTCAATTCTGACACAACCCACCCCGAGATACAGATTCCACAGGTTAAGAGCTCAGTCTTACAAAACTGTAAAACTGCCCCCCACCTCCTTCAAAGGCCAATCACAAGCTTGAGTTGTTACCTCTGTTTTTGACCGAGCAGCTATAAATCAGAGGTTCCCAGGACCTCTCCTCAGGTTCAATTAATTTGCTAGAGCGACTCACAGACTCAGAGACACAGTTTACTTACTAGATCACCAGTTTGTTATAAAAGAAAATGACTCAGCCAGATGGAAGATGCATAGCGCAAGGTATGCGGAAAGGGCAGAGCTCTCATGCCCTTTCCAGTGCGCCACTCTCCCCATATCTCCATATGTTCACCAACCTGGAAGCTCTCTAAACCCTGTCCTTTGGGTTTTATAATTGATTGAATCATTAATTCAACTTCTAGGCCCTCTCCCCTCCCCCGAGGTTGGGTAGTAGGGGGTAATTGGAACTGAAAGGTTCTAACCCTCTAATCACAAGGTTGCTTCTCCTGGCAGCCAGCCCCCATCATTTGGTGAGCTCCAAAAGCCAATTCATTCACCTCACAAGAGACACCTTTGTTGCTCTAGTAAGAAAATTCCAAGGGTTTTAAGAGCTCTGTGCCAGAAATGGAGATGAAGACCACATCTACATTTATACATAAAGCACACTATCACACATCGATTCCAAATTATTTTTCAGTATTCTCCCTATGGATGTCGAATCCACTGGGGTAGCCTTCAACTCTGTGTTCATTAATGGGCTAAACCAGGACTTTCTTGGTTAAGAGAATTACAATAGAATGGGAAACTATGTCCTCTCCAGACTTAATTTGGCAAACCTGCACCCTAGATGATTCTACTAAGAAAAAAACCATTAAAATCCTTAATATCCAACTTCAGCAGATGGAGTTCCCTAAGCAAAGTCCTCCCAGCCTCCGTCATTACTGTAAGAAGCCAGGATATTGGAAGAAAGACATCTAGAAACCAAAACGCTCCAGGCATCTTCAGTCAACTCATCTTTCCAATGTCCTCCCACTTCCCAGTGATGGGACTCCAAGGAATCTGGAGCTTTTCCAAGCCTCCCTCTTACTCAGCTCAGAGAAACAACTCTCCAGACTGGGAATGAATTTCTATATTGGAGCTACACTCTCAGTGCTCAAGCCCATTACTACTGAACAGCTCGTGCCTCGGAGCACAATTCCAATAGTGGAGTTTCCAATAAACCTTAGCAAGTCATGAAAAAAGACAGGAATCCACAGGACTTAGTGCTCTTCCAACAGGAGTGAACACATCATGCCCTTACACCAGACTGGTGGTAATAAAGTGAGGGGGCTGGTTGACATTGCTGTTTAAAGTGTTGCACATTGTGAATTTTAATACCAGTGTGCAGGCTTCAATGTTGCTTTTCCAAGTAATGAATTCTCAGCTGACGATATCAAACTTTTAAAATAATTTTTTAATTTGTTTTATTTTTGGCTGCATTGGGTCTTCATTGCTGCGCACGGGCTTTCTCTGGTTGCGGCGAGCAGGGGCTACTCTGCGTTGTGGTGCAAGGGCTTCTCGCTGCAGTGGCTTCTCTTGTTGCGGAGCATAGGCTCTATCTAGGCTTGCAGGCTTCAGTAGTTGCAGCATGCAGGTTCAGTAGTTGTGGCTCATAGGCTCTAGAGTGCAGGCTCAGTAGTAATGGTGCACGGGCTTAGTTGCTCCGCGGCATGTGGGATCTTCCCGGACCAGGGCTCAAACCCGTGTCCCCTGCATTGGCAGGCGGATTCTTAACCACTGCGCCACTAGGGAAGCCCGATGATATCAAATATCATGCAGCATTTTGTGGGAAGCTGTTGGATCCAGGGTTGGTGTCACATTCCCAAAATAAAATCCAGAAAAACTGTCCACAATGCTCCCTCCCAGGAGCTCCAAATTGCCTGATGGACCATTCGACGTTTGCCAAGTGGGTTTCACAGAGCTGCCCACCATCTCATGGGTATAAATAATTCCTGGTAATGATGTGCATGTTTCCTCAGTGGACCGAAGCTTTTCCACGTAGACAAGCCACTGCTGCTCTGTGGCTAAGATCCCATGGGAGAGGAACGCTTCTTGAACTTCATAGTGATTGGGGATCCCACGTTATTTGGTCAAGTGCTACGAGTCTGTGCCATTTGGCCAGTTCTCATCAAAACCCCCTTGGGTGGGAGTAAGCGCCAATGAGAACGTGATCGGAAATCTCCCCCTAATATCAGGAGAGCTGGCTGATTCTGCAGCCCAACAATTATCACTTGACTCACTGGCTAAAATACTTTTAGACAACCACATAGCCTTCGATTTCCTACTTGCTGAACAAGGAGGCATTTGTACGATTGCAAATACTACCTGGATAAACACTTTTGGAGAAGTAGAAACTCAATTACACAAAATGAGGACACAAGCCCAAATTTCACCTGACTCTCTCTGGTCCTTTGATTTGTTCAGCTGGCTACCTTCAGGTCTAGGGTCATGGTTTAGAACCGTCATACAAACTAAATGTCATATTATTTTTCATTCTGCTTTGCATATTTTTTATGGTTTTGTTTTGTTTTGGCCACACCTCGTGGCTTGTGGGGTCTTAGTTCCCCAACCAGGGATTGAACCTGGGCCTTTGGCAGTGAAAGCACAGAGCCCTAACCACTGGACAGCCAGGGAATTCCCCATTTTTAAACTTTGTACATGTTGCCTGTCAACCCCCTGTAGAAATGACACAATGAATAGTATGATGTTGGCTCAATGCCTTGAGATGACTGCCCATGCCTGTACCTTCATAAGACAAGATTTTAAGAGTGAAAATGGCTGAGAGTTCCTCCTTCTTTGTTACTCAAATGTGGGCTCACTTGGTTTCAATCACTATGCCCTTTTCCTCTGATGTGAGACATGACGTCCAGGAAAGGTCCTGGTGCTGAGGGACAAAACACAATTCCCTAAAACTGATCAGTGATGCTCTCAAGGAAAGATCTTCATCTAAAGGGGGGAATGTGGAAATGAGCAAAGGAAAGCTCAATCAGAATGGGGTAGGGAAGCTATGATGGGAGGGCTCTCAAGCATGCATCTCTCATCACAGCTCACAGACCCAGCAGGAAGGAAGGTCTCCATCTGGCCCAGCGACAAGCTACCCACTGATTGCAGCCAATGGAAAACCACCAGGGCCCTCCTAATTTCCTCCTAAAACCTAATAAAAGCTGACCTTCCGTTTGTCTCCTCCAACTTGCCAGTTTGCTTGTCCTAAACTGAAATTCTTCTGATTCCAAATAAACTCATTTTGGCTAAAGACCTTATGCCGTTCTTAAGGTCAACACCTTTAACCCGGGCCGAGTGTCTTGATGGCTGATCCTACCTGGGTTCTGTCTCTAGGGATGACCCGAGTGTGGGCTCCATTTCTGAGGGGTGATACCCAGCTTGTGGGTCCATCTCTGAGGGGTGACCCCTGGCCTAGTCACCATCTCCGATGGTAAAGCCAGCCTGAGCTAAGTTGACCCGTTTTAGGGGCACTCTGACAAGGGCCTGAGGGAATGTAATTTTCACATTTCATGTGACCAAAGGCAAACGTCCCTCACCACGACCTGTTTCCTCATTGCCACATTCATAACTGTACTTGCACTGTATCCAAGAAACACCGGTGTTTCTCAGCGACCCCACCTCACCCCTTGCTCTTGCTGCTCTGCCTGTCTCGGGACCCTATTGTCAGAAGGATGCCAACATTGAACCAGAGATGTGCTGCCTGCCCCAACTGCCATGTGATGGGGGCAAATCCTGGCTACTGCATAGCAACCAGCGCCTGGTCATCCCACGCGGGGGCCGGGGCCACCCGCCATGCAGAAACACACCCCTGAAAGAGTGACAGCCCTGATTCCAGGTAGAGCTTCCACAACTTAAATTTTTTAATTCAAAAATAAACTTTGCAATGGGAGAGGCCACAACAGTGAGAGGCCCGCGTACCGCAAAAAAAACAAAACAAAAAAATAAACTTCATTACATAAAATGCCAACTTGGGGAAGAGCAAAACAGATTCCACAGAACTCCACACTCATTCTCTAGATTGTCAGTACTGAGGCCTGGCGCTGACTGAGCTGTCCAGGCCATCTTTGCTGGCTAGAGAAGCCCAAGCTGGAGAGAGTGAGGGAGCCCGGCAGCTGTCCTTCTCCAACGGGGCTATGAGTGGCCTGCCCCTGTCCTTCCATGTTCAATTGCTAACAGTCTGTAAGCCCCATCCCCATTCTCTCATTTGTATCCCACATCTGAGCAGGATGATAAACCCAGGTGCTCCCTCCTTTGGCACCTGTGGGAGATTCAAACCTCGCCGGGCCCTGCCCTTGGCAGGAACTCACACGGCCCCTCTGACCACAAGAAAGTCCTGGGCTGGGCTCCTGTCCTTGCTGTCAAGCCACTCTAGACCTGCTGGAGAGCCCTGCCCTGTCCTCCCCAGAGACCTCGATGACATAAGGACCCAGCCTCCCCAAACCTCGATGTGGGTGGCTCAGTCTCCACACCCAAACATGAGCTGGGGTGGCTCCACCTGCCCTGCGAGGACTGTGACAGCAGTGCCGTGAGCTGGTCTAGGTGGCCTAGATGCTGACCCCCGCCCTTTCCCCACACCAACCTGCTGCCTGGCTCTCGCTCTAGCTGTACTGCTCTGTCGAATCCAGCAGAGCCTCGCTTATGGATTTAGTTAACCGAAACCGGCAGTGTCTACAACTAACTGGTATCTAGGGACAGGATTATGGGATTGGCCCTCTGTAAAGTGGCCCTAGGTTGTGTCTCAGCCTGGACCTCTGTTTCAGAACAAAGCTGTATGTGACGCTAGGCTCAAGGGAATGATGCTGGCTGCATCTCACCCAGGCACTGGCCCCATCTCTGGGGGCTCAGGACACAGACGACGCCCTGTGTGAGACATGGGGCCGGCGGGTGGTCACTCACGAAACAGCAGTCTTTAGGGAGAAAAAACAGGAGCCCTCTCCCCCACTTGAGTCCCAGGATGTGTGCCAGGGAGAGGACTCTTGACTGCAGGCCATCTGCCCATCTACCCCCAACCCAGGTGCAGCGTCTCTGGTCCCTCACCATCACAGCTGTGTCTTTGGTTTCTTCCCAGAACGGAGGTGCGGTGGCCGTGGTGACTGAGCCCCCTGCCGCTGCTGCTGCAGTTTCTTTAGCGCCCTGTAGGCGTTCACAGCCCGCTCTCTCTCCTCCGCCACGATCCGCTGTCTGGCCAGAGAGGTGGTCAGAGGCTGGGACGTACCGCCAGGGCTTAAAAGCATCTTCAGCATCAGCGATTTCTTGCCAGGCTGAGGAAGAGAGAGAGGGAGGTTGAGGCACAGATTCAGGAAGGAGGGGAGGTAACAAAGAGCCTAGGCCAGCCCAATAGCTTAAGCCCAGTGAGAACATGGTGCTCTCCACCTGTGTGCCCTGAACCAGGCAGCACCGAGGGGCAAAAAGGGCAACTCCCCCACCTCTGCTTACCTGGTCCCTACTTGTGCTCATCCTGGGCTTGGCAGTCAGCTCTGGGGGCTGCAGGGCAACCTCACCAAACTTCACCGTGTCTGGAGGGGCAGAGAAGAACAACTGAGGCCTGCTGCCCACACAACCACTGCAGCCCTGGAACCCGGAGCCACCGTCCACCCACCCACCGACCCTGGGGAGACAAAGCTGCCCCGAACCAGGGCTGACACAATTGCTTTGTGAAGAGCTACCTTGGAGTAGCTCCTGCTCCAGCCTTTCTGCTGCCTTTTCCTCCCTCCTCTGCTGGACCTTAACCAGCCGTCGCTTCTGGAACCTGGGAAGAGAGCACAGTGCTGTTCACTTTCCTAAACTCTCAATTCACTGGACTCAGGAAGAGGCAGAGGTCACCCCTCCCCACGAGGGATGCATCAGGAAAGACCCCAGGTGGCTGCCTCTGAACCCCAGGACCCACAGAGAGCGCTCCGAACCTAGGAGGCCCCTCCAAAGTTCCAAGTCAGGGGTCCTCAGCGGCTGCGGCTGTACCTCTACAGCCCATCGGACAATGTCTGGAGATGTTCTGTGTTGTCACAACGTCGGGGGGAGAGGGGTGCTCCTGGCACCTCATGGGTGGAGGTCAGGAATGCTGCTCAACGCCCTACAGTGCACGGAATGGCCCCCACCCCAGAGAATCAGCTGTCCCAAGTGTCAACTGCTGCTGTGTGTAAACGGCCCCGCACAGCAACATGTGTGACATGGTCCCTTATTGTTACTAGAATCAACGTTCAATGAGTTTTAGAGATCACTGTGGCTTTAGGTGGTACCTGGGATATGTTTTGTGTGATGTAATTTTCACTGGCTAACGTAAGTACATGTATGGTAAGAATCTGGACGTAAGGAAACTCTACAAAGCTGAAAATGATCTAACTTTCACAGCTTTTAAAAGAATTTCTTCCTCTTTTTTTTTTTTTAATTTAGGCCACACCGCATGGCATGCGGGATCTTAGTTCCCCAACCAGGGATCGAATCCACGCCCCCTGAAGCGGAAACTTGGAGTCTTAGCCCCTGGACCACCAAGGAAGTGCCCAGTTTTAGAGAAATTTCTGATGAAAGCCTGGCTTGATTCAAGACAAAAGTTGCAGTAAAGGCAGAAACACATCTCAAAAAGCATTTGTTTGCTGAAACTACTGCCCCAGCTCCCACCCACAGGCTCAGGGAGGTGGCACACAGCTTGCATCCCAGACTTCTCCAGGGCTGAGGGTAGGGATGGGCAGGGGAGCCGCAGCTGGCGGTGGGCTTCCTCCTGGTGCCAATTTCACCACTTTACCCACCAGGAAGCTGAGTCTGAGAGGTCACAGAACTTGTACAAATGACATAGCTACAGACTCTCAAATCTCTTCTGGGCTGGAAAGGTGAACCCTGGAAACCAGTTTCCGTGGGGTAGGCACAGTCCCCTGACGGCCTGCGGGCCCTCCTGGGAGGACACTGAGCCTCACTGTTTTTCTACTTCCCTGAAACAACTGGCCTGGGGTAGACAGCTGGCCCTCAACCTCCCTTGGCTCTTGGACACCTTGATGCTTTCCAGAGAGAGGCACAGACAGAGATAGGCCTTCGGAGCTCTGTGGGTTCAGAGCCTCCCAGAAACGCTGAGGTTAAGTGGCTGCGGTACAGAGAAAAACACCCACTGACTCCAGGTCCTGCTCGGCCTGAATCATGGGGTAGGTGGGGTGCCCCCTGGCAACAAGATGCTGTCAATACAGAAGAAATCGGTGGCACCCCACAGCCCTGCCTCCCAGCCCCTGCAGCCCCCACTCACGCTTTCTTCCTCTCCGACTTCCCCTTCTTGGGAGCCGCCTGCACCTCAGGCTGCCGGCTGGCCTGGTTCTTGCTGAGGAACAGCACATGCTGCGCCTCCTGCGCCATGCGCTGCACATAGGCCCTGTCAGACTCCCACTTCTTCTGCTCGAACTTGGGTACAGCGATGTCCGGCTCCACTCCCTTTGCTTCCTTCTCCAATGTCTTACTGAAGGCCACCTGGGCTGAGGATAAAGGGAGACCTCAGAGGGGAAAGTCGTGAGGCGAAGGCAGGAGGGAGCAGGTGGCGCTGGGCTGGCCGCCCATGTTCATCTCCCCTCCCCAGGCCACGGGACGGGAAGACCACGTTCACGTGGGAGCTAAAAAGGATCTAAGATGCCAGCTGGGGGGAACCTGGGGTGGGACCCCTACAGCCCACTGGTACATGTCAAAGATGTCCTCTGCAGCTCGGTTGAAAAAGGAAACAGGAAACAACCTAAGTATCCGTCACTAGCTGACTGGCTGAGCGAATCCCCCTACGTTCATCCAGAGACGTCACTGCACAGCTGCTGAGAGCTCGGTAGAGCTACGATAAGGACGTGGAAAGACCTACAAAATCCACTGGTAGTGAAAACCCAGGACACCAAACAATATAGAGAATGAAGATATAGCTTTTACCTCATAAATAAGTGAAAATATGCATATTTTCCCTGGGAGGGTAAACAAGACAGACAGACAGCAGTTTCTTTTAGGGGGAGGGAGCAGGATTGAAAGACAGGGAAGGAGGCCACGGCTCACCTCGTATCTTTCAGTACTGTTTAATTTCACCACGTGTGTAACTTTATGTCTTTTAAATAACTTAAACCCCAAAAAGAGCTGATTCAATAGAGCATGGTTCAGAATGTGCCATCTTCCATCTGGGCCAGCGCCCTCCTCTACCCCTCCCCCTCCTCAACTCTTTATTTCACTATCGCTTTGGTAGCCATCTAACCCCCAATGAAAAGCCTAAGGTTGACAAAGAAATTACAAAACAGCATACCTGAAAAATCAGTCCCATGTTTGGGAAAACAAATACCTGTACGTGTACACAAAACACAAACACTCTGGACCCCATTCCCCAACATCTGGAGTGTTATCTCTGGCAGAGGCTGACAGCTGGGCACCCTACCTGGCCTTGGGGGAAGAGTGGGAGGGATGAGTTTCTCAGGGGGTCTGATCAACTCCCTCCATAACCTCTAGAAACCATACACTTCTCTCCACCATGATTTCTGCACTCAGGTCCAAGGAACCATCATCATTTCTTACTTGCAAGAGCCTTGCTGGCCTGCAGTGTCCTCTCGCCCCCTCGACTGTTACACAGTGACCTTTCCTTCAAGTAAATCTGAACTGACCGTCCCCTCTGATGGATCTCCACTACTCCTGGGAGGGGAAAATCAACGCTTCCACCTTGGCCCAGGAGGCCCCGGGGGCTCCTTTTGGAGCCTCACCTGAAACCACACCGCCACCTGCTGCCAGCCACCACTCTGGCCCTGGTGACACCAGCCTTTGGTCAGTCGTCCACATGCTCCTGCACCGCCTGACTGCTGGGGTCTGGCAGATTTCTTCTGCCTGAAACGCCACTGAATACTTGTGCAATTAAGTAGATTCAAACACGCAAGGCTTTATGGCCACCCAGCATGGGCCTGCAGTTACCCTCTTTCTTCCTCTTCTTGTTACTGATGGGGTTTTTCATCTCCTGGCGGCTCCTCATGATCTCTCGGAGCCGGAAAGGGATTTCCTGTTCATCTTGGTTCTTAGGCTGGCAATTCACTTTCTTCTTTTCTTTGCTGGGAAGGAGAACACGGGGGTGAGACACGTCTCCAATCGAGCATAAGCAGAATCAGAGAAACCGAAGCTGAGCCTGGAGAAAGAAACTTCGCAGGCCACCCTGGCCGCTGTAGTGCGTGCCGGTCAAGGGAACACGGCCTCATCCTCGCCCGCCCGGAGGCTGTCCCTGGACCGGTTTCTCACAGGACGCTGGGTGGGAGGCGCTCCGAGAGCCCCAGGGAGGCCCGTCACTCCCTGACCTCGTCCAGGATAGCAAAGACGGCGCCCCGGAAGGTGACAAGTGCCACACCGGAGACTCCCTCACGCCTCCGCCCAGCCGGCTGACCCTCCGGGCCGTCCACCGCACGGACCACACAGCGCGCTGGGCCCGGTGCGGGGAGGGGTGCCGGGGAGTCTTCAGGACGATGAGACCGGCACCCACCTGCGCGGCCCCGGCCGTGGCGCCGAGCGCTGCTTCCCCGGCTCCTGCTGCCTCCGGCCCTGCGGTCGCCCTGGGCTCCCTAGCCCAGCCGTCCCCGCCGTCCTCGCCGGCGCCGCAGCTCGGCGCCGGGTTCCCGCCATCTACACGTCCTGCGCTCAAAGGGGAAACCACTTCCGCACTCCCGCACGGTCCGGCCCCATACCCGCCATTTCCGCTTCCTGCGCTCACTGGGGCTGTGCAGCTCCCTGACGGGCCGGGATTGGCCAGAGCGGCCGCCATTCACAGCTCGGGCGGGGCCGACTGGGGAGCGCCTGCGCCGTGGGCCAGGCAGTGGGCGATGCTGCTGTGGAGTGTGGCTCGGGGAGGCTTGGCCGTGTCAGTCGCTGCCCGCGGCCTGGCAAGTACCGGCGAGGAGGGGGACGGGGTGCATTCGGGAGGCCGGGCCCCGCCGGGGCCGAGAAGCCCCGCTCTCCCGGCAGCCGGGCAGAGCCCAGGGTAGCGCCGGCGGGTTCTGAGCTCGTTCCCTCGTCCAGTACCTGTTGAACACCTGCTTTGTGCGAAGCCTTTGGGGAAACCTCAGTGTACAAGGAGTTGGCGCCCCTCGCAAGAGGAGTTAGAGAAATAAGTAAAGTTTGCGCCTGTGTTCAGTGCCCTGGAGACAGAGCAGGGAAGGGGACCCGGGGGCCGGGGTGGGGGCTGGAGGTGGGGAGAGGGCTGCCCACTGGCCTTTGGGAATGACTTGGGCTTCTCATGTGACAGAGAGAAACAGGGATGAAGGGGTGATGCGATTAGTCAGAATGCTCACGGGGGAGGGACGTGGCAGTACTGGTTGGAGAGGGAGAGGTGGCTGTGTGGGCTGGAGCTCACAGGCTTCTGCCCTCGCCATACTCCTGTCCACCGGGCAGAGGCATCTTAGCTGGAGGTGCAGTCTCAACCCCCACCATCTGCTGGAGGGCACGCCTAGTGCGAGGCCTTGAACCCAGCATTTCTCATGAACCTGTGGCTCATCCTCGTACCAAGCGTTACATCCATTTTACAAATGGCAAACTGAGTCTATAGGTGAAGTAACTTGTCTAAGGTTACGCAGGAAGTGAGGAAACTGAGAAAGACGTGGAGCCCCCTGCCAGTGACAGGAGTCCGAAATTTCCCCACAGCTGGAGGCAGGCAGAGCCTTACCAGCTTTCTGGAGACTCATGTGCTTATCTGAATCCTTAGGGGCCACTATCCAGCTGGGACTGGGGCCAAAGGCTTCCTGGAGGTGGCAGCATTCTTCACAGGATCCGAGTCCGTGAAGGCCACAGAGAGTTCAGGAAGGACCATGTGGAGGGGGGCTCCCAAGCAGGTGCAGCGGGCACTGGGCAGCCCGAGTCCTCCCTGCCTGGTGGGGGCCCCTCAGAACCCCTGTACCCGCCACCCCCTGAGCTCCAGCCCCCCACCAACTGCTGCATGAGCGGCTGCCCCAACTGTGTGTGGGTGGAATATGCAGACGCACTGCTGCAGCACTACCAGGACGGCGGGGAGCGGGCCCTGGCCGCCCTGGAGGAGCACGTGGCTGATGAGAACCTCAAGGCCTTCCTCCGGATGGAGATCCAGCTCCGTATGAGAAGTGGAAGCTGAGCTGCCTGGCCAGACAGCCTCACCCCGACAGACTCCTCCTCAGGATGCAGCACAGCCTCCTTTATCCACGGCCCCTTTGTGCAGCTGGTGTCGACGGGATTGTTTATTGACTTTGCCTGAGAATAAATAAGCTCTGTGTGGTGGTTAGACAGGAGGCTTTTGTGTTGTCATCCATAGGCGTGTATTACCTCAAGGAAAGCACGTGCAGATGTCATTGTATGTCCACTGGGCACCTACAGCCTTCACCAACCTGTGAGGTTGGCTAAACCTGTTTCCTTGACTATTCAAGTGACAGTGACCCCAGGGGCCCCCTTCTATGTCCCAGCATCCCAGAAGTCCCAGAGGTCAGCTCTGGTTACTCTCAGTGGTGCAGCTGAGGGAGGACCATCCGGTCCTGAGAGGTTGCTGTTAGCAAAGCTCTGGCAGGCACAAATGCCCGCAGATGGCCTGGAATGTGCCCCATTCATCCAGCTGCAGGCTTTCAAGCTCTGATACCAGTGGCCTGGACAGACAGGGTTAAATGAATTTATGCCTGTTTTATCTTCTCTCATTTAAGGGAAAAGCTTGGGTTGTTATAAGGCTTCACAAAGAATTTGAGCTGATAAGCAGGCCTTCCCAGGTAGGGGCCTTCAATGTAAAGCCAGAGTTTCCCACAGAGACAGATCTGTGGACAAGAGAATGAAACCACACAGCCACAAAACGTGCTGCCATGCTAATGCCTGGGGATACACCCGGTAGTGCGGGCTGTCTTGGCCAGCTAGTGATGTCATCCAGAAGCAGTTTTGGTTGGTTCAGAGAAACATGATTATGGCAATACATGTTTGTTACACTTTATTTCAGAGAGCATCTACTCCAACCCTGTCCTACAGATTTGAAAATGGCCCAGGAAGAGAAAGGTTTCCCTAGAGACAAAAGCACAGCAGAGCCTAGTGGGCTTGGGGCCCCCGAAGGGGTCTACAACATGGAGGTGGATTACCTCAGAGATGTAGGAAGAGGTTTACTGTATTTTTCTCAAAAACACATATTTGTGAAAGATTTTCTATGTGTGTATGATACCAGGGCAGATCTTTGAAGTCCCAGGAGGAAGGAACTAGGGGAAGGGGAGAGATGTACAATAGAAAATGCACCACATGGCATGAGCAGTAGGTGCAAAGGCCCTGGGGTGGAAGAGGCTCCTTGGAGCACAGAGAGCAAGAGGAAGGGATGAGAGGTGAGGCCAAAGAAGTGGATCGGGACAGGCTATGCAGGGCTTTGGGGGCCACAAAGGCAGGTTCCTCAGCAGTCAGGATAGTAAGGGTGGGGAGGCCTAAGACAGCAGCCAGTGCCGTCTCATCCTTGCTTCAAAAATGAGCAGCTTCGGGCTTCCCTGGTGGCGCAGTGGTTGAGAGTCCGCCTGCCGATGCAGGGGACACGGGTTCATGCCCCGGACCAGGAAGATCCCACATGCCGCGGAGCAGCTAGGCCCGTGAGCCATGGCCGCTGAGCATGCGCGTCCGGAGCCTGTGCTCCACAACGGGAGAGGCCACAGCGGTGAGAGGCCCACGTACCGAAAAAAAAAAAAAAGAGCAGCTTCAGGAGAGTCTGGCTGTTCATGGTCACACGTCCCGTTCCTGCCCTGACCCTGCCCCCTGCTCGTCCTTCCTTCAGGCCCTTGACCGCACCTGAGCCCCTTCCCCCATCTCAGGGAGTCCTCGGTGCTGCTACCCACCCCACAATCTCATTAGTGTGGTGTCAAGGCACAGTCCTAATCAGATTACCCAGCTGCAGGATAAATGCCCAGCCAGCACCCTGCCTAAGGGAGGTCTGCCACTCACACCCATGGTCCCCTGAGACCTGCCCCGGTACTTGGTGAGTAATGACCTTCCCAGGTTGCTTTTCCTGGTGGCCACTTACCCAAGGGCATTAGTGGGTATCTGCCCAGAGGGTGAGGAGTGGGCGGGATTTTCACCACCATCCTGAGGTCTGGGTCTGGGGGAGGCCACCTACTGCCCTGTTCAGAGAGGACACCCAGCCCATCACCTCCTCTGTTCCTCGTGCCAAATAGTGGTGCAGGCTGTCCCCCAGGCTAGCAATGGTCTCGGAGCCTCAGGCCACACACAGTCAGCCAACCTGAGTGGGCACCAGCCACAGGCCAGGCTACGGCCGGGGCAGCTTGGGCAGCGGTTTCCATGGGAACAGCATCTGATAGTTGGCTCTCTATCAGGGCTCAGAGCTGCCCACGCCAGGCCTGTGGCCTGGGACTAGAGAAGGGGTCCAGCTGGGCCTACACTACCTAGGCTGTGAGGAGTGGGTGTTGTGGGGTTTGAGCAGCCGGGGCCACCAGACCTGCTGCTGTCCAACTTGGACCCCGTGTAGATCCAGCTCCTGTCCCCTGGTTCCTCTCAGGCTGCTGCTGGTCCCGGCACAGAGACCGAACCTTAGGGAAGGAAGGTCCACGGTGGGGTCCACCGAATCCCAGGTGCCCCGGCACCTACAACCAGGCCTTCCTCGCTGGTAGAACCACCTGTTCTTGCCTCCCGGTTGATCTCAGCCCCTAATACTCTAACAGGCAGCTAGCGGTGGCCCCAGGCTGGAGTCAGGCATTGCAGCCCACAAGTGGGGAGGGGGGCAAGAAACAGGACCCGAGAAGTGGTGCCTGAGCACCGGCTCAGTGCCAGGGCAGCGGCTCCTCTCTGCATCATGTACTTAGCCCCAGAACTTTCTGGGCTTATAGTGGACCCTGAGGAATTAGGGTCTCCCTCTGGTGCTAATAGGCTTAGAGGAAGGTGAGCTGCCCCTGGCCTAGGTCACCAGGGCTTAGGGCCTCGAGGGGGGGACTCCGGGGGAGAGGAGGAGGGGAGGTCACCCTGTGCAGTGGATTCAAGGACACCAGCAGGTGATGCTGGTGCCCAGTGAGTGGCTGGGGCGGGGTGGGGGGTGGGACGGGGGAGGTAGGGTATTTACCAGCAGAGGGAAGACGCTGCTGGGGCCAGGGCTACACAGCTCGCCTGGGCGTTTCATTGTGACACAGGCCCCTCCCCTGCCCGGGCACCCTGCCCTCCCATTTCTCAGGTTACCGTTATTGGCGCCGCTAGGTGCCTAACATGACACCATGAATGAGGCCAAGTGTCCCACCCCAGGGATTGGGATGGGGAATGCAGGAGAAGGGGGAGGCAGTGAGGAGGGGCACACCGGGGGGCCACCCAGCACTCTCAGCCCCTGCCTGGGGCTCCCTGGGACAGGGGGCTGCTGTTTGAGTCATACTGGGGACCGGTGGGTCTCATGTTTCAGGGTTTCCTCTGCTCTGGTGGGTTGAGACCTGAGAGGTGGGTCGGAAGCAGGAGGGCCCACAGCGTGAGGGAGTCCAGAAGCCGAAGGTCACCGCGGGGTCTCTGCCAGCCTGGCCATGAACCTGGAGCCGCCGAAGGCCGAGATCCGGCCGGCCACCAGGGTGATTGGGGGGCCCGTCACTCCCAGGAAAGGGCCCCCCAAATTTAAGCAGCGGCAAACCAGGCAGTTCAAGAGCAAGCCCCCCAAGAAAGGCGTCCAAGGGTGAGCAGAGCTGTGGGAGGGCTGGCCCTGAGGGGGGTGGAGGGCCCACCTGCTGCACAGGAGGGAGATGGGGCCTTTCTGGTGCTAGAGGCCGTGGCAGGGGCCTTCAGGTTGGGGGGCTGGGTGGGGCCTCAGCCCCCGTTTCCTGGTGGAAGGTGGTCCCATCCTCTCAAGCAGGTGGTGCGGGTCTTGAGGGCCTGAGCCGGCCTGTCTCAGCGTCCCCCATTCCCTGGCATGGGGGGCGGGGGGTGGAGGGGACTCGGGGGGCAGGGGCTCCTGTCACCCTCTCTAGCTGTTCTTGTCTGGAAAGCACACCCACCCGCGGCCACCCAGACACTCAGCCACAGCCCCACCAACTGATATGTCTCCCTGCACCCAAAGAGCCCCACGTGTACACACCCAGGACACACTCAGACACACCGCGTTCCCAGGAACCTGCACTCAAGTGTATGCACACCCCCTCTCCGCTCTTCCTGGCCCTGACCGCTCTGTTCTTGTAGGTTTGGTGACGACATCCCCGGAATGGAAGGCCTGGGAACAGGTATGACGGCCACTAGCGTCCACCCAGGTCCCCCCCACTTGCCCACCCCCCAGTGTGCCTGGGGCCCCATCACCCCTGCCCCTGCTTCCTCAGGCAGAGGCTCACTTAGGGCACCACCCCCAGCTGTCCTTCATTTTTTTTTCCCAACTTCAAGCTTCAGACACCACCCGAGTGGGGTTGTTCCTACTCAGCGGGTCCACCGAGTGCTTGGAGGGGCTGGAAAAGACCAAAGCTCTTGCTGTCCCCTCCCCCCAGCAGCAAGGCCCACCTTCCTCTGGCCCCCTCCCTGGGCCTGCTGCACCCACTCTCTTCCTGGGCAGGGCGCCCATTCGACACACCCCAAAGGTGGTATGTCCTGAAAAGAGGGCTGTACACCCTGGACTTGTACTCTCACCATTGGGGTGTGGACAACAGGGCCCGGAGGGGATGGTGGCTCCTGGGGCCATGGGACCCTCCTGGACCCACTGGCCCCCTTGTCCTGCAGACATCACGGTCATCTGCCCATGGGAGGCCTTCAACCACCTGGAGCTGCATGAGCTGGCCCAGTACGGCATCATCTAGCACTGGACCCCGGCCCTTGACCCCTCCATGCCGCTGCCCTTTCTGACCCCTGCTCAGGATTCCTGTAAGCAGGGCCACCCCCCCACCGGAGGGTTCCAGAGTGTCCAGAGATTGTGTCTGGAGATCCCCGCAAGGCGGCGACCTCAGGCCCATGGAAGCTAGTTGCCGGGAGCCCACCAACTCCCTGCAGGATACCCTCTCCGGCCGGCCAGGCCTGGCTTAACTTCTGGAGACACTGGTCCACAGACCCTCTCCTCCCATGGCTGGAAAGCTAGGGCAGGCCTCCCAGGAGTGTCCCCTGTCCTGCCTGTCTGGGAGTGAGGACAAGCTTCCCCCACTAGCCCTTCCCAGCTGAGGCCCTTGCACTGGCGGAGTGGGTGGCAGGAGTCCTGCGGGCGTCAGTGAAAGAGCAAGACCCCTCTGGACCTGTCACACCAGCAGGATGCTTGTCCTTTCCAACATGGCCCATGTCCTGTTTCAAATAAAATTAGCGTGTCCCCCACCACTTGTCTGGGATGTGCTGTCAGTGGGGGCAGGGCCCAAGGGTGGAGTCTCTTCAGCAAGAGTGGATGGATGTGGGCACTGGTGGCAGAGATAGCAGGGGCCTGGCCAGGCTGAGGGAAGGAAGCACATTGGGCACTGAGCCAGGCTCTTGATGGCTGGATTGGGGCAAGGCAGGCAGCCCCACGTACTCCGGGGGCCAGAGCTCACCTATCTGCTCCCCACAGGTGAGGAAACAGGTGCAGGGAGATTGGGCCCAGCCAGCCCATCCTTACTGTCCACTAAAGCTGGACAGATGCCTACCAGTAACCCTGCAATTCCGCTCCTGACACCACACCCAGGAGAAGCAGGGCACGCTGCCACACACAAACCTGCGGGAAACTGCCCCCAGTGGCAGTCATCTTCGGGAAGCTGCCCAAGTGCCTATCCACACGGACGTCAGGGGGTCTGTTCACACAGCAGTGACCAGAGAGTGACTCTCAGGAAGGGGGCCCCTGTGATCGTATTTATGTGAAGGCCAGAAAAAGCCACGCTAACCAAAGGCGACAAAGTTCCAACAGGGGTGACCTCGAGGAGGAGATGAAGGACCCTGCTCGGGCTGGATCTAGACCTGGTAGTGGGTCCACAGGTGTGTGGATAAGTAAGAACCCTCAGGCTGCCCACTTAAGGTTGGTGCAATTTACTGTATGAGTGATACATCTCAATAAAACTTACCGCCCCCCCCAAAAAAAAGCACTCTGGAGGGAGAGGCCTGGGCCTCATCCTCAACCACCACAATGGACAGGAAAGGGGGAGGTGGCCCCAGAGGAGAGCAGGAGCCAGGCTATGGTGAGGACGTGGGGACTCATAGACTGGGCTTGGAGGTGTTGGAAGTGGGGGGTCAGTGGTGAGAGTCAAAAGTGGTCAGATGTGGAGATCGGAAGTGAGGGTTGGGGTGAGGGTCTGAGTTGGGGCTCAGTGGCAGGATTTCATCCAGTCTCGCTCGCCCCCCACTCTCCCTGCCAGCCAGGCTTTGCCTGCACCCTCTGTGGGAGGCAGACGCTGGCCAGGCAGTCGTTGGGGTCAGCTTACACTCGGACCATGGCAGCGTTTGCAAGCAAATGGGCAGTGTGGGGGAAAGGGGACCCTGGGGAGGCAGAGGCCAGCAGGTGGAGGAGGCCTGGGGGCCCAAGGTGCATGTCCACAAGCACCAAGGCGGGTTATTCTGACACCTTCCCTGGGAGGGGAGGGGAGGCCTGCAGCCCCAGACCCCATCCGGGTGCCCTGGTCTTTCGTCTCACCTGCCAGTCAGCCCCGGACCATTTTGGCAGAGGGGAGGGCACTGAGTCTGGGGGTCCTGTGGACAAGCCCTCACTCTCTGCTGCCCTCTTGTGGACAGCCAGGGTCCTCACCAGCTGGATGGCCAGCAGGAGCTCTGCCCCCTGGACCACCACGACAACGATGGCGTAGCCACCTGCAGCCCAGATGTTGCTGCGCAGCCACTGGAGGAGTGGGGGGCTGCAGCCCTCCAGATGCACCACCCTCTGGGCCGCGTCCTCATCCAGGCCCAGGGCCCCGAAGCCACACTGGTCATTGACTGAGGCTCCATCTTCCCAGGGGTCGATACAGCAGGAGGCAGGAAGGCTGCAGGCCTGGACCCCAGGGGAGCTGCAGTTAAAGTACCTGCAAGGGCACATGGGAGCATCAGTCTGGAGGCTGGGGCCCCTGGTCTTGGACCCCAGCGCTGTGTGGAATGTCTCCTACCCGCCTTCAAACTTCCATGGCCACACACACATAGGCACGCAGGCATGCACATGTGTATGCATGCAAGCACACAGGCATGAATGCACACACACATGCACACTGGCAGGCCTGTACACACACACATGCACACGCACACACACTTGTGCACACACAGACACACACACGATACCCAGCTCTCTATAATTCATCGCAGCACTACATAGGCCTCTGTACAAGCTTGGTTAGAAGGCACACACTGCGTAAGACAGTTGAAGGGAGGCAAGGGTTTGATGGGGGCTGGAAGTAAGACGGCCTCACTCCACAGATGCTGCTGAGTTGGTCTGAGCAGCAGAGCTGGAGTGGGAGAAGGTGGGTTGAGGACTGGTAGAGGCTTCTGTAGTGGTCACTGGGTCGTGGTGGGGGCATGAGGGGCCACACTGGGCAGCAACAAGGGATGGGAGGCTTGGGAGGAGCTCGCAGGGCCTCGAGAGAGTGTTGCTCTTGTCACTCACTTCAGGCAGCCCTCAGGTGCCCTTGGCCTTTGACTGGCATCCAGGGCCCTGTGACCAGCAGGCTCACCCTTCGCCCTCCCTCACAGGCACAGTCTCATCTCCTTGAAGAATGGGCTTCAGTAAGGCAGGGGCTTGGAGGTCGGCAGGCTGGGTGGCATCACAACACCAGAAAGGGCTGCCACCGACACAAAGTCACACTCGGCCACCAAATGAGAACAATCCAGATGGGTGCTTCTAAGGTGCCCAGGAAGAAGGGCCCAGCATGTCGCAGGGACTGTTGGGTACAAATGGCTGGTTTTCAAGAGTCTCCATATGGCTCTAAACACACCCATGCACACACACACACACACACACACACAGACATACACACACACACACACACACACACACACACAGTGGAGGGAGAACTGTGGAGTCATAGTCCAAAATGATGTCCTGAATTAAACTAAAAGTTATTTTCAATTGACATTGAGATGTACGATGTCCTCACTGAAAAAGAAAAAAAAACAACCCCCAAAAGTGACTTTCTAGCTCTACTGGCTGAGCTTCTCTATTAACATCCCTGCATGACCACGTGGCCCTGGCTGGGCCTGAGTGTGTACATGCGCAAGTGTGCCCACATGAGCGTGTGTGCACATATGTGTACAGGTGAGGAGCCTATACAGGTGAGTTTGTGTATAGGTGAGTATGTGCATGTGAGCGTGTGTGTGGCCCGCCTCCTCTCCAGCCCCAGGGACCCTGCCGGCCACCATGCGGCTGCCCTCCGCCCTTTCAGGCTCTAGGACTCACAGGTTCCGCTGCCAGTCCTGGTAGGAGGCCACCCCGCAGCACTGCAGCCCGAGCTGAACTTGGTCAATGAGGAAGCACAGGTCTGGGTCGTCTTGGTAGTGGGTGATGGCCATGCGTAGGACGTGCTCCAGGTCATCCTGTAACTGGCCCCACAAGGCCACCACCAGGGCCCCTGCCACGGCCTCCAGCACCAGAAAGGCAAGGATGCCCCCAGAGAAGCAGCGCAGCAGAAAGGCGTTCTCGCAGAGGGCGCCCAGGCAGCCTGCCAGGCTCACCGCACTGAACGCCAGCCCGCCCAGCACAAGCCCCAGCATGGGGTCTGCGGGCAGGGGGCCCCCCCAACTACTCCCCAGAGACCCCTTGACGGCCAGGCCCCAGAGTCCGATGGCCAGGGCCAGCAGACTGAGCAGAGAGAAGACAAAGTTGGACAGGAAGATCAGGCACTTGAGGAAGCTGCTTCCCCAGGGGAAGCAGCAGGCCAGGACCCCCCCAAGGCCTGCCCTCCGGGCCTGGTTCTCCCAGGGTGCTGGTCCTAGGTGACTTGAAGTGAGGGGGCTGCTTCTGGCGAGGGGTGGTTCCTGACCCCCAGCATCCTGCAGAGGGAGGAAGAAGAGGGAGGTCTCACCAGGGCAACCCTCTTCACTCAGACCCTGTGACGCTCAGCTGGGAGCAGGGTCAGAGCCTGCAGGGGGGAGGAAGCTGGAAGGTGAAGGCGGAAGGGGTGCACAAAGACCCTAGAAGGCCAGGGACATGGGGGCCTTAAGGCTTGTTCTGCTTGGCCGAGCAGCAGAGGGGATGGTGAGGGGCTCTGGGGGCAGGGAGAGGAGAAGCCAGGAGACCGGGGCTCTGTGGGGTGCAGGGCCTCCCGAGGACCCCACCTTGCCCTCCAGCAGGACACTCAGTCAAGCTCGGGGGCCCTGGCCTTACCACAGAGAAAATTAACAGGGTGCTGACGGTTGGGGGGGCCACCCCCTCTCTCGGTTCCCCCCACCCTCCTCTTGGCTCCCCAACAGAGGACTGGCTCACTGATCATGAGGTTGGGAGAAGCTGCAAAGCCAGTTCTATTTGGCCCCTTGATGGACAGTCTCCACTTCAGATATGCCTGCCTCTGCAGCCCCTCCACTGGCAGGCAGGTGTGGGAGGGCTTCTGCCCCCTCTCTGCAGGGGGAGGGGCAGCAGGCCCTTGAGTTTGGTTGTGGGGGAAGAATGAGGAAGCTAAGGCCCCAGGCCTGGGCAGGGCTCCCAGTTTACCAGGAAGAAGCTGGCCCTTCACTCCCCACCTGCCTGACCGCATCAGAGCACAGGAAAGGAGGGTTATTGATCAGCACCCACCAGAACTCAACAAGTCAGTAAGAGCAAAAGGCCAGGCTGCCGGCATTGGCCTTCAGCCCCGTCCGCACCCTGAGCCAGAGCCCACCCCCCGACCCGCCAGATCCACGGGGAGGCCTGCCAGATCTCCTGTGCAGGGGCCATACCAGGCTGAGCGGATGGCAGCCTCGAGGAGGGGGCACAGGGAGGTGAGAAGGCGGGGCAGGTCGCAGGTGGGTGGGGGACAGGGAAAATGTGAGGGTGGCCTGATGGCCCTGGTGGGCACCATCCCCTGGGTGTGCGCTTTCCTTGGGGTGTGGACACACCCCATGCCGTGTCAAACACAAGAGCAAGGGCGGGTCACCTTTCAGAGTCTGAACAGGGCGCTGGGGGAGGTTAAGGCACCTGATTAATAAAGGCCCACCCCAATCTTAGCAGCCCCTCCTGAGCACCCACCTGCTGGCTAGCCCCAGCACACAACATGGCTCTGGGGGGCCAGGGTGGGGAGAAGCCAGCCGGGGACATCTCCAACCCCAGCAGGCCTCCAGGCACTGCTTACCTGGGACAGCAGCGGGCTCCTTTCCCCCTCCTCCATCCTCCACCAGGAAAGCTGGTCCCCGCTGGCCTCTCTGGCTGGGACACCAGGGCTGGTGCTGCCTGTGCCCCCGGCTGCTCTGTGAGCTGTGAGCCCCACCGGGACTTTGCAGTCACGATCGGATCATGTGAGGAGTCATAGTTTAGGGCTTAAGACAGCCTCTGCTTGTTGAGATGCAAAGGATCCTTCTTGAGCCCAGATTCTTGGCCTCGCTCTGTGCAGGCATGACGTGGGTGGGCCTGTCAGGGGGCAGACCTCATGGGCATCACCACAGGGCCCCAGTGTGGGCCTCAGCCTGGCTGGTCCAGTGGTGCCCCTCAGCTCAGCCCGAAGATCAGACCCTGGCTCCCAGTAACAGCCCGGGAGACCTGCCCACAGCTAAATCCCAGTTTATTCCGATTTATTCACTGCAAGAAAGAAGTTTTATGTATATATATGCATATACATACATATACACATACATATATGTGTATGTATATATATATGTGTATATATATTTTTAATTTTTATTTATTTTAATTTTATTTTTGGCTGCATTGGGTCTTCGTTGTTGCGCACAGGCTTTCTCTAGTTGCGGCGAGCAGGGGCTACTGCTCGTTGTGGTGCGTGGGCTTGTCATTTCAGTGGCTTCTCTTGTTGTGGAGTATGGGCTGTAGGCGTGCAGGCTTCAGCAGTTGTGGCTCACGGGTTCTAGAGCACAGGCTCAGTAGTTGTGGCGCACAGGCTTAGTTGATCTGCAGCATGTGGGATCTTCCTGGACCAGGGATCGAACTTGTGTTCCCTGCATTGGCAGGTGGATTCTTAACTACTGCGCCACCAGGGAAGTCCCTATAAGTGTATATTTGAAGTGCCTTTATTTTTTTTAAGAATTTATTTATTATTTATTTTATTTATTTTTGGCTGCATCGGGTCTTAGCTGTGGCCCGCAGGCTCCAGGGCGTGTGGGCTCTGTAGTTGGCGGCACGCAGGCTCTCTAACTGAGGTGCACGAGCTCAGTAGCTGTGGCGTGGGCTTAGTTGCCCCACAGCATGTGGGATCTTAGTTCGCCGACCAGGGATCGAACCCGCGTCCCCTGCATTGTAAGGCGGATTCTTTACCACTGGACCACCAGGGAAGTCCCCCTTTGTTTATTTATTTATTTTTTAATCACTGGCTAGATCACATCCTTCCTGGTTTTGAGGTGGCTGGGATCCCCCACCCTCTGAGCTTCTCAGGAGTAGGACTTTGTCACGGTTACTATTGTGCCCTAGTGCTTGGAGGGACCCCAGCCATGCAGCTGCCACCTCTGCAGGCAGAGATGTGCTCCAGGCTCTCTGACCCTGCATTGTCGGCCCTTTCACCCTGGCTTGGATGCGGTGGAAAGACTGGCTCAGAGCAGACCCCTACCAGCCAACAACTCTGGAAGACCTTGGGCACGCACTCCCACACCTCCTGGGTCCTGCTTGTGGAGTGCATGAGGCTATGACGTGCGTCGACGCTGCTGTTGGCTTCTGTGGCCGGAGGCCGTGGTGGGGGCAGAGGCTGCCAGGGGCCCCTCTGCAAACACGTGTGCGTGGCAGGAAAAAGGGTGGCCTCCGGGGTATGTGCGTGCCACATCCCGTCTCCACCATCCTCCCCACTCCCTTTCTCAGCTTCTTCCGTTTGATGTTTAAGCCCAGCCTCTTTTCCTCCATTTAGTCACCATTTTACAGTCCAGCCACATGGGCTGCTTGCTGGGCCTGAAACGCCTGGCACTTGTGTGCCCTGACCTATGCCATCCCCTGAAATCTCCTCCTGGTGTTCAGTTCCAGAGTAGTACGGCCGAGGGAACACTTTTCATTTTTATTCGCTTCATTTGTCTGTGTTCTTGCTTTGGGTCCCCCACTAGCTTCTCCCAGAACAACTACCCCACGGAGCCCAGCCTACACTCCGGCAGAGGGCCAGCTGAGTTTTAAGCCACTGAATGAGGAGAGTTCGTTAACACAGCATTATTGTGAGCACAGATGACTGACACTGGGTTTATTCTCTGTCAGGGACTGTTCTGAGCCCTACAACAGTGAGGAAACCTGACAATCCCCCGTCATAAGGTGCTTACATTTGAGTACAGGGGAAGTCACAGAGTAAGCAAAGAAACCAGTAAATATATGCTATTTTATAAGGCCATGAGTGTTAGGAAGCAAGGAAAGGAAATGGCTGGTGGAGGGTGTTGTCTTATATCAGGTGATCAGAGAGGCCTCACTGTAGGAAAATGTTGGGTTCCTAGGTATACACCCAAAAGGATTGAAAACAGGGACTCACACGAATACATGGATATACACGTTCACAGCAGCCAAAAGGTGGAAACAACCCGGGTGTCCATCAATGAAGAATGGATGAACAAAACGTGCTCCATCCATACCGTGGATTATTCAGCCATAAAATGGAAAGAAGTTCTAACACAGGCTACAACATGGATGAACCTTGAAAACATGGTGCTCAGTGAAAGAAGCCAGACACAGAAAGTCCACATACAGTACGATTCCACTTATATAAAATGTTCAGAATAGGTAAAGCCATAGAGACAGAAGGTAGATTAGTGGTTGCCAGTGGCTGGGGGAGGGGGAAATGGCAGCTAATGCTGAAGGAGTGTAGGGCTTCCTTCCGGGAGTGACGAAAATACTTTAGGACTAGATAGAGGAGGTGGTTGTACAACACTGGGAATGTACTACATGATACTGAGTTTTTCCCTTTAAAATGGTTAACTGTATGTTCTGTGAATTTCATATCGTTTTACAAAAATAAAAGAAGAGGGCTGAGAAGAAGCCGAAGGAAAAGAGGGAACGAGGGACTTCCCTGGTGGCCCAGTGGTTAAGACTCCACACTTCCAGTGCAAGCGGCGCGGGTTCAATCCGCAGTCAAGGAACTACGATCCCACACGCCGAATGGCGTGGCCAAGAAGAAAAAAAAAAGAAAAGAGAGAACGAACCTCGTGGATTTTCTCAGGTCAGGGTCCCTGCGAGGCCAACCCTGGTCACTGGGGAGTGTCTCAGGATCCAGACCCGGGAAGGAAACAGCATTGTGCTGGTGGAGGGAGAAGGCGAGCTGTCAGGCAATCTCAACAGAGTCCTTGGTGATCCCCGCAGCTCGGATGGCCTGCAGAGTCATCCCAGATTGAGACATGGGTATGCGCCTTGATAGCCATCCACTGTTATTGGGCATGAGCTGCCTGGGGAAGGGACCGTGATCTGGAGTGAGCACAGTCCCCGAAGGGGAGCTCAGCCAGGGCTGCCAGCAACTTCAGTCTGAGGGCACTGCACTTGGCACACACTGTAACTGAATGTGGGGCCCAGCTGCTCGCTGCTCAAAAGCCAATAAAGAGGCAAGGCTGGTGGAAAGGAAAGTTTGCTTTATTTCTGAGGCTGGCAATGGCGGGGTCCGGGGAAGGGGAAGGGCAGACTCCTGTCCAAAGGCCGACTCCCCTCCACTGACAAGCAGTGGGCAAGAGCTTTTATAGACGGAGGGAGGGGGCTACATGCAGAGACAGCACAGTCAGCTCTGATGGTCATCTTGAAATTGGTCCTTGGTGGTCTGACCAGCATCGTCTTGATTGTTCTAAGTACAGTTAATCTTCAGTTGCAGGGTCAGTTTGTTCCCATTTCCATGAGGCCAATTCTCAGAATTGTGGCAGCTTCTGTCATGGCTACAGTCTGGTCATCATGTAGTTAACTTCTACCTGGTGGGGGTTTCAGTACCTATAAAACAGCTCACATGGGCTTTCCTGGTGGCGCAGTGGTTGAGAGTCCGCCTGCCGATGCAGGGGACACGGGTTCGTGCCCCAGTCCGGGAAGATCCCACGTGCCACGGAGCGGCTAGGCCCGTGAGCCATGGCCACTGAAGCCTGCGCGTCTGGAGCCTGTGCTCCGCAATGGGAGAGGCCACAACAGTGAGAGACCGTGTACTGCAAAAAAAAAAAAAAAAACAGCTCACAGGGCACGGCTCAGAATACTATCTATAGCCCTTGAGGTGGAACTAAAGGTCCTTGACCTTGCTTACTGATAAACTATTATTGTTTTGTCCCCTTTGACTATTTTCCTTTGTTTCTGTATTTTCTCATTTCTCTGATTAAACTTATTCTTTGGCTAAAGTTTTTCCACAGACAAAAGGCAGGCGGAAGACATGGGGGGCATAGACCATAGGGTCCTGTTCTGTTTCAACACTAGGCTGACGTGTGCAGGAAGAGCGCTTCAGGCCTGTAAAGTACCTTAAGTGGGAGCAAGCCTGGAAAGTTTGAAGAAGAATGGCTGTTCGAATTTTGCTCCAAGTGAGATGGGGAGATGACAGGTGTTGAGTAATGTGCATTCCGACCTGACTCATGCTTTAAAAGGACCACTCAGGCTGCTGTGCTGCAGGCGGAAGGTCAGGGCAAGGACGGGAGCTGGAGGTCAGGCCTTGTGCAGCCAAACTGTGTCTCGTCCCTTCCTCAAAGGGGACACACCCAGCCTCATCAGTTACCGCAATCAGGCTCCAAAGCCAGGCTCTCTGGGAGATGGTCATCACCTCTCAGGCCCCATCTCAGCCTTGTTCTGATATAGAGTAGCCTTCGGATGAAATCATAGTTACCACTACTGTTATGGGCCGAACTGTGTCCCCCCAAATTTATATATTGAAGTCCCAACCCCAGCACCTCAGAATGAGACTTAGAGGTAGGGCCTTTAAAGAGGTAATTAACTTAAAATCAGGTCATTAGGATGGGCCATCCTCCAATGACCTTATAAGAAAAGGAAAATGGGACTCAGAGAGACATCAGGGATGCACCTGTGCAGAGGGAAGACACAGGAGGAAGGCAGCTGTCTGCAAGCCAAGGAGAGAGGCCTCAGAAGAAACCAAACCGGCTGTCCCCCTGATCTCAGACTTCCTGCGGGGAGAGGAAATGAGAGTAACAACCTCCTAACTGTTTTCAACACAGGAGACAAACACAATCTGAAATTGAATCATGGGATTAAAAAACATAGTTTAGCCTCTTAGAGGTTTTCGTAACTTTTTTTTCATAATCATAGGCAAGGTCAGCTACCAAATGTGCAGGGCCCAGTGCAAAATAAAAATGTGGAGCTCCTTGCTGAAAACTATTAAAGGTTGCAAGACGGTGACGGCAGAGCATTTAATCAAGTGTGAGGCCATTCGGAGCCACACACGTGGGTGCCCGTGAAGCTGGCCCTGGGGGCAATTTTAGGATATTGTATCTCCGTGGCAAAGAAGCATTTATCTAAAATGTGGTCGAAATTCATTCGTTTCTCTTATGTTAGATTCAGGGAAAATGCCTTCTTAAAAAATACATATTATGAAGGTATGATGTCACCTTCCCGAAGCTATTTCTCCATTTCCATGGGACCAGCGAGGCGCTGGGAATGTCCAATTCGAGCCCACCGACCGCTCTCCTGGGCGAGACACGCGTTAGTGCTTCCCTCCCAGCTTCTCTGCAGCGTCTCTCCACTGCGTGGCCAGCCGGGGGCGGCCCGCCGCGGGGAGCCCGGTGCGGGGCCGCCCTGCGCAGGCGCGGACCGTTGGTGGGGCCGGAACCTGGTTGAGCGGCCGGAACCTGATCGCGCGGCCGGAACCTGGTCGCGCGGCCGGAACCCGGTTGCGCGGTCGCGTGGCCGGGGGAGCGCGTCGGGCGAGGCACCGGACGTCGCGGCGGTGGCGGCCGGGCGGTGAAGCTGGAGCGGCGGTGGCGGCGGCGGCCGGAGGCCGGGGCTGGGGCTGAGGCGGGGGTCGGGGCTGCAAGGCCCGCGGGGCGGCAGGCAGCGGCGGCCCGGGGCTCAAGTCCGGATACGGGAGCGGCCACCATGGCCGAGAGCATCGTGAGTGGGGCGGCCGGGCGGGAGGGTGCCGGGATGAGGCAGCAGATTTGCCGGCGCGGCCTGCGGAGAGGCCCAGCGGCCCGCCCTCCTCTTCATGGGCCGGCCGGGTGGCCGGGCTCCCGACCTCCTCTCTTCAGCTCCTCCCGTCCCCGGCCGACGGGGGAGGCCGGGCCGTCCGCGGGGTGTGGGTTGTGCCGGCCTTTCCATTCCTGGTCGCGGGGGTCGCGCTTGGAGGGGCTGCAGTTCCTCGGGGCCGGGGCTACGATCCTTCCTCGCCTCCTGTCCGTCTGTCTTGCCTCCTTTCGTCGCCCCAGTGAGTGCCTTGTCATGGGTTCCTTAAAAGGAGAGCACTTTCTGTAAACGGGGACCCCATCCCACGAGAGGAAGCTGCTAAGAAGGGAAACGGTGGCCTGGTGGATGGCAAGGAGACCTTAACAGCTACCTGTCTGTAAAGGGATGTTATAAAGGTTGATCTCATTTTGTACCCTAAGTCAGGGATTGACACACTCCCTTTCCCTGCTTAAAGTTAAAAAAAAAAAAAGTGCAAATCAGAAAAAACTGGCCATCCCTTAACTTGTGGAAAGTTTCCTCTCAGAAGTCAGTGTAGCCGGAAAAAAGCCAACAGACCAGCTGGACAGAAAAATTTTTGGTTAACGTTAAGGACCACCTGGGATTTCCTGGAGGAAGCAGAAGCAGTATGGGGTGGCAAGTCATGTTCAGAATTTGGCCATGGGAGAGCCTCTGCAGTTTTGCCAGGTGTCGGGAATGGCATTCATCCTCCTCTCTGGATGCTCTGGGCTGCAAGAACCTCCAGCTCTGGACTTTCAGGCTTTCATCCGGTGACTCCTCCTAAATGCAGCTCTCCATTCAGGGGCCCTGGCGTCTGCTCCGTGTTTCCCAGCCTGGAGATGAGCAGTGGGCATGAATGCCCCAAGAGAAACGAGCAACTGATTCCTTTTAAAATAAGATTTACTAGTCTTTGGTGACTCACTCTAGAAATAGGTTAAGAATTAGCACTCAAATCTGCTTCCAGACTTTCTCTTTACTGTAATATTTTTAACCAAATTGAAGTAACCATGGACACGTGAGTTGTTTCAGAGAAGGCCACTTTTCTACTAGCGTATATAAGGCTAGGGTCTCATTGATAGCATGGATCTCTTGTCGAATTTCTCAGATTGTCAGGAATTAAAACATGATTCTTTTGAAATTTATTTCAAAAGTTTTTATTTATTTAGAAAGAGGTCTTCTAAAATTTTCTATGGGATAACTAATTTTTATCTCACCAATTCTTTGACTCCCACAAGAAATATTCTGGGCTCATTTTCTTATAAATAGGGAAACTTAGTTACCAAGAAGCTATGTGTCCATGTTGCCTGGTCTGTCTCTTGTGTATTTTACTTTATACCATGTGTCAAAGGCCAAGTCATACCTTCCCTCAGTATGAATTATCTTTGTCTCTTGGAGTTAAATACTGAGCTTAGCTTGGAAACCTGGACTGCCGTGCCCTGTTGTAAATGAACAAGTAGAATAAGTTCTTAAGCTTTAGAGCTCTCCAGAAATGTGTTATCCTGACCTTTAGCTTCTCGAGGTGTGGAGTGTCATGCTCTTGGTCCTAAGTGAACAGTCAAAGCAACAGTCATAGAGTCCCTCAAAGAGAAGCAGAGTTCTTTACTTCTTAACCTGCCTCAGTGTTGGAGACAGATTTCAGAAACAAATAAATGGGAGTTTACATAATGCCCAGGCTGTGTATTAAGAAGACATTTTTCTAGATGTTGAATCCAGAGTAAAGCGTACTAGAAATCAAAAGTCAAAATAACTTGAGTGCACATAGATGAGTGAGAAAGTTAAACAGATGTTGTTAAGAAGCAAAAAGAAAATATTTTATGCTCTTAACAATTGGAATTTCATAAGGCTTGTTCAACACAAAATCTTAAAAACTGAGAACAATATGGGGACAAAGGCTTTTCAGTTAAGCAAAAGTTATTAGAAAATGAGAAAGACATAGGCAAGCTATTTCAGCAAAATCTAGATGATTCTTGTTTGATAAAGGTGGACAGATCGAAAGCCATTGTGGCATTTTGTCCTGTATCAGTGAAAGTCTTTTTAAAAACAACTGCTTGTGACATTTCTTGTCTGTATAGTGTTGTTTTGAATACAGTGTACTGTGCAGTAGTTGCTGAGGGGAGTAACTATAACATGAGTATTCATGTAACTATAACATGAG
Organism: Grampus griseus; assembly: GCF_964374135.1. Taxonomy (NCBI): domain Eukaryota; kingdom Metazoa; phylum Chordata; class Mammalia; order Artiodactyla; family Delphinidae; genus Grampus; species Grampus griseus. The sequence continues at coordinate 11,795,991 of NC_139014.1, read as the reverse complement.
TACTTTCTGGCATATTCTGTTCCTCCCATGCCTCAGGTGGTTGGAACATCCTCTGTCTTGCTGGCGGCAGGGCATGCCGGTTTATGCTACCCACTGAGGCAGGACCTTGGATGGTTGGCCAGGGCATAATAGCACATTTTCACTGGGCTTCGATCAGCATGAAAATCAAGTCTAGAAAGTGATGCTCCGTCCAGTTGTCTTCCAGGCCTAGCAACCATTTCAGGCTTGCCATGAAAATATATTTTTTTAAAACCCTGCCAAGTTTTACCGTGGTATTAAACACCTTTTTTCTTTTCTTTTATTCTTTTTTATTGAAAGTAAATAACAAATTAGAGGATTTCCTGTGATCCTTTTTATGTTTTTAATTGTTTTTTTTTGTTTGTTTGTTTTGGCTGCGGGATCTTTGTTCCCTGACCAGGTATCTACCCTGTGTGCCCTCAGCTTTCACTGTGGAGTCCTAACCACTGGACCACCAGGGAATTCCCTGTGATCCTTTTTTTTTTTTTTTTCCTGTTATCCTTTTAAGTTAGTCTAGTCTGCGTATGGATCCTGGAACAAAGTGAGATATTTTTTAAAGAACTCAGTTGTTCATGATTCATGGTGGGTTTTTTCCTGCTGATTTAAAAAAAATTTTTTTTGTAAATCGGAAGAGAAAAACGTTAGTGTTTCAGATATATTCTTTATAAATAATGGTTAAAAATTGAAGTCGTATTTTTCTTAGTGAAACGGTGAGAGTTGAGAATTAGGGCAGTCCTCTTAGGATGTCCTCTCATGAGCTGATGTCTCTCAGACCTCTGCTTCATTTTCTAGAAACATTGGGTTGGGTGTTGGCAAGGGGAAGGGTGAGGTTTGGCTCTAAGTTTCGGTGACCCAGATGCTGAAAGACTGCAGAGGTTAGTTTCAGTAATAGGTCAGGACCTTCCTAGTCTGTGCAGTAACCAACTTGTTTCATTTACCACAGATAATTCGTGTTCAGTCCCCAGATGGGGTGAAGCGGATCACAGCAACAAAGAGAGAAACAGCTGCAACATTTTTGAAAAAGGTACTTGTGGCTTGGGTATTGACCTTCCTTCATCCTCTACTGTTATTCCCTTCCTGTTGTGTACCTTTTCTCTTTTCCTCATTTCCTGAGTCCACCCCCTCCCAAGTTCAGTCTCTTGTATTGCTTTTCTCTGTCATGATTGGTGGGACTGTTACAGGATCAGAAGTGTCACAGCTGACCACTGCTAACCATTGCAGGACCAAGGGCCCAAAGGTCAGTGTAAAAGGATTTCGCAAGAGGAATATTTATGAGTGAAAAATCAGAGAATGAGAAACTTGAATTGTCCATCAAAGGGGAATTGCTAACATGTATAGAATGATCCCATTTTGTTCTTAAAAAATTAAAGCCACATACACAAATTGTTGTGTGAGAATATGGTTTGAAAGAGCACAAGCCAGACCTAAAAGGGGCAACCCCAGGAGGGGAGGCCAAAGTAAGGAGAGTGGCTTTTGCTTTATACTTCATACCAGAGGTTGGCAAAGCATGGCTTGTGGCTGGCTGCCTGTTTTCATTGGAACACAGCCACACTCATTGGTTTATGCACTGTCTGGCTGCTTTTGAGCTCCAGCAGCAGAGCTGAGTAGTTGTGACAGACTATATGGCCCTTTACAGAAAAAGTTTGCCAGCCTCTACTTTATACATTCTTTACTATTTGAATTTGTTGCAGGCAGCTGTTACCTTTGTAATGATAAAAAATATCATTTTTCACTGTTCATAAGCAAAAAAAATTGTCAGGTCACAGACTGTTAGAGCCAGAGGGAATCTTAGGTGTCATGTAGTCTGATCTTTTTATTTTCACAAAGGTGGAAACTGAAGTCCAGGGAATAAAGAGATTTGCTGAGGATCACACTGTGTTCTGTTAGGGAAGCCACAGCACTTACCTGGGAAGTTTGGCTTCTGAAAGGTAGTTGCTATCCTGATTCCAACAGTGCTGCTTAAGTGACCGTATTTACAAGAATAAAAGGAAAAAATCAGGTGCAATAGACAGCAGAGAAGAGAATCTCTATGTCTTTGTGGACTTTTTAATATCTTACTCTTTGCTTTTTTAGTAACAGCTGACCATTGTCAGCTTGCTCCTGGAGATGGTGCTGGGATACATTAAATGCTCGAGTTCTTGAGAGATTGTCTGAGACAAAGATTAAGTATTATGTAGCTATTGCTTGGACAGTTGTGGGGATAAACATGAGATGTAAGAGGACTGCATACAGTTGTTCTTTACTTTTCTGAGTCTTTGTGATACGGAAATTTCTTAAACTTAAATCTGTAGTAACCAGGGGACTTCCCTGGTGGTCCAGTGATTAAGGCTCCACGCTTCCCCTGCAGGGGGCACAGGTTACAGGTTTGATCCCTTGTTGGGGAACTAAGATCCCGCATGCTGTGCAGTGTGCCCCAAAAAAAAACCTTAAAAAAAAAAAATCTAGGAGTCATGTAGAGATATCATTTCATTTTGTTTTTAACTTGAGACTTTTGTGCTTGGCATCAAATGTAGAGTTGTTGGACAGGTTAAATTCAGATGATTTCAGAGAAACCTAAAAAGTCAGGATTGTAGTTCTGACTTTTATTTGCCTCAGAAGTATTCCTAAAATCCTGGTGTTTCCTCTGGTAGTTAATTGTTGTCTTGCATAGGGAATATAGACACAATAACTGTCATTGGATGTGGATGGAGTCAGGGAGGTACAGTTTAGTGTTGACTGATTAATCGCTGAAGCCATCATCAACACGGTAGTCATTGTTTAGGAGAAATTTTCTTGGGAATACTCAAAAACAAACATTTATTACTCTGAAGTAATGTTTCCCCTCAAGTGAAAATCGTTTTCTCTGATTATACAGATAATATGGATTAATTATAAAAGGCTCAAAAACAATACAGGAAAGTATAAAGACGTAAGAATAACTCAAGATTTTATTAGCCAGAAATAACTGTTAATGTAACGTCTTTATGTGTACACATGTGCAGACACACAGACACACACACACACCTCTCTGCATGTGCATGTACACATACTTTCACCAAAATGGGATCATACTATACTACTGCTGTATTTTCATCAAATCTGACTGAGTTTAAGGAGAAACATTTACTTATTTAGTTTTTAAAAAATTAATTAATTTAAAATTAATTTATTTAGTTTTGGCTTTGTTGGGTCTTCGTTGCTGCGTGCAGGCTTTCTCTAGTTGCGGCGATCAGGGGCTACTCTTCGTTGCGGTGCATGGTCTTCTCATTGCTGTGGCTTCTCTTGTTGCGGAGCACGGGCTCTAGGTGCGTGGGCTTCAGTAGTTGTGGCTCGTGGGCTCTAGAGCGCAGGCTCAGTAGCTGTGGTGCACCGGCTTAGTTGCTCCGTGGCATGTGGGATCTTCCTGGACCAGGGCTCGAACCCGTGTCACCTGCATTGGCAGGCGGATTCTAAACCACTGCACCACCAGGGAAGCCCAAGGAGAAACATTTATGTATCAGTAAGAAAGAAAAAAACGCTGTCACACCTACTTGTAGCATTTTATTTTATATGTAAAGTGCTTTTTTAGACTGATTTGCAAAATAATGTATTTTAATCATGTATTATGTATTTGTAATGAGGAAAATCCAATTGAAATTAATTGGGTAGGCTCTCCCTATGAAATCATATTCAGAGTCCAGCCCTCCTGAACCTTTTTTTTGACTCAGCTGTCAGCGTCATGCTTACTGATGGGGTCACTGTCTGCCCTCTCGGGAGGGTCAGTTTGCCAGCTGCCGACAGCTGTTCTGCAGGTGCTGGTGCTAGAGTGCTTACGAGCAGGGCTCAAAAACTGAGATCCCTGTTCCTTCCTTGATTGATCATTAAATGGATTGTTTGATAGAAATGTTGAGGGGTGACAGTTGTTTAGCTAACTGGGTGACAGGTTTGCATGAGCCCAGGCAGTGACCCGTACGTATGTCAGCCCTGCTGCCGTGCAGGCAAGAGTTGTAAGCCTCTTGCTGTAAGATGCACCCGTTCTAGTGAAGTTCAAATCTCACCTTGTGATCATTTGTGTCCTGCTTTTTTTCACTTGACAATAGGTTATGGACATAGTTCTATGTCAATAAATGTAGTTTTACGTCTCTTTTTTTTCTGTGGTAAGAAAAATAACATAAAATTTGCCGTGTAAACCATGTTTAAGTGTACGGTTCAGTAGCATTAAGTACATTCACAGTGCTGTGCAGCCATCACCACCGTCCATCTCCAGAACTTTTCCATCTCCCCAAACTGAAACTCTGTCCCCATTAAACACTAACTCCCTCTCCCCCTCCCCCAGCCCTTGGTAATCATTCTACTTTCTATCTCTATGAATCTGACTCCAGGTATCTCACATAAGTGGACTCATACTGATTTTTTTTTTAAGATTTTTTTGATGTGGACCATTTTCTTAAAGTCTTTATTGAATTTGTTACAATACTGCTTCTGTGTTATGTTTTGTTTTTTTGGCTGAGAGACATGCAGGATATTAGCCCCCCGACCAGGGATTGAACCCGCACCCCCTGCATTGAAGGCAAAGTCCTAACCACTGGACTGCTGGGAAGTCCCTTGATTTTTAATAATTAATAATTTGTGCATTTGTGCCCTATAAGTGGGCTTTGAAATGGCCTTCCTGTCCCCTCACAGACTTGCCTGAAAAGTGTATATTGACCACTGTGAACATTGTTGGCTCCAACTTGCTGTCCCTATACTTGACAGCCTTACCCTGATTTAATATGTGGCATTATGCCCTCTAAGGAAATTGGTTTTGCGAGTGTGATGAGATGGCTTGCATTGAAAATCTCTCAGGATCTTGAGTTACTGGTTCCTTTGAGACCATCTAATGCTTCTCACTCAAGAATTCCTTCTCGGGCTTCCCTGGTGGTGCAGTGGTTGAGAATCTGCCTGCCAATGCAGGGGTCACGGGTTTGAGCCCTGGTCTGGGAAGATCCCACATGCCACTGAGCAGCTAGGCCCGTGAGCCACAACTACTGAGCCTGCGCATCTGGAGCCTGTGCCCCACAACAAGAAGAGGCCGCAACAGTGAAAGGCCTGTGCACCGCAATGAAGAGTGGCCCCCGCTTGCCACAACTAGAGAAAGCCCTCGCACAGAAACGAAGACCCAACACAGCCAAAAATAAATTAATTAATAAATTAATTTAAAAGAATAGGAACAATCATTAAAAAAAAAAAAGAATTCCTTCTCTGTGAATCACCAGACCATAAACCCCTCCAGGACAAGTTCTTCTGGCTATCTTGCTTGCCGGTGTCTTCCTTCACCTCCACGACCCAGGAGTTTGCTTCTGCTGCTGTCACTCCCCTGAAGTGGCCCTTATTGAGTCACCCCAGATCCTACCTTTATCTTTTTTTTCTTTTTCTTTTGGCCACGCTGTGTGGCTTGTGGGATCTTAGTTCCCCAACCAGGGATTGAACCTGTGTCCTCGGCAGTGAAAGTGCTGGACCACCAGGGAATTCCCCTCAGTCCTATCTTAACTGGCCTCTCAGCAGCAAGTGACGTTTTCCCTTATAATACTTAAACTTTTTCTTTTAACTGTGAAATAAAATACTTGCTAAGAAATGCTTGAAAAATATGAACAGCCAAAATGATTGATGATGAAGCAAATATCCAGTGCCAGTCTCCAGCAACCATAGGTCAGCCTTCCTACTCCCTCACCCTGTCACCCCTCTCCTGACTTGATGGGGGTTGCTCCCCCACTTTTCTGTGTTTTACCACACAGTATGCATTCCTAAACCCTAAATTTTAGTTTTGCCTATTTTGAACTTGAGATAACTGGAATCATGCCATGTATTCTTTTCTGTTACCTTCAGTTATAAACATTTGTATTAATTTTATTTCGTACCATGTTTCTGGTTTTATTACCTCAGGTGTGAAATAAAATTTTTAAGATTTTAATCGTGCCTTTTTTTTTTTTTTTTTTTTTTTTGTGGTACGCGGGCCTCCCACTGCCGCGGCCCCTCCCGTCGCAGAGCACAGGCTCCGGATGCGCAGGCCCAGTGGCCACGGCCCACGGACCCAGGCGCCCCGCGGCACGCAGGACCCTCCTGGACCGGGGCATGAACCCGCGTCCCCTGCATCGGCAGGCAGACTCCCAACCACTGTGCCACCAGGGAAGCCTTATTGTGCTTTTATAAGACTCTGCTAAGATTTTTTTTTTAATGCCTGGTACCTTATGTTAGATTTTTGTATCTTTAGATAGAGAATTCACAGAGTTCATAGAAGCGGTTATTTTCACAGGAGCATCATATAAAACCTAATACATGTATTTCTTCATCTCCTGAAAGTGGGCTTCAACATATGGGAAGTAATGTTGTTGGTTATCGTATTTGAAAATGCAGCTGAACCTCAGTCCTGGTATAAAGCACAGAGCTCAGTTATGTGGTCACAGGGAAGTTCCCTCTGCCCATAGGGCTGCCCACATAGCACCGTGCTCCACTCTGGAGATTGCCTTACATCCCAGGAGTGCTGTGCTAACTCACACAGCCGACATTCCTGGTACAAGAGTTCTTTCTCATTCTTGGCAATAATTGCAGTGCTTTGTCTACAGAAAAACAGAATGGTTTTGCAGAATAAAGTGCCACAATTTGTTAATTTCGGTTTATATCTGTTTCAGAAAAAGGAGCCATTAATTTTAGTCTTTATTTTTGCCTTTTTTGCTCTTGGGAATACAGATTTCATGGTCTTAATTTCCTGGTGCTTTATTTATTTTTATTTATTTATTTTTTTTGCGGTACACGGGCCTCTCACTGTTGTGGCCTCTCCCGCTGAGGAGCACAGGCTCCGGACGCGCAGGCTCAGTGGGCATGGCTCATGGGCCCAGCCGCCCCGCGGCATGTGGGATCTTCCCGGACCAGGGCCCGAACCTGTGTCCCCTGCATTGGCAGGCGGACCCCCAACCACTGCGCCACCAGGGAAGCTCAAAAATTTATTTATTTATTTTTGGCTGCGTTGGTTCTTCATTGCTGTGCACAGGATTTCTCTTGTTGCAGCGAGCAGGGGCTACTCTTTGTTGTGGTGCGTGGGCTTCTCATTGTGGTGGCTTCTCTTGTTGCGGAGCATGGGCTCTAGGCGCGCGGGCTTTAGTAGTTGTGGCTCGCGGGCTCTAGAACACAGGCCCAGTAGTTGTGGCGCACAGGCTTAGTTGTTCCGCAGCATGTGGGATCTTCCCGGATCAGGGCTCGAAACCATGTCCCCTGCATTGGCAGGCGGATTCTTTTTTTTTTTTTTTTGGCGGTACGCGGGCCTCTCACTGTTGTGGCCTCTTCCGTTGCGGAGCACAGGCTCCGGATGCGCAGGCTCGGCGGCCATGGCTCACTGGCCCAGCCGCTCCATGGCATGTGGGATCTTCCCGGACCGGGGCACGAACCCCTGTCCCCTGCATCGGCTGGCGGACTCTCAACCACTGCGCCACCAGGGAAGCCTGGTAGGCGGATTCTTAACCACTGCGCCACCAGGAAAGGCCCTATAGATACTTTCAATCATTTTTTTAATCAGAAAGTACTGTTAGTACATAAAGTTAATCTTTAAACTCTTGTTTTCCTTACAGTAAATAAATTCTAGGTTTTATCAATAATTCCGTGTTAAAGGGCAAATCAATCATAGGTAAAAAGCAGCAGGTAGAACAAGGTATAAAATGGGGGGAGGGGGTGAGCCTTTGGGTGCCTCAGGGACATGTGGCTCCTCCCTGGTCCTGTTCCTGACCTGTGGTTGTTGCTCTGTCAGGATTCTCCTGGCAATTCTGTGATGGTTTCCTACTGTGTGATTTGGAGTTCTTACCTTTGTGTGTCCTCTGCGTTGGAGTTTCTGTCTGGTGTTGTTCAGCCTGAAGGACATCCTCTGGCATTTATTGTGGTGGAGGCTACGGGCAACAGGTGCCCTTGGGTCTTGTCAACCTGAGAACGTTTTCATTTTGCCCTTGTATTTGAAGGGTATTTTCTCCAGATGGAGAATTCTGAGTTGACAGATGTTTATTCCTGCCTCAGCACTTTAAAGATGTTGTTCCATTGTCTTCTGGTCTCCATTGATCTTTGAATTTTAGCAGTGTGATGATGACATGCCCAGGCGTAGTTTTCTCTTTATTTATCCTACTTTGGTTTTGCTGAACTTCCTGGATTTGTTACTTTTATGTTTTTCATCAAATTTGAGGGTTTTGGCCATTCTTTCTTCAAATGTTTTTCAGTCCTAGCCTTATTCTCTTCTCCTGAGGATCATTTGATATTGTCCCAGGGGTTCCTAAGACTGTTCATTTTTCTTTCAAATCTCTGTCTTCAGATTATCTGGCTTCTGTTAACTCATCTTTAATTAACTTTGTTTTTGTCATCTCCCTTCTGATGATAAGCCCACCCAGTGAATTTTCTATTTCAGTTATTGTGTTTTTCAGTTGTAGAATTTTTGTTTGATTCTATTTTATCATTTCTATTTCTCTGCCAAGATTCCCTGTCTTTTCTTTGTTTAACTGTACTCTGATGATCCTAAAAGTCAAGCTCCAGATCTGACCCTTCTCTTGGCCCCAGACTCAAATTTCCTCATGAGAGAGCAAAATAACAAGAGAAATTTGGTTAATGAGGAGCAGTTTCTAAACTCACTAGTAATGTCTGATATATATGTGGTCAGGGTAGTGAGACTTCAATATTTTATTAAATCTCTGTTGTTTGGGTCTTGTTTTAGGTCGCAAAGGAGTTTGGCTTCCAAAATAACGGCTTCTCAGTTTACATCAATAGAAACAAGACTGGAGAAATAACAGCGTCATCTAACAAATCCCTCAACCTGCTGAAGATCAAGTGAGTGCCCGAGGGGAGAGGGCGGGGAGTAGGGACCCGCCTGAGGCCGCTTAGTTCTCTCCTTTTTCCTTCTCATGCTACTGTGATTACGGTCCTGAACGCAGACCAAAGTGCAGGTGACTGTGCTTCTTGCCAGGTGTTTGGCAGCCATGCTGAATCTGTAGTTACTGTTGAGCCGGTTTGATTGACTTGCGGAATTCGGGGATGTGTGTCACGAGAAGGAGTTATGGTCCTGGGTTGTGTGTGCACCTGCACACTCAGCTGCTTCACTGCGGAGAAGGACCTTGAATGTAGCTCTGTGCGTCGTTCTGCCTCAGGACCTGCTTGGTAGGTTGGGGGGGCTGGCAGTACTGTGGCCTGTTGCCCACGCTGTATTTCTTGCTGGCAGGACACCCTGGAGTGCCTTAGAATTGATGGGTAATGTCAGAAGGAGTTTCTAGGTTGCAGAGACCTCTTCCTGCATCCCACTGCCTGTTTTTCTAGTTTTATGGGAGCACAGCCACGTTCATTCATTTATGTGTTTTCATGCTACAAGGGCAGGGCTGAGTGATTGTGACAGAGACTGTATGGTCTGCAAAGCCGAAAACGTTTACTATTTGGCCCTTTACAGAAGAGGTTTGCTGACTCCTGTCTGAACTGCCTGGGCACACCTCACGTATCAGTGAGCAGAACCCTTCAAGTCATCTTAATCCTCAGACAGAGGGCAGGGAATTCTCCCATGGGGCTACAAGCAGCCTGGCTGCTGTAGCCACTGCCTGAGGGTTGGGCTGGGCTTTGCTGGCACTTGGCTGTGTGCCTTTTACCAGTCAGAATAATAGGCTATTTTGGCAGTTTGGTCATTTTTAGGTTCACAGCTAGTATATCAAGGGGGGAAAAATACAATTTTAGCATTAATTTATTTGTTCTTCAACAAATATTCGCTCGGTACCTGCTCTTTGCCTGCCGCTGTGATGATGTAAAGCCTTTCCCTGTTTACGTTCGTTTCCAGTGGGTGAGGGTCATCTTTCCTCCCAGCTTGCAAAGGGTTTTTGCATCTTGAGAATCACTTCCTATGGGCGTTACTCGGGTTTGGACTCACACCCAACACTCACTGGCGGTGTGCCTGGGAAGTCACCTAACCTCACTGGGCGTCACCACCCTTGTCTGCAAGGGGGTGGCGATGCCTCCTCCACATGGTTGTCCGGTGCCTGCACGTGATGAACACTGCAGGGGTGGCAGCTGTGTGTCTAAGCTATTCTGATGACTGGATGCCAGAAACGGGGGCTGCAGAGTGAAACACCCTGTCTACCTGAGGTGTGGTCACAGTTGGATGGCATGTCTTTCTGGATTATCCTAGAGCATGTCTTTCCAGTGATAGTTGTGATGCTTGTTGAGCAGCACAAGCCCAAACTTGAGAACCTTGTCCTGTCACCGCTCGAGAGTTACTGACCATGTCTGTAAGAGTGTGGTCACCTTGAGCTCCTTGTGAGTTTCACTCCACTACCTCTGCTTCCATCGTCGCAGTTCAGCTGGCTGTTATAATTCTCTTGTTCATTTGTAGGTTCTTTTTTTCTCCTCTGGCTGCTTTTAAGATCTTCTGTTTGTCTTGAGGTCCTGTGGTTTCTGTTTGACCTGTCCAGGTGTGGATTCCTGGTTGGTTGGTTGGTTGGTTTAATGCTATCTGATGTAAGATGTGTTTTCTGTATCTGCAGGTTAGGTCTAGAAAATTCTTGGCCATTATCTCTTTATTTTTTTTTAAGATACTTTATTTAATTTATTTTTATATTTTGTTTATTTATTTATTTGGCTGCGTCAGGTCTTAGCTGCGACACATGGGATCTTCGTTGCAGCACACAGGCTTCTCTCTCTAGTTGTGGCATGCAAGCTCAGTAGTTGCAGCACGCGGGCTCTAGAGCACGTTGGCTTATTAGTTGCCCCGCAGCACGTGGGATCTTAGTTCCCCAACCACGGATCGAACCTGCATCCCCTGTATTGGGAGGCGGATTCTTAACCACTGGACCACCAGGAAAGTCCACATTATATCTAAATATTACCTCTCCCCCATTCTCTCTATTATTTCAGTGATTACGTTTTTTACTTTTTTCTATTTAATTCTGTTTGATTCCTTTCAGCCCTGGCTGTTAGGTCATGTGCTCGCAGGGGCTCCTTCCCAGCTCCTGCTGTGCTCTCACCCTGACCCCCAGGCTTCCAGTGAAGACTGCTGGGTTCCCTGGAGGCTCTGCCTTGGCCTATCACACACCGGATGCTTCCCTCTCGGGTCTTGAGGAGTCTGGGGTCTGTCTGCCCCGAGTGAATTCAGGGTTTGTGAGGATCCTTTCACACTGTTGCTGTTGTTGTCTAGCCTGTCCCTAAGCAGGGGATTTGGGAAGAGCTGCCGAGTCTGCAGCCCCTCTGCCCACTCTCCGAGCCCCTTGTCATTGCGGATAGTCTCTTGTTGCTTGTACTCCTTTTGTTCCGTTTCCAGCTAGCATTCCATACGTAAGTTTATATTCTTTGTCTTGAATTCCACACCTGAAGTCCTTGGCTGTCTAAATCTTTTGATTGTTGTCTGCCCTCTGTTGCTCCCAGTGGCTTGTTTCTCTTTTATGTTTGGTGACTTTTATTTGAGAGCTTGTATTTGGCCAATCTTGGTCTTAGGGGGCCCTGAAAGATCTGGGGTTGGTGACTTTTCTGCGGAGAAGCCATTTGCTTCTCTCGGCACAAGGGGGCGTCATGGGCCCAGCACTTGAGTTAATTTCTGTCTGGTTTCCTGAACCAAGTAGCATCCCTGATTTTACCCCGGACACATGGCGGAGCAGGCCTTTGGTTACAGACTTCTCAGCAGTGACTTTCCCCTACAGCATAGTGGATGGAGGCAGACAGGATTCCTCCTTGGTTCCTGTTTTCAACTGGTGGGTTTTTCCCAGCGGTTGAGACATCCTTCAGACATCTGGCTTTGTGTGGCATTTCAGGTTCAGCAGCTCGCTTTGGGCAGGCAGGCTCAAGGCCTCGTCTCTCGTGGCCCAGACAGTGGCTATAAGCCAAGCTCAGGGTTCCCATAATGGGCTGGCCGGAGGTTCCTTCACTATTCTTATTTGAGCTGCTGTGGGTTTTTGGACCCTTGGGGAAACTCTTTTCTTTAGAGCTCCACAGTGCATTTTAGAGGATATTTGTTAAAACTGATGTAGCATTTGAGCCATGTATCCTGAAGCTGGAGGGTGTTTAGGAATATCTCATTTGCTGTTAGAAACAAATCTTCAATTACAAGTTGGTGATTTTATCACCCTAAATTATGGGAGGGAAAAGAGGGGCGAGCAGACCCGTTGAAGAGCTGCAGCCCAGCCTCCTGCTGTCCCAGCTGTGGTACCTGCTCCTATTCTCTCCGTTTGTTGATTGGGGGCTGCAGGCAGTTCTTTCAGTCTTTCTTCCTGTATATGCATCTTGTTGAGAGCAGTGAAATACTTGCTTGGTGGTGGTGCTACAGCTTTTCCTCCTGTACTGGTGTTGAACACGCTGAGTGTCTCGGGACCTGCAGTGCTCCCAGGTGGGGACTGTTCACCCATACCGGCGGGGTGGCAGTCAGGCTCTGGCAAAGTCAGTGGTGGGTCTGACAGTGGAAGGACGCCATTTACATTGAAAATGATCGAAAACCAAATATTGTCCTTTGCACTGTGAATCATGGCAGCCTTTGTGGAAAGCAGTACGTCAGTGGCTTTAGGAACAAACAAAACTCCTGAGGTCTAACGGGCCCTCTCCCAGAAATCCACCCTACGGCCGGGAGACCGTGCGACTGCCCGTCTCTGGGCGTTTCCGCGGTGGGGCCTGTGGTGGCAGTCCCACAGGGAGCCATGTCCGTCATGCGGGGAGCAGCAAAGCGTGTTGTGAGGCAACTTCACTGCAGAACGTTGATTAGACGTAGACCGTGTTTGGAGGGATTATGAGAGAACAGCAAATGCAGAAAGTGTGTCTCTTATCATCTCAGGTTTGTATATCAGTGACGTGTGTTATGTACACATGTATTTGTGAACGTAGAGAAAGCAGGTATGTCCCAGGCAAGTAAATGGGGGGCAGCTGAAGAGAAGGCCAGGGAACGAATGAGGGAAAGTGGGAGCTAAGCAGAGAAGGAAGAGGGAGGGGGCCATGCAGCTCCAGTGTCAGCTATGATTTTGTGTGTTCTTTGTGGAACCAGGTGCGTGTATGCGTGTGCAGCATAGATGGCGCAGCGTGGTTGTAAGGAAGTTATGTTACAGTCCAGAGAGCCTGCTGCTGACCTTCATGGGGGAAGAGGCATAGGGGAGGTGGGAAAAGAGAACTCTGGTCTCTTAAAATTGGAAGCCTCATTGTTTAGGCCTGCAGGGTGGTTGATGTTGCTGTTTGCAGGTTTCAGAGGTTCTCACACCTGAGTTGATCTTCTGTGCAGCTCAGGTTGTGAAGAAAGGAAGGCGGCCTCTACTTAACATTTGTCATTTGAACAGGCATGGAGATTTGTTGTTCCTGTTTCCCTCGAGCCTTGCTGGACCGTCGTCTGAGATGGAGACATCGGCCCCACTGGGGTTAAAGGCCTGTGGTGCTCCCAATGTGGTGGAAGATGAGATCGACCAGTACCTCAGCAGGCAGGACGGGAAGATCTACAGGAGCCGTGACCCACAGCTGTAAGTGCCTGCGGGGCCACAGTGTCAGTGAAGTGAAATGTCTGTAACGTGCCCTGATAAAGAAATGTAAGTTTTGAGTTTGACCATCTATTTTCAGATTACATCTCACTTCAAGCTGTTCTGTGAGCTTTTTCTCATTGTTTGAATCTCAAAGTATGCTCCACGTGTACTTTATTATTATTATTATTTAAAATACACTGTGATTGTCTTTTTTTTTAATTAATCAGTTTTTACTTTTGGCTGCGTTGGGTCTTCGTTGCTGCATGTGGGCTTTCTCTAGTTGTGGCGAGCGGGGGCTGCTCTTTGTTGCCGTGCGCAGGCTTCTTACTGCAGCGGCCTCTCTTGTTGCGGAGCACAGGCTCTAGGTGCACGGGCTTCAGTAGTTGTGGCACGCGGGCTCTAGAGCATAGGTTAAGTAGTTGTGGCATCAGGGCTTAGTTGCTTCGCGGCATCCCAGACCAGGGCTCGAACCTGTGTCCCCTGCACTGGCAGGCGGGTTCTTAACCACTGCGCCACCAGGTAAGCCCCACATGTAGTTTAAAATTTTCCAAGTGTTGAGAACTAAGAGTTCTAAGAAGTCCTCACCGTGGTGTTCCCCTGAGACACGTGCATGTGCAGAGTGGGCTTTAGCAAGTGTGACAGGGTGGAGGGGGTGGTACCTGGGCACCTGCTGGTGCAGGTCCTTGTTCACGTTGTCTCATTTAATTTTAGTGGAGGAATCTCAACCTTCCATATTCAGTACACTCTTTCCGTTCTTCTAGGGAACACTTCATTTGCTGAAGGTGCTGCTCCTTCTTTGAATATTCACTTTTCACCAAGGATTGTATAAAATGCTTATGCTTGTATACATTTGTTTATTATAGATTTTCTGCAGTTCTTTTTAAGGAAACTATTTAGAAACATCTGAGTTCACACTCAATGATGTAAAATTGTCTGAGCGAAGATTGTCTCTTCAGTGGAGTCTTTGTAACTGCATCGCCCTGTAATCAAGACATTGAGATACTGGGATTCCACATGCTGCATTAGTGACCTGTATGTCTCAGATCAAAGGGCCCCAGATTGTTCTGAGCTGCAGTTGGCGTGGAGCCACTCTGTGGCTGTGGCCATCAACTGGCTCTCTGCCCCCATTTGTGTTCTTCCCAGGGACCCAGTGCCACTCCTACCCCGATCCGTGTTTGTGAGGCCTCGTTAGGAATCTTTTTGAGTGTGCACGTGCCTGTGCGTGCATCACCTGTAAGAGTCTGCCTGTTGGGAGACTCAGGCCCTTTCTTCTCTGAAATATAGAATGCGGTGCACCTAGGAGTTCTGACCCCATGTGGACAGTGCTGTGACTGAGCCTGTTGGCGCCCGAACGCATCTCCACTGTCCTACTATGCACAGACTGAAACCCACAGAGCCAAGCGTTCTTTTCATGCTTTTTTCCAAAATATGCATGAAGTGGGTGTTTTCCACACTTTAGCTATTTATGTACCATTCTCAGGGGTTTTTTTACATCTTTATTGGAGTATAATTGCTTTACAATGGTGTGTTAGTTTCTGCTTTATAACAAAGTGAATCAGTTATACATATACATGTTCCCATATCTCTTCCCTCTTGCGTCTCCCTCCTTCCCACCCTCCCTGTCCCACCCCTCCAGGCGGTCACAAAGCACCGAGCTGATCTCCCATTCTCAGGGTTTTTGCCATGTCTATGTACCAACTTTCTTAGTCTTTACCAAACGTTTTTATTTAAATTGACTTTAAATCCATTCAGTTTTGCTTTTAGTTTGTGGTAATATCCATGAAATCAGTTAATATCCATGAAATCACAGGTTTGGTGCACTGGTCGGTGTTTTCTAATACACACCAAAATATTAAACCATTAAAAACTGTTCACCACATACCATTTCAGATAATTTCATGTGGATGGGGAAGTACTTTATTAGGTATGATGTGCCTTTTAAGTATCAACATTCAGGGAGGCAGCAGCAGAAGAGCAGTGTGCTGACACTGTGCGTTTCTCTTCCCTGTGCTCTAGGTGCCGACATGGGCCTCTGGGGAAGTGCGTGCACTGCGTTCCTCTAGAGGTGAGAGTCCGAGTAGAGTGAGTTCCCAGAGCCGTCTTGACACTTCCCCTAAGTCCCTGGGCTGGGTCAGAGTGGTTCAAGGAAGTTACCTATTTATTGCCCTGGGCCTCGTATTCCCACTAGTGCAGGCTGCACTGAGAGGATGAGCCTTTATTTATGGGAGTGACCTTCTGGGTGGATTATGAACGTCTGGGACATGGGTATTGCTGTGATAAAGGGGCAGCATTTACACTGGGCTCCCTGGACAGTCCTTTTAAAACCTGACACAAAGCCGGGCCTGGCGGTTTTCATGCTCATCATTGTTTTGATTTACTCTACCCTGAATCTCACGTCTCCTCTACTGATTTGTCGTGGTGAGGTTGAGAGTTACCACAATAATGCCGACTGGTGACTGGTTGACACTGAATTTACGGCAGGAAGGCCAACCTGATTTTCTTCATGAGGCTCCTCTTGCTTCATCTTGTGGCTTTTTTTTTTTTTGCAAAATTTACCTGATATTTATTTGACTTAGAGCATTTTGTGTTTAATAGAGATTCATTTCAATCTTGAAAAGATAACTGGTACACAGAGAAGAACTTGGTTCTGACTTAGAACGATAGTGAGGACCCATCACCAGTTCCCCCTCACTGCCTGCCCACCCGCCTCGGGGTTTGGCGGGTGGAGGCTGCGACCGCGACCGCGACCCCAGCGGCGAGTGCATGACTGTTGACTGTGTGTTTTGGCAGCCTTTCGACGAGGACTACCTAAATCACCTGGAGCCTCCCGTGAAGCACATGTCCTTCCACGCCTACATCCGGAAGCTGACCGGAGGGGCCGACAAGTAAGCGGCCTGAGGGCAGGGGGCGGCACCCATGTGGCTTTGGGGCGCAGAGTTCGTTTTCTCTCTCTGGCACGTGTTGCTTAAAGCCCCTGGGCATATGAGTGAGAAAAGTAAAGATCAAAGTCTGGGCATGAAGTCTTTGTATTCGTGAATCTTGTCCTGATTCTAAAAGAGAAACAAGTCGGGGGAGACTCTGGTCCCTGCTGTAATCCACAGTGCCCAGTGCATGGGCAGAGGCCAAGCAGGCAGAGGCCAGGCTGTGGAGGCCCAGGGGCACCCCGCTGACCTTCCTTCGGGTATGCGGTACCCTGGCAACTTAGTTGTTTCTGAACCTGGATGAGATAAGGCGTGATGGTGGTCAGTCTTCTGTCTGTGGAGTCTGCCCTTTGCCCTGGAAGCTGCCTCTTTATCAACTCAATTTCACAGCTGTAGCGGGGCTGAGGCGGTGGCGCTGTCCATGGCTTGGCCTCTGGTGCCTCAGCATTGCTGTCTGCAGGCTCGGCCAGGTGGGCAGCGTGGGTGGGGTTGGGCAGTGGGGGCAGCTGTCTCTTGGCTCTTAGAGCATGCTGTGACAGTGGCAAGCTGAGAGCAGTTTGATTTCTTTTAAACTACGTCAGGTACTTGCCTGTGCAACCCCCTTCTGTTGATATGCTCACCTCACCAGAAAGTAACGGACTTCTTACTGTGATTTTATGATTCCTATCCATGCAGGGAGAGGAGACGGTGGCTGAACCCGAGTCATCAACATTTTGTGAAGAATGTCATGTTGGCCTGCTCGTAGTTTTTCTCTGACAACCCGCTAACATCCTAAAATGACTTAAAAAAAGTTAGACCAGGAAAAAAAAGATCCCACCAGAAGCCCATTTTTGCCCACTTGTGGGGTAAGCTCTGGAGCTGTCTTGACCAGAGCATGAGTGTGCTGGGACCTGTCTGCCTTTTGTCCGTCTAGGTCAAGGGCTCACTTGTTGCTGTTGTTAACGTGCAGCCTAGGTGGCAGTCATTGCTTCCCAGGTGCCATCGTTCCAGCATGCCGCTGGCTTGTGAGGACAGGACTATTCACTGGACCATTTGTGAACGGGAAAGTGGCAGAGGGTGAAGTCACTTGTGCAGGCTCACCCCAAGTCCACAGTGGGGCCCAGGACATCCTCACTGACCAAAAGCAGAGTGAAGATATCTTTGTTATGTATCCTAATCAGGTTTTTTCTATGAATAAGAATTTTATACAGAAGTCTAAGTACTAGACTCATAAAGTAAATGTTTCTGATAAATTGATGGAACTTGAAAAGAACTTCATTTTCTGTCAATGGCATAGGTTAGATCTAGATATTTAGCAGTACTGTTGAAAATCTTATGCGGTACATATATACAATGGAATATTACTCAGCCATAGAAAGGAACGGAATTGGGTCATTTGTAGAGATGTGGATGGACCTTAGAGTGTCATACAGAGTGAAGTAAGCCAGAAAGAGAAAAACAAATATCATATATTAACGCATATATGTGGAATCTAGAAAAATGGTACACATGAACCTATTTGCAGGGCAGGAATAGAGACGCAGACATAGAGAACAGACATGTGGACACGGGGACGGGGAGTGTGGGACAAATTGGGAGATTAGTTTTGACATAAATACACTACCACGTGTAAAATAAATAGTGGGAACCTGCCGTATAGCACAGGGAGCTCAGCTCAGTTCTCTGTGACGACCTAGATGGGTGGAATGGGGGTGTGGGAGGGAGGTCCAAGAGGGAGGGGATATAGGTATACATATACATATATATGTAGTATATATGTGTATGCATATATACGTATATACATATATGTACATTCACTTCATTGTACAGTAGAAGCTAACACAACATTGTAAAGCAACTACAATTTAAAAAAAAAGAAAAAGGAAAAAAAAATCTTCATAGATGTCAGTGGTAGTGAAAATTAAAACTGCTTTTATTGGAAAATAGTTTTGTATTCTTGTACAGTCTAGTGTACAGGACAGAAGCTACAACACCATTAGAATAAGTTTTAGCACATTTTCCCTGCTGTGGATACCACGTGCTTAGCTCCTGAGAACTCCCTTCAGGAAGTGTAAGATACCTGACATTTTATTTCCAGCCTCCTGCTACACTTTTCACCATTGTAATGTTTAATTAATTAAGTTGCCTTTTCTTTTTCAGGGGGAAATTTGTTGCCCTGGAGAACATCAGTTGCAAGATTAAATCAGGGTGTGAAGGACACCTTCCGTGGCCTAATGGCATCTGTACTAAGTGCCAGCCAAGTGCCATCACTCTGAATAGACAGGTGAGATGTTCGCTGTATCCATCTAGATGCAGAAAGCAGTAGATTTGTGTTCATGGCTGAGGAGTGAAAATGTCTGGAAAAGCCCCTCCTTGGAAAGGAGCTGCTGGTAGCAGTGTGAGTTACATGGGGCAGAGTCTCGGGTATTTTGGGGCTGATTGATTGACCCTTTTATGGAAATCATACACTGAGGACATTATTTGTAAGATCTCTAGCTCTTTCAAGCATAGAGGGGAGCCTTCAGTCTTCTGTTTTGTTGGCTTGTGTGGAGGCAGAATTTACTTGGCGACTGTTTAAAATGCTCAGTGGTTGTGACTTTACCTTTTAAGAAACTGCGGCTCTGGAAGTTGGTAGTTGAACAGAACTGCCCTGGGACCACCTCAGGGCATCTGTCCAGGCCAGGTTAAGAAGGGGGCTGGACTCAGGAAGGAGCGAAAAAAGAATCAGGGAAAACTGTGTGCAGTTATTCTGGCTTTTTCCACTCTTATTGTCCAGCCCTCCAAAAATAGCCCTCCTCATCTTTCCCCTGCCACTGCCAGCCCATGTTTAGCTCCTTAGAATTCCATCCCTCCTTAACTGTTTGAGCACCTTTCTTCCCTTTCTTTCTCTCCTTCCCTCCATCCATCCCTCCCTCCCATTCTCTTCTTTCCTTCCTTCCTCCCTTCCTTCCTTTCTGTTTTATTTTGGCTGCATTGGGTCTTCGTTGCTGTGCATGGTCTCTAGTTGTAGCGAGTGGGGGCTACTCTTCGTTGCCGTATGTGGGCTTCTCATTGCGGTGGCTTCTCTTGTTGCAGAGCACGGGCTCTAGGCACGCGGGCTTCAGTAGTTGCAGCATGTGGGCTTCAGTAGTTGTGGTCCTTGGGCTCTAGGGTGTGCAGGCTCAGTAGCTGTGGCACACGGGCTTAGATGCTCCGTGGCATGTGGGATCTTCCCGGACCAGAGATTGAACCCCTGTCCCCTGCATTGGCAGGTGGATTCTTAACCACTGCACCATCAGGGAACTCCCCTCCATTTTTTTTAAAATTTTGTTTTAATTTTTTTTGGCCGCGCTGCACGGCATGCAGGATCTCAGTTCCCCAACTAGGGATCGAACCCTCGCTCTCTGCAGTGGAAGCGCAGAGTCTTAACTGCTGGACCGCCAGGAATTCCCCGTCTCTCTTTCTTTCTGTCTTAATTTCTTTTTGAAAACTTTTTTTTTGACCTAGAGATTGTGAAAACCTGCGTTTTAGGCAAAATCCCAGTAAGATTAATTTGAATTAATTTAATGAGAGTCCCACCCCTACCCCTCCCACCCACTAGAATCTGAAGTCGTCTTAAGGGCATAGCACATTCTTTTTTTTTTTGGCCACCCTGTGTGGCATGCAGGATCTTAGTTCTCCAACCAGGGATCGAACCTGTGTCCACTGCATTGGGAGCGCAGAGTCTTAACCACTGGACCGCCAAGGAAGTCCCGAGAGTACATTCTTTTTTTAAAAAAAAATAATAAATTTATTTATTTATTTATTGGCTGCGTTGGGTCTTCATTGCTGTACGCAGGCTTTCTCTTGTTGCAGAGACTGGGGGCTATTCTTCATTGTGGTGCGCAGGCTTCTCATTGCGGTGGCTTCTCTTGTTGTGGAGCACGGGCTCTAGGCGCGTGGGCTTCAGTAGTTGTGGTGCATGGGCTTAAGTTGGTCCACGGCATGTGGGATCTTCCCTGACCAGGGCTCGAAGCCATGTCCCCTGCATTGGCAGGCGGATTCTTAACCATTGTGCCATCAGGGAAGCCCCCGAGAGTACATTCTGTGTGTGTGTGTGTGTGTGTGTGTGTGTGTGTGTGTGTGTGTGTGTGTGTTTTAAAAAGCTAGGTAAGGGCTTCCCTGATGGCGCAGTGGTTAAGAGCCCACCTGCCAATGCAGGGGACACGGGTTCGAGACCTGGTCGGGGAAGATCCCACATGCCGCGGAGCAACTAAGCCCGCAAACCACAGCTACTGAAGCCCGCGCACCTAGAGCCCGTGCTCTGCAACGAGAGAAGCCACTGCAATGAGAAACCACAGCTACTGAAGCCACTGTGCACCGCAATGAAGAGTAGCCCCCACTCGCTGCAACCAGAGAAAGCCCGCGCGCAGCAACAAAGACCCGACGCAGCCAAAAATAAAATAAAATAAATAAATTTTGAAAAAAAAACAAAAAGGTAGGTAAAAGATACTTGTGAACAGTTTGTGATAAAATAGTAAATTATTTATTTTTGATGGAGTGTTTTAATTTAGCCCATTGTTGTTAACTCTACAGAAATACAGACATGTGGACAACATCATGTTCGAGAATCATACAGTTGCTGACCGCTTCCTTGACTTCTGGAGGAAGACAGGGAACCAGCACTTCGGGTACTTGTATGGACGGTACACGGAGCACAAAGACATTCCTCTTGGTATCAGGGCTGAAGTGGCTGCGATTTATGAACCTCCTCAGGTAGATGTGAACAGGATTTGCTGTCTACGGGTCTCTGTATTGCTTTGTTTTGAAGGCTGTATGGGAGCCCTTTCAGGTTGCATGCTGCTTCTCTTACTGTATCATTTGCCCAGTCTATCTCTCTCTCTATACACACACACACACAGTATTTATTTTCTGAATTATTGGAAAGTAAGATCATGGCCCCTAAATATTTCAGTGTATATTTCCAAAGAATAAGGACACGTTCTCATATAACAAGTACACTGAGCAACTTAAGTAAATTGAACTTCGATACAATATTTTTATCTAATCTGCCATCTTATTCAACTTTTGTCAGTTCCCCCAAAAGTGTCATACAGTTGCCCTCTCTCTTCTGCTTCTGTATCTCCTCTGTCCATGCCTACAATCAGCTGTCCCAGGATTTATGGAATTAGAGTCACAAAATTACTCAAGTTCTTTATCTTATGCCACACATGTAACTGTCTTAATAACAATATCAAAATTACCACCAGTGTAGGACTGAAAACAGTTCAAGATTGTTTTGGTGGGAGGGGAGGGCCCCTAGGGTATATCCCACTAGGGACCAGCAGTTGGTTACTGTGTTTTAAAGTCACTTGGAAGATCTTCCCTGTATGATTACGTCACCAACGAGTTACACGTTTACGTTCATTTGCTTTATTTTCAGTATTTAGGGATTGGATTTACGTATATATTTTTTATTTATTTATTAAATAGATTTACTTATTATTATTACTTATTTATTTATTTATTTACGGCTGCGTTGGGTCTTCGTTGCCGTGCGCGGGCTCTCTCTAGTTGTGGCGAGCGGGGGCTGCTCTTCGTTGCAATGCGCAACCGCTTCTCATTGCGGTGGTCTCTCTTGTTGCGGAGCGTGGGCTCTAGGCGCGCGGGCTTTGGTAGTTGTGGTGCGTGGGCTCAGTAGTTGTGGCTCGTGGGCTCTAGAGCACAGGCTAAGGAGTTGTGGCTCACGGGTTTAGTTGCTCTGAGGCATGTGGGATCTTCCCGGACCAGGGCTCAAACCCGTGTCCCCTGCATTGGCAGGCGGATTCTTAACCACTGCGCCACCAGGGAAGCCCATATATATTTTTTAATTTGTATAATTATGTAAAATGTTTATATGGTTGTATAGTATATATTATATAAAATATTTATTTTGTCTTATTGTATATAAGTTTACTACAAAAGTGAAGATTGGAACTGTATTGCATCCTGGTTCATGATGTGCTGAGGTAGTTGGGGGAGGGTCTTGTGCCTGCAGGTGACTGTGATGTAAAAACACAAAAACATGGTGCGCTGAGGCATGGCCAGAGGGGTGAATGGAACACAGTAAATGCTAGTGGCTGAATTTGGTGGTGGGATATCGGTGTTCACTGTAAATTCTTTAACCTTTGCTGTATGTCTGAAATTTTTTATTTAAAAAAATGTTGGAAAAGTAAAAAAAAACTGCACATTTGCAAAGTGAGGTCTACAAACAACGTCTTCCCCTTCATCTAATTTCCTCCCTCTCCTACAGGTAGCCCCCACTTTAAGCAGTTTTTGGCTTAGATCTCTAAAGTTTGAATTTTTTTTAGTATAAGCAGATATACAGATATTTCACACTATCCCCTCCTTTGTCTCTGGGTGGGCACCACGCCATATACAGGTGTGTCACCTGTGCCATGTTCTGGAGATCTCACCGTGACTGGTCTACTTTTTAAATAAACTAGGGTCTGAAACTGCAGGCCTTGTGGCCACTGGCTGGTGTGCAGGTGTGTGGCTCCTGCACAGATGCTGTTTCTTCCCTGGCTGTATTTATACAGATTGTGTGTCATCTACTCCTTGGATATTCTCATTATTTACTGAGAGCTACAGATGAAATGTTTGACCAGGCCTTTTATGATGGTTCACTTCCAGGGAGACGTGAGATGGCAGTAGATGCTCACCCAGAGACCCTGCTTGTCTGACTCTTTGGGCACTGAGTGTGCTCTGTCAGTGGGAGCTGCTTTTGGAAGCACAAGACATTCCAATTCAGTTTTGAGGAGGGTCCTTTCATGAAGCATTTCAACAGTTCTGTTAAGAGTATGATTGAACAAAAATCGGAACAGAAGCCTCTGGTGTCCAGACTACTAACAATATCATCAGAGCTCCCAAATTGGGGATCTTGGAGGTTGAAACGCTTGACCTCTGATAACCTCCAGCTCATTAGAAGTTGAAGCTCATGCTGCCACATGTCATGAAACAAAATCCTTAGGTTTGTTCTGAGTTTGTGCTTTGACCTGTGCTCTGGAGGTATTAATGATCTCCATATGGGTCATACCCAGCAACATAAAGTTCTTTTGTTATTTTGCCAGGATTTGACTAATTTACAAGGATATACCCAATTAGTATAACTCAATTTGGAATTACCTTCACTTTCATAATCTGTAGCCGGGTCTTCTGCTCAGTATGATGCTTAGCTTTATGAGCTGCATTTCAGTGCAAATTAAAGATTTCAGCAAGCTTTGTCCACTGCAGGAAGTGGGATCCTGTGGCCAGTGTAGGTTGCATGTGAGCCAGCCCAAGCCCCCCGCCACTGCCCCAAGCTGAGGGCTCTGCCCACCGGTCAGCAGGTTACCGATTTCAGGTGCCCTATCCTTGGCTTAGGGTGTGTGTATCTGTTGTACTCTCTCACTCTGCCATGCCTGTGAAGCTAAGCACTGTCCCTGCAGGAGCTGCATACGAATTTTCAAAGACTGTTTTTTGGGAACGAACGTTACCTTACAGCTCTAATCTTACCTAATCTAGCCAAGCCTATTTGGAGTGAAAACTATTTATCCAAGGGAGTTTTGAAACTAACTTCTATCCCCAATGAAGGAACCTTAAGGTGTAGAGAGCCTTCCCTAGTCCTAAACAACCACATGTTTCATGTGGAGCTGCTGACATGAACCAGCCTGAATACAGCCTCTTCATGTTCTCTAAACCTTGATTAAAAGCAAAGCACAGCCCTAGACGGGAAGAGCCTGGAGGGCTTGGCCTGTGTTATCTGGTTGAGCTTTTCCCGCTGCCTTAACTCTCCTTTTTGGCAAGGGGGAGACCGGTGCTCCTTTGTGACACCTGAGCCAGAAATGGAACAGAGC
Organism: Grampus griseus; assembly: GCF_964374135.1. Classification (NCBI taxonomy): domain Eukaryota; kingdom Metazoa; phylum Chordata; class Mammalia; order Artiodactyla; family Delphinidae; genus Grampus; species Grampus griseus. The sequence continues at coordinate 11,771,817 of NC_139014.1, read as the reverse complement.
TGCTGTGCTGCTTTTCTGAACCCCTCCTCTAAGTACATCTCTCTTTAATACCCCCACAGATTGGTACACAGAATAGCTTGGAGCTTCTTGAAGACCCAAAGGCTGAGGTGGTTGATGAAATTGCTGCCAAACTTGGCTTGAGGAAGGTACTGATTCTCTTGGCCTTGAGGGGGGCGCCCCGGCTCTGTGTTGGGGACATCTAGGTGGGTGGTATGGCCAGACCTGGTCTGGGACTGAACTCCCAACTGCACAAGGTCAGGTGCAGGCCTGGCACGTTTTGAAACCTCGCTTGTGTTTATTGGGTGCCCAAAAAAGGATCCCAGTGCAGGGACTGTTATATTTAAATCCACCAGACATACTTCTTAAGGATTGCCTCAAAGTGGGGGAGGAAAGAAGCAGCAGGAGCAAGACCCCTACTTCCTGCCGGAGGGGACCTTGACGCCAGGCTCTTAAGGCACATCCTCCTAGGTGTGAGCTCTCCCTTCACGTGTCTGTTTGCGCTCATCGTTTTCTGTCCCCCACACTTGGAGTTTCTCATGGTCCCTCTTCAATCCTCATTGAACCTCCTGTTTATAATTGAGCCATCTGAGCGTGTAAGCCTTCTTAGTTTTCCTGGGCAGTTAGAAGACAGAGAAGAATTTTCTTTTTGAGTCTGATGATCTAGTTTATCTCACATCTTTGGTTAAGTTCCTAGGAACTATAAAGATGGCGTTTTATAGATAATGTTGAACTGTGAATTTGAACACATCTTAGGAATTCACTCTTAGTAGCTATGTAAGTTTTATCCTTTATTTCCTAATCAATTTAGACAGTGAGAAATAAACTCCCTACAGATAAACAGGGAAGACTGGAAATGTGCCTTATAACCCAGGAATGCTGCGGAACAAAGTCACTGTATTGTTTTAAGAACAAAAAAGTCCTGTTGTTTCTAACAAAGAGTCAGCATCATGATTTAGGGGCATGTTTTGGTTTAAATTCTGGAATTTTCTCTTGTTCAAAAGAGAAATCAGTGTCCCTGATTTTTTTTGCCTATGTTTGTTATAAATGTTTGGTCATGATAATCATAATTAGAAGATCTTGAAGTTACTTAAATGCCTTTCTCCAAACACTGGTTCCTTAGCCCTAATTTATCTCAGCTTGATTTTGGTTCTACTTTATTTACTGCTGAGTTACATTTATCCTTTAAGTCTCATTTTCTCCATTGCCATCCTCCTCGGGGGTTTTGTTCATTTGGGCATTTTTAAAGAAAATGAAAGTCTCCAGATTTGCCTGGTCATGTCTGCAGGAGATGGAATTGAAGAGTTTCATGTCAGGGTTGTGCTAGAGAGGGTCACAAGCACCAGATCACTTCTCCGAAGGACAGAAGTGGGTGTGTGTCTGGATTCCAGCCCTGCTCTTAGACCTCCCAGCCAGGTTCTGGTTCAGGAATGGTAATCAGCTGTGAGGTTCATGGGCACAGGAAGGCCAGGGATCACAGAGCACACAGACAGGCACTGTTGCTGTAGCAGGACGTGCCAGAGAGGCTGACCCTGCCCCAAGCCCTGGGACTGGCGTTTCAGATCCGTGTACCCTCAGATGCTTCCCTTAGCCCCACACCGGAGCTTAGAGGAGCAGCTGCGCAGTCTCCGTTCTATCATTCTTTTTTATTTTACATGCATTCTCTGGGGAGTATGTTTTCCTGTCTTACGGAGAAAGCCCTAGTATCTGAAGTGGCATTGTCTTTATTTGCTTGCTTGTTATCTGTCTTCCTCTCTGGAGTGTAGATTCCCTTTTCACTGATGTTCTGTTAATTTTATGCACCCGGGGGTCCCCTGCACCTAGCATAGTGCAGGGCACAGAGGTGGTGCTGAGAAGACTTTTTCTAACGAATAAATGAGATGTGCTCGTTTGCCCTCATCTCCACCCGGCAGCACCAGGGGGAGGACGGCCAGTGTCAGCTGAGTAGAGTTTGAGAGCCCTGGTGTGGACAGTGGCTTAGCTGAGGAGCTGACTCACCTGGAAAGAAAGAACTGGCTTCCAGGAGTCTCCTCTCTTGGCAGAAGCTAGAAGACATTCGTCACCTGTTTCAGGGAGAGACTCAGAAGGTATTCTTCTCTTTTATGCAGGTTGGCTGGATATTTACAGACCTTGTCTCGGAAGATACCCGAAAGGGTACAGTTCGATATAGTCGAAATAAGGTGAGAGGGGGCAGGGTTGCTTGCTCGGCCAGAGCTTGTTATGGACCAGCTCTGGGCTGCACTCTCCGGTGTCTCTGCACAGCTCACCCTGGCTTTTAGACCATGTTATTTTCAACACAGTGTTCTTGATAAATTAAGGCTGGGTCTGTTCATTCTGTCTCGGAGATCAGAGAGACTTTACCTTTATAAACCACTGCTTTTTGGAGGTCAGCCCATGAGGTGGATTGCCTGTGCTTCTAAGGCGTTACTGGTTACACGTGTTTTTCTGTAAGGAGTTGGTAACAGTCAGGAATTACAGGTACTTGCTTCACCGTAGTTTGTGATGTGTCATAGTTTAGTTCTTAATATTTTCTAAAGAAGAAATAGAAGCATATTTTGACATGATGCTATAAAACTTGGTATGCTGGTTCTCTTTTCTTAGGACACCTATTTCCTGAGTTCAGAAGAATGTATCACTGCAGGAGACTTTCAAAATAAGCATCCCAACATATGTCGACTCTCTCCAGATGGACATTTTGGATCCAAGTTTGTTACTGCAGTGGCTACAGGTATAAATGGGGACATTTATATTGTAAATATTACTACCTTGTTAATATGTTTTGTTCCTCTTTCAGTAGCTTTGCATTCTTAACTTAGTTACAATAGATTTTCTTTCTTTCCTTCTTTTTTTTTTTTTTTTGGCTGCATCGCGCGGCATATGGGATCTTAGTTCCCTGACCAGGGATCGAACCCGTGCCTCCTGCAGTGGAAGTGTGGAGTCTTAACCACTGGACCGCCAGGGAAGTCCCTACAATAGATTTTCTTAATGGGCCTGTGAGACATAAGATTCTTCTTTTTTGGTTTGCGGCAAAAATCTTGAACTACTCAGCATCACACAAAACTACTAGAATTGCGGCTTCAGTGTAGCCCTCCTCTAGTCCATTCTCTTGGCCTCAGTCCAAGTTCACTTGGTTCTGGAGAGTTCTGGGCTATCTTTGCCCCTTTGCAGTAACCAAGGATGACTCTGTCTAGCTGTGCAGGAGAAGAGGGATTTACTGTTTCTGTTACTTTTTTATTTATGAGTGGGAGTGTCATTTTAAGAAACCATTTCCATAAAGCTTGTTTTTGGGAGTGATGAGTGTGTGTGTGTGAGATGTTGTGCACATCATACTACATGTTATGTACACCATGAATATATAATAATAAAAGACTGTGGCCTTAAACAAGTACCGCCAAATCTTTTATACCATACTTGAGATGCTGTCCTAGAGAAAAGCCCGGCGTAAGACCGTATGATTTGAAAGAAGGAGGAACTTGAAACTTGGAGAACCAACTAATAAAAACAATCTCTTTGGTCAGTTTTTTAAAGTAAACACTAACCTCTATCCTGTGAAAACTTGGGTTCTACCATCACAGAGATGATAATCCAGTTTGTTCATGGTAACCATGCTTCCTCTAGTTCAAAATACCAGTTTACAAACAGCCCAAGCATGTAAGTAACTAGATCCCTTATTAATCCCAGCTGAGCCTGTTACCACTGCCATGGGAAGGAAAACATCTATCATACTGTCTGAATTTTTAAGATCCATTTGATTTGAGATCCATTTAGAGTGACCAGCACCTTCTTTTTGAAATGAATGTACTTTGGGGGCATGAGAGGCCATGGCTGCATTGTTCACATGTTAGCATAAATTAATGGGGTCAGATGCTTAAGGAAGTGGATGGGAGTTTGGACTGGGATTTGTGGAAGCAGTAATTCCGTAGCATAGAGTCCTTCCACGGGGGCAGATGGGGCAGGGGGCCTGTTGTGATGAGAGCGCTCAGGGTAGCAGGAGCCAAGGAGGAGAGCAGAGAAGAGACACGTTTTACATAATCAGAATTTTGCCAAGCCAGCTTTCTGTTTGATGAAGGGGAGGAAAGTATTCTCTTTCTACTCTCTGCATCACATAAACCCCTGCCCTCTTCATTTAGGCTGAGATTCTGGGTCCAGGCATTTAGGCTGGTGGTTCTCAAGCCTATCAGACTGGACACCCTCTCTTTAGAACATTTGTGACACCTCTTTACTATCCAGAAAGTGAAATTCATAGATAATATACCTGCCCACACACCTGATTCTAAAAAAGAAAGCAGAGTAGTAGGCTGACTGTAACATTGAGGAGAAATAATAGTGAAGGAGCATGCATGTAATAAGACAGTGCATTCTGCATGCCAGTGCTTGGGGACTGGTGCCTGCTGAGGAGAGCACAGGGGAGGAGCCGGAGCTGCCAACCTTGTGGGGCGGGGCCTGCACAGGCATCAGTGACGTGGTTCCCAGACACTCAGCAGCTCTCCACGGAGCTCTGAGCCAAGCAGGGCCCTTCCTCAGCTTATGTGGTATCATGCTCCTAGAGGATTCGCTGTGTGTTAAAGCTGGGCGTGTTTGTTTCTGTGGCTGTGTATAAAATATAATTGATTCTAATCCTAGATCATCACAAATAGGGGTTTTGCCTACAGGAGTGTTAGGGGGACATTTCAAGGCCATGTGGGATGTGGAACAGTTCTTTATTGTGTGGGACTCCCTGGTCACAGCAGGACGTCTGGTACCTTTGACTCTAGCCTGCTAAAACTGGCAGCCCCTGCCCCCCGCTGCCCCCCTTCGTTGAGACAACCAAAAATCATCTCCACAGATTTCCAGAACTGCTTCTTGTGAGAACTGCTGTTTTAGGCATCCATGGGCTCCCATGGTAACCTAACCCCTTTAATTACTGTTCTGTGGGGAATTATTCAGTGGGCCCAAAGAACTGGTACATGTTTTGAATTATAAATAGTTTCCAACTTGGGGGCTGCCTGTACTTTCAGTTATTGACTCAGTTGGAAATTTGGAAATCATAGATTGACCTTGGAATTTTTGCCTCCGAAATTGGCACTTTACTAGGGTTTTCGAACTATAAGGCAGAAAATCACTTAACTTATAATAAGATCTGCAGTTAGAGTCCTTTCACATCTGTGCTGATTTGTCCCTCTTGGTAATGCTGTGAGATGCTCAGACTCATAATTCCTCTCCCTTTCCCAGGGGGCAGCGATGGAAGGTGGTTATCCAAAGTGTCAGAGATCTTCTGACTCCAGACAGATTGTTTTCTTCCTCCTCTTCAGTGGTTCTTGACCAGGGACGTGTTGGTACCCTGGGGAGCTGTTTGAAATGCCCTTGCCGAAGTCCCATCCTTAAGACCCTGATGGGACAGGAAGGAGCAGTCCTGTGTGTTTATGGCCGTCTCCCGGGAGACTGGCTGGTGTGTCCCGGGGTTCATGGTGCTTCCATGGTCACGCTGCTGTCAGCTCCCCACAGCTGCTGCTGATGCTGCAGGCCCAGATGCTGGGTGGGGTGTGGGGGCCTTACCATTTGGCCTTGTGTCTGCAGATCCCTTCTAAGAACTTCTCTAGCTTGAAACCTTTAGGGGAAAAGAGTGATGATTACATGTGGGGTTTGCTCATGTGCACATGAAGGAGCTTGTGGAAGGAGAATCATCACAGAGTCCAAGTTTAAACTCCCTGCCACGATGCTGGTGTCTGTGTCTCGGTCACCTGGCACACTCGCACTCATTTCTCAGCTGTGCATGTTACTTTCTGGGCTGCGTCTCAGACTCAATAGCAGCTGTCCTTTATCACCGCCCCTTTCCATCACACAGTGGACTTCCTGATGGACTGATTTGGGAAGGGAATGAGAGTTAACTGGCCTGGCCTGCTTCATCTCTGGGACGGTACCAGAGCAAGGTTCAGAGAACCCCTCAGGACCTGGTTTCTTGCTTTTCCACATGGAATGGGGAGCTTGCGGTTCCTGTCAGTGACTCTGCCTTTGGAGACTGTCCATATGGACTGAGTTTGCTTTTTTTAAGAATCTTCTGTTTTATAAATACAGCTTTCCATTTTTCCCTGGTCCTCACAGGCCACATCTATCTCAAAACCAGCACAGGTTTACAGTACACACACCAAGGGCGGCTCCTCCAGGTTCCTTCCCGACCTCCTCTGCTCCTTGTGAACTGCACACTCGTTGTGCTATGACGTTCATTCCCCGGATTGCACCAGAGGGTCACATGCCCTGTGTTTGCTGCCTTGACCTTAGTTAGCGGTCACTGTCCAGGCCTGGCCACCTCCCCCGAGTGTGAGTTGAGGGCCAGAGAGAAGATGCTAGGCTTGACTATCCACCGGGCCTTTGGAGCCCAGCGTGACGCAGCATTTGGAAGCCAGCTGCTGTTGGCCTCTGGTGTGCAGAGTCGAGCAGACACAGGCCCCTGTTTGTCCCTTGGGGGCTGGCTCTGCCCTGTCCTTCACATTTTTGATTGCTTGGCCATCAGATCGGCTTTCTGGTAAATGTTTGAAAACCAGACAGATAAAATTTCTGTTCCCTGATCAGTAACTTATTCTGTTTTTGTCAAAGAAACTAAGATAGAGATATTGAAGGTTTTTTAAAATTCTCCAAAGCCATAAAAATGATGGCTGTTACAGTTGTCAGAGTGTGACCCTGATTCTGCAGGGGAGGAAGATGGCTGCATGCTCGGTACTGCCTGACCTCCTGACCCGTTTGGGATGGGTTTTACCCTTGTCCCAAACTGTAAGCCCTACTGTGGGTTTCTTTGGAGCAGGGCCTGAGAGAGGTTAGAATGGAAGGCGTGGAGGGCAGGGCTCGGTGCAAGGAGAGCAACCTCCTAGGCATTGTGGTGGGGTCCACGCCTCCTTGATGTGCCAGCTGCACAGGTGTCTGAGGTCAGGGCTGCTCTCCATGCTATGCAGATACTGACACTGTGCTGGGAAAGGTTTCTGTGTTCTCCCATCCACTCCCATTCGTCTCCCTGCATTCACTCAAGAACAGAATTTGCTGGAACACAGGGCTCTGTCTGTTGTTCACATCTCTGTGATACTAAAAACCAGAAGCCCAAGTATGCTTTTGGGTGGGTGTTGGAGAAGGTTTAACAGTCTTGCCTCCCGATTCTGAGAGAGCGTGTCGCTGGTGGGGCCTGTTTGAGGAGCTGCAGTGGCATCTGCACACCCTGTGCTCAAGGCCTTGTGCCCAAGGCTGTCGTAAAACTGCTGTCAAACATTTTTGATTCTTACCCAAGACACACTCATGAGAGTTGGTTCTGCAGGTCCAAAGTAAAGGATGACACTTGTTTTGAACGTCCTTTGGAGGATTCTCGCTGAAGGTCTCTCTTTTGCAGGTGGCCCCGACAACCAGGTGCACTTTGAAGGGTACCAGGTGTCCAATCAGTGCATGGCGCTGGTCCGAGATGAGTGCCTGCTGCCCTGCAAGGACGCCCCTGAGCTCGGCTACGCCAAGGAGTCCAGCAGCGAGCAGTACGTGCCTGATGTGTTTTATAAGGTAAAAATGCAACGGTACCGAAAGAGAGAAGTGGATGGAGAGCAGCATGGACACTGACCTGTCCTGGACGTTGCTAATTTTGGTGCATTCTGGCCATGGGAGCTGTTGGTCAGCCGTGGTCGTCTAGAGCCTAGCTTGTGGATAAGGGACTCTTTGGCATTTCCAGGGCCTTTGTTAGCTACTCAGGCAGGCTTCTGTGGTGTTAGGGCTTATAAGCAGAAGTGGGGGTGACACGCCCTGGGTTTAGGGGTACATAATACAAGTGAAACCACTGCAACACCGACTGTTTCAGTTTCTGAAAAGGAGAAATGGTGCCTAACAGGGCCTCAGCAGGAGTGAAGGTTGGAGCTGTTTGGCAGAAGTTAGGCTCTCCTGAGGGGACCAAGTTTAGGTTAACCGCTTAGATGAGCAGTTCTCCATTTCTAAACCTTTGTTTCCTGTGAAAGCTATAAAAATGATTATTTTGAAAACTGTGATCTGGTTTGAACAAGTCGGAGTTGGGTGCTTCCCTGGGAATTAGCAACACGGCTCCCATCCTCCTCATGGGAGTTGCTCTGGTCACAGGCAGGCATCCTGCCTGTTCCCCATCCTGGGCAGACTTTGGTTTCCATCTGGCACTGCTCTGTCTGGAGGACCCCTTTAATATTTCTTGTGTTCCCGGCTGCTTTTGTGTGTCTGAGAAGTACGTTGTTCTCCATTTCTGAAGGATATTTTCACTGTGTAAGGAGTTCTAGGTTGACAGGTCTGCTCACAATCTCACTGCACTTAGGCCACAAAGACCTGCTGGCAGAAGGGGCCTGGAAATAAAATAGGCAAGCAATGAAAACCCAGAAAGAGTGATGATCTAATTTCTTTAAAATGATTTGATATCTTTCAGCAATTTTTTTATATCAGTGTGTGCATGTCTAGTCATTGTTTTGTTGTTTTTATTGTTCTAGCAAGTCTGCATTTTTATTTATTTATTTTTAAAAATTTTATTTAGTTTTTTAAAATTCTTTCTTAAAAATATTTATTTATTTATTTGGCTGCACCAGGTCTTAGTTGCTGCACGTGGGATCTTTGTTGCCGCATGTGGGATTTTCGTTGCGGCATGTGGGATTTTTTAGTTGCAGCATGTGGGATCAAGTTCCCTGACCAGGGATCAAACCCAGGCCCCCTTCATTGGGAGCACGTAGTCTTAGCCACTGGACCAGGGAAGTCCCTAAGTCTGCATTTTTAAACAGCTTTATTGAGATGCAATTCACATACCACACAATTCACTCATTTAATGTGCCCGGCTCAGGGGCTCTTAGGATGTTCACAGGGTTGTGTAATCATCACCACAATCTAATTTTAGAACATTCTTGTCCCCCCAAAAGAAGCCCTACATCCTTTAACAGTTACTCCCCAGTCCTCCCAACTCCTGGCAACCGCTGATCTGCTTTCTCTGAGGTTTCCCTGATGGAATCCTACAGTGTGTGGTCTGTTGTGACTGACTTTTCACCACTAACCGTAATGTCTCAAGGTTCCTCCGTGCCTGCAGCCTGCAGTACTTCATTCTTTTCATTGCCGAATAGCATTCAGTGGTATGGGCGCAGCTTACTACCTGCGGGATGCATCAGACACCCAGGAGAGCGCCTAGAAGCTGAGGGGCTCTGGGGCCTCGTCCTGGTGGTGATTTGGAGACCAGAGACTACCTGATTGTGACAAAGACTTCACCTCTTCAGGGATCAGAAGTGGGGCTGAGACCCTGTGTAGAGCTGGCTTGTCCATGCTGTGGGTGTCTGTGGCAGTGGGTGATGTGCAAAGGAAGGGCACAAGGGCCTGAGAGTCTTGTCCCTGCTCCTGGTCTCCTCCTCAGCTCTTTGGAATGAAAGTCTTCAATCTGCTTCTGAATCAGCGCTGCTGCGTGGTCCGAGGGCTGCGGGGGCGGGGACTGTCACTGAGCCAGGAAGGCCAGGCCAGTAGGTAGCGAGCAGTCTGTCTTTCCTCTGCAGCAGGCAGGCCTCGCTGTTGTATCTGCTCCTTTCAGGTGGTGGCAGTGGAGGGACAGAGTGAGGCTGGACTGTGACAACTTGCTTAGATGACCCCTCAGATTTGGGGACAGTAAGGAGCCCCAGGAAAGGGTTCTCCATATCATTCTTGAAAGAAAATATTTCCAAAGAGCCTTGTTTAGGAACTCCCATTGTCTCTTCCCTCCTGTGGTGTTTAATAGCAATTACCTGGCTTGATAACACAGATCTCACCCTTACACAAATCCTGTGTAGGCATCAGGTACTTTGAAGAATCATTAGTTTTAAACCATTATTAAACATTCACACATCAAGTCACACCACGCTGGGAACCAATGTGAGGGTTCAGTCTTTCCCTCAGAAGTTTCTATCTTATAAGATGCATTTGTATGGCACTGTTTTGTAATGTAGAATCTATGTTTTGACTCAGTTTTAGACCCTGAGACCTAGTGGTCCTGCTGGCTGCCGTCCTGAGCCTTTTGGCACAGCTCACTGGTCTGGGGGCCGTAACGGGGCCTGTTGTCCTTGTGGAGAGCCCCTCCCCTTTAGCCACAGAGGCTTGTGCAGCCCCGGTGCGCTCAGTGTGCATGAATACATTGCTCCAGGGTCATCAGGCTGCCATTTCTTTCTCTTTTCAGAGTTTTAAAAATTAAATATAGGGACTTCCCTGGTGGCACAGTGGTTAAGAATCCACCTGCCAATGCAGGGGACCAGGGTTTGAGCCCTGGTCCAGGAAGATCCCACATGCCACAGAGCAACTAAGCCCATGCGCCACAACTACTGAGCCTGCGCTCTAGAGCCTACGAGCCACAACTACTGAGCCCGCGTGCCACAACTACTGAAGCCTGCGTGCCTAGAGTCCATGCTCCGCCATAAGAGAAGCCACTGCAGTGAGAAGCCTGCACACCACAACAAAGAGTAGCCACTACTTGCTGCAACTAGAGAAAGCCCACGCACAGCAACGAAGACCCAACACAGCCAAAAATAAATTAATTTAAAAAAATTAAATATTGAGTAGATATGAAAGATTATTTATAAAACATGTTTAAGGAATAAAAAAAGCAGAAATACCAATCCTGAGTCTCTACCCCAGAGTTAAGGACCAGAACGTTCCTGTGGCCTCTGAAGCTGCTGGATCCTTCTCTCTGCTTCTGTCTCCTTTTCTCCCCCCTCCAGAGGGAGCACTACCTTCGGGGGTGCACTATGACATTCTTGCTTTTCTTCTAGTTTTACCTCCTTTGTGTGTTTTCCTAAAGCAGGTGTTGAGTTTTATATGTTGCTGCACACTGTAGACCCAAAACTGTGTTCTTTTGTCCTTGGAGATGGGCCACATTCACTTATCCCGGTGTGGCCTGAGACCTGCCTGCATGTGGCCATCATGTCACCTCGGCATGTGCCCACTGCGAGCAGAATGCCGTGCGAACCACCACGCTCCGCAGCCTTGGGCCCGAGTCCCACTCCCCACTCAGACACTCATGGGGCATTTCCTTGAGCTGTAACTGTGCCGTCCTGATCATAAGTGAGGCCAGACTCCTTTTTCTTTGTTTGTTGGCTCGTCCTGTCTCCCGTAACGTGCTTGTTGTGTCTGTTTCCTCTTCTTCCCTGGGTGGTTCAATCTTTTTCTCCCTGCCTCTAACCCTGTCAGTCAGGGGTGTGACACCTCTGCCTCTCCACTCCCATGGTGTCATTGAGGCAGAAAGTTTATGTTTCCATGTGTTTCCATGTTTCAGTTTTCTGAATCTTGTCTTTATGGTTGGCATTTTGAATCACAAAGTCTGTTATCTTGTCTTCTCTAAGGTTGATGTTTCTGGATTCTTCTTCTACCTGGGATTATTTCGGATGTGTGGTGGGAGATAGGGGCCCAGTTTCCTTCTTAGTTTTTAGTCATATACTGTCTGAACACCATTTATTGGGAAAAACCCTCTTCTTTCTCTGTTGATCTGTGGTGCCTTTCCATTACCAGTCGTCTCTGTGATCGTGGCTGTGTCTCTGTCCTCCCTTCTGTCCACTGGCCGGTGTTCCTCAGCCAGCACCAACGTCGCACTGTCTGAGTCACTGTAACTTTACTCTTCGTCCCTGATCCATCACAGCCCTTCCCTGCTTTCCTTCCCGAGCTCTGACTGTTCCTGACCCTTCACTCCTTCATGGAGACTTGCCTGCAGGTTGCACACAACAAATAGGTCACGCCCACCCCCCCCACTCCCCCCCCCCCGCAATGTGTGTGATGCTGCCCTTTGTTTCTTGTTCTTTGACCTCTCTCAGAAAGTTAGGATTTTTCTCCTTGAAAGCCTTGTCCGTCATTTGTTAGATTGTTCCTAGGTACTTTATAGTTTCTACATATTATAAAAACTACCATTTGGCAGTTCAGCTGTTACTTGTTCCTCTAATTTGTATGTGTGTTCTGGGTTCTCCACACAGATGAGTGTATTATCCAGGAGTGACAGTTCTTTTTCTCCCTTCCCTTCATTTTCACCCCTCGTGCTGGCTAGGGCTTCTGGAGCAATGTCTAGTGATCAGCACTTTTGTCTGGTTTTTAATTGTAAAGGATGTGCTTTCGGGATTTCATCATTAACTATGAGTTTGCTGTGGGTTTTTTTGTTTTTGTTTTTTTGTAGTACCCTTTATCAGGTTGGAAATTTGCTTTTTATTTCCATGCCTTGTAAGTTTCTTGCCCTTAAGAAGAGAGCTCCCTTTTGCCGTGGAACACACGTTATTTCCTTAATCATGCTGCTGTTTTCTTAGATCGCTCACTTGCCTGTTAGTGAGAGCAGGCTAGAAGGGCTTCCCAGGATTGTTTATAGCCCTGTAGGATTTGAGACACTCATTTCTCATACGTTTCAGGAAAATACCAGTTTGAGCAAAGAGACCTATGAAAGCAAACATTTAAGTAATCCTTTTAGTCCTCCTGTGGGCTTTGGGGTTGGATTTAAAATATACCTTGTAAACAGGACACGTACCCATATTTGTCTAAGGCTGTTCATCATGGTGTTATCTGTGGTAACAAAAACTTAAAGCAATCTAAAAGTCTAATAACGGGCATTAAATTACAATACATCTATATGGTGGGATATTCTGTGATCACTAAAGGTGTGTGTTTGAAAATTACTTGAAGGTATGGGATAAAACTCATGATGTAAAATTACAAATGTATCTATATACAGTAAAATCCCAATTAACTTTTTGTTTTTTAAAGGCACACTTGTAGATGTTGATGCCTATACGTATACACGTTTGTATGTGCGTTCACACAGGAGATGGGGGTGGAAAGCTTGAGGGTCCACTCTTGTCTACAGCTCTGATCTGTCTGTCCTAGGAAGTCCCGTGCAGCCAGTGAAAGAACGGCCGGGGAGCACCTCCTGTAAAGGTGGGGAGAGGTGCACACAGAGGAGGGTTTTGGAGCGAGGATCTAGTCAGCCGGCGAGGGGATGCTTGGGGACGGGCAGCAGAACGGTGAGGTGCATGGTTCCATGTGCATTAGGAGTGCAAGCCTTCTAAATATTAACTAAGAACATTTTATTAATGTGAAATCAAATGTATATTTTTTATGGGAAATCCTGCATTACAGGTTAATAAGGAAATAGATACCCCAACACGCCTCTTCACCTGTCCTTCCAGCACCCCGCGTGCATGCATGGACACGTGGACGTTGACAGGGCCTTGCCTCTGGAACCGCAGCCTCTGCACTCGGTCCAGCTGTGGATAGGGTGCGGCGTCCCTCGCCAGACCCCGGGGCTACAGTGATGAGCAAGTCACAATCATCCTCTCTTCCCAGGTGGTCTGTTGGTGGCTGTTGAGGTGTCCAGTGCAGCGTGGAAGTTAGCCAGGTGGGGAGGAAGCCCATCTGGGGGCCACACGTCCAGAGGGCATGGTGCATCTAGGGGTCCCAGGCTCAGTCTGGCTGGAATGTGCACGTGATGGGGGTGGTGGGCAGTGAGAAGCCAAAGAAAGAAAGATGGAAGGTGATTCTGGAACAATCTTGCTGGATGTGGCGTGAAGGGGGGTCTGGAGGCAGGAGGCTTTTGCAGCAACATGAGTGTCAAATGCCAGGGCCGATCCAGGAGGGGCAGCAGGAGAGAGATGTGCGGTGGGGTCTACCGTCCAGTGTGAGGTGCGGCTGGAGGAGCTGAAGGCCAGGCCGTGGGGAGGGAGCTCCCCGGTGTGGAAGATTCTTTCTGGGTACAGAGTCCGGTGGCCAGTGAGAAGGCTGGTGCCACAGTCCAGGTGACATGTGTCTGCTCCCCATGGCATTTGGGGATGGAGAGGGTGTCCTGGAGCCAAGAGCTCCATGGGCCTTGCACGGTCCTGGGGAGGACAGGATGGAACTGGGTCTCTGGTTTGGGTGAGTGGTGGGTGCTGGAGTTGTAAACCTTGATGAGTAGTGGTGAGAGCAGGGGGGGTGGGGTGAGTTCAGATGCCCGTGTTTGAAGTTTGATGTGGTGGGACCGGAAGGAGGTTGAGAGGCCCTTTTCACGGTTATCTGCCCAGAAACCCCAAATTAAAGCCTTGGAAGTAGAGGAGAGAAGCCGAGATTGGAGACCCCAGGGAACACTGCTCTTAGGCAGCTGCCCAGGTGGAGGGGCAGCAGGGTGGGTTCCTGGCATGAAGGGTGGTTGTGGGCTCAGTGCTGAGGAGTTGGAAGAGTTGACAGGTGGCTGCAGCAGGGAGGAGAGAGCATGCAGGCAGCTGCGGCGTCGCGGCTGTGGAGGGGACCAGCGCTCTCTGGGGGGACTGTGGAGTCTTCTCTGTCCTAGGCATCATTTACTGACCTTTCCTCAGCCCGACACGGGTTTGTCCCAGCATCTGGCACTTACCAGAAGTGCTTTGTGGCTCATCCAGGAGCTCACTCCATGTGTGTGCTGAGTTACTTGAGACATTCCAAGCAAACCATTCCATGCGTTGTTTTGTCAAAGGATAACATATATTTCAAGGGTTTCGTGTGGTCTCCCAAAGTTCCTCCAAGAAGGCTGCAGTTACATGCTCAGACTGTGCCGCAGGCCAGCCCTGCGCTAGTCTGCTTGCCTGCCTGGGCCCTGCTCTCAGGACCCCATGCTCTGCACTCACTCTGTCCCAAGTCCCCTGTGTGTGTTGGTGTTTTCTTTATGAATCGCCTCTGTGTGCCCTGAGGTATTTGTAAGGTGGTTCATCACTTTCACATTCGTTTGTGAAGTCTTTATACATTAACCCTTTGTCATATATTGCAGACACACGCCAGGATATCATTTTCTTTATACTTTTCATACAAAGTAAGGTGTAACATTTTGTGATTTCAAAGGTACGTTAATCCTTTTTCATTGTAATTCCTGCCTTTGTCATCATACTTAGGAAGTAATTCTTTACCTCAAAGCTGTATATTTACCTACATTTTCTTTTAGTGCTTTTACTTTTTTTAATTTTTAAATTAAAAATTTTTTCTTTTATTTGGCTGCATTGGGTCTTTGTTGCGGTGTGCGGGCTCCTCATTGCGGTGGCTTCTCTTGTTGTGGAGCACGGGCTCTAGGCACGCAGGCTTCAGTAGTTGCAGCACGCGGGCTCGGTAGTTGCGGCACGCAGGCTCTAGAGAGCAGGCTCTGTAGTTGTGGCGCGTGGGCTTAGTTACTCCGTGGCATGTGGGATGTTCTCGGACCAGAACTCGAACCCGTGTCCCCAGCATAGGCAGGCGGCTTCTTAACCACTGCACCACCAGGGTAGTCCTAAACGGGATTCTTTAAGAAACTTTGTCCTGAGAAATTTTTTTCTTGCTTTATTCTGCGAAGTCTCAGAAACTGCTAGTTTCACTTGTTACCTTCTTGCCAGTTTTGTAAGAAGAAAAGCAATACATTAAGGATTTCATTTTCCTTTTCCAAAGCAAGATGGTGCCACCCAGTAAGTGGAGTTTGCTGTTGTCCTGGCACAAAGCCTGCCTGCCTTTGAGCTAACAAAGACAGAGATCCCTGGATTTCTTGTTGACGTTTCCAGACATGGCCCATAGCAGGTAGCGAGGCACCAGGGACCTCAATTTCTGACTCTCCCAGTGTCTTGCTCCAGGTGGAGATAAAATTTCTGACACTTTGGCAGCTGCCAAACTAAGAATTAAGGTGTCTTCCTCCTAGTGTACTCTGCCTGACATTTGCTAACGCCCATAAAAAGTAATTGCCTTTTAAAATGGTGTATGGGGCTAAGGCTTGGTTGGCAAAAACATTTGAGTGAAGGCATGGGGGAGAGATAGAAGGTACCTGCTTTTCCTCCAGGGAAGAGAAGGGGATGCAGCACCTTTATTTTCTTGGGGAGCAGAAGGATGCAGTGGGGTAGTTAAATTTGAAAGAGAATAGCATGACACACAAAAAAGAGAGGGGGGCATTTAATAAGAATCATCCCTAGAGGGGAAGATTAAAGCGAACAGGTGCTGGGAAAATGTCTCTGCATATTAGAGCTTAATTAGATTTGAAGATGAATTCCAGGCGGGCTAATTATGTGTGAATTGTTGCAGGTTGTTTCTTGTAGGGGCAAGCGTATATTTTTGGAAATGGTGATTTAGTTCGATTGGGTTTGATTCCCGCCTCCTACCGTATTTCCTCCAGTAGAAACTACCGCTTCTGGGGCCCCAGGACCCACTCAGCAGGCCTCATACCTTGGGCTGCCACTGTCAAAGCTGGTAGAGCCACGGAAAGCCAGGCCCAGCCTACCTGCTGCAGCAACGAGCATGCGGAAGGACCAGGGACTCTGGCCCAGGTGGAAGGGACAGTATTCCAACCTCAAAGGAAGGCAGACAGACAGAACGGACACTGTTTCCAGGAACCTGTCCTTTGATGGTGCTCCTGCTCCCTATGTGGCTGGCTTAGATGTGTTTGGTTAGATGTATTTGGACCGTTTTCTGGAAGGGCAGAGGGGCAGGTTCTTGCTAGCAACTCTCTGGGTTGTGAACAGAGAAAAGGTAGGGAAGGTGTGGATAATCTGAGATGTGCTGCAGACCAGAGAGTTTAATTTCTGGGGAAAATAAAATAAAAAAAGAGCAGGGCCACATGGAGCCTCTGGAATTCCTATTAGGATAATGGACTCAGTTTAATGTAGGACAGCCTGAGAAGGTTGTCTCAAAAGATGGCATGGGCCTCTGACATCCCCGGAAGGTGTGATGTGCTAGGGGTGGCTTTGTGTCACCTGCACACCTCAGAGAGATCTGCTTGACACCCATTAGGGTCTGAGCTTTAATAAACATAAACTTTTATGTAAGGCCCCATAATTGGAAATTATGGATGTATAATTTATATATGACTTGAATGATTTATATAATGTTAAGTGATGATTTAAATAGAAAATATGACCCCCTCTAGCAGAATCTTTAATGAAAAGTGTTGGTTCTTATGAATTTATTTCTAGAGCTGTGTTTGAACTCAGCAAGTTTGACATAAATCAGATCTCATTTTCATTTTATGATTAATGAACATATGCTGGCCATTTTTCCCCATAATTAAACTATGTTCCATGCATCTGATAAAGCAAAAGAAGTTTAGACTTTGACAGATTGGTGGTGGTGGTTTTCCATGTCTGCGTATTTGTGTGTATGTGTACTGATTTGTGTGTGTGTTTATTTTATTAATGTATAAGGATTAAGTTTCCATGAAGTTGGGTTTCCAGAGGTGTGTGTAAGGTTGTTAAGAGTTAGCATTCAGGTGTGAGACTAGGAGAGCTTATAGAGGAGGAGGGGTACAGATGTAGCCTGACGGGGTGGGAGCCCGGGGTCTGTGTCTCCACAGCTTTAGCACCAGGCTGGTGCTATATATATATATATATATATATATATATATATATATATATTTGTTTGTTGCTACGTTGGGTCTTCGTTGCAGTGCGTGGGATTCTCATTGTGGTGGCTTCTCTTGTTGTGGAGCATGGGCTCTAGGTGCGCGGGCTTCAGTAGTTGTGGTGCATGGGCTTAGTAATTGTGGCTCATGGACTCTAGAGCATAGGCTCAATAGTTGTGGCGCATAGGCTTAGTTGCTCTGCGGCATATGGGATCTTTCCCGACCAGGGCTCGAACCTGTGTACTCTGCATTGGCAGGCAGATTCTTAACCACTGCGCCACCAGGGAAGCCCCCAAGGCTGCTTTCTTGAGTCTTGGCCGTCATCAAGAGCTCCAAGAAGTGATGGAAGGTGGATTCACTGCAAAAATATGCACATTTTCCTCTCTGCTTTTCATATACTTCAACAAGAATTGTAGTAATTTAAGGGGTGAGACAAGCGTGTGAATGGAAAACCTGTCACAGGTCGGCACACCTGCACTCACCCCCTGGACCTTTGTCTTGTGTTTCAGGACATAGACAAGTTTGGCAACGAGATTACCCAGCTGGCTCGCCCCCTGCCCGTGGAGTATCTGATCATAGACGTAAGTGTGTGTCATCTCCCCCTGGAGGTCAGGACGGCTTGGGGTGGCCTCACAAGGGTGGCGGCTTGAATATCTGCTCTTCTGCCTGCACAGGACAGGCATCCAGAGGTGTTCTGAGTCACTGAGCTCCTGGCATCCCTGAAAAGCTAGAAACCTTAAGGGCTTTTCGTTTTTTATTTCCTTAAAAACAATTTAAGGGGTTAACTTCTCCCAACCTAAAGTGTAGCAAAGGACCACCGACAAGGCCAAGCAGCCTCTGGAGGTCAGCGAGCCTCTCCCTGGCTCTGTGCACAGGTGCTGCCCTGGCCACAGCTCAGAGGCCCACTCGTGGGGGCAGCATGGTCTCCAGGGGGGCACTCCAGGAGCCAAGAAGGTACCTGGTACCGACACGCCTTCCCCAAGTCTCAGCTCCTTTCTGGGGGTGTGCTCTGCTCACGGAGATGTGG
The DNA here is from genome assembly GCF_964374135.1 of Grampus griseus. Lineage (NCBI taxonomy): Eukaryota > Metazoa > Chordata > Mammalia > Artiodactyla > Delphinidae > Grampus > Grampus griseus. Next base: position 11,753,512 of record NC_139014.1, on the reverse strand, counting down.
CCACAGTGCAGAGGGGAGTGCGTGCTGCAGGACTAGAGCCTGATGCATTTGCAGTAGTCAGCGCTCTGTCCAAAGGGTATGGGAGGCGGCTCATTTCCTAATTGCTGCCTGCCAGGATGAATTCAGGCTGCATTTGGACTAGGATGGGCATATGATTCAGGCCATAAAGTATCATTGCATTTGGAGCAGTGGGTCCCTGTGAGCTGAGCCCGCCAACGCTCCATTCCAACTGACAGCTCCCGAGAACATATTTATTACCTAGGCCATAAAGGCATCTGCTTTTTAGACTACCTAGGGTGTAATTAAGATGAAAACAGATTGATGGAGCATACACTTAGGAGGAGTCTGCGTGATTTAAAGCCAGCTTCCTGAGGTCTTCTCTCCCAATGGCCTCCCCATCCCTTTCCTTTCACAAAGGAGCTAAGTTCTTGCCTTAGTGGTTGTCACTGTAGTGTTTGGTTGATGGGGGAGCATTCCACCCTGTGATACCCAAGCGCTCTCTTACTGTGGAAGGAGGTTGGAGCAGGTGCCCAGACAGGTGTGCTCAGCTCCTCGCCCGGCCCCAGACCCCAACCTGACCAGGGCATCTGATGACTAAACCTCATGACCAGGTGGCTCTTCCAGGCTTCTGCAGAGGTGCTCTGCAGGTGGCCAGGCATCAGCTAGGTGACAAGGCAGGCTGGGTAGGGAGAGGATTTGAGCACAAAACAAAGTGCTCACCACCCTGCATCCTCTCCCCCGGCATCTGGGATGTTCAGGCTGCAGTGTGAACCTCGGTTCTGTTGCTCTCCAAGGTCTGTTGCAATTACAGGTCTAACAAATACTTCCCTAATTCCACATTTACTTAACTAGTGGGTCTACTGTTGTTGCTGGTCCACTCCTTTATCTGCCTTTCAAAGCGAGGGGCGAGAGCAGGCCACAGGCCTTGCCTCTGCAGCAGAGTGGCCCCTCTGCCATCTCTAGAATCATGACAACAGTTGAGACTGAGCCCCACATGTGCCACCCATTCTGTGGGCTCCACGTGTCTGGGTGCATTTGATCCTCACGGCAGCCTTAGGAGGCTTGGGCTCTCTGGTCGTCTGTATCTCTCTGATGAACAGAGCGAGGCCTCACAGTAGGACTTGGCAGTGTGCTCAAGGCCACACCTTGTGCCCTGAGGCCACGTGGTCTCGTCCATAAAAGGCCAGCGGGGCTCGATTTAGGGAGCTGCTGATGGTTCAGCTTACCGTTCACAGCGCTGGCACAGTCACAGCAGGTCCTGGGCCAGCAGGCCTGGAACAGCTCGCTGCCTTCACTGATGCAGAAAACAGGCCAGAGCAACATTTTCATTCTTTAGAAATAGTCCCGAAGGAACCAGAATAGCTACGCTAAATCTGGACGAGGTATAATCTGCTGCTGCTAGTGTTATATTGCAGAGAAAAAGCTGTGTCAACCAAAAGATGGCTGATGATGGCTAACACTTGGGTGTGTTTTGGGGGAGGAGCATCTGCCAGGAGGAATGAGAAACTGTACTTGTATTGATTCTTGCACATTTGCCACTGTCCCTGTAGCTTCTATTGATTGTAGGATTTAAAATCCCCTCTGTCGTTTCTAAAGCATGTCTGAGCCAAATGAAGGGCTTAGGCTCCCCTTTGGACACAAGCTCCTGACTCCAGCCATCTTCAGGCGAGAACCATGCCTGCATCTCAATGGCCTTGCTTCTCTTCCTGCCTGGACATGCCCAGGCTCCATGGAGTGGTGCCTGGGAATTCAGAAGGCTTCAGCCAGCTCGCTGGAGGGCACTGTGGCTCTCAAAACCATCAGGGGCTGGTTCTGCACATGCCCTCCAGACCCGGTGACAGGAACAGAGTCTGCTCCTGAGATGGCGCTCACACCTGTGCTCTTTCCTGTGGCCCACTCTCTGGTTCACCCGCGGCAGCAGGAGAGCAGCTGTGTGAGAGGCCGTCCCAGTGGGGCTGGAGTTAGGAACCTGCCCACAGGCACCATGATCTTACCAGTCATGAAAAACGATTCTTCCGTTTGCCTTCCAGAGTCACAGTTTTCAGAGTTTTCATTTAGGGGCTGTCCTAATAGTTAAGCATTCCCTTCAGTGTAGAACAGTTAGGACTCTTGCTGCTGTGAGCAGCTCAGGGCTCCAGGGAGGGGTGTGCTCAGGGCCCACACCCTTGTTTATAGCACAGTTAATTTATCACGGGTTTGTGTTTTCGTTCATTAGATCACAACAACTTTCCCCAAGGATCCAGTTTATACTTTTTCTATTTCACAAAATCCATTTCCTATTGAAAACCGGGATGTATTGGGTGAGACACAGGTAAGCTCTTTGTCTTTAGAAACATAATTTAGAGTCCCTACTGTTTGTTTATCTAGTGTCACTATTGTTTTTCTAGAAAGTAGCAAGCTTTCTGACTCTCCTGATTTGTTTTTGTGACAAAACCTGGCTAGGCCTTTGTCTAAGACACTGCTGATCACATGAGCCCTCTCCAGGGCAGGGGCAGTGGATGAGCACAGAGGCAAATCCCTGTAAGCCCTCAGGCCTGTGGATTTGCTGGAAGGACCATTCTCAGGGGGCCTGTTTTATTGGTCACTTCTTGTCCTCTCCCAACAACGTTATTGATTGTTGGTAAGCGTTGTCTTTTGTGACAATGTCTCACTTTGCTGCGTGCTCTGCCCCCTACCTCATTACCCTGCCATGTTTCTCAGGCACCATCCAAGCCGTGGGGGCTCATGTGGCCTGGCCACCTTGGCTCTCACCTGCACATCAGGCCCGATCAGAACTGCTGTGACTGCCTTGTCCTGCCACATCAATGGTCTGTGAACACACATCCCAAGTTGATAACAGGCACTACAGAAAGGGGCCCGGTTAAAGAATGTGTACAGTGAGATTGTCTTCTGAAGCTGTGATTAGTGTACAAGGCCTCTCTGATGCTTTGGTTTCCTCACTGCCCATCTGCCCAGGTGCTTGTGGAGGTGCAGAGCCACTGACTGGGGTGGCACTCTTGAATCTCCCGCTTTCACTCCTGTTGAAAGTGTTAGTGTCACGTAATCCTCCCCACCGCCCCCCGATTCCTACTCCTCACTACCGTGCTGCCCTGGATCAACAATGTACCTAGACAGACGGGGCTTCTCCCAGCCCCGCAGTGGCCCTTCCCACTCCCACTGGCCCCCAGAGGTGAGTTTGAACATGTCTCACAGCTGGGTCAGCTTCACAGACATGTTGCTTACACTCTTCCATAAGTCAAATGTACTGAGAGTGTTTTCCTGGGAGATGAGGCCACAGCTTATTCTGCAACTGTGCATTCCTCTGTCCTTGGCTCCCAGTAAGTGGTTCTGGAAGGAGACGGGGAGGCCCATCCATCAGCGCCGAACGTGTTCAGTTCCATCTTTGTAGGACAGTGGCTTTCCTGCGACTCTGGCTTGGGACTAACGGGTGCTCGTGTCTGTCTCCCCCCATACCTGGCACTCCAGGACTTCCACAGCCTGGCCACCTACCTGTCTCAGAACACCTCATCCGTGTTCCTGGACACTATCTCGGATTTCCACCTCCTGCTGTTCCTGGTCACCAATGACGTCATGCCTCTGCAGGTACGGGCCAAGTGGGCTTCTACTCCTCAGACCAGAGCATGCTGGGCAGCACCAGAGCAGCTAAGTCCCCCTTAACCTGTCCTGTGGGCAGCAGCTTTGCACAAAGGCCTTGATAGAAAGGTGAATTTTTCACTTGCAGCGTTTACACTGGAACAGCTTGTTCAAAAGTGTCTGCCCTCTGTGATGGAGGACAGTTCCTCCATTTGTTAGAACCACATGGGACGCAGAGGCCGCTTAGCTCTGTGTCCTTCTAGTGGGAACATGAGGGATCCAACAATTTAAAAATTCCTGTTGGAACAGTTTGAGAATCCCAGCCTCTGCTTCTTCCTGATCTCTCTCCCCTCTTCCCGAATCAGCTCCAGTTTATCACCTTGGCCCAGAAGGTTGGCCAGCGTCCAGGCCCCAGGCACACAGCTGCACAGTTGGCGTTTTTAAGACATGCTGTTGGGGGAGATGAGGGCGAGTGTTACAGATGGCGGCTGCTTTCTGAGCAGCAGAGGGCCAGCAGGGCCGGCCAGGAAGCCCCTTGCATGGGTTGTGTCATGGCTGTCCTTTTACTTTGGCCCTTTTCCTGCTTGGGACCCAAGGAAATGCATTTCTGCGAGGTGACAGAGTAGAAAGGAGAGGCTCCTTCCTCCCACTGCTTTTCTATGTCAGGTGGCCTATAGCTGTTCTTATATCTTGTGTCTGTGTTTTGTCCAAACTACCCATTTGTGATACTTGACACCAGGCACCCCGAAACTTTTCACTGGCTTTGCCTTCCCTGTTAAGCCCAGAGAGTTGTACCTCCAGCCCCCGGCTTAGCTGCTGCCCCTCCGGTTGGGGAGGTGGTGAAAGCTTAGGGCCTTCTCCCTGGAAAACGTGTGCTGTTTTGCAGTCACTTACTTGTTAGGAAGCATTTTCTGTAAATACTGCCTGAGAGCCCCTGGAAGGCTTTCGAAGTCTCTCGTTATAAAAACTATTTAGGGCTTCCCTGGTGGCGCAGTGGTTGAGAGTCCGCCTGCCAATGCAGGGGACACAGGTTCGTGCCCCGGTCCGGGAAGATCCCACATGCTGTGGAGCGGCTGGGCCCGTGAGCCATGGTCGCTGAGCCTGCGCGTCCGGAGCCTGTGCTCTGCAATGGGAGAGGCCACAACAGTGAGAGGCCCTCGTACAGCAAAAAATAAATAAAAATAAAAACTATTTAGTTCTCTTCACTTTGACCCTGGAGGCCTAGGATGCAGAGTGTATTGAGATACAGACGTGATGGAGAAAACAGAGGACCGAGGGGGTTGTGAGGGAAGAGGGTGGGCCTCACGGCCATGAGGCTCCTGCCCATCCACCCAGGCCCTCAGGAGAAGGACTGTGAGCTGTGATTACCTAGTGGGTGGAGCACAGCCAGCCTGGGACACAGAGTAGCACAGCGGCCAACCTGGGGATCTCTGGGAAGAATTTAGCACTTGTATTTATAAAACTAAGTGTGTGGTGTTTTGCATGTCATAGTGACAGCCTGTGAGATTTTTGAAATTCCCTCTGAAGTGTGTCTTGATGTTGGGGAAAAAGAAACTTGTGAACAAGTCTATCTACCGTCAGTGAAGCGAGTTGGAACCTTCTTTTTTGGCTTCTTGCAGGACAGCATCAGCTTGCTGCTGGAGGCTGTGAGGACCAGAAATGAGGAGCTCGCCCAGACGTGGAAGAAGTCTGAGCAGTGGGCCACCATCGAGCAGCTCTGCAGTAAGTGTCTTACCCTCCCGCAGTCCCCATTGCCAGGGCCCAAACTCCTGCCCTTCAGGGCTCCAGTACTTCTTCCCGGGCCCTGGACACCTGACCCCAGATGCCTTCTGACAGCATCGTGGGCAATGGAACAAGCAGACCTCTGCCGGGGCTCACAGATGTTTTCATCACTATAACATACGCGTAAAGGCCACAGATTTTGGGTATACTGTTCCATGGATTTTTGTACACGTACATACCAGATACGCTATTCTTCAAGCATCTTAGGAGCAGTTTGAAAGTCATTGTTTTAGATGAACAGAAACTTCACACTCACCTAAGTGCTGAGTGCGGAGACCTTCTGGACTCCTCCGGCTTTTCTTTTCCCCTTCCCCATCAGTTCTCAGAGCATTCTTGGTGGCTAAGGAGGAAAAGAGTTAGAGAATAGAGTTCGGGGATCTTGTGTCTCCCGGGTGAGCGCCTCTGTCAATCAGCCTTGGGAGCTGCCCCCACGCTGCCAGTGCCGTGGCCACCAAGCCCCCCAGCTGAGAGCTCAAGAGGGCAGTGACCATGGTGGCCCTTTTCCCTGCGGCTTTGAGAAGTACTGTAACGCCCCCTGAAGACAACAATGAAAGTACATATAAAAAAGTGTTTAAATATTTTCTCAATCTAGTGGGCTGATACTTGAGCCAAAATTAGCCAGGAAACCCTCAGTGGAACCCAAGGCACAGGGAGTCCAGCAGGGTTCTTATTTTCTCTCGACACTAAGTACCTAGAAGCTCAGGGGTTGGAGCTTTGGTATTCATTGTGTCGTCCTTCTTAATTTTTCTTTTTATACGATTCTTACAACCAAACAGTAAAAGGGCTGGATGTGCCATGTACTCTTCTTGCCCTCACGTTCTGAAACAGAGGACTCATTGTTCCCACCAAATTCCCTACAGTGAAGCCCACGGCCTTGTGTCCTTGGGTGGACAGTGGTGAGGTGCCGGCCAGGATCTCAGCACCTGGTCCAACTCTCCTATGTATGGGGCTCTCCAGGCCCCTGGTGTTATTCTTCAAATGCTTCACACACAGACATTGAGTGCAGCAGCTTTAGTAGTTGGGAGCCCTCTCTCTCAGCCCAGAAAGTGCACACAGGGAAGCCGGGACAGGGGGTGGCTTAGCTAAGAGGTTATCCTGGACAAGCATTGGCCCAGTTGGGGGAATGGAAAACTAGATCAGGAAAGGTTTCAGTCTGAGCATTTGGCTTGCTTTTGCCAACCCCATTAGACACTAATGAAAAACTAGTGGCCCCATAGGAGCTGGGTCCCATTGGCTTCATGCCTCATACTTAGGGTGGGAAGAAACCCAAGCCCGAGTCAGGTGTCAGTCCTCCGGCAGCAGGGTGACACTGTCTGGACCTGCTGCCTGCAGCCTCTGTTGGGAGAGCGCCTGGTGTTCACCGACACTCACTTTGCTAAAAAAGTGCTACGTGATTGTCAAATGCTGTCAACAGATACACTACTCGTGGAATTCCAGTCACTGCATAGGGCTGGTAACACGAATTAGCAATAGAGTACCCTTTACAGATGCAGAGTCACAGAACATGAGAGTTCTCGGGACATAGTCAGTGGGAGCTACGTAAGAGCTCTTTGCTGAAAACTAACACTCTGCCAGAAGAAGAGCTAAGCAAATGGAAAAGAAATCCCACTATCTGGACTGGAAGACAAGATATTTTTAACATGTCAGTTTTCCCTAAATTGATCAGTACAATCTCAGTCAAAATTCCTGTAGACAGGGCTTCCCTGGTGGCACAGTGGTTGAAGTCCGCCTGCCGATGCAGGGTACACGGGTTCGTGCCTCGGTCCGGGAAGATCCCACATGCCGCGGAGCGGCTGGGCCCGTGAGCCATGGCCGCTGAGCCTGCGCGTCCAGAGCCTGTGCTCCGCAGCGGGAGAGGCCACAACAGTGAGAGGCCCGCGTACCACAAAAACAAACAAACAAAAATTGGTCAGGACTTCCCTCGTGGTACAGTGGTTAAGAATCCACCTGCCAATGCAGGGGACACAGGTTTGAGCCCTGGTCCGGGAAGATCCCACATGCTGCAGAGCAACTAAGCCCGTGTGCCACAACTACTGAGCCTGCGCTCTAGAGCCCACAAGCCACAACTACTGAGCCCAAGTGCCACAACTACTGCAGCCCACATGCCTAGAGCCCATGCTCTGCAACAAGAGAAGCCACCCCTGTGAGAAACCCACACACCGCAATGAAGAGTAGTCCCCGCTCGCCGCAACTAGAGAAAGCCTGTGCGCAGCAACAAAGACCCAGTGCAGCCATAAATAAATAAATTTATTTTAAAAAAGAAAAGATTGGTCAGTTGGACTTTATCAGAATGAAACACATAGGCTTATCGAGAGACGCTGTCAAAAACTTGAAAAGGCAGCAACAAAGACCCAGTGCAGCCATAAATAAATAAATTTATTTTAAAAAAGAAAAGATTGGTCAGTTGGACTTTATCAGAATGAAACACTTAGGCTTATCGAGAGACGCTGTCAAAAACTTGAAAAGGCGGGCTTCCCCGGTGGCGCAGTGGTTGAGAGTCCGCCTGCCGATGCAGGGGACACGGGTTCATGCCCCGGTCTGGGAAGATCCCACATGCCGCGGAGTGGCTGGGCCCGTGAGCCATGGCCGCTGAGCCTGCGCATCCGGAGCCTGTGCTCCGCAACGGGAGAGGCCACAACAGTGAGAGGCCCGCATACCGCAAAAAAAAAAAAACAACTTGAAAAGGCAAGGAACAGACTGGGAGAAGATATTCCACAGAAGGTGTTCCATAAAAAGAATTACAGTGATGGTCACCATCAGTCATCAGAAGAATGAAAATTAAACGAGGTACCATTACACGTCTTGAGGGTGGCTGAGATGCAAACACTGGCCGCATCGCGTGCTCACGAGCTCCCACAGCAGCTGGAGCTCTCGCACGCCCAGTGAGGATGACCCAGCGAGCCCACTGCTACCCAAGAGACATGCAAACACAGATCCACACCAAGATTTGTTTTAAGAATATTCGCAGTGGGCCTGCCGATGCGGGGGACGTGGGTTCGTGCCCCAGTCCGGTAGGATCCCACGTGCCGCAGAGCAGCTGGGCCCACGGGCCGTGGCCGCTGGGCCTGCGCGTCTGGAGCCTGTGCTCCGCAACGGGAGAGGCCATAGCAGTGAGAGGCCCGCGTACTGCAAAAGAAAAAAAGAATATTCATGGCAGGGCTCAAACTTGGCAGTGACTCAACTGTCTATCAGGAGGGGGATAGATAACTAGGGATGGTGTTCACACTGAGCTCTACTGCTCAGCAGTGAGAAGGAAGGAACCACTGACACAGCAAGCAAGGAGGCTGGGCAGGTGCATGAGTGGCCACAGCTGACAGCTTTCCGCTCTGCAGACAGCAGCTTTACTTATCGGTGTTCTGTGTTTGAGCAGGGGACCCACAGTAGGGGCTCTCAAGCCGCATCTGTCCACGCCTGCAGCAGTTGCTTTTAGAGTCCACTCCTACCCTGATAAGCAGCTGTGCAGAGCCCTCAGATGGGGTGGGACAGCTTCCCAGTGCAGAAATGATGAACACTGCTTCTCTTCCTGCCCCACAGGCACAGTCGGTGTGCAGCTTCCAGGCCTCCACGAGTACGGAGCCGTCGGGGGCTCTGCACACACCACCTCGGCCGCCATGTGGGCTTGTCAGCACTGCACCTTCATGAACCAGCCAGGCACCGGCCACTGCGAGATGTGCAGCCTCCCCAGGACCTAGGGCTCCCGGGCCCTGCTGCCCGGACTGGGCCCACCCTAGCCCTCTCTGAAGCCAGGATTGTTGCAACCATGCCCCACCGCAGGCAGCCCTGAAGGCGAGGCGGGGGCGGCTGCCCTGGGGGTCTCTGACCCATGAAGCTTCTCAGCACCAGGCTTCCCTGGAGGGAGGGAGCCAGGCTGGTGCTCTTGGGCTGGAACCAGTCTCTTGGTGGAGGCACCGTATGGCCTCATCCGGATGCCCTGCAGCAGCTCCTACTGTGGTAGAAGGACTAGGTGCCTCTAAATCATCACCTGGAATTGAGGGGTGGGAGGGCTTGCTGGCACCATCCAGCTTTCTTTTTTCCTTCCTTTGGATGCTTTTGGTTCCCATGTTTTTGGTTGGGAGCTCTTGGTGACCTCTGTACCCCGTTGCTCTGGGGCAGACCCTGCCTGTGAGGGCCACCTCTTCCCCTTCCAGTAGCCATCGTGTGGTGGAAGTGCGTGGCCACGGGCTCGCTGGTCTTCTGTCCGCTTGGTCTGCAGGTGAATCTGCTGCCCGCCCTTTCCTGCTCTCACCCAGCGTCCAGGGGGGACCTTAAAGTCTGCTTTGGTTGTAATAACAGTTACCAGTAATTCCTGCGAAGAAGACTTTTATTTATTTTTTTTTAAGATAAAAACTGCATAAAAGGAGAGAGACTAGTTTCCACCTTCGTCCCTCCTTCAGTGAGTCCCTGGAGGTGTTTGCAGGCTGGGTGGGTGGACAGGGGACCCACAGTCAGGTCTCCTCACAAATGAACCTCAGTGCCTGAGACTTTCCTGCCAAGCCACACGGCTGGGACAGGTGCAGACCCAGGTAGTCCGAGCAGGAAGCTAGTGCTGGCTCCCACTGAGCAGGCAGCCTCTCCGGGGGGCCAGCACTGCTGACCAGGCCTGCATGGGGTGAGCTGGGTGGCCCAGGCAGAGCTGGAAGCTCTGGTTCCCTTCACCCCACACACCATTCCTTCCTGTTGTCCTGCCCAGGCCCTGGCCTCTGGCACGGTGACGTGGCCCCAGTACAGGCCAGGCCACAGTACAGCAGCTGTGGGGCTGCTGTGGGGACGTTGGAAAGTAGGTACCGTGCTGAGGTATGGGTCCAGGCTATTCCAGGACAAAGGTTGTGGTCAGACTTTGCATGTGCTTTGGGGTCCCTGCGTTTCCTCTGTGGTTGGGCTCCAGTCTGGCCTTTCCCTGGGAGCCGTGGACATCCTGATGCCTCTTTGCCTTAACAAGAGCCGTATCTCTGAGCTGCACTGCACCCACCCATGGGAGAGGCTGACCCAGACACAGGCTGCTTGGGGACTTCATGTCTCTGTCCTAGGGCAGGAGGCAAGCCTGTGTGACCCTCCCTCACCCTTGGCCTGTGAACAGAGAGCACTTGGGCATGTGTTCACCTGTGGCAAGGGCTGTGCCTGGCACTCCAGGTCCACCTGGCATGGGACACCAAGTGGCCAGTGGGGTTGGGTCTGGCTACAGCGGATCTGTTCTGGGGGGCAGGAGGTGCAGAGCCCCCTGTTTCCCCAGTTCATCTGTGGCCACCTGCCAGCAAGCTGGAAGGACCATCTGGCCCAAGTCATCTGCTCCTTTGATCAGATGTGAGTCTGCAGGGGGAGCAGGAGGGCGCTGACCTCAGACCTCGCGGCCCCCACCGTTCCTCCTGTACTTGCTCTGGTCTTTATCTACCGAGCTAATTTCCTTTTCTCTTTGACCAGTGTCCTACTCACCCTGAAGTTCTGGCATCTGCATAGTTCGTTTCCTTTTATCTTTTAGCTAAAGAAAAAGTGTTGTGATTTCTCTGCTTCTGGTTTTGAGTCACTCTGTTCAGTAATGCACTTTATTTTGTCCAAAGAGAGTCGGGGGTCAACATAAGGAGTGGGGGTACCTGCCAACAGGCTTGGGCCCAGGCAGCTTAGCCATCTCCTCTTGCATAGGGGAGGGGCCCCCAGCTCCACTTTCATCCTTCCTGCCCTTGTGTGGACACACCCTCTCATGCCACCAGGCACCACAGCTCAGCGAGGGGTCCCAGGTGCCCGGCCTCCACCAACCAGTCTGCTCCCGGTGCTCCCACTTGGGGCTTGCAGGTGTGTGTCGGTTGGGTTTGTAGTAGCGTTGCCTGGACTCCAGCCCTGCAGTTGAACCAATAAAAGCACCTGAAGTGACCGCCAGCGCCCTGTTTGTCCTTCCTGGGCCCCAAGGCCTCTCCCTGCCCCGAGCCTTGACTTGCCTACCTTGTCAGGCGACTTGATGACTTTCCCCTCCACACATCACTGTTCTCTGCTGACATGTTTAGAGTATTGAAGGGTAGAGACCCACTCCTCCTGCCCAGGCTCCTTGGCCCTGTGCTCCCAGTGTAATGTCCACTGGAGGAGCAGAGCCTGGCCTCCCTCCATGCCTTTTCTGCACCTTTTCTGCCTGTCAGCCATGTGGCTGCTCCTGGCCTCTTCGTGGTGGGTGAGGTGCACTCCGCCAGGCAGCAGGTGAAGGATAGTGCCCAGAATCCCCCAGGCTTGCACAGATGCAAGGGGAGCAAGGCCTGGAGGGGACACTTGTCGAGTGACAGCCAGGGGGCGCTCCCCCCGATGTTCAGTTACCAGCCTTCACACGCACCTTACAACCCATTCTGTCCTTTGGCCACTGGCTCACTGCTCCTGAACAAGTATGTAAGAAACACTGCCCACTGATGTCCAAGGGGCCCTGGGGAGAGGCAGGCCCAGCCTAGCTTCTGGACTGGGGCGGGTGGGCCCTCAGCACCTGGCTCCAGTCCTGTCCCTGAGCTTGCCTACTTTTACCAGCAGTGTCCTGCTCTCTCTGTGGCTCAGGCTGCTGGCCTTGTTGGTTCTGTGAAGTGATGAGGTTCTGGAACGTCATCCCTCCCCCTGAAATCAAGCAAGTGGAGTGTACTGCTTGGAAATAGAACTCAGGGTCCTGCCACCCCCTTTCCTGGCATGTTCAACATGTTGGCAGGCTGTGCTGCCTAGAAGTGCCTGGCACAGCCTGCAGCTTCCCTGCACATGCTGTGTCCTGTCCCTCCCCACCCCTAATGCTGTCTGGTGGTAGTTTGTCCTTGGGAAGATGTAGCCCCCACGTGTGGCATAGAGACCACTGACTGTCCACAGCACGCTCTGCTGTCTCACAGGCCTCCTGCCACAGGCCTTCCATGTACACCCACATGAGGGGCCCCTCACTCCACATCACCCCTGAGCTGGCTAAGCCCTTTGCTCTGTAACCTCTGGGGGGATCAGCGTTCAGGGCCCCCTCGCTGTTTAGATAGACTGCTGATGGTCATAAATCCTTGTATCACAGAGTGTGGGTCTTGCCTGGACTTGGGGCCAGGAGCCTGCTAGCCCCCCTGAGCAGAAGGGAGTGGGAGGGAGGAATGACCAACTTTACAGTGCCTGGCCAGTCAGGGCTGAACCTGGGAGGTGAGGCCTGGCCAGCTTAGCCCACCTCCCAGACGCACTTCCCCATGCGGTCATTTTCTCTAGGACAATCCTGGTGTAGTTCCCTTGGTTTCCCTTGGAAATAGTCTGGGAGGGCCAGGTTGGGAATTGGTGTGAGCATGTGGCCACAAGGATTGGTGGTCAGAAGACCAGCCAAGAACACTTGTGCACTCAGGTTGGGGGGGGTGGGGGTGGAGGTGGGATTCAGAGTGGTGTTTCTCTTGAAAGGACCATGTCCTCACTTCTAGTTCCAAAAGCCACATGGGAGCTGGTCTTGAGAGGGCAAATGACAGACTGCAAATGCCATTATTGATGCTGGGTCCAACCCAGAAACACTGGAACAGTAGAGGTCCACTGCCCTGGGGGTTGAGCACCAACCTCAACAAGGGGAATTAGAACTTTTGCTACTGGTTCTTTGTTTTGGCAGGTACACCAGCCTTGGTGCGGTCAGCTTAACTCAAGCCCAGAAAACACTTGGCAGCTGGGCTCCTTCAACTTGCCCTGTCTGGCCACACCCCTCCAGATGCCTCTTTCATTCATGAGTGTTTGACCTTGGAGCCTCTCCCATTGGCTTCTTAAAGGAGAGGGGTGTGATTGACCTGTCTGCAGGCACCTTTCAGGGTCGCTCTGGGTCTGTCTCATTCGGAGAACTCTTGGCCCCTTTGATAGGCACCTCTCCCCAGAGCCTTGGAGGACAGGGTTGGGAAGGAGAGGTGTCTTGCCCTGTCTTCACCCTGACCCTCCACGCTGACTGATGGTGAGCTGCCCCCCTTACCAAGGTCCAGCCAGTCATTTTCTTCATGGTCTTCTGCCCTCAACCCAGAATTCCTCTGGCTTACCCTTTTTCCCCACTGTCCGTTCAGACCAACACACCCACAGACAGTTCGTTCAGCCATGAAAGAAGGGACACTTCTGTCCATGTTAAGCTCAGACGCAGCAGTGTCCTGGGGACGGGGTAGGCGTGGGTGTGTCTCAGCAGCTCAGAAGGAGGAGACTCATCCTAGACCGAGGGTCCCTCCCCCCAGCCCCCGGCTGTGGAAGTGGCAAGACCTGACACTGCCCGCCCCCTCCTAGAATTCGCAGATCTAGCCGCCCCCCAGAACGCTAGAAGGTCACTTTAGGAGCGCACCGTCCGCTCGGAGGAGACGCGTTCTGACGGCCGCCGCCCTGGGGAAGTCAGTGTACTGGCCCGGGTCCCGGAGCCGGCCCGGCCGGCCCTCGGGCGCACGAGGGAAGCGCGACTTCGGGCGGGTCCAATGGAGCCCCGGGGGAGGACGGACGAGCGGAGAGACCAACGCCCTTGGGCTTCCCGTGTTTGGCTTTAAACACGTTGGCCCTTTGCCAAACCGTTCTGTGTCCACTAGCTTTACCTCAACGGCGTGGCCTTCGACCCAGGGGCCTGGGTTCCCGCGGGGACCCCAACACCTGACGCGCAGCCGCCCCGCCCCCGGATCCGGCCCCGCCCCCGCCACGCCGCTGTACGGCGGAGGCCGCGCTGCGACCTGGGCGGCCGTAAAGCGCCGCGCCCCGTCCCGCCCCTGGCACCGGCGCTGCGAGCTCGAGACCCCTCCGGTGGCCGGGCTCCCTGGCGACCCCACGATGGCCGGCCTCGCGCCGCGGGTCGAATACCTGGCGGGCTTCTGCTGCCCGCTCGGAGGCCTGGCGGTGGGCAAGCCTCGCGTGCTGTGCCACGGGGCGGAGGTCTTCCTGTCCACCGGGAGCGAGCTGGTCTATGTCTACGACCGGGAGGGGCGGCTGCTGATCGTGAGCACCCCCTGCCGGGGAGGGGCCAGGGACCGGGGGAGAGGGCGGGGCGGAGTGGAGCGGGGTTCCTGAGCCCTGGAGGGGGCGGGGCCGGGCGGGAATCCACCGAAGGCCCGGCGTATTTGAGGAGTTTGTACTCCGCCTCTTCTGGGCCCCACGCGCCCGGCCTGACTCTGCGTTCTCCCTGGACGTCCAGGCCGTGTACAAGTTTCCGGGTAAGGTGTGGCACCTGGAGCTCCTGGCCCTTCGCAGGGCGCTCTACGTTCTGTGCGCCCGGAGTGGCATCTACTGCTTGTCTTTGGACCAGGCGAGCAGGTGAGGCATGGTCGCTGGACGGCACTGCTTTGGGCGGGTCCACACTTGCCTCTCCGGGGTTGAGGCGAACATGGCCTCAGATGGGCTTCTCGCTGTCTCTGACTGGTACTTCCCTGCTCTCCTCAAACACTGCCCCTGTGACCTATACGGTCCTTTTACCCCTGGACTGGGTTCAGAATGAGCACTCACCAGGCCTCCAAGGTGGGGATGGTGGGCTCAGGGCCAGCTCTGAAGTCTTGGGGGCCCCTGTCCTCAGCACCTGCCTTCTCTAACAGGCTCCTGCTCACAGAGAATTCTTAGTAAACGGGGTTCAAGCGGCTGAGTCTGCAGCCGGAGCAGGATGCTGCCCCTTTGGCTTTGATGGGCCTTGGTGGGTCTGGCATGACACACCTATGAGGTGGGTCTCTGTGAACCCTGAGTCAGTGGTTAAAGGAGTTTCACCATCCCCCCCCCCCCCGCCTCCACCACCCCTCAGTACCAGTGCAGAGCCTAGAGCCTAGACTTGGGCACCTGTTCACTACTGGTTTAGAAAATAAAAAGGTAGCAGGTGTGATTCACGGCTGAGGCCTTGGGGGTCTGACAGTTCTGCACTGATGAGAATTTTCTGTCCAAACCCCATTTCTGGAAGGCTTGGTACATCCTATTATGCACGTGTCCCTGGGCGACTGGTGGGGAGCAAAGCAGTCCGTGGAGCAGGTGGGAGGCACTGTGGCACGCCAGCTGCTCCCTGGTGGCTATAAGTCACTGAGATCGCTCCTTGTACAGACCCCAGGCCCATCATGTCAGTGGTAGGCTGTCACGAAGGGAGCTTGTGAGCACTGTAACTGACATTTGCCTGTGTTCTCAAAGGTCTGTGAGCCGGGATGACAAGGATGACAGGGACGACCAGGACAGTGAGGATGGGCAGGTCGATGAGCTCCCTGTCCCTGTGATCCCCGTGCACCCAGACACCTGTGTGCTCCCCAGTGCCACACTGCATGCCTTCACCGTGCTCGATGACGTGCTCATCACCCTGGCACAGGGCCCCACCCAGTGGAAGGTGCAGCTGTTTGAGTGTCCGTGTCCAGGGGAGGACCCTAGGCCCGGAGGCCAGATTGGCGAGGTGGAGTTGTCCACCTGCACCCCCCCAGCTGGAAGCCTGGGGGAGCCCACAGCCCCCTGCTTCCTCCCTGTGCTGTGCTGTGTGTCACCACCAGGCTCCAGGGCCCCACATGGCCACCCGTGGGGCTCTGGGGGCGTCACGCTGGAGGGGTCCCTCTTTGGGCTACTCTTTGGAACCGATGCCTCCCTCCTGGAGTCGCCCGTGATCCTCTGCGGTCTCCCCGATGGCCAGCTCTGCTGTGTGGTCCTCAAGACCCTGGTCACCTCTAGGTCTGCCCCTGGTGATCCGAAGGCCCTTGTCAAGATCCTCCATCACCTGGAAGAGCCTGTCATCTTCATTGGAGCCTTGAGGACAGAGCCGCTGTCCGAGGATGTGGAGGACGTGTACTGTGACTGCCTGGTGGCACTTGGTCACCATGGCCGGACACTGGCCATCAAGGCCAGCTGGGACGAGGCAGGGCATCTGGTGCCAGAGCTGCGGGAGTACAGCCTCCCGGGGCCTGTGCTCTGTGCGGCCTGCGGCAGGGGCGGCCGTGTGTACCACAGCACCCCCTCGGACCTCTGTGTAGTGGACCTGGCTCAGGAGGTCTCCCCCTGGGACCTCACGCAGCGTGACGGGGCCCCAGGAGGCCTGCCCTCTCTGCTGTGTCCAGCCAGCTTGAGTGTCTGCAGCGTCGTCACCCTCTCTGTGTCATCTAGGGCGCCTGAAGGTACGAGCCACGGCTGAAAGCAAAAACCAAAGCCATGGGGTGGGTGGAGCCTCTTTGATGTCTCCTCCCTGTGAACTGTCCGTTCTCCTCTCCCTGCCTCATTCCTGTTCTCCATAAAACTGCCCGGGCAGGCCTACCCTCCCCTGGCATAGCCTCATGGTTGATGCTTCTTGTCTTGGGGTCCTGTGTGGGTTTAGGGGCGGGGGCTGTGCTACTCTGCCTGGGTAGGGTCTACACCTGAGTGACCCTGGGCAAGAGCATCTTCCCATGGCCAGTAGTGCAATGGAAATTCAAATTGGTTTAGGTCAAACCTTTATGGGTTTTTTTCACACTTCCTTACCATGTGGGCTCCAACGAGTCCACCCTGCACCAAAGGCAGGGGGCATCGCCAAGTTCTGATGTGTGTGTTCTCCCCAGACAGAACCGGGGGGGTTTCAGCCATGTTTGCCCAATGTTAAGGGGGAGATATAAGAGCCCCCCTCCCCCTAGCACATATTCCCCTTAAGATAGCCTAAGAATGCATTGTAAGGCCTACCGTGGACCATACTTGACACGAAAGAAATGCTTTTGAAGTGAAAAGACTGCTGTCTTTCCCACAGGGAAAGAGAGACACATGTGGCAGGGAATGGGGGAGCCACACCTCTGGGTGGGTCTCAGGGCCTAGTGGTACTGGACTTGGAGAACCAGCAGGTCACAGGAGATGGAGCCTGTTTCCCGGGGAGCTCCCTGGTAGGCCAGGAGTGGGAAAGGAGACAGAAAGATGTCGAGGAGAGGCGGCAGGCTTCCAGAAAGGCCCCAGTGAGAGCCGACTGGCCAGTGGAGGAGGCCTGGGGCCTGTGTAGCACCTCCTTCTCTTAGGAAATCTCAGAGCAGCTTTGCTAGGGGTTGGGAGGGCTGTTGAAAGGGGGATGCACCCAGCTGATTTGATGGCCCTTGTCTGGTCCCTTTTAGTCCTGTCCATGTATAAGATGACACCTCTGCTGTGCTGACACCCAGTCCCAGGGAGGGCCCTTCACAGCATATGCCCAGCCCAGTACACACCCCAGGCTCTTCGGGGATGTCTCCAGAACCCTCTTTTCCTCACCTGAGCACAGGCGTTCTGCCAACACTTATCTGAGTCCTGGGAACTGCTGCATGTTCCCAGCAGCATGCCTCTCCCTGCCCGTTGACCAGGCCCCATGTGTGTCCGCCTGCAGGGGGTGCTGAGCTCCTGGCCCTGTCTGCCAAAGGCCGGCTGATGACCTGCAGCCTGGACCCGCACTCTGAGACGCCTCACCCCACCAGAGTGACCTCGGCGAATGCTGGCCAAAAAATTAAGGAGTTGCTGTCTGGAATTGGCACTGTCTCTGAGAGGTGACCAGTGGGCTGAGACTCGGGCAGAGGCTGGCATGGTGTCCACGGAAGGCGGTGTCCTGGGTGGTGGCACTGGTCCGGGACAGGCCTGTTACTTTGCCTCTGACCCCCGCGATAGCCCCAGACGTTGTGTTGCCTGGCCAAAGGCGGCACCAAAGGCCAGCTGTGGGCGCCAAGCCCCTGTGTTTTAGGGTCATTTCTAGGGTGCCTGCCATCCTCTGGGATGTCACTGTGGCACCGCAGAGGAGCAAAGGAGCCAACTTGGAACACGTTGGGGAGCCCGGTGGGGGTGGCCAGCCCCACCGTGGGCACCCCTGGCTCAGTGGCCCTGAAGGGGGTGGGGGGAAGTCTCCGTGAGCCCAGTGGGCGAGGCCAGGCTGCCAAGTACAGGCTGCCCCAGCTCCATCCTCTGCTGCTGGAGAAGGAGGTTGGGTCAGACGATTGCATGGGCAGGACAGGAGCCCCTGAGGTGGGGGCTCTTCACCTGACGCTCGAGGAAGAACGAGGTCTGGGCCCTCCCTCAGCAGCCATGTCTGTTTCCAGAGTGTCTTCTCTGAAGAAGGCGGTTGACCAGCGGGACAAGGCCCTGACCTGCCTCAACGAAGCCATGAACGTGAGCTGCGCCCTGCTGTCGAGCCGGGAGGGTCCCAGGCCCATCTCCTGCACCATCAGCACCTCCTGGAGCCGCCTGCAGCTGCAGGACGTGCTGACAGCTACCTGCCTGCTGGAGAACAGCAGCGGCTTCAGCCTGGACCGGGGCTGGGCCCTGTGCATCCAGGTGCGCCGCAGCTCCCGGGCCTTGGACCTGGACTCGGCTGTCTCGGCCATCACCTACACCATCCCCGTGGACCAGCTCGGCCCTGGCGGTCAGCGTGAGGTGACACTGCCTCTGGGCCCGGGAGAGGACGGTGCGCTTGACCTGCCCGTGACCGTGTCCTGCGCACTCTTCTACAGCCTCAGGGAGGTCGTGGGTGGGGCCCTTGCCCTCACGGACCCTTTCAAGGACCCCTCTTCGAATGAATGCACCCCTGACGTCCTGCCTGAGCAGGACGGCGTGTGCCTGCCCCTGAGCGAGCACACGGTGGACATGCTGCAGGGCCTGCGCTTCCCCGGCCTGGCTGCACCCCACACGCAGGCCCTGGGCCCACTCAGCCCTGCCAGAGACCCCATCCACACCTTCCTGGAAACTTGCTGCGGGCCAGTCAGCCAGCCCGCAGGACCAGCGTCCCTGCGGGCCAAGTACCTGCCCCCGTCAGTGGCCACCGTCAAGGTGTCGGCAGAGTTGCTCAGGGCCGCCCTAGGGGACGATCACGCAGGTTGGTGGCACCAGCTGGCTTCGCTGAGGCCTGGGACCCTTCCTCCCTCTCCCAGGATCTGATCGGCCTCACAGCCGCACCTCTCTCCTCCAGGCGTGTCCCTGTGTTCTGCCACCCTGCAGTGGCTCCTTGCCGAGAATGCCATCGCGGACATCGTGAGGGCCCAAGCACTGTCCTCCGTCCAGGGAGTGGCCCCAGATGGCACTGATATCCACCTCATCATCCGCGAGGCAAGCAGGGGTCAGCTGTCCTGCCTGTGGGGAAATGGGCCTCGACATCAGCAGTTCTGAGTAGGGTCCCTGGGTTGCTCGAGAGGAATCAGATTCTGGGGCCCACCCTCCAGAGGATTCCGACACATCTGAGTTCGAGAGGCGGGCTGTGATGGGGTGGCCTTCGTGGGGCCAGGGGCAGCGTCGGCTCCCAGCCAGGTCTCCATGAGTACCGCCCTGTCCAGCGCTCTCCACGTGTGGCCCCTGCCCTGCGTACTGCTGGAGTTCACAGCCAGCCCGAGCGGGTCGCTCACTTGTACCCCCAGGGGCAGCACGAGCGACTCCAGACTCCAGGCCACTAAACCCCTAGACCACCAGGGTGCCGGGCCCCATCACAGACGCCCCATGTGCAGGGGCCGCTGAGACACCAAGGTGGAGCTCAGTCCTCTAGCCCCATTCCTCGCACAAACCTTCCTTCCCGAGACCCTCCTGGCAGCCTCGGGGTCATGTCCAGCAGACCCTTGTGCTACTGCGTTGGAAGCTCTGGCGGAGCATCCCGTGTGGCCGGGCACAGCTTGCTGAGGATGGTGGTTGGAGGCTGCCCACTAGACAGCCTTTTCAGGTCAGGCCACGATTAGGCAGTGTCAAGGTCGGGTGTCCCTGGGGCCTGGTGGTGGTTCTGCAGGTGGCGGAGAGAGGTGGGTGCCCCAGTGCGTCCTACGATTCCAGAAGGAAGAGCTGCCGGAGACAGAGTCCTTCCTAAGGTCCCTAGGCCCCTGGGGTCTTGCCTTGTGTCCTGGCTCTCGCCCATCTTCGCCAGATCTCATGTTTGGCTGGAGGGCACTGGGCTGACCTCACTTGCCCAGCCCCCTCCCTGTTCTCACACCTGCAACCCTGACCCTGCTGTCTAGTGCCTCAGGATGCACAGTGTGGTCCATGGTGGGTCCGGGCGTGGGCTGTCCGTGGCAGTGCAGCCACAGCAGGCACTGAGTGAGTGCCACGGATCTGGATGCCGAGGGAAGAGGGGTCTTCCTGGACAGATATTCCAAAGGAGCAGCTTTGCTGTTGCTTGGCTAGCTGGTTCTTCAGGGGAAAATTCACGTTGAGTGTGGAGATCAGCCCCGGGAGCCCCCTGAGCTTTGCCCACAGTGGGATGTAGAGCGCGAGCCCAGGCTTCACATGCCCCTGCCAGCTTGGACACTCCCGCCGGCCACGCTGCCCTCGGGCAGGTCAGGGCTGTGGACGGCCAGTGACGTTCCTTGTGTGTTGCAGGTGGCTGTGACCGACCTGTGCCCAGCAGGGCCCATCCAGGCCATGGAGATCCAGGTGGAGAGCTCCTCTCTGGCCAACATGTGCAGGGCACACCACGCCATCGTCGGGCGTTTGCAGGTCTGTCGGTCCTCATGGGCTTGTTTGGGAAGTCTCTGGGGGGTGGTGGGGACACAGGACCCTGGTGGTCTGTGGCTTCCTGCCTGGGGTTGCAGGTGAGCTGTGGGCGGCTGGGAGGTGGGGGGGACTTGCTGCTCACCCTCCTGGCAGTAGCTCCTAGTGGCCTGTGAGCACACGGGGTGAAGGGAGACAGTCCACTGGAGGCCAGCGTGAGACCTCTTCTACACTCGCGTGGGGGAGCCGTGCTCGGGCCCTGGGCCAGGTGTCTGCTGTCTGGGCCTCCACGTCTTCGCCAAGAAAGCGGGAGTTGGCCGCCAGCCCCTCCCATACACACAGCCCCAGGGGCCCTTCCTGCTGCTGCACGGCCATGCGCGGCTGCTGGGGCTTCAACCCCAGGATCTGAGGGGAGGTCTTTGTGTTCCGGAGGGAAGCTGTCAGCTAGTGCCCTTGGCAGGCTGGGCACAGGGTCAGGTGGCCCATCTCCTGCCTGTTCTGAGTGTGTGCACCCTCGGCTGCGCAGAGGGGTCCGAGATGGCAGTTATCAACTGATTCCCACGCTTTTCCTTAAACATGGACTTTGTGTCAGCCTCACCTGGGAACTTGGTGCACGTCCCCAGGCCCCACCCCAGACCCCAAGAGTCGGAGAACCTGCAGTCCAAGCTCCGCCAGGGATCCGAGGCTGCTGTTCTAGACCTACCAATGCACCCAGGCGAGCCTGGGGGCCAAGCCATGACCAGAGGTCCCCCTCAGGCACTACTGTGACGGCCCTGCTGTGGCACATCCATGGCTTCACTCCCAGGCTCGGGAGTCCCCTGTCCCTAGAGCAGAGCTCCCACGCCTGCATTTCTCTCCCCCAGGGGGCGCCCCGTGTTGCTCTTGCGGGCCTGAAACAAGCAGGGCTGTCTCCAGACCCGCTGAGCGCGGCAGTTGAGAGGTGGACAGTTAGTGAGAAGCCGGGAGAGGAGCATACCGACCAGACTTCCAGCAAGAAGGGGAGTTAGTGTCCTGGGGCTGCGGGAACAAAGTGCCGCAGATGGGACACAGTGCGTTCACTTTGGAGACAGGGACCCAGGTGTCCGCAGGGTGGTTCCTTCTGAGGCCTCTCTTCTGGGCGCGTGGATGGCCGACTCCTCCCTATGTCCTCATATGGTCATCCCTCTGCATATCCGTGTCCTGATCTTTTCTTAGAAGGACACCAGTCCTATGGGAGTAAAGCCAACCCACGTGACCTCATTTTAACTTGATTATCTGTGGAGACCCTCTCTCCAAACACAATCACCAGGGGTGCTGGGAGCTGGGGCTTCCAAGTGTGAATTTGGGAGGCATGCTTCAGCCCCCAGTGGAACGCTGGGGACACTCCCTTGATGGGAATCTTCTTGTGGGCTGCAGACCTCTGTCCTCCGTCTGCTGACACTATGCTTGTGGAATGGGAGCGTTCTCGTGACAACTGGCGTTCATTCACCTGGCCGCTTGGAATCTGGGGGGCCTTGTCAGGTGTGCAGCTTCTGCCACTGGCAGCATCTCCTGCTGCCCCTTGGGGTGTCGGGGTCTCTTCTCAGTGCTCTGCCCTGGAGGCCAGCGGGAGCCTTGCTTCCTGGGTCAGTCTGCAAGCTTGGGTTCAGCCCTGAGAGCCGGCCAGACTGCCTCCAGAAAGCAGGACGTGAAGCAGCTCTTTCATGGGCCAAGATAGGAACAGCGGTGCCAAGGCCTGAGGCCAAGGATGGGGAAGGGGTGGCGGTAGGAGGTGGGTAGTGAGGGGAAAGGGCTGAGAAGAAAGTTACTTCCAAGTAAATGATCGTCAGGGTGGGGCTAGCATGCCCTGCCGCCCGAGGTGAAGGTTAACTGGGGGCGAGGCAGGGAGGCCTGATGGATGGTTCGGGGAGGGAGAAGGGCCACCTGGCTCTGCGGGCTGGAGGACAGGTGCCAGGAGCCCCGGGCGCTACGTTGGGACACACGGGAGAAGCACCCTCTCCAGCCGTGTGCCCCTTGTGTCCCCCCAGAGGCTGGTCATGGAGCAGGCTGCCCGGGGCTCCAGCCCGCCTGACCTCCGCCTGCAGTATCTCCACCAGATCCAGGCCAACCATGAGGTGAGGTCCTTCAGGGATCCACGCCCGGAACCTTCCCCCAGCCTGGGCTCCTCTGGGGAAACGCACAGGCACTGGGGTGTTGCCCAGCTTGGCAGGGGCTCCCAGTCCTCACAGCCGAGTCGGGTCTGGGCTCCTGCTGCAGGGGTGAGGTGGGGACAGAGTGGGCATGGCCACTCCTCCAACCTGTCCCACATTGGCTAGGACACGCCTGTCCCCTGGGGACATGGTCTTCCCTCAGCCCAGCCACGCCTCCTGTCCCGAGGGGTCATCACGTTAAGGCCACAGATGAGTGTTTTTCCTGGACCACCTACCACAGTCCGAGTAGGATCTGCGCATGGTGGGTGTCCCCCAGAGGGATCCGCTGACGTGCCCAGCGGGAAGGTGGGGCCCTAGCTGTTGCCGCCCATTCCTTCCTGTAGACGCTGCTGCGGGAGGTGCAGACCCTGCGGGACCGGCTGTGCACGGAGGACGAAGCCAGCTCCTGTGCCACCGCCCAGAGGCTCCTGCAGGTGTACAGGCAGCTCCGCAGCCCCAGCCTCCTCCTGCTGTGATGCCAGGTAAACCCCACCCTGCCCCGGCTCTGTCCCTGCTTCCGGCCCCTCTAACAACTCACAGTACCTTCATGGTTTTATGGAGAAAACCTGGCTCCTGACCTGGGCGGCACTGTGGGCCTGGTTACAGCTGGGGAAGGTCTGGGGTGAGTGCAGCTGGCCCCCCGGATAGCCACCTGGCACCCCCGGGGGGGGGTGTGCTCAGAAGAGGCAGCTCGTTTAGCAGGTGTGTCAGGGTAGCGAGGTGGTCTGTGACCCCGCTGGGCAGGGGCCTGCTCGTCCTCCCGCATCACTGCTTCCTTTCCTCCAGCAGCTGCCACGGCCTCTGCGCTCAGCCTCGACACCGCTGGGCCGCCTCCCACCCAGAACGTCGGGGCTGGATCATGGACATCCCTCCACTCGGAAGCAGGGCCCCGGCCATGGGGTCCAGACTCCAGAGCAGGAGCGTCGTTGCTCTAGCGGCCTGCAGAGGCCGCAGAGACAGGGCTTCTGGGTTGAGCCTCGGGCGGGTGTGTTTTGGTGGTTGTCGCATTCCCACCGTGGTGCCCAGAGCCCAGGGCTGCCCCTCTTGGCAGCACCACCCGCCCACCCACAGACCTGTTGTCCAGCACTGTCCACACCTGTCCGGCCGCCTCGCTCTGGGTGCCTTGGCCCCGCTTCTCTGCAGCCGCTGGGGTTACCGGTGGGAGGTGCTCCCTGTGACCAAAGCACAATGACTGTGGGGGAGGGGGTGTTCCTGCAGGTGCCCTGTGGCCAAAACAACAACTTGGTGCCTCTGGCCGGGGCCACACCCAGCGCCCAGCACTGTGCATTGTTTCCAAGGGTCCCTGGGGGCAGACAGCAGCCCCAGCGTGGCTCCGGTGCTTTGGGGGGGGTGTCTCTCCCCCAGACTTCACGCGGTGCTTTCCTGCTGGTGCTTTCCTGCTGTGTGTGCAGGGCCTGTGAGGCACCCGCCTCAAGAAGTGACACTTTCTGGTGCTCTGCCTTGGCCTTGGCTGTTTTTTAGCTCTCCCCCTTCAGTCTGGTGGCAGGTTTGACCTGGATTCCTGGACACACCCCCAGCTCCAAGCCCCCAACAAGTCTGGTGGCCACTGCACGGCCCAGATGCGCCTTGAACTGACCTCTAGGGGGCCCTCAGGCCAGCAGGAAGCTTCAACACTGGAGTGAAGTGGTCCCTGCGGGGCCGTTCAGGCCATGAGGGTCGCTGCCCAGGAGGACCAAGGCCACCTCCTCATCGCCCTCCGTGGAGGGAGGGGGGCTGGTGGGGTGCTCCGAGTTGGGGTCTGGGAGAGTGGCTGATCGCCACATGGACCCAGCACTGAAGGGTTCGTCAGGGTGGGAGGAAGATGGGGAGGGGGGCCAGCCCACTCAGTACTGTCCTGTTCCTTCTGTCCCTGAGTTTGCTGGGAGCAGTGTGACAGCTGCCTTCTCCACGGATGAGCAAGCAGTCCACCTCCAGCTTCTGCTGGTCCTTAATGCAGCGTGGAGGGGAGCTGTGGCCCAGCCAGTGAAGGGCCTGCACCCCCTTAGTCCTGTCCCCAGCTGTTTCTGAGGGTCATCTTTCTGTCACCTCCCTGAGTGCCACGGGGGAGGATGGAGTGGCCAGTCCAGCCCAAAGGGACCCCCAAGCACTCTTCCCTGCCTCCCCTCTCCAGCTGCTGCCCCAGGCTGTGCGGGCTCCACTCAGCGATTGTCTGAAGCCAAGTCCACTGTCTGGTCAAGGTCAGCAAACAGGAAACCCCTCCTTGGCACCCTGTGGAGCACCTGAGCTCTGGTGCCAGCTTCCTTCAGGTCAAGAGTGCCCCACAGATGAGCCCCCAACCTTCCTGTCCCATATGCCACCAGGGGGCAGTGCAGACCACAGCTCAGGACAGTCACTCGGTCCCTCTGGGGCCAGGCTCCTGCATCTGGTACTTGCACGGTCAGTTGGAGCCCACTTTGAAGTGTGTTGGCCCATTTGGCTCCCAGCCCTTCTTCATTCCTAAGGTGAGGGGAGGCCAGCAAGGTGGGGAGTCAGCCAAGGGGGACCCTGGGGAGAGACTGGGGAGGGGTCCTTGCTGGTCTTCCCCACCCCCAGGATGCCTCACCCCTTCCTGTCCTCCCTGGCCATATGTGTCCACTCCCCTCTGGAACCAGCTCTGCACTCCTTCCTTGCTGCCCTCCTTTCCCAAAGTGCCTCACACTGGCCAGACTCACTGGAGGTGGGGCTTCAGGCCCCAGGCAAGGGTGGGGGCTGCCCAGGGTGGGGAGAGGGGTGTGGGCTGAGGGGAAGGGTTCATGAGGTCACCTGTGTCTGTGGTCTCCCCCTACTTCAGGCTCTAGACTGTACCCCCAGCCCTCCATCACCCCAGTCCCCAAGGTCCAGGCCAATCCCTGGGGGCATGCCTCTCACCCCACTCCCACCTCCAATGGTCCAAGGTTACCCAGCTCATAAGAGACACTGCCCTGGGTGGGGGTCCTTGGGGACCCAGGGGTTTTGGGTGCCAGCTGGTTTGGGGAGGCACATGGGTGAACCATGGGCCTTGTCCTGGTCATCCACCCTTCCTAGGCTGGGTGGCAGCAGGCTGGTGCAGAGGCTGAGAAGGGTCCTCTCCCCCATGGCTGACCACACACAGCCCTGTTTGGGACAGGTGGGTGTCACTTCTCCATCAGGTGCTTCCAGGATTCTCTAAGACCCCGCCTTTGGGGAAGGGAGCAGTGATGTGCGCTGTGGAGACTCCAAAGACCCTCTGACCTACCTGACTTGCTGGGGCCTAGGACCAGGCTCCTTCCAGCTCCCCCACCCCACCCCGGTCCTGCTGAGTAGAGTGGGGGTCCCCTCTCCCGGGCTTAGGGAGGGACGTGCGCCAAGGAGACACAACCCCGGGGGCAGGGGGCGGACAAGAGGAGGCCCGGGACTGGTTGTCCAGGGTGGGGTTGTGGGACGTTCAATCGGCTGGACCCCCCTGGACAAGCCCCAACCTTGGATTTTCTGGGCATGAGGGATTGGGGGGGAGGGGGTAGTTGTCCAGCGGCCATCGCAGGAGCCCCAGGGCGGAGGGGCCAGGGACTGCTCCTGTGCAGCACTCTGAGACCAGCGAGCCTGCAGACCCTCCGCGCACACCCTTCCCCACCCCGAGCGGCGCCACTGACCCGCGAGCCGCTGGTCACAGACACGGTTTAATGGGGGACAGGAGGACGGCACTCAGTACTCCCAGAGCGCAAACCCGGCCGGTGCGTCTGCGTCCGCGCGCAGCAGCCCCGAGGCGCCGCCGCGCAGGTACTTTCCGCTGCGGGCGCGGATGGCCAGGCGGCCGCGCTCACGGAACTCAAACAGGAAGTCCTCGGCGCGCTCGCCGTCGCTGCACACGCTGCCGTGGCTGCCGGTGTGCCAGAACCCGCCGCCGCGGCCTGGGGGATAAGGGGAGCGGGGGTCGGCGGGCGGCACGCTCCCGGCCCCGCGCTCCCCCTATCCCCCTCGGCGCCCCCCACTCTCTCAGGGCCCCAGCTCCTCGCGCTCCCCCCGCCCCCATCCCGCACGCCCGCACCTCGGATCTGGTAGGCGCCGTCGCTGAAGCTCAGGTGGAACACGTCGTAGACGGAGCGGTTGGTGTCCAGCTGGTTGGAGCCTCGGCGGTGGCAGACGAAGCCGTCCAGGCCCCGCAGCACGAGGATGGGCCGGTTGATGAGCTTGAGGATAAACTCCTCGTCCTCACCTGATGGCGAGAAAGGGGTTGAGGGGCCTTAACGGAGCTCCCCTGGAAGAGCTCCAGGCCCGGACTCACTGCCCAGCTTGTGTGCCTCAATCTGCCACTGCCATTGCCTTATGTGGCCTTAGCCAGGGGCCTGGGGCCGTTGAGCCCCCGGTTCCCCAGATGTGCAGCAGTGATCAGGGTGCTCTGGATCTGCTCCCCCACGTCAGGAACAATGATCTGGACTAGCAAGTATGACTACTGTCATGGACAGCAGCAGCTTCACGGGGAGGGAGCGGGGCCAGCCCTCGTGGAGACAGGGTCTCCGAGCTGGCCCTGTCCCCAGGCAGAGGGCCCCCACCCCAGTCTCCCCAGGGAATGAGGGGAGTGCTCACCCACAAAATCGCTGATGGCCGCCAGCTGCCCATTCTTCTTCATGCACACATAGCGCCCATTGCTGGCCTTGAGGGCCACCCGCCGACCCCGCCACTCCATCTCAAACATGGTGTTCTCAGAACTGGAAGGGGCAGGTCAAGGTCCCCTCAGAGGAGCAGGACGTGGGGGCTTAGGGTCAGGCCTCCCCATCCCCCTCAAGTCCAATACCACTCCCTCAGGGTGAGGGACGGGCACTTGCCTTCCACTGATACCCCCACCACCATTAAGAGCTGGCGCTCACCCCCGTGGGCATTCTTCCCTGGCTGGGCTGCTGTGTGGTCCCCGTGGTTGAGGTGGAGGTGGTGATGCAGGTGGTAGTGGTAATAGAGATGATGGTGGAGGTGATGATGGTGATGGTGGAGGTGATGATGGTGATGGTGGAGGTGGTGGTGATGGTGGAGGTGATGATGGTGATGGTGGAGGGGGTGGTGGTGATGGTGATGGCAGAGATGGTGATGGTGGAGGTGATGATGGTGATGGTGGAGGTGGTGATGGTGATGGTGGAGGTGGAGGTGAAGGTGGTCACAGAGGTGGGGATGGTGCACTCACACTTGTGTGGCTGTGGCCTGGATCCCCCCGTGGGTGACCAGGGTCCAGTAGCCCCCAGTGCTGGAATAGAAGGTGCACTTCCTTGTCTCCCGGTCAATTTGCATCAGGAAAGTTTCATGATCCAGTTCTTCATCTTGGTTGGCTGAGACATTGATCCCTGGAGGGAGGAGATGGGAAGCCCCTCACGCCTCACCCTGGGTGGGGTGGGGAGCAGAGGGATGGGGAGGCATGCTCTTGGGGCAACCCTGAAGTCAGCGGGGGTCTCATCTAGAACCCTCTGGACTCTAGAAGATTTGGAGCTCTGCCCCAGGGCCAAGTGGGTGCGTCATGGACCAATACACACTGCTCCCTAAAGGTACTTGCCCAGCTCCCACCGCAGCCCCAGGAACCAGGCCCTTCCGTGCTGGCAAATCCCCTGCCTCTGCTAATCGTCAGGTAATCTGCTTGCTCCTGCTCTCTCGACCCAGGACTTACACCAGCCTCTATTTATAACTCTCCCCTAAGCCACTGGATGGACACTGGGGTCCTGTCCTTCCCCAGCCGTGGCTCAGGACACAGCAGGGGCCTGGGGTTTGCTCCTGGGCGCTGAGCAGGGATTGGACCCCTGTCACCTCCCCAGCCCCTCACTCACATGTGCGTGGTCTCCCAAGAACCCTGAGGGAGGGCAAGTCTACTTGGGGCTCTGCCTGGGGTTCCTGGGAGGGAGACGAAGGGGTCATCCATGACCAGGGTGGGGGCAGCAGGCAGGCCGTGGAGCCTCCCCAGTATCTTCCCTTAAACCACATCCCTGTTCCATCACAACTGGCCACGAGATATGGCAGATCACAGAGGTCCCCTGAGGCTGGGCTCCAGTGGCTCCAGCTAGGGGAGCAGGAGGGAGTGTGGCAGACCCCCGTCAGAGCCTGAGGGTCAGGGCCACATCCTGTCCTGCCCTACCCACAGCAGGTAGAGCCCAGACTGCAGAGGCCAGGACCTGTCACCCTTCATGGCTGTGCCCTCCACAGCCCCCCAGGCTGGGGTCTGTCACCCTTCTTACACAGATCATTGCTCAGAGCCAAAGAAGGTGACCCAGCATTCTCACTGCCAATCCCACCGTCCCATCAGCAATACTGAACAAAGTGAGCGCCAGCTGCCCCTGGGCCCGCGATCAGTAACAAAACAGACAGCGGCCCTTGCCCTCCTAGCACTGGTCCATGGGGGGCGGCGGACAACAAGAATGGTGGTACAGCCAGTGCCCATGAATGCTGTGGGTTTTGGCCAGGGACAGCCTCACTGAAGCAGACCTGAGGAGGTGAGGGAGCCATCCCCACAGGGGCTAAGTGGGGAGCGAGGCTGCACCTCCACCCCCATCTCTGAGGCCAAGCCATTGGTGTCCCCAGCATTGCCCCACACACACCCGTTCCAGACAGGATGCAGCCTAGGGGCTCCATTTCACACAGCTGGCTGCTCCTGCGGCCCCGACCTTGAGGCAGGAGAGGCTCCACGGAGTCCTGGTTGCCCGCAAAGAGTGTGGACCCCACCGTTCCAGGGGGAATTGGTCAAGTGGTGGGTGTCTGAGCAAGAAGGGGTGTCTGAGAGCATTTACAGGAGAACTTTCCTTACTCCTGCGAAGACTCAGAAGAGCCAGTGCCCCTCTTTCCTTTGGACTTTGTCCTGTCTGGATGTGAGCCTGGAACAGCAGCAGCCGTCTTGTGACCACAAGGGCACCAGCGTGAGGTCAGAGCTGTCCTGGGAGAGAGGTTCCTCGAAGAGGAAAGAGTGGAGGACTTTGGTGATGCCACTGAGCTGGCAGTGGTGCCTGCCGGGGATCCCACCACCCCCGTGCCTGCAGACTTCCGTTTAGGTGAGATAATCAGTGTCCTTGTGGCTTAAGCCAATTTGCGGCCATTGTTACTTGCAGCAACGAACACTGCCTGCTGGGCGGCCCCACAGCAATGCCACATCAGTGAGGGACGGCAGCGGGCACAGCAGAAACAGAGCCTGGCTGATAGAGGCTGCAAAAGAAAAATATTGGCAGGAGAAGCCAGGGTGCTCACAAACACTCCAGGGGGAAGGAGACGGGTTTGGGGGCTGCCTGACCAGTAGAATGACAGGGACCGAGAAACCACCACTCCACAGATGCCGCCACTCCAGCTACCTTGGAATCTAGTGGCACCGCTCCCCTCCTCCCGCAGCACTGAGATGCCACACTCCACTTGCTCGAATCACTGGTAGCCAAGTCAACATCTGAATAGCTCGGGGCCAGGTCCTATGCCCTCAGGCTTATTGTAAGCAAAGCAGGGAGGCGAATGTGCGGTACCGCTGGTCTCTATAGTGGGAGGCAAATCTGGTCCTTTGTGGGGGACATCCCCCATTAAAGGGATGGGGTCAGATGCAGGGTAGTCCAGAGAATGAAAAATGGTTTGTACAGCTACCATCCCTCACCACCACCATCATCATCACCACCATCATCACCATCTCCATCACTATCAGCACCACCACCATCACTAGCAGAATCACTAGCACCGTCTCTATTACCACAGCCTGTCTTACCATCACCACCACCATCACCTCCAGCTTCAGCGCCATCCCCACTACCACCACCACAAGATTCACAAGCTGAACAGGGACAAATACTTTGTATCCAGCATCTCCTTTGACTCACAGAGAAAGCTTTTTCACACTGCTGCCCACCCTTTAATGACAAACCAAGCATATGGGCCTTGGCCCAGGTCAGAAAGCAGTGTGGCCAGACAGTAGGACCTGACATGGGAAGGACCAGGGCTGTCTGTCTTCCCTCACGCCCCAGGACCCGACCACATGCCGCAAGTGCTTGGGGGTGTTTGCTGAATGCCGGTCCCTGCTCTGCGCTAGCCTTGAAGACCTGGACTACAGGCTGGGGCCCCTAGAGCCACAGCTGGGCCACCCCTCCAGGTGCTCAGGGCCGGGTCTCTCCCTTCTGGACCAGGTGGTGGCAGTGAGCCGGCTCAGGGTATGCCCAGCCACTCCTGGGTGCACAGAGCCAGGAGCCCAAGCAGCTTGGGGCCACTCTGGGACCTCACCTTCTTCGAGGGGAAGTAGGAACTGCCCACGTTCACCCCACAGGCATGTGATCACATGTGGAAGGGCCCACCGGTCACATGAAGCGGGTGACCGATGATCCAGGACTTGGGGGGAGCCACGCCACACCTGTTGGGTAGAGACAGTGTCTCCCCACCAAGGAGTTCAGGCCCTGGAGGGACCGCTTACATCCCGCTGGACTGGAGGAACCCCAAGACCTCCCCACTCCACTCTTGCTGTCTCTCCTTGCCCTGCCCTTGGTCGCCTTCCAAACCCTTTAAAGTTCAGAAGTGGGGTGATAGAAGGGAAGGGGAGGGGCGGGCAGGGGGCCAGCCCAGTGTGGGCGGGGCCTGCCCTCCTACCCCTCATAGCAGCTGGCCTGGGCCTCAACCACCTCCAGATGAGCGCTGCCCATCTTGCATCCAGTAGCTGTCCAGCGGGCCCAAGGCTCAGCAGGGACCCCATACGTGGCCCACAGCCCACCCACCTACGCTGTGTGCTGCCACACACATGTCCCCACCCATCAGCCGCAGTGCCACTCGCTGCACGAGCCCCACGCTGAGAGCATGGCCGGCCCCGCAGCCTCATTACCTTGCCGCACGGACACGTAGCGGTGGTTGGCGGCCACCAGCACCACCTGCGGGTGACTCTCCTCCAGGTCGAAGAGCTCATCCTTGCCGGGCCGTGTGTTGCGGCCAGCCCTGAGCGTGCCTGTGGGTCCCACGGGCGCCAGGTAGCGGCCGTCACAGTCCTTGAAGGCCAGCTTGCCCGCCTTGAACTCGAGTGTGTAGCGGGTGTGAGCCTCAGGCTCCCAGACGAGGCGGCCATCGCTGCGCAGGTAGCGGCTGTCGCAGGACTTGAGGCAGTACTGCCGGTTCTGGAAGATGAGCGTGACGAGCGCGTCCACGCCCCACGGTGTGTTGCTGTCCGCCGCGATCTCGTCCTCCTGCGGGCACAGGTGCGCGTAGCGCCGCCGGCTCACACTCAGCAGGTGGGCCTGCGGGTGGATGGCCAGGTGCACGGTCCACAGCTCAGCCGGGGTGATGGCTGTGGCGAAGCAGGACAGCTGGTCCTCAGTGCCGCCGAAGAAGCGGCCGTGCGGCTCCGACTGCAGCGCCCAGCGCCCATCAGGCTGCGGCAGGACCAGGAAGCGGCAGTCGGGGCCCGGCCGCTCCGCCTCGCAGGCCACGCGCCCGTCCTCCTCGGCTGACAGGTAACGGCCCAGATGGCTGCTGCGAAACAGCACAGCTGTGCCCTGGCCCGGGTCTGGCTCCAGCAACCACATCTGCTTCCTCTTGAGGCTGGGTGCTGAGGCGTTGACCTTGAAGCCGAAGCTCTCAGCCGTCAGGTAACGGTCAGTATCATTGACGAGGCCGAACTGGATCTTCAGCACCTGGTGTAGGCCATTGGTGGGCATCTTTGGGCCTGGCTGAGGTCCCCAAGAGGGGCCTGGGAAGCTCTCTCTGTGTGCTCACGGCCCCCGAGGTCCCCCAGAGGCCTGGCGCGACGGGGTCGGCCCGTGGCCCCCAGGCCCAGCCGGCGTCATGGACCTGCTGCCCGCTCGGATGCTGCCTCTGGCCAGCGGTCACGGGCCCAGGCAGCTCTTACATGGCCAGCGGGCAGCAGAGGGCGGGTGGGAGGGCGGATCAGAGCTGTGCCGGCTTAGGAACAGCAGCAGACTTTCGTTACCCCAGCTTGGATTTCAGCCACTCCCGGACTGCCCAGGGGCCAGAGCCCAGGGCCGGCAGGGCTGGAGAGCGCCACCCGCCACAGGGCCGACCACCTCCTTGTCCTCGCTGGCAGCTGCCCGGGCCCCAACGCGGGCTCTGTGCCCCGGCCTCTGGCCACTGCACGTCTTGGCCTCTCTCCTTGCCCCCCACCTCCGGGCCCCCAGACCCACTGCACAGACTCCCCAGCCCAGCCCAGCTCTTTCCTGAGGTAGAGAAAGCCGCCTGGTGGAAAACTTGCATGTGGCCGCAACCCGATCGCAGCCCTCCACCCTCAGCCGCCAGATCCAGTTACCGCTTCTCTGATTCCTGCTGCCAGGAGTGCGGCAAGGCCCCCAACCTGGGCGGCCGCAGCTGAGTCGCATGCCATCCCCCTCAGTGGCCCCTGGGTCACAGCCTGCAGCCCTGAGTCTGATGCTTCCCGAGGGTGGCCTGTGGCTGGGAAAGTGGCAGGCAGGGCTGTTGAGTGGGGCCAGGCGCCCCACCCCCATCCTGGCACCCACGGCACCCAGATCCGA
This sequence comes from Grampus griseus, assembly GCF_964374135.1. Taxonomy (NCBI): domain Eukaryota; kingdom Metazoa; phylum Chordata; class Mammalia; order Artiodactyla; family Delphinidae; genus Grampus; species Grampus griseus. The sequence goes on along the minus strand of NC_139014.1, from coordinate 11,720,277 downwards.
ACCAGGTGTGGAGAGGCAGCCGCTTGGCCGAATGCACACTGGCCGGGGAGCCTGGTGCGTTGGGCCCCAGGAAAAGAGCCCTTGGTTTGGGCTGAGGTGGCAGCTGTATGATGGAGAGTTACACCCGCCTTGCAGGTTGCACAGTGGGAGGGTGACATGGGAGCATGAACGTGGAGCAGACATGATTCCAGGCAGCACAAGGAGGTGGCAGGCTGTCAGACTCGGCGTCACGGGGCCAGGCTCTGACCTGAGCCCTGTACCCTGAGCAACTCTCAGGGCCCGTAAGGTTGCTCTGTCTTCTACGGGCAAGCTCTGGTGAAGCCAGCCTTGATGGTGGCCTTGGAGACCCCTGATCTGCCGTTCACATTGCCAGAGCGACTGGCCTGACTGCAGGGTCTTTATGGGCTGGGTCCGGGGATCACATAGGGCGAAGCTTTCCCAGCAGAGGGACGAGGCCAGCAGGCTAGGAGAAGCCAGAGCTGGCTACCTCTGACCCGGCATCTCCCAGCCCAGCCTCTGGGGCCGCCCCATTGCACCTCCCCGCGCCCCCAACGCTAGGCCTGGGGGGCTGTCTTCGGGAGCTGCAGCGGGCCTGCTCAGCTTTGCCCTGCCTGTCTGTCTCTTGCACCTGCCTCAGGGGCCGGGAGCCAAGTAGTGAAACCAGAGCTGCCTGTCCTGGGCCCGGGCCAGCCTTGGTGTCCTCTTCCTCATCACAGCGTGTGACCCTCAGGCCTCCCTGCTCTGGGGACCAGGACTGGGAGCCACAGGGCACTTCCAGCCACGGCCCCCAGAGTCTTGCCCTTGATGTTCTAGGCATCACCCCTCCATCCCTTTCGAGGCCATATGGGGGTCCAACAGAATGAAGGGGCCTTGGGCCGGGCATGCATAGGCCCCAGGGAGTGGGTGGGGCAGAGGGGCATATGGGTCAGGAGTCGTTCCTCCATTTTCCAGGTCCCGGACAGTGACCTCCCCAGGCACGTGCAGACACTGAGGAGGAGACCAGGAGCCCCGATTCCTTGCTTGGGGGTTTCAGATTGGGGTTCAGGGAGGTAGGCCTGCACACAAATCCCCATGACAGCGTAGTGCACGCCACAGGTCAGCTGAGCGGGGGGCTGGTCTTGCTCTCCCTGGGGGCTACTGCTGTCCACCTCTGCGACCCACACGTTTATAGGGCATCGACTGGGTGCCTGGCTAGGCTGCGTGCCAGGTACCCCATGGTAGGGAGATGCAGTCTGGGGTTGCACCCCCCTCCCCAGAGATGATGCCCACAAAAAATCCCCCCAAGTTCCTATGGGACTGGGTTGCCCAGGGAAATGTCCTGGTTCGGAGGTACAAGCCATGATGCTGTCCACACTTCAGGCCACATGTGTACGGGGGTGGGGGGGTGGGCTGAGGGGCAGCTGTGCCTATGGCCACCTCCAGGCATGGGCACTGGTCTCTCCTCTGCACCCCCAACTCCCAGTCAGGCTGCAAAGGAGCTGGCCTGTTCCGATTAGCATGACGGCCTCATTAGCGCTGACTGGTGCTGGCAGGGCGCTCATGGGCATCACGTGCCCCACGGGAGGAAGCCCAGCCGCCAGGCGCTAAGTGGGCCTGGCTCCAGGCAGCTTCTCAGCAGCAGAGCCAGAAAGAAGGGCCTGTGGCCTCTCAATTCTAGGGCCCCACAGCCCCAGGTGGGGGTGGGGTGGGGCTCCTTGGCACTAACCCAGGGGTGTGGGCCATGGGCTGGCCTTTCAGGCCCCAGGGGGACTCTGAGAGGCGAGCCTTCCAGCCCAGGCTTCCTCGGAGGGAGGTAGTTTGCACAGATGGTCCCCCCTCCCTCCCTCCCCCTCAGGATCTCAGGCCCTCGTCAGCTGCCTGCTAGGGTCATGGTTCCTTTCTGGATCCCCCGAAAGATTCTGGCACACAGTAGGTACTTAAGAAGTGCCTGTGAATGTTTGATGTGGGATTCTTATGTGATGGGCTGAGCCTCTGCTGATAGATGGGGTGGGGTGCATGGGAGTCTGGGCCCCTCGTGTGTGTGTGTGTGTGTGTGTGTGTGTGTGTTTAAGTACACACAGACAGGAACTGGGCAGAGTGCGCCATGGCCACCTGCTGGGTCAGCCCCAGTCTGGAGATGCTGCTCTGGATCCCAGCCTCAGAGCCCACTCGTATCTGCCCAGCAGGGCGACCAGGCTGCGCACAGCATAAGGGGCGCTCCTCACACCCCAGATGTACACTCCTCATGAGAGCCTCTGGCGGGCTGGCTCCTCAGGCGATAGGGAGCACCCTTCTCACAGAACCCCATCCCCCTGCCAGAACTTGTCCACACAGCCGCCCACTTGGGGCACAAACGTGCCCACCACTGCCCTGTCCAGCCTACACTCTGGGGCATCCAAAGTCCCTGCCACTCTGGGACCCCCATTCACCTGCCCCTGCTCACTTCTGAACCTGACACAGTCCCTTCCCAGGGGTGAGGGCACAAACCCAGTGTGTCCACACCACCCTGGGCTCGCATCTGCAACCTGGACCAGGCCTGGGCACAGACGTCAGGCCACCTGACACACAAACTTTAATATGTTTGACTTGAGGAGGGCACCTTTTCCTAAGGTGAGCAGCACCTCTGGCTCCCTACTTCAGGGAGTGGCCACCTGCAGATGGACACAGCCAGATGGCCCCTTATGGCCACAGCTGGGCCCAGAGGGCAGGGGTGGCCTCAGCTGTCAGAGGCTCCAGCAGAAAAGGCTGAGGCCGATCCTCAGCCTCTTGCCCTCTTAGTGTCCAGCTAGGGCCAAGAGCAGAGAGGGCCTTAGAGCCCCCCAGGCCCCTGGCATCCACCCTGGAGCTCTCAGGAAACCGTTCCTTTCCTGGGGTGCTGGGGGATGGGCAGGCTTGGCCATTTGGAGGGTCCACCTCCCACTCCACCCAGCCAGGCCCCTCTGGCGCTACCAGGGAAAGCACACCCACCTCCGCATGTCTAGACAGCCAGCCCTAGATGCTAGAGCCCAGCCTGGGCTCCTGCCAGCACACTACCTGCTGCCATGGTGACCAGCGCATGCACCAGGCTCAGAGCCCGGGCAACACTGATGCTGGTGGTGTGAGTTGGCACAGGTGCTCTGTGTGTGCAGGCTGGGGGAAGGGGCCCTCCCCACCTCAGCTGGCCTGGAGCCTGGAAACTGGGAAATGGCCCAGGATGGAGGCCAGGACAGCCCCACCGGCTGAGGGACCTCCACAGTCACACCTTTCCCAGACTAAAGTCTTGGCCCCCTGCGTTGAGCAATGCCAGATAGACCCATCCCGCAGGGCAGTGAGTCTCTGGGAATTACTCCTCACAGAGGAGATCCCCAGTGCCCCACCCCGCTTTCCAGAGCCTGCGCCTCAGCCCAGGCCCTGCCCAGCTGCTGCTCTAGTTGGCATTCCTCTCCCAGGCCATCCCGGGTACTCTGCCCCTCCCATGGCCAGGCCTCCGCCACCCCTTTGGCCCTCTGCCCCCGAACTTCTTGGCCCCGCAAGGAGGTGAGGGCCACTCTGCTGGTCCAGATGCTGCTGGGCACAGCCTGAGGCCCTGATTTCTTCACTCCTGGGCCCATCACCTTCTCCTGGGGTCCAGCTTGGCAGGCACCCAGGGCCCAGCCTCCTGCATTGTTCCTGAAACAGGCCCACAGCTTGGTGTCCTCATGATTTTTTCATGGCGGAGCTCTCCGCTGCCCCACAGTTCCACTTACATGGGCGGGCGGGGGACTAGGTTGGTTTACTGGAGGCCTGCAGGCGGTTTAGGGTGACAGTTCCCCTCAGCAGGGCAGAAGGGAGGGGGCTCGCACATCTCAGACTGCGCTGTGTGTGCAAACACTGGGGATGCCCAGCCTGTGCCTCCCGCTTGCTCCATGTGAAAATCCACACCCACCACCATCTCTCAAGACCCCTCCCTTCCCCCACCCTATATCCCCCTCAAGACCCTCGTCTTCACACACACGCACCCAGATACACACAGTCTTGGCAAAGCAGCTCCTTGCAAACCTCTCCTGCCTGGTCCCCCCGCCCCGCTTCAAGCAGAGAGCTGCTGGCTGGGCTGGGGAGGCCCCCACTTAGAGCTTTCAGGGTACAAAGCTGGTGCAGTCTCCTGGCTTTTGTCTCTTATAAAACCATAAGGTCAGGGGGCGGGGAGAGGGGGAGATGAGGGCTATATCCAGCAGGAGAGGGGAGGGAGAGACCAGAGGCCTCTGGAACCCAGCAAGGCCGAAAGTTCCCGAAGGGACCACGAGGACAGGACTGAGGGCACCTCAGCAAGCTCAGATGTCCCATGACCACTGGGCCATCTTCCAGCACCCAAACCTCAGGACCTTTGCACATTCCTGGGACAAGAGAGGAACACTTGCAATATCTGAGCGTGAGCCCCGGCTGCATGGGGCTGAGTGAGGACCTGGGCAACTTCATCAAAATGTGCATATTTACTGCCCACCTGGGCTTGCAGACACGCAGGTGCCCAAGATGTGTCAACACCTGGCATGGACGATCAGGAGCTCACAACTCCGCAGGTGACCATGGCAGCCTCTGCCCAGCCCCTGTCTATGTGCGCCTTCACACACATGCCCAGACACACACACACACAGACACACAGACACACACACACAGACACCCGTGCACAACGCCAAATCTATCTGCAGAGGCTCAGCGCATCGTGAAAGAACCAGACTCCCCACGTCAAATAATCACAGGCACTTATTAAGTACCTACTCTTGTACCTACACTTATTAAGTACCTACACACTTATTAAGTGTGCCAGAAATCTTGCTGGGGATCCAAAAGGGAATAAACTCCATCTCTGACTGCTGGGCCAAAACAGAAATGGTCCATTGCCTTCTACAGTCAAACAGGCTCTGCACGTGGTCACCTTCCTTTGTCAAATGGCTCCCATGGGGACAGTGTCATGCCACTTAGCTCGAGGCATTAGTGCTGGTCTGCTTCTAATAAAAATCTTCTCACCTATAGGTGATGCTATAAACGGTGCAGAGAACAGGAGAGAGGCCCTGGGGATTAAGTATGTCATAGGTTAGGACAACTAAATGCAATACAGATCCTGGATTAGGTCAGGGAAAAATGCTATGTAGGACATTATTGGGACAACTGTCATCACTGAAATTTAGATTTCAGATTAGATGAACTGTGCCATATTCATGTGAAATTGCCTGATTTTGGTTGCTATACTGTGGTTATATAAGACAATGTCCCTGTTCTTTGGAAAAAGACACTGAAATATTAAGGAGTAAAGGGCAGGACGTCTGAGACTGACTCCCAAATGGTTTAGATAGGAAAAGGGAAAGATAAAAAGAAGATAAGGCAAGTGTGACAAATGGTAAAAATTTATTAAGTTTTTATTAAGTTCTCTAAAAAATTTTAAAAACCATAATAATTAGAATTTAAAATCCCACTGCAGGGTCAGAAGAAGTCAAATATTCCAGGAAGTTAAAAAAGATAAATAGATAGAAGAAAAAATAAGACAATTAAAGGATTCAACTAGGAGATATGACCAGCCACTTAACAGAAATCCCCAAACAAAAGAACAGAAAAAAAATAAAACAGGAAAGAGGGAAATTATGAAAAAAATAACACAAGAAAATTCCCAAGAACTGAAGGACATTGAGGGCCTAGGGCCTAGAAGTGACCAAGACAAGAATGAGGTCTTCAGCACGTGTACCCCAGAAATCTCAGATCGACTGGAAAAAAGGGAAAAGCCCAAACGCTTGTGCAGAAACACAAAAAACCATGGACGCTGGATTGGGACTCAAATGACAACCATTTCCCAAGAGCAACAGTAGGAAGAGTTGGGAGTCAAGCCTTCAAAGTCTGAGGGAACATGGGACTTCCCTGGTGGTCCTGTGGTTAAGACTTATTGTTTCCACTGCAGGGGTCACAGGTTTGTTCCCTGGTCAGGGAACTAAGATCCTGCATGTTGCGCGGTGCGGCCACACAGAAAAAAAAATCTGAGGGAACATTATCATCTCGAAACTCCCTCCCTTGTTCCGAGGTAGGTAAAACACAGGCACCTGCAGATATGCAAACTCAACTCCTGCTTACAGACCCCAGGCCTGTCCCTTCCCAGCTGGGTGGCTCCCCACCCCGCCCCCCATGCTCAGTCTGTGCCCGGGCAAAGTGGGGAAGAGAATGTTGGGAGCAGGAGTGGGTGTGTGAGTCTGCTCAGCACTGCTGACCTTGGCTGCAGCTCCTGTGGGTCAGGGCTGCTCCTGGGGGCTGGCTCCCTGAGACGATTCACTCACACAGGCCCTGGTAGACGTACAGGTAGGGCCGACCCACCTGTCACCCAGGGAGGTAGAGGTACAGCTCTGGCCACCAGCCCATGGGCATCCTCTGTCCTTCCCCAGGAATGGCCTAACCCCAACCTGGCTCTCTCTGCCCCCCACCCATCCATCTTCAGGGTGTTCCGCGTCTCTCTGCTGCCCTGGTGTGGCAATCCAGGTCCCCCGGAGGCTGCATCCCTACCGGCTCCCTCTCCCACCTTCCTGGGCTAGCCCAGTCCCAAATGACCTAGCCCCACAGCTCACAGCCCTTGGGCAGCCCCTGGAGAAGAGGAATGAACTCACACCCCTTTGTCCCCCAACCTCTGCCTCCCCATAGCCAACAGGGTGTGTATAGTTGGGGGAGGGGGCTCACAGTCCCACCCCCTCCAATCCTGCTGTGTGACCTGGAACCAACCTCAGCCTCTCTGAGCCTCCCTCTCCTCTCTGAATTGGTTATCTATGGCCATCTGCCCAGGTGGCCTAGCTGCTGAAATAACCCAGTGTGTCCAATGAGCAGACAGCATGGCAGCTGGCATCTAAACCCTCCCAGGGAACCAGCTGTGTATTCAACAGACACACTCAGGTCCAGGGTCTGCCCTAGCTTTGGGGTCCCTCTGTGGGTGCTGCCCGCTCCCTGAACAGAAGGCACAGGGACATAGGGGTGGGCTGGCCCTGCCTGGCTGAGTGGAGGCCCTGGCCCTCCCCTCTTCCGTTGCCCTGGGTGCTGGCTGACCCCAATCCCACCTTGTCACCCTGTGTCAGCACCGGCTGAGGTCACCGGCCACTCCCAAGCCGCTCCCTGTCACCCTCGGGCGGCAGTGACTCAGGGGCCACTGGCAGCATCCTCCCCAGCCCGAGTCAATGGCTGCGGGGGTCGTCCGGGCTCTGGGGAGGGCCGGGGTAGTTGGGATGGGTCGGCAGGTGCGACCCCGACTCCTCTCCCGGCCCGGGCCGCTTAGCCGCGATACCGGGACCCACCTGGCGGCCCACGTGGGAATGACAGCAGCCTGCTTCAGAGCTGGGCGCTCGGGGCCGCCGCAGCCGGCCAGAGCGCCATCTCCTGGCCCAGGCCGCAGAGCTCTCTCCGCGTGGGAGATGACCCCGCACCCAGCCCGTGCCTGACCGCGAGAGGCGCGTCCTGAGTGTGCGCACTGCGCCCATCTCCCCCGTCCGCAGGGCCCCGGGTGCCGTGCCCTGCCCGCAAACCGCCGGGGCAGAGGAGATGCGGCTTGTGCGGTGCAGGGGAGGGGGCTCTGACCCCAGGTCCGAAACCAGCTAACGGAGGGGGTGCAGAATGGCCGCGGGTGGCAGGGCGCCCCAGGCCTCCGGCCCTGGTTGGCACTGCTTCGGTGGCAGCCTGTTCCGCACCCCCTCGGCCGCCCGCTGGACCTAGTCTCTCCCGGGACTCCCGCACTGACACCAAAGGGCTCAGAGAAAGCTGGTGCTGGGGTCAGGCTCCCAGAGGTGGAGGCGGGCCGGGGCGCAGGAAGGTGCACGCTACGACTCGTGGCCCGGGAACTGCCCCAGGACCAAATTAGGACACGCGGCCCTGGGCCCAGGGCGGGTGTGAGCACCCGGAGCCCTGCCCCCAGCCCGCCAGGGCGATGCGTCCCAAACCGGCTGGAGCGGGCGGGGCTGAGAGCAGCAGGGCCCGCCCCCTGGGCGCCGCTTCTCTGGGAAGTCCAAAACCCGGAAGGAGAGCGCCGGGAAGGCCTGGGTGGCCGGTGCGGAGCCGGGACTCGACGTAAGCCGTGACCTCACCTCCCTCCACTCTGCCCACTCCAGCTGCAGCCTTTGGAGCAGTGGCGGGGAGGACAGAGCGCCCAGAGCAGCGGCCTCCTGTCCGTGTCTTACCAGGGGTGGGGACACCTGTCACGGCAGCCGTGACCTTGTCCAGCTCAAGAGAGTTTGGCTGGCCGGGCGAGCTCCCCGCAGCACTGTGCCAGAGCGGGAAGGGCAGGAGGGGTGCCCCACCCTTGTCCCCTGCAACCCCCGTGAGCCTACCAGCTTGGGTGCTGGGAGAGGGTCCCTGAGGGCAGTCAGGCCTCTGCTCCCTTCCCTCTCAGCTCTAGAGCTATATCCTCTCTTTGAATATTGGAGTCAGGGTTGGGGGAACAGCTCGGCAGCTCCCCTGTCCCCCTTCTGACTCTCAGGGAAGGCCCTTCCCTCTTTCAGGGCTGGAGCCCTACTCTCTCCATTCCTTCTGCCTACATTCCTGCTTCCTTCCCCTGTATAGGTACCAGGGGACACCAGCTTCACCTTGTGTCCAGAGAACCTACACTCTGGGGCAGAGGGCAGGGACAAACTGAATAACCAACATTCAGGTGGGAGGTGGGGACTTGCCCCAAGGCCAGGGGATGACCTGGAGGCCTGCAGGGAGGAGGTGGCCAACGGGAAAAACTTTCTGGGCAGGTGCTGGTCCTAGGCTGGAGGGCAGTGAGTGAGAGGTATAGGAGGTGAAGGGGTGGAGGATCAGGCAGAGCTTGCCATGAAAACCTCCAGCAATAGAGTAAGGGGTTCAGGTTCTATCGAGGCAGTGGGTGGCATGGGGAGCAGGGTGATGTGATTTGTAATATTAATTGTGGGGAACCAGGAGGCTGACAGCTGGACTGGACACAGGTCAGGGATGTGCAGAGTGTGCCATGGTCTGGTGGGCACCCTGGTTTCTGACTTTTTATTTTTGAGTACACCGTGGGCCATGCGGGATCTTAGTTCCCCGACCAGGGATGAAACCCATGCCCCCTGCATTGGGAGTATGAAGCCTTAACCACTGGACTGCCAGGGAAGTCCCTGGTTTCTGGCTTTAGCCACATGCTGAGGTGGAACTGTCATGAAGCAGCTGGAGGCCTGGCCTCCTGGGTTTAATCCTTGGTTCCCCTTTGCAATCTGTGGACACAGCTCACCAAGAGTAAGAACTATGCAGAGGTGAAAAGTGGTGACCTCTGGGGGCAGGGCCCACACAGGTGGGCAGTGTGTGCAGCAAAGATGAAGAGCAGACTGTGACCATTTCTGGACCACTGTACCAGGTCCAGCAGCCTGCTCAGTGGTGTAGGCAGCACTGTCACTGTCCCCCAAGGCCCAGTGGAACAAGGCCTGGGGGGGTGTGCCCTTGAAAGCAGAGTAAGGAGGCCGCCGCTCCTGGTAATCTCAGGTCTGACACACAGAGGCGCTGAGTGAGTACAGCTTAATCATCATCGAAAACTGAATGCCTGGGGACATTGAGGCCAGAGGTCTGGAAAACCTCAGTGGTGTGGCTTGGGGAAAGTTCACTGGGCCACCCAATGGTCTCCTGTCCCCAGACCTATCATCCAGTGCAGGAGGGGTACCAGCCTCAGAGCCTCTGGTGGGCCACACACCCCTCACATCATTGGCCCATCTTCTTTACAGAAGTTGAGGCTCAGAACTCAGGTCCTGACTCCCAACCCAGTGTTCTTCCAGAGGCCTCCTTGGTTCCTGCTGCACCACAGTGGGGCGATGGGAACCTCCAATAAACTCCAGTGGGGCCTGTCTTCAAAATGCCTGGAGCCCTCCACTGCCGGAGCAGTGAAGCCTTGGCCTGGGTGTCTCTGTGTACCTGACACCCCAACTTCATGTGGGGGCTGCACACTGCGAGCCTCAGTTTCCCTGCCTTATGCAGTGAGGACTGGATGACACACGAAGAGGCCTGGCCCACTGCATGCTGGCACAGAACAAATGGCAGGGTTGAGCACAGAGCACCTGACAACTCACCAATGCCTAAGTGCCCGAGCAGCTGGCCGCCAGGGTGGCTCCGCAGGGCGTGGGGCTGGAGCCCTGGCCTCCAGGGTGCCTTGGGATATATGGACCCTCCATGACTGTCCGTAAAGTGCCGGCAGGAGAACAAGCCCCACTGGACACTTAAGACCAGAGACAGAAATGTGTGGCCCTGACTCTGTTCATTGACCTGAAACTCAGAGGCAGGCTGGCCAAGCCAGCAGTAAGCTGACCTTGCCTACCAGGGCAGCCTGGGGACCCTTGTTCCAAGCAGACAGAGCCACTCCACAGGCTGCCCCTGCCCCAGTGGGAGCCAGCCCAGTGACCTGGAGAAGGTTTTAGGTGGCAGAACACTCATCTTGCATTTGATCCACAAGCCTGAGAGAATAGGACAGTGAGCTGATAGGGAAACTTTGGTTTTCCTTGGCTTTTTTTTTTTTTTGGCTGCACCGCTCCGCACGTGGAACTTCCCTGACCAGGGATTGAATCCACACCCCCTGCAGTGGAAGCGCGGAGTCTTAACCACTGGACCACCAGGGAAGTACTCCTTGGTATTTTTAAAATGAAGTTTTTATTATGAGATAATTTTAGATTTACACAAATGTCACAAAGACAGTATTAGCATTTCTGCAGCCTCTCTACCCAGTTTCCCCTAATGTTAACATCTTACACAGTCATGGTACAATTGTACTGAGAGATTGACTCTGGTACTTAATTAATTAAACTCCAGACTTCATTCGGATTTCACCAGTTCTTCCACTACCGTCTTCTTTTGTGTTCCAGGATCCAACTCAGGATCCCATGTTGTATTTGGAGGGAGGGGAAGGAAAGACATTCCTGGCAGAGGCAAAGGCCCGAAGGGGTACTTGTTACCAAGTTCCCTACCCTGTCTGCCTGGCAAGTAACTGGCTAGTTGGGAGGTGGAGAGAGGCAGAAGGCAGGGGTGGGGTGATGGGCTAGGGGTGAGGCTACCAGGTGCAGAGGTGACCTGGATCCCGGGAAGCATCCCTGGAGGCTGGAGCAAGGAGACGCCAGGCTGGTGTGGGTGTCAGAGGGAGGGACAAGGGAAGGACCCTGAGCTGGGGTTGCCTGGCAGTGTCCAGGGCTGGGGAGGCCTGGGGCTAAGTCTCAGCTACGCCAGACTTCCTTGCAAGGTGATGCCACCTCCCTGCACCACTGTCTTCTCAGCCGTTAAATGGATAGAAGATGAAACGAGATGCAGCAAGGTCACAATAAATGCACCAAACCAGCACTGGGCTAAAAAACTCACATCATTTCTCTGAGCCCCAAGTCTGCATCCTCAAGCTGGGAAGGACACACCCACTTCTGGGCAGAAGTGCAGTTGCTGACTCTCCCTCCTCCCAGGGCCTCCCTGCTGACCCAAGCCAGGGGCTGCCACATCCGTGTGGTCCCCTCCCAAGGGGCTCCAGGGCCTCTCCAGCTTCAGGAGGGGTGGGGGCAGCCGTGCGCTTCCACGAGCACAGCCCTGAGATGACCTTGGGCGAGGCCTCGCACTGCCCGATTGCAAAACAGAAAAATCTCAGCGCAGAATGCGGCTTTCCCCAACCCCCTGTTTGGGGCTTGGAGGTCTCGCTCTATCTGGGGCCCGGTCCCTGGACCCACGGCGTCCACTTACTCCTGGTTCCGGATGGTGCTTCCCAGGAGGGTCGTCGCCCCCTGCCCGCCCCCCCACCGCCAAGCCTCCAGCTCCGCTTCCCCCCGCCCGGGCCACGTGACCTCTGGGCCCGCGCGCACTCCCACGCTGCACTCTCGCGGCCGGGCGTGACGCGATGCAGCGAGGTCTCCCGTACCCGCTGAGGCCCGCGGAGGCCCGCGGAGGCCCGCGGTGAGGGTGGGAGAAGCTGCCGGTGCCCTCCCCGCCCCGCCCCGCCTCCTCGAAGGCGCCGGGGCCTCCCCGCCCCCCGCCACCGCCCCTTTGTTCCGCCGGCCAATCCGCGGCCTCCTTGACTAAATAAGGCTAGGAGCGCGCCCGGCGCCCCCAGTCCATTACTTCCGCCCCCCGCCCGGCCGGTGACTCAGGGCCGGCGGCGGGCGGGGACGGGGCTGCCCAGGCTGCGGCTTCCCGGGCGATGGGCGGGGCTCCGCCGGCGCCGAAATGGCCAAATATGGCCGCGCCGCGCGCCACCACCCAGCACCCGCACACCTGCGGCCTCACCTTGACCCCCGCCCCACCGCGCCGGGTGACACAGCCGCGGAACTGGAAACTGCTCCCCCACCCCAGCCAGCGCCAGGCCGGCTGAGAGCGCCCCTTGCCCTCCCCCGCAGCCCAGCCCTGCTGGTGGCGGGCTGGCGGCCTACCGAAGGGGGAAGCCCCGGAAATCTCGGGGCTCCCAGGCCCCGCCCCACTTCCCCCCACAACCCTTCGGCCGTGCACCCAGCGCCCTGCGGACTGCAAGGTGAGAAAGAAGGAAGGGGGAACGGGGACAGAGGTTCCAACGGCCTCTGCCCCCTCCCCATCTGTCCCACGAAGCAGCCCGGGCGCACCAGACAAAGGAGTGCCAGAGGGAACTGGAGTCCGAGGAGGGGAGGCCCCCGCAGTCGAGGGAGCCTGAGTGGAATGCGGGGTGGGCAGACACAGGACGCGACGCCTTGGATACTGGATACTTCCCACTTCTCGTGTGTGACATCTTGGGACCCCCCAAATGTTGCAGTCTTCTTCGCACACTGACGCCCCCACCTGGGGGTTGAAGGCCGGTGGTTGTGCCCAGGAGCGCCTGTAAGAGTGGGTTTTCCGGAGGCCCAGCCCCAAGTTCTTCCATGGGTGGAGCACACACCTGATGGACAGTAGCCTTGCCCTACACCCTTGGAAAGTCTGGGGAGTCTGGGACCCAGCTAGGCCTGGTGGCATGGGTGGCCATAGGCATGGCCTTGGCATCTGGGTGACTGCAGTCCGCAGGTGGGCTGGGCGGCTGCTTTACCTGCCTAGCCCAAGGTAGATGTGGACACCAGCTGACCTTTCAGGGCTCTTGGGGCGCCCGGCCTCGCCCCCCATCAGACATCAGCCCGGGTAGAGCCCAGCGCGCCCGGACCTTGGACGAGTCCCCAGACTCACTCAGTCCGGCACCACTGTCACCCCTCATGGCCAGTGTGCTCTTACACATGACTCCTCTGATGTTTAATTCTGTGCTGAGCAATCCCGAAAGCTTACAAGTAAGTCCAAGGAAACCGTAGTACCTGGTTCCCTCCGGGCATAACGAAAGCACTGGAAGCAGCAGGTGTGACCAGGACCCTGCCAGAGATGACAGGTCTTCAAGAGCAGGCTCCTGGGGAAAAGGACGCGCCCTGGACCCGGGAAAACCACAGCCCCAGGGCTGCCGGGGTCCATTGGGTTTACTTCTAGTGTCATAAACAGAAGAGAGAGTTCCCCTTCTCAAGTTTACGGGTGAGTTGACAGTTCAAGCAGTCAAAACTACTCTTCCCTGCCTCAGTTTCCCTACGATGCCCAAAGATGACTAAAGTGAAACAAAGCTCCACCCTCTCCCCAACGGACAGGGAGGGGGTGGCCCCAAACCCGGAGTGGAGCCCCCGCCTGGGGACAATCGGGCTTGCGGTTTGAGGGGCAGGATGTATTGGGTGTGGTATAACGGGGCCAGTCTATGCACCGCCAGGGACCCCGTTTCTGCACCGTCAGGGACCCCCGAGCGCCCCAACTCCGGCGGAGGGGACTACGCGGTCATGGCTGCGCTAGGGAACGGGCGGCTCCTTTCCATCGTGACAGGGGCGAGGTCACGGCTCCCCGGGACTCCCCCGGACCATGGGGCCCACAATGCCGCATGGGCAGCCGGCGGGGACCACCACCCACCCCTCCCCCAGCCCGGCGCCGGGAACCCGCCTTCGCGGCCTGCAGAGCCTCGGGGAGAAAGCTCGAAGGGGGCGCCCGGGGAGCAAAGCCCCCCCCTGCGGGGCCGGCCGCGGGCGCACAACCGGCTCCGAATGCCGCCCAGCCCCGGGCCAGGCAGTTTCGGGGTGCAGCCGGGCCCTCCCCAACAGCGCCCAGCAGTCCCGGGGCGGGGCCGGCGGGTCAGCTCCGCGGCATCCTCTGCACCCCGCCCTGCGATCCCCGGGGACGCCCACCCACCCCGCCCCCGCTCCGGCCAGCGGCAGCCCGCGCCTGGTCTCGCTCGCAGGGTCTCGGGCGCGCGGGGGCGGCGCGGGCGGGGCGGTGGGGGGCGGGGCGGGTGGGGGGCGGGACCGGGCGCGGGGCCCCACGTGCCCCTGCCGGGCGGGCCAATGGGCGCCCGGCGTTCTGAAAGATCGCCATATATGGACATGTTCTGGGGCCGCGCGCGCCGCCGGCCCGCGCGCGCGCCCCGCTCCGCTTAAATACGGGCGGGGGAGGCCGTGGTCGATCTCACTCGCCGCAGCCGGCTCGCGCTCCTTGTCTTCTCGTCGCTTGCCTGCTCGTTTTTTCGCGTCTTACGGCCGCCTCCTCCGCCGGTAAGTGAGCAGGCCTGTGTGGCCTGGCCCGGTATCCGGGCCCCCGCGCCCCTTCACAGGCCCGCTTTTCGCTCCTGGCCCCAGAGGCCCGGCCGCGCCGACGCCGGGAACAAAGGGTAGCCGGGCGGGGTGGAGTGGGTGAGGTGGGACGCGCCCCAGCGGGTCCATGGAGGACTCAGTGGGGGTGCTGCCGGCGGAGGGGGCAGGGCGAGGGCGGGGCCGGGACCGGACCGCAGTACTGAGAGCACCCGGCCGTGTCTTCGCGGAACAACGCTGTTGGGGGCGTTACATAAAAGCTAGTCTCGGTTCCAGACGGTTACTCTGTTGCCGGGGCGGCTGGTCGGGGGGGGGGGGAGGCGGAACGTCTCGCGGCGAGGGCATTTGTGCAGGGGCTGTTCCTGGGCTCCAGGGCGCGCCTGAGATGGTTGCATTTTTGAGTAGATCGCAATGGAAGAAGAAATCGCCGCGCTCGTCATCGATAATGGCTCTGGCATGTGCAAAGCGGGGTTTGCTGGGGATGACGCTCCCCGGGCCGTGTTCCCGTCCATCGTTGGGCGTCCCCGACACCAGGGCGTTATGGTGGGCATGGGGCAGAAGGACAGCTACGTGGGCGACGAGGCCCAGAGCAAGCGTGGCATCCTGACTCTCAAGTACCCCATTGAGCACGGCATTGTCACCAATTGGGACGACATGGAGAAGATCTGGCACCACACCTTCTACAACGAGCTGCGTGTGGCCCCCGAGGAGCACCCCGTGCTGCTGACGGAGGCCCCCCTGAATCCCAAGGCCAACCGTGAGAAGATGACCCAGGTAAGCGTGGCCGGGTCGATTGGGCCGTTCCATCTGTTTCACAAGTCATTTCATGCTCAGTTTTGATTTTTGAAATTCAAGGTTTTCTTTCACTATTTCCAGGGTTCTGTTCTTCTGGCATTTCCTCCCTGAAGTCTCAAGGTTTCTTATTTGTGTTTCTGCTTGCGTCTTTTTCTTTTCTTCACACATCACATTTGTGGCATGCTGGCATGGTGTGTGAGCATGGGGTGGTCCTGGGTCCTTTCCATTGACTAAGGAGCTGTTGCCTCTTGCAGATCATGTTCGAGACTTTCAACACTCCGGCCATGTACGTGGCCATCCAGGCTGTGCTGTCCCTGTATGCTTCTGGCCGCACCACTGGTATAGTCATGGACTCTGGGGATGGGGTCACCCACACGGTGCCCATCTACGAGGGGTACGCCCTCCCCCACGCCATCCTGCGTCTGGACCTGGCTGGCCGGGACCTGACAGACTACCTCATGAAGATCCTCACGGAGCGTGGCTACAGCTTCACCACCACAGCTGAGCGGGAAATCGTGCGTGACATCAAGGAGAAGCTCTGCTACGTTGCCCTGGACTTCGAGCAGGAGATGGCCACCGCCGCGTCCTCCTCCTCCTTGGAGAAGAGCTACGAGCTGCCTGATGGTCAGGTGATCACCATCGGCAATGAGCGGTTCCGGTGTCCAGAGGCGCTCTTCCAGCCCTCTTTCTTGGGTAGGTGTCAGGCAGGCAGCATGACCTCCGTCTGAGGCTGTTGAGAGCGGAGGTGCCTTTCACCTTGAACGTGACCGCTGAGAGTGAGCTTTGTCTCTTAGGTATGGAGTCCTGTGGCATCCACGAGACTACCTTCAATTCTATCATGAAGTGTGATGTCGACATCCGGAAGGACCTGTATGCCAACACGGTGCTGTCTGGTGGGACCACCATGTATCCCGGCATCGCCGACAGGATGCAGAAGGAGATCACGGCTCTGGCCCCCAGCACAATGAAGATCAAGGTGAGTCAGAGGTGGTTGTGGGCTTGGGCTTGGCGGCCTTTCTGGGAAGACAATGCCACTGACTAAAACCACGTTCTTGTTTTTCCAGATCATCGCTCCTCCCGAGCGCAAGTACTCGGTGTGGATCGGGGGCTCCATCCTGGCCTCGCTGTCCACCTTCCAGCAGATGTGGATCAGCAAGCAGGAGTACGACGAGTCAGGCCCCTCCATTGTCCACCGCAAATGCTTCTAAACGGACTGCGAGCAGATGCGTAGCATTTGCTGCATGAGTTAATTCAGAAGTATAAATTTGCCTTGGCAAATGTATACACCTCATGCTAGCCTCATGAAACTGGAATAAGCCTTTGAAAAGAAATTTGTCCTAGAAGCTTGTATCTGATATCAGCACTGGATTGTAGAACTTGTTGCTGATTTTGATCTTGTATTCAAGTTAACTCTTCCCTTGGTATATGTTTAATATCCTGTGCATATCTTTGATTTAAACCCCTAGTTAACACGCGGCTCCGTCACTTTGTGGCTGAGGTTGAGAACACATTTATGGAAGAGGAATCCAATGGCTTGATGAGAATCTGGGAGACCAGGAGTCTCTCGATCTGTGCAGGGTATTAATGTGTCAGAGCTGCCTATTCCAGGATTTCTCTAGAGGCTGGCAGGAGTCCTGAACCAGTTGTCATTTCTGTTTTGCCGGTCTTACGGGGTTGGGAAGGTCTGAGCCTTAGGACTTGCTTTCCTTTCTTACCGAAGTTTTCCCGCCAGAACACCGTGGGTTGTTATTTACCTTGAGTTGGAAAACAGTTTGCATTCACACCTGTAAATTTATTCTTTTAATTTATGTAAGGTTTTTGTACGCAATTCTCAATTCTCTAAGAGATGACAACAGATTTTGGTTTTCTACTGTCATGTGAGAACATTAGGCCCCAGCAATGCGTCATTGTGAGGAAATAAAAGTGCTGCAGTAAACTGATCAGTGCCTCCTGTTTTGGGGAATGGAAGGTTGGGTGAGGGTGGAACAACCTCGGCTCAAATAAGGCAACAGTTTGGTTTCACCCAAACCAGAGGTGAGCAAGTGGTCCTAATGAACATCTCTTCACAGCTGGAATCTGCCTCACGTTGTGGGCTTGGGGGCTTCTAGGAAAAGAACCTGGCTGGGATTGGCCCCCAAGCTGGTGGAAGGAGGAATCTTTTTATACTTGGTGTTCTCAATTTAGCGTAGGGCTGTGCTGCCATAGAAGCACTTGGGGCCACGAAGGGCATGGCTTTCTCCACACACAAGTAGTGGAGGGCGTGGCTTTCTCCACACACTGGTAGTGGTAGGGTGAGACTTGTTCTTTGGTCAGCATATCAAAGTGGAACAACCGTGGGGTTAATAAAATAGAGCCTGACCGTTGAGCCATGGAACCTGCGATCTGATGATAGAAGTGTCATCTGGTGACATGAACATGACTCTCGCAGGCTCTGAGCTCCTTGATGGCTTCTGCCCCAAAACTTTATGTAAAGGCAGGCAGAGTCTTCCTCGGGTATTTCAGATTTTCAAACAATTCTTTGCAGGTTGGGTCAGAAAGGTAAGCTTTCTTCGCTAGATTGAAAAAGCTTAAGGGTTTGGAAGAACATGTTTTTGAAATCTGGAGGTTTCATGCCTTTGCTGTTGGGAAGCAAGTTTCACCAGTGGGGGCTCGTGGTGCTTTCTAGCTTAACCTCCAGGTAGTTGGGGAGAGGGCTTCAGGGTCCAGGGAGGGAGGCCCTGTTAGGCTGGGCTGGATTGGGAGTAAGGGGCCCCAAGAACATACAACTGAGGGAGATGTGGAGTCTCTCCTTTGGGGGGCAGAAGGTGGACGCTGCCAGTCTCACACCTCCGTCTGCTTTGCCCCTGTCCCCTTGCTCATAACCTCCCTGTGACCACCTGTGGAACGCACAAGAGTGACAGGTCAGAAATCACTGTTTTGCCCTGGGCAGTATTCCGCTTTCAGTCAGGACTAGAAAATCTGATTTGAAGCATGAGCAGATTCAGGGAACAGGATAGACCGGACTGAGGAGAGCCGCCGGGGAGGACAGAACACCTTTAGGAACTGGGAGGAAAAAGGTGGCTGCCTGGGTGGCCACGATCCCAGCTCCATCCACTCTTCTTGCATTGGGCACGGTGGGCAAGGCCCTCTACTCCCGGCCTCCGTCTCCTCTGTCCCCTCTGCAAACTGGAGAGCGGTGCCTGCTCCACGCGGAGGCCAGGACACCCTCCCTGTGCGTGGAAGGGGCATGTCAGCCCACCCTCCTGCTCCTGTGGGGTATAGCAGAATTTCGGCAGCACAGAAGACACTGGCCATTCTTTGTGGTGCTCTGGGGACAGTAACCGGATGTCAAACCCAATGAGTGTACCCACTGGATGACGGCCGTTGCCTGGCCGAGCCTATTGGAGAGCTTGGCACGCTGCCATCCATCAAAAGACACTTCACTGCCAAAGGGAGGCACTCACGGTGACCTCTCCCCTCGGGCCCCTCCTCCAGCCCCTGTGGAACATCTCACCTTTTGTCAGCATCGTTTCTCCGGGTAGCTCTGCGTACTGAATGCACGAAAATGCTAGGCTTTGCAAAGGAGAGGGAGCTTGAGGAAAAGATTGACTGTAGCCACCATGACTTTCCACACGGAATCTGCTCAAACCAAAGCAAGATGTGGCCAGCTCTGCCTACTTCTACAGAAGGAGAAAGGAGCTTTTCACGGGAGAACGTTATCAACAGGCACTCGGGATGCAGCAGCTTCAAAGTGGAAAACAGGATGAATCTCCAGACCGTGGAAGGACTGGAGATCTGCAAGGAAAAGTTGGGAGAACGTGTAGGCAAATGAGAGAAAAGTATTCAAATGGGCCACTTAGGGAAGATGAAACCTCAAAGGCTGATTGTCTTAATGTTAATCAGCTTAATGAATGGAAGCTTCTGGAAGGGCTGCCTCAGAGAAATGTCTCATATCCTGGGGGACTCCATGATGTGAACCCTCGAGAGGCTCCCCTTCCCCAGGTCCCCCAGGTGTCCTGATGCTGAGACAAGTGGAGGATGCCCTCTGAGTGGAGCAGGAAGCTCATGGGTGCCTCCTTCCTGCAGTGCAAGGAGCCTGTCCACATGCCCAGCGGACAGTCAGCAACCACTCCAACTCAGAGTTACCATACCCTGGCAAGAGGTGGACGTTGTGTTTATTGGATGCAATTTCAAGTTCAAGGCCCTTTCATCCCAAGTGGTCAGTGTTTGAGTAGAGGACAGAAACCGTTTCAAGGAGGGAGTTCAAGGATTCACATTAGAAAGGCTGGTCTCTGGTGACCGAGAGATTGTGGCTTCCCAGGACCCTTTCCTGGTTAGAGGCCCTAAACATCAGACCTGGAGAGCTCCCCATGGGGTGTTCCCCCAAGAAGCACATGAGCCGCCACTGCTGGGGCTGCGTGCTGCACACAGAGCCCCACATGGTCCCCCACAGCTGTGCTGGCCTGCACCATCAACCCCCAATGACCAATGGCCATCCAAGATGTTCTCTCCTGCAGGAAGCTCTACCTCCCCTTTCAGCTCCCTGCTAGGACCAGGAGGGTGCCCTCCAGGGGGGCCTGCCTCAGTGCATGGTTCTCAGGCGTCCTCTAACACTTGCAAGAGGCTGCCCCTCTCTGGTGCCCATTCCACTTCCCACCCCACTGATGGCGTGTTTGACCCTGGACACGTAGACAGTGAAATAGGAGTGAAGGGGCTTTAGGAGCCAGTGTGGGAGCCAGCCTACTCTCTTTTCCCTCTGCTCTGGGACCACAGTGTTCCAGAGAAGGGCTTCTCCATCAGCCTGGAGGCCTGAGAGATGCCATCAGAGCCAACATGGTCAGACATACAGCCTGAGCAAGAAAGAAATCCTTACTACTGTAAGTTGATGAGATTGTAGAGTCACTTGTTATGCAGCATAATCAAGCCTCACCTGCTTGATACAGCATCATCGTATATATGAGTGGCAACCCCTAGAGTTGTGCAGTGCACCACCTGTGCAGCTGTCCATGGTATCCCTGCACAGCCCAGCCCTGCCACCTGGTGCACCTATCCCCCCACTTCAATGCCTGTGTTATTTGTCTCCCTCCCTGGTCTGTAAGTTTTTTTAGTTTTCTATTTCTTTCTTGTGGTAAACATATGCATCACATAAAACTTATCCTTTTTACAATAGCATCAAAAAGAATAAAATATTTAGGAATGAATTTCACCAAGGAGATGGAAGACTTGTACAATGAAAACTACAAAACATTGCTAAAAGAAATAAGACACAACACATCCCATGTTCATGGATTGGAACACAATATTGTTAAAATGTCAGTATTACCCAAAGCAATCTGCAGATTCAATGCAATTCCTATCAACATCCCAATGACATTTTTTTTTTTGTAGAAATAGAAAAATCCATCCTAAATTTCATATACAATCTCAGGCACCCTGCATAGCCAAAACAATTTGGAAAGAGCACAATGCTGGAGGGCAAACACTTCCTGATTTCAAAACTTACTACAAAGCACAAGTAAGCAAAACAGTGTGGTCCTGGGACTTCCCTGGTGGCACAGTGGTTAAGAATCCACCTGCCAATGCAGGGGACACGGGTTCGATCCCTGATCCTGGAAGATCCCACATGCTGCAGAGCAACTAAGCCCGTGCGCCACAACTACCGAGCCCATGCACCACAACCACTGAAGCCTGCACTCCTAGAGCCCGTGCTCTGCAACAAGAGAAGCCTCCGCAATCAGAAGCCCACACACTGCAACGAAGAGTAGCCCCCACTTGCCACAACTAGAGAAAGCCCGTGCACAGCAATGAAGACCCAATGCAGCCAAAAATAATTAATTAAAACAAAAACAAAAAAACAGTGTGGTCCTAGCATGAAGACAGACATAAACCAATGGGACAGAACAGAGAACCCAGGGGCTTCCCTGGTGGCACGGTGGTTAAGAATCCACCTGCCAATGCAGGAGACACGGGTTCGAGCCCTGGTCCGGGAAGATCCACATGCCGCGGAGCAACTAAGCCCGTGCGCCACAACTACTGAAGTCCGCGAGCCTAGAGCCTGTGCTCCACAACAAGAGAAGCCACCGCAATGAGAAGACCACACACTGCAACAAAGAGTAGCCCCCGCTCGCTGCAACTAGAGAAAGGCCGCACACAGCAACAAAGACCCAATGCAGCCAAAAATTAAATAAATATATAAATTTATTTTTTAAAAAAAAAGAACAGAGAACCCAGAAATACACCCATATATGGTCAAATGATTTTCAACGAGGTTGCTAAGACCTTTCTTTTTTTTTTAACTTTTTTTTTTTTTTTTGGCCATGCCACATGGCTTGTGGGATCATAGTTCCGCAAGCAGGGATTGAACCCAGGCCCTTGGCAGTGAGAACGTGGAGTACTATCAACTGGACTGCCAGGGAATTTCCAACTAAAACCTTTCAATGGAGAAAGGATAGTCCTGCCAACAAATGGTGCTGGGAAAACTGGATCTCCACATGCAAAAGAAATGAAGTTGGACCCTTACCTAACACCATATACAAAAATTAACTCAAAATGGATTAAGGGACTTCCCTGGTGGCGCAGTGGTTAAGAATCCACCTGCCAATGCAGGGAACACAGGTTCGAGCCCTGGTCCGGGAAGATCCCACATGCCGTGGAGCAACTAAGCCCGTGCGCCACAACTACTGAAGCCCGCGTGCCACAACTACTGAAGCCCGCGTACCTAGAGCCTGTGCTCCGCAACAAGAGAAGCCACCGCAGTGAGAATCCCACGCACCACAACAAAGAGTAGCCCCTGCTCGCCACAACTAGAGAAAGCCCGCGTGTAGCAACAAAGACCCAGTGCAGCCAAAAATAAATAAATAAATAATAATAAATAAACGAATTTATTTTAAAAAATGGATTAAGGACCTAAATGTAAAACCTAAAACTATAAAACTCTTAGAAGAAAACAGGACAAAAGCTTCATGACATTGGATTTGGTGTGCACACATACATATATATTTCTGTATACAACCATCTGTATCTACATTAAGCTAAACATGAGTTCCTACTGTTGTCCCCAACTCTAATCATTACCATTAGATCAGTCTACACTTTGCCCTTTGTTTATCTGTAAACTCTCACTCTGACAGTGAGAAACCTAGCTCCCAGCATCCACCATGCGTTCACTTAATCGTTCAGTTCCAGTGTATATGTTCAGGCAGAACTGAGATATTGCAGGTTTGGGTCCAGACCACCAGAATAAAGCAAATATTGAAATAAAGCGAGTCACATGAATTTTTTGGTTTCCGGTGCATATAAAAGTTATGTTTACACTATACTGTAGTTATTAAGTGTGCAGCATTGTCTAAAAGAAATGTATATACCTTAATTAAATACTTTATTGCTAAAAAAGGCTAACCATCATCTGAGCCTTTAGTGAGTCCTGTAGTAACATCAAAGATCACAGGTCACTGTAACACATACGATAATAATGAAAAAGTTTGAAATATTGTGAGAATTACCAAAATGTGACACAGAGACACGAAGTGAGCGAATGCTGTTGGAAAAGTGGGGCAGACAGACTTGCTCAACACAGAATTGTCAACAAACCTTTGATTTGTAAAAATCGCAATGAAGTGAGGCTCAATAAAATGAGGTCTGCCTGCACAGCGGTTTCAGAATTAACCAGTACCAGCGGGAAACAATTTTACCAACTACAGTATGGGTCTGTGTACTGTTCTTTTGCCTTTAGTCTTAGGGATCCACTCATTCCTGAAGTTACTTAGGTCAGCACCTTTCCCCCAACCCATTTAGTGAGGCGGTTTCATCCGTTTGTAACAGTCTGCATTCCTTCCTGGGATCCCTTGATCTTCTAAATGTTTTTTTTGTTTTGTTTTGCGGTACGTGGGCCTCTCACTGTTGTGGCCTCTCCCATTGCGGAGCACAGGCTCTGGACGTGCAGGCTCAGCAGCCATGGCTCACGGGCCCAGGCGCTCCGTGGCATGTAGGATCTTCGCGGACTGGGGCACGAACCCATGTCCCCTGCATCGGCAGGCGGACTCAACCACTGTGCCACCAGGGAAGCCCTAAATGTTTTTTTTAAAGCTTGCGTACATCGTGGCTCATTTTTTCTGCTGTAAAGTTCTACGGGTTTTGACATTACATAGTGTCAGGTATCTACTATCACAGAACCATCAGGGATAGCCTCCCCACCCACAAAATGCCCTGTGCCCTCATCTGTTATATCCTCTTCTCCACCCCAAACCCTGGCAACCATGGATTTTTTTTACTGTTTCCGAAGTTTTGCTTTTCCCAAAATGTCGTAAAAATGTATGGAGTCTTTTCACACTGGCTTCTTTCACTTGGTAAACATGCACTAAGATTCTTCCATATTTTTGTCCTGGATCAATAGCACCTGACTTTTTTTTTTTTTTGCGGTATGCGGGCCTCTCACTGTTGTGGCCTCTCCCGTTGCGGGGCACAGGCTCCGGACGCGCAGGCTCAGCGGCCATGGCTCACGGGCCCAGCCACTCCGCGGCATGTGGGATCTTCCCGGACTGGGGCACGAACCCGCGTCCCCTGCATCGGCAGGTGGACTCCCAACCACTGCGCCACTAGGGAAGCCCGCATCTGCCTTTTTATCACTGAATAGTAGTCAATCGTCTGGATATTCCACAGCTTGTTTATCCATTCCCCTATTGAAGGACATCTTGGTTGTTTCCAGATTTTGGTAATTATGAATAAAGGTGCTATAAACATTTTTGTGGAGACTTTTGTGTGAACGTAAAGGTTTTAGATCCATCGGGCAAAAATCCTAGGAGCATAACCTCTGGATTGTATGGTAAGATTGTGTTTATCTTTGTAAGAAACAGCCAAATTGTTTTCCAAAGCGGCTGAACCGTTCTGCATTCCTGCCAGCAATGAAAGAGAATTTCTGTTGCTCCACATCCTCGCCAGAATTTGGTGTTGTCAGTGTTTTAAAATTTTAGTCATTTGTTAGATGTTAGTGGTCTCTCAATGTGGTCTTAATTTGCATTTTCCTGATGAATCATGATGTTGAGCATCTCTTTATGTGTTTATCGGTCTATTTTATATCTTCTTTTGTGAAGCATATATTCTAATCTTTTGCCCATTTTTACTGAGTTGTTGGTCTTTTTTATTATTATTGGGTGGTAAGAGTTCTTTATCCTGTATACTAATAATTTATCAGATGCATATATTGCAAATACTTTCACTCTATAACTTGCCTTTTCTTTTTCTTTTCTTTTCTTTTTTTTTTTTTTTTTTTGGCAGTGCTGCATGGCATGCAGGATCTTAATTCCCTGAGCAGGGAATCTAACCTGCGCCCCCTGCAGTGGAAGCCCTGAGTCTTAACCACTGGACCACCAGGGAATTCTCCCATTTTTCCGTTTATAATTAGTGGGTTTTTAAAAAAATTAATTAATTTATTTATTTTTGGCTGTGTTGGATCTTCGTTGCTGCACATGGGCTTTCTCTAGTTGTGGCCAGTGGGGGCTACTCTTCGTTGTGGTGCGTGGGCTTCTGATTTCAGTGGCTTCTCTTGTTGCGGAGCACCAGCTCTAGGCGTGCAGGCTTCAGTAGTTGTGGCACATGGGCTCAGCAGTTGTGGTGCACGGGCTTAGTTGCTCCGTGGCATGTGGGATCTTCCCGGACCCGTGTCCCCTGCATTGGCAGGCGGATTCTCAACCACTGTGCCACCAGGGATGTCCCTCACTAGTGTTTTTTGCATCCTATTGTAAAGTCATCAAGATTTTCTCCTATGTTTTTTTCCAGAAGTTCTATGGTTCTAACTTTTACATTCATATCTATGATTAATTTAAAGCTGATTTTTGTGAATGGTGTGAGGTAAGAGTTCATTTTTTCCCTCAAAGATATCCAGCTGTTTCAGCACCATTTGTTGAAAAGACTTTCTTTATTGAATTGTCTTGAAACTTGTGTCAGAAATCAACTGACCATATGTGTGGGTCTATTTCTGACCTCCTCCTCCTGACCCACTGCCTATATATACATCCTCCTGCTCTCACCACCCCCTTGATGACTTCAGCTTTATATTAAGTCTTGAAATGAAGCGGTGTGCATCCTCCACCTTGTTTTTTTGTTTTTTGTTTTTTTTTGCGGTACACGGGCCTCTCACTGTTGTGGCCTCTCCCGTTGCAGAGCATAGGCTCCAGATGCGCAGGCTCAGCGGCCATGGGTCCCGGGCCCAGCCGCTCTGCGGCATGTGGGATCTTCCCAGACCGGGGCACGAACCCGCATCCTCTGCATCGGCAGGCAGACTCCCAACCACTGCGCCACCAGGGAAGCCCCACCTTGTTCTTTTTTTCTTAAAATTGATTTGGCCAGTCTAAGTCCTTTTCATTCCATATCCATTTTAGAATCAGGTTGTCGTTTTCAACAAACAAAAGCCTCCTGTGATTTTGATTAGGACCTGCATTAAATCTACAGTTCAATTTGAGAAGAACTGACGTCTTCACAACACTGTCTTCCAAATTATGAACACTTTCTATCCCTCCATCTATTTAGGTCTTCTTTCACTTCTCTCAGTAAGATTTTAGAGTTTTCAGTTGAGGGGTGGTACATAGATTTTATTCAGTTTATTCTTAGGTATTTGATGTTTGGGGCTATCCTGGTAAATGATCTTGTTCTTTTCACTTTCCAGTCGCTCATTGCTAGTTAGAGAAATAGTAACAACTGATTTTTGCATCTGCCCTGGCATCCTGCGATCTTGCTAATTCACCTGTTAATTCCAGAAGCAGGTGTTCTACATGCATGACCAGATCTGTGAATAAGGAATGTTTTAATTTTATTCTTTCAGATGTATTTGCCTTTAATTTAATTATTATTTTTGTCTTTTTGTACTTGCTAGCATCTCCTGTGTGATAATTCAACAGACTGAACAGGAGTGATGAGAATAGTACACTATCTTAGGGGGAAAGCTCTCTGTCTTTCATCATTCAGTGTGGTCAGCTGTGGGTTTTTCATAGATATTTTTATCAGGTTCAGGAATTTCCCTTCTATTTTTATTTTGATATGAGGTTTTTTAAAAATCATAAATAGGTATTGAATTTTGTCAAATAATTTTTCTGCCTCATTGAGAAGACCTTGTGTTCTTCCCCTTTACTCTGTTATCACGGTGAATTACAGCGATTGATTGTTGAGTGTTCTTTTTAAAAATAAACTTATTTATTTATTTATGGCTGCATTGGGTCTTCGTTTTTGCACGCAGACTTTCTCTAGTTGCGGCGAGCAGGGGCTACTCTTTGTCACGGTGCACAGGCTTCTCATTGCGGTGGCTTCTCTTGTTGCAGAGCACGGCCTTCAGTAGTTGTGGCATGTGGGCTCAGTAGTTGTGGCTCGCAGGCTCAGTAGTTGTGGCGCAGGGGCTTAGTTGCTCCGTGGCATGTGGGATCTTCCTGGGCCAGGGCTTGAACCTGTGTCCCCCGCATTGGCAGGCAGATTCTTAACCACTGTGCCACCAGGGAGGTGCCAATTGTTGAGTGTTAAACCAATCTTGTATTCCTGGGTTAAACCCCACTTTTTCATGATTCTTTTATATATTTTTGATTTGGTCTGCTAGTATGTTAAGTGTTTCTGAATCTGTGTTTTTGAGTGACATTCATTTGTATACAGTATTCTTGTAGTATCTTTGCCAACTTTTGGTGTCAGGGTTTGTGATTTTTCTCTTTTTTTTTTGACCAGTTTTGTTAGTTTGCTAGAGCTGCCATAGCAGATTACTACAGACCAGGGGGGCTTAACCAATAAACATTTATTTTCTCACAATTCTGGAGGCTAATAGTCTGAGATCAAGGTGCCGGCAGGGTTGTTTCTCCTGAGGCCTCTCTCCTAGGCCGTTTCCTCCCTGGGTCCTCACAAGGTTGCCCTTTGTGTGTGTGTCTGTGTCTTCATCTCTTCTCATAAGGACACCAGTCATGTGGTAGATTAGGGCCCATTCACATGACCTCGTTTTAACTTAATTACCTCTTTAAAGACCCCCATTTCCAAATACAATCACATTCTGAGGTACTGGGGGTTAGGACTTCAACACACGAATTTTGGGGGGGGACACAATTCGGCCCATAACACCCAGTGCAGCTAAAGTTTTATCAAAGTTATTGAAGTTCTCAAAGAACTAGCTTTTGCTTTCATTGATTTTTCTCTCCTGCATATTCACTTTCTATATCATTTTTATTGTTTTTTTCTATTTTCTTTGTCCTTCCTTCTATTTTGGGTTTAATCTTCTCTTTTCTAGGTCTTAACCACAGAAGCATAGATCATGGATTTGGGGCCTTCTTTTTTTATATAAACATTTAAAACTATGTATACCTTCTAATCGCTGTTTTAGCTGCATCCCCAAAATGTTGATATATTGTGTTTTTTCTTCTCTGTGATTTAGTTTGGATAGTGTCTATTGTTGTGTCCTCCAGCTCTTTGGTATTCAGTTTTGCTTGTCTATCTATCTGCTGTTAAGTCCATGTGGTTCATTCTTAATTTCAGGTATTGTATTGTTCAGCTTTAGAAGTTCCATTTGGCTTCTTTTAGATCATCTCTTTCTCTTTATTAGGTTTGTGTTTTGTTTTACGTTTGTGAACAAATATGTGATATCTCTTTTAAAATCCTTGTCTGCTAATTCCAGCGTCTCTCTCATATCTGGGCCTGTTTCTATTGACTGATTTTTCCCTGGTATGGGTCACATTTGCCTGCTTCTACATGTCCAGTAGTTTTTCATCAAATGTTGGACGTTGTAAGTGTTATATTGTTGAGCCTCTGGATTTTATTGTCCTTTTTGTAGAGTGTTGAAGTTTGTTCTCACAGGAGGTCAACTTACTTGCAGAGAAGTTTGATCTTTTTGAGGCAATTTTAAAGCTTTGTTAGACTGAGTCTAGATTAGCCTTTGATTCTGGTTTAGCTCTGCTACTAGTATGACTCTTACGGAATCTCCATGAAATGCCCTGAGTGCTTAATGAGGTCTGTTGGGAACCCAAATGTCTCTGAGCTCTGGGAATTGTTCAGCTTCACACCTCTCCAGGAGTTGTTCTTTGCTGAGTCTCATGGGGTTTCCTGTACATGTGCACAGTTTAACATTCATAATTAAGGGGACCTCTGTATAGATTTCCAGAGCCCATTGTCTGCACAGCTACCTCCTTAGGCACTCTGCTTTGCAAATCCCAGCCGTTTCAGCAGCTCTAAACTCCAGTCTCTGTGTCAGCTCACAAGACCTCTGTGTTCTGTACCTCAGCCCAGAAACTACCTCCAGACAGAAAGCCAAGGTAATCGTAGGGCTCACATCTGATGTTTCCCTTCTCTTAGGAATCACAGTCCTGGGCTGCCTATTGTCCAATGTCTAAAAACAGTGGCCTCATGTTTTTTCTTTCCAGTTTTCTAATTGTTAATGTCAGGAGGGCTAATTCCATACCAATTATCCCATGATGGACAGAAGTAGAAGTCCCTCCTATACTTTGTAATGTATATATTGACATCTTTTTATGCATAAAGTTATATTTTTCCATGACCTGATTTTTCTTTTCTTTTTTTTGGCTGTGCTGTGTGGCATGTGGGATGTTAGTTCCCAACCAGGGATCAAACCCAGGCCCCCTGCAGTGGAAGCATGGAGTCTTAACCACTGGACCACCAGGGAAGTGCCTGATTTTTCTTTTACTGACATGTTAGTGACGTCTTTCCATGTCAATACATTTAAATGTACCTTCCTCACAGCTACATAGTATTCTGCTATGGAAATTTACCATCAGTTAACTACCTCTCTACTGATGGTTACTGAGGTGGCTTTAAATTTATTCCTAATTCACATAACACAGTGACAGCCTTTCTTATTTATGCATCTTTGTGAACTTGTCTGGAAATGCTCACTTTTGCAAACCTCTCAGCCAACCAACCTTGAGCTTTCTTCAAGAGCATTTGCTTTTTAAGACTCTTCCTAATTTTCATGGGGAAATTTCTGTTTAAATGTGGAGACTCTTCCAAACCTTTCTGCCAACTAAATACAAATCGGGCAGGCCCATGCAACTGGTTTCTTGCTTTCAGTAAATAATACTTCATCAGACTTTGCCAAGACAACCACAGGCCCATCCTGCTCTTTTTATTTGCCATTTTAACCCAAGCATCTACCCAGATTATTAAATCTTCTTTGTAGGGATGGCTGGGCCAGGATTCACATACTCTCCCCATTGGAAAAGGTGGCTGCTGCCACGGGTTGTGGTCATAATCCTCCCTGTTGTGATGACACAGGTGTTAGCGCTTCCCCACCATTCCTACCACCATCCTGGAGAGAGATTACCTAACGTGAAAGCACTGGGCCTAACCCTAACCCCAATGCATAGTGGCTAATGGGGGGGGCGTGGATGATGGGAGGTCACCCCAACAGGCAGGAAGCAGTGAAGCCAGGGGTAGGGGCACGGCTTCAAAGCCAGCCTGAGGGCCTGAATCCTGGCTCTGCCACGCGACAGCTGTGGGATCTTAGATGGGTTCCTCGGCCTCTCTGAGCCTCAGTCTCAGTAGTAACATTGGAGCACCTACCTTGTGGGGGTTGCAGGGACTATTGTGTGAACCTGTGTAAGTGCTATTATCCTCCTCACCACCTCCGCCTTCTGATGAAAAATAGACTGCAAGTTGCTACTGCCTGCCCCGAGTCAGCAACGTTTATTAAGCACCCACTGTATGCCAGGTGCGGTTCAAGCAGATCCTTGAACTTGGGTAATGCCTGCTGCAGGCCGGGGGGCAGGGGGATGACTCCATGGCGGAGGGAATGCCTGTGCAGGCAGAACCTCCCCGGAAGGTGGGCAGGAGAGGGCCTTCCAGTGCACAGGAGGGCCGAGAACTTTCTGGGCAGAAGGAACTCTATGTGCAAGAATGCCAGGGTGGGGAATTCCCTGGTGGTCCAGCGGTTAGGGCTCTGCGCTTCCACTGTAGGGGGCACGGGTTCGATCCCTGGTCAGGGAACTAAGATCTCACAAGCCTGGAGGCATGGCCAAAAAAGAATGCCAGGGTGGACAGCTGACCACAGAGTTGGCCAGCAGCCCCCAGGGAATGGGGACCTGCAAGGCCTGGGCCAGGACTCCACCCCAGGGCTCTGACCCCAAATCCAGGCTCCACCCGCTGTCCCTTGTCAGGAAAAGAAAACCATGTAGCCACGGGGTCCCGTCCCTTCTGTCCTCTTCCGTTTTCATAACCCACTCATCGAGGATGCCGGGCTCTGTCTATGCGGTCTGCTGCTTTTGGTGGTGGGCGGGTCTTCTCTTTGTGTAACCAACTGCCCCAAAACTCAGAGTCTTAAAACAACCATATCCGAGGGTCAGGAATCGGCCTCCCCGGGTGGTCCTGGCTCAGGGTCTCCCACAAGGTTGTGGTCAGGCTGTGGGCTGGGCCCATGGTATCTGAAAACTCAACGGGGACCGGCTCACGTGACTGTTGGCAGGAGACCTGTGTTCCGTGCCGAAAGGAGGAGGTGATGGAGAGAGCCGCGGTCTCACAAGCTGCTCTCAGAAGTGCCATGGCTCCACCCTCCTCTGCTGGCCACCAGATCTGCCCTGGCCCAGTGTGGGAGAGGATGGGGGCTTGAGGACCAGGAGGCGGGGCCACTGGGCCACCTTGGAGGCGGTCACCACAGTTGGCTGCTGTTGCGTGTCTGCCTATCTATGTGTTTGGGTTTTTGTTTTTTCTTTCTTTTGGCCTCACCTCGTGGCTTGTGGGATCTTAGTTCCCTGACCAGGGATCGAACCCAGGCCCCCCCGGCAGTGGAAACAGGGAGTCCTAACCACTGGACTGCCAGGGAATCCCCTATGTGTTTGTTTTAAAAGCTAATTAGCCAGTTTTATTCTTAAGACACCTCAAGTCCATCTGAAGCAGGTTAATGCTCTCCTACTGGCATTATTCCAGAATCCTTTCTTGGGAGGTCCTATGGGCTCAGATGGCCTCAGCCTGTCCAGTGTAGGCAAAGAATTACCTTGGATTCCTTCTCCAGACTTCTTTTTGCTGAAAACACTCATTTGCTGCAAATAAATCCCTTTTTGTGATGCTCACAGATCTTGCCTGTCTTGGTGATTTAGGCAAAGAAGTAATCCAAACTGTCCCTGCAGCTTTGTCAGGCCCAAGGAGGGGTCCACACCCCCACCCCTACTCCAGCCCCAAGACCGCCTATCTCCCTGGGAGGCATGGATGAGAGAGGCCCGGTCCAGGAGTGCCGCCTGACAGGGGTCTCCTGGACTTTATGGGTGCCCACAGCTATGCAGAAATGAACCAGCTGCCAAGGACAGCACCAGCTCTGATGTCACTGCACGGGGAGTGGCCCAGAGCCAAACTGAGAAGCGTCCAGGAGAAGGGGGCGGGGCCTTCAGCACAGGGGACCCATTACATCAGCCATCCAGGGTCAGGAGATGACTTGTCCGCTTTTTGCCCCACATGGCCCCTGTGGAAATCAAACAAGCAGTCTTGCCCATTTTTAAAGATAAATTAAATGCATCAATATAGAACGTCAGGCAGCAACATGGAAGGGAGAGGGTAGAGAGGTGGATGGAGTTGTGTGATTTACCGGCTCTTTAATAAGCATTTCTGGGGCTGCTCTGGCAGCCTCCCACCGACCACACAGTGCCCGAGGGCCCCTTCACTGAAGCTGTGAACAGAGCCAACCCCTGGTCTTGGCACCCACTGGCCAGGCCAGAGACGTGTGTGTTCTCTCAGCTGGTGTCTGGGAACATCGAATACAAACTGCATTGGGGAAGAGATGAGAAGGAGCAAGGGGCGGGCAGGCGGGGGGCCATCCTGGCCGGGGAAGGTCTCACCAGCTACCTTGGGGCCAGGCCCGGCTCTCCTGTGTGGTTACACTTTGGGAGCCTTAGCACAGCTGAGTGCCTGTTGGAGCTGGAGCAGAGCGGGCCCCCGCTGGCTGTGCTCTCCGGTGTCCTCAGTGAACCTGCAAGGGCCCTTCGAGAGCTTCTGCCCTCCCTTCTCCTCTCTCCCACCATGGGCACCTTTTCCTCGCATCCCACCAACACCAGCTACAACCACCCAGAAAATGTTTGCCAGTCTGGTAGGTGACAAACGACACCTCCTGGCGCCTGACTGACTTTTGGAGGGCTACAGCATCTTTTCATTTGTTTGGGGCCGTCGTGGAATGTCTTATCGTAACTGTTGCCTATTTTCTATTGAAGTACTGCTGTTGTTCCTTGATGGTTAATGAAGACCCTCTGCTGTGTGGAGAATGTTAATGTTACTCTGTGTATGTTATACACAGTGGCCTGGCCTATTGCCACGGCACTGGCTCTGGTGTGTAGCTGGGAGGAGGGTCGACCTTGATCTGAAAGGTGGTCTGCAGACTTTCTGGGTTTATATTCACTACTTTATTGTCAACAAATACTTAGAGAGGGCCTCCTGGGAGCCAAGCAGGATACAGCCGGAAACGCAACGGGCAGAAAAAACTCACATCCTAGTGGGGTGGTGGTGTGTGTGTGGGGAAACAGACTCTTAAAACAAGAAAACTGCAGTGCATTGGAGGGGATGCTAGCTGCAGGGAAGCAAAGCTGGGGGACTGGGGAGGGGGTGAAACTTTAAGGGAGGTTAGAGGAGGCCCCTCTGAGAAGACAACATTTGAACAAAGGAGGAGATGGCGGGCAAAAGAACAGTCCCCAGAGAGATGGACAGTGCAAATGCCCTGGGATAAGCGCAGGCCTGGGTGTATTCCAGGAACTACAGGGAGGTCAGTGCATCTGGAGGCCTAAGAGTCTGGGGTCGTGAGATGCTGGTGGACAAAGCAGGGAGTTCAGATTAGGCAGGGCCTGTGGGTTCTCTCAGTGGTGCGTGGGCGGGCTGTCAATCCTCTGCAGGGCAGTACAGGCAACAAAATAGCATTCCCAGTTTGCGTGAGGCCACTGAGGCTGGGAGCAGAGTGACTTACAGAGGTTTACAGAGACAGAGGCAAAGCCCCGCCCAGCCCTGAGTCCACAGGCCCCTCTGAGGACCTCCTGGTCTGCTCTGCCCTCCTCCTCTCTGGGAGTTGGGGTTTCTGATCCGTACCCAGGCAGCTCTTGGGGAGCAAAGGCCCAGGCCTGGTGACAGGAAGGGTAGGGAGATGGGGGTGATGGATTTCCCCAGTCACACGTCCCTACAGCTGGGGGAGGGGGCATTATGCACAGGGCCGAGGGGCTGCCTGCCCTGCTACCCATGTCCTTCTCCACAGGGCTCCCCAACCAAGCTGGGTTCCCCGGAAGGAGTGGGGCAGGGCACATGCTCGCCAGCCCTCTCACTCAGCCCATTCTCCTTTCTGGAGGCGCCACTGGCCTGGAGGGCCCCCTGTGGTCTGCCCTGGGGCCTCATTCTCAATCATCTGGGACCAGGTCACACGCGAGGGCCTGAGGTCGCCGGTCCCAGCAGCCTTTGTGCAGAGCCCCGCCCTGGCCACCTGGGCTGGCCTGAGGCGGAAGCAGTGGCGCCCTCCGCCCCGAGACCTAGCTTGCCCGACGGGTGGAGAGGGGGCGGGGGCCCGCGAGGGGCCAGGCTCCCAAGGGAAGGGACAAGATCCTGTCCAGGAAGTGCCCTGTTTCCCGAGGGCCCTTCAGAACCCCTGATAAGTTATCTTCACAGAAGGGGA
This sequence comes from Grampus griseus, assembly GCF_964374135.1. Lineage (NCBI taxonomy): Eukaryota > Metazoa > Chordata > Mammalia > Artiodactyla > Delphinidae > Grampus > Grampus griseus. The sequence continues at coordinate 11,686,404 of NC_139014.1, read as the reverse complement.
GGGGGTCGCGGCCGCCCTTGATTCTACTAGTTATTCCCTGAATCAGAGCTGACTTAACGAAAATTCTCCTGAAGCTTTTTCTCTTAACCTTACCGCTCGGCTGCGGGGCTGGGGGGAGGGAAGGGAGGCGAGCGGAGGGAGGGGAGGAAAAGAGGGAGGGGAGAAGGGGGGAAAGGGCGGGAGAGGCGGAAAGGACCTGGAAGGAATGGGAGGGGGAGGGGAAGGGGGAGGAAGGAGGGGAAGCAAAACGCGGGGGTGGGGGCAAGCCCGCCCTGAAGTCGAGGTGGGGGAGTGGTGGGACGCGATCCGCCACCAAGAGCCCCCGCCACCCCCAGGTGCCGCCTACCCGCGCCCGCCCGCAGGACTGACAGGGGCCCCCCGCCGCTGCGGCCTCGCAGGCCCGGGGGCTCCTTTGTCTCTGGATAAAGGGACACCTCTCGCAGCCAGATGTCGCCCACGGGCTCTGAGGGGGCCATCTCATAAATTCTGCGTCTCCCTTTTGTACTGAAGCGTTTATTCTTTTACAGTAACGACAGTTCTGCAGCAAAAGAGGCTTCCACCTCCCGGTCCTGGTTAGAGGGTCCGGGGGATGCGTGGCCCACGGAAGGGGAAGGGAGCCCGACTCTCGGTCAGGGCGGGGGCCTCCATACGGCCGGGGAGGGGCGACGCATCTGCAAGACTCCCTGCCCGCGCCCCCCAGGTCTAAAGCCGGGAGGAAAAACTGGTTAACACGCGGCGCGAGGACCCTAAGATAGCGACCCCCGAGAGGCGGGGGCGGGGCCGCGCTCAGGGCCCAGTGCGCACGCGCCCGCTGCCGCCCGCCAGCCTCGTCCGCACTGGGCGAGCCGGGCCGCCGTCCCCGTGATTGGCTCGGGCGGCCGCGCTCTCCGCCAATGGGCGCGCGGCTCCCGGAGCTCGGCCGTAGAAGAGATGGCGGCGGGGGCGGGCAGGGGGTTCAGCCTGGCGCCACCTTCCCGGGTTCTCGGGTCTCTCCTTAACCTTTCTCCGCCGCCCTTCAGTAAGGGAAACGAGGCTGCGAGCGAGCTCTCGATCCTGGTCGCCTCCAAAGGTCGCCTCTCCTTTGCACAGAACTGCAGTCTGCCGGATGTGAAGACCCCGTCCCAACCCACGCTGGCAGCGGGTTGCCCTCAGCCTTAGAAAATTAGCAAACGAGCCTACACTTGTAAAAACCGACAGTATCACCCAAAGTTAGCCGTGGTCTTCTCTAGGTGGTGGGGTTGGAGATGAATACAAAGTGTTTTTCTTCTTTGTAGTTTGTAAGTTATTTTCAACAAATAGATATTTTGTAATGAAAACATTACTTAAAAAATTCATTTGTTTAATGATGAAAGTAACAAGTGTTGGTGAGATTGTAGAGAAATTCGAACCTTCATACAATGCTGGTGCAGCCTTACGGAAAACAATTTGGTCACCCTCAAAAAAATAAAGATAGATTTCCTTTCACTCCTAAGTACACACTCCTGAGCAGGGGCTGGAACAGATACTTGTAGGCCAGTGTTCCTTGTAACATTATTCACAATGGGGAAAATGTCCATAAACAGATGAATGGATAAACAAAATGTGGTCTATCCAGACTAAGGAATACTATTCAGCCATGACAAGGAATGAAGTTCCGCCATACACAGCAACATGGATGGACCTTGAAGACATTATGCTGCGTGACATAAGCCAGACATAAAAGCACAAATATTGTATCATTTCACTTATATGAAACATCTAAAATAGGCAAATTCATAGAGACAGATTAGAGGTTATGAGGTACGGGAGGAGGGAGGAATGGGAAGTTATTGCTTAATTGGTACAGAGTTTCTCTTTGGGATGATGAGAAAGCTCTGGAAATGGATAGCGGTGGTGGTTGCTGAACACTGTGAATGTATTTAATGCCACTGACCTGTACACTTGATAATGGTTTTATTCTTTTAATTATTATTTTAAAAATTAATTTATTTATTTCTTGCCGTGTTGGGTCTTTGTTGCTGTGCACGGGCTTTCTTTAGTGGCAGCGAGTGGGGGCTACTCTTCATTGGGGTACGCAGGCTTCTCATTGTGGTGGCTTCTCTTGTTGCTGAGCTCGGGCTCTAGCTGCGCGGGCTTCAGTAGTTTTGATGGGAAGAACTCTAGAGCGCAGGCTCAGTAGTTGTGGTGCAGGGGCTTAGTTGCTCCACGGCATGTGGGATCTTCCCCGACCAGGGCTCGAACCCGTGTCCCCTGCATTGACAGGAGGATTCTTAACCTCTGCACCACCAGGGAAGTCCTGATAATGGTTTTTAGTGTTTTGTTTTGTTTTTTTGCGGTACGCGGGCCTCTCACTGCCGTGGCCTCTCCCGTTGCGGAGTACAGGCTCCGGACGCGCTGGCTCACATAGCTCACGGGCCCAGCCGCTCTGAGGCATGTAGGATCTTTCCGGACCGGGGCACGAACCCGTGTCCCCTGCATCGGCAGGCGAACTCTCAACGACTGCGCCACCAGGAAAGCCCCTGATAATGGTTTTTAAATGACATATTTTGTTACACATGTTTACCACAATTTAAAAATTTAATATACCCAAACTATGTAATTGTACACTTTAAACGGGCGAATTGTATGGGGTGTGTGAGTTATATTGGAAACAGTGCTCACCGTCTCTTTGCTCCGAAAGTGCTCTGGGCCTAGGTGTGGCAGGATTTGAGTTCGGAGGTGTTGATTGTTCCTGGCTGGGCTAGGACCCGCTGCTTTATTAGGTGTGTGTGCTACTACTCTTCTCCACTCCACCTGGTGAGCTGCGAAGGGCAGAGTGCCTCATGGGGTAGCTCCCTTTTTAGTTACCAAGTTACCTGCGATCCAGTCAAGAATACTGGGCGCCGAGAGGGGCGGGGGCGCTGGGGTGCGGAGGGGCTCCTCAGGCTGGATCCGCGAGGGCCGCCAGCGTCCCCCGCAACCGGTGCGCTCCCTGAGCCGCCCGCTCTTCGGGTCCTTAGGTCGGCCGCCGTCCCGGCCGCAGCCGCTGGAGGGCGCCCCCGCACCACCCCTGCCGGCCGCCTGCTCCCCCGAGGAGAGCCCTTGAGGGCGCCGGAGATTGATCTCTTGGTTCACACGAGGATTGGTAGACCGAGGGTGGGAGCGGGCGGGCGGCGACTTCCCGCCCCGAGGCTGCACCGCAGCTGGCGAGGTCGGGGCCTAAAATGCAGCAAAGGCTCAGTGGAGGAAGCAAGCGCAGTTCCTTCCTTCCAGGGCCCCGTGCCTCCCTGTTAACTGCTCCTCTGCAAGCAAACCTGCACTAATCCCACCCTCCTGAGGGGGTGCCTGCCAGGAGGCCTGAACACTCACTTCCCTTAAGACAAGGCACTAGATGGCCAAGACCTGATATCCCTCTCGGGTTCCTGTGGCCCATCCTCAACACCTCCATGCCTCAGAACTCTATCCATGGGGGAGGTGACGGGGGTCTGAGTTTGGGGGTCCTCAGCAGGTGACATGCAAGCAAAAACCAGGAAATCGATTGCCACCTTCTCCCCCCCTCTCCTCCCCTGGCAGGACCCTTGGCTATAGCAGTTGGGCCCAGGATTCGGCCTGTGTCCCTGTGGCCTCGCCGGAAAAGGGCAGCATCCACACTGACAGCCCTGGCTAGGGGCTGTGGCAGCTGCAAGAGTCTCCTCTTCATCTCCCAGTGAATTAACCCTGGTCCCAGGCTAATTTATGGAAGTGGGACTCTCAGCCAGTCCCCGGCCCAGACACTGGTCAGTGCCCTTTCTCAGCCTCTGCCCCGTGAAAGTCTCCCAATGACCAACCCCTCTGTAGAAGTTTGCTGATGAGACACCGTCTATCTCAGGTGGCCCAGTAATGGTCATTTGACATCAAGGGTCAGATGTCTGGCTGTCCAGAGTGACAGTGAGATCATCACCACCGTGGCATTTGAAGAGCAGGGCAAACGTACTTTGGCGAGTGCCTGTACCAGGGTGGCAGCTGGGGGTGGGTGGGTCCTGGCCCAACTCACAGAAACCCTGCCCCTGCAACAGCAGCCGGAGGAGACAGCACCCACCCCAGGACTCTGGGGAAGGGCATTTGAGGAGATGGCTCTGCTGCCCTTGCTAGAGTTAGGGAATGGTGCAGCACTGGCAGGGGGACGCTCCAGCAGCTGCTTGGCCTCCCAAGCACTGGCCAGCCCTGGGTCAGCTGGGTCACAGAGCAGCCGGCTCCTAAATCATTCTGGGCCTGCCCAAGGGGAGGCTTCCGCTCCAGGTGGGTGACCAGCTGCCCTTGCTATCACCTCCAAAGTCTGTTTCCTCTTCCCTCTGCTGGCTCCTCCAACCTCCCTGGGCAGCCTCCTCTCTCTTGGGTAGAGCCTCCAGCTCCCAGAGGCCTCCATGTGAGAGCAACAAAATGCCATTGAAAGGAGCCTGTGGTGTTGGGGAGCTCTGGTGCCCCAAGGATCTGTAGGGCAGATGGCTGAGAAGCCCAGAGGGCCTACATCCTGGATGGAGAAATGGGCCAGTCCCTGCTGAGTTTCCTCCCTGTCACCCCCTCGTAACTTGCTCCAGCACCCCTGGCTGGCTTTTGCTTTTGCCCCATGACCCTCCCTCCCTGTGGTCTGCATAGAGGGTCCCTGCCCCCAAACAGCCAGAAAGGGGGTGTGTTCCACTTGCCTCTTCACCCTGAACCCTCACTGGCGAGATGCCCCTGAGATGGGCCGTGTTGCCCCCTTGCCTCTGCTCCTCTCTCCTTCCCATTCACTGGGCTCCCGGCCACCCCGATGGGGCCTGTTTCATTGATTCAATTTGTCCAACAGTGAAAAACAGTCCGCAGATGTCAGGCTCCCAGCACCCCACCCCCAGGGAGCCAGCAGACACCTGCCAAGGCCCTGAGGCTGGGAGTCCTTCCAGGGGCCACTATAGCCAGGCTGCGGGGAAGGCCTCTGACCCCCATGCTGCTTGCTAGGAGCTGGAGCGGGTGGCCCAGCACACCAGAGAAGAGGAGTCACAGTGGCTGAGGGACTGCTCCATTGATGGCATGAAGAGGCATTCTGACCCTGATCAGATTCGAATCTGTCTTCCTCAGGGAATTACATTTTTACAGACTCTTAGGTCCGGGGTGGTCTTGGAGGTGACTCCCATTTTGGTCAAGCTGCTGTCCCTGAGCCACCATCAGGGCTCCATCTTCTCCATCAACACTGGTTTGGGGGCTTTTCCAGGTTAATGGGGGTTGGGAAGGGTGCTGAGGAATCCCTGGGGCCTGACCTCCTCCCTTGCAAGGGCCTGTTCCTCCTGTCATTCAGTGGTCTCCTTGGTTACCGCCTCATGGAAGGAAAGGGGCTGAGACTCCGGGCTCCCAGGGGTCGGTGCGGGACCCTGAGCAGGAGGGGGCCTCAGGCCCCAGTCTAGAGATCGGGGCCCTGTGTCCACAGCCCGGGCAGCAACGCAGCCTGGCTGCCTCCAGAGATTTGTATGTGGCCACCATCTCACTGGGAATTGCCTCCAGGCACTTTCTGGGGGAAGGTGTTGGGCTGGGTGGAAAAGGGACCAGACCTGAACCTCTGACCCCCAGCCCAGCCCAGGGCCCTCTCTCCCTGCAAGGGCCCCTGGCTCCTGGGGCCACCACTTTCCACCCCAGAGGGAGGCCACTGTGAAGTGATGGAAGAGGGAGGATGATTTAGGGAGAGTTTGCACAGCTGGCCAGGCTGAGGCAGGGTCTTCTGCCCCATCCCCCACCCAGCCCCTCTGATTAGGAAAGGACTGTCACTCTGAATACAGTCTCAAGTTAGCAACATCCGGACACTTCGTCTCCTCTCCTCGACCATCTTCCCCTCAGAAAAAATCAGAGACTTTCTATCACTCACTGGGTACATTTTAGCGAGAGCCTGAGCTCTTTTTTTTTTTTTTTTTTAAATTATTTATTTATTTTTGGCTGTGTTGGGTCTTTCTCAACTAGGGCTTTCTCTAGTTGCAGCATGCGGGGGCCACTTTTCATCGCGGTGCGCGGGCTTCTCACTATCGCGGCCTCTCTTGTTGTGGGCTCCAGACGCGCAGGCTCAGTAGTTGTGGCTCAGGGGCCTAGTTGCTCCGCGGCATGTGGGATCTTCCCAGACCAGGGCTCGAACCCGTGTCCCCTGCATTGGCAAGCAGATTCTCAACCACTGTGCCACCAGGGAAGCCCCTAGCTCATTTTTTATGGGCTCTCCTTGTCCACAAGTCCTCTGAGACAGAGAGAAAGCAAGGGTAAGGGAACCGAGGGACAGAACTGAAAGGGCTTGTCCAAGGTCACCCCTGGGCAGGCCGCGTTTCAGGCGGCTGGTTCTTTCTCCTGTGTATGAGCAAGTTGTGGGTGGGGAGGGGGCTGAAGGGGGGCCGTCCCCCGGAGCGGTCAGCTAGGAAGGGCCTCGGCTGCTGCCTGCAGCCCCCCGGCAGCACCCGACGGCCCCAACCCCGGCTCTGGGGTGGGGGCACCCGCGGCGTGCAGCCCAAGCGGCAGGGGACCCCGAGGCGGGGCTCGTGGTGCCGCGGAGGAAAGAACAAAAGGAAGCCCCGCCCCTCCCTGGCCCGCTCCCCTCAGCCAATTGGCGAGGCAGCTGCTGACAACGCCCTCTGATTGGCTGCTCTTCGGCCAATCGGGCGCCGGGGTCGCGAGCCCGTACGGCCCCACGTGGGGCGCAGTGCCCGGCGGTTCTCTGGCCGAGATGGGCGGGGCGCGTACACTTTGGTGCGACGGGGAGATAGGAGAGAGCGACCCGATCCCTCGCACCGCGCCGCGCCGGGGACCCCCGCCCCGAGGACCCCCGGTCGTCCCCGAGGGTCCCCGAGTGCCCTTTGTGCGCAAAGCCCTGTGCCATCTTCTGGGTCATCTGCTGTGCGGGGCCGGGGTCGTGGCTGCTCCCTTTGCACACGTGAAGTGACAGCCTCAAAGCCACCCAGCCTGTTAGGGTGAAGGCCCCTGGAGACCCGGTTCCCGATGCCGCTGCTCGGCCGCGGGCCCTCGTCTTCCCTGGGGGCTTGGGCACAGGGCTTCTCCACTCACCCACCGCTGTATCCTGCCCCCTGCCCTCAGGAGATGAGGAAGGAAGGGGCGTTCCATCTGGGCTTGGCCGTGGAGGCTGAAGCGGGTCGGGTGGAAGGAAGGAAGAGGCAATCTGCTGTTGGTGGTGGCGGGACCAGGTGGGATCAATTCTTTCATTCATTGAGTCAGTTATTGACACCTCCTGCTGTTATCCTGGGGACACAAACAGCGGTGGCCCCAGGGGAGGCTTGGAGGCTAACCTCCCCCTAGTTTCCATTAGTCTCCCCTCTGAGCTACTCCAAGTGGAACATACAAAAGTGTTCTTTATGGGCAATTGACGTGGTCTTAGTCTTACATTTTTATGGCACCCTCAGACAGGGTATTTGAGGAGAGTTGAATAAATGGAAAATGAATGAATTAAAGGAGAGGTGGTGCAGCCCAGGGCCAGCAACAAAGGGGAGCTATTACCGCTTTGAACTGAAGGGTAGCTGTAGCCATAGGAGAGGCCCATCCAGCATGAGTCCTGACCTTGGAAGGAGGGACACAGCAACCTGGTTGGGAGGAGCCTGGTGATATATATACCGACCTCACTTTCCTCCTGCCTGCTCCTCTCATCTGCAGGCTCCTTTTTGGCTGAATTCCTATTAACACTGTGCCCACAGGTCAGCCTCAAGCCACAAGGTAGGGCAGCTGGGGCAGAGAAATGAGGAGGTGTCCAGCACCTGTTCTGAAGTGTGAATAAAAGCATCTTAGAAACATTGCTGTTTTGTAGGCAGTGACATAGGATGTAAGTGAAACCCCTGTGTAATCCTGTGCAGAGGTAGTTGAGAAATGAAGGGGCCAGTGTTGGGCTGAGCCCCTCCCTCCCTGGTGCAGAACCATTCCAAGCCTTTCAGGAGTGGGAAGACAACATGCAAGTGGTGAGTTGAACACAGAGACAGAGCAGTGGATGTGGAGCATGCCTGTCAGTGCACGTGGGCCGTGCAGTTCAAGCGCCTCCTCCTCCTCCAGGAGCTCTCCCTGATGCTCCGTTTCCATAAGCAGTTGTCACAGGGCACTGTTGGGACCGTAAGTTCCAGGGGCAAGGACTGGTCTTGCTCACTGTTGTCTCCTCCTGGTGCCTGCACCCATCCACAGGTGCTCAGCACACACTGGAGATGGATGGCCCATGTGTTTTGCCTTGGCGAGGTCTGACAGGCTTCCCTCTGAGGCAGGGAGCGTTTATGCACTCAATACATCTTTTCAGGGGGCCTTTCTCTGCCAGGCCAGGTCTCAGCCCCAGGAGGCTCCAAGGAGGAAAGGATGTGTTCCAGGTGTGTTCATGGTCCAACAGATACAGCCAGAACAAATTCAGGATGAGGCGCCCCGAGCCAAGGACCCCTGGGAGGTTCGGGAGGGAGGGGACTCCTTGCAGAATGGAGATGAGGGAAGGAGGTGGCGCTTGAGGTGGCTTTGAAGGGCAGGTGGGAGTTGGAGCACTGGAGAAGGTGAAGAAAGGCACAGGGCACAGAGGTGAAACCTCGAGGTCCAAGGATGTGGCTCTGGGGAGTCTGGCTGTGTGCACACCCCACTACGTGGGAGTCAGGGGACCCGGACCAGGTACCCCCACCTTGGTTTCCCACCTTGGTTTCCCACCTGTCATATGGTCGTAATAACAGGATTATCAGGCAGGTTGAAAGAGAATCTACGTGATGTGCTTAGCAGTCTTGTACTTGGTAATTATGGGCTCAATAGATACACGTGCGCTGTCATTGTAAGCATTCGTTGTTGTCAGGGAGGTGGTGGGTTTGGTGGGATTCAAGGAGCCTGTATGGGGGGCAGTGAAGATGGCCCTCAGGGACAGCAAGGTTGCCTTGCATTCCTCCATCACATATGGCAGATGTCACTAATCCATCAGCCACTCTTTTCTGAGGAGCCCAGAGGTGGCCTCAGAATCCTTCTCAACACATTCTCCGGGCAGCCCTCTAATCAGCACATTCTCCGGGCAGCCCTCTAATCAATCGCAGCTGGCACATAAGATGACATAAGATGACCGATTTGCCATCCCTGACTTGGCCAAGATCAGAAGTTGGGATCTGATGGCCTGGAATCAGGAGTGCCAGTTTCAGACCTGGGTTCTCCCACTGTGTGGAAGGAAGCCAGGGCAGGTGGACGGGATACTGCTCAGGAGTGGGGAGGGTGTGTCCTTAAGAGCACGAGCACCTTCTGGCGTGCAGGGTCAGGATGTGCATGTGCCCTTGGCTCTGTCAGAACAGCCCCGACCCAAGGCCAGGGAGGCCAGTGTGGTGGTGCCTGTCAAGGTCAAAGAGAGAGAACGGATCGGAAGGAGCATGAGAGCACAGAAGCACACGGCTGCTGGGAGTGTGGGGCTTGGCTGGGGGACTGTGCAGAGTCCAGAGCCTCAGGGCGGGAGACCAGCGAGTCCTGAACAGAAGAGGGGATAGAGGAGGAGGAGGAATGAGGGCTGGTCTGGGGGGTTACAGTGACAAGACTGTCCTGTGGACCCATGTTCTGTGTCCCCAGACCATGCCTCCTCTTTTTAGAAATTCATCTATGGACTTCCCTGGTGGTCCAGTGGTTAAGACTCCGCACTTCCACTGCAGGGGCACGGGTTCGATCCCTGGTCTTGGAATTTCTGCATGCTGCGTGGTGTGGCCAAAAAAAGAAAATTAAAAATCAATCAGGGACTTCCCTGGTGGCGCAGTGGTTAAGAATCCTCCTGCCAATGTAGGGGACACGGGTTCGAGTCCTGGTCCGGGAGGATCCCACATGCTGCGGAGCAACTAAGCCCGTGCGCCACAACTACTGAGCCCACGCGCCACAAGTACTGAAGCCCTGGCGCCTAGAGCCCGTGCTCTGCAACAAGAGAAGCCACCACAGTGAGAAGCCAGCACACCGCAATGAAGAGTAGCCCCAGCTCGCCACAACTAGAGAAAGCCCACGTGCAGCGACGAAGACCCAACATAGCCCCAAATAAACAAATTTATTTTTAAAAAATCAATCAATCAATCAGTTCATCTAAAAATCCTGAGGTGAGAACACCAATCTCAGATTTACGGGTGGATGGACTTTCCATTTGTGTTCACCATGCAACCACCATCCCACCCAGATAACTGCCCACCAGAGGCTCCGTGGTGCCCCCTCTCATCCCAAACCCCAGAAGTGCCCCCTAGAGATAAGTTTTGCCTGATCTTTATATTCCTGTTAATGGAGCCACACCGCCTGTCCTGAGGCTGGCCTCGTTCCTTTCTCCCATGCTGGGTGTGTCCGTGCTGTGTTCTTTTGCACTGCCGGGTTGTATCCTGTTGTATGGGCATGCCAGTTTATTCGCCCAGTCTCCTGTTAATGGACATGCAAATAAATCTCCAAAGTTTGCAAACAGTGCTGCTGTGAACATTCTAGTGCACATCTTCTGAGTTTGTGCCTGGCAGCGGGGTTGCTGAGGAGGCAATATTTAACTTTAGTGGATGCCACCAGTTCTCTAAATGTCAGTCCTGACCGCCTCTCTTACCAGCGGTGTGGGTGATTTCTGGTAGCCCCACGCCTATGTCAGCACTTGAGATTGTCTGTCTTTTACTGTTAGCCATTGGGGTTTGGGGGAACATGTTCCACCTCCTCATCTTCCTAATGCCCCTGTAAATAGGATGCTTACCTGGGTGGGGGTGGTATTATCCCATTGATAGGACAGGAAGAGGGGGAGGGCCTGAGAAGTGAAGCCACACCACCAGTAAGCACTGGATCTGCTTCTGGAGTTCCAGTGTCAATTCTTTCCTCACCTCTGAAACCAGAACTCAGAAACTGAAATGTGGCTGGTGTGGATAGCTGGAAGGCCCTGGGGCTTGGAGATCCAGTGCAAGATCAGGACTGGTGCAGAGCAAGGAGAGCTGTGGAGGGAACTCTGGGCATTGGGGGAGGGAGGGCAAGGGAGGACGATGGGAAGCAGTAGGGGCTGTGGGTGCTGAGGAGTGGGGGTGGGGAGGACAGTGGTGTCAGCAGGGCAAGCACCCACCTGGTGCACACTTGTGCCCAGGCCCTGAGCTGGGCACAGGGACATAATGTTGAACCCACACAGGCAGGGGCCCTGCCCTCACATTAATGACAGTCCTGGGAAGCAGGCAATCAAGGAAATCCACAATAAATACATAATTACAGGCTGTGATGAGCGCTCTGTGCTGTGAGAGGGCCCGAACTGGTAGTGACGTCAGGACTGAGAATGAACCACATCAGAGATCACATTGCCCGAGGGACTCTTAAAAGAGGTGTCCCAGCAGAATGGGGGTGGGGGGTCTGGGAGGGAATGGCAGCAGGAGGTGGAAGTGGAAGTCCTCAGCACTGACAGAGAAGCAGCAAGAAAAGGAGAGCCCGAGAGATGGGTGGTGGAGTGAACAAGATCCAACACTCAGTGAGGATTAGATTTCATTTCCACAGAAACTCCAAAATAACAGTGACTTAAAACAATGGAGAGATTTCTTTCTCTTTCACATAAAGCCTCCAGGGCAGCTTTGGAGGCTCCAGAGTCATCCACAGTTCCTCCACAGAAGGAACCCAGGCTCCTTCTCCTTCTGTCTTGTTGCTCTACTGTTCTCAAATGTAGCTTCCTCCTCATGATCCAAGATGGCTGCTCAAGCTCCAGCCATCACATGTACATTCTAACCAGCAGGAAAGGAGAAAGGACAAAGAAGAGCACAGCCCCTATGTTAAGGACACATCCCATTGCACATGATGTTGCTGTTTACCCTCATTGCCCAGAACTCAGAATAGCTGCAAGGGAAGTTGGGAAATGTGATCTTGACTCTGGACAGCCAGGTGCCCAGTTACAAGTGTGGTTCTATTACTGAGGAAAAAGGGGAAGACAGATATTGGAGCAACACAGTCTCTGCCTCTTCTGGTAACTGGAAACGAGGAGATGATGCTGAAGACAAGAAATGACCAGTGGACTGTACCTCTGTTCCTCCCTGCAGATAGTGTCATTGTTTAGGCCCAGCAGCTCAGAGACCATGGGGTACACAGAGCATGCAGGAGTCTCCACCAATGAGCTGTCCTGTTGGCCTCACATTTCATCTCATTTTCACAGACAGGAGAAGCAGGTCTCAGGCAGGAAAGTGGCTTGTCCAAGGGTCCATAGCTGGGACACAGGCCAAGAGAAACAGACCCTGCTAAGAACTTTGCAAACTTCCACCCATCTGGTGAAGGGGGCTCAAGACCATGAAGCTCCCATCACTTCCTTCCCCGAGATGCCCAAGGCTGTCCCCCTACTCTTTAAGTAGGACACAGGAGTGGCCATAACCACCCCCCTTGCCCCCATCTTCCCAGAGCATAGGAGGCAAGGCAGGGACTGGAGGCAGGTGGCCAAGCTCTGGATGACTGATGTGCCCTTGGTGCTGGAGAGGAGCACAGGCAGAGAGGGGAGGACATGGGAGCTGCCCCTCTTAGTCCCAGCACACACCCCAACCCTGGCATTAGCCCCTCATTTGGGCTGGAGGGCGGTGTCCTCCCCCTGCCAGAACTGGGCTCTTCTTCCTTAGTCAGCAGACCATAGGGCTCCACGGAGGCCATGGGTTTTAGGCAGGAGCAGAGGCTCCAGTGGCTCCTGTTCCTTCAGGGCTTTCCTGGCCTCCTCTGTGTGCACCCTTCCTGTCCCATGACGGACAGCTGCTGGGTACACCTGCTTATGGCCAGGTGGGCTGGGGAGCACCCAGTTTATATTGAACAGTTGGGTTTCAAGTTCAACCCATTGTCCCGCAGTAGCAAATAAATATATGATGTCGGGTTAAATTTATTATTTATTTATTAAAAAAAAATTTTTTTTTTGACGGTGCCACGCGGTATGCAGGACCTTAGTTCCCTGACCGGGGATCCAACTTGTGCCCCCTGCAGTGGAAGCACGGAGTCTTAACCACTGGACCGCCAGGGAAGTCCCAGGATGTTGGGTTAAATTTAAATCTCAGACAAACATTGAATAATTTTTAGTATAAGTATACCCCTATTACTGCATGGACCATACTTCTACTAGAAGTTATTTGTTTATCTGAAAGTCGAATTAAACTGGGCGTCCTGTTTCTTATCCAGTGGCCAGATCAGGTCAGGGGTTGGTTCTGCAGGAGGCTGGTACCAAGCCAGGAGATAGAGGCTTCACCTGCGTTACCGTGGGCTCATGCACCCCACCTGGCTTTCGAAGCAGGGCTGTGCTTACATCTCCAGCTCACCTGAGAATCCCAGGATTAGACCCTGATTGGCTCAGCTTGGGTCACATACACACTTCCAAACCAACCACTGTGGCAGAAGCACCCTGATTGGCTAGGCTGAGGTTATATGACTAGAGCGTGGCCTGGCTGCCCGCGTGACCTCATATGTGCTGTGTGATGCAGTTCTCCCTGGTCGTCTGGGTGTGGACTGCAGAGGAGGCTCTTCCTGCTAGGCCAGGGGCTTCTGGGCCCCTGGGACAGTGGCCTTGGGCAGCCTCCAAGTGCTTTGGCTTTCAGCATGCACGGGTGGCCTCAGGAGGGACTCCCGTGGGGCTGGGGCGGCGTGGTTTCCCTGCTGATCCCACGGAATTTTTGGTGGCTTGAGCAGAGGCTGCCCTGGCGCTGTCCTGTCCTTGGCAGTGGGCTAGTGTCCCCTTCTTGCTGGGTCCCTCCACACCCACTTCCAGCCTGCGTCCAACGGGCACCCCAAGAAGGGAGACATTGCAGGAACCTTGGGGAGCCCCAGGGCCGGGATGCTTTGCCCAGGATCAGAGGGGTCGGCTGAAGGACCTGGTGGAGAAAAATATAATTGCCCTGTCAGTGTGGAGTCTCCTGACACTCCCCCTGCTCACCGGTGGCCCCCGAGTCTGTTTTTTATAAGTGAAAACAGATTTCCTGACAAGGGGCAAGATCTTAAACTTGTTCAAAAGCTCCCAAATAGGGACTTCCTTGGTTGCTCAGTGGTTAAGAATCCGCCTGCCAATGCAGGGGACACGGGTTCGAGCCCTAGGTCCAGGAAGATCCCACATGCCGTGGAGCAACTAAGCCCATGCGCCACAACTACTGAAGCCTGCGCGCCTAGAGCCTGTGCTCCGCAACAAGAGAAATCACTGCAATGAGAAGCCCGCGCACCGCAATGAAGAGTAGCCCCTGCTCGCCGCAACTAGAGAAAGCCCACACGCAGCAACGAAGACCCAACACAGCCAAATAAATAAATAAAATAAAAAGTACTCTGCCCTTAAAAAAAAAAAAAGGGTGGCTTTAACTTTCCCCTCTTAGCAAACCAAATTGTGAGGAGGCCTCTGGACCATTCCATCACTGCGGGTAGGACTGGGGAGCCTGAGGCTCCTGACTGCTGGGAACCTTGGGGCAGAGGGGCTGTGGGAGGCCTTGGGTTTAGCCCACCCCACTGCCGTCTGGAGCGCTTTTCCTCAGTGGAGCCCCAGTCTCCACTCCCAGGCTCAGGAAGAGCAGAGCTCCTGCTGGCCTCAGGGCTAGGCTACCCCAGAGCTGAGAACTCAGGCCTAGAGTTGTTCTCCGTGTCACTGTTTTCTGGGGTGATGCCAGTGGAAGATGGTTCCCACCCAGCAAACCCCTAGTCCTGCCGTCCCCTGAAAGCTGCTTCAGCTGTAATTTTTTTCTTCAGATTAAACCAGTTAAAGGAAGCAGCTGTGGATGCCCCTAGAAGCACTTCTGTCAGGGGCTGAGTTTCCTGGGAGAGGAGCTCCCCTCCCCCGCACCGGGTCCTTGACCTGGATTTCTCGGCCCTGCAGCTGCTCTGTGCTAAGGAGGGCCCTGCACAGCTTCTGAGTTCACTGGATGCCGTGGTTTCTGTGCCAGCCTTCTTCCCTGTTGAGCTCAAGCTCTTGGAGGGCGGGGATTTGGGGTAATGCCCTCGACGCTTCATTCTGGTGCCTGGCACAGGGCCCAGCACACAGTAGGTCTTCAGCACATACTTGTTGAAATAATAGATGGATGGATGGATGAGTGGACAGATGGAAACAAGTTGTGCTCTTGCCAGGAACAGATCACATCTGCGGGAGTCGAGAAATGATGTAGGCCATGTCCTTCTCTGACGGGCAGGATGGCTGATTCTAGGATGTTTGGAAAGGGCGGGAGGCGTTGGCTGTTCTCCCGCTAGGCCTGGGTATCACCAGGGGCCCCTGTCCTCCATCGAGGGAGTTGGGACTGGTGAAGTTTCTCCCCGAACAATAGTCATTGGCCCAGCAAGCGTAGGGTGCTGGGTCAGTCTCTTGCCTTTTCTTTCTGAAGATGGATGCAGTCTGCCTCCGGAGCCCCACAGTCAGATGGGAAACTCATTCGAGTAGGCCCCGCTGACCCTGAGCTGGGGTGGCTTGCGACGGAGAGCGCCTGAAAGCTCAGTTTAAGGAGAGGAAGGGGGCAAAGGATGCTGTCAGGGGAACTTGGAACCTAAGAAAATAAAAGCTTTGCCAAGCTCTGCAGCGGCATTAGGTGCCCACAGCTGTGTGGCAAGCTTGTTCCAAGCCCTTCTCTCGGTTCTGAGTTGCTCACTCTCGGTCAGCAAAGTAACAGGACAATTCTTCGACTGCTCTTCCGAGATGGCTGGTTCTAGACGCTGCTTCTTCCTCTTGGGGAGGGCCTTCTCCCCAGCCATCGAGATTCGAGTAGGCCGAAGACAAGTTGAAACGTGTCTGAACTTCAGAGCTGATGTAAGGCCCGGAGAGCTCTGGCTCCAGACTCGATTCCTTCAATATGGCACCAAACACAGAGGAGTAGTTTGGAGACCAGCCTGTCCTCTTTCTGCCTGAACTGGGCCCTCCCAGGTCTCGTGAGGGTGTGGGGCGGGGACAGGAACCTCTGAGGAGGGGGCGTTAAGACAGCAGAATGTGGAGTCAGGGAGCCGGACAACTCAGGGGCCTGCCCCTCCCAGGCTGTTCGGTTTATGGCCTTGGTTTCCATGTCCTGCAGCGGCCTCGCGCTGTGCTGGCCAGCCTATCTAGATGTGACCGAATCTGCCATGCCTTGAGTAACCGACCTGCTTCCTGTTCTCACCAGAGCTGGTCTGGGCTCCTGGTGAGGGGGGTGAAGGAAGGTGCCC
The DNA here is from genome assembly GCF_964374135.1 of Grampus griseus. Classification (NCBI taxonomy): domain Eukaryota; kingdom Metazoa; phylum Chordata; class Mammalia; order Artiodactyla; family Delphinidae; genus Grampus; species Grampus griseus. The sequence continues at coordinate 11,670,375 of NC_139014.1, read as the reverse complement.
CATGCTGTCCGTCAGGGCCCACACCACCGTCCAGCACCACAGCTCCCAGGGGGCTGGTCCCTGGCAGATCTGGTGGAGGCTGTCCCTGGGGCCTGGGCTGGCCTCAGAAGGACACAGAGTTTGACAAATGAGCAGCGCACCTGTCAGGCTGAGTTCTGGGAGCTGGAGCCTGGCGAAGGGGCAGCCGGTAGGTGGAAGGGGGCCAGGCAGGAAGGAGGAACATTGGCCCCCAGCCCAGTTTGCTGCTCAGAGCGCTCCCACCCTCGGTCCCTCTGCTCACCCCGTTTCTCTCCCTCGGGTCCTCTTTGTCCCAGAGCGCTGTTCCCAGCAGCCCCCACGCTCCTGCCATCTTCAGGGCTGGGCTGGGGGCTGCACGGGGGCCCTGGGGTCCCAGGATAGCGCGGAGGGAGGGAAGTGTGGCTTTGGGGACCCACCAGGCATCCCCTCTCACATAGGGCAGCAAGTGGATGCATATCTGACATCTAGATGGCTCCGTGAGTATTTGTTGGGGAGGGTAGGCAGTGCCCCCAGGGCAGCCAGAGGGGAGCCCCATCAACCCCCAGCCAAGCCCCTGGGGAGGCCGGGGGCTCCTTGGTGGAGTTGCTGGGGCAGCTTCCTGGGTGTTGAGGCATCCCCAAGTGGGGGAGAGCCAGGCCCCTGAGGCAGACAGTGGGTGGAATCCAGCTCCACTATGTCCAGCCCGGGGCCTGCGTGTGTCCCCACCCTGAGCCTTGTCACTGCCAGCCAGGAGGGCATAGAGGGGTGGCGTGGCAGACAGTGTGAGGCGCCCGGCCCAGGGCCCTGACGGTCACTCTCTTCCTACCTGGGCAGTGGCGTGTGGCCCACAGAAAGGGCTCTGCCCACATGTGGATCCAGAAATCCCTTGCTATCTCCCATGAACCTCACCCCGTTCCCATAAGCGGGCAAGCGTCAGGGACCCGGTTCACAGACTAGGACTCTGCGCTCCCACCGGCCACCTTGCCCAGGCCGCTTCCTCCCGTCCTTCTCTCCAGAGGCCCGAGTCACTCGGGCCTCTTCTCGCCCCTGCTAGTGGCACTCTGGTCCCGGAGGCCGCGCTGAGTGGGGCCTCACCTTGGTGATCCCTAGCCTGTCTGTCTGCCTGGACCTTGTGCACCGAGCAGCCCTGCTCTCGTCACTGTCCTGGATCTCAGAAGGTGGCCTGACTTTTAGAGCAGAAATGGCTTGGAAGGGGTGCTACCTTGTCACCGGGAGCCCTGGGGAATGGGGTGGGTGGCAGCAGAGGGCGGGGGCATGGAGGTTGGAGGTCCGGACCCCAGCTTCTCTCTGGGAGCCAGGGAGCCCTTAGGGTCACCCTATTTGGTGCTGCCCTGGTCCACTTCCTCACTCAGGGGCCCCAGAGGTGGGTCCCTCCTAACCTGGTAGGGCCTCTGCACAGACTCAGGAGGCCGCCCAGGGCCTGGCTGGTCATCGGCCTTTGGCTGGCTGAGTGCCCAGGTGACCTCTTAATGGCTAGGCTGCAGAGTCGAGCTCCCCCATCCCTGGCCTGGGTCTGAGCTCCCCACCCAGCCCCCAGCCACCTCGCCCCAACCAGGCACGAACATTTCAACCCCTGTCCCCGGTTGGTTTGTGGTATTAAAAACAAATTGTGATCAGCCAGATTGTCATTTCTACCTGATAAAACATCACTTTTATTGATCTCACTCACCCAATGCCATCACTTATCTTGCTTCAGCGTTTCACATAATGGCTCGTTTGTCTTGATTCAAGTGTAGTCCCGTGTGTTTAACCCTTGGGGCTCTGCAGCCTCACGTGCCCACCGCCGTCCCTTGCCCAGGCCCTATTCTGGGAGGCAGGAGGTTCTGGAAGGCAAGGGCCACCCTGTCTGAGTTAAGGTGGGAAGAGGGGGTGGGTGGGGGAAGGGAGGAGGAGATGGGGCCGCTGGGGATGGACCCCTGGGGGCTCACCTAATCCTGCTGTGGTCCTCACTTGCTGTGACCCAGTAGTCACCTGCCTCCCAGCTCACCCCCACCTGCCCACATTCCTGGGCCCATTGGCACCCCTCCCTGGTTTCTGGCCCTCAGGGCCCCCTTACCCCCCAGCCTAAAACTGTGCACCTGCCCCCACCCCAGGCCCTTAGAGTCTCTGGTGTCAACTCCTCCCTCAGGTGCTGGACAAGCCCCTGTAACTCTGACTCTGGGGTCACAGAGGGAGTGGTCTCAATCTGATTTCGGACTCTGCCTAGAGCCTTCGGTGTGTCCCGTTGTCCAGCAGACAATGCAGACCCTGTCTAGGCCCCTCAGGGTTTAGCCTCTGCCACAGTCCGGCTCCAGCTTCCGGCCCTCCTGGCCACCAGCTGTGCTCCTCACCTATCCTCTCCCCTGCTCTGGCCCAGGTCCTGCGTGGACTCTGCTGCAGCACGTAACCGAAGGTACTGAAGACGGTCTTCCATGCCCACAGGGGGTCTCTGCCCCCTTTCCCCCCGACAGAGGGGCTCTGAGCCAGAAACCCTGGTCCGCAGGCATTCCCTTCTCAGACCTCTTCTGTCACTCGTCTTGGTCCCGAGGCCTCCTCTGGACCTACTCGCTCCCTCTCCCTGCTGCAGCCCTTGGAATTGGGCTTCCCTCCTGAGCAGCTGGAGGGCTGCACTTTGTGCAACTCACCTGCACAAAGTGGGGGCTGCTGACTCACGGACGGAGAATCCAAGGGCTAGGTCGCCTGCCTTCAGGCGCAGCTGAACCTGGGCACTCAGACTGTTTGTCCCAACGCCTTGCGGCCCCAGGCGGCCGGCTCAGGAGTCTCGCTCTAACCACTCTCGCTTGCTGGGCTCGGAAGGGGCCAAGGGAAGAGACTGTCAAGCCTCGCCTGGCCTCGGTCCCCATGCTCTGGGCCCTGGCCTGTCCTTTTGCATCCCAGGGAGGGGTTTTGCCCCTCTGTTCTCTCGGAGGAAAGGGGCGTGGTCAGGGCTGGCCCGGGACAGCCCCAGAGTGGGTGGGCTGGCAGTGTTGTCTGTGCATATGTGAAAATGGCCCACAGCTCCTGACACGCCAGCGGGGGTGGGTGGTGGTGGTGGGGGGTGGCGGTGGTGGGGTGGGGGTGGGGGGGGTTGGTGAGTGCTGGTCACACTGGTCACAGCCCCACGCCCCATGCTTATCTGCCCTGACCTAGGGTCCCCTCATCAGGGTCCCCAATCCCAGCTGAGGGGGTCACTCCCCAGGGGGTCCTAGAGGTGGAGGAAAAACAGCACCCCCCCAAATTGGTAGGGTTCCTGGAAAGCCCTCGGGGCTGCAGCCTCACTGGGTGGGGCTCTCTGGCTGGGGGATGCATTGAGATGTACCCCCGCCCAACACCCCTCAGGCCCTGGGGGGCCAACCTGCTGTTGAACGATCAGGACTGCTGTTTACTCCTGCACAGCTGAAAATGTTTCTCAAATGAGTCAATTCATGCCTTCCTTGAGGAGGGCGTCTGCTGTCTGGTCTGCACAGACCCCTCCCCTGCACTGTGGGGACCACCCTTCCTCCTGTGTCTGGGCCCTCCACTCCTCCCCTCCAGGGGCACCCGGCCTGGCCACGTGGACTGGTTCAGGCTGAACATCTCACCCACCGTGGGGGAGATCTACTAAGATAAGGGACCCTCATCCTGGGGGGTTTCAAAGGCCAAGGCCACCCCAAAATCATTCTGGTTGCATGTGCCTCTCACGGGCCCAGCACCCCAAGGGGCTCTGCTCGGCTGCCGCAGCCGACGTAGCCCTGACCCAGATGTCCCAGTCCCTCCAGGGAGTCCCCATGGGACACGCACACGGACACCGGGGTGAAGTTAGGATTCCGGACCATTGAAAACCTGCACGATAGTTCATATATTTATTCTTAAGCAAGTTATCAATAAAAAATTTAATACTAAAATGCCTTTACATAGAGTTTGCTGTTCATAAAACCTTTGTGTTTTTTTTGTTTGTTTTTAGTGTTTACATTGAAAAACAATTCAACCGTCCTCTTAGTTTACACATGTACAAGAGTCGTGCTTTTGCCAGGTTTAACCATGGTGGGAAGGGCCGCGCTGTCCGCACGCACACGGACAGAGGGGGATGGGAAGAGAAAAGCAAAGGACAAAAGTCCATGGACTAGGGAGAAGAACCAATGGGAGGGCGGGAGGCCAAGAAAAGGCTGCCTGTTCGTTCGCTCCTGCCTCGGTGCTTGGGGTTGGAAGTAGCCTCAGGTTCTAATTTCTGTGGTTGGGGCTTCCCCACACACGCCTTGGCACTGGCCGCGTCGCCCCACAGCATCTTGCCACTTCCCCAGCCGCCAGCAGGACCTCAGCCGCCTCTCCAGGACGACCACCAGAATGAAATATTGCACTCGAGCCGAGACAAAGTGGAGAGTTGGGGTGGGAGAAGAAAGCTGCGGTGCAGGGGAATCCCTCCATGTCCCTATACTTCCCGTGGAGCCACCAGGAGCGGGGGAGGGGTGATTTCCTGGTTGGAAAGAAAAAGGGGCCCGGGCACCCACTGACATCCCTTATTTCCCAGGTACCTGGCCTGTGCCTGTGGGTCACACAAGAGCCCGTCCTAAGGAGCAGTGGCTAACTTGGGAGGCCTTCCTGGGGCTCCCATTGTGGCCAGGGGAGACTTAGCATGGTGAGACATGGGAGCACGTGGCCCTCAGTGCGTATTTTCGGGGACAAGGGCTGCTGGGCCACGGGTCTGGCTTGCCCTGCTTGTCCCTCTTGGCCTCAGGAGAAGTGGAGGTGTGATGAGTTCTCCAGGATTACGGGGGTGGTGCTGAGGGTCTGGGACACCCACACGGCACAACGGTAGCCAGGGCGCTGGGCAGAGGGCTGCTCCGTGCACCTGAGGCTGGGTTGTAGGCAGGACGGAACCCTGCTCTGTGCCCCAAGCACTACCCTGCCAGGCCAGCGGCCCTGCCAAGTGGCCGCAGAAAAGTCCCAGAAACCTCCACATGAGTTGGCGGGGGCCAGTTCCTTCCTTGCTCTGAGTGAAGGCTGGACAAGCTGGCCATTGAGACGGAAATCAGAAATAACTTGGAACATTCAGGAAATAAAATCAAAACATCACTTTTTCTTATCGATAGTTTAAAATATTTGTTCATTTTTGCTTTGTTTTAAACAGAGGTAAGATACACATATGGCTGCCGTCACACTCTTGGGCTGGGGAGCCTGCTCTGGTATCCCTTCTCTCCCCGAGGGACCCTTATCGTCAAGCCCGCCCCCCAATCCTTTTTTTCCCAGGAGATGAATTAAAAGGAAATAAACTTGAGTGTGACTTCCATATTAGACAGTCCCCCCAAGATATCAACAGGTGTAACCTAGGGTCCTGTCTGACCTCTCCTGTGCCCTCCGGCCCCCCTGCCCCCACCCCCAGCTGCCTCTGTCGTCACAGACGCCCCAGTTGGAACTCAGCTAGGCTGAGGAAAACAGTGCATTTTCAAAGAAACCCACCCCCCCCAAGAACAAAATCTCTACACACACACACACACACACAGACACACACACACACACACACACACACACAGACACACACACACACACACACTCACGCACGCATACCCTCGTTACGCATGTGAGGAAAAAAAAATCCTTTTCGGCTTTTTTTCCATAAAACTTTCCCGCAGAAATACAATATTTACATAGAGAAATAAATAGACAACACACCTGATTTCTGCTTTCCCTGGTGGGAGACAGTCGGAGGTACTAGGGAAAATATGGCTTGGATTCTAATCTCGCGTGAACTGCCGATGTGGGAAAACAGAGAGGGCCGGTAGGTCCCAGTCGGGGCACAGCTGACCCTCCGCAGCAGACGGATGAACTGGGTTCTGATGCCCAAAAGCTCTCTCTCCTTCCAGGGAAAATAATAAAAAAGCCTGGATCTTGCCTTGGTGGGTTTGCATATTTGCTCAGACCTGCCCCTCCGAGGTGTGGGCCAGCCTCCCGCTCGGAGGCATGGGGCTGGGTCCTCACGTCCTCACGTCCCTGTGGCTCTGGCACTGGGCATGGCGGGGCAGGTGGGTCACCTGCAGCCGGTCTGTGCAGGCTCAGCACAGGATGGGCACACCATCGGCCGTCACCAGGCGCCCGGTGGTGGGGTCGTAGGTGCCCGCCAGGTAGTAGAGGTCCCGCCGGTCCTGGCACTTGCGGCTCCGTGTCATCTGCTCATACTGCTCGCGCCCCACTACCTGGCACTTGTGGGAGATGGTCTGCACGTCGTTCTCATCCTCGTGGCAGGACTGGTACAGCGCGTTCTGCTGGGGAAGGGGGCGAGGAGCGCTCGGCGTCAGGTCTGGCCTTGGCCAGCGGACCCCACCTGACCCAGGACCCTCAGTTCTGGATAAGCTCTTAACTGTGTGGCCGGGGTCTGCGCCCGGACCCCCAGCAGGCTGGCAGAATTGGAGAAACACTTGTTTCTGCACCGTCTGCAAACATGGTTCTCAGGGAAGACTGGAGAGTGAGCTGGGGGCATTTTCTGTCTTGGGTTGACCTCGGGAGGCAGGGATCAGCAGGCCCGTGGTGGGGGACATGGGCTGCTGAGGGCAGGTGCTACAGGCTGCTGTGGGCCACGGCCCCCCACAAGGTGAAACTGTCACCCATTGCGTGGGGAGCCACAAAGGCCCAGCTGGGGAGGGATCCAGGTGGCCTGGCTCTGGGGCCTGAGTCCTCAGCTGTGTTACTCTCTGTGGGGCCCACGGCACCCTTGGGCCGGGAGGCCTTGAGGTGTGGGAACCGGGGGCGAGGGATGTCCATAGATGACCACTCCCCTTCTGGCTGCTGGTGCCAGTTGCTGAGATACCCCTTCCCAGGCCCCCCACTCTGAGCCTGCCCATACCCCCGGACCCCCTGCCCCACCCCGGTCCCCACCTTCCCGTCGCTCTGCCGCTTCCCCAGCTTGGTCTCCTCGGGGTGGTAGAACCACTTGACCTTCACCACCATGTTGCTGCCCCATGACTCCCACATGCTCTCAATGCGGCCGATGTAGGGCAGGTTGGGCCGCCCAGCTGACAGGAAGACGGCACAGTCCCCGATGCGAAGCGTCTCCTTGCCCCGGACGATGGCCTTGTAGAACAGCTTCCTGGCCTTCCCCTTCATGCCGCGTCTCTGTAGGAGACAGCCAGGGGCAGAGGGCAGTGAGGACAGGAGCCTCGGGGACAGGCGGCGGGCAGGGGACACAGGACAGAATGACAGAGACAGACGCAGGGAGTGTGTAGGAGAGAAAGATGGTGTGTCTTGTGTGTAAGTGTGCATGGTCGGGCCCACCTACCTGTGTGGGGTTCCCCGACCACTTCCAGAGCTGCCGGGCAGGCAGGAAGGCTGAGATCTTTGGCCGGTTTTCCACGGAGGGCAGCCGCTGCCTCCGGGACAGCTCTTTGGCTTTGGAGAAGCTCAGGGCCTCCTTGCGCTTGAGCCTGGGTCTGCCACTGCTGGGGCCCGCGCCCACGCCCCCACCGGCCACCGCGGCCCTGGACAGGAAGCAGCGCTGGGCGTGCGGGTGTGGGCCAGCCCCCTTGGAGCGCAGGGCCTCGGGCTGGGCCAGGAGGGCGGGCACCGGGTGGGTGAGGCAGGTCTGCAGCAGCAGGGCTGGGTCCTCCTCGTCTGAGCTGTAGGAGGAGCCCTCGTCATCCGAGGAGCAGAGGCTGGAGGTGGACAGGGAGCCAGAGGAGGAGGAGGTGGATGAGCCCGAGGAGGAGGAGGACACGGAAAGGCGGGCGAGGAAGCGGGAGGGCACGCCGGGGGCCAGGCCAGGCCCGTCCTCCTCCTCGTCCGAGCAGGAGCTGTGGCAGTCACTGTCGCAGGGCAGCGGGTACTCGGCCTGGCCTGCGAACTTGCGCAGCGCCAGCCCCATGGGCAGCGGGTGGACAGGCGACCGCCCCTTCCTGTCCTTGCCCACAAGGGCCGGGTGCCCATAGCTGGGGCCGGGCAGGGGCCTCCCTGGCCTGGGCCCCACATCCTTGTCACCCGCGTGCAGCGCCTTGCAGTTCTTGCTCTTGGGGGAGGTCACGCCCTCATGGTCCAGCTTGACCAGGAACTCGCCGCCCGCCCGCCGCCGCCCGCCCTTCTCGGCCTCCGCCCGCTCGGCCTTCTTGGCCCGCAGCAGCTTGTGGGCACCCCCGGGCAGGCCGGGCCCGGCCCCGCCGACAAAGGGAGCGTAGGAGCTGGCCAGGCTGCTGAAGGAGTCGGCGCGGAAGCCGTTGCCAAACACGGGAGCAGCCACGCTGTGGACGGGGAAGAGCGCCTCGCGGGCCCGCAGCTTCCTGGCGCTGCCGTTGAGTTGGAAGAGGTTCTGCAGCACGCCCGGCCCCTTGCCACCTGCTGCGGCCGTGGCCACCGCCTTCCGCTTGGTCTGCGCCACCGCGGACCAGCTCAGCAGCGGGCTGCCCCGGCGGCCCAGGAAGTGGTCTGAGGCCCCCGCGGAGGGCTTGGTACCAGAGGCCAGGAGCTCCGCTTTGCCTGGGGAGAGGCCAGGGAGAGTCAGAGGAACTACCTGCCCGCCCCTTCTGGCCCCCCACTCCCGAGGGTGCCTCCCCACCCGAGGTCCCCGCAGTCCCGCGAGTACCAGCTTTGTCTTTGCCTGCGGATTTCTTCCCGGGGGTCTTTGAGGCTTCAGGGCCATCGTGTGCCTTGGGAGACAGGCTGGGAGCGGCGGCCTCACCAGGTGGGGGCGCCTCGCAGGAAGATTTCTTGGTCCTTCGGCAGCCGCTGGACACCAGCAGGGCTGGCGAGGGCTCTGTGCCTGCAGAGTGGACCAGTGGCCTCAGCGCCGTGCTGCCAGGGTGACCGCCTCCCCTTGCTCCCTCCTTGGGAGACTGTCAGCCCGACTCCAGCCATAGGGGCCGACCCAGAAAGGTAAGGACCCCACGCTGGAGGGCCCTGGGGCTCACACTGGATCTTGAAGTCCGGAGGCAGCAGCCTGATGTTGGAGACAGCAATGTGGCCGGTGTCCCCATCGTCAAACTCCACCACCACGGAGTCCAGGTCGTCTTCCTCATCACTGGAGGCGCCTGGAGACAGGGCCCACCTGAGCACGGGGCCCTCTGCTCGGGGCCCACGGGGTTCTCCCTGGTGGCCGGGTGGCCGGGACGGGAGGATGACAGGATGGGCTCCGTAGCGCCTGACAGATGATGCTGGGATATTCTGCTCCCTGATCACATTTGACCTTGGAGCTGCCATGGCAGCTGGGAGCAGCCTGCCTCCCCTCCACCTCCTGGAGTGCGGCCGGAGAGGCAATATTACCGCCATCCATCACCCGCATCCCAGGGCACACTCACAGGGACGTGGGGCCCCGACCTCCCCCTATGCACACGCACATGTGTGCAAACACATGCCTGGTTGAGGCCTGCCCGCCCCCCTGCCCCCGCACCTGTCAGACCGCAGGGTCCCCACGTCCTGTGCCTGGGGGAGGGGGCAGAAGGATTTACCCCAGGAAATCTGGTGCCCAGGTGACCAGTTTATAACCCCCAGGTCTGGGGCTCTGGGGCCCCTTCTCTGCTAGGCCTTCTGGATAGCCAGAGGCTCCACCCTGTCCTCACCCCAGGTCCCCCCTCGCCTTTTCCTGGCGACCAGGGAGCTGATGTTATCATCTGCTCTGTCTGACCCGCTCCAGCTTGGGAAGCAGGGCTGGCGGGAGGCCCTCCTTGAGAGACAGGGTCTTCTCCCTGGCACTCGGGTCTCTCATCTTCAGCTTCGCCTAAGGGGAGGGGCTGATGGGCCTCCCTGGGGGTCCTTGGGCGGGGCTTACCTCGCACTACGCTGCCTGGGTACAGGCAGCGGGACTTCTGGCTCCAGTAGGCACAGACCCTCGTGCCGGGCGGGAGGTACCTGCTGGACTGTGGCCGGACATCAAGAACCTGCGGGACCAGTGGGGGCGGCGGCCGTGAGTGGGCGGGGCTGGCCAAGGGGTGCCCGGGAGGGGCTGGGCGCAGCCAGGTCCACCTCCCTGGGGTGGTGAGCCGAGCGGGGGCTGTCCCCTCACCGCCTCCTGCAGCAGCTGCTCCAGTGAGTAGATCCTCTGCCGGTTGCCTCTCTCACCCTCGATGACGATGCTGTAGCTGAGGGGCATGGGTGGGGGAGCATGAGACAGGCCTGCGCATCCACCACCTCCCGCTCAGGCCTCAGCCCACACCCCTCCCTGCACACGCCCAGGCCTTACATGTCGGGGGGCTGCAGGGTCCTGACGCTGCCTGCGTATAGCAGACTGTCCTCTTTGGGGATGAGCACGGGCAGCCCGTCCTGTAGGTCCTCCTTGTGGATGGTGCATGAGCGTGCTGGGGAGATGGGGGTGTCAGCACCTGGCCCCTCTCCGCCCACTGCTGGCCCCAGATGCTCGGCATCCCCTCCTGGCCGCTCACCCAAGGCGGCGCTCTGCTCGGCGCTCAGGGGGCCCCTGGCCTCCTCCTCCTCTGAGAGGCTGCTGCTGTCTTCAAACTCAAAGTCGTCCTCCACTGCGAAGCTCTCCAGCAGCCGGCTCACCGCCCGGCCCTTGCCCTGGGGGGTCAGAAGTGTCAGCTCTCTTGGGAGGGGCAGGAGAGGTCAGGGCTGGCTGGGTCCCAAGGTCGGGGTGGAGATGCTACCTGTTTGCCGGCAGCCTTGGTTTTCACCTTGCCCGCTTTCCTGCCCCTCCCCAGGATGGCCTTGGCGTTGCGGGGCGACAGGGCGATGGACAGGGCCCCGTTCTTCCGCTGTCGGAGGGGAGGGGCTGAGGTGAGGGTGGCACCAGCCTTCCTGCCCCCAGCCTGACCATGGTGTGACTCAGGCCGACCCTGAGTGTGACCCTGAATAGGAGTCCCAGAGTGTGACTTGGTGTAGCAAGTGGAGAGAAAGAGTGGAGTAAATGTCCCCGAAGGCCCTTCACATCTGGCACCCACCCTGCTGGGCCCAGGACCCTGGGGTGCCCGCTGGCCCTCACCCGCAGCCCTGGCTGGAGCACCGTGCTCTTGCGCGTGGCTCTCTTGAGGCGCTCACTGGCCAGCCTGCTGCCCTCCTCGTGGCAGGTGAAGGCCCGGGTGGGGCTGCAGAGGGCTTCCCTGCCGGGTGTGGCCCCCGGCTCTGCCCGCAGGCTGCCCTTGGCCTTGCCCTTGGCTTTCTTCTTGCCAGGCCCACCTGGGGGCCTGCGCCCCGGGGCCCGCTCCAGCTTGCCGCCCACCTTGGCCTTCACCGTCCTCCTCTTGACCTTGACCTCACTCTCGGGGCTGGACAGGCGGCAGGCCCCTGGGGAGGGAGGGAGGGAAGCCGTTGCAGGAGCCCCAGCTGCCTGCTGGGGCCCTCGTCGGCCAGGCCTGCCCCAGCCCGCCTTCACCCCCTGGGTACCTAGCAAGCCCTGCCTCTCCTTCTTCTTCTTGGCCTTCTGGTTGGCCTCCATCTTGACCACGGAGGAGGGCGAGGGCCCCAGCACGGCCACGCGGGCCCCAGCGTGCAGTGCCAGCCCGGGCTCCTTGGGAGGTGCCTCTGTTTCCAACAGACCCTCGCAGTTTTCACTGTCCGAGCCGCTGCCTGGGGAGAGGCGGGTGGTCCAGGTGATTTGGCACCAGAGCAGTGCCATTTTGGGGTGGGTTCGGGGGGGCGGATGTGTTGGGGGCTGAGTGGAGCCCGTCACTGTCATCCCGGGGCTGCTTCGAGGGCAGGCACCTGGGCCAGGTGTCCAGGTGAGGGTGTTTGGACCAGAAAGGAGAAGGGGCTGCCTCTGACCTCCCTTTTTCTGCCTCAGTTTTCCTTTCTTATGCGCTGGGCAGTGGAGCACCCGCCTTGCAGGGCTGGGGACCCCCTTCCCCAGGGCAGCCCCTTCCCCTCCCTCGTCCCCCTGCCAGATGCCCTCCTGTTTCCTGCTTCCTCTTCCCTCCCTTTGTTCTTTCTCAGTCGGGACCTGGGGGAGGGGGCAGGGGCTGGCAGGGAGGAAGCATCTATTTTTCCAGGCTCCTGTTTCTGGACATGTGTGTTTGCTGGGGGCCAGATAACCCCTCCAGGTCACCGGGCCGGACGCTACAGGAAGGCAGGCTGGAGCAGGCAGAAGGGCTATTTTTAGCCCCTCTTTCCAGGATGCATCCAGCAGCCTCTTTTCTCCCTGTGGCCCCCCCCGTGTGGGGGTGGGGCACGGAGAACCCATCCTGGGCCAGTGAGAGCTTCTCCCTGTGTCCGGCATACGCAATGAGCCCTGACCAGGCTCTGATGGCTGTCCCAGCTCCCGCCCTCCCACTCCCCCAGCCTCCAGTGACCGTGGAGGTCCTGGCTGTGCAGCTCAGACCGACAACTTGCCTGCCTCATGTGTTGTGGCCGCTGCCGGCTGGGCTGGGAACTTAGGTGTCTCCCTGCCAGCAGCACCACCATCTGGCTGTGGGTGCCGGGCTGCCCCAGACACCTTGGCGCTCTTGGCTCGCGACAGCTTCTTCCGGATGCGACCCCCTGGGGTGGCCTCCTTCCGCCGGAAGGGGCTGAGGCTGGTGGGCAGCCCCTTGCTCTTGACCTTCGGCTTCAGCTGGGCCACCTTGTGGGCCACTGCAGATGCCAGGTCGCCCTGACCGCTGCTCTTCTTGCACCGAACCTTCTCCTGTAGTAAACGGGCAGGTGGAGGCTGCAGTCACCGGGTCCCCCGCCCTGAGCCACGGCCCTGCGGCCTTCCGCCTCCCCTCTGCCAGCGCTGGGCCTGGAAGGTGACACTTCGCTGGCCTTGCCCTCCAAAATGCCCGAGAGGGAATCTGGCCCCGGGGCACAGGGCCTGCCCACTGGAGCCTAAGCTTGTGCCTGTCCTGTCCCCCATGGCACAGCCTCCCCGGACGGCCCAGCCTACTCAGCTTGGCGGAGGGTGGCCAAGGGCCCAGGTGTTTGTCATGTCCTAGAGAGAGGGACCAGCCTCCTGCTCCGGGAGGGACAGGCAAAGTGACAACAGACTCAGACCCACCTCTCACCTGTCCCTCCCAGGACCCTAGAATAGGTGAGGGGTGGGAGGCACCCACTGTACTGAGAAGGAATGGGGTGCTGGCACCCCTGGGGAAGCCTGTCCCAAGGGAGGGGCAGTGCCCTCGGTCCACCCACTACACCAGGTATGCACCTGACATGGTGGACATCATGAGCCCTCCCTCCTGTGACCTGTGATGACTGTGTGTTGCTTTCCTCCCGCTGGACTGAGCAGAGGAAAGCGAGGAGTCGTGGAGCATAACCAGCCCCGGGTCATACCTGCAGCCTCACAGGCTCGCCTCTGTGTGACGCACACGAAGCTCGCCGGACCTTGTCTGCTCATCTGAGCAGTGGGGCCCCAGCCGGATGGTGACACGGGGCAGGGCGGGGTGGCAGTGTTTGGCCTGGGGCTGGTCTACCGCCTGCCCCCTGTCCTGTCCATCTGACATCCTGCCCCCGGGCTTGAGGGTGAGGCTGCTGTGGGACTCACCGCAGATGCGGGCTGCAGGCCCACGTAGGTGCCCTTCTCCAGCCGGCCTCGCTTCTTCGAGGGCTCATCATCGCCGCCCCGCAGCTCGGTGCACAGCAGGCTCAGGCTGGACCGCACTGCCCTGGGAGCACGGGGGGCGCGGGTCACACCTGCGCACCTGGGCCTTGTCCCCGAGACAGTCCCTGTGGCAGCAGCCAGGGCACTGCGGTGGGTCGTGTGGTGCAGCTGCATGTCTGGGAGACCCACTTGCCCCTGTAAGGGCCCTGCTTCTTTCCTGGCCAAGGCTGTGCCCCTGGGCCAGTCTCCTCTAAGCACACAGAGCTGCTGGGAGGCCAGGGGGGCCAAGCCAGTGCTGAGCCCCCTGGCCCCCGCTACCTAGCTAGCCCCCTCTGCCCACTGACTGGGGAGGGGCAGCCCACTGCTCGGGGGCCAGGGCTCTGTGGCCAGCTGGGCCACTGTGTGACCTGGGCTGTGGCCTCAGTCTATCTACCTGGAAAATGGGGATGCTTTAAATTGTGCCTCCGTGCAAGGCTGGGGTGGGATCATGCTGGCCTTTGCACTCACTGAGGTCACTTAGTGAGTGCAAAGGCCAGCAGCTACCTCAGTTAGGAACAAAAACTGCATCAGGAGAGGCACCTGAGAAAGGGATCCACCCCAAGCATCTTTGCCACCGCCAGGAAGAGGATGTGGGGGACAGCGGCCAGAGAAACTCGTGCCCAGGCTCTGCCTCCTAGCCCCCAGGGACCCCCAGTGCTGGGCTCAGACCCCTCAGAGCTTTGTCCCCTGCCCTCAATTCTCCGTCTCAAAGGAGAAACTCTGCACACCCCCCCCCAGCTCCCAGATGGGGCCCTGGAAGCTGCTGACTCTGAGCCTGTTTCCCTGTGTCCCACAGGTGTGAGGCTGGGAGCTTGGCTGCCTGTCCTTTGCCAGACAGGGGCTGGGGGCTAGGCCTCTCACCTACTCCCTCCCTTACCCACATAGCATTAATGAAAATGAGTCACAGATGGAGGCTGAGGGCCCTGGCCCGGCCCTGGCCTTGTGCGGCCAGACGTCAACTTTTACCTTCCTGCCCAGAGAGGCCAGGCAGGAAGCCGGCCCGGAACCATGCTTGGCCCCCGGGCCTCGGCCCTCCCACTTCCTGCCTGGGTCCAACTGTCAGCAGCTACTGAAGGGCAGGGGCCCCCCAGAGGGATGGAGAGTGGGCAGGAGCCTGAGATGGGGAGAGGGCGGGAGGGAACCCCGATCCTTAGGAAGGGAGGGCCCTGGCCTCGGCTTCCTTCCTCGTCCAGCCAGGGCCTGTTTTCTCAGGTCAGTGGAGAAAGTGGCCACAATGCAAGCACCAGGATGGGGCTTCCAGGGTCAGGCAGGGGCTCGGCGCCAGGCGGGCTCGAGCAAAGCATGGGGCAGCTTCGCCAGGGGCTCCCCAACAGGGCCCCCTGCCAGGCCCTGGTCTTAGCCAGCAGCCCCTACAGTTCTGGCTGGTCCTCAAAGGGAGGCCCCTGGAGCCCCCGCCGGGTGACACCTGGGCAGGGCGGAGGGACAGCCTGGGGAGGCCCCCCAGCCATATGGTGCATCCCCTCCCCGTCCGCAGCAGCCTACGCGAACTCCCCTCCCTGTAACCTTCTCCGCGTTTGCTAATGTTTTGTGACATAAAGCCCTGAGATTAATTTTTTGCCTCTGTCTTAATTGAAGGAACCATTTAGTGCCGATTTAACTATTATTACCAAATCATCAGGATTGATGCAGTGCGCACACGCCGCGCCAATCGTGTTTGGAGGAGCTCGAGGATTTATGCAAATGGGCCTGCCGGGAGAGGCAATTTGTAGCCGAGAAGGACAATTATACCAGGCCCGGGAGTGCGCCAATGACTGCGCCGGGCGGGTAATGGATAATAACCGCGCGCCGGCAGCCGTGCGCAGCACCGCAGCGTGACCAACGACTCTATACGGTGCAGATAAAGAGGCTTTTACGCAACGCCGCCTCGCACTCGTGGGGCCGGGCTGGGGCTGGGGCCTGGCAGGAGGGATGCCACGGCCCCAGCCGGCCACGGCCAGGTGCGTGGAGCTGGTGCGGCCATGCCCCAGGCCCAGGGGGAGGGGCTTGTCTGCTACGGGCTCAGTGCCCCAGACGCTCCCCACCGCGGCTGGTCCGGGGTTCTGGATCTTCAGGAGAAGCTGTGACGGAGGCCCAGCGGCCACGGAAGCCAGAGAGGAGCCCAGTCCCCACTGCCCGGGCCTCAAGGGCACCTGGGCCAGCCCAGCGCCACTGAGTAACCTCCGGCCCCACGCACCCCACGGGGCCCATGCATGCAAGACTCACTTGACTTTCTTGCCTTCGCTGGGTCGCAGGGCAGGCAGCAAGCTGGAGTATTTGCGCTTCCGTGGCCGGCCGGGGCCTCGCCTGGCAGGGCTCCGCGAGCTCTCGTCTCTCCTGGGAGCCACAGGAGGGGTGGTCAGAGGCTGACGCCTGTCCTGGCTCCCTGACAGGGGTCCAGGAGAGGGCAATACCCTTGGGGGCTGTGGCGGGGGGCGGGCCCTCCCAAGATTTGGCGGGAGCCTGGTCCCCAAACGGAGGGCAAGGCTGAGCCAGCGTCCCGGCTGCCCCCACCATCCCTGCTTCCCAGTTTCAGCCGTCCTGCACACTCCAGTCAGGTGAGCTCCCCGCACTGCTACGGCAACTTTAGGGGCTCCCTCCGCCCTCCCACACCCCAATCCTGCCCCAGCCTCCCAGCCCCCTCTCAGATACCACTATTCTCACCCTTTGCCCCCCTATCATGAGGACCGGCCTCTGCCTCGCACCAGTCTCTGTTGGGTGGTCCTTCCACCCCTCCACTCTCCCTTGGTTTCTCCACTGAGTGAACGCCTCAACCTTCCACTACCTCTGGGGACCCTCCCAGGCCCCCACTTCTGGCCCAACTCATCCCAGCATACACAGGTTGACCTCTTCCCACAAGGCGGTGGCCCTGGGCTGGGCTGTGCCCACATCTGCCCCAGTGCCTGAACTGGGGGTGTCTCCACAAGCCACACTCCAGCCCTCCCCACCCCACTGCCAGCCTGGGCCATACTCATGGTCATGCCTGCGCTGCAGCCGGGCCAGCTCCCGCTGCTTCTCCTTGTAGCGCCTCTGCAACTCCGCCAGCTGCACGCGCATCTCTACCTCCTGTGTGTCCAGCCGGTCGATGGCAGCCTTCAGTGGGCATACCTAGTAGGCAGGGGCACAGGGGCCTGTGAGCCCAGCTAGGGGACCAAGATGGGGTGGGAAGGTGGCCAGCCTGGGCACTCGAGGCCTCCCCCAGGTCACGGCACTGGGCAATGGGGGCGACCAGGGCCCCCCACTCACAGGCTTGGTCTTGGGGGTCCAGGTGTCCTTGCGCTGCAGGATCTGCATACGGGGGGTGAGCGTGGGAGCCCTGCAGGAGTCGGCAGTGGAGGGCTGGGCCAAGGAGGCGGGGCTGTCCAGGCCAGCAGCCTCTACCAGGGACCAGGCTGAGGCCAGCGTGGCCAGGCGCTGCAGGTTGAAGGCTAGCACATCCTCCTCCTCTGCAGGGGACATGAGGGTCAGTGTGTGTGCAAGAGGCTCCTGATGTCAGCCTGCATCTCAGCACAGCCCAGACTACTCCCTCCTACCCCATGTACCCACCCCCACCCCCAGACGCCCGGAGGCAGCCGGACTCCCTGAGACATGCAGGGCGAGGCGGCCTGGAACAATGAGATGGGCACCTAGCACTCGCCTCTGCTCTGGGTGGGAGAGATGTCACCCTTGGTTACTGTGGGCCAGGCCGGTTGGGATGGCACAAGTCCTCAGGACAGTGCCCAAACCATTCAGGCACGTGGCTTGCTATGCTCGTAACAGAAACTGCCTTGCATTTTTGCCCTCTTCCAGATCCATGAAAACCCGGAGAGTCAGCCGGTGGGTGGGGAGGGATGGCCCAGTGCAGGGTCAGAGCCGAGCCAGTGGAGGGCAGTGTCCATCCAGGGGACAGGCCTGGAGTGGAGACTTGGGACTGAGCGCAACCACGGGGAGAGGGGTGGTGGCAGAAATGGGGGTTGGGCATGCACAGGTGGGCTGATCGTACGAGGAGTTACAGCTGGGGAAGGAATCAGCCAGGATGAGCCCTGTGGGGTCAGACAGGGTGCCTAGAGCTGGAGGTGTCAGTGGGCAGTCGTGATTTCTAGAACACACAGCCAGCTCTGCCCTCTGAGAAGGCCTGAGAGCAGCAACACCCCAGTAGCAACGAGCACACCTAGCACCCTGAACTTGGCTTCTAAAATTCTCTGAGGAAGCGAACTGGGCTCCTTGGAGAAATGGCTGATTCCAGGGACTGGGACGTTCGGGGTGAGCTTGGAACACAGGAAGTTCTCAGAGGATGATCCAGCTGAAGGGGCCAAATCTGAGATAATTCAATCACCAAAATTAAATAGTGACAGTGACACATTATAACGGATTGAAGCGAATAAAACTCCACAAGTCACACTGATATAGATAAATGAATCCAATGTTTGAAGGGGAAGGGGATATCACACCATTTCAAAGTCCCTCCCCACGAAATACTTAGTAACTACAAAAGGGGAAGTGCCCAGCCATAGCCTTGATGGAGTTATCACAGTGACCCACCCTCAGTAATGGGACAAAGCACAGGTGGACACCGGAAGTTCAACCCTCTGTACGCAGTGCTGGGTCAAGGCCAGAGGTGGGTTGCTGGGTCAAAGGTGCCCTGGGAAGGTGGGGGAGGCGCTGAGGGGGCTTTCTCCTCCCACCTCCAGCTGGGGCAGGGATATCTGCAAGCCCCATTTCAGCTAAAAGTTCCACAGGGTCTCCTCATCTCTTGGGGTCCCTGTGACTGCTAGGAAGCCCCTCTGTTCCTCCCTGAAGCCCCCCCACCCCGGCCCCCACTCCTCAGGCTAAGCCTGCTGAGACTGCAAAGTCCTGCAGGGTGAGCTCTGCGAGGGGATGGTGGGCTCGGGGAGATGGCGGGGGTGGTGGTGCTGCTGGGCTCTTCTCTGGCCTCCAAACAACCGGCCTTGCTCTCCAGTTCAGGGAGCTGTGCGGCAGACAATAACAGCCCCACCCCCAAGCCTCGGGGGTCTATAATCCCTGTCCCGGAAGAGATGTAGGGCTGGGCTGTCCAGGCAGATTGAGGGCTCCACAGGCACAGAAGAGGCCGAAGGCTTGGACTTCCCCCAACCAGCCAGGCCGGTAGAAGCTGTTGGGGCCAGGAGAAGGTGGGAGGAGGGGTGCAGGTCAGCAGGGAAGTTCAAAAGGGGGGTCTGGGATCTTGACTCACCTAAACCAGGTGGGTCACTCAGGAACAAGGGGCAACCATACTCCGGAAGGGACAGGGCCTGGCCTTCCCAAAATTCCAGGGTGGATGGGAAGCCCAGTGGGCACCATGCCCCCCAGTGGCCCCTCCAAATGCAGAGTGGAGCATTTTGGGTGTCTTGGGGATGGGCCCTTGCAGGCAGGCCCCAGCATCCACGCCAGCCAAGTGAATGGCCAGAGAAGTGTCCGACTCCCTCCCACCCCAGGGCTCCATCTGGGGCCTGAGTCCCTGCCCCCCTGCGATGGCAGTCCGCGGGCTGGGCAGCCTGCCCACTGAGCTCCCTAGACTTGAGCCCAGGTGGGGGATAAGCCAGGGTCCTGCGGCCAAGTCCTACTGGTGCGGGGTGTGAGGGCTCTGGACGCCCACATCAGTGAGGGTGGGGCTGGCCCCAGCCTGGGAGCAAAGAGCCCGGGACCTGAATACCAGCTCCACTCGGCCCGGCTATGGGAGTTGGGGGCCGTGTCACCTTTCAGAACCTGGTTACCTCCTCACCCCCACTTCTCAGGGGCCGCCACCTGGCCTTTCACCAGCTCTGCCTGGCCTGGGAGGTACTTCAGGGGGTCTCCTCTGGGAGGAGGGGGCAGGAGGCCCCGATGTCCCTCTGGATCTCTACCCCTCCCTCTCCCCTCTGTACCCTGGCCCGTTCCCGGCATGGTCTTCTCCCGCCTCCTCTGTCTGTGAGTCCTGCCTTTTGCTCAGAAAATGAACTGATTTCCTAAGTAATTTCAGGCAAAGCAGTCACTGAGCTTGTAGGGAACGGCTCTAGAGCTGAGAGGCTGCACAGACGTGCCAAGTAACTGGGACAGAGGGAGGGTGGGGGCCTGGGAGCAGCAGGAGGGGAGGGTGAAGGCCTGAGGGCTCCAAGAGGGGAGGGCGGGGGTTTTGGGAGAAACAGGAGGGGAGAAGGGGGTTTGGAGGTTCCAGAAGGGAAGGGTTGGGTGGAGACCCACCAGTGGCAGCAGGGCCTGGCCTGGGCTGGCAGCTGCAATACCCACAATGGGACACACGTGGTCTACACGTGAGCATCCATTCAATGAACGGGCACGGGTCCAGCAGGCATTCACGTGCACAGACCGGTGGCCACACACATGGCGCCCGGCAGCCTGCTCGGTGCACCCGCACGCCAGCCACACTCGCTCGGTGGCTCTGGGCAGCAAGGCCCTGACTGGGGCAGCCCCGCCTCACGCTACAGCTCCAGGCGAGGCCCTCCCAGAGTTCCTGACCGGCAAGGGCCCCCCGGCTTACTCTCTTCAGCACAGTGGTGGCCCCTCTGGTCAGACAAGAGAGGAGTGACACAGAGACCTTCAGGGAAATTAACTTTACAAGAACCTTCCCGTAGCTCCACGCAGCACAAGAGGTGCTGGTGGCTGGCAGTGGGCAGTGGAGAGCTTCACGCGGTGGGAAAACGAGTGGGCCAGCTGAGGACTTTGTTGGGTTCTTTCTATAAGTATCAACGGGGCACAAAGCCTGGCTGGGGGTGCTCCCCTCACCGCCTGAGGGGTTCCGGCAGGGAGCGCCTGGGAGGGGTCCCTGTGGGGGACCTAAGTGCTAGAGAGGCCTAAGCAAACACCTGGCCCTTGGGCTCTGGTCCGAGTCAGGGCGGCACCAGCCCTGGGCTGGCACCCTGGGGACCTTGGGCAGGGTGCAGGGAGCCCAGGAGCATCTTGTCCCACAGGTCAGCCCCAAGGCCTAGTGAGGCTGAGGGGGACGTGGGGGGTGCCACCTCCCTGGGGCCTGGGAGGCGAGATTGCCACGTCCTGAGCTGGGCCCCGTGCAGGCTAGGTTCGGAAGCTGCAGAACCCAAGGAAGTGAAAGCTTATAGCGAGAGCACCGTCTTTCCTACCCGCTTCCTGGCTGTGAGGCCGTAGTTTAGTGACCTGACCCCCCCACCCCCACCCCTGTGGGCCTTGGCATCCTTGTGTGTAAACTGGAGACACCCTCAAGCCCCTTCAGGGCACCGTGAATACACACAGCCACCTTTCTGACACCATCGTCAGGGTGCAGGCCTGGCCCTGAGGCCCTACCCCATGGCTCACCCTGCAGCCAGGGCTGGGGGTAACACCGTGTGGGCACACCTGCCTGGTTTCCTGACAAGGGGCCACATTGTGGGGACAACGGAGCAGGGCTGAAGGCCACTGGCCGGCTGACCCTGAGCCTATGCCCAAAGGTCCAGCTCCTGGGGCTCCGGAGGGATGGGGCTTACCTTGTAGGTCTGGCTCAGTCCTCTGCTGCTGGATTTCCAGGTCGGCCAGCTCGCTGAGCAGGGCAATGCCATGAATCCCTGAGCTACGGGGCAGGGGAGCTGTGCTGGGTGGCCCAGGGACAGTGCGGGGCTGAGGGTCCAGTGGGCTGACAGCGGGCAGATCCCCCAGGTTGATGGTGGCTGCCACCAGGGCGTCCAGACCCGGCAGCTCCCTGGGCGGCTGGCTGTTTTCGGGAGTCAGCCCCCAGTCCTCCTCCTCCTCCTCCTCCAGCTCGGCCTCCTTGAACTTGGCCGCCTCCTCCGCCTCTGCTTCTGCAGGGGCCTGCTGCTCGCCCGGCGTGGCCTGATCCGGGGCACCCAGGCTCCTTGCCGGCTGCTCTGTGGCCTGGGGGCTGGCCCCCAATGAGGGCCCCTGCTCTCCCTCCTCCCGTCCCTCCTCTGTGGTCCTCTCCTCTTGGGCCCCTCCCTGAGTAGAATCAGCCTGGCCAGTGGCCTCAGGTCCCCCTCCCTCGAGGAGGGCCCCACACCGCAGTTCTCGCAGCCCCTCCAGTGGGCTGGGGTCCGCTGCCTTCCCCGGGGGTCCCCGCTCGGCAGGGTTGGGGTGTGCGGCAAGTTCCTGGGTGGCCTCCCTGGCCCCTGAGGGCAGCCCAGGCTCCTCCAGGTTCTGGGGGCTGTGTGGGCCCAGCTCCCCGGGTGGGAACGTCCTGGCCAGCTCAGGCTGGGCCCCCGGCGGGGCGGTTTGCATAGTTTCGGGGTCCGAGAGGTCAGATGAGTGCACAATGCGGGGCAGGGAGAAGCCCGAGCCCGCCGCAGGGCACGCGTATCCGGGAGGCAGGTCTGCAAAAGAGGGCGCTGTCAGGAGAGAGCAGCTGGGGGTGAGGGTGACCTCAAACACCTCAGACCCACACCTGACGGGGAGGGTCCCCAGCCAACCCTCTGCCTGTGAAATGTGTGAGGCAGGAATGGGGACGTGGTATGTTGAGGGGGGCAGCAGGGGAGCACCGGGTGCAGGAGGGGAAGCCCCCAGGCCCTCCTCCTTGGCCAGGACAGCTGTGTGCTCCCCAGCTCGAGCCACTGCCTCGTGCGGGGGTGGGGCAGGGGTGGGGGGGTCCATGGCGGTCCCTGGAGGCCATCTCTGGTCTGTGTGGTGTGGCTAACCAGAAAAGGGGGATTTTAAAACAAGATACTTGAATCAGGGCTTTCCCTGAACCAGAACGAGCTGGCAGCCTGTCGGAGGCATTATGCCCCATTAACTACAATAAAAGAAAAAAAAAAAAGGAAAAAAACTCTGCAAAAAAAAACCCAACAACCTCGGATGGCTTCAGCCTCCTTCTTGTGGAACTGGGACGAATTTTATGTTCGCCACACGGGCTTCCCGTGTACACGCTCAGCCTAATTCAGAGAGAATCAAATAGCTGTGGAGGAGCTGCGGGGCGGAGGGTGGGAGGGCAGCTGCAGAGGCCGAGGCTGGGCCTGGACCCTCCACCACAGGCTGCCTCTCCTTGCCTTGGGCCCAAGTGGTGGCATTTCGGGCCCTGACAGTGAGGATGAGCTCCCTTGCCCAGCTTCGTGCCTGCTGCCCTGTGGTCCTGCCACTGTCCCCGGCAGGCCAGGCGCTTCCTTATCCACAAGGCTCCAGTGCCAGCCGGCTGGGCCTGACCTTCATCCTGCCCCATCTGCCAGGGGCGGGGGCCCTGAGTGCCTCCCCTGTGGGTCCCCCAGAAGGACTGTGGAGAAGAAGGAAGAGAAAGAGCAGAGGGACAGGCGACCTTGCCCCAGGCCCTACTGGGGGGACTGGGTCTGTGAGGACACCCTTGAAGGTGCTAAGCCAGGCAGCCCCGCCCACCAGACAAGTGACAGGCCTGAGTGGAGGGGGGCAGGCCAAGGCCAGCCCAGTGCCGCCCGCTCTCACCTGGTTCCAACGTGTTGAGGTCGGCTCCGGGCCGCTGGCCCTCCCCACTCTTCTCCTCGGCGCTGGGCAGCTTGGAGCCTGGCCCGGGGCTGCCGGTGGGGCAGACGGATAAAGTGCACGGGGCGCCAGGATGCGGTGGTGGTGTAGGGCAGCTGGCGGCGGGGGGCTTCGGGGCGGGAGAGTGGCAGCAGGGTGACAGCTTGGCAGGGCCTGCGGTGGCGGGTGAGGGGGTGCCCTTGGCCGTGGGGGTTAAGGCAACTGGCTTGTGGGTGGACTTCAAGGCCTTCTCCTGGGCGGGCTCCTCCAGCTCCAGGTGGCGGTCCTCAGGCTTCTGCTGTTGGGTTGGGGCAGAGGCTCAGCCCGGCTGGGCCCCCTGCTCAGGGCATCACATCAGCGTGGGGCAGGGGTGGGGGGAGTGTGCAGTGGGGACTCCTGGGCCAGGCCAGGTTGCAGCAGACAGGCAGCCAGCAGTGTCCTGGGTCCCAGCTGGGTGTGGCCGAGGGGGCAGGTACCTGGAACTGGGTGGCCCGCTGCTGCTCCAGAGCCTGAGCGGCCCGCTGCTGCTGCTGCTGCTGCAGGGCGTAGAGCTCCTGCTGCCGTAGGAACTGGGACCGCGAGTAGACAGGGAGCTGGCCTGGGTGCTGCATGTGGGAGGCAGGGCCCCGGCCCCCGTACATGGGGGGCCACAGTGAAGCCTGGTCCATGACATCAGCTGTGGGCCGGGCCAAAGGGCTCGTCAGCCCCCGGCGGCGACAGAGCGCCGGGCTGCATCCCAGCCACCGAGCTGGCCTCTGCCAGCCCTCACCTCCCGCTCGACCGCCTCGCACCTGCCTCCCGGGCTCTGGCCGGGTGCCTGCCTCCCTGTCCCTTCCCCTACCCCCGTGGGGGGCTGCTCCCTTCCTCAGACCCACTTCTGACAGCCGCACACGCGAATAGCCTGGCCCGGGGGGCCCTTACCAAGCGCATGGGGGGCGGCGTGGGGCGTGGGCTCAGGAGGCAGGATGACGAGCTGTGTGGGGGCATCCTGGGAGAGGGGGAAGACGGGGGGCATGGAGCCAGGCACGGACGCAGGGAAGCCGGGGGGCAGGTTCTGGTGCAGGGCAGGGTGCCCGAGGCCTGGGGAGACAGGGCACTGAGGTCAGGCAGTGCGGGGCAGGAAGCAGGGCTCCAGGCTGAGGGCTGTCAGCCCCAGGCCAGCAATGGCCACCACGCCCGGCCAGGACTCTTGTCCTGCCCCATGCACCCCTACCTGCCCTCAGAGCACTGACCGTAGGAATGTCCCCCCATCCACAGGGAGGGGCTGCGGGTGCGGGGCAGCCAGGGGGGGTGGGCAGGGTGGGGATGGGGGGCTGGGTCCCCGCCCAGCTGGCTGCTCTGCAGGGAGGAGCCCCCGGCGATCATGAGATGGGGGGCCAGGTCTCCAGGGCAGCCGCTTGACGGGTGGATCCGGGCGAACTCCACGAGGTCCTTGTTGTCCCTGTACGTCACGGGGGATGGGTGGGGGGCTCAGCACAGCTGCCATCCCTGGCCCAGCTCCTCCACCTCACCCCTCGGGGTCACGCTCAGCGCCAGAGGTATCTGTCCCAGCAGCAGTCCCCCAGCAGAAGGAGAATTAGCAGAGGAGGGAGGGGGAGTTAGCAGAACTCCCTCCAACAGCGACAGAAACCCCAGTAAAGCCTGGGGTGGGTGCACAGCTGTGCCTGAGACAGGCCACAAAACCTGACACAGCGGCCACTTAATCCCACACGGCAATATCGGGTGAGCCCAGAGGCACGGCCCGGACCCCACCCCGAAGGCTGCAGCCCGGTTCTTACTGCAGCAGCAGCTCACGGCCGGCGAGCCCCAAGCGGTCCTCGCACAGACGCACCCTTTCCTCCTCGGCCTCCAGGTCCAGAGCGTGGGCGGAGCGGGGCCCACCGCCAGCTGCACAGGTTAAAGATGGTAGAAAGGGGCGAGGGTTGGGGCGGCTGGGGAGCCAGCAGGAACCCTACTTCGAGCCAGGGGGGCCGATGAACTAAGAGAGGGTTTTCTGCCCCGTGGCCCTCGCAGGGAAGGGGCAGGGCAGGGCAGCCCTGGGAGGGCCTGGAGACATGGGGAGGTGATGGGCACAAAGGCCCAGGGCACAGCCCTGGGAGCCTCAGGTGCGTGGATGAGGGCAGGTCAGCAACACAGCCCCACGCCTCCCTCTCTGTGGAGGGGCCATACCTTTGAAGGCGGGGGCTGCCCGGCCCTGCCGCCCTGTGTTGGCACTGTAGGCTGACTCCGCCCGGCTCACCGTGTCCTTCTGCCGGGCCAAGGCCACCGCAATGCCCACAGGCGGCTGCCGCACCTCCCCATCGCCATGCGGAGCGTCGTGCTCTCGGCTTCGGGCACAGTCGGGCCTTTCCATGTCGCCGGGAGCCTGGCCCGTGCCCTTGGAGGCGGGGAACTTCCCGTCCTGCTGGGCACAGCTGGCCTTCAGGCCCCCCAGGCCCACGAAGGGCACCTTCTGGCCGACGACCAGTGCTTGGTTGCTGTACTTGAGCAGGTTCTTCATGGCCGAGACCTCGTCAGGCGGGGCGGGCAGGTCCTGAGGCAGGAGGGCGGCCTGCTGCAGGGTGCCGCCAAAGGGGTCCAGGTAGGCGCCAGCCTTGCACTCCTCGCTGATGGCCACGGTGGCCCCCTGGCCCGACTGGACACTCCAGGGGTGCGGGGGCGGCCCGCCGTAGCCCAGAGACGCCAGCTCCAGAGACTTGCGCTTGGCCTCAGCCCCGCTGCCCCCCGGCTCTACCTCGGGGGCCACCGACTGCTGCTGATGCCGGATACGAGCCACCTTCTGGGCCCCGGGGGCACCCACAGGGGTCTCCTTGCTGGCAGTCTTGTCTAAAGTGCAGCAGGCCTGGGTGACTTTCCCGCCCAACGGGTCCTGGTGACTTGGCCGGGCGCAGTCCTGTGAGGGGGCGGGTAACTCAAAGTAGCCGCTTTTGTCCAGACCTGCTTTGGGGAGCCCCGGGAAGGGGGCCTCGGGGCCTGCGCTGTCCAGGTACTCCAGGCCCTTCAGCCGGGGGTTGAGGGCCGCCTCGAAGCTCCCGGGCCGCCGCTCGCCCTTGCCCTCGGCCTTCAGGTGGGCATAGGAGACCCCATAAAGCGCAGCATGGTCAGGCACTGCAGCCCCATCCAGGTGCCGGTCCTTGCCCTCACCCGCCACGGCACAGGCCTCGGCCACCTGGAACGGGCGGCTCTTGTCGGCCAGGTGTCCCACGGAAGGCACGAAGGTGGGCCCGCTGGCCTTCGGGTCCCGGGGGACTTTGTCCTGCAGGGGGCAGAGCCCATCCGGGCCCCCATGCAGCTGCAGGCAGGGGAAGGAGCCGGCGGCCGTGCTGAGGGGTGGGGGCGGCCCGGCGGGCAGGCCAGACGGCACCGTGTAGGGCACGGCATGGTGCAGCAGCTGCCTCCGCTCCAGGCACTCGCCGAAGGCTGGCCCAGGCTCCACGGGGCCGGCTGCCTCCTTGGTGCAGCGTCCGGAGGCCGGCACGCCCACACCCGGCCGCCCCAGCACACCCCCCGCGCAGCTGGCCAGCGCGGACCTGCCCAGCTCACCGTCGAGCACCTTGGTGTTGAGAAGGCAGGAGGCCAGGTGTTTGGGGCGGCCCTCGCAGGCACCCCGGGCCACGCCACCCTCCTTGCAGTGCGAGTCCCCCGGTATGGGCAGCACCAGCTTGTGCCGCCCCCTGACGACGTCCTCCTCCACCGCCGGCCGCTCCTTGCCCTCGGCCGCCTTGCCGGCTTTCTCTTTGCCCATGAGGAAGCGGTCGAACTCCTTGGCGCCCTTCTGCAGGTGGCCGGCCTCGCCCCGGTCGCGGCTGCAGGAGCCGATGGGGTGGCCGGGGGCGGCCCGGGCCACGCTGGGGAAGTTGTGGTTGGCGGGCAGGAGCGTGGGCTGGGGCGGCAGGTTGCGCAGGTAGAAGTTATCTGTGTGCCGAGAGAGCTGAGGTCACCGGGAAGCCTGGGGCAGGGGCTGGAGGGCTCAGTGCCCCCAAGACACTGTGCCAGGTGCCTCCCCACTGCCAGCTGACACTGACCCACTGGCACTTTATGAGGAAGGTTTATAATTGTAAAATACACGTGATGTAAACATCACCACTTTAACCATTTTTAAGTGTGCCGTTCGGTGGTAATTAGTACACTCGTGTGATGCAGCCTTCACCACTGTCCATCTCCGGAATTCTTCATCGTCCCTGATGAGCTTCATCTGAAGCTCTGTTCCCATTAAACACTGACTCCCCATGCCCCAGAGCTTTTGACTTATGTTCAGCCCCTAGGAGATGGGAGCTGCAAAGAGCCCAGCCCCTGTGCCCGGCTGTACCCATGGAGATTAGTGAAGGGAAGGCGGGAGCGGGCGGCAGTGTGCCCTGACCAGAGCCAGGGGGTGAGGTCTGGGGCCACGGGCCTCTCCCCCAACCCCACACGATGCTGGGGGAGTGTAAACTGGTTGGGTCTCTACAAACAGCTGTCAGAACCTTAAAAGCTGCGGAGGCTGTGGGCTCACAGTTGGGGAATGGCTAAGTGCACAGCACACAGCTCAGGATGCCCAGCCACGTGGAGAGTTGCCTGAGAGACGCCCCTGTAAGCAGGACCGTGCACTGTGGACAGTAAAGTGGACAGCCTTTAGTAGCCCCCTGTAAGTGCTAAGACCCCCAGGAGGAAGTGAGGCCCAGGGCAGGTATGTGTCTGAGAATGGGCCGGGTGTGAAGGACCGGGCCCACCTACCTCCTGAATACCCTGGGAGGCCCCCAGCCAGGCTGGGGGCCTAGGATCATTTAAAGAAAGGAAAATGGTCCCAGATGGCCGTCCCCACCTAGTCCACTATGGGCTCTCAATGCCTCTACAGCTCTGGGCCCATCCAGCTTGGGTGGGTGGCAGGTGTACCCCAGCTCCCTGCGCTGGGCCACGGCTTGCTGTCCAGCATGGGCCCTCAACCTGGGGTGCCTTGCTCTCTACCTGGGTCCCCAGCCAGCCCTGGGGACACCCACAGCTCCCTAAGCCTGTCTCTGGGGACCCTGGAGGGCCAACCCCATCTACACCCAGCTGGCACCCTGGATGGCATGGAGCAGAGAGGGAACAAAAGAAACCTTCAGAACTTGTAAAACCGTCCTGAGTCATGTAAATTACTTGTCAATTTCCTGCTAATTAAAGCAAGGGGGAAGAGTGTAGCTAAACCTAATTAGCTCAATTTCCAAAACCAAAGTGTTCTTGGGTGGGGCTCCACCACAGCACTGTGAAAGCAGGAGGCCACCAGCCAGTGAGTGCTCCTGGAAGCCAGGGGCCCACACCCTGGAGGGGGTCCCTAGCTGTGGGTCCGATTTCTGGGGCTGGGACCACCTGCTTGCTCCTGACAAGCACTGTCAGCAGCACACAAGCGGCTGATGTGGGAGTTTGAGGTGCTCAGCCTGACGCCTGCGGGGGGCTGTCCTCTGGGCAGCAGTGCACCTGGCCTCCAGCCCCGAGGAGACTTGGTTCCCTGGGAGCGTCCAGCGTCCATCCCTACCCTTGATGGGGCTGGGGAGCTCTCCTGGCCCTGTCTGTAGGCGGGGTCTTACTTGCACCCATCAAAGCTGGCCAGCCCTGGGCTGGGCCAAGGCCTTCCCTAGCCCTGCCTGGACAAAGATGCAAGATGGGCTCCAGGACATAGACAAGCTGAGGTCACAGAGTGGGAGGCTGTGAGAAGGGGCTGGGGACGGCGGTGGAAGGGCAGGAGGGCTGGCCACAGGCCCGCCGCCAACCTGCCTCGCAGGGTCACCTCTCTGGGGTCCCCTTCCTTCTGTGAGACCCTTCAGGACTCTCTCCTGCTTAGCTGCTGCCACCTGAAGCCAACCCCCACTCAGAGCCCTGATCTTGGGGATCCTTGGGCTCCCCGGAGCTGCTTCTGTCCTTATCCACCCTCCTTACCCAGGTGGTCCCTCTCCTTGGCCTGGGTCAACCGCTTAACCTGCCCCTCTGGCACTGACCCCCCACCATGAATGTCCAGTCACCCCTGAGAAGGCAGGTCCCCCAGTCCCTCTGCAAGGAAGCTGAACTCACCCCTCCCCTCTGAACTGCTCCTCTGCAGGTGCGCCGCCCTCCTACAGCCTGGGCCATAAATGGGGGGTTATCTGGGAACCCCCTGACCCTCATGCCCATTTCAGGTCTCCCATGGGATCCCATGTCCCCATTCAAGTCCATTATTTGTCATCTAAACACAGTAACTAACCGAAAAATCTCTCTGCCCCAGCTTCTTGGGCACCACCCCCAGAAGATCTTTATAAAATGCAAATGAGACGTCACCCCACCAAGGAAAATCCTGCAGACAGGGCAGCAAGGCCTCATGCCACTCCCCACACCTGTCTCATCTCCAGGTGGCTACATCTCCCACGGGCTCCTTGAGGCTGGGCCTTTGCACGCAGACGTGTGAGTGTGTGTGTGCATGGCATGAGCATATGCCCTCTTCACGGAATGCCCTACTTTGCACGCAGACGTGAGTGTGTGTGTGCATGGCGTGAGCATGCCCTCTTCACGGAATGCCCTCCTTTGCACGCAGACGTGTGAGTGTGTGTGTGCATGGCGTGAGCATATGCCCTCTTCACGGAATGCCCTCCCCATGGCTCCACCAACCCCGCCTTCTCATCAGCAAAGCCTCAACCTCAGCATCCCCTCTCCAGCGACACCTCCTGCCAACAGGGTAGATGTTCCTCTGTCTGCTGGGGGCACGCTATTGCCCCCCTT
Organism: Grampus griseus; assembly: GCF_964374135.1. Classification (NCBI taxonomy): domain Eukaryota; kingdom Metazoa; phylum Chordata; class Mammalia; order Artiodactyla; family Delphinidae; genus Grampus; species Grampus griseus. The sequence goes on along the minus strand of NC_139014.1, from coordinate 11,640,839 downwards.
CCCTGCTGCCGCCCGCCCCCCCCCGCCACCCGTCCCCTGCCCTGTCTTGACCTCAGGCCCAGGTGTGGGGTGGGTCCTGGGCCTCGTGTTGCCTAGCTTGGTGAGGCACGAAGTACAGGCTTCTGGGGGGCCTTCCCTACTCCCACCCGATGTCCCTGGGACCCCTGTTGGGGCGGGGCGGGGCGGGGGGTGCTACAGCAAAAGGCCAGGTGCTGAGGGACCTGGGTGCCACCCCTCAGGGCCACGGTTGTTTGCGATGCTTCCGTCTGAGCCACGAGAGCTCAGGGAGCTCGGCTGTGTTTTCAGCGAGCTCGCCTGACCCCGGCATGTAACCTGCTGCTTGGCTGTGGTCCTGGGCCGTGCAGTTCAAAGTCTCCAGTGGCCTGAGAAGCAGGCCCACCCTCCTCCAGCCCCTATCCCTGCCGTGGCCTAAGACCTGGAGGTGAGGGTTCACCCAGGCTGGCCACGTTTACCTGGCACCCCAGAAGCCCCCAGCCCTGCCCTCCACCCCTCCAGGATGACCTGTGCCCCAGGCCCCACGCAATCCCTCACGGCCCCACACCAGCACTTGCCTTTTTGGGTTCCATAGAAACGATGTTGCCCATAGAGAACATTGCTGTTTCCATGGTGATCCAAGTGGCTCATGGGTAGGAAGGTAGATGCCAGACTCCCTGAAAATCTGGGGTACCCTGGAGCTAGAGAAGCAAGGAGACAGCTGTAGAGGCACCTCCAGGCCCCAGGCTCGCACCCGCCCTGACCCCAGGGAGGCGAGAAGCTGGCGGGTGGCCCGGGAGCGATGCCCCGTGGAGCCTGGTGCGTGCAGCCCGCCGGTGGGAAATCAACCCATCAATACATCATATTAACTCTGACTCGACTAATACCATCCCTCCGGTGTGGCACAAATTGAATTGCTGATGGGCTGGGGAGAGAGTGGAGGATGGAGGAGGGAGCCTTTGATTTCTCACCCAGCAGCACTTAGCAGTGCGGGAGCTTTGAGGCAGGGCAACAAAAGGGGCTCTGAAGAGCGTCCTGGGAGGAGGGAGACGCGGTGGTCACACACAGTGGACAGAGGCCCTTGCAGCCCTGGCTGAGCGTCTGGCCAGGAGGGGCAGGGCTGGACACGACCTGGGCCTGCACCACCCATAGCCTCCAGGTGAGCAAGCGGCTCTGGGGTCAGTGACCCACACCCCGGGGCTGACTTAGTTGGGTGTGACAGGCTTCTGCCTTGCTGGAGGCCGCAGGTATGGGGCTCTCCACCAGCCGGGCCTCCTCTGTGCTGTGAGATCTGCAAAAGGAGCTGGTGCCCAGCTGTGGCAGCATCGCCCCCAGGAGAGTTCCCTGCATTGGTCCCCAGCCTGAGACCCTCCCTGGAGCTTCCCAGTCAGGTCAAGCAGGCCCCTTTCTGTCCCTCTGAGGGGCCTGGACTTGTCCTCCTGGCCTGGCCCTGCCCAGCACAGGAACACCAGCCACACCCTGGACCTCGCTCTGGCCACCTGGGACACACACCCTGCCCCCTAGAAGGGATGAAGACAGACAGAACTAACACTTGGCCGGGGAGGCCCATCTGGGCACTGGCGTCCTGGCCAGGCACATCCAGGGGAGGTGTGTCTGCTGGACGCCCAGAGCTACCAGCCACTTGGAATGTGGCTCCTCACAGCTGGTCCTTCCCCACCAGGCCCAGCAGTGAGGGGGCAGGGGTGGGTGGAGGGCCTGCAGCTGGGATGGCCGAGTTGGCTGGGCTGGGGTGGGCAGGACGCTGTCTTACTCCACAACTCATGCTTTGAGCTAATGCTCTGAACATTTTCCCCATGGAAAATGAGTTTGTCTTGGGGACCCCATGATTGTCCCAAGAGTGACCGGCTGCTGGGAGCGGCTTCCCACCTGACTTCTGGGGCTCCTGGGCTTTGACGAGGGAGTAGGAGTCACCGGGTCTCCCCAGGGAGCAGTGGCCTCAGGGACAGGGAGAGGGAGGGGCTGGAGCAGGGCCCTGAGGCAGCAGTCCCCGAGGGGAAGGCGCGGGTCGCAGGGCAAGTGTTTGAACAAGGTCATGACTGTGCCTTGAAACAAGGGAGCTGCGAGCCCCATGCCTGGGGAGCAGGGGTGCCAGCACCCCACTTAGTGCGTCGTGTTGAAGTCACGGACGAGTCTGAGTCAGGGAGTTCCGTGTGAACCTGCTCATTAACTGTTTTCCAAACTCCTTTTAGGACAGAAGCCCTTTGCCGTTTCAGTGGAACTCCTTGTGGCAACTCATGGCCGCACGCGCCGCTCCACTCCACAGAATACACGAGACAAACACCTTTCCAGAAGGGGAGGCTCAGAGCCATAGCACAGACCTCCAGGCCCCCAGGCCCTCAGAGGCCTGGAGGCCGGCCTGCCATGTTGCTGCAGCTGTTGAGATGGAGAGTGAAGGCCGGCTCTGTCTCAGCGCTGGGGGCATCTGTGGGGGCATGGGGGGCAGCCCTGGAGCTCACCGTGAGCGTGGGGGGCCCAGAGGCCCCTTGGCAGGTCTGAGGCTGAGGGGGAGCTATGCCAGCGTGGGTGGGGCTGTGGAACCCAGCTCAGAGGGAGGGATGGACAAGGAGCCCCAGGAGTACCACTCAGAATGGGAAATGGGCAGGCATCCAACAGGGACACTCTGGGATGCCCCAGGATCAAGGCCCCCAGTCCAAATGGCGCACCCTGCACCCTGCTCCTGGCAGCCCCCTTGGCAGTAGCCACCGTTCAGCCCTAATGACGCAGTGTCACGTTCTCTAGCCCAGGGGATCTGAGGTCAAGCTCTGGAACGCTATCCCCAAGAGGTGCTCCACGCAGAACACGGCCCGTGCCAGCCCCATTCGGAGGCTCTCCACCAGCGTGCACGTTGTGAAAGCTCTGAGAAGTCCCAAGACGTCTCCCCACTGGGGGTTCACATCCCAGGCCCATCTGAGGACGCAGGGAAGGTGCCCACCGCCCCCCAGGCCTGTCCCCCTGCAGCCCCCTCCTGCGAGGGCACGGCTGAGTTCGGAGAGCCTGGCCAACTGGCCTGGTTTGTGTGCAGAGACACATCTGGAGCAGATGTTCCCTAGATTAAACGCAGCTCCTGGAAGACTTGACAAAAGCAGAGAGCCGGACGGGGGTGGGGCGGGCCGGGGCAGGGGGGCAGAGGCCTGTGTGTGTAGTATGGGGAGCGGTTAAACCACCACAGCTGTCCTCCTTTAATTGGCTGCTGTTAAATGTTTTACGGGGCCTCGTTTTGGTAAACAGAAGTCTGTAAATTCCTCCTTCCCAGACGCCGTTTCCCAGGCACAGACCCCCATGACCCCTCGGGAGGTCTGGGCCTCCCGCCCACCCGCCCTCCGGGGAGCAGGCATTCAGCTGGCCAAGTGGTGGGCTCCTTCCTGCCGCACCCTTTGGGGGCAGTGGGAGGGCGATGGCCATGCACGTCCTTCCACTTCTGACCCTGAGATGGTGGCCAGGGATGAGGGGACAGAAATCTACCAGGGGCCCTTCCCCCATCTCCAGCCTGCCTGAAGCCCCACCCTCTGGGACCCCAGAAGGGGAATTAAGGTTCAGGGAGGAAGGAGGGAGCAGCTGGGGGAGACGGAAGAAGAAGCAGAGGGGGTATGGGCCAGGGCTGAGTGGGGTGGCCGGGGCGAGTGTGAGGAAAGAGGCCCGGACGGGTGGGTATCTGGGGTGGGGGGCAGCGAGGGAGGAAGGGGAGAAGTCCTTCCAGCCCAGCCACAGAAAGGACCCTTCTTTTCCCAACAAGACTGTACTCTCTGAACTGAAGAAGAAAATAAAACATGATTTTCATGAATCAGAGCAGCTGTTCTGAAACCAGAAGCCAGGGCCGCTGCGTCCAGCCTGGGAGAAGGGGCTTCTGCAGAGGAGAACGTGGTGGTATGCAGGGCTCTCGAGGGGGCTCAGGGAGCAGCGGACGGGTGTCAGAGCTCCTCTACCCAGTACTCTTTCAGGGGTGGTGTGGTCCAGAACCCCGTCATTCCCAGGCCCTCACACCCCTTGAGGTCGGGCTACTGTGATCACCCCAACTGACACGCGAGCCCACGCTGTATCCCTGGGCCCTGCTGCCCTCGGAGCCCTGGACGCCCCTGGTGAGCTCCGGGGAGAGGCCCTGGGCCTCAGGGAACACCTCACTGAGGATGCCCCCCATCCTGGCCCCACGCTCTGAGTCGCCAGGAGGCAACCCAATCCTGTGACATAAGTGGCAACGGAGGACAAAAGGTTGACGCCATCAGCACCTAATGAGGTGCAGTGAAGTGGAAGCAGTCTTGAACGGGGCAGGGGCAGCACAGACCAGGTCCTTGGGCTGCTGGGACGCCCCGGCACCCCGCCCCCAGCATCCCCTATGGTGGGAGTGCTCCTGGCCAGGTCCTGGGGGAGGGGTGCATGGCCAGCCAACAGAGGACCAGAATCCCCGGAGCGGGGTGGGGGTCAGGGGTCCTCCCACCACAGGGTCCCTCGAGATCCCCACCCCCAGGCCCACAGAGCTCAGTGCAGACACTGAAGGCTTAGCAAACTCTTCCAGGGGCCTGACGCACAGGGCTCTGATCACCCCCATGCTACCAGGGTCCTGCCCCAGCTCCCTGTACGCACACCCACGAGGGCAAGGCCTTCTGCAACGGATGCCCCCTGCCCCCCATGCCACCTTGACAAAGGCATTGCCACCTCTCTGGAGGCTCAAGTTGCTAGAAAGTTCTCCCCACCACTGAGCCCTGAGTTAAGGCCAGGGGCTGCCAGCAGGGTTCTGGCATCAGGTCCCAAGGGCAGCTGCCCACAACATGACTGGCTGAGCCCCCAACCCCTGGGACCAGGAACCATCCTTTTACATAGCCAGCCATTCTGGGCAGGCTCTGGGAAACCTGGATCGGACCATCTCAACTACCCATCTCCTCTGGGTCGGGGCCACCCTCCAGGGCTCAGCAGAGGCTAAAGTCCCTCTGGATAGAGCCCCACCAGACCACGCCATCCCTGCACCCATGTCCTGCCAGCCCTGAGAGATCCCATCCTTTCTCGACCCACAGCAATCCCTGCAGACACCTAGGCAAACCACCCTTGCTCCTGGGGTCCTGCACACTCCTGTCATTTTGAATTCTGCCACACGTGCCAGGCTAGGGGTCCCAACCCAATGCCCAACACTAACTGGGTGCTGGCTCTCTCCCATGTGACACCCCTTTCACTCAGGGTGCCAATGGGTTTCGACTGTGGTGCGTAAGACTACTAAACGATAGTGACCACCCAGAATGCTGGATTAAGAAGGATTCTGAGGTTGCATCCACATGCAGTTTAGAAAGTGCTGCGATTGACTAATAATGTCTGCCCTGGGTACAGGAGGGGCATTGGCAACAAGTTGGGAGGACGCTTGCCACCACCCTTGCTCTAGTATCTGAAGTGGGTAACCTTGCAACAGCCCCCTCCCCATGTCCTCCCTCTTCCTTGCCAAACACTCCGGCTTCTGTCCATAAGCCCTCTCAGGTTTACAGTGGTCAGAACCCATGGGTGTCCAGGCCGTGCATCAAAGTGCAGCTCCCAGGACCAACCACCCTGGGCTTTGCTGGGAGGAGCCTAGCGAGACCCCTTCTGGGGCTGAAGGTGGCTTTGGAAGCTGGGCCCCTCAGGGAGTGGCCAGGCCTCAGCCTCTCACAGTTGGGGGCTGGGGTGGGGGCCCGAGGGCGACACAGGATGATTCCTGTTCCACTCCATCCCATCAGAGTTGGCCCACCACGCACGCACACTGACCCCCAGTCACCCCAGGTTTGGGCCTGGCAGCCTCGGTCTGTTCCCAGGCCGGGAGGAGTGGCTCAGAGCCGGGGGAAGGTGCCAGGCTGCCGCGGGCACCTCTGGAACAAAAGCAGCGGGCAGCTAGCCCAGGAGCCAGGCGGTTGTGGACAGTCCTGGGCTCCTGGCACGTGCTGCGCAGGGAGGAGCTGGGCTCAGGCCGCACAGAGCAGAGATGCAGGGCTCGGCAACAGTCCCTGCGAGGGAGCAAGGCCTGCGGGCTGGGGAGGGTTGGGTCCCAGGGCTCGCTGCAGGACTAAAGATGGAGAAGATAACAGAATCTCAGAGCTTGGAGCTGGGAACAAGCTGGCACGACCTCCCAAACCCTCATGAACACCCCATCCGGCAGCTCTGACTGCCAGGGAGCTCAGCTGGAGGGAACCCTTGCACCGCCCCTGCCCAGGCCTCCTGCACCCGGCTCCGCACGCTGCCTTCTTGCACACTCCAAGCCTCGCCTCCCCCCGCCACCACCCCGTGGTGTCTAAGACACGGGGCATGGGGCCACAGGAACAATGCAAGCCAGCCCCACACCCGGATGTGACACCAGGCCTCTCCCCAGCCCTGTCAGGCCCAGGGCTGCCCACACACACCCCTGCTGCAATGTCAGCGCAGGAAGGCACCACGGCCCCCGGCCCAGCAGTGGACAGTTGCTACAGGGGACCTGCAAGGACAGAGGGGTCCCCAGAGGCTGAGACCCTGATGAGGAGGCGGGCTGACGCAAGGCCAAGTGAGGGGCCAAGGTCACAGGGAGGGCTGGCCCAAGAAGGCTCTGGAGGGGGTCAGAGGTCCGGACGGGACAGGCCTCCTTCTGACTAAGATGAAGCTGGCGGGAGAGGGCCTGTCTGGCAGGGCAGCCCTGATCCCCACATCTGGATCTGGGTAGCTCGGGCCCTTCCCCCATGCTGTCCAAGATCTCAGAGGAGCCAGCTGCTCCCACTGACCCAGCTCCTCGCCTCCAGCATGGGCAGGGCCAGGTGGGCAGAGTGAGGGGTGCCGCTGAGACGTGGGGGCATCTTCACTGGGCGGAGGGCAGGGATCGTCAGCGGTCCTGTGGGGGCCGATTCAGAGGCCATTTTGGCCACCAAGAAAACTGAGGCCAGGAGAAGGGGTTGGAGCTGCCAGGGTCTGGGGGAAAAGGACCAGGTCCAGGGCAGGGACCTGCCTCAGAGAAGGGCTGGTGGAGGGCTCGTCTAGACGGTGTCACCACACACAGATGGTGACACTGGCTGGGACCTTTGTCCCTCACACAGACATGCTCCCAGAAGCCCTGGTGAGCCCTGAAGCCTCAGAGGGGACAGAGGGGGACAGAGGGACAGCTGACAGGGCTCAGGGAAGCTGGGGCGCCAGGAACGGCAGGGGGTGCCCAGTGGCCCTTTGGTGCAGCCCCTGCCCCCACGGGAGGTCAGCCCAGCCTTGGATGGAGAAGTGGCTGCCGGGGTGGGTGCGGCTCTGACAAAGAGGTCAGGCAGGCTAACGGCCAGTGCTGGCACATGTGCCTGCTGCCTCTCGAGGCTCCCCCTCCAGGTGGCACAAGAGACCATAAGTAGCCCAGGCTGTGGGAGCACAGCAGCTCCGGCCCCCATCCCTCCCCAGCTGAACCCCCAGGAACAGAATCCCCTTTCATGGCCCTGTGGGTGGTCCCACCAGGCCGCCGGGGGTGGGGTAGGGAGGGAGGGGGCCAGGCTTGCTGACAATAGGACCAGCTGTGCTGCACCCCACCCCCGCTAGGACCCACCCAGGACAGGCTGGCTGGACACTGGTTCACCCCTGCCTTGGGCCAGTTCCGCCGCCCACCCCACCCCAGGCCCCAGAAGGGAAAGTCTAGTCTCTGGCAGGACCCCTCACTTGGGTGAACCTGGGGGGCCAGGAGGCCCGAGGGCTGCACAGACGAGCTCTGCCCCAGGCCAGATGTTCCTGGGCGGCTCCTCCAGCTCCGGGGTGCTTCTCCTGCACCCCAGCTGCTCCACCAGGGAACCAGGAAGCTCTGGCCCCTGCTCTAGCAGTTGTCCCACAGATGGTGGACTGGGTCCACCCACGGAGAGCTGGGGGGCCCTGCCTGGAGTGGAAAGGCGCCTGGGCCCATACCCCTCCTGGCCCACGCTGACAATCCCCGAGCCCATCCTGGCCTCCTTGCCCTTAAGCTAAGAACCCCTTCAAGGGCCTAGCCCTGACCAGCCCCAGGCTGGGGAGGGGGCGGCAAGCAGGCTTTGCCAGGCACCTGTCTTCCCACCCATCCCGGGGGTGGTGAAAGGATGAGGGTGAGGTCAGACCTCTGAGCAGCCCGCCCAGGCAGCCCACCGTGCCTGCCGGCCCCCGCTCTCCAGCCATGTCGCGTGCCCCCCGCCCACCTCTCCCCCCTTTCCCCTGAACACACACGGCAGAGAAACAGGCCCCGGCACGCAGGGAGCCAGCTGGCACCCAGTCAAACTAGCAGCCCGGCAAGCTGCCAGGGCAGCCCGCCAGCAAGCACTGCCACTCGGCCCCGCCCGCCCGCCGGCCTCTACGCCGGGAGCTCACAGCGAGGCAGCCACACCACGTGGCCTGTCGGAGCGAGGCTGCAGAGGGCGGAGGGCAGGGGAACCCCGTAGGAAGGGGATCCCAGGCTGGGCAGCCTACCCGGAGGCAGAGAAGGGGGGAGTGTGAGGGGGAGACCGAGGCACAGGCCTGGGAGGTGGTGTGGTCCCCAGGACAGATGCACTAGCTACCTCAGGTGGGACCCGGCAGGTTGGGGTGCTCTCCCCAGGGGCTGCTGCTCTCCCACACTCATCTTTAGCCCCGGATGGGCCCTGCTCCCCACCCACCCCGTGTTCCAGAGGCTGTGTTGAGGTGGGAGGCTCGGAGGCCCCATCTGCTTCCCCTTGTCCTGCATCCACCAGTGTTTGCCCACTGAGCCCAGTGCCCCACACGCGTGCCCTCCCCCGTGAGACCATGGGCACGTCCAGCCTGAGGAGGACCCGGGGCTGTTTCAGGGCTGCTCAAACTGCCCTTGCCTCGAAGTAGCTGCCTCCCCAACATGCAGGATGGGCAGGGTGGGTAGGGGGCCGGCACAGCCAGGGTGCTACCCCCACGCTGGTCCCATCCCACTGGGTGGTGACAACTGTCACTGCCAGGTGGCTCTGAGGCTGTGGCTGTGGGCGGCGGGGTGTCCCACAAGCAGCTCCGCCGAGGCAGCCGTTGGCCGGGGGAAGTGAGTGTCTGGAGGCCGTTGAGGGTGCTATCTGCAGGCTGCCTCCCACCTGCCTCTCCCCAGCAGTCCCCAGAGGGGCAAGACAGGGGCACCTTCTCCCCGGGCCCCAGGGCAGGTGGCACTGCCCACAAACTGCCCTCCTTGCCGGCAAGGTCCCCAAGGGTGGGCCGGAGCGGCGGGGGATATATGTCTCCTGACGCAGAGCTCTGCCATCCTGACCCTGACCGGGGCCACCGTTGCAGCCAGCCTGGCTGTGCCCACACACCTGTGGCTGGGCCAGGGCAGGGCAGCGGCCGTTAGTTCGGTCGAGGTGGTCCCACATGGCTGCTGTGGGTATCCCCTGCCCTCGCCACAGCAATCGGCCCTCTCCTCCCTCCCACAGACGTCCTGGGAGCCAGATGCTCCCACCAGGGCCAGGAGTGTGCCTGACAGCCACAGAAGGCGGAAGGGCTGGAAAGAGCAGGGGAGCGAGGGGTGCCACGAGCCTGTGGGGTCCACCCATGGCCGGCCCAGGAAGCCCCGAACCAGGGCCTGGCACTGTTGCACCAGGTCTCCCCCGGGGAGGCTGCTAAGAGGCAGGGGTGGGAAGCAGGCAGCAGAGGTGTCTCGGCCAGGGAGCCTGCTCTGCCCACCTGGGTCCTCAGGGCCAGCCCGGCCTCCCCTCCACCGGGGAGGAGAACTGCTCCTTATCGCCTGCCCAACATGTGTGCTCCACACGGCGCTTAAAGCCCAGATTATTTTAACAACTGTCCCTCACTCGTCACCTGTCCTGTTTGGAAAACAGCCCCTTTCTTGTTGCACAAAGAGAAGTTTCTCTCGCTCTCCAGCAGCACTGGGCGCTAATCTCCCCGCCTGGAACGCGGGTGGCAGCGGGCGCGGTGTGTGGGTCCACGTGCTCTGCAAACACAACGCCCGCTGCTCAGCAGTCATTGAGTTACGGCGGTGCCGGTGCCAGGAGCGGAGAGCCCTCTGTGCCCGCTGCCAACTGCAATTACCTCTCCGTGTGCCAGCCGCTGTCGGGTTTAACCCTTCCCACGCTGTGGTGGCCAAGCCAATACCAGGAAGCTCGGGTGGGGGACACTGGGGCCCAGGGCCTCTGCCCACGTCACAGTGCCCAGGGGCTGAGCGGACAGTGGGGAGCTGGGCGGTGCGGAGCTCTGTCCCTCCGTGGGCAAGCCAAGGGGACCCCCAGGGTCCTAGAAGGGTCTGCAGGGGCCCTTCTCCAGCTACGAGGCCTGAGACACATGAGGCACCTACTGTGTGTGTGAGGCTGCAAGCGAGGGGGAGGAAGGGGCCGGGAGGGGCTCTGTTCTCGGCCAGGCCCCCAGGGTGGCAGCTGGAGTCTGCTGACAGCTCTCTCCTCCCCACCCCTCCCTCCCAGCTGACACATCTGGAGCCCATGCCTCCCCGAGTCTAGGAGGTGGGCGCAGCCCTGCCCGGCCAGCCCAGCTGTGTTCCACATTTCCTCGGCTCCCCAGAGCCTTCCTGGCCCCACCCCCTTCTTCCCTCTCTGACCATCTCTGGTGCACATCTGGCCAGGATCACTGACTGGCGAGACTGGCCCCCTGTTTCCAACCAATTACCACCTCCCCCGTGGGGGCTTCCTCAACAGGGAGGCAGCCCCTCGCCAGAGTGCTTGGCATGGTCTGCCAGCTGGCTCTTGCCAGCCACAGCGGGGGAGCCCTTTGCCTCACCACTGGCCCTGGGCACCACAGTCAGTGGCTCCAGCCGCGCGGTGCGGCTGGGAGCCCCGGCCCCGACTTACCTTCGTGGGAGTGGGAGAACCAGATCTGGGAGGTGGTGGGGTGGGAGCCACGGTAGGCCTGATCCGAGGGGGAGGGGTTGGGGCCACTGGGATGCGTGGAGGCCGCTGAGCCCAGACTGCTGGTGAGGAAACTGCCCATGAAAGAGGAGGCCGGAGAGTTCCCCATCAGGCGGCTGCTGGCTGTGGACACAGGGGGCAAGAGTGAGTCTGGGCAGGGACAGCGCTAAGGAGCCCTTCTCCAGGGCTGACTATCAGGTCCCAAGCTCCCTGGGCTTCTGTCTTCAAACAGCCAAGAAGCCAAGGTGGGAGAAGCTGCCCGCTCAGGCCCCTGAGGCCCTGACACCCTCTCGTTACTGCAAAACCCCCAAGAATGGCACTTTTGCCGAATGACCCACCTTCACCCCCACCCCCATCAGCCAGGTGCCACGTACTGTGGGCCCCAGGGCCTGTAGGAAACAGGTGGCCCTGTGGGCGGGCCTTCGACTCGGAGGCTCTGACTCTGACTCTCGCAGGCCAAGGCCTCTTAGCTGCCGGCAGACCTGCTAGAGTAGATATCTCCTGGATAGGTCCAGGAGCAGCAGGTGCACGGCAGTCTCTGCCCACCCCCTGGGTGGCACTGGGAGGGCCGGCCTTTCCCCCAGGCAGCATCTTCAACCTTCTCCCCAGGTCCAGTTAACCACCTCATCAGACTGGGGTGCCCTCTCCCAGGTGACCAAGAAAAGGAGCCAAGACAGAGGAAGAGAGACATGCAAGAGGAGCCCGAGGATGGAAGTGTCAGCATCTGCTTTAACGCCCCCAGGGTTTCTCAGGGTCAGGCCCTGACCGGCGGCAGCGGGATGCAGGCAGTCACTTATGGTCCAGGACACTCCTGGAGTTTCCCCTGGCAGCCAGCCTCCGTAGCCTGCCCACCTGCACCCTCCGACACTGTATACCCTATCTGCCCAAGCCCAGTGGCCAAGGCCAGGATGATCAAGCCTCCTCAGGTTACCGTGGCGACCAGTGGATCGCATAGGAAGGATGTACACAGAGTACTCCGCGCAGAGCAGCACCCGGTGCCTGGTGGGTGGTCTGGGCTGCACTGCTCAGCCCCCACCCCAGCAGGGCCCCCGGCACCTTGTCTCCTCTACTCCATGGGCAGAGAGCCTAGCTTGGGACCATCCCAGGGGACAGGGAACTGGAACCTGGGGGCCCACCATCCCATTAGGCTGAGTGTAGGGGCCTGGCGGGGTTTGCAAGGGTTTTGGGGGCCCCAGAAGGCTGCAGGCCCGGCCCAAGGTGAGTCAGGGCAGCTGTTTCCCTGCCCGGGAGGCAGGGGGAATTTGTGAATTTGTGATGCCTCATCCAGCCTGGCTTGGCCCTGGGAGCTTCCCAGACACCGGGTGACTCAGCAGAGAGGCAGCACGGCCCTGAAGCGGGGGAGAGGGAGGGGCTGCCCCGCCGGGACCCTGGCAGCTCCCCTCCCCTTCCCTCCACTCCCGTGCGGGAATGGGACATGTGGACGAGAGAGGCCTCTCCTGGCCACGGGCCTCAGAGGAAGAGTCTGTGAGAACTGCCGGGCACCAAGGTGTGAACTGACCTCTGTGGTGGGTATCAGGCCAAAGGGAGACCGTGCGAGGACCCAGGGGCAGGGGGCGAAGGTGCCCAGGAGCCAGGGACTTCCCAGACCGCAAGGCTGGGACTTCCATGGGCCCCAGCCAGACCACAGGCATGTCCAGCCAGGGGAGGGGACTCTGGGCTGGGAAGGGAAGTGCTGGACTCCCAGGCGGGCGGGTAGAGCCTGCAGGAGATGGAGGGCGGCCCCTGCTGTGCTCCAGGGACCCTGGAGGCAGAGGGCCATGCCTGTGGGATGACTGAGGCCTCTTCCTGCCTCGCCCGGGCCCACCCCATGTCCCCCAGGCCTTCCCACCCCCGCACCCTCCCAGGGAAGTCCCTCCGCCCTGCCCTTCCCGGGGACAGTGGGAAGCAACTGAGTCCAGGAGTCGGTCTGGATAAAGGATTTCTCCAGGAGCTTGGCCTGAGAACCTTGAGTTCTCCCACACCACGGTGGGTGGGGGCAGTGGGCAGGCCCCAGGCTGGGTGGAAGAAGCGGCCTGGCGTCCCATAGGGCCCTTCCGGTTTGAGGATCCAGGAAAACCGAGGCTCAGAGGCTCAGAGGGTCTCCCACACCTGGGGGCCCTGCACGGGCAGCAGGCCACCTCTGCAGACCCACCACCCACACCCCCAAGGACCACCCACCTGGGGCAGGGGCAGGTAGGAAGCAGGCCTGAGGCTCAGAGGGGTGTCTGACCTGACTGGTCCCCTAAGCTGGAATTGGGGTGGGGGTGGGGGAGGCATGGGACTTCATGCCCTCCTCCCCCGGGAGACCGATCCTGGCCCTGGGTGGGGACTCTCAAGGGTGCCTGTTTTGACACCATCCCAGAAGGGGGTCCCACTGCATGGGAGATTTGTGGGGGGTGCTGCAGCTCAGCCGGCCCCAGTCCCGGCTCCACGGGGCAGGGGACAAACCAGTAACAGGCAGAGTTTCCTGCTGTGTGCCTACCTTGCCCCATGCCAGCCAGTCTCCCAACTTGGGGCACCCTCTTGGGGCCCTTCCTGAGTCCATAATGAAGGAATCTCTGTCCCAGAGTGTGGTAAGTGAGCAAATGGGACAGCGCTCCAGCCCTGCCCTCTGGCCTCGGTTCTGGGCTCTCCAGGGCCCCCCTTTGCTCCGAGCCTTCTGGGCTGCCCCTGCCGCTCCACCTCTCCCAGCCTCGTGGGCAGCTTGCAGCCCCCTGTGTCCTGCCTCAGTCTGGGCCATTTATCTGGGGTGTCTTTTCCTTCCTTTTTCCTTTCATGTTGAAAACGGAAGAGGCTTGTCACATGAATATTATGTCTTTATATCTTCACTGTAAGACGTTCCAGTGATAGACACAGCAAGGAAGGAAACAGAGGTCACGGGAGACCCCACTGCCCTGGGGCAGAGCCACACACGTGTCCCAGGGACCACCTTCTGGGCACTCACCCACTCGCCCTGGTGGGAGACCTGTGCAGGTACCCAGGTGGCCTCTCCTCTGAAAACCCCAGCCCATGGCAGCAGGTCCTGCCAAGGGCTCTCATACTCTCTGACCAGCAGGCCAGCCCTGGGGGATGCACGCTGGGCAGGTGCAAAGACAGCTCCCTGATGGGGCCCCCAGCCTGGGCCCGCACGATGGGGCTCCATGAGCCTTGCTCGGAAGGGGTCCGTTTCTCCCCCGCCATCCTGGGCTAGAAGTTTGGAAGCAGACAAAGTCCTACAGGCTTTGCTGGGCGGGCACTGCCATGGTGGGTGTGGGGGAGGGGACTGCTGGTACCCAGAGTCCCCCCATCCCCCCCAGCTGGCCCCTGACCCTCAGACAGAGCGTGCGGGCTCCTGTGTCACTTCCACCTCCAAGGAGTTTGGCCATGGCACCGTGCCCAGCCAGCAGAGGCGTGGGCAGACCTGGCTGCCACCTCCCCAGCCCCCGCCCGCCGACCAGCAGCCAGGCCCAGACAGAGCCTGAGCAGAGGCGGCCTGGGCCCTGGCCAGGGCTGGAGCTGCACGGCCAAGTCTGGCCGGGAACTGGGCTGGAGGCTTCTTTCCTCTTGGCAAGGTCCTTACCCACGGAGTGCTGTGGTTAGCAACCTGGGAGGGGACAGTGGGAGCCCCAAGCAGCAGGGAGGGCCAAAGGGGCTTTCAGCTCAGAGCCCCCGGGCTGGGAGCTCCGAGCCTGGCACCATCTGCACTAGCCCTTCTCTCGGCAAGGGCTTTATGAACCTTGTATCAATTCAGGTCTTCGCAATCCCAGGTGGTGGTCCCACCACGGGGCTGACAAAGGAATGGGCATCATCAGTGCTGGCCCCACGGCCCCAAGTGCCCGGGCTGGGGTTTGGATGAGGCTTGTCCACTCCAAGGCTGCCCTGGCCCCTCCAGTGAGCATGGTCACGGTGGCCAGTGCCCTGCATCCTCTGCAGGCTCTCATCACAGCGATCTGGCCAAGGTTAGCATCGTCTTGGGACAGGGACCCGAATGCGGTGTGAGGTGTCAGGCTGTGTGAGGCAGGCCGTTCTGTACTACGCACCAGCCCCCAGCTGGCCATCCCCACTGCCCGGCTGGCCCAATCCAGGGTTTGCGGCCCCAGACACAGGGCTCCAGCCCCAACTCCAGCGCTGCCTCAGCTCTGCCTAGGACACCACGGAGGCCTGGCCCGGGTGCCGGGCTGGCTGAGAAAACCACTCCGGAAGCCAGAATGCCCAGGAGGGCTGGTCGACACCCCCCACCCACTGCCATGGCCCAGTTCCTCAGGCCAGGCCCCACCCCCAGAGGCCCAACCTTTCCCACGCTCCAAGGCCCAGACAACCTGGACCAGGAGACAGGCCGTACCTGGACCCTGGCTGTGTGGCTACTTCCCTCCCAGCTGCCCCAGCTGGACGGAGCTGGGCGGGAATGCCCTGACCACTAAGCCCAGCCTTTGCTCACAGGGCCTCTATGTGCTGGCCGTGGTAGAGGTGACCGCACATGCCCAGGCAAAACCAGGGGAGGGGCCTTCCTCTGTCAACCTGTGCCAGGCCCACCTGCTGCAGCCGAGACGGTCAACAGATGCTGGGCGGGCCCGAGGGGTGCTGAGGGCATTCCTGGAGCCCACGTGCTACCCCAGGGAGCCTCCAGTCCAGGGAGGGGCTGACCGGCAGCAAAGCCCCAGAGCGCGAGGGGCTGGCACACCAGAGGCCAGGTCCGGAGCCCTGGACAGCCAGGTGCGCACCGCGCCTGCTCACCCCCTCTCCCTCCAGCCTCCACCTTCATGCCAGGCTGACAGAGGGACAGAGAAGGGCCTCGGAGAGCTGGGGAGAGCGAGCGGGAGCGCAGAGCTACAGCAGAACGAGCATTTGTTTTGACTTAAGTGAGCTACCTTTTCTGGAAACGGTGAAACGGGTTGTAAAAAACAAAAAGGGCCTCGTTGCGACGGCTGGCGGCCGCTGCTGAGAAGCAAGCCCCTTCCCAGGCTCTCCTGATGCTTCTGGAGGCCCAGCTGACAGGCTGCTGGCACCGGGCTCCCCAGCTCTGCGTCTGGCGGCTGCACCCTCCGCCCGAAACAGCTCCCGCCCTCCTGCTCACACCTGCTCAGGCTCCCCACGGCCTCCAGCCCCCTGCAGAGCCTGCCTGGGCGTGGGGACACCCAGCTCCCCTGAGGCCATCCCTGGGTCTCCCTCAGGACACCAGGGGCGGCCTGCCTAGGAGGCCAAAGTGCCCCTCCAGTGCTGGGCCAGGCTCCAGAGGGAGCGGACTGGAGAAGAGGAGGCAGGAAGGATAACAGCCCACTGTGTGGACTCGGCCCACATTCCTCTCATTCCAGGAGAGGGAAGGGGAGGGAGGATGTCCACCCTGGGTGTCCGCGTGGACGGGGGTGGAGAAGCTTCAGTCCAGCCTGCTCGAAGGCAGGTGGGTGTCCATCTGTCTGACCACCCAGGAGCAGAATGGGGGGAGGGGGACAGGGATGGGGATACCAGGCCCTGGTGGGAGGGGCCGCTTTGGACTGTCCCACAGGAAACCCAAAGTGGCCACAGCAGGGGCCACAGAGGCTGCACCACACCACCGGTCACCAGACCCACTCTAGGTGTACACGAGTTTGCAAGCTCAATTCCTGATGCCACCAGGGACACTCCCTGCTGGGCTGGAACCCACCAGTGGCCCAGGCATGAGATAATGTGTGTGCCTGGGTGTGTGTCTGTGTACAGGGGCACAGAGGCAGCGATGGGACTATGTGTGGGCACTCAGGGTGTGTCTGGGTGTGTGTGCATGGCTGAGTGTGCATGTGGGCAATGGCCGTGCACACAGGCACAGATGTGCATGCAGGTCTGGGGCAGAGGCTCCGAGGGTGCACTCGACGTGGGTGTGCACACCTGGCTCCAAGTGTGCGCAAGGTGGTGACTTGTTCTTGTGTGAGGGAGTCACACACGGGTTGGGCCGGCCCTGAGGGATGCTGCTTCCCAGGGTCACACTGCCACCAAACCGGTCTCCTTCCTGGCCCAGACTCTGAAAAAGGCTCCTGGCCTTTAATTCTGCCTGATGCCTGTGGTGGCAGGCGAGAAACAACAGGACACCCCCCTCCTTCTCCACCCTGGGGGGCACATCCAGCTTACTCACGGTGGAAGGGGAACTCTAGTCTCAAGCCTGTACCGAGCGGCAGCACCAAGACCCCCGACCCCCTCCTGCCTGGGAGTCGGCCCCCTCCCCAGCCCAGCTGCTCAGCCCCCAGCCACCCGGACCTGAAAGCGGGTCCAGCGGTTGTGTGGATTCTGGGGGCAGTTGGCAGGTCACGTGGCTGGGGCCATCTCCCCACAGACAGCCTGATTCCTCTGTGGTGGAGAAGCAGCTCAGAAGCCCCCTCCGATCTGGGACCCGCTCCGGGCAGGCCCAGCCTCACCAGGCAGGCTCTCCAGGACACAGAAATTATCGGGATCTGCGGCAGTCCCCTCCAGCCACAAACCGGTGGCCTCCAGATGTCGGCCTGTCTGACCCCCCTCACTCACTTGGTCTCACCGGACATGGAGCCTTCCCTGCTTCAAGCCACCCGCTGCTGCCACAGTCCCAGAATCCCTGAGGATGCCACCCAATGACCCCAGCTGCCATCCACAGCCCCGAGAAGACAGGGGGACAAGAAGAGGAGGCCGAGACAGGCACGGGGAGGAAGGAAGGACAGAAGAGAAGGAGGAGGCTGGAGGCAGAGAGAGACAGCTGCAGCCGTGGGAGAGGGGGTGCTGGTGGGGGAGGGGCGTGGGGGCGGCAGCAGTGGGGGCAGAACGCGAGCCTCCGCCAGCCCGGCCGTGGGACGCAGGGGCAGCCCCGGTGAGGGGTGCCCGCCCAGAAACATGAGTGCGTCACAGGGGAAGCCCCTCTCTGCTGGTCCAGGAGAACCTTCTAGAAGACCCGGTTGGCCCAAAGGCCGTGTCTCACAGGCCATAATAGGAAAACTCTGTGGTTGCTGAGCCACCAGGCCCACAAATATAGAGGCAACGATGACAGGGGACGGGCCCAACCACCAACAGCCCAGAACTAATAAAAGAAAAGGAAAACCGGATATAAGTCTGGTTCTTATTAAAAGGGTAAATTTAGTCTTTTGGCTAGGCGGGGAGCGCGGGGTGGCCAACACTCCCCACCAGGGCCGCCTCGGACTCTGGCCGAGAGTGACTCAGAGGGCTGCCCCCCACCCCCTCCTATTCTTCACACCTTCTGGGGTCTCCGCCTCCCTTCCCTCTCACACCCTCCCTGGCGAATGACCAGCACTCCCCCTCCAGGACGCCCCTGAAGGCCAGCAAACAGGCGGGGGGCGGGGGGGCGCAGGGAGGTGACCAGGGCTGGTCGGCGCCACCCCCTCCAAACCCCGCCAGCTGGAGGAGCGTCTCCAGCCAAGGCAAGGCTTCCCTTCACACCATCCTGAACTAAGCCAGCTGCAGGGAGACAAACGCCCTAGTGGTTGCAGTCCAGTGCAGACGGCAGGGTGCACACTCACGCCCTAGCCCCACCGGTCCCCTCAGAGGGAGAGCCCATCTGGACAGGGTCGGAGGGGCCCACCCCGCTCTCCTGCATCCCATCCCCTGGACCCAGGCACCCAGCACCTCGAGCTGGCCTGAACACGCCTCTTTCTCAGCTGTGGGCAGGCAGGGGAAGAGGGCACCCAACACTCCCAGTTCATTCCCAGCAGATGGGGGGGTACCCTGTGCTTCTCCCGGCAGAGCCTTCCAGGGAGCCCACATTCTGGAATTTCTGACAGGTCACCCTCTGCACCCCATCCCTGCCTTCTGAGGCTCTCAGCAGACCTGCCCTCCCAACCCGACTCTAACGTCTGTGACCAGAAGCAGGGAAAGGTCTGGCACCGCGGCTGCCCACGGCTCCTGGTGGGAGGAGCATTTGGGGGGCAGCCCGCTGGGGAGCAGGGATCCCCCACAGTGTGCTCCTGGGGGCAGCGCTACACTCCCATAAGAAGGGAGATGGGGTGGGGGCAGGACGCACCCAGGGCTCTGTATCCTTGTAGTTTCTTCTAACAGCGCCGCTTTGACAAACACCCCACTTCCTTCGAAGAACGGAGAGAACGTATTTTAATTTCTAAAGACGGTGAGTATAAGTAGGGAGAAAACCTCAATTCTCTGACGTAAAACTCCGGTGTTTCTGGGAACTCTTGAAGTGAACAGGGCAAGAAGAGCTGTTTCTGGGGTGAAGTGCACCCCACTGGTCTGGGGGTCCCAAATGGGGATGGAGTGCCAGCCAGCCCAGGGGAGCCAGCGGGGAACCAGCCTCGGGGCGGCCCAGCAAGAGCTCCCAACGGAGGGAAGACCCCTGCCCCGTGCAGCTCACCCACAGCCTGGGGCACCCAGCCCTGTGCTCCCCCAGCCCCACCCCATGCCAGGGGCGGGGGGCTCAGGCAGAGAACCAGCCTTGGACCTCCAGCCCAGAAGCCTGTGCTCCTGGGTGGCTCCCGATGTGACCACAGAGCAAGCACGTGGCCTTGCTGAGCCTCCACCTGGACCCCACCTGCCTCAGGACCAGGGGGCAGCAGGGGACTCAGCCCTGAGCCTGAGGACTGACCCCTCGCCCGATTCACATGCTGGGCTCCGACCAAGTGTCGTGTGTAGAAAAGGCTCTGCTGCCAGACCAGGGGAGGGGGCTCTGGGCTGGGCTGCCCGGGTGGAATGAGGTCTCCAAAGGGTGCCCCCCACACAGTCTAGAGACCTCAAGATGCACCATGCCCTCCGGCCACCTGGTCCAGCGGCCCTCGGGAGCCAGGGCCTGGTGGGGCTGCCCTGAACCTCCATCGGCTCCAGGCAGTCCAGGAGGAGTGCCCAGGTAAGCCCGGGGCACTTGCTGACCTCAATAGAGCAGGCAGCTGGCGTGGGAACATCGGAAGAAAGTGCTGTCCAGACCGGACAGCACAAACGTCCTTGTCACCCAAGCCACAGACTGGGCCCTGAGCCCCGTCCAGAGAATGGAGTTCTAACCCAGCTCACTCGTTACACAAACAGTTACTGAGTGGCTGCAGCGTGCAGGGTCACTCACCCTCACCCTGGAATCCCAGGAAGTCGCGGGCTGCCCGGGCACCCTGGCTTCCAACAATGGCCCTCGGACCTCTTGGTGACCCACAACCTTGCGCAGCTGCTTGGGGCCGTCTCACTGGCCTGTGTCTTGGAGCAGATGTTTGACAGGTGGAAAGATGACGCTGCTCGTGTGCACCTTCCCAACTTTTCTTGATTTTATCTGTATTCACACTCGTTAAGGGCTTTTTAAGAGTTCGCCTAAAGATGCATTGCGATTTAATTTAGATTTAATTTTAATATTAATTTAAAACAAATTGAAAGCTTATTTTTAGGAGACCCAAAGGGATGCAAAATGTCTCAAAAAGGGGACTGGCTTCAGGCAAACTGCCCTCAGGTGACCTGCTGGCCAGGCCTGTGGGAGGCCAGCTGGACAGGGCAGCTGCCTCACCAGGCAAACAGGCAAGTCCTGGGGGGCCACAGGTCCGGCTCCTTCCCCGGCATCCTGTGTAGGGTGAGAAAGGCTGTGCACACAGGCCAGGCACAGAGGGATCTGCTGGCACCCTTCTGCACGGTGCTGCTGAGGCCAGGAGGCGGGCGGGAGCCCCGGTCCTGCCCTCCCCACGTCCATGTCCATGTCCATGTCCTGAATCCCCACCTGCCGGCCGCCAGGACCCTATAGGGAGTGATGGGAAGAGGCATCAAGGGCCTGTGCCCCACTGAGTACAAAGTGCAGGCGTGTGAGCGCTGCCTGGGGGAGAGAAGCGACCAGGATCTGGAGACTCAGGGCTTGTGGGGAAGAGCCGCCACGAGATGTGCAGGCAGGGGTGTGCCACTAACTGGCACCAGCCCCGGGCAGCCACGCACCCCTCCCAGACCGGGCACTGGGGCCCAAACCAGGAGCGGCTCCGAAGCCTCCTGGTGTGTAAATGCTGGAAAGCAGAGTGGTGCGGCGAGCGGGCCCCACCTGGCAACTCAACGCTCCAGTGCCTGCAGCCCCTCGCTGCCATGCCTGACTGCCCGGGATGGAGATGGAGCAGACGGCGAGGGGCCACAGCCCTGCTCCCTCATCTCTCCTGTGCCCTCATTTCCCTTTTGTTGGTTGTCCACCCCCCCCAGCCCCTGCCTATGCAGCCACCCACACAGCCACCACAGAAGGGAGAGGAGGGGAGCGGGCAGCTCTCCCCCAGCGTCTGTCCCCCCTCGCCCACCAGGCCCTAAGGCCCAGGTGAAGCCGCTGGCTTCTGTCCTCCAATCTATCGTAGGTGCCCCACCACACATGTTGACGGTTAGGGAGTCACCTGCAGGGGCCAGTCAGGGGACAGGCAGAAAGTGGTCCCACCCGGTGCCCAGCTCCTGCACCACCAGGTCCCTCCCTTACTGCAGGGGGAGGGGGTAGCGGTGTCTCCGCAGGGACAGTCCCATCCTGAGCCTTGTTCTATCTCCACTGGTCCCCCTCTCCACTGCACAACCTCACACGTGCGCCCAGAGGCCAGCCCGCATGCCACAAGGATGACGCTGGGCTGCACTGCCCAGTGGACCTCTCACTGCCACCCCCTCACCCCGTCACTGGGTGTGACACTAAGAAGGAGGGGATTGTCCTCTCTGCCAATCTTTTTAGCTCTGACACCTCTTTTAAATGGAGTGCACACAGTCTGGGAGCCTCTGCGGACGAAAGAAGATGCTTCTGGAAGGTAAGGAGATGCTGACCTGGCCCCTGGGAGGTGGCCACACAGGCTGGAGATACTGCCCACGTGAATGTCCCCATGTATGTGTGGTCGGGTGTCGGGCGGGCATCTTGGTTTTTAGTGAAGAGACCAGGGCCAATTCAGAATCCGGTGTCTCCTGCCCTTCTCTTCCTCGTGAGGTTCTCCCAGAGGGTTATCGTCTCGATTTTCCAGTGTGGGGTCAAAATTGCAGGAGAAAAAAAACGAACAGGGCTCTTTTCATGTCCACAGGCACGTGTGTGCCTTACCCAAGTGTGGACAGGCACGCACACCCCGTCTCGGCCCCAGCCATCCTGCACGGGAGGGAGGCCAGCAACGGCCAGGCCCAGCTCTGGGGGAACCAAGGGATGGAGGGCACAGACACCCAGACTCAGGACGCTGGGGTCCCACGGGGAAGATGGCCCCGCGTGGAGAAGGGCGGGGGTGCTGCAAGGCCTGGGGGGACAGACTACCAAGGGCGGTCAGGGCCGGAGGTCACGGACCATGCGGGTGGAGCCTGGGCACTGGTGGCTGTAGGCGCTGCCCAGGTGGGGAGACTCCAGGAGAGACAGGGGAAGGGGAGCAGAGGAGGTACCTGGGGCAGCAAAGAGGGGAGTACAGGTGGCCAGAGCCTGTGGGTGGCTTGGCACATGTGCTGAGTGTTGGGAACCTTCGGGGACAGTGATATGACAAGGGTGGTAGGTGGGAGCTGACCTACGGTGTAGGGGGCTTGGGTAAGGGAGGCCCCAAGGGAAGGAGAAGCAGGGCTGAAGGCTCAGACAGGCTTGGGGCTGACCTGCAGGTAGAGGCAGAGCAGGGAAGCTGACCGGCACCTCCTGGAGGAATTGGACGTGGGGATAGCTTCATTCGAAGCAGAAGCCTGGGGCGGGTGCTGGGAAAGGACCAGCTCCAGTTCGGCAGAAGCCAGTGACACAGTGGAGAAGGGGGCTGAAGCGGGGGTGGGCAGCTCACCAGCACCAAGCTCTGCACATCAGGCCCTCAGTCTGCCACCGAGCGTCACTGGGGACCTGCAGGCTCCATCCCCGGCAGGTGGCCAGGAGCTGAAGGATGGAGCAGGTGGCGGGAACTGGAGACAGATCAGAAAGCACATTCCGACTGCGGGGCGGGCTGGCTCTCCCAGGGGCCAACCGGGATGTGACTCCTTGAAGGCCAGTTGTGAGTGTCCGTGAGCGAGTGTCTGCATGAGTGTGAGCAGGTGTGGGTGTAAG
The DNA here is from genome assembly GCF_964374135.1 of Grampus griseus. Taxonomy (NCBI): domain Eukaryota; kingdom Metazoa; phylum Chordata; class Mammalia; order Artiodactyla; family Delphinidae; genus Grampus; species Grampus griseus. The sequence goes on along the minus strand of NC_139014.1, from coordinate 11,618,156 downwards.
GACATGCCTGGGGGTGTGAGCACACGTGAGCAGGTGTGACGTGTGTCCATTCACTGTGGGCTCATGTGAGCTCAGCCAGTTAATGCCCTGGAGGGCCTGTGGGGACGTTGGGGTCTGCAGGGTAGGTCTGTGCCTCTGCCCCCAAAGGGGACACGGGCTGAGCCAGGCAGCAATGCCTGTGCTGAGACGGAGCCTGCCACAGGGTGCTGTGAGATGCTCGTGAGATGCTGGTGGACAGCGGCCTGGGAGCGCAGCCCCTTCCTTACACCCCCACCGCGTCCCCACCCTGGGTTCCGCCCCTTGGTTGTTCCCAAACTGCCTTCTTTTCACCCCCATCCAGCTGTGCTCCCAGCATGCCTGCCTTGATGGTGGGGGGCCCTGCCTGGTCTGGCTCTGTGATGATGGGGCCATGGTGCCCTCCCCAGAGTTGCCTTCAGAAGGAAGTCCCAGGGAAGAAAGGCTCTGGCTTCCCTGAAGGAGGAGCAAAGGGATCCAGCCAAGACTGCCTCTTCCCAAGAAGATGGCAGAGCGTGGTTTAGTTAGTAAACCGCCACTAAAATGTGGCTGATGGGTCTGTCTTACTTGGCGAGGCTCCCCAAGAAGACACCACCCCAGGCCACCCTTGGGGACCCCAGCCTACTGCTCAGAGGCCTCTCTCAGCAGCACACCTATCCTCTGCCCCTTCCCTGCATTTCTGGTAATTTCTAGAGGAAACCAAGTTCCTATACTTAGATGAAGCAGGGCTGCTTGAACTTTCCTTCCGGTTCCAGGCACACAGTGGGTCCCCCCTTCCCCAGCCTCAAAAGTCTTTGGATCTAAAAACACTGGACTCTTTGTTGGGGGCCCTGGGGGAGGGGAGAGGGGGCAGGGAACCCAACCCACCTGTTCATTCCCTCCTCCCCCTCCCCCACCGTAGGTCAGAAAGAAAAAAAAAAGCTTCCTGGCTGATCCAATCTGGAACCTAATCGTCTGGACAGCTGCAGCAGCCCTCAGATGCCAGCCCGGCTGGCTCCCAGCTTGGGCACTGGATGCCTCTCCGCCAGGCCCGCAGCCTACTGCAAACCCACACCAATCCCATAAGCGGGGAGGGGGCAACTCCCACCCGGCGCCCCCCTACCTCCTCTAAGCCCACACCCAGTTCCCACCGACCGGTCCCCGTCCTCCAGTGGCAGCTGCTGGCAGGGCCACAGGAGGCAGTAATATTATATATTACAACAAACAGGGGCGGCCCACTGACAAATAGGCCTGCATGATCTAAATGGTATATTATCCCATAAAAACGTCATCGGGCAGGGCGTCAAAGCCGAGACGGAGCAGCAGTCTTGGAGTGCGGGCTGCAAAACCCGAACCTTCCTTGGCGTGGCCCGGGGCTTTGGGGACATGTTCTAGACAGTGCATGCTGGTTGTAATTTTGTTGTTTGCTTTTAATCTGGAGTCTTTGGTGGGAGAAAGGAGGTCCCAGAGGTTAATGGGGACAGGGGAACCCCGGGGAGCCATCCCCTGGCGGGCAAGGCAGGAGGAAGCCCTGCAGTGCAAGTTACCTACTGCCAAACAGACAGGGCACATGCTGCACCCCAAAGCCCTGAGGTCGGCCTCAGCTCGAGAGCTGTGGCGCAAGTCCCAGCAAAGACCTCCAACGAGGGCCTTTCCCAAGGGGTGCCCACCTCTCCAGGAGGCTGTCGGGAGCGGCAGGAGTGAGAACTTTCTCTGGATGGGTGATGATGGGCTAGGCCTTCCTTCCAGAGGGGCTAGGACAGCACCCCCGTCCTGGGGGGATGGTTTCTGTTCATCAGAAGTCATCCAGGTGGATACTGGTCAATACGGCATTGATAGGGTTTACTGCCGCCTGTCAGTGGGAGGCTGGGGAGTGGGGCGCTGCCCCAAAGTCTGTGCAGGGTTTTCTCATGGGACTCTCTAGGCAGAGATGCCCTGATGCCACCCAGGTGGAGTCCCCACGTCCCTTCCAAGCTGACCCTTTGCCAGTGTGACCAGGGCCCCTCTGAGAAGGCCACGTGCAATGGGCTGGGATCAGGGCATATGGTGGGAATCCCCCTGGGACTCTGGCCACGCCAATCAAGGCAGCTGCCCTCTGCACAGGGTGCCCCTGGGGCAGAGGGGCAGCTCCCATCTTTTGGGGCCTATATTCAGATATTTATGGTAGGGAGGAAGCCAAGCAGGGCCCAGAGGCCTCTTTCAGGAGGAAGGGCAAGGGGTTACTGGAGGTGGCAACCAAGGCCCCCTTCCGCCCAGAAAGCACTCATTCCCAGTGGCACTGGCTGAACTCTATCTGAGCTTGGGAATTCCCAGCTCAGGGCCGGTCCCAGGCTCAGACCCTGGAGCTAGACCAGGAGCATTCTGGGAAGTGTAGTCCTTTGGGAGTTGGGAGGGCCTGCTGGGATTTCCAGGGGCGTCTCATCAAGAGCAAGCAAGAGGACAGAGCGAAGGAGGTTACCCTGACTGTAATCCCAAGGTGGAAGTTTGACATTCCTGGGAAATGGCTGAACTTAAGACATCTGCCCCCTGAAAAGATACCAGCCAACGCTGGATTCCAGCCTCAGATCATACCCGCAGTGGTCTCTCTGAGCAAGCCATCTGGAGCTCTTATTTTGGTGGGAAGACCTGGGAACTCCCCAGAGGGGAAAAAACCCTGCCTGAAGTGCCCCGACTTCTATCCTCCTCTGGCAGCTGCCCCCAGACAGCAGGAGAGACAAGGGTGCTACCTGCCGGGCTCCTGGCGAGGCTGTAGCGCATCCCGCACACTCTCGCACATTATTTATGCTCACAGCCCCCGCTGATGACATATGTAAGTTGACAGCGAACATCCTATCAACTTGCTGGAGTGTATCTTGATTGTTAAAACACACTCTTAAAGGTATACGATCATTTATCAAATTAAAATAGCGGCGCCTTGCCTGTCCTCTTTTCTGCCTTCCCTGACCACTCCCCTGCAGCCTCCCTCCTCTGGCCTCCTGGGCATCCTGCCCTTGCACCCAGGCCCTGCTCCTCGGGTTGGTGGGGAGACACTGCCCTGCTTCCAGGGACCCAGACTCAGCACCCCATCCCCACCCTACCCCAGGCCAGGGCAAGCCCACTAATCGCCAAGAAGTGACAAACGCCAGAAGCCCCACCAATTAAATCTAAACTCAAGCAAAGCTCAGTGGCCAGTAAATTATTATTTTTATTAGCTTGAACCAAGTTCCCGTAAGAGAGAAAGTCAACTTGCTCCCATGAATGGCTCTTGTATAATTTATTTAACTCTGTGCTCTTTGCCAAAGCCTGGAATATTTTTAGCTCGTTCTGTTGTTGGATTTGGCTTTTTTATGTGTGTTTCTGAGGGGTATTTTTAGCTCCCTCCATGTTATTCTAACAGCCTCCTGTGCGTTTTGTCCTGTCTGTGCGGGCTGTTGAACCCAGTCTCACAGCAGACGAGGGAGATTTCTAAGAATACACGGGAGTGTTTGGGGGTGATGAGGGATGGCACAAGGCTGCTCCCTGCCTTGCTGGCTAATTTGCCTTAGTGCTCACATGACCTGGATATTCCTATAGGAATATCCTTGTAGGAAAAATCAGACATGGGGGCAGTACAAGCCCCACTGAGAAAAAACCCACATTCCAAAAATGGCTTCACTGGGGTGGGCGAGGCGGCCACAGCCTGGCCGATCCACGAGGCCACTGGATTCCTGGCTCCGCAGGGCAGCCTTGGCTTTGATGTCTGCTTCTGTCACTTAACAGAGCAGGATGGGTAGAGTCTTCGGAAAGTAACTCTTTTCACACCTACTTAATGTTGGTAACTGTTGCAGAAACACTCCACCGTGTCACTGAGTTAATGAGGTATTTACGAAAATGTATTTTTTTTCCTTTACAAAAAAATATCCCATGAGGAGGGAGGGGGACCCTTTGATGGGGTCTTTTTACACCCGGAAATTATCTTTTTTTCCTCTGCATTTTTCTTTTCTTTTCTTTTCTTTTTTTTTTTTTGAGATTAGCAATCAGAAGCACTGTTAGCAGGAGAGAAGTTTGTGGTTCTCCCACCAGAAGGAACGTGCCGTCCTGTTTACTCCCAACAACCGCAGGCCCAGGGCACCTGGCTTCCAGGCCCGGCCATTTACACCCCAAAGAAGCCGGGAGAAGGGGCGGAGAGGAGAACCCACCCGCTGTCACATTGCTGAAACCAAGACTTGATCGGCTCCTCCGCCTTCCTCGGGTGGAGACCCGGTGATTCTCGAAGGTTCAGCCCTGAGGGGGACGTACAGAGAAGGATGGAGGGCAGGAGCTGACCGGCTAGAAGAGGGGGCGGGGACTGGGCTTCTCCCAGGCCGGGCTGCCTCCTACTAAACGCGCTCGGAGGAGAGGCGCGATCCCCAATCGCTCCAGGCAGTAGCGCTGATGAAAAATCTTGGGTTGGTGCGTTGTTGATTTTCCTTTTTTTTCCCCTAGATTTCACAGCTTTGCCTCCGGACCATCTGTATTAGAGACAAAATCTAACACTGCACTAAAAATAACGATTCCAAACATTCTAATTACACCTTTTGGTGACAAGGTTACTGGAACAGCACTTTACCATAAAACCCTTCAGCCCGATGGTAAAGCTATCGGCACTTTCAGTTTTAGAAAAACAATGGAAGGAGCCCTGGAGCCCAATATCCCATCGGGGTCCCTCAAGCTGACATTTTGAAAGCACTGGGTGGGGACGAGGAAGGGCAGCACTGGCGGAGGGCAGGGAGGGAGACCCTTGGCCAGGCCGTGTGTCTGTGCCAGGGACGAGCAATCCTCAGAAGCCAGGGACTCAATCTCCGGTGGCTGGATCTTACTCCCATGTTAGAGCCGGACAAATAGGAAGAAGCTCGGAGCAATTTTCCTTTCAGCAGGGTAGTCAGTGCAGGGAGGGGCGGGATGGGCTGCTGCAGCCGTGGCCTGCGGACCCGAGGCCATCCGCGAAAATGGAAGAAAGTCTGCCAAACTGGCCGTTTTGAAATACATACAAGAGATGCAAAAAATATTTGAACTTAATTATACCTTTTTCTTTTTAAACTAGATCATATACAGATACAGACCAAAGCAAAGTAGTCTGGGGTATAATTCCTTTTAAAAAAAATTGATGTAGCTATATTTTAAAACCAATACAAGATACTGGCTTTCAGCAATTTCAAAAGGCTTTCAGCGGCAGATGTTTCTAGCTGGACGCCCTGTAGGCCAGCCTTCCCGTCACAAATGGGTTGAACATCTCCAAGCACAATAGGTCTCTTTGGTCCCCCGGGAGGTGCAAACAGCCTCCAGGAGCAGGGGACACGTGGCCCTCCAGCTCCCCCCCCCAGGGTGCCCTGGGGACCTCCAGCGCCCCCTAGAGCACCCTGCATATGGGGGAGGTGGGTAGGGTCTGGGTCAAGGACACAGACCAAGCCAGCACCCATCCAATTTCTCCAAACCCTCCATGGCCTACGATCCAAGAACCACGTGGTCAAACTTGGAATGAACAAGACAATGGTTTGGGCCACCCAGACCACGTTCCCACCTGACTCGGTGGTGCGGGCATCTGGATATAAGAACAGAAAGGGGAAATGGCGGCTGACCAGGACCTGGGGAGGGCCGTGGGCTGTTGAATGGGGACGAGAGAGACAGCAGTGACCTGAACTGACGGGGAATCTGGTCTGGCCCTGCCCCACCCCATGGGGGGCACAGCCCCAGCCTGTCTGTGTACTACTGGGAGAGCCTTGGTGTCGGGGGCCCTTCTGGACCGGTTTCTGTACCCTCCAGGCTAGAGGGTATGGCATATGCGGGGGGTGTGTGTGTATGTGTGTGTGTGTGCAGCCAGAAGGGGCTAGGGAAACTGTAGCACTGTCCCTGCTGCCACCACAAGCCCCCAACCTCAACCCCCCAGTGTGGGCTGAGCTGGGCGGGCAGCATCTCTAATGCAGGGGCAGGAGAGACAACCACAGGAACAGCAAGGACAGATATTTAAAATCACCAATTGCCCAGGCAAGTACTTTTGCTTTTTTGAGTTATAAATCTATAAGAGAAAAAAGCAAGGGAAAGGAAGAAGGAAGAGCAAGGAAGAGAAAAAAAGCAGCCTTGCAGAAGGCTCGCACTGGAACAGGAAACGCGGGCGAAGGGCTGATTCCAGGAGAGTGCTGAGTCCAGCCCCTCTACTCCCAGCGTGCTCGAACTTTTCGTATCTCACGTTGTAAATGCTAAACGCCCATTAGTAATCAAGCAATTTCTCGTATTTTTTTTCTTTTTAGGTAATTTATGTTTTTCTTTCTGACTGCCCTCCCTTCTGACATTTTCCCTTTTAGCCTGACTCTGCCATCCGTTTTAATCCACACACTAATTGTAATCCCATTAAAGCAGATATAATTTTATTAGTATTCACAGTTCATCAAGCTAGCAATAACTGTTACTGCCAAATTAACAACAACAAAAAAAGCGGCAAACAACATTTCTGATGTTTAGAACAAACTGTAAACAAAAGCAAGCCAACCTTTCAGGGTGACCAGCGGGTCCCCACACGCGCAGCCCCTCCAGCTTCCTGCAAACTCAGCCGGCACTGGCCAGTAAACTCCAGGGTCTCAGGCGAGATCGCGGCCCCTTCGCCACCCTCTGCCCGGCCCTGCTTCTCTTCTGACCTGGCTCGACAGTAATATCAAAGCCACCCGAGACGGGGACTGCTCTGGAGGCCTGGGTCAGCTCTGCCAAGGAACAGCTCTCTCCGGGAGAGAACTGGAGAAGACCCGAGTGCAGGGCGGCCCCAGCTCTCTCCTCCTGGAGCAAATTTGCTGCGAACTCGCCTGCACCGAAATCCGTCGGCGGCCCCCGCGCCGCCCCCAGCCGAGCCGGCGCCGGCGCTGCGCTCCCCCAGGGCGCAGGCCGCGGGGCTGGGCCGCGATCTGGCCACGCTTTGTCCGGCTTTAGCAGGATACCAGAGGCACTTGTTAAAGCAAATGCATCCCCTGCAAACCCATTCTCGCCCTGACACTTCAAGGCTTTATATAGAAACAGGATTTGCTCGTCTTACACCAGCAGTCCCTATTAACGCTCACCCCGCGCACACACCGCCCTAATCCGAGAGGCCGCGGCACCCCCCCCCCCCACCTTCACAACGGCCGTTTTGTTCCCGCAGAATGTGCCTCGTTGTCCCAGCCCCGGAATGTTTTAAGGATGTGAATGCAGAATGCAGAATGCAGAAATGAGGTTTCCGCGGAATTTAGTTCTTTTGCAGGAAGGGGTGGGGGAGGGTGGCAGGAGGGGAAAGGCTTTATTTTTAGCCGGCTCCGAGGCTGCCCCTCCGAGACACTGGGGGACCCTGGGGAAGGCCGTTCTAAACCGCGATGATCCGGCTCGGGGCGCCCATAGGATGCGCGGGCCGCCACCGGTGCCGGTGCAGGGAAATGAAACCGAAGGCTTCTCCGCAAATGCTCCAAGGAGAGGAGGGGCAGGCTCCCGTACGACCCTCGACCGTGCCCACCTCGCGGCAGGGCCTCCTCTCCCGCGCCCACCCGGCCGGCACTGACCTGTGTGCGAAGCCATGGGCAGCGGCGACGGGAAGTACTTTCCGGGCTGGAAGTGCGCCGGGGGCTGCGCAGCGGGCCCGGCCGGGGCGAGGCGCGCGGCAGCGGCGGCGCTGCGGTGGCCCAGGCTCCCGCGGTCCGACAGCAGATGCGGCGGCGGTGCGAAGTCGCGGCCATCCATGCCGGGCCCCGGCCCCGGCCCCGGCCCGCCGCCGCCTCCCGGGAGCAGCGCGGCCGGGGCCCGGGGGCGGCTCGGCGCGCGGACGGCGCGCGGGAGGCGCGGAGGAGGCGGCGTCCGGGGTCACTGGCGGCGGCGGCGGTGGGGCCGGTCAGCACGCCGGCGGACTGGTCTCCTCGGCGGGCGGCCGCGTGCCGAGCCGGCGGCCGCCGTGCGGGTCCATAGTCTGCGGAGGCAAGCAGAGGAGACTTGGTGACTCTGGGGCTCGGCTCGCCCGGGGGTCTCCGCCCCGCCCGCCCCCCACCCCCCCACCCCGTCGGCCCGAGCCTCGCGGCCAGGCCCGGCGGCCGGGTCCGGAGAGCTCCGCGCGTCTCCCCGCTGCACGCGCGCGCGCTGGCCACCCGGGCCGCCCCGATCCCCGCGCGCACACGCACCGTCCCGGCCACGCTCCGCCCGGAGGAGCCTGAGGGAACCCGGCCGTACAGCTCGACGCTTCCCCTTCGCGGATCCCTGCGGCGAGGGCGCCTCGGCGAAAGGCTGCTGGCTCCTCTGGGTGATAAAAACCCAAATCTGCGAAGCCATCACGCACGCACACACACACACACACACACACACACACACACACTCACACGCACACCCTCTCCCCTCCCCCGCTGCCCAAAGGTGTCTCTGAGGGAAGGCCTGGGGTCGACGCTAGCTTTTCTCCTCTCCCCCCATTCCGAGGTTCCGCTTTTACTGCATTCTGCTTAACCGAATGACCATGCTAATTAAGCGAGTAATTTTATTGATTGTAACTCAAGAGTTTTTTTTTTTAATAACCTTCATTTTCTCCCCTCTCCCATCCCCCTCATGCGTCTTTCGGCCCATTCTTTTGAACCCGCCGCGCCCCCCCCAACATCCCTAACGGGACCAGGCCCCCACTCCGCATTGCCGAGCCAGGACCCCGGGCCAGCTCCCCGGAGCCCCAGGGGTCTACGTCCGCCGGCGGCGTCACCTGGGCCGCCACGCCGCAGTGCCCGGTCGGCCGTCCCGGAGCCGGGAGCTTCCTGGAGAGCCTGGAACAATCACCCCGCCCCCCAGTCAAATTCGCCCAGGATCTTCCTCTGAGGATTGGAGGTTTGGAGAGGGGCGATTTGAGAGTCAGAAATTGTTTTCTCTCAACGCCCCAAATCGGCCACATTATTTCTCCCTTCAGCGCCTGCCCCGGGTCGCCGAGCCGAGGCCTGTCTCTGCACGGCCGGGGGACGTGGGGTTTGCGACGCTGGGCTGGGCCCTGGGGAGGCGGACAAGTGCCCGGGCCCAGCGCAACCTTCACCGCTGCCCAGGTCCCAGCAGACCCCCGGCCTCCGTCGTCCACCTCCACCTCCTGGCTGGGCACTTAATGCCCCCCACCTCCCTTCTCTTCCACCCCCACCCAACGCCGAGAGTCCACTCGGAAGCGAAATTGGGGGTAATTTCAGACGCTGAGCGCGGAACGGCGGAGCAACACATAGACTGGACGGCTGTGCGCCCGCGTGGAGGACCAATTTCATTCGACACATTTCTCCTCATTTCCTAAATCTGCATTGTTTTAATGTTTGATATCACCTTAACAACAGGGAGATGGGTAGGCTTAATATTCTTCACTGTGAACTTTGCAGAAAGTCTTCTGATTTTTTTTAGCCGTTCCATCGTGACAATAAAGCGATTAAGATGTTTTCCATTTTGTGAATACCATTTTAAATTGCTATATTTAATGTTACAGGTTCTACACGTCTTATTTGCAGACTATTTTGTGTTTGATTTAATCTACAACCGAAAACATAATGTATTAAGTGAATACATATTTGCTCAGCTGATAAGCTTTTTAATATTTATTCGGAGAGCTTTTGCATTGTAAATAAACGGAACCTACACAAAGAGTTCTCTTTGTCTCTCAACTTTATACAAAGGGGTTTGGGGCTTCCTCCCTCTGGGGATCGTCAGCTCTCTACCCCGGTCTAACAAATAACTCGGCTCGCCGCCGCTCCGGCCTGCAGAGCAAGCGCCCGGCCACCAGGGCCGGGGGAGCGCCGGGCGAGGGGGCTGCCCGCGCCGGGGTCAGGGGAGGGAGGGGCTGCCCGCGCCGGGCTAGGGGCCGGGGGGCACGGGGAGGGACAAAGGGAAAGGAGGGGAGGGAGGTCGGGAACCTGCGGCTTCAAAGGCGCGGAGGGCCCGGGGCTGCGCGCGCGGGGGGTGGGGGGCTTCCCGGCGGCCTCCGGGGAGCCGTGTATGCTACGCTTTTGTTTTGTGGGGTTTCTTTTTACCGATAAGAAATTCCAAAATTGTCGAGAAAGAAAGAGTTGCTCTCGATTCTCGGGACGCGGGCTTGGTTACCAGCAGCAATTTTAATCTTCACCTTCAGCGGGTGGATCGCGGGCTGGATTGATCCTTCCCCACTAGCTCGCTAGACTTTTTACGCGGAAGGAGGTGGGTTATTGTCGCTCGTCTGTGCCGCAGAGATTCTTACCAGGTCGGAGGGAGCTTTTCTTTGTGTTCTTTGCTCGCGGGGAGAGGCCGCGCTGCGCCTCACCGCCCGCCAGAGAGCGGCTCCTGGGTGCCTGCGGAACACGAGCCAGGCAGGGAGCGGGGCGGCGACGCACGGCCGCCCCGGCCTGGGCCCGGCGCCCCGAGCCCGGAGCTCAGGCGCCGCCATTCGCGAGTCCTAGGGCTCCGAGCCCCCTCCCCCCAGCTCCAGGAGAGGCCGCAGAAAAGGACAGCTCCAGCCTCGGATCGGGCCGGACTCAGAGAGGAAACGGAGCGAAAACGGTGGCGGGCACGGGGCCCCATGCCGGCTGGAAAATCGCTGACAAGGGTATTTTGGAAACAGCCGAACCTCGGAAAGCCGGGCTCTTCCCCAGGACCCCGCGGCGCGGTCCCTGGAGCCGCCCGTTCCTCTGCGCGTGGCTCAAGCGCTCCAGGATGTGGGGCTCCTTCGGGTTTCCTTCGGTTTTAACTTATACACGGAAAAACCTGCCCTTGCTTCGGCCTCCCGCATCCCCCGGCGCCGTCTCCGAGTGCGCTGGCGTTGTGGGACCTGCAGGCTGGGCTGGGGCTCGGCGCGCGCGGGGCGCGGGCTGCTCGGGCGCCGCCACAGAACCCGCTCCTTGCGAAACGGTCGCGCCCGACACCATCCCCCCCGCACGCCGGGAGAGGACCGAGGCCCTGGGCCGCGCCGGACCCCCGCACCCCAGGGCGCACCCGCCCGCAGACCCCGCCTCACGGGCGGTGGCCTGAGCCCCGCACACCGCCCGGAATGCGCGCGGGGAGAAAGCCCCGCTGCGCTAGCCTCGCTTGGCCACCTACCTCCTCCACCCCCACCCCCCCCGGAAAAAATTTTCTGAAATGCCCTAAAATGAATTAGGCTCTGGGAAACGAACCCCCCAAAACCTCGCGGTTACCCCTTTCCGCCCGGTCCCTCGCCCCGCACACGGCCGGCGGCCGGCAAGCCCCTCTGTTAGGCGGCTCGGGCCGCCTCGGCCAGCGCGAGCCAGCCGGTTCCCGGCGCCGCGGAGCGACCGGGCGGGGCTGACCCGAGGCTGCTCGGGGGAGGGGAGCAGGGTGTGTGGGGGCCGAACAACTGGGGTTCGTTCGTGGTGCCGCCAGAGCCGGGAGCGCGTTGGGTGCGTCGGGGACCTCGCCGACTGTCCACCCGGAGCCGCCCGCGCGGCTTGCGCCAGACGCAGCCTGGCGGTCCCTGTCCTGTCGCGATCATTTATTTTTAATGCTGGGTGTCGATCGAGACAACAAGCGCTCAGAGCAAAGCAAGGACGCATTACGGGGGGAATTTTAAAGCGATCGATAAGATTTTTCAAAGGGAGAAAAAATCGCTCTTATATATAGTCCATCTTTAAAAAAAAAAAAGCCTGCTCGACATTATAACGGATTTTTTAAAAGGGAAGATATATACTTCTTAACATCGCAACCCTGAATTTCTCTTACTAAAAAAATTGTAAATCCCCAAAGCCAAAATAAAAAATAAAATAATAAAAATACAAAAACAAAAAAATGAAAGCAATTTCAGTTACTTACTGGAGGCTGTTTCCTGGATACAATTGAATGCAATACAATTAAACCAGTAAATGTGACTTTGTTTTGTATTCCTATTGGTATTTTCAATGTGCTGACTGTTGCACTGTAAATGCACCGCTTCCACAACAACGACTCTAGCGAGCCCATCCAGAGCGGCTCTCAAACCTGCAGCCCGGCGCGGCGAGCCACGGGCCCTGCATACTAATAAGCTCGTGCCACTCAGCCCCGAGCAGCCTGCGCGCTGATTGGCCGCGCGGCCCTCCTCTGCCGGGAGCTCATGCCACTCATTCAGCGTAAACAGGCCTCCCAATAGGCTGGCGCCGGGCCAGGGAGCTGCCAATCAGGGAGCAGCAGGGCTACTACTGAGCCCGATGGCGCCTAATTCAAGCCCGGCGACTGCGCAGCTCCTTTGCGCAGATCGTTGCTGCTGAATGGGAATGTGTTGGCGCAGGGCGGGAGAGGGAGCAGGGGCGAGTGGGAGCCCGTGTCCACGCCGAGGGGAAGGCTTTTGCTTTTTTTTTTTTTTTTTTTAATTTAACCCAGCAGGTATAAAGTTTGGCGTCTGGAGCACAGAGGCCAGGAGAAGAAACAGCAACACGCGTTGAAGCAGATGCTCTTTAAAATACCTGGGATCTGTCTGGCAGGTGGCTGAACCCGGCACAGGTAGGCCCGAGTCCCAAGCATGGAGGCCTCCCCGGGTTGCCCGGCCCTTCCACCACTCCGAGGCCTCCGCCTGCTCTGACCGAGCTCAGGAATGTCCCATGCCCACAACCTGGGTATCACGGGCTCTAGAGTCGCCTGCCTGGTCTTCTCCTCCCCCTGCCCCAGGAATCAGACCCTGGGGAGAAGGTCCTGTATCTCTGGCCACCTATCTGCGGAACCTCAGTTTTTATCTCTCTTGGCTACATTTTGCAACGCAGCACCGATCAAAATGAAAATCGGGGGTTTATGGCCATAACAAAGATTTCCTCTTCTTCATCTGCAACTAGATTTTTAAAATATGTTCACCTTGATACCCACGGTGTGGAAACCATGCATGGTATTTTTCAATGTTGCTTTCCTGCATATCTGCTAAATTCTATGTTGCTTTCCTGCATATCTGCTAAATTCTCGCCTCAATTAAAAGAGCCACTGAACGAATATCTTCATCGTAATCAGATGCAAACTACTTTTAAAGATATTCTCCAAATATTTCTGTTAGATTTGGTTTCCCAACAATATGCTATTTATTCTCTGGAGTCAAGGCGATGCCTTAGTGGCGATGGCTACATTATTTTTACTTCTCTTTCTCCACGTGAAGCTCTGCCTGCCCCTCTGGGGGACCAAAAAAAAAAGGTATTTATACTAGATGCCAAGCAACACAGGCACACGCGTTAGAAATTCTCCGCCGGCTCATTCCGGTAGGGACACGAAGGGGTTAAGCCGGAGGCCTTCTGTTGTCACCTTCCTTTCCCCGCCCCCCCGCCCTCTCCCGCAGGACCTCCGGGATTGGCTGGCACTCCGCCAGTAGGCTGTCAATCACCGAGTGTAAACAAGGCGCTGATTGGCTGTTGTCTAGTCCGCACAGGGCCTCCTGAAAAAAGCAATTACTGGCTCCGCGGTTTCAAGGCGGCCCGAGGCCGCTTGATGAAAGGAGATAAGCTGGGGACCGTTTCCAGGACCCCCGCGGGCCGACCCCGGCAGCCCCGGAGCCGAGGTGCTGCAGAGAGCCAGCGGATCAAAGGAATTCAGAGAGAAAGGGGAAGCGGGCGCACGGCCCCGGCCGGCCTTTCCCTGCGGGTATCTCTGACCTGGGTGGGGGCTCGGGCCGCGGGCGGGGCTCCGGAATTCGGAGCCCGCTTCGGGCGGCACGGCCGGCGGGGCAGCTCCGGAGAGCCCGGGGCTGGCAGGTAAGCGCCGGGCTCCGCGGGCCGGGGCCGGGGACTCAGGACAGGGCGCGCGGCCCCGAGTCCCGGCTCCGGCGACACCCCTACCGGGCGATGAGGACCCCCGCCCCCCATGGCCCGAGCTCCTGGCCAGTCCCACTTGGTGCCTTCGGAAGCGACCCCGGGTGGTGCGCGTCGGCCGCGAGAGGAGAGGCGGCACGCATAAATTCATAAGCGTTCGGAGATCTGATTAGCGCACGGCTATTCATTAGGCCGGGGGCGATTGAATTAGGTCCCGGGTGCGGGCCCGGGGGGGCCGGCGCGGGCTGGGCGCAGCCTTCAGGACAAGGAGGATGCGGTTATGGCGCGGACCACCGGGCTTGTGCCATGGCTTCCGGAGGAAGAAGTCAAAGCATCGGCCCCGGAGTGAGTGTTGAGGGGACGGGTTCCTCCAGGTCCTGCCCTAGCGGGTGCGTGCGGAGGCCGCCCGCTTCCCACGCACACCAAGGAAAGCCAGCCTGAGCCTGGCCCGGCTCCGGAGAAATCGCGCCCTCGGAGGGGTGGGTGGGTGGGTGGCTGGCTGGCTGGCTGGCTGGGTGGGCGGGGGCGGCCTCGGCTCCTGGACCCAGCGCAGGACCAGGCGGGGCCGGAGCTAGGCCTGGGAGCAGCTAGCTGTGCCGTCCCTGAGCTCGCTGGGCTCCCACCGCCCCTGATCCGGTGGCCTGGCGCGCCGAGGCGGCCGGGTCCGCACGCCCAGGGGCCCCGCCAGCTTCCCTCAGCCCTCGGAGTTCCGGCCCCCAGCAGGGCGCCCCTAGCCCCCGCACGTTTCCCACTCTCGTTTGGAAGCGGAATTCCCCATTACTTCTCCGATGAGCTTGTTTTCTGGCCCAGAAACTTTTTTTTACCTTAAGTTTTAAAGCTCCATTTGAAATTTTAAAAAATTATAAAAAGTGTATAAGAGAAAAATCCTCCATACAAGAGAAAACACCTTGGCAACCCGCGGCGTCCCTGGAGTTACGCCGAGTTCCCGGAGCGCGCGCCGCTGCTATCCCGCCGGCGCGCAAGAGTCAGGAAGGGGCTCCAGCCTGTGACCGCCAGGTGGGGGCGGGGCCTCCAGACTCCCACTCTCCTTCCGAGTGTGTGAGGAGGGGCATCCGCTGCGAGGCCCCTCCGGGGCCCCCAACCCTGTCCCCATCCCCCGCGGGCAGAATTGTCCGAGGGTCCTGGAGCCTGGCTGATGGGCCCCACCCCAGACACAATCCAAGACACGCAGGGTGCCAGCGAGATGGGAGGACAGAGGACGGCAGGGGTTCGGGTCCGCCCTCCCCTGCGAAGGCTGCCTCAGATCCTTCCAGCTCGCCTTTGCCACATTCCTAATTCAAGGGGTGAGAACTTGCTTTCAGAGCCCCCAGTTCTGTCTCCTGCCCCTCCTGTCGCATCCTGAGAGAGAGGCTGCCCGCGTGGGGAGGGCGAAGCGCAGCCCCCTGTTCACCTGGCTTCCCCCCTTCTTTCCCCAGTGTCACTTGAAAACAAATCTAGTGGGATTTTTTTTTTTTTAATACTGTTTCAAAACAGTTGTTACAGCAAATAGCTGCAGACGGGCCTGCTGGATGTGGCAGGGGCTGGCAGCTGCCCAGCGCAGGCGCCTGGCCGCTCGGCAGCTCCCGCAGTACCAAAATAAGCTCCCCGTGTTCCCCCTCGGAAGACGCGGCCTACCGAGGCTCCGGCCGGCCGGGGCATGTTTGGCTGGGCGCACTATCAGGTCAGAGAAAACCTCCCTGGTTTCCTTTTTTACTCTCCCTGCTGTCCAGAGCTAACAAATGTTTTTAATTTTAGAGGAACATGGTGTAGGGATCTGCAGACCAGCCTTCCACTGGGGAGGGAGAGAGAACCAGGGTGGGGAAGGAGAAAGGAGAGGGGATAGAAATGTGAGGTCAGGGTTGAGCTGGGGTGTCCAGGTTTCTGCAGTTGCCCACAGTTTCACAAATGAATGGGCTCCCAGTCAGGCGAGGCCCACCCACCCTGGCACACTACCTGGGTGTCCTTGAACCCCCAGCTCTCTTTTTCTCTGGCAGGGCCACAGGCCTGGCAGGTACCTGAGCTTGGCCTATGGCTCCACGCAGCCAGCTGTACCCTGACACCTGGGCATGCACCCTTGCAGATCACCCATCCACACTCCACTCTCTCACATGCACACACATACATACACAAACATCACATGGGCACATCACACACCGACACGTTCACAGCACACACTGGCACCAGTGCTCTGGAAAACCTGCCTTCCCTCGCCCAACCTATCCCGAGCCCTAGGGCCCCTCCCCGAACTTGCCCCCACACACTGTTCCCCTGAGAGCAGCAGCAAATCCAGGGCTCCTCGCTCCCGCTCCCGAAAGACCACCATCCCGCTCTGTCTGAAATCATGAAATTAATCATTTTTTAACGCAAGGGGGTGGAGGTGTTGGGTGAGTTACATAAAATTGTGAATTAGTCGCCGCTCCGAATAAACGCCTGCTTGGGCCAGAGAGCAGCAGAGCTGCGCTGGGTAATTGTGTGTCGGGTGTCTCTCCATTGTTCCCTGGGCCATTAGTCAAAGGGCAAATTAGAAACAATTTCTTGACAAAGATTGACTCTTAATTTTTCCCACCAGAGGCACAGGGGGCCAGGTCCAGAGGCTGGGCCAGGGCGCAGGCAGGCCCATCCGGAGGGGCTCCGGGATCACTGGTTTGCACTTGCCCAGCCTGCAGCCCGGGGAACTGGGGCCCCAGTGTGGTTCATGGTACCCCCCACCCTCTCTCAGCTGGAGGGCAGCGTTACCCCACCCCACATGGCATCTGGTGCAGGGATTAGGGGTTTGCTTCTCCCTCTCAAGTAAGTGGGGTAGAAGAAAAAATAAAATGCACTCCCAGAGGTGCCTGGGCTGGAGGAGCTCAGCCTCAGCACCACTCCAGCTCCAGGAAGCAGGGCTGGGCCCCACCCCATCCCCTGAAGGAGGTCTTCTGCCACCAGATGTGGGAGGTGGTTCTTTTCACCGAGGCCTTTGGCTGATCGACTGAAGGGGGCAGGGGTGTGGGGGGAAGGTCTGAGGGTGCCAGCCCAGACCAGGCCCCAGAAGCCCCCACGTCCCACCCTGGCTCCCACTCACTAGGCACTCATTAGAGCAGCCTGCGCCCCTGCCTGCCCAAGTGCCCTCAGCTCTGGCTATGAGTGGGGTTGAGAAGCCACCACCCCATCCCCGAGGGTCCTCTCCAAGGTGCTGCAGGGGGAATTTGTGCCTAGACCGGGGGTGGCCTTCTTTTCGGCCCATCTTCTGTCTGCGGGCTTAAGCTTTGTTGGGGCAGGCCTATGTTGGAGGGGAGAGGAAGGCAAAGATCTCCCAGACACCCCCTACCAAGGGAAGGGGGCTGCCCCCACTGAAAACAAAGCCTCCAGTCACAGCCTCTTCATTATCTAGCAGGGCCTGCAGGGGCCCAGGGGGCTAGGTGGCAGGGGAGGGGGCCGCTCTGAGGCCCAGGGTCAAGGGGAAGCAGCCGACAGAGGATGAAGAGTTGTCAGGAGCCAGGCCAGGCGGGAGGGTCCTCCAGTCACACAGCCCGCCCACGAGGCCTTCCTCCAGCATTTCCCAGGCCCTGTGCGCTGGGCTGAATCCCTTCCTAGAGGTCCCAGCTCAGGCCCGAGCAAGGGGCCTGCATGCTGAGGCCTGAGCCCTGCTCAGTTGGAGCCCCCGGCATGTCAGGGAGGCACAGCTGGTCTCTGCAGGCCACAGACAGGCTCCAAGACAGACTTGGGGATGTGGCTGGAAGTTTTAAAAGGCAACAAGAGCAGCAGGGGAGCCAGACTTTGAAGGCAGATGAACAGCTTTCCCCGGGCCCCGCCCTCCTGGTGGGGGTGTGATTCTGTCACTGGTTTGTCCAACCAGGTCAGGAGGCTGCCCAGCCCCCTCCGCTCAGGAAAGGTTAAACACAGAGTCGTAACTTGCGGCTGCTGCTTTAAATATAAGCCGGTGTGTTCACACGGAAAGTATAATTCAGGGTGCTGGTTGTGTGAGGTTATCAACCAGGAGGCCCATCTGGGTTAAATTGAAGTGATTTTCATAAATGGGTAGGAGCACCCCATTGCCAGGCTCCTCCCTGACCTTTTATTAGTGACAGGGTGATTGTTATTAGTGTTAAAGGGGATAATGGGAGTGGGGGACTCCTGAGACCCCAGGGGAGGGGGAAGGGGAGCCCCCCACTGCCCTCCCTACTCCCCTCTGTCCTGTCCCTCCAGCCTCCCAGTCACTTTCTCATCTAGGCCGGAGGAAGGCAGGGGACTCGTCAGGGAGTCTTGAAAAGAACCAATGGTGCCAGGCTGCCCTCCCCAAAGGCCAGCACTGCTCCTTCCCCACAGGAAGTCTGGGGGTGGCTGCGGAAGGCAATGGGAGGGAGAGGGAAGCAGGTTCTCTGGGGACCTATACTCACCCTCTAATGCTGAAATTGGGGGTGATGCACTGAGGCATCTCCTCGCAGGCGGCTGACCCAAACTGGGCCCTCTGTCTTCCTGCTTGTAAGGAAGGACCCTACTGCCCAGAGCCCAGACCCGGCCTGCGGGTATAGGGGCAGATGGCAGTGGCTGGAACTGCCCCTCCTGGGGACAAAAGCTCTGCAGGGCCTAATGAGGGGTGGGTTACAGGTTACTTGGTGCTTCCAGGCACACCCCCAACCAGACCCTGGCTGCTGCCCTCCCTGGAAAGACACCTGCCTCCCTCCAGACCCGTCCTCGGAGCCCAGCCACAGGAAGTGCCGAGTAAGCATTGCTGCCCAGGCTGCTCTGCTCATTCACGGCTGTGTTTGGGTGTGTTTACACGTGTCACTGTCAGAGTATGTCTGGACAGGGCCTCCAGGGCTGGACTTCCCAGGCCTGGTCTCACACTGGCGGGAGGGCCCTGGGAGAGGGGCGCAGGCTGGGTGTCAGGGTCTCCCCTGATGAAATCCAGCTGGCCCCGGCAGAGCCAGAGCAGGCCAACCGGGCCAGGAGTAGAACCTAAAGGACAGGGACTGGGACTGGCAACCCCTAATCTGCTGGGCCACAGCTCATCAGCTCCCACCCCCACCACTCTGTCCAGCAAATTCCTCTAAGCACCAATTTCAGAGCCCAGGCGGCAGGAGCGGCATCTGCCCCTTCCACCTCGAAGTCAGCTTCCCCACTGGATTTCTTCAAATTCCCAGACTTGGAAAAGCCCCAGCCCCTAGCAGACTCCCCCTCCCAAATCTGCCCCAGCAGCGGGCTCCAGAGGGTAAAGGGCTGCCCATTCAGACTTGCTTCTGACACGCAAAATGGAGGCCTGGGCGGTTCCTGTCTCAGGGGCCACACACCCCACCCTCCAGTTCTCATCCTGCTCTAAGTTTGTGCCTGCCAAGCTCCCCACTCACACCCGGGCCCAGCAATCTGGGCCCCCACCCCACAAACCTGCCCTTGGGCTGAGTCACACCCCCATCCTGTCCTGTAGCCCTAGGACTTTCTCCTGTGTCTGATGACCAAGTCTGGGGGCTCCCTCCCCAGGCTGCCTTTGGGAAGAACCCAGGGCTGGGCATGAGGGCTGGGAAGGCGACAAACACACCTTTTCCTCCTGTCTCTTATTTCTGGGGAAGGTGGGTGTTGAGTCCTTGGCCTGGTTACCTGCAGCATATATAGACCAAAAATAAATTACTCCCATCAAAATTCCCACAGAGCAGCCAGGGCCTGCAGCAAAGCCCTTTCCCCCCAGTCCTCAGAGGCAGGTAGCCCGTCTGGTGGGCTCAGCTACACCACCACTGATCAGGCCTGGCCTAAGCACGGCCACCGCCTCTGGCCACCGCCTCTTACAGGACAGTCGAACCATTTAATTAAAAACCATTCAATAGGTCTGTTTTCTTCTGACCTCTACAAATACATATTCCACCCCAATTCATGATTCATCAATACCCGCTACAGGCGGTAATGGGGGGGCAGGAAAGTGTCCCAAAGGGTGACTCCCCAGAAAACTCCCTCTTCCAACGATTCAAACCAGGATGGCCAGAGGAGTCTACCCTGGGGCCAGCACCAAGCCGGGCTCTGTGCTGCCTGCCCCCAACCCCCCCGCCCCCCCCCGCCCCCGCCGCTTCTGCCAGAGCCTTTCTGACCACCTTCCACCAGGACTGGGTCTCTGGCAGGCTCTGGGCCCAGGTCCATCTCAATAAGCACTCCCCAAGGCTGGCCGGCCGATTTCTGCTCTTGCGGGTGGAAGCGCAGACGCAAACATGGGTTTTTCTTTCCACCAGAACTGATTTTGTTTAGTTTGCATTTGTATTTTTTAATAGGAGGAATTTTCGATGCAAAAACCCTCCCGAGGCGGGTGAGGAAAAATCAGCGTCCGTACATCCCAGCCAGAAACAAAAGCCCTTTGGAACTGCGCCGCAGGGCGGGCGGAGCCGGGCGCCCCTGACCCGCGTCAGGAGAAGCGGCGCACAGCACCTACCGCTCGGCGGCTCCAAAGCGGTTCCGGCTCCGGTCCGGGCAGCCGGTGTCCGATCTGCTCGCCCGAGTCCGCCCGGTCCCTAGAATGGGAGGGCGGCCGGAGGCGCCATAATCGCAAATTTATGGCCTGGGTGACGTGCTTCCCTCTCCCACAATGGGGCCCGGTGACATTAAACAGAAAATTGATGAGAGCGGAGCGAAATCTAATCTCTCCCCCCCACGCCGGCTCTCCGCGCCTTCGGGGAGGGGCTGGGGGACAAGAGGCCGAGTGGTCGCGTTAGTTGGTGCGCTCGGAAGCCCCGCGCCAATGCTTCCTCCCGAATTCAGGCTCCTGGCCGGCGTACTGGGAGAGGGACCGCGACCCTCGCCCCGGCCCCCATCTCCCGCGGCCCGCCGACTCTCCGCCGGGTTTCGGGCGGAATCTCCGCTCCTTTCCACGCGCCCCGGGCAGAGCAGAGAGCGAAGCACCTCGTTCTCTCCTGCTCGGAGGGCCCCGGGCCGGGATAGGGGCGCCAACGCGCCCCCGGCCCTCCCCACCCCTCGAATCCAGCGCGGAGCTCCCCGCCCCCACCAAGACGAATCGGCGCCGGGAGAAGAGGGGAGGACCCCGGCCACCCAGCCCCCACTCCAAGGAAGTGGGGAAAAGAGGGCAAGCGACCACGCAGGGCACTCCTGGGGCCTCTGGCCGAGAGAGCCCGCTCTCCTCCGCCCGCTGCACAGTACCCGCCGGGGCGCCCCGGGCCCTTTCAGTCACTGACCCCGCCGCGCCACGTCCTTAAAGGCGCCGCCAGTCCTCCCGGCCTTTGTCCCCTTGGCTGGGAAGGTCACGCCAGGGACTCTGGGCAGCCGCATGGCCCCTCGAAGCACTTGCCCCCCACCCTCCTCCACCTCCAAAATTTACACCATGGCCCTCCCTGCCCTGCCCGCTGGCCTGGAGGAGGTCCCCACTTAGCAACCACCTGGCCACATGCTGCCTGAGACCTCCAGGCTTGGACAAGTTACATTGTCCTGCTGGGGTACACAGCTGGGGCTGAGGAGCTGCCTTTTAACAAGTGGGGGTTGAGGGGGGTGCTTCTCAGAGAGAGAATGAATGAGGGACCCCCAGTGGGGCCAATGGGAGAAAGAACTGCCAATATTCCCAAGAGAGAACACAGCCCCACCAGGTAGCCTTGCTGCCTTGCTGCCCGCCTCCCCCATAAGGGGCAGCCCCAGGGGATGGACAGAGTCCTGGTTGGGGGCCCAGACTTGGATTCAGAGGGCAGGCTTTGGGCAACTCTACTGGTCTACCTCTTTGGCCTAGATGACAACATGTGCGTTGGGGTGCCAGATGGTGTCCTTAACACCCACTTAATCCTCTGGACAGACTGGGATGCAGATGTAGTGATGATCATGCCCATTTTAGAGATGGGCAAACAGACTGAGACAGTGAATAACTCTCCTATGTTCTCACCCAAGGGCTAGGTACCTGTGCCCCAGGTTCTTCTGCAAAGTCAGGACATGGTTGGCTGGTCTTGGATCCCTGACAGCCCCAAGACTCATGGGGGCAGACTTGTGTCCTGACTTCCACATGCCTCCTACCCTTGTAGATGGAGAACAGAAAAATGTGGGCCTCATGACCACAGTTGGGTGCTTTGGGTTGCAGCACACACAGAAGGGTGCCACCAGGGCCCTGTTTTCCCTGGAAAGCCCCCTCTGCAGGCTCTGCCAGGCCAGCCTGTCTGAGTCACTGGGATGAAGGTACAGCAAGGCAGGTCATTATTGCTGCAGCTGGGAAGAGCTGCTGATATATGGCAAGAGTCTGGAAGCCAGATTCCAGAAGGTCACATTGGACTGAAACCAACAAGATTACGTTTAACAGGCTGGATGTGAACCTCCACTTTTAGGTTCAAAAATCAGTTGTAAAAATGCGGGCAGCTTCCCACTGAAGACGTGATGAGCCGACCTGCAGCTGTCTTTACCATTCAGGCAGAACGGGCTCCCCAGTGCAGGCCCCTTGTGAATTTCCTGGAGCCCCAGCAGCTGAGCCTGCACCCTCAGGGGCCCTCCCGGGATGTCAGGCTCACTGGGGAGGGAATGCAGCTGGGGACAGCAGAGAATGGGGTCCTTGTGCTGCTATCATCAAACCCAGGGCTGGATGAACACAGCTTTGTCTGCACCAACACTCCCGTGGTGACCACGGGACCAGGGATCAGCGCCTGGGGCTGGGGGCGCTTCAGAACTAGAGTGGCTGCTTTTTGGCCTCCGTTAACCCTGGAGTGGGTGTTGGATGCACTGTCTTTCCCCAATTCTGTGGCTGGGATCCAGGGGGCACAGAGGACCAGGGTTAAAAATCCGTGTCAAGTCCCAAGGTTCAAAACAATGTTGTTAAACCCAATATTTTCCCGATTTAAATAGTGGCAGTCTTTGGGGGAGATGAGAGGGTGGCCCTGGGTGAGGGGACCCAGGTGGGGGGAAGGCTGAGAAATACTCAGCCTTCACCACAGAATCCCCGTCCCACACCAGGTCCAGCTGGGAGCAGGAGCTGCACGTGGCAGCATCCCAGTCCTGGCCTGGCTCTGGCACGCGCTTTGCTTCTGAGGAGTTTTGGGTCATCCAGAGGTGGGCGCCGCATACTAGGCATCCATTGGCCAGGTTTGGATCTCAGCCCCGCTGGGGACAGCAGGGAGACCCAAGTACAGAGGGGAGAATTGCTAGAGAGCCTCCCCTGGAAGCCGGAGGACCTTGCAGTGACTCCACAGCAAGCGAAGGCGTGGGTCAGGAGGGACTTCCAAGAGGCAGGAAGGGCAGATGGAGGTGGGGAGGGCCGAGGGTTATTTGCGGGCCTGATGGCTGGAATCCGCTGCAGTGGGTCTGGGCTAGGCAGTGACTAAGCATTGTCCCTCTCAGTGAGCAGTGGAGGCGACAGTGGGGCCCACAGAATGCCGTCCCGCAGCCACTCTGTTGGGGAGACCTGGGGCGCCCACTCCCTCACTGGCTGCCCTGTGAATCTGCCCTGGCTCAGCGGTCATGGTTCTCCCGAGGCCCCGGCTTCGCCCCACAGGTCATAGGCCCTGGGGTGCCTCAGTTTGCCCTACCTCTTCCCCCAGGCCCTATGGAGGCTACCAGCTGGACTCAGGGAGGGCACCATCTGCTCTAGCTCTGTGCTCCTCAGTCCACAGCATCCAGGGGAAACGCAGACCAGCCCCCAGAAGTCCTTCCCACTCCCCCAAAGCTGGGGTGCAGCTGGTGACTGAGCGCTTGTCTCCTGAACACCCACAGTATGGTGAGCCCTGGGCGGCTAGGCCCCTGCCCACCAGAGGCCCACACCCCGAACATGCTATGCCATGGCCGAGGGCACTGGGTGTCCAGTGATGGTGGGCTATGTGGGACCCAGTCCCTTGGGCTGAGACCAGGCTCCCCCGCAGGGTCAGGGGCCTCTGGAAAGGCTCACTCAGGAGTCAGGATCCACCGCTGGGAGGCACGCAGGGCACAGCGCTCCCCCAGCCATCTGGTTGGGTTGGTTGCTTCCCCCTCTCCCCATCCATATCCCCTCTCCCGCTCACACAGGCAGAAAGGAGGGGAGCCAGCACTCGGACGCAGGCCATCTGCCCCAGCCTGAGCTAAGGCTGCTGCCCACCTGACCCCCAACCCAGCCCCACAAACCTCAGGAAATGCAGGATTTGGGTTCTGGTGGACGAGCCTCAGAGAGGGCCGCTACTGGCCTCTGGCTCAGGACAAACAGAGTGGACCAGACGTCCACATGGCCAAGGGGGGCTCTGAGAAGTGTTGGGGGGCTGTCCCCCTCCTCGCTGGGCCCAGCCCTTAGAAGCAGGTAGGGTGGGACGGGGAGGGGCTCTCACCTTCCATCTACCTTGGCTCCAGGTGCCCACGGCCTTCCTCACCTGGGAAGGCCTCTGGTGGGGAGGCCAAGGTTGAGCAATGGGGTCCCTGGGGAATGGGCTGAGCCAGAGGCAAGGGTGCCTGGGAGAGAACAGGGTTGGGGTCCCGCCCTAGGGTGGGGGGCAGGCAGATGGCACACCTGGCAGGCCAGGCCCAGCCCAGTTCCTGCTTCTTTCTCCTGTTGGGTGATTTACATTATTAATGAACCCGAGGTCCAAAGTTCAAAGGTTTGAGTGGCATATCTGCAGCAAAAAGGCCAGTGGCTCCCAGGCCTTGCCTGCTCGATCCATCCCTCGCTGATCAAGGAGAGAGGCTTCCCCAGGCCCCAGCCAACCCTGCCCTCCTCTGTGTGGCCAGGAGGTTGACCCCATACACCCCTCATGTCTCAAGCTGTCCGGGCCATATGTGGCCCCCGTGGGCACCCACACCTGTGCCCCTTTCTCCCATCGAACATCGTGCAAGACCACACCCAGGTCCCACACCACACCAGACACCCACAGGCCTGCCGTGTGCCCTGGATCCCATTCCTGCTGGGACACTCCTGAGGCCCTTCCTGCTCTAGTTTCTAAGGAGCAGCCTAGCATCCACAGGGCCCAAGCCCTCCAATGACATGCGAAGGGACCCTTCACTTCCTGTGTGCCCAGCGGGAGCTGCAGGGCCTCCACCCCCAGACAAATGCCTCTTTGGTGTCAGGAGGCAGCAGGGCCCCGGGTTCAGACAGACCCAGGCCCAAACCCAGGTCTGCCAGGTACTGGCTGGGTGAGCCAGGCAGCTCACTTCACCTCTCTGAGTCCACCTGTCCCCCCACGATCACGGGGAAGACTCTCTCTAGGTGGGGATTAGAGGAGCCAGGTGGATGTTGGGGCGGCCCTGGTGACACGGGGCGGCCCTGGTGACACAGGGAAGCCTGGAGGCGGAGAGTGTCTGTGGACGAGGGCCTCCCATGTGCTCATTCTCCTCACTCTCCTTCTCGGTCAGAACCACAGTCATGGTCGCTGAAGGGCCCCCTGGGCCAGGCTCAGCCCCCACTGCAGGCTTGTTCACGCCTGGCATTTTGGTTAAGGAATTTGGTGGCTTGCCCACAGCTCTCAGACCCCACACCACACATTCTTCTTTTTTTTTAAATTAATTTATTCATTTATTTATCTTTGGCTGGGTTGGGTCTTCATTGCTGTGTGTGGGCTTTCTCTAGTTGCAGCGAGCGGGGGCTGCTCTTCATCGAGGTGCACGGGCTTCTCATTGCTGTGGCTTCTCTTGTTGCGGAGCACGGGCTCTAGGCACATGGGCTTCAGTAGTTGTGGCGCGTGGGCTTCAGTAGTTGTGGCGCGTGGGCTCTAGAGCGCAGGCTCAGTAGTTGTGGCGCATGGGCTTAGTTGCTCCATGACATGTAGGATCTTCTTGGACCAGGGCTCGAACCCATGTCCCCTGCATTGGCAGGCAGATCCTTAACCACTGAGCCACCAGGGAAGTCCCCACAGCACACATTCTTAACCATATGGCCAGGAGCAGCTCTGTTCCTGAGCCTGTGATATCTTGGTAATCCCACTGCAGTGGGTTGGACGGGGGCACCCCAAAGATGTGTCCACCCAGATCCTGTGAATGGCACCTTGTTTGGAAAAAGGGTCATTGCAGATGTAACTGAGGTGAAGCTCTCAGGACAAGATCATCCTTCATGAGGAGGGGCCCTAAATCCAATGACAAGTGTCCTTTCAAGAAAGAAGCAAAGAGGGACTTCCCTGGTGGTCCAGTGGTTAAGGATCCGTCTTCCAATGCAGGGGATGTGGGTTTGATCCCTGGTCGGGGAACCAAGATCCCATGTGCCACGGGGCAACAAAGCCCATGCGTTCTGGAGCCTATGTGCCACAACTAGAGAGCCATCGTGCCGCAACTAAGACCCGACGCAGCCAAATAAATATAATTAATTAATAAAAAAGAAAGAAGCAGAGGGAGATTTGGGAGGCAGGAGAAAAAGGCCATGGGAAGATGGGGGCAGAGGTTGGGGTGATGTGGCCACAAGCCGAGGGACTTGTGGGGCCCCCAGAAGCTGGACGAGATGAGGAAGGACGTGCCCTCGCGCCTTCAGAGGGAGGTGGTCCTGCAGACACCTGGAGTTCGGACTCCCAGCCTCCAGGACTGAGAGAATCCATTTCTGCTATTTTAAGTCACCCAGTTTTTGGTCATTTATTATGGCAGCACCTGGACACCAACTCCCTCACTGGCCCTGGCAAGTGGGCTGCTCTCCCCATCTTGGGTGGAAGGCGAGGACGCAGTCTGAGAGGGCTCATGGAGGCAGAGGGGAGCACACGCTGTGGGGGAGCGACCACCAGCCAGTCAGGGAGGATGAGGGTCCCAGACCTGCTCCGAGGAGGAGAGGGGCTCTGAGTTGTGGTGAGGTCTGGCTGCGTTTGCGGCAATTCAGATTGGGCTCAGACAGCAGTTGATTTTCTCCCTGGAGAAGGGCTGTTCTTTCCTCTGGTCACATCCTCATCCTGTCCTCCTGCTGCTGGTCTCCTCCCTGACTCATCTTTTAGCGCTGTGCCATCCGACAGGAATATTACGTGACCCACACCTGGGAATTTAAGCATTTCTAGTGGCCACAGGTCTCCATCTCCCCCTTCCCAACATTAATTTCCAGTTAAAATATTCACGCATGTGCACACATGAGCACGCGTGCTTACACGTGCACACTCATGCATGCACACCTGCAAATGCTGGTTTCGGCCTCCTGCCTTAACCTGGCCCTGGTCCCTTCCCCGGAGCAGATGGAGTTAGAGGAAAACACTCTGTGTGCACCTGTGGGAGTTGCCATCTGTGAGGCAGGGCTCACACGCCCATTTGACTGATGGGGAGACGGATGTTTGAATGGTAGAGGGAAGTGTCTGAGGCCAAGCTTTGAACAGCAGAGTCACTGACTCTCCCTCCCTCCCCTGGGTGCTCAGCTCCTGTCCAGTCTTAGGGGCTGTGAACGTCCTTGCTCCACATCCGGGCTCCTGGTGGGCTCAGCTACTGGGAAAATCCCTGGAAGCAGAGTCGCTAGTTAAAAGCACTCACATTTTGGGGACAACTATTGCTAAATGACTCTCTAAGAAGGCTGTCCCAATTCTCAGTCTCTCCAGCAAACACTGAGGGTGCCCCACATCTGGGCCACTTCTCAGGAAGGTTTGGAGAAGGGGGCTCTGGAGCACGGTGGGCCATGAGGTGTGGCTCTCTGGGGTGTGGACATGGCCGGGAGGCTCACACAGCTGAGCCACCAGGGCTGGCCCGGCCTCCCCACACCAAGGCTAGGCCCACGCGTGAGCTCGAGCCACGTGGTAGGGAGGCCACCTCCGCAGGCGGGTTGATGGATGTGCAATTAACCTGCCTGTGGTTATGTTGGCAACTGAGCTGGAACAGGAAGTTAGTGTTATAAACCAGAGCCTTTCAAGTTATGACAAATTCATCAAACAAATGAACCCATGAGCACAGAGGGCAGGCGCCTCCCTGTGTCGGGGATGAGGAGTGCTCCAGCCATTTCTAGTCCCTTCCCCCGAATCCAGGCCCCAGAAAGAACCATGAACTGGGCAGAACATGGGGCTGGTCCTGGTGTCCAGACTGGCAGTGATCTCGCTCTGACCCCATCTCTCTGGTGAGAGCCCCCTCCCCCACAAATGGCTCAGCATCTGGTTTCCTTCTTGAGCTCCAGATGCCACTAACACCTGAACACAATCCCCACCCCCGACACACACGTGAGAGCAAGTTCTCTTGTTCCGGACCCCCCAGTCTCTCCAGGGGCTGGCAGCGCTTAGCAGTGCCTCTGGGGAGCACCCCTGCTTGACCTCCAGACATACGGTCTTCTCATCCCCAACAGGCCTGAGCAGCCGACATCTTTCTGCTCAGAGCACGTGCTCATTTGGCCAAGGCTATCTTTTAAGTTTTAGGCCCTGGATGGGTTTCAAAATGGCCCTGATGCCACCGCAGAGCCTGAATGCGGGGGGAGGGGGACACGGCAGCCGTCCAGGTTAGGGGCCTCAGGTCCAGCCCCTCATCTTACAGGTAGGAATCTGAGCCAGGGAGGGTTTGGCTCTTGTCCAAGGCCACTCAGCTGTCACACCTGGGGGCAGACCTGGGACTGAGAGAACCTGCAGAGACCCCCTCGGCCAGCATGCTGCCCACCTCTCCCCCAGCCCAGGAAGAACCTCTCGGGCCTGCCCTGGCCCATCCAGACCCCAGACCT
Source organism: Grampus griseus (assembly GCF_964374135.1). Classification (NCBI taxonomy): domain Eukaryota; kingdom Metazoa; phylum Chordata; class Mammalia; order Artiodactyla; family Delphinidae; genus Grampus; species Grampus griseus. The sequence goes on along the minus strand of NC_139014.1, from coordinate 11,589,992 downwards.
TAGGCCTCTGCAGCGCCGAGGCTGAAAGAACCAAGACACAACCTCCCTCCTGGGGCTTGGGGCTCAAGGCGGGCTGCGGAGTGGAGGGTCCCCGAGCCAGCACTTCCCAGGCTACAGGCAGAGTGATCAACGTTGTCCCAGATGGGACTCCCACGCCCTGCCCGCCCTGCCCACAGCCCACCCCATCCGTCTCCAGCGCTCCAGGTGGGCGCTGCCCGTGGTTCCTCTGGCTCCTCCCAAAGCCCTGCCCCAAGGCTCCCCCTCTGCCCTCTGGTTCCAGGGCCTCCTCCTACTGAACTCGGACACCAAGCCCAGGAGTCCTGCGAGACTGTGCAGCAGTGAGCCCCTGGGCTTCTCACAAATACAGGTTCCACCGTGCTGTGGGCTGAACTGTCCAAGTCCTAAACCCCCATACCTGTGAATGTGACCTTACTTGGAAATAGGGCCTTTGCAGATGTGATCGAGGTAAGATTAGCTAACCTGCCTGTGATTACGTTGGCGACTGAACTAGAACAGGAAGTCAGTGTCATAATCCAGTGACTGGTGTCCTTATAAGAAGAGGGATTCTTCATGCAGACACACAGAGGGGAGAAACCACATGACGATGGAGGCAGAGACTGGAGTGACGTAGCCACAAGCCAAGGAACACCAAGGGCTGTCAGCAGCCAGCAGAGCTGGAGAAGGTACGGAACAGACAGATTCTCCCTCAGAGCCTCCAGAAGGAAGCAACCTGCTGACACCTTGATTTCGCACCTCTGGCCTCCGGACTGTGAGAGAATAGACAGACCCCTGTTGTCCTAAGCCGCCCAGTTTGCGGTAATTTGTTACAGCAGCGGCAGAAGGGTAATACCCTCTCCTCTGCTTTGCTCTTCACTTTTTCTTTTCCATTCCTTTCAGTCGGGGCCAAGGAACTGGCCCACGCAGGCATGTGGTTGGAGAGCTAGACGCAGGGCAGAACGGTCATTGGTACGTGTTTTGAAGATGAGAAGCCAGGCTTCTCACCTTTGGAGAAGGGAATTTCAAATGTGGGAAGGAGGAAGCCTAGAGTCAGTTCCATGGAGCTAGATTACAATTGCGCTATTGGTATGAACTCATGTTTTTTAATATAGATGTAGTGGTGTGTGTGTGTGTGTGTGAGTGTGTATGTGTTTCTTGGCTCTGTTTGCCAAAAGGACCCAGAAACAGTGAAATCACAATAGCAACGAGCACACCTAGTGCCCAGATCTTGGTTTCTAAATGCCCTTATCCACTAGAAGGAACCAGTGCTTTTTGGAGAAATGGCTGATTCCAGGGCTGGGGCAGGGAATCTCCAAATGGAATGTCTTGGGGTGGCAGAAGGTAAGGAAGCGTCAAAGAACGATGGGGGTCAAAAGGTGGGAAGTAGCTTGAAAGGGCTCCTGCTGCCCAAATCGAGAACAATCTGAGCAACAAAATAAAGAGAGTCATGGATCGTTATCTTTATTTATGGTATAAATAACTCATGATATAAATAAATGAATGAATACATAAATGGGAGAAAAAGCTGACTCTTAAATGTAGAAGGAATAGTGGAATTAGAAAACTTCCATTTGGCAAACAGCACATTAATAACTGATTCAGGGAAGAATCAATGACAAAGGCTCAAACCGTTGGTGAAAGGCTGATGGGAAACAGGATATTTACATAGAGTCCACTTTTCTCCTCACCGACTGTTTACTAATTATCCCTTATTCACTAGTGAGTTCAAATTCTTATTGATTAGCTTTACAATGGAGAAACCTGGCAGACGCGACCTTACCTGAGTGATGAACGTTACTGCCACCAGCGCTGGAACTTCAGATGTTGCGTGCCTCCAGATATGATGCACCGAGGAGAAAGCGGCATAACTTCTGATATAGTCCTGCCAAAAGCGAAGAAGCGGAATCCAGGCACTGACCCAAACTAAGGGATATTTTACAAAGGCACTTCAAAAATATCATAGTCATGAAATATAAAGAAAGACCAGTTCTAAAGGTAAAGTTTTTTTTTTTTGCGGTACGCGGGCCTCTCACCGTTGTGGCCTCTCCCGTTGCGGAGCACAGGCTCTGGACGCGCAGGCTCAGCAGCCATGGCTCACGGGCCCAGGCGCTCCGCGGCATGTGGGATCTTCCCAGACTGGGGCACGAACCCGTGTCCCCTGCATCGGCAGGCGGACTCTCAACCACTGCGCCACCAGGGAAGCCCTAAAGGTAAAGATTTTTAAGGTCAGATTTTTAAAAATAAATTTATTTATTTATTTGGCTGCACTGGGTCTTCGTTGCTGCGTGTGGGCTTTCACTAGTTGTGGCGAGCAGGGGCTACTCTTCACTGCGGTGCGCGGGCTTCTCATTAGGTGGCTTCTCTTGTTGCGGAGCACAGGCTCTAGGCGCGCAGGCTTCAGTAGTTGTGGCACTTGGGTTCAGTAGCTGTGGCTCGTGGGCTCTAGAGTGCAGGCTCAGTAGTTGTAGTGCACGGGCTTAGTTGCTTCATGGCATGTGGGATCTTTCTGGACCAGGGCTCAAACCCGTGTCCCCTGTATTGGCAGATGGATTCACTGCACCACCAGGGAAGCCCTAAAATCAGGTTTTAAATTAGATTTTTCAAAAGTGATCCTCTCGTCTTCTGACTTTCTGGGTTGCCTTATCAGCTGACAGAGATATTCAGAGTCCTAGCTTGGGATCTATGTGGTCTTGGGAAGGGGCTAGTGAGCCTGGAAACCGCACTGTTGGCCAGTTGTACCATTCGGACTGAGCCCCTCCACTTGCCCACCTCAGTTTGCCCATCTGATACACGTGTTTTGTTTGCTCTGTCTTCCTCCCTGAATTCCAAGGTGCTGACCCTGACCATCAAACCAAAGTGTGGAGGGCTTCCCTGGTGGCGCAGTGGTTGAGAGTTCACCTGCCAATGCAGGGGACACAGGTTCGTGCCCCTGTCCGGGAAGATCCCACATGCCGCGGAGCGGCTAGGACCATGAGCCATGGCCGCTGAGTCTGTGCTCTTCAACGGGAGAGGCCGCAACAGTGAGAGGCCCGCGCACCGCAAAAAAAAAAAACAAAAAACCAAAGTGTGGAACAAAAGCTTTCTCAAGCCTAAGTGACAAAACCACAAAGAAAGACTTTGATTTTGAAATTAAGTAGACTAAGGACAAGTGACAACAATCCAACGTGTAATCCTAGATTGGCTTCTGGATAAGACATTATTGAGGCAATATGTGAAACTCCTCTGGGGTCTGTGAGTAAAGGGCAGTATCATATAAATATTAACGTCCTGATTTTGAACATTATGTGGGTGCTTGTTTCGGGAAATACACAGGTGAGCATTAAGAGATAATGGGCAGGGGCTTCCCTGGTGGCACAGTGGTTGGGAGTCCGCCTGCTGATGCAGGGGACACGGGTTCGTGCCCCGGTCTGGGAAGATCCCACATGCCGCGGAGCGCCTGGGCCCGTGAGCCATGGCCGCTGGGCCTGTGCGTCCGGAGCCTGTGCTCCGCAATGGGAGAGGCCACAGCAGTGAGAGGCCCGCGTACTGCAAAAAATGGTTCCAAAAATTAAAAACAAAAACTAGAATAAGAAAACATGGTAAAATGTTAATACTTGGGGAATCTGGGTGAGCAGTATCTAGGGACTCTTTGTACTATTCTAGCAACTTCTGTAAGTTGGAAATTATTCAGAAGTAAAAAGTTTAAAAAGAGAAACAAACCCAAAACCCACCCTGTTCAGAGGCCGAAAAGACGAGCTGCAGGCTGGGGGAAGATTTCTGCAAACCGCAAATCCAACCAAAGACTAGTATCTAAAATATGTAAAGAATTCTTAAAGCTCAGTAGTAGAAAAGCAAACAATTGAATTAGAAAATGGGCAAAAAACATGAGCAGACATTCCCTGAAGAGGCCACACAGATGGCAACTGAACACAGGAGGGGATGGTCCAAATCCTCGTCAGAGATGCAAATTAAAACCACAGTGAGAGGGACTTCCCTGGTGGCACAGTGGTTAAGAATCCACTTGCCAATGCAGGGGACACGGGTTCAAGCCTGGTCTGGGAAGATTCCACATGCCACGGAGCAACTAAGCCTGTGCACCACAACTACTGAGCCTGTGCTCTAGAGTCCGCGAACCACAACTACTGAGCCCACGTGCCGCAGCTACTGAAGCCTGCGTGCCTAGAGCCTGTGCTCTGCAACAAGAGAAGCCACTGCAATGAGAAGCCCATGCACCGTAACCAGGAGTAGCCCCTGCTTGCCACAACTAGAGAGAGCCCGCGCACAGCAACAAAGACCCAATGCAGCCAAAATAAATAAATAAATTTATATGTTAAAAAAAACAACACCGTGAGACATTGGTACACACCTATCAGAATAGCTAAAATAAAAAACAGTCAGAAAAGCAAATGCTGGTGAGAATGTGGAGAAACTGCATCACACGTGCATTACTGGTGGGAACATGACATATACAGCCTCCCTGGAAAACGGTCTGGCAGCTTCCTTACAAACTAAATATACAGGACTTACCTGGTGACACAGTGGTTAAGAGTCCGCCTGCCAATGCAGGGGACATGGGTTTGAGCCCTGGTCCGGGAAGATCCCACATACTGCGGAGCAACTAAGCCCGTGCGCCACAACTACTGAACCTATGCTCTAGAGCCTACGAGCTACAACTACTGAGCCCATGTGCCACAACTACTGAAGCCCACGCGCCTAGAGCCTGTCCTCCGCAGCAAGAGAAGCCACCACAATGAGAAGCCTGCGCACCGCAATGAAGAGCAGCCCCTGCTCGCCACAACCAGAGAAAGCCCGCACACAGCAACAAAGACCCAACGCAGCCAAAGATAAATAAATAACTAAATAAATACACAGCTACCTTAAATCCTGCAGTTGCGTTCCCGGGCCTTTGTCTCAGAGAAATGAAAACTTACGTTCACACAAAATCCTGAACTTGAGCAGCTTTATCTGTAAGGGCCAAACGTAGGAAACAACCCAGATGAACTTCCAGGGGTGAATGGTTAACCAAACTCATCTGTCCACACTGGGGACCGAATCCTTCTTGGCAATAAAGAGGAAGAGCTGTCCACACGTCCAGCAACCCGGATGAATCTCGTGAGAAAAGCCAGTCCCAGAGGTCACATTCTATAGGAGCCATATACCTAACATTCAGGATATGACAAAATTATAGAATGGAGGAGAGGATGGTGGGGGGAGACTGAGGTGGGGGAAAGAGGGGAGTGGACGTGGCTATAAGAAGGCAACTAGGGGGGCTTCCCTGGTGGCGCAGTGGTTGAGAATCTGCCTGCCAATGCAGGGGACACGGGTTCGAGCCCTGGTCTGGGAAGATCCCACATGCCGCGGAGCAACTAGACCCGTGAGCCACAGCTACTGAGCCTGCGCGTCTGGAGCCTGTGCTCCACAACAAGAGAGGCCACGACAGTGAGAGGCCCGCGCACCGCGATGAAGAGTGGCCCCTGCTCGCCGCAACTAGAGAAAGCCCACGCACAGAAACGAAGACCCAACACAGCCAAAAATAAATAAATAAATAAATAAAAAGGCAACTAGGGGATCCTTATCGTGATGGAATGTGCTGTATCTTGACTGTATTGATGCCAAAATCCTGGTTGTGATATTGTAGTATAATTTTGCAAGATGTACCATGGGAGGAAACCGGGTGAAGGGTGTGTCGGATCCTTCTGTGTGTTATTTCTGATAACTGCATATGAATCTATAATTCAAAATAAAAAGCTTAACCGAGAAAAATCCTGATTTTTTGTTTGTACGTATAATGTTTATGTATAGTGTAATATTATAGATAATAATATGATGTGATTTTATATGATTGCTAAATATATATTGCTGGATTTACTACATGCATTTGCATACACTTAAATAAAATTATAAATGTTTAGAAAAAAGGGCTGGTTCCCCATCCTCCAGAGCCCCTAGACTGGAATCTCCAAAGGTCTGGACTCTGTGTGTCAGCAAGTTCCCAAGTCGATTCTGATTCACACTCAGACAGAACCATGAGAGCTCCAGGGTCTGCAGAAAAGAAAAATGTCATCACAAGCCCTCAACCTCCATTAAGTCACAGGCCACCATTCCAGTCCACTCACATTCTCTAGAATGTGCTATGAGAAGGCACTGGGCTAGAGCTGGGTTCCAGAAACCTGCCCTTGGCTCACAGGCTAGGAGGGGAGGTAGGTGAGGTTAATTCACAAAAACAACCAGGAAGCAAGGCCAGTAGCCAAGGACCAACGGCCCTCTGCCCCAGCTCCCATGTCTCCCATCTCACACCTATGCTCTGTACTCTCATGGACCCCTTGTTCACACTCCACTCACCAGTCCACCCTACCCAACCAGGTTCTGGGAGCCACCCTTCAATCACTCATTTGTCCAGCACTGCATGAGGGGTTGGTGTGGCAATCTTGACCACTCACGGATTGGGAAAAAACAGAAGACGCTGATGTTTCTCAAAGTGAGGTTCCTCTGGGAATCTTCATCAAAATCACTAAGGGAGCATGTTACGTAAGCTTCCCGGATCCCACCCCAAATTCATAGACCAAATTTTAAATGAATTTTACATGAACTCTCCTGGGGATCCTTCTGCACATGGAGTAAATCTCAGCAGTTAGACTCTTACTCGCTGGAATTTTGACTCTTGTGCAATGACTGAAATTTGGACATTTCCCTCGTGTGTTGGTTTGAAAAAAAACAGCATGTTCACAAATTCTCTGATACTCCTTCCATGGGTCTCTGTCCCTTTGCCCCTCAATCAGGGCTGACTCTGCAGACAGCCTTTGCTCATTCAGAAAAGCCTTGTGCTTCTACCCAGTTCTCTTGGGAGAACTTTTGGAGCTTTTGGAGCCCTGAGCTAGGATGTAGGAAGTCTGACACCCCTGAGGCAGCCATGCTGTGAGGAAGCCCAGGCCATAAGGAGAGACCACAGCCAACAGTGGGCATCAACCACCAGACATGTGACTGAAGGTGTTTCCAGATGATTCCAGTCTCCAGGCCCTTCAAGTCATGCCCAGCTATTTTCTCAGCTGGCCTGAGACATCATGGAACAGAGACAAGCCATCCCCACTGTGTCCAGTCCAAGTTCCTAACTCACAGAATGTGTGGGCATCATGAAATGGTGGTTTTAGCTGCTGAGTTGAGGACTGTTTGTTATGCAGCACTAGAAGCTGGAAAACAGATGATACATCCTGTGATGAAGCCCAAGCAGAAGACCCACAGGTTCCTGCTACTTGGATTTCAGGAACACCCCTGCTTCCTGTTCTGTTGGAAGCCTGGGTGTACAGCTCTCTGCTCCTGTCTGTCAACCAACCTACATCTTTCCAAGTTAGGCCCAAGAATTCTAACGATGCAGCCATGCTGACCATGAGGTGCTGTGAACATCCGAGTGGAGGTGACCAACAGACCAGGTGGTAGTGAAAGTGGCGGGAGTACAAATTTGGGAATTCTCAGCTCATAGGTGTGGTCAAAAATGCAACCTGCAGTGTGAAGATGCAGAAAAAGCGTGCGGAGAGAGAAAATGGGTCCATGGTACCACATTTCAAAGGGTGGGCGGAGGAAGAAGGACCCATGAAGGACATCAAGCTGGGGAGACAGGAGAGAACAGTTCGTGAAGAAAGGGAGCCCAAATGGACAGGGAATTGTCCGGGGAGATAAGGGCTGAGAAGCCACAGGAAGTATTTGGAGACTTTTGCCTGAGCAAGGAGGGCGGAAGCAGAAGCCAGATGGTGGTGGACCCGAGAGCCTGTGGGTGGCTGCTGAGTGGGCAGCACCCTCCACGTGTGGCTGCAAACCAGGGCCCCATGTGGGCTGCATCCACGTTGAGATAAGTACAGAAATCGAGAGGGAGCGTTTAGCAACATTTATAGCAGTCGGACAATAATTTATGTCTGTTGAATCCAATAATAAAAAATTAGGGCCTGCCTTTTGGATGACTTTGGGCTTTTAATTTCATTTTTCTAGTAATTCATTTTATTATATTTTACAGAAGTATTAGTCTGCATAGAATTGGGAAAACAAAACAAAACAAAACGAAGCACTGGCGTAGAGAACCCTTGCCAGATGTTTTGCCGCGAAGAGAGCTGAAGGGCGTTCAGTGTTAAAGGAGGGGTTTTGGTTGGCTGGTTTGTTGTTGATGATGAAGTTTACTTTTAGGATGAGAGGAATTTGAGCACGTTTACACACTGAAGATAAAAAGCCAGTTGAGAAAGAAAGAGATGACAGGATATAGCCTATATGACAGGGAAGATATAATTGATGGAGTGAGGTCACCTCTTGAGCTAGTGGGAAGAAGAGAAATCAAGAGTGTGCACACACACACACACACACAGAGTAAGAAAAGCGACCAAAAATACAAGTGCAGAATTTATTTTATTATTATTGTTATTATTATTTGCCACACCACTCAGCTTGTGGGATCTTAGTTCCCTGACCAGGGATTGAACCCAGACCCTCGACAGTGAAAGCGTGGAGTCCTAACCACTGGACCTCCAGGGAAGTCCCCAGAATTTTTTTTTAAATTATGATAATGCTAAGTACACCTCTGCACCAACAAAATAAAAAGAAATCTAGATTAGATTATTTTCTAGGGGAAAAATAGCTAAAATTGACTCAAGAAGAAGTAGAAACAACCATTGGAAGTTGGAAAGGTGGTCAAGAATCAATCCATTAAAATGTGACCAGGCCCAGATGGTCGTAAGGCAAGGCTTACCAAATTCTCAAGGAGTAGACAATCACCACGTGTGTAAACTCCTCCAAAGCATAGAATAAGACAGGATACTTCCCAACTCTTCTACAGACCCAAAGTGGAAGCATGAAAAGAAATCTGTATCTCAACTTCCTTTATGAACAGACAGAAAAATTCTAACTAAAACGTTGGGATTTGTCCTTTTGTTCACAAGCTTCACCAGTTGAAAGCTTGGTTTGTTCCTCTTCAATTTTTCTTGATTTCCAATAAATGTACTTAATGGTATACATTTTCAATTCTCACTTTGGGATATCCCACAAGTTTTCTTTTTTTTTTAATTTCTTTTTAAAAAATTAATTAATTAAGTTATTTTTGGCTGCGTTGGGTCTTTGTTGCTGCACGTGGGCTTTCTCTAGTTGTGGCGAGTGGGGGCTACTCTTCCTCGTGGTGCGTGGGCTTCTCATTGTAGTGGCTTCTCTTGTTGCGGAGCACAGGCTCTAGGTGCACACGCTTCAGTAGTTGTGGTGCGTGGGCTCAGTAAGTGCAGCTCGTGGGCTTAGTTGCTCCATGGCACGTGGGATCTTCCCGGACCAGGGATTGAACCCGTGACCCCTGCATTGGCAGGTGGATTCTTAACCATTACGTCACCAAGGAAGTCCCCCCACAGGTTTTCGGATACAGTATTCTCATTGTTTCTTCATTTATAAACAGTTGGCAATTTCTGTTTTGATTTCCTTCTTTTTTTAAAAAAAAATATTTATTTATTTGGTTGCACTGGGCCTGTTGCAGCAGGCGGACTCCTTAGTTGTGGCATGCGTGTGGGATCTAGTTCCCTGACCAGGGATCAAACCTGGGCCCACTGCATTGGGAATGCAGAGTCTTATCCACTGTACCACCAGGGAAGCCCCTGATTTCCTTCTTTGGCCAAGAGTTACTTAGAAGGGTGTCCTTAAATGAGCAAATGACTAATTTTTATGTTATCTTCTTCCTCTTAATTTCTATATGATTTCATTGCAGTCAAGGAATGTGAATTGTATGTTTTTTGCTCTGTTAATCTATCAGATTTCTGTCGCCAAGTGAATGGTCAACTTTTTGTGATTGGTCCACATGTATGAAAATAATAGAGTCTCAGTTCATTAATTACAAGGTTCCACTATACGGATCTGTTGGATCAAGTTTGTTAATTGCGCTTTTGGAATCTGCTACATCCTTATTTGTTTTCTGTCCACGTGGTCTCTCAGCTTCTGAAGCTGATGTGTTAAGGTCTTCTACTAAATGTGGATTTGTTAATACAGGCAGGTTGTCATTTTTTGCTCTATACATTCTGAAGATATATGTTGGTTGGTCCATAGCAGTTCACAATTGGTGTGACAGGCTATAGAAAGAGGTTCGTTACCTACTCCAACCCCTTCTCTTTTGCCTTCCTCTCCTCTATTGAAAGGAAATACCCAGATTCCTGGTGTCGCTGGAAGACAAAGGGTGACCATATGACCTAGTCCCGGCCGAGGAGATGTAGGCGGAAATCTCTGAGGACTTCTCTTCCTAAAAATGAAGGACCAGATTTGTGGAGATAAGGCTTAGGCTTTATCCCTTGGCCCTTCCCCCTTCATTTTTTTGAAACAGGACATAACTAGAGGTGCAGCAGCCATCTTGCAACCATGAGGACAAAAGCCAGATGCCAGCAAAAGCCGGACTCTGTATCTCTGATGAGTTCCTCCAACAGCTGTATTAATCTTGGACTCCACCTTCTATACTTCTTCCCGCTTGAGACAAACTCTGCTTGTGCCGCTCATTATCTGTTGTCTGGTCTCTGCAACTGAAGCTACAGAAACAGCTACTACAGAGGGCCACATATCTCTGTGATGGCTGCAAATGAAATACAGTGGGGTGTTTTTTGGGGGAGGGTCTCTTTAAGTGCTTTTTGCCTTGAGTTCTTTTCGTCTGCTCTTTTTTTCTTAGCATTGTCTGATATAGCACGTCTTTTGTAATCCTACAAATTTTGTTTGCTTTTTGTTGTGGTAAAATATACATAAAAATTTATCATTGTAACCATTTTAAAGTATGCAATGCAGTGACATTCAGAACATTCACACGGCTGTGCAACCATCGCCACTGCTACAGCACTTGAAAACTTTGTATTGAAGTACAACATACACGTATGTAAAAATGCACGTACGTTAAATGTGCAGCCCTACGGATTCTGGAATATGAACACACGTGTGCAAGCCACACCCAGACCAAGAAACAGAAGCTTCCCCTGGTGTCACCTTTTCCCCTTTTTCTGGGGTGTTTTCTTTTGGGTGGGTGTGCTGGTAGCAGAAACACTGCCTCAAACTGGAATCGACAGTAATGGAGTTGAATGTTTTGCAGGACAGGGGTGGGCAAGTGCCGGACTTGGCAACTCAGAATCCAACAGTGTCTCCCAGAACCAGGGCCCTGCTCCGACTCAGGGAAGTGGGGAGGCGTCGGTTCTGGTCTTGGCCTGAGCGAGGTGCCTGGAGTTGCAGGCTTCCTGCCCAGGTCGGACAGGATCCGGGAAGACCAAGGCATCTCCTCCTGCAGCGCGTGCAAAAACCAAGAGCTTGGGCTTCCCTGGTGGTGCAGTGGTTGAGAGTCTGCCTGCCGATGCAGGGGACACGGGTTCATGCCCCGGTCCGGGAAGATCCCACATGCCGCGGAGCGGCTGGGCCTGTGAGCCATGGCCGCTGAGCCTGCGCGTCCGGAGCCTGTGCTCCGCAACAGGAGAGGCCATAACAGTGAGAGGCCCGCGTACCGCAAAAAAACAAACAAACAAAAAAACCAGGAGCTTGCCCTGGAGTCCTAGCACACGTCCCCTTGCACGTGCTGTGCCCCCCCTACCCCCCCAGCCCGGCTCTAGCTTCAGCAGTGGAATCACCATGATGGGCCTGGGCCCTTCCTGGCACCTGGTGAAGTCTATGGACCCCTTCTTTGAATAAGCGTTTTTTTTTTTAAATATCTATTTATTTATTTATTTGGTTGCACTGGGTCTTAGTTGCTGCAGGCGGGCCCCTTAGTTGCAGCATGCAGGCTCCTCAGCTGTGGCATGAGAACTCTTAGTTGTGACATGCATGTGGGATCTAGTTCCCTGACCAGCGATCAAACCCGGGCCCCCTGCATTGGGAGTGCAGAGTCCTAACCACTGCGCCACCAGGGAAGTCCCTAGAATAAGGGTTTTAAATATGTAAAATGCATAGGATTATAAAGGAAACCAACTATATGATAAGACAACAATCAAAGTCTTTACATGACTTGTGTATGTTTTGTACACATGTATTACTATATCACAAAAATTGTGATATTTGTGCTTCCTCGTTAACACATTAAATAACTACCAAAATTTTGAAGTACTGATGACAGAAACAGTACTTTAAGATACCTGGAATCATTGCAGTGTGATTTGAAAATAACTGTCATTTCAGTTGAGCCATGGATTCATGATAGAAGGAAATGCCAAATTGTAGAGATTAGAGAAAAGAAAGGGGTGATAATGTGGTTCTATCGAAGGTCATGGACGCCCCCAGACTCTGTCCATGAGCCTAGATTAGGGACCCCTGGCCCAGACCAGTCATTGTTGGGGGTCAGCCTCATTGACAGCACCCTCTAGATGTCAAATTTTAATCTATTCCAAGTGTTTCTGTCTTTTAATGCAAGACTTTTAACTTATTAGTATTTATCATGATTACTGATATACTTAAACCTATTCCTGTGACCTGGTTTCAGGTTTTCGTTACATGTTTCCTGCTGTTCCTATGCCCTCTGCTCCCATTTCCTGCTCTTGTTAGATAAGTCAAGATGTCTTCCTTCCAATTTTTCCTTCTTATGGTTCAGAAGTTTTACTTTATATTTCTATTTATCTAGTAGTTACTTAAAATTTTTAACATGCATATCTGAACTTAGCTTTCCCCACCCATGTCTGTCCCCATGAACAAGACACAACATTTTTCAGTTTTATTTCTCTCCCTCCTCTTCCCTCCACTGCCCAGGATGAGATCATTTGGATTTTCCTCCCAGACTGTTGAGTGTATTTTCCAGCCTGCGTCCCCTGATAAAAATAGTTTCACTGGCTCCCGGAGCCTGTGCCTTCCTCTCGGATTTATTTTTCGTTTTGCTAGAGTCTATAAGCTAGTAATTATTTTAGATGATATTTGTTGGAAATAAACTCTCTTAACACTTGGCACGACCCAAAAAAGTGTTTGTTTTCCCTCCCAACTGAATGGCTGTTAGGCCTGGCGGAGAATTACAGGCTCAAATCATTTTCCCTCCGAACTGTGAAGGTACCCCTCCATTGCTTGGAAACAGAAGTTATCTGATGTCAGGCTTATCCTCTTCTTTTTCTTCTTTTTTTTTTTTGCAGGTAAGGTGTTTTTTCCCCACTGGGAGCTTTTCTTTGATACCTCTCTCTGCTGTGTTCTAAAATGTCCTCCTGTGTCCTCTTCAGCCCAGGGCTGTTCCTGAGTATTCTTTCCTGAATCATTCCTTTCCTTCTTGTCTCTGTCCTTCGGAATTCCTTTTCAATAACTGAATGCAGAAAACTGTGGGCTTATGTCCCATGTTTCTTAACGTTTCCTTCCTACATTATAACTTTTTGTCTCTGACTCTGTGTTCTGGAGAATTCCACAGCTTGACCTTCCAGCTCACTAGTTTACCACTCAGCTGTGTCCATTCTACCTTTCAGCCCACCTATTGAGTAGTTTTTATTTCAGTGTCCAAATTTTTTTATGTCCTAAGATATCTAGTTGACTTTTGGTAAGTATCTTTTTAATTTTTTTTTTTCACTTACATTCTGGCTCTTTCCTATCACCTCCCCAGTTTTCCCAAATGTTTAGCCATGGCATAACAAGGGAAGCACGTTATTATTTCCAGCTCACCATATCCGTTTCCCTGCCATCCACAAGCCAACCACTAAGCTAACGCCACATATTTTAGGGTTTTGTCACATCGGCTCCCTGGGTACACATTTCTGCATTAGTTAGGCTGGGCGTATTAGTCAGCTGTTGCCACAACAATGCTGCATAACAAACCACTCCAAAGTTCCGCGGCTTAAGCAACAGTCACTGATGCTCACACTCATGGCTCTGAGAGTGGATGCGGGTGTGTTCAGGTCTGCTTCGCAGCTCCCTCATCCTCCTTGGACCAGTGGCTTCCCATTAGCACATGGGAAGGAATTTGGGAGGAAGCGGGGCGGACAGCTGCAGTCTTGGCCCTGCCTCATGGGAAGTCCTTCATGCGTGGTGTTTGGTGCTGCTTCCTCTTCGTATGCAAGGTTTCCTATTTGTCCATCAACAAGTGGTCAGTGGCCTTGAGACTGTGGAGGGTCCAGCCGACTGCTGGGGGCATCAGTGACCGCTCTGGGGACGTGGGGCTCCCTGCTCTTCTAGGTGTTGTTCATCAGTGGGATTTCCCCTCTGTCCACTGCCTGCTGATTGGCACAGCCAGGGTGGGGCTGACCCTGGACACCCCTGTGCATCACCCTGACAGTCGCCCAGGGCCCTTCAGCTGCTGCCTTCGAGCCACCATCACCTGCCAACAGTTTCTTCCCTCGAGCCAGAGCAACAACCCTCCACCCTCAGGATTTCTGCTCCCCAAGGGCACCCTTCTTGTTCTCCTAGTTATAGTGGGTCTTTAAATTTTTCTGTCATTTCCAGGCATTGAGGGTGGAAGTATAGGCTGTTAGGAAACACCTGGATCATCAACTTGATTTAATCTGTTTGAGGCATCTAAACCTGTCCAGTTCTCAGGCCTTGGACGCTTAGTCCCTGGGAGTAGAATTTCCAAGGACCTGTTGATGGGGACTGGGGGCTACAACCTGGCCTGGACCAGGGCAGGCTGCTGGGAGGGGATACCTGCTCCCACCTGGCTGCTGCTGGCCTCCTGGGGCCTAGCTCAGGATCCCCATGACCCCTGCCTGTAGGAAGTAACCCCAAGGTGGAGCCTTGGAGGTCACTGTCTAGTGGCTTTAGCAATGGGGAACTGGATTGTGACTTCGGTGGCAGCAGCTCCAGTGAGGTGGACACCGAGAATCCTCAGGCCAAACCCGGTAGTTCCTAGGACATGTGTAACATGGCAGGTCCCTCTGCCATTGGCACCTTACTCACGTACAAGGTTCAGCTCACCCCTGGATGGACAGGGTCCTGCAGGGAGGTCCTTCCCTCATCTTTATGTCCAGTGCTTCCACTGACAGTTTTGCTAGGGTTTCTACTTTATTTGTGATCAAAATTTGAGTGGAGGTTTGGAAACCAATGTAAGTTTGTAAGCCGCCCTCCCTAGGCCTGGGACCACGTGCTGTGGTTCCTCATCCTCAGGTAATAAGACGGACCCTGTCTGCTGCTTTTAAGGAAAGTGCAGGACTGGGGTGGGCACAAATTCTCCTCTAGAAGCAAGCCAACCTGCT
Organism: Grampus griseus; assembly: GCF_964374135.1. Classification (NCBI taxonomy): domain Eukaryota; kingdom Metazoa; phylum Chordata; class Mammalia; order Artiodactyla; family Delphinidae; genus Grampus; species Grampus griseus. The sequence continues at coordinate 11,574,900 of NC_139014.1, read as the reverse complement.
TTTTGTGAAAAGATGGGAACTAGCAATTTGGGGTCCAAAAGAGGATTTATCACTGTCCCTCTTCCTGGGGAGGCAGCAATGAATTAAAGGGTCAGAACCCTGCTCATCTCCACAAGGCTGAGGTGAAGGCACCTCTGGGCAGGGTGCAAAGAGCAGCAGAAGTGCAGCCCCAGCCGTGGAGGCTCCATATCTCAGAGCCTGGGGGCCGGCTTTTCCCCCTCAGTATGACTCAGCCCAGGGGAACAGGGGGCCACTCCTCATTCGGGGTGACCCTGAGACAGTCACCAGGCAATAAGTGCGGCCAGGACTGGCTCCTGGGCCCCAATCCCATCCCAAGGGACTGTTCGGGGCGAAGACGCCCCTGAGCAGCGCCTCCTTCCGGGGCTCCGGAACGCTCCCAGGGCATCCTTCCGGAGTGCTGCATTTCTCTGCAAGTCCCCGGAGAGATGCGCGGGGCGGCCCCAGGCGCTGGACGCGACGGGCGGTTCTTAACCAAATCCCCAGGGTCCCTGGGGTCCCACTCCGCCGCCGCCACGAGGTGTCATCCCCACCCCCTCCACACTCCGGGGCGTTTTTCCGGACAGCGGAGGACGGTTTCCGACAGGGTAGAAAGCGCGGGGTGCTGGGGCGGTGAGTCACCCGCTTCTCAAGACCGTGCGGTCCGCGTGAGCACGCCCGCCCGAAGGCGCCCGCCGGCGCACGACTCCTGAGCTGCGGTGTCTTCCCTCTCGGCCCGCCCGACCCGCCCATTGGCCCAGATGCGCACCGCCCGCGACTCCGCGAGCTCCCATTGGCCTGCGGCTGCGGCCTAGACAAAGGAAGCGGCGGCGGCGGGCGACGATTGGGCAGGGCTCAGAATGAGGGGAAAGGCGAGAAAGGGGCGGGGTGGGAGGGGAGAAAGAAAGCCGGGGCGGAGGCGCGGGTAGCGGGGAAGACACGCACAGGAGGGGGCGGGGTCGCGGAGTGGGGGCCGGACTGAGGGGAGGGCGGGAGGAGAGCGAGTGGGGGAGGGGTAAAAGAGAGCGGGGAGTTGCGAGAGCAGCGAGGAAGGGGTGGGGGTACGGAGCCGCGCGGGCGGGGTAGGACCGCGGGGCTCTAGGTCCGGGGTAGAGGCGAGGGGTTTAACGAGTGGAGGGTGAGAGTGCGGGTGTTCGAGAGGGAGGACTCCAGTGCGGGCGGAGGCGGGGCGTCGGGGGCGGGGCCTGTCCTCGGGGGCGGGGCCGGGCGCCCCTGGAGGGCGGTGGCCGTGGGGCGCTGGGCGACTGGAGCCCGCCCGCCCCTCCGCCTAGCACCCCTCCCGCCCCGGGGCTTCTGCCCGGACCACGGCCGCCGCTGTTTCCTCGTCTTCCCCGAGGGCTTCGCGTCCGTCTCCGCTGCTCGGCCGGGAACGTGGGAAGGCAGGATCCCGGGCCGAGCAGGACGCGCCCGGGCCCAGGTCTGGACCTGCAGTCGGAGCCGCAGCCCAGCGGCGGAACGCGCCGCCCCTCGGCCTCGGAGCCCTTCTCCGGGACTGCCGGCCCGCGGGGTTCCTCTGCGCGTCCACGCATAGGGAGGAGACGCGGGCCTTGGCTCTGGAAGATGTACCCGACGCCCGGACAGGAAGCTCCTTGCGTTTCCTGGAGAGTTGGCTCGGCGGGGCGCGTCGTCGGGGAGGGAGGGACGGGCCGTGGGGCGACCGGCCGGGCGGGGAGTGGCTTCTGGGGGACCCCTCGCCAGCGGCGGGCCCGCGAGGCCGCCCTCGGAGCGTCGCCAGGTACGTGCGTTTTCCTTTTTTCCCGCTCCCCCAAAGCACACTCCGGGTAGGGAACGAATAAACCCGGCTGGTGTGTAAGAGCCTTTCGCTCCAAACGTGTCTTTCTGTAGGGCTCAGGGAGGGACGCTAAACGCGGGGTGGACACTGGCCCAGGATGTGCCTGCGGCCTCGGCCACAGGACTGTCCTCCACTCCATCTCGGGGCTCGGTGCAAATGCCCCTTTGGAAAAGCTTGTCCCTTTTCTCCAGGTTCCGTTTAATTTGCCGAGGAGTCCATGCGCCCTTCCTCCGCCCCAGAGCTGGGACGATGGGGCTTTGTTCGTGCAGTCTCTCCCACCCCTACTCTCTGGAACCCCGGGGATTTTCGAGACGGGACGCTCAGTACTGAGGGAGGATCGCGGGAAACTCGGTATGGGGAGACCAGACCTTGGTCCCGGGGTGGGCGGGCAGCTCCCCTTGTCCTGTAGTTAGCCCCACGAGCCCCGGACTTGCCGGTTAGGGGAGGCCCTTAGGCTTTGTTTTTTGGGGGTGGTTTGGGGAGGCCCGGTAGCCAGCCTGGAGCGGGCTCCTTCCCCTCCCCCATGACCACTTCAAACAAAAGAAGTCCTCGGAGAATCGTTTCCTGGGGAGAACTGTTCTGAATGTGAACCTGTATTTCCCCCCGCTCCAGTTCTTAGGATGGCACAGTCTTTACAACAAAGGGGAAGGTTGGAGAGAGTTGAAGGAAAGGGCGCGCTTTTATTTAGGGAGACTTTGAGAGAGAATGCACATTCACTTTCTCCCCATTTTCTTACTTGATTAATGGGGCTTTAGGTGATGTTTGCATTTGGGGTGTTTTTGTTTGGAGACTTTTTCCGGAAAGGAAGAGTGCCAGATAGGTGGGAAATTGGTAATTTGGTCTCTACCCGGTAGGGAAAAATCCCCTATGGAGTGAAATATATTCCTTGCCATTTTAGGCGAGACTGAAAATTAGGGATTCGGTGGTTAAAGGGGAGGGGGTGATTTTGTGTAATTTTCTACCGCCCCCCCCCCGCCGTAAGTCAGAACAAAGGGCCGAGGTGAAAGGGGCAGAATGGGGTCGGGGTTCAAATAGGGCACGCTGTAAAAACCTCCCAGTCCCCGCGCACCCCCGAATATTCTCATTAGAGTTTGGGTTGGAAAGAAAAGGAGGCAGCCCCCCAGAGTCGGGATCTGTACATACCCAGCTCCCGAGAGCCTCCCCATCTTTTCCCGAGTCCTGGTTACCGGGCTGGGGAGCAGGGGCCCCGAGGGCGGGAAAGAGCTCTCCTTGGGGTAAAGCGCGCAGTTTCGGTTTCCACCTTCCCGGGACGAGCCGAGAGGTTCTTGGTATCCTGGCTGCGCTTGTACCCGTTCGTCCCGGCGTGGCGCTCCCGACGCAGACCCGCATCCACCAAAGCCCCGGACCTCATTTCTCTCGAAATAAAACAAAACAAGCCATAAAAGGCTCCCGATTCCAGTGGAAAAGGCGCCGAAGATATATGGTCCCCCGAATTACCCACACTCTAATTATCCCTGTTTTTAGTTGACTTATGGGTGGGTGACCACTAAAATCATTTTCCATTTTGGATTCTTTTTTTTTAAACGTGAAAAATGCAAGCTTCACTCTTTCTTACCCGCTTGGGCGGGCCTTTTCCGTGCGGGAAGAAAAATCCGGCCTCCCTCTGCCTTCTCTGCCGCCTCGGGCTGGGCGTACCGGACCTGTCGAACTCCTCCACGGCCCCCTTAATTGCAATTTAGGGAAAAGTATTTTTTCTTTCTCCCTCCGCCCAAGGGCGTTAACAAGGCTTCTGCCCTAGAAGCACTGCCCTGTGGCGCGCTAGGTTCGGTGGGGGGACTACGTGGGCCTCAGAACCCCACTCCCGAGCATCCGCTCCCGCCCTGGCCCAGCGGCTGGGGGTGAGCCGAGCTGGAGAGTGAGTCCCCTCCTGGTCCCAGCCCCAGTCTGGTCACCCTCATCCTTCACCCTCTTGGGAGCCCGCGCAGGACAGGAGCCTGGGACGTTGAAGGACCCCACACACACACACTGTTCTGGGGGGGCGATCCCAGACCAATTCCATGCCACTGACTGGCGGCCCCATCCCCCATCTTCTTCCCTTTGTTCGCCTCACCGGACTCTGAGTTGAAAGTGGCAGGAAAAAATAATTACATGGAAATCAAAGATTAGACGGGGTGCGCTGGCGGCCTCCACGAGGCCTGGCCCACACTCCGACCGACAGCGCCTGCGCCTCATAAATCTTCGCGGGACTGACAAAAGCTGCGTCCTCCGGTTACCTGGGAATTTGGGAACTATGGATCGCCTCCTCCCAGTCCCCCAACACGCCTCTTCAGGGGCGAGAGTGAAGAGTCCTTGGGGGCCTCAATTTCTGGCCAGTGCAGAGGCTTAGTTCTCAGAAACGGAGGAAGGTGTTGTAGGGGGAAGGGGTAGTCTGGCCAGGGAGTGACTAGGGTCCAAGACCCCCATCCAAGGAAGGGCCACAAATACCCTCACCCAGTTTGCTAACCAAATAAATATTACTAGGGTGCTGCATTTCCCTATCCGAACTGCCTTAGGAGGGTGTGGTGGGGAGGACTAAGAAGGGGGGGGCGGGTGGCGGCGGCCGTTAACCCCTCGCTGGTGACTCCTTTGTCTGGCCTGGCCACTGCTGAAGCAAGCGCCCTGGCCTGAGGGCGGGGTACCGAAGCTAGAGAGCCAGCCTGGCTTCCGAGGACCCCTTCCCTGGCTCAGGTGTGCAGGCTGTGGGTGAGGACCTCTGATGCAGGTTCAGCTGAGCCAGGAAGTCTCCGCGCCCTTCTCCAGAGGTCCTGGGGCCCACCTGCGATCATCCACCCAGGAGCTGCGCCCCAGACCAGCCTGGGCAGGAGAGAAAGTGAAAGAAGTCTTGGCTCGTTTAGATTGTTTTAAAAACTCGCATTAATTGGGAAAATAGTAACTGGCTTCCCAACACAGAGAAGAGGTTGAGAGAGGTGTCTTTTTTTAATTATACCGCCTTGTTGTGGCGGTTGTTTCTGACCCTTTCATAGAGTTAGAAGAAATGTTGCCACATTTAATTTCTGTTGCCGTTGGATATGGAGAGGGTAGTCCAACATTTTGAAGTAATTTGATAAGGCTTCGAGTAGCAAATCCGAAAGGGAGGCTGGTGGCCCAGGTATAGTTTCTTTATAACCTGAATTTACAATGAAAGCATTCTCCTTTATGGATATAATAGATTAGATTTCACAACTTAATTCACCGGAATGGCTCCGTTTAAGGGAGCTCCGGCTGATTTTATTACGCCAAGCCAAATTGGATGTTTGTGGTCTTAACGAAAAGTGATTGTGACATAAAACATAAAATTTTTAAAGTAAAAAAACCAACGGGTTCTGCCCTGTCCCCTCCTCTCTCCGTTCTTCTTCCTCGCCCCCGGTTCCCCAGTTTGGGAAATACCGAGAATTATTTGTTAATTTCTGCGGGAGAGACAAGAACTCACACCCGGGAGGGGGTGGTCCGGGAAGAGACACTCGGGCCGAGCGGGGGGCTCCGCGGAGCAGCGGGCCTTATCTCCCCGGCTCCGGCCCGTTGGCGGCCCTCACCACGCCGCGCAGGCCTCGGCAGCGGCGCGCACGCGGTGCCATTTCCCCGAGAAGCCTTGGGGTCCTACTCCTTGGGGTCTTTGGAAGAGTCAAAATGCCCAGCCAGGCTCCGGAGTCTCGGGGCCGTCGGAGCACCCACCGGGGTCGAAGCCTTTGACCGCCCTCGGCGCCGTACAGCTTCCCCCGGCAGCGCGGGTGGGATGGAGAAGGCGCGCCTCTGAAAGCCAGGCGCGCGTTCCCCTGGTAGGGCCCTCGGCAGGACACCGGGAATGGAGCAGGCTCGCGCTACTTTGTGCAAAACAACTGCGCTCCCGCTGGGCGTGCTCCGCGCCCGCCTCGACCAAGAGGGCTCGCCCCGACCGTGAGGGTTCGCCCAGGGCGACCGCAGGAGCTGGCCCCAGGACCCGCCTTGTCCTCCACCTCGTGGCCCGTGGGGAGTGGGCATCACGCGCGGAACTGCCCAGGGCCGGTCAACCCCCGCCTCTGAGCTTATCCCGGAGGCCGCCCTCTCCGCGCTCAGCGGTTGACAGTCCCTCCCGGCGGCGGAGAAAGGCGCGGCCCGCGAGGCCAGCGGAAGACCGAGGGGGCTGGGGGACTCACTGGCCCTGCCCGGGCCTGGCCCGCCAGCGCCCGCGGCCCATTCTACTGTCACTTCCGATTAAGGTCGGGCTCAATTCTCCAGACTGCGACGTCCTCCCACTTCTCTCTCGCCCCTCCCCCATTTAGTGGGCGGTTTGTTGAAGTCAGATTTAGCCCCCAACCCCTCCCTGAGCATCCGGGGCCGGTAGGCAGCCCCAAGTGCGGTCCACCCTTTCCCAGGTAGGACTCCGACCCGACAGCCAGTCTGCGACGGGGGAGCCAGGCGCGAGCCCAGGACCCCGGAGCTGAAGGTCCAGCCGGACGCTCCACGTGGCGCCCGCGCGGCCGGGAACCCCGCACCCAGCACTGGGAGGACCGCATGCATTCCAGTGAGCGGCTGGCGGGCTGCGGGTGCGCTCCTTAAATTGAATCTTCGCAGCGCCTGACCTTGTTTTTTCCTCGGCCCGATAGCGGCAGCAGCTGTTTTTTCCAGAATTCCTGCTGCTGGGGGAGGGGCGTTATTATTATTATTTTTGGTTGTCACAACCTCCTGGAAAAATTCCCTGGTCTCGGAAAGCGTAACAATAGCCCAGCGGATTTCTGGAGGAAGCGCCCCCTGCCCTAATTTCTCCTGGGACGCTTCTGCCCTCAGGCAGCTGCGGGCACCTCAGCTGGGGACCACCTCCCCTGCTCTGGCCCCAGCCCCCTCCTCGGCCTTCAGAACCTTCCAAATCTACCTCGGGTCTGGATCCCAAACCAACCTCGCCTTTGGGGTCTTGCCCCTGCCCCCATCACCCCTGGGAGAGGTCTCGTCTCTCCGAACTGGGGAGATGTAGTTTCCTCCAGTATCGGTGGGGGTGGGGCAAGAGGTAGACCTTTCCGCACCACCTCACCCCCACCCCCAGCCCCTCCAGGCGACCCCTCACCGGGGTGTCCCTTCCCCTGGAATCCTACCCCTGTTTGCTTTGGGTGTCAGCTCTATACCAGAGACAGTTAAAGATTAATGGGCCTGGGCCCTGGGGGATGGGATGAGGGGGCTGGGGAGGGAGGCTGGCCCCTCCCTGGGCAGTCAGGCCCCTGCTGTCCTCTGCACTCTCTGTTGGGCACATAGTCCTGTTCCCTAATGCTGCACCCCCCCACCCACAGGGCTGAACAGTGGCTTCGAGCCGGCAGCAGTGGTGGGCCCACCTGTCTGGCCGGGGAAGAGGTCGGGTGACTCTGCTGGCCAGCTACACACAGGGCCCGGCTTCCAGCTTCTGCCCTGGGGACTCCTGCTGAGGAGGGGACTCTGGCCCTCCTGGCCCCCTCCCCCAGTGGCGCGAGAAGCCCAGAAAAGTGGCCATGGCTGCGCCCAGGAGGGGGCCAGGGAAAGCCAGGCTGGCCAGCTGGTCTTGCAGCGTGTGACTGGTCTGGGCCTCCCTGTGTCAGCCTCACCAGTCTTCTCTGTCCCTGGGGGAGTGGTGGTGAATGTACAGGGCCTTCTGGGGGCCTTCACACAGCCCAGCCTGGGCCTGCCTCTCCTTGCCCGCCCTCTGTGCGCCCTCCTCGGTTAGGAAGGGGAGGGGGGCAGGGGAAGAGGCCTCTTCGCGTCCATTCGTCCCCAGGAACCCCTGACCCCTCACTCAGGAGGCAGGGCCTCCACCACGGAGTCCTTGGGAGCTTCCCTGAAGCTCCTCATCCTGCCTGTAAATGTATTTACACTTGTGTTACGCCAGTGCGTGGCTGTGACGCACAGGTCCCGGGCCTGCACTCCGACAGGAATTGAACTTTAGTCTCCAGGCAATTAAGGTGGCAGGGACTATACTTCATTAATGGTTGTTATGCAATAAAAATGATAAAATGGCCCCTATTTTGTGATTTACAAATGCAATTTATTTTAATTTACGTTTCTAAGTACTTCTGGGGTTTGATGGGGGGGCAGCAGCTAGGGCATAAATTGAGGGGGTTAGGGGCCGCAGCTCCTAATTTGGAGGATTAGGGAGTGGCCGAGGTGAAATGGGACGTGGAGCAGCAGGAAATGCAGGGGACACGGCCGTGGCCTTAGGCTGGCAAGAGATGGACATTCTGGGCTGCCTTTTTTTTTTTTGCGGTACGCGGGCCTCTCACTGTTGTGGCCTCTCCCGTTGCAGAGCACAGGCTCCGGATGCGCAGGCTCAGCGGCCATGGCTCACGGGCCCATGTGGGATCTTCCCGGACCTGGGCATGAACCCGTGTCCCCTGCATCGTCAGGCGGACTCTCAACCACTGCGCCACCAGGGAAGCCCTGGGCTGCCTTTTAAAAAGCAATGAAAAGTCACTCCAAGGCCTTGCCCTTCTGTCCCTGGCTGCTGCAGAGTGGGCCGGGGAAGAATTCCTGAGCCAGCTATCCGGAAGCCTGCTGGGCAGGACTGTCTCCTAGGACCCTGGGACCTTTGGCACAGCGGCTTCCCTTACCCCACCCCACCCCACTGTCAGTTGGGCAGGTTCCTCAGGTCCCGAAGCAGCCTGTCTTTGGAGACTCTGTGTCAGGATCCCTGCTGTGGCTCTGTCCCCCTTTTCCTGGCCTTGTGTGTGGATCAGATGTCCGTTTCTACAGCCTCTGGAGGGTCCAGCTGTCCAGTCGTCCCGGCGCTGTGTGCTTAACCGGGACACCATGTGCACTGCCAAGGCCTGAGGGCCCAGACCGCCTTGCAGGTGTGTCTCCCTGGTTTCCTTCTGCGCTCCTCCCCCTCCCCCTCCCCAACCCACAGACAGACCTCGGGCACTTGGAGAACCCAGGATCAGAACAGCAACATTCCAAGCCCAGCCACAGCCCACAGTGGGCACGGGCACTTGAGAGGTCGAGTTGCCTGTGGGAGAGTTGGAATCCAGCCTCGAAGGTGGAGGGGTCTGGCTTCGGACAAAGAAGGGAAAGAAAGTGCGGGAAAGACCAGGGTGGAACATCGGAAAGCCTGAAACACACTTCAGCCCTGGTCGTCACAGGATCCTCCGCCACCAGCTCCTGCCTTTCAGACCCAGCGTTAACTTTGTCGGGCACTGTCAAAGCCAGGGCTCCCAGCCCAGCCTGTCACCCTTCCCCCAACAACACACAACACCCCCCCCACACACACACCCTGACATCTTGCAGCCCCAGCCAGAAAGACCAGGACTGAAGCAGCCTTGACCTCTCCTGCGCTCGCTGCCACGGGTGGGCTGGGCTGGGAGCAGCCTCCTAACTCCTCCTCACCCTCCAAACTCCTGAGGAGCATGGAATCTACACCTGATGCCCCCCTCACTTCCCGAAAGGACTGTCCCAGGCCTCCTCCCTCTCCCTTTTATTCTGGGCACCTTGGCATGCCGACTTAATTGGCAAACTTTCCCAGAAGTAAACTTGATGAATGGAAATTAATAATTTTCCCAACGACGCACTCATTGCTAATCATGCCGGCTGGGAGGAAGGGGCAGGGGGTGCCTCACTCAATTTAGGGGCTCTGCAGCCCCAGTGCTGGGTGCAGTGATGGCGGGGTTGGTTGAGCCACCCCTGCACTCCCACTCGGGTCTCTTGCCATGTGACCTGGGCCCCATGGAGTCCACTGGGGTGCTTCCAGCTGGGGTCTCTTACACAATAGAGGTGAGGGAAGGGGGAGCCCTGACGGCATACATGGAGACCTGTGGGGGGATGGGGCCCTTGGGATCCTTAGAGGAGGGGCAGGAGAGGATGGCCGTGGGGGCCACGTGCGTCATCAGGGCCACCTCCCGGCTTTGGAGCTCTTCTTCTGGAAACGAGTGACCAGGGTCTCGCTGGTCCACCCAAAGCAGAGGGTACCTCATGCTTGGGGACCTTGTTCCCGGGACTCCAGTCCTATAAAGAGGCACAGCCCCGCATCCCCATCATTCTAGAACCCTGGTCCTGTTGGGGCTGAGTGGAGAATCAGCGCTTAGACAACACAGGCCTCTGCTCAGGCCTTTGCGTCCCCGGGAGCAGCAAGGGCACAGCGCACAATGGCTGGGTCCCCAACAGCACTTCGCCACAGTGCAGGGGTACTCAGGGGCCCCCAGCAAAAACCCATGCTAGAGAGTGGCCTGGGAGGTATGGGTGTGACCAGCACCCAGATGATTCTGACTCCGGCAGCCCAACTACTGCCCAGGAGACCTAGACCGGCTACAGGGTCAGTGATGGGAGGCAGGCAGAGTGGGGCGGGGTGGGCAGTCTTCACGGAGGAAATGTTTTGTTGAATGAATGGTGGATGGATAGATGGATGATGATGTTTCACTAGGTGCAAAGATGATTTCCTTGGCCCTTTTAGTGTCTGCAGCCCGTTTGTGGCGGAGCTGACCTCAGTGGTTCCACCCAGAAATTTTCTTTGAGGATGAGATTAGATCAACCCCCTAGGGAGACAGACAGGGGTTGGGGGAGGGGGGAGAGGGCTTCCTGGCCTCTTCCCTGCAGTGACCAAGCTCACAAGGGACACAAGAAAAACCTTGCCTTGACAAGGGCAGGGGCATGTAGCGGGGCCTGGAATGCAGTCCAAGCCAATCTAGCACCCCTCCCCACCCCGCTACCCCAGCATTCCCATGCTGGTGAAATGTGACCAAAATGAAGCTGGAGGAGCCGGGATATGACTAAGGAGGGAGGGGTGGTGAAATTAGGGGCTGATGAAAGGAGGAGAGGCGGGTAGGACCCACTTGTTCTGGTGGAATCGGCTCCTGGCTGACTGCCATAGCTGGACAGGGCCTTTCTGCCCACCTGGCAGGTGCAGACCCCCCCCTTGGGCTTGGTGGACTTGTGCTGGCCTACACTGCCAGCCCCAGGCACCATATGGGGATTGCCAAACAACTTTGTCCTGAGGCTGCAGGAACATGGGGGAGGAGGGAGAGGAGAAGGAAGAGAAAGAAGCTGACTCTGCTGGCACCCGTACTCAGGCCACTTACAGCCTTAGCATGTTAAAGATGAAAACAAGAGGCAGAGGTTCACTCACTTGCCCAAGGCCACACAGCAGGATTTGAACCAAGCCTGTCTGGCTGGGAAGCCCGCCTTTGTCCAAAACATGACATATTGCAGATTAATTAAAGTGGTCACTCCAGCTGGGCACCTAACGGTGCCCCACCCCACCCCACCCCCACCTGAGACTGTGCCCATGGCCCCGAGCCAGACAATTGACCCAGCTTCCTGGGCTGGGCAGCTTCTGAGGGGGAGGGGCTCACGCCTCACCACATAGCTCTGGGGCCTGGAGCTGGCCAGGGCCTTGGGGTGGGGAAGGTGGGAGGCTCCACCTTGAGGACATCCCTAGGAAAGGGGGTGCCTCCCCTCCAGGACCATATCTCCCTCTTCACACTGACCACCCCCCCTCCTGCGGAGCCTTGTTGGGTGCCTGGGTTAGATTAGCGTGGGACTCACTGGTCTGATGCTTCCTTTACACCCTTAACTTGGGAACGTGGCCCTTTGGAGCAGACACGCTCAAGCTCTGGCGTTCCAGCTCTGGTTGAGGTCACATCGGACCTGTTTGCTTTCTAAGTTTTGCCGTGACCCTTTGGCCATTCGGCTCTGATCTGGGTCCCCTCCTCTCCCCTCGCGGCCACCACCAGCATGACTGGAGGCCTTGAGCACCTGGGCTGGGCCCCTGTCCTGGTCCCTGCAGGTAATGGTGTCCTGGCCCAGGGAAAGCTGAGGGAAGTTTCCATGGACTTAGGCATATGTTGCAGATGCAGCCATCCTGGCGTGGTCCCTGGTCCTGAAGACATTCCCTCCCGGGCGCCATGGGGGTGTGGAGCAAAAGCATGGAAGCAAAGGGGTGTCGGCTCTCTCTCGAGTTGTGGTGGCCCCCCTCTCCTTGCCCCTGACCTTGGGTTTCACTGAGTCCTGCCCTTTCTGTCCCCTGATATCTTGTCTCTAGCTCAAGGTCTCTCTCTCAGCCTGGTCCTTTATGTGTCACTAGGTCACTGCCCTCCCCCCACCCTGGCCTCCTTCACCCAGCCTTTCTCTGCAGTGGTCCTTGTCCAGCCAGAGCACCTTGACAACCCACAAACCATTCCCAAGCTCCTGACGCAGAGGTCCTCTGTCCTCCCTGGCCTTACCTGCCCAGCCCAGCCTAGGATAGCTGTTCCTACGTTGCAGCACCGTGGGACACTGAGAGGGCGCTGCTGGCCTGGTGGGAAGGCCTGGGACCGGGGTGGACAGTGGAAGACACAGGCTCCTCCCCTTCCCATCAGCCGGGATCCTAACAGGGGTGTGAGTGGCCCCAGGTGGGGGCCCTCAACTCTAGGAACGCCAACCTGGGGCTTAGGAATCTGCTGTTTGGTGATGTTTCATCAAAATGGAATTTGTTCTATGCCTGTTTATTGATTTGAGTCAATTGATGGGAGTGGCTTGCTGGCGCTGGACCCGCTGGGCGCAGAGCCCCACTCCGTGCCCTGCTCTGACCTGGGGGCTGATCCTGTGGCCTCCTTGCCCTCTGGCTTCTGGGCGGGTGCGGCTGGGGGAGATGCAGGCTGGAGAGCTGAGGGCAGGAGGGTGGGGAGAGCTGTGTGCACCCCACCTACGTGCACCCAGGCTCTGGGCCACAGTGCCCTCTATGTGCCCTCCCGCCAGCTCCAACAGCACCTTCTCTCCTGCCCTTCCTCCCAGGAGGGTGAGGGTGCCTGGCCCTGCCCACCTCTGTGCACTAGGTCCTTCAGCAAGCTCTCGCTCCCCTCGTCTCGCTTTGGGTGGGTCTGCGGGGCCCTGACAGACCCAAACCGCACACCTGCCTGATGACCAGAGGCCTGCTTGGGAGCAGCAAGCCCTACGCACTTGGACTGCCTTAGAGACAGCACCGTGAAGGTGCCCCAGAGGCCTCAGACCCCCCACAATGAGCTGACAGGGGTCCCTCCTCTTCCAGCCACCTTTGGGATTCTGCCTTCGTGGGAGAAGATCTTGGGAAACTGGTGATGCCTTCCCCCCCCACCTCCTTTCTGGGCACTGGGGCTGCAGAGGGAGGAATGCAGGCTGGTCCCAGCCAGACTGCGGGTCCACCCTGCGCCCCAGGGGCCTCAGCCTGGGCCCTTTGCATCCTTCTTGAGACTCCTCTTAGGAAGAGGATATGCAGATTCCAGTCTGGACTTTTCCTGGCTCTGCTCTGCCCCCAGTCCTCCAAGGAGCTCTGGCTTGAGCCCCAGATGCTTTGGTCTGAGGATCAGGTGCCCTGGGGGTAACCTTGACGAGCTCCTTGGGCACCCCACCCCTTACTGCCAGCCATCCCAGGTCCTTTCTGCTCCCTGCTGGCTCTGGGCCAGCTCAGAGGTGAAGCAAAAGACAGGTGCCACCTCAAGGAGCCCCAAGTCCACAAAAGGGACAGATATGTGAGCAAACAGCTACTGTTCCAAGTGGGAGCCCTGCCATCCAGGCCTGCAGGTGGCGGACAGCACCCATCGGAGCGCCCGCAGCAGCAGGTGGGGGACCAGGCCCAGTAGTGGTGACTGTGTCACTCCAGCTCTCTGAGCCTCAGTTTCCTCCAGGTAGTTCACGGTGCCACCTGTGTGATGCTCTTGTCCAGGACGCTTAACCTGAGTCAAGCCACAAGGGAAGAATAAAGGAAACCCAGAATGAAGGACATTCAGCAGAACAAGTGCTCTGGATGCTTTGAAGTGATCATTGTTAAAAAAGACAAAAAGAGGGCTTCCCCGGTGGGGCAGTGGTTGAGAGTCCGCCTGCCGATACAGGGGACACGGGTCCGTGCCCCGGTCCGGGAAGATCCCACATGCCGCGGAGCGGCTGGGCCCATGAGCCATGGCCACTGAGCCTGTGCGTCCAGAGCCTGTGCTCCGCAACGGGAGAGGCCACAACAGTGAGAGGCCCACTTACCGCAAAAAAAAAAAAAAAAAAAAAAAAGACAAAAAGAGGTGATACATATATATGATGGAATATTACTCAGCTATAGGAATGAAATAATGCCATTTGCAGCGACATGGATGGACCTAGAGATTGTCATACAGAGTGAAGTATGTCAGAAAGAGAAAGATGAATATCATATAATATCACTTATATGTGGAATCTAGAAAAATGATACAGATGAACTTATTTGCAAAACAGAGTCACAGATGTAGAAAACAAACTTATGGTTACCAAGGGGGGAAGGGAGGGGTGCGAGGAATTGGGAGATTGGGATTGACATATATACACAACTATGAATAAAATAGATAAATGAGAACCTACTGTTTAGAATAGGGAACTCTACTCAATGCTCTGTGGTGACCTAAATGGGAAGGAAATCTAAAATAGAGTGGGTATATGTATGTATAACTGGTTCACTTTGCTGTACAGCAGAAACTAACACACCATTGTACAGCAACTATACTCCAATAAAAATTAATTTTAAAAATAAAAAATAGTAAAATGAACGCTTCTAACGCTACTCTTATATACAAATGTTTGCTGAAGATTTTCGGTAGATACTCTTTAATAGGCTAAGGAAGTACAACTTTTCGTTAAAAAAAAAAGACGAAAAGGTGAGGTATCTGTTCTAGAGGAAAAGAGGTTAGTGCGAGACCCTGGAGAGGCTCCAGACGCCACTAGGCATGGGGGTTCGGCTCTGAAGGATTTCAGAGAGAACTGGGGAGTTTTGCACAGGGGCTGCGTGGGATCTGAGAGATGGTGCCAGCTACATTTCCGGGGCATGATGAAGTTAGAAAGACCTTCTTGGACTTGAAATGCTGAAATAGTTAGGAGTGAAGTGTCACGGTGTCTGCAACTCACTCCCAAGTGGTTCAGCAATTTTGTATAAAGGGAGAGAAACAGCAAATGCAACAGTATTGCTTAAAAAAGAGCTGTTGGGTACAGAGTCAATATACACAAATACATTTTATTTATATATATTTAAAAAAAGATGCCTTCCGAGGCCTGGAGGGGCCAGATCCCAGATGCTTCCGCAAGACCCCATGCCACTGTTGCCCTGCCCACGGGACCTTGGGAGGTGCCCAGAGAGGACAAGAGAGAGCCACGCACAGCCCAGCGCTGTGCTGGTGTTTGCACTGTTCGTGGCGGGGCAGGGTGAGGGCAGGGTCTGTTTGCTCAGATGCTCCTGGAAGGAGCGCTTGCATCTCCCTGGGTGCCTGTCCTTGCACCCTGAGACACAGAAAGGCTCCTGGGGCTTACAGGAAGGTGCTGGAAGAGGAAACCAGTCACGAAGTCTGGTCGCAAACGCTGACATGCTAGGTCCCCATGGCCACTGGGAGTTTGCTATTATTAAGCCATTTTTAAATAAGGAAACTGAGGCTAAGAAAGAGTAAAGCTCAGGGGAAAGGACAGAGCAGCTGGCGTTGATTTAAACTTCACTGTGCACAGGGCCCTAAAACAAGGCTGCAGACACGCGGCCTCTTCCAACCCTCACAACAACGCCGTGAGAAAGGTGTTGAATACTGATCCCATTTCCCAGATGAGAAAGTTGAGGTGTAAGGAATTTAAACGCCGAGCCCAAGGCCCCAGCCAGGGAAAGGGGAACCGGGCCTGGGCACTCCAGGTCTCAGCTGCAGAGACACAGACTTGGGGACATTCCCACAGGTCAATGCCCACAGACCTGGCACCACACAGGGGCACCCACGCCTCCAGGAGGAGGTAGAGGGAGCCTGCCCAGGGGGGCTTGCTCTAGGCCCTGTGCTGGGCTGAGTGCGTTACCGCTGTGTGCACACGGCATCTCATGCTGGCAAAGTGCAAACCACAGAAGAGGAAACAGGCTTGTTGGGCTGAGGCGGATTCCCCAGAACCTCGAACACGCCCTGCGCTCCGCAGCTCCGGGCAGGTTCCTATAACCCAACTGGCCATGGGCCACTAGGGACTAGGGTCCGTCCCTGTGAGGAGGGCGCGGTGAGCCAGCTGTGGCTCGGGCAGCCCGGGCCTTCTGCATTTTCCTAAGGCCCGTGCAGAGTCTCCTCACCACCTTTGTTCATTAGAGCTTGGAGCCTCCCTTCTCCTGCTCCTCGGGACCCCAGTCAGCCTGCAGAGACCCCGCAGCCTCCCCAGGGCAGCCTGGAGGCCAGGGTCCCTCCTTTGATTTGCTTTCATATGTGTGAATGAAATCTCTGCCCCTGCAGGTAGCTGTGGGACCTTGTGGGGAGGCCAGGGCAGGGGAGGGGAGGGAGAGAAGGAGGGGAGGGAGAGGGGAAGGAGGGGAAGGGAGAGGGGGAGGGGACGGGACAGAGGCTCTGAGTCCAGCCTCCAGGCCTGGCTCATTCACTCTCTGCAGCCCCTGCTCTGCATGAGGTCAAGGAGCTCCACAGGGCCGGTGTGGGGTGGGGGGTGGGGGTGGCGGAGGGGGGAAGGTGGGGGGGTGGACAGCTCAGAAAGCCGTCCCAGTGCCCTTCTCTGGGTAGGTGAAGGGGTGGGCCCCGGCCCCCAGAGCTCACATCATAGCCCCTGTCCAGCTCCAGGCTGGTGGCTGCCCCAGGCCCTGATTCTGCCAGGCACACCTGAGGACGTGGCCATGGCTGGCCACACTGACCTGCCCCTCCTCAGCCTTCTTCCTGGTCAGGACCACCCTCCTCTCCTCCCTCCCTTGACGTCCATTCCTGGGCACCCCTCTAGCCAGTAGGCACCCCTGCATCCGTGGCAGTGGTCAGTGGGCCCAAGACGAGAACCCGTACTCGCTGAAGATGCTGGGTGGGCCTGAAACCCGGGATACTTGCTATAAATTCAGATGCCCACCTGCACCTGCCAACTGGGACCTCTCAGCCAGGGCTTTTGGCAGCACCCCCCAGCTGGGGGTGGGGGGAGACTCTAAGCCCATCCCCCATCTCCTGGGTCTCGCCTCTCTCCCCATCAGGACTGCTAATACCGTGGCACCCTCAGCCCTGAGGACAGGAGTGGGGCCCCCAGCCGGAGACGGAGGCAGGCAGGGGGCTTGGCACCAGTGGGTGCTGGCCGCCCCCCACCCTGCTCCCTGCAACAGCTCCCACATCCTCGTTCTTAGTCACCCCTCTCCCCCATCTGCGCCGTCCTGCCTGGGAGCCTTTGCTCTGCCAGGAGTCTGTTCCATGCCCTCCAATAGCACCTCCTTTGTGAGTCCTCGGCTGCTTGGAGAGGCTGGGTGTCCTCGTGCTGCTGGGCCTCCCTTGCTGCTGCCGGAACCCTGCCCCACCCTCCCCGCGTATCCCCAGTGTCAGCGTAGTGCCCGCAACCAGTGGAGGAAGAAAGGAGTAAAGGGGGGACCTCAGCGGCACCAGGCCTGGCCCTGCCCTGGGCTCTCAAGGCAGCTCCCGTGGGAGGGGTTCCCGGGTGGGAGGCCACCCAACTCCTGCGTGGTCCTGGCCCCTCCACCAGGGAGGGTGTGGGAGAGCTGTGACTGTGAAGACCCTGATCCCGGCCCCCCTCCCTCCTGGTGCTGGAACACCTGGTCCCTGAGACATAGGGGGCAGAGGGGAACAGGGCGGGCAGCCTCCAGGTCTCAGGAGCCTGAGGAGGTCACCTGTAAATGCCTGTTGAGCAGGTGACCCATCCAGAGACAGACACAGAGGCCCAGAGAGACAAAGCAACTTGCTTGAGACCTCACAGCTAACTGCGGATTCGGGTGGGAAACCCGGTTCCTCAGGCCTGCCATCAGAGCAGGTGTTCCCTGCCCAGGGCAGAGCCCCCGAGCCAGAGCGCGAGCTCACCGGGAAAGCGGCCTGGATCCTGGGTTCCAGGCCTGAGGAGCTGCAGCTGCTGTGTCAGCGTGGGGACATTGCCAAGCTGGGCTCAGACGCCCTGGCCCAAGGCCTGTGTGGGCGTGGGAGGGAGCCCGCAGCCCAGCCACACCTGTCCCGCTGCGGGCCCTGCGGTGGGGTTTCCCATCTGTGCTGGAGCCTGATCAGGTTTCTCACCTCACCCCGAGGCAGGGTGCAGGGCAAATAGGCTCCGGCCAGCCGTGAGTCATCGCCCAGCCTGCGGCCAGCCTGCCAGGGCTCCTGACAGACGGAAAAACCTGTAGGGAGGGGCCATGCTGGGAGTATCCTCGCTGGGCCTGGGGCGGTGGCGGGGTGGGGGTGGGGGGCGGGGGGGCGCGGGGGGGCCCTCCCACCCAGCCCAGTATCTCCCTCCCTCCCCAGGCCCCTGCGTGGTGGGAAAGGGGGACCTCCCAAACCTGAGTCAGTCAAGGCTCGACCATCGCCAGACCTTGTACCACTGCTTACTCAACAGAGTTCTGTAAGTTCACCTGATCTTGTCCCAAGTGTTAAGATCTGTGAAATCGCGGGCTTGATCTGTTGGTTTTGCTTTTTTTAACAGACGCTAAAAGAAATCACGTGTTTTAAAAAAGTTTGTCGGGACCATCTGTGGATCAAGTAAGGCACAACTGGCCTGGGGGAAGGCCAGCTCCTCCTTTGGAAACGCAGAGCCCAGAGGGGGTCTGGCTGCAGCTGAGATGATCTGGGAAGGGGTTCTCCCCAGGGCAGCCCCAGAGCATGGAGGCTGTGGTCTTGAGTCCAGTCCAGAGCCCCTCCCCGCTACACACACCTTCCACAGGCCTGCCCAGAAGCAGCCTCTCCAGGCAGCCTGGGGTCCCCTCCGCCCTGGGAACAGTGGACAAGGTCAGGTACACTCCAAGCAGGCTCCCAGTTGGCCTCACACCCACTCACATCTCCCTTCGGCTCACCCCTCTGGGCTGCACCCCTCCTTCATCTCCAAGCCCCTGCCTTCCAGGCACCTCCTCCTGTGCGGGATGAGGCTTCAGCCCCTGAGAACCCTGCAGCTGGGAGAGCCCCCACATGGCCAGGTGACCAGCTTTGTACTGGCCCTACCCCTGGCCTGCCCCAGGCCACTGCCAGCTGATAGAATCACTAGACCGAGAAAGAGTCCCTGCAGCCCCTCAGGAAAAGCAAGGGTGAGGCCGAGATGCAGAGCGCACCTCCTACTGGAGAGAACCTGCATGGCATGCAGCCCCCCCAGCCCTTGGCCACTGTGAAAGCAGAGGACGGAGGAGGCCCCTGCCCCATCTGCTCACAACCTTGCCCCCAGGGTCCCTCCTCCGGGTGGCAAGTAGGTCTTCTTTCTGGGGGTTAGTGAGCTCAGTCCCTGCCTTGGGGTCCTGGAAGCAGTTTAGAGGCAGGAAATGAGCTGATGAGGTCCTTGAGACACAGGCCAGGTGCAGGGTTGGCTAGACCGGCCCACCGTGGTCTGTGTCCCCAAGAGCGAGGCTGTGGGCAGTGAGGGCTGATATTACTGGGGGCTCACGACATACCAACGCTGGCCTCCACGCTGTACCTGGCTTCTTGCGCTGAGCCTACTAAGAGGTGGGTGCTGTTCTATCCACCTTTGACAGACGAGGAAACTGAGGCACTGAGTGACGGAGCCACCCACTCAGGCCCTGCAGAAGCCCCGGAGGGTCAGAGCTGAGACTCAGAGGTAGAGCCCACAGGGCCTGGGCTGCTGGGGTCCCCCTGCTGGCCTGGGTCCTGGGTGTGCGGCCTTCCAGGCCCCCTTGCCCACCTGCAGCAGCTCCCCAGGCATTTCTCACCCTCACAGATTCCCCTCTGGCCCAGGGGAGGGAATGGAGACAAAATGTTTTCCTCTAAAAGGTTAAAATCTGGGTTAGGGGACTTCTCTGGTGGTTCAGTGGTGAAGACTTTGCCCTCCAATGCAGGGGTGCAGGTTTGATCTCTGGTCAGGGAGCTAAGATCCCACATGCCTCGTGGCCAAAAAGCCAAAACAAAACAGAAGCAATATTGTAACAAATTCAATAAAGACTTTAAAAATGGTCCACAGCAAAAAAAAAAAAAAAAAGAAAAAGAAAAAAAAACCATGTTAATAAATAAATAAGAATCTGGGTTGAAAAAGGGAGGATTGTCTGGTGGTTCCTCGAACATAGAATCACCATGTGACCCAGAAATGCCACTTTGGGGTATATTCCCAAAAGAACTGAAAGCAGGGACTCAACCAGATATTTGTTCACTGGTGTTCACAGCAGCCGAAAGGTGGAAACAACCCAGGGGTCCACTGATGGAGGAAGGACAAACAAAATGTGCTCTGGTCCATACAATGGAATAGCATTCAGCCTTAAGAAGGAAGGGAATTCTGACACATGTCACAACGTGGATGAACTCGAAGACATTATGCTTATGAAAGTGGTCAGACCAAAAAGGACAAATATTGTATGATCCCACTTATATGAGGTTCTTAGAATGGGCCAATTCATAGAGACAGAAAGTAGAATAGAGGTTACCAGGGGCTGTGGGGAGGGGGGAAAGGGGAGTTATTGCTTAATGAGTAGAGTTTCTGTTTGGGATGATGAAAATTTTAGAAATTGATAGTGGTGATGGTTGCACAACATTGTGAATGTAGTAAAAGGCACTGAATTGCACACTTTATTATTATTTAAAAAATTTTTTTTGCCATGCCACGCAGACTGAGGGATCTTAGTTCCCCAACCAGGGATCGAAACTGTGCCCCCTGCAGTGGAAGCGTGGAGTCTTAACCGTCGGAGTGTCAGGAAGTCCCTGAATTGCACACTTTAAAAAAATACTTAAAATGGCTAATTTTATGTTATATGTATTTTTCCACAATAAAAAGAAAGATTTTTTTAGAAGGAAGGGGCCCAGTGAAAGACATGTAGGCGACCCCCTGGGGCCTCCCCGTCCCTGTCCCATCCCTCTGAGAGTCAGAGTCCACCTCCCTGGCAGCTCCCCTGCCAGGCAGGTCCAGCTTAACCGGAGATAAAAAGCAGTTCTGGGGCTTCCCTGGTGGTGCAGTGGTTGAGAGTCTGCCTGTCGATGCAGGGGACACGGGTTTGTGCCCCGGTCCGGGAAGATCCCACATGCCGCGGAGCGGCTGGGCCCGTGAGCCATGGCCACTGGGCCTGCGCGTCCAGAGCCTGTGCTCCGCGGCGGGAGAGGCCACAGCAGTGAGAGGCCCGTGTACCGCAAAAAAAAAAAAAAAAAAAGTGAAAAAGCAGTTCTGTCCACTTTGCTCCTTATTTAAAGACAGATGGAGGAGAAGTTGACACCATCGGCACATATGAGGTTTGGGGGTCTTGTGTGGATGTCTCACGTCCTGCACCCATAGCAGGAGTAGCTGCCAGGAGGTGGCATTGCTGCCACCATCCTCTTTGCCTGGTTTCGAGGGTGGTATCCTCTCTACCATCCCCCCCTACCTCTGTCGCCAGAAAACCTGTCCTGGGGGACCTGATGCTGCGGTCAGTGTGATCCTGAGTTAGGACCTCTTCTGCGACTGCCAGCTGTGTGGCGTTGGGAACACCTGCAACCTTTCTGGGCCGCTGATTCTACACGGAGTCACCCACGGAACATGCAGGGAATAGTCATCTCCGCATGTGAATGGGAGTCACCGGCTTGTGGTGGTGCGTGGTGGCACTCAGAGACGCTGCTCCTCCTCGTGGGGTGTTTCGGTGTGTGTTCAGCGTCTTCTGTAACGAGGCCTTATTGCCATTTTTCAAGCTTTATTCTGTAACAGAGCACAATATCCTGTAGAAAGAGCACAGGCCTTGTTAGAATAGGCTCCACTGTTTCCAAGCTGTGCCATTTCCAGGAGGCTGCTTAACATCTCTGAGCCTCATTTTTCTTATCTATAAAGTAGGATAATAACATCTGCATCCCAGAAATATTGTGAAAATGAATGTGGGAAAGCGCTTATTTGCATGGTACTTAATATAGACTGTGCTCTCAAGGGTGGTTACAGGTGAGGCTGTCACTGTGTTGGGGGTTGAATGGTAGGTATCAGCCCCCCCCAAGAAAAAAGCTATGTCCACCTGGAACCCGTGACTGTGACCTTATTTGGAAAGAAGGTCTTTGCCAGCCTCCCCCCAATACCCCACTGAGGGTGGGTTTGTGGATCTCACTCTTGCGCTGTCTTTCCTGCCCATGGACACAGCGTTTGCCCTCAAGGCTGAGCTCAAGGGCTGCTATGGGGGCCTTCCAGCCTCCCAGGAAGGGATCAGAGCTGCCTGCTACTCCAGCACTCAGATTCCGCTTTGTCCCCTCCCCTGGAGCTCAGGACCCAGGCCCTTCCTGGAGGGCCTGTGTCCAGTCCAACTGGCTGGCAGTGTGCAAGGTGCCAGCAGGGCAACGAGGACCTAGGGAAGAACCGGGGGTGGGTGCCCCAGCCCGCCAGCAACGGGCCCTGGCACATCAGGGGTCCTCTGTGAGCTTCAGTCTCCTGGTCGGCTAATCGGAGGGTATCCTCGGCTCATGTGAGTGTTGGAGGAATCTCTCAATCGTATTTACCAAAAGACCTCAGTGCCTTCAAAGGCAGTTGTGTTACTGCAGTGGGCATGCCAGTATTTCCCAAAGGGGTGAAGTCCCCAAGGCCCCAGTCTTGAGATGGGATGGTCAGGGAGCAGAGAGGATGCTGGGGACTCCCTGGGCCCTCGAACCATGGGAAGACCTTGGCTTTAGCCCCAGTGTGGCCCCAGCTCCCTGGCTGACCCTCTGGGGTCTGGACGGGTGTGACAGGAGGGGCTGGCCCTTCCAGCTCTGCCCTCAAGAGTGGGATGGGGGTTGCAGAGAGAGGAGGAGCCCCCTGACCGTTCTCACCCCCCACAGGAAACAGGCCCTGGCGGCGGTGGCCTTGGCCTGGGCGCCTGGGTTCACGCGCCAGGCTGCCCGGCCCCACGGGTGTGGAACCGATTTATTCGGTAGCTTTGCCGCTGATTAGTTGCAGGTGAGTAGATGGCACGTGGTTTCTGTTGTAACAATATTTTGGGACAATTAGATTGAAACCACATTGTCTCGGCCCTGGTGGTGGCTCGCCCCAGCGCTGCACTCTCCATGCCCTTTGAGGCTCCCGGGCTGGCCAGGCCACCCCAGTCTTCCTGGGGCCCCGGGGCGCAAGGCGAGGGGCCGGGGGCCCTTCTGCTGGGGAGCAGGGCCTTCCATCCTCACCCTCACCAGGGCTCTTCCCACTGGCCTCCCACTGACCACAGCCTCTAGTTGTTCCAGAAAACAGCTGCTGGGAGGCTTCCCAGGGCAGGTAGGGAGGGGGCCCTGGGGGGCCCAGAGTGGGACTTCTAGGCTGGAAGGCCACCCCCTTCCCCCCAACATTATCTCAGGACATCCCTGTCCCCACCCCGCAGAGGAATGCACTAAGCATCCCCTCGCCCCCCCTCCAGCCAACAGCACCCCCAGACTGCATGCTCCAGGAGCGAAACCCAAACCCAGTGACCCCAGGGTGGGAGGGGACAGCCAAGGCCAGGTCGGCCCAACTCCTGGGTGGGGGTCTCTTGTCCTGCCCACCCCCCTAGCACCACACCATGGGCAGAGAGGCCTGGATGCCAGGTTATTCCTCTCACTTTTGGGGAACCACACTCCCTACCCAGCCTCTCGGGAAATGCTGAGGGCTCAGCGTCCATCTACAAGGGGTGAGGGGATGCAAGGGGGCCCCTGGGGCCAGGTCCAGGCTTAGGAAGGGGATAGCTGACAAGACCCAGGCACAGGGAGCAGAGTGGGACCCAAGACATGCTCCCCTACAAACAGCCAGCAATACCCCGGGCAGGGCCACGTAGAAGGGCTGGTGACTGCAGGTGAGGATTTTATTTTATTTTTATTTATTTATTTTATAAATTTATTTATTTATTTTGCTTATTTATTTTTGGCTGCGTTGGGTCTTCGTTGCTGCGCACGGGCTTTCTCTAGTTGTGGTGAGCAGGGGCTACCCTTCATTGCGGTGTGAGGACTTCTCATTGCGGTGGCTTCTCTTGTTGCAGAGCACGGGCCCTAGGTGCACAGTCTTCAGTAGTTGGGGCTCGTGGGCTCTAGAGCACAGGCTCAGTAGTTGTGGCGCACGGGCTTAGTTGCTCTGCGGCATGTGGGATCTTCCCGGACCAGGACTCGAACCCGTGGTCCTGCATTGGCAGGCGGATTCTTAACCACTGTGCCACCAGGGAAGCCCCAGATGAGGATTTTTAAATTCAGGTGTTACCCGAAACCAGTTTGAGTCTGGGGACTTGTGCAGAATGGGAGATGGGGGTGATGGGGGTGGAGGTGTGGTACCTCCCTCCCTTCAGGAGGAGCTCAGGTCACACTATAGGCAACAGTTCTGGCACAAAGCATTCTGGGACAGCCTCTGGGGTGAAGTTGGAACCAGGCTGGGACCCTGGGGTGGGGGCGGAGCCAGGCTGGTAGCAGGGCTGCCCCAGTTGGGTGGGCAAGTGTCACTGGGGCTCCGCTTCTCAGCCCCCCAAATCCCCCCAGCTCTCAGACAGTGGTGTTCCTGCAGATAGGATCTTCCAGCCTGCTGGAGGCCCTGCCCGGGGTGTACCGGGGCCGTTCCCTGCCTCCCGCCTGCATCTTTGGTCAGGACCTGTGTTGAGATGGGCATGTGGGTGCCCCCACACTGGAGAACAGAATTAAGGGGAGGATTTGCCTTCTGCAACAGGATCACAGTATCTATCAGGTTTCCAATTTAATTCTGATAACGCTCGTTTGCCGTTGGAATGTTTCTAATGCTTCCTGAGCACTTGAGGGAAATTTTTCTGAATGGGATTTTCCTGGAATTCTGCTCACTTGCCCACTTCAGCCCGTGCTGTTCCTTCCCCAGAACTGCAGCTCTCTGCCCGGCCTCTGCTCCAGCCCGGGGCAGCTTCATGCTTCCCAGTGACTCTTGCCTTATGACACGAAACAGAAATACAGGTCCAGGAGCTGAAACCTCAGGTGTGCCTGGCAATGGGGAGGCTACCTGGCTGGGCTGGGAGTTGGTGAGTGGCCTGTGGGCCCCAGCCCAAGGCACATGATGTGGAAAGCTACCTCTCCCATCCTCCCCAGCATTTCTGCTTCTTCAAGCCCCACCCCCGCCCAATCCATTCTGGGAGGCCCAGCTGTGCTCTCTGGGCACTGGCACTCTGCTCTCCTGGCCTCGGGTCCTGTGCCCATCTCTCAGAGGGACACTGCCAGGTCTCTGTGTCTTTGCCTACCACAGCCCTTCCTGGCCCAGGTTTGCAGAGGGGAGAGGGGGCGTGAGGGCCAGGGCATGGCCTCTGACCCTGTCCTGTTCAGCCCTTGTTCCCACCAGGCAGAGGCCTCTCCGAGCCTTCTTCCCTGAGGCTCTCTGCTCCGTACAGTAAGGACGGTGGCCAGGGGTGGTGTGCCTGTGCCCCATGACCCTCTTCAAACCCTTTTCCAGGTGAGGACCCTAAGGCAGAGGAA
This sequence comes from Grampus griseus, assembly GCF_964374135.1. Lineage (NCBI taxonomy): Eukaryota > Metazoa > Chordata > Mammalia > Artiodactyla > Delphinidae > Grampus > Grampus griseus. Next base: position 11,549,925 of record NC_139014.1, on the reverse strand, counting down.
GACTGAGCAGCTTGCTTGGTTCTTGGGGAGATGGGGGGTTTTTGAGCCCGGGTGTCAGTTCCATCACTTTGGAAACTCCTAAAGATAAGTGGGATCAGCCTGAGGGGACAATTTCTGGGGACTGAAACCATCACACTTGGGGTATAAAAGGAAAATGTGATGAAACCCCAAAACCACAAACAGAAAAAGAAATTTCTCACACAAAATGTTTGAAATTTCTCCATGATAAAAACATCGTTATTGACAAATGTCAGACAGCAGACTGACCCAGGAAATGCAAGTTATAGCCACAAAGAGTTGCCGCTGCGCACCTCCCCATGTGAACAAATGCAAGAAGCAGTCGGTATCAGATGCTGGTGAGGGTGTGGAAGGCTGGGCCTCTTGCTCTGCCTGAGGCAACGGAAAACGGTGCAGCCTGGTGGGCGGAGGGGGGGGAGCAGGTGACAGCGCTGGAAAAGGTCACATCCATCTGCCCTGTGACCCAGCCGTTCTGCTCTCAGGTGTTTGCCCAGGAGATGAAACACGTTCACATACAGCCTTGTACTTGAACGTGTTCCTAGCAGCCTGGCTTATTTATAGCCCCAAACTGGACCTGCCCAAGTGTCCAAGCACAGGTGAACGGTGCAGACACGGCCACGAGGCCGTGGACGCTACCTGGCAGTGAAGAGGACACACACAGCAATGGCCTGGTTGAGTCTCAAAGTCATTTGCTGAGCAAAGCAGCCAATACATTCTGCATGGTTTCTTCATTTATCTGAAATTCTAGAAAAGGTGAAACTATTCCGCAGGGGCAGAAAGAGCAGGTCGTGGTGGCCCGGGGTTGAGGTTGGGCAGGAGATGGGGATTGACCAGGCGCCTGAAGGAAGATCCCTGGGCTGCTGGGAAGTTTTGTATCTTGACTGTCGGGGTGGTTACACGACTGTACCCATGTGCCAAAACTCATCCAACTGGACACTTAAAATGGGCACTTTTATTGTATCTAAGTCATAACTTAAAGCTGATCAAAAAAAATCCTACCGGACACTATTGGTCACCTATCAGATGACAGAGGCCAAAATGACCGATCATCTCTAGCTTTGCCAGGGACGCAGGGAAGCGGAAGCTCTCACACTTGGTGGGTATATATTGGCACACTTTTGCCCAGAAGTTTGGCAATAGCAATCCAAATTTGAAATATGCATGCTTTTCACCTAGCAGTTTCTCTTCTAGGAATTTTATCTTCCAGACACATGTGCATAAGGGCACAAAGATATGTGAACAGAGATGTCCTTCGTTAGGTTGAGAAACTAGCAACAGCTGAAGCATCCAACAGTAGCCGCTGGCTGAATACATGGAAGCTGACCCATCCTAACCAACCGTCTCAGTTTCCCTGGCACTAGCACTGACAATCCCACGTCCTGGGACCCCAAGCCCCCTCATACCAGGACACACCACGGTATAGACAAGCTAGGGAGTAATACAAAGTCAGGAAAAATGACAGGTGGGTTTACGTGTGCCTACGGGCGAGGTGTCCGAGAGCCTCTGTGAGTGAGATCAAACAAACAACCAAATTGCAGGTGGCGTGGGGCCGTCCACAGATGCCACCTCTGGAGAATGAGGCTCCGGAAGATACTACTTTCGCTTTGTATCCTTCGTGCCGTTGGCTTCATTTGTTTTGTGCGTGTATGGGTTGTATAATTTAAAAATAGATTCTAAAGGACATGTGACCTTGGTCTGTAGTCAAAGGCAGGTGGGTGGGGCCTCTGAGTTACAGCCACAAGGAGGCAGGTACAGGGCGAGGGAGGGGCCCGAGGCCTCTTCAGCAGCGGAGGAAGTTCTGGAGGGGAGGGGGGAAAGAGGCATCCCTAGATCAGGGCTTAGAAGATCCCTTCGGTCCTCCGGGCCCCTCACCCAGGACCCGCCTCCCGGAAACTGTCTCAGCCCCTCTTGCTGCCTTTGAACCCCTTGCCATGAGCAGGCAGCCCCTGGGCCCCAACCAAAACACAGCAGCCCAGGGTTGTTACGCAAATGGACTGGTGGGGCCCTGAGCCTAGCTAATTCCTGTGTCTTAATGAGTGGGAAGATGAGGTTTTTATTCATCACTGGGGCTTTAAAAATTGCAGTAAAGTGGCCCAGTTTATAAAGAAAAAAATCAATAGCTAAAAGAAAACAGGAATATGTAAATGGACAGAGTGACAAAAAACAGGCCAATTACCCCCAAAATGAGACACAGTTATGGGTCCATTAACTCAATTAGATTTTCAAAAGGATTTCTTACGTGGGCCCCACCCCACCCCAACCTCACACGCCTGTAATTTTTACATCAACTTCAAGCCATTAAGTTGCATTAAATTATTTTGTGGGAGAGAGAGGTGTGTTTGGGAAAGGGGAGCTGTGGTCCTGCCCGGCTTCCCTGGGGGCCCGGGGTCAGGTGTGACAAGTCGAGCCTGGGGGAGGGACTCCTGCTCTCAGCCCTGAGAGATAGTGAAGAGGAACCGCAGACTTCCCCCACGTAGCAGGACCAGCCTGGGAGTCCCCAGCCCCAAGGTCCCCTATGCATGCCCCCCGCCGAATTTTTATTCCCAGATGATTCATTGCTCTGTAACTACTCCCCACAGTGGGACAGTGGGTGGCCCTGCAGGTGCCAATCCAGATGTGGGCACCTAATCCCCTTGGCTCTGTGAGTTTTCTCTTTGTCTCTTTACAGTTAGGAAACAAGTTTTTGAAGGCATGGGAAAATACAGTGTATTAAAAGCAACCACACCACCAAAATTGGGGCCTAAACGGGGATATATTCGATGCCTGCTCTTCATGCAGCCCTTTGCAGGCCCAGAGCCCCTGGATGAGAGGATCCTAAATGACACTGGGAATTGTTTATTCAGCTGCCCCGAGATGCCAGGGAGGCCCTGGAGGCCTGACAGTGCCCACCTGCATTTCCTGACGCTTTCTTAAGAACGTGCCGGCCCTGAGGCTCACTGGCTGTAACCTGCTTTTCTGAGTCTGCTGCCCCCCGGGGAGCCAAGGCCTGTCCTACATAAGCCTGTGCCTGGGCCGCCCAGGACCCAGCACTTAATATCAAGGATTTCAGGCGGAGGCGAGGAAGAGGAGGAGGAAGGGCTGGGGCCCAAGGGCTGGTCAGACAGGCTGTTGCTGGGCAGAATGTCCAGGGTCACTGGGCCAGGTCGCTGGCCAGAGAATATAAAACCAGCCAGTGGACAAATGGACGGGTGGAGACTCAGGCTGAGCAGCAGGGGTGGGGGCGACCCTAAGGCACAAGCCAGGGCCCCCCACTTCCAGGCCTGGGGCAGTGAAGGGTTAAACTACAATACAGACACAAAAAAACAAATAGAATCAACACCCCTCTGCCCTTTGGGGTATCAGACCCAAGACAGGCTGAAGAGAGGGCCAATCTGGGCATGCTGTACAGAGGGGTCCTCAGAGGTTCCAAAGGGCTGTAGGGGGAGGAGAAATGAGGGAGGGGGTCCCCTTCGACCTGGAGAGGGACCATCGCAGGGTGACCTGTAGGGAAGATGGCACCATGGGGGGTGTGAGTGAACTTTAGGCTCTCATAACCTCCATCACCCCACGAGCACCCCAAACTTGCTGTGCCCATGCACCTGGGAGACAAGCCCTCACTCCGTCGGGCCCTCAGCCCCGTTTGAGAGCCTGGGGCAAGAGATTAACGGGGGCACTTCCCTGGTGGCGCAGTGGTTAAGAATCCGCCTGCTAATGCAGGGGACACAGGTTCGAGCCCCGGTCCGGGAAGATCCCACATGCCGCGGAACAGCTAATCCCGTGCGTCACAACTACTGAGCCTGCGCTCTACAGCCCGCGAGCCACAACTACTGAGACTGTATGCCACAACTACTGAAGCCCGCACGCCTAGAGCCCATGCTCTGCAACAAGAGAAGCCACCTCAGTGAGAAGCCCGCGAACCACAACGAAGAATAGCCCCCGCTTGCCGCAACTAGAGAAAGCCCGCGTGCAGCAATGAAGACCCAACAGCAGCCAAATATAAATAAATAAATTTATTTAAAAAAAATAAAAGAGAGACTGATGGGGAGGATAGGAAGGGGCCACATTCCTGGATGCAAGTGTGTGCACACGTGTACATGTGTGTGCGGCTGAGACAGGATCCACGCCGACTCCCACTGCCTGCCCCCATGTCCTTGGGAGCCTGAGGCTGGGGCAGCATGCGCTCCCAGGCCCAGAAGTGGGTGTGCAAATGAGTGGTGAGGCTGCTTGGAAACGGATCATCACCTCCCTTTAGGGTGTGATCTTGGGGCTTCAGCAACAACAGGAAGGAGTCCCAGGGAGGGAGAGTAGGTGCAATGGCTGGGGCCACAGCAAGCCTGGGAGAGCCCAGGAGAGGGAGACACAGGGCTGGGAGGGTAGCTGGGGGTGTGGAGGCCAGCAAGCAGACCTCTGGGCAGTGGAGGGGGGCAGAGACTCAGCCCAGGGGAGCAGGGGTTGACGGGCCGCCTGAGTGCTGGGGAAGGTCCTACAAAGAGGGCGTTGTGATGTTGGGAGAGCCCCATCCCCACCCACGGCTCTGCCCTACACCAATGCTCCCCAGCTTGTGCCTTTTCACCCACCACACCAGGGCCCTCGGGCTCACCAATCCTCATGACCCTCGGGGACACCCCTTAAGCCCCCCAAGCCCTGAGGATGGAGAGTGGCTCAGAGGGAGTGGCTGAGCCCAGGCCTCTTTAGCTGCCCTCCAGGCTCCAGGTGCCCACCATCCCAGGGGTCTGGGGGAGTGGGGGACCCCGCCTTCCCTGGGAAGGTATCTTCCGGTATCTTCTCACTCTCTCTTGTCTTATCGATCATCTACCTGCTCACTGCCAGGCCCCAGGGCCGGCCCCCAGGCCCCCAGCCAGGCCTGCCTCTGCCAGTGAGTGGCCTCTTGCCCACATGCTGGAAGAGCCATTGTTCCAGACGGGATGAAGGGGAAGGGCATGGGGACACATCAGCTGTCGGCCAACCAGTCAGGGTCAGACTCAAGGGCCTGGGCTAGGCCACACTCAGGAGACTCCCCAGGACCAGCCATGCCTGGGCAACCAACGGGGACCCAGGGACAGTGCTTGGAGTGAGGCCTGAATTCAGGGGCTGCCTTTCCTGTTCTCTGCCTCTTCATCCCCATCTCTGCCTGAGGGAGATTTGGCTGCTGTGGCAAGTTGAGGGCCCAAGTCCCCTGGAGCCTCTGGTCCAACCGAGACCCTGGGGGAAGAACCTAAGATTATTGACTTCCCCGGCAGCGCAGGGCCAGGATGGGGCAGGGGTGCTTTCTGCCTGGCTCTGCTCAGGGCACAGCCATCCGGCCTCTGCCCTCTGCCCTCTGCCCTGCCCGGTGTTCCTCCTGTTGGTCTCTCCCTCCTGTCTCTCTGTCTCTGGATATCTCTCCATCTCTGCACCCCCTTCCCACACTGCACCCCAAAGCACATCCTCCAGGGCAGTCAGTCTGCTGGAGGGACAGAGGGAAAGCACTGCCTAGAGATCCGCGCCCTAGGTGACAGTTTCCCACTGGAGGCCTGGCCCCTGATTCTTGGCCTATGTGGCCGCCTGCCCATCCCCCGCACCCTGACCTGCTCCCCAGCCTTCAGGTCTCTGTGCCCACCCCACCCCCAGACACCTAGGCACCTTCCAGAGAACCTCGAAGGCTTGTGCTTACTTAGACCCTTCGCTCCTAGGGGATGGGGATGTTTGCACTTTTTCAGTCCCCTGTTGCAGGAAGATGTGTGTGGCTCTCCTGCTGTCTTCTCCCCAATCCTGTGGGAGGCTGCACAGTGCCTCAGGACGAGGCCCCTCCCTTAATCTCTCCTGGCTTTTCCCCTCAGAGAACAAGTGGCCATTCCCCCCGCCCCCCATCACAACTCTAGCAGGTGATGGAGTCCCCAGGAGCCATTAAACAGTTGCCCGAGACCCGTGGCTACAGGGTGGGGCTGTGGGAGGAGGCCAGAGTGCCCCCTGCATGGTTCCCAGGAGCAGACGGCCGCCAGCCTCCTGCCTTTTCCTGGAGATGGCATCCACGGGGCCCAGGTCCCACATCAGCCCAGGGCAGCCAGAGTTGCAGGTGGTGGGGTCACCTTGGAGCTGGGCTCTGCTCCCCCCCAACCTTCCACGTGCTGGCTCGCTGGCCAAGCTCTTCTCAGCTCGGAGCTCCTCAAGGTGAAGAGGGCATCCTTGAAGGCTCTGGCGGCCCCACGCCAAGGTCCAGGCACCAAGGTCACTGCCAGCCCACACCGCAGGAAGGGAGAGGGGTGATCAGGAGGTTACAGCGAGGGAGGAGGGGGCCGGGGGAGGGGAAATAAAAAAAGATTACATTTTTTTAAAAGGCACTCTAGCTGTCTGCTGACACCATCTCTGGTCTCCATCTGTTTTATAGCCTGACGGCTCAGGCCGCTGGGCTTTGCCGTCAGGGCGCGCGCGCGCGCGTGTGTGTGTGTGTGTGTGTGTGTGTGTTGGGGGGCGGTGAGGAGCCAGACCCCCACCAGCCAGACCAGGCGTCCTGGTAGACGCACCTCCTTTCTGCTCCCGCCCCCATCCCTGGCTTCTGCTACGGGACTGCTCCAGCCACGGGCACCCAACCCTTGGCAGGGTGAAGGGCATCCGGTGCAGGTGAGATCCCAAGGGTGGAGGGGAACCTGGCCCCTGGCTGGCGGCCACTATCGCTGCCCATCTATCCCCCTGACAGGTCAATTTTCTCCCGTGTTTTACAGGACCTTTCAGAGCAGGAAATGTGATCTGGCGGCTGATTTATGTCTTTACCTGGTCTTTGTTCACAAGCCTGCTCTGCGGTCCCCTGCTCTGCAGTGCTGCGCCTGCGCAAGTGTCCAGGCCCTGAGTTCCTCCGCAGGGGTCCCCACCCTCGGCTCCTCCTAGGGACTGGGGCCGACTGTGCCCAGCCTGAGCTCGCCTCTGACTTGGGAAGAGGGTCCGAGCGGCTTGTTTCCTGGGAAAGGGGTGGTCTGGGGGCACTTCGAATTTCCTGGCAGAGGGGCTGCCCTCTGGGGGAGGGGAATGGTGATGTGGGGAGAAGGATGGGGAACCACATCTGGGGAGGGCCGTGTCCCTTAGCAACGCTTCCCGGGTTTGGAAGGAAGGGACGGTTAGGGTAATTGTGTTCTTTACATGTTAAGTTGACTTTTGTTTCTCAAACTGAGTTCTTCCCTGGTGTCATAGTGCACATGGGGCCAAGGCGGGATGCGGGCCTCTCCCCTGGTGTCCTCTCGGGGGGGCAGCAGTTGGAGGATTTTAGCAGCCACCTTCTGAAATAATGAACATCTTTTGTGTATAATTGACAAACTCTCAGTCTTTTAGAAAGTGGCGCAGAGCACGTTTAGAAAACTTGCAGCGGACATTCCAAGTGAAAACAGCTCTTGGCTCCTGCCCCGCCTCCACCTCCCCCAGGTGCCACCCCCCACCCCTTCCCAAGAGGATTCTGGGAACCTGAGACTGTGGTCTCTTCCTCCGCACCATCCACAGGTTCCGTGTGGTTTTGTCACATACTCCGGGTGCTAACCGAGGTGACCACTGCTAACAAACAAGCTGGATGCCACCTTCCTCCTGTTTCCACCAATGCCCAGGTCTCGCCCCCAAGGCGCTGCCACCTAGCACCCAGGGGCCCACGATATGATGATCACTCGATCGGTGGTCAAACAAGTAAGTGGATTAAGATCCTCAACCCAGAGTCTGTGTGGGTGTCTCCAAGAAGAGGGTGAGTCCTGCCCTGACCACCAGGGCTCCCCGAGGTGGGGAGATGCAAACATGGCACACTGGGGGGCCCGGCATGGGCAGATGGCCTCCCAGCAGACCCCACTCCTGAGCAGTGGGCTCTGCCTCGAGATTAGCAGGGGCCATGCATGATTCTTGCTGAGGTAGGACCCCCATGGCCATGTGGTCTCTGCCCCCACAGGAAGCCCAGACACACATGCCCAGCCAGGACCTGTGTGTGACCCAAACCTTGGCCAGCAGACTCTCCCTGGCTCTTGGTGTTGATGCCTGACCGAGTCACCAGGTAAAGGGACAGGTAGAATCTGTGGGTGTGGCTGACCAGGTGTCCTGGCCCGACTGTACCTGACCAAAGGTGAGTAACGTTACTCCTGCTTCCCGCCTCCCCAGGAGGCCGTTTCCCCACTCCACTTTCCAGCCACCTGTTTCAACTGTGAGATCCTGTTATCCTTCCAAACTTATCCTGTTTAAATGGTGAGAACAGTGTTGGTTTTTGTCTCCAAAAACTGAAAGTATTTTGCTGATTCAAGACCCACCAAGATGAAATTAACAGGGTTGGGACTTGCGGTTCCACTTGGAAAGGACTATAGTCCAGGTCACGCCCACCAACCCACCCATTTATCTCTCCATCCATCCATCATATGTACATTTACTCACCCATCTGTCACCCATCCACCAATCCACCAACTCTCCCCTTCCATCCACCCATCTACCCATGATCCACTTACTCATTCATTCACCTGTTCACCCACCCACCCGTCCATGTGTCCATTCATTTGCTCATCCATCCTTTATCTATCTAGTCCCCACTCCAGCAAGCCACCTTTCTATGAGGAGCACTGACAATATTCCAGGCCTGGTATCAGGTACCAGGGCCACAACAGTACATGAGACCTTGCATTAGTCCCAATCTTGTGGAAGAAATAACATGTAAATCCAGGGGGCTCTGGGGCACGTGAGCAGGGCATGTATAACCCAGTTGGGGGAAAGAGAGGGCCAGGGAGTCTTCCAGGAGGAGGAGTCTGTGGAGCTTCAAGATGGGTAGTGAGGAAGGGCCTGCTGGGCAGAGGCCAGGAAAGGTGGGTGGCTTGAGAAGCCTGAAGAACAGAGTAGGGGGCCGGAAGTACAGCAGGATGCGAGCTGGAGCTGCAGAGCTGATGTGGCGGGCCTCATTCCCAGGCCATTTGGGAAGGGCAGAGGCGTGACCACCGACCAAGGAACCCATCATATCCTTCCTTCCTGGTGTTCCATCTCAGTATCAGCCAACCACTCACGCTGGAAATGATGACATGGAAGGAAAGAGGGGCCACAGCCCCTCTTCCGATCCTTCCCCCATCAGTTTGCTGGAGGAGAACTCGGGCACAGCAGGAAGTGAAATAAAGACAGCAGAGTTAGTTTTGTGGCCTGTCTGTACTGTGTTCATAACAACGGAATACGAGAGCAGGTACCAGCTACAAAATACGAGTTGTGTGATTTCAGTGATTCAGCCTATATTTGTGTTTCAAACGGGCATCACACATTATAAAGATGAATGTTAAACGCATGCTAATAATTTAAAGTTTTCTTTACTTAGAATGACATTACATAGCAACTAAAAAACACCATGACAAGTGGAGAGACCATGGAAGAAAGAGAAAATGTTTATGCTTTCCCTCCTTTGATGGAATTTTCCGTGACTTTTGAGCAGGGTCCACACTCTCCTTTTTTTAAAAAAAAATTATTTTTTATTTTTTAATAAATTTATTTTATTTATTTATTTATTTTTGGCTGCACTGGGTCTTCGTTGCTGCAGGCGGGCTTTCTCTAGTTGTGGCGAGCAGGGGCTACTCTTCGTTGTGGTGCGCGGTCTTCTCATTGCGGTGGCTTCTCTTGTCGTGGAGCACAGGCTCTAGGCGCGCGGGCTTCAGTAGTTGTGGCACGTGGGCACACTCTCCTTTAACTGGGCCTCATAGGTTTTGTAGCAGGCCCTGCAGATGACGGAAGGGACTCACTTTTCCCTGTGGGTTTTGGGTGCAGTGTTAGGAAGGCCTGGCCTGCTGGGGCAACTCTCCCCCCTTAGCCTCAAACACAGGTGACTTCAATCTCTGTCAGCGCGAATTGAGGTGACTGTGGCCCAGCTCCCAGGGAGGAACTCACCAGACAAAAGGGCCCTTTCAAGACCCCTGCTTGGAGCTAGGGGACCCCAGGAAGAGTGGGGGCAGCATCCTGCAGCTCCGTCCTGTGACTGCCTTCCCCAGGGGCTGGAGGATGGGAATGAGGCCAGAGGCTTCTTGTCTGCTTGGGCTTCACCCCCAATCGCCCCCCCACTCCCCCCCACCGTGGTCTTGGCTGCTTCCATCCCCAGGGATGCTGAGCACAGGAGTCGTCTGTGTGAAGCCTGGACGGGTTGGGGGCTGGGCTGATGTGTGACCGAAGGCTGTGCGCTCTAAACCCTCCTGGATCCGTATGCGGCCAGTCCGACTGCCTGCCCTGCGCAGAGGGAGGAGGCCACACCCCCAGGTAGTGTGGGGACAGCTGGAGGAGCCCGGGCTGGAATCCGAGCCTGGTGGCCCTTGTCATCATCACCGGTCCCTGATGGGCCCTGGACGTGCAACGGGTGCCTGGCTTGGGGCTCAGCACCTGCTAGCCTGGAATTTCATTGGCTCTCCTGTTATCTGAAAACTCGGCCTGTGTTTGGGCACCCAAACAACGGTAATAACACTAGCGGGTAGTGACAGCGCCCACGTCCCATGCATATCTGCTGCTTCCCAAACACGTGGCCCACTCCACCTCCATGGCACCTGACAGAGCAGGCGTGGTGACCACCTCTCCATCCCCGGGGTCGAAGGCCTGTGAGCTGCCAAGTGTCCACAAGCGGAGGCCGGCCTTTCACCTGCGGAGGTGGTGGCAGGGCCCACTGTGGCCACTTCTAGAGGAAGGGGTGGGCAGTGCTGCAGCGGAGGCCGCTCCTCACTGATTAAGCACGTGCTGTGTACCAGGCCCTCTGTGGGCCTCACTTAATTGACTGCTATGGCTGTGGGCGGTGTGTGTGTGTGTGGTTAGCGCTATATTTCGGTGAGGAAACCAAGGCCAGATGAAGATGATTGTCCAGCCCGATGGCTGGAAGATGGGGAGAGGCTTTGAAGGTCGCCTGGTGGCTACAGCCCTGTCAGCAGCAGCTCTTCTGAAGGAGAGACGAAGAGTGAGTCTACCCTCGGGCCAGGCGCCAGGTGGGGCTCCTCCAGGTCCTGTTGGAGCAGATACTGTTCCTCACCCTGCGAGGGGGCCTGAGGATTTGACAAAGCCTGGGCGCGGATCCAGAGGGCCCGGCCAGGCCCCCTGCCCTCAGCCCTGCCCCCCCGCCATCTGTAGCCTCCCTGCCCGGGACCCCTGCCTTCGTGAAGGCTGTCGTCCCCTCAGGCCCAGCTCCGGCCCTCTGCCTGGGGAGTGGAGGGGGCTGTGTCCCCAGGGACAGCCCGTCCTGCGCTCCCTGTCTCCATCAGCTCTCGGCTGTCACCGGCTCTAATTACCCAGGCTCCATCTGCCTGGGCCTCTGCACAGCTGGGGAAGCTCTCAGAAGCTGCACCCCACGCCCGGGCATGTCACATTCCTGTATACCTCCCCACCGCCCCGCTGTCCTGCCCAACTGCAGGGCAGCCACGGGTGCAGGGAGCCTGGGGCGGGGGGTGGGGGCTGCCGCTGCTGGATGGGGGAGCCTGAATGCGGCCCAACTGTGCCCCAGGTCTCCCAGCTGTGTCTCCCTCACCCCCACCCCACCATCCTAGTCCTGTCCCCCGACCTAGCAAAGAGAAGTCAGAAATTTATCACTCTGGGTCTGTTGGGGCCACCTGGCAGAGCTCAGTGTTCTAATGGCGAGGGCGAGGGCAGGACTTCCCCACATGAAGGGGACCGTCTGACCTTCCAGGTTTGCCTCCCACCCTGTGGGTCACAGCCTTCCCTGGAGCCCGAGCAGGGCCCATGGGCCCTGTGGTGCCTGGGCAAGCCGTGTTTGGGGCACACCTTTTAGGAGAGATAAGTGACACTTTTGATCCCAGGGACGCTGCCCTGGAAGGGGGCCCATCCTGGGGAGATCTCCCCGCTTCTGTGGCCTGGGAGGACCAGATGCAGAAGGGGCTGAAGAAGGCGGGCATTTGCCGGGCTCCGGCCACCATTGCTGGCTCCTCCCTTCTGGAGCATGAAATGACAGTTTCCTGCCGGCTCACAAAACCTTCGAGGCATTTCACCCTGGCAAGCCTGGGGCACGCACATCTGTAGCCAGAACACCCCACCCTTTGTCCCCACTCCTCAGATGTAGCCTGGGGAGCAGGCGTGAGGCCTCATGCCTCTTGCTGGCCTGCTCCACAGAGGGTCCATGGGGCAGGGAGGAGGGTGAGCTGAGTGCATGCTGGGGTCTCAGCCCGGCTCTGCCCCAATCTGCCAGGCTGAGGCTGAGCGGAAGGTGGCCATGGTACAGCCTGGCATCCTGGCTTAAGGAGGATGGAATCCCAGAGCAGGCGGAGCGAGCACATGGCCTGCTGGTTAGGGGTTGACCACTGCTGGGGTCAAGTACCAGCTCCTAATCTGCTTGGTGCGCCAGGAGAATGAGCTCAGACATGGCCCTGACTTTCCTGCACCCCCAGATCTGCCTCCAGCCCCAACAGGAAGGGAAACACCTTGTGAATTTCCCAGGGACCTAGGTAGGGAACCCACCCGCCCATGCAGGGCCTGCAGGGATGGTGCCTGGGGGTCCCTGTGTCCAGACGTGCGACTCTGCGCCTTATGTGCCCAGGCAGCTCTCGCCTCGTGTCTGGAATTTTTTTAAAAAGGTGGGGGGGGAAAGATAAAGTAGATGAAAGCAGTTTTTCCATCTTGTCAAATTCTCAACCACCCCCTCTAATTACAACATGATAATGAGATTCAGGGGAAGTTTTCTCTTGGTGGCCAAGATTATAATCTGAAGCTTTTGTCTGAGCCCAGGGACATCATAAAGGTCACACTGTCTCTCCAGCTCAGCCTGGCTGCACAGAAGGCTCTCCCTGGTGGGCCTGGGGACACACTTCCCATTCCCCGCTGCTGGATAGGACCTGGCCAAGGGCTCCCCCCTCAGACCAGGGAAAGGGGAGGCCCCAGGGTAGACCAGGTCTACAGAGGCCACATGAGGCCCCAAAGCTTAAATGAAGGCGAGCTTGGAGACGGGTCTGGAGTGGTGCAGTAGTGTTCTCTGTGTCTCCTTTCCCCTAACGTGGCCTAAAGCATCCCCAGGAGCCAGTCCCACAGGCAAGGTGCTGGACTCCACCACCCGCTAGAAGATGCTGCCTCCCTTGTCTCAGCTCAGGGGGCAGAGGCTAGCAGCCCCTCATGCAGGGAGCTTGGAGCCACAATGACCTGTGCCCAGGCACTTGGCCTCCTGTTACGTGGCCTTAAGCAAATCGCCTTGCCTCTCTGAGCCTCAGTTTCCCCATCTGTAAAATGGAGAGGGTAAGAGTTAGGGACTACCATTGGCTGCCTCTAGTAGGAAGTCGAGAAGTTTGCCCTGGCCAGGCTGCTACCAGGACCTGGGCTCTACTCTGAGTGAGAAGAGTTGGAGCTCTGACTTTCTGCCTGCCATGTGATGAACAGACTGCGAGGAGGCCAGGAAGTGCCAAGTGAGGAGAGCATTGCAGTGGTCCAGGAAAGAGATGATGATGACCGGGACCATGGTGGAAACAGAGGAAGTGGTAAGATTCATGGGTATCTGAACATGGACTCAACAAGATTTCCTGACAGATTGGATTAGGGTTCTGACTGAAAAGGAGAAGTCAAGGATGGGTCCAGGGCAGCTGCAGGAGTTCCAGCCATCACATCTGCATTCCAGGCAACAGGAATGAGGCAGGGAGAGATCAAAAGGACCATTGAAAAGGCTTTCCTGAAGTTCACCCAACACTTCTGCTAACATTGGTCAGGTCTTAGTCACATGACTGTCCTGACTGCAAAGGGGGGATGGGAAGAGTAATCTCTTTGCTGGGTACAATGCCATTGACAAGGACAGAGAGATGTTGTTAATAGGGAGAAGGACAGCATGGACACTGGTCAGGAAGCCACTTGGAGATGCTGATCACTATACACTTAGCCCAGGGTCAGTTCCCAGTGGGCACAGGCGATGCCCTGAGCGCTGACAACCTGGGCCAGGTGGCATGTCCCACGGACCCTCTCCACCTGCAGGAATTAGGCGGGAGTTTCTGTGGTTCTCCAGATGAGCACTGCAAATTAGGTGGTGTTGTGAACTTGGCCCCATAGGAGGACATGGATGGCTTGGGCAGCGAGGGGTGGCCAGGAAAAAGGAAGAGACAGGGCCAAGGCAGGGTTGCGGGGTGGCTGAGAAGGGCACCAGGGAACCATTGGCCAAGGAGGGGAAGGATGAACCTGTCAGACGGAGCAGGTGAGGCCGTGGCAGGGGCTATGTCTGCGGGAGGCCTGCTGTGTGGACACTGAGGGGCCTGAAACCCGGGAGTGTCCAGAATGGGCAGCATGGTAATGTTCGTGTCCTAGGGCTGCTGTAACAAAGTTCCAGAAACTGGGGTACTTAACAAATTTATTCTCTCCCAGTTCTGGGACCAGAAGTCTGATATCAGGGTGTCAGCACAGTCAGTTCTTTCTGAGGGAGAATCTGTTCCACGTCTCTCTTCCAGCTCCTGCTACTGCCGGCCACCCTTGGCGTTCCTTGGCTTGCAGGTGAATCACGCCAATCTCTGCCTCTGTGTTCACAGGTGTTCTCTCTGTGTGGGTGCCTGTGTCCAAATTCCCCCTTTTTGTAAGGACACCGGTCACATTGGATTAGGGCCCCCCCCATATGCTGAGGGACTGGGGTTAGGAATGCACACATGTATTTGGGTGGGGGGGTCACATCCACCTTAAACCTGCAGGGTAGGAAGGTGAGGGTGGAGATTGCAGCAATGGCCCCAGGCTTGGGAGGTCACAGGCCCTCATTAGCGGATGTGTGGGGTCCTGGGACATTGGGAGGCAGCTCTGCTGATGGCAGCTTTCTCAATTTCTTGTAGAAAACACCCCTTGGCCCTCTCCCTCCCCCACCAGGCATCCTGGGATGGGTCTGTCCAGTGAGGTCCCTGGGGAGGGCATCTGGGCCAGGCTGTTGGCTGGGAGAAAATGTAGGTGCCTCTCCCCCATACCCCATTCTGGCTTCCTGCCTTCCAGGAAAGGGAAGAGGGGGGCCTCCCTGGGTGCCCCCTTGGGTCCCAGAGCCACCTGAGGAGGGGAGACCTGGTCTACCCTTGGCCCAGCTGGCTACTGGTCTCCCTCAGGTCTGGGTCAGCTGGCCTGGCCCCTGGTGTGGACAGGGTCTGCTTGCCTCCTGGGCTTCTGGCCTTCCCAGTCTCCAGAGATTTGGGACCTGCATGGGGGGCCCTGGAGGACTGGATGGTTAGTCTGTGGTTTTTCCAACAGAGGGTCTCATGGCTGCCCCTGCTCCAGACAGAGGCCCCTGGAGGCAGAGGGAACCAGTGTCAAGACCCCTGGAAGACCCTGCCGGCCCCCAAGGCTCTCCCAGGCCCACTCAGCCCAGGTGCCCATGAGCAGCTCCTCTCCTGTCTTCCTCTCCCGGGCTGCTGGCCCCTAGCCCTCCTCCCAGAGCCCGAGCCAGCATTGGTCACCAACAGCTTGAGATCTGGGAAAAACCCTTGGTCCGTGGCTTTAGGGGCTGGGGCCAAGGATGGACTCTCAAAACTGGGCCCACTCAGTGGGGGGCTAAGGGTGGCCCACCCAGCTCCCCCTTGTCAGCCCCAGCGAAGCTCCCTTGCACCTGGGCAGCTCCCCAGGCATCTCCAACTTGGGCAGCCCCTGACAGAGGAGGAGGGGACATAATCATTATCCTCCAGGCCACAGTGGGGCCAGCCCCTGCCTCCCCACCTCACATGCTCCCCTCTCCCAACACAAAGGGGCCTATGAAATGAACTGAGCAAACGTACTTTGGAAAACACCAGGGCCTCCCCTCTCCTCTCACACCTCATTAAGACCTGACCACCCCCACCCAGAAAACCAAGGTCACGGCCAAGTGTGTGTGGGGGGCCAGGAGGCGGGGCGGGGGGTGCGGCAGTCACGAGGTTCCCTGTGAATGCAGTCACTCCACGTGGTTCCAGCACTGCCCCTTCCTCTGAGGAGGAGGCCTGGCGGTAGGACGGGGTTGGTGGATTCCCCCAAGCATGTGATCTAATTGCACCCCGCCCAGCGGATGCTAAATGAAATCCATTCCTGTCTGCTGGACCTGTTGTCAGTTTTATGGCTCTGGGGTTATATAAACAGCGGGAGGAGAGTACAGGGAGTCAGGGCCAGGGGCCTAACAGGCCTGGGCTCCCTCTTCTTTCCCTCGGCCACCTCCCTGGGCTCAGGGCAGCCTCCAGGCTCTGCTCGGACACAGCCTGAAAGAGGGAGAACCCAACCAGAGAGGGGGATGGGAACTTGGATATCTGGACAGTTCAGCCACTGGGCTGGCATGAACATTTAACTCCTGCTTGCTGGGGTGATGAAAGCCCAGACCCCATGCCAGGGTCCCTGACGCTCAAGCCCCCCCAGGGCCCCTAGTATTCATTTCCAAGGGACCTTCCTGGCCCCCCATCATGCCTCTGGTTTAGAAGCTAGAGACACAGATGAAAAAGCAGAGGATTGCCGTAAAACAATGATGCTCTCCAGGAGAGAAGGGACCAGCCCTCACTGGGGCTTATACCTGTGACCTCACAGAGAATCGGAGAGCAGGGTCATCAGCCCCATTTTACACCTGAAAACACTGAGGATTGATCCAGTGTCCTGGTAGCCAGGGCACAGCCAGCTCCATGGCCCTGGCTCTGCTTACCACCAGCTCCTGGGGCCCAGGCCACATTCTCCAAGAGCCCTTCTCTGAAGCAGCCACAGCTCTCATGTGGATTTAACCCAGGCTGGGTCCCTGCATTTCTCTGGTGAGGACTGAGGTGGGGGAGAGGGAGGGGAAGGGGAAGGAGGTGGTAGAGGGGCTCACCCTTGGTAAAGCAGGCACCACCTCCAGCCCCCCACCCCAGTGTGGGAGAAACAGGATCCTTCTCCTCACTACAGACGTGCCAGGTGGGGTCAGCATGCCCCTCTGTTTGACGACCTAAGTCGCCAGCCTCCAGAGCTGGGACCCTCATCCAGCCCCCTTCCCCTCCTTCCCCCGCTGGTGCCCATGGCTGTCACCTCCAGCGACCAAATGGAAAGTTGCTGCCACTTCAGTGATGGGCGCCCCAGGTGCCCCAGAACAGGCTCAGAGCGGTTCATTAACATGCCAGGTCACAAAGCCTTGGTGCTCCAGAAAGCTCCCATGGAACAGTGGTGTCCTGTCAGCTCTGCTGATTGAACTCATGTGTCGCTATCAAGAATGGAGGGGGTGTAGGTTCAGAAATAGCTACAGCCCTGCCCTTCCCTGCTTTACACTTCAGTCCCTAAACCTTTAGGTGGTGCAGGGCAAGGTGAGTGACTGTGTCAGTGGGAATTGCAGGTGGGAGGCCACTCAGAACCAGAGTGGGAAAGAGAGGGAGTCCGGGATGGGGGTGGGGCAGCCCAGGGGAGGGTATTGGAGCCCAAGTGAGGTGGGGGAGCATCAACTCAGGCGTTACAAGTAAGGAAAGGGAGAATACCAAGATGAACGCTGTGGACCTGGACCCTCAGGGTTATTTGGCGATGTTGCTGTGAAAGTGTGGCTTTCAATATACTTAGATGGACGTTGGAAGAAACCTGTATGTGAGCGTGGTACACACATGTGTCTTCTAATTCTGTCCATTGAGGGACCAGGAGCAGTGGCATCCCAATGGCTGAGCACACACCCAGGGCCCAGATCTTGGTCTCTATGACTAGTCTCCCACTGGAACGACCCAGGGCTCCTTGGAGAAATGATTGATTCTGGAAAAGTACAGGATGAGCTAGGAATATCTAATTGTGCAGGAAAGCAAGGAAGTGCTCAGAGAATGATGGGGACGCAGCACAGGACACAGGAGCCAGCTGAAGGGGCTCTCACCGTCCAAGTCTGGGAAATTTGAGCATCAGAATAACTAGTGATAGTAATGGATGATAACCCATTGAATACAATAGGAAACCACAGTGATATCGATACATTAGTACGTTGCAAGTTTGACAAGGAGAAGGACAGTTAGTTTCAAAGTACCTCCCCACAAACCACTCATTTTTTATAAAGGAGAAAGATGTAACTTTAATGTAACTATCTAATCAAGCAATCAGAGAGAACATCACCAGTAATGGGACAAATCAAAATCATCCGGCACCTGATAGGATTCAGTGGAAACGCAGCAGCACATCCATGATATTCCTGCCAAAGAAACGTAACTTGAATTTCATCATGGGTGTGGGTAGGCAGAATACTGGCTCCCCACAAAGATGTGCACCCCTTAATCCAGGGAACCTGTGAATATGTTACCTTACATGGCAAAAGGGACTTTGCAGCTGTGATTAAGGTTACAGACCTTGCGATGGGGAGATTATCCTGGATTATCCGGATGGACTCAATCTAATCACTTGAATACTTAAAATTGGAAAACTTTTCCTGGCTGGGTCAGAGATGTGAAGCGAGAGGGAGCTGACCCCCTCACCCTGTTGCCAGATTTGAGGTTGGAGGAAGGGGGCCATGAGCCAGGGAATGCAGCCTCTAGAAACTGGGAACGGGCCTCAGTTTTCAGCTGGCAAGAAAACGGGGGCCGTGCTCCTACCACCCGAAGGAACTGAATACTGCCAGCCACCCAATGAGTAGGAAATGGAGTCTGAACGAGAGTTTCCAGAAAGGGGGCGACCTGCTCGCATCTTGATTTCAGTCCGGTGAGATCCATTCTGGACTTCTGACCCCCAGAACGGTAAGAGCAGATTTGTGTTGGTTAAGCTGCTAAATTTGTGGTGATTTGTTACGACAGCAATGAAAAACTAGTATAATGAGGAGACATCAGACAAACTCCAATTGAGGGACACAGGGCTACTTACTAAGCACATTGAAAGAACGCAAAATTCGTAAGATCAACAGCTAATTAGAAAAATGGGCAAAAATGAATAAGCATTTCAAGAAGAAATGTGAATGGACAGTAAAAATATGAGTAGATGATTAACCTCATTTGTAATTAGGCAGAACAAATTAAAAACCACAGTGAGATTCCATTTTATTCACCATATTGGCCAAACTGATGATACCATATGTATGTGACAATGGAACTCTCAGGGTCGAGTTCCTTGTGCTCCAGGCCCGGAAAGACACGGCTCAGGATCCCAGGTCCACAGGAGGATTAGCGGGGCGCTGGGACAGGTGAGCGGCCGCCCGGCCCCGCCCCGCATGCCCTAGCCTGCAGACCCAGCCCCCACCTCTCATTGGTTTGAGCCTCGTCAAGCCCCGCCCCCAGGCCTCGCCCTCCCGCCTTCCCCAGGCCCCGCCTCCGCAGGCTCCACCCAGGCCCGCCTCTCCTCTTGAGCGCCTTGCCCGAGCCCCGCCTCCTTGTCGTCACTTCCGGGAAGCGGAGCCCGCGGAAGGCGGAAGTGTGTGTGCCAGGGGGGCTGCGAAGCCGGGCTGAGGTGTTCCTGGCTGGCACCCCGCGGCTGCTCTGGGTCTGGGCGTGGGGACACGCGGGTGGTCAGCGAGAGCCAGCGGGGAACGAAGCCATGAGGCGACCGCGGGGTCTGGCGGGGTCTGGAGGTTGACTGCTCCCGCCGCCTTCCCGCGAGGCCGCCTCCTCCAGGCAGCCACCCGTTCCCCTCAGGGTCTCGCGCCCCGCCGTCGTCCCGGCGCCTTGGACTGGGGCTCCCGGGCCCCCAGCCCCCACGCTATGACTGCGGCCGCCGCCTCCAACTGGGGGCTGATCACGAACATAGTGAACAGCATAGTAGGTGTCAGTGTCCTCACCATGCCCTTCTGCTTCAAACAGGTGAGTCCAGTGGGCAGTGGTCGCCGCCCTCGCCGCCCCGGGCTCATCCCCTCACGGGAACTAGGGCTGGGGGAGGCGGCCCTGCAGCTCTTCCGCCTCGGGACTGCAAGAGAAACCGAAGGAATTTCCTCAGTGAAAAACTTAAGCACAATTAATAACAGACCGAAGTGCAAGTGTAGCAAAAGAAAATGATCCTTCAAAAATGGAAAGTGACCACAGGATTCAGTGTTCTTTTTCTTTACTATTATTTTTTAAAACTCTGACCTGACTGCACTTGTATTCAGAAGCACACAAGTCAAACCCCCAGGCCCTGGAACTAGATTGGGATGTTGGTTACAAGGTGATTACTAAATTCTCCAGAGTGTACGCTTAAGATCTCTGCGTTTCACTGTATGCCAATGTTACCTTGATTGAAAAAATCTGAAATGTTAAAAAATTGGTGTCATCCCAACATTAAATACTGCATGAAAGAAACTCACCTTTTTTTTTTTTTTTGAAACACCATTTTTGAGGTGTGAATTCATTTGGCTTCTGTTTAATTCACAAATAGACAGGCATTTGGTACGTTAGAAAAGGGAAATTGATGGAATTATCAAATTGGGTAACCTCTTTCCTAAAAATGAACTTCTTAGCTTCCTGTGTGCCACGGTGGAGGTGCCGCTCCACCTGCCTCCTAGGACAGGAGCTGTCCACTACCTGGGTTGCTTAAGGCTGGGGGAGGAGGAGTGGGACACCAGAGAAGAACAGGTGGCCAGCAAGGCTTCAAAGACCAGTCTTATATGATGAAACCAAATAGGTGGAAAAAAGTGAAAATAAGATGGACATTTTGGAACTGAAAATGGGCACCAGTCGTTTAGTTTTAGATTAAGACTTTGCATTTTTCATATTTAGCATCTTTTGGATAAAACTAGCAAAAAGAAAGAAAATGAGTTTATGGTTCCCATGTGAGTGGTTGATCTGACTTGATTGGTGAGCATGTTGGCAGGAGGACAGAGACTGCAGGCCTATGTGGAAGGCCACGCTGGCGGCTTCTAGAAGCCCTGGGGCAACATCTGTGTCTCGGTATGTGAATCCCAGTGTGAGCCGGCCACCTCTGTTTCTGGAAGGACTACATGTCCCAGCGTGCGTTGCGACTTGCCTGGCGCAGAACTGCATCCTGGGATGTGTAGTTGGCTGGTCCTGCGTCTGTAAATGCAGTGCTGTCATCCTTGATGCCTGTCTGTCAAGTGCCACCATGGTAGGGCTCTGGTGATTCAGATTTGAGTATCTGCCATGTGCTGGGCACGAGGCCCCTGCCAGAGCATTTAAACATGGGCCAGGCTGACTTGCCTGGGGAAGAGCTTAGAGGTGGGGGTCTGCATGCAAGCTAAGACCTGGAAGTGGTTTGCCCTGCCCTGAGGGCCTGGCTGAGTTAGGACACTCTCACCCATCTCTCAGCATCTTCTCCGTGAGAAGCCGTCAGCCAGAACACAATGTGAGGCCAATGGGCAATTTGGAGATGTGTGTTTTGATCTGGCAGCCAGGTCATTTAAAAAAAGTTTTGGTTTGCATTTTTTGTTTGTTTGGTTTTAGTAATTTGGGTACTTTTCCAAAAGAATTAACATTTTATTGAAGTGTAACATGCGTATAGAAAAGTGGACACATTTTAGGTGTACTCTTGATGGATTTTCCTAACGTTAACAAACACATGTAGCCAGTTCCCAGCTTAAGGAGCACAGCATTGCCAGCACCCTCCAGCCCTGCCTTCTTACTGAGGGTCCCCCTCCTACCCCCAGTACCACAGGTCAGTGTTGCCAGATTTTAACTTTACGTGAATGGGTCATGTTGGTACATTTCGATGTCTGGCTAGCATTCCTCAATTTATCTGTTTTTTAACCTTTACTAGGCAGGCATGGTGTTTCCTATTTGGAGTGCTTTGGAACTTGTGCACAGGCTTTGACCCCGTGGACGCATTCTGTGGGGTGGTGACCTGCGTGCAGGAGAGCTGGGTCGTGGGCTGTGTGTGCGTTCCGCTCTGCTAGATGCTAGTAGGACAGTTGGTTGTTTCTTCAGTTTTTGGATTACAGATAAACCTGCTGTAAACATTGGCATGCAGGTTTGTGCATGAACACATGTTTTCATTTCTTTTGGGTAAATACCTAGGAGTGCAATTGCTGGTCAGATGGTGAGTGTCTGTTTAACTTATAAGAAAGGCGTAAATGTCATTTTTAATCTCTTCCTTCCAGAATGTGTTTATCACTCGTAGCTGTTGATCCAAGTGGCTGGAAGGTGGTTTGCTGTAGGGTGTCTGCAGGGAACTGGGGAGACTGGCAACCCCTTGTTGTTCCTTGAGACTCTGGGAGGGGCTGGGAAGGAACCAGTGTCCCTGGTGCTCTTTTGGGGTCATGCACAGGCTTTATGTCTTTGGACAGAACCTGTGGCCACCACATCCAGGAAATTGTCCTTTTAATGCTAGGAACCGCTGCCCATAGGCACGGGAACTAAACAGAGCTGGGGCCTCGTGTCTAGGGGGCGGGGGCCGTGGGGAGGGCTGTTGGTCGTAGCACATGCTGTTCAGTGTGAGAGGTAAAGATGCCGGGTAGCTTTATTTTGTTAACATCTCTTTCTCTCCCAACCCTACAGTGTGGCATCGTCCTGGGGGCCCTGCTCTTGGTCTTCTGTTCTTGGATGACACACCAGTCGTGCATGTTCCTGGTGAAAGCCGCCAGCTTGAGCAAGCGGAGGACCTACGCTGGCCTGGGTGAGTGCATCGCCTCCCCAGGGAGCGCTGGACCTTTCTCAGTACCTTCTTAAGAAGTGCAGTGGTTTGGGCCTTATTTTTTTTTTTTTTTGGCCGTACATGCGGCACGTGGGATCTTAGTTCCCCGACCAAGGATTGAACCTGTGACCCTTGCATTGGAAGCATGGAGTCTTAAACACTGGACCGCCAGGGAAGTCCCTGGGTCTTATTCTTTTAATTACTTTTCTTCCACTTTATTCTTTATTCCTTTGAACAGCAGTTTCTTATTTTAAAATTTAATGCAATTTAAAAAAAACTGTTAACATCAACACACATTTTAAAATTGAGGTGATACTCATTCTCCTGTCTCCCCTTTATGCATATCCACACAGAGAGCCCTCTCTCAGTTCAGGCAGCCTCAGCAGCCTCCGCTCCTGTGCCCAAGAGTCCCCAGAACCTTCCTTCCGAGCTGCCTGACTGGGATCTTGCTGCACATCCCCACTTTGAATGCCATGGGCACACTGTCCTTGGGCTCGGGTTTGTAGCTGGGAGCAAGTCACCATCTCCTCAGTGCCGTCCTCTGTTTCCTGTTGTTAGTTGCAATTTCGTTTCCTCTAGATTTTTCTTGCTTCCTTTGATTTCAGCCGAGGCAGAGAAGGCTGTGCTTTCCGCCTCCTTTCAGTTTGACTATTTCCTGGGAAACTTGGCTCTGAGGGCAGGGTCCCTCACTCTCCTGCCCACCTCAGGGTGATGTGTGCAGGCTGCATTCTCTCCACTGCCTCGGAACTTTCAGCTCTGCACTCCATTCTGGGGATACGTGGTGTGGGTGTTGAAATACCAATGCACGTGGTCTCAGGAGCCGGCCCTGAGCACTTCTAGGGAAAATTCCTGTCCTCTGGCTGGAAGTCTCTGACCCTCCAGCTAGTGTGTGGCCAGGATGCTGCGTCCACTCGTGGAGGGCCTGGTTGGGCCCTCAGCTCACAGCTCTCACGGCAGAGAGGAGGCAGCAAGAGGAAATGGTGTGCAGAGTTCCAGGGGCCAAACAAAATAAAAACATCTGCAGGCCCCACATGTGGGCTTTTGGCAGCGTGACCTCTGGTTTCCTTCCAGTCTGCCTACTTTGCATTGGCATGGAGGTACTTACATTTGTTCTGACCTCAAAACTGAAGGGCTGCTTCCTTCTCTCTCCGTTCTGATGAGAATGGTGATGTCAGACCTTTTTTATTCTTTAAGTTTTTTTTTTAAAGTAATCAATTTATTTATTTATTTTTGGCCATATTGGGTCTTTGTTGTTGTGTGCAGGCTTTTCTCTAGTTGCAGCAAACAGGGGCTACTCTTCGTTGCAGTGCGTGGGCTTCTCACTGCGGTGGCTTCGCTTGTTGCAGAGCACAGGCTCTAGGCGCGCGGGCTTCAGTAGTTGTGGCATGTGGGCTCAGTAGTTGTGGCTCATGGACTCTAGAGCACAGGCTCAGTAGTTGTGGCGCATGGGCTTAGTTGTTCCGTGGCATGTGGAATCTTCCCGGACCAGGGCTCGAACCCGTATCCCCTGCATTGGCAGGCACATTCTTAACCACTGCGCCACCAGGGAAGTCCCTGTCAGACTCTTATATTGCTATTGGAGTCATTTGGGGAAGTGAAATTTATCAGCTAAATTTGCGCCCTGCCCCACCCCACACATGAGACCAAATTCTACTTGGGATTAAATGTGCTCCTGGGCAGGTTCCTTCCTCCGTCTGTGGGGCCATGGCCTTTAGGGTGACTCTTTCTCCCCACTGAGGGTTCCTGTAGCAGACATCCCACGAAGTGCTTGGCTGTGCCCTGAAAGAGGATGGGTGACCCTGGCCTGGGCAGGCCGTGGTTTTTGACAGCTGCCTGTCTGAGTATTCTTAGAAAGTCCCTGAGAAGGCAAACTGGTTTGGCTAGTTGTGAAAGATTGAAGAAAACTATCCATGGACACCCTTCTGCATGGCTGGCTGGGGCTTCTACCTTTAACTGCTTGTGGTGACTGCAGCCCAATTCTAACTGCTAGAAGCAAAAAGGATCAGAAACCACCAGTGGTCTCTGGTTATGTCTTTGGTACCAAACAAGATGGCTCAGTTGTGTGAACTTCCACAGTCCCCCAGGCCCAGCCTGCAGCATGAGCTGCCCTTCATCTTGGCTCTGTCTTGGCATAGTCTCAGAAATGGACAGGCCCCACCGCTTGGAAAGGAGCCCTAGACAGGAAGAGATGGGAATCTCTCGGACCCTGTGGGCCAGCAACCCTCCCACACTTCCTGAGCCACCTCCTGCTGCCTGCAGGCCTTTCTCTTGGCCTCTGCCTTCTCCTGGCCCAGAGCTTGCGCTGCAGCCAGAGAAGGTGGCCCAGGAGGAGAGTGCTCACTGCATCCTCGTGCCTCGGGCCTGGGGAAATACAGTCTCTGTCAACGGAGCCCCCAACACATGTTGTCTGCTGGGCCCATGGGCATCAGGCAGGTGGGGGTCAAGGAGATGGACAGACCTGGAGACAGTGCAGGCCATGGTGCGGAAATTCCTAGAAAGGCTGTCGCAGCTTGAACAAATAACCTTTTTAAACTGTCCATGCTCCGAGGAACGGGTCGGTGGTTTTCTAGCGTTTGAGTTTGCGATATTTCTGTTTGGTCCCTCCCTGGAAATAACCATAGCTCTGCTCACTCCGCTCTGGCCAGTGCGTAGGCATCGCTGGAGAATGAACTTTGCCAGTTTGGGGAAATAAACACTGGTGGATTTTTTATTGGTGTTTTGTGTGTGTTTTTGTGGTGTCTTGTTTGCTGCTTATGGGCTGGTCCACTTCTTACCTGCTCCTCCTTTGCCCTGCATGGCCTACTTTTGAGTGGACTCTTCAAACCCCATTTTCAGAAGATATACAGCTATGTCAGATAGTCAACTGCCCCTAGAAGTCGTGGCCCCCTCGAGGCCACTCTGACCCGGGCCCTGCCCGAGGAGGGTGGCCGGGCCTCGCCGCCACCTCGGAGTGCTCAGTTGTGCGCAGCAGATGCTCTGGCACCATGTCTGTGGTCCTGTCAACCGCCCGCCTGGGTTTCTGTGGCCCTGGTCAGCCTGCTGCCCGCTCATGGGTTGGGTGGGGCCTGCAGAGGACATGTCCCTCCCTACCTGTCTGCGGTTGCGTGACCTGTACCTGTGGATACTTGGCTTGGGAAATGAGGGTCGTAAAACCAACCTTTCTAACACCCAGGATTCTCTGCACCCCCTACCCCTCATTTATCCAGCAAATGCTCATCACCCCCTGGCGGATGGCCTGGCTCTGGGGAGGGCTGGGTTGAGGTCATCACCCTCAGCTTGAACAGCACGATTTGCTGCGTGCTTCCCCACTCTGCCTGCCGGGCAGGAGGCTTTGGACTGTGGGTGGTGAGTATGGGAGTGGGGCTGGGGTCCCACACTCAACGAGGCGGGCTAAGAGTCAGTTCTGTGTGCACAGCGGCCATGGAGCCATGAGCGAGGCCATGGCCCCAGGAGGACGAGCTGAGCCAGCGTCTCCGGGGAGACTGGAGAGCCCCTCCTGACACCAGTCCTGGCTCCGCACCTGGTGGGAGTGCCGGCTCCTGGCCCCCGTGAGGCCTGGCCCGTGAGCCGCAGCGAGCCTATCACAGATGGAGAGGGAAGGCCCGACCCAGGAGCGTGGGGAAGGGACGCACCTTCTCAGAGACCACCCCGCACACTCCTCCCAGCCTCTCGGGGCAGGTCTGGTGCTGTGGTTCCGGCCCAGAGGGGCAGGAGGGCAGTCCCCGGCTTGCCAGGCAAGAGGCTGAGGGCCGGGGGGCTGCCAGATATTTGTATCTGTGACTCGGGATTAGAGGTTACTGAGGGATGGACACAATGGTGGGTGGGGTGTGTGTGGGGCTGGCCCAGGTGAGGAAAGGGTGAGAACGGGGCTGGAACCACAGGCCGTCTCAGCACAAGCAGCAACTTGGGGGCAGCCCTGTGAGGGTGTCGTTCTAGGAACCAGTCGAGTCTTTCTGGGTGACGAGGTGCCACCTCCCGACTTGACCTCTGGCTTCCTGGAGCAACATTAGCTTCCTCTGTCCAGAATGCAGGTGTGTTCTGGAACTTTCTGTGGCAGGGTGCTCTGAGCATTTGGAATACGCTGAGATGCTCAGCTTCTTTTTGGAGAAGGAAAAGGAATGGGATGGCTGGGCCCCAGGCACCTTCACGTTTGGGGCACCGGGCTCTGTGTCTTAGATGACCCTGAGGTGCGAGTGTCTGTGCAGTAGTCAGACAAGCTGGGAGGCTGGAGTGACCTCCCCAGCAGAGTGACCCCCTTTGCTTCTCAAGGCCACCTGCCCTGTGGCTGTGTAGCCCGGGTCAGGTGCCACGCTCTCTTGCTTTTGGCAGTGTCATGCCTTTTCCTAAGTAATTTGAAAGTAACAAGCATCTTTGGACTCATTCATATCAGTCGGCCTTCATGTTCCCTACTTTCCCAGTCTCCTGGGTGGCCCTGGCGCTGTGTGAGGGAGGGACAGGGGCAGGAAGCTGGGGCTGTGCTGTCACACGCACCCCCTTCTGCTTGCTCCTGGGAGACCAGAGCTTCTCTCTGCTCTCGTCCTGCTGGACTGTGGGGATGGGACACAGGGGTTCCCGGCCACTGTTAGGTCCTGGGAGGGACCTGCTGAGTCAGCTCTTAATCTCGCTTCTGCTAGAAGCAGCTCCACTGTCAGGAAGGAAGGGCAGAGGGGCTCCTCTCCGCTGTAGGACGCACTGTTCACCAGCAGGGCAAGTGGGGGCAGGCCCGAATGCACTTGTCCCGTCCTGTCCCAAAGTACCACATCTGAGATTTTCTTCTGAAATCACAGAGGAGACATAGCGGCCCTTAGCCAGGTCCCCTTGGTGTGGCTGTGAAAACCAGATGTACTGGGGCTAGGCTGAAAGCCCTCCTGGGCACCCCCTACCCCTGTGCAGCTCCTGCCCCAGGCAGGCCTCTTTCAGCTTCCTTCACAGCTGCCCGGCTTGCCCAGAGATAAACTGTTACTTCGCTGGGATCGTTTTTCTTGTCTTTTTTTCTTTCCTTTTCTTTTCTCTCCTTTTTTTTTGTGTGTGAGAAAACCAACCCACACTGGCTTTGTTCTTATTTGCTGTGATTCTTGTTTGTTGAAGGTAGATCTGAAAAAGAGTATGGGACCAAGATTTTAAAATACCCCCTTTAGGGCTTCCCTGGTGGCACAGTGGTTGAGAGTCCGCCTGCCGATGCAGGGGACACGGGTTCGTGCCCCGGTCTGGGAAGATCCCACATGCCATGGAGTGGTTGTGCCCGTGAGCCATGGCCGCTGAGCCTGCGCGTCCGGAGCCTGTGCTCCACAACGGGAGAGGCCACAACAGTGAGAGACCCGTGTACCGCAAAATAAAATAAAATAAAATAAAATAAAATATCCCCTTTACATCCATGGAACTCCAGACGTGCAGGTTTTTGTCAAATTGCCTTTCACAGCTTTTATTGGTAACATTTTTACTGATGTGCTTCTCCCACTGTTGGACTGAGCCGTTCATTTTCTCCCCCACCCTCCGCCCACTAGCGTTGCACGCCTACGGAAAAGCAGGGAAGATGCTGGTGGAGACCAGGTAGGTGGTGCCATTCTGTTGGGGTAATTCTCTCTGTTCTTCACCTGTGGCCAAAGAGAAACTGGAGGATTGTTACACAATGAGCCGTATGTTTTAGATGCGGATTGGTTCATAGCTTAAAATATTTCTCTGAAGTGTTACTTACTAAATAGCTGAAAGTTCAGTTTATTGTACTCTTAAAATGATTAGTGTCAAGGCTGAAAGCCTTATTTAAGTCTTACTAAGAAAAATATAAAAATGGAAAACCCAGGGAACATAGCGAGGGGGCGCTCCCACGGCTGCACTTCATCTCTTGGTTCTGTTCCTGAAGCTCGTACGCACCCCCCACCCCGCCCCCTGCCCCGGACACTGTTGCATAAAGGTGGCATTAAACTCATATTCTCCCTTTGGAGTAAAATTTTATGAGATGAAAAAATGGCTGGGAAATTGCACTTTTAGGCTTCTAAATTAGGGAATTGCAAACTGAAAAGGATAACCTTTTCTAAAGCAGTCGATTGTTCTTTTAACTTGTCTAACATCACAGTGCATTTTTGTAGCACCTGAAAGAACTTTTAGAACCTCCTGTAGAGAGAAAAATGTAATGCCACATAAAGAAGAGTTCAGTGTTACTCAATATTCATTCTGAGTAAAATAGCAAACTCCACAGCCAAACCCTGTAAACCGCTGAATGTTGATACCACGTCTCCCACTCAGCCCCTCCCTTGGGTTGTTGCGTGTCAGCGGTCACCCAGCAGGGATGGGGGCACGTCTGGGGCTCCCCGGGACCCTGGTGCTCAGCTCTCAAGCCCGCGCCTGCCTTCCTTGCAGCATGATTGGGCTGATGCTGGGAACCTGCATCGCCTTCTACGTTGTGATTGGCGACTTGGGGTCCAACTTCTTTGCTCGGCTGTTTGGGTTTCAGGTAAGGACATCTGCAGGTGCGTTGGAAGGCTTGTGGCTGCTTGCGTGGCAGCCCAGGGACACTGTTTAAGTCCACATCTCAGACGGGTAGTGGGAGGGGGGCCGAGGCCAGCATGCTGTGTGGTGAAGGGCCTTGGGTCAGTTCCGGGGCTCTGGGTGGGAAACCCAGGGATTAACTGGGGCAACGCCTGGCGCTCCCTGCAGGTCACGGGCACCTTCCGCATGCTCCTGCTCTTCGCAGTGTCCCTGTGCATCGTGCTGCCACTCAGCCTGCAGAGGAACATGATGGCCTCCATCCAGTCCTTCAGCGCCATGGCCCTCATCTTCTACACCGTGTTCATGTTCGTGGTGAGTGTTGGGCTGCCAGCTGCCTTCCAAGGATGACAGGAAGGTGCTGCAGAATCGTCCACAGGGGCGCGGTGGATAGACAGGGCCGGCAGGGGAGGGGAGGCCTCCAGGGCAGGGAGTGAAAGTGTGATGCTCCTCAGTTCACGAAAGACCTTTCATATGGGGTTTGTGGCCAGGAGTCAGGAGGCCAGCCTTTTGTCACAAGGGGGCGAGCAGCTGTTTTCCAGTGAGTGTTTATCACAGGCTGGGGGTGGGATACAGCGTGGAGTTGACACTCAGGGTGCCCCTTTCCTCCCAAGCCTGGGAGGCCCTCAGTGGGAGCCCCTGGGCCTGAGCCCCTGATCAGTCCTGCGGGAGCAGAACGTGAGAATCTGTGCAGTGGGCTTTCCTTAGAAGACCAAGCACCCGGCGGTGTTCCCAGCGTCCCTTGGCTGTGAGGGCCAGCCCAGTGACCATTCCCCTCCTTTCCAGACAGCCCTGTCCTTGATGGGTTTGTCTTTTTTTTTTTTTTTTTTTGATGGGTTTGTCTTTTAAATCATGTCTGTGCAGGACTGGCAAGGACCTGCCAGGTTGGGGGACTGTCCTGTCCCGGAGGCGACTGGGGCCCACCAAGTGGGCCTCGTTGCTTACCGTCTGCGCTAAGCAGCCCTGGACAGGCAGCTGCCCCCGATGTCAGGAGGCCCTGCAGCATGCGCTTCTCTGGGCAGCACCCGGCCAGCTTGCAGCACAGCAGAGGGCGGTGGCCCCGGGACCGTGCACCACCCCCGGCCCCTCCAGCTGGTGGCACCAGGCGGCACTGTGCCAGAGGCTGCAGGCTGTCTCTTTCCCACTGTGGTGCAGGCAGCATCCATTCTTTGCCTGGCTCTGGCCTGAGTCCCACCTGTGTCTGCTGTCTGGTGCCAAGCTCCGCTTTCTTCTCCTCACAGATCATGCTCTCCTCCCTCAAGCACGGCCTCTTTGGTGGGCAGTGGCTGCGGCGAGTCAGCTACATCCGCTGGGAGGGTGTCTTCCGCTGCATCCCCATCTTTGGCATGTCCTTTGCCTGCCAGTCGTAAGTACTGCCTGCTCCCAGGGCCCCGGGTGTGAGTGTGTTATGAGGTGGGGCTATGATCCTGGGAGAGGGAAGCACTGTTTTGTTCAGTGGTTGATCCAGGCCACGAGGAGTAATGTGTTCTTCACTGTGGCCTTCCTGCTTTGGGTTCAGGGTGGGAGTTAGATGTTTAGTGAGGGAGAGATCGACTTTATTCCCAAGATGTGTTGCCGGCACGTTGGTGAGAGCGCCGAGTTTGCCAAATCCCCCACGAGTAGAGTTGGCTGTGGGGAACACAGAACAGCCCCAAACCATCTGACTCACAGAGTCCCGAGCATTTTGCCAGAATTTAGCTGCTCGTGTGAGAATATTTAAGAGGAAATTGCACAAACATTGACTTCAGACTGCCGCTGGGATGCTTTCGGAGGCCTGTGTGTGTATGTGCGCGTGCACGTGAGCAGGCGTGCGCTCTCTGGCACGCAGGGCTTTGTAAATGCAGAGCAGCTATTTCCTTAATTCCAGCAGCCTTATCTTCTCTACCAAATGACAGGAGCCTGTGATTCATGCCCAGTCAGGTGGTAACCCGCTCAAAAGAGAGGCATAAATCCGGCGGGGATAGGAAGGGACCATCGGTGGCGGGGGGCTGGCAGAGCAGCCCCCCACAACTCTACGGGCATCAACTGTGCCAGTCGTAAACTAATGTGACAGATGAGACTGTTCAGACTGCTGTGTTTACACCCACACGCGAGATCCAAATCGTGGTTTCCCACTTCTCGTCTCTCTTGGCAGCTTGGTTTCCACCAGAACACTCTCCACTCTTGCTGTTTAATGTCCCCGTTACAATCAGTGACAGAAGTTACATCCTTTTGCCATGTACCTAGTTACCGGTTGTCCTTTTTGTCTGAGTTTGCTTCTTTGAAAATAAACCCTGGTCGGGCTTTTGGTGGTGGCTGCTCTGTAGTCAGGCACGTCTGCTGGGTTTGGTTCTCAGGTGGAATTATGGGTTCCGGAGGGGTTGTGAGCACATGTCCCGTCTGCTGCTCATGGAGGGCACGGGGCCTGCAGAGGCACTCACGTTCCCTAGGGAGCGGTGCTGAGGGGTCCAGAGCTGGGGGCATCCAAGGGCAGAGACGGCTCTTCCCTCCCCTGCAAGTCTGCCCCAGAGCACGTGTGGGGCGGGGACCTTGCTGCTCTTGCCGAGTGACCACGGGCCCGGCTGTGTGGCTGGTCTCCCCATCCTGGACAGGCCGTGCCTCCACTGTGCCATCACTGTGTGGCCCTTTCTGGTCTGACTTCGCAGTAAATGAGTACGTGTTGGTACAGGACCACTTGGCCCTGCGGCCCAGAGAAGCTCGGAGAGAGCACTGAACACATGGAGGCCCAGGCTGTGCAGGGAGACAGGTGGACTCCTCTGACTCAGGTAAACTGAGTCACAGGGCTGCTCAGCGAGGTGGGCAAGTGCTCTGTGGGTGCTGGGTTGGCCCACCACGGGGGTCTGGCTGCCCCCATCAGGGGTCCTTGGGGCCCAGGCAGGATGGGAGCAAGGCGGGGACCGTGGTCGTTCCACACGCATCCATCCCCACTTTCAGGGCACAGCCGCCTCCCCTCAGTGTCAGCGGCTCTTGGGCAGGGACTTCTCCCTGTGTGCTGGGGGCTGGGGCTCCCTGGCATGGACCCCACTCTGGTGCAAGGAGCTGGTCAGCACCCAGATGATGGTGCCAGTTCCCCTGCAGGTCCTCTGCCGCCTCCCTGGGCTGCATGGGCGTGTGGCCACCCGCTGCCTTCTGCCGGGCCGAGGTGAGGACAGCTGTCTGCTGTGACCCCTGCCCACTGGGGGTAGCTGATGGGATGGTGTGCAGGGCCGGGGGATGGTGCCAGCTTCTGCCGGCCAGGCCTCCCCCATCCTCATCCTTGTCGTTTGCTGTTAATAACGTTAGCGGGTCCTCTTTGTTCTCCTTTCACTTTTTTAAAGGCGGTTTTGGGATTTGGCTCCACTGACTATTGTGGTTTCATTTATGTCCTGACGCGCCCCCTCCCGGCCTCCCGCGTGGCGTGACCGCTGGCCCCGTCTCCCTTGGTGCTGAGCCTGAGCTTTCAGCATAGCGTCACCCTGCTTTCTCCTCTCAGGGCTGCACAGGAGACCCCCGTCCCCCCCCCCCGCCCCTTCCTGTTTGCCTCCGTGGGGCCCACGTCTCGCAGGTGCAGGGTCCCTGCCTGCTGTTTGCAGAGAGCCTGCATGGACGCATCCCTCCCAGGCCTGGCGGCACTGCCCTGCTGGCTGTGGGCCGTGGGACTGAAGCCACTCTTCCCGTCGCAGAGCTGGGTCCACGCCGGCTCTGAGCCCCTCGCTGAGGCGCTGAGATGGGCAGGCAGCCCGGCTTGTTTGTTTAACTTTCCATTCTTTTGACAGCGATGCTCTGAACCGCTTCCTGCTTCCCCTGTAAACATGGGGTGCTTCAGCCCAGCCCGGAGCGGTCACGCTCCTGCTGCAGTGGAACAAACGGCCTTTCATCCTGTGGCACTTCTGAAATGTTTACAGAGATCACGTTCAGGGAGGGCTCTGAGTACTGTCTGTAGTATTGTGAGAGCTCGGCCTCGGCTCCAGTGGTGGCCAGCGTGGTGGGAAGGCAGGTGTTGGAGACTCGGCTGGGGCTCCGGGGGAGGTGTGTCTGTCTCTGGAATCGGCTCCGTGAAGTCGCTCATTTTTATACAGCCAGGTCCTGCCCACCTATGACAGCCTGGATGAGCCATCAGTGAAAGCCATGAGCTCCATCTTCGCCTCCTCCCTCAATGTGGTCACCACCTTCTATGTCATGGTAGGAACCCTTTCACACCCCACCCCCTTGCACAGTTCCTCCAGTCCCCCAGCGCAGGCCTGCCCTCTCTCCTTCCCATCCCAGTGCCCGCTCAGCTCCAGGGCCACCTGTGAGCCCGCTCCCCAGGTGGTGGTGTTGTCCCCATCCCGGGAGGAGCGTGGGTGCCTCAGCGCAGGGCCTGGAGCCTCCCCAAGAGCTCTGCTGATGTGCTGTAGAAAGGTGGTCCATCAGTGAGAAGTGGGAGACAGTGAAATAGCAGAGAAAGGATATCACAGGTTCCAGCCCACAGATGCAGATACAGTTCATGTTTTGGGAGATTTTCCCTCCAGTCTTCTTAATTCTCCTCTTTGTTGTTGTTGTTGTTTTTTTCCCCCCGGTACGCGGGCCTCCCACTGCTGTGGCCTCTCCCGTTGCGGAGCACAGGCTCCGGACGCGCAGGCTCAGCGGCCATGGCTCACAGGCCCAGCCGCTCCACAGCATGTGGGATCCTCCCGGACCGGGGCACGAACCCATGTCCCCTGCATCGGCAGGCGGACTCTCAACCACTGCGCCACCAGGGAAGCCCCTTCGTTGTTTTTTTACATGGCAAATAGAGATATAAATTCACTGAGAGTCTGGCTTGTTTCCCTGAACTTTGTGGTTCCACCATTCTTGTTGGTTTTTACAAATGGTCCGTCAGATTGATGTCCACGCTGAGCCTGAGCTCATGGGGACCTTGATTTACCCCATGGTTTGGGTTTTGAGCCAGATTAAGTCCAGCCCCTCTGCGGGGCTCATGGGGCATTCCGATGCTCCCTTTCCATGCAGGCAGCTCCCTTCTCTTGGTGCCCTGTTGTCCAAGTGGGGAGAAGCCACATCGGACTCTCACCTTTAGACCTTCAGCCTCTGCTTGTCAAGGAGGTTGTTTACGAGCCAGGAGCTGGGGGGCCTTGGTCTTGCTGCAGCTGCTCGTGATGAGGCTCGCGGCTGTTCCGGGGAGGGTGTGCCCCTCTCACCACATGCTCCCTCCATCCCTCTGTCGTCCCCCTGCAGGTGGGCTTCTTCGGCTATGTGAGCTTCACCGAGGCCACCGCGGGCAACGTGCTCATGCATTTCCCTTCCAACCTGGTGACCGAGATGATCCGTGTGGGCTTCATGATGTCCGTGGCCGTAGGCTTCCCCATGATGATCCTGCCCTGCAGACAGGCCTTGAACACGCTGCTTTTCGAGCAGCAGGTAAGGTGCTCAGGGCCCCTCGGACGGCGTTCTGCCCGAAATTGTCTCTGCCCTGGTCTCAGTTATGTTGTCCTCAAGTGGCTTTTGCTAGTTCTTTATTTTCCTGGGCGGTAGTAGGAAGAGTTTTTCCTAGTTAAAAATTAAAAACTGCAATTAAAATGAGATCTTTTAATAGGGATCTTTTTTTTTAACCAATTTTGGAGAACACAGCCTCAGATCAATCGGGTCGATTCCAGCAGGAGATGTGGAGTCAGGCCCAGTGTCCAAGCAGGTTAGGCTCGTGTCCTGTGACTTCCCTGCTGTCCCCCACATCGGAGAAGTAGCAGGAAATCAGGGGCTTGCTTCAGCACAACCCTGTGGGAAAGGAGTGGTTGGGAACTCAGAAGAGCTGGTTTAACTGACAGGAGCTGATAATGGCTGGCCGGGTGGGCAGATGAACGCTGGGCTCAGGCCACCATTCTCTTTACATTTGTGTAAGGGAAAGTTTTGATAATTTGACAAAGGACATCTGAACCTTGAGAGAGGCTGAGTTTTGTTTGCTGTCGTGTGTGTAGGCCCAGCGCCATGTAGTCCTGTGTAAGCAGTTTCCAAATGCACAGTGGGAACCCACATTCCCCGGCTCTCTAACTCCTGCCCGTTGACAACAAGAGGTGCAGGTGTGGCAGCTCGTGCCCAAGGGCGAGGGCATGGGGTTGGCCCTGTCTCTCTGCGGTGGTTCTTGTGTTCCTGCCCGAGTCCTTGAGCCTGGTCTGTGGCGTCAGCCAGGACTCCTGGTGGCCACTTGAACTGCTTAGGCCATGGTGGCGGGGAGGGGAGAGTCTGGTAGGCAGACGGGGTGGGTGGCTGCCTAGGCCTCAAGGACAGCTGGAACTGGGCTCGTCCATGTGGCTTGGCGCATGGTTGAGGCAGCCTCCCACAGATTCTGCCACCAGGGATAACACCTTGAGGCAGAGCTCCAGTCCTGAAGAACTGGCTGCCTGCCCCACCCCTGTTAGCTGTTCAGGCACCTGGGCACCAAGCAAGGCTCTGTCCCCTGGGGGGCGCGACAGGCTAGCTTATGCGGCCATGGGGTCCTCTGATGCAAACATGTACTTCATATCTGAACAGCATTTGTGTTTCTGTAAATAACATGTTTTTGTGATTTTTTAAATTAGAAAATCAGTAGCGGTATTAAAGGAAACGTTAATTCAAGTGGAAAACTTACCTGCATGCCTCCATCCTCATTCGAATGACCCGTTCTGCTCCCCTTGGCGTTTGTGTGCATCTCTTTGCAGATTTCCTCTCGCTGTGTTTTCTCCCGTCTTTAGTCCATGTGTATCCATAGAAACCCCCAGCATCACTAAGCCCTTGCTCTCACTTCCTGTTCATTGCTGGTCTTTCACCCTTGACCTATCACGGGTGACTCTCGTGACACCCTTCCTGCATGTAGCTGCCCATTTCTTCTTCTCCTCTTGGAGTGTTTCTTGGGTAAATTTCTGTAGGTTTCTGAGTCAGAGGGTGTAGACCTAACAACCTCCCTCACTAGTCTGTCCTAAGAAAGCTGCCTGTGCAAGTCAATTCTGGATATTGGGTGCCTCCAAACTGTAGTTCTGGAAGGGTCTGAAGCTTCACTTGAGTGCTGTTTTCCTAGCCCAGCAATAGTAATCATGGCTAGCCCCTCCTGTGTGCACAGCACTGTTCTAGAAGCTTCACTCCCATCACCTCCTTTGGTCCTCACCACAGCCTGATGAGGTGCTTCCGGTGCCCCTGTGCCTATGGATGTGGAGGTGAGGCCAGAGGTGGTCTCTTTGGCTTGATTACAGCATGTAATGACTTGACTTGTCCCCTTGTCTTCTTCCTGGACGCGCCTGCTGGAGACGAGGATGGCGCAGCCGAGCCTGTCTGCGTGCATGGGGGGCCCACTGCACCCTGAAACCCACTGCGTGTCACTGTGAACTGGGGATGTGTTCTGTTTCCCGTGCTATGCAGTATTTTTAAAAATCTCTCTCACAGCATTGCTCTAAAAGGAGAACAGAAGGATTTGTTCTTCGTATCTCAGAACGAAGTTGTTATTTACCACCGTAGCTGCTGTGAGGAGCAGCCTGGACCTTCCTGGGGTCCGCAGTTCTGGTTGCAGGTTCACGTTCAGGCACGTCTGCCTGTGCCCAGAGTACTCGCCTACCACCTCCCGGGCAGACCTACCTGGGGTGTTGGCAGAGCCCTTTAAGGACTTGCTCACTGCAGGGTGGAGAGGAAATTGGTCACTTCAGAACCTTGTTTTTATTTTCTTTCATGTAGCAAAAAGATGGGACCTTTGCCGCTGGAGGCTACATGCCGCCCCTGCGGTTTAAAGCCCTCACCCTCTCGGTTGTGTTTGGAACCATGGTTGGTGGAATCATGATCCCAAATGGTAAGTGGGGCTGCTGCAGCGGCTGGCCTCCTGCTGGCCTGTTCTGCCCCGTGCCCCCTTCCTGCTGTTGTGCGCCCCTGCCTCAAGTCTCGTGTTCAACCAAGACGCTCAGAATCTCACCACCATCCTCTCTGGTCAAAAAAAAGTCTAGAGACTCTTGGGCGCTTTTTTCTTTGGCCTGAGAAAGGCTTGGGAGAAAAGGCCGCAGCTTGATGTGACCACAAACATGTGGGTGGAAGCTGCGATGCGGGGTCCCCGCCTGATGTGTGAAGTTAGTGGTTATAAAGAAGCTCCTGACTGCTGACTCCTGATTTCGTTGACACGTCACCCAGGGAAAAGGGAAGGGCCCTGGGCAAGATTTCTGTTGTCCGATGTCCTGCTGCAGCACAGACAGAGCTCACTGTCCTCAGACATCGAGTGGGCCCCGCATGCCCTCCAGGGAGCGACCCCCAGGCCCCACACTCCAGGCTCCCAGCTTCCCCACGCAACCAGGACAGGCCCTGCTCAGTCACTTGCTGGGCAGCAGGTGGGGTGATGTAAGATGATC
This sequence comes from Grampus griseus, assembly GCF_964374135.1. Classification (NCBI taxonomy): domain Eukaryota; kingdom Metazoa; phylum Chordata; class Mammalia; order Artiodactyla; family Delphinidae; genus Grampus; species Grampus griseus. Next base: position 11,512,768 of record NC_139014.1, on the reverse strand, counting down.
CGGCCCAGAAGCCCCCGCTGGCCGCCCAGACGCTCCGCGAGGAGCCGTAACAGCGTTGTGGACCCAGCATGGGGCGGGCAGTGCTGTTAGCCTCACCTCACTGGCGAGGAAGCTGAGGTACAGAGTGGAGGGGACTTGCCTGAGGCGCCTGGCCCGACGCTGTCAGATCGGACACCCTAAGGGTCCTTGCAGGCACAGAAGGCTGTGCCCCGCTCCTCGCTGCTGTCCGGCGGCACGCGTAGATGCGCCTTAGTGGCAAGGCTCCTCACCCTGCTCGCTGGAAGCTCACCCCTCCCTGTCACTCTTGTTCCCAGTGGAGACAATCCTGGGCCTCACGGGCGCCACGATGGGAAGCCTCATCTGCTTCATCTGCCCGGCGCTGATCTACAAGAAGATCCACAAGAACTCCCTCTCTTCCCAGGTGCGTGCTGCACGGCGCTCTCAGCCCCACTCAGGGCGGGTCTGGGTCGGGGAGAGCAGGAGGCGGTGTTCTCTGAAGTTCCTGTGAACTCGTTGTGTTTCTTAGCACAAAATGATCGTGGTCCTGTAGGTCTGAGAAACGTGGGGTTAAGGCAAGGTGAGCAGCCTTGCACCGCAGGGCCGCCGAGCCGAGCTGCTGACCACGCTTATCTGAGCATTGAGTGCTGAACCGCTTTCCCCCGCCTCTGTACAGTGACCGGATTATCTGTGTGTGCCACACGCTCACGTCCCCGTCTCCATCCCCTACTGAGGACATCCACACTGTCTCGCTGGGGACTGTCTTGTTGGTGTCACCTCTCCAGTCTTTCACTGTTACAGACAATGCCAGGGTGACTATCTGTGCCCACGAGCATTTCTGTATATTTGAGAAAGTACCTATAGGAAGCTCTCTGGGCCCCGGGATCCCTATGTCAGGAGTGGGAGCTTTCCCCCAAGGGCCCGTGTGCAGGTTAGCAGCCAAGCTCTGCCTCTCCCCTCCGTCAGCCCGAGGATGGTGGCAGGTCTCGGGTGCTCTGGAGTGAAGGTGAGCATTTCTCTTTCCATGAACTGTCCGTGCTTTTTGCTCACCTTTAATGGAGTTGTTGAGCTTTTTCTTATCGGTTGATTTTGGTAAATTTTTTAGGAGCGTAGTATACATATGGCAAAACACATAATTCTCAGGTACAGCTTGATACATGTCGGCTAAGTTCCATACCTGGAACCACCTCCAGGCCAGATACAGAACATTCCAGCACTTGAAGCTTCCCTGGGGCGCCCCACAGTCTTTCCTCCACTAAGGTTACTGCCTGTCTGTCTTCTAACATTTTGGAATAATTTTACCTGCCTTTCAAGTTAGTACAAATGGAGTCTCACAGGAAGTGTCGGCGTGTGTCTAGCCTCCTTACTCAGCATCATGCCTGAGTTCCTCTGCGTTACTGCCAGGGTGGCCAGGGGTGGTTTGCCCGTCTTCCCTGCCATGTGATTCTCCACTGTAGGAATCTACAGTCACCCAGAGCAGGGTGTCCTGGACGGGCCGTTCTGCACGTCTCTCCTGGTGCAGCGTGTGTGCACTTTTGTTCGTTATTCACCTAGGTGCGGAATTGTTGGGTCCTGAGGTTATGTCTGTCCAATTTTAGTAGATTTTGCCAGACTTTTTCCAGCTTTCCAAAGTGGTCCTCAGGCACCATATTGGAATTTTAGTTGCTTTAACATCTACTGTCCCTTTGTTAGATTCTAGCCCTTCCGATGGACGTGTAGCAGTACCTCATTTGGGTTTTAATTTGCAATTTCCAGATGACTGTTGAGCACCTTTTCATACTCTTGTTAGCCGTGTGGGTGTCTTCTTTGTGAACGCCTTTCAAGTCTTGCCCATTTTTTAACTATTGGGTTATTTTTTTCTTATTGATTTGTAGAGGTTTGTAAAAGATTCTAGATATAAGACTTTTTTCAGAAGTATATATTACAAATGTTTTGTCTCATTCTTGGCTGCCTTTTCACTTTCTAAATGACACCTTCTGATCAACAGATGTTCGTAATTTCAGTGTAGTTCAGTTTTTTGAGTTTTTCTTTTGCTGTGTGCTTTTTATGTACTACTTAGGAAATTTGCTTATCCCCAGGTCCTGAAGACAGTCTACTCTGTCATACTGTAGAAGCCTTGTATTTTCTCTTTCACATTTAGATCTACTTTCCATCTGGAACGCTTGGTGTGTGGCAGGGGTCAGGGGTTGTGTTCTGTGTGACTCTCCAGTTGAGCAGCAACCCCTTGCCCCAGCGTTGCTGGGCACCGTTGTCATCAGTCACCTGTGTACGTGTGAGGCTGGGAACTCCCATCCACTGGTCTGTCGGTCTCTCCCACACTAGCGCTACACTGTGTTGGTTGCTAAGGTTTTGTAGGGAGTTTTGATGCTGGCTGCTTTAAAGATGGCCTTTTCTATTGTTGGCTGTTTGCATTTCCAACTCAATTTTATTTTTTTTAATTTTTAAAATTTTTTGACTGCACCATGCAGCATGTGGGATCTTAGTTCCCCGACCAGGGATGGAGCCCGTGCCCTCTGCAGTGAAAGTGCAGAGTCTTAACCGCTGGACCGCCAGGGACGTCCCCCAAGTCAGTTTTAGAAGTGGCTTCTCAGCTGTTGGCATTTGACTGGGATTGCATCAAACTATAGATTGAAGACTTGACATCATCATTTTGCAGTTTTTCCTAATTTCCATCCTTCTTTCTTTTTTTTTGTTTTTTTATTGTGATACGCGGGCCTCTCACTGTTGTGGCCTCTCCCGTTGCGGAGCACAGGCTCCGTACGCGCAGGCTCCGCGGCCATGGCTCACGGGCCCAGCCGCTCGGCGGCATGTGGGATCTTCCCGGACCGGGGCACGAACCCGTGTCCCCTGCATCGGCAGGTGGACTCTCAACCACTGCGCCACCAGGGAAGCCCCATCCTTATTTCTTATTTCACCACTGGCTTCTTTATTTATTTATGTATTTTTAATGCTAATAATATAAAATTTTAACTTTTTCTCTAACAGCAAAATCGCAAACAGAAAAAACACTGTAACGAGTTATGAGAGAGACCACAGAAAAAAGGGAAAACATTCTAGTACTTTTAATGGTACTGTTTACCTGATTTTTGGATAAAAGGCCACACATCTTCATTTTGCACTGGGTCCTACATATTAGGTTATATTAGCTCTGCTCCTGACTGCTGTGCTCCTCCTGAGGCAGATCTCAAACCTTTCCTTATCGGAACCCCCTTCTGTCTACAGCCCTTTGGGGACTCCAGCTGATTGTCGCCAGTAGCTTCTTTAGATTTCCAAACTTTGGGGGATTCTCCAGGACTCTCTTTTATTTCGAGCACAGTCCCAGTGTGATTCGAGAACACAAGCTGAAGAACTTCAGTCCTCTGACATTTCTTGGGGCCCAGCAGATGGTCTATTCTGATGGCTGTTTAGCTGTCTGTAGAGTCTGCAGTTGTTGGATGCAGTATGCATCCAACATGTGGTTGAGTTGAGTTTAGTAACTGTGATTTTTAGACTTTACATATTCTTACTGATTTTTTAATCTTCTTGTGTATCACTTATGAAAAAGGTATGACAGTTCCCACTTTAAGTATAGGCTTATTTGTCTTGTTATATCAATTTTTGCTTTTTGTTTTGAAGCTATGTTATTAGGAGCATACAGTTTTAAAATGGCTATATCTTATTAAACTGACCCTTTTGGTTGTGAAATGTCCCTTTTTATCTTTGGAAATGCTTCTCTCCTTATAGGCAGCCCTGTCTGAACAGTGTAGCTAATCCAGCTTTATTTGGGGTTTATATTTGCACAATATTGTTTTTATTATCCTTTCTCTTTTGATCTCTCTATGCCTTTATATTTAAGGTATGTCTCGGGTAAGAGCATTTAGTTGGCTTTTGTTTTGTTTTGTTTTGATCCATCCTGATAATAGGAGTATTTAAGACTATTTACAGTTAATAAAATTACTGATTTGGGGGGATTAAAGCTTCCGTCTTACTCTTTGTTTTCTATTTGTCCCATATGTTCTTTTTTCTGTTTCTTTTTTGCTTGCTGCCTTTTGGATAAATCAAGCATTTTAGGTATTTATTGTCTGTTCTTCCATTAGCTGCTGTACGTTTCTGTTCTACTAGTGGTTATACGAGGCAGTTTAATGTGAATGCTCGGCTTATTAGAGTTGACCATAAGTTAGTTTTTTTTGACTGTTTCCCAGATGAGGCAACTATCCAATGATATTTTAACTCCATTTACCTTCCTCTGGCCTTCGGTGCTGTTGTTTTTATGTATTTTAATTTTACATATATTTTAAACACCACAAGACATCATTATTATTGTTCAAATAGTCAGTTTGTTTATATTGATCCTTTGCACCCTCTTGGTTTTCTGGGGCCTGGTCCTGTCCCCTGACATGCTTGGTACTTTGTGTAGGTGTATGTGAGAAATCGTGGAGGCTCTGGATGATGTTGTCCTCTGTCCAGCAGATGGAGAGGATGGGCAGAAGGCCTGTGTCCACTTGAGGCCAATCTGTTTCAGGTTTGCCCTCACCCCTAGAGTGGAGCCCTTCCTGAGTCTCAGTGCAGTCCCCCGCAGATTGCTAACTTATCTGCTTAGCTTTCATCCTCTTGGCAACTGCTCTCTGCACAACTCTGCCCAGCTGGTGGCTGGCACGTGCCTCAGGGGAGAACTGAACACAGAACGTGGGTGCATCCTTGGAGTGTTCCTCTTCTCCAGGATTGTAGCCGCTCCGGTTCTGGCTGCCGGGGAGCCCTCACTTCTAATGCCTGGGGCCCAGTCTGTGTGTCTGCAGGCTCCAGGGCTGTTCAGCACTGCTGACTGGGAAAAGCCTGGCCTGGTGGCCCCTCGGTGCTTATCTGTTCTCTGGAGTCTCTCACCCTTCAAGTCTTAGCTGCTGAGGTTGTTCACCAGTCTTCAATTGGGGATTTTGGTGAGTTTTAGGAACTCCTTATAATATGAGGAAATTGGCCCATTGCCTGCCAAATTGCAAATGTTTTTCCCAGTTTGTGAAGTACCAGTGTTTTAGTCTATCAGACTCTTTGTAGGAGAGAAAAAAGTCATTGTTAAAATGACCCTTCCACTTCAGTATTATTTTAAGGAATTCTTCCCTCAGTTCTTTCAGTAATTCCATGATTTCATTTTTCCATTTAAATCTTTGACCCATCGGCATTCTATTTTGGTGTAAGAAACAAAGTAGGTATCCTCAGTTTTTCTAGATGGCTTTCTAGTTGTCAGAACACTGTTCGTCCATCAGTGATATGAAATGTTACTGCTCCTGTATATTAAGTTCTTGTATGTATTTGGGCTCATTTGGGACTTGTATTTTAATTTCCTGGATGTCCCGTCCAGTGACGTGGCCGTCCACGCTGTTTTAATTACCCGGCCTTGTGATGGTGCTCCCTTGTTGTGTGGCTCTGAAAACGTTTGAATTCTAATCTCTTTTCTTTCATTAATGACGTTTCTGGATGTTCTTGCTTGCTTACTTTTTTTTTTTTTTTGGCTGCGCCATGTGGCTTGCGGGATCTTAGTTCCCCAAACAGGGATTGAACCCAGGTCACGGCAGTGAAAGCCCGGAATCCTAACCACTAGGCCACCAGGGAACTCCCTGTTTACTTTCTGTGTGAATGTTCCAGTCAGCTGATCTGACTCTTAACAAAAATAAATCCACCTTTTTGGTTTTGGTCTAATTGGAATTCGTTGAAGCTGTAGATAACTTTGGAGAGAATCATTCCCTTGATGCTCTGGCTAATCTGCAGAGTGTATTTGTGAGCCTCCCAGTGTGATAATGGGGTGTGGCGTTCAGTCGTCACAGCTGCACTCAGCCCCCCTTCCCCGTCTCCGTCTGCTGCACCAGCATCCCTCTGCTACATGTGCCTGTGATACTGGGACCTCTCCTTCCTCTGGCTTTCCTGATTGTTTGTACGTAGGGAGACTATAGATTCTCATATATTAACTTTTTTTACCTTCTGACCTTACAGCATCTTTTGTTAATTTCACCTCCCCCTTTCCAGTTGTTTCTCTCTCATCTGTGTCGTCCTACACCTCTCGCCGTGGCGCTGGCGGGGGCGCGGGGGGGGGCAGCTAGTCATCTTCCCAACTCAGCTGGGACAGCTTCCAGTGTTGAACTGTCGAGCGTAATGCTGGTTTTGGCTTCATGTACAGAAATGAACATGCGCATTCAAACGCCCCCACGTGTCTGTAGACGTGAACACATGCAGAATCGCGTTAAAGAGACGTCTATCTGTGCCTGTGTTACTATGGATTTTTAAAACTGGAAAGCATATTAAATTATATTAACTACTTTCGGACTACGTGCACAGAAGATGGAAAGTTTCCCCTTTGGACTTAGTGTCTTGGTGAGGTACATCGCAGATCAGTCGTAGAATCGACCATCTGACTGTGGCATACCGTTTATATGCCCTGCTGTTTTATTTCCCACGGAGTTTTCATGTTTTGAGGAAAATGAACCTTGCAAGGGGCATGCTCAGAAATGTGGCTGGTTGAGAGACCGCCTGCCGATGCAGGGGATACGGGTTCATGCCCCGGTCCGGGAGGATCCCACATGCCGCCGAGCAGCTGGGCCTGTGAGCCATGGACGCTGAGCCTGCGCGTCCGGAGCCTGTGCTCCGCAACGGGAGAGGCCACAACAGTGAGAGGCCCGCGTACCGCAAAAAAAAAAAAAGAAATGTGGCTGGAGTCTGGTGTGCAGACCTAGGGCCCGGAGGGTACCCGCTTGGAGTGTGTCCCTCCTGTCCTGGGAGCCCCGGCTGCTGCTCCCTAGGATGGCACAGACCTGGCGTTAGCCCGAGTCTACTTGCCCCAGATGCCTGAGCGCTGCTGGCACAGAGGTGCTTGTTACTGGCCCCGGACCTTGGGAAGAGCCAGGGAAGGTAGGGGGCACGGGTGATGGGCCCATCATAGCTGTGCCGGAGAAAAGCATAAAAGAGTATTCTGAGAAACGTCCTCAGAAGAATAAGCAGGGACCGCGAAAACACAGTTGGCCCCTAGCAAATCGAAAAGAACCTTATCTGTCATCACTAGTTCATCCTTTATCTTGAAAATTCGAGAACTCAGAGGGTCTCTCCAGTGGGGCTGAGGCGGAAGGGGTGGGTTTCACCGTCCGGAGTTGATGCTGCGGCCGGGAGCCGGCAGGGGTAGCAGGGCCACCTGGGACTCACGAGAGGCAGTGGAGCCCTGAGCCAGAGCGGCACCAGCCTCCATAGCTGTCCTTGTGTGGAGCACTGGGGAGCATCCGCAGGGAGGGCCAGAAGGCGCCGCTGTGCTCCTGAGACAGGGACACAAACGCGCACCAGGACCTGTTGGACCCCACCCAGGCTGTGACGCCCTGGCCTCTGGGCTAGGATGCCTGCCATGCCCTGATCACACTGCCCTGAAGACCCAAATTGGGGTGCACGGGGCGGGCTCCGGAGCCCCTGCCTCGAGGTGGTTTCGTTTGAACGTGTACATCTTCAGTCTCATATGTGAGCAGTGAAAGGGGACACCTTCTTCCCAGCCAGGGCTTGTCTCTGGTTCTGAGTCGGGGACCCCAGCAGATTGGGAGCCTTGGGGTGTCGCATCGCACATGGTCCCCAGGCCAAGCCCCTGGTTTTGCCGTATGTACCTGGGCTGAGACGTCAGGATGTGTTTGTGTTTCTCCTGGCGGCTCTGCAACTGGTTAAGAAGAACAGAAGTCAGGGCTGCGTGATCAGACGTCTGGTGCACCCGGCTCGCTCACCAACCTTGTCCCGTTTCAAAGCAGCTCTGGATTTGCAGGAAGTTGTACCTGGAAGACGGGTTCTGCAGGCACAGGTGCCCTCCTGTCCCCGTCTTGAGGCCATGACAGCCCTGTACCCCAGCTGGCTCCCCCGTGTTCCCCATCATTCCATCACTGCTGGCTGGTGCGGTACAGACCTCAGCTGTGGCCCCTTCTTCTGGGAGCAGCATCTCTTCCTTATCAGGACTTTGGGGGAACTGATGACTGTCCCTGTTCACACATGTGCGGCATCAGCCTCCCAAACTTCATGGCAGAGCGGCAACCTGGGAGCTCTGGCCTCTTGTGACCCTGGGGCCTCATGGACGCCTCAGGCCTTTGGTGGGGTAGTGGTGGGGGTCTGTGGTCAGTGCATACTTGTCATGGCTGCCCCAGGGAGTTGGCCAACACCTGTGCCCTTTCCAAAGTCTGGCCCACCTGGAGCTCCTGACACTGCCCTGGGGGCCTTGTGCCCACCGTGGCTCTGGCTGACTCTTGCCTCCCCACACATGCCTGCTTGCAAACTGTGATCTGGTCACTGCATCAGCATCACCCGTGGACCTAGATTCCCTTGGTGTGAGGCATGGCCCTCCCACGTCCTCACTGACGCCAGCCTGCCATTAATCCTCTGCTCCCCTCAAGCTGGGGTGGCTTTGGCTTCCCTGCCTGGAGGTTTCTGCGGACCTGTGGCATTTCTTCAAAGCAAAGGGTGAGAGTGGAGAGCTGGGACTGTGACCAGTTACAAAGGCTCTGGCAGGGCCAGCAGGCTGCTCATGCTCAGACAGTGGTCAGCTGGCAAGTACCCCGCAAAGCCCAGGGCAGCTTGAGAGCCAGGTGTGTCAGGGGACGAGGGGGGGTCTCGGCGAAGGGTGGGGTGGAGACTGCCGCCGGGTGGGGGAGCGTAGGTGGGGTATCTTCTTGGACAGGGTGGAGCCAGGGAACACACTTGGCTAGTGGGCTCGTGGGATGTCTGGGCCGGGGGCAGTGGCAGGTGTGTGTGTGACGCCAGGCGGAGCTTCCTGGCTCTGTGCAGGCTTTTCTTCGTAAATTGAATTTAAGTTGATGCTTTCTTGGTCTTTTTTTGGGAAGCTTGCTGTCTCCCAGCATTGATGGAGTTAACGTTTTTTATTTTGTGCGCAATTTGTTTCTTTAAGGCCAGAAAGCCAAGGGTTGAAATAAATCATTCAAAGCCAGGGATGAAATGTTGCCTTTGGCTTGTCCGTCTCCCGTGGAATGTTCAGTGATGTCCCCGTAAAAAAACCCAACAAAAAACAACCAAGCAGATGTCTTCATCTCTGTGTCAAAACCATTTTAGGGGCTGTCCAGATCAGGGCCTGGAGGGGAATGGGGTTCTGCTGGTGAAGCCCAGACTCATTGGGATCCCCACCTGGCGCTGTCCTGGGGGCCCTTCTGGAGCTGTCATCCCCCCCTCTGGCCGGCCACGCAGGCAGAACCACTTTGGCCGTTTGAGTATTTCAGGACTCTCACTCGGTCTTGTCCTCATCCTGTCAGTGCTACGGGGTCCAAGTCGGGACGTGAAGTTCTTTTTGTTGTTTCTCTGGAGAAATGCGAGATGCAAGGGATTTAAAGTTTCTTTTAAATTTTTTAAAACTACTTTGGTCGCCTCTGGATACCATTGCTCTTTGAATCTTCCCTTCATGGCGAGTGGGTATAACATGCTACTCTTTGAGCACACAGCTGAAGCTGGGAATCCACACATTTTTAAGAAAATAACTTGGGGTGGGGGGCGAGAGTCAGGAGCTCTTGACCCCAAGCTGCGTACAGTCTTCTGATGCTGCTCAGACCCCAGGGGCTCAAATCCAACAATGTCCCCATGTGCACCTGACTAAGGCCGGCCGGTGGTCAGTGCCGGAGGGGCCTCTCAAGTCCATGGTACTGACCAGGCCTCCCTGAACCATGGCTGATCCCGGAGCACGGCCAGCATTTTGCTTCCATGAGCCCTGAACCAGCTCAGTGTTTTCAGAGTGGCAGCGGTTGAAACAGACTTTCTCCCCAAGGTTCTCCTCATTTGCTGGACCCACCTTCAGGAGCACAGGTCCTTTCTTCCTGCACAAAATCTTTCTTCTCTAATTGTGTTGGGCCTGGGAAAGTCTCAGCGGTTCTTTTGAACAGATATATTTCAAAGAGTCAATGTGCCTTTCGGAAAAGGTTTGAGTTCTGACTCTGAGAGCACGTGGAGGTGGGTGGTGGGGCCCCCTGGCTCTTCAGGCAGGCCGCCTTGTGGTCCTCTCTGCGGCACCAGGAGTTACGGCTCCTTGGGCAGAGCTGCATGGGCTGGACCTGGCTGGGAAGGGCAGAACAAGCAGTGTCCACTGCTGTGGCAGCAGAAGTAACATGGAGAGTGTCGGCCCAACGTGTACAGGAGCTGCAGGGGAGACAGTTACACAACGTGGGGTTCGTGTACTGAGTCACCGAGGGCAGCACTTATGATCAGCCTGGGGGCCACAACAGGAGGGACCGGGTGGGGATGAGGCCCCTCGGCGAGCAGTAGTGCCTTCAGCTCGGCTCGCTGGGCAGCACCGATGGGCACCGACGGCCAGAGGGGGCGAGGAGCCACCTCCTTCCCAGCCGTCTCCCCGGCTGTGCCCTGCAGCTGCAGGTGTGTCTGGCTTGCTGGGTGATGTTGGGGATAGGTCATTTGTAGCCGGGCACCCAGTGGTCTGGGCCCTCTACTGGGTGAGGGGGTGGGATAAGCAAGGGCCCCCTTCAGGTTAGGCAGATGCCCCAAGATTCTTGCTCTCCTGGCCAGAACCATCAAGGGACCCAATCTCTGCAGCATTAGGCATGGGGAGGCGTGGCTGCTGGGTTCTCCAGGGTGCCTGGCCGGTGGGCTTGGGTCTCTCCAGCCAGCAGGCCCCTCCATGTCATACTTGCTGCCCCTGCTGTCTTCAGGCTCCCTCACGGCACCCCTGCCACCCCACCGGCCCCATCACCAGTGTGGCTCCTGCAGATGTGGCCCATGATTCGGTCACGCTGATCAGTTAGTGACCATCATCTAGTGGTCAGTGTGGTTGGGGCCTCTGTGGGCTGTGCCCCACCCCCCAAGAAGGGCAGGGGCATAGGGACTGCATGACCCCTTTAGCTCTTGGGGTCTTTGTCTTGTCCAGGTGGTGCTCTGGGTCGGCCTGGGCATCCTGGTGGTCAGCACACACACCACCCTGTCCGTGAGCCAGGAGGCCCCTGTGGACTTGGCAAAGGAAGCCCCAGGCAGCAGACTTGGAGAGGCTGAGGGCGCGATGAAGGCAGAGGCAGCCCAGCTCCCAGGTACGCGGCTCCCAGGTACGCGGCTCTCAGGTATGCACACAGGCCTGCAGCCTTCTTGGGGACACCCCAGCAGCGTCATCTTGGGGTCACGGGGACCCAGGTGGCACTTCCCAGGCTGTCTCACCTGCCCAGTTGCCTCCATCCTGTTTGGGTGATGGAGGGGGTGGGGGGCCTCCAGGGGGCTGGCGGGTGCGGCCACCTGCGTGCAGCGGACAGACAGATGGCAGGCAGCCGGGCCAAGATCTGAGCACCCCGTTCAGAGCGCTAACAGGTGAGTAAACTTGGGGGTGTCGTTCACGTTTGCCTGTTTTGTTTTGAGGGTGTAAATTTTAAGCTAGGTTTTCCTGGACAAAGTCAGTTATGCCCCTCAGCTTTGTTTCGTGTTTCACTTTATGTATTACTTGTTGACCTGCCCGTTGATAGAGGGATGAGCCACACTCCCTCATGAGCTGCAGGCCTGCCTTGGAAGGCCCCCCAGTGCAGTGGCCCCATCGCCCATATGTGGCAGGGCCCATGGGGTGCAGGGTGGTTTCTAAGTGCGGCTTTCTGGGGTACAGCAGGAGCTCCGTTGCGTCTGGGGGGATTGGGAGAGAAGAGGTGTCTTGGAGCCTGTGGCCTTCCCAGGCCTTAGATGGGAGGGGTGCGGGGAGGGCTCCCTCCATCTGGCCTCTCGCCTTCTAGGAGCTCCGAGCGGCATCAGGTTCGGGTACTGGTCGGTGGTGCTGTCTATGATGACGTTCATTCCAGGGGCTTCTGCCCTGACAAGGGCTGGGTTTTGTGTATTCATACTAATGGTGTGCGCGTGTCTGCTTACCTTCCCTGCAAAGAAACCCCTGGCTTGGATTGAGATTCCCCAGGCTGCCTGCCTGGCATTCCCCTCTGGGGGAGCAGTGCTGGTTGCTGGTGGATTCCAGGTCCCTTTGAGTGGTGATGGCTAAGAAGCCCAGAGGAGCCCTGGTCTCCTCAGCTACTGTGATTGACAAAAGGAAAGGTCCCAAGGGCTGTCCAGGGAGGCAAGCGTGCTGGGTGCTTGCAGGGCTGGGCTACCCGCAGTTGGAGGTATGGGGCTCTTGGATGTGTTGCTGTCTCTGTTCCAGCCTTACCTCCCTGTGCTCAGAAAGGCCCTGCAGTGCCAGCACCCCACACCAACTTCCTGCAGAACAGTCTATCCTGGGGCTCTTTTGGGGGAGCTCTGAGCCCAGAGTAGCTGGGCATGCTCTCCTCTGCCTTCCTGGGATGGCGAGAGCCGGCTAGAAGACTCTCCCTTTGGGGGTCCCCTGCAGAGAGGACCCCTGGGAATAGCGGGGCTCAGCAGAGAAGTTAATCAGAGTGGTCAGAAGCTGCCTGGGGGACTTGCCTGGTGGTCCAGTGGTTAAGACTCCTCGCTCCCAATGCAGGGGACCCAGGTTCGATCCCTGGTCAGGGAACTAGATCCCTCATGCTGCAACTAAAAGACCCTACATGCCACAACTAAAGATCCCACATGTCACAACTAAAAGATCCCTCATGCCGCAACGAAGATCCCGCATGCAGCAACAAAGATCCCGCATGCCACAACTAAGACCTGGCGCAGCCAAATAAATAAATAAATATTCAAAAATAAAGAAGAGGGCTTCCCTGGTGGCACAGTGGTTAAGAATCCGCCTGCCAATGCAGGGGACACGAGCTTGCGCCCTGATCCGGGAAGATCCCACATGCTGCGGAGCAACTAAGCCCGTGTGCCACAACTACTGAGCCTGCGCTCTAGAGCCTGTGCTTCAGAACAAGAGAAGCCACCCCAATGAGAAGCCCGCGCACCGCAGCAAAGAGTAGCCCCTGCTTGCCACAACTAGAGAAAGCCCACATGCAGCAACGAAGACCCAATTCCGCCAAAAATAAATAAATAAAATAAATAAATTTATAAAAATTAAAATAATAAGCTGCCTGGGCATCCCACAGCAAGTTGCATGGATTCAGTACTTTGGATGGGAAAAAAGCCTCCTTGAAGAGGGAGATAGGTGTTGCTCCTCCACCCCTGTTGACAGCCCCACTGGGTCCCTCACTCTCGGGTGTCCTGGCCCTATGTGCTTTAAGGGCACCTCCAGCAGAACTAGACTCGGACACCAGTTTCGCATCTCAGCTGGCTGTGGGCCCGCCCAGTAGGGCTTCTCGGCATCAGTTGACATAGTCGGCACTGGGCTACCCGTCCCCACGGCGCTGTGCAGCCTCCAGCCCACGGCCTGCACGAGCAGCTGCATCCTGTCGTGGAGGCAGGCCCCCGGCTCACCTGGAGCTGCCGCGGCCACATCTGGTTTCCATTTCTTCCACGAGTCTGTAACAAACACATGGCCTCTCTTGGAACCACATGCCGTTTGTTTAACTCAGTCTCCGTGTTTCTTGCCCCCGGCCTCCCCGTCATTGATGGGTTGCCTCGTTGAAGCAGAGCTGGGCCCGTGGGGCCTTGGCCACGTGCCCTGCAGACGTCTGCCCATCAGCGTGTGAGGTGGGTTTACTGGCCTCTTAGATGTCGAAGAGGCCAAAATGGTATGAACTTTCCTTAGAGCCCGAGCTGGCCTTAGGACTGGGGGAATCCTGCTCTCCTGGGGACATGCGGGACTGGCCACCCCCAGCCTGTCACTCTTAGCAAGTGCAGAGCCCAGGACGCACCTGGTGTGGACAGAAGAGGTGGCCGAGCCCTTTAGGAAAGGCTACGAGGCTGCTCACCTGAGGCTCATGGCCTGCTCAAGGCTCTGGCGGGTGGGTTCAGAGTTGGTGATACTCTCAGCTCCTCCTTTGAATGTGGTCTTGTCCCCTTTCTTCCTCTCCCGCCCAGCCTGCAGCTTCTCTTGGTGTTTGGGGGCCGCCTTGGCCACACCCATTACACAACTCATCCCTTTCCCCATCAGGGACACGGCCCGGCTTCTGCTGGATGGGGAAGAAGAGGAAGGGCCAGGACGGGGCCTGTGGGCAGCAATCCGTTCGTGTGGGGACACAGGTGACCTGAGCGGGAGCTTGCCCCCCACAAGCTCCTACCTAATTGTTCTTCCGAGGATGTGTCCCTTGTGCTGCCGCGCCAGCTGCCGGTGCATGCAGACAGGAAAGCGTCCAAACTCCTGTGACAGATGCCGGCATGCCCACGGGGAGGCCCGGCTCCACGCCTGCCTTCTCTCCTTGGTCCCCCACAGCTCTCCTTGTGCCCTGCAGAGAAGGGGCTATTAACACCGCTCTGCCGAGTGACTTCAGTTTTTCTGCCCGTTTGTCAGGACAAGGCTGTGAGCTTATTTCACCGGTGCTAAGATAACCACGCCAGCCGCGGCTGAACCCAGAAGGACTCCTTGGGGGCGGGAGGGGTGCTGCCTCCCATGTCCAGCCCCGAGTGACCGGCCCATGCCCCCTCCACCTGCTGCCCGCGGGCAGACGTGCCTGTCTGCAGGAGAGCTGTGACGGTGAGCCAGATGGGGCCACCAGGCCACCTGGCTAGGACTTTGGGTCAGGGGACCATTGGGATTCCTGCACATTCAAAAGGGTGTCATAGTCAGCGTTTCTCTTGCTGCCTGCCGAGAAGAGTTGGGGGTAACAAGTAAAACCTTCTCAGGGCAGCAGCGAGGCGGGCACTTCGAAGGCTGTCAGGAAAGTTACTCAGGAGCAGCGTCTGGCCTTTTAAAGGAGCGTTGGTGGCTGCTCCTGCTCTCCGCATGGCCCTGGGGTCCCGTGTGTCTCCTGAACGTGGGGTTCCCCTCCAGTCAACAGGGACTCCATCTATGGGACTCAGGTGTGATTTTGAAAGTCACTTCATTTTTGTGCTTGGCAGTCAGAGAGGACTGCTTCCATCTTTACTGATCACAAGATACAGAAAGAGACGCCCCTGGACTCAGAATGGGGTCCTGCAGGGGAGAGTCGACAAAGAGGAGCCCCCAGCCCAGACCCTGTCTTGCAAGGTGGAACCAGCCTTGAAGGCAGATTCTCGTTGCCGTGGACAGGCCTACTCAGGACGTCGCACCTGCAACCTGACACACATACCCAGATTTTAGAACTGCAGGTGTCTATGGCCTTTGGTCCCCTGTCTCCCTAAGCCAGTTACAGAACCACCTGGCGCCTGCACTGGACATGGGAAGGAGAGTCTGATGGGTGACCGTCCATCGGCCTGTGTGTCTTGGGAGCTCCTGGCCAGAAGCACCATCAGGAGGGTCTGAGTGTGGGATGAGGCCGTGCATGTCGGGATACTCTACCGCCTGGCAGAATGAGGCAGGCATGGCGTATGTCTGTGTGGTTTCCACTTTGGGGAGCGGAGGCCATGACCTTGAGAATGAGAGGAGGCCCTTCCAGGCCGAGGCGCCCTCTGCTGGCCACCCTCTGCTGACCCACTGCCGCCTCCAGGAGGAGAAACGGTCCAGGGTCGGCCTGGCAGCCTTCGTCCTTCCCTGGGGTGATGACCGATGACCGCACGGGCGATTTCCTGTCTGTGCCACCGCGGGCGCCTCATTCCAGAGCCTAGCTGCAGGGCAGACGGAGTGTGGGCTGGTTTTCAGTTACTAATTAGGAAGTTCTGTGTTAGTTTTACTGTGGCCCAGAGGCATTGCTGGCAAACTGTCCTCATGAGGAGCTCAGTTCCTTTTAGGAAGCGCTATGTCCATTGCCAAGGACAGCTGTGAAGTGTCGGAGGCCCGGCCGCTGCAGGCAGGGTGGCTGCGCTGTGCACTCTGTGCCCCTTGCACACCTGAGTCTCCAGGTTGTTCCTTTGCCTGACGACCAACGGGTTTTGTTCCCTGCTGAGAACATGACTTGTTCTTATGACGTAATGGAGTGGTTTTCTGTTTTGTTGTGTTCTTCCTTCCCTTCCCGGCCCCCTTTCTTCACTTTGTGATCCGCTGGATAGACACCTCTTGATTTTGAGCACAGGGCTCTCTGCGGGCTGGGGATGGGGGTGTTAACTGTGGTGTGGCGAAGAGCCACATGCTTATTAGAATCAGCTGCTTGATGGAACTGTGGAGTCCCGAGTCTGGCTCCTGCCCAGCACGATCCCCCCTACAGTTTGGACACTAAACCTCAGCTGCTGAAGGTGCCCCCGGCCAGCATGGCAGGTCAGCCTGGTCCCTTCTCCTCCTTTGGGGGAGGGAGCAAGCCCACCTGAACAGGACTGTTGTGAATCCCCCCAGAGGCCCTTTCAGGATTCCGCCTCCCCTTTTGCAGGCAGCTTGTGCCCTGAAGGGGGAAACCAGTTGCTTTAGGCCTCTGGGATGAAATGATTCTTATTTATTTATTTATTTATTTATATTTTTGGCTGCGTTGGGTCTTCGTTGCTGTGTGCGGGCTTTCTTTAGCTGCCATGAGCGGGGACCACTTCGTTGCGGTGCGTGGGCTTCTCATTACAGTGGCTTCTCGTTGCGGAGCACAGGTTCTAGGTGCACAGGCTTCAGTAATTGTGGCTCGCGGGCTCTAGAGCGCAGGCTCAGTAGTTGTGGTGCACGAACTTAGTTGCTTCGCGGCATGTGGGATCTTCCCGGACCAGGGCTCAAACCCGTGTCCCCTGCATTGGCAGGCGGATTCTTAACCACTGCGCCACCAGGGAAGCCCCGAAACGATTCTTTTTACACGTGTTTTTTCCCCAGATAGTTTTTTAGTTTCTGCCACGTTTGCCTAACAGGTAGATAGTGGTTTTGTTAATGGAGAGAGTTTCCTAATAGGCTCCATTTTGGCCCAGTTCGGCGGGCCATCCTCGTGCACCTCTCCCCGAGGACCCGCGGTGACTGTGCAGGTGAGCTGTTGGACCTGCTGGAGGATGAGATGGCTTGTGGGATGCAGGCATGTGTGGGAGGCAAGAGGGTCCAGCTTTGTGGGCTACACCTCTTTCTCACCTTCCTTTTGATAGGAATTTTCACTTCTGCAGCAACAAGTTGACAGAATTGCAAATCAACCTCCCTCAGGCATTTTCCTTAAGCATCCCTCGTCCTCCCCTCCCCCCTTGGCCTACAGCAAGGGGTTGGTTGCGCTTGGGCAGGATGGCTGTCCCCAGGCCTCAAACGGTGGGTTCGTGCTGCCACCTGGTGGTGATGGCCAGGCTTATGCAGGATGTCGCTCTTCTGCACCCAGTTAGGTGTAAATTGTATTTTGACGTATTTTTGTTACGAACACACATGAAAAATGACAGGTTTCTATACTACTTAGCTGCTAATGATTGAACAGGAAATAATATAATTGCTTAGGCTCTGCCATTCGACTGGGAAATATGATTACAATCCAGGGAAAACTGCCCAGTTGCCGTGCTGATTGGCGGTGTGGCCATGTGGAAACACCGCTCAATTATCTGTGCCGTGCTTACAGGCCAGAATCCAATTGTGGACGTGGCCGAGGACAGCCGAGATAAGCCGAAGCTACCAAATGAGAAAGATGAGATGGAGCAGGCCCAGATTAAGGGCCCCGTGAATGTGCCCCCAAGGGAAGACGCCAAGGAGAAGCAGGAGGAGGCACAGCTGGATCGCCCTGGTCAAGGTGCTGTGACGGCCCGGGCGGGGGTTGGGGGGTGGTGTCCACGGGGGAGGGACCTCAGCTGGACATCAGCCACGTGGTTGGTCGGGAACGAACTCAGTTCACAGGCCTGGAGAGGGAAGGCCACCCTGGGAGGGAAGGCCAGGCCACCCCACCCACCCCACCCCCACCCACTCCCCCACCTCGGCCGTCTCCTTCCAGGAGTTGCAGTACCTCTGGGCGAGGCCCACCGCCATGAACCCCCAGTCCCTCACGACAAGGTGGTGGTGGACGAAGGTCAAGACCCAGAAGGACTGGAGAAGGAGCATCCGTCCAAACGTGTGGATGAAAGGGCCCTGGGGGGCAAGGGTCAGATGGTGCTACCACTGCTGGATTCAGAACGAGAGAGACCCAGACAGGACCAGGCTTTGGAGGCAGCGGGTGGTCTTCCTAAAGATCCCCAGAAGGTTCCAGAAGAAAATGGTCAGCCAGCCGTTGAGCCCCTGAAGGAGGACCTGGGGCTGGTCGACAGGGGTGCGCATCCAGGGCCCCAGGCAGTGCTCCCTGAGGGGCAGGACGTCCTGGTGGCAGGTGCAGGGGCCATAGCAGACGGTGCCCTGCTGCCCGGCCATGCCGTGGGGGCCATGGGCAAGCTGGTGGAGAAGAACGAGCACGGTGGGTGTGGGCTCCTTCCACGTGGGGCCTGGGAGAGGCTGCGGAGGGGGCAGAAGCTGACCGTCCTCACTTCTGTCCTACTGCCTGTCTTTTCTCGCAAGATTGGCACGTGCGTGCAGCAGCCCTTCTGCAGCTGTCGGGGGCTTGGCAGCTCTCCTGATCAATCTGTCACACGCTTGTTTGCCAGACCCGTAAACGTCAGGTGCTGAGCCAGTCCTGTGTGTCTGGGCACACACGGGGTGCCTGGGCACACACACGGGGGTGCGGCGGACGCCTGACCGGGTGGGTGGTGCATGGTTAAGTGCCATCTCAGAGCTGCTGAGGACGGTCCCTGCGTGTTAATTGGCGAAGGTAGTTAACACTGGCTCCCTGCCGCCAGCCTGTGACATGTTAAATATCTTTTATTACCTCCCTGGTACTCATCGGGTTGAGTATACACTGCCACAGGGGAGGGAGGGGGGACGTGGAGGGTGATTTTAGGAAACCTCTGCCTCCTTCTCTTGTCCCTTCTCTACGTTCTTCTGAGTCTCCTGCCAGCCTCCTGAGTTTTTGCCGTGTGTGCAGGTGGGAAGGCTCCCCTCCCGGAGGAGAAGCCAGGCCCAGGGGCAGTGCTGCAGGCAGAGCCTCGAGAGCAGAGGACCTTGGAGGGACAGGGCGGGGACCACGCCGGGGACCACGCCGGGGACCACGCGGGCAGCAAGCTGGAGGGTAAGGCCTTCACTTTCTCTCTGCATCCTCTGGGGGCCTGGAGACACCTGCCCCTTCCTTCCAGAAGCGGAGTGATGTAGGGAAGGAGCCACAGGTGCCCGTTGTCTTGGGGGCCTTTCCAGGGCCTCAGCCTCTACACTTGCCAGTTTCCTGCTGAGGAAAGATCTTAAATAGCTCCCGTGCCCACTAACAACCTTTTCTGCTCCTTTTTCACCTTCCTAGGAACGTTTTCTACCTCCTTTTCTCTCCCTTTTTAAAATAACCTTTCACTGTCACGTGACTTTCTGTTACCATTTGGATCTCATTTCAAAATAGATATGTTAATATTTCCAACAAGTCGGCCCAGTGTGGGGGCATTAGTGAGGGTGGGAGGGCTGGTGACTCACTGCTGTCTTAGCTCTCCCCCCAACCCTGTGGCAGCGGCTTCCACCCCTTCGTCTTAGCTGGGGCAGGGGTGGGGGAGGGGGGACATTTGTGTCCACCTGCAGTGAAGACCCAGCACCTGTCCCAAAGCAAAAGCTCGTCTTTTCTCTCCAGTGAACAAAACTTGCTCTGCATCCTCCTCCATACCTTCATGCCCATTTTGGGGTGCTCCCAGCTCTTGGCTTTTGACTACCCTCCTCGTGGGCCCACCTGGTTGGGCACTGCCCCTGCGCTAGAGGTGGTGGCGGCCGTCCCAGCGAATGATCACCCATCCTGGTTTCTTTGGTCCCCGCCCAATCTGAGTCGCTGCGGTGTCACCATATTTTGTAGCAGTGTCCACAGAACGGCCCCTGGGTGTTTCATTCTGTGCTCTGGGAGTCTTGATCTGTGCGTGGGGATGGCGGTACAGCAGACTTGGGTGGGTTCATGGGATGCTCGTGCCTTGCTGCCCCATGAGCTGCTTCCCAGCGGATCCTGCAGCCTCGGGATAGCTGGCCCAGAATACTGCGCAGGGATGCCAGCCGAGCCTCTGCACACCAAGGCTAGGAAGGCAGAGCCAAGGGTCCTGGGGTTTCCTGCAGCTCGGGAGCCGTGGGAATTCCGCATGTTACTTGGTTTCAGTCTGTTTACTGGTCCCGGTCCTTATAATCTGTTATGTAAGCCTGTTTGATTCTTTGGCTTTTTCTTTTCTGAAAAGAACTTTCATGGTTTCCTATTCTGCCTTTCTCCAAACGCCTCTCAATGGGACACGCACAGCTGAAATCAGAAAGATGGTGGCAGGTAGGAGTCGGGAGGAGCATCACAGTGAATGCGTCTGTGGGGGGTTTAAAGACGCGAGAGCAGATGGTGTGGGCCCCGCATCCAGTAGCGCCTCGCATGGGGCGCATGGGGCAGAGACCGGGAGCCACACACGGTCTGCCCCCCACCCTGGCTCAGCCACAGCCCCTCAGGTGGGGTCCCCCCGATGCCCCAGCCCACTCCCTTCTTGTACAGACACCCTGGTCCCTCTTAGCCCTGCTGGGGCTCCACTGCCACCGTAGGACAGCCAGGTGCAGCCTGTGAGCGCCTGGACTCCCCCAGAGACGGGGCGGGGCCTGTGTGTGACTTCCACCGTGTGCATGGCCTGGTATTAATGTGCTCTGCACGTATGTTAATATCCGTGCAGCTCTCATCCCATCCACGAGCCTGGTCCCCGTGGTCCTGGTGGGCCGGGCAGGAACCCAGAGCCACATGTGGGGCTCTGGCTGGGAGCTCACTTTGTCACCTGCACTCTGCTTCACGCCTGTCCCATGTTGCTTCTGGCTGGACATGGCACACTTCCCCCCTCCTCCAGCCTCAGTCCAGGGCTGGTCCTCCGAGGAGCCAGTGAGGCAGGGGGCCTGCTCCTCAGGAACCCTCCCTGGGGGCAGGCGGTATTGGCAGCACGTGGGACCATTAGGTGGTCATGAGCCACGGGCACCCAGGGTGACAGCATGGCCATGGCCAAGGGAGCTGGTCTAGAACCCTGTGGGATGGCACTGTGCACATCCCTTGTCTAAAGGGGGTGTGAGGAGCCACGAGCCAATCTACGGAACATGGGCTTTCTCAGGCAGGCATCTTGGTCACCTTAGGGTGTCTGGATGTGTGCCTGGTGGGGAGCAGGGGGCTGGAGCGCCTGGGCTGGCCGAGGGGCCTGTCCTCCCTGTGGTCGGCCTCAGCATGTTCTTCATGGGCCTGCCCGCCTGTACGTCCTGGCACCGGCCTCTGCAGGGGAGAAGCCATGGCAGTCCCTGACAGAAGGCCAAGCCCACTCTATTCTGGTGGGTCACAGATTGCCGTTGGGGAGGACACGTCAGCACATCTGCGTGTGCCCGGCACTCAGGGCCCTCGCTGGGTGTTAGCTCTCACCACTCACAAAATGTTCTTCTTTCTTTGGATTTGAGCTTCTACATCTGACAACCTGTACAGTTACATCATCTTTCAAAGCTTCCTGTCTAAAGACGGGAAGCTGTGTTGTAAAAGTTACTTAAACCCAGATTGCTGGCTGTAAAGAACTGACCCAGCGCTGAGGTGTTTGTAGTGCAGTGGGAGCTCTCCGCACCCAAGGTGTCCAGCCTTGGGGCCTCCTCTTGGTCCACAGTCTGTGGGGGGCCCTCCTACACACACCTGCTGCAGCCGGCCTGCCCCTAGCTCACCTGGCGCTCCTCCCGTGCCAGCTGCAGCCATCTTCCTGGGGGAGGTGGGGCCGGTGGGGGCACTGTCACAGCCCCCATCTCACTGAGGTCCCAGCTCTTGTCTCTGCTGAAGAGGAAGATGGTTCTGTTTGTTTTTAAAATACACACCTTGGAGGAAATTTTCTTAAAGCACCGATGTTCTTTCTTAGAGTAGTTCATAGTTCACGTCACCCAGCCCAGATCACCATCATTGTGGTTATGGCGCGTGACCTCTCTCTTGGCTCTCATAACCCCTGAGCCACTGTGGGAGTGAAGCAGTAGGAAGGGTGTCTGGTCGCTGGAGAGAGGCGATGGCTGTGCCCCAGGGTGGCCTGGGCGCCAGCTCAGCCGGGTGGAGAGGAACGCCCGGGGATGGTGTCCCGGGGGTGGTGTCCCGGGGACGGGCCCACAGGCCGCCTTGGCATTGCTGCATGCATCATGTCACCCTCTGCCCAGCAGAGCGCCTTTGCAGCCTTCAGGCTCTGACTGCGTGTGTTTTCCGAACTCCAGAAGCTGGCCGGGCGGAGATGCTGGACCATGCCGTTCTGTTGCAAGTGATTAAGGAACAGCAGGTGCAGCAGAAGCGCCTCCTGGACCAGCAGGAGAAGCTGCTTGCAGTGATCGAAGAGCAGCATAAGGAGATCCACCAGCAGAGGCAGGACGGCCAGGACGGCGAGGACGGCAAGTCCGGGGGAGGCGGCAGGGGGAGGGGGCCGGGCCTGCAGGGCAGGGGACAGTTGCTGCATCTGCTCGGGCAAGAGGGGTTGTCCCTTAGTGCACGAACGCCAGAGTCTCCGGGGGTCCCTGCGCGGTTGGGTCTGTGGCTCCATGCCTAGAGTCCTGCTGGGCAAATTTAAGCTGTGGTTTGTGTTTCTTGATTGCTGGCAAGCTGGGTTCTTTAGTCCCTGCATTGGTAGCTTCTGTTCATTTCTGTGGCTAAACCGGTGACTGACTTCATTTGCAGCGGACGTGCAGCCTGAGCTGGGGGTGGCCGGGCCCAGAGGTAAGGAGCAGGAGGCCCACGCCGTGGGGATGGCAGAGCGTCCCCCACCACAGCCTTTGGGAGCTGTGCTCGGTGCTCCTGGGCGTCCCCCCGCTCCTCCCCAGGGGCACAGCCAACACTCTGTGGAGAAGCCCGAGGGGGCCTTGGGTAGAGCCCCAGCTGCGCCTCCTGGCGGCGCTGACCTGCAGCCCCGGGCAGCCCAGGCTGAGCCGAGGGAAGGCCGGCGGGGCGCTGTGCCCGAGGGCGTGGACGCTGGCCTGCAGGAGCGGGTCCCTGTGCTGGACCCTGCCAGGGCACCCGGGAGCCCCGAGCAGCACGGCGCTGGAGGCGTCGCCCGGCAGAGTCGGAATGTTTTTGGTGGAGGCTTCCACGAAAGGAAGAAGTCTGGAAAGGACGAGGCAGCCGCTGGCACAGACGCTCAGGAGGCAGATGTGCTGGGGGCGGGGGCAGCAGCTGGGGGCCCTCAGGTAAAGTCCCAGCAAGCAAGCCAAGACCGGGCACCCGGAGGCCTGTCCAGCAGGTCGGGGGGAGCAGCCCCTCGGGCCCAAGCCGTGTTACATCAGCTGGAACAACAGGCTGTCTCTGCCGGAGGGCAGGGCGGGCAGCAGGGCGGTCATGAGGAGGTGAGGAAGGAGCACGTGCCCGCTCCCAGGGAGGACGCCGCCATCCAAGAGCCCGAGCAGAGGCTGGACCCTGAGCTCGGGCCCAAACCAGCCATGCTGGGGGATCAGAAGCCAGACAATGCCAAACCCAACCGGGACCTGAAAGTCCAGGCCGGCTCTGACCTTCGGAGGAGACGGCGGGACGTGGCTCCTCGTGCAGAGGCGGGGCCAGCCCCAAAGGACAGGGTCATCATCAGCTTCAACCCCCTGCCTGACGTGCAGGTCAGTGACCTCCGCAGCGCCCTGGAGACCCAGCTGCACCAGGCCGCGGGGGGCGCCCTGCGAGTGGTCCCAGGCCGACAGATCAAACAGCTGCTCGGGGCCCTGGAGGAGCCCTGAGCCCCGTTAAGGCCACAGTGCTCCCTGTCAGCCGGCGAACCTGGACCACGGTGGGCGCGAAGTCCTGGAAGTCAGGCCCAGGGTGGAGTGTGACAGCTCTCCAGCTGCACCCTGCTTCCAAACCAGCTTTGCCATCCCTCTCTCCTCTTACACTTCCCGCTGACTCAGCTCCCTGAGGCCACCGGGAGAAAAAGTGGCCTCAAGAAGAAATAGCCGCTTGCTGAGACCCAGGAAACGTGACTGGCCACCAGCCACACGGCTATTGTTACCCTGAACTTTCTTTATTGATGTTCTCTGTGAGTGTCATACAAAACCTAAGGAAATGCTTCTGCCTTCACCCTTCTTCACAGCAAATGCTGCTTCAAATCTCAGAGGCTGGGCAGGCCTGTGAGTCCAACTGCTTCTGCCCTAGAGCTCTGCTCTGCATACTCTGGTCTCCCAGTCGAGTGGTTGTGAGATTTAAAAAGTAAAACACACCGCTGACATCTGGTTAGTGCGGTTGGTGTGGAGGTGAATCACCCAGAGGACCCCGTACCACAGACATAAGCCATGACCGTCAAACCCCACAGTGACACGTGCTCGGAGCCTCAGCTGGGTGCCAGACCCGCAGGTGTCGGGGGTGGGAGTACACAGCCAGCAGAGGCTGCTTCTCACTTCTTCCGGGGCAGCTTCTCCCGAGTCTGCACCTCTGGCACCTGCTCATCTGTTGAGAGGGCTGTGGTTTGAGAGGGTTGTGGTTTCGTGCTGTACTTTGTTCTCAAGGGGCAGAAAGGCCGATGGTCACGCCCGACCCCTGAGGCTGGTCAGCAGGTGACCCGGCAAGTATGCCAGGCCGTCCCGCTGCAAGCCCGGGGCCTTCACCTGCTTTGTGCTGTGTGTGCCTCGCTGCCCTCTGGGGCTAGGGGCAGCTCCAGACCCTGCCCCGAGGGGTCCATGAGTGGGCCACTTACTGACCACTGGCCAGGGGTGCCCAGGGCATGTGGCAGCTCCAGCCTCGGCCTCAGGTCACACTCTTCCCCTGCGCCTTCTGAAATTTCTGTGTCATCTTGAAGACTAGAAATGAGTAATAAAAGGAGTGGAATCTTCTGGAGGCCAAGCTGATTCCCCATGAACCCCGGGCACTGCTCACATAGAGGGAAGCTCTGTGAAAGGGGGCCGGGTCTCAGTGCTTCCCACCCTCCATTCTTAACTAAAAGCAATTCCAAACAAACTGTGCTCAGTGGAAGTTTCCCTCAGGTTGGAACTCCATTTGTTAAGGTCTTGTAGTGGGACTTTGTTTCCAGCTCTCTCTACCTGAATGTCTTACCTTGACCCAGTGTTCGTGTCCTCTGGAGGTCACACCACCCTCCTGCTCTTTCTGCCAAGATAACTTTCTTAGAGCAGGGCGGCCCGAGCCTAGGGTGAGAGCAGCAGTGCAGGGCCTCTTGCTGCGGCCTGCCATCCCCACACACCCTGACACTCGGGGTCCTCTGTCCCAGTTAACGCTTGTTCTCTCCTCCTGGCTTTCAGCTCCACTTCCCTCCCCTTTTGGCAGCCCCTTGGGAAAGGAACCCGAATCTTCCCCAGAATCTGGGCAGACCTCTGGGTGGGGTCAACATTACCAGTAATGCAGGGAGCTAGGAAGGGCCCCGGGACAGTGCTTTGCTTTCTGACCACAGACCACTCCTCCATCTGGGTCCCATGGCTGGCACGTATGGCCGGGGTCCCAGCCAGAGCAGCACACTGGGCCACCAGTGGGCGACTTTCTGTGCTGGCAGCTACACTTGGCAGACATGGGGCCATGCTGGCCTGGGTGACTGGGACAGCACCCTGTCCATGCTCCTGTTCGAGAGCAGGGCCACTGAGTCCAGACCAGGGTAGGAATAAGCCAAGGCCGAGGCTGTATACTGCCTCCACTGGTGCAGCTGAGCTCTCGGTCTAAGGTCAAGACAGGTGGAGAGTACAGAGCCGCATGGGGTGACTTCTTCATGGTGACGCAGCTGCAGAAGCAGCCGAGACCATCTTTCCTGCATCCTGACACAACTTGGTTGAATTCCCTTCAATAAGTAGTCTTGAAGACAGGGTGAGTTTGGGGAGGCGAGCCGGGGAGACCTGCAAGGTGACTTCAGTGTGTGGTGAGCGGCCTGGCCCCGTCAGTGGACCACATCCGCAGCCCTAGGCTTGAGACGTGAGGTGGCAGCTTCATGTGCCTCCAAGAACTGGAGTCTGAAGGGATGGCAGGAGAGAGCACTTGGCACAGTTCTGGAAGGGGCCAGAGCACCTGTGCCCAGCAGAGATGCCGGAAGCCCTAGCCAGCAGGCTGTCAAAGGTCACGAAGGATCAGGAAGAGAAGGCCATCCTCAGGCCGGAAGCACGTGCTGGGCAGACGCTAGGTCCGGGTGGACGCCAAAGTGGGGAGGCCCACTCCTCCCCACAGCCTTCAGCCTATCTATGGGTTCGTCACCCCTGGCAGGGGTGGGGGTCGTGTCATCGGTGTCTAGTCCTGAATTCCAGTGTTGACTGTGACATGTGACCGCCCAGCGGGACAGTTTCTAACAGCCCTGAAGCCCTTGAACGGCGTGTGGCTCCCCTCCGAGGCCGCCCTGGGAACTGCATTTCACTGGGATGATGTCTCAAGAGATGAGGGGTTTCACCACCTGGGGGAAAGTCGGGCTGATTCTGGAGGAGCGTTTACAAGAGGAAACAGCTCCAGGACTCAGGGCGAGGGTGCCCTGGCACGAGGCTCTGGGACGCCATGGCCTGGATGGAGCCAGAGGACAGTGTGACCTCCACACCCTGGGGAGGGGGCTCTGGGAGCACAGTCCCCACGCGCCCAGCAGGCGGTGCTCAGGACCTTGGAATCTTCAGGCTGTGGCACCAGGGTCCTGTCAGGTCTCCCTGGACTGCGCATGTGCATGTTGGGAGGGGCGCTGCTGTGGCCTAACCTTAATCTCAGGATGACAGGTGGAACCAGAGCCAGCAGGAGCCTGGCAGGGATGGGCTTGGGCTTGGACTCCAGAGGCTGCAGAAGGGTGGGTAGGAGACCCCACGGGGAGGGTCTCACTACTGGGTTCCTAAACCGGACCCTCCCTCGACTCATGCCTTAGTCTGGAAGAGCAACCCCTGCCTTTTTTCCTCTCCAAGTCTGAAAAAACCATCAGTATCAGATTCCTACAGCGGTTACCTTTCCCTCGTGGTGTCGCTCTTCTCTCTTTGGTCCGTGCTGTAAATTGGTAGTTACTTCTAGAGGCCTCGCTAGACTCAGACGACACGCCTTGGGTGAGAATTCTTTAAAAAATGAGACTCGGGCTTCCCTGGTGGTGCAGTGGTTGAGAGTCCACCTGCTGATGCAGGGGACGCGGGTTCGTGCCCCAGTCTGGGAGGATCCCATATGCCGCGGAGCGGCTGGGCCCGTGAGCCATGGCCGCTGGGCCTGCGCGTCCGGAGCCTGAGCTCCGCAACGGGAGAGGCCATAGCAGTGAGAGGCCAGCGTACCGCAAAAAAAAAAAAAAAAAAAAAGAGAGAGACTCGAGAGGCAGGGTGTTCTATGGCCCGCGCGCTCACCCTGCAGACAAAATAGATCTTATAGCATCTGATCTGGTCTTTATTGTGAGTTCACTTCATCTTATTCTCCCCTGAATCCTTAAGTGAGCAAAGTTGGAAAACCCATTCCCCTCTGCCCGCACTCGCCTAAAGTGTTTCCGGTCCTTTTAGCCTCAAGAGCTTTTGAGGTTTTAGACAGTTGCCCCTCGGGGCCATCAGTACCACACACCCGGGGACGTGGAGTGGAGCTCGCAGTCCTTCCTAATGGCTTCCTGTCAGGGTCTTCTTGGCCTGGAAGAGAAAGTTCTTTGTCTGAATGAGTTGTTTTCAAGTTAGACGTGGCTCTAAAGTAAGAAAACTGCCACACCAAATGCCATCTTCTGGCAAACAACTTACAAAGAGCCTGGCCATGGATTGCAGCAGGGGGCCCCTGGGGCTGGGTCTCTGCTCCCACCTCCACAGGCCACAGAGCTCAAGCTGCTCTGTGGCCTCAAAGCCATGCCCACCTGTGCCAGGCACTGTGCACCAACGAGTTACGTTTAGTTTTCCCCCTGTAGCGGAAACTCTGAGGTCAGAGATGCTGAAACACTTGCACAGGGACAGGGCTCCCAGGGACGGAGCTGGAAGTGGCGCCCAGAGCCCTCTGCCTCCTCGTTCAGCCCCGTGGAGTCTCAGGGTCCAGGCAGAGTGGGCAAAAATGCGTTCACCGGCTTGTGTTCTTAGGTGAGAAACCCCCAAGTTCCCTGTTCTGAGCTTCCAGTGCCCAGGGCCTGCAGTTAGGTTACCCTCAGTGGAAAATGGCACGAGAGGCAGCGACATGCTCCCGGGGGCAGGATGACGTGACAGAGGCAAAGGAGCGTAAGGAATCACAGATGACCAGATACCTGTAATGGGTGATTCCTGACTAACCATAGGCGGTAGAGAAAAGCCTCGCGTGGCCAGAAGTGTGTGATCTTTATCTCACGTGTGAATCCTTCCAACCAGTGACCACAGAATGAAGGTTTGTCCCCTCCCTGAGGGAACACTCTAAGTAAAGCAGGGAAGCTGCCAAGAGGCAGGAAGCAAGTCCAAGGGACACATGCAGCTTGGGTGAAGGGCACATGTCAGATCAGAGGTTGGTGACAAGGGCTGAGGCCACACGTCCCAGCCACAACGATGGCAAGGAAGGTGCAAGGAGTTCTCTGAGCCCTCCAGGAAATGAGGGATAGCCCACGCATTCTCAACCATCCTGGAACATCAGGAAACTGCCTTGGATTCCCTGAATTCTGCTAGGCTGACCCAACTGCCCCTTCTTGGGTCCAGTTCTCGAGATCAGCAGTTCTGGCAAACAGAGCTGACCACTGGCATCGTGGCCCACCCCAGACCCACTGGGCCAGGGGCACCCAAGGCCATGACACCAGCTCAAAACCCTGTGTTAAAGCCTCATTACAGGCGGTCTCCACACCCTCCTCTTGAGAGACTGGAACTCCCATCTCGGTTCCCCAGAGAGCTCCTCTCCCTCAGTCAGTGTGGGTCTTTTCCAACCCTACTTCCTCCCCATCCTTTATAATAAACGCATCAACACAACACCATAAATCTTTACTTGTGCACGGTGTCTATTTTCACTGGCATAGCATTTGATCAGATGAGGATCAGA
This sequence comes from Grampus griseus, assembly GCF_964374135.1. NCBI lineage: Eukaryota > Metazoa > Chordata > Mammalia > Artiodactyla > Delphinidae > Grampus > Grampus griseus. Next base: position 11,484,149 of record NC_139014.1, on the reverse strand, counting down.
AAACGCCACAGCTCAAAAACAGAAACCACCTGTTACAGAAGGGTTAGAGGCAGAACTGAGTCCAGAGCCAAGGAACACACTGTTGTCACCACAGCCCGCTTCTGCGCCAGTGAGAACCAACCAGCGCGGCTGGGTGGGGGACTTCTCAGCCTCTGTAACCTTGGTCATGACAACAAACCTAAAATACACTCGTTTTTTCTCCTTTCACTCTCTGTGAAATGGGGTAGTCGAAAGGAAGGGGGGGGTCGGGGTGCCCGGTTGCAACTGCCCACGCACAGCACACACGTGGGGTCCTAAACACCAGAGAAACTAGGACAGCAGGGGCCGGGACCCCCCACCAGCAACAGTCCCGCAAAGGGTTACAAGGCACTGGCAGGTACACGTTGAGAGCGGTGCTCCCCCAACCTGACGGACACTGGCACGCGCGCTCCATGGCGGCGGGGGTCGCGCCGGCTGATGGAGGGTGTGCCGCGTCTGAAGCACTTGCTGGCGCCCAGCACCGCACCCAGAAGGAAAGGAAGCCGGAGGGCCCGCGCAAGCACGTGGGTGCCAGCCTCCCAGGGTCCGTTCCCCGGGCGGGGCCGGCGCCCACCTACCGCGGCAAAGAAGCAGCTCCGTAAGGCCTCGAACTCCTGCGCGCACAGATCCTTCCTCAAGCGGCCGCCCGGGGCCGTGGACGCCTGCACGCACCTGCCGTAGGCCGCGGCCTGGGGGCGGGACGGGGACGGGCGAGGGTCGCGGCGGCCCCCACGCCCGCCGGTCACCCGGGCAGACCCCGTCGCCGCTCCCCAGTCACCACCACCCCGCCAGCCCGCACCCCGCCCCGCGCGGCCCTTCCTGCCCCGCCTGACGACTCCGCACCTCGGCCCCACAGGCCGCCAGGCGATCGGGGAAGGCGCGGAGGCGGCTTCGCACGCGACCCCACACCGCTCCGTTCCCCGACATGAGCAGCTCTTCCTGGCACCCGTGGGCGCCGCCATCTTAGGTCCAGCCTCTTCCGGCACCCAACAGCTTAATAGGTCGGAGCTTCCGCCCACAACCTTTCTTGCGCTTTGTCATTGGCCAGGCTTCAGCCCTCGCCTCCGCCTCTCCTCCGGAACCGCTCCTGGTGTTCCAGAGCCTTGCAATTGGCTCGCGGTTTTGTCTGTCTTTGTCCTTGGACTTTGGATTGGTTCATGTGCATATTGTTTCCCGAAGTCAGCCGCAGGGCCCGCCTCACGCGAGTGATTGGCCAGCGGGGTCAGACCCGCGCAGTTATTGGAAGGGGCTCGGGCCTGGCGGGAGCTGGGCGGGGCCGGAAGCTGACCGGCACCATGGCGGCCACGGTGCCGCTGCGGGACCGCCTGAGCTTCCTGCACCGGGTGAGTGCGGGGGGCCCCGGCCCCGCCGCGCGCCGCCTCCTGGCCTCGCCCCCGGCCCGAACCGGCCGCCTCCCTGGCTCCGCTCGACCCTCGCGGCGTCCCCGCGCCGGGCTCTCCGGCTGCTCCTGAGCTCGGCGTCCCCTCCGTCGTCCCCCGGCCCCTCCCACTTATTCTCTCTACTCTTTTTCACCCCCTTCCGTCCCCTCCTACACCCCAGACCCCTCCTCCTCTCCCCTCCTACTCTTCGGCCCCTCCCAAAGCTGGGGGATCCCACAGCACGTACGTCGAGGGGGCAGGTCAGGCTACCCGTGTGTCAGGTCCACTGGGGACAGTGAGACCCCCTTGAACAAAATCCAAGTTGGAGAAGAGAGTTGTGGGACCCCAGTTTTTGTTTTCTTACCCAACTTAAAGTATCAATAACCTTACAGAAAAGGAAACATAGTGACCCCAAATTCTGTCTAAGATAAACACAACCAGACACTGGTCCGGGAAACGGGAAAACCTTTTATTCAGTGGCTCAGGCGGTGGGGGAAGCCCTGAGCTCCACTCCAAATTGTGCAGAGAGGACTGAGAGTTTTCAGGACAGAAGGAGGGACGGGTGGAGCTCAAGTGAAAAATTATAGGCAGTTGGGCAGTGTCCACGGGATACCGGCTGCTGTGCTGATAGCTGGTGGTTACAGAAGCTAGGATCCCATCGTCCAGTAGCGACTGGGAGACAGCCCCTGTCCTTCCTGATGGTTACATTTAGAGGAGTGGCCTTCAGGTCCTTGAGAAAGATACTCCCGAGTTGTAGGAGTTCCGTGTTCACAATTGTAGGTCCTTCTTAGAAAATGCTTCTGAAATGACCCAGTAAATTCTCCTGGCACCTCGAGCTTCCTCAGGCAGGCGGTGGGGATGGGGGTGGGGGGATTCCCGGTTCACCCTCGTGCTGCCAGAAGCACAGTCAGTTTTCTTTGAGCAGAGATTTCGCTTATGTGCCAAGCATTCTACGGTTCTGCAGACCTTGCCAGCTCCCCTCTGGGTCTTGGTGGACAAATAGCTAAAGACTGTGTACACACACAGCCTCGTGCGACATTCAGGCAGACCGTATCTGTGGCCAGCACCTCCCGGAGGGCACGTGAAGTCTGTCTACACTGAGGCTTGTGCCCCCCAGATGTTCAATGATGTGGAACGGGTGTTTCTGGGTTTTATCCCTATAAGCTGTAGGTCTTTGTGCTGAGTCAGCTCTTAATTTCTGTCAACAGGTAAACGTGAGACACACAACTAAGTTGGTTGTTCTTGCTTTGGGTTGTTTCCGTGGAGTCCTTTCATAGAAGTGGAGCTGTAGGTCGGTCAGGCTGAATGGTTATGTCACTTTGCTGATTTGTGTTCCGGAAAAATGTAATCTTCCCAGTGCCCTGCGTGGGAAGTGGGAAGGGGGCTGACCCCAAGGGCTTTTTTTTTTTTTTTTGCCAGTCAGTAAGTAGGTAAACTAAAGGTGGTTTTAAGTTGTGCGGCTGTAAGCATAGGGGTCTGGGGGCCATGCCGAATCCTGACCCAGAGGGCCCGTCACCATGGAGACCACCACCCGTTTCCTCTTCGCAGGCGTTCCTGCTGACCTCCACAAGGGAGGCTCCTGCAGGCTTCCTGTGGCCTGTAGGACCATAACTGCCCTCTCTGGGTCCCCTCACCCTGTGGCATGCCAACAACGAGATGTGTGGAGACCGGTGACCCGAGAACGAGGGCTCCTGTGGCCCATCTCAGGAATGGGTGGCCCCTTTGGTGTCCGGGGGCCCCCTGTGTGCATGGCCACTCACTGTGGGCAGGGCTCTCCCTCCCTTTCAGCTCCCGATTCTCCTGAAGGGAACGTCGGATGATGACGTCCCGTGTCCAGGCTACCTGTTTGAGGAGATCGCCAGTATCCTTCCTTGTGGACACATGTGGGGGCCCTGGAGCAGGGTTCCTGGGCTTCTACCCTGAGCGGGCCACGGCTCCTTTTCCATAGTAGCCAGGTGTGAGCGGGCTCTGAAAGCCGCACTACTGATGATATGAGGCCCAGGAAACCCTCGAAGCCTGATGCTCCTGAAACCAGGGCCTGGGTGGGCGCCTGCTGGGGGGACACGCTGAGGAGCGTGTGGCAGGAAGGCCTGGCTTCTCGCCCAGGCCAGCGGCCGTGTGCGGCCCAGGGTCAGCTCGCCCCTTCCCTAACCGAGCGCCTCCCAGAGATCACCCACGAGTCCCTGGGCAGCAGCCAGTGCCTCCTGGAGTACCTGCTGAGCCGTCTGCAGAGCGGCTCTGGCCGCGTGAAGCTCAAGGTGAGTCCGTGAGCGGCTCCGCAGACTTTCCTGGGGGTTAGTTTAGGGCCCAGTCCTGCCCCCGGTGGTGAGGCTGGAGGGGAGGGGTGAGCCGGGGGCGCGGTGGCTGTGTCGGGAGGGGTGCCATTCTTTGGGCCCAGCTCTGCCCCATGTGCCTGCTCCCCCAGGTACTGAAGATCATGCTGCACCTGTGCGGTCATGGCTCCTCGTCCTTCCTGCTCATCCTTAAGCGCAACCCCGCCTTCATCCAGGAAGCCGCAGGTACAGCACCGGCACAACCCAGTGGAGGTGCAGGGAGGAGGGTGGCCAGGGCAGGTCTTGGCCAAATCCCATAACCCGGGCCCCCGCTCCCCCACCCCTTACTCATGCTCCCACCCTGTGCTCCGTCCACCCTGTCCTCTGCTGCCAGCTCCTCTGTGCCAGACCCTTCCCTCCTCCCCAAAGGGCCAGGCCAGCTCAGCTCGGGGCTCCTCCAAGCCCTCCCTGCGCTTAGCCCCCTGCTCCTCCCCTGTGTTCACCGCACTGTACAGAATGACTGGTGTCTGTCCGTGAGCCCTGCCAGGCCCTTGCGGCCTGGACCTTTCCTGTCCTTGTGCCCTGCACACGGTGGGCGTTCGGCAAGCGTCCGCACTGCCATCCCTGCCACGGGCTCTCTCTTCTCCCCAGGGCTGCTCCTCAGGGCCCTAGTAAGCCTTCCGCTGTTGGAAGGGCTGTGGGAGGACGGGACTGGTGAGGCCGGCAGGAGAGGTGGGGCTCTGGCCTGTCGTGGTCCAGGCGACAGGTGGGTCTGGGGTGGAGCCCCATCACTCACCCACCCCCAGGCCGGAGGTGTCCGTGCGTCTCTCATCTCTTGTTAACAAGGACTTGTGGGGACATGGCCTGAGATCTTCTCCTCGGGTGGGGCAAACTGAACAGGAGGGCCTTGGTGTTCAGGCAAGAACCCACCCTGCCAAGCTGTCCCTGAGGGGCAATGCCACGGAGGGGACTGAGTCCCTCGGCCACTGCTTGCTTGCAGGAGACCCTCAGCAGTTAGCGAGTTAGTCCCACCCGCCAGGTGCTGGGACTTATCCCACCCACACCCCAAATCCACTGTCCCCCCTTTACTGCAGGCAGGACTGAGGCTGGGGTGGCGCTGGGCTGCCCGTGGGCCCTGGGCCACTATGCCAGCGCCTCGGAGACAGGGAATGGCCTTGAAGCGGGCACAGACCATGACTCAGCAGATGCCCAGAGGCATCCAGGGGGCTGGGGGTGCACTTGTCACGACTTAGCTCCCCGGAGCTTGTGCACTGAAGCAGCGCAGCTGGTTCATACTCACCAGCCAGCTGGTCAGAATGGGCCTGTCCCGCTGGGCAGCTCATGTGACCATGGCTGGTGCCAGATGTCACCTCTATCCTGGTCTCCAAAGAGGGCAGATGAAGCAGAACAGGGACAGCAGACCGTGGTTTTCTGTTGGCACCAAAATCGCTTGAGCTCTGAGCACTGCCCCCAGAGGACGGGTGCCCAGATAGGCCTGCATAGGCTGTGAGAAGAGATGGTGCTGGGAGCAGGAAGGTACACAGAGAGGACGGCCCTACTTTGGGGGCCAGGTGGGGGTCCCCTGCAATTCGAGGCTTGGGCCCCACAGGGAGGGTGGGAGCTGTGGCACGGCAGCAGGGAGGTGCCCGCCCTACCTGGTTGCAGGGCCGTGGTCTGCACACCCCGGGGCTGGCCTGCCAGGGTGGAGACAGCACCAGATGGGTGAAAAGTGCGATGTGTTTGGACAGAGGAAACAGAGAGGCCCTGCTCTTCCTCTCAGCTCTGAAAGGATGAGGTGGAGCCAGGCATAAGGTGTCCTCCAGCTAGTGCAAGGGCCCTGCGGCAGGGAGAGCCCGCGAGTGGCTTAATGAGATTTAAGCTCGTTTGATTCACCACATCTGAAGTTTTATGAGCAGGAGACTTTTCAGACGTGGTAAGGAACTTGAGTTTTATCATCTTTGAGCCCCTGGAAGCGCTAAGTGTTTTGAATCGGACAAGAGCCCCCTCTGGTTGCCTCTGGGTGGAGAAGGGGTTGAGGGGAGGCAGTTAGGCCGCAGGTGCAGGAGCTCAGGCGGGGGCGGCAGTGGGGTCAGGGAGTGATGCAGCCCATGATGTTCTGGAGGTCGGATTGCAGCCTCACCGCTGGGGGTGTGGGCCGGGGGAGCCGAGGGGTTGTGAGGGCATAGCCACCTCAGGCCTGGGGACAGTGGTGCATCTGTGCTTTAGGAAGCCCCCAGGGACTCGGGGGGGGGATGCTGAGCAGGGGCTTCCTGGGGGGCTGGGCGGGGCCGAGGCTCACCACCTGTGTCGGGGGTGGGCTTTGAGGCTGGGCCCCTCGGGGTGGTTGGCATAGCCCAGCTCAGCTCTGCTCCCCTCTGCCTCCGTCCCGCAGTTTTCACGGGACCCCCGGATCCTCTCCACGGGAACAGCTTGTACCAGAAGGTGCGGGCAGCCGCCCAGGTGAGCCCAGGACCCAGGTCTCTCCCTGCTTTTCCCACCCGGGACTCTGGTTCCACTCCTGCTGCGGGACGAGAGCCCCTGTGTGTGGCCCTCAGAGGAGAAGGGGACAGGGGTGCAGAGCAGAGGGGTGGGCGGGAGGACAGCGGCGTGTGGCTGTGCTGAGTGTCCTCTGCCTCTGCCTAGGACTTGGGGGCTGCCTTGTTCTCGGACGCCTTGTCACCTCTGCCTCCTTCCCAGCCACCCAGGGCCCTGCCTCCAGCAGGTATGCAAGTACGTCCAGCCCCATCACCAGGTTCCACTCTGCGGGGGCTCACGGCCTCTCCTCCCCTGAGTATCCGGGACTGAGGGTGGGGGTCCCCGCCGCTGCTGACGTGGGCCTCCCCACAGGCATGGGCTCCCAGTCCAGGCCCCAGAGCTCCCTACAGGGCTTCGGCTACAGCAAGGAACGGGGCCACACAGGTGAGTGCTGTGGGGATGAGGGGCCGGGCGAGGGGTGGGCGGGGCCTGTGCGCCCCCCGACTGACTTCCCTCCCACCCTGGGGCGGCAGGGCAGGTGCAGCTGGCTCTGTTTAACCGACAGGTGAGAAGCCAGGCTGAGGGTCAGCCTTGCGCTCGGGCCCCCAGCGCTGGCTCCTTCAAGGAGCCGAGGGCAGAGGGTGGTGGTCCCGGCTGTGGCAGGGGTGATTTAGAGCAGGCCGGGTGCCGGCCCTGCTTGCTGGGAGAGCCTGAGGCCCCAGCAGGGCCACTGGGCCGTGTCAGGCTGCTGTGCTGACTGTGTGGTCACGGCTCCCAGTTCCCTGGCACTTGTAATTCCCGAAGTGGGTCTGCCTCAGAGGCCCCACCTGTTCCTAATTTGGGGGTGGCCGCCGGATCACCCTCTGTGGGGCACTCGTGGGAAGGCCCTTCAGCCCTGGGCGTGAGCACTCCTTAAGCGGCCACGGAGATTGTGGTTCTCAGGACAAGCACTTCAGGTGGCCCCCTGCTCCGAGGCGGGGACCCAGGGGGCACAGCGGCACAGCTTTGCTGTGAGCTGCCGAGCGTCCAGGTTCCACGGGGCCAGGATGCACTGAAGTGAATTCACCACGGAAGCTTCCGGAAGGGCCCTGTCCCTCCACACGGTCTCTGCTCTGTGACTGCAGCTTGTGTCCTGCTTCCAAGTCCTGGGTGGGGAGCAGGCAGGGGCACCTCATCCTGGGAAAACGGGGCAGGACTGAGAGGGGCTGCGCCGTCTCCTCTCCGTCTCTGGTGCAGGCTCTGCAGGCGAAGCCTTCCTGTCCACCATCCAGAAGGCCGCAGAGGTGGTGGCCAGCGCCATGCGCCCTGGGCCTGAGAGCCCCAGCTCCCAGAGGTCCCTTCTGCGAGGTGACGCCTACCAGCCGGCTGTGACACCTTCAGCCGGCCTCGGCCCTCCAACCCCTGGGAACCCTCTCCCCACAGCCGGCCCAGGTGCCCGAGGTATCCAGCGAGACTCCTCCCCTGGAGGGGTCTGGCTTCCCCCTCCCAGGGCCCTGGGCTTCCTGTCACCTGTTCGGGCCAGGCCGGAGCTGATGGGGGAGGAGGAAGAAAGCAGCCCACCCATGGTGGGAGGGGGTACGAGCCACACCCTGCCGCTCCCACGACATCTCTCAGAGCCAGCATGCTCCATTGGCCACGTGGGAACCCCCACAGAGCCGGCCGCCCACACGACTCGAGTTCCCTGGGGCCTCTGCGGTGGCTGCCTTGTCCCTGCACTGTCTGACGTCTCTGTCAGTCTGCTCTGGGTGGGAACTTGGGTGGTAAGGCCCCACGAGAAGGCGGGGTCTGCCCAGGATCCCAGCTGCTCAGACACAGAAGCAGGACTTGAGCTGGGACGGGAGCCCAGCCCCAGCTCTTGTGCATTCACCCAGCGCGTTCAAGCGGCTGTGCAGCCCATCAGGGCCCAGGGACAACAGGGAAGCCCCCCACAGGGGCCAGGCTCCGTGGCACGTGCGTTCTAGTGGTGAGCTGTAAGAAAGGAAGGAGGGGCATCTGTCTGTGATCTCCGCCTTTCCCAGAAGCTGCTGTCACGTTTGTCTGGCTAGAAGGAAGAATGTCAGGACTCACTGGGATTTGAGAGCTGCTGTGCTGGGCGCCGCCCCACTGCCCCAGCCCGCTGCCCTGCGTGTCCTGCCTCCCGCCTGGCCTGTGGTGCCTGGCACTGCTTCCTGCATCTTCCAGGCTGGGCGTGTCCCGTGCGGGACCCCCCACCCTGGCCCTGAGTCAGAATGTGCCCCATTCTGTCCCGTCTCCTCTCGCCTGGTGTTTCCTGGAGCTGGAGCCCAGGCGGCCACCCTGTCCACATCTCGGGACCCAGCCCCCAGGCCCTTCCCTGGGTCTCCCCATCCAGGGCTCCTGGAAGATGGACATGGGGCCAGTCTGAGGCCCACAAGGGTCTTACCCTTGGTCACTGTTTCTTCCAGCCATGAGACACCAGCCTGGGCAGGCCGGAGGCGGCTGGGAGGAGCTGGACAGCAGCCCAAACTCTCAGGATTCTTCCCAGGAAAATGACGACCTGGGCAAGGCCTCGGACTCAGGTAGTCCGTCGGGCAGTGACAGCCCCTCAGGAGCCAGCCGGGCACCCAGCGACCTGGCAGAAAGGTGAGCCAGCACCCCAGGGCACCCCTCCCTGCCCTGCTCCAGGGTCCTACCCCGATGGGGGAGACTTGACCCGGAAAGGCTTAACCCCTCCTGGCATGGGTGGAGTCCACTCTCTTTCCTGACCTGCGTGCCCCCGACAGGGTCGAGGCCGTGATCCTGAGTGACTGCCAGCAGGAGCTGAGCCTGGTCCGGGCCGTGACACGGGGGCCACATTGCTTCCTGAGCCGAGAGGAGGTGCAGCACTTCATCAAAGAGTGAGCCCCGGACCCACTGCAGGCCCTCCAGCCCTGCGCCCCCCCCCCCCCGCCTCTCACCCTGGCTCTGCACACCGCCCCCCTCTTGCTCTGCTGGCCCAGCCCCATTGCCCGGTGCCCCCTACATGCAGGTGTGGACTCCTCAACTGTGAGGCCGTGCTGGAGCTGCTCATCCGCCACCTGGGCGCAACCAGCGAGCGTGTGCAGATGGTGAGGGGGGGAGCGGGGGTGGTGGTGGGTGAGGGGGGAGTGAGCACGGGATTCTGGTGGACCGCCCAGCTCGGCTGAGGGCCGAGAGGAGGGAGGGAGCTGGTCAGACAGCCCTCCTTGGGGGTGGACCCTGCTGACATCAAGCCCGCCCCGCAGAGAGCCCTGGGTGCCATCGCCTCCCTCGGGTGCACCGACCTGCTCTCCCAGGAGCGAGTCCTGCTCCTTGCCCGGCCTCGGCTGCAGGAGCTCAGTGTGGGCAGCCCTGGACCCGTGACCAACAAGGCCACCAAGGTGGGCAGCCTCTGGGACCCAGAGAAGCGGGCACAGGACGCCTCGACAGCCCTACACCGTCTCCCCCACCCTCCACTGCCTTCCCTAGACCCGCCCCTCCTGCCCTTGCTGGACAGGAGGGACAGGTCATGCCCTTAGGACAGCGGTCGGGGGCCTGGCCTCTCCCCCGCCCTTCTGCCCAGCAGCTCTGCCCTTCGGGCGACTCGCTCTCCCTCAGGGCTCGTCTCCTGTGGGAAGCTCTCCTCGAATGCTTGGATGCATCTGTCCCTCTGTTCTGTACTCTGGGTCACAGCTCGTGGGTCTGAGCTCTGCTCCCAGATCCCCAGCTCCAGGAGGACAGAAATGGTTCCGTTCGTCTGAGTCTTCTTTCCACTGATGAATGTGGGGAGGCCACCCGGGATCTTCGCTGGGGGCCCCTCGGCAGCAGCCAGGCCCCAGCACCTCCGCCCGCTGTTGGCATCCTTCGGCTTCTGGTTTCCTCTGTGGTGGCTGAAGATTCAGATCCTTAGTCACCTGTCCCTAAACTGCCCTTCTTCAAAGCACTAGTGAACCTGCCACACACGAAACACGTTGTGGGCATGTCACGGTGGTGTTTCTAAAACCTGGGAAGGACCCAGGAGTCTGGCAGGTGGGAACGATCAGGGGGTTTAGACATGTCTGTTCTCTCCGCGTGTGTGTCGGGTGCTCGTGTGGCACCTGACCAGGGGGGCTTTTCCTGCTCTGGCAGGTCACACGGCAGCTTGATGCCGGGAAAGTGTCCATTTGTGTGACAGTGGGTGGGGAGCAGCAGCGCTGCAGTTGGGGGAATGACACGAGAATAGTTGTGAGCGGCTAGCGGCCCTGCCCCCTGCTCTGGGCAGCGGCATTGAGGAGGGAACTGGGAGGGCCATGTCCTCTGAGATTCCTGGAGGAGCACAGGAGCCCTCACTGATTCCCCTCTTCTTCCCTCGTTCAGATCCTGAGACACTTTGAAGCCTCCTGCCGACAGTGGCCCCCTGCCTGGAGGCCCCCAGCCGAGCCTGGCCCCGCAGTCGCCCGTGTGGGCCCATCAGACCTGCTGACCGACACCCTGCCTTTCACGGGGGGCCAGGGTTTCCTGCAGCCTCTGAGTTCAGCTCTGTTTTCGCCCAAGGGCACCGCTCCCCCATCGGGGCTGCAGCCCGGCCCTGTGCCCCCGACTTCCCTGGAGGGCTGCCCCCTTCCAGCCCGTGCGGATGCCAGGGAGGCCAAGACCAGACTGGCAGGTTCCAGAGAGCAGGGGGCTGGATCCGAGCGGGGCCCGTTCAGCACAGACACTGCAAAGAGAGGGCCAGAGCTTGACCCGGGCCCCGGGGATAGCTGTGACTCCTTGTTCGCTGGCATGGAACTGGTGGCCTGTCCCCGCCTGGTGGGGGCCGGGACTGCTGCAGAAGAACCCCTCCCAGCCTGCCAGGCTCCCTGGACGTCGTCACAGAGGGTGGCAGCAAAGGAGCCTTCTGGCTCTGAGCCATCAGCTTTCGCATTCTTAAACTCATGATCTTGTCAGCCTGGGCCACTTGCAGAGTCTGTGTCCCCCAGCCCCTCACTCCTAGGACTCTGTGACTTTGTGCTGTCCCCATGTGCCCACAGCCTCTGTGTCCCACCAAAGAGTGGCTCCCCTCAGGTGTCTGCAGTCGGCCTCGCCCTCCTCTGGCCTCCTCCCCTCACCCACTGAGGCCTTGGTGAGGGTAGCCACCCAGCCAGGTAAGCTCAGAGTGGATAGCCCACCCAGTGACGAGAATAGCCACCAGTAAAACACAGATAATATTTCAGGAGTCCACGAACCAGCAAGAGCCAGGCCGGCACTGCTGGAAGGGTCATCCTTGCCCATGGGGACTACTCCCCAACCTTGTCCCTGAGGTGGGTTCCCCATTTTTCTGCTGGGGGGCAGGACCCCCCCCCAGCCCACCCCGTGGGTGTGATGGCCGAGGAGCAGCCCCCCAAGCAGCCCGCAGGACACACAGGGAGGGCGGGACGGGCACAGAATGAGGAGCCGAGTGCTTGCTGAGACTGGCAGCCGGCGGGCCCTGGGCTGCTGGGTCCCCCACCTCACAGCCATCTGGTCTGGCCGGATGAGCACACCACCCGCTTTTCCCAGTTGCCAAAGGGATCCTAAGGGAGGACAGTGGGGTGGGTGTATGGCGTGGCCTGCCTGGAGGGTGTGGGCGGGAAGGCCTGCTGACCGAGCTCAGAGACCAGACGCCCCTTGGAACTGTCCTCAGTCCCCAGGGTCCTCACGGGCACACAGAGAGGGGCACCAGGGGGAGACAGACAGGTCCTGTCTGCAGGCTGAGCCCAGGCCCGGCCCCCAGCCAAGCTTCTGCTGTTTCCAGACGACAGGCCTGAGAGGAGGACCGCAGGGCCACCTCAGTCATTCCCCCCTGCCCCCACTGTCTCCTTGGCCAGAGACTGGCCATTTGGACTTGAATTCCTATAGCAGCAGGCAGGCACAGGGCCTCACAAATGCTGACCTCGGGGTCCCCTGGGGAAACCCCTGCCTGCCTGGCCCTCAGAAACAAGGATTTTTGGGTGGATTTGGAATCACTGCTTGGGTCTTTGAGGTCAGATCCCTCTCTCAGCGGGGGTAGCGGGGGTGTCCTAAGCAGCGTCACACCTTCTCGTCCAGCAGGATGGGGTCCTTTCCAGCACTGGGTCCCTGTGTGACCCGTGTCAGCTCCCCCCTGCCGTGACCACTGCCTGCAGACTGTACGGCCACCTCAGAGCAATGGCTGTGGTCCTTCTTGGAAGAACTGGGGTTGACCTGGGGTCACACCTCCTACATAAACACTGCTGTTCACACAAAGCTGCACTGTTTGCTTTTTTTTTTAATTTTCCGTCTTTGTGTGTGTGTGTGTGTGTGTGTGTGTGTGTGAAAATGGCCCTAAGGGGCACACAGAGAGACTTCTAAAAGCAGGGACAGGTATTTCTTCCTTAAATGTTTGTTAAGACTCCCTAGTGGAACTATCTTGTCCTGTAATTTTCTAAATTGCAAGGTTTTTAACTATGAAGTTCAATTTCTTAAGTAGATTTAGGATGATTTGGGTTATCTATTTCTTCATAGGCGAGCTTAAGTAATTTTTTTTTTTAATTTATTTTTGGCTGCATTGGTCTTCGTTGCTGCATGCGGGCTTTCCCCAGTTGCAGTGGGTGGGGGCCACTCCTTGTTGCGGTGCGCGGGCCTGTCACTGCAGTGGCCTCTCGTGGAGCACCGGCTGTAGGCGTGCAGGCTTCAGTAGTTGTGGCATGTGAGCTCAGTAGTTGTGGCTCATGGGCTCTAGAGCACAGGCTCGGTAGTTGTGGCGCACGGGCTTAGCTGCTCCGTGGCATATGGGATCCTCCTGGACCAGGGCTCAAACCTGTGTCCCCTGCATTGGCAGGCGGATTCTTAACCACTGCACCACCAGGGGAGCCCCAGCTATAGAGTTTTTCTAGCCTACTTTTCATTATTCTTTCAATTTCTATAGAGTCCCACCTGTCATTTCTGTTACTGATAATTTTTCGCCTTGGTTAGTCTGATTAGAGGTTTATTAATATTACTGACCTTTTCGAAGAACTAACGGTTTAATTCTATCTACTAGTTTTATGTTTTCTATTTCATTGATTTTTGCTCTTTATTATTTCATTCATTCTGGTTGTTTTTCTTTCTCTAGTTTTCTAAAGCTTAGATTATTGATTTGAGAACTTTATTCTTTTCTAATACAAACGTTTTAAAAATATTTATTTATTTGGCTGCACCAGGTCTTAGTTGTGGCATGTGGGATCATTTTCTTTTTTTTTTTAGTTGTGGCATGCAGGATCTTTAGTTGAGGCATGTGGGATATTTAGTTGTGGCATGCAGAATCTTTGGTTGAGGCATGTGGGCTCTTTTAGTTGCGGCAGGCAGGATCTAGTTCCCTGACCAGGGATCAAACTTGGGCCCCCTGCATTGGGAGCATGGAATCCCACACGTTTTCCTCTAGACACTGCTTTAGCTGCATCCCATGAATTTTGAAATATTTTATTTTTATTCAGTTCAAAATATTTTCTAATTTTCCATAAGACTTTCTTTTTGTCTGATGGATTATTTTAAAGTGTGTTTTTTTTGTTATTACTACTTTAACTCTGATGTAAGAGAACATATTTTGTGAGACTTCCATTATATTGTTAAAGATTTCAAACTTTGTTAAAGTTTGTTTAGTGGCCCAGAATATAGTCTATCTTGGTGAATGTTCCATGTACGCTTGGTCTAGAGAACTACAGACCAATCTCCTTCATCAACATAGATTAAAAAAAAAGTCCTCAACAAAATATTAGCAAAACAGGGCTTCCCTGGTAGCGCAGTGGTTAAGGATCCGCCTGCCAATGCAGGGGACATGGGTTCGAGCCCTGGTCCGCAGAGCAGGATCCCACATGCCGTGGAGCAGTGAAGCCCGTGTGCCACAGCTACTGAGCCTACGCTCTAGAGCCTGCAAGCCACAACTACTGAAGCCTGTGCACCTAGAGCCTGTGTTCCGCAACAAGAGAAGCCACTGCAATGAGAAGCCCGCGCACCACAACGAAGAGTAACCCCTGCTTTCTGCAACTAGAGAAAGCCCGCACGCAGCAACAAAGACCCAGCGCAGCCAAAAAATAAAAATTAATTAATTAATTAAAAAAAATTAGCGAAACAAATCCAGCAATATACAAAAAGTAATACACCACAATAAGTGGAGTTTTTCCTGGGGAAGGAAGGCTGGTTCAACATCTGAAAATCAATCAGTGCAATTCATCATATTAACACACTAAAGGAGAAAGAATCACATTATCATTTTACACAGAAATAGCAACAGAGAAAATTGAACATTCATTCATGATTTTTTAAAAAACCAAGCTAGAAATATAACAATTTCTTTCACCTGGTAAAGGGTATCTACAAAAATCTCATGGCTAACACCATACTTAATGGCAAAGGACTGGATGTTTTCCCCCTAAGATTGGGAACAAGGCCAGGTTGTCCACGCTCATCACTTCTGTTTAGCATTGTCCTGGAAGCTCCAGCCACAAAATAAAAGAAGAAAAAAATAAAAGGCAAACACATTGGAAAGGAGGAAATAAAACTTTCTATTCACAGAGAGCATGATTGTCTATGTAGAAAATCACATGGGATCTACACAAAACCCTAAAACTAATAAATGAGTTTAGCAAGAATACAGGCTACAGAGTAAATTATACCATGAACTGTATTTTCGTATACTGGTGATAAACAATTGGAAATTGACATTTAAAAAGCTATTATTTATGATAGGGCTTCCCTGGTGGTGCAGTGGTTAAGAATCCACCTACCAATGCAGGGGACTCGGGTTCAAGCCCTGGTCCGGGAAGATCCCACATGCCGCGGAGCAACTAAGCCCACGCACCACAACAACTACTGAACCTGCGCTCTAGAGCCCACGTGCCACAACTGCTGAGCCCACGTGCTACAACTACTGAAGCCCATGTGCCACAACTGCTGAGCCCACGTGGTACAACTACTGAAGCCCACGCGCCTAGAGCCCGTGCTCCACAACAAGAGAAGCCACCGCAATAAGAAGGCCATGCACTGCAAGGAAGAGTAGCCCCTGCTCGCTGCAGCTAGAGAAAGCCTGAACACAGCCACGAAGGCTCAACACAGCCAAAAATAAAAATAAATAAAATAAATTTATTTAAGAAAAACAAAAAAACACTATTATTTACGATAGCATCTGAAAAATGAAATAATTAGGTATAAATCTAAAAAATATATGTAGGCTCCGTATGATGAAAATACAAAAGACTGATGAAGGAAATCAATGAAGACCTACATAAATGGAGAGATATACCATGTTCACAGATTGGAAAATTTTACTGGTAAGATGTCAATTCTCCCCAGATTGATCTATAGATTTAACATAATCCCCATCAAACTCACCTTGGATTTTTTTGTAGATGGAGACAAGCTGATCCTAAAAGCTACAGCCAAAGTCAAAGCAATTAGAATAGCTAAGGTGATTTTGAAAAAGAACACAGAAGGCTCACAGTACCTGATTTGAAGTGTGAGATGGGTGAAAGTTCAGACACAGATCAATGAACCAGTACAGACAGTTCAGAAACAGACCCACACAGATATGGTCAATTGGTTTTCCACAGGTGTCAAGGTAATTCAATGGAGAAAGGATAGACTTTCACCGGATAGTACTAAAACAACTGGAAGAAAAGAATGAGGCTTGGCCCCATCTCATATCTTACACAAGTGTTTTTTAAAATTTATTTTATTTATTTATTTTTGGCTGTGTTGGGTATTTGTTGCTGCACGGGCTTTCTCTAGTTGCGGTGAGCGGGGGCTTCTCTTCATTGTGGTGCATGGGCTTCTCATTGCGGTGGCTTCTCTTGTTGCAGACCACAGGCTCTAGGCATGTGGGCTTCAATTGTTGTGGTGCATGGGCTCAGTAGTTGTGGCTCACAGGCTCTAGAGCGCAGGTTCAGTAGTTGTGGCTTAGTTGCTCCGCGGCATGTGGGATCTTCCTGCACAAGGCCTCGAACCCATGTCTCCTGCATTGGCAGGCAGATTCTTAACCACTGCACCACCAGGGAAGCCCCTCTTACACAAAATTTAAAGTGAGCCACAGACCTAAGTGTAAAACTTCCAGAAGAAAACCTAGCAGAAAATGTTCTGTCCTTGGATTAGGCAATGGCGTCTATGAGATACAAAAAGCTCAAACTGCAATAGAAAAAACTGGGCGTCATCAAAGTTGAAGAACTTCACTTTGAATGACACAGTGAAGAGGACAAAAAGACAAGCCACAGACGAGAGAAGATGTTTGCAAATCACAGTCCTCAGGAAGGACTTGTAGCGAGAACATATAATGAACACTCAAAACTCGATGATAAAACAAAAACCCCAGTTTACAAAGTTGGCAAAAGATTTGGACAGACACCTCACCAAAGAAGGTATATGAATATAGGGCAGAGAAGCGCATGAATAGATTTTCGACGTCATTAGGGAAATGCCATTGAAGACCACGTGGGATGCCATTACACACCTATTAGTATTACTTAAAAAAATAATAATTAAAAAACCCAGTAATATCAAGTGTGAGAGCAATGGGGAGCAACTGGAACTCAGCCGCTGCTGGTGAGAATGTAAAAAGATACACCTCCTTTGGAAAAGTTGAGCGGTTTCTTAAACAGTTAAACATGTACCTACCATACAATTTAGTAGTCCCCTCCTAAGTATTTATTTACCCAAGCGACATGAAAACTTATGTTTATACAAGAGCCTAAAAGTGAATGTTTACAGCAGTTCCATTCATAATTGTCCCAAACTGCAAACAACCCTATGTCCTTGGGTTGCTGAGTAATAAAGTATGGTTCACGCATACTGTGGAATACTAGTCGGCAATGAAGAGGAACATGGATGCCTCTCACACCGCTAAGCGAAGGAAACCAGACCCAAAATGCTACACACCGCAGGACTGCATTTCTACGACACTCTGGAAAAGGCAAAATCATAGTGACAGGGGACAGGTTAGTGGTGGCTGAGGCAAGGGGTGGGGAGGGTTTGGCTACACAGAGGCAGCCCAGGGTTTGGGGAGGGGAGAGAATGTTCTGTGCCTTGTTTGTGTGGTGGTACAACAACTCTAGGCATCATCAAAACTCAGCTGTACACCCCAAAATGTGATTTTTATTGACATAAATTTAAAAATTTTAAAGTAAAAAAGTATTTGATTTGTAAAAGTGGGGCAAAAATCAGCAAAGTGCTGTTATTTTGAAGGGAAAGACGACTTGTTGGTGAGATCAGAAGTTTCGTGGAGGAGAGGGCGCTTTCCTGGTGAAGGGATCACAGACCGGTGGAATCTGACCGAGCAGCGCGGCGCTGGGCGTGCTGGGTCCACCTGCGCGCTGGGGAGGACGCACCGTGCCGTTCGTGGGACACCTGGGACACCAAGGAGGAGAGGCCCTGCCAGTGGGGCCTGTGGACATGGGTTATAATAGGAAACAACCCCCAGGTGCGGGGGTGGAGGTGGGAGGATTAAAACTTTCGAGAAGGAGGCCAAAAAAAAAAAAAAAAGGCATCGTCAAGACAGAAAAGATGGAGACAAAAAGGGCAACGCCACCGCGCACTGGGTGTGGGAGTCAGTGTCAGGGCCGCCCGAGAAAGGGCACCCTATTGACAGCTTCACGTTTCCCCCAAGGCGGGCCTCCCTGGGACTCGCAGGTCTGGACCCTCAAACGGAGCTTTCAGAGGGTAGCGGGACCCACGTGTGACGGGTCTCGGCAAGGAGGGAGCCCGGGGACCGCG
The DNA here is from genome assembly GCF_964374135.1 of Grampus griseus. Lineage (NCBI taxonomy): Eukaryota > Metazoa > Chordata > Mammalia > Artiodactyla > Delphinidae > Grampus > Grampus griseus. Next base: position 11,466,355 of record NC_139014.1, on the reverse strand, counting down.
TGGGAGCCGAGGTTCCGCGTGGGATCCGGGGGGCGGCGTGGGAGCCGAGGTATGCGTGGGAGCCGGGGGACGGCGTGGGAGTTCGGGGACCCTGTGGCAGCCGCGCAAGCTGGCTGAGTTGGGGTGAAAGAGAAGCTTGGAGCGACCACACACCCCCGGCTGCTGTCCCCGTACCCCGCCCCTTACTCCTCCTCCCCCATCCCTCCCCACAGGCTCCGCCCAGGACCCGCCCCCACGTCTGCTGAGACCCCGCCTCCCGCAGCCAAGTCCAATCGGCAGCCCGCCGCCACCACGGGCTCCCAGCTCTCTGCTGCTCCTCCCACGCCTGAACTTCCCGAAGGACAGCCGAGCGGCCCAATGAGCTCCCGGGATGTCCGGAGCGGGCGGCCGGAGGGCCAATTCGAAAGCGGCGCGGGCAGGAAAGGCGGGCCTCCGTGACGGACGGGGAGGAGGTGCTAGGCTGTTTGCTGGTTGCTAGCTGCGGCTGCTCGCCCGGCCTCCCGGCCGTTTCATTGTCACCGGGCCTCGGAGTCAGCGCCGGGGCCGGGGGCGTGAAGTCGCCGGCCCGAAGCCTGGGCCCCGCCGGTCCCCGCCTGGAGGGCCCCGCGCACCCCTCGCCGTTCGGCCCCGCAGGCCCAGAGTCCCAGGCCCGACCCGCGCAGGTGAGGGGATCCCTGTGCTGGTGGGGTTGCCCTCGCAGGTGAAGGGGGGTCCAGGGCCTGCGCAGATGATGGGGCCCGCGCAGGTGAGAGGGTTCCTGGACCGCGCAGGGAGGGGCATCCCGGGCTGCGCAGGTGAGGTGGAACGTGCAGGTGAGTGGGGCCTCGTTCCGATGAGGGCGTCCCCGCGCAGGTGAGGTGGTCCTGGGCCCGCCCAGATGCGGAGGCCAGCGCAAGTGAAGGGGTCTGGCCCTCGCACAGGTGAGGGGGTCCACGCAGGTGACCGGGGGGGGTCCTTATGCGGGTAAAGGGGTCTGCCCAGATGAGGGGGAGGGTGCAGGTGAGGGCCCATCGGTGCCCCCGCACAGGTGAGGAGGGGCTCATGCCCCAGGGCCATTGAGCTCCTCCTGCCTTCCCAGGAGGATGGGGTGGAAACCAGTCAGCAGCAGTCCGGTCTTACCACCTTGAACCAAACCGCAGAGAGATGGGGAGGTGCCGGGCAGAGAAGCTGCCTGGGGTCCTGGGACAGCCCATCTTGAGGGGTCCAGGCAGAGACTCTGGACACCCACCTTCAGGTCCTGGGAGGGACACCTCTATATGCAAGGTGAGGTCTGGCCTGGAGGTTTCCACGGAGAGGCGGTGTTTACCATCCCAGAGCCCTGCACGCTCCTTGAGTGGGCCAGCCTGGGTCCACGTGGGTGTGGCCAGTGCCTCGAGGAGAGGAGGGTGTTAAATTTCACCCCCAGGACCCGACCGGAAATGCATAACTGAGGACACTGGCCTGGTGAGTGGCAGGGACAGCCTCTGCCCTCACGCTGGAGAGTAGGGGCAAAGCCTCTGCTGTGGGTGTTGGGGCTGAAGGAGGCTGCAGTGCTGACCTTGGGGGACGATGGTGTGTGCCCGCTGGCCCACCAGAGTCCTCCCTGGCACAGAGGGCTGTGCTCATTCCTCTCTGGTCATTCCTGGTGCCGCTCACCCCCTCTTATTACCTGAACACCTGCCACGTGCCGGGTTCTGGGGCTGCATGGTCCCCACGCTCATGGACCTTACATTCTTACGAGGGCGTCAGGCAGTGCACAGACCAACCTGTGTGCGCAGGTGGTCAAGTGAAGAAGAATGAAGCAGGATGAGGGAATGAAGAGTGACAGCGACAGGCAGCCCTCTGAGTGAAAGGGGGCCTCGTGACATCCCAGGGAAGGGTCTCAAGCAGATTGAGGAGGGAAAAGGGAGGCAGTGAGGAGGTTACAGAGGTTAGGGTCAGGTCTGAGGGGCATTAGGCATGTGGACTTTATTCTCCCTGCCTGGGAGTCCTCGCAGGGTCTTCACTGGGGGCATAACCTGATCTGAGACCCGGTTCAGAAAGATCAGCTGTGGCTGCCCTGCGGGGAGGGGCTGGGCCGGCCAGGCAGGGCCAGAGGAGGGGCTGCTGCGGTTGTCCAGTTTGAGGAGATGGGGGCTCGGATGGGGGTTGTGGAGGGAAGGGACTGACGGGGAAGGGGCATCGGCTGGGTTGCTGAGGGGGCAGGTGTGGAGGTGAGGGGGAGGATGTCGGGACGAGACCTGGATCTTCGGTCTGAGCCGGTTTCAGAAAATGCCCTCCAGGGAAGGGCGCTGGAGGTGGTGGTCAGGAGTCCGCTTGGGTCTGAGGTGCCAGGGGCTGCGTGGTTAGCTAAGTTGGGAACTAGGGGACGGGGGGCGGGAGGTATACCTGTGGGAACCGGCAGCCCATGGATGGTGTTTGAAGCCAGGAGGCCAGAGGCAGTCCCCCGGGACGAAGAGAGAGGCCCAGGGCTGAGCAGTCGGAAGAGGAAGGGCCAACACGGGCCGCTGCAGAGGTGGCCAACCTAGGAGGGGAGGAGGGGAACCTGGACACGAGAGCAGATGCTGCCTCCCAGGAGCTCGTGGATATTCTGGGTGGTTCTGAGGAGATGGAGGGGGTTCTGTGGTCAGATAAGTTTGGGGGCCCTAACCCCAGTTAGAATATCGCCTGTGGGGTGCTCACCACGTGCCAGCCTCACAGCCGTCTTGTCTGAGCCTCATGATAACCCCTGGGGAGGCACTTTTAAAGACCCATTTTACAGGTGAGGCATATGTGGCCCAGGCGAGTGGAGTACCTGCCACAGGGTGGGGGCTCACAGCCATGACTGCCGCAGCCCCCAGCCACCCCCAGCAGTGCCCCTCCGGGGAAGGTCGTCTTGACCCCAGGAGGCCCTCCTTTAGCCGTTTGTGCTCGGGGTCCCACTCTGTCACTCGCTTCTTCTCCTGATGAGGAGATGGCCACCCAGTGAGGAGGGTGGTGGGCGTGGCAGGCTTCTGGGGAGCTGGGTGGCAGGCAGACTCAGGCGCCCTGGGCCCCTGCGGCCGGGCCAGAGGTTATGTGTGCGCATCTGGTTCCTCGGAGGACACCTCGCATCCCTTCTTCCCTGCTCAGGGCCTACTTGTCCACCATGAAAGGCTCCAGGGCCCTCAGCGGCCCCTCCGGCCCTCCCGAGGGCAGCCCGGAAAGCATGGACCTGAGTCTGACAGGCCTCCCTCCGCCCATGTCCCGGCGTCCCAACAGTGCCTCCACCGCCAAGCCCATCGCCCGCTCCATCTCTGTGGTCACTGGCAGCGAGCCAAGGAGGAAGATGCTGGTGAGTGTTAGGGCTGGGCCTCAGGTCCAGGGGTGTCCAGGGCCCCCTACCTCGGGGTGGCGTCTGACTCCTGGGTAAGCTCCACACCTCAGCAGGCACCTTCATGTCCATCATCCGGTGCATCCCTGGGGCCACCCCGGGGCAGGAAGGACTCCGGCTTGGAGACCAGGGAGCTGACTCACCAAGAGGTCAAGACTGGGGTCGGCTGGCCCCGGGCAGAGCCTAGATCCTGCCGGCACCAAGCCCTCTGTCCCTCCTGTTCCAGCAACATTTGGATTTGTGTGATTCCTCTGTAAACGGGGTTGATGTGTGGGGAAGGAGGAGCTCCTGGTGGCCTTGAGATACCAGGCAGGGCAGGGCAGGCGGGCAGCAGGATGGCCACGGGAGCTGCGGGACGAGAGCTGCAGGGGGAGGGAGCGGCCAGGCTCGTTGGTTAGAAGGTGATGAGGAGTATGGCCAGCCTTTGTTGCGGCTCCCGGGCGGGCCTCACACGCTTCCTCTCGGACCTTCCATCTGCCAGGGGTGAGGAGCTCCCACTTCGTGTGAGAGGCCGAGGACCTGCCCCCGCTCAGCAGGTCAAACCCAGGACCCCCATGCTGCTCCCCTGCCCACCTGTCTACGTGTGACCCAGGAGGGCCTCTCCCTAAATCTGTGTCCACGCCTGGCCTGGTGCCGCGTGGACTGGCGAGGGTCTAAAACCTTGGCCACATGGTTGGTTGCTTCCCTCCTTTTGGCAGGAGGCCCCAGGGCCCGGAGGCTCCCGGGCCATCAGCAACCTTCGCAGATCTAACAGTGCCACGCAGGTCAACCAACCACAAGCCAACCAGGCATGGCCTGGCCCCCTAAGGTAACCTCTGACCCCTCAGGTACCCCCGGCCTGCTCTCTCCTCCCTCTGTTAGCCCTTCTCCCAGCTTCACTGGTGTGAGCGCTGGCTGGACGGGGGGCCAGCCCTGGGCGGGGCGGGTGGGATGAGTCTTGGCCCGTCATTTCCTGCGCAGGGATGTGGACCTCAAGGCCACCATCCCCCTGCCTGCACCTCTTCTTTGTCCTTGCTGCGCTTTCCCTGAGGTGTTGTGGTGGCCACAGGACAGGTGTGAGCACCTCTTCCAGGCGCGGTTGTCAGATCGGGGCTGACAAATGATATTTTATGCTGTGGGCTGGGGAGCAGGAGTCCCCACTGGTGACCTGGTCCCTCCTGTCCCCTCGTAAGATGACCCCTGTCCGGGTTCCTGGAGCTGGGCTCCCCGGGCCCAGTGACTATCCCTGCTTGCTGTCCTCTCTGTGACACAGGCCAGAAGAGCCCCCGGACTTCCTGACACTCTTTGAGGGCAGCCCCGGTGGGAGAAAGAGGCCTACCGGTCTGAGCAAAGCTTCCAGCGAGAAGGGAGCCACGTGGAATGTCCTGGTGAGGCTGCAGCTGAGCTGAGCGGACAGGACGTCACGCGGCCCATGTCCGTTGGGAGTGACACCTGGTTCCGGCTTCGTTCTCGTTGCCCCTGCAGGGTGGGCCAGCAGGGGGTGGGGGGCATCAGTGTTAGTTAGCCAGCTTTGACCACAGCGGTCAACGTAAGAAGGAGCAGCAGAGAATGTCCCAGCCCTTAGGCCATCCCACCGCTCCCCATGTGTGTGTGGGACAGTGGGGGCAGGGCAGGGGCCCTGTGTCAGTGGCGTGTGCAGCGAGGTCACAGGCTGTCGTCTATGTGCAGGATGACCAGCCCAGGGCCTTCACCTTGCCACCCGATGCCCAGAGTCCTGGCACCCTCGACGTGCCGGTGGGCCCACGGAGGAGAGAGTGCACGGTGCCCCTGGCCCCCAACTTTACCGCCAACAACAGGTGCGCCGGCTGCAGGGCCACACGGCCCTGCCCACCCAGAGCTCCCGGGGGTGGCCGCTTTGTCTTACTTGTGTCTGGACCAGGGTGCCTTGGAACATTTCTGTGGGCAGGTTGCTTAACCCTCCTGGGCCCCAGGATCCTCATTTATACCAAGGGGATAATGGTTGTGTTTGCCCCTCAGAGTCAGGAGGATTGAGGAATCCAGGATGTGAACCTCAGAGCAGAATCTGCTCAAGAGACGTTGTTGATGTTTGGGGCACACTTTTGTTTTTACCGGAGTTAAAAATGATCTCTTGTTTTCCTCCTTGGTTCGTCGTCTGTGTGTGGGTCACTTCTTCTCCCAGACTTGGCAAGAGAACCTTAGAACTCCCCTCCAGCAGGCCAGCAGGTGCCCTGCCCGTCCACCTTCCTCCAGAGAAACCTCTCGGAGCCCTGTCTTCTCTTGCCTGGGTCCGAGCTGGCCTCCCTCTGCTACCCCCTCCCTCCTGGTGGGCCCTCCGTTTCCTCCATCTCTCGGGGAGCACATCCTCCCGTAGATTCCTCGGGAAGGATGTGTGGGAGGTAAAGTTTCTAAGACCACGTGTGCCTGAACATGCCGTGACCGTTCCACCGACTGAGAGTTTGGCTGGCGCTGAGTTCTAGATTGGAAAGCCTTCCTGACATCTTGAAGCAATTGCTCAGTTTCCGTGGAGAGCTGTTGTGAATTCACTGCCTTCCTGATCCCCCAGTCCTTTCACGTGTCTGTTTTCCTCCCTCTAGAAGCAGTTTGAGTCATCTTCTCATTTCTCTGTTGTGGAAGGTCCCAGGGCCAGGCCTTCGACGTGCTTCTTTCACTCATCACACTGGGCTTTGGTGGTCCATGTGCACACTTGCGCTGTTCGGTCCTAGGAAATTTCCTCTTGTCATTTCTTTGACAGTTTTCTCCCTTTTCTTTTTCCCGTTCTTTCTGCGACTGCGGTTATTTGCACGTTGGGCCTCCTGGGCTGGTTCTACAAAGTTGGCGTCTTCCATTTTCTTCCTCTTCAGCTTTGGGATCTGCTTTCTGATAGATGCACTTAACTGTGTATTTCAACCCTTTGCTCGCTCTGTTTCTTCTCCTGTAGCTCCTCTTGTTCTCGAGTGTCTCTCCATCCTTCCTCTTTCGTAGCATCTTGTTCTTGTTTCGTCTCTCACGTGTTTGAGGATTCCACGCAGCGGCGGCTGGAGCTGCCGGCACCGGCTCACTAGGCCGACTGTCCTCCTCTGCCCGGCTCTGGTTCCAGGGTGTCTGAAATCAGCCATGGTGGGAACTATTGTCACTGACAGTGGCAGATGCTGCAGATAAGAGCTTTTCTCTCTAGAGACTTGGCTGTTAAAGATTTATCAGCACAGCCTGACACTGAGTGTACATTTGTTGAAATGTCCTGTTCTTTGCTTGGCCTTATTTCCATCATATTCTGTTTGTTGAGTTTTTACATGTGGGTCTTTCCCCAAATGTCTGGAATACTGGCTCTGTCAGAATTTAAGAGGGAGGCCCTAAAAGTTGCCTGGAGGCTTCACTTTGGGGTGATTGTGTGGGGACCAGGCTGCTGTGCTGGGGGCTCCCCACCTGTCTGCGTCTGGGACTTTTCTGCTGGGGCTGCCCAGTGTCTCCAGGGAGAGATCCTCCTGTCTCCCCCGTGGGGTTATTTGCGGGCTGGCAGGAAAGGGCTGGGGGTGTCCTGGTCCAGTGCACAGACTCTCACCTGGAGACCTAGCTGCTTGTCTTCTGCAGGAGGAGGGGTGGGGCAGGGCGGGCTTGGCCTGATGCTCAGTGAGGAAGGGGGTGCAGGCGCAGCTGCTGCTTTGGAAGAGCCAGGTGCCCTTGCTTCCCGCACCTCCCTGGATTCTGGGGTGCAGACCAGCCACCTCATGGCCCCTGCGGCACCCAGGTTTCCCCTCACTCACTTTGCGAGTCAGTCACCGCTGGGCTCTCTGTTCCTCGTCCTCAAGAACTTTGTGGACATCTCTTTGCCGCTGTCTCGTCTTCTCATCCTTGTGTGTTTGTACATTTTTTATTCCTTCTGGCGGGTTTGAGAGGGGCAGAGGGAAAACAGTGTGTATTCCATCCATCACATGTAACTGGCAGGGGAGGTCCTTTCTCTGTTGACTGGTCTGTGACCGTTCCCCCACCCTGTCGCAGGCATGTCCGAAGTCAGGGGCCGCAGTTTTCACCCTCAGACCTTGGGTTCTGCTCGGTGGAATGCCCTGGCGGAGCTTTCTCGGGTCCCAAGAAGGGCCCCACCGGCAGGGACGCTGAGACGATGCCACAGTGAGCCCTGGCATCAGCAGCACGACTCGGGGGTGTTTCCCAGAGCCTGACCCCCCTGCCCCGGTCTCTCCTGGCAGGAGCAACAAGGGCGCCGTGGGCAACTGCGTCACCACCATGGTGCACAACCACTACACCCCCTCGGAGAAGGTGCCGCCTCCCAAGAGCTCCAACCACATGGCTCCCTCCCTCAAGTAAGGCCCTGGCTCCAGCCTTGCACGGTGCACAACCTGGGCCACACAGGTGGGCCCGGGCTCACTCCAGCCTGAGGTCCTGCTGAGGAAGCCGCAGCCACCCCCTGAGTCTCCGGTCCCCGGCTAAGACCAAAGCCAAGGAGGGTCTCAAGCAGGGCTGAGCTGAGCTGAGCAGAGCAGCCCCTAGTCCGTCACCCCTACATCCGCTGTATAGTGTGCTCAGGTCAGGGACGGCCCATGGGTGTCTTGAGTCACCATCTGGCTCTGGGATCCTGTAACATTTGAGACTTTTCTGCTGTTTTAAATGCAGTGCCCATTAACCCTGGGTGCCACCAGACGGGCTCTGGTGGGGGCAGAGTAGGTGACCCGGGCAATGACCAGCAAGTGAGAACAGGGAACAGGATCTCTGGGTGCCTCCTGCCAGGCCCAAGGCCCCAGGACCAGGCCGAGGCACCTCCCCAGGCTGCGGGCAGAGCCGTCCCCCGGGGGCCAGGAGATGGGGGCCCTGTCAGGAGGCTGTGAGCCTTTCTCTGCCCTCCCGGTCAGCAACATCATCAAGGCAGCCACGGACGAGGGCGAGGGCAGCAGCCTCGGGAAGCCGCAAAAGAACGCGGCCCGTAGCAACCACACGGTCCAGAACAACTCGGGGGGCACCGCCGGCCAGCTCAGACGGAAGGAGGTGACCGAGGAGGAGGCTGAGAGGTGACCGCAGCTGGGGCTGGGAGGAGCCCGGAGGTACCAGTGGGAGAAATTTCCATTTAAGAGTTGTTTTAAGATATATAGGCTGAAAAGACCACACGCACAATTCTTTTCATATAAAACGCCAAGAAAGGCAAATCTGCAGAAACAGAAATTAGAGCGGTGGCTGCCTGGGGCCAGGGGAGTGCTTTGGGTGGCGATGGAGACGTTCTCAGACCGGACCATGCTGGCGGTCGCACAACTCTAAATTTACTAAAAACCATTGAATCGTATACTCAAAATGGGTGAATTTTATAAGTATGTAAACCATACCTCAGTAAAACTGTTAGTTAAAAAAACATTAAGCAGAAAGAAGATATAAAACTGAAAAACTCCAAACAACTGATGGAGCCGCCCCTAGAATCTTGCCCCAGGGGAGCGCGGAGGGTGGGCGTGGTGGGACCTTTTGCTGCAGCCCCAGGTCTGTGACGTTGTGCCCCGTCAGGAACCACTTAGCGATCAGAGGCTGGGCTTTGAGAGCCTCACCTGGCTGAGCAGTCACCCCTGCTGTCCCAGTAGAGCTTGGGACTGGGCCCTGGAAGTGGGCAAGCGGGACGAGCTGGGTGAGGCCCGGGGGTCCCCGCCAGGGCTCCCCTCTGCGTGCATGTCCCACGGCCGGTGACTGCTCACATCCTAGATGGTCCATTAGCACCTTTGCTGAGTGAATCAACAAAGTGTCCCTGAGAGCCAAGGTGAAGGCTTTGGGTTTAACCTGCTTTACTGAGTATAGTTTACGTACAACAACACACGCCCTCTTTAGGGCACAGGTCTATGAGTTTGATGCACGTGCAGACGGAATGATGTCACCCCCTGGGATCCCCTCGCATGCCTCTCACCCAGCCCCTTCCGGCCGAGACCCTGGCCACACCAGCCTGTCCCCTGCAGCTTGCCTTCCCTAGCAGGCCCTGACTAGAGCACTGGCCTGTGGCCTCCTGTGCCTGGCCTGCAGAGTCGCTGGTTTGTTGCTGTTTGTCTGTGAGTAATGTCGCTGTCAGGAGCACACGGTGCTCACCCATAGGTGGTGGGCCTTTGGGTTACTTTCTGTTTCTAGCAATTGTGAATAACCTGTGTGGATGAGCATTTCTATTTCCCTGGGGAACGCTGGCACCTGAAGAAGGGCCACGTGCACAGCCGCCGGCTTCTCTGCCTGCCAGGCCTTCTGGAGACCCGGGGAGGGAGGCCTTGGCTCAGCCGCCTCCATCCTGAGCCCCACTTTCTGGCAGGTTTATCCACCAGGTGAACCAGGCCGCCATCACCATCCAGCGCTGGTACCGACATCAAGTGCAACGGCGCCGAGCTGGAGCCGCCTGCCTGGAGCACCTGCTGGCGTCCAAGCAAGAGGTCAGCGTGGGTGTGTGAGCCATACCTTGAGGGCACGGGCGAGAATCCCAGGGGTCCAGCTATATGGCAGGGTTTCTCGGACCAGTGGGGTTGAACCTAGAATTGCCCCATGGGTCCCCCCCATCTGGGGGCCCAGCTTCCTCCCTCCTGAGTCACTCGGTTGGCAGGGCCTGGGTGCCAGGTCACCCCTGCTGAAAGGTGGGGTGGGTTTCTGGCTGGGATGCAGAGCCATCTCCCACCTGCAGGAGCCGCTGGCCACCTGGGAGAGGGGGGGCTTGTCCTCTGTGGGGCAGAGAAATGGCAGGATGGGGCAACCCCATCTTCCCAGTGAAACCCACCATGGCTCGGCTTCTGCAGGGGCAGCGGCAGCGGCTAGGAGAGGGGACCCTCCTGGACCGGCACCAACAGAAGGAGGTGGCCAGGAGGAAGGCTCGGGAGGAGAAGGCGCGCCAGGCCCGGAGGGCAGCCATCCAGGTGAGGGGTGACCTGAGCCACATGGGGAGCCCGGTGCTAAGGCAGGACCCCCGGGTGCCGAGAGCACCACTGCGCTCCTGGGGGCCCCGCCGCCCCCTTCCCTGAGTCCCTGGGTGTGGGGCCTTGGGCAGCACGGCTTGGGGAGGACAAGGGGCCGCCCTCTCCCCTGGGCGGGGTTGCTCACAGGTGCTCCCCACGGCAGGAACTGCAGCAGAAGCGAGCCCAGAAGTCAGGTAACGCTGACCTTGGGCTGCTGAAGGGGCCGGGGGAGCCGGGGAAGCCCCAGACCACCCAGGAGCCAAGCCTGAGGCCGGGGAGCGCTGCCCAGCAGACCCGCAAGGCCAATAACACTGGTGAGCAGGTCTGAGAGCCCGAAGGCTGCCCTGCCACCTGCCCACCTCTGCCTCCAGCTCTATGTACAGGCACCCCGGGTATGGTGACCCCAGCTGCAGCCATCCCTGAAGGCGGACACCCCATGCCCAGACCGCTCCATCCCCTTCCCTCAGGGAGGCCCGTGGCTGAGAAGGAGGTGTGGCCTCTGCCAGTGTCCTCTGGCCCCCTGTGCCACTGCCCTGTTTGTGGCTTCTATCCGTGGAGGAGGGGCGTCGTTCTCAGCAGACGCCAGGCCCTGCTCCTCCACCTGTGCCCCAGTTACTCTGGAGCTGGACACAGGGTCCCTACAGAGCAGCTGCACCAGCTACCTGACCTCTCGCCCCGGGAGGTCAGGGCTCTCCATTGTCCCCGCTGTTCCATGCGGTCCACTGTGGCACGTGCTGTCCCAGGCCTGCATCCCCCTTCCCTGGCCTCTTCCCAAGGGCTCCCCCGCGTTCGCTGCCCTCAGGTGGGCTGACGCTGCGTTCCTTTGTGCAGGGGCTGGCCTCTGCACTGCGGGCCCGGAGGACCCCTGCCAGCCTGCCCGCGACTCGTCGCCAGAGCCCCGGCAGCTTCCAGAGGACAAGCCTCAGGTCTCGGCACAGCTCTTCCTGCCCTCCCTGCCCGGCTTCAGCTCTGGGGTGCATCTGTGCTTGCCCTTTCCCTGCCCCTCCCCGGCTGTGGGGTCACTCACACCAGGAAAGGCCACCCAGGATGGGTCTTGTCACTCCAGCGGAGGGCTGGGGTCTCAGTGGTTGCTCTGGAATCCCACTGGGTCTTCATGGACACTGGGGTGGAGCCTGTGCAGACCCACAGAAGAGAGCTGGAAGCTCAGAGGTTAGGTGTTGGCCAGTGCCTCCAGCCTGAGGGACGAGGAGGCCAGGTCCGGACCCATCTCACTCGGCCGCCCTTTTTGTTTCCCTGGAGGTGGGTTGGGGGGCAAGCCCAGTCCCTGTGGCTGAGCGGGCAGGCACCCGTGTGGAGGAAGCCTCACCCCGGCCTCTCCCCACACCGTTCTCTGGTGGTCTCTGCCTCTAATGGCCCATCTGCTGCAGGATGCCAGCTCCCGGGACGTGGCTGGCGAGGGCCTGGAAGCTTTGGGCCCTGCTGGGAGCAGGGCCAAGTCCAGGGCAACCCTGGACGAGCTGCTGGACACGCTGAAGCTGCTGGAGCAGGAGCCTGAGCCGCTGCCCCGCCCCCAGGCCTACCACAAGGACAAATATGCCTGGACTGACGAGGTGACCGTGGGCCTTGCCACTGTCCACGTGGTCACAGGGGCACTTTGGGGGCCAGGGAAGTCCACCGGGCTCCTCCCTGCTCTAGTCAGGATGCTAACGAGGGCCAGATGGGACCTTGTTGAACCCCCCTGTCATCCCCGGGCTCACTAAGGTTTAGGACCCCCAGAATAACCCAGGGGTGGAGATGGGGTGGGCACCACCTCTCTGCCAGTGGTGCCCCCAGGTGATGGATGCCCTGCCAGGGTCTGGGCAGCCCGAGAGGCCCTCCCTCCAGACCAGGCCCTCCCCTGCCCCAGGGGGCCCTGAGCAGCTCCTAGAAGGCCAGCCCAGAGTCTTCCGCTGCGCCCCCGCCCCCCGCAGGAGGACGATTCCAGCTCCCTGACAGCCGACAACCTGGAGAAATTTGGGAAGCTGAGTGTGGCTGCTTGCCCCCGCGAGGACGGGCCCCTGCTTTCGGAGGCCAAGCTGCAGAGTATCATGAGCTTCCTGGATGAGATGGAGAAGTCTGGGCAGGGCCCGCCGGCCTCGGCCCCCCAGGTGTGGAGGGGTCTCCAGGGGCCCGTACCGGAGGAGGGGCTGGGGCGCCTGGAGCCTGCGTCCGAGGTCAGCACATCGGTGATGCGGCTGCAGCTGGAAGTGGAGGAGAAGAAGCAGGCGATGGTGCTGTTGCAGAGGGCGCTGGTAACGTCGCCACCAGCACTGCCTCCGTCCCCATGTCCCCAGCTGGAGCAAGTGCCCGGCCTGCCCCCTGAGGGCCTCATCTCTGTCTCATCTCCCGCACCCCCCACAGGCGCAGCAGCGCGACCTCACCATCCGGCGGGTCAAAGAGACGGAGAAGGAGCTGGGTCGGCAGCTGCGGCAGCAGAAGGAGCACTACGAGGCCACCATACAGCGGCACCTGTCCTTCATCGACCAGGTGGTGCTGCCTGGGAGGCGGGGCTTGAGGGCAGGGCTATCAGGACCTGAGCAGTCAGGGAAGAGAACAGGACTGGGTTCCCGACCAGCTCGGGCCTCATGGAGATTTCTGGAGCCATTGGCCTCCCCTGTGGGTCTCCTTCTCCTTCTGTAGAAATGGGCAGCATCTTCCCCTGTGGGGACCAGGGCTGGTCCTGTCTGTGCACACCAGCCCCACTGGGTGCTGCTCACCAGCCCCCAGCAATGCTCCCCCCAGCCATAATCCTCCCCCCACCCATGGCCGTGCTCCCCAGCCCAGCATGGTGGGCGGGCAGCAGGAGCTGCTGGGCAGAGCACATCCAGGGTGGGGTCCAGGCATGTGGGATCACTCAGAGGACCGCTTGGTCCTCTGGGGGCCTGGTGGGAGGCGTCCAGCAGGACACACCCTGAACTTTCCTGTGCCTTCCAGACTGTCCGTGTCCCGGGGAGGCCACTCCTGGTCTGCTGGGGCTGGTGGGGCAGCCAGAGCTCCCTTGACAGGGTGGTGGAAGCTTCAGCCCCACGCTGTGTTCAGTCAAGCCCCCTCATCGGGTCCTTTTCTGAGGAAAACTCTGGTGCGGGGTCTTTGAAGAGAGGCAGGCGCCCAGAGGAACCGAGCGGCCTCCCGTGATCATTAGCGACACTCTGCCTGGTGGTCATAGGTGTCTCCAAATTGGGGGTCTGCCTGGAGCCCTCAGTGAGGCTGGGTGCCATCCTGGGGCTTCACAGAGACCCCTTGGCAGGCGACGGGCAGGCCCTTCTCCACAGGCCAGGTGACGGGGTCAAAAGAATGACCCCCATTCCAGGAAGCTCCTGATGTGGCCACAGTGGAGGGCTTGTGGCCAAGGCACCGTCCCTGCCTGAGCTCTGCTGACACCAGCCAGGTCTCAGGGGGCTTGAGGGCCGGGGGCAGCTGCAGCCCCTTGTCCATGTGTGCACACCCTCCCAGACCCAGGGTCCCGCACAGACCCAGGAGCAGCGGGGTGTTTGGGGATTTGGTGCGCTGGCCCCCGGGTGAGGGGAGGCGGGATCTCCTGGCCTCGTGGGGCAGCAGCTTCACCTCCACCCCTGGTCGCAGTTGATCGAAGACAAGAAGGCTCTGGGTGAGAAGTGTGAGGCCCTGGTGGCCGAGCTGAAGCAGGGGGACCAGAGGCTCAAGGACAAGGAGGCCCAGATGCGGGAGCAGCACGAGCTGGTGAGCCCCTCGCCCTCCTGACACCTGACCCCAGGCCTGCTGTGCCTGCAGGCCCTGTGCGAGGAACCCCAGGACAGGTGGCCCCGGAGCCTCATTCCCCGACCTCCGAGCTGCTTCCCGCAAGCCCAGCAGGTGGCACACCCCGGGGCAGGGACTGAGGGACTCGCGTGGCCCCTCCCATGTCACAGATGAGGAGGTGGGGTTCAGAGGAGGTGACCGAGGACATGCCGCCGCTCTGGTCCCTGGTCAGAGGGATGCCACTTACTACTCCTGGCTTTCGTCAGACAACGACCCGCAGCCCCTGGTGCTTCCTGCTCTGCCCGAGGTCACTGTTGAAAGGCCGCCTCCTGAAACCCAGAGGATGGCCAGAAGGGGGCTGTCATTTGCATCTTCCCGCTTCGCACAGCTGCTCTGTTGACTCTTGTTTCCTTGCTGGTAGGAGATTAAGAAACTCAAAGAACTCATGAGCGCCACGGAAAAAGTCCGCAGGGAAAAGTGGATCAATGAGAAGACCCGGAAGATCAAGGAGATCACGGTCAAAGGTGGGTGCCGCTGTGCCCAGAGCTGCCACTCGGGCGGAGTAATCGTGGGGGTCTCGAGTGAGAACAGTAGTTCCAATTGCACACGTGGCGGAGAGGCTTCCTGGGAAGCAGTGAGACTCAGGGATGAGGCCCAGCTGGCTCGAGGCCAGGAGGAGCAAGGGAGGCTGGCGGCACACGAGCTTGGCCACAGACCAGCGTCCAGACAGAGGGCCCGGTCCGGGTTGGGGGGCCTCACCTTCCCTTGGCTGGGCTCCCCTTGCTGGGTCTCCTGGTCTCCTCCAGCTTCCAGGGGAGCGAGCCGTATGGGGGTTCGGGGTGGGGGCCGCCTGCTGGCGGCACAGTCGCTCCTCTCCCACTTTGAGATCCCTCTGAGGGCTGATGGGGCAGCCCCAGCTGTGCCTGCCCATGCCCGGCCCTCCTGCCCCAGGACACCCTCTCCAGTGAGCCCCCTCCTCCAGTGGGAGACCCAGCAGGCCAGAGCACCAAGGAGGGAGTCTTGGTGCAGTGGGCAGGGAGAGATGCCATGGGCACTGGTGGACTCAGCTGTGCTTTGGGCTGGAGCCCGGGGTGGGGGGGTCCTCTACCCGGACTGCAGCCCTGGTGTCATGGTGGGTAGAGGTCAGGGGTCCCCCACAGTACAGAGGGGCGAGGGGCAGCGCCCCCGCAGTGGTGGAGGAGGGTCCCTGCAGCACGGTCTCCCTCCACGCCCCCCAGGCCTGGAGCCTGAGATCCAGAAACTGATCGCCAAGCACAAGCAGGAGGTGAAGAAGCTAAAGAGCCTGCACGCGGTGGAGCTGCTGCAGGCGGACGAGCGCGCGGCCCAGCGCTACGGACGCCAGGCGGAGGAGCTCCGCGAGCACCTGGAGCGGGAGAAGGAGGCGCTGGGCCGTCAGGAGTGGGAGCGTGCCCAGCAGCGGTGAGGGGCCCAGCCCTCTGGGGACGTGGAGGGTGGGGGTGAGGCCTGGGGTGTGCGCAGACCCCCCCAGAGCGAACAGCACTTCCTCCGCAGTGGCCTCCCTCGGAGGACAGAGAAAATGGGGCGGTGTAGGACACCGAGGGATGCGGCTGTACTGGACAGTTCAGTTCTGAGGGGCGTGCCCGGCTGGCGGCTGGGGTGGATGGGGCGGGGACTCCAGCACTCCGGCGGCCCCACCTCCAGCGGGTCCTGTGTCCGCAGCTTCGAGCAGCACCTGGAGCAGGAGCAGCGGGCGCTGCAGCAGCATCGGCGGCGGCTCTACAACGAGGTGGCCGAGGAGAAGGAGCGGCTGGGCCAGCAGGCCGCCAGGTACCGCGGGGAGGGGAGGGCCCCCGCCCCGCCCCGCCCCGCCCCACCCCGCCCAGCCTGACAGAACTGGCCTCTGTTCACCTGCAGGCAGCGGGCGGAGCTGGACGAGCTGAGGCGGCAGCTGGAGGAGAGCAGCTCGGCAGGGGGCCGGGCCTTGAGGGCCGAGTTTGAGAAGGGGAGAGAGGAGCAGGAGCGCAGGCACCAGGTCAGCCCCGCCCCATCCCGCCCGGGCCCCGCCCCTCCAGGCCAGCCCAGCAGCAGAGCACCCATACCACCCGTGGAGAGGGGCCACTGCCAGGAGCGGCGCCCACCTGCCAGGGTGGCAGCCACTTGGAGTGCTACGCTGAGCCTGGGTTCCTGTGACGGGGCTCCCCAGCTAGCTCACCACAGACCCCCAACTTGACCGCAGGCCCCATCCAGGCTCTTGCAGACACTGCCCTGGGTGGGGAGCAGCCAGCGGGGGCTGCTCTCACCCTGTCACTGGCCCCCAGATGGAACTGAAGGCCCTGAAGGACCAGCTGGAGGTGGAGAAACAGATGTGGGAGGCCAACTCCGCCAAGAAGGAGGTGGGAGGCGGGTGAAGCTGGGGCAGGGGGTGGGGTCTTCCTTCCCTCTCTCCCCTCCTGCCCGGCACCCCAGGCTTCAAAGCTGGCTTGTAGGCTCCACCTCTGTGGCCTCCCCTCGGGCACATGTGGGTTCTGGCTGCCCAGGGCTGGCGGTGTGATTCTGACTGTACTTGAGTGAGCTTCCAGGCGGCCTCGGGAGAGACCAGGAGGCTGGAGCGAACCCCACTTGATGGTGGCGGGCATTCCTCACCCTCCCCTCGCCCAGGTAGCTGCTCTCAAAGTTGACAGGCTGACCTGCAGCCAGTGTAAGGGGCCCACGCAGGAGCAGGCTTTTCCTTGTCCTCTCATGCCTTTTACCAGGTGTGCTGTGTCACCTCTCCTGTCCTGGAAGGAGGCTGTGGTGGACAGGCACCCGGGGCCACACAAGGCATCAGCCTGGGGACAAAGCCTGAGCAGTGGCCCAGCAGCCATGCTACTCCCCACCCCCAGCCACGCATGGAGGGGTCCCCGTATCTGTGGGACACGTTCCCAGACTGTTTGCTGAGTTAAAGGGTGCGGCATGTTAAACCTAATGGCGCTTTCCAGGTTGCCTTCCAACAGGCTGCCCCACTGACGCTCTTGCCCCCAGCTGGGGGCACCCGGCCCTGCCCTCAGCAACCAGATGAGGTCCCTTCTTGTATCAGGAGGGTCAGTTTGGCAGCAGACGCGGTCTCTGTGGCCTTGGTCCCAGGTCTCTGGCGGGGGAGAAGCACCAGGCTGTGCTAATGGTTCTTACTCAAGCCCCTGTTGTGTCCCACGCTGGGTGCTGATGACAGGACGTGGCCTCCACCCCTGAGGACAGGTGGGGCCTGGGGTAGTGCGAGGCCTCTCCTTCCCTGCCATCAGGGCATTCCTAAGAGTCCATGTGGCCATCCCTCGTCCTCCGCCAACCTCAGCCGGCCCCCCCAAACCCCCTGGGCCTCCCCTCCAGGAAGCGTGGCTGCTGAACCGGGAACGGGAGCTGAAGGAAGAGATCCGGAGAGGCCGGGACAAGGAGATCGAGCTGGTCATCCACCGGCTGGAGGCCGACATGACGCTGGCCAGGGAGGAGAACGAGCGGGCCGCCGAGAGCCGGTGAGGCCCCGAGAACCCCGGAGCGAGGCCCAGAGACTGGCAACGGGGCTGCCTCTGACCCTGCTTCTCCCGCCCCCAGGGTCAAACGCCTCCGGGATAAGTATGAGGCGGAGCTCTCAGAACTGGAACAGTCGGAGCGGAAGCTCCAGGAACGGTGCGCAGAGCTGAAGGGGCGCCTTGGGGAGGCCGAGGGGGAGAATGTGCGTCTGCAGGGCCTGGTGCGGCAGAAGGAGAAGGAGCTGGCGGATGTGAAGGCGGTGAGCAGGCGGGAGGGGTGGCCGACCACCAGCCCCCAGCCCCCGCCGTCCCCTCACGCCGTCCCTGTCGTCCCCCCCGCCACCCCACCCCAGGTAAATGAGCAGCTGGCTGGCGAGCGCAGCAGCCTGGCCCAGGTCCTTCGCCAGGAGTTCGCTGACCGGCTGGCAGCTTCTGAGGAGGAGAACCGGCAGGTCAGGGCCGAGCTGGCCGAGCTGCGGGCCCGCCAGCGGCTGGAGCTGGAGCAGCTCACGCGGGAGAAGCAGGCGGAGCTGGAGGAGGTTCACGGGAGGTGGGCCGCAGGGCTGACTGGGGTCCTGGGGAGCACAGGGCAGGGGGAGGCAGGCGGGACCCTGTGGCTCCAAAGAGGACGCTGGGCCCAGGAAGGTGAGCAGGCTGTGCGCCCTCCTGCCAGCTTCTTGCCGACGCAGAACTGGGCCCCATCACCGCAGCTGCTCCAGGCTCTGTGTTTGAGGCTCTGTCGTCCTCTATGTGATGCTTGGCCCCAGAGCCTGGGAAGAAGCCCAGCCAACCCCAGCCAGGGCGGGTGCCCTATGTGTGGGCGTCCGGAGAGGAGCTCCCTGGCCCTTAGCCCCCTGGGCCTGGGTGGAGTGGGTGCTATGCAGAAAGGATGGACACCCTCCACCCCCTACTCCCCCTGTCGCCGTGGATCCCTCAGTCCTTCCCTGGTCCCTACCTGCCTGCCCTCCGTGGGTGCCCTGCAACGCAGGCACGTGGTGGGGGCTTCTCGTCCTCCTCTCAGCAGGGAGCCCTTCCCAAGGGGCGTGGATTCACACGGGGTCAGCCGTGGGGTCACAGATCCTGTCATTGGCTTCTCCAGGCGGCCCAGTGCCGCAGTCAGCAGGGCGGGACAAGGTGGGCAGGAGTGGCCCCTCCTGTTCTTTGGGGGATGGAGGCCCCCCACCGGCCACCCTGCTGCACTCAGAGCTGCAGGCCGGCGTGGGGGTCCGGCAGGGGCATCGCACAGAGGCCCACCGTGCGCTCCCCCGCAGGGTGAAGCTGGCCCTGGCAAAGAAGGAGGAGGCCGTGAGCAGCCTCCGGAAGCAGCACGAGGTGGGTCCCCAAGCCGGCCTTCCTTGGGGGAGCGGGGGTGGCTCGGGCCTGACAGGGTGGACGGCCTGTTGCAGGCCGCGATGAAGAGGGCCGACCACCTGGAGGAGCTGCTGGAGCAGCGCAGGCGGCCGTTCCCGAGTGCCAAGTGACCGCCGACAGCAGCAGGCTGAGGGCGACTGGCGGGAAGTGCTCTGGCCGCCCCTCAGGTGGAGCACCGAGGCTACGTCGTAACAGTAAAGAGGTGTCTTTTAATACTTTGTGTGACCCTGATTTGTCTCTCCTGGGCTGGGGCCTGGGGTGGCGGGGCTGGAGGCTGCTCAGGGCCAGGTGTGAGGTGACCCGACCTAGCTTTGCTCTTGGCCTGCCCCCCATGTTCCCTGCCTGGCCCTGCGGTTCCGCAACTCAGGCCCCAGTCCCAAGCAGAGAGAATGGCCCTCTGTTCCAGCCTGGGCCTGGACGAGCCCCATGACGCTCGTGCCCCCTCACCGCACCCCTCGCCCCTGGGGACGGAGCTCTGAGCCTCCTCCCCGACCCCTGCACAGGCTGCTGTGTGCCCCCTCCATGGTTAGAGAACTGGCCAGCCTCCCTGAGGGCCTCTCCTTCCTTCCCCCACTCAGGACACCCCCTGGAGGTGACAACCTGGAACCTGTGAGAAATGGGCACTGGACAGGCCCTGCCCACGAGGAGGGTGGAGGCCCCTCCTGGAAGGTCTGGGCAGGGGAGCGGGAGGGCAGCGGAGGGGACACTCCCCCTCTGGGAACTCTCCCCCGCTGCCCTCCCACCAGGCACTCGTCGCTGCTGCTGCCCTGGCCGAGGGTGCTGGGACCAGGTCGCTGGGGAGAGCCGGCGCTGGCCAGGACAGCCCTCCTACTGGCCCAGGCGCCACCCTACTTGTGGGAAGGCGCAGGGCTGGCCCTAGTGCAGGTGGAGCCCCTCCTGCGCCCTTGAAAGGCCCTGGGGCTTGGCCTCTCGCTAGTGTGAGTCCCGGCAGCGATCACTCTCAGTCTCAACCACCAGGAGGGCATAGGCAGACGCCCCATGGGCCTGAGGCAGCTCACAGGAGCGCTGACCTGCAGGCCCTCCCGGCACCCGCATCCCCTGCTTTGGGGTACCGGGGGCTCAGTTTCCTCATCTGCACGGGACGGCTCCTTCCTTCCTTCGTGCCAGAGCTGATTGCTCGCAGAACCCCAGGCCAGAGCTGGATACAGCAGTGAGACGAGCAGGGCCGCTCTGGGCCTGACCCCTCCTAGGTGGAGTGCCTGGCCTGGTCCCTGGGCAGAGCACATGTGTGCCATCCATGTTCCCTCCCTTGCGGGGCTGTCTCATCACCATGAGATGACCGGGCAGAGAGCAGGCCTTGCAGCCCCTCCAGCTCCAATTGGGGCTCCCAGTCCTGGGGCTCAAGGTGAGGAGGAGGTTTGCTTAGTCACCCACAGCGCTCCTGGCCCCTGCCTGTCTCCCCTTGGGACAGCTTTGCTCCTAGAACCCTTCCCACTGGGCCTAGAGCCCCTCCCAGCTCCCCACCCACTTCAGCCAACCAGCTGTCTCTGCCTGCTGTTCTAAAAGCCAGGCTGGCCATTTGAGGCATTCCTCCTGAGTCCCAGAAAAGAGGTGGGGAGGGGCTGGGCCCCAGGGGCAAGGTCTTGGGAGTGAGCTCTGCCAGGTGAGGGGCGGTGGGTCACCAGCTCAGCAGGCTGCGGGCTTCAGAGGCTGGGTCTGCTCGACCCTCCCTGAGCTGCACAGAAGCAGAGGGCGCTGGCTGCTCCCTGGTCTCCAGGCCAGAGGCTCTGGGGGCAGGGCAGGGACCAAATCGGGGAGAAGCAGCCTCTGGATGCTCTGATCCACCCCCAAAATGTAGTTTTACCTGAAGCTGTCGTTGGGAGTTTCTAAACTATGGTATTTTTGCAAGTAAGGTTTTCAGCAGATGGGAAGACAGGTACTTGGGGTGACTTTCAGGGAAAGATGGTGGCACAGCCAGAGAAGCAGAGGAATGGATGGTGGTGACTTTCCAATCAGGGAGATGGTGCCTGACTCCCTAGCTTCTGATTTACGGGTTTCCATTCATCTGTTCATTTGTTTGTTCATCCACCCACCCACCCACCCACCCGTCCACCCACCCACCCACCCGTCCACCCACCCACCCGGCCACCCGTCCACCCATCCACCCACCCACCCACCCACCCACCCATCCACCCACCCACCCACCCATCCACCCATCCACCCACCCATCCATCCATCCATCCACCCACCCATCCACCCATCCATCCACCCACCCATCCACCCACCCACCCGCCCATCCACCCACCCATCCGCCCACCCACCCATCCATCCATCCACCCACCAACCCACCCACCCACCCACCAACCCACCCATCCACCCACCCACCCATCCACCATCCACCCATCCACCCATCCATCCACCCACCCACCCATCCACCCATCCACCCATCCACCCACCATCCATCCATCCACCCACCCATCCATCCATCCACCCACCCATCCACCCATCCATCCACCCATCCACCCATCCATCCATCCATCCACCCATCCATCCATCCACCCATCCACCCACCCATCCATCCATCCATCCATCCACCCATCCATCCACCCATCCATTCATCCATTCATTCATCTGTTCACAAGGACAGGTTGGGTGTCCTTCTGTACCAGTCTCTGCATCCCTTATACTCCTTCATTTCTGCTATTATCTGAGCTCTTTGCTTTAATTTTATTCAAGTTTTTGTTGTCACAGATAATTTGCTCCTGACATTAACTGGTTTGTGTCATCCTGGGTCTCCGTCGTGCCCATGAACTGCCCATGGGCCTTGTGGTGGCATCTCACACGTCCCAGCTGGTGGAAACGTGTCCCTGAGAGGCTACAATGCTGGGGGTGGGGTGGGAGGCCTGCCCCGCTGGACTGTTCCACCTGCACAGGTGTGCCCCAAAGAAGGGGGGCTGAGACGCCATTCCTGTTCCCTGGGGTAGGGATAGTGGGCTGGGTGGCACCGTACGCAGGGGTGAGGGTATCTGTTAGGCCCCAGCCTCCCAAGAAAGGTCTCCTTGGCCTTCTAGCTCCTCTGGTTAATCCATTGTGTTTTTTTAAGTCTTCTATATCCTTGATGATTTCTTTCTTACTTGCTCTATCAGTTCCCAAGAGAAGAATGCTAGAATCTCCAACTGTGATTGTGCATCGTCTCTTTTTCATTTTAGTTGGCCCATTTTTGCTTTATGCTCTGAGACTATGTTAGTAGGTGCATACAAATTGAGAGCTGTGTGTCTTCCTGGTGAGTTGACTGTTTATCTTTACAGACTGTCCCTGTTTGCCTAGCAGAGCTTCTGGCCTTAAAGTGTTCTCCATCTGATAGTAGCAGCCACACCAGCTTTCTCTTTTTCTCTACCAGCCACAGACAATATGCAGACGAATGGGCACAGTCAGGTGTGGCCTGCATTGAGCTGAATTTGGACCCTGGTCCAGAGGGATTACTTTTGCTCTGGTGGCAGTTAGGACAGGACTGGGCTGGCTGAGGCTGGGCTCCAGTCTCTGTGAGGACTGGCTTCATACTCCTGTCCTCCCTCCTCACTCCTAGCCCCATAGGACCCACAAGCAAAGACCCTCCTCCCTGGCAGGTACTGAACACCCAGGAGACTGCCGGACGCCCTCCTCAGCCACTCAGCGTCTCCACCAGTTGCAAACCCTGGCAGGGACCCTGTGCCAACGTCAGGCTTGCTTCTTGGGTTTTCCTCTCCGGGATCTCAGAACCCATGTCCTTGATGCTTTGCTTGCTCATAATAGACAATAAATAAGCAACTCATATGGTATATTAGAGGATGCTAGTGCTATGGAGAGAATAGATTAAGGAGAATGCGGAATGCTGGGCAAGGTAGGGTGGAATGTGAAACAGGGCGGAAGGGTTGACCTCTTTGGGATGTTACATTTGAGGAAAACATAGGAGATGAGGGAGTTAGTCACACAGACAGATGTCTAGGGAAGAGCATAGCAGGCCCAGGAACATGCAAAGGCCCTGGGGCAGGGTGGTTCCTGGCTGGGGAGCAGTGGGGTGGCCAGTGTGGCTGCAGTGAGGGTGGGAGGGTCTAAAGTCAGGGAGCATGTGGGTATCCCAAGGACTTGGCTCTTCTGCATGAGAGGGGAGCCTCTGGAAAGTTCCGAGTGAAGCCACGGGTCTGACTTGTATTATAAAAGGACGTCTCTGGCCGTTATATTGAGAACCCACTGTTGGAAGGTAGAGGCAGGGAGGCCAGTCTGGGGGCCAAGGTGGTCATCTGGGCAAGAGCTGGTGGTGGCCCAGATGGTGGGGGAATGGGGCTCTGGATGCATTTTGAGGGCGGAGCTAGTGGGATTACCTTGCAGGTGGGTGTGAAAGGGAGAGGAGCCGAGGATGGTGTGTGAGCTTGGCTCGCAGGCTGCTGCTCCTGCGATAGCCCAGCCTGGGGGCTCCTGAGAGCAGTGCCTTCACCCTGGGGTGATCCAGCCACCTTTGGCCCCTCCATCCTAGAGAGTCTGGAGTCCCGTGGCAGCTGGAGGAGGGAACCCATCACACGCACGCGGATGCAGGGGGCTGAGATGGGGGCCTAGTGCTCTCCCGGCTACCCGTCCCCAGGATGGAGTGGGAAGCACATCCACACCCTCTGCATGGTGACCACAGAGCTCCCGGCCTGAGCAGCAGAGGAACGACGCAGCTAACAGATGGGAAGACTGAGGGTGGGGCTGTGGGAGGAAGACGGGAGCTCAGCCTTGGGCACGTTAAGCTTGAGACGCCTCCATCACATGAAACGGGGTGTCAGGCAGCCAGAATGGGCACAGGAGTCTGGAGTACAGGAGAGAGGTGCTTAAGGCACAAGAAGGGAGCCCACCGGGTGGGCGAGTGTGGCTGGCACAGAGGCTGGGGCAGGCGGGTGGGGTGGGGGAGGACTCCTACAGGAGGATGAGCTTGGGGAGAAGGGGAGGAGGCCTCAAAGAGAGGGAGGTGGGGGCTTCCCTGGTGGTGCAGTGGTTGAGAGTCCGCCTGCCGACGCAGGGGACATGGGTTCGTGCGCCGGTCCGGGAAGATCCCATGTGCCGCAGAGTGGCTGGGCCTGTGAGCCATGGCAGCTGAGCCTGCGCGTCCGGAGCCTGTGCTCCGCAACGGGAGAGGCCACAACAGTGAGAGGCCCATGTACCGCAAAAAAAAAAAAAAAAAAAAGGGAGGGTTCTCAAAGACCGGGAGGAGGAGGCGAGGAGATATCGGCAGAGATCTGAGCCCTGGACACGTCCAGCCCGGAGTGCAGGGTGCAGGGCTGGTGCCAGGACACCTCAGAGGCACCCTGGGGCTGAAGCTGTCCCTGCGCTGTGGACTCCAAGCGGCCTAAGACCCAGCCTGGTGAGCAGCCTGCGCAGAGCCCAGTGGAGGCCGGGGCTGGGTGTGTGTGGGGGGTGGGAGGTCTGGGCCCAGAGAGCACCACGCTGGGAGGGCAGATCCAGGAGGTGCCGGGGCTGGAGGGGGGGACTGCCCTCTGAGGGTGCCCCCCGTGAGGCAGGAACAAGAAGGGGCAGAGGAGGCTGGACACACCCACCACCCGGTCTTCCATTTTCCCTCCTGCACCCCCCATGCCACCCTGCCCGCCACCTGTCGCCCAGAGACCCATGACCCTGCCCCTGCCCCAGCTGACGCTGCAACACCCAACAAACACATGGGCTGCGGTTCATTTAATGCTGTTTTTCTTCCATTTTCCTGGCTCAAGCTGCGTCCGCTCCCATGGCCTCCATGGGGCACTCGCGAAACCCACGGTGCCCCTCGGGGGATGCTCAGCCGGCCGGGGCTGGACGTGGTGCTACTTCTTTGCAATGTTCTCCTTTTTGATCAATTCAGAAAATTCTAGAACAGGAGACAGATTTCTAGTAAATAACCCCCTGGCTCGTGCCCCACCAAGCCCTGCAGGCCCAGCCGGAAGCCTCCTTTATGACGGGGCACCTCGCGGTCCAGGGGGGCCCTGCATCCTGCCCTCCTGAGTCCTGGGTGGGGAGCAGGAAGGACCGGAACTTGGCTGCCCGAGTGCCCCACACCGTTGTCATGTGCCCTGTGCCCGGCCAGCTTGGCAGTGGGGAGTTCACCCACCCTGGGTCTTACGATCAACCCTCAGCAGTTCCCCTCAGAGTCTCTGAGCTGGTGCTCCTGTGGTCATCATGCCTTCAGTGGGGAAACTGAGGCACAGAGAGGCTGGGCGGCTGCATCCTAAACAGACCCCTTGGCCTGGCTGCCCCTCTTTTAAGTCTTGCGACCACCCCACAAGTCAAGGTTTGCTGGTATTTGCGGGCAGCAAGTGGAGGCCTGGTGGGTGAGGACAGGTCCCCAGTCTGTCTGGGGCTCTGAGCCTGTGCTTGCCTGTTCCCAGGGCCATCCTCCAGGCTTCGGGTCAGCATCTGGGTGGGTGGGCAGCAGGATGATGCAGACCCCAGGGCAGCCATGGGGAGACTCAGGGAAGGCCTGCCCCACAAATGCCTTTCCTCCTGGGCACTCCCCTCCCGCCCGCTCAACTCACACACAGCTGTTGGCCCACCTGACCTCCTTCCACCTGCGTCCACCTCTGCAGCTCCTCAGGCCCTGGTCTCTGCCTCAAACCTTCCTCCCCATCTCGGAAACCCCCCATCTAATCTGCCCCCTTGACCTTCCCCAAAGCCGGCTTGGGCCACCTCTCCCCTGCTCAGAAACCTGCAGCAGCTCCCCTGGGCCTGGTGAAATGCCCAACCCCCCTCAGCATCCCGGAGACTCAGCCTCTCCATCTGTGAACAGGGACGATGGTGACCACCACAGATGGCTGTAAGCTTTGGGGGATGGGGTCCCTGCCTGGCAGTGGGGATCCTGGTCAGCGCTGCACAGAGACAGGCTCTGGACATGGAGCAAACTGAGTGCGAGTGACGGGCAGTGGGGGGCAGGAAGGTCCTGAGAGGTATCCCTGCCCCTCTCATCTCTGCTGCCCCACCTTCAAAGTCAATCCTCCCGTCCCCATCCGTGTCGGCTGCTTGGATCACGGCCTCAGCCTCCTCGTCCGTCAGTGGGGTGGTGGGCCCGCTGCTGGGGATGATGTGCAGGATGTACCTGGGGCCGGGGGTGGGCTTGGGTCAGGGCTGAGGGGGCATCTGGCTGGTGCCCAATGGTATACAAGGTACCTGCTCCCCTCTTTACAGCTGGGGAAACTGAGGCCCAGCTGGAGTGGGGTCTCTGGGCCTAGGCCCAGTGCTGTGCCCCTGTTTCTAGCCTGGCCCCATCTCCCACAAGGCCTGCTGGAGCCCAGTGGGGGTACCAGGTCTTCTGGGGTGAGCGTGGTAGCTGTAGGTCGGGGAGGGGGCCCAGAGCTCAGTACCCCCTCATCCCCAGCCACCACCAGGGAGGGGGCCCAGGGCTCAGGACATCCTGTCCCCGGCCATTGGCTGTTACTTGATCTCATTCCACTCGATGAAGCCGCTCTTGTCCTTGTCCAGGGTCTGGAAGGCCTTGCGGATGACACTCTCCTGCTGCCCCGAGGCCGGGAACTTCTGCATGTACTCGAAGAACTTGATGTAGTTGAAGGAGCCTGGGGATGACCGGGCGTGTCACTAGGGCCATCCGCCTCGGGGCTGGACTGCCAGGGCCTGAGCCCAGAGGGGGACTCCTGCCCTGCGGTGGGGGCTGCCGGGTCCTGTGCCCTCCCCCAGCCCGGGGGGGCTCCTGCGTCCACAGTGGGGCTGGCCCAGGGCGGGCGGGGGTGGGCTGTACCATGGTGCCTCATGTCGGTGGGCAGCAGGTCTATGTCCTTGTCTGACAGGGATGTGCCCATGGCCAAGGCCATCTTCTTCATCTGGGAGGAGAAGTCCTCGTCCATCCTGCCCCTGCAGGGGACAGGGAGCCGGCTCGGCGGGTGTGCTGGGCAGGAAAGGGTGCTCTGCCTGGACCCTGCCTGGTGCCAGCTCCTGGCCCTAGACTGGGGACCCCAGGCACCCAGACCCAGGCGGGCCTCTGGCTGCAGAGGGCGGCTGGAAGGGCCAGCTTTCTCAGCACCCTGGGGCCCTGGCCTTGCAGAGGCCTTCGTGGCCAGGCCCTGAGGAAGATAGCTGGCCACCCTGAGGTGTTACCCCACTTCACAGAAGAGACCGAGACTTTGAGATGATAAGTGATAGACACGAGGTCCTTCACTCTGCTCGGAAGAGGTGGAGGAGGCGTTGTCTGACCCTTCAGTGCTGCTGGGTAATTTCCTCTGTCCTTCCAGGCTCACCTCAAAGCCACCCCCTCTGGGAAGCCTTCCTGGTTACCTGAAGCACCACCTCCTCCTGCCGGGACTCAGGGCCCAGGGCCTTAGTCTCTCTCTCCCGCACCCCAGACCGGCGGGCCTTGGTCATCCTGGCTGGGCACTAGCCGCCAGCTGGGAGGCATGCTGCGCGCAGGCCAGCCTTGAGCCGGCCCTGGACTGAGCAAGGCCCAGACCCGCTCCAGCAGGATGGCCTCACCCCCTTCCCAGGCGCTCAGGAGGGCGGCCCGCTGTGCATCTGCCCTGAGGAGGTGCCCGCGGCAGTGTCCCCCCTTCTTGGGGGTTCAGGCAGGAGCCACTGAGGCAGGCCGGGATTCCAGCTGGGCAGGTGGGGTCTGGGCACAGGGACCGGGCTGTCCCGTGCCCCCACCCAGTGCCTTGTGACCTGCGGAGCTCTCGGGTTGCTGTCCCCAGGGCGGGTTGGGTTCTGGGGCTTGTGGCAGAGCAGCTATTTCAGAGGCTCGTTGGCCTTTTCTGAAGTTCACGGGGTGGTGAGCCTTCTGGAACCTACTCCCGCCGCCAGGGGAGGCAGCTCGGTGACCTGCGGGGCATAAGCCAGCCGGGCAGTGGCCGGAGGCGGCTCCTTCCTCCCAGTGGAGAAGCCACGGGTCAAAGGTTGCAACTCAAGCTGCAGCGGAGGGGCAGGGAGGGCTGGATCCTGCCCAGGGCTGTGTCCTGCTTCCTGACCCGGGCGTGCCTCCCAGCTGCACTGGACCTCAGGCTTCTCATCTGTGAAATGGAGAGACCCCTGCCCGCCCTGCCCTGCCCCTTCACAGGGTCATGCAAGGAGCCACGAGGGAAGGAGATGGTGGGGAAAGGGTGTTGGATCCTGTGGTGCGTGTCACCCGTAATGGCAAGTCCCTGCAGCCAGTCCGGGAGGTGGGGTGGGGGTGGTCAGCTGGGATCAAGGGCAGGCCCAGGCCTTGGAGGCCCAGAACAGACCCCACTACCCTGCATCCCATGGTGAGACCGTGATTCCCCTCTATACCCTGGAATCATGGGGTTCATTCTGGAGGGAAGGGATTCCCTGCCTGCCACTCGGGGCCTTGCCCAGGGCCAATGTCACCCTCTTTATGGAAGAGGGACAGGGCCAAATTCCAGGCCAGGTCTGGCCAAGCCTGGGGTTGACATCCTGACTGCAGAGTGCTGTGGGCGCCCTGTGCTGGGCTGTTTACCACCCTGCTCCCACCCAGTTGCTCTCTGGGGCATCCCCCCACCCCCACCCCCCATGAAGGCAGGGGAGCCTGAGATCAGAGCTGGAGACAGCAGGAGAGGCAGGGCCTGGGCCTCAGGCCGTGGTTGGTGTATTTATAGCATCTGGTCCAGGGCCTGGGATGGAGTCTCACTTGGCACACCTAGTCAGGGCAGGAAGCGGGGAGGGGGGTGGGGAGGGGGCTGCCTGGCACCTCCTGGGGTGCCCCCAGCGCCTGGAAGGGCCCTGCCCTCTTCGCCCTTCCCCCTGAAAAGGCCTTCCTCCCTCTCCTCCCCCCTCACTGCCTTCCATAGCCAAAGCTGGTCATAGCTTTAAGGCCTGGCTCCGCCCCCCCGCAGACCCCCACGTATGCCCAGTATTGCTGCGTTCTCTGTGCCCCTTCCAAGGCTGGCAGGGCCCTCCCCTATCCCCAGACCACTCTGGACCGCCCATGTGGCCCTCCTGGGGGCTGTGGTCTGCATCTAGCCCCTGAGACTGAATCACCAACTTCAGATGCTCAGTGAGAAAAAGGCCTCATGGGCTGGAGGGAGGTGGGAAGCGGTGATGGAGGCCTTGGGGCCCCACTGGGACAGGGGCTGGGCATGTGGGCCCAGAGCTGGCTCAGCATGCCTGCCAGAGCTGGTGGGTCTGGGGGCCTCGGAGCCTCTGTTCTGCCAGGCCCTTCCCCCACTCAGCACTGGGAGCCCTGTGAGGTGGTCTCAGCCTCCCCCTAGTGACCCCAGCTTGCAGCCATGCTCTCAGAGGCCTGCCTAGGCACGTGCGTGCACACGTGCCCACCCCTGCAGACTCAGTTACCTTGGGGCTGCCCCTCTCCTTCCCCTTCTTTTTCTTCCTCTCCTAGACCTCCCTGGGGGTCCCTCAGCACCCAGGGCCTCCCCTTGTCCAGCGAAAGACGAGGCCCAAGCCCCTGCCGTGCAGCTCGGGCAGCTCTGGCCTGGCTGGGTGCCCACACCACCGCTCCCCGGGCAGGGCTCACCTTCGCCTGGCTTTCTTCGAGGGCTCTGGGAAGGCGGGTCAGGCTGGGGCTGCTGAGAGGCTGTGGGGGCTCCAGCCTTTATACCTGCAGCCGCTCGGCCTGTTTACATCTTGGGGCTGCAGCTGTCCTACCGCCTCTCCTGGGTACTCCAGCCTGGCACTGGCCGCCCCCAGGGGCTCGTTGGCACTTGGCACGTCCACACCAGGCTGGGCAGACTGACCATTAGCAGCGCCTGGCCTCCCCGAGCCTGGGGTGGGGGTAGGGAGAGTGATGACATTGCCGAGTGAGTAGACTTGCTATCTGTCGCAAGAGGTCCCACCCTGCCTGCTAGCCTCGTGGGGGTGAGAGGGGGCGGCGGTCCAGGAGATGGCCCAGGGGGTACAGGCTGCCAGCGTGTCCGAGATGGCAGCAGAAGACTGGACGACTGGGCCTCCTCTGACGAGAAGTCAGGCTGGGCAGCTGTCCTTTGTCCCTGGGTCACTGTGGTGGGCTGGGAGCCATGCCAGGGCTGGCTGTCAAGGCGAGGGGAGGAGAGGGAGGTCTCCGTTAGGCAGGATGACTCCTGCAGGCACAGGGAGCAGGGCTGTGTGACCCCGGGCGGGGCTGGTCTCTGTCCCTGGGAAGGACCCTCACAGGGCAGTCACCAGGGTGAGGACAGGGGACCAGAGAGGGACACATCGCCAAGAGCCCCCCCGGCCGTGGCCCACCTGGAGGGGAACGGCTCACTGTCCATTCACTTTCTCGGCCTCAGTATTTTACAGAGTGGTGCCCCTGACGGTGCAGACGTCTGTGCAGCCTCTTTGCAGCCCTCCGTTACCAGCTGTCCCCTGCGGGGGTTTCTGCCCCCGTCATTTTACATGGCGCTCCTATAGCTCTGAGATCTGCTTTCTCTGCACAAAAGTTTATCATGTGTCGCCGCACTCTGCCATGACGTAAGACAGCTGTGTGTTAGGCCAGCAGGCTGAGGATGTTCTAGTAAGTTCCTTGACTGACCACCTGCTGCTGGACCCGGAGCAGGTCCCAGTGCTTTCCTTTCTTTCTTTCTTTTTGGCCATGCCACGCGGTATGTGAAATCTTAGTTCCCCGACCAGGGATCAAACCCGCGCCCCCTGCAGTGGGAGTGCAGGGTCTTAACCACTGGACCACCAGGGAAGTCCCAGGTCCCAGTGCTTTTGTCATCAGAGACACTGTGGGAGACCAGAGTGGGAGGATCAGGATGAATGATGGAAGTTTCCATGGTCCTGCCACGTTCCTCTTCAAAAGGGTTACCCTACAGATTCCCAGCCGAGGCTGGGTGCCCCGCGCCCCCTGCACACCCACACCTGCACTGCACTCTGGTCCCCAGCAGGCAGCAGGGACATCTCTCAACACGTCTGTCCATAGAGTTGAATGTTATCCGCATGAAAGGAGCAAGGCACCAACGCTCTCCAACACGAATGAGCCCTGATAGCCCCACAATGAGTGAAAAAAGGCAGTCACAAAAGGCCACATATTCTGTGATGCCGTTGGTATCAAATGTCCAGGAGAAGCAAATCCATAGAGACAGAAAGCAGATTGGTGTTTGCCGTGGGGCTGGGGGAATGGGGAGTTACTGTTTAACGGGTACAGGGTTTATTTTGAAGTCATGAGAATGTTCTGGAACTAGATAGAGGTGACGGCTGCACAATATCGTGAATGCACTAAACGCTACGGAGTTGTGCACATTAAAATGGCTTATGTTATCTGAGCACCCCCTCCGCCGGCACCTTCCAGAAGGCCCTATCCGTGCCCACCCCTGCCCAGGCCATGAAGCAAGGGCTGGGGAGCGGGTGGGCGGGCTCCTGGACCAGCACCTGCCCGGAGCTGACAGATGGCCAGTCCCCTGGGCAGTCCCTCCCGTTTCATTTCGGTTCAGAGTTGGGCCGCCCCTCCTCTCCTGAAGCCCTGGCCGTAGCTTACCGGCCCCCCTCTGGGCTGAGCTGGCCTGGAGGGGGCCACGGGGACCAGCTCACAGCTCTGGGGATACCGTTTTCCCCTGTGCCCAGGCACGGCAGGCTCTGTCCCCTTGGGACACTCTGGTCTCTCGGGACCTCAAGGGGCTGGCACTGCCCCCCGCCCCGGCCTGCCTGGAACAACTTCGCGGGAGGGGGGCTGGTGGGCTCTCGGCCCTCCTGCTGCAGACTGGAAACCCCTGCAGAGACCCGCAGCCCAGCCCTGCCCCATGACGTGAGTACTAGACACCTAAGAGGAATTAGCTCTTCTTTTCCAGGGAGCCGTTTTTATATAAGGACAAAGCTCTTTCAAGCCACAGCCTCCTCAGAGCATGGCGTCTCCCCCTGGCTGGCTCAGAACGCCAGGCAGCATCTTCCCGTTCCTGGGGAGGCCGGGCACCCTTGGCGGGTGCACCTGCTCTGAGGTCTCTTTGGCAAATGCTGGAACCCCTCTCACCCCCACTTTGCAGAGCACAGCTGTGGTGGGTGGGCTTGTGGGGGAGAGGTTCGCCTGAGGTTGGGGCCTATCTGCGGGCAAGTTCGGGTGGGGGACAGCATTTCCCCTTGGCACCCCTCCTGTGCACACAGAAGTGGGGGTGGGGAAGCGTGATTACAACAAGGGACATCTGTTTCCCTGCCTCCATCCCAGGCCGGGACCACATCCCCGTGCAGCAGAAAGGGGTGGGCTGGGGGAGCCCGCTGGGGGGTGAGATCCCGGCAGGCAGGGGGGTCCCTGGGGCCCTGCACTTTGGTGCCCAGCGTGTGGGTTTGTGGGCTGAATCCGGGGCAGCCTTTCGTGCAGAAATGCTGATGCAGGTTATTACAGGAAGGATTCAAGAGGTGCTGGCCATCCCCATGGTCCTGCCCCTGTGTCCTTTACCACAAAAGATATGTCCATGTCCTAATCCCAGTACCTTGAATGGGAGCTTGTTTGGAAATAGGGTCTTTGCCGATGTGACCCTTAAGACGAGGTCACACTAGATTAGGATGGGCCCTAATCCAGTGACTGGTTCCTTATAAGAAGAGAGACACAGAGAAGAGGGAAAGGCCATGTGGCGACGGAGGGACAGAGGCAGAGGTTGCAATGATATGGCCATGGGCCAAGGAACACCTGGGGCCGCCAGGAGCTGGAAGAGGCAGGGAGGGTCCTCCCTTAGACCTTTGGAGGGAGCCTGGTCCTGCTGACACCTCAGTTTTAGACTTCCAGCCTCCAGACTGTGAGAGAATCTATTTCTGTCGTTTGAAGCCCCCAGTGTGTGGTCATTTGTTATGGCCGCCCCAGGACACTCAACAGCCCCTTCCCGGGACCCTCTCATGCCCCCCTGCTTCTGGCCCTCTCTCCTACCGCTGTCTGCCCGACCCCCGGCCCACCGCCCCCTCTGACCCCCTTTCTGAGCCTCGGGTGAGGACCCAGGTAGGATGTAGGCCTGGGGCCTGGAGGTTCCTGGAGGGACACAGAGGCAGCTGTGTCCACCAGGCTGACCAGGTGCCTACCAGGGCTGTGACTTTAAGGGGCACCAGGCCGACAGGTGAGCCGTCCAGAGCGTCTCTGGCCTCAGGCTCCAGATGGCTCACCACTGTTTCTGCTCCTGCCTTGATTCAGAATTGCGATATGTTGCTCATAACAGATTTTTCTCATTAATTTTGATTCTTTAAGATATTGCATTAAAATATTAGTTACCTTGAAGACCAAGTTTTTTTTGTTTTGTTTTGTTTTGTTTTGTTTTTTCAGTATGCGGGCCTCTCACTGTTGTGGCCTCTCCCGTTGCTCCGGACGCGCAGGCTCAGCGGCCATGGCTCACGGGCCCAGCCACCCCGCAGCATGTGGGACCTTCCCGGACCGGGGCGCGAACCCGTGTCCCCTGCATCGGCAGGCGGACTCTCAACCACTGCGCCACCAGGGAAGCCCCCAAGTTTGTTTTTGACAGCTTCATTGAGATATAATTCATATGCTGTAAAGTTGACCATTTCAGGGTGTACATGTCATTGTTTTTAAGTATATTCACAGGGTCGTGCAACCATCACCTCTGTAAAATTCCAGACCATTTTCATCACCCCCAAAAGAGGCCCCGTACCCCCATTTCCCCTTCTCTGGGCCTCTGACAAGCATCCATCTACTTTCCGTCTCTGTGCATTTGAACAGCCTGGGTCTTTCCCACGGGTGGAATCCTGTGGTGTTTGTCCTTTTGCTTTTTCCACCGAGCACGTTTCCAAGGTTCATCCGTGCTGCAGCGCGTCAGCGCTTTGTTCCTTTTTACTGATGGTAATGTTCCCCTGTACGGATCCACCGCATTTTGTGTGTCCATTCATCTGTCGATGGATGTCCTTACTGAGTTTTTGGTGCCCTGTGGTG
This sequence comes from Grampus griseus, assembly GCF_964374135.1. Taxonomy (NCBI): domain Eukaryota; kingdom Metazoa; phylum Chordata; class Mammalia; order Artiodactyla; family Delphinidae; genus Grampus; species Grampus griseus. The sequence goes on along the minus strand of NC_139014.1, from coordinate 11,432,830 downwards.
CCTCCCTCACCTCACCTGAGCCCTGGTCTGGCCCCCATGTTGCTCCTGACCTGGGAGGCCTCTCCCCTCTGTCCCAGGGCCTTGGGTCCTCTTGGAAATCCTCTAGGCCCAGACTCCCTGGGGGTTGGCTCCTTCTAGGGAAGGTGCTCCCCCCCTACTACTCCTGGCTTGTCCTTGACTCCATATTGTCTTTCCTGAGGCTCCTGCCCGAGGCTTCGGTCGCCACAGGCCCAGGGTGCTCTCATGCCCGTGGAAGAGAAGCAGAGACGAGGCATCCCCACCAGCCCGGCCTTTGAAGGTGGAGGCATGCCTGAGGCAGTGGTCGCTCCACGTGGGGCACCCCAGCCCTCACCGCTGTCAGGCCTGGCCCCTGACCCGGCTATGTAGGGCTCTGGGGCATTGCCTCCCTCCAGGTGGTGGGGCGGGGGGCACATCGGCAGGGATCTCGTACCACTCCGGGATTGGCAGAAGCCAGTTCTGTAGGAGTCCTGGGGCAGGCTGGCCACTGGTCACCCCCGATTGGCAGGTCTACCCCTGTGAGTCCTCACCCCTGCACACCCTGACCCCAGCACTGGACAAGCCAGGTTCACGTGTGGGAGCTTTGCCCCTGGGGCTCAGGTTTCTACCTTCTCTGTCTTTTCTCACAGAGGTAGGGTGTGTGTGTGTGTGTGTGTGTGTGTGCGTGCGTGCGTGCGTGCGTGCGTGCGTGCGTGTGTGTGTGTGTGTGTGTGTGTGTTGGGGACGGGTCCTTGGGTCCTGTGGTAGCCAGTGAGTGCTGGTGGCCGGCCACACACGGGAATCGCTGGCCAGAGGAACAGATCAATGGTGGAGGAACTCAGGGCACCTCTGCTTCAACGGTCACCACGGCAGGGGAGCAGCAGGGCTCCTGGGTCCAGTGAATCTCAGAGGACCCCAGTGCACGGGGGGAAGGTGTCACTCGGGTCAAATGGAGTAACAGTGCTGGACCTGCAGCCCTGGGTGGACTTCTCCTGCCCCACCTGGACCCTGGAGGATATCTGCAACCCTAACGCCCTCGAGATCTGGCCTTCTGTATGCCAGTGTGTGCGCTGCATGTGTGTGCACTGTGTGTGTGTTCACTGGTCAACCCATGTCACGGAGGTCTTCACAGAGGGTCTTCTGATCCTGGTCACTGAGGCTGGCCATGGTGGCGCTGAGAATCTGGACAGGGACAACTTAGGGCCACTGGTCATTTCCCTGCTTGTCCCTAGGGAGTCCCCCGGTTGTGTCGAGGTCCAGGTGTCTGGGGCATCTTCCTGGTGGGCAGAGGCAGGGCCCATGGTATGGGGGTGGGCAGTGTTGGGCTTTCCTCCTAGGTGGGGAGGGGAGACCCCCCACTGTGGATCCAGCCCCCTCACACTGTGCACTCCTGGATCACAGCCCTCAGCCCTCCTTGCGCCTGTGGCTGCTGCCCCTCCAGGCCCCTGGGATCTGAGCCCCTCTCCCAGGCCAGGCCCTCTGCTGGCCACTCCCCTGTGGCTCCTTCCTCGCCAACAAGGCCTTTGGGGCAAAGCTGTTTAGAGTAGTGGCCACAACATCAGGGCCAGTAAGAAGGTTCTGGATGCCCCATGCTCCTCCACAGGCTTGAGGTTGTCAGGGCCACCCACAGCAGGGGACCCCGAAGGTCTGAAAGGAGAGGAGGCCCCTTCCTTTGCCCATGGGGCACTGTCTACACGACGGGCCATCTTAGGTTAAGAAGGATGTGTCCTGGCATCCTCTCCTGAGGGCTGGCCCTCACCATCCTTTCTCTGTCCCTGGCCACCCCTGTTCCATTGATCCTTGCTCTTCCCCAAAGCCTTAGGAGCCCCTCCTGCCCCCACAAACCCCCTGCCTTCCAGCTGGGTCAGCCAAGCAGCTTTGCTCATCTGGCCGGAGAATGAATGGATGGACGTAGAGTGAGTGACCCAAGTTACATAAAACTCAAATCCTGGCTACATAGTAACTCTCTCTCCTATCCCAGGGGGTGGGGAGGGGACGGTTCCCAGCCCCCTGCGCGCTCAGCCCGCCTGCCCTCCTGAAGCCGCCTCATCCACGCAAGATGGCGCGGCAGGGCGCGCAGCCGGCGGGGAGGGACGGTCCCTCGGTGCCCGGCGCCGCCGCGTCCGCCCTAAACGCCCGGCGCTGTTCCCTCCCGGGCGGGGGCGGCCGCTCCTTCTCCACGGTTGTCGCAGCGTGGCACAGGCGCGGGCGGTTTGGGCAAAAATAGCCCCCCCACCCCGCCGGCGCGGGCGCCGCCCAGAGGGCGCGGGGCCGGACCCAAGCTGCCTCCGAAACCGGCGTGTGCAGGCCGCGTGCGGGGCCCCGACCCCCGCGTGCCGGGGCCCGCGCCTCCGGGCCACCCAGCGCGCGCTTTCGTATTGCTCCTGCGTGCCACCGTGCCCACCCCCGCGCGCGCCGCCGCGCCCCCGCCTTCCCGCTCCTCCCCCCACGCCTCTGCCCACCCCCGCGCCTCCAGGTGCCCCCTCCCTGAGTCTCCGTCCCTCCCCCCTCCCCCCCGCACTTTTCGCCTCCGAGCACCCCTCCCCCACCCTCCGTGCCCCCGAGCCTTCGGGTCTCCCATCTTACGTCTCTTGAGCTCCCACCGGCGCCTCAGTATCCCCCTCCCGGCCCCCTTCCCCCCGCACCTTCCGCCTCCCAGCGCCCCCCCATTCTCCGTGCCACCCCCGCGTCTCCGGGTCTCCCATCCTGCGTCCCTGTGTCCCCTCGTGCCTTCGTGCCCCCCCACGTCTCCGTACCCCCCCAGCCTTCGGGTACCCCCACCGCGCGTCTCCGTGCCCCCCCAGCCGTGTAGAGAGCCCCCCCTGCGCGCGCGCTCCCGCCGGTGTTTTCGGACTGCACCAGCCCGGGAGCCCCGCGGCGCCGCGGCCGGCCGGGGGAGGCGCCTCGTCTGTCGCCGCCGCCCGCACACGCACCGGCACCCGCACCCGCACCCCGCCGGGCCCGCGGCTGCGGCTGTGGGCGCTGGGCGGGCGCGGCGGCCAAGGCGCGCTCGCACCTGCGGCGGCCGGGTGATGGCGCGGCGCGGGCCGCGGGCGTCCTGAGCGCAGCGCCCGCCGGGGGATGCCAAGACGCGCTGCTGGCCCTGGCCATGTCGTCGTCCTTCTTCAACCCCAGCTTCGCCTTCAGCTCTCACTTCGACCCCGGTGAGTCCCCTGGCCGCGCCCCTTGCCGGCCCTCTGCCCGCTGCGGCTGCCCCTAACCTGCCCAACTGCGGACATGATGCTTCCAGAGCCCCCGGTTTCCTATTTTGCATGGAAGTTAACCCTTTCCCCACTCTGAGTGGAGCCGCAGAAGGAGCGGCTTTCCCCGCAGGACCCCCTGGAAGCCCGGAGGCGGGCAGGCCTTGGGGCTGGCACTGCACGGCTGCGGCCTCCAGCAGCGGGGGTGGGCAGTGGGGCACTGCCCTGTCTCTGTGGAAGCTTCCGTCTCAGGTAACGGGCAGGACGGCCCGTGTTGGCCCCAGGTGTCCAGGGGAGGAGGTGGCCAGGATTAAGAGCCCCCGGGAGGTGTGGGAATGTCGCCCCCCCAGGCCCAGGTGACCATGGCCCCTCGTGGATTTACGGTCTTAGCATGGGAGGCATCTCCCCAGGCTGGGAGCTGGTTCTGGGGAGCCCTGCCAGACCACCCAGTCGCCCGCATGGGGAGGTGGGAGCAGTGGTCAACCCACAGGACAGAACCCACTGAGCAGAGGCTCGGAAGAGATGGGCCTCAGTGGATGCCCAGGCCCTCCGGGCAGGGAGAGGCCCAGGTGGCGCTGTTAAGCTGGCTGCAGGGGGCGTGGGGCCAGGCTGGCGGCCCTGGCAGCCTGTTTACCCATGGCTGCCTGACCTCCTGGCAGCTGTGGGCGGCCGTGGTGGGCAGAGGGACCAGGGGCAGCTGGAGGCCTGCATCTGTCACCAGGAGGTGTAGGCTTTCTTCCCTCTGTCTTCGCTGGCCTCACCACCCCCCTCCTTGGCCCGAGTGGGAGATAAACCCCTGCCCTGGAGCCTTGGCCGAAGGGCCCAGAGTCCTACCCACATGTCACTGGGGCTCTGGCACAGGCTAATCCAGCCAAAACAAAGCCGGGTGAGCACGTGACGGCCTCTCCTGGGTCTCCCTCCCTGGAGTAGGGTCCAGTTCGTGCAGTGATGCACAGGGTCCCCTGGATTCGGCCCCATCTGAAGGCATTTGCTCTTGGGGGGGGACCTGACAGCAGGTTCCTCTGCTGGGCTTAGGGTGTGGGTGTCACTGGCTCAGAAATGACTTCCCAAGGCGACTCCTGGAGCTTGGAGAACGTGGAGTCACCAGTGGATGGCCCAGAATCTGCCAGCGACAGCCCTGGCTGGGCTCTGAGGGCAGGGGCTGGAGGTGGCCCTGCTCAGCAGTCCCAGGCCCAGACAACCTTTAGGGACACGTGTCCTGCTGGCTCCGAGCCAGCGCTCCATGCAGTGTGGCTGCTGGGGAGTGAGGGTCCAGCCTTGGAACCGTTGGCAGTGTGGCGGGGCGTGTGCCAGGACTGACCCAGGGTTGGCGACGCCCTCCCCCACGCCCTGCCGCTTGCACTCTTTGTGGGGCCCAGACTTGCCCTGTGTGTGTGTCCCAGCACGAGGCCCTTCCCCCATCTTAGAGAGACAGCTGAGCTTGGCTCCTCTTGCAAGTGGCCCTGTAAACAGCTGTGATCAATGTAATTATAATGTGTCAGTTTAAGGACTTATGAGGGAAAGAAGTTGTCAGGAGGCAAGGGGAGATCTTCTGTTTGCAGGTGGAGTGAAGGGGAGAACTGTGCCCCACTGTGGGAGGGGCCACCCTGGATGGTGGAAATGGGTTGCTGGCTGGGGTGCAGGGCTCTGTGCTGGCCCCCAAGTGGGCATTAGGGAGGGGGTGGGGTGGGGTCCGCTGCCCTCCTGCTAAATGCCCAGTGTTCAGAGCCCAGCTCCCACCCCCTGGAGTCCCCCCCGCCCACCCTTGCCTTCCAGACTCAGTTTTCTCACCTGTAAAATGGGATAGCTGTGCCTACCCCAAGCTGTTAGCGGTTAAGCGCCTGGTGAAAACTTGACTCTCAATGAGCAGAGGCTGCTCCTATGGGGGGGCGGTGTGGAGACAAGGCCACAGTGGCGCGCGGCTCTCCCGTCCTCACAGCGGGGAGAGATGGTTCTGTTTGAAGTTGGCTCCTGTCTAAGGGGGGGACCCTGCTCGGGGTCCTCCAAACTCGGAGGGCAGGGGACAGTCGTGTTTGTGGCTGTCTCGGAGTTTGTTTCTGTGGTCACTCAACACTCAGGGATGGACAGAGGGGCCTGGCCCAGGCCGAGGGTCCTCACAGTGTCACCAGGCCAGGTCTGCTGCCTACCGCCAGCTCTTCGTCCGTCATGGGTCCTGTGGCAGTTCTCCACATAGGTGGTGAAAATGGTGCGGTTATGTAGAGAGTGACAGGGGCTGAGTTTGAGGCACACGCTTGAGTGAGGCCTGGGGGCTGGGGGACCTCATTTAAACTGCTCTCCTGCTTGGGCCACCACCACCTATCAGATAAGGGCAGGGCAGGCCACTGGAGGGGGCCAGGCCCAGCATGTGCTCCTGGGGCGATGGGCCGGCGCAGGTGGGCATCCGGAAGGGCTGCCTCCTCTGGGGTCCAGCTCTTCCTTAGGATGTGGGTGACCCTGGGGGATTTCTGGGCAGTCACAGCCCTGTGACCTCAGCACTGTGTGGCCTTGGGCCAGTCACTCAACCTCTCTGAGACTCAGCCCCACATAGGTGAAACCTCACTCTGGGGAGACCAGGTGGTGGGGTATGGAAGCCAAGAGCTGAGGGGTGATGAGGGTGCCACGTGGGAATCGGGAGCACCTGGGTCTGGCTGGTGGGGGGAAGGTGTGGCTTCTAAGGGGCGGGGCGGGGGTTGCCTCTCCTGCTGGAAGGCTCTGAGGCAGGGAGCTGCCCTTGTTTCTTACCCTCTCCGGCCCCGGGGGGACTGGGTACAGCCCAGGCCCTCAGCAGGTGCCTGCCAGGTGTAGGCCTCAGTCAGAGCTCTGCAGTCCTGAGCCTGGGGGCCTGGAGCTTCTGAGGACCCCGTGGGGCAGGTAGTGGACCAACCCCTCCCTGATCCCATGGCCCTCTCTGTGCCTCTGTTTCTTAATCTGTAGGTGGGCATTACTGTGGTGTCCCCTCCTGAGGGTCACATGTGGGTGACTGGAGCGCTGGGTGAGGGTCAGTCCCCAGGGAGCACCACTCAAGGCTGACCCTGGGGCAGGGGTCACCGTGGACCATTTGGCGGGACCTGGAGTTTGGGGAAGCTCGTGGAAGACAAGGCAGCCCCCAGCCTCTCGGTCACATGCTGCTGCCTGCCCGCGTCCTCGTCCTGCGCCTGGCCCCCCTGGGAGCCGGCTCACCAGCGTTAATGTGTGCGAGGTGCCGGCTCAGGGCTGGGCATGCCCGGGCCTTAGGGTGAAGGTGTCGCTGGGGAACAGGGCGCAGGGAGGGCATTCCGGCTGGGCCTGGTCTATCCTGCACGGGGACAGGTGCGCTTGGGGACTTGAGGACTGAGAGGCCCCCAGGAACGGGCTTTTGCAGCCCTGGGGGTCCCTCTCTCTGGCTGACGGACACGTGCTGGCAGTGGTTCTTGAACTTGGTGGCCCACCGCTCGCTGGCTGCTGCCCACGGGGCCTAGCTGAAGGCAGATGCTGCCTGACACAACCCGCCCCCCGTCCCCTCCATCAGGCCCTCCCCAGATCGACTCAGGCTGGGGGGAGAGGGCCGTCAAGGGCCGGAGTGTTACTCCCTCCCCGCGCCCCGAGAAAGGCTGGCCCCAGGGTGGAAGCTGTGGCTCTGGGGCTGAGTCTGGGGGTGTGGGCCAGCTCAGGCAGGAGGGAGGCCACAGTCCTCCCCTGGGCAGTTTCTTTGCATTCTAGCACATTCTCCAGCCTATGCTCTTCTCACAAAGGGGCTGCTTCTCCCTCACGCAGGGTAGCTTTACATGCGCCGGTGCCCGGGCTCACGCAGGCACTCGCACACGTGAACACACATGAATGCACGCATGCTCACAGATGCCTTCACCTGTGTGCGAGCCTGGGCTGGGCCGTGGGCGCTGTGGTCTCCTGCGGGGGGTGGTCAAGGTCATGGCTGAGGGGAGCCAGACCCCCGCCCCACCCTTGGCCCTCAGCCTCACCCCTGCTCTCATTTCAGTTGATGGGCTGAGTCACCGGGTCCCAGTGGCCTGAGGCTTGAGGAGCCTGGAGTCGTCCCTCTCGGTGGCTGGCCCTGAAGGACTGCCCCACTGTCACCCGGCCACCTGCAGTCACTGCCCTTGAGCAGGTCCGCCCATTCTCCATCCTCCTCCCTGTTCTGCACCTTCCCCAGGTCAAGGGCTCATGGGTGGAATAGCATCCCCCCAAATTCATGTCCACCTGGATCCTCAGGATGGGACCTTGTTTGTAAATAGGGCATTTGGAGCTGTAATAAGTTAAGATGAAGCCATCCTGGATTAAGGTGGCTTAATTCCATGGCTGGGTCCTTACAAGAGAGCAGGGGGAGATTCAGGAGGGAGGAGGATGTCCCATGCCACATGACAATGGAGGCAAAGCTGGGCTGATGCAGCCACGAGCCAAGGAAGGCCTGGGGCCTCCAACAGCTGGGAGAGGCAGGAAGGGCTGTGCCCCGGAACCTCTGGAGGGAGTGTGGCCCTCATGCAGGACGTCCGGCCTCTAGAACGTCAGACACTCCATGTGCGTTAAGGCCCCAGTTTGTGGCACGTTGCGATAGCTGCCCCAGGACACTCCTGCAGGGCGGCTCTGAGCCCCACGGGGCCTCATCTGGGGCCGAGCCTGCCTCTGCCTTGATGCCAGCCTCCATCTCCTCTGTGTAAACTGGGACAGCCCTACCCACCTGGACATGTCATAGGAGGAAAGCAAGGTAACACGTGTGCAGGCGCCTCAGAACACGCGAGTTCACTGGACCGCAGTGAAAGGAAGGCAGCTGTGGCCCAGGCCAGTAGCCCTCATCTGGGCACCTTGGGGCCTCGCTCTCGGCGTCCAGCTGCGTCTTGCAGAGGAGCCAGCACCAGCAGGACAGGCGGCCCGTGGCCTCCCCTCCCCCGGCAGAGGAAGCCGGCAGAGGAAATGAGGGCAGCGGACGCCGGGCCAGAGCCAGCTCCCAGGCAGCCTGTCTGGCCTGTCGCAGTAGGCAGCGTCCCCGCCGGGTCCCTGCCTTCCTCTGCCAGTGTCAGCCTGAGGGGCAGGGGCCAGGGTGCCCTGGGGTCAGGGAAGGTCTGCTGAGGGTGACTCTGGAGTTAGCAGTTGGAGCCGCGCGGGAGCGGCCGCCAGAGCTAGGTATGTGGGGGTTTCTGGGAGGGTGTGGGCTCTCCCACTGCCAGCCCTGGGGCCGGGCATGAGCGGACAGGGGCTCGTACTCGCGAGGTCCCCAGCCCCTGCTCTGGCTCTGCCAGAGGAAGTGGCAGGACAGGAATGGGCAGGGCCAGGGCACTGGGTGGTTCTGGGCAGCCTGGGGGTCACTTGCTACAGAGGGTGTGTGAGGTGGGGCAGCAGGATGCTGGCCGGCATCTAGAGGCTGGGGTGGGTCCCCGGTCGCCTCTCCTGGTGGGATATGGCAGGTGGTCGCTTGTAGAGGGATGTGTGGCGACTGTGTAATGGGCTGGTGGCTGTCTGCGTGGAGCGCCTGTAGTCCCGGGCAGGTGGTTCGGCTCCACTTGCTGTGAGGCCCACCTGGCTGTCCGGGCACCCCCGTGGGAAGAAGGAATCCCGCTTTTGGGGGACGTCACCCGCACAGGATGCTCATAGGAAGGAGTCTGGCTGGGCGCGCTCGGCCTCATGCCCGAGGTCACTCCTTGTTGACAGCGAAACGGCAGGTTCTCTGCCCAGCCGTCGACAGATACTGCCTTCTGCCCAGCTCCAGGCATCCCAACGCCGTCTCTTCCCTCTTTTTCTGACAGCTTTATTGAGATATGATTCACGTACCGTAGGATTCATCCATTTCAAGTGTACACTTCAGTGCTTTTTACTGTATGTACAGAAGTGTGCAGCCGTCACCACTGTTCCAGAACACTTTTGTCCCCCTCGTGCTAGCCGCACACCCACCGGCAGCCCCTCATGTGCTTCCTGTCTCTGGAGATCGCCTGTCTCTGGAGATCGCCTGTCTGGACATTTCCTACCTGCAGGCGTGCAGCTCAGGTGTGTCTGTGTCTCTCTCCATGGGCCCTCCGTTTTCTATCACTGGAACATAGGGAGTGGGCCTGGGTCTGGGGGCAGCTTTCGTGGATGCTGAGGGCTGGGCCACCACACGCAGGCCCCTGCCCAGCACTCAGCATTGAGGCCCTGCTCCTGCAGGGCCACAGCGTGGCTCGCCTTTTCTGCTGCCTGACGCCCTGGGTGCCTTTCTGGGGGCTTGTTGGCCATTTGAAGTCGTCTTCTGGGATTCCCCGTGTGAGCCAGGCCTGCCCGGCTGTGGGTGGTATTTATATGTTCTGGAACTGAGGTCAGAGGTGTGCATCAGGGCTGATGCTTTCACACCTTAGCCGTCTCACTGGTCTGGGGCAGGGTATGCAGGCACCGCTGGGGCGAGTCTTTCCTGATCCCCGTGCTCAGTGGCATCAGGTTGGTGGCTTGAGACGGGCTGTGGTGGGAGAATTTGCGCCCCAGGAGCCTGCAAAGCCTCCACGTCAGAAACCTCCTCCGTCTCTTTCTTCCAGAGAGCCGGTTGTTAAGCATTACCAGCAAACCAGGGGTGTAGGCCAGCTTGTTAATCCCAGGAAGCCGCCTGGAATCCTTTTGGCATGAGGCAGGCGTCCTCAAGAGGCAGTTTCTGGCCCCTGGGGATGAATGACCCAGAGGGATGGTCGTGCCCCTCTTGGGCCACTCAGCCCTGGAGGGAGCCCCTGGCTGGGGCCTGCTCAGGGCGCACCCCCCACCCAACCACTCCTGCTGTGTGCCTTGGGCTGCTCGGTCACCAGGGCTTGGGGGGCCAGGGCTGAGGACATCCTGCGTGCCCACCCTGCCCCAGGACTAGCCTTGGGGTGGGTCCTGGGGCTCCTGGGAAAGAGTCAAGGGGCCTCTGGTGGTGACCAGGCTGGCCTGTCACACGCCGGCAGAAGGGGTGTTGCTCATTGGTGCTGAGCTCGGGGCACACACGGCGACTGTGTTTATGCCCAGCGCTGGTCCTGGCCTGAGGGGGACCGGGCTGGGTGTCCAAACCCATACTGCCAGCACGTCTCCTGGCGTGAGAGGTGTGAGAGCGCGTGCACGTGGGTGGGTGTGATGTGTGTGCTGGGAGTGTGTGAGTGTGAGCATGTGTGCAGGGGTCTGAGTGGGGGTGAGGATGTGGGGGGAGTGTGTGTGTGGGAGTGGGTGAGCACACGTGTAAACATACGAGTGCACCTGTGTGAGGACGTGGGGATGTGTGTGTGAGTGTGTCCCCTCTCTGGTTCTCTGGGGGGAGGCCCAGGCCCCCGGCTCTCCCCTGCCGCTGGGCAGTGAGAGCCCTCGGGCTCCCCTCTTAGGCTCTGGGTGATGGTGTAGTTCCTGACCCCCTGTGGACGGCAGGAGGGGGGATGACACCCCCTTCCGACCACACCGACCGTCCAGCCACCTGCCAAAGGTCTGCGGTCCGGGGTTGGGGAAAGAACCCTCCTGTGTAGGCGGCTGCTGTGACCCGTGTGTCCGTGGGGGCCTTGGTGGGGGGCCTCCCAGCTGCTTGTTTGTGTGTCCGTGGACTTTGCCGGGTCTAGGTCCGTCACTTCAGGTTGACACTTAAGCCGGCAGAATGGCTGCAGCCACTTAGCCGCCGGACATTTGAGCTTCGTCCCCCGGAGGCAGCGCCCTCCACCTTCCAGCCCTCCCCTCAGTCCTTGGGGTGCAAGACTGTCCAGGATGCCTGCTTGCCGGCCCCTTTCCCCCAGTGATGTCCTCGGCCCCATGCGGCCCCAACGCCGTCTGTACTCCACGCTGCAGGTGCCATCCACACCTGTCTCTGTACATTAGGACATCCAGACTGCAGGTAAAGAGGTTTGGAAGGTCCTGGGGTGGGGGCAGTGGGGCGCAGCCTCCCCATGGAGACGTGTCTCGGGCCCCTCTCACCTGCCGGGGTGGAGCCTGGGCGGCCGCGGAGGTGGGGTTGCTGCACCCCTGCCCAGAGCTGCGTTCTGAGGCGGTCAGGGTGAGCCTGGTGGGGTGGCGGGCTGGGACTGAGAGCCGTCCGTGACTGCCCCACCCAGCGCCAGCTCTTGGGATGGGGGCATCCTGCAGCTGTGGCTTTCATCCTGGGAGGCCCACGGGGAGGTGGGTGTGCCGGGGCCCAAGCGACCCCTGTGTCCGAGCAATCAGGGCTCTGATATCAGTCACCAGCGTCCTTTCATTTCTCTACTTGACCTCAGAGATTTGGGGGAGGAGTGAGGACATGGGCCTGGGTCCTCCAGGATGGGGTGGGCCTGGGTCCTGCCTGGGAGGCGCCACACAAGTCCAGTGACCTGCTTCCCTTCCTCCGCCAAGAGGATTCTGTTCCTCTCCAGGGGAACTTCCATGTCTGGGCCTTTGGGCAAACATTTGCCAAGAAACTCCACCCCACGGGCCCCTCAGCGCTGGGCCCACCTTCTGGATGGTTCATGGGGGTATGAATGCCCCTCCTACTTGCCCTCTGTCCGGGGAAGCCCCAGACTCTTGCCACTTGCCCCAGCTGTGGGTTGGGAGGTGGGAGTATAAGGGACAGATGATGGGCCCCTGGAGGCCTGGGCACGCAGAGCTCTGCCCCTCGTGCTGTCCGCTCACCTCGGCCTCGTAACTCAGAGATGCCCGCCCAGGTTGCACAGCTTCTTCCTGCACAAGATCCTGTTTGCATCGCCGGGCGGGCTTGTTGGGCAGGGGCACTGGTGCCAGGATGCCCTCCGATGCCCTGCCAGGGCCCCGCCCCAGCCTGCTGGTGACCCCGGGTGTGAGCCCCTGTCGGCTGCATCCGCACCAGGCAGGCCGGTTGGGGCACTGGGAATACCAGGGGGCGTGGCTGTCTCGCTCAGAGCCAGGCTCACTGCCTGGGCTGGGCGGAGCCCCTCGGAGGGCCTGGTTGCCCCCACTGGAACCGTAGGCCAGTGGGGGCTGGGCCGGCTGTTCTGTGTCCTCATGTGGTACCATGGTGCCGTGGGCTTCGGTGTGAGCCACAGGAGCAGATCCTCAGGGCCTCAGAGCCTGTGGCCGGCCCTGGACTAGGTGCGGTACGAGGTGGGGGCACGCAGGCGGCTGCCAGGCGCTCAGAACAGCAGTTTGGCTGTACTTGGGGTGGGTGACCCCGTGGGGGTATTCGAGGCTACTCGGCCACGGCGGGGATCTGAGACCTCCCCTCCTTCCACAGGGGAACATGTTGGGGGCCAGGAAGGGTGCTGGGCCCTGGTGGTAGGTGGGCACAGGGTGGACGAGCGGACAGGGTCCTGGCCTGTGTGTTCCTGAGTAGCAGGGGTGGGGCCGGGTTCCCCCTGACTTCCGACAGCAGGATGGAACGTCCAGTGAACCTCAAGGGCCAGACGGGGCTGTAGCAGGGAGGCAGTTGGTGTTCTGGCCTCGGAGCCCACGGCCCCCGGCAGAGATGCTGGTCGAGGAGTGGGCTCCCCATGGTGTCTGGCCGCGATGGGGGGTCGTCCAGGACCCTCACTCTTGCGGAAGTGGCCTTTGTTCCAGGAGGGTTTGGGCAGCGCCCCAAGGGAGTGGGTGAAGGATGAGGCTATGGGCGTCTGGTGCAGATTGGAAAGGGGCTCTTGGGGGGAGCAGTGAGCCAGCCAGGGGCGCATTGGGGGTGCCCGCCCATGGGGGCCGGCAGGGTTGGCACACCCCTGACCCGGTCTCCACAGGTGTCAGACCGCTTGCTTAACATCTTTTTAAATTGAGGTGAAATTCATATAACGTGAATTTAACCCCTTTAAAGTGTACGGGTCAGTAGCATTTAGTACGTTCACAGTGTTGTGCGGCCACCACCTCTCTAGTTCCAGAGCCTTTTCATCACCCCAAAAAGAAGCCCTGTGCCACTGCAGTACCCGTCCCGGCCCCTGTCCCCTGGACCCGCCTGTTCTGCACACTCCATAGGGATGGACCACGCAGTGCCGTGGAGGGGCCGTCGGACTCGCCCACGGCTTCTCCACCAGCTGCGCGGGGCTCCTTTTTCTTCTACATCCTCACCAACACTGGTTATTTTCTGCTTTAAAGATCATGGTCGTCCTAGTGGCTCAGATGGCTCACTTACTCTTCCGAGTGGCTGCTGAGCCAGGCGGCAGCACGCGGCCCCTCCCAGCAGACTGGGAGACCGAGGCACTGGGCCTTGAGGCTGGAGGAGGCTGACTGGAAATGCTTCCTGAGTGCCGTGTGTCTCAGGCTGCTGGGGATGTTGGGACGGGGCCAGGCCGAGGGGCCAGCGAGGATGAAGGTGCAGTGGGGGAATGGCCAGCAGTGGGCAGGCAGGCAGGTAGAGGGCTCGGAGGGGGCTCATGGGTGGCGCTTTTGGAAGATGGCTTCAGTCCCAGGTGAGGAACCGCCTGGAAACCACAGACCCCCGAGGAGGTTGGGTAGGGTCTGGGCCGTGGGGTGGAGCTCACTGGCCTCAGCAGGGCTGGATGTGGGGAGGGGGCAAGAGGAATCCAGAGGCAGTTGGGGTCTCCCACTTGGGGAGGGGGTGGGAGGGACCCAGGGAGCGGGTTTGCCTTGATGGGGGACAGGGACTCCATGCTGGCTTTGGTTTGAGATGCTCCAGGACACCCAAGGGAAGGGCCAGGGCCAGGTGGATATCGGGGTCTGGGGCCCCAGAAGAAGCTGGGGACCAGGGTGGGAGCTGGGGCCCTGACGGGGTCAGGAGGGGATGTAGGCCAAGCCTGGGTCCACTTGGGAGGAGGATGGCGTCTAGCCCAGGACAGTGAAGGGGGCGGCTGAGGAGGTGGAGGGTGCAGGGGCCACCCCGGGACCCAGAGCGAGGCACAACCTGCTTTCCTTCCTGCACTCTGGCCGCGAGACGTGGCTCCACTGACCTGAGGATGGCTGGAGTCACTGACCCTTCTCTTCGCCGATCCAGGCCACCTCCACCTTCCACCTCTGTGTCCCCATTGTTTCCCTGGGGAAACCTTACTGACCTCCAGCCATGTGGCTCCCCCAGGTGGGGTTTGAGTGTGGGGTGGGGGGCAGACAGAGACCTGTGGAGACCCAGGACCCTGTGACGCCAGGACAGGATCTGGGCTCCATTCTGTTTATGGTGAGACCGTGGGGGTCTTTAAAGACGAGAGGGATGGGGTTAGGCGTGGGTGATAATTAAATAAAATTATACACATCTGACTCTCGACGTAGTACATGCTTATTGTAGAAACTATGAAAACTGCAGACGAGAAGGTATTAACTACCCAGAATTCTACCACCCAAGACAATCACTGTTCACATTTTGAGATATTTTCTTTCAGTTAGTTTTTTTTTTTTTTTTTGACATGGTTGTGATCAGGATTTATAAACAATTCTATGTCCTGCCTCTTGTTCTCAAATTTACTGAGGCATAATAGAAATAGACTAAACTGAGCATGTTTAAAGTGTTGGGTTTGATGGGTTTGGTGTACGGATATGTCAAAACTCACGAAGGATATATATTTGGGAGACCCCATGAACCCTTGACTCCGTAGTCAAATAACAAGCATTTGCTTTGAGCCCAACCGTTTCCTTGTGTATCCACTTTTTAAAATTAGCATAAAGTTGATATTTCCTCATTTATTTAAAACATCTTAAATTCACTCTCTGTGGCTTCTTTTGCAAATGTACTATTGTTTTTACGGAATCCTTTTATTGTGACTATTTAGGCTGGTTTTTACTCTTATAAACACCACTGCAGGGAACATCTCTGTGTGAAGCGATTCCTGCCTGTGATGTTAACTTGCTCCTTCCTTTGTTTTTAGTCTGGATTTGTGTGCCATCCAGGCTGCTCTCTCCTTTAAATTCCCAGACCTGGAATCACTAGGCCTGGGAGTTGGCAGGTCTCCCAGGCCCTGCATGCATGTCTCCAAATCGCTTTCCAGAGGCTGCTCCAACTTACGCCCACCAGAGCGCCTGGGCAGCTGGTCCTGGTGTGTGGGCTTCGGCCAGACACCAGCTTCTAAGAATTCACGTGGTCGAGAAGCTGACATCGGGTGTGACATTTCGTTTCTTTTATTATGGACGAGGCTGCACATTTTCCTGTGGGCTGGTCAAATTGTATTTCCTTGTTTGTGGGCTGACTGTGTGGTGTTTGCTTGTTTCTGTTTTGGGGTCTTAATGTATTTTTTTAGTTTTTGCTGATTGTGTGCTCCCAAAAGTAGTCACATCAGTCCTTGACAAATTTTCTGTCAATCATTCGTCCTGGTTTGTTGTTTCCTTTTAATTTGGGGCTTTTATGGAACATATGTTTCTATGTGGCCAAACCCATTGATCTTTCATGATTCCTTCCGTTGCTTTTAGCTTAAAAATCCCTCTCCATTGAGAAGCCTGATATTTATCTATTTTCTTCTCAGATGCTATAATTTGACTCACTGATGTCGATCTGAAGTTATTCTGGTGTGTGGTCTGAGGCAAGACCACACGGGGCCGGGCATTCTGTGCAGGGTCTTCCGCTGAGGCCAGGCCTGGCTCTGGGCTGTGATTTCGCTCTTTACCTGTTGGCCCATCTCTGCCGCAGAACCATATGGTTTTAATGATTGTAGCTTTTGGACATGTTAAGAGTTAGAAAGGCAAGATCCCTCTCTCTGCACTTTTTCTAGTTTCTCTTGTTTAGAGCTTCATCCACTACAAGGCCATGGGTCTTGTTGATGGGTGCCTGGGAGGGGGTGAGGGAGGTGGGGTGACCCAAGTCGTGTGACAGCCCCCTGATGGACACCACTCACCTGACCTCACCCCCACTCATTGGTGGAACAAGTCACTCCTTTTACAAGAAGCCCGGCCTGGTACCTGGTTCTGTTCAGAACTGCTCCCTCCCCTCCTCACAGCTCCCCCCACAAATGGTCCATCCCCCTCCTCCCACCAGCCCCTCGGAGCCCTCCCTGGAGACGGACCGAGGCCAGGACCAGAGAGCACCAGCACCGAAGGTGGTTCACCAGAGGGATCTGCTGGGTACTGATGTCCACCCCCTTTGGGGAACATAGGATCCGTGTCACCCCTCCCGTGTCACCTGCAGGGCCAGGCCCCCCAAAAAAGGAGCCCCTGTGAAGGGCCCTGAGACCTCCAGGTTGGGCCATGGGGGGATCTGTCCCCAAGGGACACCCAGGTCCTGGCCCTGCAGCCTCCACCCCAGCTTAAACCAGCTTCCCTCCCCCCTCCCCTTCCATGTCCATCCACTGAGGGCCATGGGTGGTGTGGCTCGTGCCCAGACCCTGACGCTGGACCCCACTCCTGCCCCCTGCTTACCCGCCCTCCCAGTGGGATCAGGCTGGTCCTGGAGAACTGGATAGGACCTGTCATGTGGCGGGTGTTACAGTCGTGTACTCGAGGGAGAGGGTGGGGGCAGAGTCCCAGAGCCAGCACCTGGCAGGTTTTATGGGGGACTGTGGGATGTCCAGGAGGCAAGGAGGGCTTGGGGACCTGGGACTCTAGCCCTGTGGGGTCTGGAAGGAGGGTCTTCTGGCCCACCTGTCTCCCTTGGGTTCCCTACCCCAGTTGCAGGTCCCTGAGGTGATCTGGGGGACAGCAGAGAAGGTGTGGGAGGGGGGAATCCTCAAAAAACGTGTTGAACTTGAAAACGAAGCAGGAAAAGCAGGAAGGGAGAAGGGGGAGGAAGGAGGGGGAGGGGAGGGAAAGGAGGGGTGGGGACCCATTGGTGGACCCGGTGTCCCTGCCTTGGGAGGTGGTGCCTGGCTGCAGCTGTGTGGGGGGCTGTCACCCTGAAATGGCCTGCAGTTCAGACCCCCACATGTGCCTGGCCCAGTGGAGGTGGGGTGGGGCCAGAGAAGGGTGGTTCCAGGCGGGAAGCTGGGTGGTACGGGTGAGATCTGACCCATGAGGCTGGGGGGTGGGGGCGGGCTCTGTTTGCTCCTCATGAACTGGAAAGGGGCCCCTCCTGGCAGAGAAAGCGTCCACAGGAGACCCTCGGGACACAGCAGGTGCCCGGTAAGCGTGAGTTACTCTTCCTAAACGTGGCCATGCAGTTTTACCGAACGCTGTGCCTCCTTGGAAATGGCTGGGCCTTGCCCAGCAGTGCTCATCAGGCCACCGGGCTGGCCAGGAAGGCAGGGTCCCGTTCAAGCAGCAGAATTGGGCCGATGGAGCCATAGGCCTGCTGGGTCGGGGGGAAGCTGGTCGTCTCTGTCTTGTTTTCTCTGTTGCTTCTGCAGGTGGATAGAATTATTATTTTAAGAAGTATCTAACGAAACAGGGTCCACCATCAATCATCCCCACAGGAGGGCGCCGCAGAGGCGGGACCTCAGAGGAGCGGCCAGGAACGCGGGGTGGTTCTGGTCTACCTGCGGCTCTGGCTCAGATGCTGCGTGGGTTTTGGGGTGTTGTAGGGGCTGGTGGGTGTCAGAGGTGAGCTGCTGAGCATTTGTTACCCTGGGGTGTGAATACTCCTGGGTGTCAGGGAAGATGGGACAGGCGCCTCTTGGCTCCGCACACACCACCTTTGTTGTGATGGTCAATGGATAACAGGTGTTTGTATCGTATGACCATGTCGGCTTTCACAACCTGCGTTTTCACATAAGTGAGCTGAACTCTCAGTCCTTTCCTGTGTGAATTCATCTGATTAAAGTAGAGCCTTAATCACAACAAAAAAGAGCTCCTCTTACGCCAGAAACGTGACCCCTGCTAGTGGAGGTGGGGGTGGGCTGGCCGCTGCTCTCAGGGAGCACCACCCCAGGGACCCCCCACCCCCACCCCGTGAGGTTTCCTTCCAGAATCCCCGGCCCAGCCCCTGCCTCTTCCAGCCCCGTAGGCTGTGGGCCCGTTGAGGGGTCTGGGCCCAGGGTTTGCCCTGTGTGCTCTCAGCCACCCACGGGCGCTGCTTCTCCCTGTCATGTCACCACCCTGTTCCCAGTGTCCTGGCTCCCTGGCCCCAGTTCTGCCCACAGAGCGGGCATGGGGCACTGGGGAGGGCAGGGAGGGGTCCTGGCCGGGGGCCCCAGGCTCCTGTCTGTTACTTCCTCACCCCAGCCCTTTGGGTGAAGACAGGCAGGCTATGTGCCTGCCCGGTGACCCTGGCTGTGGTGCCCCCGGTTGTGGGTGCCCCCCACGGCGAAAGGGGCCTTGGGGAGTGAGCCCTACAACGGTGGAGGGCTGTGTGCCAACGCCCACGGTCACTTGGCAGGAACCTAGCCCATGGCTGAGATGCTACCCATCCCCCTCCCAGTGAAGGCCCACTTTGGCCACCTGCCCCTGCTTAAGGAGGCTCTAATGGGGGCCACCTGCCCCTGCTTAAGGAGCCTCTGATGGGGGCCACCTGCCCCTGCTTAAAGCAGTTCATATTGAGGCCACTTGCCCCGCCCAGGGCGGCTCGGATGGAGGAAGCTTGCAGAGCGGCTCCGGGGACGCAGGCAGCTCGGCGTCCGGGACGAGGCTCCAGGGACTGAGGAGCTCACCCCGCTGTGGGGCACACAGGACACATGGGGAGTGAGCAGACCCTGGAGACCCTGGAAGGCAGGGTCTAGAGTTCAGAAGGAGGCGGGTGTGAGCTGAAGCAGTGGGAGCCTCACCCCACGCCATGGAGGCCACACCGCATGAGTGCCCTGCCCCCGCCTTGATGCCCCCGAGGCTTGGACACGCCGGAGGAGGTCTGCACAGCCCCAGGGCAGACCTGGACGATGAAATGGACCCTAAGAGAGAACTTGCCAGCACTCAGCAGTCCTGCCTGCCCTGCCCCGTGTGTGGTGGGCCAGCCCTCCCCCATCCCAGCTGGACAGAGATTGGCGAAGTGGGGCCTGAAGGGGCTCTGGGATCTGGGTGCCCGCGGGGGCTACGTTTCCTGCCTGGAGGTGAGCGAGTGCAGGGGCGGGGGGCTCACTGAATGGGGTACAACCAAGGGCTCGGGCTGCAGGGCCACCCTTGGCCACTCCCAGGTGACTCCCGGTGGTGTGAACTTCACCTGGGTCTGTGGGTTATTTTTATAATCTTGGCGTGCCCTCTGGGCAGGAGTATGGGGGCAGAGAGGAGCAGGTGGTGAGTGGCCGCCCTGTGGCCTCGCTGCGGGACCAGCCTCTGCCCCTGTTCCTCCTCTCCTCGCCCTCCGCTCAGCCAGCAGGAGGCCTGGGGCACCTTTTAGCCCACCCTTCACCCCTTACCTGGGGCTGAGCTGGAGTGGGAAAGGGCGGGGGGTGGGGTCTTGTGGTAGGGGGTCTGTGGTGTGTGCCAGGCCTAGCTGACATCTTGGGTTGGTGTTCCTCTGTTGCACACTCGGTGTGGGGTGGCCCCATTTCCAGATGGGGAAGCTGAGGCTCGGGGTCCCACAGCTGGTGGAGCTTCCAGCCCAGCGAGGCCCTGAGCCCCCTCCCAGCCTGGCCTGGAGCTGCCCCAGCGCAGCCTGGGGAGGGTGAGCAGGTAGCTTCTTCCCACCATGACCAGGAGCCCCCTGATACTGGCACATGGTCACAGAGACGTGCCAGCACTTGCCCGCCAGGTGCCCATCTCCTGTGGGGAGGACCACGGGGCCAGGCCCCACGGTGGTCGAGTGCCCCAGCGTGCAAGGGAGGCTTCTTGGCAGGGGATGGTCTTCCTCTGCTGAGCAGGCTCCCGTCACCTCCGGCCCCGGCACCCTCCCTTCCTGGAGCTGCACTGGGCAGCCCAGCCTGCGGCCCTTGACTATGACCTGACCTGGGAGCTGCTGCCCCCGCCAGGGCCCTCCGAGGCGGTGCCTGTCCATGTGTGGCCACTGTGCTCTGTGGGGCTGGGCAGTAGCTGTGGGTGCCGTGAGGGTCTGGCCTTCCCTTCTGCTTTGGGGGCAGGGTCTGGGGGCAGGGATGGAACCTCTGGTGACAGTGCTGCAGAAATGGGTCCCGGAGGCATTGGGTGGACAGAAACACCCGTGGAGGCCTAGGGTCCCCCGAGTGGGGCCCAGGCCAGGCACGGCCAGCCAGCAGGGCAGTGCCTCAGGGGACCCTCCTGTCACAGGGTGTTAGCTGAGGCCATGTGCCACGATGCTGGTGGGTCCCAAGTGCAGTAGCCCCAAGCTTGGACCCCCGGGTGGCATGCACCCCTCTGAGCCAGCCACCAGCCGCACAAGCGGGGCGTTTGTTCCCCACATCCAGGGGCCTGGTGCCTGGTACCCAGCCCTGCAGCCCCCAGACCTTGGCTTCAGTTCTGGAGCCCCTTACGGTTACAGAAGGGGGCTGGCACGGTGATGTATGCGCTGGGCTTCATGGCCATGTCCAGGGGCTGGTGTTCTGATCCTTTCTCACCTGCCCAGAGTCTACAGGAAGGCTCTCCCCGCTGAACCCTTGGACATAAAACGGCCAGAGAGTGCCACCTGGTGGGCGGTGAGGAACCCCCCCCCCCCACCTGTGTCTCACTGCCAAGCTGCCCTCCTGCGGGCTGTGTAGTTGTTCCCCAGGCCAAGGGTAGAGCGGCAGGCGTCTGGGCTTGGGGTACGGTTGGAAGTGGGCCTTCCCGTGCTGGGCTCGCATGGGGCTGACGGTCACGGTAGGGTGAGTGGCCACAGAGAGGTGAAGGGCTCGGAGTTTGGGAGCAAAGCCGTGGCTGGATGCTCTGCTGCAGAGGTGAACGGCCTGAGGTTTGTTTGAATGGGTTTTTCATTTCTGAAACAAACAACAAAGCCATTTGCAACTTTTGTCTTCCTGGGCACTCGTGGTGTCGTTCTGGTGTGTGAGTGGCCTGGTACTGGGGGGATGGTTTCGGGGTCACCGCTGCCAGGCCCCCTCAGTGGACAGAGCATGGAAGGACATGTGTGCAGGTGCACGAGTACAGACACACAGGTCAGTGCCTGTGCGCTATAGGTGTGCCAGGTGCCCATACGCTGGGGTCATGCAGGCACCGCCACCCGCCGCGGGCACCTCCGGCTCTTCCCCATCCTGCACTGGCTCCAGTATGTTGCTTATTTGCTCTGCGGAACCAAATACCCACCTGAGGCTGCTCTGCCCCCTCCTCGTGGCCCCACTGCCCCAGCGTCAAACCTGATGGGCTTCTGCGCCCTTTGTGGTCCTGGCACTGTTCTCTTTCCTCCATCAGTGAACACAGGCTTATTGGTGTTTCCAGGCCCTGAGTGTTCCTCTAGCCCTTGACACAGAGAGCATCCCTGGGCTGTCACAACTCTCACTGAGGTTGTCAAAAGAATGAAACGAGGTGCTGACCCCTCTTGCCCTCTGGGAAGAGGTGGGGTGTGAATGGGACCCCACATGGGCCTCTCAGACTGTTAGTGGGTGCCGATCCTAAGGGCACGAGCGGGACCTTCCCCGTAGGCATCTTTGGTGGATGGTGGAGGAGCAGGGAGCCAGAAGTCAGGAGTGGGTCTACCCAGGCCCCCAGGCACCAGCCCTGTCGGTGTTTGGGTGCATCTATAACTTCCTTGAGCCTCAATTTTCTTACCTCTAAAGTGGGCACAATGATACCTCCTGAGCAGGCCTGTCGGGGGGACTGGAAGAGAGGGTATGTGTGCGTGCGTACATAGTGTGTGTGCCCCCGTGTGTGTGTTCGTTCACGCTGTGTTGATACAACAGGTGTCTCTGCCAGACACTGGTCTGTTTCAGGAGTTCACGGCCAGCAGGGCCCAGGCTGTAGGTGCCGGCCTGCGGGCTCAGAGAAGGGCTCCGGGAGCCAGAGCTGGAGGTGCTGAGGGCGTTGGTGGCTCCCTCCTGGGGGTGGCCAGGGTGCAGTGAGTGAGTGATGCCCATGTGTGGGCAGGGGGTGAGCGGCCCCTGTGCGGCCTTGGGATCTGGGGGTGACACTGGAGGGGACAGGTCCGTCTGACACCGAGGGGCTGTTGGAACCCTCCTTCTCCCACCAGGATCATCCTCTGACCGCGGAGGGCAGGGCAGGGGCTCCCTGGGGACCGAGAGCAGTCGCCTAGCTTCTGACACGGACCTCCGTGTCCTCGTCTGCAGAGTGGTTCTGAGGGTGACACTCCTGTCACCTGCTGTAGTCTCGGGGAGGGGGGCAGGGTTTCAACTGTTCCAGCATTGGTGGGGCTCCAGAAACTGACATGTTTCGTAGATTTGAAAATTCAAGTCCACAGCCTCTCAGCCGCTTCTGCCTCTGCCCATCTGTTTGGTCTTCTCCCCATCCCCGCAGATCCACCTTCAGGGACGTGGGCATTGGATGGTGGGGGAGGCCCACTCGGGGCCCCACCCGCCACCTTCCTCTGCTGCTGAGTCGAGCACATCATGCTGAGTGCCCACCCACCCTCAGCCCAGTTCTGTGACCAGGGCCCGCCAGGGGCTTGGGAGGGGACCCACAGGAGGGCCGCACCCCAGGACTAGCATCAAGGAGGCTGAGGGCAGAGGCTGAGGCTGGGCCATCTGAGGTTATCCTGCCCGACAGCAGCCTGTGCGGCCCAGAGGGGCAGGTGGGTGATGGGCCTGGTGCCTGCTGCCTTCTTCCAGGCCCTGTGACCATCCAGGAGATGGAGATGCAGGAGTGCGCGTGCAGGCAGAGGTGGCGGGAGGGGAGCCTGCTGAACGCCCATGGGTTGCCATGGCAACAGCACATCCTTGGGGGCTTTCATGGCTTCTTGGGGGTGCGGCAGCCAGCGCTGCTCAGCAACCTGTGAGTACACGCTATTTGGGTGGGAGAGCCCAGTTGGGGGGGTGATGCTTACACAGTGGGTGGGCCCCCCACCCGAAACCTGGCCTGTGGAGGCCCCTGTGAAAGTATCTGCTTGCAGCCCCACGGGACTGGGGAATACAGCCAAAAGTTCCAGGGTCTCTTGCAAGGGCAGGCTGAGCTGGTTTCCCCTGCCATGGTGACCCTGCCCTCCTGGGCCCTCAGCCTCGCCTCTCTTCCCTGTGTGTGGGTATCTGGAATGAGCTCAGAAACTTGAGTAGGAGTCCAGGCCGCACTTGCCATTGTTCCAGCCTCTTGGGCTCACACTGCCTCCAGGAAGTCTTCCTAGATACCCCATTAACTGGTAGCTCTGGCTTCCCATGTGGGCGCAGAATGCCCAGGAGCAGAAGCACATCAGTCAGAGGTCAGCTGTGCCACCTCGGGCAGGCTTCTCACCCTCGCTGAGCCTCCATTTCCTCCTGTCCAGTGGAGACAGGCATGGCAGCCACCTCGGTGCCAATTAGGACCCGGTGAGGCGCTGCTGAGACCTGCTCTGACCTGAGGGACCAGTGATGGCAGGTGTGCTGGGTGGGATGATGGGATCCTGAGGAATCAGCCATTGGGAGCTGGGGGGCTGGGGTACACAGTGGGCAGAGGAGCTGGGGACAGGCAGGAAGCCTCCAGGGTCCGAAGGGAGGACGGGCAGAAAGAAAGTCCTCGGGAAAGGGGCATGCACTGGAGCCGGTATTGTGGGACAGGAGGGCAGGCCAGGGGTGGAACTGCCTGCCCAGCGTTTAGGGGACCCCGGCTGGCCCCACCACATTGTCCTGCGGGCACCAGATGGGCCAAGCTTCCCCAAAGCCCTGGCTCAGCGGGGGAGTGGGGGCAGCTTGGATCCCTAATTTGGGGGCCATGCTTGTGTGTTGGAGGGCCACGTTGTGCTGTCCTGGGCACCACAGTTACCCCATCACAGTTACCCCACCCTCATGAGGGTGAGCCATGAGGGGCTCACATGGACCAGGTGCTGCAGAACGAGGCACCCTGCTGTCCTCAAGACAGAAACAGCACCGGGGGTCCCTTGGTGGGCGTTCAGTAAGAGGGTGACTTGGAAACGCCAGACTGCATGGAGGAACTCTGCTGCCTCACCTTGGGGACGGTGACATCCCTGTCCTCAGAGGTTGGACAGGTCCCGGCCCTGACCCCCAGCTGCCTGGAGCCTGGCATGTGGCCAGCAGCCAGGTCCTCAGTCTCTCCCGCTTAGCGGGGCCCTGGTCCGTCTCCCAGCAGCCCCCATCCCGGGTCTCACAGCCTTTACCAGTGCCATGCCATAGCTATGGCAACGATGACAGCCCCCGGGGCCCACTCCACAGGGGTGAGTGGGCTGGCCAGTCTGAGAGAGCCGTGGGAGAGGGTCCCCATAGCCCCAAGACCCTGAGCTCATGAGGGATGTCCACAGCCCCCCAGAAGTGGGAGCTGAGCAGGCCTCGCCAGCTCAGCCAGCCCCTTGTCCCTTGGCAAGGCCAGTGTGGCACCCAGGGGCCGGCCATGGACTGCAGGCTTGGGCCACCGTGGCCAACCCGTGTGTCCACCGGCCCTGGGCCGGCGGCTGTGCCTCCGAGTGTGGGGTCTTGGAGCAAGGGCAAGGGTGCTGAGGCTTAGACCGCAATGAATTGGGGGGCCTCGGAGCCCGGCGTGGGGATCCGGCTGGCCCCGGAGTGTGCCTGGGGGACTGGGTGCAGATGGGGGCCGGGTCGCAGAGCTGCCCTGTAACTCTCTCTCCCTCGGCAGACGGCGCCCCGCTCAGCGAGCTCTCCTGGTCGTCCTCCCTGTCTGTGGTGGCCGTGTCCTTCTCCGGGCTCTTCACCGTCATTGCCCTCATGCTGGCCTGCCTGTGCTGTAAGAAGGGCGGCATCGGGTTCAAGGTGAGGGCTGGGGGTCGGGGGAGGCTGTGGACGAGATCCTGAGGGCTGGCCCTCTGGTGTCCACTCGGCACTGGGCTTCCTTCCCTCCTAGGGCCCTCTGGGGACTATAGAGGCCAGGACCCCACAGCCCTTCCTCTGGGGGCAGCCGATGGGAGAGGCCTAGGGGCTGTCAGGGACCCCTCCCACTGCCTCCCCCATTTTGGGTCCCCCTGTTGGGGGGGCATGGCCTCATGCTGTCATGTCCCAGCTCAGGGTCAGGCCTCTGTGCGGTGCACCCCGGGACGGTGAGGATGGGCCTCAAGGGGGCCACGGGGGCTCCTGAGCCGCTGTGGGAGGGGTCTCTATGCCTAGGGGATCCTTGAATCCCTGCTTGTTCGAATCAGCAAAGGGAAACCAAAGTTGCCCAGACACGCTTCTCGGCATCAGAAGCACCTCTCTGGCTGGGGTCACCTTACTTTGGGTGTCTTCCGCCCCACGAGGAAAGGACTGTGCGCCACGTAGGAATCAGGGCGGTAGGACAGCAGGAGTGATCATTACTGTTCATGGAGCATCAGCTAGAAGGCTGGGCCCGCCTTCTCTCTGGCCGCCCTGGCAGGGCTAAGCTCCCGGGGTCATCCTGGGCGGGATTCCAGGGCTGAGGTGCCCCTCCTAAGGATGGTGGCCCAGAGGCATCCCTGGGGCGCTGTTCCCCAATCCTAGAAGCGCCCATGGCTGCTCCCTACCTTTAGCTGCAGCTCTGAGCATGGAGGACCAGGAGAAAAAGCTGGGAACTGAGGGGCCCAACCAGAGCCCCCCCGAGCCCTGTGGGCTGAGTTCTGCCGACTTAGCACATAGCACCGCCTGTGGTCATTCTCCCGCCCACTCAGCTGCCCCGCCCTTGGCTGGAGGTCAGATTCCCGGGCCTGGCGAGGTCCGGAGGGGAGGGGCTGTCCTGTGGCCCAGCACAGCAGCCCGCCACCCCAGTCATCTCCATACTAAGTGACCCACATTGCAGCCTGGTCACCCCCGTTTTAGAGAAGCAGTGCCCTCCGCCTCCCCCTGCTGTGTCTCATCACGGGGGGCCGGGGAGCTGGCATCTGCGCAGCACTTGCCTTTTACAAAGGTGTCTTTGCCACATTTCACGGCAGGGCCATCCAGAGCTGTCTGAGGGGTGGGCTGGTGGAGCTCAGGGCCTGGGCAGCAGGGCCATGGCCCTGGGAGCCTCGGCTCTGCACCCAAGCCCCTGCCTGGGGATCCGCATGCCTAGCCCTGTCTCCCTGGCCTGCAGGAACACAGTGGGCTGGGCCAGGCGATGCTGGCATTTTCCTGGAGGATCCTGGGGCCAGAGAAGCAAGCGGGAGGGGGAAGGGGCGGGAGGGGGAAGGGATGGGGAGGGGGAAGGGATGGGAAGGGGGAAGGGATGGGAAGGGGGATGGGAAGGGGGAAGGGGGATGGGAAGGGGGATGGGAAGGGGGATGGGAAGGGGGAAGGGGGATGGGAAGGGGGAAGGGGGATGGGAAGGGGGATGGGAAGGGGGAAGGGGGATGGGAAGGGGGAAGGGGGATGGGAAGGGGGAAGGGAGGGTGGAGGGGAGGGGGAAGGAGGGAGGGGAAGGGGAAGGGAGGGGGGAGGGGAGGGGGAAGGAGGGAGGGGAAGGGGAAGGGAGGGGGGAGGGGGAAGGAGGGAGGGGAAGGGGAAGGGAGGGTGGAGGGGAGGGGGAAGGAGGGAGGGGAAGGGAGGGTGGAGGGGAGGGGGAAGGAGGGAGGGGAAGGGGAAGGGAGGGGGGAGGGGGAAGGAGGGAGGGGAAGGGGAAGGGAGGGTGGAGGGGAGGGGGAAGGAGGGAGGGGAAGGGGGGGCCAGGGCTGGGCCTTGAGGCTATTGTATGTCAGCCCCTTCTCAGGATGCTGTGAGAACAAGGCCCCAAACAAGGGCCAGTGCGGCCCCCTCCTACCCGTGCCCTCCTCACCTCCTGGGAACATGGTGCCCGGAACATTCCAGCACCAGTGCGCCTCAGTGGGAGGGCCTGCCTGCATAGCAGGCTCCCGCCTGGGCTCTGGGGGGCCAGTGCTGGGCTCTCCCACCTGGAGCTGTGCTGGGAGAAGGGGCTGGGCAGTGATGCTCACACTGTCCTATCTGATTACCCGCTCTGCTGGCTCCATCCGGTGGGCCTCCAGGTGGCACCGTCAGGTAACAGGCTGGGGCCAGGGCCAGACCCCGAGGTGGGTGGGTGGGCGGGCGGGCGTCTGTGCCTCTGCGGAGCCGCAGCTGGGATTACAGGGCGAGGGGGTTGGTTCTGACAGCCCCGGGGCCCAAGGGTGGTCTCCCAGGCCCTGGAGAGGGGGAGTCCCTGCAGGCCTTGTCCCCAGTGGCTCTGTCATCTCTAGGTACAGGCCGGGACCGGCCCGCAAGGACACCCAGAGGGCTCTCAGCCTCCCTGTTGCAGCCGAGGAAATCGAGGCCCAGAGAAAGGAGGGTCCTCGGGTCACAGGGCCGGGCAGGGAACCTAGGCCTTGCGGCTCCTAGTCCAGCCGCCTGGCCACAGGGGCGGCCCTGCTGCAGCTGCTTGGAAGTCCCTCGGCCTGTTTCCCCACCTGGCAGCGGTCTGTCCTGGTCAGGCAGGCAGGCCTGTAGCGCTAGTACTGTGGTTCTGCTTGTGGCCCAGGGCTCCTGGGAGACTTGGCCATGGCTCAGGAATGTGAGGGGGCTTCCTCAGACAGACGAAGGGGCAGCTGCAGTTGAAAATAGCCGGGCCAGGTGGGGCCCAGCCCGGTGCCCAGGGCCAGGCTCTTAAGGAGCCCGGGGAGCGGACAGACGCCCGCCCTCCTGGGTCGAAGTCCAGGGGCCCTGCAGGCAGATGGCCGCAGTAGGTGGTGCTGCCAGCTACCACCTGCTTGGGGGTGAAGCCGGGGGGTGGGCTCTCAGGAACGCTCCTTGTCTGGGAGGAGCAGGGGCGCTTAGTTTCTTATCTGCTGGGTCAGGGTGGGTGGGATGATGGAGCCCCTGTCCTGGATTCCCCAGCCACGACCCTGAAGCCACTGACCATGGGGTACCCCCGCCCAGGGCAAAGGCTGCTGGGAGGTGGGGTGGCTGAGTGGCGTGGAGGGCTGACTCTGGATGGGCAGGGGCAGCTGGCCTCCAGCCGCCCCCCCCCCCACCAGTGCTGCCTACCGTGCCCTGAGCCTGGTAGGCGTGGATGTGGGTGGGCTGAGGCTGGGCGAGGCATGGCTGCCCTGGGGCTCACGGCCACCACCCTTGAGGCTCTGCCCGTGGGAGGTGAATCCCCACTCCCCACCCAACACAAACCAAACCCCGCCCTCCTGGGGCAGCTGGTGCCCCTGCGGAGGGGGCAGCCGAGGAGTGGGGTCTGTTCTCTGCCCTGAGGAGCGAGGAGGTGGGTGGAGGGGGCAGCTGGCAGGGCTGCTGGGGGGAGCGGGGCTCTGGGAAGAAAGGGGCCTTTCAGAGCTGGCCTGCACCCCTTGTTCTCTCCCTGCCCTGCCCCCTGTCCCCTGCCCCTCCCCCTTCTGGGGAGCCCTGGAGCTCACCGCGTGTGTCACCCATTTGGCCCAGGAGTTTGAGAATGCCGAGGGGGAAGAGTACCCGGCCGACTTCTCGGCACAGGGCTCCCCGGCAGCAGCGGCTCAGAACGGGCCCGACGTGTATGTCCTGCCACTCACCGAGGTCTCCCTGCCTATGGCCAAGCAGCCCGGGCGTTCAGGTGAGTGAGCCCCCAGGTGGGCCCAGGTGGTGAGCGTAGGGTGTGGCTCTGGGGTCAGTGCTCCCGGGGAGGGGAGGCAAGGAGCTGGTGTGTGTCCCCTTTTGCTGGGACCTGGGGCGCTGTGAGCAGGCTTGGGCCAGCTGGGGCTACTGTGCAAAGGGGGTGGGGGTTGCTCCCTCTGGTCCTGGGGTGGGCACCTATGTGCTGGGAGGAGGGACTTCTCTGCGGTCCCTGGGATGCTGGACCCCGTACATGGGTTCCGTGGTGCCCAGGAGCAGGGCCCACCCACTGGGGGGGAGGGGCTCTTTGGGGCTCCTTCTGTGGGTGGAGCCTTTTGCTCAGGACCCTGGGGTGGGGGAAGGAGGGGCCTGGGTCCCCCCAGCGCGTGCAGGTGCAGGTGGGGCCTCTTCCTGTGGCTTCCTTGCCATGTCTCCCACTCGCCCCATCCCGTGGTCCCCCCAGCAGGCTGGCAACCCACATGGCAGATGCAGGGCCCACACTCCAGAGGTTAAAGGTCAGTGGCCAACCTGGGCTTTGAACCCACATCTGCCTGATTCAGCACTGCAAGAACCCCCCAGTTGTGTCTGGAGGCTGGTGGGTGGGGTCCCTGGCCCCAGGCCCCCTCCCTGGCAGCTCCTAGGTCAGGCCTGCGCCTACCCCCAGCTCCTCCAGGCTCACTGAGTAGGGTGTCAGGCCCAGGGGGGGCTCTGTTGGCACCAGGGCCTGTGATGGGTAGGCCTGCCCCGCCTGCGTGTGTTCTGGGCTCTGCTGGTCCTGACCACGGTGCTGCCCACCCCGAAGCCCAGCCCTCGCCATGGGCTGGGGGCCTCCAAGGTGCTGGCCTGGGCCCAGCACCCCCTGCACCATGGCTGTCACTCCCCCCCCCCGCAGGTGTCTCCTAGAGGAGCCCTCACCAGTTAGGCAGGAATTTCAGGTCCCACTCTGTTGAGTGACTCAAAGGTCCACCCCATAAAATCTTGAAGGTGGGGTCTCTGCTATAGGAAGCCCCCCAACCTTCCTGGGTGACCATGGGAGTTTCTGAGCCTGTGCTGACAGTGCTGGACGCTAGGAGCTGTTGCGGAGCAAGGGGTCCCCTCAGGGGACACTGTACCCCTGGCCTGGGCCTGTCACCTGCCCCTGGCAGTGTGTGCCTGGGACCCCAAGGAATCTTTGAGACCCAGTGTCTTCCACCGCTTAAGGGACTGTCCCTGGGGATGCGGGGGGACAGGGATCTAGGAGGGGGCAGTGATTGCATGCTTTTTTCTAGTTTTTAGCCCTGTTCTGTCCTTTATAGGGTGCCCTGCTTCTGGGGAGGGGAGAGATTTGGGTGATGCTGGGAGGGCAGCCCACCTGGAGGTCAAGGATTAAAAACCTGGGCAGCAAGTACTACCCCTCGAAACCGTGGGGGAAGATGGCCCAGCCTTCAGGCTCCCCAGCCTGGCTCTGTAGGTGCTGCCCCTTGGGTGCGGACCCCAGAACCCCGGGACCCGGCCTGCCACGCCTCCTGCAGCTGCCAGGAGACCTTTCCCATTGGCTGGCAGTCAGCACGCTCCACCTCCATCACTGCCCCACTGTCAAGACTGCTGAGCCTGCTTGGGGAGACCCCAGGCTGGACCTCAGGGGGAGGAGCCCCGGGACTCAGGGCCCCAGTGGGACCCCTTACCCCCAATTCTGCTCAGCATCAAGGTCAACATTCCATAGGGTCTCCAGTCCCTGGGAGCAGCCCCTCACCTTGGAGTCTACTGGCTGCCAGGCTCAGCCTGTCCCCTGGGCCCTCCGGGCAGTTGGCGTGGGAGCAGAATTCGGGGAATCCCTTGGGGCAC
Organism: Grampus griseus; assembly: GCF_964374135.1. Taxonomy (NCBI): domain Eukaryota; kingdom Metazoa; phylum Chordata; class Mammalia; order Artiodactyla; family Delphinidae; genus Grampus; species Grampus griseus. Next base: position 11,402,721 of record NC_139014.1, on the reverse strand, counting down.
AGGCGGGGTGTGGGTGGGCTCAGCAGCTCTGGCCCTTCCTTTGGGGCCCTCACTGACCCTTCCTGCCTGCTGACCTCACCCAGCCCAGCCTGCAGGAGAATGGGCCCAGTGTGTTCCGTACAGGGCTGTGCCAAGCAGCCCCCAACAAAGGAGCCTTTGGCGTGCCTGGCGCTGGAATGCCAGCCTGCGGCAGGGGTGAGGGGACGGGCCACTCCACTGCCCTCCTCCCCATGGCCTCCGCCCCAGCCACACTGCCTGCCCAGCGTTGCCTGTGCGCTGTTTCCCGGCTCCAGGCCCTGATGTTTCCAGCCTGGCTTGTCCCTGTAGCTTGGGGCACAGCCTTCCCAGACCCACTCAGAAAGATGCATGGATGCGGCTTGCAGATCCACAGCTCCCCTGGGCAGCAGGTGCCCTGCTCCTGATGGCCGCCCCCATCAGGAGGGAGCAGGGGGCTCTGGGTGGCTCCCCAGAACAGGCCATGCAGGCAGCCCCTCTAGGGGCCAGGCGAGAGAAGATGGGGCAATGATGGAGGCTGAGCTGGCCTCTCTGAGCCCCCTGCCCTGTTACAGTGCAGCTGCTCAAGTCCACAGATCTGGGCCGGCACAGCCTCCTGTACCTGGAGGAGATTGGCCACGGCTGGTTTGGGAAGGTGAGTTGCCGTCCCAGGGGTTGGTGGGGATGGGGGAGGGACTGGCAGCGTGGTCCGCTCTTTTGCCTGGCAGGTGGAGAGGGTGGGTTGGCGACCTGCTTCTCCCAGAAACTTCCCCAGCCCTGGGGTCCCCTCTCAAGGCGCAGTCTACTGGGCCCCTCCCTGGGGACCTCAGGGTCCGGCAGCCTCTTCTCTGCAGATCCTGGTGTCATGCTGGGAGATGCCTCTGAGTGGGCAGGGATGGGGAGCAGCGTCTGGCTCCTGGCTTCTCCCTGACCACCAGCCTGGGTGGGACAAGGAGTCCATCTTCCTCACTGCAGACCCCCAGAGCTCTGAGAACAGCCGGGGACCTTAGGGGAGGCAGACACAAAAGACGGAGTATTACAGCCACGAGGGCTCGCTCTCCCAGGAGCGGTCCAGAACCCATTTTGCAGATGAGTACGTTGAGGCACAGAAACAGACTGCTTTGGCTGGAAGAGCAAGGCTGGGGGCAGAGCTTGGGGACGGTGGAGTCCGCCCACCTGGTGACGCCTGCCCCGCAGGTATTCCTCGGGGAGGTGAACTCGGGCATCAGTAGCACCCAGGTGGTGGTGAAGGAGCTGAAGGTGAGCGCCAGCGTGCAGGAGCAGATGCAGTTCCTGGAGGAGGCGCAGCCCTACAGGTGGGTGGCACCTGGGGACAGGCTTAGCCGGAGGAGGGGGTGGGCCACTGGCCGGGAGGTGGGGCTGTGGGCCCTGTAGACAAAGGCAGCTCTGTGCTGCCCTGCTCCTGCCCTGCCCTGAGTGCGAGTCAGGGGGCAGCCTGTTGGCTCCCGCAGGGCCTTGCAGCACAGCAACCTGCTCCAGTGCCTGGCCCAGTGCGCCGAGGTGACGCCCTACCTGCTGGTGATGGAGTTCTGCCCGATGGTGAGTCGCCCGCTCCCTGGCCCTCCAGCCCCTGCCCTACGCTACTGGAAGGTGGGCCTGGCCTTCCTGCTGAGCCGGGGACCCCTCACCCCCACCCTCTGGGCCTCACATGCCCCCCAAAGTGGGGTCCAGGTGGCTCTGCACCACTACCTCCCAGAGGCGGCCTGGGGGAGGAAGGAGGTGGCCCCCGCTCAGAGACAGCGGCCCTCCGGGCTGGGATTCCACTGTACCCTAGGGGAGGGGGGCTCCCCTATCTGCCTGTGCTGCTCCCAGTCACGGAGGTTTTCCTGAGAGGCACCCCGGCCCGCTCGGGGGGCTCACGGCCCTTGCGTCGAGTCCACGGCCTCGCCTGTACTTTGCTCTCAGGCCCCCCGCCACACACACACACACACGGCTGAGCCGCTTGCCGACAGGGAGGCGGCCTCCACAGACGTGGGCCCCCCCACCATCTAGTTTCTGGACTCCTGGCGTAGCCTCCCAGGGCTTCCCCAGGATGCCTGGGCCCTCCCTGGAGCTGAGCGGCGTCAGCAGGTCATCAGCGGGTCAAGGAGTTGCCAGAGGACACTCTGGCCACCGGCTCTGGGTTCCGCCCAGGCTCAGCGTCACTGCTCGTGTGGCCTGTCTGCCACCCACCAGCTGAGAGGTGGCGAGCATCTGGGCCCCAGGGGTCTGTATGCGGGATGTGACCCTGCTGGCCCGCAAGGCTGCCTGGGGCTGGGGCTGTCAGTGTGGGGAAAGTGTCCGCTGCCTGCGGGGTCATCCTACTGAGAGCTGGCCCCTGGGGGGCGGACACGGGCTTCTCTGCGCAGCGGCAGCCCTGTGGCAGCAGCAGGATGCCTGGTCCCCCCGTGGGCCCTGCTGAGGAGGGCGGGGCCGGGTGGTGGGCTTGCACGGGCACCCACTCCCCACCAGCAGGTGACAGTGCTGCCCTTCTCGGCAGGGGGACCTCAAGGGCTACCTGCGGAGCTGTCGGGTGGCAGAGTCCATGGCGCCCGACCCTCTGACCCTGCAGCGCATGGCCTGTGAGGTGGCCTGTGGCGTCCTGCACCTGCATCGCAACAACTACGTGCACAGGTGAGGGCGCAGGTGGCCCACGAGCTCTGCAGGGCCTCCGCACCTGCTCCGGGGGCCGCGTGAGGTGGATCCTCAATTAACCGGGTTAGTCTTTGTTCAGCCTCTAGGGACCACTGTACAAAGGGATCTTGTCAAATAATAACCGGGCAGATGGGAGTTGAACACCTGCTTCTGCAGGAGGGTTAAGCCAGGCGACGTCCACTGTCCAGCTGGCCTGGCTGGGCATGCGGTAGGGCCTGAAGCCCATCCTCTGTCCCCAGGGTGGTCAGCGCCGCCTGGTGGCCCTACGGCGGCCCCTACTCTCCTCTGTCTCTCTCAGGCCCGGAGGGAGGGGTGGCTCTGTCCTGCTTCCCGCCCTGGCCCCTGAATTCGGACAGACGGGCCAGGGCCCAGCGTAGGGGGACATGCCGGAAGAAGTGGCGCTGCTTGGCCCCGCCGGCCCCGGACAGCACTCGGGCCGTCCTCCCCAACAATATCCTGGTGCTGAGTGATGACAAGGCAACTCCAGCATCAGTGATTTTGTTGAAGAGGGCCGCTGCCAGCCTCCCGACCGGCCCGCCGAGCCCACCCAGCCCCAGGCGCCCATCTGTGGCCCCGGCACAGCAGCATTTTGGCCGATGTGTGCTGACCCCGCGTTTGCCCCAGTGCCCTGGGCCCCAGACACCCATGGGGCCACAAGGCAGGCAGGGGAGGAGCCGGCAGCCAAGGCCGGCCGTGGGTGGGAGGCAAAGGCGGGGGTGAGCGGCACTGCTGGGCGGGCACTCCACACCCCCACCCTGCCAGGGGCCGTGTGTGCACAGGGCAGGGGCAGGACCCTGGGGCACTCAGTCGCCTCACTGATGCCTGCCTTCAGGGAGCTGAGGGTGGCAGTGTGGCGGGCGGGAGGAGACTGCGGTGTCCCTGGGCTGGCTCGCCCCCGAGGGACTGCTCAGCAGACTGGTGTCCCAGGAGAAGCAGGGGAGTGGACTGGGGTCAGGGGATGGGGTTCCAGTGAGGCAGACCTCGTCCAAGGAGAGCCCTTGGGCACCTTCTAGCTGGCCCTGGGCCTCGTTTTCCTTGTCTGCCTTCTAACGTGTGTGGCCCCATCCACTCAGACCCTCAAAGTGTCCAGTGCTGGGTGAGGGGCAGGGCGGGCAGCCTCTGAGATGCCCCTTTCCACCCACCCACCGACCGAACCGAGCCCAGGATGCCCTCGGCGACAAGCGGCCCAGTCCCCTCAGTGCCCTGGATGCCCCAGCCCGGCACTGCCAGCTGACCCCACCCTCCCATCCTCCCACCCTCAGTGACCTGGCTCTGAGGAACTGCCTGCTCACAGCCGACCTGACGGTGAAGATCGGCGACTATGGCCTGTCTCACGGCAAATACAGGGTGAGTGGGCCGGCTCGGGCCGGGGCAGGGCCGGCCACACTTGCCCGCGGGGTACCACTGTCCCGTGTGCCGACAGGAGGACTACTTTGTGACGGCTGACCAGCTGTGGGTGCCACTGCGCTGGATCGCGCCTGAGCTGGTGGACGAGGTGCACTGCAACCTGCTGGTGGTGGACCAGACCAAGGCCAGCAATGTGTGGTGAGTGTGGGCCCGGCAGTCGCCATGAGGACTTGGACCCCTGAGAGCCGACGACTTGATGCTCACCTGCGGCTGTCAGCCCTCATGGCTGCCCTGTCCGGTGCCGCGTGAGTGTCCAGTGAGGATGCGGGGCGCTGGGGGGCTGAGTCCCACCCGCCTGCCGGCTCCCTGGTGTTGGAGGGGATGCAGGCTGGCCACGCCAAGCAAGGCCACAGGTGTGAGGACGTGTGTGTTTGTGCAGCCCTGTCGCTCTGTGGGAGGTGGCCACATACACCCCCAGGTGAGATCGTGGGGGTTCTGGGGCCCCCTGTCGCTGCCCGGTGCCACGGCCCACAGCACTTGGGCTGGCAGAGCGGTGGGGTCTGTGGAGGAAGCCCTGCCCCTCCCAGGGCCCGCTGGGCCGATGCCCGAAGACATCAGGGTCAGAGCACTCGGGCAAGTTGATGAGACGTGGGGCCTCGTGGTAGCACCTGTTCCCATTGAGAGGGGACAGTGGGGCTGGGGTCTCCTGTGACTGCAGCCTGGAGGCTTGGGGCTGGGCACAGAGCGGGTGCTGGGACCCAGGACTACAGCCTCTAGAGGCTTGGCTGTGGTGGTCCCCTGTCCCCGGCCTTGACTAGCCTCTGCTTCCCCCTCCTGCTTCCTCCCAGCCTCCCAGGCCTGTCTGGCCCCCCTCTGCTCCTGATAAACCCTCAGGGCCTGGATCCAGGGCCCAGTCCCCCTTCCTGAGCTCTCCAGGGGTCTCCCCTGAGCCATTAACTGTACCCGTCACGGACACTCCATTCCCCCACTCGCCTCTCCCTCTGGCTGACCTTCCCCTGCCTGCCCACCAGCCCACACTGACTGGGGTCCCTCCCCTAGACGGCTTTGGCCAGGGCCACTGTGACGTCTCTGTCGCCAAATCTGCTGTCCCTCATGCCCCCAGTTTCGTGGGACAGCCTGGGGTCCCCGGGAGCTGGGTGAAGCTGCCGCCCACTGGAAAGATCCCAGCTGCCTTCTCACAGCCCCGCGTGCACTGGCTGCCTGGCCTGCTGGCTGGGGTGTCCCTAGACTCATCCCTCTCTCTGCCTCACACCCTAGCACACTCCCTCCCTCTGGCCTCCACAGGTGCCTGGCAGGACTGGGAGCTTCTCCAGGGCATCTCCTGCACCTGGCAGTGTCTGCGCTTCAGCCCGGCACGGGAGTGAACGAGTGAACAAATGGACTGGGTTTGTGGGAGGCCAGTCTGGCGTTTATTTGTCCAAGCACCTGGGCGTGGGCTCGGACCCGGCCAGGGGGCACACGCTGCCCATTTACTGAAGGAAGGCGCCGTCTTCTGGCTGCTGGTGTGATGACAGGAGCTGCCCTTGGCACCCAAGTCTTCGAGACCCTTTGGAGCCGTGCGTTGGCCAGCCGTGCCTGCCCTCTGATGGCTGTCACCCCCACAGGTCCCTGGGCGTGACCATCTGGGAGCTCTTCGAGCTGGGAGCGCAGCCCTATCCGCACCACTCCGACCGGCAGGTGCTGGCCTATGCGGTCCGGGAGCAGCAGCTCAAGCTGCCCAAGCCCCAGCTGCAGCTGACCCTCTCTGACCGCTGGTGAGGACCCTGTGAGGCCAGGCGGGGCTGGGGGTGTCCCCAGCAGGAAGGACAACACAAAGGGGGGTGCTTCGAGTCCCCAGAGCGTAAGTGGCTCCCCCCGGCCAGCAGTGACCTCTGGGCCCCACCCTGTGCCTACACTGGAATGGCCGCTTTATCCAAAACACAAACTTGCCTGCAGCCCTGGCAGGGATGAGCTGAGGGAACAGTGCCCTAGTCCACTGCTGTCTCCCACACCACCGCGCCCACTTCAGGAGATGCCCGTAACTGCCCTCGGGATTCTGAGTGTGAGAAGGGGCGGAAGTCAGACCCTCATGCTGAGGGTGGACTGGCTCACTCCCTGGGGGTTGGGGTCCTGGCCAGGCACTACCACCCGTGGGGGGGCAGGGACTGAGCCCTAGGGCATCCCTTCCCGCAGGTATGAGGTGATGCAGTTCTGCTGGCTTCAGCCTGAGCAGCGGCCGACGGCCGAGGAGGTGCACCTGCTGCTGTCCTACCTGTGTGCCAAGGGTGCCACCGAGGCAGAGGAGGAGTTTGAGCGGCGCTGGCGCTCACTGCGGCCTGTGGGGGGCAGCGTGGGCCCCGGGCTGGGGGCGGCAGGCATGGCACTGGGGGGCATGGGCGAGCTTGCGGCCACCTCATCCTTCCCACTGCTGGAGCAGTTTGCTGGCGACAGCTTCCACACGGATGGTGATGACGTGCTGACGGTGACTGAGACGAGCCGTGGCCTCAACTTCGAGTACAAGTGGGAAGCCGGCCGCGGCTCCGATGCCTTCCCGCCACCTGAGGGCGCACTGAGCCCGGGCCGAGACGCGCGTCTGCAGGAGCTCTGCGTCCCTGACGGTGCTCCCCCAGGCGTGGTGCCGGTGCTCAGTGCTCACAGCCCCTCGGTGGGCAGCGAGTACTTCATCCGCCTGGAAGACCCCGCGCCTGCCGCAGGCCACGACCCCGACTGTGCCGGCTGTGCCCCCAGCACCCTCGCTGCCACCCTGCGCCCCGACGGCAGTGACCATGATGACGACTCTGACGGCAGCACGGCCGCCTCGCTGGTCATGGAGCCACTGCTGGGCCACGCGCCGCCCGCTGATGGCCCCTGGGGCCACTGCGACTACCACCTATGCAGGAGCCATGCCCGTGACCTGCCTTGCACCTCACGCTCACCCCCCCCGGAGACCCCGATGCTGGCGGAGCCCAGAGCAGAGGATATTGACTGGGGCGTTGGGGTATTCTGCCCGCCCTTCTTTGAGGACCCGCTGGGCACATCCCCCTCCGCGAGCTCCAGGGCCCAACCATCCCCAGGTGGGGAAGAGCTGGGAGAGGCTGGGATGCCCAGGACTGCCCAGCACAGACACTGGAGCTCCAATGTATCTGCAAACAACAACAGCAGCAACCGAGCACCAGAATTCTGGGTCCCGGGCCTCTCAGGTTACACGGACTGCTGCCCTGGTGTGAAGCAGGCCCTACAGACCGTCCCTGAGCTGGGCCATCCTCTGATCCCAGAGGACCTCAGAGAGCCTCTCCTTGGGCCAAAGGGGGCCTCCTCTGGTAAGGAGATGGGCCGCTGCCTTGGCCTCCCCCATCTGTATCCTGCTGAGGGCCTGATACCTGCCCCGTGCCTGGTCACATCCCCGTGGACAGAGGCAGCCAGAAGTGGTGGTGACAGCCCCCAGGCAGAGCCCAGGCTTGCAGAGGAGGCCGAGGGCTCTGCTGGACTCCAGCTGCCCCTTCCCTCCATCCCATCCCCATCCCAAGAGGGAGCCCTGCTTCCTGCCGAGGAGGCCAGCACCCCGCCCACCCTGCCTGCTTCACCCACGCCCACTGGCAGCCCACAGCCTGCCACTGAGCCAGTCCAGGCCCTGGACAGCGACAGTGGCAGCAGCTCCCCTGAGCTGGAGGCACCAGGCAGTGAAGACGAAGACACGACTGAGGCCACTTCTGGTGTCTTCACTGACTTGTCCAGCGACGGCCCGCAGGCTGAGAAACCAGATGTGACACCAGCCTTCCGCTCCCTACAGAAGCAGGTGGGGACCCCCGACTCCTTGGACTCCCTGGACATCCCATCCTCAGCCAGTGATGGCGGCTCTGAGGTCTTCAGCCCATTAGCTGTTGGCCCCCCTGGCGGGCAGCCCCGAGCCCTGGACAGCGGCTATGACACAGAGAACTATGAGTCCCCTGAGTTTGTACTCAAGGAGGCCCATGAGCCCTGTGAGCCTGAGGCCTTGGAGGAGCTGGCCTCAGAGGGTGAGAGCCCCGGGCCAGAGACTCGTCTCTCCGCCTCCCTGGGTGGCCTCAGCGAGAAGAATCCTTACCGCGACTCTGCCTACTTCTCAGACCTGGACACGGAGCCAGAGCCCCCCTTGGGCCCCAAGGAGAAGCAAGGAGGTGTCCCAGTCCCCGGGCCAGAGCCCGATCTGGAGAGCCTGAAGAGCCCCAGGCTGCCGTCTGCACTGCCCTCCCCTGAGTTGGGGATGCTTGGGGAGGCACAGGGCTCTGGCCCCAGGGAGGTGCCGCCACTGCCACTGCTTGAGGACTCTTCCCCAGAGCCAAGCGCCTGCCCCAGGGGCCCCAGGCTGGAGCCTCCCTGGCCCCAAGACCCAGCCCAGGTGCCACCCATGCCCAGCCCCGGGCACTCTAAGATTTTCCTGCTGACTCCGGTCCGGCCCAGCTCAGAAGGCCACCGCCCCGAGCTCCAGGAGACCCTGGGACTGCTGTCAGGGTCGGGCCTGCAGGAACGGACAGGGGGTCCAGGTGCCCCCAGAACCCCACTCTGCCTGGCCCTGCCGGCAGTCCCCGCGGCTCCAGAGGGGCGGCCGGAGGAGGAAGAGGACGACAGCGAAGACAGTGACGAGTCGGACGAGGAGCTCCGCTGCTACAGCATCCAGGAGCCGAGCGAGGAGAGCGAGGAGGAGGCGCCGCCTGTGCCAGTGGTGGTGGCGGAGAGCCAGAGTGCGCGCAACCTGCGCAGCCTGCTTAAGATGCCCAGCCTCCTGTCTGAGGCCTTCTGCGAGGACCTGGAGCGCAAGAAGAAAGCCGTGTCCTTCTTCGACGACGTCACCGTCTACCTCTTCGACCAGGTGGGCAGCCGCCCTGGGTGGGCTCTGCGTGGCGGAGTGGGGGTCTGCGGCGGGACGGGAAGCCATGGGAGACTCGTGCTGTTCTGATCCTCCAGGAAAGCCCCACCCGGGAGCTCGGGGAGCCCTTCCCTGGCGCCAAGGAGTCGTCCCCCACGTTCCCGGTGGGCAGCCCGGGCTCCCCCAGCACCCCCGGCCGGCCTCGGCGGGCTGACCGCTCCCCCGACGGCCCCGCGGCCGAAGAGGGTGAGCTGGAGGCGGGGTGACGCGGCGGCGAGGGTGGGGCAACGGGGGTGGGTGGGGCAACGGGGGTGGGTGGGGCAACGGGGGTGGGTGGGGCCCTCATGGAGGCGGGGCAACATGGCGGGGTGGGGGTGGGCCTGTGACTTAGCTGGTGGGCGGGGCCTGGACGTGACTTTTTGCTCCGGGCGGTGTCTCCCCCATCCGGTCCACAACTGACGGCGGGCATCTCGCAGGCGGAGGGTTCGAGTGGGACGATGGCCTCCCGCCGACGCCGGCCCAGGAGCCTGCCCCGTGCGTCCCCGCTGCGCCCGCCAAGCCCAGCCCCTTCTCTCGCTTCACTGTCTCACCAGCGCCTGCGTCCCGCTTCTCCATCACACACGTCACCGACTCGGACTCCGGGTCCGTGGGAGGTGAGGCTGCGGTGGGGCTGGCGGGAGGGGATACTGAGTCAGGACAGTGGTGAGGGCGGCTGGGAAGGGCACCTGCTGGGCGCGAGGCCCTACGCTCGTTATTTCGTGTTTTCTGGACAAGCTCAGTTTTCAGACGGGGGAACTGAGGCTCAGAGAGGCCAGGTCACGCCAGGCCTCTTTGTTGTGGCCACCTTGGCACGTTTCCTCACCGCCCTGAGGAGATGCAGTGCCCCAGACAAAGCTGGCTCAGCACTCTCGGGATGTAGGTTGGATGTCCACTCCCTGCCCCACCCCCACCCCCACCCCCCGCACCGCCCCGCTCTTTTCTCCCTCCTCCGAAGGCACCAGGCTGGACACTGAGTGCCCCCCACCCTGCTCTCTGACCTGCAGCAGCCTCTCCTGCCAGAACCTTCCCAGCCCCTGCTGGTCTGCCTCATCCACCAGCCCCCCATCTCAGATCTAATGGCTTGTCCAGAGATGGTGGTGGTGGCTCAGGTGCCCACGTGGGGCCCTACTCAGGGGCCTTAGCTCACTCTTCCCTCCAAGCTCTACTCCTGTCAACCTCAGACCAGGTGGGCTCATACCTGCCCAGTTGCCACCACCCCATTCTACTAGGCTTCCCTGAAAGCTCACCTCCACTAAGATGCCCCTACTTATCTTGTCCCCCTGGCAGACCCAGCCCCTCCCTTGCGGCCCTTGGCATGTGGCTGCAGCCTCTAGGGAAGGATGTGCTGGTCTGTTTGTGTCACACAGTGTGCCCTTAATGGATATCTGAACAAGCAAGCAGGTCACCAGGAGGCGAGTGTGTGACCCTGGCCAGCCCAGTCCTGCTCGGGTCTCAGTTTTCCCACCTGTAAAAAGAGGACTCAGAAGGCTGACGTTGAGCTTTGTTGGGCCCGATCCCTGGTGATGTGGCGGGAAGGATAATCGTCTGGCTCCTACCTAGATAGGCAGGCAGGCAGGCAGGCAGGCCTGCTGCAGCCCCAGCTGCTCAGTGGCCCGTAAGCCAGGGATTGAGGCCAGGTGAAAGCCCTGGGCGAGGGGACTCTGGCTGTCCTTGGAGGGGAGGGTGCTCTCAGGAGTCCCTGTGGCCCCAGTGTCTCCCTAAACATGTTTGCCAGGTCCTACAGCAGGTGCTGGGGGCAGCTGTAAAGAGGCCTGAGCCCCAGGCAGCCCCTGCTTGGATCCCCTGCCGGTTCTCTCCCCGGCAGCAGCGAGGATGGTGACCGAGAGTGGTGGGGACTTTCATCTTGGCAGTGGTCAGCAGCAGCTTCCAAGCGCTTCGGTGCCCCGTGCAGCACCCTGGAGGAGCAGGGCAGGCGCTGGACATAAGAGCATCTGTGCACACCAGCCCTGTGCTGCCCTGGGGGCAGGATTTGTCCTGGACACTTGGGTTTGCTGCTAGGCCCTAGGGATGCCCTACAGCCGCCCCTCACCCTGAAGCTGCCCCCTCCCCCCCGGCCCCCTGCTGTCAAGACTGCTTGGCCTCTGAGGCCAGGGGCCCTCGCACGCCCTGCCTACAGGTTCCTGTGGTGTATTACAGGCTGCTGTGTCCTCACCCCAGGTGAGAGGGCAGGTACAGGCCTGCTAGGACGGCCTCTCCCTGCCCCCTTTGCCCCTTCCTTCTGCCGGTTCAGGGTTTGCTCAGTGCAAGAAGAGGACACCGGGCTCGTGTGTCCTCGCTCCAAGTCTGTGGCTGTTTCCCCTTCACTGAATCAGTTAGACCGTAAGCTCTCCCTTCCCACAGGGTATGGGCCAGCTCCTGCCTGGGTCCCACTGGAGCCCTGCAAGGGGACTGAGGTGGGCAGCCCGAAAGATGGGGGGCTTTCAGGTCGCAGTCCTGCTGCTTCAGCCCCTGTCTAGAGGTGTCTGTGGCTCCCCTCTGCAAGGTAGGGCCCAGCCCGGCCCAGCTGCCAAAGGAAAGTGGCGGCTGCCCCCCACGGTCAGTGTCAGGGGGTTCCTACTGCAGGGATGGAGACAGTGGGAAGGGGTGGAGCTGGGAGGGAGGGTGGGGCAGGGCAGCACAGGGGGTATTTTTGTAACGCTGTTGTCAGAACAGATGGAAGAGGGATGCTTTTAAGTTATTGTTGCCAAAGAGACATAAAATTTATTGTTGCTTTTGGGGTGGGGGTGTGGGTGGGGACTTGTTTTGAATTTGTTTTTTGTTTATTTGAGGCTTATGATGCTGGTACAATGATCGTCTTGTTCCTTTCTTGTCTGTTTTTTAAGAGAAATCAAAACTAAGGAAAAAAGCCTTCATGCTAAGCGTGTTTTCTTTTGGAGTCTGCAGATAAAGCCTTGGGCAGGAGGGGGCATGGGCTGTGCTGGGGTGGGGTCCCTATAGTCCCTTCTGACCACTGGGGGATGCAGGAGGGAGACCACCCCTTCCTCTAGCTGTCCTTGGCACACCTTGGTGGAGGGACACAGTGGCCTTGGGCCCCTAGGGTGCCCAGGTTGGGGTGTCTTCCCAGAACAGGGCCAGCGGACTGACGCCTGCAGCCCTCACTTCCTGCCTGGAAGCTGGCCCTACCTAGGTAAGGGTGAGAGGGAACCTCTCCGGGAAGCTCTTCCTCCTGCCTCTCCAGGGGTGGCCCCTGTCCCTCAGCACGGGGAGGCCGGGTGAGGGGGCGGTGAGCTGGGAGCAAGGTGGGTTGTGAGGAGGTGGGGCTTCTGTGCCCCTCCACCGCAAACATCTGCCCTGGGACCCTGCCTCGCCTCACCTGGCCTGCCTCCAGCTTCTGCAAGGTGAGAGCCTCTGGGGCCCCACCCCCTGTGCTTCGTGTTCTGGGCTGTGCGCAGAGCCCCTCCTGGGAGGGTCTGGGAGGAGCAAGCGAACGCTGCCCGGAACTGAACGTCTCCTGAGGTAAGGACTGCTGTCACCAACGTGGTTATTAGCACGGCTGTATTTCAGCCTTAAATGTCAAACAGCATGGATCCGATAGCTTCTAAAATCTTATATTTCAGCTGAAATATGGAGACAGCCAGAGCATTGAGGGGGCCCACCCAGGAATCCTGGGGTAGGCCCCCTCAATGGCACACAGCCTGGGGAGCCAGGCCACAGCACCGACCACCCTGGGGACAGGGAGGAGAGCTGGGGGCCCTGCAGCCAGTTCTGGATGGGAGTTAGTTAGGGTGTGGGCAGGGAGAAACTGGGACAGAGAGGCCCACAAAACTGCCAGTGGCAGGGGGGAGACCCAGCAAAGCCCCAATCAGGGGTCTGCCAGGAAGTTGTGCTCATACTAAATCCAAGGAAGGGAGGCCGGCCCTCGCTCTCCCCTTCCCCTCCCCTCCCTCCCCTTGCCCCTGCATTGCTACCGCAGGCACGTACTACAGGTGGGCGGCCTCATTACTGACCAGACAGGGGCTCCCCTTACAGCTACAAGCTGATGCGATGGCCCTCCCTGCACCTTGGGGGCTCCCTGGCCCACACGACAGATGGGCCTGATTCAAAAGGTTGGCCGCCCAGCCCAGGCAGCAGGTCCCTGCTCCCCTCACTCTCCTTGGCCACGGCCATGCCACCTCCTGACCCTGTAGGAACAGCCGGGGTCCAGCCCAGGCCAGATTGAGGTGGGGGCAGAAGGGCTTGGAAGGAGACAATTCTCTAAATGGGGAGCAAGCAGATTGTAACAAAACAGGTTACAGGTCAGGGTGTGGGAGGAGGAGCCCCACAGGCAGTGGGTGCAGATGTGGCCGTCAGCTGAGGAGTGGGGCAGACCTGTCATTGGTCACCGTCGGCTTCAGCTGGACGCTGGCGAAGGGATTCCTGAGAAGAGGAGAGAAGAGTGGTTTGAGTGGTTTTCGGGAGGGGTGCTGAGTGCCGCCCTGTGGCTACAGACGGCACCCACCTGGACCCCGATGGCCCAGCCTCTGAGCTCAGGGCCCGGGGGTGGCAGAGGCCACGGGGGAGAGCCAGAAAGGGGCGCTGTCCGCAAGGCCAGCTAAGCCCCAGCGCGCCACCCTCTGCTCACCCCCCCCCAGGTGCCCCACCTCAAACCGTCAACCCTCCCACAGGCAGGGTGGGTGGGCATGGGGGGGCCCCGCCACATCAGCCCTGGTCCTTTCTCTGCAACCTGAGGCAGCCCCACATGAGCCGCACCCGAGCTCGGTGCACCGCCCCCTAAGGCCAAGCGCCCCCGCCACCTGCCCGGGAGCAGCAGCTGAGCCCATCTGCAAGGACACAGCTGTTGACACATAGAGCCACAGCTCAGCAGAGCGCACAAGCCCAGCCCATGCATCCTGGGGGCCCAGAGAGTGGCCCGTCCCATGCCGACATGACAGACACGAGGCGCAGGCACCCCAGCGACAACGGGGCTGGTAGGAGTGGACGCCCGCAGCCCCTGCGGAGGGGCTGACCGCCTCCTCAGAGAGGAGCCGTGCCTGCCCCTGCGTGCCGAGGCTGCGGCTGACAGACAGACAGACGCACCAGACAAGGGGCTGAGATGGAACGAGATGAGCGCAGGGTGGGGCTGGCACCTGGCCTCGTGCTCACGGAGGCCTCTCCTCCTCGGCGGGCTCCGAGGACCTGCCCAGGTGGAGACGGCACAGGAGAGCAGGCCAGGGGACGTCAGGCAGTCCCAAGGGTGACAGCACGGATGGCACGTGGGACACGGAGGGCTCGGCCTGAACGGGAGCCGTTACCTGGGGCGGGAGTGGCCTCTGACATGGCTGGGCGTCCACAGGAGCTGGGTGGGCGCTCTGTCCAGGTGCCCAGGAAGATAGAACGTGGGGTGGGCAACCCTGTGTTTGCCTGAGGACCTGGCATTTTCTAAAACACGGAGGCACTTTGAACAACTGAGTCCAAAGGATGAACTAGTGAGAGGAGACTGATCTGCATCTCCAAGATGCTGCCTGACAGTTGGCAGCACCCGCAGCCGTTCCACCCCTGCCTCGGAACATCTGCACCTGATGAAAGGCCCTTCCAGCCGGCGGGGCCTCAGTCTCCCTCATTCAGGTCCTCTCTGGCCTCCCAGGCTTGGGTCTGAGCAGATGTGCTTCAGCCCCACTGGCCCCAGGCAGGGGCAGCCTGGAGGTTCTGAAACCGAGGTTCTGCTGTGACCAGCGTCATCTGCCCTGGGACGGAGGATGCGGGGCAGCCACGGGGGCGGCCGCCTTGACTGGACTCTTGTCCTAGAGGAGGGCTCCATGCCCTTGGCAGTCTGCAGCCAGGGTCATGGCGGGGGGTCTTGTGGGGCTGGAAACGGGGCAGGTTTGTCCATCCAGAGTCGGGGACCCAGCAGGGGAAGGGACCCAGAGAAGGGAGGATGGCACCTGTGCTGACCAGAGCCAGGGGCAAAAGGGAGTTCCAGCCGGGTGTGTCCTGACGCACCTACATTCTCATCAGAAAGGGTCAGTGACCAGCCACGTGTAAATCAACGAAGTTACAACACACCCTCAAACCATATACAAAACTAAACTCAAAATGGCTTATAGACTTAAATATAAGACATGACACCATAACACTCCTAGAAGAAAACATAGGCAAAACATTCTCTGACGTAAATCGTACCAGTGTTTTCTTAGGTCAGTCTCCCAAGGCAATAAAAACAAAAGCAAAAATAAACAAATGGGACCTAATCAAACTTACAAGCTTTTGCACAGCAAAGGAAACCGTAAACAAACAAAAAGACGGCCTACAGATTGGGAGAAAATATTTGCAAATGAAGCAACTGACAAGGACTTAATTTCCAAAATATACAAACAGCTCATACCTCTCAACAACAAAAAACCAAACAACCCAATCGAAAAATGGGCAGAAGACCTAACTAGACATTTGTCCAAAGAAGACATACAGATGGCCAACATGCATATGAAAAGATGCTCAACATTGCTAATTATTAGAGAAATGCAAATCAAGACTACAATGAGGTGCCACCTCACACTGGTCAGAATGGCCATCATTAAGAAGTCTACAAATTACAAATGCTGGAGAGGGTGTGGAGAAAAGGGAACCTCCCTACACTGTTGGTGGGAGATTGGTGCAGGCACTATGGAAAAGAGTCTGGAGGTTCCCCCCAAAACTAGAGTTGCCATGTGATCCAGATGAAACTAATTCAAAAAGATCCATGCACCCCTATGTTCACAGCAGCACTATTCACACTAGCCAAGACATGGAAACAACCTAAATGTCCACTGACAGATAAATGAATAAAGA
The DNA here is from genome assembly GCF_964374135.1 of Grampus griseus. Lineage (NCBI taxonomy): Eukaryota > Metazoa > Chordata > Mammalia > Artiodactyla > Delphinidae > Grampus > Grampus griseus. The sequence goes on along the minus strand of NC_139014.1, from coordinate 11,387,075 downwards.
TGTGGTATATACACAATGGAATATTAGGCATAAAAAAGAATGAAATAATGCCATTTGCAGCAACATGAATAGACCTAGAGATTCTCATACTAAGTGAAGAATGGCTAATAGCACATGATATCACATATATAAAATCTAAAAAAATTATACAAATGAACTTATCTACAAAACAGACTCACAGACATAGAAAACAGACTTGTGGTTGCCAAGGAGGAAGAGGGGTGGGGAGGGGTGGATTGGGAGTTTGGGATTAGCAAATGAAAACTATTATATATAGAATGGGTAAACAAGGTCCTACCGTATAGCACAGGAAATTACATTCAGTGTATCCTGTGATAAACCATAATGGAAAAGAATATAAAAAAGAATATATATGGGTATAACTGAATCACTTTGCTATATGGCAGAAATTAACACAACATTGTAAATCAACTATACTTCAATTAAAAAAAAAGGGTCAGTGGCAAACCCACACTACCACCTGAACCAGGAAGACCTCCCTGAAGAGGGTGTCTGGCCTCTGACCCACACCGTCCCCCAAAACAGTGTGACCATGGAAGAAGCATGTGCTGTCCACACTGCAGGTTCTGAGGAAGGAGGTGGCAGCTGTAATCACTCCAGACCTCTGGAGCGACTCCCTCCTGCAGCCCCAGCCAGAGACCCCTGGGTGGGACACTCCCACCCTTCAGCATCAGAGGAAGTGTGAGGTCCCCTTGGGTGCTCACCACCTTCTGGGATGTTCTGTGAAAGAACAGGCTTAAGAGCTACCCCCGGGGAGGGCACCTGAGTGACCCCAGGTGAGGGACTTGGGTCAACACTGGGATGACAAAACATGACAAGATTTGGACCTGAGGCACTGCTGATCCTGCTGTCCTGCAGACGTCCGTCACTGCCCAGGGGTGGACGCCGGGGCCAATCAACAGACGACCACCCAGACACAGAACAAGCTCTTCTTGACCCAAATGGGAGACGCTGGAGTATGCGAGAGCCAGTGCTGTCAGGATGCCAGGGCCCCTCCCCAGGCAGGGCCACCAGGCACTCAGGTGCCCGACTGGTGGCTGGGCTCTGTCCCCCTCCTGAGCAGGGACACAGGGACAGCCGGTAGCTTTTATACGGAATGGATTTGTATCCTCCGGGGGGCAGGCCTGAAGTCCCGGGCATGGTGAAGGGAGGCATGAGCCAGGCCCCCCGCCAGGAATGGCTGTCCCCACCACCCAGTCCTCTGCAGACCCCCACAGCCTGACGAGGTGGGACCCCTGCAGCCAAGCAGCATTCGGGTCCAGGCTCATGAAACATTCGTCACTGAGGATTTGGTGGAATCACCTTCGGTTATCTTCTGAATCCACTTCTTGAATAAGAAAGGGGGTGGTTCTGAGAACAGCCCGGTCAGCACGAAGCGTGGCTTGTGTCCTGTGGTGACTCCGGGGCAGAGAAGGAGCGAAGAGCAGTCACAGCATAGATTTCAACTTCCTCCACGTTTTCCTCTTAAAACGTGGCACAACTTCAGAACGTCGGCCCTTCTGGACTTGAGTCGTTCTCCTCCCCGGCCCTCCTCCCAGGGCTGTGAGCTCTGGCAAAGTTGAGCAACGTCCCTCAACCAACCAGAGGTGGCCTGTGACACCCCCGCACCTGGTAGGATCATCAGGACAGGCAGACCCTGCGGCCGCCGTGCTGTGAGCTCCCAGAGATGAGTGCACCCCCGCCCGCCGTGCCCCTGGGGCTCTGCCCTCCATCCAGGGGTGGGGTTCTAGGCAGAGGCCATACGAGCCTCCCTGAGCCTTCACCCCCTTCCAGTACCTCCAGTGGGTGAGATCAGCTGGGCTCCACCAGCTCAGAGGGACCACGAGGGCAGCAGAGGTGGGGGCGGGAGATGCAGGTGTCTCAAAGCATCTCGGAAGAAGAGGGATAGATGCAGGGGAGGAGAGTGGCCCAGGTCACCCACTGCTGAGCCAGGGTCAAAGTCATTTCTCCCATCCCCCAATTTCAGGAGCACTTGTCTCTAGAGTTTTCCAGAACTCACACTGCAACTCATCAAGAGAAAGGCAGGAAAAAACAAACAAACATATATATAGATAAAAAACCCTGGCAGTCCAGTGGTTAGGGCTCTGCGCTTCCACTGCTGGGGGCCCGGGTTTGATCCCTGGTCAGGGAACTAAGATCCCACAAGCCACGCAGTGTGGCCTAAACAAACAAACACACACACCAAAAAAAAACCCAAGAAAGGCAGTGAAGGAGGGAGAGGGAGAGTCCAGGACCTGCTGCCCACAGGGAGGGAGGATGGCATCTCCATGACACCCAAGGAGGTGAAGTGATGACCATCTTTGTAAAGGGCCCACGTGCCAGCTTCGCGCAGCAGACTTCTCAGTGACAGGGCTGGGGTGGGGCAGAGGGGCAGCAGTGCTGCCCAGACCCAGGCACAGGAGCCCAGAGCAGTGGGCTCCCCCTGCACGCCCCACCCCAGCTGTTGGCGCTTGCTTTCCAAGGGCACAGGGGAAGGGACCATCACCAGTTGAGAGATGGAGGAGGCCCCTGGGGCCTGCTCTGGAAGCCTGGAGTAGCCCCCTGGAGCCATGTCGGGGCAGACAGCAGCTGAGCCTGCGCAGAACGGGGCCACTGCATCTGCTCATCCCCTGCGGGGCAGATGCATGCTGCTGCTCCCGCGTGCCTGTGGCTCTCACCTGGGCACAGGCCATGGCGCTATCCCCACACCCATCCTGGTCTCCCCAGCCCTCGAGGGGCTGCGATACTCACCAACCCAGGAGCCAGCCAGGCCGGGCTCAGACCCACGCTCAGGGACCGGTCTGAGGGGCACTCAGCCGAAGGAGCCCAAAGCCAGCCTCGCAGCTGATCACCAGGCTTCACCCCGATTATGGCCAAAGCACCCAGCAGAAGCAACAGGGAACCCAGACAAGAGGGCCAGGACAGACCCGCAAGCTTCCAGAGGGAGGAAATCCGAGAGCCCAAGGAGAGGTCCAGGGAGGCAAAGACCCAGAGCCGAGAGCAGACGCAGGCTCAGCAGACCCTCGGACCCCAGCATAAGAAAACCAGGGCAACTTACTAACTCTAGTCAGGGGCCGCTCAAAATCTGGCCACTTCCACATCGGCACTGCAAGGAAACACAGGGCTCAGTTGATGCACGTGGAGCAGGTGGGAGTGAGGTCTGAGGACTCCGAGGGGACATAAGCCGGATGGAGGATGGGGGGACGCCTGGCAGCTAGCATATGCTGCCGGGAGCATGTACCACCAGCCACAGGGCAGAGCTGGCTCTCCAGCCCGCGGGAGGGGTCTGCAGGGAGGCAGCTCCAAGGAGCAGCTCAAGCAGGGCGTCCCTGGATCAGGCCCACGTGGCTCTCCCCCAGGGTGCGGGCCTCCCCAGGCGCCCCCAGGGAGAGCAGTGTGGCCTGGCACGCTCTGCACCTTGGTCACTCTGTCGGCGAGGAGGCCAGGCTTTGCACGTGGCCCGGACACACGCAGAGGGGCTGGAAGGAGGCGCCACACCCAACTCGATGCAATAAATAAAACTTTTATTCAAACAACTGCAGTACAGGGCACAATTCAGATTAAAAAAAAAAAAAAAGACGAAAGGAAACAGGAAAAATATTTTCAGCACTTTACATCTTCATACAAGTTTTGCGGTTTTGTGTCTACATTCATCCATTGAGCATGGAATCCCCTGGATTTGAGATCTTTTAGCAAAATTAGAACACCAACATAGAAGGCTCTTTTTACAAAGGTCCATGTTCTGGCTTTGTTTTTTCCTTAATTATAAAACAGGGTCTGTCTGCGTCTTGAGCTGCTTCTCTCACAAATGCTACCAGCCATGTTCTAGTCCACGGGAGGGGGTGGGAGGGTTTTGCTAAATCACATCAAAAAAAGGAGCGTCCACAGCTTCACGGGGGCTCCCGTGGCGGGAAGGACGGAGCGGCTGCGCCCTCGCTCACTTCCCAGATTCAAGGCGTGAAGAGGCAATACCAGTAGCCAGCCACTCAGTCCAGCATGTCTGTTTCTGAAGTCACCAAGACACACAGAGAGACGAGAGCGTTTAGGGAGGACTGGGCAGGGACTGCCTGCTCCCCGACGGCAGGTGCAGGGGTGTAGCGCCCAGAGCCGCCCTCACTCCTTCACAGGCTGGTTAAAGAAATGATTTCCAGAACACGTGGGGTTGGGGGTGGTCTCTGGAAGTCTTTGGAATGTCCGAGTGCGGCCGGTCCCCCTCCCCGCCAGTGCACTGTGCGGTCACGGCGCCCCGAGGCTGGCGCCGTGCTCTGGTCTGTACATCGTCCAATGGCGTCCGGGACAGGGAAGCGGTCAGGAGCCCGGCCTGGCGGGCAGGCAGGGCTGGGGGCTGCGGCCTCCCTCACAGGAGCGGCCAGCTTCCTCAGGAGGCCCCCCGGCTCAGCCCGAGCCCTTCTCTGGATGCGGCCTGGAAGGATGCCCCCGGGGCCACAAGCCTTGTGGAGCCCCCAGCACCCTCCCTCTCCTGACACAGGTGCCAGCGTGTGCTGGGGGGTCAGATGCAGAGATAACAGTACGTACACCGGAGTCCATGCATATCTGTTTTTTGTTTTTCAGGAAAAAAAAGTCCTTTTCCTGTTTTTTATCTTTTTGTTTTTTTGTTTTTTAAAGATTTTTCTTTTTCTTCAAACTTTTTAGACCTGGCTCACGGTGAGCCTTCAAAGAGGGACAGCGTGTCATGAATACGGCGGATGGGGAGTAGCGGCGAGGACACCCCGCCCGCGCTGCCCAGCGGCAGGTCCCAACACACGGGTGGGGGCGTGTAAACACAGGGAGCGGAGATGGGGCAGCACCATGGACCCTGGGGGATCACAGAGTCTGGGGTCACGAACCAAAAGGCAGGGGTGAGGGGGCAAGTGGGAAAGAGAAACAACCCAGGAAGAAACCAACGAGAGCCGAGGAGGAAACCGATGGAGACCAGACAGACCGGGGTGGGGGGGGGTGGGGAGACGGCGGAAGCTCTTCTGAGCAGCAGCTGCCCGGGGTCAGCGTCCTCACACTGTGGACACCAGCGTGCCACTGCCGCTGTGAAACAAAGCACAGGACAGCTGCCGGGCCGCACACCTCCCCCGCAGCTGCCCTCCCAGCCGCGCGACTGGCCACCGGCCCTGGGGGAGTGGTGACAGGAGACCCCCAGAGCCTGGACAAGGGCTGCGGCCGGGTCAGGGGTTCAGGAGGCTGCAGCCCTGAGCCATCTGCACCGGCCTGGGCTGGTTCCGGGGAGACGAGCCCAGGGGCGGGCCCCCCTCCTGGCCGAGGTCTGGACAAGCAGGTGTGGACGCCAGGAAAGAGCAGGGCCACAAAACCACCAGGTGAGGGGGTCATGCTGCGGCTGTGGGCAGCCCGAGGGCCCCACCAGGAAAGAATGGGAGCCCCAGTAGTGGCTGCAGTGGGTCCCTGACTCCGGCCTGGGCACAGGGCCAGGCCCGGCTTGCTCCAACCCACCCACCTGCCCGCAAGGGGAGCATGAAGGCAGCTCCAGGAGGGGCTGCTTCCCCCACTCGGCGTTATCTGGGGACCCTGAGCTACTGCCAGGGGACAGGGCATCCTGCACCGAGGGCCCTGCCCTACAGAGCGGACTGGGGGAAGGCACAACGCGGTGAGGGGCAGAGAACAGGCACCCTGGGCCCCGCTCACTGACTCAAGAGTGGCGACACCATGGTCTCCAGCCAGGCCCCAACAGAGCAGGCCTGGGAGGGGAGACACCCAACTCCAGCCTCCGGTGGGACAGCTCCCCAAAACCCACAGCTCCCCAAGACGAGTCTCAAAACCCCTTACCTGCTCACGGCCCGTGCTCCGTAATCATCCAAACCCTGGGGAGGAAAGGAAGAAACAGGTCAGGCTGGGGTTCAGGGGGTGAGGCCAGATCTGCAGGGCAGGGTCCCCTCCTAACCCCAGGGTGTGCAGTGCTGCCTGCAGCTGAGGACATGAAGGGGCTCCTCCCCTCCTGAGCAGTGACCTCCCCAATTCACAGGGATGTCTCCTTATCTGGCCAGCGGCCGACGGTGAGCTCACGCTCCCGGGCACACACAAGACAGATCACCTGATGACGCCCTTCCAACCCATGTTCCCTATGGCTCTTAGGCCCTGCAGGTCACATGGTAGGAACACCTGGCAAGTGAGGGCTTCCTGGGGAACCCAGAGGCTGAAACCACTGACGGTGGGGCATCGGGGAAGCCAGGCTGGCGGAGGCTGGCGTGGGGAGGGCGGCTGCACCGAAGGTCACCCGCACGCCTGCCTCATGCACGCCTGTGCCGGCCCCTGAGCGCCCCACACCCAGCTGCAGCTTCCTGGCCCTGAAGCAGCTGCCGCCCCAAAGCCATTGAGGGGTACTGGGGACACCCTCCTCAGCTCTCTAAGCATCAAAACCAAAACCAGCAACCAGGAAGCGAGAGCAACAAGCAGTGGTCAGACCTCTCCAGGCCAGGCCAGCCGAGGCCTGGGTGAGGCTGCAGAGGGACTGAAGTGTCTCACTGCTCCGCAGCCTGGCCCTGTGGCCCCCCGAGGCGCCACGTCTCTCCCAAGGTGGGATCAGCCTCTCCCTCCCTGCTGCTTGCCCTGGCCACTGGTCCCAACATCACCTTCTCTGAAAGGTTCCATCCAAGGGTCCGGCCACACCACCTCGGCCTTGCCCCTCTCACCACTTAAGCTGTCTCGAATCACGTGTTCACTCTGCCTGAGCCGTCAATTCCCTGAAGACGGCTCCCTCCACCCTCGACAACTCACACAGCATATGCCAGCTGAGCCCTCCTCACAGGAAGGAGAGGTGGCCGAGGACAGGACAGGGACAGCTGGAAGGGAGAGTCGGCCACCACGCACCCAGAGCCCTTCCCTGCCTCACCCACTTCTGACATCACACTGTCAATATGGGAGCCCCAGCTGTTGGGTCAACTCTCTGGCTGCTCAAACCCTAGAGAAACCTGAGTTCTCTTCTCTTCTCTCCCCTCTGCCTGGGCCCCCCAACCCCCAAACCGAGGGAGGCCCTGCCCTAGAGAGCGGCACCGGAACAGAGCTGCTGGCCCCCGCCTACCACGCAGCCACAGCAGATGAACGTCCTGGAAGCCTGGGCCCCCTCCACCCCACGAGCTTCCCCAGCAGAGCTGTGCAGCACCGTCCACACTCACACCCCAGCCCCGCCTTGACCTCAAGACCGCCAGGCACACGGGGGATCCATCAGGGGATCCACCGGGGACCCAAGCCTCAGTCTTCTGCCTCTGGTCGCCTGGTACCAGGTGGCCTGACCTCACGTGCCCGGCCCTGCCTCCTAAGGGCCCCAGAAACACACTAACTAGAAGGTTCCGGCCACGTCTCAGGCCCTGAGTGGCAGGCACTCGTCTGCACTCGGACCCATGATGGCAGGAGCCCCACGGCTCTCAGGGAAGGGGCTCCTCCCGAGAGGCAGCGTCCAGTGCAGTCTCAAGGCCGGCAGCACCCGAGCCCGAGGGAAGGGCAGGCACAGGGGCCGCCGTGCCTTCTCTAGAGCCCTGAGACTATAGAGGACGTCTGGCTGTGCCCCCTGAGGTGGCCACAGCAGGGGTGCAGATGCCAGGCCCAGACCCCCGAGCCCACGGCCTTCCAGTGGAGGTGCCAACACAGGACTGCAGCCGAGCCCACCCATCAACGGCCCCTGCCAAGGCCCCCAGCTCACCTGGGAGAAGGCAGGCATGGCCACGCTGTAGGGCCTCTGCTTGAAAGGGCCGGCCGTCTGGGCAGGGAAGGCCCGGGACGATGTGCCGTAGTCGGGGGGCGGGAGCGCCAGGTCTTCCTTGTCCAGGAGGTTGCCCGTGCTGCTGCTCTTCCCCTGCTGCAGGCTGTGGGGACGTGGCACAGGGCCGTCAGCTCGGGCCCCCCACCTCGCCGGGCCCCGCAAGGGAGGCGGAACGAGAGGCTGCTCTCTGGGGCCTGGGGTGCAGCCACGCCGCCCCGGTCGGCCAGCCCCCTCCTAGGAGCGGGGTGTGAAGCGTGCAGGCGGGAGGGGAGCCGAGCCCTACGGCAGCCGCTCAGCCCGTTGCTGGCTCCCGCAGCGAGTCTCCTGCTTTCCCGAGGGCCAGAGGGACCTGGGGGGCTCACGGGGCCCCCACCCCGCCCCCCACAGCTGGCAGCGACCCCCGGGGCTCTCAGACGCCGCCCTCAGAGCACCTCCGCACCCCTGCACCCTAGGGCCTCAAAGGCGCAGCCCCTTCCCAGAGCTATGGGCCACCTGCCCCTGTCGGCATGCTCACCTCATGTGCAATCTGTCACCGCCGTCGCCGTCCAGGACCCGGGTATAGGAGAAGGGAAACCAGCCCCGCCTGGAAGAGCAGACCCTGTCAGAGTGTGCCAGGGCCTCTGCGTTCCGGCGCCAAGTCCCACCCATTCCCCGACCTGGCTGCACCTGAGGGAACACGTGTGCGCGCTCCAGGGAGACCAAGAGACCGCAGCACCCACGCGGGGCATGCATCCAGCTCGGAACTGCCCTGCTCCGGACGGGAGCCAGGCTGGGGGTGAGGGAAGGTGCCAGGACCCAAGCAGGGCTCTTACTTCTTCAACAAACAGGGCTGGTTTCCTGCCACGTGGCCCAGCTGGGCGGAGCCCCAACTGGCCACACAGAACCACGGCACCAACGTGAGAGGCTGCCTGGGGGAGGCAGGTGTGGTGTTGGGGATGCGGGTGCCCTGCCGGTGCCCCCGCTCCTCAGAGCTGCCCCTCAAGGGTAGCGGCTGCCAGTGGGCCAGAGCCAGGCTCCGCGCAGCATCTTCCTCCCGGCTAAGGCAGGCTGCTTCTGCCCCGGGGCAGGGGTCTCTCACCCGGCGGACAGACGCATGCAGACAATGGTGGTGGCGGTGGAGTGGGGTGTGAAGCGTGCAGGTGGGACGGGACAGCCCCTGACCTGGGCGGGCCCTGGCTGAACAAGAGCCAGGCGTTGGCACAGCCTCTTGGCAACAGGCGTTCAATTAAGCCGTGACGGCGCGGCCCATCCGGCTCAAGGCCACTTCTAGAACCCCAGCGCGAGGGCTGCTCACATGCACGGAAAGGTTTTGGGGTGGAAGGCTGGCCTCTGCTGACTGGGAGGGCACACGTGGGATGATGGGCTAGGTCAGGGGATGTGGAAGTGAGGGACGGTGGGGGGCCCTCGGCTACATCTGTCCCTCCCAACAGAAGCGTGGGACCTGGACCATCAGTTCAAAGGAGGACCCAGAGCCCAGAATCAGGACGTCTGAGGACCAGGTCATGAGGCCGAGGTTCCCACTGCCCACACAGGACTCACATCTTGGTCTTCTCGCTCTCGCCATAGTGCCAACCGTCACGGGCCTCAGGCACCAGCAGGGTGATGAAGTCGCCCTCCTTGAAGCTCAGTAGGGTGCTGTTGTCCCCAGCCGCGTGGGAGAAAATGGCCTTCACCCGCATACGGCCATTGCGCTCCAGACCAGCTGCCATGGAGCTCGAGCGGGGCAGGGTCTTGTTCTCGGCTGCCGGGACGACAGGACAGGTGTGAGGGGGATCTCTGCCCCGAGCGGGTAAGGGCACGGTCACCCTCCCGTCAGCTCAGCTGCCCGATGGTGAGCGGCTAGGAGGCCCCAGGTGGGCCTGGAGGTGGACTGTCCATCCTGATGGGCGACTACCAGGCCTCCAGGGCTGCGTGGCTCACACTGCGGAAGGGCCGGGAGCTGGGGTGCGTGTGGATTCAGCCTCTGACCTGCCACTCATCAGCGGGGGCAATTCTCTGGGCCTGAGCCTCAGCTTTCCCATCTGCTACTCAGGAGACCCTCACGGGCCGAGGCCACCGGTGGGGCTGCAGGAGGGAGAGTGCCGACCACGGCAGACGTGGGAGGGCGGGAACCTGTGCCACAGTCAGCAAAGCCCTCCCCAGCGTCATCCACCTGCTCCTGTCACCAGCTGAGCTGCTGGCGTCCCCACACTGCCCCACCCTATCATGTTCACTTAATGGGGGAGCCTGGCCAAGCCCAAGGGTCCAGGAAGGCAATCTCAAAGGGGCCCCCGGGGTGCTGCACACAGGCATGCACACTTGCGAGCCTCTGGACCTCCCCAGCCTCCCCTCAGGTGTGATGTTACTACTACGGGCAGGGCCGGGGCCCCAGCGGAGCTCTTACTGGTGGCGTAGCTGTTCTTGGGGGCCACGCTCTTGCGCACAGGAAGCGTGTTGGAGTAGGAGTCGCTCAGCTTGCTCTGAGACTGCGGAGGAGATGTGGACTTGGGCTGGGCGGCCTTGCGGTCAGCCCAGGGGTTGTAGTCCTCGTTGTCGGGGCCTGAGACGCCATTCATGACCGGCGTGTTCTCCTGGGCAGACAACCGCTGTCGGGAAGAGGCGGCATGGGGGCGGTGTGGCAGGAGGGCCCGGCCCGGGTGAGGCCAGTGTGGAGAACCCCTTGCCCCCAGCAGGGGCGCACCCCAGCTGCTACGGGATGCCAACCGTTGGTGCCAAGGGGGGCCATCCCCCCACACCCCCATAAAGCTTTCCAGAGCAAGGACTTACCCCCACAAACGGGGCCAGCTCAGGGGGCACCGGCAGGGGCTTGGCCCCCGGAATGGGGTCTGAGATGACCAGGTTGGACTTGGAGGCCGACAGGCCGCTGGGGAGTATAGACCCATTGCTGCTGGCCATCTGCTGCATCAGCTGCACGGCGCGGTCTGGGATCTTGTTGGGGTCGGCACAGGCCTGCTGCCACAGTGGCAGCTTCTGTGCCAGCAGCTCCTTGCCCTGAAGCGGAGAAAGCCGAACAGGGTGGCAATGAGGGCCGGCCGCAGGCTCCTATAGCCTGCCCGCAGGGCTGGGGGAGCCCAGGGCCTGCTGCCGGCCTCACTGATGCAGCCCCCGGCTCCCGCCTGGCACCCCGGGAGGGGCACACCTGGCTAGGGCTGCTCTTCACCAGGTGGGTACCTTACAGCCAGATGAGCCACCTGTAAGTCCCTGACCCCCGACCTAGGAAAGGGGCTGAGAAGATGCAGTGAGCTGTGCAGTCGAGGGACCCTCAGGAGTGAGAGCAAACCAAGGCCTGATCAGGGCGGGCCTCCCCAGGGGCCCGAGGGAGCTGAAATGGACAGGTGCTCAAGTGGTCAGCCACGGAACAGAAAGGCCCTTTGTGGGCAAACCATGAGATACTAGGAAGAGCGCCACTTGGGCAGACTTGAGGGCCAGGAAACCTCGCAGGGACAGAGGAGACCGTGGGGAAGGGACAGAGCTGCCCAAAGCCCAGCTACGATCAGGGCACCACCCAGGGGCCCACAAGCCCAGCTGTCCCTCCAGTGTGCACCAGGGCCTGCCCAGGACACAGCTAGCCAGAAGAGCACAGGGCCTGACAAAGGATGAGGAAGCCACAGGCCTGACCGGGGCCCCAGGATGGGGGTGCAGCCAGAGTGAGACACCAGCCTGAGATTCCCTGCAGCCCATTCAGGGGCCCTGTGTCCACGACACGGACACACTCAGGGCCTGGGGTGCAGCTGTGCCCTCCCCCTCTCCTGGGCCTCTGACCAAAGTGGGCTACCCTACCTGCAACAGGTGACACAACCCATGTTCCACTGCAGACCCCAGACCCCCCCTGGGTGGAGCTGCCCCCCAGCTTGGGGCAGTCACGGTCTCCAGGACCTCGGAAGGGTCTGTCCAGCCCTCACTGTCTCTCCTCACTTATCTTCCCACTTTTTCCCCCCCCATTTTTTGGCAGTGCTGCGCAGCATGAGGGATCTTAGTTCCCTGACCGGGGACTGAACCTGCACCCCCTGCAATGGAAGCGCCGTGTCTTAACCACTGGACCGCCAGGGAAGTCTCTCTTCCCACTTCTTTTGACCTGTGTCTGGGGCAGGGAGGTGGCGCCCACATGGGGAAACTGGAGGTTGCTGGACAAACAGCCCTTTGGAGCAGGCCGTGGCCCCCTCTACCACCTGTTGGTTTAAACCAGGGGCCAACAAACAACCACCCGAGGGCTGGCTGCTCGTCTGTGAACAAGGTTTGACTGGAACACAGCCACGTCCGTTGGTTTACCCATCTGTGGCCACTTCTCTGTGCAATAACCAGAACGAGATATTTACTAACTGGCTCCTGGTTGAGAGAAATAGCTGATGGGTCTGGGCTGGTGGTGAGAAAGCGGGTCAGCAGGGACCCTGTACTAACAGGGACAACCCAGGATCAGGGCGCCGCAGCCCAGGGCTCCCACCCTGATGATGGTCCTGTCGCTGTCGGGCCTGAACCCAGGCACAGGGAAATGCCGGGCGCCTGCTGCTGGGAATAGGCTGGGGTGGTGCTGCCTTCGTGCCCCGGTGCCCCAGCCCGGGGGCTTGTGCCTCTTTGAAACCTACCAGGGGGCTGGCGTCCAGCTCCCTGGAAAGTTAGCTGTCGTGTCTCGCATACACGTGATCAGGCCCCCCAGGAGACGGAGATGGTGGCATCCTGGAAAAGGACTGCTTTCCTGCCCTTCCTGCACGTATGGGCCTGCGCTCTCCCTGACCAGTCACGGGGCCCAGCCGCCAGAGGGCGCATACGCCTGCCACAGTATTGCCTGGGGCCGCGTGGGCGCTGCGGAGGCCCTGCTGGAGAACTGCAGCAAGTACCGCCCTGCTGCCAGTGAGCCCTCGGGGCACAGGGCCTGCCGGCAAAGCCCCGCTCGGTGGGGTGGCCCGACCTCCGACCCTGCAAAGGACGTAAGTCCTGTCACCGTCCTTGCTTTGCACCTGTGGTGGCGGCAGGCCCTTGGGCAGGCCCAGGCAAGCAGGAGCCTCTCCGCGGAGGGAGGGCATCTGTCTCCTTGGCAGCTCCCGCCTGGGGACCAGAAGCTGAGTCAGATCAAGCATGTGTATGAGGTGCTGACCCGCAGAAGCCCTTTATGGAAAAAGGACACAAACGAGGGCCTCCCTGGTTGGCTGAGCTGCCTAACCACACCTAACTCTCAGAACGTTCTGGAATGTTCCCGCAGACAGCTCTGACCCCACCCCAGCTCCTACCTGTGGACTACAGGAACAGAAGCCTCAGTGAAGCTACCTGTCCCTGCAGGGGAGGTGTGTCCTCTGGGTCTCGCTGGCCCCGGGGGCCTAAGCTGGCTTCTGTAGGGGTTCCCTGGCACTGCAGCCCCTCCCAAGGAGCTCGATCCCTGGAGGAGACCCTCTTAGTGGGCTGTTAGTGTAAGTGCTCTCAAAAACACAGCCCGCAACTTCTAACGGGAGTCTTAAAGCATCTGCAGCTTTAACCTGGTAACTCTCCTTCCAGAACTCCCGCCCTGGGGAAATCCAAAACACATGGGATGTTCAGCACAATGTTCCTTCACGACAGCTCCAGGCTGGACGCGTCCCGGTGCTCCCAGGGGAAGCAGTCGTTTCGCCAACAAGGGCTCGGCCCCGCGCAGAGTGAGCACCCACCTTGGAGTGGTAGGCGGCGGAGTTCTTGGCCACGGCACACTGCTTCTCCACCAGGAAGCAGAACCTCCTCCTCTCCTCAGTGAGAGCAGTCTTGTAGCCGTCGGACACGTAGCTCTCCAGCTCCCCCTGCTTGTTGCCGATGGCGTCGATGTACTGGGGGTGGGAGAGGGGATAGAAGAGGCAGATGAGCCAGCGATGGGACAGCGCGCGCTCACCTCCAGTTCTGGGTGGCCCCACGGAGGGGGAGCACACCTCCCGGCCGGCGCACTGGTGTGGGGCTTGGCCGTGTGACTCACCCTGGCCATGGGGCTGCCCTGCTGTGCCACTGCCCCCTGGTGCCCCAGCAGCCGTCCATGTGGGGACCATGCTGGCAGGTTGCTTGGTGAGGCTGGTGGCGGTGGTCACCTCCCTCGGACCCGGACTCCAAACCTAATAAAAGCCACCCTAATGCTCGGTAGACCAGGAAAGCTCAGCTGGCACTGTGCTGGAGAATGACTAATTCACACCCAGATCCCATGGGGTGGGCAGAGAACGCAGACACAGGAGACCCCGCTTGATACTGGGGCACCCCAGAACGTTCTCTGCAGGTTGGAAAGTTTCAGTAATAAAGTACCAGCAAGACTAGGGGCAGCTGTCCCAGGGGGGCCTGCAGGCCCCTCTCCACGTCTGGGTGTGGGTCTGCAGGGCCCAGCTTCCCGGGTGTGGGAGCCCTGCCAGTCCCTTCCTGTCTCCCCTCTCACCCCTCCACGCTCCACACGGGGCACAGACTCCCCGCCCCAAGCTGGTGTCGCTGTCCTTTGGCCGGCCAGGGAGCAGCCTCTGCCCAATCAAGCCCCATCCCCGGCGGCGCGGGCAGGTCCAGGCCACGAGGGGGCGGCCTCCCCCGCCTAACTCGCCCGGCTCCTCCACCAGCTCTGACTCAGCGTGGGTGGGCGGTGCGGAGCCGGTGGGCGCAGTGCAGGCTGTTCCTGTCACCTCCCCTCCCCTCCCCTCCAGCGCGCTCAGCTGGAGGGCGAGGGCCGTCCCCAGCGCTCTCACCAGTGCACAGCTCAGCTCAGTCAGCGTGAGTGAGCACACTACCCCAGGCAGGGCCTGCCCAGCGCCCTCACCAGGACTGGGACCCTGCTCCCCCCTCCAATGCCTGCAGATCACCCCGCCTTCAACACTGAACCCCCTCTCCTCGCCCTGGGAGGGCAGCCAAAATGGGCCAGTCCACCACCCCAGCCCTAAAGGAGCCGGCCCTGGTCCTCCTGAGCAGCTGCAGGGCCGCCACACCTCGGGGTGGGTGTGCCTGAGAAAGTCTGTGCAGGAGGAGAGAGGCCTCCAGGGCAGCCCTGCCTCCACTGCCGCGGCCCCCCACCCCAGCAGCCCGAGCAGCTCCAAGTGCTCTCCTCCGGGTTCTGAGACGCGTGCGCATCAGAGCCTGCAGCCCCTGCTCCTGCAGAACACCCCCTGCACCGTAGCTCCTCCAGGAAGTAGGGGAGCAAGTCTGCAGATTTGGGGTGCTACTGGGGGCCTGTGGAGGCCACCGTGGGCAAGGCTGTGCTGTGTGGGGAGGTCCCTTCAGATGCCGCCCACCAAGGGGGAGTGGCTCACACCCGAAGCCCTTATGCGGACAGGAAGCCTGGGGGCGGGAACACCCTCTGGACAGAAGGGCCTGGAAGGGGCAGGGCTCCCTCACAGAGAGGGGGACCCTGATGCACAACCCCGCTGCGCCTGCCCTATCACCTAAACAATACCCAATGCTAGACTGAAATCCCCCGGAGGGTCCCATGCCCGCTCTGCTCCGTGGCTGTCCTACCACGTCCAGGGGATGGTGGGACGTCAGCGTGGCCTTGCAGGCTTCCACCAGCCCTGAATAAAGACGCCTCCCTTGGCCTGTCCTGCCCATCCTTGCATACAGGGGCACATACAGGGGCTCGGCTGGGGTCCTGGGAGCCCCTTAAGGGGCAGCCTCAGGAAAAGTTGCTGCGAGGCTCCGGAAGGAGTTTGGCTTTTAACCCCAGGGTAAGCCCCAGACGGGCAGCCCTTCACCGGGGTCACCACCTCCTACCCTCCCTGGGGGCTGCTCCAGTGCTGGCCAGGGGTGGGCGCGGGGTGAGCCAGGCACGTGGAGACCCCACGCCCAGGCAAGAGGGGCTGAGACACTGAGAGATCAGCACGGAGCCTCATGCAGGAAGGCCCAAGGGAGACCTCCCACTGTACCCTAATTCGGGACTTTGGGGAGGGCAAGGCACCTCCTCCAGCGGTTACCCCAGGACAGCAGCGTAAACTGGGACGTGGGCCCCCAGGGTCCTCCCGCCCTGAGCCCACTGCTGAGGACGGCTCCTCCTCGTGCCGGCCCGGTGTCCCCGTCCGTCCTGCCGACGGTTTCTGGGTTTTCAGGCTGCGGTAACATCTTTCACCTCAACGCTCCCACTCCCTGGAGGGGAGAGAAACCAGCTCTGGACGAGATGACGCGGGGCACTGGCCTCATTAGCTGCCTGGCAGCCTCCCGTGCCAAGGGAGGGAGTGGTGGTTTATTTTTAAGATTTCCATTTATTCAAACGAGCCCCAAGAATGGTCAGGAGCAGCTCAGGTCTCAGGCAGGGAACCTGGGGCTACGAGAGCCACCCAGTGTCTTCCCAGGGACCACAGGTGCCTGGGATAGGGCAGGAGAGACGTCGAGCTACACCGGCCAGGAGGGCCAGCCCAGGCGGGGGCCACAAGGACCTGGAGAGCCGACCCTTCCTCCACGGTCCCCACACCAATCATCTGGCTTGGGCAGAGAGCTAGCCGGCCAGGACACTGGCTGCCACTTCTGTCAAGGAACGACGGCAGGCCCTCCTGACCTCCTTTCCCAGGACGCTGCCTCCTTGTGGAGAGAGGCCACCACTTCACGGGCAGATCCTAGAAATCCAGGCCAAGTGAGGAGCTTCGCCCTGGAACGGGAGGAGGAGGAGGACACACACCCCCACCCCGCCCCCCGCTGCAGCCTCCAGGCCAAGCTGGCTGCTGGCCGCTGTCGGCAGGGACACTCCCCAAATGTGCAGGAGTGGCCGCGCTCTCTGGGACGTGCAGAGGACAGAACGTGCCTGACCCTACAGCTCTGATGACTTAGCAACAGGCCCCAGAAAACGCCGCCCCAAGCCGGTCCCTGCCACGGGCAGGCACCGTGGCCAGGCTCCTGGCGTCCTGCATCCTCCCTGCCCCCACCTTCCCCTGCTCCTTGCTTAGCGGGTGCTATGGAGACCACACTATAGAAACACCCAGCTGAAAGCATTTAAGACCCACAGAACGCTCCCACTTAGTCACCCTGGGCTGAACAGCCCTGTAATCCGAGAAGACAAAAGTGATCAGAACACACGTCTCCTCTCCTCCGTGGAGCAAGCCAGTGACTCAGAGCGGGGGAGGGGCATTCTAGAAAACACCCGAGGCTTTGGTTTCCCTCACCGGATAGGCCATCGTGGCTTTCCCACGTTTCTCAAAACCCCAACGCTGCCCCTAACCACTGCAGCTGGTGAATGACAGCGGAATCCTTGGGCCTCAGCTGTCACCACTAGTAACCATTACTCCAAGGAGACAAGGAGGGGACCCGATTAGCTGCGATGTACAGGAAGGTACAGCCAGAATCTGCCGCCCCCAAGCTGCATTCATTCAGCCACGGGGCACCTTCTGGGGGCAGCCCTGCTGACCGGGCCCGTGCCCACTCCCTGGTCTGATGCACCTGGCACCCAGGCCAAGAATAGGGAGGACAGCCTGGGTCAGTGGGTGAAGCTTGGTGAGGGCTGTGGCAGCGGCTCAGTGGATTGTTGGAGGACCCTTAAAAATCTCATTTAAACACAAGAGCTCAGAGCAAGGCTCGGGAGAGGGCAACTGCGCCCTCCTGCCCACGGTCCAGCAGATGCAACAGCTAGCAGGCAGCTCTGCGGGGAACGTGCTGTGGGCACACCCTTAGGCAGAAAGTGCAGTGCCTCTTGCAAGCATCAGGGACCCATGGGCCCCGGGCTTCCCAATTTCCTGAGAAAGGGCCCACAGCCATCACCAGATTGGGGGGTGGGGTGGGGTGGTGGTGGTGGTCCGTGACCAAACAGATCCCACTGCCCACGCCCTGCGCAGCACACTCACACGCTGGCGTGTCCAGAAAGGATGTGCTGGGAGGGGTGCGCCCATGGGCATCCCCATGCCCAGACCCCAGGAGAGAACGTGGGGCCACTTCTGTCCACACCAGTGGGCTGGACATGCTGACAAAGGCTTGCGGTCCAAGGGGACGGGGTCTCAGCAATCTGTGAGCACGCTGAGCCGAGGCCTCGGGTGGCCACCAGGGAGCGCGCCAGGCCTCCAGGACCCACGCCTTCCAGGTCTGGGGTCTGCTCTGCTGCCCTGGGACCTGGAGGAGGATGGAGCCCGGGCTCCTGTGCCCACCTTGCTGGGTGGTCCCTGCCAAGTCTCTGGACCCTTTGGGTCTCAGTTTCCTCAGGGGCTGAGCCAGATCGTCAGCACCCGACATGGCAGCCCCTGCCTCACGTGATCTTGGAGGTTCTGCAGGTACAAAATTCACATCCAGCTTCAAAGACTCAGCAGAAAAACAGGAACGCAGAACACCTCACTAGTATCTGTTACAATGATTGCGTGTCTAAATAACACTCTAGACATGTGCCGCTAAATAAAGCACTTCACCTGTTTCTTCTCACTGTTTTACATGCCCACCTCTCAGGGTGAAAAGACAGGTGCCGTGTGCCCGGTGCTGCCCCCGAGAGCCCTCCCAGCTCTGACAGCATAAGATGCTCCCGATTTCCCACGGTGCTATCCAAGTAGGCAGCCCAGTCTGGAGGGGAAATTGTGTGGCTTGATCTGGTGAATTGGGGGTAGGTCTGGGGGGGACCAAGGGAAGGGCAAGAGTCCCCCAGAGGACTGAGAATCCTGATACTATCTGTGGACACAGAAGCCCTAAGAGGGCGCAGTGGCTTCTGGCTTCTCAGTTGTTCTTTTCCAGGAAGACCCCTAACTGCTTATACCGCAAGGAAAGAAGATGTCCCACTGCTGGGATGCGGTGCCTTGTCCACAGACCGCCTTTCACACTGAAGAGCTTTTTAAAATGAGAACAGCAGATGCATAAGGGGCTTAAACCACGGCCATCAAACTCCACGGGTTAACAGGAGCAGCCTCTGCCATTATCTTTTTTGAAGATCTAAATTATGGTTATTTTGTTTTTGCTTTATTACACACCCCTTGAAATAGAACAAATGTCTCTCTCCCCTTTCTCAGAGGGCAATCTGGAGGCGCCTTCCGGAACAAGGGAGCCCAGTGAGGGGCGCCAACTGCAGGAACCGCCTGCTTTACTCAGCACAGGCCCCGGCAACAGCCACACCCCACACCCAGAACACTCGAGGCCCCACTCTCTGCGTCTCAGAGAGGGAACGGGGAAGATGGATCAGGGCAGAGGAGGGGGCCCCTGGCAACCTAAACCCCAGCTGGGTGGGTGGGCCCTCTGCCGTCCCAGCAGCAGAAGCCTGCCTTGGAGCTGTCAGCAGCTCCAAGTGCTGGGCTGCTGAGAGCCTGGCACTGGGCCGGCAGGGACCATCCAGGGCCCTGGCCCTCTGCGCTCGGGCAGAAGGTTTGGCCCACACTGGGGGTGACCCCGCCCCACACCCACGCCCATCCATCTGCCTCCAGCCTTCTCTTCCTGGGCTCTCCCCTCTGCTGCAGTCTTGGCGGCCCCTCCCCTCAGAGCTCAGAGCCTACACAAGGGGTGGACAGGGCACACTGCCTCCCCGTGGCCCCCACCGGCCGGCCACACACCAACGCGAATCCCAAAGGCACAGATGACTGCTGGGTTTTCTAACAGTCATGGTGTCCCTTGGAGGACGAGGACTCCTGCCTAATCAGAGCTGGGCTGGGGGTGGGGCCAAAGGAAACAGAAACGGGAGAAATCCTTGGCCAAGCCCCTCCGGATCTGTAAGGGGGTCGTGCACCCAGAGCCTAACCAACTCCACCCAGCACTGCTTCCCAAAGTGCTTCATCCGGGATGGCTCTCGGCACCAGTCCCACCCCAGCCCGGACCCTTCCGTCAGAAGCCCTGGAGACCGCCAGCCAGCCAGGGGCCGGCTGTCCATCAGAATCACCCCGAAGCTTTGAGAACCTGACAGGCTAAAGTACAACCACGCACCCGCATGCCTGGGGAGGGGGACCCTGGGCCAGAGACAGGGCGCCAGACGAGGCCTGTGACCACGCCCTGTCAGACACACGGTACGTCCTCCACTGACTGTCCCCTGTGGCTGCCTCCACAGAGATGCGCGCTTCGGTCAGTGCCTGGTCCGGCGAGCACGGCAATGACCAGAGGTGCAGGGCGTGACCTCAGCCGTGTGGGCAGTACTTGGTGTGCTCCCTACTTCTAGAAAAAACCCTCTGTCCTAGTTTGTGCCCCAAATGCCTCTAAGTGCCTGTTCCCTGACCTATAATTAAAATCAATTCTCTCGCTGGAAATCCCAAAACACAGTCTCAATTATCAGCAGTTCACGAAACTGGCCCAGTCCCACTCACGGGGAGCCCATCCCAGACGGACTGACAGACAGACAGACACGCTCACGGGGGACAAGGCTCCGCCCCATTCAGGAGCTGAGGTGCCTCGGGGGAGGTGTGTAGGTGCTCCAAGGGTCAACCCCTGCCTGGCAGGTGCTCGGGGGCCTCTCTACCCTCCCTAGCGAGCATCCTGCCCACACTGAGCTCCAGTCAGGGAGGGAAAACACATGGACCAGGGGCGCCAGAAGGCTCACAGGTGACCCCAGGGATTGACCCAAGGAAGTCCACCCATCCTGGGACCACTGAGTCAGCCCACACCTGCATCCACTTGTGGGAGCCCTGGGCAGCATATCCATACCTAGAAAACAGAGCTGCATGGGCTCCGTTGGTCTGGGGTCCCACCTCCTCTACCAAGAGGCGCTGCGGCTCACGTCAGCCCAGGGGCTTCTGTGGCTCGGTGATGCCCAGGTGTGGCCCCTGTGCCAGCTGTGGGGCCCAGGCCCACACCCACCTACACATACTGCCCACTGGGCTACATGTGACCCAGGCCCCGGTGAAGGTCCCCGGAGTGGAGACCCTGGGGATACAGAGGGGGCTTCAAGAGAGCGGGGGGGGGTGGGGCACGGGTGCCTGGGGTCCTTCCCCACCTCCCCAGGGGCCCAAACAGTCTGGAATCCTGCCCCCACTTGGTGACAGCGTGCAAACACATCTGCTTGGAGTAAGCAGGTCTAGTGGCCAGGATGTCCTGGGGGTCCAGGTGAGGCCAAGCTCTCCAGGGCAGGGCCATGAACTACAGTCTGGACGGACAGAGCTGCCCCCACGGCTGATACGCTACAGGAGTGGACTGCGTGAGAGCTGGGGTGTCGGCCGTTCTACGAAATGGAGACAGGGAGAACAGAGTCCTGCTCTTCCTCGGGAAAAGAGTGTCTTGGGCTTCCCTGGTGGCACAGTGGTTAAGAACCCGCCTGCCAATGCAGGGGACATGGGTTCGATCCCTGGCCCGGGAAGATCTCACATACCGCGGAGCAACTAAGCTTGTGCGCCACAACTACTGAGCCTGAGCTCTAAAGCCTGCAAGCCACAACTACTGAGCCCAAGTGCCACAACTACCGAAGCCTGTGCGCCTAGAGCCCATGCTCCACAAAAAGAGAAGCCACCGCAATGAGAAGCCCACGCACCGCAACGAAGAGTAGTCCCCACTCGCCGCAACTAGAGAAAGCCTGGGTGCAGCAACGAAGACCCAACACAGCCAAAAATAAATTTAAAAAAAAGAGTGTCTTAAACAGACCATTTCCTGTGACTAGCAGGACCTCAGGCAAGGCGAGGGGCAGGGCCGGCTCAACACACCTGCCCTGCCCAGGCATTTCCTCTAGGGGAAACAGTGGGGAGGGGAGGGGCTGTCACACCAAAAGGTGCCTAAGGCCCTCCCAGCCCCCAGCAGCCACACCTCAAAGGAGACCAGGTCCTGGCTCCTGGCCAGGTCTGCAAAGGTTCCAAGAACCAGAAGGAACAGACCCAGGTGCCAAAGGACCCTCACATGCCCAGGTGGGCTGGGCACCTCCACAAGGCCACCAGGTAGGCCAGAACCGTCCACGGGACAGGTGGCCAGCATGCCTTCCACGGTCTCACAGCACACTGGGCACCCACCCCCTCCGGCACAGACGCGGGATGAGGGACTCTGAGGGTGCCCCAGCCTGGCCTCTCAGGTTCAGCGCCACCAGGGAACAAAAAACACACTGGCTGGACTGTCGCTGGAAAGACAACCACAACCGGAATAACATCACATGCCACCTATCACCGCGTCAGCAGCCTGGGCTGGACGGCGAGAGGGACAGCGTGGAACACAGGCCCCAGCCCTCCCTGGGAGGAACTCGATTACTGGGGGAGAACCACTGCAGTAACACCCTCAGGAGGCCAAGGGGCAGGTAGAGAGGGGGTTGGGGTGGGTCTGGGAAAGACAAAGGAAACCGAGGAAGTGCACAGAACGGGGAGGGGTGACCTCGCTTTGCTCAGGCCCCAGGGCCCTTCCTGCTCTGAGATGGGAGGAAGGCCGAGGTACACCCCTCCGAAGCGGGGAAACCGAGAGAGGACATGGAGCTCACCGTGACCGCACGGCCAGTGCACACGGGGCACAGCTGGGATCCAAACCCAACGGCCAGGGCCTCATGGCTATGCCCAGGCGGTGACAGGCCACAGGGGGGTGAAGAGGAGGCCCCTGAGCGAGAGCCTCAGGGCAGATACCCAGAGGGGACTGGGCCTCAGCGGGGGCAGCAGGGCTGTGCTGAGGATACAGGGCAGAGGGGAGCCTCAGTTGTGGGGTGACCCTTGGACATGGGAAGAAAGGTCAGCACTGGATGTCTCCCAGGTCCCAGGAGGCCAGGCTGGACATGGCTGGCCTCACCAAGCTGGGGAACTGCTGGGAGGCCCCCCCCAAGGAGAGAACCACCACCCAACTGCCCATACGGAAAGACTAAGGTTTGCAGAGCCTGTGCTGTGTCCCCCTGGCCCTGCGTGGCTGGGGGAGCAGATCCCACCCTCTCGGCCCTGCAGGCCCAGACTCCAGAGTGGAGCAGTCAGGGCTCTCCAGAAGAGACAGGTCTTGCAGTGGGTGGCAGGGGCTCTGGGGCAAGGGGAGTGGGCCACTGGGAACCACAGGCAGCAGAGCCACGATGACCCAGGCCTGTGTGGCTCCAAGTCACGTAGGAGTGAACACCATGGATGACGCCAGCCCACACGCACTGACGTCTGCCCGGCCTGTTCCCCTCCCAGCCACAGGATGCACCGGCCGCGACACGGTCCCTTCTGACGGCTCTCAGCAAGCTGGTCACAGCAGCACCAGCTCGTCCAGGGAGAGGGCCTCAGCACAGGACGGAGCCTCCAAGTCCATGGCCATAAAGGGGAACGAAGCACGGGTACGTGATGATAAAAAGGAACGAAGCACTGACACACACACGTGGACGAACCTCAAAAACGTCACGCCGAGGCCAAGAAGCCAGACGCAGGTCACGTGTCGTCTGATCCCGGTCATGCTGCCGGGGGGCGGGGAGGGACCGGTGAAGACGGGCTTTCTTTCTGGGGCCGTGACAACATTCTAAAATGGACTGTGGTGACAGTTACACAACGCTATACGAATGTACTCAAAATCAAACGGGTGAGTTATATGGTATGTGAATTACCTCTCGATAAAGCTGTCACCAAAAAAAAAAGCACCTTAAGGAGCGGGGGGTGCACAGGCTGAACCCCTGGAAAGCCAGCCTCCTGTCCCTGTCACCAGGCCTCCAAACCAGTCCCCAGGGTTCCCTCAGATAGGGCTCTGAGGAGGCCACTGCCCTCCCAGGCAGCGGGTCAAGGTTTTCAGGAAACAAAATGGCAAAACACGTCAAGGATGGGACAGAACAGAAAAACGGACACACACCAGTGCAGGTGTCTTTCCAGCCCCGACCTCATGACCCTCTGCCAGGCGCACATCCCGGGCGGGGGTGACTCGGGAGGGTTCCCTGCAGCAGCGCTCTTGCTGCGGTGAGGGGAGGCCTTGAGGTGGTGACGGATTACAGACGGTCACGAGACTGCGGATTACAGATGGTCACGAGACTGTGGATGTGGGGAAACGCATCTGACTTGGGGAAGGGATGCTACAGAGAGGCGGGAGTTGAGTCACTGCGACTACATGAGGAACACACCTGAGTAAGGGGCTGCAGGAGACTGGCGGCTGCTTCCCACACGGCAGGTTGCGGTTCTCAGCTGCCGCTGCGCCCCCCCCCCCATCCTCTCCACTGGGTGCCCCAGGCACAGAGGGACGCAGAGGCCGGGCCGCCCCGGGGGAGCAGGAGGCCTGCTCGTCTATGCCGCACTCAAGTGGGCAGGACCGGCCTCTTGGCCCTGGCGTGCTCCAGAGGTGCTTGCGGGCAGCGGTGTGGGCACCATGGGGCATGCGCGGGCACCATGCAGAGGGCCCCAGGCAGTGCCCCCAGGCTCACTGCCCTGATCACTGGCAGGAAGGGTGGGGCTTCAGGAGGTGAGGGGTTCACCCCAGGGGTCACCCCCATGCCTGTGCCCACGGGAAGCTTCCACTGCCGACCACTGGGGGCTATCCTGTTCCTCCTTATCTGAGACGTGCGACCTTGGAGAGCAGCGTCTGGGCCTGATCTGTGTCAACTGGCTGCAGGGTTCTGGTGAATCAGGTGTATCAGGGCCGTGCCCGTCACAGGCCACGCTGTCCTAAATCCTTGCCCCTCACCACAGCACGTAACGCCTACAACCAGGGCTGCCCCTCCCGTGCCCTGCAATGCCACCTGCCTCACGCAGAAGAGTCACTGAGATGCTGGACCAGCCAGCATCTGCCTGCCCCGGGGTCTCTGGGTCTGTGCTGGGAGCAGGCATTCACAAGTCAGTCAGAGTAACGGTCTGGGATCTCTGGCCGAGGTAGGAATCAGAGCAACAGGCAGGAAGATTCCGTCTGGGTTCTGCTCCTTCGGTGGAGAGCCCTCTGGCACCCACCGAGGCTACAGGATGGGACTGCTGTCCTGCTGGCTCTGGGACGCCGGGCACCCAACCACCCAAAATCCCCCAGGAGAGCGGAGCCTGGCTCTGCCCAGTTTCATCAGGAGGGATCAGCCTCGCCCCCCCGAGACCCAGAAGGGTGAGTGCTGGGGACAGACAAGAGCGCCTGCCCTTCACCGCTCACTAAAAGGCCCGAGAAGTCCCAAAACCATAACCGGGGACCCAACACTCCTGTGTCCCCAGGCAGAGCCCCCAGCACGCGGCGGCCGAGTCCCACCTGCAGCTCCTTGTCCGAGTACTTCTGGGGGTTTTTGCTCCCTTGGCTCTTCTTGCGGAGTTTCTTCAGCTCGGCCTGGCACTTGTCCAGTGCATCACCTTTGCTCCTTTGCTCCGTCTGGTATTTCTTCAGCGCAGCCTGAGATTCAAACAACAAAACCACGGGCAATGAGCTGGTGCGCCCCTCCCGCTCTCAACTGGGTCACAGCGGCCCGGACCCTGTGGACGGCAGGAATTGTGCAGCTGCAAACCTGAGGCCTCAGCTCTGCCCACCCTGGAGGCAAAGATCAGGGCTGGGAAAACCAGCCAGCCTCCCTCTCTCCCACCGAGCCGCCTCGCTCTCTCCCACCGCAGGGCCGGAAGTGCCTCAGGTCAAATCATGTAATGAACACTGACAGAGCCCAGCCCCTCGCCCTTCTTGTCAACCTGGGAGAGGTGACAGGGCAGGGTCAGGGCATGAAGAACTCCAGGAAACGACAGCGGGTCAGAGGAGTTCACACAGGTTCCACAGGGCGGCTGCCTCACATTGTTTTTACAAAAAGCGGCCGAGAGGCGGGAGTAGTGGAACCTGGCATGTGGGGCATCAGACACAAGAGTCCACTCACGGGGTCACATTTAGTTTCAAATGGGCATGAATGTCAGAGGAGCTGCAGGAAACCCACAGGATGGAGAGCTCACAGGAAGATGAAAATCGTTCAGACAGGGAAGGATTCACACACAGCAGAGCCCAAGCAGCTCAGGGTGACCAGCAGGTACAGGGTGGGGGCTACT
The DNA here is from genome assembly GCF_964374135.1 of Grampus griseus. Classification (NCBI taxonomy): domain Eukaryota; kingdom Metazoa; phylum Chordata; class Mammalia; order Artiodactyla; family Delphinidae; genus Grampus; species Grampus griseus. The sequence continues at coordinate 11,361,668 of NC_139014.1, read as the reverse complement.
TACGCTCAGGTACCTGGAGTCCAGCTCCACCTTCTGCTCCAGCTGCGTTAGCAGCTCGTTGTGAAAAGACTTCAGCTGGACATGGAGAGAAAACAGCCGTCAGCTCCGACGTGTGGCTGCCCCGGGAGAGGGGGGGCGGTCACCACGACCATGGCACCTGGGACGCTGGGCACCCCAATGGGCAAGAGGAGCTTGTCTGATCCAGGAGCCGATGACCCCGCAGCGACAGGTGGGCCCCGCGGGGCCAGGCGGCCCCGGGAGTGAGTGCTGAACTGAAGCCTGGCCTTCGACAGGCATGGAGCCTCGCTTCCCTCGGGGAGACAGAGACCGCCTCCCCACTGTCCCTGCTCTCCCGTGCTGGTGGGTAACATAGGCATAAGCTGACACGAGCCGTAGACCTGCTAGGTCCTGGCAGGACCTACAGTCTCGGTGCACCTGTGCTTCCCCAGGCCACCACTCGAGATGTCCCCATGTGGCCCTGCGGCCAGCTGAGAATAACACCCCATCTTGCCCGTGTCCTTTTCTTCCAGGTCCATCTGTATATCCTCAGCCCCCATGGTGGTCACATCCCTGGTGTGTGACTTCTCTCTCAGGCCCTGGGGACACCCCCACCTCTCTGGGTATGACCACAGGAAGGCACATACTTCCCTAGTGGATGCACGGCCACAGCACATGCCCGGCTCTTCCCCTCGCCTCTAATAGCACCTGCTCACCTGCATCTGCCCCTCCCTCCCCGGGGGTCGTAGTGGGAGGCTGGGACTCACCATTTCTTCCAATTGATTTTGAATCTGCCTGTGGACTTCGGCCATCTGGAAGAGAACGTCCCCTGGGAGGCAGATGGCAGGAGAGAAAAGCAGGAGGAAAGTGAGCTACTCAGAATCAGTCTTATCACTCCCTCCACGGCTGGGGAGCAGGTACCAGTGGGCCAGGCACTGGGGTTGCTGTGGTCTGGGGACCGGCGGGCAGGGGTGTGCTGGGGGCAGGGGGAGGGGTGCCTCTCCAGGTGATGCTGCCAAGAGGAGATGGGAAATTCTAGAATGACAAGGATACACAGTGGCTTGGTGTCTCTGGGGGTTTGGGGGCCTCAGGCATCTGCACTGGATCTGAGATTCATGGCAGAGGTAAGAAGACCGGAGACCCTACGTTTGCAGGTTTCAACCCTGCGTGCGACCCTGTGAGCACATGCATCTCCTCTCACAGGCGCCAACCACCAGCGGCCCACCTACCTCGGGCCCAGGCAGAGGTAGCCACAACACGTAGCCCCTGTGCGTCCCGGGACGTGGCGTGGAAGGAAGGTGGCCGTGAAAGGAGGGACCTCACGGCCCAAGACACGTCATGGTCAGCAGAGTCCCGACACCCACCCCAAATCAACACTGTGGAACAGAAGCTCCGAGCTGGGGCACTCATGGTACCTGCCTCCGAAGACCCTCAGGGCCACTGCCCACACCCACAGGGTCAGCGTGAAGGACTTCCTTGCACAAATGGCTCATTTCCTCCTCTACAGAGGGTGGGTCTGGAACGGGCAGTGTGAGCTCCATTCATTTCATTGGCAAATATTTGCTAAGCAGCCCTTTCTGGCGGCAGGCACTAACCATGCGCTGTGGCCACATGGAGGAGGGCCCGCCCCTGCCCTCGGGGGCAGTCACCTGCTGACTAACCCTGTCCCAAGGTGCTGCTTACGCCAGGACGACCCTCCCCTGCTCACATCCAGGCCACTCAGGGGTCACGTGACCCAGAGGATCCTGTTGGGGGCAGCCACAATGAGCACCTCTGGCCCCCATGAGGCCAGCCAGAAAGCAGAACAGTTCCTGTGGCCCCTGCCCTAATGGGGTGACGCTGCCCACCCTCCAAGGTCACAAGGACAGCACGTAGATGATCCCCTGGGGTCGCCTGCCCTCCCAGAAGCACAGCTGGGTTCTGGGGACGGCCAGCTCCCGGTCATCGGGCCGTTCGGTCAGCTGCTGGTGCTCTTGTGGCCCTGACGACCACAGAGCACGGTGATCACCACAGGCAGAAGCCTTAGGGACAGATCGCCAATCCTTGGGGCAGGCTGCCCGAGGTCAGTGGGCTGTTAAATGGCCGCAGTGCTGGCCTCCGCTGGCAGGCCCCGGGCCCTGCCTCCCAGGGTCACTCTGTCGCTGGAGTGCACGCGAGGGCGGCCTCTCCAGCCAGCGGGTGCCCCGCCCCCGTCTGAGTTCTGAGTTCTCACTCTCAGTGCGCTGCTGGGCTGAGTGCCCAAAGGCCTGGCTTCGCCTCGGATGCACAGATTTCTGTCGAGGGAGGAGGAGGAGGGGAGAAGAGTGCTTCCGAAGGAGCCCCGAGGGTCACCTGTCAGCTGGGAGGAGCCACGGCGTGCCAGGGGCTAGGCCCTGCAAAGCCAACCGCGTGTCCCTGTCAGGAGACAAGGTGGGGGGAGTTCCCTGGCGGCACAATAGTTAGGACTCCATGCTTTCACTGCTGAGGGTGCAGGTTCGATCCCTGATTGGGGAACTAAGATCCTACAAGCCATGGGGTGTGGCCAAAAAAAAAAAAAAGGGAGACACAGGCATGCTGGTGGGTCCCCTCTGGATGGGGTCAGACCACACATAGTTGTGGTTCGCTGGACCCTGGGCTGAGTGTCCAGCAGGCTGCCTGTGCCGACAGTGCGAAGACCCCTTCCCAGGCGCCACATGAGGAAGCACAGACCCCTGGGGGGCCCAGGCTGGCACCCAAGGCACCAAGTTGCTTACAGCTACTGCAGAGAGAGGAAGACGCCCAGGCCCAGCCCGAGGCTTCGAAGGATGCTCGCGGTCAGGGCCAGTGCCACGCCGTGTGAGCGTGAGTGAGTGGCTAGTGTCTGTGTGGTGTGAGTGGGGGAGGGCATGTGTGTGCCAGCGTGTACACGTGTGTGCGTGTAGGTGCACAGGGTGCATGGGGGTGAGTGCGTGCATGGATGCAGGGGTGTGGGTGTGAGCGTGTGTGGCTGTGTTGGGCGTGGGTGTTGAGTGGGTACACGTGTGGCTGTGTGTGTGCGCCTCAGTCTCCATTCTCTCTCCCCGCAGCCCTGGGGTGCTGCTATGGCCCCGTGGACGCGCGGCTCCAGGAAGCTAAGTGACCGGGCTGTGACTGGGTGGGCCACAGGGATCAGAGCCGTCCACACAGGTCTGCCTCTAGGACCATGCTTGTCCATGAGCCGGGAGGGAGAGGACGGAGCGGGGAGATGCACGAGCAGGGGCAGACACCAGAGCTCCTGCTGCACAAATCCCCTAATCCAAAGTGATAAGCATTTACTGAGCGCCACGCATGCTGGCAGGGCCACGGCCACCAGCACCAGGGCACAGGGGGAGGCCTGTCGCGGGCCCAGAGTCCCTGGAAGTTACTTTCCACTCAGGCTCCAAATGGCAGCCTGACCTCAGGCCTGACAGTGCTGTTGGGTGTGGCGGGGCAGGGGGGGCGGCACCTGGGGACAAGAAGGCCCCGCCCCCACCGCAGCTGCCTGGGGGCAGCATGGTCGATGGTCAACCAACCATACACTGAGGGCTGAGCTGCGGCTGAGCAGCCCCAGCAGGATAGGATGTGAGTCTCACTCATCCTCTCCTGGCCCTGACCCCACTTCTACCCCATCCCGACCCCAGGGGGCGGTCTGTGAGTCAGGGAACTGGCCGAGGACAACAGGGGACAGAAGGTGCCTGGTCCCCGCCCTTGGCTGAAAAGGAACCACCAGGACAAATACAAGCAGGCAGCCCAGGGGACAAGGCCAGGCTGCCACCACCCTGACCTGACCTGCTCAGACCCGCAGCTGCCGAGTGGGATGAGGCTCCCGGCACCACCACGGCCTTTCAGCATCCCCAGATCCGATATGCTTGGAGGGGATGCTGTCCTGTTTGTCAAGGGTGGCACGCACAGAAAAGCCAGACCCACAGGTCACCCTCTGGCCCTGTGGGCTCTCTCAAGGGACATGAAGTCCATAAATAAGACACAGAGCAAGTGGCACCGTTGGTCACGCTTGAGGCCCCAGAATCGTAAATTAGTGTCCGGATCAAACTGAACACATGCATTTCCTTGAACGGCCACACAAAACTAGTTGAAAGAAAACATTTGAAAAATAACAACAACAAACACCAAGTCCTTTAGATAAAGAATTCCTGTTGCCAAGAAGAGTGTGTGAAGCTTCTTGAGGATTCTGGACACTGCACCGCATCGCCTCCGCCCACCGGAGCCTCCGCCTGTGTCCCTGCGCACGCATGCGGGGAGTGGGCACATGCTCTGAGCTGCAAGCCAGTGGCTGCCACAAGCCGGTCCACACGGGGAATTTTTAAGGTGCGTTACACAAGCAGCTGCAGGAAGCCACGTGTACATGATGGTGGTGTGAGCGTATGGACCCTGGAGCACTGTGGGGGCACTGGGCCAGCAGCAGGGGGCGGTGACCCCTGCCCAGGGATGAGGCTGTGCCCCGAACTAGGCTTCCCAGGAATGCGGGGGGCCTCAGGCATTGGCACGGACACTCTCTCGTCCTCTCACCCAGGTCCTTCCGGGTCCTGGGAGGCGGGTGAGTGAAGGTCCTTGGAGCCATGGGGCCGGCCAGAGCCTCCCCCCTTCTCTGGGCTCAAAGGCCAGCACGAGGTGGGGACACCTTCCCAGGCCCACCCCATACGTGGAGGAGGAGGCCACCGGGCTTTCTACCAGGCCTCATCTGGGAACCCAGGTCTCGGTCCACAGCACAGGTGGGCCCTAAACTCGAAAAACCAGGTTTAAAATAGAGCCCAGACCCAACCTCGCCAGAGCAAAGAGCGGGGGAGCAGGGTCATCAGTTGTCACCACCGATGGGACCGCCGGGGTCTTGAGGAGTGTGAACAGAGCGGGAGGCAGGCAGGTGGCCAGGCCCCAGGGCGCCACAGGAGGGGAGCGGGCAGGCCACCCTGGCACTGAGGAGGGGTTGGGAGCAGGCCATCGGGAGCAGGGACAGGAGAGGGCACACTTGGGTGCCATGAGGCTTCATCCAGGACAAAACCACCGACAGAAACACAGGCATCTGAGAACGAGGCGACGCCCTCCCACCCAGTGTTTACCCTGTGAGGAGGCAGCCAGGTCAGCAGTGAGTCACCTCCGGCTGCACACCCTTCAGCTCTGAGTGTAAAAATTCCTGGTACTCTTGGTAACCTTTAACACCAGCCTTGTGTCTTTGGGTTAAGAGTGGAACTCGGTACACATGGCAACTCCCCTCCCCCAGGGAAGGGGCTGGGGCAGCAAGCGCAGGAGCGCGAGTGCGCGCGCACGCGCACACACACACACACACGCACACACGCACACGTCGGCACATGCTGCGCTTCCTCACCGACACAGGCGACATGCTGTTCACCTCCCTCCCCTCCAACACAGTCTGGCTGGACACAGGCTGCTTCTGGCTGGTGTGGCTAAGACAGCACAACGTCGGGACAGCCGCCACCACCTTTGCTCTGCACGACTGCGGCCTGGGAGCCTGCGCATCCTACAGACGGTGCGTGTGCCCCTGAAGAGAGGCTGTGCGGCCTCGGGAGCCAGGGTGTGCCCTTGTCCCCCAGGGTGGTGGCCTTGCCCTTGGTGACAGGGGCAGAAAGAACTGGTCCAGCCTTCCAGCAGGGACAGGGCCCCCAACAAGGACACAACACTGGAGCTGGGGTGGCTGGACAGGGAGGGCTGAGGCCCAGGCCTGCGTAGCCCCTCACAGGCCACTCTGTCCTCAAGGAGCATCCACCACTCCTAATTCCAGAACGTTCTTGTCACTCCAAAAACCTGTCCCCATCAGCAGTCACTCCCCTTTCCCTCCAGCCTCGGGCAACCACTAATCTACTGTCTGTACGGATCTCCCTGTCCTGGGCGTTTAGTATCAGTGGGATCCCGTGACACAGGCCTTGGTGTCTGGCTTCCTCGCCGAGCATGTTTTGGGTTTTGAGGCTCACCACGTGGCAGTGTGGCAGGGCCTCATTCCTTTCCCAGCTGGATGACATTCCAGGGAATGAGCCGCATTTTGTTTATCCAGTCGCCCATGATGTCCATCGGAGGACATTTGGGCGTTTCCACTTTCAGGCCGTTACAAATAGTGTTGGCTGTTGTGATAATCAGCTCTCCTTAGGAAGCAGTTTTATTTTATAATAACTCTGAATTCTTTTTGTACACAATCTTCGCAATATGATTTTTGAGGTTTTTTCCCATCGGCTTAGAGCAAGAGTCCGCTAGCCAGCAGACCCTGGGGGGAGGTGAGTAAAAGGGGAGTCTCCAGCCAGTACTGTGAGCACGTGGGGGCTGGGGCCTCAGAGCCGCCAAGCCCTCCCAGGTTCCTCCAGAGCCAGACCGAGCCCTCCACTGCCAGGAGGGCGCCAGGGTCAGCGCCCCTCCAGGCGCCCACTGCCATCTCTGAGGGGACCGCTCCCTGCTCCAGGCTAGTCCAAACCCCCCTGGGAAGATGAGGCTGCAGATAGGAACAGGAATTGATTCCACAACGAGGAGCCCGCCTCTCTAGCAAGTCTGGGTGACTCAGCAACCCTCTCCCTTCCCAGCTGAGTGGGGAGGTTGGGGACTGTCTGCGGGGGACCCTCTGCCCCCGCTGGCCACCCCCAGCAGGAACTGGCTTCTGCCAAACCTTGGGATCGTGAGCCAGAACGAGCACCACGGCTCAGTCGCTCTGCTTCTTTTCCTTAAGTGTTTTATTTCACCACCGATATGAAAAAATTCCCAACAGACTCTCAAAAATGTTCACAGCCCCTGGCAAGCACCTCAGTACAAGGACAAGGTGGAGGGGCCTGGCACTGGCCAGTGTGAGTGCTGGCCAGCACCTGGGGACCGAAGGCACCCACTGAGGGGAGAAAAAGGCAGAAACTAGAGACCCCGTCAGCACAGAGGGGCCGGGGCGATAAGCTGGAAGGTGCAGGGCACAGCTGAGGAGGGGGAGGCCCAGGTGCAGGAAGGCCCCACACCCGGGAGGATGGCAGTGGGGCAGACTCTCAGCAGAGCAGTGTTGGCAGGACCACAGCTCACAGGAGGGGAAGGGGCGGAGCTGCTCTCGCTTGGAGCTCCAGGCAAGGTCAGGACTCGAGCAGGGCAGCACCCCGCTGTGATATGGCCCCGTCCTCTTAGCGGACGACAGAGAGGGATCAGCCACCCACCCCGGGTGCTCTCAGAACTTGTAGACGGTTCGGAGGAGCAGTCGATTTACACGTGTTCAGGGACGTAGGACCCACCACTGACATCTCAGACCTCAGAAACATTCAAGTGTTTCCCCAAACTGGGCTCTTTGGGAAAAGATAAAAGATTCCAGAAGACTAGAGAAAATTACAGGTACCAGATTTTTAAAAGGGACCGACTCTAGAAATTGCAGGTTGGTGTCTTCATGTGAGAGCTGTTACTGAGATAAAGGTGACCCGCTCGCAGCCTGGGGCACTCGTTCACCTTCATCGTCACCACACTGACGACTGCGCTGTGAGCACCTGCTCCGTGCAGGTGCCGCTCCAGGTGAGACAGTTAACCAGAGGCCCTGCCTCTGTGGTGCCTGCATTCTTTCCTGGGAGAGGCAGACAAAACGTGGGCCAGTGAGGAACGAGGAAAAGTGAGGGGCAAGTGGGCCAGGCAGGTCGGGAAGGAGGGCCGCCAGAAGGCCGGGAGGACGAGGATGCCTGTGGCTGCAGATGGCACAGAGATGGCGGGGAGGTCTGGCAGGGGGTCTCATCTCACTGATTCTCGAGCCCCAGACCTGCACAGGTGTGGCCCCACCTCCTACCTGAGCTCCACAAGGCACCAGGCAGTCCCCCAGGGCACTGAATACTGACACAGGGGACCTGAGTGTGGCTGGAGGCCAGGTCTACAGCCACACCCAGAGGGTTCCATCCATGGCCCGGAGATCAAAGGGGCCGTGAATTTGTTCTTATCAGCGCTTAGAAGACAGACACTCTCCTCTCAGCCCAACCTCCAAACCTCCCGAAAGCGGCCAAAATAACAGAGCGGGTACCCGCTCACCCCTCACCAGGTTCCCCGGCTCTCTTTCCGACACATGCACCCAGGTAGCCGTGCACACACTTTTTGGCGGAACCACCTGAGACAGTAGTGAACACCACGGCGTGGCCAGCATGTCAGCTTCTGCACCTGGATAGCACGGACTTGTGTGCACAGGCCCACGGCCATCCCGACCCAAGGACAGCGGCCACCGACACAGACCCTCTTCCTTCAGCACTCGCACCTCGGAGCCTGGGTGCCCCAACTCACTGCCGCCTGTGAGCTGCTCCCCAACCCTGGACCTCACGCGCGGCTCTTCAGGTCTCTGTCTCTCTCTGTCTCTCTCTGTCTCTGTCTCTCTCTCTCACTCTCTCTCTCTCTCAATAAGTCAGCGTACTGTTTATCTAAATGCTGCTCTGTGAGCATCTGGAACAAGTAAGTCATAAACAGGCTTAATCGTGGGTTATGAGGACTTAACGTTCAGCGGCACCGGAATTCTTATCTTTCCTCTGTGGAGTCGGGAGTCTTCAGCCTCTCTAATCCAGAAGAGTCCTCTCGAGTTGCATCTCTCACAATGCTGACATTTTTAAAGGCTCAGGCTGCTTTTCTGGTTTTTTCTTTCTTTTTTTTTTTTTTGCAGAAAAAAACACATGTTCTTATAATCTGCAAATGACAAGAAGCTGAGAGGGAGCGTGGATCTGGGAGACTGGGAACAAGCCGGGGTGGGAGCGGGGCTCAGGCCCCGGAGTCTGGCCGCTCACAGGCCGGCGCCCGGCAGATCTGTGCAGCTCCCCACCTTGTTCTATGAGCCGAGGGTGGACCAGACTCCACCTGAGGGCCCCTCCTGGGCCATAATGCTAGACTCCTAATCCCAAAGGAGCGAGGACAGGATTTCAGGAGAAGATGAGTTATCACCATTTAGGCTTAAAAAAGAACACATTTTTGCCAAAGCAACACAGACCCGAGAAAGCCTGCTTTGAGATGGTTCTCATGAAGACAGCCAGCGGCCTGAGCTGACCCCCAGCAAGAGTGAACAACAGCACGGGATGAAGAGGGTAAGGACCCGGCTGCCGGACCCCGGGGCTGGGCACAGCTGCATGGAGGGCCAGGTCCCCCAGAGCACTGTGACCCCCACAGCGAAGCATCACCCCCGAGATCAGTGTCCAGGGGGCAAGCCGGTGAAACTCCTAAAACCTGATTAACCCAAGAAGCGGGAGGAAGCTGGGGACCTGAGGTGGGGGAGGTCACAGAGGGCAGTTTCAACCTCTGCAAGGCACAGGTGGCTGAGCCCTGGCTGGGGGAGGGGTGGGAAGTGTGGAGGTGGGGAGGGGAGTCCAACACCACCTACGGAGGGGGCCTCCTCCAAAACCCACTGCCACAGAGCAGGACCACCCCCCAGGGCAGAGACCAGCCTCCATCCTGGTGCCCGTCCACCAGCCAGGGGATGCCTGTCAGGGGGGCCGCCTGGGGGTGACAAGTCCTGATGCCTGATATCAGATGCCTGATAGTCCAGGCATCTGCGGGAAAGGGCTCCAGGCCTGCCTGGGCTGACCTCACTGTCTCATGGGTTACACGTACATGTTTGTACCTCATCCCGGGATTAAATCAGTAAGACCACGTGTCTCCTGATTAGGGGGTTGGGCTGACAAGGCACACGGCACAGCCCCTGCCCCAGAGCTGGGCAAGTGTTTGCCCCTGCCAGTAACAGTGACAAGGACAGCCAGGAACCTGGGTGCAGCTCCACCTTGACACCAGCGGTCCTGCCACACACCCTCTCTTTCTTTAAGCAGGAGGATGGTGGGTGAAGAGGTTCAGGAACTGGGCAATAAGGTAGGGAAAGCCCCTGGCCCACATGCATGTTCCGTCCTTTTGAGGAGCTGGGCCCCGGCCGGCAGGAGGGTACCACCCACGTGTGGTCAAGGGCACCACTGGTGCCCTTTCTTCCCCTGCCTATGCCCTTCGTCCCTGATGCCAAAGTCAGGCCTGGGCAGGGGTCCCGAGTGCTTGGTCTCTTGCTCACAACCCCCATCCTCACACCTGTGTCCTTCCCACTGTGAGAGGGCCGTGCCTGTCTCTGGCCCTGGCCGTGAAGATGGGACACTGCACAGGGCTCTGTGGACAAGAGCCCGGGGGGCTCCCATGAAGGCACAGTGTCAGGGTGCAGGGGGAGCTGATGCTACGAGAAAGTGGGTGTCTTCAGCAGCATTACAAATGTGGTGAACGCTGATGAGAGCCCGGCTCCCCAGCTGCCTGGACCTGGACCTCTCAGACCATGCTGGGCACTCCCAGAGCATAAGCCTTCCAGGACAGGATCTGAGAACATGTGGGAAGGATGGGAACATCCAGTGCCAAGTCCCTGCCCACGCGGCTCATCCTTAAGGGCTCCCTGTAACCTGCTGGCCCCCCGCCTAGTAGATGTCAAGCCAGATCACCCCAGGACATGAGCACCCCAGCCAGATTCCCAGCCCAGACGGGTCCCCAGGAGCAGCCTTATCGTGCGTTGGGGAGGGTCCTACCATCCCTCCACCGCCAGGAGCCGCCTCGCGAGGCCCCGCCCCAACTCCAAAGTGGCTGACACTGCTCCCTCCTGGGGATAAAATTGGGTGACCGGTCAGGGGGCAGCCGAGCCCCGATGCAGCTAGAAATGAAGCCGTCTGAAAAGGCAGGGTGGCCCAGGGCTGTCGGCTGCACCACAAAGATCAAAGTCCTTCCACACCTGGGGTTACAGTGCCAGGTCTCTCCAAGGGAGAGTGGCCCTTCTCTACCGGCACTGCCACGTCAGGCAGGGGCTGGGGTTCACCGAAACACCAGGCTGGGGTGGCCAGGAGGCTGTGGCCCAGGTGGAATTGAGAGCAGAACGTCCGCACGGTTACTGACCAGTAACAAGCCGACTGACCAGTGCAGGTGTCACATGAAGGATGATCTGGGTGGGGTGACGAGGCACGACTGCAGGGGTGCCAGGACGGCCCCTCTGCTCCCTGATCAAGTCCAGCCAGGGCCACCTTAGCAACCCTCCCCCCGACTAGAGGAGCCCAACAGAGTGTGAGGGGTGGAGCTTGGGGGACCATGGTGAGGACCAAAGCAGCCACAGGCCTGCCGGGAGCCCTCACCCCACCTGGGCACTGACACCAGACCCCTGACTACCTCTCCAGGAGAAGCAGAGGTGAGACCAGCACAGTCGTGACTCTGCGACCACGAGACTCACGTGTGCGGGCGTGTGCTGCGGTGGGGTGGGCAGGAGTTCTCCGCCTCCTCCCAGGTACAGCAGCCCCAGATGGTGCTGGGGGCACAGAGAAGGTGTCTGACCTTCCTTTAGAGACTAAACCTCCAGCCCTGTCTTCGCAGAGCTGGACTTGAACCTGGAGAGCAGGACGCACTATTACTGCCAAGTGGTCATGGCGTTCCTTTTGGTCACTGGCAGCCACCGAGGGCGCCAAAACACTCGTTTCTTGAGGATCTGTCATTTCAGGAGGAGCCAGAGCTCCCGTTCCCTGCTGGTGGCCAAGGGGCTCTTGAGCCAAGGGGTCAGCTGCTCAAACTTGGCTGGGAGCGCCCGCTGCCTCCTGAAGCCTTCTGAAGCAAATATCCATAATGCTCAATTATTCTGGCGGCTTCCAGAGCGGAAAGGCGCCTCTGAGAGCTCATTAGCATACGCCTGAACAAGGCACAAATATAGAGCTCTCGCGTTCTGGGAAGACAGACAGCCAAGGGCTGCGGGGGTGTCGCGTCGGCCTTGAGAGCCAGCGGTATGGGATGCGGAGCTCAGACAGCACTGAGGGACCCCTCTGGGATCAGCCACCAACCCCCCCATCCTCCCTGCTGGCCTCAAAGCCACCAGTTCCTCCCTGGTAGAAGCAGGGCTCTTCTCTTGCCTACAAAATGGCAAAAACTGGCAAGTGGCCAAAAGGATAACCAGGACAAAAATCGATGGCTGTTGCCATGGTGATGATAGCGGACAGTGACCCTCCCTGACTGCTGCTCTGAAGGAGAGCAAGACCACACAGCCCCTCGGTGTCGGTATCAGTGCTGTGTCCAAAGTGGACGCCCAGGCACTGGAGTGTCATGGAATGAGGTGGAGGAGGCACCGACCACACGTGGCCCAACCGTCTGGGCTGGCCTCCTTCCTGTCCTGAGCCTCTGCCCTACCTACTCCGGGTCAGGTCCTGGACTGGCGTCGGCCACACCGGGAGTCTGATCAGATCTCAGAAGCTCAGGCCTGCCCCGGGCCTTCTGAAGCCAAACATGCATTTGGACGTGTCCTCGGCCAATCCACAAGCTCTCAGGCATCCACAGTTACACTCGGGGCTTCGGGGGTCCCAGGCTGGCCGCCAGGCCGACTGGAGGGCTGCTTCAAGGAACTGGCCGACAGGAGGCTGTGGAGCGCGTGGGCTGAGCCTGGGCGACAGGGAGGCGGGGACTTAGGGTCAACCTGGAGTCCTCTGCCCATGGTCCGGGTAGGCGCTGGCTGAGCCAGGTCCCCGCAGCAGCAGCAGGAAAGGGCACGCTGCGAGACACTGGCTGTGCTGCTGGGAGACAGTGGGGCAGGAACTCACATCGACAGACCCTCCACCCGCCAGCATCACCGTGCTTCAAAATGCCGTCTTTTCTCCTGCCTGACGCGACTCACAAGGGGACAGGGAAACGTGGGTGTGCACAGAGGGAGGGGTTTTCCTCCCACATTCCCACCCAGATCAGGGACATGAGTGGCCAAGGCCACAATCCCCGACCACAGGAGGCCACCTGGACCTCGGCAGGGCGGGCAGGCCAGGGCCAGAGCTGGAAGGTGCGTGGATGACCCTCCTCCAGGGCGGCCACACTCCAGGGGTCACAGAGCCCGTGAGGCTGCGCCCCAGGCCGGGCAGGCACTGCTGCTCTGATCCTCACCAAGTGCCATGAGGACCCCCATTAACCTGCCCACTCATGCCCCCGATTAACTGTCCAAGTGGACATCAGCTCTCCTGGGGACGGTTTCTCAGGCATCAACTCGCTCTAAATCATGCGAGACACAAACAGGAACAGGCCCCGTTGAGGACCGTTCATCAGGGAAGCAGGCCTCTGCGGTCAGAGCGTCCACAGTGCCTCTGACACACCTGCCCTCCTGCCAACGCCGGGGACCCAGGGGCCAGCACCCCTCGGAACAGGTGGAGACCTGCCACAGAGGCTCCCGAGCCGGCACCTGTGCCCACCAGGCCCCCCGCCATGTGTGGGATGCTCCAGGGCCACCGGCTCCCTGCTGGAGGATAAACAAAGGACCGCTTCCTCCGCCCTCTCACTTGGGGGCGGGGAGCTGCGGACACACTGAGAACACAGCACACGCTGCCGGCGGGACCTCAATTCACGGGAGACACGGCGGGGTCACAGGACTGGGGGCCCCCAGGGCCCTCCAGCCACCCAGGCACTTGAGTCAGACTGGCCGTGGTGGGAGAGCCCTCACAGGCGTGCTGCTGCAGTATGGGCTTTAAAAGACCTCGGCGAGCCTCCTGCTGTGGACCCCGGTCAGGTCACATGCCCCCCCCACCCAGTGGGAACAAGCCCCAGGCCCGGTCCTCACAGACCCTGCCAGCCCTACCTCACCACCAGAACCAGGCTCAGAATGAACCACAGCTGGGGGCCCCCTTCCCCTCCTCCCAAGCAGGACCCCCAGGAACCAGGCCAGAGGGTGTAGGGTCACCACAGCCACACACCGCTGTTCCCTATGGATGTTCCCACCCTGGAGTGGGCCCTTGGACACCGAGGAAGCATGAAAACACCCTGAGCCGTCTCTCCTGCTATGGCCAGAGTCGCTGAGAACAGGCAGATCCAATTAAGACGTTTATTAATCCCTCCTGACAAAGGCTCGAGCCTGCCCCATAAAGCTCTCATCAGGGCAGGCCAAGTGGACACGCTGGAGCCCCTGGCCCTTCACAGCAGTCATGTGAGTGCAGGGGGCCCTGAGAGGGGACCCAGGTTGCCCTCTTACCCTGTGCTCAGCCCCAGGCTTTGACCGGTCTAGCGTCCACCCAAAGCCGGACATGAGGGCCGCGACTCTGCAAAATACCTGCCTGGTGTCAAGATCTGCTCGAGGCCTGAGGGAGGCCAGGAGAGCGTGGACCCTATTCCTGGGGCTCCGGTGACCGCCCGTGTGCCGGCCACTTCTCCCAGGGGCTAAGGGACACTCCCTCCATGTGCCATGGCGGGGGCTGCTGGTGTTATCAGCTGGGAAGAGGAGGTGAAGGAGTCCACTCCAGGCCAGCCTGGGGACGCCAGGCCATCATGGGACCACAGTGTAGGGTGACGTGGGGCCTCTGAGTCGGGACCCTCAGGGATGTGAAATCGACCTGGCTCCCACTGTGCGGCTGTAATTAAGTCCTCCAAGTGGCGTCTGTCAGGTTTAGCAGTCAAAGGTGGGTCCTGCTGTTAGGGTCTGACAGCACGTGGACATGAGACAGACCATCACCCACCTGCAGGGAAGGCAGGGCCACACTCGGGCTCCCCAGCCAGGTGTTGACAGCTCTGCATGACATGCAAGGGGCCGTGATGCAGCCCGACAACCTCCCGGCCTCACAGGGAGCACAGGAGCCAACCTGGTGGGCAGCCCCCGACCTGGTGGATGGCCTGTGGCACCATCTCAGAACTACCTCTGCCAAGGAAACTATCCGGCAACAGGCTCAAAGGCCCCTGGGGTCACATGGCCCCTGCATTTCAGTGACCCACACGCAGGAAAGGGCCACCCCGTGCCTCTAAGCATGAGGCAGTCGTGGGAAAGTCAGCCGGCATCTACAGGAACCAGAAGAGGTAGCCAAGTCCCACAGGGCGAGTCTCCAAAGGTGGCATGGGACTGCCTGCCTCGGTTCTTCACTCGGGTAGCTGGGCGTGGACAGCAGCCAAACTGCCAGGGGAGTGTTCAGGCCACACCTTAATCCAGTGACTCAGCGGCCAAACCTGGCCCAGTTTCAGGTGCAGGGAGCCACCTCCTGCCCCAAGGCCCCACCCAGCACGGAGCTCCTGCTCTCTCATGGGTGCGGTGCAGATACCAGTATGGGTGCAGGCAGGTGGCGGCCAAGCACAGGCCCAGGGCACCTGCAAGCACACACACGCCCGGGATCACAAACAAGCGGGCTCTTCAAAGGCAGAGAACGCAACAGAGGCCTCAGGAGATGGTGAGGCCCAAACAAAACAGCCGCTCAGCCGCTGGCCCTCGGCTGCGCAGAGGGACGAAATGTCCAGGTGAGGCTCTGGCAGAGGCCCCGGACACAGGCTCGGGAGGGACGGGCCCAGCATGAAGGTCGGCCACGCACGGAGGAAACAGAGGGCTCAGGGCAGGCTGGGCCCTTCGCTGCAATGATGGCCTCATGTTAGTGCTGCCGGCCAGGAACGCCTAGAATACTCCACAGGATATGTCACCTTAACCTCCTGCACAGACACAGAGCAGCTGACTGACCCTCTTTTCTTGCATGAATGATTCTGGCACAGAGCCCCTGAGTCACCTGCCCACCTGAGCACTGTGCCCGGAGCCCAGGTGCACTGGACTCTGGCCTCCACCTCCTACTCCTGCCTGTGCTGGGCTCAGCCCTGCTCTTTGCACAGTGGCTTTGGGGAGTAGAGCTGGGGGCCTGGCTGCAGGGGGCCACCCAGCGGGCAGGATGTGCTCAGGAGTGCCAGCTCCCTGGGGGCTCCTGCAGACGGTGGCACGGCTTTCGGGGAGGGGGACAGGACAGTGGCCTCCCCTGCACAAAGGATGAGGTCAAGGTCCATGGTGGCACCCCCAGGAGCAGGGCACCCCAGGAGCCAACACTGGGGAAGAATCCAGCAAGCAGGACAACAGAGACTGATGCTGCACCAGGCCCATCCGGCGTGGCCATGATGCTGGAGCAGAGGGCCCGGAAGCCAGCCTGTCCACTGCCTGGACTGGGGTACCTGTGTGCTTTCAGCCCCATGGCCAAGGCCGGGCTTGCCGACGGTGCACAGGGAGGCTGGATGGAGAAGCGACGGGGTGCCATCGGGATCACCCCAGGGGAACAGTGACAGGGCGCGGCTGAGATGCCACCGTACTTGGTCTGTGCCAGTAGGTGACAGGCACCGGGGGGGGGGTCTCCACCTGCTCTCTCTGCTTTGACGTGACCTGAGTGTCCTGTGACTTAAAGCTTAAGGCAATGGGAGAGCCCAGAGGGGACATGGCACTGCTGACAGTGCCTAGGATAAAAGGACAGCATCTGCACTGTTCCCTCCTTCAGGGCAAAAGGAGCCTGCCCGCCTGGAGATCCAACCTCCTCCCCGAGCAGCCCCGGAGCCCAGGCCGGAGCAGGCTGGAAATGCCCACTCTGCGCCATGCTCCCCACCATGCTGGCATTTCAGGCTGCCCGTGTCAGGGGGACGGGGAGAGGCTGGGTGCACCCTGCTGTGGCCAGCAGCAAAGGAGCCACCTGCCCCCTCTGCCCTGTGGCCCCCAGGCTCAAGGTAGAGACAGAAGCAGGAGAAACAAACATGAAAACATGCTCACTCCCAGATCTTAGCAACCCCCCAAGTTTGTGGTCAACGAGTTTGGAGAGTGAGCCCCCTCGGGGTGCTGTAATTGGGGTCGCCCTCCCTTGGGCCACCATCCTGGCTCCTTGGCCTGGGGAAGGCCTGGGTCTGCACACACCGGGGACTGGCCTGGAGCCTCGGACCCAGATGGGACACCCCTGCTGCCCTGAGCTGCCGGTCAGTCCCACGAGCACAGAAATCCGTGAGGAAAGCAAGCAGACAGGGCCTCGGAAAAGCTGCCCCGAGTACACAGATCAAAGAGACGGGGGTGGCACCAGGTGTGCCTCAACGGAGCCGTGAGGGGGGCGGTTAGGGAGACAAGTCCACGGCAAGTGTGAGTGGCTGGTGGCGGGGGATGAGAGGGCGGCGAGGCGATGGGGAAGGCGGGCATCCCTGCACCCCGACTAAGCAGCCTGCCTATCAAAGTGAACCCAGAGCCGAGTGGAGAGAAGATGAGAGGCCGTCTCCTCTGTGAGGTCTGGAGCTGCAGCCCCAAGCCGCCTCCTGGCCACGGGACCAAAGGCAGAGTGGCCACTCGCTCTCCACAGGGACGAGGAACAAAGGGGCAGCAGCACAGCGACTGGGCTGTGACTTCTGACCTCCACAGGCCTCAGCCTCGCTCACAGCAGGAGACCTCACGTCAGAAGCCTCTGCTCTGGTGATAAGGGGTGCAGCTCTGGGCAGTACGTGGTTGGCTGACGTGGCGGGGGGGTGGTGTGCTGCTCGGGACCCTCACTCTATGCAGGAAGGATGCAGCGCAAGGCTCGTAGGGAGATGGGGAGGGGGTGCAGTACCCCCGACGCATTAGACGAGGGTCGGCATGGCTGAATCCCACACCGTCCTAGTGGGCTGTTGGCCCAGGGAGCAGAGCGGGAGCCATACAGCTCCTGCCCTTCGTGGCAAAGAAAAGGCAAGAAGAGCTGGTAGAACGGGGCAGGGATCAGCGGAGGAAGGAGGGGGACCGGGGAGTGGCCGGGGTGTCTGCCACTGCTTGCCTGGCAATCCCTGACCCCAAGACCATCAGGGGCCACACCCAGAGGGATCCCAGCAGGAAGTGGGCAGCAAGAGGGCAGATGAAGCCCCACTTTGCAGGGCCTCGAGATTAAGTCTCTGGTCAGAAGCCCGGCGCCTGGCTCAGGATGTCATCAGTGTGAGCAGAGCTCCCTCCAGGCTGCTGCCACACCTCGGCTGGAGCACCACCTCCCCAGAGGCACTCACCCCTTGAGGGCTCTGGTTGATCCCCAGGACAGCAGAGACCTTGCATCTCTTCCCTTCCATCCTGGGGAGTAAGGTCTATCGAGAAGAAAGTGGTCAGAAACGAGTAATTCCCCAGGGCTGCAGACAGGAAGGGTGGAGGAAAACAAATTCAGCATGAAACAGAACAGACTGAAAACAGGGTTACTGAGAACAGAGGAGTTCCCCTCATAAAGTTCAGCCTGTCAGGAAAACACGACCGCACATAACTTGTAGTTTACGCACTCAATAACTCAGCTGGAAAACACATAAAGCAAAAACCTCACGGAGAAACTGATGAGCCCACCTTCCTGGCGAGTAAGAAAAATGCCTCTCACTTACTAATAAGGAGGTGGAATTACTGAAGATTTGAACACAATTAGGAACCCTGCACCCAGAATCGGAATAAGCAGGGAACATATGTTCTCTTCAAACATAACAGAAACCTATAAACATGGGCCACATGCCAGACCAAACAGCCTGTCAGTGAATGCCCAAGATTCAGATAATTCAGGACTCAGCACAGGCCCCCCTACCTGGGGTCCCGACCAGCTTTTGGGGAGGGGGAGCTCATACAGATGCCCAGGGCCACGGGCAGAGCTAACGAGACCAAGAAACTGAGAAGAAAACGTTTCCTAGCAAGTGACCCAGTGACACTGTTCCATGAGGACAGTGGCCAAAGTGCACCACCAAACCCCAATCCCCACCACACTCCAGCCAAGAGCAAAGGTCCCCAATTTGAAATTTCTGCCACTTCTACCAGGGCCTCAAAGCTCAGAAGGACCTGGAAGCCCTCAGCTTTCTCAGCAGGTCACTGCAGGGCAGCCCCAGGACGGGCATCCCCCCTGGGCTGGGTCATTGGCCCCTGGTACACCGGCACCCAGCACGCCCCAAGTTACAACAAAGCGGAAACAATTGTCCTGCTGGTATCCGAGATGCTGGTCCCGGTTTGGTTTTCCCCTCCCCTCCAGCACCAGGTGGACCAGAGCTGCTGCCTCGGCGCCTGGGGTTTGGGTGGCCTGCCGGGTGGGACTCGCCCACACAGAGGGGGACACGAGGGCACGGGAATAGAAGGCAGCGGTGTCCAGCCTCACTCAGACAGGAGCAACGCGAACCCTCACACACCGGTCATGTGGGAGGACAGCAGGGCCAGAAGGGAGAGCCCCGTGGCGTCACACCGGTGAGCCCCGGGGCAGCGGCTGCTGTGGAACCACGTGGAGGTCACCCCACGGTGGGCTTGGCATCATGGTCCTGAGGACTAGCTCGTTCAGAGCAGCAAACCCACCCCCACCGGGAGTAACCCAAGCGCCGATCGAGAAGACAGAGAAATACACTGTGTTCATCACGTGTTCACGGAATATTCTACAGCAGTGAAAACGCAACACCCGCTACTGCAGGCAACAGGCGGACCGGAATGCGGGTACAACAAGCAGGCTGCACAAACCCAGCTTCCCACGGCCAGAAGCCCCAGCTCCTGCCAGGCCCTGCCCCCTTCCCCCAGCCTCGCCCCCCTCCCTCCTCTCCAGACTTTCCCATTTCTGCCAGAATGCCTCGTTTTTGTCCACCTTGCACTTGTGGACATACCCTTGCTCTTGTCCTCCGCCCCTCCTGGTGCCCTTGCTGGCCTCACCCAAGGTCGGAGTTGCAGCTTAACCCCTGCCCCCTCCTGTGGCCCGGGAGGCCACACACCACACCCACCCTTGGGATGCTTTGTTCTCCAGGCCCCCTTGGGCCCTCCCCCAACATACACACTGGAGCTACGTCTGGAAATTTCACAACAGCCAACCAAGGACAAAGATCTCAAAAGCTTCCAGGAGGGAAAAACAAAAAACTCACGGTTAAAAAAAAAAAAAAATCAGCCAAAACGACAGTGAAGACTGCAACACCAGAAGTCAGAGGACGGGGGTGAGGACCCCGAGGGAAGGCGGTCTCCCACCTGGAATTCTAAGCCATCAGTGCGAGGTAGAGAAACACCCGCAGACAGACATGGGCTCAGAAACGTTATTTCCCCTCTTCCCGCAGCGGAAACTACTTGCCACGCAGGCAGGATGGTCTGGAGGTACGTGGAACATTGGGATGACTTTCAAAACAATCATGAGATAAAAGAGGCCAGACCAAGAGAGCGCACAGCACACACTACTCGAGTCCACTCACACAAAACTTGAGCAAATGCACACCGAGTCTCAGGGCAGAATACACAGCAGTGGTTGCCTGGCAAGGGGTGGGGGGCACGGAGGGAG
The DNA here is from genome assembly GCF_964374135.1 of Grampus griseus. Lineage (NCBI taxonomy): Eukaryota > Metazoa > Chordata > Mammalia > Artiodactyla > Delphinidae > Grampus > Grampus griseus. The sequence goes on along the minus strand of NC_139014.1, from coordinate 11,341,749 downwards.
AAAGGCACGAGGTTTTCTGGGGGGCCCCAGGAAATGCTGGGGGTGACAGGGCCATTTGCTAGCTGGGCAGGTGTGTACTACCTAGGCAGGTGTGCACGCACGTCCATCTCATCATGCTTCCACTTCAGACGTGCAGTCCGCTGCACTGCAGTCAGACTGCTCTGTCTGAGCTGAGTATTCCCGCCAGCACCGCACAAAGGCTATACTGGACACCGATTTAAGCAAAAGTTGTCATCGTTCTATTGGGTGGGGTGAGAAGTGGTATAAAAATGCTAAATCCAAATCTCCTAGAAAAACATTAATTAAATAATGTCCAAAATTAAACAGAACAGCACAGGGACTTCCCTGGCGGCCCAGTGGCCAAGACTCCGTGCTTCCACCCCACGGGGTGCGGGTTTGCTCCCTGGTCGGGGAACTAAGATCCCGCATGCCGCACGGCATAGCCGGAAAAAAAAAAAAAAAAAAAAAAAAAACATGAAAAACAGCAGCACAAACCTGCCTGTTTACATGTGTGGAGGCAAACACAGGCAGACGACATGCAGGGCTGAGAAGAGGGCCTCGGCACGTGGGGGGCAGGGAGACTTATTTTTAAACCAGGGTGTGTGCTGCTTTAATATAAATTCAACTCCAACCGTGTGACTCAGTAGCTCCCCTCCCAGGCATACATGAAGTGTCCACACAGACACTTGTGCCGACTGCTGACACCAGTGCTATGGAAACTGGTCAAAACATGGAAACAGCCCAGATGTTCATCAACTGGGGAATGGAATCCACACAATGGAATATTACTCAGCTATAAAAAGAATGGAGCCGACACGCTACAACGTGGATGCACCTCGAAGACACGTGTTAACTGAAAGAAGCTGGACACAAACAGTCACAATGGGTCAGTGCACGCTTCCATCCATACGAAACGTCCAGAGCAGGTAAAGCCACAGACACAGAGAGCAGATCAGTGGCTTCCAGGGGCTGGGGGAGGGGGAGGGACTGCTAATGGGGACGGCTTACATTTTGCGGGTGAGGAAAAGTTTGGGAACTAGATATGGTGATGGTTGCACAACTCTGTGAATACATCAGAAGCCAGTGAATTGTACACTTTCAGTGCTGAGTTGTATGGCATGTGAATTACATCTCAGTAAAGCTGTCGCCAAAAGAAAAAATTCAGTTCCCAGAGCAGGGCTGACAGTGACCTAAGAAGAAAGGCACACTGATCTCTGCCCCCGCTCCTGGTACAGAGCTCCTAATCCCTTGTTATCTCCTGGTGATAGCAGCATCCTTTGTTCTAATGAGGCAACTCTGGGTGGGCTCCTGGATGGGGGTGGTCACCAGAAAGACCGAGCCAGGGCCAAAAGTGGCACTTTGGGCCCCACCCCCATCCTCTGGGAGAGGGGCTGGAGACGGAGCCAACAATCGTTCATGCCTGGAAACCCTTAAACCACTGCGTTCAGAGAGCTTCCAGGGTGATGGACACAGCCATGGACTGGGAGGGTGGGGCACCCCGACTCCACGCGGACAGAAGCTCCTGCGCTCGGCACCCTCCCAGACCTTGCCCTGTGCAGCCCTTCCTCCGGCCGTTCACCTGGGTCCTTCGTTATACCCTTTACAACAAACTGGGACTCTGAAGTAAGCCTCCCCGAGTCCCGTGAGCCGCTCCAGCAAACTACCAGGTCTGAGGAGGGAGTGGTGGGAACCCGATTTGTAGCCAAATTGGACAGAGTTGTGGTGAACTGGGGACCCATGACTTGTGCCAGCCTATGGGATGGGGGGCAGTCCCTCGGGATGGGGCCCTCACCCTGTGGGTCTGCACTGACCCTGGGTAGATGGTGTCAGAAGTGAGCTGAACTATGGGACGCCCAGCTGGGGTCCTCAGAAACTGGAGGGCTGGCTGGTGCAGGAAAATCCACATCTGGTGTCAGAACCGTTGGGAGTAGAGGAAACAGAGTCCTCACCAGCCACCTCCGCAGATGCACAAAGCCCCAAAAGCCCCTGGAGAGAGTTCAAAAACCCACAAGTAAACCAGAAGCTCCCTGATTCAGGCCGGAGCCCAGACAGCTCCTAGAGTGGTGGGTGGAGGGATGCTCCAACCCCCCGCCCGCCCCTTCCATGTGCGGACTCCACAGCAGAAGTCTGCCTGCTGTCCTGCTCACGGGGCCTGCTGTAGCAACAACTCCCAAGGACTCTGCCCACGGGAATCTCACTGCAGTTTCGCACATGCCCACCCTCACTATGGGGCCACGTGGGACCCGATCTCCCCGTGGACAGACCCTCCCCTTCCACACGTGTGTGTGACTGCGGGGAGAAGGCCACCACGATTAACCACGATAGGAAAGCGCCCCTTTCACAGACAGGAGCCGTGTATAAACACACAGGATCACACACAACACCCAACTTTCTTCCAAGGGGTCCAGACAGTGGCTGCAGGAGTCGCAGCCGGGATGCCCAGGAGTGCTGGGCGGGGCCCATGCGTGGCCTCTGAGCTCAGAGTCGGTTGGTTCACGGCCATCGCTGATCACAAAGGGGTCCAGGCCTCCATCTGCCCAAACATCCAACACGTCACCAGCCAGGCCGAGCCCGCAGGCCTGACCACAGCACCCCGGCCTCCATGTCCTCACGGGGCTGCCCAGGGCAGGTCAGCTGAGCATCCCCAAGAGGCCAGCAGGTTTCCCTCTAGAGCCACAGAGCCGGACACCAGCCAGCTCTGTAGACACTGAAGAAAGGCCCACATCCAGGTGAGCAGAGCCCAGCCCACATGAGGAGTCCAGCCCTGGTCACTCATTCCGCCCAGCCTCGCCTGCACATGGTCGCCTGCCCCTGCTCCCAGCCCAGGAAGGTCCCATAGTTGTGTCTGGCTTTTACACTGTTCTCTGTTCTCAGGAAAACCCGGACGCCACTGTTGCTCTGCTGGGGTGGCAGTCACGACACACAGCACACACACCTGGCAGGCCTGCTGGGGAAGGTGTGGACCCAGGGCCGGGACGGCAGGGCCAGCTGGGCCACCGTGTCCTCAAACAGGGAGCAGCAGAGGGCACCACAAAGTCCGGCAGTGGGCAGGCCTGACTTACGGGGTAGGGCGGTGTGAAAAGTTTGAAGGGCGGTGCTGCGGGCGAGAGCGGGCAGCCTCTGCTAAAGGCCGCACCATAGATAAGACAGAGGCACCTCTGGGAGCTGGAATTAATGGACACACAGAGAAAACAAACACCCTCCAACCTGCCAACAACCGAGAGCCTCTCCAAGGGAGCCCACAGCTCTTGCCATTTCACACTGTGTGCCTCGACTATAAAAGTAACGTGAGCTCATGCTGGAAATGTGCAAAACCCAGTAAAAGCATAAAGAAGATAACCCATCCCGGGAATTCTACCTGCTGAGCTTCTGGGGTCTCCTCCTGTATTATGAGACAAACGGCCCCCCGTGTATTTTTACAAAATCTGGTCACACCATGCTATGGGTTTGCATCCTTTTTTGCTCATTTTTTTTTTCCTTTTTGGCTCATTTTTATACCAAGAACCTTTCCCCACACCATTAAAGACCATCATCTGAGTCCAACTTTTCACATGGCTCCCCTATGCCGACCATTCAAGTTTTGCCACAAACACCCCCGTAAACGTGGATCTGCCTGTCTCCTCATCCCCACACCGTGCTTCTCAGGGGACCTGGAGCCGCCCGGTGCGCCCCATTCTCAGCAGGGTGTGTGCCCCACAGCCCTCGCCAGCTCCAAGGGAACTGCCATTTTAGGAAGTCTTCCCTTGTTGGACAGGGAAAACTTGATCCCAAATCAAAGGACCAGACACAGGACAGGGCAGGGTCCCAGATCGGCATGGGGACATCCAACGACTTCAGGGACTTCCGGGGTCTCTGCCACATTTAGGGGTCTTACCGAGTTCTTTGGAGCCCTGGCTCTCGCTAGCCAGCTCGCCCATCTTCACCAGGGCATCGAAATAGCCTTTGGCAGCATACGTCACACCTGAGAGAAGAGGAAGGGGCAGTCACTTCCCTCGCTGGGAAGTAGCAACACCCGCAGCACCTACTCGGCGATCCTGCCTGCCTGGCAGTCAGCCGCCTCCCCTGTGCCCAGCAGGCTCCAGCCCCGGCAGGACCTAAGCCCGTTTCTTGTTGATGTTCTCTCGTTCCAATCCTGAGAGCTCCTTCTCTGTGTAAGAGCACAGTGTACCGCTTGGGTCCAGAGCTTTTCAAGTCAAATCGCAGTGCGCCACCCTGACCACAAGGCCTGGTGTCTTGACGAGACAAACACCAACCCCAGGCAGGAGACTTGCAAAGTAGGTCGGCAGGAAGACCCCCCCAGCCAACCTGGGTTGAGGACTCTGTCCCCGTCTGTGGTCTCAGAGAGAGCAAGTAAGTGGGAGTGAGTCACACGCTCAAAGTGGGCTAAAGGCAGCACCACGGGGACGGAGCCGGGGGACTCACACCACTTCCCAGGGCAACTTCTGCTCTAACCTGACTTCGCAAGGGACTGGCACGGGAAGCGCCGGGCCTGCTGACTTCCTGGGACCACACCTGGTGCCCGCTGCCCGCTGCCTGGGATGGAGCTTCCTCCAGGAACTCGGAGACCCTTCAAGACCCCGGGTGTGCCCACAAACTCCTTCATCAGAAGAGCCCCCCCCCCCCCAGCTGCCCTTCACGCTGGAAGGAGGACGAGGGCGCCTCTGGAGCAGGACCATGGGGAGCACCCGCCAGCAGCATAATTACTATTTCTAATCCGTTTTCTCCAGAACCCAGTTAGGGACTTATTACTGGACACCTGATCACATTTTATTTAGGTAGTTTTCAATTAAGCACACGCAATTTGCTCTGCAGTCTGGAAGTGCGTGCGGGCTCCGCACCCCAGCAGCTGGAGCGCGTCTGCTGCCGGGCAGGGTGGGCTTCTTCAAAGAGATGAAAGGAAAGCCTAGCGGGCCCAGGCCTGGCCTTGGGGCGGCCGAGGGCAGCTGAGGGGCTCTGTCCTATGGGGCAGTCCAGGAAAATGGGGAAGGGAGGACACCTCCAGGCCCCCCCTCCACAGAACTTTGTTGGGGGCCCAGGTGGGGGTGGAGGAGCCTGGAAGGAGGCCTGTGCCTCATGTCCAAGGGCTGGGGCATGTGAGTGGGAGACCCCAGGCCGGGCCTTGACGGATTCACCCTAGGCCGTTGACGTTGGGCAGCTGAGAATGAAGTTACGTCACTCTGAGAGAAAACCCCCGGGGGTAAGATGTCCTTGGGTGATGCTTTCAGGAAAGGAACCACCATCGGCCTGAAATGTGCAGGCCGATCCCCCCAGCTCCAGGGTTGGAACCATCCTGCCACTTTTGGCCCCATGTCCACAGTGTGCGCTAAACATCTTGGCCCTCCGTGGTGCAGCACCTACACCTTCACTCTGCCACGGTGTGCTTCTGGAAACACCGCAGTCCCTCCCTAATCAGGCCCCAGGAGCTGTCCACCTACTGAGATGTCCTCACTCGCACCCGCGGGCCAGGGACGTCAGCCTCACCTGCCAGCGCCTTCTCGTAGTTCTTGCCCATGGCGATGAAGTTCCGCAGGCTGGGGTTGAACTGCTCCATGATGGTCTGGAAGAGAGCAGGGAACGGCATCAGAGGCAAGGCACCCGGCGGCTTGGGGGCCTGAACGGCGAGGGGAAAATCCCACAAGCATCACATGCGGGGTCAAGACCACGAAGCCATGGCCGGGCCCCGGGTCCAAATCCCAGCTCTGCCCCTGTTGAATGTCCTTGGGCAAATGACCTTCCCAAGCCTCAGTTTTGACACCTGTACGATGGGGGAAAGAACAGAACCTGCTCCATAGGGGCCTTGCAGATTAAACAAGTGAGCACGCGTATGACACGTGGGGCAGTACCCGACATACATCCGGCGCTCAGATATGCTGCGCTGAGGTGCCATTACCCCGTCTGGCAGGGCTCAGTCAGCGAGGAAGGTCCCTCCGCAGGCCACACACAAAGGGTTCATCGCTGCCTGGAGCCCCCTCCCACCACGATCTTCATTCAACACATCAATTACGAAACGTCAGCTCTGATTAGAGCAATGCACAGCCTGACTGCAAACACCACACGATGAATAATCCAGCAGGCTCTGGATCCGCTCGCCTGATGGACTCAAGTCTTGGTGCCAACACCACTAGTCCTTAGACTGAAGAAATTAGATTTTCACTGCGAAGGCCAAATAAATGTTTTAATTACAAGGCATAAAAACAGGCACACACAAACAACAGCCAAACGTGAGCGCTACTGGGTAATGTACCCTGATGGTTGGGTGCCAACCCCAGCCAGCGAGAACACTGCAAGGAGCTTCTAAGGAGAACCCCACCTCGGCCACATCCTACATCTTCGGGTCAATTATCGTGATATGTGTCTGATCTTTCCGCAGGGTAAGAGAGAAACGTCACCAGGGAGGGAAAGTTGCCTGGCCCCGTGGGCAGACCGCAGAGCCCCAGGTGCTTCTGCATGAACAGAGGCAGTGCCCGCCCCATCCCGGCCAACAGGCCAAAGGCAGCCCCGGTCCCAGGTAACACCCTTCTATCCCTGTTCCGGGCCCTCAGCCAGCAGGACCGACAATGGATTCCGAGAAGGGCTGTGGGATCTGGGCTCCAGAAAAACCCACTACTTCTGTCGCCCACCCTGAGGAGCAGCCTGGAGTGTCAGCACAAAGAGGAACAGAGACCTGTGCCCAAGGGTGATGAGACCCCGAGCCTGAGCCACCACCTCCTAACATCCGGGGCTGGGTGCCCACCTGCTCTACGCCGTGCAGGGAACCTGGGAAGGAGATACACCTGACACATGCCTGAGTCCAGAGAGCAGGTGCACCTTCCTTTCTGGACACGACAAAGGCGAGGGCACCTGCCACGTGCTGCACCGGGGCTGAGGCACACAGGGGGATGCAGCAGTGACCCCATGGGACAAAGTCCCGAGAGGGAAGGCAGGCCCACCTCACACACCGGGCAGGACCCCGTACCTGGAGAACGAGACAGCAGGACACGGCTCAGGGGACAGCAGGGGAGAGAAGCATGTCGTCGAGAGAGGAGGGCTGCAGGCAGGGGCATGCAAAGGCCCCAAGGCCAGGGCCTGCTGGTGTCAGGGACAGGATGCCAGGAGCAGGGTAAAGGGTGGCGGGAGGTAAGAAGAGGCAGGAAGTGTGCAGTTAATGGCCCAAACCTACTGCCTCGCAGCCCGTGGCAGGGACACCTGCTTTCCCTGACAGGAAGCCGAGGGTCGATCCAACTACATTTCAAAAGGAAATGTACCCCTGACTGCTCCAGGGAGCCCAGGTTGTAGCTGAGACCGCACAGACGCGGGAGACCCCTCAGAGCTGCACAGAAACCTAAGATGTGAAGGTGGATCAGAGAGCTGGCTCCACTGCAATGTGGGATGGGGTCGGGGGCAGTACGAAGCTCAGTGGTCTGGGGACGACTCTGCAGGGGGGAACCCAAGTCTGGATGCATCCAGTCTGAGGAGTGCCCAGCAGTCAGGGCAGGGATGTCACGTAACAGGCAGCAGACGAGGGACTGGCGTCCGGGCAGGGCGCGGAGGGGCATTCAGTGTGGGGCTGTCTGCCAAGGGTACACGCACAGGCTGGCTGAGCCCTCAGCCTCGCTGCTCAGCGCCACCCAGACCTGTGTCGGGGCAGAAAAGCACTGGAGGGCGCATGTGTCTGCTCAAAGGAAATGGACCGAAAGCAGGGTATAGACCCAGTAAGGGTGGCTTCTGTCCCCGATTCTGGTGTTCCAGACATGCACATGCACATCTGTGCGTGTGCCCGCGCGTGTGTACAGCATTTCAGTGTAAGATGCATTTCTCGCTGCAGCGATGGGCACAGGGCTGAAAAAGGCCCTGGGGTGGGAATATGTGAGGGCAGACCTGGGCTGCAGAGCTCTAGGACTGCAGCCCCCACCCATCCCGGGGGCAGGAGAGGAAGCTCCACAGCTCCCTCCCTAGAGCCCCAAACATCCTCAATGACAGCAGGAAATAGGCCAGCAGCCACCCAGGCCAACAAAGAGGGTCACCTCGGCAGCCCACCCACGGCCGCCCAGTGACACACGGGGACAGCCGCCAGGTTTCGCTTCCTTAGCACAGCTGCTGAGCTCAGGCACGAGGAATGTGGGAGCGAGGGGCAGGGCAGGAGGGGTGCTGGGGTGTCGGCCAGGACACCTGGCCAGGGCACTGCCGGGTCACACAGGTGCCGCTGACTCGCCTGCCTGGAGGCAGTGGCAGAGGCATAAATGCTGTGGGGCTGGTGTCCCAGGGAGGCCCTCCTTCCCTGGCCAAAAGCCATTCTTCCTCCCGGCTCCTCACAGATGCCGCCCTGGCCAGAGAGCGGGCTCCCATCCACCTCCAGGTCACCGATCTCCTAGAACCGCGACCACCAGAGACCAGCCAGGTCCAAGACGACCTTGTCAGGAGGGACCCTGGTGGCCCAAAAAGGGCCTAGCCCCTCTGGTGGGGGATCCTCTCTGCAGGGGATTTCTCTGTGGGAGGGGGCCCCCGACACTGGGGGCCTCTCAGAGCCTGAGTCCACTGCCATCCTAGGGCTCAGGCAGAGGCATTTGGACCCAGGGGGCCGTGCTAGGCCCATGATGGGCCCAAACCCACCATCAGAAGCCTGGAGTGGGGCCCTGCCACGCCCACTGCAAGTGAGCGCTCCCCTAACCAGGGGCCTGCGCAGCCCCTCCACACACCAGGGGGCCCTGGGAGGGGAAGCCGGAAGCCAACAGAGGCACGGTTGCCATGGCGAGGAGGCCGTGGGGCTCTGCTACACGTTACCTGCCCCACGATACTTTTTCAGAAGTGATGGAACGACGGTGTCTTTCCATGGGACTCTTTACTGGAGCAATGGAGGGAACTGAGATGCAAACCCCAAGACGTCCTCCCACGGAGGGCGGGAAGAGGGAGACCTGTTTACTTCCCAAAGGGAAGGGAATGCGTTTCCTTATCGACGCCAAAGGGTGTGTGCAAACGAAGGCCAGGCCAGGAGGGCGGCCTCCCCGCACACACCTCTGTCGTGAAACGCCTGTCGTGAAACTCAAGGGCCTGGGAGAGGCTCTGCATCCTGAGACCGCTTTTCCGCAGCCGGGACAGAGACCCGACAACGTGGGCAGTGACCAGCGCCTTCTCCAAACTTGACACCTGTGCTACGCAGATGAAACCAAATCCCTTCAAACGCCATGCCGTGGCACGTGGCGACTGTGTGTGCGACCCCCTTGCAGGGGGCGTGGGCCAAGCACTGCGCTCAGCACCTTCTATCACTCCTCGGTTGGCTCAGTACCTACGAGGTGCCCTCAGGAAGCTGGGCTGCCACAAGGGCTCCCTGCCACCCCACCACACAAGCGCCCCAGAAAGGTCAGGGAGAGGAGGGATCTCTGCCAGAGACCCTGGCAAGCTCAGGCGCGGTTCATGGTGGCCCTCTTGCCGAGATGTCCCCACACTGGATGTCCCTGCCACCCCCGCAGTCCCAGGAATCCAGGCCTTAAACCAAATCTCCACGGTAGGGCTGGCCCGCCCACCCCCACCCCGGGCCTCCAGCCCTGCATGTCCAGGGAGCCGATGGGAGGGGCCGGGCCTGGCTGCAGGGGCGGTGGTGTCAGCACCCCAGCAGCCGTGAGCGCAGAGGCCTTCCTGCCTGGCCGGCTCCTGGGCAGCCCAGCGTCTGCACAGTGATGCCCATTTTGAGTGACCTGGATCACGGGTCTGCCTGGCCAGTGAGGACAAGGGGCAGCAGGACGCCCCTATCCCCAATTTGGGGTCGCAAGGAGAGAGGGGGCTCTGTCCAGGGACTGTGCTCCAGTTGCTCCCACGCCCACGCCCAGGGTCTGCCACTCGCCAGCGCGGGAATTCTATTTATCCCTCACGGCTCTGGTTCCTGGCGACAGCCCCCCTCCAGCACTTTCCTGGCAGGGCTGCCACAAACAAAGAGCAAAGTTTCTCTGCTGACACAGGGAAGTGACGTGCCTCCTGCTTCCCCTCCTGCAGTCAAGGAAGGCAGGGTGGGGTGTCTGCCTGCGTCCAGTGCACACGTGCGTATGTGTGCATGTATGGGTGTGCACGCGTGTCGTGGCCAAGCCAGGCTACATCCTCCCTACACAGTCGACGCCTGTTATAACAAACTCAGGGGATGAGACCTCGCTGGGCTCTATCTGCCATCTCGGGAGGGGCGGCCTTACACCCCATCACCCCGAATCTTCACTGGACTGGTGGGGGGCACCACTGTCCATTTTACAGACGGATGGAGAGAGGCTCGGGGAGGCTAAGAGCCAGCCTTCTGGGTCCTGGTGGAGCCAGTCCCGGCTTCGACTACAGGCTGGCTGCACAGCCCAGCTTGTCCCTTTCTCCACACGGGCCTCAGTGCTCTCTGGACAGGTCACCGAGGCAGGCAGGACAGGACCAGGTGCCACACAGCAACTCCGCCTGCCCTGGGCTCCCTCACAAGCCACGTTCCAGCAACGTCAGAGCAAGGGCAAGGGCTGATGCCAGGATACCTGGTCATCTGAGGGGGGGGCCTGGTGCCTGACTACCCCTGACCACCTGTCCTCTCATCCCACCTCTGTGGCAGGAAGAGCAGGCGCCAGCTTTGCAGCCAACAACCCACATCCAACGCGGGGCCACTGTCCAGGCACTGCCAGGGGAAGGTGGCAGCCGTCCTTCAAGGGAGGCTGTCCTTGCCTGCTGTAACTGCCCGCCACAGGAGCACCAACTACCTGAGGCTCTGGACAGAGGGCCCAGCTCACACTGCAGCTCTGCATGACTCCTGCCTCTGCTCCCCTATATTAACTGGGACATCTGTCCTGGGGACCATTCTTAAGGGAAGAAAACCAACTGGAGTTCAGTGAGTGCTGGGAGGGCTTCCTGGAGGAGGCAGAACTTGCGCTGGATCTTTCTTGGTTACAGCCAGAGAGAAGATAACAATGGGTCTGCACTTGACAAAGTGAGTGGACGCAGCAGCTTCCAGAATGAAATGGCCTGTGAGGTGCGGACAGGACAGTCAAAGCTGGTGGTGGCTGCAGAAAAGTCCCCCGAACGAACAAGAACAAACCAAGCAGGGATCAACTCCGGCTGATTTCACTTTAACAGCACTAGGCCCCCCTCCCCACGTCCTCCATGAGACGCCCCCCATGGGCCATGAGCCCCCCACAGACCACAAGAGCACCCCTCCCCCGCCCCCAGGCATGCATGTTCTCAGCCCAACCACCTCCAGCGGGGACAAGGGCCAGGGCCCCACCAGTGCACAGAGAGGCCAAGCTCACCACCACAGCCTCTCAAGAAGGGCGCACAAAAGAGCATTTGCAGCAGGACCCAGCATCAGGAATCAAGGCACCCATGCTGCCCAGGACAGTCCCCTGCCGCCGAGCGAGGGGTAGGTGGTGGGAGCACAGCTGGCTCTTTTGGGAGCCAGAGGAGAGGCCTGGGGGGCAGCCGAGCTGGCCCTCATGCTGCGGGGGGCGCTCCAGCTGGCCTGGCAGCCCGGCCAAAGGGTCGCCCCGGGGCGTGAGAGGCTGACAAGCGGCCCTGCAGCGAAACGTTGGTTCTCGGCCTCCGCCAGCTTCTGGGGAAGCTGCCAACATTAGAATAAAGTGACAACTTATGTCTTTGGCATGGAGCCCAGAGTGACACCAGGGAGCATGGCAGCCTCCCATGAGGAGGGACCAAGGGGCGGGTACCCCTTCCTGTCACCCCTACGGCCCTGAGGCAGGGGGCCCAGGAGGCCCTGAGCCACGGGCTGGGCGACACCAGGAAAAACAAAATTCTGGCCAACTCTCCCGGTCCTGATCTGAGGGCGGGAACTTTCTGGGCCCCTGCAGGGGATGGGCATAGGTGATGCAAGGTGAGGAAGGGGCAGCCAAGCTCCCACAGCCCCAGAGGCCCACGTTCAGGGACCGAGCACCATCACCGATTCCTGGGGCTGTGGACACCCACCTCCCACCCCGCTCTCCCTCAGGACCTGGATCCTCAGGTGCCCCCAACCCGACTGACCCCTCCTGGAATAGGTCTTGGGGGCAGGAAGCCACAAGTGGGCTCAGGTTGGGGAGGGGGCCAGTGAGCGCTGGGTGGGGTCTGTGCCACTGGGAGAGCCTCCCCCTCAGACCAGGAGCCGCGCAGCAGGGTCCACACGCGGGCCCCACCAGCCCGGCCACTTCCTTCCTATCCAGAGGCATATCCGGCCAGTCCCGACTTCAGAGGAGCAGGACGCTGCAAGGCCCCAGACGCCTTCCAGCATCCAGGCCCTGCCACACCTGCCTGACTTCTCAGCCCTGCCCCAGGGCACGTGGCCCCCCACATACCAGCCCACTGCACCTTGAGGTGGGGACCTTACGGCTGCTGGATGTCAGGGACTGAATTCGTCCCTTAAGAATTCATGTGTTAGGCCTAACCCCAGCACCTCATTGGTGACTGTTTTTGCAGGGAGTCTTTACAGAGACAATCAAGGTAAAACGAGGTCATCTGGGTGGGCCCCACTCCCACAGGACTGGTGTCCTTCTAAGAAAAGATCAGGACACAACACTTAGAGGGAAGACCATGTGAGGACACAGGCAGAAGGTGGCCTGCACATGCCCAGGAGAGAGACCACAGGAGGAACCACCCTGCCCACACCTGGACCCTGGCCTCCAGGCCTCAGATGAGACACACCTCTCTGCTGTTCAAGCACCCGTGGCGCTCTGTTTGGCTGCCCGAGCAGACCCAGTCGCTGGGCCGATCCCCACTTGCCCTATGAAGGCCCAACCATCACTTCTCTTATCATCTGGTTACTGCTCAACTGGTTAGAACATTCTAGGGCCGCTGACCTGTCCTTGTCCCCGACAAGGCTCTGACCCGAGTTTCACAGGGCTGGGCTCCCCGCTGGACGAGGAACCTCGATGAGCAAGCAGGGACACAGCCCCGGAACACCCTGGAGCTGCTTCTCCTCCTGCCGCCCTCCGCCGGGTGGGATGAGCCAGCTGGGGAGGCTGTCATGCCGGTGGGTACACAGGCCACTCAGCACCCAGGAAATCAGACGGCAGCAACAGAGGTCTTGGCTGGGCCTCCCTGCCCTCTCCACGGACTTCCAGCTCCTCCAAGAACTTTCCATCCTGAAAGCTACCAACCATAGCCACCACTTTCCTGATGCTCCCTGCGGCCAGGAAGGGTTCTCTGGTTCCAGCTAATCACGAATGAGAAAGTGGTGGCACAGAAGCTAAAAACCCTCGCCCGAAGCCCTCAGGGCTCCCAAATGGAAAAACAGAGAAGCAGGATTGAAGCCATAGGGCCCAGCTCAAGCAGGCTCTGGCTCAGCCGGGCACCCGGGACGGGCTGCGATGTGCTGCTTCATGGCTCTGAGCCTCCCCCACCCGCTGGGACACCCAGGGCCCCTCGTGAAGCAGGTTTAGAGATAAATGAGGCACACACACCACTCCCAGCATGGTGCCTGGACCGAGCAACCCACTGAAGGTTCTTCACGATGATTCAGGATTACCAGCCAACTGCAAAGCCCAGGCGGCCACGGCACCTCCCACAGCACAGAGCCAGAATGAGAGCGTGAGACGGTCCAGCCCCTTCACCCAACTTCATGGTCCCCTGCCCAGGGGGGCCTGTGCAAGAAGCCTGAAATCAGGTCTCCTGCCGGGGCTTGACTGTAGCCCCTGGCTGCCTCCCTGCCTGTGGCCAGCAAGGCCCTGGATCCCCAAGGGCAGGACTGGCCACAGCCTGAGAACCACTAGTCCCTGGATTGCAAAGGATGTGCCTTCCATGGGAGGGGCAGGAGGGAATAAATAGAGGTGTGGACGACAACTGCTTCTGCCAAGGTGCTGGCTAGGGCAGAGGGGCTTGACTTGCCCCACAGTGGGTTCAGAGGGGCAGTGGGTGTGGAGGGACCCCCGGTCCCCTCCACCTGGGGCACATCAGCACCAATGCAGGCTCTACCACACCCCCTTCTTTTAATAGCCCCGCTGGAAGCAGCAAGGCCACTCTGGCTCAGCAGGTCAGCTCTGCCCATGCTTGGCTCCCAGAGATGCAAACGCCCTGCTGGATGGAATTCTAGCTCCCAGAGGTAGGGGGCACAGCCTCTCCTCCACAAAGCTCCCACCCCCATTCCAACGTCAGGATGTCGATTTCTTTCACAGCACAGACACCTGTGAAATCCCAGCACGTTTCACAACCTGTTACACGTGTGTCGTCACCCGGCACAGGGCTGCTTGGTGACTGTTCCTGGCACCGCTGGGCAGGGGCAAGCGGGGACATTACATCTACAGACCACTTAGCGAGTAAGAAGGAACAGAGATCCTGGCTGTCGTGGGGAAACCTTCTTTGGTCAAGAAACAAAATGCCAGCAAACGAAAGTGGCAGAACAAGGGTTTGAGGGCTTGGAAGAAAAGCCCACAGCCGTGCTCAGGAAAGCCCCCATTTCTTCAACACCTGGACGGCCAGAGGTGAGGCCCAGGCGACACCCTGACCCTGATGACTGTGAGCTGAAACAAAGCTCCGAAGAGTCAGACTCTGAATCTGAAGAGGTTTTAGGAAAACCCTACCAATTAATCTCATGTATTTTTTAATTTATTAATTTATTTTATTTATTTTATTTTTGGCTGCATTGGGTCTTCGTTGCTGGGCGCGGGCTTTCTCTTTTTCTTTTTCTCTTCATCGCAGTGCCTTCTCTTGTTGAGGAGCATGGGCTCTAGGTGTGCGGGCTTCAGCAGTTGTGGTTCACAGGCTCTAGAGCACGAGCTCAGTAGTTGTGGCGCATGGGCTTAGCTGCTCCACGGCATGTGGGACCTTCCCGGACCAGGGCTTGAACCCGTGTCCCCTGCATTGGCAGGCGGATTCTTAACCACTGCGCCACCAGGGAAGCCCTATGTCATGTGCCTTTGACATATGACTTTTAAAAAACCTGTCCAAATAATTCTAAAAGAACTGTTTTCATAACTAGAAAATAAATATCCCAAGCAAGAAAAAAAGCACGCTGTTCCCGCTGTTGGCCCTGATTCCTCCTTGCGGTGTACAACCTCTCCCAGCCCCTTGCGGCACAGGGTACTTGTGACCCAAGGGCGTGGGTCCCTCTCTCACGCACATGCCCCGAGGGTCTGCAGGAGGCCCTTGGGATGCTCAACTCACAGCCCAGGGCGTCAGGACTGGCTCCACCAGGCCCCAGACAGGCACTGGAGCTGCAAGGGGAGCCTGCAGGGACCTGGGGCCATCCTGGTCATTGTGCTCGCTGCAGGAGCAGAGCACCAGACAAGACCTCCAAGGCAGAGGATGGCTCCTGCGGTGAAAGTTGGGAGGAGGGGCCAAAGGCAGCTGGAGGGGCCAACCTGCCACCCCACTGCCCCTTGACAGACAGAAAGGGGTCCTGCTGACACCCACTGCATGCTCACTCGCAGGTGCAGATCCCCTGCCTGCTCTTGAGGTTTCCAAGGTCACCTCTTAGAGACAGGACTCCCATCAGGCCCTGCCTTCACACCAACTGACCCCTTGGGCCCCCAGGACATGGCAGGACCAGGTGCTTCTGGCTAACACCCTGGCTTGCCTTCAGGCCCTGAGAAAAAGGAACTCTGCGTGGGGACAGGAGCCTGGCACCGCCTTCAAAACTTGCGGGGGTCCTGGGCCACTGCTTGTGGAGCAAACAGCTAAGAGAGCAGACTCACGACAGAGATGGTCACAGTGAGCAAAGCGAGAGCCCCAGAATCAGAAACGAGGTCCATCCATTCCCAAGCACTGACACACATGTGCTGGCCACCCTTCCAGGCCAGGGTCCCCACAGTCAGGGGCCATGTGGGTCCTGAGTCACCACACCTTGTTGCTCGGGAGCACGTCAGGTGGGGACAAAAGGATCTTCTCCAATAAGAGAAGCCTGGGTGCCAACCTCCTCCCAGGCCCGCTGGCTGGAGCCCTTGGGAACCCACCTGGTGGGGGAAATGGGTGCATACCCTCGTGCGCCCTGCACCCTCTGGTTGGGGCCCCTTGAGTCATCTCACAGCTGTGCAGCACAATCAGGGCCCAAATGAATCAGAGCTGGGGGGTGGGGGGAGTACAGGGCAGGCACAGTCCACACCCGCCTGTAATTGCCACGGCCGCAGGCAGCAGACAGTAGCAGAGTGCTGACAGCCCCACCGGGCACGCCGGTGCAGCGTGTTCAGCGGGCACAGGCCTGCACCGTAATGAGGACAGCCTCTCCACTCTGAGGCCTCATGGGAAACTGCCCGGGCACAGTGGCCAGGAAGGCCTCATGGGGTGGGCCCTGGCCCGGTGCACTTGAGGGTTGAGGAAGGAGGACGGGAGCCAGCCAGCCAGTGCCCCAGGGAGCCCCCCACCAGATCACTGCTCAGGTGTGCCTGCCCTTGGAGGGCAGCCCAGGCAGCGCCCGTCCCGGGGGCCATGCAAGCCTGAGTGGGGACCGCCGAGTGAAGGCCAGCCCTGCCCGCCACACATTCAGTCCTGTGCAGGGCTCCCCTGAGCAGGACCCAGACCTGCAAACTGGGGGGGGAGTGCCAGGAGGGCCTCGGACTCCCTGCCAGCCTGCCTTCCTGCCCGGAGGGGACGGGGCCCTCTGTTCAATGGCCTGTCCTCCCCTGAAAGGCCCCAAAACCTGGGCAGCCCAGCCAGCACCACCTGTGCCGAAGAGGGAGGGAGGGAGGTGGACGGACCTGCTGGCTCTCAGGCCTAAAGGAGCTCTGGCCTAAAACAAGGTGGCAATAAGCACGCAGCTTCCACAGCACCTCCCATGGCCCTCCCCACTGATGCCCTGAGAGCCCTGGACCAGTACCCAGAGCCTCAAGTGCACATGGTCTGTTCCGAGCAGCCTCCCCAACAAAAGACACGTTCTCCAGGAGAGACCAATAGGGATGGCAGCGCAGGCAAAACACTCCTGGCCCAGTGAGGAACTCTGCAGAGCCACCACACCCCAGGCACCAAGCCACCTCATGACCATCAGCAAACTTCGGCAAGGTCCAGCAGCAACCTCAGGGACGTGACCTGGGCACAAGCAGCTGCTGAAGCCAGTTGCCCAGAGATCAGTGCGACAAAGAAACTGCCCTGGCTACTCCAGAAGGGATGGAAGGCGCAGCACTGCTGCTGCGCTGGTGGTGGAAAGAGTGGGTACCACATAGCGCGCTCCATGGAAGGGCAGCTCTGAGTCCACTCAGGGACATCAGGCTCCTCTTTTTATGAGAAGATTCTACCCCAATGCGGCACTCGAGTCACCTTTAAAGCAAAACAAAGCACCACATGCACGCACATGCGTGCACTCAGGCACACACGTGCTCACTTGGACAGACTTGTGAATATACCAGCAGGCACCTGCATGCATGTGCTCGAGCTCACACACGTCTGCACATACACACATGTGCACACATGTTCCTGGTCACACAAGCACACACTCACATGCACACACACAGCCCTCAGGGCTGCTCCCCAGCAGGCGTTTCTGTTGCCAAGGAAGCGCCTGTCAGAGCAGCACTTCACCATCCCCAACAGGGAGCCGGCGGAGCTCTGTCCACTCTAGGCGCCAGGCTTCTGATGGCGGCCAACAGTTTGCTGTGACTGCTGAGCAGTGGAAGGGGGTCTAGGGTCAGCAGTAGAGGACCTGGGCCCTCGTGCTTCCCTCTGCTCCCACCTGGAGGAGGGTGGCGGGCAAGACCTGGCCAGCAGTGGGCTCTCACCTACCAGGTGGGGTCTCTCCTGCCAGTGCTGACGCCCACCACCTTGCACCAATGGTGGCAAACCTGACCGACTCCGGCTGCAGGAACCTGCTGGCCACAGCAGCCTTCGCAGGGCGGGTACGCAAGGCCAGGCCAGCTTCCCCACACAGCTGCAGAGTGAGGACCACTGGACGGCCTCTGGTGACCAAGGCCCAAGGCCCACGACACCCTGAAGAGCCATGCCTGAAGCTTTCCCAGAGACATCCTTCTCCTCAGGCTGTCCCCCACCTTCCCACATCCTCAGGACAGGACGGAGACCCGTGGTGCTGTTCCTACAAAAGGTGCCAGAGCCGCCCCCCTCCCAGGTCATCAGGGTGCCTGGAGCCAGGGCTTCTCTTGAGATACAGGACCGAGAGAAATACACGAACCTGACAGTCACTCTCCTGAAGCCGGGGTCTACGGTCAGCTGTTAAAGAAGGCCCTCTCTCTCCAGCACAAGGGGATGCTTGGCGGCCTCTCCCAAGAGAGCTGCAATTTGGGCTTAATCCTGAGCAGCAGACTCCCCACCCCCACCCTGCAACTCTGTTCCTCACCCCAGGCAATTACCCAGGGCTGCCTGAGAGCCAAGTCCTGGGCTCCAGGCTCTGCTGCCTGCACCCCCATCCCCTGAGGGGCCCAGCCCAGGGAGCCGCCAGAGGGCTTCAGTCCCTGTCCCTGCACCCGCGGTCTGAGGGTGAGCTCTCAGCAGATGTCTGGAAACCATTCCATTTCTCGCCCCTTCATCTTCCATGAAATTCCCCGAGGACACAGCTCCCACGGGAACCGGGCCACAGGGAGAGAGATTAAATCCGGCGCTAGGGCTTCTTCCAGGGAAGAGAATCAAAACTGTACATTTTAGTCTCCCATTTTTAATCAGCAAGGCCAAGGACAAGCGTCCCCACCGTTCCCTTCTCTGACAAGACAAACACCACTTAGAACTGCAGCTGATAAGACACAGGGGCCAAAACAAACAGCTGAGCTGCAGCTTGGGGTGACACTAAGCAGGGCCACATCTCAGCCACTCTCCCACAAGTTGCCAACCCAGGCACAGAGGCAGTAGCGTCCCTGGACAGAGCAGAGGACCAGCCGGACCGGCCTGGGTCCACACACAGTGGCTTTGGCTGTATCCTGACTGCGCCTCAGGTGGCCTGGTCTCTGCCCAGCCAGTGTGCTGAAGCTGCCCAACCTGTCCTGGCTCTGCTGCAGAACCCGAGCTCCCAGTGACAAACCACAAACTGTAAGAGCACCGGACCAAAAACCCACCAGTCAGGTCGCAGAGTGGCAGGGGAGCACCGCCCACAAACCGACCTGCCCACGGGCTCTGCAGCCGTCACCAGCCAGGAGTGTGTGAGGTGCCCAGCCTGTGGACACCCACTTTCCGATGTGTCCAACGTGAAAGTCCTTGGTCTCAGCCACACCTTCCCGTGGGAGCTCAGTCATCAGCTGACCCGCCGAGCACAGACCGCAAACTAGCCTGTTGAACGTGTGCCCCAACCCCCCAAAGCTGGGATCCTAACCGTTTTCTGCCACCATCCTGCCGACAGATTTCACTTCAGACCTACAGACAAATCATAGCTCCATCCAGAAGCTGCTCAGCTGGAACAACACGCCTGACTGCTCGGTTTTAAGTGTTTTATTAAGGCTGATCATGGGATTCTCCAGAGCAAAGCCACGCCACACACTCCCTCCTAGTTCTCGCCATTAAAGTTCCTGTTTGGTGGTTTCAGTGCAGAAGCAGGGAAAACGGGAAAAAACCTCCAAGCCAGCATTTCTCTTCTACCCCCTGCAATAATGAGCAAGTCGAAATAGAACTAATGACTAATAATTTAATAAACCTCCCTCCCCTGAGAGCATTTACAGAGCAACACAACCAAAAACCTATGCCACCGACTCTACGTGAGACAAATATAAAACCCCCAAGAGCTGTTCCTTTTACGTGCTGCTTCTTCGTCAGTCTCCTGTTTACCAGCACCTCTAACATGGCTTCAGAACTGACTTAGTCTACCCTGACCCAGCTTCAGGATTCTTTCAGGTGACCTAGCTACAACTTTAAAAACCTTTATTAGCAGCCATGATCGACTCCAGCCGCGCCGGACTCCAGCTGAAAGCTAACGGCCCCCCAGAGGCCTCTCCCCGCCCTCCCCCGCCGCGCGCAAAGAGGGCTTGGCAGGCCGCTGGCTAAAGAGGCACAGCGTAGTTGTTTAACACAATTAGAAACTGTTGCTCTGCCAGCGCGCTGCAAACCCACTCCGCCGCCATGAACCAGCCGCCGCCGCCGCCGCGTAAATACCAACTCCGAACACCCCACCCCTCCCCGCCCCCGACCACCGCTTAACCCCGAGGCACAGTTTTGAAACAGAGCACGGTTTTGTAAGAGGACTGCGTGGACCGCCCAAGGAACGAATCTCCCGTGAGGAAATACTGCCGGGAACAGCCCTGAGCCACCGGAGCCTGGGTCTGTGCTGGTGGGGGCGGGGGTCCAAACCGAAAAAATGGATGCTAAGAAACTGAAACTCGGGTGTCTGCCCACGTGCACACAGGCGCAAAACATGCCGGGGCGGGGGCGACGAGGGTCCGGCGGGCACACCCGCGTTCCGCACCGGGGGCTGCGAGCCGACTCCTCACACATCAGAAGCAGAGGCGGGCGCGCCAGCCTCCTACACAATTAGTCTTCTCCCTCCGCGGTTACATAAGATGACGGATTATCTGTCCACCCATCGAAGCTGCCCCTGCGCGACCTCCCACCCGGCCACGTCCACAGACGCCCGGGAAGGAGTTGTGGAAAGGAAAAGCCTGTTGAGAAAAAAGTGCCCGAGGCTTGCGTAACCGCGCCCGGCAGGACCACCACAGAGCGCAGAGCGACGAGGAGCCACGGCCCCGGACCCCGGCAGACCCCGGACACCGCAGCCCGCGCCCGTGCCCCCACCTCACTCGGGTCCGAGGGCTCCAGCCCCCGGGAGCGCGGGGGCAGCAGGGGGCTGTCTGGACGAGGGCGCCCGCGCCAACTTATGCCGGGCCGGTGCTGGGTCCCCGCGGCCGCGCCGGGACGACCCCCGAGAGCCCAGGGACCGCCCGGGCGGGCGCGAGCGCGCGGGTGGCACAGAGCTCACCTTGTAGACATTTTCCGTGAGCCTATGCATCTCCTCCGACCGAGAGAGCGACATGGTGCTGGTCCGGTTACACCACTGACCGGAGCGGGGGCGCAAGCAGCTGCGACTGCGGACGCGGCAACGACTACCAACGCGAAGCGCGCAGAGCCAAACCAAAAGCGCGGCGTCCAGCCGGCGTCCGCCTTTATAGCCGATCAGGCCCCGCCCCCTGAGGCCCCGCCCACCTCGTGCTCGCCCCCGCCGCACCCGGATCTCCGCCCCCGGCCTGGCGCCCCCGCCCAGTCGCTGCTGCTAGGCAACCGACAGGCCCCGACCCCGCAACGCCTTTCCCATTGGCGGGTTCCGGAGCCCGGGGAAGGGGGCGGGTAAGGGGCGGGGCTTGTGGGCCGGATTCAGGCAGCGATTGGCCCTTGGCGCCGTCGATCGCGGGGGAGGAGGCGGAGGCGCGGCTCAGGCTGGGGCCCTGGGAACAGCCTTGGGGGCCCGGGCGACAGCCGGGCTGGGGGCGGGGAGGCGGGGGCGGGGTGGCGCAGGAAGAAGGGAGCAGAAGCGGGGGGGGCACGCCGGCCGCGAACGCGCGTGGGGGAGGCACTCAGCAAAGTGGCGAGTCGGGGTGGCCGTGTCCTGGGCGCCGCTCCCCCGAACGCGGTCGGGGTCGGGTGCCCTCGCTGGGTAGGGGAGGGTCCCTGGGCGCTCGGATGCCTGCCGCACGGGCTTGGTGCAGGATGGTGAGAGGCCGCCGCTGTGCCCTGGAGGTCCGGCCGCGACCCGGAATTTTAGTAGGTAAGTTCACTGGGTGGCTGCGATCCCCGGGCCAGCCCTTCTGGGGAGGGAGGACCCTGAAGGAAGTCTCGGAGGAGGGAGGACCCTGGGGAGAACGCTGGAGAAGGGTGGACCCTGTGAGGGGTGCATCTTGAGGGGGGCCTGAGGCTGGGATTCTGGAGAGGGGAGGGCCCTGGGTTGCAGAAGAGGACTCTGGGGAGTGGGGATTTGGGGGGCAGATTCTGGAGGGGGTGTGGGGAGACGATCCTGTGGGAAGGATTGAGGGCGAACGCTTAGGGAAACAGAGGACCCTCGTAGTGGCAGAAGATCCTCTTTGGGGGCAGTTTCCTTGGGGAGGGAGGACTCAAGGGGAGGGGGGGCAGGGAGGACCCTGGTGGGGTGGGAAAACCTGGGGGAGGGGGAACCTTCCTAGGTGGATCAAGGGGTCAGAGATGCCTGGTTTTTGAAGGCGATTCCTGGGAGGTTCTGCTGCATAAGCTGACCAAGTTGGCACAGAGGGTTCCGTACAATTCCCTTGGAGAAGTATTTACGTAAATTAGACTAACGTAGAGGAATTAATTGCTTTACATCGTAAAACACCAGATCTAAGTGTTTCCCTTTAATTAAACCTGACAGTCTCTGCCAGCATCCCATCCCTGGACAGTCATCCCTTCAAGTGCAGGTGCCCCAGGAGACAGACTCCCTCCCCACCCCCGCACCCCACCCCAGACAGGTGGGGGAGTCCAGAAGACAGCAGGGACATAAGACAGGTTTCTTCCACAGGGTCATTGACTTGAATGGACTACACTCTGCTTCACGTGGATTTGAAGAAAATGGAAGGGATATTCAGGAAGCATTTGCCTTCTGTCCTAACCTCCAGCCTTCGTTCACAGAGATTCTTCTTGGTTTAATTTCCTTTCTGCTACCAGCCCCCGTTTTATTGCTTGCAGTGTTTTAAGGTAGATTCCGGTATAAGTAATTTCTGGGATTCTTTTGGTTGCAAGTAACAGAAAGCCAGCTCAAACTGGCTCTGACAATGAGGGCGTTGTTGGCTCAGGTGACAGAAGTCAGGCCCGTCTTCCTCTGCCAGCTCCCTTTCCTCCAGGCCAGCTAGATGCAGCGCATGCTTACATCCTTCCAGCCCTAGGACTGACATCCATTGACCTGCATGGAGTCATGGGCCAACATGGAGCTGGGTGGGTGCAGGGCAAGAGCTGTTGCTCGTCTGAAGGGAGTGGAATGACCAGGACCAGGGGAATGGTGGGTGGAGGCTGGCCGGAGAAAACAGGGTCTCATCACTCTGGGAGGGGAATTAGCCTGGGGAGAATTCTCCCGGGCTGTCTGCTCCCATCAGCCACAAGACAGTAGAGAAAGGAGAGGGGCCTCACCAGAAAATCTGCCATGGCCCTGAGCCCCGCCCCACCCTCTAGAAGGCCCTGCTCCTGACTGCCCTCCTCCTGCCCAACGGGACGCTCACATTTGGTAGCAGCTGAGGCAGGAGACCCACTTAGCCTGGCCTACCTGATTTGGGCTAATTGCTTTGCAGCCTCACCCCTGGCCTGCACCCTCCAGCTGACAGCTGGGCAGGAGGTGAACAGTTAGGAGGGAAGCCATCAGTAAGAAGTGTGCTCACAGAGCACCTGGGGCGAGTGAAAATAAGCGCATTGAGCCCAATAGCACTGAGAAACGCGGGGCTGATGGCAGGTGCAGAGCAGGACTGGCGAGGGGGTCGCACCTGGGCCTGGAGAACCGCAGCGAGAAAGTCCGCCCCCTACCGGGCGGCTTCCCCCAGCCACCAGCCTGCCGAGGTGCCCAGCGCTGGGTGCTCACCCCTTCAGCTGCAAGGAGGTCAGAGCCTCGGGCCAGGAGACCACCAGTGTCCTCTCAGGCCTTTCTTAGGTGGGAGGCCTTTCAGATGGCAGCAGTGTCTGGGCAGGGCTGAGTACCACAGGTGAGGACCTAGAGCCTGAGCAGTGCCCAGGGCCAGGGGGTGGGCTGGGTGCCAAGGCAGCCCCAGTGCCACTCCTGGGAGTCAGGAGGGCCTGCTTGTCTCGGTACCTTTACCAACCCCACCTCCTTCCCTTCCCCTGGACTCTGAGAGTTCGTCGGGTGCTGTGGGATCTAGTGACTTGCCTGGAGGTTGGTGGTCAGTGCCCCGGGGGTTGTTTAGACTTGGGGTCAGGCCCATCCCTCTCCTAGACCCGTAAGAAGCCATTGTCATGATGGAGAGCCTTTGCTTTTCCCGCCTGCTCTGCAGGGACTAGCAAGAGGGCCAGGACCAGCCAGAACACTCAGCCCCCAGCACCCCAAGCCCACTGCTCTCACCCGGACCAGGGTGTTGTTCTTCCTGCACCACTTGGGGTCGGGGAGCGGCTTTCTATAAATGAGCAGCTCATCAGGAATCACTGAGAAAGCAGATGGGCTGGAATCTGCCCGCTGCCGGTTTCCCGTCACTTCTTACTGCCGGTCCTCACCTCCACAGGCCGAGCGACGAGGGAGGTGTGTAGCCATGGCGACCCACAGCATCCCACTTCTGAACCTGAGGTCCCCCTGCCCCGTGCACTGGTGATGGGGCCTCGCGCACACAGGGTGCGGAGCAGGGGTCGGAGGCAAGAATCTGACCACGTGGTGCTGCGGACACTGACCCCGGGTCAGCTGACCCCAGCATGGGTGGCCCCGGAGAAAAAGGCTAGAAGCAGGGAGAATCAAAGTGCATCTCTTCATCAACTTATTTTTAGTTGCGTTATGTAAGTGGTTTCATTTCAACGTCACGTAGGGAGGGGGGGGTCTCAGATTTAATTACAGGATGACAGCCTCTGCTTTTCAAGCAAGCTGTTCTCCTGGCAAGGCAGGCACAAGGATTTGTGAATTTCTGCTAAACAGAAGGAGCCCTTTCTGAGGTGACCGCAGAACTTTGAAGGGTTTTCACCACCATCTCTCTCTCTGACCAGCCCAACCCGGTTTCTGCTGAGCTTGGCCTAAGGGGGTGGCGATGTGTCTCAGATCACAGGGAAATTTCGTGCCTGTCAAGGGAGCTGTTTCTCCACCGCCCCCCTCCTCCTGGCAGCCTCCCCGTCTCTCTAAGAGAAGAATCCACCCAATCAGAACTCCTCTTCCTTTTCTCCTTCCTGGATTAGAGCACTTGTAATCAGTAACCAGAAAGTTCCAGAGCAGGAGAGAGCGGAGGCATGGGCACTGTCTCATCTTCCCCATCCTCTCTGGCCACTGCTGCCTCTTCCTTCCACGCCAGGTGCTCTGGGCGACCGGCCCGGGCAGGGTCACTGGGCAGAACTGTCCGACTTGTGTCCAGAGTACTGTCTTTTTGGTCCTCGGCCCACATTCTTCACACTGTCGGCGTTGTCAGCAAGAAGGCATGGGGGTGCCTGGAGCCAGAAGCTCCGGGGTGGGGGGAGGCCTGTGTCCTGCTGTCAGGAAGGTAACCTCAGCGGCTTCTAGCACACTGTGGCTTTGTCCAGCATGAGGCAGGGCCATGTTGCCTGCCACAGGGCGAAGCCTGGCGTCTACCTGGGGCTGCTGCTGACGGCATGACCACCGACTTGGGGAGCCAGTACCCGGGGCCAGTTGCTGGGACAGCAGCAGTGTGACGGCCATGGGGGCCTGGGTAGATTCCAGGCGGGCAAGGTACCTGAGCAGGGTGTTGGGAGAGCCGAGGTGTAGGTGGCAGAAAAAGCACCGAGAACTGTGCCCGGCACATGGCGAGCCCTCGGTGTGTCTTAGAGATTGTCATCGTCAGTGGTTAGACAGGACCTTCCAGAGAGCACCCGAGTGCCCGTGGGAAAGCACGTGAGAAGCTGCCCTTTACAGCGGCTGCTCCAGGAGACCCCCAGCTTCGGTGTGGGCTGCGCGGCGACTTCCAGAGAGCACAGGTGCCAGGAAGACGTTGACAAGCACACCTCAGCCAGGCCAGCCAGGCCACACGCGCAGGGTGAGCCACGGGGACCGTACGTGGCCTTGACGTGCTGAGAAAGGCACTTCGCTGTACTCTTCCTCCCCAAACCTATCACCCCAGGCTTATCATGAGAGGAACATCACCAATCCCAGCAGAGGGACAGTCTGCAGATCCCTGCCCAGCACATCATCTGAGCCAGGGAAGCCTGAGACCGTCCTGGCCAAGAGGAGCCCGAGAAGACATGATGACTAAATGTCACCTGGGGTCCGGGACGGGTCCTGAAGCAGTAGAAAGACACGAGGTAAAAACTTAGAAAACCTGAATAAAGTCCAGACTCTAGTTAACAACAGTGATTCCATGTTGGTTCTTTAATTGTAGCAAACACATCACAGCAATGTGAGATGTTGACAATAGGGGAGACTGTTGGGTGTGGGCTATCTTTGCAGTAATTTTGTAAATGTAAACAGTCCTAAAATGTAAAGTTTACTAAAGGGGGGGGCACCCATGACCTTGGCACAAGCCTTCATTTGGCCTGGGGGTCTGAAGGAGGGCACCTGCACCTCACCCCAGAGTCTGGTGCCTGTAGGTTCAGTAGGCAGAGCAGTGGCCCTGTCCCCACAGGGTGCCCCGGGCCCGCTCTGCCACGTGTCTTCTGTGCAGGAGGCTGGCACGGGGGGCGTGGGCCCAGCTGATGGCCGATCTCCTGCCACCCAGATGCGGCTCTTAGCTCCCTCCTCCCCAGGCTTTTACTTAGATGTGCTCTTCCCTCAAAACCTGCTCCCCCTTGAGCTGAACGTGGTTCAGAGGCTTTCATCTCTCTGATCAAAATGTTGGCTGCAGATGGCACGGGCTTCACCCTGTGCCTCCAGGGATCAGTGACATTGCCCTCTTTGCCCTCGCAGGACCTCTGAGCCGGGCCCCGCCTGAGAGGCGGGGACGCCTATCTGCCCGGCCATGGGCACCGCCTGGACCAGCAGGGCCCTCTGCCCTCTCCGAGATGAAGGAGTGTGGCTCCCATGCCCTTCCTGGTTTAGCTTCAACCCTCTTAGCAAGGCAGCTTAGAAAGTTCCCAGAGCTTCCCTACTGGCCAGGCCCAGGAGGGGCCAACAGGGGCTTCCACTGAGGGTGGAGGGGCCAGAGGAGGTGCCACCCTGTCACCGGGCTGGGTGGGGAGAGGTTCGCCAGCAGCGGGCCCTCTTACATAATCCGGCGCATCGGCGTGACTCCAGGTGCCTGTGGGAGGCAGCGTGGGGGTGAGCGCAGGGGCGAGGACGAGTCTCAGCTTCACTCGGTGTTTCTCCCCCTCTTATTACATTTCAGCGTCATCCTGCGTCTGCCAGCTCGGTCACCCACTCGCTTGTTCGAATATATTAACTGACAATGCAGATTTAGATAACTTGGGCAGGTGATGAGGCCTTGGGCAGAGCCCCCTGTACCTGGGCCTCCTGTACTGGCCCAGGTGAGGCAGGAGGGCTGGGTCAGAGGAAGGACGCCAAGGCAAGCTGCCTGCTTGGGCCTTGTGTCCAGAGCTGGACGGGGCGGGCTGGGAAGGGCAGCCCAAGCTCAGGAGCCAGGTCTGGGCTGGGTTGGGTGGGGAGGGGGAGCCGAAGGCAGGCAGCCGAGGAGCCCACCCAAACACCCCCCCCCACCCCCATCTCGGGCACACTCACCACCTTATGTGCAAACCCAGCTTGCGACAGGGTTCTGTGAGCGGGGAGACCGCAAACTAAGGAAGCCAGCGTCGGCCCTCGTGCAAGCCCCTGGGTCAAAAGAACACGGCATTTTGGGTCAGGAGGCCAGAGGTGAGCGACTCGAAGGGCCCAGGGGCTGAGTGCTGTGTGCCCAGGCCGGCCACCGCAGGCACACCGGCTCGGTGGTCACTCGGCTTCAGGGGAAAGATGAGGAAAGACGCTGGCTTCACCCTCAATGTAATTACTTCCTTTACCCCTGAAATGCCATTTTTTCTTATCACTCTGCCTCTTAAATGACTTAAATTGCCTTGAAAGTGATCTCAAAGGTATGTTTGGAGCGGAGAGGAGGAAATCTGTTCTTTGGAACGTGAACTTAGAGGACACTCCAGGAAACAAGCCTGGATGTCCCGGCAGAGAGGGCAGACCTGTACCTGCAGCGCCGGCTCCTGGTGCTGCTAGCGAGGCCTAGGCTCTGCCTCGCGTGCGCAGATGGCTTCCCTGCCCAGGCTGCTGCTTCTAATTTCAGCTGCTGGGGGCTCCGCACTCTCTCTCTCTCTCTTTTTAAATTCCATGTTTATTTAAAGCCAGACTAGAAAATGTCTTCAGCCCTGAAATCTGACTTTCTCCTTTTGCTGCAGGTCCTAAAACCCCACCTAGGGTCCCACAGCTCCCGAACGGGGAGCTTTGAGGCCGACTTGCGTGGGTCTGTGGGTCAACTTGACGGTGGGACAGACGCTCCCCACCCCCACCCCCGGTTGTCCAGCACGGTGGCATTTGGACAACTGGAGGATGTTTTCCTATCAGGGCAGTCTCGTGTGGTGTCGACACAGGCAGAACACGGAGAGCTCCGCCCCTGCCCCCCTGACGTCCTCGGTTCCCAAATGCACGAGAAGCAGTGTACGGGTCTCGGGAGAGGCGAGCACATCCGCCTTGGTGCCAGGTGTTCCCAGGAGATGGGGGTCTGGAGCCACCCGCCTATCATCTCCTTGTCTAGGCCCTAAGGCAGCTGGGCCTGCCTGGTCCAGGTGTGTCCCCTGGAGGTGGGGAGGGACCAGATGGGCAGTTCCTGCGCACTGGGCAGCAGCTGCTGGCCTGCAGTGTGGGCTTCTCTCCCACCTCTGTTCTTTCTGGCACTCAGGTCTCCCCGTTTCTCTTGTATTTGGGAACCAAGGGTATTGAGGGGGCTCTCCGTGTTCTGACTACGTGGACACCAAACGAGACTGCTCTCATAGGAAGACATCGGCCCACTGTCCACCTGTGGGTTTGTACAGTGTGGGACAGCCAATGCTGGATGGCCACTGTGGCCATCAGACGCCGATGCTGGACAGCGGGGGCTCTGTCCCACAGGCGAGGTGACCCACGGACCCAGCCCAAGTGGTGGTGGGCGCTCAGGAAACATGAGGTCCCGTCCCTTTGAGTAGCACGTAACCACCCGCACCTGCTTCTGTGGCTCACCCCAGAACGTGCTAGAAGGACTGTGATGAAACTGGATAGTGAGAAGGCAAAACTGGCTGAGGGGCCAGGCTGGGCTCCACGGGCCTGGGGGTGCTGGCTGGACCCCTGTGTGGGACCGAGTTTATTTGTCTGACCACGAGCTCCTGCAGCAAGTGGCAGGAAGCCTGAGAGCAGAGGGGCTGGGGTCTTTGGAGAATCTGCGACGCCCCGAGTCCAGTCTGTAGTGAAAGCAAACCCCAAGCCCCAGAACCACCCAGATGCCTGGGCAGGTCCCCCCAGGAGGCCCCACGGTGGTCCAGCGAAGACTGGGCTGAATTGATGCCGGCTGCAGGGACACGGTGGGGCACCCCTTTCTGTCCAGAACCAGGCAGCTGTCTGAACAGTACTCAAACTGCTGCCCGAGCTGTCAAAGCCTCAGGAAGCATGGAGTGGTTTGGAATTTCTTCACTGACAGGTCCGGTCAGAAAGTAGTAGGATTTTGAAAAAAATTATTTTAGTGTCAAGCTTGAGAATATCATTTGCCCCGTTAGGCTCTTTTTTCCCCTCAAAAATTGGAAGAGACAGACATCTTTGTAGAGGTTCATGGAAAACCTTAGCTGTTGACTAGCTGTCCAAACAAAAAGAAGATTCCATCCATGGGGGAAAAACAATTTAAACAGATCCAGGTGACCTTTAACCCCCAGTCCAACCAGACACTGGCTCCACGTGACCTTTGCAGTGTCGCTCTGTTGCTGGCAGAAACGAGGCCCCTGTGGAGATCTGGCAGCTCAGCCCCTGGAATCTGCTGTTAATTCTCACCCAGATTTTGAGATTTTCTCTGCGGCCGCAGGAGCCAATAGTCCTTTGTGCAGCCTCAGGTCTTGGGTTTTCAGAACCCCTGGGGCTGGTGGTGTTGGATTCGGTTGTAATTTTCCTTCATTCCTTGGCTCATAGATTTCCCACCAGGAAAACCCCAGAGACCTTGATTCCACCTCAGGAAAAATCAAAGCCAAGCCTCCCCACCAGGCACAGGCTCCCTGCTGGAAAGTGGTGGGCTTGCTGTGCAGCCCTCCCGGAAAGCTGAGGTGGTGGCTTGCAAGTGGTTCCGGGCAGGTGGGGTCTCATGGGGTGTCAGCTGCAGGAGCACGGCCCTGTGGTGTTTTGCGGGACAGACTCCAGCCTTCAGGCTCCCAGTGCAGCGTCTGGAGCTCGGCCTCCCGAGTTGGGCAGAGAGGACTGAGGTTGCGGCCGTGCTCGTGCTGATGACGAGCTCTGCCCTGAGGGAGATGTGATCCCGGCATCTCAGCTTCTGGTCTTCAGAGGACGTGGGGTGCTGGTGTTGCTGGTAGGCAGGGACTCCACATGGGGAGCCTCCGCTGCCACCTGGTGGACAGCATGGAAAGGTGATGGGACGTGTGGCAGGCGCAGAGAGTGGTGGCCCCAGGCCAGAGGAGGACACCCCGGTGGATGGGCTGCAGGGAGCAGAGCGGTGGAGACAGGGAAGGGGCCACCTGGCCTAGGGTGGCGGTGTCCATGCTTGCCCCTGAAACTGGGCAGTCAGCAGGTGGCTGTCAGGGCACTGGCTTTGGGGACCAGAACTCTCCTAAGACGCATCTTCAGGAGGGGAGTACCACCCTGCCAGGACCCAGCAGGGATGAAAAGATAGTGCATGGGAGAGGCCGCCTGGAACCTCCAGAGGGAACGTGGGGATTGTGCGGACCCCCGGCCACTTACGCTCTATGAGAAAATTGCTCCCTGTGACGTGTATTTTCAAAGGGTCCTATGACATCTTTTTTTTTTCAAAATTGAGATAAAAGTTACATAACAGAAAATTAACCATTTTAAAGTATACACTTAGTGGCGTTTTGTGCATTCACAATGTTGTGTAGCCACTAACTCTATTTAGTCCTGAAACACTTTCATCACCCGAAGGGAAACCCCGTGCCGTGCCCATTAACAGTTAGGTCTCGTTGCTCCCTCCCCCAGCCACTGGCCTGTCTCTGTGGTCACTTCACATCAGTGGAATCATACGAGGTGTGATCTTTCGTGCCTGGCATTTTTCACTCAGCGTCTGAGGAGCATCCATGCTGTCTCATGTGCCAATGCTTCATCCCTCCTCAGGGCTGAGTAAACATTCCAGTGTGGGGAGGACCACATTTTGTTCATCCATTCATTGGTGGTGGGTATTTGGTTGTTACCACCTCTAGGTGACTGTGAATAGTGCTGCTATGAACAGTCAAGGACAATTTTGGTTTGAACACCTGTTTTCAGTTTACTCTAGGAGTGAATTGCTGGGTCACATGGTAGTTTCATGTTTAGTTTTTGAGGAGCCACCGAGCTGTCTTCCTAGCGGCTGCACCCTTGAGCACTCCCACCAGCACAAGGGTTCCACTCCCTCCATATCCTCACCAACACTTGTTATTTTCTGTCTTTTTGTTCTGTTTTAATTCTAGCCATCTTAGTTGGGTGCAATCTTATTGTGGTTTTAACTTCCCCAATGCCTAATTGAATGTCTTTTCATGTATATGGCATCCTTTTTATTTAATTTAATTAACTAATTTATTATTTATTTTTGGCTGCGTTGGGTCTTTGCTACTGTGCTTGGGTTTTCTCTAGTTGTGGCGAGTGGGGGCTACTCTTTGCTGTGGTGCGCAGGCTTCTCATTGCGGTGGCTTCTCTTGTTCTGGAGCACGGGCTCTAGGAGCGCGGGCTTCAGTAGTTGTGGTTTGTGAGCTCTAGAGCGCAGGCTCAGTAGTTGTAGAGCACGGGCTTAGTTGCTTCGCAGCATGTGGGATATTCCTGGACAAGGGATCAAACCCGTGTCTCCTGCACTGGCAGGTGGATTCCTAACCACTGCACCACCAGTGAAGTCCAGCACCCTTTTTAAAAGGAACCAGAATTCTGTAGAATTTCAGTACCTTTCCTTGAGAACTCCATCAGGGGAGTGAGCCTGGGATACTCCATGGAGGCCAACCAGCCTGTACCTGGGCCTCCTCTCACAGGCTTCTGACCAAAACTTGGCTTCCCCAGCTGAACGAGGGGCTCCCTGGACCCAGTTCAGCTGCATCTTCCAGCCTAGCAGAGTTCTAGAAGCAGCAAGGACCACCAAAACTACTTCTATGAGTTGAGCAATTCCTGTGTGCCTTTAAGTTGAAGCCCGTGGTCTGATGAGAGTGGTGTGTGGACTGGGGGTTCCCGAGCAGACCGGGCATCTGAGATGTGTGTTAAGAAGGCCCTACGGGGCTTCCCTGGTGGCGCAGTAGTTGAGAGTCCACCTGCCGATGCAGGGTACGCGGGTTTGTGCCCCGGTCCGGGAAGATCTCACATGCCGTGGAGCGGCTGGGCCCATGAGCCATGGCCGCTGAGCCTGCGCGTCCGGAGCCTGTGCTCCGCAACGGGAGAGGCCACAGCAGTTAGAGGCCCGCGTACCTCAAAAAAAAAAAAAAAAAAAAAAGGGCCCTACGGCCCCCACCCTTGGCCATGCGGAGTGAGTGGAAGTCCTGACCTGCTGCCTTGGGTGGGAACCCAGACTGTCTGAGATCCTGGCAGGATTGTGCTGCCAGGTGGTGGCCCGGAGCCAGGGAGCCGGGCTCAGCAACCCCCCAAGGCCTCTGACCACCAGCCCACAGGACAGGCGGGGCGGGACAGACATCCATTAGCCTCATCGCGCTGAGGCACCGGCTGGGAGGGGCTTTCCCAAGGCCACACGGCTGGCCACGGGGAGTTAGAGCCACCCCACCTAGGGCATGGGCAGCTGCATCTGCTGGCCCTGGTGGGCGAGAGCCTCAGAGACTCCAGCAGAAATGGGCTTTGTTGAAAGATCAGGTAGATTACTGGGTTTCCAGGAAAGCTGGAGAGCCACCTGAGCCAGGCCTGGCCCAAGGACCACCTGGTCCATCAAGCAGGCCCAGCTGGCCCTGCGAACCTGACCCGGGGGCTGCTGCTGTCGCCGCCACCTCTGCCCACTGCACTCCCACAGCTGGCACCACGGCTCCCCCTGCCTCCCAGCCCCCTCCCATCCTCTGGTGGCCGTCTCCACAAACTCCCCACACTGAGGGGCCCCCGACCTGAGAGGGGGAATCTGACACCCGCTGTGCCAACTACTGACTCATGGCGCCCTCGCTCACCTGCCCTGACCCTGCACCATACACAGCTCCCAAGATCACACCTGGGGACACACACATCGTACTCATGCAGATGGTTTTAACTCTGGAAACCCCCAGAGGCCCTGTCCTCCCTCAGTAAGCCCCAGTCTTCCTCAGGGTGCTAATCAAGGGAGCCCGAGCCTGAAGGTTTCCTGTGAAGGGCTGCCAGTATCGACAGGCCTAAGAATCAAGTTAATTTCTCAAAACAAGCACAAGAAACGGTTGCAGACTGAGGCACCCGAGGGCCCCAGAGCAGCAGGAACTGACCGTGACTATTTCCTCCACGGGCCACACCAGGTGCCTCTCCACAGCTCACAATGTCGATTCGACTGAGGCCCTCATTTGCTGATGAGGAAACTGGCCCCAGGAAGGAACTGCCCTGGGGAGTGGGGCTGACCAAGACCCCAGGCAGGGAGTCAAGAGGCTGCCTCACCTGCTCCCCTGGGACCACAGAGTGAGCCTGGTGCAGGGCCCCTGCCTGCAGGCCCGCCCCTCACTCACCCCGGCTCCTGGTAGAGCTCAGTTCCCCCCTTTAAACTCAGATGGCTCCACAGTATGTATTTCCTGCCCAGACCTCTTCCTTGGGCTCCAGCTCTGACCACCAACCCAGAATCCCCTCTGTCAGTGCCCCTTTGGGGACCAAGTCTAGGTCCTGTCCCACCACGGCTTCTCCACCTTGGGTGAGTTTCTCTTGCTTTACCTGCCCCCCGCCCCGCCCCCAAGCCCCTCAGCTTTGTGCTCCTAATTCTCCAATCCGCCCCTCCACCCTAGACCCAGGCACTGGTCCCTCCCCTGATCCCCGCGTTCTTCTGCCCCGTACAAACCAGTCCCTACACTGCAGCCCCGCGAGGCTCTCAGATGTAGCCCTGACCCCGTCCCCTGTGGTGCTGCAGTGCCATCCCACAGCACCACAGGGATGAGGATGAGATCCTCGAGCAGCCCCTGCACTCCCACCTCACTGCCTCCTCCCCCCAGGGCCATGAGAGTGACCTTGGACGCCTGTGTGGTCCTCTGTCCTTGGCCTCCTCACACCAGGCTGCTCACAAGCTCCCCCAGAGAGCAGGCACACAGGAGAGGGGGCAGGGAAGGGGGCCTGTGACCTATGTAGGACAGGCTCAGCCCCAATGGGGACCCTCACCCCCACCCCTGGCAGGCAGTTAATGTCCTCTGGCCACTTATGGTCACACGAACAGCTTCATTTATCAGGTGAAATATCGAGACGCAGACTAACTTGCCCAGGATGAAGTGACTTGTGCTCAGACCTGCTTGGACAGGGAAGCTTGGGGTTTGCAGACTCTTAAACGTTTGTTTATATAGATTCCGATTCTCCATCTTTTAATCTACTTTCTCCACTGTTTCCTCTATTTAGAAAAACGTTCTGGTTCCAGGTCTTTCACAGTTCTCACCTGCTACACCACTGCCCAGAGAACCTGTGGACCTGCTGCCACTGATGGGTTTTTCCTCTTGGTTTTCAGTCATCTGGCCCTCTGAATGCATGCTGGTGTCAAGTATTAAAGATGGTGGGAGCAACGGATCAGGGGTCAGCTAATTAGAGCCCAAGGGTCAGATACCTGTTTTTGTAAATAAAGTTTTATTGTAACACAGCCATGCCCATTTGTTTACACAGCATCTCCATGGAGACAGTAGAGTTCAGTAGTCAGAGACCATATCTCCTGAGACATTTACTATCTGGCTCTTTAAGGAAAAGTTTGGCA
Organism: Grampus griseus; assembly: GCF_964374135.1. Classification (NCBI taxonomy): domain Eukaryota; kingdom Metazoa; phylum Chordata; class Mammalia; order Artiodactyla; family Delphinidae; genus Grampus; species Grampus griseus. The sequence continues at coordinate 11,307,346 of NC_139014.1, read as the reverse complement.
ACTCTTCCTCTAGATGATGATGTGTTCCAGCAGGTAAGAATCAACCTTTTCCTCCATAAGAAGGCTGACCACCTTAACCCAACCAGGACGGAGCTGCACTTGGAGTGGTTTATGGTTTTGGTAAGTCCATCTGCTTCTCCTTCCAGGGGTTGGTCCTCCAGGACATTAACCAGAAAGCCCGGGGTGAACACCGGCGCCTCCCTTGGTGGGTCTTTGTGTCCTCAGCACTGAAGGATGGTAGACAACTTTCCAGAGGTTCTCACATTAGCTCTTTAACTAGCATCCTCGTATGTTCCTAAATTTGTCAAAGTCTTGAAGGAAAGATCGGCCCCCAAGTCTCCATTCTTCTCATGATTAGATGCCCCTCAAATCTCCAGGTCTGTCACTAAACCCAGCATAATCCAACGCTTGGCAAGCACTGCCTACAGATGGTCAGCTCATCTTTTTGTTGTTCTGCCCCCTGTTCATTTCCATTGCTGCTGCAGTTCTCTGATACATTTAAAGAGATGATTTATATATTTTGTCTAGCTTCTCTAGTTCTTAGCGGGAGCACTGATCTGCCACACACTGTCCCATCCTGCTTGGGAAGTCTGTTTCCCGTGTTTAAATTTTTAATTTCAGTTTCCAGTTGTTCACTGCTAGGAAACAGAAATACGTATTGAATTTTGCATATTTGCATTCTGTCATCTTGCTAAATGTACTGATTAGTCCTAGTAGATTTCTTATAAATTCCTTTGGGATTTTGTACATATGTAGTCTTGTCATCCACAAATAGAAACAGTTTTGTTTCTTCCTTCCCAACATGTATGCGTTTTCTTTTTCTTGGTTATTATGCTGACTAGGACTTCCAATGTGATGTTGAATAGAAGTGGTAAGAGTAGTCATCTTTGCCTTGTTCCCAATCTTATGGGGAAAGCATGCAGCCTTTCACCATGAAGTGTGGTGTTAGCTATAGGGTTTTTGTAAATGGCTTTTAAAAAAATATTTATTTTATTTATTTATTTGGCTGTGCCGGGTCTTAGTTGCGGCACGTGGGATCTTTGTTGCCATGTGTGGGATCTTCTTTGCGGCATGTGGGATCTTTTATTTGCGGCATGTGGGATCTAGTTCCCTGACCAGGGATTGAACCTGGGCCCCCTGCATTGGGAGCGTGGAGTCTTAGCCACTGGACCACCAGAGAAGTCCCTGTAAATGACTTTTATAATGTTAAAGAAATTCTCTTTTACTCCTACTTTGCTAGGAGTTTTTAAAATGCTTTTCTGGTATCTGTTGAGATATCATAAGGTTTTTCTTCTTTAGTCTGTTGATTTGGTGAAATATATTAATATTTGAAGGCTGAGCCTACCTTGCATCTCCAGGATAAACCCCATGTGATTTATCCTGTAAAAAACAGGTTATTCCAGGACAAAGACCCCTGTTTATATATTGCTGGATTCAATCTGCTAATATTTTGTTGAGGATTTTGCATCTATGTTCATGAGGGATAGTAGTCTTCAGGCTTCTTGTGATGACCTCATGTGATTTGGTATCAGGGGAATGCTCAGGTTGGCCATGTCCTTAATGACTTCCTGCTGTCTCTCACTTAGTGAAGGAGGGGTGTCTAATTTCTAAGAGACTATTTGTCCTTTAATTGTCAGTTTTTGCTTTCTGTGTGTTGAGGTTCTACTGTTAGGCACATACACATTCAGGATTATTATGCCTTCTTTTATTATTATGTAATTATCTCTGTACGATATTAATATACCACTTCAGATTGCCTTTGATTAGTGTCTCCACGGTATATTTTCCCCATTTCTCTACACTTAACCTATCCCTGTCTTCCTATTTAAAGTGGGTTTCTTGGGGCTTCCCTGGTGGTGCAGTAGTTAAGAATCCGCCTGCCACTGCAGGGGACACAGGTTTGAGCCCTGGTCTGGGAAGATGCCACATGCTGTGGAGCAACTAAGCCCGTGCACCACAGCTACTGAGCCTGCATGCCTAGAGCCTGTGCTCCGCAACAAGACAAGCCACCACAACGAGAAGCCCACGCACCGCAATGAGGAGTAGCCCTCGCTCGCCACAACTAGAGAAAGCCCACACACAGCAACAAAGACCCAACGCAGCAAAATAAATAAATAAAATAATTTTAAAAAATAAAGTGGGTTTCTTGTAGACAGCATATAGTGGTTTTTTTTTAAATTCCAATTTGACTGTCTCTGCCTTTAGTTGGTGTGTTCAGACCATTTACATTTAATGTAATTATTAAAGTAGTTGAAATTCGGTCTCCCATTTTATTGTTTTCTATTTGTCTCCTCTGGTCCCCTTTTCTGCCACCTTCTGGATTATTTGAGAATCTTTTGACTATTCCACTTTAACTTACCTACTGACTTTTAGGCTGTATCTCTATTCTTTTAATGGTCACACTAAGGATTTTGATATATACATTCCTATCCTTTCACAGTTTATTTAGTTAGTGTTATACCATTTCAACTAAAATGTGGAGGCCTTACCCCCATGTAAGTTCCTCTACCTTCCCCATTTGTGTTATAGTTGCCACACCTATTACATTTACATATGTTGAAAATCCCACCAGGCAACATTATAATTTTTGCTTTCAACAGTCATACATACTTTTTAAACCTTAAAAGGAAAATTTATCTTTTTCATTTACCCATATATTTACCATTTCTGTTGTTCTTCCTTCATTTTCCATCTGGTGTCATTTCCCTGCAGCCTGAATAATTTCCTTCAGTAGTTCTTTTAGAGCAGGACTACACAGTGAATTCTCTTAGTTTTCCTTCATCTAAGAACGTCTTTAATTTCCCTTCATTCCTGAAGCATATTTTTGCCAGATATTGACTCTGGGTTGACAGTTCTATTCTCTGGTACTTTAAATTTATTTATTTATTTTAGGCTGCATTGGGTCTTTGTTACTGTGTGTGGACTTTTCTCTAGTTGCGTCGAGTGGGGGCTACTCTTTGTTGCGGTGTGCGGGCTTCTCATTGTGGTGGCTTCTCTTGTTGTGGAGCACGGGCTCTAGGCATGCGGGCTTCAGTAGTTGTGGCATGCAGGCTCAGTAGTTGTGGCACATGGGCCTAGTTGCTCTGCGGCATGTGGAATCTTCCCAGACCAGGGCCTGAACCCATGTCCCCTGTATTGGCAGGCAGATTCTTAACCACTGCGCCACCAGGGAAGTCCTTCAGTACTTTAAAGACACTGTTTCACTATCTTCTAGCCTCTGTGGTTTCTGATGAGAAATCTGTAGTCATTCACATTGTTGTTCCTCTGCATGTAATGTTTCATTTTTATCTATCAGTTTTTAAGATTTTTTCTTTGCCTTTGATTTTTAGCAGTTTAATTATGATATGTCTAGGCATGTTTTTCTTTGAATTTATCCTGTTTGGGGACCCAAGCTTTTTGAATCTCTAAATTGATATCCTTCACCAATGTGGGAAATTTTCATCCATTGTTTCTTCAAATGTTTTTTCTGCTGTAATCTCTTTCTCTTCTCCTGGGATTTTAAAAACACATGTTAGTCCTTTTGATATTGTCCCACAAGTTCCTGAGGCTCAGGCTCCCCCTCACTCCACCCCACCCCAATCTTTTCTCTTTCTCGGTTCTACCTATTATTTGAGTAATTTCTGTTGCTCTATCTTCAAGTTCACTGAGTCTTTCCTCGGTCATCTCCTTTCTGCTGTTGAGCATGTTCAGTACTTTTTTAGATTTCTGGCACTTTATTTTTCAGTTCTGAAGTTTCCATTTTGTTCATTGACACAGTTTCTCCTTTTCAGCTGAGAACGTCTACCTTTGCATCTGTTACAGGTATGTTTGACCTTACCTTATATGATGCAGTCACAATAACCACTGTAAGGTTTCTGTCTGATGATTCTACCACCTGGATCATCTCAGAGCTGGCATCTGTTCATCGTCTCTCTCCTTGCATAATTTGGGGTTGTAAATTGGACATTTTGACTGTTGTGTAGACTCTGGGTCTGGAGAATGTTGTTCTGTCTCAGCAGCCCATCAACCTGGTTAGCTCAGACCACCAGCCCCACTTGCCTTCAGTGGCCAGTGGTTCCCGTTTAAGTTCAGTTATCAAAAGCTTTTTGTGCTGCTTTGGGTCTGTCCTGCGCATGTATAACTTGGAGGTGAGCCCAAGACTTCTGCTGGTTTATCTAGAGCACAGGTCCCTTTCTCCAACTCTCTCCTCTCCAGGACCCTTGCACTTTCCAGAACTCAGCTCCTCTGGTAGAGTTCCTCTTGCCAGAAAGACAGAGTTCTATCAGAATTTTTGTTTGGTGTTGCTGTGTGGTCCTGCAACTGAGGCCGCCCACGGCAAAAAGAAAAGAGAAAATAAAATGGGAACTCCTCCCCACATGGGTCACAGCAGCAAGTCTGAACTTGCCTCCACAATCCACCTGCTTTGGTTCACTTTGCAGAGTCCTTAGGGAGCTCCTTTTTTTTTTTTCCCTTGAGTTTTCAGTTGTAACAGTGACAGAGATGGGCTGAAGTGGGCTTATGCTACCATAACAGAGCCAGACACTCCATATATTACTTTAAAATGGAAGAAAAATAATCTGGAGATGATGCAGTTAATCCCAAACAATTGATTTGTAGAATTTCTACTTTGTTTGAGGTTTCAGCTTTACCTATTATTCAGAACTTCACTACGTCCAAGTTCCCTTGCTGGCTGTGTGCCACATAAGTCAGAATTAAAGTGTGTTTCTGGGCATAGAGGGAACATACCTCAACATAATAAAGGCCATGTATAACAAACCCACAGCTAACATTACATCAATAATGAAAAGATGAAAGAATTTCCTCTAAGATCAGAAACAAGACAAAGACACCCACTCTTGCTACTTTTATTCAACATAGTATTGGAAGTCCTAGTCACAACAATCAGAGAAGAAAAAGAAATAAAAGGAATCCAAATTGGAAAGGAAGAAGTAAAACTGTCACTGTTTACAGATGACATGATACTATACACAGAAAATTCTAAAGATGCCACCAGAAAACTACTAGAGTTCATCAATGAATTCGGTAGTTGCAGGATACAAAATTAATATACAGAAATCTTTTGCATTTCTATACACTACCAACAAAATATCAGAAAGAGAAATTAAGGAAGTAATCCCATTTACCATCACATCAAAAAGAATAAAATACCTAGGAATAAACCTACCTAAGGAGGCAAGAGACCTGTACTGTGAAAACTATAAGACACCGATGAAAGAAAATGAAGATAACACCAACAGATGGAAAGATATACCATGTTCTTGGATTGGAAGAATCAATATTGTTAAAATGACCATACTATCCAAGGCAAACTATAGATTCAATGCAAAACCTATCAAATTACCAATGGCATTTTTCACAGAACTAGAACAAATAATTTTAAAATTTGTATGGAAACACAAAAGACCCCAAATAGCCAAAACAATCTGGAGAAAGAAGAACAGAGCTGGAGGAATCCCACTCCCTAACTTCAGACTATAAAAGCTACAGTAATCAAAACAGTATGGTACTGGCACAAAAACAGACATATAGATCAATGGAACAGGATAGAAAGTCCAGGAATAAACCCACACACCTACGGTCAATTAATCTATGACAAAGGAGGCAAAAATATACAATGGAGAAAAGACAGTCTCTTCAATAAGTTGTGCTGGGAAAACTGGAAAGCTACTTATAAAAGATTGAAATTAGAACATTCTCTAACACCATATACAAAAATAAACTCAAAATGGATTAAAGACCTAAATATAAGACTGAATACTATAAAACTCCTAGAGGAAAACATAGGCAGGACACTCTTTGACATAAATCAAAGCAATAATTTTTTGGAACCGTCTCCTAGAGTAATGGAAATTAAAGCAGAAATAAACAAATGGGACCTAATTAAACTTAAAAGCTTTTGCACAGTAAAGGAAACCATAAACAAAATGAAAAGACAACCTGTGGAATGGGAGAAAATATTTGCAAACGATGTGACTGATAAGGGATTAATTTCTAAAATATACAAACAGCTCATACAGCTCAATATCAAGAAAACTAATACCCCAATCAAAAAATGGGCAGAAGACTTAAACAGACATTTTTCAAAAGAAGACATACAGATGGCCAACAGGCACATGAAAAGATGCTCAGTATTGCTAATTATTAGAGAAATGCAAATCAAAACTACAATGAGGTTTCACCACACACCAGAATGGCCATCATCAAAAAAGTCTACAAATAAATGCTGGAGAGGGGTGGTAAAAAGGAAACCCTCCTACACTGTTGGTGGGAATGTAACTTGGTGCAGCCACTATGAAGAACTTGATGGAGGTTCTTTAAGAAACTGAAAATAGAGTTACCATATGGTCCAGCAATCCCACTCCTGCGCATATATCCGGAAAAGACAAAAACTCTAATTCAAAAAGATACATGCACCTTAATGTACACAGCAGCACTATTTACAATAGCCAAGATATGGAAGCAGCCTAAGTGTTCACTGACAGATAAATGGATAAGATGTGGTGTGTGTGTGTATATATATATATATATATATACACACACACACATACACACACACACACACATACACACACAATGGAATATTACTCAGCCATAAAAAAATAATGAAATACTGCCATTTGCAGCAACATGGATGAACCTAGGGATTATCATATTAAGTAAGTAAGTCAAAGACAAATATCATATGATATCACTTATATGTGGAATCTAAAAAATAATACAAATGAACTTATTTACCAAAGAGAAACAGATTCACAGACACAGAAAACAAACTTATGGTTACCAAAGAGGAAAGTGGTGGTCGTGGGGAATAAATTAGGAGCTTGGGATTAACATATACACACTACTATATATAAAATAGATAAACACAAGGTCCTACTGTATAGCATGGGAAACTATACTCAATATTTTGTAATAACCTATAATGGAAAAGACTCTGAAAAAGAATATCTATATCTATCTATATTTCTATATATATCTCTATATATATCTGAATCACTTTGCTGGATACCTGAAATGAACACGACATTGTAAATCAACTATACATCAATTAAAAAAAAAAGTGTGTTTGCTTCCCCTCACTTCCCTTCATGCCAGTACACTGAGGGTAGGCAAAGCAACAGATGCACAGGATAAGCCACAGGTCACCTCCTCCACATGAGGCTGTTCAGTCGGTAGTACAGGCACGAGATGTGCCTCAGTGGGTCAGACGAACTGTCTGTGGGAAAATGGGTTTCCTCTGGGATATCACCCTTGATAAGGAAATGCCCACTTCCCCTTGTATAGACGAATGTGTTCTTATGGCTTCTTTAAATCTACAGCTAAACTTAGGTTAAATGCTACTGATTTGGAACTAATGTAAAGAAACTGAGACGGGTATATTTTTATATTATTTATTAAAAAATAAGTGGAGTAAGAAATAAGTGGAGTAAGCAAGACTACAAGGGGGAAACTACAGTACTAAGGCAATACTGTATTTAAGAACGTATTGTTTTTTAAACACACGAGGAAAACAATATATAAAGACACACAGAGACCCTCTCTCGCTCTGCAGACGTCACTGGGGAATGACACGTTCTGCCTGAGGAATTAGACGGCTGCAATCTGCCTGTTTAGCCAGTGAGCACTTTGGAAATGTCGATCATCGTGAATCGAACACAGCTGTGGGGGTACCTATTATATGAGCACATCAGCACTCAGGAGGCTGGGACAGCACAGCAAACACGTCAGACCCGTCTCTGCCCTTCTCCGTGGCACTGTTTGCTGAAGCAGAACATTCAGAACCTAGCCTTTTACTGCTGACGCAGGGGCAGCACTGTAAACGTAAGCTGGTGAGGGGACTGCAGCATCCCACTAAGAGGATATTCTATTGGTGAAGCCTAAGGTTCCATCGAGGATTTAGCAGCTGCACCCACAGTTCACCTGCAGAGTTTGCAAGCAAAATTCCCAGACCTTCTTCAAATACATCGCTACCAAACAAGGCTTTAACCTATAAACCCATACACTGGCGGCCTTTATGGGACTTAACACGTCCTTTGTTAACACATTTGTCTGGGGGCTTTGGTTACCACTGGGGCCATCATCTTGAGTGTTACTCACCCTCTTGCTGCCCCTCTCAGCTTGGAATCACAGCATGGGAGATCTTCTCCCTCTGCTGCTGCAGAGCCACTGGCCAGTTCCCGCCTGGCAGCAAACCCACCCACGATGATGCCATTATCAAGCTCACATTTCACGACGGAATCCACGGGAACATCTCAAAGACTGACAAGTGCAGCTTGAAGACCGGGTGGGCCAGGCGTGACCTGGCCTGTCAGCCCCACCCCACCCTGCTCAAAAAGAAAAGTAGAAGAAAGGAGAAAGGTAGGAAGGGATGAATGGGAAAGGAAAAAGAAATGAGCTGGATTTTGTTCAAAAACTTGTAAGGACTTGTTCTTCCTGTTTTTAGTATTTTAGGGGTGGGAGTGGAATAGAAACATATAAAATGAAGATATCCATTTCTAGTCAACCCTGCCCTGGAGGTCTCCGCCAGGGAAATTAGGCAAGGAAATGAACTAAAAGACATCCAGTTTGGGAAGAAGTAAAACTATCTCTATTTGCACACGATATGATCTTGCATATAGAAAATCCTAAGGGTTGCACTAAAAACCTACTAGAACTAATACACAAGTTCAGCATGGTTGAAAGATACAAGATCAACATACAAAAATCAATTTTATTTTTATACACTTGCAGTGAATAATCTGAAATTGAAATTAAGAAAAAAACTCCATTTACAATAGCATCAAAAAGAAGAAAATACTTAATAATAAAGTTAACAAAAGAAGTATAAAACTTACACTCTGAAAACTATAAAACATTGTTGAAAGGAATTAATGAATAAATGAAAAGACACTTGTGTTCATGGATCATAAGACTTAATATTGCTATGATGGCAGCACTCCCCAAATTCATCTATGGATCCAACAAAATCCCCATCAAAATCTCACCTGGCTTCGTTCCAGAAATTAACAAGCTGATCCTAAAATTCATATGGAAATTCAAGAGACCCAGAATAGCAAACACAACCGTGAAAAAGAACAAAGTTAGAGGATTCACACTTCCTGATTTCAAAACTTACTACAAAGCTACAATAAGGATATAAGGATAGACATATAAATGGGATAGGATTGAGAGTCTGCAAATAAACTCTCACATTTGGTCAACTGATATTTGACAAAGGTGCCAAGGATTCAATGGGGGAAATAACTGTCTTTTCAAATGGTACTAGAATGATTGGAAAAGAATTAATCAGTAAGCTTCCACATTAATGAAAGTTGACCACAGTTATTCCCGAATAAACAGAAACCAACTCTAGCCGTGGAGCAACTAAGCCCATGCACCACAACTACTGAGCCTGCGCTCTAGAGCCTGTGAGCCACAACTACTGAGCCCGTGTGCCACAACTACTGAAGCCTGTGCACCTAGAGCCCGTGCTCCGCAACGAGAGAAGCCACCGTGATGAGAAGCACGGGTGCTGCAATGAAGACTAGCCCCCGCTCGCAGCAACTAGAGAAAGCCCACGCACAGCAACGAAGACTCAACGCAGCCAAAAATAAATAAATGCAAAATAAATTTATTAAAAAAAAAGAAACCAACTCTAAAAAAAAAAAAAGAAACCAACTCTTAAAAAAAAAATCCACGTGCATAACAATGAATTGGACCACCAACCTAACATCATATAGAAAAATTAACTCGAAATGGATGAAAGACCTAAATGTAAGCGCTAAACTATAAAACTCTTAAAAAAGCCCCATAGAAATAAATCTTCATGACCTTGGATTAGGTAATGGTATCTTAGATATGACACCAAAAGCACAAGCAACAAAAGAAAAAATAAACTGGACTTCATCAAAATTAAAGAACACTTGTGTTTCAAAGGAAATTATTAAAAATGTGAAAGGACCAACCCACAGAATGGGAGAAAATTTTTGCAAATCTTATATCTGATCAGAGTCTAATATCAAGGATTTATAAAGAAGACTTGCAACTCAATAATAAAAAACAACCCAATTAAAATGAGTAAAAGATCTAAACAGACATTTCTCCCAAGATGTACAAATGGCCACTAAGCATAAGAAAAGATGCTCAACATCATTAGTCATGAGGAAAATGCAAATCAAAACCACAATGAGATAATTCCTACTAGGATGGCTATAATGAAAAAGATATGAAATAGCTAGTGCTGGGCAGGCTGTGGACAAAGTGGAGCCCTCACACCTGCTTCTGGGGATGAAAGATGGTGCAGCCATTGAGGAAAACATGCAGCACTTCCTCCAATGGCCAAACGTTAAGAGTCACTGCATGACCCAGAGTGGAACTCACTCTGGGTTTATACCCAAGAGAAATGAAAACTTGTCTACACAAAAACGTGTACAGAAAGAAGCATTATTCATAAAAGTGAATAAGTGGAAAAAACGCAAACGTCCATCAGGTGATGAACAGATAAAATGTGGTCCATCTACAGAATGGAACATTATTCAACCATAAAAAGGAATGAAGTACTGACACACACTCCAACATGGGTAAACCTCAAAAACATCACACTAAGTAAAAGAGGCCAGACACTAAAGGTCATTCATTGTGTGACTCCATGTGTATGAATGTCCAGAATGGGCAAATCCATAGAGACAGAAAGCAGACTAGTGGCTGCCAGGGACTGTGGGGAGGGGAGATGAGGGCACTAGCGAGAGGGTACAGGGTTTCCTTAGGGATGATGGGACTGTTCTAAAATTGATTGTGGTGACGGTTGCACAACTCTGAGAACATAATAAAAATGACTGAACTGCACAATCAATGAAGCTTTTACCAAAAAACCCACAAAAACGAAGTGAAGATCACTCTTCGGGTGTCAGAGCGCCGCCAAGCACCTTGCATCCACAGTTCAGCTTCCACGGTCCTCATTCCCTGTGCTCTTACTCTTTTGAGTTCGTTTCTGAACTTCTGCTTCTTAAGGAAGGTTTACTTACTCCATAAGCTAGATCAGAGGCCAGTGTCGCTCATGACCCTTAAATGCCTTCCCTACACTAGCCCGTGCCTGCCTCAGGAAAGAACACACCTTCCTTCCTTCCAAGACCAGTCCTCAGACTCCTCAGGAACAAGATCACAAGTAGCGAGAGCAGCCCTGGAGGACGCCACAGCCCCCAGCCTGAGACCTGGTCCTTGGGGAGGGCGGGGCACCAGGGATGAGATGGGGTTGTGTGCAGGGTCACTCAGGAAAGCTGGGCGGAGAGGGGGCAGATGACTAAGGAAGAAACATCTGGAGTTTCCCATTTTCTCACTGAGATCCCCAGACACAGGGCCGCAAGGATGCTAGGGATCGTTGAAAGGGTGGAGCACATGCCAAGGTGGCAGCTGTCCTGGCCAAGGGGTGCAGGTGTCCACTGGGGAGGCCCCAGGCTGGGTGTCTTGGCTCACGCAGTCAAGGCTCTGACTGGGGCCATGAGGCCAGCTCCACCTGCTGACCTGCTGCCCCCACCCCAGTGGCCGAGCACCTGCAGAGATGGAAGGGGTGGTGGGGTCTCCTGCTGAGTTTGGTGATGTGGCCAGTGACCTGGCTCTGGGCCTCTCCTGGGAAGGCAAAGCTCCCGTGTTGTCATGACAACGCCCCACTTGACATCACCAGGTTCTCCCCATGGGCAGGTGGGGGTCACCGGGAGACCCCATGGGGCAGCAGTGGGTAGGGGGGAGGGCAAACACCTCCCCAGGGCAGGGCACACAATGCAACCAGGACACGGCCCCCACCCTGTCTGGGCACCTCCCATTCTGTCTCCCCTACCCTGTCCCAGTAGTACCCCCACCCAATCCTGGGTGCCCTCTTCCCCCAACTCCCCATCCCCTGCTTCTCTACTTTCCACGCTGCTTGTACCACAAATGTGCCTCCAGCCAAACGGTCCTGGTCCCTGGGTCCTTTTCTCTACTGTCCCGGTCTATCCCTTCTGGATGCCAGGCTTGCCAGCTTCCCAGGAAGTCCTCTCTGTGGTCAGAAGGCCCCCATGGCTCCCCCTTACACCTCTCTCACCCACCAGGCACAGCTGCTATCAGGCCCTCTGCAGGTGGCTCACTGCGGCCTCTCCTTTTCCTCCAAGCCCCCCACCGGGCCCCCACTGATCTTGGGCAGGATGCCAGCTCTGCTCCCAGATTTTGTACTTAACTGTGACTGGTTTGTGATCGTCATGAGTTCTATGCCCCCCAGATTAGGAGGTCAGGTCAGGCTCACACAGCTGGTATTTTAAGACCGGGGCTCAGCGCTGGGCAGGAAGATGTGAGTCTCATCCTGGCTGCATGGGCTCTCCCTGCCCCAACACACACACAGGGGGCCTATGAGCCAGGTGACCTCCAAGGCCGGAGCCTAGGAGTCAGCTCTAGGTCAGCTGGGTTTCAGAGTACGGCCTCCCTAGGTCCAGGAATGAACTTTTACAAAGAAAAAGGCATGTTGGTTGGTACGTGAAATCTCACTTGTTGACGGCGAGAGGATGAGGGTCCCCTCCCCAACTCTTGGGTTGTTCCACACGAGGGTACCCCTTGCCCAGGTCAGGAGGAGGCTGGTCATGACCTTCCGGTCCTGGGAACGGGTGTATCCCAGGGAGCTGGGCCACACACACCCATGGGCAGGTTCTCCAAGCGCTCACCAGGGCCGGGGGTTGGTGCCCCACAGCCCACCACACAGCTCCCAGTGGTGAAACTGTTTAAGAGACGAGGCAGGGCACTGCCATGGGCAGCTTCCCAGGCCGCCCCAAGCTCTGGGTCCTGGGAGGCAGAGGGAAAGGGGAGGTGTCCACCCTGCTTGTGGGGTCCGGAGAGGCTGCCCCTCCCTCCCCCGGCCTGGGACCCACTGCTGCAGAGGGACGGGTCACTCACAGGCAGGAGAGGCAGGACCTCCTTCCCCTCCTCAATCAGAACTGCCCCTAGGACTGGGGTGGGGCCCAGCAGCCAGAGTGGCGCTGGAAAGGTCGGCTTCTGGCAAAATCCCCCAAATCAGCTGGCACAGAGCCCCCTCCTGGCTGAGGTGCGCATGCACCTGGTAAGGGTGCTTTCACACAAAGCAAGACTGTCCGCTGAAAGCCTGGGTTTCTAGCTCCTCTTGAAGAACTCCAGACCTGGCAACTTGGCCACAGCCCACCATACCCTCTGGGTGGAGGGTGTGGAGGCCCCCCCTCAGGTGGGACATCCACTTGTCTGTCCTTGCTGTTGCCTGCTCGCTCCCTGGGGCATCTGGCTTCCTACCTAGACATCAGGACTCCAAACCAGACCCCCACACCCCAGAGGCACCAAACTGTACGCCCTCCCAGCCACCAGCCACGGGAGTCACACAAAACCCCTTGAAAAATGAGAAACCACCAGCACCCCTTCTAAGGGAGGTGGGGCCAGAGTACCGCCCTGCACCTTGCTGCAGGCAGGTGCCCACAGGTGACTGCCTTCCACCCACAGCCGGGCAGGGCTAGAACCTCACTGGCTCCTGAGGCCCCAGCCCGTGTGGCACTGACCAGCCAGGTGCCAAGTGCCCCGGGAGGGTCAGGGGACTGTGTTCCAGGGACCTGAGGGAGGAACCACACCAACCCGCCCTTCCACGGCCCCCAGTCCACAAGGCAGCAGGCTGTGTGGGTGTCAACTTTAATAGGGGGCTGGCTTGTCTGGGGGGCTAAGAGGGTCCCCTTTGTCTTCCTGTTGGGAGTGAAATCTCAGGGAGATTGTCTAATTCCAAAACGAACCGTGAACTAGGGAAGTCACTTCCATCCTTCCCAGTCTCCACTTGGCTGCTAACAGCTCGAAGCTGGCAGCTCGGGGACCCGCAGCCACACCGGCCGGCTATCCTGGAATGTCCGTCAGCAGGACTGGGCCTCTGTACGGCCCCAGGAGTGATGGGGTGGGCAGACCTCCTAGAGTCATCAAAATCCAGCAGGGACGCACCCCTCCTGGTCCACCACCCACAAACGCCGACGTGGAAGCAGAGAGGTTACCACCCCCAAGTCTACATGGAAACTGGGCACGTCCGGGAGCCAGGCCAAGGGAGGGCCCCCTTAACCAAAGCCCTGCCAGCTAATGGGAGCAGCAGGAAGAAGGGAAAGGGAAGGGTGGGGAGGCCAGGTCTGATGTGCCTTCCACAGAAGACAGGGTGGCGGAGACACTGGCCCGTGGAGCCGCGCGACCCGGGACGGGAGGTGTGACCAGCACCAGGAGCGTTGGGCCTGGCCGTGGCCCAGGGGAACCACAGCTGCAGAAGCTGCGTCTGGCCGGAGAGTTTGAATGTTGCCATTTAATCCAGAAACGAGAGCAAGACAGCAGCGCCAGGGAAACGCTCCGTAGTCATCCTGATCAGGAGCCCTGTGTGTGCTGTGCTGCTCCGTCAGCTCCCGGCCCACCTGGCCCGGCGCCAGCCTCCTGGGAGCCCGGCCAGGGCCGGACACGCACCCAAACTCTGTGGGCCCCAGTCCTCTGGAATCCCCGTGAGTCCCACACAAGTTACGAGGCTGCCACCACTTCCGCCTGTCGGGGCCTGGCCTTGACGGGGACTTTCTCTGTGGAGGAAACATAGAGATGGCTGTCGCGTACAGAAGACCCCAGAGGCGGGAACTTCCCGAAAAGGACAAGAGGCAGCAAGGAGCCAGGTCAGGGCTTTGCGCTCTGGGAAGAACGGGCACAGCTCTGAGAAAGGCGAGTTACACACAGAAGCCGGGAGGGATGACAAACTGCAGGCACTGGGCACAAGCACTCAGGACGTGCACCCCTAACCCACGGACCCCAGAAAGGAGGCCAAGCAGCAGCAAGGGAGCAGAGAGAACTGAGGAGGAATCGCGAAAGACGAGTCCGGGCGGATAGAGAATTTCTGAAGGCGTGTTATGCGATGCCGCGGGGAAGGTCGTCCCAGTGACGTTTAGTGGACGGCTGGTCCTGGGCTGGACCCAGAAGAGCCTGCACAGCTCAACTGGCCCTTTCCCGACTCTAACTTTGGGATTCGCCTCTCTGAACGGGGTCTGGCTCTTACAAGGTTACCGAAACTGCTCAGAAGCCTGGGCTCAAACCCAGGGCGAGGCCCGCACTCCGCCTGAGCTGGTGCCAGCGAGCACGCCCACCAAGCAGGGGGGTTGGGGCCCGACCCTCACCAGGCAGGAAGGGCAGGGCCCAGAGGCCAGGATATTTTGCTTTGCTCTAGAACGCACGGTTCTCCAAAGGACATAACGAGGAGGGTACCTGGGATCTTTTCAGGAAGGGGTTCTGAAGGAACCTCTGGCAGCTCTATCTGTTCCTGCAAGAAACAGAGGATAAAGGCTGTGAGATACAATCACCTTGTCCTTCTCTTGGAGAGAACAGCATCCTGTTCACTTACGCTCTCAGCGGGATTTACATAGGACACAAATCCTCCAGCACGCAAGCCCAGGGTGCATCCTCCCTGGCTTCTGGCATCTCTGCAACTCATATCACCGGGGGCACAGTGACCACAAAAGGTGGCTGCTTCCAACGGCCCAGAGCCTGAGGGGCTCCCAACCCAAAGTTCCATTCTGAGTCTGAGACAAGGGCTTTGAAACAGGCACCCATGCAGGTCAGGGGCCCCAGTGGCGCCTCTGCCTCAGGTGGTGGTACCTGGGTGCACCCGCTGTTCCAGCGAGTGCTGGTCTACCTCTCGGGCCTTGGGAGGAAGTAGTTCAGCAGGCAGGTGCACACAGGGCCCCCAGGCAGCGAGCAGCAGTGCTAAGGACCTGCTTGCCTGGCCTGGTTTATGGCTGGGGGTGGCAGGCTGGTGGGCACGGTGTGAATTCGGCTTGCTTAGGCAGGGGCCCACAGAGATGGAGACGCCCTCCATCAGGGAGCAAACACAGACTCAGGGCCTGAAGTGATGGCTGCCTGGTTAGAGGCCTCTGGGCCAACACATGGAGGCCCTGTGTGTGACAGCGAGTGACCGGCCACAAGAGGGAAAAAGCCCCCATTTGATCTAAAACCCACACACTGCCCACTGGGGAGGAAAGGGCTGAGGGAGCTAGGAGGGTCGGTATTCCGCTCTGTCCTGGCACCTGGTTCACTCTGAGGCCTGCAACACCTGGGTGGACAACCTGCAAAATGTTCTTTCCAGGCCAGTCCTGCCCTGCAGTCAGCCAGGTGGATGGGGAGAAGGGACCTCAGTTTAGCACAAATGCCAGTTGTTTTAGGGAAGAAAACCAGCTGCAGAACCAGGGCTGTGTGCTCAAGTGAAACCTGACACAGTCGCTCGCCGAGGCCAGTGAGCAGAGCCCTCCTGGGGGGGTCCCTACACCTGGGCCTGTGTCAGTGCCGGGGGTACTGTTACCTGAGTGATTGCGTCCAGCTCCTCCAGGATGGCATCTTCGTCCTCCTGAGTGAAGCTTCCTGCCAACAGCTCATCTATTTGCTGCAAAAGGAGGAGCAGAGGTGAGGAGCATGGCTGGGCTGGGGTGGGGGAAAGGTGGGCCCTCGTGGAGGAAGGAGACAGCCCCAGCTTAAGGCTCCTCTCACTCGAAAGAAGGAAGGCAGCCCCCACGTGGTGTGGGAAGGCCTGGCCCTCGAGGGTGGCGCAGGACATTCAGCGAGTTGGCCACTGTCCTCGCTGGCTGCCAGATGGCGGGCCCCGTGGTGCGGCAACACCTACCCGCTGGTACTCCACAGCCTCCTGCGTCTCGTCCAGTATCCGCTCCACCTCTTCTATGGACATCACCTGATCGGTTACAAGTTTTTGAGCCTTGTCAGTGAAGCACGTAACAGAACCCCCTACACGAAGGCCACCTGCATTGGCAGGGCGCACGGCCTAGCCCCTCTGTTCCTGTTTAAATGAAGCCACGCCAAGCGGGATATAACACATCTTTGGTTATTTCTGTCCCAGGCAGGGCCCGTCCACAGAGGCATGGAGCTGTCAGACAGTCTTTTCAGAAGCCTCAACTGACCTCCTTGGACCCCTGCTGGCCCTTCTGGCACCCAAACCAACCCTAGCGGTAGTCAGAAGTATAACAATTTTTCTCTGGCCAGGTGACTTGATTTCTTTTGGGTTCAAAGCGGCACCTTTGCTTGACTGGTCACCATCACATTGGACAGTCAGAAAGGCAGTGTAACCTCAGCTCTCTGCCCAGCCCCACTGCCATCCACTCATCAGGAATGAGACGGGGTGGGGGCCGGGGCACGCCATCTCTGCGCCTCACCTCTCCTTTCACCATCCACCTCTGTGCTGTTTCTTGAAATGAAGCTGTGTTCACCTCCTCTGGGAAGTCCTCCAGATTAGTTCACCCCCCCCCCCCCCACTAAAACCAGACTGTCCCTCTAGTCACTTTAACATCTCTGGACACGGTACAATTTTTTTTTGTACCACTAGACTGTCACTCTCTCCCATCACCCTCTCCCGGTAGTGACTGGCTTTCCCTCATGCCCAAAGGCCTACGTGCAGGTGTGGCCTCAGGGACTAACCCTCTCCTTGTTCCACTGGCTGCCCTTCCTCTCTTTCCCCAGTCCTGCAAGACTTACCTGGTGCATCTTATTCAGACACTCATTTCCAAACTGCAGCCCCTCGATCACCTTCATTTCAATCTGGGTGAACTCAATACTCTGGACCTGAGGAAGAAACCCATGTGGTCAGGGGCCCACCTTCTCTGCCGCCTCATGCAGACCCATGGAAGGGAGTTAGGATCACACTATCACTGACAAAGACTGCTGGGCCTCAGAGCAAACTGTCTCTGCCTTCCTCCTCCTTCTATCCTTTCCCGCTGCCCTGACCAACACTTGGGCAGAACTGAGAGGGCGTGGGAGGAACCGCAAAGTAGACTGCTTATAACCAGCAGCTCTGTTAGCAAAAGAGCAGAACTAGAGCTCTGGGTCCTGAAACTGGATCATTTCGGGAGCCTCCTGCAGATCCCAACACCTCTTCAGTCACTGGGGCAGACTCCCCGCCCACTCCACCACCCATAAGTGGCCTAGTCCCCCAGCCACCATCCTGCAAGACCCAACCTGCTGCAGCCCCTTAAGACGGTCAGGCTCCCATCAAAGATTCTCCTCCACCTCCAGGCCTGACCCATTCCACAGCCGCGGGCTGAGAGGTCCAGGAGAAGAAAATGATAGGTTTCCGTCCTCCGAGGGGACTCTGGTGCCTACATGGTCCATGGCCCACACCCCCCGACCCCTACTAGGCCTACCATGGTCTCCAGGCTGGTGATCTGGTTTTCTGTTTTGTCCAGGAGCTGCTCCCGGTATCGCTTCTTCTTGAGCAGCAGCTTGGCCCGTCTGCAGAGGGAACCCAAGCAGTGACCCAGCAGCCATGGCCATCAGCTGCCCTGGCCTGGCACTGACCAGCCTCCTGGCCTACCCCACCTCTGCTCTAGGCCGATGGGGGACAGAACCCATCTCCCGAAGACCGGCCCCCAGCCCCACTCACTCCTTCCTGCCGTCGCGCAGGAGCTGCCGGGCAATCTCCCGCTCCCGCTCCAGCTGCTGGGTGATCCTCTTCTGGTACTGCTTCAGCTTATCCCGCTGCTGCTTCAGTTGCTGCCGGGAAAGCAGGCCTTGTGTTGACACCAAGCCCCCTCAGGGCACGCTGGACACTCACCGGGCTACCCGGTGTCCAGGAGAGCCAGTACAGAGGTTGCTGGGGTCACTGAAGGGCCCCCCACAGGCCAGGCTGCCCCAACTGTCACCAATGGAAGCACATCCTCTGAAACTGAGTTCTCCATGGGGACAAGTTTGCCCCCCAGGGCAAGTGGGACACTATCTGGAGACATCCCTGGCTGTCACACTGGGGATGCCACTGGCATCTAGGAGGTGGAGGCCAGGGATGCAGCTCAATATCCTACAAATCTCCCCCACCCCAGACAGAGAGCCAGTCCTAACGTCCTCAGCACCGGGGTGGAGGGCATGCTCTCACCGCCGTCATGGCGCGGCATCGCCATCATGGCAGGGCATCGCCATCAGCGAGGAGTGTGAGCGCTGGTCAGGGAGTGTGGCCAGCACCTCCAAGGTGAAGAGACGACGCAGAAGTCGCTGGTGACAGTCACCCGAGTGCCACCATCCCAGCCCAGCCATGGCTGGAGACTGGGGCCTTCCCTCCCAGCTTCACTCCTCTATGGACTTCAGCCATTTGCCATCAGCTCCCCTGCTCTTGACACTTATCACCATACGTGAGTGGACAACAGATGGTGCACTGAGGTGAGAGGTTCACGTGACCGTGCCAATCACCTAGGACCCCAGTGTCCCAAAAAGGATACAAGGCCATTTTCAAGCCTTAGTCTCTCTTTCCCTATTTTAAGCCATTTACATTTCTTCCAGATTTCATCATTTCAGGTAACGCTACAGTGAGCACCTGCAAGCACAAGGCACTTCTCAGATAGAAGACTATGTCTTCAGGGTCGGTTATGGGGAGTGAGTTAACTGGGTCAAAGGTGTGCACCTCTTTAAAACTCAACATGATGAGAAATTAGCCCCCAGTGTAGACGTGGTCAGTCTGTCTCAAGCGGCCGCTCCCCAGTTCCCTCCACAGCTCCATTCTCTTTAGAAGCCGTCTGCCCCAGCGCAACCCATGGCCGGTGGGTCAGGCTCAGCGACAGCCGCACGTCCTGTCCCTGCTGCCGTGAGAGGCGCCCGCCTTCCCACCCCGTGACCAGCCTGCCCGCTGACAAGGTACAACCAGGAAACAGTGAAACGCGGGCACCGCCTCCCGAGACCCGAGGCACAGCTCAGTCGCCGCGCTGGGACCGCCTACACCCGCAGCGACCGGATTCGCTCAGACTCGCTGGGAACCGGACCCGGACACGCTCCCCACCGGGAGCCCACCGCTCACCGCCCCAGACGGGCTCTGGGGCTGCGGCCCCGGCGTGGGGCTGGGCGGCCGGAGGGGCCGAAGCCCGTGGCGAGAGCGGAAACGCAGCCGGTAGCAGCCGTGCCTCGGTTTTCCCGCCCGGCCCAGGTGTCCCCGGCTCGCGTCCACCCGCCTGCAGGGCCCGGCGTCTTACCAGGATGGCCTTGTCCTGCTCCGTGACCCGGCTCTGCTGCTTCTTACGGCCGAACAGGTTGCCCATGGCGGCCGGCGCGGCCCGGCCCGCGCCCCGCCGCCCAGCCCGGTCGGCTCCGCACGTCGCGGCCCCCGTAGTTCGGACCCAACCCACCCCGCTACGGCGGCCGCGCGGGGCCAAGCACCGCAGAACGCGGAACGCGGCTGTCCGCAGACGGAGGCCCCGCCCCGAGAAGCGGCCGGGGTTCTGGGGCCCTGGATCGCGTGGTTCACGTGCATTTCCAGAATGCCTCACCTGCGCGGACTTCAAGACTAAAAGTTCCATCTCCCACTACGGTGGGACCCTCGCAGGGTGACAGCGTGTACCGTCTCCCGGGCGGTCAGAAATCTTGTTCACAAGTCACTGCGCCGCTGGCTCGGACCACAAAATGCTGCGTTTAGTGATGTTACAACCCTGGGCATCATAGTGTCCGCTGAACCGCGCCCTGCGCAGCATGCTACACCCGCTCTGGCCTTCGGGCCGGTGACTAGGCCCCGGAGGAGCCCACCTTCTGGTTCCGTGGGCCCGGGCAGAAGCCCCTACGGGGCATCGGGGATATAGGGCGGGGCGCCACGTACACCTGCAGCCTTGGCTCCCACCCGTGTGTCCTGGCTGGGGTGGGGGTCATAGGATGGCACCCAGCCCTGTTTGGTCTCCCCAACTGATCCCGCAGCCCAGTCTGCATGGGCCCCGCCACCTTTCTAGCAGCCTAGCAGCTCCTGAGCGGTGGGTCATGATAAGATGAGGCGTCCCATGGCATGAGTCCAGCGCTCACCCCTTTCTGTGAAATGAACTCCTTGATCAGAAGCAGTGCTGCGAGGACACCACGATGGGCCTCTCAGTCCACAACAGTGTCGCTGGCAGAAGCTCCCTGGGTGAGGGGGGAGGCAAATCTGTATCCAGAGTGTCTGTTCCCGTGAGGACACGTCACTGCGCCCTGAGGGAAGAGTCCTGATTAGCTAATCTGCTGTTTGGCAGCTGGCTGGTCCCACAGGTAATAATGCCATCTGGGGGGCTCAGTGCTCTTGACCCACTGGGCCCTCAGCAGCGGTGGCCAGGTGAGCCTCAGTGAGGGGAAGTCCATGTAACTGAGCCCCGTAGAGCCTCCATCCCTGCCCACATGGTCACTTTGTCCATACGCCCATTGACCGAGCGCTGGGGGCCTTGGAAAAGCCGTTGGCTCATGTCCAGAGTGTGCATTGCATCCACCTGGCCATGGAGAGCCTCCTGGGCAGAGGGTGCTCTTTTGTGAGCCTTCCCTGGGACACAAATATGTTGTGTCCACTCTGAGAAGTCCATCCACATCTCTCCCCCAGACTTCCTGTGACCAATCTTCCAGGTCCTGTTTCTTCCAAGTCCCTGCCCGTTCAGTCAAACCTTAGCAGCTGCCTGTGATTCAATACAGATGTAACTTCTTGCCATCCCTCACTGCACACATACAGGCACGACTCCGAGATACTGAGGGTTCTGATCCAGACCACTGCAATAAAGCAAATATTGCAATATTTCACAGGAATTTCTTGCTCTCCCAGTGCATATAAAAGTTATGTTTAATGCTATACTGTAGTCTATTAAATGTACAATAGCATTATGTCTGAAAAAAAGATGTACATACCTTTATGTACATACATTAATTTTTTTTATACCTTAATTTAAAATGCTTTATTACCCCCAGTCCATCAAGAGAGACATTGGAAGAGAGAAATTGTGTTCTATGGCAGGATCCCCAGGGGCACCTGTCTTGAAATACTCAGAGGTCTTTTTGTATAACTGAATCGCTGAGTTGTCCACCTGAAACTAACACGATATTATAAATCAACTATACTATTTTTTCGATTTTTTTTATTACATTTGGACCTTTAAGAAACATATACCATCAGTCATACCACTATTCAGTAAAAATCTATTTTAGTTTTTAGAATTAGAAAATAAGACTCAAAAGTATGAAAACCACATGGGCATATATAGTAAGTGCTCAACAAATGTTGGCTTTTATTATTATTAGGTGATCATGGGATTGACTTTCACTAATTTGCTCTTGAGTTATAAGCTGCTGTTGACCCAGGGATAGTTTCTAAGAAGACCAAGTTCCTGCCACTCCAAGGAATATAAGGGAAATACAACTTCCCTTTAGTGCAGTCTACCCCAAAGATGGACTGGATAAAGCCCCAAAGAGCTTTATCCGGACTACTATGTGGGATCCTTCAGGTGATTTTAGAGGGTGTGCAGACCTTTTAAATAATGTTCTTTAAAATACTATGTATTTAAGGGGCTTCGCTGGTGGCGCAGTGGTTGAGAGTCTGCCTGCCGATGCAGGAGACACGGGTTCGTGCCCCGGTCTGGGAAGATCCCACATGCCACAGAGCGGCTGGGTGCATGAGCCATGGCTGCTGAGCCTGTGCGTCCGGAGTCTGTGCTCTGTAACAGGAGAGGCCACAACAGTGAGAGGCCCGCGTACAACAACAACAACAACAACAACAACAACAAAAAAAATACTATGTATTTAAGAATAAACATAACTGGTAAAATATCTATGTTTAAATATATTTTTATGACAAAAGACAACAGTTTTGCATTTATGCTGATATAAAGTTTCCTTTTAAAATAAATTATTAAAGTGTAATAAGTAAGTTGATTCAAAGAAAGCTGTTAAGTAATCATAGTAGAGGTGGTACCCAGAAACAGTAAAAATTGAGGAGGTGGTATGCAAATGATTGCTCCTTGAGAAGTGCTGTGTGATGAAGCGAACCTGCCTCCTCCCCATTCTGCTACATACGAAAATATTAACACTCATTTTATGGAGTTTACATATATCACACAGTTATAAAATTTTCGTACTGGACAAGACCATGAGATCATCACAGAACAACCCTCCTTGTTTTAGTTAGGTGGATTCTGAGGTCTAGAGATGCTGTGCCTTGATTAAGTGCAGTACGTTCTGGAGGAACTGGGATTTCACCCTGTTAGAGAAAACATTCATATTTTCTGGTGGTCTAGACCCCGAGTAGAAAAGGAATTTAAATTAAGGTATAAAGAATGCTTTATTGGGGCTTCCCTGGTGGCACAGTGGCTGAGAGTCTACCTGCCGATGCAGGGGACACGGGTTCGTGCCCCAGTCCAGTAGGATCCCACATGCCGTGGAGCGGCTGGGCCCGTGAGCCATGGACGCTGGGCCTGCGCGTCCGGAGCCTGTGCTCTGCAGCGGGAGAGGCCACAGCGGTGAGACGCCCGTGTACCGCAAAAAAAAAAAAAAAAAAAAAAAAAAAAGCTTTATTGCTGGGACTTCCCTGGCAGTCCAGTGGTTAGGACTTTACCTTCCAATGCAGGGGGTGTAGGTTCGATTCCTGGTTGGGGAGCTGGGATCCTTCATGCCTTGCGGCCAAAAAACCAAAACATAAAACAGAAGAAATATTGTAACAAATTCAATAAAGACTTTAAAAATGGTTCACATCAAAAAAATGCTTTACTGCTTAAAAAAATGCTGAAACAGGGAACTCCCTGGTGGTTCAGTAGTTAGGACTCCATGCTTTCACTGCTGAGGACCCGGGTTCAATCCCTGGTTGGGTAACTAAGATCCCATAAGCTGTGCAGTGCAGCCAAAAAAAAAAAAAAAAAAGGGGGGGCCAAAACAATTACAATACAGGTGTACCTCGTTTTATTTCACTTCACAGATATTGCATTTTTTAACAATTGAAGGTTCATGACAACCTTGTATTGAGCAAGTCTATTGGCACCATTTTTCCAACAGCATTTGCTCACCTCCTGTCTCTGTGTCATGTTTTGCTAATTCTCACAATTATTTCAAACTTCTTCATTATTATATTTGTTATGGTGATCAGTGGTCTTTGATGTTACTACTATGACTCGCTGAAGGCTCAGACGATGGTTAACATTTTTCATTTTATTTTTTTTGAAATTTTTTGCCAATTGGGTCTTTTAAAAAAAATATTTATTTAGGCTGCACCGGGTCTTAGTTGTGGCATGCAGGATCTATTTCCCCCACCAGGGATCGAACTCGGGCCCCCTGCACTGGGAGCAGAGTCCTAACCACTGGACCACCAGGGAAGTCCCCTGGGTTTGCTGCTTTTTCAGTGACCTGCCCACCTTAGCTCTGGGCCTTGACCCACCGGGTTCCCAGGAGAAATCAGGGACCCTGTTTTGATGGCAGCACCTCTACCGTCATGCCTGGCCTGCAGACTTTGGAGGGCTTTTCAAGAACCCGAGGTCCTCACCAAGGGCTTTCTTGCGGCCTCTGTCCAGTGTGTGTGCTTCGGGGCCACGAGGGGCTCAAGGAACGGGTTGCACCTGATAAATTCATGTCAAGTCCTTGTCTGCCCCAGCCCTTGTAGTCTTTCCTCTGTATTATACCAAGAAATTCCTGGCACCTTAGCTGGGCCATGTTAAGTCCAAGTTTCCAGCAACAAAGGAGCTTCTCACAGACGCAAGCAAACAGTGGGGCCCGAGTCTCAGGCGCCCATACTCTGTCCAGCTCCCTGGGGGTCGGCTGCCACGGGCACCTGTGAGGGACGCCCCCGCAAGACTTTCCAGTGTGAGTCAGCAATATCTTGGTATTCTTGGGGCGTGAAGCAGGTAGCTGCTTCGGTGGGGTCTTCACGAGTGGGGGCGGGAGGGCTGCCTCAGACAGGGAGCAGGGTTGCTTCTGCTGGGAGGCAAGGCTCAACGGATTATGGGGGGTCACGATCAGTCCACTCAGCTCTCTCCATCTGACTCTTTCACACTTAAAGCTCTGACCTGGTGAGGCTGAGAATTCAATTTACACTGTAATCCTACAACCCACAGGATAAAACTTGGGGAATGATCTCCAGACACAACAGTCTTGCTACAAGAAACAAGATTTTCTTTTATAGTAGTCCTACACATTTTCTGCTTTTCTGACTCTGCCTTGAACAGAGAATTTAAAGCCCCTTGCTTGTCATTTAAAAAAAGGAAATCTTCCCAGTGTAGTCAGAAATCACCAGCCCACCCCACAGTCCTGATTTCCCCCAGGATGTTGCTTTGCAGCTGCTTGGGCTCCCAGAACCTGGCTTTCAGGAAACACTTCCTTCCAGGTCATCACAGAAAAGTGTGTGGCTGCAGCATGTCTCCACCACCCGCGTCCAATTTGCCACAGACTGTGTTAGTCTCCCTGGCTGCCATGACAAATTACCACGGGCTGGCCACTCAGACAACAGAAACTTATTGTCTCACAGTCTGCAGGTTGGAAGTCTGAGATCAAGGTGTCGGCAGGGCCGGCTCGCTCTGAGGCTGTGAGGGGGACTCTGTCCCAGCTTCTCTCCCCGCTTCTGGTGGTTTGCCAGCAAGGCCTGGCATGTGGAAGCATCACCTGGCCTCTGCCTCCATCTTCACGTAGCCTCCTACCTGTGTCCAGATTTCCCCTTTTCATAAGGACTCCAGTCATGTTGGATCAGGGCCGACCTGAATGACTTCCTTTTAACTTGATCACCTCTGTAGAGACCGTCTCCCTAAATAAGGGCATATTCTGAGCTATTGGGGGTTAGGACTCCAACATCTGAATTTTGGGGGGACACAGTTCAGTCCATAACACAATAATGAGATCATCGCTGCGCACAACCAGTTCTGGGTTTCCGTCTTCGAAGGTCTCTGTCCTGGACTGACTTCTGGCACTAACTATGCATCAAGCAGGAAGATGTTTATTACAGAGATTATTACAGAGATTCAGCCCTTCAAAACCAGGGTTTCAGGAATGAAGGTCAGGGGTCCCATCACTGGATCCTGGGGGCGTGGGAGCTTTCGTAGACTCGAAAGGAAAGGCTCGGCACAGTGACCCCCTGCCTCACAAACACACCTGCCAAGGCCCCAGTTGGCCGCCCCTACACCTCTTCCACCATCCACAGCTCGGATGGAACACTTAGTACCAGAGGAAATTAACCTGGAATCCTGATGGGAGGCCTTCCAGGGAAGGTACAACGGGATGGCCCTTACCTGACTCGCAGACTGGGGCAAGCAGGTGGAGTGCAAGTGCGGCCGCGCGGGCCGGTTTGCTCACAGGTGTAGCTGACAGGGCCTTGCGGGCCGGGGTGGCGGGCCAAGGAGCACATGGCAGGACTTGAACCTCCACCAACTGAGGCCGCCTTGGGTGACCAGCGCGGGAGGCCATCCGGGACCTCCTGCCCCTCATCATTCCTCGGCCTTCATCCTCCGTCCACCTTCTCTGCCCACCTCTCAGCCTCCGCTGGGTGCCCACCTTCCCAGGCCTCCAGGGTTCACTCCCAGACAAGGGCTCTGATTGGTTCTCTCCAGGCCAATCAGCTGTGGCCTTGCGGGCGTCATGCCTTCACCTGAGCCAATCCGCAGATGGGTGGGCGGGTGCTCGCGGGCAGAGAGGAGGGAATTTCCTCCAAAATAGGCGCTCTTCGAGGCCACGAAACGCCAGCGATTCTGGGACAAGCCCAACATGAGAATGTGGGTCATGCCGATGCCTGGTCGGGCCAGGACACCCCAGGGAGGACGAGCTGGGGGGCTGGCCGGGGGTGAACGTGCAGCATGTTAAAAACTGTCAGGGTCCTGGTCAGGGGTCCCCAGGGTCAGGGGTCCTGGGGGGTCAGACTAAGGAGGCGGTGGGTGACAGCAGCAGAGAACGCGGGGTGAGCCAAGGAATCTTTTGGAAGAAGTCGGAAGAATCCAGGCCAAGTCCCAGACATTGGGTATGAGCCCAGGAAATAGTGCTGAAGACACAGATGAGGTGTTGGCGGGACCAGCTGCATGGACGCTACGTGGGCACAGAGGATGGGGCAGCCCCGGGTGCGGGCCGGTGGGAGTTCCCAGGTGGGCGTCCTGGGAGGGGGGACGTCCTGGGGAAGGGCGGAGCTCAGAGAGGCCGCGGGGAGAGGGGCTGCAGGGGAAGGCCCTGCCTGCTGGTGACCCTCGAGGGACCCATGAGTGGGGACGCTGGGCCGCAGCGGGTCAAGGGTTGAGACACATCTTTTGGGGGCTTGAGAGCAGAAGAAACGCGGGGCCTCGGGGAGGGGTGCAGGGCCGCAGGGGCGTCCACCTTCCTTCCTGGAAGTGTAGCGCAGGACGCTCAGCCGGGCTGCGGGAGGGCAAAGGCTAGCCCCGCAGCGGCCACGCGGTGGCGCTGCAGGACAGCCGGGCGGCCGCGGGACAACACCAGGGCCTGGGATGTGGGCTGGCTCCCCGCAAGGCGGTACGGATACCCGTCCCCCAGCACTCCGCATCCCAGCACTGGGCACCTCAGCACTCCCACACCTAGAACCCCGCACCTCGCACCCCACACCGGGCACCCACCCCCGGACACAGGCCATCTGGTACCCCAGCACCTGGCACCCCTCACCTCGGCATCTCGGACACTGTGCCCCGTGGGGAGAGCACCCCACATCCCAGCACCCTGCACCGGTCCCAACACACCAGCCACCTGGCACCCCAGCATCTGGCATCCCACACCCAGCATCGTAGCGCCCTGGCATCCCTGCACTACAGCACCCAGCACCAACAGGCAGCGACCCCTGCAGGGCTTTCAGGAAGGTGGGTCCAAGAAGAACAGATGGGGTTGAGGGAGGATCTGTCATGGGTCTGCCCTAGCTGGGAGAAGCTGGGAGAAGCCACGTCCTTTGAGGTGTTCTGCCGATACTGAAACTCCCACCAGGTGGAAGAAGTTAACTGTATGCTGCCCACAAGCATGGAGACCCCAGAACGAACGATTGGAACCAGAAGGTTGATGATGTTTACTCCCAATTACCTCACCTCCAACCAATCAGAAGAATGTTCACGCGCTGATCACCCCCTGCCCCCCCACCCCCGCCCCGTCTTTAAAAACTTTTCCCTGAAAGCCTTCAGGGAGTTTGGGCCTTTTAAGCACTAGCTGTCTGGACTCCTTGCTTAGTGCCTACAATCAGTGCTGCGCTCCTTCACCACAACCTGGTGTCAATAGACTGGCTTTACTGTGTGTGGGCAACAGAGCCAAGTTTAGTTCCATAACACATCTTCTTTGGAGAAATGTCTGTTCAAGTCCTTTGCCCCCTTTTGAATTGAGTTGTTTGTTTTTCAGTTTGGTGAGTTGTGAGAGCTCTTTATGCGTTCTGGATATTAAACCCTTATCAGATATATGATTTGCAAATATTTTCTCTGTAGGTTATTTTCTTTCACATTCTTTTTTTTTTCACATTCTTGATGCATGAAATTGTTTCACTTATATGAAGTCCAGTTTATCTGGTTTTTGTGTTGTGCTTCTGGTGTAAAATCTATGAATCCATTGCCAAACCCAAGGTCATGAAAATTTACCCCCATGTTTTTTTCTTAGGAGTTTTATAGTTTTAGCTCCTATATTTACGTCATTGATCCATTGTGAGTTAGTTTTCGAATATGGTGTGAGGTAAGGGCCCACCTTTTGTGTGTGAATATTCAGTTGTCCCAGCACCATTTATTAAAGGACTATTCTTTCCCCAGTGAATGGCTTTGTCACCCTTTTTGAGAACCAGTTGCCTGTAGGGAACTCCACGTGGTTCTGCCTGGGCTTTGGTGATGCTTGTTGCTGGCGGCTGCCACCTTCCCTGTGGAACTAGGGCTGCTGTCCAGTGTGGCCGGGCTCTCTCACAGCACAGCCCCCAGGCCACTCCTCCTGCAGGGCAGGGCACAGTGGGTGCTAGTGACAAGCTCTGGACCGGGGCCCCTCCCTCCTCACCCCAGTCCCTCCCCCGC
The DNA here is from genome assembly GCF_964374135.1 of Grampus griseus. NCBI lineage: Eukaryota > Metazoa > Chordata > Mammalia > Artiodactyla > Delphinidae > Grampus > Grampus griseus. The sequence goes on along the minus strand of NC_139014.1, from coordinate 11,278,640 downwards.
AGTTGGGGGGGGCCTCTCTGGGAGCTCCCCTGTCTTGTCTCCTGTGTGGAGAGGCACTGGGCAGGCTCTGCTGGACCAGAACCTGTGCCCCCCGGGTGTCTGCCCCACACTCAGGCAGTGGCTTGTCCCCTCAGCTCCTCTTTCACGGCCTCTCCTTCACACAGCAGCAACGTCTGGGTCGGTGTATCGGATGCCTCACCCGGATTTCTGATCCTCAGCCACTTGTCCCAGCTGCACACTTTCAGGCCGTGTGGACGTGGGGCTGCGGCTTCCTGTGCTGGCCCCTGGCTCCCTCCCTGCACATCAGCCCTGGGGACCAGGGGGGCTGGCGGGTGGGTGGGTGTCTCAGGATGTGCCTGCTGGCTGGGGAGAGGGGTGGGGACATGAAGCCCACCTCCCACCATCGGAAAAAGTCCCGGCCCCACCAGGTGGAGGCAAAGGAGACCTTTGCTCCAAGACGCAGATCCAGGGGCTGCAGTCAACCTGCCAGGGTGTCTCTTCCACCTGATGCTGCTGAGGAGAAATTGGTGGAAACCAACTAGCTCAGGGGCTGACAACAGCCCAATTCGATCTCTCCCCGAAGCCCCATCCTGACCCTCGAGGCCGGGCCACCTGCCAGGACCACAGGGCTCGGGAGGGGTCTCTGCCCTCCCCACCCAGCCTGGGTCTCCCACATCCTCCCCCACTTGCTTCTGGTCCTATGAGACTCGGCCTCAGAGCCACCTTGTCCGTGCCTGCACCCCATGCTTTCGCCAGAGTCCCTGTCCCCACCCACCAAGCGCCACTGTCCCCCCTGTCCAGCACATGGCAGGGGCTGTGCCGAATTGGCCCCTCCAGACGGGGCGCTGGGGCAGGGCTGCAGGGAGTTAGGGGGGTTCAGACTTCAGCCTGAGTTTAGAGGACACAACTGGGCACATACCAGCTGCCATCCTCTCTCTGGTCCCCCTCTTCCTTCACCTGTTCTGGTCGTACCCTATCTTCACCTGCCCCAGGCTGTGAGGCACTGGCCACTTTTGGGGGCACATGGGCCTCCAACGAGCTTGTGCAACTGAACCTGAGAAACAGAACAAACTTGAGAGGTCAACCCCTCTGACCCCTTCCCAGAGGAGCACCTGCAGAAATTCCAGGAACAAGATAGTGGCCGGCCAGCCTCATGGCACCCCCAGCCCTTGTCTGTAATCACCTTCTCCCAAACTCCCTCTGCCGGCCCCACATCCTGAGACTGGAATCACCACCGCCCGCCTGCACGCGCATGTGTGTCTGCGTGTCGGCCGTGGGGAACACGTCTTTGCCGGGAATTCTGGGCCCCTCCTGTGTGTGGAAGCACAGCGTCAGCACCGGCAGCAGGACCAGGCTGTGGCCACGTCTCAGGTGGTCCTGTGCCGAAAGCTGCTGAGCCAGGAGGGACCTTCCTGGTTCCAAGTGACCCACAGAGCAGAGCCTTGCCGAGCTGGATGACCTCATGAGACGCCACTTCCCTGCCCACTCTCTCCTCGGCTGGATGGCTGTCTCTGCACAGCTGCCCCGTACAGTTGTCCCTAGCTCCTGGCCTGCAGGCCGACACTGGTCATTTGGTGCAGCTGGGCTCTCTTTTCCGGCCCTTCACCGCGGCTGTGCGGCCGAGTGGAGGGTGTGGGCCTGGGCCTGGCCTGGCGCCCTCCTGTGGTAGCTACTTCCACGTGCCCATCTTTCATTTTTATGAGCACTTGGTTTGTACTCAAGTGCTGGTGACAGAATAACTGATGCTAATGGGAAAAATATTACTCTCTCCACTGAAGCGTGTCGGGTGCAGCTGAGTAAATGCTGGGTATCCTTCTTGTTTAAAACAAACCATAATTTAATTCAGGAGTTCCAGCTGCTCAGACCCTGGGTTTCTATGGCAACAGCTCCCCTCCCCACCTTGGAGCAGGCGCTGTGCTGGGGAATCCACCCACTTCCCGGCAGCCTCCCTCATGCGCCAGGCCTGGGGGCCTCCCCAGGGATGTGGGGGCAGCTGGCCCTGCACGGATGGCTCTGGAGAGCAGGGGCCATGGCCTGATGCCCTTTTCCCAGTCCTCTCCTGGCACTGAGAACAGGGATTGACGTCTTCCTTCCCATCTCAGCGTCCATCCACCGCCTCTTGGCCAGCCCCCGCCCCTCGGCCTTTGGGGGCTCTGCTTGGTGGGGGACTTGTAGACAGAGAGAGTGGTCAGCAGAATGAAGTCTCCCAAAGGGGCCCACATCCTAATCCTGGGAGCTGGGACCTTGTTAGGTCACGTGACAAAGGGGATTAAGGTTGCCAATTGGTGACTCGTGTGGGGAGAATCGTGGATTATCCTGTGGGGCCATGTCATCACAGGGTCCTTGAAAGAGTGAGGGGGCAGAGTCTGAGTCAGAGTGATGCCCTATGAGAAAGACTTCACCAGCACCGCCGGCTCTGAAGGAAGAGGAAGGGGCCACAAGCCAAGGGATGAGGGCAGATTCTAGAAGCTGGAAAAGGGGGAAGAGGGATTCTCTTCTGGAAGCTGCGGAAGGAACCTTGCTGACTCCTGGTTTTAGGTCCAGCGTGGGGCTCTCCAGGATCGGGAGGGTAAGTCTGTCCTGGCTAACACGTTTGGAGTGATTTGCTACAGCAGTCATGGGGGCTGACATGGGGGCTTCATTGGTCTGGGACCAGGGGCCGGGTGGCCTGCCTCCTTCCCAAGTCCTGGCCCCTTTCTTCCCCCTGTGCCCCCGGCAACTCAGTCCCTTGTCACAGCCTACCTGGTCTCCCCTGGGGCCCGCCCCTTGTCCTTGGTCAGGTCGGCCCCGTCTAGCCCAGTGAATCCCGTTCACTTCCGGTCGCCCCTTCAGCCCCACTGTACATGGCTGGTACCCGATGCCACCTGCCTCCCCGCCCACCACAACCCCTTTGCGGAGCGAAGGTCTTTCTCCGGGCCTTGAGGTCAGGATGCCTGGCTGGGATGCAGGTTCCTGCCACCACCCAATGGGTGTGGCTTTGGGTGAGTTACTTAACGCCTGGGCCCCATTTCCTGTCACGGGGGCAGCAAGAGCCGGTGCCCAAGCCGTCTCCAGTGGGACCCACATCTCAGTGGGACCCCTGAGATGTGAGGTGTGCTTGAGGGGCCGGGACCCCACGGGCCTGTTGACCGCATCTGTGGGAACATCCCCACCCAACCTCAGGAAGTGTCTAGGGATGGCAAGGCCTGCGGAGCCACAGGGTCCCGTCTAGAATCAGGAGCCATTTGGAGCAGGGGGGCCCTGCAGGAGATGACGTTCCAGCCCCCAAAGGGGGGACGACCCTGGACCACCAGGTGGGCCTGAGGAGTCACGCGCTGACAGTGGAAGACCTTTTAGGCTGGGGTCAGAGGGGATGCTGGCTGAGGGTGGAGTTGCGGTCCCCGAGCCATGGGATGGGCGTGGGAAGGCAGATGCCCAGAATAGAGCGGACGCAGGCTCCTGGCCTCTAACTGCAGGTGGTAAATAAGAGACACAAGAAGTGGCAGCAGGAATCCCTCTGGGAGCCTGGGCTCACAGGTAGAGTGGGGTGACCCCACATTTAAAAGGCACCCCAAGTGCCTTTTCTTGGACCAACTGTCCAAGCCACAGGGCTGGGGCTGTGCCTAAGGGGAACGAGGGCCGAGAACCACCTGCTTGGTGCCTGGAGTCCCCGAGGGCACAGAGGACTTGCCTTAAAAGACAGAGCCTCCAGCCAACCCTCTGCATATTTATCTTTTATTAACAGTTTATCGCTCTTACTCTCGTATTACAATTCCATGTTTCATCAAAGTCTTTCAATTCTCAGTTTGGTAAAATAAATAGAGATAAATGAACCCTTAGGTCACGCTCTCTCGAGACTCTGTAACTTCATGATTGAATTTTCGCATCAGACCTGTGAAGACAGCCCCTCTGCGGGGCCTCTGCGCTTGGCCAGGGGATGGTTTTGTCTCAAAACAAACAGAACCGCATATAAGCTCAAAATCTGGAGTGGAACCGCTCCGTGAATTGGCTGTGGGTAGTCAACTCTGCATCTGTGGGTGGAGCTCAGCTTCTGGAAGGTTCCCAAGTCGCCGTCTGGAGCGCCGGGTGGAGGTGACCGGCTGTGTGCGGGGGAGCTGAGCTTTCTGCGGTCTCCCCGACCCCACGCTGCTCGCTTGCCCAGAACATGGCGGACGCTGTCCTGGAACTTTCTCAGGGGAGCAGGCATGGCCTATGGGCTGCAGAAGGGCTGTTCCCCTTGCCCAGCCCTGCGCCCCGCCAAGCCCACCCACATCCACAGCATGGCTCTCCCTCACATTCTCACTATTATTGGCCTCTTATTGGCAGAAGTAGCTAAGCCAGCTCATCCCTCTATTTCTGAATAATCCTGATTCCCAAGGAGAATGGAAAAAATGCTTTTCAAAATATCATTGTGGCTGCGTCTCGTGTTCCAGGTGTGGCTGCTCAGCGCGCCGTCCCAGACGCGTGTGCATGGACATATGTGAAGCTGCTGCCCTCCCGGGAGCTCTCCCGTGTCCCTCGCAAGCATGAGCTGCACCCCTTTGTGTGGGGACAGAGGGCTGGGGTGGCACCGTTCACCCCGATACTCTTGGGGCTTGGTGGCCCCTCCATGTGTGCTCGTGTGATGCGTGTGGGGTGCAGGTGGGGAGGCCACGGTTCCCACACCTGCTGGGGAAGAGCAGCACTTGAGAGAAACAAGCTCTGTGGCCCACGGGACCTGTCTCTCCTTCCAAACCAGGGCCCCTCCTGCTGACAGACCTGCAGCAAGAACAGCTGACACTCAGACGGAAGTCCTGCCTGCGGGGAGGGTGGCTGTGTGGGGAGGGGCACGCTCGGCCTCGCCGTTTGGCCGGATGGGCCCGGGGTGAGGACCCAGTGGGTGGCAGGCCGCCTCCATCTGTCCTTCACTCCATCTCAAGCTCATCCAGTGCGCTCAGACCATCCCCAGGAGGACACCCGGGGGTGGGGGGGAGGAGGCACGGCGCGCAGCCCCGGGAGGCTGGCTTCCGTCTGGAGCCTTTGTGGACTAATGCATCACTCGGAAAACAAAACAAGTGTTTCCCCCTTAAAAACCTCAGAAGAAAACAGGACGGGAAGGGGACTGGGATGTACAGCTACTGTGTCCTCAGGCCAGGAGCTGTGTTTCATCAGAGCAGCAACCATCACACCGAGGACTCCAGCAGAGCCCCCTTCTCTGGGCTCCTGGGCGTGACAGCGAAGACAGACAGACAGACAGTGCGGGCCCTCTCGAGCCCTCAGCAGCCAGGTCAGGCAGGTGCTCAGGGCAGTGCGGTGGGTCCACTATGTACATGGCGGCCTGTGGGGAGGGGCCGCTATCTGACGCGCTTCTCCACCGAGTACACGGAGATGTAGTAGTCGTTGCTGCCCACGGCCAGGTGAGGCTGCAGGAGGGAGCAGAGAGCAGGCAGTGAGCATCCAGGGGGGTGCCGGCCGGGCCTTGACACCCCAACTCCGCCCACGAGGCAGGCGCGGGAACGAGGGCCCATCGGCTGCGGCTTCTGCAGAGATGCATCATCTCCTCCCTGTCACAGGGAATCCGCACACTCCCCATGCCTCCCACACTTGTTTTTTCAGGATGGCCTCCCAGGGACAGCTCTGGGAGACTGATGTCGTGCGTTTAGGCAGAGAGCCACACGCTGGGCTCCCAGGGAGCCTCACGCTGCACGAAGGCAGGTTGGCAGAATCCTAATTTAAAACACAGCAGCCCCCAACCACACGGCCGACTGTAATGAAGGACGGTGCTGTCAGCCGGGTCACAGGGGTCTGGGCTGCTCCTACCCCAGTGGGCTTTACAGGGGGAGGTTTCTCCAGGACTGGGGTCTGTGTAGGGGCCGAAGGGGTCAGAAAGGGCGGGGCTACTTCACATCTGCTTTGATTGACAGGGAATTTGGTGCTGCTTCTACAGTGAGTGCAGTCTGGGGGCTACGGCCCCTGGAGACCCTGGGCCACACTGTGGTGTGGGGAGGGGCCTGGCTGCAGCACCCCTCCTGCTGCTGCTGCTAGCCTCCCGCCCGCCCTCCTCGCCTCCCGCGGGGACACAGACCCAGTGCGGGTGGAAAGCCAGGCAGCTGATGGCGCCGACTCGCTGGCCCATGAAGCCGTCGTAGTACTTGATGTGGTTGATCAGATCTCCGCTGCCATTGTAGATGGCGGTGAACTGGTTCATGGAGCCACTGCACACGAGAAGGCCTGGCAGTCAGCGTGGGGAGGCGGGCGTGTCCACAAGGAGATGGGGCTCCTCTCTGGTCACCCCCACGAGAGGACTTGAGCCTCAAGGGCCGGGAGGCCAGGCAGGTGAGGAGCAGCAAAGGGGCCGCACACTCAGTCCCTCCACCCAGCTCTCCTCCACAGGTGTGGGGGCGGGCAGTAGTGCCTGCTGTTTACACAGGGCCCCGGGAGTTGGTCAGGCAGGGCGGGGAGAGAGAAGAGGGCCGGCACCTACCACGCGATCAGGTTTGCCTGGGGGTGGATGTCAAGGGCCGTCAGCCCCTTAATGATCTGCAGGACGTTCACGGACTCCGGCATCCGAGGGTCGAAGAAGCGCACGTCCCCGTTGACGCTGCCAAGAGGGTGTTGTGGTGATGCTGGGCGGGCCTACCGGCCCCAGGACGGGCCATGTGTGGTCAGGGGCCGTCCACACGTGCAGCTCAAGGCCATGGTTCCCTGGACCCTCAGAGTGTCCAGGGAGGCCCCTGGATGGCACATGGGCCCACCCCACCGACCCTGGCAGCCAGGCCTGCCGCCGAGCCCCTTGGACCCCTCCCCAGAGCCAGAAAGGGCCCAGCTGCCGAGGCACGAAGCAGCGGTGAGCAAAGACACAGGGGAGGCTGTGAGTTATTCATCTCCGGCCAGAGATTAGATTTTGTGCAGCTGGGGATGCGGCGACGGGCGGGAGGTGAGGACAGTAGGCCACCTCTTCCCTGCCCTGGGCCTGGCGGACATCGTTTTGAGAGCTATGTTCTGTTTTCACGTTACAAACAAGGGAAGAGCATCTCTTTGAAGAAATGGTGGCTTTGTGACAGTAAATTACATTTTCTGTCCCTTTAACGGGCAAACAAATATGCGCTGCTCTCAGCACAGGATTTACCGGCAGCAGGAATGGACTTATGGGCAGACAACGGATCCGCAGTGATACTGGCACGCGCCAGGCAGATGCCGCTGTTGCGCGGAGGCTTTGCCCAGCCGCCTTGCCACCCCGTCCCCTGCCGCTGCAAGTCACCCACAGGCAAACTTCTCCAGTGCGAGGACCTGCTGTCCCCACCCTTGTGCCGGCTCTGACCTTTCTGGCCTGTCCCAGAGCAGAAGTTAATTACTACCCTGAAATGCCATCATTTCCCAGCTGTTTAAATATCAAGGACATATTTTAGATGGAGGGAAAATAATGTTTTTACAGCAAAATGTCTCATGAATATTCCATGCTCATTACCTGACGCTCATGATGTGGCCCTCAGGGTGCTTCTGGAGGTAGGCCTTCACCACCCAGGCCGTGTGCTCCCGGTATGTCATGACGCGGCTGGAGGGGAGGAAGGTGGGGTCAGGGCCCGGTGACAACTGTGGGTGTCCCTGATGCTCCGAGGCATCAGGATGGGAGGCAGGGTGGACTTCGTTTTGAGCAGAGGAAACAGAGCATTTATTTAAAGCGTCCGGGGTCCGCCGGTGCTGCGAGGTCTGCCCTCACCCTCTTGTGTTCACTGTGAGTGACTGAACCCCCCAGGTACGCCCCTCCCTGGGGGCCTCCCAAACACCTTGGGCCACGCTGGGACCTCCGGAGGCAGGGTGGCTGTCATGCCCTCCCGGGGCCTGGGCACCGCCAGCCCCCCTACCAGGACTTCACACTGGCATCTCCCTGTGGGTTTGAGGGTCAAGACCAAGAACCCCAGACTCTAAGGCTGTCGAAATGGAGGGACACAGGGGCTTTCCTGGAGGCCTGGTGAGGGTCTTTGACAGGGAGTACGGGACTGGGATGCGTGTGCTGGGGAGGTGGGGGCAGAGTGTGACATCTGGGAAGGCATCCAGGACTCAGGTCACACCCAGCACACATAAGTCTCGGTGCCTGGGGATGCACAGGAGACCCCATGTCTCTGTCCTCAGACCTTGGGCCGAAGAGGGGGCTCTGGAGACCCCAGTCCCTCCCTCACGGCCGTTCTGTGACCCTCAGGTCTTCTTGGGTTGGTTTGCCAGTTAACTGCCTGCCTAGAGAGGCTTCTTAAAATAACAGTTTGACTGAGATTTGATTCACATACTGTAAGACTCTCCCTTTAAAAGCACATATTCAGTGACTTTCGCACATCCTTACAGCTATGCGCCCATCACACATCTAATTTTAGAACATTTTCATCACCCCAAAAAGAAACCCTGCTCCCCCACCTCCACGATGGCTGCTTTTGGTGGGTAGTGTGGGCTTTCAGTGGGCACCCTCCCATAGAGACCCGCAGGGAACATGCAAGCCAGGGGCTGCCTGGGCCCACTCGCCATCCAAGCCTCAGGCCCAAATTCCCGCCACAGTCTGGCTGACGCCTCTGCTGCCTGCCTGGGTCCTGTACTGACTCCCCCGACTGCTCCTGGCCCTGCAACCTCACAGCTGCACTCTCTTCCGGCTGGGGTCACTGATGGTGCTCGCCTGCTCTCAGGCCCAGCTCAGTCCTGTCCCCTCGTCCCCTCCCACGAGGGCTCCTTTAGCTCCTGTGGCTGCACATGGGCCCACCTGCTGCTTCCCATTCAAAGGCCAGGCCTGTTTTCAGGGACAAGGTGGGTGTTCAGTAAACATCACCCGGGAGCCCGCGACGGCTGGGCCTGGGTTCCAGCGTTGCTCTGCCATTTACCATCCGTGTGTGACTGGCGTCTGGACCTCCACGCTCACCGGCTCACACAGGGCACGGCGCTGGGCCCCACCTGGGCCTCAGCCCAGGGCTGAGGGGCAGTGCCCAGAAAAGCCGTGACAATGCATGTGGCCCAGCGCTGCACAGCACCCACGCGTGTCCCTGACGCCATCTTCTTGGCTATTCTTGAGTTCAACCCGGGAGGCGGTAGCCTTCTCTATGTTCAGGTGGGAATGGAGCCCAGGAGGGCAGCGCCTTGCTGGGACCTCCCGACCCCCAAACCTGTGCTCCAAACAGCCCATCCACGGCTGGTGGGAAGCCGTGCTCCTCCACACGCTGGGGGATGTGGCTCTGCGGGGAGTGCCCAGCTGGCTCTGGGGGCTGGCTCTGTCTGGCAGAGGGAGGGGAAGGCGTAGCCCAATTACCATTCGCTGAGCGCCATCCTCCTGTCGTAGACGCGGATGGAGCCGTCGCCGAGCCCAGCCACGATGAGGGAGCGGTGGGAGTCGCAGGACAGGCTCGTCACGCAGCTGTCGGCACCTGTGGGGATGTCCTAGGGCCGACACAGACCCCGTGAGGCACCCTGGCATCAGGCCCCCCACCCCACCCCCACTAGCTGCTGGATCCCTTTTACAGCCACCGTGGGTGCGTTTGTCACCCTGGCGTGGAGCTGCTGCCTTTCTCTCCACCGGGGAAGCTGTCAAGGCCTGAGGAGCTGGGCCCCAGAGGGAGTCAGGCTCCATCTGCTTCAGTGACAGCCCGGGCACCCGAGGCCCGCAGCCAGGAAGGCAGGGCAGCAAACACCTCTGCGCCCATTAAACTTTCCAAAGTCTCCCTCTCTCCTAAGAAGGAAGACGAAGCATATATCGGCAGGAGGAATCATCGTCGGCTCCCTCTTAAAACTCCTAATTAGTTCAGGGAAGGGTCTAGGGGGAGTCCTGCCGCCCATAAACCATCTCCTCGCCTCTCCTCCTGGCAGCTGTAAACGCTGGAGAAGGGAAGGAGGCGTGATAAATGCGCGGCAGGAAAGAGCAGGAAACAGGAAATGGGCCCCCAGACGGGGAAAAGTGCTTTTCCAATCAGAAAAGTTTTTGCTGCTCTCAGGCACACACAAGGAAGAAATCCAACACGGATGGAAACCGAATCATCGTATCCCTTTAAAAGGTGGGAGGCAGCCTGACTTGGTCCCGCTTCCCCTGCCCCCCCCACCCCGAAGACACCACCTGCTCAGAGTACTTGCGGCGGGGTGGGGTGGGGGCGCTCAAGGACCCTCATTCTCAGCCCTCGACCTCGAGGGCAATCGGAGCTGGGGAGGACGGCAGGGTCTGCGCCCACTGGCCCGCCTCGCCCCCAGGGAGGCCCCATGAGGGACGGTGTGCTTACCTGCACCTTCATCTCACGATCCGTGTCCCAGATCCGGACGATACGCACATCTCCCGAGCTCATGAGGAGCCCGGTCTCCTGTTCCCAGTCCACCACCATCCCAGCTCCTGGAGAGACACAGACGGGCACCGGTGTCACCGAGGGAGCCTGTTCTGGGCAACAGCTCAAGCAGTCGGTGCCAACCCATAGGGTGGGTCCCCAACCTCATGCAAGCTTGAGGTCGGGGTGACAATTCAGAGCCTTCTCTATATCTCTGCTGTACCCAGGCATCTACCAGAGAGACAGCAGGATCTTAGGACCGTTTGTCCAAGATGCCCACCTTCCAGGACACCTGGGCATGATCGGCAGGTCTGGAGACTTTAGAATGGGTGTCAGAGGCACAGAGATGTGAGTCTCCTGGGTCCCGCAGTCCCCTGGGGGTGAACAGCTTTGCAGATGCCCCTCACGGAGGCAGGGGGCTGACGACAGACGGTCAGTGGTGAATGAATCGAGGACTGCCCTTCCCTACACTGGACTGGGCGGGGGGGCGAATGCCTTCAGCATCCCTAAGGGCAGCACTGACCTCACAGGAGGGACTATAAGATTTAAGATGTTTAATTATAATATTTCAAACACACAGAAAAAACACAACAGAAACCCCTGTACCCACCACCCAGATCTAAGAGCTGCTAATATCTTATCATTTTTGCTCTTTTTTTTGTTCTTGAAGTGAAATTTAAGACAGTGAAAGCCTCACTTGCCTGTCCTGTCCGCAGACAAATCACCCACAGGCCTTGGGCGCCCTCCTAGGCTGGCCCCCGTGCACTCCCCTGTAGGGGCACGTGTCCAAAACCACGAACCACATCTCCCACATTTCAAAAACGTCGCCAATTTCAAACGGGGGTATATTTTCCAGCAATTTGCGTTTTTCCAGTAAGGTTACGTTTTGAGGGTTTATCCAACCCAACGGATGCAGATCTGGTTAATTAGTACTGAACTTCTGGGTAACACGCCTTTGGAGAACGAGCCCATCACTTCCACGATTCCCTGCCTGTAAACCACGCCACACTGACGTTTCCACACGCCCTTGCACAAGGAAGTGGCAGCACCGGGAAGGGGACATATCCCTGTGCGTCCCACCTCCCCAGGCGAGGCCGTTTCACTCCCAGAGTGGATGCTGGTCTGCAGTCTCATCAGAAATGGACACAAGGTGTGATTTCCCCAAATCCTGGTCGATGTTGGTGTGTGCAGCCTGTATGTTTTAATATACATTCTGACACTGATGGTTTAACTCATATATTGCAAATATCCTCTCCTATTCTGTCACTGACATTATAACTTTGTTTATGTCTTCTTTTGGTCATACTGAAGTCTGAAGTGAAGTCATCATGCTTTTTTATACATTTGTCTCTGCTTTTTGTGGCAGCAGCTCCTGTTTTTGCCTCTGTGGTTTCCCCTTCTCTCTGTGGGTGCCCACTTTTCTCCTGACTTCCTGAGTTGGACAATGTGACCTTCACTTGTTCTTTTCTGATATGCCCCTTTCAGGCTATGGAGTTCCCGCCAAGTGCCCGATCTCTCTCCCGAACTCCAGACTCTCATCTGTATGTGTCACTTCAGGTTCCTGCTTGGATCTGAGCCCCTCAACCCTCACTCCAGAGACCCCCCCCATGGCTTCCCATTCTGCCCTGGCCCCTGCAAGGTTCGAGCTCCAAAAGTGACCAGGCTGGTCCTCTTAACTGACAGTGGGCCCTGTGCCTGGAACGCCCCTCTCCTGACGTCCATGCAGCCCCTCCAAATTGTGCTCATTCACCTCCTCGACCATGTGAGGCTACGACTCACCCTGTTCCGTCTTCTACCTGTTCCAGATGTGTCACCTGGCACACCCCCTCCCGTCCTCCCTGTTTTGCTGGCGGCTGCCATGTCTACCCTGCAGAATGTCAGCTCCACACAACAAATGGACGAGCCTTTGTTTCACCTTTTAGAATGCAGTCTCCCCACTGCACCGCCCCTGACCCCAGGCAGGAGAATACACCCTAATGTGCCAGAAAGGCATCTACTGGTGACAAGACTGCAGGCGAGGCCTCTCACCTATCACCACGATCAGAACTGGTAGGGGAGAGGGCAGGGCATGTGGCCCCCACTTCTGTCCGGGACAGCCCAGTCACACTGTGACCAGTCAGCCCACAAGCAGAGCCTGAAACCACGCCACCAGCTTCCCCTCACCATGTGCCCGGTGTTCATGATGTGAATGAATCGCAGAGGACGCGCCCACCCATGACCTGACTTGGGGTGCCAGGTCACTGCAGAGGCTCACAGACTCCTGTATCCATGGACCCCCGATGGGGTGGCCTGTGTTCTCGGGCATCCTTAACTGCACTTGGAGCTCTGTGTCAGCCCCGTGGGGCTTTCAGGAGCCGTGTAATTAAGGAGTGGTCCTCCGATGAGAGCATGTGGCCAGGTGACATCTGGGATGCTCTGGGGTCACAGGAACAAGCTGGGGAGGGTCTGGGGGGACCACAGAAGGACTGGGAGGGGGGTCTCAGCCCCATGCCCATGCAGGAAGCAGAGAGGAGGCCACGGCCACTCCCAATGGGGTAAGAAGCCTGACCTGGCCTCCAAATGAAGTGGTGGTGGCTTCCTTCTTGCTGAGTCTCCTTCATGATGGATTCAGAGCCAGTGGGGGCCCGCCCTGCATTAGTGCCCACCCAAGTGACCTCATTTCAACTGAATCCTTCTCTCAAATACAGTCACCCTCTGAGTGCTGGGGCCGAGGACTCCACCACGTGAATTTGGGGAGACACAGCTCCCACACAGGGCCCCAGCGTCTCCATCTGCACTGGAGGCTCTGGAAGGTGTGCCCATGTGGCCGTCAGAGGACCTGGGGACGTGCATCACGTGAGCTCTGAGTCCTGTTTTAAATCTAGATTCTCTGATGCGGACCAAATGCTGCTTTAAACCAGTTGTAAAGCATGGCGAAGCCAGCAGAGACAAGAAACGTGTTTCCTAAGGTCTTCCCAAGTCCTGTACACGCCGGGGAGGCAGGCGTCCTATGTATACAGACAAATCTGGGCGAGGCTGCTTCCTTAGCTCTACCAGACTGTTTGCGGAAGCTGTGTCACCTAAGACAGTAAGCTCCTATCCATGGAAGAGTCTCAGATCAACGTGAAAACTGCTGGGATAAAAACAACAGTCTGCTTGCACCCTGACCGACCTCCTGCGCCTGCTGACCCTCACCTCATTCTCCTGTAGGTCTGGGGTCCTGGCCCGTCCTCCTGCCCAGAACAGAACGCAAACACTGGCCTTCTCACTCGAGACCTTTCCCAACCAAGCCTGTGTCTCGACCTCCAGACACAGCGGAGGAGAGATGATCTGACTCATCACGAGTTGGTAAAAGATGATAAAAAGGGTGACGCTCTTCCTTGACGTGTTGAGCACAAGGAACAAAATTGATGGCTATGATTTAAGTAAAACTCATAAGACAGGAACATTGTGACTTTGAACCAGAGTGAAGATTCCAATCACTTCGTTCCTGGGGAGCACGGTCTCAGCAGTGTCTCCTCCTTCCCCATCCCCAGAAAAGTGGCAGCTGTGGGCAGAGCCTGTGCCCCTCCTCCCTCCCCCGGGCCTCCTTGGCCTTTTTTTTCTTTGGCAGCAGGCAGGCTGCTCTGGGCTCCCCCCAGGAGGGCCCCTCCTCCCTGTCGACGCTGCCGCCTCGACACGGAGAGTGCTCGACTGATGGAGGCTCCGCACGTGCTGCAGCCTCTCCCCCACTGGGCGAACTCCAGCACCCTGAGTGCCTGAGATCACGGCCCATCCATCTCACTGCCTGGGGCCAGGGGTGGTGGGCAGCCCCCAAAAGGATGCAGAGATTCCCGTCTGACTTTATCCTGGATATGAGCTCTGCTCACATGTTCCCATCCAAAAGCTGGCCGTGAAAAAGAGGGAATTTCTTCATTAAAATATAGACGTATGGCACAGGGATGGCTGTAGACTAGGAAGCTGGAACGTGTAAGTCAGGGACCAGACAGAACCCTAAGCCCAGCAGACAGTGAAAAGAAGAAACACGTTGTTTCAGAGGCTTGGGTCCCTGTGATGTCCATGATCAGCCCTCCAGGCTCAGAGGCCAGTCCAGACTGACCTCTAAGGACCCTGTCGTCTGGAATGGACCTCTGAGAACCCAACATGGGGATCTGACCTCTGAGGACATGTCATGTAGACCTGATCCCTAAGGACCCATCAGCCCCAACCTGAAACGCCCTTAGGAGCTATGGTTCTGGAACTCCGAGGAGGAGGGGCCAGCCCCTGCCCAACCAGGCATGTGTGAGAACCTCAGACCTGTGGGATGGCGACCTCCATTCCCTCCCCAGGGATGCAGACGCAATGCCTCCCCACGGGATCAGGCCTCCCTCAGGGCCCATGAACACCTCCTGGACAGCCGGCAGGTTCAGAGACACAGGACAGGGCTGGCAACAGAAAACTGGGCTCCTCGGGAGCAAATGATTTCACCTAAACTTCCATTTCTCACCTGGGAGGTGGACCAGAACATGTGGCAGCTGCTTAGGGTCAGAGGAGACAGGGTGGGGCACACGCCTCCTGGGAGAGGAGGGAGCCGTCGTTCCCCACGGCCAGTGCCCCGTCCTGCGTGGGCCCATGGGGGCTGCCACCCGGCCCCGCGTCCTGCCTCCTGCACTGAGAGGGCTTCCTGCTCACCAGGTCCTGCTAATTTTAGACTCTGGATGTGCTTGTGACCCCGGAGGAGGAGTAAGGCTGGGAGAGGAGGGCAGCCGTGACTCCCCCCGCCAGCCACCCCTGTGCTCTGCCGTCGGTGCCCTGCTTGCTGCCCAGATGATCCAGGCAACGAATACTAACAGCTGCCCCAAGGCCCAAGGTTTACGTCCAGTTCACACACACACCGGTGCTGGACGATCTGTTCCCTGCCCTCCGGGGTGGCTGCTGCCCCCTGGCAGCTGACAACCAGGGGACGGGGCTGCCCTCCTCTGGCCGCCCCAGGTCCTGACCATGAAAGGTGTCCCCTGGCTCCTCTTCAGGATTTCAGGGCAAGTGACCCTGTCATTCCTCTGAGAACCCAGGAGGCTCTTTCTGAGAGAAATCCTTCCTGTTACAACCACCGCCATCACTGCTGGCGGGAAGCAAAGGAGTGAAGATTGAGTCAGTCTCGGGTTTTCTCTTTTCTCTTTTTCCTTCCTTTTGAACTTTTTACTAAAAGGGTCCTTTGTAAAATACGAAACTGTGAGTTTGTACATCTGTAAGGACATCTTGTTCTCAGCCTCCCGGGACCTGCTTCTCTACCCACTCCAGTTCTGATGGCACGAGGGACCCCGTCAGACCCATAGCCACATATGCCTTCCTGCAGGGAACCCTTGTTTAGGGAGCGACTAAAGAGAGACCAGAACAGAAAGTTCACCAGAAGGCTGGTCATACTCTAAACTCAGATGCTGCAAATTAAAGGTCAAGAATTCTACCTGCTGCCTGGATTCATAAGGCTCCATCTCTTTACAATTTACCTGACTAGTGAGCTTAGGAGAGAAAAGGGCTCGTTTTGAGCAGGCATATGGGTTTGCTAACCCAGTGTTACCATGTGTATCCACAGTCAGTTGCATATAGGTGTTTTAGTAACTATCAAACTTGTATATGGATTTTCAGATGGAAACAGATGCTTTAAGAGACTTTGCATTAAATTCTGAAAAAGATTCTTTTTTGAAAAATTTGGTGGGAACGCAAATCTCAATCTGGAGCGACTTTTCTGTCCTGATGGAGTCGTGAGATGTGCCTCCTCTCTGCGAGCCTGCGGAGCTGCGCCATCCTCACTCCAGCAGGCTTGGATCTGGACTGTTTTCCATTCCCAGGCTGTTGTGAAGGTGGCCTGGAACAGAGAACTGAATTGTCCTTGAGCCAGCCCAAGAGTGACTGAGGCCACCAAGGAGGCCGGGAGGTGCGACCATGAGGCCTCGGCTCCCAGGGAGAGTCCTGTCTATGGCTTTCGTTAAGATTTCTTCCCAGAGCCTCACACAGTCAACCTCATTCATCCCATGAGATCTCAGTGCTCAGCTGGTGATGATTTTTTGTATTGGAGGAGACTGTGCAGATGGAACGAATAAGAAAAACCACAGCCCTGATCCTCTGCTGCCTGAAGAGCACAGCGGGCTAGCAAGCGTCCTCAGGCAAAGCAGAGGAGCCGGCTCCCACCCCTGGCACTCACAGATAAGGGAGAAGGCACTCACCTCCCTGCTTACTGCGGTCAAGAAAGATTGAGACCTTTCGGGCCAGACCTGCGAGGAAACAGGGATTATGGGATGGATGCAAGGAAAAGCAGGCCAGCCAGAGCCAAATCAGCCAAAATCACACAAACCACAAACAGGGGAGCAGCCGAGAAGGAAACAGGAGGGAGGGGCAGACGGTGGCCCAGGCCACGGCTGCAGTGGGAAAAAAGGGCCAAATGTACCTCTGAACGTGAAAACCCAATTATCAGGGGTTTTGGCTAAAAAGACTCTCTTTCTAGACAGGAAATTGGAAGCGCTATGACTTGGGGGAAACATGACCCGACACGGCGTGGGCACTTCCAGTGAGTGGAGGTTAGTGGCCGGATGTGCACACAGTGCAGCCCAACCAGCAGGAGCTGACCCACTGGCCACGCCCGGAGGAGGCAGACACTTCCGTTTAGGTCCTTAGAGTGAGGACAGCTCTTCATTCATGGGGCCCAGCGGTCAGTGAGGAGGCCTCTGGGGGGTGGGAAGTGTGCTTCCATCTGGGTGTCTGTGGGCGCCGTGGCCCAAGGACGGGCGGTCCCACCACCGGTTCTATTTCAGAGCACGGCTCGCTCAGTTCCGGGGATGGCTGTGAACCCAGACTGACTTCAGTTCTCCTGACAGCGGGGTACCCCATGAGGGGAGTGTCCCCAGGCTAACTGCACATGCATGCACAGGAGCGTGTTCATGTGTGCACATGCATGCATGCATGCCCATGCCTGTGTGCACATGTACACACGGGAGCCAGGGGCATGCTAAGATGATGCGGAGACCCTGCACATTTCACATGACTTCTGAAAAGCAGGGGTAGGGTTCCCACAAGAAACAGTCTCTTTAGTCACAAACCACGGAATCAAATCTTTGCTAACAAGCTGCCACGACAGCGACTTGGCGAGCAGATTCTGAGCTGGAGAGCGCGCAGGAGAACCTCACAGGCAGACTTTTCTAACTGTTCAGGGAGTGCCAAGTCCTCCCTCCCACGTGCCCTACACAGCAGCATTCACAAATGAGACCCCCTACGCCCTCTGTAGCTGAAGGACACGGTGGGCCAGGCCTCATGGGGTGCACAGCTGTGCAGGATCCCCCGTCACAGGCGCGTGGAGGAGCTGATGACCGCAGCCCCCCCGAGGGTGCCTCTTCCCCCCCCACAGCTCGTGGCTGCCTGGGACCTGAGACCAGGCGGAGGACCTCACTGCGGAGCACAGGGAGCTTCACGTGCCTGGGGGGGCGGTAATCTGGAGCAGGGAGCGGGGGCTGCTGCTTCTGCCCGACAAGGTCCCGGGGGAACACAGCCAGAACTCTGAAGCTGTGGGGGTCCCCCCAGACACTGACAAGCAACTGCTGTGGAAGCTGCTAGCTCTCCCCACAGGGTCCCAGCCCACAGCTCTGTAACTGTCAAGTCAGAGGCCAAGGCGGGTGAAGAAAAAGAAACAAGGTGCTGATGGGCAGAAGGCAACGAGAAGTTGGCACAGGGGTCAGAATTCCACCAGACCTGCCCCTCGGTTACTGAGCTTGAGCTCCTGAAATAGAAATTACAATCGGGGGTCTCTCCAGCCCTGCTGGGGCTGCGATCCCCGTGCTGCAGAGGGAAGCTGTGGAGACTGAAGGATGTGGGGCCCGGAGAGGCTCCCCGGTTCTCAGTGTGCCCCTTCTGGACCCTGCAGCACACAAGCCCTTCCTGTCTTGATCCCTTAGAGCAGTCAGCCTCCCAGGCTCACCACCCCTTCCACCTTCCATCCCCCTGAAAGAACAAGGAAATAATGTCTTCCTTTTTGCTAAGCCCACAGCTGCCTGGTCAAAAGGCAGGGGGCAGACCAAACGAACTCTGGCTTAGCCGCCGAGGAGTGCTGCGTGCCTGCCCAAAGCCCCCCTCACCCCACCTGCCGATAAAGACCTGGAGGTAAGACCCCCACCAGCTTCCTGACCCCTCAGCAACAGTGCCTCTCCTGGGGGGCTTTCTGAAACCCAGGAAAGGGAGAGGGTCCAGCAGGAAGGAGTCTGTAGCAAACATGTCTACAGCAGTGGAACCACTCTCAAGTTAGGGCTGCAGTGCACACCTGGGCCAGGAGCAGCTCACACAGGTGACATCTGGGGGAGACAAGTGCAGGGGAGCCCTGAGACTGTACTGCTGTCACCTCAGCCTCCTTTCCTCCCAGCTAGACTCTCTGCCCCCCTCCCAAACTGCATGCTGTCCACCCTTGCTTTCACCTTCACTAGAGCAAAGGCAAGTGGCATCGCGGGTAAAAAACCACAGACACATCATTTGGGGGTGGCAGGTATTTGGGGGCGGCAGGTAGGTAGGCCGCTGCAAGAGGAATAAACTAGACAACAGTGTATCCACTGGGCTGCCAGTGGGCTCCCCACTTTCTCATCCTCTGGCCCTGCCGGGAGGCTGACCCTGCTCTCGACCAGCCCCTGCCTTCCCTGCACAGGGGTCTGCAGAACGGCGGGAGCCTGGGGTGTGTCCCGTCCTGCTGGACGGCAGCAGGAAGCTAAGGACTGAAAACCACGATTCAACTCGTCCAGCGTGTCCCGCAGTGAAACAAACCTGTGAGCGTGAGCACCTGAGAGCCACGGGGAGGCCGTCAGCCACCTGCTCTGCCGCAGCCAGCAGCACTGAGGCGGGCCTGAGGTGGGGCTGGGGGCTGAGCGGGTGGGAGGCGGGGGCGCTGCAGGGCAGGGATCAGGCTTTTGCTCCAATGTTGGAAAAAGCAAGAGAGAGACAGAGGGACCTGTGACGGCAGCTGTCATCCACGTTAGCCCAGGACTGGGCCCAGAGGGGCCTGGGCAACAAGAAAACGGCTGTGTTGGGTCCTGTGGAGGTGGGTATGCATGACCATTTTGTTCCTGAAGAAAATGTAAAAACATGGCTATTTTAAAAATTAACACATACGGAAGTGTCTGCCGTGGAGCCAGCTGTGCCCCCAGGGGTTGGCGTCTCCCTAGGACAAGTGCTCTGACGGAGGAGACAGAAGCAGCCATGGAGGCACCTATCGGCCACGCGAGGACATGCGAAGACCCCAGGCCAGCAGGGGGCCGACAGCAAGCCGCTCCCGCCTCCATCTGGCAGCGGCTCTGCGACCACACTGGAGGGCGGCTCCGGCTGAGGGTGTCCCTGGAAATCCAGACCCGCGGCCGCATTAATGCTGTGTGAACAGCGAGCGCGGGGCTGAGAGGTGCAGACCTCCTGACAATGGGCTGGACCCAGAGACCGGAAGGCGGTGCTGGTGTCTCTCACCCTGGGCGTGGGGCAGCCATGCACACCGACAGGCAGCACGCACAGCAGTGGCCGGTGGGTGCTGCAGCCGCGCCTCTGTCAGCCCAGGGCAGGCAGGCAGCGCACTGGCCTCCCCCGTAGGACCAGACACAACTGGGGCGCCTGCTGTGTGCTCATCACCGAGAGGCGATTAACTCGGGCACGAGGGGCACAGAATGCAGCCCCAGGCCCTGCCGCGGCCACGCTCTCACAAGCAACACGAGCTTCCAGCCAAGGACGGGGGCTGTGGGCTGGTCAGAGCTCGGCAGGACTTCCACCCGCGAGCAGAGTCTCCCAAGGTGGAGGCTGGCTGGGTCGTTACTTGGGGAGTCTGAGTGGACTGAGCGCCTGCAGGACCCCGGGGAGCACCCACCTCGGGTGGTGGGCAGCATGTCGGAGAGCCCCTGCCAGGCCGTCACCATTTCTGGATTCTTTTCCAAATCAGCAAAGTTCTTCCAGACTCTGATGGCACCGTCATCTTGGGGAGACAAGAGAGGATATTCAAATGCAGGCCTGGCTGCTCTGGGAAGGGGAAGAGGGCCCTCCCCCGGAGGCACAGGAGGACAAAGGCTGCCCAGCCCAAGGGACAGATGGGTCTCTCGTCTGGTGAGGAGCCTATCAGAGGCAGAGTGAGGCCTCTTCTGGCCTGACCTTGGGCTTCAGGGCTGTGCCTCCGCCTCAGCATTCCCGATCCCCCCCGAGGGGATCACCTGCCAAGAAGAGGCAATCTCAAGGGGACGGTGCTCAGGGCCTCTCTCTCCCCACCTCCCCTCACACGAGACTCAGGAAATGGGCGGGTTGTTCCTCCTGCCTCTCCAGGCTCAGAACGGGGCAGAGGCCCCAGTGTTCTCCGGCAGATGGGCAGCCAGGTGGGCCTGAGTGTGTGGGTCCACCACCTGGCTGTCTGTCCGTCTGTCCTTCCTTCCTTCCTCCTGGTGTTGCTTGCCCCCAGGACCCTGCTCTCTGGCCTCACTAGCCCTTCACATGAGGCCCTCAAGGATGACCTTGCCTCAAGCTGCAGAGGGAGGATGAGGTCATCTGGGGACACACTGGGAAACACTTGCCTGATCTCTGCTGAGAAGTGAAGCCTCGTGCTGCACCTCCACTGGGACCCGACTCCTGAAGGGCCCTGGGTTCCTCTGCTGTGTCTCTGCGTCCGGGGAATCACCCTCTCTGCCTCCTCTTTGGCGCTCAGAGAGGCTCGGTGTGATCTGTCCTCAAACCCCCAACTGACCCTACTGGCTGCCCGCACCACTCTGGGTTTTCGTCCTCCCCCTCCCTGCCTGATGTCTGCCAGGGGGCTGGCTTTGGACCGGGGCTGGACTTTATTTTCCTGGGGAGGGCTGCCAGCAGGACCTCTCCCCATGGGTGTGCCTTTAATGATGGAGGCCTCCACTTGGGAGCGGTTAGTCCCCTTTGCCAGAAGAAACAATCGAGGTCACAGGAAGCTTTGTGCCAATTCGTGCTGGGGTCTTGCATCTGTCCCCCACCACCTCTGCATTGCGGTTTAGGTCCCCACCACACAAACCCCACTCACCTGTGGCTGTGAGCAGGAGTGAGCAGTCCTGGCCATTCAGATACTCCATGGCCGTGACCCTCGTGTACCGAGGGTTTCCGTTGTGGAAATAATCCAGCTTCTCCCCTTTCTCCCAGTCCCAAAAACTTCAGGGAATAAGAGAGGAATAAGGCTAGTGATCAGGGAAATACAAAAGCCACAAGGAAATACCACCTTACACCCACCAGGTCGGCCACCAGCAAAAACACAGAAAGGGACAAATGTTGTCAGGGATGTGGAGAAACTGGAATGCTGTGCCCTGCTGGTGGGAACATAAAATGGTGTAGCTGCCATGCGAAACAAGAGTGGTTCTTCAAGATAACTAAACACAGAATTACCGTTTGGCCAGGATTCTACCTCTGGGTATACACTGTGCACCCAGGTTATATCAGTGTCACTCACAACAGCCAAAGGGTGAAAGCAACCCAAATGCTCATCAATGGAGGAAGGATGTAACAAAATGTGGTCCATACACATGGACTATTATTCTGTCTTAAAAGGGAAGGAAGTTCTGACACCTGCTTTGTTAAGTGAAATAATCCAGTCAAAAAAAGGACAAATACTAGATGATTCCACTTATATGAGGTTCCTGGAATAGACAAATTCATAGAGACAGGAAGTAGAGTGTGGGGTGCTGGGCCTGGGAAGTGGGGAGGGGGAGTCAGTGTTTCATGGGGACAGAGT
Organism: Grampus griseus; assembly: GCF_964374135.1. Taxonomy (NCBI): domain Eukaryota; kingdom Metazoa; phylum Chordata; class Mammalia; order Artiodactyla; family Delphinidae; genus Grampus; species Grampus griseus. The sequence goes on along the minus strand of NC_139014.1, from coordinate 11,256,698 downwards.
TTCAGTTTAGGGTGATGAAAAAGTCCTGGAGATGGACAGTGGTGATGGCTGCACAACAAGGTGAATGTGCTTAATGCCACTGAACTGCACACTTAAAAAAGAAGACAGTAAATTTTATGTTATGTATAAAAAAAGGAGAGGAATAAGAAACAGGTAAGAATTCTATCCATTTTGGGTTTCCCCGGTGGCGCAGTGGTTGAGAATCTGCCTGCCAACGCAGGGACACGGATTCGATCTCTGGCCCGGGAAGATCCCACATGCCGTGGAGCAACTACGCTCGTGTGCCACAACTACTGAGCCTGTGCTCAGAGCCTGTGAGCCACAACTACTGAGCCCACGTGCTGCAACTACTGAAGCCCGCGCGCCTAGAGCCCGTGTTCCACAATGAGGGAAGCCACTGCAATGAGAAGCAGCCCGTGCACCACAACGAAGAGTAGCCCCCGCTCGCCGCAACTAGAGAAAGCCCGTGTGCAGCAATGAAGACCCAACACAGACAAAAAAAAAAAAAAAAAAATTATATCCATTTTATCAGCTATAAAAAGAATCGCGTCCATGGTTCTCTCCCATCAAGTGAGCGCTTTCTCAGTGACATAAGGGCAATGGTCACTATGAATTAACATGGTGTCTTGTTACTGACACTTCCCCTTCACACACTTGCTGCCCTTGCACACAAGCGGGTTCCTCACATGTCCTGTCACTGTGGGATCCTGATGAGCCCCTGTGCACTGGTCTCTGTTCACTGCACAGGAATGGCTCCATCTTCGTACCAGAAGCTCCCGTCCCGGCCCACACATAACCGTGCTCAGGCCTCTGGAACACCCGTGGTAACGTGGCCAAGTGCAACCCTGGGAGGGCGCGGGCAACACCAGGAGGAGGGACGTCTCTCTGCAAGTTTTCCAGCCCCCCCTCCCCCCCGAAACAGCCCAAAGGCCCGGGCTGAGGAGCTTCCACACCAGGAGGGTGCAGGGGCATCCTGCCCACACCCCCCAGGGGCTACCTGTTCTCCAGCTGAAACGCCAGCCCTGCAAGTGCCCCACGTACCAGATGCTGTCTTTGTCAGCGACGGCCACACACGGCGTAAAGGGGTGAAACTTGACCACGGAGGGGACACCAGGGTTCCTGTTCAGAAATATCTGGTCGTCCAGCCTTGTGATACCTGCCCAGGGAAACACACGACTATGGGTCTCAATTTGCAGCAAATGTCAATGATGTATTTTACCAAGGCCGACACCAGTCCCTAATGTTTGGGGACCTGGAGGGGCCCAGAGGAAAGCAGGGGTTACAGCGCAGGGGTGGGCGCCTGACAGCAGGGCCCTGCCTCTGCTTGTACATGGCTAGCATTCGATATATAATTGCGACAACCCGTCAGCAATATTCAGATCAGTGCACACTGGTTAAGGTTTTGGAAAAGAGCACCAAACATTTTGGAATAAAGCTCAGTAAGGCTGAGATTCGTAACTGAGACCCAAGGCTGAAGCCTCGGTTTGGCCATCGCTGTCTGCAATCCAGCCAAGGATGTGAACGGGGATTTGTTCACCAGGCCCCAATACAGCCACTTGGGAAAAAACCCTCGTGGCCCTGAAGGAGCTTTAGAAGAACAACGAAAAGAGGATAAAACTGCTAAGAGCATCCGACAGGTTCACACACATTTCTGGAGAATGACACAGGCTTATGCAGAGGAGCCAGGCATGGTGGCCCCTCTTCCCTGCACGTCGTAGAGGGTGAGCAGCCCTTGTGACACTCAGGTCCCGGAGTCACCCCCTCCTCAGTGGCTGGACGCAAGTCTTGGGTGACACAGAGGAGCTGCTCACGCTTTGTGAACCTGGCGCCGGCCGGGCGAGCTACTGTCACCCACAATTTCAGTCCTTTTCCGCCTCCCTTTGCTAAAACAACTAACACAGAAAACCACTCAACAATCAAGACAGGGTTAAACTAACAGGCAAACAGGTCCCAGAGGGTTTAACTGTTGCCCAGAGGTGCCTTTCCCCACAGCCATGGGTTCCTCAGGACAGAGGCGTGATTTGACCCAGGAAAGATGAGGGGATACCCAGGTCCTGAGTCACTGCAGGTGTTCTGCAGACATGCAGAGATCCATGTATGATGGCAAAGTCATGGTGTCATGGGGGGTGGCCGGAGGGGTCATGGATAGAAAAGGCAGCATTAACTTTCTCAGCTCGTATTCCGGGGCCTCGCTGACTTGTTCGGTGACTTTGCTTGGCCTGCAGGTGTGATTCCCGTACTTCTACCGTTCACAGCCTTCCCAGCACACCGCTGGCCTCAGATAAAACTACAACTTCATGAGGAGTCCAGGCTCTGAGTGCGGCAGGTAGCGGAGGAGGCTGTGGACTCACTAGCGGCCCTGTCCTCCCTGCCCACGTCCACCGGCAGTGATGCTCCCGTCAGCAAGCTCACTTGCTAAGGTTTTCAGCGGCTCAGCAGTTCCTCTCGGTGTGTGTCTGACAAGCAGACCTCTTTTTTTCCACAAAGACTGGAAAAGAGAACCCCTGACCCTAATTTACAGAGATACTTTTTTTCTTTTTTGTCTGGAAAACCTAGTTGTTTCTCGAGTGGCTGGCTCTAATTTCACCCCGTTCAGATGTCCGACTGCACGCAGCAGACTGGCTCCCAGGTTGCGCCCGTGGGTACAGAGAAACCAATTTGTTCTGCTGTCCCCGTCCATAGGCCTGGGGTTCTAAAGAACCACCAACTTCCAAGAAAATAGGCCCTTGACCCCATAATGCGGAGAGCTTCTATCATGCTGGGCGGCTCGCTCTCTCCTGGAGAAAGCTGCAGACTCTCAATTCCACACCCCAGAGGCTTTACATCCAGCTGCGACAGTGCTTTCATAGAGGCGAGTTACAAACAACCAAGATTGGTTTTAGCAGAAGTGACCGCACATTAATGAAACGTGACCCGAGCATCTCACGGAGAGCACTGTGAACACGTGCCGAAGTGCTTCCGAAACAGCATTGCTTCTGGAAGTGCTCAGTGGGCCAAGGAGTGCGATGGGCCTGGGCAGGCAGGCCAGGGACGAGACCCCGACTCCAGGCTGCCTGCAGGCAGGGACGGTCTCATGGGTTCTCACCCTCAACTTTAAAAAGTAACCGGTAATAATCAAGAGAATTTGACAGGACAGGGAGGCAAGGTCACGACAATAATTCAACAGAAGCGTTAAGAGCCTGCTTATCCACTCTACGGTACCTGGGCAGGGTCAGTCCACCGCCCAAAGCTGGCCCAGCAATGAGGGCTCAGGCAGAGCCAAAAGACCAGCCCACGCCCTGTGCACTCACAGCTGTGGGACTGGGTCGGTTCCCGGGCCAGCGGGGGCTGTACTGCTGGGAGAGGGAGAGGAGAGAGGCTCGTCTCTGGGGGATGGTGAGGGCCCCAGTACTCTGTCCCTGTTCTGATCACAGGGTGGAGGCCCTCAGCTGCCCCCTCCCACCCTGCTTCAGTGCCTGGGGGGCTGCTGCAGCCAATATGAGGAGGACCCGCGGCCCAGCAGCCCTCCCTGTGGCAGCCACTTGTCCACGCTGCTCACTGCCACTTCACCGGGGGGTGGGGCTGGGGGGCATGCAAAGTGGGCGGTTTGGGCATCTGTTGGCAAATTTAGTAAAAGGTTTGGTCAAAATGTGACTGACACACAGCTTTGGGTGATAGAGAGCAATTATTTGGGGGCCTGGTGGGGTCCAGGTAAACACAGCCAGGGCCTGGTGTTTGTCTTCTGTCCCCATGGGGAGGACACAGGCCCACTCCGCCGTGGACCCCAGGGCCTGCGGAGGGCTTGCTCCTTCCTCTCTGGAAACGACAAAAGGCAGAAGACACAATTGCCCAGAAGCTGCCAGTCAAGACAGGAGCTTCCCTGGACGATGATCCCAGAGAGCTTCCAAGTCTCCCTGAGGGCAAAGGCACAGAGTCTCCCGGGACCAGGCTTTGTCAGGCAGGCGGATGGTGCCCCCACCTTGGCACTCCTCCCTCCCTCGAGCATCTCTGCCAGCCTCACTTCTCCCCTGCACAAGGGCGGGTGGGCGCCTGCTCAACGACCGCGGTGGCCCCTGGGGACACTGCTTACCCTTCTGGATGAGCTGCTGCGCCTGCTTCCTGACGCGGGTGTTTCGCAGAAACCGCCACTCCCGCTCCTTGCGGATCTGACTCTCCAGGTCATGCTCTTCCGGGATCTTCAACAATAAAAAAACAATTATTTCCAGATAAGAGGATTCGTCCTCCGCAGGTGCTAAAGAATCTGGGTTCTCTGGTCAGCCCAGTGTCCAGTGTCCTACCGCAGGCTAGAGCAGAGCATTACAGTCAGAGGTTGGTCACTGGACCCCCGAAGCAGCTTCCCTCTCTATGCTGGGAGTGCCGCTCACTGCTGCCCGCTGGGCTTAGAGGCTCTGAGACCTGGGACCGGGTGGGGGGAAGGCTGGCCGGCGCGGGGACACGGAGTGGAGACTTAGGAAACCCCTGCCCCCACGACGGCCCAATGGTGGAAGCCAGAAGTCTCGCACTCTGACAGGGCAGCAGGGGGACTGGTTTCAAAGCAGACAGATTTTGAGGGGAGATTCAGGGATTAGGGCTGGGTGTTTTCCGAAGGAGGGGACACAAAGGGCCCTGCTGTGCCAGACACTAAATTTGCTCCTTCTTGCCCTTAAATGCAAAATCGGAAAAAGATGGGCTGTGCTCAGAGACTTTTGCTTTTATTGTTTGATGCCAAAGGGAACAGAGGCATCTGGTTAGAAGATGAACGAGCTCATGAGAAGTGACAGAGGACAGCAGCCAGGGCACGGCTACCCTGTGACAGCTGCGAGAGGCAGGCCGGGCCTGAGGGTGGGGTCTTCTCTGGGAGTTGCTGCCCGCCCCACTCCACCTAATGCAGCAGAGGGTGAAGCTGGCATCGGATTCCGCACAGGTGGAGACTGAGGAAGGAGCTTCGACCCTTCTGCCCTCCCTAATCGGCTTTCAAGAGACGGAGTTTATCTGCACGTGGAGTATATGGATGCTGTGGAACAGTCCCCTTTCCTGGATAAGGGCCCTTCTCGCTTCATGGCTGGCGTGTGTGCATGGCGTGGGTGCCTGTGGGCTACGGATGGGTGTGCCTAGGAGAGGGCCACACTTAGCAAATAATGAGTTATGATTTAAGTCTACTTTATTCATAACAATCACTTGTCATGTAAAAAAGATGTATCTCCTAAATCACATAGTCAATCTGGCTAACTCTGGTTCCCTGCTTGAAAACTCAGAGTTGTAAAATCCCAAAATACAAAAGGAATCGAGTAAACTAGGAAAAACCCTTCTTCCACTTAGCTGAGTTAACCAGCCTTGTACTCAGCCAGGCAACACCACACAGGCAGAAGGAGCCCATATTCATCCTGGAGAAAGCATCAGGATGAAGGACAGTGAACGTGGTCATGTGCACGTGTCCGTGTGTAAGTGTGGCTGAGAAATGAGGTGACGTCTACACGGAGAGGAGTTCAGCTCACGTTTTAGGCAGTTATTACATGAAATGGTCATGGAGCACTTTCGTGTCTTCTCCTAGAATGCTCTGTGTTATCTCTGATCACAAATGAACAACCCCAAACCTCACCTCGTCCCTGTGTACAGGTGCCGAGGCCTCTGTGTTCCAGCATTTCACTGCTACACTCCTTTTTTTCTCTTAAAAATCACAAAACTACACCCAGCAAAACAGCAAAGATATCCTGACACAGAGACAACCGAAGAAAAGTCACCCAGAGCCTCCAGAGCACAGTTAGTGCTGTAGACATAACCCCACAAAGGTACTTGGGATAGACGGTGGGTTTTTACCAGTTGGTTTTGTTTCATGACAATCCAGAGATTATTTGAAAACAAATAACAAATAATCAATAACGTAGAACAATAATAAGAAAACCCCACATGAAAAGACTGAGACTGCACCTGAATAAATCTCTTGTTTCTGCGGGAATATATTAGAGGAAGGGTCTAGACAAGCAGGAAGGGAGTGGGACAGGCAGGCATGAAGTTCTGGACTGTACTCCCCATGGTGGGGGCAGGTGGGAGGAAGGAAGGGGGACGGGAGGCAGCTGTGCATGGGAGTGTGGCCACACGTGCCTTGGGGACACAGACAGGCTGACCTCCACGGCACAGCCAGGCATCACTGCCCTGGGCTGAGTCCTAAGCAGCAGAGCGTGGCGCTCCCGGGAGCAGTCCCACGGGCATACAGGCTCTGCTGAGCTCAGAGAAGGACTTGCAGAACTGAACTGAACTAAACCACAGCCCAGGAACCAGTGCACGCATCGTCTTGGGGATAATTGCCATGAAGTACTAGGACAAGCAGGGGCGGAGAGCAGTGGGACAGTGTGGGAGGCGAGGGTGGAGTGAGACGAGGAGAGGACAAGAGAGCAGAAGAGGCCATGAGAAGCAGCCGGCGTTGGCCGGCCGGGATGGACAAGGATGTACGGAGGGACCAGACAGACGATTTCCCACTCAGCCTTTCTTAATCATCTGCTCATGTGCTCCTCCCCTCCCCCATGGCTCTGCAGGCTGAACAAAAGCTTCTGACTAAACAAAAGCCCAGACCCACACTGTGCTGTGCTTTCCTCTAAGCAGAGCTGGAGGGACGTGGGTGTGGGAAATAGTGTTACATGATTAGGATCACGACACTCCTCGAATTCCTAACACCTCCTGGCTTTTCCTCAAACAGAAACCAATTACGGTGCTGAAGCCTCCTGAAGCCTCCTGAGGAGCTGGCGGCTGACAGCTGGTGAGGGTGTCCCCCTCGCTCCTCGCCTGTCACTGGGGCAGGCTGGGCTTGGGAACAAAGGAAGACCAGAGGGTCTGCAGAAGCCTGAGGGCGGGCATTTCCACGTGGAGCAGGTTCTCATACGATGAATTTGTGAATCACAGGGCTGGGTCTTACCCTCAATGCCTCTGAATTTAAAGAGGTTCAAGTGCACGGGATAAAATTCATGACAGGCACGTGACTATCATGATTGCAGCATGACCCCTGGGGAAGGCTCATGATGTCAATGCTAAATTCTCAGACACCGAGCTCCCTGGGTTCCCACCAGAAACAAAGCCGAGTTCTGTGGCAGGACAGAGTACCTCTGCGCTTGCCTCTCACCTCGTTTAATAACAAACACCCTCCCCAAACAATGACGGGGGTCAGCAGTACCGGGAGGGTGTGCACTGGCTGCGGGCTGACCCGGCTCAACCTGCCACCTCTGGGCACGACATCTAAGGGGTGAAGACCACTGACTGCCAAGGAAAAAGCTCTGAAGTGCAGATCAGAGTTCACTGCAGGTACTGATACCCAACTATGGGCATTTTCATCATCAGGCCACACTTCTCGTAAAGCATCAGGGTGACCGAGATACAGTTCACATGCATTAAATTTCACCCTTTTGGGCACAGTATGTAACCACCACCACAGTGAGCATGTTGAACAGTCCCCCACACCTCAAACTGCCACGTGCCCTCTGTAGTCAAGCCCTCCCCCCAGCCCCAGCCCAACACCCTGCCCTCTGTTCTCTGTCCCTGCAGCTTTGTTTCGCCTTTTCCAGTGGTGGCTGTGGGTCTGCATCTGAGTGAAACACGTGAACATGTAAGTAGAGGTCCCCACAAACCGCAGCCCTCGCCTGCGGAGCCTCCCCCCGCGGTCAGCTGACGTGCGCTGCTGGAGGGCACCTGCACTCTGAGTCTGAGTACCCGGTGCTGAGGAAAGGAAAGCAAATTCTTAGGGAAAAGTCAAGTTCATTTCTAAGTTTAAGAGAAACATGTTTTGGATTACCTATGCCACTTCTCCCCACAGGTAGATGACTGAGAACAGGCATCCCTGGAGACTTCAAGGACAGCCACTCAGCACCCCACCAAGTAGCTTCCGAGAATTACAGTCACTGCCGTTTCAGTGAGATGGCAGACCAACCACCTAGAGTCCAAGTCACTTGACCGCACTTGCCTTAAGCAGGAGACTGTATCAACGAAACTGAACTTCCATTACTATTAGACTAAACCCCCTTAACTTTCAAGCAGATGGTATGTACCACAGATCTAAAGGACAACTCGCTACCTACAGCACCAGTGATGAACTGTCTCCTGGGACAAATTCTGGTGTTTGCCTACTCCCTCCTTCCTTAGCCAGAGGAGCCCGAGATGTCCTGTCTGCAGGCGGACAGGTCAGCAGGAGCAGGCCGACCCTGGCGTGGACAACACACTTGGTTGACTGTAACAGGCCTCAATGATCTCTTGGGGTCATTTCTTTATTTTTTATTATTTTTAAAAATTTATTTTTGGCTGTGTTGGGTCTTCGTTTCTGCATGTGGGCTTTCTCTAGTTGCAGCGAGTGGGGGCTACTCTTCGTTGCGGTGCATGGGCTTCTCATGGTGGTGGCTTCTCTTGTTGAGGAGCACGGACTCTAGGCGCACGGGCTTCAGTAGTTGTGGCACGCAGGCTCAGCAGTTGTGGCGCACGGGCTTAGTTGCTCTGCAGCATGTGGGATCTTCCCAGACCAGGGCTCGAACCCTTGTCCCCTGCATTGGCAGGCAGATTCTTAACCACTGCGCCACCAGGAAAGTCCCGGGGTCATTTCTTTAATATATTTTTTTCCTGATTATAAAGGTACTTCGTGCTAAGTGTAGAAAGTATGGCCATCCTGTGGCCAGTTTACATCCTGCTTTTTTTTCCCTTTTAAAAAAATTTTATCATGAGCATTTTCTTATGTTACTAATTTCAAAGCTTTATTTTTTAATAGCTCCAATAATATCGTATCAAATACTTCATCCTTTTTTAACCATTCCCCTCCTGTTGGACATTTCCGTGGATCCTAGTTTTCGCTACTGAGAGGGTGCTTCTTTTCAGCAACGGGGCTTGATAAATGAGAACTCTATCACCTGCCTCAGGCACTGACAACCGTTATTCTGTGTTGTAACTGACAAAAATCAGTATCACTACAGGGAAACAGGAAGGCCAGAGAAAAGTTGTAATAGAGTCCAAATACTCTGCCTGGAAATTACTTGGTTATGTAGCTTGATATACAAGTGAGAATAAACTGCAGTTTTCAATTTTCCATTACCTATGAGGGAAGAGGAAGGTGGTTTTGTAAGAACGTGCTTTAGATCAGCAAGTCTAAAATGAACCCCTGCAGCACTCCCTGCAGAAAGACGGGCACAAAGATTCAGCTCTGACAGCACTGCCCTGTCTCACCCTGGCACCCTGAATGTGTGGCCTGAGTCTGTAGCAAGAGGACACACGTCACGTCATCAAACCTGGAAGGCAGTGTCCCGGAATAAGCCAGATTACCCCAGTCAGCTAGCTTAGTCCAACAGTCCCCAAAGCCAGAAGCGGCCCAAGTGAGGCCTGGGGACCACCTGGATGACCTTGCTAATCAAGACAAAATGGCACATTTTATACTGGCAAGCTCGGAAAAGGCAGGTAAGTGAGGTCTGTTTCTTTTACTGTTTTTTACCTGTTAATACCAGCTACCATGACAGCAATCTGGCGTCCCCTCAACAGCCACCCTCGGTGGGACAGGAGGCCAGTGGGCATAGCAGGGCCCTGTGCAGCCAGCACCTGCCCCGGGCCACGGCTCAGGGCAGGGCCTGCGCAACTGCACCTGGGCTGCTAGGAGTCACAGCATGTGGCCCCCGAGGGTCACAGTGAGCAAACCAGTGAGGATCAGACCTTGAGCTCAGAGCAGAGGGGTTCAGACACCCAGGCCTGAGGCCGGGGCTCTGGAGTCCTGTGTGCGTTTGCTGAGGAGATGGGGGCAGTGCATGCCAGGGGATTCTGGCTTTAAACCCAGAGAGCTGCTGACACACCACTACCTTCATGACAGGCTGGGCGAAGTACCGCGCGCTCCAGTCGCAGAACCCTGTCTGCATTGTGGCCGAAATGAAACTTTTGTGCCCGGCAGCATCATCCGGGTCGTCAGTGGTCTTCGGGGCATTTGGAAAGGAGGAGGGGAGGAGAAGACAGAAACAGAGTTAGTCACGTCACCCCCGAACTTCTTTGTGAGCTCGAGACAGTCCATCCCTGGAGACCAAGGCACAGGGGTCAGGCTTCTGCGGGCAATATCTCCGTGGTCCCCTCACTTCTGCGTCCTGGTGCCCAAGGAACCCCGACTGTCAGGACAGGGCTCTGAGTCTGCGCTCAGAGGTCGAGCATCCCCCAGGGCTGGCTGAGGTGGCCTGGGCTGCAGAGTCCCTGACATTTGCCATCGGTGCTGAGTCAGCAGCCCCACGAGGACTTTGTTGCTTGGTCCCAGGGCCGCCACTCCCACCAGGCCAGTCATACACATAGGACCTTGGCCTACCCTCTGGCTCCTGGATAAGAGCACAGTAGAGCTTGGGCCAACTGGGACTTCTAAGCATTAAAACTTAAAACACGTGGCTCTGCTCACTGGGACAATGGTTCAGTTTGTTCCCCGCTGCAGAACCAATGGGGGCCAGGATGGCAGAGCAGGGGTTTGCCTCACTGCACGTGGTCAGGCGTGAGAAGTGCCTCACAGAGCAGCCCCCGCTACCCAGGGAGACACGCTGGGTGGAAAATCCCACAGATGGGGTCAGCAATAAGGTCTTACCTCCCGCCTGACAGGGGAACCGCAGCCACCTGCCGCCACCTCGCGGCTCTGCTGGGCCAGGACCCACGGATCATGGTCCAGCCACTCCTGCCTGGCTGCCCCATGTAGGGTCCAGCCGGGAGGCTAAACATGGCACCTGGCGTTGTGGCCGTTTTTGTTCCTCAGCCATCGAGGCGAGGGGAGCAGGCAGCTCCAAAGCCAGGTGGGCGGGGCCGGTGGCAGGTGTGGACACCTGTCCATCCCCAACACCTGCATCTAGTTCCAAAGTCAGGGTGCAGGCTGCTGTGACCTTCCTGTTAAATTGCCGGTCACTGGTGAGCTGAGACGTGTCCTTGGCGCATTCAGAACACCCTCGCTATACCGTTTGTGCTTGGCCGGGACAGCAGCAAGCAGTCTGGACAAGACACGAGGCCCCAGCTTTTGTGTCCACCTGTTATGTGTTCTCACAACCCTGACAAACAAGGACGCCAATTCCTCCCTCTCCTGAACGGCCTCGTTTAACTTAGCGGCTGAGACCACACCCACCTACGGGGCATAATTGAATGTTGATGGAAAAAGCAAACAACCTGTCAGAATAAGCGCTTCTGTGGAGCAGCTGCCACGTTTAGTGGAGACAAATGCTATTGACTGAGAAGGGAAAAAGCCAATCAGCCCATGTGCTGCTTGTTACATGGACGCTGCCAAGAGTGAACCCAGAACAAGGGGCTGCAGGAGGAAGAGGGACACCCTGCAGTATCTGCCCAGACGTGGGGGCAGGAGCCCAGAGCCGTCGGTGGCTCACGGCTTTCTGCACCCGGGCCGAGGCCACATGCACCCCGTCGCCCGAGGTGGTGCCTCTCCTCTCAGGAGCGAACGTCCCAGCACCCAAGCCCATTAGAGTTAGTGTTTAAAACCACATCCGTACCTGGTCTGGGCCCTTGTCGAACATCTTCCGTGTCCGGGGGAACTGGTGGGAGTGGGGTGTGTACTGCACCGCCACGGGGCCTGTGGTGCCTGGCCGGCCTGCAGGCAGGTCTCGGCTGACCGGCTGCTTGGCCACGTCGTTGGTCAGGCTGGAGCTGCTTGCACTGGATGTTGGCGGGGAGCCTCTGCCGTCGGGAAAAAAGAAACACTGTGTTTTACCCAGAACGCACTCCTTTGAAACCAAACCCTAAGCAACTTCCCCTAGTACTGCCCACTCCCAGATCCTGCGAATGGGCCCAGGGTCACCAGCTCGGACCACCCTCAATCGCATGGCTTGTCAACGTGACTTCCAAACCTGAGGTGCTGATGCTGAATTAATGACCCCTTCTAGCTTCTGCCTGCAGGTTCTAAGAACCATCTTCCCCTGAAAACCAATGCAGCCGGAGGCAAACTCAGTCAGGACTTTGAGTAGGCTCCAGGAGGGTGCAGGGCACGTCTACTCTCGAGATCCCGTGCACAGCTCTGTGAACACTGATTAAGTGGAGGGTTCCACCCTGCTGGTCACTCACTGGAAGACACGGACCCTCTCTGATAAAATTCTGAATGGAGTCAGGTTCAGGTCAACTTTTGCTGTCACAATTGTGCAGATAAAGGTAGGAAAGGATTCTAGGAGGGGCTCAGATGAGAAGATGTCGGGGTGTGAGAGAGAGCCTGCAGGCTGGAGAGGGAGGGGGAGGCGGGGGGAGGCCGTGCTGGGAACCTCCCCAGACCCCGGAAGGCAGCTGCCCACACTCACCCCGCCTGGTGGATGTGGATGCCCTTGTTGGTGGGGCTGGCGGGTGCCGACTGAGTGAGGGAAGAGGTGGTGAGGATGCGCTGAGGCCGGGCGTTCACTGTGGCCTGAAGGAACAAAGGGACAAGTGAGGTGGGTGGTCACTGTGACAACCTGAGGCTACAAGACAAGCACAGGTTGGTGGCTGCTTTTGAGTGGCTTCCAAATCACAGAAAAAGGCTTTTGGCTGAGGAAATCTCATAGGAATGGAAGGTCCCAGTTAAAATTTTCCCCACAAATGTCACCCGCTAGATAAAATGATATTCTGTTGCTTTTCTGGAAAGTATTCACCTGGTTCAGTGAGGCTCCAAGGACGCCCCCCGCCCCGAAATGCTGTCACAAAACTGCACTGGGACTAATGAGGAGTGGAGGGGTCTGGAAGTTGGGGAGAAGGCTCTCCAGGCTCCCTCTCATGGCAGGAGCTCCCCCGGAGGGAGCAGCTTCCTGGGCAGAGCTGGCACTTGGGAAGGAGCCCGCCTAGGCTCAGCCTCGGTTGTTCGTTGTCATGTTTCGGCACAGGCTCAAAACAGCACCTTGGGTGCAGCATTTTGTGAATGGAGACAAGACCCAGGTCTGTGCACTTCCTCCCATGATCACGTGCAGGTTTGGTATTTTACCCAGCAGAGGGTCTGTGCCAGCCTGGGCTGGCAGTCAGGAGGGAAGCAGCTTTGTTGTGATTTTTTTAAATGGTGGAGGAGACAATAAGCAAACAGGGGTGTCACTGCGTAGCTACTGGTGGACCCACTGACGCCAAGTTCTTTCCTGGACCTCTGTTCTGAGTGCTGGACAGCTGGATGGGCCTGCTGGATCTGGACATCCAGGGTGAAAGGACCAGAAAGGGGCTGATGCTGTGGAGGGGGTGCCACTCTGGCAGGAAGAGAACAGGAATGGCGGCTGTTGGCCACCACTTGCCCAAGTGTGGCTGGTGCCAGGCTCAGTTCTCGAAGATTGGGTGTCACCCAGCGAGATGGGCGGAGCCTCGACCTTCATGAGGTGATGCTCCAGGGGAACCCTGGACTGGCTACTTACAGAAGACCCTCAAATTCTGGCTTATTCTCTCAGCAGTTAGGAAGGCCATACCTCTATTCAGCTGACAGGTAGAAAATTACAGAATACAAAACCACCAACATAATACCAATGTGTCCCAGATAATCCTTCACTTTGAAATGCAAACAGCAAGAACTGAATCATAACCAGCCTATAAAAACTTTTTTATTTTTTGAATTATAAAAGTTGTATTGTTTGTGTTTGTTTTGCTTTGCTATTTAAGTTATTTGGCCTCCACACACATGCAACCCCAACAAAGCCTGAGAGCCAAATGATCCCTTAAGAGGTCTAAAAGGAGAAAAGAAATTTAAGCTAAGAAACTATAAACCGAATATGTGTCTCCTCAAAATTTCTAGAAAATCAGTGGGAGAGAGACAGAGGAGAGACAGAAAACTTTGGGGTTGAAATGCAGACTTCGGTTGAATCCACGACCTTTCAAAGTTTCCCTGAGCACAGAGGCTCTGCCACTGCCTGAGCTGGAGCCCACGGTGCTGATCTCCCCTGAGACCCCCACCCCGACTGCTCCCCTCCAAGGAGGCTCCAAAAGGGAAGAAGCGCGTGGGCCTGGGGTGACTAACTCTGCTTCCTTGCTCTTCCCTGGGGGTGGAGGTGGCACAGCCCTGGCTTGTTCTGTCTCAGCCTCGAGGGCAAAGAAGACAGCCGTGATTTTTTAATGCAGTTCACGCTGACGGCTGCTGCACACAGCTCTAGTTTTGCATCCGTTCTGGAAATCCTGAGAGGTGGGCATGTCACTGGTTGGGGAGGCCCCATGACTGGTGATCAATCCTAGGGTTTCAGGCTTAGATGAAGCTTCTTTGCCTAACGTTTCCTATTCGTGCAACAAACATTCACTGCAGCAGTGCTGCAGTGGTGAGCATGAGTGGGGGGTGGCCACGCAGACCTGCCTGTCCGTGGGATTGGTGTGGATGGAGGCTGCTCCGGGAGCAGGTGGCGAGCAGGTTGTGGGAGATGCCCTCCAGGAAGGCCCCTTTCTGTGCTGGTGCCAGTCGCCGTTTCACACAGAGAGCACACTGCCAGGAAAGGGTAACGGAGAAACACCGGTGTGCTTGCTGGATGTCAGGCTTGGGCTGTATATGGAGGAGGATGGAGCGTGGGTCTGAGAGACCCCAGGACCTCACCGCGAGCCCCATCCACTGCAAGCACACTTGCCCATTGTTCTCACGGTGTCAACACCCTGTCATTCTCCCTCCATGACGCTGCACTGGAGTCACTGGACCAGCAGACGCGCTTTGATGATGGCCTGAGGTGAGTTCCCTTCCCAACAAGTGTTGAGTCCAGAAGAGGAAGGGCAGCAGTGGGAGGTCATAATTAGGGCTACAAGCCAACTTTTTAGAGAGTGGCAAACACCTTGTTAGTAGGATTCTAGGTCAGATGTACCCTCTTAGCCCAGTGCAAACATAGAAATGATTTGCAGGGACACTCACACAGCCCCACCTGTGCTCCCCGCCCCCATGCAGTTAATGGGGGTGGTCGCTGTAACGGGAGCCTGGGGCTGCAATAAGACACCCCCTCTGTCTCCCGCTCCCAGCGCTTTCTTACTCTGCAGATCTTCCACTAGAACACGTCACCTCACAGGGATGCAGGAAAGCGTGATCCAGTGCAGAGAAAACACCCTACAGAGGTGATGAGGACAGCGAGTTTCCCAACTGGATCTCGACACAGTCAGGGTTTAGGATACCAACGGAGGCTTTTGGCTGCTCTCTCTTGGGGGATGGAGTATTTCAGAAAAGTCCCTGTTAACTGCATACCAAAGATCTGGATTCATGTGGGAGGAGGTAATTCCCCAAAGGATCGTCTACAGTTAATTCTGGGCTAAGCATGAGGCAGAGCCTCTGGTTGCTGGAGCACTGAGAATGGACACCTATGAAAGCACATGACTCTATTTATCTAAAGAGTAATTTTTCTGTAAACCACACTTCCTAGATAAATAATATAAACTTTCCTTTTGGACTCTAAGTCCCAGGTAGAATTCACTTAAAGCAACGGTGGTGACTGTGATGAATTAGCTGGCACTTGGGAGAGCCGCTCTCCTGGGTGCCTGGGTGCCCTCAATCCTCGGCCTCGCGGGAGGGGAACTCGCATCAGTGAGGCCAGGACCGGGCAGAGCAGGGAGGCTCCATTTTCACAGACGAGGAGGACGACACCCACTCGAGTCCGCTGTGCCTTTCTCCAGGACCTCCTTCCTTTTCCTCTGTTTCTTTCCCCAAGACTGTACTTCCTCCCTCCCTTGGTCACAGGCCCTAATATGTTGTAACAAACATATATTTTAGAAAAGTTTAATTTTTGAATCAATCCTATTCTTAGTTGAAAAAGCAGATGATTAGACTATTTCTTAGTTTTGTATTACAGAATGAAAAAATTAACTTAATTCACTGGCCTCTTTTCTATAGACACTGAGAAGACTCCACACTCCCTGAGGATGGAACAGCACTCAGGTGCCTTTGTGGCGTGTCATGCAGTAGGATGATGAAGAAAGTGGGCGAGGGGCTCACTGGGCGCAAGGGGAGGTCAGAGTGGAATAAACTACCCGATAGTCCCGAGTCGGCCAACAGTAATGCCTAGCACTTCAGCCATGAGGTTGGCAGTGCTCACAGGCAGGAAGTGCAGCGAACACTGTGTACCTAGGAGTCTCTGCTTCCAGAGAGAGTCACACGTGTGACCAGAGGCTGGGGTTAAACCCAGAATGTGCTCCTGAATTATCCTCATTGCTTCTTTAAGGAGGAAGAGGAAGCTGACTGCTACAACAGTTTAAGACTGGGTACACGATGAGGCTCTGTTATTACTACTTGTGATGCTACCAGAAGCTGAAGTAGCAGCCACAGACAATGAGATGATTCAATCATCCAGGAAAAGACAGAACTTCACCAGTGAAGAATAACGTCGGTGGGGGAATTGAACACCACACAAATATGGTGCCAACAGGAGGCCAGGTGCTGCAGGAGGTTGGGCTACGTGGGAGGCCAACCCCAGTGAGGCGGCAGCAAATAGGAGGGCTTGATAACCAGTTTGGAAAAAAAATAACAGCCCAGGAGGGAAGCTATGAGTAAGCCACGTACCTTCAGGCAAGTGGCAGCCTGAGGACGACCCCTCGTTAGTGATTAGGGTCAGATGAGGATAGAGACACGCCAGGTAAACTGTGACACGTGACAATATTTCCCTGTACTTTTCCTGTAACTTGTCTGCAAGCCTAAAATTTAATCAAAAAGTTACGAAAATCTTTAAAAATGCTATAACGAATGACTTCTTTGTGGCATTCATTATTGTTCCATTCATGAAAGATTAACTGCATGTAAACTGTCCAACTTCCATAAACAGCTGGAAAACAGAAAAAAAAAAGAAACAGCTGTTTTCGGACATTGGGCACTGGGTACTGCTGAGAGAAGGGGAATCACTGCCCAGCTCCTGGCCTGCAGTCAGTTTCCTGCAGACCCGGCTGTGGTGGGGGAAGGGTATCCAGACAGAGCCCAGCAGTGCAGCTAGCAGAGGGGACCAATCGGAGTGACATGGAAGCCTAGGTGGCTAGAATCTGCAGGGCAGAGAGGAGAGGGCTTCCAGGGTCTGCAGGGGAGGCCCCTCAAATCTGCTTGGGGGTGGCGTGAAAACCCATGAGGGTGGGGAAAGAACCACTGAAAGGCCAAATAGTTCCCAGAGCTCACAAAAAGAACTGGGAGAGTTTACAGTCCCTAAAGAAGAAAGGACTAAAATCAATGACCTAAGCTTCCATCTTAAGAAACTAGAATCAGAAGAGCAAATTAAACTGAGAGTAAGCAGAAGAAATGAAGCAATATATATAAAAGCAGGTATCAATAAAACACAGAATGAAAAACAACAGAGAAACACAGCTGACTCTTAGACAACGTGGGTTTGAACTGCACGGGTCCACTTATACACGTTTTTCAATAAACACACACTGCAGTACTACAGAATTCAGGGTTGTGGAGACATGAATCGGAAAGGCTGATTTTTGACTGCGGGGGGTCAGGGTTAGTGTCCCTAACCCCTGTGTTGTTCAGAGGTCAATTGTACTAATGAAACCAAAAGCTGGTTCTTTGAAGAGGTACCTTTAGCCAGAAATAGTCATGAATAAGAGAAGTTGTATGTTACTGGTGCCAGGAATGAAAGAGAGGACATCACTACGGGTCACACAGATGTCCTTACCTAATTTTCTGCTGCCCTGATGTGGGTGTGCAGAAGCAGTGACACATGCCCCACCTGAAGCTACATGCACATGGAATTTAGCCTATATTGTGAATCTCTGGATTCAAAACGCTCGTTCTAAGTTTCTAAACCTAAACCATGCGTAGACCTGAACATGACTGGAGTTCTCTGCTTGAACATTCATGATTGAAAACCAGGGTCCTGAGAGCTTCACAAAGAACGCCCTTCACACGTACCTTGTAGGCAATGCTGTTGAGTACTTTCATAGCCAAATCGGAAACATCTGGATAGGGATCCGCAGCCAGATGTAGCAAGACTCTCCAAATTTGAGTGTAAACACTATTGAATGAAACTCCTAGGAAAGAGAAATGGGAGCTGTTTTAACAACAAGGAGCTGCTGCTGCATGCTGGGGCAGCTTCTGGGGTAGCTCCCTCTTCTGAAGACCTAACCATGCATCAGGGGTGGACACTTAGAAGAGCTGGGGTTACAGGAAGCTCCGGTTTTGTTATCTGATAAGGGGCCCAGAGATTCAGAAATCCCAGGTGGTGAACAGGCTTGATCACACAATTTCACCTCCTGTGGCTGGATCTTTCTAGAAGGAAAAGTTAGAAAAGGGCAGGACTTCCTTTCAGGCCTTGGCTGCCTGGAGAGTACTATCCAGCACTGGATTTAACGCCTAGATTTCTAGGAGCTGTCATGGCCCACCCGAGTGGAGAATGTTGGCTGAGTCCCCGTCCACACCTCCCTCTGCATTCATGGCCTGCTCTGGTCTCGGTGACTCACTGAGTCTTCTGCCCACGCTCCCCAGGACCTCCCCAGGCATCCAGCACCTCCCGAGTGTGCTCTCCACATTAGGGCCTGCCGAGTGCCTGGGTGCCAAGGCAGATGAGATGGGACATAAACACAGATGGGGTAAATCGTGGATCCGAAGGAAAGGTAAGGAACATTTTTTTTTTTTTTTTTTTTTTTTTGCGGTATGCAGGCCTCTCACTGTTGTGGCCTCTCCTGTTGCGGAGCACAGGCTCCGGACACGCAGGCTCAGTGGCCATGGCTCACGGACCCAGCTGCTCCGCGGCATGTGGGATCCTCCTGGACTGGGTCATGAACCCGTGTCCCCTGCATCGGCAGGCGGACTCTCAACCACTGTGCCACCAGGGAAGCCCAGGGAAGGAACATTTATGAGGGATGGGAGGCCACCCCCAGGGAAGGCGGCTCAGTCCTATTTAACCTCACCGTCCTAGCTGCAGGCATCACCCCAGGCTTTACAGAGGAGGACAGCAAGGCCTAGCATCCAAAGGATGAAGAGTTTGAACGCACGTGGCCGAATGAGGAGGCCGCCATATACCACTGCATCCTTTTTATTTGGGGGAAGCTGGACAATTGGTTTGTTGAAAAGCAAGTGCTTGTTCAACGACAGACAGGGAGTAACAGAGGATTTCGAACAAGCTGTGATCTCATGCCATCTGACCAGCCAGCCCCTAGTTAACAAAGTCCCTCTAATTATGAAGAATTTAAGCACAAGAAGGGCCACTGGAGGACAGTGTTTCCTGATGGACACCATTGTTCAAAGAGTTTTATACAACATTCAAATCACAGAAGAGGGATTGGACGAAGGTTTAGAGTAAAGGTCAGCTTCTCTTGTGTGTCCTACGTCGATGCTTACGGACAAGTCCTAGCTCACCGCACCCGACACCCTCTCATTTGTAACGGGAGGCGACAGGGTCCCAGCCCCCTTTCCACAGGGACTGTGGTGCCTACGTTTGCAGGGCCTGCCCGCTGTACGCCTGCCTGTTCACAGGGTGATGGAGCTGGAGGAGGCCAACCCCTCAATCGCATGTGGCGTGGCCGCATTCCCCAGGGGACCACCACACATAAAATACCTCCCAGTGAGCGTTCACAAAACTCCCGTCGCCTTATCCTTCCACCCTAGTTCTGGGAAGAGGAGCTGACAGCTGCTGCGGCCTCTAAATAATTCTGCAGGAGCACAGCTGCCTGCGCAGGCCAACCTCCGAGAGGCGGGGCCTGGAACGCACCTCCCGCCACCAAGGGCGAAGAGTGTTCTATGGTCAGAGCAACGCCCCATCAGGTACTCATTTGGCATGCGTGCATCAGCACCAGTTTGAGCACCTACTGTGTGCGAGGAAAGTCACTCTCGAAAGCTCGTGGCCCACAGGAATCAGGAGGGCACATCCAGGGACTTGGGTCTAGTATAAATTTGGACCTTCGTTTGGTGAGTAACGTCAGGCAGACGCACTCTTGCACAGAGGGGACCATGAGCTAGGGAACAGTCCACATGGAAACACACACCTGTCCTCCCTGCTGTCCTCTGCCCTACTCAGTGTAGAAACACAACAAAAACCTCTTGACTCTCAAATGCCATGGCTCATGACAGCTGCCCAGATTTACAAATTCTCAGGGCTGTTTGTCAAGGCAGTCGGAATCTCTTTGGGGAAATTTCCTAGAAGCTGCTTTCCTGTCCTAGCAGATCGGCTGCCATAGGAACCTGCTGCGGTGAAGGGCCACCAGGCCACTGCTATTTCTCGTCTCCCCAGAGGAGGAGGGTGGGAGAAGCCGCTCCACACTCACTCTGCAGACGGTCCCGATTCATGACGCACGGGGGAACGAGGCGAAGCACGTTCATGGACGTGGCTCACTCAGACGGGAGAACTGGCCCCACGGATGGGACGTTCCTACAAAGACCCCACACAGTCACCACAGCCACTGGGCAAAATTCTCTCCCCTCCGTTGTTTCTGAGCTCAGAGTGATCAGGGCAGCAGCCGACCTGTGTGACAAGAGGGCTGTGAAGGGCACAGTAAATCTGCTTGACTACAGATGACGGACCCGTGGTAACAGGTCCGTGGGGAAGTGGGGGGAACAGTGGGGGCCAAGGGGCCTCCTTACTAGGGTGATGGTCCAGGGCAGACACCTGAGCACACAAGGGCCTTAATCAAGGCACCTTTGGTATAAACGTGAGGAAGGGGTGCAGCGTGGCACTGTGCAATGAGGAAGGGGTACTGTTCACTTTACAAAATCTCAGTTTTTATTACTATTGTTGACTCTCTTGCAGAAGATTTCGACTTTGATATCACTCTGCTTGTGATTCAACAGGGAATTTTTAAAAATCTAAGTTTTGTAGTGTCCTTGACCACAGTGAATGGTATACGATTTACTTGTGAAAACACAGAACAGGGACCTGGAATTGCTGTCTCCACGTCACTGCTCTCCTGGGGCTGGCCACCACCCCCCAGCCTCTCTGTTCTGTGAACTGTCCTGGTTTTACATCTGCTGTCTCCAAATCGGAACGTTCTGAATCTGTGCAGCACAGAGCTCGGGCCTCTGGAACGACGAGAACGCGGGTGTAGCCCCCGTGGGGATGGGGGGGTACCGCTGGGCTGAGCCAGCTCAGACAGGGTGCCGTGTCTGGCACTTGCCAAAGTCCCCATAAGCGCTGAGAGCCTATTTTCATGTCTAGACTAAAAGTAATAAAAGATCATAACTAATGGTTTTAGGATTTATTTTTCAGAGCAATGGCCACAACTTTCTAAATAGCACTGGACTCAGGAAAATTTGCTCAGAGCTTTGTGGTCAACTCTGGGCCCCAGAGTCCCCGGGGGCTGGCAAGGCAGCTTGGAGAAGGAAGGTGGAGCCCCCTGGAGGCAGGAGCTGTCACTTGTGACCTGTTGCCTGGGTCTCAGGGGTCACCAACCCTGACGCTCTATCGCATGATGCGGGCCCGGGCGCCTCCCTGGGAATCAGCTCCCAGGGCCTGGGGCTTCTGCATTTCCCCTCTTGGTGACCCTGACTCTGAGCCCCTCTGGGAGGGTCCTAATCACGTCCTCCCTCGCCTACTGGACCGAGCCCTGGCTGGACTGGGAGGTGTGTTTGCACAACCCTTTCAAGGGGCTCCCCTGTGTCTCACCTGGGGGACAAGGTAAGACAAAAGCACCAGGGCCCCCCCTTCCCCACTCTTTGCACTCCCACCTCTGGACATCAGGAATGGGGTGAGGCTCAGAGAGGGAGGGAGGGAGGGAGGGAATGAGGGGCAGGATGGTGACGGGTGGACAGGTGAGGGACAGAAGGGCAGGTGATGGAGGGAGGAGAGGCTGCCTGCTACACACAAGAGCAAGAAATAGCATCTTTACCAAACCTGTTGATCAAGATGGCAACTTCACGGCCCGATGTGATGCCGCAGGTTTAGTGTGCAACACGAAGGCGTCTGATGGGTCAGGGAGGGCCTCCTGAGACGCCGCAGAATGCCAGCGTGGAGAGGAATGGGCGAGCACTGCTGTGTGGAGAGGCGGGTGCGGGAATGTGGGATAAAGGCAGAGGTGTCCAGGCCTCATTCGGGGGCCAGTGGCCAGCCTGGGGTGGTGGGCACAGTGGGCGGAGCTATGGTGAAGGCCAGGCTGCTCTCAGAAGGAAGGTCTTGAGTGTCAGCCACAGCTTGGACTTTACAGGAAATGAGTTTCTGCAAAGGCATCAGCCAGACAGTGGTCCGTGCAGAGCTGATGTTGGGGGGATCTGCTCTGGACAGGTGGTGGGGTGTGAGAGCCAAGGCCAAGTCCTGGGGTGGGGGGCCCGGAAATGGAAAGAACTGACTGGGGACACACATGGAGGTCAGGCCAAATGGCTGAGTGGGTGAGAAACGTGCGGAGGGAGACATCAAAGAAGATTCCAAAAGGTGGTGACAGAGCTGGGTCCCAGTGCAGATTCACAGACATTGGGCAGATATGCTTAGGCACATGGAGAAATGCGTGATCAGGTTTTGCCCCTGTGGGGGGACAGCACCTCGCTCAGCAGGCGAGACCTCGAGTGCTTTAGAGACAGTGGGGACGGAGGGGGAGCCTGGGAGGGGCTAGTTTTCTGGGAGAAGATGGCAATGAATGGATGTCCTAGGTTGCCATGGTTTTGAAAACCTCTTTTGCAATATTCAAAGAGGCTAGAGATTGCTGTTCTTTAGTTGAAATGAAAGAAAAAATTGACTTTAAACAGGCGAATGCTGCAAGTAATGGGATTCGGTGTAGGCTATGAATTTTAAACACTTATGTAAGCACCGCGGTTTCCAGGTGGACGCGCGCACTCAGGTGCACAGCTACTTTGTCTCCTTAACGCTCCTTCCAGCTCCGGCTCATTGTGAAACTTTCCCACTGAAGTTTTCAAAGATATGAACCACATACAGATAAAATTCAGTTTTCTCCAGTAAAAAAATGTTCAGGAGTCAGGTTTTGTGTGAAGGAAGGAATCAGTGACGTGGCTCTCAAGTCCCTGGAGGACATGGAAGGCGGCAGGGGTGGGAGGTGCGGGCTGTACCCTCCAATCTCATGTGGCGTCAAAGAAACACCGATTCTTCACCCCTTACATCCCCAATCCAGGGCCAAGGACAAAAAGATCCCCCTTTCTGGGTCGTACTGCTGGGGGTGGGGCATGGTGACCAGCTCTGGACTCTACAGTCCATTCAGACCTTTATGGGCCCCAGACAGACTCGTCTTGTGGAATGAGAGTCCTGAGTCCTTTCTAGGGCCAACAGAGGGCCAGTCTTGAGGCTCATGGGTACCGCTGGCAAGCACGTTTAGACTGCCCTCCCCCTTCAGATCACAAAAACGGCAAGTCAGAAATATCTAACACTGTCACGTGATGCCAAGAGAGTGTGAGCTCTAAGGTAGAGGGATTATCATGGAAACAAGCAAACAACCAAGAACTGAATGTTAATGAAAAATAGTACCAACGAAATAGGAGGGTAACTAATACTGTAAATGATTGCAGGAGTGGGAACACAGGAGTCCAATGAACACGTGAGCTCAACCTCATCATAATCGAGGGACATACAAATTAAGACCACGAGGAGTCGGTTCGCTCACATCAGACGGCGTAGCCTGACCAGAACAGGAGTGAGCAGGGCCACGGGAGCTTGTCCTCCTTGGAACAGAGCCCTTTGTGGTCAATCTCCCTCCACGTGGAGCTGTCAGACCCCACATGTGTCAGGCTGCAGTGTGTCTGCTGCGGCCCACACCTGTGCACATTATGGGGGTGCCTGCTGTGTACCAGGCACGGGGTGTGGGGGTCTGTGGCAGGAGACAGGACAAAGTTCCTGCACTCGTGGCTCTGACCCCCTGAGCAGAGATAGAACCGAGCTGAATAAATGAGATCCTGCATCATAAGTCTGCTGGGGAAAAGTTCTCAGGACAAAAGCAAACAGAGAGGGAGAGACTCAGAGCGACTGCAGAAGGCTATTCTGGATTGGGGTGGGAGGAGCCTGGAAGACTTCTTTTAAGGTGACTCTGGAGCAGGACTGTGATTGGACTGAGGAGCAGCCTGTGAGGTGTCTGGAGGCGGAACCCTGAAGCCAAGGGGAGGAGCCAAGGAACCCAGGAGCCCAGCACTGCCAGGTACAAGGGGGAGGGCAGGAGGTGGAGCTGGGGACAAATCCTGAATTTGCTTTTTAAAAAATGAGAAAAGGGCTTCCCTGGTGGCGCAGTGGTTGAGAGTCTGCCTGCCGATACAGGGGACGCAGGTTCGTGCCACGGTCCGGGAAGATCCCACATGCCACGGAGCGGCTGGGCCCGTGAGCCATGGCCGCTGAGCCTGCGCTCCGTGACGGGAGAGGCCACAACAGTGAGAGGCCCGCGTACCGCAAAAAAAAAAAAAAAAAAGAGAAAAAAGAAAATGAGAAAAGAAGGAAAAATCAGAGCAAGGCTACTGTCCGTTAACAGGAGAATGGACAAGTGAATTGCAGCAGATCATGAAAGGGTGTGAACAAGACTCAGGTGACCAGTGTGGACACACAGCCCTCTGGGCAGAGTGAGGACACAAGATGTGTGGCGCCATTCACATGACATTTAAACCCTGGGAAAGGGCGCGAGTCCATGGGGATCCACAGCCAGAGAGTAAGTGTGCAGGGATCCTGAGCAGGGAACCAGGAGGGGCTCTGGGCGCTTTAACTCTATCTGTAATTCCTTAAATTGGGAACAAAACACACACGGGGAGGTGTGTCACATTAGTCTACGTTTTTATGCATCTACAGCATTTCCTAGTATTATGTAAAGCTTCAGATGAGGCCTGGTAAAGCACCGGGGTGCCAAGAACAAGCGCAAAGGGGCTGTCTGGTTGAGTCCTATGTGTGTTACCGGTGACACAGGGTCGATATGGTTGGTCATGCAGCGAGGACATGCGGTGAATTCCCACCGCTCAGCGAGCCCAGCAGCAGAACCAGGGGCTCACCACTCAAGGCAGAACACGAGACGATGCTGACCCTTCACTCAAATTTCAATTTCCAGGCAGCCAAGTGTGAAACTGCTGGACTGGCTGAAGGCGAAAGCACACAGGGGGCCCTGGATGGGGGTGATGGAGGGTTCCAGCCAGGGAACTTGAGAAGGGAAGGGCTGTCTGCGGCCCTGGAGCAGGGCTCTGATCTTGGACCTCGTACACGCATTCTCTGGGGGACCCTGGGCACCACTGGAGGCCACTCTGCCTACTGGATGCTGGGAGCCCCCTTGTGCCCTGGCCGTGACACACCAAATGTCTCCTGGGGGCAGAACCCCCCTGCTCTGCAGCACTGGGAGTTCTGCAGCCTTTCCAAGCGACAAGGCCGGCTCGCCCAGATGGCCTGGATCAGACCAGTAACCAAGGGCGGGGGGTTCCTGCTGCCACAGCAAGACGCTCCTCACCTCCTCCTACCCCGTTCACTTTACTCTCCCACTGAGCGTGTCCCAGCACCGTCCACTTGGGCGGGAACCCATGGGTGCTGAGGGGACAGGTGGAGACGTGGAGGGGTGGGACTCACCGATGAGGGAGTTGAGGGAGGAGTAGGAGCTGACTCGGCGCATCTTGTCGATGGTCTCAAAGGACAGGATGTACTCCTCGTTCTCGGGGCTGCCCAGGGTGCTGCTGGCGCTGCTGCTGGTGCTCAGGTTCCCAGGGGAGAAGGCCACCGAGCCGCCGGCTGGTGGGGCATCGCCACGGGCAGAGCGTCAGTTAGCACACCCACCCCCGCCTCCCCTGGGGCTGGGCTGCTGGGCACGGGGTAGGGGGGTGCTGCGGGGCTCAGGAGCGGCTGTGCCCAGAGGTGCTGCAGGATCATCACTGGCCACCCTGGGGGGTTGACCCACGACTTCTGCTCACGCCCAGGCTAGCAGATGGCAGGAGGGGGCAGGGGCACATCTAATAAAAGGTCCCAGAAGATGACCCACAACCACCCGACTCGAGCACCCATCCTCTGGGGTCTTACATTCTTCTGTCAGACTCAGATTTTGCAAAGATTTGTTCAAGCTTCTAGCCGTGGTGACGGCGCGGATGTTTCCGTAGGAGCTCACGGAGCGCAGTCTGGGGGTGCAGGGGCTGTCCCGCACGGGGGTCAGACTCCCACCCTCTGGTAGGAGAGAAGGAGAGAGAAGAGTTAATGGTGGGCTCAGGTGGGAGGCGGCCAGACGGCAGGTGACAGTGGCTTTTACCTGGATGATGTGACGCTACAACAGGGCCCTTCTGCTCAGCAGGGTCTCTGACACATGTATGTTGGGGTACAAAACTGGACAAGGTCCTGACTGGGGTGAGGGGAGCATGGGAGCAGATGACCATGACCCACGCTTGGCGTTTTGTGAGAGTTCAACTACAGAGGCCCACATGGGTCTCCAAGAACCATACCAGGTGCTCTGGGACTTGCCTGCGGCCGCTGCCCAGGGTAGCACCAGGATGGCCACCTCCTGGCTCAGCCCCCCGCCTTGCCACTCACCAATCCCACCCTGCCCAGGCCCGCCAGCCGTTTCCCTTCCCCGATGTACTAAACGCAGCAATGGTCTCATGGCTGATCACAAGCCCTCTTTCCTGAAGACACAGCTGTCTGAGGGAGGGGGCAGCTCAAGATGATGAAATATAAATTCGGTAAAAAGGACAAATGTGAGACAAGCAGCTGCCTGACGTGACACTGACGTGAGGACTCATCAGGGGAAGAAAGAGAATGTGCCTTCCTATGGCCCCTATGGCAGCACTTTGTACCCTCCAAGATTTCCATGCTTTGATTTCCAAAAAGGGTAAAAAGGAAAGAAAACAGTCAGAGGGTCAGTGTGGCCCCCTTTCCTGCCCTTTCTATTCTGGGAAGATGGGAATTGCAGATATCTGAGTAGCCCTGACTTGACACATGGGCTCAGGACCTAGCAGAACGAGGGGCCTGCTGACAGTCCTGACCAGGGTCCCCTGGGCCAGCGAGCCGCATGGGCTCCACCTCAGTGCCGTACCCCTGGTGGCTGTACCTGTGGTGGCTGGAGAGGGCAGTGGGTAGTTCTTCTCCTCTTCCATGAACTGCAGGGCCACGGTGCAGAAATTGCTTTCGTATTGAACGACAAGGTGACTCAGAGCCACCACCAGTTCCTGCCGGGAGGAGAAAGGACAGCGACACTGACTTGGGGCTGGGAGACAACTCAGAGTAGCAGTGAGATGTACATGTTGGCGCTGAGTGCTTGAGCCACTGTGGGGGGCCGTGGGACAGACAGCACTCGGCGCCAAGACAGGGGCTGCGCCCTCAACGCAGCACTCTTGAGCCCCCGGCGTGAGCAGAAACCTCTGAACAAGCCATGTGGTCAAGATCAGGGCCTCCGAGGGATGCCCCGGACACCCGGCAGAGAGATTGCTGACCACTAGGTGTGAGAGGGGGGCCTTGTAGGGATGCAGGCTGAGGACACCGCAGAGCAGGATGGGGAAGAGCCCTCACGGCTTCCCATGGTCAACACCGTGGAGAGCTACCTGAACCCTGGGCATTAAGGCAGGATACCCCGGACAGTGTAGCACGCTCTTCTACTAAATGTGAAATTTTCAAAGATAGATTACTTTCCAGCCCCCAAAAGGGTAACAGGAAAGTTCTACCTGACTTCAGGCCAGTTGCCTCAGTCCAAGGAGAAGAATACAATTTACCTCTTTTGGGGCAGTTGGTGCTATGACCTGAGTACCTGGAGATCCTAAAAGTCACGGGAAATAAAACTGGATGTCGGTTTGCACTACTTTTCCCATCACTATTCAAATGGTTTCCACAACTTTATTTTACTTTTTAGAAAAATACTTAGCAGAAGACCAAGGTCTGAGAGCCCCTTCTTGTTCCGTGAATCCCCCAGACCCCCAGGGCCAGGAGAGCTGTGCCGAGGTGCTGATAAGCTGGGCTCAGATGGGGCCCCCGGGTCCTCTCTTCGGCTGCCCCCTTCTCTCCTGAGAGGGTCTCTCCCACCTCAGCCTTACGCACTCCTTGGCCTCCCCAGCACATGTGTGGGTTTTACTCCCAAACCTACCTTTTCAGGTCCCATCTCTGAGTTCCAGGCTGGCCCTTCCAACCACTGACCATGTGTGTCCACCAAGTGCTCTCCAAACCCCAACTCGACCTGCCCAGGACCTGCTGCCCACTCCTTTCTGTTCAGCCCTTGCTGGGGACCCTCGGCTTGTGCCAGGAGCAGAAATCTCTGGTGGCTTCAGTTAGACCCTTGAATCATCCTGACCCATCTCCCTCTCTGGCGATCCGGATGCCCACCCAGTGGGTCCTCTAGTCTAACAGGCGCTGAGTAACAGGCTGTCGAGGGACTGCCCGCCGGCCCCTCCCAGCGAAGATGAAGCCTGAGCCGTCTTCAAAAAGCACAGGTTTTCCCTTCACTCTGAACTGGTGAAAGGGCTCAGCTGGACCTGAAGCAGATTCCCAGGTCTCAGACCGTTTGATCCAGGGACAGCTGTGAGGACAGGAGGCTGAGTGCAAGGCCCACATCAAGCAGCCGTGGGTCAAGCCCCTCCTGCTGGGCGGCAGCCATGGGCTCCAGCCCTCGGAGGTCTGCAGGCATGTCTGGCTGGGGCGCAGGCCGGGCACGAGGCTCGAGTTATTCTCAGACCTTGGAAGCAGATCAGCACGGCGACTTGAGCCCCTCCAGCCAGCAGCCTCACTCCCTTTCCCGGCAGAGTGGTCCCGCCATCTCCACACTCCAGCCGCCTGCTCACACTCGGACCAAGCAGGCCTCCCGCTCTGGGCTTTGGCACCTGCTGCCCCCTCGGCCTGGAAAGGCCGATGCCTCGCCCTGGGCTCCCGACTCTCTACCTTCACTCCCGACCTTCCTTCGGAGCAGGTCACCACCTGCCACATCACACCCTGGTCTGCCCTATCTCCAAGTACAAGTTCTGGAGGCCTGGTGACCTAGGGCCTGGCACACTGGCAGCGCTTAATAAGTATCTGCTGAATGAACGAAGCCTCTTCCCTTCAGATACACTATAATTTTTAACAAATGGTTTGATTTTTTAGGTGAGTTGTCGTCAGGATTCAGGGACATTACGCCTGGGCACACACATGGCCCGAGGCGAGTCGGCTAATGCTCCTCTGTGGTCGCCTGGAAGGCTGGACCACACGCGTTCCCAGGTCTTTCCCCAGGGCCATCCCCACTCCACGTTTTCAACAACGAATTACTGGCTAACATTTGTTTTTGGCCCATGGCCATGGAGCATCAAACTCAGCTCCCAGGACGACAGAGCAGCGTTCTGGGGAAGGGAGCACATCTGCTCCGCCTGGACGCCCTCTGGGCTCGCCTGCGGGAGAAGGCGCCCCAGCCCTGGCAGCTCATCCTGCCCCGTCGCCTCCACCTGAGACGTCCTGGGCATCAATGGGGAAACACCCTCTGACGCCATTCATCAGTTTCGGCTGGAGTCAGATGTGTGTTAAGGGAGGAGGATGCCGGGTACTGCTCCTCTGTGTCTGTGGTTACTAAATAAATTAATGTAAACTAGAGATAAAGGATTCAAATGTGTCCCGCTTTCCTTGCTAAGGTAGACGGCACCAAGTAAGCTGCAGACAAGGGTTGCGGGGCTGGACTGGTCAGCCCTTGAGAACGGTGGGGTGACAACAGGATTGGGGGGGGTCACAAACCTGCTTCCCTGGCCTGGCCCTTCTTGATGAGGTGTGGGCAGCTTGCTGACTGGATGGACAGTCTGGATCGTGTACTTCCTGGACAAGCTCAAGTTCAAAATAATTTGGGAGGTTGACATGAATTTACTGACTCTTGATTTTATCAAGTAAACTCCTTAAACAGGTCAGCAAGCAAAAACCTTCCATCTCTGTCATTATGGCCTCCCCCAGGAAAGGATGCTTTCATCGTTCAGGAGTCAACAGAGGCAATTTTTTTTTTTTTTGCGGTACGCGGGCCTCTCACTGTTGTGGCCTCTCCCGTTCTGGAGCACAGGTTCCGGACGCGCAGGCTCAGCGTCCATGGCTCACGGGCCCAGCAGCTCTGTGGCATGTGTGATCTTCCTGGACCAGGGCACGAACCTGTGTCCCCTGCATCGGCAGGCGGACTCTCAACCACTGCGCCACCAGGGAAGCCCAAGGCAATCTTTTTTACATTGAATACATGTGACTTTACGAAACCCTGCCACAATACCCTGACTCTTCTCATTTTGCCACGAGCTGGAGACACCAGCAGTTGGTTACAGCTGGGACTTCTTAAGCCTTAGCTAAGGTCAGCTCGTGGAGTGCAGTGCCCAGGGCCGAGTCCTGTTTCATACCCTCAGGTGCCCTAACGCTGGGTCTCCTGGGCCAGCAGGCTGGGCCTGTATTCCTCAGAGCACCATGTGCCACAACTGTCACCACGTGCTCTGGACAAAGACGGGAAAAGCAAGCTGCCAACAGCATTAGGATTCCGTGAAGAGAAGGAAGGCTCAGCCTCTGAGCTGGTGTCACTCACCCTATTAAAGCCTGGATCCTCTCTCCAACCCAAGGGCCTCAGTCTCCCTGAACCTCCGTGTTGCCCATGTTTCCATGGCAAACATAGCCCCCTTGACTTATTTAACAGACCTGCATTGCTGTCCGTCTCCCCATTAGAGAGTAAAAGCCCTGGAGGCAGTGATGGTCCCGAGGCCTGACACAGGACCTGGGACGTGGCAGACGCTCAGATGTGTTGAGAGAAGAACACGGTTACAGAAGGTGCGCTCCTGCCCGCTCCCAGACTCTCCCCCACTGCCCTCCCGCCAGCTCCACGCTCCAGCGCACACAGGATGGGCAGCCCCGGGCGCACCATGGTCTTTTGTGCTCCTGGACCTCTGCACATGCTCCTGCCTCACTTGCTCTCCCCGTCCCTTACCCATCCCTCACAACCCAGGCACGAGCTCCCCTCCTCCCCCTATGGGGCCAGAGCCCCTGACCTGGGCTGGCCTTTGGGGTGCTGCTCATTTACAAGGGCTTCAGTACAATTCCTGGTTCTGTGCCTGCCTCTCCACCTGGACCCTGTACCTCTCAAAGGCAGGATGCCTGCTGCTCCACGCGCCGAGCCTGGTGTGCAGAGGCAGCTGTGAGCTGAGCCCGAGTGCTGGGCGAGCGAAGCAGGCCTCTTCTCAGCACCCCTGTCTGTGGACGTGCTGACCCCAGGCAAGGCCAACATCAAGTGCCCACAGGAATGACCTGGCTACACCCGAGCATCCCAGTGTCTGCGGAAGGGACAGCCAGTGGATTGGGGCTGGGAACGTCAGGGCACCTGGGACATGCTCGAGAGGGCGGTAGTCCCCGTGTTCCTGATGACCTAGCGACCATTCTGATACTGGAGACTCAGATGGACATTCTTTCTATTTTTATTAACATTCTTTTTAAGTTTTTTTGGGAAAGAACTGAAACACAGCTTTCCTTTCTTTAAAAGGAATCTTAACAGACAATTCAGGATACTACTGATGTGCTGCTTTGGTCACTGACGTCCACATACAGGCAATTTGACTCGGGAAAAAGAAGACTGACTCAAGGAAGCCAGATTCAGACAGATGCTAATGATGAGAACCCAAAATAAAAAAGTAAGGGCTGTGAAAAGGCACCTCCAGGATCATTCCACATTGTTAACATTTCTCTAGATAACCTGGCCTGTTAGCAACTGGGTTCACGGCCCTCTGAGGGAACTCAAGATGAAATGAGTCCTTCCTGGCTAATGTGAACTTGCTCTGACAACGTCCCTGCCACCAAGTCAGTGGGGTCTGCTCTCCAAACAAATACCCTTCAAAACCACACCCGCCTCTGACAAACCCAACCTCCCTTCCCTGGCACAGGGATCTCAGACATGCCGAGAAGCAGCCCGGCACCTCTAGGTGATGAGAGGTGACTCAAGGTCACACACAGAACGACGCTGCCCTCCTGGTCCTAGAACAGTCTCTGCTCCCAGGGCAGGGCTCCAAGGCCACCCCAAAATGCGGCCAGCAGACATTAGGGTTCCCCCCCACGGCCCTTTTTGGCTGGGGGAGGGGGAGGGTTGACCGTTCTGGGCCAACTTTTGACAAGGGTGTGAGATCTTGGACGGAAATTGTGGTACTTCTACATCGAAACAGACAAGTAAAAGTTTCAACTGCAAAGAACTGCTCCATTCATGCGCTGACAAACATGGGGGCAGGGAGGGGAATACACTAAACAAACCTTTCCGTCTGTCTGTGGGTGGCTACTGCTCTTTTGAATCTCCTGATGTGTGTAAGTGTTGCTCCCAGGCAGGAAGGAGCCTATTATACAAGCTGCCAGAAGACGCAGCCTGTTAAATGCCTTTAAATGAAGCAAACACACAAGTATCTGGTGAAGAAACTATTCTGGAGAGAATTAAACAAACATTTAAAGCCTGCTCTCAGCAGGATGCACACCGGTGTGGCGGGGACTGAGTGCTCGCTGCTGTGGTCGGGTCAGGGTCATGGCTCAACCTGGGCGCCAGGGAAGCCCGGCCTGGAGGCGCTCGGTGCTGCCTGGGGGCGGGGGCCACGCACCTTCCGGACCACGGGGCTGCCGTCGTTGATGAGCTGGGCCAGCATCATGGCCACATTGTGGTCGATGGTGGTGGAGTGGTCCGTCCTCTCTGCGGAGTTGCCCACAAATGTGCCGAGGGCAAAGACTGCTGCGCAGCGCACCTGCAGGTGGGACAGGGGGCAGTCACCCAGCGGCCGGCTGTTTGGCTCTAGCCGGGGCCCCTGGAGCCGACCTGATGCAGCCCGGTCTCGTCCACGGTCCTCTTGGCCCAGCTCCACTCGCGTAGACGAGCAGGAGCAGGGAAACAAGAGGTAAGTGGCGGCCCCGCCTAGGGGCCAGGTGACAGGCTGTGCAGGCATCAGAGACCACACCAGGCACCGGGGAACCCACAGAGGGGGACGCAGGGGTCTGGGGCCGGGGCTGGGCCTTTCTGGCTGTGTGGTCTCCAGGCATACCTTGACCTCAGTTAGCCTGAAGTGGCCGTGGGTGTGGACTCACCTCAGGGATGGGGTCGGAGAGAAGGCTGCAGAGCTTCTCGTGAGCGCTGTCCCTCACCCCGCACCACCGGGCCGAGTCAAAGTTCTGCCAGATCCGGCCCAGGCAGATGGCCACCCACTGGCGCAGCAGGGGGTGGGGATCGTTGAGCTGCTCCAGGCAGATGGCGATCAGGTTTCCCTGGAGGCAGGCTTCCTGCGAGAAGGCAGGCAACACACGGCATCACCCTGACCACTGAGGAGGGAGGGGTGCCGGGCTGGACCCCAGCTCCCAGCGTTTCTCAGGGAAATGTTGCTTAATCACATTGCAAGATGGCCTCAATTTTCCTCATTTTTTTTTTTTTTTCTGGCTGTGCTGCACGGCATGTGGGATCTTAGTTCCCGGACCAGGGATCGAACCCGTGCTTCTTGCAGTGGAAGCACAGATTTTTAACCACTGGACCACTGGGGAAGTCTCTCAATTTTCCTCATTTTAAATCCCACCAATATCAATTCACCCTGGCTAAACAAAGGGTCCGGACCCCACTCCTCCCATGGAGCCCCTTGGGTTGGTGTGATCCTGCAACACCCCCTCTTCTGAGGTCACTGTTTCATCAGACATTCAGAACAGTTCTGCTGGCCCCCAAATACTGGAGCTTGGGGCTGTGCCTCTGCAATCCACAGGGAGGCCCTGCAGGGGTGGGGACATGACGTGACACTCACCTGCCCCGTGTTATAGCTGTTAACGATCACAGCCAGAATGAAGGCTGTCATGGTCCTGTGCTCAGCCTGGAAAACAGAAATCACCTGCTAGTTTGCACTTTTTTCATGGTGGAAACTCATCACTCCCAAGCACTAGAGTTATCCTTCCAGAATCTTTATGATTATGCTTGGTGTGTAATTAAAGTAATGGGAGCCAGCTTTATTGTCTTTTGAGTCCACAAAAAGGAAGAGCACTTTTAAGAGGGTCTGACAGTTTTGGGTTGGCCTCTCAGAGGACAGATGGGTCCCTGACGTCTGATGCTGCAGGAGGGGCATGGGCCTCTCTGATTCTGCTCCATCAGAGGCCGCCCTGTCCTGCCCAAGTCTATGGAAGCAAATCACCCTGGTCGTAAAACGACCGACCACAGTCCCTAACTTGGCTTCATTATCCCTTCCTCGTGGTCTTCTAGTGGACGGATCGATTCTCATTTTCTCCTCTCCTCTGTGCCTCTACTGACTCAGAGATCAGTGTTATGTTAACTATTAGTGGTACCTAGTCATTCTTTAGAGAATGAATAAAGTTAGTCATTTCCTGTGTCTCCCTTGGATTCCCAATACTCCTCCTCACGTGTCAGCCCCTCACGTGAGTGACTGTTTTTACTTATTCTTACAGCCGATGCTGATTTAGATACATGACAAGTTTGCAGCTGTCTGCTTTCCGATGCTTCCTGCATCCTACTGTCCCCTGGGCTCCATCTCCTCCTGAAGTGCGGTCCTCCTGGCTGCCTGGGTGGGGTCAGCGCATGGGAAGCCATCGGTCCTGAGATGTGCTGGCTTCGCCCTCTCCCTGACTGACACCGGGGCAGGCACAGGGTCCCGGGGTGACGGTTCCCTCTGTGCTGTGAGGGCCTCTCCTCAGTCTTCCACCCGTTACTCTGGTGACTGCTGTCCAGATCTTTGCAACAGTCTTCCTTTTTGTCCTGGTTACTTTCAAGATTTTTCCTCTTGCCTTTGACATTCTCTACTTTCATTACGATAAATCTTTGTGGGGATTTGTTTTTATTTAACCTTCTCAAGACTAATGGTGCTTTATAAACCTGAAAACTCATTTCTTCCTCAAATCTGGAAAATTCTCCGCTAGACCAGTTGGATCGTGTGTCTCCCCCACCGCCTCACCTGCCCCCACCATCTCCCTCTGGCCTGTGTTGGATGCAGCGAGCCCTCTCAGCCCCTCCGTCACGTCTCCGCTTTGCTTCATCTCACGTGATTTCTCTACGGATTCCTTTACCTGTTGTGTCGATTCTGCTGTTTAATTCATCTACGGAGCTTTAAATGACAGTGACTGTCTTTCATTACAGGTTCTTTTTTCCCCCCCAAATCTGCCTATTTATTAAAAGACTCTAGTTGGTCATTTTTTGAGGAGGAGTAAAAAGGACAGAATACATTGTTCTTTTATAATAGTCACAAAAGTACTTATGAGGAAACATAAGAGTTTATTTTTGGATGTAATTAAAACAAATTGTTTATTCACTAATTTTAAACATACTTATTTGTATTGATTGTCAGTCTTTTTCAGAGAATCCTATTAGTTTCAATTCTTGGGGAGCCAACCCTCTTACATGCCAGCTCTGCTTATGTCCCTTGAACATGGGTTAGGAGCAGGCCAGCGCTCCTGTCATGAGTCTCAGTACCCTGGCTTCGTAGGTGTCCCTGCAGAAAGGTTCAGCCTTTGCCGCTTCCAGGCAGGCCCTGGAGATTTCATGTTCCTCTCTTAGCTGGCGGCTCCCCCCGCAACGGGGGGTTTCTGTTTCTCACGGGGGCCTTTCCTGACTTTCCGTCCAGACGTCGACAGACAGGACCAGCTCTTCTTGTCCTTGTCTGGTGAGTGGGCGGCTCGTCCCACAGGCCCGTGTCCTCCATGCAGACGGGGCTGCACGCGCGTGGAGCGCCAGGGTCACTGTGAGGTCTGCCTGTGAGTCCCACCGTGCCCCTCCTCTGACATCGGTTTTTGGCATTTGGGGATTTCCTTTCCTTTCTTTCACATCTATGTCCTCAAATCTTCAATGTTTTTGTAGTTGAAGTGGGGCCCACTTGTGCTGGCTTCGCTCACCACTTTACTGCATTTTATCAGCTTAGATGTCTTATTTGTTTGATTTGTATCTTACCCTGAAGAACAGGGAAGTGATTATTTCCAACATTTGTATAAAGTCTAAACTTTAACTGCCTATGATAATGTTTAAAAACCACACTTCAGTTAAAACACACAAGTTCTACTTACCTTTCATAACAATCCTGTTTTTGACGTTTTCTGTATTTTGAAAAATGTGTTTGTTTTTTTATTATTGTCATTTAGTTCAGAAAACCAACTAGAGGGTGAATTTACACACAAAAGTTCCTTTACACAACCAAAGCCACCTAAGACTGTGTGAACAAGCTGTTAGACTTAATTAAACATTCTGATAAAAATAAGTTATATTAAGTAATTATTTAGGGTGTCTATTTTGTTCTTTTTACTATGCCAGGAGTTAGAGGTAGGGAACATAGAAATTAATTAAAAAACACTTATAGGAAGTTATTCTATATGCTATTTATGGATTACTAATTTTTAAACAACTTAATACAATAAAATATATTTAAAATTTAAACTTTCAATCTCTTCTTTCCACCTTCCCGCCCCCCTCCCCGGCTTTCCTTCCTGATTGAGAAGGTGTAACAGCCTCCTGTCATGTCCAGAACCTGCACTGGGCAAAGGAACTGCCATATTATGGATGTACAAGTACTCATTGATCTAACTTGGCTGACAGGGTGTGAGGCAGAGTGGATTCTACTTCACTACAAAGATGTGCTCGGAAAATGGACTCACTGTAAACAAAAATACAGCCTGTGTGTCAAGTTTCACTGTAACTCTTTACTCAGGGAAGCAGCTACTGAAATATGATGGGAAGCAAAGGGCACCATCTGAGTGAGGCAGAGCCGGGGTGAAAGCGGACCCCCTCCCGCCACCCTGCCGGCCCCTCTGCGTGGAGTAACCTTCCCCAGAGTCCCCGGGAGACGCGTCACCAGAGCTGGTCCTTACTGGCATGTACGGATCTGCCAAGACCGAAAGGAAGTACTTGTGGCCGTTGTCCTTCACCAGGTCAGCTTGGCACGACTGGGGAGAGAGAGACACAGGAGAAACAGTGAGTGCAATTCTGGGAAGGGACTTCTTTTTCTTCTTGGGATGTGTGAACAAACGAATGTGCAATGAATATTTTATGCCTTAATCATTTTCTCCTCTCAAGTCCAATTTTCATCTGAAAAAATAATTCCGACGGCTGTGTGGAGACACATTTTTCCTTGGCTGTGGGAAAAGGGCTGGCATCTCACACACTCTCAGAAGTGCAGCAGCTCCAAGGCGTTCTCGAAACCATCTTCTGGGTACCTGCTGAATGGGGGCGCCCTGGCTGCTGGATGGCTCCTTTGGAGACCGTCTGCATCCTGCAGCCTCCGCACACGTCCTCCCTCCCGCGTCAGCCTGGGGCCCACGTGCCTCTCCTTGCGCCTTTCAAGCTGGGACGTGCCCTGGATCAATACCCAGAAAAACTGCTTTGTGATTTAGGGTAACGTGTCCACAGGGAGACATTGAATTCCATCAGCTCCCAGCATGCTCCACTCTAGGGGAAAAAAGCCATTCAAGAAGAGAGAACCGGAATTTTAAGATCTGAGTTTCTGAGAATAAAAGGAGAAAGTTATGCACTGCAATACATCTCTACCTCTGCAGGGCACTGCTGGCTCAGGGGCACGCCCTGTGTGAAGCCCTCTCAGGGGCAGGGCGATTTTGCAGACAGAACCTGCTGTTTACTGCAGCCCGGAGCCCTGATCCCCTCTCTCCCACGCTGGCCCACTTCTCAGGGTGCTTTGATAATGAGGTGTTTCTTCCTCACATCAATAAACTAATAAGGTGGCGACTGGACTCAGCTGTTTAAGTGGTAATTGAGCGAGATGGAGGGGGTGGTCAGGAAGCAGGGGCACCAGGGGCTCGGGTTAGCAGGATAATAATCCCCAAGAGCCAGGGAAGCCAATAAAGCATGCAGCTTTCAAGTCGCTCCCATAAGGGATGCCTCACTTTGAATGAAGGTTTTGACAAATGGACTAAAAGGCAACAGCGTGATGCCCTCTGCAGAGACTCGTCCAGAAGGGGCTGGGAGGGAGCACTCATTTGGTGCCTGTAGTGCAGTGCCCGTGTCCAGGGACAAGGCTTAGGCGCCTGCATCTAAGAATGAAGCCAATGTCCTTTGATTTGAAACCAGAGATTCCACAAGTCAAATCCAGGCCCACACATTTACAGCTAAGCTCATAGCACATGTCTCATCATAGAGTAAACGACGTGTCACTAAGTTATATCCTGCTAATTCGGAAGCTGAGGCACCTGTGGGAGTATGTGAAGCTATAACTTTAATACGTCTTCAGTATCAGAAACGGCAATTATCTTGTCCACGTTGAAAGACCTCTGTCTAGACGAGGCTGCCATGCAGGTGGGAACCACAATAATGCTCTCTGGTCCTGTCCATCCTCACTCTCAGGTCTCAGCAGGTGTCCTTTATGAACTGGTTTAGAAGAATCACCCCATCAGCCGTCCCAGCCCTGTCCGCGACCGGGGAGCCAGGGACTTGCAGGGCTCTGACTTCTGAGGATGCTGGGACACAGGCCACCAGGCACCTGCTTGCCCTCTTGACTTGGCCAATTGTCTCCTTATAAGGAAGAGAAAACAGTCCTTGAAACTACAAAGGCCCAGAAATGCAGGCCACAGATGCAGTGCACACACAGGCCAGTGGAAAGCTCCCAGAGAGATGCAGGGCTCTGGCAGCCCAGACTCCTCCACACAGCCGCTTTCCAAGGGTCCCCTCTTGTGTCTGCTTTCCCCCAGATCAAGCTACAGATTTGACATATTAAGGCCGGGGTAGAAAGAGGGGGGAGGCGAGGAAGAGCACGACTATGAAATGGTGTTTCCTAAGCAAGCCCCTCCCCCACTACACACCCAACAGCTCTGATGCTTCTGTCTCAGGGATTTCATGGAATTATATTTTTAACATGGGGAAAAGGGAGGGAGGCAAGGAAGAGAAGAAAAGCAGAAGGGGAAGCAAGCACATAGTTCCTTGTGGCAGCAGCTGAAGATGCAGTTTGCAAGCAGATCCCTCTCAGGAGGGGGCAGAGACCAGGACAAGTCCGACCAGAAACCTTGGCTTCTGCAAGGGTAAGTTCACCGGGGGAGGGCAGGTGCTCCCCCTCGGAATATTCTGGCAAAGGATGCTGTGGGGGAGATCCCACCTTCATTCTCCTTAATGCAGACTATAAAGTCTGTTTCCTGGGGAGTGGGAAGACACAAACTGAGCACAGACCAACAGACCACCAGGCATGACGCATCAAATGAGGCGCAATCGGCAGGACAGTCCTGAGCAGTGTCGCCAGTGGACGCAGCCACTCATGTTCTGATGTGAATATGGAGAAAATCACACAGAGGGAGGGTCCTGTTTCCTGTCCTCGGGTCGCAGAGTTCACTCCTCGGGATGAGGAAAGGATGCCGGAGAGGTAAGCCGGGTTCACACAAGAGACAGCGACACCGGAGTACACCTTGACCCACTGCTACCAGAACATTAGAATCGTCTGGAGACAGATGTAGGACTATGCTGGACTGTTTATACATCCAGAGTTTTAACTACGGCACGTGGCCATAAAACTAGTAGCGCCTGAGAAAATAATCCCAGAGCAGGGATTCTGCTCACTGCTCACAAGAGCTCACTGTCCTTCACAAACCCAAAAGCACAGTCATAGGCAGTTAAAGACGCACGTCCCTCTGCACGCTTCAAAGCCTCGGCACAACGGCCTTCCCACTTGCCAAGTGTAGCAAGATAGTTAAATACATACAGGTTTTCATTTTCCAACAAATGGTTTATTACTTTAAATATTCTCGTCAGATGCTCTTGTGTTGAAGGTAAACTTCAGAATGAATAGACACCGTGAATGCTGAAATAACTGATATCAGTGGGAAAATCACTGGGACACATGAATGCTTTTATGCCTTCCATCTACTTTTCTGTATGTGTTCTAAAATTTGTAAATGCAGGGACTTCCCTGGTGACCCAGAGGTTAGGACTTGGTGCTTTCACTGTCGTGGGCCCGGGTTCAATCCCTGGTCAGGGAACTAAGATACCACAAGCTGCTTGGTGCAGCCAAAACAGAACAAAATTTGTAAATGTATTTCAAGGCTCAAAATCAAAACGCTACAGAAAGGTATAGATTGAGAAGCTTTCGTCCATCCCCTGTCCCTGTAAGGGGTGGCGGAGTCAGTATGATCATATCTTAATGTAGAAAATGTGACATCTGGATACAAAATGAAAATAAATATTAAATTAGATGGGGGTTTTTAAAAAAATCTCTTCCACTGCTATATGTAATCTCTTTACTAGTTTCTTATTTATTCTCCACACATCCAAACTGTGGTTGCCCTTCTATAAAACTTCCGAGACCTGGTCGTGTGGGCTACGGTCTCTGGCTGAGTAGCCCCTGCCCACCTCTCCCAACCCCAAATGGAATCAGCACTGCAGAGCTAGTGAGTCAGCACAGCCTGACAATTAATCACGCGGCCCTTCAGCCTCTGGATTGCCCTCGGTGACGGACTGATGCACCGGGAAGTCCCCTGCAGCCTGAGTCACTGCACCCATTCATCCTGCGAAAGTGTGATCTGTCACCTCCCTGGCAGCACCCAGTCCAATCTGCCTGTGTGGGGCCGAGTGGCCTGCGTGGGGAGGGCAGGTGAAAGCCTCCTGCATCCTCCTTCAGCTTTTCACTTCACTCTTGGCAAGTACAGGCATTTGAACAACTGCCTCCCTCCATCCCTCCTGCCAGCCAGCCAGCCAGACACATACATACCCAGCCGCAACCTGGCCTGTCATCATCATCAATGTGCACGTCTAGCAGGGCCTGGCCTCCTCCCAGGTGGGTGGTCCTGGAGGCTAAACCAGTGTTGGGACAGGCAGACCTGTCTGGACGTGGCAGGGGTGAGGTCTCTGCTTTGCTAGCCCACAGTTTTCCAGGGACCCCAGGAGGGTGGATCTGAACCTCTCTCCAGAGTAAAACCCACTCCCAGCACTTCTGAAAAGCAGCCACCTCATTTAACCAGAATGACGGCTAAGAAGAGGCCATTCTGCACAACAGTTCTATTTTACCAAAAAATGAAAACAACACCCGGAATCACTCAGCACAGCCTTGCTGACTACAGCTTCTGGGTAAACATGGGTCTCTGCAAACTGTTCTCCAACGCTGTGATTTTGTTTTGTGTTCTAAAACCTATAGTTTAGAAATTAAATGGACCATCAATGCAATTAAGTTATTTACATTAAAATGAGGAGGTGGGAAGTGCCCACAGCAAGGCAGACTTTGGGTGGGAGTTTCACAGGAAGCCAGGCCTGGCTGCCACTCAACACTGTGTGACTGACAAGACAGTTCGTGGTGATAGCGAATCAGTCCCTTTGTCCATTTGCAGGTAGTTGCAAGATGGGACAGCTGGACAGTTGGCTCAATAGGGGGCAAACTGAGAGAAGGAATATTAGAAAGTCCCAGAAATGCAAAACAAAACAATTCCAATACTAAGCCTTATAAAATCAGACTCAATGAATAATAAATAAAAGAAATTAAAAGAATGAGATTCATGGGACTTCTCTGGTGGCGCAGTGGTTAAGAATCTGCGCGCCAATGCTAGGGATGCGGGTTCCAGCCCTGGTCTGGGAAGATCCCACATGCCATGGAGCAACTAAACCCGTGTGCCAAAACTATTGAGCCTGCGCCCTAGAGCCTGCGAGCCACAACTACTGAGCTCATGTGCCACAACTACAGAAGCCTGTGCGCCTAGAGCCCGTGCTCCGCAACGAGAGAAGCCACCACAATGAGAAGCCTGAACACCACAAGGAAGAGTAGCCCCTGCTTGCTGAAAAGAGAGAAAGCCCACGCACAGCAACAAAGACCCAATGCAGCCAAAAATAAATAAAAACAAATAAATAAATTTATTAAAAAATGAGATTCAGTTTTTAAACAGATCATGAAGGTGAATAAAGGAACAGTGGTCAACAACAGACATAAAGCAGGTCACGCAAAAAAAAAACAAAAAACAAAAAACTCAGCGCATCACAGTGATGGCACCCCAAAGAGAACAGGATGGAAAGGGGAGAAAGAGGAACTTCCCAGCAGTGTCACCTGACAGACACACCTCAGCCAGGTGACCAAGGGACACCTCAACCAGGTGACCAAGAGCCCAGCCACAGTGAGGAGTCATGTTGAGAGCATGGACCCTGATGCCTGATGGGATGTGATGAGAAGGGCACTTTCCCTCTGTGGTCTCCCTCCCCCAAACCCACAAGCCCAGACTAACAACGAGAAAAACATCAGACAAACCAGCAGAGGGACAGTCTGCACATCCCTGCCCAGGCCTCCTCTAAACCGTCGGGGTCATTCAAATCAGGAAAGTCTGAGAGACCGTCCGGTCAAGAGCAGGCAGAGGAGATGTGATGACTGCCATGTGGGGTCCGAGAGAGGTCCTGGAGCAACAGCAGGGCATGAGGTTAAAACTGAGGAAAGCTGAATAGTGTAGACTTTAGTTAATGACAATGTATCAACGTCGACTCCTTAGTTGTAAAAAATGTACCATGTTTTGCTGTTGTTGTTGTTGTTTTTGTTTTTGCGGTACGTGGGCCTCTCACTGTTGTGGCCTCTCCCGTTGCGGAGCACAGGCTCCGGACGTGCAGGCTCAGCGGCCATGGCTCACGGCCCAGCCGCTCCGCGGCATGTGGGATCTTCCCGGACCGGGGCACGAACCCGTGTCCCCTGCATGGGCAGGTGGACTCTCAACCACTGCGCCACCAGGGAAGCCCTGTTGTTGTTTTTTTAATGGAACAGCTTCTTTTATTTCTTTTTCACAGTGAATCCCAAGTCCTCGGGCTTATCTAAAAATACAGAATTTCAGTGAAAAGTAGACTTTTGGTCCTCCTTTTAAACTGTTAGTCATTAGAAAGGAAGTTACAGTGGAATAATCAAAGGTGAATAATCAAAAAATGGGAATTTCATCGATGAATGGACTGCATATGCCCCGCTGTGGTATGGTATATAGAAGGGCTCTGAGTTTTGAATGAAGATGGGAATTCTTACCCAGATCTGATCACCAGTCAGCAGAGTGAACTTGGGAGAGTTGCTCATCCTTCTCTGATCCATGCTTTCCATCTTCTCCTGGAAATTCCAAGGCTTCTTTACAAATAAGGGACATTTTTGTTGTCCCAGAGAATCCATGGTAGGGGATCGTAGATGATCCCTTCCTTCCTTCCTGCTAGTGTTGGAGGGTCCCCTGGGAGGCAGGGGGCAGCTATGGCTCACTATGGAGACAGGGATACTGGCAGTGGCAGCTCTGGCAACTGCTCATTGGCATGGGCCCTATAGGAGGCCGCCACTTTCTTACCAAGCTGTACCATGTTAATGTAAGGTATTGACAACAGGGGAAACTGGGTGTGGGACATACGGGAACTCTATTTACTATTGTCTTACGTTTTCTGTAAATATAAAATTATGATTAAAAAAATATCTTATTAAAATGAAAACTGTTTAGAACAAGGCATTCAGGACACAAACTCCCAGCACAGGAGGTACGTTTGCCCCGGGTTGTCATAGGACCAGCCCCATGGGCTGCCCTGCCTTCCGTGATTGGACCATTAAGAAAGCAGGTTCCAGGGGCTTCCCTGGTGGCGCAGTGGTTAAGAATCCGCTTGCCAATGCAGGGTACATGGGTTCCAGCCCTGGTCTGGGAAGATCCCACGTGCCGTGGAGCAACTAAGCCTGTGCGCTGCAACTACTGAGCCTGTGCTCTAGAGCCCGCGAGCCACAACTACTGAGCCCATGTGCCACAACTACTGAAGCTCACATGCCTAGAGCCCGTGCTCTGCAACGAGAAGACACCGCGATGAGAAGCCTGCGCACCACAACGAAAGTAATCCCCGCTCGCCGCAACTAGAGAAAGCCCGCGTGCAGCAACAAAGACCCAACACAGCCCAAAATAAATAAATAAACTAATTAATTAAAAAAAAAAGAAAGCACGTTCTGGATAGCAGATCCTCTGGCCCACCTGATCACACTCCAATTTGGGTGATGTGAATCATATTTGGATGGGAGAGGAAGTTAACCCTGCTCACTTTTTCAACTGTGAGCTGGCAGCGGGGTAGGGGGGAAAGGGGGGATACAGGTGCAGGAAGAGAGGCTGTGAACGTCAGAGTCAGTGAGCTGGGATAAAATCACTATGCAGAGAAAACAGCAGAAGTTTTGAGACTGAGAAGGAGAACTAGCACAGATGTGGGGAGGACGGGGGGCGGCTACAGAAATTAAACTCCACTAATCTCTGATCTGCTTTTCACTCACACAACGTGTTCCTTCTTGGGACTGGGATAGCTGGCACACACAGTGAAGCTCTTTGTGTCCCCACATCTGGATGTACTTCCTCTATACCGACACACAATGTTTTTCCAAATTCAGTGACACTGTGCCCTTGGAATCCCCTGGTGGCACTATAAATAAAACTTTATCAGCTGTAACTAGGGAAGGTCTGCCTGAATTACATATTAGCTGTGTCTATGAAAAAACCTCTATTAACTGGAACCTAGCTTATAGAAATCTCTAACCGTCTCCCCTCTCTTTTTTTTATAAATGTATTTATTTAATTTATTTTTCTCTGCGTTGGGTCTTCGTTGCTGCTCGCGGGCTTTCTCTGGTTGCGGCGAGGGGGAGCTACTCTTCATTGCGGTGCGTGGGCTTCTCACCGTGGTGGCTTCCCTCGTTGTGGAGCACGGGCTCTAGGGCGCGGGCTTCAGTAGTTGCGGCATGCAGGCTCAGTAGTTGTGGCTCGTGGGCTCTAGAGTGCAGGCTCAGCATTGGCAGGTGGATTCTTAACAACTGAGCCACCAGGGAAGTCCCTCCCCTCTCTTAATCTTGTTAATTAGCAGAGAAACAAATGATAACAAACAACTTAAGGTATTTATTAAAAGACAACCACCGCCATCCTCCCAGAGTAGGGTAGATTTTGCCACATTCTCTGGACTCTCTCATCTACGTGTAATGTTGCTTTTGATGGCTGATTCCATCACACAACCTGAAGGACAGTTAATAAAAAATATTCTGCTGCATTTGCTTCTCCCTTTCCTTTCCCCTGTATTTTTCTGCACTTTTTGAAAG
Source organism: Grampus griseus (assembly GCF_964374135.1). NCBI lineage: Eukaryota > Metazoa > Chordata > Mammalia > Artiodactyla > Delphinidae > Grampus > Grampus griseus. Next base: position 11,212,066 of record NC_139014.1, on the reverse strand, counting down.
CTGCAGATAGCATGACATTTTGCCTGGAAATTTTCTTAAGAAAAAGGACATTATCTTACATAACCACAAAACCATGATCACACTCAAGAAATTTAACATTGATACAATATTATTATCTGATATTCAGTCCTTATTCAAATTTCTCCCAATTGTTCAAATAATGTCCTTTATAGCCTTTGGTTTTTGATCCAGGATCCAGTCAGAACCTGCCCTTAGTTGTCATGCAACATTAGTCTTAATCTGGAACAAGTTTCCCCAAATTTTTTGGTCTTTCTTGAATTGAAAATCTAGATAGGACAATTACAGTTTTTTTGTGGACTATTCTACAATTTGAATTTTTTAACAGCTCTATTCAGGTATAAGTGATATACAAAACCCTGCACATATTTAAACTATATAATTTGACAATATTGGATGTATGTTTACACCTGTGAAGCCATGCCTACAAGCAAGGTAATTAAGCTATCTCCTGAAAAGTTTCCTTATGCCCTTTGGAATCCTTCCTCCTATTCCACTAATCTGCTTTCTGTGGCTATAGTTTGCATTTTCTAGAATTTTGTTTAAATGGAATAATACAACATGTATCCTTTTACACAGCATAATTATTTGGGGATTAGTTTACCCTTTTTTATTGCTGAGTAGTATTCCATTGTACGGGTAAATCACCATTTGCTTATTCATCCACCTGTTGATGGACATTCAGGCTATGTCCAGTTTTTGGCTGTTACAAATAAATCTGCTATAAACATTCATGTAGCAGTTTTTGTCTGGACCTATGCTTTCATTTCTCTTGGGTGACTATCTATGAGTAAGATGACTGGATTCGATGGTTGAGTATGTATGTTAATCTTTATAAAAAACTGTGAAGAAACCTCCCAGGGTGGTTGTGCCATTTGCATTCCGAACACAATTTATGAGAGTTTCAGTTCCTCCAAATCCCAGCCCACACTTGATACTATCAGTCTTTTTCATTTCAGACATTCTGATAGGTATGTGGTGGTATCTGACTGCGGTTTTAACTTTGTATTTCTCTGGTGATGAATGATGTTCAGCACCTTTTCATGTGCTTATCTGCCATCATACTTCTTTAATGAAGTGTATGTTCAAAGCTTTTGCCCATTTTTTTGGTTTGCGTGTTTCTTTTCATATAGAATTTTGAGAGTGCTTTACATATTCTCATTTCAAGGTTTTAATCAAATTAATGATTCACAAATATTTTCCCATTTTGAATTAATTTTTGTCATGGTACATGGTGTAGATTGCGGTTCACTTTTGCAGATGGATGTCCAATGGCCCCAGCACCACATGTTGAAAAGACTATCTCTAACTCCACTGAGTTGAACTGTCTTTGTAACTTCAAAAATTAGTCGTCCGTATATGTGTGAGTCTATTTCTTGACTTTCTATTCTGTTCCATTGATATTTTGCACATTTTGATGCCACTTCTACAGTCTTAATTGCTGTAGATTTATGATAAGCCTTGAAATCAGGTAGTAGTTGTCCTTTAAATTTTTTTTTTTAAGTTGTTTTGGCTATTCTAGGTCCTTTGCTTTTCCATATGGATTTTAAGATCAGGACCCATGATAATTGAATATCTCTCCATTTATTAGATTTTCTCTAATTTCTCTTACCAATAGTTTGTAGTTTTCAGTGTATGTCTTGCATATCTTTGCCAGAATTTATCCCTAAGTATTTCATATTTTTGATACCATTGTAAATGTTCTTAACAGTTTGTATAAATTGGTTAATAGTGTATATAAATAAGACTCATTTTGGGGTATTGATCTTATAATTTGCAATGTTACTAAGGTCACTTATTAGTTCTAGTATTTGTTTGTTTGTAGATTCAGTCAGATTTTCTACATAGAGAATTGTGCTGTTTGAAAATAAAGACAGTTATACATCTTTCTCTCCAAACTGGATGGTTTTTTTCTTGCCTCATTGAACTACCTAGAACTTCCAGCAAAAATTGGAAGAGAAGTGATGAGGGCAGATGCCCTGGTTTTGCTACTGATCTTAGTGTTCAGACTTTTACCACTAGGTGTGATGTTGGCTGTAGCATTTTTTGTAGATGCTATTCTTCATGCTGATGAAGTTCCCTTATTGGTTTTCTGAGAGGTGTTTTTTTTAAAATCAGGAATAGATTTTAGTTTTTGTCAAATGCTTTCTTTCTGTCTATTGAGATAATAATATGGGTTTTCTTCTGCTAATATGATAAATTACATTGGTTTTTCAATCTTTAAAAACTTTACATTCCTGAAATAAGTCCTTCAAGGTCATGATGTACTATCCTTTTTATATATTGTTGAATTTGATTTGCTAAATTTTGGTTTACAATTTTTGCATCTATCTTCACCAAGGACACTGGTCTGTAGTTTTCTTGTCTGGTTTTTGGTATCAGCGCAAAGCAAGTATCATAGGATGATATGGGAAGATGCTTGTTTCCCATCCGTATATTTCTTCATTAACATTTGGGCAGAATTCACCAGTGAAGCCATCTGGACCTGGAGCTTTCTTTGCAGGAAAGTTTTTAACCACAAATACAATTTTAAAAATTGATACAGTGCTATTCAGATTATATATCTTCTTAAGTGAGCAGCTTGTGTCATTCAAAGAATTAATTTCATCAAAGTTATCAAAAGCTTGGGCATCAAGTTGTCTATAAATTCCCTCACTATCCCTTTAGTGTCTCCAGAACCTTCAGTGATGCCACTTCTCTCATTCCTGATTTGGGGTTTTGTGTCTTCTGTTTCCTTATCAGTCTGAGCAGTTATTGATCTGCTCAAAGAACCAGCCTTTGGTTGAGTGGATTTTCTCTACTGCTTTTCTGTTCTCTTTTGCATTGATCTCCACTGTGATCTTTATTATTTCCTTTCTCCTACCTACTTTGGGTTTAATCTGCTTTTCTTTTACTAACATCTTCAGGTTGAAGCTGAAGTCAGTGATTTGAAACCTTTCTTCTTCTTCTTTTTTAATAGGGGAATTAACATTTATTTATTTATTTGGTTGCACCAGGTCTTAGTTGCGGCAGGCAGGCTCCTTAGTTGTGGCACATGGGCTCCTTAGTTGCAGCATGCTTGCGGGAACTAGTTCCCTGACCGGGGATCGAACCCAGGCCCCCTGCATTGGGAATGTGGAGTCTTAACCACTATGCCACCAGGGAAGTCCCTGAAACCTTTCTTTATTACCTTTACAGGACTATAAGTAATTATAATCTTCCATATTTATCATTTAAAAAATTATGTTCACGAGAAGTTCTTCCCTTGAAAGATTCTGGAATAATTTTTATGACACAGAATTGTGTATTATTCCCTGTGTCTGCCTAAAAGAGTATGTGAAAAATATCAGAAGAAAGATTAGATCTGTCTAAAGTCATATCTGCACAGGACCAAGAAAGGTAGATATTTGATCTTTATGTAATTAATATGATTAGTGAAGATAACCCATATTTTTCCTGGCTATGTATCACTTTGTACCTTGTGTTTTTGCCTAAATGTTGTCTTTCTTCTTTTCTATTGTATGCATTTAGTTCTAGAAGTTTCCCTCTCAGCACTGCTCAGCTGTGTCCCACAGGTTTTGATATGTTATATATTCATTTTTATTCAGTTTAAGGTACTTTTTACTTCCCTTGAGACCTCCTTTTTGAAAAAAATTATTTTAAAAAGTTTTATTTCATTATTTTACATATTAATATAAATATTTATATGATTATAAATATTTATAATTATATACAAATTATACTAAAGTATATAAATATCAATTACGTTATAAAATATACATAAATATTCTCCCAGATTTACTGAGGTATAATTAACAAAAATGTATATATTTAAGGTGTAAAATGTCATGGTTAAAGTATGTATTGTGAAATGATTATCACAATAGAGTTAATACATCCATCACCTCACATAGTTACCTTCTTTTTTCTTAGAGTGAGAAGAGCACTTAAAATCTACTCTCTTACCAACTTTCAAGTATACAATACAGTATTGTTAACTAGTCACCATGCTGTACATTAGATCCCCAGAACTTATTTATCTTATAGCTGGAAGTTTGTCCTCTTTGACCAATATCTTCTCATTTCCCCCACTCCCCAGCCCCTGACAAAAACCATTCTACTCTGTTTCTACGAGTTGACTTTTTTAAGATTCCACAAATGAATGAGATCATACATTTGTCTTTCTCTTGTCTGGCTTATTTCACTTAGCACAATGTCCTCCAGGTTCAACCATGTTGTCATGAATGGCAGGATCTCCCCCTCCTTTTTATGGCTAAATAATATTCCACTGTGTGTGTGTTTGTGTGTGACATTTTCTTTATTCATTCATCTGATGATGGACACTTAGGTTGTTTCCACATCTTGGCTATTGTGAATAATGCTACAACTAACTTGGGTGTGCAGGTTATCTCTTTGAGATACTACCGACTTCATTTCCTTTGGATATACACCCATTAGTGAGATTGCTGGATTGTATGGTAGTTCCATTTTTAAATTTTTGAGAACTTCCATGTTATTTTCCATAGTGGCAGCACCAATTTACATTCATACCAAAAGTGCACAAGCGTTCCACACCCTTATTTTCTCCACACCCTTGCCAGAACTTGTTATCTCTTGTCTTTTTGACAACAGTCATTCTGACAGGTATGAGGTGATACCTCATTGTGGTTTTGATTTTCATTTCCCTGATGATTAGTGATGTTGAGCACTTTTTCATGTGCCCTTTGGCCAGCTGTATGTCTTCTTTGGAAAAATGTCTATTCAGGTCCTTTGACCATTTTTTAATCAGGTTTTTTCTTTTTGAATTGCAAGAGTTCCTTATAGTAGTATATTTTGGATATTAACCCCATATCAGATAGATGTTTGTAAATATTTTCTTCCATTCTGAAGGTTGTTTTTTCATTTTGTTGACTGTTTGTTATGCAGAAGATTTTAGTTTGATGCAGTCCCACTTATTTTATACATACTTATAATTATAAATATGATTTTACATATTTATGCTGCTTATACATTTATTTATATAACATTTATACTTTAATATTGTTTTATTTTATACAATATATTTATATTTATTAAACTTTTATAATTAAAATATTTTAATCATTTATTTAAAAGTATGCAGTTTAGTTTCCAAGTGTTGTTGATTTTCCTATTACCTTTTTTTTTTTTTTTTTTGCGGTACGCGGGCCTCTCACTGTTGTGGCCTCTCCTGTTGTGGAGCACAGGCTCCGGACGCGCAGGCTCAGTGGCCATGGCTCACGGGCCCAGCCGCTCTGCGGCATGTGGGATCTTCCCGGACCGGGGCACGAACCCGTGTCCCCTGCATCGGCAGGCGGACTCTCAACCACTGTGCCACCAGGGAAGCCCTTACCTCTTTTTAAAAAAAAAATTTTTTTTTTTGCCCTATTACCTCTTTTGATTTTGCATTTGATTCCACTGTGGTTGTAGAATATGCTGTGTAAGATTCCAGTTCTTTTAAATGTGTCATGGTTTGTTCTACGACGCAGGATGAGGTCCATCTTGGTGTACGTCCCTGGCATTTGGAAAGAACATGTAGTTTACAGTTGTGTGGAGTTTCGTCCAGCAGGTGGATGGTGTTGTTCAAGTGTCTGAGAGAACCTCCCTGGTTCCCCGTCTACTCGTTCTGTCATTTACTGAGAAGAGAGTGCTGGATTCTCCAGGTGTAATTATGGATTACCTATTTCCCCTTGCAGTTCCACCAGTTCTCATTTTATGTGTTTTGAAATACTGTTACTAGGTGAATAAACATTTAGACTGTTCTATTCTCACGACGGGTAGACTCCTTTAGTGTCAGGAAACACCTCCGTGTCTCTGGTAATATTCTCTGCCCTGAAACCTACTTTGATATATTAACGGGGGCATTGCTGCCTTCTTTTGCTTAGTGGTAGCATGATATGTTTTTACTTTTAATCTATTTGTGTCTTCACACTGAAAGTGCATTTCTTTTAGGCTCATATAATTTGTTCTTTTTTTCTTTTAAATCCAATCTGACACTCTCTGCTTTTTAATTGGGTATTTAGACTATCTACATTGTGATTATTGATATGGTTATGCTTAAACCTATTGCCTTATGTTTGTGGTATTTATCTCATCTATTCTTTGTTCCCTTTCCCTCCTTTTCTTCTTTCTTTTGTGTTGCTTGTATATACTTATGATTTCATGTTATCTCCTTTGTTAGCTAATTGGCTATAGTAAAAAAAATTTTTAGTGATAACTTTAAGGTTTACAGACTACATTTTATCACAGTTCACCTTCAGGTGATATTATATCACTTCAATAAAGTGAAGAGAAACTAACAATAGTATTTCCTCAATTTCTCTCTTCCCAACCTTTTTGTTACTGTTAGCATACATTTTGCTTTTACATATGCTATAGACTCCACAGTACACTGTTATTACTTTTTGTTTAAACAGTCAATTATCTTTTAAAGAGATTTAAATAACAAGGAAAATAAACCCCATACATTTAACAGTGGAGCATTCTTTCCTGGTGCTTTTCACCATATGGTGTTCATGCATGTTTCCTCCAGGTATTATTTTCCTTTGCCCAAAGGGTTTTCTCTAACATTGCTTATACTGTGGATCTATGAGTGATGAATTCTTTCAGTTTTATATGTCTTAAACAGTCTTTATTTTGCCTCCATTTTTTAGAGATATTTTCACTGGGTACAGAATTCTACGTTGATGGTTTTTCTTCCAGGACTTTAAAGATGCAGCCCCACTGTCTTCCTCTGGTCACTGTTTCTGACAAGTGATCTGCTGTCATCCTTATCTTTGCTTCTTTGTTCCTTTTCTTATTGTCTGAGTTTTTTAACTTGCTGTTAAAAAACAGCAACTTGCTTATATTCTGAGTTTTTTAACTTGCTGTTTTTTAAGCAATTTGATTATCAGGTGCCCTGGTGTAGTTTTCTTCATGTTTCTCGTGTTTGGGGTTTGTTGAACTTCCTGGATCTGCGGGTTTATAGTTTTCATCAAATCTGAAAATATCTTAGCCATTATTTCTTCAAATATTTTTTCTGCCATCCCCCGTTAGGGGCCCCCAGTACCCATATATTGGGTCACTTGCAGTTGTCCCACAACTCAAAGATGTTCCTTTAGTTTTATAAAAGTTTCTTTTCTCACTGTGCTTCATTTTGGAGTTTTTATTACTATGTCTTTAAGTTCACTAATTTTTCTTCTGCAACATTTAATCGGTTGTTAATCCCATCTAGTATACTTTTCATGTCACGTATCATAGTTTTCATTTCTAGAAGTTTGAGTTGGGTCCTTTTAATATTTTCCATGTCTCAGTGGAGCTTTTTTATATGGAACAGACTTCTAATGACCATTTTAATGTCCTTGTCTGCTAATTCTAACATCTGTGAGAGTTCAGAAAAAGTTTCAGTGGACTCATTTTCTTTTTCTCCTCATTATGGATCATATTTTCCTCCTTCTTCACATGTCTGGTAATTTTTGCTTGGTAGCAGTAAGTGTAGAGTAACATGGTGTATGGGTGATTTAAAAAGAGATCCTCTGGGACCAGATCTCTTGGAGATTATCAGGGCACTGAGACGACAGGAAAGGGCTTTCCTAATGTGCTGTTATTAGATTTCCTTGTCCCGAGGCACGCCTTCTCTGTACATCAGTGCCCCCACAGTGCACACTGCCCCTTCAGTCAAATGGCACATGATCCTTCTGGGCCTGTAGCTCTTTCTGGAGTTCCCCTCCTTGCTTCCTCCAAGACTGAGCCTACCTTCTCTAAGCCTGAGGTAATTCCTGTGCCTCAATCAGTTTGAAAACAGGGGCCCCCCGCCCACAGACAAAAAGAAAATCCAGGCCCTCCCCACCCCGACCCCGTGACCAAGGAGCACTTAGGCTCCAGGCTGGAGTGCCCCGTGTGCAAGGACGACTACGGGTTGGGCGAGTGCGTGCGGCAGCTGCCCTGAAACCACCTCTTCCACGACAGCTGCATCGTGCCCTGGCTGGACAGCTGCCCCATCTGCCAAAAAAGCCTCACAGGTCAGAACACGGCCACCGACCCCCACCCCCCACCCCCGGGCCTGGCGGTGGTGAGCTTCTCCTCCTCCTTGTCCTCCTCCTTCAGCTCGCCCGGTAATGAGAACCCAGCCAGCAGCTCCTGAGCATCCTGGCCGGCCCCCAGGGCGAGCACTGGGCCGCGGGCCAGGACTGCGGACTCTGCGGCCCCCTGCACCCCTCACGCCCATGGACTGCGGTGCCACTGGGTCTGCCGCGGTGGCGGCTTGGAGGACCTGCCCCTCCCGGCTGCGGAGGGAGCCCGGCCTCCCCAGGGCGGGGCGTCTGACTCCCTTCCCGTTTGTATCCGACCTCACCCTCTACGTGTTCGACGGCGGGAAGGTTTTTATAATTTTAAATTATTACTGCTTTGAAATAAATGGACGTTTGAGCTCAAAAAAAAAAATCAGGTAATTCTCTGAATCCTTTAGGAGCCCCTCACATAATGACACATAGTGTGTGCTCAACATATGCTTGTGGGATAAAGAGGGGGCCCAAGACTCATCCCTTAGCTGGGAGTACAGCCTGAGTGGGGCCCACACCTTCTTAACTCTTGGGGAAGTGCCCTGAGGGTGGGAAGCTCCGCAGCCCAGGGACAGCTGAGTGTGTTCGAGTGCTGGGACGCCTCGCCTCGTCTGTGCCTCTGTGCAGGTTCCTTCATCCCAAGGTGGGCGTCCCTGTCACAAACAACATGCCTTCTGACCCTCATGGTGGCCACATCAAGGACTCACTCTGGGAGCTCTGAGCTTTGCGGGAGGCACATACCATATGAGTACGCGGAGGCCAGATGCCAGGAGGGGAGGGGAGGAACAACTCCTCAGAAACACACGGAACTTTAATCTCTTGGAAACTCAGGCCAGGGTGATCATGAAAAGGAAGGATGAAGTAAATGATGCTGTCTCAATCGGAAATACTAAAAAATGTCTCTCAGTGGGATGATTGCCCTTAAATAAACAGGTGCTACAAGCTGGTTAAGGAACTAATTCAGAGGATGGTCCCAGCGCCTGCACTTACAAGAACATTGCAGGCTAGGACATTTCCAGCTGGGCCCAGGAACAGCTCCTCAAGTGTTATTAAATGTGTAATTCCTCCAGCATCGAGCAGACAGTGAACGCAGGCCCTGAGATGGCCTTAGAGCAGGTGTAATGGAGGAGCACTGCAGCATCTGTGCTGTCGACGAGCTCTCCCATATTGGGCTCCAGAGATAAACAGACCCCTGGAGACAAATGTGACCAAGAGGCAGTTTCAAACCAGATTACGATGATTAACTGCAAATTCCATGAGAATTCAGCAGCAAAGTGCAGTTCTGAAGGGTCATCTACCTTCATGTAAAGAAAAAAAAATTAAAGCAGAAATAGCCACTCCAAAGACTAAATATAAAGACATTCTCTATTTCCAAGTACTAAAAGCTACTAAAAATCCTGATGAGTACAAGAATCACAGTTGGCTGAAGGTGTTGCTACTGTAGCACTGGTGGCCCCGGGGAGCAGGCCTGGGTGGCCGATTGCCACCCCTCATCTCTTAGGGGAAATCTTTTCTGTCCCTCCCCTTCATTGGGCTTCGCGTCATGGTAGTCTCTCCATTTTATGCATCCAGAACCTTTGCACATGGTCCTTAATGGCCAGGTACCAAGAGCAGTGCCAGTGAATTTCTAAACACGTGATACAGATGACAAAGGTATTGAAGTAGAAGAGAAGCAAGGAAGGTTCTGAAATAACTTCCCCAGAAAAGCCCTCTTGTTTATGTAGCTTGGCTTTTCAATTAAATTTGACAAAGGGCAAAGTAGAAATGACCAAAAGGTACAGTTTCCTGAGCCACAAGACCAGGCTTTCCGATCAGCAACAAAAGGCTTTAGTGTAGCAGAGACGGGCTGGGTAGAAATGAGGTTTTACCGCTACTCCCTTCACTCTAAAATTTCCAAAACTGCTTTATACACCGTAGTTCTGATCTCTGTAACCATACTGCAGGCAGTGTTATTACCACAGTTATTACCACTGGAGCAAAGAGGGTCACGTGAATGGGTTCGGGCAGCAGCGTGCAGGACTGATGCATGAAGGCGGTAGGGACAGGACCAGGTGGCCGGATCTGCCTGACGCATTTGTCACCTCCAGGCCCACCGGTGCTAGGGAGTGGAAGCCCTGTGGGTGTGTGAGCTGAAAAGAGCCCCAGGTAGCGGGCGGCCTGCAGGGCTATCTCAATGGCGCAGGGGTCCTGGACAGGAAGGAGGGGCTGACACTCTGAGCTGAGGTCCCCCACTCTCTCCTTTTACCCCTTGCAGAGCAGAGAATGGTCTCTCCCTTTGCATGGTGATGCCCTTGCTTCCTGCCCTCCTTCTCTGTGGCTCTGCTGATCCCCCTTTCCTGTGGGTGGAAAGGGCTCCACTCAGCTCACAGCAAATTGTTACAGGTTTGCTATGGGCTCCTGGGCAGCTCCTTAAATGAGCATTTTCTTATCTGCAGATAATCTACAAAACCACACTTATAGCATGGAGTTGATGCAAGAACTAAGAAAATCTTCACACAAGAGCCCCTGCCACGGGGTGTCACCCAGATACACACATGTGTGCACACGCACATGTACACAGCGAGCGGGTCAAAGTCCAATTAGATGTATGGCTGTTTCTCTGCTGATTCTTTTCTCCCAACTAGAGACCATTTAAGTCACCATTCCTTCAAAACAAGCAAGCAAACCCAACCACTGATGCCAACTCGTCTCCCCACTTACAAACCCCTCAAGCAAGCTGAGGGCCGCACCCTGTCCTTCCTCCCCAGAGCCCCCATTTCTGCCTCCCTCCCCACATACTTCTGAAGCCTGACTGCCAAGTGCAGCAGCCTCTTTGAGGGTCTCTGTCCCGCTCCCAGTGCTCTCCCTTGTTCCGGAGCCTCCTTCTTCATGTTCTGTTATCAGACTTCCCACCCTTCCCCTCTCTGACAACCTCCTTCTACCCTCCCTTCTCTGTCCCCCGAAGAGCAGACCCCGAAGCTCAGCCCTCAGCGCGCTGGGCCTTCGTGTCACATTTCCCCTCGAGGACTTGCCTGCCATCGTCATCGGGTAGACGAGGGCCCTAGTCTCCACCTCCCAGGCCACGAGGCCCCATCACCAATGGTCCCCTGAGCACTCCCCTCACCACGCCTCCCCGCTCGGCGCCCCTTTGTCACTGACACAGCCGGCCCACTCCCCACACAGGTTCAAACTCGAGAACCATTTGTTCTCCACACCTGCCTGGCCCTCCTGTTAGCTGTGCGTCCCCTACCCTGGCCCTTCCTGTCCAGCAGCCCCCACCTTCTGGCCACCCTCACCCCTCCCTCTGGGCATGAATTCCTGCAGCAGAGCCCTCGGTGGCCCCCTGCCACCTGGGTTAACATTATAATCTCCTTTACACTGAGGCACACAAATGCAGCCCTGCCCACAAGATTTCTCGACTTTTTGAAGAGTCACCCTCATGCCAGGCATGTGTGCGGATTCGGCCTCATAGCAGAGGGTTTTGTCCCCAGTAGACAGTGTCGTGGGCAGGGACGGCTGAGCTCTGCAACACCTATGGCCTTCAGCACAGTTCTGAGTACAGGGCCTTGCCTAGGACTTCGAGCAGTGGCCATGTGACTGCAGACCCACAGGCACGAGGACAGGGGTGGGGAGGTGCCTACTGGGAGCAGAGCTGGAGACGTGGTATGGGCTGGGCTGTCATGGCTGAGAAGTGACCGCTAGTGCCGCGGCCTGAGCCTTACAGGTGACAGCCTGGGCCTCCACGGGACTGTTCCCAGGGTCAGGGTTGGGGAGGGAAAACACTGGCTGGAGACAGGAGACTGATGGGGTGAGGTAGGGCCGAGCGTCAAGAAGGAAGCGGGCAGGGTCATTCACCGGCTGGAGGGGTGGTTGTGGGTGAGGAGGGGGCAGAGCACAAGAGACAACAGGTGAGCCAAGGGCCAGCGTGACAGACCAGGACTGGGCCCAGGGGAAGCACAGCCTTTCCTGGGAGGGAGGGAGGCCATGGAGGGCATGAGGCCAGGAGGAGGGAGAATGGACGGTGGGGCCGGGCCCCCCACCCTACTCTCAGCAGCTCTCCTGTGGTGGGGGGGGACAGACATTACTCACACTGTCCACGGCGAGGATCTTGGCCCAGATGAAGACAAGGAGAGGCCGCAGCTCCCTGGCTGAGCTCTGGAGCAGCTTCAGCACGTAGGGGAAAATACCCACAGACAAGGCCTGCGAGAGAGAGCACGTCAGCCCCGCGCCGGAGGGAGCAGAGCGCATGGCGTCCTCAGCACTAACGGAGCTGCATGGGGAAGGGTCGTGCCTCCCTCACCTCCAGTCCTTCTCCTGGAAGCGACCCAGGCCTGCCTGCTTGGGCTGCATGAGCTCACGCAGCTAAGAGACATGCCAGGCCTCCACCTGAGTCTACCTGTGGTGAGCTACATACGGCCTCCCTGCTGGCACCTGGGAGTATAAGAGGGCTAGCAAGGACTGCTCGTGCATTCTTCCTAATTTTTAGGTTTTCCCTCTTCTCCTTCATGTTGAACTATCAATTATGACTCTTGGTTGACAATATACAATTAAAAAATCTTAAATATACATCAATGGAGATAAAATAATATGCTGAACTCCCATGTGCCCATCACTTGGCTTCAACGCCATCAACTGAAAGGGTGCGGCATCCTGGCTGGCCCTACCCACCGTCCTTTCCTGAATGTTCTGAAGCACGTCTTAGGTATCACATTGTGTCATCTGTAAACACTTAAGTGTTTATCTCTAAAAAATAAGGTCTCTTTTATGAAAACATGACCACATACCACTACCACACCTAAAAAAATGAACAATTACAATTATTGTTTTTTTTTTGGCTGCGCTGCACCGCATGTGGGATCTTAGTCCCCTAACCAGGGATCGAACCTGCGCCCCCTGCATTGGAAGCGAAGAGTCTTAACCACTGGACTGCCAGGGAAGTCTCAACAATTATTCTTTAATAACATAAAATATTCAGTTCATGTAAAATTTCTAATTGTTTCATGATTATTAATTTTTCAAATTTTAACTTTCAAACTTTCATTTGCAAATAGAGCCCTGTAAGGTCCAGACCCTGCACCTGGTGGTGGATCTCCTGAATCCCCTTTTATCTCTAGGTCCCTCCTGATCTCTTTCCCTGGTGACTTATGTGTTGAAAAAATGGATCACTTTTGACTATATTTTTGTCAGTGTTTTGAATGGCTGTTTCCATTCTCCTGTGAATAGAATGATAGAAAAGCGTTTCAGAGTTGTGCCTAAAACCACAGTGAAAGGACGGCGAGTGAGGCTTCGCAGGCTTCTCCTAGGAGAACACACGCCGCGGGTGGCCGGGGACTCAGCCCAGAGGCTGCCAGCTTCCTGGCCTGGCAGGGGTGAGCCCCTCCTTAGAGTGTCCCTAAAGGACACTGTCTGTCCTGCAAAGGTGAAGCCTAACAGCGGATGGGAAAGGGCTGCCCAACAATGTGACAATGAAGGTGCAAAAAGCGAGGTCCACGGGAGCTTGCGGGCTTAACGGCCACCCCCACAGTCACCCTTGGCCGCATGGCCAAGGTCCCTTGATTTGTCAGACGGTGACGTGGGGTCTCGTGCCCCCCACTGCGGACACAGGAAGCACGCACCAGGCTCACCGCCCAGGGACCCAGGTCCAGAAATCTTCCCAGCAGGTCCAGGGCTCTCAGCCGGTGCACTTGGCTCAGCAGCACCTGGAAGGGAGAAGAGGCGGTGTCACCGCAACACCCCTTGCCCCGCAACACGGAGCCAGGATGAGCATCCCCAGGGGCTGTTCTCCCAGGTCAGCAGGTGCCCCTTTCTCTATGGCTCATGCTTTACACAGGCTGGGAATGCTCCATTTCTTCATGAACAGGTAAACTATGTGTACGCTGTAGGAACTAATAGAACAGACACTTTATAACCTCATTTAAGAAAATATCCACTGATGACACTGGTCTATCCACTTCCAGACACTGTTCTCTATGTACAACGTCCCGTTTGTTCTAAATTCGATAAGATACTATTGTGTTTCTCATCTCCTTTCTGACTAAATGATACACCCTCACTCTCACTCCACATAGCTAGATACGTCTGACCATTATGGCTGCCAACGGCAGCACTGAACTTTTCTGTAAATGTGCATAATTCATTTAAACAATCTCCCCATTGCTAGATACTTAAATTATTATCAAATTTTTGCTATTGTAAACAATGCTGTGATAAAAATTCTACCAGGTAGATCTCTGCACATTTACGTTTTTTTCCCCTTCCCCTAGGATAAACTTGAGAAGTAAAATTACAGGGTCAGAGCATACACACTTATATCACCAGATTGCCCTCCAGCTGAACCAACTTGCCCACCAAGCCTTGGCTGAATACCGGGCACCAGGACATGTTTGCTCTGGTGCTCACGGGCTACTTGGCCTTGGGAAAATAACTTCTCTGAACCTTAATTTCCTAATTCATAACACAAGACCCACCCACAAGAGTTCTATTAAATATCAAATTAAAAGCTACCAGCAAAATATTAGCCCACGTTACACTATTATTTCCCAACATGATAGGTAATAATAAAATGCTCTTTTAATCTGAATTTCTTTGATTACAAGTGAGGTTAAATATTTTTTCATAGGTTAATAGGCTATTTCTCTAGTAAACTGGCCATGCATGTCCTTATTTTCCTACTTAAATGTCTGGCTTTTTCTTTTTGATATGAAAGGATTCTTTGTAAATTAAAAACAGCGACCTCTGCCACGTATTTTTTTCTTTCTTCCTGTGTTATATCAAAGCTTTAAACTTTAATGGAGTCATTTATATTGAGTTTTCCCTCACGATGTTTACCCAGAGGTCACATGAACAGAGCACTTACTGTGTGCGGGTGCGGTGCTGGGTGCAACTGGGAACAGCAGGGCCCCTCCCATCACCACCTGGCCCAGACACAGACATTCCGCAGCCACACTGCAATAACCATCAAACAGACAACTGGGGGCCACTCCCTACCTGGGGGTCTGAAAGCTCTCCCTCCCAGTGGGTGACATGTGGGGTTCCTAGGTTCCAGGCAGAGGGGCTGGGAAAGTGTGGGCCTTCCCCAAGGAAGGGCAGGTGGCCAGTCTAATGGGGGAGGCTCCAGAACCAGCCAGACCTGCAGACCAAGCTAAGGGCTTCAGCTTTTCCTAAGAAGAGCAGCAGAGGGACCCATCCAATGTGCTTGCTGAGGGCAATAGGCTGGCAGGAAGATGGATGGAGGGGTGGGATGGGTGGACTTGACCGTGGCCATGACCGATGGGGAGAAACAGACTCCAAGACAGCTGGCGGGCATGACTGACAAAGCCTGCTGGAGGAGGGGGAATAGGGGTCAGGGAAAGGAGCCGCTGAAAGAGAAGATTTGGAATGAGGCAAGAGGAAAGAACAGATGGACGGACCAGCCAGCCTGGGGTGGTCTGCAAGGGAGAAGCTGGGTAGAGAGACCAGCGAGGGAGGTGGGAGAGAAGGCGGGGAGGTTTTAACTGTGTACCTGCTCCCGGGAGGTGAGGATCAGTAGTGGGACTCGTGAAGAGGACCCTCTGGCTGCAGGGATGTGGACCGTGGTGTTGGGACTGAACAGGGGTGAGGAAATGGCGCAGCCAGAGCAGTGGTTCAAGGGGCTACCCTCTGAGGGGTGAATACGGGTTGGCGGGAGGAGGGTGGGGAGCAGGGAGGGTCAGCAGGTGGGGGACAGAGGAGGTGGCAGGAGATGCTGGAGGGAGTGGAAAGTGGGGAGGGTCCCGGCAGCACGAGGCTCCTGAGGAGGGGTTCCCGGGTGGAGGGGGGAGGCTGGGGAGCTTCCCCAGGTGGACGCGCGGCCCATGGCTGCAGAGGAGGCGAGAGCGTGTGTTCCCAGCCTGCGGACAGCCCAGGGGTCAGGGAAGCGGAGGTGGCTGGGTTCAGCTGCTGGAATGTCATTTCCCACTGGTTTGGAGCCTGTTTCCACATCGCTATTTCGAGACGGATGATCGAGTGGTTCATTTTATGTTTGGAGAAGTTGAGGTTCTCCAAACAAGAAGCTGGGAGAGGTTATGTGGGGCTGCTCACAGGGGCCTATCTGAACGGGCACTGATCCCTTTCCCATGTTTAACTCATGGGTTATCTCATGCCACTGCAGCGGAAAGACAGATCTGGAGGGCAAGGTTAGATGGCTGAAAGGCATGGGCTTTGGAGTCAAGCTGACGTGACTATCTCACTTCCTCACAGTGTGGCTTAAATCACAACCTCTGGACACTTCAGTTTCCTCATCAAGAAGAGGAGAGATAACATGTGACTTGGGCTTATTTTCAGAATCAAATGAGATGCAGCCTGTCTGGTACAACGCGGTCTGGTATGAGGGGTGTGATGAATGTTAGTCTCGGTGTCAGCATCCAGCTACAGGATGTCTCCATCTCTCAGAAGCGATTTGATTGACTATTTATTTATTTATTGCCGTGCTGTGTGGCTTGTGAGATCTTAGTTCCACCACCAGGGATTGAACCTGGGCCCTGGCAGTGAAAGCGCCAAGTCCTAACCACTGGACCACCAAGGAATTCCCTATTTTTTAGACATCTTTATTGGGGTATAATTGCTTTACAATGGTGTGTTAGTTTCTGCTTTATAACAAAGTGAATCAGTTATACAGATACATAGGTTCCCATATCTCTTCCCTCTTGCGTCTCCCTCCCTCCCACCCTCCCTATCCCACCCCTCTAGGTGGTCACAAGCCACCAAGCTGATCTCCCTGTGCTATGCGGCTGCGTCCCACTAGCTATCGATTTTACGTTTGGTAGTGTATATATGTCCATGCCACTGTCTCACTTTGTCACAGCTTCCCTTTCCCCCTCCCCATATCCTCAAGTCCATTCTGTAGTAGGTCTGTGTCTTTATTCCCGTCTTACCCCTAGGTTCTTCTTGACCTTTTTTTTTTTTTCCCTTAGATTCCATATATATGTGTTAGCATACGGTATTTGTTTTTCCCTATTTGTTTTTAAAGAAAACGGAACTGCCGGAGGTTCAAGTCTCTAGAGATCCAGGGCGAGCAGAACCTTCCATTTACTAGGTTTGTGAAAGCAGGTGTAATTCCTCAAAAATCAAAGACATCAAACACATCTAACACTTTTAAAGATTCTATTTACTGATTCCCTTTGTTATTTAAAACACTGTCAACGTGAATAAAGCTCTGTGTTTTCAAGTAAATAGCAGAGCACTTTGCAGTGGAAGAAATGGCAACTTGGGCCAAGAAACCTAACCACGCGTAGTTCGCATTGTTTGTTTCTCATGTGCACTGACCAGCAGTAAGAGGTCTCCATTACAACGTTATTTACAGATGGCAAAAGTAAAAGGGAAACCATCACCATCACTACTGCAATGCGATCTTTCCTGACTCTGTTGTCCGTGTTGACGAAACACACATTAAAGCATCAACAGACAGCCCACTTGTCTCAGAGACTCAAGACCCTCAGCAATGCAGGGTTTTGTGCTGTGGGTATTGATGTTTCACTGGAAAATAAACAGCATCAATAACAAGTCCTAGGGAAAATGTCAAGTACTGGTTTTTCTAAACGTTACTGCTTCCTGTGATTCCTTCTGTTGATTTACATTTTAAAAATATTGAGGCCCAACATAAATTAAAATTACTTTTTTAAAAAAGGACTGGCTTTTGTTTGTTTGTATTTGTACTTAAAAAAAAAAAAAATTCCTGTTTCAGTGTGCCTCAGGCCCCGGGGAAATTACAGAGATAAACGTTGGTGAACTAAATGAGTTACTGGGATTTCTTTCTGTCTGTGGCAACCCAAACTGAAGATTAATAATGGAGATACAAATACCCAAACTAAAACAGAGCTGCTAGGGCAACAACCTTTCATTTGCTTTGTGCACAAAAACGCACTCAGGCTTCTGCGCTGAGACTGCTGGATAGAGCCGCTTCTTAAAAACCAGATTCTCAAGCTCCAGTCCTGGCCTGGTGGACCCAGGAATCTGATGATCAGAGATGCTGGAGCCACCGATGAATATAATATGTGTAATAATAACATCCCAGTTATTATCCTGATGCCATCTAATAATAATCCTGTACTTTCAGACCAAAAATTCTATTTGTAAATAAAATGATGGCATGAAAGCAAACAGGGTTTCCTAATGAAATGCCCACACTGACTTGTAGTATCTGTATAAAGGTACTAACATGGAATCCTGTAAAATTTCTCTCTTCCCTCTCTTTTTCCACAACATTGATTCCTCCTTCTCTGCCTGGGGCTTCTTTGCACATGGGCCACTGAGGGAGTGCAGACAGTAATGCTGAGTCCAGGCAGGGCCACCAGACCAGGAGACCACGGGGCCAGGCCTTGCAGTGTGGCAGGGCTCAAGAATCTTCCTTCCCGTCCTTTCTGTTGATTTGTATTTTTAAAAGGTGAAAAAGGACATCAGGACTGGTCAGGAAAAGCGTACGTTCACGCTTACATCTACACGAGAGGCTGCAGATCAGCCCGAGGAGACAGTTCATTTTACCCCAATGATCCTCAGTTAATGCCTCTGAGTTTTCGGAGGGAGAAAACGCTCTCTGGCAGTGGAAAAAGTAGCAGGGATTGGAAAAGCTGTGACGTCTCTGTATTAAAATTCTTTTTCCCTTCAGCAACACTTCCTGACTCACCAAGGCACTGGGGATAATTTATGGATAATGGGGCCCAGGTTCTGGTAAAATAACTGAATTAATGAGAAAGAAGCCAACACCGCAGGCTACCCCAAATGAAGCAAGCTCTCCTTTGCATTGTGTTGGGTTTTCTTGTTAAGTACAGGTTCCTGTACTGATCCAGGTGGGACACAGCCCAGACAGATCCCCCATCAGAATGATGAGGAACCTATGGTTTCGTTCGTCTGAAAGATCGCACAGAAGATGCCCCTTTCTTTTCTTTCAGAGTCATTCCCTCATTTTGGCATCAGGAAGTTGGGTCTTCTCTTTCCCTGAGGGCGTGTGGGACATTAAAGAAAAAGTCAATAGGAGGCCATTTACAACAGGATTGTTTGCCAGGCAGGATTCAGTGCTGGGCATTGTGCCCCTGCTTGGAAAGGACCAATTTTATCTATCACATTATTGAAATAATAGGAAGGTCAGTGGAGGCTGGCCACAGTCTCCTCTCATGAAAATTCGGATGACCCTAGGAGCTGGGGAGCACAGCAACCAACCGGTTACTGCTGTCCCATAGCCCCGTCAGCCTTCCACTCGCTGCATGAGAACTCGTGGGCTCCTGCCAAATGGCGAGTTTTCTTTGTTGTGTTATCGTTGCTTTTCATTTTGTTTTGTTTTGAAAATTTGTTTATTGCTCACCTTGCAAACTCAAGATAGTCAAACTAATCTAGAAACACACATGAGGAATACTAATAATTTCTGCATTCTTTTCACAATGTCAGAAAATAAGCAGTCATAAGACAGAAAAAGCACCAAAATATCTCCAGGGAAGGATCCTGACCAACACCCTGTGCCCACGTAATTATCAAGCCACGAGGACAAGGCTGTGTGGTGGCATTTCCACAACTGCACAAACTGCTCTCACTGCTCTGCTGCCTGGGTCCCGGCACACAGTCCTGAGCCAGATGAGACCTCAGTTCTGTCGTAGGCACCTTCCCAGCCCACCATGCGGTCAGCACAGAGCAGGAGAGCAGACCATGCAGGGAGGGGGCCCGCCACGCTCCAGGTGGGACAGGGATCAGCCATTCACCTATTTTTCAAACTGTCCTTGGCGGCGGGAGCCGCTCAGAGAGCGCGTTGGGCCCAGTGAAGATGAATGGTACTTCTGCGAGACGTGGTCAGCAGCATGGTGAGAAAGTGGGGCCCTCCTGGGGGGAGGCAAGGCCTCGTCCTCAGGCAGGTGAGGCAAAGCAACCTAATCAGCTTTCTGAGGGGAAGGTGATGGTCTTCCCAGCCAGCTCTCAGAATTTAAGACCCCACTTCCTAACTGGACATGCAGCCCCTCCTGCTGCGGGCACGGCCCTTCCCACAACCGTCCACAGTTCTCACCCAAGTCCAACTGCCTCATCCCCACTGCACACAATCTCTTCCAGGGCCTAAAGTGAATTATTAGGCCTTGGTGTCTACACTGACAGTGGTTTTACATCTCATTTGACACTGTCTCAGAGCAAAACAGCTTTGCTTATGTCATGACCTGGTCCCTACACCTGCCCCATAAATATACATTAACTGAAACAAAAGTTCTGTGAAAACTTCCTAAACTTCCTGCCTGTGACGAAGTTTGGTATTTTGCCATCTCATTACCCAAAACTTAGCTGGGTGAGACCCACAGAACTGATCTCCCAAACCACTCGTGGGGCACCAGGTGCCGCGTGAACACTGACACAGGCCACACGGGTGACTGCGCTTGACGGCACAGCCAGAGAGTGCAACAGCCCACAGCTACCGCGGGGCACAGCCCCCTGGAAGTGAGCAACCCACAGGTGCCGGGAGCGGAGCCACGACCTACGTGTGTAATTTGCTCAGGCTCTCCCATTTTCTCTGCAGTTGATTTGCATCTCATGTCCTTCCAAAGAGAAGGGGCACTGATGCCAGAGCCGTGCTGGAACGGAGCTTGCTGGCAGCAGCAATGGGGGGAGAGGGGAGGGCAGCTGACGACAGCCCAGATCAGTGTTTAATTGGGGGGGGGAGAGGCTTCAGTGACTTCACCAGGCGAGCCCAGGAGACAAGGAGGCATTAACTCCAAAGCAGGAGGGCTGTCACACACCAGCACACTCAGCCCCAATAAACTAGTTCCCTCCTGGGCGGCTGCGGGGTTTTCTAGCTCCTTCATCAATCTGGCTCACCTGGAGACACTCACCTGTAAGACAATGGGAAGCTGCTCAGGTGGGTTCCTGTTCTCCACGCCCATCGTGAGCCACACCTGGAAGGCGGTCAGCTGCTCAGCAAAGAAGGGGCTGTGCTGTGGGACGAGCAGAGGGTTAGTCAGGGGCTCTCCTTCTTCACCCGGCTCTGCCTTTATACGCCACCCCCACCATCGATTCAGCCGTGTGTCTTTGTGAAGCCCTGACTCCACTCGGCCACCACCATCCAGGCGAGGGGACACAGGGCTGGGCCATACCAGAGGAGGTGGTGAGACATGGTCAGACCAGGACGTTTCATACGGCAGAGCCAGAGGCTGCAAGGACAGACTGGGTGTGGGTAAGAGAGGGTTGCAGTAAGGTTAATGCCGGGGCTTGGGCCTAAACACCCGGAAGCGGGGTCCCAAGACCTGAGG
Organism: Grampus griseus; assembly: GCF_964374135.1. Lineage (NCBI taxonomy): Eukaryota > Metazoa > Chordata > Mammalia > Artiodactyla > Delphinidae > Grampus > Grampus griseus. The sequence continues at coordinate 11,190,801 of NC_139014.1, read as the reverse complement.
CAGGAAGACTGAAAGAGGAGCACGTTTGGGAGGAGCACGTGGGGAACTCAGCTTGGACACACTGAGTTTAAGGTGCCTACTGGACACCCGACCGAGACATCTGGGGGATGATGGCCCACGTGAGCCCGCAGTCCAGGAGATGGGTCTGGGCTGGAGAGACAGATCTAGTTTAAAGTTAAGTGAGAAACAGAGGGGACCCTGGGCTGAGCCCTGGAGCCCCCCAAGAGTGAGAGGCCAAGGAGATGGAGACACAAGGGTAAGGCCAGCAGAGGGGGATCAGGAGTGGGTGGTGGCCAGGTTGCCAGGGAGGAGTGTTTTAGGGGGAGGACATGGTCGGCACCTTCCATGACTGTACAGCGTCAGGCAGGACCAAGGTCCAGAGCAGATGGTGACAAGGAGGGCCCTGGAGACCATTAAGGATGTAACAGGAGGGCCCTGGTAGTGGGCAGAAGCACAACCGGACTGGGTTCAAACAGAAGAAAAGATGATTCAGAGGCTCAAGAATAGACAGTTCTTTGCAGGAATCTGGCTGCAAAGGGGAAGGAGAGACATGGGGAGGTGGGGGCGGGAAAGTGGATGGGGTCACGTGACTAGGAATTTCTTTTTAAAGGTGGGAGAATAAGGGCGTATTTGTAAGGGGGGAAACTGCTGATGAAGGAGGGAGGTGCTGGGCTAGGGCCTTGGCGAGTGGACGCCTGGCGCACAGGTTGGGGGTAGCACTGCTGGGAGCAGGAGATGCAACACAGCTGGGCCAGGATGCAGGACAAAGGCCAATGTGGCGGGACTTACAGAGGATCCCTCTATCGCTCCTGTCTCTCAGCGAGGTGGGAAAAGGAGGTGCTGTGGATGGAGGGAAGAGCGAGCGGAGAGGCGACGGGAAGGAAGGAGATGCGTCCGGGCAGCCTGCCAGGCAGCGTTTAAGGCACCTGGAGGGTCGTGACCACAGCAGGTCACAGTGGGCTTCCCCAGCTTGGCAGTGGGGGTGCGGAGGGTGGCTTGTCCTTGCGCAGGCACTGCGGAGGGGATGCCTTTAGTGGAGATGACGAGGACGAGGGAAACTGCAGAAGTAGCGGCTCAGGTAGGAGGGGGCCCAGGCTGTCAGAAGGAGGTCCGGGAACTGAGAGACCAAGCAGTAGGACTGCTGGGTTTCCTGTCTTACATAGGCATTTCCACTTAATACCCAGCTCTGCTGTCCCTGAGCTCCAGACAGAAAGAATTCCAAATCTCTGCCTCCAGCCCACTCCTCTCTGTCCCACTCTGTCTCCCCAGGGGGAAAGCGGGTGTTTGTGTAAGGAAGGGTGGGTGGGAAGGCAGGGATGCGGGCTGCAACCCCAGGTTCCTGCACGTGTGGAAGTGTGCGCATAGAGGACTTCAAACCGTGGGCACGGCTCCAGCAGAGCTGTGAGCCAGACCAGGTGTGTTCCCACCACACCCTCCACAGAGGGGCCTGGTGGTCAGAGCCATGGTGCGTGCCCTTGTAAAGAAGTCAGTGTTGCATGAGAATTCGGCAGAGGACTTTCACACTTAGGAATGCGTGTTCTTGCAAAGTCAGTGTACGTGAAGTTAATCAAATTTGGAGGGCAACTTGGGGATTGGGATGGAGCCCCCAAAGTGATTTTCCTGTTTTTAAGTGTGAGTTATTCACAAATTGGTTTAAAAACAATAATCTTGTTAAATGCTCCCTCCCCAGCTGTACTGAGTGAGGGGGACCTTCAGTCTGGGAGGGGAAGTCGGGAAACTCAGATAATTCCACCTCCCCCCATTTCCTTCACTTAGTTTTGCCTTATGGATGCAAACACGCTGCTCATTGCTGAAGAAGCCGCTCAGTCCCGAATGACAAACATTCCTGATCTTTTCACCTAAAGCTGACAAAGAGGGAAAAGCCTTTGCCCATCGAAGTATGCTGTGAGGTTTGTCATGCTTCTTAAAGCCACGGGGAAGATGACAGATCAGATCAGCACCCCACCATAAGTGTGGTTCAGCATTTTAAGTAACACTTCACAGAACAGCTCAAGAGTTGCCCCATGAGTGCCTGAGATTATTCACAGAGTTGATGTTTTGGGCCAAATCTTCATGATTACCTCCCGGAAATACCGTGTAGATTCTTGGGGGGGAAGAAGCAGAACCCAGGATGAGTGTTCTGGAGGAGAGCTCACAGATCGTGGGCAGAGGCTCTGAGTCATGTGGCCATGTGGCCTGGGCCTCCTGGGACGATTCTGATGCCAGGTGGTCAACCCTGTGGTTAGCCCATGTGTCAGACGGGCTGGGGGGTCTGAAAACAGGCGCCAAGCGCGAAGGACTAAGAGCAGAAAGGCCAGCTCTGAGCACAAAGAGCCACGCCTGACCCTGGGGCCAATCCACCGTGACTTGTGAGGTCACTGTGGGGAGGGAGGAGAGCTAGTTCATCTCAACACACTCCTACTCTTCTCACCTGCCATCCCCAGTCCAAACACACTTATGTTGGCTGTTTCACAGTAAGTGAAGATTTCTTAAACGGATACCAAAAGCCCTAACCATAAAAGAAAAAACATTGGTAAACTGGATATGGTAAAACAAGAAACTTTTGTTCATCAAGTAAAAACATTAAAAAAGTGAAAATCAAGTCTGCAGAATGAAGATATTCACAATGTGTGACAAAGGATTTGTATTCAGAGTATAAATAGAACCACTACAAATCGATAAGAAACATAACGCAAAAGAAGAAGGATCACATGGCTTGAACAGGCAATTTATAAAAGAGGATATTCAAAAAGCCAATAAAAACACGAAACAGGGCTCAACTCTATTAACCATCGGGGAAATACAAGATAAATCTCAATGAATACCTTTACATAATGAACCAGAATAGCCAAAATGAAAAAACAAAAGGTGGAAAACATCCAGTATTGATGAGGACATGGGACAACTAAAACTCTCATACATCGTGGGAAGGACTGGAAATTGACTCACAGCCACTTTGGAAAACTGTCCGGCAGTTTGTACTGAAACTGAAAATATGCACACCTGGTGACCAGAAATCCCACTCCTCGTGTGCACACCTGACATTAACACACCAGAGCACGAGGAATTCGCGGTACCTGGCCACACCCACCCACTCGCCTCAAGCACAAAATTTAAGGGGGCACCAAAAAACACAGTAATTCAGATTAAAAAAACCTTAATGCAATACTTAAGAAAATAAAAATTAATATAAAAATCTATAATGAACAAAATATCAAAATTTCATAGAAAGCCAGGTCCAGCATGACTGATTTCTCCTTCTGTCTCAGGCTCCAGCGTCTCGGCTGGGCAGTGGCCAGCACAGTTCGTGAGGTCCATGGGATAGACCATGACCTTTGGGGTTTCCACACTGTGATAGGAGTGAGCTGCAAGTGAATGGAGCAAACTTGGCATTGAGTGGAGGCAGCCAGACACAAGGATTCTATTTACCCAAGTACCAACCCCTCAGGGCAGCACACACCCTGGCGGAGGTGGTGGCCAGAGCAGGAGGGGCATCGGGGGACCGCTGATGTTCTAAGTGGGTGCTGGTTACGCGAGTGTGCTCAACTTGTAAATTCACCAAGCTGCACGTTACGATGCCTGCAATCTTCTATGTGTATGTTATGCTTCCAAAAGAATGAAAACTAAATAAAACAGCTAGCGTGTGGCCTCCACCAGGTATCCCTCCCAGTGACAATTTGGTGAGATTATTCCCAGAGGCAGAATCCTGAATCTAGTAGATGAGAAATGAAGCTGAAGACGCTTGAAAGGAGGCCTGGCACTGGAGGGAGGGATGAGGACAGAACCGTGGGGCTTTATCTGAGAGGTGTGCAGCTCTGACCCCTTGACGGTACAAAGGAAAACCAGGCACACAGCACAAAAAAGCATGAGTTGAACGAGGTTCCCGAACACATGTTTGTGGTGACAGGCCCTGTCCCTGTGGAGGTGGAGCGTGTGAGGAGCTGGAGGCCAGGACTGTTCCCCACGGAGACTTGTCCCTGCCTCAGGGTTTAGGGTCTCCCAGGCAATGCCAAACATATAGGCGAGAGCCAAGTGAAGGCCCTGCCGGCGCCCACTTCAGGGTTCAAGACGCAAGGCTGGCTTCGACTCCCTTGTAAGTGCGTTAAAGGAAAGGTGGGTGGAGAGCGGCGAGCTGCTGGAGCAGGCACCGCAAGTGCTGGTGGAGAACCCAGCAGTGGGCACACGGGTGCTCGATGCAGAGTTCTTCCAACTTTGCTGTAGGTTTGAAAATGTTCATAATAAAATGGGAAAAAAATTCAAGCAATGAAGGAGGAAAGATAAGATAGAGAGGGAGGGCCTCATAGCCCAGTTACCCCAGTCTCGGGGGGAATCGAAATCACCTGAGTTAACACACATGCATACAACCCTCCCCCTCCGTCACAGACATACACGCACGTATACACATGTACACGGACACACACCCCACAGAGAACACACACACTCATACCCCATAGATATACGCAGGCACACAAATATATATGCACATACACCCCCCACAGAAATACATATGTGTACACACACACACACACACACACGCACCCAGGCCCCTGACTCAGTAAGGTTGAAAGCTTCCCTTTCAATCTTACTGATGTGATGTGCACTGAAAGTTAAAAACCTCTGCAGTGAGACGTGGGTGCCTCTGGCTGCAGTCAGGCTTTGTGAATACACCAAGGGCCAGGAACCCTTGTGTCCAGCATGTACCACGTACCAGGCTCTGTCCTCCAGTCCTCATGTGCTCCTTGAATTGGATACAACTATAGTTCCCGTTTTAAAACAAGGAAACTGAGGCACCGGGGGGCTAAGCTGCCCACTGTGGTCTCTCCAATGGCGCCCAGAGACGACGGTGTGGGGAGAAAAGGCCAGTGACTCCGATCTCCAAGCCCCACCCTCCAACCCGTCCCCTCAGTGGACAGCTTGGAGCCACCTGCTTCCTCCTGGCTCCCCCCACCACTCCCCCAGTCCTGAACACCTGCCCGGTCCCTTGGAGGGTCAGATGGGGGATCTAATTGTGCTCTAACTTGATGGGTAGCTTTTCTCTTTTCTCAATGGTTACTTGAGGGAAGGGACCGGGTCTCACCCACGTGCACCCAGACGTGGTGTCTGACGCACAGCAAACGCTCATCAAATGAACAAATCTTGAATGAAAACAGGAGGGGCTGTATGTGCAGGGGATGCAACAGGGGGTTCTTGGTGAGCTGATGTAACGACCCCCGGCGGGGTGGGGGGAGAGTCGATTTGCCTGCCTCAGGAGCCACAAGTGAAACGACATTAACTCGAGGATGACCAGACCACCACCTAGGAAAGTACATGGGGACCAGACATCCCCTCAGGGCCAAGCCTCAGCCTTAGAGGCTTCACCTGGCCACTGGGCAGCAGGGCCGCAAGTCGAGAGCATCCGTTCGTGGTAAAAAGGCTGAGAACCTGGGATCAGGGAGTGCACGTCAAGAAAAGCAGACCTATGACAGCAACACTGCAGAGAAGACGTTTTTAAGAGCTGACCATTTCATAATCTAACTTTAACCCCTGGTTGGTGCAATCTTTTAAGCTTCTGGATAATGCATGTTCTCCCAGGTGGGTGAGGGCTGTCTCTGACACCCGACCAGGGGCTCTGCAGACCAGGTGGCCAGAGAAGCAGCTGCCGCAGTGGACCACGCAGGATGCCCTGGGAGGACTCACCCGAAATGCCGTGCCTTCTTCGATGATGGTCGGCAGCTGGGAGAGACAAATGTCGACAGCCAGGTCCCAGGCCTGCCTGGGGAGAGCAGAGAGGAACCCAAAAAGCATTACTGACGGGCTCACCCAGAGGGACCCAACAGCAGAGCAGCCTGTGGGTGGCTGAGTCGGGGCAGAGCCGCTGGTGAAGGGCACAGGAGGTAAGGAACTCTCAGCTAGCTAAAGCCATTTTGTTTATGACAGTTTTTCTCTTCAAATTGAAAGGAGAAAAAGCTCAGGAAAAATAAAGAGACTTGTCCACTTTCTAATGCAGTTTCTTCCCCCAACTTGAGCCCACCTAGCGCGGCAGCCTGCCCATGCTGATGGCAGCTGGGGTACTGGGTGACCGGACCATGGCAGCATCACACACAAACCTGCCATGAAAAGCCATGGTCAGGCCAAGGCGCTTCACCAGAGAAGGGCCAGGTGGGGCTGGGAGAAAGGGTCCGCCTCGGCCCACCCACTGCCAGGCCCCTGCACCCCTCTGTGGGTGGTCGGCACCTGTGCCCAACACAAACCACTTGGGACAAGACAGGTGGTGCTCTGTATGCTGGGGATGCAGCAGCCTCTTTGATGAGTAGTCCTGGCCACCTTCTCCAACTTCTTGTGGCGCCAGACCCAGCTCCGCACGCTTACAAGATGTGCAAGACAAGGTGGTGCCGACTGGGTCATGGTGTCACCTTCCCAGGGTCAGTTTCACCACCTGTGAGGCAGGCTAAAGATAGCGTCTCCCACACAGGGTCCCATGAAGGCCTCGGAGGGTGGCTGACACGGAGGGACACACACAGAGGCCTACTATTTCCTGGCAACGTTTAACACCGATTCTAAACTGGACACAAACGATCCTCTTACTTTCTCTGTGGTCCCAGATTCAAGTGCGGATTCCCAAGGATATAACGATTTTCTAACTCTGACCTCCCTTTCTTTTAGAAACGTGCTCCTCGTGGAAAGAAAGTGATGGTCAGAACAAGGGGTTTAGTTTCTGGTATTGCAATCTCTTCCCAGCGCAATTTCCTGACACACTCAAGGATTCCATGTTAGGTTTATTTAGACTAATAACTGCCTGTTTGTGTGCAAGAGGCACCTATTCATGGGTCTTAATAAAGGATCAAAACAAGAATGAAAAATGAAAACATGCAGAAAAACAGTAAAAATGTAAGATGAACAAAAGAGTAGAGAACTCGTTTTCATTTTTCAAATATGTGGAATATATTTCTTTTTTCCCAGACTGGCCCCTTCTGCACAAGCACGCCCTTCCCCCACCAATCTAATTAAGAGGCAATCAGGAGATAATCAAAAGTTCCTCAAAGTGCGGGCAATAAATAGCTCCCATATGCTCAGTAAGTGCCCAGACTGCAGGCAAAATGGTTATTCTGCAGCATTGAGGGAGACACTTACTCTCTGTTAAGGCAGAAGTCAAGTCAGTTATTGCAATTAAGCTCTATAAAGATTCCTTGAACTTAATCAAATAAAAAGTTTTAACTTCAAGAGTTAGAAGAAAGTGTGTACCAGTTGGGGGGAGGTGATGTGGGCAGAGGGGGTCCAGGGCAGCTGATGGTCTTGCTACAGCTGCTACACAGTGGGCACCCCGAAACTGCACCTTCTGTAAAGCTGGCTTCTGTGCCCTCTTTCAGAACCATCTCCTCAAAATCACGAGGCAAGAAGAATTCTAACCCATTAAAGACGTCCCTACTGGGGTGTCCTAGACAGAGTATCAGAGGAACTAGGCTGCCCTAGCGAGACCTACTGGGGCGGCCTCAGTCCTTTCCAAGGAGTGAAACAAAACCTGACACAGCTGCAGCGGGGCCTGGGCGCAAATCTTCTGAGTGTGGCCCGTTGGGCCTGCCGGCTCCCCAGGGCTGGCCCCCCACCTGGGTCCAATCACTCAGTGGGGTTGAGTCCCCACCAGCCGCACTCTTCTGTGCCAGAAAAGCAGCTCAGAGGAGACTGCTGGCTTGAAAGGAAGCCCCGGAGGAGGGATCCGCCTGTTGTCACCGGGACCAAGGCAGGGCCATGACTGGAGGGGCACACCTGTCTAATTGAGAGGGGACAAGGGACTCCGTTCAAGGCACCGAGGAGGACAGGAGGAAAGCAGAGGACGTGGGAGAACACCTAAGATCTACTGGACACCGAGTGGCCAAACAGACTGCCAGCCAGCAGTGAGGCTGCGGCAAGCCCCAGGCTGAGGCCGGCAGAGAGCAGCAGGCTGGCACCGGGCTAGCCGGCCTCCCTCTGGGGCCTGTGGTCATTGATTCTCTACAAAAGGAAAGGGTCAGGTTGGGGACCTCAGAGTTCCCATCAAGCCCTAGATCACATGGCAGCCTTTTCAGCAGCACAACGGTACCCTCTGCTGAGCATTTACTCAAGTTGGTTAAAAGTGGCTACATTTTCTAGGGTAAAATCAAAACAAACTTGGAGTCTTAATTTGGGATTCTCACTAAGGGAAAGTGGGAAAGCAAGTCCTGTAAAACCTTGAGCCATGGCACCCAGGCGAGCATGGAACTTGGGAGGTGTCCGCGTTCACACTTCCCACAGCCCCTGTGACCAGCCGCACAGGCTGCGCCCCCAGGGAGGGAGGATCCCGGGCCTCCCCACCCCGAGGCGCAGACCAGCCGGGCTCTGAGCCGTGGGCTGCCGATGAATCACGGCCTGGAGAACGTGCCATCCAGGCAAGAGCTCGGGTTTTCAGGAAACGGGCCTAAGATGGCAGGCACCCAAGGAGTGGGCTGGGAGGACAGCCTTCCAAGAGCGCCCGGCTCCATCTGCACCGATCAGTCAGCCAGCCAGGCTCGCTCGATGGGAAGGAACGCACAGGTTATTACCATGGAGAAATGCAAGGTTTCAGGACCTGCTGAAATTGAAAGTGAAGGCAAACGGCTCCCTGGTGGCTTTGCATCAAAAATTAAACAGAAGCCGGGTGCTGAGCATTTCATCATTGGCACCCCTGCCTGAAGCAAAGTGTGAACGTGTGTGACTTTGTGTTTTAACCTCAATTTTTGTTAGGCTTTGTTCCCTTCCTCCCCCTGCTGAAAATTCAACCTCTCCATCACCACCCAAGGAATATAGTAACTAGATGGCAAATTATTTATTCCAAATGCTCTTTCTGACTACCTTGGCTGTGCACTCCCTGGGGACGTACAAACTTTCGTCTATTTACGAGGAGGGAGAAAGAGCTATGGGCATTGTTGTTGAGTGTTTCAGCACCCGAAGGAGCTCTGCTGAAAGCCCACGGCAACGGTTCACTGGCAAGGAGCCCATGCGGCGCCTCAGACCTCAGGGGCAGCTGGCAAACCTGAGTGCAGGCGAGCATGACCTTCCAGGTTTCCGGGCCTCACATTCTCCTGCCTTTGCATCTGAGCCCACTGCCTGTTCCCTCCGCTCTCCCACCTCCCCTAAGGCCAGGACTTTGAGCAGGACACCTGCCACCCAGGACAGAGACCACATCCCCAGCCTCCCTAGACCAGGCACCACACACGGCTGCGGGGAAGAGCAGAGATCTGTGTCCCTCCTGTGAGCCACTCAGCCACACAGGAAAGAGGAACAAATCCCCATTTGTAAAACCATTGGATCTGGTGTTACCAACTGATATTCCAACCACTACCTCTAACTATCCCCAGAGGAGGAGGGAAAACATGTGGCAGTCTTTCCATCTTAACCAAGTCAGTGGCCCTCAACGTGGCTGCATGCCCTATACAGCTGCCTGACCCAGTGTTTACACCAAGTATTTCCGGTCTCTGACTTGGCATGAGACAATTCTGCATGATGTCATAAAGAAATAAACGTTGTCACTCACCCTGAGTGGTTTTCTCCTCCCTAGATCTACAACACAGTTGCACGGTCCAATCAGAGGGCCATGTTAAATGTGGCAGCTGGACACAATACCAGGACCCCACATGGTCCGACCCTGAGTCTGTGTCTGCAGTGACACGAGGAGGATTGGGTGTGCAAGGGCGTGACGCCCACCTGGAAACGCACAATGTGCCCAGGCTGGGTCGCCAGTGCTTGATACTCAATAAATACTCAGGCATGATTTCATGCCTTTTTAGAACGGCTTTTTATGTTCTTTACAAGGCCTCCCAATGCCCTGTGCATAGTGAGTATGCAACTACTTGTTAAATTAAATTATCCCTGCAACTGTTGTTTCAGTAACAATCCCATTTGGTTTGCTGTACGTTTGCTGTACAGTAACAAATATGGGACGAGTCTAATGCATGTGAATGATTTCCAACTCAGGATTTTAATGAGCTCTTTCTACAACATTTAAAAAATACCAAATGAGATCAAGTGCAGGTACTAAACCTCAGGGAATTCTACTAGTTACATTTTTTTTCATGCAAAGAAGCACACAATGATTCTTCTGTCTCCAGCTTTGCATTTTTGACAAGGGAGACTTCAACCTGAATAACTTAATTTTAAAAAATAGTTTTTAGTGTTTCAAAGGCTTAAAACATCTACACGTAGATTTTTAATTACAAAAGTAATATCTACCAACTTTTTTTATTTATTTATTTTTTTGCGGTACGCGGGCCTCTCACTGCTGTGGCCTCTCCCGTTGCAGAGCACAGGCTCCGGACACGCAGGCTCAGCGGCTATGGCTCACGGGCCCAGCCACTCCGCGGCATGTGGGATCTTCCTGGACCAGGGTGCGAACCCGTGTCCCCTGCATCGGCAGGCGGACTCTCAACCACTGCGCCACCAGGGAAGCCCTCTACCAACTTTTAAAAGGGAGCATTCTCATTCCAATCCTCCTGTCCTGGTATTAGCACCATTAGCATCTTGTTATAATTTTATCCAGCCCTTTTCCCATGCATAATATAGAGGTAATTATACTGCTGATACAGTCTGGTGTTCTGTTTTTGTCATTTAACATATATTTTGTATAATAATAAATAATCTTCACAAAGTTTTAAGATGGCTTACATTTTTTCAAATATATGTATCTCAATTACATCCCCATTCTGTTAGGTACTGGGATTCTCCCCGGTTTCCCCTTTTATAGCTAATGTTCTGACAAACGGCATTCTTTTTCAAAGCCTCTCTGACTGTCTCACCAGTCCCGTTCCTTGGTTCTTCCTCAGCAACCTGCTTAGTCCCTCTCCTGAGCTGGAATGGGTGGATGCAAAGTGGACAGGGCAGCAGGGGCTGGAGTGACGCGGGAGATGTCAGGGTCCAACAATGCCGGCTGGGAATGTGCTGGTCCAGGCTGGGTCAGGGGTCAGGCCGCCTCCCTGTCCAGGGTTGTGATCCCCAGAGCCCTCCCTCACAGCATCCTAATGCTGACCCCCACCTCTGAGTCCGCTTCCCACAGAACCCAACGTGCAACAACCAGGATTCGCCTAAAAGGGAGCGGAGAGGGTATCAGGCCACAGACAGTGAGCTTTGCAGGATGGAGGACCATGCAGGCTGAGGGACTAGATTGTACTCAAGTCTTCAGGGTGCATATCAGCTGCAGAGGGGCCCTGGAATGCGCAGGGAGGTTGGAACCAGGGAAGTAGAAAGACCCCAAGGGTGCATGTATGACTGCTAGCAATTCCATGCGCCCCGGGATACCCGGGAGGCTTTCCACATGTTCATCTGGGCCTCTGTGGGTTGCTGTGTTAGCTCACGTTTCTCTGTACAACAAATAAATACAAATGAGGATTTGTTTTATGAGATTCATGGAGAGCTAAACTTGCAGGCAAGAGGGCCATGTTCCTAGTTTTAGAGTAGGGCATGGAAAGGTATCAGTAACAGAGACGGGAGGGATTATGAGACACTGCTGTTAGACTTTGGACCTTATATTAAACAGCACTTATACAAATCCCAGAATTCAGAAATGTTCTAAGAGGCCAATACTAGAGAAGGATCTATGGCATGATGAAGAGAGACAGGTGTGACTGTTCCGCACCAGCCATCTCTGCGTGCTTCCTCCCTGGGTCCCCTTCTCCTGCTGTCATCTTCCCTGTCTGTTCTGTCTGCTCTCTGCTCAGGCTGTGCTCCTTACTCTCTTCTCTGGGACAACACGTTGTTTTTTACTCTTTGCAGCTGAGCACATCTTAGAGGAGGCAGTTTTATATCCAGAGAAACATGCACAAGAAGGAAGACTGTCCCACGGACTTGTTGGTGGGGTGGGCAGATGGAGGGAAGGACTAAAAGCTCGCTAAAAGCTGGCGCCTCGCGTCCACCCTGTATTTCTTCCTCCTGGGGGGAACTGCTTGGCCAGTGGCCCCAGTCACCCAGGAGGCCATTCACACTGGGCAGCTGGTGTGATGCCCATTTCCTGTGGCTTAACTAGTTTTCCATCCATGACTAGTCGCAGCACTGACCCTGTTCAGCTCTTTTTTCTTTCCTTTTTAATAATAAATGTTTTATAAAAACCTGGTTCAGAAAAAATAGAATTTAAGGCATCACTTTACTTAAAGGATAAGGCTGTTTTAGGATCTCCTTCTTCAGAAATGTGGGTTTTCTTTCTAATTATTTATCCTAAGCATTAGAGAGGTTTTTCAACCCCACCTCCCCAGTTCTAATCTTCATGGAGTGAAGGAAACTGCGTCTGCTGTCCTGCCAGTCTGTTCACACAGGATCTAAACTGCTGCACAGAGACTCTTCGTGCGGTCTACTCCTATTTCTCTGTTTCTCCAGTTTATTCCATAAGCTCTTCCAAAGGGTATGGATGAGGCATGTTTTAACTTGATTTCTGATTATAGTCTGGTGCTTGGCCAGCATAGTGCATCTTGATTTATCTCACAGATAAGAATGTTAACTCCTGATTTTCCTTGAGTGGATGAGAGCAGGTGAGTTTACCACCTCCTTCTTAGTTCTCTGGGTTTACAGAGTCGGGGGAAAGTGGTCATGCACATATTAAAAAAAAAAAAAAAATCACTACTCTTTTTAAGTATTTTGTATTAGGATTTCTCTCTGGATGTGACTAAGACACATTTTCCTTTGTTACCGCCCCATTTTAGTACTTCCTCACATTCTGCTTGTGTCACAAAAGCAAGGAAACAGGAAGAAACCAAACACCTTCAGATATAATGTCTAGATTCAAAACAATTTCCATTATTACTGCTGTTATCATACTGTACTTACTACTAGCAGTAGTGTGAAGAGCAGTAATCCAGTTTTTTTTTTTTTAATATTTACTTATCTATTTGGCCATGCCGGGTCTTAGTTTGGAATCTTCGTTGCAGCATGTGGGATCTTTAGTTACGGCATGTGGGCTCTTAGTTGCAGCATGCGGGATCTAGTTCCCTGACCAGGGATTGAACCCAGGCCCCCTGCATTGGAAGCATAGAGTCTTAACCATTGGACCACCAGGGAAGTCCCAGTAATCCAGTTTTGAAGGAAATTTATAATCAACATACAAGTATCATAAAGATCACACTCATGCGTGTGTGTGTGTGACAGCATGTGTATATGTGTGCAATAAGCATGCAAATTAAGTGGTCACGAACCCAACAGTTTTAATTCTCTGGAGCAATCTTGGATACACTTCATGAATTCAGCTGGCAGCTTCTTTCCTCAATACAAATCCCTACAGAGTCAGAAACTCACCCGCAGGCCCTCTCCGCCCCGAGCTATGAACTGCAGGGCCTCTGTAGGCACTGGTCCCGCTCAGCCCTGGATGACCCTTAGAGGCACCTGCACTTCTGCAGGGGACTTAGGCAGAGCTGAGGGTCGACCTTGTTAACTCGTGTACACCACTCAGGCCTCCACGTTTGGAGCCCCGTCTTCCTATTTTGTTCAAATAATTCCCTTACACTTGGACTATCGCAGAAACGGGAAAACCATGCTCCTTAGAGAATCTGATGCTGGTCTGGGGAGAGACACTTACCACATGGCGTGCATGTACGTGGGGGGCAGGCGTGGGCTGCTGACGGGGGTGCAGTTATATGACCTCATGATCCTTTCCGCCAATAAAAAATTTCGAAACAGACTAGCCACCAATAGGTCCTGTCTGAAGAGCTTTTGGAAGAGATCTGAGGGCAGAGAAAAGATAAAAAGGTGACTTCATTGACTCACGTCCAGCATTTAAAGCCAAATATACAACTTTACTATCCTTCTACCAGAAGTTGCAACAAGCAGGTTGGAACTGACATGCACATTCTCCACTGGCAGCACCTACATGACACATGTAATGTGAACAAACAGCAGAACCCAACCAACTGGTCACAGAAAAACATAAACGTGTCTTATACTATAGTAGTAATTTGGGTTTTAAGAAATATGGATGGTGTGTGACTCTGAAGGCAGATGAGCCCTGAGTCTGCCCCGAAAACACTAAGGACCCGAGCAGATACCACTTTGAACTAGCCCTGCAGCACTGCTCTCGACCTGATGCGCGATTCACTTCATCCTCTCAGAACCTTTGGGGTCCCTGCCTTCTCCCGCCCACATCCTCAGGTTTCTTCACTGAGGGGAACTCAGTCCTCCCATTTGACTTCTCTCACATCCCAGCGCCAGAGTCTCCTGACTCCGGGGCAGCAGCCTTCCCACCAGTCCACAGCTGGGCAGCCTCACCCCGAGGAAGCACGTTCCATGCAATGGTGTCCGTGATGGCCGTGAAGATCCAGTTCAGCTCGCCCAGGGGGGTCCTCCTGTCGTTCAGCCGCCCGGGAATCCTAGGAAACAAAACAGTCACGGAGATGGAAACAGGTGACAGAGGCAGGAGGAGGTGGGAAGAGAAGGGGTGAGGGGACGACGACGCGTCAGAAGGGGCTTGGGGGGCGACTTGGCCATGCCAGGAGGACCTCCTTGCCTTGCTGTGATCTTTGAGACTCCTGTACGTCTAACCTCACATCTTAAAACTCAGCCTCCACTTCACTTTCTTCCCTTCCCCATCTGCACAGGAGCAGCGGGTGGGCCCCTCTGGCACCCCCGTGACAGCAGGCACAGAGCTCTGCCGACCAGGCAGGCCCCCGGGGCCCTGGAGCCCCCCACAGCCTTGCTCTCAGCCTCCAAGTGGACGGGCCCCACACCCTAATCAAGACACTCCTGTCAGGCAGGACACGGGTCACCTCCCAGAAGCTGAGGGCAACGGGAAGACCTCTGTGGGCCCAGCTCTTCACCACACAATCATTCACCTGTTCAACATCAAAACAGACCTAGTCAGGCCTAGATTCCACCTCTTAAATTCACACGTAGTCCTGGGCGCAGCATCGCTGGACTGAAAATGCCAGCGGTGAGGATGTGAGAGGTGGGCCAGCAGCATCACAGGCCTCCCAGTGGGGCGTGTGAGGGGAGCTGGGCTTGCTTCCCCGCCCCCTGTGGGGAAATTCGAGCACAGGAAGAAAAAACACAACAGACAACTGGGCGACACTCTTTTGAGTGGTGCTCCATTTGTGGCCACTCACATACGACGCCTTTGGGTGTATCAGCTGGCACAATCCTTCTGGAAAGGACAGACACATGAAGGACAGAAAACATCTGTATCCTTTCCTCAGTTAAGTCTGCTCCCAAGAATCAATCTTGAACCAGAAACGAAGAATGTGGAAACAAGGTATGTTTTGCAGTGTTTTATTTATAACAGTGAAAAGTCAGAAACTACCTATGTGACCAATAATAGAGAAATGATTAATTATGGAACAACCACAATGAAATAACTACAAGCTATTAAACTGTTGTTTATGAATATTTTAATGATATGGGGAAAAGACTGCTTTGTAACATTAAGTAAAGAAGTGGGACAAATATCGTGCCGTCATAATTACACAGAACACATACAAGGAGAGCCGATCAGGAGGAAAGCCCCGCAGTGAGGCAGTGGCGACACTCTCCTTGTCTTCACATCTGCACGCAGTCAGCATTGGATGCCACTCCTCTGCCCACTCACCTGCCTCTCGTCCTGACAGCTGGTGGTGACAGGACAGTGTTCTTGGAAGAAGGAGGGTCTGCTGAGGTCTATTTCCAAACCTGGACCAAGCGCATCATGGGTGTGTGCAGTGCCCCTTAAGTCAGGTGAAGCAACACAGCCCCAGCTGGCTCCTTGGGGTTTGACCCTTGGGAAAGGCCGCTGCGTCCCCAGCAGTGAGGAGCTGCCCTGCTGCCGGCACTGTGGCTGAGCCATCGGAGGGAACAGAGGCCACTCCTTGTCAGGTGGAGGTCAGTGTGCATTTAGGTGTGTTTTTTAAATCCTCATCTTGTGACAATCGCTGGCAGATAAATGCAAAACTAAGACTCCCACTATGATCTCCTGAAAATTCTACTGATGTCTTTCACTAAAGCTCATCATGAAACCACAAACCAAGCCATCTGCCCGACTGATTTCAGACAGACCTGGGAACCATTCAAAGTGATCAATCAACCAATCACTGCCAGACCCATCTGCATTCGGCAGCCTGAGATGACAAAGGTGGAAGTGAGTCCCACTTCCCTCCCTTTTCATGTCATTTAGAATTAAGTCACTTCAAAAAAAAATAAAGAAAGAAGTAAGTCACTTCAGAAACTACTTGTTTCCGTTTTCCTTTCTGTAATTGATCCTAAGGACGTCAAAACCCAACCCGCTCTGGAAGCTGTCTGGGTCAGCGATGCAGGGCCACGAAGAAAGGCACCGCACAGAGTGTCAAGCCCAGGACACATTTCATTACACAAGTTTCTTTCACCTACCCCTCCCCCCAATTTCATTAATAATCAAGGTGGTTCTTTTAAAATTTAAACCCACAGTGTTAATCAAGGACTAACTTTTATGTGAAAAGCACAAAAGGCTATAGTTTAGGAACAGATCATGGAACTGGGAGATGAGAAAAACGAACTCTAGTCCCAGCAGTGCATGTCTGGGTAACTTCTGGTGTCTTGTTTCTCTGCTCTGAGTCACCCAGGTTAACCTCATATGCAAAATGGAGATCAAAATAAAGTGGATAGCACTTCCAAAGGAGATGCAGCAGAGAGCCAGCAGAGACTTCCTTGGAAAATGCATGCCACCTCCTCAAACTCCTCATCACCGCTGTCTGCCATTGGATTTATTCTCACCTCCTCCGACATCTGGGTTCACCCACAGCTTCCAGCACTGCCCACTGTGTGGAGCCTGACTGCAGCAACGGCGACTCGGCTTCTGGATCTTACAAGATGACCCAACCTGCCTTCACCCCTTGCTTGCTGTCTTCACAGCTCAAATTTAACATGTCTAAAATCAAGCTCATCCTCATTACTGCCATCTTCTCCCCTGTAGCATGTGTCCTCACTCCAAGAGTCCCCGTGGATTCTCTTCCATCAGAGCTCGAACCCTCAGAGACAGGGCCCACTCATCTCTTCCCCAAGTGTAGCTCGTGTTTCCTGCTTCTTGCAAGGCACCTCTTCCACTGCCTTTTGGTAACCACTCCCACTGCAAAGGTATCCTCAATGGCCTTCTTGATCCAATTCATACTAGGCAGGGTGACAGCCCCCGGTATACCTTTGTTCAAAAATCTACAGGGTTCTCTGCTTACTGCTGCAGTGGTTTCAAATAGTTCCCTCTATTTCAACAAAATCTCACTTGGAATAAAGGAAAGCAGAGTTCCTATGGCTGGAGGGGTGAGGGCTGGGAGCCACCAGCTTCCCAGTGGCCCACGCCTCCCCAGATGGGCCACCGCGAGGCCTCCAAGGAGCAAGGGCGAAAACTCTGCCAATGGACTTAGGTAGAAAGTTTCCACTTGGCTTCAAAGCCATCACCTTGACACAATAAACTTTGAAACTAGTTCCCTCTGTTTGGGTCCATTACCTCGCAGTTGGACAAAAATATCAAACTCAGTCTCCTCTCATTTGCCCACTTGGAACAGCCTCCCACGTGTCTTGGGCTGGTTCTGGCTCAGTCTTCACAAGCGAAGCCCAACTTCCCTGTCCATGAAGATGTCTTGACCACAGCAGCCTTTGCTCAGGTCTTTTTCAACTGCATCTCATTTGGGATTTCTTTGGCAGCCCACCAATTGCTTACTTTTCTTTTTATTTATTCAGTGTTGCTCCATGCATGTTAATTATCTGTGTAACTAGGTAATAAATTCCTTGTAGGCAATGACTTACTTTCCTCGATGTAAATCAGTCTCTTCACAGATTCTGGCGGAGTGCTGAGCACATGCACGAGCTCACAGCCCACACATCTGACTCACGTTACTTCCCTACTTAAGAACATTTGCTCCCACTTGGCCAGCAGCTCCCTGAACCCCGTGTGGTGGAGTGACTGACATGGAGGGGCACCGCCCAGACCCCCCAAGAGGGGCTGGCTGCTCAGCGGGAGGAGTATGTTCGGGTACACCGTCCAGCTGGGAGACGAGCCCGTCTCAGCTGTCAGGTTGGCCTCAGCTGATGATCCCCAGGGCAGAGGTGCAGGGCCTCCACAGGCGGCCCATGCTCTGCAGCTCAGCATCATGGCCGCTGCTTCTTCGCCTCCCTCCCGCGCTTCTCCCCAATACGCTTGTGTCCCTTGTCTCTGTGTCTGCCCCCATCAACCAGCCAGCACCGTGGTCTGGGGTAGGTGTCTCACCCTGCCTGTCCTCACCTCCATTCGTTACTTTGTGTCTCCCCAGCTTCCTCTCTCGCCAACATGCCGATGTCTAGCTACACAGAACTTGTCCTCCTCAAACAGCTCACATGCCTCCAGACCTGCGCAGACGCCCTCCTGCCTCCCTGGCCCAGTGGTCCCCCCAGGCTTTCAGGTTCTGCTCTGAGGCCCCCACAGAATTCCGCAGATGACAGCTGGTGCCCAGGCTACATCTCCCACTAGGCTCGGGGCTCTTGGATGGCAGGCCCACGTGCTTCCTCGTGCTAACCCAGTGTTCACACATAGCATCTAATGCATAACAGATACATATTTGATGAGTGAGTGGATGGATTCTAGCTGCATGATCACAGCTCTGTGTAAATAAAATGCTAAATGAAAAACTATGGTTTCCAAGAAAATGACACAAACTCACTAAAAATACTCAAGTGATAAGAAGATAACACAAATCATCCCAAATTTCACCATCTAAGAACCAGTAGAAACATTTTGGTGACCATTCCTCCAGATATCTCTTTATGTACAAAATCAAATAATTTTAAATGCACTGAAATAACCATATGAAAAGACATGCTACATTTTTGTTAAAAACATCCACAGGGCTTCCCTGGTGGTGCAGTGGTTGAGAATCCGCCTGCCAATTCAGGGGACACGGGTTCGAGCCCTGGTCTGGGAAGATCCCACATGCCGCAGAGCAACTGGGCCCGTGAGCCACAACTACAGAGCTTGCGCGTCTGGAGCCTGTGCTCCGCAACGAGAGGCCACGACAGTGAAGAGGCCCGCGCACCGTGATGAAGAGTGGCCCCCGCTCGCCACAACTAGAGAAAGCCCTTGCACAGAAATGAAGACCCAGCACAGCCAAAAATAAATAAATAAATATTTAAAAAAAACCATCCACCAATACACTTAGGAAAAAAGTCTGGGAAGGTCTGCACCAAAGTAGTAACAACGATTATCTTGGCATGGTAGAGATTATGGATGATTTTAATTCTTTTTGCTTATCTGTATTTAATAATATACACGCTGAAAACACACTACTTGCATAATAAAGAAAAATAAAACTTTTTTTTTAATAAGAGGGAAGCCAAGCAAGTTTACCCGAAAAGGGAAAACATTTGAAAATTTCATGTTTTATGAATTTACATTATCTCATATTCAGTTCAAATAAAGGAGGATGCACTTTTACTTTGTCTGCTTTAAATGGCTTTATGAAAATGATGGTGCAGAGAACTTTGGGCTAATTCATTTACTTAATGCAAATAATTCATTACTTAGAAATGCTCTGTGACTAAGAAAATGGGGAGGTGAACCCAGCAATTAAAAAAAAATTCATTCATTCATTCATTTATTTATATTTTAGCTGTGCCAGGTCTTAGTTGCAGCAAGTGGGATCTTTGTTGTGGCATGTGGGATCTTTTTTTAGTTGCTGCATGCGGACTCTTAGTTGCGGCATGCAAACTCTTAGTTGCGGCATGCCATGTGGGATCTAGTTCCCCAAAGAGGGATCGAACCCCAGGCCCCCTGCATTGGGAGCATGGAGTCTTACCCACTGGACCACCAGGGAAATCCTCAGCAATTTTTTAAAAAAATAATTCTTTTGAATATCCAGGTCCGTATGTACTGGTTAGATATTTGGTTAGACAAAGACAGATAAACGAGATCAGGGTTCTCAACCTGTGGGGTAAGGGACAGTGCTCATGATGTCACCAAAAGGAGTCCCTGAATATGTATGCAGGTACATTTTCTCAATCAGTTAATGCTATACTGAAATCAGATGTGTGTGCGCGCGGACACACACAATCTCAATCATTCTAAAAATTCAGCTGAGTAGGAAAAGAAAACTACTTGACATAAATGAAGGTTGGGAACTTCTGCCCTAGATAGTACATTTTGGGACATATTTCTTCATATGCTGACATTCTGCTGAACCGGACCAAGCCACATCTCTGTAAGACTTCTTTCTAATGTCTCTTTATTTAAAATTGTGTACAATTCAACACTAATATTATCTGTATTTCCTATTACACAATGGCTTTTTTCTAGCCATTCACAGATTTCAAGTGATGATCATCCAAGTCCATTTCAGTGTGTATGGAACCTGCAGTTTATAAAGTGTGATGTGGTTTGTTTGCAGCCTGAATGGTTTGCAGTTTTACAGAGGAGTCCCCCTTTAACTGGACTGCAGGACTACGTCTGAGTAGTCAGGAGGAAGAAAATGAGAAACACGCAGTGAGAAAGCCTGGTTGGAAATGTAGCCACACTTGTTTAAATGCAGAAAGCCTGTGGATGATGCACTCAGCTCTCAACACTCACCCAGAGACATTCAACTGTGCAGCCACTGGGATGCTATCTTAGTGCTGAGTCAGCCGGGCCCTAAATTACATCTGCAAAGCCTGGGGTGCACGGTTCAATTACTCTCTTAGGGTTTAGAAGACCTCCTGGCAATGGCAGGTGAGGTGACTCAGACCATTCTCCCACTGAGAACAACCAGAAAGGCTGTGTGTGTAGGTGTGTGTGTGTGTGTGTGTGTGTGTGTGTGTGTGTGTGTGTAAATCTTTTTGAAGGCAATGGAAGGCTGGCAAGGTTGTGGGGAATCGTGGGGCCAAAACCTGAGAAAGAAAAGCCCCAGGCTTGAGCCGGCACCTGGGGCTCCATTTGTCCCAGAGGTACCTGGCAACTCTGAGAGGCAGAGAGCCTAAGCTGAGCTTGGTGGACTCACAGGCTGGAGAACAAAAACTGAGGGCCCACCAAGGAGATGGAGCTCAGGTAAAACCCCCAGTCTTGGAGCTGGGTGCAAAGGATGAACTAGAAATAACACAAACCTCACAGCCTCAAATCATCCCAGATTTCTGTACAATTTCCATTTTCAATTTGCAACATTCAGTAAAAAATAACCAAGCATTTATAATAAATATAAATGGAATATAATCGATAATTTTGAATCACTACATTGTACACCTGAAAATAATATAATATTGTAAATCAACTATATCTCAAAAAAACTCCAAACAAAAAAACAAACAAAACACCCCCAGGCATTTCTAGGTTTAAAACCAAGAAAAACAACTGACAAGAGAAAGAGATGGACAGAGGATTCAGATAATGGCAATATCAGACACCAACTTCAAAATAATTTTACTTAATATGTTCGTGGAGTTAATGCACAGGATGAAAAACTCTGGTAGAGAACTGGAAACTATAAAATAAACTCTGGAAATCCGGGAACCTCAAGAACTTAACAATACACTATATTAAATTTAAAAACTCAATAGATGGGCTGAACAGCCCATCAGGCAACATTGAAGACAGAAATGGAAGACAGGTCAGAAAAAAAATACTCAAAATTAAGCAAAAGAGACAAGAGATTGGGACATAAGAAAAAAATACAATAAGAAAGAGTGGATATTGTGAAAAGACCTAACATGTACATACTGGCATCCCCAAAAGAGAAAATGGAATAGAAGCAATATTCAAAAACACAATGGCTCAGGGACTTCCCTGGTAGTCCAGTGGCTGGGCTCCACACTCCCAATGCAGGGGGCCCAGGTTCGATCCCTGGTTGGGGAACAAGATCCTGCATGCATGCCGCAACTAAAAGTCCCCATGACGCAACTAGAAGTCCACATGCCGCAACTAAAGATCCTGCATGCCGCAACGAAGATCCCGCATGCCTCAACTAAGCCCTGGCACAGCCTAAATAAATAAATAAATATTTAAATAAATAAAAGAAAAGCATTTAAATAATGCAAGAAAAGAGTCACTCTTTAAAAAAAAATACAATGGCTCAGAATTTTCTACAACTGATGAAAGACATCAAGGCACAGTGTCTTAGTGAGCTCAGGCTGTCGTAACAAAATACCATAGACTGGGTGGCTTAACCAACTGAAATTTATTTCCTCACAGTTCTGGAGACTACAAGTCCAAGATCAGAGTGCCAGCATGGTCAGGTTCTGGTGAGGACGCTCTTCCTGGGGGCCATAATTCAGTCTATAGCATTCAGGTTGAAGAAATGCCATAGTCATAAAGCAGGACAAACACAAATAATGCCCACATAGGTACATCAAAATAAAACCGCCAAAATCCAAGACAAAGAGAACTTCCTAAGAATAGAGGAAAAAATGCATATAGCTTTCAAGGGAACATGTATTAGTAAGGGTCTCGTCAGGAGACAAAAACCATGCCAGTAAATTAAGCAGAGATATTAAGCAGTATATTAAGCATTTAATATTAACTGCTTTAACTAAAATATGGAGATTAACTAACTACTAAGAAGGACAAAAAGAACTCTAAAAAAGACAGGATTGGTATCTGTAGGGAGCAGCTACTACCTCTTCAGCTCAGGGAGTACACCCAAAGAAGGAGGAAATTTGGAAGAGGCCCCACCCAAGGCTACGACTTAGATCTTGCTGGAGAGGGTGTCGCTGCACCCCACTGGATTATAGAGAAAATCATTATCCCTCAGAATACAGGTGCATAAATCTTTAATAAAACATTAGTAAGTCAAATCCAGCAGTATATCAAAGGGTAATACACCATGATCAAATGAGGTTTATCACAGGAATGCAAGGTTTGTTTAAATTAACATTTGAACATCAATAATGTAATGAAACTATTAACAGAACAAAGGAGAATAAATTATTATCTTAATAGATGTAGAAAAAGCATTTGATAAATTTCAACAGCTGTTCATGATAAAAACTCTCAGGAAACTACTATATACAGAAGACAACTTCCTCAACCTGATAAAGGATATCTATGAAAAATTCACAGCTCACATTACCCTTAGTGATATAAGATAAAATGTTTTCCCCTAACTGATCCTTAATTAGGATCACAGCTTGGAGGCTCAGTTTCATCACTTCTATTTAACTTTGTAGTGGAGGCATTAGCCAGTGCAATAAAGTAAGAAAAAGGAATTAAAGACATAAAGATATGAAAGGAAGAAGTAAAATTGTATTTCTTTGCAGATGACACAATTACATACATAGAAGATCTTAAGGCATCTATAAAACAGGTATCAGAACTAATTAGTGAGTTTAGCATAGTTAGAAAAATGAGGCTAGTATACAAAAATCAAATGCATTTCTACATGCTATCATTGAACAATTTAAAAACTGAAATTAATTTAACAAACTATTTGCAAAATATACACAGCTCAAACTACAAAGCATCAAGACAACTAAGTCAGTATGTGATAATGATCATGGTAGATGAACCCACTTAGTGCTACAGAAACACCACGAATAAACATCTAAATTAGATTGAGGACTCCAAGAACTAGAAAAGAGTAGAAGGGAATATACCACAGTTAAAAACACAAGTTTGCAGCTATAAAGTTTGGGTTTGGTTCTTGAACTTTTACTTACTATTGTATGACTCTACTTCTTTTATGCTCCATCCCTTGAAAATGCCAATAAGGACCCACTTTTTTTTTTTTTTTTTTTTTTTTTGTGGTATGCAGGCCTCTCACTGCTGTGGCATCTCCCGTTGTGGAGCACAGACTCCGGACGTGCAGGCTCAGCGGCCATGGCTCACGGGCCCAGGCGCTCCGCGGCATGTGGGATCTTCCCAGACCGGGACACGAACCCGTGTCCCCTGCATCGGCAGGCAGACTCTCAACCACTGCGCCATCAGGGAAGCCCAGGACCCACTTTTTTGGATTAAGTTAAATGAGATGATGTATGTGAAGCACAATGGCTGATATATAGTAGGTACTCAGGTAGATGCACATACAGCTCTAATAATAAACTGACTCTCAAGGAAGGTCCCTTGTCAGGGAACTAAGATCCCACAAGCTGTGCAGTGAGGCCAAAGAAAAAAAGAAAAGAAAGAACTGTTGGGAGGATACCCAGTGAACTACAACAAGAGTGTTCAGTAATGATGGTGATACAGGTGAAATGCCTCAATGTCCAGCAGATGCCTGCAGCTCTGTCACTTCTCTGCGGTACTTAAAATTCCAGAAACTAAATACAACAGTCAGCAACAAAAGAGGAAGATCTGGTCCAGCATCACTACATGATGGGGGTTAATGTCCTCCTGGGCATGTGACATGCACTGTTGACTGAAAGCTTCTCTCTGGACACCCAATCCTGATCTCACTGACCAGACCTCTGACCAGAACTAGGCAGAGGCCTGAGGATCTCTCCTGCTCTCACACAGTGACCTCGAAGCACCTGTCTCTGACTTCCTCGTTGTAAGATGTATCCCCTCGGAATCCCCTTGAACAGCTCTGACCACTCCCCTCAACAGAGAACTTCACTTTATACTGCATTTGTCACAGTCAGAGATGTTTGATGCCATTTGATGAATTCATGGATTAAAATTAAAAGTAAACAACAACAACAAACTACAAAGTATTGCTGCAGTAAATTTTTAAAAGACTTAACTGGGGAGACACACCACGCTAATGGATCAGAAGACTCAGTATTGTTAAGACGAGAATTCTCCGAATTCTCCTCAAATTGGTCTACACATGCAACGCAATCACAGTACAAATCCCAGCAGGCTTGTTAGAAACTGATGAGCTGATTCTAAAATTGACATGGAAATGCAAGGAGCTAGAACAGCCAAAACCATTTTGAAAGGGAACAGATTTCCAGTGAAGCTACAATGATCAAGATAGTGTGGTTCTGGCATAAGGACAGACATAGAGATCTATGTCATAGGACAAAGCAAAAGGACTACACAATTATATTCAAATGATTTTTGTCCAAGGTACCAAAGTAGTTTAATGGGAAAAAGACTTTATTTCCATGATGGTGTGGGAACAAATGTACATCCATACAGAAAAAACTGACCCTTGACTCACTGCACGTCACGTATAAAAGTTAACTTGAAGCAGATCATAAACTTAAACATAAAAGTTAAAACCATAACAGTTTTAGGAGAAAATCTTCACTACCCTGGGGTACACAAAGATTTCTTAGGTGGGACACAAAAGTATAAAGCGTAAAAGAAAAAACTATTAGGTCAGATTTTATCCAAATGAAAAACTCCTGGTCTTTAGGAGATTGCTGTGAAAATGAAAACAAAAGTCAGACTGACCAAAAATACTCACAAGATGTAGATCTGACAATGACTTATATCCAAAATATGTAAAGGACTCTTGAAGACAAACAACACAATTAAAAAGTTGGCAAGAGATATGAATATACATTTTATTAAAGAATATAAATTAATGGCCAATAGCACACGAAGAGCCACTTAGCACCATTAGTCACTAGGCAAATGCAAGTTAAAGCCGCAGGACACAGCATCACACACCCATTAGACAGCTAAGATTAAAGAGACTAAGAACACCAAGTATCAACGTGGATGCAGAACCTCTGACCACTCACACATGACTGGGGCGAATGCTGAGCTGGGAAGTTTCTGATAAAGTTAAACATACACCTGCCATACCACCCAGCCATTCCATTCTTCAGACACAAAAGAATACAGTATCATCTTCTATTTATCTGAAGCTCTAGAAAAGATAAATCTAATGTATGAGAAAAAGCAGATCAATGGTTGTTTGGGCCTGGGGGCTAGGGTGGGGGATTAACTGGGATGAGGTACAAGGGAACTTTTAGGACATATTTTGAGTGTGATGGTGGTCCCATGAGTGTATAAAGCTGCCAAGACTCATCAAACTATATACTTAAAGTGAGGTCATTTTATTGAATGCAAGCTATACTTCAACAATGCCAATTTAAAAATGTAAAAACGGGGCTTCCCTGGTGGCGCAGTGGTTAAGAATCTGCCTGCCAATGCTGGGGACATGGGGTTTGAGCCCTGGTCTGGGAAGATCCCACATGCCGTGGAGCAACTAAGCCTGTGAGCCACAACTACTGAGACTGCGAGCCACAACTACTGAGCCTGCACTCTAGAGCGTGCAAGCCACAACTACTGAGCTTGCGCATCACAACTACTGAAGCCCACGCACCTAGAACCTGTGCTGCACAACAAGAGAAGCCACCGCAATGAGAAGCCCGCACACTGCAACAAAGAGTAGCCCCCACTCGCCACAACTAGAGAAAGCCTGCGCGCAGCAGCAAAGACCCAACGCAGCCAAAAATAAATAAATAATTTTTTTAAAAAGTAAAAACAAATGAAGGTGAAATTACAGCGTTTTCAAACAATAAAAATATAACTTTTCACTGGCAAACCTGCACTAAATGAAATAAAGAAAAAAAATGATCTCAGATGGAAGCTCTGAGGTGCAGGAAGGAATGAAAGACAATAGAAGATGTAAATACGTGGGTAAAAGTAAGTATTAACTCTGTAGAATATTAATAATGTTTATGGAAATGATAATATATGGAGAGTTAAAATATATGACAGTAATTGTATACAACTAAGGAAGTGAGTAAACGAAGTTAATTGTTCTAAGGTCCTTGCATCACCTGGAAAGTGGTAAAAGTACTAATTTATATTAGACTTTAGTAAGTCAGGGGTTGCTAAAACTATGGCCCTTGGGCCAAATCCAGCCAGCAGCCTATTTTTTGTATGGCCTGAAAGCTAATAACAAGCCTTATAATTTTAAAGGGCTGTAACAGAAGATAAAGAAGAATAAACAACAGAGACTTTATGTGGCTCACAGAGGCTTAAGTGTTCACTGCCTGGCCTTTAACAGAAAGCACAAGGAGACCATGGCTCTGGGTAGCCACTCGAGTGTAGGAAAAGAACACATAGTTAACAAGCCAAAAGAAGGGGAGGAAGGGTAGTAAAACTGTTAATCAATCCAAAATATGGCAATGCAGGAGAAAAAAAGGAAGGTGTAAAAAAGAAATGGGGGACAAAACAAAAAAGAAACAGGGTGGCAGATTTAAACTCAAATATGTCAATTATTATATCAACTATAAAAAAACTTGATACTTCAATTAAAGTCACCAGTTTTGGGGACGTCCCTGGTGGCTCAGTGGTTAAGAATCCACCTGACAATTCAGGGGACACGGGTTCGAGCCCTGGTCCGGGAAGATCTCACATGCCGTGTAGTAACTAAGCCCATGCGCCACAACTACTGAGCCTGTGCTCTAGAGCCTGTGTGCCACAACTACTGAGCCCAAATGCCACAACTACTGAAGCCTGCGTGCATAGAGCCCGTGCTCTGTAACAAGAAAAGCCACCGCAATGAGAAGCCCGCGCACCGCAACGAAGAGTAGCCCCCGCTAGCTGCAACTAGAGGAAGCCCTCGTGCATCAACAAAGACCCAACACAGCCAAAAATAAATAAATAAATTTATAAAAAATAAAATCAAAAATTTTTAGTCTGGATTTAAAAACAGAACAAAAGTCAACTACATCCTGCTAAAAACAGATACACTTTAAATATATAAAGCTATAGAAATATATATAAAGATACCTGCTTAAATATATATAAAATTATTTATATATCATACATAAAATTATGTACACACACATTATGTATATACATATGAAAAGACACACTCTACAAACACTAACCAAATGATAGCTGTATGGGTACACTACTATCCTACAAAGTGGACTCTATGGCAAAGGCATTACCAGAGATGAAGAGTGACATTTCTTGGTGACAAAAGGTTCAATTCATTCTACCAGGAAGGGGAAATCAGTCATGGCTAATGTGTCCTTCTGCAGTTCTGAAGGACAAAGCATGTGGTCAAAATGGGAATGGGCTTTTAATTTAAAGTAAAATGACAATAAATTTTCAAAATTACTTCTTGAACAATAAGAGAAGAGGAAGTTGAGGTATATGTATCAGCAATCATTTAATTAAAAATGTGGCAGGTTATAGGAAACCATAACATGGCATTAGGCTGAGGGCACAACAGGCATTCAGGATGCTGGAAGAAATTTTCACATACTGAGGTATGGGTAAGTCATTCTGGCTTATACATGATTTGGCCTGAAGTTTATGTTAACTAGAACAGCCTGTCTTATGGCCTGTTTATCATACATTGTACAACTGCTTTAACCACTAAAGAAAAGAATGCAATATCCAGGGAATTCCCTAGGGGTCCAGTGGTTAGGCCTTGGCACTTTCATTGCTGGGGCCCCAGGTTCAAGCCCTGCTCGGGGAACTAAGATTCTGTAAGCTATGTGGCACGGCCAAAAAAAAAAAAAAAAAAAAAAAAAAATGCAGAGTATCCAGAAGAATGTCCACTTGAAAACAGGGATAAATGCCTCCCTTCCTATGACACCCATGCTAGTTCTCCTTCAAAGATAAGTTCCCTTCTCAGATGCCAAGGTCATGCTGATTTGCAGTGTAGCTGTTAATCTGTCTCTTTTGAAACCTTGAAGGGATGTACCTCTGTCATGTTTGGTGTATATTCTTTGTTCTGACAGGATATAAAACTGTGCTAAAAACCATGCTTCTCTAGAGCAGCTCCTCAGAGCTACTGAGAGGCTGTCCTGGACTATAGCCCTCAGTTTGGCTCAAATAAAACTCTCTTCTATCCCTTATTATAGATTGTTTATTCATTATTTGTGTCAACAGGGACTACCAATAGGAAAAGATGAGCTACATATTAAGAGCACTGACAACTCGAGGTTGGACCATTAGGGAGCCAGTATGTCCAGGTCCTTAGGGAACATAAGAGGCTTTCAGACTTTTTTGATCACAACTCCTAGTAAGGAATGCGTTTTGCATGGTGACCTGATATACACAATCATACGTAAATATACACATTCAAACAATAGGGCCAGAGAGCATTCATGTTGCTAGAAAAACAAGGATATTTTCTAACCTTTTCTCTTTTTTTTTAATGCAAGGCTGTGACCCACCAAACTGATTTTACAGTTACTAATAAACTATGACCTGCAGTTTAAAAAAATGTTGACTTAAATGAAGCTCTTGTTAATTTCTCCTGGAAGATATTGGCTATCAAAATAGTTTGATGGTGAACAAAGCACCTGAAAGATGTGAGAGATTAGAAAATTATATAATTCTACCTCTGAATAAGCTGACTGATATTTTTCAAAAGCCACACAGGCAGCTTGTTTCCTAATGATTTTTAAAAAATCTGTACTGAGCCTTTATTTTATTTTATTTATTTATTTAAAAAAATTTTTTTTTACGTGGGCCTCTCACTGTTGTGGCCTCTCCTGTTGCGGAGCACAGGCTCCGGATGTACTGAGCCTTTAA
Source organism: Grampus griseus (assembly GCF_964374135.1). NCBI lineage: Eukaryota > Metazoa > Chordata > Mammalia > Artiodactyla > Delphinidae > Grampus > Grampus griseus. Next base: position 11,161,535 of record NC_139014.1, on the reverse strand, counting down.
ATCGAATGGTTTATGCGTGCAGCACTGCTGTTCTTCACATCCCTTTCCTTCTGCCTTTAACAGCTCCCACAGAACAGAAGTCTGCCAATCTTTACTTGTGAAGCAAATGTAAAAAAATGTATCTTAAAATCCTGGGGGCAAAGGAGTGATGATTTCCAAGGCTCAGTGGTGAGCAGGAGTTAAAACAACACTGAAGATAATCTCCCTTTTACTGAATTTATTACAGAATGATAAACTATTGTCCATTCCCGGAGCCAGCCAACAACAGCACCAGTACTGGCACGAGTCCCTCTGGAGACTGAGAACAAAAACCAGAGAGACACGGGGTCAAAGAGAGGGAAGGAGCAGTTTCCCACATGCTTATTCAACATGTTTACAACACAATGAAAATAGGTTCTTTTCTATTAAATAGTACAGAAATAAATCTGAACCTAAGATTATTTTTTAAGCATTCCCTGAAAAAACCTGATTTTCTTTGGCCTTCCTGGTGTCAAGGCTGATCTTCAGACAGACCCTTTACTGAGAGTTACAGGCCCAGTAGCCAAGCAGAAGTCTCCTCCAAGCAGAGTTATCTGAAAAGCTGCTAAAAAGCCTGTAACATTCGGAAAAGGCAGCTTCTAAAATGAGGGGAAGAGGTGAAATCCAGACGAGCAAGGAGCACTTCCCTCCTGAGATGCTCCCCTACCTTCAGGCTGTGCTCTCCAGGCGTCCCCCCTTGAATGTACTGAAGCACCCTCACAGGGAGCTTCTCTGTAAAGAAGGTGGGAGGAGGGGAGGGTGAGGGTGGGGCTGGTGGAGGGCGGAGCTGGCCTGCTCAGCAGCAGACTTGGATGTAATGCCTCCAAGTGTTTCATAGAGACTGATCCTAACTCCACACCTCGTGCAGAGTAGGACTGCCGGCAGCCTTGCTGGAAATTCTGTCTCTTCCTGTCAATTTGTTAAAACACCACAGAAACAATAGTTTCCAAATACAATCAGGTTGTGTTTGCTGTTCTTGATCTTCCGGGATAATTTTCCTCTGAGGTTTTCCTGGCAGGGCTGCATTAAACAGACATGAGTGCTCCTCTTCCTCCCAGGTACCTGGTGCCCCGGAGACCAGACACCTAGACTCATGAAACTCATGCCACCTCCCTTGTAAGACCTTTCCTGATATGTCCCCAACCAAAATGAACCCTTCCTCCCTCTCAACATCCACACATGAACTTGCAGGATGTTAAGGGATCCTTCAGTTTACTCGCAGCATGGAGATAAGGGGGTGGAATCAGAGAGGCCTGCGTGTGAACCCTCCAGGCTCTGCCACTTCTCACTGTGTGACTCTGGGCACGTTACCTAACCTCTCTGCGACTCAGTCACATCATCTGTACCACCCAGCCCCACAGGAACTAGAAAAGTGGAATAAGTTAACACCTAACAAGTTCGCACAAAACCTGGTACATCGTAAGGGCTCAGAATTTATAGCTGCTTCTATTTATTTGCTACAAAACCCCCACAAGTTCTAAAACAAATCAAATCAGAAATTTTGGAAGTGCACAAATAAACTCAACCCCTAAGTTTAATATAACAAACATGATAATTTTATGAGCAACCTAAGTTACATGTAGCACATTTTCACTTTTGTAACTTGTAAAGAGCCTTTGGGAAAATAATCCCAAATTATATATCTGAGAAGAACTCATATCCAAGATATATAAAGACCTCTTACAATTCAATAATCAGAAGACAGGGCTTCCCTGGTGGCGCAGTGGTTGAGAGTCCGCCTGCTGATGCAGGGGACACTGGTTCGTGCCCCGGTCCGGGACGATCCCACATGCCGCGAAGCGGCTGGGCCCGTGAGCCATGGCCGCTGAGCCTGCGCATCCGGAGCCTGTGCTCCGCAACGGGAGAGGCCACAACATTGAGAGGTCTGCGTACCGCAAAAAAAAAAAAAAGAAAAAGAAAAAAAAGACAAACCCCTCAAATGCCCTAATTGGATATATAAGTGATACTACAAAACCCACTTTATTTTCAAAATGTCATGTTTTCTGCATTGACCCAACAATGAGGCAAGCGGGAGAGAATCGTTTGTTGTTGAGCTACTTAATTTTGCTACACTAAAATTCTACTTTTTTTTTTTTTCTTTTTTCTGGCTGTGCCATACAGCTTGCAGGATATTAGTTCCTGGGATTTCCCCAAATTCTACTTTTTAGTAGATGTAAAATTTTCTCTCTTCCCATTTTTCCTTTCTTTCCCTTAATAAACCAGTAGTTTTTTTCCACTTGGAAGTAATCTATTTCTTGGTTTTCCTGGCATCCGCAAAACTCATGCTGCCTGGGTCGGAGGGGCCTTACACATCGTCTCCAGTACAGCCACCCTCCTGGTTCACCTCGCCCCTCACAGCCCTCACTCTGCCTGGTGTGCGCTCCCTGCTACTCAGTTCGTCTCGGGTTCTGACCACCGGGCGGTTCTTCGGGATACCAAGACCGCTTTCGCTGAAGCTCCCGCCCAGCAGCTCTGACGCTAGCACTTCTTGGTACCAGACAGATACATGTAATTCACCTGAATCTCATGAGTTTTCCATTATCTAAAACAGTTACCTGTCATTCCAGAGCCTTCTCTGCTCCAGGCTAAACATCCCAGTTCCTTAAAGTGCTTCTCACATGGCCGCCTACTCCATGTCCCACCCCATCCCCTCAGGGTCTATCACCTCCCTTCTCTAGATTTTTCTATTTTTGGAGCAGTCATTTCGAAGAGTTGACCCAAATTAAATTCAGTTTACTAAAATACTGACTTTTTCCACAGGGGCTAGTGTTCTATCAAATTTTCCAAATCCCATACTTATACATGTGATTTCTGGGGACCACTGTGAGATCTATATACACAATTCCGATCATCTGCATTTAGCTACTCAGCCTGTCAAGACCTTTTTATATTCTAGTATTGGGTTCACCTCAAAGTTTTCTTAATATGAGCAAATTTTTAGTTTAGCTCTCATTACTTCTAATAAAGTATCGTTACTGTTGAACTGAATTTCTGAAAACTTTCTGCATCATTTTGCTCTACTTTCTATGGTTAATTATTAAACGCATGCTTGTTGTAGCAGAAGAATGGTGCCATCATAAAGATCATGCAATGGTGAGGCGAGTTGTTGGTGCTGTCACATCTAAACTGACTCCTGCTATACCTGGAATAGAAGGAGGAGCATTCTGGCTGCGATCCCAGTAGTAAAAAGCAAAGCTTTACAGCTCTAAGATATGCTACATGGCACACCAAATTGATCTGGGCCATCATTAATGGAAGTAATCTTACAGATCTCGCAAAAGGACCAGCTGACCGCCTTCTTCCAGTAAGATGAGGGACAACCCTTCCTGTGGCTTTCCAGTTGTACCCATTCTCCATCTTGCAAACAGAGCGCATCCATCAGGCTTTGTACTACCACTCCCTTTGGTGGAAAGCTGCAGCTAACAGACTTACAGAGCAAAGCATGGCCGGTGTTCCTTGCCACTGATCCAAATACTGCCTCCTCTGTGAAGCCCAGCCCGTGGGTCCTCCTCCATGGAGTTGGCCCCAGAATCTCCAGCTTGCCGAGGGCTCTCTCCTCTCTGGACAACTATCCACTCACAGGCATTCACTGACTGCCCACTACACGCTGTCCACACAGGAGAGGAGGCCAACCAACCTCTTACCGACCTCTTACTGAGCGTCCAGTCCAATCTCAGCTCCAAGAGGCTTGCAGCCTAGTGAGCTCAGGCCTTCCTTGTTAATGGTTCTACAGATATGAACCTGAGCCCCCGATCAGTTTTTACTGATCAAGACACCCTGATCAGTGTGTCTTGAGGACACACCATCTCATACACTGTTAGTCTTCTCCCATCATCACCCCCTAGCAACTGGTGTGGTACACACCACCGGCACTCCAACACTTGCCAGTGGCTGGCATGGAAGCGTAAACGTCACCGCATACCCGTACAGCAACCCAGCAACTATAGTTGGAAACAATCTGGCTCCATCCCCTATTTAGGTACTAACCAAGCTACTAAGTGCTCAGCTTTACCGTGTGAAGTAGTGATTTGAGTCAGACTTGAGAGGCCACTGTGAACCCTCTAAGTGCATTAATTCTAAATACCAGACCTACGAATGCCCTTCCAGGGTGGCACTTGGAGCACACCAAACTTGTGCCCAACTCAGTCTGCGAGGGTCCCGGTTGGGATGCTGTCCCCCACCTCGTGTGGCTGGCTCCTTCTGGCCAGGTGGATCGCCCTCCAGGAGACAGGCCTTCCTGGCTGCTCCATCAGAGAAGCACCAGTAACTATGTTATGGCTCCATCTAGCACACTTTGTAATTTCATATTTTTAAATTTATGTTTTCATGTTTCCTTCTCCTGATAAGAATGCAAGGGCACACACCAACTCTTTGCTGAATGAATGAATGAACAGTCCAAGAAAGAGATGCCTGGTTCCTAGGCGCATCTAAGCTTAGAATCTCAGATGCCCCTCTCAAAAGTAGGCATCTCACGTGTGACTCATTGGCTTCTAGTTCAGAAGACGCGCTCAGATCAGTGTGGGTGAGTGCTGTCTCTGGAAAGAAAACCCAGCACAATGACCAGGCGGTTTGGCGGATGGAGCAGGCAGGAGCTGGCTTTGCCACTTACAAGTGACTGAGCAAGACACTCAACCTCCTCTCGTCTTGGTTTCCAGGGTCTGAGATGGAGATGGTGCCAATAGTCACTCCCTGGACTGGTGTGTGGACCAAAGAGCCAATGCACCTCCGACAGCTTGGGCTCACCAAGGCCTGTGCCAACACGGGTGACAGTGCGGCTCTGAGTCCTGTATTGAGGGACAGGTCTAGGGACCACAGCTTAGTGTAACTGCCCCCCACCGCAACATAATGAAGCAGCGCCCACTGCTGGGCTGTAAGGGAGAGGATCGTGTTGCAGAGCTGGACTTGAACAAGCTCTCAGAGACAGGTTAACAAGAAGTAGACTAAGAAAGGAGGGAAGCAGTGCCAGCTTCAATAGGGACAGAAATGGGATGAGGCACTGACTCAGCCTTATCTTCTCCGTCACAGGCCTGCTGCAATAAGCGTCCCCGGAGGCACCAGCAAGACTCAGGAGACAATGTCACCACAAGGAAGGCCAATCTGAGAGTAACTGGTAGGCACGCGCTGAGCCCCCAGTAGCCTTCCCCTCTCACCCCGACGCCTGCCTTCGATTAAGAAAAGCCGCCTGCACTGCCATCTGCATCCCCAGATCTCACGGATTCAGCATCCATTAGAGACCCACAGACACATTTTCTTCAGGACACCAGGGGGGCGCTGAGGGCACCAGGCGCCAGGAGATGAAATGAGTGCCGCAGATGTTTAAACGCCCTGAGCGGCCCTGTGCAGCCTTTGCTTGGATGACAAAAGGCCAGGATTTGGTCCCACTGAGAAGGAAACAGACTCTCTCTGCACTGTGAGCAGGTGCCCCACGGAGGCCTCGGGAACCTCTCATGCTCCCCGGGCAGCTCATCCATGGCTTCCTCCCAGACAAGCCTCCTTCACGCTGGCTGCTCAGCAGAGGCCAGAGAGACCGTAAGGGGTGTGGGGACCCACCCTCCTTCCCCTTCCGACCTGATCAGGATCAGAGCACAGAAAAGCCCGGTCCCGCCCAGTCACTCTCTCTGGTGGTGGCACTCCAAGACCAGGCTGATTGATGCCTGCTTGTGGGGCTGGGGAGGATCTGTGACTCTGTTCCACCTCAGTGTTCCCATATTTCCGCCAATTACTCACATTCTCTCCACTGCACCATCTCTTGGGGTTTTGTTTTCCCCACTTCATTTCCAAATTAGCTTCCAGTGAATCATTACTCTTCTTCTCAGCGACTGGCAGGCGTTAATGAATTACTGATTTTCACCTTCAACCAGCCAATACAATATATTTATGTTGGAAAGAAAGGTACTTTTTGAATCAAGACTGGTATCTTTTGACAGTTTTCCTTTGAAACATAATACATGTGTACAATTACAGCTTGACAGCAGAGTAAGTTCTAATCACAGCTACCGAGCAGCAGCCATCAGCCCTGGACTTCTCTGCCCACGCCAGCCCCATGGGACGCCGCTTCCCCTCCTGCCACGATGCTGGAACAGGTCATTCGGCAAGGCCCGGGCAGTCAGACACTGGGCTGGCTACTTGCCTGCTGGCGCCTCGCTTTCCCCGTCTTTGGAATGTGGACAATAATAGCACCTCCCTTCGAAAGGCTCTAGGGAGGACTAGAGAGTTAATATAAGTAATGCACTTAACACAGTACCTGGCACATAGCAGGTGCCCAATGAACGTCACCTATTATTCTTCCTAATTCTCAACTAAAGAATCATGGGTTACCCTGTATTCTCAAGCCACAATTCATGTATGTTTTTACCTCTTCCTCACTGTATCCACAGGACTCAGATGAGACCAGGATTCTTTTTTTTTTTTAATTAATTTACTTTATTTATTTTTGGCTGTGTTGGGTCTTTGTTGCTGCGCATAGGCTTTTTCTAGTTGCGGCGAGTGGGGGCTACTCTTCGTTGTGGTGTGCGGGCTTCTCATTGCGGTGGCTTCTCTTGTTGTGGAGCATGGGCTCTAGGCGCACGGGCTTCAGTAGTTATGGCACGTGGGCTCAGTGGTTGTGGCTCGCGGGCTCCAGAGTGCAGGCTCAGTAGCTGTGGCGCATGGGCTTAGTTGCTCCATGGCACGTGGGATCTTCCCGGACCAGGGCTTGAACCTGTGTCCCCTGCATTGGCAGGCAGATTCTTAACCACTGCGCAACCAGGGAAGCCCAAGACCAGGATGCTTAAGATGGAGACTGCAGCTAAGTTAAAACGTTCAAGGTTTCAACCGAAAATCAAGCTCCAAATCCAGGCTCAGCTTCAGCCACTGCTCCTGGACTAAACAGGGGCTAAACTGCTATTCAAGGTTCTGAGGAAGCAGGACACAGCAATTCACTTTATTCAAGACAGTGGATTGTTAGTTATTTAAAATATGCTGTTTACACAATAGATGTTAATTATGAATAATTTTTTGGTGCGCTCTGCACCTCCAGTGATCAGAATACCACCTAACAGCCTCATGGAATAGCTTCCACGTCTTTCTGATTCCCGGGACCTTTCTGAGTATCCTAATATTTCTAGCACGGTTTAAGCGTTTCATTACTTTGTTTCAGGGCTGAAAAATGTCCCTTAATTTCCAAGCATGGATCTTATTGCCAGTCTCTCAAAGGATTCAGAATATTGTCAGAATATAAATATGTACCGCAGTGGCAACATGCCTATTTATCAGGCTGCTGGGTTCGCTTAGATAATTAGAAATCGGGAGATTTCTCAGAGAAGGTTCACTATAATTTACTTCTAGACACAGCAGCTTAATTAGAAAACAAATTCCTTGCCTAGCTTTAAAGATTGCTAAATAATTACAACACACACGCCGCCCATGTATTCTCTTTGATCTTGTGCTGAGACTCTAAACAACACATTTTGCACATCTGACAAAGGTGGCCGAGACTGGGAAGGGGTTAATCCTTGATATCCTGCGGAACCTTATGCTGAGCTGCTGCACAGAGGCAGCTGTTTGAAACAAACCACATTTATCAAAGAATTACCATGCAGCGAATCTGAAGTGTGAAACTTTTCAATCAATTTCTCCAGTGATGGCAAAGAGGAGGGCGACGACAGGATCGGGCTGCATTTCTGACTGTCTACTGGGAGTGAGGGAAGGTGCTGGAAGATGGCTGGAAAGGCAGGTCACGCAGGTGAAGCCTGGCGCCACCCTCAAGTCCCCATGTCTGACGCTCCCGACCCCGAGGCTCTCGGGCGCTCCTTGGATGGGGTCGCCTGCCATGCAGCGTGCAGGGCAGGTTTCCCTCACCAGCTCACGCTGACATTAAGAGCCGGCGCCGGTCCTAACAAGCTGTGGCCCTGGAAACCTGGGTGTGCACAGAGCCACACACAGGGGAAGAAGTGGCAGCTCGGGTCACGTGCCTGCCATCCCGGTCCACACACGACAGGCCTCGGCATGGCCACTCGCCAGGCTGTGCCAGGACCATCCTTCACACATGCAGAGCAGGCACCCGGGAAGGGAAGGGGTGGGCAGAGGACCGGATAGACATTATTCTTATTTTCTGCAGGTCATTAAACTTGAAGGAAACAAAACCCAACAACACAGGCCAGTGCCCTTCCTGTTTTGTTTCATCTCTGTATTGTGACTTGTCACCCCAGTCAGGTGGTAGGGTGATCAGGGACACCTTCACACTTAGGGGTGACGGAGAGGTTCTCAAGTTTAAGATTTTCCATGTGGTGAGCTGAAACCAGAGTCACACTGGATGCAAAATGCCTTAAAACGCTCGTGAGGGCTTCCCTGGTGGCGCAGTGGTTGAGAGTCCGCCTGCTGATGCAGGGGACACGGGTTCGTGCCCCGGTCTGGGAAGATCCCACATGCCGCGGAGCGGCTAGGCCCATGAGCCATGGCCGCTGAGCCTGCGCGTCCGGAGCCTGTGCTCCGCAACGGGAGAGACCACAGCAGTGAGAGGCCCGCGTACCAAAAAAAAAAAAAAAATGGTCGTGAAACCAGCAACATGTCAGTGGAAGCCCCATCATCGCTGTTGATATGTCTCCAGGAGCTCCCTGACATGGGTTTATCCACACCATCCACACAGCCCACGCCATCCACACACGGATACTTTCCATGCAGGAATACTTTCTTAGGTGCTTCCTTGCTGATAGAGTTTCTTCCTCTTCCCCACCAATCGACAGTGCTTAGGATTTTGTTAGGAATAAAGAACTGCTGAAGAATAAATGAAATGGGACCAAGGGATTGAGCAAAAAAGCCAATTTCTGTTTGGTCCTATAATTGTAAGTAAGCACAAGTTATCCTGCCAATTAACCTGGACCCACAAACGAGCTGCACTGGAAGCCCATGTGAAGGTCTCACTTTGCCCCCTGAAGGCTCAGCTTGCTCAGTCACGCTGCCAAGAGGGTGGGGTGAACCTCCCTGGGAGAAGCATCCACGATTCTCCGCTGAACACTCCCTGCACCTCTTCTGGTGAGTCACAGCCACGTCCCAAAGGCGGGCTGGCTTGTGCAGAGGAGGGGCATCCAGTGGACAAAGGGCACTTGATATGGTGAGAATCGCCATCCAAGGAGAGGACTGCCGACAAAACGGAGGAAAAGGGTAAATCAGCCTGGACAGCCTGGCCCAGAGCAGCAGTTCAGGCACTCAGCATGGCAAGGATTCATAAGTAAGGAATCACCTCACAAGACAGCTCCCGAGTGGACCTGCTTCACCAACGTGCAGGTAAACATCACGACGAGTTATGACCCTGACGGAACCCCAAGCAGCCCCAGCGCAGCGAGTGGAGACCAAACACAGCCCCAGAGAGGTGGATGCCAAGAGATCGCTATATCCAAGAGCTGCATATGTTGACCAGAAATCTCCAGAAAATGATGATAAAATAGGTGAAAAATAATGAGACACTGTCCCCAGGAATGTTCTCTGAATACAGAAACCTCAGCAGCCTGGAAGACTCTACTGAACACAGACGTGCTGCATTTCTCCCTAGCCTTGTAACTGCAAAATCACATCTGCTTCTTGAAATTTTTTCTTCTTACAGACTGTAAGCACAGTTGGGGAAAAAAATCTAAAAATTAAAAAAACAGAATAGCATTTTAAATGGAAAAGTCTCTCAAGTAAGCTACAGAAATTAAGAACTTGTATCTACTCAGAAATAGATCTCACGGTTCTAGTGGCTGGGTATCTTAAGGAGCTGCACATCTGGATTTCTACTAGCGCCATATAACTAAAGTTTGGAGTTTGTCCTGGCATAAAAAATAAACATAATTCAACCCCACACATTCACTCTAACCTTGGCCAGGCTACGAGGGGAGCAAGCCACGTGGCACCTCCAACTGAAAACGATAATGTGTGTGCATCTCAACTGAACTATACTTTTGCTAAGTTGTATTCAGAGAACGATGACTCAGGCCCAAATCAATGTACCTTGAAAAGTTATTCACAATAAAAACTCGAGGTTTCTAAAATGTCTTCTTCTTACTCTCTTTTTGTCACCACCATCACAAACCCACCCAAATGAAGCTCCATCTGGGGGGAAAAGTGTGGTTCATTCTGGATGCTTGTAGCCTGTCCCACCTAATCTGGACAACACGCTTTTCTAAAATGCAAACCCCTCTGGAATGGGAATGATCTCTCTTTTTTTTTTTTTTAAAGAAGATGTTGGGGGTAGGAGTTTATTAATTTATTTTTGCTGTGTTGGGTCTTCGTTTCTGTGCGAGGGCTTTCTCCAGCCGCGGCAAGCGGGGGCCACTCTTCATCGTGGTGCGCGGGCCTCTCACTATCGCGGCCTCTCTTGCTGCAGAGCACAGGCTCCAGGCGCGCAGGCTCAGTAGTTGTGACTCACGGGCCTAGTTGCTCCGCGGCATGTGGGATCTTCCCAGGCCAGGGCTCGAACCCAAGTCCCCTGCATTAGCAGGCAGATTCTCAACCACTGTGCCACCAGGGAAGCCCCGGGAATGATCTCTTTTTAAATTGCATAGCTAGCTGGACTTTGGGTACACAATCTTCCAAAAGTTGTGTGGCAGCATTCACCTGATGGTGGACAGGGCCGGTGTATGAAAGACACTTTCCCCCTTCAGTCTTTATCAGAAATCCGAATGGCTTCAGAAATGCAAAGTAGTATTAACCATTATCCCCACTGCAGCTCGGCGGAAAGTGGTAAAACAACAGAAGTATTTGTGGGTTGACGCCCACAGAGCCGACAGTACCACATGCTCCTCAGTCCGACCTGTATGACAGGGACAAATGTGGGGGTGACAGGGGTGTGCCCAGCGAGTGTGACTCCTGAGGGTGAGGCCAGGACCCCAGCCACGTCTGTCCATCTGCAGTCTTTCCATCACATCCCCTTCCTCGCCTCCATTCCCACTCAGGATGCTATTAATGATATTTTTCTTTTTAAATTAAAACACACAGACTCCCAGTCTTTTAGCATTTCACCAGCGTTGTAGTATCACCTGGCACAGGAGATGGGGAGATGGAGAAAAGAGGACCCTGTGAAACAACCTTCATAGGCCAAAGTGTAGACTCACCAGCTGAGAAAGTCACTTAGCCCTGGGGTCTTGACCCCTGAGGGGTCAACACTGGGTGTTTCCAGGAACACTGGTGGCTGCAAACTCTGAAGTCCTGATTTAGGAAAATTGTGCTTGATGAAAAATACTAAAATCTTATTATATAAGGGTATTTGCTTCTATATTTCAATCCTCATTAGCCAGTTTAAGTAGTAAGAATAAAGGTTTCTCCCCAAGAAACAATGGAGCACATTTCATGGTAGAAAGGCCACTCCCCTCTCAAATTCTGTTCTCCATTTCCTCTGGTCCCCGCTTCCCCGGTTCAGGTGTTTCTGCTATGACTTCCTTTAGTCATTCTGACCTGTATCTCTTACAGGGTATCTTATTTCCCCCACATTCTGTATTAATCCTATTTTTGAAGTTGTCGTATAGTTCATTGGTTTGGGGTATGCGGCGCTATGATTTTAGCATGTGTAGGTTTGTGGAACCAGCACCACACTCAGGATAGTGAACATTCTATCACTTTCATAGCCTCTCTCTATAGTCCTGTTCTCTGACCCTGCAGTTCTGTCTCTTCCTGAATGCCACATGAATAGAACCAGATCTGTGTCACCTTTCACTCCATGAAGGACCTCTGGGACCCTTCGTGGCTGTGGACCCAGGGGCCTCCCTTCCCCCTGGAGGTGGTGCTCCTCTGTACAGATGCACCACAGCCTGTTTATCCATTCACCCCCAGGACATTCTGGTTGTTCCTAGGTTTGGATGGTGATGAACAAAGCTACTATAAACATGCTTGTACAGGACTTTGTATGAATCTAAGTCTTCATTCCTCTAGGGTAAACCCCTGGGACTGGGACTGCGGGGACATATGGTAAGGTATGTTTTTTGTTTTGCTTTGTTTTGTTTTTGCGGTACGTGGGCCTCTCACTGCTGTGGCCTCTCCCGTTGCGGAGCACAGGCTCTGGACGCGCAGGCTCAGCGGCCATGGCTCACGGGCCTAGCCGCTCCGCGGCATGTGGGATCTTCCCGGACCGGGGCATGAACCCGTGTCCCCTGCATCGGCAGGCGGACTCTCAACCACTGCGCCACCAGGGAAGCCCGGTAAGGTATGTTTAAAGTGACAAGAAGCCACGCACTTCTCCAGGGTGGCTGCACCGCTCTGCCTTTGCACAGCAACGTGCGGGAGTCCTGCCATCCCAGTTCTCACCGCACTCGGTACCGCCAGCCTTTTTTTGTTTCAGTCATTCTAATAGGTGTGCAATGGTGTCTTGCTGTGGTTTTAATTTACATTTCCCTAACAGTTAATGATTTTGAACATCTTCTCATGTGCTTATTGGCCAACCCTAAATCCTCTTTGGTAAAGTGTCTCTCGTCCATTTTAAAATTTGTTTTTTTTTTGTTGTTTTTTTCCCCCTTAATTTTGAGTTTTGAGATATCTTCATATATTCTGGATACAAGTCCTTTGTCAGGTATGTGATTTGCAAATATTTTCCCCAAGTTTGTAGCTTATCTTTTCTCTCTCTTAGCAGTGTCTTACAGAGTAAACAGTTTAAATTTTGATGAAGTCCAATTTGCCAATTCTTTTCTTTTGTGGATCAGGCTTAGGGTGTCAAGTTGCTGTGCACACTGTAAGTCTGAGAAAGTGACAGGATAGGAGCTGGCTGTCTAGACACCAAAGTCTGGAAAAGGGAGGGCCTGTGTATGGGAAAGACCACAGAGAGACGTCCAGAGACCTGGCCGCCAGGCGGGCCTGACACCGCCAGGCGGGAAATGTCACCGAGGAAGCTGAACCAAACCAAAGCCAGGTTCCTCTTCAGTAATATCACAGGGTTTAACTAAATAACCTAAAAAAATATATTTTTAAGTTATGTGATTTTTAACAGCTCTTTTTAGTCTGGAGAACTCGGAACACGTGACACTGTTTGTCTGGGCCCACCTGCACCATACGAACACAGCACAGTCAGGGACGGTCACAACCATGCTGAGTGACCAGGAGGGTACACCACCCAGCATGTGAGACAGGGTCTGGGCTGCGTTCATGCTTCAAGCCGCCCCACCCAGTGGGAGAGGGAGACAACCCAGCCCTGCTCACAAAATATTTAAACAGAACAAGAACCATCTGAACTGGTCACCAGACGTCACCTCGCTAGGAAAGAATGTAACTTTATTGAAGTTTTAATGGATAACGGTTTATTTGAGAATTACATGTCTATGGAGATCTGTGGTACAGGTAACAGAGGCTCTGTCACTCAGAAATGGAGAGAAGTAAAGACCCACAGACACAGCACAGCAGTGCTGGTGAACGAACTCTGACGGGATGGCTTCCAAACTCTGAAATCTCATCAGGGAATTGAACCAAACAGGCCGGATAACCAGGCAGATCTAGCATTTTCTTATTTTCTAACTTCTCTCCGTGTGATGTCTCTCGATGGTTGCCTTGTTTGTCCAGCACTTGTAAATGGTTTTCTTGGTTTCAGCCCACCTTGGAGGTGAAGCTGGCTTAGAACGGGGAGGAGCAGCTCCCCTGAGTGGCAGGGTGTTGAGCCTTCTGTCTCTAGAAGAGAGCTGTGCGAGCGTGACCAGGACAAGGCAATAGTGGAGCCCAGTTAAAAAAGCACTCAGCGCCTGGCCACCTGGCCCTCTGCTTCCCGACTGCAGTGACCCTTGGTGCACCGGGCTGCCCAGCACAGACAGGACTGGGGACACGAGGCTGCAACACGTTCTCCCCACCACCTGACACCAGATTGCACCAGCACTCGGATTTGGAGAAAACCAGCAGCTGCACATGCCCAGAGCAGCACAGTTTCGAATAGGAGCAAGAGTCACCGGTGTGCCTTACACTACATATGGGGGTTGGGTGGGGGCACACGGAGAGCCAGACCTCCACCCTCCCTGACCCTTGCGAATGTGACACACTGAAGTCTACGGTCCCTGCTCTGACCGAGCTAGCACAACCAGCTCCCCGAACACAGCTCCGCTGCTGGTCCCAATCCCGACCTCAAGTTCCCGCTGCTTCCCACCCAGCCTGCAGTGCCAATCTATCAGCGCATCCTCTGGCCCTGCCTCAGCCAGCACTGCCTTTCCAGCAATGGCTTCAAAGTCTCCTCAACTGTGGGTCAGTGGTAACCAAGACCCAGATGTGGGCTGGTCAATGGTAACCAAGAATCAGCTGTGGGCTGGGCAGTGGTAACCAAGACCCACTCTGAGCAGAGGGGACCACCAGGTCTTCCCATTTGTCCTGCTGGCACTGATCAATGTTACACTAATTCTTTCTTGTCACAATATCCCATTTTGCTTGTGGACAAAAGCATCTTGAAGCAAACAGATGCAGTGACCAGTCACATGATTTCCTTAAACGTTTATCCAAAATTTAATGGAAGAAATTATACTTGAACCGTTTGCAGGTATCCTAATTGTATTTTGTTGATTCTTTCTTTTAAATTTATTTGTACCTATGTTTTCCATGTCTATATTCTTATTAAAAAAAATTAAACAAGATGGAAAAAAATCAGTCCCTAACACTGCTCCTCCCTGCTTCTTGCTCCAAATTCCACTTTCCTACCCAGAGTGAAGTGTAACTATTTCATTTCATGCCTTGTTGATAGGTACACACACACACACACACACAGTTATGCACGGTTTCAAACATGTGCTCGGCAGCCCACCATGGGTGTTGGTCTTTAACAACATGTCCAACAGGCCACTCCCTGTCAGTTCAAGGGTAGCCACCACATTCTCTGTATTTGCCCGTGAGAATGCACATGACTGAGTGAACTGTGCCCTTACAGTGGGTGTTCAGGCATAATATTTTTGTGTATTTCCCCTGACACACAGGCAAGTTGTTTTCCAGGAGAGAAAACTAGAAGATTTGCTTTTCCTACCTAATGTAATTAAAATCAGGCTTTAGCTGTTTTAGCACAAGATTTTGTATATCAAGACTTTGGAAACAATTTGCATGTTAATTCTAGAAGAAACGGGGTTTGGAACAGAAGCATTAGGAACTACCTAGGTGAATCAGGATGAATGAAATGAACACGCAAACAAATAAAAAATGCAGGTCAAGTTTAGAGCTGTGAGATGGTGTACTGACCCAAAGAGGCTCACGACAGGAGCAGACAAGCCAGCCCTGTGACCTGGGAGGACAAGCAGAGGCCGAGCAACCGCAGCACATCATGAAGGACCCCTCCTGCAGGGACCACTGCATCTGCCCTGAGATAGAATGTAAAACTGGGGGTGGGGGGATGGAAGGTTGCAGAACGTGAAAGGGAACATTGAAGAACATCGGGAAGATGCTAAGCTGTGATCTGACGTTTGCAGCTGGGGAGCAGAGTGATGATCTCTATGTGCAGAGTGATGGATCTGCATGGCAGTGACCTGTATGTGAAGTGATTGGTCTGTATGTGTAACGATATGTTTTTACTTTGGCTCAGTGTTGGAAGTATTTTTAAATGTTCAAAAGGATTCAGCTTTTATTCTTTTCATTTTAATATGGCCCCAAATTTAGCTGTGTTCTATGTAACAATCACAAACATGGCCTTAATCAGAGAACAAAAGAACACACCCACATGAAAGGGAAACAACCTGTGCGGACAGGAAGTACTTCTGAGAACCAAGAGTGAAAAAAGGAGACTCCCCTCACACCAGAAGCCGCAATAGTTTAAAAATCTGACTTACTTTTCTATCAAATCCAGTGTGACTCCAGGCACCAGACTAACGCATTTCTGCATGCAAAACCTGCAGAGAAAGAAAAGAAAGTGAATCACAGCAATAGGATATTTAACAAGAGAGTGCAACAGTCCCACAGAAAAAGCAAAGAGAGAAAGGTGAGGATGGGGATTGCCACGGTGAAAAAGTAAACCCTGTTTTTCTTAATTCTGTCAGCTTTTAGGTTTATGAAGAAAATCTCCCTGCAGCCTCTCAAAGGGGCAGGAACACCGAGCTGCAACCACAGGTCTTCAGTGGAAGGAGAGAAACAAGTCTACGGGATGGCGGGGCAGAGCCCCCACTGTGGCAGGGGCTGGGGGCATGTGCGCACAAGATTCCACAGGACAGGAAGGTTCCACCTAGATGATGAACAGGCTCCACTTTTCTATTTTTCCTTCTTAGGCAAGTAAGCTGGGGAGAGTGATAGAAGAATCAGCGAACCACCCCCAGGTACACAAAAGAAATTCGTGAGAGAAGACAAAAGTGAATTCAATTATATCATTTTAATTATCATAAAATCATAGGAGTCAGAGCTGCGAGACTTAATCTTCACTGCAGAGCCATCCTGGAGAGCTAGGGTGGGACTGTCCAGGCTTCACCTAATTTGTACGCACCAACAAGAGGTCTCGGACCATCTCTTTCTTCCTGTCAGGGCTATTGCCACGCAGCAGGACAGAATCAATGGTAGCATGGAGTGAAGAGGCAACTTAGTATCAGTCGCAGGAGAAGTGTAAAACATTTAATTCATCGGCTTTAAAAATTAAGAACAAATAATGCCCTCCATAAAAACAGCATCAGGCACACAGCAAATACACCCACAAAATGCATTTTAGTATCACTAGTGGATGTGAGAAGTGGAGGAAGGTCAGCGAATACCAGTGGGCTCAAGGGAGGGGACGAGTACAAGGAACCGGCCACATTCAGGACACACGGAGTGAGACGTGTACGGTGGGTGGGTGGAGGTGGGGGAGAAAGACAAGGAGACAGAGAGAGACCCAGAGGCTGGAAGACGACAGACAAGGCCGTGAAGATGGCGTCTGGTGGGCCACTGGCTCCCAACACGTAGCCCTCCAGCGGGGGGAGGGTGGGGGTAGGGGAAGAGGGGACTCTGTGCACCCTGCCCCGCCAGGCTCATGGCCTCGGGGAGCAACGCCTCGCTCAGCCAGCAGAGGAAGTTATCTTCCTGGCTGTGGCTGCGCCGGTCGGTGCTCTCTATTCACGGAGCAGAAGAAACATAAATGAGGGCTGTGTTTGCCCTACACAGACAGAGGCCCCTCCCACCGGCACAAACGGCTGGGCTGACCAGCTGCTCCACCGGGCCAGTCAGTTCCTCCAGACAAATCCTTCTGTTTACTCCTCTGGCGGAGAACTCGGCCCGTCCGCTCCCGCGCATCACCGCAACCGCCGAACCAGCCCACATGCAGCTCTGACAGCGGCTCCACGTGAATCAGGATCTCTCCGTGGATAGAAATGGTCTACAGGAAACACATTTTCCAGTCCAATTCTGAGGCCTATGCAAACAGGGCTGCTCTGTCATCTTTCTCTCTGTAACGCACTTACTGACTGGACCTCTGCCTTCCCATAATGATAGTCTGTGCCAGACTAATCCTTTCGTCAATAACAACAATAAGCTCTGGACAAAATATAAAAAACAACCACTTGAAAGCACCAAAGAGCAAACAAATACAGGCAGAAAGGGAAGCCATGACCCTTAAAAGAAGAATAACAAGGTCTGCCTTAACCAGCTTTTCCCAGGCGTGCTCCCCAATTCACACAGCACCGGGGACACTGCTCAACGGAAAGGAGATCAGAACCCCAGGCTGCCAGGAGTTTCAGGGGAAGTCTTAGAAAGGAGGAGTCAAACTCTGCGAGCAAGCTTTCCTAGAACCCTGGGCTGAGCCCGGCACTGCACAGGCATGGGCCCAGACCCCGAGGAGCCCCGGGGACACCAGAGCTGAAGTGCTGAACACAATGGGCAGAGGTTTCCACAGTTGCTCACTAGCAGACATGCATGCAGATGGGGACAGCCAGTGCCACGTTAGGGGGCTATCAACACCTGGGGCTTTCCACTGACACCCTGTGGGGTGGTGCCTCAGTTACAACCATGGTCCAGGATTCAGAGTCTCACCCCAGAACTAGGAGCAAAATCAAAGGAGGCCAGTCCTACAGCTAAGAGACCTCAATCAATTAAACCATCTACAAGAACAGAGCTAAATACTCCTCAGAGGAAGATAACAGAATCCAGACTTTCTCAGTGTCTCATCCACAATGGAAAGTATTCTACCTAAAATCAAGAGAAAAATTGTTAATAAAACCAGATTCATTGCTGGCCACATTTTGGAATTAGACTTTAAAATTATAAAAATAATTATTAACTGGGAAATAAGTATTATGATAAATCTGCTGAAAATACAAAGTTCCATTAAGTAGGAAATTAAAAATAGGGCCATGATGCAACTTTAAAATATCTATGATATGGTTATATGCATTAAGAGCAGCATGGATAAACCAGTGACTGACAAGCCACAAATTGTACATCAGCCAATATTTATTCCTTCGCACCAGGCAAAATCAGAGGCAATAAAAATGGCTTGACAATCCCACAAAATTGGATATTAGTAATTATGACAATAAACACAACAGCTGGAAGTCGGTTAGTGCTTACTCTTGGTGCTAGAGCTCTCATCAACAGGCTCTGGCCACTTTTGAATCTTCTTTGTCCAACTTGCCCTTTCCGAACTTCGAGTGAACAGTTACACAGCACCAGACCACTGCTTACTGCCTGCCTGCTGACCCTCCAGGCCAGGGTTTCTCAGCTGTGCACTAAGGACTCTTAGGGCCAGATCATTCTTTGCTGTAAGGGCAGCATCCTAGCCTCGACCCACAGGATGCCAGCAGCACCACACCCCAGTTGTGACAACCAAACATGTCTCCTGACACTGCCTAATGTCCCTGGGGGGCAGAGTCACCCCACTGAGGCCACAGCCCTAGGCCAGGCCCCAGTGTCTCTCACATTTTCCAGAACAGTCTCTGCTTCCACTCTTGCCTGTGCTTCCTATTCCTCTCCCAGGAATTCTCTACCCAGCAGGCAAAGCAACCCTTTTAAGAGGAAATGCTGTGATAAGTCATTTCATCTTGACCCTCCAGAGGCTTCCTGCCATGAAGGATGAAATGCAGGGTGCTTGCCTAGCCTCCCAAGGCCCTGCCCTGGGCTTCCAGTCACTGCTCTAACTTCACTTCCTCACTCTCATTCTGCTTACCCAGCTCCATTCACCCTGACACACTTCCTGCTCCTTCAACACGCCAGGTACAGCCCCACCTCAGGGCCTTTGCGCTTGCTGTTCCCTCAGCCTGCAACACTCTTGCCCCAGATAACTGGAAGGTTTACTCCTTTTATTTGGACTTCTTCTACCTTCCCTGACCAGCCTAAGGAAACCAACACCTTCATTCTCTACCTGCATACCCTGCTTTTTAAAAATAACATTTCTTGCTACCTTATTATATATTTGTTATTGCTTGTCTTTATCATAGAAGATAAGCTCAATGAGTACAAGGACTTCTCTTATTTTGTTCATCAGTGTGCCTCCAGTACTTAGAAGGGTGCCTTAATATATAGTTTTGATAATCCATAAATGTGTCAACAAGTGAATACGGTATAAGATTAATTTCTAATATTTCACATATATCTTTTTTTTCCTGTTGCTCTTGAAAGTGAGTGGCTTCAAGATTTTTATGCAGAACAAATTAATTAACGTTAAAAAACTCAACTGTGTAACCTTGTACACTATCATATAACTGTTGGATGCTATTGTTTCTGAGAATGGAAATACATTAATTTTTTTTCTAATTAGAAAACTCCCCACATATTTACCATAAAAAATTAAAAGTACAGAAAATTACAAGTAAAAATTACCCCCAAACCTAAGATAACCATTAACATTTTCACATTTACCTCTTAGAGAAAATTGAATCATGCTGATTTATTTTGTTCTAGGAGTCACAGTCACTGGAACATCCCAAACAATACAGATGTGTGTAATGGAAAATTAAGAGTCTGTCCTGCTGCCCCATTCCACTGCTGACCACTGCTGACTGCTCCTCTGCATCCAGAATGTGCCCAGCACACGTGCACAACCAATATCTACCCTTGGGTTTTGTTCAGTTTTTTTTCTTACCACAAGAGAATTTGCCATACACACCACAGCTGTGGTTTTTTTTTTTTTTAAACATTTGTTTTCCAGCATTTTCCAACATTCGACAAAGTTGAAAGAATTTTAGAGTAAGTTCCTGCCTCCCACCACCTAGGTTCCACCATCAGAATTTGATTGCATTTGCTTTATCACATCTCTGCCTCTCCGTCCATTAATCCATCTCATTTTTGGTGCGACAGAGGATATGGTACACTTGCCTTTAAATTCTTCAGCACACATACTGAGATCTCAGTATCTTATTGTTTTTGTCTTTTGATGTAAGATTACATACAATGAAGTACACACATCTTAATTGTTCGTTCACCAGGTTCTGACAATTGCACATGCCCGTGTACCCAAGCTCCTACAGGGACCACTACCAACATCCCAGGGAGTTTTCTCTCACCCTTTCTCGGCCAATTCCTACTTCTTCCCATTGCGCCCAGAGGCAAAAACACTGCTCTGATTTTTCTACTTATTTTCGTTCCTCTGTTCTAGAGTTTCACATACATGGACTCATCAAGTATGTACTTTTGTATAAGGCCTCTTCCAGTCAGCATAATGTTTTGGATGTTTATCCATGTTTTTGTTTGTATCATGAATTTATTCTGTTTTGTTGCTGACTGGTATTCCATTATATGAAAAGACTGTAGTTTATACATTCTGTTCTGTAACTTGTCCTTGTGTATCATGGACAATATAAAAGCTGATGCATAGAACATTACCTTTTTCATGAACATAAGTGTGCTGTCCTCAGGATGCATTCGTAGCAATGGAACTGCCTGACGAATGGGTACACATATTGAATGACCACTCATCTGATGCTCTCCAGAGGGAAATGCCATTTACTGTCTCATCAAGGCTGAATATACCCACTTTTTAACTTCTGGAAAATACTGGGTTTATCAAAATAAAAGAAAAACAAACCCCCTGTTCTACTGATAGGTGAGAAATGACACATCATTGGAATTTCTTTGATTATTATTGAGGTTAAATGCTAGCTAATAATTTTTCCAGTTCTTTGTATTTTTCTTTTGCTTGTTTCCTGTTTATGCCCTTCTTGTCTTATTGAGTTTAAAAGTGCTTTATACATTAACGGAACCAACAGTGGTTTTGTTATATATTACACAATTTTTCTCAATTTATAATTTTAAGTTTTGTTTTTTGTTTTCTTTGCCATACAAAACTTAAAATTGGTGTTTAATAAAATCTATCACTTCCTTTATAGCTCTTTAAGTCTCCTGACAGTTTTTCCAGTACTTTTGTGAGTTTCCTTTTTTACATTTAAATCCTCGGTATATTTGGAGTTTATTTTTTCAGGTAAGAGGTAAGGATTAAAAAACTTCAAATGGTTAGCCATGTGCCCCATACAGTATTGAGTAATTCATTCTTTTTCCAAATGATAAATTCTTATACAGCAGATTCTGTTTCTGGAACGCTCTACTCTGTTCCATGGCCTCAAATGTCTGCTCTTACTCCACCTGAAACTTCAAAATGCATTTTAATAACAAGTAGGACAAATTTTCTTTCACACATTTTTTCAAAAAATTCTCATGGGACTTCTCAAACATTTATCCTTCTACTTGACCTTTAAAATTACTTTATCAATATGTGACAAATTTATGGTTTAATTTAAGGAGAATTTATATCCTTAATCTTCTGGCTCTCACCATGTAATAATAATGTGGTCAATCCCTCCATTTATTCAAATATCCTTTCGTATCAATCAGTAAAGTTTTATGGAATTTTCTATACATACATCCAATACACTCTTAGCTTGTTTATGTGTTTTTTTTTTTTTTGGCTGTGTTGGGTCTTCGTTGCTGCACGCGGGCTTTTTTCTGGTTGTGGTGGATGGGGGCTACTCTTCATTGTGGTGCGTGGGCTTCTCATTGTGGTGGCTTCTCTTGTTGTGGAGCACAGGCTCTATGTGCATGGGCTTCAGTAGTTGTGGCACACGGGCTCAGTAGTTGTGGCTCGCAGGCTCTAGAGCGCAGGCTCAGTAGTTGTGGCGCACGGGCTTCCTTGCTCCGCGGCATGTGGGATCTTCCCAGATTAGGGCTCGAACCCATGTCTCCTACACTGGCAGGCAGATTCTTAACCACTTTGCCACCAGGGAAGCCCCTTGTTTACGTTTTGTCATTGTTACTGCTGCTACTGTGAATCAGATTTACTTTCCTTCCCAACATTTCCTTACTGGCTATTTTTAATATATAAAAAGGGTAACAATTTAAAGGAAATTATTGTGAAGTATACCATATACTTATGGTATACTACTTATGTATATAAGATACAGATGTGAGTTTAAGGAACAATAAAGTAAATATAAGCACCACACAGATTAAGAAATAGCACATTACAAAATCTAAAAGGCCCCATGTGTCCCTGCCATGGTGTCTGCTCCCACTCCCTCCCCAGAGGTAGCCTGTACTTTTAGGGTATTGATTTGAGTCACTTAGCATCAGTGCATGATGATAGCTGCTAGTTTAGAAGGTTTCTCTTATGTAAAGGAAGTATTCTTCTATTTTTATTATAAGGTTTTATTAAAATTCATTTTTAATTTTATCAAATAACTATTCTTTTCTCACCTATTAAGATGATGCATTATATTAATAGGCAGCCTAACAGAAAGTCATCACAACAGTCCTGGAACGAATCTCACTTGGCCAAAGTTTATTCTTCTCTTACTATACGGCAGGATTCTAAATGCTAATATTTCATTTTGAACTCATCTGCAGTGTGTGTCTGTGTATGCATATGTGTGTGCCTCTGTGTTTGTGCGTATGTGTCTGTGTATGTGTATACACACTGCATTCGTCAGGCTTGGTACCTCAGTCATGGTAACTTTATGAAGAGAATGAGAAAGCTTACATCAATACTTGTTGAAATATGGCTTATGCTTACATACTATTTTATTACCATTTGTTTTATTCCATATTTCAAGGATAATCATCTATATGTTGAATCTTCATTGTTTTATTTTTCTTGTTTCTCATTAGTTTTTACTGCTTTCTGTTTCCTGTACTCCTGACCAATTTTAAGGTCACAAACTTCAGAATTAAATTTGATTTCTTAAACTTTCTCTTTGCTAGTTCTCTTTTCATCTTGATGTACTGTTTTGTCAATCTCAATATTTATTCATTTTTTTTCAGAGACCATTTTTCTGTAATTTCATTGAGGATACAAAGCATATGCTGTCTCCTTTCTGGAGCCCCTTGTAACCACACCTGAGTTTATGCTGATGAGGTGACTCAGGGTGGGGGCTGGTTACCAGACAGACCAACACTGGATAACAGCAGGGAACTTTCAGCCCCATGCTGACCTCCAGCCTCTGACCTCAGGAGGGAAGGGGGCTGGAGACTGAGCTCTAAAAAGAATCTTGAACAAAGAGATTCGGAGAGCTCCCGAATTGAGCTCCAGGTTGGCACTTTGTGGAGGGGGTGTGCCCTCCACTCTCTCCCACATGCAGGTGACCCTCCCCTCCAGTGAGAAAGAGGGGCTTCCCCAGTAGTCTTGCTCTCAGCACTCCCTGTGCAGGTCTAGTCTGCACCTGGGTCAGAGCTGGGAGACACAGGGCAGGAAAAGACACGCAGAACTGATCCCCACTATGAGTGTTATTCACGGTTTGATTTCAGTCCCCAAGATGCCGCTCACTTTCTGGAGTCCTCGGGGTAGCTGCGTTCTGAGCAGAGGCTGTACTGAGTGTGGCTGAGTCCTTCTTATGGGCCGACACTGGGGTCTCCACGGATGGAGATGCCACGGAAGCTTCACAGATCAGACTATTTTAACCAAGTCCTTCTGAACATGAAGCGCACTGCCAGAGATGTCAGGCTTTTAAAGGAATTTTGGGAAACAGCTCAAAGTGGCAATACACTGTTAAAATAAGACAAGCAAATTCTGTGACATTTCATTTAATGTAGCAGGTTAAAAAACAAAGAAACCCACATGAAACAGTGTGCCAATCATCTGGTATTTGTAACTAAATTAAAAAGCATGCCATGTGTATTATTAGGGAAAAAAAAGTAGAAGAAGAGACTTCTGTAATTTACAATCTTTAAATAGCTACCACTTTTAAATGCACAGAAGGGCTCACTCTCCTCAGGAGCTTCTAGACCAGTAACCAGGACAAGACACAAATGAGGTTCAGGAGCCAGCTGTCTCAGTTGCCCTCTAATGCTTCAGAGGCAAGCATCTGAATGATGGTCGGAATGAGCCTATCCTGTCTGTCTTGTTCCCAGGGCCAGAGCCTGGAAGACGTCCCAGGGGTCCCTTAAGTACCTGCCCAGTGAAAGCAGAAAGAACTTTCAAGGGAACAGTGCTAACTCTGCAAGGGTGCTGTCATTTTGGTTCAGAAGAGGTTAAAAGGTCAAAACAATTGTCATAAGGAAAATGTCTTTTAGAAAATGCATATTTAAGTATTGGAGGGTAAATATCATAATTTCTGTAATTTACTAAAAATAGCCATAAGAAGAAAATGATAGAGCAAGTAACAAATGTAAGATTTGGGTCATGAGTACAAGGGGGTTTGTTTTATTATTCTCTTGACTGTTTTGTTAGAATGGCTGAAAACTGTCCTGCAATGAAAAGTAAAGAGAGAGAAAGAGAGGTCAAAGCAGATGTTCCTACGTTGATGAGTCAACGTCAGGAAAACACTCCAGGGAAAGATCTAATTTCTCAAAACCTGAGCAGTTTGTTTCTGTTTTTGAAGAATGTCAAGATGTAAAGAGGGGCTCCCAGCCCCTCCCAGCCCAGCTCATCTCCATGGTCATTAAGAGTCGGTCCTGACAGCAAAGCCCCTGTATTGATCTGCAAAAGCAGAAAACCAACACTCTCTCCTAAAAGTGCAGCTCTCTTCCACAGAGGTGACACTCACGACCCCCAACCACAGGAGAGACGCAGAACACACAAGCTTCCATGGAGTTCTTCCAAACTTTCCGGACCCTGTTTCCATGGAATTCACCTGATAAAGAAGTTAGAATCCAGCTTGTCCAGGACAGCCTCCTCAGTCTGATTCAAATCTTAAGGTGTAATTTTACCTGATAAACTGAAAACAAGGACTGTGTTTACACTGCCTACTGACAAAGCTGAGGAGTGAACACATACAAACCTGCCTGGAGGGAGTCAGCAGTCAGGAAGGGGCAGCCAGAGAAAACAAGAATTTCACACGGAACACACAGAACCCCAATCCTCTCACCCAGGGAACCTCCCTGTGAGCCCTGCTGCACAGTTCTGATTTAGTAGGCGTCTTCATGCGCTGGCAGTGCTGAGGAATGGTTGAGAGGTGGTGGCGGAGGCTGCTGTCCCCTGGGAACTGAAGTTCTCTAGTATAAAGGGAAAACAGGGCCAAATGGCTGAAGGGAGTGTTTCCCAGTAAACACACCTGTTTACTCACTCTCACACACAACAGCTGGGCCCTCATCTGTCCTTGTCTAGGATATAGGATGGCCTCATGGCAGACCCAGAAAGTTAAATTTATGTAAAAATTAAGTGATTCTTTTAAACTAAAGAGCCGAACACCACTTAAATTACAATCTTCCACCGTATTTATTCTTACTATATTTTTCTTGCTGCCTGATGTGCCCTTTCTGTATTAAGAAGCTATGTCCTTGACCCCCAATCTTTCCTCTACATCCAAAAGTTCACTCTGGGGGTCAATTCATGCCTGTGTGCACAAGGATGGAGGAAATACAGGTGAACCGAGGCCACCCCTGCCCCAGTGAATGAGGAGGGAAGGTGCTGCAGCACCAAATTCCATACCACTTACCATTCAAGTGACAACTTCAAAAGAGCTGACCCTATTTAAAAACATAAGCCCATGATACGCTGAGAGCAGCAGTGCTCGTGAGCTACACAGCGACCTGCGTGGATCATTTTAGAATCAGTCAGTCCCTATTACAGGGGACTGAAGCTGATGTCACTGCAGAACTCAGAAGTCCTGGCGCGTCTGGTGGCCCCAAGCCAAGCCCTGATTCTTCTCCAGATACAAGTGAGAGAAGAAATCGGCTGGAAGGAATTTTAAGCAGGATGGGAGACCAAGATGAGCTGTGCAGTGTCACGCTCCTTCCATGATCAAAAGATACAAATAAACCCCTCCAGCGAGTTACAGACACTTTACTGGAATAACGCAGATGTTCATTTCTCTTCTTTCCTATGTAACCAGTAGACTTCTCCCTGCAAGGAGACTCCTGAAAGCCGGAGGTTGGCTTAGAAATTCAATCAGCAGTTAATTCAGTGTTGTGCTCGCCTGGTCAGTTCAGACTCGGTCACCAGGCTCCCATCGCGTGTGAGGCCACACTCCAACCCCGGAGAGAAGGGGAGCTTCTCAGCTGCAGCTCACCTCCCGCCTGCCAATAGCACGGCAAAACCCATGCTTTAAAACAGCCACAAGGGGCTTCCCTGGTGGTGCAGTGGTTGAGAGTCCGCCTGCCGACGCAAGGGACACGGGTTCGTGCCCCGGTCCGGGAAGATCCCACATGCCGCGGAGCAGCTGGGCCCGTGAGCCATGGCCGCTGAGCCTGTGCTCCTTAACGGGAGAGGCCACAACAGTGAGAGGCCCGCGTAACACACACACACACACACACACACACACACACACACACACACAAAAGCAGCCACAAGAAGGAGTCTCTGTAATAAGCCCCAGGTGTTTTAAACGTGCGAAGTTCTTCCCGTTAAAAAAATTCGCATTCTCTGACTCAGTTTCCAGGTTGAACTCCTAAATGACTCCTGGGAAGAAGAACACAACATGGAAAAGAGGCAAAGGGTTTGGCGTTTTAGGGCAGAAGCTGTGAGCCGAGCTATGACTCCACCATCTGCTGGTCCTCCCGGCAGCATCTCCAGGGATTCCAGGAAGATTAAGATAGGGACAATGTCATTTATGAAGTACCTTCTGTGTTCAGACAGCTTCTTCGTTTGCTATTATTATTTCTAATTCAGGGGAGAGAGCTGAGGTTCAGAAGGTTCTGAAACTATCCAGCCAGTTACGTGGCCAAGCATGAGAGCGCACCTCTGCAGCCACGTGCCACAACATTCACACGGGGGCTAAGGCCACCGGACCCAAACTCAAAAATGATGTACCACTGTGCTCCTCTAGACAATTCAATGCATCGTCTCAAACTCAAGCAGTGAAAGCAGGAAGAAAAGAGGGAACAAGTAGTAAGATGAAAGCCTATAAAGAGAGACTCCTCCAGCTGTGCGGGGGAGGCCACAGGTGGAGTGGGAGCCACCAGGCAGGGTGAGTGGTCCAGCCATTGGCTCAGGAGAGAACTGACAGAAGTAGCTGCACATCCCTGTCTAACAGGTAAAATAGAGGCAACAGAGAAGTAGCTTAAACAGCAAACAAAGAGAAATGTGCACATCTCAGGTCCAGGTTTGGTCCAACCTGTGCTCATTAACAAAGGCCAACAGCCTTGCAGGAATACTATAGTCAAGTCTCTCCTTCCTGCCTGGACCACGGCTGGCATGCCAGCCGCCCAAGTCTAGTCTCGGGCTGCAGTCTATGCAGTTGTCTTCCTCGGGATTTAAATCTTCCTGCTTTTTAGGTCTCATATTTAAGGTTGGACTGACTTTGTACCCCCCACCCCCATCCTCTCCTGTTCCTTCTAACACCTAAGCTCTCCCTACATGCTTTTCTGCACTCATGTCTCCACTTATACTGAAGGAAAAGAAAACACCCAAATATGTTTCTGAACATTAATAGCACCGATATGATTCTAATTCTTGTAAGACATTTGTCAATTAAGTACCCCGATAAGTACCAGATATTCCAGCTGCTTTATGAACCGTGAGTCTGTGCCCATTAACTTAGAGGCAGGTGGACATGATGATAACATTGCTGGTCTGAGGACCGTGCGGGGAACAAGCAGAGGCACCAGGCCAAAGCAAGTTTCCTCTGCAGACCAGAGCCTGGCAACGCCAGGTCAGGTGCAGGGAAGGAAGCCCAGACATTTCATTGGCTTCTCCGTGCTCTCACGGTATTGAATCTACCAGAAAAACAGTTCCCAGGGGGCGGGGGTGAGGAGGAGCTCTGCTGAGAAACTGAGCCAATTCCTGGTATTCTGGCAGCAAATGAGCGAATTCAGGTTGATTTTCCAATTATCTTTTAAATGTAAATTGTGTTCCTTACAACGTCTGATACACAATCTGTCCTTGGACTCCCAAGCCAGGCAGGAAGCTTGGAAATCACACCACGAGGGTGTTCACTGAGTCATGCTTGCTGACTTTACCTGCTTGTACTCCTGGACTCTGGTTTAGGTGTCAGGTCAGTGACCTTGGGACATTACCCTCCACTGAGATTCTTCCAAACCTGCCCTCACGGCTTCAAGAAGCAGATGAACCCCACTGCTAGGAAAGGGGCAGCCTCAGCCTGCCTCAATTGCTTCCTCTCTAAAAGATACCTACCTTCCAGTCTACAAATGTTTGCCTATTAAAAACAAGAACACTAAAAAAGCAACTAACTTAAAGCCAACAACCTCTTTCCTTAAGTCGTCCATTTTCCCCTCAAAAGAGCAACTGATCCTCTGCCCCTTTACCCCTCACTTCCTTAACATAGTTTATGCCTATGTTGCCTCCCCTTTCTCAGGGTAGCCCTGTGCCTTCTGGCTGCCACTCCAGTGGCTCTAGAACTGCCCGAGGTGACTGAGGACTTCCTAACTGTCAACTTCAAGGCCTCTCCCAATCCTCAACCCTGAAGGGTCCTCAGAGGGATGTGGGGGTCTGGCTGCCCTCTCCACTCTGCCCCTCCGATCACTCCCTCCGGCCAACTTCCTTCCTACATTAGGACTCGCAGAACCTGGTGCTGTGTTCTTGGCCCTCCTCTCGGCTTACATTCTCTATGAGTAACCTCAACTGCATCCAAACCATGGTGATGGACCCCAGTGAAACAACTCCCCTGGGACGAGCTTTCCTCTCATCTCACGCACCTGTTCAAGCCTCACGTGCTGTGCTCAAAACAAAGTGACAACAACCACAGACCCTCCACCAGACAGCAAAGAACCCGCCTGCCCCACCCGACAGAGTCCAGCTCCCGCCTCTTCCTTCCCTCCAGGCCCTCAGATCTCCTCCACCTGGAAAGCAACCTCTCCATTCCAGTCCCATTTGTTTACCTCTGTCTTTCTTTTTGGTTTTGGTTTTTTTTTTTTTTTTTTTTTTTTAGTAGGAGGGGGTTATCAGAAGGCCCTGAAACACCTTTATGAGTCACATCCACAAATCCTGCTGCCCTCCACTGGGGCGGTGGGTGGGGCTGGGGAGAGGCCAGCTGGGAGCACCCAGGTGTCCTGAGCTCGCCCACGCCCACCAGAGGGCCACTGCTATGGCCGCCTCCAGGTCTCGCCCACCTGGGGAAGCTGCCCTGTCGGGTGTGGGTCTGCATCTCCATGTGCCCATTTCCAGCAGCACTCGAGTTACTCTATTACTAATCCACGTACACGTCTCCCGAATCAGCCATCACACTCCTGGAGGGGAGAGATCAACCCATCTCACTGGCTCTGGAGACGGGACCCCAGACCCAGCACCATACCCCTGGAACAAGGTCCTACGGAACAGCCCACCTTCAAGCTGCATATCCACGGCTCCACCCTCTTCCCACTTCATGGTCACCTGCCCCCCCTCAGTCCTCAGGGCCCCTGCCACACTGGACGCTCTGCCATCGCCCAGACGTGGCCTGGCGGTGACTGTGCTCAGGTGCCTCTTCCTCCTCACTTGAGCCAGACTTTACTCGTCACAGGAGGTCAGGACCAATGACCCCCCCAGAAATGCTGGCTGCCTCCACGGCGAGCAGAGGAATGTCCTCATCCTCTTCTCCAACCCCAAGAGCAGCATGGATAAAAAGTGTCTCTTTAGCAGACTTTGTCTCACAGATCTTTATAATTTTAGTACTTATAATAAGGCTGACTGAACAGAACAGAACACATGTTCAAAAGAAGTTATTTCACAAGTCCATTCAGTCTCAGGATAAGCAAACAAGCTGTTCTGATGACCATGGTGACAATAGTTAACACTAGAACGAGGTTTAACGCCCAGTCTCAGTGCCTTAACATGGCCTCTGCATCCAGCTTCAACGCTCAGAATAAAGTGTGTAAAATAAAGAAGTAAAAAAAACAAAGAGGAGGCTGACATCTCGTGGCTTAATTTACACTATTTTAGACACTGATGGGGTCACTATGCTACCATCTGCATGGGTTTTACGTGGTCACACTGTTCTGGTATTCAAAACGTGATGTTGTTTAAGAGGGACCATCAATTCCATCATTCCAGCAAAGTAAAAAGAGAATGAAATTGGTTCATGCAATACACCGCCTAGTTCAGCACCAATCAAAGGATTGCTTTTTTATGTCCATAAGGGTCATGAAAGTGTGCTGTCAAGTATGCAGCTGTATACATTAACAGTCTCTGAAGCAATGTGATTTACTGTTACTGATTTTGCATCCTTAGGCACACAAATCAGATTAGAAGTCAAAGTACCGTTAAAATGCCCAAAAGTTTAAGGAGAAGATACAAATAAGCAAATAAATAGTTATCAGGTAATCATTTTATAAAAAGTGATATAATTAGTTGCTCTGCACGTATGATTTCAAACAGGGATTAAAACTAATTTGGAACATAGTGATGATGGTATCAAAGCAGCAGAGGACAAATGACTTTGCTTCCACTGGCCGACGATCATGAGGAGGACCGGCAAGAGGGGAGGGAGGCCGGCTGGCGGGGGCAGAACACTATTTTATAAGCATCATTTCACCCAAAGTTGACTTCCTGTAACTATATTAATAACTCGGTGGCTGTAAGAGTCCCACTGTGAGCTGAACTGCATATAATCTTTATTCTCTTCTGAACACTCCTGTTATGTTAAAAGAATATTCTGTTCACGCTTGCTCCCCTCGAGTCTTCCACACACATTACATACTGATTCGTTCAAACTCTCACCAAAGACTCTTGGACTCACTGAACTGCCTAGTGAGATCCGTCTGAGATAATACATTCCACGTACTCTTGTTAGGTAAACACTGGAGGAGAAAGGAGAATGTGAGCCAACAGCAAATTACTAGAAGATAAATAAACCCAAACGTGAACAATAATAAAAAGGTAAGCTGCCCTTTAAAAAAAAATTCACTTAATACTTTTTCTCAGGGAAATAAGATGATTCTCAAAAGGCCCTATGTGCCTAAAATTTGGTCAAATTGGTCAATATTTAGACAGTAACTCTGTAAACATTATATTTCTTAGCTTTTTACCATTATTGATTACACTGAGCCTTGGGACAACACTGACACCTGATATTTAAAAGAAATAAAAGGAGACATGATTTTAAAATCCTGGTATCTTGCAAAGGGTGGTCTGTCTAGTCCGTTTCATATATGTGACTTTCTAAGATGTTAGGTGTCCAGAAGGCTGCTCACAGTCCCGAGTTAGTGGAACACATCATCATCGTGTATGAGCCTTCTCTTTTGTTTTGCCGTTTTCTTCCCTACATCCCCAGCCTGTCTCAATGCCCCATAGGCACTCACATCTATTTAATGTATGCCCTTCCATATTTCAAGTATATGTGCAAACTTGTTTATACTATATTTTTTGCATTTAATTTACAAAACAGTATCATTTTTTCACCCAATATTATGCATTTTAAAACATTTAAATCAACTTTAATGAGGTACAATTTGCATACAATAAAATGCACCCTTTTCAGATTATAATTTGAAGTATTTGACAAATGTGTTATGTCTGTGCAACCAACCACCACAATTCCCACACAGGACATTTCCACCCCCCAGAAGCGCTGTCCATCTCATCCCTGTATCTGGCTCCAGCAAGCCCAGATCTGCTTTCTCTTGTTGTAGTTCACTCTGAGAACTTCACAAAATGATAAACTATGTACTCTTTTGTGCTTATCTTCTTTTCAAGCAGTGACTCATTCGTGTTATATTGATAGCTTGTTCCTTTTTATTGGTAAGCAGTAACAGACTAAGTGTATGTCCCAAAATTTGGTCCATTCACCCATGGATGAACATCTCTCTGGACTGTTTCCAGGTTTTGGACACCATGAACACAGCTATGACCATTCATTGCACATTTTAGTGTGGACACATGTTTTCATTCCTCCTTGGTAAATACATAGAATAGGTGAGTTGTATGCTATGAGTATATTTAAAGTTATTAAAAATGGCTAAACTGTTTTCTAAAGTGGCTGTACTATTTTCATCCCCACAGCAATGTATGAGCGTTCCAGTTACTCCACATTCTGGCCAACACACGAGCACCTTTTGTGGGTCTGTCGGTTCTTCCTCTCTCTTTTTGTCAAGTGTCTATTCCAATCATTTGGCCATTTATTTAAAATTTGGGTTGTCTTCTTATGATCGAGTTTTTACAGTTCTTTATATATTCTAGATACAGTTCTTTATATATTCTCAGATACATGTATTGTAAATCTTTTCAACTAGTTTGTGGCTTGTCTTTTTATTTTCTTAACAGTGTCTATCAAAGAACAGATGTCTTTATTTTGATGAACCTCAATATATCAATTTTTAATGATTTATGCTATTTGTGTTACATGTAAGAAATCATGAACATTTTCTCCTATGTTTTCATCTATAAGTTTTATAGTTTTTTTATATATAGAAGATCAGAAATTAATTTTTCTGCTTTGTGTAAAATAACGGCTGGGGTTTTGATTTTATTTTTGTTTTTCCCAAATGGATAGCCAGTTGTTCCAGCACCATTTGTTGAAAAGACAGTCCCTTCTCCACTGAATTATCTGGTACCTCTGTCCAAAATCAATTGATCATATATGTGGGGGTCTAATTCTGCTCCATACTCCATACTCTGTTCCATTAATCTACATGGCTATCCTTATACCAATACCACAGTCTTGATTACTGTAGCTTTACATTAAATCTTTTTTTTTCCAAAATTTTAATAGCCACTTCAAGTTCCCGTTTCATGAGTTGTTTGTTCACACACATTTCTTTTTTTTTTAACATCTTTATTGGAGTGTAATTGCTTTACATTGTTGTGTTAGTTGCTGCTGTATAACGAAGTGAATCAGCTATATGTATACATTAAATCTTGAAATGAACCACACGCCTGTTTCCCAAAATTGTTTTGGCTAGACTCTTCGCATTTCTATATAAACTTTAAAATCAACATCAATTTCCAAAAAAAAAAAAAGGTGTAATTTTGACTGGGATATTGCGCTGCATCTATAGATCAACCTGGGTAGAATAAAAGTTTTAAAATATTGAGTCTTCTACTCCATAAGCACAGTATAATTCTCCATTTATTTAGGTCTTTCTCTCTGCAATGTTTCATAGTTTTTGTGCACAGATCTTGCATATATTTTGTTACATTCACTCCCAAGTATTCCAGAATTTTGATGCCATAGCTAATAGTATATATTTTTAAAAATTTTCAATTTCCAACTATTAGTTTTTACTTTATAGAAATGTAGCTGATTTGGGGGTATTGATCTTATATCTTGGAGCCTTGCTAAAATGCATTAGTTCCAGTGACTTTTTCGTAGACTTCTCATGATTTTCTACGTAGATAATCATGTTGTCTGTGAAGAGATTTTTACTTATTTGCCAGTCTGCATGCCATTTTATTCTTTTCTAGCTTATTGCACTGACTATGACTTCCAGTACAACGTCGAAAGGAACGGTGAGAGTAAACATCTTTGCCTTGTTTCCAGTCTTCTGGGGAAAGTGTCTTTCATCATTTCAACTACAATGTTAGCTGTAAGTTTTTCTTAGACGCCTTTTATGAGCTTGAGAATGTTCTCTTCTATTTGCAGTTTGCTGAATCAGTTTGTCATAAAACCGTGCTGAATTTTGTCATATTCTTTTTATGCATCTATTAAAATAATCATATAGGTTTTCCCCTTTATTCTGCTAATGTAATGAATTACACTGATTGATTTTCATGTTAAGCCTTGCATTTCTGAGATAAGCCTTACTTGATCATAATACTTTATCTTCTCTCTATATGGTTGGGCTTCATTTGCTAATATTTTGTTAAGAATTTTTATACCTGTTGGAACTTCCCTGGTGGTCCAGTGGTTAAGACTCTGTGCTTCCACTGCAGGTGGAGAAGGTTTGACCCCTGGTCGGGGAGCTAACATCCTGCATGTTGTGTGGCAAGGCCAAAAATTTTTTAAAAATTGTCTTAAACAAATAAAATAAAGAAAAACAAAGAATTTTTATACCGGTGTTCATGAGAGATCTTGACCTGTAGCTTTTTTCCCCCCCTTGCAGAGTCTTTGTCTGACTTTGATTTTTAAGATAAAGTCAGCCTATTAAAATGGGATGGGAAATGTTCCCCTTCCTGTATTTTCTGAAAGAGTTTGTAAAAGTGTTGGTATTATTTCTTTCTTAAATGTTGCTAGAATTCATTAGCAAAGATATCTGGGCTTGCAGTTCTCTTTCTGAGGCTTTTAACTAGGGAATTCAGTTTCTTTATGAGATATAAACTATCCATATTTTCTTTTTCTTTTTGTGTCAGGTTTAGTATTCTGTGTTTTTCACGAAATTCATCCAGTTCACCTAAGACATAGAATTTATTGGCACCAAGTCCTTCATACTTAAAAGGATTCCATTACTATCCTTTTAATGTCTGTTGGATCTGTGGTGATGCTCCCTCATTTCTGAAATAGGGGATTTATATCTTCTTTCTGTTTTTCTTGACCATTCTAGTTAGAGTTTAAAAATTTTATTGAACTTTTCAAAAACTTTCATCTATTTTCATGGGTTTTGTATATTTCTCTGATACATTTTCTATTTCGTTTATTTTTGCTGTTTTCTTATTCCTTTCTTCTACATACTTAGGGTTTGATGTGCTTCTCTTTTTCTGGTCTTATGGAGAAAGCTTAGACCATAAATTTTAGACTTTCCTAATTAAAATCTATAAACACCATTACAATTTTGAGATTATTTTTGGTACGTGTAAACCGAGTTCAGTAATTTTACCTCTTACAAACATGATATTTTACCCATGATCCCTAGTGATAAACCCTGAGTCAGTTATTTCACAAACAGTGCAATGAGAAAGGTTATAGCACACACCTTGACGTGGGCTTTTCTAAGCATTTCTATGTACACTAAGAAAGAAAAAGTGCTTCCAACTAAACAGGCACATTATTTTTCAAAAGATGGTACTGGGTCTCAGATATGTTCAGATGTGAAAATGTACATCCTAGAATCAATGAAATATGAAAGATGATCCATAATGCACAGAGATAATTACAAATATTGTATCTTGTCTTACTGATGACCAGGACTTCTAATACTAAAGTAGTGCCAGAGAGAACCCTTGCTTTACTCCCAATGTCAAAGGGAGGGCATCTCAAGTTTCTCCACTAAGCATATTGCTGAAAAGCCCTGTACAGCCTTTACCAAGTTAAGTAAATGCCCATGACTCCACTTAAATATGCTGGATTAAACATGCACATGGATCTCAACTCCCTCCAAAGAGGAAGAAAAAGAGTAAGACACGGACAAAGAGTACCAGGGAGAAAATACAGCAAATGGGAGAAGCCAATCATCACACAGACAGTCTCAAGTGTCAGCGCTGGGGTCAGGACAGGGTTTGAATCCTGGCTCTACCAGTCACGACCATGCAGCCTCAATCCCCTCCTCCTGAAAGCAGGGCTGAAGGCAGGCCATGCCACACAGGCTTCCTGCAGGGGCTGAACGGGTTAATTCATGTAATGGCACAGCATAATGCTCAACAAGATCGAGCTACTTTTATTACCATAATTTAAAATTTCAACCAATTAAGAGTTGGGCAAGTTGTGGTGACTAAGCAGAGAGAGAATGGAAGCCTTAAACCTCAAAGGGGTAAAGCCAAAAAGAAGTAAGCACCCTCATAATGCAGAATCTCAGAAAGAATGAATACTGAGGTACTGGACTCACTTGAAGGAGGAGCTAAGGATGAGAGTGCTGGTCCAGAATTTATATAAAGAGTGATAGAGCCCTAGGGCTGCTCCTCATTGCTGGGAGAATTCTGGAGAAACTACCCAGAGGTACTCTGGATGTGGAGACACTATGAACAGCTCAGGACTGCCTTCATCTTCAGGACTACCTTTCTTCATGTTCCTTTTTGTTTACTGCATTTCCCCCCGGGCTCCTTAAGGTGAACATTTGAGTTTCCTTTTATTTTTTAATCTTCGTTTTCTGCTTTAGCTACATCCCACAGACATGAAAAGTTGTGCTCTCACTGTTACTCAGCTTTGAGTATTTCATAATTTTTTAAAAGTATTTCCTCTTTAAGGACTTTATTATTTAAGAGTAAGATTTTTAGTTTTCAGGCATTTTAAAAGCTAACCTTTCATTATTGAGCTCCAACTCTATTGTATGGTGGTCTGAGAATAGAGTTTATATGGTATCAATTCTTTGGGATTATTAAAGCTTCCTTTGGAACCTGGTACACAGGTTTTTTGTTTGTTTGTTAGCTGTGAATGGTTCACCTATGCTCAAAAGTAATGTGTATTCTGTGCTTGTTGGGTACATGGTCCTATATGCCTATATTAGACCTAGCTAATTAGTCCTGCTATTAAAATCTAAACTATTTTTCTTACTTTTTATGTACTTGGTCTCAGTACCTATGTTCCTGGTGTATCCGTTTCTACCCAGAGTCCTTTTGGTTCCCATCTTACATATTTCAAGGCCATATTGTTTGATGCATAGAGAGCCATGATCAGTGTATCTTCTTGATCGTCTGCTCTTTTTACCACAATAAAAGTTTTCTTTGTCCTTTCAATATTTTTTAATCTCAGATTTTTCTTTGATGCATATTAAAATTGTCACTCCAGCTTTCTTTTGGTTTCCATATTTCTCCTCTTTCATCCTTTGATTTTCAACCTTTCAAATATTTTGTTTTAAACATGTATCCTGTGATACATGCTATATCATGATGATTTTTATCCAACATGAGAATCACTGTCCTTTGAGCGGTGAATTCAACTCACTAACAATTAAATAATCACTTACATTTCAAAATTTATTTCAGCCATCTTATTTCACATTTTCTATTTACCATGCTTTTCTTGTTTCTTTTTCTACCTTCTTTTGGAGAGAAGAAATCCTCTCTCCTCCTGTGTCTTTTGGTGGTTACCTCTAACATAGTGAGGCCTAAACCTAGACTTATTTTTCATGATCAATATCTCAGATATTCAAACTTTAATTCTATCTTTCTGGTCTCTCATTCTTTCCATCTCTACTTCTTTGGTGGGAATTAATCAACCCAGCCTTCCAGCTCTCTAATTTGCCGTTTGGTTATACCCATAACGTTGCCTTTCAATCCACCTCCTAAATTCTTTACTTCGTCAATTGTATTTTTCATGATCCATACCTCCAACTAATCTTTCTTATTTCTTCTTCCTATTTCCAATATTCTCTCTTATCACTTTGGGTATGTTTATCCTCACTCTGAATTATTTTTCTGTAGTGTAGTGCTTCTGATTTTTAAAGGTGTAGCTTTTTCTACAAAGGAGAGGTGGTACACCTTCTTTCTTTCCTTCTTTCCCTCCTTCCTTCCCTCCTTCCTTCCTTCATTCATTCCAAGCCCCAGATACAGCAAGGCAAGCTGCACTGTCCAGGGCAATGATGGAAAGAGTGATGTGCACACCAGAGGGCCCACCCTCGGCCTTCCCTCAGCTGCACCTTCTGGTCCTCACCTGTTCCACTCCCCACCCCAACAGTCTCAACCATCCCCAAGGGCTCCACACCGTTTCTGACTTGTTGAGTGGACTCACTGTAGGACCCATCAATCTTACTCCCCTGTGGCAGCCCGAGGACTGGGCTCAAGGGAGGGAGTCAGCAGCCTGTGCCATTCTGTCTGGTTCAGTTCATTTCTTAGCAGCATAAATCAGGTTTCCGCATGTCAACTTCTTTTTAAAGGAGCTCTATTATAATACATTATGATATTTATCTCAATTGCGTGTATGTCAGAGACAGGAACACTGAGAGTACATTGTCTAGTTTGGGGAGAAAAAATAGTTTCCTCAGAGTGGGCACATGACAAATTACATAACCTGAAAGACTGGAAATTACCCTGAAACTGTCCTGGGGTTTACGGAGCAGGACCAGATAACAGTTATGACCACATTGTGAGGGCCTCCAGATAAGAAAACCGTTTAAATAAATCTCAAATTAAGTTTACTACCACCAAGGTTTATGACGCAAAGTGTGACATTACTACAAAGTAAACTGGTAAGACAATTTCATTCACTAATGTGTCTAGATCACCTGCCTTCAAACATAAAATACTTCATTTTAATTCAGCTTTTACAAGAAACTGAAAAAGATCACAAACAGAAAGCACTGATTAAATGCATAGGCAGAAAGTTTGCTCTCTAGCAGAGAAGCTGTATTTTAGAAAACTGTACAGAGAATAAATGGTTAACCCCAGTAACAAACACCAGCAGGAATTTATGTTTCCAAAAGTAATCCTGACTGATTCTTGGTTGAGTCTTCAAGACAAAACACAAAGCAAATGCCAGAAGTGTCACAAAATGCAAAGCAAGCATCTGCAGTGAGACAAGCAGGACACAGCGCGGGGCCCAGCTGGATGGACGATGCAGGGTCTCACAGTGCAGCTGCAGGGCGGGGTGTCTCTGCAGCTGCCTCTCTATCTGGGCAAAGATGAAGACAAGGCTTTCCGTGCTGGCAAATTTTCGGTAATACTATGCCATTAACATTTAAACTCCTTGAGATTACTCAATTTAATTGAAATGAAGGAAACATGTTTCTTGACCTCTATTCAATCCAAAATGATGCTGCCATTTTCATTAACAGACAATATAACTGCATGACACACAATGCAATGGGCATCAATCTATTTTGCAGCAAGTCCCACAGCAAATTAAGTACCACTGAGTTATAATTTCAGTAGCACACAAATATATCCATAATAAATTTAAGATGGTATTCTGCCACTCAATCTAGTAAGTAGAAAACAGCCTAAGGAAAAAAACATATTTTGGATTCTTATCCTATATTGATGTATATGGTGAGTAAGGAAATCACTTACAGGGAGAGTAATGTAATTGCTCACTTCAGAATTACTAAAATTATCAGTTTCTGAAAATAAGATTGAGGCAAAAATGAAACAAAAATCAGAGAATGATGTCTTCCAACAACTACTTCTTTATCAAATAAGATTTATAAGCATACTTGCCAGCAAATATATGTACACATATTTTGTACATATAAAGTAAGGCTGTATTCGGTTTACAAGGTATATAACTTTCTTTAGCAACTGTGCCTTACATGAGTGCAGTTTTGTTAAAACCATCCTCTTAGTTATACAGGAACCTTCCCGAGCAAAGGTTTTTCCTAGGTTATTTATTGTTTGGGTTCACTGACCAACAGGTAAGTTTAGCAGTCATTTGAAGGTAAAAGCCTGGCTCCATTCTCGAAGGCAGGGGATGGCAAACTATGGTTCCCAGGTCACATGTGGCCTATTGCCTGTTTTTGTAAATAAAATTTTATTGGAACACAGTCATGCTCATTTGTTTACATACTTTCTATGGCTCTTTCATGCTATGACAACAGAGCTGGGACCCTCGGGCTCACAAAGCCTAAAGTATTTACTATCTGGCCCTTCACAGAAAAAGCCCATGGACCCCTATTCTAGAGCTACTCTGAGCTTACCTGAATCATAAAACCTAAAGCCCTATACTTGGTTGAATAACACAGAACATCAGTACAGTGAAATATTATGCAATCACTACAAATAACATTTACTAAGAGTTTCTAATGGTCAAGGATAAATAAGTTTGTTATGCTAAGGTTTAAGTATATGAAATTGTAAATTTAGTCTAATTACATCAATGCAAACATGTACATACACAAAAAAAAGACTGACTTTTTAACCAAAAAGTTAACACTAATTGTGGTAATGGTGGTAAAATCTTGGACAATTTTTTCCTTCTTTTTACTTTTTAGTAAATTTTCTAAAAGAATGTATATCCCATTTTTCACTGGAAAATATTAAACTGACTTTTAAATTAAAAAAAAGAAACTTAACCCTAAAAATATAAGTATTAATACTATCTGGCAAACTGTCTCCTCTCTTCATGTATAAAAAGGCTGGTGCCTTTTTTTTTTTTTTAAAGCTCAGCTGTTACAAAGAAGTACAGAATTCCCTTGACAATTCTTCCCATGAATATGGTTTACTGCCATTCACAGGCTAAGGACACTCAGTGAAATGTCATGTTCGATCTAATTTCAATCCCTCAGTATGCAGAAAGTGGTTAATTGTAAAAGATCCACCCATCTGGGACTCTGCTTAATCACTCCAGGCAGTGCTTATCTGACGACCATCATCCACAACTGTGATGTACTGACCTCAAAGTCCATTCTCTGGTAACTGTATTAGTTTGATTTTTCACTGTGCTTCCTACTAAATGCTTACTTTAAAAAAATTTAATTATATATTAACTCCCAAAAGGATTTCGGGTAGGTACCAAGACAATGCATCGCATCATGGTGGACTGAAAGCCTACTGCCTGACCCCTGACCAGAGGGCAGGGACCCACCGCTGCCAGTGAAGGGACGCCACATCCTTCTGACCCCTGGTGGAGGACGACAGGGCCGGAGACACGGGGGAGAAACAGATTAAACTCACTGCGCTGGCAGCAGAGTGTGGAGTGGCATGGGCAGGAGGCCCCGTCTGTGCTCTTCCTGCTTCTTCCCTCGCCAGTCCACCCCTCCACCCACAGCCCCTTCAGGTGTAGCACCCAGCCCGGGGTCCCAGAGCACAGCTGGTGTGCACCGTCAGTTCCAGAGTCGGGGTGCACAGGTGCAGTAAGGGCAGGAAATCCACAGGGAGGGGCAGGAAAATGAGTGGGAATGAGGCCTGTTGCACCGCAGATTCTGGGGTGTGTCTGTGGGCCCTCCCACCGAGGGGTCTACGGCCATTTCCACCTTCCTGCTTTAGTTTGGATCCTGATCTCACTGCTGTGATAAAGGCCTCATTTGACCAAGGTCTCCCCATCCTTACATGGATTATTTTCCTTAAACACTATTCTTAAGTCATTTCCCCACATAAACACCTTCCCCCACCAGTCCTAGAAGCCAAGGTCCTTGGCCCAACATCAAGGCGGCCCACCCTTTGATGCCGGCCCACACTCCGACCTCACCTCACCCCTCTGGACGATGTCCTCTCTCTACTGACCCATTCTCGCTACTCAGGGATGGTTTCTTGCACTGGGGACCACCTGCCTGTGGTGCTCTCTGCTCCCCTTCAAATCCCACCATCTGCCCAGACCCTGACTCAACTTTCCTCTCCTCCGAGAAGCCCTCCCTGATCCCCTTGGCCCTTAGGGATTTCTCTGTTCTCTGGAAACACAAATAGCCCTTGGTGCCACAGATCCATTTAGTCCTTGCTCATACATTGCCTGAAATGTTCAGATTTCTTTGCCTGGCATGAAGCACCCATTTAGATAATGAATTTTCAGGTCACATCTTGTCTCCTCAACGAGACCGTAAATTTTTCAGGACAATATGCTTCTTTGTATCACCTATAGTGCTTACCCATGGGCTTACACAGTTGGTATTTAGTAAATTATTTCTTGGACGATGAATAAAATGAACAACTTCCTGAGTCATCTGAATCAGAGATCTTTCTGAGGTCACATTAAATGGCACCATAAACCTTTTCTAACAGCAATCACAGAGTACAGAGAGTTAAATAGAAAAACTCACTTATAAATGAAAGAACAAAAAGCCCTACAGTCAAGGGCAGCGCAGCCACGAAGAAAGGAGTGATGCTCAGAGGCAGTGTGGGTGTGGCTGCCGTGCAGCCTCAGCCTCACCCCGAGGTTGGGTCCCCACTCCCCTCCCTTCCCATCCGCCCTAGCCTCTCAGATCCTTCGAGCTTTCTCCAGTTCTGAAGAATGTGTCCGCATCACCTTCAGGTATTTCCAGCTCTGCCACGTTCCCCTTCTCTCTCCATGGGGGAGCTTCCATCTCCCCCGTGTCTCCTGCTCTTCTTCTGTTTTCTGTCTCTCTCCTCCTGCTGCCTTCCCCAGTGCCTAGCCCCTCGCTGTAATCTCCCAACGTGCTAAGTCAGACTGCAGCCACCCCTCCCGCTAGGAATCCCGTCCACTGTGTCCTTTGTTTCAAACACCATAGTCGTCTCACCTGTATCTCTATGTGGTTCTTTTCAACATCCCCAGGTCGTAGTCTCACTCTGTTACCAGCCAGCATCTTCCTCCCTTCACCTCCCATCACGTGCACTGTGCTTCATGACAACAGTCCTGCCTCGCACGATGACTAGCTCATCTCTCTCCCCTGGAGTCTGCTTTTGCCACATGTGCTATGCTTTGTGGGGTGCAGTGGGGAATGGCCCCGGTCAGGCCCTGTATGAGTTGGCTGAGTCGGGGGGTGAGCTCGGCAGCTGGGGGACACCTCCTCCACTAGCTCCTTAGGGATCAGGCATGTTAGAAGAGGCCTCTCCCTGGGGGGATCCACAGCCGGGATTTGGGAGGGCTGGGGTGGGAGGTGGATGCCCTCACTCAGGTGCCGTGGGTCAACCTGATGCTGCTACAGAGGTGAAGCTGCAAGTCCAAGTTCTCATCCAACCAGCAGCTCAAGGCAACCACAGGACCCCCAACCCAGGCTGTAGTCACCCGAGGGGCCTCCCGAGGGATTGAGTACTGTGTCGTTGCCCCCAGAGTCCTTGCTTGTCTCCCCACTTTCTCCAGGGCTGTGGGGGAGGAAGCAGGACCCTGTGCCTCTGCGCTGTTAGGACACCCCGGCAGGAAACGGAGGAAGGCGCCTCCACAGAGTCCAGTGAACCCACGCGGCTGCACCGTCCCGCCTGTGCCTCACCAAGAGCTACTTACCTCCATGTATATGGGTTCCAGCAAAATATAAAAGGGAAAAGTAGATATTAAAAGAGAGCAAGACGGTCTAGGGGAGAAAACTGGATTTGGAGACAAGAAGCACACACACTCCACTGTGAGTCCTGCCAGTGATGGAGGGTCTTAAATGCAGGTCCTACTGTCTTGGAATATTCCACACATTTCCTCAGTCATATTCGCAAGAGCTCTCAACTTCTCAAAAGAGTGGCGGTAGGAAAAAAAATCATTATTATTATTATTTTTTACTGCTGGGAATAAACTGAAAGATTCTACTTCAACTCAAGCAAAGAATTCTATAACTAATGAAGGCTTTTCTTTTTTCAAAAGAAAGTCCACTTTCCAGCATGACCCACATTGGTACTATCTGAGGGCACAGCCACAGTTAGCCACGAAATGGAGAGGGTGCTCCTGGAAGCCACACACGCACCTGATCCGGGGGACAGCGCATCCTGAACCCCAAGAGGAAAACCCCAGCATCCACCTGGGGTCCTGAGCTCACACCTGTAACTTGGTCCAAAAGACCCAGGTAGATTCCTTGGGTCCCTGCAGCAAACCCCAAGGGGGTTGCTGGGAGTCGAGGTGGGCGCCACTTACCAGCGCAGGGCGATTTTGATGGGGGTGGTGAGGCATGACGTGAATAGGTCGGCTGGAAGGTCGGGGATCATGGGCAGGAGCTCGTTGGCCTCACAGGCTGCCAGCTGAATGCAGTTCTTCATGGATGGGGGCAAAGGCATCTGGGCCAGTGGGTGGTTTGGGTTAATAGCAGCGACCTGCAGGGGGACAGGAAGGAAGAGAGCAGCTTAACTGTCACGCACAACTGGAGACTGAACCGGAAATGTGACACGAAGGAAAGGACCCATCAACCGAGGCTTAAAGCTTGGGGGTTCCTGGCCAAGTCCTCTGGAGAGAGGCCCAGCTGCTAGATCCTCTCCTGGAGTCGACCACAAGCTCCAGCCCCAAATCACTTTTTAAGGACTCCTGGGTTATAAACGCCAGGGGGCGGGGCTCCATGAAGACCAGGGGCTGG
The DNA here is from genome assembly GCF_964374135.1 of Grampus griseus. NCBI lineage: Eukaryota > Metazoa > Chordata > Mammalia > Artiodactyla > Delphinidae > Grampus > Grampus griseus. The sequence goes on along the minus strand of NC_139014.1, from coordinate 11,117,696 downwards.
GGTTTCAGGTGATGATGGCATTGAGGAGGACAGATGGGGCAGGAAGGGATAATTTTAATCACTGACGGCTGCTCGTTTGTTTCCCAACTTGAAAAGAATGTTTATGTGTCTCGGGTTTTGCTCCTTACTAATAATCCCCTATGTCTGCATGATTGTGTCTCTTTCACACTGGCTATTATTTCATTTGCTTTTTACAACATCCCCATGAGGTAAGTCTTCTTTCCAATTTTAAAAACCTTCTACAATGAGGAAACAGAGACCCCAAGAAATGACGTGAACTGCCGGTCACCGGGCGAGTCCTAGTCATGAGTACGGGAAGCTGGCCCTGGCCTGAGGGCCGTTTTCCACTCCCTCATCCCATCCGGACCCTCCTGAATCTATACCACACACCTGTGACACTAACATGAGTGCTCTGCAGGGTCTTTTCCAAACAGCAGTCTCGGGTGAACTTTGTAAGTTAAATACACACAAAGCTGTGTTCACTCATATATACCTAACATTGATTACGACATGTAAAGTGTTGTCATTATTAATGCTGATAAAACCTTCTCAAATGGAAGGCAGTAAAAGCAGTACTTCTATTAATAACCTCTTCAGATTATTAATAGAAGGAATAGTAAATCCAGAATACAAATCAAATTCTAGTATACTTAATACTAAATAAAAACTGCAATTTCTAGAGGAAGGGGTTTTTTATTGTGGCAAAATATACATAATATAAAAGTTACCATCTTACCCATTTTATTTGTACGGTCAGTGGCGTTAGGTACACTCACATTGTACAACCATCAGCAGAGTGGGTTTTTTAAAGCACAGAGAAAAGGGAAGGCAGAATCACTTTTAATCCTTTCCTTGGCTCCAGCTCTACAATCTAAAATAGCACCAGTGAAGCAACCTGCTCCACACAGGAAATTAGTTTCCAGGTCTGCTGTGACAACACGCTAGGAAAGATGTCGGGTCTGGGTGCCGTGTGGGTCTGCGGCTTATCAGACCTGAGTCATGCGGAAAGACGGAAAGACGCAGAGGCTGCAGATGTGTCAGAGCCAGGGGAGCCTGCCGGAAGTGGTCTCGACTTGTGTGCTCTGTGGAAGTGCGTTCTCCCCAGCCCAGGAGGGAGGATGACATCGGCAATGGGTCAGGCTCCGGGAGGGGAACAGAGTGCACAGTCTTCAACGGTGAAAGGGGCATTGGAGAGGTGGCCTGGGACTGAAGCCAATGCACATGCTTCTTGCAAGCCTTACCACAACTGCGCACAGACGTGATGATTACAGGAAACAATGTAGGAAGAAACAATCATTTATGTAAAACCAAGATTCAATATTCTTAAATGTTGGTGTGGGTTACTAGTTTTAACTTCTCTGTCTATAATCTGCTTCCACAGTAAATTTACTTTCTGAGAAGCGAAGAGCAGGTCCTCTGGCTACAGCCCCCAAATGCTGCAGCCCTTCCATCTTTGCTGTTGCCTGTCACTGAGCTTCTACAGCCTCAGGCTCTCAGAAGTGAAGCAGTGTGTCACACCAAGGCCACCTTTCTCCCAAGCCGGCCTTAGACACAGGCCCCCAGGGGGAGGCGGGGGTGGGGTGGGTTCCCATGCCCTGGCAGCCACGTGGGGTGCTCGGTGGGTTAAGGGCATTTCTGCTGATGTCAGGACGTCTGTGCCCTGTCCTCTGTGGAGGCAGCGCTCCCGTAGCCCTGACACAGCCGGGTGGTGCTGTCAGGTAGCGATCTGCTCAGTGCCTCTGTGTTAGGTCTGCCTCGGGCTGCACCTTGTGGTCCACGAGCATTTGGCCCAGAGCCTTGCAAAGTACCTGAGGCAGAGGAGGCACAAGGAGACAGGGAGACGATGCAGGAACATCTTCATCCCAAGTAAGTCCACTAGAAACTAAATTTCCCAATTCACAGTGATCATTGATAGAAACCTCTATTTCTTAAGCCCCTTGCAGTATGCTGATGTATAAACTGGCAGAAAGCATTAAATGTGGCTGCAGATAATCTGAAGTGTGGTAACACACAATAATAGTCCCCTCAGACTCATATGGGACCTGTTGTCACCACTGGGCACATGACAGCTCTGCGCTGGGGTTAATTAGAATCAGTAACATTTTTAAAAAATTACATTCAAGACAAACAATTCCACCAACGATTCATTTTTCAAGCTGCTAACCCAGGAATACAAAAAAACAAAACAAAACAAAACCCAACAGATGAGCTACTTCCAATATATTGTTTTGGTTTTGTATTTATCTAAGATATTGACCTTTTAATTGAAATTAGTCTTTGGAAACAGCTTGCATGTAAACCTAACTACCAGTGATTCAGAGGACTTTTCAAAGGCACCCAGGCTGAGAAGAGAACAGGTCCAGCTGGGAGCCACCACTCACCCTGAAGGGCACACCCCAGATGCACTTTTACCCAAAGGGGCTTCTCCTGGAGAACCTAGAGGCTCAAACACCAGGAAAACTTTAATCATTAAAAGCTCACTAGAGGGCTTCCCTGGTGGCGCAGTGGTTGAGAGTCCACCTGCCGATGCAGGGGACACGGGTTCGTGCCCTGGTCCAGGAGGATCCCACATGCTGCGGAGCGGCTGGGCCCGTAAGCCATGGCCGCTGAGCCTGCGCGTCCGGAGTCTGTGCTCCGCAACGGGAGAGGCCACAACAGTGAGAGGCCCGCATACCGCAAAAAAAAAAAAAAAAAAAAAAGCTCACTAGAGCCTTCTGGAGGATTTGGGAAGGATCCAGAAAAATCTTCAGATGTGATACACAGCAACCAGATCCAAGAAAGACATCTGCTACCTCTTCCACACGTGTGGATAACGTGGCACTCATGCACTCAGAGCTCATGGGAAGGCTGGCCAAGCAGCTCACACAGGCCCGGAACCACCCGCTCCAGAAGCACGGCTGGAGGTGAGTGGGGGTTGCAGCGGGAGCACCTACACCTCTCATTTTCTAAATGAAACTCTGCCATTGTGCCGCTTCTGTTCTCCATATACATATACAAGACATCTTGATAAAGAGATGAAGGCAATAATAATTTATTTCAGAGGAGTCTTTACCAAGCGACTTTCTGAAAATAACATCTACTTGGTAATAATTCCAGTTCTAGCTTAAAGCAATTTTTATTCTCAATTCAATAACACCTACTTACAGTGGACATTTTTACAAAGTTCAGAGAGAGACTGAGATCTGTAAAGGAATCAGGTATTGCTTACCCAGCTCATTTCAAAGTTGTTAATGGAGCATCTATCATGCGACAGATACTGTACTAAAAATAGCAGATACAAAGTGGCAGTAGTAATTTTTAATATATAATTTATATAATTCTATATATATCAAATATTAAATAGTAATTTAAAAAGAAGTGGTACCTATTGCTGGGAACTATGAAATCTAGGCCAAGAGAGCAGGAGTCGTCTTTGTTGGAGGAAGACTTGTAATCATACCGAGAACCCCCCCCAATATTTCCCCTATAGGGCGGCTAAAGAACATGATTATCCTGAGAGTTTGCCTAAATGGACCGTCCACTATTTTAAAGCCATTTAGTTGTTAGCAATCATTTTCTAAAATGCTCTAGAATCATTCTATAACTCAGTAAAGATGATTAATTAGAAATTATAACCAGATTTCTCCACTATTACTCTTAGATAACTAAAAACAAGGAGATACTAAAAAATTCCACAATCCTTTACATCAAGAAGAGAATTTCCATTGGGGGCTACTGTGAATAATGCTGCTGTGAACATCTGTGTACAGGTTTTTGTGTGGACACATCAAGTCTCCTGGGTATAAACATAGGAGTGGAACTGCTGGGTCGTCTGCAGCTCCAAGTTTAACATTTGAGGAACTGCCGGACTGTTTTCCAAGGTGGCTGCACCATTTTACCTTCCCACTAGCACTGTGTGAGGGTTCAAATTCCTCTACATCCTGGCCAGGACATGTAATTATCTATCTTTTTTATTCTACCCATCCTAGTGGATGTGAAGTGCACCTCAGTGCAGTTTTGATTTGTTTCCCTAGTGACTGATGATGTCCTTTTCTTACCTTATTGTGCTGGCTAGAACTTCCGGTACTATGTTGAGTAAGAATGGTGAGAATGGACAGCCTTGCCTTGTTCCCGACCTTAGGGGGAAAACGTGGTCTCCTACCATTAAGGATGATGACAGCTGTAGGTTTACAGATGTTCTTTATCAAGCTGAAGAAGCTCCCCTCTAGCCCTCATTTGCTAAGAGGTGGTTTGTTAGGTTTTTTTTAATCATGAAAAGGTGATGGATTTTGCCAAAAGCTTTGTGTCAACTGATATGATCATATGATCGTTCTTCTTTAGTCTGTTGGTATGATGGATTACATCAACTGATTTTTTTGAATATTAAGCCAGACTTGCATACCTGGAATAAATCTCAGTCGTAGAACATAATTCTTTTTATGGATTGCTAGAACTGATTTGCTATTATTTTGTTGAGGACTTTTGCATCTAAGTTTGTGAGAGATAGAGGTCTGCAGCTTTTTTTTTCTTTTGTAATATGTATCCATTTTGGCATCAGGGTAATAATGACCTCATAAAATGAATTGGGAAGTGTTTCCTCCCTGTTCTATTTTCTGGAAGAGACTGTAAAACTGGTGTTAATTCTTTAAATATTTGGTAGAATTCTCTAGTGAAACTAGCTGAGTCTGGAGATTTCCTTTCAGGAACTTTTAAATTACAAATTTAATTTCTTGACCACTCACATTATCTATTTCATCTTGGGTGGATTTGGTAGTTTGTGGTTTTAGAGGAATTGGTCCATTTCTTTGAAGTTGTCAAATTTATGAATGTAAAGTTGTTCATGTTATTCCCTTATTATTCTTTCAATGGCTGTACGATCCTGAATCTTCTCCTTCTATGTTTGTTAGTCTTGCTAGAGATTTATCCATTTTATTGATTATTCCTGAGAATCAGCTTTTTGTTTCATGGAGTTTTCTCTTTTTCTGTTTTACATTTCAATGATTTCTGTTCTTATCATCATTTTCTTTCTTCTGATTGCTTTGGGGTTATTTTGCTCTCCTTTTCTAGTTTCTTGAGGTCGTGCTATGGTCTGAATGTTTGTGTTCCCCCAAAATTCACATGTTGAAATCCTAACCCTCAAAGGTGATAGTACTAGAAGGTGGGGCCTTTGGGTGGTGATTAATGCATGAGGGTGAAGCCCTCCTGAATGGGATTAGTGTCCTTACAAAAGCAGCCTGAGAGCTCTCTGACCCCTTCTACCATGTGAGGACACAGCGAGAAGGCCTGGCCATAAACTAGGAAAAGGGCCCTCACCTGATCAAGCTGCACTGTGATCTTGGACTGTCCAGCCTCCAGAACTGAGAGAAATAACTTTCTGTTGTTTAGAAGCTACCCAGTCTGTAGTATTTTGTTACAGTAGCCCAAATTGATTAATACAGGGAGGAACTTATAATTTGATACTTTTCCTATTTTCTAGCATAAGGATCTAGTGCTATAAATTTCCCTTTCAATTGCTTTAGCTGCATCTTTTTTTTTTTTTAATTTTTGGCTGCGTTGGGTCTTTGTTAGTACACGCGGGCTTTCTCTAGTTGTGGTGAGCAGGGGCTACTCTTTGTTGTGGTGCGCGGGCTTCTCACTGCAGTGGCTTCTCTTGTTGCAGAGCATGGGCTCTAGAGCACAGGCTCAGTAGTTGTGGCACACGGGCTTATTTGCTCCACGGCATGTGGGATCTTCCCGGACCAGGGATCGAACCCATGTCCCCTGCAATGGCAAGTGAATTCTTAACCACTGCACCACCAGGGAAGTCCTAGCTGCATCTTATCAGTACTGACATGTCGTACATTCATTTTCCTTTTTTTTCTATTTACTTTTTAATTGAAGTGTAGTTGATATACAACATCGTATTCATTTCTGCTATACAGCAAAGTGACTCAGTTATACATATATATAAACTTTTCTTATATTCTTTTTGACTATGGTTTATCATAGGATATTGAATATAGTTCCCTGTGCTATACAGTAGGACCTTGTTGTTTATCCATTCTATATATAATAGCTTACATCTGCTAACCCCAACCTCCTACGCCATCCCTCCCCCTTCCCCCTCCCCCTTAGCAACCACAAGTCTGTTCCGTATGTCCATGAGTCTGTTTCTGTTTCGTAGATAGGTTCATTTGTGTCATATTTTAGATTCCACATATAAGTGACATCATACGGTATTTATCTTTCTCTTTCTGACTTACTTCACTTAGTATGGTAATCTCTAGTTGCATCTATGTTGCTGCAAATGGCATTATTTCCTTCGTTTTTATGGCTGAGTAGTATTCCATTGTATGTATATACCATATCTTCTTTATCCATTCATCTGTCGATGGACATTTAGGTTGCTTCCATGTCTTGGCTATTGTGAATAGTGCTGCTATGAACATAGGGGTACATGTATCTTTTTCAATTATAGTTTTTCTGGATATACGCCCAGGAGTGGAACTGCTGGATCATATGGTAATTCTATTTTTAGTTTTCTGATGTACATTCATTTTCATTCAGTTAATGTAATTCCCTAAAATTTCTTTAATTTCCCTTGAGACTTCTAACCCATCAATTACGTGTTCTTTTTTTTTCTGAGATTTTTCTGTTGTCTTTTTATCGCTGACTTCTAGTTGATTCTACCATGGTCAAAGAACACACTTGTGTGGTTTCACTTATTTAAAATATGTTGAGGTTTGCTTTATGACCCAGGATATGATATATCTTGATGGATGCTCTATGGACACTTGTGTATTTTGCTGCTGCTGTTGGTTGGAGTGTTCAGTTACTGTCAATTAGATCTTTATGATTGACATTCAACAAATATAACTGTTTCATCTTCAAAAAAAGATAGCTTAATTTCCTTTTTCCCAGTCTGTATACCTTCTGTTTTTTTCCCTTGCCATATTGCAAAAGTCTTATTGTATAATGTTGAGGAGGACTAGTGAGAACTAATATCTTTTCCTTGCTTCTGACCCCAGTGTTAAGAAAAACCACTTACCTTCTTGTCCCTCCCCTCAAGTGGGTTGGTAACTTCCCACCTGCCCTTCTCCCCATGCATGGCTCTGTGATCACCCAGTTTAGTGCTGCCATTTTTCTGGTTGCCACCAGAAACACCATGGTCTGTGCTACCACAGATCCTTTGTGAGAGAACATCGGGCCATTACCTCCATAGCCTCTGGCTGATGGAGGAGAGGTCCTCCTGTGATAGCAAGCAGGACCATGCAGATGGGTCCTGCTGGGAACCACAGTACCCTCACGATATCCCAGGGTGTTGATCATGATCTGGGGTCCAGGACATTAAGCAATTTCTGGCATATTTTAAAATAGACGAAATTAGGAAAAAAAAATTAAATTCTAAGACTTAACTTGAAGAAGCTCCCAGTTTTATGATGGCTGCAAAAAGTATACTATATTCATGGATTTGGGTGAATAATTTTTACTTTGTTTCTTTTTACATTTCATACAAATCAACCAAAGATTAAACATATTCAGTGAATCATAGATACATCTAAGGAAGACAACTAAAGGTAGTTTATTCAAATGTACAGTTATTTATGAGACCAAATCCATAAATAATTACTAAGCAACTACTTCATATGAAGCATCCTTGATAGGTTTACATAATAGACTTAAATACAGCTGACAATGCCAATAGAAGAGATACTGCAAGACAATACATAATTAATTGTCAAATTAACTGCATAAAAATTTGCTATATGAGGTCAGCTGAGAAAGATTTCAGGCTCAGGGAAGTAGAATTTTAGTTATACCCTGAAAGTTGACTGTATTAATAATACAATTTGCTTGTCTGTGGATTTCATTTAATCTACAGACAAGAGATGAGAGTTCCTGAATTTTTAATGCAGCGAAATCACTTTTCTTTCACCCAAAGCTTTCAAATTCCAGGACTAGGAATAGTAAAAGGTGCCAACAGAAAAAAACTGGATCTCCTGGTACAAACTGCAGAAGGGATTGTTCACAGGTGCATAGTAGCAAAGACTCTGGAGACTGCTTATGTACCATCCTCTGTTGCACAGGCTGATGACTGGACTAAATGTAAAAAGTGCTCTGCAAACCACAAAGGGTCGCACAAATAAAAGGCGGTAGTAGGTAGTGTCCATCAGCTAAGGCCATCAGGTGTTCTGGCCTCCCCTGATGCTGCCTCTCCATCTTGCACGGCCCCCTCCTCTCTCACCAGCTCTCAGTGGCGGTAAGGGTCCTGATCTTCTAGAGGCTGCTTTTCTCATCAGCGTGTTTCTGTGACCCCTTCCACTTTCTGGTTAGCACGTCAGCTCCCAGAGCACTCGGAGGACCAGCCTCCCATTCCACTCTTCATTTCCATCATGGCTTTATTTTCTCCAGCCGGGTGCTCTGGGTGGCTGTGTGCAGCCCAATGAAAGGGATTTCTGCTGTATTTGTTTACAGGTTTACCCCCACTTACTCTCCTATAAACAGTGGACATGGTAGCATTTCTCCTTAAATTACAAATGTGTGTGTGCTGTGGAGGGAGTGTTTCAACTACATAATAGGTTTCTTATTGATATTTGTTTTGAAAATATTCACTCTTACGAATTGTTACAGCTTGCTATATAGCTTGCTATACATAGAGTATAAGGTACAGAGGGGTGAACTTGGCCCGCCTTTATTAAAGAAAAGGGCATGGACCTGCACAGAGTGTGTGCAGAGAAGCAAGCGGGGAAGGTGGTTCACCGCTGAAGCCGGGGGTGGCGCAGCAGGATGGCGAGGCTCCCCTGAAGACCTACCATCAGGACAGCCCCCTGCTCGCCCTTGTGCCCGAAGCCAGGTGTCCTGCAACCACCACAGCCACCCCTCCCCAGGAAGCACGTGGTGGTATTCTTCTTTAAAGAGAGTTACTGATGTGTCTGGGGAAAACTAGGGTGGCTAGTGTCGTCACCGGCTCCCAGAGGTAGAATGCTCTCCGCACTGTGAGCAAGGGTGCCCCAGGAAGCCACCTGCCTTCCCCGCCATGGGCACACAGCAACAATGGGTAGCTTCCCTTCAAATTAATATCATTTAAAAAGTAAAGAGAAAATAAATAAGATTATCACATAACAGACTTCCTGTTTCCCTACTACCTACAAATGGTAACTATGAAGCTATAGAAGAGAAAGAATGGAGACATGAAAAAAATTATAACGTGAAAGCTAGAGACGGACAAGCCTGAGCTCGGTGTAGAATCAGCACCGTGGACCCCTGTTTTGTAGCGTGAACACCCCGACAGCAAGTCCACGGAGAATGTTCACAAATTCACACACACAAACTCCATTTAGTAAGCAGTCATCCAAGACACATACCTTTCTAAAGATAACCTTAGAATTAACATGTGACATTCAAAAATCACAGACAGACATTGTAACACTACAAATATTAACCTTAACACAGAGCGTCGACTTCTGTTGGGTTGGCCAAAAGCTTCGTTTGGGTTTTTCCATAAGATGTTACGGAAAAACCCAAACAAACTTTTTGGTCAGCCCAATATTTTCGAATTCCACAGACATCCACACAACGTGCTGTCTACAACAGTAGCAAAGGAACCACAGGTTTCCAAATATGAATTCTCTAGTTCTACGGGATGCACATTTGACATTTTTTGAAGAAACCTGAAGATTTTGATGTTAGTCATTTTTGTTACAATTAGTTTAAACACTTGGCATAAAATTTAGCCACACTGATGAATACATGAGAATAATGTGTCATAAATATCAAGTCGAATACAGGATTCCAAACGGAAAATAGGGTGGTTAAGTCACTGCGAATCCAGTGATGCTGCAGGACCAAGCCTGTTTCTGTGAAAATGAGTATCCGCTGGACAAGGTCCTGAGCTGCTGGATGCTACTGCTGGAGCCAGCAGGAGTGGGTCACACAAGGAAGTTTACAGATTGTCAGATCAAAACATGATTCGCGGAACTGCCCTGGCGGTCCAGTGGTTAAGACTCCTTGCTTCCACTGCAGGGGGCATGGGTTCAATCCCTGGTCAGGGGACTAAGAACCTGCATGCCACGCGGTGCAGCCAAAAAAAAACCAAACAAACAAACAAAAAAACAAAACAAAACATGATTCATTTGGAGGCATCATGAGAAAAGCCTTGCCAAGTACAAACAGGCAGTAAGAGGAGAGAATGGTGCCACCAGAGTGATGGCCTGAACCTCAACAACAGACTCCCTCAAAGCATGTCGACCATCCTTGGGGGAAGAAATTGTCCCACCACCGCTGTGGCTGCCACCGAGAAACTATCTGGGCTCCCATCCTACACCAACGAGGATGATCGTGCTGAGGATCAAGTCTTACTGGGATACAGCTCAGCCCCATCAGTCTCTGTAAAAGAGAGGCAATCCTGTTCCCACCACCAGACACCAACTCACCTCCCTGCCTCCAAAGAAAGAGAGGAAAAGGCCGAGATTTGACCCCTGCTTCATTGCTGTCTTCAGTGAAGAGAAGAATCATAACTGCCCGTGGGAAATATCCAATGGAAGTAGAACTAATGGATAAGACTTAATAAAGACTATTTCAAAGAGAATCCACTGAAGATTTAGTCTCCTCTTCTAGTTACAAAGATTTTATAACCAAGATAAAAGCTGTTGCAAAAAAAAAAAAAGAAATCTGAATTCTCTCTTTCTCTCTCAACATATATACCGTGTACTGTGGATATAAATACTCCTTCTCTGGCTTTTATCATGAATTCTTGGTTATGGCTACAACAAGGCCACCTTCTCATCTATTGCAAGAAGTAAGGGTGATATAGTTTAGTGAAAACAGCCTAAAATTCCATACCCAAACTGTCCATAATGCATGTGGACAAAATGAAGACAATAACACATGCAATATAGCTGACACTCACTGTCAGACAGACCAGTACTCATCCCAACTCCACTCCCTTTTGCCACCCCCCGCCCCAACTATGAGGGGCGGGGCACATCGCATATGACCCAGCTTTAGCTAATGAGACATAAGGGTCTCATATCTGCACTTGCTTTCCTAACAAGAGAGACAAATGTGATAGCTCTGCCCTGTCCCCACCTCATCCAGGCTCAACGTGGAAGAATGTACTGTAACCATCAAGATAAAACATCAGAGTGTAGAGATTAAAAACAGCCTGGGTCCCTAATGGTACTGCTGAATAATTAAATCATTCGCCTCAGAGATCTTAGCAAAAATGACAAACTGTTACTTGTTTAGAAAGCAATAGTGAGATTTTTCATTACTTTCAGCTAAAAGCAGTCCAAATGCAAACACTTAAAGCCTGAGAAAAATTACTCCCATACATCAGTTCTTGGGTTGTTATTTGAGGATTTGCCCTAGCAGAACAAAGGAGAAAACTGAGAAAGAGACAGAGGTGGGATCTAGAAAACAGTGGATGCTTCCAGGAGAGTGATAAGGAGAAATCCCAGGATGACAGCTTTGGAGCAGGCCCATTTAGAACAGCTGATTGAAGCAGGCAGTGGAGAGCTGGGAAAGAAGAAACTTTGCGAAGAGGTATATTCTGAGATTCAATACTACCCTTGCAAATTTAGGAACTGAGGAAATGTTAAAGATCTAATTCAATAAGAAAAGAGAAAATCTTCAGGAAAATCAAAGAAACAAAAACTGTTATAAAAATGGAAAGCATAGCACCCTATTTAGCCATTCAATGAACAATATTTACATGGTCATAATCAGGGAGTTGAAGTTTAATATTTGTCATATTTTAGAATCAACTCATACACAAAGCATGGGGACTTAATTATGGTCAGAGACTAGAGAATAATCATAAAAGTGCAGATGACAGAAGTTGGAAAGGTCCAGAGGTAAAAGAAAGTCCAAGGAAGCTAAGAACCTAAAGCCAGAGGATAGTACTGATTACTGACGAAACTAGAAATAAAAACGTCAGGGTATTATTTCAAATTGCAAAGGTTACAAAGTATAGGGAATCCAAATGTAGTGACACAACTAAATTGCAGTGGGGAAACAGGAGGGGGCAGTTAGTGACTCACCCTCTTCAATTTCTCTTTAGAATTCACAATTTAATACAAACAACAAATATGACTTAAAACTATGTAACATGTCTCTTTACTATCAAAGTTCTATATAATTTCTCCAATTCTTTAAATAGAATTTACTAATGGCAACTCTGTTTTTGGTTTATACAGTAGCAGAAAGCCTGATAATCTAAAATTTATGAATCAAGCAGTAGTAGTATAAGCATATTATTTACATTTATAGAGATACTCATAGAGGAACTAGAAATATAAACAGTTAAAATAGGTTCCCTATAGTAGCAGAGTCTTGGCCAAGGAGGTGTGGGCCAGGGCATATTTCATTCATTATAAACCCTTGGTACTATTTAATTTTTAAAATCATGGCATATACTAATTTAGTAAAAATAAAAATATTTATCTTAGGGCTTCCCTGGTGGCGCAGTGGTTGAGAGTCCGCCTGCTGATGCAGGGGACACGGGTTCGTGCCCCGGTCTGGGAGGATCCCACATGCCGCGGAGCGGCTGGGCCTGTGAGCCATGGCCGCTGAGCCTGCGCATCTGGAGCCTATGCTCCACAACGGAAGAGGTCACAACAGTGAGAGGTCCACGTACCGCACACACACACACACACAAAAAATTTATCTTAAAAAAAAAACATGGAAAGCAGAGAGAACTGAAGACTTTCCTTAGTTTTCAAATTACAAAGCAATATGACACAAGGAAAAATGTAGAGACCATTACTGAGGGACAGACATGCATTTTTCCTGGCTATGATGAAGTTTCAATTGTGTGCAATAATTTATGCCATGCTTTCATGGAGGCATCTTCTACTTCACCTGCAGTATTCCTTTGAGATGGAAGTCCAAGAATATGAAAGCTGATAACCCTCTCTTAAAATTTATGTCACTCATATTTGTGTTAATGTTTATTACTTGGAGGCTTTCTGGTCCAGGTAACTATTTTCTTGCATTATATTTAATCATTTTTACCCTCTTTATTTTTTAAACTCTGGCACAAACCATTTTACCCGCCAGTTTTTTTCAGTTTCATGTTATCATCTACCCAATAAAAGTGTTAAAATGTATCATAAATTTACAAAGAATCTGGCCAACTGCAGACAGGGAAAGAATTTTTTAAAAGAATAAACCTAAGAGGCCACACAGGATTGCTGTTTCTACAGCAGATAAAAATAATAACTAACATGAACATTAAGATATTAGCTGGGAGCCAATTTTATCATTTTAATTTCCGCTGTTGATGCAAGAGACCAGCTGAACAACAGCCAATAATAGTAAGTGTAATGGAAAACCGTAAGACTTATCTGCACTGTAATTAAGAAAAGAATGAAGATAAAAGTCAGAGCTAATTATAAAACATATGGTATAACTTTACATTGCCATCTATTTGCCACTTCAGATAACATATTTTTCATTTATTCTCCTCCATTAGGAATTAGTCAATTAAACATTTCCCTCCTCACCCCAAAAAGATGCATGGAAAACTTTTTTGTCGCATTCAATGAAATGAACAGTTTCTTAGGCTGATTAATCCTTGGCAACATACAGAGAACATTTACAGAACCGACAGAGCAGATACTCCAAGTGCTAGAGCATAAGAGGGAAATGCTTGTCTTCTGCTGAGAAGGGTGGGAGAGGGACTATATTTAACATGTTTTTTTTGTTTTTTGTTTTTTTTTGAAGTACGCGGGCCTCTCACTACTGTGGCCTCTCCCGCTGCGGAGCACAGGCTCCGGACGCGCAGGCTCAGTGGCCATGGCTCACGGGCCCAGCCGCTTCGCAGCATGTGGGATCTTCCCGGACCGGGGCACTAACCCCGTGTCCCCTGCATGGGCAGGCGGACTCTCAACCACTGCGCCACCAGCGAAGCCCTATTTAACATGTTTTAATTAACAAAGGTGGATGTATTGGTCTTTCCTTAATCACCCTGAAGCTCATAAGTTGGGGATAAATATCAGGCTGGATTCTTTGGCATTTTTATTTACACATTTTAAATGGAAAACAAAAAAAATATTTTTTCAAGATTTATTACTTGATGCGAGGAAAAGCAATTACCTCTTGGTGCTTTGAGTTTTTAGCACTCATGAGATAACCTATCCCTTGGATAAACTTAGATGAAATGCCTAAAAGCAAGGTAAAAATTTAATGATATAAAACTTGACCTTTCCCTTCTCTTATTCTAGAATGCAAATAATAATAATAACAATAACAACTTGTGGCACTGGGATAAAGGGTAATTTATCAGTCACTCTGGTGCAAAGTTCTGCATAAGGGCTTAATTTATAAACATTTTAATTTATAAAATATTTATAAATTAACTGTATGACATGTTAAGTTCTCCCAAGTAGAATTTCAAATTTTATTGCTGATTATTTCAGCAATATCCTCTGATGAAATGTGAAAAACATAACAATACATTAAAATTGGATAGACCCAAAAAGGCTTGAGGAAACATGTACTCAGTGCCATTTCTGTTCCTGAATTGAGAATTTCCTGCACTGCAACCAGTTGGAATTCATGACCCCCTGGAGGCTGCAGAATATTTTATTCTCACTCTTGTGCAGGCCATAGGATGGAGGCCTCTTAACTGAAAGTGCCTCTTCAGTTTCTCTTTAGAAGTCACTGTTTAATTCAAACATCAAATATTAATTAAAACAACCAAGTAAAACGTTTCTTCACGATCAGAGCACTACACAGGCTCTCCAGTTCTTTAAATGGAAGGCACCAACGGCAGCTGTAGCTGTTTTGTTTTCTGTATTTAGCGTAGTAGGGGTTTTTTCCAACACAAAAGACAAAAAAATGAGGGCAATAACTAAGATGCGGGTGGAACTGAAGACTGTGCCCAGACAGGGGTCCATTTCTCCAAAAATAAATGTGTCTGCTTTATTTTCACATTTATCTCGAAGGCAGAGCCCACTGAAGCACAATTCAACTCTATTAATTTTATCGCTTAATTAAAATTCGGATTAAAAATGATGCTGGGTAAAACGAGGTGTAAAAATACGCCCAAGAGCTTGTCCTGAGTCCTTTCCAAGTTCTTTGTCGTGGACCCCACCACCTTGCGCTGAGCACTCTGAGCCTGCCCCACCCAAAGAAACAAAACCACAGCTCCAGGCCAATAGTCCCCCATGGCCACCCCCACCGCCCAGTGTGTTCAGGGCCTCACCTCCAGCTCCTGCTCCCTCTGCAGGGCAAACTGTTTGAAGGACTTGACAATGAGACCAGCGTTGGAGCAGTCGTAGACGAATATGGAGGGGCTGCCCATCCATGTCTGCAGGTCATATATAGACAGGGGGATGTACTGAGTGTAGTTCTGGAAAAGAAAACAGTGCATGTTTGTGACTCACACATGGCGAACTCTGCCTGCTCACCAGCACCTGCACCTCCAAGAGGGTCCCATGCATGGGGCCCGCTGCACAGAGCGTTCCTGAGCTGCCATCTCTACCCACTGTGAACAGCAGCAAACTAACCTCCCCACCATCTGCCCACACGCTGTTTCATCAGGTAGAACCGGGCGGTGGCACAGTTCAATCCCGAGCTCCTCTCCTCCCCTGTTCAGTTCTCGCTGCCCCCTGGGAGCGCACTCACTCCACTGAGGGATTTCCCTCCACGTGTCCCACAACGAGGCCTTCACACCCACCCTTCCTCTCCCACCCTCTTGCAGCCAAACCACAGCTTTCTCTTATAAATCCCAAGGCTACGCATGCTACTTCACACCATTCCTGCTCACCCTTTACTCCGTAACTTCTCTGGGCTTATACAGCAGAACACGCTCCTCGATTATAAAGAAGATGAGCTCAGAAAAGTTGATCGGGTCCTCAAATGTGCATGTTTTTCCCTCTTGCCCCTTTAATTTCAGAGCTACCCATAAGCACTTTATCCTCTAGATGATTTAGATCACATTGAAGGAGTACAAATAGATTTGGCTCCATAATTTTTTTTTTCAAATCACAGAACAATAACATATTAGCATGAATCTGCTAAGTGAAATATTTTTCTGGACACACTGTACTCTTCAGTACTTGAAAACACTCCAGCTATTACTGGTAAACATAGAGAGGAATGGTCCTCATCTCACCAGAGAAATGACTAAAATTCTCACTCAAAGGTAACATTTTTCTTTTTTTTTTTTTTGCGGTACGCGGGCCTCTCACTGCTGTGGCCTCTCCCATTGCGGAGCACAGGCTCCGGACGCTCAGGCTCAGCAGCCATGGCTCACGGGCCCAGCCGCTCCGCGGCATGTGGGATCTTCGCAGACCGGGGCACGAACCCGTGTCCCCTGCAACAGCAGGCGGACTCTCAACCACTGCACCACCAGGGAAGCCCCAAAGGTAACATTTTTAAGCAATTCTTCTGCATAGAACGCCATCACTTATTTATCCTTCCTCAGGCACCAATAGTTTAAGTAGTGACACTCTAGCAGAAATCAATTCTGTGCACTTACAGTAAAGGTGACTGTGTTTCCTCAAAGCTAAGCCACAAACATTGCCTCTGGTATTGCCAAGAGGATTGTTTCTAATGCAAAGGGGAAAAGGAACAGAAGACAGAAAGACCAAACCAGGCCTGGAGAAGACTGTCATCAAGGTGGTGGCGGCAGAGGCCTTCTTGATATGCACACACGTCACCAGATGCAAGTCCCATCCCAGACGGGGAGGATGTGCCGACAGCACAGGTGTGGTGGGGCTGCAGACATCTCTACCACGAGGGGACCACCCTCTGCTTACGCTGTGCCATTTCACCTTGCTAAACTGCCATCACCTGGTGTCTTGTTCTTCGTCACTGCACGAGTAAGAGAACACTTGGATATGCTCTAAGTAAACTCTCACAGAAGGATTCTAAAGACGGCAGTTCTTCCCTAATGAACCTATAAAGGCAGTGCCCAATCAAAATACCATCAGGGGTTTCCTTAATGGAATCTGACAAGCTGATTCTAAAGTTAATGCTGAAGAGAAAGGTATAAGAATAGCACAACACAAAAAAAATCGTAAAGAAGGAATAATGAGTGAGGACTCACGCTAGCAGATATTAAATACACTATAAATCTATGGTAATTACAGGATGGTACTGGGGAAGGCGAGACAAACAAATCAACAGGAGGGAAAGCCCAGGAACAGAGCCACATATATAACTGTAATGAAGGTGGCATTTTAACTCAGCGAAGAAAGAATGAACAATTCAACAAGTGATACTTGTAAAATCCAACTAACCATTCAATATTGCCATCTGAGATTCCACACACAATCAGGACAGATTTTAAAAATAAATACAAAAGCAGAATAAAAGATTTAAAAATTTATTTTGGTGTAAGAAAGACCTTCTTAAACATATAGAACCTAGAAACGTTAAAGAAAAATAGAGCAATGTAAAAATTATATAATTCTGATAAAAACACATACCTGTGACAAGCAATTTAAGAATAAAGTAGGTACAACATATGTGACATAGGCTTTATATTTAGAATGTGTGTGTGTATATAAGCTTCTGCTGCAGATCAACAAAGACAAAACAACAAAAACAATATACAATAGGCAAAAGCTTCACACAGGCAATTCACGGAAGAAACATGAATGATCAACAACTATGAAAGTTTCACGCTCTCGATTAATCATGGAAATGCAAATTACAATGAGAATCATCCATCTACCTATCTTCATCCAGCAAACTGGAAAGAAGTTTTAAGTATGAATAATACCCCATGCTGACCACAATGTTCAACAGGGTGCTGGCTTATCGTTGGTGCGAGTATAAATTGAGGAAGCTATTTTTGGAAGGCAATTTGGGTGGTTCTTAAAATTTTTACTGTACATACCTTTGACTTCTAGGCGTCCATCCTATAGAAATACTTGCATTTGTACAGAAATGTACATACAAGGATGTATAATACTTTCACTGGTAAAAACCTGTAAGCTGTCTACATGCTACTGTGGAAAAGACTGCCAGTCTAACATCTATTTTTCCCCTCTTCATCCTCAATGCAAGTTTAGCTGAGCACAGTTCCCAGTTTCCTTTGCAGCTAAGTCTGATCTTGCAGCCCAATTCTGGCCAATGGGACATGATCAGAAATGTGTCTAAATTATAAGTGCCGCCCTCTTTCCCTTCCCGGGAGGAGTGAACATGGCAGAAGACATAAGCAGGGGGACAACAGAGCTGTGTGATGGAAGGGGCCTGGGCCCCATGTCATGACGATGCCACAGCAGTCCCAGACGGCCCACAGGGACTATCACAACCAATCTTGGATCCTAATATATCCAATATGAAGGGATCATTAAGCAAAGGGGGCCCATACCCCCACGTTATGGAACACCATGCAAGGTTATTTATATGCACTGACATGGAGAGATGTCAGAGGCTTGTCATGATTTTAAAAATGCAAGTCTTAGAATCTCACATATAATATCCTGTTTTGTGTGTAAAGCACCACATGCCCAGCACTTAAGCTGAATGAAATGAGGACTCAGCAGAAACGTGCTGACTGAAAGGTCCTATAAATGGTGCTGAAAGAAGAACACAGGACTGCTAAGGACTGCATTCTCTGACTGGGGAGGTGACAGGGGTGTCTGGTGGTAAGAAAGTGTCATATCTATTCCTTTTAAAACTTCTGTTCTCTTGGAACCTTTTAGAATAGAAATTACTTGTATTTTTTTAAAAGACAAAATGCACACAACTATTAAAAGGAGGAAGGAAAAGGGTAAGCTCCAGGGTTCACTATAACATACTTTACGTTCAGTCAGTGTTTCATAATGAGCAGGCATTACATGTTATCTGCACAAGTAAAAAGGCTTCAGCACATGCTGCATTGGACAGAGCAGGACACAAGTCAGTGCCTCCCTGGGCCCAGCAGGGAAGAGCGCTCCTCTCCGGCCCTCTGCCCAGCAGCATCCCTCCCCTTGTTCACCTGCAGCCCCCACTGCTATGGGGGAGAAAAGGGCCAAAAGGAACCCTTTAATTGGGCAGGGACACCCTTACACTGAGAGGAGAAAGGATTTTAGCACCAGCCTGGGAAATCATCACATTTTTATATGCCAGCCACACTCTGCTGTTTATCTGCTTCCCACAAGGTTCTAGCTCAGTGAGGAGCGGCCGAATATGGCTGGGGCAGTTCTGACCCCATTCCTGCCACCACGTCATCCAAGTGACTGCTGGAAAAGGGCGATGCTGTCATCTTTGCTGCCTTCTAGGTACAGCCCCAGAAGGCCCCAAAGGCAGCAAAGCAGCACGCAATAAAATATATTTTAACTGTGTTTTGAGGTCTGGCCTTTTGAACTAAAATGTAATTTTTATATTTCCCCCAAATCAAAAGTTACTTTCTAAATTTCTGAGATACAAAGGTAATTAATGGTGACTCATTAAAATAATAAAGCACTAATCCATCAGGAAACTCGTTAAGGGTTTTCCCTTTCATTCCCTGTGCCACTGGCTGCCACAGAAATGGTTCAAGTGGAGTTGTCAGCCACCCAGTCCCACTGGAGGGCAGAAGAACCTCCATTTTCTAATGCTTGTCCAAGGGGCAGCATACAAGGAGCTTTCGGAATTGGTCTTTAGCCTCATGATTTTTAGTTGTGAGAGGGTCTGGCACCTAATACCGTCCACAGGGATGCTCAGCCACAGAAAATGGCTTGGACCCACACCTCCACACAGATGGGCTGCATGGTGGGTGGCAGCCTCTGAGCAGCAAGGGCCTCTGTGGCTGAAGTGCAGACACCCCCAGCACTGTGGACGTTTGAGGCTGGTCAGTCAGTGTGGGGCTCATCCCGGGCACTGCATCAGGCTTGGCAGCAGCCCTGCCAACAGCACTTCCCCCTCTCTGCCCAGTTGTGACAACCAAAAAGGTCTCTGGACACTGCCAAACGCACCCTGAGGGGGAACCTCCCCTGGTGAGAACCAAAGCCTTTGAGGAGAGATGATTTCATTTAAAGCAGTAGCTGTATATCTGTAGTTTAGTAAGCCCGTGAAACTTGGAAGTCTGTTTTCCTTAGGGATACAAAATCAACTCTATTAAACCATATGGAGGAAAATGGCCTTTGAGAACGAATCCTTATTGGAACACGAGCAGGTGGATCTCATTTCCCATCTCAGAAGGATCCTGGGGAGTTTGTCAAGCTTCGGGCCAGAATCACGGTCCTGCAAACCTGCAAAGGGAGGCCTGCAGGATGACAGCCCTGGTGCTGCAGCGAGTGAACAGAACAGAAACAACACCTGAAGTGCAACTGTTTCCACCCCGTGCAATTATCCCTGTGTCTTCTAGGCTGAACCAACCTACGCAAGCTGGAGAAGTCGAAGTCCCCCACGCACTGAAGGCTCCCAGAAACACTCCACAGCCTTTCAGGCAATGGTTTGGTTT
This sequence comes from Grampus griseus, assembly GCF_964374135.1. Lineage (NCBI taxonomy): Eukaryota > Metazoa > Chordata > Mammalia > Artiodactyla > Delphinidae > Grampus > Grampus griseus. Next base: position 11,097,355 of record NC_139014.1, on the reverse strand, counting down.
CTCCCCCCACCAAAAACTATGAGCACAGAGAATTCCTAATCAAAGCGTCTTTCCTTTCTCTTGAGAAAACATACTCAAGGCCATGTTTTCATTTCCAACATAGAAATAGGTTTTAAATAATTTATTCATTACACTCTACTTTATCTGTCAGGTTATATTAAACATCAAAAAAAAAAAAAGCCACATGCTTCATCAGACTGTCATCACAGCTGAGTCAACCACAGAGGCAGCCAAGCACTGAGCCCTGGGACAGGAGCTCGGAGGAAGGGCACTTTGTTCTCCAGGTAAAGCCGGCGACCTCCTAGGAAGCAACTCTCCATCTCCGAGCAGATTCTAAGTTCAGACAGTCCCTGACTCCCGATGGTTCAACTTACAGTCTTTGATTTTACATGGTGCAAAGCAACACACATTCAGTAGAAACCATACTTTGAATGTTGTTCTTTCCCAGGCTAGCGATATGCGGTCTGATCCTCTCTCATGATGCTGGGCAGTGGCAGCGAGCACAGCCCCCAGTCAGCCCGAAATCACGAGGGTGAACAATTGATACACTTACAACCATCCTGTACGCAGACAACTGTTCTGTTTTTCACTGTCAGTATAGTATTCAATAAAAATTACATGAGACAGTCAACACTTTATTATAAAATAGTCTCTGTGTTAGATGATTCCACCCAACTGCAGGCTAACGTAAGTGTTCTGAGCATGTCTGAGGTAGGCGAGGCTCAGCTATGATGTTTGGTAGGTTAGGTGTAGCACAGGTGTTTTCAGCTTTTGGTATTTTCAACCATGATGGGTTTATGGGGCATAACCCCACTGTAAGTTTAGGAAGGTCTGTACATCTTCTGCCAAAGAGCTCAGAATGTGAGTCAGAAGTCTTAGCCATAGTAAAATGGCATCCTCCTAAGGGCTTTCCGGTAAAGCCCCCAAGGATGCATGCTTCCTCTGACCTCACAGACAGGAACCACAGGCATATCTGGATGTGTCATCCTGGCTTTCCCTGGACAGTAAGGGCGTCTGCATACAGCTGTCCTCCGAGGAGAGCAGAGGAGCATGGGTAAGCAGAAGATTCATCTTCCTTCTGAAGGAACCGGTATTGGGAGGTGATGGCCCAGAGATGTTAGGTATGGGGCAATGGTACTTGTGAACCAAACACTGCAGGGTTTAAGTCACAAGCAAACTCCCAGTCCCTTAAAATCCTTAAGGCTGAAGGTTTATTGGCTTTGCTGATACTTTCTCTGCCTTTCCTTTACTACAGTTCAATAATTGTTTACCTTATGAGTAATGCTAAATAAATGTTATTTAAATAATAGAATTTATTGGTTTGGAAAAACTGTGCATCACTATCAAATAGATGCCTCTTATTCTGATTTAGTATATAGTTCATTACTGAGTCTGTTGAAAGATGGATCATAAAGGTTTTTAAATGTGCTATTATCAAAAAGATGTATTTGTGATTTTTTAAAAGCAATATTTGTGCCAGACCACATTTAACATTTGTTGTAATTGTTACTTTATCCATATTGAGAATACAGCAGTTGTCCCCCTCTCCAAGAAAAGCTGTTAATTTTATTGTAAACTTGACCTTTCTAGCATTTTTGTGTTTGCTTGCAATAGCTGAAGACCATCAGTAAAAATTCTCTTTCTTCAGGAGAAGTGATAGAAAACTTTGGGCTATCTCTTTATAAGAGCTTTAAAGTTTTTAAAAAATATTGTTTTCTTGATGCTGAGACATAAAACCTTAGACCATACCTTAACTGACTTCTCAGATGTCCTATATTTGAAAACCAGATTTATGGAGGAAGGATTCTCAAATGAGAGTGCATCAGAATGGCCTAGAGGGCTCGTTAAAATGCAGATACCTGGGCCCCTCCCCAGAATAGGCTTCCATAAGTCTTGGGTGGGGTCTGATAATCTGCATGTATTATAAATTCCAAGAATACTGCTGCTACTGGTCTGGGACCTGTACTTTGAGAACCCCTGGTGCAGACAGTACAAATGTTGATGGAAACAGAAAACATTCACTTTCCAGTTTTGGTGTAAACTGTACTTCCCATGCATCATGAAGAACACTTCCCTTTTTCCATCTATGATTTAACACTTTACATATAGTGATCAGGAAACACTTTGATGATAAGATGATACTTACATAAAAATATCCATTTATCCATGAGTCAACATGTAAGAAGGTTTTTAACTGTGAATTCAATTTCTTTGATTGATCTAGGGCTATTCAGATTTTCTATTTCATTTTGGGTCGCTTTCAGAAAGCTGTATTTTAAAAGGCATTTTCCATCTAATTTAAGTTATTAAATGTATTGGTATAACATTATTAACATTCCCTATCTTTTCAATGTCTACAGGATATGTGGCGATATCCCCTTTCATTCCTAAATGTTGATTGTATCTTCTTTTTTCTTGCTACCTAGCCAAAGATTTGTTAATTTTACAGATGTTTTCCAAAAACCAAATTTTAGCTCTAACTTTCTCTACCACCTGTTCTCTATTTTACTGATTTGTGCTCTTTATTACTTCTTCCTTCTACTTCCCTTGAGTTTACGTTGCTCAACATTTCCTAGTTTCTTAAGGTAGATATTTAGATTTTTATTTTAAGCTTTTCTTCCCTTCTGTATAAGGATTTAATAAAGCTATATATTTTTATACAAGCACTGCTTTAGCTGTATCCTACAAATTTTAACAAGTCGTCTTTTCATTATTGTTTAGTTTGAATTATTTTTATTATCCCTTGTGATACCTTTTTTCATACATGTGTCATTTAATTTCCAAATATTTGAGGATTTTCCAGCTAGCCTACAATTTCAGATTCTGTGGCCAGAGAATAGACTCTGAATGATTTCAATCCTTCAAACTTTATTATGACATTTCTGTGACCCAGCACAGGACTTTCTTGGTGAGTGGTCCACCTGCCCGGGACCATGTGCGTTCTGTGGGCATTGGGTGCAGTGTTCTGTTAACTGAATCGGAGTGATTGATAGTCTTTTTTTTTTTTTGCGGTATGTGGGCCTCTCACTGCTGTGGCCTCTCCCACTGCGGAGCACTGGCTCCAGACGCGCAGGCTCAGCGGCCATGGCCCACGGGCCCAGCCGCTCCGTGGCATGTGGGATCTTCCCCGACCAGGACACGAACCCGTGTCCTCTGCATCGGCAGGTGGACTCTCAACCACTGCGCCACCAGGGAAGCCCTGATAGTCTTTTATAATAGTAACTGATTTTTTTTTAATTAGAAAAATATAATATACCATGACTGGAGTTTTCCTTGTGAGAAAGTTTTTAATTATCAATTTTATCTTCAATTTTAACACCAGTTTTAACCTATCAATAACTGCCAGATGGTTACTCAAATATCCAACTAGGATTATGGATGTGTTTCTTTCTCTCATTGGCCCTCGTAATCTTGCTTTATGTATCTTTAACTCTCCTATTAGCCGTCTACATATTCAGGGTAGTTATGTCTTCCTGATGACCTGACTTGTCTGTCATTGTGAAATGTCTCTCTTCATCTGTGACAAAACTCCTTGTCTTGAAGTCTATTTTCTAATTAGTAATATGTCCACTCCAGCTCTCTTTCAACTAGTATTTCATGATATACCTTTTTACATTTAACTTTTATGTGTCTTTGTATTTAAAGTGCATCTCTTGCTGACAGCACAAAGTTTGATTTTGCTTTTTATCCAGTCTGATACAAACTCATGAAAAAAAACAAAGAATGGGGGACATTTTAGAGGACAACTGGTCTGGACTCTCCAAAAAGTCAGTGCCCACTCTTCAGAGAATGGAAACACAAGTAACAGAATGGGAGGAAATATTTTAAAAACGAATTTCTGATAAAGGACTTGTACCCGAATATTAAAAGAACTCTTAAAACTGAGTAAGAAAACAAATAACCCTATTTAAAAGTGGGCAAAAGATATGGAAACCCCACCAAAGAAAATATATAGATGGCAAATAAGCATATGAAAAGATGCTCAACATCGTATGTCATTAAGGAATTGCAAATTAAAATGCGATACCACTATGCACCTAATTAGAATGGCTAAAATCCAAAACACCACCAACAACAAATGCTGAGGAAGATGTGGAGCAACAAGAACTCCCATTCGTTGCTGGTGGGAATGCAACCGACAGAGCCACTTTGGAACAGAGTTTGGCAATTTCTTAGAAAGCTAAACATACCAGCTGGTCTAGCAATGGCTCTCTTAGGTACTTACCCAAATGAGAAGAAATCATGTCTATACAAAAATCTGCACAAAAGTTTAGAACAGCATTATTCACAATTGCCAAAAACTGGAAGCAACCAAGATGTCCTTCACTAGTGGAATGTTTTTCAGCGGTAAAAAGAAAATGAGCTATCTAGACATGAAGAAACCTTGAATGCATAAGCCTAATTGAAAAAAAGCCAGTTTTAAAACACTATATACTATATGATTCTAACTATATGACACTATGGGAAAGGTAAAACTATACAGACAGTGAAAATATCAGTGGTTGCCAAGGGTTGGGGAGGACAGGCAGAGAGGGAGATATAGGTGGAACACAGGATTTTTAGGGTAGTGAAACTATCCAGTATACTATAATGGTGTATACATGACATTATGTATTTGGCAAAACCCACAGAACTGTACAAAATGAAGAATAAACCCTAGTATAAACTATGGACTCTAGTTAGTAATAATGTATCAATACTGGATCATCAATTGTAACAAATATACCACACCGAGGCAAGATGTAGGCCAGGTAAGGAGTGAGAATACAACTGACCCTTGAACAACACGCGTTTGAACTACACAGCTCTACTTATAAGCAGATTTTTTTCCCACTAAATACATACAGGACTACATGATCCTCAGTGGGTTTGATCTGGGGATTTGGAACTGTGAATAAGATGGGCCAACTAAGTGACTTGAGCATCCACAGATTTTGGTAACTGCAGTGGGTCCCGGAACCATTCCCTTGTGGAGACCAAGGGACGACTGTTATGTGGAAATTCTGTACTTTTTAATTTTCCTAAAAACTAAAACTGCTGTAAAAAAAATAATGCCTATTTTTTTTAAAAAAGACTGACATGTAACTATGATAACTTACTACAAGAAGACAATAAAATAACCTCACTAAAAAAAATGTCAATAAAGAAAAATAGGCAAAGAGCAATCTCTTTTTCTATATATCCGAGGAGACTGAGAAAGATGACTAACAGTTCAATGCAATGCACGAACCTGGGCTGGATCCTGAATGCAAAACCAAATCAACAAACATAAAATGCTTACTAACACACATTTTTGAGGCAGTGGGAAATTTTGATTATGGACTTCGGATTAAACAATATTATAGAGTTGATGTTAAATTTCTTGAGCAATTTAAGGGTATTACAGTTATGTACTAAAGTGTCCTTGTTTTTAGTGTCATGATATCTGTAACTTTCAAATGGCTAAGGTAAAAAATATTTATCTATACAGAGGTATAAAGCAAATGTGGCAAAGTGTTAACTGATGAATATAGATGAAAAGTATAAAAGTATTCATTCGATTGTTCTTTCAATCCTTCTGGAGGAGGGAAAGTTAAATGTTGATTCTTTGAAAAGACTAATGAAATATACAGAAACCTCTGGTAAGAGTGATCAACAAGAAAAGAGAAAGAAGGTATCCAGTATCAATATCAAAAATGAATGAAGAAACATCACTAACCCAGACTCTGATAAATTAATAAGGAAATATGAGTCACGTTTTGTCAACAAATTTGAAAATTTAGCTGAAATGGACAAATTCCTACAAAAGTAAGTTAGCAAAGCTGTCTCAAGAAGAAACAGAACATCTGGATAGCCCTTTAGCAATGAAGGAAACTAAATAGGTAGTCAAAGATCTCTCCACATACAAAATACCAGCCCGACAGCTTGATTTGTAAGCTTCACCCAATATTCAGACAACATGTACTTCAAATCTCACAAAAACAATCCCTGTGTATCTAAGTGGAGCACTCCCTCAACTTATTTTCTGAGGCCACAGTTACACTGATTATCCAGAGACAACAAGAGAAAGAAATATTCCAAGCCAGTCTCACTCATGAACACCGATGTAAAAATACTAAACACAATACCAACAACAGAATTAACCCCTGTATGAAACACATAATTGATAAAGGCACACTAGGTTATCCCACAAAGGAAAGGTATATTTAATATTAGAAAATCATATACCTTTCAATGCATTTCCAGTTTAAAGAAGAAAAATCATACCGTCATCTAACACACACACACATAATGGCTTGGGGAAAAGCAACATCTATTCATGATTTGAAAAAATAAACTAGGAATAGAAGGGCACTTTTTTAACCCGATAAGGGGTTTTCTTATTTTTTATTCTTTTTACAAATATCTATAGCAAACATCATACACTGACGCACAGGAGGCACCCCCCTTCGAAATGAGGGGTGAGATAAGGACATGCAGTCACCACTCCACGCTCTGTGAGGCGTTGGAGGCACAGTAAGATATGAACAGTAAACACAAGACGGGAAGGAAAGAAATAAAACTGCCACGATTTGCACACCACGTGGTAGTCTGTTAAGAAAGTTTTAAAATATGTACAAATCATTAGAATCAATGAGAGAATAGCAAAATTAGTAGACATAAAATAAATGTACAAAAATCAACTGCCTTGCCATATACCCTGATAAAAACTTGCAAAATATATTTTTTATAGCAAACGTTTTTAACAACATCAAAAAATATAAAGTATCGGGCTTCCCTGTTGGTGCAGTGGTTAAGAATCTGCCTGCCAATGCAGGGGACACGGGTTCGAGCCCTGGTCTGGGAAGATCCCACATGCCGTGGAGCAACTAAGCCCGTGGGCCACAACTACTGAGCCTGCGCTCTAGAGCCCACGTGCCACAACTACTGAAGCCCGCAAGCCTAGAACCTGTGCTCCGCAACAAGAGAAGCCACCGCAGTGAGAAGCCTGCGCACTGCAATGAAGAGTAGCCCCCGCTTGCCGCAACTAGAGAAAGCCTGCGCACGGCAACGAAGACCCAACACAGCCCCCCCAAAAAATATATATATAAACCTTTATGAAATTATAAAATACTACTGATAAACGCTTAAAAGAGCATAGTTTGGAAACTCAACAATATAAAGATGTTGAGTCTCCCCCCATTAATCCACTGATTGGCAAGTTGATTTAATATTTTCATGGAAGATCAAAGGACCAAAAAGAACAAAGGAGGGAAACTTGCCTTCCCAAATGTCAAGAATCATTGAAAACCTATACTCATTAAAATAGTTTACGGGGGCTTCCCTGGTAGTGCAGTGATTAGGAATCTGCCTGCCAACGCAGGGGACACGGGTTTGAGCCCTTGTCCACTACTGAGACGGCTGGTGGTTCATGACATCATATTTCTTTTTTTTTTTTTTTAAGAAGATGTTGGGAGTAGGAGTTTATTAATTAATTAATTTATTTTTGCTGTGTTGGGTCTTCGTTTCTGTGCGAGGGCTTTCTCTAATTGTGGCAAGCGGGGGCCACACTTCATCGCGGTGCGCGGGCCTCTCACTATCGCGGTCTCTCTTGTTGCAGAGCACAGGCTCCAGACGTGCAGGCTCAGTAGTTGTGGCTCACGGGCCTAGTTGCTCTGCGGCATGTGGGATCCTCTCAGACCAGGGCTCGAACCCGTGTCCCCTGCATTAGCAGGCAGATTCTCAACCACTGTGCCACCAGGGAAGCCCGACATCATATTTCTTTTAATTCTACTTCTTTTATAACTACAGTTTTGAATCTATATAATAATAAAAATGATTAAAATCAAGTTGGTATCTAGGTACATACAAGGCAGAGAGGGCACTATCCTGAGGGAGGAGCTGGGTCCAGGCCTCTTCTCCACTCTGTCTCCTCTAGGTCCCTGACTGTCCCATCTGCCTACCTGTTGGCCACCTGTGGAAGAGTGGACGTCCCCTGAGAGTTCACTATGTGAGTGGTGTGTTGGGTACTTTAATCCTTCACTATGAAGGTGCTTCCACAATAAGGAACAGAGATCTAGGAAGTCTTCTCATTTGTCCATGTCCTGGGGCTAACAAGTGGTGAGGCTGAAGTCAGAACTCAGGTGTGATGAGCTCCTGTCCTGGTTCATGTGTTCCAGTGTGTAAGGAGCTGCCAGGTGGGCTGAATGCTCACACCTACAGGCACCACCTCTTGGAGGATGTGATAAGAGCCTGCAGCACAGGACCCAGGATGGTGGGAAGGGGTGTCATTTACCCCTCACTTTCATTTACAGTCTTTAAAATATATATATATATATATATTTTTTTTTTTTTTTTTGGCTGAGCAGGGTCTTAGTTGTGGCACGTAGGATCTTCGTTGCTACGTGTGGGATCTTTCAGTTGTGGCGTGTGGGCTCTTAGTTGCAGCACGTGGGATCTAGTTCCCTGACTAGGGATGAACCTGGGCCCCCTGCACTGGGAGCATGGAGTCCCAACCACTGGACCACCAGGGAATTCCCTTTTTAAAAAAAAAAATTTTTTTAATTTATTTATTTGGCTCTGCCAGGTCTTAGCTGCAGCACAAGGGATCTTCATTGCTGCATGTGGGATCCTTAGTTGCGGCATGCGAACTCTTAGTTGCGGCACCTGGGATAGTTCCCTGACCAGGGATCGAATCTGGGGCCCCTGCATTGGGCGCATGGAGTCTTAGCCACCGGAGCACCAGGGAAGTCCCTCATCTACAGTCTTTTGATTAAGGGACTGTAGGAGGCTGGCTACACTGACCTTGGAGAGAGCAGAGCTGAAGCCCTGTCTGCAGACTTGCTTCGTATTAGCTCTTTGGAATACTTATACCATTTTATCTTCTAGGAACATGAGTGATTCTCAAAGGAAGATCCCCAGACCTCATGACTTCCCTAGATAGCCACTTCATTAACATGTTTCGCAAAAGAAACAACTCCCTGTGCCTGACTATTTTTCAACTTTTATCACTGAAATACAAAAGATCCCCAGGACTTCCCTGGCAGTCCAGTGGTTAAGACTCTGCGCTTCTACTGCAGGGGGCACAGGTTCAATCCCTGGTCAGGGAACTAAGATCCCACATGCAAGGCCAAATAAAGAAAGAAAGAAAGAATCCCCAAACTTCCACCAGATAACTGGTCCAAGTCCCTATTCAATCTTCCTGCATTTGGGTTTGTGGAAACGGATTAGCCATCAATGGTTCCACAGAAGCTACAGGGGAATAGGACCTGTGGCCAACCAGCAAAACTTACAGATTTTCTTGTAAAAAGAGAAACAAATTCAGTTCACAGGAACCTTTTATGGCATGCCCACCTTGTTGAAGACCCAAATCTCGCCGTTCACAGTGGGCCTGGGCACCCCATGCCCATTGTAGTGGAAGAGGACCCGCTCCTCCTTGGCATTTCGACGTAAAGACGTGCAAAGCTTCTTCACTTCATCCACAGTTGGATCAAGGCTCTGCTTGTACCGTGCCTGTTGCAGGAGAAAAAATTAAGAAACTTATCATGGATTCATGGGAATACCTAGAATTAAAACTCCATCCTGGGGCTTCCCTGATGGCACAGTGGTTAGGAATCCGCCTGCCAATGCAGGGGACAGAGGTTCGAGCCCTGGTCTGGGAAGATCCCACATGCTGCGGAGCAACTAAGCCCATGTGCCACAACTGCTGAGCCTGTGCTCTAGAGCCCATGAGCCACAACTACTGAGCCCACGTGCCACAACTACTGAAGCCCACATGCCTAGAGACCGTATTCCACACCAAGAGAAGCCACCGCAATGAGAAGCCCGCACACCGCAACGAAGACTAGCCCTGCTCACTGCAACTAGAGAAAGCCTGTGCACAGCAACGAAGACCCAACGCAGCCAAAAATAAATTAATAAATTAAAAAAACAAAACAAAACAACTCCATCCTTTACTCCAAGTCTGCATTTAATGGACCCTGCACAAGTGACCTCAAATTTCTCTATCTATAAACTGGGATGATGACTACTTCACAGAGTGGTTGTAAACATTCATTTACTCAACAAATATTTATTGAGAACTACTGTGAAGATCTCATGAGATTAATAAGTAATGCCTGCCACATGGTAACACTAGTAAAAGGTAGCATCCCTGTGATATCAAAAGTATTTCTTAGAAGCATTGAATCTGTTTGGAAAAACTGTCTGGAACATGGAAGAGAATTTGCTTAAACACAGGAAGCTATAATATATATGGTAGCAAGGGAGAATAGTTTCAAAAACACAACAAAGTAAGGAAGCAAACTGCCCCTCTCTTGCTTAGTCATATTCGCCCTGCTTACCCCCTCCCACTACTCCTGCCTGGACCCTTGCTGATGAACATAAAGGATTCACTGAATTAGCAGGACCTAAAGTAAACACACAGAAATCAACAGCCTTTATATATATATATATATATATATATATATACATAAACGACAGATGGTTAAAATCATAAGGAACCCCCACTTCTAAAGCAACAAAGAAGATTGAACTTAACAAGAAATATATAAAACCCTGACAAGGAAATTTTGTAAAACTCTCCTGGAAAACAGAAGGAGGCTTGAACAAATGGGAGATGCTCCCTGCCTGGGTAGGATGCACCCACATTCTTAAGACATCAGTTCTCCCCAGGTTAAGAGTTCACACGTTCCCAATAAATATAACAAGCAGCTATTTTGCGGAGCTTGACAAGCTGCTACTGAAGTTCGCGTGGAAAATAAATATGCCAGAACAGCCAGGAAAACACTGAAAGGAGAGCTATGAGGGGTCCTGCCCCCCGACACTCCAACCTCCTCTGGGCCTCTCTAAGTAAAAGGTGAGGGTCGAGGCCCAGAGAGACCAGCAGGCCAGGGAGCTACTACAGAGTCCAGAATTAGGTCCAAACACATTTCCTGGCTTTTTGGAGAACAGTGTTCACACAGTCATAATGTTACGAACACTGATTTTATTTCATTAGAAACTGTGCAAACTTCAAGAGTGTGGTGAGGACGCTGAGGCTGGGTGAGGGGTACACGTGGTCATCAGAAGAGTCTCTCCACTTTATATTCATTTCCTTTTGTTTGCTTTCAAAGAACTTTCAATGGTAAATTCCCAATAAAAAAGAACTGAAAGTGTAAATTTATAACCGTACTAGATGGTCGCGTGGAAATGGTGTGTATAAAACCACTAAAGCCAAACCAGGAAGTCAATAAAAACACCCCAAGTTGATAAATCAGTAAAAAGCAGCATACACATATTGTTCTAAAATATGGGCATATCTGCCCAAAAAACACAGCTAAAAGGGTTTACCTCTAGGTAGGGATTATGTTCTGACTTTCAAAACATAATGTGTATGTTTGTTATTTTGATAAAGTTCTCAAACTTTGTTTAAAATGTTAAATTTAAAACAAAAAAAACCCAACCCAGTGCCATGATATCACTTGAAGAAAACAGTGGTGAGAACAAGAAACATGAACGGCGAGGAAACTATGTTTGAAGCATCACGGCTCCCGCTGTGGGCCTGCCACCTGGCGCAGGGCTCAGCACACAGTGATGGGTGCTGCTCAGGAAGCATCCGCTGAAGTTGTTTCAAAAGAAGAGCAGGGAGGTGGAGGGAGCAGAGATGGAAAGCAGACACATAGGCCTGAGGATGACCTGCGGCCTATGTTTAAGAGAGGCGTCCTGAGGCTTCCCTAGTGGCACAGTGGTTGAGAGTCCGCCTGCCGATGCAGGGGACACGGGTTCGTGCCCTGGTCTGGGAAGATCCCACATGCCGTGGAGCGGCTGGGCCCGTGAGCCATGGCCGCTGAGCCTGCGTGTCCGGAGCCTGTGCTCCGCAATGCGAGAGGCCAGAACAGTGAGAGGCTTGCGTACCACAAAAAAAAAAAAAAAAAAAAAAGAGAGGCGTCCTGACCTTTCAGAGGAAAATGAAGAGCTACACGGGAGGAAACTACAGGAAAATGTGGCTCACCTCGCAGAGCATTAGTTCCTCCATGTTTGAGATATGACATTTGGTTTCACCTAATTAAATACGTGCTAATAATGCAATTTCTGACAGTAGAAAATCCTGGTGAAATACTGCATCGTGTGTTCTGAGAGCGTTGGGGGCACAAACACAGAAGCTTCAGGATGATGAAACTCAGAACAAAGTTCTTCCAGATTCCCCCAATTTTTTCCAACTGTAAGTAAACTGATACAAGGATAGCAACACTATTCCACTGCAGGACAATTTTAGGACCCTGCCCTGAGGTGGCAGGTTAGGGTACAGCAAAGTGGTCTCTCCCTGTGTTTCTTCCATAAGGTCCAGAATGCTATTTGTAAAATAAAACTGTGTCACAAAGGAGACTAGAGAAAGCCAACACATAATGCGATGTTTTCAAATTCATTCTCATTGAGGCAATGTGCATTAATCGGACACTGACAGAGGGGCTAGGCATTACCCATGCTACCAGAGCAGGGCTGGCCCCAAGAGAGACAGGGTCTGTGTGGATGTGGGGGCTGAGGACATGGGGCACTCAGGGGCATGGAGCCTGTGCCCGGCCTGGGGAGGCAGCCGTGGCACCTGCTCCCTCCGGCCAGGTGGGCATCTCAGCCTGTGTTGGCTCACCTAAACCACATGTTCTGGGAGCACCAGTTCAACATCTAGCTCTTGTGCAGGATTCCTTCTTGGTCCCCTTTGGCAGGAATAATCTTTTCTGTCTCTAAACTAACTTATACTCTTTGTCATGTGTTCCTGTGAAGCTGTCTAAGCTCCATGGACACTGTAAACCCCATGAGGGCAGACACGGATTATAGTTTCATGTGTGCCTCTCAGTACCCAGCTCTGTTTTTATATTCTTCCCATGGCCTCACAACACGCTCAGTTATTAGCAAACAGTTGCTGAGTGACTATCAAACTTTTACTGACACTGATTACAATAATCTGTAATGAAACAAACCAAAATGATGAATCCTATCTGACACTGAAGTGACACAAGTGAATTTCAGCACAAAATTAGAAAGTGTATATGTAAAAACTGTTGTGTCTAGGAGGTTGGTACTTAGATGTTCAATAATTCTTCTACTTTGCTATATGGAATTCTGCATATTAAACAGTTAAGAAAAGGATAGAGGAGGGAATTTCCTGGCAGTCCAGTGGTTAGGACTCCGAGCTTCCACTGCCAGGGGCCAGGTTTGATCCCTGGTCGGGGAATTAAGATCCTGTGACCCCCCACCAAAAAAAAAAGGATGCAGGAAAACATTCCTGACTCATCACCAATAAACTACTTATTTGTGCTCTGGGTTGGACAGAAACAGGGCACTGAGCCTTAACGCTCTAAACAACTAAATTTTGGCTAATCCCATAAAACTAGATGAGAGTAGTTGATAAATGAAAATCTAGTTCTGGGGGCAAAGACGGAAACCTTTTACTAAGATGTCATGACTTTGGACATGTGTTCCAGAACCAAATCCACATCAGCACAATGAGAAAAGTCAGAGAGTCCCCGGCCCAAAAACACCTGCCGGAGCATAGGACCCAGGTAAACTACTATTTCAGCCCAAATCCCTCAGCCACTGTGACATGACCTGCATAAATCTAGAATTTAGATTTTTCTGTGAATCAGAGCTGCTGGAATGGCCAAACTAGGCAGCAAATCACATTCCACCTTGGTAGACACGTTGACCTGGGCCTTTATGTAAATTAAAATAAATACCTATGCTTTTTTGATACATGTGTTTTTTAAAAGACATCCTGGCTGGGTAGGTAGAAATAACCAGAAGAATTCAGAAGACCATTTTATCACCAGGAGCTTCAATGACAAGGCCCAAGGGCTGAAGGGAAGTGTGAGTGTAAGCATTACCAAGTCTCACTGGGCTGTGCTGGAGTGGAGGGAGATGCTAGGAAATATCGGACGTGTATTTTCCCTACTCCCAGGAAGGCTTCCAGGTGGCTCATAGAGGGAGCAGCAAAACAGCAAAGAGGGAAAGGCTGAATCGCAAAATAATTTTAATGCGTGCCAAAAGGAGTTCTGAATTTGTTACTTATTTTCCCTGTGAGCACAAAAGAAATGAAAGCATTTTTATTTACTACCAAGAGCAGTAACAGGGAATCATACTGGAAAGGAACTCAGTTCAAATGAGGTTAATGGCTTTCGAGCTGTCTCCCCTCCGAGGGGGCTCTGGGGGGCCAGCTCTGAGCATGTGGGGCTGCTCAAGGGTTAGGACAACAGTACGTGAGACAGAAACTGCTCCCCTCCCAAACCAAAACATTTCCACAAAGGTGTGAGAAAACCAACTTAAATCAAACGGTTCCATTAGAAGAAATGAGGGAAGGGGCCTCCTTCCCACGCATTCAGAGGGCACCCCGGGAGAGCCGTGTGGGGATGTGCCCTTTCTTCCCCGCCACAGTGATGACCAGGAGCAGTAGGGTGGTGGGGAACTTCTAGAGAGTGCAGGGTCTGTGCCTGGTGAGGTAAGGGCAGGAGGCAATGGTGAGGGGAACCACCCCTCTTGCACCCACCTCTCCTGCTATGCGGGTACGAAAGCACTGACTGATCGTCAATAACTTTCAAATCACAGCCGGTTTTATCGGACAACGTGAAGAAAACAGCAAATAAATCTTCAGTGTATATGTGTTTATTCCCCTGCCCATACTTACTTCCGGAAATTTCCCACCATCAGTAAGTGTAACAGTGATCACTGTTGGTAAGCAGCACAGCCTGCTTTGCGTGCCCCCTTCGTCACCACTCACAACTCTACTGAGTAAGAGTGGCCGTGGCGCGGGAGCCCGATGCCCCTGCAGCTGCCTTTACGAGCTGGTCCCGCAGGAGCCTCCTGCAGCCTCCCGTGCAGGGTGGAGAGTGGACTGCCTCGGGTCCATGGCCTGGCTCGGCCGAGGCCAAGGGGCACCAGAGTCACACACAGGCACCCTCCCACCCCTCCTCTGGGAGGCCTGTGCCCACCATGCCGCCTGGAGCTGGCGGAGGCCCCCTCCTTTCACACAAAAGCCACGTCACCCAAAGGACCCATTTTCAGAGTCAGAAGACCTCTCAAGTCAGAAGTTGCAGGGACACGGGAGAAAATACCATGCAGAACTGCCAGAGAGCAGGGCGGCGAGGAGGGAGATGACCAAAGACCACAAGCTGAACCCTAGGGATTGGGGAGCCCCTCATTTTGTGACCTGCCCCACGGAGTGGAGTTCTTGCTCCTGGGGCTAAGGAAACCTGGCATACAGTTGTGAAGAAGTCACTCAAAGACAAAGCGCCCCAAAATATGAACAAGCCGCGCCGCACAGCATCTCCCAGGCTGGCAGGGCTCACTGGGTGCCCATGTGCTGCGAGGCACTTATCCCGCGAGGCGACGGTACTTCCTGCTCTGTCTGGGCCCCACATTTCACTGCTGCTGCCCAGCTTCCCTCAGGCCCGCCCCTCTGCACTGCTATCCAGCTAGGATTTGTGAAATCTCAGCTCCGCTGAAAGATCATTCGCTGTCCCCCGAGGTTAGTCCTAAACAGGAGAGTTGTTCTTCCAAACCACACACAAGGTCAAGGGGCTGACATTACTCGGAGATGTCAATAAAGTTAGGGATTCGCTATTTCTGACCTTGGCTCCATCAAGGTCTTCTCCTGTGGGATGCAAAAAATGATTTAGCCTCATTTTCTTACCTATCACACAGAAAGGACACATTAATGGACCAGCATGAAAGGCACTACAGATATTAATAATAAGCCTCCTGGGGTTTTATGGGAATTAATTAATATTTTTAAGGGCTTTGAAATGAGAAGCACTAAATTAAATGTCACCACACCATGTTAAGGTTTTGTTTCAAAACTAGAATGCCCGGGATAATGGCTTTGTGGCTGGAGGGACTGCTGTGGCACAGGAAGCATCTCACCATTTGGGAGACCTGTGACAAGTGTAGCTGGGTGTACTGAATGACAACGCAAGTCTCTAAAATACTGCCTCTTGTGCTGGGCACTGCTACTATAAGTCCAAATCTCAAGATGTAATAAAAAAACAAGCATGGAAGTTTCGGGGGATGCGAGAGAGGAAGAAAACAGAAGAATGAACAACGGGACGAAGGGTCAAAGGAAGACTGGCCCTGGGCTTAATGAAAGGGAATGGGGCTCCAGGTTTCATTTCCTTCCAGGATGGTCTCCTGCTGACTCTACATGCTAATAAGGCCTAAGCAGTGCTGTTGCAGACTCCGCCTTCCCTGTGGATGTGGCCCCTCCTCGTGCACATTCCAGAGGTTAGAAGGTGTGGCGGCAAGAGGGGCTCTGCTCCATGTGGTCCAGTTGGCAGCGGTGGCCCTTCTCGGTCTGGTGAAGCCACACAGAACGCTGCTGTTGTGCTGCAGGAGAGTAATGGCAGCGCCTGGGGGAGGAGCTGGGGTCTCTGCTTGGTGGGTCTTCTCATGACAGAATCCCGTAACGAGGAAACCTGTGCTGCAGCAGCGGCACTGCCTGTGCTTCTTTGGGGTTTCTAGTAAAGATTACTGCACATTACTCGACTAGGAATGTGAGTATGAATAATGCTATTTCCATCCTTCTACGGCAATGAGCAACACCTCAAGTTCAGATCCAAGAAACAGAAATGCCTGAGAGATTTTCTCAGAACTGTCCAGGAGGAAAAAACATAATGTTAGACTTTGGGCCAATTCTGCCTTTGGTCTGGGGTCTTGCAAACATTTCACCCCATCCTTCTCCTTCCCAAGTAGGAAGCAAGGGCTTCCAGGGAACTGCTGGGTAGGAGGAGGAAGGTCAGGTCTGCTCAAAGGACACCTGTCTTAGGTGGTGGTCCCATGTAAGAAAGCTCCAGGCCCCTGGAAGTTCAGGAGCTTTACACCACCATCCCTCACAAAACACTTATTGTTGCTATAGCCCTTTGCATTCCCACTATCATTACCTAGGCCAAGCTGCTGCCATCACCACCACCAACACCATCGTTGTCATCATCACCATCACCACTACCGTCATCATTTTCATCACCGCCAAGACCGATACCATCACTACCATCACCATCGTCACCTCGCCCCCTCCCTTCCTCTCATCTTCCCTCTGTCCTCCCCTCTCCCCCTCTTTCTCCTCCTCCTTCTCCACCCCTCTCTCCTCCTCTTCCCTCCCCTTTGTCCGCCCCTCTCCTCCTCCCTCAGACTGCTCTGACTGCTGTCTCTCACCTCTTCCCTGGTCCATCCTCCTCCATTAATCCTCAGATGTGGCCATGACTCAGCTTCCCTTCTTTTCTCACACTACATGCGCCTCCTGGACGGCACCTCTGAACAAATCCATGGCCGAATTCCTCGTCATGCTCCACACATGCCCACCCTCTGGGCTCCCTACCATAATCACTGGCATCAGCCTATACTGAGTCACCCAGACCACACTCCCCAGGCCTGTCCTTTGTGCTGCTCTCCTTCTCACCTCCCCTTCATCGAGAACTTGTTCAGTGGACCTAACACGTGGCTGTACCACCTCTGCCTTTATCAGGGGTCAAACACGCCCCAACTATCCCCAGGCCTCCAGACCATCATCTCCAAGTCTCTCCATTCGGTCACAGACTTCCCTCTCAAATACACAGCAATCAGGCCACCTGCCCTCTAAAAATGAGTCCTCAATGGGGGTGTCTGCTGCTCCCAAGACAGCATCACCATGCCTGAGCACAGCACAGCCACCTCGGCTGCATCACCCTCACAGCCCTCCGCTCAGCCACCGTGTCATTTCCAGGGGTCCTGAGCAAGCTGTGCCCTTTCACAGACCTCAGAGCTACTCTGTTGTTAGCAAGGACACAGGGCGAAGTGTTGTGTAGCACAAACACGCTGTCCAGTCCATTTGCAAGTTCTATTTTCTGTTTAAATGTTTTCACTAGGGACATCCCTGGTGGCACAGTGGTTAAGAATCCGCCTACCAATGCAGGGGACACAGGTTCGAGCCCTGGGCTGGGAAGATCCCACATGCCACCGAGCAACTAAGCACGTGCACCACAACTACTGAGCCTATGCTCTAGAGCCCGCGAGCCACAACTACTGAGACCACGTGCCACAACTACTGAAGCTCGCGCACCTAGAGCCTGTGCTCTGCAACAAGAGAAGCCACCACAATGAGAAGCTCGTGCAGCGCAACAAAGAGTAGTCCCCACTCGCCACAACTAGAGAAAGCCTGCACGCAGCAACAAAGACCCAACACAGCCAATAAATAAATTAATTAATAAAAATGTTTTCACTATTTCATAGTAAGATACTATCTTGTATAATTTTTTCCCAGTGTTATCATTATAAGACTGTTCCCCTTCCCCAAATCTCTTAATTAAAGAACAAACAAAAAACAACTACTGCTTATCTTATAAGCTGAAATGGAACACTTGAGTCCTTGAAGTATAAACAGGAGGCAGGAGCCTCCTATAAACAGGTGTTCAGTCTATAAACCTGCCCAAGAATCTACTTGGCCCAAAAGGAACTCACAGACACTGTGCTGGCTCTCAGCGTCACACCTATAGAAACAGTTGCAGTTTTCATCTAAAATAAAACCAGATCCTTCCCAAACTCATCACCGAAATTTGGATCTTGAACAAATCAAAACCATCTCACCAAAGAAGGGAGCCCAGAGCCCTTCTGCAGAGCAGAAGCAGGGCCCACACCCCACCCCGGCTGGCCGGCCTGCAGGCCTCGCCTTGGCTTTCATGCTCTGCATTTGCACCTGTGCAACCTGAGTCTGGTCACTCAGCACAGGTAGAACTGAGTTTACTTGTTTTTCAGAAATAAAGGGGGTGACCCTTAGAAGAAGTCTAGAAACACAGAATTTTCTGATCACTTTCCAATTGGTTCCAACCTTTTCATATTATTTTGGAATTTTAGGGCACATTCAGAGATAGAATGCATAAGCCATAATACTGACCTCTTAGGAGGACCTTGGCTCTGAGAGTGGCTGACAGATAAGGGCCATTCCACCTGCCTGGGTCATCACTACAGTAAGAGGCTCACGACATGTGGTCTGCAGAGAGATCTGACCTGACTTAGATTCATGTTTGCTTCAACAATCCAGGGCCCCCCCTTTGACCATTAAGTAGTAATTTATTTTCTGTCTTCTAAGAATCCCTCCTCTTGACTCACAGTCTTCAAGGCTCCAGCACAGACTGTTCTAGCGATCTGCTCCACCCACTTCACAGTTCTAGCTGAGCAGCAGACACAAACATTTTCAGGTATCCCACCGCCCATGCCCCTGCCAAGATGTGCCAAGGGCAGTGGTGTCTCAAAGGAGGCTCTGACTGGGTTAAGAAGTGAATGAACCGCCTCACTGCGGCCCACCCTAAAAGCAAGTTCCAGTCCATTTCTGGGGCTGACAGGAATGCCGCTGGCCGTCAATGCTGTATCACACCTCCAGGGAGAGACAGGCTGCAAGCAAACCAAGTTTCAGTAAAGCCCCCCCAGGAAGTTCAGGAGTCCTCCTGGCCACCTCCCCTCTACTCCCTCCGTATCCATGACAGCCCTGTGGTGGCTTCATTCCCCTTGGTGCAGTCTCCGTTGTGCCTCTGTCCCTCCCCCCTCGACACTAGAGGTGAGCCACACAGGAGTCAGATGTGCCCACTGGTGAGTCCCTCCCCTCTACAAGAACTGGGGTCCCCAAGATGGAGGGCTTGGGTTCAGCCCCAGAACAGTGATTTACAGCCATTCAACCTGGGAAAGCTCACGAACCAAACCCAACCTCCATTTCCTCCTTTGTAAAACAACTAAAATACTAGTGCCCCTGACTACTGCGCAGGCTGTGGGGACCACGTGAGAAAGTATGTGTCATTAAACTGAAGGGAGGACGAGGATGGAGATTGGCGCCCACACTGCACTTTTGATGTGCCAGCCACCTGACCTTCACAACCATCATGCAAAGTAGGCGTTATCATTGTCCCTGTCTTTCAGATAGGGAGGGGAGGCACAGAGAGGTACAGTAACTACCACAAGGTCACACAGCGGGTGTGTGGCAGGGCCCATTTCAAAGCCAGGCAGCCTGAGGACATCCATGGAGACCCGGAGACTAATGGTGAGCTTTCTTGTGTTGTTGCAAACTGGGGACAAGCAGGGAGTAGAAAGACAGAAGGACCATCTCTGACCATCCTCATGTGCTGGCATCCCTTCTTGCTTCAATATGACCTCTGGGCTCTGACACCACACTAACAGAAAGCCCTTCCTCTCAAGAGGGGCTGATACCCTGAGCACCTGCCTTGACTGAGCAGCAAAGCTGAGAACTGCTTAGGAGACTTAGAATAGCCTAAGTCACTCACTGCTACTGATTTTTCCAAACAATTCCACATCAACACTGAAAAAACCCACTCCGTCCTGACATTAATGTTGGACTACCTCCAAGCAAGATCAATAACTGCTAGTGACCTGGAACACTCAATATTTATTAACCTGCCTGGCGAGCAGAGAAGGAGAACATTCAAACTGTAATAAGTTGTATGCAGGAGACAGAGGGAGTGGGAGAGGGGAGACTGGACCCCAGTCACTAGGACCAGAACATTCAGTGGACACAGGAATATGGGCATTCCAGACCTGCAATCGTGCTCTGAGCCACTGCCACAGTTGCAGAGAACTTCTGGAAACAGCTCATATATGTTATCTTCAACAGTAACAAAATGAACAAGGGAATAACTAAATACCTGGCAGTGTGAGGAGGAAATAGGTGTTGTTAAATGGTTGCCAAACCAGGCAAGCACAAGCAGTCTGCTGGGGTGTGCCCACCAACGCAAATCAAGCTGGAATTCATTCAAAGAAACAGCCATCAAATTGACTCATGGGAAGACGTCCCTGCCTTATACCTCCTACCACCAGAGTTCACTCTGAGTCAAGCCCCAAATAGGGCTGTGCCAGGGCCCAGGAGCCAACGGGAGGGTCGAACTGTCAGAGTCTATCTCCAACTGGTCTATGGCTACAAACTCAAATCTTTAATTGCCATAGAGGCATTCTTGCTAATGCAATGTACTTACTTTTCAAAGAAATTTCTTACTTCTTATTAGATTTCTTTTAATATTCAAGATGATCCTCTCTGTAGGGGTTAGTCTGATTTCGGCATGGAGCCTCAGAAATCTGGGGGTGATAGGACGGGATGTGCTGCTGGCTCCGAGGCAGCTCCGGAGGACGCTGGTGACCTCTGAGCAGGGCCCCAGCCTCCACACTCAACGTTGAAGGAGTCCACCTTCCAGGTTCGGGCTCATCTGCTCCACAGGATGTTTTCTAGACTACTAGTTTGGGTAATTTCATTGCCCCATGGCAAAATGCCCTGGCTTCTTTCCGCTTACCCAACAGTACAACCTGACTTCCACCCTGTGTGGAAAGAGAGCGGCTGTGCCTGTAGTGCCCAGGTCATGGCACAACAGGAGCTCTCAGGGCCAGCAAAGCGTGTAAGAAATGGTGAACACTAGCATTGAAGGGCTACCATACAAGGTCAAAGTAACTCCTGGTGTTTTCAACACATATCTTCCCAATAAGAACAGTTTTACATGAAATTTGTAACATCACTGCCTCTCTTTCCTTTATGCATTATTCAATAACAATTCTTCTTTCCTTCCTCCCTTAATTTGCAAAAGAGGCAGGAGAGAACTAGAAGAGCTGGTTTAGTATTCAAAGTCCAAAAATAGAAGCTATAGCTTCTAGATGGGGTCTGAATCCACTTCTGAAATAAAGGGCTCATATGGTCTCTGCAGACATGCTAAGAATCTCCCCTCAGTGGTCGTGAGAAATGTTGTTCTCATCAGGGAGCAATTCTGTCCCCTGGGGCACATTTGGTCTGGAGATAGGCTTGGTTGGCACAATGGAGGGTGGGAGGGGTAGTTCTACTGGCATCTGATAGGTAAATGCCAGGGAAGCTGCTAAACATCCTACAACTATCCTCACAGCATGTGGGGACATTATCGCCACAAAGGTAAATTATCTGGATCAAAATGTCAATAGTGCTGGGTTTAAGAAAGCCTGCTTTGCAGGAAAATAATGAAGCTTTGATTCTAATGAAGACACATTGATTCTAATCTAATAAAGTGAAAAAAAGCAAGGTGGAAAAAAATGTGTATAATATACTACCATTTATCCAAGAAAGAGGGCAACAAATGTGTGTATAAATATACATATATTTACATATGCATATACTGTTCAAATGTTTAAATGGTTACCTTCTACTGGAAGAAGTCCACTCATTATTTTGCAATCAGGTAAATAAAAGAAAATAAGTATTCATATTGGCTTTCCTATATGAACTATATCTCAAGATACCCAAATAACAGATGAGAGGAAGTTTCTCTTTATAGAGATATACCAGTTAACAGACAAAGAGGTATAATAGAATTATAGCACAACCTTTTTACAACCTCTAACGGATGGATCCAGGTACTGATCATCAATGGCTGCTAACTTAACAGAGAGAAGACAACCAATCATTATACACATCCTAAAGGAAGTACACATTACCACCTATGGAATGTTGTGCCCCCAAACACCCCCTCCAATTGGAGGAATCTGGTCAAACCTGGGGGGTGAGGGAAGGATCGGCAAAATCCAGACCTCAAGGAATTCTATAAGGCACATGACCTGGTTTCTCCTCTTTTTTTTTTTTTTTTTTTTTGCGGTACGCAGGCCTCTCACTATTGTGGCCTCTCCCGTTGCAGGGCACAGGGTCTGGACGCGCAGGCTCAGTGGCCATGGCTCATGGGCCCAGCCGCTCCGCGGCATGTGGGATCTTCCCGGACCGGGGCACGAACCCGTGTCCCCTGCATCGGCAGGCAGACTCTCAACCACTGCGCCACCAGGGAAGCCCTGGTTTCTCCAATCAAAAAATTACAGTAAGAAACAAGAAACAGAGAGATGGATGATTGGAACAGGATGGGGGTGGGGACTGACTTTTAGATTAATTTTATGGATTAATAAGGTAGATCAATCAATCACAATGTAGTCACCTTATTTATGTCCTGATTCAAATAAAAAAACTGTGTGTGTGTGTGTGTGTGTGTGTAGTTTTTTAAAGTCATAATTACCTTTGAGATACACTGAAATATTTACAGATGAAATTATATGATGTCTGGGATTTGCTTCAAAATAAGCCAAGGGAGTGGGTGGGAAAGGGGAGTGGGTGGTGGCATAGATCAAAGAGGACTGGGAAAAAGTTGGTAACTACTGAAGACAGATGATTGGGAGATGTGGAAATTTCCCACAACAAAAAGTTTTAAAATTAACAAATGAATAAGCCACAGAAACAAAGAGACAAACAGCATTTTAAAATGTTTCCATGATTAAAATGGAACTGCCCTAGAATTGTTTTGACACATAACTTAATGTCAGAATTGGCTATTTTTGATTACAATTTGCTTACATGAAGCATTTTGGCCAGACACTTAAAGAAGGTATCCAGATAGGTGAAAAACTTAAATGTGTTTTTAGCACAGGTAAGATATACATACAAATAATCTGAAAGATGAACACATCTGGGGAAAAAAAAGTTTCATAAACGTAACACAGATATTGGTATGTCTCAGAAACTCCTCTCGTGTTTTCTACATAATAAGAAAGTATAATAATGGTGTAAGATATAGTCAGCTTACTCTGAACTAGGAAATCCGTCTCCGATTAAGTGTTGATTTTTTCACCGAGGGTCACATTCCCCAGCTGACCCACGAACGCAGTTTTGTGCAGCCAATGCCTCTAACGGGGTTGACAAAGCACTCTGGACACGTCATCTCCTCTGCCTGCATTAGAAAAGCACTCAAGAGTCCTGCACTGGAGGCTAGACTCAGGGAGGAGTGTGCCCCATCCTGCTCATTAGAGGCCGGCACGGCCTGGGGAACACAGGACAATGGGGGCACAGGGACCGCTGCCCCGGCCAGGCAGTCTGTGGTTTCTGTGAGTAAATAACTGAGTGACCATTGTGCAAGCTGAGGCCTGCTGTGGTGTCTCTAGGAGCAGCACTGCCGTGGGGTTCATCTGCTCACTGGCCTCTGCTGTTTGGGAGCGAGAGGAGTATTGACTGGCCTGGGAAGGTAATCCTACTCACTTTAAAGGGTGAAATAAAGACCACAAAACGTGATAATCAGATAAATATTTATGAAGACTCTAAGTAACATTTTTAGGCAAAGTCTTGTCCAGAATCAGAAATGCCACTTGCTAGTACTTCTCTTGCAATCCCTCAGAACTGCAGTGGCTAGCTGCTGTTTTGCTTAACAGGCCACGACGGGGGCAGCTCCACATCAAGAGGGGCCTCTGTATGCATCAGGAAGCCAACTCACCCGCCAGGGCTCAGGGCTGGGGAGCAGAGACTGGGCTTCAGCATCACTTTCCCAGTCAGGCTGCAGCCCTGAGCTGGCAAAAGACCACATTCTTGCCACTGCCCTAGAGATACATCTAGTCTCAGGAACAGGAACAAAGAAACTAATAAAAAACTAATAAAGGGCTTCCCTGGTGGCGCAGTGGTTGAGAGTCCGCCTGCCAATGCGGGGGACATGGGTTCGTGCCCCGGTCCGGGAGGATCCCACATGCCGCGGAGCGGTGGGGCCCGTGGGCCATGGCCGCTGAGCCTGCGCGTCCGGCACCTGTGCTCCGCAATGGGAGAGGCCACAACAGCGAGAGGCCCGCATACCGCAAAAACAAACAAAAAAAACTAATAAAAAAGGATGGGCAGGGAGTCACCTCTTACTCTCTCCAGCAGAGCACACCTTGTACCACCAGAGAGGCTGCTGGGGAGGAAGGAATATTTCTCTACCCTTCTAGGTCCTTCTGGCTGGTCTCAGAATTAAATTGACATGAGACATTAACAGGAGAAACTCAAACAAAAGTTTAACAGCACAATATACATGGGAGAGACCCAGGAAAACTGGGTAACTCACCAAAATAGCTGAAGCTCTCAGCTTAAAGCCCTCACCTCACTTTACCATCTTCAGCTAAAGATAAGAGAGGATGTTGGTGTAGTGGTCAGAACTTAGAAGGGGAGGAAGGCAATTCACATGGAGATGGAAAAGTAAATGTTCGGTAAACAAATGTTTGCTGGGCCCTTGAGACAAGAGACAATGGACACAGAGAGGAATTTTAACAGACAGACTTTGATGGGTTCCTGGTTCACACTCTAGCTATCTATGGGGGTGGCTTCCTTCCTCTAACAGGTCCTCTATCTCCATTCTTTAAGTTCAGGGGAAGGTCTAAGTTTCTTCCTGAGTCTTTTGGGCATCGATTGTTTTCAGTTTAAAATAATCCGCCTGCCAAAGAGACATTTGGGGGTGGCAAATTTTGTTCTCACACAAGGCTGAATGTTTCCGGGCATCAAGCCCGAGCAGGGAGACCTGAGGGCAAGCCAGCTGGAAGGCATCTGGAACAGTGTTCTCACATACAAAGAGAATGGTTGTTCCTCCTTCTTTCTCCCTTTGAACACAATTACATGGATGTGATGTTTGGAGCTGCAACAGCCATCTTGTAATCATGAGAGCAAAGTCAAGAAAACACAGAATCCTCCAGAATCCTGACAATACTAAACCATATACATAACCAGTCCTAGAACCATTTACCTTCAGACTTCACAATAAACTTATATTTGTCGAACCAGAGAAAAAGTACGTATAAAGACTGAGAGGATGAACTCTGGGGACAGAGAGAAGCCCAGCTCATACTAGCTTTGTGATCTTGGCAGATTATTTAACTTCTCCATGCCTCCACTTCATCTGTAAAATGGAAGGGCGGGGGGTGGGGGAAAGAGGGAGCTCACAGTTTTTGTGAAGATTAAATGAGTTAATACATAAAAGTTCTTAGGGCTTCCCTGGTGGCGCAGTGGTTGAGAGTCCACCTGCCAATGCAGGGGACACGCGTTCGTGCCCCGGTCAGGGAAGATCCCACATGCCGCAGAGCGGCTAGGCCCGTGAGCCATGGCCGCTGAGCCTGCGCGTCCGGAGCCTGTGCTCCGCAACGGGAGAGGCCATAACAGTGAGAGGCCCGCGTACCGCCAAAAAAAAAAAAAAAAATTCTTAGAATAGTGCCTGGCACACACCACCTACTATGTGAATGGCTACTAATATTACTTGTAAACAGGAGCATCCGAACTAATCAATTTCCTCCTCCCAGCCCAACACAGGGTCCTCACCCCTGAGTCCTCCTTTTATGCTCTGCCCCCTAAACCCCCCATTCCTAAAGTATTCTGACTACTTTTCTGCAGATGCCTGGTTCTGCAGGCAACCAGTCCTGACTCCCTTCCTGTCATTCCCAGCGCCCCCATCCCTGCCCACTCCGGCACACTCCATGTGAGCTGTCTCCTCCAAATTGGTGCCTCCTCCTGACTCCCTATTCCTTTGCATTTCTCCCAACACTGAACACACTGACTCACACATACTGCACAGCCACTTAATATGAAATATACGTAAGTGAATGAATATATGTCAGTAAAATCCTACAACTTTCCATAAAATTAAAACTTTCAAATATGTAATGGTTACAACCAATAGACTAATGAAGAATGAAAACATAGTAAATCTGACCTAGACTCCCTGTCTGTTCAATTTAACCAGTATTTACTGAGCCCGAAGCTTGAAGCTCTGGGCACTGGGCTGCAGGGCAGTGAAACAAACGCCATAGAATGGGAAGCCTCAGGAAGTGATGTAAAGTCAGCCACAGCCTGTGAGGTGGAGGCCACCAGGCACTCACAGGGCAACAGCTGCAATGGATGCTGGGGGCACCGAAGATGGTGCAAACACACCATTTCTGAGGTTCAGAATTTACTGCTAACCTCACTTTGTTTCACATTTTTAAACTTAAACATTACACTGTGAAGCTATCACTTCATTCCAGTGAATAAATACTCCAGAACAGGAAGCAGTCAGAAATAATCAACATAAACCATGCAGACTCTTTTCATTTCCCTTTTCTAAACCAATGACAATTCTGTGGCTTGCTGTGGCCCTCATTTTACACAATTCTTCACAGGTGCAAAAAAGAACAACATCCAGTGTGAGACACACAGATGAGCATCCACCAAGTGGAGTAAGTGCTGGCACAGGGGGCCGGGGCCGGGGGTGTCTGGCCTGTGGTTGCCCCTCGCCTGTGGTGGCCCCTCACCTGCGGAAACAGAGCTGTTGCCCCCATGGAAACAGGCCACGAGCTGCCCACGGGGATGCATTTTAGTTATGGAAGACCTGGATAAACAGGTTGCACTCCTTGTTACTGACTTGAAAAAACAAGAGCTGGCCTTCAGCTCTAGTAAGAACTGATAGATTCAATAAGCTACATGATTTTCACCTTCACAGCCTCCACTTTAAAGGCTCCCATTAAAATAAATCACATGCAAGATTTAAAATAAGTTACATTTAAGGGTCCAAATCAGCATGGCTCAGAATCCCCTGGCTAGGCTGGGGAGCTCACCACCTATCCTCGTATACATCTAATTCTTTCTATTCAGCCAAGTGCCTGAGACATGTGGCCTCATTAACAGAGAATCATTCTTTCCAACCTTCCCAGGAGGAAGACTTTCCAGAAGACTGACTCACTGCAGAGAAATCTGAATTATGCAAATGGTTCAGGAAGGAAGACCTAGGAGTAGAGTCCCTTTTCTCTTCATTTTGTGAAGCATAAACATGCCACAATTACAAGAGGGGAGAGCCACGTGGGATGAGAAGGAATAAGTCTGTTACCTAAACTGCAAACTGGGAACTGCTCCCAGGGCTGCTGTGGAGAGGATGTGAGTTTGTGCTGTGAGAGCTGCACCTGCGGTCGGGACACAAGCTCTCAGTGACACTACTAAGCCATGGACCCCCCCCTCCCCCGCCCACCCACACACCCAGTTCTTCATCTCAGGGACACAGAATCTCAGAATTAAGCAGTGCTGGATGGCTCAGGTGGCTGGACAGAGTTGGGAGGTTTGACTCCTTCTTTGAAAGTGTCCTGCCGACATCCACCCTCTCTGGGCACAGGACGACCCCGCCCTCATCAAAGGCCACCATCACACTGCCAACTGGAACATCCTTCCACATGAAGACAATGTGCTCCTCATAGGGAATCTCTGCTCTGCTCTCCAGGATGACTCTGATTTATCTTATCCTCACTGCTAGAAGGGATTCAGCAGTCAGAGGCAGCTGGGAATTTATGGGGTGTAGCGGCTATCACTGATGAAGTTATGGAAAATTATGGAAATAAAAAATATTCTATGAGAAAAATGGACAAAAGATTTGAAAAGACAATTCACAGCTAAAGACAAGGAAATGGCCCATAAATATTCAAAATTGTTCAACTTCACTTATAATAAAAATGAGAGAACACTGCTCACCTAGCAGACTGCACACATTGGCATACATTAAAAAGCACCACAGAGTACTCTGCAGATCAGGTGCTTTTACATATTGCTGGTGGGAATGTAAAATGGTACACGATCCTTAGGCAGAGGGATCTGACAATAACCCCAAAAACCTTATATATGGATTATTTTTGACCCAGTGATACTATTATTACGAATTTACCTTAAAGATACACCCTTAACTATACAAAACACATCTGAACGAGGTTATTCAATGCAGTATTGTTTGTAATTGCAAAATATTACAATCATAATGGCATCTGCAGGAGACTGAAAAAAACAATGGTACATTCACATAGTAGAGTGCGACAGAGTTCTAAAACACAATGCGAAAGCTTCCTAGAAACTGATATGGGGTGATTTCCAGGATACACTGGGAAGTAGAAAAAAGCCAGGAAAGGAGTATATGTAGTATAACACCTTTTGTATAAAAAAGAAAAGGGAAGAAGAAGATAAACATGTATCTCCTTATTTTAAAAAAGAAACCTAAGAAGTATAAACCTGAAACTAATGAAATTCATCACCTACAGCAGGGAGATGGGAATGGCTGTAGGGAGATGGGAATGGCTGTGGGGAGATGACGCTACTCTGAGTATATAACTTCTTATATTATTTTGACTTGTGGGATTATGTTAATATTTCTTGAGTGTGTTGTAGGACTAACCCACTGAGTAAATACATGGAGAATAATGGGAGCCAAGAACAGTGAGCACACCAGAGCCTGTATTCTGGTTTCCAAACACCACTCTCCAGTAAAAAGAACCGGGCTCCTTGGAGACATGGCTAACTCCACGGCTCAAGAGGGCAGGGACAATATGAGCCTGGTACATACATCCTGTGGTGTCAGAAAGCAAGTAAGTGGCCAACATCATCTTAATCAATGATCAAACTTAGCATCACCAATAATGGGACAAATGTACAGCAAGTTTCCTGTCGAGCCTGAGACGGTGACAGCATCATGTCTGCTGTACTCCTGCCACAAATGCTCACCCTGACTCTAATCATAAGAAAATGAGAGGAAAATGCAAATCAAGGATTAGAGGAGCACTGGCCTGCACTTGTCAAGAACAGCCCGGAGGTGGGGGGGGGGGGGTGGGGGGGCAGTGAGGGGAAGGAAGGGTGAGCGTGAGGTGGGGGTGGAGCTCAGATGGGGGTGGGGATTTAGGACATTCCTGGAACAACTGCCAAAATTTGATTACGAAACAAATTAAATCATAGTATTGAATCAATGTTACATTTCCTAATTTTGATAAATGTACTGTGGTTACGAAGGAGAAAGTCCTTGTTGCTATAAACTGCACACTAACGTATTTATGGGTAAGGGGATATGATGCTTGCAAATGACTCTCGAATGGTTCAGGAAATATATATATATATTTTTTAATACATTTGGGGCATGAATGATAAAGAAGACAGATCAATGTGATAATTCAAAGTACTGTTTATTTCTTAACAGTGCTCCAAAAGAGGGGCGCTCCATGGGGACATGACTATTCTGTCAGTGCCCTATCCCAGCCCCTAGAAGTGCCAGGGACACAGCAGGTGTGCAATAAATTTTTGTTTTGTACATGAATAATGAATATATATGAAAAATAAATGAACAAACAGAGCAAATACCCATTTCCTTCCAGAGAAAACATACATTTCCTACCAGGGTGTCCGGGCTCCCGCCGCAGCAGGTGAGGGTAGGAGCTGCATGTGCACTGGGGCTGGGATGTGCACTGACTGAGGGGAGAAGAGCTCTCCATCAGCGCCCCGGACAAAAAGTGATGACAGCCTAAAGGCAGTGAGAGGCTGTGGGGACTAAACGGAGAGGAGAGAGATTTAGGAGATGGAATCCACAGGACTTGATAATGGACTAAATGTGGACTAAATGATAGAAGCCAAGCATGACCCCAAGTTTCCAGGCCTGGGCAGCTGAGAGGACAGTAACTGTGCAGAGAGGAAATATAAGAGGAGGGGCAGATGCAGATTAAACAAAGCACACTTATTCTAGACATTTACCAACATCTCACATGAGGCCTAATTCAGAAGCACATGTTAAAGTCACATCCCTCTAGATTACTGCTCCTTGCCTGTGCTAACGACCCATGTGGCAAAGTTCACTGGCCTGCCAGAGGTTTACTTGTCCAGAAGGACCCTCTGTGGCCTTACCGTCCTCCATAATTACAGGCAGGAAGGTGACACACCCAGGGGACCAGCTGACAATGCTGAACGAGAGGCATTCTAGTCCACGCTAAGAACACAGAGGTATCCGATTTTTTTTTCTTCCGTAAGTCACAGAGTGGTAATAAAACCGACCTTTCATCAACTGTAGTCATATTAATTGTGTCTGTACGTGAAAAGCAAGATTTCTTCATATCCCACTTGTGTCAGTGTCCTGTGGCTGCTCTAACAAATCACCACAAAGCTGGTGGCTTAAAACAACAGAAATTTATTCTCTCGCAGCTGTGGAGGCCAGAAACCCCAAATCATCATGTCGACAGAATTGCGCTCCCTCAAAGGCTCTGGGGACGAGTCCTCCCCTTGCCTCTTTCAGTTCCCGGTGGTGGCTGGCGCGCCCAGGCATCCTGAACGTGTGGCCACATCACACCCATCTCTGCCTCCATTTTCACATGACCTCATCCTCTGTGTCTGCCTCAAAGCTCCCCAGCCTGTCTCTTATCAGGATACATGTGACTGCATTTAGGGACCCCCGGAGATCCAGGATAAGCTCTTCCTCTCAAGATCCTTGACTTAATCACATCTTTAGTCACATAAAGTAATATTGACTATTTTGCCGTATAAGGTAATATTCACAGGTTCTGAGGATTAGGATGTGGTATAAGTCTTTTGGGGGACCACAATTCAGCCTACCACATATTTTAAACGAGTAATGGGATTATGTCACATTTAATACAGGAAGATCCCATATCACTGACCAATATTTTA
This sequence comes from Grampus griseus, assembly GCF_964374135.1. Lineage (NCBI taxonomy): Eukaryota > Metazoa > Chordata > Mammalia > Artiodactyla > Delphinidae > Grampus > Grampus griseus. The sequence continues at coordinate 11,066,172 of NC_139014.1, read as the reverse complement.
ATAAACTGACATGGTAATAGACAAATTCATTCTTCTTCGTTGTTCATATAACAGGAAAGAAGATCATAACTACAATAAAATTTTTCTTTATTATCTAACTACTCAACCAAATATTTCATGAAAATGAGTAAAATAAAGTTTAATCTCATAAAGGTATAACAAACTTCCAGGGTATTGGTATTTATAACTAAAAATGTTAATACATACACATAAAATTGGTTTTCAACACTGGATATTATCAGCTTTCCCTTCTATATGTGCCAGCCACACTCTGACAGCCTGTTTTTAATTGGATGTTGTTGAAATAGACTTAACTACGGTGTTGGATTAACTGTCACCTGTCTGGGGATCACACTGCAGTGTAAAACAACCACATAAAACACATACACTCCAGCCAGCAGCATGAAAAACTGAGCAAAATCTGTACTGAGCAACTTGAAACCTTCAGGCCTAGATAAAAACACTGACAATGGGACTCCCCCGGTGGCGCAGTGGTTAAGAATCTGCCTGCCAATGCAGGAGACATGGGTTTGATCCCTGGGCTGGTAAGATCCCACGTGCCGCGGAGCAACTAAGCCCGTGCACCACAACTACTGAGCCTGCGCTCTAGTCTGCAAGCCACAGCTACTGAAGCCCGTGCGCCTAGAGCCCCTGCTCCACAACAAAAACAAGCCACCATGATAAGAAGCACGCACACCGCAACGAAGAGTAGCCCCCACTCGCCACAACTAGAGAAAGCCCGCATGCTGCAATGAAGACCCAACACAGCCATAAGTAAATAAATAAATAAATTTATTTAAAAAAACAAAAAAACGGACATTTCCGCAAGCACAGTTATTCTTTTTATTTAGTTTGAGACAACTCTTAAAGGTGTTCTTTTCCTAAGATATCGATCTGAATCAAAAAAATAAAAGGAGTTACTCCACTGCTAGCGTTTAAGAGACCATGTTTTACTGACACTTAACCGACCTTCCACAGAGCTCGTGACACCACTATAAAGACCCTGCTCTCTGAGAGCCGCAATCAGTACACCTGCAATCAGGCCACCTACCCCAACACGCCCACACTCGCATCAACGCATGGCTATTGGCATTGGAAACAAGCTGTTCTCTCCGTTACCTCGTCCTGTTTTGCAATATCTGAGAGGGAAATTATGGCGAAAAACAAATGCCAGCTAGACACGAGAAACACATACTTCTAACCCCATTTGTTGAGTTTAGAGGGGTTCTATCTCACTATACATAGTAATAGCTGTGCTGAGCAAGGCAGAGGATTCACCCATCAAATACTTAGGAGGCCACAACCTTAGGATCTGCACAGAAGCCAACTCAGGAGGACGGGTAGCAGGGGTACTGTTAGGATACCGACCTACAGGAGAGGGGGTGTCACGTGAACCCTGCTGGGTCACAGTACTGCCATGCTTGGTATTCCCTATCATTCACCAAAGGGAGCTCCACCTGGAATTACCGTGGGATTTCACGGGAATCAAACTTGTTTCTCACTGAGAAAAGGGGACCCCGACTGCCATGGCGGGCAGGAAATCACGACTGAGCCTTGGGAAAGAATGGGCATTTAGAGGAGAGGAAGGAAGAAGACTGAGAAATAGAGGCTGAAAGACAAAGCCAGGAACTCAACACAGAAGCTCCTACCCCAGAGAACATCTTGATTTCTCCAGTACGAGAGCTCCAGGGAAGAAAGAAGGCCAAGTTTTGAGACAAGCACTGCAGTAGAAACATTTCATGGAAAGTCTGAAACACAGAGTTGGCGTTTGGGCAAAGACTCGCCTGGAAGTGGAGAGCGGGGCACGCACATCTGTAAGTCCTTCAGTGGATGAAGCCGCACTACAAGGTGAAGAACAGGAGACACAAAACGACCACTACGCTCCCAGGTCCTGAGTCTAACCAAGAACACTTGGAGGTGTTTAACTCTATGACAGGGACCATCTTACCTCCTTCCCTCTCTCCGGAGCTCTGGGAAAACAATTGTAGACAGACTGGCACCAGCTTTCTTCCTTACCGTTAACCCCTCAATATGCTGGAAAAGGGGGTTAGTAAAGTAAGGTCAGGTAACTGATGAGATCTGGGTAAACTTGATGCAGAACTGAGTGATTCCAAATGTGATGAGCTTCAAAATAGAAATACTAATTCTGAAGACACTTCAACTCCTCATAAACCATTTATGATTCTCTTTTTCAAACTCTGCCTTTTTCAAAACAGGATTTAAGTAAGTAAGTTATTTTCACCATAGCAAAAATTAATCATTTGCAGCTCAAAATTTAGGCTAAGAGACACAAATGAAAGAAATCGTTAAGTTTAAATGCATCCAAGTAGTTCTATAAAGGTATTCTACTATTCCTGAGCCATAATCTGAGGAAAAAGTAAACAAAAACTTATAGCAACATCATTAATTACCACCCCCCATCAATCTTAACTCAGGTAAGAGTAAAGAAAAGAAAGTCATATGTTGAGTGGGCCTTTCCTTACTGACGTGTGGCTCGTGGTGGTGGACCTCAGGGTCAGCTGTGACTCTTCACACGGGAAATATGTCCCTACATTCTCAAGACATCAAACTTTCATCCAGAGGAAAGAAAGGAGAAGAGGAATAATCACTGGGGGACACTATGAATAATCAGGAAAAGAAGAGGCCATTTCTCCTGAAGTGAGAGAGAAAAATGCGTGGGAGATGACAGTTACTGCTGGAAAAGCAATAAAAAGAAATTGCCCCACCAGATGGAGCAGTAAAAACCACTGCCTGGGAAGCGAAGAAGCAGAGGGCTGCAGTGACACAGGCAAATAGAAAATATCTGCGGAAGGCTCCAGTCCATACGGATGAGAAGTCACTGAACAGATGACAGGCTCGATCCACGGTGACTAAATCCACAGTTCTGGAACCCCAGCCCATGGTTCGCTCCACCCTCTTTGTGCATTTTTTTTTTTTATGTGTACGTATTTTGAGTTAGAAAACATGAATGGGTGACTGGTCTACTACGTGTCAGGCATCGTACAAAGCACAACTATAAGCAGACATAATTCCTGTTCTTTCGTTTTTTCTTTTTCTTTTGAAATAAGTTTAGACACTCAGAAACACTGAAAAACTAGCACAGAATTCCCATCTAGCCTTATCCCAGCATCCCCTAAGGCTAGCATCTTACATAACGACAGTGCAATTACTGAAAGCAGAAAATTTGCCCTGGCACAATACTATTAGCATGTCTATAGACCTTACTTGAACTTCACCAGCCGGTGAAGGGTGAAGTCACCGTGGCTGCTTCCTGTTTGGGAGTCAACACAGGACCCACATAACACACGGCCCTCAGATCTCCTTTGTCTCCTCTAATCTGTGACAGGTCCCCAGTCTCTGGCCATCATGAACTTCACAGATTTGAAAAACACCAGGCAGTTATTTTGTAGCCTCTTCCTCAGTTTGGGGTTCTCTGATGTGTGTCCCCTTGGTGCATAATCAGGTGGGCCAAAATGTCTTGTTATCAGTGATGAGAACTCTGAACATTTGATTAAGTAAAGCCAAATTTCTATAGTGAAAAGTTGCTATTTTCCCCTTTGTAATTAATAAGTATCTTCTGGGGAGAGACTTCAAGACCTTTCAACTATATCTCAACATTCCTTCCAAGACTAATTCTGGCATCTGTCAGTGATTCCTGCCTGTAAACAAGCAAGGCTGCCCTGAATGACCTTGTGCACAGTTTTTCTATTTTGGAGGTGCATCTTCAGGGTCAATCCCTAGAAGTGGAATCTAGGCCACAAGGTGAATACAAGTGTAATTGTATTCAGAGTTGCCAAACTCCCCTCCAGAGTGAGGTGACAATTTGCACTCCCACCAGCAATGAGGAGGGGGCCTGTCTCCCCACTGCCTTGCCAACAGAATGTGTTGTCATCCTTTTTAATTTTCACCAGTTTGATAAGTGAAGAATGACATCTCAGTGTAATTTTACTTTGCATTTCTCCAAGTATGAGCTTCAGTGCTTTTTCGTATTTTAGGGCCAATTTTCATATCTTTTATATGTGTGTGGATTATCCGTTTATCTCTTCTTCCTGCTCTGTATCACATTTTTGATTCCTTGATATTTAGCAGTTGCTTGTACATTATGGACACTAGCCCTGTGCCTGTGGTTTATGTGCTATTTCCCCCCAGTTTGTAATTAGAAAGCCTTTCGCTACACTGAGATAAGAGGAACTCACCCAGGTTTCCTACCAGTGTTTGCATGGTTTCACTTTTTACATTTACATCTCTGGCCCATTTGTAGCTTATTCTTCTATATGGTGTGAAGTATGGATCTAGTTTTATCTTTTTCCAAACAGGCACCCAGTTGCCCCAGCACCATTTATTTAAACGTCCATCTTTGCTGCAGTTGAGATGTCATATTTATGATATACTACGTTTCCATTTGTACCTGGATGATTTTAATTGTACTGCCAATGATTTTAATTCTATGCCCCTGGTCTATCTGTCTCTTGGTGAGCCAGCAGAATGCTGTTTTAATTACAGAAGCTTTTTAGGATGTTCTCATGCCTGACAGGGCCAGTCACCCCTGGTGGATTTTAATTTTCAGTGTTTTCCTGGCTATTCTTCATGATTGTTTTCCCATATAAACTTTAACATCAACTTGTATAACTTCATTTTTTTTAAGTGTTGGTATCTTTACTGGGATTTCATGAAATTCATCAATGAACTAGGGAGAATAGAAACCTTTATAAATCCAAGTCACGCCCATCCAGAAGGGGACGCCTTCCCAATGCGCTCAAGTCATCTTCCGTGGTTTTCAGGGGAGTGTTAAGTTTACCTCAGAGAGTTTCATACATATCTTCTTTACTTCTACAACTCTGCTGTGGCCCCAAAGCAGCCACAGTCAATATACAAACAAATGGGTATGGCTAAATTCCAATAAAATTTTATTTGCAAGAAAGGCAATAGGCCTGGGGGCCTTAGTTTGGTGACTCCTGCTTTCGTGAATGTTTTGTTGGTGAGAGGAAAAGTTATGTGAGTGCCAATTTTTTGGTTCTCTTTTATTTACAGGGCCCTAAATTTTCCCCTTTTGCTTCTCCCTCCCTTTTTGCCTTCTCCTGCAGACTCTTACCCATCCTTTTAAGCCCACAACCTATAATCCATGCTCTACTTTACCTGACCGCTTGTTACAGTGCTCTCAGACTCAGAGGGTTCTTGGCCTTCTGGGTAGTGGTTTCCAATCACCCTCAGGCCCTGCTCTGAGCTCCCTTCTTCTCATTTTCCAGCAGGTGTTCCTGGCCTGCCTTTGCAGAGCCTGTCGGGGGGCAAGAGTAGGGAGGGGATACTAGAGATTATACGTTGAGATTTGAGTTTCTCTTTACTTTCAAGTTTGGGCATATCATGTCTTTATGCTGAGGGCACAGTTTTTATATAGTTTAATTTTCCCCTTCTTATTTTGCTACGTTGTTTTGGAGGAAATATTTGGAGACAGCAATGTAAGACACAACCACTGTCATCAGCTATGGGAAGTCTCCATTCCTTGTTTTCTTGAAGCCTAGAGACCAGTGAGCAATACTGATATCAATACTAAAATTAAGATGATGATGATAACAACAATAATAACAACATATATCTTACAGTATAGACATCTTATGGAGTAAAATAACATCCCTTGGGAGAACAAAGGGGCGGGCATCTTTCCTAGGGTTTGTTTTGTTATTATTTTTTAAGATGCTAATGATTAAGGATTCAGGGAAGGCTCCCGAACAAAATGACATCAAAGATGAGACCTGAAGCATGAATAGAGTTCAGTGGGCACAGGAAGAGAAAACTTGGCAGCACCAGGCAGGGGGAAGGTCAAGCGCACTAGTTGCTGAAAGTTGGCTGGAGTCGGTGTGGGACGCAAGGGCTGCAGCTGCAGTGAGAGCAGGTACTAGATCAAAGTGACTTTTTAGCCCAGTTGAAGAGTTTTAGACTTTGTACTGGGGTCAATGAAAAGCCATTAAAATGCTTTAAGCAGGCCAAGATCCCTCTGAAATGAAACCCATAATGTTCCCAGAGTGGAGAATAAGTGCCAAGTTCAGGAATTACTGCACAATTTTAGGGTTACACCTTCTTTATTGCACTTCAAAAACACAAAGAAAAGTTATGATAGTTTGAAAAGCACAGAATTACTAAGTATCTCTAAGAGCATGGTGTTAAAGGCAAGTATTAAGATGACAGCTAAGAGGGCCTCCCTGGTGGTGCAGTGGTTAAGAATCTGCCTGCCAATGCAGGGGACACGGGTTCGAGCCCTGGTCTGGAAAGATCCCACATGCCATGGAGCAGCTAAGCCCATGTGCCACTACTGAAGCCCGTGCGTCTAGAGACCATGCTCCACAACAAAAAAAGCCACCGCAATGAGAAGCCCGCGCACTGCAATGAAGAGTAGCCCCCGCTCGCTGCAACTAGAGAAAGCCCTTGCACAGCAACGAAGACCCAACACAGCCTAAAATAAATAAATAAATAAATAAATAAATAAATAAATAAATAAATAAAAAGATGACAGCTAAGAGAGAAAGAGGTATATTTATTGCTAACGGTAAGAAAATGCTTATTTTCTTATCACAATTAGAGCTTCTCACAACTAACTCCTGTCACAATAAACAAGCAAAAGAAGAACACATACGAAACAACATCTTCTTCCCTGACACCCAGGGGCAGCCTCTGACCACGCCAGGCCTGCAGACATCAGACTCCGGCTCTGGTTGTTGGAACCTAAGCCTGTTGTCTTTTTATTGCTTTCGGGTTTCAAGGTCTACCTTAAGCTGATTATTAAAATAACCTTTCTACAGTGTTGGCTGTAATTAAATAACACGAGGTGGTGTTATGTAGAGACCACGAGCCTGTAAACCCAGACATCCGGTCCTGGTTCTGTGCTTCCCAAGGTGAGCCCGCCACCTTCCCGGGCCTCCAATCTTCACAGGACACACGAGGAGACTAAGCCAGAGGCCCTCCGAGGCCCTGGTTCCAGTAGTCACGCAGGGGCCCAAGGACTGACAACGGCCCCCCGCACATGCTACCCTGCATTTAGTTGCACTTACCTAGCTAACTCTCTGCCCCCAAATTCTACTTTACTCAAACTTCCCACTGCTACCTGCCAAGCCCCCACATACTCACTGGCACAGGGTCAGTGAATGGACATTCCAGCAAGCAGCACCTAACATGGTCATGGCATGGGGACAACCTTTGCTACTCCAACTGCCCTCTTCAGGCTTCAAGTCAAAGATGACTAGGGGCCTTGGTCTCCGGTGATCCTAGGGCGCCGTGATGTCTGGCGCTTGTCCTTATGTAACAAGAAGAGCTGTGGGGTTTTTGACATGCTGGCCATTTTCTCTTTCTCTTGATACTGTTTCCCATGGTTTAAATCAAAGCTGGAGGTGATTCCATCTCCGCAGTGACTCACTTCCCTCAGAAATGTTTGAGTTTAATCAAATTGCTTTCACCACTCATCTGTGCTTAACCACTTCTTATCTTCTGGAACTTTCTATGCCAACAAAGTAGAAGCAGGCCGTTATGCATTCACATAAATTGTGAAAATGGCTATCCTTGATAACAGACGCTCAGTTACCTTTTCTATTTCTTTCAGAATTGTTAGGTTGTGCCATTCAGACTCGTGATTTAGTGCAATTCACGTTCTCGAAAACATTTTATCATATGGCTCAATGTTAAGGTTACGACCTGGAACTGTTATGTCACTGGAAGAAACAAGCAAGGAAATGACATCTGCAACAACACAAAGACCCCAGATAAGAAAATGTCCAGCAACGTGGTGGACCTGGGTTCCTAAGCTCCTCTCTCGCCACAAACGATGGGAAAGGCTTGGAGTGGGGAAGCAGATGGGCAGATGGGGGGACACCTTCTTAAAAACAGGGATGAGCTGGTATGAAAGTGAAGAATACTCTGACCGTACACTGAAGTTGGGAACCCAGCTATGCGAACAGAGGCAGAAGCAGGATCTCACCTCAATGGCGACTGCCAAGCCTGGCGCTGGAGTGTGGGTGTTTGCAGCCACAAGTGGCCTGAGGACAGGAGACAATGCCCAAGGCCCAGCTCAGCTGGGGAGTCCAAGAGATGTCCCTTCAGAAAGGTGTGCCTGCAGAGGACTACAGACTCAGAGTAAAATTTATCCAAAGTAAAACCACCCCACAAAGCAGCTGCACAGAAAATGATCTGTCTCTAACCCTGGGAACAAGTAGAGAGGGAGAAAAAGCACATTTTCAATGCAGCTCAACTTCCTAATGTTCTTGTTCCTCAAATGTAATCTGAATCTAATCCTGGGAGAGTTATGAGACAGATCAGATTGACAGGCAGTCCATAGAACAGCCAGCCTGAACTTTTCGAAGTTGTCAACATCTGCCATATGATCTAGCAACCCCATTCCTGGGCACATATTTGGAGAAAACTCTAATTCAAAAAGATACGTGTACCCCTATGTTCATAGCAGCACTATGTACAATAGCCAAGACATGGAAGCAACCTAAATGTCCATCGACAGATGAATGGATAAAGAAGATGTGGCACATATACACAATGGAATACTACTCAGCCATAAGAAACAATGAAATAATGCCATTTGCAGCAACATGGATGCAACTAGAGATTATCATACTAAGTGAACTAAATCAGATAAACACAAATATCATATGCTATTGCTTATATGTATAATCTGAAATACTTCACAAATGAACTTATTCACAAAACAGAAACAGACTCACAGACATAGAAAACAAACTTATGGTTACCACAGGGGAAAGGGGGTGAAGGAAGGATAAATTAGGACTTTGGGATTAGCAGATACAAACCACTATATATAAAACAGATAAATAGAATCTAAAAAAGAGTGGATATATGTATATGTATAACAGATTCACTTTGCTATACACCTGAAACTAATACAACATTGTAAATCAACTATACCCCAATACAAATTTTTTAAAAATTCAACATTCTAAACAAACAAAAAGATAAATAACAAGGTCCTACTGTTAGGACAGAGAACTACATTCAATATCCTGTAATAACCCATAAAGGAAAAGAATACAAAAAGGAACATGTATATATATGTATAACTGAATCACTTTGCTGTACACTTGAAACTAACACAACAGTGTAAATCAACTATACTTCAATAAAAGTTTTTTTTAAAAAGGGGGAACCCCCCCCACACACACATACACAAAAATGTAGGAAAAGTCTGTAGAACAGAGTGAGAAGGTCCAACACAGTTTTAATAAGATTCATATAGAAGAGGGAATAGGACACAAGCAATATTTGAATAGGTAATGGCTATGAAATTATCAGAAATTATGAAAGATGCCAATACCTAAATTTTAGATACCCACTGAATCTCCAGTAGAATGACTAGAAAGAAATTTACACTAAACATGTAATAAAGAATCCGCAGAGCCCTAAGCAAAGAGAAGCTCTCAAAGCAGACAGGGAGAGGAGACAGACCACTCTACAGGAGAAGCAGTTAGACTGACTTCCCAAAAGCAATACTAGAAAACAAAAAATGTGGAATCACAGCTTCAATGTACTGAGAGAAAATAAGTGTCAGACAACTCTATACCCAGTACTTTCTAGAATAAGAGTACATAAAAATACATTAGGATGACAGAAACTAAGAAAGTTCATCCCAAAAGAGATAATATAGACAAGGAAATTCTAAAGGATGAGCTTCAGACAAGAGAAAAATGATAATCATGGGAAGTCTGAGATGCAAAGGAATTGGCAAATTTCTGGAATATAAATATAAATAAACACTAAATGTATATAAAAATAATAATACAATTCGGGCTGTCTCCTCTAAAAAGGCCTAGAAAAAAATGGCCAATGCAGTATCAGTGAATATCTCCAGCTCTGAGATTATGGTATTGAAATACAAATTTCTAACCTAAGGAAACCAAAATTTATTGGAAAAATGGGACAGGAAATGTACAAGATGAACATACCATCTTGTCACACCCAAGAGCAAGGAAGCTCTACAGGAGCATGACAGACAAGGACATGTCAAAATGACTTGGCAACCAAGCCAACTAGAAGAGGCCCCTACTAGATAAGGATGGGACAACTTGAGCTTCAATAAAAATCAAAATTGCAATGAATTAAAAAGCATCAAATATGTTTAAACCTGTAAGTTTATAATGACACTAAAAAAAGTATCGGTGGCTCCTAATAAACCATGCCTTCCTGTATTCATGTCCTCTGAGCTCCCCTCACACACTAACCCTCATCTGTGTGACTTCCTTAACCAATGGGGCATTAGCAAGTGTGTGTGATGCAAACAGAGGCACAGCCAGCAGAGGGAAGCTTGTCCTTTAGAATGCTCCCTCCTCAATGCCCGAGCAAATAAAAAGGTTAGCTACCACTGGAAGGAACACTGGGGTGGGCTGGAGGGGTGGGGGGTGAGAGATGAACTGCCAGCCCATGCCATTCTACCACATCAGCTGATGCACCAGACGTATAAGTGATGTCCTCTTGGACTTCCAGCCCCAGTCAAGCCTCCAGATGGTGACAGGAACATGAATGACCTCTGGAGAAACCAGCAGAAGAACTGCCAGTGGCCCAGCCCAAACTGCACAACTGTGAGCAAATAAATGCTTATTGTTTTAAGCCACTAGGTTCTAGGGCTCTTGGTCGCAGAAGCCACGGAAAACGGAAACAAACACCTTTGTAATTCACTATCCAAAGAAAAAAGTTGGGTTGTTCTTAGCATTTATGTGGAGCCAAAGTAGCAGAATTAACAAATTAACAGAAAACTCTAAAGCACAATATTCTACTCCTGACTACACTGGCAGTCTCCTAGCTCTCGAAAAAAAAGGCTAGGACTGTCCTATATTTATTGTTTATTATTTGGAACTGATTGCCCATAGGTGGTAGTCTTCTATAACAGTTGCCTTACCTATGTCTCACCTTTAGCAACGATGACATAGGCTGGCAACCCCAGTATTTGGCCAGTTCAGCAGTAAATCATATAAATTACAAACCCCATGTTTTTTAAGAGGAAATGGAAAAATAAATAGTAATTCTAAATTCGCTCCCTTGGTAAATTATGTCATTTTTAAGTTTCAAATAACAAAATGAGACCCAGAACCATGAGTACATAGACAGCAACCCAGCAGCCAGTAAAGGAACAAAGCCAGAAGCCGACAAGCAGACCCAGAGATAAACCTTTGAAAATTAAAGAAAAAAGACTAACAGGGCAAAAGCAACAATCTACCCTCCTTCCCCCAAATGGAGAAAGACAAGCTAGTATAAGATATGTTCCTAATTGCCAGGCAGCTTCTCTTCCTGCACCTCCTCCTCCTAGAGTTGTTGGCTTGTCCCTGAAGCCCCAGCCTACACGACGCAGGGACGAGCAGGGCTCTCTGAAGAGAGGGCCAGAGGGCCCACAGGGTCACGGCCCCTAACCGACAACTACATGTTGTCTAGATGTGGTCTAGAACTCAGAACTGTTGCATTTTAGAAAGATAATAATGGTGAATAAACAAACATAAATATTTCTGTGGACAAACCTACAGACAGTCATATTAATTGGCTTTTTTTCCCTTTAATTCTGTAAATAGCCTCATGTCATTCAGGTCTGATTTTGGTACCAAATATGTAAAACTTCAGCACCAAATATGGAAAAAGTTTCAGAACTTCTGAATTTCTGAAGTTACTTTTTGACAGCTCCTTCTTAAGTCTCTGGGAAAACCAAACAAAATATTAATGAGAAATTATTTATTGAGAAATTATTTAATGAGAAATTATTTATTCATACCTTTTACATATAAAAGGTATGAATAAAAATACTAATAGCTAATGTTTAGTGAGTGCCTTTTATATATATTATGTCTTCAGTGTTTGTAGCAGCCCCGCGGTGAACATTGTCTTCATTTTACAGATGTGCAAAATGAGGTAGAAGGAGGAAAAGCACTTGCACAGGGCCTGGCTGCTGGTGAGAGGCAGAGTTAGCCCTGAGCTGTCACCCCACCCACCCTACTGACTCCCAGGAAACCCTAATATTTCAGGGGGCTGCTCCAAGCGCCGCTCCTGACCATCCATCTAAGAAGGTCTAGTATTTATTCATCTCATCTAGGAATATTCTATTAGCCCCTTAGCAATCTCTTTCCGTAAGAATTTTTCTCAGAAATGCTAATAAAGAGGTGAAGCCAAAACTCAAGGCAATTTTCCCAAATTTGCAATATATAAAAAACGACTACAGGCAATAAATAATCTTGATCGGCCTAAATCAGAGAAATGTAAAAAGAAAAGGTCCCCTTAGCAGCAAAGACAGTTTTCTCAAATGTGGCACCAGTTTCCACGTTGTGCCAGAGACTGCTGTGAATCGTCCCAAATCTCCCCCATTTCTCATAGCTTGGCTCTTCCCCTTCTACAGCCTTCGGGCTCGGGTCCTAGTTAGAAGCATAACTGGTCACCTAGGTATTTGACCTCCAGGCTCTCCGGGCACCATCACCAGGACAAGTCATCCTCATATTCTCAATGCACCTTTGATCACAACCTGAGATACGTCAGACTTAGAACCAATTCAGAAGGATTAACAAACAATCCAATATGCAAAACCATTCTCTTCTTGGCATGGGGGCAAGACTTTAGCTAATAAGCATCAGCCAGGATGGTGCTTATGCCAGATGCTGCAGGTTTTCTCCAATATCTGCTCCACACTTTTCCTGAATAACAGAACCCCTATTTTTTTTATGTGGGCACAGGGCTACCCAGACAGTTTTCCCAGTCTCCCAGTGAGAGTGGTAAGTGTAACTTTTAAGAAACATCCGAAAGGTAAAGAGAGGGGGCCTTCTTCCCTACATATTCCTTCCTGTATGGTGAAATGCGTATGTCATGACTGGAACTCTAGCAGTCATCTTGGACAATGAGGTGACAGAAAGGGTAGAGTCCTAGTTAGGTGCCAAGGGCCCTGATATTGTAGAGCCCCTAAGAGCCCTGAATGGCTACTTCTGGATAATCTTCATGTGAGGGAACTTCAATTTTATTTACACTACTGTTATTTTTTTCCCCCTGTAATTCTTAACCAAATTGAATCCTAATACAGAGAGATGTTAAGGTGACAATCATGAAGGGAGTATGCAGGTCACGACTCCTTCCTTCAGTCTCTGAGTCTGAGCAGATTTCTTAGTCAAGTAAGTATCTGCTTAAAAACCTATTTTGTGACGTCAGTCCTTTTTTCTTCAAAGATAAGTCCATGTATTAAACATCGTATTTTAAAAAGGAGCAATGGATTCAATGTACAATGGAATTAATTACTAGAACGTAGCCAGGGGGATGTAAGGCTACGGCAGCTACTGTGAAATTGAGCCTACAGTTAAGTGTTAGTGACAACAACTGCCTCCTTCACAAGCTCCGCGCTCACTTCGTGCACAAAGTACGGCACGCACATTACACTTCTTCCCCATACTGTTTACAGGGTACCGCCCACTACCTCACACAAAGCTGCTTCTCTTCCCATTCTTTTAAGGACTTTTGAAAATATCCCTTTATAATTTCATCAAGCCCCCTTCTCCACCTGATTCTTAAGCATCTTTTCTAAAGGAATCCTAAGCTATTGGAAATCACTACAAACATCAGCTGGTCATTGCAGTATTTCACTCAGCACTGTTGACACAGGCCAAGTAGATACGTCGTCAGGAGAAGAGAAAAAAAACCAATAATTAGTGAGCGCTCTGATTTACCCAGGAAGCCTCAGCAGAAACACACACACACTCACCCCGTAAGTGTGATTATCAGGAACCAGGCAGAGGGACAAAGGCCCTCGCCACAGCCTGGGGCTCCGGTGGAGAGCTGGAGCGACACCAGGCAGACAGGGGAGGATGCAGGTCACAGCAGCGCTAAAAGGAAGGAATCACACTGGCAGAGGGTGAGACTAGAGAAAGGACCATGTACTTTGGACTCTGAAAAATGAAGAAAGAACAGGGGAAAGAAACTCAGGAGATGGCCGGGCAGAGTGAAATCCCAGGCCCCACTCCAGGGCCAGGCGGCAGGAGCACAAGGCCTGCCGGGGTGGCAGGGGCTCTGGTCTGCACAGGGGCACGAGCTCGGGCTCCTCGCGGCCCGGCAGGATCTGCGCCTCTGATGGAGAAGACCCTCGTGGCTACAGAGAAGGGTTATGCCTTAAGAGTGACCAGAAACGTGTAAGGAAAAGGGGGAGGGGGGGAAAGCCAGCTAATCCAGGTTAAAGGTCAAGATGAGGATTAAGCACATTCAACAACGACTAATGAACACTTCCTATGTGCTGGGCCCTATGCCAGGAGTTGGGACACATCTATTATCAAAGCAGAATGTTCTTGCCTTCCTGGAGCTCACAGTCTGATGCAGAGAACCAGACACCAAACATAATAAATACCAAAACTGTACAGTGAGTCAAAACCACAGAGACAGGGTTTCCCTGGTGGCGCAGTGGTTGGGAGTCCGCCTGCTGATGCAGGGGATGCGGGTTCGTGCCCCGGTCCGGGGGGATCCCACATGCCGCAGAGCGGCTGGGTCCGTGAGCCATGGCCGTTGAGCCTGTGCGTCTGGAGCCTGTGCTCTGCAGCGGGAGGGGCCCCAACAGTGAGAGGCCCACATACCGGAAAAAAAAAAACAACAAAACAGAGACGGACAGTAGAACGGTGGGTGTCAGGGGCTGGGGAGTTAGTGTTTAATGGGCACAGAGTTTTACAAGACGAAAAGAGTTCTGGAGATGGATGGCAGTGATGGTGGCACCACAGTAAGATGTACTTAATATCAATGAACTGTACACTTAAAAATGGTTAAGATGATAAAGTTTATGTTATATATATATTTTACCATAATAAAAAAAACAGGGTGGAAAATTGCCCAGCATGTTAGAGGTGACAGGTGCTACAAAGAAAAAGAGGGAACAAGCAGAACAGGATAGAGAACCAATCACTGTTAGGCGTTCTTCCAGTGGGACCCTGAAATCCAGTGGTGGCAGCAAAGTTCTGGACGGACAGAAGGTGTCAGAGGTTGGAAACAGTTAAATCTAATGGGCAAAGTTGGCAAGAAACTGAGTCCTACATTAAAGACCTAGAGCTACACTAGGAGGTCGGGTGGGAATGGAGAGGAAGGGGCAGATTACAGAGACACTGGAAAGGAACTGCAGGACCTGGTGGCTAAGTGGACAATGGTCAAAAGAACAGCGATGCTTTAAAGGAGACGTTCCATGTTTTCTAGGCTGAAAGATAACAAGAATGATCCTTGCTTACAATGAGCAACGAATCAAGAAATCTGGGTTCCAGTCCTGAGTTGACTCAACTGGCAGGCACTTGTCCATCCAGGCTGCATGCCCTATCAGGTGAGGGTGACAGCTTTAAAGGGTTATGAGAGCCCTTCTGGATCTAACGCACCCAATTCTAGGATGAATTCCAATCGGACACGATGAATCTGGAGACAGTGAAGTGAAGTGATGTTACAGACTGTCACAGACAAACAACCTGGGAGAGACAAGAGGTCAGGCCTGGAGAGGGGCCCAGAAACCACAGCTGTGGTGACTGGTGAGAAAAACAGATCAATTCTCTAAATTAGTGTCAGATCAATGAGGGGGAGGGGAGGGGAGGGGAGGGGAGGGGAGGGGGAGGGGGAGGGGAGGGGAGGGGGGAGGGGAGGGGGAGGGGAGGGGAGGGGAGGGGGAGGGGAGGGGAGGGGGAGGGGAGGGGAGGGGGAGGGGAGGGGAGGGGAGGGGGAGGGGAGGGGAGGGGAGGGGAGGGGAGGGGGGAGGGGAGGGGGGAGCGGAGGTGGAGGGGAGGGGAGGGGGGGAGGGGAGGGGGGAGCGGAGGTGGAGGGGAGGGGAGAGGAGCCATGGGCCCCAGAGGAGGGAGGCGCCAGTGCAAAGACAGAGGCAGAGCACTCAGTCGCCCAGTTGCCATCGAACAGTTTGGGCCAACCTGGGCTTAGGGAGGAAAAACATCACAGGGGCACTTTAAGAATGAAAGACTATGGACCAGGGATGGTGTTCATTGGTGGGGTGGGGTGGGGCGGGCAGTTCAGCAGAAACCACTCAAGCAAGCACTCACACAGCAGGGCTGCATTACCAGGGGTCCCATAGCCTGCAGAATCCTTGGAAGGACAGAGGGCAGAATGTCACACTGAGCTTCCAGGGACCCAGAGCTGGACACAGATCCTGCCCGTGTGAGCGCAGCTGATGGGCAGGCCCAGCTGGCAGGGAGTGTGCAGCAGCTCTGGCCTGGAGGGCACGGGGCAGAGTGAGCGGCCCTCAGCACCCTCAGAACTACTAAGCCTCTTCCCTCAGTGATGTTCAACTTGTCCTTACAGAACACTGGCAGCGAACGAAATCTCACATTTAAAATGGTTGTTTTGAACAAATTCAACATGTTCAACACTCCGGCCAGCAAAGAGCAGAGCAGCTGTCCTCACACGGCTCCACAACAGGACCTCCTCTGCTCACAACCCCCAGGTGGCCGATCTGCTGCACAGAACACTGAAACAGAAGGTTCTGGGAAATAAACAGTGAGATGTAAAGGTTGCCAGGAAACCAGACAGAAAAGAAATATAAAACATGAGAGGGAGCACCATATTCTTCATTGTCTCTCTTTCAAAATTAATGAGGGGAAGGACTATAAAATTTATCACAAACCTTTAAAACACCAACAGGGCATCATTACCGTGCAAACAGCAGGCACAGCACTGTTCATTTGTAATGGTGGGGCACATGGCAGAGGCCCGCTGAGGCAGGCGAACTCAGGGAGGGTCACCCTTTTGCCACTGTGTCACTGGGGCTCTGTGCTGCCCACTCGAGCCAGCCCTCCCCGCGGCAGCCTGGAAGGACACACCCTGCAGGCTCCATCTGGAAGGAGCGCCGCCACGGTGAGAAGGAGAACAGCACACGCCCACCTGATCAGCGTCAGGGCACTGAGCCCACTGAGCGCTGCCACCTCTTCTCAGAGATCCTCCTCCTAGAACACGGGGAGACTTAGAGACCGGTCCGCAGAGGTCCTAAGGATGATAAAACGTAACTCTGTACTTTACAAAGGCTAGTCATTGGTAGAAACAGATGGAGTTGAGAAGAACCTTGGAAATTATCAGTGCAACCTAAGCCTGCTGGACAAGGTGAATTATGAACTGCCCCCCCTCCCAGGTCCCTACCCGGAGACAAGATAAACTGCCCTTTCACCACAACATTTGCAGTCTTCTAGACCAACAGCCCCAGGCTAAATGCCCCACTTAAAAACCGGATGGGGGCTTCCCTGGTGGCGCAGTGGCTGAGAGTCCGCCTGCCGACACAGGGGACGCGGGTTCGTGCCCCGGTCCGGGAGGATCCCACATGCCGAGCGGCTGGACCCGTGAGCCATGGCTGCTGAGCCTGTGCGTCCGGAGCCTGTGCTCCACAACGGGAGAGGCCACAACAGTGAGAGGCCCACGTACTCAAACAACAAAACAAAACAAAAAAAATCCGGATGTTTCTGCTGTGCTGTTCCCATGTCACTTGTTGGCATGGAATCTCCCTTGATTCTCAGATTCCAACAACTGAAGGTCATTCTTCCCATCTGAAGGTTTTCAGCAAAATGGGAGAACCTTGAGGATTTTCCCATTAAAATGATCTCACAAAAAGGTTAACTTGTGTCAGAATATTGGGCCTCTGATGGGAATCAAATGAATAAAAAGCTACAATGAACTGGTTTAACATGCCTTATCATAGTCACAACTATACTACTCATTTCACTAAAATCTTTCAAATCAGCTCTGTGATCTCATGGCCTAACTCCAATTATTGGAAAGCAAATCGAGGAGCCCTGTATTTGCCCCACGAAAACTGAAAGAATATTAACGTTTGTTAATATTTGTCGTCAACAGGTTATGCTGGCCCCCAGAGATGCGGCTAAACAAAGGTGAGGGTGAGTGGGAAGGACATGACTACAGGGAAGACAGGCTCACCATTAGGGCCAACGAGTCAGACACAGAACTCCATGGAACATCTCTAAAATGGGAAAACAAATTACCATTCAATTTCAGCTATTAACTCTGTACACACTGGTGAAATAGCTAAGAGAAATAAACTTTGAAAATGGCACGAGCAGAAAAAATGACATGGCAGAGGGTTTTCAGTGGGAAAGATGACCTGGTCCTTACTGGATGGATACCTCTGCAAGCATCGAAGCTTCTTCAAGTGTGTAACTGAGCTTCAGGCTGGGAGGCCCTCTTCCTGTGGGCGGCCCTGCCCTCACCTCAACCACTTGGCCAGGTCAGGTCCCCTTTTCTCCTGGCTCAGACATTGCCAATTCTGTGGAGTTTCCCTGAGCTACTTCTCTTCCTGCCTCTCAAAGACTAACAACTCTTCTAACTCGGGGCGGCCTCGCCCCCTGCACGTACAGGGGAGGCAACAAGATGTAATGGAAAGATGACAGATGCCTGGGGAGGAGATGAGCAGAATCTCCTCTTGGGGCTGGTATCCTGGGAAAGGTAAGTGGAGATGAAGCTTCTTACCTTCCCAGGTTACTGTGAAAATCCATGCCCTATAAATTATGCCCTAACCACACAGAAGGCACCACAAAGGACATCTTCTTCACACTCTCCTGTGCATACAAAGAAGGGGAGTTGCTGGCAGGCTCTAAAGCCTTCTTTGGGGTATGGGGGGAGCACTCTGGCCTGTCAAGCATTCGATCAGGAACACAAGAGGAATCCCACATGACCTCTGGTCAGGATCGCCATTATCCGTGTTCAGGGAACATATTCCTTGCTTTCAGGCACTTCTGGTTTGCTGTGAACCATCCCTAGTATATTCTGTGACTGTCATCTGTCTCACCCACTAGACTCCGTATTCTACAATGGCAGAGACCATATTTGGTTTTGCTCAGACTCTGAGCTTAGTATAATCCTGATAAACATTGTTGTTGAATGCATGAACCAATCAGTGAATCAATGTCTACCCTCCCTATAAGACTTGGAGTTATCACCAGTAGGAAGCTCTTTTTTTCACATCCACAGCCACCAGCAACATGCCTTGCATATAGCACACACTCAGTGATATTTTGTTGTGTTGAACCAAGTAGGAATGGTTTTCATGCTTCTGCTTTCCCAGTTCTCTGACCAGCATGGCAACTGGATTTTGGGTGGCCTCACTCAAACTCACAACAATGATCCTAATGCTTCTAACTTCTCCTGAAGACCCCAGCACTTTGTCCTGGGACCTCTTCCAATCTCCATGTCATCTCTGATGTCTCCACCAGGCTAGACAGAGAGGGAAAAAGAATCTTCTTGAATTCATACCAGGGAGAAGGAAAGAACAATAAAAATGGTCTATTTTCACAGGCCAAATTTGGAGAAAGGTAATTCTTGAGGTAATAAAGAATTCCTAGTATTCCATACCGAAGGAGATAGAAATTCCTAGTATTCTATACCAAAGGAGACAGAAAATGCAGTTCTTCTCTGGAGAGAATCACTACAAATAACTAGCATGCCCTCCTCACTCCACACACCCCAGGTCCCATGAATGGGATGGTGACAACACTACAACACATGCAGAATTCATAGAGACAAACAGACTGGAAAGAAAGATATTGAATGGTTTTGAGGGTTAATAGACAAGCAAGACTTCTTCCATGCTTCCTATGAAGATTTTCCTGGAGTTTTTAATAGTTTATATCACTTTTAAAGGAAAATTTTCTCAAGAAGAAATAAGGGTGGGAATGTAAATTGATACAGCCACTATGGAAAACAGTATGGAGGTTCCTTAAAAAATTAAAAATAGAACTACCATACGACCCAGCAATCCCAATACTGGGCATATACCCTGAGAAAACCATAATTCAAAAAGAGACATGTACCACAATGTTCATTACAGCACTATTTACAACAGCCAGGACATGGAACCAACCTAAATGTCCATCGACAGATGAATGGATAAAGAAGATGTGGCACATATATACAATGGAATATTACTCAGCCATAAAAGAAACAAAATTGAGTTATTTGTAGTGAGGTGGATGGACCTAGAGTCTGTCATACAGAGTGAAGTAAGTCAGAAAGAGAAAAACAAATACCATATGCTAACACATATATATTGAATCTAAAAAAAAAAAAAAGTTCTGAAAAACCTAGGGGCAGGACAGGAATAAAGATGCAGACGTAGAGAATGGACTTGAGGACATGGGGAGGGGGAAGGGTAAGCTGGGACGAAGTCAGGGAGTGTCATGGACATATACACACTACCAAATGTAAAATAGCTAGTGGGAAGCAGCCACATAGCACAGGGAGATCAGCTCAATGCTTTGTGACCTCCTAGAGGGGTGGGATAGGGAGGGTGGAAGGGAGATGCAAGAGGGAAGAGATATGGGGATATATGTGTATGTACAGCTGATTCACTTTGTTATAAAGCAAAAACTAACACGCCACTGTAAAGCAATTATGCTCCAGTAAAGATGTTAAAAAAAAAAAAAAAGAAGAAATAAGAACAGTAGTTAGGAGGCACCCAATAATTAGACAGTGTCTTCAATTAGCTTCCCTGCCTTACTTGGTTCTCCCTGGGAAACCTGCAAGTCTTTGATGTGGAACAGCCAGCAAACCACTAATTAGGATGGCAGGTTGGAATCCCAGGCCCACGGTCAAACAACAGCAGAAGTGTTTCAGAGATTTCCTTTCAAATATCTTAATTGACAGAGAAAAAAGAGGGAAGAGAAAAGGGAGAAATGTGGGAAAATACTGGATAGAAGGAAGTCTCCATAGTGCAGAAAAACAAAACAAAACTTTTTTTGTTCCTTGTGAGGAGTAACGCAGATTAAAGCTCTATCAATATTCTGGACATAAAATTTATGGAAGCATATTTCTCCTTGTGAGAAAAAGTCCAGGTCCTTCTGAAGGAAATGAACACTATAAATTTATCTCAGGCACTTTACAGTTAACAACCCACATTATTATAAATGTTCCATCTCCTAATCAAGCCAGCTTTGAACAGCCTGATTCCTTTAGAGACGTGGGCTCTTTTCTCCTCCTCATCTCTTCAATAACCAACACTTCCCAAAACCTGCCAAGGTCAAGGATTCCGAATACTGCTAAGTGCTTCTTAGGAGACCAGCTGGGAGGAAGAAGGGGGAGATGGGCAGGGAGGGGAGGAGGAAGAGAGAAAGGTAAGGAGGGGAGAAGGAGGGGAGAGGAGGAGGGCAGGGAAAGATGGAAGTGGGGAGGCGGGGTTAGGGAGGAAGGGTGTGGGGGAAGGAGCAGCAGCTTTGGGAGGCGGGGGGTGGAGCCCTACCCCAGCACCTGAAGCAGAAAACCAATACTGGGCATAAAAATGATTTTCTCGGTTTTGCTTCTATTCCTTAAAAAGGGAACAAAAATGAATACTGCTAAATGTATTTGTTCTCAGAATTTAAATGGATTGGTATTTCTTGCTGTTTATCATTAAGAAAGCAGGATGAGGGCTTCCCTGGTGGTGCAGTGGTTGAGAGCCCGCCTGCCAATGCAGGGGACGCAGGTTCGTGCCCTGGTCCGGGAAGATCCCACATGCCGCTGAGCGGCTGGGCCCGTGAGCCATGGCCGCTGAGCCTGCGCGTCTGGAGCCTGTGCTCCGCAACGGGAGAGGCCACAACAATGAGAGGCCCGCGTACCACAAAAAAAAAAAAAAAAAAAGGAAAGCAGGATGAGATGGCTCCAACACCCCTTTCAGGAAGCTGGGAAGCCTAGACCATTCAGATTGAGTGAGCTAGCAGCTGTCCTGCAGGAGGACTGCAGAGAAAGGCGGCCTTCCAACAGGGGCCCTGCCCCAGCAGCAGAGCCACCAGGACCAGGTCAGCAGCTGGCCCTCACCTGCAAAGGTGAAGATGCACAGACACAACCAGCAAGGCCTTTCCCAGGTAGAGCCTAGAAGCAGTCCTGCGTTTTGCACCAAAAGACGCATAGTCCTTCTCAATAGATGTCTGTGACAGCAAAAAACTGTAAAGAGCCAAACTTTCATTCTATCGCTCTTAGGGGATATACAGAGCAGGGGGAACCTAAGAACCCAAACCAGCCAAATGAGCCTCAAAAACAGTGCTGAGCGAAGGAGACACGAGTGCCACAAACAGGGCAAGCTGACCATGATCCAGTTAGGGTCTTGTTCACACACACACCACTCTTAAAAAAAACAAGTGAACGCAATTGAGCTATTTGTAATGAGTTGGATAGACCTAGAGTCTGTCATACAGAGTGAAGTAAGTCAGAAAGAGAAAGACAAATACCGTATGCTAACACATATATATGGAATTTAAGAAAAAGAAAATGTCATGAAGAACCCTGGGGTAAGACAGGAATAAAGACACAGACCTACTACAGAATGGACTTGAGGATATAGGGAGGGAGAAGGGTAAGCTGTGACAAAGCGAGAGAGAGGCATGGACATATATATATACACTACCAAACGTAAGGTAGATAGCTAGTGGGAAGCAGCCGCATAGCACACGGAGATCAGCTCCGGTGCTTTGTGACCGCCTGGAGGGGTGGGATAGGGAGGGTGGGAGGGAGGGAGACGCAAGAGGGAAGAGATATGGGAACCTATGTATCTGTATAACTGATTCACTTTGTTATAAAGCAGAAACCAACACACAATTGTAAAGCAATTATACTCCAATAAAGATGTAAAAAAAAAAAAAAACAAGTGAAGGCACAGGACAGGGCTGCCTCTGAAAGATGAGGGGGCTGTCAGGGACTCAAAGGGGCTTTAAAGCCACAAGTCACTTTCTCTTTCCTAAGCCCAATAATGGGTAAAAACAATTTATTTGATTAATTTCTAAACTGTGCATGTATTTAGGTGCATGATTCCATAATAAGCATAAATAGCCTAATTCACTCCCCACAGCAAAGGAAAGTATATTATTTGAGAGGAAAATAACGCCCAATATCTAACCTAAGAATTCATTCAAAGACAACCAAATGTCTCCAAGCTCATTTATGTTCATGTTTTCATGTCTTCTGAGTATGTGGAGAAAACTGTAAATAAGATTTCTCTGCAGATTGCCTGGCAAAGAAAAACAGATGATTTTTGTCATTGTGTCAATTTAGTGCTGCTTACAAAATATAATGGAAAACATGAAACTATCCCACGACCTGCAATCCCATTCCTAGCTATTTACTCAAGAGAAATGAAAACATATGCCCACACAAAGGCTTTTACATGAACACTCATAGCAGCTTTGTTCATCACAGCCAAAAACTGGAAATAATCCACAGGTGCATCAGCAGGAGGATGGAGAGAAAGGTTGTGGGATGCTACTCAATAATAAAGGGGGAACGGATCACCGGTAAGTGCAACAATGTGGATGAACTTCAAAATCATTATGTTGAGTAAAAGAAGGCAGACACCAAAGAATACTCAGTGTGTGATCATTTGTACAAAGGTCAAGGAGATACCTTTGGTGATAGATGGTGATAGATGGCTTCTAGAAAGTGGTTTCCCTTGGCCAGGAGAAAATGGCTGGGAAGGGGCACCAGGGAACTTTCCAGGTGATCAAATGTTCTTCATCTTGTTTTGAGTGGTGATTAAAGGGGACTGTACAATTGTCAAAATTCATCAAACTAAATACTTAAGTGCTGTACACGTTATTGTATGTAAATGACGTCTAAAACTAGGTTGTAAAAAAGTTCGTAGAATGGCTTATAAAAAAGGGATGTTCTGAATAAAGACACAGACCTACTAGAGAATGGACTTGAGGATATGGGGAGGGGGAAGGGTAAGCTGTGACAAAGCGAGAGAGAGGCATGGACATATATACACTACCAAACATAAGGTAGATAGCTAATGGGAAGCAGCCGCATAGCACAGGGAGATCAGCTCGGTGCTTTGTGACCGCCTGGGTGGGATTAGGAGGGTGGGATTAGGAGGGTGGGAGGGAGGGAGGGAGACGCAAGAGGGAAGAGATATGGGAACATATGTATATATATAACTGATGCACTTTGTTGTAAAGCAGAAAGTAACACACCATTGTAAAGCAATTATACTCCAAAAAAGATGTTAAAAAAAAAAAGGATGTTCTAAATTTTTAGAGATTTAAAGAGACATGAAATATATAAAACTGAAAACAGGACAGACTTTCTGGTGCACCTCCAAGTCTGGTGTTTTGACTGTGAATTACTGAGCCCCGATGTGCAGGGCTGTGAGTCCCTAACAGTGCAGAACACCATCCTGATGCCAGGAGACTCTGGACAACACTCTTTGTCACAGCTGGCGCCCCTGAACGACACAACAGGAGACCTGTACTGGAAGAACCCTAAAAATCAGCGACAATGTAACAACCAACATGGAATAACAAACAGCATTCTTATACTGCATTCTAGAAACCCATTAGAAAAGGGAAGGGAAAAAAGATCCCTTTAGCAGGAGCAACAGAAACTCTGAGAAGAATCTTTGTGGAGAAATCCTCAGACCCCATGCAAAGACATAAAAACAAGTGCAGAATAAATGGAAAAGTACACCCTAGTTATGGTTGTAAAATCACCCAGTTCTTCTCAAGCTGACCTATAAATTCAGTACCATCCCAATCAAAATCTCAACATAACAGTGGTGAAGGACGGGCGTTAGGGGCTTTGCCAAGAGCAAGGAGAGTTCTGGGGCCCCCATTCAGCTCTCCCTGAGGAGAGCTCCCACCTCCCCTGAGACACACCTGGAGTCTCTTGCTGGCCCCCTCGTGCCATGACTCGGAACCACTCTGCCCTCCCAATCCGTCTAGCTGAAGACTCCAGGAGCAACCCTGACTCAGCGCAAGTCCCTTCCAATCTCCCCCAGATCTCCAAGTCGGCCACCCCCGATCCCTAACTCAGGCTCAAGCCTGACCATCACCATCTCCATTCCTGCTCTGGAGCTCCAGAGCCCAGGGCTGACACAGAAGACGCATGAAGAAGAGAGGCTTAAGCCAAGTGGGTAAGCAGCCGCCTTAGAACCGTGCGAAAGATGAGCAGGTAGCAGAGGAACTGGGGAGAGGCAGACGGGGGTGAGAGGGACGAACACTCTCCCGCAGGCGGTGGGGCTGGCAGGGAGGAACGCCAGACCAGAGGGTGGCTGGGGCGGGGGCGGAATGTGATCCTGTTTTGACTTGTTTGTTGTAAGCAGGAGGCGAGTAAGTGGCACCGGAACAAGACTGACCTTGAGGTACCTGGGGGAGGGGGGCGGGAGAAGAAGGGGGCGCTGGTGTCACGGCAGTGGGAAGGCTGGGCTGAGGCGGTCTGGGGAGCAAGAACAAGGGACTCCAGAGCGACAGGACGCTCAAGCGCGTCTCCCTCACTGACTGCGTGTGTGGCAGAGATGGAGGCATTCGCACCTCAGGAAGGGACGTGACGGACTGGCACCCGTGTATGCACAAGGGGATGCCGCCGGTGGCCACGGTGGAGAGGGGCTCCCCACATCATTAAACTTCACGGAGCCCCTCTCCCAGCTCGGCTCCTCAAGGGGTGTGGTTGTATTTATATCAAATAGATGTTCTTTCTTCATAGAGTCTAAGAAGCTACAGACTGAAAGCCGTGCCACTGCTTCATGCATCACGAAGGGAAGATGCTGCCGACTCAACGTAGTACGACACTTCCTCATCGCCTGGAAATTACACCTGATACTTCGTGAAAGAGCTACTGTAAACTGAATCGGACAGGTTTATCATTTATCACCCTTGTATGGATACGTAAAGAAAAAATAAGCCACAGCCACTGACTCGGGTATTCCCACACTTTCCTTCACGCTCAGAAGCCCACTCTCTGCACCAACTTGCCCCTCAGAGCCATCGACACACACAATTTCACTCAGTGTCACCCCGTAGACCATGGGCAGGGGGGTGTGACATCTCCATGGCGGTCTCTGGGGGTCTTCCAGGTCACAGACCCCCATTCAGGGGATCTGATTCTGTCCTTTGCATTCGTCATCCAGGACTCCTATTCTCTGCACAAGTGGGCCTTACAGCTAGTTGACCGACTGACCCCTGTCCAGTCACACCCCGGAGTCCACACCCGTGTCAGCATTGGTTATGACACACATCCCGATTCCAGAGATGTTAATGTGAAGAGAATGGGCACCTTAGAATTGACAGCTGATATCTTCATGAAAATAGGTTACAAGGTGGAAGGATATTTTCACCAGAGACCAGGAATCATTAAGAATCAAGTGGAAATTATGGAATAAAAAAATATAATCAAGAATTTGGTAGGTCTGCTAAATAGCAGATTAGACTCCATAAAAAAGAGGATTTGAGAGCTATAAAATAGGTCAGCAGGCAATATCCAGAACTGAACAGAATGTAAGAAACATACGGGACACAGAGAAAAGGCCTAACATACTCTTATTCGAGTTCCAGGAGAGAAGAGACAGAGGTGGCATTTGAAGTGATACTAACAAAAAACATTAAGCCACAGGGTCAAGAAGCACTAAACAGGATAAAGACGCAGTAAACCACCCCAAGAACACTGCAGTGAAATGATGAAAACTAAGAAAGAAGCTTTTAAGTCAGGGCGGGGCGGGTGGGGGTTTACCTTCAAAGGACAAATATTAAGACTCACAGCCAACTTTATAACAGAAAGGACAGAAGCCTGAAGATGAAGGAGAAACACTTTTAAACTTGTTTAAACTGAAAACAAAAACTAAAAACCAAAACAAACAAAAAAACACCCCTTTACACCAAAAGAAAGAAATTGCTATAGAATTCTGTGCCCAGCAAAGTTATCCTTCAAAAATCAGACACAGGTAAAAGTAAAACATTTCCAGATGAAGAGAAACTAAATAAATTTGTTTCCAGCAGACTCGTGCTAAAAGAAACATTAAAGAAAGTTTTTCAGGTTGAAGGAGAATGACCCCTAGCAGAAGGACAGAAATGCAGGAAGGAATAAAGAGTGTCGGAAAGGGTAAATAAATGGATATATCTAAATAAATATTGAGTGTATAAAACAACACTACTGTCTTGTAGGGTTAAACTAAAACACATGACACTGACATCACAGTCAGGGGGAAAGTGAGTAAAGGCGGGAGGTGTGATGTTTTGAGTTTCCTGCACTGTATGAAAAATGGTAGAAGCACTAACTTAAAATACTCGTGTGCAGAGACCTCTAGAGCTATACTAAACCAACACATAAGCTGATATATCAATACATGCTCATACAGTCTTCAGTGTGTCACTAACAGAAGGGGAAGATGGGATGATATTATAAAACCTGATTGCTACAAAAGAAGTCAAAATAGGAGAAAAAAGCAATAAAACCAGGTGAGACAAAAATAAAATAAACAATGAAATGCTAGGCTTAAACCCAGATGTGTTGCTAATTACATTAAATGAAAACGGACTAAACATTCCCATTAAAAGACAAGAAAGCCCTGTAACCCGGTAGGTGAATGCAGCCTCCAGAAAGCCTGTGCGCTCAGGGCCTCCTAGGGCAGCTACACTCCTGGCTGCACCTCAGACGGGCCAGGTGGAGGAGAGGGCAGCTTGACAGAACCAGCCTCAGGTCACCCTAGTAAACTAAGACTAGCCCATCCTTTACTCATTCATTTGAACCCCTACTGAGTGCTTTGGGGATATGAGGGCAAGTCAGCTGCTTCCTCTGGCTTCAAAACAAAAGTCCTGACAGACCAAGACAACAGCCAAAGGAATAAAAGATCAGGTCCCAAGATATTAAAAACCTGGATTCCTTCTTCCCTCAGAGGCAGACATCCCTGCTGTGGCCCTAGGTGCACTCTCAAATGTTCCTTTGCAAAGCTGGGGCCTGCTCTTTCCTGGAGTCCCCTCCTGCCATCAACAGTCTCCAAGGTCCCCCACAGGCCCACCAGCCCGAAGCCCTCCCTTACAAGCCCAATGGAATTCCACAAGGTCCCCTGTCAATCGCTCTGTTTTTTCTCCCTCAGTTTAAAAGGTGACAATTTTCGTATCTGCTGAGTAGAAACATACTCAAATTAAAACAAGGAATAGTAGAGTTTTAAAAATAAAGGCGCTTCTAATCTTCAAGACGACTAAAACACTGAGAGGAACTGTATAATCCCTATCTCCTACTCCTGTGTGTCCTGCAGAAATCAGACCCAATGCTGTCCAAAATGCTTGCCTCTAAAAAGATCATCTGACTTTAATCGTTAATACAGACTATTCTGTCTCATTAAATAGATAAGAATAAACTCTTGTTGGAGCGAGAGCATTTTAAAGTTGAAATGAATTTTAGAGATTTATCCAAGGTCGCAAGTATTCAGTGCAATTAAAACAGGTCTCCTGACTCCCAGGCAAATGCCCGTGTTAACTGTTAGGGAGTTTTCACTAAGTACATTAATTAAAGAGCAGCTTTGTAAAACAAGAAATTTCTTTAGGGCAATGAAGGCAGGAACACCCTTTCCCCACACTAAGCTACCCCACCCAGATCGCTCTCCCTCTGAGTTCCACATCTGCAGCTCTAGGATGAGTATGGAAAAGTATAGACACCACTAGTTAGATGGTCATCTTCCTGAAAAGAGGACAGTAAACTAATGGTCACTTCCATTACCTGCAACTCTGTTCGTCAATGAATTGGGTGTTCACTTACCTACTTTTTATGTATTAAAAACAGTGACTTTTAACAATGATGAAAATATTAAAATTATAAGTAAAACCACTATTTCCTCTCATTTGAGGCTATACCAAGAACCTATAATTATTAAAGAAGTGTCGCCCTCACACTTGCATTCAGCCCCAAAGTGTCCCCTCACACACCTGTGACCCACAGCCAGCTGGAGTCTACACTGCATGTACACACCCCCAAAGCACCAGGACCACTTGGACAGGTACAAGTATCAATTTTAAGATGATTAGCCATCTCTGTTCTTTGGGTTGTAAACCCCTTTAAGACAGGCTGTTATCTTCTGACTACAGGATCCCTCACATTAACAGTTAAGGTGCTATACATAACCGATGTTTATTTTTTTCAAGATGTTTATCTTTTTTTTTCCTTAGAGTATTCAATATAACACTTTTCCTTCCACTAAGACAAACTGATTTCTCACCATTTGTTGTTTTTCTTGGGTTAAATGCCCCTAGTAAGCTTAGCTACTTTAATGCATGGAGCTGGTAAACAAAATCAAAGGGAACAGGTTTGCTGAGCAGTGACCCTTCCACCTGCCCCCCACTGCCTCAGGGTGGTGACTGCAAAGATTGTGCTGCCCTCAGGCTGCTGCCCTCTGGGCGGTGCTCCCCCCTAAACAGCTCTCACTGCAGTTGGTCCTACAGACAGAGGGACCAGCCATCTCTGACAGACTCAAGTCAACCTCTGTGGAAGGGAGAGTAACAAAAGCTGACCCCAAGGCATAAATGGCTGAAGGAAGGCCCCGGGCAATAGCTTCTCTAGCTGCTTACATCACACACACACACAATGCATGGAAACAAGAGAGGACAGAAGTGGCAGAACGCACTGCATGTGGATTTCACAACCCAGGCTGGTAACATGTGGGTCCTTCTGCCTCACAGTCTCATTCCTACACGAAGTGATACTTGGAGAACAGGTATTTTAAATCAGATGTCTATTATTAAAGTCATACATAGTCATGATTTTTAAATGCAAGGTATACGGGATTTAGGGTAAAAGTCTTCTTCTGCATCTACCCCAAACTCACCATGACAAATGTTTTGTGCATCATTTCAGGGATTATCTGTGTAACTACATGTTGGTGGGACTAGAATTAAGCAACACAGCAAGATGCCGCAAGGCAAGTGGAAACAGTGAACAACTAAGGGAGCCACAGGCTCATCTCCCATTATGTTCACTCCAGGGCACTTGAACGAGTGGAAGGATGGGCAGATCAAGCGACCGACCAACCTACCTACTCATACATATACACGAACACATCCATGTACACAGATGTCACACACACCTACACTATTAATCTGACAAGAAGAAACAGCTGAATTTCTGTAAGTTACATATGCATATTCTAAAACTGCTGAATACATTTTATTTTGTGCTTTGCTTTTTAAACTTACCATATTTCAGTATCTTCTCACAATAGAAGTCAAATAGCCTTAGAATTCTGTGTTCCTCCAAAGTTTGAAATCTTTTGGAGGGAGGAGGAGTGGGAGAAGACCCCTGTGACAACATTCTCAATTTCTTCTACATTTATTGATTCATTTTGAGTTTCTATCTTTTCTGAGGTCAATTATGGCCATTTGATTTTCCTAGAAAATTATGCCTTTCATACAGGTTTTCCAATTTATTTGCAATGTTTTGCAAAGCACTCCTTGATGATGCTTTCAATTTCCTCAAATCTTGAGCTATTTCTCCTCAATCATTTATGATCTCTCCTTGAATTTTATTGAAATTTGGCTTTTTAGCCAAATTTTAATCAAAACGAAGCTTATAACTAAAAATCTATCAAGGAACCTGCCCTACATGCAGCCCTTTAAAAGAGAAACTTCCTTGATGACACTGACACAAGTCCTATATAACCCTCCTGGCTGGGCCATGTGCTTTACATCCTGTTCACAGCAACATTATTCATAATAGCCAGAAGGCAGATAAAACCCAAATGTCCATCAACAGATGGATAAACAAAGTGTGGTCTATTCAGCCAATGGAATGTAATTCACCTATAAAAAGGACTGAATTACTGATACATACAACAACATGAAGCACATGGATGAATCTTGAAAACATCACGCTAAGTGGAAGAAGTCAGACACATAAGGCCACACAGTGTATGATCCCATTTATAATTTTACGCTATGCGAACTTTATCTTAATTTTTTTAAATCTCCATTATATATCACACCAACAAGTAACTCCTTGACATTTAAGAGGGGGTGTCCAGAAACCATTGTGAAGCCCCAACTCACGAATATCACTGAGACATACAGTCTCCCCTGTAAAATGAAATCAAGTATAAGAGAAGTGGCCATTCCCCTCCAATCCATTCTCATTTCCCCCTTGATCAGCACTCTCTCATTTGGCTGGAATATAATTTGACACTCTTCACAGTTACACATGGTGAGCATACGGTGGGCTCCTTGCCATCTCCAAGTTTCACATTCCATTCTTTAAAGCACCACATCTTCTACTTTCTGACTTAGAACCAGCACTTCCTCAGACATCTTTATTTCCATCCTCACACGTCCTCCAGAGCTGTTTACACAGAGCCCTGCATCTTGGGCCTCCAGGTTAACTCAGGAAACCAGCCCTGCACATGAAATCTGTGAATGCCAGACATCTGAGCTGCAGTCTTAGTTTCAAACTGACAGCATTTGGTCCTCATTTGCAATTTGTCACACACACAGAGATAACTGTCTTGTTAAAAGGAACATGAAGATGAGAGACGACGTCCTGGAGAGGCTAGTTAAGGACAGAGTTAAGCCTGTATTTGTCTCTAAAAATACAACCCCTTCAAGTAGGTCAGTTCATAGAGGAGAGCAGGGAACAGAGGTGGTTAGGCAGGAGCGGGGAGCTGGAGAGAGGGTGTGCCCCTGGGGGATGCCTTTGTTTGCCATCTTCCACAGAGAGGGCCTCCAACTCTCATGGAAAGCAGGGATCTGCCCATAGCACTGTGGCCCCTCCTGGTGCAGACACTTTCCCCATTAACCCTCCTTTCACACTTACAAATCTTTTTTTTTTTTTTAATTTGTTTTATTTATTTATTTTTGGCTGTGTTGGGTCTTCGTTGCTGCGCGCAGGCTTTCTCTAGTTGTGGCGAGCGGGGGCTACTCTTCGTTGTGGTGCACAAGCTTCTCATTGCGGTGGCTTCTCTTGTTGCGGAGCACGGGCTCTAGGCACGTGGGCTTCAGTACCTGTGGCTCGCGGGCTCTAGAGTGCAGGCTCAGTAGTTGTGGCGCACGGGCTTAGTTGCTCCACTAAGGGATCTTCCTGGACCAGCGCTCGAACCTGTGTCCCCTGCGTTATTAACCACTGCGCCACCGGGGAAGCCCACACTTAACAAATCCTAAAAGTTAAGTAGCAACTTCTCAAAGTTACATTTCTAGGAAGTAGCAAAGCCAAAATCCAACAAGCCCAGGTTCTCTGCCTGGTTACCAGGCCGTGAACTCACCCCTCCCCAGAAAGAGCCAGAGTTCTTCTAGTCCCAATAGGCTATTCATCCTCCAGATGGGCTGCAAAATGATTTCCTTCTTCTATTTTAATGTGTTTATTGTGTTTTTAAAAGAATGCCCAGGTCAGACCTCTGAGGGTTGGCGGAGGGATGGCCAGGTCTTTATGCTCTCTTAGGAAAAGCAGTCAGAGATGGATTTAGTAGGGGAGTTTGGCTAAGATGCTTCAGAATCTAAACTCCACATCCAGAGGTTTCCAATACCTTGGACTCTGGGGACAGGGCAAGACGGAGGTGTGTGGGCAGGGCTAAAGAGAAGACTTTCAGCTGATGAGCATAAATCAGAATTCTCACTGAACCCGGTACATGGAAAAGCTGTCAGGTGAGCAGTGATTGAAAAGAGGGGTAAAGATGAAGTCTGGGAACACTGTCAAGGCCAGAGCAAAATATAAATAAAATGTTTGTCACAGGTACAAATCTTAACATTCCGGGCAGAAAGCAATTAAGTGAAACTGTGAAAACATAACAGTTAACCCCAAGAAGACCAGAAGACTTTGTCTACAATGTCATGCAAATTTAATGAGTACAGGATGCAAAGTGCTTCACAGCAGCTACTGAATTATGTAAACTGTGAGCCATTCATCCACAATTCTGCCTTTGGCTATGAGTCCTTATTTGCAGTTTGTCACAAAAACACAAACAAGCCCAACCTTAGGACCCAAGGAAAGGAAAGGGCTGGTAAAGGCAAGAAGACGGAGAGTTGGCTGGCCTAGGGGACAGCAGAATGCGAATGACAGTGTGACAATGGCATTAGGAGGGCTCTCGATCTCCCTCACAGGGCCATTTTCACTGGCTGAACTGCAATGTCAATTTGGGACTTGGACTTGGCCCCAAGCAGCGTCACTACAAGAAACAATCCACCTTGGTCTATTCTACAGATCTCTTTGGAGCACCTCCCAGGTGGGAAACATAGTCCTAGGGCAAACTTGGTTTCTTCCTCGAGTTTCTACATTTGACTCTGAAAATCCCAAGAAAAGGGAGAACCCACTTGCGTAAGGTTCTTTGCTGCATCCCTGTAGAGAACGCATTCCAAAGCACTGAAGGAGGCGGGTAAGGAGAGTTGTCTGTATTAACAATACCTGCTGCTCAGGCGCCACAGCCTGTGAGTCACAAGCACTGTGACCACCCCAGGAAGGAGGCCAGCAGCGGCAAGTCACCCAGCAGTGCAGTGGGCTCCAAAGCCCGACCAAGCAAACTGGACTGAGAGCCCGTTCCCTAACACCCACCAATTCTACAGTCAATCCCAAGTGCCTGGCAGCTTGTCTAGAGGCCATGGGGTTCCCTCTCCTTGGGGTGGGCAGGTTGAGCTGTCAGGCACATTTTTGGGAGGAGGCAAGGAGCCTGACTCCAGAATCCTAACCACAACCCCACCAGGAGACACTGCTGCACAGAAGTGTTAGGGTCTGCAAACAGCAGCTGTGCCTAAACCCAAAGGACGAGCTGGCAAATGCCCAAAACACAAACGAAGCTGTCCACTGGCCCTGGCAACCGGCTTCCTCCTCAAACTCTCTCCTCCCACCGTGAGGTAGAATCGTCACTGCAGTTCATTCACGCATGCTCTGAGAGGATGCAGACGACTCTGTGATCAATACGAAGGAAAGGGTGATTGTCACTTAAATTAAAACGCAACAATTATTTCTGCTCTGATGATGGCCCGGGTGGTGAAGTCTTGCTTTGTTTCAGGAAGACACCTGTCCCTACACATATTCCACCTGGCAGGAAACTCTGTGAAAACGCATCTGTCTAACGGTAAAACCAACTTTCATCCCTTGACCGCCTGACAGAGACTTGAGAGGCATGATGAACCGAAGGGAAGGCTGAAATTGAGAACGTGCTACATGCAATGCACCAAATGTCCTGCATGTGGTAACTAAGATTGGTCCCGCGAGGATTAACTGAGGCTGTCCAGCACCTCGGCTTCCCCCACAGCCACTGTATGGGCCGCCCGAGGCCTGGCTGGAGGAGGGCGCATCACAGCAAGGTGCCAAAGGGCACTTTCCGTCCCCTTTCGTGGACATGCACACCGGACAAAATGGGCTCAGTCAGGGTCACTTCCGACACCTGCCGGCAGTGGAAGCCTTGCCAAATGTCTTCACCTACCTTAGGAAGTTATCGATATTCCCATTACATTTGTTTTCAAGCCACCCAGGAGAAGCGCATTTCAGCCCAAGGAAAGGTGCTGTGGCTTCGCTGGTGGCTTGGAAACTCTTTGGGGAAAGAACAACGGAGAGACAAGACCCTTTGTTTGCCATCTTCCACCAGCCCCAGCCCCTAAATCACACCCTGTACTAAACTGCCAGAACCCCCAATTTGTTAGTAAGTCTTAAAAAGATAAATTCTTCACTGTAGACGCTCAGCTTTATAATCTCCTGCTCCCATCTCCCAATAAAACTTTCAGTTAAGACTTATGTTGAACTGAGTGACGTTTATTTAACTGCAGGATTTTCAGCTGAAACAACAGTTGGCATTTTTCCTTCAATCTCCCGCAGAAACACAAATTTATGTACCTACAAGGTAATAAGGCAAAGTCTTAAATTTAATCAGAAGAAATATTTCACCCATGGCAAACTGATAAATTATTTAGAAAAGGGCTCAATCGGCCTGTCAAGGAAACCTGGGCCAGATAGTCTGGCAGCTTCAGAAAAAAACATCATCGTCATGGTTTCTCTAAACTCCTTCTTGACCCCAAATCACCTTTATCAAAATGTTTAATCTTTAATAGTTAAAGCTAGAAAAGTAAAGAGGAAAAACCAGAAGGATTTTAACCAGGAAGGATATCAGCTCATCAAGGTATCACTCTTATGATGCTGACAGGTTTTCAGTGGTTGATTTTCTGCACTCCCTGGACGAGATGGAAGTCACAGGATTCCCCAGCCTGCTCCCATCCATGGCAACGTGGAGGCATGCAAAGATTTCTGCAAACACTAATGAAAATGACCTTATTTCCAGTGGCCCAAGCTTTGTGAGTCTTGCAGTACAGGACACAGAGAGAGAAAACCAGATCTATGGGTATCTACATCAAAGGTCTAGAAATTTAATAACGTTCCCATTGTTTTATTGCAGATGCAACCAACCTCTCTTTATTACTGCAGAAAACTCGAGAGCCCTGTAGAGTGCAATGAAGTGGTGTGTGTTTTGCTCTGCAATGTTTCAAAGGACCCTGATTTATAGTTAGGAACCAGGCGCCCATGCACAAACATCTGAGCTTGGTGACTGCCTCACGTTTTGTGCAAACTCTATGAGGAAGCATGAGGCTGCCACACTCTGAAAACCACACCATCGGATGCCAGGCCTCCCTCCCTCTCCCGTAACCCACGTGAAGGGGTGCAGAACAGAGAAGCGTGCACTTGCACCAGGACACGTGCCATTATTGCCCAGTGAATACTGCACAGCCCCATGACTGATACCAGCGAGCCAGTCAGGCATCCCGCTGCACTGTTACCTTAGGCTTGTCTCTGAAATATATAAGTCCCACTAAGAGTCTGTAGTAGCAACATTTTAAACATTTTATAGTACTTAAAAATGAATGTAATGGTCTTGGCATTCAAAAAAGAAAATATTAAGGATTCATTGTTGTGTCTGCTTCCTGAATGCAGGCAAAAGATCTCACCCTGTCTGCAGGAACTGCTTCTTTCTAGGCTATAGCTGATACTTTATTCCAATTCTACTTTATAAACCAACCCAGATGGAATCCCACCCCACACTGGTACGCTGGCACCTTTTCCTAGGCATCCAATAATCTGTAAACATTCTCTGAGAGTTCATCAGCCCTTTGAACTCTCTCTCCTTCAAAAAATTACATTATAGATCTGTTCTTGAAATCTCACTAACTTTAACAAATTTTCTCAGACTAACAACCGTCTACCCAGAGGACTATACTCCTTTGTACTGCTACTGGCCACCCAAGGTTAGCCCTCCCACTATCCTGGGAAGGTAATTTCTCTGTCCTATATGTGATTCTACACTGTCATTTTTGGATCTGCAATCATTTCTCTCTATATAATGTTACCTGCCTTACACGCTAATGCCTCTTCCTGATAGCATGGAAGAGATCTGCTCATAGACAGAAATTTAGATTAAAAATAATAATAATCCTAGTGTAGAAGATTCCATTTACTGTCAGCTAGCATGAACTTACTAATACCTACCAAGCTAAACTAATAATAAAGCTAGCAGTAAATCAACTCTTAGCACACATACACACGCACAAAAATTACACACCACACCAAATGTAATGAACATATAACGTCTTGATATACTAAATATGCATTCTAAAAGACTGTATCTTCTATATAATAATTCTTTAAAAGGAAGAAAGTAATTAAAACAGCAGAGACCCTTCCTATGAAGAATACAATCAGTAGATCTGGTCACGTTCTTTTTTAAACAAATGTGTCTAGCAAAGAGCAAAAGCATAAAGTCAAACCCAGAGGAGGGTCAGAAGTAGCTAAGTCAGAAAGGCATTCTTTTAAATTTTAGTAGTGCTGGTTCTCAACCTTCCATCTGCCAGTGACATCGTGTCTTCCGGTATTACCTGTGCACGTTGCCCCACGTGGACGATAAGGTCTGTCTACGCCTCTCACTCACCCCTAAGTGCCTGTCTAGCCTGGAGTACCTTCAAAGTCCTCAAGGAAACTATTTTCTACTGATAACATGCGGCATCTCAACTATTTTTAAAGGAACACACCATCTAAATATCTTTCTGGTCCTCATCCAAGCCCCAAACACACTGTACTCTCAAGAAAAATGCTACTGAATTTTTATATAAACCACCAAGAGGTAACAAATTCAAGGGAGGAAAAAGCAAAGCCTTTAGACATAGATGAAAATCTCCACTAAGAAACTGCCTTCTAAAGAACAAGAGCCCAAGGACTTCCCTGGCGGTCCAGTGGTTAAGATTCCACGCTTCCACTGTAGGGGGCACAGGTTCAATCCCCAGTCAGAGAACTAAGATCCCACATGCCACACAGAAGGAAGGGAGGGAGGGAGGAAGGGAGGAAGGAAGGAAGGAAGGAAAGAAAGAAGGGAGGGGAGGGGAGGGGAAGGGAGGGGGGAAGGAAGGACAAGAGTCCATTACTACTGACTTGAAAAGTTAGAAATGCAAAGCACAAGGACACAGCAGCGGCACAGAGATATTTTGTGACATTAGTCACCTGGCACCATAAGCAACAGTAAAAAAATTACCAAGGGCACCATCACAGGCAGGAACAAACTTATTCCTGGCCATTCTCTTCTCTTGGAATGTAAATAATCCATGAAGAATTCCTAAATCCAGATCACGTGGATAAATAATCCACGAACGAAAATGCCAGACAGGCAAGTGTTTGCTGGTTCTCCAAGACATTCCCATTAGGCTTACGCCCGAAATGGAGAAGCAAAGACCCATGGGAGGCATGCCGGCAAGGCCACCTGCTCACCACCCCCTCCTTGTCACGTCCTATAGATAATTCCAGAACCAGCATCACACAAAGCTGTATGGAAAGGCACCTCCATAAACACCCCAGATTTCTAATTTTCTATTAGAATTATTAAATCCTCAAACTAGTTAATGAGAAAGACTAAATAAAATATGTCTTCGGGCGGTTTACAAATAACTTGAGATCTAAAGGCAATCTGACAGAGTTGTTATATTCTATACCACTTTTCTTTTTTAAAAATGGTAAGATATAGGCAACAGAAGACACAGTAACTGGTAACTGACTCCCTAAAAAGAACCTTACCTTTTGAATCAAAGGCAAAGCATATAACAGGTGTCACCTTTTGAATGCTGACTGCTTTTTTCCTCAACTATTTGAAAATTGAAGATGGGAGAAATAGCTCTAAGTAGTTGAGGTTGCAGAAAATGACTGAAAATACATTTCCTGTGTAAAATAAAAACAGCGATTTAAGAGTAACATGAAAAACACTTTTTCTTTTCCAAATATTTCAGGGGAAAGCGTAGGCAAAATAAATAACAGACCATCCAATTAATGGCTCATACTAGGGCATGTGCTTCATTATGAATCCATGGAGCACATCAACAGACAGAAAGGGGTTGCAAGCCTGCCACGGGGAGTGTCCAATCACTGGATTATATGAGGTGAGGATCTGGATTCAAAGATTGTTTAAAACCAAGAAACTAAATTTCCCTGTAAGAAAGAAAAAGGAAAGCAAATAAAGAACTTACCCTTGGCTGCCAGTTCTCGTACTGCTTCTGTAAATTCGCACCAATGGTTTCCAGGGCTTTCTGAGGACCCATTGACAGAGGATCTGGGAAAGCAATGAGAAGGAGAAAGTTCTTTATTTGTGCATTTCCTCCTTGCTAAATCTCTCTTTCAGAGTTTCCTCTCACACAAGTCACTTCAAAGTCACCTCTGACTAAAGACAACACAACAGGGCTTGAGGTTTACCTGTGTTTAGCCAGACTCATGGAACCGCTAAGGCACCCGAATAGACTGAAAAGCCACAACTCTTCACCTTTCTAGAGAAAATTGTTTTTATTAACATCACTGGCCCCGTGATTGTTTCCTTTCATCCACGTTTGTTATTTCAGCACCTATGGTTCTCTTGCCCTCTTACTGCTTTATCTTGTGCTCCTATTCAGGCCCAGGCTGTGATTCTGTGGAAAAGAGACCCACCCTGTGGACAAGGGGTCCTGTACACCTATTCATTCTGGGTTTACCTATTCACTTCAGGAGGAGCTTCTAGAGCAAATAACTCTAGACCAGCAAGTCCTGAAATTTATCTGGTCTTGAGACCTTTTCACACTCTAAAATCGTGGAGTGTCCCAAAGAACTTTTGTTTATGTGGCTGTACCTATCGGCATTTACTATATTCAAAATTCAGATGAGAAAATTTTAAAATATATCTCTATTCATTTAAAAGTAATAGCACTCTGTATGAGTCTCTAGATCCATCCACGTCTCTACAAATGACTCAATTTCGTTCCTTTTTACAGCTGAGTAATATTCCATTGTACATAGGTACCACATCTTCTTTATCCATTCATCTGTCGATGGGCATTTAGGTTGCTTCCATGACCTGGCTGTTGTAAATAGTGCTGCAATGAACATTGGGGTGCATGTGTCTTTTTGAAAGATGGTTTTCTCAGGATATATGCCCAGTAGTGGGATTGCTGGGTCATATGGTAATTCTATTCTTAGTTTTTTAAGGAACCTCCATACTGTTCTCCATAGTGGCTATATCAATTTACATTCCCACCAACGGTTCAAGAGGATTCCCTTTTCTCCACACCCTCTCCAGCATTTGTTGTTTGTAGATTTTCTGATGATGCCCATTCTAACTGGTGTGAGGTGATACCTCGCTGTAGTTTTGATTTGCATTTCTCTAATAATTAGTGATGTTGAGCAGCTTTTCATGTGCTTCTTGGCCATTGTATGTCTTCTTTGGAGAAATGTCTATTTAGGTCTTGTGCCCATTTTTTGATTGGGTTGTTTGTTTCTTTAATATTGAGCTGCATGAGCTGTTTATATATTTTGGAGATTAATCCTTTGTCCATTGATTTGTTTGCAAATATTGTCTCCCATTCTGAGGGTTGATTTTTGTCTTGCTTATAGTTTGCTTTGCAAAAAATTTTAAGTTTCACTAGATCCCATTTGTTTATTTTTGTTTTTATTTCCATTACTCTAGGAGGTGGATCAAAAAAGATCTCGCTGTGATTTATGTCAAAGAGTGTTCTTCCTATGTTTTCCTCTAAGAGTTTTATAGTGTCTGGTCTTACATTTAGGTCTCGAATCCATTTTGAGTTTATTTTTGTGTATGGTGTTAGGAAGTGTTCTAATTTCATTCTTTTACATGTAGCTATCCAGTGTTCCCAGCACCACTTATTGAAGAGACTGTCTTTTCTCCATTGTATATCCTTGCCTCCTTTGTCATAGATTAGTTAACCACAGGTGTGTGGGTTTATCTCTAGGCTTTCTATCCTGTTCCATTGATCTTATATTTCTGTTTTTGTGCCAGTACCATATTGTCTTGATTACTGTAGCTTTGTAGTATAGTCTGAAGTCAGGAGTCTGACTCCTGACTCCTCCAGCTCCACTTTTTCCCCTCAAGACTGCTTTGGCTATTTGTGTCTCCATACAAATTTTAAGATTTTTTTGTTCTAGTTCTGCAAAAAATGCCACTGGTAATTTGATAGGGGTTGATTGCATTGAATCTGTAGATTGCTTTGGGTAGTATAGTCATTTTCACAATATTGATTCTTCCAATCCAAGAACATGGTATATCCATCTGTTTGTGTCATCTTTGATTTCTTTCATCAGTGTCTTATAGTTCTCTGAGTACAGGTCTTTTACCTCCTTAGGTAGGTTTATTCCTGGGTATTTTATTCTTTTTGTTGCAATGGTGAATGGGATTGTTTCCTTAATTTCTCTTTCGGATTTTTCATCATTAGTGTATAGGAATGCAAGAGATTTCTGTGCATTAATTTTGTATCCTGCAACTTTACCAAATTCATTGATTATCTCTAGTAGTTTTCTGGTGGCATCTTTAGGATTCTCTATGTATAGTATCATGTCATCTGCAAACAGTGACAGTTGTACTTCTTCTTTTCCTATTTGTATTCCTTTTATTTCTTTTTCTTCTCTGATTGCTGTGGCTAGGACTTACAAAACTATGTTGAATAATAGTGGCGAGAGTGGACATCCTTGTCTCGTTCCTGATCTTAGAGGAAATGCTTTCAGTTTTTCACCATTGAGAATGATGTTTGCTGTGGGTTTGTGGTATATGGCCTTTATTATGTTGAGGTAGGTTCCCTCTATGCCCACTTTCTGGAGAGTTTTTATCATAAATGGGTGTTGAATTTTGTCAAAAGCTTTTTCTGCATCTATTGAGATGATCATATGGTTTTTCGTCTTCAAGTTGTTAATATGGTATATCACGTTGATTGATTTGCGTACATTGAAGAATCCTCCATCCCTGGAAGAAATCCCACTTGATCATGGTGAATGATCCTTTTAATGTGTTGTTGGATTATGTTTCCTAGTATTTTGTTGAGGATTTTTGCATCTATATTCATCAGTGATATTGGTCTGTAATTTTCTTTTTTTGTAGTATCTTTGTCTGGTTTTGGTATAAGGGTGATGGTGGCCTTGTAGAATGAGTTTGGGAGTGTTCTTTCCTCTGCAATTTTTGGGAAGAGTTTGAGAAGGATGGGTGTTAGCCCTTCTCTAAATGTTTGATAGAATTCATCTGTGAAGCCACCTGGTCCTGGACTTTTGTTTATTGTAAGTTTTTTTAAATCACAGTTTCAATTTCATTACTTGTGATAGGTCTGTTTATATTTTCTATTTCTTCCTGGTACAGCCTTGGAAGGTTACACCTTTCTAAGAATTTGTCCATTTCTTCCAGGTTGTCCATTTTATTGGTATAGAGTTGCTTGTAGTAGTCTCTTATGATGCTTTGTATTTCTGTGGTGTCCACTGTAACTTCTCCTTTTTTTTTTTTTTTTTTTTTTTGTGGTACGCGAGCCTCTCACTGTTGTGGCCTCTCCCGTTGTGGAGCACAGGCTCCGGACGCGCAGGCTCAGCGGCCATGGCTCACGGGCCCAGCCGCTCTGCGGCATGTGGGATCTTCCCGGACCAGGGCACGAACCCGTGTCCCCTGCATCGGCAG
Organism: Grampus griseus; assembly: GCF_964374135.1. Taxonomy (NCBI): domain Eukaryota; kingdom Metazoa; phylum Chordata; class Mammalia; order Artiodactyla; family Delphinidae; genus Grampus; species Grampus griseus. Next base: position 11,024,543 of record NC_139014.1, on the reverse strand, counting down.
GCGGACTCTCAACCACTGCGCCACCAGGGGAGCCCCACTTCTCCTTTTTCATTTCTAATTTTATTGATTTGAGTCCTCTCCCTCTTTTTCTTGATGAGTCTGGCTAAAGGGTTATCTATTTTGTTTATCTTCTCAAAGAACCAGCTTTTAGTTTTATTGATCTTTGCTATTGTTTTCTTTGTTTCTATTTCATTTATTTCTGCTCTGATCTTTATGATTTCTTTCCTTCTACTAATTTTGGGTTTTGTTTGTTCTTCTTTCTCTAGTGCCTTTAGGTGTAAGGTTACATTGTTTATTTGAGATTTTTCTTGTTTCTTGAGGTAGGGTCATATTGCTATAAACTCTCTTAGAACTGCTTTTGCCGCACCCCATGGGTTTTGGATCGTTGTGTTTTCGTTGTAATTTGTCTCTAGACATTTTTGGATTTCCTCTTTGATTTCTTCAGTGATCTCTTGGTTATTTAGTAACACATTGTTTAGCCTCCATGTGTTTGTGTTTTTTTATGTTTCTTTCCCTGTAATTGCTTTCTAATCTCATAGCACTGTGCTCAGAGAAGATGCTTGATATAATTTCAATTTTCTTAAATTTACTGAGGCTTGATTTGTGACCCAAGATGTGATCTATCCTGGAGAATGTTCCGTGTGCACTTGAGAAGAAAGCGTAATATAGGACATTATAGGATGGAATGTCCTATAAATGTCAATTAAATCTATCTGGTCTATTGTATCATTTAAAGCTTGTGTTTCATTAATTTTCTGTCTGGATGAACTGTCCATTGGTGTAAGTGAGGTGTTAAAAGTCCCCCACTATTATTGTGTTACTGTCGATTTCCTCTTTTATAGCTGTTAGCAGTTGCCTTATGTATTGAGGTGCTCCAATGTTGCGTGCATATATATTTATAATTGTTATATCTTCTTCTTGGATTGATCCCTTGATCATTATGTAGTGTCCTTCCTTGTCTCTTGGAACATTGTTTATTTTAAAGTCTATTTTATCTTATATGAGTATTGCTACTCCAGCTTTCTTTTGATTTCCATTTGCATGGAATATCTTTTTCCATCCCCTTACTTTCAGTCTGTATGTGTCCCTAGGTCTGAAGTGGGTCTCTTGTAGGCAGTATATATATGGGTCTTGTTTTCGTATCCATTCAGTGAGCCTGTATCTTTTGGTTGAAGCATTTAATCCATTCACGTTTAAGGTAATTATCGATATGTATGTTCCTATTATCATTTTCTTAATTGTTACTGGTTTGTTTTTGTAGGTCCTTTCCTTCTCTTGTGTTTCCCACTTAGAGAAGTTCCTTTAGCATTTGCTGTAGAGCTGGTTTGGTAGTGCTGAATTCTCTTAGCTTTTGCTTGTGTGTAAAACTTTTGATTTCTCTGTCGAATATGAATAAGATCCTTGCTGGGTAGAGTAATCTTGGTTGTAGGTTCTTCCCTTTCATCACTTTAAATATATCGTGCCACTCCCTTCTGGCTTGTAGAGTTTCTGCTGAGATACCAGCTGTTAACCTTATGGGAGTTCCCTTGTATGTTGTCATTTTTCCCTTGTTGCTTTCAATAATTTTTCTTTGTCATTAATTTTTGTTAATTTGATTACTATGTGTCTCAGCATGTTTCTCCTTGGGTTTATCCTGCCTGGGACTCTCTGCGCTTCCTGGACTTGGGTGGCTATTTCATTTCCCATGTTAGGGAACTTTTCGACTATAATCTCTTCAAATATTTTCTCGGGTCCTTTCTCTCTCTCTTCTCCTTCTGGGACCCCTATAATGTGAATGTTGGTGCATTTAATGTTGTCCCAGAGGTCTCTTAGGCTGTCTTCATTTCTTTGCATTCTTCTTTCTTTATCCTGTTCCACGGCAATGAATTCCACCATTCTGTCTTCCAGGTCACTTATCCGTTCTTCTGCCTCAGTTATTCTGCTATTGATTCCTTCTAGTATATTTTTCATTTCAGCTATTGTATTGTTCATCTCTGTTTGTTCTTTAATTCTTCTAGGTGTTTGTTCTTTAATTCTTCTAGGTCTTTGTTAAACATTTCTTGCATCTTCCCCATCTTTGCCTCCATTCTTTTTCCGAAGTCCTGGATCATCTTCACTATCATTATTCTGAATTCTTTTTTTGGAAGGTTGCCTATCTCCACTTCATTTAGTTGTTTTTCTGGGGTTTTATCTTGTTCCTTCATCTGGTACAAAGTCCTCTGCCTTTTCATTTTGTCTATCTTCCTGTGAATGTGGTTTTCCTTCCACAGGCTGCAGAATTGTAGCTCTTCTTGCTTCTGCTGTCTGCCCTCTGGTGGATGAGGCTATCTAAGAGGCTTGTGCAAGCTTCCTGATGAGAGGGACTGGTGGTGGGTAGAGCTGGCTGTTGCTCTGGTGGGCAGTGCTCAGTAAAACTTTAATCCACTCGTCTGCTGATGGGCGGGGCTGAGTTCCCTCCCTGTGGGTTGTTTGGCCTGAGGTGACCCAGCACTGGAGCCTACCGGGCTCTTTGGTGGGGCTAATGGCGGACTCTGGGAGGGCTCATGCCAAGGAGTACTTCCCAGAACTTCTGCTGCCAGTGTCCCACGGCGAGCCACAGCCACCCCCTGCCTCTGCAGGAGACCCTCCAACACTAGCAGGTAGGTCCGGTTCAGTCTCCTATGGGGTCACTGCTCCTTCCCCTGGGTCCCGATGCACACACTACTTTGTGTGTGCCCTCCAAGAGTGGAGTCTCTGTTTCCCCCAGTCCTGTCAAAGTCCTGCAATCAAATCCCACTAGCCTTCAAAGTCTGATTCTCTAGGAATTTCTCCTCCCGTTGCCGGACCCCAGGTTGGGAAGCCTGACGTGGGGCTCAGAACCTTCACTCCAGTGGGTGGATTTCTGTGGTATAAGTGTTCTCCAGTTTGTGAGTCAACCACCCAGCAGTTATGGGATTTGATTTTATTGTGATTGCACCCCTCCTACCATCTCATTGTGGTTTCCCCTTTGTCTTTGGATGTGGGATATCTTTTTTGGTGAGTTCCAGTGTCTTCCTGTCGATGACTGTTCAGCAGTTAGTTGTGATTCCGGTGCTCTCGCAAGAGGGAGTGAGAAGCCAATAACATCTTAATGTTATTACAACATAGTCTCAACCCCGTGGATCCTTGAAGGGGTCTCAGGAACCCCCAGTGGTCCACAGACCACACTTTAACAGCTGTAGGAAACTTTTCAACAGTGTCTCTAATTTCAATCAGAAAGCATTTTTTTCAAAGGAAGAGGTTAGACTACTGGATAGGTAGAATACTTAAGTCTTTTATCTAATTCTCCTCCAAACTGTGACTAATTCTTCCACTCTATGTTCTGGATTCCAGACCGTTCCACTTTCTCAGACACTAAACTCCATGCTCTAGGATATTCAGCCTCTCCCTTTTAACCAGAGCATTCCCATGGGCTTCTTTAAACTCAAAGTTATACATATATACTTGGCTTAAGGCAGATAGCATCACAAGGCTTTCAACAAAACAGCAGCAGTCCTGCCCCTCTGTAAGGCCAACTGGCCTGAGGCAGGGGAACACAATCAGATTCACAGGTTGCATCAGAACAAAATTCTCCGGACCACCCAGTTCCAGAAACTGCCCTGGAGACATTCCAGACCACCCAGTTCCAGGAACTGACCTGGGGATTTTGAAACCAGCCCAGCCTTCCCGCCTTTCCAGGGGCGGGATTAACGGTCCCCCAGGATACCCGAAAAGACCACCAAATAAGGAATACCCTGCGCCCTCCCAGATTCACCACACCCCTTTCCCTTCTTCCCCTATAAAATCTTGCCCAACCCTCGCCCGGGCGCGACTTCTCCGGCCCCCTTTCTCTCGGACCAGTGAACCTCGCCTGGGAGCGCTCCCTAATAAAGCTCACTTGAAGTTTTCCTCTGTTTCGTGGTGCCGTTTGTTAAGATCCAACCTTACACCCCTCCATCCACATCCCAAGCCTCACTTCTCAGAGGACAGAACTGTCCTCTCTTCAGCCACCATCCCACTCCCCCATTCCCTATTCTCCCAACATAACCACATCACATTTTTATTAAATTAATAGTCAGTGTTTTACATTAGTAATGCCTATGGAAATATTATTCAATGCTGAGCCAAGTAGTGTATGAAAATGACATCTTTCTTGAATTGTTTTTCAGTCTCCTTGTTTTCCATGTATTAATACTAACTCTGCCCCAACTCTCCCTCTCAATATACTATCCCTCTCAAATACTATCTTCCACAAAGTATATCAGCTCATCTCTCCTCTCCTCCTGGCCACCGCTGAACAATCCCGCCCTGGTAGAGAATTCGAGATTCCTCTTTGTAGAAATGGAATGACTCCCAAGAAAGGAGCCTAAAGGGACTGGGGGACAATAACAAAAGGTCTAATGTTAGTGTCATCAGAGTCTCAGAAAGAGAAAAGTAAGTGGAGAGCTCAAAAAGTAGTTTAAGATATAATGCCTGTTAACTTCCCCAATTTGGTCAGCGATGTAAACTAACAGATTCCAGAAGCTCAGTGAACCACAAACAGGATTAACCCAAGGACACCCTGACACATCATAATCCAATGTTAAAAAACAAAAGACAGGGAATTCCCTGGCAGTCCAGTAGTAAGGACTCTCACTGCCCGGGTCTGGGTTCGATCCCTGGTCAGGGAACTAAGATCCCACAAGCCGCATGGCACCACAAAAAAAAAAAAAAAAGAAAGAAAGACAAAGAAAAATCCATAGAGAAAAATCAGATCACAAACACAGAATCAGGAATGGGAAAAGCTCTGGATTTCCCAACAGCATTATAAGCTGGACAAAATAGAGCAATGCCTTCAAATCCTCTGTGAAAATAATTTCAACCTGATATTCAAGTCTGAGGGTAAAATACAGGTCTTTTCAGACATGTAAACACAAAACCTGTATCTCATGTTCCTCTTCTTGGGAAACAGGCCACAAAAGAAGGCAACAAAGGATCCAGGAAATGAGAGAGACAGTGAGAAACAGACAGAGAGAAACAGAAAAAGAAAAAACACAAGTCACCCATGTACCAGATCCAGAGACCAAGGAGCCCAACAGGAGCTAGAGGAATGTTTTTTTAAAAAGTAACAGATTATCTGAGCACTGGAAAAAATATTGATAGCATTTGACAGATGTACTGGAATATATGTAAAAAAATAAAATAAACTCATAAGTTCACAGAAAATTTAGCAAATTTGTAACTACAGGGGAAAAGGTTATATATACATGTATAGACAAGAAAGGACTCAATCAGAGTAGCCCCTCAGGGAAGGGTGGGAGCAGGACAGAGCTCTTTCTTAATCTACCTTTTAGTACTATTTGAATTTTAAGATATGCATATGTTACCTTGATAAAAATAAAATAACACAAAAATGAATTATAAAATTAAGTAACAGGACTTTGGAGTTGGAAGGGGCCTTTACCATGGACATGTCAAAGTCATCAAGGACTCTTCACAGAGATGCCAGGCCCCACCCTGGAAAGTCTAATTCAATAGCTTCAGAAGAGGCCAGTGACCTGATGAGCAGCTCTGGCTGAGGGAAACCTGGTGAAAATTGGGTTGTAACTAACTTATCTGGAAGAATTATGGTAAACTTGTTTTAATCCATAACTAAAGAAATTAGATGTTAATCTTTAGCTCTCTCTGATATGGCAGGAACAGAGTGTTAAGGTCTCAAAAGAATTATAATGACAGCAATCAACGCTGCTCTAATCTGAATCACAAGACTGGCAAGAGACAGGAATGAATTGGGATCTGAAAAGTTAAAATTAAGGGCCACCTAAGTGCATAGGGAAGGGAAACAGAGCAAAGGGAACCAAAGCAAAGGGAAGCAGAAAACAGCTTCAACAAACTGAAGCCGTCAAATAGCTGGTCATGTCCTGTGAATGATGACCAACAGAGTAAATGTCAGAGCTGGTCTGAACACGTCTAATTCATGCATCCACACTTCCATGCAGTGCCCTTGTGGTCAGCACTCTGGCCATAGGCAACCTATGGCTAAGAGAACAGAAGTGGTTTTCTCTGTAAAAAGATAAAGGCCTGCCCAGGAATCACATTGATCAGTGGCAGCTCTTAGGCACATCCTCTAAAGAACCACGACAAAGGCAAAGGGAGGGAGGGAGTTCCAAAGGCCCAGAGTGCAGGGAGGACGAAAACTACACCTCCTCCTCGGACTTCACCCTCTGGAAAGCCCAGGCCCCCACCTGCCCCTTCCTCCCCGCATTGTTCCCAGCAAGGGCATGTGGAAAGCATGTGGGAGCTGGAGAGAGGCACACCACACTTCTCTGTGCACCTCACCGACGGCCCAACAGACACTGGAGCCTCATCAGTAGTGGTGGCCGACAGCAGCACCCACTCTTCTTCCCCTGGTCTCGGATCAAAATACCACCACCCAAGGGAGGAGCAGGGGCAGCTACCAACCATCAGGCTGTGATCAACTAAGTGAGGCTGTCACATCTGACCCACTGGGAATCCCTGCGGTCAGTTAGTTTTATGGTTTCCTCCCAAGAATATGACAGTGAGTGGGAGAGGGGAGGTGAAGAGAGGGAAAGAATGAGGATGACTAAAATGGTGCATTTAATACTACATTTACTAAAATAAACAACTAAATAACTTAAGTAAACTAAAATTAAATTCCTGGGTGGATACTGCTGACAATGTTATCAATCTGATGTAGGGTGAAGTGGACAGAATGTAAATTTAAAATTGTAGTTCTGTCTTAATAAAACACTTCTCTTCTAATGCCTTCACGGGTTTCTACTTAATGAATGAAGTGAATTAGTGAGTGAGTGAGTGGGTGGGTGGGTGGATAGATGGATGGAAAGAAAAGTAGATGGCAATTGGCATTTGTATAAAATTTTAGCTCTTGATAAATCTCCCTGCCTGCAAGCTTTTCAGCATAACCCTCTGTATTTCATAACGCTTAGAACTTCACAACGACATGGACTTAGTCCAACCCACCTCATAACAAAGAAGAGAAAGCTGAAGCTTAAAGCGGTCAAATGACTTAGTCCAAGGTCACAAAGGTTCCTGGTGGTGCTGGCATTCAGCCAGCCTAAAAAGTGAAGCCTTTTTTACCTCCCCATCTTCTTCACATTTATACAACCCGACTACCATGTCCTATCCAATTTTCCTTCAAAAGACCCTGTGTCCCATCACCGCAACTACGTTGGTCACTACGTGATGGTCACTACAACCATCAGCTACGACTGTATCGGTCCAACCAGCAGCACCTCGTGTTGACACTACTGAGACTCCCTGCTCCCAGCCAGCTCCTGAAGACGCTGCAGGGAGCAGAGGGCAGAGGCCAGGGAGCGCAGTAGGGCTCACTGCCCTATCTCCTCAACCCACTGACCTGTCTTCTCTCAACAGACCAGCAGAGTGCATCCTTCTAAAATAATACTTCTATGATGTCACTCCCCCAAAAGGCCTATAGTGCCTCCTGAATGCTCCCATTTAGATAACATGCAAAATCAGCGGAGATAACAGGTGCTGTCAATACAGTGGAGCCCCGGGCCTGGGTGACTAGAAGGTGACAAGAGAGAAGATGGGCTTCCAGGCCGCTGATAATATTGTTTCTTGATCTGGGTCTGATCAGTTTGGGAAAAGTTATCAACTACATATTTGAATCAGTGCATCTTCCTGAACGTATGCTATCCTTCAGTACAAATTGAAATTTTAGAAACATGTAGAGCTCACTGCTCAAGGAACGTTTGTACTTCTTTGTAGATTGTATTTAGTGGACATTTCCTAAGTATTTGTTCATCGACTTATTAATTGAGCACTGCCTCCCAGATCAAGTGCAAATTTCTTTATATGTCTTTCAAGGACTCTGCCACTAATCAGTTGTGTAACTAATTTTTGCTTGAGAAAGTACATAATGGCAAAAAGGCCACTGAAATCAGAAACGGTTTTTAATGGCTCTGTATTCTATTAGCCATAATATCATCTACATACATTTTATAAGTAGTAGCACACAGAGTGACAGGCATTTCATCTCACTGAGCTCAAGGACAGAGCTGGGAGCCCCTCAGCTGTATGCACCGTGGCAGTAATGCTCTGGCTAATGGCCCAACCCCGATCCTCCCAGTACCTGAGGGTCCTAGGAAGGGAGCCAGAATCCTGCAGGAGCCTTCTCTACAATTAAGCCCCATCCTAACCACTCAACCTCCCTCCCCAAATATCCACAAGTAGACCAGGTCCCTGTTGTCTTTTGCTGTGTTGTATACAAACACCAAGAGCTGGATGTGTTCTCAAAAGAGCTGAGGGGGTGGTTGGGACGCCCTGTTTTAAGTATGGGCCTCGCTGTTTACACAAAAGTCACTTTGCACACTAGAGAGGAAGGGAGGCTCCGAGCAGTTACACAGTCCTCCTTCGGGGGAAACCCAGACACTACTACAAGAGGCTGGTGTCACCGAACAGAGAAAACAGGGTTTAAACCAGGAGCCCCTTAGAGCAAGGGTCCCAGGTGCAGGCATGGGGCGTGCCCCAGCATCCAGCAGCAGGGCCCGGGCGAGCCCAGCAAGCACTCCCAGGGCTCGGTCCCCACTGCCAGGCTCCTTCTCTTCCCGGGGTCCTTCACTCTCACCTCCCGTGCAGCCCCCCCAACCCGTGTGGCCCATTCCAACTCCCCCACATCTGCTGAGCTCGAGGGGTCTGTCTCCCTTGCTCTCGTCTTGTCTCCAGCGAAATCCCAAGGATCACGACCTACATTTCTTCTGTGTATACCTCTACACTTAACACGTAGATCTCTACTTAACAAACATCTGTTGACCAACTCGACTATCTCTCAAGCCCAAGTCTGATGTAAGAATCAGATGACAGTCTGTGAAAGTGTCTGTAAAACCAAGAGCGACACGCAAAGGCCTACCACCACTATTTTTAGCTCATCAACACAGGTCTCTTAATGCCCACTTGTGTGGAGGGAAGAAGAAAATGCTTTTCTCTAAGGAATAAGGGAAACAAAGCAAAGTGCCTCCCAAATATTTCCTTAGGATAACCAAATTCCCAAGCATCCGACAAACCCATAGCCTTCTTACCTGTAATACACGGCTACCATTAGCTAGACATAAAAGACATCAAGGCTAAATTATACTCCCTCCTGTTCAGCACTCAGCTCATCTACACTGTTTTAAAACACAGATTCCTCCAGCAGGTATAGGAGCACCGTTCTTTAGCGGGATTGTTTTTACTTTAATGTGGGGCCATAAAACAAAACAGCTTCCCCCCTGCTTCCCTGAGTGTCACCTCCAAGAAATAAAACAGCATCTTATTATCTACAGGAACAGAGGGGTGGGGCGGGGTGGGGCGGGGAGAGGCGTTTAGCTCCCGGACCACTCCTACGGCCTCACGTCTGCATACACACTCCTGCCGGGCTACTCAGGGCCTGTGCGCCTTTCCTCCTCCCTCAGCCGGAGCTCGGAAGCCGGGCCTTGGCTGTGCAACAGTCCAGCAGGGAGGGCAGGCCATCACTGCAGAGTACTGTGGTACAACCTCTACTCGCTTGTTCTGGCACCACACGAAAACCTAAAGGGCCGCTTCAGGGACTCTTACATCCTCTGAGCCTCTGGAAGTAGGATTCTCCCCAACGTGTATGGAGACTGTGCACACACAGGTACACAAAAAGGGACTGGAAAGTAAGAATCTGTCTATTTCTCAAGCTCCCAGACCCCTTGTCCCTGAGATCAGGGCAGTTTCAACCAGCACAGTCTCACCAGTTTGATGTGTGTCTGCAGCCATAAAGCAATCAACTCGTAATCCCTACCCAGCCCTGTGCACAGAAGCACAGGGTTCTTTCCCCTCTCTTTTGGGGCGAGCACACAGAACGGAGCAGAGGTAGCACAGACGCAGGAAGAGCTCAAGCTCCCACCCTGCACCTTGGCCTGCTGGGTGGGGTGGGGAGGCGGGTGCAGGCCCGTGGGGGCTGCTCCTGGCTGAGGGCAGTCCCCATGCTAAGCCCAGTTCACGCTCCAGTTAATCGCCCTCCAGCCAAAAGATGGGCGCCATCATCAGCTCCATTTTGCAGATGAGGAAACTAAGGCCCCAAATGGTTAAGGAACTCACTGAGTGAAACAGCTGGAATGAATAAGCTGGGGTCCTGACGAGTGCAAAACCTTTTGAATTCTGCTGACAGAGCACAAAATGCTAAGACCACATATAAAACATCGATTGGTTGCCTTCTAAACAGAAACAGCTTTTTAGGTTATATGAGGGCACCAACCCCTGCAGGGGGTCTTCCTAGGGACTCCTTCCCCACCCATGACATACTCCAGGTATTCCCATCCTGAAAATGGCAGAACCAACCCGTCATCAAGCCTGGGTCTCCTTGCCTCGCCAGCCAAGCCTTCACTGTACCTCTCCCCTTTGCCTTCCAGGCTCCCAGCATCTCTCACTCAACTGCAGCCACAGCTTGTGACAATGCCAACCTGAAACTCTCATCCAGTGGCACCTGGCCCTCCTCCTACCTCTGCCCACCCAGAGGGGTCTCTGTCACAGGCGGCACCCCTCCCCACTCACTCATGGCCTGGCTCTGCTCCTCTCCCTCTAGTCACTGCACATTCTCAGCAGGTGACATCCCCCAAATCCCTTTCTCCAACCAGAGAGGTCTTTCCAGCTGTCTGCTGGAAGGTGGCTCTACTCTGAGCATTCCAGAAGCACCTTACCTTACACAAAATGTAATCCCATTATCTCCCCAGCCCAGCTGGCCCCCAACTCTCCATCTTGGTTACTGATAATATCATCATCCCTTGAGCTAGCCAAGCCTGAAACCTAAAGCACTTGTTGAAAATGCTGAAATCCCTTCTTGAACAATCCTAAAGCCATTGGTGGGAGAGGCAGGTCTGGGCAAGGTTGGTACCTGCTCTAGGATGAGGGTAACTGTGGTGGCCCAGAATGAGCTGTCAAGTCCAATCAGGGGCTCAGAGCCTGTACGGGGGAAGGAAAGAAGGTATGTCCATGGAGTGGTGACCCATATGGGGTATCGGAGCCCAGGCAATGAGGAGCACGGACACCTGTGGGGGAAGAAGCTGGGTATAAAATAAAGGAGTATGATGACAGGGATGAGAAGTTGGTTCACAGAGGAGGATTCATCAAATTAGTAAATATATTAAGGATGAAGGATACCAAGGTTCTCACTGTCAGAGGAAGAGTTATAAATACGGAAAATTCCTATTGGTTTGGAATGGGAGGCACTAATGTAATGCATGTTTTTTATTTGTATAGATAATACTGAAATATAGATATGAATGTGTGTCCACACAGAAACACACACATATATTATGCACATGTGTGCATGTGTGCATTCCCTTGCTCCGTCCAATGAGAGAGGCAATGGGAGAAACAACACAGTACACAGCTCCAATAAGAACACCTAGAACCCAGATCTCGGTTTTCAAATTCTACTTGCCACTAAAAGGAACTGGGCTCCTTGGAGAAATGGCTGATCCCAGGAATGGAGCAGGGAAAGACAAGATGAGATAGAAAGTACAGATGTAACTCTAAGGACGATGGAAGCAAGACAAAAGGCCATATAAGCCAGTGGGAATGGGTTCCCACTAGCTAAATGGGAAACAAGTGGAGTATCAAGATAAATGATGGTAATATTGGACTATAATCCACTGATTATAATATAAAATAGGAATAAAAATATATAAAATATAAAAAAGGAAACCATGACTTCAAATTGAATAAACTGAAAGTGTGATGAGGAAAGAAATATTAATGCAGCCAAAGCACCTCTTCCCTCAAAATACTTATTAACTACAAAAGGGAAGGGGGCGGATTTCACAGCTGAAGTTCAGGTACCACACCAACTTAATCAAGTGATAAAAGAGTTACATAACCAGCAATGGGATAAATCAAAGTCATGTGCCACCTGACAGGACACCACAGAGGAAGGCGGATCTCTTCCATGACACTCTTGCCAAAGAGGCATAAACAAAATTTAATCCCGAGGAAACATCAGCGGTTGTTCTGCTAAACAGAGCACTGGTGATCTTCTGAATGTCAAGGTCATGAAGGTTAAGGAAAGACTGAGGCCTGCTGCAGCCTGAATGAGACTAAATTAAGGGCAATGGGTGATACAGCGAAGGGTCCTTGTGCCATAAAGGACCTTATGGGGACACCTGGCAAACTTGAATGCAGCCTGAGGCTAACCCAGTAGCAGGGCATCCATGTTAATCCCCTGTCTGTGAAGACCGAGTTGTCATTATGAAAGAGAAACTCTTGTTTGTAGGAATCACACACTAAAGGATTCCAAGGTGATGGAGCATCATTTCAGCAGCTTACTTTCAAATGAATCAGGAAAAACACTGCTTAGTGCTCTACTTGCAACTTTTGAAAATGTTTTTTCAAAATAAAAATTAAAATACAGGCTGCTAGACACCATTACAAATTTGCTGAATCAAATCTCTAAGAGTTTTTTTTTTCTTATCCCATATTGTTAAAATCACCAACATAAGGACCCACTTTTTAATAAAAGCCAAGCGAAATTTTTTCAACTTAAAAAAGGCAACGTGGGGACTTCCCTGGTGGCGCAGTGGATAAGAATCCGCCTGCCAACGCAGGGGACACGGGTTTGATCCCTGGTCCGGGACGATCCCACATGCCGTGGAGCAACTAAGCCTGTATGCCACAACCACTGAGCCCGCGGGCCACAACTACTGAAGCCTGCACACCTGGAGCCCATGCTCCGCAACAAGAGAAGCCACTGCAAGGAGAAGCCCGCGCACCGCAACGAAGAGTGACCCCCACTCACCACAATTAGAAAAAGCCCGCGCAGCAACAAAGATGCAATGCAGCCATAAATAAACAAACAAACAAATAAATAAATAAAATTAAATCTAAAAAAAGGCAATGTGCCCTTTTGAATTCAAAATCCATCGAAATTATTACAAAGTAGATTGCACACGTGAATTGCAAAATTTTTTTAAGAACACAATATTAAAAAATCTATTCGTTTGCTGGATTTCACACCAAGAAGGAAGTAAGGAATTCTTTGCGTTTTCATTAACATTGTCCCATAAATACTGATCAAAGAGACTGGGTGAGATGTGAGGGAGGGTTCTTTGATTTCTATTTGGGGACAGGAGGGTAGGATGCAAAGGACCCCTAGAGAATCTAATAAAAACCAAGGGCCCTCAGCCCGGAAGGTGCAATGCTATACTCAGACACCACCGCTCACACAATCCCAGCGGGCTCACGCATCCCTAGGAGTACACACCAGGATCCAGGTTGAGAAGCCCTGTGTTAAAAATCCTAACAGAAGAGTAGATAAAGAGGGAGGAAATAGAAAACAATTGATTAAATTCAGCTTTGACAAGGGATAAATGAAGTGGAAACAGTCAGTGGTGGCTAATAAGAAGTCAATTTCAATCGGCACAGTCACCAGGGGATGGCAGAGAGCCAAGAAAGCATCTAAGGAAACTGACCACAGAAAACAGCTACTGACACCGGGCTTGGGGAACAAGGGGCCTATGCTTCAGGCAGGAGGCTGTGAAACAAAGGCTGTCATCCTAAGACACCCCCAAAGAGTAGCGAGACAGGTAAGTGGGAAAAGTAACTTTTTTTTCCAATTCAGATTATAATAAGTTTGTAATTTTTACTATTTAAAGTAGATAAAGGGAATTTCTGCTTTTGCTTAGAATAGAAAAAGCTGGGGGTGGGGGGGTTGCCCTGATCCTACCAACAAGAGAAAGCTGAATAATCAGTGACGGAAACAAAGGAAAATTCATACTGTGATGGCTTCATTGGTAAATTACACTAAAATTTAGAGAAGAAATAATACCCAAATCAATACAAACTCTTCCATAAAAAAGAAAAGATGGGAATACTTCTCAACTCATTTAATGAGACCAAGCATTATTTTGGTACCAAAACCAAACAAATATGTTAGAAGATGAGAAAACTATAGACCAATATCCTTCATAAACAGAGATGCAAAATTCCTTAACAGACTATTAGCAGTCAAATCCAGGAACATATGAAAAAGATAATACAAGTGAGGTTTATGCCAGAAATTCAAGGTTGGCTCAACAACCAAAAAATCAATCCATATAATTCACCACATCAACAGACTAAAGGAGAAAAGCCAGGTGATTATCTCAACATGTTGAGAAAGCATTTTATAAGATGCAACATTGATTCTTGACAGAAACTCTCAGCAAACTAAAAATAGAAGTGAACTTCTTACCTTAGAAAAGGCATCAGAAAAAAACTTTGGCTAATGCCCTATTTAGTGGTGGGAGCCTAATGCATTCTCCCTAAGACCAGAAACAAGTGAAGGTTGTGCACACTCACCATTTCTAGTCAGCACTGTGCTAAGATGCTCCGAGGAGGATGACGACAAAGAACAGCCTCGCCTCCTCCTGGAAAGAGCTAGGTGGGACTCCTCACTGTGCACTGTGCATGCAGGCATCAGTCATTCAGGTTTAAGTGTATATAACTTGTACTGGGCTTCCCTGGTGGCGCGGTGGTTGAGAATCTGTCTGCCAATGCAGGGGACACGGGTTCGAGCCCTGGTCTGGGAAGATCCCACATGCCACGGAGCACCTAGGCCCGTGAGACACAACTACTGAGCCTGCGCGTCTGGAGCTTGTCCTCTGCAACAAGAGAGGCTGCGACAGTGAGAGGCCTGCGCACTGCGATGAAGAGTGGCCCCCGCTCACCGCAACTAGAGAAAGCCCACGCACAGAAACGAAGACCCAACACAGCAATCAATCAATCAATCAATAAATAAAGCTTGTACTACATGCCAGATGCAGGACAAATTTAAAGGAGAAAATTATATAATCCAATAGTCATTATCTTATCAATTTTTCTTGAGACACTTTCTCCACTGCAAATCATAAGTGAATGTATCTAAAATAGCCTAAAGGTTATATAACTGCAAAATGAAATAAAATCTTCAGATTTACACAAACCAATCACAGGCCTGCACTGGACCAGGACAGTGGAGGCAAGTCCTGCCAAGCCCAGAACGCCACGCAGTGACCCCTGCAACAGGCTGTAAGAGAGGGACCCACGCTTACCAATCCAGCATTCCAAACGTGCACAAGGAGTAGTCTTCACCACATCTGGAGGGTCCACACCAACATTCAGGCACAAAACTAAGGCAACGCTGACGGTCTTCATCTAGAAACACAACAGAAAAAACAAATAATTCAATATGAAATTCACTGATGAGTTTTCCAGTTGTTAAAATGTTCCCAGACATACGGAGCCCTCTGCTTCTACAGCCGGTCTTCAGTCGCCTGTTACCTGTGCCACCCCAGGGGTATTTCACAAGTAAGACAGGGTTTCAGAGTCAAGTAAGCAGATGGGGAAGAGTACATGGCAGGAGAGGCTTTTCTCAGGCTTCCTTATGATATACTTCCAGAAACAGAATTATTTGATCAAAAGATATAAACATGTTAAGACACTCTATACATTCTGCCAAATTACTTCGCAAAAACTCCGCACAAATTTACATTCTGACCAGTTCATCGCTATTCTCATTATTTAAAATTGTTAATAATTTGATGAGAGAGAAATTGTCATACTGATTTAGTTTGCATTCTTTAGTATTAATAAGGCTGAATATTTTTTTCAAATATTTGTATCCTTTGTGGATTTTCTACTCATGTTTATACTACCATTTATTTACTAATATTAGTGATCTTTTGTAATTGGTTTTCATGTACTCTTTACATATTAAAGATGGCATCCACATAATTTATTGTAAATATTTCCCTAGTCTAGTGTTTGCCATTGGATTCCTTCCTGATTCTCGACATACCGAAGCCCTGGACCCATCAGCTGATACATCTTCCTCCACACCTGCTCCTGCTCCAACTCCGACTTCCCAGTGTTAGGAAACGTCAGCCCCACCTATCCAGCTGCTCAAGCCAGAAATCTGGAACTCATCCTTCATTAGTTCACTTGTTCAACAGATATTTACTAAGCACCTACCAGGTGCCAACCGCTATTTTTACAAAATGAAGATACAGTAGTAAATCAAAGAAATAAAATCCCTGGGACTTCCCTCGTGGTCCAGGGGTTAAGACGCCGTGTTCCCAACGCAGGGGGCACGAGTTCGACCCCTACTCAGGGAACTAAGATCTCGTATGCTGCACAGCACGGCCAAATAAATAAATAAATAAAAGAAAAATCCCTGCAAGGAGGGGCAAGATATCATTTCAAATAGGGTGGCCGCTAGGAAGACCACCTGAGCCTCTGCTCCCTCCACCAGGCTCCCGAGCGCCAGTGCCCACTGTGACTCCCCGTCCATCTCTTTTGTCCTGCTCCTGAATGTCTCTGAGTTTGTCCACTTCACTATCTGCCAGCTCTAAGCCACCATCACGTCCAACCTGTGCTCCACCATTTTCCTAGGACCCCTTCCCCTGCCTCCCCCAGTCCAGGCTTTCAAACACATTGGCACACTGCCCTGTTTTCAATCAGTTCCCAAAACCTTCAAGATTCACTGTGAACTGCTCCACATGCTATTCAAGCCTCATAAGCTCCAGATCCTGCCAAGCTCTTCACTCACATCAAGTCTCACCCTTGGTCTGCCAGCATGACCTCTGGGTCTTCAAACACAGCCCCTCAGGGCTCCTTGCACGGCCTCACCAGCTCCGGGTCTCTCGGGTTCAGACCTCCACTCCTCGGGAAGGCCTTCCCAGACCCTGTCAGGGCAGAGACACCTGCTCAACACCACCCCAGCATCCATGTCTTCCTCTTGGTGGAGCCAGGCCCATTCACGCTCCTCTGTGCACCTGCAGCTCCTCCAAGGTCAGAGTTGACATGCAGGAGCAGACACCTGGCCCAGGCCTAGCTCAGTGACCATCTGCTGAGTGGGTGAATACAGGGATTTTCCTCTAATGTTTTCACTTGTTTCACATTTCACCCTCCCCTTTTTTTTATTTTTTGGCGGTACGCGGGCCTCTCACTGTTGCGGCCTCTCCCGTTGCGCAGCACAGGCTCCGGATGCGCAGGCTCAGCGGCCATGGCTCACGGGCCCAGCCGCTCTGCGGCACGTGGGATCCTCCCGGACCGGGGCACGAATCCGTGTCCCCTGCATCGGCAGGCAGACCCTCAACCACTGCACCACCAAGGAAGCCCACGCTTCACCCTTTTAATCCAGCTGGATATTATTTTGGTATATGGTACCAGGTGAGGATTAATTTTGTCTCAAAAAACTACCCAATGGTGCCAATTCCCCCTGTTAAATAATCTCCCCAAACTCACAGGTTTGTAGTGACTCCTCTAGCATATATTCCCACATAGACCAAATTCTATTTCTGGGTCACATACTTCACTGATTTAACTAATTTATCTTCACAACATTTCACAATGCTTGGGAGAGCCTGGTTTTCTTCTTCACAATTTTTTTTAAACTTTTACTTGGCTACATGTATATTCACCTATTTTTTCCAAATTAATTGTTATTCAATTTCTTAATCCCATGGAGATTTTGATTAAAGTTGTTTAATCAAGCTGCATATTGATAACACTGAGTATTTTAAATTGTCTTCTTTGATCCAATAATTCCACATACGAGAATCTGTCATAGGAGGTACAAAATATAATGAGAGAACTTTCTATGTGTAAAGATTTTCTTCACAGCATTTCTTTTTTTTTTGCGGTACGCAGGCCTCTCACTGTTGTGGCCTCTCCTGTTGCGGAGCACAGGCTCCGGACGCGCAGGCTCAGCAGCCATGGCTCACGGGCCTAGCCGCTCCACAGCATGTGCGATCTTCCCAGACCAGGCACGAACCCGTGTCCCCTGCATTGGCAGGTGGACTCTCAACCACTGCGCCACCAGGGAAGCCCTTCTTCACAGCATTTCTTATCATGAAAAATAAGTGGGAGCAACCTAAATTTTAAGCAAATAAGGGAATATTTAAGCACACCATTATATACTCTTAACAGAATGACACTTAGATTAAATTCTTAAAATGTTAAATGAATAGAAATGGATTCAAAATACAAAAAAATTTCATTAAACATATAAACTAAACTTGGCAAGACATGACATCCTTATGATATTCTATTTTTCCATACAGGAACACAGTGTGTTTCTCTGTTTATTCAAATTTTCTTTTTTCTTTAATATTTATTTAATTATTTGGCTGTGCTGGGTTGGATCTTTAGTTGCGGCATGAGGGATCTTTAGTTGTGGCACGTGGGATTTTCAGTAGCGGCAGGTGGGCTCTTAGCTGCAGCATGTGGGATCTAGTTCCCTGACCAGGGATCAAACCCAGGCCCCCTGCATTGGAAGTGTGGAGTCTTAACCACTGGACCACCAGGGAAGTCCCTCAAATTTTCTTTTAATTTTTCTCAGTAATGTTTAGTTAAACATTACCTCTTAGTTTACTTCTTTATGTTTAGTTAAACATTACTTCTTAGATGTTTAGTTAAACATCTTCGCCAAGTCCTAGTCATTTCTTTTAAGATTATTCCTGGATTGTTCATGACTATTTGGGGGCAATATGCTACTATACATGTATTTTGCCCATAGGAGTTTCTTACTGATAATTGCTGATATACCAGAATAATGTTTTGTGTTTTTTTTTTCATCCCCACCTTCCCAGGCTTTATCCACCAGAGAATGTCCTTTTCTTTAATCCAGAAACAGGAGATAAAACCTGCGGCAGAATCTACACTCATTAGCTCTTCTGCAAGAATATAATTTGGGTAACAGTGACTTTTCTTTATAGAGATTCACCAATGGAATCGAAATTGTTTATTTTGCTTTGGAAACTTGTTTCCCCAGCCAAAGCGAGGTCCCTTTGAGGATTTTCTGACTCCCTAATCAGTTAACAATTTTGAATACCGTATTCTCTCACCAGTGGAGATCTTTGAAAACTAAGAGACAGAGAGCAGAAGGGATGGGAGAACTCCCACATGGACCTTGGGAAGTGACCTTTATTCTTCCCCTCCACCCCCCCCAACCCAGGCATCCTATTTTTTTTCCCATATTTAATTTTTTTTTACACAGCAGGTTCTTATTAGTTATCTATTTTATACATATTAGTGTATATATGTCAATCTCAATCTCCCATTTCATCCCACCACCACCAACCCCCCATCAGAATAATGTTTAAGTCACTTTACTAAATTCTTAATTAAACGTAACTGCTTTTAGGTGACTCTCTCCAGGTTTTGTTAGTATACAAACATACTGTCTGTGACATGATGAGTCTATCTCATTCTTTCCAATAGATCATTCCCTTTTTTTTTTTAGGTCTTATGGCATTACATAGATCTTCCAAAATCATATTACTAATAATTACAAAATGATGATAGTGGTGATCTTTGCACTTGGTTTTAACAAAATTGTCATAAATGTTTCATCACTGAGAATGATGATGGTTACTGATTTGATATAATCTTTATTACAGCAAGAAAATATTCCTCTGTTCAAACAGAATTTAAAGTTATATGGGGAAGAAAGGAAGTATTTTTGTCTCTTCTCTCCCAACACTTAAAAAAAGGATTTATTGAGACTTCCCTGGTGGTCCAGTGGTAAAGAATCCACCTTCCAGTGCAGGGACGTGGGTTCGATCCCTGGTTGGGGAACTAAGATCCCACATGCCGCGGGGCAAGTAAGCCCGCCCACCACAACTACTGAGCTTGTGCACCTCAACTAGAGAGCCCGCGTGCCACAAACTACAGAGCCCACGCGCCCTGGACCCCGCGTGCCACAACTACAGAGCTCACACGCCCTGGAGCCCGCGCACCACAATTAGAGAGAAGCCCGTGCGGTGCAACGAAGAGCCCATGTACCGCAACTAAGACCCGACAGCCAAATATATATATATATTCTTAAAAAAAAAGAAACAAAAAGCATTTATTAATAATAATTTCACTCTTTAAAGGAACTGCAACCCTGCCTCCAAAGACATACTGAAGAGAGGAACAATATCTTCCCACAGACATGCCAGAATCTTCTCATTATGAGCCATAAGAAACAAATGGTCCCTTGACCTAATGTCAGGAGAAAGGGCTGAAAAGTAATCAGAGAATAACAAAAGTTTTATTTATTAGTCATTTTCCAATATTTAATTGATCAGTATCAATAATCCCATACAGATGATTGATTATTTTACAGCAAACTCACTCTGAGTATAAGCTGCTTAAAAGTAGAAGTTTCTGGAAACATTTCTGTGGTCTTCCAATGGCCATGGTGAATAACTACTAATACCTGCCCTTTACCATTTTTAAATCAAGAGCATTTTTTCTGTGCTCTATAATGTGGAACTTTGAGGTTTCCATGAGGTGTGGATTAAACCCGGGAGCAAGTTCCAAGTTGCTTCCTAAGGAAAATGTTGCTTTTCTTACAGTCATGGGACGGCCCCTCTGGGTGCAAGGGAAGGCTTCAGGGGAGAAAACATTCCATACGGATCAGGGTCTCTCTTAGACTGACTGTGCCACCACAGTTTTGTGTTTTGTCCTCAATCTGCAAAGACAGCCTACTCTCGTTTCTCTCACAAAGCCCAGGTGAAGGACACTACACTCAGGGGTCTGCTCTAAGGCCCAGCCCACCCACTGCTCCTCAGCCAAGCCCTGCCTGCTGTGGACCCAGGAGAAAGAGGGTAAGCCAGCCTTCCAGGCTGATGAGAGCTCAGGAACACCCCACATTACCCCTTCTTCTTACCTCCAGGCGTTTACGGCCAGGTCTCAAGCCCAGTCGTTTCTGATCATTTCTGAGCAAGAATGGCCTCCACACGCCAGTGCTTACTCCTTAACTGGCACTGTGCTACGCCGTCACCAAAAGGCCATGAACTAGAAAAGGTGGCTGTGTGCCATCCTTAGGGAGGCATGGAGAGAGTAAAGAATTTGGGCGGAGGCGCCAGGACTGTACCCTGGTCACTGGGATTTCAAAGCTCCATTGCTGGAGCATCTGTTTCTTCTTCTTTTTTTTTTTTTTTTTTTCTTTTCTTTTTTTGCTGTACGCGGGCCTCTCACTGCTGTGGCCTCTCCCGTTGCGGAGCACAGGCTCCGGACGCGCAGGCCCAGCAGCCATGGCTCACGGGCCCAGCCGCTCCGCGGCATGCGGGATCCTCCCGGACCGGGGCACGAACCCGCATCCCCTGCATCGGCAGGCGGACCCTCAACCACTGCGCCACCAGGGAAGCCCTGTTTCTTCTTCTTAATCTCTCTGTTGTCAGGCAGGTGGTGCAGGATGAGATAGGGCATTTACACAGCATTCCTATGCTCTCTGATCATAATCCTATTTCTTCTACCTCAGCTGACACTCTAGACAAATTGCATTCCCTCCACCTCTACAACTGCAGTTAATGAACTTAAAATAACAATTCTCAGTAAAATAAATAATTTCTAATTTCATTATAAAAAGTATGATCTCTGAGGCTCTCCAAGTCCTTAGACAGAAATACTAATAGAAGCACTATTATCGCTCTTTAGTCCTGCAAGGCAGCTAATGGGCCTCACCTCACCAGGCCTCCACCAAGTGTAGTGTTCATTACTAATCAAACATTACTGACAGCAACAGTTTCTCCGTGATTGCTTTGAAGGTGAGCAATAGGAAAGCATGGCCCTCAGAGAGAAAGTATAAAATTAGCTACACTCCATAAATTAAGATATTAAAGGAATTAATTTGATTCATCCTGGCGTATATAATACACACCTAACCCTACATCCTGCCTTTTTATATCTTTTAAGAAAACAAGGGAAAACATCTCAAGAATATATTGACCCATGAACTACAAACATGTATTTGACCTAACACCTAGCTACCAATTTAATTCCACAATTGGGCAAAAGACAATACCAGTAAATATCCTTAAGCCAATCAAATATGTCTTTGCTCCCCTGCAAATTGTCATGGCATTGGCTTGATTTCAAATGTGGTGGATTTTAAATTCTTAGCTATACCCTAAAGTGTCTTTTTGGTATTTTATTTTCAACCTCATTCCAAAAATTCTAGATTCATGTTTTTAATAATACAGTTATAGCATTAAGAAAATATAAGGGCTATCAAATTTACTGTGCCAAAAATTGCATAATAGTACATAAAATAACCATTTTGAATTTTAAAACATTTCTTCTCCAATGTCATATAATTGAAGATGACAGAGTTATATCCCTAGAGGTTAATTTCGAATTTGAAAAGAGTATCATTTTGAGAAGCTCTAAAACATTAAGTGATCACTGAAAACGTATGACCTTGGACATGTCGGTTAATTCCAATCTCTCCTGAACAATTCTCTCACCCTAAAATGAAGTAGATGATCTCTCGGGCCCCAAGATTTCTCTGATCCTAAAGTTTTGACTCCAGGACTGGTCTCTCCAGCCATACCGGAAGTATCCCTAAAGGCATGGAGCACCCTGCCTTACGATTCTGAACCCAACCTAGAGGGCTCAACATCACCTTGGCTACAAGGTGGGAGAGGCTGGGGACAGTCGGGCAGTGGGGGCCTGACGCTGTTGTAACAGCCTGGGCAGTTTCCCATACAATCCTCTGGTGCCAGATGTGTTGTGAAATTCACGATTTTTCCAATTTACAAAAGGATAATATGGTATATATCCCATATCCCATGTAAAATACCAAGAAGGGTCTGGAGTAACATCCTATTCAAAACCATTAAAATTTCCACTGAAATGCACAAATATCAACAATCCATGGAATAAAGACTATCAATAACCTCATACCAGCTCACAACCCAGTTGTGCCCCCAAATGAGTTGCAAAAACATTTCCAGTATTCAGAGCTTTTGGATTTCAGAATTGCAGATAAGGGCCTGTGGACCTGGATCACTGCCTCTACTTGAAAGCCTCTGTATACTGCTTGTCACCTTGCTGATTAAAAATACATTAATGCCTGTCACCGAAGAATTCAAAACAAAATCACAAGGAATTCCTTTATTGGTTTCTTCCTACTTAATTATTTGATAACTATATATTTTTTAAAAGATACAGTGGATCAAACCTGAGTATAAATTCACAGGCTGGCATGCAATGACACCCAAGCTGTTATACAGAATGAAGAAATTATGCAGCTTAAACTGGCCAATCACTGCTTTCTGCTCCCCAAACCGAGAGTCTGACTCACTCCTATTCCTTCCAACATAAACAACTGAGCGTAATGGAAAATAAACAGAAAGCAAGACTAGGATTTGCCATATATGCCACAACATTCACTATTCCCCTGTTTGTCTGAGGGCAAAGCCACCCAATTCCCGGCAGTGCTCATTAAGATTCAGAGCATCAAGCAAAAACTTTGAGCAGAGCCGAAGCTATACAAATGCATAATTTATAAAGAAAGTCAGAAACTAGAACATATAGCAAACAGAGTAGATACACTACAGGAGGGGTGGGGGGAATCGAGTTGTTGAAGAAAAGGAAAAACCAGTTTGCCTCCTAACTCCCATCCCAAAGACTGCTAGAAAGAAGTGAACAATAAACCTAGCAAGAAGCACATCAAATGGAATTTTTGCAACCAAGACCAATAATACAAAACAAGATCCTCATCACCAGCAGCAACTGTGTGAACCTGGGCAATCCCGGTTGTCTATTCCTTTGCTCATTTCAATGGGAATTGGCAATGAGGGAGTGGTTCTTGAATGTCTGAGTTCAGTTTGTTACCTTGAGCCAGAGGCCTAACTTGGGTTTAAGGACTCTTTTTTGAGGCCAAATTCTGTCTATATTCCCCTGTTTTTAAATCTACGTTCACTCCTATAAAATAGCCTAATAAAAAGTGAAGACACAAGAGGTAACTTTTCAACATCGAAAATTAGAAAGTCTCGTCCAGAGTTACTGTCTTAGACGTGTGCAGATCCCTCCCTCCCTCACCCTTCCCACCCCATCCAAACGTTCAGGACATGTGGAGTACGTGTACCTCCAACATCACGACGCTTAGGAAATTTATATTTCTAAAAGCCAAATTAAAGAACTGAATACAAAATAGGTTGATTATAGGGACTTCCCGGTGGTCCAGTAGTTAAGACTCCACGCTCCCAATGCAGGGGACCCGGGTTCGATACCTAGTCAGGGACCTAGATCCCACATGCCGCAACTAAAGATCCCTCATGCCGCAATGAAGATCCAGCATGCCACAACTAAATATCCCACATGCCGTAACAAAGATCCCGTGGGGGAAAAAATAGGTTGACTATAGAGATCATAACTGCTTTAAACAAACTAAAGAAATCCCTTCTCAGAGGAATCCTATACGAAATCTTTTTGTGATTCCTTCATGAAACAGATGGTCTTCCCTTGGTGCCACCTTTGCAAACCTGGGCGTCTGTGATATGGGGTTCTACATGCCCCACCTGGTCTGAGGAGCCAGTCTACTTGCACTAATGAGCTGAGTGAGGGACCAAAAATGACTTCCTTGCCTTTTCCTGTAACACCTTATGAAATGAAATTTAAGTGTGTATACACACAGAGATAAAATTAACTATCCAGTCTCCTTACTTAAAAAGTGAAAATAAAAATACTTAATTGTCGGGCTTCCCTGGTGGCACAGTGGTTGAGAGTCTGCCTGCCGATGCAGGGGACAAGGGTTCGTGCCCCCGTCCGGGAAGATCCCACATGCCGCGGAGCGGCTGGGCCCGCGAGCCATGGCCGCTGAGCCTGCGCGTCCGGAGCCTGTGCTCCGCAACGGGAGAGCCACAACAGTGAGAGGCCCGTGTACCGCAAAAAAAAAAAACTTAATTGTCACAGAGGGATAATAAGAAGATGTGCATACTGACAAATTAACTCTAAATAATTCGACTATATAAGGTCTAAATATGGTAAACCATTCTGTTGAAGCCGAAGGGTCTGACTTGAGGGCACAGGTTAAAGAACGCTCTGTGTCATGTGCTGGAACATTACAGCATCTTTAAAGCACATTTGCAGGTTGCACAACTCTGTTGGTAGAGGGTGAACTTTGTAGCACGTGCACTATATCTCAATAAAGCTGTTAGAAAAGACATCTTTTCAAAGAATGTTAAACAGCATGGGACATACCCAAACGTAACCTGAGTGAAGAGAGAAGGTACACAACCAGATCCATAATTATTATCCCAAATGTGCAAGTATACATATGCAGAGAACACAGAGTTAAAAAACAAGATGCCACAAGTAGTTTTGACCTCTGGGGAGTGGAAGATGTGGATGATTCCTCTTTTCCTCTTTCTACCTGGCCCTTCTGTGTGTGTATTTTCAAATTTTCTACCGTGAACATAAGTTATTTCTATAAGTGGAGGGAAAGGTTATAAAAATTATTTTATCACAATAGTCAAGGATTTTTTACATGTGTGCATATATGTATATATAATTTTTATTGTATCCTGAAAATAAAGAGAGTGGCTTGTTCGGTTAGCTGAAGTTTAGACACTAGTCTAACTTCCAAGGCAACAAGTGGGCCAGGACTGAGGAAATGCAATGCGGGTGATTCCCAGCATGCCTGCGGAGACAGAACTCTGCTAACCAAACTGAATGTGGCCTCATAATCAACAATATACCTGGTCTTGGCAAAGCAAGTAAGTCAAAGGGCTCTAGTCTATTTCTTCTCCACTCCTTCCCAGGTCAGGACACAAGATAAGGCCCACTGCTAAAATTGCTTTCAACAAGATTCTCCAATTCAATAAATGGATTGATTTCAAGGCTGTTTAGAGATTTCTGTTATTTGATAAAACACTGAACAGCTGCTTTACCACTCCTAATGTAAATTAAAATTAGCAGCAGCAGCATGGGAGTGAGTCATTCATTCAGGACTAATTTTTCTTCCACTCTTTATTATCCAGCATATGTTACCCATGGTACAGATTTCATAAAAACAATCTCAAGGCAAACCAAAGTACACACAGCTCCCAGGTGGCTGAAAAAATACACCCGAGGTGGTTGGAACACCTTGATAACAGGCATTTCACCACTAAGTCTGAGGATGCTACGTGTGGCTGTTATCTTCTGCTACCATCCACCCTCTTGGTTGGGACAACATATGTTATGAAGCTGTTCTCAAAGGTCTCACAGCTCCAAGTGGAGGGTAGTGTGGATTCTGCTAACAAAGGCCTTGAAGAGCATCACAGCCAGGAGATGGAGTGTGGGCCCCACTAAGTTGTCGAGGCAGAAATGTGGCTAAACAGATGTTTTTCAGGAAGACTAACTCATGACAACGGCTAACATTTACTTGGGAAGGAAGAGGCTGGAGGAAGGGAAATTAGCCCGGAAGCTGTTATAGTGAAACAAGAAGACCTGCACTGGGTGCGGGGAGAGCGGGAAAGAAAGAAACCTCTATTTCAAAGAGAACAGGGGATAGCATGTGCTGCTAAGTGGGTGTCGGAGATGAAAAGCATAAAGGTCCTGTGTGGCTGAAACTCCGTAATAAGCCATCCATTAAAAGCCCCCATGGGGAACTGTGGTAGACACCTGCCATCTGACTCCCCATAACCTTTTTTACACCTTCCATCACCTTGATAACTTCCTATGCTGTGGGTCCCACCTTCCCAAAGTAGAAAATAAGAACAATTGTGTCTTAGACTCTCTTGCAGCTAAGGGGCCAGCATGTGGCCTGGGCTCCTCCAGTCAGATACACCTGCCCGAGAATCAAGTTCCGAATCCAGCAATGCCAAGCCCCTGCTCCACAGGGAGCTGTGTGGCTGAGGCACCTGACTCTGGAGGGTGGCAGCCGCACAGCTGCTAAGCTCATCCCACTGTCCCAGTGGTTCAGCAGCTACTGAGGCCCCCTTGGGATCTTCAGAAGATCTGGGTCTGGCCCTGGGTCCTCCCAGAGCTCTTCAACACATTCCTTCTCTGCTTAACCTCCCAGCATGGATTCCAACGCCTATAACTGAGAATCCTTAAGGCTCTTTAGGGGAGAAAACATTCAGAGGCCAAAATCATCACTGGATTTAACTACGTGGGCATCTTGTACTAATCGCCAACTCAACCGTCGTCAAACCAGGGAACTGAAGACACACAAAGATTTTGCCAAGGTGCTGTTATCCCAACAAGCGGCACTTTTGCCTCCAATCTCACACAGACTAGCTGACCGTATCTAAAGGAGAGAAGAAGGAAACGAAAGGTCTTAGCTGAATCATCACTGAATCATCACTATCAAGAATCTTCCTGAGCCCTGAAAATACTCAGTCTGAAGGCAGCAAAAGTAGCATCTTGACCTCACAGTGATTTAGATCTAAAACTGGTTCTGGCAACTCCTTTTCCTTTGATTATAAAAATGTAGCCCACTAAGTTCTCGGCACAGCACTCCCTTGCCTACCCCCTTGTATCTCTCACAAGCGTACTATACTAATAAACTCTTCCCTTACCTGTCACGCTGCCTCTCACTGAATTCGTTCTGTACCAAGACAGAAGAACCTATGCTCTACTGAGCCCCCAAACATGTTCTGTGGTTTCAGGACCGTGGCCCGGGGAGTGCACAGCAAAAGCAGCATACCTGCCAGGAGGTGAGCTTCATCTACGGGAATGGGGCCCACAGAGGGTCCCTGGCTCTGGGGAACTGTGGTGATGTTTATGTACTGTGAGATTTGATTTGCTTTTTGGTCTTTTTATAAATACATGCACATACTACTATATATTGGAAACAACGATTGGCTGTAAGTGGAGAACACAGGTTTTCGCTGTACGCTTCTTTCAACTCTTCTACTTGTATGAGAGTTTTTCAGAATAAAGGCTTGGAGGCAATCTACACTGAAAAAACTAAAACTGATCACAACAAGAATCCAAGCAAAAATATATTCTATTGCTTGAAACTAGTTGCCAGGTAATAGAAAGCATTTTTGTTTCCATGAAAGGACAGTTCTGGAAACCATTCTCCTCAGCAGACTGCACACAGAGCTGTCCCACTCTAAAACTCAACAGAAAAGGCAGGGGTGCCACAACATCCAAACATCAGACACACTTTCTACCATTCAGCTTAACTGATGGGGTGCCTGACGGTACCCTGAGTACACGCACTAAGCCTGGAAATCAGAGAACTCTCTGGGTTTTCATACATTCATTCACGCCGCGGCAGGTCTTTGTTGCAGCACGCGGGATCTTTGTTGTGGCACGCGGGATCTTTGTTGCGGCATGCGGACTCTTAGTTGCGGCATGCGGACTCTTAGTTGCGGCATGTGGACTTCTTAGTTGTGGCATGTGGACTCTCAGCTGCAGCATGCGGGATCTAGTTCCCCGACCAGGGATCGAACTCGGGCCCCCTGCATTGGGAGCTCGGAGCCTTACCCACTGGACAACCTGGGAAGTCCCCAGGAGTGAATTCAAACACATCAGGGATGGCAGCACTTCCTGTGGCCTTCTCTTCATCAGTACATGCAGCAGAAGCTTTATCAGTAAGACTGGACGCTCCCTCAGCTTCTGTCACGTGGGTCAAAGGACCACTCAGGAAGCTCTACCTCACATCCCTGCCCTCCCAGAGACAGAGCTGCACAAGAACCACAAAGGGGCACAGCATGAGACCGCCACCTCCTGCCCTTCCCCAGGCAAAGGTCCCACATGTGGCACCTCCATACCAAACCAGCTCCCTCCCCGCACCATCGCCACCAGCACGACACCTCATCATTCTGTAACTACTGTGAAGTAAATTAAGTCCACTGACTAACAACAACAACCAAACACTTGCTCACTTTAATAAGCTAAGGTAACTGACAACAATGGGAACATTCCACGTTACATGAACAAAATTCAGAAATGCTTTCCATCTACATCATCATCGTGTTGTACAATTGAGCTTCTGCTGCACGTACCAGGACTAGGAAATGTTTCACATTTTGCTTAGCTGACTGTGTAATGAAAGTAGTAAAACTGAACAAACACATGGAAAAGGAAGAGGGGGGGAGGAGGAGGAGGCGGGAGGCTAATTCCTCCTCGAAAGTCTCTCCTCCTGTGGCTTAGTGCCCTCCTGTCCACTGACCTCTCCTTGTCATCATCCCCTGCCTCCCGCAGCCCCAAACCTGCTCCACCCGTGTCGCCTCCTACGTGAGTGAAAGGTACGGACAATTACCCAGCTCTAAATCTGGACACTTCACCCCAATCTAATGTTCCCAAATTGACGTCCACGCTGCCCGTCTCCATACCCTGAGTTCAAGCCTCAACCTGTCTCTCCTCCATGACTCCAACTGCTCCCCTCCAATCCAACCTCCTTTAATACATCTCCATTTTAACACCACGGGTGCCTTCTACACTGACAGACTAACCATGCCATCCCATCACCCGGAGAGCACAGCAGTGCAGGGCCCCACAGGATCGCTCCTTTACATTCATATACATGGCCAACGACTCCCCAAACGTGCAACGCTCTCTCACATTCTTTGCCTTTTTTCTGGTCACCCTGTGCTTCACTGCGCACACGCATGCACATGCGCACGTGTGCGCGCGCGCACACACACACACACACACACATGCTGCATGTGGATTTAGGGGAAATGTCCACCTCTACACCTAACTAAACTATTAACATCTGTTTTTAAAAAAAAGAAAGAAAGAAAAGAAAAACTGAGAAAAAAGACAAATATCAAAAACTAGGAAAAAGAACACAAAATACAAACAAGCACTTTCCAGAAGAAAAAATTCAAAAGGCCAACACACATACCAAAAACTGTGCAAGCTCACTATTTCTCAGAGAAATAGAGACAAGATACCATTTCACATCATAGTATTGGAAAAAACTTCCAAGTCTGACAGTACCTATACTAGCAAGGTTGTGGGTGAACAGGAGCTCCGGACACTCCTGGACGCGGGAGCTTGAACACACTATTGCCTGGAGAGGATTCTGGCAACACGATGGAGTGGAAGAGTGTGCGTTTCCTACAGCTCTGTTCCATTCTAGGTAAATACCCTAGAGAAACACTCACACGTGCAAATGTAGGCACGATAAGGACATTCACTGGGTGCTGTCTTGAGAAGTGAGAAAATTAGAAACAACCTAAATGTCCAACAATGGGGACTGGATGCATTACATGTATGTTCATTTATAGAGTTCTTCTCCTCAGGGGATGAATGAAAGTCTTCTACTGAGATATCAATGAGACCATAAATATTTCTACGTTTTTTCAAATGAATGCAAAGATTGGAAAAGAGTTTATAAAAGCTATGAAAGTGAACGCAGCACAAAGACTCCTCTGACTCTTGGAGACCGAGTATCCCGCCCATGAAATCACCATGGCAATATGGCCAGCAGGGACAGACGGCACATGGGAAAATCTGCATCAAGCACATTAGGAAAGCTTTCTAGTTTTCCGGGAAGAACCCATTCATCGTTGCTGAGATGACAATAACTAGAAACAGAAACTGTAGTGCATGCAATTAACCTCTACGACCACAGCAGCAAATTCCAGCAATTACAGGCACTTGACCATGACTACAAGTCATGCACCGAGTGTAGTGGTCCCATCAAAACCACACGAAGCAGCACCTGTAAAACGAGGGCACCCAATACACACTGACTCAGAAAAGAAATGTTGTCAGCGGTTGTGGCTGGACCCTGGCACTTCACCAAAGGGGAGGAACAGCTCCAGACCATGTTGCACTCAAAGTGGTCACGGTGGCTGTGAGCCTGGCCCACCTATGTTAGGTAGATTAGGTGTAGCAAATGTGTTTTGACTTACAATATTTTCAACTTATGATGGGTTTATGGGACTTAACTCCATTGTAAGTCAAGGAAGATCTGTAATGGGTCATTTTCCTTGTTAGAAAAATGAATCTTTAACCTGAGTAGCTCCCTCTAGAAACCTAGAGTTGTGTTTCAATCAGAGAATGGCCCTACTGATTGATAAAAGATATTATTCAGAGGTAGATCTGCAATTCGACACTCCTCCCACCACAAAAGACCTTTAGACCTTTAAAATGAATGAATGGGTGGGTAGATATGTAGGTAGATAAATAGGTAGGTAAACAAATAGATAATAAATGAATAAATGGGTGGGTAGGATGGATGGATGGATGGATCAAAACAGAAGCCTGAAACTTGCCTTAGGTATATAATTTCCCACAGTGTCATCACTAAAACAAAATCATGCAAATATAAGCAGAACAGGACTAGTCCCAAAATCCAAAATTAATCAACTACTTCAACTAAAGAAAGATAGGGGGAGAAAACTGTCACTCACTATGAAATTTGTTACATAATTGCATGTATTTTTAAAAATCATGTGAACATTTTTTAGTGGCTAAGGAAATCACCTCCTTAAAAACTCTGCTGGTAAGAGACACCATAGAAAATAACGGCACCATGACTGACATACCTTGAGCTTCACACAACTACCGGCATTTCACAAACTTAGATAGTAGAGGACAGTCAGATCCAGAGTTACACCAGTTCCCAAAGAGCAAATCCACTGCTTTTCTGATTTAGCCACAGCTTGTTCTGGAGCCAGTTCACACCATGGACCCAGGGCCTGAGACAGACCCTGATCATGAACAACTGAACAGATGGGTTTGTGCGGGCCTACTGTGTGACAACTGCTCTGCTGGATACTTTATGTACATAACTTCATTTTCAAACATAAGTAAATATTATCACTTCTATTTTACACTACAGAACCCATAGTTCGGGAAGAGAAATGCCCGTGTGACCCCAACTGGATTCAAACTTCCTTCTATCTATCTACTTATCTACTTTGCAGCCAGCATTTCCCTGCCCATGTTCTCCAGCCCCAAGCAATGTATTTTCACTGACTCCTAAAACTTGGAAAGGGTTTACATATCATCTGCTCTGTCATCATCACATCCTCACATTTTTTTTAAACTCCAAAAAAATGAAACCTGAGAGGTTACATAACTTTCATCTCAAAACAATTACTTAGTAGTAAGAGTAAGACAAAATCCCAAGCCGTCAGTGACTTCACTCCAAAATGCAGAGTTAAAAGTATTTAGTCTTGGGCTTCCCTGGTGGCGCAGTGGTTGAGAGTCCGCCTGCCGATGCAGGGGACACGGGTTCGTGCCCCGGTCCGGGAAGATCCCACATGCCACAAAGCGGCTGGGCCCATGAGCCATGGCCGCTGAGCCTGCACGTCCGGAGCCTGTGCTCCGCAACGGGAGAGGCCACAACAGTGGGAGGCCCGTGTACCGCAAAAAAAAAAAAAAAAAGTATTCAGTCTCTCTTTCCTCTTTGCCTGGCTGAAAACTTCACCTTGAGATTTACCCAAACTTGCCCTTAAACCCCCAGCCCCAGGGTCAACTGAGAGTGATGGTGAACTGAGGACCGCACCTCAAGACCTGGATTGTATTAACCCTCCTTTCACCATATTTTACTCAAATCCACAAAAGCCATGTTTCTCTTAGACCCACAGCAAGAGTGGACCTCCACTCCAGGAAGAGACTGTGAAGGGCAGCCGGAGAGGGACAGAGGAGACTGTGGGAACTCTCCATGGCTGCATGCAGGTGTGTCCTGTGCACAGAGTGCACAGCCAGTGTGCAGATTTCACCTCTGGGCCAAGAGAGCCAGTACCATCAGCAGCCCAGCTCTTGACTCTGCTTCCCTTCCCTCAAAAGACTAGCTCATTCCTTCGTTAAATGATATTCTCTAAATTTACAAAGATGGAGGAATTTATTTTACACACTTTTGTAATGCAAATACACTGTATAGGTACTCAATATTTAGTTACAACACTGTTCTCACAAAAGCGACTCTGCCTGTAGAGAATGGACTTGAGGACACGGGGAGGGGGAAGGCTACGCTGGGAAGAAGTGAGAGAGTGGCATTGACATATATACACTACCAAATGTAAAACAGATAGCTAGTGGGAAGCAGCTGCATAGCACAGGGAGATCAGCTCAGAGCTTTGTGACCACCTAGAGGGGTGGGATAAGGAGGGTGGGAGGGAGATGCAAGAGGGGGGGATATGGGGATATATGAATGCATATAGCTGATTCATTGTGTTATACAGCCGAAACTAACACACCATTGTAAAGCAATGATACTGCAATAAAGATGTTTAAAAAAAAAAGTAAAAGTGAAACAAACAAAAAGGGACTCTGCCATCATTTAGTACCTGCACAGAACAGAAGCTCAGGAAAGTTCAGTTTCTATCCAATACTTAACACAAAATTCTAAAACACTAAGTCTCTTCTTCTTCCAACATTATCTATCTATCTTCCAACACTTCCCTTTTGTGACTATATGATATTTCAGTATTTGGCTGAAATTGGCTTCCTGCTGAATACCTGTTTTCCTTATGGGGGTCTGGAATTTCAGTACCTGCCACTCAGAGGCTGCCTACATGACCAGCCCCAGATAGGAACCTTTAGTGCTGAGTCTTTACCAAATTTCCCTGGCCATTAACATTCCACACGTCTTGTCCTAACTCGTTCCTGGGGGAGTGAGGCATGTTCTGTGTGACACCTCTGGGAGAGGACCCTTGGAAGCTTCTGCCTGGCTTTCCCCAGACTTCGCCCCATGCACCTTTTCCCTTTACTGGTTTTGCTCTGTCTCCTTCCACTGTAATGGTCATAGCCATGACTACTACAGGCTGAGTCTTGGGAGTCCTAGTGAATCATCGGGGGGGCGGGGAGCAAGGGGGTGTCTTGGGGACCTTTGACGCAGACCATATGTGTACAATCAAACAATAATCAACTTTTCTCCCGATCCTTCCCTCAACCCTTCAAAGGATATGCCAACTCCTACAAATAGCACTGAATGGGTCAGAAATGTATCTTCCTCCCCAGGCTCTCAGATTTAATGCTTATTAGTACCTGATTACAAATTAGACCTTTAACCAACCAGTCTTAAGCTCTCGGAAAAGTAACCATTTATGCCAAGTCCTCCTCATCCTGACATCTCATTGCTGAAACAGTTTCTTGATAGGTTTCTCTTGGCATGAAACAGGATAAATTAGACTTAAATCATTTTCAATTTGCTTAACAAAGTCCACAGGATAAATTGCCTGGATAAAAGTGAAATTATTCCAGTTGACTGAGATATTTTTCACAACAAAAATAAATGGCATAGTGAGTTAGGCAGATTGCAAATCCAACCACCATAACAGTTCCTACTTCTCACTGTGTGTCAAGAAAAATACTCCAAAACATATAAACATGGAAAGGTACAAGGCACAAAGCATCCCATCTGTGATGACCATCAAATGGAAGGACCTAAGAAAACTCAGTGTTCTTTGGCAGCAAAACTATGGAATCATATGCCATAGAAAGTTTAAGGAAAACTGGAATGTATGAGATTAAAACTTCATGCATCTCTGTGGGGCCTCACGCCACCTCTAATACATGAGTGCTTGCCGCGATGCGGAGAGATTGGGTTCCACGTCCTGTGGGTGCACAACAAACTACCCACTTAGTGGCGATTCTACAGGTCAGAGATTCACAAAGGGACGAAGGGGACAGCTCATCTCTGCTCCTCAATGTCTGGGGCCTCAGCTGGCAAGACACAAAGGCTGGTGATGACTCACAATGGAACCACCTGGAAGCTTCTCTCACACACCTAGCAGTTGATGGTGGTGTGGGCTGGGATGGCAGGAATACCAGTGAGTAGCTTCCCAATGTGGTCTCCCAAGTGGGGCTGGTCTGGGCTTCCACGGTGGCTGGGTTCCAAGCATGGGCATCCCCACGAGAACCAGGCAGAAGCTGTGTTGTCTTTAGCCCCCAAGGCACAGAGCATCATTTCTATCATGGTCACAGATGGCCCAGGCCCCAGAGGAAGGAAAAAGGATGTGGCCTCTCAGTGAAAGGAGTGTCACCACCACACTGCAGTGGCACTGTGTGGGATGGGAGATGGCTGTGTGGTCCTCTTTGGAAAATACAATCCACCAGCCCAGTCTACCCTCTGGCCACAGTTCACATCCGTCCACATGCAAAATGCACTTGGCACCTCCCCAAGGCTCCAAGGCCCACGAGGTTACCACCTCAGCTTGAAGACCAGAATCTCATCATCTAAACCACGTCAGGGGAGCATGAGGCTCGTCACGTGTTCCCTCAGATCTAAAGGCCTATGAACTAGAAACATACACATGGCCCGCACACATGGAGGGGCCGGCACAGGACAGCAGGGGCACACACACCCAGAGCCATGATTAGGGCCCTGGTCTGCTGCCTGGTGCTTGTGCTCTGGGGCTCGTGGTTCCAGCCTCTCAGATGTACTTCATTTCCCATAAAAAGTAGCCCCTGTTTGCAGCTGGGGAGTTTTCTCAGCCTGCTTCCTGCCAGTACAAGTTCGGAGGTCCAAAGGCCTTTTTTCATTTTGTTCTGTTTCAGTTTAAGCAGATACGTAATCTCTTACAATCTTTGTGGGCTTTTTGTGTAACAATTTATAATCCACTCCATCAGACAAAGCTACACCCATGAAGAGGGGAGCCCTTTGTCCCCGGCTCCCTTTCCAGGCTGAGGGTCAGAATCCTTCTGATTCTCAGAGGCCAGCCGCTGAGGGAAAGACCACAGCCCAGATCCAAGGCCTCAGCAAAGGCTCCCACAGACCAGCCTAGATCTGCGAACTGCCTGAAGCCGTTCCTTCATTTGAGGACCCTCTGCCTGGAGGAGAGGCTGGAAATGAGAAAGTTTTAGTTTTGAACCCAGCAAGTCCTGTCTCTTTATACTGAAACGCTGTTCTTTAGCTCACCTGCCTCCTCTCCAGTTCTATCACAGGCACCAAGTGGAAGCCAGGTGGCTCTTTGAATATTCTGCCTGGAAATCTCCTGAACTAAATTACTGGGTTCATTAAATACATTCTGTGTGTTCTGCTCTTTATCACAGCAACAGCAACCCCAAATGCGCCACCACCACATAACGAGGAGCTCCTTTCCTCCAGTTCACAGTAAAACGTACCTCCTTTCCTTTCAGGGATGTGGCCCAAATCCAGCCAGGCCCACAGGCTTACTTACTGTCCATCCAGGCAGAGGAGGGAGACAGACACCACATGCCCACCCCATCCCCAGCCCTAAAGCTTCTGCGAGGCCCTTAGACTTTTGCCCACCACCTGGACCCTAAGCCAATGCCAAAGGCTTTAGGATTTTATCATGGCAATACCTGTTTCCAGCTTCCAAAATGTGCTCACATCATCTACTGCTGCTTAACAAACCCCCTTACTCCGTGTGTGAAACCACCACTGTGCTCACAGCCTCCACAGGTCAAGAGCTGGGAAGAGCCCTGCAGGGGGTGAGTGACAGCTGGGGAGGAGGGGGCCTCTGCACGCCTCTCACATGGCCACAGGTGTCCTCACAGCAAGGGGGCGGCTCCAGAAACAAGGACCCCAGCGGATCAGAGGAAAGCCTCGCATGACCCAGCCTCTAGGTCACAGGGTCCATGGTCACAAGTGGCCCCGATTCAAGGGGAGGGAACAGAGACGCCTCCTCCATGGAAGAAACAGGAAAGTCACAGTGACTGTATGGGGAAAAATACAATCTGCCTTCATTTCCTGTTGTCTCTTTGTTCACCTCCAAGTCCTACACTGTAGTAAGAAATCTCATTACAAGCACACCTGTGTACACAGGATTCCATTTTTCATTAATTCCTCAGTGAAGACAGGTTCTAAACAGAGTTTAAGGTTGGTTCATGACACGAGCCTTGGGCTCTGCCCCTGTTGCTGGGCGCCTCAGCTTCAGTGTCTCGGCTCAACCACAAACTGCCTCATAAGTTTCTGCTTCGCTGTTTTGGGTGACTTAGTCCCACACTTGGATCCAACAATATAAGCTATGTCTTCTCCTTCTTGCAAACTCCCTCCAGTGTCAAACCAAACACCATGCCAAACAAAAGTTCCCACGGGATAGATACCCACTGGACAAACCGACTGTTACACACCGCAGACATCTGAACTGTTATCATGCTACCTGAGTGCCTCTCAAGCGCAGCCAGGTGCACGGAAACCCCCAGGCCAAAAACAAGAATCTTTATCCTCTTGTAAGAGCAAATTATGCTGCATTTTGAGAACATGTGATGAACCTGTGACATGACAACCAGGTCCCTTGCTGAACTCTACCTCTCCCAATTCCACCTCAGCAAGAGTCCATTTAAACAAGAGGAAAACATCATCAAAATTAAAATGCACGGGGCTTTTCTCCAAAATGCTTTCTACACTGGAGTTCTTAAATACCAGCACCATCATCAATGATGAAAGAATAAAATATAAAAGGTACACAATCTAAGAAATAAGTCAAATAAAATACAAACCTGGGTATCCTCCTCCTCATCACAGAGAAGCACCACAAATGGTCCCATAACTAGCTGTAAACCCGAGGTATCACATGCCCTCTGGAAGACCACAAATGTACTAGCCCATAAGAGGACCCATAGCTGTTAAGGCAAACATTTAAAACAAAAAGTTGCAGCCTAACAGTGCCTGCCAGACCTTGAAGAGAGGAAAAAGGGAAATTCAAGAAAAAAATTTTATAGTAGATGTAGCCAAAAAGATAAACATACTTCTTTCTGACATTTTTTTACCATTTGCAAAGTAATGATAGGTCAATCCTCTATTATTAATTCCAATCCCAACTTGAAAGATGTGAGAATGAGGATATGGCAGGGATAAGCAGATTTCCTTAAAATAAAATGTAAATATGAATGATACGGATGTAAACAAAACTGCTGCCCCACAAAAATTGCTTCTGGAGGACCCTGGCTTCCAATGTGCGTTTAATCACAACCCGAGTCCACATTAATAAACCCTTTCAACCTAAGACAGCATGAACTAACATTGAAACTAATCTGCCTTAGTTTTAAATGGCAATACAATGAAAATGATAACAACCATAAATGTTATCAAGACAAACTTATATCAGTCCAAAAAATAAGTAAATATTATATTTTAGTAAACTTCCTGGAAACTCCCCAAAACACTGCAACCCAAAAGAGCAGGGCAGCTGGTTGATGGCCAGAAACCTTACAAGAAAAATCCAAATAGCTGGGCAATATTACTGAAAATATCAAAACCAAAACCATATCCCACACACCTTATAAACAGAGGGGATGCACAGACTCATAAAAATGTTTCTAGGACTTCCCTGGTGGCACAGTGGTTAAGAATCCGCCTGCCAATGCAGGGGACACGGGTTCGAACCCTGGTCAAGGAAGATCCCATGTGCCACGGAGCAACTAAGCCCATGTGCCACAATTGCTGAGCCTGCGCTCTAGAGCCCAAGAGCCATAACTACTGAGCCCACGTGCCACAACTACTGAAGCCCGTGCACCTAGAGCCTGTGCTCCATAACAAGAGAAGCCACCTCAATGAGAAGCCTGCACACCGCAATGAAGAGTAGCCCCTGCTTGCCGCAACTAGAGAAAGCCCACACGCGGCAACGAAGACCCAACACAGGCAGAAATAATTACATTAATTACTTAAAAAACAAACAAACAAACAAACAAAAAACCTGCTTCTGCCAAGACGGTGCTGCCTACCTCAGCCGGTAACCGAATACCCTGCGCATGATCACGACCATCTAACACACTGCAAATCCTCTCCATGGAGAGTCAGAGATTTTACTGCAAGTTTCCAGGCTTCCATTTGTTGTGCTTTTGTTTGTTTTCTATCTAATAAAACTAGATGTTTAAGAAGTAAGTTGGGGGCTGGTATAAGGCTCGATTTCTTTTTATACAATCAGAAGATCCATCTGAATCCTGCTGTTACACTGCAGTAGAAATCCCAAAACAACCCACTTAATAAGTCTTAAAAAGTTTTAAAATTCTATCATCCTTCCCCTAATCTGAGCAACTTTTAGGCACAACAACTTCAAAGGCAGAAAACTCAAGCCCAAATTCTACCGTATCTTATTAAAATATATATATATAAACAGAACAAAGAATCATGATATCGACCCTTTTGCCAATTCCAATCAAATAATTTTGAAAAAAAAAAAAGTCAATGTTCTCTCAAAGGTAGAAGATTTAGGGACTTCCCTGGTGGTCCAGCAGTTAAGACTCTGCGTTCCCAACACAGGGGGCCCGGGTTCAATCCCTGGTCAGGGAACTAGATCCTGCATGCCGCAACTAAAGATCCCACATGCTGCAACTAAAGATCCCACATGCTGCAACTAGAGATTCCGCATGCTGCAACTAGAGATTCTGCACGCTGCAACTAAAGATACTGCACACCACAACGAAGATCCTGTGTGCCACAACTAAGACCTGGCGCAGCCAAATAAATATTTTTTTTTAAAAAAGTAGAAGATTTAGGTAGTGTTGACTGCCTCTCTATAACACCTGGGTGCCTCTCACACCCAAATAACTAGTCAATCCATCAATTAATCCAAGTGAAAAACAAAGTGAACAGAAAGGATTACCACTGAATTCATGTGTTAGTCACGTATTTTCTCTTTCTCTGACCCTCAGGCGCACACAACAGAGCAGGCATTTACTGAGCTCCTGCTGAAGGTCTCATAACCCCCTA
This sequence comes from Grampus griseus, assembly GCF_964374135.1. Lineage (NCBI taxonomy): Eukaryota > Metazoa > Chordata > Mammalia > Artiodactyla > Delphinidae > Grampus > Grampus griseus. The sequence goes on along the minus strand of NC_139014.1, from coordinate 10,985,278 downwards.
GCTCTAATTTCTGAAATATACATAAACTAAAATAAAAAAGGGATAGTTGTCACCAGAACAGATGTTGCAGGGTTTTATCTCTAAGCACTTCATGGGAAGAAATCCCACTCACCAAATGGCAGTTACCACGAACCAAGTGCAGCCACTGTTGATTAACGTCCACCACACTTGAGAAATAAAGGAAGAGAAGAGCTACCCTGTGATGGATATTTTTAATTAAAATGTTCAGTTTTCAGTAATGGCTAGTTCTCTCAGCTTTTTTTTTTTTTTTTTTTTTTTGTGGCTGCGTTGGGTCTTCGTTGCTGCGCATGGGCTTTCTCTAGCTGCAGCGAGTGGGGGCTACTCTTCATTGCGGTGCACAGGCTTCTCATTGCAGTGGCTTCTCCTGTTGGGGAGCACGGGCTCTAGGCGCGCGGGCTTCAGTAGTTGTGGCACGAAGGCTCAGTAGCTGTGGCTCGCGGGCTCTAGAGCACTGGCTCAGCAGTTGTGGCACAGGGGCTTAGTTGCTCTGCAGCATGTGGGGATCTTCCCGGATCCCCTTCATTGGCAGGTGGATTCTTAACCACTGCGCCACCAGGGAAGTCCTCTCTGCTGACTTTTAATGGCTTTATTCTTTTTTTTTTTTTTGGTGGTACGCGGGCCTCTCACTGTTGTGGCCTCTCCCATTGCGGAGCACAGGCTCCGACGCGCAGGCTCAGCGGCCATGGCTCACGGGCCCAGCCGCTCCACGGCATGTGGGATCTTCCCGGACCAGGACACGAACCCGTGTCCCCTGCATCGGCAGGCGGACTCTCAACCACTGCGCCACCAGGGAAGCCCAAATGGCTTTATTCTTGAGCTGTGCTCGAGCCCTCAGACAAGCTCTTCCACACACAGGCAGGGCACACAGTTCCTGATTTAGGTGGCAGAAAGGAAATACTGCAAGTGTCAGTCCCATGCTGGCGTCACATGCTGAAGGGCATGGTTTTGCCCAAATGCAAGCACTTCACGTAAAGCATTATATGGCAAGAACAGCAGCACAGAAAAGAGTCTGCCTTTGATGGTCGGAAATGTTGGTGTCAGATTGAGAAGCCCAGGTTTACCTCCTACATTGAAAGAACTGAGGGCTTCCCTGGTGGCGCAGTGGTTGAGAGTCCGCCTGCTGAGGCGGGCGACACGGGTTCGTGCCCCGGTCTGGGAGGATCCCACATGCCGCGGAGCGGCTGGGCCCGTGAGCCATGGCCGCTGGGCCTGCGCGTCCGGAGCCTGCGCTCCGCAACGGGAGAGGCCACAGCAGTGAGGGGCCTGCGTACCGGGAAAAAAAAAAAAAAAAAAGAAAGAACTGAAAGATCATTACCATTTCTGTTTCTATAAACCAGCAGCTCTCAACCTTTTTGGTCTCAGGACCTCTTTATACTCTTAAAAATTATGGCAGGTATCAAAGACCTTTTTTGCCAATATTTATCATGTGATAAGTTAAAACTGAGGGTTTATTTTTATTAATTCATTTAAAATTAATTACAAGGCTATTATGTATTAATATAAATGACATATTTTATTTTTTTTAAAAAAAAAAAAACCTCTATCTTCCCAAACAAAAAAACTTTAGTGAAAAGTGTGGCAATGTTTTTATTTTTGCAAATTGCTTTGATGTCTGACTTAATAGATGGCAGCAGGATTCTCTATCTCCTTTTGTATTCAGTCTGTTGCAATATGTTCTTTTGAAGTATCAATATATAAAGAAAATCTAGCCTCACCCGGGTATGAAGCTGCATATCTATATGTAGTCTTTTCAAATAATTGTCAATATTTTTTGATACTACACCAAAACTCAACAAGTGGTAGTTTCTCAAAAGGTTATTTGCCATGTAGACCCTGAAGCCACTTCAAGACCCTTTTCCACCTCTGTTACATTAAATTCCAGCATTCCATTTTGTGCTTTAAGTGGCTCTTTGACCCATATGTGATTTTATGACACCATGCACCGGTCATCTAGAAAGACTGGGTCACCAAGGGATGTGGACCTTCCAAACGCTGACGCATTTCATTCTCCAACATCAAACCACCACACTGAGTACCGTCACAATTGGTCTCATCAGAAAAGGCTTTAGGCATTGGGAAACCGTCAAATTCACAGTTGCAGATACAAGTTTTCCAACATTTAATTTCCAATCAAAAGTTCAAATTTTATCATTGCCAATGCAACAGATACCATCAGTTGTTTCCCTTGAAGTGACAGCTCACTTTTCATTTTTGAGAAAATTCTTACAGTTGTTCTTTCAAGGAAAAACAATGTTGTATGGAAAAAAAAAAAAACAGTTCAGCTCGTAACTCGACTGCACAAGTGCTCTTCCTTGAGACAACCATCAGATCTCAATATGCAGAAGTGCTTTAGGCATATTATAAATAAGTGGCCTAAAGGGTCAAGATTTAACAGTCGCTTCCTGCTTCATCTTAATTGAAAGTGGCATTATTTTTTACTGCAAGTGAGTGCGAGACTAGGAAGAACACAATGTCCAGCCCAGGGTGGGGTGGCTGCCTGAGCCACACTCAGACAGCAGCTTCACCGGCCACTCCTGCATCATCAGGGCACATGTCAACAGGGGGGAAAGCCAACAAAGTCTCAGTAACTGACTGCACGGAACCCTGGAAGGGTCATGGAGACCTCCCAGGAGTCTGCAAACACACTCTGAGAATTGTACTACTGAGTATGTAGGAATATGAAAACATACTGCACTGAATTTTCTTTATTTATCACAAGAATTGCAGGAATACTTAAAGTAAATGTTCCTAGAGAGCTGTTTGCCCGAATAAATCTCCTGTTCTGTTAGGACACTAAATAATCATGGAGGAAAATGAAAAGTAACAAAGCTACAGCTTACTGAGAGAGAGCAATTAATGATCTGTCCAATAAAGGTTATTTTTATCAACAACTTGCTCAACTGTGTGATACTGTCCTGTCACCTCTCCCACAATGCACATCCCAAATCTGCCCTCCTCTTGCCATCTCGCCGCCTCCACCCCAGGGTGAACCAGCAGCACCTCCTACCTGTAGACCAGAGCAGCCTGAGTCTCTCCAAGCATCCCTGCCCCTACAATCCATTCTCCAGTCTCTTAAGTAGAAGTCAAATGACACCACTCCCCTGATAAAACCCAGCAATGGATCCCTAACACACGTAAAATAAAGTCAAACCCCTAACCAGGGTCCACATGCCCCAGCATGACAGTTCAGGCCAATCGCTCCTTCTCCTCACCAGCTACAGTGAATCCAGCCTTCTTTCTATTCTGAATCCAGCCTTCTTTCTATTCCTCGCCTGGGCCATACTCGCTCCAGCCTCAGGGCCTTTGAATGGGAAGCAGATGGAGAGATCACAGCTTGGGGGGGAGGGGTGGGACAGAGTAAAGCCACACTGGTGAGGGGAAGGCATAGCCATGAACACAAATAGAAGAAAAGAAGAAAAGCTGAGAATAAATGAATAAGCACTGATCACAAGAAGTTAGGGGGAAAGTAGATAAACCCAAAGATACTAAAAGGAAGGAAATAAAGATCAGAAATGATAAAATAGAAAAAAATATACAGAAGAGAAGACTGATAAAGACACAAATTGGCTTTCTATAAAAGACTAACCTCCAGTGAGGTGTTTCCCAGCCTTCTTTTCACCACTGCCCCCGCAAGGAGCCTTTTTAAACTTTTTTTTTCCTGATGGCCCTCCCCATGAAATTCTAATACTGCAGAAATGCTGCATATCTGTGTACTGGATGAACGTCTGTGCTTCATGCATGAAGAATAAGAATTTTTCTGTTGGGACTTCCCTAGTGGTACAGTGGTTAAGAATCTGCCCACCAATGCAGGGGACACGGGTTCGATCCCTGGTCCAGGAAGATCCCACGTGCCGCGGAGCAACTAAACCTGTGAGCCACAACTACTGAACCTGCGCTCTAGAGCCCGCAAGCCACAACTGCTGGAGTCCGCGCACCTAGAGCCTGTGCTCTGCAACAAGAGAAGCCACTGAAATGAGAAGCCCGCGCACCGAAACGAAGAGTAGCCCCCGCTCGCCACAACTAGAGAAAGCCCACGCAGCAACGAAGATCCAATGCAGCCAAAAATAAATAAATAAACAAAAATTTTTTAAAAAAAGAATCTTAAAAAAAAAAAAAAGAATTTTTCTGTCCCCTCCACCAAGAACCAACTTTTCCCCTTGGGGCAGTCCTGCCCCTGTGGAGAATGGATGTTCCCACGAGATTAATCAAGAAAAAAGAGAAATGGCACAAATAACCACTATGAAGAATAAAAGAGTAAGCTCTACAAACATTGAAAAGATAAGGAGAGGACACTTTGAACAATGTTATACCACTAAATTTTTTAACTTTATTAGATAAAAAGTCAAATTCCTAGAAAAATACAACTCTACAAAACTGACTCATGAAGGCATAGAAAACATGAAAATTCCTATAACCATTTAAAAAACAATCATAATAAAAAACGTCTCACAGAGATAACACTAGATCTGTATGGGTAACTGCAAAGTTCTACATATCTTACTGAAAGCCAGAGAATAAACAAATAGAAAACTCGCATTTTTATGTTAGCATTACCTTGGTATTAAAACCCAACAGACAAAAAGTACAAGGGGAAAGAAAGGTCCCTCTTATTAAGAACACAGGTAAAAAAAACTTAAGCAAACCAAACAGAGCAATGCATAAAAGGCATGAGACATGATGCCCAAGTAGGGTTATATCTGAAATGTGAGACAGGTTTCACTATTAAAAACACTGTGTGTGTGTGTGTGTGTGTGTGCACACGCACTTGTGTGTACATGCACACTTCAATTTCACCACATTGACAAATAAAAAGAGAAAAAGCATATGATCATCTCAATAGATGCAGAACAAGTATTTAAATAAAATTTAATAGCCACTCAATATAAAAACAACTTGTGTAACAAGAAAAGGAAAATTCCTTAATCTGATCAAGACAGTCTATAAAAATTGTAGCAAAAATCATCTTTAATAGTGAAAGATTGAAAGTTTCCCCTTTGAGATAAGGAGTAAGCTAAGGATACCCCCACTGCTATTCAACACCAGTCCTAGTCAGTGTAGCACAGTTAAAAACAGAAAAGAAAATGTACATATAAAGATTGGAACAGAAAAAACACATCTGTCATTAGTTGCAGAAGACTATGATTATGTTTACAGATATCCAAAAGAATATGTGGATAAATACTCAAATACTCAAATTAATAAGCAAGGCTGCTGGATACTAAATCAGTATATAAAATCAACTGAGGGCTTCCCTGGTGGCGCAGTGGTTAGGTATCCGCCTGCCAGTGCACGGAATACAGGTTTGAGCCCTGGTCCGGGAAGATCCCACATGCCATGGAGCAACTAAGTCCACGTGCCACACAACTACTGAAGCCTGCGCACCTAGAGCCTGTGCTCCGCAACAAGAGAAGCCACCACAATGAGAAGCCCACGCATCGCAACGAAGAGGGGGCCCCCGCTTACGGCTACCAGAGAAAAGCCTGCGTCCAGCAACAAAGACCCAACGTAGCCAAAAATAAATAAATAAATAAAAATTATTTTAAAAAATAAAATAAAATAAAATCAACTGCATTCCCATGCACCAGAACAAACATTATAATGCTTCTAAGACACCATCAAAATAGCATTTAAAAATTCAAATATCTGGGAATAAATTCAATGAAAGACATGAAAGACTCCGACATGGAAAATTAGAAAACTTAATATTGAAAGATGTCAATTCTCTGCCCAAATGATGTACGGACCTACAGATTAGATTAAATCACAACCAAAATCTCGACATCTTTTGCCCTCTCCGTGGAATTTGACCCACTGATCCTAAAATGTATAAAGAAATGGAAAGGGACAAGAAGAGCTAAGATACTCTTGAGGAGGATCAAGATGGGACCATTTGCATGTCCAGATTACACGAAGCCATATAGATGAGAGAGTGACACTGGCACAGAGACAAACAGGTCCCCAGAACAGCACCAAAAGACCAGAAACAGACCCAAGCATATTCAGCACTTGATTTATAACAAAGACAGCACCACAGGGGAGTAATGGTGGTCCTTGGAAATAAAAAGTGCTGGTGCATTTTCACATATTCATATGAAACAAAACAAAACTGGACCCCTACCTCACACCATATGCAAAAAGCAATGCTGGGTAGGCAATAGATAGTTTGATTATATAATTTACCCTCAAGCTGGACACTTTATAGAGTGAAAAAGGATGCTATGAATAATTATGCCAGGACAGCAGGTATAAACTAGGACTGCCCTCAGCATGCTGGGACTTATGGTCATCCTAGTTATAGACCTAAATATAAACAGCAAAACTATAAAGCTTTTAGGATACATTATAGGACAAAGTCTTGACCTTAGGGTAGGAAAAGACTTTAACATAAGCACGAACTATACAGAAAATATTTATATGATTTTCCAGTCTTTTTATGGACTCCTTTGATAAACAGAAATACTTAATTATACTATGGTATAAATTCAACTATAGTATAAGTATTTCTGTTTATCAAAGGAGTCCATAAAAAGACTGAAAAATCATATTACAGAATAGGAAAAGAAATGTGCCACACATCAAACCCATTTAAAAAGGACTTAATCTAGAACATGCAAAGAACTCCCACAAATCAATACAAAACAACCAACAGAAAAATTGGCAAAACCCTGAACAGGTACTTCACAGAGAGGCTAGCCCAATGACCTGTGAGTAGATGAAAAGTCAATTTCATTAGTTACAAAAGAAATGAAAATTATCTTTATTTTTTGATTTTATTGAAGTATAGTTGATTTACAATGTTGTGTTTAATTTCCACTGTACAGCAAAGTGACTCAGTTATACATATATATATTCTTTTTCATATTCTTTTCCATTATGGTTTATCACAGGTTACTGAATATAGTTCCCTGTGGTATACAGTAGGACCTTGTTGTTCATCCATCCTATATATAATTTTTTGCATCTGCTGATCCCAAACTCCCAATCCTTCCTTCTACCACCACCCCCTCTCCCTTGGCAGCCACAAGTCTATTCTCTATATTTATGAATCTGGTTCTGTTTCGTAGATATGTTCATTTGTGTTGTATTTTAGATTTCACATCTAAGTGATATCACATGGTATTTGCCTTTCTCTTTCTGACTTATTTCGTTTAGTATGATAATCTCTAGGCCCATCCACATTGCTGCAAATCAAATTATTTCATTCTTTTTAATGGCTGAGTAATATTCCATTGTATATAAACCACATTTTCTTTATCCATTCATCTGTCGATGCACATTCAGGTTGTTTCCATGCCTTGGCTATTGTAAACAGCACTGCTATGAACATAGGGGTGCATGTATCTTTTCAAATTAGCGTTTTGTCTGGATATATGCCCAGGAGTGGGATTGCTGGATCATATGGCAACTCTATTTTTAGTTTTTTGAGGAAGCTCCAAACTGTTTTTCATAGTGGCTACACTAATTTACATTCCCACCAACAGTGTAGGAGGGGGCTTCCCTGGTGGCGCAGTGGTTGAGAATCCGCCTGCCAATGCAGGGGGCACGGGTTCGAGCCCTGGTCCGGGAAGATCCCACATGCCGCAGAGCAACTAAGCCTGTGAGCCACAGCTACCGAGCCTGCGCTCTAGAGCCCGCGAGCCACAACTAGTGAGCCCACGTGCCACAACTACTGAGGCCCGTGCACCTAGAGCCTGTGCTCTGCAACAAAAGAAGCCACCGCAATAAGAAGCCTGCACACCGCAACGAAGAATAGCCCCCGCTCGCCGCAGCTTAGAGAAAGCCCGCGCACAGCAACGAAGACCCAATGCAGCCAAAAAAAACCAAACAAACAGTGTAGGAGGGTTCTCTTTCCTCCACACCCTCTCCAGCATTTGTCATTTGCAGACTTTTTAATGATGGCCATTCTGACTGGTATGAGGTGGCACCTCACTGCTGTTTTGATTCAAACTTCTCTAATAATTAGCGACGATGAGCATCTTTTCATGTGCCTATTGGCCATCTGTATGTCTTCTTTGGAGAAATGTCTACTTAGGTCTTCTGCCCATTTTTCGAGTAGGTTGTTTGTTTTGTTGTTGAATTATAGGAGCTGTTTGTATTTTGGAAATTAAGCCCTTGTCAGTCACATCATTAGCGAATATTTTCTCCCAGTCCATAGGTTGTCTTTTCGTTTCGTTTATGGTTTCCTTCGCTGTGCAAAAGCTTATAAGCTTGATTAGGTCTCATCTGTTTATTTTTGCTTTTATTTCTATTGCCTTGGGAGACTGAGCTAAGAAAACACTGGTATGATTTATGTCAGAGAATATTTTGCCTATGTTCTTTTCTAGGAGTTTTATGATGTCTTGTCTTATATTTAAGTCTTTAAGCCACTTTGAGTTTATGTTTGTGTATGGTGTGAGCGTGTGTTCTAACTTCATTGATTTATATGCAGCTGTCCAACTTTACCAACACCACTTGCTGAAGAGACTGTTTTTTCCCCATTGTATATTCCTGCCTCCTTTGTCAAAGATTAATCATCCACAGGTGTGTGCATTTATTTCTGAGCTCTCTATTCTGTTCCCCATTGATCCATATGTTTGTTTTTGTGCCAGTACCATGCTGTTTTGATTTCTGTAGCTTTGTAGTATTGTCTGAAGTCTGGGAGTGTTATGCCTCCTGCTTTGTTCTTTTTCCTCATGATTGCTTTGGCAATTCTGGGTCTTGTATGGTTCTGTATAAATTTTAGGACTATTTGTTCTAGTTCTGTGGAAAATGTCATAGGTATTGATAGGTATTGCATTACATCTGTAGATTGCTTTGGGTAGTACAGCCATTGTAACAATATTAATTCTTCCAATCCAAGAGCATGGGATCTCTTTCTAAGAAATGAAAACTAAAACCACAATACAATCATACCTACAAGAATGACTACAATGAAAATAAGAGCACTGGTCAGAATGCAGAGCAACCAGAACTCACACACAGCTGGCAGAAGAGTAACAGCCCTTCTGAAAAGCCATTTGGCAGTACCTTCAAAACTGAATTTTTGTATACCCTACTAGCCTGAAATTATACTCCTAGGCATCTACCCCCCCAAAAAAATTCTGTATATGTGCTAACCAAACGACATATATAAAAATGTTTATAACAGCACTGTTCATAATATTAAAAAACTGGAACACCCCCAATATTCCACACCTGTGGAATGATGACTAAATTGTGATCTATCCATTGAACAGTACCTGTACTACAGCAATGAGTAACTACTGCTATGGGACAACAGGGATTCATCTCAGGTACCCTATGTGCAAGGGGATCCTGACAGGAGGGCTGACAGGGCATCTTTCCGGATGTGATAGTAATTACCTCAAGTGTGCTTTCTGGGTATCCATTTCACTATGTATTTGTTTTATGTCTCTTTTCTGTGTATATAGCACATTTCTAAAACAGATAAAGGTTAAGAAAACATAGATGAAGTGGTACATGACTGGTTCATGTTTTTACTCAACAGACATTTCTGAAGACCAGTTAGAAAACCGTCTGTTCACTAATGGGGGAGGGAGGAGTTTCTCACCATCAAGAATGCTAAAAGCCAGTCTAACTATAATACCAACTATAATACATAGGAAAAAAGTGATAAAGACCACGAGAAACAAAAGAAGTTTAGCAAAGGAAACATTAGGCATTTGAACTAAACCTTAAAGAGCTGGGAGCAACCAGACACTCAGCCCTGGGAGCGACTTTCAGCTGTTCCTGAGCGTGGCTTATGTGAAAGGGGCAGAAGTCACTTGGGGCTGCTCGCTGTGTCCACCCAGGAGCTTGAACCTAGGCTCTTGGAGGCCAGAGGTGAGGAGAGATCTGGCAAAGCACAGACACAGCAGGTGATCAGAGGAACTCTTCAGGGCTATAAAAGAGGACCCCATGGCACTTTGCATGCCCAAACCGTTCGACCATGTTCTCTCTTTAATTCCTTAATTCTTACTTTCTCAAAAAGGGAATGTCACTGTATGGTTTACAGTGTACAATGTACAGTTGGACCATATAGAAAGTGGAATGAAAACAGACATCCCCATCTGGGCAGGTAACTCTCCCCAAGATGTCATCTGGGGTCGTGGCACGCCAGCTTACACAAGAGAGTGTGGCCCAGGTGGTCAGAGGGCATCCAACCAGTTCCACAAGTCTCAATCCAGCAACATCTATGACAACTTGAGCACAAATTTTTGTCTCTCAGGCTCAATTTCAGAGAAGAATAGGCCTGTATAAAACTAGCATCTGTAGGAGAGCTCAGGATGGGTTGAAGTAGAAGTTAACGTATGGCTTCCCACTTGAACCAAACAATTAAATCTGTGCCAGAAACAGAGGATTGATGCCCTCACAGATCTTCGGCATCCTGCCTCTCGGCCCCTTCATCTGCCCGGCTGCCCAGAACCTTGTGACAAACTGCAAAGAGCATTATGATGTGTGCTGGAAATGTTACTTCACAGTCACGACTGAGAACACGGGACTCAGAAGACTTCAAAGCAATATTTACTGCACTACGTTGAAGGACTCTGAGCAGACTGCGTATATGACTAGACTGTAAAAGGAAGCAGATTTAGAATGACTATTTTTCATAAATATCACAATTTTTGAACCTCTAGTTACTAGAGAATTTATTTAGCAGGCTTTCAAATATTTTAAAACCCAAGCCCAAAATAACTAATTTCTAGATGAAGTAAATCTCCAGGTTACTCCTCACAATTACACATTATAAAATGCCTTATTTCTAAACTCTATGCAAAAAGTCCTAAGTAGAATTCACGTTGAGAACACCATTGTCCTTCAACTATATAGTTCCTTAAGGCACACAAACTTGGGTTTTGACAGCACTATGCACAGTGATGTGAATGGCACGCCCTGGAGTTGTGTGGCAGAGCTCATCCTATGGACACAGCAGCCCTAGGTGCTTCATAAGGCTAAGGAAAAAATGGCAAACTAAAGCACTGGAACAATAACAGGATATTATAAAACCAAGGACATTCTTACACAATTTTGTTTTAATTCAATTTCCAGTTGACCCCCTTCCCCCGCTTTCTATAACTAGAAGCAAATTCTCACTTTCTTTTAGAAAAGCATAAAGAAGTTGGGGGAAAGGATAAAAAATCCAGATAGCCAGCTCATCCTCCTTTATATTTTATGAATTGATATAAATAATATGTGGCTCCTTTTAAATGTTTGAACTCTGGTAGCATCTTGTCAGTAAGTATCCCACACATCTGAGATCATTCATTTTAATAAAGTTTCATGACTCACCAGCTACCAAAGATTTGATTTAAAGTCCAAAACATAATTCCCATTTTCTCATGATAAAAAAACTTTCTAAATAAATAACAGTAAAAGTAGCATCACAATGATGGCAGCCACATTCCATAAGGCAGAAAAGTGAGGCGATGGATCCTACAGTCAGGCAGTCCTTGGAAAAGGGGAAATTACAAGGAAATGGAGGGGGAAACATTAAGAAAAAATGAAACTGTGGAAAAGGACATTCTCTGTCACCTCACTGGGACGTGATAAAGACAGTAACACACAGAAAAAGAACCACACTCTTACTAGACACTCCACTCCATGCAGAGGTATACTATATGGGGTCTTGTGGTGCTCTACATGGGTAGGAAAACTCCACTGTTCTTTTTCCCATAAGAATTCCACTCATCCTGAAAGGCAGTTATTTATGAGTCACCCTATAAAGTTTAAATGCTTATATTTTTACATATTCTTTTTAAGTTCCCAAGAGTTCCGACCTTAAAAGCTCAAAGAAAAATCCAGCGCTCCCCAGCCCTCTTCTGAACCCCCACATGAGTAGTTTTTCTGTAGCGCTCAGCAAAATCCTAACTAACAAAAAATAAAGTTCATTAAAGTGTAATTCAGGATGCTAATTTATTCCCCTTTACAGCTTAGAAAGAACACTGCATTCAGAATGAAAAAAGTTGGAGATATAAAAATGCAGGTGTGCCTGGCTCCATCTCACCTGGCACAACCCACACAGCCTCCAGGCAGCCTGTTCCACAGGTCCAATGGCTACAAAAACCCAACTCTCTGTAGAACAACCCTGTGATGGTTAATTCTGTGTGTCTACTTGGCTGCGCCACAGTGCCCAGATACATGGGCAACGATTATTCTGTGAAGGTGCTTCTGGATAAGACTAACGTTTAAATCAGTGGACTCTGAGCAAAGCAGATTTCTCTCCATAATGTGGTGGGCCTCATCCAATCAGTTGAAGGCCTGAATAGAACCAAAGCCTGTTCTCCCCCAGTGAATTGTGCAACAGCCTCCAAGCCTGAAATGCAACTTCATCTCACCCCTGGGTCCCCAGCGTGCTGGCCCATCCTGCAGATTTTGGAGTTATCAGCCTCCACAGTCACATGCGAGCCTATGCACACGTAGCCTGTTGGTTCTATTTCTCTGGAGACCCTGCCTTACCTAACCCCAAGCAAGTCAGGGCCACGTCCTGGTGGTGTTACATGTAAACAAGAATAGCCCTTTCCACTCTTCTCAGAGTCAGGGCCATTGTGCCCAGCCACAAGGGTCCTAGAGGTACAGGGAGACAGGCAGTAGTGAACAACGTCCTTGCAACTGAAAACACATCTTCTCTGGCCTCTCCCTTCAGTAAAATGGAAACTAGGCAAAGGTATAATTCTCTACATGACACAGTCCAAAAAAGAAAAATTAAATGTCCTTGTCTCACCCATGACCATAACAAGCTGAAAAACATGGGCTCATGAATATCATCATGATTATCACCATTATTACGGTGGTTGATATCTCGGTTTTTATTATGCAGTATCTACCTCTCCTCTGAGGAACTCAAGCACTTTCCAGATAGGACCTAATTATTCCTCCCTTCCCTTCCAGAATTAGGAGGGCAATATTATTATTATGGGTTTATAGACAAAGATTCTGAAGAAAAGAGAAGCTCAGACGTTCCTGTAAGCACAGCAACAGGCCCAGAAGAAGCACAGGCCCCACCACTTGGCCCTAAAAACCCCTCACTAGGTCCCAAGTGTTGACAGGCCTCAGAAAGAAGCAGTGGACAAGGAAAACCCAAGAGCATGTTTTTATTGATAGATGCTCTTATGTGCAATGAAAGTATTGATATAAGTGAAGCTAAAAATTCTGATATATGTTCTAATAAGAAGGCCACAGGAACTTCCCTGGTGGTCCAGTGGTTAAGACTCTGCGCTTCCACTGTGGGGGGTGCGGGTTCGATCCCTGGCCAGGGAATCCCTGGAAAGATACCACATGCTGCACAGTGCGGCCAAAAATTAAAAAAAAAAAAAAAAAGGTCACAGATTTAAAACAACCTGTCTGCCCTGCTGTCATCTTCATAATAAGCATGTGTGCCGGATATTCATACTATGTGTGCACTAAGACAACCCCAGGGCCGTGCAGTTTAGAGCAATGGGGATCTTGGATCCACACAGTGTAACTTTTCAAGAAAGGAGACAGAAACTGCACTAGTGGGACTTACCAGCATTGCCTCTTTAGATACTCACATCAATCACAGCAAACAGGTATCAGTACCCCATTTTACGGGAAAACCATGTTCAGAGTGACTAAAGAATCAATCATCCTAAGGCCACAAAGCCAGGAATCTGTGAGCTGCTCTCTGAATTCAGGTCCACCTGGTATCCCTCTTCCATTACATGAAGCATCCTCCTAGCAACACAGAAATGCTAATATCCTGGGAGATGGCTATCCAATTACTCCTGAGTATTTTCAATAGGAATGAGATGACACAGCTGGTTGTCCCAGTGAGGGACAAATCTGCTGCACTGGGCCACTGGGGTCTGTTCCCAGTCAGCCCTCAGGAGCCACAGGCTGCTCTACTCCCTCTCAAATGCCCAGTGGCAGTCCTTCTGGGGTTGGAAAGGAGCCAGCCAGTCCCTCTCTCACTCTGCATCCCCACTCTTTACAAATCACCCTAAGGGGCCTCTGCTTCCAAGCCTGTTGGGATCTTAGTCACTGTCCTTGGCCATCCTCTGTCTGGTATATTCTGTGACTGCCTCTCAAAAAAGAACATCCAGCATTAAATAAGATACTCCACATGTGGTCTCAAAGAGGCCCACGAATGGAAATCAGTAAGGCAAAGACTTAGCTTTTCAGCATCCCTAGGTCTTTGCACATGAATTGCTGAACATTTATCTGTATTTATGCAATTAGCGGGAAAACAGGAATTGAAAAAAGTGGAGGTGGGGGTGGGGAGGAAGGGCAGGAGGGAGGAAAGAAGGAAGGCAGGAAGGATACAGACTCAGGCCTTGCTTGCAGTGCATCCTTGTTCTGTTTTACCACATTCTACCAGCATTTCGCCCTTTCAAGATCATGTTCAATCCTGATTCTGTCATCTACATTATTACCTGTCCTTCCCAATTCTGTATCATTAGCAAACATGGTAAACACACCTTCCAATTCTTTATCCAAGGTACTGACAAGACTGTTGAACAGGACAGGGTCAATACGTGAGCATGGAGCCACACTCCTAAGGGGCCCTCGCTCTAGGCTATCAGAGAGTTACAGGACAATTCTCAGAGTACAGGGCGTGCAGAGAACCCGGGGCTGATGCCCTGCAGCCCACCTCATTCACTATCTTACTCATAAATGGGCAAAGAGCACAAACAATTAGTAAAAGAAGTAGTACAACTGACCCATAACGTGTGTAAAAATGTTCAGCTGTACAAGCGCTTGAAAAGTATAATTAAAACAATGAAATGATCAGGTATCTAATTCAGTGCAAATATATTTTAATGGCAATGCTGAAGGTTGGAAAGAAGCACTCTCAGACCCTGCTAGCAGGCATGTAAAACAGTAAAACCTGTTTTAACCAAGTCCTTTGTTTCCTGTACTTTTGATGCTTTGATGCTTTGACTTGCTGACCCTGGAGTGACTGCCCTCCCAGGGTTAGCCAATTCCTGGAGACAGTACACAACTCAGCTCTCAAATGCAAACCAACCACCACATCCCCAGAGCCCACACCCCCAACTACCTCCCACAGGCGCTCTCACAGTCCGGCCACTGTCCACCTGCCCTAACCACTGCAGAGCCAGGTATCTGACAACTCAGGACAGCCCCTATGCCCCAGAGCCTGCTGAAATTACTCAAAATAGCCCATCCCAAGCCTGCTTGCCCTGCCTTGCCCCTTCCTTCCAGCAGAAACCCCAGTAAAGGTGCTTGCCCACAGGCTCTACCCACCCCCACATCCTGACACACCCCAGTGCTCCCTGACGTTGCATGGCAAGCCCTCTTCTCTTGGGAACTGTGAGTAATAAACTGTCTTTTCAATGGCAATTGTCTCCCGATCTGCTGGCCTTAGTATGAACAGCAATTCTGCAAAATATGTCAATACCCCTTAATATGTTCATATCCAGATATTTATGACATCTAGAAACTTACACTAAGAAAACAGCCAGCAATCTGAACAAAGATTTAAAGATTCTCATCATAACATAATATTGAAAAATCAGAAGTAGCTTATATGTCTTATAGAAAAGTGGTTTTAAAATTATAGGTACAGGGCTTCCCTGGTGGCGCAGTGGTTAAGAATCCGCCTGCCAATGCAGGGAACACGAGTTCGAGCCCTGGTCCGGGAAGATCCCACATGCCGCGGAACAACTAAGCCCGTGCGCCAAAACTACTGAGCCTGCGCTCTAGAGCCCACAAGCCACAACTACTGAGCCCGCGCTCTAGACCCCATGCTCCGCAACAAGAGAAGCCACCGCGGTGGGAAGCCCGCATACTGCAACAAAGAGTAGCTCCCGCTCGCTGCAACTAGAGGAAGCCCACGTGCAGCAACAAAGACTCCCACCGCTTTGGGAGAGAGGAAAGGTTTGATCTCCCCCATCCTCTTCCATACACAGTGACCGTGAGCATCCCAGGCTTCGAAGGCTCTGGTGGGATGGGCGACATGTTGGGGTGGCAACTTAAGGGGTCAACAAGGTTTCTGAAGCCCCTCATTTGGGTGAGGCTATTAAGTGCCTATGATTAAGCAAGATTCTGCATATGACTAAGAATCAACCGCAGAATGACTGTGGATGAAGAACAGTTGCGCATCTACAGAGCAAACCCTAAGATACCGTCAGTGTGCATGTGTAGAGGCCTGAACATCCCAGGAGTGGCCTTCACTGGGGTCCAAGCAGCTGGTCTCTGCCATGGGATGCGGGCACCAGGGTTGCTGGCCCCAGTTCTCCTGTCCCAGGGAGGTTTCTTGGGGTTGTGCCACTAGGGACACTAGAGGGAGATGACAGGTGACAGGAGGAAGACCGTCCTCTCTTTCCGCCCGCACTCCCAGGACCCGCCTCACCACATACCAGCAGAGGCGCCAGCACCCTGCATCCCTACCTCAGTGGCCTTGTTCCCCAGACCTGGGGGTGTTGGCTGCCTCTGGCCGTAATGCCTCGAGGTTCCCTGTTTGCCCTTTCAGCTCCTCTGAAACAAATTCCCCACCTAAATGTTCTCTGTTGAAACACCCAGGATGTATTGTTTTCTTTACTGGATCCTGACTGATAGGCCTTCACCTCAAAGAGAAAAGAAGCACATAATCATGTTAAAACTACAGAAACCATGTAAAGTACTGAGGTGTGTCCCATTGCCTAGCCACACACTGAGAAGCTGGTCAGTTTGTGCGTCAGAAACCGTGACTTTCCCCAGCCCATCCGCCACCTGGAAGGCAGTCAGGCCTGAGTTCAGGGGACCCCATGCAAATCACTTCACCTCTCACACCTTCAACTCCCTCCTTTGTAAACTCGGATAGAAGCAGCACCTACATCACACAGGACCGCTGACATCCAGGAGGCACCTCCCCTCCCCACTCTCCCACAAAGGAACACTGCTCCAGGCAACACTCCCCAGTTCCTTGACTGAACCTCCTCAGCTGACACGGGTTTGAATCCCTCCACAATCTCAATGGCACACCTTGAATATCTCCTGCTTAAGGTTGGATTTTTTTTTTTTTAAGAAATTTTATTTTATTTATTTATTGTTTTGGCCACGCCAGGCAGCTTGCGGGATCTTAGTTCCCGACCAGGGATCAAACCCAGGCCCCCTGCAGTGGAAGTGCGGAGTCTAAACCACTGGACCACCAGGGAAGTCCCAAGGCAGGTTCTTTTTAAACAGAGTGTTTAGGAAAAAGCAGTTCATAAACATGAAGACCCTCCTGCTCGTTCTGGACACTGCATTCTATCCATACAGCAAAAGATGACACCCATGGTTTGATTCACTTGTTTCCAGCAGCACATCACAGTTAGGTCATATTGTGCCTTCAATCAACTAGGACACCTAAATACGTTTTCAAAGGCATGAAAGGTGTTCATACTGACCATCGTTTCATTTAGTACATGATTTCCAGAATAGGAATGAAAAACATTCTGCATTTTAGCCATTTACTTCTCCCTCCCAGGAGGGCTCTGCTTTCAAGGTTCTTCTGAGGATGGCACTAGAGACAGACTGAACTACAGCGCAGTACCAAAGCACAGCCCCCGCAAATGCATGGCCAGGTCTGAACGCTGGCTCTCCCCCTTACCAGCTGTGTGATCCAGGACTAGTCAACTAGCTGCTCCAGCCCTCATTTCCTCATCTGTAACATGGGTATATCCACCTCACTGGGTTACCGTGAGGATTAAATGAGTTAATATATGTAGAGCACTTAAACCGTGCCTGGCATATAGTAAGTTTACAGAAATATTGGTTCTTCTTAACCACAAAGCGAGCTACCAATAATAATGCCGTTTACATCCACATTTGGACAAGCTTTCTCAAACTAACCTTATGGACAAAATTTAAAAATTGAGACTGGGAGCTGCTGCGATTATATGGGAACCCAGCAGGCAGAGACGTAGAAGGGACTTTCCAGACAGCATGATACCTTGGCCACGCCTGAGGCTGCACTTTTATCTATTACTTGATAAGAGGTTTAGAATGTACCCTTATCCATTCTTTTTTTTTTTAGAAATTTCATGTAACGTCTGAAATATTTATATTAACATATTTCCATATAAATAACCCAAAGAAAGTTTAGTATTAGTTGTTTTTTTTGTTTGTTTGTTTGTACTGCAGGTTCTTATCAGTCATCAATTTTATACACATCAGTGTATACATGTCAATCCCAATCGCTCAATTCAGCACACCACCATCCCCACCTCACCACGGTTTTCCCCCCTTGCTGTCCATACGTTTGTTCTCTACATCTGTGTCTCAACTTCTGCCCTGCAAACAGGTTCATCTGTACCATTTTTCTAAGTTCCACATACGTGCGTTAATATACGATATTTGTTTTTCTCTTTCTGACTTACTTCACTCTGTATGACAATCTCTAGATCCATCCACATCTCAACAAATGACTCAATTTCGTTCCTTTTTATCACTTAGTAATATTCCATTGTATATATGTACCACACCTTCTTTATCCATTTGTCTGTCAATGGGCATTTAGGCTGCTTCCATGACCTGGCTATTGTAAATAGTGCTGCAATGAACATTGGGGTGCATGTGTCTTTTTGAATGATGCTTTCCTCTGGGTATATGCCCAGTAGTGGGATTGCTGGATCATATGGTAATTCTATTTTTAGTTTTTTAAGGAACCTCCATACTGTTCTCCATAGTGGCTGTATCAATTTACATTCCCACCAACACTCCACACCCTCTCCAGCATTTCTTGTTTGTAGATTTTCTGATGATGCCCATTCTAACTGGTGTGAGGTGATACCTCACTGTAGTTTTGATTTGCATTTCTCTAATAATTAGTGATGCTGAGCAGCTTTTCATGTGCTTCTTGGCCATCTGTATGTCTTCTTTGGAGAAATGTCTATTTAGGTGTTCTGCCCATTTTTGGATTGGGTTGTTTGTTTCTTTAATACTGAGCTGCATGAGCTGTTTATATATTTTGGAGATTAATCCTTTGTCCGTTGATTCGTTTGCAAATATTTTCCCCCATTCTGAGGGTTGTCTTTTCGTCTTGTTTATGGTTTCCTTTGCGGTGCAAAAGCTTTTAAGTTTCATTAGATCCCATTTGTTTATTTTTGTTTTTATTTCCATTACTCTAGGAGGTGGATCAAAAAAGATCTCGCTGTGATTTATGTCAAAGAGTGTTCTTCCTATGTTTTCCTCTAAGAGTTTTATAGTGTCTGGTCTTACATTTAGGTCTCGAATCCATTTTGAGTTTATTTTTGTGTATGGTGTTAGGGAGTGTTTTAATTTCACTCTTACATGTAGCTGTCCAGTTTTCCCAGCACCATCTTATTGAAGAGACTGTCTTTTCTCCATTGTATATCTTTGCCTCCTTTGTCATAGATTAGTTGACCATAGGTGCATGGGTTTATCTCTGGGCTTTCTAACTTGTTCCATTGATCTATGTTTCTGTTTTTGTGCCAGTACCATATTGTCTTGATTACTGTAGCTTTGTAGTATAGTCTGAAGTCAGGGAGTCTGATTCCTCCAGCTCCGTTTTTTTCCCTCAAGACTGCTTTGGCTTTTCGGGGTCTTTTGTGTCTCCATACAAATTTTAAGATTTTTTATTCTAGTTCTGTAAAAAATGCCACTGGTAATTTGATAGGGGTTGATTGCATTGAATCTGTAGATTGCTTTGGGTAGTATAGTCATTTTCACAATATTGATTCTTCCAATCCAAGAACATGGTATATCCATCTGTTTGTGTCATCTTTGATTTCTTTCATCAGTGTCTTATAGTTCTCTGAGTACAGGTCTTTTACCTCCTTAGGTAGGTTTATTCCTAGGTATTTTATTCTTTTTGTTGCAATGGTGAATGGGATTGTTTCCTTAATTTCTCTTTCGGATTTTTCATCATTAGTGTATAGGAATGCAAGAGATTTCTGTGCATTAATTTTGTATCCTGCAACTTTACCAAATTCATTGATTATCTCTAGTAGTTTTCTGGTGGCATCTTTAGGATTCTCTATGTATAGTATCATGTCATCTGCAAACAGTGACAGTTGTACTTCTTCTTTTCCAATTTGTATTCCTTTTATTTCTTTTTCTTCTCTGATTGCCGTGGCTAGGACTTACAAAACTATGTTGAATAATAGTGGCAAGAGTGGACATCCTTGTCTCGTTCCTGATCTTAGAGGAAATGCTTTCAGTTTTTCACCATTGAGAATGATGTTTGCTGTGGGTTTGTGGTATATGGCCTTTATTATGTTGAGGTAGGTTCCCTCTATGCCCACTTTCTGGAGAGTTTTTATCATAAATGGGTGTTGAATTTTGTCAAAAGCTTTTTCTGCATCTATTGAGATGATCATAAGGCTGCATTTTTATCTGTTACTTGATAAGAGGTTTAGAATGTACCCTTATCCATTCTTTCTTTTTAAAAAAATTTATTTATTTATTTATTTTTGGCTGAGTCAGGTCTTAGTTGTGGCACACGGGATCTTTCTTTGAGGCGCACGGGCTCTTCGTTGCAGCATGCAGGCTTCTCTCTAGTTGTGGCACGTGGGTTCCAGAGTGCGCCGGCTCAGTAGTTGTGGCGTGCAGGCTCCAGAGCGTGTGGGTTCTCTAGTTGTGGCATGCGGGCTCAGTAGTTGTGGCACATGGGCTTAGCTGCCCCGCGGCATGTGGGATATTAGTTCCCTGACCAGGGATTGAACCCACATCCCCGGCATTGGAAGGCAGATTCTTAACCACTGGACCACCAAGGAAGTCTCCCCTTAACCATTCTTGAATGGTATAGCTGGAGAGGATTTTAAGTAAGCTGGATAAAAGAATCAGAATCCACAAAAGATCTGGCCAAGCAACCAACTCTAATGAGATAAAACTTAACATTAAATCCTAGGTTCTGCACCCAGAAGAAACCAAGTGTATGGGTACGGGCGGGACAGGTGTGAAATGATGCCTAAGGAATGTTTTGATAGAAAGTACACCATGGGTCAACAGCAGGATGAGACCTCCGAGGCAGGCAGTGGACAGCAAATGTCAACTCCCCAGATGAAGGTGAGGATGGCCACCTCCCTCCCCTCTCACCCATCAGCCAACACCATGAGTGTGGCAACCAGTTCTGATCACTGTACTTACAACTTTACAATCATTTTATAATAATTCTGATTACCACAGAAAACCCAGAAATAACCACCATTCATACAGTTGTGTTTTACTCTCTTTCCCTCTGTACCACACAACACAGGCAGTGTTAGATCCAATGTTTTTCTCACTTTGTCATGTTGTGAACATTTTCCTATGTCATTAAAGGTAGATCAAAATCTTTTTTTTTCCAACTAGGAAAAGTTATTTTCACCTTTCAACTCATCTTTCCAAGCACTGGTTACAGTAAAATCAACAGTGTAAATATACTGCATATTACAGAAAAATACATTTCATTTAGTGATCAAATGAAGAGCTTTTGGTACAGATTATATTGACATAAAATGTGCTTCAATTGGAAAAAAACATCTCAAATCTCATCAGTAATAAACTGAAATGATACAGAGATGTGCAGAAGGGAAGGGAAGGCTGAAGAAGCCCCCTCCTCCTCCTCTGAGAGCCTCGGGTGTGCTTCCAGGCTCCCACTGCCATGCACACACTCACACACAGACACGCATGTGTGCAGCTGAAGCACAACTTACGTGACACTGTACACATTTTTCTAGTTTGCTTTCTTCACTTTACAACATGCCCATCAGCTTACGTGCCCTATCCCCCATTCTAAAATAAACGAACTTCGCGGCAATCTTACAAGGCTGACATTATGCCTGTTTCACAGACAAAAAACTGAGGCTCAGGCCAGGCAGCTAGTTACGTAGTAAATGCAAGATGTGAAGCTGGCCCTCACCCCGGACCACCATGACTTCATACCATGCCACCTCCCTTACTTAGGGACAGAGCAAGGAGTAGGAAGAAAGGGCACAAAAATACCCACACTTCAGAATATTTGGCAAATATTCCCACTAAGAGCTGGCAAGAATTCCTATGGTAAAACCCATGTAAAAGAATACACAGTAACAAGGCCAAAAACTTCTGGGCCAACAACAACCTCACTTTTTATTTCATTCCGCCCACAGACCAAGCATTAAAGACCATTCATCCACACTCCTAGCTGCACACTGCAGGGTGACTATTTTAACAAGTGGTATTGCACAGCAGCACGGGTTCGCTATTATTCCATGAATAAAACATTTCTTTCATCCAAAAATGTAAGTATGAATACTTTTTCACTGCAAACTCTGACAGGGACACCTTGTCATGAATCTAGGGGTTCTAACTAAATAAGGTGTCCCCATCTCTGGAAAAAAAAAAAGTGAAAGAAAAATGTATTAATGAGAACATTCTGGAACAGAGAGATGACATTTCAGGTAGAAGGGGTAAGCACAGAAGAACCTCTAAGCAAAGGGAGCAGCACATGAAGGCGGAGGCGTGAATTCAGGGGCTGCGGTCTCTTTCACATCCTCCCTCCAAGTGTCCTTTCCCAGCTCTCTGACTTCCAGAATCCACACACTAATGAAATAATTCTTAACATGGGGGAAGGGAACCGTACAAGATGAAACCTGAATAGCCAACAACAGGAGACTAAAGTGTCGACTAACAAGGAGCCATCAAAAATTAGTGAAAAGAACATTTAGCAATCTGGGAAAACTGCATATGATGAGATAAGTACAAAAAATAAAACATAAAACTGTATCATGATGACATCAGTGTGATCACATAGGCACCTGAAAAATGACAGGAAAGGAAACCAATATTCAAATAGCTCTTAGTATTATTTCATTATTATTACTACTTTCTTCGACTTTTCAAATCTTCTATCATATTGCTTTCTTCTACAAATTTTATTAAAAGGTAAGAAGAATATAACAGTAAACTATAAAATGAAAGTAATTTATGTTCCAAGGCACAAATGTGTACAAAATGCTATGAGATTTAAAAAGGAAGAGGTGGGGACTTCCCTAGTGGTGCAGTGGTTAAGAATCCGTCTGTCAATGCAGGAGACACAGGTTCAAGCCCTGGTCCAGGAAGATCCCACATGCCGCAGAGCAACTAAGCCTGTGCGCCACAACTACTGGGCCTGCGCTCTAGAGCCCATGATCCACAACTACTGAGCCTGCGTTCTAAAGCCCACAAGCCACAACTACTGAGCCCATGTGCCACAACTACTGAAGCCTGCACACCTAGAACCCGTGCTCTGCAACAAGAGAAGCCACTGCAATGAGAAGCGTGCACACCGCAATGAAGAGTAGCCCCCACTCGCCACAACTAGAGAAAGCCCACATGCAGCAGTGAAGACCCAACACAGCCATAAATAAATAAATAAATAAATAAAAATAAAAGCAAAAAGAATCTGCCTGCCGATGCAGGGGACATGGGTTCGAGCCCTGGTGTGGAAAGATCCCACATGCCATGGAGCAACTAAGTCCATGCACCACAACTACTGAGCCTGCACTCTAGAGCCTGTGCACCACAACTACTGAAGCCCACACGCCTAGAGCCCGTGCTCCACAGCAAGAGAAGCCACCGCAATGAGAAGCCTGTGCACCATAACGAAGAGCAGCCCCCGCCCGGCACAACTAGAAAAAGCCCCGCATACGACAACAACGGAAGACCCAATGCAGCCAAAATAAATAAATAAATAAACAAACAAACAAAAGGAAGAGGTGGAGACAAGGATTCAGGAAGACATTAGCATTTGAAACAGACTTGAAAGATGCTACAGGTCTACCAGGATTGGGAAGCAGGCACACTATCGTGTGTGATCAAATTTTTATATGCTTTGCAGTTTCAAAGGGTGTGTATGTGTGTGTGTATATCAACAGCCAGATAACTCTGAACCCCACGTGCCTTTGTCACACAGGGATATAAATTTGTGGGAATAAGTAGAAAGCCTGGAATAAAAAAAGATTGCAACACAAAAAAGGAATACCATTTTTTAAAGTATGATTATTTATATGCAAGTTAACAAACTGTAAATTTTGAACTCAAACATTTTATTAACCTGATTTTAATTCACTAACTCTGTAAATACAGCCTTTTGTGTTTTTAATTTAACGGAAGTACTATTTCATATGTTTTATTGTCAATGCCTCTGTAGAGCTCTCTCCCTCTCACTCTTCATACATCTGGTGTCTTTGCTCAGCTATATCATTTATTTTCCTGTCCTTACCAAGAACGGTGAAAAGCTATGGGCAATTCACAAAAACCAAAGCTTAACACATCTAAACAAAAACTCTAAGAAACAAAAAGAATGGGAATTATGTAATCCATAATAATAATTACTACAACAGTTATTTTCCTTATTAAAAAATTCTAGCATACCAATGTGATCACCTTATTTCAAACCCTCCCCCACTCCATCCCACCCCCAATCAACTCAATTCTTTAAATTACTCTGGTAAAAATAAAATGCAGATGTTTAGAATTAGATAGATTACCTCTGATCCCCAGTGCCAGCCATCACCCCACCATCAAAACCCACTGAAATCGAGGAACTATTTTATGAGATTGAAGATCTATTTTATAACACCTGTTTGATTAATAAATGGTAGAAAAGGGGCCCAAAAGCACGGGAAATGTTTAATAGGACTGTGGGAAACAAGTGAACAGGGGAGGACTTCCACATCCAGTGACAAGGGCAAGGTCTTCCAGCCCTGCAAGGTAAGAGGCAGGGGCAGTACAGGCAAGGAGGGGGCAACCTGGGCCAAATGTTCTGCTTTCTTTTGATTTGCAACCTCCTCAAAAGCACTGAGGAGCTGTCAAGCTAGCAAGAAACTACAAGGTGAAAATCTGAGGGAGAGCAGGGACCCAGAGGCAGCAGCAGATCAGAAGGGATTTGCAGGTGGGCAGGGGAAGTCACGGCGCCCAGGCAGCCCAGAGCAGGAACCGAGGAGGCGAGGCCCCCACGTAAGCAGGGACCCCAATGGGCTGTGCCAACGGGGCACCACCTCGCCTCTGCCCACAACCACCACCCTGGGGAGCATGGCAGTGACAAGAGCAGAAGAGGAGTAAGAGGAACAAAACATGGCCCTGAGGACTTAACAGCCACATGGGACCTTCATGCATTTTCAAAACAGCTTTATGAGTAATACGTTATATATCATAAAATTCGCCTGTTTTTTGTACAAATGAGGGGTTTAGAATATTTAGAGTTCTGCCACCATCACCACCATCTCATTTTAGAACATTTCCATCACTCCAAAAAGAAACTGTCGTGCCCATCTGAAGTCATTCTTCACCCCCCACCCCTGACCCCAGCCTAGTCTGGACATTTTTCATTGAATCATACAACATGCGGTCTTCTGCGTCCTTCATGCACTTTGCAAGCTGGGTTCTCAGTTCTAGATGGCCCAGGGAACCTCAGGCCAAGACCACAAAAAGCAGTCCCAGACTAGGACCAACTGCCGGGCAAAAGAAACAACAACCCACCCTGGAGGAAACTAACTTCACCCTGGGCCTGCCCAATGCCCACAGATAACTTCCCGAAGCAAAGTAGTACACAACAAAAAATA
This sequence comes from Grampus griseus, assembly GCF_964374135.1. NCBI lineage: Eukaryota > Metazoa > Chordata > Mammalia > Artiodactyla > Delphinidae > Grampus > Grampus griseus. The sequence continues at coordinate 10,959,812 of NC_139014.1, read as the reverse complement.
ACAAAGCACACAAATAAACACAGTAATGGGGCAATGATCAACGTAAGCAGCAAACAGAAGACCCAAAGATCTTCAAATTGTAATACTAGACAGGGAAAAATGCTATGCTTAGAGTCAAATGAACTAAAAGGCAAAATGAAAATAGTTGCAGGGAATGGGAAAAATTTTTAAGTGACCTACTAATATACCAAATAAAGTTCTAAAAAATTAAAAACACAAAAAACAATATTAAAAACTCAGTGGAGGGGCTTCCCTGGTGGCGCAGTGGTCGAGAGTCCATCTGCCGATGCAGGGGACACGGGTTCGTGCCCCGGTCCGGGAAGATCCCACATGCCGCAGAGCGGCTGGGCCCGTGGGCCATGGCTGCTGAACCTGCGCGTCCAGAGCCTGTGCTCCGCAACAGGAGAGGCCACAACAGTGAGAGGCCCGCGTACCGAAAAAAAAAAAAAACTCAGTGGATTGAAAGAATTAAGCAGAATGCAGAATGTGAAAAATTCAGTGAATGACAAATGGCAGCTTAGACATAGCTAAAGAGAGACTGCGTGAATGTGATAAAAAAGAAGAAACTGTCCACAATGCAGCTCAAAAGAACAAAAAGGAAGAAGATATGGAAGAGAAATATGGAAAAGAGAGTGAACATAAATCTAGTTAGAGTTTCACAAATAGTGTGTGGGAAGAACTCCAGCAACTGCCTGGCAGCTTCTAAGCCACAATAGAAGCAGGAGGTGGTGGAATGACTTCTTCAGGTGCTAAGAGAGAGTGCCAGTCCAGGATTCCACACCTGGTAAAAGTGTCCTTTAAAGAATCAGGACTTAATAAAGACATCTTCAGATTAACAAAGAGAATGTGACATCAGCAGACCCTCATGAGGGGAAATTCTAAAATTTTTCAGTCAAAATAAAAGTGATTCCATGGGACTTCCCTGGTGGCGCAGTAGCTAAGACTCCGCATTTCCAATGCAGGGGGCCTGAGTTCAATCCCTGGTCAGAGAACTATATCCCACATGTGTGCCGCAACTAAGAGTTCACATGCCACAACTAAGGAACCGGTGAGCCACAACTAAGGAGCCTGCCTGCCGCAACTAAGGAGCAGGCGAGCCGCAACTAAGGAGCCCGCCTGCCACAATGAAGACCTGGCACAACCAAATAAATAAATAAATAAATAAAGCAATCCCATATGGAAGTTCTGAGATCCAAAAGGAATGAGAGCAAAAAGTCATAAATGTGCATTAATCTAAAAGAATGTTGGCAGTATAAAGCAAGAATAATTGTGCTAAAAAAAAAAAAAAAAGAAACAGAAATAACATACACAATACTAACAATTAAGAAATAAAAGGTTAGGTGGATTTTTCCAGTCTTACGTTGTCCAGGAAAAAAAATAAAGGTCCTGATTAACTTTATGCTTTTTTTGAGTATTCCTACTGTCATTGCTAGGGAACTATTACAACAAGAGAAAAATAGTATGTTACTTCAAAAACAGCAAAGGAGAAGAAATTAAATAATAAATATTTTCAATCCATAAAAAGGCATGGGGGGAGAAAAAGAAGAATACAGGCAGGACAAATAGAAAACACAAAATAAGATGGCAGATTTAAGCCCAAATAAATGTAAATAGACTAAATGCTCCAATTAAAAGACAAAAATCATCAGACTAGACTTTTTTTTTTTAACTCTAACTACAAGCTGTTTACAAGAGACATACAAAAAACATAGGGTTGAAAAGAAAGGTTGACGTATATAAAAGGATAGAAAAATAAACAGTGCAAATACTAAGCGAGAAAAAACTGGTGTAACTATATTAAGGAAACATACTTTAAAGCAAAAAAGCATTATTAGGGATAAAGAGAATGACTTCATAGCAGTTCAGGCTCCCATTCACCAGGAAGATACACAGTTTTAAATTTGTATGACATGATAATATAGCCTCAGAATATAAACAAAGCACAAACGTAACTATAAGGAAGATTTGACATATTTACAATCATGGTGAGAGGTTTTAATATACTTCTCTCGGTTATTGATAGAAATCAAAAAAATCAGTAAAGACATAAATCATCTGTACATGACAAATAAATATCTGATTTAACGCTCACGTACGGCACCCAGCTATTACAGATACACATTATGGTCAAGCACACGGGGAACATTTACCAAAATTGACCCTATACAGGCCCAAAAGGCAAAGCTCAACAAATTTCAAAAGACTGAAATTTGGAGTATATGCACAGAGTTGTGCAAGTCACATGATCCACAACAACAGGGGGTGCCACTCACATAAGACAATCATGTAAATGGCTCCCCTAAGGATGCCCAATGCATCTGTTACTACTTGCTGAAATCACATACATGTTCTCTGATCAAACCGTAATTAAGCAAGAAACCAAAAAACAATCCTAGGAAAATTCCTCTATTTTTTAAAATTACAAAGCACACTTTTAAATAACTCATAATGAAGTCAAAATGAAATTTAGAAACTTTGAACTGAATAACAAAAATACTACACATCAAAACTTGTCGAATGCAGCCAAGTATTTAATTTACATATTATAGTTTATAATTTTAATATTTCTAAAATGCCTATATTAGAAAAGACAAATGACTGGAAATTAATAAGCTAAGTACCCATCTCAGGAATTTCCCCCTCAAGAATAGGGGAAAAGGCAATAAAATGAATCCAAGGAAAGTAGAAAAAGGAAATAAGATTTTTAAATAAATTAATAAAATATTAATGGTATAGAGTATCAACAAAGCCAAGAGCTGGTTATTTGAAAGACTAAAAAATAGACAATCCTCTGGCCAGAACTGAGAAAAAAGAGTGGACACACAAATACTCAATGTCAGGAATAGAAAGGGTACATTACTACAGTTCTACAGACTTTAAAAAGATCACAGGAGGGGCTTCCCTGGTGGCGCAGCGGTTGAGAGTCCGCCTGCCGATGCAGGGGACACGGGTTCGTGTCCCGGTCTGGGAAGATCCCACATGCCGCAGAGCAGCTGGGCCCGTGAGCCATGGCCACTGGGCCTGCGCGTCCGGAGCCTGTGCTCTGCAGCGGGAGAGGACACAACAGTGAGAGGCCCGCATACAGAAAAAAAAAAAAAAGATCACAGGAGAACACGATGAACGACTTTATGCTCCTAAATTTGAAACCCAGAAGAAATGGACAAAATTCTCTAAAAATACAAATTACTAAAACTGACTTTAAAAAAAAAATACTGAAAGGTACAAACTTCCAGTTATAAGATAAATAAGTGCTAGGGATGTAATGTACAACATAATGAATATAATTAACACAGCTGTATGTTATACAGGAAAGTTGTTAAGAGAACAAACCTTAATAGTTCTCATCACAAGGAAAAAATTCTTTTCTATTTCTTTAATTTTTTTATCCATATGAGATGATGGATGTTTACTAAACTTACCGTGATAATCATTTCATGATACATGTAAGTCAAATCATCCTGCTGTACAACTTAACCTTATACAATGCTGTATGCCAGTTATATATCAATAAAACTGGAAGGAAAATAAATAAATAAAATTTGGGGGAAAATATACCATTTCAAAAGCCTAAATCATATTTTAAAAACTCTTTTTACAAAGGAAGGTTTAGGATTGCACGGCTTCACTGGCAGGTCCTAGCAAGCATTCATGGAACAGATCATTCAAGTGTTGAGGGATCACTCTCCTTGGCTTGAGTAACCACGAAGCCTGAACCTGTCCCCAGAGCCATGCAGGAAGGTGCCTGAGTGGGGCTGACGTCTCACAGCACCAACCCCCTGGAGATGCACCAGGTAAGGAAAATGGGGAAGGCTGGTGCCCAGAGCCACTATCTGATCTGCGGGATGACAGCACCTGAAACAAAAGCTGTCAAGCGGCCCTGTGATTAGAACAATATTAAACCAGTAAGAAGCCAAGGCATGGCTTCTCTGTGTCCACACCCCCCCACACACCCACCTCATCCCCAGCAGCTTTACACACGCAGCACAGGGGCGGAGGCAGGAAGCTGTGCACATGGGCTGCCAGGGCTCCTGATGAAATCGAAGATGCTGTGAGCGCTACATATAAAAATAAATTACTTTCTAGTACACGAGCAAAAAAAAAAAATTAGATTTTTAAAATATGCTATTTAGGAAAGCATCAAGATAATATCAAGCACCTAAAAGAAACTGAATAAAAGACAGGCAACAGGGTATTCCCCGGTGGTCCAGTGGTTAAGACTGCGCTTTCATTGCTGAGGGCACAGGTTTGATCCCTGATTGGGGAACTAAGATCCCACAAGCCACAAGGTGAGGCCAAAAAAAGAAACAGAAAAAAAAAAAAAAAAAATGGCAACACCTCTACAGGGGAAGTATACAGCTTTACTTGGGGAAATTCTCAGACCTACCTAAATAAATGAAGACATGCTGTGTTTATGGACTGGAACACTCAATTTTGTAAAGATGTTAAATCTCCCCAAATTGAAATACAGGCTCAATGCAATCCCAATCACACACCCAACAAACTTTCTTTCTTTGAACCTGCAAGCTAATTCTTAAACTCACATGAAGAGCAGAAGAACAAGAAGAGCCAGATGTTTCTCAAAGAAAACAACTGTGAGGACTCCTCTCAGTCGATTTCCATACAGCTCGTAATTAAGACAGAGGAGTGGTGCAACGGTGACCATGTGGAAAGAGCAGGAAGCCCCCGAGAGACCCACACTGACATGGCCTCTGGACAAAAGACAGAGCCCTGCAGCTGAGGGAAGGATGAGCTTTCCAGCAAAATCCACTAAGACAACTAGATACTTACATGGGGAAAAGAAAAAAAGAAAATTGGACCCCTTCCATAGACCACACACACAAAGTGCATAAAAGACCCAAACTGGGAGGGAGCTTTCCAGATAGGACTGGGGATCACCTTCATGCTACCAGGGAAAAGAGTAGGGAAGAAGTTCTTAACGAAGATGGAAAAGAGCACGAAGATGAAAGAGAAACAATAACAAATCTGATGACATTAAAACTGAGATGTCAAAAGACCCCTCACAAAGAAAGCAGAAGGACAAGCTTCAAAGTGGAAAGACACTTACAGTAAATATCCAAAATATATAAAAGCTCCTAAAATCAGTAAGAAAAAGACAACTCAACTAAAACATGGGCAAAAGACCAGAACAGGCTTTAAAAAAAAAAAAAGAATATATAATTATCCTGTACCTGTGCCCTATGCCTGCTATGTGTACCAGAATACATAAGAATGCTCATTTCAACATCATTCAGGAGTAGGATGTATAAGTAAATTGTGACATATACCTGTAATGAGATACTATACAGAAGTAAAAATGAATTAATTACACACATATGCAACAACCTGGGTGAATCTTACAAATGTAATACTGAGAAAAGCAATGCAAAGAAACATACATGCAGTATATCAATCATATAATCTTCCCAGTGGCAAAATAAGCAGTTTTCTAGATATGCATGCATAGGCAGGAAAACCACTAAAAAAAAGTGAAGAAATAAGTATCATCCAAAAAAGTAAGAAAAATATTTGCCTCTTGGAGGGAGGAAGTAATTGTGATGAGGGTAGGACACATCAAGGGTGCTTCCAGGGTGCTGAAAGGGTCTATTTCCGGACCTGGGTAGGGGGTACATAGGTGTTCTTTTTATTAATATGAGTTAAACTGTAAGTAGATGTTTTATGCATTTTTTTACCTCATAATTTTTTAAAAAAGAAAGTAAATCAAATCAAATAAGACTAGACCCACTTAACCCCACAGTTAAATGAAAAGAGCAATTTGACAATTCCTTCTAGGGCTCTAATGATTATTAACACCAAAGAGGATTTCTGTACAATTAACTAAACCCTTAAGGTAGTAGGTCAAATCCGGTACTCTAAGACTGCATGACAAAGCGCCCAATTTAGATCTGTAACACCAAAACAGGAAAGGATTTTATTCTTAAATCCTCTTCCATGTTTAACAGTTATTTCAGTTTCAAACTCTGACCCACCTGGCTTTATAAAGCCCAAATGAAATGCAAAGGATGTTATCAAAGAAAGGAGGACTCTAAATCCCGACTTGTAAATTACCTGTCTTGGGATCACTGCAAGTGCAACTCTTCCCAACAGTTAATCTGTACTATCAACTTGATACAATGTAATCTTAAATTTTAATGCCACGTTGAAGTTAGAAAGTAAAGTTCCACTGGCAAAAAATAAGGTTCAGTAAAAGAACAACTACAACACATAACTATTAATTGTAAAGAATCAGCTATCAACTACTCTACTGAATAAAAGGTGATCTAGTCATGCATCATTAATCTCTCCAAAACCTCCTGTCCTCCCTGGCTCTTCCAAATCCTACTTAGGGAGACCTCCCCTTCCAGGAAAGATGGAGTAACAGTATCAGAGTAGTCCTCGCACCGTGCACAACTAGAAAGCTAAACAAAACATATAAAACACTTTTGCAGACATTAAACTACATGCAGTATCGGAACATGATTGCTGAAACAAAGAAAGCAAATGAAGTGAGCCCCATGATCACTGAGCTTTCTGCACAGAGAGACAGGGCCCTGAGCAGAGAAAGCTGGGATCACTGAGCTGAGAAAACAGAGATCAGAGTTCACGGAGGCTACAGCAGCTGGAATTGGTGGGCCCAAGGACCAAAGAGGAAAGCACTATACAGAAAGGGTGTGCCAGAAATCTGCATGGGGTCCCTGGTGTCCCTGGCTGAGCATGTAGTTGGCGAGACTCCAGGAGGCCAAGCAAAGAACTACTGAGCGAGGGTGGGAACCATCCAAGTTCCAACAAGTCAGAATGAAGAGACCCCACTGACCACTCAGAATATTCACCCAGAAAGGTGGCCCCACCTTAGACATAGGGCTAGACTAGACTCAGAGCAAAGGCTTCTCTAGAAGGGGTCATCCACTTTTTTCCATAAAGAGCCAGATGGTAAATATCTGGGTTATACAGTCTCTGTCGAACTACTCAACTTTGCCAGTGTAGAACAAAAGCAACACTGACAATACATAAAAGACAATGCTGTGTTCCAAAAGACTTTACTTACAAAACCAAGCAGTGGGTCATAGTTTGCCAACCCCCGATCTAGACCTGCTTTAGCAAAGCTAGAAAACAACCCTTGAAAGAATGAAGCTGATACGAGTACACTAAATTCCTTCCAGAACAAAACTCAACACTGTTTAAACGAAGACAATAACACCAGATTCGCAACAACATAACAGTCAGTGTGTCTGGCATCCAATCAAAAATTACCAGATATAAGTAAAAGCAGGAAAGTGTGATCCATAAGCAAAAGAAAATCAATCCAGAGAAACAGACCCAGAAATGACAGTGATGATGGAAATAACAGACAAGAGCTTTAAAATGGCATTACAAATTTGTTCAAGGATTTAAAGGGAAACATGAACACAAAGAGAGAAAAATAAACTATAAAGAAGACCCAAGTAGAATTTCTAGAAAATAAAAACATAATATCAAAATGAAAACTACATTGGGCGGTGGGAATTCTCTGGTGGTCCAGTAGTTAGGACTCCATGCTTCCAATGCAAGTTCGATCCCTGGTCAGGGAACTAAGATCCCGCAGGCCATGCGGTGTGGCCCAAAAAAAAAAAGAAAGAAAAAGAAAAGAAAAAAGAAAACAAAAACTACACTGGGTGGGCTTAACAACATATTTGACACTGCAAAAGAATAGACTGAGAGAACTTGAAGACACTGCAATAGAAATGAGAGAACTTGAAGATACTGCAATAGAAATGATCCAAATTAAAACACAGAGTGGGGAAAAAGGTAGGAGTTGGGAGAGAGCCTCATGGAACAATATGAAACATCTAAGATTAATGTAATTGGAGCTCTGGAAGACTGAAAGGGAGCAGAGTGAGAAAAATAGAAAAATTAAAAATATATGGCAGCACATTTTCCAAAAATTTGCTGAAAACCATAATCCTACAGATCCAAGAATCTCAGTAGCCCACAAGCAGGCTACTCACAAAGAAAAAGACACCAATGCACATCATAATCAAACTGCTAAATTCCAACGATAAAGAGAAAAATCTTAAAAGTAGCAGGAGGAAAAAAAAGACACATTACATCCTGGGGAACAAAAACAAGACTAGAGCACACTTCTCATCAGGAGCAATGCAGGCCTGACCACAATAGGGCATCTTCAAAGTGCTGAAGAAAAAAAGTCAACCTAGAACTCTACATCCAGTGAAAACATCCTTCAGAAATGATGATGAGGGCTTCCTTGGTGGCACAGTAGTTAAGAATCTGGCTGCCAATGCAGGGGACACGGGTTCGAGCCCTGGTCTGGGAAGATCCCACATGCCATGGAGCAACTAAGCCCGTGCGCCACAACTACTGAGCCTGAACTCTAGAGCCTGTGAGCCACAACTACTGAGCCCGTGTGCCACAACTACTGAAGCCCACGCACCTAGAGCCCGTGCTCTGCAACGAGAGAAGCCACTGCAATGAGAAGCCCATGCACCGCAACAAAGAACAGCCCCCGCTCGCCGCAACTAGAGAAAGCCTGCATGCAGCAACAAAGACCCAATACAGCAAAAAATAAAATAAATAAAATTTTGGAAAAAAAAAAAGATGATGAAATAAAGACACTCCCACACAAACGAAAGTTGAGAAAATGTATCGCCAGGGGACCCAAGTAATAACACTCTCCAGACGGGAGAAAAATGATTCCAGATTCAAACTCAGAGCTACACAGAGCAATGAAGGCTGGGAACTGAACTATGTGGTAAATATAAAGGATGTTCTTATTTGTCAAATTTCTTTAAAAGATAATTGACTTTTTAAAAAAACAGTAACAACGTAGTCTGGGGTTTATAGCATGCAGAAGTAAAATGTATGACTCGAACAGCAAAAGGATGGGGGACAGAAGCACCAGGCTGTCAGGTTCTTACCTCACATGTGAAGAGGTGTACTGTTGTTATTTGAGGTACAATGTGATAAGTTAAAGATGTAATACGGCAAACCTTAGAACCACCACCTCAAAAAATAAAACAAAGGTATCGCTAATAGGCCCACAGAGGACATATCATAAGGGTAATCATGTTTTTAACTAACATTAAGATAACCATGCAAAAGGATATAATAATTAAATACTGGAAAATATAAATTTTTATAAATATAATTCTACTGATGCCTACCTCCTATCCCTGTCCTTAAGTGTGTAACTTTCCATATATTTTTTACATAGATAAGCACTTATTTTTATATGTATATATAGCTTTTTAAAAACACAAATAGGATCATACCAGTCTGCTCTGTGCCTTAGTTGTTTTTTTTTTAATGTGTGGTTTGTTTTTTAATTTAATAATATATCTTAGAAACTTTCCCATAACAGCACACACAGAATTACTTCTGTATTTAGTAGCTGCATGGAAGTCTAGTATATGATGCACCAAAAGTTAATTAATCAGTTCTCTATTGATGGATATTAGGTTATTTGCAGGCACTCAATAAATACAGACTAAATGAATGAATGAACGAATGCTGTAATGAATATTCTTGTAGAAAACTGCGATAATCTTAAAATGCCAGTTTTCTACATTTCCTTGGATTTATTATTCCTAAATTTAAAACAGGCTCACAATTCTATAAAGACAATTCCATATAGTTATGCCATTTAAAATGAAGAAAAAAATAATCTATAGAATCAACCATAATCTACTTAGCATGAAATTCTTCTCAGAGAAAAGAATACTGTCAGGGACAATCTGGCAACTATTTCTCAAATATATGCATTTAAGTGAAAATATATTTATTTAAGTGAAAACTATCATTAATTTTAATAAGGCAACAAAACAGATCATAAATTAGGATCCACTGTCTCAAAGTTAAACACAGTAACATAAGACATTGATATGGCACTAGTAAATGATCCATAAACAAGCATGTCCTGGTACAGCTTGCAATAAGCAAGCGCAGAGCGAAGGGCTCGTGGTCAACACCCACCCCCGCAGTAGGACCAGGTGAATGTTAGGGATGGGGGCAGCGGTGGTAGCGAAGGGAATGAGTCAATCTCCAAGTCCATTTCAGGCATACTTCTGGCACCTGGGGTCCTGGAGGGCATCTGAGGGGGAGACAGCACGTGGAGCCCAACACAGCTCAGGGGCACCACTCCATATACTGAGTTGCAGGACCCAGGCAAATCCAGGAAGTTGAGAGCCCACCAGGTGCCCAAAACCAACACTCAGAAGAATATGAAGCAAACCAGAACCCATAGAGGGAACTCAAGCTCTGGAACTCAGTAACAAGCTCTGAGGCTATGTGAGAGCAGGGAGTCACTGAACTTAAGAGTGAATCAGCATCTGGAGACAAAGAACCAAATGTAGGTTACAGGAAATGCGGCCCAGGCACAGTTCCAAAGCCCAGCGGGCAGAGCCAGGCCCCCAACTTCTGGGTCAGCCCCCACACCGCTACTCCCAGAGAGGCCCCGGGAGAGTTGAAGTACCTCCGACTTGGCTCATTTCTCCCGGAACCCAGGAGAGCGCTAGGCCAGTGAGCCCACCCACGGGAAGGCAACAAAGTAGGAGTCAGGGACAGTACCAGCAACGAAGAAGGGCTTTGCAGCAAGCACCTGTTCAGAGAATTTCCCACAGTAGTGCCTGTTAAACCCAGCAGTTTGCCTCACAGACCACATAATACGGAAATAAAGCATTTCATCTTCAGAGCACCTTTACTAGGAAGAAGGGAACAGTAATGACCTCACCTTCCCAGTCTGATTTGGTAGATTCAGAACTGTTTTTACAAGAATACTCATTCTGAATGAAATGAATTTGATGTCAGGAAAAAATGTGTGAGCTATTACTGAAGCCCTAATACTTGCCATGATGGCCTGCAAGAATCAATTCATTTTCTGTAGTGTTCACAAACACTGATTTATGAGAAGTGTGCCATAAAGTCTAGTTTTTGATAAACTATAACATTTACCAGAACCTCACATAAACACACTCAGGCAGAGCATGGATCTTAGGAGAGCTCCCATCTTACTCCGGAGAGGGGCCAGGGTGGGTGCAAAGGGTCTTTAAAAAAGAAAGCTAAGCCTGCCCAGTTTGGAGCTCCTCTTAGGATGGTGGTCACCTGAACTTGTGCCCCTTATCAACTGATGAAAGCTGCAGGCACAGCTCGCTGTCTCGACAGGGGCAAATCTGTTCTTTTTCTTCCAAATAGTCAATCACGTGCAACATCTGCACCACCACACAGGAGGGGACGGGGCTCCTTAGCAGCTGTGCAGTAAGGAGCACATGGGAAGAAAAACACAGCCACACAGGCTGCCCCTCGAAACACTGGGCTCAGCTATGCATCACACAGTCCTCCTGCTTCATAAATATGATCACATTTAATCTTTGCAACACCACCACGAGGTAGGTAGTCTTAGACCCACTTTACAAATCAAAACACTAAGATCTAGACCAAGAACAGACAGAAAAGAAACCAGCTTAGACCAAGGTCATTCTGACACCAAAGTCCATTCTCTTAGACAAAACCTCAGCTGCCTGTTCAATTTTTAGAAAAAGTCCATCATGAGTTTCTGAGTCTTGGGACTTCCCTGGCGGTGCAGTGGTCAAGAATCCGCCTGCCAACACAGGGGACACGGGTTCAAGCCCTGGTCCGGGAAGATCCCACATGCCACGGAGCAACTAAGCCCGGGCGCCACAACTACTGAGCCTGTGCTCTAGAGCCCGCGAGCCACAACTACTGAGCCCGTGTGCCACAACTACTGAAGCCTGCACACCGCAACGAAGAGTAGCCCCCACTCGCTGCAACTAGAGGAAGCCCAGGCGCAGCAACGAAGACCCAACGCAGCCAATAAATAAACAAATAAATGAATAAAAATTAAAAAAAGAAAGATTTTCTGAGTCTCCATAAGGAGGGACTTTGAGCCAATGAGAAATCTCGCCCAAAGCTGCTCTGCAAATGGGGTGAGAAACAAGGTGGCAGCCCGGCTCCTCAGTCGTCAGACTGAGGCCTGGACTCCTGGCTCGGCTCCTCAGCAGCCCATGAATTCCATGGGGTTGGATGCCCCCTCTAAGTGGCCTCAGTTCACTCAGGTAACAACAGGTGCCTGCTAGGGGTGTTGTCAGGATTAAGTAGACTAAATCCATGTGAAAAAATGTTCACAAACTGTAAAGCAATAAAGTAGGAACATTATAGCTTCTGCCCACACTGCCTCCCCTCCCTGGGCCTCTTTCCACCACATTCCATCTCTCCCTCTGATGGTTCCTCTGCCTGGCAAACATTTGTTTGCTATTGCCCCCAATGCCAGCCACTTCTCTCCTCCCAAACCCCTGCTCTGTGACCACTGCCTCACTCTCCCCTCAACCCCTTGATGAAATTTCTGTTCCCAGAAATTCAGCTTCCACAGAATTTTCTATTCAACCAAGACATCACTCACAAAAGTCAACAAGGGCCCTGGCTCCGTCATGCAACAAATATTTATGAAGTCTGTGCTATGTCACAGACACTCCCTGGTACACACATACTCATTAGCTTTTCTCCAGAAGCACACCTATGTCTGACTTCACCTTATGTTACTAACCTCTTGGTTCCAGATTTACAACAACAACAAAAGACAGAAAAAACAAAACAGATTAGACCTGAAGACATCACTACAAATGCATGTTTTGCTTAATACAGATAGAGATGATTACATATAGAAATGTTTACAGATGTGTATATATACAAAGGGGTCAGTATATGCACATATATCTCCTTGCTCTGTCACCTGAGAGGACCTAAAAGTAGTGACACCCCAGTAGCAATGAGCGTACCCAGCACCCAGATCTTGGTCTCTAACACCATTCTCCAATAACAGGAACCAGAGGTCCTTGGAGAAACACCTGATTTTAGAACTGAGGCAGGAAATGTACAAGATGATCCCAGAGCATCCTGTGCTCCAGAAAGTAAACAGCCAGAAAGTAAATAGCTGCTTTTAAAAAAAAGTCCACAATAGTGGGGCTTTGTCAAAGTAGCACAGGAGCCAACTGAAAGCGCTCCCACTGGCCAAAGATGGAGCAACAAAGTAAAGTAGTAGTGGATTATAACCCAAAGGACAAAATAAATACCCATGAGTCCATAGTGATATAAGTAAATGATTGAACAGATTAATAAATGCAGAAGAATAGATAAATCTCCCATACAGAAAAATTCCAATTAATATATGCAGATACTCTGACCTTAGGGAGATGGAGCACAACCCTCCTCCCCTTAAGTGTGGGCTGGGCACAGTAAATTCCTTCCAAAGAGAACAAGATGGGGCGAGGGGATATCAAGTGGAGACATCTAACAAACAGGACCTCAGCCAGGTAATCAAAGTCACATCAACAGTGATGAGTTGTGTTGAGACCATGGACCTTTGATGTGATGTGATACGAAGGGCACTTTCCCTCTGTGATATTCCTCCCCAAAACCTATAATCCCAGTTTTATCATAAGAAAAACATTAAACAAATTTCAACAGAGGGACAGTCTATAAAATCCCTGACCAGTACTGCTCAAAATTATCAAGGTCATCCAAAACTAAGAAAGTCTGAGAGACTGTCACAAGCCAAGAGGAGCCTGAGGATACATGACAACTAAATGTAATGTGGCATCCTGGATGGGATCCTGGAGCAGGAAAAAGATAATAGGTAAATACTTAGGAAATCCAAATAAAGTATGGATAGACTTTGGTTGATAATAATGTATCAATATTGATTCATTAGTTATGACAAGTGTACAATCCTAATGCAAGACGTTAACAACAGGGGAAACTGGGAACAAAGTATACAGGAACTCTATCTTCTCAATTTTAATAAAATTCTAAAACTATGGACAAAAAAAGAGAGAGAAAGTCCATTTCCCCTCTGCCACAAAAAACCACCACACAGTTTTTCTTTCTCCCAATTATTCACCAAATCCCATGATTCTCTCCTTATGTCTCTCAGAATGTTACTACTCCACTTTACACCCCCACCCCTACTCAAAAACCTTCAAAGATTTTGTTGCTTTCCAAATAAATGTCATTTCCTCACGCTACCATTCAGGCCTTTAAAAGATGTGGAGCAGACCACCTCCTGCCTCTGGCCTCCTGCCTCTGCCTCAGGCCTGAGGCTTCCTCTCACTCTGGGCAAACCCTTCCCTCCCAACTCCAAGCTATCCTCTCAACTCCACTTGCCAAAATCCTGCTCTGTCCTTCAAATGTTTTCTTGCTTCCAGAGCTTCCCTGACACCCACCTACATTTAACACCAGGTATGTGAGCCCCCCTGAGGCCCATGCTTCTGCAGTATCTCACCTGAGCACTAGTCCTCACCACCAAACCTCCCAGGGATCCGTGCCCACAGAGCAGAAGCTGGTCCTAACTGGACCAACTCTTGCTCACTGAAAAGCTTCAGACGCTTAGGTGTTCTGCCCACCTGTGTCCACCTAGAGAACGCCCAGTTAACCTTGGTAGGATGCTGCTGTCATCATCTCCCCGCACGTCCATAACTGAAGGAGAAGGGCCAAGCCTTTCTACTGGGCACCCAAAGGGTCACACTGTGGTTCCACTCCCCGCCCGCCAGCACTGTGTCCCACTGTGTCCTCTCACCTAAACTAGAGGCCGTGTATACCCCACCCTAGAAGGTCTTTTCCTCTCCATTCCAGCCAGTGCAATCCTTCCTGTCTCTGTGCCCAGCTCAGGTCCTCCCTCCCTCCTCCAGAAGCCTTCCTCAGCCAGACCCCTCTCCTGGAATCCCTCACCAGCCATTGGCCACACCACTACTTCTCACTGGTATTAACACAGCCTTGAGCCACTAGTTAGATGTTTCAAGACGCTATCTGATTCACTAAGCTGGTCTGCAGGTGTACTGATTTCACAGTGCTCCCCAGGGTTCTGGACCAGATCCACTCCTTTCTCATTCCCACAGAGGAGCTGGTACAGCAGAGGCTCTGGCTCAGGGGTCAGTAAACAGCGAGTGAGCAGGTGCTCCTGAGAAGCCAGCAGATCATGGTCTCCCAGGTTCGACCATTAACGCTCACGCTCTCAGAGAGGCGGATAACTCGGCACAATGGGGGCACAGGTGCCAGGGCCAGATGGCCAGGGTCCAAGTCCAGGCTCTGCGGCTCACTAGCCACGTGACCTCTGAAAAATCATCTAACCTCTCTTGCCTCAGTTTCCTCAATCACAAAGTGGCTGTAACAGTACCTGCTCCCAGGGCTGTTTGGAAATTAAAGGGATTGTCAACGTGGGCAGCCTGGACAAGCCAGACACACGGTAAGTACGACTTAAAACTAAGCTAGTAGTGCTACTATTTTCCCAGAGGCATAAAGATGTTAAGAGCTAGTGCCTGTGACAGTCTTGATGATGATCTAGTTCCTGAGTGTGGTGGGTGTTTTCCGAGTGCTTATTTTATTGTTATGCTTCAGATCTTACAAGGGTAAGGATGTCAAAAATAGATAATTCTAAATAATCCTTTAACAACACATACAGTATACTCCTGGTTGTGGGGAAGGGGGAAAGGGAAGACAGAGAAGTGGAAAATACACCAAAATATTAACAGTGGCATACAGGATTTTATATAATTTTTATTTTCACTGTTGTGTTTTTCCATATTTTCTAAATATTCTACGATGACGTGTTATTTTTATAATCTGAAGGAAAACAGCAAGTTTTCAAGGAACTCAGTTACTCCAGTAAAAAAATGTTAAAATAGTTTTCAAGTACTAAGACCATTTTCAGCATAAAGTTTTATTTAAAGAACAAAAACTGGGACTTCCTTGGTGGTCCAATGGTTAAGATTCCACACTCCTGATGCAGGGGGCCCAGGTTCGATCCCTGGTCAAGGAACTAGATCCTGCATGCATGCCGCAACTAAGAGCCCGCATTCCGCAACTAAGAGCCCACATGCCGCAATGAAGATCCCACGTGCCGCAACTAAGACCGGTGCAGCCAAATAAATAAATAAATATTTTTTTAAAAAAACTCTTCAGGGAAAATATTCATGCCTGCTGGTCAAGTAAAAACTCACTTTCAGGAGAAGAGCTGTATGTATAAAGGAAAAGACTGAGAAGCAATTCTCTGGAACCAGGCCCTGAAGCCAGACCAGGGTCTGATCTGGGCTCTGCCACCTACCAGGCCAGGCTGGCAACAGATGGGAAGAAACACAGTCTGCCCTTGAGGTCCTGTGGCCAGAGACTCAGGGAGACGACAGTGCCAAGCCAGCACACTCAGGAAGTCCACTACAGCAGACAGGAGGCACCTTGTGTCCCTGCAGTGGTTTCACCTCTGTAGAAACTAGTGCAGACCGAGGCCAGGGCTTAGAGGGAACGCAGAAAGAGGAAAAGCTTGATTTAACATTTTGACTGTGGTTTTATTTTGATACACCTTTAAACTGCTTGTCAGATCAACCTTTAAGGGTAAAAGAAGTCACGCAAGAAAACACCAAACTGAACGGTATTCACTGTGCACAGCTCATCACCAATACCCTCAGGCTTGGGGACAAGGGGTGCGGCGGGGAGGGATGAAGACCAGATGCCAAGGGGACAGGAGGCTGGGAACCACTGAAGCAACACTTTCAACATTTCCCACCTAAACATTCTTTAAGGAAAACTTTCTCCCATTTCCACAGCCAGATACATGCTCTTTCCCTCCCAAATGCTGGTAGTGGCTCATTCCTCTCCCTTCTACATCCAGCCAGAACCAGCAAGACATTCTGTCGCCTCCTGAAGCCAATCAATGGCCAAGTGCAATCAATCCTTGTTCCAGGGAGAGCTTGGGGTCTGTCACCTCCCTAGCTGGAGCTATGGCCAGCTCTTCCTCGCTCCCACCTCCCCCTACTCAGGACGCTCCCGCCCCACACCCCCTCTCTAACACACATTCTCACACACACACACACACACACACACACACACACACAAACATATACATATGCACTCACACACCTACGCAACACATACACATAAACACACACACACAAACTAACCCGCCCTACCCGCCTGACTCTATAGCCCGAAGAAGCTTACTAATCCTGATCATTTCACTACCCTCCTTTAAAACCTTCCTTAATTGTCCTTAAGACAAAACCCAAGTTCCTAGGGCCTTACAAAGCTTGTCAGGACCTGCCCTGCTTGCCTCTCCACCATCATGGGTCTCCCGGCACTTCTCTCCGAACAGTCTCTGCTCCATTTATTTGCTCAACAAATACTCACTGAGCACCTACCACCAGCCAGTCATTATGTGAGAAGCTGGGGATGTGGCACGAACAAGACAAAGTCCCTGTCCTAGTCGGGGAAGCAAAACAAATGCATAAGCCAGTGTCACGGGGTGGACGTGCCAGCAGAAGATAAAGCAGGTGGGGCTGGAGCATGGCCCTGAGGAGGAAAGAGGGAAGCGCAGTTCAAAGACCGGCTCTCTCCCCTCCCCACCTCTGCACACCTGGCTCCTCTGCCCTCCCTCCCACCCTCTTCCTTCCTTGCCCAGATCACTTCTAGTCTCTTTCAGGTACTGGCTCAGTGTGCCTGCCTTCCAGGAGGCCTTCTCACCACTCTGCACATAGCCACCACCACCCCAACCCATCTCCCCCAGAAAACTGGTAAACTCCTTAAAAGCAGGAGTTACGCACCAATGAATTGCCAACACATAGCGTGGTGCCTGGCGCATAGAGGCCCTCAATAAATATTAGCTGAATTACTGAATTCTTTAAATCAGTTTTTGTGACTTCACCACTCTTTCCCCTCACTATACCCCCAGCTTTGACCTGCACACATTTTCATCTCCCCCGTTAGGGACCCCCTACTGCACACAGCTTAGGCAAACAGATGCCACCAAAATGTCCAGAAAGCAGAATTCCTTAAATCACTACCTTATTACTCAAGTGCAGATACATAATTACTGCGTTGGGCTTTTACTTAACTTTGTATAAGGATGCCATTTTCTCTAATAAGATAAAATTCCTCAAGGGCCACGCCCACATCTATACCTCCTGAGATCCCACACAATCCCAGGCTCAGTGCCATGTAGGTAAATGGTACAAAGTGCTCATAAGAACAATTATTTCCCCACAAAACACTGAGAAGCCCTGCAACTTGCTTTTAGATAGCATACACTAATAGTTAGGATCTGTGCATTTCACTGTATGTAAAGTTTGCCTCAAACAATAATGTAAGTATTAACCTCTTAGTTAATAAGTGTGCTTCCTCAAGTGCTATGGGTTAGCAGTTCAGAAACTCCCCTCTGTGTATTCCAGCCAGCAAATGAATCAGTGAGGACAAAGGAGCCAGGTTCTCACTGCTGGGAAGTAAGTGACAAACCTGAAAAGGGGAACAGAGGAGACGGGCCTTGTGGTAATCACCTCTGTGCATCACCGTACAATGCACAGCAGTAAGTAAGCAATAAATACAAACATGGATGTCTCCACCCTACCTCTCTGCCGAGGGGACCCGCAAACAGTGGCACACCAGCAGCAATGGGCACACCTAGTGCCAGGTCTTGCTTCTAAGTTCCATTCTCCACCAAAAGGAACTGGGGATCATTGGAGAAAAGGCTGATTCCAGGGTTGAGGCAGGGAAAATACAAGATAAGCCTGGAACATCTTACAGTGCCAAAAAGCCAAGAAATGTTCAAAGCCTGGTATGTCAAAGGGCACTGACAAAAACATGATGAGGCCTTGCTAAGCTAGAAAATAAATAATGACAGGGACGGGCCAAATGAACAACGGCAACAAAGTTGGGACCAAGCAACATGATGCGATGCTCTGGAAAAAGCAAGCGACTTCAGTAGCATCCTCACCCAAAATGCATAACCTGCATCTGAGTACAAGGAAACATCAGGCAAACCCAACTTGAAGACATTCCAGGAAATAACTGCCTGTATTCTTTTAAAATGTCAAGGTCAGTGAGTTCAGAGACAGAAAGGAGGATGGTGGTTACCAGGGGGTGGGGGAGGGGGAGGGAGAGTTAGTGTTTAATGAGGACAGAGTTTCAGTTTGGGCAGACAAAAATGTTCTGGAGATGGACGGTGGTGATGGCTGCAAAACAGTATGAATGTACTTAATAACTGTAGTCTTAAAAATGGTTTAAATGATAAACTTCATATTATGTATATTTTACAACAATAAAAAAATTGTCAAGGTCAAGAAATTCTAAGAAAGCCTGAGAAACTCCTTTAGATTAAAGGAGGCTACAAAGACGAGACTTCTAAGGCAGTTAAGTGAACCTGGATGGGGGGAGGGGCAAAAATGGCACAAAAATGGCTCATAAAGGGGCAAACCACAACATTTTAATGTGAACTGTGGATTAATAATAGTATTATATCAGGAGTTCCCTGGCGGTCCAGTGATTAGGACTTGGCACTTTCACTGCTGTAGCCTCAGGTTCAATCCCTGGTAGGGGAACTAAGATCCCGCAAGCTGTGTGGCAAAAAAATATATATATATAGTATTATACCAATGGCAAATGTCCTGACTTTTACAACTGTCCTGTGTTTATGTAAGAGGATGTTCTTGTTCTTAGGAGAGATACACACAGTAAGGCATAAAGGAGCACAGTCTCCAACTTACTCTTCAATAGTTCAGGGGAAAGAATTACATATTCACATCTATAAATAGAGAAAAGTAAATGAGGCAAGATGTAAAAACGGGTAAATCTGGGTAAGGGTATATGGGAATTCATTACACTATTCTTGCAATTTTTCTGTAAGTCTGAAATTACATCAAAACTAAAAAATACAAAATAGTAGTAGTCAAGAACAGAAGACCCACCTGGAAAGCACACCGATGGTCGGTAAAATTAACACGTGTCACTGGCTGTATCTCCTCAGCTGTCTCCCCTTCCGCTGTAAAGGCACAACCCTCTCTGCAGAGTTGGACGTACAGGGCAAGTTTAAGGTTCAAGAACATGATTAAAGCATTAACATATCATGCCATATATTTACTGGACTGGCCTTTTCTATGTATTTAACTAGACTTACAAAAAGGAAGCAGGCGCTTCCCTGGTGGCGCAGTGGTTGAGAGTCTGCCTGCTGATGCAGGGGACACGGGTTCGTGTCCCGGTCTGGGAAGATCCCACATGCCGCGGAGCGGCTGGGCCCGTGAGCCATGGCCGCTGAGCCTGCGCGTCCGGAGCCTGTGCTCCGCAATGGGAGAGGCCACAACAGTGAGAGGCCTGCATACCGCAAAAAAAAAAAAAAAGGAAACAGTATCCACCTTGTGCTCCACGGAGACAAGCATGGTGGATGCCCCAAGCACTTTAATGGCTTCTGAACAAAAAGAGGACAGAGTCAGAAACCTAGAGGACACCCTCTATATGCAAGCCACATGGATATTGTTAGAGCTCTAGCTTTAGAATGCCACAAGAATTCTAATAATTTCTACCTCTAATAATGAGGTAGAAATGTTCTCATCCATTTCAGGACTCTTCCACAGCACGTTGTTCAAAATGGAACATGGCACATTTTTTAAAGCAGGTTAAAAAAAATCTATGTAGATGTCCCTTTGTGGCTCCTGAGCCTCACACGACAAACGCCAAAGGAAAGTTCATATACTTCAAATGCAAAGTGAGAGAGTGTTATAAACCCCACCTGCTTTTATCCCCACATCCAAACCAGACTCCCTTGATTCTACCTTCTCGATTCTACCTTCTGGACATCAGCAGAGGCCCTGTCCTGTCCTCCACCCCTCCCACCACTGTCTCCTCCAGCCCTGGTGGTTCTCACCTGGATTATCACACTCCCCTCCCCAGCTGGTGATACCACCTCCAGTGTCACCCCTCTTCAAACCCTCCACTCCACCCACAGTCAAAAAGACCTTTCAAAACACAAATCTATGTCTGACATTCCCCTGCTTAAATCCTGAAGCAGCTCCCATCACCAACTACATCAACAGTCATTAGTTGCTGTGAGTTTAAAGCTGGGTCGACCTGACTGATTTATGTTTCATAAATGTTGTTCAATGCAAATGATTCACTTATTTATTATAAACTAAAGGCTTTCGCTGATAACCATGGTCTCCTCCCCTATAAACACACATTGTACTATAATTTGATGACACGGCACACTGTCAATAAGCAATAAACCTCCACTGAGCTCAAGTGAAGACGTCTGGCTACCTCCCCTCGCCCCACTGGATCCATTCTCCTCTCCTCACAGAACAAGGCCGTCCTGGGTGAGTGACAGTGTGTCTTCCTACAGGACATGCAACAGGGGCAACAGGAGGCCCTAACGGTGCCTAAAGGGCTACATAAAAGGCAAATGCCTTCACAATCACAAAGGCTCTCCAC
This sequence comes from Grampus griseus, assembly GCF_964374135.1. Lineage (NCBI taxonomy): Eukaryota > Metazoa > Chordata > Mammalia > Artiodactyla > Delphinidae > Grampus > Grampus griseus. The sequence continues at coordinate 10,938,569 of NC_139014.1, read as the reverse complement.
GAGCACAAGCTCAGACGATGGAAAGAGTGTAACAGATCCCTTTTAGGTCTGTCACTTGATTTCTGGTCAAGCTTGGTATTTTTGGCCAACCATCTGATACCTCAAGCCTTCTTCCTAGTTTAAGTTTGATGCCCACTTTTTTTTTTTTACACTTGTTTCTCTCTCTATTTTTTTAATAGATCTTTACTGGAGTATAATTGCTTCACAATACTGTTTTAGTTTCTGTTGTACATCAAAGTGTACAACAGAATCAGCCACATACATACATATGTCCCCATATCCCCTCCCTCTTGAGCCTCCCTCCCATCCTCCCTATCCCACCCCTCTAGGTCATCACAAAGCACAGAGCTGATCTCCCTGTGCTATGCTGCTGCTTCCCACTAGCTAACTATTTTACATTCGGTAGTGTATACATGTCGATGCTACTCTCACTTCGCCCCAGCTTCCCCCTCCCACCCGTGTTCTCAAGTCCATTCTCTATGTCTACATCTTTATTCCTGCCCTGCAACTAGGTTCATCAGTACCATTTTTTTTTTTTTAGATTCCATATATATGCATTAGAATACGGTATTTGTTTTTCTCTTTCTGACTTACTTCACTCTGTATGACAGACTCTAGGTCCATCCACCTCACTACAAATAACTCAATTTCATTTCTTTTTATGGCTGAGGAATATTCCATTGTATATATGTGCCACATCTTCTTTATCCATTCATCTGTCGATGGACATTTAGGTTGGTTCCATGTCCTGGCTGTTGTAAATAGTGCTGTAATGAACATTGTGGTACATGTCTCTTTTTGAATTATGGTTTTCTCAGGGTATATGCCCAGTAGTAGGATTGCTGGGTCATATGGTAGTTCTATTTTTAGTTTTTTAAGGAACCTCCATACTGTTCTCCATAGAGGTTGTATCAATTTACATTCCCACCAACAATGCAGGAGGATTCCCTTTTCACCACACCCTTTCCAGCATTCACTGTTCCTAGATTTTTTTGATAAGAGCCATTCTGACCAGCGTGAGGTGGTAACTCATTGTAGTTTTGATTTGCATTTCTCTAATAATTAGTGATGTTGAGCACCTTTTCATGTGCCTCTTGGCCATCCATATGTCTTCCTTGGTGAAATGTCTATTTAGGTCTTCCACCCATTTTTTAATTGGATTGTTTGTTTTTTTGATATTGAGCTCCATGAGCTGTTTGTATACTTTGGAGATTAATCCTTTGTTGTTTCATTTCCAAATATTTTCTCCCATTCTGAGGGTTGTCTTTCTGTCTTGTTTATGGTTTCCTTTGCTGTGCAAAAGCTTTTAAGTTTAATTAAGTCCCATTTGTTTACTTTTGGAGGTGGGTCAAAAAAGATCTTGCTGTGGTTTACATCAAAGAGTGTTTTTCCTATGTTTTCCTCTAAGAGTTTTATAGTGTCTGGTCTTACATTTAGCTCTTTAATCCATTGGGAGTTTATCTTTGTGTATGGTGTTAGGGAGTGTTCTAATTTCATTCTTTTACATGCAGCTGTCCAGTTTTCCCAGCACCACTTATTGAAGAGGCTGTCTTTTCTCCATTGTATGTTCTTGCCTCCTTTGTCGTAAATTAGGTTACCATATGTGTGTGGGTTTATGTCTGGGCATTCTATCCTGTACCACTGATCTGTATTTCTGTTTTTATGCCAGTACCATACTGTCTTGATTACTGTACCTTTGTGGTATAGTTTGAAGTCGAGGAGCCTGATTCCTCCAACTCCGTTGTTCTTTCTCAAGATTGCTTTGGCTATTTGGGGTCTTTTGTGTTTCCATACGAATTGTAAAATATTTTGTTCTGAAGAATGCCATTGGTAGTTTGATAGGGATTGCACTGAATCTGTAGATTGCTTTGGATAGTATAGTCATTTTCACAATATTGATTCTTCCAATCCAAGAACATGGTATACTTCTCCATCTGTTTATGTCATCTTTGATTTCTTTTATCAGTGTTTTATAGTTTTCTGAGTACAAGTCTTTCGACTCCTTAGGCAGGTTTATTCCAAGGTATTTTATTCTTTTTGTTACAATGGTAAGTGGGATTGTTTCCTTAATTTCTCTTTCTGATTTTTCGTTGTTGGTGTATAGGAATGCCAGAGATTTCTGTGATGTCCACTTTCTTTTAACTACACTAACAGGTCTCAAACATTTGATAACAGGACACCTAATCACTCTTAAAAATTACTGAAGACTCCCAAAGAGCTTTTTATATGTTACATTTATCAATATTTTCCATATTAGAGGTTAAAACCAAATATATATATATATATTTCCTTATTAATTCACTTAAAAATTGTTATATTTTCAATAAAGATTTCTATGAAAAATAACTATATTTTCAAAAAACTGTTAGACAAGTGACATTGTTTTTCGAAAATCTCCTTAATGTCTGCCTTAATAGAAGACAGCTGAACTCTCACATTCTGCATTCAATCTGTTGTGATATGTTTTGGCTGAAGTGTGTAAGAAAAATATGGACTGAAAAAGACACATAGTTTGCAAAGAGCAGGAGTAACAGTAGAGCAAAATAATTGGAAATATTCTTCTATGATATTACATCAAAACTCAGTAAGTGGTAGTTTCTTAAAGGTTTGCTGCAATCTATCTGAATAGAATAGAAAATAGAAAATTTAATCTGTCCAAAACCAAAGCAATAACTCTTCATACCCTATTATGTTAAAATCCATTGGTCTAACTTTGGATCTTTTTCCCATGGATGATTTTATAATATCATGAATTGGTCATTTGGAAATATTGGTTCAGTGAATTATGCAGATGTTCCAAACGTGGACACATTTCATTCTACAATATAAAAAAGATCATATTCATTAATATCACCATCATCTCATCAGAAACATCTTTAAGTACTGGGAAGCCGGGAAGCTCACAGTGGCAGATACAGCTTTTCCAAAACTCTAATTTTCACTTGAAAGCTCAAATTTTATCACTAGCAACAAATACTGTCAGTTGTTTTCCTTGAAGTGAAGCTCACTTGGTTCGTTTTCCAGAAAATGTCCGCCAGAACCCAAGCCTGACCTTGCAGGGCCAGCCTGCCAGCCTCCTCCAGGTGCAGCTTGTGTTTCAGGAAGGGTAGCAACTGGCGCAGCCGGCAACCGCAGGTGCTCTTCCTCAGACAACCATACCTCGTGCAAAGGATAAAAAAGGCGTGTACCAAAGAGCCAAGATTTAAGAAAACTAATCATTTTAATGCTTTATCAAGGGCATTCTGAAGAGAAACTGGGATTTTTTTTTTTACTGAGAGCATGTGGCAATGAAGAAAACAATAACCACCAGCACAGTCAGATGCCACCATCTTGATTCAAGCTCAGGCACCAGCAGTTTCACCCACCCACAATCAGCGCAACTGTCAACATGGGGAAAACGCCAATAACTAACATCTTCTATTATTATGAAAACAGTGTCACCTCGGGGACCCGAGCGAGAACCGAGCACACGGTGAGAACAGCTAGGCTGCACCATCAGAATCGTTCAGTTGGTGGTTGACCACCACCCGCCTCATCTTCTCCATACATTTTGTTTCAGCCTCCATGGCCTCTCAGCAGGATTTTTCCAGTGGAGACACTGTGATACAGTTTTGCCTGTCTGTTTTTACCTGGGCTGTGTTTCTCAGATTCTGCTTCCTCTGTTGGAGCCCTGTAACTATGTCTCTTCACGCAAGCCTTTTAATCAAGCCCCAGTTTCCTCATCAATCACACATAGATAACGATCTCTACTACTGAGCCTTAAAAGACATAATCTATGTGGAAGCCCTTGGTGAATGATTCATTTTTTTCATCAGTACATTTTTATTGAATCCCTATTGTGTGCCAAGCACTGTCCTCTATGCCAGCAGAAACAAGGTCCTTGTTTTATGATTAAAAAGCTCACTTCTGGGGGTCAGGGTATAAAGAAAAATATCACAGACATAAAGAGTGATCATGAGCAACTGGGGAGCTGCTTAAGATGGGGTGATCAGGAAAGGAAGTGACCTAGGCGCTGGGTGCAAACTACAAGAAGGAGCCAAGTATGCAAAGGTCAGATAGAAGAGCATTCCAGGCCTTTCCATCCAAGAAGCAGAAAAGGCAGGCAGGGCCAGATCATGAAGCTTTGTGAACCAGGGTGGAGTTTGTGTTCTACTCCAAGCGGCCTGGTAAGTAATGGAATCTGATTTACACTTTAACAAGCTCCCTCTGACCAATACGTGAAGAATCGATTGCAGGACAAGAGTAGACACAGGAAGACCAGACCACGATTCTAGCTATCCAGATGAAAGATGGTAGTTGCCTGGACTGGGCTCACATCAGTGGAGACAAAATGAGGTGGTCCGATATAAGATACAATTTGGAGGCAAAGTTGACAGGTTCTGCTGATGACACAGTACAATGAGGAGAGGAAGAAGAAATAATTACAGATAAATTCTAGATTTACAACCTGAACAACTGAGTGGGTGGTGATGACAGTGTGTTGTGATGGAGAAAACCAAGGCAAAGCAGACAATTAGGTACCTGAGACAAGAGTCATAGCATGTAGACGGCACATAAAACCATGAGACTAGATGAGATCAGCTAGCAAGGGTACACAGAGAAAAGAGAAAGGGCTCCAAGATCAAGTTCTGGAACACTCTACGCTCAGCTGTCAACCAGCAAAGGAGTCTGAGGAGGAGCAGTTAGTGACCTCAGAGGAAGACCTGGAGTTTCAGGAAGACACAGAAGCAAGTGAGGAAAAAGCTGTGTGAATGAGAGAGTGGTCCACCCTGGAATGCTGCTGAGAAGTCGAAAAGATAAGGACAGAGAAGTGACATTTAGATTTAGCAGCAAATGGTGACCTTGTGGAGGGCAGTCTGAGTGGCATGGAAGAGAGCCTAAATGGAGTAGATTGAGAGGATGCAAAGTGAGGAAACAGGAGTAAAGAAGGGTTATAAAGTATTACTATTTCCCCTTGCTCCAAAGACAACCTAAACATTTGACTATCCATATATCAGTTTAATGTATCTACTCGGCTTCCTCCATGGTTTATTCAAATACAGCTACAAAGCAAGGTGACTAAGTCTAAAGACTGGTTTGGGAAATGGCTTCATCATTTTATAGCTACATCTCCTACATACAGGCAGGTATAGTGTCTCTGTCGATGGTTTTCTTTCAGAGCAATAGCTCTCAGGCTTCCCTGATTCCATCCCACATATGTAAGGTAAAGATCCATCTGAGATCAATTATCTCCACATGCCCGCTTTCCGGAAAATGAACTCTGTGATAACTATAAAGTATCACAGTAAAACATAAATGGCGGAGTTATATACAAATCTGTTTTAGCCATAGGTCTATGAATGATTCACTTTGAACTGTAATTCACATGTCTAGTTATTTGAAAATCACAAGTCAAAAATGCCAGTGAGGCATATATATATTTACTACACACAGAACTAACCAAACAACAAACTTGATAATTTGATAATAACAGTATTAAACTTACAGTAACTTAGTAATTAAAATGCAACAATAGTGGCATCTGAAAACCAGGAATGGTTCAATACCAAGACTGTGGGAATCCCAACCGAGAGTGGGCATGTGCTGTAGTTCTGTGAGGATGCCAAATGCCAAGAGGCAGAAAACTTGGAGTCATCACTCAACTTTGGTAAAGTTGTCAATTTTAGGAACCCTTAACAACTCCACTAAATAGGACAAAAGTAAGTAACTACTGATACATATACAATAAAAGTGTGTGCACTTGGGACTTCCCTGGTGGCACAGTGGTTAACAATCTGCCTGCCAATGCAGGGGACACAGGTTCGAGCCCTGGTCAGGGAAGATCCCACATGCCGCGGAGCAACTAAGCCCATGTGCCACAACTACTGAACCTGCGCTCTAGAGCCCGTGAGCCACAACTACTGAAGCCCGCGAGCCTACAGCTCGTGCTCCACAACAAGAGAAGCCACCACAATGAGAAGCCTGCGCACCGCAACGAAGAGTAGCCCCCACTCACCACAACTAGAGAAAGCCTGCGTACAGCAACAAAGACCCAACACAGCCAAAAATAAATAAAGAAAATAAATAAATTTATTTTTTTAAAAAAAGTATGTGGACTTGCATACGGATCACAGAAAAAAGCAATGACTGAGTCTGCGTTTAGGGCAGTCAATTGCCCACTGGAAGAAGTAGCCTACACAGGTCCTGGTACAGGACAACCGGGTCCACACCTGTTGCCTTACAATGATGCTGCATCATCAGACTGCTGGAGATCACCTCCAGCACAGGGAAACAGTCTGGCATCATGCCCATGTGCTCAAGAGTCCTAGAATCTTGAAGTCACATATGGGTAACCCACAGGCCAGAGCCAACCCCACAAATGGACTGCTTCGTGTTTTGTAATATCTGAATTAGTTCCAATATTTTAAAATTGGCAAACTTCACATTTAAAAAAATAAAAAAAGTTTTCTGGCTTCTCAAAGAAAAGAGAGAGAGAGGGAGACCTGGCCAGGACCAGCTGCCCCTTGAGCTGCAACCTGTGCTCTTCAGCGCCTCACTGATCTCAGCCTCCAGAAAGTCAGGCACGAGTCAAACCTCAGGGGCCATTTATCTATGAACCTGTGCCATTATTCTCCTTCTGTCTGGCCTGTTTCATTCATTTATGCTACCTTCCAACTCTCAGCATCATTTGGATCTGTACCCTTTATCCTAGCATAGTGTGCTGAAAAGGTCCCCTCAGGGTCTAACCAGGCGAAAGAGAATACAAGGATGTCCAGAGGCCAAGCTCTCACAAACTTAACTAAAAATGTTAGCTGCTGATCTTCTTTAAACAACTTGCGAAGGTCGGACACAGCAAACTTTCTCCCCTGGATCTTTCTAAGTCAAAATCTCAGTAATTACTCGGACTCCCAAAACTTTTCTTCCTCTTAATAACCTATGAAGAGCTTATCAGGGAATGTTAATCATTCACCAATTGTTGTAATTAAAAGGTCAAAAATAAATCCATCAATCAGTTTTGAACAGTTTAAGCATGGGTTTAGAGTAGCAAAGGGAACCACATTTCAGAAGAAAAGAAAAAAAAAAGCCCTCCAAATAGAATGGGGAAAAAAAAAAGATTACAGTTACTTTTAAAATAAGTCTCTTCATATATGCATAGGAACCACAAAAGCTTTAAACCATATAATTAGTACTAAAGATGTCCGTAAGACAGACTTTATACAATCTCTTCCAATGACCATCTCTTTTTAGTCCCTAAACTACTTTTGGATGAAACAAATTTTCCTAATAACAACTGAAGCACAAGTTACTAGTGACTGACTAGCTAGAATTACCACAAGGGTAATCCTATATACGTTCAACATCATACACTAAAAACAACAATCTTATATAAACATATCCATAAACCCAGAGCAAAGCACACTGCATTACACCACCAACTACCCCTCTTAGGCTAAAATGTTCAAATCAATAAAGACAGTCTTGAAGGAGAAAACAAAGCACAAAAAAAAATCCAAAACAAATTATAAGCGTGTATGGGTGAGACGGTCCCACCCTTTTGCTATGGAGGCCAGGAAATAGATGGTGGTTGATTAAGGACAGGTTTAACAAAATTGACTGTTTTCTTTCCTACTAACTTCTTAAGTCACTATCCACGCTCCAACACCACGAGGACCCCCTACCAGACCCAAGTTCCAACCCATCGTACTCTACTATTAGAGAAATTGTCTCCACCTAACAGTATCGCGACACCACATAAAAGTATGAAAGTCTTGATTCAAGACAAACTGTTTAGAAGTCTATGATGAAGTTCACTGTAACTGTAAAATAACTTTGCATTAATTTGTTACTAGCTGAACATTTGCCAGTAATCTTGTTTCCTAGCATACTATATTAGACTTCTGCACTCCACCTAGCTTGGGCAAAAAAAGTAAACTAGCCACTAAGTAGACTAACCACGTTGGCACAAATATTATATCCCAAGTTGTCTTTCCTCTAAGTGTTAACAGTACAAAGTTTAACAGTACAAAGTATATCAAAGAGCATGTAAATAGTTGCAATGCTGTATTTTCTAACTTGCTTAACTTCCATTGTCTGAATTAGAACTTACTTTGAATCTAATTAACACTATCCAGTGAATAACTACTAACCAAAACAGACTTTTCCATTTACAATAAAAATATGGAGTCTGAAATGGTTTGTGCTTTTTGGTTGACTTGCAACATGTGGCTGAGAAAAAATATCGCTGCTCTCCCAAGGACATATTTCTGGCTCTGAACTTGCAAAAGCTATCAAGGTCTAAGAGACGCAGGCTCAATCCACTTACCCGATCCTTCATCCTCCAGCTCTGAGCTAAAGATTTGGAGCCTTCAATTTTCTCACAGTGCCTCTTTTTCATGAAAGCCAAAGGCAGGTTCCAGTCAGTAAGATCAGCCTCATCTTCGTCCCCGAGTCCCAGGAGAGGCGACTGCAGCATCTCGGATTCCATCAGCGGGGGAGGGGGTGGGGGAGTCCTGGGCAGCAAGCGCTCGAGAACCTCCAGCCTTAAAAACTAGTGTGTATCAGAATTGGTGAAATAAAAAACAGAGAAGGGCAAAGTAGAAAAAGAAATGGATGGAGAGTGTGCGGAGATCCTCGCTGAGGCAAGAAGTCTGAGATCCTTCTCTCTAACTCTGCGCGAGAAGTCAGAAGGGATGGGAAGAGCGGTGGGAAATGAGGGAACCCAAGGAGCTCCTCACAGACACACACGCCCCCAGATCCCAAGTCACCGGCTGCTTCTGAGGCTGTCCGTTCCCGGAGGGGCTGCGAGCGGAGCTGTCAAAGGCGTGCGAGATTCCAGGCCTCACGATGACCCTGCTCTCGGTCTCCAACGCCTCAGCCGATCCTAGGACAGGCAGGCCGCCCGCTCTTGGTGCCGGTTTGCCGACTGGGCTGAGGTCTTCGGCCGAGGGGAAGAGGTTCAGAGCGCCTCGGGTCTCCTACAGCCACTTTCAGCCCTGCGGATCTCGCACTCGCCGGACCTGCTGCAACCAGAGCCAGGACGGGCCCATCGTGCTTGCCCGCAGCCGGCTCCTCAGCCCCGGGTCCGCGCGGCCTGGCCGGTCCTGGCCTCCGGCCCCGTGGCTCTCTCTTGCCTGAGAACGAGTCCTAAGAAACAGGCGACACGGAGCCGCGGAGAAAACGCGTAATGTGGGCTTACTGGGTTTGGGGAGTTTTGCCCTCTGGTTTGAAGCTACAGTGAAACTCCTCTCATCAGCACATCAAGGAGGACGCCATATTGCCAAGCCCCAGAATGCAGCGCGATCTACGGCGTGGCTAATAAGCCAAACTTCCTCAGAGTGTCCTGGCCATGCTTCCCAGGAGACAGCGAGAGGCGTCCCTGCCTCCCCGTTACCATCGTTACCACAATTAAGCTTTCTAGAGTTTATGGCAATTGGTATAATAGACGCGTCATATCAAAGTCAGTCCTATAAATGAAACTGTGTTATTTGGAAAAAAGCTTTTTATTATTACAAATGGACCTACATGCTTCTGAAATTAAAGGATTCAACCCCTTCTTTCTTCCAGATTTTGAAAAAGCAGCAAAAGCTTCAGAAAGAACAATTGATAACATTACAAAAGAAGATAGTATTGGGGGGGCGTAGTATCCTCCACAGTATCAATCAGATTTTCTTTTTTATTTTCAAGGAACACTAAATGAAAAAATTAATTTCGACAATTATATTTTTTGTTTAATCCATCTTATTTTCTGCACGGTTTATTCTTATTATGATAGAGCTTCATGTGCAAACAACTAAACGCTACAGATTTCTATGCGTGGCACGCCTCCTGCCTTACTTTATTGCTGTATTCCATAAACATTGCGTATTTACAGTTTGTGGATAACTATGTCCCGTGCGGAGGGATTATAAACCCCAAGCAGCATGCGGTGCCTGCCTTCAATAAACATAGTGTCTAGTGATACACAGATGTAACCGTTAGATAAAGCCGGGCAGAAGGCAAAGAGGCTCGTCTTCCCCTCTGCATTTAGGTTTTGAGGTCAGGCCCACCTGTATCTGCATCTCAGCTGTATCACTTTCCATGTTTGTGACCTTGGTCAATCCCGTAACTAGTTCAGCCTCAGTTTCCTCAACTATAAAACTGGGTGAATATAATACCCACCTTGAAGGATAAAATTAACCCGTGTAGGTATCTGGTATATAGTGAGTGCCCAATACAATTCCAGCAATGATGCGTCTGTAGCTGGAGCGAGATCTAGCAGCCCTGTGTGCTTTACTAATCTAAAACCTCAGGGTGGGCTCTGGAAGAGACCCTTTTTCTCAGTGTGGTTTCCTAGGGCTTTGACACAATGTGGCAGCCCATATAAGGATCCTGATGGCATTTGTGTTCCTTTCAACAGCTGAGTGAATAGTGCAATCCCAGATCGTTCTCACCTAGCACATCACAGGTATTTAATTAAAATTCTTGGATTAAATCATTACCATTCTAAACATTTATATGGTTATTACATCCTGATGAGCCCAATCCTCCCATTAAAACTCAGGGCAAATTCACCAGAACAGAAATAGAGGCTAAAATCTGCCTTTTCCTTGCTCTCTGTGTTGACAAAATATCCCCCACAGTCACCAGCAGAGGCTTCAGGACTGCAGGGTCCTGAGAAGACCCCACTCTCACCTGAGGGCAGCAGCATAACTCCGGCTCTGCCCCATCACCCTGCAGCACACAACAGTGAAGGCCAGTGTCCCCAGGCACTCTTGCAGGAAGCAGCAGTTACAGAAAAGCAGCAGCATTAAACGCATTCATTCCTTACTAGCCCTGTGACAGGGGAAAACCCACTTAATCTGCGTGAGATTCAGTTTCCTCACCTATGAAGTATGTCACCTGGGGAAATCTACTCACCCTGTCTGACATTCTAAGCGAAGGTAGTAACGGAGCCCGTGGAACCCAAAACTGGCAGGTTGTCAGAATTACCTGGGAAACTATTTTAAAATAAAGATTCATCCAGACCTACTGAATCACAGCGAGAGGGAGGACAGGGATTCAGGATCTCTATTTTTTAATCAGGTAACCGTGATGATAACTTAAAATCAGTCAGATGTGGGGATACTGGACAATATTCTCGTTGAGGATATTAGGCCATATTCTCCCCCAATGATTCTGTTCCAGCCCCATGGTGGGCCCTCAATAACTATTCGTACTGAACAAATGAATACTATGAAGGAATTATCCAATCTTCCATCTAATACATCAGAACAAAACACCCAAACTACATAACAAAACACGCCCTCTACTGTTTTACAAATGTGACCCCAGAACCAAGAGGCCTTTGGGGTCCATGTCCCGGACTGAGGGTTAGATGAAAACATTCTGTCCCCAGCTCACCACCAATTCCTGCAGAATTGCCAGAGCCTCTGCCCTCCTCTGTCCTCAGTCTCCACGTCTGAGACAACAGAAACTTAAAGAAGGTGAACCTCTAAAGACACTTCAGGGTCAAAATTCTGTGATTCATGTAAAAACGAGAAATGGGCAGATGAAAGCCCAGCTCCCAACCTGAAGTTTCAAGAAGGGGCTTGAATCATTTCACAGCATCATGACTTCTAAAAGAAACCTCTCCCCAGTGTGCCATGAGCGGCTCTATTCAAGTCCCAGATAAGCATTTGGAAGCATGGCTCCAGGTTTCCAGAAGGCAGTGAGCGTCGATGACTAATGACAGGCTGGAAAGTCAAGGGCTAACTTTTCTCACCTGGGTGATCTCATTACCACGGCGTGTGATCGGCCAGCCACTTGGACCTGCCGTTCTGATTCCCAATATCTCCAATTCTTCACAAGAAAGGACATCTCCTGCTTGCCCCAAAGCCTCTAAATAAGATACTTTAATCATGAAAACAAGTTCTACAAATCTCAAAAAATGCGTAAAACCTGATCTTATTCAAGCTATGGAAGGGGAGAGAGTGTTAATGAAATCCTGCTGGGGGTAAACATCAGGCTGCCGATTGCAGCTGGGAGAGAGAAGGGGCTTTTAGGCCCAGCTCTGATGTGAAACTACAGAATAACATTTGATCTTCCTGTACAGGGTGGGGGGACCTTGTCTTACAATATGAAGGTCGAGCAGAAGACCCCTTCCAGCCCAAAATCTCAGGCTATTTGGCAACCAGAAGCCAAAGAAACAGCAAAGTGAGCAGAGAACAATTATAAAAAACCTGAGTGTGTAGGTCAAATACAACAGAAGTCAGGGGTACATGTAGGGGTAAATTTGGGATAACAACTGGGGCAGGGAAAGGATCTGAATAGATGCCTTGGGAACATAGCACGTTGCCCAGGAAGAACCAAGGAGGCTGGGTTTTCACAGCCTTCAAGCTCAGCTGTTGGCTAATCTTCTCTCAAAACACAAGACCATCACAGCCGAGGCGTTCCATTTGCAGGCAGGACAGGCTGCGTTCCATCCTCCAATATTGCAGTTTCTCCGCTAAATCAATCAAGGGCACTGAATGTGTTTTGTCATCAAGAATCAGGAGCAAGCCTGGAGGTTAAGCAACTCAAGAAAACCGGTGCTTCGCTGAGCTATTACTTTCCATGCAGGGAGACCAGCCAGCTCCCACCCTTTCCAGAGAAATCTGTAATTAGCTTAAAAGAAACAAAAATAAAGTACTTTGCCATTGTCTGAGCATCATTACTCTGTTTTTAGCAGAATCCAAGCCACCCCCCACCCCTGCAGGTCAGATGTTTTGTTGACAGCGAAGTGAGAAGAGAGAAAGGGAAGTAACAGCACCCGCAGTTGGAGACGCTGGCTTTGAGAACCCAAACGAGCCCGTCTCCCTCTCTGCCCATTCCACCGTCTAAAAATATGGTGGTGTTTGTGTATGTGCTTTTCACCTCCTATTGCATATCTTTCTATTTTATGTATAAATTTTTACACTGAGCAACTAAGGTTTTGGGAAGCACAAACAAACAATAATATTATTCCATTTTAAAAAGGAGTGACCCCTGAGTAGCATGGGGACTATGGTAAAAGATTTCTCTTATTGAATAAACTTCACCTACTATCCACACTTCTCCTTTCAGAATTGAGAATTTTTGCATAGCCTCAGCCTTAAACAGCCAGATGAGAAGGAAACACACAAGGAAGGGGACAGAAGTGGATCCTTCACCCCCGGCCCTTTCCTTCCCACTCTGGGGGCTGTTTTGCATAGGGTGGTGAAGAGCTGTCTAGGGACCCTAGAATTTGGAGCAAGGTGAGGAGTGATGGAGTTGGAAGGAAATGTGTCTCAGGCCCACTCACCATTGGGCCCAGCTTGCAGCACGAGAGCCCTGACCCATCAGTCTGGAGGCCTGGTGCTCCCCGCTCCGAACTTCACTGAACCAGACACCACTGTCCACAGCCCTTGTAGAGAAGGGACGAAAGCTAGTACCTTTCCCAGTCATGAGTTCATTAATGTGAGCCCTGTCTTCCTCCCCCAGAACCTGGAGGTAGAATCACTGGGACGTGGTCTAGGCCCAGAGCAGAAAGAGTGCTTAAAAAAAAAAGGAAAAAAGGAAAGCTTTTATGATAGAGACTATACTGAGAAAATTTGTTATCCAATAAAAAATATGTAAATGGAATTTTATAAGCTTTTATTTTTAATAATATTGCCTACAATAAGATTCTACCTTTATGAAAATACAAATAGTGTCACCACTGTCTCTTTTTAAATTCCCCATTTGTTATTTTATGTAATATTCACATCTCATCAATGATTCTCAGGTTCTCAGTGAGCACGAGGTCCTGGGGGAGCCAAGGCTAACCCAACCGTTGCCTCTGCCTTTAATGGGGGGCATTAGAGAATGTGCCAGTAACTAAAATATTGTAATCCTGATAGTGTTTGTGGTGAGCCAAGCCCTTTTCATGAGAATTAACTCCTTTAATCCTCCTAATAACCTCCTTTAAGCCTCCTGTATTAGATCTACTTTACCAGTAAGGAACTTGAGACAGAGAGCAATTAAATAGCTTTCTCAAGATCCCCCTGCTGGCCAGGGCTGGGCGAGAGTCCAACCAGCATGTCTAAGGCTAGGACCTGGGAGCCATGAGAACCTCCTTGGGCCCTTGGGAGTCACACCTACCAAAGTTCAAATCCCCACTCTGGCGTTTCTGTGTCCTGGGACCCAAGAGAAAGGTGCTGAACACACCCCAGCCCCAATTTCATGTGTAAAATAGGGAAATTAATAGTTTCTGTTTCGTAGAGATGTTATAAGTGTCAAATCAGCTAGTGCCAGGCACACAGTAAGAATTCAGTAAAGGCTGTTTTTATTAACAAACTGCTATAAGAATAAATTCCATCTAGGAAGATTAAAGAGGCTTCTTGGAAAACACAGCATGCGTGCCTGAGCCTCAAAAGTGGATTTCTTTTTTTCAAATAATTTAAATTGTTTTTTTCCAAATGAAAACCTTACACTTGGGGTGGGAGGGAGACATCAGAATGGGATGTCTCGTTTTTCACGGGAGATGTCAGTGGATCAGACCGTAAACTGATTTTTAAAAAGTAAAGAAAGAAACACACCATGTAGAAATGCTGAACTGAATGTTAGAAGAAACAGCCCAATGTGTAGACCATCTGCTCCAGGGGTGGGGTGATGTGGGGTAGGGGGCAGGGACCACCACCTTCCCTGCATTGTAATCCCAGAAATAATATTTGACATTTTAAACAGTATCACATAGTATTTTGACAATTTTTCTTAAATTTAAAAAATAAAAGTAATAGATATTTGCTGGAGGAAATTGGAAAATGTCAATGTCAAAAAAAAAAAAAATTACCCATCAGTTCACAGCCCAGAGTAACTACTGTTTCCATTTTATGTATTTCCTTCTTGCCTTTTCTTTTTGGCATATATATATTTAAAATAATATTTGCTTTTTACATTAAAAAATAACATTATTCTGAAACATCATTTTGAAAGTAAAGAAGAAACACTTTTAATTCTATTGCACACACATAACTGCTCTTAATATTTCTTTGTATAGCCTTCCAGTATATGTTATAAATATTTATTATAAATGGACATACTTATTTGTAAGGTTTTGCAAAAGAGAATCATTCAATTTTGTATAAACACTGTTTAACAAAACCTTTCATTTTGTGCCTTTTTCTCATAGCAGAAGCATTTTCCCGAGTCTACACTTCCTAGCATTCTGCAAATCAACATCATTAACCATTGCCATGTATCCTGGCACAGACAGTAACTGAAAAATGTGGAGGGGTGACCCATAGAGAAGGACTTTAATTTAAAAAAAAAATTTTTTTTTTTATTGTGGGCTAACCCTTGAGGCTGCTGCCTTAAGTCAGGACTTTCACTTGGTTTAATGAAATTCAACAGGCTAGACCTTTGGTTACAAAGACGTATGGCAAACACCCTCCAGTTCATTTCCAAAAACATCCTGAGGGACCTTAAGCCTGCTTGTGGAGCCATTGGAAGGTTCTTAAGTGTTCGATTTAGTACTTATTAAAATAATTATTGTAATAATGATGGCTAACATAGCATACTTCCTATGGACCAGACCCTGTTCTAAGCACTTCACACATATTAACTCAATGCCTACAACACACCTATTGCCCCCATTTTACAGATAAGGAAGCTAAGGCACAGACAGATTAAGGAACTTGCCAAGCTACACAGCTAACAAGTGGTGGAACCAGGATTCAAACTAGCAGTTTCTCAAATTTTGATACATCAGAATCACCCGCGGGCCTTTAAAGACCTGATGCCCAGGCTGCACCATTAGAATGTCAGGGGTGGTAGCTGGCAGCAGCCTGGAGCCCCCAGGTGCTCCCAGTGCTGGGAAGTGGGGGACCCACGGCCTCGAGGTCTGAGTTCTTAACCACTGTGTTAAGCGCACCCAGGGGCTTGTCTCCAGCCCGCCAGTGCCAGCATGGAGGCAGTGACATGGCTTCCTGAAAAGCGTGATTAGGTCCAGTCTTGGGGAAATGTGCTGTTGCGGTGACACGTCCAGGCTGTGCTATCTACGCATAGCTATGGGTGAGGGCTGGTTCAAAGCTGGGAGCAAGCTGGCCAGAGAAGGCTTGTAGTGGGCTGGATTAAGTCTCTCCGGGTAACCGGATGTCCTGGTTTCCTGGGGCAGCCCCAGCTGTACCTTCTGCCTGGACATATTATTAACACTACCCTCTTACATTCCCAAAATGTCCTGGTTTGGATGATAAACTACAATCACGGTACCTTTACCCTCTCTCATGGGACCCTATACTTTCTACTCACAGCATACAGAGTAGTTCTAATCAAACCAGTGTTTATTTTTTATTTCTTTTTAAATTTATTTATTTATTTATTTATGGCTGCATTGGGTCTTCGTTGCTGTGCACGGGCTTCCTCTAGTTGTGGCGAGCAGGGGCTACTCTTCGTTGTGGTGTGCAGGCTGCTCACTGCGGTGGCTTCTCTTGTTGTGGAGCACAGGCTCTAGGCGCACAGGCTTCAGTAGTTGTGGCACGTGGGCTCAGTAGTTGTGGCTCGCGGGCTCTAGAGCACAGGCTCAGTAGTTGTGGCACACGGGCTTAGTTGCTCCACGGCATGTGGGACCTTCCCGGACCAGGGTTTAAACCCGTGTCCCCTGCATTGGCAGGCAGATTCTTAATCACTGCGCCACCAGGGAAGTCCAAACCAGTGTTTATTTTGATGTCCCTTTCCCTACCTAGGTAGAAACTCCGTGAAGACAGGGACCACGTCTTCTGATTCTGCCCCGCAGGGATCACAGAGCCTGGTAGGGTGGCAGACACACCGGCAGTGTTAGTTGAATGACTCAGATGAGAAGGGCTGCCCTGCTCCGATGAACACCAGGCACAGGCACACTGACCACACTTTAGGGCCACAGCAGCTACTGTTACCCAAAAACTGGGTTTGCCTCTTGGTGGGTATCAAGCCAAAACACACAACGCACAAGAGCAGGAGAAGGAAGGATTTATTTCTTGCAATAAGTAAGGAGAACACTGGGGATCTTTCCCAAAGCAGTGTCTCCCCGAGCAGCAAAACTGGGGAAGTTTTAACCTAAGGGTACATGCATATTCATGAAGGGGCTGAAGCAGAGGAGAACTCAGCATAGAATTGGGGCAAAGGTCGACAGAGTCCGAGCTTTAGTTGATGGAAGTCACAAGGGTCAGCAAAAGTCAACATCATCATTCCGTAGGCTCTAGTTAATCTGGTGGTCCAGCACTCAAGCACTCAAGGGGGCTTGGATCCTGCAAAACAGCTCAGGAATGTACTCCAGGCTAATCTTTACCTTTACAATTGATTTATTGTTTCCAATATGGTTATTTCCCTGGTCTGGTAATAGCTGTTTGTTCTTACCTTCTTTTCTTCCCTTGAAATCATTAACTACTGAGGCCCATTCTTGTGCAAGGGCAAACACTGTGGCCAGGCTCAGATCACAAAATGTTTTAGACCTGAAATGGCTTCTCTTGTGTCAAGAAAGCGATGAATGCCTGGTTCTCTTCCTCCCGGGACCCCCTACCATATCTGCCTACACTACAGCTGACCCCTTGGAGGCAAGAAGCAGTGGGGAAGGGCAGATGTGGGGAGTATCTGAGAAACCCCCAATGCCACCCCAAGAAGAATGGCCGCCCAAGGATTCAAAGGACAAAGACTTGGGGCCACGCTGACCTGATTATGAAAAGAAAAGTGACTTTATTTTGAACCCCCAAGTGAGTAAAATGGGGCATAGGAACATCTTGGTCCCTGAATCTTGGCTTTTATCTATCTCTGATTACTTCCTTGTATTAGTCAAGCTAGGCTAAGTTCTGGACCGCCCCACACACACACACGAAATTTCAGCAGAAGGCCATTGTTCACCCACACAACAGGTGTGCTCAATACAGGTGTTTGGGATGATCTCTTTCCATCTTGTGGGTCCCACCACCCCCAGGACTCAGGGTCCTTAGCTAGGTGTCTGCTTCCAGCCAGAGGGAGCAGCTCAGAAGGGAATCCAGGTTTCTATTGGCCAGGCCTGTGGCTTACGTCACTTCTGGCCGCATTCCACTGGCCAAACTCTGTCATGTGCCACAACTAACTGCAAGGGAGACTGGGAAATGTGGTGTATGTGCCTGGGAGGAAATGCAATAAATTTGGTAAATAAGGAGCTATAGGGACTTTCCTGGAGGTACAGTGGTTGAGAATCTGCGCTTCCACTGCAGGGGGCATGGGTTTGATCCCTGGTTAGGGAACTAAGATCCTACATGCCGAGCAGTGTGGCCAAAAAAAAAAAAAAAAGGAGCTATAAGATTTCTTCCTAAAAATTAGACAAAAAAGGCTATATTTGTTTCCCAGGGCTGCTGTAACAAAGTACTACAAACCGGAGGGCTTAAAGCAACAGAAATTTATCATCTCACAGTTCTAGAGGCCAGAAGTCTGAAATCAAGGTGTGAATAGGTGGAGCTCCCACTGAAGGCTCCAGGAGAAAATCTGTCCCATGCCTGTTAGCCTCTGGGGTAACCCGCAATCCTTGGTGTCTCTCTGCTTGTCCCGCGTAACTCCAGCCTCTGCTTCTATCACTTCATAGCGCCTTCCCCTTGTGTCTCTGTGTCTCTCCTCTTCTTACAAGAACTCCAGTCATATCGGATTAAGGGCCTACCGTAAATCATCTTAAGTGACATCTGCAAAGACCCTATTTCTAAATAAGGTCACACTCATGGGCTCAGGATCTGGATGTATGTCTCTGGGGGACACAATTCAACCCATAAGAAAAACAAAGAGAACGAACTTTTTAAAGGTTCTTGAGACATTCTCACATTGCTTCCAAAAAGCTCATTCCAATTTGCCTATGGACCAGCAGAGTACCGGTATCATCCTCCCCAAATCAAATAAGAGTATTTTGGTTTTCTTCCTGAGTTTTATTATCTTGATTTCTGCAAATTCGATAAGTGAACAATGGCATCTCATTTGCGTTTTGGTAAGGAAGGACACAGAAAGTGCACAAGGTACTCAGGACTCAGGTTGGTCATCCATTACGACTGAAGGATGGTGGGCAGTCAGGACCAAGGGCAGGGGACAGACAGGAACTGGGCCAGTGTGTGTGGAGTCCTCAGGGCAAACCTGGGAACTGGAGGGTGTTTGCTGAGCTGGGAGTGGCCATCACAGGACACCACCCAGGCAGGGATGGAGAAACATTTAACTAGCCGAGATCGTAGCTCTCTTCTTACAGAAAGCAAAAAAGGCAGAGAGGACAGAAATTTCCATTTCTCCATCTGAAATTAATGTTTCCAGCAAGGAGCCTGGATGGCTTTCTGCAGACAGCCCAGCTGCTGAGGCTGGAAGAGGCTTGTCTGGTTTGCTTGTCACAGTGGCGGTTCGGACGGATCGTTGCAGGGGATGAACGTGGCAGCAGACGCTCGGAGTAAGACATTCACGAGGCCGTCGGTGCCACCACACCTCAGAACGCTCTGTGCTCGGTCCAGAATAACCCCGGCCCCTGTGAATTATTCATACCAGCCATCTTATGGCATGTGATCACATTCCAGGCAGAATGTCAGCCAGGGGGAAATTTGTAAATATAATTTGTATTCTCAATTTTTGTCATAGTTTTGTTCGTTATTTTCCCCTCATAACTCTCCATCTTCCTCCCATATTTTCCCTTCTCGGGTTTTTTATCAGAGGGATCTGTCAAGAGTGACTCTAAAAGTCTCTGCCTTTTCTCAGAATGTGGTCTCTCCGGTGGCGGAGCGTGCAGCCTCCAATCTCCGAGTTCATGTTTACAATACATATTTTTATTACCTTTGAGTGAAAGTGATTGCTATGGTTATCTCCTTCTGAAATATATATTTTCCTTTCAGTTATTTCGAGTATGGTTTGAATTTTTATGTATCTTTCAATCCCTGTTCCCCAAAGAGGTAGGTGGGGCAGCTGAGCCAGGGGGGCCGCGGTTCTCCCTGCAGCACGACAGCCCCCTTCACAGCATCCTCAGAGAGATGGTCTCCCTTCTCTGCTCCCGTGGGCACCACCCACTCCCAAGTAAGCCTGACGAGGGCTTTCCAGGGGCTTCTGAGAGCCCAGCCTTCACCAGAGCATAGGGTTGAGAGAGTGAGCTTGAAATGGGGGAAAAAAATGTGTAACTGTCAAGCTGATTTCCACTGGATGAAAAAGAATTTTATGATGAGAGATGAGAGGAGGGCCCTAGGCCAACTCAGAAACTCATTTCTAGAACCAGAGGCTGCATCATTGACTTAAAATGGTCCAAGGTTGACAACATAATCAAAGTCAGAACTCCCCATCTCGGGTCTACGGGTCTGTAATTCCCATCTTCCTTTAGCCTTTCACCGTAGCCACTATCATCATGCAATTTCCCCCCAAGCACTTGGTTAGATCACAAAGGTAATGAGATCCAGTGAGAAGGCCAAATTTCTTGTGAGCCAATTTACTTTCCAAAAAGACAAGTTGGGCTTTGGAACCCTTCACCTTGACCCTGACACCACCTGGTGCGTGGGCCTGTGGAAGAGAGTGGTAGAGCCGGGCACACAGACCGAGAGTCGACCGGGCTGTGAGGTGCTCCCATCCTGGGTCTCTGCTCCCCAGATGCTGATGGAAACTAAGGAAGGTGGGAAGAGTTTGACTCAGGGATCAGAGGAGGTGATACAGCGCTGGCACGTATGTGCTCCTAGCTCTCTGGAGTGGAGCTGGGCCCAAACAGTTACATGGGGCAGGGTACCAGCTGCAGGAGCTGGGACTGGGGGACTCTGGGGACTCTGGGCATAAGCAGGGCTGCTTGGGGGCCCTGGTGACACATTGTGGCATAGTGTTGAGGGGGTTATTCCCCAAAAAGCAGCTTGGGTGTGTCCAGGGAGCACATGGGCACAGTCATAGGCTCTCCCTCTAGGCTGAGAGCAGAGGCAGGTGATATCAAACCACAGCAGGACAACCAGGAAGGATGACAATCCTCTGGGTGATCACCTGGTTTGTGAGCTCATTTGAGGCTCCTGGGGGTTGTGGGGCCACCTTGCTGTAATTTGGGGCAGGGACTGTGGGTATAGGGGGGACAGAGGGAGGGACTTTGGGCAACCGCTGTTCTGTAAGTTATGACATTGGGTGACATGTGTGAAATGGCTGCATTTATCCCTGCACTGTCACAGCTACTCAGGTGAGTCAGCGCCAACCTGTCCCCACACCACTCAGGCCAGCGTTCCTCAGCCCCAGGACTACTGACATTTTGGGCAAATGATTCTGTTTTGTTTTTGTTTATATTTTAGCATTTTTTAAACATTGTGGTAAATGCAAAGGACACTTTTAACCATTTGTAAGTGTGTAGTTTAGGGGCATTAAGTACATTCACATTGTTATACAACCTCATCACCATCATCTCCAGAACTCTTTTAACTTCCCAAACTGAAACTCTGTCCCCGTTAAACACTGACTCCCCATTCCCACCTCCTCTCAGCCCCTGGCACACACCCTCCTACTTTCCGTCTCTATGGATTTGACTGCTCTAGGGACATCATATAAGTGGAATCAAACAGTGTTTGTTCTTCTGTGTCTGGCTTATTTCACTGAGCATAATGTCCTCAAGGTTCATCCACGATGTAGCAGGTGTCAGATGATTCTCTGTTGTGGGATGTTCTGTGCGCCATAAGATGTTTAGCAGCATCCCAGCCTCTAACAGCTAGATGCTAGAAGTACTTCCCTCCTCTCAATTGTGACAACCCAAAAATGGCTCTTGAATTTGCCAAATGTACCCCTGGTTGAGAACCACAGCTCTGTGCACAGTCATCTCTGAAGACTTGTGTCTCCCCTTCATGTACCTGAGCTCCACAAAGGGGCAAGTGCACCTCAGGAATGTGTCCCCAGCCCCCCGCTGCAGCCCAGCTCCCAAATCCCATCAGAAGGTTCCAGCCACACACATTCCATGTCAAGATAACTTAATAACATTAGGTCAGATTTTCAAAATTGCCATTTTTAATAATTTTTTAAAAACCCTCTCTTTTCTTAAATCCACATTAAGCATACGGCAAGCCATGTGCTGGCTGCATCGCCTCTTGCAAACTCAATGCTGGCCTCTTGTTTTTTACCTTCCATATGGGGAGACATAAATCCTACTTAGAGACAAACCTCAGGAGATGTGAGAAGCATGTACGAGCCAAAGATAAACAGCCTGTTTTGCCCTTGGACACATAAGCTGGATTTTCTTCAGTAATCCAGGCCCTTCTCAGAAACAGCCAAGAGCAAGGAAACTTTACAGCATTATCCATAGCCACACACACACACACACACACACACACACACACACCCCCCAAAAAGAGCGAGTCTGGCAGTCAAGGCAGATGACAGCCACAACCTGGGCAGAATTTCAGCACACCACTTCTTCCTCCCAGACCCTGCCAGCACAGCTCGGGCTGATCCACACATTCCGCATTTCCACTCAAGCCCCATATAGCTCTGCTAATACCCATCAGCCCGCAGACAAAATCTTTTACTTCCCAGTAAGCCTGGAACAAAAAAGATGCATTTGCACGGGCTTTGGGAATAAAGGAGAGACACTGGAGGCCTTCAGGATTATCTTGGCAGAGAATGAATTTTGTTTGCATGTGTATGATTCATCAGGCATTGATTAAGAGTCACAGGATTTGGGGATTGTCATCAATCAGAGCACCTTACAGTGGAAACAAATAAACCTACCTTCCAGGGCCAGAGGGGAACCCAAGAGCGGTGGCCATCCAGCTTTTGTTGGAACGTTCTGGAGAGGTGGCAGATTTTTCTCCCATTCTTCACCCCTCTCTGTGTCCCCATCCTCTGTCAAGTGACCTGCAGCTCTTCCCACAGAGGTAGAACGTGCTTCCCTGACCCCGGACTTCAGGCTTGGCCTTGAGACATGATTTGGCCAGTGAGACGCTAGCGGAGCAGCAAAAGCAGGGGCTGTGAACATGCGGGGGGGGGGGGCGGGTAGACTCTCCCCCTTGTTTGCTTCTTTCTCCAGAACAAGAAGCCACCCCAGTGAGGCCACCCACCTGAGGAGGGTGAGAGAGCCAAGATGCCGCGTGAGGCAGCCCCCAGCCACCCCCAAATCCAGGAGAGTCAGCGCTGCCATGTGAAGCCATGAGTTGGGCTGGCTTGTTATGCATCGTTATTGGGCCGGTAGCTGACCAATACAGACACTGCAACACCACGCTTCCAGGGGCAGGCCTCTGAGGTCTCGCCATTACTTTTATGAGGAACTCACTGACTGGTTCTGATGAAGAAAGCTCACCTTGACAAGGATGGCATTGCGTTGTCGATATCATTGTCATTGGACAGTGACATTTCTGCTGTGCCAGCTTTGCCCCTCTCCACCAGGCAATGGGTGGGCTTGGTCACTGAAACAATCCAGAACAAGGGTAGTCAGTCCTGGATTCGGCTGTCTGTCAGCTAGGTTGTGATAGCTCTCGAGTCTCCCCTGCATCTCCCTCCCTCCTTGGGATGCTGGGGGAGACACCACTTATGGAGAAGATTGGTCTTGGCACTCAGGGTGTCCACACAACTGAGGAACTTCACAGGGTGAGCGATGATCAAGCCAGAGGCAGGTCACTTTGGAGAAGGCAGAGCCCCCACTGCAGCCCGGCAGCTCTGGTGACCCTTCCCTCCACCCCGTGCCCTCTGGCTCCCATCACAAGTGCTCTGTCCTGAACAGATGCTTGTACCCCTAGGTTCATGTCAGCATCACTCACAACCACCCAAAAGTAGAAGCAACCCAAGTGTCCATCAATAGATGAATAAACAATGTGTGGTCCATCCATTCAATGGAATATTATTCAGCCATAAAAGGAAGGAAATTCTGACACAGGCTATAACATGGATGAACCTTGAGGACATTATGCTTAGTGAAATCAGCCACTCACAACAGGACAAATACTGTATGATTCCACTTATATGAGGTCCCTAGAGGAGTCAAATTCACAGAGACAGAAAGGAGGATGGTGGCTTCCAGGGGCTGGGGAGCGGGAATGGGGATCTATTAGGTAATGGGCACAGAGTTCTAATTCGGGATGATGACAAAGTTCTGGTGACGGATGGTGGTGTTGGTTGCACAACATGAACGTGCCACTGACTGTACACTTAAAAATGATTAAAATGGAAATTTTTATGTTATAAATATCTTACCACAATTTAAAAATTGACCTGTCCTATGTACCAGCTCCTTGAGGCCCAGCTCCTACCGAGCTGTCAGAGAGTAAGGCCGTCTGGGAAGTGGAACCATCATGGGGTGGGCATGGGGAAGGCACTGTTGCCACCGCCACCCCTTCCTCCTTGGTTTCCTTGGTTTCTGCAGGAATCTCTAGCACCCTCATTGCTTTAACTCAAATGAACTGACTGCTAACGGGGACCACCCAGGCATAGGGGCAGGCCAGTAGGAAGATACTGGGGCAGAGAGAGTGTCCTCCTGATGCTCCTCTGATCCCACAGAGGCAGCAGTCCGCCGCCCCCGCCCCCCCGCGGTGGCAAATCTGCATGGGGCATGCTTATCGCACACCCTCAGTGGAAGGGAGGGCTCTTTGTGGCTGGTGTCTGGCTGAAAGTTGGAACTTGAGCAGGTGGGGTCCAAGTTGCTGATCCTCCTCAGAGTTGCTGAGCATGTCAGGGGTCTTCCATCATGACATCATTCCTGTGTTGTCACAAC
Organism: Grampus griseus; assembly: GCF_964374135.1. NCBI lineage: Eukaryota > Metazoa > Chordata > Mammalia > Artiodactyla > Delphinidae > Grampus > Grampus griseus. The sequence continues at coordinate 10,913,980 of NC_139014.1, read as the reverse complement.
GTTTTCCTCTTGCTTTAAAAGAACATCCTTCACTTGACCCTGCTGCCCAAGAACTTTCCTCTAAAGTTCTGCCAGGCTACGGAAGGCAGATGAGAATGTAGGCTGTAAATCAGGGGCCCTCATGACATTTAGATCCATTAATCCATCAAAAGAAGATTTGCTACCTCTTAGCATCCAGAGGGAAACCAGAAATCCTCTCCCATGATTGCCCGGAAGCTTAGGCACCAAAATACTACTACTCAGCACTTCGTATCGGGACCTTCAGGAATTTGCGGGATGTCAGTGCTCTTCCCTGTGTCTATCACTTGCAGGTGTACCAACCACCCAACCCAAGCTGAAGGAGTTTGCTACCAGGTGCCTTTGCTTGTCCCCAGATTGTTTGTGAGGGAAGAAACTAATCTTGAAATGTCGAGGAGAACATAAGCTACCACCGTAACCTACAGGATCCAAACAACCTTCCAGACTGGGAGTTCTTTGAGAGGCGGAGCCACCTCTGTCCTCCAGCACTTAGCCCTGGCCTGGCAATGGATAGGTGGGTGGCTGGGTGGTGGGTGGATAGATGGATGGATGGATGGATGGGTGAATGAGTGGATAGATGGGTGGATGGATGGATGGTGGATGGGTGGGTGGATGGGTGGATGGATGGATGGATGGGTGAATGAGTGGATAGATGGGTGGATGGATGGATGGGTGGATGGATGGATGGTGGATGGGTGGGTGGGTGGGTGGGTGGATGAGTAGATGAATAAATGAGTCTGGCCAAGGAGCAGAAGTTCTTGCCCAGAATCTACCTCAGTAGCCTTGCATCTTCCCTCATTTGTAAAATGGGGTGAGGGTAGTTCTTTTTCTACCCATCCCATGAGGTTGTTGTGAGGAAAAAGTTAGATGATATAAAATCCTTTGGCCACCTCTATAGAATTATACCAATGAGAGGAAGTATTGTTCAAAAGAAAATGTTTTCTTCAGCCTAATAAATGCTTCTTGGAGAACTCACTGATTCAATTAGTGACTTAGGGAATCCTCTGAGGGTAAACAGCACTTTCTATGTTCAGAGGCAGGATTCAGAACAGTGGAGACTTGGTCGACAAGCCATCTCACGTTAGAGCTGCACATTACATTATATTATTACACCTGTACCTCCTACAAGACTGTGAGCTTGTCGGTACTATGTCTTAGACCTATAATCCTCCCATCAGTAAAAATGAGTAACTAATAGGTACTCAGATACCTACTACAGTGATAACCAAATCATATCATGAAAAAAGACATGACTTTACAAAAACAATGCACAAATACTAGGGTGAAATACCTGTGTGAACTGTGTCCTTGTATGACTCTGAATTTAGAGATAGACATTTGAAGTGGCTTTTTACCCATGTAAGCCTTATATGGACATGGGACTTGTGTGATCGTGAGGGGGAACGGGCACGTGCAGGGGAGGTACGTGAGACAGTCTACGCAAAGAGCCCGATGCAGGGGCTGACATATAAAAATGCTCCATTCATAGCAGCTTATTATGGTCTCTGTGACTTGGGGGTTACTTGCCACTGTGGTCCCAAACCCTCTGTCTTCTTTCCCTGTCTCGCTGGCCTCCCCTCCCCTTTGGATGGGGCAGGAGGTGGTAAGAGCGGTCCAGGTCACAGGGGGGACAGGAGCATCCAGCCACGCAGGAGGGGCTGAAATCCCTGCACCAATGACCCTGTCTCCTCCTCCTCCCCACTCCAGGTGTCGTCCAGCTGGACCCCAACTGCCAGGGCTGGAGGGTCAAGCGTTCACTTCTCCTGGGTGTACACAAGGGTATAGAACCATCCCTGGACTTATTTGGGTCTCCGGACCAAGGCAAGCTGGACGGGGAAAGAAAGGGGATGAGACTGTCACGGGCTTGTCCTCAGACCACCCCCAGTGTGCTGGCAGCCACCTGCTGCAGGGCTCACTGGGGGGGTAGGAACGAGGGAACACAGTGGCAGTTTTTATGCATGACAGCTCTATGAAAAGGGCATAGCATTTACTTTAGCAAATTTGGGACTGGGGATTGATGAACTGACCAAAGTTGGTAAATATCAAGGGTTAAGCAGCAGGCCCCCCCATTATCCACACTGCCTCTGAGTTGCAGATATCAGGCTTCCTAAAGGACAGGAGCCAGGGATCAGCAGGGACTCAGTCACATTAGAATTCCTAATATCACAGTCTCACACTTGGGGATGAAATGAAACAGCTCTGTTTTAACCACATAATGTCCCCGGGAGCTGGACCCCAAATGATCTCTAATGATTACAGAAATATCTGATTTCTGGGCCGGTTTCGAAGGCCGTTATTGTGGCCATTCATCAGAGGCAGCCACAGTTGGGGGCCCTGGACTGATGGTCGGAGAATCGGACACGGAGGGAGTGCGACGTTGCAGGAGGCCCACTGTGAGCTCAGGACCCACCCTGTGCTCTTGGAGGACACAGGCGAGGAGGCATTCCCTAGGCTCAAGACATTAACCCCCAGTTGAGCAGAAAAGCTAGATGCTCATGGAGTCTAGTGCCTGAGGCACTGGCTAAGGGTCCCAGGTAAATTTCGGCTCTCTCACCACCTTCCCTAAGAGGTTCTCATAGGAGACCCCCCTCACCCCTGACCCAGGGCTCATTCAGAAGTAGAGAGGGGACTTGTCTTTGGTTGTCACAGGTCTGGGGACACTATGGTGCTGAGTGGGCAGGGACCAGGGATGCCAAATGTCCCACAAGTGCACACACAGAATCGTTGCAATCGTTAAATTTTCTGTATCAGCTTGGCTGGACCATGGTGCCCAGTTGTGTGGTCAAACACCATCTAGATGTTGCTGTGAAGGCACTTTTCAGAGGCGATTAATATTTAACTCAATAGATGACCCTCCCTAATGTGGGTGGGCCTCATCAAATCAATCGTAGGCCTTATCTTAAGATAAGTTCCCAGAAGAGGAAGGAATTTTGTCTCCAGACTGCCTTTGGGCTCACAACTGCTACATCAACTCCTGCTGGAATGTCCAGCTTGCCAGCCTGCCCTGCAGACTTCAGACAGTCCAGCCCCACAATCTCAGGAGCCAATTCCTTAAAATAGTCCCTCCCTCTCTCTCCTCCTCCCCGACTCCCCACTCCCCCTCTCTGTATATATATCCTACTGATTCTGTTTCTCCGGAGGACCCTGACTAATACAACCTGCCCCAAATACCAACAGTGCCCCCCCAGAAAGCCACTGAGTGGCCTGGCCCAGTCCCACGTGGACCCCCTATTCCTTGCCTCTACAATGAAGGGACAGGACAGAAGTCCACTCTGCACTAAAGTTCTGTGATTTGACATTAAAAGGAGAACCCATGGGGCTGCCTGTGGGAAAGTGCCTGACGTGTAGAGGAGACCAAATTTCCAGGTCATGAAATGAGGCCGAGTCCCCTCAAAGCTGGCCTGTGAGCCTGCCCACCAGCCCCCAACGACCAGCAGCCCCTTTGCAAATGGCTCCAGCCCATAGCCCTTCTCCCACACACATGGAGGCTTGGATCTCTAGTTAATTGTAAGACTGGATGGTTCAAGGCAAGAAAATCAACAAAATCTCTTCAGTGTGAAGGTCCCACGGTGGATTTCTGGCCTGTATTTTCTAGTCAGATAGTCCTGGAGGTTGTTTTTGTTCTGAAACCTCAGAGCATGACCTTGCTGGGAAGGGCAGTTGTGGATGGAGCAGAGGAAAGCCAAGGAAGGAAGGTTAGCGCCCAGGAGCAGAGGTGTCTGTGACCTAGGTCACGAGCCCCCTTGTGAGAGCTTTACAGACTGGTCCGTGTGTTTAGGAAGCCCAGTTCTCCAGGGTGGCTCTAACCAAAGCAGTCCAGTAGAGGGACCTGGATTCTTGACTCAGAGGACCTGGGTTCTGGCCACCAATTTGCCATGTGACCTTGGACAAGCCACTTGCCCCCTGGGTCTCAGCTTCCTCATCTGGAACATAGGCATTGAGGTCTCTGGGTGTTGGTTGCCCCTAGTAACCAACACGATGCTGGCCTCCGGGGGCTCTCGGCAGCTGCCCTGCAGCACAGCCTGCCAGTCCTTAAATCCCACCCATACCTGCTCCACACCAGCCTCGCTAGTCTCACACGTGAACAGACAGCCCACTTCCCTGAAACAAAAGCCTCAGCATGAACAAGAAAGCCCAAGGTACCATAGTGACACAATGACTGGAGTAAATCCAAGATGCAGCGGCAAAAAAGAAAGGTGATGAGAAATCCAGGAATAACAAAAGTCTGCGCCAGGAAGTTCTGGTACAAGTGTGGAGCCCCTGGTCTGAGCCTTGAGAAGGATGGATAGAGTCCAAGCCATACATAGAGGGTCACAGGGATGAGATAGGGTCAGGGCAGGGGCTTCTTCTCTGCAAAAAGGAAGGAATAAGCGATCAAGATGCAGGAGAAAATGGAGTGCCTATAAGAAAGGCCTGGTCCAAAGTATGCAAATGAAAATGAGAAGGAGTGATTCTGAACCCCTGGTGGCGTGACAGAGCCCAGGTGAGCAGTCCTGCAAGGGGCCTGGAGCCTCAGAACCTTAAGGACCAGGAGCCAGGCCCTGCCCTGCTCGCCATGTAGTGTTCACGTGCATGTGCTTTCGAATGTAGAGTGTCACTCTGGGGCCAAAGCCTGAGACATGAGAGTGCCTCGGACTGGAATGAAAGACCACCAACCAGGGCAGCGCAAAACTTGAGTGGAAGTAGGAAGGCAAGCCCACATCCCCCTTCTCCCCAGGAGGACAGAGAGACTGCAGAAGCCCATACCTGAGACAGAGCCGAGCACAGAATCCAAAGTCAGGAAGCGGCAGAGGGTGAACCGCACGGAGACGGGGACGGGGCCAGGCGCTGTCAATGAGGCAGCCTCACCCAGCACAGCAGATAATCTCTACAGCAGATAAATCAAGAAATGGCGTTATGAGCATATTATTTAGGCTCGCGGAGCGACCACCATATAACTAAAAATGAAACAGTTAAAAGTGCTTGCCTTCAGGGCTGAGAAAGGAGGAAGAGGAAGAGAGTTCTTTATAAACCTCTCTGAACTGTTTGACTTGTTTTTTCTTTTTTAATTTGATTTTTCAAAAGAGCGTACACATGATAAAAGGAGGAAAGAAAATGAGGAAGCCTGAACTTGGATCCCAGCTTTGTATGGTTGTGGCCCTTTCAGCTGATGCTGAGTCTGTGTGTGACTCTCAGTGCTGGGTGTCTTCCCCTGCCCCCCACCCACAGATTCCCCCACCCCTGGTCTCCCACAGGCCTGCCCCATAGCCCCCTGAGAAGGCGGACCTTACGTTGTCCATTTTAAATGGAGAAGTCTTGGGAGTTCCCTGGCGGTCCAGTGGTTAGGACTCAGCACTTTCACTGCCCTGGGCCCGGGTTCAATCCCTGGTCAGGGAACTAAGATCCTGCAAGCCTTGCTGCGTGGCCAAAATGAATAAATAAATAAAATAAATAGACAAGTCTGTAGCGAGGGATGAGGCAGGCAGGCTGTAGGAAATGAAGAAAATCAGCCATGTGAAAGTTTTTTCTAAGCCCTCAGCTCTAGGGACTTCCCTGGTGGTCCAGTGGTTAAGACTTCGCCTTCCAGTGCAGGGGGTGTGGGTTCGATCCCTGGTTGGGGAGATAAGATCCCATATGCCTCATGGCCAAAAAATAAGAAACAAAACATAAAACAGAAGCAGTATTGTAACAAATTCAATGAAGACTTTAAAAGAAAGTCTTTTTTTCAAAGAAAAAAATCTAAGCCCTCAGCTCTAGGAAGGCAGCAGGAATTCATATTACTGTTAACAGCATCTTGTAAAGCATTGTCATCACTTTTGCCTGTGTTCTCTGGTGATGGGGGATTCACAAGGGTTGGGTCCAGTCCCCATCTCTATCCTCCTGTACCGCATTCCACCACTGAGTGATGATGCTACCGAGCCTGGCTAGATCAAGGAGAATGAGCACAAGCTAAGTTAGGACCAGGCAGGGTTCAAACAACAACTCCACTCCTCAGAGGCTCTGGCCTGGGCATGTCTTTAAGGTTTCCCATATACCTTCCCAAGGATCCCCTCCTGAAGAGGCCGGATCAGTTTCCACTCCCACCAATGGCATAGAAGGGTGAGGTTGGCTCATCCAGCTGTGGACCCTTGAAGCTTCTTTCAGCTGGTCTGCAGATAACCCAGCAGGTTGGGAGGGGGCTCTTCAGCCCCTGCTGAGCTGTCATGAAAGAGCCCTACCCCGTCCATGCATGTCTGAGCACTATCCACAGACAGCAAATGAGTCTGGTCCCAGTCAGGGGTGACACACTCAGGACAGGAGGCAGGTGTGCTTAGTGATGTTTTTAGTTATTGCTTTTCATCGTGGTAAAATACAGATAACATAAAATTGACCATATTAACCATTTTAAGTGTACAGTTCAGTAGCATTAAGCACATTCACGTTGTTGTGCAACCGTCACCACCATCCGTCTCCAGAACTTCTTCATCTTCCCAAACTGAAACTCTGTCCCCATTTAACACTAAATGCCTATTTCCCCTCCCCCATCCCCGGCATCCACCATTCTACTGCATCTCTATGAATCTGGCCACCCCAGGAACCTCATATAAGTAGAATCACAGATTATTTGTATTCTTTTGTCTAGCTCATTTCACGTAGCATAATGCCTTCAAGGTTCATCTGCAATGTAGCATATGTTAGAATTTCCTTCATTTTTAAGACTGAATAATTTTCCGTTGTGTGGATGGACCACATTTTGTTTATCCATTCATCCACTGATGGACAACTGGATTGCTTCCACCTTTTGGCTGTTGTGAATAATGCTGCCATGAACATGGGTGTGCACATATCTCTTGAAGACTGTGCTTAGTTTGGGGGACTTTGGCTGTTCATACAATGGCCCTTTCTCTTACAGAATTCAAAGTACTTGTTTTAAAATCAGCATAGCAACCACAGCGGAGCCCTTTCCCAGACTGGCTAATGCTGAGAATATCTTACCTAATGTGCTCAGGAGGGCATTTCTACGCTTACTCCCATTCTATAGATGAGGAAACTGAGGCACAGAGAGGCTAAGAAACTCGTCCAAGGTCACACATGAAGTAACCTCTGGGGAAGGTTTGGACAAGGGCAGTCTGACACCTGAGCCCACGTTCTAAACCATTCGGCTCAATGCTTTTAGTATCCTCCCTGAAAAACAGAGAGGCCGGCATAATTGTCATTCAGCGGGAAAACTCAAGTCACAGACAACTTAAGTGGCTCTGAAGGCCACACAGCCTTACCTCTGATTCCCCTTCTGCATCTTAGAAACCGCAGTACTGTTATTTGCAGACATTCTGACTTCCTTCTCTCCTCCCCTCACTACCTCTTCAGACACAGTGTTGCTAGGACTTTACTTTTTCTGAATCCAGCCTGTGTCAACCATCCCACAGCTCAATAGAGGCATCGTGACATCATCAATCAACAAGAGGCAAACTGTCTGCTGAAACCTGAATGAATCAGACAAGAGAAAGGTTAGGTGGCCAGGGGAAGCTAAAAGGCCTTAAAAGTTTAAAGAGATCCTGCCAAATGGGTGATTGGCTCCCACTGAGGTGAGTTTTAATCAATTATTAAGCAATAGTTTAATATTTTAAGCATTTGCTCAATCACAGAGACATGAAAACATTTCATGATTTTCTTCCCCTGTACCTTCCAAAATAAAAAACTTAAAACAAGTGTAGGTACAGTGGCATGGATTTTTTAAAAATGCTTTCTATTGAAATAACTGGATGTCTTTTTTTTTTTTAAAATTCTTTTGTATCCCCCACAAAGCCTCGCCCAACGAGAGCCCGAGTAGGTGCTGAGTTCTGATTGCCCAACGTTCCAGCACCGGCTTTGTTCAAGGAACACTGGGAAACATAATAACGTCCTAAAGTGCCCTGGCTCACTGACAGTGGAGGGGCAGCCTGGCTTCTCAAGGTCTCCAGGTGGGCCATGTGGGAGAGTCTAGCATCGGGTCCTTGAACTCTCACTGTCTGTCCTCTGTAATTCTGGTCTCTCCTACTCCTTCTCCCTGCTCCCCAAGCCTTGCCTTTCCAGCCAGTAATGCAGGAACTGGAAAGCAAAGGATAGAGGGCAGCAGGAGAGAAGGATTAAAGCACATTACCACGTATATGATCAACCCTGGAGTAATGGAGTGACTGGGCTCCCATTTTTATTCTGTGATCAATTCCCCTTTGGAATCTGATACAAGGTGGCTTTTTCTATCCACGCATCCATCCATGCACCCATCCATCCATCCATGCACACATACTCCCCATCCATCCACCCATCCACACATTTATCCATCCCCTCACCCATTTATCCAACCATCCACCCCTCCATGCATCCATCTACTCCTCCTCCATCCATCCACCCACCCATCTATCCACTCATCCATGCATCCACCCATCCACCTATGCATCCACCCTTCCATCCATCCACCCATCCATACATCTATCCACATACCCATCAATATATCCAGCCATCCAACCATCCACCACCCATCCACCACCCATCCATCCACCATCCATCCATCCACCCATTCATCAGGGTGCCGGGTGCTAAACTAAAATCTCCTCAAACTAAGCTGAGCACAAGGGAGAGAGTGGCCCATCCTCAGGGCAGGTGGGCCTCACAGGCAAGGGTCTCTGCGCTCAGTCCAAGGAAACCAGACGGGGTATGGAGTTGCCAGTCCAGGCAGAGAGACCAATGCTGAGACATCGGCCCCAAACCCCATTTGGTTCATCTGTCCTAGCTTCAGCATACGCTGCCCCTTCAATATCCAGTTTCCTGCCCTGTTGAGTAAAGACTCTCAGCCATTCTCTTGGGACCTGCAGAGTGGGGCTTATTTGAAGTGGTCTGCATGCTGGGCAGACCCCAGCATTTCCTGCCTGCCCTGTCTTCCATGGGAAGATCATAGCGGGGAGGAGGCGGTCAAGATTGGGAGCTGTTTCTGCAGATTATTCAGATTCATTTGCTGTATCTAGATCATGCCGTGTCCTAATTAACGCAGACCTTCAAGGTTATACTGCATTTGCAAAGTTTTCTGAAATGGGCCAGCGCTTTAAACTCCAACCACTTCCGCCTCCCCACCCAGAATTTCCTCTCCCTCCCCGAGACTGCCCCCAGATGCCCCCAGCTTCCGCTCACAGAGGGGAGTCCTTCTGTACAGTGGGAACATGAGAACTTGCTTTTGGCTTTTCTGAACTCCGAGCCGCACTTAGCCAAGGGGCATCGGATAACTGATTTGCCTCCATCAAATTTATAGGTGACTAACACGCCCAAGAATTCCCAGGCTGCTCCTGGCTGGGAGTTCCGTCAGTACTGGTGCAGGCTGTTTTCAGTGAACGTCACTGAAGAGGGGGTGGATCCCGGTCAGGAGCTGTGGCTGCAGGGACGTCAGGCTGAGCCTTTCCTACAGTCTTTGGGCTCAATAACAGGGTTTTCTTTAACTCTCCAGACAGGGGATCTGTATATTCTAAAGACAGTACGTAAAATATTTATTAAGAAGAGTATCTATTTTTAACTGGGGATGATTTCAGTTCTATTATTCATACAGCCTCGGAAGGCAGGCTTCATGCTTAGCAGCTTACGGGAGCTGGGAGACCAAGCAGAGGTGATTCTGAAATTGGGTGGATGTCTTGAGGAGGGGGCAGTGGGGGGATTCCGGGCGTGGGTGTAGGGAGCAGCTGATGTCGCCCGCCTGATTTCAGCCAAACCTCCACATTCAGGGAACTGTTTGCAGGAGCTGGTGAAAGTTTTGGCCCCGTTTAAACCCAAAGCCATCTGTGCCCCCCAGCCGACACTTTCGAGGCTCCCTCTTACAGGGACTGGCCCCAAGCCCTGTAGGAATCAAGGAACATGCCTCTTCAGATCACAGCCAGGTAAACATCCCTGTTAGAGACAGGCACCTGTTTCCCTGGCAGCCCCATGCTGACAAGTCTCAAAAAAAGAAGCTGCAACCTGTCAGAATCCAGACCTGGACATGCTCGGCCACCCACAGGACTGGTGAAGGCGCCACGGTGGTGACCCGCTTCAGGACAAGTTTTCCTCGCCCTCTACCCCCCCAGATAGCCCCAGAGCTGCCAAACATCTGGTCAGCCCGGAGCAGGGGTGAAGAGCAGGGGCACAGGGGTCGGTCACCGAGCTTGAATCCTGAGTCCAGCGGGAGCAGCTCTGAGCCCTGGGCACAGTCCCTTTGTTATTCATAGCCTCAGGTGCTCTCACCTGAATGGGGAACCCAAGAACACCTCCCCCTGCAGAGATGTTCTAACCGGCAGAAGATGCTCCCATCTGTGCTGCTCCAGCACCAGCGCAGATGGTCAGTGTCCTGTAGTGGACACACGGTCCCTGCGGGAACAGGGCTCTCACCGGGATGTCCAGGCCTCCATTCTGCAGGTGAGGAAATGATGAGAGAGGGAGGGAGATGGACAGACAAATGGACATTCTCATCCGGTGCCAGGCCTTGTGCCCCCCACGTGTTATTTCAGTTGAGCCCGAGCACTTTGCATTATTGCTGCCATTTCCAGATGAGGAGTTGGTCCCCGGAAACCCTTCCATCCCTCCTCACACACATGGGGACCCAGCATCAGGGAGGAGGCCCCTAATGGGGTCACGCTCAGGCCATCACCTGCTGCTCAGCTGTCCAGGGTGCAGACCCGGGGCCTCACTTGTCTCTTTCCCAGAGGTGGGTCCAGAGCAGGGTGCCCTTGAGAAGCACATGCTATGCCAGGCACCCTGAATGCCTGCTCCAGGCTCCGGCACCAGCCTGACCTTGCCCAGCAGAATCAGAGTGGAGGATGAAACCAGGACATATGAAGGCACAATGCCTAGGGTTTAAAGAACATCAGGGGCGAACACACAGGGACAGAGGAAGGCGGGAACCAGGACAACTAGGTCAGTGCCAGAGGGCCCCGTGTAAAACCCAATTATCACGCCTGCTGTGAAGGGAATGTTGGGGGAGGGAGGGGGCGCCAGGAAGGTTGCCAGGTCAAAGCGGCTCCGGCCCTCGGCTGACTTGGCCCACCCTGGCCTAGCGCACAGATCCCTAGACAGGCAGCTGCGGCCACCCAGGGCCCTGACTCCTCAGTGGAGAGCATGTTGGGAGGGGAGGGGAGGAGGACACAGAGCTTTGTCCTACTGCTGCCCTGGGGGCTTAGGGGGAAACACTCGCCCCCTTCTGCGGACCTCCTCAGCTGTCCCTGTGTGCTGCCCCTCACCCCTCTGCCCCCTGCCCCCTGCCCTCTTCTGCTCTCACTTCTGGGGAGCTCACAGCTGGAGTGAACCCACAGATGCCAGGATGTCACCCACCTCAGGCTGGCCTTGCTCTCCAGCCTGCATCCTGGGATGGCCCCGGGGCACCCTAAATGATGTCCTCTCCTCTGCCACTCTTCCCCCCGTGTCCCACCTTCTGCTCCCTTTCAGCTTTGCAGCCCCGAATCTCCCCGCCCCTGCTCCCAGGCTCAGCAGCCCCAGGAAACCCCCAGGGAACTGTCATAGGGTTTGGGGCCACATAGTCGCATCTGAGGGGCCTCGACAACTATCCACACAGTGTGAATTGTTTCTCACGGGCACCTAGTTTTGGGGCTTTTAAAAAAGTGTTATTAAGCATAAGATTAATAAATGAAAATGTGCTGTCACAATCCTTAAAGAAAAGAAGACAGAGGCCTGGGGTTGGGTGGGGGTAGAAGCCCTCGGTGGTCAGATCAAAACAGAGGAGTAGCCTGGGGACCCTCTGAGCCCTCTCAGGCCCAAGCCTGTCAGGTTCAATGAATCCAGCTTGATTCCAGGCCCCCAAGCGTCCCACCCCCCACCCCTGCCACTATGGAGCAGCGGGACTCCCTCATGGGGAGCTTTGCCACCAGCCAATATTGTCCCATCTTTGACCTAAGATGAGGTCAGACCCCCTCCCTGCCAGCAGGCAGGCCCAGCGCCTCCTCTGTGTTAGGGTGCGCGATGGAGAGACCCCACGAGCAGCCGGGCCTCAGCCCAAACATCCTGCATGGGACAATCCAGGTCAGGACAGAGCTGAAGGCTGCACGTGTGCCAACCCCCTCTACGGGTGCTGGTGGCTCTGGGCTCAGTTTCCGGGAGTGGAGACCATCACCGTCTCTATTCTATACACGGGAGACCAAGGTTTATCGAGTTGGTGGGACCTGCCCAGTGGCACAGACATTGCACAGGGACGAGGACTTGCACCAACATTGGCCTGGTGCCAAAGCCCACACCCACAGCCACCAGGTTGCACTGCCAGCCCCAAGCCTCAGCTCTGGGCTCTGAGCGATACGCCCCACCTGCAGGCTCCACACCCAACTGGGGGAGGAAGGAGGGCCGTGGAGAGCAGCACTCAGAGATGTCACCCTCTGTCCTGCCTCACCGCGCTTACTGTGCTCCATCCTGGGCATGGCCTGCCCCGCATCCCTCCCACGCCACCCTGACGGGGGGCACATTGCCTATGCCCACCCCCCACTCTGTTTGCAGCCCAGAGAATAAGAGGTACCTGACCCAGAAAAGAGAGCACAAGAGGCTTCTCACCCGTCCCTGCGCTCGCTGTCGAGGGCTGCCTTGCAGCATGCCAGGGCGCTCCAGGGTGGACACACCTGGCGAAACTTCCTAATAGCCAGGTTATTACCTTTATTTATGTCCCTCCGTGGAGATGCTCGAGGCTTCCCAGCAGCAAAACACTTTAACAACAGTAAAAGAAGCTGGCATCCCAAACACAGGAATCCTGGAGGCTGCAGACACTGAGAGCCCGCAGCTGGCACTCAGCTCTGTCCCGGAGGGTGGGCTGGAGAGGATGGCCGGGCTCCCTTGTGGAGGGAGGGGTGCAAGTGGGCAGCTGGGGCCAAGGGCTCGCAGATGGCAAGGAGGAGGCGCAGCCTGGCTCCGCGGGTTGCGGCTGCTGCACACCACCCTTGGCCTTGATGTACGGTACTATGACGGTGAATTGGGAATATGTTATGTCCAGACACTGTGTCAGGTGCTTCACGTACTTCCTCTCCTGCCGTCTTCCCAACAATCCCATGTCTTGTTATCACCATATTTCAGATGTGCTTATTGGCGTTCAGAGAGGTGAATTTGAGCCAGGACCCACAGCCAGTCATCGGTGCACTAGGATCCAAACCCAGGCTTGTGGGGGGAGGTGGAGGGCGGGGGGTGTGTAGGCAAAGCTGTGCTTCTAACTGTTCAGCCACATGGCCTTCAGAGGTGGCAAAGTTCCTTTAGCGCTCTTCCCAACACACACACCACCACACCACCTCTTCCTCCAATGACCCACATTTGTGTCTGAAACCCAGGCCCCCTCCATTCCTCCCAACTGCCTCATCCACATGCAGTGATAAGCTGCTTGGTAACAGCTGAAACAGCCTCCTCCACCAGGCCAGGCTCCCGGTTGCAAAGAGCAAAGCCTAACTGGGGTCAAGTTAAGTAGAAAAGAAACTTGTTGGACGGGTATCGGTTTCCTCAAAGGAAAACAGAAGCCAGGAGAACGAAGCATGGGAAGCTGGGCTGACCCCTCAGCCACCTCGTCAGTCAGGACGGCAGGACTAGGCGGCCGCTAGGTCATACCAGTCACAAGTATCCCGAGATGTCAGTTACTACAAATGACGCATGTCCTTTCTTTTTCCCTCCCAAGGTATGTCCCCCGCAGGTCAATCGAGGCCTTCTTTCACCTTGGTCACTCGGGGACCCAGTTGCTGTGCCACAGGGACGAGAAAGGGCTGGTGTGTGGGGTTCTGAAACGCCCCGGGCTGAAGTGATGCTCAGACTTGATTCACTGACTGCAGGAGGCCTCGAGCCACAGGGGACAGTGTGGTTCCACCTGTACCGGGAGATGGAAGCACTCGGACAACACACCAAGGACGGTCACCAGAGCCACCTGTCAGCATGGGGGTTCCCTGGGAAGCGAGAAGCCCTTCAGTTCTTATCAGGAAATTGAAGAGACCTTGGGGGCAGTCCCTGGCCTCTCCAGGCCGACTGCGCTCTGGGGCTGGACTGGCCCTGGGGAGGGCAAAGCCCGGCATCTCCACCAAGACCAGGTGGCTCTGCTGACCCTGCAGAGAGCTAAGCAGGCCCTGGGGACAGAGGGCATGGAAGCAGAAGCCCCTTCCTGCCGAGCCCCCTCACCCAAGCCACGGAGAGCCATCTGGGCCTCCCATGTGGGGTATGGGGAACCCCAAAGGTCCAGCAGATGCTGAGGTGGCCGCCAGGGGCAGATAGCACCCACTCGTGCCTCGGGTGACAGGCCCAGATGCAGAGGGGACCGGAGCCTGCGGTCCTGTGCTCCTACTGCTGCCTTTGAACTTGATTCTGGTCTGTCTCTCCCCTTGGGAGACCTCGTCTGGCTCTTCACAGCTGCCTTCCCAGCGCCGAGTCATGCCTGGCTGGTGACGGTTCACTTGCCATTCTGGCCCAGTACTCCCCTGCCCATGATGACAGCATCACAGCTTCAGTGCATCCATCGCAGCTCACCTCTTCCAGAGAGCCTTCCCGAAGGCCTGGGAATAGGCCACAGAGGAGCTGGAGGCCAAGGGTTGGGCGGTGGGGACGCTGGGTCCCTGGTCAAGCCTCTGAGCTCCTCTGTGTAGCCTCAGTTCCTGAATTTGTAATGAGGGGTGGGGACCATATGATCCAGAAATTCCCGCTTCTGGGTATATATTTAAAATCAGTAGAGGCAGCGTCTAGGAGAGATATTTGTATACCCATCTTTATAGTAGCATCGCCCACAATCACCAAAAGGTGGAAGCAACCCAAGTGTCCATCATCAGGTGAGTGGGTAAACCAAATGTTGTCCATCCATACAATGCAATAGGATTCAGCCTTGAAAAGGAAGGAAGCTCTGACACCTGTTACAACATGGATGGACTTTGAGGACATTATGCTAAGTGAAATAAGCCGGTCACTACGGGACAAATATGCATGATTTCACTTATATGAGGTCCCTAAAGGAGTCAAATTCATGAAGAGAGAAAGTGGAATGATGGGTGCCCAGGCATGGTGGGAGGAGGGATGGGGAGTTAGAGTCTCATGGAGACAGAGTTTCAGTTTGGGAGGATGAAAGTTCTGGAGATGATTGCATAACAATGTGAAGGTACTTAATACCACTGAACTGTATACTTAAAAATGGTTAAAATGGTAAATTTTATATTATTATATATTATCACAATTTAAAACATTTTTAAATTAAAAAATTTAAAAGGTGGGGAGGGTGCTGTTGTGCAAGGGCCCAGCCTGAGATGTTGCTCAGAGGCCCACGTTCCTGCCTTGTCTGTGGCTTGGCAGGAGCCCCCTAACCCCGGGACCCCTGGCTCAGCCCCTCCTTCACTCCCCTGTGTTACTAGTACCTGAGCATCTTGAGGGAGGGAAAGACGAAAAAAATCATAATCAGCATTTACTAAGCTTTATTAATTTATTTCTGTAGACCAACACCATTCTCAGAGTTTTATGGGTCTTGTCTAATTTAACACTTGACACAGCTCAGAGAGGTGAAGTCACGTGTTTGAGGTCACACAGCAGCTGAGCAGAGGAGCCGGCTCTGGCCCAGGCATGATGCTGAAGCTGCCTCTCACTGCCAGGATCCCTGACCATTTTTCCACTGCCCAGAAGTGTCTAGAGGATGCTCTAGACACTACTGGCCAGTGCTCCCAGAGTGCCTGGGAAGCAGGCAAAGAAACCAGCGGCGCCCAAGGGCCTGAGTCCTGTTTCCTGGGCTACAGCCAGGCCAAGATGCTCCATTACCAAGTATGTGCTTTCTAATGCACAGCAGACCTGCCAGAAAGGAACCATCTGTCCTTTTTCTATCTGGGTGGTGATGCCAGCCATGTTTTTCTGTCTGGATGGACCCCTGGCCCCAGCATGTCCTCCTTCCCTGGATGGTCCTCAGCAGCCAACTGTGTGGTCCATGGGTCTCATCATACCATAATCCAAGCTCACACATTCTTTGAAAACCACAATATTTGCCTTGTCCTATTTCTCCAGGAATGCATAAAGGCAGCCCAGGTGTTGCAAAGGCCCCACCAGGGTCCAGAGACCCTGGTCCAGCACTGGCTCTGCCCCTCTTCTTAGAGAACCTTCAAGTCTCAGATGTTTAGATCCCAGCTCTAGCTCCTGTGGTACCCATGGCTATTGCCCACGGAAATGGACCCCTCCAGGGGTCTTTGGGACAAGTCTCCCAGCAGGCTGCAGCTGTGGGTGGCCATTGCCTCGTGTGGACATTTGAGACACTGAGGATTCACCATGAGCCCACCATGAGTGGACACAGACATGCGCACTGAAGTGAGTGGTGCCCAAGTCATGTTCTGGACACATGGCGTGTGACTGGTGTACACATGGCCGGTGAGACCCCCGTGTGAGGGAGGGAAGGGCACCAACGCACCTGCCAGTGTGGATATGCCCCGGGCACGCTGTAAATGCTACGGCAGCAAATCAATTTTACAAAGCAATTTGTCCTCTCTCTCCAGCTGGCCCCAGGAAGCTTAACTTAATCACTCTGGAACAATGTCAGAAGATAGCCCCGGATGCACAAATCCCTGCCTTCCGAGACAGTCAGTGGCCTCGCCAGGGCCTGTGGGTCTGAAGCGCCCTCAGGCAGAGGCACCCAGGCAGCGTTACGAGGTTGCCCAGGTGTCTCTTCTGGCCCATCTGTGCTTGCTCCCACTCCTCACTTCCCTTCTCTCCCCTCCCCCACCAGAATCAGAGCTCTCACGGGCCTCCCCTTCCCTCTCTGGAAAGAGCAAAACCAACCCCCCACCCCCCAGTGAAGGCCCCTCATTGGAAACGAAATTCCAGTCTATAAGCTGCAGGGCTGGTGGCATCACCCAAGTCCGCTCCGGGAGGCAGTGAGGTCCAGATAAAGAAATAAGACTTATGGTGGCCTTTCAGACACTTGTGATCCCCAGCAGGGGTCCTGTGGACAGCCACTCTGTCACTAGGGGCCACCTGCCCTACAGCCACATGGGGGTGACAGTGACACAGGCTGTGCTGACTCAGATCTGGGAGGCCCTTCACTCATTCTCAGGAAATCATGGCACTGACTTTATGGGGCAGTGGGGGTGACCAGAGTTCAGAGAGGGCAGGTAACTTGCAAGAGGCCACACAGCCAGGAGTTCAGGGTTGGGTGGCAACTCTGGTCTGGAAGGGCCCAGGGTCTCTGGTGAAGGCCTCCCCCACCGCCACCCCAGCCCTCCGCCAGCGTCTGGGTTCCCGGGAGCTGCCCTTTCTGCATGGCTGACATAGAAAGGGAAACAGTACAGGATTTGGAGAAATAATTTCTATGAATGGTCCAGTCACCCCCCTCCAGCAACAGCATCTGCAGCTGTGGCCGGCGGCCAATCAGAGAGGGGCCCGCTGTTCCCGCGCTTGGAAGGCCCCCTCCCTCTCCTGGGGCTTGGGATCCCTGCAAGATCTGCTCACCCCCGACACAAAGCCCCTCCCTCCCTTTACATCCTTTTAAAGGGAACGCTGCAGATTTAAACCACAAATTAAATTTTTAATGAAACCGCATAACAGTAGTGCCCGATGCCATGCAATATTGATGAGATCACAGTGTCCAGCCGGCGGGAGCTTGCCCTGGAAAGCTTTTTAGGATGTTACGCAATATGGAACCAAATTAATTATTTGCAACAAAGGGATCCGTGTCTCTGTAGTGCTGCTGGGGCCCAGCGAATGTAAAATGGGTGCCTTGGGCTTCCCTGGTGGTGCAGTGGTTAAGAATCCGCCTGCCAGTGCAGGAGACACGGGTTCGAGCCCTGGTCGGGGAAGATCCCACATGCCACGGAACAACTAAGCCCGTGCGCCACAACTACTGAGCCTGAGCTCTAGAGCCCGTAAGCCGCAACTACTGAAGCCCACGCGCCTAGAGCCCGTGCTCCACAACAAGAGAAGCCACCACAATGAGAAGGCTGCACACCACGACGAAGAGTAGCCCCCGCTCGCTGTAGCAAGAGAAAAGCCCGCGTGCAGCAACGAAGACCCAACACAGCCAAAAATAAAATAAAATAAAATTATTTTTTAAAAAAATGGGCGCCTTTCATTACTGCCAGCTATAAATGGCAGTCACGGGAAGGAAGCGGTGACTTCACAGACCCAAATACTATGAGTGTGAGGCCGAGATAAAAGGATGGAGAGGAGGGAGACGGGAGTGTGTATGCGTGCGAGACAGAGAGAGAGGGGCGATGGAGAGGCCCCACCAGGGAGCACTGGGGCCTGCAAGCCAGATGCTGCAGCAAAATGGAGCTCAATTCTTCCAAGCAGGCTCTGAGCTCCCCCACCCAGCTCTCTGAGGCATCCCTCACTTAAAGGGGCAGCAGGGCTGGGTACCTCCAGATGGGGTCGGATATGATGCTCCCCACCTGGGATGACAGCTGTCCACGCAGCAGGGCCTAAGTTTGCCCATTAGAAGGTGGGCTTCCCAGTGACCAGGTCTCTGCCCTGCTGCGTTACTCTCCCACCTGTGCCTGGTCCAACTCTGATGGGGGTCCCCTTCTGCAGGGCACCCACAGCCCGCCTAGGACCTGGAGAGCATGTGGCTGGACCAAGCAGCCTGGCCCCTCCAGGCCGGTGGAGCTGGGCCTGCAACAGCCTCCCTGGAAGCACCCCCTGAGTGCCTGGTCACCTATGGTCAGAGAAGACTTTGGGGTGGGGTCGGGGGATGAGCCCACACCCTGAACAGGAGCTGCCCTCCTGGACCCCCAGAACCTCTGTGCCAGTCCCACTGCTGGTCCACCATTGGTCCATGCTGTGCCCTTGACATGATTTCCAAGGAGGCAGAGAACATCCCTCTTTCACAGATGAAGAAACCAAGACTTCAGAGATTGAGTGACTTGTCTTAGGTTTAAGACTAGAATGTGCAGCCTACACCCCGGCCGGCCACTAAGGGGCATGTACGAGACATTTGAGCTGTTTTCCACGTGGTACGGACAGGCAGCACTGCCGTCCCTCCTCCACTTCTGTTTAAAGGCCAGGGGTTATGACAGCTTGAGTGTTGGGAATGTTCCCAGACTGATCTGAGGGATAAGGAGACAGGAAAGGGGGCAGCAGGGCTGTGTCAGAGGCCTGTGGAGGGGAGACCAGGCTGCTGGGTCCCTGAGAAATCAACCAGGACAGTCATGGAGGCCAGAGCTAAATACGGTCAGCCTTGGACTTCACATAGAATGGGTGCTGGTTCTGCACATGGCATAATTTTGGGTGTTCTCCCCACCTCCACCCTTGTTCCAAGCCGTCATCCCACCCGGTCACCAGGACAGCCTCCTAAACGGTCTCCTTGTCTGTTCTGGTGCCAGTGCTGGATCCATTCTCCACTGAGTGGCCAGAAGAAGCTTTCAAAAATAGTCACCTGCACCCTCCTACGCTGTTGGTGGGAATGTAAATTGGTGGAGCCACTATGGAGAACAGTATGGAGGTTCCTTTAAAAACTAAAAATAGGGACTTCCCTGGCAGTCCCAGTGATTAAGACTCCACGCTTCCACTGCAGGGGGCACAGGTTCAATCCCTGAATGGGGAACTAAGATCTCACATGCCGCACAGTGCAGCCAAAAAAAACCCCCTAAAATTAGAGTTGTCATATGATCCAGAAACTCCACTCCTGGGCATGTATCTGGAGAAAACTCTAATTCAAAAAGAAACATGCACCCCAATGTTCATAGCAGGACTATTTACAACAGCCAAGACATGGAAGAAACCTAAATGTCCATCGACTCGACAGATGAATGGATAAAGAAGGTGTGGTACATATATACAATGGAATATTACTCAGCCATAAAAAAGAATGAAATAATGCCATTTGCAGCAACATGGATGGACCAAGAGATTATCATACTAAGTGAAGTAAATCAGACAGAGGAAGACAGATATATAATATCACTTATATGTGGAATCTAAAAAAATGACACAAATGAACTTACAAAACAGAAATAGACTCACAGACATAGAAAGCAAACTTATGGTTGCTAAAGGGGAAAGCAGGGTTGGGGGAGGGATAAATTAGGAGTTTGGGATTAACATATACACACTACTATATATAAAATAGATAAACATCAAGGACCTACTGTATAGCACAGGGAACTATATTCAATATTTGTAATAACATATATAATATATATATATACACATTAAAAACTGAATCACTTTGCTGTATACCTGAAACTAACACAACATTGTAAAATCAACTGCAATTTTAAAAAAATAGTCACCTGCTCCAAGCCCTTCTGTGCCTCCCCATGCCCCTAGTGCAGTCCAAACCCTTTAGCGTGACCTACTGAACTCCGCGTCCACCCCCTGCTCATCCAATGATCTGCTCTTGCCACTCTCAAACACCTCGCTGCCTTGGGGCCTTTGCACGTGCTGCCTTTCCTCACCTAGAATACCTCTTTGCCTAGACAAGTCTCACGCCCGCTTCAGAGCTCAGCTTAAA
The DNA here is from genome assembly GCF_964374135.1 of Grampus griseus. Taxonomy (NCBI): domain Eukaryota; kingdom Metazoa; phylum Chordata; class Mammalia; order Artiodactyla; family Delphinidae; genus Grampus; species Grampus griseus. The sequence goes on along the minus strand of NC_139014.1, from coordinate 10,893,582 downwards.
CGATACTCCCTTGGGAAGGCCTTCCCTGATCCCCTGCCTGGGTGGGAGCCCTGCTGTGTGCTCCTCAGATGCCCCTGAGTCAGCTGGGCTCTCCCAAAGGTAGAGCCTGAGGCTGGTAGGTGGTTTATCTGTGAAGTGGTCCAGGGGGAAAGAGGAGTGCAAGGATGAGTGACAGAGTTGGCTACTGCTGTGGGCACCAGGTGTTCGATCCCAAGGGACCTCCTGAGAGAATTATGAACCACTCAGGGCCATCCCCCCAGGGGCAGGAGAAGGTTCTTATCCATTGACTCTTTACGCCATTGGTCCAGTGTGGCCTCACCCCACACTTCCAGGTGTGCACTTGAGTGTGCAGAGCAGAAAGGAGCCCCAGGGCCTCAGGAAGCGAGGACCGCTGGGCTGCAGCACGGTCGGGGGTGGGGGCGGGGAGCTGGCCGCAGGCTGTGCAGCCCAGACGCCAGGCAGTGGCCGCTATGAGAGGTGACAGGTACGCTCCTGGCCGCAGCTCCTCACTCTTCAAGAATCCCTTGTTAGGTCGATTTACCCCGGCCTGAGGGTGGGGACAGCTTCTCCTCCCCATGCCACCCCCTGTGCCCAGCACTGTCCTGGCCCATGGGTATCACCAAGTTAAGAGCCATGGCAGAAGGAATAAAAATGGACACTTACTGGGACTTCCCTGGCAGTCCAGTGGTTAAGACTCTGCACTCCCACTGCAGGGGACAGAGGTTCAATCCCTGGTCGGGGAACTAAGATCCCACTTGCTGCACAGTGTGTCTAAAAAAAAAAAAAAAAAGGGGGACATTTACTTCCCACCCCACTGGAGACGGATGGGATGACCAGGAGGGGTCAGGAAGCATGATGCTCGGTATTCCCTGGGAGGTCGGCCTCACCTCAGAGCCTCAGAGACAGTCATGGCTAAGGCTAAGCTTCGACTGGCTTGGGGGACCGGGGAACCCTGCCGGAGTCACTGTCAGCCGATGGGGCCGATGGGGCTGGTCCTGAGTGGGGGTGGGATGGAAGGGTGAGGGCTGGCTTTAACCAGTTTCCTGCTGCAGCCCTGCCTCCCAGGGCACTGGGCTGTCCCTGTGCAGACAGGGAATGAAAATCTTCCCAGGAAAGAGGCTTTGCAACCCTAAGACAAGCAACAGGAAGATGTCACTCCTTCATTCTTTTGTTTTCTTCCCACTACATGACAGTTTAAGATTTCTCCTCTTTGACCACGCCCCCACCCCAAACCTCTCTCTCTCTCTCTCTCTCTCACATACACACACACACATACCCTACAACGGGTGTTTAAAGAGGGTTCCTCTCCCAAGAGCTCCTGTTTCATCCCCATGACATGTCCACATGCTGCAGGATCTGAGAGGTTTGGACACTAACTCTGACTCAGCATCAAGAAAAACAGAGATGGGAAGCGCAGCCACAACGGAAAAACAGCTCTCTGCTTCCTGCACGTCCTGTCAGCTCCCCTCCTGGCTTGGAGACCCTCCCCGGACTGGACCAGTGCTGCCAACAGCACAAGGACATCACTGTAAAAATGATAACCTCCATCACCACTGATCATGCGCTCGTTCCATGGGGTGCCTCCCCTGTGCCACCTGATGTCATCCTCACATCCACCCAGAGTCTCGCAGCTGGTGGCCAAGGCCGTGACCCTGGAGCTCACACGCTGAGCCTCTTTCCCTCCCAGGGTGCCTCACCCTGCCCCAGAGGGGCCCACTGCATTTTTTTGATATTGATAGACCAGAAAGCCATGGGTTCATGCTTCGGCCCAGCCAGACACCAGCTTAGAGGGATCTTAATACAACTGCTGGTAGCAGATAACAAGGTTTTAAGAAAAGTGCATGAAATTGAAACTTAAAACCAAGAAATCAACTTTAAAAAAATTAGCTGGAGGGCTTCCCTGGTGGCGCAGTGGTTGAGAGTCCGCCTGCCGATGCAGGGGACGCGGGTTCGTGCCCCGGTCCGGGAAGATCCTACATGCCGCGCAGCGGCTGGGCCCGTGAGCCATGGCCGCTGAGCCTGCGCGTCCAGAGCCTGTGCTCCGCAACGGGAGAGGCCACAGCAGTGAGAGGCCCGCGTAACGCAAAAAAAAAAAAAAAAAAAAAAAAAAATTAGCTGGAAAGCTCTTGCATCTCCACCGTCTGGGAGAGTTCCCGGCAGCACACAACAGATACTGGAAGACTGACTGTTCACTGAATGAATAAATGAATGAATGATTGGAAACAGAAGGCCAGTTCTTACAAGAATAAGCTGTGCTGCTTAAGCCAAGACACTGAAATGTAAGGAACCTCGATTGCCTGGTCTGTAAAATGGGGGAAATAAAATGTAATAGCCCCTGCTGTGACCGCTTCACAGGTTCCTCCGTGATCAAATGAGGGAACGAAGGAACTGGTCTGTGTCGTGTTCTCTGGTGCACTGGGAGGTCCCCCAGGGCTCTCAGGACCTCGCCGGTGCCTGGCAGCCTGCGGCCTCTGTCCAGTGAGCCTTGTTCACGGTGGCCCAGTCCCCAGAGGAAGAGGCTAGAGAGGCAGGAGCTCATGCCCTCCCCTCCCAGGTATGAGTGATGGCAGCAGGCACAGACCTTATAATAATTGTAATCCCTTGCTGGTACATACCATTTTTATTCCAAAACACTTTTATGCCTCGGCTCATTTTATATTTCATATGCCCTCTCCTGGCTGTGGCAGATGGTAAAATTGATGTGGAAGGACACAGCGGGCTGGCGGCCCCAGCACCCACCGCACCAGCCAGATGCTGTTAGCTCAAGGGAGCCAACCAAAGGGATGCAAATGGGGTTCTGGAGTGGGGGCTCCAGGACCGCTCCAGACCTGGCTTTTGAATTTACCAGTTCCTTTGTCTGGAGGGAAGGGATGCCAGTGCTGGGAAGCACGCTGGTGTCCAAGGGCACCATGCAAATGGCTGGGAGTGCCAGGACCTGTCACCAGTGGCGTCACTCTCAGAGATCAGAAATCTTAACTAATCTCTTGAGCAGTGGGGTCCCGGGCGCTCTCCTCCATCCTCTCCCTGGGCCGTCTCTATACTGGTTGGCTATAACTCCACCGTGCTGAAGATGCTCTCGGGGTTCCATTGTCAGCCCCCGACCTCCCCACTGACCCGTAGTCCCTGTTGGCTCAGGACCAGTCTCCTCAATGGACAATATGGATAGTCTAATAAGTACTGGGTTTGGGGCCAAGTACCTGGTCCCCATCATTTTAATTTCCTACTGCCTGTCGAATAACCACTTCAAACGCGACATGTCCCAGCAAGAACTCACGGTCTCTCCCTCCCTCCAGACCTTCCCCTACTCAGTGGGCGGCACCAGTCAGGAAGCTTCCTAGGTTCCTCCCTCTGCTCACTCCTCACACCCAAGTCATCACCAAGTCCTGACGATTTCATCTCCTCAAACGTTCTCAAGTCCGTCTCTCTTTCCCTGGCTCCTGCCACAAACTCCTTCCCACCCCTTATCACCCAGCAGCAGCCTCTCAGCCAGTGTCCCCCTCAAGTCTGCCCTCCCAGGCAAGTTCCCAGGCAGAACCTCCTACATACACTCGGCACCGCAGCTGTGCCTCCTTGCAGACAGGATGAAATGGACAGGACGGAACTGTGGCTCCTACACACTTGCCAGCCCTCACCCACGCCTCTTGCCAGCCAGCTCTGCAGTTTACACTGCGAAGATGGAAGACGTCCCCGCCCGCCACTCACGCCCCTCCTCCATCACCCGGCATTGCTCGTGCCAGCCACCTCCCTCCCCACTCACTCCTCAAGACCATGCTCTGGTATCACCTCCTCAGGAACTGCCCCTGACTGCTCGACCCCAACCCACCCACCTGCCCTGGCCTGGGGCACTCACGTGCCATCCCGCCCTGGAGGTACGTGGTACCCCATCTGCCCACCAGGCTGAGCACCCTCAGGATGGAGAGACTGTTGTGTTCATCCCTGGCCCCGGCACCGGGTCTGCCCCTCAGTAGATGCTCTGGAAATATTTGCTGAACTGAGAGCACACTTGATGAATATTTACACTGTACTAAGTGCCCACGGTTCTGCCTGGGGCCAGAAACCCCTGCTTGGAGAAAAGTGAGTTTTCACCAAAACAGGATGGTAAGTTTATGCCTGTAAACTCCTGTTTACTGGAGTAAGCAAGTCATCAAGTTCAAAAGTACCCGTTCCCCACCTGATCCCAGCATTGGGCTCGGTCCAGAGGAGGGCAGGCCACCCAGGGCTCTGTTCCAGCCAGACTGGGCTGACAGCTGCCCAGGCTGGCTCAGAGGAAGGGGGCCCTCAGGGTGGGAAATGCCCCTGGGTGCAGGGAGTCTGGAGGCCCGGGGTGGGGGGACCCCACTGTCCAACGCTAATGACCACGGCCCACGACTGGTTAGTCCCCAGGTGGCTGCCGCAGGGATATTGGTATTCACACAATGGGCATGAACTTGAACACCCTGTGGTGGAGCAGGGGGCTTCTCCTCCAAGGGTAGCAGGTGAGCAGCTCCTCAGCCCGGGGTCTGCGGACCTGGCCTGATCTGCTTCCACCACCAGGTGTGGGCAGGATGGGCCACTGTCCCTTCTTGGGCCTCCTCTCTGCCACTCAGTCCTGCCAGTCTGAGAGCTCTTTCCTTTGTGGGTTCGGGGTTGAGGGGGGGAGTAGTGGGGTGGGCAGGGAGAAAGCTGGGTGGGAGTGTGAAGGCCAGGGCTTGCCTCTCAGCTTTGCCTTCACTGCACGTGTGGGAGACCCTGGACTTCCCTTGGTTTCCTTATCTGCCAAGTCAGGACAATAGCCCCGCCATGCCTTAGGGAGGCAAATGAATGAACATGGACAGAGGGCTTTGAAAAGGACAATTCCTTGTTTATAAGATAAGGCTATTACCGCAGGGGTGTCTGAGGAGAGGGCAGAGGGGACGGTTCTGGTGTGGTCCCTCCCCCAGCAGAGCTGGGCAGCAGGGACGTGTCCCCGTCACACCAGAGTGGGTGGATGGGGCCTGTCAGGAATGCCACTCCAGGCCAGGGGTCAGAGGCCCCGTGGGACTTGCTGCTGTCAGAGTGGCCCCATCCCCAATCCCTTGGGCCCAGGAGCTTCTCACATAGGAGTCACATGGCCTGGCTCTGTCGTGAGGGCTTGGCTGCCAGAGGTACCTACTGACTCTCACCTGGTAGCAGCCAGAAGCCTGTCTCCTCTGCTCCAGGGACAACCTGTGGGTGCTGCCTCCCCCCAAATAACCACACATAGAGTGGCGCATAAGTCATCGTCCTGGACACAAAGTGAACACCCCTACGAAAGCAGCACCCAGACTGAGAAACAGATCGTAACCAGCACTGTGGGGCTGCTGCAAACAGAAACAAACCAAAAACAGAAACAAAAGCAAAAATCAGCTCAGGAGCATGGCAGACGTGTCCCCACACATTTAAAACAGCAGCCCCTTACACTACCGCAGCGCCCTCCCATCCCAGGTTAGATGCCAGCTCACCCAGCAGGGTCCACGGCGTGTCCTCAGCAGTGACATGGGCCTGACTCTTGTCTGAGGAGCCCACCCGTGTCCAGAGCCAGATCAGTGAGGACTCCTGCCTTCTTCTCTTCCCAGATGGGGTCCCGGGGCCTTGCCTGGCCCTCCCCCTCCACTCCTCAGCCTCCCCCTCCACTCCCTAGCCTCCCCCCTGCAGGGAGAGCTATTTCAAAAGGCAGGGTGGACCCTCATGCTAGATGGGCTCAGAGTCAAGTGGTGGGTGGACCCTGGCCTGGGTCCATTGTCCTCCCAGCTCTTCCCAGTGCCCTCCCAGGTCCTCCCAGGTTCTCCTTGTGCCCTCCCAGCACCCACCCAGCGCCCCCCTATTGCCTGCCATGAGGGTAACTCTTTCCTTCCTAGGCTGGCCCATGGCCTTGGCCCTTGAAGAGAACAGGGCCAGGAGACACCACAGTATGGGTGAGGGTCCTGGGCACAGCACCAGGCTTGGGCACCCTCCCTGGGTGGGCTTCCACCATCCACTGGGTAAAGACCCTCAACAGCACTGATGTGCTCAGAATAGTGCCCGACCCACCTGTTTAGCCTTCCTATGCCTGCCTGCCTTTACTACGCTGGCCACAGCTGGGGAGCCTCCGGCCACACTTCTCCACCAGTCCCCTTTGCTTTCCCTACATTGAGGTACCTGCGCCCCCCCCCAATTTAACCTCTGAAGGCCTCTGTATCCTCTTCCACCAGTGATGTGCCCAGCTGGCTGGCTCCAGCTGATTGCTACATTTCCAGGAATTTGCAAGCTGATTGTTAAACACAGCCATCATTAAAATTTAAATTATACAAACTTACAATTATATAAATTATATTAAGAACGAAGGTAATACATAGAACTCATCACTTTCTAATGTTTTCTACTACATTTTACTATTATCTATGCTTTTTAGGTTCTTCGCATCTATTGCATCCATGAGGTGGGAAAACCACGTACTTGTGTGATCCTGCCACATCTTTTCCCAACTCCACTGCAAGTGTGTATACGGCACTTCCTCCCCCCCACCCCCACCTCCATCCCTGCTGCAGTTCTGACATACGGGGCTCAGGTCGGGAGAACAGGTGTACACATATGAGACCTGCAGACCACGTAGCTAGGCAACTTGTTCTTCCTCTGAGGGTTTTGGGCAAGGCAGTCCTTGATTTCTAGTCCCCAACTTCCAGATATCTCCTGAACTCTAGGGAGGGAGAGGACGCTGCAAACACTACCCAGATTGAATCTCTCCTGCCCAGGGTCTTGGGTACAGTTAAAAAGATTTAAAGAAGGCAGAGGGCTGCCATAGTGTGCCCCCTACCAGCCCCTCAGCACAGCCCAGCATTTCTGCGCAGGTGTCCCACATACTGCCTTCTGGCAGACAGAGAGCTCCACAGAGGTCGCCCTTGGGACCAAAGGGTCCTGGGCCCTTGACCGCAGTGTCCTCCCCTCAGGGTTCCATACTTCCCTGTCAGAGATCCCACTGCCCCTGGACATTGCCCCAGGGTCCCTCCTCCCCTTCAGACTCAGTCTACTCTATCTTCTGTGTGTGTGTGTGTGTGTGTGTGTGTGTGGCGATGGCGGGGGGCGGTCGAGGTCTGTGGCGATGGCGGGGGGCGGTCGGGGTCTGGCCCTCAGTGCCCAAGTGCCGAGTGCCAACCGCTGAGATCTCCTCTGGAGGTAAAAGCCCAGGTCCCTGCCTTGCTCAGGCAAGCCCCGGCCGCTCCTGGGGCTCAGGACGCAAGGCCCAGCCCAGGGTTCCCGCTCTGTCCACACCTTCCTCCCGGCCCAGCTGGGCTCCTCTCCCGCGCCCACACACGATCTCTGCGGAGCGCCATCCCTCTGTGCCCTCAGGGCCCCACGGAAATCAGCCTCTGGCCACACACAGCCCTGGCCCGGGGGAGCGCGCCGGCGGGGGGGGGGGGGGCGCTGACCCGGGGGTGACGGGTTGGGGGGTGTGTGACTCCATGCGGTCTCAGGATGGGAGTTGGGGCAGAAGCCGTGATGCCCCTCGCGCGGGTAATTCCTCCCGAGTCGCTTGCTGACCTGGGGCGCTCCGGTCGCAGACACGCGTGGGACCCTCGTGGCCGGCCCCCTCCCGCGGCCTGGGGCCGGGCGGTGAGCTGCGGCAGGTCTCAGGGCTCAGTGGTGGGCGAGCGCTGCCGCTGGGGCCGGAAACCCAGCACAGCCCAGGACCGAGGCGCGCCAAGCCCAGGACAGCCGCTTGCGGGTCGCGGGGTCCCTCTGGCGCCGCTGAAAGGCTCTGGCCGCGAGTAGCCCGGGGGGCAGCGGGTGGGAGGAGGCTGCGGAGAGGGAGGAGATCGTGGCTTATCAAAAAGGTCTCAATAGAGCTGGCTTCATCTCCCACCCGCGGGGCGGAAGTCAGCTCCGCACCCAGGAGCTGCCTGTCGGTTCCTCCGGGCAGGGACCCGCGCACTTGCCAACGGCGGGGCCATCGCAGAGCCCAGAGGAAGCGGAATGAAGGGTTCGGGGCGTGGGGCGGGGGTGTCCGCCGGGCGGCCCCGACTGCGACTGTAGCTATGGCTCGACCTGTCGCATCGAGCCGGACCCCGGAGTCTTGGTACCTCAGTGCCCTCCTCTGTACAGTGGGAGCTGGGAGGGGCGGCTTCCGAAGCGCGTTTGGCTCTGACCGCCAGGGACTGGCCAGGGTCTCAGGCCCTAGTCGGGAGCCCCGAACCGGGCACTGAAAACTGGACGGAAATCTGGGAGCCGAGCCCCGCGGCGCCGCTGCCCAGAAAAATGGCTCGAGTGTGTGGGCGGGTGAGTGGGGTGACTATGAGTAACCTACCATCGTTTGGAGCTTCGCAGGTGCGACGCCCCCCTCCCAAAGTCCCGGACCCCTCCCCAGCGGCAGAGAAGTGGGCACAGCTGGGGTGAATGGGGTCCAGAAAGCCCAACACACACGCGAACACACACAGCCATGGACACAGGAACGCACCGCAACTCGCACACGGACACACACGTGCCCTCACATCTCCGCGATGGGAAGGCGCTCGGAGAGCGCGAAACGGTCCGCCTGCAGGGCCCCCTCGAAAGCGTGGCACCTCCCCCGGGGCTGGAGGGACCGTCCAGCTCCGGCAGCGCCGTCTGCCCGGAATCGGGCACGCTCGGCTGGCAGGAAAGGCTTAATCCGCAAGGGACGCCTCCGAAAGTGCCCGCCTGCCCCGCCGGCACGAGGTGGGGGCTGTCAATCCCAGGAGACGTTGCCAGTCCCCAAAGCTCGGAGCTGGGGGGTGGGGGAGGGCACAGGAGAGCCAAGAACGAGGGCGTGGGAAGCCCCCAGACCTGGGGTGTATAGCGTCTTTTTAACCCCATACGGACATCTAAGAAACTTGGAGCGGTCCCGCGACCCCCTCTCGGGACTTAGCGACGTAGCGAGGCTCTGCTCCCGGCGCTCCCCACCCGGCACGCAGGTGTGGACGACTTGAGTCCTTGGGGACCGGGTCCGGGCCCCGCGCGTGTTCAGTGCAGCCGAGCAGGTTGAGCCGAATTCTGTCTCCCGGGTCCTCCGTGGCCTCCCACACGCCCCGAGCCCCGTCGGATATTTGGGGACACCATGCAGGTGGCCCATCCAGGAGTCCGAGGCCGCGGCCCGGCCCACCCTCCTCTCCCCACCCCACTCCTTCTGTTCTCGGCTGGGATCAGGGACGGGCCGGTAGAGGGTGGTGCGAAGGCCGCGGCGGCGCCGGGGGTTGGGGGAAGTTTTCCCCACTACGCACCCCTACGACCCCAGCCGAGCAGCGGGCCCGGGCCGCAGACAATTAAAGCGGGATTCCTCCCCCGCTGACGTCGGCAGCGCGAGGCCCCTCCCGCGGTGGCATAAAAGGCGCGGGCTCCGCAGCGCAGGCGGCAGTGGGGGCCGGACAGCGCGGCGGTGCGGGCTGCGCGGCGGAACAGTGAGCAGCGCGGCGCCCAGAGCGCTGGCCGCCCGCGGAGCTCCAGCCGAGCCGAGCCTGGCCCGGAGCGCCGGGTCCCAGCGCCCGCAGCCATGCTGGCCGGCCGCGCCGCGCGCACCTGTGCGCTGCTCGCCCTCTGCCTCCTGGGCAGCGGGGCCCAGGATTTTGGGCCAACGCGCTTCATCTGCACCTCGGTGCCGGTGGACACCGACATGTGCGCCGCGTCCGTGGCCGCCGGCGGCGCCGAGGAGCTCCGGAGCAACGTGCTGCAGCTCCGCGAGACCGTGCTGCAGCAGAAGGAGACCATCCTGAGCCAGAAGGAGACCATCCGCGAGCTGACCACCAAGCTGGGCCGCTGCGAGAGCCAGAGCACGCTGGACGCGAGCGCCGGCGAGGCGCGGACGGGCGGCGGCCGCAAGCAGCCCGGCTCGGGCAAGAACACCATGGGCGACCTGTCTCGGACACCGGCCGCCGAGACGCTCAGCCAACTCGGGCAAACTTTGCAGTCGCTCAAAACCCGCCTGGAGAACCTCGAGGTCCGCGCGCGCCGCTGTTTCCCCTCTGGCTCGCGCGCCCCTCTGCCCTCCCCCACCTCCATTCCCGACCCGGCCCGACATCCCCAACCCAGGCCTTGGCCGGGTGCCGATGCCTGGCTGGGCCCTCCCCAAGCGTGCGGGGCCCCGCGGACGGCCACTCGCCCGAGCTCCCCACCAGGCTGCCCCCGCAGTCGCCCTGAGGGGACCGCGCCACCGGCCTCCCGGCACGGCCCCTGCTCCACGCGTAACGATATGGTTTCCCCCCCCTCCCACCCTTGCACCCTCGCAGCAGTACAGCCGGCTCAATTCCTCCAGCCAGACCAACAGCCTCAAGGATCTGCTGCAGAGCAAGATCGATGACCTGGAGAGGCAGGTGCTGTCTCGGGTGAACACTCTGGAGGAGGGCAAGGGGGGCCCCAGAAATGACACCGAGGAAAGAGTCAAGATCGAGAGTGCCCTGACTTCCCTGCACCAGCGGATCAGCGAGCTCGAGAAAGGTAATGGTCATGGGGAGCTGGGGGGTCATGCATCCTGTCTCAGCTCCCTGGACCAGTGGGACCCTGCCTCTGGTCCTGGCTTCCTGCATAGCTCAGGTTGGGAGTGTAGAAGCCCTCAGCTCCTCCACCCCTCTAGCCCCATCCCTGCCCCAGGTTCTCCAGTTGGTGTTCCTGGCAGGACTGGGGTGCCCTGGGCTTGGGACATCTCAGGAAGCAGAGTGAGGAAGGGATTGCCTGGGGTTCCCTCCCCCCTCCCCCGCCACACTCACACACTCACAGGATTTTTCCAAGTCTGATTTGTTTAATCTTCAGCAACTTTGCACTATAGCTTTGGCTGGCTCGAGTCCTCCCTGGCTAGGAAAACCTGGCTCTAGCCGGTCCCCATCCACAGCAGAGAGCAGGGCATGGGCTGGGGCTGGGCCCTCGTGGTCCATGGCACATTTGGGCCCTGAGCAGGTTTCCTCCCAGCTCCTTGGTGCCCCTGGCATCCTCTGGGGATTTCCGGGTCCTCCCCTCCACCCTGAGCACACCCCCAAGGTTTTCTCTTCTGAGTGACCCAAGCCCAGGCATCTTGCATGCAGCCCCGCGGTTCCCGAGTCGCCAACTCCAGCCAGCCCCAATCTCACCCGAGGCCCACGGATGAGCTCGGGAGGCTCAGCCTTGAAGTCGCAGAAATCAAACAAGGTTGTAAAAGTGTGTGGGGGGGGTGAGACTCGGGGCTTGAAACAGGGCCACGTGACCCTTCTCGGACTGCAAAGTGTGCTGGATGGATTTAAACAGTGCCATCTTAAGGCACGTTATGTAACTGAAAAACAGATCGGGGAAGGGAAGGGGGGGAGAAAGGGGAGATTGGGGAAATGAAGAACACCCCCTGGAGAGACCAGGGACCAGATGTGCTCCAAGGGCAGGGGGCTGCCAGCCTGAAATGGAAGGGGAACACTGAGGGCCAGCCCTGCTCTGTTTCCTGACACCTGGCTTAGAGGAAGGGCGTGGGGTTGCTGGCCCAGCAGGATGCCTTCTAGAAATAATTCTTGGCCTGGAGGGCCGGTTTAGTGCTGGGCTCCCTGGCAGCACCCAGCGTACACCCTGGAGCTGGTGGGTGTGTGTTCCTGGCTCTGGGCCTGGTGCCCATGCCCACTGCTGGATTGGAATGTTTTGCCTGGAATCAGTCACACCATGCCCAGGGCCACAGCCACAGTGTGTGTGTAGGTTGTGAGAGGGCAGAAAAGCATTCCCTGGAGATGTTGCCAGCAGGCGGGGAGCTGGTGGCCGTGTATAAAGGGAGGGTATGGGACCAGGAGCCTGATTTTTCAGGAAACGCACAGGAAGCTCGCCCTGAGAATGACTGGCATCATCCTCAGAGAAGTCACCTTAGGGGAACCTGGCTTTAGGGCCACCTCCCGGCTCCCTGCTGTCCTGCCCTCTCTGCAGGGGCCCAGACAGAGTTGCTAGAAGAGCCTCGGGGGGTACAACTCTCCCTCCTGTGGGATGGATGGGATTCTGGAAACAACCTGAGTCCTCGGGGCAAATCGGCTGGGTCAGATGAGTGACCAGGGGCTGCAGTGTGTCCTGGCCTCACGGGAAGTGTGACGGGCACTGGGGGGCCTGCACCGTCAGCAGTCAGCATCCTGGAATCAGGTTGGGCTCCTGGAGGGGCTGCTCTGATGGGAGCTAATAGCCTCTTTACTGGCCGGGAGGAGACCTCCTTGCTCTGTGGTGACACCTTCGAGCGTTGCTTTACAGGGTGTGCACTGACCCACTCCCTACCCATGCCCACTGCCCAGCCCAGGTGCAGATGCTCAGAGCCCAGAGTGTGCGGGCGGCTCCCCACACCCCCATCCCAGCCTCTCCACAGGGGTCACCGTGTGGGAGCCACCTTATGGGAGCCAGACCGGGAGCAGAGACCTTGGGTCAGCTCTTTCGTCCTGGCCCAGTGCCCTGGGGCAAAGCACTTGACCTCTCCGAGCCTCCTTTTCAGCATCTACAGAACAGAGAGGAGTCTGCTTTGTCTGCATCACCAAGCCTGGTTGGGGGCAGGGGCACTGGCAAGCCTGCTTTAGTCAGGGACAGGCGCTTCGTCAAGGTGCAGGTATCTGGACTGTGTCCCGTCCTCCCCAGGTCAGAAGGACAACCGCCCTGGAGACAAGTTCCAGCTCACATTCCCCCTGCGGACCAACTACATGTATGCCAAGGTGAAGAAGAGCCTGCCGGAGATGTACGCCTTCACGGTGTGCATGTGGCTCAAGTCCAGCGCAGCGCCAGGGGTGGGCACGCCCTTCTCCTATGCTGTGCCCGGCCAGGCCAATGAGCTGGTCCTCATTGAGTGGGGCAACAACCCCATGGAGATCCTCATCAACGACAAGGTAGAGTCCCCACCCTTCTGGACTTGCAGAGCAGCAGGGCGAGGCCCCCAGGGCCCCAGTCTGTGCCAGCTGCTGGGACAGGTCTCGGTAGCATGAGATATACAGCCTCAGATGCTACTGTGGCCCCAAGAGGAGAGCCTGCCAGGCAGGGCTGAGGGAGGTGCAAGGTGAGGCCTGGGAGAAGTGGGCAGGGGTGCCCTTGCCGTGCTCCATGAACAGGCCTCCCAGACAGAGGCCTCCTGGCTGGTGGTGGAGGAGGATAATCCCGGGGGACAATCCATCTGACAGACTCCTCCTCCCCCAGCTGGCCTTGGAGCTGACTTTGCTCCCCCATATTTGGGAGACCATAGATGCTGGGGGGGGGGGTAAAGATGCTCCTAGAGAGTCCAAATCAATCCTGCTTAGCCCCCTACCCCTGGGAGGAGGCCGGATCTGGGCGAGTCCTTGGGAGAGGGCAAACTTTCCCTCCAGGGAGCCCGTCTCCATCTTGGCCCTCGTTAGCTGTGGGAATAGCGGCCAACTCCCGAACTCCCTCATCTCTATGGCAGCTTTGGTAGTGAACGTCTAAAACCTAGGCTGGGAATTAGATTCCAAGCCCTTGCTCTTGATGCCTTGCCTAGAAAGGGCTGTGCCTTTCTGGGGCCCCATTTCCCCCAAGTTAAAAGGGTGTGAGGGTTCTTTCATTGGCTGAGGCAGGCTCCCTGCCTGAAATGTTAAGAGCGTGAGTGAAATTCCAGGTGAGAGGCTGGTCTGAGCATTAAAAGGCATGGAGCCATCTCCCCTGGCATCTTTCAGAGTCTCTGCAAAAAGGCTGGGCGGGTTGTAGACCCAGAGATCTGGCAGTTAGAGATGGAGTGTTGGAAGAGAGGAGAGGCTCAGAAAGCAGCAGTGAACTCAGCCCCCAGGGGTGGCCCTCCTCCATCAGAGGGCCTGTTTCATAGACTAGCCAAGAGGGAGGAGATTGCATGCATATGCAGATCGATCTTAGGAGCCCCCTTGACAAATCTTCCCATTTCCTTTGTGATTTTGTGCTCCATCAATGGATGGGCCTGACAGTCCAGAGGGGCAGGTGCTGCAAGAACTCAGTAACAGCTCTTGATATTTATTGTAAATGCCTATGAATATCGGTTGAACTACTAACTAGTGATGATAATTGATTCTGATTGTACCCCTGTTCCCATAATGTCCTGTATGTTGTTCTCCTTCCCAGGTGGCTAAGCTGCCCTTTGTAATCAATGATGGCAAGTGGCACCACATCTGCATCACCTGGACCACCCGGGACGGGGTCTGGGAAGCCTACCAGGATGGCACCCAGGGAGGCAACGGCGAGAACTTGGCGCCCTATCACCCTATCAAGCCACAGGGCGTGCTGGTGCTGGGCCAGGAGCAGGTACAGGCCATGGGGGCAGGGAAAGGGGGGGCAGCTGCAGGGGGAGGAGCCCCAGAACCAGAGACTAGGCAGGAGAAAGGAGAATGAGGGTGTTGGGAGAGAGGGCAGAGAGGCAGCAGGGAGCAAAGTGGGAGGGAGCTGGAGACGCAAGTGGTTTCCGCTAGAAGCAGCTGAGAGAAGCAAGTGATGCAGCAGTTTGGGCAAAGTCCCTGCTCTGAGTGGGCACTTTCAGGAAAGGCGAGCAGGAGTGGGCTCTGGTCTCAAGGCTCTCCACAACTTTCTCAACAACTGCAGCAATGCTCTTTGGCACCGGAAGACCAAATGTGCATTTAGTGATGCATAATTTATTTCCTGGAAGTGGTTTGTCTCCCATTGGGCACCCAGGAGGGAAAGGCAGGCAGGAGAGCCCCAGGGCTTCCATTCTCATTGGGCCGCTATTGCTGTTAAAGAACGACATCTGAGTTTCTTGACTAGAGGCAGGGAGTGTAGGGGAGGCCCTCCAGGCACTGCTCCCACAGTTGTCCATGGACCTGGCTGACACCCTCCCTCACTGGGCAGCTCTCAGGTGCCCCCAGGAGAAGCTCTGCATCCAGGGCAGAGGAGGCCAGCATCACTCCTTTTCCTGAGCTTCCCACAGGGGAGGGACTGATGGATAGCTGAAGACCAGACACAGGGAGACAAATGGACCAGAGGTAGATGTGAGAGCCTTTCCCCCTGGGGATGCCCTCCTGATAGGCCCACACTGCTATGACCCCCTCCACCCTCATCCTCTGCTTTTCTCTGAAGGACACTCTGGGTGGCGGGTTTGATGCCACCCAAGCGTTCGTGGGCGAGCTGGCCCATTTCAACATCTGGGACCGCAAGCTGACCCCGGGGGAGGTGTACAACCTGGCCACCTGCAGCACCAAGGCCCTTTCCGGCAATGTCATTGCCTGGTCTGAGTCCCACATCGAGATCTACGGCGGAGCCACCAAGTGGACGTTCGAAGCCTGTCGCCAGATCAACTGAGGCCCAGGGCCGGGCTGAGCCTCCTGGTCCCCAGGTCCCCAGCCCCTTCCCGCTTCCCCCCTGCTTGTGCGGTGATGATCCGTCGTCTCTTCTTCTCTCCCTTTCCCCCAGGAATGACTCAAGGCCATCGCCCTCGTACATGCGCACACGCACACAGCCTGGTTTCGTCCTCGTGCACGTGAAGCAGGCCCGGCTCCCATCCGTCCCCGAGGTGTCCCCACTTCTCTCTAGGAGCCCGCACTGTTTCTCAGGCATGCCCTGTTCACCAGTAAAGCCGGCAGCTGCAACATTTTGAAAAATGCACACGTAGGTGAGAGGACCTGTGTGTGAGTGTATGTGTGTGTGTGTGTGTGTGTGTGTGTGTGTGTGTGTGTGTTTGTGTGTCTACAAGGGTCTGTCTCTCTGGGGAGGCCTTCTCTTTTTAAATGAGGTATTTCATTTCTTCTTTCTCTGTGGCTTTGGGAAATCTCATGACTGGTCTAATATCTGCATTGCCAACTTTGGTGTCCGCCCGTGTGCCTTGGGGCTGGTGCATCTTCTTCTGCAATGCGTTCGTCTTTGTTTGTAAACGTTTTTCAGAGCGACATATCTCTATATTGATAAAATAAATATCTTGTAGCAGTTTGTTAAAGGCCGGGGGCCTCTCCATGGAGAATTTGTATCTTGTCATAGAAGGAATTCTCTCTGAAGGGTTGAAGGCAGACAATGTCCTGTAATGGCACCACGTGCTGGGCAGGGGCAGAGGAGGAGGGACCAGCCTCAGGATCCGGGCAGTCCCTCCCCCAACCCCCAGTGCCTGGCCAGCATCCTGCTGTTGGCATCTGAGGGCAGCCCTGGGCCTGGGAGGCCAGCCTGCATACCCAGCTCGGCCAGCTCTGGCCCAGGATACCGTCTGTGGCCCTCAGCCTTCCCACGTCCTCAGACTCCCCTTCAGCTGCCAGCTAGCGCCCCCAAGAGAGGAACATCCCATCCACAGCCCAGGAAGCCAGGACCCCTGGTCTCCTCCCCTTGACCTCTGGCAGTGGGAGACCAGAGGCTTCGGTGGGTCAGCTTGAGAGCAGACCTTTTAGACCAGGAAACCCACACTCTGATTACGACCCAGCCACACAGGGCCACTGGAACTTGAACCCAGCCAGTCGACGGGCCAGGTCCGTGGTAACTCTGACAGCCATATTCTTCACCCGGGCCGAGGCGAGCCCTCCAAGGGGGCAGGTCCTCTGGAGACCTCTTCTGGGGAGCCACGCATGGCTAGGCCGGGGCCTGAAATCCACTCCCCCATCTTACAGAGCGCAAATCCTATGTAGCCCCCAACCTGTCACCAGCTGGTGACACTGAGACCCAGCCAGTGTCCAGAAGCTTTGACATTTCTTTCCCTCCATGAAAAACTAACATGTGCGCCTCCTTCTAGTCCTTCCAAGGCGGGGAGAAAAGTGCGTGCGTGTGTGTGTGTGTGTGTGTGTGTGTGTGTGTGTGTGTGTTGAATGAGAGCGAGCAGAATAGCACTCAGACGGATCACACCCAGGGGAGGGTGAGCTCCCTGCTTTGTTGCACCATCTGGGGGTCGCACACCCTGAGGGCAACCTGGACTCTGTCACCAGGAGTCTAGTTAGCAAAAGGCTGGCAAGTCTTTCTAGAAATTTTACTGCACTGCCTGGCTCATCTACAGCTGCAGACATTTCTTCAGGAGGAGCAGGTGTTTCTGTCTTCTGTTCCTTCCAGGGCACCTGTCTCCTTAAACGCAGGTCCGTGTTGTGTCGGAAACCTAGTGCATCTGTGTGTGTCTGTGTTGGTGTCTCTGTGTTGGTGTCCGCGTAGGTGTCTGCACGGTACCCAGTCGCCATTCTGCAATGCATCACTCTAGTGCCGAGGGTGAGGTCCAGGCACCAGGCTACGTGTTGTGGTTCAACGGTGGCTTCTTCTGAGACCGCTGTGCTTTGTCAGAGCCCATCGGGCTGTGGCATCTGTAGATCTGAAGGGATCTTCTCTGTTTGCATGTTCCTTGGGGTGGCATGTCCCTTGCTTCCTCAGTCTGGTGTGTGTTCCCCTGCCTGCATGAACTTCTCTGGTTCTGTGTTGTGTGCCCAGTGCCACCCATTGTTCTGTGACCATCCATGTAGCTACTAAAAATGGCTGGGTAAGCAAGCCAAGGGTGTCGGAGGAGGTCAAGGGAGAGATCGATTCCCTCTCCCCCTCCCCACTCCCCAAACACACCAAGAAGTATTTTTAACATGTAGGTTGAGAACAAGCCTAACAATGCTTGTGGTTGGGAAAGAGTGAGAGCTTAGTATCCCCCTCTAGACCAGATCGGCCCCACCCCTCACTTCAGCCATCTCAGAGCTGTTGGCAAGGCCCAGAGTGTGCTAGGTGCTCTCCCATCAGCACCTCCCACCAGCCCCTGCCGATCTATGGATCTACCAGACCCCGGACCACCTCCTGTCCCAGTGGGCGCAGTGGGAGCTGTCCTTTCAGGACCACAAGCCATCCTCTGCCCTAAGTAGAGAGGGGCAGAGCACACCCCAGATGCTTACGCCTGTGTCCCTTCAGCCTCCCGACCTGTTCACCCTCCTCGCCCCTCCCCTGACACACCTGCGGTGCCAGGGATGGAAGCTGATGTTTAACTCCCTCCGCCCTCCCCAGCTGGAGCCTGTGCCAAGCCCCAGACTCCCTTACTGTGGTAACACTTGGCACTTTGCCAGCCTGGAGGAAGGCCGATTACACAGCCACAGATCTAATCCACATAGTTTCCATCTACCCCTTAATCTGACTGATGTTCCCTCTTGCACTGAAATAATACATGCCTATCTCAGGTAATCCATTTTATAAAAGAAGAAGATAAAAAAGCACTGTCGAGACAGTGTTTGCTTTCACCGAGCTGGTGTCCCACAGCTCCCTGGGTGTCCGAGGTGGGAGAGCTGCTGACAGAGGCTCTCCGGGCCCTCGGGGGATTAGAGCCCACTTGAATCGTAAGCCTTTCTTGCTTTTGATAACAGTATTATTTCTCTTACTCTAGACGAAAAAGTTTATTACCAAACAAGAGTATTTTTATGAAAGAAAAGGACAAACCTATAAATTAACTCAACCTATATTTCCCTTGAAAATACTTTCAGGCTCCGCCAAAAACGTAGAACTGAAAGCATGTTATTTTGGAAGAAAGAGATACATTTTGTATGCTTTCTGTTCCTTTTGTAGATTCACAGTTTTATTTTCTAAGACTGCAAAGATCACTTTGTCACCAGCCCTGGGACCTGAGACCAAGGGGGTGTCTTGTGGGGAGTGAAGGGGAGGGAAGAGGCTGGCATGAAGGTCACAGTCATTCCAATGTGCTCCAAAGAGGGGCCACCTGTTCTCAAAGATGTGTCGGGGATGGGATGCACACTGGCCATTTATGGTGGCCCCTCTGTCTCGAGCTGACTTGTTAAGTGGAATGAGTTGAGGACTTGATGGTCAGTTCCAACCCTGATAGAAGAAAGTAGGGTTCCGAATTGTAAACATTAAGAGGATAGTATCCTTTGTAACCTTATGGCAACCAAAATGTGGCTTAAAGCAGTCATGGTTTCATCTCTTAAAACACAGTGTGTAAATTTATTCAGCTAATGACGGGAAATGTATCACTTCCATGCACAGTGGACTTAAGTGCCATTTGTTGAAGGGGAACAAGTCAATGAGGAGAAAAAAAGCCCAAATACTTAAAGTCCCAATTTTGTCTTATTTGCCAAAAAAAAACAAAAAAATCAACGACAACAAAGCAAACCCCCTATGGTTGATATTGTTATATTGTATATACTGTATAATAGGAAACAGAATTGATGTATCTTACTTTTTCATTATTTGCTAACCAAAGCTGTACATTTTTCATATGATCCGCAGCCTTTTGGGTATCTAATGGGTCAAAACCATGGGACCTGCCACCTCCCATAAGCAGTTCTGGAAATGCACTATTTCTACTGGTATTCTTGCTTTTTTCTTTTTCTTCATTTTCTTGCTGAAATGACATGAATTGTTGAGTTTATTTTTACACAGTAAAGAGTGAAGAAAGACTGTGGTCTCCTTGGAATATCTCTTCTTTTCTCAAGCTTGCAAATGTCACCTCAACCTGCTGGATGACCTCAGGGGTCCTCCCAGGGGATGCATGCCTGCCTATTGCCCTGTGCCCCTTGAAAATCCCGCAGTCATCTGGTGACACTGGACATCAGAGCTGGGGAGGGGGCCTGCCCAATAGTCAATACCAAGGCAGAGTACCAAGGCAGAGAGAGGTGAAGTGATTTCCCAAAGTGTGGAGGCCACACTGGGGCTTGGGGTGCAGAGTAACTGCCCGTTCCTCACCTCGCCTGCAGCCCTGCTCCCTACTGAGTGAATGCACTGCCCACAGCACACCTGGGCACAGGTCCCAGGTGGCCTGGGCTTGTCCTTCCCAAACAGCCCTGCTCTGCTCTCCTTTGCCACATCCCTGCTGACCCATCCTTGGCCAACACCTGGTTACCTCTCCTCTTTTGGGGTTCCCAGGCTGCTTTCCTGCTCTCAAGCAAGACAGCATCTCTAGATTCACATAACAAAAAGATGGGTGACGCGGGAGCCCTGGGCACTGAGAAGAACTTACTTCCCTGGCCCCTGGTGGACCAAGCTAGACTCTGGATGAACAAAGAGCTTTGGAACTGTTCCCTTCCAGGGGACAAAATTAATGACCAGGGGCCAAAGTAGCCTGCCTGGTTGGTGGGTCTCCCCCATGCCCCAACACACATGCCCACATGCACACTGGGTTAGCAGAGGGGACTTGGCCAGGACTCAGGACCTGGGGTTTGGTGGGGTGTAACTGAGCCGTCCATTGCCTGGGGTGGTACAGAGGGAGGGGATTTGGCCTCAGAGCAGGTGGCCACTCTCCCTATTGCCCCTGCAGGAGGAGCCCCAGTTGGGAGAGAGAAGCCCCTGCCAGGTTGAAGACCCTGGACCTGTTTTCTCCAGAGTTGCCCTTGGCGGGTGGTATCCACCTCCAGGCTGCACACGTGTGGCCAGGGCAAGGGTTGTACCCAATCTCAGCAGCTTCAGCCAACACACCACCTCTTTGCCTCCCACTCAAGCAAGTGCATAGTTATGCCTTTAATAACATCATTCTTACGTTTCTAATTTCTATGGAAGTGCTCATTCAAAAACTTGGGTATTTTAACTATCATCAGAAACAAGTTACTTTCTCCACCTCTCACACCTGTATTGGTACATCAGTGACTGACTTTAGGGGCCATGGAGCTGAGAACAGCAGCTCGCAGGGAGGCAGTCAGGCCTTGCTGCTGAGCTCGCTTGTGTGGGAGCCTGGGGCAGAGGGACACAGGCTCGGGATTTCAAAGCTGGAGAGTGTCTCCAAAGCCATTGACTCCAACGGCCCATCAGGTGTACGAAAATGTTCTCAGCTTGCACATTTCTAGTGATGGGGAACTCACTATTCATAGAGAGTCTGCCCCATTTTCAGACAGCTCCAGCTGGGAGTTTCCTTTTTTTCTTTTCTACCTTTTCTATTTCTTTTCTGTAGTGCCCCGTTCCCTATACTGAGCTGCAGCATCCACCCACCTGTCTGCACACAGGGAGACAGCCCCCATGCCCCCTGGGTCTGCCTTCATGTCTCTCCTGCAGCACCTGGCTGACCTGCTCTACGGTCACACTCCTCCCACCCCAGAAGCCCCCCAGGGAGCAGCATAGGAGTGTAGACCAACCCCTGGAGGGTCCAGGGAATGTATCACCCCACCCCCATCCTTGCTCCAGGAAGCTGGGGCTTGTGCATCAGCTGTGGGCCCCCAGGGTAGAAGCAGCACAATTCAAGGAGTCCCAACCTGCTCCATCTCCTTGTCTGCTCCCCATAAGGCTCCCAGCGAGTGGGCCTGTCCGCAGCAGCCCCCTCTCTGCAGACCTCCAAGGAGCACAAAGCCACATGGGCTCTGGGAAGTTAACTACTTGCTGCAATGAGGAAATAAGAGAGAATAAAAGTGGTGGCTGGGCGGAAGTTACAAAGGTTCTGGAATTCTTTGAAAGGCCTGTGGTTCTGAGCTCAGGGCTTGGCTTCTTTGTAGGAACCAGATGCCCTTCGGAAGAGGCTGGAATGCTCAGCCCAGCCAACGAGGGGCCGTCCCTGGGATGGAGTCAGCCAGCACTGCTGCCTTGACCTTAGCAGAACTGCTAAGGAGAATGGGAAAGGAGATTCTTTCCCATTCACAGCCGGTGGTGCCCATCGGCTAGCTTTGCCAGGGGCCCAGACCCTCACGACTCTCCAC
Source organism: Grampus griseus (assembly GCF_964374135.1). Classification (NCBI taxonomy): domain Eukaryota; kingdom Metazoa; phylum Chordata; class Mammalia; order Artiodactyla; family Delphinidae; genus Grampus; species Grampus griseus. Next base: position 10,872,145 of record NC_139014.1, on the reverse strand, counting down.
AGTCCACCTCTGGAGGTGCCCCGGCAGTGCTGCTATCCTCCAGGGGCCATTGACATCCACACTGTGCATCATGCTCTGTGCTTAACTCATTCCTACGCTTCATCTCACGTCATCCCAATGGCCACCCTGATGATAACACTGATTTTGCAGATGAGGAGCTGGTGGGGAGGCCGGGTGACCTGCTGAGCTCATGAGTGGCAGGGCGGGCGATCAGACTGCAAAGCCCCTGTCTTTCCACACTAGCTATCAGGTTCCGAGTTCATCTGCAGGGGTCAGCAGCTGGCAGGCCACCTCCTCACAGAGGACCTAGTCCCAATCTGAGCCCCTGAATCTCTGGCCAGACCTGCTCTTCCCTCGCACTTTGCTGCTCTGTCATCCTTGACCCCTCAGGTTCTCATGCACCCACGTGTGATGCACGTGGTAAGTCCCTGTGGCCTCAGGTTCCCGAGATGCCCCTCCTCACGGAAGCAGAGCCTCCCTCCTCTTCTGACATTCAAATAAATTGTTTCTAACAGTCTGATCCTTAAAAACTGAAAATCCTTTCATTTCTTGGTTTCCCCATGAAGCACACTTGCATTTCCTGAGACTCACATGGTCACTCAAGGAAGTGGACAGTGGTCTTTAGGGCCATGGTTTTCCCCAGCATAGGAAGACAGGGTGGGACCAGCTGGTCTCTGCAGTCCCTTTGGGCTCTCCCTCGAGCCTAGGAGGCAACCTCCCCAATCCGTGGGGACCAGCAAGGCCCTCTGTGCAGGACGTCTGACCTACCTGCTCCTAGACCCTTGCTCACACAGGACCCCTCTGCCCCCTGCCCCACCAGCAGTCCAGCAGCCATCGGATCTGCCCTCACCAGACTTCTCAATGTTAACTGCCCTCTCAGTGTCCCTGTTCAGGCTACATGAGTTCATATTTCTGATCATTGTTGGTGGACCTGGGTCACACTTTCTCCCCAGAATCTCTTAGCTACCATATAAATCAGGGTGCATGTAGGTACTTGGGGTGGGGTCCACAGGCCCTGAGCCCACTGTCATGACCTGGACTCATCAGTCTCCCTTTGGGGACAGGGGCAGAGAAGTATATTAAGGAAATGAAGAACCACAACTGACCCTTTAGAAAAACGTACACACAGGAGATCAGCCAAGATGGCGGAGTAGAAGGACCCTGAGCTCACCTCTTACAAGCACATCAAAATCACAACTATTTGCAGAACAATCATCAATGAAAAAAACCTACCAGAAAAGATTTTCTACAAATGAAGACATAAAGAAGGAACCTCAACGAGATGGGTAGGAGGGGCAGACGCTCAATAAAGTCAAGTCCCATAACCCTGGGTGGGCAACCCACAAACTGGAGAATAATTATGTTGCAGAGGTTCCCCGACAGGAGTGAGAGGTCTGAGCCCCACATCAGGCTCCCCAGCCTGGACGTCCTGCACCAGGAAGATGAGCCCCCAGAACCATTGGCTTTGAAAGCCAGCAGGGCTTAATTTCAGGAGTCCCATAGGACTGGGGGGAGAAAGAGACTTCACTCTTAAACGGTGCGCACAAAATCTCACATGCTCCAGGACCCAGGGAAGAAGCAGTAATTTGATAGGAGCCTGGGCCAGACCTGCTAGTCTTGGAGAGTCTCTTGGAGAGGTGAGGGTCGGGGGGTGGCTCACCCTGGGGACATAGACTCTGGTGAGAGCCATTCTTGGGAGCTCCTTCTACCGCGTGGACACTGGTGCTGGTAGGCACCATTGTGTGGGATCCTCCCTCTAGCTCATCAAGGCTGAGACCTGGCGCTACCTAACAACCTGTAGGCACCAGTGCTGAGATGCCTCAGGCCAAGCAACTAACTGACACAGCCCCACCCATCAGCAGACAAGCTGCCTAAAGACCTCTTGAGCCCACAGCCACCCCAGACACCGCCCTGCCCACCAGAGGGCCCAGGACCCAGCCCCACCCACCAGTGGGCAGGCACCAGACACAAGAAAACCACAATCCCACAGCCTATGGATACAGCCTGCCCACCAGCAGGCTAGACCCTGCCCTGGAACCAGCTGGGTCCCAGTCTTGCCCACTATCAGGCCAACACAAGCTTCAGGACAGCCTGGACCCTGTACCCAACTGTTTCAAGAACCGCCCCTCCCCACCCCAACAGTGATGTGACACCAGCTCTGGGATCCCTGAGCCGAGCAACTAGACTCCGGGACCTGGCTCTGATCACTAGTACGCAGGCACTAAACCCAGGGTTAATACCTATCCTTCTCAAATTATTCCAAAAAATTGCAAAGGAAAAAACACTTCTGAACTCATTCTATGAGGCCAGCATCACCCTGATACCAAATAACAGACAAATATATCACAAAAAAAGAAAACTACAGGCCAATATTACTGGTGAACATAGATGTAAAAACTCTCAACAAAGTATTAGCAAACCAAATCCAACAATACATTATAAGGATCTTACACCATGATCAAGTGGGATTTATCCCAGGGATGCAAGATTTTTCAATATCAGCAAATCAATCAATATGATACACCACATTAACAAATTGAAGAATACAAACCATATGATCATCTAGATAGATGCAGAAAAAGCTTTCTGACAAAATGCAACACGTATTTATGATTAAAAAAAAAAAACTCCAGAAAGTGGGCATGGAGGGAACATACCTCAACATAATAAAGGCCATGTATGACAAACCCACAGCCAACATCATACTCAACAGTGAAAAGTTGAAAGCATTTCCTCTAAGATCAGGAACAAGACAAGGATGCCCACTCTCATCACTTTTTTGGGGGGCAGGTGGGGGGCAAGCCATGTGGCTTGTGGGATCTTAGTTCCCTGACCAGAGATTGAAGCTGGGCCCTCAGCAGTGAAAACACAGAGCTCTAACCATTGGACTGCCAGGGAATTCCCTCTCATCATTTTTATTCAACATAGCATTGGAAGCCCTAGCCACAGCAATCAGAGAAGAAAAAGAAATAAAAGGAGTCCAAATTGGAAAGGAAGAAGTAAAACTGTCACTGTTTGCAGATGACATGATACTACATATAGAAAATCCTAAAGATGACACTAGAAAACTACTAGAGCTCATCAATGAATACAGTAAAATAGTAGAATACAAAATTTCTATACAGAAATCTGTTGCATTTGTATACACTAACAAGGAACTATTAGAAAAAGAAATTAAGAAAACAATTTCATTTACCATTGCATCAAAAAGAATAAGATACCTAGGGGACTTCCCTGGTGGCGCAGTGGTTAAGAATCTGCCTGCCAATGCAGGGGACACGGGTTCGATCCCTGGTCTGGGAAGACCCCACATGCTGTGGAGCAACTAAGCCTGTGTGTCACAACTACTGAGCCTGCGCTTTAGAGACTGTGAGCCACAACTACTGAGCCCTCATGCCACAACTACTGAAGGCCACGTGCCTAGAGCCCGTGCTCTGCAACAAGACAAGACACTGCGATGAGAAGCCCGCGCACCACAACGAAGAGTAGCCCCCACTTGCCACAACTAGAGAACGCCTGCACACAGGAATGAAGACCAAACGCAGCCAAAAATAAACAAACCAAAAAGAAGTATAAGATAGCTAGGAGTAAACTTACCTAAGGAGGTAAAAGACCTGTACTCAGAAAACTATAAGACACTGATGAAAGAAACTGAAAACAACACAACCAGATGGAAAGATATACCGTGTTCTTGGATTGGACGGATCAATATTGTTAAAATGATCATACTACCCAAGGCAATCTACAGATTCAATGCAATCGCCATAAAGTTACCAATGGCATTTTTCACAGAACTAGAAAAAACAATTTTAAAATTTGTATGGTAACACAAAAGATCCTAAATAACCAAAACAATCTTGAGAAAGAAGAACAGAGATGGAGTCTCTGATTATTCTTCAGTATAATCTGAAGTCTCCCTGACTTCAGATTATACTACAAAGCTACAGTAATCAAAACAGAATGGTACTGGCATAAAAACAGCCATACAAATCAATGGAACAGGATAGAAAGCCCAGAAATAAACACTTATGGTCAATTAATCTATGACAAAGGAGATAGGAACATACAATGGAGAAAAGACAGTCTCTTCAATAAGTGGTGCTGGGAAAACTGGACAGCTACATGTAAAAGAATAAAATTAGAACATTCTCTAACACCATATCCAAAAATAAACTTAAAATGTATTACAGACCTAAATGTAAGACCAGAAACCATAAAACTCCTAGAGGAAAACATAGGCAGAACATTCTTTGACCTAAATTGTAGCAATATTTTTTTGGATCTGTCTCCTAAGGCAAAGGCAATAAAGGCAAAAATAAACAAATGGGACCTAATTTAACTTAAAAGCTTTTGCACAGCAAAGGAAATCATCAACAAAATGAAAAGACAATCTACTGAAGGGGAGAAATTATTTGCAAATGGTATGACCAATAAGAGGTTAATATCCAAAGTATACAGACAGCTTATACAACTCAACATCAAAAACACAAACAACCTGAATGAAAAATGGGCAGAAGGGACTTCCCTAGTGGTCCAGTGGTTAAGACTGCACTTCCACTGCACGGGGCATGGGTTTGATCCCTGGTCAGGGAACTAAGATCCCACATGCCATGCGACGAAAAAAAAAAAAAGGGCAGAAGACCCAAATAGACATTTTTCCAAAGAGCACATGCAGATGGCCAACAGACACATGACAAGATGTTCAACAGTGCTAATCATCAGGGAAATGCAAATCAAAACTGCAATGAGATATCATTTCACACCTGTCAGAATGGCTGTCATCAAAAAAGACACAAATAACAAACGTTGACGAGATGTGGAGAAAAGGGAACCCTCATACACTGTTGGTAGGAAAGTGAATTAGTGCAGCCACTGTGGAAAACAGTATGGAGGTCTCTCAGAAAACTAAAAATAGAACTACCATATGACCCAGCAATTCCACTCCTGGTATATATCCAAAAAAACCCCAAAAACACTAATTCGAAAAGATATGTACACCCCAATGTTCATAGCAGCATTATATATAATTGCCAAGACAAGACACGGAAGTAACCTAAGTGTCTATCAACAGATGAATGGATAAAGTAGACGTGGCGTGTATATAAATGTATATGTATACTACTCAGCCATAAAAAAAGAATGAAATTTTGCCATTTGCAACAACATGGGTGGACCTGGAGGGCATTATGCCAAGTGAAGTGAGAAAGACAAATACTCTATGATATCACTTATATGTGGAATCTAAAAAATACAATAAACTAGTGAATATAACAAAAAAGAAGCAGACTCACAGATATAGAGAACAAACTAGGGACTTCCCTGGTGGTCCAGTGGCTAAGACTCCATGCTCCCAGTGGAGGGGGCCCAGGTTCAATCCCTGGTCAGGGAACTGGATCCCACATACTGCAACTAAAAGCCCGCATGCCGCAACTAAAGATCCCGCATGCCGCAACTAAAGATCCCGCATGCCACAACTAAAAGATTCCACAACTAAAAGATTCCACATGCTGCAACTAAGACCTGGTGCAGCCAAATAAATAAATAAATAATTTTTTTAAAAAGAGAGAGAGAGAACAAACTAGTGGTTACCTGTGGGTAGAGGGAAGGGGGGGGGCAAACGTGGGGTAGGGGATTAAGAGGTACAAACTACTATGTACAAAATAAGCTACAAGGGTATATTGTACAGCACAGGGAATATAGCCAATATTTGATAATAACTATAAATAGAGTATAACCTTTAAGAAATGTGCATCACTATATTGTACAACTGTAACTTATACAATATTGTACATCGACTATATTCCAGTTTTAAATAAAGAGAAATAAAGAAAAACGTACATTCATGCATTCATTCACTTATCGAGGACCTGTTTCCTGAGCACCTACCATGAGCAAGTACTTGGGGCCAGGTGCCCGGTGGGTGGTCTGAGGGGCGGAAGAAGAAGGCTCAGCTCAGGCACCTGGGCCAGCTTCAGGCTTAGAAACACCGAAGGCAAATGGTGCCAGAGGATGGGGGAGGGGGAGGAGGGCGGGTGTGAGCTTGCATGCTTGCGTGCCTACAAGGCATTGCTAAGGAAGCCGTCTGTCTGCTGTTTGATTTCTGCGCTTCTCAATTCAGGCCAAGGTGGGGGGCCATCTGCTAAAGTGGACACAGAGAAAACATTTTCGCTATGTAGAAAACTGGCTTCTGAGGGGAGGCTGTGTGCCCAGCATAGAACCAGCCTGCAGAGGAGGTGCTAGAGGCAGCGGGCAGGGCTGGGTGCAGGGAGGGAGGGCTGGAGACACACCCCTGCTCCTGCCCCATCCTTGGGAGGCCTCAGGCCTGCCAGTGTCTCCAATGCATCAAGCCCCTGCCTAAAACTTCCACGTCTTTGCATGGGACTTGCATGGGAGGAGGGCTCCCCTCATTTTTTGTGTGTGTGTGTGTGGTTTTTTTTTTTTTTTTTGCGGTACGCGGGCCTCTCACTGTTGTGGCCTCTCCCATTGCAGAGCACAGGCTCCGGACGCGCAGGCTCAGCGGCCATGGCTCACGGGCCCAGCCGCTCCGCTGCATGTGGGATCTTCCCGGACCGGGGCATGAACCCGTGTCCCCTGCATCGGCAGGCAGACTCTCAACCACTGCGCCACCAGGGAAGCCCTCCCTTCATTCTTAATACCTTCATTAAGATATAATTCACATACCATAAAATTTACTCATTTAAAGTGTACAGCTCAATGGCTTTTGGTATATTACTAGTTTTAAAAAATTGTGGTAAGTATATATAACATAAAATGTACCACTTTAACCATTTTTAAGTGTACAGTTCATTAGTATTGATTATATTCATAATGTTGTGCAAGTATCACCACTATTTCTAAAACTTTTTCTTCACCCCAAACAGAAACTCTGTACCCATTAAACATTAACTCCCTACCCCCTTCCCCAACCCCTGGTAACTCTAATCTACTTTCTGTCTCTCAAAATTTACCTATCCTAGGGACCTCATTTAAGTGAATCATACAGTATTTGTCCTTTTGTGTCAGGTTTCTTTCACTTAGCATAATGTTTTCAAGGTTCCTCCATCTTGTAGCTTGTGTCAGAATGCCATTCCTTTATGGCTGAATAATATTCCACTGTATGGATAGACCACATTTATTTATCCATTCACCTGTTGATGGACACTTGAGTTGTTTCCACCTTTTTGTGAATAGTGTTGCTAAGAATATGGGTGTGCAAGTATCTGTTTTAGTCCTTACTTTCAATCCTTTTGTGTATATACCTAGGAGTAGAATCATATGGTAATTCTATGTATAGGTGTTGAGGAACTGTCACACAGTTTTCTACAGTGGCTGCACCATTTTACATTCCTACCAACAGCGTACTAGGTTCCAACGTCTCCACCCATATTTGTTATTTCTGCTGTTGCTGTTACTTGATGGTAGCCACCCTAATGAGTGTGAGGTGCTATCTTATGTGGGTTTGATTTGCATTTCCCTAATGATTAGTGATATCATGTGATATCACACAATGTTAGTGATATACTGATTATTTAAAATAAATAAATTTATTTATTGGCTGTGTTGGGTCTTCATTGCTGCACGCGGGCTTTCTCTAGTTGCAGTGAGCGGGGGCTACTCTTCGTTGCGGTGCGTGGGCTTCTCATTGCGGTGGCTTCTCTTTGCTGTAGAGCACAGGCTCTAGGCACGTGGGCTGCAGTAGCTGTGGCACGTGGGCTCAGTAGTTGTGGCTCGCGGGCTCTAGAGCACAGGCTCAGTAATTGTGGCACATGGGCTTAGCTGCTCCGCGGCATGTGGGATCTTCCTGGGCCAGGCCCCTGCATTGGCAGGTGGATTCTTAACCACTGCGCCACCAGTGAAGTCCCTGATATACTGCTTTTCATGTGCTTATGGCTATTTGTGTATCTTCTTTTGCAAAATGTCCTTTTGAACCCTTTGGCCATTTTAAAATCGGGTGCTTGGTTTTTTGTTGTTGAGTTATAGAAGTTCTTTATATATTCTGGATATTAATCCCTTATTGGATATATAACTTGTGAATATTTTCTCCCATACTATGGGTTGTCTTTTCACTCTCTCAATAGTACCCTTTGATACACAAAAGTTTTTTATTTTGATGAAGTCCAACTTAGCTATTTTTTGGTCAAAGCTGCCTCTGCACTGTGTTTTTGGTGTCATATCCAAGAAATAATTTGCTAGACTAAATCCTACTCATCTTTGATCCCCCGCCCGGTGTAAATTAGTCCTCCTTGCGATCCTGTCTCATTGCACCTGTGTTCCCTTGGCAGTGCCATCTGCACCCAGTTGGTCTGCACAGCTCCGAGTCTCCCCAACCCAGAACCCCAACGGGCAGAAGTCATGTCTGTTTCCTTCCTCCTAGAAGCTCCTTCTGGATTGAACATTCTTGGCTCTGGGCTTTACTCTTCAGAATTCTGGTTCTCTAAGAATCACAGAATGTTAGCGCAGATGTAGAAAGAAGAAAAAAACCAGAAACGCTCTTTGAAATAAGAGCCAACTGCTTTCAGGCACCAGGGGAGCTGGTACATGTCACAGGCTGGCTTGACTCAGTTTAGGAAAATACACCAATGGCTTTTGTTAGTCTGGAAGGGGAACTCACCCTCTCCCCTACCTGCAGGGGTCGAGGCAGGAAGCAAAAGGTGAAGGGAGCTGCTTGCACAGCAGCAAAAGGGACTGTGGTTTTCACAGACATCCTGGGAGAGAAGAGGTGAGAATCTGCAGAACAGAGAACTGGGGAGAGAAAAGACGTGACGGGGTGGAGAAAGACCAAAGGGGGAAAGCCCAGTTGGCCAGAAATGCCTGTGTTGTCATCTGTAACGAGTTGCTCCGTCACCCCAAACACCGGTGAACGTCTGCTCCCAGAAGGGCCCATGTGAACGATGCTTTGCACAAACCAAGTTGGGTGGTGTCCAGTGTAGACCCCTCCCGCCATCGAGTGTGCAGCAGAAGCAGGGAACGTGAAGGCAGGTGACCCAGAGAAACGTGGGGTTCCTCATGGGACTCTGGGTTTTCCACTTTATATGGATGGGGGCTGTACTGGGGTAAGTAGTGTCCCCCCAGAATTCATATCCACCCAGAACCTGTGAATGTGACCTTATTTGGAAATAGGGTCTTTGCAGGTGTCATCAAGTTAAGATGCAATCTTACTGGATTAGAGGGGGCCCTAATTCAAAGACTGGGAAATCTGATCAAAGACACAGGGACACAGGGAGAAGGTCATGTGAAGACAGAGCAGAGACTGGATGATGTGTCTACTAGCCAAGGATGCCAAGGATCGCCAGCAGCCACCAGAAGCTGGGGAGGGGCCTGGAACAGATTCTCTCTCCGAGCCTCCAGAAGGAACAAACCTGCTGACACCGTGATTTCAGACTTCTGGCCTCCAGACTGTGAGGGAATACATTTCTATTGTTTGAAGCTCCCCTGTCTGTGGTATCCTATTATGGCAGCCCAAGAAATGAATGGAGGGGCTAACGTCCTTCTGTTTTAAGAGCAAAGGAATGGGAGGCCCCAAGGCTGGAGGGCTGGGAACATCAGTGGCCGACCCTGGCTAGCGGGGGGTCCTTGCCTCCAGCAGAAAGAGCCAGACTGGCTTCGGGCAGAGCCTCCGAGCTCCAGTTTCTCTGCTCTTTAGGGCTCAGGGTCACCAGACTGTTGGCTCCTTGGCAACTGGCAGTAGAAAGGGGAGGCTGAGAAGCCGTCTGGTCGAAACTGCCTCTGCACGTCACACACCCACCACAGCCAGCTTGGGTCTCTTAAGTGCTGCAGCAGAAACAGCAGCGCAGAGTGGGGTCACCAACCCCGGAAAACGCCTGAGTGCTTTGGGAGGACAAGAGCTGCCCCTGAGAACCATCCCCTGCCCCCAGTAGTGTGACACCCTGGCGTGTGACCAGACTCTCCCTGTTGTGGATTTGGTGGCGGCCTGGGGAGAGGAGCAAGAGATGAGGAGGGACCAGAGGATGGAGGACTCACTTAGCAGAAGGGAAGGCAATGGTGAGAGCCCAAAGCAAGATAAAGGGACAGAGAGTGAGGTGGGGCAGGGAAGGGTTCCTGGGCAGATGGACCAGGCAGAGGGCCTGAAGGGGCAGCAACATGGCAGGAAAGCACAGAGCTGGAGGCGGGCAGGGGTTGGGGGGCTGGTCAGGTCACACAGGGGCTTGAGAAGGAGAAAAACACCTGGCCTCGGTGTTGTGCTGACAATTGCATGGCTCAACAGCGTCACTGTCGGGACTTCCCTGGTGGTCCAGTGGTAAAGAATCAGCCTTATAATGCAGGGGATGCAGGTTCGATCCCTGGTCAGGGAACTAAATGTCACATGCTGCAGGGCAACTAAGCCCTCACATCACAACTACTGAGCCAGCGCGCCTAAAATAGAGAGCCTGCGCGCTGCAAACTACAGAGCCCACACACTCTGGAACCTGCGCGCCACAACTACAGAGCCCACGAGCCCGGGGGCCTGCGCGTCACAACTAGAGAAGAGAAAACCCGCATGCCACAACTAGAGAGAAGCCCATGCACAGCACCGGAGATCCCGTGTGCTGCAACTAACACCCGACGCAGCCAGAAATAAATTAAATAAATAAATAAATCTTTTAAAAAGAAAACAAACAACCAATGTCACTGTCATCAGACACAGCCACTCTGTGACTGAGATGGATGGAGACAGAGACAAGAGGCCTCTGCAGTCATATCTGAACACAGAACGTGGACACTGTCCAGACCTAAAAATGGGCCCTGGTCCCCTTTCCTTGCGGACTGGCGTGGGTTTATCAATTTCAGCCTAAGCTTTGCTCTGTTCTCCTGCCTTCTAGACACAAATTATTAAGATACCTGATTGTGGCATCAACCCTGCTTCCCGACAGCCTCCACCCCAGCCCCAGTTTCCCCAGCACAAGCCCGTCTCCAGAGTCCTTCCTAACACCTACTACGGACATCCCCCCCCCCAGCTCCCCACGGTGTGCTGTTGCCCTCACTCCATTTCACTGCAGTTGTGTTCCTGGGGGTCCTTGGATGGAAGGTAACTGATACTTCATACACCATGGAAAGAACTGTGGGTTTTACTCTGAATCATACGGGAAGCCACTGGATGGTTTTTTTTTTTTTTTTTTGTGGTACGCGGGCCTCTCACTGCTGTGGCCTCTCCCGCTGCGGAGCACAGGCCCCGGACGCACAGGCTCAGCGGCCACGGCTCACGGGCCCAGCCGCTCCGCGGCACGTGGGATCCTCCCGGACCGGGGCACGAACTCCTGTCCCCTGCATCGGCAGGCGGACTCTCAACCACTGCGCCACCAGGGAAGCCCCACTGGATGGTTTTAAGCAGAGAAGTGTGCCGCAATTTTCGAAAGGAAAACCACCCAACTTGGTTTGTGCAAAGCATCGTTCACATGGGCCCTTCTGGGAGCAGACGTTCACCGGTGTTTGGGGTGACGGAGCAACTCGTTACAGATGACAACACAGGCATTTCTGGCCAACTGGGCTTTCCCCCTTTGGTCTTTCTCCACTCCGTCACGTCTTTTCTCTCCCCAGTTCTCTGTTCTGCAGATTCTCACCTCTTCTCTCCCAGGATGTCTGTGAAAACCACAAAAATCACAGTCCCTTTTGCTGCTGTGCAAGAAGCTCCCTTCACCTTTTGCTTCCTGCCTCGACCCCTGCAGGTAGGGGAGAGGGTGAGTTCCCCTTCCAGACTAACAAAAGCCATTGGTGTATTTTCCTAAACTGAGTCACAGGGCTGTTTGCATCAGCTCTAGGCAGCCAGGGAGACAAGCATCCTAGTGGACAGTGCAGAGGCGCCTACCCACCCCCTTTCTGAGCAGAGGGGCCATCACATTCAAGACACCCTTTAAGACAGCGTTTGTGGAGGGAATTCCCTGGCGGTCCATCGGTTAAGACTCCACGCTTTCACTGTCAAGGGCCTGGGTTGATCCCTGGTCGGGGAACTAAAGAGCGGCCAAAGGAAAAAAAAAAAAAAGAGTTTGTGGAAAAGACAAAATCAATCCACACCTGCAGGTACCAAGGAGCCAAGGACATAAAGTCCTACACAGATGTCTGATGTTTCGGTCTGGATGGGTGGTGACGTCATTCTCATAACCCTGTGTGTGCTCAGCCAGGAGGGCTAAGGGGTCAGACTTGTAAATAACTGGCCCCCAGGTTAGGAAGGGAGCTCAGATGAGGAGGTGTATCTGCCTCCCCTGCACCAGTGCATATACACATTGCTTCCAAATTGTGACCGGGAGGGTGGGCTAGCTGGGGGGCTTCTTCCAAGGTGCCAGGCTACAATGTGTCCCCTTGTCTGGTGAAACCGTGTGTTGTGTGTGTGTGTGTGTGTGTGTGTGTGTGTGTGTGTGTGTGGTCCTCCTTTGGTTATTGGTCCAACAGCATGCCCAGTGGTCCCCAGGGAGGGCAGAGGCAAAGTGTTTGTATTGGGCCCCTTGCTGCCTCCCCATCTGACCTGGCTGCTTCTCCTATTTCTCCCAGGACCCTCTCATGCCTGGAAGGTGGAGCCCTCTGTTAGACCTGCTTGCTTGAATTTCCCTCCCTCACCTGGATTGGTGGGTTCTTCAAGCCTCATCTTGACCCTGTCTCCCACCGCAGTGCCCCTAACCTAGAAGAAGGTGGAGAAACCTTGAGACTGTAGAAACAAACATGGAGCATGGAGAGCTTGCTGTCACCCCCAGGACAACCTCTGCATTTGGAAGGTGGGGTTCTGGGAACTAGAAGCTACACTGGTTATCAGCTGCATCAGTGCACCTGTGTGTGCCCTTGAGTGTTGTGTGTGTGTTGGGGGAGAAACTGAGATACTGGGGAGGGAAAAGCCTTCAATCAAATCAGGAGCCTCCATTCCCATTCACACATAAGGGTCTATGAGGCACTGCAGCGCATGCATAAATTTTATCTGAAAAAAAATGTGTATGCAATATATTGAGAAAAAAAGACTAGAAGAAAATATTCTGAAGTGTCAACAGTGGTTTATCTTGCGATGGGATCTAGGATTTTTATACTTTCGTGTTTTACACCAAACGTGTTGGTTATGTAATTTAAATTTTATTTATTTATATTTAAACCAAATTCTCCAGCCAACTGTGCTCTTCCCCAGTTGCAGTAACTTTCCTTTGAGTTCGTTTTCTGGGTGAACCTAAAACAACGACTCCCTCTCAAGTTCACACTACTTCATACTCGTGCTTTCATTCCTCCTTCCTTAGCCTTGGACAATCGATGCGTTGGGCCGGGGGTCCCCGTCCTCAGAGAGTCTGCAGCCTAGGGGCATTCTCTCCCTACGACCCGCTCCTCCGCGAGGAATCGGGGTCGCAAGGGGCGGCGAGCATGTTCTGGGGTGGGTGGTGTCCGAGGGAGGCGGGGTAGCCCTCCGGGAGGCGTGGGTGTCGGCCTTGGCTCCTCAACTTCCGGGACAGTGGGTGTAAAATGTTCGGACAACGTTAAAAGGGTCGACTGGGCTTTCTGCGGTCTCCTGCTCCCGAACCCTCCTGAGAGGGCACCCTGGGGAGGAGGATGCCCGTGACCCCTAGCGCGGGAACGGCGGGACCCAGACCACACGTAGACCTGGGTTCCGAGGCCCGGAGGCCACACTCTGGGACAGAACCTCGGGACCCAGACGCCGGGCGGGGTTGCCACGACAACGCTCTCAGGCGCGCGACGATTGGCGGAGCGCAGAGGCGGGGCCCGGGAGGTGCTCCCGCGAGAGCTCGGCGTCCCGGCTTCCGGTCGGCGCGGGACGAGGGCGCGAGGGAGCGTGGGGCAGCGCTACCGGCCTAAGCTGCCACCTGGACTCTACTGCCGCGTACCGTGTGGTAGCCGACCCTGCTGGCTGTGCCACCGAAATGTGCCCAGAACAGGAACCTTCTCCCTCCTCCGCTGCGACCACCCTGGTCTGGGCCACCTTTCGTCGCCTAGAATACTGTCCAACCTCTCGCCGGGTCTCTCAGCTGCGCCCTTCAGTCCGTGTCATCTTGTGGTGCCCTGCTTCTCTCAAGAGAGTCAAGGCCCTGCCCCGTTTGCCAGCCCCTCCCTGCTCCCCCACTTCAGCTTCGCTGACTGCTTGACTCTTGACTGACCTTGCTCCATACCCCGCCCCTTCCCCCACCCCACCTTTGGACTTGCTGGTCCTTCTGCCTGGGACACGCCTCCCCAAGACGTTAGCAGGATGCTCGCCTCTTTAGTGAGGTGACCCACCTGCTTAAAGTTACACCCCACAGTCCCCATACTCCCTGCCCTGATTTTTCTCCGTAGGTCTTGTCACCATCTAACAGAGTTAATAATGTACTTATATGTTGTCTGAAAGCTCCATGGCCAAGAGTTCGTCTTGTTAGACCAGAGCAGGTACTCAGTGTTGTAGACTGAGCAGGTGGAAGAGGGGTCTTCTTTTCCTTCCCAAGAAGGGTGGTGAATCCCTTGGGTCACCCTCTCTGGAAGGAGAACCGGCCAGGACTGGCTGACTGCCCACATGCCAAGTGCCTTACTTTCAATATCTCACTCCCAGAGTAGCCTCCCATTCCTGCGGGAGGCCCAAGGCGTCTCAGGGAGCCCTATCCTCGAAACACCATCAACCTCAGCTCAGAATCCTCTGGGCTCCAGATGTCGCTGGCTGGTGCCAGCAGCCCCTCCTACGTGCCTGGCACTCTGCTTGGTGCTGCCCTCAAGGCTCTCAGTCTAGTGGGAGGGAAAGAGGAGAGTGATTACCACCACGCGTAGGGCAGTGCTGAGGCCGGGCGTGTGAGGCACAGCGTAAGGAGGGTGGGCTCAGCGTCCAGAGTGGGGCCTCTGGAGTTCCTCCTGGTGGTCCCCGGAGGCCTTTCTGGCATGAAGTGTGCACTGTGGACGACAATCACTGGTTGTCTACTCTGTGCTGATGCGATTCCTGGGATCCAGCTCTTTGTGGCTGAGAAGGCTGTGCTCTTCCCAGGGCCCAATGCTGCTTCTCAAGCGGGAAGCCAGACAAGCATCCAGGGCTGCCCAGAATTGCATCCAAGTGTCCAGACAACTGGCTTCCCTGTGGGTGTGGGCACTGGGAGAGGAGCTCTTTGCATGGTGTGTGGCTGGGTGAGCCAGGGCAGCCATATGCCGCCAGCCTTGTGGGGAGCAGGGCACAGGCCACCCTGGCAGCCAGATGCTCCTGGGCCGATCTGTGGCTCAAAGGCGTTTCCTTCAGGAGAGGAGCCACCTGGCTCCTCTCCACCTGCCCTCCTGCTCCTGTCTCCCTCTCAGCTCCAAAGTCTAGGGTTCTAGGGCTGTGTCAGCACGGGGCCATGCTGCACTGTCCTTCTGGCGTGGAACGGACATCTGGTCTGCCTCAGCCCCCGCAGCCATGGCATCTGTGGCCCCATGGAACGCAGTGGCAAGGAGGAGAGCCGGAACCAGGGGAAGGCCATACTCTACTGTGATCGCCAACTGGCCGAGCATTCCTGGCATGACCCACCTGGCATTGCCCTTTCCACTGAGGCTTACTGAGGGCAACCCCTGAGGGCTCTCCTTGTCAGGGATCCTTCTGCCAGGCGGTGTCCGCTCAGGCTGAGGGAGGTAGGGAGGGACACTGGTTACAACTGATGATGCCAGGCCAGTGGGATCTTGAACCCGCAAATAGTAGGAGAGGAGGGCAGCCCCTGCCCCTTGCCCATGATGCGTCCTCCAGCTGGCAGAGGCATCCAGCCTGCTCTGCAGGAGTTGGGTCTACAGCCTGAGAGAGGGCTTCATTTTACAGATGGGAAAACTGAGGCTCTCAGAGGGGAAGGAAGCAAATGTGTGCTCAGTGGGCTTTATCTTGTTTGCAGGGCTGAGGTCGGCGTCATAAGCTCCGTTTTACAGAGGAGGAACTGGGGATTGGAGAAATGAAGTGCTGTTTGCCAGTTGTCCTGGTAAGCCCCTTATCTGGCCCGGGATGGCACGGATCTGAGAAGGAGCCAGGGCAGTGCCAACGCTTGCTTGTTTTGCCACAAGATGGAAAAGTGAGCCCAAAGATGCAAGGCTGAGGGAAGGGAGACCCAGGATCAAGGTGACCCTCCTGCAGGAAGCAAGAAGTCCTGAGGCCCAGCTGGGTTGGGAAGTTCAGAATGAGGACGCCAAGTGCAGCAATGTGGGTCCTCACTGTGGTGGGTGCCCTGCCCCTCCCTGGTGGATGGAGTTGCACTTGGTCACTAGATCCTGAAGAAATGAGAAAATGGCATCTTTGGCTTCTACCTGGGGTTCAGACGAAACCATCAGGGTGACCCCTGGCTTCCTCTGCAGGCTCTCCCCTGCCGAGCCTTCCCCCACAGGCCCTTCCCTTCCTTTACATCAACCATGGGAACCTATGCCCGAGAGACATGGCACCCCAGGCCTGATGCCATTCCAGACGCAGAGGGGAGCCCCCACCTTCACCACCGTATCATCCATCATTGTCAACAGTGACATGACTCGGTCACACCCCTTCAAGGGCCGGGCGAGTCCAGTTGGGGGCAAAAGGAGCAGCCTGTGCCAGGTGACTGTGACAGAACAGACGGCCGAGGGGCACAAGATGGGTACAGACGTCCCCAGGTCCCTCCACAGGGGCCAGGGAGGAAGGGGCTGGTTCCAAGATGGGAGGGGGCACCCCAGGCCCAGTCACCCCAGCAAGCTGCCCTGGAAGGGTCTGTCTGAAAGCCGGGTGCACACTGGGTGGTGGGGCAGGCTGCCTTGGGGGCCAGGGCCGGGGGGCCCCGGGAGCCAGGTTGAGCAACGGGATAGTGTCCATGGACTTTGAGCCCAAGGCTGAGGGAGCGCGACCCAGCTTGCGGAAGCAGCTTTTTAGTAAGTGTCTTGAGCTTTCTTAGAAGCAGGCTGAGTTTAAATTATAAATAAACAAACGAGAACTCTGCAGCAAGGCAAGGCGTGGGCTGGTAGGAAGACGGGAGAGACTGGAGGCAGAGACCTCACTTAGGAGCTAATATTCCCCCCTGAACTTGAACCCTCCTGTTCTCTCTCCCCACCCTGCCTCTGCCTCAGGGGCTCGTGGGCCTTCTGCTGAAGGCATCACCTGGGGTCTCAGGCTTCAGGGGCTGACCCTGGCTGGTCTGCAGGAAGAGGCCCAGCACGGACCCCCACGGTGGGGAGTCGGGAGGCCCACCTGGCTTACACCACCCAAGGCGTTCAAGCCCGAGTCTCCCTCGGACAAAAACAGGCCCCGGTGGACACTCATCCGTGTGGGAGGTGTCTTACCAAATGTTTGAAGGGGAAAAAAATCCCATTTTCTTAGCTTTTTTTTTTCCTTTCTATTTTTTGATTATTTTTCTAGATGACTTCATTTCCAAGAAGGGTGTAGGGGAGAGAAGGAGGACAGAGGGAGGGAGGACAGGGGCCCTGAGGAGGGATGGAGGGGGGAGAGTGGGTGCCAGGCCCAGGGAAAAGCTGTGGGGAAAGTGGGGGCCACCTTGTCCTGACCGCGGTGCTTCCAGCCCAGGCTGTGTCCTCCTCCTGACCCCCACGGACCTCTTGGCCAGCTCCACTCCCACAAGTCCCTGGGGCAGAGTTCAGCTCTCATCCAGCCAGGATTAGCAGAAGAAGGGCTTCTAGGAGCTTCTCTCTGGGGCATGACCTCCCTGCCCCATGGACAGAGGTCTCCTTACCCCTTATACTGCTCAGAACCAGCAGGACACACTCTGGCTAGCTTAATGGCAAAGAAAGTCTCTGCTCAGTGGCCACACGCCCAGGAGCAAGGCCCCAACCACAAGGCCTCCACCACTGGGCACAGACCCAGCAGCCCACGCGTGACAGGGCACTGCTGCCCATAAGCCAGGACCTTCCACCCCCCCCGCCCCCCCCGCCGCCGTTGCTAGAAAAGAGATGCGGGGGGATCTGCTTTCTGGTGTTGGCTGCTTCTGAGTCAGTCTGTTCAGGTGAACCTTGGTTGGTGAAGCCCAGGTCACATTCCCCCACTCTAACTGCAAGGAACTCAGAGAACACCAGCAAGGTAGCAGCCACCCCAGAACCCCTTTTAGTTCACAGAGCCCAAACTCCCAGCAGCTGCTGCGCTCTGAGGGAGAAACCATACCAGGCCTCTCTCCCAGCCTCCAGTGGCTGCTGGCCATCTTTGGTGTTCCTTGGCTGGTGGGCACACCACTCCAGTCTCTGCCTCCAACTTCACACGGTCGTCTCTTGGGTCTAAGTCTCAAATCTCCCTCTGCTTTTCTCTTCTGACACCTGACACTGGATTTAGGACCCACTCTAATCCAGGATGATCTCATCTCAAGATCCTGAACTTGGTTATATCTGCAAAGACTCTATTCTAAGTATGGTCACGTTCTGAGGTTCTAGGATTCCATCTTTGGGCCCCCAGCCATTCAACCACTCCAAGAGGCATGAGAAATGGGCACTGAGAAGGTGGCAAGGGAGAAGAGGAAGAGGTGAGGTGGAAAGGGACGTTTGGGCAGGAGAAACCAGCTGCCCGAGCCCAGCATCCATGGGGCTGTCGAATCTCCTTTTGCTACTCAAACCCCAAGTCAGCTTGTGGCTGCCCAGACAGAGCTTCCCACCACCTCCCGTATCCCCATCATTGTCTTTTCCCCAAGGCCAGGCATCATGAACACCCCATCTCCTTGAGGGCTCCCAGGCCCCCCTGCGCCTCAGACCCCCAAGATCTCCAGGTCCAGGAGGCAGGAGAAGCTGCCCTGCCCCTCCTGCCCAAGGGGAAGGGTGGGTCCCACAATCCCTTCATCTTTTGACTTCCTACCTCCCAAAGTGCTTCCTTTCCTCTTCCCCAAATTCTCTGTTGGAGTTTGGGCCATTTCTTCTGATGGGGCTCATTCCCATCCTTGGCAGAAAATGCTCTCAGAGATGGAGAACCTTCAAGATGCAAGATGCATGGGTCAGAAACAGAATATAAAAACATCTGTGTGCACTCTGCAGTTTACACTGCCCTTTATCCTACACTGTCTCCTCGGATCCTCACTACTGCCTGTGAAGGAAATACTAATCCCATTTTACAGAAGAGGAGACTGAGGCTCTGAGAGGTTTAATGACTTGCCTGAGTTTACACAAACCTGAGATTCAAACCCGAAACGTCTAACTCCAGCTTTTAATGCTCTTCCCACCAACTCCAACACACTGGGCTCAACCCCATAAAGAATCCTGTCCATGTCACAGCTTCAATCTTCCTAGGAACAGGAAATTCACCACCTAGCAAAACAGCGAATTCCACTGACAGTCCCAAGTATCAGGGAGTCTTCCTTCATTGAAGGAAAGCCCTTCCTTCTTCATGTAACTCACTCCCCCACCCCCCGCCTTGGCAATGGGCAATGCCCCTGCCCCAGTCTTCTCCAGGACACACCTCTCCATTTCTTACCCCCTTCTTGAAAAGTGGGGCTCTGGCCATCCCCTCCGGGTCACCCTCCCTAGAAGGGTTTCTGGCCTCTTGATGCCCAACCTACAACGTCAAGGACACAGGTCCTTGAGGCAGCTGCGAAGGGTGACTTTGGACAGGTGTCCCCTGGCACTGTGCCCGAGTCAGGCGGAACTAAGGTGAGGACTGTGCCCGCTCTGGAGGTGACAGTCTCTCTTCCCATGACCAGAGTCTGGGGGTGAGGCCCGGCCATCTGGCCACCTCAAGCTGGGGCCACCACGGACAGTCCCGGGCAGAGGTAGTCACTGTGCCACAGCACAGTGGCAATGTCACACGTTGGAAAAGAAGAAGAAAGGCAAGCACCAGCAAGCAGAGTGGCTGAGGAACAGCTGAGCTGAGTCACTGCAGCCAGGCGGGTGGAGGCGGCTGCAGGGGTGGGGTGGAGGCCTCCCAGGGACGGAGGAAGGAGGAGGGGACACCAGGCACCTGGCACCCTCCCCTGGGCTTCTGGAGCTGTGGAGGGTCAAGGCACCTAGCAGCAGGGTGCCCAGGGGGTCGAGCTGACCATAAGGGCTGTGCAGCCAGCTGGCCTCGGGCTCCATTCCCAGCTCAGCCACCAACTGGCCCACAGGCCTCCACCAGCCACGTAATCTTTCGAAGCCTCAGTCTCCACCTCTGTCTAGTGGGGTAATGGCTGCCTCCCCCGCTACTGGGCCGATTACTGAAGGCCACGGTGCCAAGTGCTCAGGGTGGCATCTGGCACACGAGGGGGGCGCTGAGCCAGGCCCCAGTGGCTCTGCTCATCATCATTATGAATGAGGAGCCTTTAGGTTTTCCCAGAGCAGGATTCTGGGGTTTGCCCAGTGGGCCTCCCCCACCCCTGCCCCAGGCCTTCCTGCTGCCCCATGGGTGCGTTTCCGAGGCTGTCGGTGGTCTTGGGCTGTTTCCTTGTCGACTTTCCCACACTTCCCCCTTCATGGGCCCCAGGTCCAGGTCCAACAGGCTGGGCTTTGGGGTAGCCATGTCTGTATCAGGGCAGGGCTCCCACCTCAGCTGGCATCCTGCCGCCATCACCTGCCAGGACCCACACTGTGTGGTTCCCGCTGCCGCCAGGCAGGGCTGCAAAAGCCGGCGCTGAGTCCCACTCTGCAGAGTGATCAGCAGAGTGACCTCACCTGACACACAGCACTACCCCAACCTCTCTAGGAGCCACAGCAGGCTGTGCTGGTGTGTCGCCCCCCACTCCCCTGACACACAGGAGGTCCCTCAGATGGCAGGATGCCCCCATCCTGCTGAAGCTCAGGGTTTAGGAACTGGAAGGCATCCTGAAGACAATCCAAACTCATTCCCTCAGGCCCTGAGAGGAAAGGGACCTGCCCAAGGCCACACAGCCAGTGGTGACAGGGGGGTTGCTTCCAGGCTTCCCTTCCCCTCGGCGGTCCTGCTGGGATTTCCTTGCCCAGGAACCAGCACCACAGGCCTCACCCCAAACGGGGAGCCCATGCGATCCTAGCCCCTCCCTCCTGTGTGCTCGCCGCTCTCCCTAGGCAGGCGCCTGCCTCTCCCGCCCCCATGCCACCGCGGGAAGGGGTTCCTATGGCACCCCTTCCCCCGCACACACTTAGCTCACTGGCAGCCCATCTGCCCGGAGACAGTGAACAGCAGATGCCTCTATGTACAGCGGTGCCTGAAGCGCAGCGGCCCTGCGCCTGCCGGATGAGAGCATGCCAGCCAGGCACAGGGCTCACGTGACACTTGGCTGGGGCAGGGGCCCCTCATCCAAGGCTGGGCCAGGAGGGGGTCAGGCCACCCAGACAGCCTACCAGGGCTAGGGACCAGGGTGTCCAAGGCCGGAATCAGAGTGTCCTGCGGGGGAGTTGCTGGATGGGCAGCTCTCTAGCAGGCTGCACCCTTGGGGGACAGGCTTCTACAGCTCCCTGACTCCCTGGGGAAGGCCTAAAGTGAGGGGGTTGGTGGACTCCATGGACAGACCCCACAGGGTCAGCCACTGCACACAGCGCGTGTGAAGGCTTGTGGAAGAGGGTTCAGAGCATCCAGCTTCTGTACAAGTGTGGGACCCTCGGCTGGGCCTCATGGGGCTCCTCATTCTGTCTTGGCCCCAGCCTCATCCCAGGCTCCCTCAGCAAGCTTCTCTCTCTCCTGAGTTCTTACAACCAATGGGGGTAGATGGCAGAGCAGGGTCAAGGGACCCTAGGGCTGGGCCTCCTGGGAGGTGGTCACAGTTCCTGGACCCACTGGCTCCTGGACTCACCTACTGTTTCCGGGATGCACGGGGCCAGTTGGCAAAGAGCCTCGTTTCCATGGCAGCAGCCTCAAGCCCTGGGTCCAGGAGGAGGGGCTGGCTGAGGACCCCAAGAGCTCGGCCTTTGTCTCTGCTCTGCCCTCCCCAGCCAAGGAACAGAGCTTTGTAGCCCGTGGGTGGCCAGCAGAGCACTGGAGGGCCAGCCCAGCCTGGGGGAGGGGAACTGCTGGGTGGTGGTGCACATACTTTTCCATCCTCTATAAAAACAGGAAAATAAATTGGCTAAGTCTGGAGCCCTATGGACTCTGGCTTGACATAAGCTAAATTTGTCTGATTCTGGAAAGAATTAGAACATTTCAATGATCTGCAAATGGGGCTGCTGGCTGCTGAGCCCTTATCTTGTTCATGGCCTCTAGCCCAGTGTCCCATGTGAGAGGTGAGGGGGAGAGAGGTGAAAGGGGTCTTAGGCTGGTGTGAGCCAGCCTGCCTGGGGCAGAGGGATGGACAGCTTGGCCTCTGAGGACCCCGTTAACTGAGACGGCAGAAGCCATGACAACCAAAGCTCACTTCCAAGCCCTGCAGCCTCCCTTTCTCCCCCGCCTTCACCCTTTGTTTTCCTCCCCTCCTCCCGGCGCCCCCGCGGTGCAGGCAAGCACAGGCACACGCAGGCACACACACGCACGCCCCCAGGCCGCCTCTGCTCCCCTCACATCTTGCGTTTGTTTTCCTTCAGCAGGGCTCCAATGGGGACACGCTGCACTCTCACAATTGGCAGCTCCCTCCGATCCCCCCCCCACGGAGGTGCCATATGTCAGTGTCATGAATAAGCATGAGGCGCTGTAGCTGGGGGGCTGGGAAGTGGCAGCTGCCAATCACCTGCCGAGCAGACATGGGGTGGAGGCTACCACAGGGTGGGGTGGGGGGGTCACCACTACCAGAGGGGCGGGCCAGGTGGGGGGATGGTGTGGGCAGAGGCATGGGAAGAGGGTAGGATCAGAGCATGGTCACTGGTCCTCACCAGAGGGACCCACCTCCAGGTGACCAGTGTGCTTTCCTGAAAACAAGCAAAACCCAAATGGCATGGTGTGACCGTGTGGGGTAGCCCTGAACCCTGCCCCTCAGCTTTGTGTCTGCCTGCAGGCCCGCTGGCCAGCCCACACCAGCCCCTCCAGGATGCCCTTCTCCTCCCAGGCTGCGCCCGCACCCTGTGCCTCTCCCCAGCACGTGCTCCATCTGAGCCTCCCACTAGTGAGCTGGGGACCAAGGCTTCACCTGCAGGGAGAAGGAGGGGGATCCAAATTCAGCCAGCACCTGTGCTGGGCCAGGCATGTCTACACAGGGCCCCATTCGCTCTCACAACACTCCTGGGAACTGGGGGTTTTTAGCCCCATTTTACAGGTGAGAAAACAGGCTTAGAAAAGTTTGAAGAAACTGTCTCCAAGTCTTATGGCTCAGAGTCGGGTAGCTGGATTGTGCTCAGGTCTGCCAGTTGATTGCCAAAGGCTCCGAGCACTGGGACCGGGGTACTGTTCTGTCTGCGCTGCCCTGGGTGCCCTCCACCTGACTGCCACCCAGGACCTGGCCACTCCTCCTTCACCTCCCTACCCTGCCCTCACCCCTTTAGAGTTTACCCTTCCCTGAGGATACTCTTATCCATATTGGATCCTGTGGAGACCACGCAAGTCATGGACACCTGTCTGCACATTTGTCCTTCCCCAGCACTGTCCCACCCCCTGACCAGCAGTGACCAGTTCAGGCCTGACCCAGCAGGTGGCTGTGGAATGAATGAAAGAATGGACAGAGTCAGGCTGCAAGGCAAGAGCCATGTGCTGAGCACCCCAGTGTGACTGCAGAAGTGTGTCCCAGGGAGACGGAGGCCAGGCCCCGCCTACCCCACACCCTAGGCCTTTTTCCTCACTCCCAGCCCAGCCGGAGGCTGAGGCAGGCGATTGCGTGGATTGCATTAACCACTCCGGGTTAATTGGCTGTCCCTCACCACCAGCATGACAGATCCTGCTTGACATTTCTCTAGATAGTTAATTGACACCCAAGTAATTTGTCACAGAGACCTCGTTATATGCCAACTGGGTCCCCTAAGCCGTCAGCATCTGTGCCCCAGAAACAAGATTGGCAAGTTAATAATGGAGACTTAATCATGCCATTCCCTGCTGGTATGGGAAGAGAACTGCTCGGAGACAAGATGGGGCACTGCTGGGAAGAGACGGTGCTTTCTTAGGGCCTTGGGAACAGAGCATCCTCAGAGAGCCTGGAGTCCCCTCCCCTCAGTTTCCCCAACCAGGTGTGCCTTCTGCTGACAGTGGTCTGTCCACTGAGGAGCGCCCCTCCATGAGATGGGCTGTGGCTGACTCCACTCCCCGGCTCCAGGCTGGACACATGGCCTCCCCTCCCCTCCAGCCGCAGTAATAAAACTAAGCAGTGATCACAGTCCATCCAGAACCCAGGGCCTGGGGCTTGCGATGGAGCCTTTAGGGTAGAGGCTGCGCTTTGCCTGGGAACACCACAGGGGAGAAAGTAAGCCTGGGGCTGCTGCCAGCCATCTAGCACCCAGAGGGGAGCCCCCCTGGGAATGGCACAGAGGGAGAGGGTAGACGTGTGTTGCAGCCAGGCCACTCACAGCCAGCTCTACCCTGGAGTGAACTAACAAGGCCCTATTATTTGCTTAAGGTGGTTTAAGTTTGCTTCTGTCACATGTAATCTGGAGAGTTCTCAGCTCAAACACCTACAGGCTCTTACTTCAGGATTCAAGCCTGTCTGCAGAGCCCATGTGGGGTCTGCTTACAAGAGCGAGAAGGAGCCCTGAGCAGGAAGACAGCCTAGTGCAGAAAGGCGAGGCCTGGACAGAGGGGATCTGGGTTGAAGAGGAGGAAAGCTAGAGCCGAGGCCACCCAGCGTCTGGGGCTGGCACCCGAGGCCAACATGACGGCATTGAGTTCAGCACCGTGGACAGCGGTGGCCTTGCCCCACACAGCGCTGCAGGCCCAGAGGAGCGAACAGATTTCCCACCTACCTGGGAGACCCAGGACAATGTGGCTCATCTTGAGGCTATTGACAGACTCCTGAAAGATGTCGTGGTGCCCTTGTGCCTCAGAAATAAGGACTCTTCTGGGTACTTAAAAAAGCCCCTTTCCAGGGTCTCCCCAGTTTCTACGGTGGGGCTAGGGTGGGGCTGTAGTTCTCAAGCAGACGCTAGATGACGCACACCACTATAACAGGAGCAGGAGCAAAACGAGGGTGGAGAGAGGTCCCTGGAGACGGATGTGAATCAGGTATACAAGGCAACCAAGACAGGTGGGCATGGGAGGAGTGGCTCTGTATTAGTTATGTTTTGCTGCATAAAAATATTATTCCAGAACAAAGGTCTATTATCTCACAGTTTCTGAGGGATAGGAACCTGGAAGCAGACTGACTAGCTGGTTCTGTCCCAGGGTCTCTCATGAGGTTGCAGTCAGATGACAGCCAGGGCCGGAGGGTGCACTTCCAAGATGGCTCCCTCACATGGTGACGGGCAGGTGGGCTCAGTTCTCTGCCACGTGGACTTCACAGAGCAGTTTACAACACAGCAGCTGACTTCTCTCAAAGTGAATGATGAGGGGGGAAGAGAGAGGGAGGGGCACCATCAAGACATAAGTCCCAGTGTGTTTTAGGCCTAGTATCAGAAATGACATACCCTCACTTTTGCACCTCCACTGGTCATACAGACGGACCTTGTTCAGTGTGGTCATAGGGCTACACCAGCCCCAGGAGGCCATATTGGAAGCTGGCTACCACAGGCTCCGAGAAAAAAATAAATTCAAGATGGCCTGATGCTTTGAATGTACCAAAAAGAGATTTATATTTCCATTGCAGGGTTTGGGAATAAGTAATGGATACACAGAAAATAAACCAAATCCAAAACATGAGGCAATTATCAAGTGCAGGAAAAACAAGAGGTTGTACAAAAAAGGAGATGTAATTACATTACATTACTCAGCTACGAACAGTACGTGCAAAGAAAGAATAACGCAGACATTGAATTCTGATTCAACGAAAATGAGAAGATGGGTGGAAGGAAAGTGTATGAGAGGCTATGTGAGAGGGAACAAACTCTCAACCTCCATGGCAGAAAGTCAATGGATAATTTCTAAATCTAAAAAAACAGAAAAACAAAAAAGAGAAAGGCAGCATTAGCATGTTATTTAGAAGTAAATATGAAAAACCCCCACACTAAAGAAAACTAAAATAACAAAATTTTGCCTCTGAGCAGGGGAAGTCAGGAGAGGAGAGGGGTGAGTGAATGAGGAGCTACTGGGTTTTCGTTACAAGTCTTATAGAACTATTTGACTATTTAAACTATGTACGTTTATAACCTCGATTAAAAATCAAACAAACACCAAAACACCAGTGCAATTTAAGTAACTAAAAGACAAAACTACTCCAGCCTGCTCTCTACTCCCAGCTCTCTATCAGGTCCCTGCAGCCCCAAGGAAGGGCCTAGGGAGCTGTCTCCTCCTCCAGGGCAGGACACCCCGTGTGGTGGAGTCGGGTCTGGATCCTTCCTCCCCTGCCCCACCACGGGCCTCCAGCGGTCTCCCCCAGTATCTTTCTCTCTGAGTCCCTCCAGGTCGGCTTGCCTATCTGTCTTGGGACCGCATCCTTCTTCCATTAGCCCACCTTCCCTGCCCTGTTCCCAGGTCTTCTCCCGGTTGGGTGGAGAGCAACCAGACTGGGGAGGACCCAGCCCTGTCCACAAGCAACAGCTGTGCCCTGGCCCCTCTGGCCTACACTCCCTACCCCGCCTCCAGTGCCGCCCATCGTGGTAGGAAACGGAGAAGTTGCTCCTGCTTCCCAGGGAGGTGAATTGGGGATAGCGGGCCATGCTCCATCATTTCCCTGACACCTCTCCTAATTACCCAGTATGTTATTCATTTGGATGTCAGAGCTGCCGCATGCCTGTGCCTTTAATTAATAATTTGGTAAAACTCTACTCAGGCCTGGCTAGGGCAGTGCAACAGGGACTGCTGGGGCTGGGCCAAACCTGCAGTGGGTGGGCCAGGCCAGTGAGGACCCCCCACCCCCAGTCAATGCAGAGGCCTTGGGCGGGAAGCTTGGCCCTGCTTCCTGTCCCCAGCTGTTCACTCCAGGCCACAGAGCCCCAGGTGAAGCCCCTTTAGGGACCCTTCCAGGAGGAGGCAGGAATGCAGACCCTGAGGGGTGTGTGTGCACCAGTGACTGGGGCCTAAGTGAGGGGATTTGCTCCCCTGGAGCCCAGGCTGGCCCTTGAGCCTTGGAGAGTTGAGACCCCAGGAGCCTAGGAGGGGAGGGGAGGTGTTTTGGTCAAAGGGGCCAAGAAGCCTGGCTCAGACCCAAGCTCAAACAGGCCAATGCCTGTGATCAGAAAATAGGGGGGCAAGGGAGGTATCCTTGGGACAGCTAGGAACATGGCTGGGCCTCCTCCTTGACCTGATCATAAAGGACTCCCAGCCCTGGGTGTCCTCCATTCCTGACTGCTCCAGGTGAGGGGAGCGTGGGCAGACTGGGGTCCTGGAGGCGAGTGTCCTGAGGGGCCAGGGTGTGACCTGCAATGGTCAGGCCAGCCCACCACCTCGTGGGAGCCTCTCAGGCTCAGCCCCTGGGGACCCAGGGAAGGGGCACAGAGGCTGCCAGGCTAACAGAAAAATCTATTTGGATCCAACTTGAATTATTGAGTGTTTCGAGATTTATTCTTGGTTCTGGGGTGGGCTGTGATCTGCGAAGATGGATATCATCTCGGCCCTATTTTTAAGGTTCTGTGAGAAGCCCAGATACCACTGCACTTAGGGCTCCTGTGCAGCCTTCTGCAGGGTAGAGCCTCGGGGGGTGGGGGGTAGAGGTGGGCAGGACATGCCACCCCCAAGCACCCTCCCCATTCCCAATCCCACTGCTTTCCTGCTCTCCCATGAATGACCCCAGCCAGTAGGTCCCCAGGTACCACCTCAGCCCCTTCTAGTTGATTCTGCACTCCCCCAGCCTCCCCAACCCCTCCACATGAACTCTCAGCATGGTCCATCCCTCGAGATGCTCAGGGCTATAGCCACACCTACCACCCTGGGGTGAGCCTGGGGTCCCAGCAAGCTGCTGACATGCTCTACCTCTTCATCTTATCTCTGATACGGCCTTGGTGTAGCCAGTAGACAGGGCCAAGGGGCCAATGGCACTGCCCACTGCTGCAGATTCTCTTCCATCAGGCTGTAGCTGAAACTCGTCCCTTTAAGGTTCAGACGCCCCCACCTCTGCCCACAAGCCTTCCATGCCAGGCTTAACCCCCCCACTCAGCCCACCCAGGGTTAAACAACGTCTCTGCTATCTTCCAACTGGTTCTCCTGGAACCCTACTCCCCCCCTGAGGTCAGGCCCAGGATTTATTGGGGCCATAATTAGTTTCTGATGGGGTGGGATTTACACCCTTTGGGGCTTCTGGGAAGAGAGGGAAACCCTTGAAAGCAGAGGTAGGTTGAGTCTTGACCCTCTGAATCTTGCAGGGGACTCTGCCCTCCCACTCCCCACTCAAGCCAGGGGCACTACCAAGTGGCATCTTGGGGGTGGGGAGAGGGCTCCTTAGAAAAACCACTCACAGCCAGACTAACCCACTAAAGTCAATAAGCACAATGGAGACACTACTACCAACCTTATTGAAATAGAAAGAAAATATCACAAACAATTGTAGGCCAACACATTAGATGATCTGCATGACATGGACAAATTCCTAGAAACACACAAACTACCAACTGATTGAAGAAACAGAAAATCTTCATAGATCTATAACAAAAGAGAGTGAATCAGTAATCAAAACCCCTCCCAACAAAGATAAGCACAGAGCCAGCTGGCTTCACAGGTGATTTTACCAAAGGTTTAACAAGAATCAACACCAATCCTTCTCAGAGGAGGGAACACTTCCTAACTATTCTATGAAGTCAGTACTACCCTCATATCAAAGCCAGACAAAGATATCACAAGAAAAGTACAGACCAGTATACCTTATGAATATAGATGTAAAAATCCTCAACAAAATACTAGCAAATCAAATTCAGCAGCTTAGTAAAAGGATTATACACCATGACTGAGAAGGATTTATTCCATAAATTCAAAAGTGGCTCAAAATATGAAAATCAATATAACACACCACATTAACAGAATGAAGGAAAATGATCATTTCAATAGGTGCAGAAAAAGCATTTGATAAATCCAACACTCTTTCATGATAAAAACACAGAGAAATTAGGAATAGAAGGATCTTCCTCAACCGGATCAAGGGCATCTATGGAAAACCCACAGCTAACATCACACTCTAGTGAAGCTTCCCCCTAAGATCAGGCACCAGGCAAGGACGTCCACTCTCCCTACTTGCATTCAACATTGCACTGGAGGTTCCAGCCACGACAACCAGGCAAGAACAAGATATAAAAGGCATTCAGATTGGAAAGGAAGAAATAAAAGTGAAACTATATTCACATAAGACATGATCTGATATATAAAACCCTTAAAGAACACACACACACACAATTAGAGCTAATAAATGAATACAGCAAAGTTGCCAGATATGATACAAAAATCAATTGTATTTTTATACACTAGCAATGAACAATCCAAAAATAAAATGAACAAAACAATTCCATTTACAATAGCATCAAACAGAATAAAATACTCAGTAATAAATTTTACCAAAGGACGTACAGGGAGGGCGTGTACAATGAAAATTACAAAACATCATTGAAAGAAATTAAAGAAGATCTAAATGAGTGAAAAGACCCTGTGTTCAGTGATTTGAAGACGTAATAGTGTTAAGACAGCAATGCTCAGGACTTCCCTGGTGGCGCAGTGGTTAAGAGTCCGCCTGCCAATGCAGGGGACATGGGTTCGAGCCCTGGTCCGGGAAGATCCCGTATGTTGTGGAGCAAGTAAGCCTGTGCGCCACAACTACTGAGCCTGTGCTCCAGAGCCCATGAGCCACAACTACTGAGCCTGCGTGCCACAACTACTGAAGCCCGTGCGCCTAGAGCCTGTGCTCTGCAACAAGAAAAGCCACGGCAACGAGAAGCCCACACACTGCAACGAAGAGTAGTCCCCGCTCTCTGCAACTAGAGAGAAGCCCGCGCGCAGCAACGAAGACCCAAAGCAGCCAAAAATAAATTTAAAAAATGAATTTATTAAAAAAAATAACTTATTAAAAAAAGACAGCAATGCTCTACAAATTGATCAGTGCAATCACTATCAAAATTCCAACTGCCTTTTTTTGGGGGCAGAAATGGACAAGCTGGTTCTAAAATTTATATGGAATTTCAAGAGACCCAAATATCCATATACAAAAATTACCTCAAAATGCGTCAAAGATCTAAATGTAAGAGCTGAAACTATTAAACTCTTAGAAGAAAACATAGGAGGAAATCTTTGTGACATCAGATTAGGCAATGGTTTCTTCGTTATGACACCAAAAGCACAGGCAACAAGTGAAAAACAGATAAACTGGATTTCATCAGATTTTAAACTTTCATTCAAAGGATGTTATCAAGAAAATGAAAAGACAACACACAAAATGGGAGAACCTATTTGTAAATTATATAACTGAAAGGGGTCTGGTACCCAGGACATATAAAGAACTCGTACAACTCAATGACAGAAAGACAAACAACCCAATTTTAAAAATAGCAAAGAATTTGAGTGGACATTTCTCCCAGGAAGACATACAAATAGCTAATACGCACATGAAAAGGGGCTCAAGATCATTAGTCATTAGGGGAATACAAATCAAAACCACAATGAGATACCATTTCCCATACACTAGCATAGCCAGAATCAAAAAGACAGATAATTACAAGTGTTGGTGAGGATGTGGAGAACTTGGAACCCTGTGTTGCTGGTGGGGTTGTAAAAAGGTGCAGCCACCACGGAAAACAGGAGGAAAATAGTACGGCTATTCCTCAAAGAGTTAAACAGAGAGTCACCAGGAAATTCCACTCCCAAGAGAACTAAAAACGTAAGTTCACACAAAAACTTGTACGTCGATTCGCACAGCAGCATTATTCATCATAGCCCCAAATAATCCAAATATTCATCAGTAGATGAATGGATAAACAAAATGTGGCCTCTCCATACAGCAGAATATTATTTGGCCATAGGAAAAAGTACTGATCCATGTTACAGCACAGGTGAACCTTGAAAACTCATGCTAAGGAGAGACTCCAGACATAAAGGTCACATACTCTGTGTGACTCCATTCCTATGAGGTACCCAGAATCGGCAAGTCCACAGAAACAGGAAGCCCATTAGTGGTTGCCAGGGGCTGGGGCAGGGGGGAGGGGTGGAGGAGAGTGACTGCTAATGGATACGGGATGAAAAGGTTCTGGAACTAGATAGTGGTGTGCCTGCACAAGATTCTGAATATACTAAAAGCCAATTAACAGTACGCTTAAAGATGTTAAAATGGTGACTTGTTACATGACTTTAACCTTGAAACAAACAAAAACCACTCAGGTTTTCAGTTGTCTGTAAACTGATCTCAGGCTCTGTCTGCTTCTCACTGAAGCGGAGGGGATAGGGATGAGGGACCCCACAGCGGTCCATGCCTCAGCCCAGGGGGCCCACTTGACCCCTCTGGTCAGTGAGGAAGCAGTGGCTTTAAGCAGAGCCCCAGTCCCACCCCAGTAGGAGGTCTCGGCCATCTCTGTGCCTGTCTTAGAGATGGGTCCCCAGGGGATGCTGCTGCAGACATCACCCTGAGCCTCCCGGCACCATGGGAAGCTCTCCTGTTGGCATGTGCGTGGGGCAGGCATTGAAGGGGAAGGTGCCACTGGGGCCGAGGAGTCACGGTCCTTCCTGCCCAGCCCTTGCGGGACCTGCATTCTGGCGGCTTGGGGTGGTGGAAGGAGCTCAGTAGGAAATGAGGACCTTTACTTCCTGTTTCTCCCTTCCCATTGGTGCAGTTAGCACAGCCTTGCAGACTGAGGACCATCAACCTTGGCCCCTGTGGGCCCCACTTCTCCAAACCTTCTCACTTTCTTTGCAAGGACTGACTGCGTGCCAGGTTCTGTGCCACGGCCACTCCACACAGGGCTGCAGCTGTCCGGGGAGACAGCACAGGTATGATCCCCATTACAGGCTCGAAGCTTTGCCCAAGGCCAGTCAGTACAAAGCCGTCAGGCCCAGCCAGCTCTGCGTGGCTTCCATCCTGCGCTCCGAAGTCCCCCCCACCCCCTGGTCCTGATGAACTCTGGGCAGGGAGAGACCTGGAAGAAGAAGTTAGGAGGGCAGTGGTTGTGGAGCACCAGGCAGGGCCTGCGTGGGTGGTAGGCTGGGACTGAGTCTCCTGAGGGCCACCCTGGCACAGAGTCCTGGGCACCAGGCTCGGGGCACATCTGGGGTGGCTCAGCACCCTTGTACTCAGCAGGGGTGTGAATGAGGCAGCAGCTGCCTGGGACCCCAGGCAAGTGCCACTGTCTCCCTTGTCCTTGGGCAGCCCCCAGGACTATGGCTGCACTTAATCCAGCTGTGGCCCCCCGGTGGAACCCTGCCCAGGCCTGTTTGTGCCCAGTGACCATCAGGGATTTTAGGGAGATGGTTTCACCATGGCCCTGTGCTCCTGCACACCTCAGACGGGACTCCACGCTGTCCCTGCCTCTGACCACTAACGACTCAGCGTGGCGCCCAGCTGGTGCTGGACGCCCCCCATCCTTCATTAACTGGGAACTGACTGTGTCACCGCCGGCAGGGACTCCACGTGGACCCTCACACTCAATCCCCCAACTGGACTAAGCAGGTGCTTGTATCCCCGCAAGAAAACAGGTTCCGAGAGGGAGGACCGGTCCCTCTCGGAGCTCCATCAGATGTCACATTCCACCTCCTATCCCAGGACACAGACCCGTGCCTCAGTCCAGAGGCAGGGAGAGTTGGGGCACTGCCGGCACAGGGGAGCCAAAAGCCGCAGGTACTGAGGTGCAGGTTCTAAACAGGCACAGCATCCCAGAGCCTGGGGTGAGTGGGCAGAAGGCCCAGGGCCTGCTAGGGAGGGTGGGGTGAGCTGGGGTTCCCTGTGTACCACCGGCTGTGAAGAGCAGGTGTTTTTCTCAGTCTCAGGATTGGGTGGACAGTAGAAGCTGAGGTGAGAAAAAAGATGTGCAGCGAGGACATCTGGGGAGGACCACAGATCAGAACCTGGGATAGGCCTTCCTGCCTGAAGGAGTTCCCCTGAAGGTACCTGTGGAACATGCTGGAAGCTGCTGAGCCCAGTGGGCCATCCGGTGGAGCCCATAAGCATGTGGGTGGCACCCAGCAGCCCACCTGGCCCGTGTAGGCCCTCTGTACCCCGAAGCCCCCTGCCCTGGAATGGCCCTGCTTCCTACTGCAATGTCCTGACTAGGGGCTACTACCACCATGTGGGGCAGCCCCTGGCCCCGCCTTACAAAGGGTTTTGGAAGCACAGGTTAAGTGGGAGGGGAAGGGGGACAGCTGAACCCAAATAGCTGGCTGCCTTGCTTACTTGTCCCCTTTGCTTCTTCCATGAGCCCGGGCCCTGGAAGAGAGCTCCCTTCTCACTCTGAATGAAAGGAGAGACACCAGAGCGGGGCGTGGAAGGAGCGCTGGGACCCGGGGCCTCCCTGGGCTTCCATCCCAGGCTGTCAAACCATGACAGGCAGTTCCTTCTTGAGAGGCAGGATAAACGGCAAGAAAGGCTTGCCTCCGAGGATTCTTCACACCCCTCAGCAAAGATTCCAGAGTCCTTAGGGAACCTAGGGGTGAGCTGGGAGGAGGTGGAGGACTAGGGCTGCTTGGGAGGCACCCAGGGGCTGTGGGTGGGGCCGTGCGCCTCCCTGGGACTAGCTCACACCAA
Source organism: Grampus griseus (assembly GCF_964374135.1). Taxonomy (NCBI): domain Eukaryota; kingdom Metazoa; phylum Chordata; class Mammalia; order Artiodactyla; family Delphinidae; genus Grampus; species Grampus griseus. The sequence goes on along the minus strand of NC_139014.1, from coordinate 10,838,711 downwards.
GAGGAGTGGCCAGGCAGGGTGCCAGAGTCAGGGCTGCCCTCCCACAGCAGAGACGCGTTTTGAGGCTGGGCCTCTGGGTGAAGAGGCTGGCGGGGGGGAGTGCGCCGGGTTGACAGGAACAGGGGAGAGCTATTGGCACTTGAACACAGTGGGCTGCCCGCCCTCGGGGCCCGTGGCCAGGATAGCAGATCCCAACACCCATCTCCTCGGGTACGGGTGCCAGCCCTCTGTCTGGCACCCCACCCCTGCAGCCCAGACTGCCCCTGTATGTCCCCCAACCCTCAGCCTTTTCCAGGCTCAGACACTGCTCTTCTCCCCTCCTCCTGGCCCTGCACGTCCCAGCAGCAGGCAGTCTGGAGACCGGCTGGGCAGCCAGGGGCCAAGCCTGACAGCAGCCACCCCAGTCTGGACCCTCCCCGGCCAGGGCAGAAGTGGCTCAGTGTAGCTGGTCGGCAGGGAGGGACGTGCTGGTTTATAAACAAACACAAAGTGAAAGCGGCACATGTACTCAGAGGAGCAGATGGGCAAGGAGAAGGTGTGCATGTATGTGCAGTCTGGCAGCTGTAAGCCCACCTGGGCGCTTTCAGAACAAAACAAAAAAACACCAGAAAATCCCCTATGAACTCTGAATCCCTTCCTTTGCTCCTAAGAAATTAACGTCATGTGCTCTCTGGGCCTGGCACTCTGCCATGTGAGCTCTGTCTTCCACTGAGCTCTCTCCAGGCCCCTGTGCCTCATGACCGTGGAATGGAAAGGTGGCCACCCCAGTCCATCCGAGCAGGGCTGTGCCTTCTGCGTCCCCATGTCCTCGGGCCAGGGTGCCCCACCTGCTGTGGGGGCCGCTCCCCCAGTCCCTACAGACGAGCTGGAGCAGGGCCACAGGCGGCCCAAGAGTCTTCCTGGCATCCAGCTCGGTGCCAGCCCCAGCCCTTGCCCTACTGCCCCTGGGCACCTGGGCCCAGGGCTTTCCGGTGTGTCCTGGGGTTTTGGCTGTGGGCTTTGAGGGGCCCGTCCTTACCTGCGGGCTCTTCTGAGGCTCCCTGAGGGCACGCCTTTGGCCTCTGTGCCTTCTTGCTCCTGGTAATGACATCAAGAAAGGACAGCATCAAACGTCAGAGCCCCCCTCGATCCCCAGGTGGTCCCTGGAAGCTGTGTCAACCTGGATCCTCAGGGGTGCGAGAGCCCAGGCCAGAGGGGGCAAGGCAGATCCCGACGGCCAGCCCCCACCGTTGGGAGAGTTCAGGGGTCCCAGCCACACCTTCCCACAGTTCTCAAAGCAGCTTAGCCAGGCCCAGGCCAGCACGGGCTTGGAGGAGAAGGGAGCACAAAGGAAACGCCGTGCTTGTAAGGACTCCTGGTGGGAGAGGATGGGCCTGATGTCCAAGCTGCCAATGGAAACCCTGCTATCTCAGTCTCTTCATCGGCAAAGTGATCACAGTGCCTGTCTCATGGTAAGTGCCGTTAGGATTAAGTAACCAGCCACTGCTGGCTGTGACTGTACCACAACATAGTGGGATGAGAATCACTGTGCACACCACACAGGTGAGGAAACAGGCTTTGAGAGCGTAAACGACACAGCAGGTGCAGAGCCAGGACATGAACCGGGACCACCTGACTCCCTCACCCTTTCTGTGGAGACCACGACATAAATGGACCAAGGTAAGCAGGGAGCGCCCTGGTGGGAGGTGAGCTTTGGGCTTTGGGGGTTGCTGGTCAGTTCCCACTGAACATGGAGTCCACACTGGCCCCCAGCATTCTGCTGGCTCTTCTCCTGTCCCCTCAGGAACCCTGCGCCCCCTGCCTGGCCCTGCCTGTCTGGCCTGAGCCACAGCGCCACCGCCGAGAGGCCCAGCCACCAGAAGTGGCCCCACGGGGGCATGACCCAGCCACCCCAGCACTCACGTTTCTGGCCGCAAGGCAGGGGCCCCTTGGACTCCCAGGGTCCTGCGGATGTAGTCTCGGGAGCGGATGTCAGCCTGAAGAAAGGGATGGCTCGAGTGAGAGGGGTGGCTGGGGTCCCAAGCTGGCCTCTGGATCAGTCCCCACCCAATAGGGTGGCCCCTCCTGGAAAAGCCCACGGAGGCCCAGCCTGAGGGAAAAGGAGCAGCGGCCCCATCATGCGTGGGTGCCAGGAGGTCAGGCCCTCTGGTTGGGGTGCTTGACAGCATGTCCCCGAAGGGCCTGAGGAAATGGGCTGGGTGCCTCGCTCCTATTTCAGTTGGCTTTCAGTGGGTTTATAGCTTGTACTTCCCTGTAGGTTTTGCTTGAGCCAACAGTTTCTCTGCTAAAGCCCTCTTCTCTGAAGGCTGTCCTCAGCCCAGCTTGTCTGTCCTCACTTTTGGTTCATCTGACTCCCTGGCTAGTGTCAGCTGCAACCTCTGTCCCTGGAGAAGTGTATGGAAAGTTCTTCAGAGTCACCAGAATGAAAGGGGGCTTCTGGGCCACAGGCTGGGATCAGGGCACATCCTGGGGAGAGGGGAACAGGCCTGAGTGGGGCCCCCAGGACCTTGCGGCACAGGCTCTCCCCGTTCCAGGGGGCCTGGCCTCAGGGAGGCCCCTGATCCCGGCTCAGATGGCTCAGCCCCGCTTTGGGCTGTGTGACTACAGGACACAACAGCTAATCCCCCCGACTGTTTCTACTTAAGAGTGAATGGGCAAGTGGGCAGGGTGGGCGGCAGGGTGCTCCGGGAGAAAGGCCCCGGAGACGCGAGGCAGCAGCTCCCGCCTTCCCCTGCAGCAACCGGTCCCGGCCTGGCCCGGGAGCTGGGGGCAGCGGGCCTGTGACCAACGGAGCAGGCCCTAAGCCGTTCTCTCAGCTTCTCCTCAGAGCTTACAGAAGTAGTCAGGAGGGCAAAGTGTACACAGGTGAGTGGGCCAAGGAAGAAGATGGACCAAGAGATAACCAGTGCCACTGGACAGGGCCACACCCCGTTCCTGGAAACGATAGGGTTGGTAGGCTCCTGGGTGCAGACGTCTGGCTTTTCTCTAGGGCAGACACACGGTCCTTGCCCACCTTTGAGGGGTTCACGGCACTTTACAGGGCATCCCCCCACCTGCAAGGACACAGCTATCATCCACTCTGGGGCAAGGCGAGACACAGAAGGGACAGAGACCTGCCCACCATACCAGCTCAGCAGAGTCCCTGGCTCTGAGGGCCTGCGGAGAAATCTCGGGTCGTCACCCCACCCACCACAAGGTCGCACAGGTGGATGGGAATGGGGGAGGAAAGGCTTCCTGGGGCCAGGACACGTCACAGGCTTTTGCACCTACAAACCCTGTACGGGGAGGGAAGGAGGCTGAGGCTGGTGGACACTTAGAAAATCCACCCTGGAAGCCACCCTAGAGGCCTTGACTCTTCGCAGCCCAGAGAGTTGCTGGCAGGGGCGGAGAGCCACAGCCGCGTGCGTGCCGCTGCTGCCACCTGGAGGCTGCCCTGCACACCAGCAGCCGGGGGGGGGGTCCCAAACCCTGAGGTGGTGGCTACGGGGGCTCTTGGGGTGGTCGAGGCAGAGCCAGGACCCTCAGGTTTGCGGTGTCACCAGGTGGTGCTGAGTTGAGAGTACCGAGCGGGCCTGTGGCACCTAGGCCAGGTTGCCTCTAGTTGACGCAGCACAGGCCTCAGGGACACACGGAGCAGCAGGCGACATACAGTCCCTGCTGGGAAGGCAAATCTGATGGTGTCCCCTCCCAACTCACATCCAAGGCCCTGTGGTAAATTTGAAGTTCTGGCCCCTGCAATGCACACAGGCTTCCGCCCGCTCACCCTCGCCAGGGCTCCAGCCACAAGTTCCTCTGAGTTTCTGGCATCAAACTCCTTCCTGCCCAGGGGCCTTTGCAAATGCTGGTCCTCAGGCCTGGACTGCCCTTCCCCCTCTTCCAGCAGGCCTCTCCCTGAGGACAGCTTCTCACAGATCCTTGCCTCATGGGCTTCCCTGGGACATGCACCTGCTCTGCACCTTGTCATGGCCAAGACCACCAAGGCGGCCCAAGGGCTTCCTGCATGAGGTTAGCTGAGCCAACTCGTTCACCAGAGTTCTGATCCCCCTGGGCCCCAAGTTAGGTGCTGGGTGCCTGGCGTGGCCACACCCTGGAGTCTCCTGATTTTATCCCTGGCCCAAGTCTTCCTCAGCAGTGCCCAGCAGCCCTGCAGGGGCCCCCCAGCCGAGGACGGCCGCTCCCTCCCAGGTCAGCGGGGCAGCTTGGGCCTTCAGGGGCTGGCAGGCCACTCTGCTATTTGAGCTGACGTCAGCTGATTTTCCCGATGACCCAGGGTGCCAGAGGCTAAAAGGCTGAGTGCAGGGGCACAGCAGACCCCCGGGCTAGGCAGGGCAGGCCTCTGCATCTTCCAGGCCCCTCTCCTCCCCTCCGGAGCCTAGTGTGGCCCAAACTGACTCTCCCACAGGTGCTGTGGACCCTCAGCCCGGGAGTACAGGAAGAGCAGGTGCCATGCGCTAGCCTACCCACCTGGCAGCCCACTCACCTGGCAGCCCACTCACCTGGCAGCCCACTCACCTGGCGCACAGGCTCCGGGATCCGAAACTTGCAGCAGCCATGGGTCAGGCGCACGGCTGCCTCCAGGCTCATCTTGTGGCCCACAGAGACATAGAGGGGCTTGGTGCTGTGGTCGTGGCTCTTCAGGGCCTGTGACAGGGAGGGTGAGGTCAGGGCACTGGGCAAGCTCTGTGGGCTGGAGGACTGACATGTCCTGGGCGGTAGGCAGGAGCTTGGGAGACTGGCAGCACCCTTGGGGCACCTTCCTGATGTTTGTCTTAGGGACAGGGTGGGGCGAATGAGGGCCCAGAGGCCCCCTCAGCACAGTGGGGGAGGGGAAGAAATAAAGATGCAGGGGCAGCCAGAGTGGCAGGAAGATAGGGAGAGGCGGACGGGTTCTGGGGCACACACGTACATGGGTACTGACCCCAGGCCCTCTCTGGCCCTCAGCTGAGGGGTCTGCCTCGGTGGGGCACAGGCCCCTGGCCACTCACCATGCCCAGGACGGTCCCGGAGCCTCCCATCAGAGGAAATGAGTCTCCTCCAGCCTTCAGGAGCCGTACCTGGAAAACAGAAAAAAGACTTGGAAAAACACCCTTCTTGGTGAAAGGCTTGAAGGCAAGCCTGCTCACCTTTAAAACCTGAGCAGCCGCTGGGCGAGGAGATGAAGGGCCCATCGCGAGTGGACCCTGCGTCCAAGCGCGGCCTGCAGCACCATCTCACCTTGACGAGGTACTCTCCTCCCCATTCTGCAGCAGAGAAGAGGCAGCAGCCTGCCCAGGCCCCAGTGCTGCAGGGTGGAGGCACCAGGCTGGTGCACACACAGGGCCACAACCCACTCGAGGCCACTTACTTCCTGCTGCTTTCTCTCCTGCTACAAATTTGAGCACTTCTGATTCAACCTGACAAACTTTTTGGAGTGGTGGTGGTGGGGACTGGCCCATTGGGTGGGTCGGGGCCCCTGTCAACTCAACAAACAGGCACTCCACACAGGCATGGGGGAGCTGGAAGGATGAGACAGATGCAACTGACCTGTTCTCAGAGTTGGCTGTCCAGGTTAGAGAGCCACGTGTGTCACCAGCTCCTGCCAGAGGGGGTCCCAGAGGAGGGAGATGCCCCAGGCAGATGGGGGTGGCACGGCAGGTGGAAAAGTACAGAGTGTTGTACAGGCCCCGAATGCCCGGTCCCCGATACCTGGAGGCTCTACCCCCACGTGGGGTGCCACAGCAGCACGCAGGCAGGGGTGGAGAGGAGGCAAGTGTGCACCCAGAGGCTGGGAGAGGAGCTCTGAGTCTCCCGAGATGACCCACCACCCACAAGGCGCGCAAAGAAAGCTGGTCTTCCTCACTCCAGGTCAGCAATCCAGGCTGGGAGGAGAGCGTCCCAGGTGGAGCTGGTCTGCAGCGGGGCGGACTCTGGCCCCCTCACCTTCTCCTTGTGCAGAGCGTTGTTCTCCAGCCCATCCACCTGCAGGAGTTTCTTGGCCACCCCGATGCAGGGCAGGTCTGTGACAACACCAAGGTGGCAGGCTACCCCAAAGCCTGTAGGGGCAGAGCAAGATGAGGCTGGGGAGGTGAGGCAATGAGCCCAGCAGTTTAGAGACAGTGTGGGGATGGGGGCCACACCAGAGCCTCGCTGAACTTTTCCACGTGAACAGAGGCCTGTCGGTGGGCAAGGACTTGTGGGACAGGGCTCTAAGCCCCACCCTGACCTCGGACGTGGCCCTCTACCCTGACTTCCGGGCTGGCAGGCTGGGTGGAGGACGACTCCCCCTCCCCCCCACCCTGTTCTGACAAGATTAGGAGCCTGATTATAATTAGTGTGCTCACATGCTTCACCTGCTTCTTTCATCCTCCCCTCCCCTTTGTGGCCACCTTCAGGCCTCTGCAACTCTGCCCTTAACTCGCCCAGAACTTTGGGACTCCTGCCAGGGCACAAGGATTGCAGTGACTGGGGGCCAGGCCCAGGGCTGGCCTGCTGGTCCTCCACTAGTGTCCAGGGTGGCTCTGGGCCCACAGGCTCCCAGGGCAGGGGCTAAAATCACAATGCCACCCCTTCCTGACTCCCTCTGCCGCCCAACCCCCAGGTTTGTATCTGAGGGTAAGACAGCCCCTCCCCCTTGGTGGTTCTCCCCGGGACAAGGTTCTAGCACCCAGGTGGGTGTGGGTTTCCCTGTGTCAGTGGGGAACAAGCACACCTGTCTGTTCCTGTTCCGTTTCAGGCAAGGGTCTGTTTAGGACACAGGGCAGGCCGCCAGTGGGACAGGCTAGCTGGGCTCAGGGCCTGAGACTTCTGGAAGCGTCAGGGCCAAACTGGATGTTGGTACCTGAGCTGAGCCAGCAGAGGTGGTGGAGGCAGGCAGGAAAGGGGCAGGGGTGAAGAGAAGTAGGGGCTCCTTACTAGGGGGCCTTGACAAGGGAAGCAAGGCCAGAAGGAGCTGCAAGGCCAGGCTGGTGGCAGAGGGCCTGGGGCCTGGTGTAGGCGGACTGCACCCCTCCTGGTCCCTCTCTTACAGCCCTCTCAGGGAGTCTTGGGAGCAGATTACCTCGGTGGTGGAGCACCCCATTTCCATCCACAAAAAGGACCTGGAAGAGCCACAGGGGAAAGTCACGGTCAGCTGAAGTGACCCCCGCCCATCAGGTTGGGGCATCCCAGAGCAAGACGAGGGCCCCAGCTCTTTAGGTCTGATCCCTCTTGAGGCAAAAGCACTTCTCCAGGAAGCTCGTGGATATCTCCCTGCAATGGGGCGGGGCCTGTGGAGGGCCTTTCCTCCAACCCAGTGAGATACCTGCCTGGGGCATGAGGCGGGGCTCCTTCTCCCGCAGCTGCTGCACCGCGTCCACCAGGAAGGGCACCTCTCGGAAGGCCAGGAAGCCTGACACGTAGGGGGCTGTCAGGCTCACCATGCGACAGTCCTCATACATCACCTGCCACCAGGCACCCAGGTCACTAGGCACGCGCGGCCCTGGCCACCTCCCCCGCACCCTCGCATGCCCTTGGCCCTTATCTGACAATCCCTGTCACTCCGTCTCCCAGGCCCACCCCCAAGTCGCCCCCTTCCCTGCCTCACTAACTGGAGACAGGTGATCCACCCTGCAGATGGGCAGTGGGGATTCAAATGCTGCCATTTCAAAGGTACTGGCCACACCTGGTCTGTAACAGGCCCTCCTCAGGCTGCCTCCTTTGTAAATCAGACCTGCTGCCTCCCCACCCCACCCTGCTGCCAGGCTTTTTGGAGGCTCACAGAAGACAAAGCACAAGAAGCACCTGTGAATAGACACCATAGTGCCATATTAGAAGGGGCCTCCGGGAAGAAAAGGCCAAGTCTTCACAGAGGCTACAATAGCAAGAAGGGCAACTCTGGCTTTAAGAAAAGAGATTACAAATATTTCGGAAAAAGGACAGGCACGATCTCAGAGTGAGGCAGTTTGGAAGAGAACTGGGTCCCAAGGGATGGGAGAGTCCAAAAAGAAAAATTCTGAGGCTGCAAATAACCCCAGAGAGAGAAGAGGGGATACCCCTGGGGATGTTGTGCTAAAAGGCCTGGCTCACGCTGGGAGAAGTAGGGGCCAGGAGTCTGAGGCAGACCTGCTGGGGACCACCCAGAATTTTCACACGCTCTGGCAGACTCTTCTTCAAACTGAAAAGTCCTAACACAGCATGGAAGAGGAGGCCCTGTTGGTACTTGATTAGCATGTAACGACCCGCTCAGAGCACAGGACGGCAGCCCTAAGCCCCTTAAGCATTGAGTTTTCATTACAGCCAGACCACCGGAGGTGAGAACGTTTCCCACTAAGCACACATTCTCCAGAACCTTCAGATGTCCTGGATTGTTACTGACCATCCCACCCCCCCACCAATCTCTTGGTGATAGCTTTCAAAATCATACTTCCACCTCTCCCTTGAAGCCAGGTCATAATGACATGTCCCTAAATGAAAGAATTACTCTAATAGCATGGAGGAAGGGGCTCGTCCTTCCAACATTTTTATCAGTGACTCACAGGAAACTCATCAAACTGCCAATGACCTAGAGTGGGCAGGGTCCAACCGGATGACAGACCAGAGAATTCGATTCACAGTGAACCCGGCAGGCTGGAGTGCTGAACCCCATGCAACAGGATGACTCTTCACGGGGACATGTGTGAAGTGTGGTCTGAGTTCCCACAGGATGATGGTGGCTGCTTACGTTTGAATCCCTCTGCACAAGCTCCAGGAACCAGAGATCCACAGGAGAGGAGATGAACCCCCTCTACCCCATGCCCACAGCATAACTGGGAGACAAGCCAATTACAAGCAACGGTGTGCATCTACGGGCGGAAATAAACAGCCCAGACTCACAGAGCCAGCTCTGGGCCCCTCGCCAGAAAGGCAGGTGGGGAAGGGACAAGGGCAGGGGGTGTGGTGGGGCATAGTGGTAGGGAGCCTGATGGAATGAGACCTGGGGGGCAGCCCCAGCCTTATCAGGAAGATGCTGCTCTGGGGAGACACAGGTGAGCCCTGGGGGCTTGTGGAGAAGAGAGCGAGGCCAGAAGTGTAAGGTCCTTTGGAAACGAGAGTATCAAAGAATCAGAAGAGACACTGGCCGTCTTTGCTTCTGAAAAGGATGCCATTTATTGGCACGACGATACTTCACCGTCCCTCATGATTTAAGAAACCCACTGAGGCACCCAAACCCCTGGCCCTTGAGTTTCCTGTTTAAATAAATTTTTTTTTTTTTTAAGGCCACACCGTGTGGCATGCAGGATCTTCCCTGCAGTGGAAGTGCAGAGTCTTAGCCACTGGAACACCAGGGAAGTACCTAAGTACAACTTAGAGTGAACAGAGAACTCAGAAGGCAATGATCAAACCTTGTGAGTTGATGAAATACTGCCCCCAACCAGTTGTGCAGCAGAGGTAAGTTAACTAAACGCCAGACAGAGAGCACAACCTGGCAGAAATAAAAACAGAAACACAAAAAAACCTGACAAGACAGAAAACCCAGCATATGCATGACTGAAAAAGAGAAACAAAACTATGGAGCTGAAATAATAAATATAACTAATACTTAAAACCACAAACTAAGAAACGTTCCAAAAATAAAAGAAGATCTGACCCCACATATTGAAAGACCCAAGTGGGAACTTGGGGAAACTGACATGGAAGTCAACTCAAGATGTATCTTAGTGAAGATCCACCAGAAGGCAGGCAGCAGAAGCAAGAAGAACTACAATCCTCCAGCCTGTGGAATGAAAAACTGCATTCATAGAAAGACAGACAAAATGAAAAGGCAGAAGACAATGTACCAGATGAAGGAACAATATAAAACCCCAGAAAAACAACTAAATGAAGTAGAGATAGGCAACCTTCCAGAAAAAGAATTCATAATAATGATAGTGAAGATGATCCAGGACCTCGGAAAAAGAATGGAGGCAAAGATGGAGAAGATGCAAGGAATGTTTAACAAAGACCTAGAAGAATTAAAGAACAAACATCTAGAAGAATTAAAGAACAAACAAACAGAGATGAACAATACAATAACTGAAATGAAAAATACACTAGAAGGAATTCATAGTAGAATAACTGAGGCAGAAGAACGGATAAGTGACCTGGAAGACAGAATGGTGGAATTCACTGCCATGGAACAGAATAAAGAAAATAGAATGCAAAGAAATGAAGACAGCCTGAGAAACCTCTGGGAAAACATTAAACACACCAACATTCACATTATAGGGGTCCCAGAAGGAGAAGAGAGAAAGGACCCGAGAAAATATTTGAAGAGATTATAGTTGAAAACTTCCCTAACTTGGGAAAGGAAATAGCCACCCAAGTCCAGGAAATGCAGAGTCCCAGGCAGGATAAACCCAAAGAGAAACACACTGAGACACACAGTCATCAAACTGACAAAAATTAAAGACAAAGAAAAATTACTGAAAGCAACAAGGGAAAAATGACAAATAACATACAAGGGAACTCCCATAAGGTTAACAGCTGGTTTCTCAGCAGAAACTCTTCAAGCCAGAAGGGAGTGGCAAGATATATTTAAAGTGATGAAAAGGAAGAAGCTACAACTAAGATTACTCTACCTGGCAAGGATTTCATTCAGATTTGACAGAGAAATCAAAAGCTTTACAGACAAGCAAAAGCTAAGAGAATTCAGCACCACCAAACCAGCTCTACAACAAATGCTAAAAGGAACTTCTCTAAGTGGGAAACAAAAGAGAAGAAAAGGACCTACAAAAACAAACCAGTAACAATTAAGAAAATGGTAATAGGAACATACTTATTGATAATTACCTTAAATGTGAATGGATTAAATGCTCCAACCAAAAGACACAGGCTCGCTGAATGGATACCAAAACAAGACCCATATATATGCTGGCTACAAGAGACCCACTTCAGACCTAGAGACACATACAGACTGAAAGTAAGGGGATGGAAAAAGATATTCCGTGCAAATGGAAACCAAAAGAAAGCTGGAGTAGCAATACTCATATCAGATAAAATAGACTTTAAAATAAAGAACGTTACAAGAGACAAGGAAGGACACTATATAATGATCAAGGGATCAATCCAAGAAGAAAACATAACAATTATAAATATGTATGCACCCAACATAGGAGCACCACAATACATAAGGCAAATGCTAACAGCTATAAAAGAGGAAATCGACAATAACACAGTAACAGTGGGGGACTTTAACACCTCACTTACATCAATGGACTGATCATCCAGACAGAAAATTAAAAAGGAAACACAAGCTTTAAATGACACAACAGACCAGATAGATTTAATTGATATTTATAGGACATTCCATCTGAAAACAGCAGATTACACTTTCTTCTCAAGTACACATGGGACATTCTCCAGGATAGATCATATCTTGGGTCACAAATCAAGCCTCAGTAAATTTAAGAAAATTGAAATCATATCAAGCATCTTTTCCAACCACAACACTTTGAGATTAGAAATCAATTACAGGGAAAGAAACGTAAAAACCACAAACACATGGAGGCTAAACAATATGTTACTAAATAAACAAGAGATCACTGAAGAAATCAAAGAGGAAATCAAAAAAATACCTCGAGACAAATGACAATGAAAACACGATTCAAAACCTATGGGATGCAGCAAAAGCAGTTCTAAGAGGGAAGTTTATAGCAATACAATCCTACTTCAAGAAACAAGAAAAATCTCAATAAACAATCTAACCTTACACCTAAAGGAACTAGAGAAAGAAGAACAAACAAAACCCCAAGTTAGTAGAAAGAAAGAAATCATAAAGATCAGAGCAGAAATAAATGAAATAGAAAGAAAACAATAGCAAAGATCAATAAAACTAAAAGCTGGTTTTTGAGAAGATAAACAAAATTGATAAACCTTTAGCCAGACTCATCAAGAAAAAGAGGGAAAGGACTCAAATCAATAAAATTAGAAATGAAAAAGGAGAAGCTACAATGGACACCACAGAAATACAAAGCATCATAAGAGACTACTACAAACAACTCTACGCCAATAAAATGGACAACCTGGAAGAAATGGACAAATTCTTGGAAAGGTGTAACCTTCCAAGACTGAACCAGGAAGAAATAGAAAATATAAACAGACCAATCACAAGTAATGAAATTGAAACTGTGATTAAAAATATCCCAACAAACAAAAGTCCAGGACCAGATGGCTTCACAGGTGAATTCTACCAAACATTTAGAGAAGAGCTAACACCCATCCTTCTCAAACTCTTCCAAAATATTGCAGAGGAAGGAACACTCCCAAATTAATTCTACGAGGCCACCATCACCCTGATACCAAAACCAGACAAAGATACTACAAAAAAAAGAAAATTACAGACCAATATCACTGATGAATATAGATGCAAAAATCCTCAACAAAATACTAGGAAACAGAATCCAAAACACATTAAAAGGATCGTTCACCATGATCAAGTGGGATTTATCCCAGGGATGCAAGGATTCTTCAATATATGCAAATCAATCAATGTGATACACCATACTAACAAACTGAAGAATTAAAAACCGTATGATTGGACTTCCCTGGTGGCACAGTGGATAAAGAATCTGCCTGCCAATGCAGGGGACACGGGTTCGATCCCTGGTCCGGGAAGATGCCACGTGCCATGGAGCAACTAAGCCCATGTGCCACAACTACTGAGCCCGCATGCTGCAACTAAGGAGCCCGCGTGCCGCAACTAAGGAGGCCATGTGCTGCAACTAAGGAGCCCACCTGCCACAACTATGAGCCAGTGCAACCAAATAAATAAATAAATATTAAAACACCACCACCACCACCATATGATCATCTCAATAGGTGCAGAAAAAGCTTTTGACAAAGTTCAACACCCATTTATGATAAAAACTCTCCAGAAGGTGGGCATAGAGGAAACCTACCTCAACATAATAAAGGCCATATACAAGAAACCCACAGCAAACATCATTCCCAATGGTGAAAAACAAAGCATTTCCTCTAAGATCAGGAACAAGACAAGGATGTCCACTCTCACCACTATTATTCAACATAGTTTTGGAAGTCTAGCCACAGCAATCAGAGAAGAAAAAGAAATTACAGGGATACAAATAGGAAAAGAAGAAGTAAAACTGTCACTGTTTGCAGATAGATGACATGATACTATACATAGGTAAATCTGAAGATGCCACCAGAAAACTACTAGAGATAATCAATGAATTTGGTAAAGCTGCAAGATACAAAATTAATGCACAGTAATCTCTTGCATTCCTATACACTAACAACAAAAGATCAGAAAGAGAAATTAAGGAAAATTAAGAAATTAAGGGGAGGCGGGGCTGGTGGTGGTGGTGGGATGAATTGGGAGATTGGGATTGACATATATACACTAATATGTACAAAATAGATAACGAATAAGAACCTGCTGTATAAAAAATAAATAAATAAAATTTTTAAAAATGTATCTTAGTGGAAAAAAAAGTAAACAGCAATATACTGGACCCCCCCCCCTCAAAAAAAATCTCCACAGTAATCATAATCTACTATCAACAGCAACTATAACATAACACATGTCAAAGTTTTACAGATCAGAGAAAAATACAAAACCAGCTTTCAGAGACATGTGGGGACAACTGGGGAAATGTGTTATGGAATGGGATTCAGGTGGTGATGGAATAATGTATGTATATTTTAAGGTATGATAATGACGCTGCCATTATGTAGGAAAATATTCTAGGACAGGTTTGCTGAGCTGTCACAACCTCTAGGAGGCACTCTTGAATCTCAGTGCGCACACACACAAAGACTACAAAATCAGCTGAATCTTAAGCAGAGGGTATACGGGTGTTCAATGTATTACTCTTTCAACTTTTCAGTATGTGCACACATTTTCAAGTTAAAAATCTGGGAGAAGGGATGAAATGAGAGAGTAGCACTGACATATATACATTACCAAATGTAAACTAGATAGCTAGTGGGAAGCAGCAGCATCGTACAGGGAGATCAGCTTGGTGCTTTGTGACCACCTAGAGCGGTGGGATAGGGAGAGTGGGAGGGAGGGAAACGCAAGAGGGAGGGGATATGGGGATATGTGCATACATATAGCAGATTCAGTTTGTTATACAGCAGAAACTAACACAACATTATAAGGCACTTATACTCCAATAAATGTTAAAAAAAATTCTGGGAGAAGGAAAAATCAGTTGTATAATTAGCGTGTGGGCATGATCTAGTCAGTAGTCTCTGTGAAGATATGCAAGTTTCAACCTAAGCTGGCGTTGTGCATTAGGCCCACCAAACGTTTGAACCAAAAGGCTGAACTGCACTTGAGGTACTCGATTCAGTTCTGGGTGCTGGATGTAAAAATGGGCCCTACTCACTGAGGGCAGGCTGGAGGACAAGCAGCAAGTGAAGGAGCTGGAATCACCTCAGTGAAACTCAGGAGAACACAGGACTGTCTTCAAATAGGAGGGTAGGAAAGGTTTGTCCTGTGCTCTGCACCTTAAGGCAGAAGTCACAAACAACTAAATTTCAGCTCCATGTGGAAAAGAACACACGAACCAGGCTTCCAACTATGGAACGGGCTCTGGTGTGAGGCCACGATTTGTCAGGGATGGTGAGGAAAGGATTCCTGGCTGTGCGAAAGGAGACCAGTGATTCACAGCCTGGCTTTGCTTTGGAATCACAGGAAGGATTGTTTAAAAAGGTAAATATCAGTAAAGGGAGTGGGGCCCTGGAATCTTTTTTTTTTTTAACAACTTTATTGAGATATAATTGACTACCATAAAATTACCTTAAGAGTATAATTCAACGCTTTCTGGTATTTACAGAGTTGTGCAACCATTATCATAATCCAATTTTAGAACATTTTCACCACCCCCAGGTAATTCTTATACCCATTAGCAGTCACCCTCCATCCCAATCCCTAGCCCTTGGCAACCACAAATCTACTTTGTGTCTCTATGAATTTGCCTATGGAATCCATATTTCTAAATGCACTTCCAGGCGACTCTCATTGCATAGATCCATGGTTGGGCATTTGGGAGTCATTGGACCAGACTATTCCAAGATCATTCCCTAGTCTAAGCTTCCATAGCACAGGATGACAAGTGCTGACTACATCCAAGTAGCAAGCACTCTGCTCAGTGCTGGGGCTCCAAAAGAAATACAGTATAACCCTGCCCTTCAGAACCTACAGATGGTGGGAAAACCAGAATATACCAATAACTTTTCTTTGAGGTAAGGGGAACTATTCAAAACTATTATTGCAATGAGGGGAGGAAGACTACTGCAAAAGGAGAGTGCTCCGTTAACAGGCTGTAAGATCTGCGAGTACCTCCTAAACTGATAACTTTAATACAGTGTGAGAAGCACTGTAATAGCACATGCATAAGAAACAGGCCTAGGACAGAGACAAGGGGGTGGTTAATTCTGCAGGTACGGAAAGGTATAGAGCAATGGGAACAAGTGAACTGGGTCTTGAGAAGCGAGAAGTCGTCCTCAGAATTAACAGTGGCTTAGCATTTAATTTTTGAGGGCTTACCACACGCCCATTATGCTAATTGCTTTCCATACATGATCTCAATTATTCCTCACCAAACTCTGAGTCAGGTATCAATATATTTCTGCTGAATTTTGACTAAAGGATCTTCCAAGTAAAGCACAAAGACGCTGAGGCAGGAAGGTAGTAGCTTTGGGATCAGGCAGAGGAGCAGGGAGGGAGAAATGCTGAAGCTGCAGAGCAGAGGTTTCCTCGTCAAGCTCTTCTTTAGCCAAGGCTTCCTGAGCTGTTGACTCCAAAGGAATCGTGGGCACGCTGTTCATTCATTCACGTATCTATTCGATCGTCTTCTATGTGTCAGGCATTGAACTAGGTGCAGAGGCTACAACCGGTGGGCAAGACAGCATGGTTCCTACCATTGTGGAGTTTACATTCTGGTAGGGGAGACACACAGGCCAATTCCATCCCAGTGTGATAAAGAGGAATGAGAGGGTGCTGAGAGCAACTCCTGGTCTTGCAGGACGAAGGGGGGCTTACTGGAGGACCTAAGAGATGAGGAGCAGTTAGCCAGGAAAAACATTCCAGGAGAGGAAACTTCACTGCTAAGATCAGGCAGGCAGATACAGCAAGGCGTGTTTGAGGAAGCCAAAGGCCTCTGGAGTGGGGAGTGGGTGAGGAGCGGGTGGTAGCCAGAGGTGAGCCTACAGAGAGTTACGTTAAGCAGGGGTCAGATCACGAACGGCCTTTATGCCTTGTCCGTGAGTGTCACTTTTATTTACCATGAGATCACAGGATAGGCACTTAAGTGTCTTAAGTGGACTAGGTGGTGACCTGCTCACATTTGGTTTTTAGAAAAATTGCTCTGATGGCAGCATGGAGAAGGGACCCAGGAAAGATTCTGCCTGTCACCTACAGGAGAGGTGACGGTGGCACAGCCAGGGAAGGGACAGCAGCGATGCAGACAAGTGGATAGATAAGACTCCAGTGATTTTAGGGGGGAGAAAAAATGGAGTTCGTGTGTGACCTGCTGTGAGGGGTCTGGGAAGACAGAGATTTCCAGCTTGGGCAACTTGAGGGTGTGTTGCTGTGGGCCCCTGACATGGGGAGCCCAAGATAACGGCCACACTTGGAGATCATGAGTTTATTTGGATGTAAGTCACAGAATGACTTCAGTTTTTGTCCCCTATCCTCTTCTTTTCAAAGGCTTCCCAATTCATTAATGAACTCCCACGAAAGGAGAAGCGGGGTTCTACCCTAACACTGTTCCCTGTCCAGAGCCCCACCTCTCTCACTAATGCACCCCGGGGCCCAGCGTAGCGGCCCCTAGCCAGCGTCCCCCCGGGGTTACCTCGAGCTCAGGGTAGCTGAGCACCACCAGGGAGGCGCAGGCGCTGACACTGTCGCCCTTCACAAAGGACACATCCACGCCCCCGACCCTCTGCAGACCCGAAAAAGCGGGGTCCCGTTGCCACGCCTCCGTGTCCCGGTCCACGACAAGTGTCTTCAACAGGGCTTGCTCCCTGAGGGCAGAAACAGGTCCAGCGGGCAGCCCAGCCCAGATCCCCCCACCCCGCGGTACGGCTGCGGCCGCCCACACACGGAGCGTCCAGGCCCGGGGTTCGGGGCTGTACCCGGGGACCCTCCCGGTCTCACCCCCTCCCTTCCCTGGGACCCAGACGCGTCGCCGGAAGCTACAGCTCCCGAACGCCCTTTCGCCCGCACGCCGGAAACGGTCGCAGGCCCCCGCGGCCCCAAGCCGGGGATTACGAGGTCGGAGGTCCGCGGGGAACCTCGTCGCTCCAGTCCCCGGATCTTATGCGTCCTCTGGCCCCATTACCGTTTCCAGAGCGACAGCGTTTCCTCCGGCGGCCTCCCAGCCGCCTTTCGGGCCATGGCGCGGCCCTGAACGCCCCTTCCTGTGGCGTCACTTACGGGGCGCCGCGCGCAGGCGCCGGACCGCATCGTTGCCATGGCGGCGCTCAGGTCGGGGTCCGGGACGTTGCCGCCTCGTGGCCTGAGGCCCTGCTGGGGACCAGCGGCTCGGGAGTAGCGGCCGCCGACATCAGAGTCAGCCTTTCCCCGCAGCCGTGGGGGAAGGAAAGTTGTCCCCGTCCAGGGCCCCTGACGGGATCTGAAAGTTACACTGACAAACAGATCCGCAGGAGAAAAGCACGTGTACACATTTTACTGAATTTCTACACATACATGACACCTTTCACCGGAGAGTGGAGACCTGAAGTGACCAGAGCGGGAAGCTTTATACCCTTTGGATAAAGAAACAATGAATTTGTGAAGAATTGTTAAGGCAGAGGGGTTTGGGCTGTGGGTAGTAAATGGTGAAACCAGATGGAGGTTTGCTCACCTTGGCCTTAAACGCCCTGTCTCTGGTGATGAGAATGTCTCTCTCTCTCCTGGTACAGGGAGGGGACCTTTCACGTGGGAGATTTGGAGTGAAAAATGGGAGAAGCAGGAGTGATCTTGCTGCTTCTGCCGTTTTCTCGAATTTCTCCGGCTTAAGATCAATACACCAATGTGCCATATTTTGGGGTAGTGTGTCCTGAACGCCATCACCAAGCATCTGCCGCTTACATGACACCTTGACCTCCGTTTCAGGGACTCTTTGAGGACAGGACACAGTCCTTAGTGGAGCCAGACTCGTAAATTTGACCCGGTGGATCTTGGTGAGCAGAAAGACTTACTACGGACAACCTGTGGAACATTGACTGACCCCCTGCTCTTCAATTGAATGAGTAGTAATTCCATTCTCTTTGTGCTAGGTGTTGTGTGAGATGCTGGGGTTACAGCTTCCTCATGGTGGAACTGCAATTGTGTTAAGTGCTGGAGTGAAAATAATATGGGAGCATTTCAAGGTCTGAGGTAGCAAAGAGGTTGGTGTATTTGAAAGGCAGCCAGCTAGGCTGAAGTGTAGCGATTTAACCCGTGGCTTATATTCTACTAGGGGAATTAAGAGAAGTATATGGATAAGTAATCTAGTCTGAATATAGACCTCAAGAGGAAAATACAGGATTGGAGTCTGAGGTTCAGGAAAAGCTTCATATGGCATTTGACCACTGGCGGCAAATGGGAGAGCCAAGATTTACTCTGCGGTCCATCTGGGCTGTACTGTGTGTCAGCCTTGTTGTGTTACAGAGCAGTCAGGACACAGAGGCATTTCGCTTTAGTTATCAGGAGTCATTCACTCCACAGGAGTCACTCCATCTCCACAGGAGGCAGTTACTGGGTGCTGAGGAAGGAGCAGTTCTCTGGGTTGAGGTTCTGATGTGCTTCAGGGTACAGGCGTGGTGATGGGGAAGGAATGCTGGGGAATGTGTAACACTCCAAGTGGGTCTACGTGTGAAGGAAGGGGAGCAGGGTTGAAGGCAGGCCTTTATAGGATATGCAGTTGCAGGGGTGGCTTCCATGTGCTCCAGCTGGGCCCTTTCCCCTCCAGCTTCTCTCTGCTCTTGCCCCAGATGGCTTCCCAAAATAATCCCAGCTCCTCAGAAGGAAGCACAGTCCTGCTGTCCCCAGAATACACTTCAGTCTGATGAGGTTTCAATCTTGTCAGCATTTGCTTTCTCGGGAGAAGGCACTTTCTTGGTGTTTTTCCAGTTGGAAATGAGATTCATAATGTTCGAGCAGGGGATTAATTAGTGGAGAGGGATTAGAAAGAGCAGGAAGCAATAAAAATGCTAATCATGGTTGCATGGCTTGTTATTCAGCTCAAGGCCTCAGGCTTTCTTCTACTTTCTCATCTCGTGTCCCTCTAGACCCAGCTGATACAGCGACCCTACACTTGTTGCGAACATATGAAGTCAGAGATGTAGCAGTGCCCTTGCACGGGGCTGGACATGGGTAGCTTTACCTACTGAGCAAAGCCCTTTCTTCACAGTGATTGTTTATCACTAGAAGTTTGTTTCCGGGTTGGAATTGCCTGAACCTAGGAGTGACTGAAATAGCTCATGACTTGTCTCAGTTAACACGTGACGAAATCCTACAGCCACTGATGAAAGGTAAATAATTTACACACATAGTAAGGTCTTAGAAAGAAGGAGACAGTGATCAGTTGTGAAGATTTTCAGATTAAGTCATCACCAACCTAGTGAATGTTTCCTCCTGGGCCGAAAGCAGACAGAACTGTGGAGCAGGAACAATCCAGAATATGAATGGAAACGAGAATGAGTAGGCAGGGCTAGAGGGGAAGGTCAGGGTCAGTGAGGAGCTACTGAGGAAGGGAGAGTAGGTGGAGTTGACACAGACGCTGTGGGGAAGAAGACACAGGGCGGGGGGGCACGTCTCCTTCGTGAACCAGCGCCTCTTCTCCTTGCTGCGGTTCCAGACCATGGGGTTCTCTCCTGGAGGAACCTCTTCATTTTAGAAGAGGAAAATGCAGTTTTCCCCTAAAGCAGTGTTTTGCCACTGGAACAAAAGCGGGCTGCTGGAAATTTACTGTTCCTCCTTCAAGTGTCTATTTCCTTTTCCTGAGGAGCTGTTTGCCCATCCCACAGCCCAGCCCCCTGACAGAATCAGCTGTTACTCATCATTGGCTGGAGCTCTGCTATCCTCCAGGAAAGTCCTGTTAGGCAGGGAGTGGGAGGGCAGCCCTCTAGGATTAAGCTTTAGCCCCTGAGCCTGGCGACGGGGGAGCAGTGTGAAACTCCACTTCAGCTCTGCTGTCATTTTGTCCACAGGAAAAGTTTACCCTGTCACATTCTAAACCAGAGTGTATGTTTTCTGTCAAGAACCTTCCACTTTGGGACTTCCCTGGTGGTGCAGTAGTTAAGAATCTGCCTGCCAACGCAGGGGACACGGGTTCGAGCCCTGGTCCGGTAAGATCCCACATGCCACGGAGCAACTAAGCCCGTGCGCCACAACTACTGAGTCTGCACTCTAGAGCCCGTGAGCCACAGCTACTGAGCCCACGTGCCACAACTACTGAAGCCCATGCGCCTAGAGCCCAGGCTCAGCGACGAGAAGCCATTACAATGAGAAGCCCGTGCACCGCAACGAAGAGTAGCCCCTGCTCGCCACAACTAGAGAAAGCCCACGCACAGCAACGAAGACCCAACACAGCCAAAAATAAATAAATTAAAAAAAAAAAAAGAACCTTCCACTTTATGGACACCCCTGCAAGGACATCTCCACGAACACATGAAACCATTCCCCAAAGCCTCTTCCCCAAAGAGGATTCTTTAGCAGCAAAATTCAAGTTTATTAAAACAGCTATGACAAGTATAACACAATTTACATCTGCCTGTGCTAGGCCAGTGTATTTCTGTACAAACAACAAGATAATGCTAGATAATGACAGTTAACACTTTGAAAGCATAGCATACAAAACAACATTATCTTCATCAAAAAAATAAAACCTTCATAAAAGTGGGAAAAAAATTCTCCCCCCCATCCACCAAAGGAGGTCTTCACAGGCTGGCCAGCTCTATCCCAACTCTGAGGTATCAAAGGAGTTCCAAGTGCAAACTGAAGGGATGAACAAGCAACTCCCCCACTCTCACGTCCATTAAATGCACAATCCAGCTGATACTGTGGCAGAGTGCCTTGCATGGAATGATTCAACAATCAGAGGTTACTACATGCAAGTGGATATTGTATCAAATCCTGGATTCCTGTGCTCCCCTTTATCAAACATGGTGAAGAGAAACCAAAGTAATAGAAATGGAGCACGGATTCTTCTACGGCTCCCTCCGATGGTGCTGAAGGGCCCATGGTGTCCTTGGCGAGCATTTTCTATTTTTGTAGCTCTCCCCATTCCATGGGCCCAATTTCAAGTTGATTGAGTCATCATCTCATTCAGAATATGTATGAAAAGACATTTACCTCTGACTTGTAAACAACTGTCATCCCAGGGCTAACAGGTGCTGAGCTATCTAGGAATAGGAATTAGTCCAGAGAGGTCAGAAGCATCAAGTAGATTTTGAAAAAAAGGCACAACACAGTGAGAAAAGCAGCGCAAGATCAGGGTGTGTTGACTATTCTTTATTTCCTTTTCAGAAATGTGACTGGTTTTATATTCTCTCTGAGTGTTATTATGCCTTGGCTGAGACCCAAAGAAAGGACCAGATAGTCATACACTTGGGGAAATCAAGACCACACTAAGAGTTCATGTTTATTTGGCAGAATGGTAGAGAGGCAAAAACTTCCCCAAGAAATGCCAGAACCATGCCTTTGATCCAAATTTACACTGATAATCTTTCATTTAGAATTTACTAGAATACTAGAACTGGCAGGAAATCAAACTAAGACACCGAAAGTGTCCTTGACTCTTGGCCCAGTGCTCTTCACAATGAAAGCTTGTGGGCTCTGACCCTGGAAATTTGGCAGTGACTCATTTGCGGGCTTGGGTGAGGGCTGGCTAGTTTGGCCTCACGGCACTCACAGAATGCCCTGACTTGTATTTGTGAGAAGACAAAAAAGAGTCTGGCACTTTTTCATATCTTCTTGAAAACCTAGAAATATTTGTACAATTTTCTGAATTTAAAGGAATGGAAGAAAGAAGAAAGCCAGATTCTCGTTTGTGAGTGCAGAATAAACTAGAAAAGAAGACAAATTAATAACCCCATTTTCCCTCCCTGTCACTATGCAGTGGTCTGAGGAAGAAGGGCCTGGTGGGCTGGGTACGTGCATGGTAAGAAGCTAGGACATCTGAGGCACAGATTCCTATATGTGAAGCTGAGAAGCTATTTTTTGGTTTCTCCTGGAATGCAGAGGATGGTGGTTTATTCTAGTTTCATATAATCTTCAATTTTCACCTCCTAATGAACGGTATTCAGAATATGAGAAGATAGTTTCAGAATATACACATGTTCCTGAAACAGCTTGGCTCTCAAAAAGTTGTCAGCCGGACAGCACATCTTGGTCTCAAATTTAGTGCTGTGCCAATAGCTTTCCTTCTAAGCACGCACAAAGGCAATAGCCCACAAAGGAACCCATCCCACCAGTGAGGAGGCAAGAGCCTTCTCTGCCCAAGTCTCTTGCAGAGATAGAAAATGATTCTATCTCATGTGTCGATTCCGTTTCAGTTCAGCAGCCATTTTCCACACAGAGACACAACTGGAAAGCAGTATCTCTTCTGGGAACTGAGATTTCATTTCGGGAAGAATTTCACTCTCTTTAATCTCCATGTAACTCACCAGTGTCTCTCTCAGGCTGAAAAACCAAGGAACAAGAGACAGCGTTAAACAGTCATGTGACATAAGGAGACCATCACTGGTTGCTTTTTCAGGTCGTCAGAGAACCAAAGTGCTCATGAAGGCCAGAAATAACGAGAGTCAACCAACTGCTGAGTTACCGACCTGGCACTAGAATCCTAGGTTCAAGGTTCTAGTACATCCCTGCTGCTCCCCACACTGCAGTACACATACCCTATGGGATGGAGCACCCCTTGATAGGGGCCCCGTCAGATGGTTCTAAGCACTCTAGTGATACACCTGCTTTACAAAAAAAGCCTTGCCATTCAAAAAAAGCTTATATTCCAGTTCATCTGTATCAACAAAGATCGTAAATTCTCTAGAAAAGGGATCTTCTTTCCCTACACTAAAAGTCCAGGATAGTAAAGACTTCTTGAATAAGTTCAAAGAATACAAATGTAAATAGGCATATGCCATATACATAATGGAGGAAAACAGCAATTACGAAGTGTGTCGGTGAGGAAAACTGGAGTTTCACTATCTATTTAGAAAAACAGTAAAGCTAAATCCCTACCTCAGGCCACACATAAAAATAATTGGTTAACAAAACAAATGTAATGTATAAAACTACAAAAGCACAGGAAAAAACATGGGAGAATATTTTATAACCTTGGGATAAGACTCGTACAGGTATATTTTTCCTAAAGAGTCCTTGGAAACTTCTGTAGGAAAATTCTGCCAGATTTGGCTTCATAAAATTAAAGATAGAGCATTTGTAACAAAACAGATAAAAGATTAAGAAAAAGACAAATAGCCCAAAAGAAAAATAATCATAAGATATCAAGAGGCAATTTGGAGGAAGATATACAAATGGCTGATAAATATTTTCAGCCTCACCAGTAAATAGGAAAATACAAGCAAAAATGAGATCCCATTTTTGGGCCATTAGATTGGTAAAAATATAAAAGACGAATAATATCCAATGTTGGGTATTCTTATACACTATACATTGGCGTAGCTTTTTCTATCAAATTTAAAATGCACATCTCTCTGACGTAGGAAGTCCACTTGTTATAATGAGAATATATGACTTTTTTGCAATTGGTAATGGTACATCAGCAGGAAACCAATTTCTGCAGTAACGTAAGAATGATTTTCACGTCTGTGGAAGATCTCGGGAGACGTGGCAGAATGTTGTGTGTGTGCCTCGCTCAGCAGGCTTACAAGCCCGTACCTCCACTCAGGGTTGAAATTCTCTGCGGTCTTGGGGTTCTTTAGCTTCAAGACTATCATTTCGTGAAGTTCCAGGAGGAAGGCATCCAGGCCAATCTGATTCAGGAAGGTGTTGAGCAGCTTAGCATTTTCAGGGCTGAGATCAACTTTGTACCTTGGACTGATTTCCCCAAATGGCTCCTGGAATGAAATAAGAACACATGACACACGGAAGCCAGGGAAGGGAGCGTGCAGCTCCTTTCGTCCAGGTGGACAGGAAGAGGCCAGACTCACTTTTCTCAGTCGAAGCAGATGTTCAGACTTGTGGGCAGAGAGGAACTGCCAGAGGGAGATGGTGTGTTTTAACTGGCATCTGTTTAAGGCCTGAAAGAGAACAGAACTCCTGAATAGGAGGTGCTGTTTTCACTTGGCCCTGCACTGATTCCACCTCCCTCACCACAGAGGCACCTCTGCTTCGTCCACTAATTCCCTGCCTCATCTCCAGAACGTCTCTGAAAGCCCTCTCCCCGCTGCAACATCTCAGGATCCACCAGCGGCGTGCAGTTTGCAGGCACGCCTCCGCATATTTGTGGCACTCAGTCTAGATCTTTAAGTTCCAAGCACATCTCCGCCTTTCCCATCAGTGTGTTCTGATTACACTGTGGGCTGGCTCGGGGAGGGGGTGTTCTTGCCTCCCCTCCTTTTCAGGGGCTGCTTAGATCAGTACTCCCTGGGTGGTGGTATCCCAGTAGGAAGTGGGGAGACGATGGAGGGGGACAATGCTGATTTCCTTTGGAGAGAGGCTGACATGAGACCCACCTTTGAAACCTGTGAGGCCTGATCACCCATCCGCAGCATGTCTTGGATATACACATTTAAGTGCATGTTTGGATCCCCCCCAGCTGTGCTCAGAAACCCCAACGTGACTTCTATGGCAGACAGAGCTTCACAGGCATCGCTGTAGGACTGCAGTTGTCCTCTGATGGCACTGATGGCCACGTTGGGGAGGGGGCTCTAGGAAGTCAAAAGCAGGATAGAGTTCATGGTTGGGGTTTCCTGTGCACTGCTACTTGGTAAAAGTGCTTACCTTCTTCACTGCTAAGGCCACAAAATGGGACAGACTCTCTAATTTAAATGGCAGTAAGACTTCCCTGGGGGCGCAGTGGTTAAGAATCCACCTGCCAATGCAGGGGACACGGGTTCAATCCCTGGTCTGGGAAGATCCCGCATGCCGTGGAGCAACTAAGCCCGTGCGCCACAACTACTGAGCCTGCGCGCCGCAACTACTGAAGCCTATGTGCTTAGAGCCCGTGCTCCACAACAAGAGAAGCCACCGCAATGAGAAGCCCACGCATCACAATGAAGAGTAGCCCCTGCTCACCGCAACTACAGTAAGCCTGCGCGCAGCAACAAAGACCCAAAGCAGCCAAAAAACCCCAAAACCCCCCCCCAAAACAGCAGTAGTTAACACTTGGTGCTTGTTAAGTGTCAGCAGTATTTAGGTATGTTACAGAAAGAGAGATGAACTCACTGAATCCTCAAATCAACTTGGTGAAGATATGCATATGGACATATACATACATACAAACCACACACATATACATCACACCCCCCACACACACACATAACACACATAAACCAGAAAAGCAGGAATAAATAAATTCTCTGAACCTTTTGCATCAGCATACACAGTCATGACATCATTGCTAAAAAACTACAAGCACAAGATTTCAATCTGTTTATACTCAACAAGAAAACTTCTGTTGATCTGCTGTCCTGCTTGCCGTCTGGCAAGAGCACTGGGCTCTGAACGTAGGGAGGCCCTGAAACTCTTTGGTGCTCATGGCAAATGCCAGGAGTGAGGGTGGAAGAGTCCTAACATGGACGGAAACACTCTGATAAGACAGAGGCACACGCAAATAAGATTGATCGTCATCACCTGTGGCATTTTGTTCTTGATGTCCATGAAGAGATGTTCATAGTTCCAGTCACGTCTGTACACCAGAGTGGGTATTCCCTAAAGTGAGAAAGAAAAAAGTCTTTGGAAATGGAATCCACTGTGGAGGTTTCCATCAAATGACAATATATGCTTGAGCAGAAACTCAAATGTAGTCCCAGGCTATTCAGTGCATCACCAGGCAAAGCAGGCAGCTCCTTGTTGCCACGTGATGTCCGTGTTTAACCCGTAATCTATGGAAACAGTGACATGAGGAACCCAGCCTGGCCTTTGTGGCCAAGCAGATACTGTCACATAGAATACTGTGGCCTGCAGGCCGCCGGGGGAAGTAGGTCCTGAGGACCTCCCAATGGGACACTGAGAACAGACTGAATGAGGGGGCACTCTGCTAACAGGGAGAGCAGAGTGAATTAAAAGCAGCCTTGAGCTCGAACAGTTCACAGTTTAACTGCGGGCAGGGAAGGAGCATAAATATACTGAAGTACCATACCCTTGACTGGGCCTGGAAGGAGCAAGTACAGCCCAGGTAAAGAACAGATGGGGAAGTGCAGGGTGCATTCAGGGAGGGAGAGTGATCCAGTACGTGAGGTTATGGGGTTCAACGTGGGGAACTGGCTGGAGACAGGGTCAGGGCAAGGCCACAGGGCCTTTTGTGCCACATGCGCATCAAGGTTATCCAACAGGGTGGTGGGATGCAGATCTGGACGTAAGAAATGTGGGCTAAAGAGCCTGAAGGCAGGGACCAGTTGGGAGCTACCGTAGCAGTGGAACTTAAGGACAGATGCTTTGAACTAGAGCAGCGGGCTCTGGTGGTGAAACGGGGGTGCCTGATGGCTCTGGTGGTGAAACGGGGGCGCCGGATGACAGACTGTGTGTGCAGACTAAAGGAAAAGGGGGAAAACAATGAGGTTTTGGTGGTGCCATTAATTATGGCATAGAAATCCGGACGATGAGTCCATTGAGACCTGCAGACACCCTTGGGGTAATGTGTGGATCCAGATGCATAGACAGCTCCGGAGAGCCGTCAGCCCCAGTGGCAGGGCTGGTCATGGACACTGGGGGTGTGGAAGAAGGGTCCGTTGGTCCCTCCTCACTTTGAAACCACTGTGATCAAAGCCACACTCAGGGCAACTTTTGCAAAACAGACACACCGACCACGTAAATACAGCAGGTCAGCCTTGCCTTAAGGGTTAGCCTGGGCTTGCCCTGCAGGAAGCGGCTGATGATCTGGCGCTGGATCTTCTCCAGGTCAAACTCCTGCAAGGTCTCCCCGCCCTGCTCCACGTGGTACTGGCAGTTGGAGAGAATTAGTGGAATCAAGTCCCGCTCCACTTCGTAGCTGATAACGTGCAGGTCGGCGACCTCGGAGGCATCGACGGAGTAGCTGGGGGACAGATAGATAGAGCTCAGCACTCCAGTCATGGCCTGGTGATATGGAGTCAGCTCCTGTCTGATGTTGCCATGGGCTGTGCAGATGAAGGGACATGCAAATCTGTGACACTTGTGAGGGTGGCCGAAGGGTATCTGTTCGAGAAGGACCTGAAGCCTGGCTCGCTGTCCCCACGCCTGGGGACCCTGCTTCCCTGCTTGTGCCGCCTCAGAAACGACTTCCTGGGCTGAAAGGGCGTCCCCTGCTGCGGGCCTGCACGCTCACCTGTTGTCTTCCTTGGAGAACTTGTCTACTGCGTAGACAATTTCGTTGTGCAAGTTAATCAAGTAGCTGACTAAGGCAGTGGAGCAGAGGCCCCGGCCCTGGCGGCGTGGCAGGATGACTTCAAAGTCAGTGTCCAGATCAAGGTTGCAGCTGCAGTAGTCTTTAGGTAGCTTGATCTCACCTTTAAATGACAGAGGGGCAGTCACCTCCCTGCTGTTTCTTTCACAGCATCAGGACTGGGAGCCCACCACGGTGGGAGTGGGAGCAACGCAGAAGCCACCTCAACAGAACAGAACAGAGCTGGGAACCAGGCGTGCTTTTGCTTCCCATCTCTATTTTATGTGCTGATAAGTTTCAAATGTTCTCAACTCCTTTTTGATACCGTATTTATAGACTCAAGAGGACTGAGGGTTTGCTCTTCCTGGTATGTTATGCACTCATCTCAGACACCCCACCAAGAGTCCTCAGATCCAGCATTAGATGCACACAGCATGGCACTGTGCAGACGTGGAACAAGAAGAGTTAGGCTGGAGAGAAAGGGCCTTCAGAGAGGTGCTCCTATAATGTTTAGTGTTAAAGGGGATTTGACACTTTACCATTGGTCTCCAGCGATCGCCTCAGCTTGTTCCACGTCGACAGAAAGATAATGATTCTGTTCTGGGATAACTGCTTCAGCCCATCTGTCAAACAAAACACTTGTTAGAACTCCAAGATAACACCTACCCCGTCTAGGTCAAACCAACAGACTTACTTGCTCTTTGACCCCTACCTTCATGCCATCACCAACACGTTCTAAATGCTGTTTAAACTAAAGCTGAGTTTGAGGAACCAGAGAGGGAGGTGTTTGTCTGTTACGGCAAAAGCCTCTAATGTGTCCCAGGGATTCACAGCACCTACTGCCTTGTGCTACAAGCTTAGGGTACAGAGCACACGTTAGCCCTGAACTGGAGTCTCCGAGTTGGACTGATCCTTTTGAACCACAACAGGGATCGTCCTGATCCCCTATGAGAGCAGAGACCTACCTGAATTGTGACTGCTAATGAAACTTTTGATGGATCTGTATTCAACTTCTGAAACATTCTGGAATCGTTTCACTAGATTCCTTTGCAGGGCCAGAATCTCAGGCAAGAATTTCACCAGTCTCAGTTCTGCTTCCTAGAGAAGGGAAGACCGCCAAGAACACTTCTTAATGTACTGGGGAAACAGACTTCAAGGCTGGCTCAGGATGTGTATTTGTAGTTTAATCTGGCCAATGTGCCATTTTGCCTGATGACACGTAATGACACTTGAGAATGGGGAACAGGCCACACCGTTCTTGCAGCAAGTACCTAGTGACTGCTTACAACGTGTTGGCCAGTGTTCTTCTACCCTCTAGAGGTTGGGGAACAAACCCGTAGGGCCGACACGTCAAACGTGTTTGCCAGAAGCTGATGAAAGAAAGCAGCCTCTCGAGGCCATGAGATGGGCTAGGTGTGGAGAGGAGCCGCTGAGACCAAGAAGACCAAGCTTTTAGGCAATGAGGCTTGGCGCTATTCCGGTGTTGTTCTGAAGACCTAGGACCTAAGCTTCTTCAGTTTAATGGACCTGTGCATATCAGTGACAGATCACAGTATTAACACAATGGCCTTCCCACTGGGAATTCATTTTCATTAACTGACCCACAGAAATTTCTGAGTCATCTTACTTCTTCCTAGACTGCATATATTGGGCCATGGAGGGAAATGATTAGAAAAATCTATTGTAGAGAATAAAAGTTCAAATGGATTAAAGTTAGGAACCGTGTGTAATTCTGGTTCTAAAAGATATGACACACACTTTACTGCTCTCCTCCCCACAATCCCACCACCACCCTCACTCCGAATGGTTCGGGAACAGGGAAGATTCTTTGTTTGTTTGATTTTGGCTGTGCATTCTTAACTCGAGTTATTTTATTCAACAGACACTCATTGGTGACTAACTGCTCCAGGCACTGGGGGCAGGGGTGAAGATGAAAAGACAAAGGAAGCATTTTCATTGTATTCTTTCTTGCTGAGTGATTGGGAGACACCCTGCTGGCCCTCAAGTTCTTTACAGATACCTGCTCATTCCAACTCGTGTACATATTTCACCTGTGACTTTATGTTTCAAACAACTCATATAGATTGATGTGTCGAGAGATCTCTGCTCTATCCCTGAGTCTTCTGCCAGAGACATTCTATTCAAAAATCAAAGTAGTCTGATGGCTGTCCCATCCTCAGGACTAATCAGACTAAATGAGAGTGGGGCCTTCACGTCTCCAAGGGACATGTAGGCAGCATTCACGGAGAGGCAGCCTCACCTTCTGTAGGAACTTCCAAAGGACGGGCACTGTTTCTTTGCCATTCTTCTGCTCCACAATGTGCTGGAGGTTCTCAATGGTGATCCTTTTCCTGCAGCTCCACATCTTAGAGCAGTGAACCACGCTATTCTGGGGCAGGTGGGGCAGGAAGGCCACTGGATCACCGTACACGATTTTGGCCACAGGATTGGAGCTGATGCGCTCATCTTGGCTGATCCGAGTGTTCACCGCCAGGAGGGTTTTATCTAGATGCTAGGTAAGGAAGCGACATGGGATCTGGAAATGAGATGCTACTGCAGACAGGCTGGACACCTAGTGACCTTACCAGTGGGCAGATTCAGAGACCCGCCCTCCTCGTTTTAGCCCGTAATCAAATATTCATATTTGCCATCTTTTATTATAATTTATGTGATCCTTATTTGTAGGTTTTTATCTTCCCAAACAGAACAAGTCTCAGAGACCTATATTTAATTCATTCATTCATTCATTCATTTATTTATTGATCTTGCCACACAGCATGTGGGATCTTAGTTCCCCGACCAGGGATCAAACCTGTGCCCCCTGCAGTGGAAGGCAAGGTCTTAACCACTGGAACCACTGCCAGGGAATTCCTCAGAGACCTTTATTTTATTACCATTATTTTACTTGATGACTTCTATTTCCTGACCGGCCTAGTTACTCTCAGTAACATTCTTATCTGACAGGGTTTATTTCTCTGCCTCTTGCTCTCACATTCTGCTGTAAAAAGTAACGGAGAGACAACTACTGCCTGCACTTTCTGAACTCCCAGTAATTCCTCAACCTGACACACTGACCAGCCTTGGGAGGGGATAGGATGGGGTGGGGGCAACAGGAGGGTGGGGTGACCGGATAGAGAAACCTAAATCTGGGGCTTAGCCTAGGGCTTCAATAAGGGACACTTTCAGAAGGGACAACAGACCGAGCACTCAGTAGAGGCCCAGGAAACACGCTCCCATACTTTCCCAAAGTAGCCCTGTAGCTCTGCATCACTTACCTTTAGTTCCGGCAGAATAATAGTCTCAACAAGCTTTTCCCAGCTGTTCCTCTTTTCTCTGGTTGACAATTCTGCGTCAAAATTTAAAGACCCTACAAAGAAAAATGTGTCTGTTACCAAGAAACAAAAGCAGTCTGCATAAACACTAAATAAATGTTAAATTGAAATAATGCTCCTTTTGGGGTTGGGGGCGGGTATATCTTCCTAAATTAATCTCAGCATTTAAAAATGGTTCCTGCTGCTACCACCAACCTCATGATCTTCATGAAGAAACTTAGAACTCTAAAAACTCTAACCCACATAATTATCATCTTAAAACCATTCTGAACAAAATTACTGAAAGGACAGTACTTTAAATCAGAAGCCCACGGGCAAAATAATGGTGGCCAGTGGTAGCACCAGCTGCCTCAGCTGCTGCCACCTGGGCTTGAGAATGGAGGCGGGACCCTGTGGATGCCCGCGTGATGCAGAGTCCTGTGGAAACTGTTGGCATGCTTCCAGAATTTGATCACTTTGTCAGTATGATACTGGGTGAGCTTACCTAGTTTGAAATTGCACTAGAATGAGAGGCTTAAAATAAAATGAAGTTTTGCTAAATGGAAAATATATACTGATGTTGGCTTCTGGCAAAAAAGCTCCTGAAGTGGGAATGGATTTTCTTGTAAAGTAGCAGAACATTTTATTGCTATTGTTATTATTTTAAATAACATTGTCATTACAGTGGTAATTTTAAAAGATTTTTGCAGATAAGCAAAAAGAAAACAAAACTGTTCTTAATTCCACCACTCAGAGATAACCCTCTTACTAACTTGTCTTACAGACCTTTTCTTTCTGTGTGGATTTTAAATTTTAAAATAGAAAAATTAGCTTAGCGAACATAATAGACAGCCTGCTTTTTCATGTAACAAACTATGGACACGGACATATATTAAGTCAGCCCACAACGGCAGTATTTTTTAGGAAAAGCAGATGCTGCCCCCGCAAAACAGGACAGATGTACAAAGAGACCAAGCTCCAAGCGCTTATCAAACATTAGTCTCTCTGATGGTGATGTTTCTTTAACACACATCACCTGTTTGGGATGACAACAATATGTTCCCTATACAGTGGGTAAACTACAACGGAGGCTGACTTTTGAAACTTAAGCCTCCCCAGTACACTGGCATTTAACACTCAGAGCACACTCAGCAGGGGATCAATGGAAAGGCTCTCCCCTCCCCCACTCTCTGGAAGGTGCATGTCTTCCTGCTTCCCCTTCCTCTCGCTCTGGGGTCCGGACGAGTGCGCTGCTTCCTCTGCTGGCCGTGCCCCACGCCCCTCGGCCCCATGCCCGGCTCCTCACTGTGGCCGTGCTCTCTGAGGAGGTGGCTGAGGACAAGATGCACCACGCTGGCGGTCTCATCTGCACTCCTCCCCAGCATCTTCATTAACTGCTCCAGGTCTCTCTGGATATGCTGCAGCAGAAACCCTTTTGGATCCCTCACCGGAGGCTTAATGATGTTCATGAAAGCCTGTGGGGGCAAGGGGACAAAATGTCAAGCCAGATCTTGTTTGTGGAGGAGATGGCAAGTTCAGGAGAGGTCAGGAGGGGTGAAGAACCAGCCCCGAGCCAGAGGAGAGTCTCTAGGAGGGATGTCAGTGTGATTCAAACAGCAGTGGCAAGAGAAGGCTCAGGAGCAGAAATGACTGCAGTCTGAAAACAAGTGCCTTCCATATCCTCAGTGTGAAGTAAAGAATTTTCGAAGCCTGAACTTTTTGCTATCGTGGTTAATTAACTTAGAGGAAATGCAGCCTGCTCTCTTTCTTCCCCAGAGCTGCAGCAAAGACAGGTAAAATCATGGTTATTTTAGCCTCTCCATTCCCAGGTGGGGACCGGAGACATAGAGCCGTTCATTAAAAATTGATTTTACATAATCTGACAAGTAGTTCCCCCTTACCACCATAGACCACAGTGAGAAAAATTAGGATATGTGAATTTTATATTATGTTTTGCATTAGGTGACAATGACGTATTTGAAATCCACAAGAAGTGGCTAGAACTTTTTATTTTTTCAACTATTTTAAATAATTTATTAAACATTTTAAATGTTTATTAAAATTTAAAAGTCAAAGTACAAATTATAAGAATGACAATTAAAAATTCAGACCAAAATAGTTTAAATAATGCTAAATTTTTTATTTCAATTTTGATTTTAATTAAACTTTCTAAAATATTTTCAGGGCTTCCCCAGTGGCGGAGTGGATAAGAATCTACCTGCCAATGCAGGGGACACAGGTTCGAGCCCTGGTCTGGGAAGATCCCATATGCCGCGGAGCAACTAAGCCCGTGCACCACAACTACCGAGCCTGCACTCTAGAGCCCGTGAGCCACAACTAGTGAGCCCACGCACCACAACTACTGAAGTCCACGTGCCTAGAGCCCGTGCTCCGCAACAAGAGAAGCCACCGCAATGAGAAGCCCGCGCACCACAACGGAGAGTAGCCCCCACTCGCCGCAACTAGAGAAAGCCCTTGTGCAGCGACGAAGACCCAACACAGCCAAAAATAAATAAATAAATAAAAATTTAAAAATAAATAAATAAAAAATAAAGTATTTTCATATTAAGTGTTTTAATTCTCATGTTCGATATCCATCTAATTGTCAAAGTAAAGAATTGGTATCATACACAGTTAGCTTGAGGTCATATTAATATCACCCTGCTGGTTATCTTTTACAATTATTTCCTTTTTTAAACTTTCAACAAGTTACTTTTAGAATAAACTTTATGCCTTCTATGGAGAAAAAAAAAGAATTCATACCAGGCTTCAACATGTTTCATCTGGACCTACATGCACTAATAAATGTAAGCTAATAAGATTTGTTTTATATTGTAAAGCATTCCTTGTGTGTTACTATTGCCAATAATGAATGAGAACACCTAGAACCACAGATTGGACCTAATCTGTGAGAACACCTAGAACCACAGATTGGACTAATGAATGAGAACACCTAGAACCACAGATTGGACCTTCAAAGAGGAGTAAGAAAACAGTTACTTATTTCTACCAAGTATCCTAGCTAAGGATACTTAGTTATCAGAGAAGCAGTACATTCATACTCTCTGAAAGGAAGGAGTGGACCAATTCATTAATCTCTTTTCCCTCACCCAAGCACTCTGCCACTCAGATCTTCCCCATACTTCCTAAATAGTTTCTGCCTCTGATGTCAGTAAGGGCACAACACACAAACCTCACAGCATTCAAACCTAGGAAGTAGTCTTGTGTTTCAAGGGGCAAAATCAGAGAACTCTGGAGCGGGAAAGGGGTTAGTCACAATGAAACCAAGCAGGACCCTGCAGGGCCTTCCCAAGAACTGGCTAGGACTTTTTAGACAAAAGGATTCACCGTGAAAAAAATTACTGTAGAAACTAAACACATGGTTGGGCAGTACAATGCTCTACCTGGGGACTTTGGGTGGCTCCCCAAAGCATAGCCAAATGAGTGAGTAGCCGGATGAGAAGGAAGACCACTGGGGACAGCTCTCGGTCAGATACCATGGCCTCGCCTCTCAGTGGTGGGTTTCCCAGCACGTGGCCAGTCTGAGTTCTGTCCATCTTGTTTCTGGAAAGGACAAGAGAAGACAGGGTGAAGGCTGAAGATCACCATTTCTTCTCAGCTCTGGGGGCACACTTCCCATTCTTAGAACCTGGAGACCAGGTTCAGAGTTTTGAAGAAAACAATGTTAAATTACATATTCTACTAAGCCTAGACTACTTTCCTATATTAGAAGATTTTTTTTTTTCTGCGGGGGGCCACACCATGCAGCATGTGGAACTTCCCTGACAAGGGATTGAACCCATGCCCCCTGCAGTGGAAACATGGCATCTTAACCACTGGAACACCAGAGAAGTCCTAGACCACTGTCCTAAGAGTCTTCTTCTTTACAGACTGACCTTTCTGGCTGACTAAAAGCCCACAACAGTGTAAAGTGGCTGTTTGTGAAACTAGTGGTTGCCAGTGGGGAGAGGGAAGGGAGGAGGGGCAGTATAATGGTAGGGCGTCAAGAGGTACAAACTATTATGTATGAAATAAGCTACA
The DNA here is from genome assembly GCF_964374135.1 of Grampus griseus. Lineage (NCBI taxonomy): Eukaryota > Metazoa > Chordata > Mammalia > Artiodactyla > Delphinidae > Grampus > Grampus griseus. The sequence goes on along the minus strand of NC_139014.1, from coordinate 10,803,886 downwards.
AGGATATATTGTACAATACAGAGAAGATAGCCAATATTTTATAATAACTATAAATGGAGTATAACCTTTAAAATTGTGAATCACTAGATTGTACACCTATAACTTATATAATATTGTACATCAACTATACTTCAATTAAAAAATAATAATAACTTTGAAGAACTTCCCTGGTGGTGCAGTGGTTAAGAATCCGCCTGCCAATGCAGGGTACACGGGTTCAATCCCTGGTCTGGGAAGATCCCACATGCCACGGAGCAACTAAGCCTGTGCGTCACAAATACTGAGCCCGCGCATCACAACTACTGAAGCCCGCGCACCTGGAGCCCGTGCTCCACAACAAGAGAAGCCACCGCAATGAGAAGCCCGCACACCGCAACGAAGAGTAGCCCCCGCAAGGGGGCTTCCCTGGTGGCGCAGTGGTTGAGAGTCCGCCTGCCGATGCAGGGGACACGGGTTCGTGCCCTGGTCCGGGAGGATCCCACATGCCGCGGAGCGGCTGTGCCCGTGTGCCGTGGCCGCTGAGCCTGCGCGTCCGGAGCCTGTGCTCCGCAACGGGAGAGGCCACAACAGTGAGAGGCCCGCGTCCCGCAAAAAAAAAAAAAAAAAAAAAGAGTAGCCCCCGCTCGCCACAATTAGAGAAAGTCCGCGTGCAGCAACGAAGACCCAACACAGCCAAAAAAAAAAAAAAAAAAAAAAGTTTTGAAAGCATAAAAAAATGGCTGTTTGTGCTAGTCCTGGGGCCATGTGTCAGGATGGAGGTCTGGACCTGCTTCTTCCACTGAATCATTGTGGGGGATCGGGGGAGCAGGCGGGCAAAGGACAGTAAGAGTTTGGAATGGCTGACATTACCCTGGGAATATGTACACACTGTTCTCCTTTTCCCAAATCAAAAACTGGGATCCAAGGTCTGGCAAAGGATTTGGCATCACACCCAGATGGGAGGTATAGTGTGATGGGTACATTCAGTTGCAAAGCTACTGAAGATTCTAAGACATTCTGATAGTTTATGGAGATAACAGATTAGCATATTTTAAACTGCAACAGCACTAAAAGAGCTAGAATATATGATGAACGTAGAGAGGTCACACCTCCTATTAAGGGAGCATGTATAACCATACTCATCTCATGAGCAAGTGTGGGATTATGAGATCAGATTTTTAGCTGGATTCTGAAGTATTTGATAAGATTGACTATGTCTCCTCTATTTTTCTGGGAAAAAAAAGAGTAAGCTAAGAGAGTTTATAAGTGACAGACTTAAATGTGCCTCTGAAATTGGTCACCTGTTTATGTCAAGCAATTTCTACAGGGGTTGTGCCCAAGATTCAGATGGAAGACATCTGAATTAACAAGTATTAATAAGTATTAACGCGTGGTCTGCTTTGCATTAAGAGCCCAGTTAGCCAATAACAGATCAAATGCCTCACTACTGAATGACCACAGGGACCTTGGCGTTGATATCAACAAGACCCAGGTCCAAATGTACAATAGTAATTGATACTATATTTAGTATTGATTTATCAGCTGGAACAGAAACAGTCCCAAAGCCCATGGTTTGACTACTTAGAAAGGAGATAAAATCTCACATACTCGATAACATGAAATCCATCCTTTGGTTTGTGATTAATCCCTCCAACTGGAACACCACAGTCAATACAAAAGCTCTGTTCCATCGGCAAGCCACACTAGGATAAACACAAATGAGACGCCGGCTCAGTTTGGACAAATGCCATCGTGCAAATGAGCACATACTTACCACAGGAGGTAGCGGACGCCACTACGATTGCTTCCTTTAGCATATGTGTGTGTCAGGTGGGGCTACAGGAGCCCTGGGAGACAGGGCAGGCACTCCATGCCAACTATGTTGTATGTGGGCAAATATAGACTTTTAAAAAATAGAGACAATTTAAGTTTTATTCCTAAATAGTCACTTTATAGACAAATATATAAAACTCAATCCTCCTTTCTCATATTCATCACTGTTTTCCATTCATTCCCCCACCTATCACACTGGCCTTACCGCTTCACTATCTAACACCAGGAATACTATAGCAGCTTCCAAACTGATTTCCCTAACGTCATTTGGACTTTTTTATTTAAAAAAAATGTAACCATATGATTCACTACTTCCAAAGGCTCATTTTTCAAAATCAGATTGTGTGCTACTACATACACTGAATAACAGTCTATCACAAACCAAACCAGTCTCAGGTTCCCAGACCACAGAATTTCAGGAGCAGTTTCAGGAAGAATCTATTTTAATCCTGTTTCACAGACAAGCAAGTGAGAAGCTCAGAAAGATAAAGTAAAATGCATATATCAGGTTTATCCTCCAGGTCGCTTATTTATTTATTAAATAACATTTGTCTGTTTCAATTCAATAGCCTGTTCTGAGCAAGGATGGATGACACTATGAAGAGCCCTGGTTGATGCTTTGGGATTCAGAGATGAACAATACACAGATCTTCCCCCAACGGGCTTACAAGACGTGTGTCTCATTTTCCTATCCTTTGGTATCTAGACCCTATCTCCTCCCTGGGACAGTAATCCAGCCTACGGTCTAGTCAACACTTTGTTGTCACATAAAGACCCGTGTCACTGATCTTGTGATGCAGTGGCCAGGAAGGATGGCCAGCAGTGGTTCCTGTCCTGTAGTTTTGTCTTTCAAGGGACATTTGGCAATGTATGGAGGCAGTTTTGTTTGTCACACTGTGTGAGATGGGATACTACTGCCATCTGGTGAGTTGAAGCCAGGAATGCTCCTAAACCTCCAACAATGCCCAGGCCAGCCCCACAATAAGGCGTTATGTCCACAGGGCTGAGACTGAGAAACCCTGGCTGGAAAACCTTAGTACCATTTGGATGTTTAGTCGTAATACCTAGAATAGCCGGCAAAATGAGTCTATGTTCTCCCAAAAGGTCCAGACCCTCATTATCCATCCTCCTCCTCCACAGCTCCCCTCCTCAGACCTGGAGGAACACACATTTTGAACCCCCCAAACCCCACCCTGAATACCAAGACTCACCTCGCCTACAGAGCACGCGTGACCATTGGGACATGCTGTTAAAAGAACAAGACACATGTTGGCTGATGAGGTTTCACCTAATGACCCACGGTTAAAAGGGAAAGCTAACTCCCTCCTCTCTGGTCTAACCAAATGCTGACGTGGACCTGATTTCCCAAGCACATTACCAGAAATCTTGAACTTTGCTAGATATTAGAACTCATTAGATATTTGACACATACCAGGAGCTCAACCGGTATCACTGAAAAATAATGTCTGTGTTTAATTTCACAGAGAAAACTAGATTACAGGTTCATACCAGGGTTTACTTTTGGAGGCAGGGTGGATAGTATTTTATACCCTCCTATTCACTCTCTTTGATTTTTTCCTTTTGCTATGAGCAGGTTTTATAACAACTTTTAAAACTAGTTTTAAAAGATCATCTACTCAAGGCAACAGCAAAATTTACATAAAGTCATGGGTTATATTATTTTCTCCTTCAGTTCTATATTTCTAAAAGAACTATCTTTGGGTCTAAAACGTGGCTGTATTGTGAGCTGGCCCTTGACTGAGCCTCTCATGTGGTTCCCAGCACCCCCTTCTCCCCAAAGGGCATATTCCAGGGAACAGAAGTGCACCCTAAAAGACCCTCTCCCTGTGACTAAGAAAAAAATAATCTGGCTCATCCACAGTCAGCAGGGTACCAGTTCCTGCAAGCTGTTCATGTTCTGCAAAGGCAACCACGGCAGAAGGAGGTAGGCGCATAAGGACCTTCAGGGACAAACCCGTGGACCCCAATTCTATAACAATGTCTCATGTGGTTTTAGGATGCTCTTCAAAGCTCAGGAGTGGGATTCCACCTCAGGCCAACACTTACTGTACCAGTGGACTCCTTCCAGACCCACCCACTTCCTAGCTTGAGCAAGCAAGTCTTCAGGCATCGTTGGAAGAAAGGCATTCTGAAAAGTCAAAAGAGCAGGGCTGGCTTTAGCTAAGTGAGCATATCGACGGGCTGTCACTGATCAGCAAGAGGTCTCAAGTAAGAATGTGACCTTGATTTTCTTTCTTCTTGACCTAAAAAACTCTCTATGAAGAACACAGAACAGCTCCCTGTGAGATAACAAAGGGCAAGGCAAGTTTTTCACCATCATTGTGGACTAAAGGGTCAAGTGAGACAGAGGCAGATGGAGAATCTAGAAGATAAACAGGTTCAACAGTTTCTGAGGTACCGGCTGGGTCTCTAAAGTTTTTCCTGTGAACGCAGATGCAATCATATCCCAATCTTACCGCCATGAGTTCTGGGGAGAAGGCCAAATTCTTTAGGGGTTCCAAGACTTTGCTTTGTCCACAGAGAAGGATGGTTGCAACATGAATAGCCATTTCTATTACTGTCCCTTCAAGGCTGTTGTCCCCAGGACCCGTCCTCAGCAGGGGTAGTTCATTGTTCACAAGGGATATTGCAAAACGTCTCATATCAGGAGACAAGGTCTTTCTTTCCTCAATGAATTTCTTCATAGCCTCACATTGCTGACAGGAAAGAAATGAAAATACAACAAAGCAGAGTATCATGTGAATAGTGAGAGAAAACCAAAGGTTTGCTCTTATGTCACTCATACATTTTTGATTGCAAATACCTATCAGATATCAATGTTAAGGGGAATTCCCTGGTGGTCCAGTGGTTAGAACTTCATGCTTTCACTGCTGAGGGCGCAGGTTCAATCCCTGACTGGGGAACTAAGATCCCCGCAAGGTGAGTGGGGCAGCCAAAAATAAATAAATAAATAGATAAAGTTTTTTGCATTAAAATAACTTTGACTTTTTTTAAAAAAATCAATGTTAGAATGGCTAAATGGTTGCTGTTTGAAGGGAAATTATCTGGAGAAGAGAATTCTCCTCTACAAACACAGAAACCACATACCCAAGCACTAGTTTTCATAATTTTGGAAAACATTATCTTATGTTCTTGACTGTGTTTTAACTGTTACTCTAAAAGCTTTGGATGAAACAGAAAGTAATTGCTCCACATAAGAAGGCTGGAAACCCCAATCCTAGAATTTTAAAAACTGGGGGCATAACTGGTCTTTGTAACTTTTACCTCTATTCAAAAAGTCCATCCAAATTATGAGACTATGAACACAGCCCTGAAGGCTGATACTCACCTGTGGCTTAGGATGGAGGTTTGCACTGTGCGATCTGTACAAAGTTGTGACCTCTCTAAAAAGTGCTAACATTAGGTGGGCAGCCTGCTGAGTTGTGGGGCTCCTGCAGGCCTGAAAAAGCAAGGATATCAAGTGAGACTTTAAAAAATCTAGCTCAGGGCCAGAATCTCATGTGATTCGTATATGAATATGAAATGAGATCAGCCCTTAAGCCTTGGAGAGGTTGAGGGAGCCTTTCCCAAGACCCTGGGCGCCTGGGACCCTGCACCTCAAGGACCATCTTCTGGAAAAACAACTGTTCATAAACATTCTCATATTAAACTCAATGCATATTTATCAGATAGCTTACAACAGAAGTAACAGAGATCACCACCTGTTCTCTTTCTGACTACTTCACTGGTCCTAGAAACTTTTCCTGAGCAGAGATAAGATACTTATTTCCTCTTTTCCCAGCAAAATGCCAGGGTAAACAAGGACTCAAAAAGGAAACATGACCAGAACAATTGAAAGATTAGATTCTAAAAACCCTGTATCTATTAAAATAAACACATGCATACGCCTCTATGGGAATTATGAGGCTACACAGACACAGGTTTTGCTTCCTGTGCCATCACTTGTCAGAGCAGAAGAATCTTGGAGGAAGTGACTTTTTAGCAGGGTCTCAAAGAAAGTAATGGACATAAATGAATCAGAAAGGAGGTGCCGGTGGCCTCGTGCAAACCCACCACCCCAAATCAACCACTGATGCTCCCCTGTTTGCCAGGCGAGCCCGTGAGGCTGTGAGCATAAGACTTCTGATGCAGCATGTCACCCTGTGGGGCCTCTTTCGCTGCATCATTTGACAACAACAAGACAAGACTTAGGCTCTGAGGGGCCATTGTGTACGCAGAGCAGTCTCCCAGTCCAACATACCTCCAGAGCAGTCTCAATGGCCAGGGGCTCGCACTCCAGAATGGCTTTGCCCAGTGCATCGCGGAGAGCCTTGTAGCTGTCCCCATGCACCAGATACTGATCCATCTGGCCTGTATGATCCTTCTGCAACCCCAGGAACACAGGGGTTAATCATGGTGGGGACAGTGTGAGGAATGCTTAGGAAAGAAGCTTCTTGATAGGTAAAGGGACCAGGCAATCATAAGAGGTTTAAAGGCAGCTGAACCCAGTTTCCGGGTCCAGACTGAGGCATGACATCCCACTGCTGTTTGGGAAGCACCTCCTCAATAGATGAAGAGCAAGGAGTGGGTGAAAATCTGGGGGAGGTGATCTTGTGGCTGCTTTCCTTCTGCACTCAGAGTAGAGCACCAAAGGACTTCAATACGTTAGCCCTAAGCTCCAGTTGGGAGCAAACAAAAAGCCAGGATCTTTAGTGCCATTTTTGTAACTCCAGGACAGTAAAAATTCATTCATTTCTGAGCACTAGGAAAGGACCACTGAGCAGCCCTGAAGCCAAAATGGCTGCAACTCTGTCATCCTTAGTCCTTTCCTATCTCACCTGCCAAGGATAAAAAGGGCTTATTCTGAAAGCTGAAGGATTTTTTAAAAAAATATTTATTTATTTATCTGGTTGTGACGGGTCTTAGCTGTGGCACGCAGATTCTTAGTTGCGGCATGCAGACTCTCAGTTGCGGCATGCATGTAGGATCTAGTTCCCTGACTAGGGATCGAATCCGGGCCCCCTGCATTGGGAGCATGGAGTCCTCACCACTGCATCACCAGGGAAATCCCTGGCTGAATGACTTTCAATCTGCTAAAAGCCAAAGCCACAGAATCATTCTTTTGCTTTCCCTGTGTCAAACTCTATCAGAAGTGATATCTACATATGCTGTGCAGGTAGGTGACAAACACATCACACATACACACGCACGCACACACATATCTTTCCCCTAGGCAGGCAGTCTAAATGTGATCACGAGCTGGGTCAATCAACTGAAGCACAGAGACAGAGGAGAAGACCAGAACAGATGCACGCATTTTCCGTGACGGGTGTGGGAGAAGGTCAGGGAGGAATGGAGAAGCAGCAGCCCCGCTCCTGGGGTTGGGGGGCGGGCAGCGGAGCTGAGACAGCACAGGGGCTGCTGGGAACACCCTTCTTACCTGCTGTGCAATGACTCCCCTGGGAAACACCCAGTGGGCCGGATGGCCCTGTCTGGAGAGGCTCTGCACAAACTCCATCCCCTGCTGGCTAGTGAGCTTCCTCACCAGGTATACTCGGTACCAGTCATTCTGGACCCGGGCACAGAAGTGCTCCACCTGCCGCAGGTAGCGACGCTTCTCCTCCGCCATCTCTGCAGAGCCAACGAGAAAGGCTGAGTGACGGCTGAGGGTACTTGTTAGTTAACTGTCTGGAACAGAGGCTAGTAAGAGCTCTGGGGCCTCCCCTTTAGGAATCCACAGTGAAAGAACTAATCTAGAAGAAAGGGGACATGGTACAGACCAGTATTACTCCAAGAACCAGCTTCCCACACTTCCTGAATTTCTAGATCATGGGGGCTCCCGGCCTGTGGTCAAGAAAGTTTGGGAAGAAGACCTGCCTGAGCCGTCCTGAAGCTCAGAGAGGATCTCAGAAGCCTTGTCAAGACAGAGGCGGATGCGGGCCATCTCCTGCAGGTACTCCACCGAGGCCTCGCCAGCGGGCTCTTGGCTGCATCCCACTGGTCGGTACGTCTTAAGGAACTGGCCTTCCTCTCTTAGGTATTTCGATTCATCCCTCATGAAGAAAGTATTATTCTTCTCATGTATTGAATCCTAGGGAACATAGAACCAGAAAGAAAGGATATTATTCTTTTTTATTTGCGAGTCTCCCACCTTCGAAATTTCCACAGTCTGGTCGTGGAGAATGCAGGAAGGATAAAGAATAGTGTTGTGGGTTTGCGTGTACATTTTTTGAATCATGGAAAACTAATATCCCTTTTTATTTTAGGGGCAAGAAGGAGGGGAAAAAGAAAAGCTATGATGAAAGATTTTATTATCTAATATTATTTTTTCATATGCATTGTAAGATTTTTGGAAGTAACAAAAATATGAAGAGAATAAAAATTAAAAGTATTCACAATCTCACCACCTGGAGACAACTCTGGTGGCATATTCTTCTATGCTTCTTTTTTCCCCCTCATGCACGTGCGCATAAATGCCAATATATACAACTGCTGAGGGCAGAAGCAACGTTTTTGAAACTTTTTTTCCCCTGCATGGAGCAGAGCATCTGTTAATGTTACCACCTAATTTATATTCTGTAAATTTTCAGAAAAACACTATTCCATCACATAAACCACATGGTTTGGAGAGTTTGAAAAAGAAATGCAGGGAGGTGATAATCAGCTTACCTCCAGGCAGCTGCTAAAGAGCACATACAATTCAGCTTTATCTTCAGCCAGGAACGGTTTCTTTTCCAACTGGGACAAATAAGCCTGAATATAATCCTTCACGTCACGGAAGCTTTGGAAGGAGAAATATTATACCTGGTTAGTTCAGGTCTGGAAACTCATTTTGCCAAAAAAGAAAGAAAAAAGGTATGTATGTATGTATCTATTTGCCTGTTACCCATCCCCCCCTCCCTGTATAATTATATATATATATACACATACATACATGTGTATGTATAGTTTGTAACACGATTTTATGAAAAATATTCTAGCACCAACTTGGAGGAATATAAAATTCCCTATTTTAGACTAGCTGTTCTCAAACTTTTTGGCTCCAAGACTCCTTTACAGACTTAAAAATTATTGAGAACCCCAGAGAGCTTTTGTTTCTGTGGATTACATCTACTGATATTTACAGTATTCGAAATTAAAACTGAAAAAAATTGAAAATATTTATCAATTCATTAAAAATAACCATACGAAACTCATTACATATTAACATAAATAATATTTTTAAAAAGTTTTTCCAAAACAAAAATTCATTAGTAAGAAGAGGGGTACTGTTTTTCATTCCTGCAAATCTCTTTAACACCTGGCTTAACAGAAGTTCACTAGATTCTCAAATCTGCTTCTGCTTCTAATTGGTTGCACTATATTGAGTTATATGAGGAAAAATCTGGTCTCACACATTATGTAGCTGGAAAAGGGAGAAATATTTTAGTAGCCTTTTCAGGTAACTGTGAATATTCTCCTTTGACACTACACCAAAACTTGATAAATGATAATTTCTAAAGGTTAGTTGCAATGTGCAATCTGAAACCCTATCAATGCACGTTTCATAGTCAATTACATTAAAATCAAATGGTCTGCCTTGCACTTCAAATGGATTTCTTTTTGATCAATGCAAAATTCTCTGACATCAAGCATCAGTCACTTCAAAAATACCGGTCCACTGAGCTGTGCAGATCTGGCAAATGTTGACACATTTTAATTTTATGATATATTTTAAAAAACCTCACATTCATTATCATCAAAAGGTCTGTAAGTATTAGAAAGCTGATAGGCTCCCGGTGGAGGATACAGGTTTTCCAAATTTTTATTTTAATTTTTAAAAAATGTATTTTTTTTTTGGCCACACTGCATGGCTTGCAGGATCTTAGTTCCCCAACCAGGGATTGAACCCAGGCCCTTGGCAATGAAAGCGTGGAGCCCTAACCACTGGGCAACCAGGGAATTCCCGCCAAAATTTTAATATTTGCTTAAAAGCTTGAATTTTATCATTAGCAACAAAACCATCAGTTCTCTTCCTTGATGTGACAGGCTCACATCCCTTGGTTTCAAGAAAACACCTGCCAAATGCCCAAGTCTGAATAAGTGTTGTTTGTCAGTCATTCTTTCAAGTACAAGTGGTATTCCACAAAAAAAGCAGCCAAGTTAGCATGTAACTCAAAAACCGCATGAGTGATTTTCCTTGAGATAATCCTGTACCTTGGTGTGCAGCCGGAGTGCTTTGTGTGTATCTCTCATTTCAACAGAATATTAAAAAGTCATATCCTCGAAGGTGGAGATTTAGTAAAATTAAGAATTTTTATAGCTTCGTCAAGGACATTAAGTGAAATTGGCATTTTAAAAAACTATACGTGGTTGGTGGTGACGGAAACAATGGCCAATACCGGGGTTTTCCTCATGCTAAGATGCTACCACATTCACCCTTCATTATTTTAGTAACATCAGTGCAAATATCAACATGTTGAAAAAGCCAGATAATATCTTAGTGTTATTTGCAGTCTCATCAATGTTGTCCCCCACACAGGTCTGCCTAAAGAATGGATGCCTACATTTCCACAAAGTATGTCTAAGTCTAGTCTGAGTGATTTTTTTTTCTTTTTGGCTGCGTTGGGTCTTCATTGCTGCACACGGGCTTTCTCCAGTTGCGGTGAGCGGGCTTCTCATTGCAGGGGCTTCTCTTGTTGCGCAGCACGGGCTCTAGGTGCGTGGGCTCAGTAGTTGTGGCTCGCAGGCTCTAGAGCCCAGGCTCAGTAGTTATTGCACACGGGCTTAGTTGCTCCGTGGCATGTGGGATCTTCCCTGACCAGGGATCGAACCCATGCCCCCTGCACTGGCAGGCGGATTCTTAACCACTGCACCACCAGGGAAGCCCCTGACTGATTCTTAATACATGAAAATACTCGAATCACAAAAGCAACGACACAAGTGTTTCTCAACCCAGGGAATGACAATGCAGATTTTTAAATTGTGTTTTATGTCTCAAGATTTTTATTTCAAAATCAGTTCTGTAAACTTTACTCTCTAAATATTTCAAAACAAAGTGTTTACCTTTAAGCATTGTTTGTACTCATGTTAATGTGTCTACACTATATGTCAAGAGGTATGCATGTTGATGATACTGTTCCCTTTCTCTAAGCAAAGGGATTCAAATGAATACAGATTTCACACATTTACCAAAATTAATAAAAATCACAGAATATCAAAAGAGGCTCTTCTCACATCTCAAGTCAACTCTTTCCATGTATGCCTTAAAAGCCATTTTCAGGTACAGTAAGATACTAGTTCTGTAAGAAAATGTATTTTAAGAGTATTTTATTTGAAAATCCTCCAGGAATCCTGTTTGAAAAAACTATTTCACAAATAACGGGGGGAAAAAAATAGAAGCAAAATAAAATGCCCGTGGACAAGGCTGCAGCAGATCCATGCTTAAATGTAAATCTAATCTCCATCCTGAGTCACCTTTCAGACATTTAAGTTAGAAACAGTTGTTTCTATTGGAACTTTTCTTACAGCATCTTGATTTTGCCATCACCTCAAGGTGTACTCTATCAAGTCAGAACACAGGCTAGGGATACTGAGTATCTTCCAAAAGAACCTCTAAATACAGATCAGCTTTCTCTCTCTCTCTCTCTCTTTCTTTCTTTCATTTTTGGCTGTGTTGGGTCTCTGTTGCTGTGCATGGGCTTTCTCTAGTTGTGGCAAGCAGGGGCTACTCTTTGTTGCGGTGCGCAGGCTTCTCATTGCAGTGGCTTCTTTTGTTGTGGAGCACGGGCTCTAGGCACACGGGTTTCAGTAGTTGTGGCACGTGGGCTCAGTGGTTGTGGCTCGTGGGCTCTAGAGCACAGGCTCAAGTAGTTGTGGTGCACGGGCTTAGCTGCTCCGCAGCATGTGGGATCTTCCCGGACCAGGGCTTGAACCCGTGTCCCCTGCATTGGCAGGCGGACTCTTAACCACTGTGCCACCAGGGAAGCCCCCTACAGATCAGCTTCCTAAGAATTTTCTAAAATAGCATAATTTGACAAGACCATTGAGCTGAAGCACCATATGGACTTCTCTGTCCATTTATAGAATCAGAGAAACTTAAGAGCTGAAGCAAAACTTAGACAACATCAAGGGCAAGCAGGGTGAGGGGAGAGTCTAACTTATCATCCAAAAGACCACAAAACTTTGCAGCTGTGGAATTGAGATGAGAACCGCAGATTCTTGACTCCCGACTTCCCGCACGTGTTACACCACCTTGCACCCTTCCCCCAAATCTGTCTTCTTCCTAACCACGTGCTTGTAGGCATGCTGAACTCATAGCCAGTACGTGAATATGTCAAGGACACAACCCATACAGATAAAGGAACAAGGGGGTCTCTTGCTGAAAAAGCTTCCCCAAATCATGAACTAGCTACAGGTTCTGCAAAGAATGCTTGGCAGCAAAGAAAAAGCCACGAGGAGAATAAAAAGTCAAGGCGTGCTAGAGGCAACTCCACGTTCGTGGTGCTCTCACCTGTACTTCAAAAGCAGTTTCAGTACCACTGAGCGGATGACAGGGGTCTTATCCACAACGTCATCAAAAGGAGAAAGAGATTTTGTGTGTTCACGGCGTCCTTAAACCAGAAGGAGAAAGGTAGATCATCGTTCACATCAGACATAAAGAGTGAGATGAAGAACTGAATTTTTAAGTCTATAGGAAGAAATCCACTCACTTTGGGAAGCCTCTCGAAAGAGCTCCTTCTCTACAAAGAGTAAAGACAGCAGAACATTGACCACATCCTTCTGAGGTGGAGAATTGTCTTTGAAGCACATGGTAGAAACTAGGTCCACAAAGAAACTATTGCACATCTGCCGGAAGCGAGCATGTTTCTTGATGACCTCCCTTAGGAATCGTTGAAAACCACGGTCAAAAGGCTTATAGAATGTGTTCCAGAATCCCTCCCTACAGAGTGCTTTGGGATTTGGACAGCATTTTTTTTTTAATTAAAAGATGCAAGTATCTCCTTACACTGATTAGAACCAATCTCCAAAACTGCAGACAGTACATACACTTGGCTCTTTTGAGAAATACTTTGATCATTTGGGCCATCTAGCAATAGCCTTCATATCCCAAGAGCTTCTCAAAGATCCCATCCACTGGGCTTGCCTTGTGCTCCGCTTTCAGGAGGCATCAGAATGGAGGAAAACGGGAAGGAAAACCAACCACTTAGGCTAATTTTAACTACTGCCCTGAAAGGCACTTAGCCAGATAAGAGCTAGCTTTATCCTCAGGGCATAGAACATGGATGGAATTTACATATCAAGAGGACAAACCAGTTGCATCTAAATTCTTCGGGTCTCTTGTGATGGCTTTATTTAGTTTACGAATTTCTGGTTTATTTCCTCTAATTTTTCTATCTCCCTAATCTGTATACATGTATGTCTTGAGGAGAGGATAATTTTCAGACACCAGGTGTTTATAAAGGTACATAAGTAGTTAGTTGTCTTTCTTAGAACACTTCTCTGTCAGGCTTTCTAAGATTAATAATTATATTTCTGAATACTGTATTTGCAAAAAAGGAAGAAAAAAGAGGAAGCTTTCTCAAGAGAAAGGGTGTTTTACCGGTGCTCCTGGGAAACAGAAGGAGAGAAGCTGTCTGGCAAGTCAGTTAAACAATAGGGGCATCCCATCTGCCCTTGGGTGAGGTGAACTTTGACGCAGCGCTGGCAGAATACATGGTCACAGGGCAGGCAGACAGGATCCTGTGCATCTCCCAGGCAGATGGGGCACGGCTTCACCCCAAACCTAGAAGCCAAGAAGGGTGACCAATTCTGAAGCAAAGAAGCTGGCCATGAGAAGCAAAAAATACAAAAGGTTCTGAATTCTCTCCCTTGCAGATCCCAAACCCAAGATCTCACCTGGTGAGGCTCTTGCTGACCTGGTCCTTACATTTACAAAGAGTGGTCATCACTGCGACGAAAGGCCTGTGAGTCTTGATGTCAGAGTCCTCTTGCAGGCACTGAAGGAGAAAGGCAGCGGGAGGAGGAGGGAAGCTAATTAGCAGTGAGGAAGGGCAGGTGTCAGCCGGGCAACAAAGGCAACAAAACACAACATCCCCTCTGCTGCTGGTGAAGCTGGGCAGTTAGGGCTCTGGTGTCTGCAGTGCAAGGCTTTTTTTTTTTTTTTTTTTTTTTTAATTTAGCAGTTTCTTTAACTTTGAATGCCCTTTGTGACTATGCTGCTTTGGGGAGAAGGCTGATATTCTCGGCTTCTGATTTTTCCCCTCTTCCTTTTTTTCTTTTAAGGTCTATCCCCCTCCTCCCGTTATGAGATATTTCAAGCTATAAAAGATAATATAATGACCACCTGCGTATCCACCAAACTTTAAGTAATCATAGCATTTTTTTTGAATATGTGCTTTATCAGTTTCTAAAGAAACAAAATATTACAGGTGCAGCTTCAAGTGTATCCTTTTCTGATCATATTTCCATCCCCCACCCCCCACCCAGCCCCAGAGAATCACATTCCTAAATTCCCACTTCCACTAGACTTGGATGCATGCATAAAAATCTTGTTGCTTTGAATGTTGTAAACTTTCTATCAGGGGCATCACACTGTACCTAAGCTTCTGCAACTTGCTTTTTTTGTTGATACAAGTAGGTTCAGATCATTCATGTTAACTGCTGTATGGTACTTGTTGATACCGGTCACCCGTTTTCCCATTAATGGACATTTAGAATGTTCCCAATTTCCTGCATTTACAAACATTTCTGCACCCAACATTCTTCCATGTGTCTGAGTACAAATGGGAAAATTCTCTAGGATATATATTTAGAAGTGGAAACACTGTGTTTTAGGAAATGCACATCTTTAATGATATAAGATAGTGAGTTTAATGGGTGTGCTTAGGGAATTTTCTGGTTAGGTATAATGTTTGCTATAGATGTTTTTCTATTAGGTATACCCCTTGGGCATTATCCGCTGAAGGAGAGTTCCCTTCTATTCCTAATTTGACAAGAGTATCTTTGTACCAAATTATAAATTTTATCAAATGCTTTATCTGCACCTTTGGAAATAATCGTTTGGAGTTTTTCTTTTAATTTGTTACATAACTGATGACACATCGATTTTATGATTTTGAGCTATCCTTGAATTCCCAGGATTAATCTTACTTGGCAATGATATTAGTTTTTAATACCCTGCTAAATTTGATCTGTTAATCAAAAGATTGAAAAAAGATTGAAAAAAGGCCAAAGGACTTGAATAGACATTTTCCAAAGAAGATATACAAATAGGCAATAAGCACATGAAAAAATGCTCAACATCACTAGTCATTAGGGAAATACAAATCAAAAACCACAATGAGATATCACTTCATACCCATTAGGAGGGCTATTATTAAAAAAAATGGAAAATAACAAGTGTTGGCAGGGATGTGGAGAAATTGGAGCCCTTGGGCATTGCTGGTGGGGAAGTAAAATGGTGTGGCAACTGTGGAAAACAGTATGGTAAAATGTCAAACACAGAATTACCATATGAGTCAGCAATTCCACTCTTAAGTACACACCCCAAAAAATTAAAAGTAGTGACTCAAACAGATACTTGTACACCCAGGTTCAGAGCAGCATTATTTACAATCACCAAAAGGTGGAAACAACCCAAATGTCCATTAACAGACGGATGGATAAACAGAATGTGCTCTATCCATACAGTGGAATCTTATTCAGCTTTAAAAAGGAAGGAAATTCTGACACCTGCTACAATGTGGATAAACCTTGAGAACATGATGCTTAGTGAAATAAGCCAGTCACAAAAGGACATTTCAAAGGCTGTACAGCAAAGCTGCTGGCAGTGCTTGTGTGAGGTTCCCAGTGGGCAGACACTGTCTTCCCTGAGTGGTCACTGATGCTGAAAGGACAGTCACTTTTTCTACAGAGTACTATCCTGTGTGTCACCAACTTTATAAAGGGTGTAGAGGGACAGAGACATGGGCTTCCTGACCCCTTGGTCCCACCGACAGCACTGTGTTTGGAAGTCCACAGGCCCAGCAGCATTCTCCTACATCCCCGTCTTCCTGACCGTGGCCGTGGGAAGCAGCTCCCTCCGCGGGCCAGGCTGCTGGTCTGGTCTGGGGCCACTGGAGGCCTGGTTGGAGCCCACCTTCAGTCCTCCCAAAGGTTTCCCAAGTGTACTTGCTGCATGAATAGTTCCTTTTCCTGCAAGGAACCCTAAATGACACACCCTGACTTAACACTCAGGAGAGGGTAAATATTGAAATATTAAACACCAAAATTTTAATGGCCTATGTGATGAAATATAACTCACATAAAACTCTCAGAGCAGAAAGGGGATATACCACCAAGATGGTAAAAGTCAGGTCACATTTCAATTGTTCTTTGTCTTACAAAGAGGCAGACCAGTGTTTGACAGGCCAAGCCTTCGCGCTCACCTTGTTCAGCAAGAAGACATACTCTGTCACCAGCTTGCACAGCTCGGGAATATAGCTCTCGGTCCCCAGGAGCACATGCTCCACAAAGAGCGCAATGGAGAAAATGCGATTCCATTGGGTTCTGTCGAGAGAGGGGGTCCCTCACTCAGCTCTGACAAAAGCGCCTGAGATGAATGAAGAGGGGCAGGGAGGCAGTTCCAAGGCACAGGGGTTGAAAGATAAGAAAAGGACCGGGCGTGAAGGTGGGTGAAAGAATTAGGTAGAAGCCCTTTGTGATGTGCTCCCTGACCTCCACACACTTTGTCTCTTTCCGCCCCTCCCCTCAGACTCTCAGCTGGGACATCTCAAGTTCTATGCCTCTGACTGTGTCCGGTGAGTCCCACCTCGCCCTTAAAGGCCAGCACAGGATTTGTCCCCTGGAGAGTCTACCCTGTGTGTTCCCTCTCTGCTGCCCTGCTGGGGTCCTTTGCAGCTGCTTCTTCTCCCTCAGGATCATCATAATCTGCTGCCTTTTTATCACCCCCATCACTCCACGCACTCCCTGAATGTACACCTCTCTAAGATCATCATGATGCCTGGCATTTAGTAAGGGTTCAAGAGACGTTAAAGAATGAATGAGGACAGGCCCACCTCCTGTGGCAGGAGCATCTGCTCTCTCTCTCATGTGCCCGGGACTCCTGGATCTCACCTGACATCCCTGATGACGGTTACCATCCTGCTGCCCTGCAGGTACCCATCTGAGCAGAGGAGCTCCAGCGGCATGCGAAGATGCTTCACCATCTGTAACCAAGCTTGGGGACTGGGCTTCAGGAGGTTTTCTGTCAGCATTTCAGCACAGGCCACTGCAGCAAACACATCCAGACTCTGGGGGGCAGAGAACAGGCCTGTGACTGAGCAGCCTGTCCCCTGACCCCCACTGGGCTGCTCTAACCATTAAGTCGGAGGCCCTGGCTGTTAGCCCAGTGTGTTCTTGTGTTCCAGGCTTGTAGCTTCACCTTTCATTGTCTTGGGATCTAGGAAGCATGAGCTAGATGCGTTCTAACTGAGGAGCCACACTGACATGTGTGCCCCATGAAGATGTTTCCCATTTGGAATGTGGTCCATAAGCTTTCCCTTCCCAGGGCGGCAGTAGGAGCAACCGCCCAGTAGCTGAGGAAGCCAAGCCTGGCTGCAGGCACGTGATGTCCCTAAGAGGGGCCATACCATCTCATGTCCGGCCCAGCTGTGGTTCCAGGTGCCTTTTGTAAGGCTCTGTAGAACTTGGGGGTAGATGGTCAAGATCCTGGAGAAGTTCTGTAGCCGGCTCCTGAAATGCTGGTAGGCAAGGTGCACGGACGGTAAGGAGATCTCTTCCGCTGGCCTTCCTGCCTTCAGCTGATTGATGCAGGACCCCAGAGCCATCTGCAGAACCTGGGATGAGAAACAAGCTTTTACTATATACTTGTAAATTATTTTTTTTAAAAAAGATACACTTTCCTTGTGGGAAACCGGAACTATTCAAAAATGACAAAAAAGAAAATTAAAAACCATGCACACTATTAGTATCCGTCGTTTACTTTTTGGTGTCGTCCCTTCTAGACGTTTGTGATCCATACCTCTTCTCCCCGTGGTCCCCAAATCAGGGGCACAGAGTATTCCTGATTGTTTTCCACTTTACATTACAAGCATCTCTCTATCACGAGCATGCTCGAAGACATCGTTTTTAACCAGTCAAATGGCTGTACAAATATTTGTCCAACCCTTATTTTAAGACAATTACATTGTTTCTAATTTTCTGTTTTTAGAAATAAAACTGCAAAGAACATTCCCGTGAATAAAATATTTGTTCACGTCTCCGACTGAACTGGCGACAGAATCGCCAGTTCAGATTTTGTGAAGTTTTTCATTCATCCCGACAGATGGTTTTCCAGAAGCACCACGCCGTTCACACCGCCACTGGCAATGGAGGAACTCCTGGCTGTTTTATAGCCAAGTTATTATTATTATTATTTATTATTTATTTTTTTTTTGCGGTACGTGGGCCTTTCACTGCTGTGGCCTCTCCCGCCGCGGAGCATAGGCTCCGGACGCACAGGCCCAGCGGCCACGGCTCACAGGCCCAACCGCTCCGTCCGGGACACGAACTCGTGTCCCCTGCATCGGCAGGCAGACTCCCAATCACTGCGCCACCAGGGAAGCCCCCTCCTGGCTGTTTTAAAAACCAGTTTTGCCACAAGAGCAAGTAAAGATCGTATCTAAAAGTTGTTCATGCCTTGCTGATTTACTAGTGAGGCTGAGCACTTTTTCCAGTGTTTTCTGGACATCTGTATAATTATTCTGTTAATAGTTAATTTCTAACTTTCCCTCATTTTTAAAAATTAGAGGAGATTTTCTTATTGTATCCTAAGAATACTTTATTAACCCTTAATCATGTTGGCTGTTAAGTATGTTTTCCTCAAATCTGTCAGTTTCCTTTTTTAGGTACTGAAGTTTGAAATCTTCAATATTTCCATTGAAATTTTAGTTAATATCATTATTATTACCTTGCTGTGATCAGTTAAATATTTACCTAAGTTTCTTCAAGAAAAACTAAACATTTAAAAAGAAGGTGTCACAGGAAATCGGAGGTCTTCTTCCTGTTAATAAAAGCTCCATGTTTTAGGGGCGCTGGTCAGTGGGCTAAGCATCCAGCCCCGAGAGTTCTGAGGGGGTCAGTGGCATTTTCTCATACCACTGTCCTCTTGGACCACATTCTGTTCCACAAACACTACAGCTCCAGAAGTTGAGGAAAAGTTCCCATGTTGGCATCTTGTCCACGTTATACCAGCCTCACCCTGCCCCCTAGTCAGTACTCACGTTTAACTCTTCCCAAGTGGACACTCTCATGGTCAAGAGAAGGAAGTCCTTCAGGTAGCACTGAAGAAGTTCTTCCCGCTGGTCTACAGTGAGCTGAGCAAGAAACCTGCCCAGTGCGGTCTGCTGAAAGAGCTCCACTAACTTCTCTGCCAGTCCTGCTGGGGGTGGGTGAGGGGGGAGATGGAGAACGGCTTGGGGTGAGGATGTTGACCATGACTCCCCTTACCCGCTGAATGCAGGGACATGGACATGGTTCTAATAAGGCTGCCTTTTTAATCATCATTTTTTATCATCATTTCTGGACACTTTAGATATCTTCTCAGTGGAATAACAGAAACAAAGTCAGAAGGAATGTTCCATTCCGGTCATAAAAGCCTAGCCAGCCCCAAAGAGAACACAACCTGGGATAGATCAAGTTTATTTCTACCAAGTCATAATGTGCTTTGGGAACCCCGGACCCAAGCGAACCAGGAATGAGTGGGTTGCCCTCCAGGGGCTGGGATCATATGCTGCTCAAATCAAAAAGATCTGCCGTCTAGTGGATGGGATGCTGGCCCCCAAGTCACATGCTATTATAGAAAAGTAGGGTCAGTTAGGATATGGTATGAGAAAGAGAAATACTCTCTCTTCAGGAGAGAGACTGCTTCAGGTTTGTTCAGAAAGAGTGGCAGAATGCTTACCTAGAAAAATAAGTTCATCTTCAAGTATTTTGACCAGTATTTTTTTAAGAAATCTTTTCTTTTTTTAAAAAAATTGAAATATAGTTGATATATCATATTATGTTAGTTTCAGTGATGTGACATCTGCCTACCTTATGAAATGATTACAAGTCTAGTAACCATCTTTGTCCTGTATTTTTAAAAAGCAGTACTATACATAAACTTTGAAAAGATTACTTCATGTATGAAAGATGACTTTCCCAAAAGTGCTATGTGACCACCGGTTTTCCTGGAATGTCTGTGGCCAGACTACTTGGCACGTGACAACAGAGCAAGGTGCCCTGTGACTCAGGGCAAAGGTATTACTCTACTCTGGTCACTGGCGGTTGCTGAGAAGGGCCCAGCTGGGGACATCTTGAGTCCTGGTGCCTTAGTTGCCCAGGGAACTCAGAATGGGGGTGACCACCTATGACGGGTAGCAGGGTCTCCTCCTGCCAGAACACGTCCCCTCCCACCATCGCTGGGCTCACCTTCATCTCCCGTGATGTACTGAGTGTGGACCCACAGCTCCTCCAGATAGTCCTTGATTCTCCAGCTAAACGGGACACTGTTGGAAGTGTCCTCTGAGAGGTTCATGTAGTTCTGCACTATGATGTAGGACATCTCCCCTTTAGACCTGCAATCGGCCAAACAAGGACCAAGAATGCGGTTAGTGAGACGCCGCTCAAGACACAAGACGAGATCCACTCCTGATGCCAATTCCTCTCCATCCTTAAGAACTGGGAGGCTTAGTGGGCTACAAAGACAGTTCCCCGGTCTATTGAACAGCTCACCTTTATGTTATAAAGGAACTCAAGGATGACCTTATGTTATCTCTTGGTTTTACAGACAAAACAAAAACAAACCACAGCTGGAAGGGGTTAAGTAGGTTGCTTGAAGTCTTGGGCAGAACCAGTCTGGTGGTGTCTGAACCCACCCTTACCCTATACCTAGGCAAAGAGAATCGAAGCCCCCTGAAATCCAAACAGGAAGGTTCTGGCAGGCCAGCTGAGCTTGAGTTACACAAGATCGGGTCTAGGGATAGGCTCTGTGGTTCCCGCCATTGGCAGGAGGAGCAGGAAAATCAACACGAACGCTCTCCTACGTGCAGCTTCGCCAGTGTAGACGAGGTGGAAGCTGGCCATTTTAACTGCAAAGGGTGCTCTGAGAACAGGGAAATGAGGAAAGCCGAGAATGAAACAAGTATTTCTCAGAACTCGCGTCAACTCTTTTGTTACTGTAATGCCATGACCCTTCAGGCTACAAAAACAGCCAACTTAAATGTGATTCTAAAACCCATAACTATATTTCATCAAACACCTGGGAGAGCCTATTAAGTTTGTTGCTATGTTATGGGTTTTTTTCCCTTCCCATGAAAAGAAAGTCTTCTATTCACCTTGTATCATTTGCCACAAGAGGAATGTTCAGAAGCTTAACGTCACTGAAAATAAACATCCAAAGATCTCTTGCCCAGGACGGAGAATGTGGGTTGGTCAGCAGCTCGAGGTTGCCATCTCTGTCCATGAAAGATATCATGCTCGCCAGGAGGGGAGTCACAGCACCCTGGACCCGCTTCCAGATGGTCTGCCTATGTTTGGGAGAGAAGCAGCCCTGCTCAGGTTTGAGGGACCACAGATCACACTGGGATGCCTGCATCCTTTTCACATTTTGTGCCTTCTTGGCAGTAACAAAACATCTGCTCTACTACTCCTACACTGTAGCTGTGTTTTTCATGTTTTTTTACATCATTTTTAAGTACTAGAAGAAAGACTTACAAATCGAAATAAGATTAGAGGCAGAATTGGAAAGGTCCTTAATTCTACCTCTAATAAACTGGAATTAGTTCGTTGAAAAGGCCAAGTAGTATTTGTTTTATTTTGTTATATAGCTGTTTTCCAGAACAAGTCATCCAGGCTCTATAAATAAAGAAAAGAATGACCAAATTCATTTGAAAAAAATGTTATTTTAAGAAAAAAAAAAATCAGTTGGGAATAGAATATAATAAAGAGACCAAAGTAAATTCATTCCAGGTACGTTAAACAAGAAAGCATATCTTTATCTAGAACTTAGTTTTTATTGTTGATGGTTTTGTACATTAGATCTGAATATTTATATATACGTATATACACATATATATAAACTTGACTGCTTATATTAACTCATACATGTACAATTATATTTAGTAATAAAATATATTTTATTTTATAAAAATAAACTTAAGTCATTTAAAAATTCTTATGGTAAGGCCAAAGAAATCTACTACTAGGTAATTAATATTGGGGAGAAAAATGCATGTTCCATTTTGAAAAGAAAAAGAAATACTTTTTAAAAATATTGAACCAGAAATGTGCAGAAAACTGTGAGAGTGAAAGGTAAAAGCTGGCTGCAGGGAGAAATGGGGGAAGCTGTACCTGGTCACATATGCAGACTTTGGGTGCTGGAAAAACCCTAGTACAGTCATCCCTCCATACCCATAAGGGGTTGGTTCCAGGACCCTGACAGATACAAAATCTGAGGATGCTCAAGTCCCTTATATAAAATGGTGCAGTATTTGCATATAACCTACGTACATCCTCCTTTACACTTTAAATCATCCTTAGATTACCTATAACACCTAATACAAAGTCAACACTACGTAAACTGTTGTAAATACAAGGTAAATGCTATGCAGATAGTTGCCAGCATGTGGCAAATTCAAGTTTTGCTTTTTGGAACTTTCCGGAATTTTTTTTTTCCCGAATATTTTCGGCCCGCAGTTGGTTGAGTCTGTGAATTTGGAACCTGAGGATATGGAGGGCTGACTGTGTAAAGACTATCCCAATTTGGATTATTTAATGCCAAGAGGGCAAATGACTGAAATCCAAAACACATGGAGGGTGAGCAGTCAGCTTCCAAACCCCTGTGAGAACGGGCCAGTAGGCCCCAGAGCTCCACCTGGACTCGGATGCTGGTCGGATCCATGGCGGCCCCTGAGTGCAAGGAGGCCAGTCCTGACGCAGAGCGAACAGCAGAGCAGTGACAAGTGGGGCCACCCTTGCCACTATGAACACCCTTTGAACACTGGCAAATGTGGGAAGTGCAGTAAGTGAAGGGGTGGTGTCAAGGGTACATTGAAAATACAGATTTTAAGAAGCATTTATGTAAAAACAAGCATTTAGTAAAATCCATACAGAGGAACCAAGGGAAATGAAAATAATTCTAGGTCCAAATCTAATCTTATAAAGTTCCTTCAGAAGGTACAATTAGGAAAGAAATGAAGGCTAACTACAGAAAAACACAGAAGCAGAAAAACCCTACAGTCACAAACCCAGCATCAATAAGCTCACATGGTCCATTTAACCCTGGATGTTCCCACGTGTCCCCCCTGCCAATGGCATGAAGGCGACACACCCCTGCTGAATCCAAGCCTCCGGATGAGTTAACCTTTCTCTCAGAGATGAAGAAACGGAGGGCCAGGGTGGTGAAGTCACAGGTCTAAGACGACCCTGCCGACAGGGGCGGGTGGAATCTTCCATTTGGAATCCAGAGCAAATGCCCCCTGCCTCAGCCACAAAGGTTGTCACGGGCTAGTCTTGAAAACAATGTCAAGTTTTGCAGAAAAAGGACCAGGGACAACAAGTGAATACTCTGGGTCTTATTTTCGTAGTAATCAAATAACTTCACGCAGGAGGCCTGGGAAAACAACTTCGCTTCCCTCCCTTAATTTACTAACCTAAAAAGGCTCCCATTTCTATGGTAATGGTCATGCTGGTACAAGTTTACATCCAACAAGAACAGATGTTCTGGGTTGTTTTGTTTTGTTGTGTGTTATGAAAAAATTTAAACTCACACAAAAGTAGAGAAAAGAGTCTGGCAAACCCCATGTAACTGCCGCCCAGACCATCTTGTGCTCTGGGGAAAAAATATTGACAGCTCTGAATTTCTCAGAGGTTTGGAAAGAAGCGTCTCCTCGGCTGGAAGAGCCATGCATCCACCCCCCAGCCAGCCCTGGTTTCCCTTCACGGCAGTACCTGAACGTGCCGGCTTCCTGCAGAGCGTCCTGATTGGAGGCTTCCCTCACCACCCAGTCTTTCACATTGTAGAGGTAGTTCTCTTCTTGCTTCTTTAAAAGGACAGAGAGGCGCATCTTGGTGACCCGTAAGAAAGCGGCTATGGAAAAGCAGAGCAGATGGGCACTCAGCACATCCCCGGGCACCGAGTGGTAGGCTCTGCATCCCTGACCTGCCCCAGCAGGAGGGTAAGCCCGTTTCCTTTGGGCAGGCCAGGTCTACAGAAATCCCGGAGGTGCACTTAGATTCCCAGGGGGCCAGCTGCTTCTGGGAGCCACAGAAAGCGGCAGCGGGGGGATGATTCATGGTCCAAAGAAGGAGCCCAGGCTGGCGTGCAGGCAAGAGGGGCCCCACGCCTCTGTACTTGCCATCTTCGTCTAGGAGGCTGAGGAGAATGGACACCCTCCGCATGCTGCGCTGACAAGCCTCGTTCTGGTCTCTGAGCATGCCCACGGCGCCCTGGATACAGCTTCCCAGCAGCCTGGTGGTGTCCAGGATCTGCGTCTGTCGACAGAGACAATCAAACCTTCCGTTTCTGTCACTTACAAGTCAGGAGAAGCCAGGCGACACATGGGAGACAAGGTCTAAGCGCCTATGTGCAGGGGGCACAGTGTTCCTCCTGCCCAAGCTCCCGCCACGTGCTCTTGCCAAGTTCCCCTTAGAACCACTGTGAGGGAATTCCCTGGCGGTCCGGTGGTTAAGGCTCCGGCACTTTCACTGCTGTGGGCCTGGGTTCAATCCCTAGTCAGGGAACTAACATCCTACAACCCACGTGGTACAGCCATAAAAAGTAAAAAAAAGGAAACCACTGTAACATGAACCCGTGTGCCTGGGGACCCCGTCAGTGGTCAAGGATCAGAGCAAAACTGACCAGGGGACACCAGGAAAAGCCAAGGTCAGATCTGGTACTGGTAATTCACCTGCACTTGCAGTGGCAGGGGGAGGAGTGTTGGGCTAAGCCCTGGACAGCTGAGTCCACTCCTCAGACAAGTCTAAGGAAGGGCAGCCCAACAGCACGGAGGCTCAGAGGACTAGAAAGAGCAAGAACTCACATCACTTCCTGGTCCAGAGGTCGGGCTGTCCATTGCCTCAGAACTTTCTGTCTCCATTTCCACCTCTGCCACTTCCCCTGATGTAGCCACCTCAGTTTCCATCACCTCCTCACCATCGTCTTGGGCCCCGTGTTCCACCTCCACTGCATAGAAGCAAAACAATGGAGTTACTGTTCAGAGGTGGAAGGGGAGCGCTGGCAACAGCCTCTACGTGGCGTGCTGGGGCTCTAACCACTGGGATTTCCCTGGCAACAGCTCGGGGGAGGGTCCCCAAAGGACAGGCCGTCAGTCATGCAGATCAGCCTCTGTTCGCCCACTGGATGTGGTCCATCAGTGCAACCTGAACCTCCGTCCTGGGCTCGGATGGCTGATCTGGGAGGCAGCGCAGACAGAATCTGACATGTTCCACAGGCACCTGCAAAGACCTACCTTTCCTGTGGAAATACTGTCTTCTCCTGGCCTTGGAAAGCAGTAGACAGTGCCCTCGATTCATCATCACTCAGTTCAGCAAACATGTCCCGAGCTCTTGCCGAGGGGCAGGTGTTGGACCCAAGGGAATGGTAGCCTAAGGTCCCATCCTCGCAGCGCCGCACACACCTCCCTGCAGCCACTCCCACCATCCTGTCTCCCCGAGGACCTTTCCTCCACACTCACACTCAGGCTGATCTTCTGGCTTAAACAGCTGGCTGATGGCCACATCCTGCAATTTAGTCACGTCCGAAACCATCACTGTGGATCTCCGGAGGTCGTCGATGTGTACAGACTGCCACAGCCCTGGGAAAACAAGCCCCAGAAGCTTCCCTGTCTCCTCTGGTTTCTTCCTGTCAGTCATAAGCAGGGATACACTACCAACCCTATGTTTCAACGCACTGAGGAATGAACAATTTGTATCCTGAAGTCTAATTCCTTCAATATACACAGGAACCATATAGATGTCATGCTACAGCTGTTAGCAACTTTAGCATAAAATTCAGTTTTAAGAACTGAGATGACTACTTTGTAAAAAATGTTTGAAGAAGGCTTGTGATTCTTTTATAAATTTGTTATTAAACTTGCTGTATCATAATTAGTAGAGGGGTGTGAGACAACGGCAAGCTTTGCCCCCCATTAACTATGAAATTATTAAAGTAAACTGTTATTTGCCTATTTCTAGAATACTAATTTTCTCATACAGGGGATTCCTTGGAGATACTTTGGGATCAGGTCCAGACCATCACGAAAAAACAAATATTACAATAAATTGAATCACACAATTTTTTTGGTTTCCCAGTGCCTATAAAAGTTATGTTTACATTATACTGTATTTTATTAAGTGTGCAATAGCATTATGTCTCAAAAAACAATGTACATGCCTTAATTAAAAAATATTGTATAGCACACACAAAAACAAAACAACCAAAAAAATACCGCATTGCTAAAAAATGCTAACCCTCATTGAGCCCTCAGCTAGTCGTAATAGTAACATCAAAGGTCACTGATCCCATGTCACCATAGAACATATGATAATGAAAATGTTTGAAATATTGCGAGAATTGCCAAAATATGACACAGAGACATGAAGTGAGCAAATGCTTTCAGAAAAATGGCACCGATAGACTTGGCACAAACCTTCAATTTGTAAAAAACGCAGTATCCGTCAAGTGTAATAAAGCAAAGTGCACTTAAACGAGGTGTGCCTGTGTGATAAATATTTGGTGGCTAATTCCTCAGGAAAAAAGAGAGAGAGAGAGAGATTTAAGATAGCATTTCCCCACCCCAGAAGCAGGCATAAAGTATCCATGCATTCGTAACACTGTTAGCTGGAACTCTCTCTCTGCATTATCCATATAGTAAAAGGTGAGGAACCAGAGATTAATCAAGTGTTTATCGACAAGTGATGAAAGAAGTGCTATATGTTGGAACAGCCAGTCCAAAGATGAGTGTTTTTTGCATTAATCAGCAGTAAGAAATCTCAATGAAAAAAATATTGTTGAGATTAATATTAATGTTCCAATGTCAGACTTTGTACATCATAGGACCAAATTAGAAACAACTTAAACATCATTAAACAAACATATTCACTAATATTTTGGTCCTACCTCCATGGGATCCTACAAAGGACGTTCCACTTCCCATCCGGGACAGTTTTGTGATGAAATAGACTAAGACGTAGTCCTTATTTCCTTGTATCTTGTTGATTTCATTTATAGCAGAATACCTATTTTAAAAACAAACAAGCAAAGACAAAATAAATCAAAACAAAACCCAAGAAAATAAACAAAATGGACGTTGTAAAATGCCTGAAGGGTGTCCTCGGAGCGGTCAAGTTCCATCTCACATTTTTTTTAGCTTTAAATAGATTTCATACCCTCAAGCTTGCTATCCTCTCTTACAAGAGAATGGGAGCAAGACCTCTCTAAGTAGGCTCATCTCTTTCCCCCATTCTTGCATCCCTCTGCTTTGAAATGGCATTTTTTTTTTTATTGGTCAGGAACCCTATCTTACAACCCTTGATGGGCTTGCTCTGATGCTACTAAGGTGAGGCTGGCGGACCTTTCCATTTCAAGAAACAGAGTTCTGTGAACAGACAACCAATGGCCAAAGACAACCAAGATATGAAATATGGTTTCCAATGCTTTAGAAGGTCCAGAAATTACTTTTACTTAAACATCAAGTAATAAGGGAACGTAGTTAATTCTAAAAGTATCAAATTTCCCCTACAAACAATATAAAGCTGCCCAACAAATACAACTGAAAGCATTTAAATACCATTATGGCCCTTAAACTTGCAATAACTTCGTATCATGTAGTTTAAAATGAATAATGACCAAATTATGTCTGCTAACCTATGTTCCAAGGATACTCTTTTATATCCTGCTAATATTCTGTTATTTACACTTGTTGCATTTGGCTATTTTTGTGTTGTTATGAGCCTTTTCTCTCTTTGTTTCTCTAGTCCACATTTAGAGGAATAAAAAGGGAGAATAATTTTTATTCTTATTTTTAATGTTCATTCTGATACTATACAGTTTTCAGGGAAGAAATTCTTTAGGAGCTCCTGAATAAATTTGGAGTTTCCTACGCAGTTTCCGAGAAAAATAACAAAAACATACTTTGCTGAAGCGATGAGCTGAGCACTGTGAATTCCATCTTCAAAATCTGTTTGAATAATGAGGATTTTATAACTGGCTTTGTGAGCTAAGCAGTTTCTGAAAGAAAAAGGAAATTATCCAAGTGAGTTTTCTGTCCTAAAAATTGGTGATAATATTCTCCAAAGTGATGGGAAATAGAAGGGGTATATAGAAAAACTATTCAGGTGGGATTTTCCTCTGCAAGTAAGGTGGGTAGACAATCCAGCAGAGAAAGAAAAAAGCCCCAATAAATGCCTCCCAATGAGGCATAAGGATGCTGGATTCAGAGAGGGCTGTTTTTGCAGAGGATAACAGAGATGAGAAGGACACCTGGAGAATTTAACAACATCCTTTTCAGAGTCACATGTCCTCAAGGTTCACTAACCAAAAGTGGTGAGAACACCAGTGGTTACCATAGCCATACATATGAAATACAAAGTGATGGATCCTGAGGAGGGAAAGGAACGGGAGGGGAAGGCAGAGACCCTCACCGAACTTCCCTGAGGAAGGAGTACTCGGTGTCAAAGTGCTGCAGTGACAGGATGGTGAGTTTCAGAGCCCTGTCCATTACTTCTGATTCTAAAAGTTCACAGTCATGACTGGTTAGCAGTCTGGAGAACGTTGTGATCTGCAAAGGCAGGAAATGCAAATAATTCGCTGGAATGCAAGAAAGGGTTGCACGTCCGCTAGGTTTAGATCCCAGAAACATGAGGATGTTCAGCAAATATCTTCCATGGGCTCCTCAGCGTGCAGTTGGTACACAGACAGAAAAGAATACAAACCCAGTGGAGTTTTCCAAAACGAGGCAGTGCTGAGGTAAACAGAACCTACAGGATCAAACGTATTGGAGAGAAGAGTCACCCTGTCCCTAAGAGGCCTTCAAGTCTTCCTAGACTCCAGTGTCTTTTCCTACTTTGGATCCTACTGACAGTTCTGATGATACCTTAGGGCTCAGAACAAATGCCATTTCTCCTTTGCAATCTTACTTCATACTTTCAGATCGAGTTGGCCATTCATGTCCCTTCCCACAGCTGTTAGCAATTCTCCCCTGCCACTGGATCACACCGCACAGTGCAACAAATACACTCCTTAAGGGCATGCTGATATCCTAGGTCCTGAATCGTTATCTCCAGGCTGGCCTTACCACTGAGTTTCCTATTCCTATATCCAACTGCATGATAGTCTACCTAGATGTTACAGGAACATCAAAGCCCATCCCAAATGGAATTCACCACTGCCTCTGCCAAACTTGCTGCTCATACCTAGATTGTGATTTACCAAACTTTTGGTCATCCAAGGAAGAATCCAGGGAGCCATGTCTAGCCTCCTCCATCTCCCAGAGCCCCTATAAGGAATCAATCATTACCTCTGCCAATCTGCATCCCTACTATGTCTCAATTCCACCCATCCATCCTCTACTTTGACTGAACTGGTACTGCAGCCTCCCTACTGGTCTATCTTTTCTGTGAGTCTTTTATCGGACTTTTTTCCTTCCTCTCTCCACACACATTTCTCCATCACTCCCCTCTATACAAGGAAGACAAAGCTCCTTGGTGCTACTGACAAGACCCTCCATGAAGTCTCTCCAGTTATATCTCATCCCCATCTCTCAGCACTCGCAGCCTTGAACTTTAAGCTTCATCAGCCTTTAACTCCTGGTTTCCTGCACAGACTGTGTTGTTTTAAACCTTGACATCCTTGCTCAAATAAGGTCCTCTGCCTATAATACCTTCCCAACCATACTTTACAATTAGCTTGACGGTCATCTCTTATTAAAGATGGGTTCACGCGACCTCGTATCCTGATCTGTGTTGCTCCTCTTTGCCTCTGTGGATAGCACTGTCATAAGATATCAACAGTACCCGTTCATGAGTGTCCTTCCACCTTACACTGTATGTAGACCAAGGCCAAGCCCTGTGTTAATTCATCTTTATATCCCCAGTGTACTCAAACCTCATTTGTTGAAGTGAACACTGTGCACAGCACTGCAGAAAAATGGGCACTCGAAACTTGGTTAAACTAACATGTATAAATATATAGGTCTCCTTGCACTTGCCAAGGAGAGGAACCAAAAGTCTTAACACATTCATTTACGGTTCCTATACACTGACTTGCAAAGACTCTTGAATTCTTGATTCAGCGAGTCAAGGATCCTGAGGTAAAAGAGAAAAAGGGTAAAATATAGAAAGATAATCACCTCTGTGAAGACGGCACGGCGCCCCGCATCCATCGTGCAAAGGTGAGCCTGGAAGAAGTCTGCAAAGGAGTTATGCTGCTGCCTGTAATAGTATGCTTGCGACAGGGACTGTGCGGTGAACAGGCCTAGTGAGGAAGCGTTCAGCCGAACTACAGCATCAGGTGTGGCACAATCCAGCAGCACCAGTTTGGCCTGCTCAGATACCTCCTGGTAAAGCTCATCCGTCAAGACCTTGTGCCCCAGCCGCTCTATGACCTGGAGCACCACAGAGGCACACGTGTCTGAGTGGTAGCCCATGAAGACATCGGAAGGGCTGTACTTGGGTCTGGCTAGAAACTGCTCTGCTTTCACGTCTATGAACTTCTCCACCCAGACCTTAAGCTCTTCCACGATATTCTTCTGCCATTTCTCCAAAACAGTGTTGATGTCCAGATAGTGCTTCTCTAGCCGGTTAATGAGGGGGATGGGAAAATGTTTGTAGACGACATCTTTCTCCTCGATGACTATCAAGCGGAAGTCTGGGTGAACCCGACATTTGACCCGATGGGTCCCCAGACCGAGGTCCACGTACTTCTGGCCGCCGAGGTAGACGTAGTACTGATTGAGCGCATCATAGAGGCTCTCATAGAGGTTCTGCAGATTGAGCAGCACCACCATCTTGCCGGTTTCCATGCATATCTTCACTCGGTTGATATTTCTGCAGATCTGGGTGTACTCTTGGTCCTTGGGAAAACTGGATCCAAAAATAATCTCTGGCTGGTCTGCACTGAAGAACGCCTGCTGCAGGATCTGCAGGGCCACATAGTTTCTGGTCAGCACGAGCAGGTAGCGGGATTCGGAGTCGTCCAGCTCTCTGCCAGATGCCTTCTGAAGATCACCGTATATGTTCTGCTGGATCAAATGCATGGTGCTGATTTCTTCTGTGCACTTTGCCTCAGGTAAATTGGATGAAAAAATATCCAGGGCGTGGATGTCGTCTTTGCCACTGAAGTTCCGAAGGACAGCTTGTGCGATGTCTTGAGGGGAAGGCTCTTTATTAGAGGCTTTTGCCGCGGCAAACACCATTTTGATGAGGCTGTAGTAGTCACGAAGCCCAAAGAACTCCTTGTCCTGCCTCTTACATACTGTTTCATAGGCTTTGGCAAAGGATGCAAAGTATCCTCGGATTCTTTCTTGGACGAGGGGCTCTGAAGAGCAAATTCCCCTGGCGCTCTCAATGAGCTCTCTCTTATTGGGGCTGCCACGTGACACAAAAATACCCCGGTTCATCTTGGCGGGGTCCAGGGCCCAGTTGGAAATGCCTATGAAGCCAACTTTTTTGTGGGGGGCGGGATCGTCTTCAATGCATCCATCTTCCAGCAGTGGGTGCAGAGCCTTCAGGGGCATTTTGGGCGAGTCTTCTGCCAGTCCAACCTCATCTAACACCACCACGGAGACGTACTGCTCCAGGTCTTTCCCCTGCTGGAAGCGGGCACACTGCTTGAAGGTGCCTATAATGCCCTGTGGGGTGGAATGAGGGCTACACTGGAACGACACCAGATGGACCTGCTTCAGGCTCCGGAATAGGTCCGAGTGCGCAGCCTGGCCTTGCATGGCATCTGCCACGATGGTCTTGGCGAGAGATTTGGAGCTGCCGGGCTTGCCCACCAGGAAGAGAGGAATCTTGAGCTCGATGCAGATAACCATCATGAAGACATTCTCCTTCAAAGCCAAGTTCTTAGCGATGGTTTTCCTCAGAGATACGTCATTCAGAAAAAGATCCTGGGTATGTGTTATCTCATGCAGGATAATCTTGCTATCATTATATGGTTCTGGAAAGAACCTGCAAATGGCTTTCCGATAAGATTCCTTCTTCTCTAAAGAGGCGTGGTAACATACCCCGATGGCCAGCACCAAGGACCAGAGGATGGGATCTCTCTCAAAGTCATTTTGGATGACATCAGACTCGCAGAGAAAGGAATCCAGCTTAGACAAGAGCATCTCACTGTGGTCGTAAAACCATTTGAAAACTTTCACACAGCGTTCCACATCCCTGAGGCTGACAAAACTGCATTCATTTTGTCTTTTCCTCATGAAACCCTGAGAGGCAGAAAGCACTTCGGTGATCACACGAGTCTCGCTCTGCACCATCACGATGGAGTTCACTAGTCTCTGGACAATCTGCTGGATGTAGAGCTTTTCTGCTGAGTCATTCAACTGTCCGAAGTCCCACACCAGGGGGATCAGGCTCGGCGGCAGAGCGTGAACGCGGTACACCAGCTGCCTCAGGGGGATGGAGCCAAGCCTCTCCGCCGTCTCTTCTGCACTAACCCTGTATCCCAATCCAGCTGACTCCAGACGGCAGATCATCTCCTGGGTGTGCTTCCGGTAAGGGTTGCAGGCTGCTATGATATGCAAGCCAGAATTCTTAACCAGGGGCTTGCCACCCACTGTGTGGTCACACAGGACCTCTTTGATGCAGCTTATGGCCTCTGTGGTGTTGGCTTCATCAAAGAACAAGATGGTGTCTAGCTGAAATTGGTCCTTATTGAAGCAGGCGAGTGCTTCGGCCTCCCTGACCTTGGAGTAGATCATGTCGGCAGCTGTTCCTCCGTGAACCTTGACCAACTTCATGGTGTCAGCGTCAGCACCCCCACGCCGCAGGTCACTGAGGAATTTAATGAGTCTTGTTTTCCCACAGCCGGTTTCTCCCATGATGATGACAGGGATGCCACACCGGAAACGCATCTCGATGGCAAGGATCTTAAGCATATTGTCCGTTGTAAGCTCGTATGTTTCATCAGGGTCGATGGGCCACTGGATCCCCAAGGCCAGGCACAGCTTTTCAAGTTTCTCATGTCGGGGCAGCTGGTCAAAGTCCACATTGAAGGGCACCCTCTGAAGTAACAGGCCCTCATACAGTTGCACTGTCATAACATCCTTCTTGATTACTTCCCCACTCAAGCGGTCAATGGCGTCAACACCGCCGTTCTGATTGGGCTGGAAATGGAAGCCTATGAACGTCATGGATGTGTGGTCACTGTTGAAGAACACGTACGGGTGGGGCTCTGACTCCCACCTCTTCCGGAGAGTAAAAGGGGCAAGATCTTTTTCCTTGACCCCGTCCATGGTGACTGTGTACTTCCCTGGGCTTTGGTCGGATGTGTGAAGTGTAGGCGTGGCGAAATCTCGTGCCATGAAGATCATGAAGGTGACCACAAAGTTCTTGAAACCCACCAGAGTGTCTCCAACAAAGCTGGGATCGCAGAAGAGAGAAGCCTCACAATCTCGGAGCTGGTAGTTCAAGAACCGAGCAAAGTTCCGAAGCTCTGACCAGGATGGGTTTATCACCCCACAGTAAATCAGGAGATGTTGGATGCATTCACCGGGGCTGCCCTCAACAGAGCCTTTTTGGTACTGAAATGTGTCTAGGTTTTCTTTCTGATGGAACCGCCTTAGATATTGGTAAGGTCTCTGGAATGTTTCACTGCAGAACGCTCTCTGGTCCATTCCTGGCTCTTCATAGCTCCACTGAGGATCCAGCTCCATGCTGATCACTTCTTTGGGAGGCCTGCACGTGACTTTGGGGAAGATGTCTAGAAAATTGAACTGGGGGACAAGTGTACTCTGGAAAGAAGAGACACAAATGAAATGAGTTATGGCTGAATTGCCTAAAAAATGCTTTTGTGTTTTAATCCTCCACATGGTCTAGACTGCATGGACCTTTACGAAAAATCACTTTCCATGAAGGGATTTCTGTAGATTCCTCTTTGCATGGGGTGTTACCTTTTGCACATTCAGGCATCATATGAGCTGCACTGTCGATCACAAAGCCCTTTTCTACCCAACCTCTTGGAACTAAATCTCTCCATCAAGTACATACGCGTGCACGTGTGTGTGTATGTCCGCATAAAACTCCCTTTTGTTAAGAAACTGAGATGATGAAAGTCTCCTTTCCCTGTCAGCTACCATTAAGAAAGATGGTGCTCCTCCTAGCAAATGAGTTTTCTGCATTCCCAGCACCACTGGCATTTAACCCAGACATACAGCATCCATCCCGATGAGAACAAATCTAAGATACTGCTAATTAATAAAAGAATCTTTTTATTCCAGGCATTACTTAAAAATAAGTTTAAAGATCTGTCTTTACTAACATTGCACTCAGCTACTTTGCTAAGGCAAAAGTGGGGAATCACAAAAACATATCGAAGCCCCCACCCCAACAGTAACATGAAAGTGCCCTGATACACACCAGCTTCAAAGGCCTCTGTGGCAGCGAACTCCCTTCCAGGATTTCAACGATATATAAGTGGCATGGGTTCCGAAGCCACATCTTCCCATTTACATCCATTAAGTACTGGAGAATGAGGAGTTTGAAAAGAAACACCCAAATTCCAGTCTGCACCTAAAGACAGAATGACATGGGTCTGTAAATACGTACACAAAAGACACCAATCCTTCCAACCCTAAGGACCCTCTTATTCAGCTCTTTGATAACGATGATACTGAGTATCAATACATGTACGAAGAAGCAAGTCTTTATACTGGGAAGGGGGCAAGGCAGGATGTGGGAGCTGTGTCTTTCCCAGCACGGCCACTCAGCTAGAACCTGCGGGCACTTACTGAAGAGGTCACGTCAAAGTGGAATACAATGGGTCTCCTCTGATACCGGGCGTCCAGGAAAGGCAGGAGGGAGCCCAGGACTTCATTCTCATCCACCTGAGGGTTGATCAATCGAATAATTTTTAGAGGCACTTTTTCTCCATTAAACTTCATTTTCAGTTGGCCGTGCAACCTCTTCACAAAGAGAGACCTTCCTGTGACGTGAACATACAAAAATTAGGCGCCAGGGCTACGGATCAAGAGTGAGAATGACCAGAAAGAGTCACTACAAATCGTTTCTCTTTGTACAAAATTCAAAACCGATGCAACCTAACATCAGGTTAAAGGACGCACGTTCGAACCCTCAGATTTCCTTGCTGTTACCCACCCACCATCCTTGCTGCTTCCTGGGACTAAGGACGGCAGTCTGAGCATAAGGACAGAAACAGCAGAGTTCGCTCCCGGGGGCGGGGAGCAATTTTCACTGGAAGGAAGGTAGTAATGTTAAAGGGATACAGTCAACAGAATGAAAATCATGATGGTGACTGAAGGCAGAGGCATCCGTTTCTTCTCAAGATGGGGTAATTATACCTCAGCCCGCTCAGGACCCACATCAACCCCAAAGTAGCCAACGGACTTAAAAAAAAAAAAAAAAAAAAAGAGGAAACTGCAGAGATGCTAGTTTAAAGGGGGAAGATGGCTCAGCCAAGCTGGAAACCATGTGAGAAACGGTGTCCCGCTCCAGTATGGGTCACGATTTACAACTTCAGATGAGTCAATCCTCTGGAGACTCAGTTTCCCCACCTGCAAAAGGGCTCATCTGAGCTCACCCCCCACCCCATTGGACAGGGAAGGGCCATCAGGTGGTCCCTGGGACTCAGGGACCCAGCAGCCATCATTACCGACACCCGCTCTCTCCGAGGCCACGATCCCAACACACATGTGGTCCCGGAACGTGGCAGCGGCTGACGGGGTCTGTTCCGGGACCCGGAAGTGGTGAGCCAGGTAGGCCTGGATGTCCTTGAGGGGCGCCTGGGGGGTGATGAGAACCTTGTGCTGGCTGAAGGCTGAGGGGAGGTAGCAGTGCTCTCGCTCATGGTCACAGACCATCACGAGCCGGTAGTGCTCCTGGTGGCGCTGCATGCACAGCCTCAGGAAGAGCTCCTCCGCCCGGCAGGCCACCTCGTAGCTCAGCTGGTCTGCGTACAGCAGGCTGTAGACCCTGAGTCCCTGGGAGCCCGGGGTCAGGCAGCGACGCAGGAGCAGCGCCACCTCCTCGAACGTGGTCTCTGGGGTGCAGAGCAGCACCTCGTCGTAGGTGGGCAGGGGCTGGTTCGGGGTCTGCATGTAGATGGCCAGGGCGGCTGGCAGCACCTCAGAGTGGCCACAGACGACGAGATTCGGCTGGCCGTCCTGCAGGCCTCTGGGGAGCTCCCGCTGCACAGGGGGCCCAGCCATCCTCGCCAGGCGAGCCAGACAGTGGCCAAGGGCCTCCAGGTCCAGGCAGTGAGGCAGGAAGACACTCATGCACGTCATCGAGTGCTTCATGATGACCCTCAGCTTGTCCACCAGTCTGGACTCAGAGAAGAGCAACAGTGGCAATTCTTCAACCACTGTACTCTCCTGGTGTGTGATGGCCCTGCCATCGGGCCCCCGGCAGGCCTCTGAGACGTCCCTTGGGGTGCAGTTGCCTTTGATGAAGGAGAGCATGGTGAGGGCGGCACTGCTGGGCACCTGCTTCCTGAGTTCCGAGCCCAGGTAAACCAGCTGCTCGGCAGTATAGTAGTTGAGGTAAAAGTGCTCAGCTCGCTTCTCTGCCACGAATCTCTCCCACTGGTCCAGGAAGTCCTCCATCTGCCGGCAGAGGGTCTCGAGCAGCTCAGCGACTGGCCCGCTCTCCACGAGCTGGCGCACGAGCTGCAGACCGAAGTCCATCCGGATGGAGGCACCCTTCCGGGGGGAGCAGTACACCTCGGCCGTCCAGGTCCTGAACAGCATATTTCCGGCAGAGTGCAGGTTTATAAAGGACTGGACAAGCCTCTGCACGTTGCAAAACACCTGTTGCAAATGGAAGCAGGAGGCAGACGTCACAGAGCTGACCGCAGAGAGAAGGACACAACAGTCTAGAATAACACAAACAGATTGATAATTTGAAGGGCTGGGGTTCGTGTTTTCTCCATGGTTCACTGTGTGATATCGAGCATGAGACTGATCACAGAAGGCCTTCCTTCCTCATTTCCACAGTCTCTTCTTTAGGAAGCAATACGTTGTAAAGATAAAGGAAACCATTTATAAAATACAAATGAACTTTAAGGACAAAACTCATAATCAAAAGGAGAGACCATGACATAAATCGACATGCCTTTCTCATCACGATTACTTCGGACGTTGATGAAGGATGTCCATGTACATCGTTAAGTACTTGGGGATGCTTGCTGATTTACAGAGTAAATCAACATCTCTTTGGGTCATGATTTCTGAATACATGCATTCTGCAGACCCACTGGCTCCACTCTCCATGGGTTTAAGAGCAGAGTGATTCCTATGAATTAAATACAAGCTCAGGGCTTCCCTGGTGGCACAGTGGTTAAGAATCTGCCTGCCAGTGCAGGGGGCATGGGTTCGAGCCCTGGTCCGGGAAGATCCCACATGCCGCGGAGCAACTAAGCCCGTGCACCACAACTACTAAGCCTGCGTTCTAGAGCCTGTGAGCCAGAACTACTGAAGCCCGTGCGCCTAGAGCCTGTGCTCTGTAACAAGAGAAGCCACCGCAATGAGAAGCCCGCGCACCTCAACGAAGAGTTGCCCCCGCTCACCGCAACTAGAGAAAGCCTGCGTGCAGCAACGAAGACCCAACACAGCCAAAAATAAATAAATAAAATAAATAAAATTTAAAAATAAACAAATAAATACAAACTCAAACTCTTCTGACTTTCCCAGGCACCTCAGCGGTGAGAGTCCTCAGCCCAAACAGATGGGAATAGGATACCTGCTCCAACATAGATACAAACCCTTACCTCAGAAAACACCTCTACGACTTCAACATTGTTGTGATCTTTCTTGCCAGACATCAGCATCAATTTGTTCAAAAGCTCCTTCAGCTCTTCTAAAGAGTAGTCTCGCACCTCCTCGTGGCCTCCGTGGCCCTCAGGAAGGATTAAGTGTAGAACTGTGTCTGGGGAAATCTGTGGAACAGTACACAATCAGAGGTCATTTTTGAGAGGCAGAGACCCCCCCCACCCCCGCCCCTGAGGACAGCAACCTGTAAGAGCCACCTGCAGCTGTGCCTGGGATGTGAATGCTCACCTTTTGGCCATCCGCGGGAGCCTTGATCACATAGATGCCTCTGCTGTTGATTGCTGTCGCCAGGGACAGGGATGAGAGCTCCACAGACCCGTGACTCTCCTTCACTGTCTTCAGCCACTCCAGGTTCCGGGCAGAGTCACACTGTTGGGACAGGAGAGAAAATGGGCCGCAGCTTACAGGTGATCTTCTTCCTGCCACTCTCTCCACCTCTGCCTTCCAGGGGCAAACTCCTCCTCCCCTTCTCTGGCTCAGCGTGCCATCACCCACAGGGGGGGCCTCCCTCACCCGCTGCCCACCACTGCCACGGGCTTTGGCTCTCCCTCTTGGGACACTTGTCAGGAGGTGTTGCTGCAATGGGCTGCTCCCCTGTGTTCTCACCCGGTGCCCTGGATACATGGATGGGGAGGGACAGGCATGAACCCAGCTCTCTGTGAGAAGGCAGCGTTCTGCCGGGCCCCCAGCTGGGGATAATGCTGGCTATAACAAGGCTGTGAGCTCTGCTGCTCCTTCCATTCCTCTTTTCCTCCCCCATCCCCTGTGGGGCTCCAGCCACCCTGTTACACAAGCTATGTACTGGGTTGGCCAAACAGTTCGTTCGGGTTTTTCCGAACATCTTACAGAAAAACCTGAATGAACTTTTTGGCCAACCCAATACTATGGGCCTGCTTGGGCCCTGTGCAGATGGTTTAACTTACAGTGAAATGTTTATTTTTTCTGATTAAAACTGAATCTGTACCAATTGCGGAAAGTATGGAAAATACCAAAAAGTATAGAGAATTAAGTAACAATTACCACCATTAAGAGAAAACCACTGGTAACATTTTAACATATTTCAGTCTATTTTTCCCATTCTTTTCGCATAGTAGAAATCACTCTAATTTACATGCAGTTTTGTATCCAATTTTCTAACATAATAAGACAGAGAAAGCATTTCTATATAGGAAGAAACTGTTTTTAAACATCCTTTTAAATGACTGCATTAAAAACCTGCCATGTGAGAGTGCAATAGTTTGCAGTCCTGCCCCTAGTGTTTCTAAGCGATGCTTTATTACACTTATCTATTTTGGAGCCAGAAATAAGACTCACCAGTTTTTGGGGCAGGTGGTGGTCATTATCCAGAGCCTTCCACAGCTCTTTCAGGTGTTGCATGAATTCATCGAAACCCGCACTCGTGTCCAGCTCATACAGCAGGGGTGCAAAGCCCTGCACAGCATCGTGGAAGCAAGCCACCCGATCCACGTCGATGTCATTCTCCCCCGCAGAGATGGAGGCCAAGTCCACGAACACCTTCAGCTCAGTGATGCCTGGGGAGGGAGAGGCAGGTGAGTGCAGGGCTACCCCGTGATGACATGAGCCTCAAATCCGCGACAATGATCCTTACTGAAGCTATAAATGGATACTCAGTGGATTTTTAGGGGTTTTATCCACTTTTTGCTTTCGATAAGAACCTGGGGCATTTTTTTCTTTCTTGCCATTTATGTTGATACTGCTGACCAATACCTGACCTTACTGAACAGCATCAATGTCCAGGCATTGCATGGGGCTTTTGTGTACCTTACTTCATATAATCACACAATATTGCCATTTCGTTATGAAAAAAACAGTAACATGTTGACAGTTATCTATAAAAAATGGCTGCTCACTAATCAAAATCTGTGCATCACTGTGGCCCGAGGAGCCCATAGCTGAAAGCAGCGAGTCTGTGATGAGCTGAGCAGGCGGCCCCTCCCCTGTCCCTGCACACCAGGGCTGTCCACCTTCCCTCTTCCCTGGCTCCATCTCCCCTCCATGAATTAATTCTGCTAAAGTCACCAAAGCCACAGAGTTAAAAAGACTGCCAAGCCCTTGCACAACGACAGGAAGAGGTGATTAAGCCAAGACAAGTTCGCCTTGGCTTCTAGTAAAAATCAACTGGAGGAAAAAGCTAAAGGGACACAATTTTAAAGAAAATGATCCCTTGCTGTTCACAGCAAGCATCCAGAGTGAGAGGGAAAAAAAGTAGCCAAGGAAATAGTTTTTACACCAGAAAATGAGCTATACTGTCCTGAAATAAATGCTACCTACAATCAACGAGGCACACCCTGCACATTTACCAAAGAATACAGATGAAAACTTGCTAAGAGACTAGACTTACTTATTACAATCACTAAGATGAAAGGAGAATTATAGGGCGTGATAGTGGGGCTAATTATTGTTACAATGGCAATCATATTACAAGATATAAATGTATCAAATCAATGTGCCATACACCCTAACTTTACACAATGCTACCTGGCAAATACATTTCAATTAAAATGTTTTAATTTAAAAAATGCAGATGGCATCTCATGGTCCTTTACTCAGAACATGATCAAGGGGAGGGGCTGCCCACACGTTTAGGAAGACCACCCTATGAACCATCTAAACATGCTCCAGACTTCCGGCCACCACAGTGATGGACTGTACCTCCGAGAGCCTCCCGGACCCAGCTGATGAACTCCTTCCTCCGGGACAGCTCCTTCAGACACTGACACCGGGTCTCATTGACGTCCTGCAGCAGCTTTTTGGCACGGATAAGCTGCTGGTTGATCCGGTCCAGTTTTTCATGGCGAAAGTTGTCCAAGACAGTCTAAAAAAGTCATCAAAGCAAGTTGTCAAAGAGAGTCTGCAAGACAAGGTTGTATGTGCACTGGAACTGGCTCCTGGACCCCCCAAAACAACAATGTTGACCGTCCCAACAGTCCTTCCCACCAAGCTTCCAGGATTGCCAGGTGCATAAAGCTCTTATCCCAGATTGGACACTGTAGCCGCTCTTCTGTCCCGCCTCGATCCATAGTAA
This sequence comes from Grampus griseus, assembly GCF_964374135.1. Classification (NCBI taxonomy): domain Eukaryota; kingdom Metazoa; phylum Chordata; class Mammalia; order Artiodactyla; family Delphinidae; genus Grampus; species Grampus griseus. The sequence goes on along the minus strand of NC_139014.1, from coordinate 10,763,020 downwards.
CTACAGTTCCTCCGCACCTGGCATTCTGCTAAGCAAACCTACACAAGAACCCTGCCAGGTGCACCTTGTAATTTTTTCTATTTTCTAGGTAAAGAATAGAAGGACCAGGACAGTGACCTACTCAAAAACACGCTGCTGGGCTTCAAGCTTACATGTGCCAGTCCCCATCATACCTGTCTATACAATAACATAGGTCACCATATATCTTATAAATGCTCACCTAAAAAAATCAGAAAGCAGAAGACTCACTTCTTAACTGTAACAGATAATGTACCACGTGCCGCTCCCAGGTAAGCACTAGATGTGCAGAGCTGACAAAACAAATGGCTTTTAGAACCTAAAGAGCTCAGGTGACTCTTTACAAATACCTGATGACTAAAAGAGGATCATTGCCTTTTCCTAAATTCACGATCCTCCTGCCGATCCAAGGAAACCCTCACTAGCCAAAACAGTCGCACTGTTGGTAAACAAAGGTAAGAACGAAGCCCTTGGCATATGCAGGCATCGAATAAAATACAAATAACGTTGAAGGAAGCTGCGGAATCATCTTGCCCAGTTTTTAAGAGCTCGAGAGCGGCATCCCCACCACCCCCACCCCCAGTAGTCTCCAGTAAATAACTTACAAAGCTTAGTAAGATGTGGAGAACACCAAAGTCGCCGGTCAGGGCCAAATTCTCTTTGACCTTCAAGATGACCTTGGCTGAGTCGACAGCCTGATGCAGGTGATGGTATTCCTCGATCTGCCGGACTCGCTCCTTGATCCAATCTTTTTGGTCACTGGGGTACAGAGCACACATGGTCTGGAGGTCTTTAGTTAGGTCGCTGTATTTATTCACAAAGTTTTTGAAGATGTCATCGATTTCCCCAAAGGTGACTTCCCCTGACTTCAGATCCTGATACAGTTTCGTAAACCTTTTGAAACAAGGGCCATATAAACATTGATACATCTCTTCAGGGTGGAATAGTTTCCTTTCCAGCTCCTCCTCTGGCTCACTCAGCTCCTGGGCGGCTTCTGTCCAGAAGACCTGGAAGACGTGGCTGTCCTTCAGCAAGTCTGCATTTCTGGCCATTTCTTGGACTGCAGGGCTCAGGTTGTAATGCGTTGTCCACGTTGAGTCGAGGGAGGTGGCTGACAAGTTCACCGTCACGACTTGGTTTAATCTTTTCCCGCTGAGGTCTTCCGAATGTCTTTCAGCAATCTCTCCAAAATCCACTTTTGAAACCATAAGAGAATGTCAAAAGTGAAACCTCTATTCATGATATCATTTCATTTTACTTTCCCAGTTTTTACTCCCCTCGCTGCTCTTAAGGAAATGCAAGTGAACACACTTGCTGGCATTGTTCTCAGTAAGAATCCCTAAGTCTCCACCCTCACCTAGCTCGTCAATTTTCATGACAAAGAAAGCTTTGCAACTTCTGGGAGAAGATGACAGTCTGACATCTGCACATGCTTCCACTCCCTCCCCATATTCTGTTCCAATGATAGAAAAGAGATTGTTGTTCAAAAGCCATAAAGCAACAGGGCTGGGAAGGACAGAAAAGGAGATCACAGCAACAAAATTTTGGAACTTGAAAAGCAGATGTGCTAGGGGGTAAATGACGTCTTAAGCCTCAGAACGTGGGGTCCTAGTCCATGGTGGGGAAACCTGAGTCTGCCACGTGTCTGGTGTCACAGACTTCCCCCAATGCACAGACACTGGCTGCACAGGTAACTGAAATTTGGGAGGTGGTGATAAAATAAGGAGGACTGGGCTGAAAGTCTGCTTAAGAAGTCATCAAATAGCCTCATTTTCATCCCCACCCGTTCCATACGGCAGGTTGATGGCACCTCCTCCACCCTGGCAAGCAATGGGCGGTTTATATTTTAGACAGGATAACACGGAGGGCTCTCTGGATTGGGGGTCTCAGGTATATGGCAGAATAAAGGCATTTCCAGGCACGTATGCTTTGTCAGGAAGCTAACAGACGGTACGTACCATTAAATTTAAGAAGAAAGGAGAACAGAGGATACAGGAAGAAGGAAGGCAGTAAGACTAGATGTGCATATTGGATGCTGAGAACCCTCCAGACCTCATTTCTCTCTTGACTCCCAGAAACCTGGCAGCGGGGCCTATACCTTCCAAGCAAGAGACTGGCAATCTAAGCAGCCCAAGAGAGAGGAGCTAAAGATACAGTCTATTTCAAAGCCTAGCCACGCCACCCTCAGAATCCTCCATTAGCATGTTAGGCACCTCTCTTAATATAAACAGATAAACAAGCATTTCTAGACAGATGGGGAAAGTCTTTAACATGAAAAATAGATATTAAAACATACCAAGAGATAAAAGCAACTCGGAGGAAATAGGAAACTATTCAAGATAAAGAAAAAGAAAACCTCTAAATCAAAAATATCAATAATCTCAGAAAGATATGATACTGCAACCATGAACAAGAACAGGATAGCAGAGAAAAAGGATCACTCAGAGGAAAAAAAGAGTTCTTATAAATTAAATACATAAGAAGAGAAACTTAAAAATTTACTGGAAACGTTAGAAGGTCAAATTAAGGAAACTGCTCAGAAAGCAGAACAAAACACAAAGAGACGGAAAATAGGAGAGAAAATGTATGGAAGTCAGATGACCATTCCAGGAGATCACACATCCAACTGTGAATTCCAGCAAGAGAAAAAGTAACCACTTAACTAACACAAGAAGTTTCCCCAGAACTCAAGGACTTGGATTTCCAGATTAGAAAGACCCACTTAATTATGCCCAGTACAACAGATGGGAAACAGACCCATTCCAAGGCACATCATTAGGAAATTTCAGAATAAGGGGGACAAAAAGATATCAAGAGCTTCCTGAGAGAGAAAATATGTCATCCACGAAGGATAAGAATCACATCTGACTCTCAACAGCGACCCTGCAGAGACCATGGAGCCACAAATCCCAAATCCTGAAGGAAAACGTTTCCAGTCTGTACCTCTGCACCAAACAACAGATCTCATGTACGGGCAGACATTTTCAGACAGGCAACGACTCCTGTGCCCCCTTCTCAGGAGGGACCAGAGGGTGTGTTTCACTAAAACACAGGAGTGAAAGCAGGGAGCCATGGGACCCAGGACACAGATCCAGCCGAGGACAGAAGCAGGACATCCCTAGGACTGCATCCCTCCAGTCTGGGGAGAGTCCTTCTGAAAAGTCAAACTGATTGCCTTGTGAGGAAATTCAAATGGTTGGTAAAGAGTCTGGGATTGAATTTAAAAACAAATACATTGAAAACAAAGCATAGGACAAGACAAGAATTTTAAATCTAGAGAAAACAGTTTGCACAAGAAATGGAAGAGAATCATGGTATGTTTCATGGCTCAGGTATGAACAGTGCATTTACACAGTCGTGACTATTTAAACCCTGAGGACTGATCTAATTAAAATTATGATAAAATTGGAGGAAAGGGAGGTTGGAAAGGTTATGTGTGTAAGGCAGAAATTGGAAAAATAAGGAGATTTAACATTTAACATGGATAATGCTTAAACCTGAAAAATCAAGGAGATATTTAAGCATGCTATTTAGAGATATGGCAGTAATCGCCAAAAAAATTTTAACTTTGTTAAAAATTAACACATTTAAAAAAGGCTCCCGTCCAAGATAAAAGGCTGCTACTGTGATACATTTTTATCATATTCTCTTTTGACCATTCTCCCCTGGGGACCCCTCAATTTTGTTTATTTTAATGCTTAAGAATATCACCTTTAATCAGGTCTTTTACCCTCCCATACAACTTCAGGAGAGAGTCAACATATGTTTTCTCATTCTTTAGAGTGACTAGTTCATTCTTTCTGAGACTCAGCACTTCCTTCATAGCGTGTCTTTTCTCATGGGCTGGAAGACTTGTACTCCCTGAAAAAAAAAGAAAAGGAAACCAGTAGAACACACAAACATTCGCTTGTGGCAAGACATTTCTTCCACCCACATGAACATGCCCCACGTGCTGAGCTATGTGGAGGGTGACGCAGGGGGCTGCGTGCAGGGCCACTCCAAGATGTCCCCGTGTCAGCAGCATGGAATAAAAACAGCCAGTGCTCTGACACAGTCAGTATTTTATCACTTTCCCATTATTTTCCTAAGGATTAGAAGCCATCGCCTGTCAACTTCCTGGCGAGAAGAGCCACTAATCATAAAGACGACAAAGATCGCCCCTCTACAAGACACACAGGCAAACACAGACGCTTCTTACCGTCTAACCCCTCATGAGCCTGAAGTCCACATCTCAACTTACTTAACTGCCAGATGTCAAGGAACTGATTGGTGTGTTTTATGATCAGCTCCAGTTGTCCAACTAAAATCGCTCCACTGATGAGGTCATTAGTAACTTTTCTGAACACAGAGTCAGCAGTGGCCATCAACTTCTTCCCTTCATCGGTAATATTCTCTAATATTTTCTCATTGGTTCCTGATCAAGTTAAGAACAGAGTTAAAACGGTGGGCATCCCACTTCCTTCCCACGTTATTGAATTCCCAGTAACTTCCTCATTGCTCTGACCCAACTTCCATACAATAAAGCAGAGTCATTCCGTGTTTCCAGATGTGCTTCTCACATCCCTCGATTCTGCTTTGCCCAGGAGGTTTACATCTCACCCAAATTCATCTCCCAAAGGACTTCCTTCTTCATGAAGACGATTCCTCAAATGACCAAAGTCAGCCAGGAGAACCACATTTCTCAGTTATTTTAAACCTGTGCCCTCTTCAGTATACTGAATATCTTTCTTAAACTAGACATCACCGCCTTTAAAATCTCCCATCTTGAGAACGCTTAGAGAAAAGTAAACTGCACTAGGGATGCACTGACACCCCGTGAGGGTTATCTACGTGGTCTTAAGGAGGCATCATCACAGCACATGGAAACAAGATAAACATCAGTGTAATGGCTATACTCTACACATCTTGGCTATCTTGCAAAATGTTGAATGTGAATTTTAGGATCAATTTAGAGGGCAAAACTTTCAAACATACGTAACCACCAGAAGGTTTCTCTCCCAGTCATACTAGGGTCATACAGTTGGGTCATGCCATTAAAAGCAAATAAAGCAGCTTTATTCACAATTGCAAAATCTTGGAAGTATCCAAGATGTTCTTCAGTAGGTGAATGGACAAACTGTGGTCCATTCACATAATGGAACATTATTCAGTGGTAAAAAGAAGTGAGGTATGAAAAGGAACCTTCAATGCATGTTGCTAAACGAAGAAGCCAATCTGAAAAGGTTACAGAGTGTGTGATTCCAACCATATCACTTTCTGCAAAAGGCACAACTGTAGAAGAGGGGAGGGGGGAGGGATGAACAGGTGGAACACAAGGTTTTAGGGCAGTGAAACTATTCGGTATGATACGGTAATAGTGGATGCACATCATTAAACATTTGTCAAAACCCGCAGAAAGTACCAGAGTAAACCCAATGTAAACATTGGTCTTTAGTTATTAATAACATATCAGTACTGGCTCATCAGTTATAACAATTGTACCACACTGAAGCAAGACATTAATAATAGAGGAAACTGTGTGTGTGGAGGGGCTAAATATGGGAAATCTCTGTACTTTATGCTCAATTTTTCTATCAACTTAAACTGCTCTAAAATATAAGGTCTATTAATTTAAAAGACACAAATGTAATATTTTCAAATGAGTAGTTTTTAATCATTACATAGGAATTCCACATCAATCTTCTTATTTTATCGCTACAACAACCCTGCCATTGAAGAAACTTAGCTTTTTGTTTTAAGGCTGTCCCAGTAATTTGATGAAACTGAGACGCAAAATAATCTAACTGTGGTGCTTTTCCACTAGATCTGAATCTAACGACTCACACATAAACCTGAATATAATGTTTTTAGGGAAATACACATCTCTCCCTCTTTGGTCACAAACGCTTGGGTCATGGAATGTACAGGTGGAAAAATCAGGCAGTACTTAGTTTTTGCTAAGGTCACCAGTATTGGATCGGACATTTATATGGATCTCAGAACAACAAAGAGAGGGTTTTAGACTCAGACACACTTGGGTTTTGATTTCAGTTCTTAACACTTATTCTTGGCAAGACCTTGGGTAAGTCCTATTACATTCTCCACCTCAGTTTCTTTGTCTGAGGAGCCTCAGGACCACTTCAAGTATAAGACATCAGCATGGTAGCTGGTGTTCAGCAGCTATTCTATGAATGGTGGATTTCAGTGTTAGCTCTCAATTACAATACAAGATACTATGAACCTTCCTGGGTACTTCCATCCAGGCTGCTTCTTTTGGCAAACATCAACCCATTCGAACTGACTCACAGGTCAAATACTCTGCCCTACCCTTGGGTCAGGAGGCACCACTGGACAGAGCACATGTTCCCAGCACCCTCTGTGAACATACCATACAACTTGAGGAGATGATTGACTTCTGGCCAAGTGAGCAGGTGATTCAAAACCTCACCTAAGTCATCTACAAATTCCCCTCTACTTCTCGGCCAGGACTTAGTGATCACAGCAGACACAAGGGTGCCACATTTCCTCAAGTCGTTATAAGAGATTTTCTCAAGGATACTGGTCTGAGACTACAAGAAAATGAATAAAGAGAAGGATATTTAGAAGGTTTTTCTGGTTGGTTTGTTTTTGAATAACAGAAGTAAATTACCCACCCAACAGCATTTCAGAAATCCCTCATAACTAGTTTTACAAAGCCTCAAAAAAACCAATTATAAATAAAATGCTTAACTTTTCTTAGGGCACTTCCATTTTCCTGTGCACTGTCTCTGTAAGTGATGAATACTGGGGATGCGGAAACAGGTACTGACAGACAGATACAGACACAACCCACAAGTCACCCCTCTTTCCTCTGGCTCAATGCCAGTTTCTACATTTTTCCTGGGACTTTCACATTATGAAAAACATCAAACATAATACAAGTAAACCATTAATACTGGTATCCTTTGTATTCCTAACTGTAATTCTTGTAAAGCTACCTACAAACAACACATAAATTTTAATTCTCTTTCTAAGTGAATTGATAAAATCTTTTCAACTTCATACATTTTTCTTCCATAATGCTTTGCTAACCTTTGGGGTCTTCTACTGCATGCTAAGCAAGTGTTATTAGCAAGCAATAAAACAAAGGCTGGGTAGGTGGCAATGATAATAATGGGGCATTTAGGAGCAGCCTGTGAGATTTCTGGAGGTCACCCGTGAACTGCTATGATACCATGCAGCAGCAGGAAGCTGAGTGGCATTTCAAGGAGTGGGTACAGGGTACTGGATTTCAGGCTGGGGAGGGGGATGCCCAGAGCCCATTCTTTGCATTGGTGCAGGGTCGCAGAACCAGCGGCACTTAATAGCCTTTAGTTGATGAAGACAGAAGGCAAGTGTGAACCCAAACGCAATTCTTGAGTGGGAAAGGTTGTTCACCTGGCAGATCGAGCTCACGGCTTCAATGGCACACATCTCAAAGCGTTTCGACACACTGTCTTCTGCACCTGCAGCATCCCAGTTAGTGCTACAGAAGGCAGAGATCTGGGAGAGAGGCTTCTCCTGCAAGACGGGAAGATGAGGGTGTTATAGGTTTGGGGTGCTGCACTCTCAGACACTATGGAATGAAAACACCCTAGTAATTTTCACTTTCCTACTACTGTATCAGCTCCCCGTTATTTTGACCTTCTTCCCATCCCATGCTAAGCATGTCCTCCCTGCCTCTAACCATTAGACCAACAAGGCAAAAATTCAAACAAGACCAAGAAGGCTAAAATTCCCACTTTGCAGAAAAAGCATCCGGCTCAGCAGCTTGCAAAAGCAGGTAAATTTAAAAAAAAAAAAAAAAAAGGGCTTCCCTGGTGGCGCAGTGGCTGTCAATCTGCCTGCCAGTACAGGGGACATGGATTCAAGCTCTGGTCCGGGAAGATTCCCACATGCCGCGGAGCAACTGAGCCCATGCACCACAACTACTGAGGCTGCGCTCTAGATCTTGCAAGCCACATCTAGTGAGCCTGCGTGCCACATCTACCGAGCCTGCATGCCACAACTACTGAAGGCTGCACGCCTAGAGGCTGTGCTCTGCAACAAGAGAAGCCACCGCAATAAGAAGCTCGCACATTGCAACGAAGAGTAGTCCCCGCTCGCCGCAACTAGAGAAGGCCTGAGCAGCAATGAAGACCCAACGCAGCCAAAAATAAATAAAATAAATGTATAACAAAAATATAAATTTTTAAAATTAATTAATTAAAAAAGGTTTCTTCTTTGCTTCTCTTTTCCTAAAAAGATCCATTTAACAGTTACGTAGAAAACCCTCATATCCCGTTTTTTAAAACCCGAATTTTCTAGGGTCACAGGCCTTAATTAAAAATGGGGAGCAATTTTGTGTTGTCCCCACTTGTCACTGGGTTTAATAAGGCTCTTGTCACCAACAGGCCACTTAGAGCCACAGCATATAGGGTTAGTGCCAATTAGAACCCCATGCATGCTGAGGGTTCCCCTGGTGCCCAGACCTTGTGCCCTTATTCTTCTCTGGAATACCATCTGCAGTCAAACTATTAAGGCTGAATCAGAAATCATATGACAGAGTCATATGAACCCCATGCCCTGTCCCTTCAAATGCAGTCATCACGTGTCTTGGTTGCTTCTCACAGTCTGGTTTTACCGACTTCCAAAAAGAACATCCCCCGACTTTCAGTACCTGTTTGAGCCTCCCTTCCATGTCCCCCAGCAAGGATTCCTTCCAGCCATGCTCTGCAGGGAAGTTTATTTCCACCAGTCGCCTCCAGACCTGCAAAACCCACATGTAAGGGACAGCCACTAGGACACCTAGATGCCACAGTGGAATTCTATGAAGGAAGATGATTATGCACAGCGCTTCAAAGACACCTGGGTTCTGACTCATCTTTGTCAATGGTCTGCTGTGTCACTGGTGTGTCAGGGCAACCCACCTTAGCCTTATAAAACGAAGGGTCCTGACTGGGACAGGTCATCTCTACAGTCTCTTCCACTGTGTAACTGGTTTTTAACCTGAAAGGATTTCCCTCCATTGTTTTATTTCAAAAAGTTTCAAACTTAACAGAAAGTTGCAATGACAGCACAAGGACACTCATATACCTTCAGCTAGGCTCCCCAGTGTTTAAAGCGACTGCTTTATCTCTTTCTCTTTTGTGCTCCCTTTAGTCTCTCTAGAAATAGGCATTTTCTCTGCTGAACCATCGGAAGGAAGTTGCAGACGTCATGTCCCTTGGCCCATAAGTCCTGGGCAGGCATCCCCAACACCATGTCCCTTCTGCTACACATGGTAGTACAGGTGTCATGCTGAGGCCAGTTCACGTGGGTGTGACCTTTCTCGAGGAAGGGTCCATGTCCACATTTCTCTCATTGTCCACAGGTGTCCTTCCTGACTGTTTGGGTCATGGATCCAACTGACGGACAAACACTGCATTTAGTTACCATGTCTCTTTTCTAGAAGAGTTCTCTGGCCTTTTCTGTTTTCCTTTCTGTTATGATGATGACAAAGTTGTTTTCTTTTCCATTATGGTTTACTACAGGATATTGAATATAGTTCCCTGTGCTATACAGTTGGGCCTTGTTTACCTATTTTATATATTAGTAGTTTGTATCTGTTAATCCCAAACTCCTAATTTATCCCTCCCAGACCCCCTTTCCCTTTTGGTAACCACAAGTCTGTTCTCTACGTCTGTGAGTCTGTCTCTGTTTAGTAAATAAGTTCACTTGTGTTGTATTTTAGATCCCACATGTAAGTGACAGCATATGGTATTTGTCTTTCTCTGTCTGATTTACTCCACCTAATACGATAATCTCTAATATGATAATCCTCTTCTGGTCATTACTCATTGTGATACTCCAATTGCCTCAGATTTGGATAGTGGGAACCCCTGCAAGCTAGCTTCTGTCTCCTTTTTGTAAAAATGTAATAATTTTAGATGTACGGAAATACTGCAGAGATAGTATGGAGAGTTCCAGATACTCTCAGCCCAATTTCCCCGAGTGCTAACACGTTACGTAGCCATAGTACAGTTGTCAAAGCTAAGTAATTAGCATTGCTAGATTACCACGAACAAAACCACTGGCTTTATTTGGATTTCACCACTTTTTTCCCATGAACATCCTTTTACCATCCAGGATCTAACCTAGGATATCACCTTGGATCTAGTCCTGCCTCCTTGTGACATGTCACCACTAGACTTCAAGCACTTCTACTTTCTGGCAATACAAGGTGTTTCAGGCTGGCCTTTCACTTCTTCAGCCCCACCTCTAGAATCTGCTGTTCCTTCCAGAAGCACAGGTTTGGGGGGGTTTTGTTTTAGTTTGTTTTTCACGGGAAATGACATTTAGAAGCCATGACTAGGGCTCTGGGTGTGCTCACGGACCTCGGTGTCACAATCTCGAGGCCCTTTCAGTGGATGGAGTCAGGAACTGTGGTTGCTTTTTATTTTTTTAATTTTTACAATATTTATTTATTTATTTTTGGCTGCGATGGGTCTTCGTTGCCGTGCACGGGCTTTCTCTAGTTGCGGCGAGCAGGAGCTACACTTTGTTGCAGTGCACAGCTTCTCATTGTGGTGACTTCTCTTGTTGCGGAGCACGGGCTCTAGACACGTGGGCTTCAATAGTGTGGCTCGCGGGCTCTAGAGTGCAGGCTCAGTAGTTGTGGTGCAGGGGCTCAGCTGCTTCACGGATGTGGGATCTTCCTGGACCAGGGCTCGAACCTGTGTCCCCTGCATTGGCAGGCGGACTCCCAACCACTGTGCTACCAGGGAAGCCCCTGTTGTTGCTATTTATTTATTATACAGCAGGTTCTTATTCGTTATCTACTTTATACATATTAGTGTATATATCTCAATACCAATCTCCCAATTCATCCCACCACCACCACCACCCCACCCCCGCTTTCCCTCCTTGGTGTCCATACGTTTGTTCTCTACATCTGTGTCTATTTCTGCCTTGCAAACCAGTTCATCTGTACCATTTTTCTAGATTCCACATATATGTGTTAATATACGATATTTGTTTTTCTCTTTCTGGCTTACTTCACTCTGTATGACAGCCTCTATGTCCATCCATGTCTTCACAAACGACCCAATTTCGTTCCTTTTTATGGCAGAGTAATATTCCATCGTATATATGTACCACATCTTCTTTATCCATTTGTCTGTCGATGGGCATTTAGGTTGCTTCCATGACCTGGCTATTGTAACTAGTGCTGCAATGAACATTGGGATGCATGTGTCTTTTTGAATTATGGTTTTCTCTGGGTATATGCCCAGTAGTGGGATTGCTGGGTCATATGGTAATTCTATTTTTAGTTTTTTAAGGAAGATCCATACTGTCCTCCTTAGTGGTTGTATCAACTTACATTTCCACCAACAGTGCAAGAGGGTTCCCTTTTCTCCACACCCTCTCCAGCACTTGTTGTTTGTAGATTTTCTGATGATGCCCATTCTAACTGGTGTGAGGTGACACTCATTGTAGTTTTGATTTGCATTTCTCTAATCATTAGTGTTGTTGAGCAGCTTTTCATGTGCTTCTTGGCCATCTATATGTCTTCTTTGGAGAAATGTCTATTTAGGTCTTCTGCCCATTGTTTGGTTGGGTTGTTTGTTTTTTTAATATTGAGCTGCATGAGCTGTTTATGTATCTTGGAGATTAATCCTTTGTCCATTGACTCGTTTGCAAATATTTTCTCCCATTCTGAGGGTTGTCTTTTCGTCTTGTTTATAGTTTCCTTTGCTGTGCAAAAGCTTTTAAGTTTCATTAGGTCCTATTTATTTTTGTTTTTATTTCCATTACTCTAGGAGGTGGGTCAAAAAAGATCTTGCTGTGATTTATGTCAAACAGTGTTCTTCCTATGTTTGCCTCTAAGAGTTTTATAGTGTCCAGTCTTACATTTAGGTCTCGAATCCATGTTGAGTTTATTGTTGTGTATGGTATTAGGGAGTATTCTAATTTCATTCTTTTACCTGTAGCTGTCCAGTTTTCCCAGCACCACTTATTGAAGAGACTGTCTTTTCTCCATTGTATATCCTTGCATCCTGTGCCATGGATTAGTTGACCATAGTTGCATGGGTTTATCTCTGGGCTTTCTATCCTGTTCCATTGATCTATATTTCTGTTTTTGTGCCAGTACCATATTGTCTTGATTACTGGAGCTTTGTAGTATGGTTTGAAGTCAGGGAGTCTGATTCCTCCAGCTCCATTTTTTTTTCCTCAAGATTGATTTGGCTATTCAGGGTCTTTTGTGTCTCCATACAAATTTTAAGATTTTTTGTTCTAGTTCTGTAAAAAATGCCACTGGTAATTTGATAGGGATTGCATTGAATCTGTAGATTGCTTTGGGTAGTATAGTCATTTTCACAATATTGATTCTTCCAATCCAAAAACATGGTATATTTCTCCATCTGTGTGTGTCATTTTTGATTTCTTTCATCAGTGTCTCATAGTTTTATTAGTACAGGTCTTTTACCTGTTGTTGCTTTTTAAATCATGAGTTCACACTATACCTCTAGCTCCTTCCAAACCACAGACCTCCTCCTCTCTCCCCTGGTCCACACGTCCCTCCTCCAGTAAGAAAGCACCTGGGCTTCCAACAGCAGCAACCCTGTGTCCATCTGCTCAGCCTTAGAGTACACACAACATAGCTCCAGACTTGCTACACCCATTCCACTGCCAACAGCAAAACTTCTAAACCAAGTTCAAGATGTATGTATGTTTTCCTTGTTTTGACCTTAGACTCTGCCCCGGTGAGGGTGAGTGGTCAGAGTTCTGGGCTCTGGGTATTTGGATTAATGATCTTCTCCCCTCTGTGTAGATAGGTAATAAGTTTGAAGAAGTCTGAGATGGAGTGAGAGTCATTTGTCTCTGCTCATGCACAGTCTCAGCTATATGATTTTATAATGACTCCATTAAAGTATCCCTGGAAAGCAACAGCCTATTGAAGTCTGGTTTGATGACGTCAGAGGGCCATTTGGTTGGTTTGCTTATATCACTTTCTAGAACTTTGTCCTGGAGCCAACAGTCTTTAGGCCCTCCCTCTTCCTCCTCAGTGGCACAAGATTCTGTCCACACCTCGGTTTCTGGAAGCCCTCCCTGCCTCCCAACATTTTGGAACTGATTTCCAGTTTCCTCACATTCAGACGCCACTCTGCCCAGTTTCCCTTTCAAGTAGCTCTTGCTTCCATCTTATTCTTCCACTTTCAACATCATAAACCTGACTCATAACCTCAGCACTGGATCAGACTCGAATGCCCCTCCCCGCCAGCCCAACAAGGTCTGTCCTCACCATTCAGCAGCCTCACCATCGGTGTGGGGACCATGGCCCACCCACCAGGGTGCCCGTGCTCTTGGGTCCTGTTAGGGGAGCAGCTGCCCATTCTGCAAACAAGACCCACTGGGTTCCCTGCACTCGGCAGGGCTTACCTCAATCTCCTCGCAGTAAGTGAAGGTGACAGAAAACGAATACTCAGTCTGGAATATGCCCTTTTGAAAAATTCTCTGAAGCCAAGATCTTGTAGCGGCGAGAGTCCCCTGGAAGACTGTTTTTACTGAATTCTTCTTTCCAGTTTCATTTCCCTGTCCTCCTGCTGAATCCTGTCACCACAAGTGAGAGACAGAGAGTTTAATTGTCCCTGCGCTGTGGACCCAAAGGATCGGCCAGATGCCACTCCCTTCCCCCCTGCACGCCCGACACCACCTGTGCGCTCAGACTCACCGGCCTGGCCAGAGCCTGCACATTCATAGCACTTTCATTTCCCCAGAACATTTTGGCTTCACTCTGGGTGGGCAGCATGGGGGAACGAGGCAGGAGAAGGAGTGGCATGGATGCCCCAACAAATGACCCCAGGCAACTGTTAACAGAGGCAACTCTGCCTCGCCAATGCACAGACTTCCTGGGCTCTGAGCCGAGGAAGAGCTGACAAGCTTCCTCTGGACAGGGTGCGAAGAAGGCACCCAGGGCTCAGAGCTTCCAGCAGTTCAGTGAAGCCGAGCTAGTGTAAACCCTGCTCCTCAGTGACATGTTTGGTCTGCGGGCCAGGAGGTAAACCCACGTCCCCAACCACTGGTGCTCTTTCCTTGAGGTTCTCCCTTCATTCCCTCTCCCTGAAAAGCCCCTTTTCCCCGGGGTCAAGGGCTCCAAGGATGCCTCCCTCCCTCTCTCCCTCTCCTTCTCACCAGAAGCACCTTTACCACAAAGCAGATACAGCCCAGCCATCAGCCCCACTTAGAGGTCTCTCCCAGTTCTGTGTGTGTTTCCTTTTGCTTCAACTGAGCCCCTCAAATTGTGTGTCAGGACCCCCCAAAATTGAATCTGTTGGTGTCACTCCCTCCCTCCAGAGATGCCTGGCCCAAGGGCTAAAGACGCGGTGGCGAGGCAGCTGCCCAAGGAGCTGACAGCACGGTCAGTAACCAGAGCAAGTGCCAAGATGAGAAAGCACAAGCTATTTTCAAGGCACATAAAGGGTGCTGTACCCAGCCTGGTGGGGGCAGTTCTTCCCTGAAAGATTCGGGGAGCTCTGGGCAGCATGGGAGTGGTGGGCTGGGGTACAGGTGTGACGGGAGCATAGCACTCAGGATGTGGGTGGCAAGGGCCAGCGACAGTTCTGAGCTGAAAGCAGGACACGCTGACCCATGCGGAACATCCCCGCATGGTGCAACAGCTTCTAGAATAATCTGGAAGCTTTAGCAGGGTGTGCATGCCATCTGTGATCTGGCATTGCCTAGATCTCAGCTCCATCTCCAGCCACACTAGGCTACCTGTGGGTCCTCCGGAGCAGCATGTTCCTCTCCTCCCTGACACTGCACGGGCTGCTCTCTCGCCCCGTGGGAACGTCAGCCCCTCCGAAGGCCCTTTGTTCCCAGGGCACCTGATCAACACTCCAGCTTAGCATTAAGCCACTGTGCTGCAATTATGTGCTCACAGGATGGTCCCCCTCCTACGCATCCCTGCTGCCAGGGACCTGTCTTCTCCATCTGGGTGTCCCCTGCACCCAGCACAGATGATGGACGTAAGTGGATAACCCAAGTCTGAAAATCTACTCTAGAACCTTCAGCTTTGCTCCTTGTTTTTCTCGATCTGATGTCCTATCAATCCTATCAACACTTTATGTCAGCATGCAACCAAAAGCTTTGCAAAAACTCTTCATATACTTTGGTTTTATTTAATTTCAGTTCTGCAAAGCTTTCTGCTTTTATGGCACAGGTAGAGTATTTGGATCAGACTGTGGATTGCACTAATCTGAGATCCCAACCAACATTTAAGATAGTTATTTCTACAGGGACATATACCCTAAGTAACTGACAAATTTCAAATTTCTTGAACACAGTTTATCTAGACGTTGGCACCTGCCTATGATGGTTTAAATAATACCCACTTCAGGAGAAAGCAATCATCTTACCAATAATGTTTATTTTTAAATGTATCCTTGGTATTTTAAAGAAGAAAAACGAAAAGGAACAAGTTAAAACATATACTTAATTATTTTATATCACTAACGTCCCAGTTCTGACGTGTCAAATGCTTAACAAATAATTGGTCGATCTAAATATGAAATCATCTATCACCTTCATGTGGAAGCTCAAACTCAAGCTGGTGAAGATCACACAACAATGGGAAAATATAAGCTGCGCACAACAAGCAACGTCATGGATGGAACTCAGAGATGTCACGTCAAGTGAAGAAAGCCAGACACAAAAAGGAAAGAGTTCAAAGATGGGCAAAACTAATCCGTGGTGGTAGAGATCAGGAGAGTGGTTACCTCTGGGAGGTGTGGAGCGAGGGGGGACAGAGCTCTGGGATGTCCCTACAGCTTGATGAGGGAGATGGAGCCTGTGTGGAAAGGCTCTAAGGTGGGCACTTAGGTGTGTGGACCTCGCTACTGTATTTGAGTTTCAGTGAACAGGAATAAAGCTCAGGTGGGAAAGACTAGGCATGAATATGCATTTAGGTGGGGAGGTCCTTGCCTGAAGTCCCAGCCACTTGCAGAGCTCTTGAATTAACCCAGTCACAGCTGATACTCTACACTTGAGATCCTGCACTGCCTCCTTCCCTCCAACGCAAGCCCTGAGAGCAAGCACGCAGACCCTAGTTCACCAAAATAGCCTCGATGCACAGAACAAAACCTGGCATCAAGTAGGTACTGACAAATATCTGATGACACAATCAGCCACTCTGTGTCATTCCAGCAATCCTAGAATTAGCCTATCTCCTTTTTGAACTGAGGGTGCTTCAGGTTCCATAGCTCTCCTGGGTACAACATTACGTGTACATGTTCCACTTACCACTAGAAGTTTAAGTATAATAATTCTGCAAACAATCTCAGCAGATAAGGCAGGCATCTCATAAAACGTGTATTCTTTTGTTATTCTGCAGGTAGTTTCGTGAAGTTTCAGGCACACAGTCAAGTAGGACTGTATCAAGGGCTCCTCAAGAATCCTACCCCACAAAGAGTTGAAAGAAATCAATGAAGTAATTTAGGAGGAATGAGAAAACAGTACCCCTTATCCATGACGAGTTCCTTCCCTTTAAAACACCTACAAGGAAGGCGTGTACTTGATCCCATATAGGTTAACATCCAGGACATTTCCATCTATCTTGAATTTGGGATTAAGATAAAAAGGAAACAAAGTCCTTTTGGTTTGCCTCCATGGTCTGAACTATTTTAACAAAAGCAAGTTAAACTATTTCCAAGTGTATTCCTTTGTTTGAAAAAAATCTTAGGGATGCATATTACCAAAGATTCAAATACCATATAAATTTTTTAAAAAATCAGGAAGATACAGGGAGGGAGAAAGAGAAAGAAATGCTAGAAGAATATATCCTGGGATATCCTGTGCATGAAATCTCTTCCCGCTCTGTGTGGACTTGCTTACTGGTTGACACATGACCAGAGCTGAGAGTTAGGGAGTTGATCAGAGTGGGGTTTAGAAGGCAGCATGAGAAAGGAATTACCTGGGTCAATTCTGTAATACACAGAATTAGGTGGGGTCCCTGAAGCCCCAGGTGCTTGATGTTAATGAAGACCTGACACCCCCACCTCCATCCTGAACACCCTACTAATTCAGATGAGGTGATCCTGGCAGTGCTCCAAGTATCTCGGAAAATACCTTCTCTCCCACAGGTACATTTCTATTGTTCTGCATTCGGTACACTGTGCCTTCTGGGTATCAGAGGTCACACAAATTTGCAGGAGCAAGTAATCTCAGATGATTACGGAAAGCTAACTTTGATTTTTATTTTCAACTTCCCTGACTTGTAAAAAAAATTTGAAGACTAAATGCTGACGAAATGCAGGATGCAAGCATGAATATGTAATATGATGGTGATCACTTAAAAATAAATGACAAAAATGCACAGGAAAAAAGACCAGATGGAAATAAACCAAAATCTTAGCAGCTGATTTCTATGCTTTTCCCTTTTTTAAAAAGTAGCATGATTACATTAATACCTAGAAAAAAGAAGTGGGATATATATTAATTTATGACCTTCCATTAATGACAGCAAATATGGGATACAGCCAATCAGTAGGCGATAACCATGTGCAAGAGGAGAGAGACTACACTTTACTTTTCTACTTACTTTTCCCGAAACATATCCAGGAGGTGCAACAGCATTTCAAAAGTACTCTTAATACTCTAGGGTGGGGAAGAAAAGAAAAAAAAGAGAGGATTTAATCATGATGCCACCATCTTTGCTAAAACAGACCCCCCAAAATCCAACATAAATAGAGCATAATAATTATTTTCTTTCTATAAACAAATTTTAAGGGGCTCAAGTACTAATCTTATACCTTCTACAAATAAAACTCAGGATTTAAAATTATACTGTTTTGGGGACTTCCCTTGTGGTCCAGTAGTTAAGAATCCGCCTTCCAATGCAGGGGATGGAGGTTCGATCCCTGGTTAGGGAACTAAGATCCCACATGCCACAGGGCAACTAAGCCCACGCCACAACTACTGAGCTCACGTGCCACAACTAGGGAGAAGCCTGTGCGCTGCAACAAAGAGCCCGCACGCAGCAACAAAAGATCCTGCATGCCGCAACTAAGACCCAAAGTAACCAAAAATAAATAAATATGTTTTTAAAAATAAAATAATACCATTTTATCCACCCCCAAAATGGGAAAGGACAGAGAGCAATTAGGAAGTGGACCAATACTCAGAATAACTTCTAGCCCTGCCCTGCACAATCACACATACCCAAAGGCTACTGTTTTATTGAGTTCTATTTACTGAAACAGAATAACTCAAGTAAATCAACCCTTTACCCTATGAAATATTGACCCCTCCTGGTTCTCTTTTTTCTAAATGCTTTACCCTGTCAGGTTTTCAGAAAAGGAGAATCACACATTCTGACTGATTCGGTTTTGATCTGCTTTTGCTAAGCAAGGACTCAAGAGCCGATTCCAGACAACAAACCTGGGAATTTCTGTTGGAGATTTCCTCAAGTCCTTCAAGCCGGTACCAAGTCCCTAGAAGACAGTCCAGGATACGAGGGGGTGAGTAACTCAGGTAGTCAATGAGGTCTTCCATGTAATGAACCAAGTTACTCAGAGGGAGCAAACTGAACCAGGATCGGAACAGATACTCATCCACATTTAGCAAATGTCTGTTCTTTCCCATTAGCTGGAGTAATTGTTTCCTATATAAGGGAAAATTGGAACAGAAAAAAAGGGCAACAGTGAGATCAGTAAAACAGACCAAGTTAGTTAAAATTATGTTAGAAGGGATCTGAAAAGTTCTGATTTCAAAAATGATTTAAATGCTAAGAACTCAATCAAATGAGAAGTAAACAATAATATATTAAGGATTCAGCAACATGGATGAACTCTGAGGACATGATGCTCAGTTAAATCAGCCACTTACAAAAGGACAAATACTCTGATTCCACTTATGTGAGGTCCCTAGAGGAGCCAGATTCATAGAGACAGACAGTAGAGTGGTGGGTGCCAGGGGCTGGTAGTGAGGGAGGGAGTAGACAGTTGTTGTTTAATGGGGACACAGTTTCAGTTTTACAAGATGAAAAGTTCTGGAGACGGATGGGGGTGACAGTTGCATAACAATGTGAATGTACTTAATGCCACTGAACCGTACACTTAAAATGATTAAAATGGTAAATTGTAGGTTAGGTATATTTTATCATAATAATAAAAGAATCCACCCAAAATTAAGCACTTTCCAGCTTTACTGAGATACAACTGGCATATGACGCTGTGTTACGGTTAAGGTTAAATGTGTTGATTTGATACTCTTTCTTATTGCAAAATGATTACCACCATAGCATTACTTGATAGCTACACCCATTGTGTCATATAGTTACCATTTCTTTTCTGTGGTGAAAACATTTTTTGTGGTGAAAACATTTAAAAGTTGCTACTCTCTTAGCTTACTATAAGTAAACAATACAGTATTATTAACTATAGTTACCATGCTGTACATTAGCTCCCCAGAACTAATTTCTCTTCAGAGTACTGAAGTTTGTACTCTGACCAACATCTCCCCTTTTCCCCACCTCCCAGCCCCTGGTAATCACCATTCTACTCTCTGCTTCTGTGAGTTTGACTTTTTTACATTTCACATATAAGTGATATCATACAGTATTTGCCTTTATCTATCTGACTTATCTCACTTAGCATAATGCCCTCAAGGTCCATCCATGTGTTGCAAGTGGCAGGATTCCCTTTTTTTTGTGGCTGAATAATACTGTGTCATATATACATATATATGATGATATACACAAGTATATATACATCATATATATGTATACACACACACACATATACACACCACTGCTTTATTTATTCATTTGTTGATGGACACATAGGTTGCTTCCACATCTTGCCTATTGTGAATAATGCTGCAATGAACACAGGGGTACAGATATCTCTTTGAGATACTTATTTCATTTCCTTGGGTTACATACCCACAAGTAGGACTGCTGGCAATCCTATGGCAATCCTATGGCAGTTCTTTTTTTAACTTTTGATACTGTTTTCCATTGTGGGTGCAATAATTTATGAACTAAGCATGTTGATGCGTGAATAAGCAAGCGCCCTGGATCAAACAGTCTATGCAAACCCAGTCTGGGGAAGGTCTTTAAATTATGCTGTTCTGTAACACTGTCCTGGAGACCCGAAAAGATGACAATGGGAAAGTAAATACAGCCGAGTGACACAGAAGCGACAGAGGCTACGCGAAACATATGGATGGATAAAGCTTCACTACATACTAAAGGCCACTTTTGCCTAAAAGACACGATCTTTAAGACCAATGCTAATGTTTGTCATTCTCCAGCTAAATTTCTTCTAGATAGTCAGTCTTCTAGATAAATGCCCCTTGAAGGGCAATTTAAAATATATATAATTATATAAATAATCTTAATTTGGCTTTAATTTCAAAACGTTCCAATAATAGTGAAGAAGAAATAATTCAGCTCACTCACTATTTCAATCCCTAAAAACCTATAGGCTAGATCCTATTGGATTAGGGGCGGGGAGGGCAGATGAGAGACTTGGAATAGTTTCTTTGACAAAAAACAAAGTAAATGGGGGATGTTATCTGTGCTTGGAAATAAGTGTTAGTATTAATTTTTTTGTACTGAATTTGTATTTTTTATTTAGCTTTTGTACTTAAATTTGATTTACCATTCTTCTTTTATGGATTGTGCTTTCTGTGTCTTCTCTAAGAAATCTTTCCTTGCCTCAAAATAGTACTTCACTACCTCAAGATGTGCACCTACAATGTGCAAAGCCTCTGACCTGTGAAATTCTACTTTCAGGAATTTATCTTGAGGAAATAATTGGACAGGGAAAATTACAAAGAAGTGCATCAAAGCATGCTTACAAAGCGAA
The DNA here is from genome assembly GCF_964374135.1 of Grampus griseus. Classification (NCBI taxonomy): domain Eukaryota; kingdom Metazoa; phylum Chordata; class Mammalia; order Artiodactyla; family Delphinidae; genus Grampus; species Grampus griseus. Next base: position 10,742,177 of record NC_139014.1, on the reverse strand, counting down.
AGTGCAGAAATAATCCAAGCGTCCAGGCACAGAGAACCGGCTAAATCAAATTTGCAACACTAAGCAGTCATTACAAAAGTAGGTATATATTTACTGGCAAAAAAAATCGTTCACAATATACTGTTAAATGAAAAAAAGAAGGTTGGAAAACAGGATAAAACTGAATCAATAATCTATCATAGAGGCGGGGCAGGAGGGAATTGCATGAAACCAGACAAAAGGTGCAAACTTCCAGACATAAGATAAATAAATGCTACGGATATAACGTACAACATGATAAATATAATGAACACTGCTCTGTGTTATATATGAAAGCTGTTCAGAGAGGAAATCCTAAGAGTTCTCATCGCAAGGGAGAAACTTTTTTTCTATTTCTTTAATTTTGCACCTATGAGGTAATAATAGATGTTCACTAAACTTATCGTTGGTCATCATTTTGTGATGTAAGTCAAATCATTATGCTGTACACCTTAAACTTATACAGTGCTATAGGTCAATTATATCTCAATAAAACTGTAAGAAAAATACATAATCTATCTTTTGTGGTTGATTTTTTTTTTTTTTTTTTTGCAGTACGCAGGCCTCTCACTGTTGTGGCCTCTCCGTTGCAGAGCACAGGCTCTGGATGCGCAGGCTCAGCGGCCATGGCTCACGGGCCCAGCCGCTCCGCAGCATGTGGGATCTTCCCGGACCGGGGCACGCACCCGTGTCCCCTGCATCGGCCGGCGGACTCTCAACCACTGCGCCACCAGGGAAGCCCTGTGGTTGATTTTTAAGCATATAAAGCACCCACATATCGACATTTGGACAAAACCCTGCAGATACACAGGCCAAAGTGTCAACAGCAATGATTAGCTCTGGGGTTGCAGGCCATTTTTGTATTTTTCTTTGTATTTCTTGCTTGTTTAAAATTCTTTTTTTAAAAAAAATTTAATTAAAAAAAAATTTTAATTTAATTTATTTTTTGGCTGCGATGGGTCTTCATTGCTGTGCACGGGCTTTCTCTAGTTGTGGGGAGAGGGGGCTACTCTTCGTTGCAGTGTGCAGGCTTCTCATTGTGGTAGCTTCTCTTGCTGTGGAGCACGGGCTCTAAGCACGTGGGCTTCAGTAGTTGCAGCACGCAGGCTCAGTAGTTGTGGCTCACGGGCTCTAGAGCACAGCCTCAGTAGTTGTGGTGCACGGGCTTAGTTGCTCCAAGGCATGTATCTTCCCAGACCAGGGTTCGAACCCGTGTCCCCTGCACTGGCAGGCGGATTCTTAACCACTGAGCCACCAGGGAAATCCCCTAAAATCTTTAAAGAAGTAATTTAAAAAGAAGTGATACATTACTTCCATCACTAAAAGCAGGAATGAGTGGGTACTAAAAGTCCACTGGAGATCTTGGAAGCACAGTTATGATTCCAAGATTTACATATGTTAAGTGCAGGTCTGTAACTTACTGATCTGCTCTTTTTTCCCGAAACTCCGAGAAGGAGATGCCTTCAAGGGCTGCCCAGGTGTCCTCGGGCTGCACGCCTGAGTCCTGGGCTGGTGAGGACAGGTCCATGCAGTGGTGCAGCACAGGCAGGGCACACACCCAATGGTCAACGTTTCTGTCCATGCACATTTGGCACAGGTTTACCATGGATGCTCGCCAGCTAGAAAGGGAACAGAGATCCCATGTGAGCCCAGCACGGCCAGTGTCAGGCCAGCCCCGGGGGTCTGACACCCACCAGCGAAGGGACAGCTCCTCGCACAGAGCATAAGATAAGAGCGCTCCGGGTGTCTGAGCACAGAGTGACCAGATCAGGGAGAAACCTCAGGGGCCCCCTCGGCACCCCCAAAAAGCATCAGGCACTGAACTGGCCCTTTCGAAGCCCCAGAGCAAACTCCTGGTGGCATCTTTCCATCCTCCTTGACAGTGGAGGAGACAGAGGTTCAGAGAGGCATGTGATCTATGCAAGGGCCCCTGTGCCAGAGCTGGGGCTTGAACCCAGGTCATCTGGCAACAGTAAATCTACATATAAAGCAACTTTTTACATGTAAGGAAGGAGCCTATAAATAATACACGGCATGTTCCCTACAATCACAAAACACGGATGTTTCTTAAGACCTGGAAACACTTGTATATTTGCCAGCATTTCTTCTCTCTTTCAAAATGAACAGGGTTTAACTGGGTGTTTTAAATTTGTAAAACCACAAGGCAGGTGTTCCATAAGACTGACTGCTCAGAGAAGGCTGCCCAATATCACCCTAAAGTTCAATTCAAACAGCTCCAGAAAAAAGACCTTGGGACCATCAGAGGGTTCTGGGGCGGCACCTCCACCCAGTGAAACATGAGTGCCTTCAGGACAGGCCGCGGCCTCCACACCACGAGTGCTCCGGGCCCAGCGCAGTGACACTCTGGCTCGTGAACTGGGCACGGCAACTGCAGAGGCCACGGGGAGGGCACCCACAGTACTTCCACAAACATCCTCAAGTCCGGCTTCGTTGTCTTACCTTGACCCCCCCCCCAAGATACACGCACGTGGGGCTGAGTCATGAGACACCTTGAAGCTGCTCAAAAGCAGGGTACTCAGGAGAACGTGAATAAGATGAAAACTGGTATATCGGCTAGAAGAGGCCAGCGGGACAGACACTGACGCGACAACAGTGAGCAGTAAAGTTACGGCTAGTTTTTATTCCTTGCATGTCTTCATCCATTCTCTGACAAGCACTTATTTTTATAATCAGATAAAAACCATTAGAGAGCTAGAAAATCTTTACACACACACACACACTACCTCTGAGATGTTTCAAGGATGTGGATCAGATCCTTGCGAAGGGCATCCGGTGAACTGGCATTCGAGCAAAGGAGGCAACAGAGTGAGCCCAGGTCACTTTCCGGTAAGGAAAAGTGAAATTTTTCCACTGAGAAAAGGACAATCAGGCCCATTCTCAATTTACTCCTCACCGGGCAGTCTTCAGGCAGAGGGTCCGCCCTCATTTCCAGAAATGGTGCCATTTTCTTTGTCAAACATTCCCACAGGTGCTTTTTCACCTGCTCCCAGGAGAAAAGGGAGATACAGAACCACGGCATTAAACCCACCAGAGGTGTCAAGAGCTGCCCATCACTATGCTTACTTCCCCATCAGTTGGGCAGGGAGGGCTCTGTGGAGGGGTCACCCACTGCCTGCCTCCCCACTAAACCCTGAGCATCCCCCTCGCCCTGGGTCTTTGGGAGGTGCCGCCACTGGCACGTCCAAAGGCCTCAGCATGATGGAGGTGCTATCAAGTGGGGGCTCCTGAGCCTTATAAGGATATACTGGTCATCTCAGGTGTGGCTCCAGGTCTGTCTCAGAAATGCCTAAGCCATACCACAGAGCAGGTAGAGATGCAGTGAAGGGCACCAGCCTTCTTGTGGTGGAGGGGAAGGGCAGGTGAGGGGGCGGGACCAGTGGGGGAGGGGGGCAGGTGAGGAGGTGGGACCAGTGGGGGAGGGGGGCAGGTGAGGAGGTGGGACCAGTGGGGGAGGGGGGCAGGTGAGGAGATGGGACCAGTGGGGGAGGGGGGCAGGTGAGGAGGTGGGACCAGTGAGGGGGGCAGGTGAGGAGGTGGGAGGAGGAAGAAAATGGGGAGAACAAAGAATTCCCAAGAGGTGGTACTAGGAGAAAAGGGACTGAAATATCCTGCCCCCATCCACCTGGTCCACTGATTCTAGGGGTCATCTGGCCACTAGGAGGTGGAGTGATGCTGAGTGCCCAGGAGGAAGAGAAGGGAGCTGTTGCTGACACCCCTGAGACCTGGTACCTCCTTCTCTTCGTACTGCAGAGTGCTCCACAGCTGTTCTTCTCCTTCATAGATCATGGGCACCCGAATGACAGAATAAAACTGCTGGAACTGGGTGAAAAAGTTCTTTAAATTGATGGCATTCCAGGTCTCAAGGATGCTGAAAATGCGGTCCAGCATGACCGCAGCCGCGATCTGCTTCCCTTTCACCAAGTCTTTCCTTCTACGATCTGTTAGATAATCCACCAATCTCTGGAAATTCCCAAGGGGCCTCCTACAAATTATATCATCGTACTGGTGCCAGTCTAAGATTAAAAGAGCAATGTTATACTTAGGAGCATCAAAACCACTAGACCTGGACACTCCACCCTGGAAGGCTGATCTTGACCAGAAGAAATAGGATGAAGAAAGACAGGAACGTCACAGAACGTGGTAAATGGAAGGCAGCCAACACTTGCTCCATCCAGGTACCCATCCACAGATAAACAACAGGGGGCCTGGCCCCTGGGTGGAGCATGGCTGTTTAGGACAAGTAACCTGGACACCCTACAGTGAACAGAGTGAGGCACACGATTCAGCTGCCCTGAAAATACTTGAAACATGTCTTTGTCGAACTAGATGGTTCAGCACAATTGGTACATGAGTTCCTTAGAAAATGACCACACAGGGGTCAAAAATTTCGTACTGAAACTGCATCCCTCACTAGCACTTGTGCACCATTTTGGTATGTTACTTGGTGCAAGTGCCCATTTCCTCTGTCCTGGGAACCGTGGTGCCCACTCCATGAAGGACGGTACAGGTCACATGGCAGACAAAACAGCCCTTGACATGGGGCAAGGGCTGAACCCATGGCTGCTCTTATAACTAGCTGAAATGATATGAGTACAGACCTAGAAAACCCAGGAAAATCAATTGTCAAATAATTAGAAGGCAAAGAGGTCAGTAAGGCACCAGAGGCAACACAAGTACATAAAAACAGCCATGAAAATCAGGAAGTCCAGCCTCTGAACAGGTCTCCTTTTCCTCACTGTGCAGTCTGCTCTTTGCTGGAAGTCCCCACTCAGCCATCCCTGCCCCATCCTGGCCCTGCCCAGCGATAACTTGGAATCACTGTTTGGATCTGACCTCAGGCATCACCTCCTGTGGAAGCTTTTCCTGCTCCATATGGTGTGGGACACAATGGCTCTCTCTCGGTTTTATAAAAATGCTCTTCCAGACAAAAGGTGAGTGAGAGCTGCTGGCCTGGAATGGCCAGTGCTGTGGAGGTGAAGGGAGTACCAATCAATGTCCTGGGCATGGGATACCCTCGACGCCAGGACGGTGGGACAGGGAGGGCCATTAATGGTCTTGGCCTTGAAGAATCTACTAGCAGAAATAAAATATTTAAGTTCCAAACCCCCAGAGAAAAGAGAAAGAAAATCCAAAAGTTAGAAAAAGTACAAAAAAGAACAAGGAAACAAGGTAGAGAGAAAAGACATGATTATTTGTCAAAAGTTGAGTCTTCCACTGACAGTCTCAATTCATGCCAATGGGCTAAATTCACCCATTAAAGATGATTAGATTGGGAATTCCCTGGTGGTCCAGTGGTTAGGACTCCGTGTTTCCACTGCACGGGGCACAGGTTCGATTACCAGTCTGGGAACTAAGATCCAGCAAGCCATGCGGCACGGACAAAAGAAAAAAAAAAAATGATGACCACATTGAATGGAAAGAAAAAAAAAAACAAACCAACAACAGTCCAGCGCAACAGAGACGGGGCTGCAAGAGTTGAACTTGAGAGCAAACAGCAAGAGTTGGGACAAAAGCAGAGAGGCTAAGAGGGTAGGCAAGGAATGCAGACACAGCAGAATCAGTTTCAGGCAAAACACAGCACAAGGAAAAAGGCACTGGAAGGGACAGAGTGCTCGTGATGGCTGTTTCTGCCACCAGCACACATATCTGCCGTCTGGGTCTCCCCCATGTCACAGGGCTGGAGCCCAGAACCTCCATTCTGCCCGCCTTGCCACAGTGGGTTCTACTAATGAGAGCACCCACAGGAGGCTTAGAAGGAGGAAGAGGGGAGGGAAGTCATCTCTCTCTCTGTTTATTGGGACTGATGAAAACTACATTTATTTAAGATAAACCACCACCACACCAAATAAAACAAAGCACAAAACTTCTCTCAATCAACAAGAGTGCCTTCCAGACACTCCTCCCAAATCACCTGCATTGATGATGTCAGGGGCTGGGGCACTTCCCCACCTGGGCTCAAGTAGTGACCTCCAGACCCTCAGAAGCCAACAAAGGCCCTCCCTGGCACTCCCATCAGGCCTTCCATTGGTTACTATGACTGACCTCCTTACTGCTTAAAACTCCTGATTTAACCCAACTCACCAGGGTACCATCTCCCAGGGAGCTCCAATGTCAACCTACCAACAGGGCATCTAAATAGAACGGCCCACACCAAGAAGTAGGCAGTTTAAGTGCCCGTGCAACAATAAGGAAAAAGCTTTAACACTCATTTTTTTAAAAAGCTTGCAAAGTATAATTATTGAAAAACACTAGAACAATATCACGATTAAGAAAAAAGCATCTGAAAATAATCTGGCAATTCTGAGTTACTCTACAACCTAAAAATCTGCTTAATGATAAACAGCTCATACTACTCAATATCAAAAGACAAACAACCCAATCAAAAAATGGGCAGAAGACCTAAACAGACATTTATCCAAAGAAGACATACAGATGGCCAACAGGCACATGAAAAGATGCTCAACAGCACTAATTATTAGAGAAATGCAAATCGAAACCACAATAAGGTATCACCTCACACTGGTCAGAATGGCCATCATCAAAAAGTCTACAAATAAATGCTGGAGAGGGTGTAGAGAAAAGGGAACCCTCCTACACTGCTGATGGGAATGTAAATTGGTACAGCCACTATGGAAAACGGTATGGAGGATCCTTAAAAAACTAAAAATAGAGCTACCATATGATCCAGCAATCCCACTCCTGGGCACATATCCAGAAAAGATGAAAACTCTTATTTCGAAAAGATACATGCACACCAATGTTCACTGCAGCATTATTTACAATAGCCAAGACATGAAAGTAACCTAAGTGTCCATCAACAGATGAATGGATAAAGAAAACGTTATATGTGTGTGTGTGTGTGTGTGTGTGTGTGTGTGTGTGAGATAGAATATTACTCAGCCATTAAAAAAGAACGAAATATTGCCACGTGCAGCAAGTGGATGGACCTAGAGAATATCATATTAAGTGAAGTAAGTCAGACAGAGAAAGAAGAATATTATACGATATCACTTGTATGTGGAATTGAAAAGATAATACAAATGAATTTATTTACAAAACAGAAACAGACTCACAGACAAAGTAAACAAACATGGTTACCAAAGGAGAAAGTGAGGGGGAAAAGGATAAGTTAGGAGTATAGGATTAAGAGATATACACTACTGCATATAAAATAGATAAGCAACAAGGATTTACTGTATAGCACAGGAAACTATATTCAATATCTTATAATAAGCTATAATGGAAAATAATCTGAAAAAAATATATATATAAAACTGAATCACTTTGCTGTACACCTGAAACTAACACAACAACTAACTATACTTCAATGAAAGAGAGAGAGAAAGAAAGGAAGGAAGGAAGGAAGGAAGGAAGGAAGGAAGGAAGGAAGGAAGGAAGGGAAAGAAAATCTTTTTAATGGACTTTAAAATGATTGTCTCTGTGTTGAAAAGCGCATCTCTATCTGGTTTGACAGCTTAAGTACCAGGACCCAGCCAGATAAAATCTGAAGTGACTAAGGCAGTGCTTCTTAAATAAGAGCAAATGGGACCTGCTATCCCAAATCACTACCACCTCCTCCGGCAAGATTAGATCAGCATCAGCTCTTGTCGGATGAGGGGTCACCTCAAGCATGGAAACAGCCAGTTTGGATCATCCAGCAAGTACAGGGCAAAACCAGAAAGTATCGCAGGGCTCTGTTCTTTGGTCAGCCCATACAGAATAGAGTCTTTTGGAGGCGATCAAGTCAACACTTGGGCACATTTAAAAAGAGAGCATGACTCTAGTTTCTTCTCTGTCTCTTTGGGCCAGTTCAAAATGACCAAGCACCTGCCCCACTGACCTCAATCGCTGTCAGCCCAACAGAGGTCCTAGCCACGGGCAGCATCAACTGCAAAGACCCCTCCAGATGATTCCAAAGCCCAGCCAGCAAATCACTCCCAGCTTTCAGGCCTTCCTAGCTGAGGCCCCAGACGTCAGAGAGCAGAAACCAGCCAGCCCTGCTGTGCTCCATCCAAACTCCTAACCCACACAAGTCATGAGTATAATTAAAAAAATAAATAAACAAAGCACCTGGTCTTGGTGACAGACTGGAACATCTCTCTCAAAAGCTGACAGATGGATCTTTTTAAACAAGGACTTTAATATTAAACAGGCTTTATCTAATAGATATACATACAGCTTTTGAGTCACAAAATTCATTATCCATTCTTTCTGAGCATACATGGAATATTTATGACAGACCAAGAAGTCAGCCACAAAGAAGATCTAAGCAAGTTCCTAAAAGTAGAACCCATATAGACTCGCTATATAGAACACATGCACATGTACACACACACACAAATACACACGCACACTGGACACACACACCTGACACACACACAAACACCACACACACTGCATACAGTGAGTAGAAAACAGAGCACAGAAAGAAGAATTAGATAACAGACAAGAGAAAGAAAGAGAAACAGAATAAAGTGAAAAAAAGAAAATAGAAGAGTGACACTTACGACAGACAGCAGGGGGCAGTGGACCAGCCCTTCATGGCTTCTGCTGGATGTCTTATTCACAGTCGCCATTTGGAAATCTGGGAAGGGCTTGTGGTCCTGGCAGCCCTGTTTCCCTTGCCCTTGCCCCTGCTCACTGCTGCCCCTCTAGGCCCCAGTCCCTTTACTTCCCAGCAGCTCTATCTTCTCTCCTTTCCCTTAGTAAAAATCCTTTCCCTTGTTTACTCTTGTGAGTGGTTAAGCCAACCTGATCAGAAACATGCTTCCAAGCTCAGGTTTATGAAACATAGAGCTGGGGGGGTAGGGCAGAGCCAATGCCAAGCAAAGAGGACCCACACGGGCCAAGGAAAGCCTTTGATCCCCAGGAGGAACGTCCAGCCTTCTGAGCTCCGATCAGGAGCCCAGCCTGAGGCTTACCTCCCGAGCCCAGAAGGGAAGATTTCACATGGAGACAGCGGTTCACGTGCTCGCCTTCCTTCTGCTGACATTTGTAAATGAACTCATACTCCACAGGGCCCTTGCCTCGCAAGAGGACGTACTTGTATGGAATGGGCTTATCCAGGTGCTGCTTAGAAATGATGGTTCTGCCTTCAACAAGGAACCCGTTCTCATGTAGGTCTCTGTGAATAAACAGGACACCAGCCCGTTATCCAAAAATCCTCTCCCAGAAATCTTCATTCTTCTCAAACATAGCACGGAGTGCAGACCCAGAGCTATAAATCGATGCTGACTGAGAGGATGTTTCCGGAACAAGGCATGGTTTTCATGCAGAGACAGAAAACAGGCCAAGGTGAAGTATGACAAAGAAGTGCATTACAGGGAAGAGTTGTTTGAAATATTCATCTTCCCAAAGTTCTAAGGGTTAATCAACTTGATAAAAACTATGATTTCAATGTATTTCAAAGACTGGATGTTCTATACATTTCCTTACAGGCCTGCTGGGATATACTCACTTGGTGCAGTACATCTCACAGACATCATGATTCCATCCGGGCTTCCCAAATTCTTCTCCGCCCCTGACAAACACTTTGTGTTGCCCGGGGTTGAACTGGAAATGTTTTGAAATGATTGCATGGAAGTACACCGTGATTCCTTCCAAGGAGCTCAGTGGGCTGGGGGAAAGCCACGGAGGAAAACACCGATTATATCTGGATCAGTCTACCTCTCTGCACACACACACACTCACCCCCCCACACACACACAGGCACACGTGTGCACACAGGATCCTTGTTTCTTGACTGTGCACTAAGACACACCCCAACAAAGTGCAAGAGCGTCCACACTTCAGACAGGCTGTCTGCTGTGTGGGTGCCCTCGGCTCTCCCTCTACAGTGGAGGAGGACAGTGGGCGCGGTGGGGGGGGGGTGATCTCTGCCCAGCTCCGAGGGGCTGAGGGCTGTGGCAGGAGGGGGTGGCTGAGTACTCTGGGACGTGACAGCCTCTCTCCTGACTTCTGTAAGGCCCGTGCTGCCTCAAGGACCCCAGGGACCATATTACAGAGCATTTCACCTGAGCAAGGAATTGGAACAGGTGCCCCTCCACTGCCTACCTCCTGAGTGTTCCCCTTTCCCCCAAGACTCAACAAGAGGGCAAGGTGGGAATCTCCTCTGGGGTGACATGGCCCCTTCCAGCCCCCGCTCAGGGTGGGGACCAGGCCTGTGCCGCCCCGAGCCGGGTCACACCCACCACTCCTTAGCTCCGTGTGAGCTCTCCCTCTGGCTCCTTTGCTCCCTCTCATTTTTCACGGTGGTTGCATTATTTCTGTTATTCCCCTCTGGCTTCTTCGGGTCCTTCGGCTTGGCCTTCTCATTTTCACCTGCTTTTCCTCCAGAAACACCCGTCTGGTCCTTGGTTGCAGCTTCCTGGAACAAGCACCCAAACCCCAATCTTGATGACCAGCCTCCACATTTGCCCCCAACAGGGGATGCTTCTCATAGCCGCCAGAGTGGTCACATTCCTTCCCTGCTCAGGACCTTCGAATGCCTTCTGGTCCACCTACCACAGCCTCCCAGGACTCCTCTCCGCACCGCTGTCAATGGCCCCTCTTTCCTGCTGCTCCCTGAACAGGTCCACCACACTCTACCTGGGGGCCTTTGCTCGTCCCCAGACAGCCACGCGACTCGCCTGTCACTCTTTCAGATCTCCTTGGAAGGCCTTGCCTGGCACCCACCTCCAACACCCCAGCCCCTCGCCCTACTTCTCTCCGCGGCACTTCTCACAGCCTGACTTCACTTTCTCTTTCTCCCCACTAGAATGTGAGCTCCAAAAGGCAGGAGCTGGTCTCATTTCAAATGTTAGGCTGCACCCCCAGCACCTAACACATATTCACCAAATGATTAAATTGAGCTGTGGAAGGAACGGGGCCAAAAGGAGCAGCCCATGGGACAGACAGCAAGGACGGGGACGGCTTCCTGGAAAGCCGACCAGGTCGGAATGAGACGCTTTACCTGGTGGTTGTCTCGGGAAGCAGGGACACTTGTGGGAGGCTGTTTCATTTTCTCAGTCTGATTTTTAACTTCTTTCCCAACTCTTTTCCCTGCATCAGCTGGCTCAGCTGCAGCAACACTTGCCTGGAAGAAATAAAGACCCCAAAACATCAGGGCCAACAGGACAAAATGGACAGGGAAACTCTGACTCAGTGGCATAAGGGTAAGTATATGCCACCAGCCCAGTGACAGGGGTCAGCAGCTCGGGGTGGAAGGGCAGCCCCTTCCACAGCCCCCCTTCCCAGGGAGCAAGTGCCAGGGACACCCTTCCCAGACAGTGAAGTACTGTCAGAACTGCACTGCACAGCAAGGTGTCGAGACATAGCAGGCCAACCCCGGTCGTCACTCCCCTAACAACTCACCCCAGAGGCAGGGGCCCTGGCCTGCTGCCCAGTGGCCCGCGGCTCTTTCCCGGGCCTGGAGTGGTCCCCCTTTGGCTCAGGCAGTGGGAGCTCCTGAGCAGCATCTCTCTCCATAGGAGGGCCTTCACTGGCAGAAGTGGGGAGGCCTTTGCCCTTGGAGGGGTTTGGGGAGTGGTGGTCCTTCCCTTCCGGGAAGGCTCCTCCCAGAGTCTGGTCCTGGGGTACCGGGCTGCTCAGAGACTCGGTGTCCGTAGCTGCTTCTACTCCTCTCGCAACCTGGCCCTGCAGAGGGCGGCCCACAGCCTCCAGCGGCGTCTTGTCCACACTTGGGGGCTGGCTTGTCTGGTGGGTGGGACCACCCTGCTGAGCTGGGCTTTGGGGTGGGGCTGTGTCCGGGAGCTCAGGGTTTGCAAGCGAACTCAGACTACAGGGGCCCAAGAGGGATGAGGACAAGGGATCCAACTCTGCAGACGTGGAAGCATTCTGATTCCTTTTCTTCCTTTTTCTCCTTTTTCTCCCTTTCCTCTAAACAGAAAAAGAGACACACATGTTATTTCTCAGGTTTACTATACTCTCACCAATGTTTTCCTCCAATTTCCTTTCAATTTCTGAAGTACGTCAAGTGTAGCTCGACCAAACCACCTTACATCTGTTAAATCTACCATTTCTTTACCTTGGAAAGAATGAAATTGAGACACAAAGTGAATGGGAGTGGTGAACAGAGGGGAGGGACAAGTGGGGAGCAGTGATGGTCACATGCTTCATTCTGTCCAATCCAAGCTGAGACCCTCACATGGAATTCCTTCCCATGGGACATCCTTTAAGGATGGCTTTCAAATGTTAGAAAGCAGGTGCAGGTCCCCACACATCATACTCCATATACGTATTATGTACAAAATAGAGACGGAAGAATGAACAGAAGTCTAAGTAGTTCCTTCCTGCACCCGCACTGGCATGTTACACCTCTGCCTGAGATCCTTGCTCAAAGGCAAGAATCCTCAACTTCAGAATCAGAGATGGAGCCTGTGAGAAGCAGGAGTGGCAGGACCCTTTGAGGACCCCATGGGGCTGGATGCCCTGCACGCTTGGGGATCCTGCTCTGGAGCAAGTATTCATTGGTTCATTAAGTGCTAGTAATCATGCCTGGGCTGAGTCCCCGGGAGAGGGAGACGGAAGGCCTCGGGGTTTCTCTGCACATGGAGTGGGGCAGCCTTGCTCTGGGTCAGCTTCCAGATTTTCTCCAAGAATCCTGACCAAACTTCGTGCCCATCTGCTCGAAACAAGCAACACGACACACAGGCCACCCTGGATGGCAATTTCCCAGTCTGACACTGACCCCTGCTAACATCGCAGTAGAAAGAGGCTTAAGAAAGGTCATTCGAGGCAGTCACTTCCCCAGCTTCCAGGGCGTACAGATCTCTGAAGATTTTGCCAACATACTGATGGTGACTCAGCACGTCTGGAGGACCCAAGGTTCTACATTTCCATGGTGCTGCTGCCAGACCAGGCCTGCTCTGTGAGCACGAGGACCAAGCAGCTCCCTACCCCAGGCGCCCGACTGATCCGACTGGCCTGGGGGCACGGGCACCAGCATCTCCATTAGCTTTCCTGGTGGTCCTGACATGAAACCTCACTGGGAACCACAGGTCAGACCAGCAGAAAGCTGTGTGTGGACCCCACAGCCCCAAGCCCTTTGCAGAATCTCCTCCTTTTTCAGCGTGAGGCTGGCTTAAATCAAGTCGCTTAGTTCTACACTGATTTACCAAGGAACGTGGAACGTTGTCCTAAGCACATGGAACAAGAAAGTAAGACACGTTCCTCCCCTATGAAGCTGATGGTTTAGTAGGAGAGAAAGACTAAAAACAAATGGTTTTAGCATGTTGGAAGGACTCGCAGGCTTCCCAGGGAAGAGGCGCAGGTTGAGTCTGAAAGCCACCAAAGGCCGAGGAGGCAGTTTCATCCATTCGGCAAAGATTCCCGGGTCCTACACATCTGAAGGTGGCCAAAGCCACAGGCTGCCTCATATGCTGACTTGCCCATCCAGAATCAAAGCGTACGTGTGGCCGGAAGACCCTGCAGGACTGGCCCTCACTGCCTGCTAACCTCATCCCCTGGCCTCCAGTATTAATCCTGTTTTTCACTTTCTGTATTTTAGGATGCTCTGGCATTTGCGGGGGCCTTGCTAATCCTGGAGAGACTGCCCCTCCCAGGGCTAGCTAATTCCCAGAGAGAGGAATCTCTCTGAGCAGATGAAAGATCTGAGCAGATCTTTCATCTGCAAACCAACTAACACGGAGCCCTGCCCCCCACCTCCTTTATCAAACTCTCCCTCCAAGCCAACATTCCCTGCCCTGAATCACCGCAGGGCCAAGTACAGGACAGCTAGACAATCCTATAACCCAGAGCCCACAAAGAGTATTCAAACCAGCCAAACCTAAACCTGCTCGAACCTGCCTGCCTTTCCCCACAAGGCAGACTCTGGGCCACGTTCTCCCCTTGCGCCTTCTCCCTCCCGTGGGGCCCTGTGGACGTGGCCCCCCTGCTGGAATCCATAAGTACCACTGACCTCTCGTGTCATCACCAGTTATACGAGCAGGGCGCCTCCTGCCTCAGGTTCTGTCTTTCCCCAGACACCTCCTTCACTTAGTCCTCTGCCCCACACCCCTCAGCAGACCACCCGGACACCCTCAGTAAGAAAGCAAACCTTCACAGCCCCGCATCTGCTTTATTTCCCTCCTTAGCCACTGTCAACTAAATATGTCTTTATTTTCTCTCCCCTCCAGGAAGGAAGTCCTTGTTTTCTTCACTGCTGCATCCACAGTGTCCAGAACAATCCTTGACCCCCTATAGGTGCCTAATCACTTCTGTCTCATTAAATAAATTCCTTGGAAAGTCCCGTGTTTCCCTGTAGCACCAGCATGTTTCCTCTCCCCCGGGACCCCACACCCCTCAGTCGGCTCTGTGATCAGATCCAAGAACGAAAGGTTTTGACTTCTGATTTCCAATTTGCCTTTCTCCCCTTTGCCTTGCTTTCTCCTTTTCTTATCCTTATTTAACTGCTCTTTACATAAGCTGCTTCAAAACCCTAGAATGAGATTTAGATTTTGCACAGGTGACTTAGAGTTCTCTCAACACACGTCTATGGGGGCACGTGAGTGCCCGGCCCCCTCATGGGTCTATAGACAGGACTGGGATGTTGGCAGATCTCAGGCTGCTGGCACGCCTGCCATATAGCAAGGCTTGAGGCTAAAGTCTAAAATTTTCCTTGACAAAAATCAAGTTTATATGTATGATACTTGTTACATATTTACGTATTCCTAATTCTTGTGGTCTGTCATTTGACCACATTAGTCAGGAATATGCACACTAAAACTAAACACTGCTGATTGGGAATGCATGCACGGACCTGGGTCACAACCTCTGGATGTTGGCAGCAGATGGGGGCGGTTGGGAGGAGATCCCAATAGTTGCCCACGTTTACAATGGATGGTAGGGGGTGAGTATTCACTTAGTTAATCCTGCATTTATATTATACATACCCTTTATAGTGGGCATAATATTTAATTAAAACATTTTTTAAATGAAGAGTTTATTGACTTGGAAGGGACGCTACCGAGCTTTCTGGGGACTGCAATGTCCTGTCTCTGGATCTGGTGGGGGTGACAAAGCTGTACACACAGCAGAACATCTAGGGGGCTCCGCCCTGAAGACCTGTGCATTTCACTCAATACCAATTATACCTCAGTTCAAAAGCTATGCTGCGGGAGCTTCCCTGGTGATGCAGTGGTTAAGAAATCTGCCTGCAAATGCAGGGGACATAGGTTCGAGCCCTGGTCCAGGAAGATCCCACATGCCGCGGAGCAACTAAGCCCATGGGCCACAACTGCTGAAGCCTGCGTGCCTAGAGACCGCGCTCCACAATAAGAGAAGCACTACAAGGAGAAGACCGTGCACTGCAACGAAGAGTAGCCCCCGCTCACCACAACTAGAGATAGCCCGCGCGCAGCAACAATGCAGCCATAAATAAATAAATAAATAAATTTATAAAAAAAGAATGTACAACATTATAAAAAAAAAAAAAAAAAGCTACACTGCGCCAGCTCTATATGCATACATAAAGGCTATTCCTATTCCTGTCCAAAGAGAATTAATTAGAAAAAAAGAACAGTTTGCTACTTCTTGGGGGGGGGGGGGTTTGGTCAGAATACACCTCTGATTTTATAATGAGCATCAGTTTGTTTTTCCATCAAAAGAACAAAGGCTTCCCATACAGGGAGAGCAGAGAGGAGACCCCAGTCTGGGGGAAGGCAGGCCAGCTCGTTCACTCACCTGAGAGCTGGGTCAGGAGCACACAGAAGGGTGGTGCTGCGGACCCTGAAATGGTACCTATAGCAGGATGCGGGGGTGACAGGTGGGAACGCTGACTTGTTGGACAGAAAGTCAGTGAAGCCGCTTGACAAAAGCTGACGTGTTGGAGGCTAAGTGGGCCCACTAGCTCTGCCCCAATTCCCAGGGGTCCTCTGCCTTCACCTGCACTGATAGTGACAGGGAGAGAGTAGAATAATTAAAGTTAGTTTAGAAATCCCACTAGGGCATTAAAGACAGAAAAGGAATTTTAAGGGAGCTTAGGAAGCTGTTGCAGGCCAATGACCACTCAAGAAAAGAATCCAGCAACCTAGCAATAATCTGCGCTACCTTGAAGGAAAACCAGGCACATCCAAGCACCAGGCACACTCAAGCCACAGGTCCTGAGAGTTAAAACACAAGACAATAGATATGGGGTCCTGGTCTTGTTACTTGAAGTCAGGGAGTTAATGGTCCCCAAAGAGTAGCATTTCTGCATGTAGTCAAGACGGGAGCATAGGTGAGGGGGGGAAAGAAACTAGGTGAAAGAGGACACTATACTGAAACCTTAGATGAATTACAATATTTTAGTGTATGTTACCATCCTTTTGCTAACACATATGTGATTTAAATAGTGCTATGATTGTCCCTGTTAGACCATATTTAGGGTCAAAGGAGGAACTAATGATGTAAGCCTTGATGTCTACCCAAAAATGAGGAAGAAGGTGGTCTTCTCCCCTCCCCACTTTTTCTTTGATTATAAAAATGTAGCCCTCTTTGTTCTTGGGGCTGCACTCCCTTGCCTGCCCACTTGTATCTGTCACAAGTGTCCTATGCTAACAAACCCACTCTTTGTCTATCGCTTTGCCTCATGCTGAATTATCTCTGTGATGAGACAAAAGAACCTGAGTTTCATTAAGTCCTGAGACCAGGTGAGCAGTTTCAATTAAAAGACAGTGGGTTCGAGTCCCCTCCTAAGTCAGGGATCGTGGGTTCAAGGCCCAATCTGAGGTGCAGCTGGGTTCGAGTCCAATCCGAGAAGGAGTGCGGTTTCAACAGCAAGTGCTTTGCCAATTCAGGGAGGACGGCAGGGCTGAGGAGAGTGTCACCTTTCCACCTGGCATCTGATCAAGCACTTCCTTCTAGTAAACAGGCACTGCCCAAGCTCCCTCTCTGCAGCCTTCCTTCCCACCGTCTCCAGACCCAGGTAACCTTTCTCAGCTTCAGTTTCCACTTCTGTAGAACTGGGATGACACATGTGGGCAGTGCTTCAGTGGGGGGAGCAGGGTGGGGGGTCTGTCTACAAACATAAGGTGGGCTTTACAGAATCAGCAAGAGAAAAGAAACTGGGATGAGAACTAGAAAGATCAGGTTGACCCCCAGCCTGACCTATCCCAACCAGTGGTATCATTAGGACCAGGGCTGGCCTCTCAATTAGACGCTAGCCAACTGCAAAAGGGAACTAAGACTCCATAGTAGGGAATGCCGAGGAGGAAGTGAGGGTCCATCAGGAAAAAGTCCAACAAGAATCTCTACTAAGGGAACCACACGATTCCTGGATGTGCTGAGGAAGCCTGACTGGACCAGTTCTGGAGCCTTGGAGAGGTGCTTGGACCATCCCTGCCCCGCCAGCTGCCTGGCGTCCTGCTCCCACTCCCCAACTCCAGGAAATGGTCCCCTGAACCTCCCATTCTCAGCCAAGTGGCTCAAGCAGGATTAACTCTACTCCAGCTGCAGGGTCAGCATACCACCCTGGCCACAGTGACTGCTTCAGGGATGGGTATGTATTCCAATCACAGCCACTGAGGTTTGAGGAGAGCTTCCCCTGGGAAAGAGACGCTTCCTCTTCCTTCTCTGGAAGCCCCCGAAGGAGGCATTCTCTTGTCCCCTGAATGATGCAGTGGGAAGTGGATAACTGTGGAAGGGTCCACAGTGGTGGAAACTGCTTCTGAGAGGCCAAGGAGCTAACTGACATGAGAAAGGCAGTGCAAAGACACAGAGAGATACCCGGACTTTGGGAATATCATCTAGGTGCCCAGATTAAACCTCGCATGCAGCTAGGTCTACCTGAGGATTTCTCAGTTACGAGAGTGACAGATTCCCTTTATTGTATTAATTAACCAGAGGTGGGTTTCAATTATTTGCAACCAAAAGATTTCTAATGGTTAAAATACTCAAACTTCCGAGTAGGGTGTTTCCTTTTTACAGAAGCCCCAAATAAGTCAAGGTAATCATGTTCTAACAGCTTTGGTGCATAAGACGTCAGGCTCTGGTAGATATGCTTGGGCCACAGCATCCTCAGGGCTCCTGTATCATTCATGGCACAGTACAGGAGGATCCCTCTGTGACACGTGTGTGACCAGATGCCTTCTGGGCATCACAGAAGTTGGTGGGAGGTTTCTGACCTCATGAACAGGTGCCAGCCGCCCCCCAGGGAACATGGGTCAGGTCTGCCTTCTAGAAGGAAGGGCGCTGTCAGCAGGCAAAGAACAAGGAAGCACACACCACAGTGAGCTAGGCGACCCCGCGGAACCAGGAGGGTCTGGGAGGTGCGGCTGTGTAAAGATGGCAGTAAATGCAAGACGGACCCCTGGAGGGATGTGACCCAGTTCCTGGAAGACAACCATTGGGAGAAAGGGTGACACGATAACAGCCCATCACGCGGACCCCAGACCACACCCCAGCCCCCAAGAGCAGACTGGTGGATGTCACCACACCTGTGGTGGCAGCCACCAGCCCAAACCCTCTTTTTAATATAACCAAAACCCTGGAATCTAAAAACATGATACCAATGAACTTATTTACAAAACAGAAATAGACTCACAGACATAAAAACAAATATGGTTATCAAAGGGGAAATGTGGGGGAGGGATAAATTAGGAATTTGGGATTAACAGATACACACTATTATATATAAAATAGATAAACAACAAGGACCTACTATACAGCAAAGGGAATATAGTCAATACCTTGTAATAACCTATAATGGAAAAGATTCTTAAAAAGGATCTATATATGTAATATATACATAACTGAATCACTTTGCTGTACACCTGAAACATTGCAAATCAACTATACTTCAATTTGAAAAATAATAATAAAATATGTAAATAAATAAAACCAAACCCCACCCATCTGAGAGGCACACAGGGCAGCCTCTGGGCGGTGGGCATGTGCTCTCCTCTGATCACCCCTCCAGGAGAACTATCCCACATTTGCTGCCCACTTATCTCTTTCTCCTGGGAACTGCCTTTTATGTCCTTCACCCATTGTTCTGTTAGTGCGTGGATGTCTTATTTCTTTGAGAGAACTGATTAGGTATTCCAGTCGTGAACCCTTTGTCACATGTTGCAAATGTTTTCTAGCCATCTGCTTTTCCACTTTATTGCTGAATGGTCCCCTCTAACTCAGAATCTGGAATATTTTTGTGCCCCTATCAGCATTTAAGGGGTTGTTTTGGTGAGCCTTAGGAATATCTATATAATTTTATAAATAGTCACCTATATTTACAAGAACTTTTAGGGTGTATTTTACTTTAAAATGGTCAACCAAGCTGTTATATATTTTAGTGTTTAGTATGAGTAAAGAACCGTTTTTTCCAAATGGTGAGCCACGGTTCAAACACCCCTTACTTAACACAACTTTACTCTCTGATACATGATGCCACCTTTATCATGTGCTCAACTG
The DNA here is from genome assembly GCF_964374135.1 of Grampus griseus. Classification (NCBI taxonomy): domain Eukaryota; kingdom Metazoa; phylum Chordata; class Mammalia; order Artiodactyla; family Delphinidae; genus Grampus; species Grampus griseus. Next base: position 10,722,755 of record NC_139014.1, on the reverse strand, counting down.
CCATAAATGCTCACATCTGCGTCTGGATGTTCTACGTCAACCCTCCCTGATGGGTCTCTGTTACTCCATTAGGATGTTATATTGCTATGTTTATAGCTTATGATACATTTTGATGTCAAATCTCCCATTTATTTTTCTACTTTTCTACATTTTTCATAGGAACTCTTGCCAATTTATACTCTAGATGGACTTTAGAGTCTTTTACCTATTTCAAAACAAAAACAAAAGCAAAAACAAACCCACTGGGAACAATACTACTTTTACACATTAATTGGCTAATTGGATGTATACATCTGAGGAGAGAACTGACATCTTTACGATATTAAACCTTCCTTCTGGGAAAATCTATTTGCAGTTTGGTTTTCCTGTTTGTGTAGATCATGAAGGGGTTCTCCACCCACCCCACCCCCCCCATTTTCTGTTAGTGCTCGCACCCTGATGTCCGCTGTATTTACAAGGTGCTTTTTTTTTTTTTTTCCTTCGGTACGTGGGCCTCTCACTGTTGTGGCCTCCCCCGTTGCAGAGCACAGGCTCCGGACGCACAGGCTCAGCGGCCATGGCTCACGGGCCCAGCCGCTCCGCGGCATGTGGGATCCTCCCGGACCGGGGCACGAACCCATGTCCCTTGCATCAGCAGGCGGACTCTCAACCACTGCGCCACCAGGGAAGCCCTACAAGGTGCTTTTGCTTTTTTTGTTTTTGTTTTTGGCTGTGCCACATGGCTTGTGGGATCTTAGTTCCCCAACCAGGGACTGAAGTCCGGCCCCAGGAGGTGAAAGCACTAAGTCCTAACCACTAGATGGCCAGGGAGTTCCCAAGGTGTTTCTGTTCTTAACTAACCAACAGACCCAAGCCCAGAGGCAAGACCACACCTGGTTTACATGCTTCCCCCTCACACCGAGCACCCAGTGCCCCACAGGCAGCAGCTGCTCAAATAAATCTTTGTTAAATGAATCAATGGCCATCTTACTCAGGAAAAAAGTCACCACTCTGTAAAAGACTGATAGGTAAATACCACAAACATCACTCTTCAATGTCTGAAGCCTCACTGCTTTTCCTCATAAGCAAAAATACTTCCATTACATATATTAGGTAGTTTCACTTTTGATAGTATTCGTGAAATCTGCAAGACTCACAAATGCTATAGAAAATGAAAGAAGTCGGATTTGAACTTCCAGAAACCAGAGACTAAATTTAGCGGGCTTCCTCTGCACAACCGGGGTTCAGAACACGAGCCCATAACCTCAGGCGCTGGCAGTTGCAGAGACTGGGGGTTTTCTCTAAGCCCCAGCAGAGGCTCGGCCTTTGACCCCCACCAGACTAGTCCCAGCTCCCACGGAAAACCCAGGCCCCCGCTGCTCTTTTCCATGCAGAGAATCTGTATGGCCTGTGGGGCTTTCAGGGTAAGTTTTCCCATGAACCAAAGAAGACAGCTGCACAAGAAATTAAAAGATGGATGGAAAAGTGGGGTAAGGCGCCACATACAATAAAGCTGAAATTCAATGTTAGCAGAACATCCTCAGAGTCACAAGAGCTGACACCTAAAGGCATGGCTCCTTCCTAGACCAGTCCAGGTAGGAGTGAAAAGCACCTCCCCACCAGCCATCCTCAGCATCAGAGAAGGTGTGGGGCTCAGTTTCATGCAAGCCTCGGCGGGAGGCATCGTGTGCCACTATTTATGCAAACTACCTGCTCAGAGTCTGAAGAGCACGCGTCAGGGACCTCAAACGGGGTTGCATCCTCTTTTCTTCTTTTGCAGGCAGAGTAACTAGCAGCCTCCAGCTCATCGGATGTGGATGTGCCGCCTGCCGCATCTACAAAACCCTCTGACGCAACTTCCTGTTGAAACATGACCCCCTTCAGACAGGACAGGGTGACCACAGGCCCCGCTCCATCAGGACCTAAGGGACCCCTAACTCAGCCCCAGGCAGAGAGATGCTCTCGAGTGAGGACTAAACCAGCCCCCCAGACTCCGGGGCGTCCAGGCTCAGCAGGCACAGGGTCCCGGGTGTAGGGAACCCAAGAAAGGGTCCTGCAGGTGGCAGGCAGAGCAAATCCATGCAGGCAAGCTGCCCCATGCTAGAGCTTGTGCCTGTAAGCCTTGGCACACCAGACCTCCCATACAAGCAGGCCCAGGCCCTGGTTCCCTAAGCTCCATCACAACGCCTAGGCCAGTGCTTCCACACAGATGCAGCTGCGGGGACACTCCTGGAGGAGCAGGCAGCCCAGCACCTGAGGCCAGGCCTCGAGGGGGCTCTCGGGGACGAGGGGCACGCAGGGCAGTGCCCAACCCCTCTGGATGGCACACCCCAGGCAGCACAGAGCCAGTCCTGTGCCATTCCCCTTGGGTGCAGGTCAGGGGAGGGTACCTGGGCCTCCCACATGGGGGCCTCATGGCTGGCACTGCCCTCAGGGACGGACAAGGGGAAAGACCACGAGCCTCTGACCGAGTGTTGGGGAGGGCAGGCAGTCAGCGTGAAAAGGGAAGGGGAGTTCTCCGAGGGGTACTTGCAAAGGCCCAGTGGGTGAGACGGGTCAGAGCACATGGGTGGCCCAGGCGCAAAGCCCACCCCAGTCAGCGCCAGGTACCCAGGCTGGCTCCATCCCCTCCCAGAAGGAAGCCGACGATGGGGACCGAGGCGACACTGGAAGGAACCACAGGATCAGTAGGCGCCTTCAACCCAACTCTCTGGGCTCCATCCTGTGCCCCTCTTCCTCACAGGGCAGGGGAAGCTGTCCCAGGGGAAGAATGAATCCATTTGGAAGCAAGAACCACCAAAGCCGCCCTGTCAGTCAGCGCCAAAGGGCCACCACAGGAAGGGCAGATAGGGATAGGTGCTCCCCACGGCCCGTAACCCCAACACCCCTGCACCCACTGCACGACAGCCGGGTGAAGGGCCCACTCACTCAGCGGCTGGGGATGAGGCCAAGTGGTCCGGGTCCTGGTTCTGGCCTTTTCCCTTGGTCCCCCGCATGTCATCCCACCACTGTTAGAACATCACGGCCTCGCCCGCAGGCCCTTCCGACCACGCACACGCCACTGTCTACTAGGATTATATAAGGTCACTGCAGGGACTGGCAACAGTCACAGAAGCCCTCAGGAGCTAATCACCAGACAACCCCCCAGCGTTCCTGTGTTCACTGCATCTGGCTTCTCCTGTGTGGGTAAGTGTGCATTCAGGCTTTTGTTTTTAAATCCCCTTCTATGACAATATTACACAGTTTTCTTATATCGAGGTGAAGATCATAACATAACCTAAAGTTAACCACTTTAAAGTGCACAACTCAGTGGCATTTAGTACTGTATGGCCAACGCTTCCATGTAACTCCATCATTCTCGTCCCACCAGGAGGAACCCCGTACCCAGCCCCTGGGTGAGCTCTGGGCACCTGCGTGGCTTTCTCCAGATTCCTCACCAATCCTGGTAGCTGTTTCAAAATCTTATTCCCCAGAGGAACCTTCTTCTCAGGCTTTTTACTCCAGGCTTCCAGCACATCTGCTGGTGACCCCAGCTGGAACCTTCCACCCGGGGTGGGGGGAGCGCAGGTAGCACCTTTCCATCTGCCTTCAATGCTTTTGAGGAACACCCTCTGCACAGCTGCTTTTCCACGCTTAGAGAGTTAGTTCCAAGTCAGGTGTAAAAAAGGCAAGTGCCCTGTGTTATTCCTTCTGGGAACTCCCAGACAGGCCACAACATACTTCCTTGGGGACAGGTCTGCTCGGCCCCCTCCGGAACAGGGAGCCCACAGCAGAACATCAGAACGAGGCTGTCATCCTCAGACCACCAGCACGCGGGAGAGGAGGGCATGGCTGAGTTAAGGTTGAGCTACGGCACCACAAAGCTCTGCTACCAGGTTAAGCCCCTTTTTCTTGATTCTGCGCTCACTTGGTTACTGCAAACCTCAGACTACTTTCCAGAGTTCCAGTAAAGTTTATTCTTACAGTTCTCACTTACTGGGGTGTTTCTCTGAGGGGACAGGCCCTCGGAGTTCCCTTCTCTGCCATTTTTGCTGATATCACTCTACTATACGTTGTCCTTTATCTTTTTATTTATCTATCCGATTTGATTACAAGAATTCCTTCATATCTTTAATCTTTGACAGTAATAACAGTTGGAAGCCACAGTACTTTCTGCCATAAGGATGATACAAATGACACTCCCCAGGGTGGAATATTCAGGTGGACTCCAACATTTGGCCATAAAACACTAAGGCTGTGATAAAATCTTCAAATGAAATCTCACATGCCTGAGGTTATTTTCTGACAATGACAGTAGAGAAGCAGAAGAGCAGGGGGCACCTGCCTCACAGGGGGTCCCACCACATTACTCTCACCTGCAGGGAGAAAACTGCCCCATCGCTGCAAATGCTGACTTTTAGTCAATTTGTTCGTTTGATAGGTTTAATACAAAACCTTGCAACTCTTTTGAGTGTTTGATTCAGAGGTGGGACAGTTATACGTTTAATGGCCATTTCTATCTTCTCTATTGTGGACTATATCTATTGTTGGCCCATCTTTCTATCGGGTTGGTTACTGTTTTCTACTTGATTTCGAAGAGCTTTTGACATATTGAGGCAACTCACTCTTTGCTAAAAAAAAAATGTTATGTAAATATAAATCTTTTTATGTATATACAAGTACGTAAATACGTATTTTTCCTAAACTGTTTGCCCTTCATTTGTACTCATGATATGAGGTTTTTAATTCTTTTAAGACTTTTTCTGGAGTCACATATACCAATCTTTTATTTGTATTTTTCACCTTTGCTTTAATTACTAGAAAATCTTTCCCCATCCATGGGTCAGATAAATATTTATGTATATTTTCTCCAACTGTTTTTATACACATTAGGGTTTGTTTCTGGATTAGCTATTCAGGTACATTGACTCCTCCCAAGATTCACTGTTTTGTTTTTTTGTGTGTGTGTGTGTGTGGTACGCGGGCCTCTCACTGTTGTGGTCTCTCCCATTGCGGAGCACAGGCTCCGGACGCCATGGCTCATGGGTGCAGCTGCTCCAGGGCATGTGGGATCTTCCCGGACTGGGGCACGAACCCGTGTCCCCTGCATCGGCAGGCGGACTCTCAACCACTGCGCCACCAGGGAAGCCCCAAGATTCGCTGTTTTAATGACTGGCTTTGAAACATGTTTTTGTTCATCTAATACATCAAGTCCCACTCAAGGCTTTTCTTTTTAAAAATTTTCTTGGTTATTCCTGCTCATTTTTTCTTCCAAGAGAAGCTTAAACTTACTCAGTCAAGGTTAAAAAAAAAAGCCCTAATCCTGCTGGGCTCAATACCATTTTCAATCACAGTGTCATACACTTACTTCCTAATGGTGTGTGTTTCTTGATACTCACTTTAAGAGTGTACCCAAGGGACTTCCCTGGTGGCACAGTGGTTAAGAATACACCTGCCAATGCAGGGGACACAGGTTCAAACCCTGATCTGGGAAGATCCCACATGCCATGGAGCAACTAAGTCCGTGCGCCACAACTGCTGAGCCTGCACTCTAGAGCCCACGTGCCACAACAGTGAGCCTGTGTGCCACAACTACTGAGCCCACACACCACAACTACTGAAGCCCCATGCCTAGAGCCCGTGCTCCACAAGAGAAACCACTGCAATGAGAAGCCCGCGCACCGCAATAAAGAGTAGCCCCCGCTCACTCCAACTAGAGAACGTCTGCACACAGCAACGAAGACCCAACGCAGCCAAAAATAAATAAATAAATTTATTTAAAAAAAAAAAAAAAACCGTTTACCCCAAATTTCAGTGTCCGACGTGGCCCAGGATGGGAGCTGGCCATCCTGCTTTGGACAGGATTATTGTCCAAGGGGAAGGATACACTCACATATACACATCACAACTACCCCACACACTCACACACACGCATATACCACACACGCATTCTCATACGAGTGCATACACATATACTATGTACACACATTTGCTCACACATGCATGCACACACACACTCACAAAGGGCTGCAACACTGCCAGCTGCAGTACCTCCCACACTGTCTGACCACAAAGAACAACTGAGGACCAGACAAGAAACCAGCCCCCACCAGGCAGAGAGACAATGTCCCTCCCAGTCCTGTAAGAAACCTGGGAACAGACCCGGCTGTCTGCATCTGGACAGGCTAGACTTCAGCGTGGGGAGCTCTCCCCCATCATTCTCCCTGAATGTGCCCAGGTAACTCTCTGCAAGCCTCGCCTGGACTCCAGCCTGGTCACTTACTCAGGAGACGCTCTCTCGGGGTCTGACACTTACAAGGAGAGCAGACAGCTTGGCTTCCCCTTCAAGGAAGAACGTCTGGGTAACTGGTGGCATTTCCCGAGCACCCCCCTTTCCTCAGAGCCTGGAGGCACCTTATGGACTGCATGGTCCATGCAAAACGCCCAGAGAAGAGCCAGATACCCACATGGCAGAAGCTCAGGCACCCAGCCCCAGCCCAAGCACAGCATCTGGGAGACACGATGTGCTGGGTATATGGTGGGAGGAAAAGGAAGGGGGATGGGAAACCAGAGACCCTGCGATGAATCAGGCACAGAAGGGGCGGCTCTGGCACAGCCCAGCATGCAGGGGCCAACGGGCTGCACATCAGAGTAATAACGTTTTCCCGGAGAGGATGCTGTGGGGACATGCGGGACCTTGTTCAGCCACTGATGAAACCACAGCAAGAAACAGCATCCTTGCAGAGCAGGTGGATGGGCAGAACCATTCCTCCCAGACCCACTTCCCCAGGGGCCAGGCACTCACTCTCTGCATTTGCCAGGAGATGTCCGAACAGGGCTCATCTGGGTTTTCTTGCAAATCACCTGAGCCCAGCGACAAGAAAAGGCTGCTGTCCTCCCTCAGCTCTTGTCCACACTCCATTTTTCCCTCCGGGGCCGATGTCGCCTCGAGGCTGTTCTCAGAATCTACAAAGGCAGACGCACATGGGTCACATCTCGGAAAAACAAGTGAACGTCACGAAGGAAAACTTGGACTCCTCCCACGAGCGTTGTCCAAGATTAGCCCTCTCCCCACTCGAGATCCTGCCCTGCGTGTGGTGAGGCAAGCCTGGTACAATTTCTGCTGTCTGGTGGGCAAGAGGGACCCAGGACCCTGGCCCCAGCCCAGCAAGAGAGCACAGTCCAGTGCCTCCTTGTGTCTGCATCAGCACAGCCCCAGACCCTGATGTCTCAGCGACACCTCAAACTCTACAGAGCTCCAAACCGGGACTGCCGCCCGGCCCTCCCTCCCAAAAGCAGCCCCCCTCTCTCCCCAGGGGCGGGCTCCCCCTTCCCAGCCCGTCTCCCAGCAGGGCCCAGGGGTCTCCCAACACCTCCCTGTACTCATCCATCCGTGTGTCCTGGGGGTTGGTCTGTCTCCAAATTCACACCCATTTAGAGCTGACACCCACAGCACCAAGAGCCTGATACAGTGACCCCACACACATACTGAATCCTTCAGGGGACCTATTTTCAAATCTGGGTCTCGACGCCCCCCCCAGAGACACACACACTCCAGATGGTTTTCTGCCAGGAAGCCTCCCTTAGACTGATCCCCAAGGCCCCAGGCCCACGCGGGGAGGAGGGTGAACTTCCAAAAGCGCCTTCCACTCCCCTCTCCCGGTGCCCAGTCGTATCACTGCCCTCCTCTGTAAGTTCTGGAAGGCAGGGACCAGTGGCCTTGTTCTTGGAGTCCCCAGCGCCTGGAACATAAAGCCCCTCAGGAGCCTTTGCTGCATGATTTCAATTAACAGGAATCAGAATTTCTAACAAATACATTAAACAACTACAAACACACTCTGAACCTTAAGGCCAAAGAACTAAATAAAGCTGGGAGAGTAGTTGTAACACACGACAGCCCGGGCCCACTGTCCTTTGATGATAAACTGTGGGCATCCTGACCTCCTCTCTCTTCCCCCAGCCTCCACTGCGGGGGGTGGCCCCCCATTAGCCTGATCCAATCAGAACCTGGCATTTCCGTGGCCCCAGTGATTGGCAGAAGTATAGCAGGGGTCCAGGGCTGGTTACTGGGGCTTCGAACTCATCAACTCCTTCTTCCCAGTCAGACAAACAGACCCTATGCTTGAAAACGACCAGTCTGCCTCCACGAGGGCAGCAGCATAAGGACAAAGCAGGGCTGTCAGGACCTGAGAAAGATGCAGAGCTGTGCATAGACCTGACCCTCTCGGTCTGGACACAGAGCGTGTGCGGCCCAGTGTACTCCTCCTGCCGAGGAAGCAGGGAGCTGGGTTTCCAGTTGCCTCCAGTATAAACAGCCCCAGTGACTGTGAAAATCAGTAAGAATAACCTAAAAAAGGAAGAAAGGGATCTTCCCAAAAGAAAAGAGGCAGTTCAAAGAAAAAGAATTATAAGTGAGCTCTTAACCCTTAGTTTCCCTACCAATGAAGGAAGTGACAGTGGAACCCAAGAGGTACCCGTTTCTACCCATCTGACTGGCCCAAACCTAGACAGGGTATGGCTGGAAATGAAACCTTGGAGACCCTGCAGACAAGAGGGGCCGGAAGAAGCCTTGTGTGGGGGAGATTTTGAAGGTTTCCATTGTAAATGCACCGGCCCTTGGGGGCCAGCAGGCCGCTCCTTGGAGCTTGTCCTCCAGACAGACTGGCCTCAGGGCAGATCCCGTGCAAGGATCCAGCCCAGCCCTGTGCATCTGTAGCAAAAGAACAGGAGTCCAGGACAGGGCTGGCTGCTGTGTGGCAGAGCTGAGACCGGTCTCAACTAGAGGCCACGGAGCGGTGCCACATGGGGGAAGCAGAGTGCACCAGCTTATAGAAACGCATGTGCGTGTGTGCATGTTTCCACGCGGAGGAAACAGCTGGAAGGCGACACACCAAACAGTTAATGGTGTTGTGTTAATGAGGGATGTGAAGGGCCTGGGCTGGGGGTAAGCTGAGGGGGCTTTACCATTTTTTATATCCTCCTGTAACATGCTGGTCATTTGCACCAGCAGGTACTTTGTCTACAATCATCAAAATAAAAAAGAAACTAGCTGGACTCAGTAGGAGCAAAACTTAACTAGCATCTACTCGATACTCTGCGTGCTAACCCGTCAAGTACTCACAGCCACACTGTGACTTGCTCAGGCCCCCAGCTGGCAAGGGGGCGGGCAGGGCTTGAACCCAGGCTCAGAGGCGAGGATAGGCCCCGGGGACAGCGCTAGGGCCACGGTCCTTCCCCCAGGACTGTGGCTGAATCAGAGCAAATTCCTGTCCCTGCCCCATGAAGCATGGGCTCACCAGGTACATGCACGCTGGGCAGCATGACCTCCTATTGCAGCGCCCCTGCAGACAGGTGTGCCTGCAGGTAACAGACACACAGGTATCCAGAGAGGGCTAAGAGGGTCTGAGCTCCCCTTCAGACAGATCCCCAAATCAAGTCAATGGCTGATTACCACATGAATAGGGGAGAAGGGCAGGGACCTCACAGGCAACCCCAAATCACTGCTACAAAATTAGTTCAACCTAAATCAGTCAGCTGCACAGACTCCATGCCTAGGCTCCCAAATGAGCCCCGACAGCAGCTCTGGGTCTGCCACCCTCAGCAATCCCCACCCCTCCCTCAGCTGGAAAACAGGGGCTGCAGCTGCCTTGTCCTGAAGGCTAAAGAAAGTACTGCATGCCTCAAGCTTTTATATGAGGTCCCTAGAGCAGCAGAAGTCATAGAGACAGAAAGTAGGAAGCCAGATGCCAAGGGTTGGGGGAGGGGGAGGGGCAGTTAGTGTCTAATAGGGACAGAGTTTCAGTTTGAAAAGAGGAAGAAGTTCTGGAGATGGATGGTGGTGATGGCTGTACAACATCGTGAATGTGCCTAATGCCACTGAACTGTCCACGTAAACGTGGTTAAAATGGTAAATTTTGTGTGTCAATGCAAATAATCAATCTATAATAAGAAACAGAAGAGAGTTTTATTTGACCAAAACTGAGGACTATAGCCCAGGACAGCCTCTCAGTAGTTCTGAGGAACTGCTCCATCGAAGCACAGTTTTCAGAAGTTTTATATCTTGTCAGAACAAAGAACACACACCAAACGTGACAGGGATACATCCCTTCAAAGTTTCAGATGAAGTAGGTTAGCACGTACACTGCAAGGCAGTATGACCCCGGTGTCTAGGAAGTGAATCTTAAATATGGGGGTGGGGGTGCTGATGTGGACGCCACAGCAAGGGAGGCATTTATCCTTATCTTCAAAGTGGAGTCGCTAATGGTTAAAGCACATGTGTGAGGTATGTTTGACAGGCCATGAGTCAGGCTGTTCCAGTTCACACAAAGTTCAGGCTGAATCATGTATAAGCCCAAACGACTTCCCCATACTTCAGTTTGTGAAAATCCCTTCCATCATCGTTTTAAATATTTTATCACAATTTAAAAAAATTAAAACCACCACATAGAAAAACACAACTCTCTCAGCCCATGCACTCCTCTCACCACCAGGCAGCCCCTGGGTCAGGTGTGGTGGGCATTGAAGGGGAGCAGAATTTCCCACCCCAAATATGTCACTTTGGCACGAGGATTATTTTGTGCTAAAGACAATTAAAACTAAGCAGATTCAAGAAAAACTCTTGGCCTCCCCCTCAACGGCCTAAATTTACAAAAAAATTTAGGTCTATACCTAAATTAGGTCTATACCCTGGTCTATACCAGGAAGAGAGCCATTACTATAGTTACCATTTACCAAAAAACTTATCTGCATAATAGAGCAACCTCTATTTTCCAAACTTCTCCTCTGCCTTGCTGTGAAAAGCCCTCCTCTTTGCAGCCCCAGATCCTACCCCTCTCCTTAAGTAAGGGTGTTACAGAAGCTTCAATTACCTGGCTGCCTTTTGGGTCTCCTATTTTTATGGGCTCCCGTACACATGAAATATTAATCTGTCTCTTATGAATTTAAGTGTTAGACCAGCCAAAGAATTTAGGAGGGAAGAGGGAAATGTTATCCTTCCCTGCAGCACAAACTCAAAGGCCAGTGCAGGCAGCCACAGAAATCAAGTGGCCGCATCAGTGGACCCACAAGTGCTGGCAGGCGGGCAGCTCTTTCCCTGACCAGTGAGGCCTTCACAGCTACATCCAAACCCTGGGGCCACCCCTCGCCCACCGCAGCTGCCTCCAGAGCTCCCCCAGCAGCCCCCAGTCCCTCCTGGACTCCTAAGGGGTCTCAGCCTGCTTATCTTACTTTTTTCCATTATAAAAACAGCGACGGGGCTTCCCTGGTGGCGCAGTGGTTAAGAATCCACCTGCCAACGCAGGGGACACGCGTTCAAGCCCTGGTCCGGGAAGATGCCACGGAGCAACTAAGCCCGTGTGCCACAGCTACTGAGCCCGTGCGCCTAGAGCCCGTGCTCTGCAACAAGAGCAGTCACTGCAATGAGAAGCCCGCGCACCGTAACAAAGAGTAGCCCCCACTGGCTGCAACTAGAGAAAGCCAGCGCGTAGCAATGAAGACCCAACACAGCCAAAAATAAATAAATAAAAATTTAAAAAAAAAACCATCGACAGGAAAAACTTGGAAATGCAGAAAATAAAAGAAAAAAATGCATTTCCCAGAACTTCCCCTGCCCCTGCAAAAATAACCTTCTAGCACTCAAGGAGGAAGTCCCACCTGGATTCCCTGGGGCACCTACCAGAACAGGGGTGACTTGGGGTGGGGGAGGCGCTCCTGACCACCCCCTACCCCCTGCCCCGCTGAACCTACTGGCACTGGAAGCCCTCCACCATCGGACCAGATGAACATCACCCCTGCTCTACCATCAGACTGCACCAACATCACCCCTGGCAAAGCCAGCCGCCCTCCACCTACGCCCAGGGTGGCCTGGAACTCTCCACACACTCCCCTTCCACGCCTTTATCTGCGTGGCCTCCCACTCCCCCCACCGCCCAGACCCAGGTGTCCTGGCAACTCTGGCACCTGCACTGCAGCCTCTCCTGGCTCCATGGATCCCAACCTTGCTCAAGTTCCAGAGGAACGGGCCCCACCTGCAGCACCAGAGGGAGCCCAGCGTCCAGGATGCCCAGGGCTCACAGGCTGGGTGGCCTGGCAGACCTACAAGCGGCTGAAAGGTGGAAATAACTCCTGCAGCTCACCCAAGCCTCCCAACATTTTGGTTTCAGTTTCCATTCCTGTAAATAGTAAGCAGAGAAGTCGGTAGGCAAGAAGTGGGTGTGGGTTGGAGGCAGGACTCACCATTCAACACCTGGGTCCTCAGCCCTATTGTGTGACCCACACTGAGTGACCAGGGCCTGGTCCCTAACCCCCACCCCCCGTGACAGGTAAGGGACCGCCCCCAGCAAGCCAGCCCTAAGGACAATGGCCCTGTCCAGCACTCATTGTGCTCACAGAGGATAAGCAGGCAGCCCAGAAGCCAGCAAACCCCCAACAGCTCTCAAAGCCTTTGCCCCCGGAGCTGGCAGAGACGCCAAGCATCGAGGTGTGGGCTGTCCATCTTGGTAGTGACCATGCCCTGCTAATGGCTGGGGGCCCTGGAGTGACCTCTGACTGGGCCGAGGTGGACAGCTGCCTTGCCTGCTCTCCCTACCTGCCTGGACAGGCAGGACACTAGAAGGTGACCAGGGTTCTCTGACAAGGCTTTTTTCCCTGTTCTGTTGGAAAACACATCAGTTGCTCTCAGCAGCCCTGGGAAAGCCCCTCACACAAAATTAAAGGGTGGTGGGGGGACAGCAAGCTTTCCTGGAGGGCTTCCCAAAGGGATCAGTCTCAGGAGGTGCCAGGCACAGGACATGAGACTCAAATGAAGTTCTGATTTTCTCCCATTAATCTGTCTCATGTCAATTTAATTCTTAGACAAACCAGAAGGACCTAGAAGGGTAGAGGAAAACTTCCTCCCCGACCATGCTAGGCCAGTAAGACCTCAATCACAGCTTCCTTCCAGGGTACTGGTTCTGGCTCCTCAGTTCAAAAATCCCTTCTCTGCCAGTTGCTAGCTGTGTAACTCTGGGCAAGTTACTTAGCCTCTCTGTGCTTCAGTCTTGACATCTCTAAAATGGGGATTGATGATAGCTCCTCCCTCAATATTTAGCACAGGATCGGGCAAATCATAAGTTAGCTGATTGGTTTTATTTGTGTTTTTAGTCTCTGAGGTCCCAAAGACCCCTCCTCCCAAGGCCCCCTAGTCAGGCAGATGTTCTAGTGACCAGGGTGGGGAGCCCTGGCAGGTGGGAAATTCTGCCTGGACACCAAGAGTTCAGCCATGCTATGATTCACTATCTGGACCAGGAATCAATGATAAGAGTGGACACTCAGCTGCCCACCAAGCTCCTCCCAAAGGGTTAGAAGCAAAAGAAAATCAATAAAAAACTGACAACAAAAAGCGGCCACCTCTCCATACCTCTTACAGTCCAAAGAAAGCATCTGTAACATGAGCACTTTGTACAAATACAGCAGAAACAGGATCAACCAAAGAACTGGGGGTGTCCATCTCATCCCTGCTTCAAAGTGCACCTTCTTTGGTTCATTCAGCAATTATTTATTGAGCACCTATTGTGTTCCAGGGAGCATACAAGAGACTTGGGATAAAGCAGTGAACAAGAGAGCAAATGTCTCTGAAGCCCCACCCTGGTATGGTCCAAGTGCTACCAGGACAAAGAGCCTGGGGAAGTGCAATTCAGAGCGAAGGGGAGGGGTGAGCACAGTTTTCAACTGGGTGGTCAGAGTGGGCCTCCAGAAGAAAGGAGACAGTTGAGCAAAGACTGGAAGGAGGGTATGGGGGAGATGTGCTGCCCTCTGAGGAAAGGTGTTTTCCAGGCAGAGCGAAAAGGCAGTGCAAAAGTCCTGCGCTCAGAGCATGCCTAGTATGTACTAGGCGGGGCAGGGAGACAGTCCAAGGCCCAGGACACCGAGAGAATCCAGGACCGACCAGAGTCCACAGGTGAGGCCCACCTGACACGGTTCTACCTTCATGCACCTACCAGCCGCCCCTCACCAGGAAGGGGCCTATGCAAGCTGTGGGGACCCTTCCCCCACCAAGTGGGCCTAGGATACCGCTACTATGCAGCATCCTCTGAAATCCTCTAAGACTCCTCAGCTCAGCCCAATACTTCCCACTCCCAAGGGAGAAGGAAAACCCCAAGTTCTCTCCAAGAAATGAAACTAAGATTCTTTAAAAAGTGACAGATGCCTCCAGCAAAGGGCCAGATAAAACTGTATTTCTAAGAATAGTGCTTCTTCTAGAAAGAGCTCTTTAGCCATAGAAGACGTCACTGCTGGCCTGGGTTGTCTGCTGGCCAAGGTCTCCATTTCTAGGGAGGGAGGTGGGACTTAGCTGACTGCCCCACTACCACCAGCTCCACTGGGCTCCCAGCCGCATCAGGGCCTTACCTGGTACAGGGGCTGCAGGAAGCAGCTTCTGTCCACACTGGCTGCAGAACTTCGGGGCTTCCTCTTTGGAGATATGCCGGCAGGAAGGACACTCCATACCTCCAGGGAGGGGAATTCCTGAGGCTGGCATGCCTCTGCAGATCTGGAAGCAAGAGTCCCGAGGCAGCCAGTTTTATACCCCACCACCTGTCATATGACCACAGCCTTGCTTCAGTTTCATTTTCTGGGAAAGTGAAATTGGCAGCGGCCTAGAAGTTCTCCTTGCTCAACTGAAAACCAGCCTGATCACTGCCCCTGAGGCGCTCCAGCCTGCCTCATCCCAACCTCCCCCTCTAACTCCCTCCTTGTCTGAGCCCTGAGTGGCGCCAGCCCCCACTTCCTTTTCTGCTGCCCCCACGAGGCTTGCTCCTCCCAGCTTCCTGAACTCTCCATCACTCAGTGAGTCTAAAAATTTCCCCGCCCAGCTGAGACTGGCAGCCAGGTCAGCTGAGCCAAGTGAGTGGAGACTGGGGGTAGTGGCGGAGCAAGCAGAGACACAGCTTGTGCAAAACCCAGAGATAAGACATGGGGTGGGGATACCTGCTGCGTGCCCCAGGCAAGGGACTCAGACTCTCTGTGCCTCACTGCAGAAATTCTGGCAGCAAATGGCTGAGTCAGAGCCTGCCAAAGGAACCAGCCTGCACAGGGCAGCCCAGGGCTATAGGGCTGGCAGTCAGGATTCCTAATAACGGGGCCAGTGGTCAAGATTTCTAATAACAGGGAGTGCCATCTGCTAAGCCTGCACTCTTCTCATTGACCATTTGGCCCTCAGAACACCTTCTGTGGGAGTGGCAGCAAACCAAGGTCAGGGTCATGCCAAGGCCAGGACTCAGGCCGAGAACATCCAGCCTCCAGGGACAACTTAGTGCATCCATGGTGAGAGTGGAGACAGGCGTCTTGGCTCTTGGGGAACAAAGATTCACCGGCCACCCATTTCTGCTGGCTTCAGATCCAAGAACTCTGCTGGAGCAGTGGTCAAGTCAGCTCCTTCCCCAGCTGGGAGGGCACCCAAAGGGCCCTCATCAAGCAGCGATTCTCTGCCTCAGCCCTTCTACCCGCCCCTGCATCCCATTCTCATTTTCACTTCATCTGCGGCATGGGTGCCCCTCTGCCACCACCAGCTTGGTCTCCCTGATGGTGGGCTCTTGGTGGTGGGGGTGGGGGCGAGGGCTGGGCAGGGCCTGACCAAAAGCACTCAGTGTGCACAGTTATCCTCGGGGCCTTGGTTCCCACCTCCCCTCTCCCCTCTCCCCTCCATACGCCCCCCCCCCCAAATCAACCACCCTAAAGCAACCACCACTGTCGTCTGGGTACTCTCTCACTAAAATACTCTCAATGACTCCCCTGGGCCCAGGCCTCTGTCTGAAGGTGTATTCCCTCTCCCGAAAGCTCTGCTTCCCCACAGACCAGAAAACTCACAGCAAGGATCAGAATTCCTCACTCAAGTGTCCTATTGTTTCTCGCCAGCACCAGGGGCCTAAGGGCAAACGCGAGGGCCGGCACCAACACATCTCTATTCAATCAGTTTCCTGACTTTTCCCTTCCCCTTTTTTCCAGCCACATTCCGCCAACCATCACCAAAGAAAACCAGGTGGTGGCCCCCACCATCCTCACACTCCCCCATTCTCAGCCCTCCCCGGCTTCCCCCAGGGCCGCGACCCAGTCGCGGCTCTCAAGGCCAAAACCGGCGAGGTGGCAACCTGGCCTTTAGCCCCTGACCACAGGCAGCCCCTGCTAAGTCGGGAGAACCCTGCGCTCTGGGCGGCTCGGTGATGTGGGCAGTGATTCCGTTCTCCTAAAAGTTACCATGAAATAAAGATATGGGCATTTTTCGCAACATCACTTTTCCGTTGTTGCAATTAATGAAAGCGAAGGATTCCGTTCCCGGGTAGAGGTCCCCAGGTCTGCCCGTCCCGGTCCGCTATTATGCGCCGCCGCGCCCCCTCCCCGGGCAGCGCTCTCGGGTTCAAAGCCCGACCGGCGCTTCCTCGCACGGGGTCCTTCGCACTCGAGGCTGGGCCCCCGGGAATGTAGCTGGGGCCCGGGGAAAGCGCGCTGCCTCCGCCAGGCCCACCTGCTGCGCGCGGCCGGAGAACAGGGTACGCACGGTGCCGCGCGGCGGGGCTGGACAGGGAACCTGCGGCGAAACCGAAACTCAGCGCCGCAGGAAGGGGCGGCCCGGCGCGGACGGCGGCTGGACGAGGCGCATCAGGACGCAAGCGGCGCTCCCCGGCAACGCCTCGGGCCGGGCCTCCGCGACCGTGGCCCAGACCGGCGGGGACCCTGATCCGTGGGACCCTCTCGCACCCAGGGTACCCGCACTCCGACCCGTGAGACAGCCCGTACCCACGGGAACTTGCGCCCCGCACTCACGGGACCCGGCATCCCTCCCTGTAAATCCGCCCTCCGCCCGCCAAGACCCGCGTCCGGTGTCCCTGCGCCCGGGCCTCGCAACTGCGAATCCCCGCCCCGCCCGCCGCCTCGCACCTGCGCCGCTCCCGCGCCCACGCCGCCGCCAGTCCGCGCGGTTTCGTTTCTCGCGTCCTGGGTCCCGCCCCTCTGCCCGCTTCGGCCGGCGCAGCGAGTTTCGCTCGGGTGTGGCCGTCGAGTGGCGCCCCCCAGTGGACCCGGCGCCTGGCCAGGTCATCCGCCACAGAGGAGGCGCCTCCTGCCGCTGCGCGCGCGGGGCGGGAGGCGGAGGGGCCCTGATTCCGGCCGGGCAGAGGCTGGGGTTCGCACGTGGGCCTACCCCAGCCGCCCCCACGCCGCGGGCCGAGCCCGGGCGCGCGCATCCCCAGTCCAGCCCCAGCCCCTTGGACAATGTCCAGGACCTTGCGAGCCAGCGGCCAGCCTGGGAGGGGCCCCGAGGACACGACGAGGCTGGTCACTCAGCCGAGCTTCAAGCCACTCGGATGCAAGGTGGAGGTCACCTGCCGCATCGCATCGGGGCTTTGTGTGGATTAAGTGACCACAGCGGCCCACGCTCAGCCTTGTGTTGGTCACTGAAAACCTAGAGGCCACCGCCCCGGCCTGCCTCTGCACCTCAGTTTTCTCATCTGTCAGGCTCGTAATCCGGCCCTAGGGCTGTTGGAGAACTACTATTACAGTGAAAGCTGGTGTTCCAGGCCCCGGGCAAAAAGTGCTTGATGTACATCAGCTTATTTACTCCTCACTGCCGTCTCCGCTCCCAACCAGCACCTGCCTGAGAGCATTTGTGAGGAGCCTAGCTCAGGCCCATGGGGTGCTACAAATGCCAGTTAGGATGAGCATCATTGTTACATTAAAAGGGCCCAGGGGGCTTCCCTGGTGGCGTAGTGGTTGGGAGTACGCCTGCTGATGCAGGGGGCGCGGGTTCGTGCCCTGGTCCGGGAGGATCCCTCGTGCTGCGGAGTGGCTGGGCCCGTGAGCCGTGGCCGCTGGGCCTGCGCGTCTGGAGCCTGTGCTCCGCGGCAGGAGAGGCCGCATTGGTGAGAGGCCCGCAAACCGCAAAAAAAAAAAAAAAAAGGGCCCAGGGCTCCCACCCACCTCTCCAACCATTTCCTCCTTTCCCACACCCTCCAGTCACACTGTCCTTCCTCTGGGCTGGGAACAGCAAGCTCCGTCCTTCTTGGGGTTCCCCTCCTGCAGTGCCTGCCCCTTGCAGGGCTGGCTTCTCCCAGCCATTCAACCCCAGCATCTTTGCGCTCAGGCAGTGCTTAGGGTTTGGGGGGATGCCAGCAGAGCTTGGCTGGGCCCAGCAGAGTGGGGACCTGTGGACCCCGCTGGTGTGCACGTCAGAATTCTGGGCCAGCCCCAAGGTGACAGGGAGTCGCTAAAGACCAACAGGATACCGCGCTGGGTGGGGTCATCACACGGCCTGAGAAAACACATTTACCTGCCAGGTGCAATATCTTTCATTTTAAAACCCAACACAGGGACTTCCCTGGTGGTCCAGTGGTTAGGACCCCACGCTTCCACTGCAGGGGACGCGGGTTCAATCCCTGGATGGGAAACTAAGATCCTACATGCCGTGCAGAGTGGCCAAAAAAATAACAAAGAAAACCCAACACAGCCTTAAGGAATTAAAATTCTTCCAGTGAGAGACTGAGCCCTGCAAAGGGAGGTGACTTTAGGCCATTTTAATGCCACCAGGGGATCTTCCCTCCACCCTCTTCTCCGTGTCCTTGTCCACTCCTTAGAGGAATCATGAAACAGTAAAGGGATTTTTAAAATCCAGCCTTAGAGAGAGGGTGGGGTGTGGGGGGGATCTGCTGTCCTACCTTCAATTTAGTTTGTGGTTCAAGATAAACGTGGAACAATCCAGCAGGATTATCAGGCCACCTCCTCTACCAAGTCTTCCTTCAGCCTGTACAGTCCAGTATAACCTGGCTGCCCAGAGCCATGGCTGTAGCATGCACTCCCAGGCGTGGAGTTTGGAGTGACACCAGCACACTCACAGCTCCAGAGGAGGAAGCTGCTTATAGCAGGAGGCCTCAGCTTCCTACTTTCTGAGAAGTCAGTATGTGGCGTGGTCAGTGCGGTCATCCTGTTTTGACAGGTGTTCCAAAGTAGACAGAGGTTCTGGACGCCGCCCACTTCCAGGTGCTGAGGACCTATTTGTAAGTGACCCTGTCAACATGTCACCTAAACCAGAAAGATGCTTAACAACCCAAAGAACCAAGTCAAAACACACATACCACATCCAATAAAGACCAAGAAAAGATGGAAAAGCCAGTATTAGGAGCCCATCCTGAATACTCACAGAGAAATCCCCTCACATTCCCTAGTCTATATCAATGCAATAAATGTATGCATTGAAACATGCACACAATTTTTAAAAATAAAAAAATAGTATAACATTAAATAGTATATAAATGTAATATATGATCTAACGTAATTAGAAAATACAAAGACAGTGGTAGATGCAGTTTACTTTGCAGAGCTGAGCCAGGCGCAGAGAGGAGGGTGGAGGAGGATGGTGGGGTGGTGGGATGAAGGAAGGAGGGTACGAGGAAGCCAGAGGGACTTGACGAAAGGTTTCAGATGGCATCACCTCCAGCTTTGTCCCTAAAAAGATGGTGCTGTGGACACTGCGGGCTTGAATCTGGACATCCTCTCTTCCTGGCCTGTTGTTCACAAAGGGCCTGGGCTCCTCCACATAGAAGATCTGCTTGGGAAAAGCCTGCCCGGTCATTATTCCCCAGGTCAGCCGCATGACACAGCAGGGGAGCCCCTGGACTTAGCCCCACTGCCCGTCCAGCCAAACCCAGCATAGAATATTTTCCTGGTCCCTTGGATATTGGAGCACTTGAAATTTCCTCAATCTCATGCATTTGTAGAATGGATTCATTTGGGCCCCAAACACACGTTTTGGACGGTCTTGCTCCTTGCCCGCCTAACTTGATAATCCTGGGGTCGTCTGCAGAAAGGACGCTCTCCGAGGCACAGTTTGCTGGGAGGATAAGTGTGGTGAGAGGCTGGAACGAAGGGCCTTGTGTGGGTTGCTAGGGCAGGGACGTGGTTCTGCTCCGGACGAGAGCATCCAGCCGTCTCAAAGCAGGGCCTGTGTGACCAGGTAAGCTGAATACAATGCTCACATTAACTCCAGAGCCGTGCAGAACAAGAGGGGCTTGTAGTTCTGGGCTTCGTTCACATCTACTTCCCAGCCTGCCTCCAGATCTTCATTTCAGCTGTTTTCCCCACGGAAAGACAGCAGTGAGACTCAGCAGTTAAGTGTCTCACTAACGGGGCTTTGGGTTCTATGTGGTCGGGGCAAAGTTTGGCTGGTAGGAGTCAGGTTTCTGGGCCTGGGTATTCTTGACTGAGGATCATGCTCTTTGGACCCTATGGAGTAGCTGTTCCCGAGTCAGATGTCCCCCAAGTTAAAACACTGGGGGCCAAAAATTCAGTCCTCTGTCAGCACCAAATGAATTCATCCACCTTGGGCTGCAGGCCTGTCCAGACAGAAGGAAGAGCAGCTGGTAAGGAGCTATGTTTCCTTTCTTGTTTAGGGAGGCAGGAGGGGCAGAAGTGAGAAGAAGAATGTAGGGGATTAACTTCATGGCTCCCACAACAGCACCTCCCTGTATGTGTGTCTCTGTCTGCTCTTCTTATAAGGACACCACCCAAGTCTAGTATGATATCATTTGAATGTAGCTAATTACATCTGCAAAGACCCTATTTCCAAATGAGGTCACAGTCACAGGTGCCTAGGATCAAGAATGTAACTCTTTTAGGGAACACAGTTCAACCCCCTACAGGCACCAGCTCCACGGGCTTTGCCAGAAGTCCTCTGAAAGATTCAGCTGTCGGCACTGCACAAAGATTCGTATGATTTGGATGAACTTGGGTACTCCCAGGGGATTAAAATTATTTTAAAAGTGGGGAGTGGAGAAACATGCCGCGGAGCAACTAGGCCCGTGAGCCACAACTACTGAGCCTGCGTGTCTGGAGCCTGTGCTCCGCAACAAGAGAGGCTGCCATAGTGAGAGGCCCGTGCACTGTGATGAAGAGTGGCCTCCGCTTGCCACAACTAGAGAAAGCCCTCGCACAGAAACGAAGACCCAACACAGCAAAAATAAATAAATTAAACTCCTACCCCCAACATCTAAAAAAAAAAAAAACAGGCCCAGGCTCTGAACAACATGAGGCTTCCTAACCATTTTAGATTTGAACATTCTAAACCTACATCATCTGACACAGCAGTCACAAGACACAGGTGGCATTGAGCACTCACGTGTGGCTGGTCCAAGCTGAGATGTGCTGTGAGTGTACAGTTCACACTGGGTTTTGAAGACTTAGTATGAGAAAAGTAATGTAAAATATTTCATTGATAAGTTTTATATAAATTTCATGTTGAAAATATTTATTTTAGATGTTATCAGTTAAAAGATATGTTAATTTCACCTGTTTCTTGTTACTTTTTTTTTACATCTTTATTGGATCTTGTTACTTTTTTTAGTAAAGCTACTTGAAATGTTAAAATGACCCATGTGGCTCACACTGGGGCTTGCATTGTATTGCTGTTATTGCATTGTCTGTTGGACAGCGCTGTTCTACATCACCACCACCATCATCAACATCATCTGTGTAGTCAGGGCTCCACCAGCTGCTGTAACAAGGGGTCTTCAGAGCTTACTTCTGGCCCATGTAACGGTGCTGGCCAGGGCACAGCCCAGTAGGTGGCCTCCTTCACTCCAGCTGACCAAAACTCTGTCCCTTATGATATGTGGCATCACCAGGTCCCCCAGAAGCTCATCGCCATGCCAGCCAGCCAGAAACGGGGAAAGCGCTCGGAGGAGGGAGCACGGAAGGCTTCTATTGGCCAGGTAAGAAATGGCACGCACACTCCCCACGTACTGTATTAGTCTACTAGGGCTGCTGTGACAAAGTACCACAAATGGGGTAGCTTACACAACAGAAATTTACTGTCTCACAGTTCTGGGGGTTAGAAGTCTGAGATCAATGTGTCATCAGGGTTGGTTCCTTCTGAGGCTCTGAAGGAGCATCTGTTCCAGGCCTGCCTCCTGGATTCTGGTGGTTTGCTGGTGATGGCTGGCATTCTTTGGCTTGTAGAAGCATCACCCCAATCTCTGCCTTCATGTTCACATCATGGTCCCCCTGTATGCGCATATCTGTACCAAACCTGCCCCCGACCATTTTTTTTTTGACTGCGTGGTGCAGCTTGCAGAATCTCAGTTCCCGGACCAGGGACTGAACCCGGGCCATGGCAGTGAAAGCCCAGAAGCCTAACCACTAGGCAACCCTCCCCTTTTTATAAGGACACAGCCATATTGGATTAGGGCCCACCCTACTGCAAGTATGCACTTAACTAATTACATCTGCAATGACCCTAGCTCCAAATAAGGTCCCATTCTGGGTACTGCGGGTTAGGACTCAACATATGAACTCTGTGGGGCCGGTACACAATTGAACGCACAACAGACAGCACTGACTTGGTATCAGTCACGTGGCCACACTCACTACAGGGGAGGCAGGGAACTGCAATGGTGTTGGTGATGTCAGTGCCATAAGCACCATGCCAGCCAGTGGTGAGGAAAGGCTCCAATCGACTGTGTCATCATCAGTACAGTCACATGGATTCCCCGGTTTATAGACCAAGGCTCAGACAGCTTGTCCGGCTGATGAGAAAGGATGATGGAACCCAGCCCTGCATCTTCTGACACCAAGTTCCAAATTCTTTCCAGGCAATTCTCTATACTTCTCTCTTTTTTTTAATTTAATTTTTAAGTATACATCAATGTAATGTCCTTTGAAATATTAAACCATACAGATATGCTTACTGTCAACCCAAGAAGTAATCACAGTTATGAGTTTGACGTTTATCCTTCCAGAACTTTTAAAAACCTCATACATATATCATACCATCATTTAGTGGGTGTGTTTACACAAATGGTATCTTAAGATGGGTATCACTCTGCAACTTGCCTTTTTCACTCAAAAATCTGTGAGTACCTACACCAATTCATTCCTTGAATGTTCCATGGTCAAGACACTTAGGTTGCTTTCATTTTCCAAAATTGCTAACGAGGTTGTGATAAACATCCTTGGTCAGCTTCCCCGGAGACAGGCTTGTGTTTTGCTAGAGTGGCTTCCTAGAAGCAGAGCTGCTGAGTCACAGATGGTGAGGGTTTTCAATGAAATTGGTCCCACCTGTGTGTATCAACTGGCTACATTGTGAATTGGATGATCTCTGGGGTCCAGAATGGGTGGGCTCAGAATGTGGGCACAGGCCAAAAAGGGACCACAACTCCCATCACAGCTCTGGCCAGGTGTGGCCCAGCGGGCAGAGCTTCAGGACACACTCACCTTGTGGAAAAAGAGAAACTGTCTGAGGTAAGGAAAGGCTGCCTTGGGGCTGGCGGTGAACCGTTTAGCTGGCTGGTCAGGGTCCTGGAAGGAGAAACACCAGAAGATGGAGGACAAGGAATCTGAAAAGACTCACGTATTATGGGCAGGCTTGGACCCTTGCTCTGCTCAGATACTGGCCAGGGTGGCTTGGGCAGAACACTGGTGGCTTTATGGCGCCGCATCCAGGGCCATCTGCATGGTGAGCTCTTTCTCAAAGAGTCTAGGAGCACAACCTTCCTCAGCTAGGATTTACCTCTAAAAATTGATGGAAGTGAAATTTAAAACAGGCAAGTCCCTGTATGGAGAGCTTGCTAAGTAAATTATGACGCATATAGAATAAAATACCACGTAGCCATTGATATTCATGTATTCTGTTTATTATCACAACAAATAATTCACAGCAATGACCGCATGAAAATGTGGGTCACAGAGCACCATGGATGAAATGATCCCATTTACATGACTGTAAACACACACCCACATGCTAATGTACACACATGTACGTGTACTGGAGGGAGGAGGTGTGGAGCTATCACCAAAGTGGATGGGGGGGATGGTTACCTGTAGTTTTTACAATAAGCATTTATGGTTTTTACAAAAACACCAAAGCTATACTTATTTAGAAAACACAATGAAGTTATTTTTAATAGACACTTTAAGTCATTTGGCAAACCTTGGTTTTCCTCTCAACAACAGCTCAGCCGCCGCCATCAAGAAGGGAACCCACCTGAGAGATGCCCACCCTCCCCATTTCCCCTGAAATCTAGGAAGGAGCTGGGGCGAGAGGTCTCCTCTCCTAGACCAGGTTGAAATCCCTGCCCTTTCCTTTCTCAAGTGGTCTGCCATTCTAGAAAGTGTTCTCCAAATCACTCTTTAAAAAAAGAGTTCGCATACCAGGAAGAGCAGGGAGGTACTTTTTCAATCATCTCAGAGGAAGGGATGAGTCCCACCTGTGGACCCCCACGCAGTTGCCATCCCCCTCCTCTGGGACACCTACTCAGGTTTCTCAGATCCATCTGCAAGGCGGCATCCGGCATCACAGTGACCAGAACCTTCCGTGAGACCCTCTGATGTCGGGCGCCCATCGGCAGCCCAATCAGGCCTTCAGCAGGGCGATCTTGTGTTCCGGAACAGAGTCTTCGCTGCCATTGTAGGGCTGGGTCCCTGGTTCTTGCTTCAGGTATTTCTCTGCAGAAAACACAAGGTTTCCAAACACTAAAAAAGTGAAGTGAGGATAGGCCAGTTCACAGAATGGGATTAAAGGCTGGCCTTTTGGGGGCCTCAAGCCTGGGGAGTTAAGGTCCCTGGACCAATATCTCCAGCCCTGGGCCGGTTTCACCTAAGTCTCCACCAGCACCTCACCACTCTCCATGCCACGATAACCCTTCTCACTGTTGCGCGGGTTCCATGGTGCGGCTGGGCCCAATCTGCTTATCCAGTTCCTGTGGATCAGCGTCTGGCTGCTTTAGCAGCAACATGGATGAATCGCACAGACACCAAGTTGAGCCAAGGAAGCCGAACACAGAAAGAATCCTCTTGATCCCACTACATGAAGTTCCGGAACAGGCTACACTGACCGATGGTGGAAGAAATCAGAGCAGTGCTTACCCCTAGTGGGGGCCACTGGAAGGGAGCAAGAGGGAACTTTCTGGAACGATGGAGAAAAGCTACATCCTGACTGGACGCCCATTGCATCCATGTGTCAGGACTCAAACTCACATTTAGGATCTGTGCATTTCACTGTATGTGAACTGTGCCTCAATTATAAACTCACATACAGTCCCAAAACATAAAACCCCAGAGCAGGAAGGCCCCCTGACAACCTGTCCACTGCCTCACCCTCGTCCGAGTGCTCCCCACTCTTGGACTCGAGCACTGACCCTCCCACCTCCCAGGGTTTCTGTCCTGCCGTCCTGACCCTGTGGGGTGTGGCAGCCAGGCTGCCGTGCCTCTCACTCTGATGACTGGCCACACCCACCTGCTTCTTCCAGGGTGCAGAAGTACAGGACGCCCTTCAGGTCAGCTGACAGCAGGACACGGAGAACGGGGACCTGTGGGACAAACGGTGATTCCAGGTGGGAATGCTCCTGCCCTAGCAAGCCACGTCACAGGCTAACTCACATCTCTGTAAGAGGAACACTTCTTAAGTGAATACCTTCTGAAGAACACGGAGATGAGTGCTCTGCAAATACAACACATGATGTAACGGACACAAGCAGAGCTCTGCAGCCAGATGCCACAAAAATGGAGCCCAGCCGCCTTCCTCACTGTGTGACATTGGGCAAGTCACTCAGCTTCTCTGGGCCTTGGCATCCTCACCTTGACATGGGGTTGGTGACAACACAGACCTCACAGGCTACTTCGAGAGCAGATGCTGACACCCACCTGCAGGCCAATGAGGGCGAGGGTGGCGCCCCGCTTGTGGAAGTCCTCCAGGAGCTCCCCGAGCCCCAGCACCACCGTGTAGTCAATGCTGCAGATGTGGGTGCAGTCCAGGGCTGCAGAGCGTGGCGGGGATGCTGGGGGGACAGGGGAGTGGTCACACCAGGCAGAGGCTGCCAGAAAAGGCTCTGGCCAGGGGCATGGGGCCAAACAAGGCCATCAAGAGCTCCTCCCCAGTGGGGACGGGAAGGGGAAAGGACAAGGACCCAAAACGTTAGCTGTCTGGAGACAGCAACAACCATTTCCTTCATAGGGCAGGCAAACAGACCCCTTTCTCCCCTAAATACCAACTCCTGGAAGGAGCGGGCCCTCAGGGACACATGTTGGGAAACTGCCACCCTTGCTGCATGCACACACGGTGGGGGGGGTGTCCACTGGACACCACTCTTGAGACGCCCGAGACCCCCAGGACCCAAGGACAGGCAAGCTCCTTCCTGACAGCCGAGAGCAGGGTCTTGGGGTCCAGCAGGAACCCCTGCTGAGAGGGTGGCGGGGAGCTGGGGGTGACCGCAGCCCAACTGGCCACGTACTTTCCAGAGCCCGGCTCAGTAACGCCTCCCGGAGGGTTTCGATCGCAGGGAAGTGCAGGCCACTCGCCGGCTGCAGGACCAGCATCGGGCCCTCTGACACCTGGGGACAGTGTGGGGAAGCCAGTGAGCCCTGGAGGCAAGTTCAACAGGGCAGCTCTTCCAGGCCTAGGGTGGACGGGAGGGTGCAGAGCTGGCGGGACCCCCACCTGCGCCACAGCCCCACGCGCAGCAAGATAGCACTGTGGGGTTATGACCGGAAGGTCAAACCATCCGCTAGGTGAATGGTCACTTGGCAGTGCCTCAGGCCACAATCACACCAAGAACTCAAAATGCAAGACAGTGGGGTCAAAGGGTCTGCCCATGGCATGCTTCACCCCACCGGGCCCCCTGAGGCCAGCAGGTCCCCCTCAGGGGGACCAGATGGGCTACCTGTATCTTGGGTCTGGCCACGGAGTGCAGGAGAACCAGCATAGACACCAGGGTCCCTGCCAGGATGCCGTACTGGACCTCCCAGAAGCAGAGCAGGAACGTCACGCAGAGGGGCAGCAAGTCCAGCCCTGGAAGAGGAGGTCCAGCTGAGGAACGGCCCCTCCTCAGCGACCTTGGCTCCCAGCTACCCGAGCCCCCTGACAAGAGACACCTCGTGCGTGGCTTTCCTCATAATGAGTGAAGGTGTCATGGACCCCAAACAGCTCCCGGGGGACCCCCATCCAGAGACTTGGGGACTGATGTTTCTGACAGGCCATGCCACATCAAGGATGTGTCAGAGGCAAGAAATCCCTCCCTACCTGGGCGAGGGGCCCTTAAGACCTGCCTGGTCGGCCTGGTCCCCTGCCCCTGGGGAGAGGTCCCAGTGGGCACTTCTCAGGGGACCAAGGAAAAAGGGATATGAGGACCAGGGAGGCACCGAGACTTCTCTTAGATGTAGAAGCCACATAAATCCCTTAACTGCTTTGAAAAACAAAAGAGAACAAAAACTTGTTACGGTAAAGGAACTGCAGGTTCCGGAGAACCTTGAGTTGCTATGACCAGTGGAGAAAGGGAGGCTATGACACGAACCCTGCTGGTCACCCCAAAGCCCCCATCTCTCCCCCAGCTGGGCCAGCCTGGGCAGCAGCCAATGGCAGACGGAGGATCATCAATAACCTTGGTGCCGACGGACAGGAGATACATACTTTTCACTCGCCAGAGCGTCCCCACGATCTTGGTGTCGAACAGGGGGACCACGGCCATGATAATGACGGCAGCCAGGGCAGACTTGGGGATGTAGTAGAAGAGTGAGGTCAGGTAGTCGAGTGACAGCAGCACCAGGGCTCCTGCAGGGGCGTGGGGTGCTGTGACCTCATGGCCCTGCCGCCCCAACTCCCACCCAGCAAGGAGTCCCTGCTCTGGGGCACACAGCCAGGCACCAGAGCCGACGGCACCCACACCCTGGGCTCCCTCCACTCCTTCCCTCCTATCTCACTGCGGCGGACACGGGGAACACAGTGTCTGTGCAAGGGGTGCTCACCCGTCATCAGGCCCCCTGCTGGGGTGCACACCCCTGACTGAGCATTCACAGCCGTCCTGGAAGGCAACAGAGACCCATTAGTGGCTGTCGGGCTGGGAGAGCAGGGGAGGCGAGGAGCCACAATCCCTCCCACCTCCACTGTCTTTCAGGAATTAACTCCAGCACCAAGATGCTGGGAGCATTTCCATGCACGTGGATCTTTTTAACGTTAAACTGCAGCGCCGTGTATCGGGGTAAAGAAAACCAGCTAAGATGGTGAGGGAAGCAGAGGGAGCCCCCTCTTGTCTCCCCATAAACACCGTCACAGCTGACCAAGGGAGAGAGGACCAATGTGGAGAAAAGTGAAAACGGCCTCAGGACATGGGCAAGGGCCCAGGAGGGGGAACCTGGTTCTTCAAGCTGGACAAGGATCCTCTGACCTGGGCGGGGACCTCCCTGGAGACACAGGGAAGGGGGAACGTGGTCACTCACCGGCCAAAGCTGCCCGTGACCGGGTAGGAGGAGAAGAGGGAGCCGAGGATGTTCGTCAGGCCTGTGGAGACACGGAAGGAAAAAGCTCATCCAGGACGAGAAGAAGCATAAAATAGAGAGAAAAAGGAGAGGAGGAGAAAGGAGATAAAAACCAGAAAGGAAACAGGAAGACAGAAGGTGAGAGGAACTACCCAGTGGGGCATCCTATATCTGGTTCTCTCTCCCTCTAGGAAGGTCAAACCATGATCTTTGCCAAGTGCGCTGAGATTAATTCTAGCTATAAAGCAGTTCTGACCCCAGCCCTGCCTGTGTGAAATATGCCTTTTCCCACGTATAACAGAATGAGGAATCCCTCCTGCCCAGAAAGGGGGACGGCTGAGTAAGGCAAGTGTGCAGAGACAGGCCTGAAGTGCCCAGTACGCCTGCCGGTATCCCTGCTACTCTGAGTTCCTTCAAACCCACACTTCCATGAGATGACTAGCCAAGGTGAATGGGAGAAGGTCATGGCCAGTAAGCTGCCTTCCCTGTGTGCCTCTGATTAAGCTGTACTGGACACAGCCACGCCCAGAACCTGGCTGGGACCTCAGAATGGAGGTAACTAGCCCAAGTTCATCACCATCAGCTCGTCAGCACCCACCTCACCCAGGGGCCTTCACAAAGACCACCATGGTCTCCTTGGCTCCACAAACCCACAACTGGTCACAGGTTCAAGGCCTGCTCTAGAGACAGCTCAGGTGTCACCTGGGATGCACTGCTCCACAGTCAGGAAGCCTGGGGCCCATCTGAGTCCTCACTCATCCGCCTGCCCCTCCTGGAGGGAGGCACAGGGCGAGGCACAGGCAGCCAAGATCCCACACAATCAGCAGGCTCACCTGAGATCCTACCTGGCCACATTCCTCAGCAACCTGACCCTCGCCCTGGAAGCCCCCACCCCCAGCCCAGGTGGAACATTCCAGGCGTTCCCAGGCACAGAACAGGCCACAGCCCTCAGGGTCTGGTACACAGCAGGTGCTCAGTGAGCCTCAGTCAGACACTAGATGTCTGCACCCTACTCCTAGGGATTAAACTGAACGACCTGAGATAGGAGAACGGGCCCCACTCGAGCCAGCTCTGCACCCTGTGTGTCAGCACCTCCACCACCCAGACCCCGAGAGCCACCCGCCACTGGAGTCTTACCGATGGCCAGCAGCTCCTGGTTGGCGTCAATACGGTAATTATTTTGAGAAGCTATAAAGAGAACAGACAATAAAAACACTGTCACTAGTTACATATCATCAGGAAACTGTCTATGAAACGATAAAACAGGCTACCAGTTTCTCCCTACAGCATCGTCTGTTTGTAAATAGAAGGTATAAACACAGATAAAATATACACATATATGCAAATGTACACACGTCTTTGTGTGTTTACAAAAAAAAAAGCAGATGTAGAGCGAAATGTTAGCAGTTAATTGAGGTAGTGAAGGACATTACAAGTGATTCGTTTTTTTTATCCATTTCTGAACTTTCAATATCTTGTGCAACAAACATGTATTGCTTTTATAATAAGGGAAAGATGTCTTAAACTAAAAAGCTCTCTGGTGGCAAGTCAAGATGACTAGAAAGTCTCAGATGAGACCCAGAGACATGAGCGGGAAGATTTAGGGAGAAACTATGGAGCGGCATGAATTTTAAGACAGTGGTTGGTAAACTTTCTGTAAAGGGCCAGACCGTCAATATTTTAGGTTTTGAGGGTCACACCCTCTGTCACAACTGCTCAGTTCCCCATTATAGCACAAAGCAGCCATACAACACAAAACAAGTGAACAAGAGATCATCTTCCAATAAAACCTTACTTGTGAACTGAAGTACAAATTTCATATACTTTTCATGTGTCATCAAATCCAAATCTTCTTTAGATTTTTTTTAAACACTTAAAAATGCAAAAGCCATTCGCAGGTGATGGGCAGCAGGCTGTGGTTTACTAAGCCTTGATTTAAAAGCAGGACAAGCTTTACAAATGAGCACAGGAAGTCAGCTGACTTCAAAAGAAAACGGAGAGTTTTCTAAGTAATAGACAAGATGAGTAAAATCTGTCACATGCAGATTCTGAGATATGCCCCTCCAAATTAAAAAAAAAAAAGGATCAGAAAAATAAAAACTGAACAAGAAAGATGTGAGCTGAACAGGTCGCAAACTGAAATGCAGCGTGGTCTTGAGCAACTGCTGGCGTTTGGAAAGGAAAACCCTTTAGAATGAACACTGGTTTATAGTCTCCTTGGAATGGTCTAAGGATCCAGATGCTGGAACTTCAAGGAAGGAAACATAATCCTGGCACAACCTGGGCTGGGCAGTGAACACAAGTTAGGTAGTCATAGTAACATACATGTCATATATCTGAATTTTAACCTTTAGAGTCAAATTAGATCCAAACAAAGGACTTAACCCTCTTATAGAACAGAAGAAACACATCATCCTCATGGACAACACAGAACAAAAGTCCAGGGACCTAAGACAGAAGCAGGGACACATGAAAGGTCTGGCAGCCTCAGCTCAGGCAGAGGGAATCAGTATTGAGCAGCAAACATATAAGTAGATTAACGCTTCCCAGCCTCTCCAGGGGTCAGGAGGGGACAGGCCAGGTGTGCTCAGACACTCGGAAAGGGCACCTTGTCAAATTTTTAGGAATTTTGCTAACAGGGTATCAAATACAGCTATTATTACCAATTAAATAAAAACTGTCAATTCAATAAGTTATATTAAAAACAAAGATAATGGTTAAAAAATAATACTTTTAAAAAAGCATGTATTACTCAGATAAAAATTCAAAGTTTTAAAAATCAAAGCAAATAAAAAGCAAGCAGAAGAGCAGGCAAGCAAGGCAGGCTGGGCTCCAGGCTGAGGTGCCAGGGAGGGCGTGGGTGGTGAGCATCTTACCAAAGGATTTGGCCACCGCGATGCTCTCCAGGAGACCCATCAGGGGCACCACGGCCAGCCCGGCCCCCATGCCCTGAGAGAGGAGAGAGGGATGGTGAGTGACCCTCTGGGGAAGGACAGAAGAGGCCTGACCAGTCAGTGACCTGATAAGGTAGGCACTGGCTCGTCCATGTCTGACAGAAGCAAACATACTTCAGCTGCAGGGCTGTGAGCTCACACTGCAAGAAACACGACACACAGCAGAACACAACAGATTCCTGCTCTGCCAGCGTCCACAATGGCAGGAACACCCCTGGGCTCAAGGTAGAAAAATAAATGTGGTGCCCTTTGAGGTTCTGCCTAATCTGGAACTCATTCCTACCTGTCCCTGCACCAGAGATGCCCCTTCCTGAGAACAGCAGTCCTAGCTGAGTTCAGAGCTGCGCATCACTAAGCGGATGCATTAGGAGATAGAACCAGGCCCAGGGGCTGCTACGGCCTCAGCCAAGCCGGCCTGGCTCCCTGTCTCTACCCACCTGTACCATCTCGGTGAAGGAGATCGTCCCGTTGGCAGTGGTCACTGAGAAGGGAGGGATGTGGGCATCAGGGAGCCCCTCGGGTGTCTTCCCAGTTAGAACAAAAGGCTGGTATCCAGTCACCTGGAAGGAGTATGCGACCAGGGCAGCAAAGGAGACCACCAGGGCGTTGCGAGCTAGGACAGGGGGAGAGACTGTCAGTGAAACCTGGATCGTCTGGGTAACTGGGGCAAATACACCTCAGGAGGTGGAAGACCCCACCCCAGCCTGGGAAACAGCATGGATACAAGCAACTGTATGGCAGGCATGAACACATGACACCATGAAAAATGCACAATGGGGAACCAGAGGAGTGGTGACACACAGGGCCGGCACGCATATCATCTACTGGTCACCAGTGACTGCATGGTCAAAGGCAGAGCTGGAAAGACTTTGAGATCAGATCTCCCAAGGTGATGCCCCTTTGAAGACAGAGAAACAGAGCAGGTTTACTCTGCTGCCTAAAACAACTAAAAACTGGACAAAACATATGGAATAACGGTGCCTGTGTATATATACCCAAATATCCCCCAAATTGACCTTCTAGAAATGAAAACCGTAACGTCTGAGGCAAAATATACACTGAATGGATTAAAGACAGATTAGATATTACAGGAAAAAGACTAGTGAAACTGAAGATGTAGCAATAGAATCTCCTCAAAATGAAACACACAGAAGAGAAAGATTGAAAAACTGTACAAAGCATCAGTAGCTGTGGAACAATTTCAAGTAACCTAGTATGTGTCAGAGTCCATAAAGAAAGACCATGGAGTGGCATGGGGAGACAGCACAAGGATTTGAAGAAACAATGACTGAGTATTTTTCCAAATTTGATAAAAACTGCAAACCTGCATAACCAAGAAGCTCAGTGAATTCCAAGGACAAGACACATGAAAAAAAAAAAAAAAGAAACTACAACAAGGCACATCATAATCAAATTGCCTAAAGCCAATGATAAAGAGAATTTTTTTTTTTGTCTGTGTTGGGTCTTCATTTCTGTGCGTGGGCTTTCTCTAGTTGCAGCGAGCAGGGGCCTCTCTTCATTGCGGTGTGCGGGCCTCTCACTGTCGCGGCCTCTCTTGTTGCGGAGCACAGGCTCCAGACGCGCAGGCTCAGTAGCTGTGGCGCACGGGCTTAGTTGCTCTGCAGCATGTGGGATCTTCCCAGACCAGGGCTCAAACCCGTGTCCCCTGCACTGGCAGGCAGATTCTCAACCACTGCGCCACCAGGGAAGCCCAAGAGAATGTCTTAAAAGCAGCCAGAGAAAAAGGTCATATTTAGAGAAATGAAATAAGAATGACAGCAGACTTCTTGTAGGAAACAAAGCAGGCCAGAAGACAGGAGAAGAGCATTTTTAAAGTGTGGAAGAGGAAAAAAACTGTCTAGAATTCTATATCCAGCAAAGCTACCCTCCAAAAGAAAAGTAAAATATTGACTATTTTGGACATACAAAAGTTGAAAGAATTCATCACCAACAGGCCTGCACTACAGGAAACAATATAGAAGGCTCTCCAGGCAGAAGGAAAATGATACAGATGGAAATCTGGATCTACACAAAGGAACGAAAAGCACAAGATGTATAATGTGGGAAGATATAACAGACTCTGTTCTCATTACTTGTACATCTTTAGAAGTAACTACATAGTTAAAGTGGAAACAATAATAACGACTGAGGGATTTAAAACACATGTTGAAGAAAAATATATGACAACCATAGCACAAAGGCTAGAAGAGGAGAAATGGATGTATCTGGTCAAAAGGTTCTTATATCAACGTGAAGTTGGAAAGTATACTGTATTAAGATACGATAAACCCTAAAGCAACCACCAAAAACAAACAAGCAAAAACAAAAACACACACAGCAGTTATAGCCAATAAGCCAATAAAGGGAATAAAAAAAGAATCATAGAAAAATACTCAATCCAAAAGATGGTAGAAAGAGAGGGAAAAGGGAACAAAGAAGAAATGAGACAATAGGAAACAAAGAGCAATGTGGTAGATCTAAAGCTAGATACATCAATCATCACATGGAATGTAAACATTACCCCACCCCCCAATGAAAAGGCAGAGATCATCAGATTGTATTAAAAAACAAAACCCGTCTATATGTTTCCTACAAAAAACACACTTGTTAAACATAAAGACACAAATAAGTTAAATAGATTCAAAGTAAAAGGATGGGAAAACATAGGCTAATACTAACCAAAAGATATCTGGAACAACTCTACATGAAAGTAGAGTTCAGAGCAAAGAATGTTACCAGGATAAAGGGGGTCATTTCCAGAGAAAATTATAATTCTACACATGTATGTACATACAATGTTTGTTCTCTGACAGTAATGGGATTACGTTAGAAATCAGTAGCAAAATACTAATTAAAAAAATCCCCAAATATTTGGAAACTAATTCCTAAAAGGCTCCTGGTTCAAAGGGTAAATAATCCACAATTCAAAAGAGAAGTAAAAATGGAAATTAGAAAGTATTTAGAACTAAGTGAAAATGAAAACACAACCTATCAAAATTGTGGGATGCAGCTAAAGCAGTGCTGAGTAGGAAATTTATGACCCTAATCACTATATTGGAAAAGGAAGGTCTCAAAGACCTCAGCTTTTGCCTTAAGAATCTGAAAAAGAAACCTAAATTCAAAAGTAGCCAATGCAAGGAAATAATAAAGATCAGATCAAAATCTACTAACGAGAAAACAAAAGCAATAGAGAGATCAATGCAATCAAAAGCTGGTTCTGTGAGATAAATAAAATCGATACACCTCTAGATCAACTGATCAAGAAAAAGGGCAAGTGACCTGGGAGCAAGTCCTCACTCTGCCTGCTCCTAGCTATGTGACCTTGAGAAGTCTTATTTGGTTTGTCTGTTTTACCTTTCAGAGCCTCATTTTCCTCACTGGCAACACAGGGAAAATAATATCCCATCCTCAGGGCTGCTATGAGAATCAAAAGAAGTGATGTTTGTAAAATGCTTTATAAGTCATCCATCACTGTATGTCAGATCACAGCTCATTCAATTTCTGCAAGTCTCTACTTTTTCATTTGCAAAAGGGGAGAAATTACAACTGTTCCACCTACCCCACAAGAGTGTTCTGGGGCTAAACAAATTCTCTACAAATTGCTAAACAAACACAAGGTACTACTATAGGTTAACCTGTCCTCACTCAGCTAAAATACAAGCTGAAACGATGACTTTTTAATAAACATAGTTGGGAGCTCAGTAACTAGTTTCCTAAGGACACACCACATATCCTGGAGAGAAAGAAGACAGTAGTCCCTGAGAAACCTACAGGGTTTTGGAGCAGCATTTCTCAGACCTCAGTGTGCCTACAAGTCACCTGACAAGCATGTTAACGTGCAGATTCTGCGTCAGAGGTCTGGGTGGGCCTGAGAACCTGCATTTCCAACAAGCTCCCAGGGGATGCCTGTGCTGCTGGTCAGAGGCCACACTTCGAGTGTTAAGTTTCAGGCAACAGAGCCTGTTTTCACTATTTTACAGATGACTATACTAAAGCTCATAAAATTTTGACAAGTGACTCATGCAAGTGCCAGGTAAGTGGCTAAACTAGGACTTGAAACCAGTAGTTTCACCATAAACCCAGTGCTCTTCCACCCTCCCAAGCGCTCAGCGTTTACCCATGGCCTCCCGGCTGCAGAATGGCGTCTGGTGAGTGACTCTTGGGACTGGGGACCAGCCGGAGAAGCTGGAAGTGACTCAAGGGCTGAAATCTAGTCACCCCCTCCCTCCCACAACTGGCTGGATTTCATGGCCACGGAGGAGTAGGGCCAAGCGGGATGATTTCCATTCCCCTCAGCTCTGGAAAGGCCCAGTAGGTATCAATGCTTCCTTGCTTTGCTGTACCTGCCATTCTCTCTCTGTGTCACCTACTGGCAGCTCAGTGGAGAGATGTCCATCCCCACCGCCACCCCGAGATGGCCCTTCAACCAGCCAATGGTTCCACTAACTCTCCTCATCTTGCCGCCTTTTACTTCAGCCTTTCTTTACAGATCCTCTGGTTAACTGCAACTCAACCTGCTGATTCCAGGCCTGAAGCAAAATGTTTACCCTTTGCAGCTGCACAATTAAAACAGGACCAGTCTGTCTCAGTGGAACTTGTTTTCTCCCCCAGAGACCTGCCAGAGTTTCTCAACCTTAGCACTGCTGACACCTTGGGTCAGATCAGTTTTTTTGCCGTGGGAGACTGTACAGTGCAGGATGTTTAGTAAAATCCCTGGCCTCCACCCATCAGAAGCCAGAAACAGTCTTGCCCAGTAGTGTCAACCAAAAATGTCTCTGAACATTGCCAAATGTCCCCCGGGGGCGGGGGAGAGCAAAATCATCCCTCGCTGAGAACTTCTGCCGTTAAACAGAGTTCTCAGCCCTGGATGCATATCAGAACCACTTAGCGAGTGACGCGAAGTTCTCTAGGGGTGGAATTTGGGTTCCTGGGGTGACTACAATGTGAGACCAGGTTGTGCAGGACAAATCTGGAAATGGTCCCTCAGCCAGAAGGCCCCCTCACCTGTGGTGGCAGTCCAAACCAACCCATGGCTGAGCCGCACGCCAGTGGGCATCTCGGGATGGACGGGAGGCACGTGGTCCCGCATCAGCTTTAGCACGAGAAGCAGCACCATGCAGACCAGTCCCAGCACTGCATCGCCCACCCTGCAGACAGACACCAGTCACCGCCCAAACCTGCTGATAGCACAGGCCTTCTGGCCTTTGGTTGCTGCTTCTGCTGGAAAACTTTCTCTCTCGAATGCTCTTTTTGTTTTTTCCTAAGTAACCTCTGTCCCTGTTCCATTTCAAAACTTTATTCGAAACTTAGTAGGTACACAGGCCCTGGGAGCTGAAGCCCAGATCACAGTGGTAGCCATAGGCGCGCTACCAACTCACGTTTTTAGTCACATAGCTCTCTGGGCTACACGTGTCTCGTCAGTTCCGGGAGATTCACTCCTGACTGCCTATGATGCTCTCTGACCAGTCCATCTCTATCTCCACTGCCCTCCATGTGGCTGACCCCAACCAGGTGCATCTTATGGGCCAGGAAACCTCAGCAGCAGATCAGAAGGGGAGGAGAGGATGGTCACAGGGTCTCCTCCACTCCCTTCAGGAAGCTCCCCGTACAGCTCCCCCCAGGTCACTTCTTCCTCTTGCCCCTCCAGCCAGAGAGGTGTTCTGGCCTCCAGCTGGGCTCATCGAGCTGCATCTCCTATTTGTCCCTTTCATCTGCTTGCTCTGAGAGAAACTCCTCCATCTGAGTGATGTGCTTGCTGTAGGAACTCTCTCCACCTGCCACCCGTCCCCTGGCACCTGCATGTCTGTTGGCCTCTGCCTTCCCTTGCCCTGTGGTTCTCTTGCTCACTGAACTATGAACTCCTTGAACGAGAGACCACCTGCCCTTCCTTCACATGGTCTTTTCTCACTTCGACCACAGGAGAAAGCCCTGCATGGGGTCACGCTGACTGGCGCACTGCACTGACCAGAGCAGAGCTTCTCAAGCTTCAATGAGCCACGTGGGCCTCTTGTTAAGCCGACTGAGTCAGCAGGTCTGGGCCGGCCAGACTGCGCTTCTAACCAGCTCCCAGGTGATGCCAATGGTGCTGCTCGCGGGATCCCTGTTTGAGCAGCAAGATCCCAGAGGACTGGAATAAATGCCACCTGGGAGTGGAAATGGGGAGGGAACTGGGAGAGAGATCTAGAAGGAAGAGCTTACTTATGGGGGCGGGGGGAGAAACACAGCCAACCAGTACCTGGTCTCTCCGATGTTGTGGAAAGTGTAATACACTTGCAGAAAAAACTGCCTGGAGATGTGCTGCAGTCCCAGCAGGTTCTGTCAAACAAGAGCTTCTGATTAGACAGCGTTCTGCGATATAAAGGCCTGAAACCCAACCCTTGCAGCATCTCAATACTGTTCCAAACCTGGAACCCCCTACCCCTCCAAGGGCCCTTCCTGTGGGAAAACATCTCCTGGCTCTCCCGGGCCTATCTGTCCATTCCCAAAGTCCCCAAAGGGAGGAGATCAAAGTTATCCCTCTCGGGGGGAACTGGGGGCGCTGACGGTATTTCACAAAGTTCCAGTTGTCGCAAGTCGTTGCAAATTACTCAAAGTAATTTGAGCGACCTCAAACCAAGGAGACTGGTTCAATGGCTCCCTGGCCCGGCGCCCGGCCCACCCCCTCAGGCCCGGCTGCCATCTGTTCGCGGCCCCGTCCATCACTCAGCGGCCCGCCCTTCACAGCACAGACCCCACCGCCATTGGCTCGAGGCCGCGTCCGTCACTCGGAGGCCCGCCCATCGGGGACCGCCCCCTGCCAGAAGCGAAAGTCTCGCCATGAGACGGGCAGACCCGCAAGGGCGGGGGTCGAGGGGGCGCCGAGGTCCTCCAGGGAGGAGCGCTGAGGGGACCCCGCCAGGTCGGGGGTCCTCAGGTGGGAGAAGGGGCGCCACTCTGTACTTCAGTTATCTGGTTGGGATCAGAAGGGGAGGTCGAGGCCCAGACTCGCAAGGCAATCAGGCTCCAAGGACCCCAAAACCCACTGTGTACACAGCCCCCGAAGGGGAAGGGCAGACACGGACAGCGGCTTCTGTCCTGGGCAGGGACTCCTGCGTGGGCAGGTCAAGAGGACCCCCACCCCAAGCCTAGAGGCTCTCAGATGACTGTCATGACCTAGTCAAGGTTTTGAAGACAGGGACCTAGGGGTGCCAAATACGAATGCATAAAGAAGCTACCCTCTCACTGTGTTACGAAAAAAGAACATTCTTGACACTAAAAATGAAAGATAATGTTTCCAGAATAAAGGACAGAACATCCCACGAAACAGCACTTGCCAAGCTCACCCTGACATATGTGTGTACATAATCTATAGTTCGAATTACGCACACTGTTCTAGGCTGTCTCCTCCTCTGTAAGTGGAGATAGTAATGCCTACCTCCCAGAGGACTTCTGAGAACTAAACATAGGGAGAGCTTAACCCAGCACCCAGTGACGTGTCAATTACTTTATTCTCTCTCACACGTACCCTCTTGGGCTTCACGTTCTTACTTTCTCATTCGGCCTCCATCCGCGAAGACTGTCACGGACTAGAGTGAAGCAGAGCCTGACTGTGGGAACCACACCGTGGAGAGGCGCGCGCGCGCGCGTGTCCCTCCCTCAATCTGTACGATTCAGCTCAGTTTCATTCTGCACACCCAAGCACAGCTCCAGGCGGCCACGTTGGAAGTAAAACAGTGCCTGCCTTCCGGGTACACAGAACCCAATGGAAGGAGAGTAAATGATATCCTCAGATAACCAATGATCACTGATTCCAATACTTCTCATTTGTGTTTAAACAGAAACATAAAAAAGCACGATATTTGAAAAACATTAAACAAAAAATT
This sequence comes from Grampus griseus, assembly GCF_964374135.1. NCBI lineage: Eukaryota > Metazoa > Chordata > Mammalia > Artiodactyla > Delphinidae > Grampus > Grampus griseus. Next base: position 10,683,715 of record NC_139014.1, on the reverse strand, counting down.
GGAAAAGAAAGACATAAAAGTGAAATCACCTAGCTAAATTAGCTTAGGGAGCAATTTGCTTGTCGGAATTTTGGCAGTACACTCGTGACTTGTAAAGGCCCAATGGTTCAATATGCAGTAGGGGCAGAACTCTGTGAGGTGAACCAAGCACTCAGGCATGAAAACTCCAGCAAGAGCGGGGACTGTCATTACTGCTCCCCCAAATTACCTGTTGTAGAACTTGGCCATCACTCAATATCTCCCCCGAAGGATCATTTTATTTTACTTATTTATTTTTTGTGTGTGGTACGTGGGCCTCTCACTGTTGTGGCCTCTCCCGTTGCAGAGCACAGGCTCCGGACGTGCAGGCTCAGCAGCCATGGCTCACGGGCCCAGCCGCTCTGCGGCATGTGGGATCTTCCCAGACCAGGGCATGAACCCGTGTCCCCTGCATCGGCAGGCGGACTCTCAACCACTGCGCCACCAGGGAAGCCCAAGGATGATTTTATTAATGGAGACTCATGCCAGCACGACAGGCTCTGAGCCCCAAAATAGCAAGAGTTTGACCCACACATATCAGGACCTGGCCTTGGTCCTGCTAGCCAGCAGATGTCCCAGGACCAACTAGGGTGCCTACCTTAATCTGCCCGAAGCCGATGATGATGGCGGCAGCCGAGGTGAAACCTTTAATGACGGGACAGGAGATGAAGTCCAGCAGGAACCCTGGACAGCCAAGAGGGAACACCAAGCTGGTCCCAGCCCCACTGGGTCAGTGTGGGCTGGGAGAGGTGGTATGGGTGGGACTGGGTCTAAAGACTAGTGGCATACCCTGTTTGGGCTGGTTTGGAGAGCAGGAAAGAGACTAGGGACTGAGGCCCTGGGCACTTCTCCAAGTGTCCTGGCCTCTGAGCACAGTAGAGAGCTGAGAGCCACCCTTCTTGACACACACACACACACACACACACACACACACACACACACACACACACACACACACGGATAGCCCTTGGAATGCAAAGAAAGAAATGCTGAAGGCAGGGCATCCCCAGAAGGAGGTGCCTTGGTACCCCAGGAAGAGCAGAGCTGCAACCCCCCGTCCCCATGACAGGAAGGTCTGAGTGTCTTACCCAAGCGCAGGAACCCCATGCCTAATTGGATGCAGCCCGACAGAAAGGCCAGCAGCACAGCATAGGCAGGCTCGCGGAAGGTGTAGAAGGAGACCAGGAGGGACATGATGGCCGTGGGGCCCAGAGTCACATCTCGGGAGGTACCCAGAAAAAAATATACGAAGCACCCCATGAAGGCAGAGTAGAGGCCGTACTGTTGGGCAGAGAGAGCAATGAATATCCAGGAGGCACACGGCACCCGCACAGGGTCCCTGGTGTAGCTGGTTAAGCACAGGGATCTGTGTGGTCCATTGTGTATTCTGGGCACAGCAGCACATACAGGCAGGGTGCACTGATCACCCTGTTACCCAAGGTTGTGGACCTACAGTGACTACGGGGCCTCTTTCCTACCCACACCCAACTGGGGCCTCGTGTCCTTATGTCTGAGCCTGTGATTCTGAGAAAGCATTCTTAAAGCCAGAGTGAGTCATCCCACTGGCCCCATCAGGCAATCCAGAACTAGCTTGGTGCCTGTGTGTGACAAGCATGACAAGAGGGGTTACAGGAGCACGCGTCTGCCCAAAGGCAGTCACATGCTCTAGGTTGTAAACTAAGGCTTCTTGGGCCCCATGGGACTGGAGCCCAGGGTGCCCCCTTGTCTGGAGGGAATACTATGCATGCATTTCTACTCTGCTCCTGGGTGAGCACTAAGGCCTGGAGTGGGGTCAGGCTAAGGGGAAGGGATGTGGTGGGCAGCAAGGGCACACATCTCACCTGGGGAGGGAGTCCAGCCACCTCAGCATAGGCCAGCGCCTGGGGAATGACTGTGAGCCCAACTGAGATCCCAGCGATGAAGTCCATCTTCAGCGCGTGCCAGGTGTAGTCAGGCAGCCAGGCCAGGAAAGGCAGCCTCTTCTGCATGGTCGCAGTGGACCAGCAGCAGGACATCGGGGCAAAGCCCTTGGGCGGCTTCATAGTAGATGACATGTCTAGGAAGAGTGGGGGGGGAGGGCGGGGGGACACAGACCAGCAGTCAGGGCCTGGGCTTCAGAAAACCCAGCAACAGGGTGAGAGTGAGGGTGAGGTCCAGAAACATCAGGAGATGCGCAATCGGTCTCCTCTCACCCAGGGGGGTGGAGCTAGATGCGTTAAATCTCCCCTCACCTTGCTGATCTGAGTCAGGAAGCCAACAGCCTGCGCAGAGAAGGCGTCAACCAAAGGTGGAGTGCCCCCCCGCCACCGACTGCTCTCTCTTAACCCCACCTGCCCAGACCCTAGGTGCCTTCTCTTCCTCCATCCACTCTGGCCAGAAAAAATAAATGATTTCTCACTGAGAAGTTCAAACACTAATCACTAATTAGACTCAAGGTTTCTCCTCCCAGGAGAATTTGTTTCCTTTTTTTATTCCCCCCCCCAGGAAATTTAACGGGGAGCAGTGCAGAGAAAAGCAGGTCCACGGAGATACCCACATGTGGCTGGCGATGAGTGGGTGGGGTGACTGGAGGCCCTGAGGTTTTCCAAGTGCGCAGCATAGCAGGCTCCACCCACTACGGCAGACTGCGGCGCTGCGGTGGTGGGAGGGCTCCCATCCTGAAGCTGCGCATCACCCCAACCCCCACCTGTGGCGTCTACATCCTTAGAGGAGCCTTAGGTATTCTAGTTTGTTCTGAAAGAACGTCAGAGGCTCCCCCCGGTAATTCACGGCGCGCATCCTCTAGGGTCCTGGTGCTCCTGGCGCGCAGAGCCTGTCCCAAACCACCCCCAGCCCCGGTGGGGCCGCTCTGGACAGAACCGGCCCCCCACCCCCGAAGCCGCTTGCCCCAGACACTGGGGTCTAAGGGGGGGACCCACACCGTCTGCCGGTCCGTGGCCTGCCGGCCTCAGCAAGGCGGAGGATGGCGGGGACCTGGGTGGGGATGAGGTGGGTGGGGATGAGGTGGGTGGGGAGCGGGGTCCCCGCGGGACGCACCCGTACCCGCGGACCACTTGCCGCCCCCCCACGTCGGCCGCCCACCAGCGACCCCGGCCAGTGCCCTGGCAACTCGAGCGCCCGGCCCCGGGCCCCGCCGCCGTCAGCCACGCACTCACCGGACGCCACAGCTCGGGGTCTCCCGTCGTCTCCGCAGCTGGTCTGCAGAAACCGCAGAGGTTGGGGGAGCGGGAGCCGGAGCCGGGGCGGGTCCTGGGCGGGTCCTGATGTACACGTGACCGAGGGTTGGGGCGGGAGGGCTGGTGCTCACGTGACCGCGGGGCGGCGCCCGGCTGGAACCGCCGCTATGCGCTGCTCCGGGCCGGCCTGCTGGGTTTTGCTCCTCGTAGCGGGTCTCTGTTGTGTGCACCGGGCGCGCCCCCGAAACGTGCTGCTGATCCTCGGTAAGTTCCGACCCGCCGGCACCCCGGGCACCGCCCTCCACGGCCGCCGGAAGAGGCCAGCGCTAACCCTCCGTGCCCTGCAGACCCCATTGCCGTTCATTCCCCGACTCCTCTTTTTGCTGGCCCCAGACTCTTCGTGGTCGGCTTCTTGGAGAGGCAAGCAGAGGCGGCCCTGCCCACTGCAGGGTCTGGAGGGTTCGGCCCCAGCATTCACACCCCATTCCTGCCCCCGGTTCTGACCCTGTAGCCCGAACCGTGACCAGAGCAGCCAGGGCTAAGCCTGGGGTCCCCACCCACCTCAGGGCGTTGGGCGGCTTTCCACAGATCGCAGAGGGGATGCCAGAAGAGGGGCTGGTGCCCAAGTCTTCAGAGACCAGCAGGGTGCCCTGGATCTCTCATCTTCTCCCCAGCAGTGATAACCCCGTTTCCCTTCCCTTTTCAGACCCCAGAGTATTGTGGCTCAACTCTCTTTCTCCTGGCTGAAGGGAGCAGCCCCCACTCACCCACCCACCTTCTCCCCTGGCCCTCCCCGCCTCCGTGAAACCCCAAGTTCCTCTAGTGCCCTGTTGTTCACGAGACTTTCTGCTTGGGTAACCCGAGCCCAGCTATCACAAGGCAACCTGATTCTTTCCTCTTTTGAGGTCTGGCTGTCTGCCAGGGCCACTGTTTCTGATTAACTTTGTGGTCTGGGGCAGGTCCTTCAGCTAATTGTAACTTAAACAGCACCCTACAGAGCGGCTCCCTTCAACTCCCCCTATCTCAGGGGCATTGGCGGAGAACCAGCACGTGGATCCACGTCCTCAGGCACGTCTGCAGAGCCCAGGACTGCCGAATCATGCCTGCTTGGATCTCATGCTCCCCTCAGTTTTATGCCTGCCTACTAACATGTTCACCCAGTTTTCATATATGCCTGGTGGCATTCCCACTCAAGTAACAAGCCTGCTGAATATCATGCCCACTTGGGTCATTCCCACTTGGAAATCACACCTGCCTGATATCAAGTCTACAGAGGTATCATACCCGCCTGGGCATCACTGCCAGGCCACTGCAGCAGGACCCAGGTCTCTCTCACTCGCACATGCTGCTCTTTCTGAGCCCAGGCCATCAGGTCCTCTATGTCTCCCTCCTTCCTCAGCGGATGACGGAGGCTTTGAGAGTGGTGCCTACAACAACAGTGCCATCACCACCCCTCACCTGGATGCCTTGGCCCGCCGGAGCCTTGTCTTCCGCAATGCCTTCACCTCCGTGAGCAGCTGCTCTCCCAGCCGGGCCAGCCTCCTCACTGGCCTGCCCCAGGTGAGGGCAGCAGGGGTTCAGGAGGAGGGAGAGCCCCCAAGGCTTCTGCTGCTGGGAACCCCTCCCTGGTCTCCCTGGGGATGTGCCCACCTTCCCTCCCCCACCCCCAGCCAAATGGTCCAAGTGCAGCCCTGCTCCACCACTGTGTGACTGTGAGCAAATCACTTATCTCTGTGTGCCTCAATTTCCTCACCTGAAAGATGGGGTGTTAGTAATACCTCACTCCTGGGATTACTATAGGATTGGCCAAGTTAACTCTCTATATGTAAAGCTCACAGCAAGGTGCCTGGCAGGTACTTGCCCAGCCCAGTGTTAACTCTTTTCATGATATTGTCCCAGGAGCTTTTGTGACAATAAAAGCTGCCATTTAAGGCACTTACTCTATTGTGCTAAGGTATATGTAATGAAAGATTTACCATTTTAACTATTTTAAGGCTGCAGTTCAGTGGCATTAAGTACATTCACATTGTTGTGCAACCATCGCCACCATCCATCTCCAGGACTTTTTTATCACCCCAAACTGAAACTCTGTCCCCATTAAACACTAGCTCCCTGTTCCCACTGCTCCGCCAGCCCCTGGCAACCACCATTCAACTTTCTGTCTCCGTGAATTTGGTTACTCTGGGTACATCACATAAGTGGAATCATATAGTGTTTGCTTTTTTGCGGCTGGCTGGTTTCACTGAGCATAATGTCCCCAAGCTTCACTCGAGTACGTCAGTACCTCACTACTCAAGACTGAATAATGTTCCATTGTGTGGATAGAGCGTATTTTGTTTATCTATTTCTCTATTAGTGGACACTTGGGTTTCTCCCACCTTTGGTTGTTGGAATAATGCTGCTGTGAACCTGGGTGTACATGGGCGCTTACTCCTGATGTATTATCTCACAGCGTTATTTTATGCGGGGGATGCGCTGTCCCTTTCTGAGAGCCTGAGGCTGTGCGTAGGAGGCCTACATAAAGAGCAGACTGTGGCCTGTACACAGAAGCTTCCTGTAAGGTTAATCAGGCAGCTGTAGGCTACGCTCACCTCTGGGCAGTGAGCCACAGGAATAAGGACAGGGATTTTCCTTCTTACATCTCTCTAGCCTGTTTGAGTTTGCAACACGTACAACAATTTTTTTTACACTCTAAAAACGTCAGCTAATAAAAAGAGGCTTGTTGGTGTGGTTTTCACTCTACGATGTGTGCTCTTGATAGAAAAATTGAGAAGTACAGGTACACAAAAAGAAGAAAATAAAAGCCACCCCTAATTTTAGTGTACATTCTCCCAGTCTATTGTATTTCCTGCTGTCGTCCCATGGTAGGGACCTGTGGGCCTGTTGGGCGGGGAGTGAGAGATGGAGAAAACCTCTATGAGAACTCTAAATCAGGGGCCTACAAAGGGCCAGGCTGGTGAGCCTGGGAGAGCAGAAGCGTTGGGGGTGGGGTGGGGGACAGGACCCTGGCTGCCAGGAGGTGCCCGGCCTCACAGCATCTCTGCTGGCAGCATCAGAACGGAATGTATGGCCTGCACCAGGACGTCCACCACTTCAACTCCTTCGACCGGGTGCAGAGCCTGCCTTTGCTGTTGGGCCAAGCTGGTGTTCTCACAGGTGAGGGGCTTCGTGTAGCCACAGGGGCAGGACAGCAACTTACCTCCCTGCCCCAGAGGGGCAAGGCCTTGTCCCGAGCCACCATGGGCCCTGTGTTGCCTGCTCTGAGCACTTGACCCCAAGGAATCTGGGCCTTCTGGCTGGGCCATGGGCACACGAGAACAAGGGCCCGGCTGCCTCCTGGAGGCCACAACAAGACACAGGGCCTAGGGAGTGGAGAAGGGGGCAGAGGGGAGTGGGAGACCGAAAGGGCTCTGGACAGGCCTATCTCCCCGACTCCAGGCATCATTGGGAAGAAGCACGTGGGGCCGGAGACGGTGTACCCGTTTGATTTTGCGTACACGGAGGAGAATGGCTCTGTCCTCCAGGTGGGGCGCAACATCACTAGAATGAAACTGCTGGTCCGGAAATTCCTGCAGGCTCGGGACAACAGGTGTGAGGAGGGTCCCTCCCCCTTAACTGCCCTCACACAGTCAGATCTCTGGACAGTTAATACTGGATGCAGATCCCAGAGTCTTTGGTTGGGATTCTTGGAGTCTCCAGACAGCTGGGGTGTGGGTGGAGGAGAAGGTTCCAGATGCTCAAGTTGATCTGGTCAGAAGAAGAGGGGACATGGGGACACTGAGGCAGTGTGGATCACGGGGAGGCTCTCAGTTGTAGGGGAGTAGGCAAAGCTGAGGGGTGTTCCTTCCCAAAGGATGAGGCTCCCCAGGGTAGAAGCCAGGTGGTGGGTCAGCCATCTGACCTTGACCTCAACACTCAAGCCCGTCCTTCCATCTGCAGGCCTTTCTTCCTCTATGTCGCCTTCCACGACCCCCACCGCTGCGGGCACTCCCAGCCACAGTACGGGGCCTTCTGTGAGAAGTTTGGCAATGGAGAGAGTGGCATGGGGCAGATCCCAGACTGGACCCCGCAGACCTACAACCCGAAGGATGTGCAGGTAGGAGGACCCCTCACCACGTTTCTGAGAACTACCCTTCGTCCTCCACCCTGTAAATATGGGGACCTGTGCCCCTCTCGTGGGTTGGCAGCCCTGGCCCCAGGTGTGTAAGAAGAAACCCTCTGACTCACTGGAGCCAGGGCCCCATCTGTGGGGTGGCAGAGAGAAGTGTAAAGACATGGAATGATGTACCCAGAAGCGTGGGTGTTCTGGGATAATCCATTCAGGAAGAGAGATGATTTTGGGCCCTGGGAGGAAGGCTGGCACCTGTATCTCCCACCCTAATTCAAGCGCTGGCCACTTTGCCCCCTCCACCCAACCTATCTGTTCTAACCTTGACGTGCCACCCACCTGCCCCATTCCAGGTGCCTTACTTCGTCCCTGATACACCGGCTGCCCGAGCTGACTTGGCCGCGCAGTACACCACCATCAGCCGCATGGACCAAGGTGGGTTCAAGGAGCCCAGGTGGTGGGATAGGGCACAGCTTGGGCCTCCATCTTGAGCCAGAGCCAGAAATCACAGTGCCGCAGGGCCGTGTCCCCTCTGGGGGAGAGTCCTTCCTGCCTCTTCCAGCTCATGGTGGCCGCAGGTGTTCCTTGGCTTGTGCAGCATTACTCCAGTCTCTGCCTCTGTTGTCACATGAGCTCCTTCCCTGTGTTTTCTCTTTAGTCTGTGGCCCTCCTCTTCGTTTAAAGACACTTGTCATTCGATTTAAGGACCACCTAGGTATGTCAGGATGATCTCATCTCAAGATCCTTGACTTAATTGTATCTGCAAAGACCCTCTTTCCAAATAACGTTACATTCACAGGTTCTGTGTGGACATATCTTTTAGGGGAACCACCATTCAACCCAGTCTGGGAGGTTGGTGCCTTTATCGTTTCCCTGTTGGTACCATTAGTTCATGGGGACTTGGGAAGGGGGTGGGTGTAGAGAGAATCCTATCTTCTGGCCCCACCCAAGACCATCCTTATTACCTCCACGGGGAGATTCCAGGAAACACAGAAACCACTGCATGGCAGGTAGCAGCTGCATAGGGGTGACACGGAACTGCCAAGGTTGGCCAGTGTCCTGGAGAGGTGCACTCAGGTGGAGGCCATGCAAGTACTGCTCCAGGACAGGGCCCTGGGCAGAGTGCTGGGCGGGAGGCCTGGCTGGTGGCAAGGAGGGCCGGGGTGATTGAAGGAAAAGATGGTGCAGGGTTCAGCAGCCGGATGAAGAAATGCTTTAGTGCACACGCATTCCCACAACTGCGCATCTGCCTGCGGCTGAGCTCTGCTATCCCCTCCACACCCTGCAGGGATTGGACTCGTGCTCCAGGAGCTGCGTGGGGCGGGTGTCCTGAATGACACCCTGGTGATCTTCACATCCGACAATGGTATCCCCTTCCCCAGCGGCAGGACCAACCTCTACTGGCCGGGCACTGCTGAGCCCATGCTGGTGTCATCCCCAGAGCACCCAAAACGCTGGGGCCAGGTCAGCGAGGCCTACGTGAGCCTCCTAGGTATGACTCTGCATTCCATGCAGCAGGGGTCGAGGAGGGGGAACGGAGGAGGAAGAGGACATTTAGTGGGACCACCACGACCAGACCAGACGTAGCTCCTCACCCACTACCTTATGCGGTTGCCACATCACCTCAGTGAGGAAGGGATGGTCAGCCCCATTCTACAGATATAGAAATGAGGCTCAGAGACATGAAGTTAGGAGCCCAAGGTCACACAGCTTGTAAGCACCAAGCTTGGATTCCAGTTTGGGTCTCACTGGCTTCAAGCCAGTCATTTTTCCACTGGCCCACTGGTGAGCATCGATCACCTGGCGCACTTGCTAGTATCCAGATATCCCACCCCAGACTGTCTGATTCAGTGGGTCTGGGGTGATGCCCCAAAATTTGCATTTGTGACAAATTCCCAGGTGATAATTGATGCCCCTTGACCCCACGTTGAGGGGTCAGGGCAGCAGCATGCTTGGGCCCCTGTGGGCTCAGGGCTCACATCTCCCTTTGGCCCCAAGGTCAGGAAGCGTTCTGGCCACAGCACAGAACAGGAATAGGCCCCTGTGTGGGGGCTTCCTCGCTAGTCTGAAGGATTTTAGAAGGATCCTGGGTATCACCAAGTTGGGGGCTCTTGTCATGGCATTGAAAGCATGACGGCCCAGAGGGTGACGCAGCAGTGACGGGTTGGCCTGTAGTAGCTTTTTCCTGTTGGTGATTTGATGTGCAGGGTGGCCCACCAGCTTCCAGAGTGGCCTGGATTCAGCCCTTCCACGGGGGTGGGTCTGGTGCCCTGGAGGGCCCGCCCTACTGAGATGTCATCTCCTTTCCAGATCTCACGCCCACCATCTTGGATTGGTTCTCTATCCCCTACCCCAGCTATGCCATCTTTGGCTCAAAGACTGTCCAGCTCACTGGGCGGTCCCTCCTCCCGGCGCTGGAGGCGGAGCCTCTTTGGACCACGGTTTTTGGCAGCCAGAGCCACCATGAAGTCACCATGTCCTACCCCATGCGCTCCGTGCACCACCAGAACTTCCACCTTGTGCACAACCTCCACTTCAAGATGCCCTTTCCCATTGACCAGGACTTCTACGTCTCGCCAACCTTCCAGGACCTCCTGAATCGCACCACAGCCGGCCGGCCCACGGGCTGGTACAAGGACCTGCATCACTACTACTACCGGGAACGCTGGGAGCTCTTTGACAGGAGCCAGGACCCCCACGAGACCCAGAACCTGGCCACTGACCCCCGCTATGCCCAGGTTCTGGAACTGCTTCAGACCCAACTGGTTAAGTGGCAGTGGGAGACCCACGACCCCTGGGTATGTGCTCCCAGTGGGGTGCTAGAGGAGAAGCTCTCTCCCCAGTGCAGGCCACTGCACAACGAACTGTGAGGCCCTCCCCACCCCCACAGTGGGGGACCGCTGTCCTGTGTCTGAGCTGTGTCCTGGCACAGGAATTCCCTGGGGGGTCCCCAGGATGGTGCAGGGTCCCCAACCTGTGACAAGGTGAAGATGGTCTGGGGAACAGCAGGAAGAAGGGTCTGGGACATGGGGCTTCAGTCCCTCTTGGTTCTCTGGAACCCACAGACGTTCTTGTGCCCTTCACCTGAGAGGAGATGGGATTCTGTGTGCCACGAGGGTGGTGGGTGAGTGCAAACTGCACTCAATGAGGGGACAGTGTCTGTTTGTCAGTCCTGGTCTGGAGGGAGCCTTTGAAGGAAACTTGGGCTTGTCTTCTTCCTTCACTTTGTTCACAGTCAGGCTCCTGAGCCCCGGGCTGGGTTTCCATGAGACCACTGATTCTTGGCAGGCTCCCTAAGTGACGAGTTTCATCCTGGGGTCTGTATGGGCAGAGCTTGCCCTTCTTTTTGAGAGTGTCCAAGGATGAAGATGTCTCCGCTCAAGGCCTGAAACCACCCCATCCTCTGGTTGGGTGAATTCTGTTTGGGTGAACACAAGTCTGTAGCACAGACAGTACTCATGGAATGCTCCAGACCTGCCCTGCCTCCGCCTGCCTGGAAAACCCAGAAGGGGGGCATTCTCCTTCAAGTGGATGGGCTCCCATCACCCTTCCCACCCCCATCAACTCCATCCTGGAGGACATGGTGGGGAAGCCACAGGCCAGAGCGTTGTAAAAGCTTTTTATTTTAGTAAAATATACCAAGTTCATTTTCTGAATTTGTTTATGACACAGGGGCCATCAGCAAGGCCTCTACTCTGTCCACACAACCTTCTTCTGCTCATCTGCAATGGCCAGGCGGACACAGCCGAGCAGGGCATGCAGGTCGCTCCAGCTGTCGGGGGCCAGGCTGCTGTACAGACAGGGCACTTCATCCAGCTCACCCTCCTCTTGCCTGGCAGCCTCCAGGAGCTGGTTCTCTGCGGTGCCGAGCTGCTGCAGAGCCTTCCTGCCAGAGCCGGAGGTGGGAGGGTGGCTCAGGGAGAGCCTTGCACTAGCCTCCCAGCACGGAGCCCCAGAAATCAGCCGCCGGCTTGGAATTCTAGGGACCTGGATGGACCGATGATGCAACAGATGCCCCTAGACACAGATGGCCTGCTTCGAGGGGACCCAGTGCCTTGTGAAGCAGATGTGACTGGGGCCCTAAATGACATTGCACTAACGGAGGTGGTGGGGTGGGGTGGCACATCTAGTTTATAACTTCGGTTCTCAAATTATAAAGGGGGCAGCAGGATATCTGGGCTTGTCCCAGCCATGGACCAAGTAGTGTTTTTCAGTCTCTGTCCTTACCTAACACAGATGAACTGTTAACTCTACCCCAGGAAACATGTGGCCTCAGCCGAGGTCAGTCAGGTTCTAGGGTCTCACCTTACTGTCCTCTGGGCTGCTCCCCGGGGGTGGGCTGCAGGACCTCTATCCTGGATGTTTTAGGGGAACTGCCCTGTGACACTTCCAAGGCTGGCACGAGGTGAGATCCTGGAAACCCCATCACGGGCTCTGGATGTGGTCGCCATGGGCCTTATGGGGAGTTCTGGTGCCCATTCAAACCTCACCACCAGCCCCCAGGTGTACACCTACTTGAATTTCTTTGCCATCTTCTCATTGATGGAGATGTGGATAATGATGGGGAAGATCTCCATCTTGTGCAGGACGCGGACACTGTCCAGCTGGACATCCAGGGGGGCGTGGGTGTTCTGGGGGGAGAGGGGAGGGAAGTGAGCCTCAGCCTTAGAGGAAGCGAGCGGAGCCCACACCCAGGAGTGACGCTGAGAGAAGGGAGAGAAGGGTACAGGCAAGACTGAAGTTTGTAAAGGAGGTGGGGAGAAGAATTCAGGAATGCCCTTTTGTATATGAGCGTGCTGGCTGTACAGTTTTGAAAGTTTCCATCCGTTTGATTTTTTGCCTGGGAAATCTAGAAATCAGAGGCCATCGGGATTGAGGGAGACTGCGTAGAGCTCAAATCCTAGGAGTTGGATGGCTCCATCTACCTCTGGGGTTGTGAAGGATGGGGGCCATTGTGCCTCTGACTCACAGCTGTTCCTGGCTGCTTTGTATCAACACAAAACTTTATAGTTCACAGTAAGCTTCTTTTCATATATTTGTTTGAGTCTTAAAACATGGAGTGTTATCTCCACTTTACTAATTTAGCAAATGTTTATTAAACATCTCCTGTGTTGAGGAAACAGGCTCAGGGAAGTTAAAAGTCCCGCCTGAGGTCATGTGGACACCAAATGGCAGAAACGGGGTTTGGTCTTTCCATGATGGAGCCAGAGACAAGATGAGCACCAACCTGGGGTGTCCAGGGGCCCTGGAGGTTGGCCTTTCCTTTTCCCACTGCCGTTATCTGAAGATGGAGTTCCTCACAGCCCCTACCCCACCCCTTACCTTTCCCATGAGGGACTCGACTGCTCTGCAGGTGACACAGTAGCGACCACCAGGTGCCTCCCTCTCCTGGATGATGTTCCCTCTCTGGCTGGAGGCATCATACTCCTCCTGGCTCAGGTATGCTGAAGGTGACAGTTGATGGGGATGTCACCCACCCAGCCGCTCTCCCAGGAGCCCATGCTGAACACCCATGGGTCTGCCCCCACGGACCCCCACCAGCTCTGGGGCAAGTTCTTCCTAGGGTGTCCTCTTTATAAACCTGACCCTGCTCTTCCTGCTTGGAAGAGTCCATGCCCTGTACATTCACCCGAAACCATTGGACACAGCAGGTGCCTAGCCAGTGCCAGGATGTGGGTGGATGGATGGAAGGTTGGGTGGAGGGAAGAGTGGAGGGAAAGAAGGAAAGACGGACAAATGTAGATAAACCCTTCTCCCATCACTTCCCAAGCTCCGAACTTACATATGCAACTTCTTACATCCAGAAATCCCTTAAATCCGTGGTTCTCAACCAGGAGCAATTTGACCCCCAAGGTGCACTTGGCAATGTCTGGAGACATTTCTGACTGTCACAACTGCTGGGAAGGGGGTATGCTCCTGGCATCCAATGGGTTGAGGTCCAGGTATGTTGCTTATCTGTGATGCACAGGAGAGCATCAACAGAGGATGATCCAGCCCTAAATGTCGTGCCCAGGCTGAGAACTTCTGCCCTGTATAAACATGTTAAAACACACCCTGGGGCTTCCCTGGTGGCGCAGTGGTTGAGAGTCCGCCTGCCGATGCAGGGGACGCAGGTTCGTGCCCCGGTCCGGGAGGATCCCACATGCCGCGGAGCGGCTGGGCCCGTGAGCCATGGCCGCTGAGCCTGCGCGTCTGGAGCCCGTGCTCCGCAGCGGGAGAGGCCACAGCAGTGAGAGGCCCGCGTACCGCAAAAAAAAAAAAAAAAAAAAAAAAAAAAAAAACACACACCCTGACTTTTCCCTTCTTCCTGAATAGCACCCAGTCTCCCAAGTGAGAACTGCACGTGCCCTCCTGCTAGCCTCCACCCTCCAAAGCATCACCAGATCCTGCAGACAGCTGGCAGACAGCTCTTGGGGCTGCCCTCTTCTCCCCACTGTGGCTTTGCTGTACCACCTCTGGCCCAGCCCCTAGCCAAGCCCTTCTCCAGTCCGTCTTCTATTCCACTTGAAAACGGGCCTGATTCAAAGATCGGGCCTGATCATGTCCCCTTGCCTACCACGTAACACGGCACGTCTGGGCACCCGCTGCCTCCCCATGGTGCCGTCTGTGCCTCAGTGCCTTTGTACACTCTGCTCCCTCAGCCTGGACTTCCTGGTTCTGCTCGCAAACTCCTGTCCTGTCTTGCCGTCAGACTGCAGCCCCACTCCCACCCCCTCCAAAGAATCCCTCTCTGGATCACTTGTGGAGCTAAGATGGGTCAGTCTGCCACGTCTTTAGGTGTCTGTCTCCAGAGGAGCAGAATAGACCCTGAGGGCCTCTTGGACTCTATCTCTAGCCCGCTGCACAGAGCCTAGCACACAGCAGGTGCTCACTGGAGGAACTGCGTGGGCCACACTTGCTTCTCTCTGTCCCCTCTGTGAACTCCAGGGGAGAAGGACAGGGCCCTATTCACTCTCAGCTTGTAGCCTAACTCTCTGAGGCAACCACCAACCAGTGATGGGTGGATGGAAGAAAGCCAAGGAGCTAACTCCTGCTCTCCACTCTCCAACCAGCTGAGCCACCTTTCCTGCTGAGCAGGGCCAATGGGACCCAAGATTCCCACTGGCCAGTTCATCTCCACGGCCCTACACTGAGTGGCTTTGGGCAGGTGGATGGAGCCCTTTGGTTGTTTAACTCCGGTTAAGTACAAACCTATCTGCCAGCAGAGCTGCACTGGGTGGAATAACATACCCCCCAAATCCATGTTCATCTGAAACGTCAGAACATGACCTTATTTGGAAATAAGGTCTTTGCAGATGTGGTTAGTAAAGATGAGGTCGCACTGGAGTAGGGTGGCCTTAAATCCCATGACTGGCTCCTTGTAAGAAAGTAACATGAAGACAGAGGGGCACGCAGACAAGGAGGCAGAGATGGGAGTAATGCAGTCACAAGCCACCAGCAGCCACCAGAGCAGGAAAAGGCAGGAAGGACTCCCCCTGGAGCCTTTGGAGGAAGTGCAGCCTGCAAAGACATCCTGACTTCAGACTTCTGGCCTTCAGAACTGTGAGAGTACACATCTCTGCTGTTTTAAGGCCCCCGCCCCGCCAGTTTGTGGTCCTTTGTTTCGGCAGCCCCAGGACACTCCTTTGGTCGTGCCGCCCTCCTGAAAGCAGATACTTCTCCTTGCCACCTGACAGTCAGGTGGGACTCCCAGGAGACAGCGTACCTGCTGGGCACTTCTTATACCCTTGGAAGAGGCACAGCTTCTCCATCAGGATCTTCCCGACCACCCCGGGCACGAAGAGCACTGGCCGGGGCCGGCTGGGCCTGTGGCTGTGCACCAGGGTGTAGGGCACCAGGGTGAAGTAGCTTTCGGCCCAGAAGCACACAGTGGAGGGGTCTGTGGGAGGAGGGAGCCATGAGCGGGCCCGGCGCCAGGCTGCAGCAGCCCCCCACTCCCAGGAAGGCCTGTGTCTGTTTGGCTCGCCACTGCAGCCCTGGCACCTGCAGTAAGTAACACAGGGCACGCTGGGCTCGCACACAACGCACCACGCCCTCCACACCTGCCCCGGCTGATTGCTTTGTACCTGTTGATTAGATTCCCTGTGCTTCTCTAGGATCAGCTTCATAGGCTGCAGTTTAAAACCTTTTCCTTGTTTGGCTCACAGGGAGGATAGAGAAACCATGTTCATCCTTGCAAACAATCTGGAAGCTTCCTGTGTCTTCTCCCTCAGCCTCAAGGGACACGTGATCCCAGTCCTTCCCTCCCTCTCTGGTCCCTGATCTCCTCTCCTGGTCATTTAGGTTATATTAGGCACTCAAAACACTTTTCAAGAAGAAAATAAACTCAAAACGATTTACCTTTCTCCAAGTTCACTTCTGCTTATCTCGTTGCACAGTTTTACCTGCTCAGGGGTCTGTGCTGTGCCGGCCTCTGTCACGGCCTCATGCCCACAGCAGTCACTCAGCAGTTGTCTGAGGGTCCACTGGTTTGTGCAGTGTTGGGCATTTGGAGAGTGTTCAGACTTTAATATTCTAAAAGGACTGCTGTCCAGATGACTGTACCAGTGGCTTCGGACAGTCTTATTGAGGCAGGTTACAGAAGTAGGAGTGTCAGTTAAAGGACATTAAAGGTGTGTGGCTCAGCTGCTCTCCAGAAGGGCAGGTAGACGTCAGTTATGGTTCTTAAAGACAGATTCTGGCCTAGATGAGTGGCATCACCCTGACCCAGCTCACCAACCACAGCAGCCTCCAAAGACCCTCCACCAGCTCCACCCGCCTCACCTTCTACCTGGCTTGGGTCCAACTGGCCCCCATCAAAGGATGACCACAGAGGGCTGGCCTTGGTTCTGTCCATACCGACGATGCGGACCAGCTTCTGGGCTCCCCCAGAAGGCTGCTGGACGAGGCAGAAGGGACGTCCCACGGGGCTGGGGGGCTGGCACCAGCCCCCCGCCGGCAAATCCAGGGTGGTCCCTGGACTCCCAGGCTGTGCCTGCTGAACAGCCAGCAGGCCCAGGCCCCATGCCAGGGGGTAGGTGACAGAGAGTGGCAGGAGAGGGTCCTCAGGCTGAGCCCCCCAGCCCCCTTCCCGAGCAGGGCATCCGTGGGAAGCAAGAGGGAAGAGTAGGGAACCCCCGGCCTGGCCCTGCCATGATCCAGGGGGCTGCCCTAGCGCCTTGCTCAGGGACCGCTGAGTGCTCTATGTCGGGAGAACCCAACAGTGCCTGGTCTCAGTGGGGAATAAGGATGGGGGCCAGATGGTAGGCAAATGGGGTGATGGAGGGAGCAAGACGGAGAGAGCATACATGACGTATCTGCACGCAGTAGAGGAGCTTGCAGGCTGGGTGGCACGCAGACCCAGGTGAAGGTTTCGAGGGCCCAGGGGAGAAACACGCCGTGTCACCTCCCTCAGGTTAGCAGCCTACACTTTCCACCTGGGACCCTCAGCCAGTACCCACCTGTCTTCCAGCCCATGCCAGGTGGGGCTGGGACCCTCTGGGTGGAAGGAGGGGTTGATTGGGCCCCTCCCTCCAGATGATGTGAGCTGGGAGAGAGAGGCAGGGCCCACCCGAGCGGGACCCTGCATCTAGGACCTGGGCTGACTGGTCCTCACCTTGTGGGCCATGGTGCTCTGATGAGCCATGTCCTGGATGAGGGCAATGAGCAGCTGCTGAGCTGTGAAATCAACAGGGCTCTCAGCCATTCATTTATTCCCGGTGTTGTTTTGATTTAGGAGAGTAGATATTTTTATAATAAGAAAAAAAATGAGATGTTTTTAACGCTATTAGAACTGAATTGGCCCCATTTGGATATCAGGACTGTCTCATAAAGGGGATCCGTTGCCTTAACCACAACATGAGCTGATAACTGAGAATCTCACGAGGACTGTTAGAAGTGTGACGAAGGGCTTTCATCTTGGGTGGACTGATGCTTACATCAGGAGCTCTGTGTGTGATCATTCGAGACACATGAGAACTCAGCTCAGCACACAGACAGCGAGAGAGAAGCCATGGGGCCCGAGGGACTCCTGACTGAGGGCTCAGCCCCTCCCTCTCCCTCTCAGCACTTGCCTTCACTCCCTACCCGCCCCCCTACCCTGGGAGGAATGAGTGACACCTGTTTCGAGAATTTCTTGCTTTTTTTTTTTTTTTTTCTTTTGCGGTACAGGGGCCTCTCACTGCTGTGGCCTCTCCAGTTGCAGACAGAGCACAGGCTCCGGACGCGCAGGCTCAGCGGCCATGGCGCATGGGCCCAGCCGCTCCGCGGCATGTGGGATTTTCCTGGACCGGGGAAGGAACCCGTGTCCTCTGCATCGGCAGGCAGACCCCCAACAACTGAACCACCAGGGAAGCCCTTTTGCTATTCTTAAAGGGCCTAATGTTTAATAATTCTGCTTTTAGGCTACATCAAAGTCACCTCCCTGCCCATATGTTCACTTAATAATAATTCAGTTGTACATTTATGGTTTTTGCAGTTTAATGAATATTTTACAGTAAAAAAAAATTTTAGATGCCCCCAATGGTTAAAATGGTGAATTTTATAATGCGTATTTTAACACATACACACACAGTAACGATAAGATCATTACAGTAAAAAAAAAAAAAAAAAAGCCCCACATCAGAATCTTACGTAGCCTATATCAGAAGATCCCTGGGTCAAGACTGCCGCATCCCCAAAGCCTTCTCAACTGGTGCATAGTCCAGACTACAACAGCTCACAGGCTCACCCTCCAGAGTTCAAGGACGTCAAGGTGGAGAAGGGTGCAGGGTTTTGATGAGAATCACCAGGACTCTCCTCTAAACACGTGTGACACTCTGCTTTACATCAGCCCAAGAAGGAGTGTGGGCCTATCCAATAATACATCTTTGTCAAGTTGAATCTGTGGCTTCCTGGGTTACCTGCCCCTCCCACTGACCCCACCCCTGAGAGGATCCTGGGGGCTCGAGGGTTGGTGCCGCACTCACCATCACAATCTGGGTGCCGGGGCACAAGGCCATCTTGTCTGCTGCGGAGCCCGGGGTGACCCGATGAATGTAGATGCCTGTGAGGTTCCCGCCAATAACGCTTATCTGCTCCAGCAGCGCGTCCCCCGGAAGGCCAGCACCGTGACCTGGCTCAGGATCTTGCGGGCTGGCCTCCGCCTCACCGGGACACTGTTGCAGAAAGGGAGGGGACAGAGCTCATGCATCCTAGAGCAAGAGGTCGGGCCAGGCCATCTCCCCATCTGCCCCCTCTAGTCCCATCGCTCTGGAATTCTCCTTCCCTGGCCTCAGAAAGGCTGGTAGTGGGGACACAGTCCTCACTCTGCTCTGCCACCTGCTGGCCCTGGCCCCTGCCCTCTGCTCACCTGGCGGCGAGGTGGAGGCCCCCAGAAGACAGCTGCAGGATGTTCTCGGACTCAGGGAGGTCTAGGAGGAAGCTACGGGCTTAGGCCTCGAGCCAGCCTACCCCTCAAGGTCACCCCCCTTATGAAGGAGCTTTGGCTCACCCGTGCAACCTCAGTGCCGCCACCACAGGCACCCCCTACCTGTTCTGTCTTTTGCTGAGGCTGAACCTTCTCTTGCCCCTCCCTTCCTTGATGCGTAGAACCTTGATTCACCTCCCCTAAAATAGGAGTAGCTGGTGGAGAGCTGCATCTGCGAGAGTTTAACCTACATTGTGTCCTTTTGCAATCCTTGAATGAGTTGCTAGCATTTTACAAGATAGGGAATCTGGAATCTGGATTTCTGGCTTCACTTGAGAAATCAAATCTGGCATAACCCTGGCTGTGTATTTCTGTGTGGCAGCCATCGCCGGCACTGGCCATCGGCTGCCTCCTGTCTCCCCAGGCCACGCTGCTGACCAGCTGGCCATGGCAGGCCTCTGAGTTGACAATCTCCTAGGACTAGATGTCCCCAGAGTCTCTCCAAGGCCTGTATTTTATATGTGTCCTGTGAGGCAGATGGCACACCGCCCCCAGCCCAGGTGAGGCTGCCCTTCTCACCTCCTGAGCCTCTCACAAGAACCAGAGGGCCAACAGAGAGCTAAGAGTTGCTGGCTGCAGGCAGCCTGTGCCCAGCTCACAGGCAAACAGCCACTTATGTTTACATTCAAAGCCAAGTGAAATTATACACTCCTGATGTATTTGAGGTCAATTCCACTAAAGTTATATGAACCAGGACATTATGCAGAATAATGACAAAAGGAAAAAAAAAAAAGAGCAATGACTCTTTCCTGTTCGTGCTCTTACATCCCAGTTGGTTATACCTGGGGTGGATCCTCTCAGTTGATCACCGTTATAAATAAAAATGGCAATGAATTTGCAAAAGGCAAGGTTTCTGGTCATGTGACCCACAGAAAGCCTGGGGCCATCTGTCCTAAAGGTGCCGCTAGGCAGAACAGCGTGGGGTACGCGCGCCCCTTGGTGGCCGTAGGATGAAATCTAGAGGGTGCTAAGCACCTACTGTGTGCAAGGCCCAAGGCTGGAGGCAGATGTGCAGTGGTGGCAAAGTAAGGAGGCTGCCCCTGAGGGGTCTGTGTCTTGAGAAGGAGGGAGGACCAGTTAAGTGACAAATATGAGGAATAAGCCACAGGAGAAATGGGAATGTCTCAGGTGCCAACACCCAGGAGAAATGTTCCTAGCAGGTGCCTCGGCCAGGAACAGTGAGGATGGAAGCCTGTTGTCCTCTGATATCACTGGGAGGCCCAAGTGTCCATGGGTCGGAGCAGGGAGGGACAGAGAGACGAGGTGTGTGTCTGGAGCTGTCTGAACATTTATGCCAAGCTGGATGTGGAGGCGAATGCAACTCCCTTAGCCTCCAGGTGAAAACAAAAGGACGCCCAGTAAGCACGGCACACCTGGACACTGGTTTGAACTGCCAGGTAGTCTGGATTTTCCCAGAGGCTCAGAGCAGGGCAGTAGTCAAGTTCGCTTCTCTCTGCCCATCCCCTGGACAGAAACTGGGGTGTCTCATCTACCTCCCTAAGATCCCTGTCTTCACTTCCCCGCCTGGCTCTGCCAGCCCAGCCCAGGGGTGGTGGGGTGGCTGCAGAGGTTGGGGGGTGTGCTCACCTGCCCTGTCTACAATCTCGTAATCCAAATCTGCATCACCCTTCTTAGCACCCAGGGAGCCTCCCTGGTCCACCTCCAGGGTTTTGGGGCAGCCACTGAAAAACATAAGAAGATGGAAGCCAATGTCCCAGTGAGCTGCCAGGGGGCTGGAGTCATCCGATCCCTTTACCAGCCCCTCTCTACCTGAAAGACGAGGGGTCTTCCCAGAAGTCCTCTGTGGCCCGCTTGTACAGGAACTGCTGGCTGGGAGGCACAGGGCTGCTGGAGTGGAAGCTATCCACCAGCTCTCGGCTGGACGTGGCGCTCAGGTCAGACCAGAGCTGAGACTGGAGGAGGACGGGGCAGAAGTCACCACGGGGCTGTCACAGGGATGCCCGGGACACCTCTCCTGCTGCCATACTGTGTAAAGAGTATAATGATGATAAACCACAGCCTCCCACTGACAGGGCAGAGGAGGCAAGAGGGAAGGGAGGGAGGAGCAAAGAGCCAGGCCACATTAATTGAGCACCTACTATGTGCTGGGCACTCTATTACCTACCTTCTATATTTTATATTGCTTAGTTCTTACGATAAATCTACACGGTGGGTAGCGTTGTCCCACTTTACATATAAAGCAACTGAGCCCCAGAGAGGCCAAATTACTGGCTAGTGAGGGTCACACGCTGACGGGGTGTAAACATGCAAGATGCAGAGTGTGGCATTGGAGAATGCAGGTGAAATGTGTAGATCCAGGTGTAGCCCCTCGGTTCACTTAATAAGCATTTCTGTAGCATCTACTATGTGCCAGACCCTCTTCTGTCCCGATAGACGAGGGTGCACCTGGTCTGGCCCCAGCAGTGGCAGAGGAACTGGCATACCTCAGAGGAGCTGCCGTCACTGTCGTCCCACGGGCAGAGGGCAAACATGCGCACCAGCTGCTGCTTCCTCTTCGGACAGGGCTCCCTGGCTCCCGCCTCCTGCTTGGGCTGCCAAAGACCCAGATAGGCTGGTTAATTCAGGAAACGTCCTTTGGTTGCTCTTGAGGTTTCTACCAAGTCCCAACCCCTGTCTCCAGCCTCCTGAGTGGTTTCCTTTCATTGGCTTCAAGGCAAAACATTTATGTCCCCTCCTCCCAGCCTGGGACACCCAGCACTGTGGGAACTGGCCACCAAGGGGACATGCAGCAACCAGCTTGGTGACTGCATTTTATTCCTTTTGGATAATATCTGTTATTTTTTCCTGGTTATACAAATAATACATACTATATGTATAATATATCTAAACATACTCCGCAAAGAATATTGGTGGGGAGGAACAGGCTGATTAGAGAAGAAAATAAAATTGACCCGTCCTCCCACACTCAGAAATAGAACAGCTAGCAGTTTGCTATCTGTCCATCAGTCTTTTTTCAATACATATGTATATTTTTTGAACATGTTTGATGTGGTAAGTGGGTAGGAAGGAAGGGCTAGGGCCCCTGCATAGGGAGGGGAGGGTCTGGTTGTGCCTCACCCAGGTCCCTGGGCACCTCTGAAGAGTCTTGCCCACCCACCAGGGTGCCTTGGACCTGGAGCTGCCAGCAAGACCATAATTAGAGGTTTTACAGTAATTTTAGTTCTTTGAGAACATAGCTCCCTCCAGGTCTATCACTCAGCTCTCAGATAGTTGACTTTCAAGCATCCCAGGAAGGCATCATCCACCAGAGCAAGTGGCTGCCTGCACAGCTTCATATGCTGCCTTCTTTCTTCATCAAACACCACACATTACAGACTCCAGAACCTTCCACTAAGCTACCCCTTCTATGACGTGCATAGTATTACCATAAAAGGAAATGCAGAAGGAGACTCAGCCTGCCCAGCTGGGTACCTTCAACCTCTGACCACACTGTCTGCTCACGGGAGCCAGCGTGGTGGATGGAGCTGAATCCGGTGGTGCCAGCAGGGCCCGTGTGGCCGGCTCGGTCCCACCCCGAGCACACCCTGCATCCCCCCCCCGCTCCCCCCCACCCGCCTCACCTGAGCAGCAGCAGAGCTCACCCCTGGCAGCGACTCGGCCTGCACTTGTAGCCGCTGGACCTGCTGGCGCAGTTCGCAGACCTGGTCTGTCAGCTCAAACACCTTCCTGCGGAGTGCGTCCTTCTCTGCCAGGTTCTGAGAAATCTCCATCTGGGATCCATCCCTTGCTGAGTAGGCCTGCGAGCCGAGATAGAGCGGATCGACGCCCAGAGGATAAAAAGGCTGTGCCGCCACCACGCAGAAGTCCAGCTAGAGAAAGCCCCCTGTTTCTGGCCCGCGGTTATCCTGGACTTCCCCTGTGCGCACGTACACAGCTCATTCTGCAGCTTACCACCATTTACAGCTCACGTAAATGTGTGTAGTTCTAGTAACACCCAATAGGTGGGGTGCACACAAACACGCCCTGTTAGGAGTGAAAGGAGGGAGGACGCTGTACAGCAGGCATGTCAGGAGATGACAGTCAAGGGGAGTCAAGAAACCTCCCAGGGATCGGGAGAGACATCCCGAGTCTGGAACCTGCTGCCATCGAGGGCGGGTGACCAGGCCGGCCAGCCCTCGGCCACACCCAGAGGGGCGGGGCCTTCCCGAGCCTCCCGACCTCCCGAGACTCCGCCGGCGCAGCACTGTTCTCGGAGCCCCTCAGCCCGTCACCCCGGCCGGCCCCTTGCCTCTCCCCGGTACCTGGTCCCGCTCCTTCTGCAGCTCGACCACTTGGCTCTGCAGGACGTTCATCTTCTCCCTGTACATTTCGCAGTCCACCTTGGTTTTCTGGAACTGGAGCAGGGTCTGCTCCTTCTCTTCCCAGTACTGAACAGAGGGGGACAAACATGGCCCATGAAGGTCAGCGGCTGTGAGGGCGGGGCTGAGGATGGGTGGTGGGGGAGCCTCGAGGAGAGGGAGGGGGGCGGTTCTAGAGGGGAAATAAGGTGAATTCACGCTCATTTCTTAAGTGCTGGATTCCACGTGCATCTACAGAGTTGCGGTGTTGATTATATTTTAATTTGGTCATCAAAATATGCATGGGTGCTGCATGTCTATTTGTGTTTTGTTTATTCCATGTCCCAAAGTGCATAAATATTTTCCCTCTACCTGCCTCATTCTCTTCCACTGTCTCCTTTCTCTCATCCTCCCCTTGCCTTTTATAGCAACTAAAGAAATCCCTGGCTCTCACCCTGGGGCCCCTATGCACTTGAGATCACTCTGTGTTCTAATCACTTGTTTGCCTGACATGTTTTCTCCCCACCCCACAAAGTAGACGTGACCTCTAGTCTTTGACTGTGAGTTGGTGCCCAATCTAGTTTTGACAAAGGAATCAACGAACAGGCCCATGCATTCGTTAGGCAAAGCTGGTCTTAAGCTCAGTGTGGATTAAAGAATCTCCTTCCTCACCTAGGCAGCCCGGCCCCTAAACACGGCCCAGAAGGGTCACCTGCTTTCGCTGTCTCTCAGCGGCCATGGCCCGCTCCCTCAGAGAGTGGATGCGGTTCACCAGCTCCTGCCTGCTCTCCAGGGCCTCATCCAGGTTCTGCTCCAGAATGTCCTTCTCCGCCTGGTGCAAAGAGAGGTCAGCCCAGGGACCCTGACCTCCCCAAAGGCCTGCCCCTGGGGAAGCATCCCCATCATCTCGTCCCAAGGATAGGAGGCTGGAAGCTTCAAGGATGGTGGTGTGTGGGCAGATTTAGCCTTATTACCGCACATCAGGCAGGAGAAAAGGCAAGGTCAGCAGTTAAAATGGAGAACATGCATTTCAGCTCCAAGTGTGCATGGCTAGGAAACAAAGTACAGGAAGCTGAAAGCCTCTGAGGGTAGCATAGCACCTCCACTGTTTAGGCAGCTTCAGGCTGCTCCTTCAACAAATCCACAAGCAGAGCTTCCAGGAGGCGGAACACCAACGGGTGGGTCATTCCCCGCTCACGCTCACTTTTATGAGTGATGGCACAGTTCAGGCCATGGGGTGGCAGTGCCAGGCGGCGGCCTGCCCCACACCCCTGAACGTCTATTGAAGGACTAGTTCAAAAAATAGATATTTATTGATTGAAAGGGACTGGAGAGGAGAGGCAGAGGGCTTGCATAATTCCAGGGCTTTGGCATCACTAACTTCTCTGCATCCTACCATTCCCCACTCCCCCATGCCTGCGTGGGCAGGGCGCCAGAATATTTTGCAGGCAGAAACGTTGCCCTGCTCCCACAACCTTAAGCTAATTCCATCAATTATAATCAGCCTCGTCTATTCCGAACAACAGGGCAGCAGCAAACCAGCTTAGTAAGACTTTCGAATATGTGTGCAACAGCTATCAATTCTGCTAACATTTGGGGGCTGGGAAGAGTGGGAATGAGGGATGCGAGAAGGAGCCATGGAGATGAGTCACTAGGTTTCATCTCACCCAGGTCTTAACCACACCTCAATAGAACCACTTGTCAGAAATCCCACAGTCTGGAGGCCACAGGCCAAGGTCAAGGACACTCCCCGCTGGCCACCAGGGAAGGAAGCTGAATCTTGTGGGGACCAGGGCAGGAAGCTGACCCTTGGAGACACCAGGACCCACCAGGCTGAAGGTCAGGGAGCGGAGCCTCTCATTCTCCTCCTTCAGGCGGCTCAGCTCCTCATCTCCAGGCTCCAGCTCATTCGTCATCTTCAGGGACCGCTCTCGAAATTCCCGCTCACAGGAAGAAGACATCTTCTCTCGCTGCAGCTCTTGCTTCATCAGATACAGCTGCCAGGATGGAGATCAAGGGGGAGAATGTAACTGCTGTTTCTCCACGAGACCAGGAGCCAGCTGTGGTTCTCAACGTTTCTCCTTAAGGATGATGCTGTTCATACTCGAAGAAGTCCCTCTCCGGAGATTTCAAAATCCATTAAAGGATTTTACCTAATGAATAGTTCCAGTCCCTGCGGGACGGGAAAGGCATTTTAGCTTTATTTTATAGATGAGGTGTAGGGGTTAAATCACTGGGCTGGGGTCCCCAGGGACAGAACAAGGAGCCCTGGCCACCAGCTCTTGGATCTGACAGCCAGCACAGCCGGGAATGAATGTCCAGTAAGCCTCCTCCAGCATGGCCCTGCTTCTCTGCCTTTCCATATTCTGCTAAACACGTCAGATGAAGGGAAATTGGATTCATAAAAATCAGTAAGTAAAAAAGAGGAAAGTCAAGTCAAATAGAGCAGAGATGCCTGGGAATACAGGACCTGGTCTATTCAGACACACTTGAACTCTGTGTGCTAGTATGAGCCGCCTGCCACCCAGTGGGCTGCATGTCCAGGGCTATGAGCTCTGTAAATGACCTGGCCAGGTCCTGCTGGCCTCGGTCCTGCTGGGTAGTGGTCCAAGAGAAACTTGCACCTCGAGCTGATGGGCCTGGCCTCTCCCCGTCTCGGGTGTGGTGTCCCTGGGAAGAGGGGAGTTTCCCTGTAAGGCAAACCCAGGAGGTCTGGATGTCAGGGTGGAGTTCAGCACTCACTCCAGGGTTGGGGTCAAGCGGAGAAGGAAGAACCTTTGGGCTTGGACTTTTTACCTCTGACATCTAGTGAGCAAACTTTCCATAAGCAATTACCAAGTTCCTGCTATGGACTAATAACTAGGTTAGGCATATCATATTCTCCAGATTCAAAAAGTAAAATTAAATCATTAAGATCTGGAAGGAGGAGACCTAAAACTGAAAGTAAACCAAACAAATGGGTTTGGGTCAGGGAGCACATCTCCAGCCTGCAGCTCAAACTCTGGGAGCTCCAGATGCCCAGGTCTCCGTGCATGCCCTGACAACCAGGACTGGCTGGAAAACCTTCCCTGGGCTGGGTCACAGGGGGTGACAGCCTCCCCTGGGAGCGCCTTCTAGTCCGACTGCCACCCCTGCCCCCACCTACCGTAGCATCACAGGATTCCCAAGGAACACCTGACTGTTCACAGACTCCCACTCCCATCAAAGTGAACTCAGAAAATCAGGGCCAGCTCAAGCGACAAGCTGCCTTACCAGGACAGCTGAAGACAGGTCTCTCTAAACCTCAGCCAACTACCCCTGGCTCCTGGTACCTGTCAGCCACACCGGGGTTTGAGTATAAGTGGGCGTAGCTGAGTAGAAGCCATGCTAGTCCCTGCTTCATGCAGTGAAGCAGCTCAAGACAGGTCCCCAAATGGGAATTTAAAATGTGGGAGTTTCTTTGCAAATCAGCCCCAATGTAAATAGGGGTTAGTCCTAACAGTAAAGAAAAATTAGCCCAGAGATCCCTAAGGATATTTTGAACTCTATAAAATGCTCTTTTCACCCTACAGCAATTCTAGAGGGAGTCTTAGATTATAAGAGCCCTGAGGCTCTAAGATGCGGGTCCTCCTACTTGACCCTTTCCCATGTCAACATTCTTCTCAAAGCCCAAGGCGCAGATCTTCGCTTGCCTGTGAAGTAGGGAAGAAGGATAAACACACACACACACACACACACACACACACACACACACACACACACACACACACACACACACACACACATACACACACACACACACACACACACACACAGGCATGCACAGTACTCCAGAAAAGGGAGAATGAGTTAGAGGAAGCTTAAAGGAATTGATGACCCCCAAATATGGTGTGTGAGGCAGAAGTTCACCAAGCACAAAAGGGGTGCTCCCTTGCACCCCTCAGCTAAAATCCGGCACCAAAGTGCCATTGTAACTGTCCAGCTATGCCCTTACCACAGATAGGAGGCAGCTGGTCTTACTCACTTTATACCTGAACTTAGAAACCTTCCTTCCTTTTCTTTTGTCCTGGGCAACGTTGCAGAGATAAGAGTACTAAACAGAGCATTCCTTTCACCCAGCATGGCCCATACTGTCTGAAAGTGGTACTTAGCAGCCAGAGAATGTTCAAGTAATTTAACCAAGCAAAATGGGACGACCTGCTTTCTCCTCTCGTACCCAAACCAGGCACCACCTCCACGCCTTATAAGGAGGAAGCCAGCCCCTCTCATTCCCCTGTAGACAGCTCTTGGACCCCATTCTTGGCCTATCCACCCTCCCTGGGTATGATGACCTGCTCTCCTGGGGACAGACTCTGCGTACTTGCCTTCCTTGTCCTTGAGAAGCGATGGCTGACCAGCCACAGTCTTGACTGAGCAGCCACAGACAAGCAGGCTTGACAGGCGCATCTGTCTGGGTCCTGCCCACAGGAGCCGAGCCTCACTCGAGCCTCCACGCATCAGTGAAACGCCAACACATTTTCTCACAGCAGGGAGGACGGGTGTGAAGGGTTTGTTTTGCCTTTGTGAGAACCACAGGAACCTTCCGAGAACTGCCCGTGTATGTGGTCAACCCACAGAAGACGGTGATTGAGAAGATGATGGAAAATCTTGGAGTGGATAGAATCTTCTCTTCTATGTGAACAGTCAGCCCATAGATCCTTCAGAAAAGTCCTAGGAAGTTTAGGATAAATTCTGGACCTCTTCTTTGGTTCTCATGAGCAATTCTGGGAAGTATCTAAATAGTTCCAATAGATCCATCTAAAATCAACATTTGATAATTACTATTTAAATTTAAATGAAAGTCTTGGTTCTTCTATGTTAAGATATATCCAGAATGTGATCACTCTCGCCCTTTGCACTGCTGGGATCTGATCAGCGCCTACGCAGACCTCTGCAATGACCTCCTAGCTGCTTTCTCCATGCCCCCCGAGGCAGGCTCTCAACACAGCAGACAGGGCCTCCCTGCTAAAGGATGAGTCAGGTCATGTCATTTCCTTTGCTCTACAAATCCTCGAGGACTAACCATGCCCCACAGGTGAGACTCTGATTTCCTGGTACTTGCTGACCCTATTTGCATTTACCTGCTCCACATATGGGGCCTCCTTGCTAGCCTTTGACTGCTCCAGGCACATGCCAGTCCCAGGGCCTTTGTACTTGCCTCTGCCTGCAATGCTCTTTCCTTCACCTCCTTCAGGACTCCACTCAAGGGCCACCTTCCTAGAGAGGCCTTTCCAGCCATTCTATTTAAAATTGTAGGACTGGGCTTCCCTGGTTGTGCAGTGGTTAAGAATCCACCTGCCAATGCAGGGGGCACGGGTTCGAGGCCTGGTCCGGGAAGATCCCACATGCCGCGGAGCAACTAATTCCGTGCGCCACAACTACTGAGCCTGCGCTCTAGAGCCTATGAGCCACAACTACTGAAGCCTGCGCGCCTAGAGAAGGTGGTCCACAACGAAAGAAGCCACCGCAATGAAAAGCCCTCGCACTGCAACGAAGAGTAGCCCCCGCTCACTGCAACTAGAGAGAGCCCATGCACAGCAATGAAGACCCAATGCAGCCAAAATAAAATAAAATAAATAAATAAATAAAAGGTCTCATTAAAAAAAAGTAAAATGGTAGACTTCCCACACGGCTCTCCATCCCCCTTTCCCTATTTCATTTTTCTCTATTGGACACACTGTTCCCCGACATATTATATATTCTAATTATTTATCTGTCTCTTGCCTGCCTCCTCATGACAAGCCTGAAACTTCCAGAGGACAAGGATTCTTGCCTTTCTTGTTTTCTTCTGTGTCCCCACCCTGAGAAGAGTGATGCTCCATGCATACTAGTTGGGTGAATCAATAAGCATTGGTTGGGTGCCTGGTTCCCACTGATGTATATACTACTCAAGAAAGAAGGGACAATCATAGTTCCATGGCCTATATGAGTAGCAAGGACCTTAAGGATTCTCCTCCTGACAAAGGCAGTTTCCCAAGGTCACACAGCTAATTGATGAAGGAGCAGCAACCAGAACCCAAGTCTCTTCCTCCTGGTTAGTGAGAGGGATGGGGCTGCGGCCGCTCGGGGCAGAGTAGGTAAGAACACAGGTCCGAACTCAGATAAGAAAACAAGTTCTTGGACCAGAGCCCCAGCCCTGCTGCACATCAGCTACCCTCTGGGGCAGGTTATTTAAACCCTCAAGCCTCAGCTTTCTTACTTCTCCAGTGGGGCTAATAGTGGCACCTGCTTCATGGTGGGAAAGCACTTCTCTCTGTGCCTGGTGCATAGAAAGTTCTAGATAGTTATAAAAAACTCAAAATGCTGTCCTTCCAGGTAAAAGAGGGGGCCAGAGCCTCACTAAGCCTCTGTTAAGAACAGAAATTCCTAGCGTTATAGGACCGGAGTTGAGAAAGCCCCAGCCCCCCAAGGTCCATGAGCTTTCTGAGGGCAAAAACCGTTTCTTAGTCACCACTGGGTCTTCAGGAGCACCCCGACTGACAGTTATTCTGTATGACACGGGACTATAGCTGTGTACACAATTCTAGGATCAATCAAGCAGCATTTTGGTAACCTGGCTCAGGGGGAAGAGTATGTCCTGGAGAAACTCCCAAGCCCCAGGGGGCACCAGGATAGCACCACCTGGTGAGCACAGCCCCCGGCAGCAATCAATAAAGGATCCAGGAGTGAACGATAGACGGTCATTGTGAACGCCCTGGGCACTCTGTGGAGGGCCTCTGGGTGCTACTTTATCCATAAAATGTAGGGAGTTGGTGGGGGTTCTGGGTTTGCCTTGGAATCAAGATGCTAACACCACTTGCGAATGCAGGTGCTACAGGGAAGGCCCTGTAGGAATAAAGTTCAGACTCGCAGCAGAGAGCACCCGGGGACAGGGTTCCAGGCTGAAGTGTGGCTCACTGGCCTCTGCATGAGAGCACGGACCCCCACACACACTCACCCTGGCCCGCACCAAAGCGGGGAGTGGGCCAGGGGAATTCGGGAAGCAGCAATTTCCACAGGAACAGGTGAGACCGGTCATTCCCTGCTGCTTCTCACATTTGAACATGCAACTGCCTACCTGACAACTCCCCTTGGATACCTAGGCATCTCAAATTTAACCCAGGGAAATCAGATCCTTTTTTTCCTTTTTTTTAAGAGACAGGGTCTTGCTAAGTTGCTCAGGCTGGAGTGCAATGGTTATTCACAGGCGCAGTCCCACTACTCATCAGCATGGGAGTTTTGACCTGCTCCGTTTCTGACCTGGGCCAGTTCACCCCTCCTTAGACAACCTGGTGGTCCCTCACTCCCGGGAGGTCACCATATTGATGCTGAACTTAGTGCGGACACTTGGTTGGCATAGCGTGCTGCAGCCCAGAAATCCTGGGCTCAAGCACAGATCTACCATAAAAAAGGTTTGTTAATTGAGGTGAAATTCACATAACATAAAATTAACCATTTTAAAGTGAACAATTCAGTGGCATTTAGTACATTCACAATGCTGTGCAACCATCTCCTCTATCTAGTTCCAAAATATTTTTGTCACTCCAAAAAGAAAACCTGTGCCCATCAAGCAGCCCCTCCCCCCATTCCCTGGTAACCACTAAGCTGCTTTCTGTCTCTATGGACTTGGCTAATTTGGACATTTCACATCAATGGAATCATACATATGTGACCTTGGAGGTCTGGCTCCTTTCGTGTAGCATAATGGCTGAATAATGTCCCATTGTGTGGGTGGAGCACGTTGTGTTTATCCATTCATCTGTCAGTGGACACTGGGTTGTTCCTACCTTTTGGCTGTTGTGAGTCCTATGGCTATGAACACATGGGCACATGTGTTTGTTGGATCTGTTGGTTTTGCCCTCAAACCAGCACAACACTGCTGCCCATGGCTTCCCCATCTCATGATGGTACCACCCAGATGCTCACACCTGAAACCCAGGAGCCAATTTTCATCCTTTAAACCCTAACAGCTCCCTCTATCCCATGTGTCAGCCCTGTCCAGAATGTCTCCTGAGCCTTCCTCTCACCATCTCTACTGCATCAGCTCCAGCAGCCACCACCACCTCTCCAACGGGGCTCCCAGCTCCTCTCTGGCCCCTTTACGCCAACCTTTCAACCTCTTGCTGCAGCCAGGTCATCTTTCTACACTTGATCTTAGCCAAAAGGGTGAAAAGTGAAAAGCAGGTCATCTTCCCAAACTGTTTATCAGAATGAATCCTCTCCCCACAAAGAAAGACAACCCTGAAGTGGCTCCTATGGCAACCATGATGCGTTTAAACTCTATTTCATAGTCTATAAGACCTTTTATGATCTGGCCCTGTTCACCCCTTCTCCCACTCCCCCTCTTGCCGACATTCTCGATGCTGCAACCATGCTGGCTTTCTGTCCCTTGATTGTGTCAATCCCCAGTCCACCTGGGGGTCTCCACACTCCCTGTGCCTTCTTGCTGGAACCTGGGATGTTACCACAGCCACCTCTTCTCACAATTCACGTGGAACCTTCCTCCAGTCACCTGGTAAATCTGCAACCCATTAAGTCTGCCACTTTGCCTCATTTTATCTGAATCACAGAAATTACAAAGCCTACAGTTATTTATTGCCCTCCTCTGGAACACAAGCTCCATGAGGACAGCACTGTCTGTCCTGTTTGCCACCCAATACAGCCCCTGGAACAGCGCCTGCACCAGGAAGATGCTCCAGGCACATGGCCAAAATGTCAGATGCCAGCAGTGTGGAGTCCCGGGTCCAGCTGGGTGGGATCTGGTGATGTTTAGTAAAGTGCCCTGCCTGCTGGGTGGGTTAGAGGTGGCTGTGCCTACAAAGGAACAGTGTTTGTCATTTAATACCAGGTGATAGGTGAGGTTTCTGGCAGGAAGTCGCTCTTTGGGTACAGCCCCTAGGATCCGGGACATCAACTCCGGTGGTGATGATTTATGGAAACCCAGCCCAGCCCAGCAGCACTACACCGAATCTTCCACCCATCCCAGACAAGATGAGCTGACTTGATTGTGTACACCCTGAGTCCAATGAAGGTTCAGGGAAGAGGCAGGGCAGCTCCTCAGGTAGCGCCCGCTGAGCTGCTCCTGTCTTGCCCACCCCTCCGGCATGAGCTGGGAGAGTTCCTGGGCTCTTCCTCCCCTCTTGCGGTGGACATCCAGGCACACCACGCTGTACTAGGGCAGCGCTGGGGAACAAAACAGACATGGGCCTGCCCTCCTCGAGATTAGTCTAATCAGGAGAGATAACCTCCCTCCCACAGATTTGGAAAGCATGGGAAGTGAGGTGCAGGAGACAGAGGGCTGTGCCCAGACATAACAGGCAGGTCCACCTGGGTGACCCAGAGCCCTGGGACAAAGGATGCAGGCATGGTAAGCCATATAAACACACTTTTTTTGGGGACTCAGAGTGGGGCAGCTTCTACCCCTTGCTGCGCTGGAAGTTACTTTTAACTTAACAGGCTGGGCGTTAGTTTTCCCAGCAGTAAAATTATTAAGACAAGATATATGCCTGCACTCCTTAGTTGAAATTGCAATGGAGGTTTCTGATAAAAATTGAAACATTAATCTGGACATTTAAGCAGTGGAATTATGTACTGACAACTGATGTGGGCTGTCAATCTTGCTTTGTAAGTACAGTTGACTTTTTTTTTTTCTGATCAGAAGTTTCTAGGAGATAGCTTTTTTTTTCACATCTTTATTGGAGTATAAATGCTTTACAGTGTTTTGTTAGTTTCTGCTGTACAACAAAGTGAATCAGCTATATGTATACATATATCCCCATATCCCCTCCCTCTTGAGCCTCCCTCCCTATCTCATCCCTCTAGATCGTCACACAGCATCGAGTTGATCTCCTTGTGCTATGCAGCAGCTTCCCACTAGCCATCCATTTTACATTTGGTAGTGTATATATGTCAGTGCTACTCTCTCACTTCATCCCAGCTTCCCCTTGCCCCCCCGCCACCGTGCCCTCAAATCCGTTCTCTACGTCTGCATCTTTATTCCTGCCCTAAAAAGGAATGAAATTGAGTTATTTGTGGTGAGGTGGTTGGACCTAGAATCTGTCATACAGAGTGAAGTAAGCCAGAAAGAGAAAAACAAATACCAATGTATATATATGGAATTTCAAAAAGTGGTACTGATGAACTTAGTCACAGTCGACACTTGAACAACAGGAGTTTGAACAGTGCAGGTAACATCTACAGTGTTTTATATCATGTGAGGCAATATTGATGTAGGTACTGAGAGACGGATGATTCATCTTGTAAACATGTAACTGAAAGCGGGGTCCGGCGGCTCGCCACCCAATGGCGAATAAAGAGGCAAGGTTGGTGGAAAGGAAAGTTTGCTTTATTGCTGAGAATGGCAGGTGGGGGGAGGCGGACACCTGTCCAAAGGCCAACTCCTCCCGCCTGACAATCAGGGGGCAAGAGTTTTTATAGGCAGAGGGAGGGGGCTACATGTAGAAGCAGCACAGTCAGCTGACAATCATCTTGAAATTGGTCCTTGGTGGTCTGACCAGCATCATCTTGATAGTTTTAAGTACAGTTAATCTTCAGTTCCATGGTCTGTTTGTTCCCACTTCCTTGAGGCCAATTCTCAGGATTGTGGCAGCTACAGTCTGGTCATCATGTAGTTAACTTCTTCCACCTGGTGGGGGCTTCAGCATCTATAAGACAGCTCACAGGACACGGCTCAGAATATTATCTACAGCCCTTGTGGAGGAACTAAAGGTCCTTGACTTTGCTTAATGACTAAACTATCATTATTTAGTCTTGGACGATTTTCTTTTGTTTCTGCATCTTCCCACTTTGATTTAACTTATTCTTTGGCTAAAGTTTTACCACAGACAAAAGGCAGGTGGAGGACAGAGGGGAAGGACCATTGTGTCCTGCTCTGTTTCAAACAGACAATGTAAACTTGGGGTATCGATTATTACAGTACAGTACTGTAAATGTATTTTCTCTTCCTTATGATTTTCTTAACATTTTCTTTTCTCTAGCTTACTTTATTGTAAGAATACAGTGTATAATACATATAAATACAACATGTGTTAATCGACTATAGGTTATGGGTAAGGCTTCCGGTCAACAGTAGGCTATTAGTAGTTAAGTTTGGGGGCAGTCAAAGGTTATACTTGGATTTTCGAATATGCAGGGAGTTGGCGCCCCCAACCCCCATGTTGCTCAAGGGTCAACTGTGGAGGCTTAGGTCCAGCATAACATAGCTACGCAGAGCAAGTATTTCAACAAATAGGGAGAAGAGCCAGGCATGTTCCAACACACGACTGCCTAGGTTATTCTCACCTGCCGTTGATAAAGCAAAGCACGTTTCAGGGAATTCCCTGGTGGTCCAGTGGTTAGGACTCAGCGCGTCCACTCACTTCGGGGGGTGGGGGGGCCTGGCTTCGATACCTGGTCAGGGAACTAAGATCCTGCATGCTGCCTGGCAAGGCCACAAAAAAGGAAAAAAAAAAAAAAGCAAAGTGCATTTCGGATCTCGGATCTTAGTGACACTGAGACCTTTGTTGAGCATCGTACAGGCCTTATGAAAATTGGCACCGTGTTTGAGAAAAAAAGAGAAAAACCTCTTCTCCTGAGAGGAGCTCTTATCCTGGTTGCAATTACCCAGAGCCCTCTTTCCTGAGTAATAAAAACATGGCTCTCTATGACCTATTGTGCCCACTGCCAGCTCCTAGTTCCTGGAAGAGTGCAGGTACACTCCTTATCATCCCAAAGAGGCCTCCCGGTGGACCTGCCCCTTCTGTCGTTATCTTGGGGGAGGGGTCAACCCCTTTGATTAGAGGACCCTCAAGGAGGACTAAGGCCAAGTCGGCTTGGTTGCCACTGCTTCACTTGAGACCTTTGTTCCCTGACACAGCACGCCCACGCCCACCCCTGACTCTCGTCATCTTCACGGACTGTGGTCTAAAAAGTTATTGGCGCCAAACAAAAGGAAGAGGGCTTTAAGATGTGAATTCAGACATTGAGCGAAAGGGACATTGCCAGGAAAATGGCATAAAATATAAATATGTGAAGGCAAGAGACAAGTCCAGGGGGATCATGAATAAGATCAAAAATCTCTCGATAAGTACAAAAGAGGCAATCATCCTCTTCAAACTTAGTAGAAGAGTGCAATAATTTCATCCCCTCCCCACTGATATCAGATTCATAAAGTCAGCGATCTTCAGTTTACTCTTTCCCCATACCCTTGGCAAGGTTATTTCACATGCTGTTAAGGACCTAGAGCAGCACCATCTAATAGGAATACCACATATAATTAAAATGCTTCTAGTAGTCATATTTTAAAAAGTAAAAAGAAATGGGTGAAATTAAATGACATATTTTAACTCAGTGTATCAAAAATATGGACATTTCAACACATTATCAGTATAAAAATTATTAATGAGGTCTTTCACATTCTTTTCTTATACTAAGGCTGAAACCTGTGTGTGTTTTACGACACTGCCCTAGGGCACAGCTTGCAAAACGGAGTGTGGGCAACTTCAGAGAGGGTAGTGTATAACTCAACTCTCTGTGGAGTGAGAAGACATAAGAACTTATATTTGCATTTTATTTACTTTAAAGTCTAAGAAAGAAATTCAGATTTATAAATATTTGACTGATACTGGCATCCTTATCAGGCATGTTTATCAGGTCAATTATCTTGTAAGGTCTGGACATATTCCAAAGTCAGGGCAAGAGCTTCAGGGCAAGTAAGACCCCCCCCATTTCCTTGTTCGCTGTCAACATACTGCAAACCTCTGCATTCTAAGTGCGCCTGGTTTAGTGGATAAAATGATTACCGCTAAAAGTTTTCACTAAATTAACCTTCACAACAGGACAGCGTTCAAGCAGTCCTGGAAAGAGGCTGTTAAAGAGATGAACGATGTGCCCAGTGATGCGAGGCAAGCAAACAATGAGAAAGGACAGAGCTTGAGCTTGGGCAAGTATAAGTTTCACAAAGTTAAAAACGCTCTTTTCACACAACACAGATGAACGCGCGTCAGGTGGTGACGGTGGTTCGGGAGCCGGATTTTTAGAGGCACTTAAAGAAGTTTAGGGTAACATGGCATAACTGGAAATAGTCTACAGGGCAACCGAAAGCCGTCACCTCCAGGGTCATCTTTTCTGCAGGGCGGGATTTATCAGCACCTCCGCCAGACACGCGGAATCCAGGGCCTTAATGAACAGACGCACAGTCCAGCAAGGCGCGGCCCAAGGTCACGCGGCCAGCTCTGGGGGTCCTGGTGCCGGGGGCCGTCGCAGGACCCTTACTCTCCCAACACACTCGACCCCGGGTAGGGGCTTTTCCCTTAGGGGGTTAAAAACCGGCCTGGGGGTGTTAAAGTGAGAGCTGACAAGCAGGCAGTTAAAGATTCCAGACTTTCCAAAAGCAGACAATGTGCAGTGAGGTTTTCCATCGGGCGGCAATGATAACGAGTAGTAATGCGTTTGCCGGCGTCCCCGGCCGGCGACAACGTCGGAACATGCGTACACACGAAGGAATGGATACCGGTGGGGACGCGCGCCCAGGTTCCCACTCGAAGCAGGGCCGCCTGGAGACCCCGCCCTGAGCAGGGGCGCCGTGGCGCGGTCCGCAGCCCGTCTGCAGGGGCGCGAGGTCTACCATCCCGCGCGGAGGATCCAGTTATTGGAAAGGGCTACATCAGCCGAAGAGCCAGGCCGGGAGTACCACACCCAGTACGAACCGCTGGGCCCTGCCGCCTCCGCACCGTTTGTAGGGGTGGGCGGAGCACGGTTCCGCGAGATCCCGCGGGAGCCCCTCCCGCGCAAGAGCCGCAGCACCGCCCCTTTCCCTGCAGCAGGCGCCCTTTCCCTTTCACGTGACCAGGAGCTCCCCGCCCCTTCCGAGGCTTGGCCCTGACGCACGCTCGTACGCACGCACGCACGCTCGTGCTATGACGTCAGTTCCTGGCAGCGGTGGCGCGGGGCCCTGCTTCCGCTTTCCTCTGAGACGCGAGCTTGGCTCTTAGCCTGCTCGGAATCATGGCAGCTACAGCTACAATGGCGACGTCGGGCTCGGCGCGGAAGCGGCTGCTCAAAGAGGAAGACATGACCAAAGTGGAATTCGAGACCAGTGAGGAGGTGGACGTGACCCCCACGTTCGACACCATGGGCCTGCGGGAGGACCTGCTGCGCGGTATCTACGCCTACGGTCGGTGAGCTCGGGCCGCGGGCTAGGGCGCCCGCGGGGAGGCGGGGGGCCCAGCCGGGGGTGGTTCCCGAGACTGGGAGTGCGGCCGCCGCGGGGTTGGGGGTCGGGGCTGAGGCCGAGCCCGGGGGCCCTGACGGGCGACCCCTGCCCCCAGCACGTGTCCCCACCCCCGTCTGTGTCGGCCGGTTCGGGTGCTGTTTTCCCGGCGGGGCGCCATGCTGGGTCACGCGAGGGCTGCAGCGTCCCGCGAGGTCTGCAGGGTCCTCCTTGCACCCCGGAGTCACTCATTCAGCAGATGATTGTCTTGCACCTGCCAGGTGCTAGGAACGTGCGCGGCTCTAGGCACTGGCGGCTTAGCAGTGAACCAGGCAGGCCTTAGGGAGCTTGTTATGTTTGGGAGAAGGATTATATAGTCAGTGGTAATGGCTACGAAGAAAATAAAGCGGGATAATTTTATAAGCGTGATTGGCGAGAGGAGAGAGTTAAAATAGAGCACATAGGTAAGGGGGCTCCCAGGAGGGGCTGGCATTTGAGCTGAGATCTGGGCTAAGGAACCCGTTATGAGAAGATTATGGTAGAACTGGGCAGCTGGTGCCAGGACCCTGCAGCTGGGAGCCTTATGCATTCCAGGAACAGAAAGAATCTCCCTGTCCTGGGAGCCTAGGGGCGAGTTTTTTTTTTGGGGGGGGGCGCAGATCTTGAAAACATGGTGCGAGGTGATAGAGTTTGAATTTTATTTCTAAGTGCAGTGGGAGGCCATTGGAGGGTTTTAAGCAGGGAAGTGATGGGATCAGATTTACAGTCACAGGTGGTCCTGGGTGTCTGGATATGGGGGGAGGTGAGGCAGGAGAGGAAGCAGGGAGATGTTAGGAGGCTTTTGTTCCAGTCCAGGGGAGTGATGATGGTATTGTGGTGGAGATGGAGTACTAACAGAGTTTGCTGATGGGTTGAATGTGAGCAGGAGATGAAAGTCCTGGATGTTTGAGTAACTGGGCAGGTGATGATGCCCTCTCCTCAGGCGGGGAGCACTCGAGGGAGCTCTTCTTGAATGAGGAGAGCTTGAGGGACCTGTAAACCATCCAGTAGGAGATGTCAAGGAGGCAGTTGGGAAGAGTTCGGGTTGGGGATGTAGATGGGCGTGATCAGCATCTATGCTTAATGCCTGGGACTGGGGCCGACATCTTTTTTATCCAACAGTTCATGATGTCATGACAGTCTAGCACAGAGAAGGTACGGAGGGAATGGGAGGTGAAGAACCATTGCAGCTGGCCCTCGTAGTGTGGCCGACAGCCCTGCCTGCCTCTTGGCACCCAGGACGTCCCTGCCCTAAAACACTGTTTTTAGTTTCCCATCTACTTGCTGGGTCATCCTGAGGGTTTAAATCATCTGTTATATTTGCTTTTGTGTTAGATGGGAAATTGTACTACATTTTAAAAGGCTACCAAAATTAATTAAAGTACATTATTTGTACGTAAAGTTTTGTTTGTTTACTTGGACAGTAGGGGGGTGGTGTTGTAGTTCATGTAGCTGCATCAAGGCAGGAGGAGTAGATGAAATGGGGTTGTAGGTGATAACAAACAACCTGCAGACTTACTGCTGGTGGGGAGTGGTGACTACAGCACTGATGGGTTTATATTCCTTTTTTTAACTTAAAAAGTAATACAAAAAAAACCCCATTAGTGCAAGTTATTGTAATATAGTCAAACAATACACAAGTAATTGGAGTAAAATATGAGCCTCCCTCACCCCATTCTCCAGGAGTAACCACCAACATTTTTTAACCTAACTGGGGTGTCTCTATTTTGCAACAGTGTTCCTTAGAGATTGTGTCTGTGTAAGATGGTATGTTAGTATAAAAATCCACTTCAGCCTACTTCATTCAGCAGCTGTTTCTTGAGAGCTTAGTACGTTGGACATTGGGTTAAGGAGGGGGTGGGGGATTTTAAAAAGGTAACATCCTCGGCACAAGGAGCTCCAGTGTATGGTTGCAAGTATGCTGTCCTAGTGGTTAGAGCTCATTTCTTCTGTTTTAATTTACAGGTTTTGAAAAACCATCAGCAATCCAGCAGCGAGCTATTAAGCAGATAATTAAAGGGAGAGATGTCATTGCACAGTAAGTCTGCTCATGCAGAGGGGGAGTCAGGTGCTGGTTAGCACAGCAGTGTGTAGTTCAGTGCTTCTTCATTCAGATGCCGTTACCAGCTCTTGCCTTGACTTCAGCTATGGGCTGTTTGTTTTTAGTTTTGCATCCTCCACTCTAGAAAGCTTTCTTTTTTTTTTTTAAGCCAGATTTACTTAACCTATCATTTGGCATATGGAATTGTATATAATACTCTTTTAATAACATTATTCCCTATTTGCCTAATTTTTAAAGACTCATTGACAAAAAAAAAAGTCTGAAGTCGTAGAAAAGAATTATATAAAGAGGAATCTTTTTTTTTGCCACCTCTAACAGCAATTCTATAGATTCTGCAGCTCTGTCACCCCCTGCTGCAAAGGCCACATTTACTGTCCTTATCACCCGTGATTTAAAAGTTGTGACATTATGCCTGAGTCCCACCACCTTGCAGTTAAGATATTGGTCAGGGGGTGTGGGGGAATCGACTTGGAAAAAGCTGCCCAGTGCTTCTGCAGCTCATCTCCTCAGAGCACTGCTGGGGCAGGGGTTACATGAATGGGAGCAGTGGCATGTAGCCCATCACTCTAAATCCCATTTATCTGTGTTTTCTTTACTAGATCTCAGTCTGGTACAGGCAAAACAGCCACCTTCAGTATTTCTGTCCTCCAGTGTTTGGATATTCAGGTAATCTTAAACTTCTCTTTAATCCTAGGAAATACTTCCTTTACCTTCTGTAACTACAGTGTTCAAGAGGTACAGTTCTGGGCTTCCCTGGTGGCGCAGTGGTTGAGAGTCCGCCTGCCGATGCAGGGGACACGGGTTTGTGCCCCGGTCTGGGAAGATCCCACATGCCGCGGAGCGGCTGGGCCTGTGAGCCACGGTCGCTGAGCCTGCGCGTCCGGAGCCTGTGCTCCGCAACGGGAGAGGCCACAACAGTGAGACGCCCGTGTACCGCAAAAAAAAAAAAAAAAAAAAAAAAAGAAGTACAGTTCTTAAATATCTCTAGTTGTACTGATTAAGCACATTTTTTAAAGAGAATCTTAAGTGCACACTAATATCTGAGCTAATATCCTGTCATAAATTCCTTTTTATTTAAACTGAGAGTCTTTTAAAAATTTTTATTGAAATTTTGTTGATTTACAATGCTGTGTTAGTTTCGGGTGTATAGCAAAGTGATTCAGATCTATATAGTTCCCTGTGCTATACAGTAGGTCCTTTTTGGTTATCTCTTTTTTTACATAGTAGTGTGTATATTTTAATCGCAGACTCCTAATTTATCCCTCCCTCCACCCTTTCCCCTTTGGTAACCATAAGTTTGTTTTCTATGTCTGTAAACTGGGAGATTTTTTTAACTAGTGGAAATTCTTGTCTGTAAACAAGAATCCTGACCAGTATACCCATTATCACTGGATACGCAATTTAAGTAACATTCAGGTTCGCTTACCTGAAATCAGATGTGTGGTTAACTTGAGATAATATTCAAAATAGATCTGAGTCTGAATTAGTGCAATCTACCGTGAAGATACTGAGATTCTCTATTTTCCGACAAATTATTTTACCAGGTTCGTGAAACCCAAGCTTTGATCTTGGCTCCAACGAGAGAGTTAGCTGTACAGATCCAGAAGGTAAGACAGTTAAAGATGGCACTGTCATATTTGCAAGTACAGTTCACCCTAAACAACATGGGTTAGAACTGCATGGATCCATTTATATGCAGGTTTTAAAAAATGAATATGTACTACAACACTATATGATGCGAAGTTGGTTGGATCCAAGGTTAGGGAGGGCTGATTGTAAAGTCTGTGTGGATATCTGACTAAGCTGGAGTTGAGCAGTCAGTAGGTGGGCCGGCATACCTAACCTCCCTCCCTAATCCCACGCTGTTCAAGCCAACTGATTGACTTAATCTAATCCGGTTTTTCTGTTCTGTCAGGTTTTTTTCCCCTGATTCCTAACATTTTGTGATAAATCACATATGAGTTGCTGGTTTGTGTGAAGTCATTGTTAGTGTAGCTTGTGTGATTCCAATAGTTTTTTACAATCTTAGAATTGTAATTTTCTTCCAAAAAAATTAAAAATAATTGTAAGTATTTTGTTTTTATAGTATAAACATTTTGGAAGTGTATCTATTAAGATGTTAATAGCATCTGTGGGTGGATAGGATTATGAATTTTATATATTTTCTTATTTTTCTGTAAATACATACTGCTTTTGTAATGAGAAAACAGTAAAACTGACTTCATTCTGGCACAGAAAAGAGTGGAAGGAGGAGACTTGGGCTCTCTGTAGTTTTATGATAGAAATAAT
This sequence comes from Grampus griseus, assembly GCF_964374135.1. Classification (NCBI taxonomy): domain Eukaryota; kingdom Metazoa; phylum Chordata; class Mammalia; order Artiodactyla; family Delphinidae; genus Grampus; species Grampus griseus. The sequence goes on along the minus strand of NC_139014.1, from coordinate 10,642,073 downwards.
GGCATAAACAATACCCGGTGGTCATCTTAAACTAGAATAGAAACAATCTTCATTTTGGGGGAACTCAGATGTTTCGGACTTCATAGCAGTCTTGGGGCAGACTTTGAACGTGAATCTGTGTTTTAATTCAGGGCCTGCTTGCTTTGGGTGACTACATGAACGTCCAGTGCCATGCCTGCATTGGGGGCACCAACGTGGGGGAGGACATCAGGAAACTGGATTATGGACAGCATGTTGTCGCTGGCACACCTGGGCGTGTCTTTGGTAATTGCTTTTGTCTATAAAAAGTGCTTAAACAATAGAGGACCATTTTCAATTTGATATGCTACATAGTGGATTTTTGCATTTGAGTAACTTGTAAGAAGTGGAGGGAAGGTCCCTGAAATGCTGTGGAAACTGGTTGAAATGGCTGGCTCTTATAGCCTGAGGTCTACTTATTTCAAAATCTGATTTTATAGATATGATTCGTCGCAGAAGTTTGAGGACACGTGCTATCAAGATGTTGGTTTTGGATGAGGCTGATGAAATGTTGAATAAAGGTATGAGTAACAAAAGAATTCATTTTCTATTGATGTAAAATTCTTAAATTTTCACCGTGTAAAATGGAAATGTGGAACTAATGAACTCAGTATAAGTAGTATGTTCTTTGTGGAAAACAGTTATGCCCTGGGTGCACTTAGGAACATAAAACTGATTTTTTTATGGTAGTGGTTTGTAAGACTGATGACAACCAGAACAACAGCATTTCAGCCAAACTGATGGGGTACTGCTCGTTGTGTGGTGGGTGAGCACAGATGGCTGCGGCGTGGAGCTGGGATGTGGTGCAGAGATGCCTGGTGGTGGGGAAGGGGTGAACAGATAGCTGAATAAATCTTGTTACATGGCAGTAGGGTATTTTGTGGTTTGGATGTTCCATAATTTATTTCACTAGTTGTATTTTATTGGTTGTCCAGGTTGTTTTTACTCTTTTATCGGTTATTTTTCAAGGTAAATTTCTAGAATTGGGGTGTATTTCATGTATTTCTCCCAAAATGTATGAGGACAAATATGTGAGGACCCGTAAGTCATAGCAGTTTTGCTCTTCGCACAGCAACTGGGAAATGCATAACGACAGCTGTCACCTTGGTTGAGTAACAGCTGCGGGCAGTACCTCACAGTGTCTTCAAGCCTCCCCTCCCTGCACACCCCCCTCCAGTCTTACTTCCATACCAGGGGGTCGGGTGGGTCGTCCCCTTAGACATTGGGGTCACCTGGCGTGAAGGGAATATTTTGCTTCTCAGGAGTCACCAGTAACTCATGGGGTTCTTCTCAAGCGTTTTCCTGTTCCCTGGTTCTTGAGCAGTTCTCTCAGGAGCCTAGAGGCTGATGCCACCCCTTGGAGCAGCCCTCCACCCACCTCTGTCTTGGGCCCCTTACCTGGAGGCCCTGCTCTTCAGCTAAGTTAAAGGTACAGTTACTACAAAGTGAGGTCTCCAGAACCAGTGGCATCTATGTCAGCTGGGAACGTGTCGGAAATGTAGCTTCTGGCCCCCTGATCTCTACAGTCAGAACCTCGCAGCCACCTGTCCGCTTCTCACATGTCAGCCTCCTAACCCGTCCTGCAGAGGTGGTGGTGTGGTGACCCGAGGGCCAGGTCCTGCTTGCCATTGGGTTTTATTCAGCCTGCACCATATGAAATAATGTAAACTAGCTGCATTATTTAATTGGGAGGTTTTTAAATTAAGGTATAATTGACATGTAACATTTTCAGGTGTACAGCATGGGTCAGTATCTGTGGGAGATTTTTTTTTTTTTTTTTTTTTTTGCGGTACGTGGGCTTCTCACTGTTGTGGCCTCTCCCGTTGCGGAGCACAGGCTCCGGACGTGCAGGCTCAGCGGCTTTTTATTTAAGTGGAGATTTTTTTGGTGAAAATCTAGATCTCGGGCATCCCTGGTGGCACGGTGGTTGAGAGTCCGCCTGCCGATGCAGGGGACACGGGTTCGTGCCCCGGTCCGGGAAGATCCCACATGGCGCGGAGCGGCTGGGACCTGCGAGCCATGGCCGCTGAGCCTGCGCGTCTGGAGCCTGTGCTCCGCAACGGGAGAGGCCACAACAGTGAGAGGCCCGCGTACCGCAAAAAAAAGAAAAGAAGAAAATCTAGATCTCTGGATTTATTTAAAATGTGTTAGATCTGGCCACAGTGGATGCATACCCTCACAGAGCAGCAGCAGCTGGAACTGAGATGTGAAACTACCTGCAAGGGTCTGAGGTTGTGGGCTCAGGGCTCAGGTTTCTGTTGCTTTTACCTGTTGGCATCCAGGACTCTTGGGTGGGGCTCTGATCCCTAGAGCACACCAGGGAGAGGAGAGGGGATGTGAGAATTTGGTCCAGCTCTGGAAGAAGCTTCCGTGTGAAATCTTGCACCTTTACAGTCACAGTGCTGCATCCAGTTAAATGTGAACAGTTGATGTGCAACTTCTGTTTCAAAGCGTGCAGCCTTAAAAATTCCCCGTGTGTCTCATTCCTCATCCCAGGTTTCAAAGAACAGATCTACGATGTGTACAGGTACTTGCCCCCGGCCACTCAGGTGGTGCTTATCAGTGCCACACTGCCCCATGAGATCCTGGAGATGACCAACAAGTTCATGACTGACCCTATCCGCATTTTGGTGAAACGGTGAGGATGCCCTACTTCTCAGGTGGGACTAAAACATAGCATAGTTGTATTTGGGTTTTAAAACATGAAATTTCTTTTTAATTTTCTCTTTTGAAAAGCCAGCTTTTATATAGTCTCCTTTGATCCAGTAATTCCAAATTTAAAAATTTGCTGATAGTATTTACTTATTGATGGAATTATTTACGATTGGCAGTAAAATGTGTATTCTATTGAACAGCCGAACACTTTGTTTAGAACCATACAAGGTGTGGTTAAAGGTTCATACTGATCCAGGGCTTGGGCCCATGTGGTGGAAGTGGCGACTCCTAGGAGGATGTGGCTGGCGGGAGGGGCGGGGGTTTAATGCCCAGGCTCCTGGGCCGCTGGGGGTTGGGCCCGTGCCTGGAACAGTCCCTGGCCTGCGCACGTCCTCAAGTTTTGGTTGGAAGGATGAGTTGACAGGATTGTTTGTCCTCCAGTGATGAACTGACTCTGGAAGGCATCAAGCAGTTTTTTGTGGCTGTGGAGAGAGAAGAGTGGAAGTTCGACACGCTGTGTGACCTCTATGACACGCTGACCATCACTCAGGCTGTTATCTTCTGTAACACCAAGAGGAAGGTGCGCGGCCATTCTGGCTCTTTAATGTCCTTGTGGCGAAAACCAAAGATCGGTTTTCATAGAACTTAGGTCAGGTATTTTCTGTTGAGGACCAGAATTACGTGCTTTAGGCTCTGGGTACGTGGTCTCCTCGGGCAGCCACTGGGCTCTGCCCTTTAGCTCAAAGTCACCGTGGACGATGAGCGGACAAGCGGGTGTATCCAGGGAACGTGTGCAGGGTGTTGATCTGGTCCCTTGACTGAAGGCTCCGGGTCATTGGTTCAGGTGGGGCCTGGACACACGTTCTTTGAGCTCCCAGGTGATGCTGATGTGCCGGCAGAGCTGAGAACCCTGGCAGCTCTCCTTGGAATAGGAACAAGATTTGGACCACATTCCAAAAAAGATTTGAACTTAAATTTCAAATGAGAACCGTGACATATTGTCTTTTAAGAGAATTTTTGCCCCGATATTTGCTGGGCAGAATTAAGTTTTCTACACAGCCAGTGAGGATTAGCGTGAGTTTTGTTTATTTATTTATTTATATATATATATATATATATATATATATATATATTTTTTTTTAATTTGGCCGTGCTGGGTCTTCGTTGCTGCGCATGGACTTTCTCTAGTTGTGGCGAGCGGGGACTACTCTTCGTTGTGGTGTGCAGGCTTCTCATTGTGATGGCTTCTCTTGTTGCAGAGCAAGGGCTCTAAGCACGCGGACTTCAGTAGTTGCAGCACACAGGCTCAGGAGTTGTGGCTCGCAGGCTCTAGAGCGCAGGCTCAGTAGTTGTGGTGCACGGTCTTAGTTGCTCCATGACATGTGGGATCTTCCCAGACCAGGGCTCGAACCCCTGTCCCCCGCATTGGCAGGTGGGGTTCTTAACCACTGCGCCACTAGGGAAGTCCCTAGCCTGAGTTTTAAGAGCACTTGTTTATGAATATTCGAATTGGTTCTGCAGGTAATTGACATGAAATCCTGTATACAGTCTCTGGTTTGTGAACTTATGGCAGCATCTGTTGATTCCATCTGTAGGTTGACTGGCTGACGGAGAAGATGAGGGAAGCCAACTTCACCGTGTCATCCATGCACGGGGACATGCCCCAGAAGGAGCGTGAGTCCATCATGAAGGAGTTCCGGTCGGGTGCCAGGTGGGTTGGCTGAGCTCTCTGCTGTGGTCCTGGTGCTGGTGCTGTGGGCCAGCATTTACGGGGTGTTACCCGAGTTTTCCCCCCCACAGCTGAGCTTGGGCAGGTCACCAACTTGCTGGTGAGCAGGGCAGCCACTGCTGCTGTGACAGGTTAGGCTGAGATGAGAACTAGCCTCAACTACGTAGGTTGGTTGCCTTATTTAGAAGCGTATTTTTCTGTTTCCAAATAAATGGAGATTTTCTGTTTATCTTTTTGTATTGGTTTTAGCTTAATCCCACTGTGGCCAGAGAACCCACTTTGTGTGATTTCATCCCCTCAGTGTGTATTCAGACTTGCTTTGTGGCCCAGCACGGGGTCGGTCATTTTACAAATGTTCTCTGTGCTTGGACAAGATGGGTGCTGTGTGGTGTTGGATTTCAGTTGCTAGCTGTATTTCTCAAACCTGCATCCTTACTCTTTTTCCCTTAAGCCTTGTTTCATCAGTGTTGAGAGTGCCGGTTTTCCTCTTGGGGGTTCTGTCCGTTCTTGCATTATGGGTCCAGAGACCTGAGTGTACAAGTTCAGAATTACTACATTTCTGGAGGATTTAGCTTTTGCTGTGGAAGTGTCTGCCCTTCTCTACTAGGGCTTTTGTCCTGAATCCTGCTCTGTCTGACCAGCAGCACCGGCTCTGAACGCTTGGTGTCTCCTTAGTACCACCTTTCTTCCTTCACCTCTGGTTTGTAGACTTAAGCTTTAGATGGATTTCATGCAACCAGCATATAGTTGGGTTTTATTTTTCCTTTTAATCTAATGATAATTGCTGTCTTTTTTTAAAATTTATTTATTTTTGGCTGCATTGGGTCTTCATTGCTGCGGGGCTTTCTCTAGTTGCGGTGAGTGGGGGCTACTCTTTGTTGCGGCGTGCGGGCTTCTCATTGTGGTGTCTTCTCTTGTTGTGGAGTATGGGCTCTAGGCGTGTGGGCTTCAGTAGTTGTGGCTCACGGGCTCTAGAGCGCGGGCTCTAGAGCGTAGGCTCAGTAGTTGTGGTGCACAGGCTTAGTTGCTCTGTGGCATGTGGGATCTTCCTGGACCAGAGCTCGAACTTGTGTCCCCTGCATTGGCAGGCGGATTCTTAACCACTACGCTACAAGGGAAGCCCATAATTGTCTTTTAACTGGAACATTTAGTCCAGTTTCGTTTAATGTAAATACTGATATATTTGGTTTTAAATTGACCATCTTATATCTTGTCATTTCTCTTGTGTGGTTCTTTTTTCTTTCTTTAGTTTGGATTTTTTGTTGTTGTTATTCCTTTTCCCCACTTTTTTTTTTTTTTTTCCTTGCGGTACGTGGGCCTCTCACCGTTGTGGTCTCTCCCATTGCGGAGCACAGGCTCCGGAGGCGCAGGCCCAGCGGCCATGGCTCCCGGGCCCAGCCTCTCCGTGGCATGTGGGATCTTCCCGGACCGGGGCACGAACCCATGTCCCCTGCATCGGCAGGCGGACTCTCAACCACTGCGCCATCAGGGAAGCCCTCCCCACTTTTTATTTTGGAAAATGTTTCTTTCTTTATGTTATTTAGTGGTCACCCTGAAGAGTCATCAGCAGCTGTGGTTGCTTGGTACTTTTACCATCTCCTCTGAGAGCACAGAGAACTTGAAACCCTGACTTCAGTGACACGCACCCCCCAGACTTCTGTCACTGTTGTCATGTGTTTTAATTTACATATATTCAACCTCAACAAGAAATTTGTGCTTTGTATCATTCCATAATTCATATAATGAATGCTGCACAGTGACCATACTCGTTACTCTTCTGTTTTTCCTTTATCTCTGAGCTTCCATCAGGGATGCATTTTAATATATACATATATATGTATATATTTTTTTAATATATACATATATATACATATTTGTTTATTTATTTTGGCTGCACCAGGTCTTAGTTGTGGCACATGGGATCTTTAGTTGCGGCATGCATACGGGACCTAGTTCCCCGACCAGGGATCAAACCTGGGCCCCCTGCATTGAGAGTGCAGAGTCTTACCCACTAGACCATCAGGGAAGTCCCAGGGATGCATTTCCTTGTGCTTGAAGAATGTCTTTCTGTATTTAGTTTGGGTCTGCTGGTAACAAAATGTTTAAGTTTCTTTGGAAATGTCTGCTTCATCTTGAAACACCTCCTTCTGATGTGTTGAAGGAGGCAATCCAGGCGGGATCAGTCCCAGACATCCTGTGGACACCAAACTCTGCAGACATTCTAATCCCTTATATGAAGTGGCCTAGTGCAGTCGGCCCTCTCTATCTGGTGTTTCTTGGTTGTGTCAGTCCTGTGGGGATGTCACCTGCTGCTGCTCATGTAAAACAGTGTCTTCTCTGCAGGCTGCTTCTTAGGTCTGTTTTGTTTATGTGGTTTCACGCTGATGGGTCCATGTGTGATTCAGTCTTACTCCTTCCGTTTGGCACTTCTGTGACTCTTGGCCTTACCCCTCTGTTGGTGCTTTGGCCCCATTCTTTCCTCTTCCTCTAGGGCTCCAGTTATATGTGATTATCTGGCAGGATTATTTTCTCCTATTCTGCTGTCCCTTCAGACTTTGAATGCTTCTAGACCAGCGATGTCCAATAGAAATATAATTCAAGTAAACATATGTCATTTAACCCAATATATCATATCACTTCAACATGTAATCAACATTAAAAATATTAACGAGGTTTTTTGCATTTTTTTTGTACTAAGTATTCAAATCCAGTGTGAATTTTACACCGTAAGACAATCTCATTTCAGACCAGCCACTCTGGTGCTTGGTGGGCTGGTGGCCTCAGCATTGGATAGTGTGGGTCTGTGGTGTGTCAGATTCTGTCCTGTGTGAAGGACAGAGAGGTGTGAGTTGCATTTCTAATTTGAAGATACTGTAAACACTGCACCAAAATCAGTGAGGCCGCTGTACTTGAGTTTTTGCTAGACAAAAGTAAAATGTCCTTCCCAATTATTGGTATGGGACTGGCTCGAAACAAATTAAATGTAGTAGTGTAAAAGATAGCCAAATTGTTTTTTTTTTTTATCAGCACACATGACCTAAGTAATGAAATATACCAAACGCGCCTTCTGAACGCGGCTTTCTGGTGCTGTCCCTTGTGCCTCAGCCTGCAGAGGGGCCAGTGTGAGGGGCCCTGATGTGTTCATAGCCGGTCTGACCCTTTTATGCTAAGGTGATTGTCTCAAATGCCTTTCTTTGTGCAGCCGAGTGCTCATTTCTACAGACGTCTGGGCCCGGGGGCTGGACGTGCCCCAGGTGTCCCTCATCATTAATTACGACCTGCCCAACAACAGAGAGCTGTACATACACAGGTAGGCAGCACAAGTTTTTCTTTGGTTTCAGTCTTGTTGATGGGTTTACTGAAACCTTTTTTGCTATGTTTACTGAAGTGATTTTGCTTTATTGTTGAAGAATTGGGCGATCAGGTCGATATGGCCGAAAGGGCGTGGCCATTAATTTTGTGAAGAATGATGATATCCGAATCCTTAGAGACATTGAGCAGTACTACTCCACTCAGATTGACGAGATGCCCATGAACGGTAAGACAATAAATCCATATTTGTGATTGTTTTAGAGAGAGCTTCCTGGTTCCTGGTTTGGGGCACTTGAGGTTTTTCCCGCTTTATTTTTCTTTTGTTTTTGAGAAGTCTTTTGTGAGCCTTTAGTTAAATTTACAAATTTTCACTTGTTTGTATTCTTCCTTCTTGTTTATCTTCTCTTTCAGTTGCTGATCTGATTTGAACAGTCTGCTTGCTGGAGCCTGTTCACCTATTTTGTATCAATTTGGAAATATTTAGGGGCGGTTTCTATTTAATGGGGTTTATGTGAATTCTCTTCTCAAAGCCCCCACAGGACAAACTTTGGAGATTCTGCCACCTTTTCTTACCCACATGTAAATAATGCATTGCTTTAAGTCTTTTTCATTAAACATTTAAAACTTTTCCCATAAACTCTAATTTGTATTTCTTTATAATTTTTGTTTGCCCTCAGCTTTTCTAGTAACCTGCTGTCTGTATGATCTTGGGCAGTCATTTCACTCTTTTTTGATCTTTAAGATGGTGAAATGGAAGTGGTAAGCTGCCTGGCCTCTCCACACTTACCCAGATTGGTACCCAATCCCATTTCTTATGGATGGCAGGTGGGGGAGTTGAGACCATAAATACTTTTCTCTGGGTTGGCCTGGGTCTGTGTGCCCAGATGCAGAGGGGCAGGATGGCACCCTGGGCAGATAACCAGGAGGAAGGATTCACCAGCCAGGCTCCCTCTGGACTAATGAGCCCACCGGTCACAGCTGAGGAGGGGTTGTGCACAGGGCACCATCGGTGATTCAGGGAGGGGCAAGCAGGAAACAAGCCAGAAGGTAAGACACCTGAGAAACTTAACCTAATTGAGATGCTGTCAAGTAAGGTAACAAAGAAATGGCAAACATCCACGGAAATGTGTATCCTTGGGGGTGATTCAGAAGTGTTATGTTTTCATAACCATTAACCCTGAGTGTTGGTGAAGGTGTAGGGGGCGTGATGGTGGTGTTAGTAGGTACAGACTTTTTGGAAAGCAGCCTGGCTCTTGGGCAGTAGGAGAAATTAGAATACTTCCCTTTGAGGGCGTCCTTCTGCGTAGGCAGTAGTCTGGAGTGCAGACTGCACAGGTGAGCTCACCAGTGTCCTCCAGCACCAGGAAAGGAGTGCGTATCACTGGGGGCTCGGGGAGGGAAGCAATAGGACATTGGCACTGACGCACGTGGGTGGAGGTTCTTGGGCAGGTGCTTGGGGCCACTTGAGTCACAGGTCAGGTGGGTTCAGCTGTAATCCATGGTGGCTAAGTGTTGAAACAAGGGGCTGGTGTGTCAGGTTAGACAGAAATGTTCACAGCATTATTCATAATAGCTGAAAAGTGGAAATAACCCAAGTGCCCATCGACTGAAAGATGTGGTAAGTACACATGAATATTATTTGGCAATAGGAAAGAATGAAGTGCTGACACGTTGCAATATGGATGAACCTTGAAAATAGGCTAACTGGAAGAAGCCAGTCACAAAAGGCCACAGTGTTTCCGTTTCTGTGAAATGTCCCAAATGGGTAAATCCATAGGACAGAAAGCAGATTAGTGGTTTTCTGGGGGCTGAGAGGTGGAAACAGGGAGTGACTGCTAAAGAGGACAGGGCTTCTTTGGGGGTGATGAAAATGTGGAACTAGACAGAGGTAAGTGTTGCACAATTCTGTGAATGTACTAAAAAGTACTGAATTGTACATTTTAAAGTGGTAAAATTGTGTGGTATGTGAACTATACCTCAGAAATCGGGCAGTCTTATACTTCCTCCTCTAAAATTATACTTAAAGACAGAAAGGGCATGAGCAAGGGGGGAAAATATTTGCAAAGCATATACTTGACAAAGGACTTAAACTAGAAAATATCAAGAACTTTAAGTGTAGGTAGAATGGTGGTTCCCCCAAAATGCCCACATCTTAATCCCTGGAACCTGTGAATATGCTACATTAAATGGTAAGGACTTTGCAGGTGTAATTAAAGATTGAGATGAAATTATCCTGGATTATCCAGGTGGACCCTATCTAATCACATGCGCCCTTTAAAGTCAAGAATGCTCTGGGCTACCATGGGTCAGAGAGTGGTATAATGGAAGAGGCAGGATTGATTCTCTGGGGTGAGAAGGACTCAACCCACCATTGCTGGATTTGAAGATGAAGGTGCCACGAGCCAGGATATGGAGCAGCCTCTAGAAGCTGAGGAGGACGTCTGGCTCAACCACAGGGACATGTGGACCTCACACCCATACACTCAGGAGACTGAATTCTGCCGACAACTTGCACGAGCAGGGGAGCACATTCTCCCCTGGAGCCTCCGGAGAAGAAGCTGCCCTGCTGACACCTAATTTAGCCCAGCTGACCGTGTCAAATTTCTGACCTACAGAACTGTGATAGAATAAATGTGTTATTTTGAGCCACAGAGATTGTGGTAATTTGTTATGGTAGCAATTGGAAAAACAATGTACTTTGTAACTCAATAATAAGGTCAACAAATCCAAGTAAAAAATGGGCAAGATACCTGAACAGACACTTCACCAGAGAAGATTTATGGGTGACAAGTCCATGAAAGATGCTCGCCATCTTCAGTTGCAGATCAGACCTGCGAGATCCACTGTCACTGGAACAGCTGAAAATGAGCATACGGACCACACCAAGCGACAGCAAGGCTGGTAGGAGTGCAGTGTGTCACCCACTTTGGAAAACAGTTCGGTCACACACACACCCTCCATATGACCTGACCATATCACACTTGCGGCGTTTGCTCAAGAGAAATGAAAACATGTCCGTTCACAGACTGGTCCATGATTACATCGTCTTTATTCACAATAGTCAAAAACTGAAAACAGTCCTTACATCCATGTAAATTTAATAAATGTGGCACCTCTAGCCAATGGAAAACTATTTGGCAATTAAAAAGCACACCACATGGATAAATCTCAAAGTAATTAATTAATTAGACCAAAAGAAATACATGCTATATGATTCCATTTATATAAAATACCAGAAAATGTAAACTAGTCTATAGTGACCAAAAGCAGACCAGCTGTTGCCTGGGAACGGAGGTGTTGGGGGTAGCAGCTTAGTCTGCATAGCCCTTGGGCAGGGTCGGGGGGAGGGTGTATCTCCCACCACATGACTGACACCAGGCCTGGCTGGATGTTTTCCAGTCACCTTAGAGATGGGTGATACTAGGGTGTGAGGTGGGGACGTGACGGTGCTGCTTTGAGCATGCACAGTACAGCACATATGCACACCCTGCCTGGGAACGTCCAGGGGCCCATCAAGGAAGGAGTCCTGCTTCTGTGTCAGGGCCTCTAGACACATCCTCCTTACCCTGAATCTCAGAAGGACCGGCAGAAGCTTGATTGCAAATGCCCCTTTTATTAAAAATAATTGCACTTCAGATTAAGGGATCCTCAAGTCCTGGGAATTCTGCCGAGTGTCTAGGCCCACTTGTCAGACTGGTGGACAGCCTCCACCCCTGTTGTCGGGGGCAGCTGCCCAGAAAGCAGTCTGCAGCGGCCCCCCAGCTCTGCTTTCATCAGGTCAGAGCCAGGACCTTGGGGTGCAGGTACCACCCCATACCAAGCACCACCTCTGCGTCACAGGCAGGCAGTGGTGACTGACATTGCATGCGTCACAGTGACAGGCTACAGAGAAGCAAATCTTCCAGTAAACAGGGCACCACCCCTCAGGGCACTGACCCGACTGGGATCTGGACAGAAGACTCAGAAGAGCTGCTGGCCCAGAGCCTGGGGGGCAGACTCACAAGCAGATCCGGGTGTTCAGGGATGTCAGTGACATGCGATTCGGGGTAAGTGCTCTGACCCAAGGCCCACATACCGCCGACTGAGGGTGCAGGTGCTGGGCTGCCGGGAGGTCTGTAAAGGAGCAGCACACCACTGGGCCCCAGATTAAGACCAACTGATGAGGAACTGCTCTCCCATCGTCAGCGAGACAGGGATGTCCAGGGTCTGGGGACAAGAAATAGGAAAATTTGCTTGGCAACAGAGGTGGGGCAGACAGCAGACTGTGGACATGGGTGGACGGTGGACATGGGGTCTGACCTAGCCCTGGGAGCGTCTCGCTCTGTTCCCTCTGAGCACTCTTGGCAGTGGCCGCCTTAATTTGCTTTGGAAATGAGCTGCCCTCTAACCAGGGGCTGACAGTGTGGACACAGGCAGGGAAAAGATGTGAAGTGCGAGGGGACTGAATCTTCCCACTCCTCCCCGCAAGGATCAGTTCCTCTCCGCCCCTTGTAAGGCCTAAGTGTCCTCTCCCTTCTGGACAGGGAATCCCATGATGCCAGCTCAGCGGGCACCTCCCGCCCCCTCGCCCGCCCTCAGGGACAGGCCTTCTGGCCTCAAATGTAGGCTCTCTTGCCTCCGTGTCAGGGCTGTAGGTGAAGTTGGATACAGAAACGCCATTGCAGACGACTTGCTGGGGGGCTGTGGCCACCCCCAGGACGGTCACCTTCCTCAGCTGCAGGCCAGCCCCCTCACTGCTCACGTGCACCAGCTGGTTCACGATGGTGTTCTGGCCGAAGCAGAGAGACAGGACCAGAGGTGTGAGCAGATGGCCTGGGCCAGGAAGCCCCACCAGGGCAGGGCCTCTGGACAGCAGATGGGGAGGGCAGGTCGGCAGCACACCCCGTGCAAACCCTAGGACACTGGCGCAGTGCAGGGAACTCCAGCCAAGGCAGTTGGCCTACAGGCTCTTCTCCCCTTCAGTCTGCTTGACCCAGGGACAGGTGGCCATCCCAGGACCCCAGGCCAGCTCCCCTCACCAAGTCAGGATAATCACCCCAAGACAGCCCCCAGCCTAGGCGGATCCCAGAACTCACGTTCGTGGCCAGGAAGATGACCTGCGTGTACGCCCCACGGTCCAGCACTCCTAGGCTCTCCCCATCGTCCCAGAACAGCTCCCCTCGGGCCTCCCCGCTTGCAGTCAGGGCCACAGCCAGGGCCATGGGCTTCTTGCGGGACTCTGTGGTTGTGAGGCCAGGGCCCTGGGAGGGGGTGGCCCACGTCACTGTCCCAAACCTGGTGGAGGCCTCCAGACCCAGGCGTGAGGAGCACTAGGCTGGGACAGTGCCGTGCTAGAAGAAACCACGATCTGCAGGACAGCCCACGGCCGAGCGGCCTGGAGGCCCGTGGACACCTCAGAGGACGTGAGGCCCAAAGAGGTTTGCAGACTGACAGTTTTCTGAGAAAGGCCAATGAAGCAGGCCTCTCCTTCACCAGGCCCGGGAGCAAGTGAGTGCAAGGATGTATCCTGTCCTTCCCCAGCCCAGCTCATCCTCAACCCTCAGAAGGATCATCTCTGCCTGGGGACAGACCCCCAATTGAACAGAGGCATGTGGGGTCCCAGCAACCCCAGGGCTGGACAAATAGGATCAGGGGCCCGGCCCAAGTACCTGCATGGGGATGATGTGCCCGGCCCGGAGGTGGAGGTTGATGGTGTCCAGTGGGGCGGACAGTGTCACCCACTGCCCCTCGCTGTGGATGGCAGATGTGAGGGGTGCAGGAGGTGGGAGGCTGCCAAAGGCCTCCACTGGCACCTGGAGGGGGATGTCATGTCACAAAGGGTCCTGGGCATTGCCAAGCTCCTGTGCTGTTGTCGGGAGCTGAGAGCAAAGATCTGGCCACATGGTGGGGACAGAGCATGCGAGGCCTGAGCCAGGGCTCGGGTAGGGCAGGTCAGAGGACGCAAGAAGGGGCAGGAGTTTGGGAGCAGAACTGGAGTCCCAGCTCAGCTCAGTGGCAAGTCACCCACTCAGCCTCGGTTTCTCCATCTGGAAAATGGGTCCTGTAAGGCTCACACAGGATGATGCTGATGGAGCACCCAGGTGAGGGCCCTCATGTAGCCAGAACTCCTTTTTCACTCTGGTCCACACGGATGGTGCTGGAGGGAAGACCCGCTCCATCTCCCCCGTCCTCCCAAGTTTCAGGGCCCCAGGACTCACCGTCCGCAGGTCATACCACGTGCTGCGGGGAAAGTAGCCAGTGACCTCAACCTTCCCAGCCTTGAGCACCGGGGTGATGAGCAGAGCCTCCCCCCACAGGAGCTGGCGGTCCACTGTCCAGGTGCGGGGATCCTCGGGGAACCTTCAAACAGGAGGGATGGGCAGGGGGGCCTGGTGACCTCTGAGGTCAGTGGGCTCAAGGGACCCATGGGGAGGCGTGGACAGGAGCCAGAGGACCTGGGTTACATGTGGCAGGGCCGGTTCTGGCCAGCTTAAGTCAAGGCAGGAGCCAAGAATAACCTCTCCCTGCCCGACTACTTGGGCATGACCTGTTCACATTCCCTGTTTGCAAGTTGTGTTCTTGCCCACGTCTATCTGGCTCTTACCCCTGGTCTGAGTTTCTGTACATTAGGGACAGTGACTGTCATTTTATTGATAATGTTTTCTCCCATTCGATTGCCTTGACAATCTATGTTCAGAGCAGTTTTAATATTTTTCTGCTTATATTCAAAGAAGTGTTACTTTTTTTTCCTAAATGAAACCTCCTTCCCTTTGCTTTTTTGCTTTTGATGCTTAGAAAGCCCTCTCCTGACAGGTCATAGAGAAGCATTCATTTCTGTTTTCCTGCAGCTTTTCTACAGCTTAATTTTTGTCATTTAACTACGTAATCATTTGGAACTTAGGTTTGTACAGATGAGTGGAAAATAAGTTGATTTTTGCAAATAGCTAACTAATTACCTTACTACTGGAGGATCCTTTAATCCTCTGATTCGAGGTGCCATTTTATGGTACGGTAACTTCTTAGATATACTAAGTCCTACTTGGGGGATATCTATTGGATTTCTTTAGTGGTCTTGTCCCCTTAAGCCCTAGATGGATTCAATCATGATAGTCTTATAACTTGTTTTACCATCTGGGAGGCCTGGTCTGTACTCAGTGTTCATCCTGGGTTTTTCCGTTATCCAGTGCTCCCTGCCCTGAGCTGGAATCTAATGGGTGGGAACTGGGGGTTCAGGGGGGCACCTCAGTGGGGAGTGCCCAGATTTTGCTGCAACCTCCTTCCTCTCTCAGTGCCCAGAACACCCCCTGCAGCAGGTTAGCTGCCCTGGGGTCAGTGGGCCGGAGGCCATCACTCCCAACCCAGGCACTCACTCCAAGAAGAGGGGCCGGGCCACGGTCTCGCCTCTGACGTGGGCCCCATGGAACAGCGTGTAGAGATAGGGCAGCAGCATGTAGCGCAGGGCAAAGGCCTTCCTCATGGCTTGCTGTGCCGTCTCGCTGAACCTGTACGGCTCCTGCGGCTGCAGTGGAGGGAGTGGAGGAAGCACCTGGGATCTAGGACCATGGACTCCGAGGTCCCCCCACCCCAGGAGACCCAGCACTTTGGGCCAGCCAGTGCTGGGCTCATTGGCACAGAAAGTGGCATTCCCCAGGGCACGGCCTCCCCTGCTGCCCCCGCCCTACCAGGCTGTTCAGGCCATTGTGGTTCCGCATGAAGGGGTAGAAGGCCCCCAGCTGGGTCCAGCGCACACACAGCTCCTCCGAAGTGTTGCCCAGGAAGCCACAGATGTCGGCCCCCACCAGGGGCACCCCCAGCAGATTGAAGAGCAGGATTTCTGGAGGGCAGAGTCAGATGGGCCTCCAGCTGCTACAGTAGGAGCAGTCTAGGGCCAAGGAGCCTGACAGACATGTCTGTTGAACTGGCTGGAGGCAAGGATCCCTCCCAAAGCCCCTCCCACCCAGCCCCCACCTGATGGTCAGTACACCAATGGCCACTGCACCTTGCACTTGTGGTCAGCAGAATGACAAGCCGCATCTGCTCCCTAGCTCGCAGGGTGGGCAGGGCAAACTAGACCCCTTAGGGCTGAATTGTATTTCCCTCCAAAGTAAGTTCTAGTCCTAACCCCTGGTTGCCATATTTGGAAATAGGGTCATTGAAGATGTAATCAGGTTGAGAAGAGGACGTTAGGGTGGACCCTAATTCACCATGACTGGTGACCTTATCAGAAGAGGGAACCAGGTACAGGAAGCACAGAGGGTCCCAAACAAGATGAACCCAAACAGACCTACACCAAGACATAATTAAAATGGCAAAAGTTAAAGAGGATTCTAAAGGCAGCAAGAGAAAAACAAAGTTAATTACAAGGGAACCCCATAAGGCTATCAGCTGCTTTCTCTACAGAAAGGTTGCAGGCCAGAAGGGAGTGGCAAGATACATTCAAAGTCCTGAAAGGGAAAAACCTGCAACCTAGGATACTCTACCCAGCAAGGTTATCATTTAGAATAGAAGGAAAGATAAAGAATTTCTCAGACAAGCAAAAACTAACAGAATACAGCAATGCTAAACCTATCCTAAAAGAAATACTGAAAGGTCTTCTCTAAATAGAAAAGAAGCAAGAATCTATAGCAAAAAGAAAATCACAATTGGAAAGTAAATCACCTAAGCCAGCACAAAGATTTAAAAAAAATCAAAAATATTTTTGTGAAAGCAATGATAACTACAATGAACAGCAAAGGGATAAACATGAAAATGTAAGAGGACATCAAAATCATAATATGTGGGGGAGGGGAGTAATAAAATATAGATTTTTTTTTCAGAATGTGTTTGAGCCTGTATGGCTACAAGTCTAAAGCAAGTAGGTATAGTAACAGGTTAACATACTTGAAAAACAGGTTACCACAAATCAAAAACATAAAATTGATTCACAAAAACCAAAAGAACACAAGGAAAATACAAAAGAAAACCATCAAACCATAAAAGAAACAAAAAAGAAATACAAAATCAAATGGAAAACAAGGTCTAAAATGGCAATAAACACATATCAATAATTACCTTCAATGTCAATGGACTAAACGCTCCAGTCAAAAGACACAGAGTGGCAGATTGGATAATAAAACAAGAGCCTACAAGGTGCTGCCTACAGGAGACCCACTTTAGGGCAAAGGACACACATAGCTTAAAAGTGAGAGGATGGAAAAAGATATTTCATGCAAATGGGAATGACAAGAAAGCGGGGGTAGCAATACTTGTATCAGACAAAACAGACTTTAAAACAAAGCCCATGCAACATTTTCAGAGATCTTGTTTTCTCATCAGTGACCCAGGTGTAACCAACTCTTTCTCACGTTACAGGTCATTGAGGCTTAGTATTTTAAACTAAGATGGGAATATAAAAATACAGAATTCTGACCCATGCATGAAATTTGCTAGCTACTGTTTTCTACTGTAGCCATTAGCTGCCATTTCTTTAGACGCTGTGCTACTAAAATTTCCTAGATGACAGGGTTCTCATTCCTCTGCTAATAGGAATCTTTAGAAACTTAAGTGGCAGGGGTGTGCATGTGGGCTATTATTCGCTCAGAGTTGAAGATGAGAGGGGGATGGTGCCCTTGACTGTAGTGTGGTTACCTGAAGTAACCAAAGGTAACCTTGGGCTGCACCATGCTAAAGGGCAATGGGATCTTTGATTGTCAAAGTGAACATTCAAAATGACTTTTATTAACAACAAAAAATGATTAAATATAATTCTGTATCTTCAAAAAAATAAAGGCCATAAAGAAAGATAAAGAAGCACACTATATAATGATAAAGGATCAATATAAGAAGAGGATATTACACTCATTAACATATATGCACCCAGTATAGGCGCACCTAAATACATAAAACAAATACTAACAGACATAGAGAAATTGATGGGAATAAAAATAATAACACGAGGCTTTACCATCCCACTGACATCAATGGACAGATCTTCCAAACAGAAAATCAATATGACAACAGAGATCCTAAATGACACAATAAAACAGACTTAATATCTTCAGGACATTACATCCAAAAAAACCCCAGAATACACAGTCTTTTCAAGTACACATGGACTATTCTCTGGGATAGACTATATAAATACTAGGACATAAAACAAGCCTCAACAAATTTAAGAGGATAGAAATTATCTCAAACATCTTTTCTGACCACAACAGCATGAAACTGGAAATCAACCACAGAGAGAACAAATTACATGGAGACTAAACAACATGCTACTAAAAAAAAAAAAAAAAAAAAAAAAAAAACCAAAAATGGGCAGAAGACCTAAATAGACATTTCTCCAAAGAAGATATACAGACTGCCAACAAACACATGAAAGAATGCTCAACATCATTAATCATTACAGAAATGCAAATCAAAACTACAATGAGATATCATCTCACACTGGTCAGAATGGCCATCATCAAAAAATCTAGAAACAGTAAATGCTGGAGAGGATGTGGAGAAAAGGGAACACTCTTGCACTGCTGGTGGGAATGTGAACTGGTACAGCCACTATGGAGAACAGTATGGAGGTTCCTTAAAAAACTACAAATAGAACTACCATATGACCCAGCAATCCCACTACTGGGCATATACCCTGAGAAAACCATAATTCAAAAAGAGTCATGTACCAAAATGTTCATTGCAGCTCTATTTACAACAGCCCGGAGATGGAAACAACCTAAGTGTCCATCATCAGATGAATGGATAAAGAAAATATATACAATGGAATATTACTCAGCCATAAAAAGAAACGAAATTGAGCTATTTGTAATGAGGTGGATGGACCTAGAGTCTGTCATACAGAGTGAAGTAAGTCAGAAAGAGAACGACAAATACTGTATGCTAACACGTATATATGGAATTTAAGAAAAAAATGTCAAGAAGAACCTAGGGGTAAGACAGGAATAAAGACACAGACCTACTAGAGAATGGACTTGAGGATATGGGGAGAGGGAAGGGTAAGCTGTGACAAAGCGAGAGAGTGGCATGGACGTATATACACTACCAAACGTAAAATAGATAGCTAGTGGGAAGCAGCCGCATAGCACAGGGAGATCAGCTCGGTGCTTTGTGACCACCTAGACGTGTGGGATAGGGAGGGTGGGAGGGAGGGAGACGCAAGAGGGAAGAGATATGGGAACATATGTATATGTATAACTGATTCACTTTGTTATAAAGCAGAAACTAACAACAAAAAAATCCCAATGGGTCAGTGATGAAAATCAAAGAGAAAAGTTAAAAATACTTTGAAACAAATGATAATGGAAATACAGCCAAACAAAATCTGTGGGATTCGGCAAAAGCAGTCCTTATGGAGAAGTTCATGATGATACAGGCCTTCCTCAAAAAAAAAAAAACAAGAAAAATCTCAACCTAACCTACCACCTAAAAGAATTAGAAAAAGAAGAACAAACAAAACCTAAAGTTAGCAGAAGGAAGGAAATAATAAAGATCATAGAGGAAACAAATAAAATAGAGATTTTAAAAAAATAGAAAAAAAATCAATAAAACCAAGAGCTGGTTCTTTGAAAGGGTAAACAAAATTGACAACCCTCTGGCCAGGCTCACCAAGAAGAAAAGAGAGGACCCAAGTTAACAAAATAAGAAATGAAAGAGGAGAAATAACAACTGATACCACAGAAATATAAAAAACCATAAGAGAATACTATGAACAATTACATGCCAACAAACTGAACAACCTAGAAGAAATGGACAAGTTTCTAGATACATCCAGCCCACCAAAACTGAATCAAGAAGAAATAGATAGTTTGAACAGACCAATCACTAGAAGTGATATAGAATCTGTAATTTAAAAAAACTCCCTGCAAACAAAAGCCCAAGACCACATGGCTTCACTGGTGAATTCTACCAAACATACAAAGAAGAACTAATACTGATCCTTCTCAAACTCTTCCAAAAGACTGAAAAGGACGGAACACTCGCAAAGTCATTCTATGAAGCCACCATCACCAAAACCAGACAGACACTACCAAAAAAAGAAAATTACAGGCCAAAATCTTTGATTAATATACAAAAATTCTCAACAAAATAAAAGCAAACTGAATCCAACAACACATAAAAAAAGATAATACACCACGATCAAGTTGGATTCGTCCCAGGGTCGCAAGGATGGTTCAGCATATGCAAATCAATGTGATACACCACATCAACAAAAGAAAAAAACCACATGATCATCTCAATAGATGCAGAAAAAGCATTTGATAAAATTCAACATCCATTCACAATAAAAACTCTTACCAAAATGGGTACAGAGGGAACATATCTCAACATAATAAAAGCCAACATAATACTCAATGGTGAAAAGCTGAAAGCCTTTCCACTAAAATCTGGAACAAGACAAGGATGCCCACTCTCACCATTTCTATTCAACATAGTATTGGCAATCCTAGCCACAGCAATCAGGCAAGAAAAAGAAATAAAATGTATCCAAATTAGAAAAGGTAAAATTGTAATTATATGCAGATGACATTGATACTATATATAGAAGACTCTGAAGACTCCACACAAAAACTACTAGAACTGATAAATAAAGCAAGGTAGCAGAATACAAGGTTAACATACAGAAATCTGTTATTTCTTTACACTAACAATGAAATAGCAGAAAGGGAGAGTAAAAAGACAATCCCTTTTAAAATCGCATCAAAAAAAATAAACTTTGGGGAATTCCCTGCTGATCCGGTGCTTAGGACTTGGCGCTTTCACTGCTGTGGGCCTGGGTTCAGTCGCTGGTTGAGGAACTAAGACCCCACAAAGCCACACAGCACAGCCAAAAGGTAAAAAATAAAATACTTCAGAAGAAACCTGACCAAGGAGGTGAAAGACTTATATGCTGAGAACTACAAAACATTGATAAAGGACAATGAAGATGATTCAAAGAAATGGAAAGATATCCCATGCTCTTGGATTGGAAGAATTAATATTGTTAAAACGGCCATACTACCCAAAGCAATCTACAGATTTAATGCAATCCCTATCAAATTAATCATGACATTTTTCAAAGAACTAGAGCAAATAATCCTAAAATTTATATGGAACCACAAAAGATCCAGAATTGCCAAAACAACCCTGAGGAAAAAGAACAAAACTGGAGGCACAACCCTCCCAGACTTCAGACAATACTACAAAGCTACAGTAATCAAAACGGTGTGGTACTGGCACAAAACAGACATATGGATTAATGGAACAGAACAGAGAGCCCAGCAACAAACCCACACACCTATGGTCAAGTAATCTTCAACAAAGGAGGCAAGAGTATACAATGGAGAAAAGACAGTCTGTTCAGTAAGTGTTGTTGGGAAAGCTGGACAGCTGCATGTAAATCAATGAAGTTAGAACACTCCCTCACACCACACACAAAAATAAGCTCAAGGGCTTCCCTGGTGGCGCAGTGGTTGGGAGTCCGCCTGCCGATGCAGGGGACGCGGGTTCGTGCCCCGGTCTGGGAAGATCCCACATGCCGCAGAGTGGCTGGGCCTGTGAGCTGTGGCCGCTGGGCCTGCGCGTCCGGAGCCTGTGCTCCGCAGCAGGAGAGGCCACAACAGTGAGAGGCCCGCGTACCGCCAAAAAAAAAAAAAAAAAGCTCAAAATGGCCTAGAGACTTAAATATAAGACATGAGAGCACAAAACTCCTAGAAGAGAACATAGGCAAAACATTCTCTGACATAAATCATAGCAGTGTTTTCTTAGGTCAGTCTCCCAAGGCTATAGATATAAAAGCAAAAATAAACAAATGGGACCTAATTAAACTTATAAGATTTTGGACAGCAAAGGAAACCATAAGCAAAATGAAAAGACAACCTATGGACTGGGAGAAAATATTTGCAAATGATGTGACTGACAAGGGCTTAATTTCTAAAATATGCAAACAGCTCATACAGCTCAACATCAAAAAAACAAACAACCCAGTCAAAAAATGGGCAGAAGACCTAAAAAGACATTTCTCTAAAGAAGATATACAGATGGCCAATAGGCACATGAAAACATGCTCAACATCACTAATTAGTAGAGAAATGCAAAATCAAAACTACAATAAGGGACTTCCCTGGTGGCACAGTGGATAAAAATCTGCCTGCCAATTCAGGGGACACAGGTTCGATCCCTGGTCTGGGAAGATCCCACATGCCACGGAGCACCTAAGCCTGTGCGCCGCAACTACTGAAGCCTGCGTGCCACAACTACTGAAGCCTGCGCGCCTTGAGCCCATGCTCCACAAAAGAGTAGCCACCGCAAGTAGAAGCCCATGCACTGCAATGAAGAGTAGCCCCCGCTTGCCACTAGAGAAAGCACGCGAACAGCAACAGAGACCTAACACAGCCAAAAATAAATACAATTAAATCTTGAAAAACTACAATGAGGTATTACCTCACACCAGTCAGAATAGCTATCATTAAAAAGTCTACAAATAATAAATGTTGGAGAAGTTGCGGAGAAAATGCAACCCTCCTACACTGTTGGTGGGAATGTAAAATGGTGCAGCCATTATGGACAACAGTATGGAGGTTCCTTAAGAAACTAAAAATAGAGTTGCCATGTGACCCACTCCTGGGCATATATCTGGACAAAACTATAATTCAAAAAGATACATGCACTCCAATGTTCATAGGAGCGCTATTCACAATAGCCAAGACATGGAAACAACCTAAATGTCCATTGACAGATGAATGGATAAAGATGTGGTACATATATACAATGGAATATTACTCAGCCATAAGAAAGAATGAAAATAATGCCATTTGCAGCAACATGGATGGACCTAAAGATTATTATACTAAGTAAAGTTAGAGACAAATGCCATATGATATCAGGTATATGTGGAATCTAAAATATGATACAAATGAACTTATTTACGAAACAGAAACAGACTCACAGACGTAGAAAACAAATTTATGGTTACCAAAGGGGAAAGGGGGTGGGGGAGGGATAAATCAGGAGCTTGGGATTAGCAGATACACACCACTAAATATAAAATAGATAAACAATAAGGTCCTACTGTATAGCCCAGGGAACTATATTAAAAAAGAAAAGAGGAGGGAAAACACCATGTGAAGACAAGGACACAGGAAAAAGACCGAGAGGTGACAAAGGCAGAGGTTAGAGTGACACAGCCTCAAACCAAGGAGGGCCAAGGACTGCTGGCAACCACCAAGAGCTGGAAGAAGGAGGGATTCTGTCTAGAGTCTCAGAGAGGGCAAGGCCTTGCCGACACCGTGATCAGACTTCCAGTCTGAGAATAAGTTTGTTGTTTTTAAATCACCTGGGGTGTGGTACGTCGTTACAGCAGAGGGTCAGTGAGTCCCCTGAGTTGCTGAAGGGTCAGACAGCTTCCAGAGCATCTGGGCCCCGTGCCAATCCCACCACCGCTGGGCAGGACTAGAGGCTGCTGGGCTACCCTCTCCTCGTCTCCTTGGGAGCCAGGACCCAGACTGGAAGCCCAATGGGCAGGATGGGGCGCAGCCTGGGGCTGTGAGCAGTGCTGGTCTGGGTCACAGCAGGTCCTGGGAGCTGCACAGCCTTATTTTAGCTTGGTAACAACAGCTCACACCAGAACTGAAACCCAAGAACTAGACAGGTGGACACAAAGCCCAGGAATCCGGCTCTGGGGTGGATTGGCCTCCATGTGCTCAGGCTCGACCCACCATGCTGGCCCCAGGGTGAAAATCAGAGCCGGTCGGCACCCGTGGGCAGAGCCAGCAGCCACTTTGTGAAGGAGGAATGGACTTCTCACCCGAGAGCTCAGCTCGGCAGGACATCCCTGTGGCCCGAGGCTCTGTAGATGCATCGCACGTGGAAGCAAGCCTGCGACTATGAAAGCACTTCCAGGCCGGGGGTTTGGTGGAGGCTCTTTTCAGCTGTGACCTCTGGGGTCACCTCCATCCCCTTCCCAGGGCTCCTGAGCCATCCCTGGGCCTAAGATCTGTCTGTAGCATCAGAGCTCTTGGAACAAAAATCAAAATTTTCTTTGCAGGGTGGAGCCAGGCATTGAGACAAGAGGGGTGGGGGCACCCTTTGGACTGAGCTCAGATGCTATTACATGCAGCTCAGAATGTGGTCACCAGAAGGGACATTCTGATGTTAGCATGAATCCGAGACGGGGACATTGGAAGAGGGGCACCACAGGTGAGTCCAATGGCACATGAGTTGGCGACGGGCCCCATGCCACTGCAGCAGCATCTCTCTGAGGACCCAGCTCTGGGCAAACACGCCCGGAGAAGGGCCCACCCTCCCCTCCTTGCACCCCTCCTGACAGGTGTGCTCACCTGGCACGGAGTACGAAAGCTGCTCCCAGCTGCTCCACACATCCCCTGTCCAGTGGCCGGCGTACTGGCCGTGGCCGGCAAAGGTGGAGCGAGAGATCACAAAGGGGCGCATGCCCCGAGCCTTTACCAGAGCCCTGGGTGGAGCAGGGGCACAGAGAGCTGCGTTGAGCAGGGTCACCAGGAGCCCCACCACTGCCCACAAGAGTGGCTGGCAGTGCAGCAGGAAGGACAAGCTGGGAGCAAGGAGTTGGCTTGCTGAGGTCACCGCCACTGTCTGCCAGGCAGTCAGCCCTGCCACCTGACTTACCCTCGAAGATGCACGTGTCACGGGGAGGACAAACTCAAGGGGGCCAGAGGCCCTGGTCAGCCCTGGCCTCTCTGTCTCGTCACCATGCCCTTCCTCTGAGGCACCAGGCATGGAGCTGGGGTGGGGGGTGGGGGTGGGATGTAGGGATGGCTAGGGCCTCCTCCTCTCCTTCCTGCACCCTGGCCCCTCACCTGTGGGAGGCGAAGGCTTCGGTCAGGCCGTACAGGTTGTGCAGGTCGTAGTGCGTGGACAGGAACTGGTGGCTGGAGGCGCAGATGGTGGCTGCCCGGAGGGTCCCGCCAACCACCCCTGGAGGAGAGGGGGCTGTTTCCTTGGAGCCTCCTCCTGGCAGGCTGGTGCCCCCCACATCTTGAGAGACCCCTTGGGACACGGGGTGCGTCCCTGTACAGTCTCCACTTCTCCAAGGACAGGACAAGGCGATGCCGCAGGCTGTGGTCTGCACACCCAGACTTCATGTCTGCCTGCTCCTAACCATTTTTTTTTCCCTGTCCGACTGCCAAAGCCTGAAATACCCCCTCTGAAGGGTCTCGCCTCAGCTGCACATGCCCAGTCAGCATCACGTGGCTGGGGTCTCCCCACATGAACCTTACTCCCAGGGCACCCCTTGCCTTTCCCGGGCTGGCCGCTGCCCATCAGCTTCTCAGAAACCAGAGCTTTGAGTCTCCCAGACCAGAGAAGGAAATCCCTGATTTGAGCCATTAAATCCCCAGCCGACTAGTGCTGGGGGGCCGGCAGGTGGAGGCAGCTCACCTGGCACGTAGGGCGGGTTCTCCAGGTTGCTGTTGGGGCAGCCATCCACTGAGCCCCTCACAAAATTGGATGGCTCGTTCATGTCCTGCAAGAGAGGCCCTGGGGGTGGGTGCCCTGCCTGGTACAGAGAGTGGGGCTGGTCCCTGAGGCCACCGGACACCCAAGGGTGGGGCCACACTCACGATCCACATGCCGTCAAAGGGCACCTGGGCGTGGAACTCGGCCACCATGTCCTGCCACCAGTCAAGGGCCTCGGGGTTGGTGAAGTCAGGGAAGGCGGTGAGTCCGGGCCACACCTGGACGAAAGGCCAGAGGGGAGACAGGGCCCCTGGAGCCTGCACGGAGGCCCTGTCTGTCCTGACTGCAGGCAGAGCCGTAGCCTCACTCATCTAACCCAGGGATGGGTGGACTGCAAGGGGAGGAGCACGGGGAGAGGCCCCAGAATCTGCACTGCTGGGAGCCTTGCCAGCCTCCCCTCAGGCTCGACCCCCTTCCTCCTGGTTCTGGGCCTGCCCTGGACCGGGAGGTCAGGAGTCTACTGGGTGCCCCACCCACCGGGAAGGCCTGGGAACCATCAGGAAGCCCCTGGGGGCCCAGAGGATGTGGAGGACCCCAAGGCCTCCGCAAGCATCTGTGGAGCTTGTTTCTGAGCTGCCCGCAAACAAGGGCCCCTGACAAAAGGATTCAGGGTGGTCTTCCTTGTCAGGGGCCACTGTCACCCCCAGCTGTCACTGCCGCCCCCCCTGCAGCCCCACTGCCCAGGGACCCCTGCTTTCTCCCCCTCGCCCCCCAGGCCCTGCTGTACCTGCCCAATCAGCGGCTGCCCAGTCTCATTGGTGATGAAGACCCCCCGCCTCAGACCCTCGTCGTAGGGTCGATAGGTCCCGGCAGGGCTGGAGCTGCTGATGGCAGGATCCTGGGGAGAGAAACCAGTCAGAATGAGAGAGAAATGCCCAAAGCCTCGGCACCCATCGCTGGGAAAACGGGAAAATGCTCTCGATAAACGTTAACGAGGCACAGGTGGATGTGCCCTGGATGCGCCAACGCGCTGCGTGTGCGTGGACGTGCACGTGACCCCGCCCCCATTGCCAAAAAGGGCGCACCTGGATGCAGGCGTTACTTTTGCTTTAAGGGCCCAGAGTTTCACAAACGTTCTACAGGGAGCATTTATTTCATTTTGAATAAAAAAGAAAAGGTCTGCGTCTGCCCTCCCCGCTCCCTGCTCTGAGTGGACCTGGATGCTGCTGCCTTCAGAGGGGCTGCAGGGATGGAAATGACCATCAGCCCAATTCCAAACGGATTTCCTCTCCTGAGGGGTTGTCTTGGCTCCCCCTCCCCTCCTCCGGCCCCCCAGCTGTACCAGACCCTGAATCACACCCCTCTGGCTGCAGGGACTGGCCCAGGGAAGTGTGTCTGTCTGCTGAGCCACTCAGATCCTGCCCTCCTTCCCACAAGCTGACTGCAGGGAGGCAGGGCCAGGAGTCTCACGGAGCTTCTGGGGTTCCAGCCGCCCTGGCACACAGCTCCACCCGGCCCTTGCTTTAAGCTGTTCAAGTAACCTACAGCCGTAAGGATCCTGAGCCACAGACAGATGTCTCCAGGGACATGACTGGATAGCAGGAGTCAAGTTTATAAACCTGATATTCCCTCGATATCAAAGACCCTCAGAAACATTCTCAGTGACCATGGCCACCATGAGGACGATGCCACTGAAAGTTGGAGCCACCAGACACTGGGCCCCTCTCCTTCCAAAAGAGCCTGCTTCCTGTGGCACAAGAGGGGAGGAGGCACTCACAACAATCATGATGTACCGCCGGCCACTTTGGTGGAGCTCCTGCACCATGGCCGGGAAGTCCCCAAAGCCGTCCTTGTTGAAAGTGAAGTCCCGCCTGGCGTCCATGTAGTCCAGGTCATTCCACTGGACGTCCTGCAGCCACAGCACAGGGTGGTCGGGACCCAGGCTCGTTGCCCCCGCCCCACCCTGGGGGCCCCAGGCCCCTCCCCGGCACTCACCAGGGGGAAGTGTGCCCTGGTCATGTTCTCCACAACCTGGCGGGTGATGGCGGTGGAGGAGTAGCCCCAGCGGCACAGGTGGAAGCCCAGGCCCCAGTACGGTGGCATGAATGGGTAGCCTGGGAGCCAAGGCGACCGTGAGCGGGCAGGAGGGGCTGGGGAGGGAGGGGCCGGGGGCCAGGGCCAGGGAGAGGCCTACCCACGATGTCCAGGTACTGCCGCACCACGCTCTTGGGCTCCGGACCCAGGAAGATGTACACATCCAGGATCCCGCCTGTCGACCTCCAGCTGAGGGCCGGGCTGGGCTGCAGGACCACATCTGGGGGAAGCAGACCTAGGGCTCAGAGACAAATACTCACCCCCCTTGCCCAGGGCCTTCGGCACTGCACCAATGGGCCAAACCACCGCTGGAGAGGCGGGGTCCTCCCACAGGGAGCTTGGGGGCCCTGGGACAGTCACTCTGAGCCCAGCTTGCTGAGATCCTTGGAGCAGGACAGGAAGACGCTGAGCAGCTGGGCCTGGGGCCCCTTTTTTTGGCCTCAGCCCCACCCCACCCAGGTCAGAGGTCCCAGAGCTCACCTTAGAAGCACTGAAGGACAGAGCTGGCAGAGGCCACAGCCCAATGGTCATTTCTCCGAACAGTGTACGAGACCCGACCCCCTGCCTCCTCCTCTACCTCCAGCCTGTCAGATAGGTGCAGAGAGCCCCAGCCCCCTCTACGAAGGAGGGGGTGTGGCTGCACCAGGGAAACCCTGGCTGGCAGCTCAGAAGCAAAACTGGCTGGGGCATGTGGAGGGCCCCAGTACCCCCTTGCTTACCCATGGCATTGCTGTTCAGCAGGAAGACCCCGTGAGCTAAACCGCCATCCTCCAGGCCCAGGTAGAAAGGGTGAGATCCATATAGGTTCACGTCGGGCTGGGACATGGCAGACACCCTGCTTTACGTCCTGGCCCATGAAGCCCCTCCGATTGCACACCCCTCCCTGGCCGCCCCTTTACCGTAGGGGCGACGTCCCTGTTCCAGAGAGTGACCTTGGTCCAGTTGGTGCTGAGCATCAGGGGCCCGAGGTGTTCGGCGAGGCCCGTGATGTGCTGGGACGGCAGGGAGGTGGACAGCTGCAGAAACTGGTCGGCGAAGAACAGGGGGGCCACTGTGGTGTTCAGCCTGCCAGGAAGAGACCAGGTGGCCTCGCACAAGAAGCCAATGGCCCCACGAGCCCTGACCACAAGCAAGTGCTGGGCAAGGGCTGCCCAAAACCCTTACAGTCCTGGGAGTCGTGGCCCTGAGCACCTCCCAGGAGGGCCAAACTGCTCCCAGACATCGTGGAGCTGCCCAGCCGGGGGCAGTTAGGGTGCCCCGAGGTTCCATGGGATCAAGAGGAAGGCAAAAACCACGTACAGGGTCCCTCTCTGCATGGCAGACGCATCACGGCTAATTTCATGGGACAAGTTCCTGCCGCACCCCACCAGCCCGTGTTAATACTTTGCTCACCTGCCTGTGGGTGTCTGTGCGTGTTCAAGACCAAGATCTGATAAAATGCTTAAAAAACTTCTCTCCAAACTCCGCTTGCAGGTCATCTTCTCAGAGAGGCCCCCCAGCTGCAGAGCCAGCCCACACCCTGCATCTGCACAGCCCGTTTCTACCTCCCTCTGCTATGTCAGTCCTGCTAGCAGGTCCACAACACCCGGCCAAAAAATGAACAGGCCACAAAAGAAAGAAATGCACTTCACAAGGCAAGTGCTCTGAAGATTTGGGCAAGTCCAAGGTCCCTCCTTCTGAGCGTGTAGCAGAGTTCGGTGCAGAGCAGGGCCTTGTCAGCCAGCACATATTCGTGTAGGACTATGTGGGCAAAGTGCATGGGATGCGTCCTGGGAAAGGTGCTTGCACAGCCCAGCGTCAGGGCCAGCGGGCAGCCGCGGCAAAACTGCTGACCCCGTGGCTGGGGGTATGGGCGGGCGCTTCTGGGCCAGAGCGACACCGGACACTTGGACTCACAGCCACAGCGTTTGAGTCTAAAAGATGCTTCGGTGCATCTAATACCTGGGGGGTGGGCTGGGGGGAGGTGAGGGCGAGACCAAGCAACACCCTTATCCTCTCCACAAATACCCCTGAGCTCTGCTGTGGGTCAGAACTGCTCTAGGAGCTGGCGGTTCAGGAGGGAACAGGAAAGGCTCCTGCCTCAGGCAGATGGCAGCCATGGTCCAAGCAAAGGTAAGGTCCCGTGGGGGCACACAAACCCCGGAGGGACATGGAGCAGAGTGGCCGACAGCACGGACGCTTCGGCTGGGCTCCGTCACCTGCCAGCAAGCACCTGGACTCTCTATGTCTGTCTCTCCATCTGTAAAGTGGGGATAATAACAGCGCCTACGTCCCAGTTGTTATGAGGATTGGACGAGTTAATCACTGCAATGCCTGATATACTGATGTGTAGTATGTGATAAATAAACAAGAATAAAGCAGGCTTGGGGTTGCTGCCTGGAGTGGGGTTGCCACTTTAGACTGGACCAGGGTTTCTCAGCTGAGGCACTACTGACATTTGGGCCGATCGCTCCGTGTTCTGGGCCGGCCTGTGCATTGTAGGGTGTTTAGCAGTATCCCAGCACCCTAACGCCCAGTGGTGACAACCAAAAATGTCTCCAGCTGTTGCCAAATGTCCCTTCTGAGAACGGGCCTTTGAGGGCTCGGGGTGGAAGGAACAGCAAGCACCAGGGCCCTGCGGGGCAAGGAACAGCCAGGAGGCCAGAGCAGGAGGGTGGACTACAAAAGGGTCAGGGACGATGCCCTACAGCTCCCTAACCCTCCCAGCAGATAGTGGGCACAGAAACTGGGCACTCACAGCACCCGTCCATCCAGCTTCCGCCGCACGATCACCCCGAAGGGCTCCTCTGAGAACTCGACGCTGTAGAGCGTGGACGGCGCCTGGCTGCGGACACGTGGGGTCTCCAAGGGCACCTCATAGCGCTGGTTGGTGGGATCTTTGATCTAGAGGACGAGAGCAGTGTCATGAGGCCCTTGGTGGCTGGCTGCCCTGCACACCTGTCCACTCCATCCTTCACCTTCCAGAGAAGCAAGGCGTCAGTTCAAGTCTCAGGGTGGCCGCACACAGCGTGTGGACAGATTGGTCCACATACCTAAGCCTGTTTCCTCATCTATAGAGCCAGGAGAGCACCTCCTGTGGGGTGTGCCAGGTAAGACACAGGAAATCTGGATTTCAGATAAACAATTTTTTTAGTATAAATACATCTCAGATATTGCACAGGACATGCTTACACTAAAAAAAAAGACTAATTCCTGGGTTATCTGAAATTCATATTTGTATTTTTATTTGCTGAATCTGGCAACATTTTTCCACCTGGCATATCTAGTCACAGGGTGAACGAGAAAACATAATTAGAACACCCAGCCCTTGTCTGGTACATAGTCATCACTCAGTAACCCACGGCTGCCATCAGTTACTTTGTTAAAATAACAGGGCCGTACTGAATTACGTGCTTCAGCCTCTCTCACCTTTGTGTCTGCACATTCATTCAGTTGACAACTTTTTACTGAGCACCTAATATGTGCCAGGCACTGTTCCAGGGGCTGGGAAGCAGCAGGGAATAAACCAGACAAGAGGCCCTGCCCTCAGTGGCTGGGATCCCACTGCCCACTGCCTGGAACCGTCCCCCTTCCTCCCTCTCCACCTTTCCCCTTCCTGACTCCTACTTTATGTCCCAGCTGGGATGTCACTTCCTGGGAGCGACCTAACCTCCCACCACCTTGCCCTGAGCCCTGTCCCCTAGAACATGTTGTAGAACCTCCTAGTGACTGTCTTAGCGGCCCACTGTTCCCTGAGCATAGGCACTGTGTCTGCTCACACCCAGACTCCAGGTGAGGGCATAATACACGTCTGTGCATAAACAAACACCCCGTAGAGTCTGTCTTTATCCACTGTCCACACACTCTCTGCCCCTGCCCAGCCCCCGCCCGCCCACCGTGAAGTGGAGCCGGCTCTCAGTCTCCACCAGCACGTCCAGCCGCAAGGTCATGATGTCCTTGGGGAAGAAGGTCGGGGTGGCACGGATCAGGGTGGCTGTGTAGCCCGTCTTGGTGGTGGTCAGGTTCTCCAGCCTGTAACTGGGATAGTTGGGAGGGAAGAAGCACCAGGGCTGCCCCATCTGGGTGCCCGGAGGCCACCTTGCAGGCATGTAGCAGCAGCCCCGGGCCTCACACTGCTCCTGGGTGATGGCCTTGTCTGGGGCGCAGTCGAAGCGGCCGTCGGGGGGCAGGTCGCACTGTGTGGGTGCTGCCCTCTGGTTGCCGTGGCGCCGTGGGACAGGCTGGGGCCCTTGGCCGCTGGCTCTGGGCTGGCGAGCTGGGTAAATCTCCTCTTGGGAGAAGCTGTGCAGCTCTTGGGGGACCACGTCGAAGTCATGAAGCAGGATGTGCCCCAGGATGGCCAAGGAGACTAGGGCGCAGACCACCAGCAAGAGGCAGGAACGGGGTGGCCACCTCATCATGTGTGGGCAGCGGGCCCAGGAGGCCTGCAGACAGAAGAACCAGGCTCAAAGGGACGGCAGCAGGGAGTGGCCGGGGCCTCAGGAGACTCTCAAAGCAGCTTCCAGACATGAACTTGTGGCCAGCCCAGCAGCGCACAGGCTAGAAGTGAGGTCTGGTGAGGAAGCAGGGCAGACCTGGGGGAGGGAGGAAAAAGGAAAAGGAGAGAAAAGTCCCAAACAGGGAGTTGCAGAATCCTGTGCATTGTGAAGTCTTCTAATATGTTACAAATAAACGCATCTAGAATGTCTGTAAAAATAACCTAATAACACACAAAGACCCACGTGATAGATCAAGTGGAACAAACAAGTTCCCACAGTAGATAAGTCCCGCTCCCGTATGAAGACTGGCCGAGGTGAGTCTTGGCCAGTGGGGTGGAAGCGTTCCCTCCTTCCGTCCCTCTTGGGCTGACCAGGACGTGGATACAGCCTGTGAGGGGTCTTGGGCACTGCAGCCCAGGTCAACACTCAGGGACAGCCAAGCACAGAAGAAAAAGCCTGGCCCCCAGGACTGGGCAGGCGG
Organism: Grampus griseus; assembly: GCF_964374135.1. Classification (NCBI taxonomy): domain Eukaryota; kingdom Metazoa; phylum Chordata; class Mammalia; order Artiodactyla; family Delphinidae; genus Grampus; species Grampus griseus. The sequence goes on along the minus strand of NC_139014.1, from coordinate 10,609,927 downwards.
AGCCCCTCCCCGCCCCTGCAGTCAGGCTCGTGTGGGGTCTGGTTCTGGGTCTCTGTCACAGCAGCTGCACTGGAGCCTCACTCTGGTTACTTTGGTACTAAGACTGTTCTTACCTGTGTCTTGATTATCTGTATGTTCTAAATATTTTATAGGGAACATTGCTGGTCCAGCTCCTCCAAGGAGCAGCACACACTGATATGGGACTAAATATGCAAGGATTTTATTAGGGGGGTCCTTTTTATCTGTCTGAGAGAAACTGGGGAGGTTGCCAGAGAGGGTTGAGAGCACCAACACACCCGTGCAGGTCTGACCCCGTGGGAGGGCGGTGTGGATTCAAGAGCCCCAGACTGCCATGTAGGTTAGGGAAGCTTGGGCAAGGCCACAGGGTTGGGATTCCTTGAGCCAAAGTTGGCCATTAGAGGGGTCCAGGTCTCCCAGAAGCGGCCTGCCCTAGCGTTAAGGGCCGGGAGGCAGCCCCTCGCAGGAAATGCAGTGATGATTTCAGAGCACGGCGGCTGAGCCTGTCAGTGAAGCTCCCTGTGGTGGGAGGTCTGTGAGCTGCATTCTCATGGCCTCCAGAAACATGCAGGTGTTGGGGAAATGTCACACGCCAGGCAGAAGTGCGCCCAGGTCACTGAGAGAGTCCAAGCCTGTCACAGACACACACCGGTCACCTGGAACATTCTGGCCACCATGGGTCACCAGTACGTTAGATGCAAGAGTGAACTGTTTTCATTCACAACACTTATGACACCAAAAGCGTGGAGCTTTTTCTCAGCAACCAATTTTCCCATTCTCTGGACACCAGCCGGGTGTCCAGCAATTCAATTCAATTCTGACATGAACTCCCAGAGTTAGTGCAGACCCCACAGGTTGTGGGCTCAGTCCCACAAGACTTCCCCCACTTCTGACACTAACCACAAGTCCCAGGTTGTCACCGGCTCTTCTGACCAAGCCACTATCAATTCCGGGGTTCACACAGCACCCCTCACCTCCTCAGGTTCAACAACTGGCTAGAACGACTCACAGAACTCACTTACTGTTACCTGTATATTATAAAGGATACAACTCAGGAACAACCAGAGGGCAAGGTATGGGGAAGGGGTGCTGAGCTTCTATGCCCTCTCTGGGCTGGCCACCCTCTGAGCACCAAAATGTGTTCACAAGCTTCGAAGCTCTCCAAACTCCAACTAGTTTAGGGTTTCATTATGTAGGGCATGAACGATGAAATCACTGAGCGCTGGTGACTAACTTAATCACCAGTCCCCTCTCTTAATCAAGAGCTTCTGGCCCAGAGGAAGCCCAGGAGAAAGTTCCCACCCTCGAATCCTGCCTTGGTCCTTCTGGGGACTAGCCCCCATTCTGAAGCTATCTACAAGCCCCCAGTCATCTCATTAGCATATAAAAGACACTCTTACCACCCCCAAGATTCCAGGGTTTTTAGAAGTTGTGTGCCAGGAACTGGAGACAAAGACTAATATCTCTTTTTTTATACCACATAGTGTCCCAGCTTCACCTGACCCTGCCAGACACATTTGTGATCATAATGACTCAGAAACTGAGGAACTCAGAGTGGAGTCCAGGGGTCCTCACTTGGGAGCTCTTGGGCAATGACCTCAGCCCTTCCCACCCAGACTTCAGAAGCTGCAGAGGTGTCCAGAAGCACGGCCAGGGCAGCACCCCATGCCCTTCCCTGCTTCCAGTTTACAGACAGGGAAGAGAGCCTAGAAAGGGGAAGAGATCCTAAAATGGGGAAGAGCCACACTCACAGCGCTTGACAATTTAGAGAGAAAACGGGGAAGAACTGAAGGTCAGTAGATCAAGTGGCACTGCTGACCCAGTGGGTCGGTCACCCCGCCTTCAGGTAAGTGTCTCAGAACTGCTGCTTCCCCAGGCCACGGTGGTGGTGTAGACAAGCTGGGTTCAAAGCCCAGCTCCACCACCGGCAGAGGGAAGTAAAGGGTTCTCAACCTCCTGTGCCTCAGCTTCCTCCCTGTGAACGGGGGCAAGCGCAGCCTTCCTCGCCCAGCTCGGGGGCAGTGAGTGGGAACCGTGGAGTTTCCGGGGTCCCCGATGTTACTGGGGTCACTGTCGTTACTGCTGCCTCCTGCCGCGCGCGGCCCTGGCACGGTGTGCTCAACTTCTCCAGTAGGAAAGCACTGACCAATCCCTCTATCGTTCGACCCCTCCCATTTCGGGCGTCACGACTGCCCGCACCCGCCAAGCCTCCACTCTGTGGGGTTGCCGCGGACCTCCCCTGCCCCGCCGTTCGCTGGGACCACTGCAGCCCGGGTCCAGCAGTCAGGTCGGCTCACCTCCGCGCACGCACGCCCGGCCCGTAGCAGCAACTTCAGGATCCAGCGCCCACTAGAGAAGCGGCGGCGGGTCACGTGACAGCCCCCTGCGCAGGCGCCCTTAGTGAGTGCTCGCCTCGGGGATGCGCCCTCTGGTGGCGGGGCGCTTGGTGGCGTCCTCGCCCTCCTTGGGCCTCGGCGTCCCTGGAACGTGGGAGGGGCTCAGGGGGCGCGCACCTTGCAGGGGAGAGCTCTGGGGGAGAGGCGGGGCCTCGTCTTTTGGGGTCGCAGAGGGCGCTACGCCCCCGCATGAGCGAACCCTCAGCATCCTGGAGCCCGCCAGGCCGCCCGCCGAGGCACGGCTCTGCGAATCTAGCACCCAGACGACAAAATAGCGAAAATTTGAAAGCAACTTAAAGTTCTTCTGAAAAGGAAAACATTGTCATAACCCATAAAATCGACTGTCATGAAAATGTTCAATGACAAGGAACTTTTCGTACACAAAGTCTCATGTTAAGGCGAGCAAGCTTAAAAAAAGGAAAAAGAGGGGCAAGCTTGTACAGCAAGAAACTAACACAACATCGTAAGGCAATTATACTCCAATAAAAATTAATGAAAAAGAAAAAAAAAAAGGAGAAAGCTTTCCAAAATGACATACAGAAGCCGGACCCTGTGGCCTTGTCAGGTGGAACCAGGCACAGAAAGCCCAGTGCAGCGATGTCAGAGCAGGATTGAGGGCCTCCTCGCTTCTTTGTGGGTTTTGCATTTCTGAAATGTTTTAGAATAAATACGATTTTCTCTTATATTCAGAAAAATAGTTTTATTTTTCTGCTGAAAGTATAAAATTACTTTGTAGAACACTTTCCCTTTAAACTGCAGAGAAGGCATAGGTAGCAGGGGCTCAGGAATCAGAGTGTGGGGGGAGGAGCCCTGGCTGGAGGAGAGGGCAGGACAAGTGGGCAGACAAGGAGGTCTGTGTTCATGCACCTGTGTGGTCTTATCTCAGGCATTAGGCTTCCAGATGCAGCCAGGGTCCCCCTGGACTTGCTCGTGTAAGCTGGGAATCTGGATTTAACCCAAGCTGGGAGTGGGGGCAGGAGCAGAGACCTGGGTTTCCAATTTTACTTGGAGGAGTAAGCCCAATGTGGAAATATGGGTTCGTGTTCACTGGCACTGCCTTTGCAAGCGGAAGACTCACCGAATGCAACTGGAAACGCTGACATTTGACTTGGTTTAAACTGCTGGGTGGCTAAAAAAAAAACATTCCTACAATGCTGGCCTGTCTGTTTCTCTTAACTGGTGTCTCTGAGGGTAGAAAGATTTGAAGCCCCTGATGATACACAAAACTGATCTCCTCCTTGGGGTGGGCGCTCTAGGGCCAGGATGACTCCAGCCTGTTGCTGATGGACCGGCTGACCTTGAGCAGGGCCTCCTGGAACTGGGGGTACTTGTCCTTCACGTGGTGGAGGATGGTGCTGATGCTGGCCAGGCGGTCGTCCAGCCGCTTGAGCTCTGCCAGCAGTGACTGCTTATTGCGGAGCAGGAAGATGTAGCGCCCGTCCTTCACGGCCTGCAGGTGCTTGAGGCGTGACTGCAGGGCCACGAGCATGGAAAGGTTCTTGGGTGGGACAAGAGACCCCGTGTCAGGCTACGCACGTTAAAAAGAGGACACCCTCTGGGCTGGCACGAACTCCAACTCAAGGACATGCCAGAGGAGAACTTTGCAGGAATGAACAGCTGAGGGTGCTGAGTCTCCAGCTCCAGGCAAAGAGGCTGACAGGCACGGGGTGGAGCCTGGACCCTCCCTCACCCGCCGTCCAACCTGCCAGGGGCCAGGCCTGGCGCCCACCACTCCCATCTCAGCTGGTCAGGCCCCAAACCCTGCAGCCCTGCTTGACCCCTCTCTTCTGCTCACACCACCACATCCAATCCAGCAGGAAATCCCACTGGGGCGACTTTGAAATTATACGCAGAATCTGACGGCTTCGCACTAGCCCCAGGCTACCCGCATTCCGTGCTGTGTTCCAGGCGTCCCCATCCTCCTCAAGTACCATCATGGCCTCAAACAGGTTCCCGTGTCCACTCTTGGCCCTCCCATTCCACACTCAACATGAGAGCCGAGCGATCCCGATAACCCCAAGTTACTCCTCCCCCCCAACCCCCTCCCTGAGGGAGAAGCCCCTGGCCACGGTGGTGCGGCCCCAAGCGGTGCAAGCCCAGGGGCCCCAGCAGTCTCCAGCTCCTGCTGTACCTGGGGGTGCTCACTCCCTCGCTCCCTGCAAGTCTTGACTCCAGTGTCGCTTCCCCTGTGTGGCCGTCTCAGACCACCCTACTTACAAGTGCAGCCCCCACCCACCCGATGCTCCTTCTCTGCCCCCTGTTTCTCCGGAGTATCTATATCACCATCAGATATATGGTATCTTTTTTCTTATTCGTTTTGTTTCTCACCTGCCCTCCCGCCCTCAGAAGGAGGGCAGGGATTGTCACCTTTTCTAGTCTGTTGCCCTGGCACCCAGGACAGTGCCGGCCCATGGAGACTTCATGGGAAACATGAGGTGGACGATAGCACCTCAGGTGCGATCAGCCTGGGCTTAGCTGGGCCGGAACGGGCCTTGCTGCTGGGTTCCTGTGGCCCTGGCGGCCCTGGGGACTTGTGTACCTGCCGCTTGAGGGCTGCCAGCTGGTACAGGTCAGCTTCGAGCTCGTCGGCCCTGGCCTGCATCCTTGACAGCTGCTCCTGTTTCTCCAGGAGGGAGTCGCTCACGGATTTTTGAGTTTCTTCCAGTTCTAGGATGGTTTGGGTGCACTCCTCGGTGGCCTGGGGGGTTAGACAGGAGCATCCTGGGACCCTGCCCATCGGTTATTCAGCCGACAGAGCAGAGTAAGGCTGGGAGGACCCCAGGACCCTTTATGCACATGATCCAGGAGGATTCCCAAAGAGGGGGTGCAGGAGAGTATTGGGGGTGGGGAGGCCAGCAAGGGATCCCTGGCCAGACCCTCTGTGGGGTGGGGCGGAGAGGAGTCCGTCACCAAGCTGGGCAGAGGAGGCCCCTGGGGAGCCACGAGGGGTCGAGAGGGATGGACGCCAGGAGTGGCCAACGTGGCAGAGAAATGCACAAACCAGGCCCGGAAAAGGCCCCTCTGCGCCTCCAGTAACATCCAAATGAGCAGTTGTATCAAGTCTGTCATTTTCAGCTACCTTTCCTCATACAGGACTCCCCCTACAGGGGCTATTCCAACATTCTCCATTCAGTCCTCTGGGTGATGCCATGAGGTGAGGACCCATTTCACAGGTCAGTAAACAGAGGTACAGAGAGGTCAGACAACGTGCCTGAGCCATGAGTGGAAGAGCAGGGCTGGGACCCACGGTGGGGCTCCGAGGCAGCTTTCTGTCTCATGTAACCCTCGCCTCTCAGGGAGGGGCCACTGCTCCTATCTCCACTGGCAGACGAGGAAATTCAGGCGTGGAAGGTTTCTATACGCACTGAGGCCACACAGCTGGTCAGCAGGGGCTGAGGGAAGTCTGAGCCCACAGCCCAGCCTGGTGATCACAAAACGAGGGGGCACTTGGGCCATACAGCTGGTCCCTTCTCAGGGCAAGGCACACACCACAATGCTCAGTCGATATGGACTGGTGGACGGGGACATGGGCTCGAGTGGGTGCCCTCCACGTTCCCGCTGGCCCATCCCCACCACCCACTTGGGGTCAGTGACACAGGGACTCATGCCCTTCACCAGCACTCCATACTTCCCTGATGCCATTTCTGTTAGGCAGAAAGGGGCAGAAATAGGGCCGCCTCCAGTCCTAAGCTGCACCCTCCCTATATAGATCTTCTGTTAAACCCAAGACAAACTCCCAAAGAAAGCCCCTATCAGAGCAGAACGTTAGGGGCACTCGGGAAGCACCTACTGATCTGACACCCACTGTATCTTGACCCAGAACCAGCACGTGGGGTGTGAGGCTCAGGCTTTTGTCCCCAGCACAGAAGAAAGCAGCTTGTCTGATTCTGCACCCGAGCTCCTCCCATCACTCCCAGCCCCCACTGTCACTTCTCTGTCTCCTAAAACAGCCCTGACACAGCAGCTGTGACCATAGCTCTGGGAATGAGGGGCAGAAGAAGAGGCGGTGAGGCAGGTGGGGCAGGGAGGGACCGGCCGAGAAGCAGGCAGGAAGGACAGAGTGAAATCGCAGCCCAAGCTGGGGAAAGTACATCAGAAATACGGCCCTGGCCAGTGATGCCTGCACGCCTGCCAGCGGGGCTGGTGACACAGGCTGACCGCCTGTGGACAGGTGGCCTGCAGCGTGGTCCCTTCCCAGTCGCTCGGCTCCCCGACCTTGTGAATGTCCCTGATCTTCCGTCTCAGCTCGGTCTGCTTGCGGTGGAAGTCTGTGCGGGTGAGCAGCTTCTTGTCCATCTTGCACTGCCCCTCGGCCCGAGTGGAGATGGTCTCTCTGCGTGCGACAGCCAGCTCCATGTCCTGGATCATCTTCTCCTGCTGCTTCAGCAGTTGGCTGTGCTTGACCTGGGTGCACAGAGCAGAGGGACCTCCCACCACATCCAACTGAACCATCAGGGAACCCGCAGGGGTGATGTCCCCAGGGGAGAAAGGAACCTGGGGGCTTAGTCAACCGGTCAGAGTGATTTAAGGTCCATGTAAAGAACACCAGGCAAACAGGGCAACACTGAGAAACCGTCAGAGACCGGGGCAGGTGGGGCGACATGAGGACTAGATGTGGCCCAGGGTTGAGTCCTGGAGCAGAAGAAGGACATTAGCCAAAAAAAACGGTGAACTCTGGTTAGAATTTGTAGTTTGGTTAACTGCATTGCACCAAGGTTAATTTCCTCATTAGGAAAAATGCACCATGGTTTTGTGAGATGGTGGTGTGTAGGGCCTGTAGGGCCTGGGCTGGGGGCTGGGCGTGGTGGGAGCTGGGCTGCGAGGGGCGCCAGGGAGCTTTCTGCAGGGGTGGACGTGCTCTACGTCTCCATGGGGTGGTGGCTGCATACGTGTGCACTGGACATTTAAAATAAGTTCATGTTACTGCATGTAAATTATTCCTCAATAAAGTTGATTCAGAATAACAAAAGGGTAGACAGGCAGGAATCCCCAAGTTAAGTTAGGAGTGGTGGTGGGAGGCCTAGCCCACGAGGTTAAAACAGAGCAAGGGTGACAGTAACCAAATGCTCTGCGCTGGCACGAGCCCGTCAAAATAACTGTCACAGCAGAGCAGAGATGCAGGACAAGGATGGCAACCTCAACTCCATCCATGTGATCAACGTGGCCGTTCAAATCAGTGAGAGAAGCACAGATCACCTGATACATGCCGCTGGCATAACTCACTCCCCAGCAGAGAGAAAATACGATGGACCCCTATTCACAACATCCCCAAATAAATTCCAGGTGTATTCAAGATCTAAGTATGTGCAAACAATTGACAAAGCTCAGGAATCTGTTTGTGTAACCTCAAGCTGGGGAACCTTCTTAACAGTACCGGAGACCCAGGAGCCATACAGGAAAAGACTGATACACAACTAAACACTAAACACATTCTGAGCGGAAAGAGACCATAAAAAAAATGTGTAAAGGCAAGCCGTAGACCAGAGGTAACGTTTAGAATAGGTATTATAGACAGGGGTTATTAACCCCAATATACAAGGAGGTCCTAAAAATTGCTAAGAAATAAGAAACAGGAAAATCAGGCAAAGATATAAACAGGCAACCTCCCAAGGAGGAAACGCCAAAACACACACACACATATACACACCGGCACACACGTGTGCTCAATCCCCCACGTGTAAACCAGCAACGCAAATCCACTGAGAAACCCCTTTTCATGCAGTGGGTTGTCAAATATTATAGACCAATAAACAAATGAGTGAGTTTAGCAAAATCACAGGAACAAAGTCAATGTAAAAAAGTCCGTTGTAGGGGCTTCCCTGGTGGCACAGTGGTTGAGAGTCCGCCTGCCAATGCAGGGGACACGGGTTCGTGCCCCGGTCCAGGAAGATCCCACATGCCGCAGAGCGGCTGCGCCCATGAGCCATGGCCGCTGAGCCTGCGCGTCCGGAGCCTGTACTCCGCAACGGGAGAGGCCACAACAGTGAGAGGCCCGTGTACCACACACACACAAAAAAAGTCCATTGTATTTCTGTACCTTAACAATGAGAAACTGGAATTTGAAAATTTTAGAAAGTACCATTTACAACAGCACCAGAAAACACGAAACACTTAGGTATAAATCTAACAAAACATATGCAAAACCCGAATGCCGAAGACAAAAACACTAACAAGGGAAATCAAAAAAGACCAAGTAAATGGGGAGACAGACACACCTGCTCACGGACTGGAAAACTCAGCGATGCTAAGGTGTCAATTCTCTCTAAATTGATCTGGAGCCTCAAATCCCAACCATGATCCGTGCAGGAACTTTTGCAGAAATTGACAGGCTGATTGTCAATGTTTTTGGAAAGGAAAAAGATATTGAATAGACAAGACAATTTTGTAAAAAAGAACAATGCTGGAGGAATCACATTGGACAGGGCCACAGAAATCAAGACCGTGTGGATTTGGGCTCTTGGATCAGTGGACACAGCAGGGGGCCCAGAAACAGACCCATGAAAACAAATATGGTCATTGATTTCCACAAGGATATCATTGTAACAATTGTTTTAGTGACAAAACAACAAACTGGAAACATTCTGAATCTTCACATCAACCTAGGAATGTTTCATTAAATTATGTTACATCCATAGTATATTCTGCAACTGTTAAAGAAGGATAATGTCTGGATTATTTTTAAAAAAATAAGTTGCTGAATTATATGTACTATTTTTGTTACGGAAAACAAAACAAAACAAAACCACAACTGGGGGGCAAGAGGGCGGTAGCCCCGTCCGTCCATGTATGTGTGTGTGTGTGCACATGCCTGTGTGGCTGTAAGCTCTGTGGTAGAGGGTTTGACCTGCTGCAACTTCTGCGGTTTGAAAAGTCAGTTAAATGGAGTGGTTTTCTAAAACTTATCAGCAGTAGATGCATTTGATCAGAATTCCTCTGGACTCAATAGCTAGCGGGGTTATTATTAACCACGTAATTATAAAAGTGATGTCACATTTGTTTTTATTACCTGCTCTCATTTGTATCCTTAAGGCCCTGAACCTTTGGCTCAGTGACAGCCTGTGATTTAATTACCAGCATTTTCTCAAGGGAATGAAATCCAGCTAAAGATGACAGTAGAGAGAAAACATGGCTCGGAAGGAAAAGGTAGGTGTGTTCCTTGAACCCTGTTACTGAGTGAGAGTCTTTCTGGTCCAACAGTGGGATACATCTCACAAATGGGTCGTGAGATTGGTGGGGGTGGGGGTCACAGCCAGCGTTTAAAAATACTGGAGTGCATTGCTTGCACAGAGTGAGGGTAAAATAGTTCATGAATACTGTGCAGACAGCTGTGTGTCCTGTAACCATTTCGGTGCAGTAAGAACAAGAATTGGCCAGGCCCTGATACAGGAGGTCAGCAAAGGGAACAGCAAGTTTCCTTGTGCTTGGGCTGCAGGCCGCCGTGCTGGAGTGGTTTCCCCCCAGGACCCCGAGCTCCCAAGCTCCCCACACCTCCCTCCTCCCACCCACCTTCATCCTGTGGATCTCGGCCTTCATGGCCCGGATCTCTGCCTGGCCCGTCTCGGAATCCACTGAGGCGCGCATCTCTTTTGCCAGTTGGATTTTTTTGTCCCAAAGCATGATCTGGTGTCTTTAAGGGAAGGAGAGGCAGTGTAAGAGCTGGAGAATGAAGGGGCTTTCTTTCTGATGCTTTGGTGATCGCTGTGTGCTGTGCTTGGGGTGGGCACCGAGCACAAGGAGCAATGTCTGTAATGGGCTACAGGAGATCCTCGCCTTCCCGTCCATGAGGGGCGCCCTCACCTAGCAGGTGGCCTGGTTAATTTGCAAGCACCCAGGCAAGGGTTTAAATAGAAACAAATGTTACCATTCTGGGACCAGAAGGTGAACTCAACCCCAGTGCCCACCACCCTCACTGGGGGGCCGGGGCAGGGGGCTGGGGCAGAGGAGAAAACAGATATGTAACTTTAGGAGAAACTGAGAAAAGCAAATATAAGTGATAGAATTTGATATAAGAAGAAGTCAAAAGCCTAGATAGACCAAGAGCCTGAAAGCTATTAAAATGTTAGCAAAGACACATGCCCCCCCACCCTCTGTGGTCTGAATGTTTGTGTCCCCCCGCCCCCAAATCCACATGTTGGAATCCTTATGCCAAGTCTTGGGATGGTGATGAGGTCATGAGGGTGGAACCCCATGAATGGGATTAGTGCCCTCATAAAAGAGACCCCACAGATCTCCCCCTCTCCTGCCACCCTGTGAGGACACAGCAAGGAGTCTGCAACCCAGAAGAGAGCTCTCACCCGACCATATAGGCACCCTGATCTCGGACGTCCAGCCTCCAGAACCGTGAGCAATAAATTCCTGTTTACTGTTTAGAAGCCCCAGTCTGTGGTGCTCTGTTGAGCAGCCTGGAGGGACTAAGATCCTCTGCAAGCTCCAGGTGGTGTTATGTGTAGATTCTGTCAAACCACAGGGAGGGGATGATCCCTTTGCCACTAGCCCCTTGGCAATCACATGGCACCAGTCAGGGTGCATGCCTACAGTACCTGCTCCAGAGCCCTTGCAACTGGAGATGCAGATCTACGTGCACCAATGGGGAAGGACATCACAGAAAAATATAAGGTTACTTCAAAGGGGGACATAGAGAGCAATCTCATTTTTGTTAAAAAAAAATGAAAGAAATACACAGAGAAAATGGTAAAGGAAGAGGGTTGGATTAAGTGTGAGTCTCCTTTCTACTCTGCACACACTGTCACAGTTTAAAATGCTTACCGTTGGGTCTGGATTACTCTTACAATCAGGCACCAGAAAGATCATACAGTTTTTAAAAAGTCTGTCCCAAAGGAAGCCACTCTATTTCCAGCCACCACGATCATGGGTTTGGTGGGAGGGCTGCCCTGAGCTCAGGAGACAAGAACCCCACTCTTCCCCAGGATCCACCTCGGGTTCCAGAGCCGCCCCCACCTCCCGGGCCAGTTTACGTGGATGGTGGCCTCCCACAGCTCCGCGGGGCAGCGACCCTGGGACAGGACGCGCCCGGCACTCACTCCGCCTCCACCAGGCTGTTGAGCACGGCCGCCTTCTCCTCCCTGAGCTCGTTCAGCTTCTCCTGCATTTCGATGGTCTCTCGCTCCGAGGCCTGCATGGGGAGGGGGCGGCTGAGGGTGGGGCTGAGGGCGGGCGCACACCTGTTCCCCCGCCTTGCCCCCTGCCTGCCCACCACGGGCGGGAGCTCAAGGTGGAGCCTACCTTGAGCGCACGCACGAACTCGCCCTCCGTGGCCAGGTTGCCCTGCTGCAGCTCCTCGGAGCTGCATCGGTTCTGGTTCATCAGCACGTTGAGCTTCTTCAGGTCATTGTCCAGGTCCTTCATGTGCCGCTCGATCTGCTTCTGCTCTTTCTTCTCCTGGTCGATCTTGTCTGCGGGGAGGGCGGCCGGGGGTCGGGGGTGGCCCCTGGGGGTTGTGATCTGGGTCTGTGCCCAGAGCGCCCCCCAGCCCCGCCGACCTTCGGGCACCCCCGCCCAGCCAGAGGAGGCCGAAGGGGACAGGGTTGGCGCTCAGACACCAAGCCCCTAGGAAAGACCAGCCAAGCTCAGGGGCAGGGCCGGAAAGCAACGACCCTGACCACCAACAGGGGGGTTTGGGTGGCTCAAGGGCAGGACAAGCAGGCGGCAGGACCTCCGGGAAGAAATGGGCATGATGTGTTCAGGCCGAGTGGGCCCTGGACACCAGGCAGCACTTCCTGTGGGGCTGCAGGGCTGGGCTGACCAGGTGGGACCGGGACACAACAGCAGGTGCTGTGGAGGGGGGCTGGGAAGGGGAGCTCACTTTCTATCCGTAGTTTCTTCTGCTCCAGGATGTGGATCTCCTTCTTGGACATGTCCAGGGAGGCCAGGTGTTCCTCGCGCCCCTGCGTGGCCACCACCATCTCCTGCTGCAGCCGGAGCCAGGTCACCTGGGCCTGCGTCACGCCGGCGTTGTGCTCCTCGATCAGCTTGGTCAGCCTCTTGATCTCCAGCTCCAGGGGCCCCACTTCTTCCCCCTGAAAGTGACGTTCACCAGAAAGAAGAATGAGCCTCTAAATCTGGGTGGGCTGCCGAGGGTGGGGACCCCTGAGATCATGTGTCTGTACGACGAGTAGGGGGTCTTTACTCAGAGGGACCAGGGACCCTGTCATTGGGTCCCTTCCCCCGAGGGCCCAGGCCATATGGACTGACCTGCTGTGGGAGATATGGGTCTGGGGGTCTGTGACCCCTTCCCCTCCCTCCACTGGCCGGGCCCCACCATGCCCCAGTCTTGGGGCAGGGGCAGCAGGGCCTCTGTCACCCAAGAGGCTTTGCAAATTGTCTTTTAACAGCGCACTGTCATGGGTTAGGGTCTTTACTCCCTTGGAATCCAAGCAGGTTGCAGCTCTGAGACCGCACTCTGGTGTCGAGGTCTACCTAAGAATGTGCCCCCAGCTGCCCATCCTGTTCTGGGACTTGAAGCTGTTGGTGGGTTCCTCAGGTCAGCGATACCTGGATAACCTGTAGGACTGCAAGCCCCAGACTCATCAGACCGCTTCACTTAGAGCTGCAGTCAGTGGCTGAGATCCCGCCTGCTGCCTATCTTCGCATAGCCCGTGGGCCGCACAAAAAATCAGAAGAGAATTTTGTGCCAGGCAGAAGTTATATGGAATTCAAACTTCAGGGGCCCTAGGTAAGGTTTTACTGCACACGGCCACACCCGTCTGTTTATGTACTGCCTGTGCCTCCTCATAGCCGCTGGGGTGGGGGATTGCGACAGAGACCATCTGGCCTGTAACACCTGAAATACTATCTGGCCCGACAGAGAAGGTCTGCAGACAGCCCGAGTCAGAGTACTTGGCACAGACACATGTGCTTCACCTGTATGATCAGCGGGACAGGAACGCGTGTGTCCTACGTGAGTTCGTTTCTGAACATAAGAAGTTCCTGGAATGGCCAGGCATGGATATCAACCCGAGCGGCCTCTCCCGGCCCTGGGGTCTTACCCCGAGTTCAGAAATCATCTGCTCCAGCTGCTTGTTCAAAAAGTTGATGAGGCCTTGCTTTCTCTCAATCAGGATTGTGCGCCTGGAGATTTCATTTTCACTGTTTGTGATGAGGTCGTTGACTTTTTTCACTTCCTTGTCCAGCTCAGCCAGTGTCTTCTGATGCATGTCCAGCCTGCAGCTGGTGTTCGTGATGTCCAGGGTGGTCTGAGCAATGTCACCGTCAATTTTGGAATGATGTGTCACCTGAATTAGCAGAAGGAAACATGTCTGAACTTTTTTTCTCTCTCTGGGAGGCTCCAAAGGAGCTGGTTGGCTTCTTGTTTCCTTGATCATCCAGGTATTCATCTGGAGAAATTCCAAAACATAATGAGGAGAGGAGGATGTTGGCTTTCTCTCCACCTCAAGACCTGTCAAAGGACCTACTTGTTGGAACCCTAATGATTTCTCACAGAAAAAGAAAGCTAACATTATTATCTCTTCTTATCAAACAAACAGTAATGTGCATTGAAACGGGGAAATGTGAAAATACAGATGATCACCCATAAATCTGCCACACAGTTAGCCAGCGTCACTATTTAGAATCTATCCTGCCTTCCTGACTTTGTATATAAACCCCTTTGCCCCCCACCAAAAGAAAAACAGGATCACACTCTACATATAGGTTTGTAAGCCACTTTGCAATTTGACAACTTTCATGTCATGTCATTTTTAATGGCTGTGTAATACTCGGTCATATTTGTAACAGAGATTAGGAAGCAAGTCACAGCTGTCCCTGGGAATGTCATCTGTTCCACAATGATCATGGAGCACTGCTTTTGACAGCTCATGTGTTTTGGTGAGGAATACCAAGATGCCTGCCTTCTTTGAGCTTGTCAATCTCTTATCAACATTCCAACTCTAAATAATGCTGTGACAAACACCAACTTCTAATTTCTATTTGATGGGACAAATGTCCTTACATTTCACTGGAAAAGCTGGACACAGTCCTTAAGAGAAAAGATTGTACTGTACTGGGGCTCTCGCCAACCTTGGTTCTGGGGGTGGGAGCTTCAGCCCGGGGCAGAAGTGCCCAGGGCTCCGTGGGGCTGCCACTGTCCCGAAGGCTGGGCCAGCCCACCCTGCCTCCTCTGTTGGCTTCCGAAGACAGATTTGCTCCACTCTTTCCTACCATGGAGAGTTGATCATAAGGATACTTGTGAGAATCAGGGAGGGAGGCAGCTCGGGCTCAGTTTGGGATCAGGGCCCCTTTCCCCGAGCTGTGGCTCTGCCTTGACCTTGCTAGCCAGCCCCTCGCCGTTGGTTGCCCACAAGTTCCTGCCCACGAAAATCCTCAGCTCTCTACCAGCCTGTGGCTCCCATCAACTCCTGGTCTCCCAGGGTCATCTCTGCCCCTCCCCACACGACCCCAGCTGGCTCTGTCACACATGCACTCTCTGACCAGCCATCGTGCATGACTTTCCAGAATATTCCTAGGTTTAAAGCCAGACCCTGCCAGCATCTCAAGTCACCCAGCTCCTTGTGGTCACACCTTGGTCCCTCTGGCCCCTCTGAGCTCTGGCTATCCACCCGTCCCTTTCTTTGCCAAGACCATCCAAGGTCACTGGGTCTTCACAGGGGCCCTGCCTTCCTCTCTACCCCAGTGCTAGCCACCCTGGAAGGGCTTCAGCTCCTAAGTCCCCTTTCAGCCACCAACCAGGCCAACCAGAGCACCCCGACCTCCCCTCAGTCCCCTCGGGCTGTTTGTCCCCTTTGTTGAGACCACCCTGGCCTCCTCCTGGGACATCAGTACTGCTCCTGAACTGTGTAGGCCCCATGGTTCACCTGTGCCTGCCCTCCCTCTGGACCCAGCTGCGTATGATTCTGTCCCTCCACAATCTCTGCTCCTTGTCCCAGATATGCCCACCCTGTCTGCCACCAGCCCACGAGGTGTAATGAGCAGTTTGGGAAAAGTGCCCCCTTTCCAGAGCTGGACTTGCATCTGCTGGCTATTGTTGCAAAAACTGCTGGCCCAGGACCCTTTACTGACCTCCTGTGGACATGGGCGGTAGTACACGGGCTGCCCACCAATTGTTGTAACAAATGCTGGCCAAGGACTCTTTACTGCCCTCCTGTGGACGTGGGTGGTAGTACATGGGCTGATCACCAATTGTTGCAACAAATGCTGGCCCAGGACTCTTTACTGCCCTCCTGTGGACGTGGGTGGTGGTACACTTGCTGCCCACCAACTGTTGCAACAAATGCCGGACTAGGACTCCTTATTGCCCTCCTGTGGACATGGGTGGTAGGACATGTGCCACCCACCAATTGCAACAAACGCTGACCCAGGACTCTTTACTGCCCTCCTGTGGACACGGGTGGTAGTACACCTGCTGCCCACCAATTGTTGCAACAGACGCTGGACCAGGACTTTACTGCCCTCCTGTGGACATCGGTGGTAGTACACCTGCTGCCCACTAATTGTTGCAACAGATACTGGACCAGGACTTTACTGCCCTCCTGTGGACATCGGTGGTAGTACATATGCCGCCCACCAATAGTTTCAACGAACACTGGCCCAGGACTCTCTACTGCTCTCCTGTGGACATGGGTGGTAGTACACCTGCCGCCCATCAATTGTTGCAACAAATGCTGGAGTTGGACTCCTTATTGCCCTCCTGTGGACATGGGTGGTAGGACATGTGCCACCCACCAATTGCAACAAATGCTGACCCAGGACTCTTTACTGCCCTCCTGTGGACATGGGCGGTAGTACACAGGCTGCCCACCAATTGTAACAAATGCTGGCCAAGGACTCTTTACTGCCCTCCTGTGGACGTGGGTGGTAGTACACCTGCCGCCCACCAATTGTTGCAACAAATGCTGGACCTGGACTCCTTATTGCCCTCCTGTGGACATGGGTGGTAGGACATGTGCCACCCACCAATTGCAACAAATGCTGACCCAGGACTCTTTACTGCCCTCCTGTGCACACGGGTGGTAGCACACCTGCTGCCCACCAATTGTTGCAACAGATGCTGGACCAGGACTTTACTGCCCTCCTGTGGACATCGGTGGTAGTACACATGCCGCCCACCAATAGTTTCAACGAACACTGGCCCAGGACTCTCTACTGCTCTCCTGTGGACATGGGTGGTAGTACACCTGCCGCCCACCAATTGTTGCAACAAATGCTGGACCTGGACTCCTTCTTGCCCTCCTGTGGACATGAGTGGTAGTACATGTGCCGCCTACATGGGTGGCTGGGGAAGAAGGACACCTGGGGGCCAGGGAACCGGCCTCTGTGGTGCTGCAGCAGGGCTGGGCAGGTTTACTTCACACCCAACACACTCCATAGCTTCTCCAGTACACACTGCCCCCCTCATTTTTGCTCCCAGCAGGTAGTCTTGCCCCCACTTCCCAGAATAAGAACTGGAAGTACTCCACCAGCGTCAGCTAGGGCATCTCAAGGAGATCCAGGCATGGGCGGTCTTGGTTCCAGCCCTGGCTCTCTGGTTCCTTAGCACACCAGGCCGGGAGCGAGCTGGTCTCCTCCCAGGTGTCTGGGAGGGGTGAGGTGCTTCAGGCTGCTAGCCAGATAGACAGCAGCCCCGAGGCAGGGGGTCACATCACAGGAAGAGCCAAAGAAGAAATTATTTAAGTAACAAATTGCTTTTCTAAGGACACAGGGACCTCCCCCCCACTCAGAGAAAAGCAAGACCCCTGGGGGAGCAAGAGAGAGCTCATGACAGGGGTAGGGGTGGGGTCCCCAGGCCAGGTGGGCCAATCATAGTCACTCAGGACCTCCAGGCACACCTGGGGAGGCAGAGGCTTGGGCAACTCCACAATCCACTTAAAATGCTCCTACCAATTTGACCAGGGTTTCTGCTGCAGCAATTTATCCTCAGACATGTGGACAAAGATGTGTGAGCAAGCGTGTTCAGTGCTGACTTATTTATAAAGTTTAAAACCTAGAAACAACCTGAAGTGTCTAATGAGAGAACTGTTGAACAAAACACATACATTTGTAGATGAAATGTGCTGCATAAGCCAACACGTACTTTTCTAAGCACATTCAATGGGAAATGTTATGTTGAATGCGGCCAATAATGTAAAATGAAACACTACATACATAGTGAAAAATTCATTGACAACTACACTTGTTTGTGCACTTTTCTCTCTGTGTTATATTTCATTAAAATTAATGTAAATGGATTAGAGTGGATTAAAAACTGGTATATAGTAAGAGTCCTATGTCCTCTAGGGTTGTGTATGCATAGGTGTCTTCACATGTGTGTTCATGTATGTGAACATGTTGCACAAATGTGTGCATGTTTGCGTGTGTGTGAACGAGTGTGCGTGTTTGCTCACATGTGCACATGGGGATGTGTATGTGCACGTGTGTTTCTGTGTGTCTTTGTGTGTATGAGTATGACCGTGTGTGTTTAGAAAAATTTCCAGAAGGAAATACACCACAATTTCAGAAGAGATTATCTCTGGATGGTGGGACTTCAGCTGTCTTATTTTCCTCTTATGCCTTTTTGTACTTCTAGGTTCCCTACAATAAAAATGCATTTCTTTTCAACTAGAAAAAAATGAAAGGTGAATGAACATGCTGAGTGCCCCTTGCTCCCCCCCATTCCGCCACATGTGGTCTGTTCCCCGCGAGAGGCGCCCCAATGCCTGCTCTCCCTGGGGGCACCTGCCTTTCGAGGCCCGGGTGTGTGCAGGTGGCATACCAGGTTGGTCTTTTCCTTCTGGAGCTTCAGGATGAGCTGGTGGAAGTACTTTGTCATCTTGTTGGAGGTCACGTGCTCCTGCAGCTTCTCCACGATGGAGGCATCCATCTTCCTCCCCAGCTCCAGCTCATGTTGGATGG
Source organism: Grampus griseus (assembly GCF_964374135.1). NCBI lineage: Eukaryota > Metazoa > Chordata > Mammalia > Artiodactyla > Delphinidae > Grampus > Grampus griseus. The sequence continues at coordinate 10,591,649 of NC_139014.1, read as the reverse complement.
TCTGGTGGAGAGTCTGCAATTGGCCTATGGTTGCCGTGTATTCCTGGAAAGAAAGAGCCAAAGGGTGGGCGCTGTGAAGGAGGTCAGGGAGGCTTGCCCTGCAGGTGGGAGACATGAGCATACCATGTGGGCCTTGCCCAGTGCGTCCTCCGTGTCCAGCAGGGTGAGCCTGTAGGTGTTGAACTCATTCTGCAGGGCCTCCTCCTTGGCCAGGCACTGCGAAGTCAGTTTCTGCATCAGGCTGGTTTCCGTCTCTGCCCGGTTCAGGATACTGGCCAGTTTCTCATTCTTTTCTTCCTCCTTTATGATGGATTTCTTATAGGTTTCGAGCTCGCCATCCATGGACTTGACTTGATGCTGGCATTCGCTGCCAAAAGTGAAAGAGCAAAGCTAGGACGTTGGAACACCAACGATGTATGTATGTATGGTGGTACCCTGCTCAGAGGAAGCTCACAGAGTGGAGAGAAGGAAATTAGGAAACCAACTCTTTCAATAGTAGTTGAATCTTTTTTAAAAAATTTATGACTTTCACACATTATTTATTTATTTATTTTTAATTTCTTGGCCGCACTGTGCAGCACGTGGGACCTTAGTTCCCTGACCAGAGATCCAACCCACACCTCCTGCAGTGGAAGCATGGAGTCTTAACCACTGGACTGCCAGGGAAGTCCCAATAGTACTCAAATCTTGACTAATATTTTCTAATGTATTAGAACTATTACCTGGGACTTCCCTGGCAGTCCAGTGGTTGGGGTTCCATCCTTCCACTGCAGGGGTCATGGGTGCGATCCCTAGTTGGGGAACTAGGATCCTGCATGCTGTGCAGCCAAAAATAAAATAAATAAATAAAAATAAAAGTTAAAAGAACTATTACCTATCTCAAATCCAAGTCTAAAACTCTTCTAATATTGTGATTATGGGAGGGGGAAAGGGCAGGAAACTGTTGCCTTGTGCTTGTGGGTGGGGAGTGGTTGGCGCCAGCCCATCTCCTTTAGTCATGACCATAACCTTTGGAAAGGATATGCTGTTATCTCAGTTTTGTACTCGTGAACACGAAGCTTAAAGCATTTGAGGCGCACAGTGAATGGTGTGGCTGGGAGGAATACAGGTGGCTGTCTCTTCAAATCCTCTCAGCATACTGGTCATGGAAATACCCATAAGTAATGTCAAGTTAAAAAATGCAGATCCTGGATAATGGAATTTGAATTTGTGTGTGTGAGACATTTTTTCCCTTTCATTCTGTGCTGTCCTGCTGTACTTTAAGCATGCTTTTCTCTACTTGTGGTATCTTATCCTTTGAATAAGTTTTTATTCAAAAATTCAAAAAGTACTTTCTTCTTGAACTAGAATAATACCTTCCATATTTTTCTCACATCTATTCCTGGGCCTTGGACTCTCTTCCCCCAGCAACCTTTTACTGTCTCTTAAATGTCTTGCCAGATATATTTTATGTATATATAAACATTATGTTTGTGGGTGTTTGCGTATTTCTCTCCACTTAAAAAATCACAAGTGGAAGCTTAGTATATCCTATTCTGCACCTTACTTTTTCTTCTGTTGTATCTTAGAGATATTCAATATCAGTGTATATAGAAATCGCCTTAATTCTTTTCAATGACCAGATAGTATTTTAAATATCTCATTGGTATACATTTAGGCTCTATCCAGTTTTCTGCTTTTCCCCAATTTCACCAGTATAGCAATAAATACCTGTACACATTAAAAAAAAAAGATACAGAAGAGATATGTTGTGTTCACGCAGCAGAAGATTCAATATTAAGGTGCCAATTCTCCTCAAACTGCTCTATAGTCTCAATGCATTTCCAATCTCAATGCCAGTAGGCATTCTTTCCCCAGAAATTGACAAGCTAATTCTAAAATTCATATGGAAATCCAAAGGACCTAGGATAGCCAAAATAATTTTGTAAAAGAACAAAGACTCCCAATATCTGATTTAAAGACTTTCTATAAAGCTGTACTTATGAAGACAATGTGGTATTGGTGAAAGATAGACAAATAGATCAATGGAACAGGATGGAGTGTGTACACACTCACACACACACACACATACACACAATTGACTGATTTCTGACAAAGGTGCCACGGTATTTCAGTGGAGAAAGGATGGTCTTTTCACCAAGGGTGCTAAGACAACTGGAGATGGACATGCAAAAAAAGACTGAACCTCAGACCATAATAAAATTAACTTGAGGGCTTCCCTGGTGGTGCAGTGGTTGAGAGTCTGCCTGCCAATGCAGGGGACACGGTTTCGTGCCCCAGTCCGGGAAGATCCCATATACCGTGGAGTGGCTGGGCCCGTGAGCCATGGCTGCTGAGCCTGCATGTCTGGAGCCTGTGCTCCGCAATGGGAGAGGCCACAACAGTGAGAGGCCCGCATACCGCAAAAAAAAAAAAAAAAAATTAACTTGAAATAGATCATATACCTAAATGGAAGAGCTAAAATTATCACACTTTAGCAGAAAACATAGAGAAAATCTTTATGACTCTAGGTCAGGCAAAGATTTCTTAGAGAGGACATTAAAAGCATGAACTATGAAAGAAAAAAATTAATAAATTGGAATCCATCAAAATTTAAAACTTTGGCTCTTCAAAAAACATCGTTAAGAGAATGAAATTACAAGCCAGCCTGGGAGAAAAATATTTTCAAAATACACATCTGGTAAAGGACTTGTATCCAGAACATATGAGAACTCATAACTCAATAATCAGATAAACCACTCAGTTTAAAAATAAGCAAAAGAATAAAATACCTAGGAATAAACCTACCTAGGAAGGCAAAAGACCTGTACTCTGAAAACTAAAGGACACTGATGAAAGAAATTGAAGATGACACAAACAGATGGAAAGATATACTATGTTCTTGGATTGGAAGAATCAATATTGTTAAAATGACCATACTACCCAAAGCAATCTACACATTCAATGTGATCCCTATCAAATCACCAATGGCATTTTTCACAGAACTGGAACCAAAAGTTTTAAAATTTGTATGAAAACACAAAATATCCTGAATAGCCAAAACAATCTTAAGAAAGAAGAACAGAGTTGGAGGAATCACACTCCCTGACTTCAGACTACACTACAAAGCTACAGTAATCAAAACAGTATGGTACTGGCACAATAAAACAGACACATAGATCAATGGAACAGAATAGAGAGCCCAGAAATAAACCCACATACTTATGGTCAATTAATCTATGACAAAGGAGGCAAGAATATACAATGGAGAATAGACATTCTCTTCAATAAGTATTGCTGGGAAAACTGGACAGCTACTTGCAAAAGAATAAATTAGAACATTCTCTAACACCATATACAAAAATAAACTCAAAATGGATTAAAGACTTAGTGTAAGACTGGATACTATAAAACTCCTAGAGGAAAACATAGGCAGAACACTCTTTGACATAAATTACAGCAATATTTTTTTGGATCTATCTCCTAGAGTAATGGAAACATAAGCAAAAATAAACAAATGGGACCTAGTTAAACTTAAAAGATTTTTCACAGCAAAGGAAACCATAAACAAAACAAAAAGACAACCTACAGACTGGGAGGAAATATTTGCAAATGATGTGACTGACAGGGGATTAATTTCCAATATATACAAACAGCTCAAACAGCTCAATATAAAAAAAAACAAACAACCCAATCAAAAAATGGGCAGAAGATCTAAATAGACATTTCTCCAAAGAAGACATACAGATGGCCAACAGGCACATGAAAAGATGCTCAACATCACTAATAATCAGAGAAATGCAAATCAAAACTACAATGAGGTATCACCTCACACCAGTTAGAACGGCCATCATCAAAAAGTCTACAAATAATAAATGATGGAGAGGGTGTGGAGAAAAATTTACATTCCACTGTTGGTAGGAATGTAAATTGGTGCAGCCACTATGGAGAACAGTACGGATGTTCCTTTAAAAACTAAAAATAGAGTTACCATATGATCCAGCAATCCCACTCCTGGGCATATATCCAGAAAAGACAAAAATTAATTCGGAAAGACTCCTGCACCCCAGTGTTTATAGCAGCACTATTTACAATAGACAAGACATGGAAACAACCTAAATGTCCATCAACAGATGAATGGATAAAGAAGATGTGGTATGTGTATATATATACGTACATACATACACACACACATATATATGCAATTACTCGGCCATGAAAAGAATGAAATAATGCCATTTGCAACAACATGGATGGACCTAGAGATTATCATACTAAGTGAAGTAAGTCAGTCAGAGAAAGACAAATATATGATATCACTTATATGTGGAATCTAAAAAAATGATACATATGAACTTATTTACAAAACAGAAGTAGACTCACAGACATAGAAGACAAACTTACGGTTACCAAAGCGAAAGGGGGTAGAGAGATACATTGGGAATTTGGGATTAACAGATATATAGATAAACAATAGCACAGGGAACTATATCCAATACCTTGTAATAACCTATAATGGAAAAGTATACATATATATATATATATATATATATGAATCACTTTGCTGTATATCTGAAACATTTTAAACAACTATACTTCAATTTTTAAAAATGAGCAAAAGACACCTTTTATCAGAGAAGATATATGGATGGCAGATACTCACATGAAAAGATGCTCAATATCATCGGTCATTAGGAAGATGCAAATTAAAATCTCGACAGGACACCACGACATATCTACTAATGGCCAAAATTTAAATGACAGCACTATTAAGTGTTGGTGAGGATGAGAATGGCTGGGGATCTCAAATGCTGTCAAAGTGTTTCCCAAAGTGGCCTGTTCCATTTTGCATTCCCATACCAAGACCTGCACACAATTTCACAGCAGCTCTGGTCATGCTACCCTCCAAACTGGAGACAACCAAATGTTGATATATGCACATGAGGGACTACTACTCAGCAACTGATCTTGTAACATCAGGCTGACTCTCAAAGCACTGTGCAAAGTGAAAAAAAAGCTAGACAAGAAAAGCTACGTATTGTGTGATCCTGTTTATATGACATTCTAGAAATGACCAAACTATAGGAACAGAAAGCAGATCAGGGTTTGCTGGGGGCTGGAGGTGGGAAGAGGTACTGACTTCTGGGATGCAGGAAATAGCTGATATCTTGAGTGTATGATGGCTACTTGCGTCTGTCCATTTGCTGAACTGAACTGTGCTCTGAAAAAGGATAACTTTTTACATAACACTAATAATTTACATAATAAATTTGTACATAAATTATCCTCAATAAACCAAACTTTTAAAAGTTACTCACTTTCTTTTTTAGGAAGTAGAAGCCTTATAAATACCTAGAATTTGACAATAACAGTAACAATGAGACATCCAACTTTTGTGACACAAATCTGAACACTCAGTAAAACATGCATGGGGGAAAAGACACCAGAAAGCTAGTTAATTAACTGTCATTGTCACAAAGGAGAAAGACTGTGTATTTTAAATCTTTATCTCTGTTTCTCTAATTTCCTGTAATGTGATCACTTACCCTTGATAAAAATTATTTTTAAAAAAGACACACTTAGGAATCCGCTGGCGGTCCAGTTGTCCAGGACTCGGCACTTTCACTGCTGTGGCCCAGGTTCAATCCTTGATCAGGGAACTAAGATCCCGCAAGCCCCACAGCATGGCCAAAAATTTAAAAAATAATAAAATTAAAAAGACACTCTTTAAAAATGTCCTCCATAGAGAACAAACTGGTGGTTGCCAAGGGGGAGGGGGTTGGGGAAGGGATGGAGTAGGAGGCTGGGGTTAGCAGATATAAGTTTTTATATATAGGATGGATAAACAACAAGGTCCTACTGTAGAGCACAGGGAACTAGAGTCAATATCCTATGATAAACCTTAATGGAAAAGACTATTTAAAAAATGCTTATATATGTAAAACTGAATCACTTTGCTGTACAGCAGAAATTAATACAACATTGTAAATCAACTGTACTTCAATTAACAAGTTGATTAAAAAGAGTCCTTGATTAACAGACACCAGTGGAAAATAAACAGAACGAAAAGAACTGGCAGAATCTAGAATATGTCTGAAGCTCGGCCCAATCCATCTGAGGATTAAGAGGGAACCTGTTACAGGATCTCAAGGCGATGAAGCTGACAAATTAACAGCCAGCAGAGGTGCTGAGCCCTGCCTGTACCACACGTATCCTGTCAGGAAGTATGCCAGAGGCAGATACCAGGGCACAAGGGGACCTGTCTGTGTCCCTATCCCTGAGAGGGTGTAAATTCTAGGCAGGGTAGCCCCCCAGTATAGTAGGTATTTTCTGGCTTGTTCTGAGACGTTTCACGTGGAAATGACCCATTTGCTTTGAATGTATGACTTTCAGTGTTTGCTGCAGCCTCAACATGATTCTTCACCTGTGGTTGGGACGCACTCCTGATACGACTTTGTCACTAACTATGAAGATTCCGTAGGAGCTGCTGTCTTTCAAGTCTTGGTGTGGCGGGGACCGACAATAATAGAATATGATTGCTTACACACACACACACACACACAAAACAGACACACACAGGAAGTGCTAGACAACTGGGGGGGGGTCCCTGTGGGGGGCACAGGCCATAAGACTCCCAGCTTCAACCTTACTCAAGGTCGACGTTGGGCAGGAGGGAAAAGCTGACCACAGGCCGAGGCCTCTCCCGCACCAACCACAGGGCAGCATTGAGGGGGCAGACACGGCGGGAGTGGGCAGGCCAGCAGCCCCGGGGACAGGGCAGAGAGGAGCCTGACCCTACAGCCCTGAGCCCACCCGGTTCCTCCACCTGCATGTTTAAAGGGAAAGCAGATGTTTAGCCGGACTTTGCCAGGATAATTCCATGATTCTCCCTTTGGCTTTCTCTCATCGACTCAGGGAAATGAAGGAAATGAGTATTTTTAATCCAGCATTACCCATGTAAAATGACTTGTTGTAAAAACAATCAGTCCCTCCGGTTTTGTTTTTCTGAGGTCGAGTCGAGCTATGATGTGCTCCCTCCAGAACCGGCTTCCACATCTGGGCCCCAAGCACCCTGGAGGTTTGGGGAATTCAGGCAGTGCTGTGTCTGGAAGCCTCTGTCTCCAGCACCCCACCCAGGCTACACGTCCAGCCCTCGCTAGAAGTGAGAGGGGAACGCGAGGGGGGCCTCTTCCTTCCCTTTTCAGGGAGATTAAAGCAGGATTTCGGTTGGAACTCAGCCCTTGGCAGAACAATAGAGAAGGGATGAAGTTTCTGCACACAGGTGGTGAAACTGCAAATCAAAGGGACACCTTTATCTCCCCAAGATAAATACCCCTTTTTCTTTCTCTCTCTCTCACTGTTTCTCCTTAATCCTCCCAGGAAATCTGAGCGTGAAAGCTTTACTGCTCCTGGTGCCACGGAAAGTTTGAAAGGATTTAAGAAACACTGAAATCTGGGTGAACAATAAGGGTGGCTTCAGGACGGAAGCTGGGGCCGAAGGGCTGCGCGGCTGCAGGTGTGCCCCTTTGTCCCAGGAGAGCCGAGGATGGGCGCTCTGTGCTCACCTGTGAGGAGCTGGGCGTGGAGTCCACTCCGCACCCACCTCCGCATTCCCACACTTGTCACGAGCTCTCCCCGCTCGCCCAGACCCCCCTTTGGTCCTGAGCCACCTGGCCCACCGCCATGGCAACCAGAAGGGCCGCCTGTACCTGAGTGCCTCTTGGATGGTCTTGTGAGCCTCGTTGCGGTGCTTCATGCCCAGCAGGCTGGCGGCCCACTGCTGCAGGATGCGCTTTTTCTCCACGTTGATGGCATCTATTTCCGTGCAGGCCTGCAGTGGAGAGTTGAGGTTACTTGGATGTTGGTCTTATGTCATTAAGTTCAGAGCCCCAAAAGGATGTCGGAGAGCCCCAAGCTTCCTGAATCATCTTCCTTCTCTGTTACCCATGCTTTTCTTTATCTGCATCAGCAGAAGGACACATGTGAAATTAAACATGGCTCTAAAGACCTGTCTAACACCTGCCTGAGCCTTGAGCCCCAGCTGTGACACGGGAACAGTAACAGTACCCACATCCTGCGGCCGTCGGATCAGAGGGGATGGTGCCTGTATGCCCAGCACGTTCTTAGCTCGACCACAATTGCTGTGTCACGTGGTGCTCAGAATGTCCTGATGGGTCATTTCAGTGGAATCATTGCACCGTTAGCAAGTTGGCCTCGTGCTGATTCCCGGAAGGGGTGCTGAATGGGAGCTTGGGTGAGACCCCCATTAGGCCACGAGCATCTTTGTGGAGGTGCTGAGTCCCAGCAGCGTCTGCTCTTGGTGGATGTGCATGGTAGATGCTGGAGGAAGTCAGAGTGGCCTTGAACACTCAAAGGTACAATAAAAGGGTGGAGCTGGACGTGAAAGGAGGCGTCACCCCTGGGGATCCCACTCTCAGGTGTCAGGGCTTTAAAAAATCATCTATTCATTATTATTATTATAGAGCATAAAGTGGTATGAATTAATTATACCATGACTGGTGAGACATTTCCAGATTTGGGTAAGTTATTAACTGAGGAGGTTGCTCTGTGCCGTGGAGTAGGTTGTGCACTGCCCAACAGTGCCCGGCCGAGGCAGTAGGTACCAAAACCACTGGGCTCCTCCCCAGGCTGGGCTGTGTGGAGCTGTTCAGCCAGAGGCAGGTGCCCCCCGAGTCCCCAAGGCTGCCGGACGAAGGCTTGCTGACCAAGGTACAGGCTGAGATGCAAAAATCGAGGCTGAATTCAGTCTTTAAATGTTTTAAACACACTTCTCATTTTAAAAAGTGTTTATTCTACTCAAATTAGAATATGGAAATAAGCAAAAAGAAAATAAAAAGAATCCCACAACTTAGAGTTTACCATTTCTAACACCCTGGTGTTATCTTCCTGTGTGTGTGTTGTGTGTGTGTGTGTGTGTGTGTGTGTGTGTGTGTGTGTAAGCAATCATATCCTATTACTGTTTTGTAACTTAGTATTAAAAAGTAGCAGGACTTCCCTGGTGGTCCAGCGGTTACGACTCTGCGCTCCCAGTGCAGGGGGCCAGGGTTCAATCCCTGGTCAGGGAACTAGATCCTACGTGCATGCCGCAACTAAGAGCCCACAAGCCGCAACTAAGAGTTTGCATGCCACAACTAAGATCCCATGTGCTGCAACTAAGACCCGATGCAGCCAAATAAATAAATATTAAAAATGAAAATAAAAAGTAGCATATTGTGAATGGGTTTCCATGCCAGCAAATATTTATTTTATTGGTGGGATTGTCCTCCACTGCATGGATATATCATAATTTGTTTAACCAATATCCTCTTCTTGGGACTTTCTTGGTTATCACACACAGCACTGTGTCCCCAGTGACTCTCTATTCATTTTGTTCGTGAAGTATGTAATGTATACAGAAATTTTATTTGCATGCCTATTTTCCCTGGAATGAAGTCCAAAAAGTGACATTTTGGGAGAGCTTGCTGGGGAGCAGGGTGGGTGTCCCTGACATGCAGTACAGTATTGCCCTTGGATAAGGATCTTGATGAAGACAGACTGCACCCCCACCAGCAGTGTGGGAGCCCCGATTCCCCTGCCTTGTTCATCTTTGCCAACTTGGTGGCAGAACCCCTGTCCCGCCCTCATCTGTCGTCAATGTCTGTGTCGCACCTGCCATGGGCCCCCCTGTTCTGGGTGCAGGGTGAACAAACGTGGGACGGCCCTGCCCCGATGGCACACAGCCAGCAGGGAGGGGCGGGAGGCAAAAAAGACGTAATGAAAGAGAACTACAGCATCGTGTGTGTGTACACAATCATCACAGAGCAGAATCGCACACGGCAGATTCTGAATCGATTTTCAAAATCTCTTTATACCACCAAACTTACTGGTGTTATGCTTGGAAAGGCCTCTCCAATCCAGGGCTTTATAAATATTTCTCATTTTCTTTCTTCTGGTACAGTTTCCCTTGTTTCAATCCTTGAGCCCATGTGGAATTTATTTTAGTGTGTGGTATGAGGAAAAGATTTGATTTTTTTCCCCAAATGATTAACCAAATGTCCCAACACCACTGGGTGCATAATTCACTTGCTCTCCATTAATTTATAATCCATGAAATTTCTATATAAACGTTTCCTTGATTCTGAGCTCGCTCACAGGCTCCCACAGCCTACCTGTCGGTCCCTGACTCCAGTAATTCATTATTTTAGCCTCTAGGGCTTTATAGTATTTAATGCTAGGTGGACCCACCATCCCGGTTTGTCCTGGACTCCCCTGGTTCTAGCCCAGAAAGTCCCACGTCTCGGGAAATGTGTCATTTCTGGGCAAACTGGGACCGTGGGCCAGCCTTCATGAACCTTCCCCCCTGGACAATTCTCTGCTAGTCCTCTGAATTTACTTTTCAGATAAAATTAAGAATCACTTTGCTAACTAAGAAGTTTTTTCCCCCCTGAGGTTCTGATGGGAGCACATTCTAGATTAAGTATATTCATAGGTTGGCAAGCACTGGGTGCTTTCCCATGTGGACCCAGGTGTGTTTGTTCGTTTGTTCAAGCCCATCTGTCTCTCCTTCAATAAAAGTGTGTTGTTTCCTTTGTGTCATCACTGCACGTATGAATGCAGATGGTGACTCACAGATTAAAAAAAAAAAGGTCACAGCCACTTTGCTTTCCAGTGCTGGCCACTGAACTGGGAGCTGCACTGAACCCGGGCCCTCCCTTACTCCACACGGGAAGGGAGATGTGGGCACTGCCCTGGAGCACTGCCTGCCCAGGCTGAGAATGGGTAGGGAGACTTCAGCCCTCTCCGAAAGAGGCCTGAAGGAACTTGCTAAGGATGCCTCAGCAAGCAGGACAGAATGTCCCATCTCCTGAGGGGCCTTTCAGTCTATCCCTGGCTACAGTGGGAATAAGAATACTGGCCACCAGTCAGCTGGTATCTACTGCGTCCCCAACGTGGGTCAGCCAGATGCTCTGAGACGCTTATGAGGACAGACAGATGTGCAGGAGGCTGGCCGGCTAACTGGGGGCTCAGTCAGTCTCCTTGCAGGCATGCAGGCACTGCCTGGGCGCTGTCAGATGGCACCTGTGCCACTGAGCGCTTACCTCGCTCACTGCCTTCCTGAGCGTCCGGGTGTCCTCAGCCTGCGCGCGGTACTGGGCCTCGAACAGGGCAATCTGTTCTTCCAGCTGGTTGGCTCGGGTGGTCAGCTGGTCCACGTGCAGGTCCTGGAAGGGAGGGGACGAGATGCACAGTGAGATGGGTCCCCAGCAACCTCAACCCATGTCAGCAACCCCATGCTGGGCATGGCCCCCAGGGCTGCGGTATTCACGCAGGGGCAGGGCTGATCAGATCAGGAAATCAAAGATGTGGCAAACAGTCACACGGGCATCATTTTTGCAGAACACCTGCTGCTTCTTCTCCAACTCGGCCCGCATGCGCTCGGCTTCCGACTTCTTCACGACTCGCTTCATCAACCGGATGTCGTCACGCACGTCCTGGTCTATGTTCTGCATGTAGAAGAGATGCAGAGCCAGGGTCTCCACCTCAGTTTGCAGAGCTGCCACTGGGGAGAGAGGGGGAGGGTGTCCCAGCATCGCACACCAGACATCGTGGAAGCAGCACCCCTCCCCACACTGTGGGGTGGGTCTGGGAAACAGCCTTTAAACTACAAAGACCCATACCTTTGCCATCAAAGACTTTACAGTCTAGTTGGAGAGATGAAATATACGTAATCTATGCCCGCCAACTGCAATAAGCCCTCCATTCCCACCACATATTAGAGATTCTCCGTGTCTAAGGATGTTCTGAAACAGTGTCAAGGTTAGGAGGCCTTATGTGAATTTTACAGATTTCTTACCACTTAGAGGTTGGCAATCTCACGTACAGTCCTAAATCCCCTGGGAGGAAACCAGCCTGAAGGGTGGGCTGAGCACTACTGAAGCACGGGTTTCTTGGAACGAAACCCACATGAGATTGATTTATAAGGTAGAACACCAGTTTATTTAGGGAGATAGACTTCAACCAGTAACTGTTGGCTCACTTGTGTAGAGCATTCCTTATTCCGTGGGTTGATCTAAACAGAAAATCGATTTATAGATCAAAAGGCTGCTGGGTGAATATCATGTTGGAGTTAGGTGTTTTTGAAGGATGAACTTAAACTTGAAAAATAATTTGTTTTTTTTTTTACATCTAAGATGACTGTAAAAACTCTAACACTAGAGAATTCTTCGGCTCCTGTGTGGCTAAGAGTTGTAGGGGAGGGGAATGGAGCAAATGCAGGGAAACGAGGGGGGGAGGTTTTGTAGAAAGAGTGGTTGCCGGGTGGACTGGGGTGGAGGTGTATTTTGGGAGAGGGTCTTTAAAGAGGTAATTAAGATAAAATGAGGTCACTAGGGTGGGCCCTAACAACTGGTGTCTTTATGAGAAGAGTAGGTTAGGACACAGACGCACAGAGGATGACTTTGTGAGGACACAAGGAGAAGACAGCTGTCTACAAGCCCAGGAGATTGGCCTCAGGAGGAAACACCCTGCCAACACCTTATCTTGGACATCTGGCCTCCAGAATGACAAGAAGACAAACTTCTGTTCTTCAAGCCGCCCAGTCTGTGGCCCTTTTCTATGGCAGAGGGTGCCAACTAACCCACCCCCACCTGAATCAGAAAGCTTGCCCACCCATCCTTCAGGGCACTCACTTCTGCCCCTCTATCCTTTCCTGGCTGAGTGACTGAGAGTCAATATTTCAAATATTCTTTTTAATTTGTATTCTTTCAACATTAGTGAAATCAAGTCTGTTTTCACAGTTTGAAGACCAGCTGTCCTTTTCCTTCTCCGACTTGCCCGCTCATACCATTGGCCCTTCTACGGGTGGGATAGTCGTCTTTTACCTATTAGGCTTCAAAGGGCCCTTCACGTAATAAAAACAGGGTGGCTAGAGTCTCAAATGCCTCCCATGACCTCTGCCCCCAGTGTCACTCCTGTGATTGTGTTTTGTGGCAAAAAGGGAAATGATCAGGTGGGCCTGACCTGAGCAGTTGAGCACTCTAGAAGCAGAGTTTTCTTGACCTGGTGTCAGAAGAGGAAGCCAGAGAGATTTGCAGGGTCAACGGGATTTGTTTAGTGTGAAATAGGAGTCTAAGTGTTTATTTTCAGGTGGTCAAATGATCAAAAATATTTAGTGATTTAAAAATACAACCTGTACTTTCAATTTGCAGTAAATAGCTAAATTCCTGAGTAAATTTCCTGGAACTCCCTACTCCGCACTATTGATCTGTTTGCCCATTTTTTCTCTAGTGCCATTTTGTTTCTATTGCTGTAGATTGATACTGTGTTTTGATACCTGATAGGACAATTTCCCTTCATTATCCTTCCTTTTCACCATTTTCTTGGATATTCTTGTGCATTTAGTGTTCCGAGTGAACTTGGAACTTGAAAATCATTGGAGAGCTTTTTAGGTATTGCACGCATGCATTGATAAGGGAAAAAAAGCAAGGAACAGAGCATTGGGTATAATATGCAGCTACTTGTGTAAAAAATATAGAAAAAATACCACAACTCTTGTAGCTTTGCTTTTATATGCAAAAACATCTTTAAAAGAATACACAAGAATCAATAATACCATGTGCCTCTGTGGAGGTGGCTGGAGGCTGGGGTTGGGGAGACTCCAGAGTGCCTTAATTTTGTATTATTACTTCTTGAAAATAATAACTGTGTTAAATAAATTCAAGTTCACCCAAAACATCCCATCGTGGATTTTAACTGGACTTGCATTGAACTACTTATTAATTTGGAGAGAAATGACATTTGTTTCCTCTCATTTGGTTACATGATTGTTCCATTTATTTAAATCTGCGTTATGTCCTTTAGTAAAATTTTATTGTTTTTCCTCAGATAGGTTCACTTGCTTCTTGTTAGACTTACTCCTCAGTATTTTATGGTTGTTATAGCTATTATGGATGAGGTTTTAAAAAATTATAATTCATAATTGGATATGACTGGTAGAAAAGAAAATTATAGCTCTGGTATTCAGTTACTTTATAGATTTCTTACTGTTTTTTTTAGCTTTTCATCAGTGATCTTGAATCTGCTAGGTAAACAATCACACCATTGGTGGAGAATGAGTTCCATGACTTCATATCCAGAATCTATACTTCGTTTATTTTTCCTGTTTTCTTTCATGGCTGGAACTTCCAAAACAATGCATCCTCGTCTCATTCCTTAACTATGATTACTACAGGGCTTTCCTCTGAGTAAAACTGCCTTGTTAGTTGCTGATAAATACTTACAATGAACTTTCCTTCTATCCTAGTTTAGGATTGACAATGAGTTTTATCCAAACACCCATTTGACATCCACCCAGAAAATCTATTTGTTCTCTCTCCTTTAAGAATATAATGCAATGAATCAGTAGATTTCCTAATTTCAAATTATTCCAGAATTAAGCCCTCTTGACTAGGAGGTATTTTTCTTCTCATATATTGCTGAACTTAATCTTTTGTTGCTGAGTAAAAATTTAATATTTGCTAATATTTTATTTAGGATTTTTACACCTCATAAGTAGGAACACTTTATAGTTTTCTGTTTTTGTACGTTGTAAGCTTTTCCAGTAAGGATTATACTGAACATTGTAAAATAAGCCTGGGGTGGGGTGTGTGGGGCGGGGGGAGGCGTGGTGTCCCTGGTGGCGCAGTGGTTAAGAATCTGCCTGCCAATGCAGGGGACACGGGTTCAAGCCCTGGTCTGGGATGATCCCACATGCTGCAGAGCAACTAAGCCCGTGGGTCACAACTGCTGGGCCTGTGCTCTACAGCCCGCGAGCCACAGCTACTGAGCCCACGTGTCACAACTGTTGAAGCCTATGCACCTAGAGCTGGTGCTCCGCAACAAGAGAAGCCACCGCAATGAGAAGCCCGCGCACCGCAACGAAGAATAGCCCCTGCTCACTGCAACTAAAGAAAGCCCATGCACAGCAAAGACCCAATGCAGCCAAAAAAAAAAAAAAAAAAAGCCTGGGAAGAGTTTCCCAAATTTTCCACCCACTTGTGGGTTAAATAACATAGGAAGTGTCTGGTTTGGTCCTGTCTGTAATCCTATGGCATTTTTTCCCTTTACCTTTGGAATTTAAAAATTTCACCAACTATGTCTAGGCATGTTTATTTTTTCTTCCACCCATCTGGCCCTCCATGAGACTTTACATCTGAAGATTCATCTTTCTTGAACTCATGCAAATGTTTTCCTCTGATGTCACTGGTTAATGCCCCTAATCTCCTGGAATTTCTATCTCATGGATACTGACTTTACCAGACCTACAGTCCATGTCTTTTATCTCCTTCTCAAAACGTCCATCACTTTGAGTTTTTGCTTTGAATTCTGGGCAGAATTCCTCAAACTGGCCTTTTAGACACAAGTTCAATTGTTCAATTTCCAGCAGTGCTGATTTGCCTATATAGTACTTCTGGCGGGGTGTGGGGGGTGATTCTATATTTTAATTCCGAGTATCCTTTTCCCTAATAGTTGGTTCTCATTTGACTGATACGATGTCCTCTAAAATCTCACGTCGAACACCAGCTGGCGTATGCTATGTTTTCGGAACCCGGTCTGTGTCTGTGGAGGCGTCTGCTCTCCTGTATGGGGATTGCCACTGATGACTCACATTTGGATGTGAAGGTTTACTGACTGGTGGGCTCCACCCCCCTCCTAAGTGAGAAGGTCAACTGTGGACATTCTCCAGAGGCCAAGCCCCACGTTTCACCTATGGGACAGTGCAGTGGCGGCACCTGGTAGGCAGGGCTGGGACCGCCACCCGAGTTCTTTAGTCTGAAGAGGGGAGAAAAGGTGCCGTTAGGTGGGTCCTTGCTTGGTTGAACAGCTTCTGCTCCTGCTACCTGGTGACTTCCAGAAAGGACAGAGTGTCCACGAAGATGACTGGATCTTTCCAGAAGCCCATCCACACCTCGAGGATCTGATGAGGGGTGTTGGTGGGCACTCACTTCTCCTGTGTGGAGGGGGTGGGAGACCTGTGTCCTCTTTCAGACTGGTCTAAATTCTGTTATATCCGGAGGATGTGGCTCCATTGTTTTAGTGTGAATGTCGTGCTCTTCTCTTTTTGGTAGATTCTGTTAATTTGCTGATACTCAGGGAGGGGTGCTCTTCCCCAACTCTGTCCAGAAAACTCTCCTGCATTTCTCAGGGTCCAAAATGCTTCTTTCCATCCACAGTTGGGATATACGTGTGATTTTGGTTTCTCCCAAATTCTTCTAGGTTATTTTTCCCATTATTATAGTAATACAGAGTTGATAAAGAAAGTTGGAAACATGAAAAACCACAACAACTGAAATAGCCTGCTGTGACCACGCTGTTCACTGTGGCCCACGACTTCCGCTCCGTGCAGAGCTGTTGCTTTGGTAGGAACAGTGCACGGTGACTAGTCGCACCCTCACTGTCTCTTCTGCTCCAGAGCCACCTATTCCCCGTAATCTGCCACACATCGTGGGGCTGCAGGGCTCTGGACCATGGGCTCCTGCGCTTTGGATTGGCCTCACCTGTACCTCCCCACCTATTTAAACTCTGCCCATCCCTGCTCTTCCCTGCCTTCTGGATACCCCATCTTCAACCCCAGCAGCCCACCAGCCTCTCCAGCATTTTTTTAATTAATTAATTAATTAATTTTTGGCTGCATTGGGTCTTTGTTGCTGCGCACGGGCTTCTCACTGTGGTGGCTTCTCTTGCTGCGGAGCACAGGCTCTAGGCGCACGAGCTTCAGTAGTTGTGGCTCACGGGCTCCAGAGCACATGCTCAGCAGTTGTGGTGCACGGGCTTAGTTGCTCCTCGGCATGTGGGATCTTCCCGGACCAGGGATCGAACCTGTGTCCCCTGCATTGGCAGACGGATTCTTAACCACTGCGCCACCAGGGAAGCCCGCCTTTCCCGCTTTTGACTCCAAATACCCCACCTGCCGGCTTTCAGTGTTTGCTACTTTGCCTAATTAGGTGCATTTTAAGACATTTATGTTTTCCTTCCTCCAAAAGTTTGGGAACCCCTCCAGTACGGGAACACAGCTTGCCTTTCATGAAGTCCTGCGATGGCATGTGGGGACACCCCTCGGGGTCATGATGGCACGTGGGAACACCCCACCAGGTTGCAATGGCATTCAGGGATACGAAGGCATGTGAGGATGCCCCTTGGGGTGTCTATGGCACGCGGGGCCGCGCCACGGGGATGCCTGCGAGGACACGGGGCCGCCTTACGCTTCTTGCGCTCCTCGCCGGCGGTCTCGCAGGTCCTGGCGTAGCGCAGGCGCACGCTCTGCAGCTCCTCCTCCTTCCTCCGCCTCTCGCACGCTGTGATCGAGTGGCGGTCGTGGCTCTTCTCGAGCTGCATCTGCAGGCGGGCCAGGTGCTGCTGGACCCCGTAAAGGTCCACCCCCAGCTCCTGCCTCTGGATTCGGCTTTGCTTGGTGGCCACGCCCTGCACCAGAGAGAGAAGCTGGGTCATGGAGATGCGGGTGCACAGCCAGGTGGAAAGCAGGACAGGTACGCACCAGCTCTTGAAGTTCCAGCCTCAGTTTCTCTATTTGCCGGTTAAGATAGTTCTTCAGGGCAGCCTGGAATCTTATCATCAGGGGCTAAAACAGTGGAAGAGCACAGCCGGTTACTGTGCTGTCCCCTCCAGGGCTTAGCCTGAATTGCCACAACTCTTGGCAGGGGACGGCAGAAATGACCTCCACGCTGGGTGCTCCCCACTTCTGCCCAGGATTCTTATTCCAGAAACCACAAATTCAAGGCACTTGTGGTCTCACCCTAGGCACTGAAGGACCTGAGTGCAAAATGACAGGGTGGGCTGGGGCAGTGGTCCTGGTTTAATCCCTGGGGCCAGAGGGCAGTGATGAGCAGTGCCTGGGATGCCAGCACCAAATGAACTCTCAGCCCCTTTTCCCAGTGCAGCCCTGATCCTTCCCGTGGTACCGGGAGCACCAAGTCTTTCCAAAGAGGTTCATCCAACCAAGACCTGCCCTCCCCACTTGCCAGAGGGGTGGGACACTCAAGGCAGTGGCTATCAGTGGGGGTGATTTTGCGCCCACCCAATACCCAGTCTGGAGACATTTCTGGCCGTCACAACTAAGGGGGTGCTACTGGCATTTAGTGGGTGGAGGCCCCAGGGACGCTGCTCAGCATCCTACAGTGCCCAGGAAGCCCCCACCACAAAGAGTGATCCGGCCCCAAACGTCTATAGTGTGGAGGCTGGGAAATGCTGACTCTGAGTGAATGAACTTAGAGGGAGAATAAACTTTACAAGGTGGCAGCTCAAACCCTGCAGGTAATCCATTCAGGGAGCAGGTGAGACCTGAGTGTGGCATTTGCCAGGTGGAGGGTGGGCCGTGGAGGCTCGGGGCAGGGCAGGGCCTACAGGGCAGGTGTAGGAGTGTCTCTAAGTCCATCTTCGTCTGCATGGGGCAAAAGCAAAACTCCAGAATGTTTCCTTACATGGTTTGGGTCCAAAACCACCAGCTGGGATCTGTCTTCTTCGGCTTCGTCGCTGGCCTCAGACTCCACACTCTCCACCAGGCTTCCTTCCTCGGCCATGCTTAACTGCTGGGTCCTGTCCAGGAATGAGGATGTGGCTCCTTCCCCGGGGTGGGCATCAGGCTCTGGGGGGACGAGTAGTGGGGAACAACAAACATCACTGAGGAGTTAATAGAGAGAGTGCTTCTCTGGAGGAATTATCAGGCAAAGCTGACGCCCAGTTTCGTGCAACATGATGGAAAAAAGAAACAAAAGGCACCCCTTTGGGTTAGGGTTCACAAGTGCTATTCACAGGGTCTTCTGCTCATGAATTTTCTACTAGCTGATTCAACACATTCTGTAGAAAGGATTGCACTTTAAAGGTAGACAAGAAGGAAACACATTTTGTTGGTACTTTTTAATACATAAATAGTGAACAGAAAGGTGGCTTCTTAATGATGGACTAGATTTTTTTTTTAATGGAAAACAGATATAATTGAAAAGAAATCAGTGAGGCTCTAGTTTCAACTTCTCTCCCTTCCTGAGCTGCAGAGATCCTGTTCTGTTTCTAACTCCTTTAGATGTGTGCTGTCTGCCTGCTGCTTGTGAGCGACGTGAGGCTTGTTAGCTGGACCATCCACACACACCCATCACATGGAAGATAAAAAAACCCAATCTGCTTTCCCACGTACTCAACACTGGGATACCGGAGCCAAGTGGAAAGATAAGGGTGTGCCGGGAAAGCCTTGGAAAGTCAGCAAACAGACACATGTTTAGGGGTGAGCTTACACGGTTGGGTTACTTAATGATGCTTAGGGTCTCTAAAATGGAGAACAGTGCCTACCTCACTGGGTTAGGGTAAGGATTAAATGAGATAAAACAGAAAAATGCTCCACATGTGTTATCCATATCTGTTAATGATATTTTTATCTTTTGGCTCACAGCACAACAGGAATCAAGGTAACAGGTGGTGAATGAGTGGCAGCCCTCGCGTAGAAGGGCGTGTGAAGGGGCTTGTCCCACAATACCTGGCTCCTGCGTGGAGGGGCCCTCGGTAACCAGAGGCGGCTCGTCAAAGTCCAGGGATGTGTTGCTGCTCCCCCGGCTCTGTCCGAGGCAGTGCTGAGCCCCCAGAGGAAAGACCTTCTGCCGGAGCGCTCCCTGGGATTGATTTTAGAGCAAAAACAACCAAATCTGAATTTATGAGGGTTTAGTCAGGACAAAGGAGTTAATTCATTACAGTGTTCAATTCAACACAGTTGTGGACTTCCCTGGTGGCGCAGTGGTTAAAAATCCACCTGCCATTGCAGGGGACACGGATTCGAACCCTGGTCTGGGAAGATCCCACATGCCGCGGAGCAACTAAGCCCACGCGTCACAACTACTGAAGCCCGCGCGCCTAGAGCCCATGCTCCACAATAAGAGAAGCCACGGCAATGAGAAGTCCACGCACCACAATGAAAAGTTGCCCCGCTCGCTGCAACTAGAGAAAGCCCACGTGCAGCAACAAAGACCCAACGCAGCCATAAATAAATAAGTAAATAAATAAATTTATTTTAAAAAATAGAATATTGTTTGCATAACATTTGGCTTTTGCAAATGGTCAAAACAGAAAACACCTACCGCCACTCCCATGAGGAATCGGGAGTGGTCTCTTTCCGTCTAGATCTGTAGCAAAGTG
Organism: Grampus griseus; assembly: GCF_964374135.1. NCBI lineage: Eukaryota > Metazoa > Chordata > Mammalia > Artiodactyla > Delphinidae > Grampus > Grampus griseus. The sequence goes on along the minus strand of NC_139014.1, from coordinate 10,571,495 downwards.
TGAACGCGGAGGCATGGGCGTGTGCTGGACGTGGGTTCCTTTACTCCCAAATGCTGCTCTCTCCAAGGATGGTAAGAAACACCTCTGAGCATCCTTTTTATAAAGGGATGCTGGAAAGCCTGAGCCCTGGCCAGGGTCTCCCAAGAGGGCTGTTTCTTCTCTTCTTTCAAACTATTTCACTTTAGGGACATTTCCATATGAAAAGGTTTTCCCTCAATAGAAGCACCTGGCTCCATTTTAGCTCTAAAGGGGACTCTTGCGATGATTATTGTTGACAGTAATTACTGCTGCTGATGAATAGGTGAATATTAGTAACAACAGACAATGACCCTGCACAAGACCCTGCAAGGTGGATGCCAGTCATTTCTGTCATCTGTAGGGGAAGCAGCTCACAGAAGCTGAAGCCCTTGCCTAAGTTCGCACAGCCAGCCAAGGGTCATCTCAACGCCCAGCTCCTGTTCTTTCTAATTGTACTTCCTCAGGTGATGCTGCTTCTAGAAATGATTTCTGAGGCATCCAGAACCACAATGACATTAATGGGGGCCCAGAGTCCAAAGCCCACCTCTGGGGTGTCCAGAAAGGGCTTCTCCTAATGAGACGTGAATGAGGTGTCAGAACACCCCAATGACACAGCAGCTTCTACTCCACGATTAAGTTACTTCTTAAGACTGAGAGCTGAGAGGAGAGAAGTAGGGTTCTCTCTTTGGGCTTGTCTCTGCCCTTCTGGCTGATCAAATTTGGAGACTGTTTCTTCATGAGTTTTCTAGAAACTAGATTCGAGGATGGAAATTGGTTTTACAGCTCAACAAGTGATCTGTACTTCAACACTCCTGGCTATCTTTTATTTATTTACTTTTTGGTCATGACTCACGGCTTGTGGGATCTTAGTTCCCCGACCAGGGATTGAACCTGGGCCCTTGGCAATGAAAGAGCAGAGTCCTAACCACTGGACCGCCTGGGAATTCCCAGTCCTGGCTTTCTTAGAAAGGAGGGCACTGTTTTGTTGTGTTAAATTCTTAAAAGTGGTTTTGATCATGTACTTATCATTTGTAATTATAAAGCTTAATTGGGGGTCATCGAATATTGAATTGTGTCATTCTCTAAAGTTATTAACTCTTCTAGGTTTCACAGGGTGGGGAGGGATTGTCACTTCACTGTTCAGAGCCAGAGTGACCGTTTGCCATCACAGCTGCATGCCTCTGGGCAAGGAAGTCCCTTGGCCCCTCAGTTTCCTCACCTGAACTATGAGGATAATAATAGTTCCCACCCCACAGGGTTGTTGTCAGGATTCACTGAAACAACACATGTCAAAGGCATTGAAGTGTCCAGCCCAGAGTCCATGATGGAGAAACGTTACACGTTCTTTTCCTGCCCCGCCCTGCCCCTCACTTCCCTTCTAGAACAATCAAACCTAAGCCAACAGGTTGGCTTGGTCCAGTGTGGGGTGATGAGCCTGGACAAGGTGAGGAGAGCAGGTTCCAGAGACTGTCCCCGAGGTGGGTCATGATAGCACAGGTGTCAGGCCTGGGCCTGCTGAGGAGGGGTCCCGGTGTGGAGAGTCACAGCCCAAACAACTGGGGCCTGGCCTGGGTGGGGTTGGCCCAACAAGGTGATGAGGGTGTCCACAGTCTGGGTGGCCCAGTGAGGGTGTGTGTCTGAGCCTGAGTGGGGTGAGGAGTGTCCACATGGGGGCAGGGAAGTGCAGTGAGGGTTACATTCAGGGGATTGATCAAATTAATAATATGTTAAGGATAATAGGGACCAGGTCTCCTACTGTTGGAAAAAGGAGTTAAAATATAGAAGGGGAGAAAACTAGCAGGAACCATGTCAAGGGTGTTTGGAATTAGAGACGTTTTGGTGTGAGCTACATGTATGTGTGTATGTGTATGGTGTGTTTGGGGTCGAGGGTTCCGTGAAAAGAAACCAAGCTCCTGGAGAAATGACTGGTTCTCAGGCTGGGGCAGTCTGTGCCAGAGAACAAGGAAGTGCCTAAAGGATGCTGGTGGTTAAGAAAAAAAAGAAAAAAAAGAATGGTACTGATGTGTCAGAAAGACACAAAGGCCAATTTGAATAGGCTCACGGGTCAAATTGGGAACAATCTGAGTCTCAATATAAATAATGATAGTAATGAATTATAACACAGTGAATGAAATGAGAAACAATGAGTCCATACAGATATGAAACTTTACATGAATAAATTGAAAGTTTAATGAGGAATGGATGTTACCATAGTTTCAGAGTATCCCTCCCATGTTTATCTCAGAATGAAGAGTTGTTTTAATATTTGAAAATTAATCAATGTAACCACCAAATTAACAAACTAAAAAAGAAAAAACCGTGATCTTCCCAATAGACACAGAAAACACTTTTGACAATAGCCAACATCCTTTCATGATTAAAAAAAAATCCACAAACTAGGAATAGATGGAACTTCCTCAACCCGACAAAAGGCATCTATGAAAACTCACAGCTAACGTCATATGCAACTGTGAAGATTGAAAATGTTCCCCCTAAAATCTGGAAAAAGGATGCCTGCTCTCACTACTACTATTTGACATTGTACTGGAGGTTCTAGTCAGTGCAATCAGACATGAAAAAGAAATAAAGGGCATCCAGATTGGAAAGGAAGAAGTTAAACTGCCTTTTTTCACAGACAACACAATCCTTTTCATGAAAAGTCCTATGGATTCTACAAAAAAAAAAAAGCTACTAGACCCTATAAGGGTGATTAGCAATGTTGCCGAATATAAGATTGATATACAAAAATCAATTGTATTTCTATAAATTAGCAACAAACAATTGGAAACCATTTATAATGGCATCAAAAAATGCAAAATAGGAAATTCCTTGGTGGTCCAGTGGTTAAGACTCCACGCTTCCCCTGCAGGGGGCACGGGTTTGATCCCTGGTCTGGGAACTAAGATCCTGCATGCCACACAGCGTAGCCAACAAAATAAAAAAATAAAATAAAATATTCCACAAATTCTTTTTAAAAAATGCAAAATATATAGGGATAAACCTGACAAAAGATGTGCAACAACAGTACACATTGCTGAGAGAAGTAAGAAGTCCTAAAACAATGGTGTAATCTGTTGTTGTTTTTTCTCATTTGAAATAAATATTCACTTTCCTATCTTAAACCAAAAAAGCACCTTCTCACACAGTGTTTCTTAAATGCCTAGGAGTGAGGGGTATCTTTACAGTGGATAAGGCTGACACTTTTTTCATCAAGTGATCCAAGCCAACATCATCAATAATGGACAAGCTGAAATGATGTATCACCTGACAGGACATCAGGAGAACACAGCATCCTTCTGTGACATTCCTGCCGAAGGATCATAAACCATACCTGGAAACCTGGAAATACCAGGCAAAGCCAAACTGAGGGACATTCTACTAAATAGCTGGCCTGTGACCTTTAAAAGTGTCAAGGTCATCAAGGTCAAGGACAGATTGAGAAGACTAAAGAAACTGGGCAGCTGAAGGCAACAGGCAACTCCGTACTGGAGCTCTGCTATAAAAGACATTACTGGGACATTTGGTGAAGGAGGCCTGAGGATGATTGGGTAATGTAATATAATTTCTTGATTTTGATAGTCATTATATTGTTGTTTGTGGGAAACATACATGGAAGCATTAGGAGGCAATGGGGTATCGGATCGACAGCTTACTCTCAAATGCTTAAAAATATTAAAAGTTCTATGGTACTCCAATTTTTCTGTAAGTCTGTGCTTGCTTAAAAATTAAAAAATGAGGGGACATCCCTGGCGGTCCAGTGGTCAAGACTTCGCTTTCCAATGTAGGGGGTGTGGGTTCGATCCCTGGTCAGGGAGCTGGGATCCCACATGCCTCTTGGCCAAAAAAACCCCAAAACAAATTCAATAAAGACTTTAAAAATGGTACACACAAAAAATCTTTAAAAAAAATTAAAAAATGAAAATTATAAGAATGTAACTATTGTCATTATCTAGAACTGCACTGTCCAGTATGGTAGCCACTTGTAACAATTGGTTATATAAATTTAAATTAATTAGAATCTTCAAAAAATTAAAAATTCAGTTCCTCCATGTCCCTGGCCACATTTCAAGTGCACTATAGCCACAAGTGAGTAATGGGTACCATATTGGACAGAGCAGATAAAGAGCATTTCCATCATCATGCAGAATTTTACTGGACAGTGCTGCTCCAGAGACTGGACACCTAGATGCCCTTACATGGAATGTTCCCAACTTGGGTTTGGGAACAGCAAGGGAGGGTCCAGAAACTCTTGGCATTTGATGGTAGATCCTGAGACCTAAGTTTACTAAGCCATTTCTAACAGGGATTGCAATGTGAATTATTTATAGTGTACCCTGAGTTCCTCACATAGGAGTACAAACAACTTGAGCAGTAAAACACTTGTGTAAAACAGACCTCAGGCTACTCACCGATTCCTGGTCCGTTTGCTCAGATGAGCCTGATACTTGCTGGGAGGGCTCTGTGGAGATGACCCCCACTCCTCTAGATTTGGATGGGCCAGGGGCCTCTCTGTCTTCAAGACCTGTCTTCCTCCTTGCTCTTTCATGCCGGTGTGTGGGGCCAACTTCATCTCTGGCCACCTCCCCAGGACTGATGTCTGAGTAAGCCAGATCTGGAGAAGTGACTTCCCCTTCAGGGGCCGTGGCTTCAATATCAGATTCTAACTCCTCTTCAAATTCGAATTCCTCTTCTGTTTCCACTCCCCCTTGGATTTCGACTTCCTCATCGTCTTCATCTTTCCCCTGCGCTGAGACTTCCCCATCGTTTTTGATTTCCCCTTCAGAATGCTCTGTAGCACCCTCAGTTTCTTCATTTCTCTGGTCACTGCTCTTCTCTATCGGTGATACCTGTAGCCATGTAGCAGGAAAAAAATCAGGATACAAAGTATAAAGGGTCTTGTGAGGTTTTATTCTTAATAAGGTAATTACACCGATGGGAAAACTGCAGCTACACACTCTGAGCATCGCTAGGAGATTATGTTTCATGCTTTAATTTATCTGCTCTCTGTTTTTGGTAATTATTTTGCATCCTTCTTTACAGGAAATGACCTCTGAAAAACTCAGGGCAATCTAACTGTAGGATATCCGAGGCATTCCTGAACAGCCACCAACACTTCAGAATGGGGTGGAAGGAAATTGAGCTTCTCTGCAAATGACTTGAGTCTGTTCTACAGTAAGGTCATAGGATCATCGTACAATTTTCTTGAGAAAGTCTGAACTCTCTTTAATTCTTAGTAAATACAGCCCAGAATAATTCATCCCATAAGGAACTTTACCCTGTTGCCTTCATGATTCTGGTCCTCTTCTCCTTCAGAAGATTTGCCTTCCAGGTGAGACCTGGTGGCAGAGAAACAATTTAGCAGTTTCAAATAACATCTTTCTTTTTCTTGGCATTTATCACCTCCTTGATGTCTGTATATCTACTTATTTACTCGTTAATTATCTGCCTTCCCTCTAGGCTGATGGCCATGACTTTGTCACTAACACCAGCACTAGTGGCACAAAAGAGTCATGCCAAGAATGAATGAAAAATGCAATTATCAAAACATTAAAGGAACAGGTAGATTACTCTAGAAAAGTCACCTTAAATATACCTCTGTCTGTGACAAAACTGGGGAAAATAAATGCAAAATAAGAGAAAATTGTACAAAAAGGACAAATACCCTAGAAACTCTTGGTTAGTTTCCCCGTGAATTTTGTTTGTTTGTTTTTTGTTTTGGCCATGCCTCAGAGCACGTGGGATTTTATAATAGTTCCCCAACCAGGGATCAAACCCGTGCCCCCTGCAGTGGAAGTGCAGAGCCTTAACCACTGGACCGCCAGGGAAGTGCCAATTACCCCATGATGTAGAGAGTACAAGAATGTCACATTTTAAAATTGTTTTTTTTCTAATTAGAAAAAAACTATATTTTTTTAAAAAGTAAAACTAATACACAAATATGTGACAGACAATGAAAATCCCCTGTGACTTCTCCTCTCCTTCTCAAGATAACCAGTGGTAAAAAGTAAGAGATTTAAGGGTATCTTCTTTCAAATATTTTTCTATGCATTTAAAGCTACCCACCCACCCAAATTAGAGATCACACTATATATACTGTTTTGCATTTAGTCTTTTCATTTGTTGTAATCTAGACTTCTTTCCATGTCAGTACATGTAGACCTACCTTAAAAAAAAGAAAAGAAAAAAAAGAAACAATACAGCAGTGTCTAATGTAAAAGGTTAAATTCTTTAAAATAGTTTCTATCCTTTTAAACAAAGCATAAGAGAACAGAGGCCTGGTATTTTTACCTTACTACGGTCTATCTGTGTGCTCAAGGCATTCACGGCGGGGCTGCCTGACCATAGGGACCCCGGCCCATCGCCTGCCACCTCCAACCCTGGTGAGGGGGAGGGAGGCGGGGGGCTGGGCTGATGCTCCCTGTCACAGCACCTCGCTGGGGCAGCATCCAGTACAGAGACCCCTGCTCTCGGGGCTCTGCAGCAGGGACTACCAAGCACAGTGGTTGTCATGGTTACTGTGGGACAAGGAAGTCCCGGGTTTCAGCGAGTGGAGCGCCCGGAGCGAGGGGAAAAGGGGAGGGTACGGGAGAGGACAAAGGGACGCGAGGTGAGAAGGGAGAAGGGCGCGCCGGAATGTGGGGGTGGCCGGGGAGGGCAGGAAAGGCCCAGAGGGTGGGGATGGCAGGGGCAGAGGAGAGGGGAAAGGGACATGGAAGGGAAGGGGCGCCTAGGGGGATATAGAAAGGGGGAGGCGTGGGGGCCGCTGCGAGACCCAAGGTCCCTAGGCCCGCTTACCCGCCAGCCCGGCCGCCAGGCTCCGCCATCTCCCGTTGCTACGCGACGCCGTCAACATCCGGCTGGCGAGGACCACGCGCTGGGTGTGCGGGGCGGACGGCCTTTGTGCCATTTATGTGCATTAGAAACACAGAACATCTAACTATGTAAATATATTAAAGGATAAATATGCATTTTCTCCATCTTTATCTCTAAGGCCGAGCTCTACCCCTCCTGGCTCAGTTTCTGTAAAGCGACAAACATGTCAACGTGCGTCCAGCTGGGCAACTCCGGCTCCCCGGGGGATCGAGCAGGGCACTCGGGGAGCCGGGGACCTGGGACGGCTAAGTGCCCTGAGGGTGGCAGGCGGAGGTAGGGGCACGAGGGGCTCCGTAGCCGGCTGCACCTTCGGATGCCGAGACCTCTCCTAGTGCCCGCCTGTCCATCTGCAGACCTGGGGGCCTCAGCGCCCCTTTCCCGGGGTTCCTAAGAAGAATTCTTGGCGGAAGAGGGATGCCCCGTGGTCTCCTGATGGTTGGTGTTCTTTTCCTACCTCAAAATAGGAAAAACAAACGCAGAGGGTGGAACAGAGAGGGCGAGCACGCATGTGGAGCGTCCTAGGGGTTCTGCCTTCACTCTGGGGGCTCGGGGCTTCCTTCCAGGGCAAAGTCCTGGGGCCGGAGTCCCAGGCGGGCAACGAGGCCCGAAACGGGATGCGGACGGCCGGGCTGGATCCTGGGGTCGGAGGGCGGAAGGTGACTTAGGCAGTTCCGCGGCCGGGTTGGAGCCCGTTTGGGACCTGGGGGTTGGGGGGCTGGCCTGATTGGGCCGGGGGCCGGGTTGGCCCGGGGGGCGTGCCGGGGGCCGGGCCTCGCCTCGCGTCCCCGCCCCAACGCTCCTCACAGGCGGCGGCGGCAGTGGCGGCGGCGGCGGCTCCGGGAGCCGGCGCGAATCCGGCCCCCGGTGCGGGACCCGGGTGGGTATCTGGGGCAGGCCGGGGGCCGCGGGGGCGGGGTTTAAGGGGCCCGCGGGGGACCGGGCACATCCCCTCCGCCGGACGGGGTGGGGGCGCGTGGGGCGCGTGGGCCTGCAGCCGCGGGGCCCGGGAGGGGCCGGGGTCTGGCCGCAGCCCAGAGAGGTGCAGGGCCGGAGCAGGAGCCGGGCGGGCAGGAGCACGCCGGATCACGCGGAGAGATCCCTGGGCCCCCTCTCCGCGGCGGATGCGGGCCCCTGGGGCCGGGAGTGGGCCTACTTCGGGAAGATTCGGTGTCTGCCTGTCTGGAGCTTTGGGCCGGAGAACTTGCGGTCTTTGTCTGGCTGGTCGTCAGAGCACGCGAATGAGAAGTTGTAGGGGCCCGCCGTTCGCCGACACAGCCCCCTAAAGTGTGCATTCCACCCGCACAGCGCGCGCGCTTACCATTCCCGGCCTTAGGGTGGGTGGTTCGACTGTTTAAGAGCCGCATGTCAGGAAACTCACTTCCTTTAGGCCCGGTCTCTTCCTCCTGTTCTTTTCTTTAAAAAAAAAAAAAAAAGAAAGAAAGGAAAAAGGAAAAAAAAATAGGCAATTTAAGATTGCTAAATATAACCCAAGAAACGCTGCCAGAAGCGGTGAATCTTGAAATCCTGTTATTCCCACACTCGGAAGTTGGTGTCATATGTTGGCCACAGTCTAGTTCAGATTCTATTCAGAAATAGAAAACGACATAATACGTTCACTTTCCTTACCGTAAAGTTTGTTTTACTGCCTCCTCAAGTTCATAGGAGAAGCTGGGTTGGTTGGCCAGCCCCTGTGACTGGTCCCACCGACCTTTCTTTACCACCTGCAGGCACCAATTCTTTAATTTGGAAAGAAGAGGGAAATGGTTCTCAAAAAACGGCCATGTGATGGAGCATATTATCAAAGGGCAGGTGCAAAGGCCCAGTTTCGTGAATTCCATTCTAAGTCTGTCAGAGATTGATTAGAGAACTTTTAAAAAATCTGTGTGTTAGTTTTAGAAATTCCTCATTAGAAACATTAATGTTTAATTGATTAGCAAACATTAAACACTTTTAAGAACCAGGAAAACTTTTGCAAACAAAGAATTATTAAGGTTAGGAATGCATTTTAGTATTAACTGTGAAGCTTGTTCATGGCTATTCATTGTTGGTATTTGGAGACTCGTTCTCTGCTGAGTACGCTTGGCTTGTGGAGTGTTTATGGTGAGCAGTCTCAGAATATGACTAAGGAAAGTTCTTATCAGTGGAATTTTTTAATCCTTCAGACATGATAATTGTTGTGTAAATAGCTTCTGATTATCATGCATGAATTCACTGAACCCACTAAACAAACCCATAAAGTCAGTACTGAGGTTATCCCCATTTTACAGGTGGGAACACTGACACTTAAAGTAAATTCCCCAAGTTCACACATCCAGGAGTGAGAGTAATAGAGGCCTTGGGCCCAGGATGCTCCAGCTCCAGAAAACCATTGTAGCACAGTGCCTCCCCTCTTGTAACTGGACCCTATGATTCACATGCACACACTCTCCCTGCCCCCCTTTTTGCAGACAAATAACATGGTTCACTCTGCCAAGTGATTCATAAACATGCAAGAGAGTGGGGACTAATCCATGTCACCACTAGCTGCTAATATCAGTTCAGTTTAGTCTGTAAAGAGCTCCCTAGGCCTCAGTGTAAAGGCATCTGAGAAGACAGCTACTGGGTTTGCAGAACCCTACCTACAAATGTGCTGGTCTCCCTGCCTCGGGCTTTGGGTAGCTCAGTGCACTGGTTAAAAAATGGCCTCCAAATGTAGACTGCTGGGTTCAAATACCAACCCTGGTACATAGTACTGACTTAATACCTCTGTGCCTTGTTTTCTGCATCTGTGAAATGGGGGTAATACCACCTACCACAAAGTTCTATTGCAACAATTATCTAAAATACCTAGTGCCTGGCACATTTGAAGTGCTTGGTACTATAAATTTTTAATTATTATTAATGACCATCATTTGGATTTTTCACATTTAACTAGATTGGTAAAAACGTTTGGTTTTGTTTCCATGTGTATGTGGGCCATCAGATGGAAAGCTAATCATAAGCAGAAGTGGAATTCTCCATTTAGGTATATTTACTTTTTTTTTTTTTTTTTTTTGCGGTACGCAGGCCTCGCACTGTTATGGCCTCTCCCGTTGCGGAGCACAGGCTCCAGACACGCAGGCTCAGCGGCCATGGCTCACGGGCCTAGCCACTCCGCTGTGGCTCTTCCCGGACCAGGGCACGAACCTGTGTCCCCTGCATCGGCAGGCGGACTCTCAACCACTGCACCGCCAGGGAAGCCCTACATTCTTATCTTTGTAACTTTGTGGGGTGCTGAGTCCCTGTGGGCTGCCCAGGGACCAAGATGATCAGGTTGCCTGGCAACACAAATCTGGAATAAAGATTTTAACTTGTCCCTCACATCTGGCTGAGGGTCCCCAATTTTGTTATTTACAGGCCTGAATCCTCTCCTGTAAGATTAGTGAATTAATTTCGTACAGTGGTACAGTTGGGGAGGATGGCTTTAAACATGATGGATTTGTAGCAGTGGAGTGGAGTGGAGTGGAGCAGTGGTTTTATTGGTGTACATTGTATTGTACATTGTTCTGTTGTAGCTGTATTAGGTTGATGAATACAATCTATTACAGATACAATAGATGAGGCCAATGCACAGAAAAGAAGGCACATACTTCCTGCTCCAAAAAAAAAAAGAAAAAAATTGGAGCAATAATATAGGAAATCTTTTCCCATTCAATTCGGTGCTGTTGGTTTTGATGCTACCGACCACCCACATACACTTTGGGCACCTGGTCTGGCATCTCTAATGAATCTGCTTTGATGAGCTGTCTGATGATATCTGATCTGAAGCATGTCCTTTACTCCAATCTCCTGAACTGATAAAGACATCCTCAGAGAGGAGAGAAATCAGGTCACTTGCAACTGAGTTCGACGTCTGCCTGCGGTAGCTTCAGTCATACAGCTAGCACAAGGAGAGAACAGAAAACCCAAATTCATTATCCAGTCTGAATGGCACGCCCTTCTCTGCCTGAGCCTTGGGCGGCGAGTCTGAGCAGGTGTTTAGAGTTGATGTACAAGATGAGGAATCATCTGTATGGACTCACCTGACCACATATAGAGATGTGGCTGTGTCTTTTCCATGCTCTTTCTGGATTGGCTCCTAAAGAAACCACCATAACATGGGTACACCCTGAGCCTGTGTCCGCACCTGCTTGCACACCTTGTTGTATATGCTGGTTTTCCACTGAATGACCCTGATCCTGATTTCAACAGTCTGATAAATTGGTCTTTACACTTTCCGGTGTTGGAATCGGAGCAAAGCGCATACTTAACAGATGGCATTGGACACCCTTTCATTTTTCAATTTCTGTAGCTAAAATGCTTTCCCTGGGCAAGATCGGTTGTGTTGCATTCCAGGGGTGTTGTCAGTACATTTCCCCCCAGTTTGATCTCTGTTTTGTGGTACGTTAGCTACTCCTTTGCCACAGATAGTGCGAAACTCTGTGTGTTAAAGTTAACAGGCACAGTACAGAAGTCAGATGCACCTCATCCTCTATGGGGTTGGTCATTGCTTTCCTGGCTGGATTTGCACTTATCCTTGCCTTTTGGGTATAGTCCTTCCTTGGTCCTCAATCCTGACTCATCTTTAAGTCTGTTTCTTCTTGCAGGCCCCCTTCCTTGGCTCTTTGAGGGAAATGGTGTTGGGGGGGGTTGCTGTCGAGGGGCACAGGCAGCAGATGGTTTCTCTCGGGAGAGGCAGAGGCTTTGGGACTTTCCAGGCATTGGTAACAATTGAAGTGACAACTGGACAGTTGGAAGAGGAAAGTCACAGCTAAGCAGGCCACCAGACCTCCCCTCACCCTCGTTTCTGAAGCTGTCTTCTCCAGTTACGGCCTCCTGAAGGTCCTTTTTCCTTATGGCAATTAGCCCAAGCCTCTGGCTCTGGAGTTGATGCCCTAAGCGTCATTCCTTCAATTTAACTGCAAGTCGATTGTTTTGGTCCTCATTTCTACACAGAGGCCCCACCCACAGCAGCCCTATCTTTGGGCCACAATCTTTTTCTTGTGAATCCTGAATGCATGTGCAGCAAATGTATTTCTCTTCTGCAATAATCCCATAATTTGAAGTTAAATACAACTGAGAGGAGGGGTGATATCATCTCACAGGTGTCTTATCTGGGTAATGAGACTGAAGGAGACCCACCTTTCCCTAAGAACGGGGTTCCTGATCTGCAGGATTTATATCACCCAGTGAACCTCAAATCTCGGGGTTCCCAAAAAGACTATGGTGCATGTGCCTGGTTCTGGGGCGGTAGAGAGAGCTGGGGCCTCCTGCCAGGTGTGTTAGCAGAGATGTTTTGTGGGAGGAAAACGATCCTTGTTTGCGTGTGTCTGGCTTGTGTTTAAGATGGCATTGCCTTGTCCCAACTCTGTTGATTGGGCTTTGAGGGCAAAGCAGGTGAACCGGTTTCTCCCAGCCACATGGCAGGTGACCAGAGCTCAGGGCATTTTGCTCCTGAGCAGTGTGACAGTGACAAGGCCAGGGGAAGAATCACCTGTGGGCTTTGCCCCATGACACGTCCCCCTAAGGTTGCAGTGGCCCCACTCCCTACCTGCCTCCCCCTAGCTGCTGCAAACAGCTGTCACGGTGGGTGTGGGCTGCGACCCTCAGGCGTGTAGGAACTGCCAGCTTGTGAGCTGCTAGGACCGCACCTGTCCTGCTGACCCAGGGCGGCCCCGAGGCAGGCACACAGTACAGAACAGTGAATGGGAGAAGTCTGGGCAGAGCGTTTCTGCTACTGGCTCCAGGCTGCCCTGTTTCTTTGGTCTCACTAGGAAGGTTCAAGAGACGTTTGCACCTTTGCTCTATTTGTTTTCCCGTTTGGGAATTGATGGAGCCTCCAGCACAGGAACCAAGGCTCTGGCACTGGTCTGTGTGCAGCTTTTCTCTGTCCTGCTGCCCCCTCAGAGACACGGAAGCCAGGTCTCCCCTCTGCAGGGTCTAGGCCTGGGTAGTGGCTCTGAATGGGGGTTTGATAGTCAATGGAGATAGAAAGCCCACCCTACCACAGGTGTAGTGTGGTCGGCAGAATAGTCCCACAGATGTCTCTTCCTAGTTCTGGGAACCTGTGACTGTATTAGGTCACGTGGCAACGGGGATTAAAGTCGCAGATGGAATTAAGGTTGCCAATCTGGTGACTCTGAGGTGGGGAGATTGTCCTGGATTATCCAGTGGGACCATGTCATCCCAGGGTCCTTGAAAGTGGAAGGGGGGCCCAGAGTCAGTGTCAGAGTGATGCCCTATGAGAAGGACTCCACTCACATTGCCGTCCTTGAAGGAGGAGGAAGGGGCCACGAGCCAAGGGATCTGTGCGGGTTCCAGAAGCTGGAAAAGGCAGGAAGACAGACTGTTCCCTGGAGCCTTAGGAAGGAACACAGCCCTGCTGACACCTGAGTTTAGCCCAGTGAGACCTGGGTTGACTTCTGGCCTCTGGAATTGCCAGATAATACACCGTTGTTTTAAGTCCCTGTTTTTATGGTGACTTGTTTCGGCAGCCATGGGAAACCAATACACTCGAGATAGAAGTGCTTTGTGAAGGAAGCGGGAGGGGAGACTTGTGTCTCTTCTAAAGGGTGTCATTTCTTCATCCGCGTTTTGCTCATTTCTGGCTTTTGGTGACTTTGCCTGTCTGTCTAGGAGGACTCTCTTTCCCTGGATATAAATCACCAAATCTTGGGGACGAATTTTGGGTAATAGATGCCTTAACTTCATCCCTGGAAACATAAGCTAGAGGAGAGCCCCACCCCTCACTGCCTCTGGGCCAAGTGTCAGTGGCCAAGTGGTCCCCAGGGGGAGGGAGGAGGGAACGTGTGTGGTTAACAGCAGGCCTGCTGCTGCCCACTGGCTCCAACCCAGCAGCAGGGCCAGTTCTGAACAGGGCTGTGAAAGAAGAAATCTGCTACCCTTCCCAGCCCCAGCTACTTCTCTTGGGGCTACTGCCGTTTCTGACATCTTCCTCCTGCAACCACCACCAAAGCCCCTCCTCCTGGAAGCAAACCTGAGCTACTTTCATCGCCAGTGTGACTTACTGCTGCGAACGACAGAGCGCCAAGAACAGTCCTCAGAGGCGTTCTGATTCTTAAAGACTTGCAGGTTAATAGGAAGGAATGACTCCCTAGTCAGGGAGTTTCTGCAGAGAGTCTTTTGTTTTATGAGGGTGTGTGCTTTTTCTGGGGGGAGGCCAAGTTGATCTTTCCTTTGAATTACACAATAGCCTATTTTGCAAAAATGTCGGTGGTCCCTGACAGCTCAGAGCAGCACAAAATTCAACTTGTAATCAGGTATCGATCAGAGATGGTTAAAAGCCAGCACTGGCATTTTTATTTTATACCTTTTAAAATCATTGCCCTTTTTTTTTGTACACCCAAGCTAATGCACATTCCAGATCTTGGCCTGACTCCATCTCTGTATTCCTTGTGCCAACTGCCAGGTTGGCATCGTTCTCCTTTCCATCAACAAAAACATGGCATTTGGAACTCTACTGAAAATGGCATTCTGGTAGGCCCTTCATAAAAAGATCTTCTCAGAGATATCTTGGACTCAGGAACTTATAATCTAAAATCAACAATATTGATGGAGACATAACCATTTTAAAGCAATGATATTAAGTGAACGCATTCGAGGAGAATGAGGTTTTTTTAATCATTGTCACTGATCTACCTGGAGCTGTTTCTCTATCCACCTTCATCTCTCAGAATTTGGGGAGAGGATTTATAATATTCGTACAAAGTGCTTTGAGCATCTCGAGCTGCTCTTTTGATTTCAATTAACTCTAAGTCCTTACTAGCGATGTGAAAAGTCAGATAGCTGTTTCTGGCTACAGGCTTCACTGGTTTTGTGTGTTTTAGGATCTCTGCTGATGGCATTTAAAGATTGTGCTATGTACCCTGGTCCCCTACTCTATCTGGGTAATAAGGAGAATAAGTCTGGCCCTTAGAAAGGCCCTAGACCTGTGAAGGGGACCTGGGTGTTCTGCTTGCTCTGGGTTCTGTACCCGGCAGCCTTTCTGGAGCACAGTTTTCTGGTCTCCCAGGGAGGTGGGGATCTTTGTTCCCTGCAGGACACCGGGTCCCTAAGATAATGGGTGTAAACTGCTCTGCACGTCGGATCAAGAACCATTCAAGGTCATGCGTCTTATGGATTCAAGGACATTAGGAAGATCTCCCATCAGGTTGTTTGGTCTTTGCCAGGCCCTGGCATTGCTGCTGGCAGCCTGCTGGCAGTGCGGGGACCAGAGCTCCCTTTGTTGCCGGCCTCGAGCTCCCTGTCCTTTTCCTTGCCTCCATCCACACGATTCCACCTCAGCCTGGCCTCTTTGGGTGCAAGCTTCCTGGTCCCAAGCGTCTTTTTAAAAAATTAATATATTTTATTTTTCAGGACAGTTTTAGGTTTACCAGAAAATGAGCAGGAAGTATGGAGAGTCCATATACCCTCTCCAAGTTCCACTATTATTATTTTTTCATTGTGGTAAAGTACACACAGCAGATTTTGAATATTGACCCCTTTGAAGTGCACAGTTCTACGGCATTAAATGCATTCTCATCCTTGTGCGGCCATCACCCCATCCGTTCCCAGGACTCTTCCCTCCTCTCCACCTGGGCCTGCTCCTCTGGCTGGGAGCTTTCCCTGTGCACCTGCTGCTGCTTTTCCTGGTGGCGTCTTCCAGACAGCCCCTGTCATCCCAGCCCGCGGTGCAGGCGCCAGGCCCTTGATTAGCTCTGCCGCCCTCCCTACCAGTCTCCCCTCCGTTTTACGTGCCCCTTGGAGGCATCAGCCCGCCTCTGTGCCTGGACATCACCCACTTCCTTGGCCTGAGCCCCAGCCCTGATATCCTTTAAGGATCGCCTCCAGTTTCCTTCGGAGCCCTGCCCCTCATGTAGTGCTCCCCAGAAACCTTCCAGCTGCGCCTCCTGCAGGCTGTGATGTGGACCCTGCTGTGGAGCAGTCACATGCCCCCCACAGAGCCCACAAGTGCCCTGGAGGAGACAGGGTGCCCCTCCCAGGCTGCCCCTATTTCTCTGGCCCCACCCCCTGCCCTGCCCCCAGCCTGTTAAATCCTGTGGGAGCGCCCAGTTAGGACATAGCCTCAGGGTCAGGAGAGGGGGGCGCATGTGCAGAGGGTGCCCACGGGAGCCTGTAGGTGGGGCGTGAAGGCAGGGTTGGATGGAGGAGGGGCCTGGGGCCCCAAGGCCAAGACCTTTCCCCTCTAAGGCAAAGCGTTGAAGCCCGAGAGCCAGCCAACAGAGGGGCTGGAGAGGGATGCAATTTGGGCTTCGCAGGGGATGCAGCTGGTCAGGGAAGTGAGGGGAGCAGGTGCTGGGGGCAGGCCCTCCTCGCCGCTACCCTGCTCCACCGAATCCCCTCCCCAGCCCTCCCCCAGCCTCTGGCCTTCCTCTCCGCCCAAGCTACTGCCCATCGGAAGCCCAGACCTGTGCTCTGCTCCGGACGCAGCTTCAGCAAGGCAGTGGTCAGCACACAGGGAATGATCCCAGCAGTGGGCAGTGAAGGTCCAGGACGGCTAGACCTTAGAAATCTAGGAGGATGACTTAAATGATAGTATAGAGGGGCCCGTTGCTTCCCAAGACGGGGTTTTGGTCAGGTGGATCTAGAGACCCTAGGGGAGCTGGGCGCTGTCTCTGCACATCTGTGGCTTATCTGTGAAGAAGGAGCCCCATGACTGACCATTAACCTTCCCACCATCCCGGGTTCGTTGGAACAGCCCTGAAGGACAGGCAGGTACACAGAGAGCTGCCCTGGGCCAGATCACGATTAGTCAAGTCTCGTTGCCAGACCAGCGAGCACTGAAGCCCAGGGGCCTCCGCTCGGGGTGTCTCTGCAGGCAGTTCTCCAGATCTGCTTCCAGTCCACGTCCCTGGACACAGCCGCACGTTCCTATACTCCGGGTGACACGTGGGCTAGAGCCATGTTTATTAACCAGGTGACAGATAGGCCCTGGGCTGCCAGTGAGGAGAGGCCTTCTGCAGCCTTGGAACCACCCAGCACCCACCCCTTCATCCTGTTTAACACCCAACTGGTGACAAACCAGGGGATGCAGAGGGGGGTGGCCCTGGGCAGCCACTGACATGTCATTAATTTGTGCTGATAACAGCACAGCCTGAGCGTCAGAGGGGCTGGTCTACCTTCTGTCAGAGCCCAATTCTCCACCTTCCTCTGGGGGTGGAGGGGAGCAGTAGGTGAATGGTTCCCCATCTCAAACGGGGATGTGTCACCTGGGCGCCCCTCTCCCCCAGACCTGCTGGGTCAGAGTGTAGGGATTTGCCCAATGAGTTTCTTAAAGCCCCCTGGTTTGGAGAAGCACTGAATCAGATGACCTTAGAGCCTCTGGGCACCAGTGCTGTTTCAGTCGAGCTGTGCTTTTTTAGCGGGCCCTGCTTGATGTGGGGCAACTGCACCCCAAGGGCATTGTCTTGGGCTTTGGGCGGGGGGGGCCTCCATTCTCATCTGGGAGGTGGCCTGGCAGCAACTGTGCCCTTTGGGATTCTTTTCCTTCCCTTTCTTCTGACAGGGTGGGGAGTAAACTCAGATTTATGTTCACCAGCTGGAGGACTCGGGTAGAACTGCCAGATTAGGACGCTGCCAATTGGATGCTGGGAGCCGAATAGAAATTCACACTGAGCAAGGAACCCAGCCTCTGCTGACTCGCAGCGCGTCGCCTTCCCCACGGTGGTCAGCTACAGGACGCGAGCTGTGCTGGTGGAGCTGGGGGCTGTGTTGGGGGGGACTGCGGTCCCACGTGGTAAAGAGGACGACAGGTGATCGTCGCTCCCCACCGGGATGGAGGTGAGGGGCCCCTGGCAGGACCCGCTGAGTGTGAGGCATTCTGGACCCACGGGCCTTGCGTTGTAAATAGCAACAAGCCATCTCTTTAAACAGAAGCAAAATAAGGCAGTAAGGGGGATTCAAGGGGAAAGTACTGCAGGGGTTGAGGATGCAGGCAGGGAGGGTGTGTTTGGAGAGCTTGCTCTAGGCTCCTTCCTTTGGCTCAAATGAGGAAGCTGTGGCCGGTGGGCCCCTGGAACGGCTGGGGCCTGAGGAGGGCAGCTCTGCCTGGGCTCAGTCACCATCTCAGCTGCCGACGAGCAGAGCCCGGTTTACAGTACAAGCCGGCCTGTAATGAGAGTGATTCTCACTGGAGCGTGTAGGTAGTGTGACAACCATGTTTGTCCATCACGTGTGCAACGTGGGAGAAGACGAGAGGGTGCAGACCAGAGCACGGACCAGGCCACACAGGTCTCTGGGTCATTGCTAAGGGCCCCCTCCTTTTAAATTTCCCGTAAGATTTTACATGACACGCACCCCAGCTTTATTAAGCTATATTGATGTCCCTATTTTTATCAAGTAACAGTACACAGTAAAAACAGGAAATAGCGATAAAAACAACATGAACACTCATTCAGTGAGCTGGTGAATAGTTAACATGTGCGGCCTTTTCAGGTAAATGTATACTTTGAATTAGGCTTTTTGAAATATCAAAAGTAGTTCATTGAAAATGGACATCATAAGAAAATTAGATGAAAATATAAGCCAGTGATGACTGGATCTTTGGCTTGAGACGAATGATATAAAGTGTAAAAGTGATAAAAAGAAATCACTAAGGAAAAGTTATCATCAATTTGCCTAGAAGTTTAAAACCTCTGTATTTCAAAATGAGTAATACAATTAAGAGGCAAATAACAAATTAGGAAAAACATACATGCAGCAACTATAGCAAAGGATTAAGATCTTTGCTATATAAAGAGTTCTTTCATATCAATAAGAATTCTGACACCCCAGCAGAAAAATTGGCAAAGTACACCAACAGACAATTCACAAATGTTTAATAAACATAGGAGAAACTGCTCAAGTGAACTGATGATCAGAAAACCATTTTCCAATGACCAAATTAGCAAAGATTCAAATCCCTAAAACTCTGATACCTTTTTGGAAATCCATTGGACATTATGTCAGGGGTCCAGTTTTTCCTCCTAAGGAAATAGTCAGGAATCCCAGAAATTGTCCTAAGGAAATAGTGAGGATACAGGTACACATTTATGTATAAAATGTAAAGTTTATTATTTAAGTAGCCACTATTTGGAAACCAAATATCTAATGATGGTGGCTGGCTCAAGAATGGTGCATCCTTGTTATATATTTATAGCTATCAAGATGGAGGGTTGACATTTTGAATTTTTAAATTAGTTAATAATGTGGTATATTAGTATTCTGTGGCTGCCATAAGAAGTACCACAAACTGGGTGGCTTAAGCAACAGAAATTAATTTTCTCACAGTGTTGGAGGCTGGAAACCTGAGATCTTGGTGTCGAAGGGTTGGTTCCTTCTGAGGCCTCTCTTCTTGGCTTGTAGATGGCTGTCTTCATGTTCACATTGCATTCTCCTTGTACACCAGTGTCTATCTCCAAACTCCCTCTTTTTAAAGGATACCAGTCACTGGATTAGGGCCCACCCTAATGACCTAATTCTGACTTGATTACATCTGTATAGAAGCTACTTTCAAATAAGGTTGAATTATGAGGTGTGGGGGTGAGAACTTTAACATAAGAATTTGGAGAGGACACATTTCAACCTATAGCACATGGGAAAATATATGTATGTTATAACTGAAAGAATGGTATGGTATAATTCCAGTGGGTGGTTTTGTTCTGTTAAGATAGACACAGAAGATAGTAGAAAATACACAGATTATTTTTGGATGCTGTGAGTTAAGGGACATGTATTCTTTGTACTTCTCTGAACACGTTTCGTAATCTAAAAAAAGAAAAAGCTTTTAAAAAATAGGGCAAGGATTCTCCACTCCTAGTTTGACAGAGAGCAGAGGTCGGGAACCAGTATTAGTTGAGATGAAATAGGCTCACAAAGGAACAAATACATTGAAAAAATAAATGAGCATTGTCTGAAGAGAGTAAATATTCGTGGCTAATGTTTAACAGACGTGCTAGATCTACCCAGAGGCACGTTGTCTCCCGCACTGAACAACCTGGGGGTGGAACTGGGGGATAGTCCTTGCTCACCCAGGTTACAGGGGCAGGGGGAGGAGCCAGAATTCCACGCACAGAAGACAAAGGTCTCATGTTCAGGTGTGTCCGCTCACTGGCTGACTTGGGGTGTGCGGCCCCTGTTTTCTCGTTTGCAAAACTGCGCTTCTAGGATGTACCTTCCAGAGCTGCAGTGGGGGGTTTCACAGCCGATGTGGGGCAAACGCTATATTGTGAACACTTGTATTTTGGAATCTCCTTCAGAGCTTCCAGCACATTCTTTTGATTATCCTCAGTGGTGGCAAACCGTCTTAGCTTAAAGATGGTGCGGTTTTTGGACTCAGCTGAGCCTTGTTTGCAGCACGCTCTGGAGGTTAGGGCGATTAAACTAAGTAATACCATTTGAGGCCCAGAAGGAGGTGGGGCTCCAGACCTGCCCCAGCCTCACCCAGCAGGAGGCCACGGGCCCCAGGAGGCCACTAAGCACCTGGAAGGTGGCTGATGTGAACTGAGGTGTGCTTAAGTGCAAAACGTACACCAGACTCTGGAGATATAAATAATGTACAATAGCTCACGAGTAATTTTTCCATGCTGATTACATGCTGAAATGATACTATAGGGGATATAGTGGCTTGACTAAAAATATTCTATTAAAATGAATTTCCCCCATTTCTTTTTTACTTTTTAAGAATGCGGCTACTAGGAAACTTAAAATTGCATATGAGGCTCTCATTGTATGTCTTCTGGGCAGTGCTGGTCTGGAGAAGGGAATTCTTTTTCTTGTATAGCTCATTAACTGATCTTGTAATTCTGGAATGATTCTTGAATTCTAAAAATATTTAGAATGGACAGACAATGGAGTGAAGTCATCATTAGAATAAAAGAATATAGCTTTGCCAGATGATTAATTGGAAGGAAAACACATATTTTGATGTGTAGGTTCCAGTGTGATTTATTTTAAGCTTCGAACATTGGTTGTCAAGCGTCATAATGTGCCTTGTGTGTTCAGACAGGACTCAGTGGTTAAGACAGCGAGAGACGCCCCCTCGACCTGGGGAGGCCACAAGGCTTCCCCAGAGGTGGGCCCGGAGGGGATTTGGGTAGCGAGGAGCAGCCCTGCCCCGAGTATCCAGAAAGTGGTCTGAGCCGGAGGTCGGCCACGTATCGCCCGTGGACCAAATCTAGCCTTCTTCCTGTTTTATACAGTGCGCAAACTAAGGATGGTTATTAGGTTTTTAAATGGGTGAAAAAACTGGAAGAATTTTCTTGTGTAACGGCAAAATTATATGGAATTGGCGTGAGTATCTATTTAATAAAGTCTCGTGGGACCACAGTCATACCTGCCCACGTACTGTCTGCTTTCATACAACAGGGCAGAATCGAGTAGTCTCCACAGTGACCGCTGGGCCCACAGAGCCAAAAATATTTCCTGTCTGGCCCTTTACAGAACAAGCTTGCCGTCCCCTGGGCCAAGGGATCAACTTGATTCTGCAGCCCACATTGAAAGTGGTGTCTCAGGCATGGGGGATGCCTGAGAAGGGGTGGATTTGGGGCCCTGGATATGGCCAAGAATGGAGGGGCTTCTGTGGCTCAGGGCTGAGGAGGTGAGGACCCCAGCTGGGCCTGAGTCTCCAGGGCTAGTGATTTTCAAGGTCATCCTGACGTTGGGAACCTCAGCAATGAAAGAGAAGAGAGTGATGGATTTTTCTGGGTAAAGACGCAGGAATGGGAAGGGTGACTCTTGGGCCTGCAGGGAACTGTTAGAAGGATGCTGTGTTTGGGAGAGTTAGTAGCCGTGGAGGCAACTGGAAATATGCAAAGAGATGGGAGATCAGAGCAAGGGGGCACAGAGGGACACCCAGAGAGCCATAAGGGCCTGAGGATCCAGCATTGAGCTGCCTGGTCCCAGGACATTGAAGGAAATTAGCACTGAGACAACCCCTACCCTGCTGAGCCGGCTGGACCCCCAGCCCCCGCCCTCTGCCCCAAGAACCCATCCAAGCACTGGACACAGAAAGAACTCCATTTAGGGAACATCCTAAATCAGCCCTGGATTTAAGGGTAAATGTACAAAGTGTAGAGGGTGCAAAGAACAATATAATTTAGCCTGAGAACCGCCTCCAGTTGATTATTCAAAAAAGTTTTACTGGGCTTCCCTGGTGGCGCAGTGGTTGAGAGTCCGCCTGCCGATGCAGGGGACACGGGTTCGTGCCCCGGTCCGGGAGGATCCCACATGCCGCGGAGCGGCTGGGCCCGTGAGCCATGGCCGCTGAGACTGCGCGTCTGGAGCCTGTGCTCCGCAACGGGACAGGCCACAACAGTGAGAGGAAAAAAGTTTTACTGTGGTAAAACATACATGACATAGGGAATTCCCTGGCAGTCCAGTGGTTAGGACTCCATGCTCTCATTGCCGAGGGCGTGGGTTCAATCCCTGGTTGGGGAACTAAGATCTCGCAAGCTGCGCGGCGTGGCCAAAAAAAATAAAACGAGGAACTTCCCCGGTGGTACAGTGGTTAAGAATCCGTCTTCCAATGCAGGGGACTTGGGTCCAATCCCTGGTTGGGGAACTAAGATCTCACATGCCTCGAGGCAAATCAGCCTGAGCGCCACAACTACTGAGCTCGCATGACTCAACGAGAGAGCCCACGTGCTGCAAGCTACAGAGTCCATGCACTCTGGAGCCCACGCACCACAACTAGAAAGAGAAAACCCACACGCCACAACTAGAGAGAAGCCTGCACACTGCAACAAAAGATCCCGTGTGCTGCAACTAAGACCCGACACAGCCAAAAATAAAGAAATGGAGGGAGAGAGAGGAGGGAGGGAGGGGGAGAGAGAGAGAGAAAGAAAGGAAAGAAAGAAAAGAAAGAAAGAAAGAGGAGAAAGAAAGACCACTAAAAAAACCCACCAAAAAATGACATAAAAATTACCCTCTTAACCGTTTTTATCGCACAGTTCAGTGGCATTAGGGACCTTCGGGTACACTGTTGTGCAACCGTCACCACCATCCATTTCCAGAACTTCTTCATCTTCCCAAACTGAAACTCTCCCCATTAAACACTAACTCCCCAGCCCCCGCCCAGCCCCGGGCACCTACCCTTCTATTCTCTGTCTCTATCAGTTTGACTACCCCAGGTACCTCATATAAGTGGAATCATACAATATTTGTCCTTCTGTGACAGGCTAGTTTCACTGAGCATGTCCTCAAGGTCCATCCAGGTTGTAGCAGGTGTCAGAATTTCCCTCCTTCTTAAGGCTGAATAATATCCCATCATATGGACAGACTCCATTTGGTCTATCCATTCCCAGTCAATAATTTTATCATACCGGCTTCAAGTCTTCTTTGTTTTTCTGAGAGCTTGAGTTGCAGCCCCTCTGTGACGCTTCCACCCAGCCACCCTGCCCCACAAGGCTGGTCTGCACCCTGCCCAGCATGGCCTGAAATCTCGGACATCCATGATCTCTGACCAGGAAATAGCTTTACGCACATCTCTTCATTGACACAGGCGACATCATACCTGTGGTCATCCTACTCCCAGCTTGGTGGGCGGCCGTCATGAGCCCCATTGACAGTAACGTCTGGTTGGTTCACATAGCTGCCTGGGCTTTTGTTTCATTTTTGCTGGAATTAAAATTGCTTTTTGCCAGTGTGTCGGGTGTTGGGTTTTCATTTCATGTTCTCAGTCCTTCTGTTTCCACTTCTGTGAATCGCCTGCTTTTTCTGTTGGGATATTGCTCCTTTTTTTGCAGGGAGTCTTTAGGAATTCTGTATATATTCTGGATCCGATCCTTTGGTTTCTAGTTTATTTTTTTAAAGAATGAGTTGTCTGTTAACTTGGGTCCTTCACCTATCACTTGTGACCCCTTCCCAGCTGGGGCAGCCAGCGTGTGTTGGGACGTCAGGCTGGGCTTTGGGATGATGAGGACACACGGGGCAAGTGAGGGTGGAGAAGGCTGGGAAAGGTGGGAAGGATGAAGGAGAACCAGGATGTTCCCTGGGAAGCATCGCAGATGGCTGAGAATCTCAGGAAGGAAGGGACACAGGGGTGAACTCTGTGTCCTGGAGGTTTGGAAATTGCTGCTGTGGGAACAGATTCCTCTAGACCAGTTCTCTCTCTCTCTCTCTTTTTTTCTTTGGGCCGTGCTGCGCGGCTTGTGGGATCTGAATTCCCCGACTTGGGATTGAACCTGGGCCCGTGGCAGTGAATGCGCCAAGTCCTAACCACTGGACACCAGGGAATTCCCTAGACCAGTTCCTAACAGGGTGATTTTTGCCCCCTGGGGACATTTGCAATGTCCGGAGACATTTTTGGTTGTCATAGTGGAAAGGGTTGCTAGTGGAATCTGGTGGGTGGAGGCCAGGGATGCTGCAAAACACCCTACAATGGACAGGACAGCCGCCACCACCAAGAATGACTCAGCCCCAAGTGTCCGTAGCGCCACTGTTGAGAACCCAGCTCACCCTCCACATGGCCTTGTGCTAGCAGGACCCCTTCTGTGGTTCCACAGCTTCTGTTTCCAGCCCACTGGTGTGGGGTAGGATGCTGCCCCAGGAATACCCAGTCCAAGTTCATGACCTTGGCCATGCCCTTTCTCTGTCTTCCTCCCCCAGGCAGGTCTGGAAGAGCCCCGCCTGGGCCCAAGTGTGCAGAGGATGGAAACACTCCCCTGGCAATGTCTCTGGGCCGCCTCCTTCGCCGGGCCTCCTCCAAAGCCTCGGACCTCTTGACCCTCACCCCCGGTGGCGGCGGTGGGCCCCCTTCCGTCCTGGATGGGGAGATCATCTACTCCAAGAACAATGTCTGCGTGCACCCGCCGGAAGGGTTGCAGGGGCTCGGGGAGCACCACCCAGGTGAGCTCAGAGTGGGGAGGCCTGGGGTGACAGGCCTGGGCTCACATGCTGGGAGAGGAAGGCTTGGGGTCACAGACCTGGGAGGGGAGGGCTGTGGAGTCACAGGCCTGGGGAGAGCTGGCTGATCTCTGTAAAGTTAGCCAGCTCCTGCGCCACTTCCCCGTTTGCCCTAATTTCACCATCTGGGAAGCAGGCCAGTGACCTTTGACTCATGAAGGGGAGGCAGGACGGTTTAAGGGGAATTAGCCTGAATTTGCAAGTAGAAGAGGGCATTTGAGCACTACAGGGCTTCTGGGAGCAGGGAGCCCCCTGCGCGCAGGGAGGGAAACCAGAGGGAAGCGGGGCATCCTGGGGCAACCTGCCCAGTGAGAGGCTTTCCGCCAGGCCCCCTTGAGCATGTGCAGGAATGAGGCCCTCAGGACAGTCTTGGTGGTTTCGTCCCTTCCTGCAGTCCAGAGTGTGGGGTGAGGACTGAGTGGGGCGTGAAGCAGGCCTAGGAATCTGGGGACGTGGAAATCTTTGATCCTGCACACCCTCTGTGCTTAAATCCTCTGTTTTGAAATCAGGGAAGAAAATTCTTAGACTCTGCAGGGATGGAGATGGAGGAGGGTCCTTTCCTGACCCTCCACATGGGAGCCCGGAGTTACCCTGAGCCATTCCCAGGACACTCCAGCCCATGGCTCTCCTTAGTTCCGGGAGTGGGAAACTTTTTCCTGTAGTGGCAGTGACTTTGCTATCTTTTGCTAAGCCACAGAGAAAGAAACTACATTTTTTCCAGGGCTCCAGTTGTATTTTGAGCCCCAAAACGGCAAGCTTCCTTGTGCACTAAGGGAGTGGGCACAGATTCTCTCTGCAGGAGTGTCACTGACTGTGACTGTTCTGAGG
The DNA here is from genome assembly GCF_964374135.1 of Grampus griseus. NCBI lineage: Eukaryota > Metazoa > Chordata > Mammalia > Artiodactyla > Delphinidae > Grampus > Grampus griseus. The sequence goes on along the minus strand of NC_139014.1, from coordinate 10,545,878 downwards.
CAGGGGGTGTTAGACCTGGTTATGGCAGCCCAGCACTCACACCTGAGTCCCTCAGCCCTGCTGTTCTGAGGAAGCATCAAAAAGATGGGTTAGTGATACTCGAGGTCTGTGTGGTCCTTTGTCATTTGCGCAAATGACTTGCAACAGACAAATGTATCACCTTATGTAATTTGCACAACAACCTCATGAGAGTGGCTGGAGCCTGGGCAGGCCTGTCTCTCGGACAAGGAGGCTGGTGCTCAGAGGTGCTCCCCAATGCCAGCCTGGGATGGAGGTGGGGTGAGGGCAAGCCCTGGGCTCATCCTGTGGGCTCCCTAGGCTGCCGAAAGGTGCTTCCGTATCCCCAGTCCCAGTGCACCTGCAGCCTGGCTGCAGCCCACCTGAGTCCAGACAGAGGTCCCACATCAGATGTCAATACATTTAAAATTATGAATTACAATCAGATCTGGGCACTTTAATGCATGCAAATTATGTGTCAACAAAGTACTGAATAAATAAAGTAATAAAAAAGGCAAGTTTAAATTATACTAATGAACTCTTTGGAAAGTATTCTGTCCTCCTGCCTTGATAAGCATATCTTTACAGTCACCCGGACAGTTAGGTGCAGACTTAGAATCACCAGACCCTCCAGGTTCCAAAGCAGGAAAGCCTGCTTCCAGCCCCAGCTCTTTCCTGCACTACAGGGGCCCCGGGTGTTCTCCTGGTGACACCACAGCCCCATCCACAGCCCCCACATACAGCTCAGGTGGGAAGCCCCGAGCAGGCCCTGGAAGCAGACTCTGAACTGTGAGGGCAGGGGATTCAGGGTCCTGGTCCCTGGAGTGTGCTCTAGAAGGGGGTGCAGGCTCTGGGTGGCATGTCACCTTGACCCTGTGGACGCTTGACCACGGGACCAACTCCGAGGACTTGGGGTGCCAGGTGCAGAGGTTCTAGGCCTGGGTCTGAGGGTGTTACATGTTCTGGGCATAAAACAAAAAAAATAGCAACAGCCTTTGGAGGGCTTCTGGTATCATCCTGTTGTGATGGGAGGCAAGGGAGAGGGGGCCAGAGGTCTCAGGCTCCCTTCCCAACCCAAAGCCACGTGATCTGCGGGTGTGGAGACACTTGGCCTCACCCGAACGTTATCCTTCTGCATAACTGGCTGACAGCCCTGGAGTTCCCCCCACCTCTTTTGGAAATGGGAGCCAGGCTAAGGATTCTGGGTTGAGCCAGAGCCCTGGGGCATGAAAGGGACCCCAGCTCCTGCCCTAGGGGCTTCTCAGAACAGAAACCAGGAGGCCTGGGAACCTGGTGCAACAGGCCCAGGAGTCAGGACACCCCGAAATGGCAGGTGCTGCAGGAGGAAAGGCCACCTTACCCCAGACTGAGCGGTCAGGGGCCCGAAGAGCCCACCCACGCACTGCCGGCAGCCTTGGAGAATCGCTCTTCTCATTTTTGTCAGCAGTGCAGGGCATGACATCGAGATGGCCCCTTCTTCCAAAACAGTGGTAAGGAAGAAATGCTAAGAAGCCACAGCCGACTGGAAAAAGCCCCAGTGCCACTCATCTTGGATTTATTCTTTTTGGGACATAACAATAAAATCTGCTGCCTGTATCCGTCCTAAGATTGTGGTGAGGCTGTGAAGCCAGTGGGGCTTCTGGGTCCCTGTGCTCCCCCCAGTTCCCTGGGCTTGCCCGGACCGGGAGGCTGATGGAGGCAGGGAAGCTCTGGAGCCCCCAGTCAGTGGACAGGGTGGGGCTCTGAACGAGAGGAGGAGGGAAAGCACAGGATGGGCTGCTGCTTGAGGCCCCAGGCCCACTGGATCTGCTAAGTGTGTGTGCTTAGAAAATGCCCACAGCGCTCATTCATCCTGAGCTCAACTGTATCCCTCAGGTGTGTTTTCTTAGGGCCAGGCTGTGTCTGGAGCCTGGCTAGTCTGCACAGCCCCACAGTTTAACTACCCCAGGTGTGGCTCCTACGAGAAACCAGCCAGCGGCACCTCGCGCATGGCCTCCCTAACCGCCTGTGCTTCTGACCCCTCTTAGGTTACCTGTGCTTGTACATGGAGAAGGATGAACTGCTGGGGACCACCCTCATCCTCGCATGGGTTCCCAACTCCCGGATCCAGAAGCAGGACGAGGAGGCGCTGCGTTACATCACCCCCGAGAGCTCCCCCGTGCGCAAGGCACCCCGCCCTCGGGGCCGGCGTACCCAGAGCTCGGGGGCCCCCCCTCCGCCGTCCCCCATGGAGCCCAGGCCCACCCTAATCCCCAGAGATGAGGACATCCTGGTGGTGGCCCAGAGCATGCGAGACCCCGAGCGTGTCAGCCCTTCGCCCGAGGACGGGGAGAAGTTGGCCCTGGGCCTGGGGACAGACAGCTCCCTCCTGGCCTCTCAGCCAGCCCACAGCGACTCGGGAATCTTGTCGGCGGTCAGCTCGCAGGACGGGACGGAAGAGGGCCGGGAGTCGCGACCCGAGGCGGGCGAGGAGGAGGGCTCCTTGGAGCTGTCGGCCGAGGGCGTGAGCAGGGCCAGCTCCTTCGACTCGGACTCAGAGGCCTTCTCTTCACCCTTCTGCCTCTCGCCCATCAGCGCCGCCCTCGCAGAGAGCAGCAGCTCCGTGTTCCTGGAGAGCGAGAGCGGGTGAGTTCCTGACTCCCCACTGCCTCTCTGGAGCCAAGAGCAGCGGCATTTGTCCCCGCTCTGCTCACTGAGCGCTGAGGATGCCCGCATCCCATCCCGCCGGCACCAGAGCCTCCGCACCCTGTCCCCTCACTTCACGCCACCCTGGGGGATTGTGATGGACGCACAGTCCGGGGGAGGGGGGCTGGGGGTTCCCTCCCTCTTCTCTCCCCTTCCCTAGGACTAACCATTCCCTGCCAGCTCTGACTGGCCCCATAACCCAGTCTAACCCCCCTGGTGCCAGGCCCCAGGAGTCCAGGTGTCTTTTGTGCTCATCTCTGGAGGAGATGGTTGGTCATCTCCCAACCCCCAGGCAAACTCAGGGAGGCCTGGGTGGTGGCCGAAGGCTTGTGGGGGAGGCCTGGTCCCCAGCCAGGCTCTGTGCTTTGCCTGGGGCCAAGCCAGGCACGCGGCCCGGCCCTCCAGAGGCGTCCGTAGCCTTTCTACTTCTCACACCCTCAAGCTGTAAGAGGCTGGAACACAACCCCAGGGGGAAGTTGGCAGCATTTACAGTACAGCCCCAGAGCCCAGGGGAACCAGATGCCTGGGCACACTGGTGGGCTCACCGGCCACACAGGCAGGGACCAGGGCGGGCAGCAGTGAGACCTGCCCCCTGCCTGACTGGGGAGGGTTTTTGAAGTCTCGTGGCGGCCACCACACAGCGTCGTTAGGGGGCCTCAGGGCCTCCCAGAGGTGGGTGTGCACGAGGCTCATGAACCCGGAGCAGCCGGGGCAGGCCTGGCATGGGCAGGTGTGGGACTTCTGCCGCCCCTTCTCATGCTCGGCCGTGGTCCTTGTTCTCATTAGATTTCTAGGCTAGCAATGGTGATGATAGTAAGTGCTGACATAATCAGACAGTCAGCACACAATTGTTGAGCTCATGAGATGAGATGGGCATGTGAGACGTGTGAATGGTCTGAGCTTTGCCTGGGCACTGGGCATGTGTGCCATGGGTTCATTCTTTCCATGCTCCCAACCGTCCATCCCAAACCCTGTGAGGTAGGTGCTAACGTCGCCCCCTGTGTATAGAAGAGGAAAGCGAGGCTCAGAGGTCACCCAGCTAATTTAGGAGCCGAGTCAGATTCGAACACTGCCGGGTCTACACTAGACCTAGGGCACATAAGGTCACATGAACTGATGTAATCCCAGGAGAAAAGGAGTAGGGCGGAGGAATGCAGAATGCTTTGCTGGCTTCAGCGGGAAGGAATTTGAGATGGATTCATTCCTGTTTTCTTCCCCTCAGTAGGATGTGGTCCGTTAGAGCCCAAGGGTAAACTGATAACATCCATCTCGAGTACTGGAGGGTGCATGTAAGGGGAGCGGTCAGCTGTAGCCGAGGACTCCAGTGCCCCATGAGGTTCCCTGAGCCGTGTGCTGTTTCCCACCAGGAAACCAGGCTGAGAACATAACTCAAAGCCACGCCTGGGCCCTGCCGCCAGTGGGGCTCTGTCAGCACTCCCCCTGGTGGTGCCACACTAAGTGGCACTCCCCGTGCCCCTCCCTCGGCCACTTTCTGTCTCTGTGGATTTGCCTGTTCTGGACATTTCACCTCAATGGTATCATGCAACTTGTGTCCTTTTGTGTCTGGCTCCTTCCTTAAGGTCCATCCTAGTGTGTCAGCACTCCGTTTGTGTGTCTGGCTAATATTCCCAACAATTTCCACCTCCAGTTGGATTTGGAAGCATTATTCTGTATCGCGTGCAGACTCCTGAGCTAAAGCTGGGTGGCATCTGTCAGGTGTGAAAGTTTGGCTGCCCCACCATGAGCCCTTTCTGTGGTCATGCTTTGGGAACCCTACTTTTACCTTCCAGATCCCTGCTCCACCCAGTTTAATTTAGGGGTCATGTTTCTGCTTAGAGCTGCAAGACGTGCTCAGAAGACTAGTGCTGTGAGGGAGCTCCCTCCCTCGCCGTGGAGCTCCAACGATACCATATTGCTTGCTTTTCTGGCCCAATCAGTCCAATTCAGCCAAGGCTTTGGGCTGGGGCAGGATGGCCATGAGTGAGGTCCCTCCCTGCCTCCTGGGAGCATGTGCTTCAGTCAGGGGCTGATGTGGAAACAGCCTGTCTTTGAGACGGAATGTGAGAAGTATCACATGGAGGCACCCTGGTTCCTGACCCAGCCGTGCTTGACAGGTTGCTGGGAGCTTAAAAAAAAAACAGATGTGATTTCAAAAGGGGCTGGGTGGGCCCTGGAATCTACATTTCCTGCCAGGCGGTCCCTGCAGTTCATGTTTACTTGCTTCTTTGCTCTCGGAGCTGAGTTGCAGTTTTGTCTCCCCACCGCATCTGAGACCTGGAAGCAAAGCTGGTGTTCCTCCACTCCCTCCCTCCCACAGCTCCTGCCCTGTGATGGGCCTGGAAATTGGGACTAAATGGTCAGTAGTACTGGGAGCTATAGAGCAAGGCTTCCCAGCCCAGCAAAAAATGAGAATGCCCCAGGCAGCTTTGAAGGCTCCTGATGCCCAGGCCACACACAAACTGATTGAACCAGAATGGCTGGGATGGGGCCCGGGCCTGGGCAGTGTTTGGCCTCCCAAGGGGTTTCCAAAGTGCTGCCAGGTATGAGAACCGCTGCTGGGGTGGGGAGCACGGGGAGAGAGACGTGGGCCTTGTGCCTCAGGCAGAGGGAATCTGGGTCGAGGTCCTGGAGCGCTGGCATCTGCTGGACCAGACACCCCTCAGGGAGCTTGTCTTTGAGGACTTGAATGCACTCATAGCGGCTCCTGGAGCAGAGGCTCCTAGTTTAACTGGGAATTGGCTCCCTGGGAGGGGAGCAGGAAGGCTGGCTCATGGGATCCCTCTGGTGGCAGAACTGAAGAACTACACATGGAGGCTGAGCCTGAGGCTGGGGATGGGCGAGGAGGGGGAAGCAGCCCCCATCCGAGAGTCCCCTAAACATTTTGTTATGTGGCTGGTAGTTCACAGAAGGGCTGAGTCGTTAGAAAGGCAGTGTCCATTCGTGTGCTACCTGCGGGGTATAGCCCGGCACAGCCTCATCCCTAGATGGCAAGGCCACCTGCCATAGCCACCCCACCAGCCCCAGCACAGTGATGGCTGGAAATCCTTGACTATATGAGTGTCCAAGGACTATTGGGAAATGGGTGGACAAGGAGAGATGTGCTGCTGACTTGTCATCATGGACCCTCCTTCCATGGAGATCTGAGTTATACAGGCAGGGTTTAGGGTCTGTGGCTCTCAGCCCCATACCTTCCACAGTGTCAGAAATCAAGGCTTTGGATTGAGATGAAGGTGAGGATGACCACCGACAAGATAAGTGGCCATCCCGTCATTCGCTCCTGTCCTGAGAGGTACCCAGTCTCAAGGGCCAGTTGGATGAGGGTGTCATATAACAGGACCCGCATGTGGACCCCCGTGTGGCGTGTCAATTGCTCCCCCTTGGGGAAGTGTGTGGCGATATGTATGAGCTGAAACACAGCTCCACTCCCTAAATGTATGAGCTGAAACACAGCTCCACTCCGGAACTCGTCCTAAGAAATAATCTAAACTACAGAAATAAAGCACATTTGCATGAAGATGTTCATCATGCTATTCTTTACAATGGAGGAAAAAGGGGAAGAAGCTAGAGAAGGAGACCCATCCATTACAGTTTATCTTCCAGGTCAAGGGATTTTTAATGGGGGTCCATGAGCCCCCTGAAGTCTTACACCACTTCCTGTATGTGTGCTCATGGGTGTGCATTTTCCTGAGGAGGGGGCACCCTCTGACTTTCCAAAATGTTCAGAACCTCGGTACTGCCAGACAGAAGAATGTGTATTTGTAAAGGCTGTGCTGCAGCATGGAAATTTATAGTGCATCACAGACAAAGCAGGTGGCAAATGATGTGCACATTTTGATTGAAATCTATGGAAAGGCCTGATGCATGAATGAGGTGGGCCAAGCAGTGCTGCCCACTAGAACTTTCCAGATCTGTGCCTTCGAGACAGCACCACTGGCTTGCTCAGCTAGGGAACACTTGAAAGGTGGCTAGTGTGACTGACACACTGAATTTTTAATTTTATGTGATATTGATTGAGATAAATTTAAGTGGCACATGTGGCCACTCTATTGGACAGCACAGGTTGAGAGGAAGCTGTGCCAATTGTTAGGATAGCGTGGTTACGAGTAATTTTTTTCTTTTCTCATGTTTCAAAAATGTTACAGTGTGGTTATATTAATCATGAACCCACACACAGCTTAGACTGGCTCACCCTTGTCCACTGTCTTGCATGCTTGTTTTTTTATTTTTATTCTTTGGGGTTGTTTTGGCCGTGCCACACAGCCTGCGGGATCTTAGTTCCCCGACCAGGGATGGAACCCGTGCCCCCTGCAGTGGGAGCAGAGTCTTAACCGCTGGTCTGCCAAGGAAGTCCCTTGCATGCTTGTTAATGAGAAGACCTGCTAAGACCCTGTGAGGTCCTTCCTATGAAGCTGATGCTGATGGTCTGCCACCCTCGTCTCCAGAGTTGTCATCGGTGCCCCCACCCCCAGGGTAAATGCGTGCTGTGTTTCCCCTCTCTCATCCCCTCCTTTGTCATTCTTGGTGTGTGTTCTTGGGGCGGCCATCCCGAGTGAAGGGTGGCGTTCAGGTTACAGAACGAGCTGGGTGGCCTTGCCACGCAGGGACTCTCGCCGTGGCTTCATTGGGGCAGTGGTTCAGCCAGCCCAGATGTGGGTCCAGGAGAGCCGGGTACAGCCCCAGGGGGCCGCAGGCTGCCTGCCCTTGGGGTCTTGCTCCGATGCTCACCTGCCTCCTGACCTCCTGTCCTCTCCTCTTTTCCCACGCACGCGGTGTTTTGGCCAGCCGGCCCCAGCAGGCTCACCCTTCCCCAGCCTCCCTCCAACTGGAATGTTCTCCCCTCCCCTGCTGAAACCCCAGCCAGACTGCGGTCTCCTCCGTGACCCCTGCTCGCTCTACAGAGCTCCTGCTGCTTTCCCCCGGCGTCTCATTTGTGTGGCGTTTAACATATGCCGCCTTGTGCTGTTGCTTTTCCGTGAGACTTACCTGTCACCTGGGCCAGTGCCGTCCTATAGAACTTTCCGTGGTGATGAACGCTGTCCCGTGTGGTAGCTGCTGGCCACATGCAGCTATGAAACCCTGGAAATGTGTCTCTGGCAACTGAGCAACTGGATTTTTAATTTATTCATCTTCACTGAATTTAAAGTTCAATAGCCACAGGCGGCGAGGGCTTTGTGTTGGACAGTGCAGGTCCAGACGAAACAGTGCTTGTGAGGGGGGTGGAGGGAGTAGTCACACTCCTGGCAAAGAGTAGCCCCTCAAAATGCTCTGTCAAGGGAAAAGGGGGAAAAGACCAGAAAACTGAACAGGTGTTCCCCCCCACCCACGCAGGGGCTGGCTTACTAGGGGGTGGATGGCAGGAGGGGTCACAAGCAGAAGCCAGTGAGGAGGGACGGTGACAACGGATGACAGCGCCCACCCCGCAGAGGGAGCCAGGCTGAAATAAATGGCAGCTTAAGTGCTTTTTGCCTTTGGGAGGAAAAGGCTCTGTGACACCAGAGTATCAGCCGTAAAGGCTGAATTATTCATACCTTCTCGTTGTCATTGGTATAACAGGCCCTGCTCCTCCTACCCTGCTCTGGGGAGAATCCAGCCTCTGAGAAGGACCTGGAGCCGATGAGCTTGGTGGGCCAGGTCCAAGCGCTGAGTATCCTTGATGGGGGGCTGCCAGGAGGGACCCAGAGGGTGGCATTCTGGGTCACCCAAAGCCTGGTTAGGGGCAGGTTGTGTGATGCCATGAGATTCTTAGCTGCTTTGGACGGTTTTCATAAATAGCCTTGCCCCATTCCTTTTCTGTCCAACCATCTCAGGGGAGGCAGACAAGCCTGCAGGAGTGAGAGGTTCATCCAGAACCGCTCACTCCTGGAGACGGGGTGGGGGGGCGGTGATATAAATGAGGGGGACGCTTTTCACCCCTTCCCACCCATAGTAGCTAAAGCAAATAAGAACCCTCTCCCACCTCTGGGATGGGAGGCTGAGAAGAGGGGAGGGGCCAGAAGGATGGGACCCTGAAAAGATGAAAGGGGGGAGCAACAGGGAACGGCCAGTGGCTAGACCAGTGGATGTCCTTGGAGGCCATTCCAGCAGCAGTGGGACTGGGGAAGGGGTGACGGAAGGTCCTGGGGCTGCTGCCGCCCAGGAAGGGAGGGTGATGGTCGGAGAGGAGCTGTGGGACGGAATGCTGAGGGATGAGTGTGGGTTCCAGAGAGATTTAGGAGGTGGAATGGCCAAGAGTTGGTGAGACATAGGATGGCCAGGTGCTGGGGGGGTGCACCCCCCTACCCCCCAAATGTCAGGAAGATATCTCTGAGCTAACTCAGTATTGGGTTAGCCCAGGTCCCCGGATGCCCTGAGGATGCTCCTGGAACACGCACCCTCACCCCTTCGGGGCCCCCAGCAGCAGCCTGGCAGCCAGGAAGCTGGCAGCTTCCAAAGATCTGTTGTTTGGGTTTGTTTGTGCTTCTGTAACCGGGAGCTGAGATTTATTTCTTTAAAACATCCCATCTCCCGACACCCTGCAATCTGTTCTGTGCGTCGTTAAGACTAATCTTGTCTTATGTTTCTGTAGCACTCAGCAGGCTCTGTGCCGGCATCTCTCCCTCCACACCCGCCGCCCGCCTGTTCCAAGCCCCCCCAGCCAAGGTGGCAGTCACCCATCACTCCCCATCTCTGTGCCTGGGGATGGCTGGTAGCAGTGGCCCAAAGGAAGCCGCTCCGAGAAGGGCAGCAGGCAGGACTGAGCCCTTGGACCTGCCTGGGAGCCTCACTGCTAGGCAGGGAAGCCAGGCACTGCCTGGGGAGGAGAATGGCCCTTCACTGTCTGCCCCGCAGCTCTAGAAACGCATTGATGGGCTGCTGCCACTGCCTCCAGGAGCTTGGAGGGGCTGCCAGGGAATTCGGGCTGGGTCTCGACAGTGCCCAGTCCCTTGGTGTGAGACTTAGGGCAGCTGTTGGCTCAGACACACTGTCCTGGGAGGGAAGGGGCAGGCCAGCTGGGCTGGGCAAGATCTGCAGTCAGATGTGAACCAAGTCCTGCGTGATCCCTGGGGCATGAGCTTGGCAAGGTGTTTAATCTCTCTGAGCCTCCGTTTCCTCATCTGTGAAATGGGTCCATCGTGAAGCCAAAGAGAGGCGATAGGCGAAAGCACTTCGAAAAGGTTTAGCACAGAGTAGGCAAATGGTATGATGATGATAAAATAAAAGTGGCACTTTTATGGCACCTACCAGTGTGCCAGCCAGATATTAAGTGCTTTGTGTTAGTTTCCTGGGGCCGCCATAAAGAAGGACCACAAACCGGGCAGCTTAGAAAAACAGAGAGGGATTCTCACAGTTCTGGAGGCCAGAAGTCTGAAATCAAGGTGTCTGAAGGGCCTTGCTCCCTCTGAAGCTCCAGGGAGGATCCATCCTGCCTCTGCCAGCTCCTGGTTCTCCAGCCATTCCTCATGGCTGCGTCCCTCCAATCTCTGCCTCCATCGTCATGTGGCTTCTCTTCTTGTAAGGGCACCAGTCCTTGGATTTAGGGCCCACTCTCAATGCAGGATGATCTCATCTTGGGATCTTTAACTAATTATATCTGTAAAGACCTTGTTGCCAAATAGGTTCATATTAGGAGGTTCCAGGTGGATGTGAATTTGGGGGACACTATTCAACCCAGCACATGCTTTGTGGGTACTGACCATTTAACCCTTAAAACAATGCCTGTGGTCAGGGCTGTTCTTCTCCTGTTGTAGAGAAGCTTGAGGCACAGGGTCACAGAACGAAGGCTCCTAGCTGAGGTACCAGCTCTGAAGTTAAAAAAGCAAAACAAAGTCGGGCCCTGTGAAGCCCCTGTTTCCGTCATCACTTGGCATATCAATCGCCCCTCCTGGCCCAGCCCTGGCAGCCCTCTGGGTCTGTTCAGGAGCCCCCCTGAGAGGCTTGTGGGGCCCGAGCAAAGATGCTGTGGAAATCTACTTTAAAAGTGACAAAAGTAATATACGTCTATTTTAGAAATTTGGGAGGAAAGGCATAAAGAAAATATTTACGGTCATCAATCCTTTCGGCATTGCTATTATCATTTTGGTTTGCTTCTCTCTGGCCTTTCAAAGTTGGGGATTGTAATTGTGCATCTCAGGGGTCAGCAGATCTTTTCTGTAAAGGGCCATGTAGTGCGTATTTTCAGCTTTTTGAACTGTACAGGCCTCTGTGTATCTTCTTAACTCTGCCCATAGAGAGAAAGCAGCCACTAGCAATATGAAAGTAGTTGGGCATGGCTGGGTTCCAATAAAACTTGATTTATGGACTCTTTGAATTTCATATAATTTTCATGTGTCATGAAATACTTCCCTCCTTTTGCCTTTTTCAACATTTAAAAATGTTCAAACCCATTCTTCAATTAAAAACCTGCACACGGATGTTTGTAGCAGGTTCCGTCATAAATGCCAAACTTGGAAGCCACTGAGATGTTCGTTCTTCAGTAGGTGAATGGAGAAATAAACTGGTCCATCTAGACAAGGGAATTCTATTTGGTGCTAAAAAGAAATGAGCTATCAAGACAGGAAAAGACATGGAGGAAACTTAAATGCATGTTGCTAAGTGAGAGAAGCCAATCTGAAAAGGCTACAGACTGTGTGATTCCAACTATATGACTTTCTGGAAAAGTCAAAGCTATGGAGACAGTAAAACAAAGATCTGTTGTTGCCAGGGATTAGAGGAGAGGGAGGGTTGAATAGAGCATACGGAGGATTTTTAGGGCAGTGAAACTATTCTGGATGACACTGTAATGCTGATACATATCCCTATGCATTTGTTAACACCCATAGAATGTACAACACCAAGAGTGAACCATAACATAAACTATGGGCTTTAGATATTAATAATAATGTATTGATATTGGTTCATCAATCATAACAAATGTACCACGCTAATGTAAAATGTTATTAATAGGGGAAAGGCCGTGTGTGAGTGGTGGAGTATCTAGGAACTCTTTGTACCTTCTGCTCAACTTCTCTGTAAACCTAAAACTGCTCTACAAAATAAAGTCTATTAAAAAATATTCTTAGTTCATGGGTTGTACAAAGACAGACAGCGGGCCATTAGGTGCTGACGCCGGGTCTAAACCAACACTGTCCAGTAAAAATGTAGTGTGAGCCACATAAAATTTTAAATTTTATAGTAGTCTTGTTTTTAAAAACTCTATTTTGAAATAACTGTAGAGTCGCAGGAAGTTGCAAAAAATGTACAGGGAGGTCCCATGCATCCTTCATCCAACCTCCCCTGATGGTAGCATCCTGTGTAAAACCATAGTACATGTTCCAGACCAGGAAATGGAGGCGGGTACAACTCACAGATCTGGCTGGTCTTTCAAGCACCCATTTGTGTGTACATGTGTGTAGATTCCTGTGCAGTTGTATCCCGTGTGTAGCTTTGTGTAACCACCACCACAATCAAGGTACAGAACAGTTCCATCATCACTCGGCTCCCATACACTCCCCTCATAGTCACAGCCACTACTCTATTCTTTGTCTCTGAAGACTTTCATATAAATGGAATCACACTCTCTGTAACCTTGATATGGGCCTTTTTTACTCAGCATAATGCCCTTGAGCTCCATCCAAGCCATCATATGCATCCGTAGTTCTTTCCTTGGTATTGCTGAGTCGTACTCCATGGTGTACACAGGTCAGTTTGTTTAACTGTCTGCCCTTTGAAGGAAGCTCATTGATGGGTTGTTTCCAGTTTGGGGCATTTATGAATAAAGCTGTTGTGAGTATTTCTCTGGGAGAAATTCCCAGGGGTGCAATTGCTGGGTGGTATGTTTGGTAGTTGCATGTTTCATTTTAAAAGAAATCGCCCAAACTGTTTTCCAGAGTAGCTGTGCCGTCTTACATTTTTACCAGCAGTATGTGAATGGTACAGTTTCTCCACACCCTCACCAGCGTTTGGTGTGGTCACTATTTTATTTTTTGGCCATTTTGATATGTGTGTAGTGGTATCTCATTGTGGTTTTAATTTGCATTTCCCTAATGGTTAGTGATGTTGAGCATCTTTTCATGTGTTTCTTTGCCATCTGTTTATCCTCTTTGGTGAAATGTTTCTTCATGTGTTTTGCCTATATTCTAACCGTTTTTTTTAACTGTTACATTTTTGAGAGTTCTTTATATTTTCTGGATACTAGTCCTTTGTTAGATACGTGATGTGCAAGTATTTCTCCCAGTCTGTAGTTATCTTTTCATCCTCCCAGCAGGTTCTTCCACAGAGCAAAATATTTTAATTCTGATGACACCCAATTTATCAGGTTTTTTTCTTATGGATCTTGCTTTTGGTGTCAGGTCTAAGAACTCCTGGCCTAGTCCTGAATCCCAAAGATGCTCTCCTGTTATTTTCCTAAAAATTTTATAGTTTTACATTTTACATGTAAGTCCATGACCCATTTTGAGTTCATTTCAGCGGAAGGAGTGAGGCTCAGGGCCTGGGGGTGTTTGGCTGCCCCAGGACCACTGAGAAGGCCAACCCTCCCCCATGGAACTGCTTTTGCACTTTTGCCAAAAGTCAGTTGGGCATATTTGTGTAGGTCTAATAGCCCCATTTTAATAAGTAAAAAAGAGACATGTCAAATTAATTTTAATAATTACCCAGTATATGCAAAATATTACCATGCGATCAATATTAAAAGTTGATGAGAGATGTTTAATATTGTCTATCTTTGTACTTAGTCTTGGGAATCCCATGCAAGCTTTAACCCTAGAGCACATCTCAGTTTTAATTCGCCACATTTCAAGTGCTTGATGCCATGTATGGCACAGGGCCACCGAGTCGGCCAGCTCTAGTCTCTATTGGTTGGCGTCCTGCTTTTGTTTTGTTTTTGTTTTTATTTTTTTAAATGTTCTCTGGCCAGCCCTCTTCCTTTTTCCTTGATGGCTGTGTGGCTTCTAGGAGGAGGTCTGGAGAGCATTCTGTTGCTCCTGCTTGTTGTGGGGAAGGTTCTGTAGCCCTGACCCCTCCCTGGCTTGGAGCAGGGATTCTGAAAGTCACCAGCCAAGTGTGTCACCCAACGAAGTAAGATTCCAAAGAGATGCATGGTGGAGCCCTTGCATGGGTGGATCTTCTTGAAATCATGCTATTGTCTACTGTCAGGACAGGGAGGAAATAGGTGCATCAACCCTCCTGAAGTGAAAAGAAGGAAGTTCAGCCTCTGGGAGAGGCTGTGCTCCCCAGGGAATTGGCATCCCCACTGCAGGATGGCTGTCGAAGGACAGGAAATGAAACTGTTGTCGGCCTTTCCCCCTCAGCTCACAAACCACGACAGCCTCTCTGGAGGTACCTGATGCAGCCCTCGATGATTTGTTGCAGGGGGTGGTGGGGATGCTCTCTGCGGGCTATGTTGCTCTGACTGCACAGAGCCCCACTCGGGAGCAGGAAGCTAGAGGCCCTGGAGGCCCTTGCTCTTGCATCAGCAGCCCTGGCAGGGACTCTGCAGGGCCCGGGGCCCACCTGAGCTTCTGAGAGCTCTGAGCATGAGGCCACAGAGCAATGACGTGACAGTTCCTCCCAGGTGAGACGGGGAGCCCGAGCTCTGCCTTTCGGGACTCCCGCTTGGCTGTTGCAGTGTAACCCAATACCTGATGAAATCCTCCCTAAAAGCGAGAGGGGGTGGCAAATGACCTTTGTCTTTTGATCAGAACGTTCCTGTATCCTGTACTGTTTGCCTTAACGTTCATTCCCAGCAGAGTAAACAAGGCATTTTTACTTGGATTTTCCTTTCAATTCAACCAGTGTTCCCTAAATGCCTGTGATGTGCCAGGGAGAAAGGGCTCCTGGTGGCCCCTCCACCATATCCAGAATGTGCTTCCTTGCTTCAGGGAATCTGTTTGGGGAACCTGAGAGTATCGTTTCCCTGACGATCTGACAGCTGAAGCCCGGCCACACTGGTCATTGCAAACCGCCTGCCCTTTGAAAGTCATGGGCTGGAGGAAGCAGGCCTGGACTCTGGTGCCAGCAGGTGGCCTTGAGCAAATTCCCGACCTTCCTTAGCGGCAGGCAGTGACACAGATGGTCCTTAAGTGTGGCCACCCTGGAGCCGAGCCCCTGATCACCTCCCAGCTCTGCCCAGCCCTGTGCCCTGGCAAGTCTCCATCCTCACTGCCCCGCCTTTTGTCCCACACAGTGGGACAGTGACCATCCATGCCCACAAGACCATCACGGGCAAAGCCCCTAAGTGCCCTGGAGGTTCCCAGGAGGAGGCATGGAGACCAGCCTGCAGGCTTAGATAGCACGTGCCTCTTCTGTTACATTTTATTTGATGGTTTCCAAGATGGGATGCAGACCCTCTAGAGAAGGGGGCCTTTCCTGAGGAGGGGTTTTGGGGCCCCAAAGGCCTATAGGAAGGAGGTGCCTGCCAGGGTCGAGGTAATATGAGAGTAAGAAGTCAGAAGTGGAAATGTTCTGGAAGGAGAGAGGGGGGCTGTCTCGTGGGTCACAGAAAGGGAGATTCGCACACATCTGGAAGGGAGAGGGAGGAGACCCGGGACCCAGCAAAGGGGGCGGGGGTGGGGTGGGGTGGGGGTGGATTTGGCCTCTCCCAGGAGCCCCAGGGCTGGCGGTTAGGGCCGGACCCTGTAGATGGTAAAGGCATCAGGATCTGTCTTGCTTCTGTAAATATTTAAACACTGGGAGGATTATTTTTGGTAGCTACGGTCTCTCTCCAAGCCTGGCAGGCTGCCGGGCTGCCGGGAAGAGTGTCGAGTGACAGCGGGCTCCCTGCACGCTCCCCGGTGCTCCGCGTGAGCACGGTCACAGCAGCCACGATTTAATTGGGGTCACGGGCCCCCCCCCCCCTTTTGGGAGAGGGTGGACAGGCACCGGCTTATAGGCTTTCACCTTCAGGGTGAAACTGACGTGACCAACATGGATGTCAGGTCTCAGAAGTTCCCCTGACGGTAGTTGAAAGTGACAGTGCCTCGAGCTTCCAAACCACGAGCAGGGAAGTGTCGGGCCAGCTGCCCGGCCGGGTACCCCCCAGGGAGGTCGCCACGCTCCACCAGACCCACCTGGGGTGAAAGGACACATTGTGTGCCCCGCAGAGCATGAGGGGCTGCAGAGAGCCGTCTTTGTCGGGTCCACGGGGCTGACGTGCAGAGAAGCCTGCTCTCCGGGCGGGCGTGGACGTGGGGCGCTGAGGGCCACCTGGGTCCGACTCTGGGATTGGCAGCCCGTTTCCTCCAGCCCCAGAATCAGGTTTGTCTGGACATCACGGCCCTGCAGCTTCCCCATGAAAGATGAGGCCGGCAAACACCATCCTTTGAAACTCCACTTTCCTGGAGGCGGCACTTCAGCTGAGGAGGGCTCTCCATGTGCCCAGCAGATGGCAGGCTTCCTCCAGATCAGCCAGGGGTGTCCCCTGCCCGATGAACCCGCCGCGCCTCCTGACCCCACCCCCACCCGGTCTCCCCAGAGGGGAAGTTCCATCTGCCCTTTGTTGCTCACCTGTCCCCACTCACTTCCCACTGTCCCCTACCGAGGGGCTCTCTGAGGGTGTGCTGTTGGGAGGGGGACACAAGCTCAGACCCAAGCCAGCCTCCCTTGGCTGTGGAGCTGCCAGACGCTCCTTTCCTGTGTCCTGTCTCTATCTTCAGCCAGCTTCTCTCTCCCCACTGACTTTCTGTCTCCTCTCTGGGGGTCTGATGGGTGGAGTATTGCCAGCATGACACCCCCCCAACCTTGCGCCATCCACGCCTCCCCAGAGATCAGATGGGTCCTAGAGAGGCTTGGCCTCTGGCTCCAGAGCAGAGGTGCACGGCTGATGTCAGACCTGGGATGTGAGGAAGCGGTCAGCCAGATATAGTCGCACACAGGGATGCAGCCTGGTTCCTGTCCTTCCCACTGCCCCTGTGGATGTGCTGACCCCTAGGACAGCCCGGCTGAGTCTCAAGGGTGGCCTTGTTTGAGATTTACTTTGCTGGACCCCCTCTTTTTTAAAAAAATTATGATTTTTATTCAATATATAAATAATACGTGGTTAAGTGTTAGATATAAAGGGATGGTGCTCCAAGGAATTGAAAGCAGGGACTCAAACAGATATTTGTGCACTCAGGCTCAAGCAACATTACTCACAGTAGCCGAGAGGTGGAGGCAACCCAAGTGTCCATCGATGGATGAATGGATAAATAAAGTGTGGCCCATCCACGCAATGGAATAGTGTTCAGCCTTAAAAAGGAAGGAAATTCTGACAGAGGCGACAACATGGATGAGCCTTGAGGACATTATGCTACGTGAAATCAGCCAGTCACAAAAGGACCAATATTGTATGATTCCACTCGTATTAGGTTCCTAGAATTGTCAGATTTATAGAGGCAGACGGTAGAAAAGAGGTTACCAGGGGCTGGGGGAGGGTGATGGGGCGTTTCATGGGGACAGAGCTTCAGTTTGGGAAGATGAAGAAGTTCTGGAGACGGATGGTGGTGACGGTTGCACGACAGTGTCAATGTACTTAATGCCACTGGACTATACAGTTAAAATGGCTAAAATGGTAAATTTTACGTTATGTGTATTTTGCCACAGTAGAAGAAAGGACAAAGATGGGAAAAGAAGTTGAGATCATCAGGGTAATTGGGACTGTGAGAAACCACCTTGGGTGCACATCTTCCCAACCTTTTGAGAACCAACTTTTTCAGATTAGCCATAAGCCTGTGTCGATTGTCCCCTGCCCCAACATTGGTCTGGGACTTCAGGCACTGGGCAGTCATGCCCGTATGGCCTAGGACTCCTGTCTGGGGGCATCTCTGTGCCGGCTCTGTCTAGGCTGGAAGGAGAGGCCGTCAAGGCAAGCCACGGCACCATGGCCAGAGGGCTGACCGTGGCCTGGGCTCCCACCACCTGCCTCCTCCTGGTCACCAGGGCCTGAGACTGGTTGCCACACATGCCTCCCTGTAAGAGGGACGTATGCCTGCTCTCAACATGTCTTGTTCAACCCAAATCGAAGGCGGCGGAAAGTCAAATTCAGTTCTAGGCCCTGAAAACTGGTTCTTCTGAGACTCTGGTGGGCGGGGAAACCTGCAGGAAGCTCCCGGAGGCTTCAAGGTGAGATCAGGAGATACTGCTGTCCCAGCCTTTTCCAGAACTTAGAAAAACAGACTCTCCCCATCGTCTTCGGGGAATTGGGAAACTGAGCATGCCCTTCTGGGTGCCTGTCACTGAAGGGAGGGCACCATGGGTCCCCCTAAACAGGACCTCGAGCCCCCAGCCTCCCCACCTCCTGCCCCAGAGGATGGGCGTTGACACTGGGAATCCAGAAGGGGGCATCAGGGAGGGGCATGCCAGCCATGAGGGTCTCCCTCCCACCCCCCAGGAACCTCTACCAATAGCGTGTGATGAGATTGGCCAGGACCAGTGTTTATGCCCCTCCTCTTACAGCAGGAACACTGGTTTTTCTATTAATGAATGTTCTAGAGTCCTCCCAGCCTGCAGCAAAGGTAAAGGCAGCTCGGGTCACAGGCAAAATGAGCGAGGGCCACTGGGGAGGCGGGCCTGGCTTGTGGGAACTGGGCTGGTGAAGCTGGCCTGCTCTCCACTGCCCACCTTCTGTTAGCCTTCTGGGCTCCGAGGTGGCTACTGTCAGAGCCCAAACCCCTCTCCTTCTTGCCCTGGGGCCAAGTAGCAGGAGGTGGGGTACCAGTTGGGGTGGGTCCCAGGACCAATGCCGACTGCCCCAGAGGGCACGCCTGCCTTCTCAGAGGGACCCACACAAATTCCAGGCCTCCAGAAACAGCTAATCATGGAGTGACCTTTGAGTTTGGCAGGTGCTCAGCCAAAGATCAGCATGAACTTGGCCCAAATGGCCCGTGTCCCTAGTGGCACAGGGCAGGACCTCCAGGCTGCCCTGGGGCCCACCTCTGGGGTCATCGCTCACGGAACAGCCCAGGCGGAGCCTGAGCCCCTGATGACTCAGCACCCTTCACCTCTGCCAGGACAAGGTCGCCCTGCAGACGGTGCTTGCGCAGACTTGCCCGTCCAGCCAGGATGAGAACAGCCCCGCCCACATGGGAAGAAGCCTTTAAAACAATTCTGAGCTCTGCACAGCCCCTTAACCCTGGCGGGGGTAGGGGAGAGGCAAAGATACCTGTACTTATTAGGACTTTCTCTGCAGCAGGCGAAAAATCATGTCTTTTTGTCCTCGAGAACACCCAGCGCCTTGTGTATTTTGGAGGCCGCTCTGTCACTCAAACAAGGCTTAAAGAGGAATGCTCACCTGCTCAAGGCCACACTGATGGAGATGACCAGAAACCAGTTAAAAGGCTTTGGCGTTTAACCGAGTACAGAGCGGTAGTCCCCAGCTTTGAGAACTCCACTGCGATTGTTTAATGGGCAGAATTCACTCCTTGTTCACAGTACCTCTTCTTCAGGGGAAAGCGGTGCTGCCTGTGGGGGTCTTACTGGTTCCCCACATTTGGGGTGCCCTTGGGGCCACCTCGAGTCCAATCTGTGAGTGGGATTGCAGGTCACCGCTCCCTAGCCATTCACACCATGCTTTTACCCAGAGTTGGCGTTTGTATAATGGATGGCGGAAAATGTCCCCACTCATCCCTGTGCTTTTTCCCCCATTTTTAAAGAAACGTCCTTTGGGGAAAACTTTTTCTCTCTTAATTGATTGAAAGACTTTTCCTTGGCAGAACTGAGGATACTGGGTCCCCAGAAAGGGCCCGGGGTTGGGGGCAGACATGGGGTGGGATGTGGTACACTGTCCAGCCTGGCAGAAGTGGGAGGCATGGCTATGCCTGGGCTTTTCCACGGGGCTGGCCAGGGCACACTTCACTGTGCTTGGCAGAACTGAGCTTTGATTCTGTGAGGCTTTAACTGACAAAACAAGCAGGAACCACTGAGTTTTGCTTTGTGGCTGATTAACGATTAAAGGGACCAACATTCCATGCATAAAACCTTCCAGAAAAACTCCCTTCACCCCTAAAGTGAATGGTCTGGGGTTTGTCCTCTTTGCAGTGGAATGGGTGTGTTGAGTTGCTGCTGTGCGCTGATGGAATTCTTGGTTCGGAACACAGGGGAGCAGCCGCGGCTGCGAGGAGCAGGCAAGCTGTGTGTGTCTGACTTTCCACCACCATCTAATGATTGGGCAGATCCAGGGAACCCCATTGGGTGGTGCCCACCGCGCCCCTGGTAGCTGACAGTGTAGGGTTTGGACTTAACACACAGCTCTCTGTAGTTGACAAAGGAAAACTATTTCCAGTTTGGGCAAACTGGCCACAGCCGTTGCTGAAGCTGGGGGAGAGGCCCGCTGACTTGGTGTGACTTTTTGGATGGTAGTGTTTTGTTTTGTGACTTTGGAAAGAACATGAAAGACTAGGCAGACGTCCACTTGCCAAGGAGCCCAGGGCTGGTGGCCAGGCCAGCACCTCCCTGGTAGGTGTCAGGGAAAACGTTCAAAGTAAATAAATACAGTGATTTCTGGGAGTACATAATACCTTTCCCCTCTCTTTCCTAATCCCAGTGCCTGGGGCTGGAACCCCACAGGGGAAGTTCTTGTCCTTTCATAACTGAAGGTTGGCCTGGGCCTGGACAGGAATGGGGATCCTGGCTCAAAACACACGTCCACACTCACATACACATGTGTACACAGACATACGACATATATGCGCACACACATACACGCATACACCAGACATGCACACACCCCACACACATACACATACACAGTTTCAGGGAGAAGAACTTGAGAGTATTTTGTTTGAGTCAGAAGAAAATATTCAATATCCTCTCATTCTCCTCTACATGTTTAGTTTTTCCTTTGCTGTTTTTAAGAAAATCACTTTCGGAATTGCTGGGCTAGTTTTTCCAAGTTTAAGATACAGTCAGCCCTTTGTATCCGCAGGTTCGGCATCTGCTGATCAACCAACCTCAGACTGAAAATACTTGAGAAAAAAATTTTCCAGAAAGTCCCAAAAAGCAGAACTTGAATTTGCCACATACCAGCAACTATTTACCTGGCATGGACATTGGATTTACAACTATGTACATAGCATTGCCACTGCATTAGGTATTATAAGTTATCTAGAGATGGTTTAAAGTTTACGGGAGGATACATCCCCAGTGTTCATGGCAGCACTATTTATAACAGCCAAGGCATGGAAGCAACCTAAGTGTCCATCTACAGATGAATGGATAAAGAAGATGTGGTATATATACACAATGGAATATTACTCAGCCATAAAAAAGAATGAAAAAATGCCATTAGCAGCAACAAGGATGGACCTAGCGATTATCATACTAAGTGAAATAAGTCATATAGATAAAGACAAATATCATATGATATCACTTATATGTGGAATCTAAAAAAATGGTACAAATGAATTTATCTACAAAACAGAAATAGACTCACAGACATAGAAAATAAACTTATGGTTACCAAAGGGGAATGGAGGGGAGGGATAAATTAGGAGTTTGAGATTAACAGATATATACTACTATATATAATATAGATAAACAACAAGGATCTACTGTATAGCACAGGGAACTATATTCGATATCTTGTAATAACCTATAATGGAAAAAGAATATATTTATATATATATGTGTATATATACGTGTATATGTATATAAAACGGAATCACTTTCCTGAAACTGACACAACTACACTGAATCAACTATACTTCAATATAAATAAATAAATAATGTATCCAGGAGGATATGAGTCGCTTACATGCAAATACTGTGCCATTTTATATGAGACTTGAGCATCCTCAGATTTTGGTATCCACAGAGGTCCTGGAGCCAATCCACCATGAGCATGAGGAAGGACTGAATAGCCTCTAGATCTCATACAGACATAACATCCAAGACCCTCAGAGGGTTCCAAGCCTGTGGGCCTCCAAACACGTGTGTTTGCCCCATATTAAAAGCTCCAAAAAGGAAAATTCCTCGCCTGCCTCTAAGGCAGCCACTGTTGAAAGAGCCCCCAAGCCCCTCTGAACCCAAATCTCCTTATTCCTACATAGTGTCTTTTCCCCTGAGAACCAGCTTGCAGCAGTGCCCAGCGTTCTCCCGGCGGAGTGAGGCCACAGTCACAAAACTGGGGGAAAATACTTCCCAGGGGCACCCCCCCACCCCCAGCCTCCACCCTCGGAGAGAGTGATGGTTCCTGGTCACCGGGCACATGCCTGCACTTGTTTGTTCTGTTTCTAAAATAACCATCCTTAAAGAAATGCTTGTTCCTCACCACCCCCAGACCAAGATGTTCTGGACAATTCCCTCTCTTGGTTGGGTGGGGCCACAGCCTGGAAGACGCTTCCTGTAAGCCGGCTCCCGGCTGGAGGCCCGATTCTGCTCTGGGCAACGATACAGCCCCGCCCCCATTGCCAGTCCTGACCTTCTGTTGCCCACGGTGGAGGTGCCTGGGCTCCACCTTGCATCCGAGGGCCTCTGTGTAAACAAAAGACCCCAGATGACTTTTCTCCAAGGCCACTGCAGGAAGGGAGCCTGGGAAACACAGCAGCAGAGCCCATAGGGCAAAGGAACAGCTGACCTCAAGTCCAGCTCCTCTCAGCGGTCGTGGCAAAGGCAGCCCAGGGCCTGCCTGGACAGCCCCCAGCCCAATCCTGCCCAGCCTGCCCAGGAAGGGCCTCGGACATCAGTCTGGCTGCAGGCTTCTCATTCAACCAAACCTACCCGTTGACCTAACAGGGGTGACATGTCCCACTGAGGATGCGGGATACAGGGCTCAGCCACAGCCTCCTGAAGGGTCAGGTTTGCCGAGCTCTTCCTGGTGAATGGGAAACCCAACTGGGATGTTGCTTTCCAAGGTTAAACCCACTCACTCGCTGGAGTGGCCCCGTCCTTTTGTAAGGCACGAGGAGTGGTGCATTGTGGACATGCAGGCCCCACTCATCCTTCAAAGCAGGAGTTGCTGGCTTAAGCCCGTGCTTTCTCAGGTGGCAGGGGCAGACTTCGTCCTCTCCTTTGTCCTCTGATGCAGATCTCGGGGTGAGGATGCTCTGCAGGCAGGGGCTCTGGAAAATGTCCTGGGGGCTACGGAGCCATGTGGTTGTGTCGAGGATTTGGGGCCGAGGGGCCTGCTCTTAAGCTCTGATTCAAAGCTGTGCGTTTGTGACAATCAAAAACATCCTCTTGGGCTGGACACCTGTCTGGGAGGATGATCAGAGATCTTGCACTCAGGAAGTGAACGCATTCTTGCAATGTGGAGCTTATGCCCAGCGTGCCCTAGAAGTACAAGGTCTGAGACCAGTGTACAAAGCTAGTGATGGCTTTGGGCCCAAAGTGGGTGGATGCGAACCCAACAGCACCTTTGCTGCCTCTGCACCCTGCCCCCTGCATTGGGACCATGCAGGAATTGGCACTGCAGTGATTTATGCAAGTGCTAATCAAAAGCTTTTATTTTCTGATTATCTCTCCATTTGATGGATGTCAGATGCCAGTGCAGTCAAAATATAAACAGATTCCAGTTGGAACATTTCAAAGAAGAAACTAGCCGTTTCAGAGAGCAGAGGACAGCGCCCCTTACGCCGCGTGGCAAAGAGTTTCATTGGGGGAAATTATTTTTCATCACCTTTTTGCTTTCTATTTAAATTAAGCTTCACCAAGCAAGTTTGGCAGCAACGGAGGGCTCCTAATTTGGTCCCCCTTGACCTCCGCTGCCTTGATTGGCAGTTTGTTGCCGGGCAGGAAGTTGTGCCCGCGAGATTGGAGCAGCAGAACAAATGCCCTAGGACAGCTCTGCGTCCCCCAAGGACCCCAGCGGAGCGGGGAGAGCACGCAATTAGAGAGGTCTTCACACAGAAAGTTAATTAGCTACTAAATAGCACTTAGCACAGTTTACGATGGGAAATGCATGTCTGAAAAGCAAATGGAGACCAGTGAATAATGGCGGCCATAAGATGGGTGGGGGGGAGGGTCCTGGCCGCTGGCACTACACCCCTCGGGCCTGACTCAACACCAGGGTCTCAGGACATGGGGCCTGCGTTCCCTCGAGGGTGGAGGGAAGGAACCCGGGATGGCCAAGTCCACGTGCCCAGGAGCTGTCCCCTCTGAGAATGAGGGCCAGGCACCCTGGGGACCAGGCAGGGCAGGATATCCCCCTAGACTCCGCCTGCCCTTGGAGTGGCTGTCCTGCCTCCAACGTGCTGTGCAGCTTCCCAGTCATAGAAATTAGTTCAATATGCCTTCAGTTCCTGGGAACCGTATGTGTGCTGGGTTGAAGGGTGTCCCCCCAAGTTCATGTCCCCCCAGAAGCTCAGAGCAGAACCGTCTTGGGAAGGATCTTTGCAGATAGAATTAAGGCAAGGATCAAAACGAGATCATACTGGATTAGGGTGGGCCCTACATCCAGTAAGTGTCCTTATAAAAGACAGAAAAGGACACCCAGACATGGGGCGGAGCCCGTGTGACACGGAGGCAGAGATCGAAGTGATGCTGCTGCAAATCTAGGAACCAGGAGGGTTGCCAGAGCTGCCAGAATCAGGGAGAGGCAGGAAGGACTCTGTCCTGGAGCCTTCAGAGGGAGCACGGCCCTATGGACACCTTGATTTTGGACTTCTGGCCTCAGGAGTGTGAGAGAAGAGATTCTGTTGTTTTAAGGCACCCGGTTCGTGATGATTTGTTAAGGCAGCCCTGGGAAACGAATAGTGTAGGGGTCACACTAGAGCCCCACCTCGGTCTGTGGGAGGCCCGGCATGGGTGCTGGTGTCTGAAGCCAGAGATGGGTTGGTGGCCAGGAGAAAACCAGGGGCCCCAGAAGGGCGGGGGAGGTGTCAGGGCCGCCCTTGTGTTCTGTTACATCCCAGTATTGACTCTCATGTGCTCGTCAGACCTACTTCATTTATTTGCCTGCTGAAACCGTGGGTTGATTGCTTGCGGCAATCGTTTTGCTTTTTGTTTGTTTGTTTGTTTTTACCTTGGAGGTTTTTAATGATTTGGAGGGCTTTTTCTTTTTTAATTATAAAAGTAACACCTGCTTACTAAAGAAATTTTGGAAAACAGGAAAAAGATAAAACAAGGGGGTGAAATCTTACCCGCGACCAACACAGCCATTGTCAGCATTTTGGTGTATTTCCTCTGGCCTTGTGATTGTTTTTATTTTTTTGTTTCTGACGCCTAAGTTATTTTACAGAGTTGCAGACATGCTGTTTGTTAAATTTGGTTTCGTGGTTTTTAAAATAATAATTTAAAATTTTGTTATATTGAATACATGCAAAAAACATATATAACATGTAAACAATGCAGCATAATAATAAAATGCTCCCCCATTACCTGTCGCACAGCTACACGACCGAACTGACCCAGCCACTGCAGCCGCTTCCTCTCCTGGAATCCAGACTCTAGAAGGAATCACTTTCTGGAATGCCGTGGGCATCATTTCCTCCCTCTTTTAAGGCAGGTTGTCCGCATCTGTATACTTTTCCCAACAACACATGTTTAGTTCTGTCTGATTTTGAGAATTATTAAAATGTCAGCATCCTTTGCGACCTTCTGTGACTCAGGTCTGTGTCTAAGATCTCGCTGTTCATTTCTTGTGACTCTGCCGTGAGGTACCCCAAGCTGTAACTATTCCCCAGATTGTCCATCCATGTTGCTGTCAATCGCCATTTGGTGTGTATTCGGGGATTTTCTCTATGACAATTCTTGCGCCCATCTTTGGTGCAGGGAGAGAATCCCTCTGGGATGTGTGTGCTCAACTTCACAAGATGCACCCGTGTTTTACACCGGCAATGGGCTGGCTTACACTTGCCCCCACCAGGATTGTGTGAGTTCTATCCTGCTATTTTCAGTTCATGTCCTATTGTAAATTCTTCCCATGTCTTCTTAATGGCCATCATTTTTAATGCCTACTTAATATCCTATTGGGTAGATATATGACATTTCACTTGACCATGCACCTTTCATGGACATTGAGTTGTTTCCAATTTTCTGCTCATCCTATGAGAAACCTGCCTGGGTTTGGTGCTGGTACACAAATAGGATTATTCCTCCAGTGGGTTCCCAGAAACAGAATCAAAGAGGGGAACATTTTCAATTCTTGAAACATGTTGCCAATTATTGCTTTAAAAGCTTGAGCCTTGGTTGTGGAGAAATTCACAGATGTGCACAAAGGTGTAAATATTTGTATACACACAGAGGTTCCACGTGTGCAAAGGTCTGATGTGTAATTTTGTGCATGCACAAAGGTTTAATGCATACACACGCACACACACTGAAGTTCAGTGTGATATTGTTTATTTTACAAAAAAATAGAAACAGGAACCATCCCCCAAGTTTTTGTCTATAGGGAATGTTTAAATAAATACACAGAACCTGAAGCAGCCCTTAAAAAGAGGTGCAGCCGATCCGACGTACTGACAGGACAGAGGCCATGAATATGGTAACTGAGAAAGAGCCAGCTGTAATAGTATTGACAGCATGATCCTATTTCTGCTTTAACGCATGTGCCTCTGTGTGCACGTGTGTGTGTGCACACGTAGAACAGCCGCACTGGTACCTGGAGTTACGATGGAGGGGTGGGGTTGAGTCTGGGCTGAGGCTGGTGAAGGAACAAGAGACTTTACAGTTTTGCTTTACACGCCTCCGAGTGTCTGAATTTGTAACAAGCACATTCCTTTTCCTATGAAAGAAGGGCTCATGGAGAGGGTAGAGATTTGACTGTTCACCCCGCCTGGGGCAGGAGGAGGTGCCGGCTTCATGGTACACCTCCCAAAATTGGCTTCCACCCCTTTGGAAGTAAATCATTGCTGATCCAAGGGCTAAAAAACATGCTCATTTGCATTTCTTTATGACTAAGGATTTTGAATATATTTCTGTATGTTTATTCATGTTGTTTCTTCTTTTGTGAAGTATGTGTAATTGGCCCATTTATCTCCTGGGGTCTTTGATTTTATAGAAGAGTGCATCCAAGAGACAAAGCCCTCATCTGAGGGTCTCCCAAAGCCTCCCGCCAGTACCACCATTTGGGGATTATTTACATGGAGACCAGGAGGCAGGGAGATACACCACCTCCCTCGGACCCGCCACCCGTGATGTTTGGTGTCCCTTGTACCCTGTAAACCAACTCCAAGGACAGACAGTTGCTTGGCAGTCAGGGCCGACAGCCAGCCTCGGGGTCCGGCTGAGTCAGGCTGCTGGAGGATGGCTGTGCCACCCTGAGAAGCAGAGCTACCCAAGCCCATCCTCCCCAGGTTGGTGAACAGCATTTTGCTCTAAGAAGATTCTGTCAGCCAGCGTCCCAATCCTGGTTTGCCTTAAATGCCCTGAGCCAAGCAAACCATGGCTCGATGCCAAAGGATGATGTTGGTCAATGTGAAACCAGGCCCAGGGGACAAAGAAACAAGTGTGTAAGGGGCGTCATAGGGGAGGGAGGAAAAGGATCCAAAGCAAGTTCTGTTTCAACGTCACTCATGGGATGTGGTGCTCTATACAGAATTCAGGTTTGTGGGGTCAACCATGTGGATGGAATTTAAGTGAACGTAAGTGAATAGCCAGCACCCCATCCAAGAATGCAAGCGATTTTTTATTTATTGTCTTTATTATTTGCGGTTTGGGGTTAGGAGTGGTAGAGAATGGCAACCAACATCCCCTCCAGGGCCCCCCAGCACCCAGGGCCCAGTTGCTGACCCCTACCCTCAATACCAGCAGCTCCGAGTCAGCTCTGGTATGGGGTTCCCGAGTCACTCGTGGCTCCCCTTCCAGCCTGCAAGGACTGAGGGCGCTGGGCCGTGCACGGGAGGGCACGGCAGGGCTGTCCCTGGGCCATCACTCTGAGTGTCCCAGATGGCATGTCGGGGAGAGCCTTTAAGGACTGGCTGTCTCTGCTACTGGGGCTCCTGAATTGTCCACGGGAACCCAGACTGGCTGAAAATGGGAAGGAGCCACAGGGAGGGTGCAAAGCCCAAAGCTCAGAATCCAGAAGGTTCTGGCTCCCAGCTCTGCCCTCCCTCTCACCAGCTGTGCTTCTCAGCTCCTCCCTCAGTGTTTCTTGTTAGGAAAATGAAACGATTGGCCTCCTGACCTTTGAGGTGCTTCTGTGACCACATGCTCTTTCTCTGGACAGACCTTGCTTACCCCGACCCATGACGCAGCACTGCAACCCCCCACTGCCCTTCCCCCAGAAGTCTCTTTCGGGAGGGACAGTCCAGCCCGACAGGTGGAGTCCACTGACTCACGGGATGGCCAAGCAGACCTTGCCGTGAAGCTGAGAGAGAAGGCGAACTTGGGCTGAAAGCCTGAAAAAGAGTTCATGAAATTTAATCAGATGCCTAAGGGGAACACCTAAATTTAGTCAACTTATTATTAGTATTCATTCCATTTTTAAATTGCCTAGGGGAACGTCACTGAAAAAGTTGGGAAACCACCAGCCTGGATGATGATGATTCTGTTCTGCAGACCTGGGGGACCTCCCAGGGGACTGCAGGGGTCCTGACCTACTGCACAGCCACCACCCCCAGCACCCACACTGTGAGCCACTTTTCTGGGTGCAGGGGTGCATGACCCAGAGGGTCTGGGCGGAGTGGGTGCCCACAGTGGGGTCAGGCAAGCCTTCCTGTATTTGGTCATAGCAGACGCATACGGACTCACATCGACCTAGGCCTCATCAGCCCTAGGCTCTGGCCAATGGAGCCCCCCTGCCCACCCATAGCAAGGCCCCTGGTCAGCGAACCCCTAGGCCCCCAAGAGTCTGCTTCTCGTTACTGAGTCTTTGGCCTCCACCTCTGCTGGTTCTGCAGTCTAGGGCGGGCTTTTTGGAGGAGGAACATAGAGTCCCTTCCCACTCTAGGAAGGTCCGAGTGACTTGGGGCCCAATAGATGGTAGGTGACTTTTCCGGGCTGATGGCTGATTTCAGGAATTTTTGCAGAAAAATCATGCAAGATTAACGTGGTGCCTTTTTAAAATTAAAAAAAAATTTTAATTGACATATAGTTGATTTATAATATTGTGTTAGTTTCAGGTATACAGCATAGTGATTCGTGATTCAGTATTTTTGCAGATTATACTCCATTATAGGTTATTACAAGATAATGTGTATAATTCCCTGTGCTATGCAATATATCCTTGTTGCTTATCTATTTTATATATAGTAGTTTGTATATGTTAATCCCATACCCCTTTTTTGTCCCTTCCCCTTTCCCTTTCCCCTTTGGTGACCACAAGTTTGTTTTCCATATCTGTGAGTCTGTTTCTGTTTTGCATATACATTCATTTGCATTATTTTTTAGATTCCACATATAAGTGATAACATACAGTATTTGTCTTTCTCTGACTTATTTCACTAGGCATAATATTCTCTAGGTCCATCCACGTAGCTGCAAATGGCAGAATTTCATTTTTATGGCTGAGTAATATTCCACTGTATATATATACCACATCTTCTTAATCCAATCGTCTGTTGATGGGCACTTGGATTGCTTCCATGTCTTGGCTATTGTAAATAGTGCTGCTATGAACATTGGGGTGCATGTATCTTTTCAAATTATAGTTTTTTCTGGATATATGCCCAGGAGTGGGATTGCTGGATCATATGGTAATTCTATTTTTAGTTTTTTAAGGTACCTCTGTACTGTTTTCCATAGTGGCTGCACCAATTTACAAGGTGCCTTTTTTTTTTTTTGCCGTACGCGGGCCTCTTGCTGTTATGGCCTCTCCCATTGTGGAGCACAGGTTCCGAACGCGCAGGCTCAGCGGCCATGGCTCACAGGCCCAGCCGCTCGGCGGCATGTGGGATCTTCCCGGACCGGGGCACGAACCCGTGTCCCCTGCATCAGCAGACGGACTCTCAACAACTGTGCCACCAGGGAAGCCCTACAAGGTGCCTTTTTATGGCATTAAATTACCTGACCTGCGAGGTTCTTTCTACCCCCAGCCAGCACTTAGATTACAGTTGAATGTTGGTCCCACAGAAAGGACACAGGAACATTTTCACACCCGGGTGTTTGTGACAACCTGTGTTCCCTCTCCTGTCCTCCCTGCCCTCCCCCGTCTTCCTTGAATATCACCTTGTTGGTTTGGGCTGGTGTAGTAACTTCATTTTGAAAGGGTCACGTGACTGGCCGTGGACTAGGCTGGGCTTGATGCTGGGGACACCCCCACCTGTGAGTGTGCATTATTTGCTTGTCTCTGCAGCTCAGGGCGTTGCCTGAGTGGCCCTCACGGGCCGTGCCTTGGTCAGGGTCTGGCTCTTGCCAGAACTTGTGTCACTCATAGTTTTCTCGGTCTTACAAAACTTCCAAGGTACAACCATGAATGGGCTGAGCACATGCGGCTAATAAGAGCACTTTGGTTTAGAAATGTCTTATTTTCTTACCCATGTTAAGTTCCTGTAAAATCTGGAGGAAACGTGTGACTCTGCTTTTCATTCTTTTTGTGTTTAGAAAGCTCTCGCTGCTGTTGTCTTCTCAGTGAAGTCTGTCTCAAGGATGGAGTCAGCCGGGAATGAAGCAGAACAATTGCTTCTCAGAAGCCTAGCTCGGAAGCAGCTAGGAGGGGTCTCTAGGCTGCTTGGGCTATTAATTATTTTGCTTTATTTATTAGATGTACCCAGCATCCCTTAGCCTCCAAGCATATTTGCAAATGCCTTAAGGGAAAAAGAAAAACAAATGATTCCTGCCATCAGAGTCTCCAGCCCATAATGAATGATACCATATAATAAAGTTAAGTGGGAAAAGACCCACACAGCATCCCATGTACATCCTGAGTCTACCTGTGTAACAATCATACATGCATATGATACATGGATGCTCAGAAACCCTCGAAAGCAGTCGGGTTGGTTAAGTGAAATTTTTCTTAATTTTACTTAGAAATCTGACAATGTCATTCTATATGACTCAGAAAAAAATTAAAATAAAAACAGCTCCCTGAGGACTAGTGCGTTTTCCCCTCCTATCTGCCAGCACCACTCCCCCCGGCTGCCAAAGGAAGAGAGGCCTGGCCTGGTTATCTTTTCCTAAATTGTGTTGGTAATAAACCTGCGTAACGTGTCTGCTCTCCTCCTCCCCGTGATTTACACCTTTCATAATTAGCCCTGTGCGGCATCAGGGACGCCCAGCAGAGTTAATCGCCAGAGCTCAGCCGCTGCCCTCCCAGCTCCCAGCAGAGCCGAGCTCTCGGCACCAAGAGCTGTGATTTAAGCCAGGCCCCGCCCGTCCATCCTGTGGCTCTCAAGTCCCTCTGGATAGGAAAGCCAAGTTGGTCTCAGGTGTGGCTGGTGACACCCTGAGCTCAGCCACCGCAGGTTCTGGGGGCTGGAATAACAAGATGCAGGGCTTCTACTCTGATAACTTCCCATTTCCACTTGTGTCAGAAATGACCCCTTGAGCCCAGTAGAACCGGGATCCCTTGGTGATCTTCAGCACCAAGGTCTCTGAAAAGCTTGGGAAGGGAAGTCGCCACAATCGCTAAGGTTTAGAGCTCTGGCCAGCTGTTCCGGAAATGACATTGATTGACTGTCTTCTGGGTGCACAGGGGGGCTGAGGTCTGCCAGCAAACCCCAGAGCAGGGCCCCACAGTCTCCGTGGTCAGCGGAAACCGGGCAGAGTCCAGCCCAGGGGGTACATTCAGCCGCCACTACGTGTGTGTGCTCGTGTGTTTGTGTGACGTGTGTGATGTTAATTATGGCAGAGGTGCCTACACTTTTGCTTGCAACAGTCAGCTTAGTATGCATTTTCCAAACTGCCAGAATTTGAGAGCCTAACAGGGTCTCAGAGATCAGAATCCAGCCACTGTCACCTCCATTTTACAGATCTAAAAATTAAGATGAGGAAAGTGAAACTTCCTTTGTCATCCAACCGCACCCTCCTCTTCCATGCCAGGCCCCTGTGGGGCAAAGGTTACAAAGACGGCTAAGACACCATCCCTGCTGGGAAGAATGACACATCAGGGGTGGCACAGAGGCCGGGGAAGGGCTCACAGCTGGGGGGATGAGGGGTCAGGGAAGGTGGGCTCCCTGTCAGTGACGGAGGGCAGCTGCCCCACACCCGCCCTTCCTGCCCCATCCTGTCCTCCTGGTTAACAGAGCCCTGGGGAGTCCCCCAGGGTCAGGTACAGGGAACACAGACGGGACAATCTCTCCCTGAAGTCCTCACTCACGGAGGGCTCGGCCACACTCCAGAGGATGAGGAGCAGAGAGGTGCAGGGGACATTAGGGGGCGGGGGAGGGGTGCAAAAGCCAGGGACTCAGGTATGGGACTGGGGTTGGGAACAGCAAGCACTCTGGAGCCTGAATTTGCAAGGAGGAGATAGGGCTGACTGGGGCGTTGGAAGGCAAAGGGCGTCCCACTCCGGACTGACCTCCCAACAGCCACAGACAGCTGGCAGGACGGCAGAGCTGCACCTGACAAGCAGGCAGTTAGAACAGCAGTGTCCACTCACTGTTATCTCAGTCCCTCAGCCCTGTCCCTGTGCTTCCCCCCCCTCCCATCTCCCCATTTTACAGCTGAGAAGGCCAGGGCCCAGCAGAGGTAGGTAACTGACCTAAGGCTAGATAAGGGGCCAAGGCAGGATTGGTCCCAAGTCTTCCAGGCTCCACGCTGTGCAAGGGGAGGATTTCCCATCCGGTTTGTCTTTGGCAGGAAGGATGTAGGCACACCGCAAACATGCCTGATGGCCTGACGTGGCCGTTCGTGTTTCAGTATTTAAACACACACGTGTGTGTGTGCTGCCGTGACGTGTCCTCCAGCATCCTTTTCTCTTTAGAACTCTTCTTCCTGTATTTTTAGTTGGCTGCTTGTCAGTCAGACAACATTTGGAAGCCCTATGCGAGAAAAGCCGTAAAATTGGTACATGATAGAGGATAAAGAGATGCTTTCCCCTGCTGTACAAGAGATAATTTAGTGTAGTGGTCAGGGCACAGCGTGGCCTTGAGCAATGACTGGGCCTCTCTGGGTCTCAGTTGTCACATCTGAAAAGTGGGCGTGCTAGTAGAGATGCGGTCCTTTCGGCTTTGTCTGGGCAAGGTACAGTTAGTGAGATCAAGATCACAGGTTGACCTGTGTGTAGACTAGTTAGTTTTGCAGGAACAAAACAGAACTCAGAAATGCCCAGCGTTGTGAGGCCGGCATCTTGTACTGGCCTGCATGATGTCCACGCCCTGGCTGGCCTCCTGGCCTACGAATGGGTGGAGGCTGTGGGAGTGCAGGACGTTGGCCCTCGTGACCAAGCCAGTCGCCCTCAAGGCCACTGTTGCCCTGATGCTTAGCCAGAGGCTTAGCCAGGTCTTTGCAGAGCCCCATCCAATCCAAAGTGGCTTTGAAACAGCCCCTCCCTCTCCAGGTCCAAAGTGGCACTCAAGCTCCACGTGCATGGGCAGAGGCAGGCTTCTCCAGAAACTGCATCTGTGCTGAGGGCTTTGGGAACAGAGTTCCTGGGCCGCCAGTGGCAAGTTGGGGTGGTTGGGGGCCTGAAGCTATGAATGGTTGGTGACACGCAGACCGGGTTGGTGGCAGACTGGGGTAAAAGTGATCTTTGTCTTCCCCAGTCAGGGTGGAACTGTTGTGGCCGTGGCTCTCTGAATACCCATGCCTATGTCATTGATCCCTTAAAATCAGGAGCCTGGGGCTCCCAGAACATCCTGATTGCCCAGGCTTCCTTCTTCTAAGCAATCTTTTTGTGTAACGATCAAGGAATCTTCATAAGGGCTTGTAGAGCACCTGGCTGGTTCAGGGCAGCCCTTCAAGTAGGCTCCATAGGAGGCGAGAGTTCTGAGAAAACCTCACAGCCAGCAGGGCCAAGCGTGTGACTCTGCCAGGTGGGCGCGGCAGCAATGCCAGCTGGCCGAGCGCTCCCACCGGGTGGATTACACAAGATCCAGTTGTTTGTTCTTCCTTGAACCCCTCAGGTGGATTTCTTGACATAGATTTTACCAAGCGGGAAGACAAAAAACAAAACAAAAAACTCTTCCCCGAAACCCAAAGCCCTGCTTGGGGGAGGGAATGCTGCCCAGACTAGGGGGCCTTTCTGAGTCCTTTTTTGTTTAAACCAATGTTGGTTTCTTGTTTTAATTTTTATTTATTGATTTATTAGTCTATTTATTTATTTATTTCTGGCCGCTCTGCACGGCTTGCGGGATCTCAGTTCCCTGATCAGGGATTGAACCAGGACCACGGAAGTGAAAGCCTGGAATCCTAACTACTAGGCCACCAGGGAACTCCCACTGGGTCTTTGTGGGCCTTGCTTTCTCTCAGGGTCCCCTGAGGACAGAGCACTTCACGTCGTGAAGCAGTGGAACAGCCCAGCTTCTCCCAGGGTTCACTTTTTTTAAAAAATTTGTATTGGTGTATAGCTGCTTTACAATGTTGTGTTAGTTTCTTCTGTACAGCAAAGTGAATCGGCTCTATGTATACATATATCCCCTCTTTTTTGGATTTCCTTCCCATGTAGGTCACTGCAGAGCACTGAGTAGAGTTCCCCATGCTTTACAGTAGGTTCTCATTAGTTATCTATTTTATACGTAGTATCAATAGTGTATATATGTCAATCCCCATCTCCCAGTTCATCCCACTCCCCCCTCCCAGGGGTCACTTTAACATAGAAGAAGTGGATGTGGGGCAGCCTGCCAGGTACAGTGCGGAGGTCACCACCACCAACCAGGCCAGAGATGGAGGCAGGATAGGAATTTGACAGGGAGATGCCACACACAGTCACTTTGGAAGCAAGATGGCCAGCCTTCTACCCACTCTTTCAATATTCTTGGACTTATTCCACAGACTCTTCAAAGTGCTCAAGATAACGCAGCTCCGTGGCAGGGCTTCCTTCCTTCCCACCCGTTGGTCTGTGTAGCCTCCGCATGGGTCAGGGGCTGGCCAGTCCTACAGCTGATCCGGCATGGGCATCCTGCCTGAGTGAGCCAGGGAGAGATAGGAAAGATGAGAAAATATATTTTGGAGTGGAGGAAACTGAGAAATTCTAAATCAGTAACCCATTGACGTTTTTTAGTATTATCATTGGGATAAAATACAGTTTACCATCTCATCCTTTTTTTTTTTTTTTTTTGTGGTACGCGGACCTCTCACCGTAGTGGCCTCTCCCGTTGTGGAGCACAGGCTCCGGACGCACAGGCTCAGCGGCCATGGCTCACGGGCCCAGCCGCTCCGCGGCATGCAGGATCCTCCCAGACCGGGACACGAACCTGCGTCCCCTGCATTGGCAGGTGGACTCTCAACCACTGCGCCACCAGGGAAGCCCCATCTCATCCATTTTTAAGTGTACAGTTTGTAATGTTAAGTACGTTCACACTGTTGTGCAACTGTCACCACCACCCATCTCTAGAACTCTTTTATCTTGTAAAACTGAAGCTGTATTCATTAAACTCTAACCCCCATGCTCTCTCCCCCAGCATCCCGTAATCTACTGTCTGTCTCTATGAATTTCACTATTCCAGGCACCTCACATAAGTGAAATCCTACAGTATGTGTCATTTTGCGGCTGGCTTACCTCACTGAGCAGAATGTCTTCAAAGTTCATTCATATTGTTGCCTGTGTCAGGATTTCTTTCCTTTTTCAGATGGAATACTATTCCATTGTATGTATAGACCACATTTTGTTTATCCATTCATCTGTCGATGGACACTTATTTTGTTTCCATGTATTTTAGAGAAATGGCTATTGTGAATAATGCTGTTATGAACATCGGTTTACAAATACCTGTTTGAGTCCCTGCCTTCAATTCTTTGGGACAACCTGATTAA
The DNA here is from genome assembly GCF_964374135.1 of Grampus griseus. Taxonomy (NCBI): domain Eukaryota; kingdom Metazoa; phylum Chordata; class Mammalia; order Artiodactyla; family Delphinidae; genus Grampus; species Grampus griseus. The sequence goes on along the minus strand of NC_139014.1, from coordinate 10,510,535 downwards.
AAAATCAATACCAGGGCCCTTCTGAGAATGACTCCAGCCAGCCCTCTGGCTTCCTTATCATTCCTTCCGCACATGCCCTGCGCCTGCCCAGGCTCTTCCTTCCACCCAGAGACTCTGAGGACCAGCCCTCGTGCCACCTCCTCTGGGACGGAGCCTTTCCAGGGGCCACACCCCCTTCCCTGAGTGATGTTTTTCTCTGACACCTCCCAGCGCTTTGTGCTTCAATGACAGCAGCACCTGGTCCATGTGCTGTCATCATCCACTTACCCATGATCCTCAGCTTAGCTTTCCTGTGAGATCCCCATCCTCTGGTGAGCAGGGAACCGGCTTCCTCAAGTCCTCCTTGAATGAAGTCAAGTGTTATAGAGGAGAGTGATTGATTCACTTTAATGAGTCAAACTGAATAAAAGTTTAGACTGTTCTATTTTAATTGTGCCTCAGCCATTATTCTAAAATGGTTTCTACAAGCTACCTTCAGATGCATGAACACTCGAAGCAAGGCTTGGGAGAAGAATCACCAAGCTGCTGACAAGGATGGCTTCTTGGGGGGCACACTGGACAGAGTGGGGAGGTGTCAGAAGGGGCGCTTCCACTGCTGATTTTGCACACTTTAGTATATTTTGAATTTTTTAACCACAAAAATGAATTTATTTATTACTTGCAAAAGTTAAGCAATAAAAAATGCAAGGAGTATATTCCAATGTAAAATTATTTACAATATGAGATCATTTCCATTCCTTCACTAGGAGGAAAGTTAAACTCAACAATGTAAAAGCAAAATGAACTTCTGTTCCCAGGGTTGGTGCCATTTCCCCTGTAGGACACACCTAGTGATGGGTGCCTTTTGCCAGCATGTGTTGCTTATTTGACCTATTAATGCTCTCTGCGCTCTTTGCTTTACTGGCTCTTCTCCCCACCTCAGGCCTCACCCAGGCTTCCTGAGACCACCCTCAAGAGTGTCTGCTCCCAGCCCCTTGGCCTCCCACCTCTGTGCCCGTGTCCCCATGACATAGTCATTCCCTTATGTGTCTGCTCTCCGTTCTCCACCAGAATGAAAGTCCACATGTGTGGGGACGGCATCCAGCTGTCCCCAGAACACGGAGGCACTGAGAACTTTGTGTTGAATAAACAAGTATTGACTGAGGTCATGCTTTGTGCCTTTGCCAGGAGATATGCAGGCTGAATCAGACAGGGGAGTGTGGGGACACAGTGACTTCTTTTTATTGAGATATCATTCACATGACGTAAAACTCACCCTTTATTTATTTTTTTAAAATATTTTATTGCAGTATATTTTACATGAATTGAAACAGAGATCTTTATTGATTTTTTCTTTGCCACGTGGCATGCGTGATCTTAGTTCCCTGACCAGGGATCAAACCCGTGTCCCCTGCAGTGGAAGCACAGAGTCTTAATTACTGGACCGCCAGGGAAGTCCCCAAACTCAGCCTTTAAAAGTGTACAATGCAACGGCATTTAGTACATTCACAAAGTTGTACCATCCCCACAATCTAATTCCAGAATATTTTCATCACTCCAGAATAGAAACTTCATACCCATCACAGTTAAAACCCACTCCTCCCTCCCCTAGCCCCTAGCAACCACTAATCTGCTTTCTGTCTCTATGGTTTACCTGCTCTGGACATTTCATATAGATGGAGTCATACAGTATGTGTGTGGCCTTTTGTGACTGGTTTCTCTCACTTAGTATGTTTTCAGGATTCCTCTGTGTTATAGCATGTATCAGTACTTCACTAATTTTCTGGCTGAATAACATTCCATTGTATGGATATACTTCATTTTGTTTATCCATTTCTCAGCTGATGGATATTTGTGTCATTTCCCCTTTGGAGCTATTATGAATAATGTTGCTATGAACATTAATTCATATACAAGTTTTTGTGTGGATATATATTTTCAATATTTTGAGTGTATACGTAGGAGTGGAACTGCTGGGTCATATATGGTAACTCGATATTTAACTTTTGAGAAACTTCCAAATTGTTTTCCACAGTAGCTGCACTATTTTTTATTCCCATTGCAATGTATAACGGTTCAAATTTCTCCACAACATCACCAACACTTACATTTTCTATCTTTGGTTTTTACTGTAACCATCCTAGTAGATGTGAAACGGTATTTCATTGTACTTTTGATTTGCATTTCCCTAATGGCTAATGATGTTGGGCATCTTTTCGTGTGCTTATTGGCCATTTGTATATCTTCTTTTTTAATTTATTTATTTATTTATTTTGGGCTGCACTGGGTCTTCATTGCTGCGCGCGGGCTTTCTCTAGTTACGGCGAGCGGGGGCTACTCTTAGCTGTGGTGAGCGGGCTGTAGGCGTGCGGGCTTCAGTAGTTGTGGTGCACGGGCTCGGTAGTCGTGGCTCACGGGCTCTAGAGCACAGGCTCAGTTGTTGTGATGCATGGGCTTAGCTGCCCAGCGGCATGTGGGATCTTCCTGGACCAGGGCTCGAACCCTTGTCCCCTGCATTGGCAGGTGGATTCTTAACCTCTGTGCCACCAGGGAAATCCTGTATATTTTCATTGGAGAAACATCTATTTAGATAGATCTATTGTTTACTTGGGTCGGTTGTCTTTTTGTTGTGTTCTAATTTTTTTATATATATATATATTCTGAGTACTAGTTCTTTATCAAATATGTGATTTCAAATATTTTCTCCCATTCTGTGGATTTGTCTTTTCACTTTCTTCATAGTTTCCTTTGAAGCACAAAAGTCTTTAATTCTAATGAAGTCCGATTTATCTATGTTTTCTTGGGTTGCTTGTGCTTTTGATGTCATTGAAGAAACCACTGCCTAATCCAAGGTCATGAAGATTTATGCCTGTGTTTTTTCTAAGAGTTTTATAGTTTTAGCTCTTACATTTAGGTCTTTGATCCATTCTGAGTTAATTTTTGTATATGGTATGATGTAAGGGTCCAAATTCATTCTTTTGCCCATAGATATCCAGTTGTCCCAGCACCAGTTGTTGAAGACTATTCTTTCTCCCACTGAGTTGTTTTGGCACCCTTGTTGAAAACCAATTGACCATCAATGTATGGGTTTATTTCTAGATCATCTGTTCTATTCCATTGATCAATACGTCTGTCCTTATGGCAGTACCACTGTATAGTGTGTTTTGGAGTTGAAAAGTGTGAGTCCTCCAACTTTGTTCTTCCTTTTCAATATTGTTTTGGCTATTCTGGGTCCCTTGCATTTCCATAATATTTTTGGATCAGCTTGTCAATAACTCCAAAAAAGGCAACTAGGATTTTGATAGGGATTGTGTTGAATCTATGGATCAATTTGGGGAGTACTGCCAGCTTAACAGTATTAAGTCTTTCAATCCATAAGCACGGGATGACTTTCCATTTGTTTAGGTCTTCTTTAATTTGCTTCAACAATGTTTTTGCAGTTGTTGTTGTGCAACTCTTTTTTTTTTTTTGGTGGTACGTGGGCCTCTCACTGTTGTGGCCTCTCCCGTTGTGGAGCACAGGCTCCGGACGCGCAGGCTCAGCGGCCATGGCTTACGGGCCCAGCCGCTCTGCGGCATGTGGTATCCTCCCGGACGGGGGCACGAACCTGCGTCCCCTGCATCGGCAGGCGGACTCTCAACCACTGCACCAGCAGGGAAGCCCGGAATTGTTTTCTTAATTTTGTTTTTGGATTGTTTGTTGCTAGTGTATAGAAATGCAATTAATTTTTGTAAACTGATCCTGTATGCTTCAACTTTGCTGAATTCATGTATTAGTTCTAACAGGTTTGTGTGTGTGTGTGTGTGTGTCTCTTAATTCCTAAGGATATTCTATATGCAAGATCATATCATCTGCAAACAGATAATTTTACTTCTTTCTTTCAGTCTGGATTCTTTTTTGTTCATTTGTTTTTCCTTGCCTAATTGCTCTGAGTAGAACCTCCAGTAGAATAGAAGTGGTGAGAGCAGACATCCTTGTCTTGTTCCTGATCTTAGGGGGGAAAGCTTTCAGTCTTTCACCATAGAGTATGTTGTTAGCTGTGGGTTTTTATAGATGCCCTTTATTAGATTGAGGAAGTTCCTTTCTATTTTTAGTTTGGTAAGTGTTTTCATCATGAAAGGTGTTGGATTTTTGTCAAATGTTTTTTCTGCAGCTATTGAGATGATTATGTGGCTTTTGTTCTTTATTTTATTAATCTGGTATATTATATTGATTGATCTTCATATGTTGAACCACCCTTGCACTCCTGGCATAAATCCCACTTGGTCATGGTGTATGATCCCTTTTATATGTTGTTGGATTTTGTTTGCTAGTATTTTGTTGAGAATTTTGTGTCTCTATCACGAGGGATATTCATTAGGGCCTAGAATGTTATGTTCTCGTGATGTCTTTGTCTGGTTTGGGCATCAGCAAGTGACTTAATACAAAATCCAAAGCAAAACACACAAAAGAGAAGGATAAAATTCTAAGGATTTTGCAAGAAATAAAGGAAAATCAGCATATATTGGGTACCTGTGACACACCAGATACTCTGCTTAGCAGCTTCCCTAAGGTCAAAGGAAAACAACACAGACAAACTGGGTCTTGGAGAGTGAAAAGAACAGGAATAGAGACAGGAGAGCAGGCAACCCAGAGGGAGGGACCCAAGGAGGCAAATGCACGGAGAGAGGGCCTTATGGGGTGGAAAGACGTGAGTTGTCCAGTTTGCCTAAGATATAGTGGGAACATGCAAAGGGGTATAACTTGGTTGAATAATGTCCCCCTAAATCCATGTCCACCTCGAGCCTCAAAATTCCACTTTATTTAAAAAGAGGGTCTTTGCAAATGTAATTAGTTATGATGAGGCCAATCTGGATTAGGGTGCGCCCTAATCCAATGACTGGTGTCCTTATAAGAAGAGAAAACAGAGACACAGAGACCCACACACAGAAGGAAGAAGGCCATGTGAAGACAGAGGTGGAGACTGGAGTGTTGTATCACAGGAGTACCCAACCCCTGGGCTACAGACTGCTATTGGTCTACAGCCTGTTAGGAACCCGACCGCACAGCAGGAGGTGAGCAGATAGTGAGCGAGCAAAGCTTCATCTGCTGCTCCCCATCACTCGCATTACTGCCTGAGCCATCCCCCCACTACCAACAACCCCCCCACACCTTCTGTGGAAAAATTGTCTTCCACGAAACCGGTCCCTGGTACCAAAAAGGTTGGGGACCGCTGATGTACCACATGCCAAGGAAAGCCAAGGATTCCACCAAAAGCTGGAAGAGGCGGGGAAGGATCCTCCCCTAGACCTTCACAGGGAGCTTGGCCCTGCTGACACCTTGATTTTGGACTTGGGGTCTCCAGACTGGGAGAGATAAATTTCTATTGCTCAAAGCCATACAGTGATGCAGTAATACAAGGAGGAACAGGCAAAGATAAGCTGAGGTTAACTTGTGGAGTGTATCACGTGCCAGGCTGAGGACTGGGGCTTTACTGGCAGACAAAACCTGACTGCTGACGGTTTCAGATCCAGGAGCATGGGGCAATGGGGAGCAGTAGGTATGTTTTTCAGGGGCATTCTTTAAGAGATGCTTTTTAAAATAGAATTTTGTTTTCCTCTGTATCTTCCTTTTTTTCCTTTTAAGTCATTGCCATTGTCTCTGGAAGTCACACACCATAGGAGTCAGGAGTTTGAGCTTTGGATGAGCCACACCTGGCCCATCCCTGCTCTGCCATTTACCATCTGTGAAATTTGAGGGTGATGTTCCTGGCCTCAGTCTATTTAGCTATAAAATGGGGTTAATAATATCTCCTTCATAGTGTTGGTATGAGAAAGTCTTTAAAGCAATCAGCAGAGCTCCTGGCACATAGGAAACCTCAAATAAGGGGTAACTGTGATGATAATTGGTCCTTGATACCTCACTTTTTCTTTTCTTTTTGAAATTATCCTTATTGGTTTTGCAATATAAAAGCTAATATGGACTTCTTGTTTAAAAAAAGATAGAAGATTAGCTTATTGTTTCTGATTATCAAAATGATACATTATTCCTTTTAGAAAATGTGTAAGATAAAGAACAAGATGAAAATAAACTATAATGCCATCTAGAGATGATCTTTATTGTCATTTTGGTGTAGTTTTCTACTCATATATTTATGTAGATTTAAAATATTTATAAATATACATTATATACAAAACCATATTGTATCATTTCATATAATTTTTCATCCTACTTTCTTCATTCAACATAATAGCATTTTCTTTGGTCATTAAATACTTTTATAAAACGTTTTATAGTAGCTTAATGGCATTGTATCATATGCATGTGCTACAATATATTAAAATATCCCTTATTGCTAGAAATTAGGTAATAATACTGAGTTGAATATTGGTATTTTTTACAACTTTATTGAAGTATAATTGAGGTACAATAAATTGCATATATTTAAAGTGCACAATTTGCTGAGTTTTGACATATGTACACTGGTGAAACCATCACCACAATCAAGATAATGAACATCCATCACCCCCCAATTTCCTGTGTCCCTTTGTAACCCATGCCTCCCTCTAGCCCCTACCTCAAAAATGACTTATCTGCTTTCTATCACTGTAGATTAGCTTGCGTTTCCTAGAACTTTATATATACGGAATGCCTGCAGTATGTTTTTGTTTGTTTGTTTTTTTTGTTCTGGCTTCTTTCACTCAGCATAGTGATTTTCTGATATATCCACATTGTTGTGTATATCAGCAGTTCATTCACTTTTATTGCTGAGTCTGATCCCGTTGCATGTATATATCATGATTTGTTTATCCATTCACCTGATGATAGACACTGGGTTGTTTCCAGTTCTTAGCTATTACAAATAGAGCTGCTACAAACATTGTGTAGATGTCTTGCATATGGACATAATGTTTGGATTTCTCTTGGTAAATACCTGGGAGTGTAATGGCTGGGTCATATGGTAGGTGTGTGTTTAACTTTTTAAGAAACCGGCAAACTGTTTCCCAGAGTGGTTGTACCACTTTACATTCCCATCAGCAGTGTGTTCCAGTTCCTCCCTATCCTCGTTAGCACTTGGTATAGTCAGTCTTTTAAATTTTAGCCATTCTCACAGGTGTGTAGGGGTATCTCATTGTGGTTTTTTTTTTTTCTCATTGTGGTTTTAATTTGCACTTCCCTGATTACTAATGATGCTGAATATCTTTTCGTGTATAGTCCAGCTTTTCTCACTTAACATAATACATTTCAGATTCATCCATGTTGTGTGTATCAGTGGTTTCTTCATTTTTATTGCTTAAGAGTATTCCACTGTATAGTTGTACTGCTGTTTGCTTATCCATTCAGCAGTTGAAAGAAATACCTGTTGATTCTTGCTTTTGCAATTATGAAAAAACTGCTATAAACGTTCATACACCGATCTGTGTGTGAACACTTTTCATTTCTCTTGGATTGAGATTGATAGGTTGTATGGTAAGTGTATGTTTGACTTTCTTTATAAGATACCACCAGACTATTTTCCAGAGTGGCTCTTTCATTTTCTATTCCCACCAGCAAAGTATGAGAGTTCCAGTTGCTCTGCATCCTGGCCAGCACTCTGTAACAGCAGTTTTCATATGTTTGTTTTTTAATCATTCTAATAGGTGTGTAGTGTGTCACATTGTATCTCCTTATATCACATTGTGGTTTCCGTTTCCATTTCTCTCACATGATCAATGATGTCATATGCTTATTTGGTGAAGTCTTTTCAAATCTTTTGGCAATTTTAAAATTGTGTTGTTTGTTTTGTTACTGAGCTTTGAGGGTTCTTTTTATATTCTGGATACAAATCCTTTATCAGATATGTGTTTTACAAATATCTTTTCCCAGTCTGTGGCTTGTCTCTTTATTTTCTTAATAGTGTCTTTCAAAGAGCAGAAGTTTTTCATTTTAATGAAGTCTGATTTATCACTTGTTTTCTTTTATAGATCATGCTTTTGGTATCACATCTAAGAAATATTTATCTAACAACACTGTTGAGTTTTAAGAGTTCCTCATGCATATTCTGGATACAAGTCTTTCACTGGATATATGTATTATGAATATTTTCTCCCAGGCTGTGGGATGCATTTTTATTTTATTTAATGATGTATTTTGAAGAAAAGAGTTTTCAGTTATCTAATTTATTAATTATTTATTTTATGTTTTGTGCTTTTTGTTTTCTAAGAAAACTTGGCCTATTTTAAGGTTGCAAAAGTATTCTTTTATGGATTCTTCTAGAAGTTTTAAAGTTTTAGGTATCACATCTAGGTCTGTGATCTATTTTGAGTTAATTTTTGTGTATGAAATGAAGAAAGGGTTGATGTTAATTTTTTTTTCATACAGATATCCAGTTGATCTAACACCATCAGTTGAAAAGCTATTCTTTCTCCATTGAATTGTCTTTGCATCTTTGTCGATAATTAACTGATCATATTTGCCTATTTCTGGGCTCTATTTTGTTCCATTAATTTAAAAGTTTGCTCTTTAAGCAATACCAGACTGCCTTGATTGTTGTAGGTTTATAATAAGTCCTCCAACTTTCTTCTTCTTTTATTTATATTTGCTTTGGTTATTCTAGGTCTTTTGCATTTCCATATGAATTTTAGAGTCTGTTTGTCAATTTCTACTCAGAAAATTCTGCTGGAATTTTGATTGGAATTGTGTTGAATCTGTAGATCTATTTGGCAAGATTGCCATCTTAACGATGTGACTGTTTCAATCCATGATCATGGTATATATCTTCATTTATTTAGTTTTCCTTTAATTTCTCTCAGCAAGGTTTTACGTTTTTCAGTGTATAGGTCTTGAATGTCATTTGTTGGACTTATTCTAAGTATTTTTTAAATTAATTAATTAATTTTAAAATTTATTTTTGGCTGTGTTGGGTCTTCTTTGCTGCATGCGGGCTTTCTCTAGTTGTGGTAAGCGGGGACTACTCTTTGTTGTGTGGTGCGCAGGCTTCTCACTGTGGTGGATTCTCTTGCTGCGGAGCACGCGCTCTAGGCACACATGGGCTTCAGTAGATGTGGTACGTGTGCTCAGTAGTTGTGGCTTGCGGGCTCTAGGCCGCAGGCTCAGTAGTTGTGGCGCATGGGCTTAGTTGCTTCACAGCATGTGAGATCTTCCTGGACCAGGGCTCAAACCCCTGTCCCCTGCATTGGCAGGCGGATTCTTAACCACTGCGCCACCAGGGAAGTCCCTATTCTAAGTATTTTATATGGGTTTTTTGCTACTATAAGTGGAATTTTTTATTTATTACATTTTCCAATTATGTGTTACTAGTCTTTAATAATACAATTAAGTTTTCTACATTAATCTTTATTTTATAACTCTGCTAAATTCACTGATTAGTTCTAATAGTTATTTTGTAAATTCCATGGGATTTTTCATGTAAACAATTATATCATCTGCAAATGGGGACAGTTTTACTTCTTCTTTTCCAATATTTATGTGTTTCAGTTTCTCTTCTTGCCTCTTGCTGAGTGTAGAGCCTCCCAATTGTAGGCGGAAACAATTCAGTCTCCTACCGTTGAGTATGATGTGAACTGTAGAGTGTCTGCAGGTGCCCTCTATCAATCTGAAGTGGTACCCTTCTATTCCTAGTTTGCTGACAGCTTTTATCCTGAATGAGCATTAGATTTTTGTCAGAGGCTGTTTCTGTGTCTATTCACATGCATATTTTCTGTAGGTATCTCTGGCTGTTTTCTTAGGATCAATATCTGGAAATGAAAGTAAAGGGTCAAAATACATAAACATTTTTAAGCCTTTTGCATCCGATTTCCTAACTGCCATTGAGAGAAATCTGAACAGCATACAGTGCCCCCAGCTGTGCAAGAGTGTTTCCCCAAACCCTTACTTACACTATATTTCATAACTTTTTAATTATGCCAATTTCATAGACCTCCCCTCAAATTGTATCTTGTTTCCAGCTGCATTTATTTCATTACTCTGGACACGAAAATTTTATTGGCTAGTTGTATTTATTCTCTAGTGATTTGTTTTTTCTTGTACCTTTGCCATTTTTTCTGTTGGGCATTCATTTTTTTAAGTTTACATACTTTTTTCTGTATTAAAGATATTAATCCTTGTCGTATATATGTCCCAGTTGGTTTTTTGGCTTTTCATTTTAATAGACTTTATTTTTTAGAGCAGTTTTAGGTTCATAAAAAAATTGAGGGGAAAGTACAGAGATTTCCCATATACCCCTGCCCCTACACATGCAAAGCCTCCCCGTTACCAACATCCCCACCAGAGTGGTACAGAGTGGTACATTTGTTACATTTGTTACATTGGATGAACCTACAGTGACACATCATTATCCCCCAAAGTCCATAGTTTACATTACGATTCACTCTTGTACATTGCATGGGTTTTAAGAAATGTAATATAATGACATGTAGCCACCACTATAATGTCATACAGAGTAGTTTCATTGCCCTAAAACTTTCCTGTGCTCCACCTATTTACCGCTTCCCACTCCCCCCAGTCTCTGACAACCAGGATCTCTGACAAAAGGATAGTGATCCTTTTACTATCTACATAGTTTTGCCTTTTCTAGAATGTCATAGAGTTGGAACCATATAGTAAGTTTCTGACTCTGACTTTTCAGATTGGCTTCTTTCACTTAGTAATGCATATGGACATAATGGCTTGATAGCTCATTGCTTTTTATCGCTGAATAATATTCCATTGCCTGGATGTACTGAAGTTTGTTTATCCATTTACCTACCAAAGGACATCTTGGTTGCTTCCAAGTTCTGGCAATTATGAGGGGCCACCAAAGGGTGGCATTATTTCCAGCCCTCCTCCCCCAGAGTCCTCCCCACCGCCACTCCACATGCACACAGCACAATTTCCGAAACCTGCACACCCTTCCCAACACGCTGTGTCCTGCTCGCCCCACGGGGCAGGCCAAGGTTTGCAGAAACCAGATCCAGGATGGACGCTTGCTCCGACAGAGTCCAGGGTAAAGGCTCCTGCTCCTCTGCTGTGGTGGAAGGACTGGGGCCCTGAGGTGAGGGAGCCCCAGAGAGAGGGCCCCCCAACACCTTCCTGCAGCAACTTGCCTCCAGGCAAAAGTCTGCTTAAACCCTTTTACAACTCCTGAGGGGGAAATTATTTGCATTAATTAATTGACTGACTAATTAATTCAAGACACTATACTTGGGACCTACAGCTGGGGTTCCATCGACTTACTGTTCAACTGAATCAAAAGGCTCAGAAGGAAGAAAAGCAAGAGCTAACTTAGAAGTTTGGATTTTTAAAAATGTTAGAGTCTGGCCGCAATGTCTCTTTGACCTAGAGAACCACAATTCAGTAATTTTGGAGGAAGGGAATTCCCTGGCAGTCCAGTGGTTAGGACTCCGCGCTTCCACTGCAGGGTGCACAGGTTAAATCCCTGGTCAGGGAACTAAGATCCTGCATGCTCCTCGTCATGACCAAAAAAACCCCAAAAAACCAAAAATAATAATTTTGGAGGTTTCTTCCTTCCTGCTCAAGCTTTTTCTGAAAACAGACACTTCTCGTATCTATCAGTTATCTATAGCCCCGTAACAAAGGACTCCAGAACTTAAAACCACCATCTTCAGTTTGCTCACAGGTCTTCCCATTGGGCTGGGCCAAGTCAGCCTGTTCTGTTGGGTGCTCTGGGGCTTCCTCAGGCAGCTGTCGGCAGCTGGGAGCTCAACCGGGTGGAGGGTCTGAAATGGTCTCTGTCCATGAGGTTCGGGGACTCTGACGCTGTCAGCTGAGTCTCTCTCTCCTTGTGATCTCTCATCACTTGTGCCTGGGCTTCCTTACATGGTGGCAGGAGTATACCAAGAGTGAGAATACAGAAGGTTCTTGAGGCCAGGCTCTGGAGCTCATAGAATGTCACTCATACCACATCATGTTGGCCAAAGCCACTCGAAAGGCCAGCCCAGATTCAGGGGTAGGGAAACAAACACCACTCTAGGAATTTGGGGCCATATTTAATCTCCAACTCTGTGCCTGACATTGCAGGAGTTGCCAGATTGACAAAGAACACGCTTGCTATGTTTTGCTGCGGCAGAGCTGGCTTTTCTTATTCATTTCTGTTTTGCATTTTGGTGATCTTCAGAAAGAAATGCTATATTTCTCAGAGTTTAGCATCTTCTCCCTCTACCTATAAAACATTTTTAACTTATAGCATATTGGGAGTTATTGCCTTAGATAAACCATCCTTATAATTTTAATGTACCACACAATAATTTTACGAACAAGCCAAATTATATGCCACACATATGAGTATTCTTAAAACCAAATTGCTCTGCATGTGTAAAAAGATAAAAAATAAAAATTGTACATATTTCAATTTTCCCAAGATTTTATTTCCATGTTTTTCTATGACTTCAAAATTCCCAGACATTTAACACTTTCATCCCAGGCATGGGTGTTAAATCTCTGTGTTCTGTGCCAGGCTTGTGCTGAGAGCTGGGGATGCAGAAGAGCAAACGAGATACGGCCCTCAACCCCATGGCAATGGGTCTTCAGGCAGAAACAGATGTGGCCCTAGGTGACCTAGAAGACTGTACAGTCATCTGCTATGACAGGCCCTAAATAAAAGAGAACGAAGTCTCCTATCAACTTTGCTCCAGTTTGAACCGTGGAACCCCAGCTGTAGGTCCCAACATAATGTCTTGAATTAATTCATCAATCAATTAATTAATGCAAATAATTTCCCCCTCAGGAGTTGTAAAAGGGTTTAGGCAGACTTCTGCCTGGGGGCAAGTTGCTGCAGGAAGGTGTTGGGGGGCCTCTCTCCTGGGCTGCTTCCCCTCAGGACCCCAGTCCTTCCACCACAGCAGAGGAGCAGTGCCTTCGGCCAGGACTCTGCGAGAGCAAGTGTCCATCCTGGATCTGGTTTCTGCAAACCTTGGCCTGCCCTGTGGGGTGAGCAGGACGTAGCATGTTGAGAAGGGCATGCAGGTTTTGGAGGATCGTGCTATGTACGTGTGGAGTGGCGGTGGGGAGAACTGGGGGAGAGGGGCTGGAAATAATGCCACCCTTTGGTGGGCCCTCTCTGGCTGGGCTTGGAGGTGAGCCTGGATGGGCCGGCCCCGCCGGGGAAGCACGCCAAGCACATGCTCTCCGGCCACTGCGGCCTCATTGTTCAATACGCAGATTATGAAATGCTGTGTGAAGCGGCATGGTGGGGGGCTGTCTTCAGACCTGCGGCTGCCTTGTTTTGCAGACAGTCATTGCATAGTGCAGCCACTCAGGCTCCCCTCGGGAGGACAGGGAATCCCTCAGCCTTTTTGGGTCCGAGTTTGCCGTGTGGCTGCGTGCTTCAGCTTGTCTACCTACCCTCCCATCCGGCTGTCTATCTTTACCTGAGTCTGTTTCCTGGGAGAGCACAGGTGCCCCTCAGAAATGGGAGGACCTGGCTCAGCCCACTTCCTTAGGCAGGTGGGGAAGAACTGCACACCAGGCCCAGTATTGTTCTAGAAGCAGCGAAGTTTCTACAAAGGCCAGTCTTCCTCTTTGAGGAAGTTCCGAGTTAGAGGGATTGTGCTTGAACAATCCAGAGTAGCTTCATTTGGAGACCTGGTGCCCATCAGAGGAAGAGGTGCCTCAGGATTCATTGCCTCCGACACTTTTATGTTCTCGGCTGAAACAGGAAAGTGGGATAAAGTGATTGCAGTCTTACCTCTGTGGGATATCGGGGTTGGGATCCAGAACTGATGCTTGCCTTTACTCTGGCGATATTTTAGCAGTCATCTGCTAGATGTTACTATTAAATCTCAAGAGACGGCATTTAACCTGTGGTGTAGCTGAATCCGTGTAATAAAATATTTGGCAACCGAGGAGCCAAACAAAATTATTAATTTTTTAAAGAAGTAGAATAAGATAATAGGGTTGTATTGCTGAACTTTGAACTTAGAAGCAGTTAAATACACTGGTGAAGGTGTGGGCCACAAAGCTTGGGTTCAAATTCCAGCTCTACCACCTGCTAGCTGTGTGACCTTAGACAAGTTACTTAACCTTTCTGAGCCTCAATTCCTGTTTTGTACAATGGTGGTAATAATCACCCATTTCCTAGGATTTATTGTGAAGCTTATATGTGATAAAAAGCACATGAAAAGTGGTTAACACAGAGCTAAGTGTTTACTATTAGTATTAACAGTATTATAACCCAAATGCTTCCTTATGGAACCACTATTTTTTCAGGAAAATACTGAACCAATCTGAACCCAAAAGGAAGCCCCACACTGTCTAAAATGGTCACAAAACAGCTTCTTTCAGTAAGCCCTGAAAACCAGGGTGCCCAGCACTGAGCACTGTTCATTCTACACGAAGCCATGTTATTATCTTCACTGTGCAAAAGAGGAAACAAAGGCTCAGAGAGGCTTGGTAACTTGCCCAAGGTCCCATAGCAAGGGCTCAAACCCAGTCAGTAGGACCTCATCTGCCATTATGACAACCTAATATCTCTGTTGAGGTGGAACAAAATTTGATCACAAAAATGCTTTCCCATCCACATTAAAGTGTAATTGGGCAAGACCTATGATAGGATTCATTCGTTCGTTCATTCATGGGTGTCCGTGGACAGCCTCTATGTGCCCAGCGTGTTCAGCTATATCTCTGAGTGTGCATGCATGTTGAAATGGTTTCCCCAGCCCTCCCTGCCCTTCCCCATGGCTGCACAACAGAGAAACGTGTGGCCCTAACATGACTTGCTCCACCAGCTCCCCCTCCAGCGTGGACGCCCACCTGCAGTTCCCGGACAGCAGTGGCCTCCTGCAGCCCCCGCGCTGGGACGAGCCGCAGCGGGCCTGCGCCTTGGAGCAGATCTGCGGTGTGTTCCGAGTGGACTTGGGTCACATGCGCTCCCTCCGCCTCTTCTTCAGGTGAGGCCCTCTTGGCCATGTCCTGGAAGCTGCCTGTGTGCCGTGTCCCGGGGGGCCATGCTTGGGTCCAGCACCCCTGCATCCCCAAACATCTGCTTCCCAACATCACTAGTCTCGTCAGCAGTGCCCCCTACGGCTGCCCCACAGGAGCTGGGTCTGGGTAGCTCCCAAACTCTTTCCTCTGCTTTCAGGGTGATGGTAAGCAGCTGTTGCTTGGAGCTCTGGTTTGGGGAAAGACAATGAACCAGGGCTACACAGAGAGCAGTTGCTGCAGGCTGCCCCCGGTCACCCACCCAGAGGCCCAGCTCGGAAGAGGCCATGGCTTTCTAGAGGGAGGCACGCTTTCCTTCATTATGGGGAGCCATCCCTTTTAGTTCCCTGCCTAACGGCCACCTCATGTCTCTCTTCCTGAAAGGCAGGGTGGCCCAGCCGCAGGAAAGCACCAACCAAGACTGGTGCTTAGAAGAAGCAGGCATGTCTCTGTGGGAGTTCCCAGACCCAGAGCCACATCCCGCCTTTCATGGAAGGGAATCCAAGTTTGGGTGATGGCCCTGAGGCATGTGTTGTGAATTTCCCCGGAGGATTCTCCCAGAGTGCCTTCCATGACGGATGGGGAAGGCTGCTGGAGGGGCATCCCTTAGCGCTGCCCCATCTGGGTTCAAAACCTGATTCCCCGTCAGGGCATCCACCCCCAGGACCCCCAGAGAGAAGGGAGGATATGACCTGGCAGGCAAGGGTGGGGACAGAAGGCTGCTCTGGGAGGTCTCCCGGGAGTGAGGACAATACAACCTGGGGTCTCCCAGGAAGGGAGCTGCTTTGCCTTCTTCAGCAAAGGGGTGATGGCTTCTGTTGGGGCATAATTCTGTCCCCTTGCCGCCAGCAGCCAAACTCCACGGGGACTTTCTGTTTCCTGCCTCTGAGGTTGGCAATAGGGGTCTCTGATTATACTTGGAAATAAAAACCCATGTTTACATATTCATGGGTCTGTTCTCTTCCACCCTCCGATGGCCACTCAGCGATGAGGCCTGCACCAGCGGCCAGCTGGTCGTCGCCAGCCGGGAAAGCCAGTACAAGGTGTTCCACTTCCACCACGGTGGCCTGGACAAGCTGCCCGACGTGCTTCAGCAATGGAAATACTGCGCAGAGACGCACCTCAAAGACCAGGTAGCCCGGAGGAGGGTTGGGGACTGCCCCCAGGGAGGCCCTGCACCACCCCTGGAGGCACCTGGCTGCTGAGACACCCCCCCTCCCATTCCCCCCTCCCCTCCAACGGGGGCCCAGGACATTGGTTCTCTCCCCCGGAGACCCAGGCCTCTCCGGTGTGACCCGTGGTCGCTGGGGGCCTACAGAGCAGCAATTTGGGATTTGAAACATGTGCCCAGGCTTCTTGTAAAGGCAGTACTCCGCACTTGAAAAATCATGTTTTGACAAGGCTTCCTGCCATATTTTGCTCAATCTACATACAAATGTAATAAGAGCTCTTTAATTATCTGGTTAAGATACTGTATGTGCTTATTAGAAACGGGCTGACTTTAAAATTCCCTTCCTTCCCACAGAGCCTCCTGCTGGCTTCCCTTATTACAGTAGCATGGCTTTTTTTTCCCCCTACATTGAACAACCTTTGATTTTTGAATTAAATGTCAGCTGCAGTTTTGCCCTGGATCCGTGACTGCCCGTGGAGACAACCTGACAGGCGGGCTCCCCGCTCGCAGAACAGCCATCCCTTTGTATGTGGCCAATCACATGTAATTTATTGCAGGCCCTCCCGGCAGAGGGAAGTTGGCCGTCCGAGGCATTAATTCCGTCTTTGCGGCGGGGCTGGAGGGACAGTGGGGGGCGGCGGTCGATGGGAGTGGGCCGGGAGCCGGGAGCGCGAGGGGGGACCATGGTAAGAGGACGGTATTTTCATTTGAATTGTGTCTAATTACACTTGCCATTTAGGGGTTTGTATGCAGGGAAGAGGCGTCCTCCTCCTTTCGGAAGAGAGCGAGGAAGGCTCACATCCCGCGAAGAGCGCGGCTGGCTTCGAAAGCGAAGCGGCTGAGACACTGATCCCCAACTGTCCTCCCGTCCAGCAGGTCGCCGACGAAAAGACGTGCATGCAGTTCTCCATTCGGCGTCCCAAACTGCCGTCTTCCGAGACGCACCCCGAGGAGAGCATGTACCGACGGTTGGACGTCGCGGCCTGGCTCCGCCACCTGAACGCGCTGGGCCAGGTGGAGGAGGAGTACAAGCTCCGCAAGGTGAGGCCCGGTGTGCCCGCGGGGCCCGATTCAGGACCAGGGGTCGGGGCCATGCCCACGGGCCGCCTCCGGGGGGTGCGTCCGCTGGTGCCAGAGCTGGCTGTGTGAACGCGCCCGATAGAGCAATCAAAGCCGCTGCGATGAAAAAGCAACCTCCGGAGCGGGTTTGGAGGACCCCGCGTCAGCCTGTATAGCAGAGCTCGCAGCCCGCGCCGCGATTCCAAAACCGGGATTAGGCCCTGACGTGAGAACGACAGGTTAATCTGAGTGCCGCACCAGGGGGGGCATTGACATTGAAATGAGCCTGGTTTGTGTCCTGTATGGGAATGGGGGGCCGGCACTTTCCCCTTCCAAACATGTGCAAATTGCAGCGATCTGAATCAAGGCATCAGTTGTCAAGAAGGCGCAGCAAAGCCACCAAAACACAGATCTCCGGGGATTTGGGGGTCCTTTGAGCGGCCCTACTTTGGCCCCTCCCCAACTTTTGCCGCTTCCTCCAGGCCATTTTCTTCGGCGGCATTGATGTGTCAATCCGGGGGGAGGTCTGGCCCTTCCTGCTGCGTTATTACAGCCACGAGTCGACGTCGGAGGAAAGGGAGGCGCTGCGGATGCAGAAGAGAAAGGAATACGCCGAGATCCAGCAGAAAAGGTGACCGCGGCGACCGGCCGGGGCCCCCTCGAACCGCGGAGGGAAACGAAACCTACCCCAGCGCCGCGGAGGGAAACCCACCCCAGCGCCGCGGAGGGAAACCCACCCCAGCGCCGCGGAGGGAAACCCACCCCAGCGCCGCGGAGGGAAATGCCATTTGGAAAGGCAATTTGAGGTGCAATTCAGCATTGATAATATGTTCCGTGACCCATAGTTTCCTTGAAAAATGGGTCTCCCAGGACCGTGAGCGATGGGGCTGGATAAGTGCAGTTATTACCCCAGCGGCGGGCCCTGGGACTGGCTCTCTTTAGCTCGCATGTCAAGATTTTAGAATACTTTTTCAACGTACTTAACGAGGCGCTGACATCCTTCCGCAGAACCCCGGGGTGGCGGGGGTGTTTGGGGGGCACTGGGACTGCTGAGGTCCGTTTGGGCCTCGCTGATCCCGGGGCTACGGTCAGCTCTCTGTTTGGGACCCGTGAGGCCGAGTTAATGTTTGGAAAGCCTTGTGCACCACCCCCACCCCAGGTCAGTGGGAGCCGGAGGGTTTGCCAGCGGCCCCAGTTCCCATCTGGGAGCAGGGTTGGGCGGGGTTGGGCGGGGTTGGGCGGGACGCCCGCGCCAGCCGGGAGCGTTTGTGCCGCTTGCTGACCCCCCAGCGGGCGCTCTGCTCCATGCCAGGCTCTCCATGACCCCTGAAGAGCACAGAGCGTTCTGGCGGAACGTGCAGTTCACCGTGGACAAGGATGTGGTACGGACAGATCGAAGCAACCAGTTCTTCAGAGGAGAAGGCAATCCCAATGTGGAGAGCATGAGGTACCACCTTCCCGGCCAGCATGTTTCCTCCCCCCCTCCGTTTCACTCCCATCTGCCACCTCACCCCTCAGGCCTCAGTTGACCCTCTGGGAAGTGGAAGAGCAGCAGCTTCTGCAGGGGTCAGGGGTCTTTCCTCCAGGTTCAATGCCCCAGAATCAGAGGGTTGTTAGCTATTTTAGGCAATGTCAGTGGATCTTTTATTGTTCTAGAGGCCCAGGGAAGGCCTGTAGGCCCCACCCGCTGGGCATCCACTAAGCCTAACCTTGCTTGTCTCACACCAGCTGTGGGCCAGCCTCCCCCTGAGTGTCTCTGTCTCCCATTGGGTGGTCTTCTGGATGATAAAGCCACACAGGGCTGAGGCTGGCATCTTTGACGTGCTGCTACCTCCTGGCAAATAATTGCACAAAATTAGCAGCCCATGAAAACGTTCCTGGCCAGCCCACCCTTTGTCACAGGCAGTTGACAATTAAGAAAATCAGACCCACATTCCTCCTTGCCCTGCTCTCGAGGGGCTGGGCTGGTGAGTGCCTAATTGCAGGCCATTACCTTTCCCCAGGCTCTGGAGACGGTCCCAGAGCTGCCCTCCTTCCTCTGAGATCATGGTGAAAGATGGGGGCCCGGACAGCCCAGGGTCTCCAGCCTGGGGTTCTACTGGCCTGCACAACAACACACTGCTATGTTGCGGCCGTCCTCCACTGACCTCCCTGCTCTCTGCACTGCGTCTCCAGGAGGATCCTGCTGAACTATGCGGTGTACAACCCAGCCATCGGCTACTCCCAGGGCATGTCGGACCTGGTGGCACCCATCCTGGCCGAGGTCCTGGACGAGTCAGACACCTTCTGGTGCTTTGTGGGTTTGATGCAGAACACGATCTTTGTCAGCTCTCCTCGGGATGAGGACATGGAGAAACAGCTGGTGAGGCTCTCAGTTGTGTATGGCTTGGGGGCTGTGGGTCAGCAAGCAACAGAAAGGCCAGGGTCAGCCTTGCCAGTGGACTGTGGGGGGCTTGGCCCTGGGCCTCTGGGGTAGGGCCAGCTCCCCCAGGAGGGACGCATGCTGTTTCCAGGTCCCAGGACACATGTTGCCATCCCCACCTCACACTCCTGCAGGTCCAGAGTCTAGACTGTGCAGGGCCTTCCCCTTGTGGCTTCCCACCTCCCTGCATGTGGCATCCCAACCCAGGCTCCCTGGGAGACAAAGAAGGGGGGGGGGTCCCTATCACACCTGACCCTGTGCTGTGTAAAATGGTTCCTCAGGTGCATCTGGGCCCCTTGCAGGGGTCCAACATAGCCAGGGTTCTGGGGGTGGGGATGGGAGGGGCTCCTGAAACCACCTCGAGGCCCGCTGGGTAGTTGTCACAACCGTACCTCCAGGGCAGCAGGCTTGCTGTGCGCAGCCGGCACCCCTCCCTTCATGGCCTCCCCTAATCTACACAGACCAGGCAGCACTGAGACTTGGGAGCGAGGAGGCAGAGCTGGGTAAGGCAGGGCCAGGAGTGCGTACTCTTTCCTTACGTAGCATCTGTGCACTCCAAGCACCTGCCGGGTGCTGCTGGCACTGGGAGATGGTCTCAGGTCCCCAGTCTGCAAGAGATTTTTGGTCTGGAAGCTGACAGTGTGAGGAGAGGATGCTGGGTGCCAGGGAGTGATACAGAAAGAGCTCTGGTGATAGAGGTGGGAACCAAGACAGGCGTCCCAGTGTCTCCTTGGACTAGGCCGACCCAATGGCACGTGGGGTCTGGCCCTGGACACTGTCAGGCC
The DNA here is from genome assembly GCF_964374135.1 of Grampus griseus. NCBI lineage: Eukaryota > Metazoa > Chordata > Mammalia > Artiodactyla > Delphinidae > Grampus > Grampus griseus. The sequence continues at coordinate 10,490,224 of NC_139014.1, read as the reverse complement.
TGCCGAGACTTGGCTGAGAGAGCTCTCTGGGCAATGGCACTGGGTGCCCTGGTCAGGTTGGTGGCCCACATGCAATGAGGGTCGAGCTGAATGGAGGGCCTCAAATGCCAGGCCAAGGAGCATGTCCCGTCAACTTGCCATTAGGAAGCCGTTGAAGACTATGGATGGTAGAGCAGAACACAGCAGGGGATTGGACGAGGGGGAGCCAGGAGCAGGCAGGTGGGGATTGGAAGGTGCCGGGCACCAGAGCGGGGGTGGGGGGCACCCGTGAGGGAGGGAGGGGATCAGCTGCGTGCCTGGACTTGACCCTGCTGTGGGCCACTGGGTGGAAAGACTGGCCAGTCGGGAAGGGTCCTCAGAATCAGTTCCCGTGCCATCCCAGCGGCTGTCTCAAGTAGGAACAATGGGTCGCTTATGTGGGAAGGGGCCTGTGAGTCACCAAGCCCCCACCCCAGGATCTGGCTGGGATCTCAGCCGAGCCTGCCCACTCTGTGCTCTCTGCATCGGCCCTGTGATGTCAGGTTTCCACAGTACCTGCGGAGGCAATTACGGGCTCTGATGCGATTCGCCCCTGATGGGCTCCGAAGCACATGGCCCCGTGACTTGTTAGCTGCCGGAGATTGATTTTACAACGGTGCTGGTGAAGTCAGCAGCCAGAGCAGGACGTTGCCAGAAACAGCCTCCATCTCGTCCCAAGTCACTGGGTGGTGACCTTAAGTGCAGGAATTGAGCCTCTCGGGGTTCAGAAACGCCCCCTCTCTGTCCTAAATCAGCTCTGGAAGATGATGGATCTTGGTGATCAGAGCGGAAGGTGGTTGAGTGGGTGTGGGGGAGGGGGCGTTGTCAATGGATGATCTGCTCGACATCCCAGAAGGGAGGGGGCGTCAGAAACAGCCCCATATGGCGCCTGAGGCCTGGGGGTCTTCCTGCCACTAGCCTCCTGGTCCACATCAGGGTGCTGTGCTCTGCCTTGCCCTGGGCCACGCCACAGCCTCCAAAACAGTCTGAAATCTGGGCTAAACTGACAAAGACAGGTGTGAGTCAGACTTCCAGCGACAGAACAAAACAAGTGGGTGCAGTGACATGTAGCAGGTAGAGACCTCACGCATGGCACACAGGCTTTGGCGGGCGGGAGGGGTGGACCGAGGAAGGGCCTCGGTGGGAGTGGGCTTCCTGGGCCAGGCAGGCAGGCGTGCTCGGGGCTGGGGGGCTAACTCATCTCGGCCTCGCCCCCAGCTGTACCTGCGGGAGCTGCTGCGGCTGACGCACCTGCGCTTCTACCAGCACCTGGTCTCACTGGGCGAGGACGGCCTGCAGATGCTCTTCTGCCACCGCTGGCTGCTGCTGTGCTTCAAGCGGGAGTTTCCCGAGGCTGAGGCTCTGCGGATCTGGGAGGCCTGCTGGGCCCACTACCAGGTGAGTCAGGCGCGGTGCCCAGGGCTAGGGGCTGGGACAGCCGTCCTGCACCCAGTCTAAAAGGAGGGTGGGGTGCCCACGTAACCGTGCACCTCCTCTGGGGTCCCCCTCCACCATCCCTGACCCCCCGCAAGCCACAGTCCGCCCCTCACATGGCGACTGCCTTCCAGTCCCACGTGGCCAGCCTCAGACCTGCAATTCGCCTCCCAAGTAACTGAAATCGATGCAAATTGCCCACTGACTGCACTCATTACCACGTTCTGGGGCTGAGCACGCTCCTGTCACAACCAATCAGCATGAAAGACATTGCGGGGCAGAGCAGGACGCCAGTGCCCACAAGCTGGAGCCAGTGCCCGCCCGCCTGCCCCCTCGGGACGGCTCAGGGAAAGGGCCTGAGACCTTGCTTCCCCATCAGCCCCTCTGAGAGCCCGGGCCTGGCCCACTGTCCCCACCCAGGGATGTGATTTCCACTTGCCATCCACTGTTATCATTGTCTCCTCAACAAATTCCCCTGAGAGCGTCGAACTGGCCCTGTCACACAGCTTTAATGCCCAAATTAGCAACAAGCTGGCGACGTGAAAGGATAGGCAAGTCTCTCTGAATCCATCAGCCTTAAAAAAAAATAGTATTGACGCATCCGGGAGGTGGCCAGGACACTTTCTGCAAGAGCGGGCTCCATCCTCCCTGTGGCAGCCGGAGCAGCTTGGATGAGACAAACCTCGCTGTTACGTGGGCACGCCCACCAGCCCTCGGAAATGTGCATCAGCGTTTCCCCTCCTTACTAATGTCAAAGAAGGGTTATGTCTGATAGAAGTGAGTGTGAACAAATGTGGTGCTGGTGCCACAGGCTGTCTTTGTGTTCATCCATCCTCACCCGCCTCCTGCTCCTGCCCGCAGCCGGGCCCAGGTCTGGGCCGCGATTCCTGCGTGGGTTAGCGTGCTCGACGTGTACTGCAGGCTGGAATCAAGGAAGCATTGGCAAGGATGGTCCAAAACACTGGATCACATTTAAAAAAAAAAAAATTGTGTCCACTTTGCAAAGCCTCATTGCATGTTTTTCCAGCAGCAAGTTTGCCACCCTCGTGACATCACATTTAGGCTAATGTTACAAGTGAACTCAGAGCATTACCCAACAAATGGGGCCATTTCTCAGGCTAAATTTAGCCACATTTGGCCCCACCACTTGATCAAATTAGTGGCAGGAGATTGGAAGCGGGGGGTAGGATGATTGTAGTGGGCGTAGGCTAATTCATTAGAGTGAGCTCGTGGAGAGGGGGGTGGTCACTACCAGCTGCTTTAACTTTTAAAGTGTCCCCAGAGTGAGAAAGGCTCTATTTCATTCATTTATGATACTTCTAGTTTGCCCTCAGGGGCTGCACTGCCCTGGGCCTTGTCCAGTGAACTGGGATTAGTCCTGTACTGCCATCCAGCCCCATTTAGATTGTGCCCCACCTTTTCTGCCCCAGAGTCCTCTCTGAGAGGAGGTAGACATGCACCTTCCTCCGTCCTCCCCCCTCCCCCCAGCCCTCCGCCAACCCTGGCCACAGTTCGAATAGCTGCAGGAGGATCGTTCTGAGCCACATCAAGGCCATTCTGGAGTAATTCAGAGGAAGGGGCTGGGCAACCCAGAATGGTCTCTTCAGAGTGGGTGGGGTGTGGGATGTTTGCTGCCCATAACTTCTGCCCGCATCCAGGGCTCCTCCTGGCCCTGTTTGCAAAGGAACAAAGTTCTGTCTGGCTGGGTGGCCGACGTCAGGAGACTAAACACAGGCTTCCTGGTGGTCCTTGTCCTTCCTCTGCCCCCGAGAGCAAGTGTGACTCAAAGGCGGTGTGCCCTCAAAGTGTCCGGGCCGGAGAGCACACAGGATGTACCCCAGCCAGCACCAAGTGCCGGCTTCCTGCTGTGGGCCAGGCCTTCTTTGCTGGGCAGCCATATGAGGCAGCCTCCAAGGAAGACAGCGGAGTCCTCAATGGGCTCTGTAAAGCTGGTTAAAGATGGTGGGCTCGTTGGGGAGCTCCATGGGGACCGTCGTGATCTGCCGTGCTCTGCTCCGAGGCTCTTCTCCCCACTTTCTTATCAACAAACCTAAGAGTCGTCTCTGGGGCACGAGTTGGGACGTTTGGCCTGGAGGCAGGAGGACAGCGACCAGTGGGTGGGTGCCAGAAAGTTCTTTCTCAGTGGCGTGTTCTGTGACCCACTGGAGCATGTTCTGACGCACTGTCTCTCAAGAGAATGGGCACGGGCCAGCCTTCAGAGGAGCATGTTCTTTGCCCTGTGCTGGAAAGCCTCCCAGAGGGCTCCCCGGAGGGTAACAGCAGCCCGTGGGTGGCCAGCCCCTTTGTATGTCACAGCAGCCTTTGGATAGAGGTGCTCACACTGGCCCATTTGCAGGTGGGGAAACTGAGGATGAAGGAGGCTTCTGGGCTTGCCCAGGGCCACATGAACCCAGACGACCTCACCCCGAGCCCTTACCCCGCACCTCTGCACTTGGCCTCTACCTGCAGGCAGGCCCTGGGGCTGGGTCAGGGGCCTTATCTGAACCCAATCTCTATCCCCCCAGACGGATTACTTCCACCTTTTCATCTGTGTGGCCATCGTGGCCATCTACGGGGATGACGTCATTGAGCAGCAGCTGGCCACCGACCAGATGCTTCTGCACTTCGGAAACCTGGCCATGCACATGAATGGGGAGCTTGTTCTCAGGAAGGTGAGTGTGGCCCCTGCATGCAGGCCCGCCCTCCCATATACAGAGCCCCACCCCTTCACTTCCAGAGCTCCGCCCACACACTCCAGCCACCCTGGGAGCTCCTGACCAAGGCCCAGTGGTCAGCATGTCTGGCAGCTGCTCAGGGTGCCCATCAGGCCCTGGCAAAGAGGCCTCTCTCCTCATGGACTGAACAGATTACCTGGTTTGATGGACAGGTCCTCCACCTGCGGTACCTCAGTCCTAGCCCAGAGCCAGGAAAACTGAGCAGGAGGCTTAGGGAGGGGAGGTGGACACTTTTCATCCGAAGTTAGTGGAACAAAGGGCGCCTTTGCCACCTCCCCACTTCCCAGGCTCCTGCTGGAGTCTGCTTCTTAAAGCTCTCTGGTGTCTCCCGGGGGCAGTGAGGAGGGCCTGGGGTCAGGGTGGGGTGGGTAGGAAGAGGGTGGTGGAAACAGACCCTGCAGGGCGGAGAGGTGGAGCCGTGGGGCCAGGCCGAGCCAGGGAGGGACAGGGTGGGCCCTGTGCCGCTTTTGCCTGCCCTGTTCACCCTCCATATGAAGGCCATCGGGGGAGCCTTCTTTGTGTCAAGCCACATGGGAGCACTGCTCCGGGTACCATGTGAGTCCCGTCCCTCAGCTGGATCACGGTGTTGAAAGGGACGGGGCAGGCAGAGCCCTCGCCCTGACCTGGCACAGGGTGAGCCCTTGGGCGCTGGCTATTGCTGCCCCTGCTCTCGGGCCACTGGCTGTCCCCCAACGCCCTCATCACTGCCTGTCCTCTCTGTTTGCAGGCAAGGAGTTTGCTCTATCAGTTTCGCCTCCTGCCGCGGATCCCCTGCAGCCTGCATGACCTGTGCAAGCTGTGTGGGACTGGCATGTGGGACAGTGGTTACATGCCCGCCGTGGAGTGCACAGGCCAGCACCCGGGGTCTGAGAGCTGCCCATATGGGGGCACTGTGGAGACGCCTTCGCCCAAGCCCCCCAGAGAAGGCAGGAAGGGCCCAAAGACGCCCCGGGAAGGCTTCGGTTTCCGCAGATAGGTTGGGCTCCCTGTGCTAGACGAGGGGTGAGGGAACCTCAGCCAGGTCCCAAGCATGGGGGAGGGGGTGGGGCTGGGCTTGGAGGGGATGGGATGGTAGAAACAGAAGGAAAATGCCCTTGGGCGGCATGAAGGGAAACTTTTCATATTAAGGACAAAAGCGGAGTCCAGAAGTGACAGAAGTGGAACCCGCCAGCTGCCCAGAGAAAAGTCACCTCCCAAAAAAGCGGGACCAAAATGCACAGCCATCCCACCTGGACACGCAGGCTGGCTGGGTTCTTGTGTTGCCTGCCTTTGATGGCTCTCCACACGTCCCAGGAATTCCTCCAGCTTCATCAGCCACCGAAGGGTATTGCCAGGCACTGGGAAAGGCAGAGACAGAAGGAGAGGTCTTGTGCACCCACCAGTGCCGGGGAGTGCAGAACAAGGGGGTCCTGTCCAGGCCCAGAGACATCTTTGCAAGCCGGACACACCCGCCTCATCAGGCTTCATTCTCTGAAAGAACCAAACATACTCCACAGCTTCTCCAGCCACAGCTGCAAAGCTGATGTGAAGACATCTGCCCCCCATCCCCCCGCCAAAAAAAGCCCCACTGATTTCAGGGTAAAGAGGTGTAAGAGCAGCGGACTGGGGGCTTTCACACTGTCCATTTCAACATCCTGTCCTCTTGGTATGTGAAGGAATCTGCTGCCTGAGCACAGGCTGTTGAAATGTTGGATTCCTCTCCCTTTGTTGGGGAATGTCTGCATTTGGCATTGTTTAAGGCCAACCTCACCAAATACTGCAACCAACTGGGGTCTGGATGGGTTGAGGTGTGTGTGTGTGCATGCAAAATCATCTGAAGGGAATCTGCAATGTTTGAGGGAAGGGGTACTATATTAACTGACCAACCAAGACAAAGGCACCTGAAAGTGCTAGAAAGACTCCCACTTCCCTGCAGGGCCTGCATTCTGCCATGAATGCCAGTCTTCTGTAAGTCAGCTTCTCAGGTGGTTGGACGCAAGAGTGGCCACAGTACGGTAGCCATCACTCAGGGCACCTCTGCTTTCTGTGTGGGAACCAGGTCTTCCCAGCAAGCTCTCCCTGCTCCCAAAGATTCTCATCAGTTGCTCCTTCTGGGATTTAGAGAAGGACAGATAAGGGCATGGGAGGGCTCCCAGCCAGTGTAAAGTGGTGGAGCCATTTGCACAGGAAGCCACCTCTTGAACTGGCAGGAGCAAGGAGGCTGGAATCGTTCCTTGAATCCTCCTGCACATTCTTCTGGGGAGAATGATTCCTGACGTGCTGAGAGTCATCGCGGAGACGCAGCCCGACTAAGGCTTCTTCCTGCCCCTCAGCTTTTCCCACTGGGACCTGACGCTGCTGGATGGCGCCACTTTAAAAAGATGTTTATCAACAGGAAAGAGGAGTTATCAGCCTCCTCCCTTCTCAGCTTCTCTCTGCTCCATGAGCCCAAGTCCTCCAGCAGGCAGGAGACTGACACTGGTACTTCCAAGTTCCTGGCCCCTCTATCCAAGAGTCTTTCGGAGAGACCATCCTGGAGCCCCATCAGTGCCCAGATCTTAGGGTACTGACCATTACAGTCCAGCAGCAGGATCCAGGCTGGATGGGGGTAGACTTGTGCTCTGCTTCTGGGGAAAGAAGATTGCCTTTCCATCCGGAGGATGGCTCCTGATCCATTATGGAAATGGCTTGAGTTACCCAGGCACTATGTTGACCCTCCTCTAGAGACCACATCCCCATGAACAGGCGTAACAGTTATCCATTGCCGCAGTAATGCTACATAACAAATAGCCCCCAAACATGGTGGCCTCAACTAGCACACACTTTTACCTAGCACATGAGTCTGTGGGGCAGCAGCTCAAGCTGGGCATTTCTGGTCTGGGTTGGGCTTGCTCCCATGCCTGGAGCTGTTAAGTCCCAGGGGTGTGCTCACACATGTCGAGGTGTGTAGAGGTCAGACTTGGCTCTGCTCTGTGCTTCTTGCATCCTTCCCGCAAGCCAGTCCTGGCCAAGGCGAAGGTGCAGAATCAGAAGTGTACGGGCACCTTCCCAAGCCTTGACAGATGCCCCCCGTGCTGCCACCTCAGTGGCCAAAGCAAGTCACATGGCCAGACTCAGCATCTAGGGATGGGGAAATGGACCCTCCCCTGCAGTAAGAGAAGTGACATGGCGAGGGACTGGGATTCAGGGAGGGGTGAGGAACTGGGCGGCTGGTACGGGGCTGGAAGAGTCTACCAGCACCACAACAAAGTCCTGGTCCAGATAACACTGTTTTGGAGCTCACCTTCTACCAGGGGCGTGACTTCCCCTGAAGGGGCAGGAGATGCCTAAGCGGAGAAAGGGTGCTCCCCCCTCATCCTCCGTAGCAGAAGAACGTCCGTGCATTTTACAATACCTTGTGCCTTTGGGTTGCTGTGTGCGGGGTGGAGGGAGAGGGGTCCCAGGCTCCCTCACTTTGGAGGGTCCTGGGTGGAAAGTGCTCATTCTGAAGCTCCCAGCTCCCACAGCCCCTCACCCCCACGGCTCCCCAGGACCCTCCCACCTCTCACCCTATGGGCTGGGTGAGGTCCCAGTGAGATCTGGGCCTCCTGGAGCAGCCAGGACCTCGAAAGCTGAAGACCTGGGTTTGTGGGCTCTGCGAGGTCCCGCTGCTCCGGAGGGATGGAGAAGGCCCGCCCCTGCACGGCTCCCTTAATCTGGATGCAATTAGAGGAAACCAGCCAAAAACCCTGCGGCAGCTGTTGCCTCAGGATTATTCCCAGCCAGCAAAAGGCATTAGGGTGATAATTCAGTCATTAGACTTTTAGCCTTCCCACCGCCAGAACGTGCAAATACAGGATAATCAGCCCAGCACGGCCATCCTCGGCGATACTGCTTATTTAACCCATTTTTTCTAAATGACACTTAATGTTATTGGCGGGGGTGCGTGTGCATGCATACTTAAAAGTTTCCCCACCGCTAATGTCTGTGCTGACGTTACATGATGTCGTCGGGGCCTCTGGGAAGAGCGGGCACCTTTGATGCGCATGTGCTGGCACAGTGAGGGCAGTGGGGCAGGGACTTACCAGCCCAGTGGGGCTTCACCCTCTCAGGGAAGGTGGATGATGGCAGGATGAAGCTGGGTGTGGGGAAGGTGGGCATATAGTGGGGTCAGTGTCTGGTTAAGTGCAGAGGGGAACAGTGTGCTATTCCAGAAGGTTCTGACTTAAGTCCCAGCAGGGGGGACTTGGAACTCACAAGTCAAGGGAATTGGAGTTCTTGAGCCAATTAGAGGGGTGGGGATAGGCAGGCTGGGAGGGGTCCCCAGCCCATCTCTGCAGAGGAGGAGGGTCTGCAGTCCAGAGGACAGTTCCATTGGCGGCCTTGGTCTGAATGCCATCAGCAGGCAGCGCTGTGTTGTCCTGATCAGCTGAGTGTCAGGCAGGACAGAGAGTTTTGAATCCAGGACCTTTGAGTTTTCTGTAAAATCCTGCTGGGGGCAGACAGCTGGACAGGATGAAGATGCTGGTCCTGAAATGAGGGCAGTGGCTGGCAAAGGTCACCCAGCTCTGACCTTTGATGGGTAGGAAATGGGGCAAAATCTGTGGACCACAGTGGGGGACCTCTGTGGCTCTCCCCTCAGTTTTTTGTGAGGTCCCTCTGAGCTCTCTTGTCTGCTTCTTGTTCGGTAGAAATAGCTGAGAGGAGGGCAGCCCCCAGGGTGGTGGAAATCTGCTCATGGCTGTGCCCTGCACCTGCGGAAGCCTCCATCCTCTGTTTGGCCTCCCCTCCGCCATGCGGGGAGGCTGGAGGGTGGCAGGAGCGCCTGGGTTCACCCGGCCGAGAAAAGGAAGCCTCTTCCAATTTGTTTGCCCAGCAGAGGCCCCCAGAGGCCGCCCCGCCTCAGAGGAAGGAGGAGGAGTTTCCCTGGGAAACCCCACACACGAGCGGAGGTGCAGCCTGCAAGCTGTGCCGCAAACCCATAGCAAAGGGAAGGAGCCTGCGGGTCTGGCCTGAGGCCAGGCGCTTCCTCTGGAGACCCTGGGGAACCAGATGGCCCAGGATCTGATTAGCCCTGGGTTTCTAAGCCAGGCTGCAAGGCCGTCCCGAAGTGAAAGCATTCTTTCCCCACCCGTCCTTGGCTCAGAGGGAACTGCCCCCAAAGTTGTGAAGCCTAAGAACAGGGCTCCCCTACAGAGGTTGCGCAGTGCTGCGTGGAAGGAAGACGCTTACCTAGGGCTCAGGAACCTGGTTCTTGTCCTGCCTCTGACCCTTCCCAGGTGCGTGACCTTCCTGCACTCTGAGCCTCGGTTCCCTCATCTGTAGAATGAACGGTGCTGCCCTCCCAGCCCGCCTCACAGGACTGCCGTGGGGACTCTCCAGGTGAAGCTGTCATGAAGATGCTTTACCAGCCCCGGGGGCTTCACCTGCCACTCAGGGAAGAGACCACTGACCTTGGCCTTGCAGCCTTGGCGGAAAGGCGGCATGCTCCCAACCCGAGAGCTCGCCCTGCTTTGAGAGTCAGCAAACCCGCTCCCTTCTACACGTCCACTTTGCTGCATGTCCCCGACTAAGGGGGACCTCTCTGTGCCTCTTCTGTGAAATTCACCCCATGCCACCCCACTCCTGCCATGAGGATAACCGACCATAAGCCATGACCTTGGTGACCCCGAGAGGTGTGTCTGTGTGCCATGTGCCCAGCTCTGCATCAGGGATGAGGTCCAGGCCTCGGACCCCCACGGCTGTGAAACCCACTCAAGCAGGGGGCTGTGGCCTCCTGGGTCAGGCTGTAGAGACTGGAGAGGGGTGTCCCTGGGCCTCTTGGGGGCAGGGCGGGCATGCAAACAGCCTGCAGGCATCTGGCCGTTAAACACATTGTGCTGAATTTCTAGGTAGGAAAGTACATTTCAAGTTCAGAGATCAAGTCACTTGGTCATCTTCTCTCCAGCACCTTGTGTTAGTCAGAGGGCAGGGTTTCTGTTGTTTAAGGGAAAGTTTAATGAAATTACCAAGAGATTACTGATGTCCGTGGCTAGCATTCGTTCTGTGTATTTCATTTTGTTTTCTTTTTTAAATACAATCGCCCACTGGTCAGGCCATGCCCCAGGCTCGGGACTGGCCACCCAGACCCCAGGGGCCACGGCCCCCACTGTGCTTCTGGCTCTCATGGATTCCACTGCAAAGTAAATAAAATCATATTGACAACAAACATACGCTCTACGGCGCCTCTAAGGAAAAGGTCCGGCGAGATTTGTTAGGTCAGAATGTGGCAGGTTCCAGTGCTGGGTAAAGTGGGCTCCCATAGAAGAGCAAGGAGGGCCGGAGGGCTGGCCAGCGGCACAGCAGGCCCTGCTCTGGGGAGCCTGGCTGCAGGCCCAGGGGTCCATCAGGCATCTGAAGGGGACGGGGCGCTCGGCCTGCAGCAGGGAGGAGCTGCTCGCCACCAAGGTGGAGAGGTAGTAGGAAAGTGCCTGTGAACCCCAGTGACCAGGGGCCTCAAGACTGGCCCCAGCACCTGGAAACACAGTGTTTTATTGAGACTTGGCTGCCAGGGCTCTGATTTCAGGAAAAGCCGAAGACTTGCATTTGTGAACTTTCTACGGAGGCAAAGAAAATGAATTTGACCTTGTTAAGGGTGGGAGTTAAAGGAAGAATTCAGGCATCAGCTTCTCTCATCTCCATCCCCTGGAGCCCTACCATAGGGAACACGCCCCAGGGATTACAGGGAGGTGGGCAAGGGGGCTGGGGCCTGTCCTGGTTCTCCTGGACCGTGCTGGTGGGTGGAGGGCTCCCAGCCCTAACACGTGCCTGTGGGATTGCGAGCTGGTTTTCTGTGGTTTTGTGTGTACCTTTTCGTCCCTTTGCGTGAGAGGGGAGGAGGGTGCATATGCCGCCCTCCTGAATGTCTGCACCCCTGGGGGTCTCGTGTCTGCAGGGTCTGTCTCATCCTCCACCCACCTGGCCTTGGCTGAGACGACAGAGAGCTTTGTCACCCGTTCTCTGCAGGCCAGGAGTGCCCCTGCCTGAGGCTGGCTGGCCACGTGGCCAGGAGGGGCAGCAGCCCCGCTGATGCATCAGCTGCCGTGCCTGGCTGGTGGATCCACTTAGACGTTCTCTGTCCTTTTGTGAGTGGGAGGCGCTGCTTCCCCCTCATGCCTGGCCTTAACCTGGGATCTGAAGTCGCCCCTGATGGCCGAGTGCAGACAGAGAGGGAGCCTGGAGTTCAGGGGCACCAGCCCTACCATCACCACCCTCCAGGGCACGGCTGTGGGTCAGTTCGTCCTCAGAAAGGGGCAGTCCCACCCCACAGAGCAGCCCTGCAATGGGTCAAGGCCATTGTGGCCCTCACCTTGGGCCATGCCCCTGCCCGAGAGGGCCTTTCAAACCTGTTGGGCAGCTGGTTTCCTGGGTCTGGCCCAGCCAGGATACTCCATCAGGTGTTTGTCTTTGCTCTGCTCTAGTTCTCCCAGAAATAACAGCCGTGTAGTCACGGGCACAGGGATGTGCTGCCCTAGAGCCAGACTCTCCAGGGTGGCCCCTGGAAAGACCTGGCCTCTGTTGTCCTGTGGTCCTGAGGGCTGGGCCTGGGAGCAGCTTGTCTGTTGTGGCGCGGACGGGCCATCTGCACGGTTCGCTTTACACCCCTGCTAGCAGCAGAGACACCCCCGCCCCGCCCCTGGGGCCCATTCACTTCAGAGAGTGAGCGTCCTGTGCACCACCCTAGTCCTATCATTCCTTCATGCATCCGTTCAGCCAGCCCCACCAGGGAGACGGGTACCATTGTCCCATGGACCTGCTCCAGGGACCCGAGGCTGAGCACACCAGGTCACTGGGGTTTCTGGGGCGGGCAGCACGTACTCTACAAATGCTCCATGAGCAAAACTGCCTTGCCGGCCCTGGGAGAAGCCACTCAGTGTCTGCACTTTTGGGGCCCCCGGGGCAAACCTTGAACTCCTCGGGTCTGAGTGGCCTTTGGCTGCAGAGACTCAGGTGAGCCAGAAATGTCAGAGATGATTTTCTTTCAGTCAAGTTGAATCCCATTATGAGCCCTGCCAACCCAGTTAAGTCTCAGTTGTTATTGGTGTCTCTCCTTCCCCCCGACACCCACATGAAGACATGCAATGAACAGGGGTGGGAGGGATCCCACGCAAAACGTGCAGGGGGCTCTCTGCTCCTGGCCCATGGTTGCCACTGAGACACCCTCTGTCCAAACCCAAGGAGCCCACGAGGTCTGGCTCTTTCCTTTGACTGGGGCCCTGGTGCCCAGGTACAGCTGCATCTCTACCCCCATCCTATCCCTCGGCAGGGAAGCCACCGCCACTATACACACACACTCACGTACACACAGGGCGGGGAGGCCTCAGCCAGGCCCTTTCCCTCCCCGGTTCCATCGTCCACCTCTCTTCAAGGACCACCAGCTTTTAGAACAGAACCCACAGGAGGCTGGCCACAGGCTCCTTCCCACCACTCGGCAGAAACCTGGAGGGGAAGGAGCACAAGGGCTTGACAAGCCTGGGAGATGCTCGGAAGAAAAACTACAGTGAGAACAGGGCCCCAATCATCTCTGCGCGTTATTGGGCCACATGAAGGATCTCACTGTTAAAGGGGTTGTGTCTTCACACACCCTCACCTCCTCATGGCCATTGGGGAGGGTCCCACCCAGCCACTGCCATGCTCTCTGCAGACTGCAGGACACCTGCCAGTGGCCTCATGGGCCACATTCAGTTGCTGGCCCTGGGACACCCCTAAAGTCATCCCTCCTCCTCAGTGGACCCCCTCCCTTACCTGTGAGGCCCTCCTCTCTCTGCATCTCAAGAGAATAACCAGACCTCTGGGCTCCTGGGGCATGTACTGTGTAATTTAGATAAAAGTGGTTTGAAAATATGCTATTCATTCTCTGAATGTGATAATACGTCTGCCTTGATAGGTCAGATGCCACAAGCTCTTTCATCGGCGCTTTGACATTGAACAAACGAAAGCACTTTATATTTTGAGTTGTTAGAAAGAATGGCTTAATGGTTTTCTAAATGGTTGTTTGGATGCTGAAATGAAGTTGGTGCAACAGGGGGATAGTGCCACAGGCTGGGTATAGCAGCCCCTCAGGAGGGAGAAACAGGTTCAAAACCCCCTCAGCCAGTAAGAGACATGTGCAGTTCAACAAAGTGGGAAACCTTCATCGGGGACCAAGCACAAAGTTCACGGGGTTCATTGATTACTGGCCATGAATAAGCACAAATAGAAAAAGACATGGAGGGTCCTAGTGGCCACAAGTTAACGGTTAGTGAGCCCAATTGTCCGGCAATTTTAAAACCTAACAGTAGAATATGGCAATGGGCAAGGCCCAGGAAGCCCTCTGGGATAGGAGGTCAGAGCTTTAGATCAGTTCACTGGAGAACTATGGCCAGTGCCTGTCTGGACACCAGCTACAGGGGGATGGATAGAAGATTCTGAGAGGCACAACAAATGACTAAAAAGACCTCAAAGGGTAGAGGACGGGGCCCTGTCCAGAATAAAGACTGAAGGATAGTAAATGTTATCAAGAGTTTATGACTTAATGACGAGAGTGCCAACTAGCTGCTCTCCACTTTTCTGGTGGGGAGAGCTGGGCAGAGGCAATTGTGGTCACAGGAGGCGCTGCCAAAGGGCTGGGCTTCAGGAGAGCCACTCTTGAGTCACCGACCTCTTGGTGTCCCATCCCCTCTGCCCTCCAGGACTCTTGGTGTGGACTCGTCCCTTGTGGGAGAAGCCCATCGCTTGCAGGGCTCCTTACTCTGTCCAAGGTGCATGAGCACAGGGAGTGTAAGGGAGTGGGGAGTTCTGGCCGTTCATGTGAGCTCAATTGGGAGCCCACGTTCCGATGTGGGGTCTCAGTGTCCTTCTGTAAAAGGAAATCCAAGTGTACTTAAAGCAACCATCTGAGACAAAAAACCAATGAGGAGTACACACAGTGGGGGGAGGGGGATGACAGTCCTCCCAGGGCACTGTCTGGTATCCAGGCCCTGTCCTCTGTTCTGCCCACCTCCTGCCCCTATTGGAAAACTTTAGAAACTTTAGAAAAAAGGTGCTGGAGACCCTCAGACCTCTGGACAGGTGCCCTCTGGGGGAATCCCACCCACCTACCCAAATGGCAGCATCTGTTCTATTTCCAGGCACATTCTGCCTTTCTCCAAAGCCCAGGCATCCTTTGGGTTTTCTGATAAATCCCCAGGTTCTGTCAAATGATTCATTTAGATGGGAGTTCCCCACCCCCATTCTTGGTCTTAGTGCTCCACTGGGCCACATGACTGCCTGAGCCAGGCTGATAAATAGCAAAATTTTAGGGATCAGAGTCACCAGCCTGAAGCAGAGTGGCAAGGAGCAGGTGGGAGGTGTCCGGTGCACAGGGACGCAGGGGTGAGGGCATTTCCAGGAGAGGTGAACTGCTGGCTTCGAAGGGGAATGAGACAAAGAGCTCAGCTCTTCCCCACGTTGCCTGGAATGCATGCCTCAGAGCTATTGGTGCGGGGGGGGGTGGGGGGGTCTTTCAGGTGGGTGAGACCCAGGCACTGCACTCGGGCCAGTGCAGGTAGGAAGAGGCACTGCTCCCACAGGTGTTTCTTCAAGAGCTGGCAGGTGGGACAGCGCAGCAAGGCTGGGAGTTGGCCCCCCACCCCCGACTTCCAGCTTGCAGTCTCTCCCACCCCCTCCCTGCCTGCTGCACCCCTCTCCCATGCAGTGACCAAAGGATTCTGCAGAGTTGAATCTTACCAGAAAGGCCACTGTCCTTCCCCTCAATCTGCTGGGCCAGAGTGCAGTCGCCAGGCCAGCCCCAAAGAGGTTTCTGGGTCCCCCAAATGGGGGGAGGCCCCCAGAATCTGAAATGTAACTATTGGTTCACCAAACTGGCCTGGCCTCCTGGGTCTCTGCACAGACCTCCACTCCCATCATGAGCCTGAAACTGACCCAGAATGCCAAGGTCTGCTTGTAGAGTGAGCTGCTGGGCCCCCAGAAACTGGCTTCGATTAGAGGGGACACACCACCAGAGGGTGTCCCAGTGATGGGTACAGACTCCTGTGGCTCCTGCCCAGGCTGAGGATGGGTACCTAAGAGACTGCCAAAGCCTGGGCAGGACTGGGCTCCCCATAGGGGTTTTCCTTTCCAGAAAACAGGTTCCAAAGTTTGGGTGGAAGCCTGCTTGGTATGCCCTGCCCCTAGGGCCTGGGACACCAGGTAGCTTTGCACAAGGCTGGAGGCAGGCTGCACGGGCTTCCCACTCCTGTTCTCAGCTGTCCTGCTGAATCCCAGACACAGGCCTGGCTGTGGGATTCACACACACTGTGTGGGATGCCACACAGTGGCATCTCTGCAAAGCCTGAGATTCTCACCAGGAACTGGTCTCCCAGGAGGGAGGGAGGTGGGCAGGTGCTCCCCTGCCCGCCCACAAGAGGCCTGGGGAACTAGGGTCCCAGTGCCTGGAGCCCCCACTGGGGCCTGTTCAGAAGGTGGCACGTGTGGGCACAGTGGGGCACCGCTTCCTCAAAAATAATCCTTGGTGCTAATTCCCATTTCCCCAGGAAGAGGGCCAGTGTCTCTCAGATCCATCCCATTTTCTGCAGAAGGGCTTTGTTGCAGCTTCTTTTTTTTTTTAAATTAATTTATTTATTTATTATTTTTATTTTTAGTTGCATTGGGTCTTCACTGCTGCATGTGGACTTTCTCTACTTGCGGTGAGCGGGGGCTACTCTTTGTTGTGGTGCACAGGGTTCTCATTGCTATGGCTTCTCTTGTTGCGGAGCACAGGCTCTAGGCACATGGGCTTCAGTAGTTGTGGCGCGTGGGCTCAGTAGTTGTGGCACACAGGCTTAGTTGCTCCATGGCATGTGGGATCTTCCCGGACCAGGGCTCGAACCCATGTTCCCTGCATTGGCAGGTGAGTTCTTAACCACTGTGCCACCAGGGAAGCCTGTTGCTGCTTTTTTTTTTTTTTTTTTTGCGGTACGCCGGCCTCTCACTGTTGTGCCCTCTCCCATTGCGGAGCACAGGCTCCGGACGCGCAGGCTCAGTGGCCATGGCTCACGGGCCCAGCCGCTCCACGGCATGTGGGATCCTCCCGTACCAGGGCACGAACCCATGTCCCCTGCATTGGCAGGCGGACTCTCGACCACTGTGCCACCAGGGAAGCCCTGCTGCTTCTTTTGATTTCACACCCATTGGGCCTTTTCTCCAAGTCCAGGCATGGGGACCCTAGTTATAGTGTGTGTGTGTGTGTGTGTGTGTGTGTGTGTGTGTGTGTGTGTGGTGGTGGTGGCTTCCCTGCAGAGGGACAGGATGGGGGTAGAGATGCAGCTGTGCCTGGGCACCAGGGCCCCAGTCAAAGGAAAGAGCCAGACCTCACGGGCTCCTTGGGTTTGGACAGAGGGTGTCTCAGTGGCAACCATGGGCCAGGAGCAGAGAGCCCCCTGCACGTTTTGCGTGGGATCCCTCCCACCCCTGCTCCTTGCATGTCCTCATGTGGGTGCCCTATGCTGGGCACACGCCTCGGGGCCACCATGTGGATGGGTTCTGGTGGGCAGCAAGGGGCACCAAGGGAGAGGGGCACGCAGGACAGGGAAGTTCCTGGGGCTTCCAGAGGGAGGGGACTTGGGGAGTGGAGGCGGTATGAGGGCAGAGGAGCAGGGTGGGAATGGGGGAGAGGTGCAGGAGGGAAGGGAGAAGGAGGGGCAGCCCCCTCCATCCCTCCCAGGCCCACTGATCAAATCGTATCAGGTGTGCTCCAGATAAATATTAATAACCTGGTGACAGAGGGAATTGGGGATAATCTAATTAAAAGGGCACCATCCAAGCTGGAAGCTTTACTAAGGAATCACTCCCAGTGAAACCCATGAGCCCCCAAGACGGCCCTAAGAGGGAGAGGAAACTTCCCCCCTCCCCACAGCCACCCACCCAGGGCAGCATGGGCAGGACATGGCCTCTGGCAGGGCAGGTGCCTGGCTCCAGTGCCCTCTGAGCCCCACCCCCACCCCTGCCCCAGCTCATCACTCCCAAGCAGCAGCCCTGGGCACCAGCCTGAGGCTAGAGGACCCGGCCCACCCCCATTCCAGCATCTTCTCCCTCAGCCCCTCAGCCTCCCCCTCTGCCTATCTGTCTGTCTCTGTGTCCAGCTGACAGTTTCTCTTGACAAAACCTGAACACCCCATGCCCCCCACCGTGCTCCAAATGCAAAGAAAAGGCAACCTCAGGCCTCAGAAGGGCTCCCTGGGTACCCGGCTTTCCCTGGGAGGCACTGGGGCCTCTCAGGAATGCAGACCTGACCCCTCCCAGCAGGGCCAGGCCCCACCGCTGAGAGCTGCCCATTCTTGCCTTGGACAAAGTCCTCATCCCAGGGCCAGAGTGGCCCCTTGCCATGACCCCAGAGTCCAGCCAGCTTGGGAATCTATCTGCCTGATGGGTCCCTTATCATGGGATTCACAGGCTTCCAGGGCCCACTTTCTCTTGAAATCAAGATTTATTGGGGCCCCTCGTGTGAGTGAATGGTGTTCTTTGGCCTTCGTCAACTTGGCTTGGTCCAGCTGGAGTGAGGGGAGCGGGGTGCGGGGCAGCTGTGGACAACAAGTAGAACGCTGAGCCCAGGCGAGGTCCTTCCTGGGCTTTGCCGTCCAGCAGCCCAGCCCCCGCCCTCCCCTGGCCCCTGGCCCTGCCCTTGACAAACAGATGGACAGCCTGTTGGGGCAGCTACTGAGCTCCTGGACTTGAACAGCAGCATCACTGGCTCTCTATTCTGTATTTGGGGTAAACAGATCTCTCCTTCCAGTCCCCACTTTCCCTCTAAGGCTGTCTGCAGGAGAAGCCCGTGGGAGGGGTGGGACACCGCTGACCATCCACCTGGCTGGGAGGAGGCCTCCTTGGGGAGGCCCGGGAAGAGAAGGGGTTAGTTCATCTAGTACTACTCCAGGCAGGGACTCGATCCGCCCAGCCATGTCCTGTCATCTGGAAAACCCCATGGTGGAGAACTTACTACCTGTCAGTAGAAGCTGCTCTTTGGCCGGGAGCCACAGGACCTCTCTGTGGACTAGGCAGGCCTGAGGGTGAGGCCAGTGAATAGCAAGGACAGGGGCATTTGGTACACGGACCCTGCAGGGCCCTTTCCAACCATTAGAGCACTCAATACTCACAGCAGCCAGATGGGGGCAGTGCTGGGTTTACCCTGTTTCCTAGAGGAGAAAACAGAGAGGTTAAGTAATTGGCCCAAGGTCACCCAGCCAGTAGATGGCAGAACGAGGACTGGTGCCCAGGTCTTTCTGATTCTCTGCTTCCTGTGCTTGGACAGTCTCTGGCCAAGGGCTTTAGGCCATCCTTCCCCAAGGGAGGGGACATCTGAGCACTGTCCAGTGGGCACATTGAGTCTCAGTTTATCTGACTCTGAACTGAGCTGCTCATGCTGTCTCTGGTTTCTCCCTCATGCCCACCCAAGGGATGAAGGGCAGGATGTGTGAGCCGGAGTTGCTGTGTGACTTGGGGCATGATGCCTCCCCTCTCTGGGCCTCTGTCTGTGGGGCAGGAGGTTGGTGTGTGATCCCCAACCAGAGGACAGAAGTCCGCACCTCCTCTAGGGGCTCACCTGGCCCCACCCCCTCCACTGGGACCCCAGCACCCAGTAGGAAGGAGCCAAGCCCATCCAGACTGAGGCTGCCAGGAGCTGCACCCAGGAGCCAGGTCCTGGGACTCCATCCCCTGCAGGCTGGTGAGAAATGCACAGGTTCTCTTACCTGCCAGGCTGGGAGACTTCAGGGTAGAGGGACACACCCAGAGTTGGATATACCCCTGGGCTTGGTCCTGAGATGGGGGAGGAGGTGGGGCCAGGGCCAAAGGGGCAGCTCTGGGATGGAAGGAGGGGCCACTAGTTTCAGATTCCCCCTTGGGGCAGGGAAGGTGGCCCCTTAAAAAAGGGAGAAGTGAGGACAGGCCCACCTGGAGCCCAGCGGGTCTCAGGGGGAAGAAATGGGGAAGGGCAGGGCTGCGGGGAGTCGATTCTGAAGTAATAGAGACCGTGCCTCTCACTGACTGCTGGGTCCAGCCCTGGCCTTGACTCAAGGGGTACAGTGGGGAGAGGGGGAGAGTAAGTGGGTTCTGTCCCAGTCTCCCCAGGTTAATGCCTCAGCTGTAAAATGGGGCCCTTAGCGCCCTCCTCTCAGGGACAATAGTAGCGACCATGCACTGAGCACCTGTTGTATACCAAAACTCTGGTCCAGGTAAAGGATGGGTTTTCAGGGGAGAAACAGGCTGGGGGAGGGGAGCTGCTTGCCCGAATCCACAGGGAAGAGTCACAGGCAGATTTGGAACCAGTGGGGTGGGCTCTTAACAACACCCTGCACCCCTTTCCTCCTCCTGCCTACTTGTTCCCTGCATATAGGGCGGCCTCAGGGGGCCGCTGCCCCTGCGCCCATAGGGTGCTGTCAGGTCTGCTGCGTCTATTGCGTGGGGCCTGGAAAAAAGAGACCTGGGCGAGCCCGAGAGATGGTTGTCAGAAAAATCACACAGAGCACATGCAGGAAGCTTGACAAGCTCCGCTGATGGCACAAGGGCCCAGAGGGAGCGATGAGCGTGAGGCTGGGGGACCAGGGGCTGTGAATGAGGGCGCAGCTTCTGCACCCTGCAAGATGCCTGCATCCTGCATCCTACCCATAATGTGGCTTAGCTGCTAGGACTCACCTCTTCCAGCCATCCTAAAACCAAGGCACACACACCTGCCTTAAAGGGGTCCTGCATCCCAGGTACCAGGAGGCCAGTTCAGGTTCAGAGCACAAGAAAGGTGGTTATGCTCACGGGTCATGTCCCTCTTCAGGGTCCTCACCCTGACCAGACATGAGAATCACCTGGGGACTTAAAACCAGGGATGCCTGGACCGCTCCCAGATGTGCGGGGAAATGGGGGAGGCTCTATCGGTTTGAAGGTCCTCTGGAACCTCAGAGTGGATAGCCCAGCCCTGCCCACTAAGGGAGCTGCTCCCCGCTGAAGCCTGGCACTCCCTCACTGCCCCTCCCTCCCCTTCCCACCGAAGCTGACCTCTAGGGCTGTGTGGAGGTACCCACCCTCCTCCCCAGGGAGGCGCTGGGTGGGAGCATTGGGCACCTGGGACTCCCTGAGGCTCTCTTCACCTCACCCCCACCCCTGCTTTTATATTCTGGAAACCATAGAAGTAGAACCTTCCTGCATCCACAAGCTTAGAACTTGACAGATCCACAGACTTGCTGATTTTCCAAAGTGCTGAGCTGGTGTGGCCACAAGATGCTTCACACTTCTTGTAAGAGAAGAATAAGCCCCTGCGTGTCTTTGGCGGCCCCCGGGCCAGCCCTGCCAAACCTTCCCTGCCCGCCCCCACTTCCACCTTCTCTGGGGCCACTGATGCAGGACTCCTGGATCAGAGCACGCCTGGGGAACCAAGGCTGCACCAGGCGAGGCAAGGGGGCATTGAGCTGCTCTCGCCTTCACCCAACTGGGCCTCAAGGCCCAGCCCAACTGTGCCCACATGGTCCCTCTTCTAATCCTCTGTGACCCCTGACAGCACCCCACAGCTTCAGGCCCTGGTCCCCATGAAAAGCAGTGCAAAAATAGACACTGGGTTTCCAGGGGGTACCAGCTTTGGCTCCGAGGCCATCTTTCGTGGGGGCTCCCAGCCCCAGCCCATTTCTAGGCAACATGGGTCTCCCCTAATTCGGACTTTGACTCAAGGAGTGGGTGGGAGGCTGTGTTTGCATCTGAATCCCACAGTCCTGCATCCAGCTGTGGGAATCTGGGCACATCACATGACTTCTCTGAACTTGAGTGCCAGCAAAAAGGACGTTGGTTCTGCCTCCCAGAGCTGGCTCCTCTGCCCCCACCCACCACGCCCTGAACTTCCCACCAGGACCCTCAACCTTAGCAGTGAGTTATTGGCATGGCCCCATGGTCCCCACACCCAGCACGGAGCCTGGCCTACAGCAGCCTCATGGTGTTTGAGGATAATAAATTAATAACCAAGGCCCCCTCCCTGATGCTCGGCAAATATTGTCAGAATGAAGGCATGTCACCACCAACACGGACACATGTCAGAGTACACAGACCATAAAAGAGGCATGACAAGTGCTGATGGGGCGGATAAGATTAGATCCCAGATGTAGAGGCCGGCTCAGCAGGTCACCGAGCGGTGCACAGGGTGGAGTCTGAGAACATTCTCGCTGCTCTCCAGGATCCTCTGTGCACCGAGGGTCCTTTGGTTCCAACCCAGTATCTCATTGTGTTTCCTTGGGCAAATGGCTTAGCTTCTCTGAGCATTATACTGCTCGCCTGTAGAATGTAGACAGTAACAGTAACCACCTCTCATACTCGTTATGAATTAAATGAAAAGCATGAAGAAACACATAAATCCTGTCACACGTGCCTGGCCTGTTGGAAGCCCTCAAACTGCAGCCATGTCATTAGGGTCTTCCTCACATCACGTGGAGTGCACAGCTGCAGGAGAGAGTGAGTGGCTTGTCCCCTTGTCCTCAGCTCTGCTGCCCTGCACAAGCCCCCTGTCACCCATGACCCTGTCTCTGGGCTTCTCCCACCAAGGTCTCAGTGCCTGCCCCAGGGCAGGTGTGAGAGGCAAAGTCCAGGGGACAAGGGACTGCACCATGGGCCCAGCTCTCTACTGCTTGTCCAGCCCTCACGGCACCCTGCCAACAGGTAGGCAGGCAGTTCCTGGACCATTTCACAGATGAGCAGACGGTGGCACAGAGAGTTTGTGGAACATGCTAATGTCACTTGGCCTGACTGGGGCCGGCCCAGAGGGAATGGGGGGGGCGTGGTATGTGAACACAGAGGGGCAAAGGGGATGGGTGTCCCCAGGATGGGAAGGCGACCTGGGCCTGGCCACAGCTTGGGGTTGCTGCAAACCTGTGCTCAGTCCTCTTGGTTGGGGAGGGACCACTGTGATACTTGGGTTTCCTACCCCAAGGCAGCACCGATGCCTGGGCCCCTGCTCTGGCTGAGGGGGTGAGTTTCCCAGGAAACAGAAACTGTCTATAGCACAGATCAGCATCTGCTGGATGTGACCCAGGACTGGGCAGCTAGCAAGGGCCTCCCACAGTCTCACAGGATTTGTATCTTTCAGGGCTTGATTTTCACCCGAGGGACAGGGCTGTCAGAGCATTGTGACTACGGTGGTTTGGCCTCACCAGGTTGGGGGAGGTGGTGGCAGGGGAATGGGGGTCCCTGGAGACCCACAGAAGGATAAGGGGATTGTCGGAGCAGGGGCACCTCCTCAGGAAGGTCTCATATTTCTGGGAGGGTCAGGGAAGCTGGGCCAAGGCCTCCAACCTGGGGAAGGGACTCAGCGACACTGGGGGTGACAGGGTTGCTGGCCAGAAGCTACCATGCTGGGGGAGGGGCATTGGAGTCCTAAACCTGGGAGGCTGGTATTGACCTAAAACAATAAAATAGCCAGTTATTTTACCAGCAAAATGGGTTTCTTTGGGAATGGCAAAGAATTGCAGTTCGAGGGAGGCAATCCATGGCAAACCACTGGCAAGTCCGGAGAACAAACGAGGGACACCTTCTTTTGTAGAGGAGAAGCCCCCGCCCACCCCACAGGCTGTTATAAACAAAGAGCTCATTGGAGGAAACTAGGAGTTGGAAGTGTGGCTTTTCATTGGCTGAGTTGTGACAGTCTCTCATTGTCTGGGCTGTTGCCAGGCTGAGAGAAATTCTTCCTTCCTCTGCTGGGTAGAAAAGTAGTAACCTTCTTCTTGTTGGAGATGCCAGGTACTCCCTTCTTGTTGGGTCTGCAACTGACGCTGAATAGACCATGAGAGCTCCCTCTCCGGCCTCCCAATCCCACTTCAAATAAGGTTTCTGTTTATTAAATTTCACACCACAGAGCTGAGGGAGGATGCCACAAGGCTTGACTGGAAGTGCTCTCTCTGCCCTCCACAACAGCTCTATGGGCAGTGGAGGTCTCCCATGCCTGTGGCAGTAGTCCAGGGACCCCAGCTGCTACCTACTTCCGGTGGGTGGTTTGTGCCTGCCAGGGAAGAGCCTGGCACAGTGTAAAGACAGGAGCACAAGATTCAGAATAAGGGGGGCCCTGAGTTTCTAGGCCACAGTGGTTAGTCTACACAGTGAGGGGCTTGGGCTGAAGTGAATGGTTTTGGGGCCCTAAATGCTTTTGCCCCTAAACGTGACAGGGACCAGCCAGGCACTCTCAGTTATTCCTCCTAGTGGCCATACAGGGTAGAACTATTATTATCCCCATTTCCTAGATTAGGAAACTGAGGCACAGAGAGGTTAAGCGACCTGCCCGAGGTCACACAGCTGCTTAGTGACCTGTGCTGGGTCACTGCAGTTCCTCTCGCCCTCACCTTCTGCCCTCTAGGTTGCTAATGCCAACGGGAGGATGACAGCTCAAGGACAGGTGTCCCTGGGAAAGATTGGCCAAAATCAGGTCCCAGAATTGGGGAGGGGTGACTCCCACCAGAAAGCACTGAGCAGTGAGCAGGGAGGTAGTATGACCCCCACTGTAACCTGGCCTGGGCCCCACCAATACCATCAGACAATGTCCCGTGGGAGAGAATGCACAAACTGGAAATGACTGAGGACACTCAAGGAGGTCATCCTCCACACAAATCTGACGCCTGAAGGGACAGGCTTATGGGATAAACAGGAGGCAGTGTAACGGGGTTCACACCCCAATCTGTGTGCCTCAGTTTCCCGCCCATCCAAGTAGGAGGAAGTTGCCACCTTCCACACAGGGTGGGTGTGAGGGAGTGAGATAATCGAGGTAAATAAAGCAGGTGCCTGGCACCAAGCAGGCCCTTAACGGTCCAAAGCTGCTTTAGAGAATTTTGACAAAACCTTCTGAGAGGAAGCAGCCTCTCCGATGTCCTGGTCCCCTGTGGAATGGGCGGAAGATGGGGGAGGGGAGGTGATTGAGCCAGGCCCCCCTTCCTGTTGCCAAGGGGCTGGTCAGCCCGAGGCCTGTCTGAGGCCAGGGGGCCTCCTGGAGGGGCTGCTCCCTGACGTTCTCAGCTATCTCTCAGCCTTGAACTTTCTATTCTGTTTTGCAATCAGCTCAGAAAGCGGCATTTCTAAACTCCCTTCTTATCACCGGGAAACTTCTGGCACAACAATAGCTGATTGTACTGCTCTCCTGGGTGCGGCTAAATTCCTGGACACCCCCTCCAGCCCCAACCCCCAAGCACACACACCTTTTTTTTTTTGGTAGCTTTGAAACTATAATGATGCCATTGTGATTGGTGTGGTTAGGTGACAGTGTGAGTTTATTTTATTTATTTATTAATTATTTATTTTTAACATCTTTATTGGGGTATAATTGCTTTACATTGTGTTAGCTTCTGCTTTATAACAAAGTGAATCAGGAGAGAGGGGGGACCTGGGGGCAACCAGTGAGACAATCAAGGGAAATCTTCTTAGAGAGCCAAAAAGGCATTATCTTGCATAAGTCACCTGGAGATAGCAGCGCCTGGACTGGCTGGATTCAAAAATCTGTACTTATTTGTCAAAATACCAATTTTATTTTCAGTTATTATAATTTTCTCCCCCAGCTCGAGCCCAGCCAGTAGGACTCAGCTGCATAGAGTTGATACAGATTCATCTGAACATAAAGTAACAACAGGCCGTCAGATAACAACCCTTGGTTGGCCACGTGCCGTGGTGGGGAATGAGTCAGGCCCAGCCCCTGGCCTGCGTAGCTCTGTGACCCTGGGCACGCTGCCCTCCAGGGCTCAAAGTCTATAAATAGAGCAGGTGGGGAGCCCTGCATGCTGGGGGGGCCCTCGGTTCACGTGTAGGTGGCAGCCACCGGCAGGAGCCCCTGGACTGGGCCCTGCACTCCTGCCTCCAGTTCACCAGCCTGGGCCCCTGGGAGATGGCCCCTGCCTGGAGCTCGGTGCCACCTGCTACCACTGTCCCCTCAGCCCAGAGGACTTCCTGCTTCATCCGGGCTCCCAAGAAAACCCTGGGAGGCATTTCTTAGAATGTTCGGCAGTTGCTGCATATTCAGAAGGACTTGGCAGGGGCCCCAGCAGCCGGAACAGAGAAGCAGGTTGAATTCCAAGACCTGGAAGCCAGACGCACTGGCAGGGAGACCAGCAGGGCCAGTGTGGGGCCAGCGTGGTGCTGGCATGGACGCTGGGAACCGGCAGTTTGTGGGGAGTTCAGGTGGACCTCCTGCCATGCTGCCCCCTAGGGCCTCTACCTGCAAAGTGGCACCTCAAAGCCTAAGCCTTCCTTGGCTGCCTGCTTCAGGTAAATGGGGAAACAGGTAAACGGTGAGCTGGCATTGGACACCGTGCGCAGGCTCAAAGAGGGGAGTCATCATCTTTGTTAAAGAAACAAATATGCTTAAAGACATTAGTATTTGCTCTTTTCTGGGTGTTTCACTGGCTTCATCCCAGGCAGCCTTCCCCACAGGATCTGAGTGGGAAAAGAGAGGCACTTGTCCAAGGTAAGTCCCTGATCAGTTTCCTGGCCAGTTTCGCAGCAGGGGCTGAGTAGGGCTCTGGCTGACTCCAGGGACACGCCACGGAGGCTCATGGGTCCCAGGCTTTATTTCTGCCCTGAGACCCCTTCTCACCCTGGGTGAGACTCCCCAAGGCCTGTGGGACAAAACTTGGACATCAGAAGAGAGACCTGGCCCAATGTCATCTTCCCAAGTGGCTGGACCGCCCTACCCAGCAGAGGGCCTTCAAGGGTTTGGGCTCCGGGTGGACGTGGCCTTGGAGAGCAGAGAGGAGCGGCCAGTCTGGGAGGAGCCCACGTCAGGGACATTCAGAGACCACTGGGGTGGAGGCTGGGAGCAGCCTTCACAGGAGGGCCGGTCTGTTCTAGAGAGAGGGGACAAGGCTTGCTCTTCCCTGGGCAGGGCAGGCAATTCAATCCAAGAAAGGACTTTCAGGTAGAGTTGACCTGTGAGGGAGCCATGAGCTCTCTGTCATTGTGCGGTGCAAGCAAGCCTGGAGGGGGCTCTGGCTAGCAAGTTTGGGGGTCAGCCGGATGACCTTTGAAGCCCTGAGAAAAGGCCAAAGCTTCTGACAGCTTAGCTCAGACCTGGGGGCGGGGGAGGAGGGGGTGGGCTCAAGTCAAGGGAGGGCCAGGGGTTGAGGGGGCCCCCAGGGACCCAAGGGATGCTGGAAATGCTTTTGTGCAAGTCCTGTCTGGCAGGGAGCCAGGGCACCCTGCCCTGTGTGCTGTGGACAGAGCCATGGGCCACAGGGCAGAGCCACCGGGCAGAACCAGATGTGACAGGGACAGAGGCCATTGCAGTTGGGAGGAGCCGTCAGAGCAGGTGAAGTCAGCCGGGAAGGTTTCCTGGGAGAGGTGACTCTCCTGCTGGGCAGGAAGGACATCTCAGAGTCTCTCCTGCTGTCATACCTCCCCCAGGAGAGCAGAGGCGGGCCGCCTCCGCTGGGACACCCAGAGCTAGCCAGTCACCCAGCCTCTTGCCAAATAGGTGGCAGAAAAACCTAAGCCTTTAAAGAAAAAAAATATTGAAGTGAAGTTTACATGAGATAAAATCAACCATTTTAAAGTGTACAATTCAGTGGCATTTAGCACATCCATTATGTTGTGCAACCATCAACTCTATCTGGCTCCTCATTTTCGTTGCCCCAGGAAACCTGTGCCCATTGAGCAGTTGCTCCTCAGGCCTCTTCTCACAAACCCTGGCAACCATCAATCTGCCTCCTGCATCCACGGACTTGCCTTTCTGGATATTTCATATCCTAAGCCATTTTTAAAAGAGCAAAGAGCAGAGAGTTGGGATCTGGTCCCTCTGCGTGTTTCCAGCTGTGTGGGCTTGAGCATAATATTTTGTCTCCCTCTGCTTCGGTTTCCTCATCTGAAAAATGGGCATAGAGTGTTTCATAAAAGGGTTGTTGTGGGCATAAAGGGGTCATCTAGGCAGTGCACTGAGTGCAGGGTCTGCCCCTGGAAGCCTGGGTGCATTTTAGCTGCTGTAGTCATGGGCATCAGCTGTTTGGATGGTGTGGTACAGGACAGCCGGGGGCATGGAAGGGCAAAGCCTGGAACAGCAGATGTGTTTTCCACTGGGCATGGCTCATGCGTGTCACCTGGGCAGGTCACATACCTGCTTCCAGTCTGCACCCGCTCCTTCCTACTTCTGTGACATGGAATGGCAGGGCCTCACAGGGGGTGGGGCCTGGCACGATGCCAAGGGTTGGGAGATGCTCAGGAGGGTTGGGAGAGCCCGAGCAGGGTTGCAGTGGGGACCAAAGTGGCCTTGAGAGGAAAGTCCTGGACTGGGTGACAGCAGGCAGGTGCCCAAGGCCACAGTGATGGGGGTTGAGAGCAGGCAGGCATGGCCCTGGCTCCTCCGGCATGTCCTCTGGAGCCGAGCTTTTGATCAAGTGGCTGGATGCTTCCTGTCCTGGCTCCCCTTACAGGCGATCTATCAGCTCAGCTGTTACTGTCTGGGCCGGCGAGTGGCCATAAATGCTCCCGCCACCTCCCACCCCCACCCCCCCGCCCCCGCAAGTGGGCCAGGTTTTATGTTGTAAGAACACTGTGGGGCGTCTCAAACACACCGCTAATGACAGGCATCATGAAGCAATAAAAGTGATGGGGCTGGGAGGGGGCTGGCAGGAAGGGCGGGGGGCCGCCAGTACCCAGCTCCCCTGGCGGTGGTGGCAGGAGCTCTCGGAGAATTGATTAGTCTTGGACGTGCTGACCTTTTTGTTCTTGAAAAATTGCTTTTGAGCAGCTGAGGCAATAAAAGTAAATTGATTCAGAGAGTAGGAGGATGAAATTTGCGTTAGGCGGGGAGGGGTGCATAAACGCCTCATGACGTCAGCACTCCTCTCCCCCGACCCCCCGCCAGCCCCAACTCCTCGGCAACAGGAGGGCAGGACCTGAGGCGCAGGCAGGGCAGTGCCGGGGGCCAAGTGGGCTGGGCCTGAGGGACCTGGCCCACACTCAGCCAGGGCTTCACCAAATGTCTGGGCAGAGAAACGAAACTGATAGTGAACAAGCGAGGGCCAGAGATGAAATGAAATGAAGTAGGAGTGTGGGGAGGGGAAGGAGGCAAAAAGAGAAAAACACCAAGGTGAAAAAGTGAGGGAGATTTACGCTAGACAAGAAGGCAATGGGGACCCAGAAAGGAACCGGGAAAAGGAGAGAAGGGATGAGATTTGCCCTCGTCAGGGTTCTCCTGAACACTGCCTGTGCCTGACATCCTATTTAATCCCCACAAAGCCTTATTTTTGTCCCCATTTTATAGAATGAGGAAACTGAGACCCAGGGAGGTCACGTCACCTGCTCAAGTTCACCCAGCTGGGAAGTGGTAAAGCCCAGTTGAGCTCTGAGGCCAGGCAGGTGGACCTGTTACTGAGTCACTGTCAGCACCAAGGAGCTACTATGGGCCTAACAAGGCCCCCTAACCCGTGGTGTCCAGATGAGAGGCTCAGAGCAGATAAGCTGAGGCCCCGAGCGCAGGGTGGTGGGCTGGGTCTCAGCCATCCTGCAGTCTCAGCCTGTGTGCCCCTCGCCACCCGGAGTCCATTTCTTCACTGGGGGCCTTGGGAAAATGACATGAGTCCGGGTCTGTGAAATCCAGAGCTGTGTGTACAGGTGCCCAAGATGTACTGAGGAACTGGACCCGGCCGCTGGCCCAGGAGAGGGATAAACCATGTTTGATCCTTGCAGCAGCCCAAATCTCTGCTTCCGCCAGTGCATCTCTGTGTTCATGGGCCACAGTCCTGGATTTGGGTTTGGGAGTTGGAGATGTGGAATCCTGTGGCTTTTTAGTTGGAGTATGTAGCCTCAAGTGGTGACTAAACACCAAATCAGGCCCGTGCAGGAAGTGGTTGATGTCTCCCTAAAATGCGGGCACCCCAAGGGGAAAAAACGCAAACACTGTCCAAGCTCTGTGGGTGATCCTGTCCCCGAGGCTACCCTCTGCCCCCAACCAGCGCCAGAAAGACCAGCCCCCAGCTAAACGTCGCCTCAGACATTCTGGATCCCACACCCTGACACGACTCTCCCACCCACGGGCACTGCACCTGGCCCCTCCTCTGTCTCTGTCTCACCAGGCGCTCACAGCTGCGGCACCCTTGCTCCTCGCCCAGCCTCGAGAGAGGGCCAGGAGACTTTGCTGCCTCTATATCCCCCGGAGGGAAGGGGCTTGCCAGGGTCTCCGCGAGACCTGGGTTTCCTGTCTCCCTGGATGCCAGCACGTGGCCGCCCAGGTGCCCCAGACCCAGTGCGCAGGTCCAGCGAGAGGCCGCCGGGGTCTGGAGCGGGCGCTAGGGTTCCCGCTGCAGTCTGCACCCCCAGGAGGGAGGGGCTGCTTGGAGCCGCGCGGCGCCCCCTCCCAGTCTCCCTCCGGGCTACCGGGGGCGCAGCGGGCCTGGGGCGCGCAGGTTGCCGGGCGACCGCGCCGTTGCCAGTGGAGACGCGCACGCACACTTCCCCCACGGCGGCCAAAGGAAAGCAGGAGGCTGCGGGGCGGTGGGTGCCTGCGCTGCGGGGAGCACAGCGGGAGATGCGAGGAGGCTCCTCCAACCTTCTCGATTCGGGGCTGGGGGGCGGCCTCTGGCCCCCGTTCCACAGTCGGGGGCGGCTGAACCGCGGGATGCCCATCCCAGCGCCTCCCGGCCTGGGCGCCAACTCGCCCCACGCCCACCGACCCTGAGCGAGTGCAGGAGAAAATGTGGCTGTGACTCCGTTCGTCCATCCTAACCCGGCTGCCATCCTCCTGGCAGTTTGCCTGCTAGGGTCCCAGGAGGATGGAAAGGGACATTTGTCACGGGAGATGGGTTATTTCCTTCCAGGAAAACTGAGGCTCTGAGTGGTTGGGAAACTTACCCGAAGTTTTAACTGCTAGGGACTGGACCGGCAGTGCCAGGATTCGATCCCATAATCCTCACACTGTCCACTTTGTTCTGTAGCTTGGTGGGTGACCCTGGGTGGCGCCCTCGCCCTCCCTGGCTGCCCTCTTCCCGCTGTTAAAAGGGGCGGTTCCTGGATCCAGGAGTGGAGGCTGGGGTGCAGGCCTGGGCCTGGCGCTGGGCCAGGAAGCCGCTGCTTGGTCCCACCTCCCTCCGGAGCAGTCCTGACACTGCCAGGGCGTGAATAAAGACTGGCAAAGCGCCGGGGAGGGTGTGCGGAGGTCAGCCGAGAGGGCTGTAAAGGCAGCCTTCTTGGGACTGGCTGCCAGGTGCAGCCAGGCTGTTCTGCCTGGGCCCAGGCTGTGTCACCTACCCTGGAGCAGGGGGGCAGCGGGGAGTGAGGTGGGGTTGGAGACAGGGGACCCAGCCAGCCACGCGCTGGAGCTGAGAGTAGGGAATTTACTGAGGTCATGTTTTTACCCCTAGTCCCCCTCCCCCTGAAGACCAGTCTAGGCGAGCTGGCAGAGGCTGTGATGGGAGGTCCCCTCCTGTGTCTTGACTGGTGGTCCAGACTGTGGCATCCACCCTACACTCCACAGCAAGATCCTTGCATGGGTAGGTTCTAAAAGACTCCAGGAATCCTGTGCCCACAAATATGGCTGAAGGCCTACGAAGTATCTAGTCTATGATTATTCATTCATCAAAGATTCATTCAGCAATATTCAGTCATCTCAATACTGTTGTATTAAAATGCAAATTCCTCTGACAATATTCTGGACTTCAGAGTAGGTCTTGTCATTGTCAGATACTAAATGTGCCATCCCAAGCAGGTCAGTGACTATGACATTGAAAGGGCCCCTTTCTGGGGAAAGTGGATCACCTCTGACCTGGATAATGTACCCACCACCACCCAAATTTGTCTCTCTCCCCAGCACCCGAGGTTGGTGGAAAAGGAAAGCATTCTCTGTAGGGCTGTTCCTGTGGTGATCTACGAGCTGTCCACTCGCCACGTGTCCTGGCTATGCTGGATGCTGGACGTGGGGCATGTGGAGGGTGGTCAGGAACACGAACTGCACGGGCCAACTTGCTCTGTGAGGACAGGAAGGGCACATGAGCCCACACTGTGTGTGCAGCAAGGCAGGTGGCAGTTGTGAATAGTTTGGGGAAGTGTGCCTTCACGGAGGAACCAGCACACACCTGTGCATGATGATTGGGGGGTGGGGGGGGGTGTCTGTGTGTACACCACCCAAAGGCAGGCACTCAGCGTACGGTGTGCACACACATGGCAACATCTGGACAAATGCCTTTCCAGTGTGCGTTGGTGACACACTAAGCACTCTGCAAGGGAAGGGACTTTCCAGGGACACAGAGCAGTGTCCAGCCAGAGAGCCAGGTAGTCCCTGCCCTGTGGCCAGAACTGGTCCCACTGCCTGATCTGCAGGAGGGAAGTTGACACAGAACCCCAAAGGACCCAGCTTTGAGTCCCCCAGAAGACAACACTTTGGGGAGATCTGCAGTGGCTTTAGTCGTCCGCTCTCACTGAGAATATCTGGGGCACTGCCTTTTAGAATCAGTTGACAAGACATGTGAAAACCTCATTCCCATTACTTTGCAGCCTCCTTCAGGCTTTGTCTCAGTTTGGCTTGTGACTGTACAGAAGATTCTACTTCCAAGCTGGATTACTCACTTTTTCCACCTGATCTGCTGTCTCCTCCTGACAGTAACATCAGTGAATGAAGATTTCTTGCCAGAAAAGCCATCCCAGTAGCATTTGTTGGGTTTTGGAAGGGGAGCCCCCACCTGCCCCGAGCATGGGAGCGCGTGGCCCCTCACAAGCAAAGCCAAGCGTGCTGGCGAGGCGACGGCCCTGGTCGGTGTGTGGTCAGCCACCGTGTCCCGCTATGGACAGGTCCTGGCAGCACTGGGGGTAACTTTGTGAGCCTGGAGGGGGTCCCTGTTCTCTGGAGAAAGGTGAGTGACTGCACGCTCCTCCCGTGGGGTGACATGCTGAGTACAAAGACGGGAGGGCAACTCATTCCATCTCAGCCTTTATAATCCCACCTTTAGATCCTCCAGTGGGGGCGGTGGGTGGTCCTCCCAATGCAGAGGAATGTTGGAAACAACCGAACTACCCCACAAGGAGACGTGCTGTATCCCAGATCAGAAAGCCCAGCACCCATTTAATTCGGGGCTTCCAAAAAATAGACCTTCGTGTGATTCCATTTATGGAACGTCCAGAATAGGCACCTCTGTAGAGACAGAAAGATTAGTGGTTATTGAGGGCTGCAGGGAGGGAGCGGAACGGGGAATGACAGCTAATGGGCCAGAGTTCTTTTGGGGTGATGAAAATGTTCTGGAATTAGATTATGGTGATGGTTGCACAACTCTACATCACTGAAACCACTGAATTTTACACTTTCAATGGGAGAATTTATGATACATTGATTGTATCTCAGTAAAGCTGTTAAATATTTTAAGTCTCATG
Source organism: Grampus griseus (assembly GCF_964374135.1). NCBI lineage: Eukaryota > Metazoa > Chordata > Mammalia > Artiodactyla > Delphinidae > Grampus > Grampus griseus. The sequence continues at coordinate 10,457,735 of NC_139014.1, read as the reverse complement.
GGGAAATGTTCCTGATGGTATTAACCAGCATGTACATGATTTCATCTTTATAAAAATAATATGCGCACAGGTGTAAGTAGTCAGAAGACGGGAAGGAAATACACTAAAAACACTAACAGGGTAAAGGGATCAGAGGAGGTTTTATTTTTCCTGCACAAACAGCCAGGGGACAGGATCCATCTAGAGTTGGGGGTGACACCGAGGCCCCAGACTGGAGCCCCTGGACCAGCCCATCCCTGCCGGAGGCGGACCTCATGACTCACCTGCAGAGGCATCATCCATCAGGCAGCCAGGGGTCAGCTCCTCCCTGGGGAGGGAATGCTGCTGGGCCGGTGGGGCACCAGGTGAGGTGGGCAGGGCGGGCGTGGTGGGCAGGCTGACTTGTGAGTCCCACTCTGGCTGTGAGCTTCAACTGGTTCCCCTCAAGGCAAACAGGCAGGAGAGGTCAGGCAGGAGACGAGCAATAATTCTCCACCAGGCAGACAGTCTTGGCACCCCTACTTCATTCCCGAGCAGAGAGGTCACCCCTGGCACCCAGGCCAGCCCCGATGGCATTGCCCAGCAGCAGAGCTGGCAGAGGTGCTCATGGCCCTCCAGGACGGTTCAGACAATGGGGCTAGTCTGGAAGGGAATCCACTAGGGGACCAATGTTAGGGTCCTGGCCTGACTCTTAATCCAGACTCCCAGCAGAAACCTCAGCCCCCGAACTCTCCGTTTTGAGCAGCTGTATCCCAGTGCTTTGCAAAGGAGCTGGCTCCATAAATAGTGGTGGACGAATGGATGGATGAATGAAGTGGGACAGCAGCCTGCATGTCACCTCCGGGTGGCGGGAGGGATACACGGCCTTGTAGGGGAAGATACCCAGGGAGCAGGGTCAGCACCATAGGCACTGCCTGAGTCACTTGGTTATTCCTGGCCGCCAAGGACATCTGAGGCGGGAGTGGGACTGAGCAAGGGGCCACCCGGGGGCTTGGTGAGGCTACAGTCAGGGAGTTCAGCCCTAGAGTAAGTGGAGCAGGGGTGTCTGAGGCCTGGGTGGGAGGTTTTCAGAAGACTGCTGGAGTGGGTCAGGGATCATGTCCAAATCAGGACCTGAGTTCCAGTAACAGGGATGCATAAGCTGGCGGCTTGGTCTGCTCAGCACTGTGAGCCCTTCCTCAGGCTCCGACCGGCTCAGGGGATGGGGATGTGACCATGAATAAGGAGCCACAATTAGCCCTCCCTTTCACTCCCCCCATTCTGGCCTGGCTGGCACTCGGGGAAAAAGGGCAGCCTGACAGCACCTGCTGCCTCCAGAGCCCAGAGGAGCCCAGAAGATCACAGGTGCAGCCAGCTGCAGGTGCTGGCCCACGGAAGGCCCAGCCGACGGAAAGCTCACAGTGTGGATGGGCCACGGGCTCACCGCAGCACAGAGAGGCCACAGGAAGTAGTGCAGACGTCAGAAACCAGGGTCCATGGCCCAGCTCTGCCTTTTTCTAGCTGTGTGACCTCAGACAAGTTACCTCACCTCTCTGAGTCCTGGTCTCCTCCACTGTAAGATGAGCTTAAAAATACTGAGTCCCTGGGCTTCCCTGGTGGCGTAGTGGTTGAGAATCTGTCTGCCAATGCAGGGGACACGGGTTCGAGCCCTGGTCTGGGAAGATCCCACATGCCGTGGAGCAACTAAGCCCGTGTGCCGCAACTACTGAGCCTGCGCTCTAGAGCCCGTGCTCCGCAACAAGAGAAGCCACGCAGTGAGAGGCCCACGCACCGCAACGAAGAGTAGGCCCCGCTCGCTGCAACTAGAGAAAAAAGCCCGTGTGCAGCAACAAAGACCCAACACAGCTTAAAATAAATAAATTCATTAAAAAAAAAAAGAATCCACCTGCCAATACAGGGGGCATGGGTTCGAGCCATGGTCCGGGAAGATCCCACATGCCATGGAGCAACTAAGCCCGTGAGCCAGAACTACTGAGCCTGTGCTCTGGAGCCACAAGCCACAACTACTGAACCCACGTGCCACAACTACGGAAGCCCGTGCGCCTACAGCCCATGCTCTGCACGCAACAAGAGAAGCCACCACAATGAGAAGCCCGCGCACCGCAACGAAGAGTAGCCCCCGCTCGCCGCAACTAGAGAAAGCCTGCACACAGCGAAGAAGACCCAATGCAGCCAAAAATAAATATATTAAATAAATTTAAAAAAAAAAAAGTGAGACTTTACTTCTAAAAAAAAAAAAAATACTGAGTCCCAGAGTCCATGCAGGCCTCTAGGAGATAAACACTACATGCAAAGTGCTTGGGATGTAGTCTGTACTTAAAAAGTGGCGGCTGTTGTTATCCTATTCTTCTTCTATTATTAATAGAACTAATATTAATATCATTACTATTACTGTCCAGTCTTAATATCTCTAATCCTAAAACTAGATCTGTCCCCAGGGCCACCCCTCAGTTGTTTAGTCTCCTCCCCCTTCCACACACCTAACCCTGATGACTTAGGATATTTCAAGCTATTTCTCATGAATATGAAAGGTTTTGCCCCCAAATCTCTTCTGACTTTGCAAAAGCTCCCAGGGCCCTCCGTGCTTCATCCTCAAACTGGTCCACTTGCTCTGTGACCATGGGTGCTCCCTCCCCAGTTTTGGTGACCTCTGGCGTGGCCTTCACTAATGCCTGGGGCCTGGTGTCCTCTGCAGTCAGCAGGGACCCAGAGAAGGACTGGCATGGGAGAGGGTACTCTGGGCTCTGTCCCGGACCTCTTACACCATGGCAAGGCCCAGCCAGGCAGGAGGAGGCAGCGGGAGGGGGCTCAGGGAGAGGCCAAGGAAAGAGAAATCTCGGCCCTTCGAGGTCAGCCTGTCTATTTTTACATCCCTTCCCAAAAGGGGCCAGGACGGCAGGCCTGCGGCCATCACTCAGCACGAATGTAATCCCCAGGGAATCAGGTGTCTTTGGAAATGGGACCCAGGCTGGGGATGATCAGAGGCCCTCAGTCCCCCATGGGGGCCTGAACCAAGGGAGATCCTGGCCTCTGGAGTCAGACAGCCTGGCCTGAACTGAGAATGGGGCAGGGGCTCCACCTCTCCAGGACCTGGCATCCCTTCTGTGAAATGGGCGTCACGCCTCCTGGCCTGTGTTGAAGGGGTGGAGCTGCGGGAGAGCTTCTGGGTGGGATCTGCTGGGAAGCAGGCCGGGCAGGCCAATGTCTGCGGGCCTTCTGGAAAGGACTTGCCCTAGGGAAGGCCCTGTGTTCTGGGGAGGGCCCTCTGAGGCCGTGGGTCAGGGGTCAGCACACTGATTTGCTCAGAACAGCGAAGGCCACAAGGCCTGACCAGTGAGGGTCAGGGAGCTTCAGGGAGCTTCAGGGGGCTGGGTGGAGGTCGCCCGGACCCACCTTTGGGAATAAGGGGCTGATTTCCACAGACAGCCCGAGCTCTCAGCCCCCTGTGGGAGGTTCCCTCACTCAGTGGAAGAGAGGGCCTCAGCCAAGGGCACATCCTTCCCAGAGCAGCGGGCATCCAATGACCAGAGAGGCCCTGCCTGCTCCACCCAGCTCCGACAGCCCTGAGCCCAGGTGAGTCTGCCTCAGGACTCCTCAAAGCTCCACCCTTTCCTGCTCCGACTCCCTCCTCAGGTGAGATCCCCAGCTGCCACACCTGCTGACCCCAAGCGTCCCACTCAGAGTCTGCTCCCCAGGGCGCCCAGCCTGCGAATGAGCCACTCAGCCTTGCACTGCAGGCTGGGCAGCTGGGAGGTCCTGAGAAGACCCCACACAGATGCCTGCCTCGGGTTCCCAACAACAAATCCACCTCCAAGACTTCTGTAATGGGTTGAATTTGTCCCCCCAAAATTCCTGTCTACTCAGAACCTCAGAAGAGGAGGACACAGGATCCTTGCAGGTGTCATTAGTTAAGGATCTCAAGATGACAGCCTCCTGGATTTGGGTTGGGCCCTAAACCTAATGACTTAGATGAAGAGGAGAGACACAGAGAGACACGCAGGGGAGGCTGAGGGAGACGGAGGCAGAGATTGGGGTGATACACTGAAGAGAAAGGGAACACCGAGGGTTGCCACGCCCCCCAGAAGCCAGGGTTCTCCCTCAGGGCCTCCAGAAGGAACCAGCACTGCTGACTGTTAGCGAATAAATTTCTGTTGTAAGCCTCTCGGTTTGTGGTAGTTTGTTACAGTGACCATACGAAGCTAACACAATTTCAAAGGCAAAATTGTCTAAAGACACAGAGACGGCTATCCGCCCCGTACAAGCTGCCTTTTCCCCCAGGTGCCGTGGTGCTGTTTCATCCCGAAGGTACTTTGGCATCTCAGCAGAAGAGAAATGAGATGGGATTTAAGTTACAGGAATAACTTCCTTGCCGCTGTTAAGGAGCATTTGTTGGAGGGGAACTGGCGTGGAAGAGGGAACACAATTACAGGGTGACCCACCACCCTGTTTTGGCACTGAAAGTCCCGCACCCCAAGAAACCTCAGTCCTGGGAGAGGTGCACAGCCGGCCAGCCTGACGGCCCAGAGGCCTTTGCAGTCCATCAGGTAAGATAAGGAGACCGGAAAGGAGGGAGCAGGTTCTGGGGGTGTTTGGGGAGAATCGGTGGGTCTGAGAGGCATGAGGACAGGAGAAGCCAAGGCTGAGGGGGGCCCATTCTTGGGAAGACATCATTTGGGACACATAGGCTGAAGTCCGGGTCAGCTGTCAGGGCTGGAACTGCCATGCAGCCCTGCCGGACTGGCTAGGAGGCTGATGTTGGAAGCAGAAGTCGAGAGGCCAGGACACCGAGGGCCCTTGCTCCAACCACATGGGGAAACACCCTGGAGCCTTAAGAGTTGTGGGCGATGCTGGCAGGGGTGGTGAGAACCCTGAGACTGTGGGACCAGAAGCCAGACACGGTGGGCAAGGCCAGCAGGTGCAGAGAGCAAAACCGCAGCTTGTTCTCCCTGTTAAGTTGCACAGCAAGTGAGAGAAGGACTCAAAAGCAGCAGAGCAATACAAAGAGGAGAAAGGGTCACGTCACACGGAGAAACCTGGTAAGAATGACCTCAGCCCAGTGGGCAAGGTCGGCATCAGCAGTGATGGTCAGACGCCCTTGACGTGCCATGATGAGCGAGGACTTTCACCTCTGCAGTCTTCCTCCCCCAAACCCACTACCCAGCCCAGTCCCGAGAACAACTTCAGATTCATCCCAGTGGCGGGCATTCTGCAAGGTACCTGAGCAGCGTTCCCCCAAAGTGCCAAGGTCATCCAAACAAGGAAAGTTTGAGCAACTCACAGCCAAAAGGGGCCCGAAGAGACATGACCAATAATGTAACGTGGCTTCCTGGATGGGATCCTGGATAAGATAAAGGACATTAAGGAAAAACTAAGGAAATCTAAAGAAAGCATGGGCTTTAGCTAGTAATAATATGTCAATATTAGTTTGTTAATTGTAACAAATGTGCCAGCCAAAGGTATTAACAATAGGAGAAACAAGGGGTGGGGTGTATGGGAACTCTGCACTGTCTTTGAAACTTTTCCTGTAAGTCTAAAACCATTTTAACATTAGAAGTTTATTTTAAAAAAAGGAAAGGAGCAACATTCAAAGGGTACAGATAATCAGATTACAAAAGAAGAAATACAAATGGGTGAATAAACATATGGAAAAATCCTCCACCTTTCTGATAACTAAATAAAAGTAAACACAGCAATGAGATATTTTTGCCTTATCCTATGGGCAAAGATGAAAACTCCGATTATACCAAATGCTGGTGGAGGAGTATTGAAAACAGGCATGTGTTGCTGAGGGTGAAGAAATTGGTAATTTGTCCCAACTGTATATATACAGGGGGGAAAGATGGTAATTTGTTTGTGTCTTATAATATTCACATCTTCATACACTGTGAACCAGCAGTTCTACTTCTAGAAACTTAGCCTCCAGAAACATTGGAGTGAAAACATTTGCTCAAAGGCACAAAGATATTTGAAGCAGTATTATTTGTAAGAGTGAAAACTGAGAAAAATGTGTATGAGTAGAATATTGATTAAATATATTTTGATACATTTAATGGAATTTTATGCATCCACTTTAAAGAATTATGTACATTTTTTACAGAATATATGAAGTATATTCACATATAGAAAGTTTTCAAAGACAGATGATTAAATTATAAGGCAAGTTGTAAAACATTTACATGACTACACACACATACACAGGTGTACATAGGCACAAACAGGGCTGGTTTCATGGAGAACTACTTCTGCAGCCATGCAGGGCCCCGTGCTCGGAGGGACCTGTGCTTGGCTTAAGGGTCTTAATAATTTTATTTTTGGACTTGTGTTTTGTAAGTGAAGTCTTTGGGATGATGGAGTGTGCACAGAAGCAGATACTTGGATACACACCCCCTTGCATATGACGTTGGCAATGGCCCACGAGCGTGGAGTTCTGTAGACCCTGCTCTGAGGGAGTTCGGTGAAATTGAGCGTGAGAACAAGGCAAGTGCATTATGCCTACAACTGGGTAAGAGGGAACACCGATGGCTCTCAAAGGCCACGCCTTCTGTTCGAACCAGAACTTACTTTGAATACAGAAAGAATGCAATGCAGTTCTAAGAAATAGAATGACCAGGGAACCCTATCATATCCTTTCTGACCTGTGTTACTTCCTTGTATCAGCCAACCATTCACGCTGAAATGATGATGTGAAAGGCAAGGGGAAAATAGGGCACCCCGTTGCTCCTTTTCCTCCCAGTCCTTCCCTGCTCATCTGCGTCCCTGAGCCCCTTTTTCTCACCCATCACAGGGGACAGTACTGGTCAGGTGTAAAGCAGTCAGCTCTCGGGTGCGCAGAGCCCTGATGAACCACTATTCTGTTGGATTTTCTATCGGTCTTGGTCAAATGCAATAGTGCTGGATTCAGGGCTGGGCTCTGTGTCCTAGCCACCCTGGGGAGGGCATCACTTTCTTACAGAAGGCGGTGAGGAGAGAAGCAGCTCGGGCAGGCAGTGATGGGGGTGGCATCCACGCAGGGCCTCGAAGAGCTTCCCTCCCACAGACCCTCCTTAGGAAGTGACTTGGATATGCTCAGCCCAGTAAAGGAGCGCCAAGGAGTAACAGGGCTTCCTCCAGCAGGTACACAGGGAATCACCACACGACCCAGCAATTCCACTCGCAGGTATGTACCCAAAAGAACTGAATACAGGGACTTGAATGAATACTTGTATACACACGCTCATAGCAGCTTAACTCACATCGCCAAAAGGTGAAAACAACCCAACTGTCCATCAACAGCTGCATGGAGAAACAAAATGTGGTCCATCCACACAATGGAATAGTATTCAGGCTTAAAAAGGAAGCTCTGATCCAACCCGGATGGAACACTGAAAACATGATGCTGAGTGAAGGAAGCCAGACGCAGAAGCCACATAGGGCGTAATTCTATTTCTATGGAACATCCAGAATGGGCAGAGCCCCTGGAGGCAAAAGTAGAGCAGTGGTTTCCAGAAGCTGGAAGAGCAGATGAATGGGGAGTAATGACTTAGTGGGGTCAGAGTTTCTTTCCGGGGTGAAAAAAATTCTGGAACTAAATAGAGGGGATGATTGCACAACATTGTGAGTGTACTGAATACCACTGAATTGTAAACTTTAAGACGATTCATTTTCTGTTATGTGAATTTCACCTCAATTTAGAAAAAAGGGGCAGTAGTGCTAACTAGCAGTAGGGCTGGTGGTGGTGGTGGTGCTAGTAGTATTGTAATAGTAGTAGTATTATAATACTAGTAGTGCTAGTACTATTAGCAGCGGTAGTAGTACTAGTAGTATTGGCAGTGTTAGTAGTATCGGTAGTACTAGTTAGTAGTAGGAATAGTGGGGCCTGGACTCCTTGGTTCCATCCCAGGTGAGGCACGAAGGGAGGTCATTCCCAGGAAGCCAGCTGAGCAGCGGCGCCCGCCGGCAACCCTCCAGGCTAGAGCAGGGGCAAGGACTCCAGAGGGTCTTCTCACGTAATAGAGGCATTTCAGAGACTTTATCTATTATTGACAAGTTGGAAGAACCCCAGAATGAGATAGAGGCAGGCAGTGCCAGCAACAGGGAAGACAGAGCCCCAAGGAGAACACCAAAGCCGTAATCACTGTATGCCGCTCAGCTGCGCACTGAATTTTTATATACAGTCATAATAATATAACTGTTATTGATCTTCCACTTTCAGCACCAACCTGTAAAGAAAGCATCGACCATAAGTGGTTACAGAGTGGATGACCGACGTCAGCAGCCTTGGCAATGCCCAAGAAGCAGAGCTGTGGAGGGATGTGTGCAGGGAGGGGAGTCCCGAAGGGCAGGGCAGGAATTCTAATATCCTCAACCTTCCCAGAGGGAAGTCGAGACATGCTGGGACAGTGTCGTCTGTGGCTCCAGAAATGGGGTGGGACAAAGTGACATGGGTAACAGGTGAGCTAAAAGCAGTGGTCCACCTATATTGGAAAAACTGGGTGGAATTGGGTTTAATCCTCAACCATCACAGCAGGCAGCCAACAGAATGTCTCAACATGAATTAAGAGATAAGATGTAAGTGGTGATTTATTCCAGTTCCATGGCCTTAAGTAGCATCTTTGTACATCAACTCCTAATTTATACCTTTAATTTGTACCAAAACACCGTCCCAACTCCAGTCAACCACATCCAACAATAAAGCTGACATTCCTACTAGGCCAACGAGGAAGCAACCCAAACTCAACACATCCAAAACTGAACACTCAGTCTTTCCCATACCTGCTTCACCTACAAGCTTCTCCATCTTGACTTTGTCAATGCCATCCTGCCAGTTGGTCAGGTAAATAAAGCTTGGAGTATCCTTGACTCCCTTTCTTTCACTCCCCATCCATCAACAAGCCCTGTAGTCTTTGCCTTCAGCATTGACCCAGAACTTGGCCACTTCTCACTCCCCTCCATTGTCCATGACTGCCTGCATCCTGCCTAGAATACTGACCAGTCTCCTGGCCCAGGGGTCCCCAGCCCCTGGGCCACGGACCCGTACCGGTCTGTGGGCCTGTTAGGAACCGGGCCGCACAGAAGGAGGTGAGCAGTGGGCCAGCGAGTGAAGCTTCATCTGCTGTTCCCCATCACTCCCCATACCTCACATTAGTGCCTGAGCTATCCTCACCAACCCCCACCCCTGTCCGTGGAAAAATTGTCTTCCATGAAACCAGTCCCTGGTGTCAAAAATGTTGGGGACCGCTGTCCTATCCAGTCTTCCTGCTTCTGTCCTTACCTGCCCCAGAGCTTATCCTCAACAGAGAAGCCAGAGCACTCCTCTGAAAACCCAGATCAGCTCATGCTCAGAATCCAGCAATAGCTCCTTTAACTCAGGGGGGAAAAAAAAAAGGTTGAAGTCCTTACAATTGCCTACAAGGCCTAGGTGCTGGAGCACCCCTCCCCATCCTCTCTCTGACCTCATCTCTGACCCTCTCCCCCAGCCCCTGCTCCAGCTCACCTACCTCCTTGCTGATCCTTGAACACACCATGTACACTTCCACCTCAGGGCCTTTGCACTGGCTGATTCCTCTGCCTGGGGCATTTTCGGGTAGTGTCCACCTTACATGTTCATGATGTTTGTTGTCTGTCTGCCCCTGCTGGAATTATATTCACTCCAGGATGAGGGGAGCCCCATCAGTCACCTGCAGGGCAGAGATCTTTGTCTTGTTCAGAGTTCCACAAGGGCCTCGAGCAGTGCCCGGCATGCAGTAGACCCTTCATAAGTATTTGTCAAGTTATTGACCAGTGTGCCAACTGAAGTTATGAAAGAGCTAAGGGCCCTCACAGTGATTGCCTCCAGAGAATGGGCTCAAAAGAGTGGAAGGGATGAAGGAGGAACCGTTGTCATCATAAGCCTTCTGCACCATGTTTAAAAATCTGTGCATATGTATTACTTTGATTTTAAAGTTTGTTTTTAAAAACAAACAAATAAATGAGCTGGCTTGGCCCTATGCATTTCGCCTTCAAGAAATAGTCTTCCTGGGCTTGTTAAAACACCATGGGGAAAACTTCCCACAAAAATACCCAGGACCAGATGGCTTCACAGGTTAAATATGCTAAACATTGAAGAAATAAGTAATACCAATTGTACACAAGCTTTGTCAGAAAACTGAAGAGGAGAACACTTGCCAGTTCATTCTATGAGACCTGTGTTAGTCTGACACAAAAATCAGACAAAGACGTTACAAGAAAAAAAAAAAAAAATAAAATAAAACAACCAATATCCCTCATAAACAAGGTGCAAAAGAGCTAAACAAAATTTTAGCAAATCTAATCCAATATATTAAAAGGATAATGCATCATGACCAAGGAGGAATCCCAGGAGCAAAGACGGGTCCGACATTTGAAAATCAATCAATGTAGTTCATTTTGAAAAACTAAAAAGAAAAACCACATGATTATCTCAAAATAGAGACAGAAAACAGCATTTGACAATATCCAACATCCATTCATGACAAAAAAAATTCTTAGCAAACTAGGAAAAGAAGGGAACTTCCTCAATCTGGTAAAGGGCATCTATGAACCCCAGAGCTAACATCAAAATAAATGGTGAAAGACTAAAAGCTTTCCCCCTAAGATCAGAAACAAGACAACATCGTGTTGGAGGTTCTAGCCAGTGAAGTAGGGCAAAGGAAAAATAGCATTCCAATTGGAAAGGAAAAACAAAACTGTCTTTATTTGAGGACAGCATTAATCATCTATGTAGAAAATCTGACGGAATCTACAAAAAAAAATAAAAACCTGCTAGAACTTATAAGTGAGTTTAGTAAGGTCGCAGGAGAAACATCTGTATATAAAAATCAACTGTATTCTATATAATAGTAACAATCAGAAATTTTAAAAGTTTAATATCATTTACAGTAGCACCAAAAATATGAAACACCTAGGGATAAATCTGACAAAAGATGTCTAAAAACCACAAGTCATTGTTGAGAGAAATTTAAAAGATCTAAGTCAATGGAGTTACTTTGTTCATAGCTTAGAAGACTCAATATCACTAAACTCTCCCTTCCCCCCAAATTATATACAGATCCAATGCAATCCCAATCAAAATCGCAGCAGGCTCTTTTTGGTAGAAATTGAGAAGCTGATTCTAAAATTCACATGAAAATATAAAAGGACCTAGAATAGCTGAAACAACTTTGAAAAAAAAAAAACCACGAAGTTGAAGGGCTAACATTACCCAATATCAAGACTTATCGTAAAGCTACAGTAATCAAGGCAGCATATTACTGTGAAGATGGACAAATAGATTGATGGAACAGAAATAGATGTTTACATCCCTGTACAACTGATTTTTTACAAAGGTGCAAAAGCAATTCAGTGAGGAGAGTAGTCTTTTCAACAAAGGAAACATTTGGACATCCATATGCAAAAAGAGCACTCCAATTCATACCACCCACCACTACAAAAAGCAACTCAAAATAGATCATTGACCTAAATGGAAAACCTAAAACGGTGAAACTTACAGAAAAAAAAAAAAGAGAGAGGGGAAAATTTTGTGATCTTGAGTTAGGCCAAGATGTCTTAGATACAATACCAAAATCCATAAAAGAAAAACTTAATCAATAGGAGTCATTAAAGTACAAAAGTTTTATTAGGAGTTACCTAGGGCTGGGGGTGGGGGTGACTGCTTATGCATATGAAACAATGAAAATGTTCTAAAGGTTCTGTCACTGTGGTGGTGTTTGCACATATCTGTGAATATCTAAACATCTCTGAGTTGTACACTTAAGTGACATTGCATGGTATACGAAGTATATCTCAATAAAACTGTTATAATTTTTAAAAGAAAAAATTAAAACTTCCACTCTTTGAAGACTGTTAAGAGAATGGAAAGACACAGACAAGGGAAAAATATTTGTAAATCACGTATCCAATGAAGGATGTGTATGAAGAATATAGAAAGAACCCTCAATGCTCCATAATAAGAAAACAGACACCCCCCTTTCCCCGCCCCCCCAAAAAAATCCTCCCATGATTTAAACAGACACTTCATCAAAAAAGATATATGTATGGCAAATAAGCACATGAAAAGATGGTGAGCACTGTTAGTCATTAGAGAAATGCAAATTAAACCATAATCAGATACCATCACACACCTATTAGAATGACGAAAATTAAAGTCTGATGACATCGAGTGTTTGATGACGATGTTGAGAAACTAGACTTCCCAACACTGATGGCGAAAATGCAAAATGGCATAATTGCTTTGGGAAAGTTTGACAGTTTCTTAGAAAGTTAAAGATACCCTGTCAAATGACTGAGCCATTCCATTCCTAGGTAATGAAAGCATAAATCCATACAAAAACATGCACACAAATGTTCTTAGCAGCTTTATGTGTAATGACAAAAAACTGGAATCAACCCATCAACAGGTGAATGAGTAAAGAAATTGTGTCATTTCCGTGCACTGGAACACTGTTCAGCAATAAAAAGAAATGGGCTATTCATACACACAACAGCGTGAACAAATCTCAAAACTAGGCTGAGTGAAAGAGCTGGACAAAAAAAGAGTATGTACTGTATGATTCCATTTATACAAAACTCTCCAAAATGGAAAAGAATCTGTGGTGACAGAGAGCAGATCAGGGGTTGCCTGGGGAAGGTCTGGGCAGGAGGAGGCAGGGAGCGGGGAGGGAGCAGAGATTGGGGGAGGCATCACGGATGTGTCCACTATCTTGAATGCATATGTCAGAACTTATCAAATTATACCCTTTAAATAGTAATGTGAGGTTTTGTATGCCAATTTTGCATCACCAAAGCTATTCTTAGAAAGTAATATATCTTCATTTTAACAAGTGAAACGATGCAAAGATAAATGAAAACAGAATCACTGTCCCCTCTTTTCCTCCATTCTCACTTCTCTAAGGTTTCCAGTATCAGGCAGTTTGGGATTTGGCCACAAGTTTCTCACATTCATTATGCAGTCTCCGGAGGTGGTGGGGATTATTACGGCCTGATAATATTAAGACAGGAATCATGCCTTACAGCTTCCACTTGTTGGGTCTTTCCCTCTTTACCAAATATCTGATGGGCATCTCCTTCCATCTGAACCAACACAGATTTAACTCACTCCTTTTCAGGGCTGCTCTATAAGCCATGGTGTGAATTTACCACAGTTTGCATAATCATTCCTCTAAAGATGCACATTTTAGCTGCTTCAGTGTTTTGTTTGTTTGTTTTGCTTTGGTTTTGCCGACCATCAACAATGCTGAAAAGCATTCTTTTATGTTTATTTTCATAGACTATTGTCTTTATTTCTCTAGAAGAGGCTCCCACAGTGGGATCATTGGGTCAGAAGGTATGTGAATTATTTTCTTCTTAGTAGATATTGCCAGATTATTTCCACCAGACATGTATGAGGTGTTTATGTCACCCACGTTTTTGCCTCAGTGGATCTTAGTGTTTGTATTAAATTTTTGCAACCTAAAGACTGAACAATATATCATTTTGAATTTTCCTATCAGTGAGGTGAAATGTTATTTCATTTTGCCCACTAGACACAATGTGGTCATTGTATCCATATCCTTCAATACTGTTTTCTTTTGTTGGGGTTTATATATGTTTTAAATTCAATTGACCATTTAAATCTTATTTTCTATGAGTTACCTGTTTATATCCTTTGTCTATTTTTCCGTTGGGTTGTTTAGATGTTTCTTATCAAATTGTATTAGCTTTTTGCATATTGAGGAAATTAAACATATGATACACACATACATGCATGTACATTACACACATGCAAGCGCAAAACATACACGTCACACATGTGCGCAACCATTGTATACACATATATCACACAGCTACATGCATGCATCATACACCAGTATATACACATACCCACACACATCATGTGTACGTGCATGCACACATATATACATAAATGTATGCACATGCACATATATACATATGCACACACGTGCATCTTATGTACATATACACATGCACATGCTCATACAATACGCATGTACGAACACATGCCTACATACACATATGTGCACACATACACATATATGCACATACATACACATGCATCTTATACACACACGTGCATCACATGCACACCATGCGGAGAAGGGTGGGTCCCAGGGCCCATTCCAGCAGGAGGATCCAGGGCCTGGACAGGGTGAGGCGGGGAGCCACAGGAAGGCAGGGGGCAGGCAGAGGGGCCGTGGGTGGACTAAGCAGCCACCCCAGCCCTTGGAAAGGGTTTTGAGGACCACTTGGCCCACTGTGACAGCCTCCACCACCTCTTGGCCCCCATATGGTGAGGCTCTGGGGCTCCTGCACCCCACACCCCAGCACCCCTGGCCACCTCACCTGGCTTCCACCCTCCCCACCCCCTGCCAAGAGGATGGTTGCAGCACCAGGTGAGCAAGCAAGGCTGGGCCCTTCGAGGAGCCTCGATGCAGACTTCTTCCCTGCCTGATGTCTCTTTGGGGTGTTTTGTGTGAGCAGTTTTTTGTTGTTGTTGTTGTTGTTGTTGTTGTTGTTTTTGTTCTTTGCGGTACGCGGGCCTCTCACTGTTGTGGCCTCTCCCGTTGCGCAGCACAGGCTCCGGATGCGCAGGCTCAGCGGCCATGGCTCACGGGCCTAGGCGCTCCGCGGCATGTGGGATCTTCCTGGACCGGGGCACGAACCCGCGTCCCCTGCATCGGCAGGCGGACTCTCAACCACTGCGCCACCAGGGAAGCCCTGTGAGCAGTTTTTGACATGTTGAATGAGAAATTGCTTTTTTACCTCCTGCTCATGAGATTCCACTCTTAAGACTTTACTCGCAGAGGCTCTAGGCGTGGCGAGTGCTTCTCTCAGCCTGGCAGGTGCAGGTGATATCAGTTCGCAGCGCCTGGCAGAGCTGAGCCAGGGGGCTTCTGCAAGGATGTGAGCTCCTCTCGCCGCCACGCTGCAGCTCCAGGGGCGACATGGGGCAAGCAGGGGTCCTCAGGTGTGGGAACTGTTATGTGCCAGGATTCACGCCATCATATAACTCCTTCTGTGTTCTCAGACCTCCCAGCCCATCTAAAAAAAATATTTTAAGTGAGAAAGCTAAAGGGACCTAAGTGGGAGGGAGGTGTCCACACTTCACGGCAAATGTTAAAATGTTGACACCCATAGACAGATAAATTATGCATGTGTGTAGTAATACCCAGAGCAACCACTAGGAAAACCATACAAATAGATACATCCAAAATCACTATAAATATATCAAGATGGACCCTAATGTTCAAGTTATCCACAGAAAGGCAAGAGAAGAGGAACTGAGGAAGCAAACAGAAAATTAATAATAAAACAGCAGGCATTAAAAAAAAAGCAGGCATAAGTCCTAACATATTAATAGTTTGCCTTAATGTAAATTATTTAAATAACCCAATTAAAAGGAAGAAATTGGCAGAGTCTATTTTTTTTAATGACCCAACAATATGTTGTTTACAGGAAACTCACTTCAAATTCAACAAAGACATTTCACTGAAGAGGATCCACAAATAACAAATGAACACAGAAAAAGACCTTCAACATTGTGAGCCATGAGGCAAATGCAAATTCAGACCACAATGAGATGTCACTACACACCTAAAATAAAAAATACCGACCATATCACATGCTGGCAATGATGCAGAGACATTGGGTCACTCATGCACTGTGAGTGGGAATGCAAAATGAGACAGCCTCTCTGGAAAACAGATTGGCAGTTCCTTACAAAACCAAACATGCATTTACCATATGACTCAGCAATTACACTCTTCAGCACTTACCCCAGAGAAATGGAAGCTTATGTTCACACAAAAACCTGTCCATGAATGTACATGACAGCCGATTCCTAATAGCCAAAAATTGGACCTTCAATGGGCAAATGGTTGAACAGTATATCCATGCCATGGAATACTACTCAGCGATAAAAAGAACTGTTGACACATACCACACCTTGGACTAATCTCCAGGGAATCCCAAAAGGTTACGTGGAGTATGATCCCGTTTATAAAACATTCTTGAAATGACAAAATTACAGAAATGGAGAGCAGATTAGTGGCTCCTGGGGGTGGGGGTGGGGCCACTGGAGAGTGGAGGAGGGGGGTTGGGAATGGTTACAAAAAGGGCAACACAAGAGATCCTTGAGGTCAGGGAACTGTGCAGTATCTTGGCTGTGGTGGTGGATACATGAATCTACACAGGTGATAGAATTATTAAAACTAAACATACACACAGATGAGTACAAGTGAAACTGAGGAAACAGTAAGATGGGGGCATTATATCAATAGCGATATCTTGTTTGTGACATTGTGCTGTAGTTTTACAAGATGTTACCATTGGGGGACCCTGGGTAGACGTGCTACACAGGATCTCTCTGTGTTGCTGCTTACAAGAGCATGTGAATCTACAATTATCTCAACATAAAAAGGTCAATTAAAAAAAATAAATGAACAGAAAACAAACAAAACCAAATGAAACTCCCTCCGGACAGCACTGACCTTCAGTCCTGCCTTGTGATTCCCCTACTCTCCCACCCCCATCGCTCCCTGCCACTCCCAGCTCGGTCCTGCTCCAGCCCCCAACGACTACAGTATGTCACTAAATTCAAGGTTATGGCTTATCCTGGATTCTCCCAAACAAAAAACCTGTCCTGGGTTTGGCTTGATTTGCAAGTGTTTTATTTGGAAAAGTGATCCCAGGGAGCAGAAGTGACGAGGAGTAAGGGTGAAACAGGAAAGGAGGCGACCCAGAGAGAGGATGCTTTGTGGAGTTGCCAGCGCCATGGACAATGGTGCCCGGTCCTGGGGGCCCTACAGAGCACAGCGGGGAGAAGCATTTGTTTGTTGTAGATACCTTCTCGGTCAAGGGTGACCCTGAGGGGCATACTTGTGGGGTGCACATGTGTGGGTGCGTAAGGGGCTCCCTTGGGCTCCCCCACCTTGGGCAGATGAGAAGGGCCAGGATTGAAAGTCCAGGGAAAAGCTCATGTCCGCCTCTGGCCTCTGACCCTTCAGCCTCCCATGGTGCCCCTTGGAGCCTCAGCACGTGGCACATCTGGCAAGCTCCCCCCACAAGCCTGCCCCTCCTGGGCTTCTCTTCCCAGGAAAGCACTTCCATCCACTCAGATGCTCAGCACAGCCCAGGAGCCTCCCTGCACCCGGTCCTTCTTCAGAGACATCACTAGAGCTGACCTTCTGTCCACATCTGTCCTCCCACGCCTGTCCTTGTCCAACCACTGTCTCCTGGGGCTCTGACCAGCCTCCTTGCTTCTGCTCCTGGCCTTTACTCCATTCTGCCCACGCTAGCCAGAGCGGGGCTTTCTAACCTGCAGAGCACCGGGAGTGTCCTCCCACAGAGCCCCCGATGGTGTCTGTGGGCTTTAGAACAAAATGCAATTCCCTACCTCGGTCTCCGACTCCCACTACAGGTGGTCCTCCCCTCCAAACTGGCCAGGTACGCGGCCATCCTCCCCAGCTTCGGCCTCAGCCTGCAGGACATGCCAGCGCCATCCTGCATGCATCTGCTTAAGTGCCGCTTCCTCAGAGGGTCTTCTTGACCAGCCAACCCACCCAACAGGGCCCAACTGCAGTGGTCACAGGACAGGTCATGCTTAGTAATTACACATTTATCTGATTCAGACACTGGCAAAGTTAGCAAATAGTAAATGTTGATTGAATGCCTACCTGTGCTGGGCACTGAGTTGCGAACTGTCCCACACTTTCTGGCACCTTGTGCTTTCAGCCACTGCCCAGGAAGCATCCTTTCCACCGTGCAGTCTGAGAAAGCCAGAGCCAGGGAGGGTCAGAACCTTCTCCAATGAAGTAAGAAGATGATGGAACCCAGGTGTGTCCTGCTCCCAAGCCCCCATACGAGGGGCTAGAGCGACTGAATCCAGCCAAGAGAGAAGTGCTCAGAAGCCGAGCTGGCCCAACGTTGCCGAGCTGGAACAACAAGGCTGGGCTGGCTAGTAAGCATATGGCCTTACCTCCCAAGCTTTGAAGTTGGCCTTCTGTGCTGGAGAGCAGGGCAGAACTTGCCCTGGTGAGCCTGAGGTTGCCTCAGGCCAGGATGGGCAGTCCCCAGGGTGGGAAGCATGTGGGGGACAACACTTTGTGAGCGAGGAGGGACTGGGTGTCAGGGACAGCAGCCTCATAAGCCGGGTGTTTCCTGCAGCCACGTCCTGGCGTGAGCAGTTGTCTGGTGAGCCTTCCACCTATGGTCAAGCTCAAAGCCAATGACTTCTTTCCCCAGAGGCCACAGCTCCAGGGTCTGGGGGTAGGGGGTGGGGCCCACACTGCTGGTAAACTCCAGGGGCGGGAAGATGCGGAGCCCAGCTGAAGTCTCTGTAGAATCCATCCTGTGTCCCCCAGCACATGCCCACGCGCTCGGGCCACGCACCGCAGATAAAAGTCCACACAGAGATCAAAAGTCCCCATGCGCCTGGCCAGCACAGTGGAAGTGCACAGAGATTACCTAAAAAAACCCAGGAGGCCAGCAGGGGCCTGGCAGATGCAATTCACTGAATCCATGCCTGTTGAAGGGCTGAGCTCCCAAAGTACGTCAGTCAAGGACGAGGGTAGACAGTGGCTCTGGCTGCAGCACCGTGGCAAGCGCTACCCCAGGTCATGGGTCACAGCCCCATCGGGGAGGCGGTTATGGCATGTGTCCAGCATTGCCAAGCAAGAGTTGGGGTTTCTGTTACGGGTCTGTCTCTACACTCCATGTCTTCCAGACTCTGTGTCCCCCAAAGCACAGCAACCAGGGCTTGGGGGTGCTTAGTGAAGGCTACCCTGATCCAGGACGTGTGGGGTGGGCATGTGTGTGTCCTGAGAGAAAGGAGAGGACCTCCAATCCACCCTAGGCCCCACATCACTCCAGGGTTTCCCAGGCATCTTTCTGCAAATCCAAGAAGAAAGGGTGTGTGGAGATTGTAGGCCACTAGGAAACTGTAGAGTCCTGGCCTGGGATCATCCGGGGTCATCTAGAGTGCCCCCCACCCGTGTCCTCACAGCAGGATGGGGAATCTGTTCCTCTGAATTACAGTTCACTGCCCTGGATGCCATCAGGACCACCTGGGCAATTCTGTACAAAAAACCCCCCCAGATTCTGAAGCAGTTGGTCTGGTTGGGGCCCTGGCCTGATATTATTTTAAAGTGCCCTCATGCTTCTACTGTGCAGCCCAGGTGGAGACCCCACTCCAGTCACCAGGGCCATTGCAGCTCGAGCTACTGGTACCACGTTACGAATGTCTCAAAGGCCTCCATGTGCTCATCTGTAAAATGGGAACACGACACCTGCCTCATAGGGATGCGAAATGGGAAAACCCTGGCAGGTGTCTGGGCCTAAGCAGGGACCCCATAGTGAGTGCCCCCACTCCCCCCGCCCCGAAATTCCTTCCCCTGTGTGGTCCAAGTCCTGGGCTCCAAGGCAGCTGTGCTGTATGGGAGCTGGAACTGCCAGCCCTGAGTTCAAATCCTGTGATGCTGTTTTCCAGCTGTGTGACCCTGGGCAAAGACCATAGGAGGCCCCAAATCTGAAGAGTTCCTAAAAATATGAAACTCACACCCCATCCCAGGCTTATTCAGTAAGGACTGTCTGGGAGAATGATCCTAGCTTTTTTTTTTTTATCCTAGCATTTTTATTTTATTTTAATTTATTTATTTTTGGCTGCATTGGGTCTTTGCTTCTGCACACGGGCCTTCTCTAGTTGTGGCGAGCTAGGGTTACTCTTCATTGTGGTCCCCATGCTTCTCATCGTGGTGGCTTCTCTTGTTGTGGAGCATGGGCTCTAGGCACGCGGGCTTCAGTAGTTGTGGCTCGCGGGCTCTAGAGTGCAGGCTCAGCAGTTGTGGCGCACGGGCTTAGTTGCTCCTTGGCATGTGGGATCTTCCCGGACCAGAGATCGAACCTGTGTCCCCTGCGTTGGCAGGTGGATTCTTAACCACTGCACCACCAGGGAAGTGCCCTACCATTTTAATTTTAACCAGAACACTAAGTACCAGAGACAGCCAGCCAGACACCCATGCTTGGGGTCCACCACATTAAAGCCAAGCCTTTGGTTTCCCCTCTGGGAAATGGGGTGATAACAATGAGCTCCCAGTACTAAATGAGACCAAAGGAGTGAAGGGGCCTCAAGGGTGAGAATGCAGAAACGGGCGGGGCCCAGAAGGTGCTGCCTCCTCACCTCCCCGGCTCACGATCCCTCTGGGGCTCTTTCTGCCGCCTCCAGGTGACCTTCAGTCACGCTTGGTGTCAGGGGCTGCTCGTGTCCCACCTTCCATTAGACGGCCTTCCTTTGGGTAACTCTCCTGGCCTCTGGCCTGCCTTCCCCTCCAGCAGGTGGTCTGGCTGGTGAGTTTGGAGGAAAGAGAGAAACACACTTGACTCAGCCTCCCCCTTCCCTCTGTGGAACTCACCAGCTGCACCCGGCACACAGGAGCCTCTGTTCCCCTGGGCCAGGAAAACAGGCACAGCCTCCAGGGCTGGACCAGATGCGGGGTTTATGGGGTCCGGAGCAAGTGAAAGTTTGGGGTTCTTGTTCAAAAATTATTAAAATTGCCAAGACAGGGACTTCCCTGGTGGTCCAGTGGGTAAGACTCTGCTCTCCCAATTCAGGGGGCCAGGGTTTGATCCCTGGTCAGGGAACTAGATCCTGCATGCCCCAACTAAGAAGTCCGCATGCCGCAACAAAGGTCCCACGTGCTGCAACTAAGACCCGGCACAGCCAAAATAAATAAATTAAATAAATAATAAATAAATAAAATAAATATTTTTTTAAAATGCCAAGACAGCGATGGCAGAGCACTAAAACAGGGGTGGCAGGAGGGTGTCCGTCCCACTGGGCAGGTCCCCTGTGGTGAAGCAGCCCTGACCCAGGGGAGTGGCAGGGGTCCAGCTCAGCTAATGACACAGTGGGAAGAGAGCAGCCAGCAGACCAAGCCACCTTCTCGCACCCAGCGTGCCTCCCTCTGCCCTTCAGAGCCTGCCTCTCACGCTCTGTTCGTGAAATTTAAGTGGAACTAAGAGGAGCTGTTCATTGACCCACTTGAGACCCTGACAGTCTGCGAGAAGATCTGGCGAGGAAAAAAACACACTTGGGTCCTGTCTTCTAGATACATGTGGTCCAGGAGGCAAGGCCTTCACTTGATCCCACTCAAATCCCTCTTGCTGCACTGTCAACCCTCTCCTCTGGCCCAAGTGGTAGGCGGGGCTTTCTCATAGAGCCAGTAATAATACTTAATCCAGACCTTGGAGCTGAGCCCTCAGCGCCTTCCCAGAACAGCACAGCCGCACCTTCTACCCACTGCACATACCCAGAGTATGGGCGCTGTCACCTTGATTCCTCCCCACCATCTCATCAACGAACCCTGCAGAAGGACCCACTCCCTGAACTTCTCTCCACCCCCTGCCCCAGGTTCCAGCCACCAGCCTCCCAGGCTGAGCTGTTGCAATGTTAGCCTAACCACCTCCCTTGCTTATCTTGCTAGAACATTTTCCGATAGAGCTCCAAGCACTGTGGCACACCCTGCAGGGGACAGACCTCAGTTTCAGAGCCCTGGATTAAAACCCCCCCGGCTGCTGCAGCTCCTCTGAGACATGAGGCCCTAGACCAAAGGGACCAGTCCCCCACGCCCCCCAGCCCAGGCTGACCCTCAGTCAGAGCTGGGCTATATGCCTACTTGGTTTCCAACCTGTTGATGGTTCCTCCCTGCCCTGTTCCTCCAGGCTGAGGCTGGCAGAGGGCCAAGGATGTGTGTGTGCCTGAGGGGCAGGCATGGGGCAGGGAGGGGTTGGCAGAGTTAGACCACTTCCATCTGCCTCTTTAGTAGTTGCTGGGAGAAGAGGAGGAGAGCCTGCCAGGCCAGGGTCCCATTGGGAGGTACCCACCCAGCCAGCCCTCCTCCCCAGAGATGCCCAATCCTCAAAATCAGGTGGGCATCTCCCTAAAGGAGGGAGGGAGGAAGGAGAATGGGCTGGTGGGTGGAGGTATAGAGGTAAGCCCCTCCCCACCCCCAGAGCGGGCCTACCAGGCAGGGTCTCACAGACAATCGCTTAATAAAAAGGCTATTCTGCCCCACACTGTACCCGCCTCTCTGCAGGTGACCCACAGGTACACCCATGTTTAAGAACCTTGGTGAGGACCAGAGAGGAAGAGGTGAGCACCAGGAGTCTGCCTGGTGGGGGCAGCAGGGTGAGGGGGTGCAGGGGGCCGGGGAAGAGTTGGGAGACAGAAAGACCAATTCCAGAGCCTTCCAAAGGCTTGCCCATCCCCCAAACCAGCACTTAATCCTCCATCTCTGCTACTTAACCTCTCCCACCAGGGGCCGGGCACTTCAACTCCATTTAAATAAGCCCTTGAGGGCTCAGAAGAAATTGTTGCCAGCAATTCAAAAGCCTTGAACCCTGAGGGCAGTCAGTGGCTTTCTGTCCAGCTGCCCCGGGGTTCCAGGCTGTCACCAGAGGCCTTTCCACAGCTCAGAGGCCCAAGCCTGCTATCCAGGGGAGGAGGCTCCCCCAGAAGGTTAGCATCAGTACCCCGAAGCCTGGTCTAGGTCTCTCAGGCACCCCTTGCTGTGCACCTGGTTAGCTTCCTTTAATTTTCTTTGGCCCAATCAAGGGGGACCCAAGTCGGGCATACCTGGACCCAAATGCCCTTCCTGGTTGAGAAACCCTGGCCAATTACTGAGCCTAATTACTTCCCTGGGCAATTACTTCCTTTTCTGCAAAACGGGCTTCAGAGCTCTTGTGAGGGTTAAATGAATGGTACCCGGGCCTGGTACCTGGAAGACAGTAAGGTACAAGGCCAAAGCAAAGAATCACCTGGAATCAGGAACAGTGTGAGCAGACTCAGTCTTCCAGGTGTGAACCAACTCTCCCTCCAGGATGCTTGAGGCCCCAGGGCCTGAAGCCACCCAGCACCTAGAATTTAAGGCTACCAAATAAGTTATAGAACACAGTTAAATCTGAAAATCAGATACACAGCAAATCATTTTTTAGTTTAAGTATGTCCTGAAATTGCATGGGATGGTCACTGTTTATCCTAAATTCAAATTTAATTGGGTGTTCTCTATTTTCATTTGCAAATTCTGTCTATTTTATTTTTTAATTTTTTAGACCACGCCATGAGGCATGCAGGATCTTAGTTCCCTGACCAGGGGTCGAACACGTGCCCCCTGCATTGGGAGCACGGAGTCTTAACCACTGGACCGCCAGGGGGGTCCCAAAGTCTGTCCGTTTTAACTGAAGGCTATCCAGTAACAAGGGGTTTGGTTTTGGTTTTTTAAATTCCCTGATGAGAGGAGGCAAGATAAAGTTAAGTGAAAAGCTGGACACAGATCTATAAATACACTGTCATCATTACTTGTTTTTAAATTTTAATATATATTTGCATAGAGAGAGAGGAACCCAGGTACAGACACTGACCGAGCCTGAGATGGAGACAGAGGAGATGGACAGACACAGAAGAAAGGCTGGGAGGAAAGTCCCAATAGGTTAAGGGTGACTATCTCTGGACTGCAGGTTTCTCGCTTTCACTTTTTAAAATTTTCCAACATTTTTCAGTAAACAAGTGTTGCTTGATAAAAAAAATAAGTTTTAAGTCCATCACTTATGTGGAGAGTCTGTTAAAATCGCTATCGGATTGTTAACCGCTGAGTGAATAAAAGAAAGAAAAAATTCGCACGCCATCCTCTTACCCTGCTACATCCTAAACATCCTCATAAAAAATGCACAGCGCTTCCCCAGCCACAGGCACCGACGCACTTTATCCTGCTCTTGATGGGTCTGTGTCATGGGCACCAACAGCACATCAGGACTGGGCCCAGGCGCTGATGACCCCGCAGCCCACTGGGGGCAAAGGACTCACAGCTCCAGCCCCTCCTCCCCCCTCCTGCCTGTGCTTTTTGAGCCTTGCACTTTCTTTTGTTTTTATAGTTTTCAGTTTCCTCGATCACTGTCAACTGTCATTACTCACTGCCGTCTGCATGCCTGCCCCCAACAGCCATTCTCACGTCTGTGTTTTCCTTCCAAACCTCTGTGAACACCGTGGTTGAGACTGTGTGTGAAGTTCAGGCAGGCAGGCTCAGAGTGAGACCACAGTTGCTCTCTTAAGAGAAAAGTGGGGGGCCGTGAGGGCACAACTTCATGAGTCCTTCTGGGCTTCCACAGACACTCAGGACAGTGGTAATGCTCCTTACCTCCGAGTTCTCTGTGCTGTTGGATTATTGCACTTTTCCAGAAGTATTTGCCTGATAAGTGGACATATTGAAAAGATTTCTAGGTCCCATCTCAGAGTCTACATTTTTTTTAGATGCATCACCAAATCCCACTATGATGAAAGAACATGAACATACCCCATGGAGTTGGGGGTCCCAGACTTGAATGAAGGTCACAGGACATGGGATTTGAGGTGACCAAGGTGAGAAGATGTGTCAGTCAGGGTTCAGATGGAGAGAACAGAAGCCACTCTGGCTACGTTTGGCAGAAAACGAAACTAGATGCTTACAAAAATCCTTGGAAGGACTGGAGAAACAGGCTATACCTTGGCTTCCTAAATGGGGCCCTGGACACCACCAAACTGGCCCACCAAGAGAGCCACTGCCCTCCCCATCAAGAAGGTGGGCGACCAAGAGGACAGCTGTGGAAACACAGGCTTAAGAACATCTGGAGTAATTGGAACACCTGCTGAACCCACACTAGCCCAAAACTAAGCAGCCCTCACTCTGCCTCTCAACACTCCCAGCGCTGGTGACCAGCCCCCGGAATGCTGCCCAGCACATTCACCACCAAACATGCCAAGAAAAAAAGCAGCAGTGTAGCCTTTCCATCGCTTCCCACTTCCAAATCCCCAAGAATGCATCTGACTGGCCAAACTGAGCGGCGAAGAAGCCTTGGGAAGGCAACTTTTTGCCCTCCTCTCTGAGACAGTGGAAGGTGGCAGAATGGCTGCTGAGTACCAGCTGTACATCCTGCACAGAAGGTTTGGAGAAGGAGGCTTGGGCGACAACCGGATTGAGAGACAGAATTGACCATCTACCAGCCTAGGAAATGCCCTTCAGGAGGTACAGGTGGTGGCCCTGGGCTGCTGCTCAGAGCACCTGTGCCTGCTGCTGCCTCTACAATCCATTGCTGTGTGATCTTGCCTGGTTTCCATCCATCAGCAAACCAGGATCCAGAGGGCAGGGTGAGTCAGCTCAGAGTAAAGCCAGGCCACAGGGAGATACCACCCCATAGGTTAAATTTTGGGGAATTTGCTGGCTGGTAAACTTCATGATGGGAGCTTGAAATTGGCCACGTGGGAATATTTACATCACAGGAATTGGCAAATGATATAAATTGGGGGTTTTGTCCTCATCGCCCAGAACTGATTATTAAACATTTATCGGCGTGTCATTAACTTAGGCGATGAGGATGGGCGAAATTTCTAGGAGGCTGTGAGCTTGGTGGTTCTGCACCCTGACTGCATGTGAGGATCACCTGAGGAGCCTTTATCAAATCCCAAAGCCCAGACCCCACTGGAGATGAATTGAATCAGAAATTGGAGGAAGCAGAGGAAAAGGCTGTCAGCTAGAGAAGGTCGTGGGGTGACAGGAGGAGACTCTCAGAGAGGGTTAGCTTGCGAACAGAAATCCTTCTACTGGGAGGAGTGGTGATGCAGACAAGAGAGCAGGCAAAGGGCAAAGTCCTCAGAGGAGCGAGAAGGAATGAGATCCCGAGGCCTCGTGGCTGCAGAGCCAGGCAGGCTAGAGGGTGTGCAGAGAGGGTGTGGAGTTCCCGCCCGGGACACCCATTTCTCAAGGAGAGGACATTTTCAGCTAGGAAGCGCTTGGGGGCAGGAGTGTTGTTTTCAGGGTGATGCTGACTGACCCCTCTTCCAAGTTCACTTGTACACAAGGACCTGGGAGGCTCCAGAGTCCCTCGCAGGGAACAGAATGTGTAATAATCAGCGCAAGCAGGAAGGTCCACCTTCCAGTTCAACCCAAATGATGGGTCCTTGGGGGATGTCTTAAATTGCTTTATTGTTTTTGGAAAAAACAGTGCATGGTGGTTGTAAACTAAATTCAAAAGTGCAAAAGAGGAAAATAAAAATCACTAGACACCACTGCCCAGAAGTGATGACAAGGAGCGACCATCCTTCCAGGCACCTCCTCGTGTAAACACACACATGTATACAGTGCTACCTGCACTCCCCTCGGAGGTCAGTCTGATCCCTCTGTCAGCAGCCTGGGTCCCAAACAGGCAAGGAGAGGAGACGGGGAACAGGGTCCCTTCCAGCCCGACCCAGTGACACCAGGCTCTTGGCCCCTTGGACTCTAGCCAGGCCAGGCCATGTGCCAGGACCTGCCTCGTTCACTCGGTCTGGAGGTTGCAGGCCTTTGCATGAGCAGTGTAGTGTGTATAGATTCCAGCGCAGCCCAGCTCCCCTGCTGAGCAGCCATTCTCCCCTTAATCTCCTGGTGACCCTGACTACAACCCCATCTCCCCCCAGACACCCCGCAGATGACCTTGTCTCCAGCTTTTCTGAGAAGACCACTGCCAGGGAGAGCGCCTCCCCTCCACACCCTCCCCTCCCGGCGCTCTAGAACGTCTGGCCTCATCCTCTCCCCTTCCCACCAGCCTCTGGATTGGCCACCCTCCTCCTCTCCCAGGTGGACCCCACCCGTACTCTCAGCACCCCCTTCCCCTGATCATCAAGGCTTCTTCCACTCCTATCCCCACCCTCTCTCCCATCATGAAACACACATACCTTTGTTTAGCCCCTGCTGGCCCCTCATGCCGCAGCCCTTCCTTCACTTTCTCTCTCTCTCTCTTTTCTTTATTTTATTTTATTATTTATTTATTTATTTTTGGCTGTGTTGGGTCTTCATTGCTGTGTGTGGCCTTTCTCTAGTTGCGGCGAGAGGGGGCTACTCTTCGTTGCGGTGTGCGGGCTTCTCATTGCGGTGGCTTCTCTTGTTGCGGAGCACGGGCTCTAGGTGCATGGGCTTCTGTAGTTGTGGCTCGCAGGCTCTAGAGCACAGGCTCAGTAGTCATGGCGCACGGGTTTAGTTGCTCCGCGGCATGTGGGATCTTCCCGGACTAAGGCTCAAACCTGTGTCCCCTGCATTGGCAGGAGGATTCTTAACCACTGCGCCACCAGGGAAGCCCCCTTCACCTTCTCTTAACTGACAGCCTGCCCTGACGTGGTCAGTGGCCGAGCTTGCAGCCTGTATGCACGTGTGTGTGTGTGCGCGCACGTGTGTGCGTCGGACCCGTCCTGCCTGACCTGAGTCCATCTCTACACCGACTGCCCATCCTCCAACAGCCCCCCCACCGTGCCAGAGAGCAGCCATCAGCTTCTCTTCTTTCCTTGCTTTTTGCAGTGACCCGGTCTAGAGCTTCAACCTGTTCAGTAATTCTGACAATAGCACAGAGCAGCAATACAGCGCCCTAAGGGCTTACCACCCTCCCATTTCTCACTCTCCCAGATCCCTGGGAGGTGGGTCCCATCCCATCCATTTCACAGACAAGGAGCCTGGAGTCAGGGATCCCACCCGTGGTCGGGGCAGAGCCAAGACTCTGGCCCAGAGGGTTCCTAACCATCCCACCACACAGCCCTCCTCACTGGCTACTACTGGCTACCCGGTCACTTCAGCTCCACCTGCACAAGACCACGTGCCTTCTTGGTGACCTCCCTGCTCTGCCGGTGTTGCCCCATTCTGCCAGTATTGTTCCAAGGTCTGTTACCTCTACCCACACAGTCGCCTGGTTCAGGCAGGGACGGCTTTAGTCCACACTGTTGCAATAACCTGCTCTTGTCTGCCTGTTCTTGTCCACCCCACCCTCTGCTCCAATTAATCTCCCGAAAACACTGTCAAGGCATTGATTGCATCACTTGTCAAGTGTGGGGTTGCGGCTTGGCTGTGGTCAGCGTCTGGTGAGCTGAAAGAAATCCTTTGGATTTCTGAAGCCATTATCCCTGAAAATGCATGTTAGCTCAGGGCTTCTGCAGACAGAGCTGGATGTGAGGGACAGCCTGCTGAGGATTGGAGCCTCAGCAGACCGAGAGTAGGGTCGGCCGGAGGGATTCTCCTATTGTTCTGGGGTCCAGCCCAGCCAAAAGGCCTGGGTGAGTGTCCTGGGACTGCTGTAACAAAGGACCACTCACTGGAGGCTTGACCAACAGAAATTGCTTCTCTCACAGTTCTGGGGGCCAGAAGTGCAAAATCACGGCGTCAGCAGGGCCAGGCTCCCTCTGAAGGTCTAGGGGAGGACCCTTCCTGCCTCTTTCAGCTTCTGGTGGCTACCAGCAAACCTTGGCGTCCTTGACTTCTAAATGCATCACTCCAATGTCTATCTCTGTCTTCGTGTGGCTTTCTCCCAGTATACCTGTGTCTCTGTGTCCAAATTTCCCTCTTCGTATAAGGAAACCAGTCATAGTGGGTTAGGACCCACCCTAACAACCTCATTTTAAGTTGATTGCATTTGCAAAGACCCTCTTTCCAAACAAGTTCCCATTCTGAAGTTCCGGATAGAAATGAAATTGGTGGAGGGGTGGGAGGACACTATTAAATGCAGTACTTTGACTGCCCCGGCAACAAAATAGGAAGACCTGACTGAGGCACACAGGCACAGCCAGAGAGTACCTGAGAAGGGAGAGGGTGGAAAGAATCAGAGACTGGAGCTCGTGAGTAGAAGGCAGAGAGGAGGACAGAGGATAGAGAAACCATGGAGAGAGGCCTAAGGGACGAGGACGGACAGAGGCTGCTGGGGACAGACATCCTGGGGTGCAAAGTCTGTAACTGGAGGCCAGAGGTCAGTGCCGCCAGGACCACCTACTGATGGCACCAGCCCTGAGAAGGGGAAATCTCTCCATCTCAAACAGATTTCGCATTTTTATCCCAGGCATCCCGATGCAGCGAATGGAGACACTGCCCAGAGCCCCAGCGATTCACAGCTCGCTGAGCAGCTGACGGCCACCATCCCCTCAGGAGACACATGCGCAGAACCATCCTCAAGGACGCAGCCCCATAATTACCTTCAGCTGCCAGCAAACAGCATCCACTTAAATGATAAGCAGATGCTCACGGCCCCTCTTGGGTCCGCTCCAGGCAGCATCCCACAGACACCTCGGAGGTGCGCCCTGTGCCACAGACATCAGCAGCTTCCTGCCTGTAACAGAAGCCCAGACCAGCACCCAGGAAGAAGAAACCCTTCCCCAAAGAAACCCAAGCTCCAACTGTCCCCTGCCACCCTGCCAGCCAGCCTCCTAGGCCATTGGAAAACTGCTGTGTCCTGGGAGGAAGGCTTTGGAGTGAGCCAGGTGTGCAGGGGACACATTATTGATGTGAACGTCCAGCCCCACAGGTGTCTGCAAAGGCCACCATCCACCCTGACTCTGATCTCACTTTCTAAATCAACCTGGGTGGGCCTCCAGGGGGAGGTGGGCTGGAGGCAACACTCTTTTTTTAAACTTTTTATTTTATATTGGCGTATAGCCGATTAACAGTGTTGTGATAGTTTCATGTGCACAGACTCAGCCATATGTATACATGTATCCATTCTCCCCCAAACTCCCCTCCCCTCCAGGTTTCCACATAACTTTGAGCAGAGTTTCCTGTGCTATACAGTAGGTCCTTGTTGGTTATCCATTTTATTTTTATTAAGGATCTATTTATTTATTATTATTTTTTCAATAAATTTATTTATTTTATTTATTTATTTTTGGCTGCGTTGTGTCTTCGTCGCTGCGCACAGCTTTCTCTAGTTGTGGTGAGTGGGGGCTACTCTCCGTTGTGGTGCGCGGGCTTCTCATTGCAGTGGCTTCTCTTGTTGAAGAGCACGGGCTCTAGAGCACAGGCTCAGTAGTTGTGGCGCACGGGCTTAGTTGCTCCGCGGCATGTGGGATCTTCCCAGACCAGGGCTCAAACCCGTGTCCCCTGCATTGGCAGGTGAATTCTTAACCACTGCGCCACCAGGGAAGCTCCAGTTATCCATTTTAAATACAGCAGTGTGTACATGTCAATCCCAAACTCTCTAACTATCCCTTCCCCCAACTCTCCCCCCACCCGGGTAACCGTAAGTTCATTCTCTAAGTCTGTGAGTCTGTTTCTGTTTTGTAAATAAGTTCATTTGTATCATTTCTTTTTTGATTCCGCGTAGCACTCTTGGTCGGCACTTGCTTTGGCCCAGAGGAAGCCCCCTCACCAAGCCTGATGCCAGGCCTGACCACATGGACACAAATGACCACACGACCCTTGACACTGGGTCCAGCCACTGGTGCTGCCTCAGGCCCACAGGGCCTAGAGGGACATAAATCAGGGACAAATCATAAAGCTCAAACAGGTTTGCTCAGCTGGGATTTGGGAGTTACCACATCCAGCCCCAAGCTCACTGTCCAGTATGGGGCCACAAGCCACATGTGGCCTTCCAGCTAGTGCCAGTGGAGAGGCATTCAAACTACAAAAACCACGCCCAATTTCCCAGACTGAGAACAACAACATATGTAAGGTCAAATATCTCATTAATAACTTTTGTTCTGATCACATGTTGAAATAATATTTTGGATGTACTGGGCTAATAAAATACCTTATTAAAATAAATTTTACCTGTCTCAATTTTTTCACGTGACTACCAGAAAACTTAAAATTACAGACGTGGCTCCTATGACATTTCTGTTGAACAACGCTGCCCTAGACCCTCATGATAAATAGAAAAGTCCAGTGGCCCTCCTGACTCTCACAGAAAAGCCAGCCTTCAGTTCCCAGCCTGGCCACCTGCTGAGTGACGCTGAGTGTGGGCTCCTCCAGTCCTACCCTGCCCGCTGGGGGGACCAGAAATGAGGAGTTTTGTAAAGTTCTCAACACCCAGTACCACGACGCCCTATAAAGGCATTTGGGCCTGAAATTCCGTCCTAGAGGTCAACGTCACTGTTTACTTCACGTGGTGTGCATTCCTTCAAAATGAATCGCCGTATGCGTGCCTGAGTGCCTGCTAGGGACACAGGAGATGCTGAGGAAATGCAGGCATGTCCCACCAGCCCCAAATTTATAGTCGAGCAGGGAGATAAGGCCTGGGTGTGCACAGACATGAAAGCGTTATGTCACCGTCCCACACCATGTGCTGAAGTGTCAACACAGAGCTACAGATGTGAGGGCCAACAGAGAGAGCACAGGGTCTGCGTGGCCCCATCTTGGGGAGGGGGCAGTTTGCAGAGCAGGCGTCCCATTGGCAGTATTGTGTCTGACTGCCTAGTACAAGGTAGGCACCCATCAGGAGCACAGATTTGGATGAGTGTTTGCAATCCCAACTCTGGCACATAGAAGCTATGTGAAGCCATTTAGTCAGCATCTGAGCCTCAGTTTTCTCATCTGTGAAATGGGGATATGATTAAACATCAGGGCTCTCAGGAGGGGCCAGCATGTGAGTGAAGGGTCTCACGCCAGGCCTGGCATTAAGGGAGTACGGGAGTGCTTGGTAAATGTTTGTCCCCTCTCTGCTTGCCCCCAAAGGGAAGGAGCAAGGCCTCAGCAGGCCAGGACCTGAAAGGAAGTGAGGGAAGACTGCCCATCTGCGATGGGATTCCCCAAGTAGAGCAGGGAGACAGATGGGGCTGAAGAGGAAGGGCTGGACAGCAGGTGGGTGCTAGGAGAAGGCCTCTGGTGCGTAAATAAGAGGAATGGGGCGATTCAGGCAAGAATGAGTAATGAAATGGGAATTTGAGGTATGTTTGGGAGGGAAGAAAAGAAGCAGAGAGGCCAGAGCTAGAGCACTTCCCATAATCCAGACATTTGGAGATGAGGGTGGGACCCAGGGCAGGAGCCAGTGGGAAGGGAAGGACTGAGAACAACCCCAAGAGTTATACCTTTCCAGATCTTTCTCTGGGCACGTGTGTTTAGGGGGGAACTATGGGGTTGTAATAGCATCATGCTGTCTACTTAGTGACACTCATCATATCTTGCCCATTCGGGGGCATTTTGGCAGAAGCAAAGGACAGCTCTCAGGTTCAGAGCCCCACCCCTGCAAGTCCCCTCACATTTTCAGGGACAGACAAGGGCCCCCTCACGTAAAATGGATAATAAAGGAGCTGACAGTCTGGGCATGACAACTGAGTGAGAAGATGTTCCCCAGCACCCGGCCCACAGCAGGTGCTCAGAGAGACTAGTGGCCCTTGTCTCTCTACCAAAAAGAAAAGGACAAGGGACACTCATGCCAGGATCCAGCCTGGGCAGCAGGGTGATGGAGAAACGAGGCTTTGTGGCAGACACCCCAGGCTCAAAGCCTGTCTCCACCCCAAACTGGGGGGCTTTTAAGCAGTTTATTCTCTCACAGCTCTAGACTCCGGAGTCAAAAATCAAGGTGTGGGCAGGGCCGTGCTCTGCCTGAAGGTCTGGGGGGGACCACTCCTCACTTTCTCCAGCTTCCGGCAGTCACAGGCATAGCTTGGCTTGTGGCTCTGTCGTCACGTGGCTTCTTCCCCAAATGTAAGGAGAACGTCTTTGTGTATCTTCTCCTTTTCAGTCTCTTCTAAGAGACTTCTTGTATTTCACTCTAATCCAGAATGATCTCACCTCAGGATCCTTGCCTTAATTACAACTCCAAAGACTCCTATTCTGAAGAAAACCATATTCTGAGGTGTCAGGTCGACATATCTGGGAGGGGGAGCTGCTATTGACCCATTCCTTGCCCCCCACCACAAGTTCACATCCATCCCATGTGCAAAGCACACTCACCTCTCTTGCATATCATTCCACTCTCTTTGCCTCAGTTTCCCCACAGAGCTGAGGGTAATAGTGACCACGTCACGTGGATAAGGTAAGAGTGTGTTCACCAGGCGCCCAGCCCAACACTTGGTGGGCCCAAGTCACCAGAGCTACCTTCGGCCAGTCCTCAGGTCCCGCTACCCCTCCCGGGTACACCTTCTAAAATGATAAACTCTGTGTTAACGGAGACTTGTGTCCGTTTAATTCACTGCAATCCTCACCACAACCCCAGGACCTCCTGAAGGCTGGTCACCAGGTGTGAAGACCCAGGGTCATGACCAGGAAATGGAAAAGGCCCTTGGAGCACAGCTTCCTGCTGAAAGTGTGGAGCTCGCTGGGGTGGGGCCACCGTGGACAGAGCCCCAGCCCCGCTGCCGCTGAATAACCAGTTAGAACCATCCTCGTCTGTGAGGGGGGGATAGGACGCCACCTCTCAAAATGAGCTGCCTGACACAGTCCTGACATGCTGCCATCGCAGGCACATAACCCAGTGTGTCCCCAGTCCCACACACAAGCCAGCAAATGGCTCCCCTGGAGCTGGGTGACCCCCTGGTCCCCCTCTCGTGGCCTCCCAACCCCTTCCTTTGCTCTTCCAGCCAGGGGTCGGGGGGGGCATTAGCCCAGCCCT
Organism: Grampus griseus; assembly: GCF_964374135.1. Taxonomy (NCBI): domain Eukaryota; kingdom Metazoa; phylum Chordata; class Mammalia; order Artiodactyla; family Delphinidae; genus Grampus; species Grampus griseus. Next base: position 10,424,405 of record NC_139014.1, on the reverse strand, counting down.
GCCCAGCTGAGCCACGCACGCTACCCCCCAAGTGTCCAAGGCTGGCACTGGGCTTGGTGTTCAAAGATCCTCTTCGCACGCGTGATCCGAAGACCCAAAATAGATGACACAGAGGCCGGGATCTTGACTCCGATTCTCAGAGAGCCCACCCTCCACACCCGCGACAGAGTCCCAGCTCGGCCATGCCTCTGCCCCCTGGGCCAGGACAGCTTGTTTCCCTGCACAGAGGACTTCCTAGGGCCACACAGATCCAGTTAAGGGGTCAACCTGCACTGAGAACAAAAGCCTCCTGCCTGTACCCAGGGTTGCCCATCGAGACCAGCGGGGACTGAGGGCCCACAAGCCCTGAGGACCCGGGGGTTCCAGGGGCTCCATGGGCCCTGAGTGTGAGGCTTCCGTGGAGAGCAGCGAGGTGTGCAGCTTTCGCCTCACCCACCTACCAGTCCACGTAATCAGCTTCCATGGCCCCGGGCTTCCTTGTCCTGAGCTGGGGTTCTGACCCGGGCTTGGTTGCCTGGGTTCCTCCCTGTCTTGACAGCAATCATAAAAACAATAAAAATAACAATAATAGCTAACACTTGTGCCTTCCGCCTGGCAGGTGCTGTGCAAAGCTTTGCCTATTGATCCAGCTAACCTCCATGACTACCAACTGTTTTATCATTTGCCTCCTTTTCAGGATGGGGAAACAGGCACAGGATGATGAATCAGTTGCTCAAGGTCACAAGGGGAGTAAATACCCCACCCCCATGCAGACCTATGCAGCCTGGCTCCTGGAGACTGTGCCTCTAGTCCCACCCTCTATTTTTGGCATTTGAGTCTTCAAATCCATGCTGCTTACAAGGGAGAGAGATGGTAGTTCTGAGACGCTTCTTAAAAGGTGACCAGGTGGAGAATGGGCCTCCAGGAACGCTAATCCTGCAGCTATTTCTCAAGGCCGGGGAACTTGCCTTGTGTCCCCAGGGTCTAGGCTTGACCCCGTTATCTGCCGGCACATAATGGTTCCCCCCACTTCCCTGCTTAAAACCTCCAAAGGATTTCCGTACAATTAGAATCAAGTCCAAACTCCTCATGACAGCCACTAGGGCAAACAGCCTTCATCGTTCTCCAATCTGCTCTCCCACCCTGATCCCCCAGCCCACAGTGTCCCCGTGTCCTGCCTTCCTTCTGGTCCTCAAACACTCCCAGTCTGTGCCTGTCTCAGGGCCTTTGTACCTGCTGCCCCCTCTCCCGGGAACAACCTGCACCCCACACCCCATCTTTACATGGCTGTCTCCTTCTCAACATACAAGTCATAATTCACATGTGACTTGTTCTCTGAGGCCTTCTCTGACCCTCCCAACAACCTGAAGCATACTTTATGCAAACATACTTATAAAACAAAACAAAAGGATAATTCTTTCCCACCAGCAAGAGGAGGGTCAGGGTTGAAGTTGGACCAGCCCCTCCTTGGGTTTAGCAGATAAAGAGGCCGGGAATGTGAACCTGATCAGTCCTAGGACACAAGGTCCCCTAACAAGCTTGGAGGACAGAGAGAGCAGCATGGGGCAATCCTGAGGATAACAGGGCCTTTGTCTGGGGGCCTGGGGCCATCTGCCTTTAGGACAATGACTTAGGGGGTCTGGCATCCTGTGCAGCCTACAAGAGGGAGTATCTTGTCCTGGGAGGAGAAGCTACAGGGGTGCTGTCCTGAAAGGCCTTGGTTCACCATCCACAGGCCTTCCTTCATTACACTCCACAGGGGTCTCCTTGTGCCCCCACGCCCACTCAGGGTCCTCTCATGGCACCCCAAGACCCCAGCTCTCACCATCGCCTGTCCCAGGCCTGGGTCCTCCCATCTCCTGGCCTTCTTTAGGGCTACATACAGAGTTGAATTAGTCCCCTCAGCCCCATTTTACTAAATATATTTCATTTATTTACAATACTCCAAATGCCTCCTCTGGGCTGCTTCCTGTGTGAGGTGCTGATAAATGTTTAGCAGTAGCACCCAGGGGAGTGGAGGTCAGGTGGAATATAATGTTACTGATATAAAAGATGTGTATCATAGAATTTACAAATTATAATAAAATATACAATCTTCTTTACTGTAAACTCTGTATAACCAGTTGATTCACAGAATGCTTTCCTTGATTTTTTTTGCCAAACTCTTTGATCAGTGGCCAACCTATGCTTGCCATTGATGAATGAGTGTAGTTTGGATATGATTGTTAGTTGGCATTGAAGCCAACCAGTAAAATGAAAGTGAAACAACAAAGTCAAACTTCACTGGTTCATAATGATGTGAGAGACTTCTTCACTGAATCAGATAAGAGTTTTTTAATATCGGAAGGGTATTTCCTCAATTTTTTGTAATGGCTACAAACAGGACACACTTTTCAATTTAATCTGCATCATTAACATTTTTTTCCATCACTTTCTTAAGTCTAGACAATCAACAAAACAGTTAAGCAAGACGTGATTTGCAGTGTTTACCAATTTCTGTGGTGTGAATACTCCCACCATGGCCGATTTCAAGCTGCCAGCAGGAAGTCACTGAACAAGGAATCGGGACAAGATGCACAGCAGCCACCATTGTCCAGCATTTCCACCATCAGGTACAATACAAGTGAATCACCCCAAGAACATGGTAAGCATCAAATGGAGTGAAATCATTAGGAAGAAATGAGTTTTAAGCATTTATTACCTGTGTTCTTTTTATTGATTTATTTTTGGCTGTGTTGGGTCTTCGTTGCTGCACGCGGGCTCTCTCTTAATTGTGGCGAGCGGGCGCTACTCTCTCCTTGCGGTGCGCAGACTCTCATTGCGGTGGCTTCTCTTGTTGCGGAGCACAGGCTCTAGAGCGCAGGCTCAGCAGTTGTGACGCACGGGCTTAGTTGCTCCAGGGGATGTGGGATCCTCCTGGACCAGGACTCGAACCCGTGTCCCCTGCATTGGCAGGTGGATTCTTAGCTATTGTGCCACCATGGAAGCCCCTACCTGTGTTCTTAATATAATTTATTTCCTTATAAATTTAAATAGTTTAATTTTTAATAACACCCGTGTTTAACAACTGGCTCACAAAATTTCTGAAAATTAAGGCCTTGGCTCTTGAGAGTAGTGTGAGCCAGCTCCAGCACACCGCTGGTGACAGCATCTTGTTCCTGGGGAAAAAAATCCCATTTATTCAACAGTCACTTCACAGATACTTACTGGGAGTCTACTACGTGCCAGGCACAGATGCTGGGGACATATCAGAGAAAGTTGCTTAGCAAGACCCTGCCCTTGTGGACTTACATTCCAGCAGGGGAGAGAGAGAAGGTGCATCGCCAGTACACAGAGGATATGGTCAGAGGGTGAAGGTAGTGCTACAGAAAAAAGGGAGACTGGCAAGGCGATGCGGGCAGGGGGCCTAGTCTTGGGTGGTCAGGAGCAACACATTGAAAAAATGACATTTAAGCGAAGACTTGAAGGAAAAGAAGAGAACCATGCAGCTATCTGAGGAAGAAAGTTCCAGGCTGTGGCCACAGCCAGTGCAAAGGCCCTAAGGCAGCAGTGTGCCTGGAGTGTTCAAGGATCAGAGGGGTCCCTGTAGCTGGAGCAGAGCATGCGAAGTGGAGAGTGGGAGGAGAGGAAGGCAGGTCACATGGGGCCTTGGCAGCCTTTCCAGGGATGCTGAGCTGAGGTCTTTTTTTTGCAGATGAAGAATCTGAGGCCTGGAGTCACTCAGGTAGCAGGGGGAATGCCAAGAGGAGCCGGGCTGGGTCTGCTTCTGATCACTCTGTGCTCCTTCCTCCTCACGGCGGAAGGACTGCCAGTAGGTGTCACTTTGCCCAGGTTCCTCCTTATCCCAACAGCCCTATCTGGCCATGTCTGCAGGCCCCTTGAGCCAGAACCCCTGGAATCGCAACACTTCCGACTGGGTGGCTCGTGGGGCAGACGGGGAGGAGTAGAGACGTTCCATCAGGTGTTAGGGCTGAGGGTGGCCAAGGGTGTAAACACGACAACTGGAAGGGTTTTAGCGGGCTTGTGGACTAACGAGGTCACACTCCAAACACCTGCCTTTCCCCCACCCCCTCCTAACACTCTCCCTGCTGTGTGAGCCTGGCCGTCGTGGCCAGAGCTGGACACCTGACCACAGTGGCCACCATGAGAGTCTCTCCCAACAGAGGTGACGGCTGACCAGGACAGGTGACCTCCTTTCAGGGTCTGACTATTGGAGTAAGCTGGTCTGATGAGCTTGGAGCCCGAGAGACTGGGGAGGAGCACAGCATTTGTGGAACACCAGCAGAGATTGGACAGTGAGCTGGTATGGGTGGGCACAGGGCCAACCTCACAGCATGGGCCCCATACTCAGGAGGGCCCCATGCTGGCTTCATGCTCCATCTTGAATTTGTTCATAATTTTTAACTGAGGGGTCCTGCATTTTCTTTTTGCCCTGCAAAGTGGACAAACAGCCCACTGGAAGTGCCTGGTGAAGGACGGCAGGTCCAGAGTGCTGGTGTGCTTTGTGCCGCTCCAGGTCATCCATGCAGGAGGAAAGAAACCCAGGTTTCCTGACTAACGCGTCCTCAGGATGGGGAGGCACTGGTGGGCTTTCTGTCCCAGGAGATTCCTCTCCAGCTGGGATCCTGTCTGCAGTGCTCTGGGCCCTGCGAGCAGGGCCAGAGGATGGCTGTTTTGACAAAAACAATTCCGGCCACTGGACAGGCCTGTTCAATACACTATCGACAGATTCACCTTGGCAACCTGGAGCCTGCTCTTCCATAAGCACCTCTCCCTCACTGCCTGTCTTTGGTCTTAAAGATACACCTCCCTCCCCTCCCAGCTGGTGCAGGACCCAGAGGGAGGGGGCTGGGCCGAGCACTGGTCCAGGATATAAGCAGATGATGGGGGACACTCCTTGCGTCCAGCCAGCAGTCCCACTTCCACTTTGCATGGGGACCTCCTCCTTTATGCCTTTCACCCCATCCCAGGAAACTGACAAAAAGCCTTGGCTCCCTGGGGTTGGGGTGACAGAGGCAAACACTCTGCCTTAACCCTGTTCTTCTCTAGAAGGTAGACTTAGGAACCGTGAAGTGGCAGGTATGGGCACTCCTCAGTGGGGTTGGAGGGTCTGAATTTAGGGGGGAATCGCTGGTGTACAGCGCAAATAACCAGGCCTCTATGAGCGCCGTGAAAACGGCATAATCAATGCGTCTGAGAAACAGCAAGCACCAGCTCTGCAGACTGTGCACAGATACCGGCCTGGCCTTTCTGAAAACCAGAGCTGCTCCAGAGCTCTGGAGTCCTCCAGGACACACACAGGTCCCACTGAGGACACACACAGGTCCCACTGAGGAGCACAAGGCTTCTTTGTCATTCCTGCATGACATGCAAAAGCCAGTCAGCAAGGAGTCAGGCTGAGAAACAAGTGGGAAGTGACCAGGGGGCGAGTTACCCTTGGTTTAATTGCTTTGATACCCACAGCGTTTGTGTCTGTCTGTCTGTCTGCGCCTATTTGGAGAAAGAAGGCAGGCTCAGTATAAACAGGAATGTATCTCTGCCAGTGGTGGGCAACTGAGAAGGAGATGAGGCAGTCACATCAGCAGAGTGTGTGGGAGGGAGTAATCCCCAGTTAGCTCCATGCACAGAATAGCTGTAGTTGGTTTTCAAAATCCTGAGAGGACTTCCCTGGTGATGCAGTGGTTAAGAATCCGCCTGCCAATGTAGCGGACACAGGTTTGAGCCCTGGTGCAGGAAGATCCCACATGCCGCGGAGCAACTAGCCTGTGTGCCACAACTACCGAGCCTGCGCTCTAGAGCCTGCAAGCCACAACTACTGAGCCCGCACGCCACAACTACTAAAGCCTGCATGCATAGAGCCTGTGCTCCGCAACAAGAGAAGCCACCGCAGGGAGAAGCCCGAGCACCATAATGAAGAGTAGCCCCCACTCACCACAACTAGGGAAAACTCGCACACAGCAACGAAGAACAAATGCAGCCAAAAAAAAAAAAAAAAAAAAATTCTGAGAAATACCTCTCGTCCATGGAGGCTTCTGTGGCAACATTTCTCTTGTCCTGTGCAATATTTCTCGGCCTCCATGGCATTTGTTCTTGGTCTCCAGGCTGAAAAAGAAACCTATAATCCCTAATAGGTTTAAAAAGGAAAGGACACTTTCTCTACATGGATCTTCTTCCATGAGACTCTGCTATTTCTTTGGACTCAAAGAAAAAGATCAATTTCAAGCAAGGGGGTGGGAGTGGGAGGCACAAGTCCGTTTCTGAACCTTTCGATCTGAATCAGTCAAAGAATACAAAATCACCCCATTATGATCATTACTGTCAAATCACAGGCAATCAACTCGCTGACACAGGCCAGACGGACATCCGGGAGGAATCCATAGAGCCAGAGCTGGTTCTGAGCCCTGCAGAACTGAACTCTTTAAATCAAAGAAGGAAAGAAAGACAGGCCTTGTGTTTTTATTTCCTGGTGTTCCCTATTACTTTTACATGTTTTTTATTTCAGTCGCATCAGACAGAAACCTGCACTCCAAAGTGAGGAGAAGTGGCCCGATGATGCCTATAGACAGTGGGGCACACATGCAGGTGAATGTTCTGGACCCCCAGTGCCACCAGCCCCAGGCCAACAACTGATGCTCCTCAACCCATCCACAGACAGAGCTGGTGGTTCCTGGTCACCAAGTCTCCCCAGAGGTGCCATTCTTGAAAGTTCTCCCCAAAGCAGGACCACATTCTAAGGGCCCTGGCACTTTTGCCTTTGTGGGCCCCTTTCTCCATAAAAAAAAAAAGTGTTAAAAATTATAGGTTATAACTGCCTTGATATAAAGATGAACACGTTAATAGTCTACATTAAAACATTTTCTTTGAACTTAAGGGTTTTTTCTTCTGATTTTAAAAGAAATTAGATATACATACAGTAGAATATAATTCGGCCTCAAAAAAGGAGGAAATTCTGACACATACTACAACATGGATGAACCTTGAAGACATTATGTTAAGTGAAATAAGCCAGACACAAAAGAACAAATACTGGATGATTCTACTTATATAAAGAACTTAGAGTAGTCAAATTCATAGAGACAGAAAGTAGAATGGTGATTGCCAGGGGCTGGGGGGAGAGAGTGGGGAGTTATTGGTTAATGGGTAGAGTTCCCGTGTGGGCAGATGAAAAATTCTGGAGATGGATGGGGGTGATGGCTGCATAGCAATGTGAATGTACTTAATGCCACAGAACACTTAAAATGGTTAAAATGGTAACTTTTATGTTATGTATATTTTACCACAATTTTAAAACAACAATAAAAAGAAACTAGAACATTTTCGTGGACCCCTAAAAGTATTGTGGGCCCTGGCACTGAGCCTCCCCAGTGTGATGGAGAAGTGGCCCTGCCCAGAAGCACGCAGCTGGCTGGCTTGTGTGGGCCCACTCATGCCCTTCATCAATCCCACATTCCTACAGCTACACTCACCATATTCCTTCTGCCATCCGTCTGTCTAAGCCCAGAAAAAATGAAATACTGAACTTTATTTGGGACTTCAGTGATTATAAATAATCTTGACACGTTCCAACCCACCTCCTGCCTTTCTCAAGGGTATTGTCTCCATCAGAGGAGAGGACTTGGGGTCCCTTCCCCCTGCCTGGGGTATCTCTTGGGGTTTTATTCTCCTTCCCAGTCAGCAACCCAGGGGAGCATCCCTTACAGGGAAGTGTTAGGGCATTTTTAAGATGTGGCATTTGTCGGCCAAGCCAACTTTTTTTTTTAGTGAAGCTCAGTTTAGGGAAGAGAGTTCGTGGTGGAATTTCTGCTCTATCCCCCCTGCCCCCCAATTCCTACATAAATCTCCCTGGCTCTCTGGGGAAATATGCACTGTAATATCAGTTTACTTCTTATTGGCCCTTTGATAGCAGAACAGGGGCTTTGTCATGCTCTTGACCTGAGATTTCCTTTAAAAACCTCAAATAAAAAAATGTATATATGCTCCTGCCGACTTCTCTCTGGGAATGAAAGGGCACTGAGCAAGGGGCCGGTTTGGGAAACAATGGCCCTGGCCATTGGGTTGTGTTCAGTCCTGAGTGTGCAGGGTGGGCTCCTAACGCTTCAAGTCGCTCTGGGGCTGGTTGTTTCTGGCTAGAAAGGCAGCCTCGCAGCCGGAGTGAGGGGGAGGGGTGAGTTACAGGCAGCGCGCACGGGGCTCCTCTGTTCACCCCCCACAGCAGTGAGATACCCCACTTTGCCCCACGTGCACATCTCCTTCCCACTCCCCGGGGCGCAGAGGGCGGTCAGCTCTGGCAGGCCCCAGCTGCCTGCCAGCCCGAGGGGAGCCCGCCCCCTAGGGGAGGGCGTAGAGAGTGCAGGCTCCTCAGCGCCACTGCCCCGGCCCCGCCCCGGCACCTGGAGCAGGCAGGTGAGGCAGCGGCCGGGCCCCTGGGAACCGAAGGGGATCCCTTGGGGGTCCTCAGGGACAGTCACAGGAAACTATCCTCCGGAAGAAGCTGGGGAGGAGGACTTCTTGGGCAAACCTGGGGGATCTTTCTGGAGGTGGGGTCGAGGGGACACCCACCCATTTCTATCAGGATTCAGGAGGGCGGGGCGAGGGGGATGGACTAGGTGACCACGTCCGACGACCTTGTCATCGGGAGTGGGGGTGGGGTGGGGACGGGGACCTGGACATGGAGGGACGAAGTTTCAGGGCTGCCAGACTCAGCTCCGGAAGTGGCCAAAGGCGGCACCGATGCAGACAACATGGGATTAGAGGGTACCCCAGGCTTTACCACCCGTCCCCAGCCCTCGGCCCCTGAAGCACGGGCCGAGCTGTGCTCTGGCTGGGCCCTCCCGGCCGCCATCCCACGGTCACCGGATCCCTGAGCACCCCCTCCGTTCTCCCTTTGATCCTGCAGGGATAACCCCCGCCCCAGGTGTCCAGCGGAGCTCGCCGCGCTCCCGCCCCTGGGGATCGATCGGCTGGCTGGCGACGCGCGGCAGCGGCTCTGGAGCCACCGCCCCCTCCCCCGCCCGGGCTACGCAGGACGCGGCCTCGAAGCAGCGTCCTCGCGGTTCCGGGCCGCGGCCGGACTCGGCTGCCAGCCAGCGGGGAAGGCGGAGACGCACCGGGCCCTTCCTATCGCTCGGGCCTCGCCACCCCGGGGTTGGCGGGGGCGAGGAGGGGGAGGAGAGCGAGCCCAGCTTCCCCGGCCCGCCGCCGCTCGGCACCCCACCCCCACTTTTCCTGCGTTGCCAACTACCCACTCCCGCGCACGCTTAACCCTCGGCGCGCCGCGAGGCGGGGAGGGGGAGCGCATTGGGCTGGGGGGAGGGTGGGGTAGCAGTCGCGCTTCGGCTGACTACTACTTCGGGGTCCGCCTGGCGATTTTTATTTTATCCCCGGGTTTGCTGCAGCAGCTCTTGGTTGGAAAAAGGAAAGAAAGAAATCTGCCTTCTCTATGGGCCCCGCAGGGTTCGGGGGGCGCAACGGAAGCACCCGAGAGCAAAATGCAGGGGCGGGTGTGAATGGGGTGAACCTTGTAGGCACAGGAGATCCGCGGGGAGACCTTGGGCAAACGAAACCCAAATGAAAAACACAGCACGCAGAGGCCGTTGTGAGTGCGCGGCGGCAGGCGGTGGAAGCAACACCAAAGATCATATTTGAAATATGGATCCTGGGGGCGCATATCTCCAGGCGGGCGGGAGCACTGCGACCGAGCATGGGACGGGGGCTGGGTGGGGTTCTTCCGGAGAACTTGAGAAGCTGCCCTGACGCTGGGAAGGGGTGGACCAGCCGACGTCGTAGAAAACGACGCGTCCCGCTTCGGGGCCCACGACCCCCGCGTGCCGCAGGCGCGACCCTGCGGCGGCCAATGTGGCCCCAAGGCTTGCCCCAAGGGGCCACGACCTCGCGGCGCTCCGGACCCGTTCCCCGCCCCGCGCGCCCGACCGGGCCCTCCCACCTGGAGCCCCAGCTCCAGCCCCCAGCTGCTCTCTGAGGTGGGACGCGGGGGCGTTAGGGGCTTCACCACCCAAATGAAAGCCGACCCTTCGCGGGCAGTGCGACTAAGAACAGAAACTTGGGGGTGGGGACGCAGAGGGCGGAGTGGAGCCCCTAGGGACAAAGCCATCCCTCCTAGAAGGTGCATGGGGCAGCGTTCCGGACTCCCACACAGCCTCCCCACTCTACTCACCGCCCACCCACCCCCCCCCCCCCCGCACAGTCCCACAAGGTCAGCTGCCCCAAAGCCAGCGCTAAAATGCAAAGTTACATACGCCAGAGCTAAAGTCAAAGACAAGTTCCCCTACTAAGAACAGAGGAGAGAAATGAGCTCTTGTCAAAGCCTGGGCAGATTTTGTAGTCGTTGCTAGTAAATTCTCCCTCAGCTACTTAAAATCCACCTCTGGGGCCCTAAAAAGTCACACTAACTAGAGAGCTTTCTCAGCCGGGGACTGGCTGGGGAAGTCACAGGCGGCCCCTTCCGGGCAGAGCCCAGACCTGGGCTCCGTGGGCGGGTGATGGCATCTCCTGGCAGAGATCGTCCATTCAGAGAGCGAGTTTCTTTAAGAAGCCGTTTGTTTCCCCGGGTTGGCACGGGTCAGGCCCCTTGGGGCCCTAAACTGTCAGTGACCATCCTCGGGTGTAGGGCCGTTAAAAATTTCCCGGCTTCTCCAGGGTCCACTCTTTCGGCCCTCGATACTCAGGGCGGGAGCCTGCGGCTCGTCAAGATAGCATCGCTCCTCTCTTGGGGCCCTTGAGGGCCCCTAGGGGCCCCAGCCTGAGGTGGCACCCAGGAGAATTCTGCCCCTCGGCGGAACCGAGGGGCGCGATCTGCCCCCGGCTGGAAGGGGGCAGAGTCAAAAGCGCAGACCGGCGGCACTTCTCCGGGGTTCCCCGTGAGGCTTGGGGTATCCCGGGTCGGAGGCAGGGGCCCCGCTGAAGGCTCTGGGAATCCCGAATTTAGAGCTCCACTCGCCTGCGACTCCCTCGAAGGGGCCAAGACAGGGGGTGGGACGGTAGGGGAGGCCCCACGGGAGATTTCCCAGGAGGGGCTCGCGGGGCGCATCGGGGGAGCTTCCAGGGCGCTCATCGTTCCGCACCCCTCAGATTCTGTCTCTGCCTCCTCCTTGCATCCATTCGCAGTCCCGCGGACCTGAGCTCCTCCCCGCACCCGCTGGCAGGTGAGGGGTGGTCTAGGGTCAGGCTTCGAGGTGGGGCGAGGGCTCTGGGAGTCGGCCTCTCTCCACATCGGCCCACCCACCACCAGGACAAAGTAAATAACCACGCGAGTTCCCGCGTTCGGCGGATGCTTGTGTATTTTGGTCACTTTTCACAGAAAGGATGGGAGCGGGGGCGGCCGGGGACTCCCGGGGCTTCTTTGGAGCTTCTGGGCGTCCCCTCCCGAAGTCTTGGGGAGCCTGCGGCTGCTCGCACAGCCATACCGGCAGCTCCAGAAAAGATCCGCCGTTTTGGCCGGCGGGAGCCACCCTTCCTCCCCAGCTCAGCAGCAGGCCGCCTGGCTCCTGCGCAAACCCGCCGTCGGGGCACCGGGTTCTACAGCGTGGCCCCCGAGATCCGGAGTGCGGGCCCCGGAGGGGCGCGGGCGGAGCGAGCCGAACAGCGGCCTGCGGAGTCCGACGCCCCTGGCGGCGCGGAGGCTGCAGCGGCCGCTCGCCCTCTGCACCCCCCTGCCCGAGAAGCCTCGGAAACACCCCTTGGAAAAAGATTTTCCAGGGGATTTTCTAGCGAGGGGGCGGGCGGAGTGTCGGGAAGCTAAGACCCTCCCCGGACGAAGGGACTGTCCAGGACAAGGTCGCTGCAGACCTCCAGACAGACCGACAGCGCCGACGGCCTGGCAGTGGTAGGCTCAGTTTGGAAGTGTGACTGTCGCGCTGACAGCGCTTACCCCGCCAATCTCGGGGAGCCTTCCCCTTCTATGGTCAAGTTGTCTCACACGAGAGCTCCTCTCCCGGGACACGAGCGTCAGGAAAAAGCCCAAAACACAGCAGGGGGAGGAAAACCTTTTCCTGTGTCCCCCTCCCAAAGAATTCGCCTCCCTCAGCTTCTATAAACCCAGAGAGCCCCCCTACCCCAGGACTACAAGCAGGCGTCGCCCCCACCCAGGCCGGCGCGTCCCCCCAACACCTTCTCAGGGTAATTTGGGTTTGCGCCTCAAGCTTGTCAGAGGGTAGTCGCTGCAGACCGAGCCCCTCTCTGCCCCTCTCTGGGGCAGCCAGAAAACGATCCCCACCCCCAGGACCCCTCCGGGGAGGAGCCACGCGGGCCGTCTTGAGCCGCTGCCGCCAGGGCAGCAGAAGCCGCCGAGCCGCGGGAGCTGCGAGGTGGTGGTGAAATGGTGGAGTCAACGTGTTCGTCCTTAAACACCAGACCGTCTCCAGGCTTCTCCCGGATTCCCGGGAGAAAATGAGCCCAACGCATGCTTTGGGGGTTCGCTTTCCCACCTCGCCCCTCCCCTGCTTTCTCGAGCCCCCGCGCAGTCCCCACCCAGCATTCCGGGACGTGTGTCAGGGCGGGAGCGGAGACCCGGATGGCTGTTTGCCCACCCCCACCCCCCCGCTCGTTCCACTCTCGCTCGGCTTTTGCTCCTTTTCTTTCTTCCATGGACCCTCAGCCAAGGGATTGCGCAAGCTTCCTGCTCCCGGTCCTTCAAGGGCCCGGAGCTGGGGGCCCGGACACACCCCCGGGCAGGCGCGCCCCTGCCCCTGCCACTTGGGCCGCCCTGCCCCCTCCTCAGGTCCCCTCCCTCCTCACTCCGACCCCACAGAGATCGCAGCCCCGCGGGCGGCGCCCTCGGAGGCCGCGTGGGGCGCAGCAGCTCCCCCAGCCGGACGCTGGAGCTGCACGCCGGAACGCGCCGTCTCGCCGCCGGAGGTGCTAAACTTCACACTCGGCGGCTTCTCCGGCCGCGTCGGGAGGGCCTCGGCTCGGCTGCCGCTACCGGTCAGGGAGCAGGGAGCGCGAATTCGTGACGAGTGCTTAGCTCCTCGGCCATTCCATTCACCTCCCTTTCGTGCGGCCCCGCTGTGCCCTGCTCAGCTTCAACCTTTTCTTGACCCTTCCTACTCCCTCTTTCGAAGCCCTTCCCGGGACCCCACGAAGTCCTCTCGGGCCCCCAAGCCGACCTGGATATTCTCTTCGCCCCCTCTTTGTCTTCCCTGCCTCCCGCCGTGTTGGCCGTGGGCTGGGGGCGGGGGGTTGCTGCTGGAAACTGGACATCCCGCCCTCGCCCCAACAAGGAGAGGGCTGAGGGTAAACTAGGAGCCTCCCAGGTTCCGGGGTGGGATTGGAGAACCCTCTGGTAAGGTTCTTGAGCCCTAGGGCCCCAAGCTGGCTGCTCCTCTATCCCCTTTCTCCTCTCCGCGCTCTCCCTGGCGGTCCTCTGCACCCAGTCGTCTCTCTCCTCCCTATCCTTTCTCTTCCCATTCCTCGCCTTCCTAAATGCCCTAAGCCTCGCGGGGCGGGGCGGGGCGGGGCGGCGGGACACAGAGAGTGGGAGCGCGAGATGCCCCTGCTCCGATTCCGCCCCCTGCCGGCGACTCCCAGGGAGTCTGCACATGATGCAATTCGGTGCAAATGGAAACTGCAGTGGATGCTTCCGTGGCCCCCGGCAGGGGTCCCTGGGCAGTGCACGCTGAGAATGAGAGGCGAGGGAGCCGGCCGAGGCGGTAGGCCGCAGGCGAGGGGTCGCAGCCAGACCCTCGCGGCCCCGTCAAGCTCTCCACCCCGCCTCGGCCCGCCGCCGACACACCTCTCCGGCCCGGTCCCGTTCCCTCCTTCCAGTGTCCCTCTCGCAGGCTCGCAGATCCCTCCCCCTGCACCTCCCCGGCGCTCTCCTCCTCCCGGCCCCCTCCCGCGCCCTTCCTCCTCCCCCCGCCACCACCCCCCCCCCCCCCCCCCCGCCGCCCAGGCCCGGGGCCTCCGGTAGGCCCGGCTGCGCCAATCCCGGCCGCGGCCCGCCCCCTGACGCCGAGCAGGGCCCGGCGAGGCCCCGCCCGCTGACGTCCGGATTTGCATGAGTTCTTGTGCAGCCGCGGCCCGGGCTCAGTTGTCTCAGCGAGCGCGAGCCGGGAGCCGGGGCGGGCGCGGGCAGCGGCGGGCGGCCGGGCTGTGCTGGGCGAGCGGCGGCGGCGGCGGCGCGGGCGGCGGGGGCGCCTCGGCCGGGGCGGCAGCGGGGCGCCGGCGGGAGCCAGCAGCGTCTGCAGCCGCGCCGGCCGCCCGCGCCCCGGCGCGCTCCGGCTCGGCCATGGAGCTGCCAGCTGTTGGCGAGCACGTCTTCGCGGTGGAGAGCATCGAGAAGAAGCGGATCCGCAAGGTAGGGCGGCGCGGGGGCGACGGCGAGGCGGCGGGGGAGCGGCAGCCGGAGCAGCCCGCGGGGAGGCGGGGAGGGGGTGGGGAGGCTGCGGGCCGGAGCCGGGGATCCCGCGGAAGCTGATGGAGTGCTGTCTCTTCCCCCCTCAGGGCAGAGTGGAGTATTTGGTGAAATGGAGAGGCTGGTCCCCCAAGTAAGTAGCGGCCGAGGGGCGGGGGAACCCGGTGCCGAGGCGCGGGGCTCCCGGGCTCCGGACCCGCTGGGCTGGTGGGGTGGTGGGGGGAGCGGACGGGAGGCGGGGTGGAGGTGGGGTGGAGGGAGGAGGGGGTGGGGAAGTCGGTGGCAGGCACTGGGGAAGCCGAGCCGCCGAGCCCGAGCCCGGCGCCCTGTGTTGTGCTCTGCTCTCCGGGAAATGCCATCACTAATTTATGCACTAAAAGGAGCCGGAGGAGCTGGAGAGACGCGGGGCCGAGCCGGGGAGGCCGGCGGAGGGAGGGAGGGCGCAGGCACTGACTGATGTGCAGCAGAAAATGGCTCCTTTCCCCTTTCCCTCCACCGAACGGCTCCATATTGCAAAACCAAAAAAAAAAAAAAAATTAAAAAGCGACGAAAATGCAATTGTGTGCCTCTTCCCTCCTAGTGGTGTAGGGAGAGGAAGAAAAAAAGCAGAAAATGTTGGGAACTGTCACTGCGGCGCTTTTGGTGGGGAATTTTTTTTTTTAATTTGAAATGCGAAGGCACCGGATGGAGACAGACGCGCAGGCACACACACACACACACACACACATACATACATACACACACACACACACAGAGGCATATTTTTGTGTTGCTGAGTATTTGGGGGTTGCTTGCCCGTGACAGCGGGCTCCAGGGCCGCGAGGGGGTGTGGGGGGCCGCTTGGCTGACGGTTATCGGATTAGGGGTCAAATGGAGAATGGCTGAAGCCCTCGCGGAGACTCGGGGCTGGGGAGAGGAGGAGGGGACTGCGACTTTGCATTTTGGCTGCTTTGCACGCAGGGTTCCTGGTGAGCAAAGTGGCTTTGGAACATGTCGCAGTAACATGCTTAAAATTCTTGACAACTGCAAAATAAACTGCTAGTTTCATTTTCCTTACCCCTCCCCTTTCTTCCTGCCCTTGTGTGTTTATTTTGACTCGGGGAGGGTGTATCAGGGACCGTGTCAGGCCTGCAGAAATTTACTCTCCACCCCCACATCCACAGCTAAATAGCTTTCGGTTCATGAAGACAGAGTAGGGCCTTATGTCATTCCCCACCTGGAGGCCGCAAAGCTGGCTCGGTTTTTTTTTTTACGCCGTGTCCCCCTCCCTTTTCCCTTGCAAGATATAACACGTGGGAACCCGAGGAGAACATCCTGGATCCCCGGCTGCTGATCGCCTTCCAGAACAGGTGAGCGTCCCTCAAGCAGTCGCCTCTCGCAGCCGTGACCGTATATGGGAATGGGAGAGTGGGCCAACGCTGCAACAGGAAAGGGGGAAAAGGCCGGGAGGGGGCTGGCAGGAGTCCCCTCCCCCCGGGTCTGAATGGGCACGGCTGGGGCCTCGGCTCCTCTAACCAACATCCTTGGCGGTTGCTGCAGCTTGCGGGGGGGTGGGCGTGGGGGTGGGGGTGGGCAGGGCCGGAGAAGGAGAGGCTTGTGTTTGGGGGAAACTGTGGGAAGGGTGCGTGCGGGTGGCCCTACAGCTGCGCGGAGAAGTTGGGGCTGTGCCTGGTTCCCTGCCGGCCCCCCTCCTTTCGCTACCTTGAAGCCCCACCCCCGGAGCCTAGGTGTTGCTTTCCTGCTGCCACTGGCCGCTTGGCACGGGCAACTCTCGGGGCAGCTCCAAGGGAGCTGGCATTGTGAAACCACCGGACGTCACGGAACTGAACTTAACCTGTTGGGGACTGGAGAAAAGTTGACGAGGCCTTAAGTTGCCACACTCACCCCCCAGGGAGCTTGGGATTGGCAGGGGGCAGATTCTTTCTGGAGCTGCGTGCCCTTCACACCTCCCACTAGGCTGCTTGGTGGGTCTGGACCCCATTCTCAGGGCAGGGGGAGCTTGGCCCAAAGGGTGTGGGATGGGCACTGCCTGGTGGTGGAGGGGTGGCTTCTGACGAGGGGCTCATCGTGGGCACAGATGCTTGTCACGCTGCAGCTGCTGCAGCTGGATTCACCGCCGGTGGCTGCGGTTCTCTGTTTCGGGGAGGACAGAAGGGGGAAGGGCGATCGAGGAGGGGAGGAGCGGCAAGAGCCCGCGGAGCTGGGCCACACCGCTGCCTTCCATCCCTCCTCCCCCTTTTATTTTGCATTATTTCCTGTGGCGCGTTTGGCGCTAAAACTGTAAACTCTAGACCCTTGGAACAAGCGACCAGCAGGGAAGCAGCTCTCCTGCGATGTAGGGGGGCGCCGAGAAGGAATCCTGCCCAGGTTCCACCTGGGAGTTCACCACCCTATAACCATGTCAGCGGCTGATGGCATGTTGCATAATGGGTCCCCAAAGACTTAAAACGCAGGCTGTTGCAATGCCATGCAACTTTGGAGTTAGGCCCCGGCCCGGGCCCCCAGGCATGGTGGAACTCCCCTGGGTTAGCCCAAGGGTGGGGGGGGGGTTGCCTAGGGTCGCTGGAGAGCGGATTTCTGGCCCGGGAATGGTTTGCAACTTTGGCCAACGCTGGAGAGTCACTCCCTTCTCCCATAGAGAGCTGGGCAGTGCTAGGATCATCCTCCCCCCAGCCTCAGGTCACCCTCCACCAGGCCGCAGGCGGAAGCCTGGCAGCTGTATTGACCACCGCCACCGCCATGGGTTTTAATAATAATTTGGAAATCGGGAGGCTGGGAGCCCGGGCTCGTGGAGGAGGCGGTGCTTCTGCGTGCCGCCCCGCGTCGCCCCGCCCAGCAGCTCTGCCCAGGCCTTGCCAGAGCCGGTTCACCAGGTGGCTGCGAACCTGGCCAGGCCCTGGCCTCGGCGTCCGGCCCCCGCCCCCAGCCCCTAATTGGCTCATTTGCCGCTGTGTAAACAAGGGCGCAGCCCCTCCCCCTGTTTAGTGCCTGGCCTTTAAGGAACCGAGTCCTCCCTTCTGCCGGCGGCACTCGTTATCTGAATCTTAATGAGGTCATTAGCATCCCGTGCCTCTGACGGGGAGGCCCAGGGTGGACGCACACCTCATTTGGACTTGTTTGCATCCCCTGGACCCCGAAGCCCAGTGCACTTTGTGCAGAGCCCCGAGCCCAAGGCTGTGGACACCAGTGCCAAGCCGCCCAGCCCCAAGCTGCAGGCAAAGAGGCAGGGCTGTGCGGGGGCCCGGGTCAGGTATGGACATCTGAGGTGGGGGAGACCTTCGGAGAAGACCCCCTTGGGCAGATAGGGGTTGGTGTGGGCGTAAAGCGGGACTCTGGGCTGGACCGAGGCACCCAAGTGGCAGCCGAGGCGATCTTCTGCCGTGAGCTCTTGATCCCTCCGGTTCTTGCTGGCCCTGCTGCTCACCAAAGTGGGGGCATCACGCAGGCTGGGGCAGAGCAGGAGGGAGGTGACTCTGAGGCTAATAGCACTGCCTTCTGTTCCCTCTCCCCAGGGAACGGCAGGAGCAGCTGATGGGATATCGGAAGAGAGGGCCGAAGCCCAAACCATTGGTGGTGCAGGTGAATACACTCCCTGGCCCCGGGGGCCGTCCAAAAGTTTGCCATGACATTGCCACCTGAGCTGCCTCCAGGCCCGGAAGTCAGGGCGAGTTCCTCCAGAACACCCAATTCCACTTCCTTTCATCGTGACCTCCCACACCCTTCCCCGCCCCCCACCCCACCCCATAACGCAGCTGCTGACCTGGTAGGGGCTGGGACACTCCTGGAGCTTGAGGCTTGCTCTGGGGCTGGCCTTACCCCTCCTCTTACCTCTCCCTCCATTTCTATCTCCATTCCCCTAGGTACCTACCTTTGCCCGTCGTTCCAACGTGCTGACCGGACTCCAGGACTCCTCGGCTGACAACCGCGCCAAGCTGGAGCTGGGTGGTCAGGGCAAGGGCCAGGGGCACCAGTACGAGCTCAACAGCAAGAAGCACCACCAGTACCAGCCGCACAGCAAGGAGCGGGCAGGCAAGCCCCCACCGTCAGGCAAGAGCGGCAAATACTACTACCAGCTCAACAGCAAGAAGCACCACCCCTACCAGCCGGACCCCAAAATGTATGACCTGCAGTACCAGGGCAGCCACAAGGAGGCGCCCAGCCCCACCTGCCCGGACCTAGGCGCCAAGAGCCACCCGCCCGATAAGTGGGCCCACGGCGGGGGTGCCAAGGGCTACCTGGGAGCGGTGAAGCCCCTGGCCGGTGCGGTCGGGGCTCCAGGCAAGGGCTCCGAGAAGGGTCCCCCCAACGGGATGACGCCGGCCCCCAAGGAAGCGGTGACGGGCAACGGGATTGGGGGCAAGATGAAGATAGTCAAAAACAAGAACAAGAACGGACGCATCGTGATCGTGATGAGCAAGTACATGGAGAATGGCATGCAGGCAGTGAAGATCAAGTCCGGGGAGGCAGCCGAGGGCGAGGCGCGCTCCCCCAGCCACAAGAAGCGGGCTGCCGAGGAGCGTCACCCCCCTGCAGACAGGACTTTCAAAAAGGCCGCGGGGGCGGAGGAGAAGAAGGTGGAAACGCCCTCCAAGAGGAGGGAGGAGGAAGGGCCGGGGGCCGGGGACCCGCAGCCCCAGGAGGCCGGCTCCCGCAAGCTCTCCCCGACCAAGGAGGCCTTCGGCGAGCAGCCGTTGCAGCTCACCACCAAGCCTGACCTGCTGGCCTGGGACCCGCCCCGCGGCACACAGCTGCCCTCCCACCATCACCACCACCACCACCATCACCATCACCATCACCACGCCGTCGACCTAAATCTCTCCCACGCGCGCAAGCGCTGCCTCTCCGAGACCCACGGCGAGCGAGAGCCCTGCAAGAAGCGCCTGACAGCGCGCAGCATTAGCACCCCCACCTGCCTGGGGGGCAGCCCCACCGCCGAGCGCCCAGCGGACGTGCCCCCCGCTGCCGCCCTCCCGCAACCGGAGGTCATCCTGCTGGACTCGGACCTGGACGAGCCCATAGACTTGCGCTGCGTCAAGACGCGCGGCGAGGCCGGGGAACCGCCCAGCGCCCTCCAGGTGAAGCCTGAGGCGCCCGCAACCGCGGCGGTGGCAGCTGCGCCGGCGACGGCGGCCGAGAAGCCTCCGACCGAGGCCCAGGACGAGCCCGAGGAGCCACTCAGCGAGTTCAAACCCTTCTTTGGGAATATAATTATCACCGACGTCACCGCAAACTGCCTCACCGTCACGTTCAAGGAGTACGTGACGGTGTAGCCTTCCGAAGGGCGTCGGAAGGGGAAGCGCTGTACCCGCAGGGGCTTAACACCTGGGGCCTGGGGGCGGACTCCTCCTCTCTCCAACTGCGGGAGATCCGGGCCGGGCCCCAGCGCGAAAATGCCAGAAGCCGCGGCAACCGCGCCCCTCCACCGGGTTCTGTCCGGAGTGCCCGGCCCACACTGGCGCCTTCCACGCCGTGCCTGCGGGTCTCGCCCCTCATCTGCCCCATCCCCTCTCTCGTGGACCTCCGGGACTGACAGGGCAGCCACTCGAGGCGGTCTAAGAGTTATAGTATTATATTTTAACCGTGCTAACTTGTCAAGTGCAGACTTTACTCCCGTTTGTACGTGGTGTTATTATTGAAATGTATTGTTTGAGCTCAAAAGGCCCACCACCCCCTTCGGGCTGATATATATATATTTATTTGTAGGTATTTATATATTGAAATATAAAAACCTAGATTTATGGAGTTCTCTCTAGATCATGTTATATTCTATATCAGACAAACTATTTTCTGTTGACCTTTCTACCCGTTCATTCAGTATTTCGGTTGATTTCATTTCCTCCCCTTCCAGGAACTGCAATACCAGTAACCTTGGTATATATTTTTTGATACTGTACACATGGATGTGTTGTTTCTATGTGCAAAAAAAAATTTTTTTTGTTAAAAGGCTAAACGAGCTCTCTAGAAACTGCTGCTACTAGAAATGTCTAAACTATAAGCTTCCAATTATTACCTGCTTGAATGTAAATATTAAATGGAGATGTTGAAGGTGCACTTTCGCTGTTTGAGATTAGCGAAGAGCGAACGTCAGAGGCTCAGGAGGCGGCTGGACCCCTCTCCCCATCCCGCTTCCGCCTTAGGTCTGGCGGGGGTGGGGGGGCGGCGAGGTTGTAGAGGAACCTATCGCAACTTGCGCTTAAACCTTTGCAAAAGCAAAGTGGACTGGTTTCGTGAGCAGAGGCGCCCGCACCCAGGGAGTGACCCCGCTCCCCGGAAGTCGAGAGGCTCTCCAAAGGAGAGGGGAATTCCTGCGGGGGGGTTGTGCTGGCGTCGCCCCCGCTCTCAGAGTTTTCAGGCCTTCGCTGCCCACCGCGCTGGCAAACCCGGGATCTGCGTGGTGGGGGGGAGGGGTGTACGGGTGCGCGAGCGGCGCGGAGACTTGGGTGGGGCCAGCCCCCAGCGCCGCGCCCGCCAGGCACCTGCTGATCTTTGCCCCCACCCCCACCCCAGGGCGCAACACACCCTGGCGCTGGCCCTGATGTGGCAGGGGTGTTCCTTCCTAATAATCCCTGCCCGGTAGGGCAGGTTCAGCCGGGAGGGGATCCTCCCACCCTCTCCAGCGTCCCTTGCTGCCATCGCTGGCCCCGCCCCACCGAGGAAGCTGCGAGGCTCTTTCTCTGCCAGCCTCTCTCCCCGGAAACCACCAGGCCAGAGGCTCCGACTGGAGGCGCCGCGAACGCGGCCAGGGCAGGGGGCGGGGGGCTTCCTGCGAGGTGGATGGGGAGTGGGAGGGGGAAGAGGCCAGAGGAGCAAGGCCTGCCCGTCCCCAGTTCCTTAGTGAGCGGGGAAATGCGGGATCCCATCTCACCCGTCCTGCTTTGGGTGGCAAGGCTGGGGCCCTTGGTTTCCCCAAGCAGGAAGGGGTTAAGGGCCCCGAGGGGGCAAGGGGAGTGGGCCGAGCTCCGAGGTGCGGCTCCGCCGGGCCTGGAAGCCGAGACCCGGGAATGCTTGCGTCCTTTCTGCAGACGCAGCGATCTTCCTGGCTGGAGTGGCCGAGCAGGGCCAGGGGCCACGGGACTGACGGCCTGGTGGGCGCGGGGCTGCTCCTGGCGCCCAAGGCCCTTGCCTGCCCGTCTGGGACTGAGGGGCCAAGCCTGTGCTGGGCGCCCGGGCGGAAGAGGTCAACACGGTTCATAATGGGGGTTTGTTAAGGGGGGAGAGGTGGCGAGAGAGCGCAGCGTTGGGAAGGCCAGGGGAAGAGATAGAGGGCCAGGAGGGCAGGAGGCCTGAATGCGGACAGTGTGGCCAGTGTTGGCTGCAGGCCACCAAGCGGCTGGAGGTGGGGGAGGGGAGCCTAGCTGGGGGAGGGGGGTGGGGGGGAGGGGAGGGAGGGAAGGGAAGTTCAAAAAAAAAAACCGTTGGGAGTTTCTAGCCCTGGCTTTTGTGAATTGTCCCTCCCACTACCCCCATCACCCCAGCCCCCTTTAGAGTGAGTTAAACACTCCCCCCTCCCCGCTCGATGTAATGAATGCCCTTTGCCACCCTGGGAATGAAGGGAGGGGTAATCTTGACTGCTCCTGGCCAACTGCCTGCTCTGCACTAGAATTGGGCCTGTCCTCCACTGGCTGGCACACAAAGGCACATGCCAGGCGTGGACTTCATCTCCCTGTTTTTCTGGTAGAGGAGAACTAAAAAATCAGGAGTGGGAAGGGGAGCCCCTTGTTCAGTTCTGCACAGTTGGTGACTTGGGAGTGAGCCTTAGCCCCTAGGGGTACCCCTCCTGCCCAGTGGGTGGCCTCTGTGAGGCTGAGCCTGGGGAACAGGGTAGGGGAGGCAGAGGATGGCACTGTTGGTGGGCAGGGAAGGAAACCCGTCTACTACCATTCGCAGAAAGCTGTGGCCTACAGGTGTCTGAGGCCTTGAAAACTGGTCCTGGTGGTGGACCGTTTGGGGTAGGTCTTCGAGGAGGATGGTCCTAGGAAGAGCCTGGAACCTCAGGTCAGAAGATCAGCAATGGGACAGAGGTAGATGGATAGGTCAGGAGGAGCAGCAGAGATGCCCAACTGGCACCAGACTCAAGAGTGTCCAAGGCCCCTTCTGGCCCAGGAGGGACAGGACTCTCATTGGCTGGGCTCCTCGGATGTGCCAGGGGCTACTTGAGCATCTTGTTCCATTCAGACCCCACAGGGGTTGAGCTTCCCTGTGGGATGAGAGTCTGAGGTTCTGATGACAGAACAGCTTGTCCAGCACGTGTGGCCACTGCCCAGTTCTGTACTGATTCTAGAACCAATCAGGCGGTCTGCTATCACCCAGCAGAGAGGTGCCCCACGGCAACTCGCTCCACCCTAATCTCTCAGACGTAGACATATCCAAAGCTCAGGAACACTCAAAGAGGGCCAGGGGCCCTGGCATCAGGACAGGGGAGGAGAGTCCAGTAGCCCCAGTTCTCGCAGGTGTAGACTGCTTCTTCCTAATGCAGGGCAGAGATGTCTGTCAATGCCCAGCGCTTCATAAGCAAAGAGTCCTAAACCCTCTCTTTGAGCCCAAGTTCAGGGGAGAGAATGAAAGCAGGAAGCTGAGATCTTAACCTTGCACACTGGGATCTTAACTTTGCCCAGAGACCCGAAGTTCTCTGTTTTTTCTCCAAATGAACCTTTCTAATGGGGCTGAGCCTTGAGCATAGAGGCTGAAGCTGACTCATTGCAAAGAGAGGGGCATTGTGTATCCATCCATCCCTCAGAAGCTGTTCCCTCCTGTACCAGCTGGGTCCCAGACTCCAGCTCTGGTCTCCTTGTTGCCTGCACCACCTCTCCCAACTCGTTTTCACAAGAGCCAAGTTTAGCCCTTCAGTGTTAGCTCCATCCTTGGATCCTACCAGGGTGCTTTGGAGCTAGGGTTGCCAGACTGAGCACATAAAAATCTAGAATGCTCAGTTAAATTTGAATTTCAGATGGACAATGCATAATTTTTTAGTATGTCTCATGAAATATTTGAGATATACTAATACTAAAAAATAATATAAAATGCATTGTTTATGTGAATGCAGATTGAACTGGGCATCCTGGATGTTATCTGGAAACTCTATTTGGATCCTGAATAGTCTACTTGGTCAGCCCCTGCCCACAGGGAAGTTTCAGTCCAATAGGAGAGAGGAACTGTTGAGAACTGAGCCACATGGATCCTGTGAGTGCGGTGATTGTAGTGACATCGAGTATGCTGGCATGGCACAGAATGGCTGCTGCATGACAGCGGGCCCTTCACCTGTGATTTCAGGTGGGGGTGGAGTGAGCATGGGACAAGACCTAGACAAAGGGGTGGTGGAAGACCAGAATTGGTCCCTCCATTTGTTGGCCCACCTTGGGCTCCTGAGTTGAGGCTCCTCCCCATTCCCACCCACCCCAACGACAAAGTCTAGAACATACAAGGAGGGCAGAACAGATCCAGTTGCAGTACCCACTCCCCTCACCAAAACCCTTTCCCTTCCTACACCTCAGTTTCCTCAGCACCTTCAAAGACGTGCCATGACAGTGAGGATGAACTGGGTCGGGAAAGAGCCTTGAGCGCTTCTGGAAAACCTCCTAAGTAAACATATGAGTTATTTTTTTTTACCAGGGAACATTATTAACATTTCATGTCAGATCCAAATGCCTTCTAACGACTTCTGGCTGAGAGACTCAGCTTGACCAAGGGACAGATACCCGGTGATGTTTACCTCTGAACTGACTGCTACCTCTCCCTTCCCTCCCCGCCCAGCTCTTAACCCAGTGTGCACCAGCCCTCTGCATTCTGCCCTCACTACCTGCCTGGTGGATGATTACCCACTGACCTGGGACCTCATCCTCAGCCTCTCCGGCTTTATCCTGGATCACCAAGAATGGTATTGGGACAGGAGAGAGAGAAGAGCTGCGCCTGCACTCGTACAGAACCAGATCCTCGTGTTTTTTGAATCGAGTTTCTTCTATTGTTCCACGTTATGGTTCCAAGTTATGTTTGTGGCTCATCTGAGAAGACGAAGACTCTAAAGAGGAAATAGTACTAAAGGCGGATATTCTTGGATGCAAGTATCCATTTCCTGTGGCCATAGTTCAAAAACCCCCCTGCCCCCTGCCCCCTCCTCTTCCTCTCTTCCCTTTGCAGTTACTGCTAACAGCTAACATGGATTGAGTGCCCACTACCTGTGGGGGCACTTGTTCAGGGCGTCATCATGATCTATATCCTATCACTGTCCCTGTCTCACAGATGGTGAAATGAAGGCTTAGAGGCTCAAGTAACCCATTCAAGGTCAAACATTCAGTATACAGGGGAGCAGATAGTGGGTTCTGAGCTAGCCTTGTCTGTCTCCAGGGGCTGTGCTCCCAGCTTACAGGATTCTGTGGGTTCTTCAGAGGCCAGTTTAGGTCCCATCCCCTCCCTGAGGTTGTTCTAGATTATTCCAGCCTTTACTAGGGCCTGCTGTGCCTGATCTCCTGCAGTATTTACTGCCGCCCCCGCAACTCGCCAATCAGTTGCTAGCTGCAACATACCTGTGTGCATGCACCTCGATTCTCCAACTGGACAAAGCCTTGAGCATTTGGAAGGCAAGGGACATGTCTTGGGTATTTCATGCACTCCCACAGTTTGTGCACAGTTCCTAGATAAATACCTCAGAATCAGATGCCTCGTGTGTGTGTGTGTGTGTGTGTGTGTGTGTATGTCTGTGTGTGTGTGTGTGTGTGTGTGTGTGTGTGTGTGTGTACAGAGTCCTGTGTGTGTGTGTATGTGTGTGTGTGAGAGAAAGAGAGACAGATGGGAGCTTTCAGACAGTGATGCTGATTCCTGCACTGCAAGTCATTAGCAGCAGACACAAGAAAGACCCCCGTGCCACCCCCAGGGGCTCAACCCCCATGACCACAAAGCTGCAGAGCAGAGGCTGGGGACTCAGGCTGCTCCTTTTCGCCCTGCCGCCAGCGGATGTCAGACACTCAGGCACTCAGCTGCTCTAGGGTCCTGCTGCCCCCTCGCCCTTCACCTGATCTATCTGTGTGAGTTTCAGGAGACTCCGGGTAATTATGTGGTAATTGAATTTAGGGAAACAGACCCTAAGGATAATCCTTGAGTCAGTTCCAGGAGATTCATGGTTTAATTTCCATATTTAGCTAGTGGTACATATTATACGGTTCCTGACAGCACAGCAATCACCTCGTCCTTATGTATTTAGTTTTGTTTTAACACGAGGTTCAGAATAGTAGAGATATGGGCATGTTACTCCAAAACACACACACACACACACACACACACACACACACACACACACACACAGAGAGTTAACAACAAGCAGAAGACACAGCACACACCCCTTTTTTATTTTCATATGTGGTCTTAACGTAAGCTGTGTGGATAAGGCCTGACACAGTAAAAACTCACCAAATGCTGCCTGTAATTATTATTTCACTTAATTATCTGCAAGTTCTCAAATCTGGATAGGGGCAGAGAGCTGGCATTGCCAATGGACGTCCAAGGTGCGTGTGCATGCCTGCGTGAGTGTGCATGTGCGTGTGCATTTAGGGCTGGAGGAGAGTGGTGGCAATGCAGCCCGTACTGGCAGGAACGCCTCTCGTTTGCTGCCTGAGCTAAGGATCCTTTCAAACGCACCATGGAGTTTAATATTGCCAACGACTGGCCCTGACTCCTTTCAACCTGCGCCAGGTGTAATGTAAACCTCCCTGCATTTCCTCCCTTTCCTGTTTCATCTGAGAAATTCTTCACTAATTCCATGGTATCTGGTTTCTCATTGTTTCTCTCTGCTTTAGAGAGCCCCTTGGGGTGGGCTTTAGAAACGTGTGCTTAGCGCTCTCAGCCCTCCGAAATGACACAGGCTCTTCCCTCACTACCACCACTATTCTCCGGAACCTCTTACAAGGGACTTCGCTGGCTGTCAGGGCAAAATAAGCCATAACATCCTGGGGAGATGAGCAAATGCCTGTCACAAAATCAGAGGATGGTCTTGGGTGGTCTGTAAAGCAGCATCCAAACTGAGAAAACGGGACAGTCGTATTCAGCTCCTTTGTAATATAACACTGAGGTTATAGTAATGTAACAGAATAATGGCGTGTCTTCCACTCTTTGTTGAAGTAGTGCTCTTTGGGGTTGAAGACAAGGAGGAATACAGCCGGATGGAGGAGGCCTGGGCTGTTCCAGATGCAAGCAGGAGACCATCTAATTTCCTCTGATTCTCTAAAGGAGGTGGGATTACAAAATCATGTGAATGTTGGGGGGTGGGGAGAGAAGAACCTGGAAAGCAGAATCCCTCCCATGAACAACGGAAGTGAGCATCCTTATAGCCATTTCCTGCTTTGTGTTTTGTGCTCCCCACTCTCCTATCAGTGCTGAGGGGAGAGAGGAGACACTGGGCAGGGTGAAGGAGACTCAGGACTGGCCAGGTTCCTTTCAACCTTCAATGCGTCTTCCTACTGTCTCCTCTCCTGGCATTGAAAATTATTTATGTTTGCAAATTGCTTTTGACTCACGTGAGTTATTTTTCTTGCCTGCCAACAGGTCTGGGGATGGGAGAGAGTTATTGAGCCGGCAGCTGAGAAGTCCAGGGGCGATGGCAGAAGGAGCACTGAGGTGGAAGTCATGAGCCTTGGGATTTGGCCCCAGCTCTGCCACTGCCGTGCCATTACTTCCCCTTCCCAGGCCCCAGGTTGCTCATCTGCAAAATGAGAGGGTTGGGTGGCCTTTGAGTGCCAAGAGCCTTGGTGGCTCTGACATCCCCTAGGCCTGTGACCCCTGAAGAGACACAGATGAGGGTGGCGCCGGCCCCTACACTGCTCCCTGACCTGGGCCTGGCGGTGCTGCTGCTGCTGAGCACTGGAGGGTGGAGAGGATGCTGCCCGGGCCCTAGCCCGGCAGGAAGAACTAGACGGGGCGGCAGGGCAGCCAGTACTGTTTCCTCCCTTAGCCTTTTGCTTCACGCTGGTCCTTAGTGATGCCTACTTCCGTAAACTAGGATGAAAACAAATAACTGCAGAGGAACCACCAGAGCAGAAAGTCCCTGGGTACGTACACAAGTGGGTACGTACATTCCAACGAGGAGCAGTGCTCACACAAGTCACCCACCATAAAGTTGGATTTAATAATAGGAATAATGATAACATAATTCAAAATTCAGTGCCATAGCCATGAGTGATTGGCCGTGTGCTGCTCTTTTTTTTTTTTTTTGCTATTTATTTATTTAAACATCTTTATTGGAGTATAATTGTTTTACAATGGTGTGTTAGTTTCTGCTGTATAACAAAGTGAATCAGCTATATGTATACATATATCCCCATATCCCCTCCCTCTTGCATCTCCCTCCCACCCTCCCAATCCCACCCCTCTAGGTGGTCACAAAGCACTGAGCTGATCTCCCTGAGTGTGCTGCTCTTGGGTGCCATGGTCTGGCCTCTATTCTCTGACTGTGGTTTGGGGCCCAACCCAGAGAGAAAAGAAGCCCGGGGTCTGGGCTTCTTCCAATCCAGTGACCAAGTGAGGATGAAGGCTGTTGTGGGCTCAGCTCCGTGAGGTGGCAAGAAACCTGCTAACCTCAGAGCTTTGAGTTGGCTCTGCCTTGGCAGAAAGATGGTATTTGCTCAGTCCTGGCCTAACCACAGTGAGCCTCAGCCCTGGGTCTAGAGGGGAGTTTGGGGTCTGTGCACTCTCTCATGGGGGATGACATATGGATGGGCAGAAGGCAGTCGGACAGCAAGAAGAGGAAATTTTATGCAGAATCCCTCTTGCTCTAGAGCCTGCCTTTTCTCATGGGCCCAGAGATGAGTTCCAAGGACCATGAGATTCCACCTGGGCAAACTACGATGCCTCAAAGGTCTAGCCTCTCATTAGTTCCATATGATTCCTCTTAGGAATCCGAGGACACACCTGGTCTTCAGCTGTGGGTCAGTCTGGTGGCAGGTCTAAGTGGTCTTGCATGCCTTTCAGTACTTTGGAGAGAGAATGGTGACACAGGACCAAAATCAAGGGTGGAGGCGGCAGCAGGGAGAAAAGGAAACCAGAGAGGACCAGAGATAAAGAGAGAGACAGACCCAGAGGTAAGGATACCAGAAGGACCAGCACAAGAAAATGGAGAATGATCATAACAGAAACAGAAAGAGAGCGAGACAGAAGCAGATGAGGAGAGAAACCCGTACAGATAAGGAGAGAGACACAAAAGGCTGAAAGAAACCAACTGACAAAAAAACACTGGGTTGGAAGGGATCAAAGTTAGTGTCACCAATATGGGGACAAACTGACTTGTGCCTCTTGATACGATGCATTGAGAAGGATATAGCATCACTCCAGTGCTTTTCTGCCACAAATGCAGTGCCCCAATCTAACCATGTAGAAATAAATATCAGACACTTACTCTTCAAAATGCCAAGGCTGAGGAGCCCAGAGGCCCTGTCCTAGCTTAAGGAGAAAGGCATGTGCCCATTGAGATGACCCCACCTTTTTTTTTTTTTAATATTTATTTATTTAGGCTGCGCTTGTTCTTAGTTGTGGCACGCAGGATCTTTGTTGACGCGTGCAGGATCTTCATTGCTGCATGCAGGATCTTTAGCTGCAGCATGCATGTGGGATCTAGTTCCCTGACTAGGGATTGAACCCAGACCCCCTGTATTGGGAGTGTGGAGTCTTAGCCACTGAACCTCCAGAGAAGTCCCTGTCCCAGCTTAAGGAAACTAAAAGGACAGGACACTCAATGCAATTCACAGTCCTGGTTTGGCTCTTGGAAAAGGAAAAAAAAAACTGTCTCGAAAGAGCATTGAGAAAACTGACAAAATTTGTATGTGGACTGTAGTTTAGAAAATAATATTGCATCCATGGTAAACGTCCTGATTTTGATAACTGTACAGTGGTTGTGTAAGAAAATGT
Source organism: Grampus griseus (assembly GCF_964374135.1). Lineage (NCBI taxonomy): Eukaryota > Metazoa > Chordata > Mammalia > Artiodactyla > Delphinidae > Grampus > Grampus griseus. The sequence goes on along the minus strand of NC_139014.1, from coordinate 10,395,169 downwards.
CCTTGTTCTTAGGAAAAACACAGTAGAGTATTTAGGCATAAAAGGGTACAAGGTCTCCAACTTACTTTCAGATAGTTCAGAAAAACTATGGGTGAAAGAGAGAAAGAGAATGATAAAGCAAATGGGGCAAATGTAAATAACTGGTGACTCTGGATAAAGAATATATGAGAGTTCTTTTACTATTCTTGCAATTTGGAGCCTCCCCTTCGGGGTTGGGGACAAGTGCTGGCTGGCACTGGAGCCTCGTAGTGGGGCTGGGAAGAATCAGAAGAGCCTCCCATGCGGGCGAGACTGAGACCCAGCTCTCCAGCAGCTGAGAACATCTGGGCAACTTGACCGTCCCTTGCCGACTACTTGAAGGCCTATTTTCTAACCCTTCACCCCATAACCTCAACACAAATGAATGGGGGTCCAGGAGGGTGGGCCCATAGCCACCGAGTTTCACAGGTCATGGTCGCCTCCAGCTCAGCCTGGCTGCTCACACCGCACAGCAGAGCCCAACCTTACTCTTTGGCCATGTGAGGAAGCAGGATGTGGCAGAAAGAGGAAGGATTAGGCAGTCGGGCAAACCTGTCTCCGTGGGCCAGCTGCTCTGCACTTACCAGTTCTGTGCCCTGGGGCTGGCAGTCCTGTCCCCTAGAGCTCCCCAAGGCTGGTTTATTCTTACTATTTAGGTCTTCTAAATGCCACCTCTTGAGAGAAGCCTTCCATGACCAGTTACTCCATTTATTATATTATTCTGTTTTGCTTCTTTAGAGCAGAGGCAACCTTAGCTGAAATTTTGATTTGTTTGCTTGTCTGCCTCCCCTTTTCCCCAATAGAGTGTAAGCACCATGACAGCAAATCAGTGTCTGTCTTACTCATTCCTTTATTCTCAGCTCCCAGAACTTGGCAAGTGCACCAGAGCTATTTGTTGAAGGAAGAAAGGAAGGAAGGGAGGGAGGGAGGGAGGGAAATCTCTGAACCTCTCTGGGCTTCAGTATCCTCACCAGTGAAATTGGAGGAAATTGGTGCAGGGACTGCTGTAAGGTTTGCTTAGAGATAGGCTTAAGAATGTCCCAGGGTAGTGTTAGCCCCAAAGAGACAGTAAGAAGCTTCGATTGTTCATATGACTGTCTCAGGGATACAGCCTGTGTATCCCTGCTCAGTCATTTGGTAATTGATCTGGTCACCTAGTCATTTTTTTTTTTTTTTTTTTTTTTTTGGCCGTGCCACGCAGCTTGTGGGATGTTAGTTCCCCGACCAGGGATTGAACCCAGGCCCTCGGCAGTGAAAATACAGAGTCCTAACCACTGGACCACCAAGGAATTCCCACACCTGGTCATTTTAATTTCATCTGGGGGAGGGTAGATTGGAAGGGGTGAATTATTTTGTCATCATTTGTTTTTGTTTTGTTTTTTAGGTTTCTGTGTGTGTATGTGTGTCTGATTTGATTATATTCAGTACTATGAGCTGGGCACAGTGCTAGAGCCGAGGTCTCCCCACCGCTGCCCTCCAGACCTGACAAGCCAGGAGTTCTGTGAACATCAACAGGCTGACAGGCCAAGTGTGGGTCCAGCTCCCAGAGACTGCGTGGGCCCCAGAAACACTCAGTCACGCTTCTCATGAAGAGATTCTAAAACTAAAGCATCCCTGGGCCCCCAGATTGCCCTCCTCATTTTGACCTGGGGATTCCCATCTTCTTTTTTTTTTAATATTTATTTCTTTGGCTGCACCGGGTCTTTGTTGCCGCATGCGGGATCTTTGTTGTGGCATGCCGGATTTTTAGCTGTGGCATGTGGGATCTAGTTCCCTGACCAGGGATTGAACCCGGGACCCCTGCATTGGGAGCGCAGAGTCTTAACTGCTGGACCACTAGGGAAGTCCGGGGATTCCCATCTCGATTCAATCGCAGAACATGCTCGAAAAGAGTCTTGCCTTTCGGTTCTCTGACTTGCCTCCCAGTAATGGGAGAGAAACAAGGCCAACCAAAATCAGGCAATAAATGCTGTCTGGCTGGCCAAGTTATGACTGAAAAAGTGAGTGAATGAATGAAGGAAGGAAAACCTCTGGGAGTTTGGGTTAGTTTAGCTCATAATTTGGTTTCTTCCCTGGCACATATGAGACTCTGGAAACACTGGGAAGATCCCAATCTAGGCCTGACCTTCGTCCCTGCCAAAAGCTGGCGTTATTTGGGCCCAAGAAGCTTGCAGAGGTGGCTGTGGCATCCCAAATGGAGCTGGTCCCTCCCTCAACCTAATTAGGGCCCAAGGAGAGAACCCTTTTGAATTGCAAGCCCCAATGAGACAGGAAGTAGCTCAGAAGGGGTAAGAGAAAGGCTTACCCCAGAACCACATCCACTGAAATTTGTTTACTGCCATCTAGCTTCCCTGGTGACACTGCTGAAGATCCAGATACACACTGTGCATTGCAGGGAACATACCACACAGGCCAATTTAGCTGATCAAATCTTGGCAAGTCAGCAAGTAGGGACCATACTGACATTTAAAACATTAGAGGCGATCTCCAGGTCTGCTCCAGTTGCCTCCCCAGCTGGCTGGAGAAATGAAATGTGCCTCCAACTCCAGACCAGCTGGGTCTCTTGCAGGCGAGCCATCTCTTCGTGTCGCCCATGCCTGTGTGAAGGGTGAGGGAATTGCCATGTTGAATGGATTGCTGACAAAGGAAGACACCAACTTGTGACCTGTTGTCCCAAATTCCCATCATCAAGATAAGAGCGGGCAAACGGTCAGATCTATAAATAATGCTTTCAAGGGGGGCCCTTCCTGAAGCACCTCGCAGATTTGGCAGGTGTAGGCTGCCCATTTCTCTCTCTTCCAATGCAGAGCTGGCCAGCTTTCTCCCTGGAGCTTTGGAAGCCCACAATGCAAGAGTCCCTTTCTCTAGCCAGCCCTGAGCCAGGAACATGGAACCTTCTTCAGCCACGAGATGGTTCTCATCTCTCCACCTGCCCTGCAACCACACAGCTGCCCAGAAATTAACTTGGATGGGAAAGAAGCCTCCTCCAGGTTTCCAGTCCCCAGTTAGGGTGAGGCGCCTCCACCAGTTGACCAAAAACATGCCCAGAATTCCAGGCCGCACCTGTGTGCTGTGTCATGCCCTGCAGGGATCCCTGTGTCTCTGTCACCTTACGTCTCTCACTAATAGGGACTGTGTCTTTGTCACCATCATTCTCCAGCACAGTGTCTGAAAGGCCTGGATAAATAGTTACTGAATGAATGAGCTGTGTTTACAAGGTTATAAGTCTCTGCTGCTCCCTTTCTCTCCATGTCCCCCAACCCAGCCTCAGAAAAGAGTAAAAGTTCAGGCAGAGGATTTTTCAGGGATTGTCCCCTGGTCCCCTCAGGTCAGCATGATTTCCCACCTGCTCATGGGATTGGGAGGTGGGAAAGGCATCTCCCTTTCTCTCTGTGTGTCTAAACAATAGTCTATAGTTATTAGATTTGATCTTTGTCTTTACTCTTCTATCTTTTATGAAAAAGATTGCTTTTGTCTTGACTTGTGAGGTATTTTGTTTTTTTCTCTCTCTCTCTCTCATAATTTTCATCATCACCTTGAGTTTAGGTCAGATGCCAAAAGTGACACCAGCTGCCTGGTGTCACCACTGCCTGGTGTCCCCATGACCTAATAATGACAATAACTCACAATTATAGATTGCTCACTGAGCCAGGCTCCACGGGAGAGCCCTTACATGCTTTTTCTCTTTTAATCCTCGCAATAACCTGATGCAATACAAACTATTATTACCCCCACGAGGAAATGGATGCTTCAAGAGGTCAAGTACCTGGCCTGAGGTCACAGAGCTAGTGACTGGTGGAGCCAGGGCTTGGATTCAGGTAGCCTGGGCTCCTAACCCCGGTGCCACACTGCTCCCTCAGGAGTCTTTGCACATACACAGTGTCTGGTCAGGATGCCCCCCGGCAGGAATGGCAGCACAGCCACAGCCACCTACACATCAGAGGTGCCAGCTGTGAACTGAGATGAACCCCAAAAAGTGCACTGCTCCTGGGACCATAGAGTCATCACAAGGATGGAGCTGGAAGAAGCCTCTGAGAGACTCCAGGAAACACCCCCTCATTTTACAGGTGGATACAATGATGCTCGGGCCCCACACTTTAGCTAGTGAAGCATCCAAGACCACAAGCCCTCTGCCTGTGGTCCCCGATTTGTGGTCCACTCTCAACGCAAACTGGACAAGAGACAGTTTGAGATGAGATTTGGAGAGCTCAAGTTCTGGTTCAGACCTAAACACCCTGGCTTGTTCCACAACTGGCTCAGTCCTCTGGAGGCCCCCCAAGTTGAACACAGTTTTAGAGTAGCCTCCAAAATAAGGAGCTGCCGGTTACCACATCTGCTCTACAGACCTGGCAATAAACTCCCCTCTCCTCGCGCCTGAATTTCTTTGTAGCTTCCTCTTTCCCGCAATTGAGAGCTGACAGAGGATTTTTATTCACCGACCTCACGTCATGGTCATTCTATTTCCATGGCTACTCCATCAATGCTTAAGTTTTGGTCACATCCTCATGGGCTGAGTGGACAACCCTAAAAATCCTGAACCAGAAGCCAGAGTTGTTCAGGCAACTTCCATCCTGGCCTTTGCTACAGCCCACAACCCCAAATGAACCTGTTATATGCTCTCAATAGCACCAAACGCTTCTTCCCGGGCACTTTTCAAGGTTGTAAATTACATTAGGTGTGCGGCTTTTCTATTACTGTACCCTCTCACCCCAGGCTTTAAACTCCATGAGGTCAGAAGCCAGGTGTTTTATCTGTAACTCTGAGCACTGGGCTTGACCAGTATGGAGAAGGTGCCTAGGAAATCTTTGTTGGGTGAATAGGTAGGAGGGTGGGTGGATGGGTGGGTGGGTGGATGGATGGATGGATGGATGGATATTGAGAGAGTGAGTTAAAAAAAAGCCTAGATACCCGATTACCAGAATGGCATCTAAAGCTGAGGGAGGTCCCACTGTGCAGAATGATGAGGCTTAGGGGGTCCAGGGTAGGTGTAATAATTCTTCCCCCACCTTCCCACCTGCAGTCTCTCCGGCTACCGGCCTGGAGACCTCCTGCTCAACCTGCCCTAGAAGGATGTCCCCTGTAACTGGCAGCCCGTTGGGTTAATGGCAACCTCAGGCGGTTGGTGAATGGGACTACGTTCTCTCTTCTGTTCGTTCTGATTTTGCCCCTTTCTTCCCTGGCCTGCTGCTCCAGGGAAGGTATTGGGAGTGTCCTAATAACTGTGAGGGGAAGCAGATGAGCAGGCTGGAGCAGATAACCTTCATGTACTTCCTGAAATGGAGCTGACATCTCTCACTTTATCTGGGGATTCCCCCACCAAGGCGAGAAGGTGGATGGGGGAGAGGGAAGACAGTCCATTCTTGGAGATGCTGGTTTCCTACTGCTGTTGCCTTCACTCTAGTGACACATGGGAATTCATAGGCACCTTCTTCATGTCCTTGGTGCAGGGCCTAGAACAGTGCTGGGAACAGAGGAACAGAGGTGCATTTGAGGAAGCTTCTCTATAATCATGATGACAAAGAGGACTATAAAGACATCAACACTTAGATGGAAATTAAAGATTTGCCTTTCCATTACTCTTTTAATCAGGGTACCTACTAAGTACCAGGCACTTCCCATGTTATTTCACAGGGTCCTGCCATGGAACTGTGAAGTCTGGAGAAATTCAGCTCCAGCAAAACTGGGCCCAGTTGTGGGCCATGATTCTGTTTTGTCTGTTCCCTGGAATCTTGTAGGCGGAGGCTCTAGAGGTCATTCAGGTCACCCTCCGACCTAAGCAGGAATTGCTCCATGATTTCCCCAGCACAGTGGGCCTAAGAGTCCCAGGTGTCCTGCTCTGCCCACTCTAGGGGGTGCTAATTGTTGACTGCTCCTCCTTCACCACTTTTATTTTATTAATTTTATTTTTTGGCTGTGTTGGGTCTTCGTTGCTGTGTGCGGGCTTTCTCTGGTTGCGGTGAGTGGGGGCTATCTTCGTTGCGGTGCGCCGTCTTCTCATTGCGGTGGCTTCTCTTGTTGCGGAGCACGGGCTCTAGGCGCGTGGGCTTCAGTAGTTGTGGCACGTGGGCTCAGTAGTTGTGGCTCACAGGCTCAGTAGTTGTGGCTCATGGGCTCTAGAGTGCAGGCTCAGTAGTTGTGGCACACGGGTTTATTTGCTCCATGGCATGTGGGATCTTCCCAGACCAGGGCTCAAACCCGTGCCCCCTGCATTGGCAGGCGAATTCTTAACCACTGCACCACCAGGGAAGCCCTCCTTCACCACTTTTAAATCCAGCTTCTCTGCAACTTCCTCCGGTTTCTTCTGGGCTGTGCCCTCAGGGGCAGGGCTCCAAGTGCTGGGAGCTCTGGGGGATACAGCCTTGGCAGTAGGGTTTCCCAGCAAACGGGACTGACACCCCAACCCCACTCTGCCGTGGTCTGTTGAAAGTGACCTGTACCCTCGCCCTTGGGTCCTTCACACACACACCCCACGTCCACCCTAAACGCCTTCAGAAAGGAGACAGCCTCTGCCTAGCCTGCAGTGAAAGAGTAACTAGTACCTTGTCCTGGTTCTTCCCATACCCTACCCCCACCCCCCACCCCACTCCCACCTGCTTTTTTAAAACCTTTCAGCCATACCTAGAAGGAATAAGCCAGCTATTACGCCGCCGTCTGTGGGGAGACGGGAGGTGCTCCAAGGGCAGATTGCTCTGCCCCTTCCCCAGGTTAACGCGATGGGGGAGGGGAAGCATCTGGGAGCAGGGAGGGGTGGGCTGATCCGGGAGGACACCCAAGCACAACACCAACAACTGCCTGTGGGTGCTGATTGCCCTGCCCTTCCCCCTAAAAAAGCGAGGAGGGGATGGGAAGGGGCGGGGCTCGGTGAAGGAGCACACCGGCCGCAACTCGACCCTGCTGACTCGACAAAGCTGGCTCCGCCCGCCCCAGCCGGGCACTAGGAGTGGCCCGGGCCTCTCGACAAAGCTGGGTAGCGGCTCTCCTCCACCTTACGTGCCTGTCTGTCCTTCCGCGGCCCCGGCCTGGCGGGCGACGCTGGCGGCCGGCCATCTTCCCTCCTCGCCCCCGCGGCCGCCGCCTCGCAGCTCCGCACCCGGCCGGGACCGCAGGCCAGCCGCCACGCACCATCCCGGCCCTCGGCTAGTGGGTAGCTGGCGCGCGCCAGCGCTGTCGCCACGTGACGGGTGGTACCTGGGCAGCTCGAGCCCTGCCCTCTAGGGTGTTCTCATCGACTGGAGCCGCGGGCGGGACGTGAGGCGCATTGCTTTCTTGGGGCATCCTGGTGCATTGCTGGTGGAGCCTTTGAAACACATGCGCAGGGCGGACTTCAGTGCCACATGTCCATCTTCCCACTTCGGTGGGGCTGCTCTGGCCTTTCCCGCCCACGGTTCCCTCGAGGTCGGTCCCTCCTCTGCCACCTCCGTCGCATCGGGCAACACTCTGTGATCCCACGCAACAGCCACCGTCTAAAGGGTTCACACTCGATTCTGGGGCTCAGCTCGGTGTCCCGACCCGACTGTAAGCGCCCCCAGGGCAGCCGCGTCAGGGACAGTGCGCATGGGGCAAGGTCAGGAGGAGGCTCTGCGCCGGATCGTCGGGCCGGCAGCTGACCCAGCGGATGAAAGCCGACGCGGCCCGGGAGTGGAGCTTCCAACCACCAGTTTTCATGATGGGGGGATACGGGGTGGGGAGCGACCGGAAGCCCCCAGAGTGCGGCCGGGTGTGTCCCTTTGACGGCCGCCTTCTGGGCAAATCCATTCGTCGCTGGGGCAGCGGAGGCTGCGGCCGAGCTGGGCTCACCCCACCCTGAGAGCCGGCCGCCGGCCGCCTGGGGAGGCTTGGGAAATGGGCGAAGTGGTCAGACTGGTTTCCGGAGCCGGGCTCGGAATCCACGCGGGCTGGCAGGCATTGGTGGGGGGAGGACTGCGCCCCGCCAGTAGCGTTGGCAAAGCCATCCTGGGATGCTTTGTTTTCCACCCTCGAAGGAGACCCCGCAGGATGGGGGTGGGAGGGACAGCAGGCGTCCGGTTGGGGAAACCCAGTTTCGGGTGTGAACCAGCAGTCTGGCAGCTCCTCACCCCTCCGGTGCCCAGCCCCCTCTGCCGCGGTCCCGACGTTGGCCAAGAGTACTTGGAGGAGTGAGCTCCCCGTCCACAGCGAGCCTGGGCTTTGATCTTGGTATCTGAAAGAAATAAGGGGAGGGGTGGGGGTGTGTGAAGAGTCCAGCTCTGCCACTCACCTTCTGAATGACCTTGCACCAGTCACTCCCGTCTCCCAGCCTGTTTCCTCATCCACCACCGTCCCTTCCAGTCAGACACTCCTGGGAGTCTAGGTGGGCTGGGAGATGGGGACTCCCTAGGGGTTCTGTTGAAGGGAAGAGAGGGTGCAGGAACCGGTGGCCATGTGCTCCTCCCCCCACCCCCAGCCTGGGATGTGCAGTCGGGAGGAACCAACCAGCTGTTGGAGACCTTGGGCGCCCCAGGGGCTGGGGACTTGGGGATGGGAAAATGGAGTCTTCAGGGAGAAAATCCCCTACCAAGGAGTAGCGTGGCACTTGACGGAGTAGGCTGCCGGGAGCCAGTCCTCCCGCGGTCTCGGGGCTGAGGAAGGGGTGCCTCATCTTCCCCCACACACGCCACAAACCCCTAGGTCAGGAAGTCCTGTGCAGGGGCGTTGAGGGAAGGGGTTGAGCAAGCGGCGGGGGGCTGGGGTGTTGGGGCAACAGCACTGCCATCCCAGAAAACTGGAGTGCCGAATCTCCCGTTTGCAGCAGCTGCTGAGCAGCTAGGGGGGTATCGAGAGCCGCCCACGCTGCGGTCTTCTTTGAGGTTCCCAGGAGAAAAACGAGGGCGTGAGGTTGGCACTACGGGTAGGTGGGGGCTCCAGAATTAGTGATCTCCCAACCAACCCAACCAGAAGAGAGAAGGGACTCGAGGCTACAAGAGTATCCAGCTCTTGTCACTAGCCCAGCCTGCGGGGGACCCCCCCTTTCCGCAACAAGGGTGGGCTGCGGCGAAGGCGCGGGTCCAGCCTGGCAACCGATGTGGGGGTCCCCGCTGACCCTCTGAGGCTAGGCGAGTGGCCGTCGCACGCGGAGCCCCCCTTGGGAGGGGGTGTGCCGGCCCCCCGGGAGGGGCGGGCCGAGGGCGTGGGCCCGGGAGCCCCCAGGCCGCCCAGCCCGGGTGGGCTGCAGGGGCCCCCGCGGGCCCAGGGCGGGCTTTGTCTAACGCAGCTCCTCTTTGGGAAGGCGCCAGCTCGGGTACAAGATGGCGGGGAAAGGGTGGGATCGCAGGCGCTCGCCACGCGGAGCGGCCGCGCTCCGCCTGCAATGCAGCAGGGGGAGGGGCGGGAGGCGCCGGCGACACTGCACGCCCCTAGCCTCCGCTCCGGCCACCGAATAACCCCCCCCGCCGGTGACCCCGCGCCCCTCTGTCCCCGCCGCCTCTGTCTGGCGGCTGCAGCCTCCGCCTCACTCCGCAGAGCCCCGGCCGCGGCAGCTGCAGAAAATGGCTGCCAAAGCGGCGCCAGTCGCCACGCTGCCACGGGCGGGGGGCGGGCGCCGCAGCCCACCCGCAGCCCCACTCCCTTCCCCTCCCCGGGACTCTCCGCCCGGGCGCCGGGACCCTAGTGGGCACCGGGGGATCTGGGGCCGAAGCGGGGTGAGAGGGGGAGGGGGAGGGGCGGTTACCTAGCGGCGGAGGGAGCAGGAGTGGGGGGTGGCAGGGGGACAGTGCAGGGAGGGCGCTGTCGGTCTGTCCCCCACCCCGCATGCCCCGTGCCCTCGCGAGGTCGCGGCGCCCGGGTGGGGCAATGCTAATGGGCTGTTGACCTCGGTGACCGCGTGCCGCCCCACTGTCCTCACCCCCACCCCGGCGCTGGAGCTGGGCTGGCCAGCCCTGACGACCCCCACAGCCCCCCACCCCCGGTGAAAAATAAAAAATAAATTAAAAATATGTGTGCGTGCCGACTGCAAAATGACCCAAGCCCGGAACTCCGCGGAGAAGATCCGGGTGGATCCTTCGGCGCCATGAGCCGAAGCGGCGGCGGCAGCTCAGCAGGTGCCGCGAGCCCACCCTCTTCTCTGCAGAGAGCAGCTCCCCGACCCCCGCCTCTGCCCAGTCAAGGGCCGCCCGCGCCGGAGAGGGGCCCGCGGCCACCCTGCAGCTCCCTGGCACCCGGGCCCAAGCAGGCTTCTCTGGGCGCCAAGGGGAGCCCGGGCTCTGGAGAGGGGCGTCCAGAGCGAGCTGGCGAACCTGCCCGGGGCGCAGGCTCAGGACAGGGCCTGGGGGCGCACCAGGGCGGGACGGAAATTGCCCCCGGAGCCCCAAGGCTGGTATTGTTGGGGAAAAAACGAAAAGTGCGAACAGAGGACCCACGGGTGGGGTCGGGTTCCGGAGCCCGAACCACTTGGCGCAGTCGAGTGGGTCCGTAGCCCCCTCTTACTCCAATCCCGAACAATCCCGGCCGTAGTGAGGCGGGCTGGCCGGGAAGAAGTGTATCTGTAAATTGGGACTTTATTTTTCCCTATCTGCAAGTTTCTCTCACGCCTCCCGCCAACCGCGTACTCAGCTCCAGCGATTTCACCGCTGCTGGCTGGAAATTTCAAATTCAATAAATCAGAGGTCAGGGACAAAGAGCCAACAGGTCAAGGAAAGGGGTTTCCAGACTCGAGAATGGCTTCTGCTCTTGCGGTTTAAGAGTAGAGGAGAAGAGGCACAATTAGGAGACACGTCCCTGTGCGGGGAGAACATCTAGGAGCCTCCCTCCCCCCTCCCCTTCCTCTCGCTGGGTGAAGGTATCCCCCCGCTGGGCGAAGGTATCCACCTACCTGAGCACCCAGAAACTTGGGGATGGTTATTTAATATGAATGAACTGCCTAAATGGGCGTGGGGAGGTGCGGGGCAGGGATGGGCTATGTGGGAGCACCGGGAGGCTGCAACCGGGTATCCACGGATTTTCCAGTGCTCAGAGAGGTCTGCATGGCAAAGGTCCAGCTCTGGGCGCCGACCCAGACAAACCCTCTGCCCCGAGGGCATCCCCAGCCCCTGAGCAGAAGGAAAACTGTGCTTTCTGCTAGGCAAGATACCGCGGTAGCAAAGCTCAGCCAAGGTCAGGGAGGGATACGTGCTGGCACCAAGGGCTGCTGCGGCCACGGCGCTTCCTTCTCCAGAAACAGCGAGGAGGAGGCGGCGGCCAAAACTAACTCCATCCAGCAGGCAGCGCCCTCCCCAATCTCGCACCCTCGTTCCCTGGCAGAGCCCGCTTCTGCCATCTTCCCCTGGGAGGTGCCAGGTTCGGGGATTTGAGTTTGAGAAGGGAAAGAGGGCGAAGGCGAAGAAGGATGCCCGAGACCGAGCAGAGGTCACGCGGGTCATCGTTCTCCGTTCCCCATCCCCCACCCTAGCCAGGTCTCCTATGCGACCCCCACCTGCGCCGGGCTCCAGGCACAGGCTTCCCAGTAGGGGGCATCGCTCAATGCCTGGGCTAGGCGGCAGCCCTAGAGGCAAGCTCGGTCCCAGGGCGCTAGGGTTGTCTTAGCCGTCCCCTTTGGTTCCCCTGGGGACAGGCGCGAGTCCCCGAGGCGGTGGCTCTGGTTGCCTCGGCGTCGCTAGGCGGACAAGCGCTTCGGAACCGGTTACCACTCGGGAGGGGTCAGCCGGACACCTGTGCGTGCGTGCGCGTGCGCGCGCCTCTGAACACGAGGGAGGGGCCGAGGGGAGCCCCGGGAACCGCTGTGCGTTTACTGCCTGAGTTTTAGGGGAACCGGAGCCTCATCTCCACGGGAATAGCGACGTCTTCTCCCTCCTCGGGCTCCCGTCCAGCGGGTGGGCCCAGCGCTGAGCACTTGACCTGCATCCCGCAACCACCAATGCACTGCGTTGTGCCTGGAAACCCGAGGGTGGCTCTATCAGTACATTTTTCTCCCGCACTCAGCGTTCCCCCCAGAACGATTGGCAGGTTTTTAAAATAAGCTTTAAATGAGACATCGATTTATATTATGATTGCATTCAGAAATCCAGCCCGAAGGGACACCCTGGGGGATGGTAATTTGGTGGTACCTAGGACTGTTTGTGGTTTAGCACATCCCTAGTTCCGCAAGCACATTTCTTCGGCAGCTAATTGCTCTGATTACCTTTGGGGCGGGGGAGGTGAGCGTGTGTGTGTTGCGGGTGGAGGGGAGATTCGGACTGTTCGCAGAGCCCAGTGCGTGCACACGGTGGACCTGATGCTGCGGCAGCAACTGCAGCAGCGACGCGCGCGCACACACACACACACACACCTTCCAGCTCCCCTCCCGCATCCGGGCCTTCCCGCTCCTCCGCCTCCGTTCGCCGAGGTTTGGGGAGGGGGTGCGTGGGATGGAAGTGGGAGCTTGCGCGAAGGGGGCGAGGACAGGCCGAGCGGGAGGAAGAGAATGACAACGAGGCCGAGGGGGAGGGGGACAACGGCGAAAAGAAAACTTGGGGAGAGGGTCAGGCAAAAATGGGGGTAAGCAAGGAGAGGGGTGCCGAGACGAGAGGCGGGGATGCTGGGGGAGAAAGAAAGGGAGGGGGTGGGGAGCGGGCGGGGGCGGCTGGCTCGTTTCCACTCGTGAGAGCCGGTTGCTGAGAGACGCGCGGGCCAATGAGCTCGCACCAGCTCAGCCCGGCGCCCTCCGCGTGTCCTTATATGGTGCGGCCGCTCGGCTGGCGCTCGCGCACATCGCCATATAAGGGCAGGAACCTAAATACAGGCTATACCTTGTTCTCCGCTCGCCCGGCCGCGGCCCCGGCGATCGATGAGCGCGCCACCGAGCGGGCTGCGGCGCGCGTGCCCCGGGAGCGGGCGGGGAGGGGGCCGCGGCTACCGCGCGGCCGGGCCAGATGTGGACTGCGCAATGGCAGCCCGGGCCAGCTGTGGCTCTCGGAAGGTGTAACCCGCTGCCGCCAGTTTCCCGACTCCTTCCCTCCCACTCCCTCCCCACTGCTTCCGAGGTGCAAATGCAAATGAACCGGGATTGAAATCTAATTGCTTTTGTTTAAAAAAAATTGTGTGAGCCAGTCTGTGTTGAGTCTGAGCAAAGGCCCAGAATCACGAGAAACCTAGCCGAACGCCTGGAAGGTGGTGGGGTGGGGAGGAAAGAGACCTGGACTGTGATTTGGAGGTTCAGGGTCCCCCTCAGCTGTCTCCCGAGGCCTGGCCCATGGTGCCGTCAGCTGAGATCCTGCGCCCCATTTCTCCGACCTCCTCGGCGCCAGGCCTGGCGGAGGTCCCAGGCCGGGTCTCGAGAAGCGGGAGCTGCGTGTGGCCCAGGCGGCGAGGACCCACGGGCTCGGTGCCCGGGCGTCCCAGGCAGCCTGGAGCCAGCCGGGCGGCGGGAGGGAACGGTGAGAGGCATCGCTGTCACACCCCTCTCAGCGTCTCCTCTGTACCTGCCTGCTCCTGGACGGCAGGCTAAATGCTGCCCAAAGTGACAGGCCCGGCGGGTCCGCGGCCCAGCTACGCGATTGGGCCCAAGGAGGCCGGATCAGACAGCTGCGAGGGGGAGGGGTCGCAAGGGGTGTCTTTGGGAGGGGAGGTTGGCCAGGGTGGAGCCTCGGCCATCTCGGGCTCCTGCGTAAGTCTTTGACCCCCAAGTCCTATCTCCAGCTTGTTGCACCGCTTGCCTTTTCCCTCCTCACTCTGGCCGGTTTCCTTGCCCACCTGGAGAAGAGTTTTGGCCTCCTCCAGGCGACGGTCTGGACAAGGGAATGGCCCCTGGTCAGGTTGTCTGCCAACCGGGGAGGAGCCTCAGTGGTGTGGTGACAGTTCTCCTGCCAGCTGGGTGGGTGGCACAGCATGGCTTTGCCAGTGAATGTTGTTGGAGACCCCAATAGCTCACCTATCGCTCCCCACTGTGTACTGGGCTGAGGCCTTTTCTTCCCACCGTTTGCAATGGGCATGAGACTCCCAGAGAGTCTTGCCAGAGGCTGATGGTCCTGAAGAAACCTATGCATCTGGACCAGTGGCCCCCAGAGTCTGAGAGAATGATTCCTCCTCTCACACTCCACGGGTGCCTCAAGTGCCCCTCTCTTGGCAGTTTGAACTGGGGTTGTGTCGACCTTGCCTTGGCTTCCCCAGTGCCTGGAGATGCCACAGAGGGAGCCTCTTCCCTCTAAGGAGGCCATTTCCAGTAGCATGATGCCACCTATAGAATGTACCTGGAATTAGTCCCAGCTGTGGCTATGCCTCCAGCAGCTTGGCACTGGTACTGGAGCTGGAGAGAAGATAATGCCCCCCCCCCGTTGTCCCCGACTGAGGTTGGGACTGGAGAGGCCATCTGGTCACTCAGCGCTTCCTTCAGGACTCTTCCTCTTTCTTCCTGGGCCCCCTAACTATTTAGTAGCTCTGAGCCTGGCATCATTTGAGAAACTGAGACCAGTACCGGGCACAGCTGGGACAGGAACTCCCAGCTCTCCTCAGGAGTCCCCGTGATTTCTAGGCAGTCACAAACTCCAGGGTTGTGTGCTGGCTGAGGCAATGCACCAGTGGCCAGCCGTCAATGGTTAACAAGTATTTTCTAAAGGTTTTGGAATCCCAGTAAACCTGACCACACGACCCCAAATGTACGGAATGTGGAAACTAGACAGGCTGCTCCAAGACTACCTGCTCCAAATGACCCTTTTACAGGAGAAACTGAGATCGAGAGAAAAAAAAAAAAAAAAGACTTGTCCAAGGCAGCTCAGCCAGTCAGGGGTGGAGCAAGTGCAGGTTTGGACCCAATTCTTTCCATTCCCAATCCAATCTTTTTGGATTATGCAGGCATGTCTCAGCAGCAGCCCGGGCACTGGCTTCCATGTTTGCATGGTCTGGTGGTCCTGGAACCCTGGAGCTGGTGCATGAAGACCCATAGTGGCTGCCTGATTGGCTCTGCAAGCACTTTGGAACTGACTGCCTTTGATGGCAGCCAGTGGCTCTTCCTGGGTGGCTGAGGAGGAGGGGGGCCAGAGGCAGGAAAACTCTGTTGGACTCTGGCCCCAGGCTGCTGGGCTCCTGGTCTGGCCAAAGTCTGGGAAATCCAAGGGCCAGTGACCCCAGCTGCACCCCAGATGGCTCTCTTGTGCCAAACCCCATGGCTTGGAGCAGCAGGAGGGCGTGTCTAGCTTCCTGCCGAGCCTGGTTCCACTACCACGGCACCTCCTCTTAGGCACCTCAATTCCTGGGTGACAGACCTAAGTCGAGCCCTGTCCTGCAGCTTAACTTGGTCACTAGCAAGTTACTTAGCCCCTCTGAGTCTATTTCCCCAGCTTTAAATGTGGTTAATAAAGTCTCCCTCTAAGGGCTGTGATGAAGAATAGAAGTGAAGAGTTCGGAAATCATCTAGTCAGAGCTTGCTATGGAGCCAGCAGCCCTTGCTCAGCGGATGGTAGCTACATCTATCCACTCCCACCACTCCTGCACACCCTCTTGTACCAGGCTGGGCACAAGACTCTGGGATACAAATGACCATAAAACATCATGTACATTTGAGCCCATGTAGAAACAGGTACTCCCAAGCACTCCCCAGCAGGCTCCCTTGGGCAGTTGGTTGGTGGGTGTCAGCTCCAGCTTCCTCCCTACCCTTGAATAAATTCCTCCAGTCAGTGCTCTCCAGTTCCAGCCTGGCTCCACCCTCTGCCCTGCCCCACCCTCTGCTGCAACTCAGAATCCAGCTGTCTATCCCTTGGCTGGCTTCCCTGAGCATCCCTGGGAACTCTCCAGTGTAGACAGCCCCGGGATCTTTCCCTCTGGGGAAGAGAATTGCCTGAACCCACAGAAGCTGGAAGAAGCACTACCTTACTGTAGGAAATTGAGCCTGGGACCTCTTTCCCCATCTTAGAAAAACAACACGTGTGTGTGTGTGTGTGTGTGTGTGTGTGTTAAGGAGTCCTGCTTTCCTGGGATCCGAAGTACTCTCCATGTGGGTCCATTATAGGTACCTGTCATAGCAACAAAATGGGGAAGAACCTGCCAATCTGGCAGGTGGGAATACTGATTTTCCAGAGAGGAGAGGAGCCTGCTCTTCTTGCAGTGCAAGTGCTGAAGGCACTTTCCTGGATTCCCCTGAGCTGGAAACCCGGGCTGGACAGCATTGAGAGCCTCATCTGGAGGGGGCACCCGGGTTAGCCTACAGGATCTGAGTACCCAATGGTGGGGAGGAGAGGCTCTGACTGAGGCTCCAAGTCACTCCCCCAAGCCACCTCTCCTCCACTTCTGTGCCCAACTTTCCTTCTCTTCCCCCACACTTGCCTCTGGCACACCCTCACCCTCAGACTCCCATCTCCACGCTCGCTGTCGGCTCACCCCTCAGCGGAGACAGGCGACTCCTCCACCCGCTTCTGAGTGGTCCAAGCGCCTTTAAAGCCCAGACGGATTGCTGAGATCCCCGCACCCACTGCCCTCACTCTCTCCATTTCCACTGGACAAGTCCGCGCGGACCCGACTAGTGCAAAGTGCGGCGCGAACTTTTCGCCTAATCAGACTTGGGAATTTGCTCTTAGAAGTTTCCGACTCCAGGGAGGAAAGCTCACCACCCTGCTGCCCCGCACTGGGGCTTGCGACGGTGACTCGCAGCCCGAAGCGTGGCGCTCGGCGCCCGCAGCCCGCGGGCGCCGTTCCAGCGGGATGGGCAGCCCGTCTCTCTGCGTGGGCTGCTCTTTGTTCTCGGTCGGTTGGGCCCGGGTTGGCTCCGGCTCTGGGGTCAACGAAGCCATTGCTCCGGACCTTGCAGGCTGGATGGTGTCCCCCTCAGGATGAGAGGCTGCTCGCGGGCCGGGGAGGTCCGACCCCTCCCCTAAGCTTGTGTGTGCAGGGGTGCGGTAGTGGGGAGGACTGTTCCGAGACCCACGGCCCGGGGCTGCTAGAACACCCAGAGCGGCCGGAGAACGAGGTCGTCTAGAGACCTTCTCCTTCAGACTTAAGAGATTTCGGAAGCAGTGGACCCAGCAACGCCTCTGGCTCCTTTCTCTACTATTCATTGGGTGTTCTCCCTACTCTCCTAAATGGAGAAATTGAGGCTGAAACCTGGAGCTATGATTGGGAGGCCTGGAATCCCAACTCTCCCTGCGTTTCCTAGCGAGGAAAAGACTTGAGAGCGGCTAGAACATTTCCTCCGGTATTCCAGGGGTGCCCTTCCCCCAGGGCGCCCCTGCCCCCAGGGAAGAAGCTGTGATATCACACCCACCGCCAGAAAAAAGATAATACCTCTGGGGTCGAGCTGCGCCACGCAGGGAGGTGTAAAAAAGGCAGAATGGAGACTGCGTCCAAAAGGCAGTGAGAATGAATGCAGAGGAAAGAGAAAGGAGATGGAGGGAGGGCCGGCTTCCTTGTCCCAACCCAGTAGTCCCAACTCTCAGCGACACCCTCTCCCGCGCCCCGCGGTCTCTTGGCGCCCTCCTCCTTTTCCGCGAAAACAGCCAGTCCTTCGACCGTGGGCTAATCCTCCGCCCATTTTCCCTCTCGCTTGCTCACTTCACTCTGCAGGTCGCTCCACTCTCAGCAATTCGTAATCCGGCTTTCCCCCTGCAACCCTGATTTTAAATGAAATGTAAGAATTATTTTAAAAGGAGTGACCGCAATGATGGCTTCTTGGTGGCTAAGCTGAACTGGCGCCACTTCCTTAATTAAACATAAAACTTCTGTCTTCTTGGAAGAGATAGGGAGTTCCTGTCCACAGCGCGATGCGGGGGAGGCCGCGGGTGGATCTCCCAACCTTTTGCACTGTGCTCTCTCTGCACTGTTTACTGGGAGAGGCAAGACTGACCTTGGAGGGGACAAGTTCTGCTGCAAAAATCTTCTGGAGCCCAGAATAGCCCTGAAAGTGGCCCCACGATGACAATTCTGGTCCAAATCCATTTGCCATATTTATTTGTGGATTTCTCCATGCCACTCCCCTTCATATTAAAAAAGATCAAAAAGATGTTTTAATGTATAAAAGATGCTTCCTCCACATAATGCCCTCCTGACTATCCACACACCCGTTTTCTGCTTTGAATCCAAGGATTTCTGCTGCCCCAGTCGTTGCGGCGACCAATCCCAGAGCAAGGAAGTGCTTCCTCTTGATCTGTCCAAAGGGTGGGGAACTGAGCCTTAGAGGGGCCAGACCAGAGGCCCAGAGCGCTGATCAGCCAGATACCTCCTTAATCCAGTCGGGCCGCTGGTCTACTTTCTCCCCTCCCCACGCTACCTTCAACATCGACCTCCGATACCCCCAGCCACAGTCCATGCTGCCCCCGTTTCCCGAGCCACTGAACATCCCTCTACTGTTGAGGTGATAGAGTGTTTTCCAGGACTCTCACGGTGGCTCAGCCCTTGACCCGTTTGGCCCAAAGTAGATAAACTCCAAGGGTGAAACTAGAAAAACAACAGAAACTCAGCGTGAACATCACATTTCCACTACTTTAAACTTCATCTCTCCCTGGTCTGGTCAAGAACCCCACACTCACAGCAAAATCAGTTTTTCTTGCCGTAAGCTTCTGTTTTCAGGATCTCAAAGACTAGCTGAAGCAAAGAAAATTAATTTTGCCTCCATTTGCTGTGTCATTCTAGATAAGCCATTATTATGCAAATGAGAGAGTGCGGCTTTCAAGATGAATAAGAACGGTGCCGGGTAGCGGCGCAGGACAGCCCCAGATGTTTGCATAATTACTTCTGCCCCAACTTCAAGAGTGCAAAATGTCAAGGGAGGAAGTGTTGCGGGTAAATACGGTACCACGTTCCCTGAATTTGATTTCCTAGAGAAGGGCGGGGAAGTCGATCTGAGGCTTTCATCTGCAGCGAGAGAAGGCGTCCCGACTCTCTGGCGAGAGTGGCCCGGCCTGAGTGGCCGTCGGTGTCCTCCCCCTGGGGGGTGAGCCATCCCGCAGACAAGGGTGGCCGGAGAGACGGGTCTCGCCCGGGCAGTGAGGCGCTTGCGCGGGGACAGAGCCACCGCTGGCCGCGCGCTTTCCGGCAGCCCCGGAACCAGCAGCACGGCTTCTGGGCGTGCGCGGAGCCGGCGCGCTCTGGTCGCGCAACCTCGACGCCCGCCCGGCCTCGTCCGGCCCCCAACAGCGCCCACCCTTGGGACTAACGCTGGGGGCGCACCGCGGAAGTCCCGACCGGGGGCTACAGGAAAAGGCACTGATCAGAGTGGAGGACGCCGAGGTTCCACCAGGGTCCATCAGAAACAAGAAGGCCGGACCCTCCCGAGCACCGTCGCGTTTCCTCCGTCGAATCCCAAACGTCTGCCCCTAGGGTTTCCCGTATGCCCCGGTGAGGGCGAACGCCTCGGCGAACGCCTCGGCCCCCTGAGGTTCTTTCGGAGTGCTCAGACTCGCTCCCCACCCCCACCCCTCCAACATGTGCCTCGTCAAAGGACCCGGCAGGCTCCTGCACTCGATTTTTCCGACCTCTAAAAGGGGAGACTGGATTTTGGCTCTTCTCAGCGTGAACAACCTCGCGAGGAAGTGGCACTGACTGAAGGATCTCCAGTTTGGAACTAACTTGAAGTCCCCTGAGTCACATCAAAAAGTCACTTCAATTCCTTCCGCTTGGGGGCGGGGTAGGAAGTGAGAATGAACGTGAAGCGCCAGAAGGAGTCCCAGGCGTCCCTGCAGATTCCCTGGGGCGGGAGAGATCCTGTGGGGATGGACAGGGCAGTGTGGCGACCAGTTGGCCACCATGGCTGGCGGCCGAAGTGCCAATCCTGACAGAGGTCGGGTTCTAGGGAGCCAGGCGACCTCGCTGAGCGCAGGCTCTAGGGCCACCAATCACTGCCCAACCTTGTCTTCCCTTGGGAAGTGCGTGTTCCCTGCCTTCTCGATGGATGGGGTCACGAGCGGGAAGGAAGCACACACGGACCCTGTCGAGTCACTGCGAGGTCAAGGCCCTCTCCCTGCAGGCAGAATCCGGAGTCAGACTCTCCACCTGGGGCATCTTATATCACAGGCTGCAGTCAGTGGGTCGAGCCCGGCGGCCAAGGCTGACGCAGCAGCAGAGTTCGCGCGTCCGGGGAATCTCGGGGCCAGGAGGCTTCTGATAACACCCTCCTCTCGGATGGGGCGCAGAGGCCTTGACCCTTAGGCCACCCATTTTTCTCAGGCTTCTCTGCCCCCACACCCCGCTGCCCTCTTCGCTTCTCCCAGTCCCGCCCCGGCTGTGCCTAGGCCGTAGAGTCTGACGCCCTTCCAGGGACGACGGGAACCGAACACCCAGACCTATCCGCTCTCGGACCCCTTTCATCCTGCGGGTTAGGCACGGAGGTGCAGCCGCTCAGGTCTCCCGTCCACCTCGGAGCCATCTCCCTTTGCACCCCGCCAGCCGAGGGTGCCTCCAGGCTCCCGGAGCCGGACTTCGCAAGCAACACCAGGCAGCCTTCCCGGAGAGGACTTGGGGGGACCCACCACGCGGCGCGCGTGCGCGCATGCGCGCATGCGTGCCGGCCTCATCTCTGTGCGCGTGCTCCTGCAGCACCGCACCCGCACGGAGCCAGGCCTCCGCGCTGCAGGAGCCGCGGTTGCGTTTTGGTAGCGAGGCCATCTGGTGGGACGCATCCCGCGGCAGGCCGTGCTAAGGGGCGAGTCTAGACTGTGTCTGAGGAGCACACAGTTTCCCTGGGAGGGTCGGTGAGCACCCGGCTCCCTCTTTGTGGGTACCCCTCATAGGAGGTAGGGAAAGTTCGGGCTTGATACCGGGCTCCTTGGGGAAAGTCACCCAACCCAGACCCACCAAGTCCCATTAGCCTGACCTGGCCCCAGAACACTAATAAGCGACAAGTGTAACAGTAATGATGAACATTTATTGAGCATTTGCCTGTGCCTGACGGTGTGATAGTGCTTACATGACAACTCTCTGAACCTGTCCATTCACCCCCTGGGGTAAGCATGTTAATATTTCTTTTTAAATAACAGTTATAGGAGCTGAAGCACAGAGTGGTTAAGTAACTTGCACAAGGGCACACAGCCAATAAGTGGATTTGAACCACTGGCCCTAGAGCCCACAATTTTAGCCACTGTGCTCTATGATAAAGGAAAAACAAAGACTTCCACCAACATCCAGCCTCCAGCTGAGTCGACTGAGCTCTGAGAACTCCTCCCTCCCTCTGTTGTTCCAGCATCAAATTTTATGCTAATGGCCCAGAGCAGCATCTCTGCTTAGCACAACCAGGTTGCTGATTCTGGCAATAAGATCACTGTCTTCATCTATGGCCAGTTCCATGAGCCTCCATTAGCCCTTTCTTACCTTGAATAATTTCCATAAGCCCTGGAGGAAGTGAAACATGCAGAGTGTCCAAAGCCACTGCTGTAGATATTAGAGAGCATTGGGCTTGGGACTCCTCAGGCAGAACCCGTGTTGTATGTCCTTGGGCAAGTTACTTGCCTCACTGTGCCTCAAGTTTCCTCATCTATAAAATGAGGATAATAGAATTGCTCTTACCAGGTTGATAATGGAATGGCTCTTACCAATGGTAAGTGGGATAATGCAGGTGCCCAACAACAGCTGCTCAATAGATGTTGCTTGCCCCTGTGGGGCTGCTATTCCTCCTGCGATTTCAGGGGGCTGAAGTCAAAGGCTATGTGTCATCTAGAGTGTGTGCAGGCTTGTGGGAAATTATTGTAACATGGTCAGCCCCTTAGTATCCTTTGCAGCATGTTCTCGTGTTTCTCTGACACCGATGGTCTGGGTCTGAAAGTCTACTCGGGAGGAGAAAACGGGACAGGAGAAGTGGGAACTTCTTGATTCTGGGAAGGAGTAGAGGCTAGAGCCCAGGCCAGAAACCATGGCAGCCTCACCTCCAGTCACCGGCCAGTCTGCCTGGGCCGGGTCTTTGGGACCTCTTTGCCGGGTGTTCGGTCACCCCTGCCCTTCCCCTGTAGCGGGCGAACAGCGTCCCGGAGATGTCGGGCCCTGGCCCAGGCGTGGGGGCGGCAAAGTTGGAGGGCGCCCGCCAGGCTCCGGGGCCGCCGGTGGTAAGTCACGGGCCGCGACCGCCACACACGCGGCCACGGCCCACGCGGCCACGCTCGGAGCCACCCGCGCTCACTTCACAGCCGGCCCGGCTGTCGCGCCCGAGGCAGATGGTTGGGTTCCAAATCCGCCCGCGTCCGCGGCCAAGACCAGGCAGGTCCGACACCCGCCAAGCCGTGGAGTTGAAAAGCTCCCAGTGAACGAGCCAAGGCCCGGTCTCACCCTCTAGCTAGAGGACGCGCTGGGGCTTGCTGGTCTGGCGACCCAGGAGCCCAGCCCCTCATCGCGGCCGCCCTTCGCCTTCCCTCCCCTCGGACCGCGCCAGCCTCGGGCCTCCTCCCCGGGGGCTGAGTCCACGGGCAGCGGACACAGGGAGGCCTAAAAGGCCCCCTGGACCGGGGGTGGCTCCCCGGTGAAGGAGGCGAGCGCATGGAGCACAGGGTCCGGACTCTTTCCGGAGACTGGGCCGAGGGCTGGGGCTGGCTTCCAGGAGTCGGGAGCAGGTTGGAGGCCCTTTGTTGGGAAGGGAAGTGGCAGGCGCGTCCCCAGTTCACCAAAACGAGTGCAGAGTCGGGCAGGAGACCCAGGCGTTCGGGAAGCAGGTGTCCCAAGGTGGGCGGGCGTCTATAATTCCATAAACAAAGAAACTGGGCAGCTCATCCCCGGAACTAGGGGGTGGTGGGAAGACTGCTAAAACAATCGCCGACAATTTCCTTCATAAAAATGCGATCTGAGAGCATTTGATTTCCACTTTCACTCCCCCCCGCCCCGACACACGCACTGTCTCCAAAGACACTCAAATTGCAGCCATATGGGGCTAAAGTAATAGGAAGCAGTTACCTTATTTACTGCAGTGGCGGCGCACTCGAACCTGACAGCCGCAGCCGAGGACCGCCGGGCAATGAAATTAAGAGCAGAAGGTTCTTGTTCTTTGAAACTCTGTTTTGTTTACACCCAAGGGTGCACGAGGGAAAAGCAATTATCTAACTTTGAAGGATAAAAGAGGTTGTGTGGAGGAAAGAAGGGAGGTGGCGAGAACTGAGTGATCGAGGAAGGCAGGTTCAATAAGAAAGGTGGAGAGCGGGGTTCCTTCTTCCCTTGGCTTCTAAGTGTCACCGGCTGATCACTTTGAAAGTCTCAGCGGGAAGGACGCCTCTACCACCCCACGCTAGCCCCCTCTCCCGGCAAGTACAGGCATCTTTCTTCACCCACCAGAGAGGCCCCAGCTCTGGGTCGCGCCAGACTACAAACCTATTTCTCAGACTGCCACCTCTCAGTCTCCAAACTGTCGGGGAGTTGAGGTCACCCAATGACTGGTGTTCACACTCTCTGCAGCCCTGCTCTCTCACAAACAGTTGGCAGCAGTGCGCCAGTCAGGAGTGAGACACACCCCCATCACTAAGTTGGGGGTTGCTTTCCCCACCCCGCGGGACTGAGTTTCTCTGCAGCGGACAAGAACTGGGCTTGGTCTGATTGTTCTCAGATTATTCTATGCCTCTCGTTTCCTTCTGGATCGAGTTCCACCTTTGCTATAGGCGCTGCAGGCAACCCGACGTTTGAAAACTCAGACAGCTCGCAAGCGCTAAGCTAATTTTGTTCAGAACAAGTGTTTTTGCCACCAGACATAAAGACAGGCGGGAAAATGCGACGGGGAAGCAAAAAAAAAAAAAAAATTACTAAATACCCCTCCGGAGGAGGGGGCCATGCACGGCAGCGCTGGGGTTTTCATTTCCCACTTGAAGCTTCGGAGGCACTTAGGCAAGGAAGAAAAAAGAGAGTGAGAGAGGGAGGGAGAAAGAGAGAGAGGGAGAGAGAGAGAGGGAGGGAAAGAGGGAGGGAGGGAGAGAGGGAGGGAGAAAGAGAGGGAGAGGGAGAGGGAGGGGAGAGAGAGGGAGAGGGAGGGAGAGAGGGAGAGGGAGGGAGAGAGGGAGGGAGAGGGAGGGAGAGAGGGAGGGAGGTGAGGGAGGGAAGGAGGTGAGGGAGGGAGGGAGGGAAGGAGGAAGGAAGGAAAGAAAGAAAGAAAGACAGAAAGAAAGAAAGAAAGAAAGAAAGAAAGAAAAAGAAAGAAAGAAAGAAAGAAAAAGAAAAACACTGGGAGGGAGGAGCTGAGCTAACTTTTTCAGCGTGAAACTGATACCATCGACCTCTGCACGCCTCGTGCAAACTCCGGGTCTGTAAAGGCACCCAACGCAAACACAACTCCCGGGAACAGGGCTCCAGAAACCCTATCAGAAGGGAAACCACCACTCTTCTCTGGCGCAGGCCAGCTTGCGAGGGGTGGGGGAAGGCGGGGGGTAGCGAAGCCGGTCCGTTCCTCCAGCCCGATCGGGACAGGCTCCCTCTCTTCGGCTCCAAGGTGGCCCTGGGGCTGCCCGGGAATTCGGGCGGCCGGTGCGTGGCTGGGACAGCCTGGCAGCCATCGCCCACAGCGGGCAGCGGATTCCAAGCGGGTGCGGGCGGGGTGTGCAGAGCGACCCGGGCCCAGGGCGGAGGGTGGGCTTTCTCTGGGCGGGGAAACCAGACACTTATAGGCGGCTGAGGCCGACTTTATTTTTACTGCCCAAACTGTTGGAAAGTATTTAAGCTTAAACAGAAACAGCTGTATCGCTGGCACCGGCCAACGAAACTATTTGTTACCGGGAATGACTTTTTATGATTAAGGACGCGGCCGTCGGCGGCCTCTCGCCGGCAGCCCGCGCGGGTCGCCAGAGCGATCTGGGCGTCGCCAACTCGCTGTTCGCTTATAAGACCAAATGGCCAGAGAGAGGAGACTGTACACCTAAAGCCCACCTTGTAAAGTTTGAGCAAGGCCAAAAACTGGAACCCCGCGTTTCCAGGGGTGGGGGCGGGGAGTGGCAGGGAGGGTGGGCCGGGAGCCGCGCCTGTCCCGCGCTTCCAGGACGCGCCGCTCCCGCCGCGCACCTAACTTTGGACAGGAGGCCGGTTTTCCGCTCTGGGCTTTCTGCCCTTTCGAGTCAGACTCCTTGGCTCGCCTTTCCTTCTCTCTCTCTCGTTCTTTCTTTTTTCTCTCTTCCACCACATCCCTCGCCAAGGGAAACTGCTTCCAATCAAGTTTATCAGCGATGTTTTAACTAAATCGTGGGTTCCGAGGAGTAGGTGCTGTTACTTGCAGCTTGGTTGGTAAGAGAAAAGTGTTGGGGATTGCTGGGCCCGGACTTGGGCTGCTGTCCCCGCCGCCGCCGCCCCAGCCACGGGTCACCTCGAGCTGAACAGGAGCTTGTGTTTGCGTGTGTGCAAACTCGAGGCTTCTAGGGCCCGGCCCTCGCCCCCTTTCCTGGACCCCGCCATTTTCGCCCCTCTTCCTCAACCCGCACTAGACCCCGCGACGCTCCCCGGGTTTTCTCGCGGAGTGTCTGCCACGCACGTTGGGAAGAGCTGTGGACAGGAAGTGCGCGGCGCAGGCCCAGCGGGTCGCCCGGATCCGGGGGAAGCAGGACGCTCCCCCAGCCGCGCGACCCAACCCCAACCAAACTCCAGACTCTGCTTGGTGGTCGTCCATGCCCTCCCCCAACACACCCAGGCCCGGGGCACGGAGCGGCTGGGCTGTGGCTGGCGACCCTTGGGGCCAGGGCCTGGCGGGGACGAGCAGCGCGGGCTGGCGGCAGAGGCAGGTGGCTGCGGGCGTCTGGGACGGGTGGGGGGGGCAAGAAAAAGGCGCGCGACGCCCCCCACGGGATCCCGGGGTGTGGGAAGAGTCGGACGGCAACAGCGAGCCGCCACTGGGTCTGCATTCGGCTTCCAAGCTGGGGGCGAGCGCTCGAGCCCAGCCCGGCTCGCAGGGCCCGGAGTGTGGCCGAGGGCAGGGTTGCGCGACAGGAGAAGGAGACGCAGGCACATTGATTTGTTAGCGGGATGGGGCTGGCGGCAGCGGGGGAGGCCGTTGCCATGGAGACCGAGGGTCGGGTGTGCAACTCGGGGGGAGGGGGCCGGGTGGAAGAGCTGGCAAGGGGCGCGTCGCCGGCTCTTGGGGTTCGGGCGCGGCCTGCGGCGCCCCAACACCTGTGCATTGTGCATTGTGCGGCGCGGGCGACGGCGGGGGGAGGGAAGAGCGCGAGTCCGGGCGGTGGGGGTGGGGCGGGCTGGGGGTCGCTGAGGGGGCGTGGCCTGGCTGACACCACCGCAGGGGTCCCAGCGAGAGCTGTGAGGGACGCTGAGCACCGGAGGGACATCTTGGCGGCGGGAAGGGGGCCCCGGCGGGGACAGAGGGTGGACAGCCCCCCTGCCAGCCCAGCAGACTGACAGCGGCCGAGCCCGCCCTCCATGCGACGTCACTTCCGGCGGCGGCCTCCGTCTCTCTCTCTCTCTCTCTCTCTCTCCCCCCCCACCGCCAGCGCTCTGTCTCCGGAGTCGCTTCGGACTCCGCCCCCTGGCGATTGGAACGCGGGTCACGTAGCAACGCGGGGGAGAAAGCGAGAGGGGCGTGGCCCACAGCTCGCCCAATCAGAGCGCGGGAGAGCTGGCCCTGGCCGCTCGGCTTTAGCAACGTCGTTAGCAACACGTGTTAGCAACACGTGGGGCGGGAGGAAGAGTGGGGAGAGAAGGGAGGAGGGAGCCGCGCGCGGGAGGGGGTGGGGAGGGAGCGAGCGCGCGGGAGGGGGAGGAGAACTGACGTCAGCGGGAGAGTATTATGGTCTGTCGTGCGCTGGCTGCTGCTTTTCTGCTCCTGGAAGCGGCCAAGGGGGGAAGCGGCGAGTCAACATGGAGCTTTCAGCGGTGGGGGAGCGGGTGTTCGCGGCCGAAGCCCTCCTGAAGCGGCGCATACGGAAAGTAGGTGCCCCCAGGCCTTGGGCCGAGCCCTCCCCTCCCGGCCCGGGTTCCCTCCCCCTGCTGCAGCCCAGCTTCCCTTCCCCCAGGTCCCAGCAGCGGCCGCGGCCGTGGCGGCGGCTCTGAGCCCAAGCGCTTTCCTTAGACTTGCAGCGATGCACAGATTGCATGGGTGGGGGGTGGGGGGCGGGGTGGGGGGAATGAATGCCGGTGCATGCACTTTGTGCAGCGTTTCGTGCAGGGGTGATGCAGCGGGCGCTTGCCTTTCGCGGTGGGATTTCGCGCATTCATTCGGTGCATGCATTTTTTTGCATGTATTTCTCGTGTCCTCGTCATGCATTTTTCCCCGTGCACACATACATTTTCCTTTTTACATCCTCAGGGACGCATGGAATACCTCGTGAAATGGAAGGGCTGGTCGCAGAAGTAAGTAGGTTCTGTGCAATTCTCAACCCCAGACTGTTATTTGGGAGCTTGCTTTCTTCCTCTTTTTCCCTTTACGTTGAAATACAATACAATGCAACAAGAAAAGTTACAGACATACACACACCTACCCGCGGCTCTTTCCCTGCTCCCGGGACTGATGCCCACTTCTTCCTGATTCCTTTTAGGTACAGCACATGGGAACCTGAAGAAAACATCCTGGATGCTCGCCTGCTCGCAGCCTTTGAGGAAAGGTAGAGGCCCCTCCAAGCTTCGACTTCTCACTTAGAACATGAAGGGTGGCTCCTATCCAGCTTGAACTGGAGGCCCACTTGGTTTCTTTACTCACACACCCCTTTCTCCCTCCTTCCTTTCTGCAGGGAACGAGAGATGGAGCTCTATGGCCCCAAAAAGCGAGGACCCAAACCCAAAACCTTCCTGCTCAAGGTAGGATGGCAGTGTCCAATGGTGGGCAGCAATGTTATGTCAGTTTGTGGGAAGCGGGCCCTGAGGGCTTGTGAACCAGTGGGGTGTCCTATTCGTAATCTAGGAGGGAGTCCCCAGACAGGCTGTCACCAAGTCACTGGCACTGCTAAGTGTGTCTTGAGGGGAGGGGTATTTTAGAATTCCACACTAGAATTCCTTTATCGGACCCCCCAGCCATCCCAAATAGACATGTAATCAAATATAAGAAGTGTGCTTGGTGTGGATGGCTGCTTCCAGATAGATCGTCTACTCCTTCCTCCAGACTGCTGCCCCTAAGCTTCACCCCAACCCATATAGAAATTCCAAGGCATCAGAGAGTGTAGCAGGGAGGGTGGGGCTGGAAGAGGGGTGGGGAGGTGGGGGCGGTGGACAGGGCACTGCTCTGCTCTTGACACTGCATTCTCTTCTTGCAGGCCCAAGCCAAGGCAAAGGCCAAAACTTACGAGTTCCGAAGTGACTCGGCCCGAGGCATTCGGATCCCCTATCCCGGCCGCTCACCCCAAGAACTGGCCTCTACTTCCCGGGCCCGTGAGGGCCTTCGGAACATGGGTCTTTCGCCACCGGGGAGCAGCAGCACCTGCCGAGTGGAGCCCCCTCGGGACCGTGATCGAGAGAGGGAGAGGGAACGAGAGCGTGAACGGGGTGCTAGCCGCACAGATGACAAACCCAGCTCGCCAGGCGACAGCTCCAAGAAGCGAGGTCCCAAGCCCCGGAAAGAGCTCCTGGACCCCTCACAAAGGCCCTTGGGAGAACCCAGTGATGGCCTTGGAGATTACCTCAAGGGCAGGAAGCTGGACGACACTGCTTCCGGGGCAGGAAAGTTCCCAGCTGGCCACAGTGTGATCCAGCTGGCTCGAAGGCAGGACTCGGACCTGGCCCAGTGTGGTGTGGCCAGCCCCAGCCCGGCTGAGGCCACGGGCAAGCTGGCTGTGGACACCTTTCCAGCCAGGGTCATAAAGCACAGGGCCGCCTTCCTGGAGGCCAAAGGCCAGAGCACCCTGGACCCTGGTGGCCCCCGGGTCCGGCATGGCTCAGGCACCCCCAGCTCTGTGGGGGGCTTGTATCGGGACATGGGGGCCCAAGGGGGAAGGCCCTCCCTCATCGCCAGGATCCCAGTGGCCAGAATCCTGGGGGACCCAGAGGAAGAATCCTGGAGCCCCTCTCTGACCAACTTGGAGAAGGTGGTGGTCACCGACGTGACCTCAAACTTTTTGACCGTCACAATTAAGGAAAGTAACACGGACCAAGGCTTTTTTAAAGAGAAAAGATGAATTGCTGGGTGGGTGATCCCAGGAGAAGAGAGCAGGAGAGAGAGTGAGAGTGCAAACTTGGCATAATGCTTTTTATTTCTGGGTGGGAGGTGGCCTTCTGGCTGGTCCTTTCCCATCCCTACCTTCACATAACCCCCTTCCTTTCATCCCTCCCCCTCAGTTTTGGTTGGAAAGATTATCTCTAGAGTTATATTTTCTATTAGATGTAAATATGTTATTTAAGAAAAAATATCTAAATATATATATTTCAACTCTTGAAGTTGTTTTATTTAAACGAGGAGAGAAAGAGAGACTCAGTGTGGTTCAGTTGGGGCAGACAGGCTGAGATGGGCAGGAGGGGCCTGACAGCCACCCAGGGCACTAGGGAGGATGAAGACCTGGGCACTGGGCCTCTGATGGTGTCAGGAGAGACTCAGCCAGCCCACCTAACCCCTCCTCCCTTTTCCTACAGCCCCAGGTCACACCCCTGGAACCAAGGCAGGACCTGGATTTTTTCTCTCTTCCCATTGGTGGGCCAGGCCAACAAAAGGTTGGCTCCCCAATCAGAAAGGAAGGGGGTGGGGTCAGTCTGTTATTCTTTTTCCTAATTTTTTTTTTTTTTTAAGATTAAGAAATCTGTTGCGGGGAGAAAGTATTAACTGGAGTAACGTTTTGTGTGTGAGGTTAAAGGTAAAAAGTTGCGGGTGGTTGGGGAGCAGCAGATTTCTCCCAGGACCACACCAGAAAAAGCACTTTACGGGAGATGTGTGTGTTGTACACGCAGATCGGATCGTGTGTATGTCATGTGGACAAAATCTCCCAGTTCCCTCGATTCCTTTCCTTACTCCACAGAAAGAAAAGAAATCCAGCGAATCTGTTTACATTCCCGAAATGCCAGGATAAATTGGGAGGATTGCATGTCAGTGCCCAGAGTTCGAGGCGCTTGTTGTTTTACAAGAAAAGTGGTCGGGGTGGACTTTTCCTTTTCGCGTCCTCTAGTTACGCCAGAAGAGACGGTGGCCCCCACCTCCCAGGAAGAGTTGGACTAGCCTCCCTCCCTCGGGGAGGGCGGGCCGCCAGCTCTCAGGAGAATGTATGGCCAGACAGGCCCACCCTGCGGGACCCACAGAGGGAGGGGCGGCTGGGAGCGGGGGCCGCAGCTTGGCTGGGAGTGCGATGGAGGGTCTGGGCTTGGGGCTCGGGGCTCGGAGCCGGCAGGACTCGCATCCCGGCGGTTTCGGCTGGGAGAGGGGAGGGGCGAGGGGAGGTTTCCATCCAAGAGTGCGCATCAGAACTTTTCCTTTTTTTTTTTTTTACCCCCTTAAAAGCAAAAGCTATAATTTATAGGCCTTTTCGATTCGCGGAGTGTTCTCTATTTGAACTCGACATTCAAACTCCGCCAGAGGGGGAGGGAGGAGCGGGAGTTGGAGAAGAGACGGCTGGGGAGGCCTTGCGTGGCGGCGGGTCCCGGGACGCCCCCGCCCCGGCCGACTCCTGACCACGCTGTGCTCCAGGGTCGCAGAACGCGCGCTCCTCTTTTGACTCAAAAGCACAAATCTGTCCCCCTCACATCCCGGTCCCTTCGAGGAATGATCCTGCGGCCTCCCCGCCCTCCCCCACCCTTAAAGGGCCAGCGGGGATCTAACTTCCCATTGCTAGTGGAGGGAGGGGCGAGGGGGCCCCGAGCCTTGAGAGGAAGCACAGATTCCGGGCGAGCGCGGCGGGGACCCGGGATTGAGGGGGGAAACTTCTCGATGCTGGGGGGACAGGGCGGGAACCCCAGCCTGGTTTCTCTTCCTCACTCCCCGTATTCCCACCTCCCTCTTCTCAGCCTCTCTCTCCTCCAGACTTTTGCCTTTGAAGTGAGGGGGTAAAAAAGAGGAAGACGGTGTACTACATGATTTTTTTTTTAATTATGAAATTGCGCCTGTAAAGAGAAGCCCCTGGAATGGGGATTTTTAAATGCTCGCGTTTGTAAAACTGGTATTTTAGACTTTGTATAAAGAAGCGCCGTTGACCAAGTGTATCTATTTAAATATCGACGCTATTTTCAGATGAAACTTTATTGACGGGACATGTCTGTTACCGAGTGGAAGGTCACTCCGGGACACGTGTCTTCACCTGGCTGCCGCCTTCCCTCCCTCCCTTCCTCCCTTCGCCCTCATCTCCCTCCCTCGGGGCTGACTTTGCCCCTTCCCCCTGACCTTTCCCGGCTAGCGTCGTTCTGCCCCACCGTCCCTCTGTCCTGCCGTCTGTCCGTGGCCATTCGCTCGTCTCTTTTACTCTCTTTTGCGACGCTGACCTGGGGGTGGGTGGGCAGGGCCGGGGCCGCGTGGCTGGGAGTCTGCAACCGCGCGGGATGTGTGCGTGTTGGGTTTATTTAATTCTAAGATTTGTACAAATCTCGACTCGATCTCCGCCTCAGCTCGAGTGAAGGTTGGCACCTATCTTCCGCGGTTGTGAATGTCTGTATCCAATACCGCTTTTTACATGTTTAAATATATACTTTGTAAATAGAGACGTGTCTCGGATTTATTCCTTTTTGCTGGCCCTCGAGAAGAGGGAACAGGCGCCTCGCGGGGGAGAGGATCCTTCCCTCCTCGCTCATTTCCCATCCCACCCCCCTCTCTCGCCCTGTCGGCCCTGGACGATTCCGTTTCCAGTAGGCCCTTCCCCAACTGAGGGGATGCCAAACCCGGCGGTGGAGAGGGGTAGGCTTGGGAGGGAGCGGGATGTGACCCTTCTTAGCCTTCTATAAGGGGATGGTCCTGGCTTTCCTCACCTACGGACTGCACTTCTCTGCGGCCTGGGCAGAACTCGGGGATCTCGGGAAGATGGGCCCGACCTCTGGGTTCCCTTTTCTTCTGGCAGGACTCCCGCAGCGCACCCCACCCCCAGGCCTGAGGTCCTGGTCCCTGACGCCCGGCGCCTCTGTGCCGCGCTCCCCCGGCTTCCCCGCCAGCTCACCAGTGCTGTCTGGGGACCCGCCCCCCAGACCCACCTAGCCTCGCCAGCGCTCCCCGAAATGCAGCGCCTCGCGCCTATTGATTGAGGAATTGAGTTCGCGGGTATTGCTAGGCAACTGGCTGCTCCGAGCTGGCGCAGAGCGCGCTGATGTGATTAGTGAACCCGGAGCTGCCGCGGCGCAGCCCCGCGCCCCCGCCCCCGCCAACCCCCACTGCCTCTCAGTCTCCGGTCTTCTGGGGGGCAACACCCCCATCGCTGGGCGAGGAACGGTCTGGGGTAGAGCAGAGCACAGGGTGGGGTGGGGGTTTCTCAGATTTTCCTGGCCGAAGACTGCAGCAATGGGGCGGGGTCGTGAAGCCGGCACAGAAGAGCCGCCCTTGGGACCCCAAAGAGGCCACCACATTGAGCTCACTTCCACCCCCATAGCCCTAGCAGGCGTCGCCCCGTGGAGAAGCGCGGATCTAGGCGTACTTGGCAGAGCCCGAAGGGAGGCGTGTGGGCACGCGTAGGCTGGCGCATCTCCTGCTCTTGTCCATCGAATCGGTGACCCCACGTTTGGCGGAGCTCTCCCCGCCTCCTTTCTCTAGTCTGTGGCCTGTGTGAGGACCCGGGAGGGAGGGCGCGGCCAGGAGCCTGGGCTTGGGGCAGTGGGTCACCCTTCGGACGTGAGGGACTGGGCCGGCGGGCAGAGTCAGAGGGCGGGGAGTGGAGTGGCTTGGCGAGGGTCGCGGCGGGCGGCCAGCCCCAAAGCCCCAAAGCCGTGGCCCCGCTGCTCCACCAAGACTCCCTCCCGCATTGGGCAGCAGAGTGGGCTCGTGCTTTGGGAGATAGGGAGATGGAGGGCACCGACTCTGCCCACTTTCCCCAGTTGTTTGGCCACCACCAGCCTCGGCTTTGATCTGGTGCTTTTTCCACGAGTTTCCGTTGCCTGGGCAGATTCTCTGGGAAAGAGACCAGGTGTGGAGGCCTGGGCCTGTGGTGCTGCCTCCGGCTGGGGCATTCCTTTGCCTCCGGATGGCAGGGCCGCCTCGTGGGGCCGCCGCCAGCGCGGAGCCTGGCCCAGCACACACACTGGTTGAACTGGAATCTTTATGGCTCTTCGGAGAGCGTCGGGTTGGATTTTTTTTGGTCCCTTTGATGCTTAACAGTACAGATGCTAGTCGAGGCCCCGTGCTGTGTGCGGGAGACCCAATGGCGAACAGGCCTGCCCTCGCACTTTGGGGGCTCGTATTCTGATTTCCTCTTCTCACCCCAAAGTCCCCTGGGACCAAAGGGGTGCTTCGGTCCAGCTGGAGTTCTAGTTGGAGCGTCTCAAGGCTTGCTCGGGCTCTACCTCCAGCCTTGGGAGCCTGGACACGGCGAAAGAGGCTGTGGCCTGGGGCCGGGGCTTTCTTCGTGAGACTTTGGAAACGGAGGCTGCTGGGGGGCATCTAAGAGCGGTTGGGTTGCGGGTCGTCCAATTCGGTTCCCCTTAGCAGCTCGGAGCCCCGGGGTGGGGAATGTTCCCCGCGCGTCCAAAGAGCCCTCGGCCCGATCTTCGCGGGTCGCGCGCGCCCTCTAGAGGCGATGGCCTCAGCCCCGCTCCCTGGCGCCCACCCCCTCCCCGGCGGCGGTGCCTTTCTGGGTCCCAAAAGGAGAAGGAAACGCCTCATCTCCCCTACCCAAAAGTACTCTAGAGTGGGCCACCGCGGGCTCCCCCTCTGCGCTCTCCCTTCGGCCAGGCCCTCCAACCACAAAGGTAGGGAAGAAGGATGTGTCCAGCCCGCCAGATCCACCAGGCGCCCTCGGGCTGGACCAGGAGGCGCGGGGCTGAGCCCCCGGGATGCCGCGGGCCAGGTCGGGCCCCTTGGCAGCCCAGCCCATTCTTCTGGGAAGGCGGTGGATTAGGCGATCAGATCAGCAGCGCAGAAACTAACAAAGGCCAGTGTGGGTCAGGGCCCCCCCTCGTGCACGTCTGCCCGGCGCTCTGTACAAGTGGACTCGGGCCCGCCACCGGGAAGGGCGCGGGCTCTTACTCCCTCTAGCCCGCTTTTTCCCGGCCATCCCCAACCCCTTTCTGCTGCTCTCAAAGGCCCAGGACAGGACAGCTAGGGTCGTCCCTGCCCACCTCCTCCAAAAGAAAGCCGCTGCAGCCACCGAAGGCACAACAAAAGAAAACATGCCCGCAGCCTTCCCTGCAGGAATCTGATTGCAAATTCGCAGGGCGAATTCTGGAGCCGGGCAGAGCTGGGGGGGGTGCACTGCTGTTTGTATTGGGAATCTCCTCCCAAACTAAAACATTCAGGCCTTCGCCCCAACTAGCCTTTCAATCAGTGGTGGCCAACATCCAGGCCCAACTTCTCTCTTTACTTCAAAGGGAGCTTCATTCTCCCCAGAGGCTGAAATTTATGAATAAATTCATGCTGAGGGTAATGCAAACCTTAAAGGACCAGGGAAGGTTACATAATAAGCAAATCATCTCTTTATTATGAGCCATGGGTTAGGAGTCGCAGTAGCACCACTGATTCAGTTTCTTGTGCTTCATGGCAACTCCCCTGGAATTTTATTGCTGTGTCCTTTAGAAGTGTTACCACATGTGGTGGATTCAAGGGGTTAAGCAGCTTTCCAACACAGTATCATTGGATACTGGGTGTGTGTGTGGAAATTTTGTTTTAACCTAAAGTGTTAGTTTCTGGGAGATGTCTCAGAGTGAGTTTATAATGTATTGCAGCATCCCTGGCCTCTACCCACTAGACGCCAGTAGCAACAACACTCACCCCTGCCCCCGAGTTGTGGCAACCAAAATTGTCTCCAGGAATTGCCGAATGTCCCCTTTGGTGCCAAACTGCCGTCCCTGGGAAACGCTGGTGTAGGGACTCATGACCAACCCCACCTCTTTGCTTAGAAGAACATTTTTTTTTTTTCCATCCCAGGAAAGTGGCTGAGCCTTTCCCAAAGCCTTTAATTTTTTCACCCCATGATTCAGTTCAAGTCCAGATAACGATTTTGCCTCAAGAAAGGGAAAGTGAAGAGACTGTTGTTTCCAGGTATCACTCATGACATACACCA
The DNA here is from genome assembly GCF_964374135.1 of Grampus griseus. Classification (NCBI taxonomy): domain Eukaryota; kingdom Metazoa; phylum Chordata; class Mammalia; order Artiodactyla; family Delphinidae; genus Grampus; species Grampus griseus. Next base: position 10,360,250 of record NC_139014.1, on the reverse strand, counting down.
GGCTGAAAAGTTAAGAAAAGAATTTATTGATATACTAAGAGTTAACAAAAAGTTAAGACAAAAATCCTGACACCTTTGCTAATGACTCTCCCCTGCAAAATAAATTAACATCAGTCTAAAAAGATCTGCAACCTATTGCTAGCGTTAGTTCTCCAAAAATACTAGAAGATCCACAGAATCTTTAGATGCACTTGAGCAAAAATCTGGTCCTCTAGGCACTACCTCTCCCCTCCTCCCACCCCTTTCCCCCAGAACCATTGTGGGTTTCCTGGGGGAAGCATTTCCTTTAACTGGTCCTGATTGAATATGGGGGCTGGGCTGCTGTGCTGTTTCAACAAAGATCTTAAGTTTCCCAGGGCAATAACATATTCACTTTTGTTCTCTCTCTTTTAAAAAAAGCAAACAAACAGCCACACTTTAAAGTAATTAGAAGTGGCATACATGAATAATTTGGCTTTTTTTTTAAATTAAAAAACACAAATCAAGCCAGTGATTGATTGGCAATGGTCCAAAGCTCTGGTTCTCCCCCCTAGTTTCCCCCTAATAAAACCTCTAGGCTCAGAGCTCTTAGTCAGGTCGGAATCTTGAGTGTAACCAAAAACAAGGAACACTCTTTTTGGTACCAAAAAATATATATAAAAATATGCCAAATCCTCTAAAGAAGAAGATAGACTGGCCCCTTCCTATCCGTCACAAAAGCAAACAGAAAAACAGCACTGAAACACCCACTCAACATACACTGTGATGCAGCTTGCATAAGAAACCCTGCAGGATAAACAGGTCAGACGTGTGACCAATGCCTAGACACCCACACACCCACACACCCACACCCACACACCCACACCCACACCCACACACACACACACACACTCACCAGCAAAAAAAGTACTACTTTTATTTATTGGTAAACATGACGACCAACTCTGAGCACCTGTCCAACTCTTCAGCGAAGGCTGTCACGCCTGCACATGTGTGTACACACACAAACACACACAAACATGAACCTCTTGGAGTCACAAACACCAAGAAACACACACAACACAGCAAGAAGGCAAAGTGGCTGGGAGTAAGGTGTTTGCAGATTCAAACTTTGGGATTGAAGTAGCTGGTAAACAGAAAGGCACCTAATCAGGGTTTGGAGACCTGGCTGCTGGGGCTGTCAGATCAGCCCAGATCAGGGTCACCCTGAGGGCTTGCAGGGGAGAGCTGCTACTGGCCTGGCTCTGCAGCCTCTAAGGCAGCAAAACTTGGAGGTTATGAGCTCCTTTGAGGGGGAGGCAGCCCAGAAGAGCCCCTTTAGTCTCACCCAGGGACATCTGGGGACAGGAGGGGAGGTTGGTGCCAGGGGCCCAGGGTGCTGGCACCCCTTCCTTCCAGACTGTGCAGTGCACTGGCATCTCGCCATCTCCTGCTGGGGCAGTGGAGGGGGCATTCTCCCCCTTTACTGCCCACTTTCCAGTTTCAGCCTGGCTGTCCAGGACCCCCAGTCCTCAGGTTTGCCAGGGTGGGCACCACTCCTGCTGCAGCCAGCATGGCTATCACGTACAAGAGTCGGAAGCTGCATCTGGATGCCCCTCAATGAGGTCCTGGATGTGATCTGTCCCCAAAGGCACACTGTTGAAATCGATTTGGCTATGCAAAAGCCATCTCTTCCTATTTGGCGTGGAGGGTGAGGGACTGAGGGGACTGGAGTTCTGGCAGGCCCACCCTCAGAAACCAGAGCCCACCGTGTCCACTGCACTCAGGGCTATGGGGACAACAGAAGATCCCACACCTGCTGGCTGATGTTAACCGATAATTGAAGCAGAAATAAAGTTCCCTGCATTCCCACTTTTTTTTTTTTGGCATAAAGACCAGTGACCCCACTCACTGATGTACCTCTCTGCCCCAAATCAGTAATGGCAATTCTGTTGTTGGTTGGAATTGCCAAGACAGCTGCCGGACTCAGCCATCTGGGGGGAGGCAGTCGGGCTGGCAGCTCTGGCCTTTCCGAAGGCCAGGTGGGTCACTCAGATTTTGTCCCATTTCCAAAATGGTACAGGGATACAGCTTCTCAGCTGGGTAAGAGAACATGGAACCCCCAGAAGTGGGGAGGGATTGTCAGGGGAAGGTAGGTGGGAACTGTGGGAAGCACCTGCACAGCAGCTGGAAGCCAGCGGATGTCGGGAGGGGGGACCTACTGCCAGCAACTGCCCACCTCCCAGTGGATCTGGGGCAGTTTGTGGGGCCATGATTAGGACTAAGACAGTCCTTGAACAGGTTGACAGAAAGGAAGGCAGCAGCGGCCCCCGACACTCGGTTTAGGTGGAAGAGCTCTGGGATCAGCCCCCTCCCTGCCCATGCTGGACTCTTGAGTCATCTGGGGGCTGCTGTTGTTAATCTGAATCAAGGTTAGATCGCACCAACACCAACCTCTTCAGGGTTCCTGATCCCAACTGCCACACCTGTCCTCTTATATTAAGGCCACAGCCCTCATCTGTCCCGGGTGGGGGCAGGGACAGGGAGGTGGACAGTCCCCTCACCCTTGCCAGCTCAGGCATTGCTGAGGGGGGAGTTCCGACCAGAAAGGCCCCTCTCCTGCTCCCCCCACCCTTCTACACACTGAGCAGAGTCCTCCCTGGAGCAGCTCCCCAGGCCTTACCTCCCCCCAGCCCTAACACCTTCTCTTCCAGCAGCTGGGCAGAAACAGCCAAGCTGGGCCAGAAGCCCCCTCCTCTAACACCTGTGCTCTGGGAAATTGGGAGGCAAGGTGACCACCGTTGTCATCACAGGCCACGGAGGCAGTTCAAACAGCGAACATGGTCAGGCTCAAGAAACACAGGATGCTCTTGAGAAACATTTCGCTGAGCCACAGGCGGCCACCTAGACTTCCTGAGGCAAATGGAGAGCAAAGCGAAGGCCCAGAGGTAGGAACAAGGGCGAGGCCGGGTGGCAAGGCATCACGGAGCCTCCCCTGCCAAAGTGGCAGGCAGGGCTGGGTCCAGGGGAGTTCCAAGCCTGCCCTTGAAGGAGGCCACCGGCCCCTGGAGAGGGTTTGGGAGGCGGGCCATGTATCAAAGCAAAGCCAGAGGCCAGAGAGGGGAAGGTGAGACCCGGGCAGCCAGGGGGTGTCAGTAATGTCTCAGGTTGAAGAAGCCCACGCTGGTGGGAGACTCCTTCACCGTGACTGTGATGAGGTTGGCGGTGACGTCGGTGACGAAGACGTGCTCAATGAGGCTGCGGGTGGGCTTCCAGTCCTGGCTGGTTTGGACGGACACTGACAGGTTCTGTCCGGCACTGGGCAGGGAGGCCGAGTCAGGGTCCGAGTCAGAGCTGCTGTTCTCTTCGCCGGTGCTCATCTCAGACAGTGTAGCTGTCTTCCGCGCCTCTCCCGGAGTCGGGTGGCCCTCCTGCCCTGGGGCCATGCTGCCCTTGACAAAGTCCCTCTTGCCGGCAGGCGTGGGCAGGGCTGCTGCCCTGGAGGCCAGCTTCTCACTCTTGCTGGCGTCGGTGGGCAGGCCAGCCCCACTCACCGCAGTGAGGCCACCCCCGGCACCCTTCCCAGTGGCTGGGTGGGGGGCAGGGTTACCCTTGGTGGTTGTGGCATGGCGGGCGACCATGCCCAGCCCTGGTGTGCCGTTCTTGACACTCTGTAAGTCCAAGACCTGGAGGCTCAGCTCCTGGGTGGGTGCAGGCTGGGGGCCCAGGCACCCGGCAGGGACCTTGTTGCCACTGTGGACGTGTGGAGGCCCTCCTGTGCCCCCCACTTTCTGCTCCAGAGCACCACTGGGGGCCTTTGGGACTTTGCTTCCCGGGGGGCTTATCCCCAGCTCCCCCTTCTGCGTCCTCACCTTCAGGTCCAGCCCTAGGCTGCACTTGTTGGCAGTTGGGGCCCTGAGAGCCAGTCTGCCAGCGGCCTGGGCCTGGCTCTGGCTCATCCGGTTCATGTAGTGCACGATGGAGCTCTGCCAGCTGATACCACCCCGGCTGGGGCTGCCGGCCATGCCCTTCATCAGGCTGGCCAAGTTCTCCGGGGTGGCCATGGTGCTGGGGCCACTGCAAGCCTCCTTGGCATGGGCCTTCAGGGCTGCCAGGCCGGCCACGGGGGCACTGAGCGGGGGGGGCAGCTTGCCTGCCGGTGCCCCTAGGTCCTTCCGGGCCGTCTTCAGCACCTTGGCCAGGCTCACGGGCCTCCGGGCCGCCTTCTGCTCTGGGGGCAGGGGCTTGCGGCCCCGCTTCTTCCGGATGGGATCCTTCAGTTCGGGCTTGGCTACCAGGATCTGGGCCTTCTTTTGAGGCACTGGGTGAGTCTCACGGCCCCGGGGGCCCCTCTTGGCGTCTAAGTCGCTGTCATCCTCTTCATCTGAGGAAGATGAGGAGGACGTGGAGGAAGAGGAGGAACTGCTGGATTTGGATTTGGAGGGGGCGTCGGGTTCCTGCAACGACAAAGGGGAAGGTGTCACTTCTACAGCCTGGTCTCCAGGGGCATCAGACACCTTGGAGCCAGCCCCTCCTGTGGCTTCCAGACCCGAGAGGCAGCCAGGAGGGAGCGATCTCACTGTTTGGTTCCAGAAAGGACTGAAGAGGTCCTTAGGAGGTCCCAAGAAATGCAGTTAAAAGTGAAAGAGAACAAAGAAAAATAGGTGGTTCACAAAGTGAAGCCAGAACGATGGAGGGAAACGCTCACATGCTGACAATGGATGCCGAGCTTTCCAGGGACGCACGGGGAGCTCCTGGCCCTCGGCAGACACCTGGAAAAGGGAAATTCAGAGCAGCATGATTCACGTGTCTCGGAAGGGAAGGGTGGAGTGAAGCAGTGTGTGTGAGAGCTTGGTAACCTAAAGCAACCGGACATCTTGCTTCCATCTCCCCATTTCCAAAGCTGACCCCTTCAGAACCTTCCAGCACATAGGAAAGCAAACCACTGCCCTCCTCATCCTCTGGGTGTCATCCCAAACACTAATTAAGCACACCTTACTATTTCTCAGGTCCCTGTGTAAGAAGTGTGCTTTAGGTAGACAGAGCCAACACCTGCTCCCGGTCGCAAAGCTCGCCTGCCCCGAACTGGGGATGATGGAATCAAACCCAGGGAGTCTGGGGCCTCCCTGCCTGGCTGGCCCCCTGCCTTGCTGATGTTCCTCAACGTACATGCCCCACATTCTCCTGCAGTAAAGCTGAATCCTCCAGCCCCACTATCCTGCTCAAAAAGAACATTTTGAAGACAAAACCAGGCCAGCGTACCCTAGCCAATAAGGCTCACGGCAGGGTTCTCCGCCTCCTGGAAGGGCAGTTTTGTAAGAAGTGACTGAGCTCCTGGCCAGTGTGTGGGTTCAGGCCCCGGGGGCAGTGCCTTCAAGAGAGAAATCACAGACACATCTAAGACTGAGGCCGGGACCCCTTCCCCATCCTGCCTCTGAGCTACTGGAAGGAGGGACTGTGCCATGGAGCCCAGGTGTGTGTGCCCCTCTTAGCTGCGCCTACCTGGCAAACCTATGAGCACCTACTGTGTACATGCTTCCTGTTTTTGTTCCCTGTAAGCCAATGGAGGTGAGAAAGTAGCAGAGTGGACGTCACAGGACCAGGAAACCAGCTTGGGGGGCTTAACCATTGCAGGGCCCTCCCCAGAGAGACAGGGCAGGAGGTGGAGAGCTGAGGTTTGCTGTTGCCCCCTGCTGGCAGAGGCTCACAGCGGCAGCCTAGAGAGAGGCAGAGTCAAGGTCTTCTGAGCAAGGGAAAGACTTGGAGGTGCCAGCTGGCCCCCTTCCCCAAAGCCCGCAACCCTCCCGCCACTGCCTTCCACTCAGCCGGCTGAGGGCCACTGCTGGGAGGGGAGCAGCCACCCACCTTAAGCTTGGAGTGCCGGCTGCAGGGGGACATCACCGTGTGCTTCCTCGGCCTGCCCCTGGGCCGCTTGCCTCTCTTCCGGTTCTGCACCTCCTTCTCGTGTTCCCTGAAGACAATCAGCAATCAGAGTCACAGACTTTCCTTCTGCCACCCTGGAACCCCGTGGTTTCAAACACCCCCAGGTAGCTTAGCACCAGTTTCCCTGCAAAAACATATCCTGTTAATTAACACATCCAAGGCAGAGGTCCAGACCCCCATCTTTGCATTAGGGTTCAGTATTATTTTTACCTCCATCTATTTCATCTACCTTTGGGTAAAGTCAAGTCACGAAATTCAAGTAAAGCTGGGAAAGGAACGGTTCCCAGTTTTCTCCGACTCCTCTTAAAACCCTGTGCGAATCCTGGCCACTTTCTGCAGGGAGATGATATTGTGGAAATTCTACAATACCACAACTAGAAGGAGGCTTTGTGCTCACGTGGTCCAACCCCCTCACTCCAAGTAAGAGAGTCCAGAGGTAGGGAGGTGAGGACCACTGCCCCCCATTCTCAGTCTTCTAATGCCCGCACAAAATCTCACGGTCGTCAGAGCACTGGGGTAACCAAGGGCTCCCGGTCCCCACACGGTCTACCCAGAGCCAGTGCCCCTGGCTCACATTTCTTTTCTGGTTTCCTCTTTCTAAGCCCTTTCTGTTCCTACACTCTGCTCTAGATGGAAGTACTGGTGACGCCTGATTCCGAGGTGGCCGGGGCTCAGGGCTCAAGGCAGGACACCATTAACCAGCTCCATGACTTGGGGTCAGGGAGCCAAGAAAGCCGCCTCCACCCACCAGCCCCAAAAGCCTCTCTTCCAGGCTACCCCCGGGGAAGAGGCTCTATCTGGAGCAGTTTCCTGGTAATCAAAATGGGCAAACATCATCGCATTGAGGCCTGTAAGGTGATCTCTTAAAGAAGCCAATTAGTACAACGAGACAGAGCTCATACTCAAAGCAGCCCCAACATGTCTCCTAAAAGTAGAGGAGTCTCCGCTGACACATTAACCTGTACCCGTGAGCTCTGAACCTGAGACTTCCCCTTACAGTCAAAGGTCACATCCCCACACCAAGCAAATCACCACCAGTTCCTAGTTCCCAGGGGGATCTCTGGGGTGGACAGGAAGACAGAGCACCCACTTTCCCAGTTTTCTCTCCCCCGTGATGTAAACCAGACCACCCCATGGCTCTTTGTAACTGCTGCATCTATCTCTCTGGTATTTGCTAACCTCAGTTCCTGTCTGCTGTGCTGTAAGTAAAAGTGACGTTAAGGACACACACTCTCTCGACGGTCAGGACACTGTCTTACAGAGAAAAGTATCAGCTCCCACCCTCTGCGACTTACAGGACCTGAGTTATGGAGTAAACAGCAGACAGCTTGCTCATAAGCTTCTTCAAAGGTACTGAGGCAAGCATATGCTCGATGTATTTTCTCTCACCCCCCCCCCACCAAAATCTCTCTCTATTTTTCCCCATTGCTCTGGCCCTTCTGAGAAGACCCAAAATGTCCTGCTATAGTAAAAAAAAGTGGACACAGCTTGAGCTACCAGAGAACAGCTGGCCGGATCGACCCCGTCTGGGAAAGATTTTGAGCACCTAATTTATCAGCCTCTATCAACAGGGCAATCCCCACACCTTGCCCCCACCAGCCTGCTCTGGAATAGCACTCCCTGGAACCTTATGCCATCACATGCCCCTCACCACCCTTTCCCCTGAGTATCTCAAAGAGGTCTCTTTTAACCCAAGTCTCCTACCTAAAAACAGATATGACATCTAGAATTACAGAAGTAAATTCAGCCCGAGACTGGTAAAGGGGCCCCCGGGGTGCTCACTTGGTGCTAGCTGTTTTGCAGCAGAGAAAAATGAATGTGTTGTTCTTGGTCAGACACACCACAGTAGGCATAGCTTTCTGCTGTGTGTCCCAGCTCCCTCTCTGAGCCTTCTCTTGTTCAATGGCACCCACAAGGAGGACTGGGAGGCCAGGTCTGCAATTTTTAGGGCAAACCTGCCATCCTTGTTTTTAACCAGTGCTATTTGCAAACTAGTCAACAGAAAAGGCCAAGAAGAGAAGCCAGAACTTTTCACGAAGGAACCAAGAAGGTTCATTTTGGCAAATCTGGCTGTCACAAAGACCAAAAGCAGCACTTATTCAGTGACTCCCAAGGTCTGGGCACAGTGTTGGCCAGCCGAGGGAAGGTGGGGAGAGGACTCATCTGGGACCTCAAACCACAGCCCAAGCCTGGGACTCCTGGAGCGCCATCACTGCCCTGTACGACTGTGTGACAGGCCAGGGTCCCCCCAACAGTCTCCCCCTCCCACAGGTCTGTTAACTTTCTCACTTCTTCTGGAAGGCCAAGAGCAGCCTCGGGTCCAGGATATTTTCCTCTGGCTCCCAGCTGTTGTGTCTGGAAAAGCAAAGAACAGGGCATCTTAAAGCACTAGGCACTGACCAGCCACTTCAGAAACAAGCCCAAGTGGGGTTGCGCCATTGCTCTCCGATCCCTGTTGGCAGCCAGGGCACCGGGGTGCTGGGGAGAGTCCCGAAAGGTCTCACCCATGCCCAGGACGAGCTCCTGGACACCAAACTCTTGAAGCCAACACCGTGTCCTCAAACTCAAAGGGAAACCACAACCTCAACCCCCAATTAACACCCGGCCTCAGGAGGACTCTACAGCCTCCCTCCGGAGGAAAACAAATCCCAATAAAATGGAAAGTTGCAGAGAGGGAAGACCCCAAACCCTGGTCCGGAGCCAGGGAGGGAAGGGAAGGCTCCTTCAGGATGCAGGGAGAAGGAGGCCTAGGGGCACAGAAACGCAGCCCAAAGATGTTGCTGTCGCCCAGGCCTACGCGGGCCAGGAACCCGGAGAGTTAAGCAAAGAAAGAAAAGTGGGGTCCGGGAAGAAAGGGGAACTGGGTCTGCGCGATTCTCTGTAAATAGAGCCCCTTCCGGGATGCCAAGTCCCCTCCCATCCATTAAAAGAAAAAAAAAAAAAAAGGAGTCCTACATCCATGAATAGAAAGCTCAGGTTACAGCGGGGAAAATACGGACTAGAGTAGGGGGGCTCGCGTCCCGCAGGGAGGGCTGAGGCGGGCGGGGGCGCATGCAACAAATGGGCGCGGGAGGAACGCGCGGCGCCGGAGGGGCGCGGGCCAGGCGCGGGGAGAGGCGGCCGGGGCGCCGGGAGCGGAGCTGGGCGGGCTGGAAGGGGAGGCCGCCCAGCCCTGCGACCCGCGGGCTTGTAAACAAAGGGCACCCTGCGCAGGCTGGGTGCCCCCTCCCGCCAAGCCCGAGGAGCCCGCGGAGCCCCCACAAACTTCCCGCCCGGCGCGCGACGCCCCCCGACGGCGCGGCCGAGGAACCCCACGCCGCCCCCCCTTCACACCGAGGTGGCGCGGGCGGGAAGGCGGGCGCCGCATTGTTGGGGACTCACTTGGAGGACCAGCCACGCCACTTGACCAGGTACTCCAGCTTGCCCTGCAGGGAGAGAAGAGGCGCGTGAGCCGGGGTGGGCGGGCGCGGGTGGGCACGGGCCGGGCCGCACGCACCTTGCGGAGCCGCTTGCTCAGGATGCACTCGGCGGCGAAGACCTGCTCTCCCACGCTGCTCAGCTCCTCCATGCTGCCCCGCCCAGACCGCGGCACCCGCCGCTCCCCGCACAGCCACCGCCGCCGCGCGCCCTCCCGGCCGCACACAAAGCACCGCCCCCGCCCCGCGCAGGCCCGCCCCGCGCACGCGCAACGCTTCCGCGCCCCGCGCGCCCCAGCCCGCCACCAGCCCGTGCGGGCCGCCCTGTTCCGGCATGGGCCAATGAGCGCAAGGGGGCGGTGCCTGGGGGCGGTGCGCGCATTGTTCACGGCGGGACCAGCTTCGCGCCCCGGGCGGGGGTCCGGCGCGCCTGGTCTGGGTGGGTTGGGGCCGCGGGCAGCGCGCGTGGGTCAGCAGAGCGCGGGCGGGTCCCTCGCGGGGAAGAAGGAGGCGCCTTGCCTCTTCGGACCTGGCGATCAGCAGTCGAGTCCCGCTTGGTCTCCGGGGTGCGCCTGGCCTCCTCCGAACTTCGTTTTCCGGGCAAAAAGCCATTGTTCTGCCCCGAAGCGGGGGGAAGTTGGGACGCGGCGAGGCGGCCGCTTCCTGCCTCTGTCCCCGAGGGGCGCTGCTTGGGGCGCGGAGGGCCCAGGCGCCCTCCGCATTTTTGAACTTGGTCTCCTTTGGTCTCGGGCAGTCGTACTATTTTGCGTGGGAGCAAAACGGGCTGGGGCGGGGGCGGGGAAGGAATGGAAGACAAAGTGCTGGGGGAGGAGGTGAGCGGCAAAAACGGAGCAGCCCAGCTTTTTATCTCAAAGACGAGAGAGGAAAATGCATCTGGTGGAAATGAACGGCTCTTCGTTCTTTAAGTTGTGAAGAGTGGCACCCAACCCCGAAGTTTTAGGGCGCACGTAGGGGGAAAAGCAACTGCACCTTTTAAAAATTTATTTCATGATTTTAAGGAAATGAATGTGGAGGAGATGGGATCGGGATTTGAGGACATGGTTCTAACCTAGGACCAAGTCGTTAATGGGCCCGCTAGGATTTGGCAGTCCATGTCCTTTGGATCAATTGCATGCGGCAGAGAGGAGACTGGACCGGGTTTAGAGAAGGCGGTGGGCTGGAGTCCGGTGGGGTCATCTTCGGCAGCCACCCTTAACGCTGTTCAGATCGGTATTCCGTGAGCAACTCTTCCCTTAAATCATTTAGATCTTGAATCAGAGCAAGTCAAACTAGTAATAAAGGGGATATACGTTAGCACTTTTTTTTCGTATCAGTACAGTTTAACTCAAAATTCATTTTCTGGCTTTGTTCTTCCCTTGGACACAGCTGCAAAGTACTCTATGGGTTGAGTACGTCAAAAAGTCGTTTCTTGTTGCAGGAAACTGTCTCAATGTAATTTTGATCATTAAAACCATATTTATAAAGGATTCTGCAGGAGAAATGTATTTTTGTTGTTGTTTTAATAGGAAAGGCCTACTGTAGAAAATATGGAACTTCAGGAGCCCATCTTTCAATTTCTGGCATGTTCTTCAGTTTATTTGGTTAAATAGGTTACGTTCATACGATATCCTGGAGAGAACTTGAGTAACATTTGCAAACTCAGATATTATTTGCAAAGGAGGTGGGAAGAAGGAAGATTGCTTTTGGTGGGGGGTTGATTGCTTACTTGGGGGGGGCTGCAGCCCAGAATACCTGTTTTGGGATAAAACCTGCACTCCTGGGGTAGAGAGAACTGCGTACAATCTCTCTACAGCTCTTTTTGTATCCTCATCTTGTGGAGCCAGGCAGTAAATTGTGGAGCTGAGGCCAAAGGTGTATTTATTGTAATCCTACAAATAGCTGGATCAGTTTCAACTCACATTTCCTTGCAGAATTCATCTTGGGTGTGAGGTTTTTGCCCTGGAGGTTTCCAGTTTCCTCTTGATGATATATGTTATCCTGGGATACTTGCTTAATTTTTTTTTTTTTTAAAGAAAAGAAAGCTTAAAAAAGAGAATGTTTTCTTTCCCTAAGAAATAAGTTTGTCCAGAATGTGATCCTAACTCATTGGGGGAAAAAAATCAATTTCTTGGAAGGTTTAATACATACATTGTCTATCCAACTGGGGATGCCCAGTTTGGGTAAAATAACGTTTAGATAATTTATTGGGAGAAACAAATATGACCTATTTGACTATAATTAAATTATCAAAGTTTTGTGATCCAAAGTTTGTGAAGTGCTCCTTAAAAACAAAACCGGAAGTTGGCAGAATTGAGGAATGATTCCAGCTAATCCAATTGTGTCAAAACATGGGTTTGGGCCAAAACTGATTCTGTTTTGACTGTCACATTTAAGAATTATTAAGACAAATTAGAACTAATTATTTTCTTATTCATTCAACAAATGGTTCCTCAGCATTTGCTGTCATCTAGACATGAGTGGATATAGTGCAGAGTCTGTAACAGCGCTGTCTAGTAGAAGTTTCAGAGAGGATGGAAATGCCTTATGTCCATGCGCTTCAGTGTGTCAGCCGCCAGCCATCTGTGGCTAGTGAACACTTGAAATGTGCTGCTGAGGAATTACTTTTTAATTTAATTTAATTTTAAATAATTTAAATTTAAATAGCCACGTGTAGCTAGTGGTTAAGTACTGGGCAATACAAGTCCTTAGGAATGCAAGGACTATACTTTAGACATTTTCAATGAAAGTAATGCAATTATTGATACTTAAGTTAATCCTGGAACATGAATAGTTTATCTACATTTCCATTTATACTTTACTGTTTATGAGAATGTTTAAAACATGTACAAAAAAGATATTAAAAAATACAGGCATACAGGCAAACATAAGTACTCTGTTTAATGCCACTTTCTTTCTGTGCAAGTGACAGTGCCAATGACAAATATTAAGTAATTAATGTCTGAAATACCACCAAGAAAGGTTAAATATTTTCATGCTGCTCTTGTGGATCCGAAAGCAAAGATACCGAGACAAGAAATGAATGATGTGACGGTATTATTCTCAAGTCAATGGAAAAGTCAGAAATTGAGATGAAGCCAATACCCTGGATCTGTCAGCTTTGGCAGTTAAAACTAAATAACACTGGCTACATCTTACAAAACAGTTTCAGGCCAGCTCTTAGTTTTTTTTACAAATACTGTCTCATTGCCGTAATCAGAGTTGGTTAAAAGGAGTAACTAACACCATCCACACTGGACACACGCTCAATGGTCTGCATGGGATAAACTCAGGATGTATAATACATTGCACAAACTTGAATATTTAATGTGATGATTTGTCCCCCAACCAGGTCCGCTCACATTTGCAAGCCTGAGGTATAACTTACAGGCTAGCTGTGTTATGTGATGCTGACTCTGTATATGCAATGGATAAATGTTATACATACGTGACACACAGTGTTTATGTATCAGAACTCAAGTAAAAATAAGCACAGTTAGGGCCCTTGCAGAAGTTCTCAAGCTTTCAGTTTGCCTAAGTATCCCCTGGGCACACAATGCAAATATTGAACCCCGGGCCCCACCCCAGACATGCTGACCCAGGAGACCCCCCCGAGGCCGTCTGCAGCTCACACTGTTTAGAACACTTCTTACAAAGGGCAGCCTGTCCCAGCCCTCATTTTACAGATGAGGGCAAGGAATTGTAAATTGCTTCAAGTCCTGAGGCTGTGGAGCCTGTTCCTGCCATTCCCCACTTGTGCCTGGTGGGGGCGGGCAGGCTACGTCTGGAAGTAGTGAGGTAGCCTGCACGCAGTAGGCCCTCCAGGGCTGCACGAGGCCCGCCCCAGGCCGCCTAGCCTATTGCATGGCCCCTAAACATATGCACAGACTGGACCCCCCTTGGATCCTGGGGGCTGGGGAGGTTAAGGAACGCTGTTGTAGGAGGTAGGGAACGACAATTAACCAACTCCTTTGCGATGTTGCTTTGGAGACCAGACCACAGCCCCCTATGAGAGACCTCTGTTGTAGAAGGCTTTTATTTTAAAGAGTGTCGTTTATTAATTTTGCAATCATATCAGTCCATGATTCCAATTTCTTACTATTAGAAACAGTGCAGTGACGAACATCTTTATTTTTTTTCTTAATTGGAGTATAGTTGATTTTTGATGTTGTGTTAGTTTCTGGTATACAGCAAAGTGACTCCTTTATACATATATGTATATATACACACACATATATATAAATACATTCTTTTTCAGATTCTTTTCCATTATAGTTTATTACAAGATATTGAATATAGTTCCCTGGGCTATACAGTAGGACCTTGTTGTTTATCTATTTTATATAGAGTAGTTTGTATCTGCTAATCCCAAACTTCTAATTTATCCCTGACCCCCCTTTCCCCTTTGGTAACCATAAGTTTGTTTTCTATGTTTGTGAGTCTCTTCTGTTTTGTAAATAAGTTCATTATATTATTTTCTTAGATTCCACATATAAGTGATATCATATGATATTTGTCTTTCTCTATATGACTTACTTCACTTAGTATGATAATCTCTAGGTCCATCCTTGTTGCTGCAGATGGCATTATTTCCTTCTTTTTTATGGCTGAGTAATATTCCATTGTGTATATAAACCACATCTTCTTTATCTGTTCCTCTGTCGGTGGACATTCAGGTTGCTTCCATGTCTTGGCTATTGTAAATAGTGCTGCTATGAACATTGGGATACATGTATGTTTTTGAATTAGAGTTTTCTCCGGATATATGCCCAGTAGTGGGATTGCTGGGTCCCATGGTAACTCTATTTCTAGTTTTTTAAGGAACCTCCATACTGTTGTCCATAGTGGCTGCACCATTTTACGTTCCCAGCAACAGTGTAGGAGGGTTCCTTCTTCTCCACACTCTTTCCAGCATTTATTATTTGTAGACTCTTTTTGTTTTGGCTATGTTTGGTCTTCGTTGCTGCGCGCGGGCTTTCTCTAGTTGCGGCGAGCGGGGGCTACTCTTCGTTGCGGTGTGCGGTCTTTTCATTGCCGTGGCTTCTCTTGTTGCAGAGCACAGGCTCTAGGCGCGTGGGCTCCGGTAGTTGCAGCACGCAAGCTCAGTAGTTGCAGCTCACGGGCTTAGTTGCTTTGTGGCATGTGGGATCTTCCTGGACCAGGGATTGGCAGGCGGATTCTTAACCACTGCGCCACCGGGGAAGTCCCTATTTGTAGAGTTTTTGAGGATGACCATTCTGACGGGTCGAACATCTTTTTTTTTTTGGCTGCACCGTGTGGCTTGTGGGATCTTAATTCCCAGACCAGGGATCGAACCTGGGCCCTCTGCCATGAAAGCGCGGAGTGCTAACCACTGGACTGCCAGGGAATTCCCTGGTTGAATATCTTTATCTTTGCATGTGCAAGGTGCTGGCACATCTCTGGAACAGCATGTATTGTACTGATGCTGTATTGAAGGGCAATGGGTCTACTTTTTTTTTTGTTGGCTATTGCCAAAGTGTCCCCCAGGGATCGGCACTGATTTAGACTCCCACCCCAGGTAGATGGGGTTGCCTCTGTCCCCGAATTCTCAGCAACTCTAGGAGGTATAAGTCCATCTAGGGCATTTCTGAAAGTATTTGATGCTTAGCTGGTTTCAGTGGTATTCTAACACAAATTAGTCACGTCTGTTACACATCCCACATCTGCTTTTTTTCAAACCTTTGCCTGGTGCGGGATTGTTAGAGTGTAAAAATGATTTTATGAGTGCAGTTTTCCAGTGTGAAATATCATACATTATTTTCTCAAATTTAACAATAAGTTACACTTAACAAAGTTTTAAAATTTAGGGTGAAGTCCTTATTTAAAAACCAATAATTAGCTTGGGGATTCAAAGCAGTAAACAAATACACATCGTGAGTTTGCTAATTGTTCTCCCCGGATGCTAAAGGCGATCTTGAGCATCCTCTATAAATCCTGTGGGCACCATCGATAAACCCAGCGGTTTCAGGAGTGATGGACCTGAGAACTGGGTTGCAAATCCCCCTGTGAATCAAATGCATGCTCTTGTTTACTCCCTTCATTTGCTGGGTTACTTCTTGTCTAAAAGAACCCAAACAAAGAAATGTCTGTCGCTCAGGTCACATGAAACAAGAGATTTTCATTACCCTCTTTAATCCTGCTGCTTTGGTGAGATAGTACGAAGATAAGTCCAAAGGACACATTTTCTTTTAAAAAGTCATTTTCCTGCTTCTTGTTGGCAAAAATCTCAGTGATAATCAGAGGAACTGCATTTGGAGGCAAGGAATGTTAGAACCAAAAGGCACCGTGAAAATTCCGCTTTGCAGGTGAGCACAGGGTGGTCCAGAGGACGGCGGGAATGTCTAGTTTGACATGTCCAAGGCTGGGCCCCTGCTCATGCCGGGCAGCACCTTGCCAGCCCCCCAACCTCCAGCTCTGCTCCTCCATCACCATAGGCCTTTGTGGCTCTTAACTGAGCAAGGAGAGTGGGACATGCCCCGGGTGCCAAAAGGTTCAGATGGATACTGAAAAAACTCCCTCCCCTCCTGTCCCCAGCAGTCTAGTTCTCCACTCTGGAAGCAACAAACTCAACCCCTTCCTAGGTTTTCTTCCAGGGCCTTTCTGTGCCTGAACCAGCAAGGATGCGTGGAGCATTTTCTCCTGGTGCACCCTCCCGCTGGTTTCTTCTGGTCACACAAATGGTAGTGCACTAAGGCTGTTCTGCCTGCTGCTTTTTTTCCTCTTAGTTGTATGGCTCGAAGGTTGCTCCCCAACAAGTGGATAGACCTACCTTGCTCCTTTGAATCTCTCCATGATATTCTGTATTTGCTGTATGGTAGTTTATATAAATAGATCCTGATTGACAGACGGTGAGCTGTTCCAATGTTTAGCTCTTGCTGCAAAGAGTAACATTTGTTTAAAAAATCAAGTTTTTCTGTTCTCTGGACTGTGAGAGGGATGCAGGCCTGCAGCAGAAGTGTCCATGATGACTGCAGAAACAAAACACTGGTTGAAATGCTGTTAATCTAATCACGATGCACGGCCAGGTGCTGGAGCCCGGCTCCTTTGGCTGGGCATGTCCTCACAGGTTCTGTGAGCATCTGAAATAACTCCCAGTTATTTCAGATGACAGTGGTGACCACTGTCTTTTGAGGTATTTTCATAGAATATTCCTCTTCAGGGCTGAAATCTTCTATTATACACGTTCTGGCTATGTAAGTGAAAGGGGCTGCTGTCGACATCACCATTTCATATTTCTTGGGGTTTAGTACAAGTTGCATCCTGCAGTCGCTGCTTTTTAGAGTCTCATGTCTTAGTGTGAATGCTGCTGATGGGAGCACGTGTCCCAGAATGAATGGCACCTCAATGTACCCACGACTTCAGTAGACAGAGTTGGACAAGATAGTGAGGGTGCATCCAGATAGGAATCCGCAAGGTGAATTTTGGGTTCAGAGGTGGTCATGAGACCATGCACACAGCAAATATTTTTTAGTGGCTCTTTTGGCCTGGCACTGTGTTAGGCTACCCTGTAAGAGTGAGGAACAGGGCTGGCAGGGACCCCAGCCAGC
The DNA here is from genome assembly GCF_964374135.1 of Grampus griseus. Classification (NCBI taxonomy): domain Eukaryota; kingdom Metazoa; phylum Chordata; class Mammalia; order Artiodactyla; family Delphinidae; genus Grampus; species Grampus griseus. Next base: position 10,343,368 of record NC_139014.1, on the reverse strand, counting down.
AGTGACAACAGAGCAGGGCCCACAGCCTCATTTGGGGGGTGGATTGTATCAGGTAGGATCCTCCAGAGAAACACCGATATAGAAATGCCAATACCTAAAGAGATGTATTGCAGGGAATTGGCTTATGCCATTGTGGGCTGCCTGGCAAATTGGAAATCTTAAGGCAGGCCATCAGGAAGGGCAGGCTGGAATTCATGTTCACAGGCAAGATTTCTTCTTCCTCAGGGAAACCTCAGTTCTCTTCTTAAGGTTTTTCAACTGATTGGATGAGACCCACACAGATTATCCAGGAAAATCTCCTTTACCTCTAGTCAACGGATTGTAGATGTTAGTCACATCTACAAAATACTGTTGCAGAAACACCTAGTGTTTGAGCAACTGGGGGCAATAACCCAGCCAGGTGGACACATAAGATCTCCAAGGTAGCATGTTATTATGTGAAAAATCTAAGCATGGAGCAATATTGTATGAGTTTCCTAGAGCTGCCATATAAGCTACCACAAGCTTGATGACTTAATAGAAATTTATTGTCTCAAGGTTCTGAGGGCCAGAAGTCTGAAATCAAGGTGTCAGCAGGGCCAAGCTCCCTTTGAAGGCTCTGGGGAAAAATCCTTTCTTGCTGCTATTAGCTTCTGCAGGTGGTTGCCTGCAGTCCTTAGCATCCCTTGGCACAGAGACCATTCCATTCTCCTCCTCTATCTTCACATGGACTCCTTCCCTGTCTCTCTTCTGTCTCTCTGTGTCTCAAACCTCCCTCTCCTTTCTCTTATAAAGACATTTTAAATCTTCTAAGTCCAGTCATTGGTTGTAGGGCCCACCCTAAGTGCAGGATGCTCTTATCTTGACATCCTTAACTTAATCACATCTGCAAAGACCCTATTTCCAAATAAGGTCACGTTCACAGGTACTGGGGGTTAGGACTTGGACATGTCTATGTGGGGGCCATTATTTAGCCCTCTACAAATATATACGATATTACTTCTGTTGTGCAACCAAAAGGAATTTGTGTGTTGGTGCATGTATACAAATCTTTTGAGAGGATACTCAAGACATGCATAACAGTGGTTACTTTTGGGGGGCAGTGAAGAGGTGTTTTTTTTTTTTTTAAGATTTATTATTTATTTATTTAATTATTTTTGGCTGTGTTGGGTCTTAGTTGTGGCACGTGGGATCTTCGTTGAGGCATGCAGGATCTTTCGCTGTGGTGTGCGGGCTTCTCTCTTGTTGTGGTGTGCGGGTTTTCTCTTCTCTAGTTGTGGTTTGCAGGCTCCAGGGTGTGTGGACTCTGTAGTTTGCAGCACTCAGGCTCAGTAGTTGTGGCACTCGGGCTTAGTTGCCCTGCGGCATGTGGGATCTTAGTTCCCTGACCAGGGATTGAATCTGCGTCCCCTGCATTGTAAGGTGGATTGTTTACCACTGGACCACTAGGGAAGTCTCTGAAGAGGTTTTTAATGATCAGTTTATGACCTTGTGAATATTTGAAAAATTTTACCTTGTGCATGTATAAATTTATATAAAATACTGTTTCCTGAGTTATCTAGCTTTTAAGCTCTCGGATTACTTTGATCTTTGTTATAGTTTAATGTGTTTTTTAAAACTCAAATTTTATAAAAATTTTCTATAATAAAAATATTCAGGCCCTAGTCTCCCCTCAGTATATTCTGATTTCTTTATTGTGGAGAAATATTAAAGAAGATTTAAATAAAAAAGACTGTTGGGAATTCCCTGGCGGTCCAGTGGTTAGGACTCTGCGCTTTCCCTGCTGAGGGTGCGGGTTCGATCCCTGGTCGGGGAAATAAGATCCCTTAAGCCGTTATGCGTGGCCAAAAGAAAGACTGTTTATGAGCTGGAAGATTTGCTATTTTTAAGATGTCAACATCCCCAACTCGATCTAAGGATTTAACACACTCGCAATCAAAATCTCAGCATACTTAAAAAAAAAGAAATTGACAAGCTAATTCTAAAAGGACCTGGAATCATCAAGACAATCTCAAGGGACTTCCCCTGTGGTCCTGTGGTTAAGAATCTGTCTTGCAAGGCAGGAGACACTGGTTTGATCCCTGGTCGGGGAACTAAGATCCCACATGCCGCAGGGCAACTGAGCCCGTGAGCCACAACTACTGAGCCCGCACTCTTTGGAGACCGCGCACCACAACTAGAGAGACGCCCGCATACTGCAACGAAGGGTCTGTGTGCCACAACTAAGACCTGATGCAGCCAAAAGTAAATAAATAAATATTAAAAAAAAAAAAGACAATCTCAAAAAGAACAAGGTAGGAGGACTCCCAATTCAAAGTCTGGCTAGTTCACTGCTGTGGCCCCACTGTGTAGAGAGGGCTCAGGCACAAAAGACACTCAAAAACTTGTTGAATGAATGAAGAAGGTACTTCCTGCCACTCAAAGGTAAAGATGGCCAGGGAAGGACTTGGGTACAGTGGGGCTGCGGCAGGAGAGACTTAGAGGCCAGGGCTCATCCACGGGCTTGGTGGAGTTTGCCTCAGACCACCTGCCGGAGAGACAGCAGCAGATTGGAGCTGACTTCTGATGCTTTACTACATGCGGGACACATATCAACCTCATCCTCATCCTCACGTGGAGGAGACAAAGACCAGGTACAGGGTCCACGGCTGAGACAGTGGTATGAGCAGTTTATGTACTGCCATGGGACCTGCAAAAGGATGGCAGGTGCAGTGTGTACCAGGGGACAGTGTGTACCAGGGATAGTGTGTACCAGGGGACTATTCACCATGGGGCACTGTGTACCAGGGGATGGCATGACCCAGGGGCAGTGTGTACCAGGGGACAGCATGTACAAGGGGACAGTATGTACTAGGGACAATGTGTATGGGGTGACAGTACATGCCAGCCTGCAGCCCAGCCCATTTACTTTGTAGCGACATTAGCATAATTTCCTTCTGATCAAAGTTTATTACTCTTTCTGGTTTGAAAAATCCCATGAAAACATTCAAACATTTTTATGACTCTGACATGAATTGCCAAAATGTCCACGGAAAGAATTACCCCAACTTCCCGCATTCCCCAGGTGTACACAACCTCCCTCTCACTTTCACAGGCTCATTCAGGCCTTTTCAGCTTGATGACCTCCTGCGAGTACATGAGGGTTTCTTGGTTTATTTAATTTGTGTATTGTTCTTTAATTGTTTCTTGATTTAAATTCCTTCCCATCAGGGTATAAACCCTCAAGGGTGGGAATGGAATTGGTACGTCCCTAAATCCACCACACCACCTGGCACAGAACTGTAACCCCAGCCTTAGCCATAAAAATGAATAATTTGAAGGTAGGCATGGGGCAAATTCATCCCAGGAAAGAGCATATTAGTGATTTTAACCCCTCAAGTCCTCAATTAAATTAAAAATCAATTTAGAAGGCCCTGGTAAAAGTTGGGTGACTATGTGAAACCAGCCCTCATGCGCCGTGGGTGGGAATGCAAATGGCTTCATTGTTTCTGGAAAGTAATTTGCTAATGCGATTCCAGATCCTTAACACCAGTCACGCCCTTCTGTTATCCATTTGCCTAAGGAAAAAAAAATCAGAGATGTACAGAAAGATTTATTTATGTCCTGATTTGTTCACTGCAGTAGAGCTTATCATTAAATTGGAAATAGCTCAATGTCCATCAGCGGGCAGCTGACTTAAATGGAGTGTGCTGTGCTCGTCCAAGGAGATTCTCTATGATCCTTAAAATACAAGTTTTAGGAGATCTTTTTAAATGACATGGTGGAAACCATGTGTAATGTTAGGTTAAAAAATGCAGATTAAATAAACAGATGCAGTGTGGTCTCAATATTATAAAAATATCTATATAGATGCATCTAAAAAACGAGTGGAGAGAAATAATAAAAATACTTTATGTGAGATTAAAATTAGTTTTTTGATGCTTCTTGTCTATATTTTCCAAGATTTCTGTGATGAGTACACATTATGCTTATAGTCAGCATTTCTGAACTCAGATGCTCAAATTCGGACAGTTGGGTGGCTGGGTGGCAGGGTGGCAGGGGTGGGAGGGGGCAGACTCGAGAAGGACAGACTTTTTGAGTAAGAGAGGTAGAAATTATGAGAGGGAAGAAAAGTGAAGAGGTGCTGGTTTGATTTTTTAAAAATCATTAAAAAATTGTGCACCAGAACAAAGAAGGCTGTGGCATCTTAATAAGTTACAGCCCGTCAAGGTTTTCTTTTCATGAATTTTAACGCAGGAGAGGTAGCATTAAAATGCAACAAGTAGCAGGACTTCCCTGGTGGTCCAGTGGCTAAGGCTCTGTGCTCCCAGTGTAGGAGGCCGGGGTTCGTTCCCTGGTGAGGGAACTAGATCCCACATGCTGCAACTAGCAGATTGCATGCTGCAACTAAAGATCCCGCACGCGGCGACAAAGATTCTTCGTGCCGCAACTAAGACCCGGCATAGCCAAAAAAAAAAAAAAAAAAAAAGCAGCAAGTGGTAAGTATCACAACTAGAAGAATTAAGGAGAGAACAGTTGCCGCTGAGACTCTCAGGTATCTTTCTGAGAAATCACAGACCCAGCGGGCATGAAACGGTGAGGCCTCAGAGGACCAGACCCTGGTACTTTTGGTGTCCTGATGGAGCATCTTGTTTCCCTGGCAGGATGTATCTGTATGCTTGGCTCCCTAGCCCTGGTTCTGGGGAGAGCACCCACCTCCCTTTGGGGTGCCAACCCTCACTCTCTCCGTGTGGTTGGGTGTGCGTTGGCTGTGGGGCTGGACATGCATCCTGGGAGTTTATGCAGCTCCTGGCTTGGGGATGGCTGTGACTCAAGTTGGGGCAGTTACAGCCCTCCCCCGGCCTTCACCTAAGGACCCTGCGGGAGGGTCTTGCTTCCTCTGAGGTGGCTAAATTGGAGGGATGTTTGTCATGCCCTCCCCCCGCCACCCCTTGATAAGCGTTTCTACTGAGAGACACTGAAGCCAGCACACAGAGAAAGGCAGGCTAAGAAGGAGAGAATGAGAAATAGAGAAAAATAGAGAGAAACCTGGGACAAATCCAGAGTATCCGCCGGGGCCTTCCTAGTTGGGACATCCCTCTGGTGGTCCAAGCTAGTATGAACTGGGTTTCTGCCCCCTCCTGTCAACCCAAGACTCATTTCAACTTCCCATCAAACATTTGTAAAACTTGATGTTCTAGGCCACAAAGAATATCAAATTCCAAAAGTGGAAACCATATGGGCCCCATTCTCTGATCACGAGGTAATAAAACAGGAGACTAACCAAAAAGGAGGGCTGTCCAGAAAGAATCTAAACAAACACATCACAGAAGCAGACATCACCATCAACAGGCACCTCAGAAGATGCTCCATGTCACTGCTCATTAGGGACACACACGGTAAAACCACACCTCTGCCGAGCAGATACAATTTAGAAGACTGACAATAGCAAGTTCTGGTGAGGGTGTGGGGAAGCTGGAACCTGCACACGCTGCTGGGGGGAAGGCAAAATGGTTCGGCCGCTCTGGGGATCAGTTTGGCGGTTTCTTAAAAGTACATAGACACTTACCATATGACCCGGAAATCCCCCTACGTATCTATCCAAGAGAATTGCAAACACATGTCCGCATGAATCCTGTATGTGAATGCTCAAGCAGCTTCATTCGGAATAGCCAAATGCCCGTCAGCTGGTAAATGAATAAACACGTTTTGGTACAACCATCCTAGGGACGGCTGCTCGGCAACTAAAAGGAAGGGATTACTGATGAAAGAAATAACACGGACACGTCTCAACGTCTTACGCTCAGTGAAAGAAGCCAGACACAAAGGACTACATATATATGCTTTCTTTTCTATGAAATTCTAGAAAAGGCAAAACTTACAGACACAGGAAGCAGATCAGTGGCTGCCTGAGCCAGGGGTGGGGGCTGTCTGCAGAAGGCACGTGGGATTTTTGGCAGGATGCTCCCCAAACTGGACTGGGGATGTGGTCCTAAAGTCTTTCTTCACTGTCCTAGGATTTCCTCTGCCTCTCTCATGGGACAGCCATACAACAGAATGCCTTATGGTCATAAAAAGTGCTGTAGAATTTTTTTTTTTCTTGTCCTGGGCAGACAGACGTGTTAAGTTTTTAAAAAAGCAGACTATAAAGCTGTATACACAAAATGATTCCATATTTGTTAACTATGTCCACAAAAGGCTGGAAATACATTTGTCTAATTTTTGCTTATTTTTTAAAATCGTGTCTGCTCAAGGAATGTGTATTGCTTACATAATGAACAAATAGAAAAGGTATTTGTAAGGAAGCCTGGAGAGGGACTTCCCTGGTGGTCCAGTGGTTAAGACTCCGCGCTCCCAATGCAGGGAACTAGATCCCTCATGCCGCAACTGAAAGATCCCGCACGTGGCAACGGGGATCCCGTGTGCCGCAACTAAGACCCGGCGCAGACAAATTAAAAAAACCCCAGAAAGTCTGGGGACCCTCCACTCTGGTCTTTTCTTCCCTCATCTTCTGTATCCTAAAACTTAATTATGGTGGTGGTTGCACAACTATATACATTTATCAAAACGGGTAGAACTGTTTAAAATGGGTGTATTTTACTGTATTTAAGCTATATCCCCCAAAGCAGAAACTAGTGAAACTGGAGAAATCTGAATAAGGTTTGTGGATTGTACCAATGTCTATTTCCTGGTTGTGATATTGTGCTATAATTATGCAAGATATCAACTTTGAGAGAGGCTGGCAACCACCAGAAGCTGGAAGAGGCAATGAAGAGTCCTCTTCTAGAGCCTTCAGAGGGAATGTGCCCCTGCCGACACCTTGATTTCAGACTTCTGGTGTCTGGAGCCGTGAGAGGATAAATTTCTGTAAGTTTTAAGCCATGTGGTTTGCTGTACTTTGTTATAGCAGCCCCGGGAAACTCATACAGAGGACTTTGAGCCACTGATGGTAGTGACATTTGAATCAGCGTGGAGGGATGGTTAGGCAATGAGAGGTGTCAGACTAATTGGTAATCTTTTAGGAAAAAAAATAATAAAGTTGTACACTTTACACTGACACAAAAATTTTAAAAATATCAGATCGATAAAAGCTTAAATTTTTTAAAAAAGTAAGGCTATGACAGAAGAAAATATAGGAAAGATAAATTTGTTTACTCATGGAAAGTCCTTTCTAAGCATAATACAAATGTCATTAAAATAAAAAAGATGAGTAACTATAAAGATGCATTAAAAAGCAAATGCGGGAATTCCTTGTTGGTCCAGTGTTTGGGACTTGGGGCTTTCACTGCTGGGGCGCGGGTTCAATCCCTGGTCAGGGAATTATGATCTTGCAGGCCAGGTGGTGCAGTCAAAAAAAAAAAAGAAAAAAGCAAATGCAGTGCTGAAGCTTGGTTGGGTCTTGCTTTGAAAAAGAAATTTTGGGGCTTCCCTGGTGGTGCAGTGGTTGGGAGTCCGCCTGCCGATGCGGGGGACACGGGTTCGTGCCCCGGTCTGGGAGGATCCCGCGTGCCGCTGAGTGGCTGGGCCCGTGAGCCATTGCCGCTGAGCCTGTGCGTCCGGAGCCTGTGCTCCGCAGCGGGAGAGGCCGCAGCAGTGAGAGGCCCGCGTACCGCAAAAAAAAAAAAAAAAAGAAATTTTGGGGACAGCTGGGAAAATTTGAATCTTGATTGAATATTAGATGAGATGGAGAATTATTTTTCATTTTCTCAGGTGTGATAGTGGTTTTGCAGCTAGGTAGGAGGCGGGCCTGGTTCTCAGGCAATGTATATTGAGGTGTTTAGTGGGGAAATGCCATCAACACCTACAACTTCTTTTCATATGAATCGGCAAAAACAAATTGATAAAACAAATGTGGCAAAATGTGGAGAATTAAGTGGAGAGTACCCAGGTGTTCATGAGCTCTTCCTTCAACTTTGCTGTATGTTTGACATTTTTTATCATAAAAAGGTAGTGAGAAAAATGAAATTATAAGTGGACAGGATGTTAACATCCATGCTTTATTCTTTATAGAAATAAAAACAGATATACACTATAATATGTAAAATAGATAAAAAACGAGGACCTACTGTATAGCACAGGGGACTATATTCAATATCCTGTAGTAACTTATAATGGAAAAGAATCTGAAAAAGAATAGAGATATATTTTTATGTATAACTTAATTACTTTGCTGTACACCTGAAACACTGTAAACCAACTGTACTTCAATTTAAAAACAGAAATAAAAAAAAGAGGTCCTGGGGATTCCCTGGTGGTCCAGTGGTTAGGACTGTGTGTTCTCACTGCCAAGGGCCCAGGTTCAATCCCTGGTCAGGGAAATAAGATCCCACAAGCTGTGCAGTGTGGCCAAAAAAACAAAAACAAAAACAGAGAGACTCCAAGAAAAAAATGGGCAAAGAGACAAATAAAGAGGCAATTTGCAGAAGAAAAGTTAAGAAAAAAAGTTAAGATGGTAAAGAAATACATGGAAAAGATGATCCCATCCTAGTAATAATCAAATAAATGCAAATTAAAATATCAATTACAGCATCTATTTCACCCATCACATTGTCAACAATTTTTTTTTTCGGGCCCACTATGCGGCATGCAGGATATGCGGCATGCGCACTGTGCCCACTGCATTGGAAGCGCAGAGTCTTAACCACTGGACCACCAGGGAAGACCCAACAGTTTTTTTTTTTTAAATAAATTTATTTATTTATTTATTTTCGGCTGCGTTGGGTCTGCATTGCTGCGCATAGGTTTTCTCTAGTTGCGACGAGCAGGGGTTACTCTTCGTTGCAGTGCGCGCGCTTCTCATCACGGTGGCTTGTCTTTGTTGCCGAGCATGGCTACCTGGGCCGTGTGGCTCACGGGCTTAGCTGCTCTGCGGCATGTGGGATCTTCCTGGACCAGGGCTCGAACCCGTGTTCTCTGCATTGGCAGGCGGATTCTTAACCACTGCACCACCAAACAAGTGCCGACCCAACAGTTTTTTTTCTTTTTTTTGTGGTACGCGGGCCTCTCACTGCTGTGGCCTCTCCCGCTGCGGAGCACAGGCTGCGGACGCACAGGCCCAGCGGCCATGGCTCACGGGCCCAGCCGCTCCGCGGCACGCGAGATCCTCCCGGACCGGGGCACGAACCCGTGTCCCCTGCATCGGCAGGCGGACTCTCAACCACTGCGCCACCAGGGAAGCCCCGACCCAACAGTTTTAAAAATTGATACTACAGAAGCATTTAAGGACAAATGGTGAGGATGTAGGGAGGGATACAAGCTCAAGCGTGGGTTGGCTGCGTGCAGTCAGCCTTGGCCATTAACAGAGACCCCGAAAGGAGTGAAGAAAACTTTGTTCCAGGGGCCCCATTTGAAAAACAAACACAGTTTTCTTTTTAAAATTTTTATTTATTTATTTTTTAAAAACATCTATCTTTATTTATTTACTGGCCGAGCCATGCGGCATGTGGGATCTTAGTTCCCTGACCAGGGATCGAACCCACGCCCTTGTCAGTGAATGCACCGAGTTCTAACCTCTGGACCACCAGGAAATTCCCCACATTTTTCCTGATTATGAAAGTAAAACATATTCCATAGAAAATACATGAACATTTAGATAGAATAAAGATCACCTAGAAAAAGGGCAATATTAATATACTTATATAATTGCTTCTTCCTTACTATTTTATATGGTTTATAATCTTTATCCTTTCTTCACTTAACGTTACACCAGGAGCATTTTCCCATAAAAAGAAAGTTCTCTGCAAACGTAACTTTACATGATGGCACAGTTGTCCCTGGATAATTGTCATTATTGAGCACTTACATGCCAGGGACTGTGACAAGAGTTTATAGACATGATCGTGTTTAATTCTTGTCTCACACTAGTGTTTAATTCTTGTCTCACACTAGTCCAAGAAGCAGGTAAAATTATTATTATTTTTTTAATTTTTTTTTATTTTTGGCTGTGTTGGGTCTTCGTTTCTGTGCGAGGGCTTTCTCCAGTTGTGGCAAGCGGGGGCCACTCTTCATTGTGGCGCATGGGCCTCTCACTGTTGTGGCCTCTCTTGTTACGGAGCACAGGCACCAGACGCGCAGGCTCAGTAGTTGTGGCTCACGGGCCTCGTCGCTCCGCGGCATGTGGGATCTTCCCAGACCAGGGCTCGAACCCGTGCCCCCTGCATCGGCAGGCAGATTCTCAACAACTGCGCCACCAGGGAAGCCCAGGTGAAATTATTATTCCCACTTTAGCAACTTTAGATTTCCTACTTTGGCTTGTGACCCCTTCCTGTATCTTCTGGGCCAGCGGTGCAGCATTGTCTGTTGCTTCCTCTGACCCCTGGTTCCCCCCTCACATCTCCTCCTCTGACTCCCACCCTCCGGCCTTCTTTGTTCACTTATAAGGACAGCTGTGATTACATGGGCCTGCCCGGATAATCTGGGATCATCTCCTATCTCAAGGCCCTTACCTTTATCACGTCTGCACAATCACTTTTGCCTTGTAAGGCAGCATATTCACAGGCTCTGGGCTTTCAGGTGTGGACATCTCCCGGAACTGTTATTCTGCCCACCACACTTGCCCACATGACACAGTGTAAGCGATGGAGGCCAGATTCCTCCCTGCTGACACATTGTGATCTATTCAACCTCTGCAAATTGTTGGCTGGTTAGATTATTTCCAGTTGTTTTAACATTGAATAAATAATGCTGGATAAGCATTTTTGAATAGAAAACATTTTGTAATTGGAATTATTTCCTTATGGTATGTTTTCTTGGAGGGAATCTTGGGATCAAAGGGTATAATAATTTCTGTTGCTCTTGATACTAAGGGCTGTCCAAAAAGATTGGCCACTGCCCACAACCAGTAGCACCATATTTATCAGAGAATTCTAGCTCACATTTTTGTCTTAGAGCAGGAACAGCAAAAAGTGAATCCAGTTGGCATGGAGACCAAGTGCCGAGGCGGAGGGCTTCTGCTCAGGTTGCGGGCTGAAAATTGCTGTTCTCAGGTGGAACGTGGTCCATAGATCTCCTTTATTTTGCTTGCACACTTTAAAAAATGTATACATAATTCACCAAGATAAAATTCACCATTTTAAAGTATACGATTCAATGGTTTTTAGTATATTAATAAGGTTGTACAACCATCATCACAGTCAGTTTAGAGCATTTCCACCATCCCCCAAAGAAACTCTGAACGCGTCGGTGGTCACTCTCCATCCTCCCCCACCCCCGACCACCCAGCCCCTGGAAACCACTAACCTACTTTCTCTCTCTATGGAGTTGCCTCTTCTGGAATTTCATATAAATGGAATCATACAGTATGTGGCCTTTTGTGTCTGGCTTCTTTCGCTGAGCACCATGTTTTCAGGGTTCACGTTTGGCGTGTGGTGTGTCTGCTTCGGTGAGTAATATTCCACCACCTGGATGTGCCACATGCTGCTTATCCACTCATCCACTGATAAGACCTTTGGGTTGTTGTCACTTTTTAGCTGTTACAAATAATGCTGTTGTGAGCCTCTGTGTGCAAGTTTTTCTTTGAACACCCATTTTCCATTTTCTGGGGTATACACCCAGGAGTGGAATTGAGGGATTTTGTGGAATTCTCTGTTTACCTTTTTTTTTTTTTTTTTTTAGTATGAGGGCCTCTCACTGTTGTGGCCTCTCCCGTTGTGGAGCACAGGCTCCGGACGCACAGGCTCAGCAGCCATGGCTCACGGGCCCAGCAACTCCGCAGCATGTGGGATCCTCCCGGACCGGGGCACGAACCCGCGTTCCCTGCATCGGCAGGCGGACTCTCAACCACTGCGCCACCAGGGAAGCCCCCTCTGTTTACATTTTGGAGGACCGCAGTGGCTGCACCATTTTACATCCCCACCAGCAACGCACAGCTTCCAATTTCTCCACATGCTCAACGCTTCTTATTTTCCGTTTTTTAAATTCTAGCCATCCTAGTGGTTGTGAAGTGGTGTCTCATCGTGGTTTTGATTTGATCTCCCTAACGTACACATGTTCTTTTTAATTGGAGCTAGTCATCTCTTGAAAAACTGTAAAAGTCAGGTAACCCTGGGTGGATTCCCCCCGACAGGCTCCTGCATGCGCCTGCTTTCTCTCTCAATCCTGTTTGCCATTCTGGACTTAGGGGCTTACCCAGCCTGGATGGAGGGTGGGGTGCTGCTTGCTCGGTGCTGTCTCCAGACACTGGATGCCCAGCCGGGAGTGGGTCTGGGCCCCTCCCCCTGGTGGCTCCTCTCCCTGGCGGGCTCCTGATTCAGCCTCTTTGGGTGCTGTGTGGTGTTGATTGTTCTGCAGGTTTCTCTCTTACAGGCCGCGGGAGATGGTGAAGTAAGGCCTGGATCAATGAGGCAGCTGGGAGACGCATTTAGCTAAGTGGCTGCGTTATTCCACTCAGGCTGCTAGAACAGAACACCATAGACTGGGTGGCTTATAAAAAACAGACATTTATTTCTCACCGTTCTGGAGGCTGGAGTCCAAGATTGGGGTTCCAGGGTTCTGGCGAGGGACCTATTCGGGGTTCCAATTTGCAGACTTCCTGTTGCATCCGCACATGGTGGAAAGCGGGTGAGAGAGGGCTCTCAGGTCTTTTATATGAGCACACTAACCTTGTTCATGGGGGCTCCACCCTCATGACAATATCACCTCCCAAGGCCCCCTGCTCCTAATACCATCACATTAGGGGTTAGGATTTCCACATATGAACTTTGGTGGGGACACAGGCATTCAGTCCACGACACTGTGATTGGTTCAAAGTTCAGTGACTCTTGTTTCATGAAAACCTGCCCAGGACCAGGGCAGGTGGCTTCTCTGACAGATGCCCTCTGAACACTTTTGGAAAGGCTAAACCACCTAGCTGGCCGGCAGGGTTCAGCCCTCAGAGCTACGAGAGTGGGAATTGCTTGTAGGAAATGAGCTAGTGCTCACTTGGAGGCTGGGATGAGGCCTGGGCCTCCAGAGGCCGGCACACCTGGATTCAGGTTCAGAATTCGCCCCGAGTTGGGAGGGATTTAGCAGTAGATGCCGCTTGGGGTGACGTCAGGACTGAGAGTCACTCGGCCTCAGTGAATGTTAGATGTCATTACGACATCTCATTATTACATCATTGTATGCCTGCTCCAAAAATAACTTGTCAAGGTGAAGGCACAGAGCAGAATATAGTAAAATGTCAGAGAGTAGAATAGAGCTGGAGGAGAGGCCCCAGATATGGGAGCCATGGGGTCTTCCACACCAACAAGTGGGGCTACCACATGCTCCCCGGCAGGCAAGGGGGCTTTCTGCCACCTCTCCCCACACCCAGAGTTGGAGGGATTTCTGCCCAGGCCTTGCCCAGGGTCGGTGGCAGGGTGTCCACTCTGAAATGAGCACAGGGCTGGAGCAGGGCCCTTCCCATCTTCTCTGCCACCTGAAAATGTCTGCTCTGGGGATGGACACGCAGGCAGCATCGATAGTAGAAGCGGCAGGAGGGGGATGGGTGTCCACTGTGCTAGTTTCTCTGAGATGGAGGAGTTTCCAGGGTAGTGGGTTGAATCGTGTCCCTGATGTGTCCAAGTCTTAATCCTGGGGGACCTATGAATGTGGCCTTATTTGGAACAAGCGTCTTTGAATATGTGGTTAAGTCAAAGATCTCGAGATGAGATCACCCTGGATTTGAGCTGGGCCCTAAATCCAGTGTCAGGTGTCCTCATATGAGGAAGGAGAGGGGGATTTGGGACACAGACACAGGGAGAAAGCTGTGTGCCGGCGATGCAGAGATTGGAGTGATGTGTCTACAAGCCAAGGATTGTTGGTAAACCCAGAAGCTGGAAGAGGCAAGGATGGACTCTCTCTCAGCCTCCAGAAAAAAACAACCTGCCAACCTTGATTTCAGATCTCTGGCCTCCAGAACAATGGGTTTCTGTTGTCTTAAGCCCTCCAGATTGTGGTAATTTGCTACGGCAGCCCTAGGAAACTAACACAGCTTGTGTGAGGGCCTTTCAGTGCTAGAACTGGGAGAATCCTGTACAAATAGAAGGGTTGGTCAGCCTGGTGCTGGAAATATCCACCATGTTTTTTATTTAATTTATTTTATTATTACTTTTTTATTGTCTTCTCTTTTTATTTATTTACTTATTTAATTTTTGGCTGTGTTGGGTCTTCGTTGCTGTGCGTGGGCTTTCTCTAGTTGCGGCAAGTGGGGGCTACTCTTCGTTGCTGTGCGCGGGCTTCTCATTGCGGTGGCTTCTCTTGTTGCGGAGCACGGGCTCTAGGTGTGCGGGCTTCAGTAGTTGTGGCACATGGGCTTAGTTGCTCCGCGGCATGTGGGATCTCCCCGGACCAGGGCTTGAACCTGTGTCCCCTGCATTGGCAGGAGGATTCTTAACAACTGCACCACCAGGGAAGTCCCAGCCACCATGTTTTTTAAACTTGAGTCAAAACACATGAGACAGCTCTGGCTCAGATGGCATTTTGAGTTTCTCTTAGATCGGGACTGGTCACTTTTCTACATCTCAGCTCCCCCTTCTGTCTGTCTCTCTGGTATCCAGCTTTAGGTAGCATTTGGGGCCTCCTGTTTAGGTTGGCCATGGCTTCCAGGGAGCAGGAATGGGCAGGGGGTGCCTGTCACGCCCTCAGTAGCCCTGTATGTCTTTGGGAATGTGCAATCTCACCGTGTCTCAGCTTCCCTCCTTTGAAAAGAGGAGATTCTTCCAGCCTGGGTTATATAGATGATCCGGCTTCCAGCTGAAAGTTGCAGCAGATGACAAAGTGCCAAGTGGTCCTCATCTTCCTGGGGCTTGTTTCTGAGCTGGGAGGCACTGGTGGTTTCATTTAGGAAAGAAACAGCCAACATCTGGTGGCAGCGGGAGCCCAGAAGCCCCGTCCTGGGAGGAGAGCTGAGCTGCCCCACAGAGAATGTCTGCTTGCTTACTTTTTCCTATTTCCTGCCTGATCAGATCAGCAGACCCACTGATAATCTAACCAGCGAGACCGCCTGAGAGAAAGGAAGTGTTCCACACTTCCCACCACCCAGACCCCATCTTCCTGGTTGTCCACACAGGTGCCTGGGGGGACTGCAGCACCCACCCTGGGGCGCAGCTGCGGGCACCTCCTCCCTGCCCCCTAGGGACTGACTTTGCAGCTGTAAAGCCAACAGCCAGGAGAATCATTTTGCCCTCGACACAGGTGGGGTCTCGCTTGGATTCATCCCAAACTCTCCTGCCCTTCTCACTATAGTCGATCCCAGGAAACCTCCTCTGATGTTCTGGAAGCCTCCCAGGAACCCCCCAGAGTCCTTTATCTCCATCTGCAGCAACACAGAGTTGTTTGTCTGGAGATGTATTGATAGTTACACCTGGGCCGAGGCCTTCCCCTGGACGAGGCCTCTTGAACACAAGCAAGAATTCCTTTTGATCTCACAATTTCTCAAGTGCAAGTATTTAGAAATGACTCTTGCCCTGAAGCAGGTGGCCAAGTGCCAGGAGGGCAGGCAAGACAGAGGAGTTGGGCGGGCTGGGGAGGGATGCAGATTCCCCCCGAGGCTGGGTGCAAAGGAGGGGACTAGTTTGCACGTTGGGGGTTGGGCGGCGAGGAGATTTACTCTTTCAAGAGTCTGGTCTTATATTTTCCTTACATCTTGTGTTGTCCATATATACAAAAGTAATGTGTGCTCACCATAAAAGATATATTTCTATTTTGTGTATTTAATATATACATAAAATATTTCAAGTGTGTTTTTATATACTGTGTTTTCCATATATATATATATATATATACACACACACACACACACAAGTAATGCATGCTCATGGTAAAAATATATTTATAGCTTGTCTTTTTGAGTATTTTTAATATATTGTGATTTTTGTACATATAAAGTAACATATGCTCACAGTAAAAATAACTTGTAAAATTGAGATATAGCTTACATATACTAAAGAGTACAGATCTTAAGGAAATAGTTCAGCATATTTTCACATTATGTATATATCTTTGTAATTACCACTCAGGTGGAGGATGCTGAGGCAAAGTGTCCTTTGGGCCCCCCCCCCCGACCCAAGATGTCACCTCTATTCCAACTTCTAACACCATAAATTAGTTTGCTTGTTTTAGAATTTCATGTAAATAGAATCATACAGGATGTCCTCTTTGCTGTCTGGCTTTTTTTTTTTTTGGCTGCACTGCGTGGCTTGCAGGGATCTTAGTTCCCCCGACCAGGGGTTGAACTGGTGCCCCCTGCAGTGGAAGCGAGAAGTCCTAATCATTGGACGGCTAGGGAATTCCCTGTCTGGCTTATTTCACTCAGCATTAGTCTGCAAGGTTCAGATAGTTCACTTTCCCATTGAATGTCTACCCCACGAATTTACTCATTGTCTTGTTGATGGAATTTGGGTAGTTTTCAAGTGTTAGACATTGCAAATAATGCTGCTGTAAACGCCTCATAGAAAGTATTTTTGCAGGCTTATGTGAAGTGTGTGGGTCAAAGGATATATAAAATCTTCAAGTTTGATAGATGAAGCCAAATTGTTCTTCCAGAAACTTTCACCAATGCCCACGCCCACCAACATTAGGTGAAAATGCTTTTATTCAACTTTAAAATAGATCCCCCCACCCCCCGTCCCCCGCAATAGCATCTCACTTTGCTTTGTGTTGCTTTAGTTATGAGCGAGAAGCTGAACACCTTCTCTTGGATTTGCTGGCCATTAATATACTTCTTTTTTGAGAATTGTCTAAATATTTTATTCAAATCCTTTCTATTACGTCATTCATCTTTTTAAAATTGTATTTGCGACCACTCTTTGTATATTGAAGAAATTAGGACCTTGTATTTGAAAAGCATGGAAAGGAAATAATTTTATACCTACAGCAAAACACAGGAGTTTCTACTGATGTTAGTTTCGAAACTCAACTGTCGAGCCACACTCTTCCTTTGCTTGTATACCTTGATCACACAGTATCAAAATGAGGAGTTTAAGTTTAATTTTGGTAAGTGCTTTAGAATAAAATAAACCCAGAACTGGGAGGCACCATCATTTCTCCATCTTATTTCCAGGGATGACTTCACCAATTTACCACAGCATGGTTTCCCTTTGAGCCTAGACTGGGTCTCAGGATCCTTCCTAACCCAAAGCTCCATGTGGCCCGTGGTGTCTTGTGTTGGCATGAGTTGAAACCTCTGTGCCTCCACGATGGAATGTCACTGACTCCTGCAAGTTACCTGAATGCAGTGATGCACAGTAGAGGTCGGGGTAGTACCGGTTTCACCAGGCTGAGGGCAGGAGTTTGGAGTTCCGGGCAGGGGATGCAGGGATTCTGCCTAGAAAGCTGTGCACGGCCATAGTAGGTTCTCACTAAAGAGCTGATGGAATGTTGGTGATGAGTTTATGTGTGCATTTTGAAGGTGAGGACGACGAGAAGGAGAGATTGGTGGCCTAGGAGGGTTCATGATAAATGTAAAGGACCCAGTTTTGGAGCAAGAGGTAGGTTGATTGTGTTTGTTGGTCCTTGTCCCTGCTTGTTGCCCCCACAGGTGTGTTTACAGAACTGAAGGGAGGGAAGCCTGGCTGACAACGGGGACACCTCCTACTTCCCTCCTCCAAAGTCTTTGCTGTCCTTGTTCTAGGCTGGGCTGGCCAGGTCTCGGGTGTCAAAGGCAGACTTTTTAAGCACCTTGTGTTTCAGGCTGAAGATCTTGGAAAAAAATGTATCCGACTGGGCATTTTGCCTGTTCCTTTTCCTGTACAGAGAAGCCTCCCCCATCTGCCTCCAGCTGGCTTTGCAATTTAAACTTGAAAATGCTGAAGCCTTTTCCCACAGCCACTTTGGGATGACTTGGTTACTTTCCACATCCTCCCAATTAGTTCACTGGCTTTGTGTATCCCTCAACATTCTTTCTCATTCCACTGCGAAAGAAAATGTATTTATGTAATTTGAGGGAAACGTTTTACCATCCAGACCATCACAGGTAGCCTGTCTGGGCTTCTTCGTGGAGCTAAGTGGGTGGCGTTAGGTACCCTGGATGCACCTCCTTACCAACCCACCCCTCTGTGCAGGTGTGTGCAGGTGTGTGTGTGTGTGTGTGTGTAAAGGCTCACACAATTCTCTGTGTATACAGTTCCTTTGTATTGTGTATATTACCAACATTGCATTGAAAAACCAAAACACCAAATGACATATTTTAAACCTACTAGGGGACAGACAGGTGGTGGGCTGGGTGCTGCGCAAACACCTGGGAATAAGGCTTGCTGCCATCAAGAAACTTTGCTCAACCCCCAGACTGGCAGTCAGTGGGCTTCATTTGGCATCCAGATGTGATGTGTGGCCCATGCTGGGTCCAAGCTGGGTCTTTTAAACATTTTTTCAATTGTACACTTAAACTGTAAATTGTTAAACATAATATTAAATTTACCTTTTAACCACTTTTAAGTGGACGATTCCATGGCATTAAGTACATTCACGTCATTGTGCAACCATCACCACCATCCATCTCTGGAATGTTTTCATCTCCCAAGCTGAAACTCTGCCCATTAAACACTAACTCCCCATCCATCTCCCCCAGCCCCTAGCACCCACCATCTACTGTCTGTCTCTGTGAATCTGACGGCTTCAGGTCCCTCACATGAATGCAATCAGAATATTTGTCCTTTTTTGACTGGCCGATTTCACTGAGCATCATGTCTGCAAGGTTCATCCACATTTTAGCAGGTGTCAGAATTTCCTTCCTTTTTATGGATGAATAATATTCCATTGTATGGGTAGACCACATTTTGTTTATCCATTCATCCTTCGATGGACACTTGCGTTGCTTCCACCCCTTGACTTTAGAGATGGTGCTGCTGTGAACGTGGGCGTACAAGCCAAAAAGTGCTGGCAGCCACCAGGAACTGGAAGAGGCAAGGGAGCATTCTCCCCCAGAACCATCAGAGGGACCCCGGTCCTGCCGACACCTGGATGTCAGACTTCTGACCTCCAGAAGTCTGGATTGTTTGAAGCCATCCAGTTTGTGGTACTTTGTTAGAGCCGCCACAGAAAACACACATAGTAGGTAGCTGGATTGTCTCTGTGGATGAAAGAGCACGTATTGGTCGGTAACTTCAAGATATAGTTGAAGATACAAAATGCAGAAATGCTGGGACTTCCCTGGTGTCCAGTGGTAAAGAGTCCACCTTACCATGCAGGGGACGCGGGTTCGATCCCTGGTCAGGCAACTAAGATCCCACATGCTGCGGGGAAACTAAGCCCGTGCGCCACAACTACAGAGCCCATGCACCCTGGAGCCTGTGGGCCACAACTAGAGAAGAGAAAAACCCACATGCCACAGCTCAAGAGAAGCCCGCTTCCACAACGAAGAGCCCGCATGCCTCAACGAAAGATCCCACGTACCCAACGCAGCCAAAAGTAAATAAAATAAATAAATAAATAAATAAATAATAAAAAAAAACGGAAATGCTTTTGGCATCACATTGGCCTTTGTGGTCAGAATAACATGACAGTGAGGCCCTGCTCAGTCTATGTAACTTGCACTCCCTAAAGTGCAAAAAGGACTTCCCTGGTGGTGCAGTGATTAAGAATCCTCCTGCCAATGCAGGGGACACGGGTTCGAGCCCTGGTCTGGGAAGATCCCACATGCCGCGGAGCAACTAAGCCGTGGGCCACAACTACTGAGCCTGTGCTCTAGAGCCCACGTGCCACAACTACTGAAGCCCGCACGCCTAGAGTCCGTGCTTTGCAACAAGAGAAGCCACCACAATAAGCTCGTGCACCGCAACAAAGAGTAGCCCCCGCTCGCCGCAACTAGAGAAAGCCCGCGTGCAGCAATGAAGACCCAGTGCAGCTGAAAAATAAAAAATAAATAAAGTGCAAAAACCACACAGAACCCCGTTTTAACAGAGGAAACTGGGCACACAGGTGTGATGATTTGCACAGGGTCTCATACATAATTAGTGGCAAAACTGGTGGAGGAGCAGAACCACAGAAAGAGTGAAAAGGTGGGTGATGACAGTTGCTTCCCATCTGGGTGAGTGGTGGTGGGAACCTGCCTTTGTGTTTTATCTTAAAAAGCAATGATTAGGTCCAAATAGCATCCCTCTGCTGTTGGCTCTTTAGAAAGGATGAACATCCTTCCCTATGCTTGCTTATTGGTCCTTTGAATTTCTTTGCAGAATTTATTTACCCATGTTTCGCATGAGAAAAGCAAACCTTTGGTGAAAATGACTTAAACGGAAAACGTTAATTTTCTAATAAAGTCTTAAGAGTAGCCGTAGCAAGAACTGAACAACCAGAGCCTTTTCTGGGAGGATCCTCCCGTAGGGAGTGTGCAGCTGCGGAGGGATGATCGTTCTGGACAGACACTGGGTCTTTCCTGTTCCCTGGGCTGGACATTTACAAATTATGTGCCGCTGCCCCTGACCTGTTTGTTTAGCAGAAGTTTCCATGTAAAACACTGGACTTCCAGAGGGGTTTTCTCTGTGGCGTGGTTTGTCCAAAAACATTGGCTCTTACATTTGTTCTCCAGAATGAGTTTCTCCCAAGGAACTGCCGGTTAAAAGAACCACTTCCCTAATTAATTCCAGATGTGGAATACGTCAACCTTAACTTTTTATTGAGAGGGTGGGAGGTATCTGTTAAGGTGTGCTCTGTTTAAAAAAAGAAAAACAATCTGCTGATGACTTGAATCTGATGATTGAAAAATGTCATTTTCCACATTGAGCCACCAGGAATCAATTCACTGGGACTGATACCCCACAACTGGAGCCCAGAGCAGCCTTGAGGAGGAGTTTCCAGGTGCTCCCTGGAGTGTCCTCGTCCACCTTCCCTGAGCTTCTCTTATGGAGGAATTGGGGCTCCAGCCAGGTTCTGATGGGAGTTGGGTTGACCTCTTCAGAGCGGGGACAACCCAAGCTGCTCCTCCTGGCTCCCTTGTGGGTCCCCGCAGCAGCATTTATCAGCTAAGAAGAGGACTGGGGCAGCTTTGTTGGAAGCGGGCTAAGCAAACTGGGTCCCCCGTGTTTCGTGGCCTGAAACACGGCCACTATGCAGTCTCCCTGCTTTTTTTTTTGTGGGGCCCCAGAACCTGTTTTTTTTTTTTCTAAAATACACGTAACATAAAGCATATCATTTAAGCTAGTGTATAAATCAGTGGCATTTAGTACATTCACAGTGTCGTGCAACCATCACCACTATTTAGTTCCAGAACATTTTCATCACCCCAAAAGGAAACCTGCATTCATGAAGCAGTCACGCCCTGTTTCTCCCTCCCCTCAACCGCTGGCAACCACTAACTGCTTTCTGTCTCCAAGGATGTGCCTATTCTGGACATTTCATATAAACGGAATCATACAATATGTGACCTTTTGTGTCTGGCTTCTTTCACTTAGCATGTTCTCAGGGTTCACCTGTGTTGTAACGTGTGTCAGTGCTTCACTCCTTTTTATGGCTGAATACTACTTCACTGTATGGATATATCACATTTCATTTTTCCATTCTTCTGTTGATGGACTTTTGAGCTTTTTCCACCTTTTGGCGACTGTCAAGAATGCTGCTATGAACATTTGTGTACAAGTTTTTGTTTGAACACTTGTTTTTAATTCTTTTGGGTATATACCTAGGAGTGGAATTGCTGGGTCCTTTGGTAATTCTATATTTAACTTCTTGAGGAACCACTAAACTGTTTTCCATAGCGGCTGCACCATTTTACATTCCCACCAGCAATATATGAGTGTTCCAACTTTTCCATATCCTCATTAACACTTATTTTCCTTTTTTGAAAAAAATTATATTCATTTTATGTGGTGAAGTGACATCTCACTGTGGTTTTAATTTGCATTTCCTTGAAGATGGTGACATTGAGTGTCTTTCCTTGTGCTCCTTGGTCATTTGCCCAGCTTCCCTTGCATTTTACCAGCACTCTGTAACAGTGGACAAGTCTGTCCAGAAGGGAGTTGAACTAGGTCAATGGCCTTCAAGCTGCTTTGTCCACATAACTCCTAAAAGAATTTGGAAAAATCATGCAACTTCGGTACCTTTTCAGGTTGATATCTATTGTTTTTCATCATGAGGTTTACAAGGTTGCAAACGATGTGATTTCCAGTGTATTGTAAACTTCGACTCAAAAATAAAATGGTTCCTCACTCTGGAGAAGCAAAATCTGACATTTTGTCCTGCTTCCAAGGTTATTGAGCAAGTTACATTCCTCTGCTAAAAACAAACCAACCGGGAATTCCCTGGTGGTGCAGTGGTTAAGAATCCCCTGCCAATGCAGGCGATGCGGGTTCGAGCCCTGGTCTGGGAAGATCCCACATGATGCGGAGCAACTAAGCCCGTGCACCACAACTACTTAGCCTCCGCTCTAGAGCCCACGAGCCACAGCTACTGACCCCGTGTGGCCACAACTACTGAAGCCCGCGTACCTCAACGAAGAGCAGCCCCTGCTCGCCACAACTAGAGAAAGCCCGTGCCCAGCAACAGAGACTCAACGCAGCCAAATAAAACAAAAAACAAAAAAACCCAAACCAACCCAGCAAACCACTTTGCACCTTGAGATAAACGTAAATCACAGTCTCTAAATGATCCAACCCTGCCTATTTCCTGTGAACTTCGACTCTATTCGATAACAACAAGAATTTTAGCCCCGACCTTTGCTCTTCCTGTCACGTGTCCTGACCTGTAGGGTTAGCATTATCGCAGGAGAAAGTGGCTGCTGACCCACCCAGGACAGATGAATGTAAATTTGGTGACCTTAGTTCTCTCATGATTTTTTTTTCCCCTTTAAATACTTGATGGCTTTTTGGATTTGGTGAGCCAGTCCTTCTAAAGTCTGCCTCTTCTGCACTCTTTGCAAGAAAACTTTCTTTTTCTAAATGCATCTGCTTCCAGTTTTCCTTGGACAATTCTTTTAAATATATCAAACGAAATGTCATTTAGGCAGCAATGTGGCCTCATGATACCAAAGACATGGGCAGATTCTTCTTCGTTCTTTTCTCCTCCACCTTTCACTTCTTCCACTGAATTTTATTTTGATAAAAACATTTTTACGTTTGAAAGTAATTCACTAACCACTCAAGCATAGGTCTCTGCAACAAAAACATGTATGTAATGTAAATTTTAAATATTTTATTTCCTGTGACTCTAAGACTCTATTAAAAAAAGTTTCTCTGGGTTGAGTGATTTATACAATTAATCAACTCCTCAAACCAACAAAAATGTATTAAAATTGTGGTATATGTTTATGATATACATATAAAAGTTAAATTTTTGTTGGACTGCATCTCTTAACGAGATAGTTGGGGCTGTATGTTTTCAAATGGTTCATGTGTCATTGGATGAATATCACTTATTATCTGAGATGTGGTTCAGCATCAATTCCAACCCCATTTTTCATTTTTATTGGTGTAGACTATGAGAAAACTTGCTCATATAAAATTTATTCATGGTAATGGGATAGTTTTGTTAGAGCTATGTCGCTCCACTTTTTGAAATTCTTTGGAGATTTAAGCTGAAAGTTTCAGTGATTTATCACCAAAAGGAAAACAAAAAATTGACCAGAGTAAATTCTCATCCGGATGGAAAAGATTCCGGGTCTTAGCGACTTGCCTTCTTGGCACTGGGGTTATGTGAGTGGCCTCGGTCTCTCCTCCTGGGAGATTCACCACCTTCAGCCTCCTTCTGCCTTGTGGGATGGAGGGGCAACCTCCGGAGGTGCGATGGGGTTAGGAGGCGGCATTCCTGCGATGGTGGTGGTTGGGTCCCCCAGGCTCAGGCCCTGGCAAGCTCTCCCTGGAAGCGCGCCCCCGGGCGGTCCGACCGGGACACCCTCGGGCTGGCCCGCTGGGCTTTGGTCGCTAGGAGACGCGGGGTCAGGGCGCTTCCGGGCGGGATGAGGAGTGGGGGGTCCGGGGCCACCGCGCTGAGCCTGGGGGTGCGCGCCCCTCGGTGCTGCCCCGTCCCTTAAATGACCTTCAAGGTCGAGCTGCAGAGAGGGCCAGGGAATCCGCTGCCCGCCGATCACAAAAGGAACGGGCGCACCAGTTTGCTGCGCGTGCGCGGGCAAGGGTTCTACCCGGCTGCGGGCTGTGCCTTCGGAGGTAGAAGTCGGCGCAGGGCCAGCGGGGGGCGCCTGTTTAGGGCTGGTATCCTCCGGCGTCCAGGTCCCGAGTAGGGGTGTGTGTGTGTGTGTGTGTGTGTGTGTGTGTGTGTGTATGTGTTGTACGTGTTTTTATGCTGTGTGTGGCTGGGTGTGGAGCGAGGTGGTGTAGAGCGTGGGGTGCATGCAGTGTGCGCAACACGTGTGGAGTGTGCGTGCATGTGGCGTGTGTTTTGTGTGTATGTGGTGTGTGTGGGGTGGGATGTGGTACGTGCCGAGTGCGGGTGAGATGAGTGCGCGGCGTGTGCGGTTCGCGTGTGAAAGTGTACAGCGTACGTATGCGGCGCGTGAGGTTCGCGTCCCGTCCTGCTTGAGTCCCCAGCTCAAGCGGGCTCAGCGGTCCTCTGCCTGCGGAGGTGAACCTCCGGCTCGGGCTGCAAGGAGTGCGGCGGGTAACCATGGCAACAGATGGCCCGTGGCGGGGGTGGGGGTGGGGGGTGGGGAGGCGTCGGATGAGGCGCCCACGTTGGAGTCTGGACGCGCTGCCCTCCTTGGTGACCCTGCTTGCCTGGGGGACCCGGCGACCTGAGTCGGGAGCTCTGCAGGCCTGGGGCGGGGGCCGAAGGATTCTTGCCGTCTCGCCTCCCAGCGACTCCGGTGCGCAAAGCGCTTGCTGCTGTGAGGTGTGAAGGCGCAGCAAGGCTTCGGCGCTTCGGTTCCAGCTCGGGGGAGATGAACCCGCGCGTTCTAAAGGTCGCCGGAACGCGTCGCAAGCAGTGGTCGGGTTTTAAGACTCGCAGGTGCTCCTGTTGAGTCCCAGGACAAATGAAAAGACTGGGAAGGGCTGAAGGGAGGCTTCTCTTCAGTGGAGAGGGGAGCAGCTCGCTGGGTTCCGGAAAGCACAGACTTCTTTGCCAGCAAGTAGAGCCTTCTCGGGAAGAGGCTGGCCAAGCCTACCAGGATTGAACTTGGATATACCTGTGCTCCCCTCCCACCTTTGTCCAGAGCAAACTGGTGGGTGACGCCACCTTCTTATCCTGTTTAACACGAGGAGGTTGGTCTAGGCCATTTTTCTTCCTCCCTCCCTCCCTCCTTCCCTTCTTTCCTTCCTTCCTTCCTTCCCTCCTTTCTCTTTCTCTCTCTCTCTCCCTCCCTCCCTTCCTTTCTTTCTTTCCTTCCTTCTCTTCCTTTCTCCCTCCCTCCCTCCCTCCGTCTTTCTTTTCTTTTCTTTCATTCATAACCTTTATCCAGTGCAAAGATTCTCACACGTGGTGCCAGGGGCAGCAGCATCAGAATCACCTGGGAACTAGTGAGAAATGTAAATCCTCAGGCCCACTTCCGGACCTACCAATTTGAGAACCACTGATCCAGGGTGGCCCTTGTGCTAAGCATGGGGCTACATGATCTCTTCCCTCATGGGATCCTAAAACAAATCTAGTGTAGAAAGTTCTAGTTTTCTCTGAACGCCCAGTATTTTGCTTGGGGCTCCATCTAAAGCCAGAGGAAACATAAATACTGCTTGACCACTTCCCCAAGGCTGGTCTGAGGAGGAGTGCAGCTATTTCAGAGGAGAAGGAGAAGCTGGAGGGACAGGAGGTTCTGAATTCCTCTCTACTTCAGAAGCTGCTTGAGAAAGGCTTCAAGGGCTGTTGAGGAGCCCAAGAGTGCTGCCTCCTGGTGACAGCATGCAGAGCTGGCTCTAAAGAATAGAGCTTCTTGACAAAGGGTGCTTTCAGTGTCCCAATCATACACCCAGCCAGGCATGAACTACCCAGTCTTTACTCAGATGTTTCATCCATTACTGCCAGCAGTGGGACTGGCCAAATTCAACAAAGGCTCTGAGCTGACAGGCAGTTGTGTGTGGATGATGTGTGAGTCCCCAGTCATCTCCATTGGCTCCAGAATGCAGTGCATGGCTTTGTTTCAGCTGGGGTTTTCTCCAGACTCTTTTAGTTGGACTGATAGTAAAATGAACTTTGTGCAGCAAACTGCAACATTAGTTTTCTGTGGTGTCCTGAACTCCTCTGATAGGTAGCCGAGAAGGGTGCAGGGCATGTTTGAAATATAGTGTATTTCTGTGGAGGGGCTGGGAGGGGGAATCTTTGGACATTGGCCATAGAGAGGCCGAGTGCTGCCCTCCAGAAGTGTCCTGGGCTGGCCACACTGTGGGGGCGGGAGGGGAGGCAGGAGGATAGTGGACAACCTCCAGCAGGTCTGCTTCCGGATAACCTCCTTTATTATTTATACATTTTGTTATGTCCACCAGTCAACATTTTTCTTTAAATCAACTCATTCTTTTTTACTTGTTACTTTTAAAAGGAAAAAATTTAAAATAACAGACTCAAATGGAAAATCAGTAGCACTCATCCAGGCTGAAGATGATCATAAAAACAAATATAATGCAAATAAAACAGCGTTGTAACATTCCACCCTTATACAGTTGCCCGCCAGAGCTCTGAGCCTGGGTCCTCTCTCTATGCTACAGAAGGAGGTGTTTTAAGATTTAGTATCACCAACCAGAAGCTTTCTGCTAGAGAAACAAGAAGGCTTGGAGATGAAAAGGGAGCCGTTGTTACTTTCTCACTACGTGATACCCTGTCTCTTCATAACTCCTAAAACATGTAGGCCTTCCGTGGGCCAGACCCTGTTCTAAGCAGCTTGTAGATATATATATTTTTAAAATAAATGTATTTATTTATTTTTGGCTGTGTTGGGTCTTCGTTGCTGTGCACGGGCTTTCTCTAGTTGCGGTGAGCGGGGGCTACTCTTTGTTTCGGTGCGCAGGCTTCTCATTGCGGTGGCTTCTCTTGTTGCGGAGCACGGACTCTAGGCACGCGGGCTTCAGTAGTTGTGGCACGTGGGCCTCAGTAGTTGTGGCTCGCGGGTTCTAGAGCGCAGGCTCAGCAGTTGAGACGCACGGGCTTTGTTGTTCCGTGGCATGTGGGATCTTCCCGGACCAGGGCTTGAACCCGTGTCCCCTGCATTGGCAGGAAGATTCTTAACCACTGCGCCACCAGGAAGCCCAGTTTGCAGATATTAACTCAGTCATCAGGCCCATCCCATGAGACAGGTACTGCTATTGGTCCTGATTTTACAGGTGAGGAAACTGAGGCCCGGATGTGAGAACTTGCCCAGGGCTGCAGAGTGTTGAGTTAGTGAGTGTTGGAATTCGGGAGCTGGTTTGAACCCGCCATGCTGCTCAGGGCAGTGCCCCCACCCCTGGTCCACCCCCAGCTGCACAGATGGGAAACGGCCCACAGCTCACTGCCCGCCTTAGCTCCTGTGTTCCCGATAAAGGAAGCTTATTCAGTAAGTCAGTCAACTGCCTGGAATTTTTTTTTGGGTGCTCTGGTGACGCCAGACATCTGTACTAGCAGGATACTTAATGTGGGACAGACCAGATTATTTTTCTCTCTTTTCTCTCTCTCTTTCTCTTTTCTGTTTGAAAGAGCCAATCAAGAGTAATTCTCAGAGTATCTGTTGGCCCGTCCCTGGAAAGTAGGGTAGGCTGACCATGATAATCGTGGGCTCTCAGTTAAAGGTTGGGTGTCTCTTGGAAACCCAGGGGTCGTGGTTGTTATGCCGGCACCTGTGAACTCTCACTGCTCCGTGGACGTGGATGTATAGGGATAACCCCCCGGTCTCCTCCAGCCTGATTTGGGCCTGTCCAGAGTCAGAAGGTGGTACGGGCAGGCAGGAGGGTCTGGGTATCCTGGTATGTCTGCAGGCAGTGGGGGCGGGGTAGTCCTTCCAGGACAACTATGGGATGCAGGGCCAGGGAGCCGCAAGGACTTTCCGGTCAGGCAGGACTCCAGCTCTAGGCTGGTGGTTAGGCAGCTATGGAGGGCAGGTTGGGATGGATGGATCGTGCAGATGGAGGTGAAGCTGAAGCTGCAGGTAGAAGCGAGAGGCCCGGGGAAGGGAGAGGGGGATTCATAGGTGAGGAACAGGCAGATCCTGACAAAGCTGTCCTTCAAACAGTGCGTCTCCCATCGGTACAGCTGGATTTATCTGTTTAGGAGCTGAATTTGGGACTTCCCTGGTGGCGCAGCGGTTAAGAATCTGCCTGCCGATGCATAGGACATGGGTTCGAAAGCTGGTCCGGGAACATCCCACGCGCCGCGGAGCAACTAAGCCCATGCACCACAACTACTGAGCCTGCGCTCTGGAGTCCGCGAGCCACAACTACTGAGCCTGCGTGCCACAACTACCGAGCCCGCACACCTACAGCCCGTGCTCCACAGCAAGAGAAGCCACCTCAATAAGAAGCCTGTGCACCGCAACAAAGAGTAGCCCCCGTTCACCACAACTAGAGAAAGCCCGCAAGCAGCAACGAAGACCTAACGCAGCCAAAAATAAATAAATAAATTTTTTAAAAAGAAAAAGAAAAAGAGCTGAATTTGACAAGTCCAGTACCTCCCACAGTAGGGATTTAATCATTCCCATGGCTACCATCTATGAAGCATCTGCCCTGGTGCTTCATCCTGGGGTAATCTCAGGGAGGCAGGCACCTCCTTATCATCCCATTCTTTTCAGATGAGGAAACTGAGGTTGGAGGAGGTAAATGACCCCCCTAAGGCCACAGCCTGTGGGTGGGGACAGACTGGAGCAGGAGTTGGTCTGACTCCAAAGTCTACGCTCTTGAAAGTAGTTGTGAACGCACAGTCCTTGAAGTGGCTCAGTACTGACAGTGTCCAAGGCACTAGGTGGTGGACAGTGTCTTCCCTGCTCCTGGCCTGGTCACCCAGGTCCCCTCTCTGGACCCAGTCAATGCTCACCCTCTCTTGAAACTTCTCCAGGGACATGTCTTATGTCTAGACTTATCCCCCCTTTCTCCCCGCCCCAGTGGCATTCTACCATTTGCAGTGTTTTCTTTTTTGCTGAACAATGTGGCATAGAGATTCTGGTTCCCTGTCAGTTCTCATCCCCCCTTTCCTTTTTTTTTTTTTTTTTTTTTTTTGCGGTACGCGGGCCTCTCACTATCGTGGTCTCTCCCGTTGCGGAGCACAGGCTCCGGATGCGCAGGCTCAGCGGCCATGGCTCACGCGCCTAGCCGCTCCGCGGCATGTGGGATCTTCCCGGACCAGGGCACGAACCCGTGTCCCCTGCATCATCGGCAGGTGGACTCTCAACCACTGCGCCACCAGGGAAGCCCCCCCCACTTTCCTTTTTAACGGGGATCCCACCCTTTACCACCTCTTGCTGGCTGTACCTCTAGGGCCCATCCCCAACAAGAATGAGTGGGTTCCCCTGTGTTTGTCAGCCTCCTAAGGAATTAGGAGTTTATTATACACTGGATCCAAGTGGGGAGGCTGTGAGAAACCAGCAGGCTTTAGAACAAAAGGTCACACCCACACTGGTCACTGCGTTTTAATAACGACCAGCCCGGTCCTTTATTCCCATCCATGCTTTCTGCCTGGCGGTACCCTCCCGGTACCCGGCCTGGGTACAGGACCTGGTCAGCCCAGATGGAGATGGCCCCAGGCTGGAGGCATGTGGACTTGGGACAGGGAACTCCAGGCAGAGCCTCTTCGCCGCCCATCGGAGGTGGAGGTGGAGGTCCGAGCATCTGAGGGTTTGGTCCTATAGCTCGACCACCATCAGGCCTGCGGCGCCTTCCCGAGCAGGCTCCCGACACCCCCCCCCCCCGTGGCCACAGATAGTGGCACCTCCACGGGACAGTTCTGCGGTGAGAGGAAGTGGGGAGGCAGAAGAGGGCGGTGAGAAGGAGAGGGAGGGGGAGGGAAGGAGTGGGGGCGTCCTGCGAGTCTGGGAGCCGTGGACCGGTGAGTGGACCTGTGCCTCCGGAGGTCTAACCTGGGCAGGTCGTAGTGCCGGCACCATCATGGCCAAGCATGGGCTGGGGCTGTCGGGACAGGGAGGCATGGCCCCAGGTCTACTGAGGAGACAGGCCCATCCGTGTCCAGTAGGCCGTCAGAGCAGGCTCAGGCCCTGTGGCCAGCTTCTGCAGGCTTCCTAGAAGAGGCGGACCTGGAAGAACAGGTGTGTGTTGGGTTGGGAAGAAGGGATGCGGCAGGGGAAAGGCGGGTCTGGTGGAGGAGATGAAGCAGACGTGCCCGGAGGGAGGGATAGAGGGAATTCGCTGGCCAGGGTGGAGCACAGAGGCACCCATGGTGGGCGGAGTCTGAGGAGGGCCCCTGTGGGAATTCCTGACCCTCAGCTGGACCTGGGAGGGCACAGGGTGGGTGAAGGTGGGGCATGCGGGTACAGAATGACTCTAGCCTGCTCACTTCTCCGTAAGTGGCTCCGTCCTTCATTGGGCAGCTCAGGCCCCGATCCTCAGACTCATCCTTCACCTCTCCATTTTCTTCACCCTCCATCTCCCACCATCTATCCGTAAACCTTGGAGGTCAGGTATACCCTTAAAGGTATCTTGAATCTGTCCGTTGTGCCCCATCTCCACCCTGCCACTGAGATGTCCTGCTTGGACCCCTGAGTGACCCCCTCACTGGCCGCACCTGCTCTTGTTTCTGTGCTCCTGCCCGGCAGTTAATGTGCCACCTGATCACTAGTGTCAGACCACGGCACGTCCCTGCGTGACCTCAGCTGGGGGCTCCCCCAGGGCCTTCCCATGGAAGCCCATCGTGTACCCATGCTTGTATACCAGCCTCTGAGCACACTGGCTTCCTTTCTTTCCCAGAAGCACAGGAGCCAGTCCCACCTCAGGGCCTCTCTCTTGCTCTGCCCTGCCTGGAATCTCGTCCCCTGGGGCTTGGTGTGGCCATTTGGTCCTCATCATTCAGGCCTCATCCCACATCCCCCCCACCCCGCAGAGGCTCTTCCAGGCGAGGCCAGGTGACCTAAACAGCAGTCCCCTCTCCCCCACCCTCTCTATGGCCTGCTCTCTGCCATTATTGGGTATGTATTTGTTCTCTTCGTATTATCTGCCCTCCCTGGCCCCTAAATTACAAACTCCAGGGTTCACTGTGTGTCCCCAGAGCCCAGGCCAGAGCCTAACACCAAGCGGGCTCCCGCTCCGTAGTTTTAGAAAGAACAAGTGACCTGCTTCTGCTTTGGCCAGGGGCTGTCACCCAGCAGCTAGCTGAGTCCTCCGAGCTTGCTTCCCGCACATTCCAGGAACACTGCCCTGCAGTTCTCCTCCCAAACCTGACCCACCGTGGCTTCCCTTGTTCCCAGGGAGAACAGAGACATTGCAGGCAGGAGGGAAGGGGCCGGGGAAGTTCTGTCTGGGCTGTCTGCTTTAGAAAGAACTGCTCCGAGTCTAGAGCAGAGAGGCTGGCAGGGGCTGCCTGGGCGCCCGAGGACTGACAGGGCGGGGGTGTCAGCTGAAGTTGCAGGGAGCATGGTTCCACCCTCCCCTCTACCTCCTGGGCCTCTGACCTTGAGCAGTGGGTATTATGCGACCTTGACCAGGAGAACTGCAGCCACCAGCAGTCCTGTCACCAAGGGGGGCCAGCTTCTTGGCAGGAGGGCAGACCCTAAGGAAAGTCGGAGGAGCCAGTGAATGAGGGAAATGGGAGCATGTCCCTCACCCCGACTGCTTAATGGCGGGCGAGATGCCACCAGGCTGCCCCCACAAGTGCCCTGGTTTCATCACCGGCCCCACCCGCCCCCCGGCCTTGTTCTCCTGCCCCAGCTGCACTGGCTTCCTGGCTCATTTCAATGTGACCCCTCACAGCCCCTGCTCGGCGGGGCCTGCCCACCTCCAGCCAGGCACCTACGGGGGCTGCCACCTTGCCAGCTCCCAGGTGACCTTTGCCCCTGAGATGGGTCAGGGTTGCGGTGAGGGTATGTGTGTGGGAGGCTGGCAGAGGAAGACTTTAGGAAGAAAGGAGCCCTCATGTGGCCATGGAACCTGGAGGTGGACTTCACCTGGAAGGCCTGTCTTGTGGGCAAACTGCCGGCTCCTCTGGCCCTCAGCCTCCCCGCCTTAAACAAGGCTGCTTACATCCACCTGCTCTCCTGTCTGCGCGGCCAAGATGCACAAAGTGCACTGTAGTATGTCAGGGCCCGTGGGAATGTCAGGGACTCGAGATGTTCCCAGGAGCCAGGGACAGGGAAAGAGAAGATGACACCTAGTGGCAGGCTGGGCACCCTGGTCAGAGCTGTGCACGCACACATCACCTGCAACTGCCTGGAGGTGCAATGGGTGCAGGTGGAGGGCAGGGGTGCACCTGAGGGGGTCGTGGGCAGCTGGGTGCTGAGGGCCCCGTCGCCGGCCTCGGCGCTGAGTGTGGGCAGCAGGGTGCTGAGGGCCCCGTCATTGGCCTCGGGCACGATGCCCAGCAGTTTGCACATGAGCTCGTACACGTGGATGCTCTCAAAGGGCTCCACCTCCAGGCCCCTCTTGAAGCTGGGGCCCACGGCCCGGAAGATGGCCTTCATGTCCATGACGCTGTTGTCGAAGCCGTGCTCCCCTTTGTTGAACTGCACGTTCACTCTCTGCGGGAAGGGAGGACCCCGAGTGAGTTCTTGCTGGCCCTCCCAGCCCACCCCACCCTCTCCACCAGCACCCTCTGCATGGCCCTGCATTGGCAGAGGACCCCTGGAAGGAGTTCAAAGTGGGGGTGTGGGTGGGAAGGATTCTGAGCCTCAGTCTCTCTGAATTCTCAGCCCCCAAAGATCAGTGGCCTAAAGAGGGAGGCTTAGCGAAGACCCGGTGACATGAATGGAGACCGCCAAGTAAGTGGGGTGGAGCTTCAGCCCAAGGATGCTTGCTGGGCTCCTTTCCATTACTGGGCGCCTCAAACCTCAGTACTTCCTCTCCCAGATTTCCTGCCCTGCTCTGCGTCTTGCTTCCCACTCAGCCTCCCTGGGCTCTTATGCTCTCACCTCTTCCGTGTCACTTTTACAGCTAATCTTCCTGCACTTTACCCTATACACATGTGCACACACAAACACATATATGCGTGCACACGTATGCACACATGTACACACAGGTATGCAATGCACGTACACCACCCCCCGACTCCTGTTACACAGTGCAGGTGTGTCCCTTTGGTGGCTGACACTCCTCAAATTAGGGTCTGGCTAGAAACAGAGGGTGCTTTTTACAGAACTGGAAAGAGACCCAGCAGCCCAGGGAAGCACCTGCACCCCCAGGAACTCACCCCATGGATGACATAGCCAGGGTCACTGTACATAAGCAGGGGGGTGACCCTGGGGTGGCTGGCGTAGTGGAAGGACTTGGGGAAGAGCTCCTTCTTGTAGACGTGGAGTCTGGGGTGGGCGTCCTTGAGGACCTGGTATACCTTCTCCAGCTTTCCTTCCTTGGGGAGCAGCATCCCGTTTGGTCCGTAGTCTAGGAGCTCGAACTCAATGTCCTTGAAGGTGAAGTTGGCGATCTTGTGGAACTCCACCAGGTCGCTGGCCTTCTTGTTGACGGTGCTCATGCCATGGTCGGACACGATGATCAGGTTGAGGCTGCCCTCCAGGCTGCTGTTCCTGATGCTGTCCCGGAGGTAGCCCACGGTCCTGTCCACCTGCCTTACCATATCCTTCCTCTGCTGGGACTCGGGGCCATACTTGTGGCCCGTGGAGTCTGGCTCCCCAAAGTAGAGGGTGACCAGGTCCAGGCCCTCGTCTGTGAACCACTTCATCACAGTGTCGATGTTGGCTCTCCATTCCTTCTCGTCCTTGTAGTTGTGCAGGATGCCTTCCTTCCGGCTCAGCGTCACGGCCTCGCCTTGATAGGTGACATTCCCGCCCGGGTAGAAGAAGGAGCCGGTCTTTAGGCCCTGCCGGGGAAGGCGGTGTCAGTGCCACGGCCTCCTGCCACTTGTCCCCTGCCTGTCATGAGCTGTTGACGCTTCTGCCCTCACCACCTGCCCTTGCTCTGCCCACTCACCCATCCCTGCTCCTAACTGCAGGCACGGGACTTTGTATTTTCTGAAAGGCCTTTCATAGCTCTTATGTTATCAAGGCTGATACTGATTTTATAGAGGAGAGAGCAGGTGCCTAGTGGACTCAGCACTAATGAGATAGTAGGTATAAAAGTATCCCAGATATGCTGCATCCTCATCGACACTGTAGCCCTAGGTCACAGTGCTGCCCCAAGAGCCCTCCCCTTCCGGCCTGCAACCCGGCTTCTGCTTGCTGTACTCTTGTCCAGCCGTGTGTCCATCGGCCCCTCCACACACCGCCCATGACCTGCCCTTCTAGTCTTCAACCTGGCCATCCGTCTGTCTTTCCATAAACCGATTGCTGTTTTATTTACAGATCCATCTGTCCTCACAACCATCTGTCCATGCATGCCCCGTCTGCCTGGCCACTCCCTCTGGCCATTCTTCCTCGAGATGCCAAGTTCTTGGCTACACTTTCTGCAAGTCAGCCTGGTGTCTGGTAGCTCCTTCCAGAGCGAGGGGACTCAGATATGAGTGGATGCCTTGCCTATGGGTGGGGGTAACCTCTGAAGTTTATTCTGGGCTCACCTTGAAAAATTTGAGTTTGTTGCCAGGAAGCCCAGAACATTGCAAGATGCTGGGGTCCTGGGCTTTTCACTAGGATGACCCACCTCTTTAGAATTAGCTGCCCGGCCCTGAGAGGCGTGCGACAGGGGAAGAGCACAAAGCCGTTTCATTGTTACCTGCCTTTTTGTGGAGTCACATTATTTTCCCCGCGGCCCCCTTCCCACCAGTACCGAAGTCCAGGTTTCACTCCGGTTGGGAGGGTGGAACAACCCCTCTGGGTCCCAGGGCTCCAGGGAGGACTGGGCAGGCTGTGTAGCTGCTGGTGGGTCCTCATGGGCATCAGGCTCCCACCTCCCGTGGGACCCCACTCAACACCCCTCTGTGCCGGGATTGTCGGACTCCCAGGGCGGGGACTGGGCCTGCCATGGATGTCACGTGGTCATGGCCTTGTTGGCTGGGTCCCCCTCCCACCTCCCCCGTCTGTCCGAGTGGGTGTGGGTGCGGCATACCTGCCTTTGGGCTGTGATCCAGATGGGCAGGCTGCCGTTGTCCCACCACGTCTGGATGCCCAGTGTGGCGTGGTAGGGCAGCTTCACCTTGCTGGTCGTGTTGTAGAACATGTTGTGAACCACCCCGTGGTTCTCGATGTATTTGCCTGTGGGGTGGGTGGGCGCGTAGAGGAAGTGGTGGGAGGGCAGGAAACAGCCAGGGCAGCGGGGAAGCACACGCCACCAAGGGAGCCGGGCTGGGCCGTCACAGCCACATGCTCTGACTCAGAGATTCTGCTTCCACTTTGAGCAGCTTACCCTGCAGCTAAACGCGCACGAAGGCGCAAATACACACGTGCCGGGATGTTGTTTGCAGCCTCGTTGGTTTTAGCAAAAGGTTGGGAGCAACCTGGCTGGCTATCCGGAGGGAGCTAATTAAATAAATTATGGCCCAGCCGTGAAATAGAATCCCAGGCAGGCAGATAAATGAACCAAGAGGAGGCAGGTTTTACAATTTATTGTTTTCATGGGCAAAATGCCTGTGTGTGAGTTCAGAAGGTGGAAAAAGCGGGGTGATGAAGAGCTCGCCTCCTTTCTCCACATCCCCATTGTGACATGTTAAGTAAGGAGGTGACATGCAAAAGGGAGCACCAGGTGCCTCCGTTTGTGTGTGGAAGGGTCTGTGGTCATGGGAATGCTGGTGTGAGAATAAGCTGTCTGTACCGGATGATGTGCCCCAAAGTTGTGTCCACCCGGAGCCTACAATTGTGACCTTGTTTGGAAATAAGGTCTTTGCAGATGTAACTGGTTTTGTTAAGATGAGGGCATTCTGCATCAGGGTGGGTCCTAAATCCAATGACAGGTGTCCTTATAAGAAGAGGAGAGATACACAGAGGGGAGATGGCCATGTGACAAGGGGGCAGGGGTTGGAGAGCTGTGGCCACAAGTTGAGGAACGCCTGGGCCACCAGAAGCTGGGAGAGGCAGGAAGGATCCTTCCTTACAGCCTCCGGAGGGAGTGTGCCTCTGTGACACCTGGATTTTAGGCTTTTAGCCTAAACAGAGCAATAGTGGGTTCGAGGGTGGCTGAGAGGGGTGAGCGGTGGAAAAAGCAGGAGCCTCAGGCTCATTTCTCCTGCCTTTCTGAGTCCTGGCCACCCTCACCTCTACCAGAAGCCCTCCCAGGTTGCCACCCTGGCTGTGATCACCGTTTAAACTGAGACACCCAGGTGTTTTTATCTGCCTTCTATCCGTTGCCACCAACGGTAAGGGTTGCTGACCACCCCGTTGGCCGTGTCATGTCTGCCCAGTGACAGTGTTCCCTCCTTGGTCTTTCCTTGGTCTCTGGCACCACGAGCCCCATGGGTCAGGGCTCCATGCATGTGCTCAGTTCCCTTTGTTGGTTCCCTGGTTTCTCAGCTCTCCCTCCACCCCCAAGCCCCACCTGAGGCCAACACTCACCGGTGACCAAAGTGAAGTGGCAGGGGCTGGTCATGGTGACAAAGGCCGGAGTCATGTAGCGAGCCTTCACCCCATCGAGAGCCATGGCGTCCAGGTTGGGGGTGTGCACGTCCTGGTCATAGTTCCAGCGGAAACCATCGAAGCTCACCAGGAGTAGCTTGTTCCGGGACCCCTGCCGCTGGATGGGCGCCCCTGATGCTGGAACCAGGAGGGTGGCCAGAGCCACGGCGAGGAGGACAGCCGGGCTTCGCATGATGCGTTCTCCAGACATGCAAGAACGCAGGCAGGTGCCTTCTGAGGAGCAGAGCAAAGTCCCAGGGTCACTGGGCAAGTCTTATCCTGTGCAACTGAAATGAGACTGTGCACGTACCTGTGCCTTAGAGAGTGGCCCCTGACCGCGTGTCCTTGCCTGGCCCTCTTGCGCATCTGCCTTTATTGCCAGCGGATCTCTCTGGGCTCCATGCCCTGCCCACTTCGTGAATAAGTGTCTTTACAGGAAGCATGGGGACCATTCCTGAAGGCTTGGAGAGCAGAACGGGCCTACTCCATTGGGAAAGCCTGTATCCCCGCCCCAGCTCTCATAGTAACTCTCTGTCCCTGTGCCCTGCTTACTGTGCTCCCAG
Organism: Grampus griseus; assembly: GCF_964374135.1. Taxonomy (NCBI): domain Eukaryota; kingdom Metazoa; phylum Chordata; class Mammalia; order Artiodactyla; family Delphinidae; genus Grampus; species Grampus griseus. The sequence goes on along the minus strand of NC_139014.1, from coordinate 10,306,399 downwards.
AGCACCTGGATGGGAGCCCCTCCTCCAGACCATACTTTGGGGAGGCCTTTGGGGTACGTGGGTCTCAGGCCTGCCTGGGCCAGGGCTGTGGGGTGGGCTGGCCGGGGTCCAGGGTCCAGGAGGATGACCTTGTCCACAGGGAGCCCCAGCTTGGGAGAGTGCCTCTTCCCCTCCCTGCCTGTGTTAAGGGGGCTCCTGGGATGCGGCGGGCAGAGATCCAACCTGATGGCCCAGATTAGCACCTGCTGTGCCCTCCTTCTCGGGCCCCAGGGAGCCTCAGAGGGGTGCACAGGCGTGGGCAGTCTCATCGTTGGAGTGCATCAACAAGGTGGTCAGAAGGGGGGCCTCCCTTTTTACCTTGTGCTCATGGGGAGGGTGGTGCGGGAGAGGGAACCCTGAGTTCATTGTGCAGTTTTCTCTCTGTCTCTGTCTCTGTCTCTCTCACTACCTATGAAGCAGATTCTGTGAGCCAGGCCCCGTTCTAAGTCCTGGGGACACAGCAGTGAACGAGATAAACGGTGTTCTTGGCTTCTTTCATCACGGTTGGGGACACACAAAGTGAATAAACAAGTAAAACAGTGAAATAGAGTCAACAGAAAGAAGTAAAGCTGGAGATGAGGTGGAACATCTGTCTGGGGGGTGTGGGAGGGAGCAGCACCAGATTGGTGGTCGGCCAGGGCCCGGTGGCTGGGAGATGAGATGCAGCATCTGTCTGCGGTGTGTGGGACGGGGCAGCACCAGATTGGTGGTCGGCCAGGGCCTGGTGGCTGGGAAATGAGATGGAGCATCTGTCTGGGGGGTGTGGGAGGGGGCAGCACCAGATCGGTGGTCGGCCAGGGCCTGGTGAGAGGATGATTGTGAGGGAGTGATTCCAGGGATCGCCAGCCAGGGGAGTGGGTTGGGGCAGGTGGGAGAGCGGCGGGGCAGGTGGGAGAGCGGCAGGGCAGGTCCTGGGGCGTGTGGCTGTTGTACGGAGCCTGGCATTCTTGTGCAGTGCAGGGAGGATGCCATGGGATTTTTTTTTTAAAATAAATAAATTTATTTATTTATTATTTTTGGCTGCATTGGGTCTTTGTTGCTGCCCACGGGCTTTCTCTAGTTGTGGCAAGCAGCGGCTACTCTTGGTTGCGGTACGCGGGCTTCTCATTGCGGTGGCTTCTCTTGTTGTAGAGCACGGGCTCTAGGTGCGCAGGCTTCAGTAGTTGTGGCACACGGCCTCAGTAGTTGTGGCGCAGGGCTTAGTTGCTCTGTGGCATGTGGAATCTTCCCAGATCAGGGCTTGAAACTGTGTCCGCTGCATTGGCAGGCGGATTCTTAAGCACTGCGCCACGAGGGAAGCCCCCATGGGATGGTGTTTTAAACACGGGAGTGACATAAACTGATTTAACATTAAAAAAAGAAAGAACACACAGGCTGCTCCATTTGCAGGACGGTCAGCATGACAATGGAAGGGAGGTTGGGTGCTCCACAGGGAGGGGACTGCTGGTGTCTAAACCAGGGTGGTGGCAGTGTGAGTGACAGATGCAGAGGGAGTTTGGAGGTTTTCCTGGAGGGATTTGCTTCTAGATTTCATGTTGGGCGGGACAGAAAGGGAGTAATCAAGGGAGACGTTCGGGTTTCCCGCCTGGGCAGCCAGGGTGATCGTGTCTTGCGTGTATCCCATTGGGCGATCAGAGGTCAGAGGGCAGGTCGAGGGCAGAACATTCTATTTTGGCCACATCCAGTTGGAGGTGCCCATGAGAAATTTGACGGGAGGTGTCGAGTCCTTGGTATGTCCTGGTTTAAATTGTCTTCCGCTGCTGACCTGCTGAGGGCGGTCCTACCTAGGACTCTGCTTGGCTGGCCAGAGGGATTCTCATCAGGCGATCCCCAGCGTCACAGAGCCGTCAGCAGCCTCCTCTGGGGTGAGGCGGTGGGGACCCCGGGGTGCAGATTCTTGGGCCCTTCCCCCCATCTGCAGAGCCATACCCTGGGGGGAATCCACGCACGGTGCCACCCCTCATGATTCTCTCGGATGCTGGAGTCTGAGAGCTGGAGATGGTCCCCTGCATGGACTCCTACAACCAGGGCATGTGGGGGCTGCTGTGGGCCGGTGTCACGCAGAGCTGGGGTGCAGGAGGACCAGAGGGCAGGCCTTCCCTCACTGAGATCATGGCCCGGAGCTCCGGCCGGTGGACCAGGTACCTGTGTGAGTAGCCACCGAATGTGGGGCAACACGGTGGAAGTGTGGGTGCCTTAGGAGAGAGCAGCGGGGACCACATTCACACTAGTGCTGGGAGTGGGGACCTGAAGCCTACTCTGAGGATCCAGACCTACAGGATGGATTTAGCAGGGAGAAGAGTGGGCAGGAAAGCCTTCCAGGTAAGGACAGACAATGAGGGTGATGAGGTGGAGGAAGGGAGTGATCAGGCTTGAGGCTGGGAGGCAGGTCTGGGGGAATCTGGATTTTATGTTAGTTGTCTTCTAATATCAGTTCTTATATCTTCTAATATCTATTCTCCCTTTCTTCCATAATAAAATGTCTGCCAAGAAAAAAAGACTACATTTCCCAACATGCACTGCAGTGTGGTTTGGCCATGTGAGCATGTCCTGGCCAATGGGTCAAAAGAAAAATGTCATGTGACAGCCTCCAGTCTCCTCCCAGCGCCAGCTTTGCCCTTCTTTTTTGATTCTTTCTCCCTCTGGTGCTTTAAGCTCAGAGGCTGTCCCGAGGACTGACGATGATGAGGGGCTCCCCGGGGGAGGGTACACAGAAGGAGCCTGGTCCCCCAAGGCGTCCTGGGCAGTGTGGCCGAGCCAGCCTCGAATGGCTCAGCCCCTGGGGCACCCTCGAAGGGAGAGTTACACAAGCTCTGTCTTTGCTTCTGTTGCCGTTATTTGGGTTTTCTGTCACTCTCAGCAGGACCTATCTTAACCTAATCCAATAGGATAATGGCTCTGGGAGGCCCTGCTGGGTTTAAGCAGGGTGTGTGTGTCATAATATGCTGGCTGCTGTGTGGGGGGTCGGGAGCATGCTGTGTGTGAGTGAGGGGCTGATGCAGTGGTCCAGGGGCAAAGCTGGGGCTAGGGGCAGAGGGGCACAGACCTGGGGTATGTTGGTGGCGGGTGGTTGTGGGGTGTGGTGAGGGAGGAGTCGCTGTTCTGCTCTCACTCTGCACATCCTTCTGCTGGTCCTCATCGGGGATACGGGAGTTCCCTGGCCCCCTCACCCTGTCCTGCTGGCCTGGCTCTGCCCTGCAGGTGGCATGAAAGGTCTGCTTCCGGCTCTCAGCCAGACTTGGGGGAGCTCCCCTCCTTTTTTTGGCTCTGTTCCTCACTCACCTTTTGTCACAGGGAGCTGCTTGGCTCACCCCCCATCAGATTCCTTTTTATTCCCTGGTCTCCTAGAGCATGTCAGCAGAAAGATTGTGCAGTTGACTGTAGCTAACAGTGACAGGGCATCTCTGCAGATCAAGCCCAGGGCTTTATCCACGATCTGATTCAAGCTTTGCAGCAGCTCTTGGAGGCAGGAGTTAGTAATACCCTCACTTTACGGGTGAGGAAACTGAAGCATCGGGAGGTTTAAGGTCACTGAGCTAGTGGAGAAACTGAGACTTGCGCCCAGGTGTTCTGGCCACAGAACCCCCCTTGGAACCACTTCTAGATCCCATTGACTTACCAGCCACTTGGGATCTTCTTGTCCAGCTTTGGGGGCTGTTGATTTTTTTCTTTAAAGAATAGTGCAGCTGTGAATATCTTGGTATCACTGACTTTTTTCTTTTCTTTCCCAGTCACATTATTTCCTTGGGGTACAGTCCCTAGTGAGGGGTTATTGGACAAAGGATGTAAAGGCTACTTGGTTCTTACAATCAGATTGCCATCAGGAACGGGTGAAGTGGATAGTTGCTGATACCTCCTCTGCCCCACTATTTTCATTGGGTTTTATTTTTTATTCCTTTTGGGTAGCTTGGTAGGTGTGTAATGACGTCTTAACGTATTAAGCCAGAGAGGCCAGGAGAGTTTCATGTCACGATTTCTTATCTCTAGCTACCTGCATGCAGATGCTTCATCATCTTTGACCGTTGATTGAGTGGTCAAAGCGGTCATCGAATCTTAGGGCTTTATTAGTTCTTTGTGTAATTTGCGGCATATATTTTTGGGAAGATATACTTCTGAAATCTATTTTCCTGTCATTTAAGTTTGTCACCTGTAACTTTCCCCACCCTCTTGCATGGTGGTCATTCTTCAGGTAGACTCAAAGCTCCCTGCAGGCAGGGCCTGCTGTATTGTTGTTTGTTATGTCCCCAGAGCCTGGCATGATGCCAGCCCAGAGTAGGTGCTCAACGCATATTTATTGAATATGAATAAACGCATTTAGAGGGAAAATGTATGCAAGTATCTACCATACTTTCTGGTTAGGCAAAACATTTAAAAAAATAAACTTATTTTGCAATAATTTTAGGTTTATGGAAGAATTGCAGAGATAGTAGAGAGTTCCCATACACCCCATGCCCAGTTTCCCCTATTATTAACATCTTACATTATGTGGTATTTTTGCACAGTTTATTAACCAGTATTGATAAGTCTTTTTTTTTTTTTTTTTTTTTTTTGCGGCATGCAGACCTCTCACCATTGTGGCCTCTCCTGTTGTGGAGCACAGGCTCCAGATGCGCAGGCTCAGCGGCCGTGGCTCACGGGCCCAGCCGCTCTGCGGCATGTGGGATCTTCCCGGACTGGGGCACGAACCCATGTCCCCTGCATCGGCAGGTGGATTCTCAACCACTGCGCCACCAGGGAAGCCCGATAAGTCGTTTTAAACTCGAGTTCCTATTCTGTTCAGATTTCCTCAGTGCCTGCCCCAGTGTCCTTTCTCTGTCCCAGGATCCCCCATTACACTGAGCTGTCACATCTCCTTACGGTCCTCTTGGATGTCTCAGTTTCTCATACTTTCCTTGTTTTTCATGACATTGACAGATTTTAAGGCGTGCTGGTCAGGGCTTTTGTAGAAAGTCACTCAGCTGGGGTGATATGATGTTCTCCTCTTGATTAGACTGGGGTTATGGCTTCTTGGGAGGAAGAGCACAGAGATAAAGCATCTTCTCATTATGTCCTGTCAAGGGTACATACTGTCCACGTGACTCATCACTGTGGATGTTGACCTTGACCATCTGGCCAGCAGAGCGTCTGCCAGTCATCTCCACCATGAAGTTACTCTCCCCGCCCTCCTTTCTCATGCTCCGCTCTCTGGAAGGAAGTGCCGCCCACACTTAAGGAGGGAGGGGTCATGCTCCACCTCCTTGGGAGCATTTACATCCATTTGTCTATTCTCCTGCTTTATTAATTTATTCAATCATTTATATCAGTATGAACGCATGGATATTTATTTTATACTTTGAATTACAATTCAATACTACTTACTTATTGTGTTGCTTAAATCACTCCAGCCTTGGCCGCTGGGAACTCTTTCAGTTGGCTCCTGCATCACTCTGACACACCCCATTGTTTGTCTCCTGGAGCACTCCCTTGCTTTTTGGAGCATAGGATGCTCCAGGTTCATCTTGTACATGTTCTACCTCAGTCCTGGAATCAGGTGTTTCTCAAGGAGCCCTGGTTCCTGTTATTGGAGGATGATATTAGATCTGGGTGGTGGGTGTGCGCCTTGCTACTGGGGTGTTGATAAAACATTTAAAAAGTCACCGTCTTAGCTGTTCTTGAAGCCAAGGACTCCCTAGCTGAGTCAGGTGCATGTGCAGCTTTGAGAGACAGGGCTGATGTGCTCCTCTGGGTGCAACGTTTATGGGCAAACCAGGATCCATGATGGAGAGAGGTCCTGAAGGACCCCTCCTTGAGGACACAGAGGGATGCATGAAGTGGTTTATTTGCTGCTTTTCTTGTTTAGGGGGCCCTGACCCAGAGGCCTGGGGACCGGGTGGATTTGACACATGTACAGGTGGTGGTGTGCAGCACACATGTAACCCTGGGCAGCTGAGCAGTGCATGGGGCTCAGGGTGGGGAGAACAGGCCTGCCCAGCCCTGTGCTCGGTTTCTGCTGGGGAGAGGGACATACCAGGCATTGTCCCCATAAGGTCAGCTTCCCGGGTCAGTGCCACCCTGTTCTCATTCACAACCTGGTATGAGTGAACTACATTGCAATTGTTTCTGTGTCTCCCCTGCTAGGCTGTGAGCGACTCTTTATCCCCGCCTCCTGACACACAGTAGGCATTGCACGATCTTGATGCATGAATGAGAGAGTAGGTGGATGAAATTAGCAGGTCGGGACCACTGCTGTGGCCATCTGCTCCTGACCGATCTCCTTGCTTCTCCTTTGTCTCCTTCTAAAAATGGGAATCTCTCTCTCCTTCTCTGGTCACCGTGCCCCCTGGGCTGTGCTGCCTGCCAAGGAGCCCTGGATGTCCTGGTGGGGAGTGGGTGTGGAATCAGGGGTCCTCCAGCCATGGGCTGTCCCCTCTGTTGGATGAGCCCTGGAGGTCAAGGGCCCACCTCCCGAATTTCCACAGTGATGAGTGCAAAGTTGGGTCTGGGTGGGTCTCTCCCAGCTGCCAGTTCATGCTCTTTCGGGGAGATTGTGGTGTTGCCGGCACACTGTTTGCTTCTGGGGAAGCAAACAGTTATACAATTTAGCTGGAGTGGAAGGTCACCATCAGGCGGGACCTGGACAAAGAAGAATTTGACTTGGGGACACGGTGATGACCGTTCCTAAACAGGGACCAGGATGCAGGTTGTTGCTGCGTTCGTCATCTTGGGAGGTGGTCCATGTGAACTCCTGGCTTGGGGGCTGGACTGGGTGCTTCATCCTCATGTCCCTGGAGAGGGGTGTGTGGGATGAGCCATTGAGCCTGGAACAAGTGCCTGGGGGGCAGTGGGAAGCCACCAGGAGCCACACACAGACAGGCCTGGGCTTCTCAGGTGTGCCGCCCGGAGTGGCCACAATCTTTACAGACAGTGGTTTACGTGGGAGGGAGACCGTGGTCCAAGTATGGTGATTCCTTCTCAAAGGGCTGCTTCGGCCCAGTGGTGCTGTGGAGAGAAGGAGCAGAGAGAACTGGCTTCCTGCCCTCTCTCTCCTGGAGACCTCCCACCATGGGCACCCTCCAGTGTCATGGGAGGCGGTCACCCCTTCCTGCTGAGGCCGGGACCTGCCTGCTGATGGTTGTCCTGATTAATGACTTGACCTTCCCGACTGAGATTTTATTAGTGCAACAATGATCCACTTTATCAATTGCTATTGCCTTTTATTACTTCTCAGGGCCTTTATCTCAGCGGCCACCTAGCCTCCTGGCTAAATGAGGATTAATATTTTAACAGGATTATGTGCTGTGGTTAGCAGGACTCTGGGCACTCCCCTCGCTCAGAGCTTCTCCCCTCCCCGCAGGCTTCCCTCCTGGTGTGCAGGGAGGTCCCCCCGGAGATGGGGCCGCTTGTTCCAGAGCCTGGGATGGGATGGGACGGGGGAGGTGGGTCGGAAGGCTGGGTGGGGGACGGTTTGTCTTGAAGAGCAGGTAGTCCTGGGGTGGGGACAACCCTGCAGGGTGAGGTCCCTGTAGAGACTGCAGACTGTTTCCTGGGATCAGTGGGCTTGACCACCATCGGGGAGAAAGGAGGAAGATGGAGCCAGAGCTGTGGAGGGAGTAGACAGAGACAGAGATGGGGAGAGAGAGAGAGAGAAGGAGAGGGGGAGAGGAAGGGAGGGAGGGAGGGAGAGGATAGGAGGAGGGCTGCTTTGCTGACGCCCACTTGCCCACGGATCTCAGCCCGCAGGGTTGGAGTGGATCACAGCCTCTAATTTGCCAGCATCAGACCTTGATCTTTCTCCTGAAACAAGATTTCACTTTCCACCCAAGTTTTATAAAAGTAAGTCTGCCCCCTCTCCTGTTTCTGTCACTTAGAGGACAAAGCCCAGGTTCCCAGGCAGGGCTTTCAGGACCGGTGCTCAGACCCCGAGGGGTCCCCCAGTGTCATGTCGGCATCACTGTCCTTCCCCAGAGCCACCATCTCCTTCATAAACCGAGGAAGGGCCTCTTCTCTGCTCAGGGCCAGCCCTGGTCCCCCCACCCACATCCCCACTTGGGGAGCTTCTCCCCGTTGCCCCAGGCAGAGTCGGGAACCTTTGGGGCTGTCCTTTGTGGTTCTTCTGTTGAACCACTTGTCACCTTTTCTGAAATTATGAGTTTGTGGGTCTGATTTCCCCACCACTGGGCAGTGGGTCCCTGAAAGGACATGTCTGTACTGTGTTCATATGTAAACACGTGGAGATATCAGAGTGTTCATGGAGAGAGGGATGGGTGGGTGGATGAATGGTTGAGGAAAGGAGCGGGGAGGTGTGCCGGCTTCCCTTGGGCTGGCCTTCTCCCATTGGACTGGAGAGCCTGACAGACCCAGCGGGAGACCCCAGACTCAGCTCCCACGGGGCCCTACTTGAGGAGAGAGGGGCCCATCACCCTTCCTACCTGGAGGCCCAGCACTGGAGGTGTGAGGGACATGGAGTGGATGGGGGACTCAGGAGGGCTCAGGGCCTGGGGCACCTCCAGGATTTGACTAAATGGCCCCAGACATTAGGTACTTGCCTAAGACTGTAGGTCAGTCTAGAACTGGGCCCTTACATCGTTGAATTGAGGGACAACACCTTCTCTACCCCTTTCTTACTTTCCTCTCCTCCCCAGTCTCCTACATGTATGGAGGGTATATTTTAAAAAATAAATAAATAAAGATTGTTTTAGGTTTAGTCATTTTAGACTCACAGCAAAATTGAATGGAAGGTACAGAGATTTCCCGTATACCTTCTGCTCCCACTCATGCATGGCCTACCCATTATCAACATCCCCACCCACCCCCCGCCCCACCCAGCTGAATCTGCATGGACACCTCATCCTCACCCGAAGTCCATAGTTTCCATTATGGTTCACTCTTGGTGTTGTATCAATACATTCTATGGGTTTGGACAAATTTATGACATGTATCCACCATTATAGTATCGTACAGGGTGGTGTCACTGCCCTCAGAATCCTCTGGAAGGCAGTTTTCATTCCAGTTTCTCTATGCTGACTCCTGCAAAGAGAGTTTAGGCACCTTGTACCCATTAGGCTGGCTGCATCGAAACCAAGCCAGACAACACCAGGAAACAAGTGTGCACCGCTGCTGGGAACGTGGAATGATTTGGCTGCTGTGGAAAACAGTATGCTGGTTCCTCAAAAAATTAAAGTGGAGTTCGCATGTGATCCAGAAATCCTTCCCCAAAGAATTGAAAGTAGGATCTCAAATGGATACTTGCACACCCATATTCATAGCAGCACAATTCACAATAGTCAAAAGGTGGAAACAACCCAAGTGACCATCAATGGATGAATGGATAAACAAAACGGGTCCAATATTCAGAAATAAACTTAAAATGGATTAAAGACCTAAATATAAGACCGGATACTCTAAAACTCCTAGAGGAAAACATAGGCATATCACTCTTTGACATAAATTGCAGCAATAGTTTTTTGGATCCGTTTCCTAAAGTAAAGGAAATAAAAGCAAAAATAAACAAATGGGACCTAATTAAACTTAAAAGCTTTTGCACAGCAAAGGAAACCATCGACAAAACAAAAATACAACCTGCTGAATGGGAGAAAATATTTGCAAATGGTATGACCGATAAGAGATGAATATCCAACATATATAAACAGCTCATGTAACTCAACATCAAAAAAACACACAACCCAATTAAAAAATACGCAGAAGAACTGAATAGACTTTTTTACAAAGAGGAAATGCAGATGGCCAACATGCACATGCAAAGATGCTCAACATCGCTAATCATCAGGGAAATGCAAATCAAAACCACAATGAGATCTCACCTCACAACAGTAAGAAAGGCTATCATCAAAAAGAACACAAATAACAAATTCTGACAAAGATGTGAAGGAAAGGGAACCCTCATACACTGTTAGTGGGAATGTGAGTTGGTGCAGCCACTGTGGAAAACAGTATGGAGATTTCTCAAAAAACTAAAAATAGAACTACCATATGACCCAGCAATTCTACTCCTCGGTATATATTTGAAAAAACCAAAAACGCTAACTCGAAAAGATACATGCACACCAATGTTCATAGCAGCACTATTTACAATTGCCAAGATATGGAAGCAATCTGAGTGTCCATCGACAGATGAATGGATAAAGAAGATGTGGTAAATATATATACACATACACACAATGGAATACTACTCAGCCATAAAAAATGAAATTTTGCCATTTGCAACAACATGGGTGCACTTGGGGGGCATTATGCCAAGTGAAATAAGTCAGACAGAGAAAGACAAATATTGTATGATATCAATCATATGTGGAACCTAAGAAGAACAACAAACTAGTGAACATAACAAAAAAAGAAGCCAACTCACAGATAAAGAGAACAAACTAATGGTTACAAGTAAGGGGGGGTACATACGAGGTGGGAGAGGGTGGGAGGTACAAACCATTGTGTGTAAGACAGGCTCAAGGATGTACAACATGGGGAATAGAGCCAATATTTTGTAATAACTGTAAATGGAAAATAACCTTTAAAAACTGTATAATTTTTTTTAATAAAAAATAAAAACAATCAAAATGAAACAGAACAAAACATGATCCATCCACACAATGGACTCTTATTCAGCCATAAAAAGGAAGGAAATTCTGACACAGGCTACAACATGCATGAACCTCAAAGACATTAAGTGAAATCAGCCAGTCACAAAAGGACAAATACTGTATGATTCCAATTATATGAGGTCCCTAAAGGGGTCCAATTTATAGAGACTGAAAGTAGAAGAGAGGTTACCAAGGGCTGGAGGGAGGGGAATGGGTAGTTATTGTTTAATGAGGACAGAGTCTCTGTTTTGCAAGATGAAAGAGTTCTGGAGATGGGTTGCAACAAAATGTGAATGTAAATTTTATGTTTTGTGTATTTTACTCCAAGTGAAAATTAAAAAATAAAAAGATCTTGGAATCTGAGGTGTCAAGAACATTAGGGGTGATTTAACACTAGGTTTAGAGAATTCTAGATTCTGTCTTAGAGGCAGAGGGATGATTCTCTAAAACATGGGGAACCCCAGAGAGGCCCAGCTCTGTGTGGGGGACTTCAATGCAAAGATAAGAAAGATGGGGTCCTTGCTGGAGGGCAGACACATAAAATGAAATCACAATAATAAAACCGTTGTCTCCCCGAAATTTAAAAATGATTAAAACAATTTTAAAAGTTCAAAACTAACTTAGGAGATCATTTTGAAATCAATTCAAACATATTTCCGAAAATCTGGAAAATACAGAAAAGCATAGAGAGGGAGATAGGAGTAATTATAACGCTCACAGCCCAAGGGGCCACAGCCACTAACCGTCTTTGCCATGCACATCATAATGTTATTTTTGATGCTGTTTTTCTCCTTTTTTTTAAAAAAAGAATTTATTTATTTCGTTGCGCCAACTCTTAGTTGCGGCAGGCGGGCTCCTTAGTTGTGGCGTGTGGAGTCTAGTTCCCTGACCAGGGATCAAACCCAGGCCCCCTGCATTGGGAGTGCAGAGTTTTATCCACTGCACCACCAGGGAAGTCCCTGTTTTTCTCCTTCTTAATAGTGTTTTGTGAATGTTAAGTGATTAAACAGAGCATTTGCAGGCCAGTGAGGCAATGTGTCAAGGACTGTGATGAGGCCTGCAGGATGGGGTGTGGGGTGTGGGGTACAGGAAACGATTCCATAGGTGCAGCCCCCATGCTGAGCTCTGAGGAGTCTCGCCTCCCCCAGGCTCCACTGGTCCCGCAGGCCCAGAACCCGGGGTCCTGATTCCCTTTCAGCAGACTTTCTGTGAGATGGTCAGCAGCTGCAAAGTCCTGGATCTAAGGCAGGATGTGAGTGGGGGAGCCCCAGCCCTCCTCATCCATCAGGGCAGGGCTGTGAGGGGCAGCGACCATATTTGGGGGGTGCTGGAGGATGCTCGGTGCTCTCGTGGCTGTCTCTTTTCACTGTTCGGGGTTGCTTCTTAAGCCTCCAGAGTCTGCCAGCCCCCTGCCCCACAGACCTCTGCCTGTCTGCAGCCCTCACCCGGCTAGAGTCTTCCCCTCCTTGGCCCCTTCCTTTTGCTGGCTCCCTCGCTGGGCTCCAGCTGTTGAAGTCGAGCCCCTGTCTCCTTGCTCTCACCTTCCCCGCTTCTTCCTGCCCTCCGTTAGCTATTCCACACCACGCTCCCCCCTGCTCACACATCACTCCATCATTTGTTCCGTGACAGCAGCTGCCCATTAAATGAGAATTAACTCCCAGGTCCTGGCTGATGGAGGCGATCAGACGGTGAGGTCTGCTCACCTTGGAGAGGGGTCTCGGGCTGGCGGGCCAGGCGCCCAGACTCACCTCTGGGACTCTTCATTCAGGGGCCCAGGGGGGCAGCTGGGAGCTGCCAGGCAGGGTTGTGTGGCTCTGTGACCTCCCTGTGCTCTGGGTGATGCCCGATGGTATCCAACGCTTATTTAAGAAGCTTACTTTCTACGGCTCTGGTTGGCATAAAGGAAACTGCCGTGTTTGTGATCCCCCCCTTCACCGATAGACTGTGGCTCTGAGAATCTCACAGGGCCCGGGACACTGGCCAGGATTGGGAGCTTGTCTGCTGGGAGGTTGGGGGTGGCTGGGGTCGAGGTTCTCTCTGGAACAGGCCAGCCGCTCCGGCTTCCTCCTGCATCTGTGAGGTGCGGGGTGGCTGGGGGGTCGGCCAGGCACTTGCCCTGCGTTCCCACTGAGGACGGACCAGCAGGGAAGGATGTGGTCACCCTGGAAAGATGCGGGTGGGACCTTGGGCAGGCAGCTCTGGGCCCAGCGCCGGGGTCTAGCCCGACTCTCTGGGCTGGCGGTCAGCTGTGTGGGGAGGAGACCTTGCTTGTTAACGCAGGCTGCCGGCCTCCGTGGCCTTTGGGTCTTGGGGGCACAGTCCCCTCTGGACACATTTTCCAGTGATTCCTCCTGCTGCTGCCTTTATCTAAAACTGCTGATTTGTAACCGCTGGGGAGAGGGGAGCAGCAGAGCTGCTCAGCCTGTGACCTGGGTCACGATGGGCCAGTCCTGCGGTGGACAGCTAGCTGGGGAACCAGCTCTCTCTCCACCGGGGACCCTGTAGCCCCCAGAATCTATCTCAGGGTCTACCTCTGCTGGGGTGCCAGCAGCCCCCGGGGAGGCCCGTTGTAAAGGGGGGACGATGAGACACGAGTGGTTCCTGCCTCCGCTGAGGGGTTCCCACATCAGAGTGTCCTTGGACCAGTGGCCTTCTCCCAGACAGCAAGGCCTGAGTGGGCGTCTCCCCTCCCGCCTCCTCCTCCGGGTGTCAGCCTCACCTTCTCAGAGTGCCCCCAGGAGATGCATCAGGGTGGGGGGGGGATGGGCAGGGGGTCAGCAGCAGCCTCTGCTAGTTGGGACAGGAAGTCACATTTGCTGGCATCACTCCTCCCTTCCCACCTGCCCCCCCCCCCAGTGACCCCGAGGCTGCTCTGTTCCTGACTGCCTGGGGGGCAGCCAGGACCCTCCCCCCTTTTTTTTTTTTGGCGGTACGCGGGCCTCTCACTGTTGTGGCCCCTCACTGTTGTGGCCTCTCCCGTTGCGGAGCACAGGCTCCGGACGCGCAGGCTCAGTGGCCATGGCTCACGGGCCTAGCTGCTCCACGGCATGTGGGATCCTCCTGGACCGGCGCACGAACCCGTGTCCCCTGCATCGGCAGGCGGACTCTCAACCACTGCACCACCAGGGAAGCCCCCAGCACCCTCCCTTTTGTGGCCCCGCTGGCCAGGTCTGATCACATCCTTTGTCCTGTATTTGGCTGAGCGCCTCCCACCCCCCAGGAACCCACTGCCTGGGACCTGCTCTTCTGATAGTCACAGCATCATTCAGAGCCCCTCGGCCTCCATAGAGCTCATCTACTGGGTGTTTTTTCCTTCAGACTTGCTTTGTCATTGTCTCCTACTTGTTTTGGGTATAAATCTTATTCTCTTCTTAGAACTCCACCTGGTCTGGTCCTCTGCCACCAGCCGTGGTCTCCAGTGGCACTCAGGACTGAGGCCTAGAATTTTCCAAAGGGGTTTTTCCTGAGTGTGTTGGTGTAAACAGTTTTCCCCTCTTGCTCCAGTGGCTGAGATCTGATGGGCAGGGGGAGAGAGGAGGTGGCAGCTCCAGGGGGCTGGGCCACGGGGCAGTGTTTGAGGTCTCTCTATCTCCTTCGCTGGCTCTCAGAAAGCACCTGGCCACCTTAGTGGGGTGGGGCAGCGGCTCTAAGAGGCACAAAGATGGTGGGGTAGGAGTGGCAGGTGCTGAAGTCCGGAGTCAGCTGTGGACTTTTCCACTGTGGGCAAAGGAACACGACAGATGACGTCTCTGTTCATCAGGCTGTTATCACAGAACCTTCTCCCGTAAGACTTTCAGAGGACCCGCCATCTCCAGAACCATCTATTTTATAACTATTTGGATGCTGTTTATGCCCTGATCATGAAGAAGGGACGTATCATGACAGATAAGGGTCTACCTTTGGCCATGATGGGCAGATAGGGGCTATCCAACATGTCACTACCAGGCCTGCTCCTCCCAACTCATCATCCTTAACTGGGGACAGGAACGGTGTCCCTTTCATGCAGTGCAAGTCCTTGGGCAGGTAACCACCTTTGTGTGGTCCCGTGATCATCCCTACCTGCCCTCCTGCCATCACAGCATTGTTGATAGTAACGGGCTCCATGTCACGGGACACTGGGTGATGACTGGAGGTGTGTGGGCTGAGCTGGGGATGCAGAGAGATGAAATCAAGAGCCTGCACTCCAGGCAGGGAGGCAGGGCCAGGGCCAGAGAAGGGAGGAGAGCATATGTGCGGGGCCCTGTCTCCCACGGGCTGCCCAGGCCGGGCCTCTCGGGGTCGGTGGAGGGGCTGGGGGGGGAACAGCTCTGTCTCACAGAGAATTAGTGCAGCCTGCCCAGTGGGGCTGATTCACTGAGGGTTTGCCCCTGCACCCTGTCAAGGGTGGAGGCCAAGGAGGAAGGGGGGAGAGGAGCAGAGGGAGGTTGCTGATGCATCACCTGCCCTCAAACCACCAGGGTGACCTTCTCAGCCCCTCTAGCTCCCTTGAGTCCAGCATTCAGATGAGCCTTGCAGAGTGCGTGAGCTTCCTGTGGTCGCTGTAACAAATGATCATAAACTCAGTGGCTTAAAATAACACACATCATTCTCTACAGTTCTGGAGGTCAGAAGTCTCACTGGGCTAAAATCAAGGAGTTGGCAGGGCTGCCTTCCATCTGGAGGCTCAAGGGGAAATCCATTTCTTCACATTTTCCAGCTTCTAGGGGAGGCTGTGGTCCTGGGCCCACGGTCCCCAGTTATGTTGCATCCTTCCAACCTCTGCTTCTGTTGTCACATCTTCTCTTACCTCCCGACCTCTTAGAAAGACCTTTTTGATGATGACACTGGGCCCACCTGGACCATCCCGGATATCCTCCCATCCCAGGATCCTTAGTCACACTTGCAAAGTCCCTTTTATTATATAAGGTACCATATTCTCAGGTTGCAGGGATTGCGATGAGGACATCTTGGGGGTCATTTTTCTGCTGGCCACAGAGAGGGAGTGTAGGGGCTATAGGACCTCTGGGTGAGCTCCTTCCCCAGCACAATGTTGAACTGGTTCTGAAAGTCCATGAGGGGTGTGGAGGGGATGAGAGGCATCCAGGATGCTTGGTGGGGGCCCAGTAGGAACTCCCCCCTCCAGGTGTCCAGCCCTGCAGCGAGAGCCCCATAGGCTTGTGGGTACAGGAAACATAAAAGAGCAATGATGACACCATAGACTTTCCCTCCCCCAAACGAATATTCCCTGAGCAAGAGAGAAGGTGGGGGTCAGGGATACAAGATGAGTCAACTTCTGCAACTTCTAAAATTTCTACAATGCCAGGTGAGGTTTCTAGGAGACAGGACATGTTTTTCTTTCAATTTTTTTTATAATGTAAGTTTTCAAAATACTTAAATATAGACTAGCACAATAAATTCTCATATGTGCATTCCCCCAGTTTGACAATTATCAAGAATCATCACATTAACTTCATCTATTGCTGTTTTCTTGTTCTTTGCTGTTCTCTTTGGCTGAAGTATTTTCAAGCCTGTAGCAGACATTCTGTAACTCTGCTCTGTCAAATGTCAGGATGCAACTCTCCAAATATGGGAAACTTTGTGACATACTTACAGCTCCATTAACGCAAGGTCATAATTAACAGTAATTCCTTAGTATCAGCTAATGCCCTATTTATAACCAAATTTCTCTGATGGTCTCAAAAATACCTTTTTGCAGTTGGTTTGTTTAAATCATGTTCCAGACAAGGACCACAAGTTAATTTAATTGTTGTGTCTCTTAAATCTCTCTTAATCTAGATCAGGACCCCCTCCCCATTTCCACCAGCCATGACTCGCTGCAGAAACCGGATCTGCTGTCCTGCTGAATGTCCCACATATTCTGGACCTGATCGCATCCTACTGCTGTCACTTCATCCCCGCCCTTCCTGGAAATGGGAGTTTAGCTCTGGAAGCTTCATTCAGGCTTATATTTCTGCCAGAACCCTTTGTGGCTGGGGCTCTGAGTTTCACTCAGAGGCACACCTGTGATGCTAAGACTGACCAACAGGTCCCAGAGCTCCTTGGTAAAGTCTTTCATCAATGGTCTTACCCATTCAGGACCATTTTGAGAAATAATTATTTCACGAGAACTTTCAAAATGGTGATTTCCTCATGGTATCATCGTTTTACAGTGAGCAGCTACAATTCTGTTAAACCAACCTTCCCTTGTCAACTAGAGTTATCAGGTTATCCTGAAATATAGTTTAAAAAGGGAAATCATTAATTCTTTTTCTTTTAGTGAACAATTTTTGGAGTAGCGAGTTGGGCCCTACTTAGTTCCAATGAGTTTCCCATGAGGTTTTGCTTTGTTTTGTCTATTCCCCCTTTTTCTGTATATATTTTCTATTTTATGTGTTATGTTTGTTTCAGCCAACTGTGTTCACTATACTCTTAGGCTTGATTTGCCCCTCTTTGGCCAGGGATTTCTGATTTTCCCCCTCAAAAGGCAGGCCACAGGTGCCTGTCACATCAGTGGTGGGAGGAAGGGCGATTCGCTTGGACAGTGGATGACAGACGTGCCCGCGCTGGGGAGGGGGCTTGCTGACCAGAAGCTCTTTCTTTGGGGGGTTTATTTTCCTGCCTTGTTTGAAGTGCCTGGGTTGGGCCCTCTGATAACGAGCCATATATAAGCAGAATCCGATTAGAGGGCAGGGGGTTCTGATAGTCACAGAGCCCCCCTGGGAAAAGGGGAAGAATTCCCCAGACTAAAAATCCCAGAACCAGAACGAAAACGCCGACTGGCTTTGTAGTCTCCGATGTGTCCACCAGGTGGTGCTGTCCAGCCACGGCTCCACCGGCTTTGGTCTCAGCAGCCGGCTGGGGTCTCCCACATTTTGTCCCCACTCAGTGCCACTGCCCACCCTCTCCGGCCAGGCTGGGGGAGCCAAGGGAGGACAGAGGCTCCTGTGCCCTGCAGGGTGTGCAGAGGTGGGTTTGGTGGTGCTGTCTCTAACCTCGTGATGGTGACAGCTGCAAAGCTGGTTTGGCTCCCTGGCCCCTCTCCTCCCACCCGGCTGACTCGGGCTCTCCTCCACCTGCTCCTGCACGGAAAGCAGACGTTTGCGTGGTTATCTGACTGAGGCTGGTGGGGACAGATGGGTGTCACTGAAGTGAGGTGACGAGTTGGTGGGTGCACTGGGGGTTTGAGGCTCTGGGCCCAGACTCCTGCCCCGGGAGGGAATGGGGAGTGGTCCAATACGGTGGACTTCGGGAAGGGCACCCACCTGCTCCGGGATGTCTCGTGGTGAATGGTGTGTCAGCTGGAAGGCATCACGCTTGGTAAATGGAAGCTCTTCCTGGGGGTCCCGCAGGAGGGTCGTGAAGGGGGTGGTGGTGCGGCAAGGCCCCATTGGCTGCTTGCTCCTGGAGTGGGGGAGGGGACACAGCAGCAGTTGGCGGCTCTTATCCTCCGGTCCCTCGCCGTCCTCCCTGCTGGGTGCTCGCCTGGGGGCTACTTCCAGGCTGGGAACTGGGGAGCTGTGGGAGCAGACAGAGCGGCTGACTACCTGCAAGGCTGCCCTCTGTGGCTTGCAGTGTGGACCTGTCTCCGTGTCTGACCCACCAGGAAGAACCCAGGCACAGCCGGGGGCTGACCCTCCAGCGGAGAGGAGGGTAGATGGCCGAGCCCTGCTCATGAGGGTGGGGGGCGCGCTCCTCCCCTCCCCCTCCCCACTCCCCTAGGAGGAGCCAGCCCCTCTCACCAAGGACAACTCGCCCGCCCGCCATCTCATCTGTGGAGGAGCAATCATGTCACACAGTGAGGGGAATCCTGGGAGGAGGCGGGGGTGGGGTTCACGGACAGGGGGTCCTGAGGCGGAGGGAGGCGCTGAGGTCTCATCTCATCACCCGATCTGACCTCTTGGGGTGTTCGTGCTGCAGGTGACACTCCCGGGCTCGGCTGCCGTCTCCCAAGGGCCCAAAATGCCCTGTGCCTAAGGTGGGTCCCCATGGGAGGCCCTGCCATGGATGTTGGTTTCCTCTGAGCAGATGATAGGGGGGGCGGGTTGGGGTCCACGATGGGGCCTGCACTTGGCTGTGGGCCTTGGGGGCAGAGCTGGGGCTTCTGGTGTCTTGCTCCCTCACCAGCCCGGACTGGGCCCTGGATAGAAGTGGCTCTTCTTCCTTCTCAGGCCCTGGGGGTCCTGGGGAGGCGAAGGTGCTGACCGGGGACCTGGAAGGGCGAGCTGAGTGGGGGCTGAAGGTCTGGGTGAGGGCTGCGGTCAAGGCCTCTCCAGCAGGGACACCCGAGGAGCTGGACGCGGCCGCGCGGGCCTCAGGGAAACAGGAGGATGAGGTGGGGTGTGCTGCCTCCTCCAGGTGCAAAGCCCTCTGTCCTCCTCCCTCTGCCACCCCAAGTCGCGAGGCAGAGTCTTGGAGGTGCCCCCTGCCCTGGTGGGGCTCTGCTGTCCCCTTCCCCTTAGGGGTGCCAGAGGGGGCTGGTCCGAGGCAGTCAGGTCTGGGCTCTGGCTCCTGCCCTTTCCCCTCCTGAGGGCCCTGGTAGAGCAAGGAGGAGGGCCCAGTGGGCTGGGCAGATGGTGGGCTGCGAGGAGAGGCTGCCCGGGCAGACGGGCAGACTGTCAGGACAGATGGTGGCCCGGGCAGGGGTCCGGAGCCCGGCCCTTCTGTTCCAGGCCCCTGGTGGGGCTTTTCTCGTCCACCTGGGGCTGAATTGGGATGAGGCCGAGGGGTGGCTTCTGCCCCTGTTTGCTCGTGTTCTGCTGGGTCATCTGTCCCCGAGGCTCAGGGCTGGGGGTCCACTTCTGGTGCGGATCCTCCTGGCAGCCAGCACGTGGCTGTGCTCACAGAGCTGGCGGGATTCCCAAGGGTCCCGGGGGCGCCGGGCGGAGTGTGTGGCCCACCCTGGGAACAAAGCTGCTCATGGCGGACAGGCTGAGAGGCTCCCGAACCCGCAGATGAAAGTCGCGTCTGTGCTCAGTTGTCATCCTCAGCCAGCCCCATACAGCGGAGGAGTGGGTGGTGGGAAGAGGGGCCCTGCAGGCGGAGGGATCGCCCTGGTCGGGGGTCAGGGCTGCTTCTCGGAGGAGGGGGAGGTGGGGCCCACGCAGGCTCCAGGGTGGGGAGGAAGCAGGCAGGCGGGCAGGTGGGAGGGCCCCTGGTGGAGGGAGAAGCCAGACCGGGAGACGGCGGGTCCGCTGGAGTGTGGTGGGCGGGAAGGCCCCAGGGGTCCCGCTGAGGTGGTGGAGTCACCTCCCTGACCTCAGTCCTTAGAGCCCTGGGTGGGGGCGTCACAGCTGTGTCCCGAGGCCTGCGCACACCGGGTGAATTTATCACCTTATATTCTTACGCTGATAATGATAACCCAAAAATATCTTCTTCTATTTTTTATTAACCAATTACAAATAGAAATCTTTGCGGCCACTGTGTGCCATCAGCAGCTGTTTCCTGGAGCGAGACAGGGCACTGCTTTCGTGCTTTCATCACTGCTGCGGAGCTGCTCCTTTAAAGGTCAAGGGGCAGGGACAAGGGAGGGGCCTGTGGGCCTCAGGGGGTGAAGGAGAGGGTGTATGACAGGGTCAAGATTGCCCTCCAGAGGTCACTCTGGACGCCGGGTGGAGTGTGGTCCTGGTGTCTGCTGCAACGGCCTCTCCAAGGAGCCAGCGGAGGGCTCAGGGCTTGGGCGGCGCCTCCTGCCCGGCCAGCGGGTGTGATGTCCTTCCATGCCCAGCTCTGGGGGCCCAAGATGCCCCTTCAAGGCTGGGGCTATGACAGCTACTTCTTGTCCATTGCGTGATTCCTGTCATGCTCTTTCCTGAGTTCCTCCTCAAACACAGTTATCCCGGAGACCTTGGGTATGTCACTCACTCTCTCTGAGCTTTGATTCCTTCAGCTATAAAAGGGGGATAGTAGGGTTCCCAGCTACACCCTTGGAACCCTGTCCAGCACACAGCTGGCACTCGGTATTATTATTACTATTGTTGTTGTTATTGTGAAACTAGCACCTCTATCTCGTTCCAGAACGTGTCATTGTCTCAGAAAGAAACCCTGTGCCCATTGTCAATCACGTCCTACTTATTCCCCTGCCTATCCCCTCACCCCCACCCCCCGACAGCCACCAATCCCCTTCCTGCCTCTGTGGATTTGCCTATTCTGGGTAATTCCTATAATGGAATCATACGACACGTGGCCTTTTGTGTCTGGCTTCCTTCGCTTAGCACCATGTTTTCAAGCTTCATCCATGTCGTAGTGTGTGTCGAACTTCCTTCCTTTTTATGACTGAATAATACTCCGTTGTATGGAGGGACCACATTTTGTTGATTCATTCATCCGTTGATGGACATTTGAGCTGTTTCTACATTTTGGTACGAGGTTTTGAACACCTGCTGTATCTTCCTGTGAAGCCCTTCACGGATTTTGCAGTCCTCCTCGCGGGGGCCCAGGCTAATTTCTCCACATCATTCCAGTTTTGGTTTATGCGCTGCCGAGGCGAGCGCCCGTTGCACGTTTTCACGTCTATTATCTGGGCCCTTCCCAAACATAATGACAGCATCCAGGCTGCCGTGTTGTTGCGAGGCTTCCGCCTCGCGGGCTGACTCCCTGCTGCCTCGTGCTGCAGATGGGGAAACTGAGGCGCGGAGAGGCTCAGTCACTGCCTACAGCTTCTGCTTCCCCTTGTGTCTCTGAGCCCTCTCCCCTGGGCCTGGGCCTGCCCTGGTGTCGCGGGCTCCCCATCGGGCACAGGGGCCTTGGATCACGCTTTACCTTCTTCCTCTCCTCTCTCCACCTTCACTCTCCTCCTTCTTGGCCTCTGTGTCCTTTCTCTCCCTCCTCCTCCTGCCTTTGATGAGACCTTCTGGGATCATCCTGGAGCCCCCATGGGGGTCCCTAGTCCTGCAGGTGTCTCTTTGGGCTACAGATGTTGCCCATATCTCCTTTAGACCTTTGGCTCCCAGAGCAGATGCAGATCCTATGTCCGGCCTGTAGGTGCTCCAATGAGTCTGGCGGTCGGGGGTGTGTCTTGTCCCCACAGGGAGGAGGCCCAGGGCCCTTCGTGCCCAGAGAACTCTGCAGAGCCTTTCCCCTAGGGACAGTCTGGGGACAAGTGGCCTGGTGCTCCTGTCCTGTGGCCTTGCTGTAATTGTAACTGCTGTGATAACTCATGTTCCCATTTTATGGTGAGGCCCAGAGTGGCCCAGGATCCCTGTAAGGTCCTCACAGGGGGCTGCTACCTGACCCGTGTCTCTGTGGTTCCAGGCCTGGGCTGGGTGGAACCGAGACCCTGAAAGTGCTGCCTGGGACTCGGAGGGACCCGGTGGGGGCATAGAATGGGTCCAGGGGAAAGAGGCCCAGGGGCTCGGCGGGCTCGGCTGGCTCTGCTGGGTCTGTGAGGGAGGGAGGGAGCCGTGTGGACGAGCTTCAGCAGCCGCTGTCCCCGACCTCTCTTTTTCGTGTGGACTGAAAGAAGGTGACACATTTTTCTTGCTGAGATTCGGAAATCCAAGTGTAAGTTCTCACTTGCTCACGAGGGTCTTTGCAGTTCCCTGGGAACAAGTGAAACACGCACGTGGTCACCCACACACCCCAGGTGACAGGGAAAACGGTGCTCACTGCCTGCCAGGCTTTGGGCAAGGCCTCTATTACTCACTGCACTCTCATGGGACCCCCCTGCAGGGGGCGCCCAGAGAGGTCACACGGCTGGCATGTGTTCTCGAATCTCTAGGAATGGAAGCTCGGGGAGCTCCATCCCTCCTCTTGTGGGAAGGCCCCTTCCCAGCTGGCGGACGCTGCTGGGGATCTGCCCCACTCCAACGGGCCCCAATACCTCTTGTGGACTCTGAATCTTAGGCAGAGGGTGCCGCCTTGACTTGTACCGGCTGGTGCTGCCGCAGCAGCCGACCTCCTGGGGACACCTGCACACGTCCTTCCTTCGGTGCCACCCGCACGTCCACCCCAGTGTCTGGCAGTCAGCAGTTCTTCCGGGCCACGGGGAGCCCAGACCATGGCGGTGACAGCTGGTCCCTGGACGGGGAGAAGGGACACCCCAGCTGCCACCCGGGGTTGAGATGTCCGTTGCTGGCCCTGGTGTCCTCTCCCGGGCCCTTTCCTGTCTGTCCTGCTCACCCCACATTGATTGCTAATTGGGCCCTTTGCTTCCATCCCATTTTCGTGGCTAATGGCTCTGCTGACATTGATCTGCGTAAGGGAGTGTCTCAGTCAAGCGCCTGCTTACGTGCCTGATGGCGGCTGAGGCTTCGCTGCGCCAGTCCCCTCCCCCGCCATGTCCCTCTAGTCCTGCCCTTTCCAGCACCCCCCTCCCTGAACTTTGCCCTCCCCCACACCTTGTCTCCTCTCTTCAGGCCCCTCCAGAAGGAAGAAGGAGTATCCACGAGCCCCCCCCCCCCCAGAGGGAATTTCTCCCTTCCCCTCACACGCTTCCCCTCACACGCGTCTGGCTGGGAGGAGGACCTTTCTAGTGGAAGCCTCAGGGGAGGGAGGGTGGGTCCTGCTATTTCATGGGCCGCCCCTTAACCTTGGCCTCAGCCTCCCACCTACAGACTTTGCACCACAACCTGACCTGGGAGGGGAGACTCTGCCTAGGGCCTGGCTCCAGGAAAGTCCCGTCCCTTGGATGCCCCATTATAGGGCCCTGGGGCAGGGTGGGGAGGCCCCCCGAAGATGGTGCCAGGTGGCCCAGGGGGCTGGGTCCAGGCTGGGCAGGCCGGGGCCAGCTCCTCGCTGAGGCTGCAGTCCCTGGACCGGACACAGCTTGTCTGCGGGCCTGTGGAGCTCCCCAAAGGAGTGGGGAACTTCAGTGTTCCCCCTCCTCTCCTGCTTCCTGTCTAGGAAAGCTGGATTCCCTGCCCCAAAGGAACCGGCCAAGGAGAATGTCACTGAAGGACACAGTCCAGTAAAAGTGCCCGGCCAGCAGGCCAGAGGCCTCTGCTCCCTCCCACCCTTAGCCGGGGACCCCTGCCTGCCGTGCTCTGCTCTGATTCCGGGGCCTGAGATGGGGTCTTGGGGCTCTGGGAGTCGGGAGGGGTAGTAGGGTCTCCCAGATTTGGGGTTGCAGTTGCCACCTGGCCCTGTGCAGCTGTATATCCTCGGCCCCTTCCAGAAGCCTCTCTGCCAGGGGGACACCCCAGCCTGTGAAATACCCTAAGGATAGCATTGCAGGGACAACACCTCTGGCACTGCCTCCAGCCAACCCGCTCAGTCCAATCCAGGCAGGGAGATACCGCAGCGAAAGCTGTGTCCCGGAGAGGGCGAGTCCAAGTGAGTGTGGCCCAGAGTGTCTGATTCCGTGGGGTGATGGGTGGGGCCTGAGATTCTGCATTTCTAACGTCTGCTGCTCCTGGGAACCCCACTCTTAGAACCACATTAACTGAACTCATAGAGCGTGCTCGTGGAAAGTTTTGCCTTTTTAGTAAAGACATCAGGTTTCATGTTTTTCTTGTTTCAAGCTCTATTGGAAATAAGCCAGTTCTAAGGCGTTGGAATGGGCGGCAGGGGCGTGGGCTCTCTGCCTTGGGGAGGCCTGGGGTCTCGCCCTCACAGGCAGGCTGAGAGTCAGGGGACATCTGCTTGCTGCTCGCGGGGGCCTCCCTCGGTGCCCTCTGCGCATTCCGTGGGGCGTGCTCCCCTCACACGGCATCACCAGCCCTCACATTAACGGGCATAAAATATTTACGTAACTCAGCTTTTTGTAAATATTCCTTCAGTTATTTCCCCTCTGCTGGGAACATAAACTGTGCACATGCTGCAGCGCACGCTGAGATGGTTGTGTGTTAAATAATACAATAAAAAGCCTGTGAAGGCCAGACAGCTCCGCGCGGGCAGCGGCTGCCGGCCTGGTCGCTGCACCGGCAGACAGGCCTCCGTGGGAGCTGGACGCGGCCCCCTTGAGCCGGGCGGAGAGGGCGCAGCCCTGGGTGTTGTTCAGCAGACAATTAAACTTACATTTCCAGTCTTCCCTTAACCCTTCCAGAAGCAAGTTGCAAGGACCTTGGGGAGAACCAAGTGAGAAGCGTTTAAAAATGTACCATTCCTTTATATATGAATACCTTTTTATTGAAATGTTTCCTGTTTTGTTTTTTATTTTGGTACGTGGGCCTCTCACTGTTGTGGCCTCTCCCGTTGCGGAGCACAGACTCCGGATGCGCAAGCTCAGCGGCCATGGCTCACGGGCCCAGCCGCTCCGCGGCATGTGGGATCCTCCCGGACCGGGGCACGAACCCGCGCCCCCTGCATCGGCAGGCAGACTCTCAACCACTGCGCCATCAGGGAAACCCGGAATGTTTCCTTTCTTATGGCTTTTTCTGACAGCCATTTTGCTTCCCGTCTCTCCTGGAGCTGCTGCTGCCCGTCTCTGAGGCTTTGCCCAAAAGCCCCCAAATAGAAACCTGTCCCAGTTGGTCCAGGGGCTGCTGGCTTCTCTGTTATTCATGAATTGCTACCCTTCCCCATCCTTCTTGTGAAGCTGGTGATCTATAAGCAGATGAAGCTGGAACTCAAACTTTGGGGGGAACCGACTGGGGAAAGGGGTTTTTCCAGGAACTTGGGGGCTGTTCTGCCCTGACTCAGGAGGGAACTTGAGGGCTGTTCTGCCCTGACTCAGGAGGGCATCTTCCTCCTTTCCTGACACTTCTCGGGTGGGCAGAAGCACTGTGTTTTCTTTTTTAAAATAATTTATTTATTTTTGGCTGCGTTGGGTCTTCGTTGCTGCGCGCAGGCTTTCTCTAGTTGCGGCGAGTAGGGGCTACTCTTTGTTGCAGTGCGCGGGCTTCTCATTGCAGTGGCTTCTCTTGCTGTGGAGCACAGGCTCTAGGTGCACAGGCTTCAGTAGTTGTGGCACATGGACTCAGTAGTTGTGGCTCACGGGCTCTAGAGCGCAGGCCCAGCAGTTGTGGCGCACGGGCTTAGTTGCTCCGCGGCATGTGGGATCTTCCCGGACCGGGGTTCAAACCCGTGTCCCCCGCATTGGCAGGTGGATTCTTAACCACTGTGCCACCAGGGAAGCCCTGTCACTGTGTTTTCTTGTCATTTCAGAAGGTTCTGTACCCTGGGAACCTGCTGTGGCCAGGGAGGGTTGTGGGGAGACCGAGCCAGATAGAGAGATGAAGAGAGAGATGGAGAGACAGAGACAGAGAGGGATAGAGAGACAGAGAGAGATGAGACTCTGGAAAGGCAAGGGATTAATCTGAATCACCAGCTGCGAGGTGATAAATGTGTGCTATTTAAACAAAGCAAAACGGCAACTCTGCTTTCGCAGTAAGATAACTCCATTGTGTGCGCCTCTTCCAGCAAAGAAGCAACATGGATTCATAGAATATTTTAGGTCTTCATCTAAGAGACATCCTGGCTTGACTTCTACCCATTGTCCTTCTGCCCATGGACCCGTCACATTCAGGAGTCCTAGGGTCCTAGGCAGGTTGAAGATCGGGACAGAAGTGGGGACCGAGGCAGGAAGTTCCTGGAATTGTTGATGGATTCTTGGAGCCCAGATCAGGCTGCAGGAGAGCGTTAGGAGCCAGGCGGCAGCCAGAGCCCACTCCTCCTTCGTCTGCCTCCTTGCCTACCGGGTGGCTGTCGGGACCAGCAGACTGGTGGTGGCGTCGTCTCACTGCTGGGGCAGTGGGTAGGTGTGGACCGGGTTCTGGTCTTGTCCATTTCCACTCCTTGCCTAGACTCCAGTGGAGCTGTAACGGCCACATCCGTCAAATCACGTCCAAGAGTGAAGAGGTTTCCTCTCACCCACTTTCTGTGGGCGAATATCGCCGATTGTGCTGGTGGCCCTTTCTGGTCCTGCTGAGCTGGGTCCAGGGGGCTGAGGGGGCAGCAGGACTGTGCCTTGTGATGTCCTCACAGGGCCAGACCAGGCTTGGCCGCAGCGAAGTTGTACATACGGGCATAAAATGAAGGAGATGGTGAGTTTATGATAATTTAAAATAAAAACTTGAAGCCTAGTGTCAACGTACAACTGCCACCTTCGACAGCCCCCAGGTGGGATGGACTCAGAGCTATCTGGCCTGGGCCTAAAGTCCCCAGTCTGAAGTCCGGAGGATGCTGCGCTGGGTCTGAGACCTATGTGAGCGTTACTTGAACTTCTCAAAGCTGCTGGGGCCGAGGAGAGAGCGGAGGATGGTCAGGAATCCACAGCAGCCCCCCGAGCCTGGGGGGACAGTCACCCAGGTGACCTGCGGGGTCCAGAGCTCGGGCAAGGTCTGAGTTCAGTGAGGGGAGAGCCTACAGACTCAGGTCCCTTTGTGTGCATGCTCTCTGAGTGTGTGCTGGCTCTCAGCCATGTGCCTGCGAGGTTTTACCTCCCAAAAGACAAAAGCAGGAGGGAGGGAGCTCTGCGGTGGCTGGGGCCCAGGAGGGGGGGCTCTCAGACCCACAGGTCTCCCCGCATCCCCACTGCTTGCATCACCTCTGCCTGGACCAGGGTCACCTGCAGAGACACACAGGATTCATCACCCCAGTCATCCGGTGTCTTCGTTAACCTGCTCCTGTGTGCGCCCCACGCTGGGGCCTCCCCTTCTGCCTGCCCAGCTCCTTCAGGGCCAGCTCACATCCGCTGTCATCCGTATAGCTGCTCCCAACTGCTGGGCCCTCCCTAGCATTTCCCCAGTCTGCCTCTGGCCCCCTACTTCGGGGCCTACCCCTACATCTGCCTCGTCTCTCAGTGAGATGACAAGGTCGGTGAAGGTCACGGCTGTATTCCCCATAGCCCAGCATGGCACTGGCCTCACACACAGGGTCATAGGACTGAATGTCACGAATGTTTCTTCCCTGCCTGTGACCTCTACCTCCTCATGATTCGGCGACAAGCCACTTGCACGAGGGAACACTCTCACTGATCATTTATTATTTAGCCACCGTCTGTGACTCTCACAGATGTTAACTCCTGCGATCCTTGTAGCGGCCCCAAGGAGGGAGGTGCATTTTGCAGATGGGGAAACTGAGGCCTAGAGATGTTTTGTGAGCGGCGAGGACCACGGAGCTGGGGAGGTTTGGGGAGGTTTGAACCCAGCGGTCTGCGCCCAGGTTCTCCCTGATCCCAGTGCGTCTCTGGCGTGAGCGAGAACTAAAGAATGTCTTATTTATTTTCCTGGCTGGACATCTTTCCGAAGTTTTTGCTTTTTTAATTTCCTGCTTTCTCAGAGGAGGCCTCTGTGCCCGCCATCTCAGAAACGTGCCCTCAGCCTAGGGACACCATCCTTGATGGTCAGAGCCCTCAGGTCCCCCCCGCCCCCTATCTGCGCGTTTCCCTGGGTTTGCAGCCCAAACCAGGAGACTGCTGTCCAGGAGGAGGACGAGTGAAGCCAGGGGTGCCTAGCTCCTCCGCACAATAAAATGCAGATTTCCTATTAAAAGCAAATCTTTATTTCAAAAGGTTGAATAGGATGCGACTTAAAAAAAGATTTCCAGCTGGTTAAATTTAGGGCAGGGGATGAGGTCCAATGCACCAGCCCTCCTGGCCGCAGGCCCGCGGCAGAACCTTTGGATGGGAAATTGGAGCATTTTCACTTTCAGTGCTTGAGTCCTGGTATTTTTTTCTCTCCCCCTGAGTTAGGCAAACAAATGTTGATAGCCGTGTTGGCCAGGGCTGTGCTTACTTAAAACATGCTATTTCGGTTGGATGATGGCCAGTTCGAGATGGCCTCGTCCCAGCTCTCACCCTTGCCACACCATGGGCAGGAAGCATCCATTACTGATGGCTTTCTCCTTCCAGTGACCGCCAGCACCCTGACCCAGCTCTGTGCTTCTTACCAACAGTCATATGTTCCTGGCCCATCAGGGCTCCTGGGGGCGGGAAGAGTTGAGGAGTCGTCCCTGAACCCAGTCCCCCAGACAGGCTGGTAACCATGGGCCAGTCACACGGCTGCTTGGACCTTGCTACCTGGTCTGGTGGCAGAAGAGCTGGATTAACCCATCTCTAAGGTGGTGTCCATCTCTGACATGCTAAGTGGGCTTCCATTGTGGGGTCAGCCCAGATGCCAGCCCACAGAACCCCAGCAGTGGAGGATGGCCCATGGGAACCTGGATGGGGCAAAACCCTACCGGTGGGACACGAGGCAGGTGAAGCTGTGTGAAGGGGGAAGCTAGGGCAGTGTGCATGTGTGTGCGTGTGTGCATGTGTGGGTGGGGGACTGGGTGATGTGGGAAGACTTGCATTTGAGGGTCTCACAGCTCAGAGCCTCAAGAGGGAAGCAAGTGAGGAAGGGCCACCTGCCTGGGGTGTTGGGAATAATGCAGCCTTTTCAGAGCAGCCAGCCAGAGGGAACGGGCACGGCCAGGTGGCTTTTCTCCCTCCCCCCTCCCCTCCTCCCCTGAGTAGTGCTGTGTAGCAGCACTCTGCTGGTTGCATTAGTGACCCGCCTCAGAGACCAGAGGCCCAACTCAAAGGAGTTCTGAACTCTGCACGGGTCTGGGTCTGGGAGCCCCACACTCTCCAATGCCCCCCACCCCTGAGTCATGCTGGGTTTCTCCTGGGGGGTCCAGGCCTTTTCCCCTGTGCCCTGTCTCCCATTCCGTGTTCTCTGGACTGGAAACTCCAGCCCGTGGGCCCCAGGCCCCGGCCTCCCGGTCCCACCTGTCCTGGCCCCTTTCCTTTAGTCTCAGTGCTGGACATGAAAGCAGATGGATGGGCTCAGCATGATATTAGCAACAGAACCTAATTTCACAGCATTTTTGTGTAATACTCCATAAAACTGAACAAAGGAGCTGTGGTCCAAATCCATCTCATTATGTGAGAGGGGCCAGCACAGGCAGCCGAGCATCCAGATTTGGGGTTGGTGCTGGATATCGGGGCACTAGAGGTGTCGTCAAGGGGGAGGGAAACAGAGCCTGAGAGGCAGGACCCCGTGTTATCCGAGGGGCAGGTGGCAGGGCAGGAAGGGAGGTGGAGCCCACCAGGCAGACTG
Source organism: Grampus griseus (assembly GCF_964374135.1). NCBI lineage: Eukaryota > Metazoa > Chordata > Mammalia > Artiodactyla > Delphinidae > Grampus > Grampus griseus. Next base: position 10,276,887 of record NC_139014.1, on the reverse strand, counting down.
ATGGCTCAGCCCTCAGGACCACCTGCAAGGAGCCTTGTCCTTGGACGATCTGTCCAGACGGAGAGGGGAGACTGGCCCATGGCACCCTCCTCCCTCTGCCAGAGGTTAGCCATCCTGAGCTGGTGCACTGTGGGTGCCGAGTGGGGACCCAGGCTGTCCTCCTGGGCCAGGTGGAGGGGGCACCCAACAGGCTTTTGCCAAAGAGGACTGGACAGCAGTGCCACATGCCTGTCGTCTTCCGGTGGAGGGCACCGTGCCCAGGAGAACATTTCGCTGGAAGAGGAGGTGAGTCTCCCTTAGGGCCTTGGGGCTGCTGCCCCCTCCATGTGGAGGGGGCACAGCAGGGAGCCCCACCTGCCCTGTGGGTCAGATGGGAAGGAGGGAAGAGGGGAGGTGCTGAGTAAGGAGGGTGAGTCCAGGTCCGGGGGGAAGTTGAATGGCAGGCGAACCTTCCCACAAGCAGCTGGACCGCACACCCCATCCAGCCCAGGTCAGCCCAGGGGAGAGCAGCGTGTCCCAGGCCACATGAGCCTCTAGGCGGGAGGACAGGCGCTGCAGCCTGAGATGCTCTTCTGGTAGGGTGTCAGACGCAGAGACGGTCTGCAGGATGGGCCTCGAGGCAAAATTGGGCGGATTGGGGGTGGATCCCCATCAGCTGGTTGGGGGGCACCTTCCTGGCTCTGAGGACAAGCCTGCAGCCCATGCCCTGCCCTTCCCCCGCCCCCGCTGCCCTCTGTCCCATTGCATTAGCTTCTTGCCTTCCCCATTTGCTCCTTTCTTGCGTGGTGAAATATGCATAGACATCGAAGTGTAAATAATAAATAACAAACTGTGCCTGTGGACCCAGCACCGACCCAGAGGCACAGACAGGTATCCTGGCCTTGGCTCCTGCTGCCCCCACCCCCGTTTTATTCCCTGTCCCCAGTACGAGAACTCTGCCCTGCGTTTGGAATTGTTCATTCTCTTGCTTTTCTTTGTGATTTGAACTCTTCGGCGTCTAGGTCTAAGCAGCATATTGTTTAGTTGTGGATTTCTGAGCTTTACTTGAGCAGAGTCTCGCTGTGTGATTCCTCTGCACCCTGGCTTTTTAATTTTTTTTAACTCTACGTTGTTATTTCTGAGATTCATATATAAATGCAGTCCATTTCTTTTCAGCGCCGTGTAGAATTCCAGTGCGTGAGGGAACGACAGTCCTCCATTCTCCAGTTGGCGGATATGTTTTTAATTATTTCAAGCAACGTTGCTGTAAACATTCACTTTCCCTGGTGAACCCGGGCAAGAGTTTCTCTAGAAAATTGGCTAAGAAGGGGGGTTTCAGGGTCTTAGGGAGGTGCGTTTTCAGCTTCATGAGATGATGACGAATTGTTTTCAGCATGGCTGTGGCATGTCCGACCACCGGCAGTGTTGGATTCATCAGTGACCCACACCCTCGCCAACTCTTGATACTGTCTCATTTAAAATTTTCTGATGATCTGATGTCTGTAAAATGGGACCCCACTTAGGTTTTAATTTCCATTTCCGTTACTTGAATATAGCATCACGTTTTAAAAGACATTCACATTTCCTCTGATGAAATGCCTTTTTTGTCTTTGGTCCATTTTCCTATTGTCATGTGTTTTTGAAAAGTTGATTTTTGTGAATTCTACACACATTCTGCATAGGAATCCTTTGTCACTTATGCATGGTGTAAACACCTACCAGATTGTTGCTCATATTCTCACTTTCTTTTTTGTATAAAGTTTAAAATTTTAATGTAGTTAAAAATTCTTGATTATCTCCTTTATGGGTTTTGATTTTTAAAATTTTTTTTAAATTTGTTTATTTATTTATTTTTGGCTGCATTGGGTCTTCGTTGCTGCACACGGACTTTCTCTAGCTGCGGCAAGCAGGGGCTACTCTTCGTTGTGGTGCACGGGTTTCTCACTGTGGTGGCTTCTCTTGTTGTGGAGCATGGGCTCTAGGTGCGTGGGCTTCAGTAGTTGTGGCATGCAGGCTCAGTAGTTGTGGCTCTCGGGCTTAGTTGCTCTGCAGCATGTGGGATTTTCCTGGACCAGGGATCGAACCCGTGTCCCCTGCATTGGCAGGCAGATTCTTAACCACTGCGCCACCAGGGAACTCCCTGGGTTTTGATTTTTAAGAAAAGACTTTCTTATTGACTACAAGATCATAAATCTTTTCTTTGAAAAATTTTAAAGTTGTGTGATGCACACTCGTGGTGTGGGATAGGTGTTCAATTTCATTTTTGAAATAGGGTAACTAGGGACATTCCCTGGTGGTCCAGGGGTTAGAACTCTGACTCTCACTGCTGAGGGCCTGGTGGTGCAGCCAAAAAAAAAAAAAAAGATCTAGGGTAACCAGCCATCCAAGCTCCATTTCCTGAAGAGCCCACCCTTCACAGCTCATCTACTTGTGAATTCTCATGACCAAATTTGTATCAGCGTGGGGGCCACTCAAGCTTGAAGGCATCCCCTGGGCTCTGCTTGGTGTTTCTGGGTCAGTGTGACAGTTCTCCTATTTCCAGATTGGGAGAATCTTACTCTATGGGCAACTGTGTACTTTTTGCTTTTACTCACCTTTCTATCTCTCTCCTTCTCTCCCTCAACTCTCTCTCCTCTTTCTGTCTGAATCTCTGTCCTGCATTTCCATTCTCTCTGCCTCTCTCCTTTCTGATTCACATATTTCAGATCCCTGTTTAAAATGGGACGTCTCTTTAGTTTTAGATCCAAAAAAGTTCCCATCCCATTCATGGGAGATCTGCTGCTCTACAGCCTGGAGTCTAGCTTGTGGGATATGAAGCCTGAAGCAGAATCCCTCTGCTGAGCCATCTTCATCCAGCTTCCTGAGATCAGCCGTAGACCTGTCAGAGTATGAATAAATTCTTTCATAAGCTGCTGACTCTGGGGGGTATTTTGTTACACAGCATTAGGTCAGCAGCAGCTGACTTATACACTGGACCTAGAAGAGGGGTGGCATTTTGAGAAGTTGACATTGGGGAGAGGGATGAGAGTGTTCTAAGGACTTGGGGAGGGAGAGGACTATGCAGAGGTGCAGATGTAAGGAGATATGAACTCTGGGTGGGGGGGGTGGGTAGGAGGGAGACTGGAGAGGGTCAAGCAGGGAGCAGTGGGGGGTTGGAAAGGCATATTGGAAGCAGGCTGTAAAAGCCAGTGGTGGTTTCAGAGATGACACCCTACCTCAGGCATCCTCCTTTTTTATTCTTTTAATTTGAGCTTGCTCCTGAATTGCTAAATATTTTCTCTGGGATGGTTACGGTGCCTGCTGCTTGCACCCCACGGAAACAACTGGAATGTTTCAGTGAGAGAGAGATTCTTAGCACATCCAGGCTCTGAGCTTTAACTTGGTTCTGGTGCCTCAGTCTTCAGTTCCTCTACATGGGACCCATCCAAGTGGTCTCTTAGGAGCCCCCTTCCCAGATGCCCCCACTAAAGAGTGTGAACACAGAAGGAGTTGCCAGTATTGGTCAGTCGCCCAGAGGGAAGCAGGAAGGGCTGGAACTCTGGGCACGTGGCCTGTGAAATCATGACTGATAGGGACAGAGTGACCGGATGCCATTGGACCATGGCCTGGGCACGTGTCTGGGGTCAGATGGCTGGCTGAAGGCGAGAGCTGGGGGTGGAGGCCCTCCCTGCAGTAACAGCATCATCCAGAGGAAGAGGCTGGGAGGTGGGGGGAGGAGGGGAAACAGCTTCTTTTACTATCGGTTTCCCAAGACTCCTGATCCAACCTGAACATCATTAACCCAACAAAAGCAACAACTGACACAGTAAAAATGTTCCAAATATAAACAGCGCACATCCCCATCAACATGTTAATTAGGGCTCATTAACTGCGAACAAGCCCTGTGCAGCCCGAGGAGACAGCAGCCCCTGGGAGGATGTCTCCAGAAACTTCTTTCTGCCCCTGGAGACCTGAGTGCGTTCCCATCTGCTGGGACCCCCGGGCTGCCCAGCCTTCTGCCACAGTCTGCACAGATACCCTGCACGTCCCCTCCTTTTGGGCCTTCTTGTTTGGTGGCTTGGTTTCTGTCCATGCTGGGGTCTGACGTGGACATGGGTAACACAGCACCACAACATAAAATCCACTGGAATGGTTTGCTAAAGTGGCAGCAACAAACCGGAAGAGTCAGCTGCTCACGGCCGCCATTCCCGGGTCATGGCAGGGCCTGTCACCCAAGCCCCTTGCCGAGCTCATGTCACCAGATGAGGGCAAAATCTATTTGGAGGAGAAAAAAGGATGTAATTTTTTCCTGCCCTAGCCACTTAAATGCTAGCTGTAAGATTAGCTCCACTTAGAGCAAAACAAAACAAGAGATCAGTGCAGCCTGGATCAACTGCGTTTTAATTATTATTACCATTATTTGCACCTCTAAATGTGTCGTGATCAAAGATGCCTTCCAAAAGGTTCTGCACAGCCTGGAAGGACTGGCGGTCATTGTTCTACAGGGCCGCCAAGAGATGCTGGCCAGAGGGCCCAGGCAGAGCTGGGTTTAGGGTCAGCTCTCAGGCCAAGGAGAGAATTTTGCTGAACTCCCTTCTACTGGACTCTGTGGTTGCTGCTGCTGCCCCCTAAGATCTGAGTCACCCCCTCCCCAGCTCTGCCAACTTGCAGCAGCACCCTCTATAGAGAATTAACCCCCCCCCCCAGCAGTGACCAGAGCAGGGCAACAGGAGGTGCAAAGGGCTGGTCCCAGGGAGGGAGCGACTCTGGTGGTCCCGCAGGACCAGGCTGAAGCTGGCCTTCTGCCGAGACCGTGACTTTCTCGGCCCCACGTGGTTCCCTCCCTCTTGTTTTTTCTCCTGGGAACCCTCCCTCAGAATCCCACTCCCCACCAAATTGTGAGGGAAAACCCACCTTGGGCATTCCTTCTAGGGCACCCCACTGAGCACACCTCAGGGACCTCTCTCAGTTTCCAAGCTGCACGCAGTCCTCAGTTTCCCACTCCAGGTAATGGGTGAATGGCTTCCTAAGGAAAAGGGATGCTAGCAATAGTGATGATCTCTGTGATTAACCATAGTGATACAGGAATTTAGGGCTTACTGGGTTGGCTCAGTGCAGAGATCAGTTGTAATCAGTGCAGTGCCCTGCAAGGTCAGCCCTTTACAGGTTGCCACGCCTGCTGCCTTCTCTTGGGCTGTGAACGTGTGGCAGAATTTGCTATTTTTCCACCTCAGTTGCAGTTTCTTTTCATATTAATAAAAGATTGAAGTCAACTAATTTTATTATTATTTTTAATTTATTTATTCTATTTATTTTTCACTGCGTTGGGTCTTCGTTGCTACGTGTGGGCTTTCTCTAGTTGTGGTGAGCGGGGGCTACTCTTCGTTGCAGTGCGTGGGCTTCTCATTGTGGTGGCTTCTCTTGTTGCAGAGCGTGGGCTTCAGTGGTTGTGGCTCGTGGGCTCTAGAGCGCAGGCTCGGTAGTTGTGGCACATGGGCTTAGTTGCTCCACAGCATGTGGGATCTTCCTGGACCAGGGCTCAAACCCAAGTCCCCTGCATTGTCAGGAGGATTCTCAACCACTGCGTCACCAGGGAAGCCCCTAATTTTAATTTTAATCCAGAAAGATGTATTTAAATTTGATACACAGATGGATTTTTTAAAATTGGGGTGAAATTCACCTAACATAAAATTTACCATTTTAAGGTAAACAATTCAGTGGTTTTTAGCGCAGTCACGATGTTGTACAATCAGCACCTTTATTTACAAAGCATTTTCATTATCCCAAAAGGAAACCCCATCCCCATCAGCAGTCACTCCCCATTCCTGCCTCCCTCCAGCCCCTGAAACCTCTAATCTGCTTTCTGCCTCTGTGGATTTATCTGTTCTGGACAATTCATGTAAATGAAATCATACAATGTGTGGTGTTCTGTGACTGGCTTCTTTCACTTAGCATAATGTTTTCAAGATTCATCCACATTGTAGCATGTATCAGTGCCTCATTCCTTTTATGGGCTATGTAGTATTCCATCGTATGGATGGACAGCATTTTGTTTATCCATTCATTGGTTGATGGACGTTTCGGTTGCTTCCACCTTTGGAATATTGTATATAGTGCTGCTGTGAACAAGCATGGCATGTGTTTGTCTGAGTATCTGTTTTCAAGTCTTCTGACTCTATACCTTGGAGTGACATCCTGGGTTGTATTGTCATTTTATGACTAAGTTTTTGAGGAACCACCAAACTGTTTTCCACAGTGGCAGTACCATTTCACATTCCCACCATCAATGCATGAGGGTTCCACTTTCTCCACGTCCTCTCCAACACTTGTTTGTTTTCTTCTTTCTTCCTTTCTCTCTCCCTTTCTTCCCTTTCCCTTCCTCCCTCCCTCCCTCCCCCCCCCCACTTTCTTTAATCCTAGGAGGTGTGAAGTGGTGTCTCACTGTGTTTTTTGATCTGCGTCTCCCTGATGATAGTGATGTCTTTCCATGGGCTTCTTGGCCCTTCACCTGTCTTCCCAGGAGCTGTCCTTGCTGTCCACTTCTCTCTTCCTGCTTCCTCCCCTCGCTCCTGATCCACAGGCCTTTCCTTGAGCCCACTGGCCCTCAGTGCCCCCTGTGTCGTGGGCTCAGCCTTGAGTGACATAATGTACATTTCAGGAGGTTTCATGTTCCTGGGTCACATGTCCCCTCCCCTTCCCAGCTCCTCCCGTCAGAGCTGAGGGTGGGGGCTTTGATAGGGTTTCCCCAGAAGCAGACCCTGAGATGCAGGCAGGTAGTTTACCTGAGGTTGCAAAGCACGTCGGTCAGGGCGAGAGGAGGAGAGGGAGGCAGCTCCTAAGGGGGATTATCAGGTCAGCTGCTGACGTGTCTCAGGGTTATTCCACCAGAGGGGAGGGGAGCTGGAGGTCTCATACACCAACCCTCAGTCTCTGAGGGCTGCTCCCTGGGGGTGTTCAGGCCTGCTGCCTGGGATCCGAGGTGGGGAGGATGTGGACACAGCGGCTCTGAGGGCTGGAGAAAACCCTCAGGCAAATAAAGGCAGAAGTTGGCATTTAGAGGCTGGGCCGGCATGCCCTGAAGCTGTGGGGCGAGGGTGGGGCATGCAGAGAGTCTGCTATGTGGGAGGCAGATTTCAAGCAAAGTGACGCGAGTGAAGATTCAAACAAGGTGTGTTCAAACCTAGTGCCATCACCCCTTTCCTGGCCCTGCCCACCTGTGTCCAAGTCCTGCCCAGGACAGGAGCCAATAAGAACCAGACGCAGCTTCCACTGGGGGCTACAGCTCACTAGCCGGCGGGGCCTCACATTCCTTCTTTGCCCTCAGGCTCAGAGGATGGGGTGTCGTGGCCGGGTGGGAGCTGACCACGCGGAGTTGGCCACAGCTCTTCTGAGTCAACCACATGCCTGGACGGTGAATCGTGACAGAGCGCCCGGCTTTCGAGGACGCATCCCGGCCTGTCAACACCCTCAGAAATGGCTCTCTGGATGTGACCGAGACAGAAGCAATTTCCAGGCACCCGATGTGGCTGGCCCAGCTGCCTCAACCAAAAAACGTTTTCACCTGTGTCTGTTTTATTCCCAAGGGAGCACGGCTCTGAGGCTGGCTGGGATAAACGAGCATCCAGGGGCTCTGGTCTCTGAGACTTGTTCTGCTGCACAGGGGAAGGGATACAGAAGCGCAGGTGGAAGATGCTTTTTAGAAAAGCAAGAAGCATGAAGGCCGGGGACAGGGGCCTCACTTCTGCTGCTGCTGACACGTTTCAGTTGGTGCAGCAACATAACCGGTATGTGTGTGTGTGTGCGCGTGCGCGCGCGCGTCCCAGAGTTTCAGGAACCGAAGGGGTGCCTGCGGGCTGGGGCATCTGTGGGTCTTAAGCAGCTGGCTGGCATGAGCCTGGCCGGGCAGCACTGAGCATTTCTCTTGACCGCCTGGCGCTCTCTCTCAGGCCACAGCCTTGGCTTCCGTCCTCGTCACCATTGACTGTGCTTCAGGAACCTCCCAGGGATTTAAATTTGCAGAGCTGGCTGGACATGTTACAAAGCAAGTGGCTGGCAGTGGTGAGCCCTGACTGTGACCTTCACCCCAGAAGGAGGCTGCATTGAGCTGAGAGCGACCTTTTCTCCCCCCATGAAGAGACTGAGATCCCTAAATGCATCCTGGCAAAAGGGCCCGCTGCCTCTTTATCCTTAAAATGCAAGTCTGAGAGGAGTACACTCTGCGGGGGTCCCTGTGGCAGGAGACCGTGAGGGTGGGCATTGCCACTGCCTTGGGGTTGGAGGATGGCCCCTGACCCCTGCCCTAATCCCATCGATTTCTCCCAATCTGCATCTGATGAGATCTGTGCAGGGATCAATACACCTTCAGTCCTGTGAGTGAACGCGGGGAGGTGGGGGTTTGGAGGCAGAGAACCCATGGCTTAGGGAGACTAGCACGCAGGCCGGCCTTGCAGTCAACAGGAAAAGCCGCCCTCTGGCCAAGGCTGCACCCCAAAGACAGGACGTGAAGGGCAAAGGTCAGCCAGGCGCAGGTCACTGGAGCCCAATGGACCGAAGGTGGGTGTGATCAGTAATTCACATGGGTGGGGACGTCACCCGCAGTCCCCGGAGCTGGGCTCCAGGAGCCCATCAGCCACTGAAGGGGGTGTTTCTCCCACATGCTGGACCTGCAGTCCCCAGGGGAGGCTGGGCTGGGAGGAGGATTTGAATTCCCTCCCGAGGAACCACCAGAGTAGCATCTTCTTCCCACGGCACGAGTTGACCCCACTTCACCTCTTGTCCAGTGTCTCCAACAGCTGCCCCTGGAGGGCTCTTTGCAGTCTGGCTTTGACCCTCAGTCCACTCAGCCCTGGGTGGCCAATTAATGTTTGTAGAATGACTAAGTGAATTTCTGGTGAGGCAATCCTGTCCCCCATGCCTGTCATAGCCCCATTTGCATCTTGTCACCATCTGAGCTTCTGCCTTGGCCTAGGACCTTTGTGTGGGATGTGCACCTGGGTACTTCCCCCTTTTGAAATCCTCCTGCACATCCTTCAGAACCCCACTGAAATGTCACCTCCTCCAGGAAGACTTCTGTGCACCTTCAGTTAGAAGTGGTCCTTCCCTCCCTAACCTCCTGGAACTTTCTGTTGTCTCATAGCCTTCCAGCAGTGAGGGGCTCCTCCCTCGAGCCTAGACCCACCCATTGGTTAATGTATTCCCCATGCTGTCTGGAGCGGGGCTTAGCCCCAGTCAGGCAGATCATAAGCATTTATTCCAATGATTACTTAAAGGAAAATCTTGTATTCCTGGGCAGTGCCCCATGGCTAAGGCAGAGCCCAGCCCCTTTTCAGCTTCGCCAGGGACACACCTGCAGCCTTGGGTCCTGATAAGGATGCTGCCATTCAGCTGCGTGGTGTGGAGTCTGCAGCTTTCCCAGTTCCCTCCTTGGGTCCACCCACCCTGGGATCCTTGGCCTGAGCCCATCCCTCCCCTGACAAGTCCCATCAGGAATGAAGACCAGCTTTCCTGGGGCCCCCTCCAGCTTAGAACATGCATCTTCCTGGACGTCTGCCTCCGGCTGAGCACAGGTAAGCCCATATGCTTCGCACCTGTGAATCTGGAGATGAGCTTCCTGGGTGTGGGAACCTGGGTCAGTGAGAGGAGGAGCAGATGTGGGGGCTGGCGGGACAGCGGAGCCGCGTCGGCAGAAGAATGAGCTCAGGAGAAGGAGGCAGGAGGGACACGTCCTGAAAGATGGGGTGTGTTTGCCACTCAGCGTGCAAGCTGCTGCTCAGGTGGGGGCTTAGTGACCCCGGACGTGTCTCCCTGACACACGATGGCTGCTTCTCTTTCTCTCTCCCTCAGTAGGAGTGGTCGGCAGAGCTGTGGCTGGCTGTCCCTGTTCTCATCTGGGGTTTCTTTTTGAGGGGAAGATGGATTTTGAGTCTTTCAATTTCTGTGCCTTGGGTGGCAATAATACTGCTGTGTCAACATTTTGAAGTTAAGTCTCATATGTGACCTAATCTCTCTTTTTTCCTTTGGGCATCTGATGCCGGGTCTTTGCCTACTGCCCACCCGTTAAAGGTGTGGGTGTTTTCCATTTTGTCTGGATCCCAAGGGGCTAGCAGGACCAGTGGGGATCTCCCCATGGTCTCCCAGCCTCTGGCCTTGTCCCCCTGGAGCCACACTCCCTGCTGCTGAGGTGGACTTTCCTCCAGCAGCAGGGACGTGGCAGAGACCCCGTGGGTGTGGTCATTATGAACAGGCTTGGAAACGGCCCACGGCATGAGGGTGCTCTCCGTCAGGGCAGAGGCCTCCCTCTGAAACCGACGCCTGGATCCCAGTTCACCAGGCCACAGGGCACCCCAGGGTTATGTGGGGAGGTGTATCATTCAGTCCTGCTGACTGCCATAGCAAGTGGTCCCCAAGCCCCACTGACTTAACACCCTGCACGTTTATTCTCACTCTCACCAGTAAAGAGGCCAAATATGGCCAAGTCTCAGTAAGATGATAAAAGTCTATGTTGGATATTTCCCATGTGCTTGTCTGTCAAAAGCTATTGCAAAATGACAAGTAAAATTGATAAAAGGGGATATAGCTGTTGGGTTTCCTTGTCTATTTATTTATTTGCCTGCGTTGGATCTTAGTTGCAGCCTGCGGGATCTTCTTCATTGTTGCATGTGGGTTTCTCTCTAGTTGTGGCGCACAGGCTCTAGAGCACACGGGCTCAGTAGTTGTGGTGCGTGGGCTTAGTTGCTCCGAGGCTTGTGGGATCTTAGTTCCTTGACCAGTGATCGAACCCGTGTCCCCTGTACTCGAAGGCGGATTCTTAACCACTGGACCCCCAGGGAAGTCCCTCCTTGTTTATTTAAAGAGAGAGTAAAGCAGAGATTTGGGGGATTAGCACAGAGTCCTCTCTAACCTAATCTTCCACCTGAAGACTCAAATAACTCAAATAATAAATTTTCCTGTTAGTTCAAGAAATGTAAGTATTCCCCACAATAGCCAAAAGGTGGAAGCAACCAAAATTTCCATCAATGGATGAACAAACAAAAAGTGGCCCATTGACATGATGGAATATTATTCAGCCTTGAAAAAGAAGGAAATTCTGACACCTGCTGCAACATGATGAACTCTGAGAACATGATGCTAAGGGAAATAAGCCAGGCACAAAAGGACAGATACTGTCTGATTCCACTCATATGAGGTACTTAGAGAAGTCAAAGTCATAGAGGTGATATGGTGGGGGGAGGGGGAGTTAGTGTTTGGGAAGGTGAGAAAGTTCTAGAGATGGATGGTGGTGACGGCTGCACAGCAATGTGAATGTACTGAATGTCACTGAACTGTATACTTCAAAATGGTTAAAATGCTAAATTTTATGTTATGTGTATTTTACCACAATTAAAAAAGAAGAAGTGTGACTGTTTCCACTGGTTTCTGAGCTTCCCCATGCCTTCTCTGACTCTGGCTGGGGTGTTTCTGGTAGCACCAGGAACCCCCAACAGCAAATGCTGGGGCTTCTCAAGTTGGCAAGTCTTGCTTGTCAGGACCTGCCTTGTTCCGTAGACAGCATCTTTTCCTCGACCCTAAACCTTTCTGGATTTCAGGTTTCATGTCTCTGTTCTCTCCCGAACTTTGTGCTCAACACACGGCTTTAAGGGAATCTTGTATTGTTTTACGTAAATTCAAACTTCCAAAAGATACACTGGGGATGATTAACCAGTATCATCGAATCCTTTTTCTCCCTGCAAGATTTGCTGCATAGCTGACGTCTATAGATTAACTTCAAACGCAATTTACTCTGAGCTGTGTCCATGTGCAGCCACTCAAACTTTCTCTTTGGCTGAGATTCCGGGGAGGCTGCATGCATCTTTTATTGGGAGCAGATTACACATGACTGGTATTCTGTTTTCAGAATAAAACCAGAGCTGCATCAGCATGGTGGGAGGTGTGGGTAAAGTAGAGAAGAATGAGGAGAGGTGACACGGGGCATTAGGTGCTTGCAAAATCTGCTCTGGGGGAGAAAGTCCTGTTACTCTCGCATCCCAGAAGTCCTTGGCAAGGTCTGAGCCCCCCACAAAGGCCTTGGGAGGGGACAGCCTCAGCCCAGGATGACTTCATTGTGGAGACAGAAACTAATTCCTCTCTAAGTGGGAAAAGGCTCTTTAGCTGCATTAAGAGGCTGAAATCTGATGAAAAGGTAAATACATTCAATCTTCCTTGCATCAGTCACCTGGGACTTCATCAGCCTCAAACCGATTAGAAAAATTCACACTGAAAGCATCATTTATAATAGACCAAAATTATAGAAAACATTTGGCCTGGAGGGAGGGAGAAATAACATTTCCACCTAAGCCATAATCTTTCATTATCTCCGCCGCCTCCTTTATGGGGTTTGACAGCCCTGTCTCCTCCCCAAGACTAATCATTAGACTAATTAGGAGCTAATCAATGTTTAATTAAAACCTAGCCATTAATTACAGGAAGTACCATGGCAACTTGGGAACAAAATGTGGTTGCAGGAGGGATCAGATTTCCTCAGGCATGGCCGGTGGCCCAAGCAGAAAGCTTTCCTTCTTGTGTTTGTATTTCCTTCTTTGCACTTTGGCTTCAGGGGATCTGGAGGTCAGAGTGGGAAGAAGAGAGGGAGTGGAGAGGAGGATGGATTGCTATTTTTCCTCTAAAAATCTTTTATTGGGCATCTACCTATTTGCATTTGGACTAACACCCAAACCTCTCCCCATGAACTGCAAGGCCCCAGATGAGTGGTTCTCAACCGTGGCTGCATGTTAGAATCACCAAGAGAGGTTAAAAAAATTCGAATAGAAGGATAGACAAATAGACAGATGAACAGAGCATCCAGAAATAAACTCAGCACATATGGGCATATGATATATGACAACTGTGGCACTGTTGAGGAGGGGGCATGAATGATATTTGCCATAAATGGTGCTGGGCCAGTTGGAGAGCCACTGGAGAAAAAAACAGGAAGCTTGATCCCTACCTCACACCATACATGAAAGTCAATTCCACTTTCTAGAAAATAACATAGAAGAAAATCTGAATATCTTCATGATACAAAAAGTGCAAACTGTAAAGGAAAAGATTGACAAATTGGGTTATATTAAAATTGAACACTTCTGTTCATCAAAGGCGCTGTTAAGAGAGTTAAAAGGCAAGCACAGAGCAGGAGAAGCCATTTGCAAAATACATGACCAAAAAAGGGGTTCATAGAAAACTGGGAAAGAGACTCAAATAATCACTTCATAGAGTGCTTTATGGTCATCAGGGAAATGCAAACTGAGACACTGCTCTAAACCCACCAGGATGGCTAGGATAGATTGGCGACCTCAAGGTTTGGTAAAGACCTAGAACAACAACATTCATACGTTCCTCGTGGGAATGAAAACCGGAACAAGCACTTTGGAAACTGTTCAGCAGAATGAGCTAAAGCAGAACACGTGCCTGCCCACGACCCACAAGCACGGTGTCCGGCAAACAGGAGGGGCTCGGCAACTCTCTCTCGAGGTGTAAGTGATGCAAGGACCCAAGACAGGACTTCCCGTTCTCAGAGGAGGAGGGGTGTGAAGGAGAGAGCCTGGACCTTGGGTCCCAGCTCCGCACAAGCGACAGGTTCACCTTTCTGAGCTGTGGTTTCTCCATCTGTACATGGTGCCTACTTTGTGGGCTTGCAGAAGGACTACATGTGATCATGCTTATAAAACACCTAGCACGTGGCATGGCAGATAGTCAGTATGTAATCCCTTTTATCACCCTAGGGGTTTACAACCAGAGAGGGGCACCTGAATGCAGATGTAGAGGGGCAGGAAGCAGGCACAGGGGAATCAAAGGCTGAGTCAGGAATGATCAGCTAGCATCTGCATTCAGTGGATACTGCTGCACTTTCATTCGGGTGTGGGGTCGGGTGGGCTCATCGCTGGGTGGGATCTGGAAGAGATACCAGGCCCTCTGCACTCACAGCAGGCGGCAGTGACGTGACATTCCCTGTTCAAGGAGGCAAGCCAGCGTCAGACACACCTCAGACAAAAGGCAGCCTTTTCACCCTAGGGTCCTCTGTCAGCCTCCCCTTTCATGTTCTGCTGCTTCCGTCCCCCGAAGCTCCATCTTCCTCTACCTGCGACCTGGTCCAGCCTCACCTGTCGGCAGATTCACCTTGGTTACAGTGCTGGATTTCACCTCTCCCGGGACATCTACATTTTTAGAGATGAGTCCTGGAGATCAGAGAGCCTTCCACACCGAATGAAAACCTCCAAGTGTGTGGTGATAAGGGGCACACTTGGGGTTTTGCCCTGTCTGTCTACTACCAGTCCCGTTAGCAGTGAAAAGCAGGAGGAAACCAATGCTCCGCTCTCACCACAGGCAGCACCTGGGAAGCCACTGGTTTCTCCACACAGTGCCAGGATGGGCCTGGGAGGGACCAGGAGCCAGGACTGCACCTGTCCAGGTAAAAACAGGTACAAAGAGTGGGCCGTGGAGGGCTTCCAGTCCAGGGGACCCCAACCTTTTTATACCAAAGAGCCTTTGGCATCTGGCAAAGCCAATGAATTCCTTCTCAGAATAATGGTCTTAAATGTATAAAAGAAACTTCCTAGGGTTAGAGTATTGAAATATAATTATCAAAGTATTTAAAAAACAAGATATTATTATATACACTTTTTTAAATTGAGATATTCACATATAATAACACATAATTCACACATAACAAATAATGAACCATTTTTTAAATACAGAATTTATTTATTTATTTTTTAAATGTATTTTTTAACATCTTTATTGGAGTATAATTGCTTTGCAATGGTGTGTTAGTTTATTTTTTAAATGTATTTTTATTTATTTATTTTTGGCTGCGTTGCGTTTTCGTTGCGGTGCTTGGGCTTTCTCTAGTTGCGGCGAGAGGGATCTACTCTTCACTGCGGTGCGTGGGCTTCTCCTTGCAGTGGCTTCTTGCAGCGGCTTCTCTTGTTGCGGAGCGTGGGCTCTAGAGCGCAGGCTCAGTAGTTGTGGCCCACGGGCTTAGTTGCTTCGCGGCATGTGGGATCTTCCCGGACCAGGGCTTGAACCTGTGTCCCCTGCATTGGCAGGAGGGTTCTTAACCACTGCGCCACCAGGGAAGCCCTAATGAACCATTTTAAAGTGTGCAATTCAGTGGTATTTGGTACATTTACAACGTTGTGCGACCACTAATTCTAACTAGTTCTAAAACCCTTTCATCAGCCCAGAAGGAAACTTTGTACCCAAGAAGCGGTTGCTCTCCATTTCTCCTTCCCCCTCCTGCATGGCAACCACCTATATGTGTTCTTTCTCTATGGATTTATCTATTCTGAATATTTTATAAAAATGGAATCATACAACGTATGGTCTTTTGTGACTGGCTTCTCTCACTCAACATAATGTTTGTGAGGCTCGTCCGTTTCGTAGCACGTGTCAGTGCTTCCTTCCTTTTTATGGCTGACTTTTGTTTATCTGTTCATCGACTGATAGGTATTTGGGTTGTTTCTACCTTTTGGCGATTGTATGTGCTTCTTTTAAGGCATTAAGTAAGGCGGCTCTGAGAAACACCTTAATTTAGAAATAATGATCTGGGTAAGTGAGATTTCAAGATGTCTGCAACAACTGTCACGTGACAGGAAAATGCCTGTGATGTTGTGGCAGAGACTGCTTCACTGTTGTGTCTGGGGCCTTTATTCACAATTGCAGGAATTGTCAGATCAAGGTGTGCATGGGAAAAAATGAGATGTTTTCCTGTTCAAGTTCACAGACCCTCTGAATTCTCCCCAGGTTCTGAACCCCTGGTCTTGCCCAATGCACCCATTCTTGTGAGTCTGAAGGAGTCATCTGCTTTGTCCTTCACGGTGGGAACCAGGGCCAGGGCTACAGGTTTCCTGGCTCCCAGGCGGCCCTGCTTCTCCAGCTCAGCAAGACCCACGTGTTGTCAGGTGGGAAGACTCGAGCGGCCACTGCTAATTCTCCAGTGTCCCTTGGCCTGCTCTTGGTCCCAGTGGGGTGGCCCGAGCTGCTGTGGGCAGATGTCAGGCTCAGACGAAGGAGCCGTGTTCTCGGAGCTTCTTTCCAGCTGGCAGACACCTGTAGCTGTTAGGCTCCGTGCAGGGTCTTCAGAGCACAGCTGACTTGCTGGGACCACGTGGAGCTGGGCAGTGATGGCCTCAGCTCAGGGGGCTCAGTCCCTTCAGCAGGCGACACCTGGCTGCATCTGAGGTGAGGCATGACCTCTGGGCTTCCCCACACGCCCGACCCTCTTAAGTGAGTGAGGTTTCCCGGCTTGCTGCTCCCAGGCCTCTGGCCCCTTCCCCACCCTCCCCTGGTCCCTCTTCTTGGCTTTCTCATTCATCTGCTACTTTGAGGGGGAAAACGGAAGGTATGATGGTGGTGATGAAGGAGCTGTTCTTTTCTTGCTTTGCCTCAATGTTTTTGAAACGCTGCAGCTGTAGAACTGGAGTGACAAAAAGTTAGCCCATATTATTTCGTCATAAAAAGGAATGAGCCCTGATGACGTCCTATAACCGGGATGGACTCGGGAAACATGCTCAGAGAAAGAAGCCAGACACAAAAGGACAGAGTTGTATGATTCCACTTGTACGGAGTGTCCAGACCAGGCAAATCCATGGAGACAGCAGATTGGTGGTTGCCAGGGGCTAGGGGGACAGGGGAGTAGGGAGTGACTGTTAAATGGTGTGGGGTTTCCTTCTGGGGTGATAAAATATTCTGGGACTAGATAGAAGTCGTGGCAGCACAACATTATGAATGCACTAAACGCCACTGAACTCGCAGACTTTAAAATAGTTAATTTTCTGTATGTGAATTTCACCTAAATTAGAAAATATTGTTAGTCCAGCATTTCCCTTGGGCCGCTGGGAGATGTGACTTAAACACATTGAGTCGTTACTTTTAAAAACCCACCTATGATTGCCTGTTCTGAGATGATGGGCAGCAGGCTGGATTCATCTGCCCCCTTCCTGATTGCCCTGCTCACTCTGGACCCAGGGCCCTGCAGGTGTTGGGAGCAGTTACGTCTACAAACAGTTTTTATCCCGAGGCCAAGAGCTGGACATTGCAAGGACACCAATGCAGGACACCCATCCCCACTTCCCTGACCCTTGGGTGCCTCTCCAGGTGCTGGTAGGGTTTCAGCTTGGCCTCTCTGCCCCCATCTCCTTTTGCTTCTAGAACAGGAATACACACGCCTGTTGAGTGGATACTGTTGCCATGTGCACGCACCATTTAAAAGGATGTGTTGAGCGGCTGACACAGAGATAAATGGGGATGGAGTCACAGGAGGGGGAGGGAAGGCCTCAGAGCAGGAGGGACAGGTATCACCGTCCCCCCTGGGTTGGCGGGGCTGCCGACCTCATACTGCTATCTTGGAGGGGTCACCGAGTGCCAACCTGCAGGTCACCTGTGTGTGTCTGGGCTCCCTGCCAGTGCCGCCCTCACCAACCTCCAAGGGCATCTGGAACCTGGAGCAGCTGAAGGTTAAGGGGTGCAGGCAGGTATTGGAAATGATCCAGGAGTGCAGGTGTGAGGGATCACATGTTGAGAGAGGGAGAGAGAGGAAAGGAGAGAGGAGGTGTGTCTTTGCCCACGTGTAAATCAGGACACAGAGAACAGAGCCACTGCTGACTCCCTTCTAAGTCTTCTGTCTCCTTTCTCTTATGAGTACTACGAGTCCTTTCCTTTTAAAACAGTGAATTGTCAATTCAAAGAAAAAAAAACCCATGAGTAAATTAAATCCTTCCCCTGTGCTGCCTGTATTGGGGCCACTGAGAACAAAGGGTCTCGTTTGTCACTTTTACAAAACAAAGTGTTCTCGCCCTTTGTCTCATCCTCTAAAGCATGGGCTTATGTGGGCTTGAGGGCCTCTGTCCAGAAAATGCCGTCTGTGTCCCCTGGAGGGACCAGGCCCCACTGAGATGTGCTCCTCAGTGTGGCCTCGATGCATTTATCCGAGGGAGCTGAGTCTCCTTTAAAACCCCGGGAAGCAGACCCTTGGGGTGCTCATTTGGCCCCCGCATTCTTTCCTAAGTGTTCAAGGCTGATTGCTATAGTGACCCCAGAGCGTTCCATGGCATAATAGTGTGGGTGTTGGTATCCAGCCCTGTACTATGTGGGCTTCTAGAATCCATCCAGGGTTGGTATGTGTGGCTGGAATGTTGAGAACCTCCTAAGAGTATGTGGGGGTGAGGCAGGGTACTTGGAGGCTTAAAGACCCCCTGAGAACCAGGGTCAGAGGAGGTTTCCAGTCGCTGCGTGCATGCTTCCTCCTCCCCCACCTTCCCCTCCATCTCCCAAATCATCCCCCCATCTGCCGCTCAGCACTTGCCACCAAGGCACTGTGTCAAGAGCCCGTTTCCAGACAGATCTGCTCTTGTGCTCCATGCCACCGTCAGCACGAATATGTGTGTATGTGTGGTGGGGATGGGCTGTCCTGGCCCAAATGTATCTGGACAGGGTGGAGCCCTCCAAGATGGCAAAGGACTTGGGCACAGTCAGAATAAAGAAACCCATAGCAGTGTCTTCACCAAGGCCAGGAAGTTAACCTCGGTCCAGGGGATGTCTTGCTGCCTGCCCGGCATCCTCAGGGCCACCCGCTTGCCTGGCCTGCTGTGCTTTTCTAGGGGGACCATTTGTCAAGGCCCAAAACACTTTGATGGAGGAAGTGGTTATGGGATCAGGACTGTGCTCTGATTCTTGCTTTCCCCCCACGTTCCCACTAATGAAGGGCGGCCGCAGGAGGAGAGCATCCTGGAGGGTTTGGGATGTGGTGGGAGTGGAGGTCCTGCCCCATCCTCCTCCTGACTCCCAGGACAGTGTGTCACATCCCGCATGCCTTCCCGTCTCAACATGTGGTCACCTGTATTTTATGTAGACTACCTACCTGCATGGACCAAGAAGCAGAGGCATGGGAAGCCCGTCAGCAGCTCTGAGCCATGAATTTCCAGTCAAATTTAACTCAAGAGTGAAAGAAAGGGGGCTCAGCCTCCCTTGGCCTCCATGATTCTTCATCTTGGTGCCCATGATACACGTGGTGGGGCCTCTCGCCTGTTTGCCACAGTCAGGGCTCCACCTGCAGGGCCACCTCCCACTTCCCTGTCTCTGCTCTTTCTCCTCTACACCCCTCGCCCTGCTCGCCTCACCTCCTGTGTTCTAGTTTCCAGTACCTCCTTATCTCCCACCTGGACCACGCCGAGACCTCCTCTTCCCCCCATCCCTGACATTCCCGGCCTACATATCCCATTACTTTCAGAGGTGTTTTCTAGGAACAGAGCTATTTCCGTCATATGCCACTGCTCGAGAACATTCAACCCTGTTACCTATAGAAGGAAATATGTCCCAGGGGACCCAGACTCCTTAGCAGGGCATTGGAGCCCCTCCAATTTGACTCTGACAGAATTTATGGGCCTGCCCAGCCTCATCCCCCCACCCCTCTCCTCATCCCCACATACTCCTGGCTTGAGTTAAACAAGATGGCCCATTGCAGTTACCATCTGTGGCCACCCAGCCTGGGCTTTTTGTTGGAAAGGTCTGTGTATAAGAAGGAATCGCAGTGATTTTCCAGCCCACACTACCTTCTCTTTTCTCTGAACTTAGGGTATTCATGGTCTGGGTCACGCTGCGTGGAAATTCATTTATTCAACAACCACACTTTCCATTGACATGATTCTTTGGTTCAGCACAGCCTCATGAACTCTTCAAGCTGTTTGAGGGGGAACTTTTCGAGGCAACATCCCTCAACCTGCTCCTAATTACTTGGCATTTTCAACTCATCTTTGTATGGTATCAAAAGCATGTCATTGTATCATTTTCAAAATTCCATCATAAGGAACTTACAGTTTTCTTATCCTTTCGTCCTTTTATTCTTTCATCCACCATGTGTTTATTGAGTTCCTGTTTTGTGCCAGGCGCTGTGCTGTCGTCAGGTGAGGCAGCACTGGACCCCCCAAGCACACAAGAGAAGCACTATTGTGATGAGCATGAAAAAGGTGCAAGGGTGCTAGGAACGCAGGTGATGGGAGCTGATGTGGTCTTAGGGGTTGTCAGAGGCCCCCTCTCTGGAGAGGGGACATTCAGCTGACATCTGAAGGATGGGTAGGTGTTGGACACAGAATGGGGCGGGGGAGCATCTGGAGGGACTGAGAAGCAGGAAGACGTGTGAAAGGCAGAAAAAATGTCTCAGGTGACCCAGAGTGGCCTGAAATCAAGCCAGAATATTCAGGCAGAAAGGGCCGTAGGCCAAAGCAAGGGGTTTGCATTCTATCCAGGGGCAATGGGAGTCCTGGAAGAGCTTTGAGCTGGGGAGTGACACTATCAGACCTGGCTTTTGCAAAGATCAGTCTCTGCCTGCTATGTGGAGACACTACTGGAAGACGGCAGAGGGGTGGGGTGAACCAGAACAGGAGTCAGCAAACTAGGGCTGTGGGCCAAATCCGGCCCACGGCCTGTTTGTGTCTATAAAGCTTTATTGGCACACAGCTGCGTCCAGTAGTTTATGTATTGCCAATGGCTGCTTTCAAGAGGTGGAATAGTTGCCGCAGAGGCCATATATATAGACCTTGATGCCTAATATATTAACTCTGACCTTTTACAGAAAAAGGTTGCTAACAGCTCTGTTAAAAAGCTGCCTTAATTTGGTTTGTCCTGGAAGCAGAGCTGACACAAGGATGTGGGCGCAGGTATAATAATGCTGGGTGGGTGGAGGTCAAAGATTTAGGAAGTGGGGCTGACAGGACGTGAGGAAGGATGGGGTCAGTCAGGTGAGACAGTAGAAGTGAGGATATTGATGGAGACCCCGCTTGACGTCCAATTCAGATCTGAGCAGGCCTTGACCACCCCAACTGTTCCGGAACCTTCATTTTGTTTCTCTACGAGATGACCTCTAGTTTCTGCAGCTGAATAATGTTGAACGAATCTTTCCCACCACGATCACTCACGAAACTGAAAAGGCTCTTCACCTTCCCAAACATGACCCATGATTCCTGGGAGTGTCTCTCTGAGAGAAGCATGGGTACCATCCTTTCTCTCTCCGGTCAAGAAAGTGGCTGTCTGCCTAATTCCTAATTATGCCCTTCAAGGTTGCATTAAATCATTGTGCCAGGGCACTGCATTGTGGGTAATCAGCTGCTGTTTTAATATCTTTAGCTGCTCTGCATTTCCACAGGCAGAGCCTGTCTGAAGGGAAAATTGTGCCCCTGTCTGTCAGGATCTCCACTGGAAACCGCAGAACAGAGGATAAGTCTGGCATGGCAGGTGGATCGTGTTTCTCCCCACAGAATAAACCCTGCTGAGGGCACGGGCTGGAACTTTCACTTCTCACCCTTAGACATAGCTCAGAGCCCACGGTCATCCCAGCTGGAAGATATCCAGCGGGAATCTGTTCTATGAATTCCCTGTGTCCCTTCACTTCTTTTTAAAAAATAGCTTTATTGAGATGTAATTCCCATGCATACCCATGGAAATCTACCCATGGAAAGTGTTTTTGGTATCTTCACAGAGTTATGCAACCATTACCACAGTCAATTTTAGAACATTTTCATCACCTCTAAAATTGATAACAATAACTATCATCCGCCCAGGCCCCCCAACCTCTGTCAACCACTAATCTACTTTCTGTCTCTATAGATGTCCCTATTCTGGACATTTCATATAAATGGAATCATATAACACATGGCTTTTGTGTCGGGCTTCCGTTACTTAGCAGGTTTTCAAAGCTCGTCCCTGTTGTAGCGTGCGTCAGTACTTCATTCCTTTTTATGGCTGAATGATGCTCTCGTGACACTTACTTCCTGTGGCCCATCAGTCACCCCACCCTGGGCGCTTCATCTTCTAGTCCACATAGAACCCCATGCGGTCGGTCCCTGACCTTCACTTGATGGTCCCGGAAGCTGAGACTCAGGGTAAGTGCCTAACTCAAGGTCTTGTGTTTGCAGTGAGGGAGAGGGTCTAATCCTGGTCTCCCCACACAGGGCTCTCTCAACCACACCTCATGGCATCTTTCCAAATCTCCTGTAATTTTCCTAGAGTCCAGAGCAGATTAGAGTGAATTAGGGGAGAGGGCCTCTGAATCTGATAAGGCCCACGATGGGCTGAATAACGGCCCCCAAAGATATCCAGGTCCCAATCCCTGGAACCTGTGAATGTGACCTTATTTGGAGAAAGGGTCATTGCAGATGGGATTAAGGATCTTGAGGTGGGAGATTATGGTGGATTATCTGAGTGGGCCCTAAATGCAGTCATATGTATCCGTATAAGAGGAAGGCAGAGGGAGAGCTGCCACTTTTGACACTTTGACACAGAAGGCCACGTGAAAACAGAGCAGAGAGAGATGTGAAGACGCTGGCCTTGAAGACTGAGTGATGCGTCCACAAACCAAGGATGGCCAGCAGCCCCCAGGGGCTGGAAGAGGCAGGGAACGGCTTCTGTCCTAGAGCAGAGCCCTGCTGACAGCTTGATTTCAGACTAGTTTTGCTGATTTTGGATTTCTGGCCTCCAGAACCAGGAGAGAATCAATTTCTGTTGTTTGAAGCCCCCTATGTGGCATTTGTTAGGGTAGCCCCAGGTCACTAGCACAGGGCCTCATACCTGATTCCCAGGGCTCTTTGTGCCTGAGACAGTCTTCTGCACGATCCTAGCCCGAGCATGGTGGTGCGGCCGGCTGTGCGTGTTCTGTATACGCTGAAAGTTGGGAACAGCATCTAATGCTTCTCACGTAAGAACTTCACATAAATGAGCCCAATCCCCACAACAGCCCTGTGAGATAAGCTCCTGTTGTTATTTCCATTTTACAGATGAGAAAATAAGGCTCAGAGTGGCAGGCTCACCAGTGAGGGGCAGAGCCAGGCAGCCCTGTTGCCCAGTGGGTTTCCACTGCTCTGTGCAGCCTCTTTAAGCTACATGGTTTAGAGAAGCAGATAAGAGGCCAGGCTTGGAGGGCATTTATTCATTGCTTTAACAAATATGTATCAAGATCCCACTGGGTCCTGGAGAATCAGCTGTTAACAAAACTCGTGCCCTCCCTGCTGGGCACACATGTCCTAGTGAGACAACCACGAAAAGTATAATGTGTTTGGTGGTGATAAGAGCCCTGGAGGAACACTGGACGGGGCCAGGACTCTTCCTGGGGTGCATGGGTGTGCATGTGTGTGCATATGTGCAAGCATGCCATTTTACACAGGGGATCGGGGAAGGGGGCTGAGCAGGTGGGAGTCCAGTGGAGCCCTGCAGGGACCAATTGTGCTGGAGGAGCCCATGGCTGGCTCGGCAGAAGCAGGTGGAGTAGGACCAGAGGAGACTGGAGCAGGCCGAGTGGGCTGGCTGGGCAGAGCTGTGCCGGCCAAGGTGCAGAGACCCTGGGCAACACTGGGCTGAGAGAACACGTCAGTTGTCCCATCGATGTCCGATGACTCTTGGTCATCTTGTGGCAGGGGAGACCCCCTCCCCCTGCCATAGGATGCCCCATTTCAAGGACCTCCATGGTACCATTAGCATACATAGTCTCTCCTTCCTCTGGAAACTTATTCTTGGAATTTTCATTTTTTTCCTTGGTTCTAGGGGGCTCCTGGTTCTGGAATTTAAAATAATACCGATCCACATTTCCTTCTCTGAAGCCCTTAGAACTCCCTCAGAACTAGGCAGGTTTTGGAATTCAGGTTTGTTCGGATTTTAGAAAAGATAACGGGATACATGGACTTTATATTGTGAGAGAGGCTTCTCGAGCCTGGGGTGGCACTGCCTCATCGGAGGTCACTGAGAGGACGTGACCGCCGGGTGACCCCGAGCTGGCCCCGGGCCACACGAGGCTCCTCGCCCGCCCCCCGCCCTCTCCCTCGGAACTTCCGCTCTGCCCACGGCGACCACAGCCCATCGCCGGTGCCGCTTGCAAGGGCACAGCCGTAAGAGAGTTGCCAAGACCGCCCGGGCGGCCACGTGCCCGGCCCGCGAAGACCTCAATGTAAACGTTCCGGATTTGGCGGCGGCCCCTGGGCGCCCGCGACCAGCCTCGCGTGGCCGCTCCCCCTGACGGCCCCGCCCCCCCCCAGCCCCGTGGCTGCCTCACCCTCCGCCTCGGTCCCCCTGCCTCCGCGCGGGGGCTTCAGGCTTCACCCCGCAGCTCTGAAGAGTGAGAAGCTACGCGGCTCCCGTCACCACGGTAAGTAATGGCCGCAGGTCACTTCTGGTCAGATTTTGGCGCCAAAATTAGAAAAGAAAACGTTAGGTTTTCGGAGCTTTCTGGATTTTGGAATTTGAGGTAAGGGGTTTGGACACGTGGGCCCAGCTCACGTGGACAGAACTTTCTATGTACCGGTCAGTCACTGTGCCTATTCTGCGCCTCTTCCTCGGGTCCTGTCAGTCACTTCCGGAGGCGTCCAGGGAGCTGCCTGGGGTCGGGGGCCGCAGGGTCGCAGGCCGCGGGGTCGCAGGGCCGCCTGGCTGGGGGGCTGCCCCGCGGGCATCAGGCCCTCGTCCCCTTTGTTCTGGTCGAGGTCGGGGCTCAGGCTGCAGCCCAGGGCCGGGCCGGCACGGAGGCTGAGGCCGAGGCCGCAGAGCCTCCAGGGAAGCCAAGCGCCCAGACCCAGCTGCGGCCCCGAGCATCACTGTGGTAGAGCTCTTGTTTCACGGTTCCCTCCGGATTCTGAGGTTCTCTCTTGTTTAAATCGTCCGTGGAGTTAGGTCTTAGTCCTCGGAGGGGAGGCCTGCTTTGTGCGGACAGCCAAGAGGCATTTGAATAACGTGGCTTTAGGGACAGGGGAGGGAGGGACACCCGCGTCCCTGTGGTGGCTTTACATCAGCTCTGAAGGCCACCTCCAAAAGTGGGGTCCCCAGGTGTTTTAAATAGGTAGCATTAAACAAACAAAAGAGAGCCCTCTCCAAGGTGACAGAAACGCTCTGAAGGGCAATATTCATTCTAGTACGTGTGGAAGTCCAGTTATTTTCATTTGAAAAATGGGTCGTCATCGTCAGAGTTCACATAACAGGATGGACTCCCTCACGCCGAGGGCCTTGTGCCCAGGGCTGGATGGCCATGGCCACGTTTATTTGAACTCCAACCTGAGCTATAGACTTTTGGGGCTAGATCTATAGAGTTAATTTTTGAAAAAGGATCAGGCATGGTACTGGGCCTTTTAGATGTCGCATAGCCAATGTATGTCACTCTGTGACACCTAAAGTATCTCTGGAGCTAATTTTCCCAGTGTCTTCGTTTTCTCTCCCCCTCCCCTGCCCCCCATGCCAGATCACTTGTTCTAGAAGACTCTTCCCACTGTGCATAAAATCTTTGGAGGGTGGTCTTGAGGGGTTCAGGTGCTCTGGCTACATAAAGGAGAATAGGTCCTTGAGAGTCAGAGACCTGGGTTCGAGTCCTGGCTGTGCTGGTTGTTACCCACGTGCCTTGGGGTAAGCACAGCCCCTCTGGGGCTCAGTTTACAAGTCTGTACAGTAGGTGCTTTGGGCCAGGAAACTAAAAGATCTTTGCAAGGTGCACAATTCCACAATTCCATCTTTCTTTTTTGCCCTTGCTTATCTTGGCAAAACCGTTAGTCTGCTCTGGATTACCTACTTTGTGAAGCTGAAAAAAGAAAAAGAGCAGTATTTATTTCAATATCATACTGCTCAGATGTTTTACTCATTTATACAAGCCACGAGACTTGTATGAATTGGTGAGACTTCCCTGTACAGGTACTCCAATACTTATTCTCAAGAAACTAAATGAACCTTTTAAAAAAAATCAAGGTGTATAACAAGACAGTAGTTTTAAAAGTCAAATAGTGCTCCAAGATTATACCAAACACCCTCTCAGCCTCTTTCTCCCTCCTTATCTCTGCATACTCTTAGCTGTCTTTTCTGGAATTTACTTCTTGTTTAGGCTGTTGTAACAAATTATCATAGACTGGGTGGCTTAAACAACAAACATTTATTTCTCACAGTTTTGGAGGCAGAAGTCCAAGATCAAGGTGCTAGCAGGAGAGTAAAGAGAGAGCAAGCTCTCTTGTTTCTTCTTATGAGGGCACTAATCCCCTTCATGAGGGCTCCACCTTTGTGACCTAAGTACCTCCCAAAGGCCCCATCCCCTAATAAAATTACATTGGGAGATAGGATTTCCACAGATGAATTTGGGGGGCACAAACATTCAGTCCATAATAACTCTCTATTTCTAAACATTACCTATACATTGAAATTTCTTTACTCATCAATTTTAGACTTTGTCATTGAGCTTTCTTTTATGGTAGATTAGGTTTTTAGCTTACTTACACTCCTTCTTCCCTCTTCTCTGTCCTCCCCAAATAACTTCTTATATTTTGGTTAAATCTACGTACAGGTTTTCTTCATCATGACTATAATAACTACAACATTTTTTTTGTACAGCTTTTTGTTTATCCTGAAGTTAATAATTTCTTACGCTTTCACAGGCCCTCCAGCGTGCCTTCCCGTGCAAGCGCCCATGAGGTCAGTCCTGTCAGATAGTTGATCAGCCCTCTGAAGTTGCTCTGGAGCCTTCTGACACCTGCCCCAGCCTACATGGGCTGCTCCAGGCTGCTGCATGGCTCTTGTCCAGGACTTCCCTTTGCTCACTCCTGTCATGGAGCCCACGCTTCTTAGATCTTACAGCTTCATCCTTCTGTTTCCTACCTAGTCTTAGTGGAGCTCATTCTCTTATAACATCTTAGATACCATATTCTGTTCTCATGTTCAGTTTGAATGTAGACTCCTTGTTTTGAAATTATTTTTACCTAGAATTTTGAAGGCATTTTCCCACCAAATTCTGGTTTCCATGCTATTGTTGAGAAGTCTGATGCCATTCAAATATTTGATCCTATTTTATGACCTGATTTTCTTCTCTCTGGAAACTTTTATCCTGGTGTTCTAAAATGTCATAAAGATGTGCCTTTGTTCTTTTATTGTTTGGATACTTTGTATGCTGTTCAATCTGAAGGCTCATGTCTTTCAGTTCTGGGAAGATTTCTGGTATTATTTCTTTGATAATTTTATTCTCTTGATTTTCTCAGTGCTTTCTTTCTGAAACTCTCATTTGTCAGATGTTGGACCTCCTGGCTTCATCATGTAACTCTTCAATTAGAAAAAAAGATCTCCTATTGTACATTTCTTTGACTTTTTGTTCTGCTGTCTGGAAACTTTGACTTAATTTTCCAAGGCTCCTATTGACCTAAATTTATATTATTATATTTTTTTTCCAGGCATTCTTGTTCTCTAATTGCTTCTTCTTTTTTTATGGATGGCAATAGCTTGTCTCATCTTTGTGAAGATATTAATGATACATTCTTTGAAGTTTTCTTCTCTTTGTGAAGTATATACTTGTACTAGTTATCTAGTGCTGTGTAACAAATTACCCCAAACACAGTGACTTAAAACAACAAATATTTCTCATCTCACAGTTTTGTAGGCCAGGCGTCTGGTAGGACCTAGCTGGGTGGTTCTGGCTCAGAGTCTCTCATGAGTTTGCAGCCAATGTGTCACCCAGAACTGGAGTCATTTAAGGCTTCGTGGAGATGAAGGATCTGCTTTTAAGCTCAGTCACTTGGTTGATGGCCAGAGCCCTCAATTCCTTACCACACAGACCTCTCCATATGGCTGCTGGACATAGCAGTTGGCTTCCTCCAAAGTGAGTGATCTGAGATGGAGAGAGAGAACCAAGATGGAAGTTTCAGTGCTTTTTATAACCTAATCTCAGAAGTAACCATCATCTCTTCTGTCGTGATACATTGTGAGAGGGTAGACACAAGGACGTGAGTACCAGGAGGCTGCCGTCTTGGAGGAGGCTGACCCACCACAGCACTTATTCTGAATTTCCCCATATTTCTTGCTTTGGTCTCTGTTGTCCATGCTGGAGGCTTTTCTTGAATATCTGGTGATCTCTCTTTCTGTCCCCTCATATTTTCAGCCCACAAGCTGATTGGAGGCTGTGTGTATGTGCCTATGTGGGGAGCTTGTAGACTGTCTCTATTTGATTCCTCCAGAAGCCAATCCTGTTATGAAAATCTGAGGGCAAGCAGTTTATTTGGGAGGTGAAGGAAACCCCAGTATGGGAGTGGGGTTTTGGAACATGGAAAGGAAGGTGGCCAAGAAAGGGTATGATATTAAGTCAGGCACTGCAGTGCATGTTTGGAACTCGATCCTGCGGAGAACTCTGAGAAGTGGTGCAAAACACATACCTCAGAGTGATTCCACCTGGATGATGTTGATGGCTCTAGGGTACTTGTGCCCTGACTTGGTTGAGTCATTGGTTGAGGGCTATGGGGGAGGGGGAGGGTAAATGTCAGGACCTGTCCACCTGCTGCAAGAAGGCAGAGCAGTCTTCTGAGGTTTTAGGGAAACCTTCAGGCACAAGATGCAGATACCACTGTTGGAGTCTAGAGCACTTGGACATGGCTAAGGTCTGAGGGCCTGGCAGGCACGGACATTGACCATGCATGGGCTTCGCTATAGAGTGATGGGAGGACAGCCTGCTTTCCAATATGACTCAGTATATTTGTAGGTCTTTTCCCTGGGACAGCTTTTAGTCTCTCCAGAGAATGTTCCTCTGATCTCCTGCCTCGGGTGGGGTAGAGGTGAGGGGATAGGTCTGGCTTCTGGTGCTCTGGGGCTGGTAGGGGAGGCTGGCTGGGTGGGGCTGTCACCCTCAGAGTGGAGACTTCAGCCTGGGGGTTCTCTGATTCACTCCCCACAAGAATGAGTATCAGGTCTCTGTGGGGCTTGGAGAGGGTACCTTGTTGTATGGAGGTGGGCAGGGCCCACATTTCTCATTTAGATCTTGCTGCATCTGTGCCTCACCCTGGCCTTCATAGTAGCCAACTTCCATAATTTTGGGGGAGGAGTCTGTGGAGCACATCAGCTAGGCCCCCTTCCCTGGCCCCATCCTGGAGGTCGCTAGCTTTGCCTCCTCTGTCCCTGGGTCACCCAGCCTTCCTCTCTCAGCTTCCTGGCTTCATCATGCCTGGGGATTCCACATTGCTTGTTCATTGTGTTTCTGTTTCTCTGTCTACTTGTTTTGGGGGATTGTTGAGAAGAAAAGGGATCAGAAAAGTCTCATTCCGCATTTCAAATTGGAATCACTCACAAGGGTTCTTTAAATCAGTCTTCGGGAACTTGCAGCAAAGGTGTTTTTATAAAATATAAAAGAGTTGTTGGATTAATCAACACAGAATTAGACCAGACTCTTCTGTGCTAACAAATAAACTCAGACATCTCGACGGCTCATGCCAGGAAAGATTTATTTCTCACTCACACCAAGGCTGAGGTGGGCTGAGCTGCCTTACTCCATCGTGACTGTGCATCTGGAATGTAACTCCATGGCCGTGCTGGGGCATACGGACGGGTTGGGGAAGTTGAGAAGGACAGTTGAAGAGCCAGAGCTGCAAATGGCTTGTACCACTTCTCTCCACCGGCCACATGACTCCAGCCTACTGCAAGGGGGTCTGGGAAACCTTGATGGCCCACACAGGCCTGGAGAGCTTGCACAGACCCTGTCGGTTATGTCCCCGCCTCTGGGAGCCCTCGAGCCCTAGAATCAGGAAGTGGGGTGGGGCATCTGGCTGGCTCTGGGAAGTCTGTGAAAATGGAAACTCAAGGGTGGAGGTACCCTGTCCCTACTGCAGACCCAGGCAGCTGTGCCCTGCCCTAGCCCCCAGCCCCTGGCAGGGCAGAGGCTCCTGTGAGGGTGAGTTGTTTGGGGGGCATCATGGGATGTATACCCTTCAGCTGTGGGGAGCCCAGGTGTGGCCCTAGAGGGCTTGGTGGGGAGACCCCTGGGAGAGCTCTGTCTTTTGGGCTAGAGGGAAGTAATGGAAGAGATTGTGGAATATAATAATATTGTATTAATAATGTGCATTCTGATTGTGGCTCGTGGAGCGTCTGTTTATACTGAACACCATTTGGGGGCAGGGTTGGTTCTGAGTTAATGATGATGTGAGCCATGTGCACTCCTCCTTCCTTCCCTGGCCTCCGGCTTGGGGGGCTTCCCATTGCCCTCCCCCACCCTCTCCTTTTAGGTCAGCCTCAGGCTCCTCCCTTCGTGAGTCCACCAGAAAGGCATGGGCCCCACAGCTGGGCATGGGCTCCCTGGCTCTTCTGTGGGTTTCGGGAGGGGTCCTTACTGCTCCAGCAGTCTTTTTTTTCAACAACTTCGTTGAGATAGAATCCACATAGCACACAATTCACCTGTCTGAAGTGTACGATTCAGTGGTTTTCAGTATATTCACAGAGCTGTGCAACCACCACCCCAGCAGAATTTAGAACGTTTTCACCACCAACCAAGAGAAACCCCATACCCACTAGCCATTGATCCCATAGACCACCCCCTCCCCTGCCGCTGCCCCAGCCCCTAGCAACTACTCATTCACTCTCTGTCTCTGGATTTGCCTAATCTGGAAGTTTCACATAAATGGAATTGGCCCCTCTCTCACCTCAATTTCCCAAAAGAGGATTGGGGGTTGTCTTCCCTCCTCCCTTGGCCCTGCAATCCTGCCCTGGGAGGCCCCCACCTGGGAAGACTCTGGTCCAGGGGAGCCGGGCAGGAGTTGGGGACCAGGCAGGGTGGCCCAGGTGATTGGTGAGCAGGGTGGAGGGTTGAGGAGGAGACTGAGGTCAGGGTGAATGAACCCTGAGGTCACTAGACCCTGGTCTGTGCCAGTGTCTGGAGGCCCAGTTCGGTTGGGGGAGGCAGGGCTGGTGGGCTGAGGTGCTCTGGTGGCCCGTGCCTGTTTGGTGCTCCCATGATCCCGGGCTCCTGAGATTGGGGAGGTAGCTGGGGGCTGACTCTGGATCAGACCTGCTAGCATCTGATAGTGACAGCTGGGGAGGTGGTTATGTTTAGAAGTAATTACTCTGTTTGTGCAGAGGTATTTGGGCGTCCTCCTTGGCAGTGGCAGGAATTAGCTCAAGGCATCACTGCTGGAGCAGCAGCAACTTCATTGCTGGACTTGTGCTGCCTTCCTTACTGGGAGACATGAGGCTGCATTGAGGCAGGGAGAGGGACGGGGTGCTGGAAGTGGTGGGAGAGAGAAACCTGCCCACATTCAGAGAACTGGGTTATTCCTGCAAGCCATTGTTACGCATATGATAGACGATACCCACCAGACACCCTGGGAGGGATGCTGACCGTGGCCGTTTACTTAACAATTATTTATTAAAGGCGTCTGATTGCTGGACATGGTTCTAGGCGCCTGGGATGCGGCTTAGCTGTTAACTGAGTCCCTGTTGTCATTCTAGTGGATGGGGCAAAGCAACACACGCAGAAACACACACACAGACACACACACACAGCAGGTGGAAGTAAAGCTGAGAGGTGCTGCTTCTCTCCTAAGGCAATGCTGTGCAAAGACCTGACTGAGGCCAGTGAGTGACCTGTGCTCTTCTGGGGGAGAGTGTCCCAGGCAGGTGGATCAGCAAGTGCAAGGGCCCTGTGGCAGGAGGGTGCTTGGCAGGATGGAGGGACAGCGACGGGGCACGTGCTCCTTGTTAACCCCTGCAAGGTGAATGTCCATCTGCTGTGAACGTTGGTGTGCCTGCCCCAAATTCATATGTTGGAACCTTAACCCCAATGTGATAGCATTTGGAGGTGGGGCCTTTGGGAGTGATTAAGTCGTAAGTGTGGAAACTGGGACCCTAGAGAGCTCCCTCATCCTTTCTGCCATCAGTGGACACAGTGAGAAGACAGTTGTCTGTGAACCAGGAAGCAGAACTTCACTGAATCTGCCAGCACCTGCTCTTGGATTTCCAGGCTCCATAAATGTGAGAAATAGATTTCTGTTGTTTATAAGGCCCCCAGGCTATGGCATTCCGCTAGAGCAGCTCCAACAGACTGACACACTACTGTTACCAAATAATTGCAGCCTTCACTTCACAGAAGAAGTGAGAAGGGGTCCGCACTGCTGTTTGGACCCCTGTCTCTGGAGACAGGAGCAGGGACCCCTGTGCTTGGATGATAAAGGACACTCTGGGCTGGCCGGGGTTCCCTGGTGGGCCTGGAGGGCAAGCTGTGGGCTCTCTTCCTGGAGGTAGTTGCGTTTCAGGATGAGGCAGCCAGTCTTTTGCTGGAGAAGAAGGTGGAGATGATGAGCACGTGCAGCATCGTCATGTGAGGGACCTGCGTTCTCTGCAGCATCCAGAGCAGAGGAGGGGGACCGTGATGGGAGGCAGGTCCTGGTTCCGAAGCCACCCTGCTCCTGAGGGTCCTTCATTACTGAGGGTGTCTGTGTAGGAGGGCCTGGAGGAGCAGCTGAGATGCTGAGCTCTGTGCTTTATAGGGGAACTGGAGCCAGGGTTGGGGGAGTCCCTGGGGCTCCTGGTATGAAAAGAGCTTCCTGTGACATGCTGCCACTCTTTCTTCATCTGCAGCCTGCTTTGTCTCCCTCCACTGATTCTCTGCTCTGACTCAGTTTCCAGGCTTTTCTTTTTCTTTTTTATTGAAGTAGAGTTGATTGACAATGTTGTGTTAGTTCCTGTTGTACAGCAAAGTGATTCAGTTATACATATATATGCATATTCTTTTCCATTATGGTTTATTACAGGT
Source organism: Grampus griseus (assembly GCF_964374135.1). Classification (NCBI taxonomy): domain Eukaryota; kingdom Metazoa; phylum Chordata; class Mammalia; order Artiodactyla; family Delphinidae; genus Grampus; species Grampus griseus. The sequence continues at coordinate 10,244,393 of NC_139014.1, read as the reverse complement.
TATTGAATATAATTCCCTGTGCTATGCAGTAGGACCTTGTTATTTATCTATTTTATATATAGTAGTTTGTATCTGCTAATCCCAAACTCCTAATTTATCCCTCCCCGTCGTTCCCTCTTTGGTAACCATAAGTTTGTTTTCTATGTCTGTGAGTCTGTTTCTGTTTTGTAAATAAGTTCATTTGTGTCATATTTTAGAGTCCACATATAATTGATATCATATGGTATTTGTCTTTCTCTTTCTGACTTACTTCACTTAGTATGATAATCTCTACATCCATCCATGTTGCTGCAGATGGCATTATTTCATTCTTTTTTATGGCTGAGTAATAATCCATTGTGTATATAAACCATATCTTCTTTTTTTTTTTTCTTCATATCTTCTTTATCCATTCATCTGTCCATGGACGGTTTGCTTCCATGTCTTGGCTATTGTAAATAGTGCTGCTATGAACATGGGGTGCATGTATCTTTTCCAATTGGAGTTTTCTCCGGATATACGCCCAGGAGTGGGATTGCTGGATCATATGGCAACTCTGTTTTTAATTTTTAAAGGAACCTCCATACTGTTTTCCATAGTGGCTGCACCAATTTACGTTCCCACCAACAGTGTAGGAGGGTTCCCTTTTCTCCACACCCTCTCCAGCATTTGTTATTTGTAGACTTTTTAATGAAGACCATTCTGATTGGTGCGAGGTGGTACCTCATTGTAGTTTTGATTTACATTTCTCTAATAATTAGCAATGTTGAGCATCTTTTCATGTGCCTGTTGGCCATCTGTATGTCTTCTTTGGAGAAATGTCCATTTAGATCTTCTGCCCATTTTTTGATTGGGTTGTTTGTGTTTTTTTGTTATTGAGTTGTATGAGCTGTTTGTATATTTTGGAAATTAAGCCCTTCTTGGTCACATCATTTGCAAACATTTTCTCCCAGTTTGTAGGTTGTCTTTTCACTTTGTTTATGGTTTCCTTTGCTGTGCAAATGCTTATAAGTTTGATTAGTCCCATTTTTTTTTTTTGCTTTTATTTCTATTGCCTTGGGAGACTGACCTAAGAAAACACTGATACGATTTATGTCAGAGAATGTTTTGCCTGTGTTCTCTTCTAGGAGTTTTTTGGTGTCATGTCTTATGCTTGTCTTTAAGCCATTTTGAGTTTATGTTTGTGTATGGTGTGAGGGTGTGTTCTAACTTCATTGATTAACATGCAGCTGTCCAGGCTTTTCTTAAATCAGCCCCAGCAGGTAAGATGGCTTTTATGCTCCCCAAGGTGATAATGGGTACTCTTCCTCATTGAGTTTCCTGACAACACCCTCCAGTGAGCCATCAGTTTCTGCACGACACCTGGGACATGCAAACTCCGTTTTCAAGTACATCCTGGGGCTTGGCATGTGTGACAAAGACAGAGGGTGAGTTTCGTAAGAAAAAAATCAAGTGTGCATTTTGGATACATAAAAGACAGGCTGAGGCTTCTTTTCATGGGAAGGAGGTGGGGGGAGCAGAATGGAAAGATATTGAAACTCACCACCATGAATGAGCGGAGAGGGGAGAGACCAGAGGAGGAGGAACGTGTGAGAGAGTGAGAGGGAGAGCGTGAGGCGCACGTGGATGAGAGAGGAAGATGCAAAGAGATAAAACGCTTTCACAGGAGGTGCAGGAACATCAGTCTAAATCAAGGATGTCAAATGATGGCGGATGCCTTTGAGTCTCTGACACATATGCCTCATGCTGGTTGCACACAAACTCTTCATGTCTGTACGCACTTGACAGTTGATTCTGGGCCCTCAGTGGGGGCATCTCACCACTGCCTCTGCCTCCCCCCATCCGCTGCCAGTGGGACCCCTCCCCCTAGTCCTTAGTGGAGGCTTTGTTGCTGCTGCCCCTCCTCCCTTCTCCCCAGCCTGGGTGGCTCTGTGTCCTTAATAAAGGAGGCCACTGTGGTCCAGGTGGCAAGAGTTTAAGTGAGAGACACGCAAGCTGGATGATGCAGGGGGGTGGGGAAAGCAAAACGCTGCATGCCTGGACCCCAGGAGGTAAAGAAGAGGGGAGGCAGCACTAGGGAGAAGGGTAGGATGAGGGAGCTACGTGCATCCTTCACCTGACCCCCAGGGTCATCCTCGCTCTAAGAAAGCCCTCATTGACCCCCCAGCTCCCTCGGCTGGGCTGGGCTCTTGGTGGACCCAGAGGCAGAAGGAGGGCTGGTGGTGGCGACCGAGTGATGGGGCAGCCAAAATAGGTGAGGCTCAATCGGGGAGGATCCTCGCAGCTACCAGGAAGGGTCCAGGGTTTGAGGCTGCTCAGTTCTGACCCTCAGCCTTGGGCTGAGAAGGGGAGGGCCTGGCTTTGAGGTCCTGGTGTGATGAGCTGTGTGGGGGGCTTCCCTTGAATCCGGATTTGATACTAGTTACAGAGAATTCCCAGTTCTTTATCCAGAGGCTGTGTGTTGGGCACATGCAGTGTGTGTTCACCAATTTCTGTCCACTGTATTTCTAGTCTCCCCTACACACATTTGTGCAAACTGAGGAGCTGGAAGAGGTGGTCTTTTCTCTACTGCACATTCCCTGTGAAATGATGCTTCTCGGGGTAACTTGTCTGTTTGGTCCCCACCCCCCCAACTCCCAGTGCCGTGGTGACATATGAAGCTTCCTTTTTTTTTTTTTTTTTAACTGACCTGAAACTCAGTCCCCCTGGACAGAAAAGTCAGGGGACACAATGTTTCACAGAATCGACCCAGAGCAGCAAGCACTGGGATTTCACTCCTCAGCAGTTTCTTGCCCCAACTAATATGTGCACAATGACTCCATTCAGAAGAAGGATCTGGAACAATTGCTTTGGAGTTTGATTCTTTATCTACTTCCACAAAATGCCAAGCAGAGACTGTCCGGCTTACAAAGCCAGACTCCAGGGATAATGGCCATGTAGCAGAGGATTTAACCTTGTCCCAAAAGAGGTCTGTCCTTTGCCCTTGGACAAAGGGGATCTCTAAGGGGATCTCTAAGCCCTTGGAATGTTCTGGTCTTGGTTTGCCTGGCAGCTGTGGGCCATACCAACAAAGTGATTTAAGATGGGGCTCTGGGCCCCAGCAACATGTGACATGGGTGGATCACATGGGTGGGATTGGGTCACATGGTATAAGCTTGACTTCTAGAGGGGCTGGACTGAGGTCAGCCACATGGGCATCAAAGTGCCTCCATGGTGGACCCCAGCAAAGACTGGATACCAAGGCTTGGGAACTTCCCTGGTTGGCAATGTCACCACACATTGATGCTGGGACAGCAGCACTGTCCTGACTCTAGGGAGAGAGGACAATGGAAGCCCCACATTTCGTATCTTCCTGGACTCCTGGGTTGACTTTAATCTGTATCTTTTCACTCTAATAAATCATAACAGTGAGTGTAACAGCTTTCTTGAGCCCTGAGTCCTTCTAGCAGATTATCAAACCTAAGGGTGGTCTTGAGGACCCCCAACTTGCACTTGGTGTCAGAAGTGAGGGTGGTTTTGTGGCCTACTCCCTGACTTCACACCAGCATTACGAGGGCTCCCTACAGACTCTGCACCTCCTCACTGCTCCTGGACGTTTATAGCTCTCCAACTGATCTCCCCATTTTTCTCACCCCAGGTCATTCTAGTGTTGCAGCCAGCATGGGCTTTTAAAACTGTCAGTCCTCCCACATCTTTCCCTGCTGAAGCCCTCCACTGGACTGCATCTGCATGGACCCTAAAACCTTGGGCATGAGCTAAAACCCTGGCATAGTCTGGCTTTTGCTGACCCGCTCCAACCTCATCCCCTTGCCTACCACATTCTAGCCCCACCCCCCATCCCGGCCCCCTTTGGTGTATAGAGCATACCTGAGCCTTACCTGCATTGGAGCTATCTCCCATGCTAATCTCTTTGGCTCTTTCTCCAACTCTGAGTCTCATCCAGTGTCAACCTTCTTGGGAAGGCTCAGAGGGGCTCAGGGCATCTTCCCGCTCATTTGCCAACCCAGAATCTATTCATAGCCTTCCCAGCACCCCTCTCAGTGTGGAATCATACACTTATATTGTTCCCTTTCCTGTTTATTTCTACTCTTTCCTTACTGGACATCCCCCAAAGGCAGAGACTTTGCGTGTTTTATTTGCAGTTGTAGATCTCGTACGTAGATCTTGAGCCTAGCATCCCTACTTGTTGGAGTAATGAGTGACATTCCCCCATAGCTACCACATGGCTAATTTTCCCCAGCACTGGTGGTGCCCCAGCCCCCTTGGTCAAACTCCCTCAGTATCTGATCCCAAGCAGCATGCTCCTGTGGGTCCTGGTAGGTCTCCTGGCTCCTGGGGTGGTGGGGCTGGTATTGTCCCTTTCCTTCCACTTTCCCGGCTGGGTTATGCTGTGACTTAACCTAGTTATAGGCCTGGTGGACAGGAAGGTAGGCAGGGGCAGACCCTGAGTTCAGCGCATGTTGTCTTATGGGGGAGAGTGCTCCATATTGTCTTCAAGCAGAAGGAAGGGTATGCTTTTCTATGCATCCATCCTTGATTTCTGTGTTCCGCAGGGTTTCTATTGCCTCTGTGTTGTGCTCTGGAGTTCCATCACTGCTATTTTCATCGGAATATAGTTGTTAATTCATTGTTTTTCGGGGGAAGATGAGCCTTGAGACCTCCTGGTTCTTCATCTTGCTGCCATCACTTGAGAGTTTTTCCCCAGTGGCTCAGCACGTGATGTATTTGGTTAATATTCTGGGTACACTTGGAAAGAATGAGTATCTGCAGTTGTTGGATTTAGTGTTCTATAAATGTCAATTAGGTCAAGGTGGTTAATGTTCAGATCTTCTGTCTCAATGATTTTGGTTGACTTGTTCTATCAACAGTTGAGGGAAGGGTATGAGAATCTCCACCTGTAATTGTGGATCTCTCTCTGTAATTGTGGATCTCTCTCTTTAATTCTTTCAATTTTTGCCTTATGTATTTGAAATTCTATTTTGCCTTTCAGGCTTGTAAATTTTATACTTTCCTAATAAATTAACTCCTTTTTTTATTATGAAGTATCACCCTTTAACTCTGTTAATACCCTTTGTCTTCAAGTCTAGTTACTCTGTTATTAATATAACCCCTCTAGCCTTCTTATGCTTATTATTTGCCTTGTATTAGTTTAAATTTCTACTTTCAGTCTATCTCTGTTGCTGACAACCTCTGCCTTTTCATTGGAGTGTGTAGTATGTTTACGTTTAATGTAGTTAGTGATATGGCCAGAATTAAGTCTGTCATTTACTATTTGTTTTCTGTTTGTTCTCCTGCTTCCTGTTCATTTGTACCTCCTTTTCTGCCTTCATTGTGGTTAATTTTATGCTCCACTTTAATTTATATATTGCCTTTGTAGCCTTATCCACTGTACTTTATAGTGGTTGCTCTAGGGAGGACTATAATGTTTTTTTTAAAGTCACGAGACTGAATGGGAGAAATGACATCTTTCCTACATGGAGGCGAGACGTCCCAGAATTGAGACCTTGAGCACATCAATGTGTAGAGTTTGGGGAGATGAGGGGAAGCTAGCCAGGGTGACTGGGAAGGCCTTGATTAAGGTGGGAAGGCCTCTAAGAGAGAAAGTGGTGTCCCTGAGGCCAAGCAAAAAGAGGCTTTCTAGGGAAGTGAGTTAATGACTGTGTCCACATTGACAAAGGAGGGGTGAGATGGGGGCTGAGGATTGACCACTGTGTTTGGCCATGTTGGTGGGGGTCGGGGGGGTCATTGGTGATCTTGGCAGAAGTTTTTCCTACTGAAGAGTGAGAAGAAACTTGTTTAGAGTTACTTCAGGAGAGAATGAGAAGGGATGAAGTGGGAACAGCACGTAAAGACAACTTTTAAGAAATATTTCTTCAAAGGGGAGCAGAGAAGCAGTGCAGTATCTGGAGGGAGATTTGAGTCAAGGGAGGGTTCTACTGTTGTTGTTAGGAGATACTAGAGTATATTTATACTAATGGGAATGACTCAGGATGTGGTAAAAAACATATAATCTAAAATACAAACCACATTTATGCATAGACACGTACTTATTAACAGTAGTTATATTTTGATTGTGGGATCATGAATAATTTTTATATTTGTCTCTATTTGAAAATCTGTACTTTATACTTTTTTCCTTACAATAAGCTCATGTAACATTAAAAATAGAAAAGTGAAGCGGCAGAGATAATTAAATTCACCAAGAAAACCAGAGCATGACTTTCTCATCTCCCTTAAAGCCTTTTTTTTTCTATGAACAAAGTATGTTTGCTCATGGCAAAAAGATAAAAACAATATAGAAAAGTTAAGAAGTAGAAACTAAAATCTCCCTGATTGACCCTCTCTGTTAACACCTCATTTCCACAGCTTAGCAGTAAAGTTGGTGTTGCATATTTCCAGAAAATTTCATATATATTTATATATATATTTATATGAAAATCCCTATTTTTCTCCTACATAAACAGGATTTTATGTATATTGTTCTGGAACTTGCTTTTTTGGTTACAATTTTCTTTGGAAACAGTGACTCATCAGCACTTATAGCTCTCCCTTGTTTAAAAAGAATGATTGTGGAATATGCCATCATGTGGGCGTTCCATAATTTATTTCCTAGTGGGTGGACCCTTTCCCTCTCAGTGTATTTCCTGCTACTATAATAATATTAACTTAATTTATTGTAAGTAAGTGTTGGCTTACTTGTGAGGGTAAGTCCGTGGGATAGATTCCTGGAAGTGGAATTGTTAAATCAAAGGCATGTGCATTTAAAAATTAATAAATATCACCAAATAGTCCTTCCAAAAGATTTTACCAGTTTAATCCTATCTACTGTGTATCGTCCAGTACTGGGTATTGTTAAATACTTTTACCAGTTTGACACTTACCTTGCTATTAGTTGAATTTCTTTAATTATGAGTGAAATTGAGCATCTTTTCCTATGTTTAATGGCTTTTTACATTTTTCTGTGGACTGGTTGTTTCACTACTGGTTGTTTGTCCTTCACTTATTAATTTGCCAGAACTTTTATTTATGAAGGTGATCAATCTTTTGTTATACATGATATAAATCTCTCCTCACCATATAATTTTTCTTTTGACTTTGTTTATAGCATTTCTTTTTCTGATACAGAAGTTGTTTATCTTTTTGTCAAAACCCTTTTCCTTTTTTGGCTTCTATGTTTTATGTAATATTAAATATTGTCCACTCAGAATTTTAAAATACTTCATCGTGTTATTGTCTAGTGAAAGTGACTTTCTCTCAGTCTCCCTAGCTTCAAGCTCTGCATCCAGGGGAATAGTTCGGGAAGGGGAAGGGAGGGGTTGTGGCCTCATGTGGCCTCACGTGGCCTCACGTGACCAGGGAAGCTCCTTTCAGGCCCCAGGCTTCCAGGACTCCTTCACAGCCACTCTTTCCAGCCTCTCAAAGGGGTCAGAACGTTCAGGTTGCCGTGTGGTACCTTCAAGAAATGGCCCACGTGCCAGGGCCTGTGTGCAGGCTGAGTCTCGGGGATGCCAGGACGCCTCCCCTGAACTCTACAACCATTGACCGTAACCCTCTGAGCTCTGGGCCTGTCTCATCCATGTTTCACAGTTTATTCCTGAATTACAGAAGCAGACAATTTTAGAGCTGGGAGAAACCCTAGAGATCATCTATGTCAGAGTCAATTTTATAGTCAGAGAAACAAGTAAAGTCAAGGATGTGTGGACAGTAAGTGACAGGCTGGGAGGCCTAGATGCCAGGTCTCTTTGGACCCAGCACTGGCCCCTCACAGCTCACGTCCTCTCTGAGTCAGTTTCCTTGAAGGCTCCCCAAGGATGCTCCTGGGCCTCCTGCAGCTTAATCATCCATGCTCATTAGACAGAGCTGAATGGCAGTGGGTGCTTTTGAACCCCTAGGGGTGGGTCATTGTCTTTGCAGGATGGGCACTGTGTCCACAGCTCAGTGTACCCAGAAGGTCCACTTTGGATGTGATTTGAACCTATTTCGGGGAACAGCAGGGGCAGAAGGCCTCCAGGTCCCCTGGAATGGATCACGAGAGATACAAGGTGGGAGTAGGATTCACTCTGCTACGGGCTCTTGAGGACCTGCAGGGAGGGGAGGGGCAGCACTCCCAGCCACTCGCCAGTGGCTGTGATGGCAGGTGGGCAGGGGCTGACTCATGGTCAAGTGCAGGGGATCTGCAGTTCTTCACTGAAAATGGAGCTTGAGGGTAGTGTTCGGAAAGCATAGGAGAGGCATTTGTTCTGGACTCTGGGGCTCCAGCGGCCCCTCCTCCCTGATGGATGCCCGAAGCCAGGTGAGCCAGATAAGTTTAGTGTCAAAGAGGCTGAGCAACCAAAGACTATGGGAGACAGGTTAAGAGCAGCAGGAAGATGGGAGTGGTCTGTGGGTTATTTTATGGAGGTTTAGGTACTTAAACAGGGATTACAGACTGGCATGGGGATCTGTTTGAACAGGAAACTAAGTAGGAGAGACAATTAAAAAAACAAAATTACAGACTTATTTCGGAGCTCTGTTCTTCCAAGTGTTGTATGTCAGGGGACACTGGCTCTGGGGAACTCCCAGTTGGTCAGAAGGGTAAGAAAGATGGAAGAAGGAACCTCTCAATGTAAAATCCTACTGACCCTCCTGGCGCTTGGTTTATTTTAATTACAATTATAAAGCATGTCCAATCTCCAGTCCTTGAAGTGTGAAGCAGACAGAATCACTTATATGTATATATATATTTTGTGTGTGTGTGATACGCGGGCCTCTCACTGTTGTGGCCTCTCCCGTTGCTGACCACAGGCTCCGGACGCGCAGGCTCAGTGGCCATGGCTCACGGGCCCAGCCGCTCCGCGGCATGTGGGATCTTCCCAGACCGGGGCACGAACCCGTGTCCCCTGCATCGGCAGGCGGACTCTCAACCACTGTGCCACCAGGGAAGCCCAGAATCACTTATAATAAAAAGAAATCCCTCTGAAGGCTGGTGCTGGCATTTGCCAGGTCTGGAGTTTGACCAGGTGCCTCCTCTGAGCTCTGTGTGGTAGGGTATCAGCCTCTGTGCCTCTCGGCTGGTGGCCTCGGTGCTGTGCAGCCATGGGCTGCCCACTGGGCACCTAGGACCCCTGGGCTGGAGCTGCTGTGGCCTCTGCCTGCCCCTGATCCATGCAGTCTGTGTGTCCCCTCCCTCCACATGTGCAGTGCACCCCCCTCTCAGGGTGGCCATGGTGCAGGATGGGCCCCACTGACGTGAGATCTGCATCCTTCACTGTGGCTTCTCTGTATAGAGATGGGGGAAGGTGCTCTCTATGTCCTGGGGGGCTGCTCAGCTGAGAGGCTCTAAGCCCCCATGTTCAGCAGCCATGGACTCTGTCCTCCACGTCCAGTGTATGCAGGACACATATTCAACAGGGAGATTAGGTCAATGGAAAGGGAGGACCAGGTGTGTGCGTGTGTGTGTGCGCGTGTGTGTGTGTGTGTGTGTGTGTGTGTGTGTAACGTTTTGTCTCCAAGGCCAGCTGTACTTCATTAGTGGGCGCCAATGAACCATCTTTCAGATTAAGCTGGGTGAGTTGAGTTTCCGTCACTTGCTCCCCCAATATTTTGACTCTCTGCTTCATGTCTGAGGGCCGGGTGGGAATTCCTCATCTCCATGGCTAGCCCAAGCTCTCATCTGGGGTTTCTGCACCCCACCCCCTGCCTCAGTGAGTTGAGCTCACCCACCTCTCCCCTGCCCTCTACCCTTTGCAGGGCTTCGAGGAGCCTGCAGGGCTTGCCTTGGGGTTGGCTGAGCTTGTCCCCTGGCCTAGCAATTGCCCCCGTGGGTGCAGCACAGCCAGAGTGATGTGACCCTGAGCTTGTCTGCTTGGCAGTAACTGAGGGTGACTCCCAGCCTGGGCCCCCACAGCCCCTGCCAGCCTCCAAGGTGGGGCCCCCAGTGGCCAGGTCTCAGCTGCTGCTCAGGGTCTGGAGACCACGTCCTGGCACCTGGATGAGCTTGTGGGGTGCGACTCCTCCAGAAACAGCTCTCAGAGGAACTTGTGGGTGGTCCCTGGGTGGCATGATGGTGACGAGGCTGAGCGGCTCCCGAAAGGTCCAGACTTGTGTATCTTAGGGATGTGGTAAAAGTGTTTGTTTTTCTTCCCACTTCCGCCAAGAGACACGGGTATTTAGATCGTGCATTCCAAGGAATACAAGACCTTCCTCTCACTCAGTTGGCTACCTTGGCCAACAAGAGTCCTGAGTTACAGAAAGGTGGGGTGAATGCAGGCAGATGTCAGGGACCTACAGACGTGGGGCTTCAGAGACCATGAATATGACTTTCAGCTCGCTGTAGCAGTGCCTGGGGTCCCTGTGGAGAGCTGTTACGAGGACCTTGCCCTCTGGCCATGCCCAGTTTCTCTCCCTCTCCTCTGGCTTCCAGGGACATCACAGCCTCCAGCCACCTCCATCCCCTCCTCCTAGCTTGTGTGGATCTCATCAAATGTAAGCCCGATGGCAGAGAACCCATCCACGACAAATCAAGGCCGTCCATGCTTTCAAATATTAAATCTGTTCAGAATATTAAGTAATTTCCTCTTCAATGATCCCAGGAAATTTAATTAGCACTTGTTCTCCCAATAGAGTTGTCTCTTCATTTCAGAGATGTTGCAGTCACAAGGAAGGAGGCTCAGATCCCTGCAGTGTGCGTGGCTGGACAGTCTCCCTCGATAGTCCCCTCAGCTGCAGGTGCCCCAGTTCATCAGCTGCCGGGTCCCTGTGGCTGAGTGGGGTGTGGCCAGGAGACACAGAGCACCATTCTCTGCGAGCTGTCCATTCTCTAGGAAGGGTGGACATCAAGCCCTTACTTTGGGGTCCAAGTGGAGTCTGGGTTCCTATAGCCCTTATTGGCTGTGAGGTTACAAAAAGATTGTGGCCCCCATCTTGGGACTTTCTCTCTGGCTCTCTTCGATCAGGCGCTCTGGGGGAAGCCAGCTGCTGAGTCCTAGGCCAGCTTTCTGTGTCTGGGTTATTGAGACTCATTTTCCTTATCTGTAATTCGGGGGCAATAACACTGACCTCAAGGCATTATTTCAAAGGTTAAATGAGAAATTGCATGTTAGGTGTGTAACCCACAGTAGGAATTCAATAAAAATTAATTTTCTTTTATTGCTCTCATGAATCATGAGCTTCAAAAATATTTATTTTGTAATGATGAAAATTCCAGAACTTCAGCTCAAAATAATAAACCCGTGAGGGGCCTTCTCCTGAAAGGAGCCAGAGAGAGGGTTAGAATGTTTTGCCAAGATGGTCCGTGAGCTCCAAGGACACATGTGGAGCTCCTGATGGCATGATACCAGCAAATCCACTCAAAACTTAATCTGAGGGCTTCCCTGGTGGCGCAGTGATTGGGAGTCCGCCTGCTGATGCAGGGGACACGGATTCATGCCCCGGTCCAGGAAGATCCCACATTCCGCGGAGCGGCTGGGCCTGTGAGCCATGGCCGCTGAGCCTGCGCGTCCAGAGCCTGTGCTCTGCAACGGGAGAGGCCACAACAGTGAGAGGTCCGTGTACCGCAAAAACAAAAACAAAAACAAAAAAAACACTTAATCTGAAAAGGGAGGTCAAGAGGTTGACTACTGCACTCCCTCAGCTTCTTGGTCAAAGGCATGGGAACCTTTCACCCCTGCAGGTGGGGCCCTGTGTTTATCAGGAACTGTCCAGATTCTTCCTCCCCCTGCGAGCTGGTGTGCTGGCAGATAAACTACCTCTGTAACATTTCTAATTGTATTAAACAACACTCCTTATATTTTTCCTGGTTACAAATGCAGTTGAGATCCAACGTAGAAAACTTAGAATATACAATAAAATTTCAAAAAGAAAAATTACCCATTGTTCACCTGTACAGAGGGAATCACTGCCGGCCAAGAGACTGTGTCCCTCCATCCTGTTTCAGGGCCTGGGGAGTATAAATGGCATTGTATTGCACACTCTGTTTTATAAACCTTCCCATTTGAAGGCTATGAACACTTTGCAGTGGTATTGAATATTCTTCTATGGTAGGGTTTTTAATGAGTGCCCAAATTATTTACCAAGCACCCAGGAGTTGCACATTCAGTTTGTTTTCAGTCTCTTGATGTCATAAGCAATGCTGCAAATATTCTAGTACATAAGTCTTTCGAGATAAATCTGCGTTTGTTCCTGAGTTTCTCCTTAGGGTGTATTCCTACAAGTGGAATTGCTGAGTTAAAGGTTAAACACATTTTGGAAGCTTTTGATCCAAGTGCCACTCGGCCCTCCAGACAGATGCCAGCTTCGACCCCACCATCTAGTGCGGGAGAGGGTCACTTCCCAGCGGAAGCTCTGGCTGCAATCAGCAGTTTCAAAATCTGGCGGGTGGAAAAGTGGAAGTGTGTTTTTGTTTTGATTTATATTGCTTTGATGGCTGGTGAGATGAGACACTTTCTGTACTTTGGGGCCCTTTTGAAGTCTTCTTTGTGAGTTGCCTCTTTAAGCCCCTGCCTGTTGTGGTCTCATCCAGCATATGTGTCCCCATCTTTGGTGTTTAAAGATGGTGTTGGAGGTGAAGACGGCCATGTTAGCATGTGGGAGTATGGATAAAAATATTGATAGAGGGCGGTGAGGCTGCTCTGTGGGTGGAGTATTTCTTCATGTTTTTCTCAAAGCACTTGCCATGTGGCCTTGTCATTTAGCTGTTTACCCATCTGCTTCCCCAACTCAGCACCCAGAGCCTGGACGGCAGGATTGGATCCTTTTCATGCTTGTGAGCCGCCGACTGACCTAGAGCTGGGCACGTAGAAGGTGCTCAAAGAATATTTTTTGGGTAAATGAATGCATGAGGAATTACTGTCTTTGGGCAAATGGCAAAGTTGTTCACGAAGGCAGCTTAAGACTGCCTGTCAGGGCTTCCTTGGTGGCGCAGTGGTTGAGCGTCTGCCTGCCGATGCAGGGGACACGGGTTCGTGCCCCGGTCCGGGAAGGTCCCACATGCCTCAGAGCGACTGGGCCCGTGAGCCATGGCCGCTGAGCCTGCGCGTCCGGAGCCTGTGCTCCGCAACGGGAGAGGCCACAACAGTGAGAGGCCCGCGTACTGCAAAAAAAAAAAAAAAAAAAAAAAAAAAAGACTGCCTGTTCCTTCATGTGACAATTTTGGAACATCCCTGAGTGTTAAGTGGGCAGGCCAAGAAGATGAGGACGGTGTGACAGTCCTATTCAAAAAGCACCAGTGCTTTGGAGCAAGAATAGTAGAAGCAATTTGCATTTTATTCATTTAACATCAAAAAGCACAGGGCTGGGGGAGTAGGGAGTGGCTGCTTGGTGGGTACAGGGTCTCCTTTTGGGATGATGGAAACGTTTTGGAACTAGATAGTGGTGATGGTTGTACAATATTGTGAATGTGCTAAACGGCACTGAATTGCGCACTTTAAAATGGTTAATTTTATGTTATGTGAATTTCATCTCAATTAAAAAAAAAAAGCACAAGGTCCTCCTGGCTGGCCCCTGCTCCTGGCCACTTCAGCCTGATATGTGGTGTGTCATGACTGCCAAGGACTCTGCTGACTTGCATGGAGCAGGAAATTGCATTGGTGTACCGGGCCCCTGGTTTGCTTTGTTAGCCTTGAAGATTAGAAAGGGTCTCACTGTCCTGGGAGTTTGCAGGGGGTGGGGGGGAGATGAGCTGGGTTTGCACAAAGCTGAGCAGAGGGCACATCTGCATCAGTGTGGGGTCCAAAGTGCTTGGCCAAGGTTGGTTGACTATCCCTAGGCCTGTCCTTGTGGTGGGGGGCAGAGGAGGACCCTCCGGGTGGGCAGGGGCCACAGCCTGGCCAAGGAAAGGTCAGCACTTCATTTGGAGTTGGGCTTCCCAAGCCAGGGCAGGGGGAGGCAAGTCTGTAGGAGCTTCTAAATGCTCAAGTGACCCTTCTTCTGGGGACTGGGCACTGTGAGGACCATGGAACAGGGGAACTGGCCTGAGAACAAGCCTCCTTCTATTGGTCTGCCAGCTGTGGGGATGATGGAGGCTGACCTGGAGGGGAGGGAGGTTGAGGGATGGAGGGGTCATCGTTTGACCTTGAAATTTTGCAGCTTGAGAGCCATACCCTCCCTCCCCCAACACCGCTGCCCCTTGCCAGGTGGGACTTGGCCATGGAGCTCCCGGAAGCAGGGAGGAGAGAGGAGGGAAGGAGGCAGAGGAGCTATTTTGGAAAAGGATAAGCTTCCCGGAGGAGGAGGTAGAAGGAGGAAGATCTGGAACAACAGGCAGCTCACCTCTCCTCCTGCCCCCATGTCTCCTTCGGGCACTGGCACTGCTGGGCTGGTTTGGGGCAGCCAGGCTGCTTCAGACAGAACTGTAGGCTCCCACTCCTGGAGATGGACTGAGGGTCATGAGGTCCATCCCTGACCATTAGCACAGGAGAAAACCAAGCCCTAAAGATGCCAATGGTAGGTCCCCATCATCCAGGCAGCCAGGCTGGGCCAGGCACCCAGGCCCTCTGTCCTCCCACCTTGGATTGTCCTCCTCAACAGGGGAGGCTACTTTTCTGTTTCTCAGGAACTGGCCAAGTGGGTCAGGGGCCCTGTGGCTGTGGAGCCACGCTTGGTGAACAGTCTCCAGGAGTTAGTGTCTCATTTTCAATGTTCATTTTTATCTTGGTGGAAATCTGTCCTGGACATCCCAGGGGGCTGGCTGCTTTGAAGATGCATATAGGGGGCACTGGGTGGAGGCCCTGGTCCAAGGATCTGTGTGCTCTGAGTCATTTATTGCCACTGCTGGGGACAAAACAAGACACCCAGCTTGGCAGAGGGGGTGCTCCCCTGGATGGCCAAGGGACCAGGTCTGCTGGGCAGGGGTGGAAGACCTGCGACCCCAGCGCTGCCACACCTCACAAATATGTGAAAAGTGCCACCTGCCCAGCCCACCTCCCAGCTTCACATGGAGGTTCGATGCTGGATCGAGACAGAAATGTAGTTTTAGTTAGGATGTAGACGGGGCTGAGTGGGGAGGGGAAGGAAGAGTGAGAGTTATGGTCGAGTTTCAGCACTGGCTCTTAGGAGAAATAGGGACATCAACAGGGCATGTGGGCTGAACTGTCCCCTAGATTCACATGTTGAAGCCCTAACCCCCAACACCTCAGGATGTGCCTGTATTCGGGGGCAGGGCCTTTAGAGAGGGCAATTAGGTTAAGCTGAGGTCATGTGGGTGGGTCCTAATCCAACATGACTGGTGTCCTTATGAGAAGAGGAGGTTAGGACACAGACACACAGAGGGACGATCACGTGAGGACACAGGGAGAAGACGTCTGTCCTCAGGCCCAGGAGGCACCACCCTGCCAACACCCTGATCTTGGCCTCCTGGCCTCCAGTGTCTGTTGTTTAGGCTACCAGCCTGTGCTGCTTTGTTTTGGTGGCCCGGGGACACTAACACAGGGCAGGAGTGCAATGTGGGTAGCCCTACCCACAATGGGCACCTTCTCCAGAGTCAGCTGGAGCTGGATGGAGGCATCTCCTGTTCTGCTATTGCCTTGGTCAGACAGAGGGCCTTGGAGCTGTGAGTCTGGCTGGTGGTGGTGACTGGCACTGCCTTTGTTGTTGGGGACATGATCAGGTATATTCGTACAGGACTGTGTGTATGGGAGCCCATAGATAATGCAGTGCTCCGAGGTCTCTGGGAGGAAGTATGAAATGAAGCCACAATGTAAAGATCTCTTCTTTGGGGAAGATCTTAAAACAGAGAATGAAATTCAAAATAAGGATGAATTCAAAGACAGCAACAGCTCAGGTTCTAAGAGGCCTGGAACCCACCTACAGTTTTCTCCCCTCTGTCATTTATTCCCCTGCCTCCTTCGGGTGGCTCCCAAGCCATGTCATTAACACACACCCTGTCCTGTAGGATGTAGGTACCATCACATGGGTGCCAGAAGCCACGAGACAGCAGCCAGCACCCCATGGGGGCTGCTTCGCACACAACCATGTGTCCCTCAGCCCTTCCTGCGTACGTGAGCTTTCGGTGACTGAGGGGAGGGCTGTCCTTGGTTTCTAGAGGACATCAATCGGTCACGTCCCAGTGAAGCTGATGTCGTTTCAGTCACACCAACAACTGTCACCTCAGTTCACAGACTCACAAGAAAAAAAATTTGTAACATTAAACTTATTGCAGTAATTCTTTTGCTGTAGTACATATATCAGATCATCATGTTGTACACCTCAAACTAATACAATGTTATATGTCAATTATATCTCAATAGAACTGGAAGAAGAAAAAGAAGTTTATGGAAATAGTAAAGGTCTGAGTTTACCATTAAGGTACTCAGTAGATTCCAAACTTTAATGATAAAAGCCATCCAAAGTGATTCAGTGAAGTGTTCTTTCTGATTATGTTAGTTACTGAGATTATTTAATAGCTGTACCCTTAAAATGTACATCCTCACGGCAACCCACCCACTCAGCGGCACGTGGGAGGGTTCTGTGCTCAGTTTCTCGCTGGCTTGGGCCAGGCTCTTCAATTGTGCTTTCAACCTGGGGATTATACAGTCCGAAGGACAGGCTGATATATCAGATGGCAGAATCAACACAAAAGATGACCAATTGGATTAAATTTAACAGAAGTAAGTGAAACCCTCATCCCCACGTTTGGATGTATGCACAGAAACCATGTGGAAGAAGCTGGCTGGACATGAAGCAGCATGTGTTGTAGCGACTGTTAGGACATCTTAGTGGAAACCCCATGTCAGAAGGGGGAGAATTATATGTCCTCTTTGCCATCTGACTGTGGTGGAGCTGGAGCCAGGACTTGTGCAAAATTCCATGAGATTCAACAGGACAATGACCACAGCAGATTCTGGGTACACGTTGGGAGGAAGGTTTTCTAGCAGTGCAGGCTCTCCCCTGATGGGGAGACCGTCATGGGAGGTGGGGAGCACCCTGCCATGGTAGTGCCCATGCAGAGCTGGGGATGCTGTGTCTGGGGTGCTGTAAGAGACATTCCCTCGAGAGAGGGACAGGCTGGACCAGGTGATGGCCAATGCCTCCCTGCTCTGAAGCTCATCTTATTTCATTATCAATCCCCCTGGAGTGGATTGAATAATGTCCCCCCAAATTCATGCCCACCCAGAACCTCAGAATGGGACCTTATTTGGAAATAGGGTCTTTGCAGATGCAATTAGTTAAGATGAGGTCGTGCTGGATTAGGGTGGGCCCTCAATCCAAAGACTGGGGTCCTTATAAGGAAGGGAAGAGGACACAGAGACAAGGCCATGTGGAGACAGAGGCAGAGACTGGAGTGATGCTGCCGCAAGCCGAGGACGCCAAGGACCATTGGCAGTGGCCAGAAGCCAGGAGGGAGGCCTGGCGTGGTTTCTCCCTGGAGCTTCCGAGGCAGCAGGCTGACACCTTGATTTCCAACTTCTGAACTTCAGGACTGTGAGAGAATACATTTCTGTTGTTTAAAGCCCTGGGTTTTGTGTGATGGGAGCCCCAGGAAGCTAACACACCCTTTTGCCTTCGCCCTGGGCAGTCTCTGTGCAGCATCGTAAAAGGGAAGAAGCTCTCTTGGCTTCACCCTTGTTTTAAAGATCTTCAAGTCTAAATGAAAATTCTCGTTATTTTTCATGATGCCGCATCCCCTGCCTTTTCCTTTTAAAAGTATTTTATGCTCATGGCCAACATTGTAACATCCACAAAGATGTTATCGTGATTATGGTTTGAATGGAATTGTAAAAAGAAAGCATGCTCTTCCATCTCGGCCTTGGGAGCACAAAGCCCAGAATGGCGGTGCCTGGGTGCTCCCAGCTCTGCTTCCTCCCTGCTCCTCCACGGGCTCTGGCCGTGCATCCATCTTCCCTTTCTCCTCCTCTGTCTTCAGCCTCTGAACCTGCTTAATTCACCTCTGGCTGAAGGTGATGAAGACTGCTGGATGGAAAATCAGTTAAGATTCAGGCATTTTGCCTACACAGTTCTAAACACCTGTATCTTGGGGAACATGGGGAAACCAGATAGATTTTCCAGCGTGCGTCCAGATGCCTCTCATCCTGCGGACACCCTCGGCCTCTTCTCCGTCCTCCGGAAAATGCCTTTGTCCAGGCAGATGGGCACGTCTTCAGTTCAGGCAGCCTGTGCCTTCCCTCTGTTCATGACCTTGCTCAGATTCGGCTGAGCACATCTACACAACAGGGACAAGAGTGCTACTTCTGTGGAACAAGCTTAGCACAGACCTTCCCACAGGATCGCCTGGGGTTGCCTAGCAATCTGACAGCACTCTGCCTCAGCAGACACACGCCTTGGATGGATTTTTCCTATTTTTAATTTGTTTTCTGGGTGGGTATTATTGTGCAATCGCAGGCAGAGCTCTAAGCCATGGCGTGGGTCCCACTCAAAACAAGGAGATCTGAGAAGATGGGGAAGGACACACCTGCCCCTGAGTGGACCGTGGCATCTGTTCTGGGAGGCTCTTGGCCCTGGCTGTCGCCCCTGATTATGAAAGTTGGACAGTGCCTGGGAACCCTCTGCTGGCTCCCCTCATGCATTTCCCAGGCCTTCTCAGCTCTCCCAAAGCAGCTGGGTTACCAAGCAGCCCAATGACTGAAATGTGTGCAATGTGGGCAAGGGACCCTGAGCTGCCTGGATCTCCCTCTGACATTTCCCAGCCACGTGGGAGGAGAGATGGGACGATCTGCAAGTGGCTCACCCTCCTTTGGAGAAGATAAATGTCAGAACTGAAAGCAACTGGGTACTGATATAGAGCTGCATGCTCTTAAATAAAATATCAAGTCTGGAAGTGTGTGTGTGACATTGCAGATGCACCCACCTGCTCCCCTGCATGTGAAATAAGAGGCACCATGGCAGGGGTGGGGGCAGCGCTGCTGGCAGAGTCGGAGGTTGGGTTCAAGGTCTGGAGTTGCTGCCCATGTGCTGGGAGGCCCCGGCAGTGCACCTGGACATGCTGGCCTCAGTTTTCTCATCTTTCTGGAGTTGCTTCCAGCTCTGAAATGTTGGGATGACGTCTGCGATGGTGAAACCAGGGGAGGGGGTGAGATCATCGAGGAAAATAATGTGAAGGGACTGGCAATGGAGTCTCGGGGGAAAACTGGCATTTAGGGAGAAGCAGGGGAACCAAATGGAGATGCGGAGGGAGCTGCCTCAGGAGGGAAGAGCAGCGAGAGTGCTGTTATAGAGGATAAGGGAGCAGGTTCTAGAAAGGGAGTGGAGAGCATGCCACCTGCCTTGAAAGATCCAGTGCACGGAGGAGGGCGCACAGGCTAGTTGGTCACCAGGGACCCCGGCAGGGCCATTTCCAAGGGGTTGTTGGAAAGGAGATGGGGACCACTTGTGATAAAGGGAAGGAGACGGGAGGAGAGCAGCTCTAAGGTCTGTTCTTAAAGGATGGGTAAAGACTGACTATGCTTTTAGGCTGGTGGGCTAGAACCCCCCAGAGCAGGGAAGGTGGAAGAGGAGGAAGCCCAAGGGGGCTGGATGGGGGCAGGGGGAGGATTTGAAAGGGAAGGAAGCAGGAAGAGGAGATGGACACAGACGGTGGGGGAGAGGGAAGAAAGCTGCTCAAATCTGAGCCCTCCCTTCTCGGCAAAGAAGACAGCGCTGTCTGTCTGTCTGCCAGCAGCCAGGGTCCGGAGGACCAGGAGTGGGCAAAGTTTGGGACTGTTACTCAGGTATGAGGGAAGACTGGGAAGCCAGCCCAGCCGCTGCGGCCCTTGCTGAGGCTGGGCACAGGCTGGGTGCCTCTCCACCAGTTGTGAGTAGAGGTGTGAGCCTGAGCCGGCCAGCCTCCACGGTGTCACTTGTTAATTAATCAGGTTGGTGCCTCTGACCTCCGAGGTTTCATTGGGACCTATATCTCACAAGATCCAGAGAGATACAACCCCTGGAGCCCTAGAGAATATAAGCTTTTTCATGGCTGCCCTGCATTTTGTGCGCAAGAATGTTGATGTGTCGTTTGAATAACAGGTTCCCTCAGGCCCTGTGGGGCTGTCCCTATGGGGAAGTCACTAAGATAGGGGGCACTTCTCCACAGTGTCCTAGCACGGCCTGGACTGTGGCCGAACGGGAAAGCCCAAATACCAACAATGGTGGTGAGGAAATGAAAAAATTTATATATTTATATGTAACATAAATATTGGGGTGTGTCTGTGTGTAGAGAGAGACAGAGAGAGAAAGATCCATTCTTAGCAAGGAGGTTATGACTGCATTGAGTAACCTTCTAATTTACTCTATTGGATTAAAAGACCAAACAAAGAAGCCCAGCAATGGGTGTAAAGTACACTCTCCAACAGTCCACCAGCTGGTCATGAAAGACTGACAAGGACAAAGAAGGCCCCTTAGATTGTGTTTTCCTCAAACATTTTATTGTTTTATCATCATCTACTTATGTGCAAGGTGATTAATATAGAGAACTAGCCATGGTATCCTTTCTGTTTGTGGCTACTTTGGGCTGCTACTTGTAGATGGAAGAGCCTGGGAGAAGAGAAGAGGAATAGTCTTGGGGTCACAGACTGGCCTCAGCTGCCTGAGAGTTTACTAGAGTCCTTTTTAGGGAGTCAGTGTACCCACTGGCCCTGAAAGGACCATGGCATCTGTTCTAAGAGGCTCTTGGCAAGGCCATGGACATTTCCTGGGGAACTGAGGGCCATCCCCAGCTGGGATGTCTGGCAGGTTGGTGGGGGTGGGGGAATAGACCTATCTGAATTGTCTGTTTCTTAGCTCACTATGGCCATCCTCCTGTTTCTAAGAAAACAAAATAGGACACTTCTGATGGGGAAAATGAGTGTCTTCAGCTTATACAGGTGCCAGTACATGCAGAGGAGAGCTGGAACTCCATCAGGACCTGGCCCAAGCAGGCCAAGTACAGATAAGAACCTGGCAGGTGCATCTGGCATTAAAAGGGCAGTACAATGTCAGAAGGTATATATTAGTGATGACAACCCTCAGCAGGTCTGTGTACTGGGCAGTTGGACGTGTTGACACCCTGCTCTAATCTGGACAGCCACCCTCCTGTGATCTCCCTTCTCTCCCATCCTGTGGAATTCCCCTCGTCTCTCCCTCTCTTACTGGATCCACTGTTGCATCTATCCCTTGTCATCCTCTTTCAGGCTTTACTCCCTTGTTTTGTTGGAGCACATCCTCTAGTAGCTTCCTGAAAAATGGTACATGGGTGGTAAATTCGTTTGAGACCTTGCACATGCAAACATCTTTATTTTAATCTCACATTAGATTGCTCATTTGGCTAAGTAATGGATTCTAGGCCAGAAAATATTTTCCTTCAGCACTTTGAGGGCACTGCTCCATTATCTATTAGCTTCTGCTGTTGTTGAGACTTCTGAAGCACAGTCTTATTCCTGCTCTTTTCTGTGGAACCTGGAAGCTTGTGGAAACTTTTCTTTCTCTTCAGTGTTTTGCTTTTCATGATGATATGCCTTGATGTGGGTCAATTTCCCACTGTGCTGAGAACTTGAAAACTCATTTCTGGGAAAATTTATTAAATTAAATAACTCTTTCTCTTAGACAGGGTGGAATGGAAGGGAGGGTTCCTTTTGTACAGGTGCTGGGCCCCATGAGCTGGTCATCTAATTCTTTCATCCTTTCTTATTTTTTTCCTCTTTGTCTTTTTGCTTTGCATTCTGGGACATCCCCTCCCTTCTATCTTCCAACCTGTCTGTTGAAGGTTTTTGTTTCCGTTCTCACATGTTTAATTTTCCAGCCCTGTTTTGTTCTCTAGATGTTCTCCTTAAATAGCATCCTGCTCTTGGTTCATAGATGCAATATCTTATCTGCTGTCTTTTAGGATTATTTAAAATAAATTTATCTATTTTATTTATTTTATTTTTGGCTGTGTTGGGTCTTCGTTGCTGCGCGCGGGCTTTCTCTAGTTGCGGTGAGCGGGGGCTGCTCTTCGTTGTGGTGCACGGGCTTCTCATTGCGGTGGCTTCTCTTGTTGCGGAGCATGGGCTCTAGGCGCGAGGGCTTCAGTAGTTGTGGCTCGTGGCCTCTAGAGCGCAGGCTCAGTAGTTGTGGTGCACGGGCTCAGTTGCTTTGCGGCATGTGGGATCTTCCCAGACCGGGCTCGAACCCGTGTCCCCTGCATTGGCAGGCGGATTCTTAACCACTGAGTCACCAGGGAAGCCCTGTGTTTTAGGATATTAAATGGCTATTTCTCCTCCCTGCCTAATGTCTGTTTCCTCAAAGATGCCCACCCTCTAGGTCCCCACCTGGGTGGCTCTTTCTCTCAAAGGCTTTCCTCAGGTGCCTGGTAATCCTGGGTCGTCTACTCACATTTAGGGGAGGGGACTGCAGAGCTGACTGGAAGGTCTGAGGATTGGGTGGGCTCATCCACTGGGGCTTCTCTCTAGGGAGATTGGCTCAGTGGTCTGCGGGGAAACAGCAAAATTACATCTTTAGGTTTCTCCTAAAATCTACAGGAATAGGAAGAGACTTTTCTAGTCTCTTGCCTGGAGGATGTTTGTGCTATGGGGACTGAGGGGGGGCTTTCAGCCTTCAGAATGCAGGACAGCCCTCTGTCACTGTGCATGAAGTCCCCCAGGCCACAGAGCCCCTGCTACACCCTCCTCCCTAGGAGTACCCTTCCACAGACAGATCACTGCTGCTAGCTGCCTTTCTTGCCTCACAGTTACCTGTCCCACAGCTCTAAGCCTTTGGAGGTTCTGTTTCTCAGCTTTCCCCATGGCAGGGTTAGGACTCAGCTCCGCAAGGCCAAGCACCACTTGCCCATTTGCCTTCCTGCTTCCCACATTTTGTTCATGGTTGTCTTTTCTCTGTTCTCCAGCTCCTTGGGGGTTTGTATCTTTAAAAAAATCTCTTTCAATAGTTTTAGTGGGGTTTTCAGGGGGAGTAAAATTAGCTATGTGTGTTCAGTTGTCATTTTAGGCTCCGAGCTAAATCTCCTTTTGCTTCTATGCTAATCATTATTGCAAAGGACCGTTCCTGGTTCCTTCTTCATGGTCTCACTTTTTTTTTTAAATGAAGTTTCCAAATCAGAGGTTTGTAAAATTCTTTTCAATGATATCCCAAGATAGAAACCCCCCTGGCTGATCCTAGTACGAGGATATACAGATTGGTCCTGACCCCCTTTTCTGGCCAGATCCCCATTCCACGGCAGCTGGTGCTGGAAGGGCAAATTCCATGGGGCTTGTAACGAGGCTAACCTTGCCAGGGCCTGTCCCTGACAGGGATTCTGATGTGCAGGTCCTGTGGCTGATCCTGCCACAGATGCCAACTTCAATTCACAGGCTCAGGTGTCTGAGCAGACCTACTGCATGCTGAGTGCTGGCTGGGTCTGGTGGAGCTTGGGAACAAGATTTGGTGCTGTCTTCAGAGAGCTCTCCTGGAAGCAAAAGACCTGCCTATAGGGATGACGAGGAGTGGGTGGGCCCAGCCATGAGTTGGAGGCCTGGACCATCTGACAGCAGAGGATGGAGAGAGCCAATTAGGTCTTTTGAGCAGGGATGTGCCGTTTCAAATACGGGGGCTGGGGAAAGTTCAATCAACCAAGCAGCTGCCTTGCTGGTAGACAAGGCATTTATCCAGTGTTTAGCTGTAGGGCCAAGAAGCTAACTCGAAATTGTATAGCATGACTCCCACTGACCAAGAAAGATCAATGACCCAGACAGGCCAAAGGGCCAGAAATTAAAAGCGTTAAGCTCGTAAGCGGACAGTAGCCACTTGTCGTGGATACTGTCTGTCCTTGCTCTGCAGGGAAGGCAGCCAGCAGTGCAGAGCTCTAGGCACGTAGGAACTGAGTTTACATCCCTCCCTTCACTGTCTCTGAATCCTCCAGGCCCCTAACAAACCCCAGATTCCATGACATGCTTTTTGCCTCACACAGAAAAGCAGGACAGTCAGGTATAAGGAGGAATCTGTTCCAGAAGCAGCATCGAGAAGTAAAAGCAACCTGGCACAGGTTTTTCATTTGCTTTTAGGTTGAGAATGTCTTTGAGGGTGCAGCTCACTTCCATCCCTGCTCTTACCCTCCTCAGTGGTGCTCCAGGCACTGCATCCGCCTGTCTTTTGCATAGAAACAGGAGCAAGTCCCTGCCCAATCCTGTGGTTCTGTTTGGGACAGTCAAGGCCCTCCTGCCTGTCTTTGGTGTGACCTCACAGCTCTCCATGGGTATCATCCTGCCAGCCCAGACGGTCCCCATTCCACTGGACCTTAGCCTCCACTTTCCTTTTGCTCCCCCTCCCTCTCTATCCCAATGATAGACACCGTCTCAGACCCTACATCAGGGTCCCTTCCCCTAGGGTTGGGCAGCTGGGAGTGGGGACAGGGAATGCCTGCTTTTCTGATTTTAGGCAAATCCTTAGCTGACCTCCTACAATGACAGCCCCTCTTCCCCAGCCAAGGTGGAAATGTTTGAATTGGTTTGGTTGGTCAGTCTGGACAAACACCCCAATGGTGACTCTGTGTGGCTGGTCACTCACTCTCGGATTCCTGGGAAGGCAAGACACCGAATTTCAAGCCCCAGTAAGGGGTGGGGTGTGTGTGTGTGTGTGTGTGTGTGTGTGTGTGTGTGTGTGTGTGTGTCAAACTGGAAGAGGAGGTCAGGCAGTGCAGACCGGCGGCAGAGGTTGGGGGGCATTCACCTCCGCTGACCGAGTCCTATTTATGGGGATCCCCAGTGTTGTCCTTTCTGGGCCAGGGCCAGGGCCAGGGTGGCAGGAGGGTAAGGGTCCTGATTGGGGCTGCCCGGCCTCAGGATCGCCGGAGGGAGGGAGGGGAGACGGGGACCGGGACCGGAGGGCGGCGCTCGCGGGAAACCGGGCAGCTCTGGGGGTCCTCCGCGCCTCGCCCACCTCTCTCGTGCAGGCTCTCCTGGCCCGCGTTTCGGGCCGCAAGGGTGCGTCCGGCCTGCGCTGTCTCCGCCGCGGCCCTCCCCGCCCCGCCGCCCTTCCCGGTCGAGCGGCTGCCCGAGCCCCCTCCCTCACCGCGCGCTGCCGCGCTCCGCCCGGGCAGCCGCCGCCGCCGCGTGTTCCTGCTGTCTCCTCTCTCCAGCCGAGCGAGCGAGAGGGGCCGGGGAGAGAGAAAGGGGGAGGAGAGAGGCGAGAGGGAGAGAGAGCGGGAGAGAGAGAGAGGGAGAGAGAGAGGAAGAGAGAGGGAGAGAGAGAGGGAGAGAGAGAGAGAGAGAGAGAGAGAGAGAGAGAGAGAGAGAGAGAGAGAGAGAGAGAGAGGAGAGAGAGGGAGAGGGAGAGAGAGGGAGAGGGAGAGAGAGAGGAAGAGAGAGAGAGAGAGAGAGAAGGCGGCGAGGGAAGAGCGAGTGAGGAGCTAGCTGCGGGGCTGCTCCGGAGCCGGCGGAGCCTCCTCGGACAGCGGCCCCGGCCCCGGCCCCCAGCCGCTCGCGTGGTCAGAGGAGACGCGATCGCAGCCGCCGCCGAGCCAGGCCCCGTGCGCTCCTCGCCGCCGGCTCGCCGGTGCCCGCGCGGCCCCGGGACGCCGCTGCCAGCTCGGCGGCCGGGATGCAGCCGGGGCATGGCCGCTGGGCCCCTGTCACCTGCCGCGGGGAGCGCTGAGCCCGTGAGTAGCTGGGTCCTCGCCGCCAGCGCTTCGCCCTGCGGCGGTCATTACATTCGTGTTGAGCGGGGTGGGGGTGGGCACGTCCCAGGGAGGGGCGCACAGGACCCCGCAGGGGGAGGCGGGGCTGGCGGGGGCGCGGGGCTGCAGAGCGCGGCCAGGGACCGACCCGAGGACGCGCGGGGAGGGGTGGCGCCCTCGAGGTCGGGGCTCTCCGTGTCCCTCCTGGGCTCGGGTCGGGGCACGTGGTCCAGCCTACGGCCGGAGGGGCGGTTTTGTGAATGGGAAGGCTCCGGGGTCGGCTCCATGGAGACGCCGGGGAGTCCCGCGCACTGCTTGGCGGCGGCGGCGGCGGTGGTGGCGGCGGCGGCGGCACAATGCCCGGCGCGGGGAACTCCCTGGCGGGGGGAGGCCGAGCGCGAGGAGATCCCGGCCCTGCGGGGTGCGTCCGGGTACGCGGCTGGAGCTCGCGCAGGTGGGAGTGGGGGGACGGTCAGCGATCTCCACGGGATGCATGCGCTTCCCGCTAGGCACCCAGTCCCCGGGACCCCTGCCTGGGTCCTCGAGGAGAATGGTTCACTAGAGGAGTTGATGACCCAAAGGAGTTTTGGGGAGGAAGGGTCTCCCACGGTCTTCTAGAGAGGCCCCGGGCCCTCAGCGCAGCGCTGTGCGCGAGTGTAAAGCGGCAGGGGTCGAGCCGCGCGCAGGGCCCAACAGGGGGCGGACTGAGGGCGCTCCCCGCAAAGTCTCGGGAGCTGCATTAGGGAGGCTCGGGCGTGAACCCAGGCTGCTTCTCCGAGTCTCGGCCGCCCCCAGGGACCGGCGCAGCGCGGCTGGGGAAGCTGGCGCCAAGGCGGCTGGGCACACCCGGCCCAAACTTTCTGCCCCGGAGGCCCCAGAGGCCCCGGAGGCGGCGAGACTCGCCGGGGGGCGTCCGGGGGTCGCCCCCTCGGGAGGGCTGTCTCTCGAGGAACCTAGGGGTGGCACGAGGCCGTAGGTCGCAGCCTCCCTCGGTGCGGAGCCTCCCCAGGCGTGCATCCCCGCAGTGCCCCGCATCCCCGCAGGGGGCCCTCTTACAGTACGCGCGGGGACGAGGATGCGGCCCCGGGCGTGGAGGGACAAGGGGACCCCATCCCATTCCAGAGCGGCGCCAGGATGCGGGGTCTTACGTGGGGCAGGAGGGATGTTCCTTGGAGTCCAGGACTGCAGCCCCGCCAGCGGCACGGGGTCCAGGGGGATGAGGAGAAACTCCTTCCTGGCGAAGCTCTCCAGCTTTGGGGAGGGACTAGATTTATTTTTTAATGGTCACTTTAAAAAGAACACCCGCGGTTCTGCTCATGCTGACGCATGAGACATCCCGCGGTGGAAGAAAAGGACAGGGACGGAGGGACCCAGCCCTCCACCCCAGCTGGAGGTGAAGTCGCTTTTCCCGCGCGCCCGGCGGCTAATTTCCTGCTGAAACACCCGCTCGGCGCTGGGACGCCCTGGGCGCACACCAGGAAGCCCAGGGCACTTAGCACCGAGCAGGTACGAAGCTAATAGAGTGGGGTCGCCCGTATGAGGTCTTTAAGGCAGAAACCGGCTTTGGTTTTACTGGTCTGCAAATAATAAAAGTATAAACACTGCGACAGAACCTGTTCATTAAGTGTGCATCGCGGAATTGGGCGGATGTCTTAATTAGGCTGCGTTGTTAACGGGGATATTACACCAATTAAAACCAGACCCTCCAGGTGAGCGAAAATTGTGAAGGGAGAGAGGGAGAAAAGTTGCAGTGAAAGCGCCGCCTGATGAAAGCGGCATGCGGGCAGGTGTGGGCCTCCCTCAGACCGCAAGAGCGCTGGCACCGGGGGGTTTTGGGGGGCGGCAGAAGGGGGCGGCCGGGCGCCTTCTGAGAGCCAGCCTGGCGGGCCCCCTCGGTCCCTGCCTCCACCTTCGGGCTCAGAGCTCCCCTCTGCGCTGAGGATGGAGGCCTTGACCCTCCCCCGAGATTGGAGGCCTCCCTGAATGGGCATGGGGCTCGGGGCTCGCTGGCACACTCCTGAAAGCAACGTTTAACCCCTCATTTCCCAACTGGGAGCTTCTGAGAGGGTAGAGCAGAGAGTGAGGAGAAAACTGGAGAGTGAGGTGGGAAACTCTGAGGGGTTAGGGAGCAGAGGCAGAGCTGAGTGGTGGTACACTGGGCCTGGTGAGACAGCTGCCAGCGAAGGGGAGGGTTTGCCAGGGGCATGTGGGCTGTTTGTCTTGGAGCTGCTGGGGTTTTCTGGCACAAGTTGCCTATTTCCAAGAGCAATTCCCTCCTCCATTAAAAGAGGACTTGAATGATTGCTCTGATTCCCCCCTCCAGGGGCCTGAGCTTTAGAGAGACCTGTGTCCGCACTTGGGCCTCGGGTAGCCTCAGGTCACCTGGAGAAGCTGGAGTCCAGGAAAGTCCCTGCAGGCCAGGCTCTGACTATGCTGGGCCTTCACTGCAAATGCCTCTGGTCCAGTGCCCTGGGATAGGAGTTGCAGCTGATCCGGGTGTATTCATGGCCCTTCCGCAGGGACCAGAGGCTGGGCTGGAGGGAAGGCTGCGTCCTGGTAGGCCCCCTGCCACAGGGGGTGCAGCTGGCGGCAGCACCAAGGACAGGGCCAGGGCGCGCAGCCTGCCCTGGCCCACTCTCGCCTTTGACATTGTCCTGGGGCCGCTGGGGGCGCTGCTGTGGCTCACCTCACCCTGCTGGGGGGAAGGGTTAGCCCGAGGCCAGCAAAGAGGCAGATTTAAGAAGGAGGCAGGTGGGAGGACTCCTGGGTACTATTCCAGAGTGGACCTTATGTTATGTTCCTGCCACTTACTAAACTTTGAGCATTACCAATGGCTCAAAGAAATAGCATCAGAGAAATGGAGAGAAATTATGGAGTTCTTTAGTATTGGGGAATGAACTAGGCCTGGTATTGGCCATAGAAAATGCCATCCCTGGTTCTGGATCCTTGCCAGCCTGGTCCAGCTTGGGTGCTGCCTCTACCCTACAGTCTTCTTTACGGTATCCCCCCACCCCCATTCAACCATGGTCCGAGACCCCTTCGTTCTGTGATGTGTAGAAGTTGGAGGCACCTTGCTCCTAAGGGCAGAGATGCTGGTTGATTTATCCCCACCTCCTCCTGTACACGCAGTGTTATTTGATGCATGCTTGTGGAATTAGGAGTGAAGGAATGTACAAGTGAAGGGAGCTGCTATCCCACCCAGAAGTGTCAGAATGGTGGTGTGTTTGTGGGGGGCAGTATAAGGGGCCTGGAGGAGTCACGCAGGGGGAAACATCTCAGTGAGCATGGAGCAACAGTGAACATGAAATTGAAATGTTATTTTTCAGCGGTTGTAGTGTGGGGTTTACCTCCTCCAGCCCATCCGTGTGCCTGCAGTTTTTGGTTGGTTGTCTCTCTGTGTTTATTTCCACACTCCTGCTTGATAGTTTGTTATAAAGACAAATGGAACCTGACTCGCAGCTGACATTTGGTGAGGAATTTTTTGTTTTTAAACAAGTGAAGGGGAAAAACCATCCTGAAACTTCCTCCCTTGAGCAGAGATGCTATGCTCCTCCGTGGGCACCTGTCTTTCCCTAAATCCCCACCTGCAGCAGGCCTTTCTTCTGCACGAGATACTGGCTTTATAAACACATCTCATTTGCACCTGCATCTTTTTGATTAGCTGCAATATCTCCCCACATTCTTTTATAAAGCAGCACTTATTTTCACAGGTTCGTGAAACATTCAGACAGCCTAAACATCTTATTTTTTGCTGCCTCTCTGAAGTAGGTTTTCTCTCCGAGCCATCACTGTCTCCTTTTTATTTATAACATTCTGGTTCCATCTCTCTCTCTCTCTCTCTCTCTCTCTCTCACTGTCTGTCTGTGTGTGTGTCTCTCTCCTCCCCTTTCATGTCTTTTTTTCTCCCTATACTTTCTGAGTGGTATGGACACTTGGTATATGACTTTCTCTTTGAATTACATATGAGAGTTGAGGACAGCTCTCATCTACTAGTTGGATGGGTAGTAATTGAGTACACAGTGAGGTCTTTTTTTTTGTGGAGGATTACAGACAGAAAAATGAGTATCCTTGCTTAAAGAAATACCTTGTGGCAGACTGGTTTGATTTATAAAATGCATGTTTTTAAGTGCAATGCACTTAGTAAATTAGTTTGCTGTCGCAGTTTCTCCAACACATGAGCTGACACCAAAACATGCCTTAGAAGGTGACTTGAGATAATAAAGAGCATAAAAATCTGTTACTTCATTTGAAAGTGTTTCCTTTAGTAGCTTGGGGAAAGCTCACAGTATATGAATTGCATTTTGGAAAGTGTTGCCAGAGTCCAGGTGAAGCAGAACTGAACGCTCTGGCTCAGGAGCCAGGGGAGCCACGTGAGCATTGGCCAGCCAGCAGGGCCCTCGGGGCCTGGGAAAGGACTGCCAATTTCATTTTAAATTCTGGGGCCTAAAGATACCCTCACTGTGTGACAGGGACCTCTCCTCTGGATCTAGTCTCTACCTATTCTGTGTAGCTCTGGGCTGGGTCCTACTAATTCCACCCGGGAAGTGGGTTGTAACTCGTTGGCATCAGTTTGTGTTGGATGGGGTGGGGTCTTCAGAGTCTGTGGTTTCCTCTGAGGACCTAGAACAAAGCAGTCCTAGTTGCAAGTTTTTTGGAAGGCTTAATTTGTTTAAAGTCAGAGTGAATTTCCAGCAGAAAAAAGAAGGAGGGAGAGTATACATATTTTGAGCAGAATTTTACCACGGATTGCTTTGGTTAATGGCTGTCCCAAGAGATTCCTCCCAAGATTCTAGAAGAGCAGAGGCATGCGTGAAGAACTGCCCTGTATCTAGCCATGCCAGCTCCCTCTCAGACCTACTCTTGGTCATCAACTCTGTGTGCCAGGTCTCAGCTGATGCTCAGGGAAGTGGGCCAACCCTTCTGGTCTCTCATAGCCCTGGGCTGTGGCTGGAAACCAGGATGAGAGGCAGGTGGTCATGTATGTCTCTTTTGGCCCTTCAAGAAAACAGTCCTACTTGCGGGTGAGGAAACTGCCTGGGGACAGACACTTGCTACCAGCCGGACCCTGCACAGTTTCATCAAGTTCCTTTTGGAGGGCCAGGTGAAATTGTAACACGTGTTTTTTGTATGGAAGAGAAGAGACTCCCATGTGCCTCTATTTCTCCAAGGCATCTTGTCTTATGTCAAAAAAAAATATCTCCCTCCGCCAAATCAAACAAGCAAAAAAGTAACCCAAGCCCACCAAAAAGATCCTCTGTCACAGGGCTGCCATTACAGCTGCGCTGGCATGCACTGCAGAAACCTAGGGACCATTCAGAGCTCTATCTGGGAATAGGTAGAACGTTGCAGCTCTGCTCATCAGTTCTTCTTGTCTGTGACACCAAATGAAACTGAGGGATGGTGATGGCAGGAAAGGTGGCCTTCCAGAGTCTGGGTACTTCCCCTGCACCCTTGAAATTTGCGTCTTTGGGCACCAGGCTGGGCGTCACATCTCAGGGTGGTTTTCTTTTAGGCAAGGATAATGAGAACACAGAGAAGCACATTGTTCTCAGCAATGAAGACTTTTTATGTAAAAATGGGAAGCTCCGTTGAAGCCAAAGAACATAAAGTTTACTTGTATTAAAAAGGTGGGTATAACTTGGAGAAAGATTTAGAGGCACAAGCACCTAGGCACATTTAGAAATAATTTCTCACTAAACTTTGACAGTTCAAATCCTTCCTGAATCTAAATGAGAGGTTTCTCTACAGGATTAAAAAGAAAATAGTTCCTAATTTTTCTGGAACTTTTAAGGATTGGGTGCAGGGCAATGCTCCAGGGTCTGTACATAAGAGCCTCTGGGCCCCCTGAAATCAAATCTCCTGCTGGTGACTTCTCCCCCACGCCCACACCTCTTTCTTTTGGCAATAGCAAGCAGGGCTTTTTAACCTTCTGTTTTCATCAAGAGGTGTTAAGATGAATTTTTACTACTTCAGTGAAATCACCGCACACACCGTGGTTTCCCTATGTTTCCCATCACCTTGAGATCCTAGAAGAAAAAGGAAAATCAGAATGATGCTTCAGGCTGGGTCTGCACACAGTTTCCTGTTGGGCCCCACCCTTTCCTGACTTGCCCTCCCATCCTCTCTTCTCCGTGGAGGTCTAGTGTGAATCTTCACTCAGTTAGTTTCCCTGTTAACGGGTGCTGGCTTCCCTGAGATTGTACATCGTGGCCGTTCCTCCTGTCAGCTGATTCTTGTAAGAACCAGCCTTCACCCCTGGGACACACACATTTAGATGCACATTTAAATGGAATGTAACTTCTGGACAAAGCTGTGAGCTGATTACCTTACTCGAGACCCCAAGCCCATTAGGGGAGCAGGGAGCAGTTCTGGCACATGCCTGAGATACAGAGGGAGTCTGTGTGCAGGGGACGTGAGGTGTGAGGCCAGGCTCTGACTTCCTGAGTGGTGGGGCTGACTGCAGCATGCAGTGGGGGAGGGCACGCAGATTTCCCAACCCTGTGGCCTGCGGGCAAGCTCTTGAACTCTCGTTTACTCAGCTGCGAAGAGGGCGATACACACATGTAAAGGAGCTGGCACATAGTAGGCGCACAGCAACTGGTGGTGAGCATGAACCTTCCTCGGTGTCATCTGCCTGGTGGAGGAATGAGCATCTCGTCAGAGTTAAGGAAATGGATTCTGCACTGTTTCCTGTGGCCACAAGGAGATGATGCTGTTTTAAAATGGTTCCAGATAGAGTCGCAGGTGCCAAGATGGAAACAAGTCTCAGCATTTCTGTATAGGTGAGGAGGTCCTTACTTGCTCGGGGGCCTAGGAGGGCCCCCAGGAGGAACCTGGAAGCTCATGTTCTCAGGAACACCACGGCCAGGCAGAAAGATGTGAGTGAGGTCCTGTCTGTGGGGCTGTGGACCCAGGGGTCGCCTTGTCCAGGACATCTGGAGAGTGGAGGGGCTTCTGCCTGCTCGTGGTGTGCCCCATTGATGCGCCATCACGCCCTCCCCATGCCTCCACTCCTGGCAGAATGTCAAAGGACACAGAAGGAGGGGGGAGTGCTGGGCACTTTGCTTTTGCAGGAGTGGCTTTGGATTCTAAGAGGTCGGGGCCCTAGGTCAGTGCCAGCTGGATTTTCCATGAGGAGGAGGAAGAGAAGAATCGTGACGTCCCCTCTCCTCCCAGACTCCTCTGAACCTGTAGATCGCCACCGTGGCACTTTCAGACTCAGTGGTTCTATCCCACCCCTGCCTTCAGCAGGGAGATGTTTTTGGTTCTCAGGGCTCAATGTGTGACAAACCGAAACCCAGTTTTGCAAAACCCATTAGAAATAAACATAAAGTGTGCATGCCTTTCTGGAATATTGACTCTCCCTCATTGAAGGGACCACTGTGATGCCATTAGGCACAGCTGGGGCCCCCGCTGCAGGGACAGGCGAAGTGGAACTAGGGCCCAAGGGCCTTCTTACCCAGGCTTCTCACAGACCGGGGGTGGGGGCCGTGATTCACCGACTTCTCCGCTGTGTCCCCCAGGCTGCTTGTAATGGGACTGATAGTGCCTGCTGCCTACCTCTTAGGGGTGCTGTCTATGAGTACATTAGTCAACTATTTTGAAATGTTCGCAGAAAAGAGAAGTGCTGGAGGAATTTAAGATGAGAATTATTGTTTTCAGTGGTGTAATATTACAATCAACACTCCTAGACAGCCAACGCTGTATTGAGTATTATCATACCAGAAGTCTTTTTGATATGTTGTCAGCTGTGAACCTTTAACTGATGACCAAAGGGAGGGATACAGAAGCCAGAGGATAACCTTTGTTTGATGGGGGACCCCACTGCCCTTATCCTAACCTCGAAAGCCCTGGGATTGGTGTCTGGGACAACTTTACAACAGGACAAAAGGCAGCTTACCAGCATGTCCTTTTTTTTTTCTCATAGATCTCTCCTAGGACAGTTGAGAAGAATGCACACAGAATCTGCATTCTTTTGACCCTTCCAGCACCCCTTGGCCATGACTGGGCTCTCTCTCCAAGGTTGCCTTTGTGTTGGAAAATAAGTGTCCAGCTGTATCCATGCATTGACAGTATTGCAGTGATTAGCACTTGCAGTCCTGACTTGTCTGTGCTTAAGCTTGTAAAATGAATGGTGCATGGGTGCTTTCCCCCATGTAGATGGAAATCCCATTTCAGAAGTTGCACTGTCTGGACAGAACAGATGGGCAAAACCAAAACCAGGTCATAGATATCAGTGCTGACATGTTAAAGTGCAGCTCGCAGTCCTGCCCCTCCCCACAAGGACGTTATTCTTTCCTTGTCAGAAGTCACCACGGAGACTGACTTAGGGAGAGCTAAGCCATCTGCCCCCCTTCCCGTCATGGACACAATAGTATGTTTTGCTCAGATCCTAAGAAGAAAACTCACAAGACCAGACTTGGAAAACTTCCGCCCCCAAGGATAATTTTTCAGAAAGTAATGAACGCTAGAAAATGAGGGCTATAAAGGAAGTCTTTAGGTAATCATAACTATAATGTTCACCACTTTGAAATGCATTAATATAAACTAAAATTACAGAAAATATTAAGTCTTTTGGAGGGGAAAGGAGGCCTGCTTTGGAGCCTGAGGCTGACTTTCTATGTGCCTGTGGCCTACCCCCCACCATCTCTTACAGAGAGGTCCCTGTGCCCCCAGCCGGGACCAGTCACACACAGTGAGGGTTGGATGGAGGATAGTATTTCCTCCCCAGTGGGTTCCTTTCAGGGCTGTGCTGTTTTTCAGCAAAGCAAGGGAATGCTGAGACTCCCCCGGGGTCTGGCCCACTTCATATGAGTCAGGCTGCTTGAGAGCTGGGCCTGGTGAGGCAGGTGTGTAGACACTGGCCCGGGAGGGTGTAGCCCAGGGCACCCTGTGCACACTACCTTCCCGCCGCCTCCCCTTTAAGCTGCAGTGAGGACTCCTCTGCAGTGCCCCGGGTTAGGAGCAGACTGAGCACATGGCCATGCACCATCCCTCTATCCCCCTCCCTGAGCCCACCAGCCTCTTTCTCCTGCTTCTGCTCCCACTTTCCCACTCCCCTCTTCCACCTTCAAAGCCAGCAGACTGCTCCAGGGGGATGCAAGCGAGGGGCTGGCAACAGCAGGTCAAGCAGTGCTGAGCTCTGAGCAGCTGGGAGGAAAGATTTACGGTTCCTCCCTGCCCTGCTGGATGGACAATTAAAGCCTTGCATGGCTGGAGGAGAGCATGTCGTTAAGAGGCAGGACGGTCAGAATAAATCAGTCACCTCCACTTAGATGGCCGAGCTAGGCTGCTTCCTGGGGCCTTTAGGGCGGGAGCCCCTTGGGTGTGGGTTTGAAGGCTCCAGAATGGACTGTTGAAGGATCTGACATACTCTGAGCTCCATCCGAGGCCAGGGCTGAAGACCCCAGGGTCTCCTCACAGATGGGGGATGTGCTGCAGGGTCTTCTGCAGAAGTTCTGAATAACACATCTGTGTGTTATCTCCTTAGTACCTGGCAGGCGAGAGAGCCACAAACTGGAATGTTTGTGGGTCAGAATGGTGGACCCTAACCTGCTAATAGAGTGTGCGTGCACATGGATATGTATGCGTGTGTGCACACGTGTGCATGTAGGCATGTGTGTGCATGATGTATGTGTGCATGCACATGTGTGTTGTGTGTGCTCATCTCCTGGACACGCGCAGGCTCCACTTGTGTCTCTAAACCCACACAACCCTCTGCCAGGCTGCCTGGGGCAGGTGTCTGAGCGACAGCCAAGCCCGGCCATCGTCCCTCTTCATTTGTTCTGTGTCTGACTTCAGTGCCTTGGAGACTCTGGCAGTTTCCTCAAGGAAACTTTGTCTTTGTGGAAATGAGATGCCAAGCACTCCCCAGCCCTCCTACTGGCTAATTGATGATGTGATCCCGTGTGGGAGCCTTGTCATTCTTGGAAACGCTCTTTATTTCCTGCGTTTCTCCACCTCCTTCCCCACCCCCTCCCACCTCCCCACTGTGGTCTGCTTTCCCTGGTGGCAGTGGAGCCACTCCACGTGAGCTGCGGGCTGCGGCGTTAGGGGTATTCAGCCAGCCAGAACGCCAGGCCTTTCATTAACTCGGATACTACAATTATGTGCGCTGAAAGGCTGAAAGGGCCATTTAGGATTTTTCTGCTTTAAAAAAAAAATATTCCTTTTTTCACAGCCATCTGCCCAGCCCTTTGGCGCCACAGCTGTGACATGGAACAGTGCATGGCCCTCAAGCGCTCCTCGACACTCCTGACTCCGACCCTAATAGATGCGTTGGCACAGTGGGCAGCAGGGTAGGCGGGGCCCCACCATTGTTCTGCCCGGAGGTGCTTTGCAGACAATCGGGGCATCGGGCCTGGAGTAGTGTGCTTCCTGCCATGGTGACTTAACTGCTGGCACAGCCAGGGCCACTGAACCAATGGCTATGTGTGTGGCGTGTGTGCCCCGTCAACACGTGAGCATGTCCCTCAGCATTGAGAGCCTGTTCCTGCTGCCTTCACGGAAAAGGGTCAGTGTCAGGGGTGCGGCTCCCATTTGCCTCCGTGGAGGCCACCTGGGCATTTCCGAGTTTAGGTGGGATGTTGTTTTGTGGGGGAATGTAGTTTACACGACTCATGGTGGCTCTTTGTGCATGCATGTGTGTGAGTGTGTGCACAGCTCTGCATGTAGAGATTAGGTTCTTGTAGGGGATCACCTGACCCTCTCCCTAAATTGGGAGATGTGTGAGTGGTGTCATGGGACTTGGTTGTGATCCCCAGGGGTATGGATTGACAGTCTCGGGACTCCTGAAGAGGGGGAGGCATGGAGACACGTGTGGGAGGTGCACTGACTCAAGGTCACCCCACGCAGAACAGCCACCCAAGGACAGAACCTGGATATGTGACAGTGGTGCTTGGACGAGATGCGCCGCCCCATTTGAAGGTAATTAGAAGTCTGGAGGCAGCCGCTACTTTGGATGCTGTACCTGAAAAACTCATAAAAGTGTTATTCAGGGACCTTGTTATCTTAAAAAAGAAGGAAAGAACCCAAGCACCAAATAACAACCAGCAACTCACAAACTTATTTTTTTAAACTTCCCTGAAGTTGCCATGGTTACCCGCATGCGTGGTTCCTGGCTCTTTTGCTGTAAGTGTAGTGGCTCGGAGCAGGCATTAAACCCTTGGTGCAGGGCCTCCACGGTGTGTCCGCCCATCTGAGGAGCCTGTCTGTGCTCCGGCATGGCGGGAAAGAGCTACTGTAGAGATTTTGCAGGACCATAGAATATAATATTCTAATGTAGCACTTCTGAGATACTGGAGACAGAATTTGTCTCCCACGCTAAAATAATTATAGCCGGGAGAACAGAGAAGACATCATTCCAGGTCCTTAACAGTGAGGGGTGTGTGTGTGTGTGTGTGTGTGTGTGTGCACGTGCGCACATGCCTTATTCCCTGGCTGCTTCAAGGAGCACTTACCTGTACCTGGCTATACGTGTAAGGACAGCACAACCTGCGGAGCCCCTACACCTGTCGGCTGCAGAGCATGTGCCCAGGCCATGCTATGGGATATGAGTTTCTGCGGGGGGCCTTGGGGGAGAAAGAAGCCAGACCGAGATTCCTCCTGGCCAGACTTCTTTCTAGTCAGAGAGCGGAGCCCTCGGAACAGGTAGAGGCGCATTCTGCTATCTGCTGGGCTCCGAAGGGAGCCCCCAGGGTACCCGTGGTCCAAGCTCTGCCTTTGTTGCTAAAACATCAGCTAAAAAGTGAAGAGACCAGGCTGCGGGCCACCAACTGCCTTGTCACCACCTGCCGTGGGGTCCGGCTACTTTTCTCGCATGGGTGTCTGGCTATTTTTGTGTTGGGGGCCTTGAGGCCTCAGTGACTTGTGGGGTGTCTGCTCCCTGCTTATTGCAGGGTGAAGCTGTTCTCTTTCCCCAGAAAGGCAGGAGCCAACTTGGGCCATGTGGGGGCACTCAGCAAGTGACGGTGGAGGCAGGGACTGACTCTGGGCAGTAAATTCCAGTTTTTGGGGACAGTAGTGACAGGTGAAGGCCTTAGTGCTGGACCACGTGGCCAAGGATGGACAGTGGGGACCCCAGAGGGCCCCCATTTTTGGCCAGAGCTCTGGTTTCCTTCCTTTGAGCCCCGCCGAGAGCAGAAAACCCGCTGCACCTCCATAGGAGGCCTATCTCTCCCCTTCTCCCACAGCTGGTCCTCGCTCATTCCCCAACTGGAGCCAATTCCCCAACTTCATGCCAGTCTCACTATTCCATGGATGGGGTGTGATCTCAGACTCTGGCATTGTGTTTTTGGCCAATTCATGAACCCCTGGTTTAAGGGCAGGTGTTTTCTTGAGGAACCAGGAGCCCTGGTGTCTCCTCATGACGTCCTCCTGTATGTGGAGTGGGCAGTGGGATGCTGAGGCTGGGGGTGACCTGCATTTCTCCTAGAGAATCTTGGGAGTAGTTGGCCAGTGGGTATGGGTAGATGGTGAAGACAAATGAGGAGGTCCTAGATCCTTCCACAAACCTGGGGCAGAGCTGCACCTGTGGCCGGATCTAAGGCGGGTGGGCATTTGGAACTTACTTGCACACCTCACACAAAGGACATGAGAAGCTGTCCTCGGAGGCCCCTCCTCATGGCTTCTTCCAGGCCTGACAGCACCCTGTCTTTCGCAGCACTTTCTGGGAGCGGTAATTAGCACTCCTAAGGAAGAATGAAAACTGATAGATAGATCCTTCTAGGTGTTTGCACACCCGTCTCCTGTATCAGAGTGTAAAGGCTTTGAAAGCAGGGACCCTGTTTTCCCCCAGCGCGTGTAGGCTGCTCCTGTACTCACTGTATGTTTTCAGTCACTGTTTGTGGGGGTTCTGACAGCTGGCTGGGGTGGGGTGGACGTGGGCCTTGTGTCTTGTTAGCCCTCCATCCTGGCTGGGCCGGCTGTGAGGGGCCTGGTGGGTTTCCGTGCCTTGGTCCTTTCTGTCGCTCGAACCCCTGCTGAGTCCTGGTGGTGGGAGGGTTTGCAGGAGGCCTGGGCTTCCTCCCAGGTGTGTTATGGGCACACTCTGTGTCCAGGGGCCTGGAGCGGGGGTGCTGCCAGAGGGACGAGGAACCCGCTGGTCCGTAGGAAAGCCATGTGGTTTCTGGCTCAGAGAAGAAGTGGGCCCAGCTTCTGCCCCTGGGGTTGGCAGCAGTGAGGTGGTGCCCTGTGAGCATGGTCGGGCTGTGCATCCAGCCATGCTAGCTTCCTTCCCTTCAGTGAACCTTGGACTGTGTGCCACTGTTTTCCCAGAACCAAGGTCAGCTGCCAAAGAGAGCAGAATGCCTCCAAAAGTGGG
The DNA here is from genome assembly GCF_964374135.1 of Grampus griseus. Classification (NCBI taxonomy): domain Eukaryota; kingdom Metazoa; phylum Chordata; class Mammalia; order Artiodactyla; family Delphinidae; genus Grampus; species Grampus griseus. Next base: position 10,205,562 of record NC_139014.1, on the reverse strand, counting down.
GGGCGGGTGTGTGTGACTCAGATGTGTCTTTGAGCCCCACTGTTTACTGGGCTTGGAGTGAGGAATAGATGAAAGGGAAGGAACGTTCCTAGGAAGGTGCTGGACTCTTCTAGAAGATGCCAGACTGTTCTGGAAGAGAGCCTGAGACTCCTTAGATGCATGACTCTGGGCTGGCTGCATCCTGTGGAGTGCAATGTGGCCCATCTACTGGGGAGTCAGCTCGTGATTATTGATGCTAATGGAAAACAGAAGTGAAATGGATAATTCAAGATGGCAGACTAATCAATATTATTTATATTTAGCTTGTGGATGCACTGCATATTTCTCCGCTGGCAGATTGGCCTTCACAATTATATTTTGCAGAATCCAAGAATCTGCTGTCGGTGGGCCAAGGGCTGCCACCTTGCTGTCCTTCCAGGAGAGTTGTTGGAACACACGCACTCGAACCCCTCGTGACTTGGCCACCAGCACAGAGGAAAGTGCCAGGCCATCCTTACCAGTGCCTGCCCTCTCCCCACCTCTCAAAGGTCTCCCACTGCTGACAGACCCCTGTAGTGGGGGATTGTTTAAAAAACGATTAGAAAGAATGGTTTATTCAAATAGTGGGTTTTATGCAGCTGTTTTAGATGATGTGGAAGGAAATCCGCAATACAGTATAATTGGAAAGGGAAGTCGGCAGAACAATCTGTGTACTTTAGTATGGAAACATACACATATATTGTCTTGTCTTCCTCTTGTATTCTCAGGGCACACAGTAGGTGCTCAAGACACACTTGCTGGGTGAGTGGCTGGGGGCTCAGTTAGGGGCATGGGTCCCAGTGCGGGTGGATGGACCTGCTCTAGGGGCGTGTGTGTCTGTGCCCTGTGACACGAGGAACGTCTCCCCTCTTCAGTGGAAGATGCACGACTCTCCTCTCCCCCACAACAGCACCTCAATCTGTGCACCAGTGCTCTTTGGCACCAAAGTTTAAAAAATGACCTTTGATTTCTAAGGTCCCTTACATTAGACCTTGATTTAAATTTTTATACTGAACAATTGGCTGAGCTGACACTGTCCTCCCAGAACACTGAAGTCACACAGACTCAAGATACGACCAGGGACTAGGGCGGGGAGGCTTGCTGGCTCTACAGGGCGCATCTTCTCTGTGCTCAGAGGCTGGGTGGCTGCAGGCCTGGGGTGGTCTGACTGTGTCTGTGCTTGTCCAGGGTTGTGGAGCCTGATTTATATACCCAACTGGGATGGAGGCTCTCAAGTTGACTTTTGGGGAGAGAAGAAAAACAGGGCTTGGAGGGGGCTGAATGATGGTGAGGAAAAGATGCTTCCAGAGAATGTCTCAAGATCTGGAGACAATGGTCTAGTTCCTTCTGCGTCTTTCCCGCAGTCTGAGTGCTTCTGCAGGGCACTGCCCCACAGCTTTATAGGCAGAAACTTCTAGAATGAAGGCCTTGTTCCTGACTCACATCCTCAGTTTCAGAAAGCTCCGGCAGGTTTTAAGGAGCATCTTGCAACATCTTAGCCCGTAGCTCTAGGCTTCTTTACTTCCAGTGACAAGCGTAGAGGAAAGGGGAGCAGCCTCTTACCTCCCTGGCAGTAGATGTTTAATAAACATGGGAAGAATGTGTGTCCTTTTGTCCTGAAAATGCAGATTGACACTTCACTTTCCTCAGTAACATCTCTCCCTGCATATCCCCCTAAACCTTAAAACAACAAACTCAGAAAGAGGGAGGAAGGAGGGAGGAGGGAGAGTGTGTCGTTGACGGATTCCCCAGGTATCCTGATCCAGTGAGCCTCTTCTCCGAGCATGTTTTGCTTTCTGTCCTGGAGCCTGCTGGTCCCTTTCTTCTATTTCCTCTGCTGGCCCTCAGGACCAGAGCAGGCTGGCAGGAGAACACGTGCTGGGCCAGAGCAGATGACCTTCTCTCCAGGGCTGGGACCTGAACTTGTGCCCGGCGTGGCCATCGGGTTCTGTTGCTTCCCCTTCTCCCTCTGGTCATTTTAAAAACCAAGACACAAAAAGAAAACTAACATTGGTAGGAGACATGATCATATCACAGAGTTATCTAAAGCTATCAGGCCACTCTGGTTCCCAGAAATTAGATTATTTTAGAATTCCATCAAATTAAGGGAGGATTCTTCTCTCCAGTTCCTGTCTCCGTGCCCCTTCCTCTCGCTGCCCCTCTCTCTTCTCACCCACCCCTCCCTGCCAATGAAAGATTTTCTGGCGGTGTCAAGGCAATGTGACCTGCTTCTGTAATAAAGAGGAGGCTTATTAGAGTTAAGGCCTAACAGCGTTAAAAAAGCAGTCTTTGCAAGATTGAGACCACAGGGGAATTGTAAATTCTCAGCAAAGACCTCATTTAAGGATTGGAATAAAAACTTGACACGCATGTGCGGGTGTGCACACATGAAGGGATCCTCGAAAAACAAAAGAAGCTTAGTTAAAAGAAAAAAGAGCAAAGGGGAGGGGGGAAGGATCGGGGACAGGTGGGAAGGATGGTGGTGACTCTGTCCCTGGTGTGAGGCGGGGGGAACCTCCTGGGTGGCGTTGGCCTGCCCGGAGTGGGCTGTCCTCCCGTGCAGGTCTCTCTGCACCCGTGCCTCTCCCGGAGTAGCTGCCCGCCCGCCTCTGTCACCTGAGGGTGGCATCAGCCAAAGGGAGCTGTGTGCTGCCTGCACCCCGTGTGTATCCATTCTAGACTGAGGGGCTGGGGTCCCTCCTCTCTCTGCCATTCCCCAAGCAGTCACGTGTCTTATCTGGCTGTTGCCGCGGTTTGGGCTCTGCTAGGGCAGGGCTGCGGGTGGTGGGGTGTGTCTGGCTCCCTCTGGGCAGGCATTTAAGCCTAAGGTGATGCTGTCAGTGGAGGAATAGTCTGGATACGCCAAGGCTGCAGGTACATTTACCTGCTGTCTTAGTCCTTCAGGGCTGCTCTCACAGAACAGCACAGACTGGGTGGCTTATAACAACACTCATGTGTTTCTCTCAGTTCTGGAGGTTGGAGTCTGAGATCAAGGCACTGGCAGATTCAGTGTCTGGTGAGGACCCGATTCCTGGTTCGTAGCCGGAGCCTTCTTGCTGTGTCCACACAAGTGGGAAGGGGTGAGGGAGCTCCCTGGGGTCTCTTTTATAAGGACACTAATCCCTCAGCACCTAATCACCTCCCAGAGGCCTTACCTCCTAATACCAACACATTGGGGGTTAGGATGTAACATATGAATTTGGAGGGGACACAAACACCTATCAAGGGTCACTTCTTGCAGTAACCAGTCTCATGGTGGGGATGCTTGAAAAGCTGGCCTTCGAGAGACAGGCTGGGGGGTGGAGGTGGGGGCACATGCTCCCTGGAAATAGACAACTGCCTTGGTTTTGGCCTGCGGGAGTGTGTGTCCCTTGGAGACCTCTGGGCTCACCCTCATTGTCTGCGGCTGTGGCCATGGCGGTCAGCTCCTGTGCATGCTGGCAGCTCTTGTCTTGGGCACCTGTGCTTCTCTGCCCCTGAGCTTTCTCTAGAGGGAAGAGGGCTCGCTCAGGCTGGTAACAGGGGCAGCCCTCCACCAGGGTTGGTGGAAATTCCTCCTCAGCTTCCCTGCCTCCCCAGGGAGAGGGGCCAGTCTGTGTGTTTCCCCAGAGGATTCCCCATGGATCGAGCCCCAGCTGCCCACAGGGTGACTAGTTTGATGATACTATACAAATAAATAATAAACAAATTCACACACACACACACACACACACACACACACACACACACACGGCTGTTCTTCCATCCCTGGCTCAGGCCCCCAATCCTTCACTCCAGCTTCCTGGGATCACTCCCTAACAAGTAATCTGTACCCACACCCTGTCTCAGGCTGTATGTCAGGGGCTCCAAGCTGACCTAGCAACCTACAGGAAACATCCGTTCAGGAGGACGATGGGGTGGGATGTGGGACCTTTATAGGAACTGTGCTGCTTTATTACTTTGGGCTGCACCTGGCACACAGTAGGTGCTCAGTGAACATTTGTGGACTGATGAGTCTGGACATGGTGCCCTTACCTCTCTGGGTGGTGGAGCCTGGCTGGGGGTCTTCCTTTTGGTGCCATGATTGGTCATAGGAAGGTGTCCCCCACCCCTGGGAATTCCAGAAGTGCAAAGCGGTTGTGACAAAGACTCTGAGCTGCAAGCAGAGTACAGCCCCTGGTGCAGGTGGGCTCAGTCCAGCCTTGACTCACAAAGCCTCAACCTGGGGCTACCTGGCCCTGGGTGGACATGTTGCAATGGATGCCAGCACTTGGGACCCCAGGGCAGGTGCTCAGGGGTCCCTCTTGGTGCATCTCTTGTGACGGGACTCTTCATCCTCAGTCCTGGATCCGTGTCCCAGGACAGCGAGCTGGGGAAGTGGGTATAAGCAGGCCTGAGCTGAAAACACACCAGCTGAATTTTCTGGACAAGGGATAGCTCCCTCCTTCCAGGGCCCAGAAGTATCTTCAGAAGCTGTCACAGGCTTATTTTGTGTTCTGGGAAGTGGGACCCCCTGGGATTTCTGGCAAGTCAGTCCCAGTCTTGAGCCCCTCTCCTCTTAAGAGGTTCATTGAAGATTTCTCTGAGGTTTGGGTGGGGTCCATGCTAGTCCTCTTCCTTGACATGGGTCACAGTGAGAAGGTTTCTCCCAGGGCTGCAGGGATGTCCCTGTGTACCCCTGCCCCTTCCCCTGAGAAAAAGAATACCAGGGAATGGAGGTGGAACCTCCAGGTGAGACAGGAGGACAGGTCTCATTACCTGCTTCACTGACAGGGAGAGGTGGCCAGAATGACCTTCATCAGTATCCCTGACCTTCAACTTTCTTTCCTAGGGGGAGCCATCTCTTTCCCCAAGGTCCAGATGAGATAGACTTCTTTAGACCAAGGTTCTAGCCCCAAAGGGCCACCAAGGAAGGCAATTTGCATTTCAGGCCACGAAAAAAGATCCGAGGGGTTTGGGAAGGAAATAATAGTCCCAAACTTGGCAACAAATAGAGTGCAATTTTTGGAAGCTTATCTGTGTGAAGAATGAGTTTTCAGCTCTGCAGGAATATTCATTTGCCTCTTAAACAAAGGGCAATTATATGCAATCCTTCTCTGCTTTTGTCGGCTTCCCAAGAAGGATCTGGAGTTGGTCCCTCCGCCCTAGTACCCATCCTCTTAACATGATAGGACGAGAAAGTTTCAGAATGATTGTTCATAGTTTACAATGTCTTCGTGTGTGTCTGTCACCCACCGGGGCCTGTCACCTCTCTGGGGTCCTTATCCTGGGCAATGACAGATCAGGACAGTAAATGAGGAGTGTGTGTGGGGACAGTTCAGAGGGGAGGGGGATTAGAGAGGAAGGGGCAGGTTGGGGCAAAGGTGAGACAAATTGAGGTGAAGAGGAAGCAACCCCAAATGCACAGGTTTCTCTCTGGGGTTCCCACAGCCCTAGGAGCTGCTGTGCCCCCAACCCTCCAGGAAATGCATGAGGAGGGGAAGGGGAGAAGGGGGAGGGAGCCCAAGGCTTCTCTTTGTCCTCCTCCTTTTTTCTTTTCTTTTTTAATCCCAGGGCTTCATTCTCCAGAAGCTGTCATTTTACATAAACCTCTGACCAAGGCTCATCCATTCTCACTGCCAGAATCTCCATATCAAACACTGGAATACACTGTGGAACTGCCAGCCCTTCCCACCAGGCGATGGGGCTTTAGAGAGGCTGGAAGGACAGCCCACCTCCCCCCAGCCCCACCCCCGTGCAGGGGGATGCAGGACAGATTGAGCAGGGCATACAGCCGGCCTGTCCTTAGCACCTTCCTCAGTCCTCTTGGGGGGGTGGTCCTTGCTCCTTCCCGCCATCTCTGATAGGTGTGTGAGGCCCACCTGCCTCCCAGGGGACACACTGGGGGCAAGGGGGAGGAATGTGTCCCCCCACAAAGATATGTTGAAGTCCTAACCTCCAGTAAGTTTACCTCAAAATGTAACCTTATCTGAAAATAGGGTCTTTACAGGGTAATCAAGTTAAAATGAGGTCATTAGGGTGGGCCTATAGGCCCATGTCCACCTATAGGACTGGTGTCCTTATGAAAAGGGGAAATTCGGATGCAGACTTGCCCAGAGGGAAGACCTGTGAAGACAAAGGGAGAAGATGGCCATGTGACAGAAGGGATGCGTCTACCTGTCAAGGGACGCTGAGGGTTGCAGGCAACACGTGAAGCTAGGACAGAGGTCCGGGGTGGATGGATCCTCCCTCACAGCCTCCGAAGGAGTCAGCCTCGCACGTGCCTGCCTTGATCTTGGACTTCTCACCTCCAGACTGTGAGGGATCGATTCCTGTTGTCTTAAGCCACCCATGGTGTGGTCCTTTGATAGGGCTGCCCCAGGACACTCACCCAGTCACCTGGGAGGCATGTCCAAGCTCAGGACTGGGCTTCTGGGGCCGGCAGTCCTGGCAGACTCTTCACTTCTCTGGAAATGATGACGATATTGAGGGGTCGGGGTGGGGTGTAGCTTCCTAGACCAAATAGTAACCTGGCTTGCAGATTCCTTCCTAATGAGGGCTTGTCAATCAATCCATCAACTGTTATTTGTTTTCCTGCCTGGGGAAGGCCCTGTGCTGGGCATCTGGGGCAGCCTAAGGAGGACACTAAGCCACCCTTGCAAAGAAGTCAGTCTGAGCGGTGAGATGAAGCCCAGGAGGTCTTCTTGCATTGAGAGCTCCCAGGATGAGTAAACAATCAGTTGCCCAGTGGAAAAGAACGCATGTGAGAAAGTGCCCAGGGTGGGGCCGGGACGTTAAGATTCAAAAGCATTTGTTTATGAACATTACAGTGGGCTCAAGAGCCAGATCTGGATGGCCCATCACCACCGCCCCCCAACCCTGGAAACTCCTACTCATGCTTTAAGACCGAACTCAAATGTCCCCTTCTCCCATGAAGTGGTCCTGCCCTGATTCCTCCAGGGGCTTCTTCATCTGTTCACCCATAGCCTCTCCCCTGCCTCCAAGTGGGACCTGGACTGGGGGGCCTATAGTTTCCTGGTGGCGTATCCTATTCTTCCTCTGGGTGCCCAGTCCCTTTCTATGGCTGCATTTCCCAAGGTCTGGTCCCTGGACCCCTTGCAACAGAAACACTGTGTTTCTTGGAAAAATGCAGGTTCCCAGGCCAGACTCCACCTTTGGCCAACATAGTCAGTAGTAACCAGCTCCCCGGGAGATCCTGAAGGTTGCTGTGTGTTGAGACTGGAGTGTGGGGTTAGGTGGCATCCAGGCAGGCTTCTGAGGTGTTGCACTTGGCTGGTGCTTGTGGGAGAGACTTTCAAGCTGGTCCTCTGCTTGGCTGGGCGACTTCTGCAGTCCTGGGCTGCGGGACCTGGTGGCAGCCCGCAGGTTGGTAGATGAGGGTAGTGTTCTCCTGGTCATGACATCGGGGTTACTTTTCTCTCCGTCCTGACCCCCTACTCCAGAGCAGAAGGATTGCACCATTATTGTGGTCGGAGCATCAGAGGGCTCTAAATTATGATTAAAACAGCAGAACCCCTGCAGATGCATCTTGTAAAGAACTGCAAGGTGGAGGTTTTGGGGTCAGGCTGGTTCTGCACCCCTCACAAGAATGATACGAGGACCACACATGACAGAGTGTGTGCAGGGGCGTCACCTGTACAGTGACCCATCATGTCCCCATGTTCCCCTCTTCTCACACTGTCTCTTTTTTCTGGGGACTGGAGGGGGTCTTGCAGAGTTGGTGCACCAAAGGGTGGGTGTTCTGGGTCTCTGTTCATCTTTCTGCCTTGCACACACCTGCCACATAATTTTTGGGGCTGGCTAGTTGTTGAGTTAATTTCAAATGGCCTTGCCAGGACCAGTTTCTCCATCTGCAGCAGCAAAAGGAAAAAAATTATTTTAAACCTCCAGCATGGAATTTTCCCAGTTATTTTAAATAAGTTTCAGTTATTTGTGCTTGGCATTCAGATAAGAATTACAGCCTTGCACAGATGCAAATTCAGAGTCATAAAAGGAATATTGACAGCAATTGCAACCACATCACCATCTTTCTTGCGATCAGATGCCCTGGCTGCCGTCAGAGGAAAATGTAGCATTTGAAAAGCTGTAAGAGAACACACTCTCCAACAAACAAAACAAGCCTCTCTGGAGAAACGCAGGAAAGGATGCTTCTGAGAACTCTGCTGGGACGTTCCAAACAGCTCCTTACGTTTCTGATTGAAAATATATTAAAAGAAAAATTTAAACCAAAGATCTCACCAAGTAAATCAATTATAAACCCTACCAGACTGAATTTAGCTGTGTGTCTCTGTTGGCTTCTGTCTAATACTGAGAAGCAGGATGAAGTTGTGGAGCATCTTCCTGCCTTTAGGGGGAAGAGTGTCAGGTACTGCTGTATAACAAACAAGCCCCCTAACTCAGAAGCTTGAAACAACAGTTGTTTCTTCTTGCTCATGAGTCTGTAGGTGAGCTGGTTACTTCTGTTAATCTGGGCCATGCTTGACTGGTCTTGGCTGGGCTCACTCATGGATCTGTGGCCATTTGGTGGGAGGGCTGGAGATTGACAGCACTTGAGGACTGGTTCCTGCTTCACATGGTTTTCCATCCTACAGAAGGCTAGCTCAGGCTGGGTTCCAAGGCAGGAAATGGAATTGAGCAAGGCCTGTTGAGAACCGGACCTGGAGCTGATTCACCACCACTTGCAGGACTTCTTTTGGCCCACATGTCAGGAGGCCAGCCCTGATCCCAGGGGTGAAGACATAGACCCCACTTCTTTGTGGGAGGAGCCTTAATGTCCCATTGCAAAGGGAGTGTTTCCGTGGAGGTGGAACAATCTGGGGCATTTTTGAAATCGGTCTACCCAAGGGGGAAGCATTGACACTGGGAGCCAATCCAGTCTTGAAGTCACGGCCTGGGCAATGGGAAGCCTGGTCTGTGGGCACTTGAGTTTGGCTGCGGGGTGGGGGGTGGTCAGTACTGCCAAGATGCATGGAGACGTAGTCAGTGGAGGGTCATGTCCAAGCTCAGCCACCTGGCCAGTCCTAGCTCCCTTCTCAGCCCTCCCATGAGCCTGTCCCAACATCAGCTCTCCTTTCTCAGGGCCTACTGTGCTCACTTGTCCATGTGTTCACCTCCTGGGCGTCTCCTCTCTGCTGGCCCTTTGCTGGTGGTTCCTGGTGCCTTGATCTTCTCTCTGCTGTCCCTGGGCTGGGCCTTCAGCCACCATGCAAGTCCTGACTGTCCTCCTGCCTGAACCCCCATCTCCCCGGGTTTGTTCAGGCGTCCTCTTCAGACTCGGCAGGTCCAAACATACAGGACTCCTCCCGAGCCTGGTCCTCTCTGTTTCAGCAGGTGGCACCTCTGTTCCCCTGCCCCCACTTGCACAAGCCAGGAGCCCGGGACTCCTCCTGTCATCTTCATCTCTCTCTCTAGTCCTGTTCACTTCTCTCCTTTCCCACAGACGCCACCTACTCTAGTCTTGACTGTGTCCATAGCCTCCCACCTGCCTGGACAGGCCTAGGCTGTAGAGTGGGGGAAGTAGATTGGGGGTGGTGGTGGCTAGAGCATCTTTGACAAATGCAGATCTGATCATACTGATCCACTGCTTAGAAAGCTTTAATGGCTTTAATGTTCTCAGGATAAACACAAAAATCCTGAGGGGCTTCTAGCTGATGTCAGCAGCCACCCTGGGGCCATCCTGCCTCCTGGTCTGTCAGTTCCTCAGACAGGCTATGCTCCTTGGAGCCTCAGGACCTTTGCACAGGCTTTCCTTCTGCTTGGCGTGCTCACTCTTCCTCTCCCCATTTACTTTGTCATTAATCCCAGCCTTGTCATTAATACCAATTAATCCCAACTCCCTTTACCTTGTCATTAATCCCATTAGTCTTCAGAGCTCAGTTTTTTAGTCACTTCTGTAAGGAAGCCTTCCTTGACTGCCCCCACCCAGAGGTTGCAGCTAGCTTTTCCTATTCCCCCTGCAGGTCTCCCTGTAGCTCTGACTACAACTGCAGTGCAATCAGTGTGGTGCACTGATATCCGTCTGCCTTCCGTAGGGCCAGGGGCCATTCAGTCTGAGTCATCTCTGTGTCTTCAGAATACGTCATGGTGCCTGCTCTTGAGAAGCCCAACAAATGGTTGAGATCAGTGGATGAACACGTCAGTTATGACCACACACATCAGCTCATTGGGTCCTGAAAATAACCCAGTGAAATGGACATCCTTGGCCCTGCTTTACCGAGAAGAAACCAAGGCACAGGAGGCCAGGGTCATAGGCAGAGGAAGCGGGGTCGGAGCCACACTGCCTCAGTCCAGAGGGCGTCCCCTCCCTGCAGCATGCAGCGCTTAGTTCCTGTAGTTCCATTGTTTGGTTCCATTGTTTGGCCCCCGGACAGGGGCCCTTAGGAATGGGGTCTTGCCTGCCCCCTGCCTCGCCTAAAACGGCTTATCCCTGGGAAGCCCTGCCTGGAGGTTGGGGCACAGCAGGCCATTCGGAGTTCCAGTGGTCCATGACTCTGGTTGAGGCAAGATTAAAGAATGACCACCCCTTCAGAAACCACATCTAGCCACATCCTATGTGGCAATCACACACTGGGAGCTGCTAGCAACTCAGGTCCCTACAGGAAATGCATCTTGAGCTACATTTTATTGAGAAGAGAAAGATCTTGTCTGGCATCCCCAAGTCATTAGTGAAGGACAAAGGGAGGCATGGAGAGGTGGGAGGGGAGCAGCCACAGGGAACTGGAGGTGAATGCCCACTTTTCCAAGGCCAGATACACACACACGCACACACACACCTGTGTACACACAGTGCACACTCACACATGCACATGTGTGTGCAGGGCTCTAGCAAAGGGGTTACCTTGCCTCAGGGTCAGCACGATTCATTGAAAGAAGGTTCTCCAAAGTGGCCCTGGTTCTGAGGCAGCATCCATGGAAACCAAGCCAAGTCCCTTTTGGTCCAGCTTCCCAGCTCCTTGGAACAGCAAGCAGTCTCCCTTGCCAGGTCCGGAGCAGGTGGCACCTGGTCCCCCAGGCTGTGTGGGCACAGGAACAGCCCTTCTCCCCTCCCTATCGGGAAACCAGATGGAAATCCTATCCTGTATCACATGCAATGGGGAAAGCATCTGTGACCTGGGGCTAGGGTGGGCCAGAGAGCGTGTCTAAGACCTGTGTCCTTTAAAGGAGGTTTCTTAGCTTGGTGCATACATGCACAGAAATCGAACGGGTGACTCTGATGGTCCCTCCCGCTTAGTTTCATTTATTCTCTTTTGCCTGAGGCTTGTTAGTATGTCGGCACCTGGGATTGCAGCCGGCCCTGTCTCCCCTTAATTGGGGTCAGCAGAAATGTGGGTGAAGCAGGGACAGGGTGACCATGGGAAGAACGGTCAGACAAATCCAAGGCTGGGTGTAAGTCTTCCTTCTTGACTCTGGAAGCCCAGTAGCATCTAAGATGTCCTAACGCACTAACGGTTTACAGTCTACATTGGCCTTGGGTCAGCACAGTTGAGACAGACTCATTGTTTATCACAAATATATGGACTGGTGATGGAATTGTAGCACAAGCAAGGTCTTTGCTGTTAAAAGCGACAGTGAGTCTGTGACCTTTGTTACATCAGCAGAACCTCCCCTCCCCGGGCCGACATGAGGTCCCTCCCAAAATCTCCCAGCCCAGGGTGGGTACCAGCCTCTCAGACTTGCAGTTGAATTCAGTGGGCACCTACTGAACCATCATGGTCTGTGCCCCCAGAGTGGTGCGGGCTGTTAGAACAGTGTTGGGTTCAGTCTTGGGTCTATTGGAATTGACTGTTTGGGGAATGAGCTTTTAAATCTGTGAAACAGGAAGTGGTTCAGGGTGGACTGCGGGAGCCCTTGGCTGATGGATGGAGTTTGGATCATCAAAGAATGGAGGAGGAGAAGGAAGAGGAAGAGAGGAGATCGAGGGACTGGGGCAGGGAATGAGCAGGAGAGGTGGCACCTTGCAAACTCCAGGATAAATAAGCAAAGATGTGGAGAGAGGACTGAGCATGCAGGCCTGGAGGACATCAGGAGACCAGGCTGCAGTGCATGGCGTTGGCACGTTCTGTGAGCTAAGATCCGGAGCCTACCCTTGAGACCAACGGTCCTATGACCCCAATCCCCCTTTAAGGATGAGTAATGGCTGTGGATGGCCATCCAGTGCAGCTCTGGAGGACAGCAGATACTCAAGGCCACGGAGCTTGTGTACTGGAGCAACCAAGTTCCACCATGTTTCCCAATAGCCCATGCAGCTTCAAGGGCCTGTCCACTGTAGCAGAGCCAACCTGCTCCCTGGGGCTCCATTCTGCTGTTGCTGAAAACCAGCCAGGAGCTCAGCCTTCCTCTTCCCCTTCCCATCATTCACCTCCACATGGTGGATCTCCCCCTCGGTTCAGCATCTGGGGCCCCTCCTGCGTCCCTCCCCCCACCCCGACCGCTGGCACTGCCCAGAGCAGATCTGAAGGCCAGGTGTTGTGGAAACAGTCTGCAGAACAGTATCCTCCTGTGGAAACCCAGGGAAAAGGACATGTGAATATCAAGTCCAGAAAAGGGGGGATGTTCTTTGTTCTGGGGAGCTTGAAGCAAATGGGCTGATTTGATACCCTCTCTGGTGCGGGCTTTTCTCAGGGGAGTGATGGGCCATCCACCTGGCAGCTGGGCCTGCACGTGTGTCTAACGCTGCACGAGGGCAGGTGCCTGGGGCTGGGAACAGGGATCCCTGACAGGTCTCTGCCTTCACCGTGTGGCAGGACCAGACGAGGTCCCGAAGGACCTAGGAAACAATTAGGCAAGGGCAGGAGTGGGAAGCAGAGCAGCGCAAGAGGGAAACAGAAAGACGAAGGCCTGTGCTGTTCAGAGAGGAAGAGATGTGACAGAGGTGCGTGGGAACAGCGTCCGGGAGCAGACACTCCAGACTGCAAAGAGGACGGGGACATTTGGGGGCTCTATGTCTAAAATGCAGCCAACTCTCTAGTAGACCACTGCTTTTTGGAGGATGTAATAAACCAGGGAGTTTGCAGCCAGTGTAGCCACAGCTGTGCACTCAGGGATATGTGGTGATGGTGCAAGCCCTGCTGTCAGCGGCTGGCAAATGGTCTGAGCTGGGAGAATGGTGGAATTCTGGAATGATCCACCGTTTGCTCAAAACCTCAAAATGCCAAGCAAACCCTACAGTAGCTATTTGTGCCTCTGGCTTTCTAGAAGAAGCTGTGTATAGGTTTAAAATTGTATGCTATTTTACTATTTTATTTTTAAAAGCCAGGCCAGGGAGTTCCTTTCCCATTGACATTGTGAATTCAAATGACATCTCTCCAAACAGTCTCTGTTGAGGACTTAGAAAATGTGCATCAATACCCAGTTTTCGTCGTCCAGAGTGGGTTCCAGGAGGTTGGTCGGCAAGCCCTAGCCTTCCCCTCATGCTGCCAGGGAAGGGGGCGGTTCTGTGTACATCCCCCACAACCAGCGCTCCCCCTAACTGTGGCCATACAGAAGAGGAAATGCAGGTACCTGCCTCCCAAAGGTCCTTCGGCTGAAGAAGCCGGCCTCACCCGCAGCCTCTACCTTGGTTCATGCTCTGTACCTGCCATCTGCCTGCTTTGCATTCCTGATGAACCAGGAGTTATTTGAGGATAGGACTTGGCCTTGGTGCTCCCAGAGCTGTAAGGTTACCAAACTTCTGATTTCCCTGGACTTTGTTGTTGCCCCTGGCATTGCTGAAACCCCAGTGAGTGAGGGAGATGAGAGGGAAGCACACAAGTGGCCCTTTTGGTTGAACAAGTTTCTGCCAGCCCCCTTACCCCTCCAACCATCCACCTCCTGCCCATCGGCCAGCCAGCTCTTAGTCCCAGAAGGGAGGGCACTCTGGGGCCAGGTGGAGGCACAGTGGGATTCCGAGCTGAGCGGATGCTTATTTTTAGGAGCTTGTGGGCACTGCTGCCCATGCTGGGTCTACACGGCGTTCCCCGCAGATCTATCCCTCTGGCAGTGGTCCAGAGCCACCCTTGCGCTAGGAGACCTGGGCTGGCGAGCAGTCAGAGCTTTGGCAGGAAGGGCTCTTCAGCCCAATGCTACTTTAGCCCAGAGAGCATTGTGCCCCAGTCTCCCTTGTGCTGGTCTGCCCCTGTCCATCCCTAGCTCCTGCCTCCCCTTCTCTGGGTTTTTCAGGGCGGAAGTATGTTGACCAGCTGCTCCAGGAGCCAGAGCCAATTCTCAAACTGGCAGAAATGAGAAGCCACAAGATGTGTGTGTGCCGGCACGGGGATCTTAATTGGCAAAGCATGTGCCCATCGCTTTTAACACTGGACTTTTGGAAACTGCTGCCTCTTATCAAGGGACCTCGGCACTAGAAATATGAGAGTTTTTTAAAATGTAATATCATTAAAACAGTTTTTAATTGAGTTCGATGATAAGTTTTTAAATCATCAAAGCTCAGGGACGCTTTCGGATGATGCGCCGTTTCCCTTTAGGGCGTTTTCTTGTCCAGCTGAGTCCACTTGGGTATGTGAAAGTCTGTTGCCTTTCTTCTTCTTTGTGGTCGTGTAGCTTCCGTGCTGAGGGTGCCAGCGTGCTCCATTTGTAGTACTGCGTTCCTTTGGCGACCCTACACTCCACCAAGTTCTCATACGTGTTTCTCACTCCCTGCTTTCCTGTTCTAGCCAGAATTGTTGGGAAATCTAATTGTCGGGGAGCTTAAATCCGGGAGTTGGAAGATGATAGAAATTTTCTGCGCTAGCTCTCTCTCTCTGCTTCAAAGCCAAGATAATTTCTCCAGTTTTGAGCGAGAAGCTGTGATGGGGGTCTGGTGTGGGACATTTCCTGTCAGAGTGAACAGTACGGATGATGCTTCCCAGTAATGCGCTATTAGCATGCTGCGTTCTACAGGTTTGAGTTACCCGCTCCATCCTAATCAGGCCCATGGGGCCTGGGTTGGGGTTTCCATGAACCCCATTTTAACGATGGAGAAGTGGATGCTTGGATAGATCTCACCATGGGCAGGTGAGAGGTGATTAGAGGTATCCGAGGCCAGTCGGTTGAGGTTCTCCTGAGAAGTAGGACCGATAGGACAATTTCGTATATCTCCGCCTCTATCCCCATCTCCATCTGCATCCATATTATCTCTATCTCTATCTCTGTCTCTGTCTCTATCTCTATCTCTATCATCTCTAGCTATCTCTATCTCTATCATTATCTATATCAGGCAATTTATTTTAAGGAATTTACTCACTTCATTATGGGGGCTGGCAAGTCCGAAATTCCTAGGGGAGGTTGGCAGGCTAGAAACTCAGGCAGGAGTTTATGCTACAGTCTTGAGGAAGAATTTCTTCTTCTCCTGAAAACCCCAGCGTATGTTCTTAAGGCCTTCAACGGGTTGGATGAGGCCCACCCCCCCACATTATTGAAGATCTCCTGTGCTTAGTCAGCTGATTATAGATGGGAACTGTACACAACACCTTCACAGCCTCGCCTAGATCATTGGTTGAATCACTAGGAACTATGGCGTGGCCAAGTGGACGCATAAAACTGACCATCACAGTGGCCTTCCAGGCTCCCAACAGGACTAGGTGACCTCCCCTTGGGAGCGAGGCTCTGACTGGCGGTTTCAGCCTGATCTGAGGTCTGCTCAAATCGCAGGAAAACCGGGAAATAATTTGCGGACCATTGCAGGTGGGCCAGACTGAAAACAGTGCATGTTGAGCTGTCGGATAATCTGCTGCACCAGGCCTGTCCCGGGCAGGGGCTTATCTCTTTCCCAGAAGTTGGAAATGAGCCGACCTCATCTTGGCGTTAAGACAGAGGTGCTCCAGTTCTCGGGTATTTAGCCTCATTTTGAATTGCTTTTTCAAAGGTGAGTGATGGAGATTCAAACTACTCTTTTCTTTCTTTTTCTGGTGCTCATCTCACCCATTTCTCTAAGCCAAGGTCGGTCATGTTTTTAAAAGGGAAATCTGATCTTGTCATTCCCATGTTTGAAACCTCCTCAAAGGGCTGCCTTTGGAAGATGGTTCGGGCTCCACAAATCCCGCCCGCCCGGCCCTGCCTGCCTCCCCACCCCCTCAACCCTCTTTCCTGCATCTCTCACATGCCAGCTCCATTGGCCTCTCCTGGTCTTCAGGGCCTCTGCCCATGTGAGTCTGTCGCTATGCCTCTCCCTGGTTGCTGTCACCCCAACATATGCTCATTGAGAACCCCTTAACCTGGGGGCCCCTGCTCCCCTAGTGCATGTCCTTGCAATAGTGAGACAGTCTGCTCCTGTTCTTTGCAGGGTTTCCACAATTGTAACTCAATAACTAGTAGTTTGGTGAACTGTTTAATGACCCATCTTTCCCATTAGACCAGTGGTTTTCAACCTGGGTGCTCTCAGAATCCCCGATGCACAGACTGTGGTCCACACCAACAGGTCAGAGCCTCTGTGGGTGGGACCCAGGCAGCAGAGGATTTTAAAACTCCTCAGGTGACGCCAATATGCACTCAAAGTTGGGAACCAGCGCTGGCTCAGAGCGGGGCCTTGCTCTCAGCATCCACCCACGTGTGAGCTATAGAGACGTGAAATCCAGGTCCTGCCCAGACCTGCTGGCTCAGAATCTGCCCCTTAACAGGACCCCATGTGGTTTGGGGGGCACATTGTGGTGTGAGGAGGACTCAGCTGACCACTGCAGGAGGCTGGTCCCTGCCATCCTGCTCAGCACTGCTTCTCCAGCACCAGCATAGTAGCTGCTCAATAAATCCTTATTAAGTGAACAGATGAATAATTTTTAAACAATCCCCCAAATTTCTCCCCCCCATCCTGCTCACCCTGTCCCCTAGAACCATATTCACTTCCTCTCAGGCAGAGGCCCGGGAGGTGGTGGTGTAGGGGATGTGTGGGGGTGAGCATACCCTTTTTTTGCAGGATGCAGAGTCTAGAGTCTGTGGTCCTCTTTCCCCTGCCTGATTTCCCACCTCTACAATCTTGTCTGTTCCTAGAGAGTGTCATCCTTGGCCCAGGTAGGGAAGGAGACACTGCCTTTCTCTGGCTGGTGCCTGTCCCGTCCCCCCTTCCCCCACCCCTGTCATGGTTTGGCTTCCCTTGCTGGTAGATTCATAAAGAAAACCCAAACCAGGATGGGGATGGGAGTCAGGTGATGCAGGAGGGAGGGGAGGGAGAAGGAACATTCCAGAGGAAGATGGGAAGGCGGAAATAATCACTTAGACTCGACAGTGAGGTTTTGGAACATATTCGGCTTGAATCATTGCCTTGGAAAATCCCAGATGTGGTTCTCCCAGCAGCATCTTTCACTCGGAGTGGCCACAGCTGTGGGATGGCGAGGGCTTGGCCCCTTAAAGGAACAGTGTCTGTTCTCCCTGTGTTGGGGGTGTGAGCCATTGCAGAGCATTGAAGGGCCTCTCATCTCCCAGCCCCTCCCCGCAGGCTCCATGAGGTCCCCAGAGATGCCCAGAGCCTCAGGTCGCCCCTTGGGACTGCATCACCCAGAGGTAGGTGTGTGGACAGGACACCGGCAGGCAACGGGGTCTCATCTGCCCAGTCCTCCGCTGTCTTTCTTTATTTGTGGCCTTTGTCTCTCTCTCCTTTTCATCTGTCTCAGGCCCTGAGGAAGTATTTTTGGTGCCTCTGCTTCATTTTCTAGAGCTCTTTACAAAGCTCTGGGAAGAAGGGCGAATTCTAGGGTGGACTGGAGTGGCCCTTGCCTTTGGTGGAGAGGGAGCAGAGAGGAGGTGGCAGTGACTGCGGTACAGGCGAGAAAGGTCAAATGCCGTGGGGTAAAGGCTTGCCTCTCAGATTTCAGATTAACAGTGATTGTTTAGAATGAGTATATCCCCAATATTGTATGGGACATACTTACACTAAAGGTTTTTGTTGTCTATCTGGACTGGAAATTTAACTGGGCATGCTGTATTTTTATCTGCTGTATTTGGCAACCCTACGTGGAGTGGAGGTGCGGTGAGGGTGGGGAGGGACGTTGCGATGGTGCCCTGGGGAGGGAGGGGCACTACTGGTAAGCTTTCTGCTGTCCTGCATTTCGGTCCTTATTCCAGGCCTCAGAGCCTTGTTGCTGAAATCCAGGCCTTTGCTGTTTGCCTGCTGAGATGGGCGCCCAAATTGAGCATGTCTGGAGGCTGCTGTAGGTAATAGAGTAAAAGGGTACTTTTACCCTGCCTGCCATTGATACTTTAGAAATGAGCACACAAGGGTGATGGGCTCCCACTACTGACTACCAAGGAAAGGGCCCAGCTCTTGGGTTCTTCGGACTTGAATTGGCCCCGCCTCTGCTGGGCCCGACCTCTCCCTAACTCCCACCCCATTGATGTGGCCGAATGCCTTCAGGAAGGGTAGTGGGTAGTGGGCATGCCATGACTGGAGGGTCCCGTGTGGAATGAAATCTGACCCTGTGCCCCAGGAAGTATTTGTAGGTTTGATTGATTAATTAAACTAAGGATTGAAGCAAGGGGCTGACATGATGGAATTTGCTTTTTCAAAAAAGCGCTCTTTGGAGAGGGGAAAATGGGCTGGAGGCCTGAAGGTGGACATGGATGTCATTGTCAACGTGAGATCCTTTGGCTCATAGTAGATGCTCAGTAAATGTGTGTTGGAGGAATTGGCCCTAAGCACTGGGATGCTAGCTGCTCCCTGGGGTGGGGGTGATGCAGGCCTTGGGGCTTCTTCTGTCCCCTGGGAGATGGGGGTGTGGGTTTTCTACTCTCCCTGGGCCTCTGTGAATTTCGGTTCCTCTTGAGGCAGAATGGGGCCAGGCAGCCTCTGGTGGGGGGCGGGCGAAGGGTCCTTGGGTCAGACACTCTGAGGGGCAGGAGGAGGAAGCCTGGCTCTGCACAGCAAGTTCATGAATATCCAACCTTGGCCATGTTCCCTGCACCCTGATTAACCAATAGCCTTCACTTGGTGAGAGGCAGAGAGATAAAATGAGATACTGCATTGGAGACTTAGAACTTAATTGAAACTATGTATCACAAATTTAACTCCAGGCTCAATACAACCTGATATAATTATTCTAATACACTTCAGTTTCGGAGTTTCTGTGATGGAAAAGAGAGTGGGGAAGCCCAAAAAGGGATGAAAAAACACCTGCTATGTGATATGTATGAAGGCATCCGGCCTATGAGGAAGACCCTACAACCTCAGGGACAGGCAGACTGGGGAAGGAGGAAGTCTCACAGCCTGTCCTCACCTGGGCTTGATGGAACAAAGTCAAGACTTTGCTTCAGCCAGTTTTACAGCCAGGATCATGATTCGCCTTTTGTTCTGAGGCAAGGGCATGGTCTATTGCTTCCCCTATTCAGGATGTGTATTTGGAAACCACAACGCAGACTTCTTTAGAGAACTCAGAGATGCAGGAGTCTCCGGGATTCCTTAAGAATCTCGGACCTGAGATTCAGATCATCAGTCAGATTCAGATCATCAGTGATCATTCAGATCAACAGATCATCAGTCCAAAGGGTGAGATTGCAGTAATGAGAAACATCCTTTTCAGTGAGTTAATGACAGCTAGGACAGGGCAGGGGCTGTGGAGCCAGCATTACAGTAATTACCTAATAGATTAACTTCCTCACAGCTCTTCTGGCTCCGTTCGTTCTCTCCTTCCTGCCTCTCTGTTTCATAAAAAGTTCTTTCCCCCAGGGCCCCTCCTCATCCGGCAGTCAGTCTCTTATCTGTAATTTACAGGTTTCTCTATCCTTCCTAAGACACGACATTCTATTTCTTAAAAGCTACCCATGCTGCTATAGCCGTGCAGAGCAGCGGGGCCCCCAGACCACTCCTGGAGAGCTAGACCTACATCAGGGATTCTCAGCCCTGGCTGATCCTCTAAGCCTTGGGAGAGCCTAGAATAAATACTGACTGCAGGACTCCATTCTTGCCTGTCGGGTCAGAGTCTTGGGGTGGGTCCTGGAAAGTGTCACTTTGAAAGTGCCATCCAGGTGATTCTGAGGGGTAGGAGGGTTTGGGAGCCAGTGGCAGTCTTCGCCCTTGGTGGGAAACATCATTTACACACAACTTTTGAGATGCAGGAAGCCTTGTCCTCTCAGAAATTCTTAAACTGCTATTGTGCCAGTCAACTGGGGAAAAATAGGGTAGAGGAGTGGCATAGTGGGGTGTCTACTCATCTGTCCATGCGTCTACCCATCTATCTATCATCCATCCACCTGTCCATCCATCCATCCATCAGTCCATCCCTCCATCCAAACATCCTCAGAAGTTCACCTTGGCCACAAGAATATCTTGCATCTGCTGCCAATGTTTGCAGCAGGTACCCCTGGGCAGCAGCAAATGGAATAAATGCAGGTTGGTGGATTAAAGAAATCAACCTACTAGCATATACCCAAAAGAACTGAAAACATGGTCTCAAAGAGATATTGGTACACCTATGTTCATAGGCATTATTCACAATAGTCAAAGGTAGAAACAACCCAAGTATCTATCAACAGATGAATGGATAAACAAAAGGTAGTATATTCACACAATGGAATAGTATTCAGCCATGAAAAGGAGTGAAGTTTTGGCACATGCTACAATGTGGATGAACCTTGAAAACATTATGCTAAGTGAATGAAGCCAGACACAAAGGACAAATATTGTATGACTTCATTTACATGAAATTCCAAAATAGGCAAATCCATAGAGACAGAAAGTAGATTAGTCATTGCCAGAGCCTGGAGGGAGGGGAGAGAGTTATTGCTTAATGGCTACAGAGTTTCTGTTTGAATTGATGAAAAAGTTTTGGAAACAGATGTTAGTGATGGTTGAACAACAATGTGTATGTACTTATTGTCACTGAACTGTTCATGTAAAAATGGTTAAATGGCAAATTTTCTGTTACTTATATTTTACCACAATAAAAGTATTTCAGAAAAAGAAGAACAGAAGGGACTCTCCTGGTGGTCCAGTGGTAAAGAATCCACCTTCCAATGCAGGCGACATGGGTTTGATCCCTGGTTGGGGAGCTAAGATGCCACATGCCACGGGGCAACTAAGCCCGTGTGCTCTAGAGCCTGCACGCCACAACTAGAGAGGCTGCATGCTGCAACTACTGAGCCCATGTGCTCTGGAGCCCGTGTGCCACAACTAGAGAGCCCGTGCACCACAACTAGAGAGCCCACGTGCCACAAGTAAGACCTGGCGCAGCCAAATAAATAAATAAATTTTAAAAAAAGAGAAAAGAAGAAGCATGTTTGGGAGGCCAGTGAAGGTTTTCCTTGCTCTCTTCAGAAGCCAGTGTGTGGCTAGAGGGTGGGCTGAGAAGCCCCATCGCCCCCTTGGCAGGTCCCCACCCTGTATCTGAGAATCTGTGATTTGGGGACAGTAGAGGGGTTCACCAGCTCAGCTGCTCCCACAGAGCAGGATTTGGGGGCTTGGCTGGTTTGTCCTCAGTGGTGGTTTGCGAGTGGGATGCAGGATCCTGGGTTATGGACCAGTCACTTTCAGAGGGAGGGTTTTTTTTTTTTTTTTTTGCAGTACACGGGCCTCTCACTGTTGTGGCCTCTCCTGTTGCGGAGCACAGGCTCCGGATGCGCAGGCTCAGCGGCCATGGCTCACGGGCCCAGCCGCTTCACGGCATGTGGGATCCTCCTGGACCGGGGCATGAACCCGTGTCCCCTGCATCGGCAGGCGGACTCTCAACCACTGCGCCACCAGGGAAGCCCCAGAGGGAGGGTTTTTTGATGGGGCAAAGGTGGGAATTCAGCCTGCTTGTCCCCTGCATTGAGTGGACGGGGCTCTTGCATCTGCCCAGGCTTTGATGGGGAGGAATCGCCTGTTTTGAATACGGGGAGTGTGGCAGGGTCAGGCAGCCATGGGCATGGGGAGAAATGTTGAAAAAAAGAGCCCTTAACCCCAGGTTTTGCTGTAGTGGGAGGTAGGGAAGGCCTACAAAAGTTTTATACCATTATAAAGGAATAGGGCATTTGTACTTTGTGTACATACTTATTTGAAATATTAGAATTGGGAGTCCCAGTGCTGTTTCATGGCACTAAGACCAGATGAGGCCCTTGTGCTCCCTGTGTGTTTTGCCCTGTGTTGGGTCCTGGCTCCCGAGGGGCCCAGGTGGTACTGGGAGCATCCAAGCAGCCTTCTGGGGGCTTTTGTGCTATAGGTTTGGTCTGCAAACCATCTCTCTCTCTTTTTAAAAAATATTTATTTAAAAAGTAAATATTTTTATTTTTTAATAAAATAAAAAATGCGCTGGGTCTTAGTTGCGGCACGTGGTATCTTTGGTGCCGCATGCAGGATCTTTGTTGCAGCATGTGGGATCTAGTTCCCTGACCGGGGATTGAACCTGGGCCCCCTGCATTAGGAGTGTGGAGTCTTAGCCGCTGGATGACCAGGGAAGTCCCCAAACCATCTCTTAATAGAGAGTATGGAGGGGAAGGTCAGGCAAGTTCTTATATGTGAATTTCAAATGGATTTTCAAATTCTGAATTTCTTGAATTGGAAGAAAAGAAGGTTTTCTCAATTGACATGACTCAGCCAGCCCTGCCTTGGAGTGAGTCCAGAGCCCAGAGATGAAGTCCCCAGAGAGGACACTGTTGTCATCAACACAGGCGATGGCTTCCTCTGCCAGAGACTTGGGAATCCTTAAAGCAGTGGCCTCGTTTTATAAAGAAGGAAATGGAGGCACAGGCAAGCCAGGTAATTTGCCTAAGAAGAAGCTAAGCACACTGCAGGTAGCTCTTCCACTGCAGGGCAGATACCTGAACCTGTTTGGTAGGCTTCAAGGCACAAGCCATTTACCCCATGGTGATCTGCCAGGCGTCCCGTCTGTAGCAACTCTCTTGATGGTGCTCAGAGATCCATGGAATGGATGAACCATGGACACTGCATCTAAAGGATGGCAAGTAAGGCTTCTGCCACTGGGCTCAAGAGCAGCCCAAGGTCCCCATCCACAGGCAGCTCAGCATCTTGGCTGGGGTGGCCTGGAAGCCCTGTACAGCTCCACCTATGTTGGTGGAGTCCATCCATCCTAAGGAGAGATGCCCCCATGGCGTGGTGATTTTCAAGCAACATCGTGGTTGAAAGCGTGAAATGGAAGGTATGGGGTTTCAGGGTTTGGCTTTAGGATCTGGTGTAAACCTCAGCATTTCTCCTCTTTAAGGGTCCAAGGTGCATAGCACATGGATGGATGGGGGACTGGGGCCCACAATGGTCCTTCCTGGTTCTCCGGCACACAGCTGAGAGTCCCATTGGAGTGCCGGGCAGTGCAGTGGAGGAAGGAGCTACTGGGGAAGACTGTCTGGCTGCTTCTTTTAGTGGACAAGTAGGTGATCCCAGACTCAGCATGCAAGGCTCAAATAGGGACTCTGACAGCCTTGTCAAATACCTTTGTTCAAAATGTTTATAATTGGTTGAACAACAAATGAGAGCTGATTAACAAGTGGATACAACATGGAGGGAGGTTTCTAGAGATGGGCTCTGTCGTCACGCTCTTCCTGCTCTTCATGGTGGTTGATGACTCAGACGGGACAGGTGGCAGAGTTATTAAACTTGAGGATGACGCGAAGCTGAGAGCAATGGTGAGTGCATTTTGTAGACAGACTCAGAATTTAAATATATCTCAGCAGTTAGAATGATAGGATGAATCTAGCAAGATACAATTTAGTAGGAATAAATTGAAAGCACTTTATTTGGGTCCAAATAGCCAAACTTTCCAAGCCTGTGATGGGTGAGACAGGGCTAGGTGGTGGCAAATATAATACTAAGTAAGCCACAGTGTGAGCCAACAGTGTGATAGGGTGGCATCAGAAATCCATAGGGGGTGGGACTTCCCTGGTGGTCCAGTGGTTAAGAATCCATCTTGCAATGCAAGGGATGCCGGTTCTATCCCTGGTCAGGGAACTAAGGTCCCACAACTAGAGAGAAGCCCGCATGCCACAACAAAGAGCTCGCGCGCCGAAACGAAAGATCCTGCATGCCGCAACTGACCCAATGCAGCCAAAAAATAAATAAATATTTAAAAAAATCCATAGGTGGTTTAAGTTGCATTAAAAGAAGTATTATTTCCAGCAGAAAGGAGGAGACCCTGCTCTATCCTTTCTCAGAGCACTGCTGGGGTGCTGTCTTCAGATCTCTATGCCTCATTTTAAAAAGGACTTTGAAGAGCCGAGTAAGCTTCCAAAATGAATTCCACAGACAAAAAAGTGATGTGCTAAACTTACTCTTTGCTACTTAAAAATATTTATTATTATTATAGTAAATATTTTCTCTTTGTAAAAAATAAAGCACAGCTAAGTGTAATGATGGGAACAAAAATTAGCCATAACCTTAATCTTCCCACCCAGAGGTAACTACTTTAATATTTTGGTTTATTTCTTACTAGTCTTTCAAAATATGCATTTAAAAATGAGATTAGGATGACATTTATATATAGTCTCTGTCTTGTTTTCATTCAAAATTATATGGTGAGCGTCATTCCACGTTTTAAAGCATCCACCAAAACCACAGTCTTTAGTGATTGCTGTCTAGTCTGTTGCATGGATGTCCCAAAAATTCGTAATTTGTTTCTTCCTTCCTTGCCTGTTGGCGGATTGGGTTGTTTCCAGTTTTTTTCCATGTTATAAATAATCCTGTGATTAACTTCCTTGTGTATAAATCTTGGTCTGTGCCTGTGATTATTTCTGTGAGATCAATTCCTAGAAGCAGAATTTTGGGTTCAAAGAACACAAACATTTGTAAGGCTCCTGAAACATTTTGCTAAGGGGTCCCCAGGAAGTTTGTTCCCTCATTAACACGTGCCCATCAGCTGTTGCGGGTGCCAGCGCGCAAGCTCGCCAACACGGCTGTTATCCTCAGAAGCGATCTTCCCCAATTCAGTAGGTGGAAATGTTATCGCGCCCGGCTTTCATTTGCGTTTCCTTGGTTGTCGTGAGAGGCTGAATTACCCTTTGGTCGTCCTGCCTCCTGTTTGGTGATGCCTGGTGGAGCGCACACCTTCCTCCCAGCATGGTGAACACGTCTTGGGGTTTCCTGAGAGTGGGGACTATGTCTTCTTCATCTGGCCCTAAGTTCATGGAGAAGGATGGCTGGATGAAAGAGAGAGTCAGGTTGGGGCCACCCAGCCAGGAACCAGAAGGGTTTGGACTGCACACGTGCAGGTGTGGGTCAGAATGAGAGCAGGAGCCAGCCTGCCTGGAGTAAATGCTGGTCATCACCCCTTACCTGGGTGACCTTGGGCAAGTTACCTCAAGGAAACCCTGGGTCCCCCATCTGCACTGGGGCCAAGCGTCATGCTGGTGGGGGCACAGAGACACGTGGAGTGTTAAGCGGGTGCTAGGCACAGGGTTAGTTCTCATTTAACCTTAGATGATTTTCTTTTGAGTATTGTTATTCCAATTTCCTTCCTCTATATGAGGAATTCTTCCGTGAACCATGACAGAACTCACTTCCTCAATTCTGTTCTCTGTTTCGCCCAACAAATATTTATTAGGTGCCTACTCTGTGATGGAGAGCATTGCACCGGACAAGCAGATAGAGAAAAGACACGCTCTGTGACCTAAATTCCAGGCCAGCAGGGGATTCAGACAGGCAGTTGAAGAACATATTGGTTTAATTCCAAAGAAGAAAAGTGCCAAAACAGAGCACACTTTGCAAAAGAGGACATATTCGATTCCTATTTTATGTGGAAAGAAAATTAATCACACTAGTAATTAAATCCATACCAATGTAAACAGCGTGACACTCCCTTTCCCATTTCATATTAACAAAGGCCTAAAAAAATGCGAACATGCAGTGTTGGCAAGGTTGTGGTGAAACAGGTACTTCTTTAAATTGTGCCATGAAATCGTGTCCTCTGTAGGTCAAAGACATAAATATGCTGAGAAGTGGCCGTCTTCATTTTCAAATGAACAAGAGAGCTGACAGCAGCGGAATCCTGCCCTTTCCTTGCCTACAGAAGCATGGCCCTTTATTTCCTGCCTCATGGGCCGCAGTTTCTGATGGGGACAGTCTCAGCTCAACAGATGAGTCAGCCTTTGGCCTGTTCACCCTCTTCCTTCTCACTGAACATTTCTTGGAGAAGACCCGTTGACTACGTTCCCACATTCCAGAGCATCTTTCTATCATGGTGGTTTCTGTGGGCTATTGATCCCATTGGCTTGTTTTCTGAGATCCACTTCATTTCATATGTTCCTAAAGGGAACTTCAGGACAAGCGAGGTCCTCCTCGCTCCCCTTCATCACCTCCCTATGCTGCTCCCGCGGAGGCAGTGGGCGTGTGCTGGTTGGTATAGGGCCTCATCTTCAGGTCCTAATCTGAGCTGTGATTTCGCCAGGCAGGTGAGGAGGCTGGCATCCAGCAGAGCCATACTCTGAAGAGGGGAAAATATGTAGTTCTACTGAGTGCTTGCTGCTGGAATACTGGGGTGGAGACAAGCCCCTTGGCTGGGCCAGTTCACCCACTGATCACGTCACTTGGTCCCTGATCCTTTTATCCAGTGTCTGGGAGGAGAAGAGTTGTGAATGGAAGACAGTAGAGTTCTGGCCCTTCCCCGGCTCCACTCTCTCCAGCCACCTTGGACTTTATCCAGCGCCCCCAGACACCAAAGTGGCTGCAACAGCCGGGCAGTGCTTCGTGCTGGATGCGTATTTTCAGAAGCTGCGGGGGACGTCATGTGTATAAAATTAGCATTGCCTTGTTGGCCCCTTACAGACTAATTCAGAGTGAAATGTTTTAGCAATGGTGGGCTGATTCTATCAGGAGAACAAGAACTAATTAAATTCCCTCTGACCATCAAGCAGTAAATTATTTATATCCAGACAGATGCAATCTAATCTCCAGCATCCAGCTCAACCCAACACTCATCCTACTTGATTTTTCAAGGGGAGAGGAAGAAAACAGAAAAGACTCAAGTACTCGAGAGAGGAGACAGACATTAGAGAGACCTGTGGAACTCTGGCCTGAGAGGTGCTTGGCCTCCTCTGCCGATGGGGAAACTGAGGACGCAGGTGAGGGCTCAGGGCTTCTCATCTTGGTTCCCAGGAGCCGTGGCCTCCATGCCGTTCCTTACACATGGAAATTAAAAAAAAAAAAAAGGGAATTGACAAACTATTCTTTAACATGATCTCAACTGTTTGCAGGGAGAATTAATTTCACTAATGAATTTGCTAATGTGTGTCACAAAGACTTATTGATCTGCCCCTTGCTGGCCTTTGGTGGCCACTGAATGGCTGCCAGCTTGCATTCTGGGTAGAGTGATTAGCTTGGCTTCACGTGGTGGGATGTGCTGCCCACCGCGCGTCTCCTCTGTCCTCACTCATGATGGGAGCGTGTCTAGGAGACAACTTGGATTTCGTGGAACCAGTGCGTGGGAAACCCAGCGCCACCGCATCCCCATACCAGGAGACAACATCTTTGCACCAGTGCTGCTGGGTGCAGGTGGGGATGGGTGACTGGGCCCATCCTGGGCCTGAGTCCCCAAGCCTGTGCCCCTCCCTGGTGAGGAGATGGGGACTGCCCCTGGGGTGCTGGTTGCTGGTCTGTGACGCCAGCCAGGACGTGGAGAAAACTCCTTTTGCAGTGCCTGAGTCAGTTGAGTTCAAGGTTATTTGCTTCCTGACCAGCTGGACTGTGCTGGCCCGTGCTGGACCCCAGGCTGTGCAGCGCTGAGCACTGTCACACACACACAGCACTTTTCAGCTTTGATGGTGACCCTATTTGGGTGAAAAGGTGCTGACACAGTGGGCTCGTGGGCCTGGGGCCTCTGTAGCTGTCTCAGGACGCCTGGGTGGACCCTGTCTGTTTTCATGTGAATCAGCAGTGGCTGGCCCTGGTCTGCTCACCTTTGGGGTTGTCTGAGGCAGAGGAAAGCCTGGGGTTTTGGGAGACAAGGGGAAGGCTCATTCCTGGGAGCCAAGTGCCTGGCCAACTTGGCTTTGGTGAAGCCAGGCTCTCCTCCCAGCAGCTCCTTGGGTGACCCCACCACTGCCGCCCTGACACTTTTGGGCCCCTGAGCACGGTGGTGAACCCAAGGCCCAAGTAGGTACGTGGAAAATGACCAAAAGGCCCTTTTCAGAGTAGTCACCTTAGGGGGTTCTAAACTTAGGCCCCAAACCCCTAAAGCACTTTGAGACACCTCTTTGGGAATTATAGTCATGGTCCAAGGTATATTTAATTATGGGAACATGACCCTTTGAGGGTGGAGCTGATTTGGGGAACAGCCAAGAGCCACCTGGGTCTGTCTGGTGGGGGCCTTGGTGCATAAGAGTCGGTGTCGGTCCAAGTCTTAGCTTCACCTTGGTCAAATATGTAGCCTAGGGCCAGTTACTTAATCCCAACTAGCCTCAGTTTCTCCATCTGTGAAATGGGATCAGTCATCCTCCATTGTAGGGCAGTTGGGTGGAGAAAATGAGCTGATGCAGTAAAGCCCTCAGCATAGTTCTAAGCTCAGTAAAGACCCCACTGTAGTCACTAAGCTGGCAATGCCATTGTGGATGGGAAAGACGGGGAGGCGTCACAATTTAAGACAACTGAGCAGCTTTTGTGCCAGGAGTGGCTGGCCCCGGCGGGGCTGATGTTGCTGTGGGCAGAACTGGCTGGCATCTTAGATTTGGAGATTGGTGTTAAAGCATGAGCCACCATGTGTTATGGTCACTTGATGTCCCTGGACACAGCAGGGGCCAGGTGGGTGGTCAGTAGTCGCTCATTAGCTGCCTGCTGTCCCTTGTAAACACAGTGATGTCCTCACAGTATTCTGGCCATGTCCTGGGGCTACAGTGGGAAGAAAGTGGCTTTGCTCTCCAAGCGTTCCACCAGACGAGAGGGAGGGTGCTTCAGTCTTTGCGGGGTGGAGAATAAAGCATGAATACTCCACATGTGTTCACTGCTCTGTAGTTTACAAAGTACCGCTATGTATATTATTTCATCTAATCCTCGCAAGAGCTGGGCAAGCCTTTCTCAGCCTCTTGGGTCTTCTTCAGCATCTCCCGTTCTTTGCTTAGGCTTAGAGACTCTCCAGTGATCCTTTCAGCCCAAGTCTCTTCTTCATTGGTCTCCTGGGGCTGGGATGGGGACTGATGGTGAGGGCACAGTCACCAGGAGCCTGATGTTCAAGGAATTGCTGAAGATGCAGCAGGGGGCCACTCCATCCATTCACTCATCACCTAACCATCCATTCATCTACCCTCCGTCCGTCCATCCATCCATCCGTCCATCCACCCACTATCTGCCCCCCCATCCATACCTATCCCTCAATCATCTATCCATCCATTCATCCACCATCTACTCACCCACTCATCCACCATCCATATGTCATCCATCCATCCATCCATACTTCATCCACCATCCATCCATCCATCCATCCATCCATCCATCCATCCATCCATCCACCGTTCACCATCTACCCACCCATGCACCCATCCCTTCATTCATCCATTCTACAAATAATTACTAGGCATCTAATACATGCTGGATAGTATCTTAAGTATCAGAGTATCAGCAGTGAAAAAAACAAAACACACAAAACTCCCTGTCCTCAAAGAGGTCACTTCCAGTAGGAACACAAACAATATGCTAGAGAGTAGAGGTCATCTGAGCTCCTGCCCATTTGAGACTTCGGGCAAACTGTTGGCTCCCAGGCCTGAGACCAGCCTTGCTGGTTCTCCTTGGGATCTCATGGTAAGAGGCCCCAGCGTAGTCCAGCTGCTCTGCACAAGCCCCCTGCCCCCCATAAATGCCTACTGAGTGGGGGCTGGTTGCATTTAAAGCTAATGCCCGTGTAGAGCCTGATTCAGCCTCTCGGGCTCAGTGGTCCTGCTCCATGATGCTGGCCCTCTGCACCCCTTCCCACCCGCTGTATCCCCCCAGCTCACCCTGCTCTCTGTCGGCCCTTTGCCACTGCCTTTCTGTGTGGGGCCCAGCCCCAGCCTATGCACCCCCTCTTGTACTGCCCTCTCCCCCCTGCTCCCAGCGGGCCCACGCAGCCTCCGCACAGGGGGCCTGTGGGAATATGTGGTTAACTGGATGACTAACCCAGTCCCCACAAGGCAGCGTGAAATGGCTGCTCCAGTAAATTTCCAAATGTGTCCGGAGCTGATGACTTCGTTTTCCTCCCAAGCAATGAACGGGCTGAGCAGGGAGGCCCGGCACTGTTCAATCGGCTGAATCAACCTTCTAGACACGTTCCCACTGCAGCGTCTCAGCTCAGGTGCAAGCAGGCAGAGGGTTGGGGGGCAGGGCCTGATGAGATTCCTCTTAGGAAGAGTCTACCCCCCTGCAGCCCCGGTCCCCCACCCCGACCCTTCAACTGCTCCGTCCTGTGTCCACCCTCCCGACCTTCCAGAGTGTTCCCTCTTCCGGTCAACCCCAGGCAGCTGAGTGATGGGTCTTTTTTTTTTTTTTTTACGCGGGACCTCTCACTGTTGTGGCCTCTCCCGTTGCGGGGCACAGGCTCCGGACACGCAGGCTCAGCGGCCATGGCTCACGGGCCCAGCCGCTCCACGGCATGTGGGATCTTCCCAGACCAGGGCACGAACCCACATGCCCTGCATCGGCAGGCAGACTCCCAACCACTGCGCCACCAGGGAAGCCCTGAGTGATGGGTCTTTAATGGGTTCTTGTGCGCAGGCTGGTAGTCCTCTTCCCTGAATCTGATCATCTGCCTGCTTCTGTTACTAGGGCCCCTCTGGGTGTGCGTTGCCTCGGGGAATGTCCCTGAGCAGCACACTCTCCACCTCCTCCCCACAAGAGCTGAAAACACAAATCACACCCCCTTATTGCATTCGAGCTTCTCAAGTACAGGACCTCTGGTCATCTGATGTGGCACCGTCCCTCCTTCCCGGATTTCCTCTGCTCAGCAAATATCTGTTTCAGGCTGGGTTTTCTTCTTCTTCTCTCTTAGACGAGTGTTTACAATTTTCCCTCAAGCTGAATCTCAGTGTATTTGGGAACCGCTTACCTTCCCTCCTCCCTTCTCAGTGTATTTGGGAACCGCTTACCTTCCCTCCCGGTCATTTCTGCCACCTCCCCATCCCCCGCCCCCGACACAAACTGCAGCGCCCGCCTGCCCGTCTCCCTGACACATCTTGCTCCTGACCTGCCTGCTGTCTTCCAGATCATTAGCTTGGATATTAAACAAGATTGGGTCCTTGCAATGGCCCGGGGGAACTCCCCTGAGACGCCCCCTCCTGCCCCACATGCTGGCCTCTGCCTTGGTCTTTGTTTATGGTTTACAAACCTCCCTTTGGCCTTGTGACTATGTTTATACTGGAGCCAACCTCGTTCAGTTTCGCAAAGACAGTTTCTTCAGACTCCTTTGAAAATGCTTCACCGATGGCCACTCATCTGGGGGTGTGTGTGTGACAGTGTGCTGGCGGCCAGCAGCTGAGACTCATCTCAGTGGTGTCTCGGCTCCCATAGGCCCTCAGGTGCTGTCCCTTAAGGAATGTCAGGAGGCCATGTGTGGCCGGAGTCCTGTCTTCTCGGTGTTTGGAGGGTGGTCCCATTCAGCATTCCCTTAGGGGAGAGGAGAACAGACCACACAGTGGCTAAGAGCTTGGGCACCAGGGCCACACTGCCTGGGTTTGAACACCAGACCCATGGCTCACTCTCCGGTCCCAGTTTCCTAGGTGGGTTCTCCAAGGATGATGGAGACAGTCATGGAAAACCTCAGTTCTGGGCTTGGCGCAAAGTGAGCCCTCAATGCACAGCAGCCCCTGAGGACAGAAGGCCTTGGTTCCCTCCCCTTTATCATCCAGCTGCTCTGGTAGATTCTGTGCCTGCAGAAGGAAATGAATTTCCTAGGGAATTGCCACCTCAAGGCGTTTATTTATGTGCTACATGCTTTTCAAATATTTTCCTATTTTGCCTTTTGTCAGTAAATATTTTGCCAGTCTTTTCTTTCTAGTTCATTTTTTTTTCGTGCTTACAAAGATGTTAAATTAGCATGCGTTTTTTAAAGTAGCCATTAATTTCATATCATCCCTAATTTGTATACTTAATTTCCTCTTTCCACCCGCTCTGGATGTGTTTACAACTCCTACTTCTGTCACTCATTTTTGTTAAACTTATCTTGTGCTGCCCTTGCATTTTCCCTCAGCCCTTACGTTGGGCAGCCCATGCTGTGCTCTCTCCCACCAACTTCACGTCCACCCTGGTCTTGCCCCCCTGCCTGGGCCCTGAGAGCAGTGCTCTGTGATGCCAAGTGGGGTGGCTCCTCCCTCCTCCCTGCACCGAATGGAATTACTATCTGTTGTGCTTTGTGTGATGATGTCCCTCCTGTGTTCATCTCTTTGGGTTCTAAACTGGGGCCCCGCACAGGGTGAGTGCTCCGATGGTGTTCGGGGCAATGGCGGGGAGTAAGCATGGATCAGAACATCCGTACCAATCTCAGTCTGGCCATAAACAGGTGTGAGATCTTGGACAAACCACTTGCCCTACTCTGGTCCTTGCTTTCCCCTTCTGTAAAACAGCGTGGTTGTGAATGGTCTTAAGAATCCTTTCCTGTTCTGAAATTTTATGATTTTCTATTCCTTCAACTCTGTGGGCATTTATTTTTCTTCCTAATGGGGCCTGTTTCTACTGTATGATGTTGGGTTTTGGTGGCATTGTGGTAACTGGAGGACTGGATGATACAATTGTTGTCACTTTCATCATCATCATCTCCACCACCATCTCCAGCATCACAATCATTATTACCACCACTAGCTCCTGAGTGCTTACCACAGGCCAGGCATTATGCTGGGTGTTTATTTCTATTATCCCATGTAATTTTTACAACAGTCCTGTGGGGGTATGGGTGTTTTTCTCCATTTTAGAGATGAAACCACTGAGGCACAGAAAAGTTCAATTATTTGCCTTGAGTCCCACAGCTACTAGTGGTAGATCTGGATTCATACCCAAACCTGTGCTCTAACAGGCTCATGGGCTCTCTCTGTTCCACACAGGCTGGTGTCCTTTGCTTTTTGTGATCAGCACTTAGGGGCACAGGCTTTGGGTTCATGAGTTCTGAATGATGTGACTTGGGGAAGTCCTTGACTGCTCCGAGCCCTGGTTTCCTCACTGTGAAAGGGGGAGAGCAAAACCCACCTCATGGAGTTGACTGAGGATGAGAGAAACTGATGTCCGTTGGGCATCTAGCACTGTGCCTGGCATAGAATAAATGCTCAAACGCGGGTTTTACAATTATCATCATAAAAATTTTTACCACTTCATGATGTTTTCCACATTTACTGATGACCTTTGATGTGTCAGACACTTGTGTTAAGTGCTAGACGTCCAGAGCTGCAGAGGAGTCTGACTCTGAGGAACCCAGTCCAATGGGGCAGACACACTGTCAACAAATACATCACAAGAGGGTCAGGCTCCCAGAGGGGTGTACGAAGCACCTACAATAAAGGACCAGCTGTGCCTGGCAGTGTTGAGGGTGAGGGGGGTAGAGAAAATTCACAGCCTTAAAAACTCAGTAAATGAGAGAGAATTAGAAATAAATGAATTAAATATATGACTCGGAAAATGGACAAAAGAATGATAAACTGAAGGAAAGCAGAAAGAAGGCATTAGTGATGTTAATAGATAATGAATAGGAGTCACAAAATGGAAAATGGGCCTGATAAATAAAAAGCTGGTTTTTAAAGCAGTGAATAGCTGAACTACTAGCTAGCGCAGGCACGGTTAAGGGGAAGAAGGCATAAGAAATACAACATAAGAAATAAGAGAGAAATATAATTTACCCAAACTGACCAATTGCATGGAAGATAGAAAGTTTTTAAGCTACTCCCATACAAAGGAGGAAGTCTGGACGGTTCCATGGGGGAATTTAAACCAAACCTTTAAAGAGCAGGTACTTCCAATGCTTATCAAACTGTACAACAGCAAACAAAAAGAAGAAAAACATCCACATAATTTTCTTTTTATTTATTTATTTGGTTGCACCGGGTCTTAGTTGCAGCAGGCGGGCTCCTTAGTTGCGGCATGTGAACTCTTAGTTGCAGCATGCATGTGGGATCTAGTTCCCTGACCAGGGATTGAACCTGGGCACCCTGCATTGGAAGCATGGAGTCTTATCCACTGTGCCACCAGGGAAGTCCCCACATAATTTTCTTAAATAGAGGATAACAATGTTTCTTAATCCGACAAAGACTGTACAAAAATAAAACTATAGGCCATTCTTACTTATGAATATTGATGCAGAATTTTAAATATTAGAAAGTAGGATTCAAGCATTACGTTAACAAGCATTACGTTAAAATAGTAATACCCTATGTCCATTTGGAGTTTATTCCAGGAGTGCAAGAATGGTTCAATATTAAGAAATCTATTTATATAATCCATTATATTAATCAATATAAAAAGAATTATCACATGATTATCTTTTTTGATACTGAAAAGACATTTGAGAAAAGTCAATATCCATTCTTGATAAACACTCAATAAAAATAGGTATTGATAGATACTTCCTTAACATGACCATATGTAGTCATGTCCAAAATCCATTCTTTTTCTTAATGTGGAAACACTAACATAAGAACAAAGCAAGGATGCCTGTTATCAATAACTACTATTTCATATGGTAGCAGAAGCATCAGCCAATGCAATCAGACAAGAGAAATAAATGAGAAGAGTGAATATTAGAAAGTAGGGAATAAAAATATTACTCTTTTGTAGATGATACAATTGTATACTAGGAAAATCTTAGAGAATCAATGAAAAACTACTACAGTCAACAACAAGATAATCATCATTAGCATCATCTAAGGGCTTATTAGAATTACAGATGTCTGAGTCCCACCCTAGACCTGCTGAATTTCAGCATCTGCGTTTTAACAAGATTTTGGGTGCTTCGTATGGACATTAAACTTCCCATCTTATTCAGCAGAAATCTAAGGCTGGAGGAAAACGGAGCTGCCCTGCTCATGTTGGTATCAGTTTCTCAAAAAGTCACCCTTCCCAACTGCCCTCAGGTAGTGCATATTCCAAACAGCCACTCAGGGAGGATCAGCATATACAAAGGTGTGTTGGAAAACTCTAGAACAGTGCTGTCCAATATGGTAGCCACGAGCTGCATGTGACTATTTAAATAAAACTAAGTATTCAGTTGCTCAGCTGCGCTAGCCACATTTCAAGTACTCAGTAGCCACATATGGCCAGCAGCTACCATATTGGAGGGCACAGGTGTAGAATATTCTCATCATCCCAGAAAGTTCTAATGGGCAGCACTGATCTGGACTATATCAGGTGCTAGATTTTGAGAACTTTCGAATTGCGAAGTCATGTTCTCAATGCTCTGGATTCTGAGCTCCATTTGCTTCCTTTTATGTCAACAGAGCATTATCCACCTATCCATCTGTGGGTCTGGTCCATCCATCCATCCATCCATCCATCCATCCATCCATCCATCCATCCGTCCATCCATCCACTTAAATCATTCAGTCATTCCACAGATGGTATTGGCATATAGTGCTATTTCAATAAGTATGAAGTCCTCAGCCCAAAGCTGGGTGCTGGACACGTATGTGCCATGCTTCCCTGCCATGAGCATGTGGACTTGCATTTGGAACTTTCTCCCCCGATCTCTGGGACCCTATTTTACTCTATTAGTTTAGCTTTACTTGCATCGTATCCACTCAGTTCCATCAATCCTCCCTTCCCCACTGGTTCATGAGCTGGCTCCTATGGAAGAGATCTGGCTCCATGAAGTCACCCCTTTTATGAGAGTTTGTCCTACTGTTCAAGCATTCATGGGGATGCTTCTGGGTGTGGGGGGTGCCTTCTGACCCTCTTGTTTTCCTGGTTCCAGACCCCTTCATTCCAAGCACCCTGTGCCTGACCTCTCATACACATGGGGTATTTAGCTTCCTAAGCCTAACTAGGCCCTGGCTGGGGGGAGGCCTGTCTCTGACCTGTTGTTCTGGTGTAGACTTTTCCTAGTGTAGACCCCAGAAGAGAGAAAGAAGAAGGATTTGAGGAGGGGATACACGAGTGCTCTCAGTGGGTGCCCAGCAGGGACAGTCCATGTGCCTTTGTTGTGCCCTTGGAGGCTGCTTTCCCACAGTTTTGGGTTTTTTTGGTGTGTGTTCTTCCCAGAACACTGGGACTTTTTAGGTAAACTGCTTCATCTGTCATGTCTCTGAGCCTGGAAAATTCTTACTTTTTATGATGATTCAACTCTTCTTATTTTAAAGTTAGCTCTGCCAGGCAGAGGCTTGTGCCCACAGCTGTGGGGACTTCTCAGCTGTGATATTGGGCCACATGGTGAAGGAATATTCATGTTGTCCCCTCTCCCTTCCTCTCCCTCCTGAGGGACAGGGATGTGGAATGCGAGCAGGAATCTGCTTTCTGTTTCCTTTCTCTGTCTCATCCTCCCCTGGGGGCTCCTGTCCCTCAGCAGCACAGGAAAGCCTCAGGCCTGCTCTGCCGAGCCCCCCTCATCTCCCTGGGGTGTCCTCCAAAGCCTCCTTCTGGGCTGGAGGCAGGAGTCACTGCCCCGTCTCAACACAGACACAAACCATTGCCCTGATCTCCTTAAAGAGTCTTCTGGTTACTCTAACACTGGTGTCAGATAGATCATTCTCGAGTCTTCACAGAAACCTGAGCTCTGCCTGCCTCAGAGCTGCAGTTGCCTGTAACTTCTGTGGAGCTGCATCCCTGCCTGTCTCCAGTGGAAAAGGGGGAAACTATCTGCTCATTCCCAGGGCTGTCTGGGGCTCCCCCTGCCCTGGAGGAGTGGGTGACAGCCAGCTCGACAGCTGTGCTTCTTCATCGCAGGCTCCCACCTGGAGGCTGAGCCCCGTCTACCTCCATGTCGTTCCACAGCCTCCCTTAGGACTTTTAAAATAAGACAAGCTCCTGCGTGGTAGAGCCCAGAGATCCTGGTGAAAACCCGAGGCTTTGTTTTTTCTTGCTCACCAGCAGCCTTTCCTTAGCCTTCGTGGAAAGCAGGCAAAGGCTGGCTGGGTTAAAATTGGCGTCAGTTCTGATCTGGGGACAAGGGACCTCGGGCAGTGCATCTCCCCATCCTGAGCCTCAGTTTTTCCATCTGCAAAACAGCGATAATAATCGTACCACCTCACGGCTTGGAGGAAAGAAAGAAACGAGATCATGCAAACAGAGTGCTCCTACAGTCAACCACATCGGTTCCTGCAATAATGATTGTCCCCAGTGGGCTAATGAGGGCTCTTTGCTAGTTCACAGGGTTTTTATGAGGATAAAATGAGATGCAACAAGGAAGCATTTCTATATTCATTTCACAAATATTTATTGAGCACCTACTGCGTGCCACGCCCTGACATAGGCACTGGGACTGAAGAGATGCCCAAAGATGTATAAAAGCTGCAGATGTGAACAGGCTATATTCTCAGGTTTAGAGAAGTCCTGTGGAGGAACAATGCCATGCCAAAGAAGCTGCGTGTCCCCTACTTCACAGAGGAGAATGGAGGCCCAGGGAGCTGAAGCCTGGGGATGGGGGGCAGATCCAAGCAGACCCCTTCTCCAGGAGCTGGTGCTGTTTAACAAGCACGTTTCTGTTGGATTGGTCTGTACCACCATCCCAGGTACACCTGTGGCTCTGGGGGTGGTGACAGAGCCATGTCACAGGGCTGTGCTGGCCCTTCAGAGAGGGAAGGGAACCGCTGCCTCCCCCCACCCCTGGCAAGATGCCTGCTTGGACTTTTGAGCTCTGAGAATCTCAAATGCAAGCTGGTCCTTCTTTTCTGGGAGAGTGTGGGAGAGAGAGAGGGGAGCAGTGGGTGAGGGTGGGGGCTAAGTGTGTCTCTGGGAGTGGGCATCCTCAGACCCAGGACCCAGCACTATGGCTGCATCTAGGACGGCCTCTGGAACGACACCTGCTCTGAGCCAGGCTGGATCTTCTGGGGTCGATTCCTGGGGCCCGCCCAGAGCTGGGAGCACCCTGTGCACCCATTCCTTTATGGCAGGGGTGGCCCACTCTACCATGCGGGTAGTGGCCGCCAGCCCTGTGCGACACTCTGCCTGGGAATTTGATTTTTCCCTAAGGAATTTCCTGACTAGCTCCAGGCCGTTCAGACCACAGTGAGTGAGGAGGGAAGCTGGTTTTCCTCCAGGGTTGTGGGGAGGCAGCCACCCCATGGCAAAGCCTCCCTGAATGAATTATCGGCCAAGGGGAGTGTGGGAAAAGATCAGGGTCCTTCGCCACAGGTCAGGGGACGTGGGGTGCTTGGAATCTGCACACATGAGCGTGTTTGGGTGCAGCCGGACACTCAGGCCTGTTCTAGGGGGAGCACCGTGGTGGAGCACCCCCACCCCCCACTATTCCCTGAACCTCCCTGGAGCCTCCTGTCCCATCTCTCCTTTGCCTTTCTCTGTTGGCCTCATGTGTGCTGTCGGTGCTGGACAAGCAGCTGCTCGACTGGAATAAAAAGACGTCTCTCTCTTTTTCACTGAGCGGAGGTTCTCTGAAAATGCAGCATGCGCATTTCCTGCCTGTGCTCCAGATTTGTTTTGGCAAGTGGACCCCCATTCTGAGGAGAGAGTGGGTGAGAGAGCTTGTCTGGGGACTTGCTCCTGGGGTCCCATGCCTGATTCTCCCCTGCCCTCCTCCTGCAGGCAGCAGATTTTTAATAGAAAAGGGAAAACGAGTGATGTGGGCCCTCCAGATTCTGTGACCTCTGAGCCACTGGGCAGCGGGAATGCTCCTTTTCCTGTTCTGTCATCATTCTGTGCTGTTCTCCATCGTGGCAATGGTTTGCCTGTGAGGGTCTCCCTGGTGGGAGGGCAGTGCCCAACATCCAGCTTCCATTTTCAGCTCTGAGCGGGATGCCTGCCACGTACTGAACCTTAACTATGAGGACAGGATGGCTGGGAGCACCAGCAGGGAAGTAAGGGATGCCCGGCTCTTCGTGCACCTACTCGGACAAGCCATCAGTCATCCCTCTTTAGAAAGCTTGCTCTTTGGGTGCTGGGTATCGAGGGCTTGGAGCAGAGATTGGATGAGCTCAGGTTGCAGACAGGACCACACTGGCAGTTGTGAGACCTTGGTGACAACATTTCACCTGATGGAGCCTGTTTGTCCAGCCTTGTGGCTGAGAGGGGGAGACTCTGTGAAAGACCCAGTAGGTCCTCCATAAACGTGCCTTTCCAGGGCTGAATCCCTCTGTTTTGACAGGAAAGAAGCCTGGGGTTTGGGCTTTTCCCTGCCATACTTAGAATTGTCCATGAAGGATTCACACACTCATGGCTCAGCAGTGGCGACAGGTGGGAATTTAGATCCGGGGAGATGAGAGCCTCCTGAGATCCAGACAGCAGCTGTGACCTTCCTGGACCCACCTGTAGCCTCTTGAAGACTATTTGCTTTAAATATGTTGTTATGCACATCTGTAAATTGTATCCCACACATTTGGGATTTATCTAGGTTGTAACATGATGGTTTTTGCATGTAGTATACACTCATGTGCACGCACACACACACACACACACAGAGTTAACTATATAGGAATAATCAAAGGGGAGCCTTCCATGCCCACTAAGACCCTCCAAAGACAGTGCAGTAAGCCGAGTGAGTGAGAGGGGGAGTGAGTGTGCGCCCAGACGCTGAGCCAGACGGACTCTTCGCTGCATCCGGGTGTGGGCATCCAGACCAGGGCAGTGAGGACACGGAGAAGCTGAGAACACACAGAAAAGGGAACCACAGTCTCAACTGTGAGGCGGAATTGGATAACGGGAAGTGGATTAGACAGAGTCTCCTGGGGAAGAATTACGGATTTCCCTCTTGCTTTCATGGAAGCGTTTGGAAGGGAAGGCAGCCATTTAGTGCTTGGCTGGCTGGAAGGACACAGGAACCCTGGCTCCCTCACTGCCTTGAGGTTGAGGTAGGAGTGGGGAGACGTGTGTCTCCCATGATGTCTCCCATCATGTCAGGGTTCCAACGATGTAGATCTTGGCCTCTTGATCCAAAACCAAACACGGCCCCTCCTCTGTTCCATTAGATGTGCTCCTTTGTAAGGAGGGGAGTGAGGACGAGGGCAGGGGAAACTGGGGCCCCAGATGCCACTTCCTGGTACTGAATTCTAATACCCTCCCCCCACACAAATGCTGTAGGAGCGCTGGGAGCCTGTGCTCGCACCTCTGTGGAGTTCTCTCCTTTCTTTTTTAAAAATAAGAAATATCAAAGATGATTTCAGCAATGGAGATGAAAAGGCAGAGCAGCCCTCGTCTGCTCCCTCCCTGCGTTCCGCCGCCCCCCCCGCCCCCCCCCCCAGGATTCGTTACTGTTTTTCTAGAACAAGAAGGAAAGAGTTTTATTTGTAGGAGAGTTTTTCTTGCCCTTAATGATGTGGTGGGCGACAGTGGTAGCATGTTTTTATTTTATGTTATTTTTTATCCCCTGCTGCTTTGGGGGAGGGTGACAGTGTTTGAGTTTGGGGTGCGGTGTGTGGGGGACGGTGTTCCCTTGGAGAGGAGCGAGCGGTGCGAGCAGATGTTCCACCCCCGTGTCTAGAAGGTGGGGGGACTGGGAGGACGGCGCTGCTCGTGGGTGGGGAAGGACCCAAGTTATGTAAGAGCATCGAGGGGGTGGCTTGGGGACGCAGACAGAGCCTGAGGATGCAGGCAGACACCCTTACAGGGGCCGTCAGGGAAGGCGGCCGGGCGCTATCTGCTGGGGGCCTGGCGGCCGTATCGTGGCAGGCGCGGTGCCCGCGGGTGGTTCTCAGGGTGTCAGGTCGGCAGGGCAGGCGGGAGGCCTGGAAGGTGGAGGAGCTCCGGTAGGAGGAGCAAACTTCTTGAAGCCTGGGGAGGACTCGTTCTCTCTTTGCTCTTTCCCTCCCCTCTCTCCTCTTCGTTCCTGCTCCCCTTTCTCCAAATCAGTTCCCCAGCAACCGAGGAGACAGACCTCTTCATTTCCCGCGTTTCCTCGAGGTCTCCTTCCCCCAGCACCAGTCATCACCACGTGACAACAGAGCAGCACACGTCCTGAGCTTTACAGCATCCCAGGGGCCGACGCTGGTGCTTTTTCCTGGTACAGGTAGGGCCCCGCCTGACCCACAAGGAGGGACAAAAACCTGAGCAGGTGATGTTGAAACAGCGAGTGACTGGGGTTGGGTCCAGGCACCACCGCCAACCGGCCACTGATGCAGTATCCTCAAACCTGCTTGTGGGGCCGCTGTGAGGATGACAGCCAGGCCGCTGTGGACCTGACCCCAACCTCAGCAGGCAGGAAGGAGCCCGTCAATGCCGAGGGCGGGGGTCTGGGTGGGTGTTTGGGTACATCTGTCCCATAGTGTCTTCAGCAAGCTTCTTGGCGCTCCAGCTACCCCTGTGCCCCTTTCTGTGGACACTGGCTGTGTCTTTGCTGGTCAGTCAGTCGCTCTGCATTTTCACTGGGTGGGAGCCGGGAATCACACCGTGCTGTGGAATTCCAGCTCTGTCTGCACTAATGAGCTGATGGGCTTGGTACCTAAGGCCACGAGGCCGAGGCCAGTGCGAGCTCGGCATGCTTAATCTTCACAGCTTGTTTTATCTTCGTTGGTTGGTATTTATCTATCTGCTTGTTTGTTTATGTTTTTCCCTTGGAGGCCCTGGGAAAGGAGGGAACATGCAGAGGCAGGAGGGTCTTGGTTTCGCGCCATGTTGAGCTGCCCCTTTTGGCCGAAGGCTGCCCAAAGTGCAAAGTAGGGGAATCCTGTGCCTGTT
Source organism: Grampus griseus (assembly GCF_964374135.1). Classification (NCBI taxonomy): domain Eukaryota; kingdom Metazoa; phylum Chordata; class Mammalia; order Artiodactyla; family Delphinidae; genus Grampus; species Grampus griseus. The sequence goes on along the minus strand of NC_139014.1, from coordinate 10,163,975 downwards.
TGGTTCTAAGTGGTTTCTCTTTGTCAGGACGGGATATTCTGCCCTTAGAGGTTGATAAACATTGATGTTTCAGCTCCCTGATGGTTGTTGACTCACTGTGTGATTCTGCAGCAACCCCATCACAGCCTCTGCTATCGATGGGATGTCGCAGTGATGACAGGACTTGCCTCTCAGAGCTATGCAGAGGATGTAGCAGTACGTCCCCTGCAGAGTTCTTCGTTCTTGACACAGAAGATGCCCGAGGAGTCATGGGGGTGGTGATTTTTCATTATGGTCTCATTGCGGTTTTGGAAAGTCACTAATCATGAAGGTTGTAAACATGCCTTTCTGAGCAATGGGCATATTTCCCTGCACCGGTCGGCAGCCACATGCAGCTGCATGGTTGACTTTTAGGCTTGGGGTTGTTTGTAAGTGAGACGATTGTGACACGAAGGAGTTCTGTGCTGGCGTCGCCTGAGAGGGAAGCCACTAGCCCGTGGCCTGTCCGGGTGGAGATGGGCTGTGGGTGTAGAATGCACACCGGATTTCAAAGATGCAGCGTGCTGAGAAAGCATGTGAATCATCTCGTTAGTAATTTCTTATGTGGATCACATATTGACATGATAATATTTTGGATATATTGGGTTACATAAAATATATTATTAAAATTAATTTCACCCACTTAAAACATTTTTTTAATGTGGCTGCTAGAACGTGTAATGACCCTTGTGGCTGGCATGATATTTCTGTGGGGCAGGCTGATGTAAGACTCCACCCCCCCCCCCCCCCGCCCACACCCCACCCACACGGATGAGCTGGATCCCTCCTGATCTCTCAGAGCCTTTATATCCTTATCTGTGAAGAGGGAGATTCCGCCAGAAGGTGCCCCAGGACTGACATTCCAGGAGTCGATGACCTTTTCCTTCCCCTGTTGACAGCACCAGGGAGCCCCTTAGCGAGGCTGAAAAGGGGACCTCAGGAAGTCTAAAGCGCTGCCTTTGAGAGAGGTCCCGGAGCTGTGTAACTCCAAGTTCTTCCCAGCTACGCACCACTGGGGTTTTCGGGAGACACCCTCCAGCTTTGTAAATATGCATTAAAAAAATAAAAATAAATCCATTATTTTGTCAACCTTCACAACAACCGAGCTTCCACAACGCCTCTCACACGGAGGTTCCAGAGCATAGCACGGTAAACAGTGCACCGGAAAAAAAACAAAACTGCACGCTTGGAGAGTTCGAAGGCAGCAGAGAACTTGTTTTCGCTTCTGGCAAAAGAAATGCTAAGGTGAAGGCTGGGCAACCGGTATGTGGGGACCCTGGAGGAGACCCCGTGGGCATGGAGGTGCCACATCTGCCCCCCAAGCTGGGGCCACGCTAACATCAGGTAACTGATATGGAAGCAAAAGAACTGAGAGGAATTTCTGGAAAGGAGGGAAGAAAGGTTAGTGATGAGAACCAGAAGGGCTAAGATAACCCGGAGTTTTACTGCAGAAGCTACTGCAGCGAGGTGGTCTCTGGAAGCCGGGACAGACTCTGAAGAACTGACCTCTGGGCCTGGGGCTCTGGGGGCAGATGTTCTGCACCAGTGTGCAGAGCTGCAGCGCTCCTTGTCTCGGGGAAAACCCATGTTCCCTCTGCCCATCCTGGCCTTGGTCACCCAGGGCACCAAGAAGAGAGATGCTGCCCAGAGGGCTACACAGACCCGGCACCTCTGGCGTTGTGCACGCAGCGCGGGAGGCATGTCAGACGTCCCTCTTATTTTTATTTTCCATTTTTGACATTGTCCTTCGGTTCCTCCTCCACGCTCCCCATTAAGCTGTTAAATCACTCCATTTATTTAGTGCGAGTGTTTCTGAGAGCTCATTTTTATCTTGGTGAAAACCAGGCTTGCTCATGGGCATATAATGAAATTGCATAAATATACCCTTAGCTTGGAATCTAATTTATTTTTCCTGTTCATTATGGGGTAGAAGGCCATTATGAAATGTATAACTTTTTTTTCCAGTGCTGGAATTGAAAGGCTGGGGCTTGGGCTCTTTTTATTCTGATGATTTCGTCCTGATTCAATTTAAAGCTGGTTAGAGCTCAAATACTGGAGCGTAATTGACAAAGATCAGTGTGGGTTGTAATGCTAATGTCGCGTCTGCGGCTTCCTCAGCTCGACACGATGGACAGCGGGTTAAGCAGCGATTCCATCAGGATACCTGGGCCTGCAGAGCCTCCTGGGGCTCAAGGAGAGGGCCGAGGACTTTCCTGTGGCTAGCGGTCACATTCTCTGCTTTGGGCAAGGGTGGGCTAGTGGCATACTCTGGAACAGGAGGGCTGGGGACACGTCTGACCTTAAACCCAGAAGGCTTAGAAATCCCTTCAAGAACATCTGCCCAGCCTCTGCTTGTACACGTGAGGAGTTTGAGCAGCCTGCAAGCTGGCCAAGGTTGCCCCGGCTCCAGACTCCCCGTCCTCAGCCCTGGGTCTCCTCGCCCTGACAGCAAGTGAATAATGTGGAATGAGATGCAAATATAGCCTTTGGAAGCATCGGCTTAGTCCACTGTGTATGAGGTTCATGCATTGAGTGTTCAGTGCTGGGAGAGGGGGGACAGAAGGCGGACCTGGCAGATAGAGCAGGTTCCAAGATGCCCACCATGGCTAAGAAGTTGGGGGGCATGACCCAGCAAAGCAACTGGCTGGAAGCTGAATGCCACACACCTTGAAGAGAGGCACCATCCTCCCTCCAGGGCATGCCTGTTCCTCTGTTAATTGGCTTCCCCCAGTTTGCTGACTGTTTTCTGTGTGCCCAGCACTGCTGGGCTTGGACACAGAATGGGAAAGGCACAGATGCTGCTCTAGGAGACTTGACGTGACATCCTGACTCTCAAGTAAGAGCCGTGACGAACATCAGTGCGTGCAAGTCAGAGGATGCTCTTTTGGAGGGTGACGAGTGATGATCAAAACATGTGAGTGTGTGTGCATGTGCGTGTGATCACTGGGAGAAAAAAATATCGTCATGGCTATGACAGGTTTTTACAGGGAGCTAGAAGAAATGGATTTAAATTAGAGTTGCAGAGGTCTTCCTTTTCCCTCCCCCTGTAACTAGGGTTGCTAGATAAAACCCGGGATGCCCAGTTAAATTTGAATTTCAGATGAAAAACGAAGAATTTTTTTGTGCAAGTATGTGCCAGATATTGCATGGGACATACTTATATTTTTTTAAAAAAAATGTTGTTTATCTGAAATTCAAACTTATCCAAAGATCCAGTGTTTTTATTTGCTAAATCTGGCAATCCCACCTATAACAGCAGGGGAGGTAAAAAGGCTTCATTTCGAAATCATTTCCATAGTCATTAAAAAAATGCAGTCACATGAGTTATAAAAGTCATTATTTATTTATTGTATTAGGTCTTCCAAGACAGAAGTGTCTAAAGTGAGACGATTAGTCTCCTTTGTTCCTCCCCAGATCCAGCTCTCCGGGGTGACTTCTGACTTCTGCTAACAGTTGGAAGTGTCCCCTCTCCAAATCTCCCCTTTGCTCATACTGACCCACCCATGTGCATATGCTATGTATTTTCCCAGTACTTTCTGCTTTTTTGGAGAAAATCCCCAAAGTAGAATTATTGGGGCCAAGGGCATGTATATGTTAAATTTTAATAACTACAGCTGGATTGCTTTACAAAGTTGAAAGTATTTACAGATCTCTCCACACCATGTGAGAATCCTTTATCTTACATCCATACCAGTATCAGTTATTATTATTTCTTAAAGTACTTGCCAGTCTAAGGTACAAAATATCATTTTAACTTACATTTCCTCAACTTTAGGAAGGTTCATTATCTTTTTCTGTGTTTATTGTTCATTTGCATTTGACTTCTGTGAACTATCTGTTCATGTGCTTTGTCTGTGTTTCCATGGAGTCTTTTTTCTTTATTCATTCCAGGGTGCTCTTTACATATGGGCCACTCTCAGACTTTGACTATTACATGCAGTCTTGGAGTTGCTTCTGGACCAGCTGTGTTAAACCATCACCTGATCTCGAAGCCTTAGACCTGAGCTTCTCATGGTGGTGGCCTTCTGGGTCTAATGACAATGGTAGACATCCAGCCCCACATGGGTGCCTAAGGTCTTCTGATCTTTTTGTCTGAAACTCCTGGGTTTAAAGGAATCGTGTGTGGCTCGAGAGCCTCAGTTAGTGCTTCACTGCCCTGGTACTGCCCCAAAGACAGCCGGAAGCCCTGGATGGCTTTCAAACCCCCCCCCCTTTATTATCCTGCTTTCTCTGCACGCACAGGAAGCTCTGCTCCAGTGGAGGGAACTGAGCGTTGGGAGGCAGCACTGAGGGTGTCCTGCTCTGATCGTGGGCATCTCCTCAATAGCCACATTCAGCATGTAATTCCACAGGGAGGCATCTCAGGGGCTGCAAGGTGGAAGGGGGAAAGATGGGAAGTCTCCAGTTACCCCAGTCCACTTCAGCCATTAACTCATTCACTAATTCATTCATTCATTCAACAAGACTTTGTCAAGCTCCAGGTAAACACACAGGACCTGACCCTGCTGTCAGCCTCTGGGAGAGAAGTCATCACACGATCACACAGATTTTATCAACAGACTGGCTGGGACCAGCTCTTCTTCCATCTGTCTCCCACACTGGTGGCCCGATAGCCCGACCTCGGGTGAGGGGCTGTCCCCATCCCCATCCCACACCCTCAGCCGGGATCCAGAGTCCCTGAACCTTGCCTCTCCAGCACTCTCAGCCTTATGCCCACAGCACCCTGTGCATGTTTGGGGAGAAGCATCTCCTCGGGGCATTTGTGGTCGGTTCTGTGTCTTGCTTTAGGAGAGTCAGTGGCCAACGGGGCTGGCTCAGCTGGGGTGTGCATGGATGCACACCCATGACAGGTGGGCCCTTGAAGCTACCAGGAGACTTGGAGAGGCAGGGTGGGTGGGGATGGGCCTGCTGCCGTGCTCCACTTATTCAAAGGTCTGTCGTGGTGGAGGAGGAAGTAGGTTTGTCCCTTTGTGTTCAAAGGTAGAAAAAGGATGTGTGGGTGTAAGCTCTAGAGAGACAGAATTTGGTTCTGTCTGAGAGATGCGAGCATCAGCAGGACTCAGGAGGCCGTGAGGACTCCGCCCTGGGGCACTGGAGCGGAGGCCGGCTGGCCTGTGGGTGATGGAGGGGTGTGGGGAGACAACCCTGGCACTGGTGTAAGTGCCTGTCCACCCTTCACCTGCCAGGAGAGACCTACTCTGTGCACTGCTTTGTGTCCCCATACGTCCAAGTCCTAATTCCGGGGGCCTGTGAATGAGATCTTATTTGGAAAATAGGTCTTTGTAGATTTAATCATGTTAAGATGAGGTCATACTGGGGTAGGGTGGGCCCTAAATCCAGAGACTGGCGTCCTTATAAGAAGAGGAGAGGACATATGAAGATAGACAGCCACGTAAGGGCGGAGGCAGGAATTGGAGTAATGCAGCATAAGCCATTCCAGAGCGCATAGCGCTGCCGACACCTTAGTTTCGGGCTTTTGGCCTCCAGAGCTGTTCAAGAATAAAATTGGTGTTGTTTTAAGCCGCTTAGTTTGTTATGGCGGCCCTAGGAGACAAAGACATCTGCCAAGCAGGTCAATGTCCCACCTTCTGGGTCCCTTAGGGGATGGAGAAGACAACAGGGGACTCTCTGTGCAAAGTGCTAGGCTGGGTGTAGCCCCAGGAGCCCACGGCTGGCTCCTCTTAGAGTCTTTGGTGCCTCATTCAGCAGGAAGAAGCCAATGGCTGGCAGCCCGAGAGTCAAGGGAAGCCTGGCTTGTCCATCTGTCCATCAGCACAATGGCACACCTTTGACAGAACTGATGTGGCCACAAGCACATGCTTACTGAGCTACACTTAAGCAGGGCCCCTCGGCTGGCAAATTTCCAGGATGTGGTGGTGCATTTTACTGGAACGCACATGTATGTTACTGGTGTTGCCAGGACTATGTGGCACAAGACAAGGATGTGAGTTGGGTGGTGATTAGTATAATGGGGATTCTGGGGTCAAACTGTCAGGCCAAGGGGATGGTAACTTTTCCTCCCTGTCCCCCTGTGGGGTCTCTGAATTCTAGCCATGCATGGAAGTGGGAAGGGCGAGGAGAGAAAGTCTCTCGGTGCGTAGGAAGCTGTGGAGGGAGGCACTGTGCAGACGGACCTTCAGCGGCTACTACTCACAGGCAGAGGGGGCTGGGCTCTTTGAGTGGTCTGCACGGAGGGAACCAGCCCCTTCCCCAGAGGCTGGCTTGTGATTGGGGGCTCAACTGCTCCCAGTAGAAGAGGGGCCCCTCCTACTGCCTGGCGGACTCACTGTCCGTGTGGACTCTTCCAACTCTGCTCAGCCAGTGGCCCCACAAATGCAAATCCTGCAGGCCTCCCAGGGCCCTGGCATAGGCCCTCCCTGTGTTGGAATGGTCATCCCCACCCAGGCGACTTTGTCCTTGGGAGTTGGCCATCCTGTCTTGCCCTGTGCCCCCCCAGAATGTGGCCTGGCCAGGCCCTCTGGCCATGCAGCTGACCTGTGAGCCCAGGAACCCCAGAGGGGCAGCTGGGCCATTTTCTACCCTCTGGATCACCTGTGGACCCAAACGTTGGGGTGAGTGCTCTGGGGGATGAGCGAGAATGTGAAGGTATAGTGAGAGTGAAGACAGCCGGCTCCCGGTGACATCTCCTGAGGGCAGGCAGGGAAGAGCCTTGCTGGGGAGAGGGCCCCACAGGCTGACCAGCTCCCAGGGGCATCTGGGTCCTCCCCCTTCTTCTTACTGACCTGGGCTTGGTGCAGGTGTCCATCCTCCCACCCCCTCGGGCAGGGCTGGGGAGAGTGAGGCCCACCCTGACCTCAGGGCCGAGCACTTGGTCCATGGGAGATACTGTGCTCTTAGCTGTGACTGGTTCTGCCTAATGAGACAAGAGGAGTATCTTCCAGCAGGGAGGGTCAGCTTCCGGGAACACTTCTTGGCTTCTAAGAGAGGCCTCAGGACGTTGTTATAGATCTACTGCAGCCATCCTGCTTCCAGCCTGACGGGAGGGTGCAAAGCGGGCAGGGGGCAGAATCTGTGTTCTTGTGACACAGAGAGGTGCTGAATCACCCAGCCCTGCACCAGCTGTGGCCTGGACTTCCCGTCGTGTAGCATCACTCTAGGCACCAGGAGGCCTACATATCAGCCCCTGAAGTTGTGTCTCCCAGGGCCACCAGCACCCTGAGTCCCTGAGCCCTGTTCTCCTGGGGTTCAGCCTCTAGGGAGCCACTTGTTAAAGTGGCTCCCACCTGGAAGGAGATCCTAGCTTTATTTCATACGTGGCAGGTTGGCATTTCCCTAAAGCAGCTTCCCTGAAGTGCACAGAAAAGATAAGCAATAAACCAGAAGCCACCGGTGCTTGGCACCCGTGATGCTTTACAAGCTCGGATTTGGGTCACAGTGAATCTAAGGCTGGCATAGCTTACGGCCAGTCACCCTTGGTTCTGCCCCAGGACAATCTCGTCCTTGGATTTTCAACCAAGCTGCGGGGACCAGTGGTAGGAATAGCTGCTTGCTGGTCCTGAGGCTGGACTGGGGGGTGGTTCTCAGCCCCTCCAGCACCCGGGCTCATCCTACTCTGGTGAGGGCCTGAGTCTGTGCAGAACTGCTCTCAGTGCCCCAACCCCTGGTCCCTGGAGAGGAACCCTGTGTTTTTGGCCCCAGGATTTCTCCTGACCCTGCAGGAGCCCTTTTTGTCCTTCTTGGATTTGGCCCTGGCTCTGGCCCTTACAAGCCTGCTGGTGTTCTCCATTCATTTCCCCCTGTTCTGTTGGGCTCACGGCGGGAGAAGAAGGCCGCAAACACGGTGAGGCCATTGTGGGAGGGAGCCCGGGAGCTCTGCCTGAGCCTTGTCCGTGAGCAGCCCTGTTGGGCCGTCCCTAAGCTCTTTGCACTTCATCTGTCGTCATCGTGAAACAGCAGACCCAGCCTGAGCTCCCATTTCATATTTGAGGGACATACCTCCTTCTGGCAGAGCAGCTGTGAGTCCTGGATTCAGGTTCCTCACTCCTCCCACCTCTGTATGTGCCCCTGGTGGGTCTCTCCTTGGGGAATGGCTTGACAAAGTCCAGATGACTGCAATCTTACCGTCCCCAAACTACCATAGACATCTTACCTGAGGTCTTAGCCTACTTTGGCTGCCGTGACAGAATACCACAGACTAGGTGGCTTAAGCAGCAGAAATTTATTTCTCACAGTTCTGGAGGCTGGCAGTCTGAGATCAAGATGTGGTGTGGTCAGGTTCTGGTCAGGGCCCTCTTCCTGGCTTGCAGACTGCTGCCTTCTTGCTGTCCTCACATGGTGGGGAGAGGACTCTGGTGTTTCTTCCTATTAGGACACTAATCCCATCATGAGGGCCCAACCCTCATGGCCTCATCTAACCCTGATCACCTTCCAAAGGCTCGACCTCCAAATACCATCACATTGAGGGTTAGGGCTTCAACATACGAATTTTGTGGGGACACAATCATTCAGTCCATTAAACCTGCGGTAAGAGGAAGTCAAATCAGCCCTTCAGAACTATGAGGTTGTTTGTTTCTGAAGACATCGCCAGCCAAGGGGAGCACCCCCTACTTTGAGCTCAGATCAAGGGTAGAAATGTTCATAGTTATAGTTATAAAGGTCAGTAGCAAAACCTTTTCATCGTTGCTCAGAACTGATTACCTTTCATACACATACATCCCCACCCCAATCTCACTCATCCATCAACAAATCCTCAGATATCCACCATCGCCTTTATACACACACACACACACACACACACACACACACACACACACACACACACACACACACACACACACACACACACACACCCCTAGACATAACCCCTTGTTGTTTTAAATTACTCTATACTGTTGCTTCTCAGAACTATAGGGATCACGCCTAGGTAGACTAGACACACACACACAGGGATCACGCATAGGTAGACTAGAAGGTTTTTAGATGCTCAGATCTGGCTATTTTCATCATTGATCCATTTCAGTAAGAGAAGATCTCAGAGAAGGGGGCTCTCTTTTGAGTGTCATGTCTTTAAGTCAGGTTTGGTTTTTTTAATATTGTAGAATTTGGACCAAAGAGGAAAATAACTTTAAAAAATCATATTTTTCTGTAACCTGTAGAGCTGATTTGTTGACAAAGATCATTTTCCTATTTAATGCTTAATTGCAGTGTTCTGTATTATAAAATTTTGCTCTCCTGTCTTCAGCTGTCCTTTTAGTATCCTTTGGCCAATTCAGCCATTTAAAAATGATGTTGTGGAAGAATACTTAGTGATTTGTTATGAGACATAGTTAAATGGAAAAAAGTTACAAAATGGAATGTACAGTATGATCCCACTTGGTACCAAAATATATATTCTATGCATAGGAAAGTCTGGGAGGGTATATATGCTCAAAATGTTAACAGGAGTTATTTCGGGGTAGTGTGATTGTGGGTTATTTTAAATTTTCTTCTTTTTGCATATGTGTAGTTTCTAAATTTTCTGCAGTGAATATGTATCACTTTTATAATAAGGACACAATTATAACTACAGATCTTACCAAAGGCTGCTCAGACTCCCTGACCACAGGGGGCTGAGGTCGCCCCTCCTGTGCTGTGCAGCTCCCATGCTCAGCCCCAGGTGCCTTGGGGGCCACACACCAAAACCTTCCCTCCCACACTCCTGGGACTCTGGGCTGTGCAGAGCTGATGCTGGTTTTCCCTAGTATTGAAGGGACCTGGAGACCCCTCCCTGACAGGTGGGTTTATCACCACCCTCCTTGACGGGCCTCTAATCCTCTATTCTACCCATGCCAGCCAATGGGTGTGCAGGGGGCATGGCCGGGTGAGTCCAGGGACGTGGCCAGGGCGTGGCCTCGGGAGGATTTCTGAGGCCTGAAACCCCCATTGCTGGAGGAGGGTGCTGTCTCATCCCTAGGGCGGTCCTGTGAGAAAAACAAAGGGCAGAGGCTGCGTGGTAGAGAAGGTCAAACCCCAGTTCCCCCACCAACTAGCTCGTGGTCGACTCTCTGAGCCTCAGCTTCCTTAACCTACAAAATGAGGGTGATGCTGTGAAAATGAGTTGAAATACGAGGGTCAAGTACCTTGGGTGGGGCTTGAAACAGGACAGGTGCTGAGTACATATGCATCCTTTTTCTGTCCTTTAAGGAATGTATAATCCAGTTGGGGACACGCCCACCCTGGTATAAACCAGTAAAGTCCACTGGGAGAGCTTCTGCGTGTCAGTGGACATTGAGCTCCAGATTGCTCAGAGCTAGTTCAACAGCAGTCACCCATTCTTCAACACACACGCGTGCGTGTACATACACGTTTTTAATAGTCGCCTGACAGAAGAAATCATGGAGCAGGAACTGGTCCCTGTGGCCTTGCTTGTGTCCTCGGAGTCTACTATGCAGGTGATTCAACAGTAGCCACCCCTGGACAGGGCAGCAGTCATGCTCTCCAGCATCATCAAGACAGGGCCCAGAGGCCAGAGCCCCAGGATTACTCCTGGCTGGTCTGTCCTGGACAGCGGCTGCAGGAGCAGAGGGAGGCTCCCTACTTTGAAGGCGTGGGCCTCTGTCACTGGCCTCTGTCACCTCCCTCTCCTCTGACCTCCCAAATGTAGTCTTCTGCCCAGTCCACTGACCTTGGACCTTGGATCTGTCCACTTCTGTTCATCTCCTCGGCCACCAGCACCATCGTCAGCTTTCCTGCCTGCAGCCTTGATGCTTCTGTCCTGCAGAGAGGCGTCTTCCCACACTGCAGGTCTGCTCGTGCTGACCCCTGCCTCACCCACTCTGTGCTGGCCAAGGGCTCTGCACGGTCCAGGCTGGCTTTGCTGCCGGCCACCCCAGCCTGCCTTTAGGGCCATCATGTGGTGGATGTTACAACAGGGAAACTGAGTCTACCTCTCCCCCTCCCTCCCCCACTCCTGTGCAGTTCTCATGCAGATCTATCACACAGCAGAGGACACCTTGTGATGTCCTGGCGAAGCAGGTGAGAGGTGTGAGGGTGCTTCTGGTGATACCTCCCTACAAGAAATCAGATGAGGGCTAAAGAAACGCTGAGGAGAGCGCTGTGCCGTCTGCCCCGCTTCCTGGAAACCTGAGCCCTGACACAGCAAAATCGAGGCATGAGTGTTCAGATCACAAGAGGACCCTCTCTGGCTGCAGCCCCCTCTTGAATTGGTGTTTGCTCGAGCCCATTGCTGGTGAGCATGTCTGTGTGTGTGGAGGGAGCTGATCGGCGAGCTGGCCAGGAGAGAAGTGTTTCTGAGATGGAGGTGAATCACTGTGAACATGATTGGATTTACAAAAATTGGTTTGACACAAACTTTCAGGAATCCATCTGCGCTCCATGAGAGGTAGAGCTATTCCCTTGTCTAGATTCCCAGGAAGCTTATGTTCTGGGGAAACTGGATGTATTTGCTGCCAAAAGAGGCTCTATTTTTAGGCAAATGTGAGAAAGGGAAGGGGAGCCCAGAGGTGGGGGCCGAGGCGCCCTGGGTGGGGACATACTGTTGGGAATAGTGGTGAAGGGAGCAGCCCTTGGGCTGGGGATTGGGACCCGACCTCAGAGTGTCTGCTACCTTTTTCCTTTTGGGAAAGAGTTTCCCTTCTGCAAGCACCTCCGTGGGCTGGGATGTGATGGTGCGGCCATGAGTGGATCTTTCTGTCTCCTCCCCCTACCCATGCACTAAGATGAATACCAAAAGCTACCAGCCATCACGCGTTCTAAATTTACAAGGTACTTGTCCTTCACTGGTTGCTTAAAAGTGAAGCTGCCTTAGATGACGAGGATGCTAGAGCTGGAGGAGCATGGCAGCTGCCAGCTTCCTGGGCCCCACCTGCCGGCCTGGGCCACCCTCTGAGTGCTGCGACCTCCTCACCCCACCTGGGACCTCCTTGCAGGGCTGCGATCAGAGGCCGCGGGGAAGGGTGGGCTTGCAGCAGGAGCCCTTCCCCTGAATGCAGGCGCAGTCTGTGCGGGGACTGAGAGGTAGGGTCTGGGGACTTGGCAACGACACCGATGTTTCTCTGTGCTGCACCTTCCAGGAGGGAGCCTGCTGTTCTCTTTTCTTCACTGCCAGAACCGGCCAGGTCCTCGGTCTGGTGGAGCCCCTGGACTGCAGGGGCAACGCTCCAAGAGAGCTTGGGGGGCACAAGCAGGCACCACCAACCCCAAGCTGCTTAGGGTCCACCGCTGAAAACAGACCCTCTTAAAATGCACACGCCCTTGGAGGAGCTGCCCCCCGAGCTCCCGGAGGTCCATCATCTGCGCTCCTTCAGCACTCTGCACACGCCTTATGGTTCTGTAATGATGATCCATATGGGCTTTATCACGGTTCCCCCAGCCCTGCTGTGGACACCCTGAGGGCTGGGACAGAGTCTCATTGTCTCTGAAGCCCCAGGGCCTACACGGGCCAGCACCCAAGGGTAGTGTGAGTGAATGAACTGGGGGCAGACCACCACCCGCCCTGGTTTCTCCTGGTCTGGCTTGTAGGGCTGGCTTGCCTCTTGGTGCTGAATTTCATGGACGGATTTCATCACAACCTCAAAATAAAAGACTGTCAACTGAGCCCCAGGTGAGCAATCACTGGGCATGGGCTGAAGCACGAAGATAGAGATGGCAAGATTCTGGCCCATATGCATCTCATACGCTCGTGGGGGGCTGGCAGGTGTTTATTCACAGAGAGGACCGAGGGCCAAGGCGATGAGAGAGGGTGAGGAACACGGCATTTTCAGTAAGTCACCCCCTCACCATCCCTGAAACACACATGCAAAGATTCATTGCAACTCTCCATGGCAGGAAGGGCTGCTGGCCTCCCAGATGCGCAAGACCAGAGGGCGGAGGCCCAGAGGCCTGGGATGCCTGGACCCTTGCAGATGCCCGGGTTCGGGGGAGGTTGGGTGCGTGTGGGCAGGAGGATGATGTGGGATTCAGACAACGGATCTAGGCAGGCTCAGTGGATGGGGCCATTGGACTCCAGGGCCAAGAAGCCCTCAGAACAGGGCCCCCTGGCTGGGTGTGAACCAGTCACCCTTGTGAGCTGGCTGGACAATGAATTGTAGATGAAAGTTTCTCCCTAGGTTTGATTTTTGTCCTAAAAATGTTCTGGCCACTTGGGTTTTTATCTTTATTCTGGAATTCTCTTAGTTTGGGCTTCCTGTCCTGAATCACATCAGAAATACTCTACCACTTCACAGCATGTTCCCTTCTCTGAAAACACAGTTTACTTCCAGGTAACAGTGCAGGTGCCTGACCCTAGCTTGGCCTCTCCAAAGGTCACAGAGTGCCTTTGCTTTGCCAGAAATGAGGTTTTCCTCCAGGGCAGGTAAGAGAACACTGCTGGTGGGTCCTCTCTCCATGGTGGGGTGCATTTTTGTCTTTGCATCCCATTAAAAATCCCCCCATCCAGGCTTTGTGTAAGTTCAAACCAGCTCTCATAGAGTTGAAATGCTCTGGAGCAGGGCTCTGCAAACTTGTTCTGTCATTGGCCAGGTAGTCAGTATTTTAGGGCCAGACGGTCTCTGTCACAACAACTTAACTTGGCTGTCAGCGTGAAAGCCACCTTAGATAATATGTAAGTGAATGAATGTGACTGTGTTCCAATAACTTTGTTTATAAAACAGGTGGCGAGCTGGGTTTGGCCCCTAACCTTGATTTGCTGACCTGTTCTGGAGCTTCCAGGGACACCCAGAAGCTTTCAGGCCCATCTTCCTCCCTTTGGAGAATGAAAGGCTCTTCTTCCTTTTCTCCTTCCTTCCTCCAGCTCGCTTGGAGCTCCCTTGACTGGTAACGCCCCAGACGTTCCCCGGCATCACCTCCCATGACATGTGTGTACGTCTAGCCCATCATCTCCTTTAGAAGGTCCCTCCTCTTGCACAGACTTGCATCTGCTACCGGGGTCTGCGGCCAGCTGCTTCCACATGCCTTCCCGATTACACGGGCCACCTCTGCCCTTCAGGACTGGCCAGCTCCTGCATTGGGCACCTCGCCGGTGGCCAGCTGCCTCACCCCCACTCTAGGTCCCTCCCTTCTTTGTCTGAATCCCACTAGGCACTCCTGGCCCCCAGTACCCCTCTCTCCTGGGAGCCACAGAACTGGTTCCATGGGTGTTTGAAAAACTTAGGTTCTAAGTGACAACTTTTCTCTGAATGCCTCTCTTTACCTCTTACTGGAAGTCAGACTTTGCTTCTTAACTGTCAGACCTCAAGCCCACCTGTGAGCCAGGTGATGTACGGGGGGTTGGAGGGGGGAGAGGGGTAAGCCCTTGTTGGGCTTTGCAGCATCTTGTCAAACAAAAAGAAAATGATCTTTTTTCCCCCTAACTTGTTTTTGGAAATAACTGTAGACTTGCAGGAAATTGAAAAATCAGTGCGCAGAATCCTAGGTACCCTTCACTGGGGTGAGAGTGAGTTTTTGATGGCAAGAGTATCCTTTGGGCACTAAGAGAGGTCTTAAAAGAAACGGTTTGGAGTTGACTCCGAGTGATGTTTTCCTGTCCCATCTGCACCTGCTCACTGTGCTACCTGGGGGCAGTTACTTAGCCCTCCTACCTTCATTCTGCCAGGTAGTTTTTGAGCATCTACCCCGAGGCCCTGAAGCAGGGGCTGGGGGCACAATGGGCAAGGAAAATAAACACCACCCCAGTTACACCAACACCTATGAAGTCGCAGGTGGGAAGGAGAGGCCCTTGGAGGGGCTGTGATGGGGAGGTGTCTGCAGGGCCCCGCTCCCCTGAAACCTCTAGGGGAGAATCTTTCCTGACCTCTTCTGGTTTCTGGTGGTTGCCAGCAGCCCTCGGTGTTTCTCGGCTTGTAGCTGCATCACTCCAGCCTCTGCCTCCATCGTCACATGGCCTTCTCCCTGTCTCTGTTCTCTCTCTTCTTGTAAGGACACCCATGATATTGGATTAAATGCCCTACTCCAATTATGACCTCATCTTAACTTACATCTTATTATATCTACAAAGACCCTGTTTTCAAATAAGGTCACATTGAGAGGTACCAGGTGTAGGGGCTTCATCATATATTTTGGGGGGGACACAATTTGACCCACGGCAAACACTGACCAAGCAGAAAGAGGGAGAGGCCAGGATTCCGTGTTCCACTCTGCTCCGCTGGGACCCCGCTGTGCCCTCTCCCCTCTTCTTGGAGCCCCTCCCGGCTTGTTTTAATGAGGTGCTGCCTAACAGCAGACTCAGTGAGAGGCAGTAACAGGCGCACTCTTCTATTATTGTGGCTGCCAGCACTCCAGGACCAACTGGGTTTACAAAAATAAAGTTGTATCATCTGCTGCATGTACCGCATCCCCTAAAACAGGTTATTAAGGGGAAGTGGGGAATATCGGAAGCAGATGGAGGAGTCTTTGATTTGCATAAGGTGCCATTTGCATGGCTCAGAAGCCTCCAGGGAGGGAATAATGTATAGAAATACACATACGTAAGCCCTTGGTTGGGAAACAGAGGCACACTGATCACCCACAAAAATAGATGCGCGAGAGACCGGGCTGGAGGGAGGGGGAGGCGGGCGGAGAGGATAACAAGCAAAACCAGTGCCCAGCACAGAACTCCAGGCACAGCTGCGGGGCGGCCCTCCCTCCAGCTTCTTTTCCAGCACTGTGATTTCAGAACTGATGGATTTTATACATGCAACGGCAGGATGGTATTTCCAAAAGATCTGGCTTTTCTTCTCTCTCCCAGAAGGGCAATTGGTTAAAAAAAAAAAAAGAAAGACAAGGAAAAGAAGAGCATAGTTACCAGCAAGCTGGCTGGATGATCCTGGCAGACAGGAGTTTGTGCATGCTTTCGGGGTCCCCCGGTGCAGAAGAGAGATAGTTCTGTGCACAGAAACAGCTGAGAGTGAGGGGTTCAGAGAGTGGTGATCCCGCCAGGAGAGGAGAGGAGAGGAGAGGGTGGGCTCAGGATGGCGATACCTGACCTTGGGATTGGCCACTGGTGTGGAGGGGCTGGCAGGTGCTCTGTGGGTCTGCCACCTGTGAGGTCCTTCTGTGTCCCAGCCCCTCGCAGTCCTCAGCCTTGCTGGCCGCAGTGCTAAGAGCAGGAGGGGCTGGCTGGTGTCACACAGTGGTTTTGTTTCACACCTTCTCAAGTGCCTGGTTCTCTCACCAACACAGGTGTCAGAGGAAGATGGGAGGTGGGTCCCTGTCTGCACAGGGCCCTCTGCAGGCCTGGTTCATCTGCGCCCTGATCTTTTATTTATTTATTTATTTATGGCTGTGTTGGGTCTTCGTTTCTGTGCGTGGGCTTTCTCTAGTTGCGGCGAGCGGGGGCCGCTCTTCATCGAGGTGCGCGGGCCTCTTGCTGTCGCGGCCTCTCTTGTTGCGGAGCACAGGCTCCAGACGCGCAGGCTCAGTAGTTGTGGCTCATGGGCCTAGTTGCTCCGCGGCATGTGGGATCTTACCAGACCAGGGCTCGAACCCGTGTCCCCTGCATTGGCAGGCAGATTCTCAACCACTGCGCCACCAGGGAAGCCCCTGATCTTTTTTTGTGGTACGCGGGCCTCTCACCGTTGTGGCCTCTCCTGTTGCGGAGCACAGGCTCCGGACGCGCAGGTTCAGCGGCCATGGCTCACGGGCCCAGCCGCTCCACAGCATGTGGGATCTTCCCGGACCGGGGCACAAACCCGTGTCCCTTGTATCGGCAGGCGGACTCTCAACCACTGCGCCACCAGGGAAGCCGCCCTTGATCTTTTAATTGTATGTACCAGGGTGACAGAATTCAGAGCCAGTGTCCGTTTCATGTCCAGCCACTGGGACATGGTTTAGCCAGAACAGAACTACCCCCACCTCCCGCCCACCTTTGATTTGTCAATTCCAGTGTCCTCCGCTCTGACCATTCTGAACTCTGCAGATCAGGCGCTTCCTATTTTATGACCCGTTTCAGTAGTGGGGCTGGGGGCCACTCCTTGGCTGGGCACGTGGGCTGCTGTCCTGCCCTCACTTTCTGTTAGTGCCTGTCGATGTGGGAGTAGCACCCACCTACCTCCCTGGGACTTAATACTCTGACAAAGGTGACAAAAAATATGGACGACAGTTAGGGTCACCTCTCCTTTGGGAAGGAAGCCACTTGGCTCAATGCCACAGTCCAGTTTCATAGATGAGCCGGCCTCCTCCCGAGCCATGTGAGTGCTGCCCACTGGCTCGCTGACCGAGGCAGCTGGCTGAACACCGTGGGGCTGGGCTCCCCTCTTTGTGCCTAGTTGTTGCTTGAAGGAGGCCGCCCAGCAGGGCTACACTCCCCAGGCCTCGCGCTCCTGGGGGTCACGCGACTAGTTCTCCCTGGTGGGCTGTGAGTGGAAGTGACGCCTGTCACTTCCGGGCAAGGGGGTGAATACTGGTGGGGGGGCAACCTCCTTCCCCTGGGCTGTGGCTGAGAGACACCAGGGAGACTGTGGGTCCCTGCATCCCTGCGTGGAGGCCAGGCTTCAAGCTGAGTCTGACTGCAAGAGGTGTTGGGACGTGAGGACCCTTGTACAGCAGTTGGCTTGTCCTGGTGAAACCAGCCACTTTCCTTGTGCTTTTCTACCAGGCTGGAGGTCAGCCATTTCCATCCTGGGTGGGCGACATCCCCAGCATTTTGCCAGTTATCTCAAGAGATTTTGTAAAAATTTTAAATAAAAATGAGTTTCCATGCCTTTTGGCTTGAAATTTATACACATAGGGTATATACTCAGACAAGAAAAGAGATTTCCATTACAAAACTCCAAGCTTAGAAAAATAGATGGTGATGAGTGATATTACAATATACTTCTCAGAGAATTCCAGCCAGGTGCCTTCAGGTGTTGAGATCCTGACGAGAGTAAAAACTTCAATTTGCGGCTTCCCTGGTGGCGCAGTGGTTGGGAATCTGCCTGCCGATGCAGGGGACACGGGTTCGTGCCCCGGTCCGGGAGAATCCCACATGCCGCGGAGCGGCTAGGCCCGTGAGCCGTGGCCGCTGAGCCTGTGCGTCCGGAGCCTGTGCTCCGCAACGGGAGAGGCCACAGCAGTGAGAGGCCCGCGTACCGCAAACAAACAAACAAACAAACAAACTTCAATTTGACTTACACGTTTGTGATTAGAGAGAGCTTCAGAGGTACAGATAGTCCTTCCCCATTGGGGTTGAAATGGGGGTAAGAGAGAGCTCTGTCGTTAGAAATGAAACTGAAATTGCCAGGGCACAACCCCTCTGGAAAGAATAGGAATCATTTTCTTGGAAGTGAGGACAGCGGGCTTTCTTCCTTGCTGGGAAGGTCATTGGTGAATCCAGGTAAGCGCAGTAGAGGGGCCTGCTGGATGATGTGGAGGTCTTTGCCTTCTGGCTCACCTGGTCCGTGGCAGACTAGAGATTCTTGCCACCTGATGTACCTGTGGTCCTTTAATTTCCAGCAGCCTTGTCAACCAGGGGAGGTTTTGCTCCCAGGGGACGTTTGGCATTGTCTGGAGACATCTTTGTCACAGCTTGGGGGGCAGTGGTGGTGCTCTGGCATCTAGAGGGTGGAGGCCACAGATGCTGCTCAACACCTGCCTGTGCCCAGGACAGCCCCACCTGTCAGTGGTGCTGAGGTTGAGAAACCTTGATTTACAGGGGCAACTGGCAAGGTTGGGAGGTGCTGGAGGGTCCTTTCCATGCTAAAGCCATGAAGACAGCATTCTTTAAGCATCACGATGGGCACTTATCCGATGGTGAATTATATGCCAGAATCCTTGTTATCCAGTTATGTGACTGTGTCGGTCCTGAGCTCGTGGTGCCTGGAGAGATTCTGTGGGAGGGGTGACTTCTCTACCTCTCAAGGCACGAGACAAAGCAGGGCTGCTTTTACAATTGCTCCTCCAGCAGAGGCGTTTGCTTCCAGATGCGACGCCCTGTGCTCAGTCCAGACTCAGCACTTCCTGGGGGCAGCAGGCCTGGACCCAGCGTTCTGCACATTGTTGGGGGGAGAGCTTTCACCACTTGAAGCTGACATCCCAGGGAGGGGGCCTTGCTGCATATTCAAGAACACTGCTTTGCAATGGAGCCCCAGGGAGGACATGCTGGGCAGGAGAGAGAAGCCGTTGTCTTGCTGCTGTTTCTCCTCTTTAAAACCGCTGAAAGGCTGGAGCAGAGCTCTGCTGCCTCCACCAAGCTGAGCGGGGGGAGGAGAGGCTGAGTTAGACGCACAGGAAGCCACTTGCCCACGTTAATGCTGAGACTGTTTGTAAATATTGGTTCTAGGGAACCAGCTCTAACCTGCAGTTTGTCTGCCGTGTGTTGGTAAACCTGCCTGAACATCACTCTCTGCAATACCCTTCTGTCAAACTCATTTTTTTTCCCAAATGGGGAATAGAATTATTTTATTAGCTCAGAACTCTCCAGAATCCTGGGCTCCCCTCCCTGGTGGGAGAGTGGAAGGTCCCCATCACAGAATGGGGTCCTGGGGATCATTTAACCCAACTTTGGTTTTAACGGTGGAGAAACTGAGGCCCAGAAGGGAAAATCGATGAGGTGGTCACAAGTGCAGGACTGAAATCCCAGCCTTTCATCTCCCAGGACAATGCCTACTCCCCCTGAGGAGGTGAAACCCCACGACCCCTTAGTGATGTCAACTCATTTTGGTGGCACTGAGGCTGGAAGGGGAGTAGGAGATTCAGGACACGGAAACTGTGGGAGGTAAGATATCAGGATGCTGGATATCCTGATGTTGGCAGCTTTGAAAGGTTTGACTTTGATTAGTTTTGCATTTCATCAAGTGGCATTTAATTTTTGTATTTGGGCTTCCCTGGTGGTGCAGTGGTTTAGAGTCCGCCTGCCGATACAGGGGATGCGGGTTCGTGCCCCAGTCCGGGAAGATCCCACATGCCGCAGAGCGGTTGGGCCCGTGAACCATGGCCGCTGAGCCTGCGCGCCCGGAGCCTGTGCTCCGCAACGGGAGAGGCCACAACAGTGAGAGACCTGTGTACCGCAAAAAAAAAAAAAAAAAAATGTGTGTTTGCCAGTCTTTCTCTCTCTCATTGGGCAGACAGCTGTCCCACCCCTGGTTGTACTCCTGGCATCTGGGCTTGCCCAATGCTCAGGGCTCAGGCTCAGTAACTCCTGTTGAATGAACCAATGGATTTCTTGATCACCTCTCTTTGATCAGCTCATGGGGACACTTAACTTGGAAGAGAGAAACTCATCGACTAGAACTTTGGTCTTTTCACTGTGATGTTGTGACTGAATGTTTGCAACCTCCCAATATTCATGTCTTTAAAATGAATCCCCAGTGTGATGGTATGAGAAGGTGAGGGGCTTTGGGAAGTGATTAGGTAGTAAGGGCGGAACCCCCACGAATGGGGTTAGTGCCTTGTAAAAGAGACCTCAGAGAGCTCCCTCGCTCCTAACACCATGTGATGACACAGGAGAAGATGGACATCTATGAACCAGAAAGAGTGCTCTCACCAGATACCGAATCTGCCAGCACCTTCATCTTGGACTTCCAGCCTCCAGAAACCGTGAGAAATAAATGTCCCAGTCTATGGTATTTTTGTTATAGAAGCCGGAGCTGACTAAGAAGTCATGGAAGCATCAGGGCCTCTGTGAGCACAGGATGATCTTTCTTTCCTCCCAACCCATTTCCAGGCACCCAAACATGCAGAGCCCCAGTGGGGTTGGTGGTGCCTGGTGACATTTAGACAAGTTTAATTCCTATCATACTGGAAACATTTCAACTTAAAATTGTGGTAAAATACATGTAACGCAAAATTTACCATCTTAACCATTTTTATGTGTCCAGTTCAGTGACACTAAGAACATTCACGTTGTTGTGCAGCCATCACTACCATCCATCTCTAGAACACGTTTTCCTTTTGCAAAACGGAAACTCTTTGCCCATTCAACACTAACTCCCCATTCCCACTTCCCCAGCTCCTGGCAACCACCATTCTACTTTCTGTCTCTATGAATTTGACTACTCTAGGTATTTCATATAAGTGAAACCATGCAATATTTGTCCTTTTGTGAGTGGCTTATTTAACTCAGCATAATGTCCTCAAGGTCCATCCATGTTGTAGCCTGTGTCAGAATTTCATTCCCTTTTGAAACTGAATAATATTCCATTGTATGGATGGACCACATTTTGGTTATCCATTCATGTATCTATGGACACTTGGGTTGCTTCCACCTTTTGGTGATTTCGAATAATTCTGCTATGAACCTGGGTGTACAAATATCTCCTCAAGATCCCACTTTCGATTCTTTTGGGCATATACCCAGTTGTGGAATTGCTGGATAAAACATTTAAACTTTCTATTATAATCTTTTATTTCTGTGTCTGGAAATTGATTAATTCATCACGTGGGAGATACAAGTATTTGTACTTCTGGTTCAAATGTTTACTGTGCGCCTTCTACAAGTCACTCTTTTGGGGGCTGTGGGGATGCAGAAATGTGTAAGAGGCAGTTGGGCCTCAAGCAGCTCAACGTCTAATAAAAGAGATGAGACTCAAACACAGAATGATGAATGCCAGGGAGGACATCGATAAGGGCTAGGATGTACAGGGGCAAACTGGGAGGGTTTCCTGGGCAAGCTGGCATTTCACATAGCTTCTGAGAGGAGGTGGGATTTGGACACATGAGGATGGGTTGTCAGAGATCCTTCTCAAGAGCCAAAGAGCTTTCACTCAAGAAACTCTTTACATAGTGTATTTTCTCTTTTGGATAAATACTAACATGATGACATTCTCTTCTATACTGTAGATGAGATTCAGCATCCCTGAGGTGAGCTCCATAACCTCCCTGGGGTTAGGGGTGGAGTCTGTGTTTGTGCATGTGTGTGTCCGGACTTTACTTAAAGACGACACTGCCTTAATATGACAGGAGATATCATAGGACACCTGGAAATGGTCGATGGGAGCAGATGGATAAAAGGTAACTGGGGCAGGGGA
Source organism: Grampus griseus (assembly GCF_964374135.1). Taxonomy (NCBI): domain Eukaryota; kingdom Metazoa; phylum Chordata; class Mammalia; order Artiodactyla; family Delphinidae; genus Grampus; species Grampus griseus. The sequence goes on along the minus strand of NC_139014.1, from coordinate 10,142,076 downwards.
GGGGGGTATCTCAGTCAGCTCCTGCTGCTGGAACAAGAATCCCATAGACTCGGTGGCTTAAACAACAAACATTCTATCTCACAGTTCTGGAAAGTCTGAGATCAAGGTGCTGGCAGACTCTGTGTCTCGTAAAGGATTCTCTTCCTGGCCTGTAGACTCCTCACCGTGTCCTCAAGTAGCTGAGACAGAGACCATCTCTCTGGGGTGTTTTCTTTCAAGGGCACTAATCCCATCATGAAGGCTCCACCCTCATGACTGACTCACCCTGCAAAGGCCCCACCTCCAGATACCATCTCACTGAATGTGGGGGGACACACACATTCAGTCCACGGGGTGGGGTGGCCCCATGGGGCTCCTGGCCCTGGTGTCAGCAGGAGAGTTTCTGTGTCGGGAGACGGTTGCGGACTTGTAGCTACTGAGGAGTGGTTTCTGAGGATGAAGAGACTCTTGGACTCGGGGCACGGCGATGCCTTCAGCGTGGCCTCACTACACCGGGCCTCTGCAGTCAGAGCAGTTTTCAGGACAGGCGTCAGAGAGCAAAGACACCTGGAGACTGGGAGTCCTGTGGGGTACCCAGTGCCTCCTAAACTCCATTTTCCAGCCTTGGAGGCATGCACACTTTTTAGGAGCGTTTCCGGATCCTCCCCTCCCTCGTGGCCTTAGTTGATCCCTGTCTCCCCCTGTGGCTGAGATTGGCCCCCCAATCGTGGTGGGAGTAATAGGAGGGCTCCCTTCCCAGGTCCTGGAGCAGTAACTTTGTCGAAAAACCCGCATGTCTACTTCACCCTGAATGGGAATTTGTCAGGCTATACAGTTAAAGGTTAAACTATATAGAATTTTCAATGACCTGAAATAATCCACCTGTTTATATTAGCAAAAAGGTAAATTGAGAGTATATAAATATCAAGTCCCAGTAGGACTGTATAAAAATACTCATTGCTCAAGGCATCCTTTCAACAGTGGGTTCTGCCAGTATGTAATGGATTATAAACTGGATAATGCCCATCGATCCTGTAATCCCATTTCAGGAAGCACGGAGCACAGAAGTTGCTAAAAATGCCCAGTCTTACTTGTGCAAGGATGTTTATATCTGCAGTAACAGCGGGAAGAATTTAAACTGTTAATACTGCGTTGTTGTCAAGAATGACAAATTTGCTGATTATATATTTCATAGAAGAGCCTATTGAAATAATATCAAATTAAAATCACATCACATAAAACAGATTCCTGACAATTGCGAATGCAGGTCGATGATGGGAGAACTGGGAGCCTTTCTGTTCGTCCAGTGGCTTTTGTCTGAGTTGCTGCCATGGACAAGGCCCTGTGAGGCTGGGACACGGGACGGTGAGCCCAGAGGCAGATCCCTGCCCTGAAGGGCCTGCTGACTAGCGGTTGGCGGAGTCAGCTAAGTCAACAGCTGGAATTCCAGGGTGAGTGACCAGTGCTCAGCAGGGCGAGGACAGGGGGCTGTGGACACCCCTAGGAAAACTCACAACCTGTCCTGGTGATCATTCCTGGAGGGTGGATGGCTAGGAGAAGGGCGAGTGTGTGTGTATGAGGGTGGGACATGTGGGGTGCACAGACGCCCAGGGTGGGACGAAGGAGAACGCGTGGCATGATGGGGGACCTGCCTGAGGGTTGTGTGACAGAGCAAGAGATGTGCAGTGAGAGGTGGAGATAGAGGCAGGCTGGTCATTCAGACCAGCAGTGGGCACCTGCTGCTTTTGCATTAGTTAGTTTGACTATCTCAAAAGAAAATTTTTTTGATAACAGCTTTAAAGAGATATATACTCACACACCATACAACACACTCATTTCAAGCATACCATTCAACGGTTTTGAGTATATTCAGAGGTGTGCAACCATCACCGCAATCCATTTTAGAACACTTTGTCCCCCCCTAAAAAAGCCCCATGCCCTTTAGCTGTCACCTTCCAATCCTCCCCTCGCCCCAGCCTCTGGCAATCACGAATCCACTTTCTGTCTCTACAGATTTGCCTGTTCTGGATTTTTCATGTAAATGAGATCATGTGACTGGCTTCTCTCACTTAACATAATGTTTTTATACGTTATTTTTTAATTGACACAAAAATCCAATTTGGTACTAAAGTGTTCTTCAGAGAAAAATAATATGAGTCCTTTCTGGCTAGGAAAAGGAAATTCAACTTCCCTAAATTAAAAACAAACAAACAAAAAAGTAGCCATGTATTAGACTGCGAGGGTTGCTGGAGAACGCTGGTGAAGATCCAGAGACTGAATTTTCTCCCTTCATTAGTCTCTCAAAACCGCTGCCCCCAGGCCTGTGACTTGGGGAGAGGTGGGAGGCATGGTGAGAGGCTGCTCTGGAGTGCTCTGGCTCAGGTTATGGGAGGTCACAAGTGGAGAAGGGGTGTAGCTTCCTGAGTGAGGGAGCCACGCTGCTGCCCTCCTCCCCACCATCCCTACCTTGCACCGGAGCTCTCTGGTCCCTGCGCCCGAGAACCAGCATTGTCTATGGCGTGGCCGCCCCGCAGGGCAGGAGGGAGGGTGGATTCCAGAGAAGGGGGTGTCTGGGCATTAATTAAACACAGACCACCGTGTACCCCGTTGCCATGGGCTGTGTTTTTTTCTTATTTCCTCCCTGTCACTTTGCCCGCCCCCCTTCCTGCCCCCCGCTGGTACCCCCTCCTGTGCTGGACCCTCAAGAGCTTGTCCCAGCCTCTGCAGGCTGCTCGCTACCCTCTGCTTGTGCCTTTCCTTTATCTAGCCATTTGCTCCTCCTGGTTCCAGGATGAAGATTCTAGCCTTAGCTCATTACACAGTCCTGGCACCAGAGGTACAGAGAGGGGAAGTTACCTGCTCAGGGCTCACAGATCCCGAATTACGGCCCCACAACTGGAACCCAGCCCCTCTGACCTGCAGTCCTGGAGGCCTTACTGTCACCCCGCCCTCATCCCGGACTCGACAGAGCTCTTTTATCCCCATCCCAGTTTAGGGTACCTGCATGAAGAATAAAGCCCTTATTACATTGTTTTTCCTATTAAGAAATTATACTTATTGTAGAAAAATGGAACAATACCAAACATCAGAAAGAAGAGAATTCAGCTATCGTCCTGCTACCCCAAAACATAAATAAACGTGGATCTCTCTGTATTTATGCAGATTTTACACGTGCCTGTGCTCTCTCTTCCTCTGTGACCACAGAGTCCTGTTTCTGTTCCTGGTCCTGGTACTTGCTGGCTTTCTTCCTGGTCCTGTACTTCAGGAAGAGCCTCCGGCTTGGCCATGATGGTGGGAAATGAAAAACAACATTTTTCCTTAAAGTCTTCAAATATTTACCGAGCACCTACTGTGTCCCTGGTGCTGTTCTAGGTGCTGGGGGAAACAGAGGGATCTGGCTCACCCTGCTGGGAGTTCCGGCCATTGGCCGTGGTGGGCTCATGTTTTTGTGTGATGAACCAGACCAGGAGCTCCAGGCGCTAGCACCCCTCACGTCTTAGGTCCCAGGTCAGGCACTTTCCTGCCTGGTCTCATGGACAGTGGGCTCCAGCATCCGTGTTCTCTGCTTGTTGGGTGCCCATGCCTCTACTTCGTCATGTGAGCTGGAGGCAGGGGCTGTTTTAGTCCTTTTACGTTCTGTAATTGCTGCAATTAAATGACGCCGTGAACTGACGTCCACTCGCCCAGAACTCTTTATTATGCTCCAAGCGCTCAAGTGCTCTCAAGGACCTGGGAGGTGGTTTTTTGTTCTTTTTTAAAAATTTCATTGAAGCGTAGTTGATTTACAGTATTGCGTTAGTTTCAGGTGTATGGCATGGTGATCCAGTTATTTTTTTTGCAAATTACTTTCCATTATAGGTTGTTACAAGATATTGAATATAATTCCCTGTGCTATATAGTAAATCCTGTTGCTTATCTATTTTATGAACAGTAGTTTCTATCTGTTAATCCCATGCTCCTAATTTGTCCCTCCTCCCCTCCCCCTAGGAGGTGGTTTTTAAGCTTCTGGTGCAGGAGGCCAATGAGTTCTGTTTTAGCATGTGGTATCCCCCAGGGGTCGGGGGCACAGGCTTGGAAGGCCCTGCCCAGCCCAGCCATTCCCCAGCTCCATCACCCTGGACAACCGCATGCCCTTTCTGAGCGTCTTGGAAGCAGAAGAGCATGTCCTGCCCCAGGCCGGTCTCCAGAACCAGAGCACAGGGCACAACTGTGAGGTCCTTGCTCTTACTGAGACATGGGTCAGGGCTAGTAATACAGACCTGCAAGGAGAGGAAGGTCCTGGTGCCGAACCTCCACTGGCCACTGAGAACCTCCTGGGGAGGGAAGTCCAGGCAGCTTTTTGGCCTCTCTTAGCCTTCAGTTCCTTCCCCATCTGCTAATGGAGGGAGTCAAACTAGCTGGTCTCCTGGCACCTTCTAGCTCTGGGACCTCAGGTTCTGGGCCAGAGGGCTGAGCCCATCTGCTCGCCCATCTTTTGGGGAATTGGCCCTCTGGGCAATCTCCGGGACAGCTGCTCCTCGACGTCAGCTGTGCTGTCATTTCAGCCAACTCTTACCTGGACTTAGTGTCTCCCGAGTGTCAGAGGGAGGCTCTGAGTGTGTGTGTGTGTGCGCGTGCATGCACTGAGTTGCTGTGTCGTTTCTTTTTTAAAAAGATTAATTAATTAATTAATTTTTGGCTGCGTTGGGTCTCCGTTGCTGTGTGCAGGCTCTCTAGTTGCGGCGAGCGGGGGCTACTCCTCCTTGCGGTGCACGGGCTTCTCACTGCGGTGGCTTCTCTTTGCTGTGGAGCACGGGCTCTAGGTGCACGGGCTTCAGTAGTTGTGGCACGTGGGCTCAGTAGTTGTGGCTCAGGACCAGCTTGGCTCCTGTGCCACCTGGAAAGCTCTGCAGGGTCCCAGGCTCGGAAGGGCTGGGACTTGATTTAAAGCTCTGCTGTTGCTATCCGAAGTGTGAACAAGGGCCTCACATTTTCATTTTGTTCTGAGGCCTGCAGCTCATGCGGCCGGTCCTGGGGGGGCCCCCCTCCCACACAGAGTGATGCATCAAGTAGAAGCCCTGTCTAGAAGAGGCCCCTCCATGCTCTTTCCTGCAGCCTTGGAGGGGAGCCCAACATGAATCCCACCCTCACACCTGGCCACCCGCGGCTGAGGGGCAGGTGCTGGCCTCTTGGTGCTGTGACGCTGGATGCCTCCCAGCCCAGGTGCCAGGCCGAAGTGGCAGAGGACATTAATCACTCTCAGGCCTGCGTCCCTTTGCTTTGGGCAGAGCAGAGGGAAGCTGGCTGCTGGGCTGGCGTCTGAACGGTGGGGAGGGCAATGTGGAGCGTGTGAGTCTGTACCTGGGAGCATGTGCTGGGGTTTTAATTAGCATCCCTGCCTCCTGCCCCCGGGGCCCCAGCCTGTGCACTGGGGAGGGCGGCCTGGTTTGCTGTGGCTCCAGGCTGCTCCCTATCTCGGCCCAACACTCTCCTCATCCCCAGTGCCGACCCTCGGGACAGAAGGCCGTGGCAGCCACTCTGCTCCTTCGCCATCTCTGGCCAGTGGGGACCAGCCTTAGTGCCCGCATCTCCCGTTTTCCCCCTCTCACTCATTCAGTCTGCTGACACACTGCCCAGTGAGGCCTTCCCTTGGGGAAGGAGATAGGGATGAAAGCTGGAAGGGGGAAGGCCCTGTCCCAGGGAGGGGACACTGGTCCCAGCCCACTTCCCATGGCCCTACACGACCTTGGACAGCTCCCTTAACCCCAGTCTCATTTTCCTCAACTGCACGGGTAGAGTTGGACACGATGATTCCTAATATGCCTTGTGAACCACTACAGCTCAGAGGGCCCCGAGACCACCCCCAGGTCCAGTGAGTCACTGGAGGAACTCAGCAAAGCCGTTACACTCCTACGAGTACAGTCTATCACAGGAAAAGGACACAAATAAAAATCAGCAGTGGTGAGGACACGGGGAGGGGGAAGGGTAAGCTGGGACGAAGTGAGAGAGTGGCATGGACATATACGCACTACCAAACGTAAAATAGATAGCTAGTGGGAAGCAGCCGCATAGCACAGGGAGATCAGCTTGGTGCTTTGTGTCCACCTAGAGGGGTGGGATAGGGAGGGTGGGAGGGAGACACAAAAGGGAGGAGATATGGGGACATATGTATATGTATAGCTGATGCACTTTGTTATACAGCAGAAACTAACACACCATTGTAAAGCAATTATACTCCGATAAAGATGTCTAAATAAATAAATAAATAAAAGTCAGCAGTGGGAAGAGGCGCCCAGGGCAGCGTCCGGGGCGAGACCAGGGGTGAATATCCAGGTTCCTCTCCCAGTGCAGCCATGTGGATGGCCCTCAATCCTTTCAAAACGATGTTTGACAGTGCTCACCACCTAGGGTTGCTCCCCTGAGCGTTGGGGTCCAGAGTGTTCATTGGGAGGTGATCACGTAGACATCACTGACCACCCACGTGGCTGACCTTTGTCTGTGGCCCCCCAAGAGGTCAAACTGATATAGCACGGCCCCAGGCCCCCTTCCCAAATCACACTGTCAGCATAGTGTGACTATCTGGCTGCCCAAGACCCCCAGGTAAACAAAGACACTTATTGGTCAGAACCTTCCAAGGGCTCAGAGGTGACTTCCCAGGAACCAGAGGCAAGGGCCAAACCTTTTTTGGGGCAAAGCTAACCCTTTACTGCACAGGCCCCAAGATGATTGTGGCAGTGCAGACAGGAGAGGTAAAGGGAAGACGATCCAGGAGAGAGAGGGCCACCCCCATTCTTAGCACAGGGCATGGTGTGCAGGAATGGCAGAGGGGGAAGGAGGAGGGGCCGAGCCCCAGGGGAATGGCCCCTCTGCCTGTTCTCTGAGGGCCTTGCCTCAGGCATATCCTGGGAGACTCGGGCCTGACTCTGGGCTGGGCTGTGAAGTCAAGGCCATCCTTGAATGAGAGGGCTTAGGAGACAGCTGGACATGCCTTTTCTCACCCATCACCTGGCTCATCTCTCCTGCCTTGCTTTCCCCTTCTGGCCGTCCCCTGGCACCTGCCTGAGAGCATGGCAGCTGGCCTTGGTTCGGCAAGTGAGCCCTGGGGCAGCAGTGGGGTGTGTGGGCTCCCAGGGGCAGCCCCATCTGCCGAAAGGGCTGTCTGCCCTTCAGGAGAGCAGCAGAGTGGAGGCGGCCTTTGTCTCTTCCTTTTTTATGCCGAGTTCAAAGCTCAGCCTTCCCCCCAACTCCTGAGCTCCCCCGTTCACCTCCTGAGCATCCGTTTAGGTGCCCCAGGGCTTTAGGGGATCCACCAGCCCCGGGTCTTCTCCCAGCAGTTCCCGGGCTCAGCATCCTGAAGATGATGCCTCCCCTGGGCCAGCCTCCTCCTTCCCAGTGCTTCGGAGCTCTTTGCCCCAGCAGCCCTGGGCCCCGCTTCGTTTGGAGGAAATGTTCCACGTATGCCATCTCCACCCCCCACACGATGGGAAAACAATTTTTCGAAATTGTTTCTCTTGAAAGCAGGAAACCAGGAATATGGCTTGCTGGGCCTGGCGCCAGCCACTCGGCATCTCCACGCTCCATACTTCCCGAAGACTTTCCTGCCCACTTGCTCATTTCATCCTCACGTGGTTCTGGGGGGGTGCATGGCAGGCTGCGTCACCCCCAGTTTGTAGATGGGGACACTGAGGCCTGGCTGTTTCTTGCAGGGCTCCTTCCTAGGGCTTGTCCTCGCAGCCCCACCCTTCTATGTTGAGGAAAATGGTGAGAATCACACAGATTCTCCCTCTGACCCCTGGGCCCAAGCCCCGCTGGCCTTGGGGAATCCTTCTCACGCTTCTCCTCTGTGGGTGTGAGCCCGCCTCAGGGACACCTTGAACAAGCCCAGTGAGACTCAGATGCAGACCTCTTTCCAGCACAATGTGACTTGGAGGAAGCGGGTCCTTGGCCTGGCCATCACTCGGACCTCAGCTAGGAGCCCCCTCTTTCCCTGGCCTCTCCCTTCTCCCAAACAGCATTACCTCTACATTTTCCAGCTGCTATAATAGATTTTATACAGTCGGTCAGTGCATTTAGCGAGTGATAGATCACTTTCATTGCTTTGCTTCATGATTAATTTCCCATAATAGTCCTCTCTAACACCAAGGCGAAAAGAGGAGAGAGAGAAAAAAACCTACATGATCCACTTTGTGCTTCGAGTATAAATGAATTAGATTTAATTTCTGTTTAATTGTTTCCATAGCTCAACCTCTGCTGACTTCACAGGATAATTTATTTTGCAGTCTTGGGGAAAAGGAGGAGGGGGCGGGGGGACAGAGGCTGTAGCCGAGTGGTCTGCCTGTGGACACTGTTTAATTATACCTAATGGTCTTATCTCCTTGTAATTATTGGAGGTTTGTCGGGCTTCTCTGGCGGCCTCCCGTCCGCACGGAGGATTGATTCCTGGTCAGACCTCAGGCCAGCTGCTTTCAAGAAGTCCAGCCATTTGCAGGGAGTGTGGTGTGGAGTTGAGAACAGCAGAGGGGGTTCCTGAAGTTGCTGGTGGGGAGGCTGGATGCAGGGTAACGTGTCTTTGGAAGTGGAAATTTCCTGATGTTACTGTTGATGTTACAAAAAAGATGACTCCCAGCAGTGCAGCAACACAGTGAGTTTTTTCCCCAACTCTCCCTCTCTAGAGCCAGTGAGAGGCCAGGGTGGGCAGGCGGGGTTTCCACTGCCCCTCTCCCGAAGCCGGTTGTTAGAGCTGTGTTGACAACAGGTCCTCTCTGCCCATTAACTGAAGCACTTAGTGAGTGCTTGGCCAGCAGAATGGGGACCCCTCCTGCACCCCCCTTCTCACCCCCCTCCTTCCCTAGAGAGGCCAGCATGCTGCTTTCTCTTTTTTGAGATTCATTGTAGTAAAATACATATGATGTAAAATGTATCATTTTAGCCATTTTTAAGTGTTCAGGTCAGTGGCATCAAGGACATTCACACTGTTGTGCAACCGTCACCACTATCTACTTCCAGAACTTTTTCATCGTCCCCAAGTAAAACTCTGCCTATTAACCAATAACTCCCCATTCCCCCTCCCCCAGCCCCTGGTAAACCTCTATTCTACTTTCTGTCTCTGTGGATTTGCCTATTCTAGGGATGTCATACAAGTGGAATCATACATTATTTATCCTTTTGTGTCTGGATTACTTCACTTAGTAAGTTTTTAAGGTTCATCCATGTTGTAACCTGTGTCAGTGCTTCACTCCTTTTTAAGGCTAAATAATATTCTATCGTGTGGATGGACCACACTTGGTTTATCCTTTCACGGGTGATGGACATGGTTGTTCTAGTGGGCTTTGGGATGGTCCAGAGCCCATGGCCCCATCTAGATGATCTAAACTTCTCATCCAAGTTACCTGAGCATTCCCCTCCTCCCCGCCGTGTCATCTCTGCCAGTCAGAGAATAAGGTCCCCGGGCCCTCTCTGTAGATGCCCTCCAACTTGGGACTCCAGCAGAGCCTTGAGTTAGCAGTTCCTCTGGCCTGGGCATGAATATTCATGAAGCAGCTCTTCCTGGGCCATCTTCATTTCATCCTCTCAACAGACCCATAAAGAGAGGATGGTACCTCCATTTACAGATGGGGAAAGCAAGGTCAAGGGACATCAAGGGATCTGGTCAAAGTCCCTCTGGAAGGGTCAGCACCAAGTCCCAAGACCACATCTTCTGGATCCCAAAGCCTGTCGTGTTTCTATTATCCAGCACTGCCTGGTGGCTCCGTCTTACTCCACCCTTACCAGATGGAATCAAGACACCACTGTGCCTGCAAACTTCTGTCTGTAGCAGTGAAAACTGCTCTGCAATGCCCCATCTCCTCTGCCTCCTTGAGAAGCCCCCTGGGGGCATGGTGCTGATGGAGGCCCTGGTTGGGGGGTGGCAGGGGGCAGCCACAGCCCCGGTGGTTCCCAGCGCGACACTATGGTGCATCCAGCCTTGGTCAGGGGTTCACAGTGGTCCTGGGGGCAGGGGAGGGGAGTCCTGGCAAAGGACTGGTCACTCCCAAAACAGGTTACTGCCTTCTGTGTTTCAACATCTCTCATCCTTGGCAGAATTACAAGCTTGTGGGGGCAGAAAACTAATTTGTATCCAGCTCCTGGCACACAGGAAAAGCCTTAGAAGTGCTGCAGACAGGACCCAGGTGGAAAGGATGGGTCCTCAGGTGGCGTTCCCTTAGAACAGGAGGGAAGATGGGTGGGGCTCCATGTTCAGATCTGTCTGCCCAGCCTCCACGCTTGCAGGAACTTGGAGGGGAGAGTGGCGGCCACCAGAGGGAAAGGCAGGTTTACACTGCGCTGAGATTCCTCCCTGAAGTTCAGAGTGAGGATGGTGCGTCCCTCAGGAATGATTTCTATTAAATGCCCACCGCAGGCTGCCTGTCTTGCGTGCATTGACACGTCCCCACACCTTACGTTTGACCAGCACTCTCTTCCGCCTCATTGCCACTGCACACTGCCAAGGCCATCTCTCCAGGGGCAGCCTCCTGGCCTTGCACTCGGCGGCGCAGGATAGATGCACACAGGGAAAGGGTGAGCGGACATACAGGGAAGGCAGGGAGCTGAGGGAAGGGAGGGGGTGCCCGGGGAGGGGCTTGGCAGGCTAACTTGTCCCTTCTTACTTTGTATCTTAAACCCTATGGGGATAGGAATGTTTTCGGCAATGGAAATAGTTCATTTTTCTTCATTTGTCGTGTTGAGTGTTTGTCCTGCCCGGGATACTGGCTGACACGGCAGCAGCTGACACTCCTGGCCGGCCAGAGCTCACTCTAGCTCTCTCTCTGTTGTCCTGGGGAAATGTTCTTGGCTGTGGGCACATGGAACCGTGGACTCAAGGCTAGTCCTGGTCAAGGGGAGAAGGGCTTGGTTTAAGTCCTCAGTGGAAGCACCTCAGTGGAAGCCGGGTTTCCGGAAGGAAGAGGGTGCAGCTTGGACCTGGCTGGTTCAGGGCACCTGGAGTATGTGTATGGCGGTGCAAAGGTGGCCTCCTGGGCCGTGAAGTGGGGCGGGTCTGGAATCTACCCCTGTGGGGACTCATGAGGTGCCCTGCGCACACTGGTGCTAGCGGTGCCCACGCGTGTGAATGGTCATCCGTGGGCGATTGCTCAGTGTGTTGTGTGTGCCTGTCCCAAATCTCCCAGGTGCAAGTTTCAGATGCCCGCCTCTGCTGCTCATGTGATTGGGAGTGCGGGAGTGAGCCTGGCCCCCGGGTGCCTGGATGTGGGGACTCAGCAGGGGGAGAGGGCCCCTGCATGTTGGCTGCGTCCCAACAGCTTCCCTGCTCCGTTCAGGTTGGAGGTGGAAGAGGCATGCCCTCAGTAAGTCTGGATGCCCTTCATGTAGGTCTAGCGACTCCAGGGAGTGGAGGGCCTCTCCCCACTGCCCTTTAGTAAGTAAAAACTCCAGGGACTGTCTGAGGTCTGGCTGGGGTCACAGGTGAACCCGTGGACCAGTCACAGTGCCATGAGGATGGGCAGGATGTTTTGGTTGGAATAGAGGAAGCAGTGATTCGCCAATAGCAGGGGTGATCAAGTTACTGGACGAAGAGGGGAAGTCAGGGTAGACCCACCCAGAGGTCCACTAGGGTGTGTGCCCAGATAGATACCGAGGGACACACCCACTCTGGGCACTGGCCCCACGGGAGCTTGCGAGGTGCTGACACGTGTGCTGTGTCCTTCTAAGAGGCGGGAGCTCCTGTCATTCCCGTGGACAGTAGAGGGACTGAAGCCCAGGAAGGACCCGAGGCCACACAGCTAGCATGTGGCTGCACTGGGCTGTGAACCCAAGCAGCCTGTGCTGTCTCACCTTGAGGACTGGGGTCCAGGTGAGGACCGGGGCCTGGCCGCGGTGGCCATGTCCGTGGTGATGAGTGCCTGGCACCAGTCACCTGACAGATAAATCCCCAGCTGAATTCACGGTTCATCTCGGGATCATCTCTCTCTTTTGCCCTTCCTGCCCCTGTCCCTGTCCCACAGGTCAGACCCGTGACGCCTGTGGGCTGCCTATGCAGGCCTCATCCTCAGAGCCCTCGGGTATTTATCAAGTTGGCATGACCATCTTCTCTGTGAGACCAAGAGCCTCTTGGGCAGGACTTGGTCCCTCAATACCTGTGTCCCAGCATCTCACACGGAGACAGGAGGTGGTCTAACCCTGAAAGAATAGGTAACCTGTTGCACTGTGTCAGCCCACCACACACACGCACACACACACACACGCACCGTGTGCTATTTCACCTGCATGGGTGTCAGCACATCCACGTACCTGCAAACACTCATTTCGCCGGGAGTGTCTTCCCCCTCGCCTTTCCCCTTCATCCTTAGGAGGTGCCCCCCGCCACAGGCTCCTCCATTCCCTTGGCCAGCTGAGCAGACGTTCTGCTTGACTTGGGCACCCTTGCTGGGATGGCGACCGTCCTGGCAGGAGCGTCTGCCTGTTAGAGGAGGCCCGAGTGTTACCTGGGGCGGTGGAGGGGAGGGGTGGCCACGGATTCCACGTGGTTTGATGAAGGGGCTGAGTCGTCTGATGTTTGTGGGCCCTGTGGACTTGGCCTTCCTCTGCCTCTCTGCCATGGAGAAGCCGCTGCCCCGGGGTCCTCTGAAGCCTGGGGAAGGCAGAGCGAGGCCTGCGCCTCCCCTGGGGCTCGGGTGCTCTGCCTCAAGTCCTGGCTGCCCTCCCTTTTCCCGCACCTGGCCAGCACGGTGACTGCCAAGAGAAAAAACTCGGTGACGGGTGCTAGGGAAACGTCCCCACTCTCATCCCCTCCATTAATCACCAGCTTCCAGGGCACCGGGGCCTCTGTTTAAGACGCACCGGTGGTTCTGAGGTGAGCGCAGGCACTCCCAACCTCGGCTGTTGATCTCTCCCTCTGAGACAGGCTACCTCGGCCTGTTAATCACTTGCTGTAATTACAGCCCCAACTTTTGCACAGGGAATGTTAATTGACGTGTTGGATGGAGGGGCTGTGCACGCACCGCGTCCTTCTCCCGTGGCCCCCAAATGCCAAGGTCATGGGATTTGGCGGGGCTGACAGTGCATAGAAATGAGCGTGTCATTGAGGGTGGGGTGGCTGGCTGCCAGTAGCGGCTGTGCTCCTCGCCCCTCCTGGTGTCCTGCATGCCTGCCAGACAGGCAGTGGGTAGGAGGTGGGGCACTGCGGATAGTGAGGGCCGGGGCTTGGCTGGCCCGGGTTGGGAGCCAAGCTCCCAGGAGGCCTGCTGGCCCACCTGTGGTATGGCCACGGACATCCTGCCTGCAGGGTGAGCTCAGCAACTTTTCTGTGGTCCCTCTGTCCATACCAGGCAATTCTGCTGCTTTGTCCGCTGGGGGAAACTTGGCTGGCTGACCATCAGGGCCGACTTCCGGCTGTTCTCTGAGCTGTGTGAGGCCATTCATGCCACCCTTTGGGGCCCAGAGGTAATTTTATGGCCTTCACTGCAATTTACTCCTGTCATGAAGTTTGTTTTTCTCCAATTATAAAAATAATATATGCTTATTAGAAAATACCTGGCAGTGCCTCCTGTTTTTCAGGCTTTTGTGCCCAACAGTAGGATGGAGGGGATTCTGCTGATTCCCTAGTGCCGGCCCATCCTGACAGTTGGGAAACTGAGGCTCAGAAAGGGATGGAGTGGCCAGCCCAGAGTCCACGGGCCAGTGGAAGCACAGGCTGGGACCCTGCTTCTGATCAGGATCCTACCTGCGTGCCTGGAGCTTCCAGTCCCTGGGCCCTAACCTTGGATTCTGGCTTGAGAGTTCCCAGAGGAGCTGGAGAGATGAATGGAATGATGGAATTATGCAGGCCTGGAGGGGAAGGAAGGGGCAGGTCACTGGACTCCTGCGGATGGTGTGGCAGGGACGATGCCCTGTCAGGCGTCTTGGTGGCCCTAGCTGCTCACAATGCCCTTGGGGACCCGAGGGCAGTTGGGGCAAGGAACCAGGGTTGCAATGAACAGAAACATTCTCATAATCTGAGCATGGCCTCTTGGGGTCTGCCAGGGGCGTGGGGCCAGGCGGAGCAGGTGCTAGGAAGGACAGGAGGGCCCTTTGATCCGGGGGTGTGTTGAGTTTTGTGTCTGTGATGCTGAGGGAAAGTCAAGGACTTGGGCGTGCATCACAGAAGTGGAGGGACACGGGGTGGGGACTGCCACCCAGGGCACCCCTGTGCTCTGCAGTGGGGCAAGGGGCTGCGCGGCGGCAGACTGGTGAGGAGGACGGAGCTGGTGGGGAGGATGGGTTGGCAGGGAGGACAGGCCTGGGAGGCCACGGCAGGGGCGCCCGCCTCAACCCCAGTGGAGTCATTAAAACCCCAGTCAGCTTCAGCAGAGCCAGAGCAGGGAGGCCCTGAGCGCTGCTGTGGGGTGACAGCAGGGAGGGGCAAGGGTGCAGAGAGAGAAAGGAGGGAGCTGAGGAGAATGACAAAAAGGGAGCTGATGGCTGAGGGGCCGTGCAGGGCAGGGTGACCCTCCCGTTCCAAAGGACCCGCAATGGAGAGGTAGCAGAGGAGGTCTGGGTCCAGCACAGGATGCCCCCAAATCCCCGTCAGGGGCCCCAACCCAGGAAAGGGTGTGACAAGCCAGTGACACTGACTTGGTGGTGATGTCCCCTGTCCGCCCCAGCTGGGTGATCACCCCACTGCGGTCCCCTTTTGCCACCCCACACACTCTCATTATTGACCCCAGTGGTCAGGCTGTGGGAGCTCTTTCCAGCAAAAATGAGTAAATGACAGATAAAATCCACCACCAACCCAGAAGCCTCCCAGGTTGCTGCAGGAATGTCCCCTTCGGGGTTAATTACGTCTGCCCTCCGCAGTGCCCCTGTCTACCAGGTTCTCCCGCATGCTCCCCCTTTCTTTTTTTTTTTTTTTTTTTTTTTTTGCGGTTCACGGGCCTCTCGCTGTTGAGGCCTCTCCCGTTGCGGAGCACAGGCTCCGGACGCGCAGGCTCAGCGGCCATGGCTCACGGGCCCAGCCGCTGTGCGGCATGTGGGGTCCTCCCAGACCGGGGCACGAGCGCGCATCCCCTGCATCAGCAGGCGGACTCTCAACCACTGCGCCACCAGGGAAGCCCCAGCTCCCCCTTCTTATCCACACACCCCGCCTTCACTGTAACCTCTGAGGTCTGCCAGTATCCTTGTTACCAGCCAGTTTGAAAGCCTGTCCCATGAAGCTCTGGCCACGTGGTTTAAATCTGGGTGGGACGTGATCCTTTTCCAAGGTAACTGCAGCCAGGGTTCCTCAGGCCCATCTGAGGTCTTTGATGAGGAGAACTAGAGCAAAGCTGTTTGGTGGGTGTCCTGGTGGGAAAACTCTGGAATTTGAGACTTTCTTGCTTGGTCCCATTGCCGTGATGGGAGTGGGTGGGGCAGGAGCAGGTAGAATCTGCCTTTCAGGGGGATGGGGGGGTTCCTGGCCTGCTCTGTGGGACTGTGCTGACACCAGGCCTCCCATTTCTCATCTGTAAAGGAAAGAAGATATTCCTCCCCCTTCCCTTTGCGGAGTGGCAGTTAGAGAAGTCTCTGGAACCTTCTAGAAAGATCCTGTTAGCACTGAAGATATTCATGAACGTCTCCTCCAGGGGCTGCAGATACAGCCAACTTATGAGAAGCAGTGATGATGCTTGCCCCAAGTAGAGGGTCTCGTCTGAACTCCAGACGTGGAGTCAATGGTGTATTACGGTTCAACATGAGGGGGTCTCTTTGCTGTGTAAGAAGCAGCCATTTAGAGCACACTGTACTCTTGAGTCGCATGTGTGGGTGGTGGAGCCATCAGAGACATGGGGTGGGGCATTCCCCCTGGGTCTAGTGGGGCAGGGCTTCTGTTTGCCCTGAATCCATTCTGACCACTGGAATGACTGCACAATCAAGGGGTGGCTGGCCGGACTGTCCCCTCTCTCACCCCACGGCTGAGATCGGGCCTTTGCCAACATGCCCACGTGACATGTGGGTCAGGATTGCCAGGCCAGAGCCCCATCCTCCTCAGGCCGGTGCTGCTGAGAGGGGCCCCCGAGGACATCAGAAGGAAGCTGCCACTTCCCCGTCTGGAGGTCCTGTGAGTGGCAGGCAGTGTGGGTGTGTGTTGGAGCTCTGACAACAACGGGGTTAGAAAGGTCCAGCGCCTGCACCCTCAGCCTGGGTTGTCTGAGGGGCACCTTGCGAGAAGGGGTCTTCCCAGGGTCGGACAGCAGGGCTGGATCTGATAGGGCTGGCCTGTCTGAAATAAGAACTGAGGGCCTGGAAGTGACAGCGTCTGACTCCAAACGTGGGGCGAGAAGCAGGCAGGGCAGAGAGGTCACCTCCACAGGCCCCAGGCTGCTCCCCAGGCACTTGCCTCCTCCTGGCTCCACAGAGGTGGGGTTCTGGAGCTGCAGCCCCACCCTGGCCCCCACCACACGGCCAGGAGCTCAGGACCAGGCTCCTCTGCTCTCCCGCCTCTCAGATTCCACTGAAGGGTGCCGACCATTTTCTGGGGGCACAGGGGGCTTCTTTATCTTCT
The DNA here is from genome assembly GCF_964374135.1 of Grampus griseus. Taxonomy (NCBI): domain Eukaryota; kingdom Metazoa; phylum Chordata; class Mammalia; order Artiodactyla; family Delphinidae; genus Grampus; species Grampus griseus. The sequence goes on along the minus strand of NC_139014.1, from coordinate 10,125,608 downwards.
CAGGCAGCCGCTTGACAGCCAGTGCTGTCCCAGAACGCCAGTCACAGGCTCAGCCCTTCACTGCCGTGAAGTGATGACGTGGCTAGTGGAGAAGCCTGGAGACTCTAGATCCTCTCCATCCTGGGACCTTCACTGGGCAACATCCAGAATGGTCCTCATAGGGAACGGTCACTGTGCTCCTCCACCCTCCCTTCTGGGTCTACTTCTCTGTGACCTCATGCTTCCGTCCTGCCAGGACTTGCTGAGCTGGCAGATGCCACGCCTGCCCCACCCCTACCTTCCCAACCTGTGACAAATAGGACGGAGCCAGGGGCACGTCCAGCGCAGCCCCTCCATCCCCGCCGCCCTCGACATAGCCTTTCTCTCACTGTCTGGGATTCGGTCTTTGTTTACCAGGCTGAATTGCTCGGTGGCTGGGGCAGTGCTGCCGGAACGTGGGGCTGCCTGGGTCCCCGCTTGAGAAGTTTGACAGCACTTGGACCCAAGGATGGACCAGGACATGGAGGTCACTCAAGCCAGCTTCCTGCCCAGCGGGCCTCTGCTTCCCAGTGCCCCATGACAGATGGCCACACAGCAGGTCCTCCAATGTTCCCATGATTCGTGATTTAGTGATCGTGGGAGCCAAGTGACAGCTGAGAGCCCTCAGCCCTTCTGCGTGCCCTCAGAAGGGTCCTACAGTCCAGCTGGGCAGGAAACTGGCATCCCCGGGTCCCTCCTGCTGCTTCCTCCCTCCTGCTTCTGCTCCGCTCTGGGGAGAGGCAGCTTCCAAGTGGAGACCTTGGGGTCACTCTTGGTCTGCAGGAACTCGGGGTCTCTATTTCCTCATTCCTCGTCTGGGTTTCTCTTTTTTCCCTCAAATGCCTGCTTCCTCTGGTTATCTTCATCCACAGCCTGAGAACTTCACGAAGTCGGCTGTAAGCATTCATGTGTTTGGTTTGGATGAGAGCGAGGAATGGGGAGCCCCTGGGCTTCAGTCCACCCTCGGCCTCTTGCTAATGGTGCGGCCTTGGCTGGGATGTGCTCTCAGCCTTGGTTTCCTCCACCATAAAATGGGGACAACAGCAGAAGCTCTTGGTTGTGTGGGTTCAATGACACGTGCAGGTAAAGCATCCAGCGCCTCTCCTAGCCTTTAGTAAATAGTTAGCGGATGACAGTGATACAGATCAGTTTCATTGTCAAAATGCTCATCATAAACTCGACGGAGCAATCCAGCACTGCCCCGTTCAGCCACCTTCTTGGGTCCACTTCGTCCCAGACACCTCCAGGCTGGCCCACCTCTGCTTCTGGCTGTGCCTCCCTGGTGTTCTGACAGTGCCTGTGTCTCTGTCTGGGGGCTCCCAGGATCAGACCCTGAGATAAGGTGGTCAAAGACAGGCAGTGATGGGGAGGAAGGGGAGTGGGGGGTGGGACAGGGAGAGAGGCAGCCCACGGCCTTGAGGGCAACTGGAGCCTATCCCACTGGGACTCTGGGGGCCAGTGAGAACATGCCCCCCAGGGCTGTCTCACCATGGGGAGGAGGTGGGGTCTGTGTACACTCACCTCTGCCATTCCTTCTCGAGGCTGCTCAGGGAGCATAATGCCTGGACTCCAGGCCTTCAGGCCCTGGCAGACACAGAGCCCCAGGCAGGGGCTGGCGGTTCTTTAGGGGGACATAGCTGTGCCCTCTCCACAAAGTCTGGATCTCGGCCTGGGGGTGAGGGTGGGGGATCCCCTTCCTTGGAGTCTCTTCTAGCTCAGACCTAGGAGTAATGGCAGATCCTCATATCTGCTGATCTCATGTTTCTAGAGTTCTCTTTCCCTCTCGCTAGCCAATCCCGTTTATCTCAATTCCCTGTGGTAGTTAATAATTCTTTATATGAAGCATCCCCTGTAATTTTGAGGCAAAATGAATGTGGGGTTTTGCCTCCTGATTGGACTCTGATTGATAAAGAGTTGGTACACTGGGAGTGGTCCTAGGAAGTAGAAGGTTGGCCACTGATATGTTAAGGGTGAGGGAATACGGCAGGGCCTGGGCGGTGTCTTCTGCAGACCCTTACCTGAAGTGGTGATGATGGCTGATGAGACAGAGCACTTTGGTGGTGCCCCACATGGACAGCTTTGGGGTGGCCCTCCCCAGGGAGCGATGGACCTCTCTGCCCACCTGGTCTTAGGGCCTGGGCTGTGGGGACAGTCAGCAGCAGCTGCCCCGCCGGGGGGTCCTTCACCTTGCTGGCTAAGGACTAAGTTGGCACCTCAGTCCAGCTAGGCTAAGTTGGCACCTCCCCAAGAATGATTTCCTGTGGCACGTGGCCAGCTTTGTCACCAGGGAATGAATCTATCTAATCCAATCTACTCAAATCTAACCTGATCCCTACATGCATATGTTTATTGACATATGGTTTTGGTGTCATATGGTATCTGTTGTCGGCTGAATAATGGGCCCCTGAAAGATACCCATGTCCCAATCCCTAGAATCCATGACTTTTACTTCGTATGACAAAACCAGACTGCGCAGTGTGGTGAATTTGAGGATCCTGTGATGGGGAGATTATTCTTCTATATCCAGGTGGGCCCTAAAGGCAATCCCAGATGTCCTTCCAAGAGGGGGGCAGAGGGAGATTTGACACAAACAGAAGAGAAGGCCTGTGAGTGACAAAAGAGGCAGAGACTGGAGAGATGCAGCCAAAAGCTAAGGAGCACTTGAGGCCATCAGAAGCTGGAGAAGGCAGGCGATGGATTCCCCCCTAGAGCCTGTGGTGGGAGTGCAGCCCTGCCACACCTTGATTTCAGCCCCGTGAAGTTGCCTTCGGACTTCTGGCCTCCTCTGTGAGAGGATAGACTTCTTTTGGGTTTTGCCACCCAGTTTGTGGTCATTTATGGCAGCAGAAACTCACACAGTGTCATAACCAAATGCACCGTGCGGGTAACAAGTGAGCTACACTAGATATGAGGGAATCCTCTCCCATGGCTGTCCTCTGACTTGGCAATGGAGAAGCCTTGGTTTTTAAACATAGGCTGTAAGTGACTCTGTTACGGATATTTCCCTCTCATTTCCTCCTCCACCTGTTCTGATTGGGGTACACGTCATACATCAAAGCTTTAGTGACTGGGCACTTACTTACGCAGGCAGCCCCTGAGGGGCTGATGACCTTGCTCAGGCCCCAGTCCTAGGAGCTCTGTCGAGGGAGGGCACTCAAGAGCTCAAGATGAGGGGTCCAGGCACCCACACACGTGTCCTTTCCTCTTTCCTGTCTGAAGTCACTAAGGTGGGTGGGCATGAGGGGTCAAGGTGAGCACAGGGCTCTGCTGGATTCTAGCTCTGGATGAAGGGTTTTGTGCCCTGTCCTGGCCCAGGAGCCCCTGTTGATCCCACAGGGCCAGCACCTTCCTTCAGAGAGCTTGCATTCTGACAGCTGGCCGTGGAGGAGTTTGTGGGAGCCAGGCAGAGGACAGTCCTTCCCGCTGGTCAGCTCCCAGGACCGGGTGACCCTGCTTCTTCTCATTAGATTTTCCTGATGGACCACTGCAAACGTAGTGGGTCCCACTTTTCTGTCGTGTGCCTGTAGGACATGGAGGAAGCCCTGAGTGGCACCATCCAATATGGCGGCCACAACCACACAGGGCTGTTGGACACAGAACTGTGGGTAGTTTGGGGCTGAGATGTTGTGAACATGGAAAATGCACATTGGATCTCAAAGACTCAGCACAGAAAAGGTAAAATTTCTCATGGATCATTTTTATATGGATGTTGAAATGATACTATTTTTTTTCTCTTTTTTTAACATCTTTATTGGAGTATAATTGCTCTATAACAAGGTGAATCAGCCATACATATACATATATCCCCATATCTCCTCCCTCTTGCGTCTCCCTCCCACCCTCCCTATCCCACCCCTCTAGGGGTTTACAAAGCACCGAGCTGATCTCCCTGTGCAAGAGATTGTGTTAAATTTAAAAAATCATAAAAATCACTTTTGCTTGTTTCTTTCTAATTGTTTTAAAACTAGAAAATGTGGCAACTAGAAAATGTAAGCTTATACAGGAGGCTCACACGATATTTCTGTTGGACCAGACAGCTCCAGAGGTTGACAGATGCTCTCACTGCCCTCTGCCCACTTCTAGGCAAAGGGCACTAGTTTGTTTGCCCCTTATCAGAAGGGACTTTCATACGTTTGTTCTCTATGTGTGTGTCTCTGTTTCTGCTTTGTAAATAAGCTCGTCTATACCAGTTTTTTCAGATTCCACATATATGCGTTAATATATGATCTCTTTCTCTTTCTGACTAAAGGCGGGGTGGGATGAATTGGGAGACTGAGATTGACATATATACAATATTGATACTATATATAAAATAGATAACTAGTGAGAACCTACTGTATAGTACAGGGAACTCTGCTAGTGCTCTGTGGTGACCTAAATGGGAAGGAAATCCAAAAAAGAGGGGTTATATGTATATGTATAGCTGATTCACTTTGGTGTACAGTAGAAACGAACACAATATTGTAAAGCAGCTATAGTCCAATAAAAATTAAAAAAAAAAAAAGAAGGGGCTTTCAAAGGAATCACCGTGAAACCTCAGGAGAGGTTGGCCAGGAAGGTGGTGGCAGTGTCTCCTGTCTTGAAAGCCTGCCTGGACCCAAGTGGACAGGGAGTCGGGACGACTGGCCTCCCTGCTCAGTCCGTGTTCCCTGCTCAGGAGCACAAGCAGTCGTGAGGAAGACAGGAATAGGCAATGCAAGAAACAGAAGCACATTTTTTCCAGTTCAGAAGCAGGATTTGAGCTCTTTGGGCAGCAGAGACCCCAGTGCCCAAACAGGTGTTGATTTTTGAGGGTGGATGTGTGAGACAGAATGCTCATAAAAGATTACTTTCTTATCGGGCCTACAGGTTAATCATTATAGCATCACTTTGCATTTTTATAATAGTCAAACATTTAAAAAATTTCTCATTGTGGTAAAATATATATAACATAAATGTTACCTCTTTAACCATTTCTAAGTGTACAGTTCTGTGACATTAAAGACATTCACATTGTTGTGCAGCCATCACCAACATCATCTCCAGAACTTCTTCATCTTCCCCAGATAAAACTCTCTCCCCATCAAATGCTAACTCCCCACATCCCCTCCTCCAGCCCCTGGCAACCACCGTCCCACTTTCCATCTCTATGAATTTGCTTATTCTAGGTGCCTCAAATAAGTGGAATCAAACAGTGTTTGTCCTTTTGTGGCTGGCGTATTCACTCAGCCTATTGTCCTCAAGGTTCAGCCATGTTGCAGCAGGTGTTAGAATAGAATTTAATGTTTTTAAAGAACTTCCATGTAGCCAGTCTTGCTGCATTCTCCCTATCCTCTACACAGGTTATATTAGCCCCATTTTGCAGATGAAGACACTGAGGCTCACCGTGGAGACTCACTGAGACATGCCTTGTCACACAGCCAGTGAATGGGGGCGATGACATAGATTTTCTGACCTCCCCCCGGGCTCTGCCCACTTCACCCTGGCCAGGTGACACTGGCAGGTCCGCAGCTTTGCCAACACTATTTTAATAACAACTGTCACGTAAGTAGAAAATAAAATCAGTTCTGGAAGAAAACCTTCTCACTCTCAGTGTCTCCCCTCTTTTCCCTCTCCCTCTCTCTTGAGATGAGGCAGGGTGGTTTCTAAGAATAACTCCAAGTGATGGGACAGGTCAGTTTATAAATACTGTATAACCTGAGATGATGGGTCCAATTTGAAGCCTGTTGACAGTGAGGCTTTGAAGGATGGGCTCCAGGCGGGGTGTGTGCACGCGCATGGAATACGAATCAATAATTTATAAGGAGAAGGGCATGTTATGCAAATTCAAGGTATTGGCATTGTGTCTGCAACAGATAAATGCTAGGATTCCATAGAGGGAGGGATGAACTGGAGCAAATCCTCAGCCCCTGGGCTCTCACGGGTTCAAACTCGTGGCTGTGGATGGTGATGACCAGGAGGGGTCGGCGTGGAAGGGGACTCAGAAGCAAAAGTGGCCTGTCCCCAGGGGCTCTAGTTCCCCGGAGCCATTGGATGCCCCTATTCTTTGGTAGCTGGGAGGGTTCCCGAGCACTTTAGATACCCAGTCTCTGTGGCCGGAGAGTTTTCTGGTGTCAGCGAGATGAAGAGCCCAGGACCTTCCACCTTTAGGGGGAGGCATGGTAGGGTGGCCGGAGCCACCCTCTTACGTGGCTAATCTGTCTTCCAAGCAACTGGCATGGGCCAAGGTATATTGCATAATCAACCTCATTACTGTTGTGCACTTAGCAGCTCAGAGGAAGATAATACCTTTCAGGTTTGACCCGATTTTAGTTTTTGTTGTCATAACCATGGAAAATCGACCTTTGGCCCCTCAGCAGCGGGCCTAAATGGGAAGTGATTTACAGTGAGCGTGCCGTGTGGAATCCCTAATGCTCTTGCAGGAGAGAGCCACGCACCCTCCGTTGCAGCCCTAATCTCCGCTGAGCAGCAGTTTCCACGACAAATTCTTATTCTTCCCTGCCACTGAGAGCCCAGCTCCCTGGAGATTCTGAAAATTGCGTTACCTCGACTTCAAAGTAGACAGATAGACAGACAGACAGACAAATCCCTTTCACTGGTGTCTGCATTTCCAGGCCACGGACAACCTTGCTGAACTTCTCTCAACGGTCATTCCTCTGCCTGAGCTGTGAGCTGCAATGTCACTTCCTGTTTCCAGTGAAGTAGCAGGGGTTGTAGGCAGGGAATTGAGGCTTCACGTGATCTGCTTGCAGAAGTCTTTCCTTTTCTGGCTTTGTAGGAGAGACATAATTAGAAGTTATATAATGTCTTTGATACAGAGACAGGAGAAGGCGGTAGAGAAATCAAAGGGGAAAAGGTGTATTAGTTAGCTACTGCTGTATAACAAACTACCTTCAAGGTCAGTTGCTTAAAACAAGAATCATTTCTTTTCATTGCTCACAGGTCCCTGGGTCTGTTGGGGGGGTCAGCTGATCTTGGCTAGGCTCCCCTGTGGGTCTGCAGATTGACTCAGTGGCTCTGCTCCAGGCTGGGTCAAGCTGGGGCAGCCCTGCTTCATGTATCTTTCATCCCTGTTCTGGGACTAGGGGCCCAACCGTAGCAACAGCAGAGGCACAAGAGAAAAGCGGAAACAAACAAGGTTTCTTCTAGCCTCGGCTTGGAAATAGCTCACCATCTCCTCTGCCTCATTCTATTGGCCAAACTCACATGGTTGAGCCCAGATTCACAGAGGTTGGGACAAGAGAATCCACCTTTTTAGCAGGAAGAACTGCAAAGTCACATTATTTATTTAGTGCTTACCATGGACTAGTAACTAAATTAAGCATTCTGTATACATGATCTTATTTGTTCTTTATAGTAACCCAATAAGAGAATTATTATTACCTAATTTATATGTGAGCAAACTGAGGTTGACAAAGGTTAGTGACAAGGGAGCCAGGATTTTGATCCAAGTTTATCTGACTCCCAAGGCCAGACTCTAAGGTACTTACTCTACATTTTAGTCTTGTAGCACTGCCCTCCAGCCCCTGCCCCTGTTCTGGGCCTTCTCTGCCCCTCACTGGGGTTACTTTGTGGATGGATGGATGAATGGATGAGTGGGTGGGTAGGTTGATGGATGAGTGGATGAGTGAATGGATGGATGGATGAATGGATGAGCAGAGAGATGGATGGCAGATATACAGATGGTTGAGTAGACAAATGGAATTGATGTTTCCAGGGACCTTAACCTCTTCTTTTTTTTAAATTTTATCGAAGTATAGTTGATTTACAATGTTGTGTTAATATCTGCTGTACAGCAAAGTGATTCAGTTTTTTATATATATATATTCTTTTTCATATTCTTTTCCATTATGGTTTATCACAGGATATTGATTATAGTTCCCTGTGCTATACAGTTAGGCCTTGTTGTTTACCCCTCCTATATATAATAGTTTGTATCTGCTAATCCCAAATTCCCAATCCTTCCCTTCCCCACCCTTCCCTCCATCTTGGCAAGCACAAGTCTGTTCTCTATGTCCGTGAGTCTATTTCTGTTTTGTAGATAGGTTCATTTTGTCATATTTTAGATTCCACATTTAAGTGATATCATATGGTATTTGTCTGTCTCTTTCTGACTTACCTCACTTAGTATGATAATCTCTAGGTCCATCCATGTTGCTGCAAATGGCATTATTTTGTTCTTTTTTATGGCTGAGTAATATTCCATTGTGTATATATGCCACATCTTCTTTATCCATTCATCTGTTGATGGACATTTAGGTTGCTTCCATGTCTTGTCTACTGTAAATTGTGCTGCTGTGAACATAGGGGTGCATGTATCTTTTGAATTATAGTTTTGTCTGGGTGTATGCCCAGGAGTGGGATCACTGGATCATATGGCAACTTTATTTTTAGTTTTTTGAGGAACCTACATACTGTTTTCCATAGTGGCTGCACCATTTTACATTCTCACCAACAGTGTAAGAGGATTCCCTTTTCTCCACAACCTCTCCAGCATTTATTATTTGCAGGGACCTTAGTCTCTTTCTGATGTATACTCCTAGTTTCACCAAGCCATGCTGCCTCTGGAGAGGTCTTCCTTTCCTCATGAGCTAAAACTTATCTCCTGGGTAGTAAGAATGCTGCCCAAAGGAGCTCTGAAGGAAAGTGAGGTCCTAGGAAGACAGATGTCGTGGCCAGGATCACTCAGGGAGAGCAGACTGAAGGCCTGCAGGGTCTGGGTTGACCTGGGCTTGCACAGAGAGGCCTCCTCCCTGCCAGACCTTGGTCTAAGTTTCACATCCAGAAGGTGGGGCAGGAGGTAGGCAGGACAGCTTCTTGCCAAGGAAGCAAATGGGGAGAGAGGAAGCAGGTTGTGGTGGCCCTCGCTTCTCCAGCCAGCGTCTCTCCCATCTGCTCTCGTCTGCTCCTCAGCAGCACCAGCTGTTCTGACTGTGACCCTCCTGAGCCCCCCTGCACATCGGCTTCACCAGGGAGGCCTGGATGAGACCAGGGCCCTGTGGCTGCCAGAGGGAGAGGAGAGGCCTCTGCAGTCCTGCATCCCCGGTGGTGATGAGGTGGCCACTGTGCTCCCGAAGGAAAGGAGGCAGCTGTGGGTTTGCCCCACCTCTCAATGCCCCCAGCCCTGTGCGTGGTATGTCCATCTCCACCTGGGACTCATCAGAGGAGGCCAGGCGTGGATTCCGGTCCCTGCTGCAGGTGTGCAAGGTGGCCAGGGTGGAGTCTGAGGCGAGGACACTTCCCGTGTTGTCATGTTCCCCCCTTTCTTCTCACGGCTAGAGAGCTGATGAGGGAAGACTGAGGCTTTGGGTGACAGCGTGCTGACAGCTGTGGCCCTCCTGCCACTGCTGGTAGAAGCCCCCTGGGGCAAGTCTCTCAGCCCCAAGCATGGGACACCCACAGTATCATTACACTGATTATTGCTTCTTTCCAGGCGTATTGATCTAGCTCCTGTCGCTGACTCTGGTGAGTCGAAAGGCTCCAAAGCCTCAGGGACCTGAGAGAGTGGGTGTAACTCAGGATCTACTGTCAGTCCAGGCGGTGACATATTTTTTAATTACAAAACTTGAGACTAATTTACATACTATGAAATCTATAGGTCTTAGTACAGACCAAGCAGTTTTGACAAATGTACGCACCTGTTTAACCGTTTCCTAGACTGAGATATGGAACTTCCTCATCTCTTGAGAAAGTTCCTTGTTTCGGCAGGGGGTACCGAAGTGCCTGGGTGGGGTGATGCGATGCAGGCAGGTGAACACAGGACTTAGTTGTAGCCTTAGCAAGACTCTCAGGACGGCCTCAACCAATGCAGGCCTGTGGGAACCCAGCTCCTTTGGGCTAATGGCCTGGCTGAGAGGGGCCAGCAAAGGGACAGCCAGCCAGGAGAAGGGTCCTCGGCTGGAAAGCACCAGGCAAAATCATCAGCTCATTCCCCACCTCCATGCACGTCCCACTCAGGTCCCCCAGGAAGATGTCCTTGTCCTATGTGGCAGGCACTCCCGACTTGTGGCGGGGCAGATAGGCATTGGCATTCGTGTGACAATCTTGTGAACACCTGAGACCATATGTGGGAGGCTCAGAGGTGGGCATCGATGTGTGCCGGGTTGTCAAGAAAAGGGATATGTGACACCTCGCCCTGGGTGGGGATTCAATGCTGTGTCCCGCCCAGGAATCCTTCGGTTCACTGTTTCTGCCCCAAATCCCTCTTGCTACATCTGCCCCTGTTTGCCTCCTGTGCTCAGGGGAGGTGGGGGTGGCCAAGGACCAGTACCCATACCAGGATCAGGCGACTTTCTCCAAGTGGCCAAATTATTCCACAGCAGGGCCCTTGGGGAATTCTTGGAATGTTTGTGCAAAGGTCATGTGGTTAACGGTAGCTAGCGATATATATTTTTAAAACATGTTACCATTTTAAGTTAGTTCCCTGAAGCTCAGGCTGGAACTGCATTCCCTGTGCCCAGGGAGGGAGGTGTGGCTCAACAGGGGGAACATTTGAAAAACCTTCCAGGAGACACAGTCGGGCTCGGGCAAACCCCTAGACCTGTGAGTGCACAACAGAATGGAGGTCTCAGGGCCAGGTCAGGGGATCCCAAGGACCCCAGGTCCGAAAGGGGTCTTGGGGGAAGCAGTGATTCCGGTTCCTGCACTGTGAGAGCAAGGACTGAGTCCTCCCTCAGGCCCATTGGCTTTTATGACCCAGAGGCCACAACACCCCCCTGAGATCCCCAGTGCCCCTCCCATCGGCACCCCAAAATGCCAGTTCATGCAGGCACTGAGGCATCCTCAGGAGGGAACCCTAGGAGTCCTTATTCCGCCCTTTCCTTACCTCTCCACTTTCCAAAATTTAGAATCCTATTAAGATCTCAGCCCCCTCCACTTGTGACGTAAAGCCAGTCTGGAGAAAACGTCAGCTGTTCAACATCAAAATCCTATAACCAAATGCCCTGTTTCCGCCACGCAGATACCAGGCAGCGCAGAGATAAGTGAAAAAGAGCCTCTGATTGCTGCTGGCATTGCGCTATCTGCCGGGCCCAGCTGCGTGGGGCGGGAGCAACTGCGGACAGTCTCATCACCACCCCCCAGCCCCCAGCCCGTCCACCCCAGATGTCTCCTCCTACCCTGCCCGCCATGCTCTCCCCCACTCCCTCCACCTAGTTCCCACCTTCTTCGCCCCTCCCCTGCTCACCCCTTCTGCCCTTCGAGCTCTCTTCCTCCCACCCCTTCCCTCTTCCCCATCCCTCTAGGCCATGCCCCTCCCTCACTCCCTGCACTCCATCCTGCCTCCTCTGTCCCCTCCCTCATGTCTACACGCCCTGCAACCCTCCCATCTACCTGCACCCCTGTCCCTACCCAGTGCACCCAGTCTCCAGATGTCTCAGCCCCCTGCGTTCCTCCCACATCTCCTTTTGCCCTGTGCCAGCCACCGCCCCCCCATACCCTCTCCCCTTCCCACATCTCCATCCTCTGAGCTGCCTCTACACCTCTCTTTGCCCCTGAATCCCCCACTCCCTTGACTCCTGAGGCCCTGCATTCCCAGGGACTCCTTCATAGCTGGTGTTCCTGGCCCCTCCCATCAGGCTCTCTAGATGGGGGAACTCCCCTGTCCCTGTCCCTCCCAAGGAGGGCATCCCTGAGCTGGTGTCTCTGGCCTGCAAGAGGGCAGAAGAAAGGGGACCGGTGTGAGGAGGGGGGTTTGATCCTTTACTGGGCGTGGGCTGTGGGTAATACCCAGGGAAGCAGTGTGAGGATTAACTGTGGGGAATGGGCTGCCCTTCATCCCGGACCCAAATCACAGAGTCTTCTCTGTGAACAGACATGGCCTGAAGATGGAGCTGACATGGTCGGCTCCAGGCTCTCTCCTTGCGCCTGTCCATCTCCTTAGTTCTGATGAAAAAATCACCGACCTTCAGTTCTGTGATCCTGGGGTGGGTTCCCTCCAAGTGTGTCTGTTGGAGGGGCTGTCTTTTTGATACATGCCACTGGCCGAAGGACTGCCCTGCAGGCAGGTTGGGCTAATTCTTCAGTGAGCCGTTTGGGACCTTCAACCCCCAGCAGCCCTGTCTGTCCTGCCACCTGCCCTGTGCTCAGGCCTCCTCACCTTGGCTGGTGAGGCTCTCCTCCCTGACCTCCTTCCTACATTTCTGCTCCACTCTTTCTGCTCGGCTCTGCTGTTACTTCCTTCAGAAAGCCAGTCACATCCCAGCCCACTCCCACCCTTCCTGTGTCCACAGTGCTCTGTGCACCCCGTCTGTAGCATCCATCAGAGTGTATTATAATTTCCTGTTTAAGTCATGGCAGTGCACACCTATGCTCCTGCCCAGGCCCCAGTGTTTGCAGGTGATGGGCAAAAGGTGGTGCTATCACCACCTGTGTGGTTTGAGTAGCCCCTCATGGGTGAGCTGCTGAAGGAAGGAGAGGTTATGCGACTTGCCCAGGGTCTCCCAAGTAGAGGTGGCAAGGTGGGGAACACTCAGCCTCCCAGCCTCACCCCTTAGACACCCCTGTCTGGTTGCCCACTTCCCCACTAGACTGTGAACTGCTAAGGGGCCACATAGGATGTACCCTTGGTTCCCATCACCTATAGCTCGATGTGGCACAGGCTCTTCAGATTTGTTGAATACCTGGAGGAAGTATGGCGGCCACTTGGGCTTCCTCCAGACTCTTCCCCAAGAGCCCATCAGGGTTACTTTCAGAGTCTTCTCTCTTTCCTCACCTCCTTCCCCATCCAGCTGTGTTTTCCTTCACAGCCAAGGGGCCCCGCCACCCATAGCGGTGTGTGGTGAAATAGAGGGGTGAAGGGGGAAGGGATGGTTTGTCCACCAGTTAACCTGGGCCACTAGGTGATAATCAGGGTTTTAGTCTTTCCATTCATTTGTTCATTCATTCGATTATTTGTTCCTCCAACAAATATAAAGAACCTACTATATGTCAGGTACTGGATTTACAGTGGTGAATAAAACATATTTCCCAGCTCTTGCAGACCATGGTTGAGTAAAGAAAAAAATCAAAATATAATTAGTTTGCAACAAGTACCAAGGAGAGTGACCAGGGAACTGGGGTGGGGACTACGTTAGCTTTGGTGGTTGAGAAAGGCCTCTCATCAGAGATGTGATTTCCACTTGAGGACGAGAGACAGGATGGAGCCAGCAGTCTCACAAGGAAGCAGTGAGTGAGAAGGTCTCACCTGGGGGGTGAAGGACAACTGGGTCCCTTAGAAGTCCAGTCCTGCTGGACCTCTTTGAAGCATCCAATGCCCTCCTTCCTTGGGCTTTTGTGGTATTTTGCAATCTCATCTTCCTTCTCTTTGGGGTCTCTCCTTGTTCCTCCTTTCTCTCCCACAAACTCCTGGGGTGTCTGTACTCCTATTCCACCTTCTCACGAGGTGTTCTTATCCATGCCCATGGCTTCAGCCACCAGTTATATTTATATTTTGGTAATTCCTGCGTTAGTTATCTATTGCTCTGTAATGGATTACGCTGAATTGTAGTGGCTTCCAGCAACAGTCATTTATTAGCTCATAGTTTCTGGGGTTCAGGAATCTGGAGGTGGCTGAGCTGAGTGCTTTTAGCTCAGGGTCTTTCATGAGGTTGCAGCATGTTGGCTGTTGGTGGGAGGCCTCAGTTCCTCACATGTGGATCTCTCCCTATGGCTGCTTGAGTGTCCTTATGACATGGCGGCCAACTTCCCCCAGAGTAAGTATGACCTGATCTCAGAATCAATGCATCATCACTTCTGCCATGTTCTAGTGGTTACTCAGACCAGCGCTGGTCTGATGTGGGCAGGGGCTACGTAAGGGGACAGGAGGTGAGAATTGTAGGGGCCACCTTGGAGGCGGGCTGCCACAATCTCCAAAGCAGATGACTGTTTCCTAAGCCTTAGACCCTAGTACCCAACCATCTACAAAGTATCACCCCCTACACATATCAGGGGCTCTTTGAACACATGTCGAAATCTGAACTCGATTCCACAAGCCTGGAAAAATTGTATAACGTAATTGTTAACATATACAAAGGTGTAAAGAATAACTTATAAACTACATTATCAACCCAGCTGAAGCCCCCTCAGTGTAACCTTCCCTCAGTCCTGTGCATCACACAAATTCTCCATCTGCCCTTTCCTAAATCTTAAATCTTAATTTCTCACTTGATTCCTGGCGGCAGCCTCCTGATTAAGATTCCTGCCTTGGTTTTTACCCCCTCCATCCTGTCCACATTGGCACGAGAGTGAGCTTCCTAAGACATGCATCTGCATCGTTTCCGGCTTCAAATTCTTCAAGTGGCCTTTTAAAGTCCTTGGCCTGACATTCAAGGTGCATCATGATCTGATTCCTGACTTATCGGCCAGTGTCATCTTCCAGTACATCAAATCCCACACCTCCTGCCCCATTGTTTGCATCCCTGGGAGACATCTCGCCTGCTCTTCCTTCCTGGCTCTGCACCTGCTGTCTCCTCCTCTCCCCTCGAGTCTCTGACTCACTCCAGGATTGGCACCTGGGAGCAAGAAAACCCTCACAGCATGAGTGAGGAGCCTCTGCTCAGGGTTCCACACATCCTTTGTCCACCTCTCTTGTCACTGGTACTTTATTCCTTCATTCTGTCACTCAGACATATTCCTTTAACACCTATGTGCCAGGCACTGTTCTAGATGCCGGGAACATGGCATTGAGCAAAACTAAGGCCTGCCCTGTGGAGCTTGCCATCTGTGGCCTCACCCCACCTCTGCTGGGATTTTTGGTTTATTGTCACCTGTCCCTCTGTACCACAAGCCCCTTGGGTACAGGTCAGTGTGGCGTTTCTTATCTGTGTCCCCAGCATCTAGCACAGGAGGGACTTGATGGACGTTCGGCGCAGGAATGGTGCTTTCTGGAAGGGCCAGAATGCGGGAACCAGATGACCTGAAGTCCCCTGACGTGTCTGGAACAGGCCCAGTTAACCATCCCGGGGTTTCGGTCATCGATTCCTAGACATAGGAACCCCGGTTTGGCGAGGGAGGCAGGGAAATGGACAGCAGAGCCTGAGAACGCTTTGGATCATGCCTTGGCAACGCCATCTCATCAAGAGTTGCTCGAAACCCAAGCAGCCTAGCAATCCAGCAGTATACTGGAGTTCTCCTGTATTTGGGGAATATTTCTGGTTTGGGGCCCGGAGTCCCTTGGCCACTGGTCCTGGCCTCACGTCAGGCGTTCTGAGCCCCCAGCTTGAGCCCGGCTGTCACTCGGGTCACACCGTCTCCAGCCACTCCAATTTTCCCTGACCTTGCGGAAAATTGCTTCCCAAATGACACCCCTCCATTTCACAAGCTTTAAGCACAGTGCCGAGGACACATGAATTACATGAGGCCCTTCCTGTTCCCGTTGGATACGTTGAATAATGTAACATTTCAACAATACCTAAAGGTACACTATTATTAAAACACACTGGTGTTAAAAAAAGAAGAAGCAACACCAGTAGAGCTACAGTAAAATTGTCACTGACTCCCACTAGATGCCAGAATAATAAAACCCAAATTATTTTTGCCAGAGACAGGATTCATAAGGCATGAGAGGAGTCGGGAACAAAGCTGGTTTCACAAGAGTGGTTTAAAATGGGAGGAGGAGATTCATTTATTCAGAATATTACATATCCCCTATAATCTTTACCACTGAGGTGAGATGCTTCACATTCTTCTCTTGGTTAAAGAAACAGCAAGTTTCGCTTTCTTAGCTTGAGTCCCATTTTAAGCTCTGATTTTGGTTATTAGCTCATGTTTTGGGGGAAGCAGACTGAGAAGGAATTGGTGTGATGAGAAATCGAGGGGAATGCCGCCAGCATCTCTGAAAGATGCCTCGAGAGAGATTGAAGAGAGAAGATGGGAGAAGGGATGCTGGCACACAGGGAGGAGCGGGTTTCAGAGAAAAATAAGGGAGGAATACAGTGCCTTGCTGAACTACAAAGCAGGCAAATGAATGAGGACTCCACGTTTTAACGAATGGGTACAGTTAGCAGGATAAGCAGCTCTGTTTGGTTTGGAAATTTGGATGGTTTTTAAAAACGAAAACCGAATCTCTGCCATTACTTTGAATTTTTTCCCAGTTTTATTGAGATATAATTGACATATATAACTTTGTATTTGTTTAAGATGTACAACACAATAATTTGATATTTGTATTTACTACAAAATGATCACCCTAATTAGTCTAGTTAACATCCATCACCTCACATAGTTACTTTTTTTTTCTTGTGATGAGAACTTTTAAGATATGCTCTTAGCATCTTTCAAAAGCATATCTGTAGCACTGTTAACTAGTGTCACCATGCCGTGCATTACACCCCCAGAGCATATTCATATTATAACTGGAAGTTTGTCCCTACTGACCACCTTCACCATTTCCCCCACTCCCCACCCCCTGCCTCTGGTAACCACCAATCTATTCTCTGTTTCTATGGAAAATCTGTGCCATTACTCTGAATTTCTTTTACTTTCTGCCAGGCAGAACTGGAGGACTAAAAAGCTCCATTTTCTGCAATGAAATGCAGCAGAAAGGTGTGATGTGGGAAGAAAAGCCCATTTCTAAGATATGTATGTTGAGTCCTCTGGGATTCTGCTGATGCCATTTCTGGAGTCCCTTTGGGAAGCCACACAAGAATGCAGGCACATCTCTGGCAATGTTTGTATCCTCATTAAAACAAACAAAGTACAACAAACTCCCCAAAACTTGATTTCTGAAGATTTCAGAGTCCTTTGGGAAAACCTTTGCCGTAAGCAATGGGGTCCCCTATACTCCATCCTGCCCCCCCTTAGGCGGCTCCTGGGGTCCACAGCTGACCTTTATGAAGAGGCCTGTGGCTCTAGGGGCCCTGAGAGGTCATTTGCCTACTTGAGGCATTAGGAGAAAATGCTTCTGATTTAGTGCAAAGCCTTCGGAATGTATTATCCCTGTGCCTCTGGGGGGAGCAGGTCAGGTGATATTCCAGACACCACACCTCTTGGAACCTCCGGCTCCTGGGTCTGTGTCTGCACGCAGTAGGCTCTTCATACGATGGGGCAAAGGGTCAGAGCCATTCATTTGGCTTGTCCCGGGTCACACCGTATGTCGGAGATGGGGCTGGAGGAGAACATGCTCCAAACTGTTCCACCCCAATGCCCCAGAGTCTCCAGGAATGTCACCCAGTCTGTCATGGAGGGCGGCGACTATGTGCCTTGTTCCAAGGAGGAGATGAAGGGATCCCGAATTCGAGACCTGCACTTGCAGGGCTGCACATGCCCAGAGGGGGCGCTGTTGTCTTAAAGAGCCTCCCCGCACCACCACCCCCACCCCAACCCACAACGGTGCGCATGTGCTGGCAGCGGACCCAGAGAGGGCACTACAGGGAGGGCTCCATGTTAGCTCATGGGCTGTCTCTGCTTCTCTGTGTTGCCTCAACCCAAGTCCTGTAAATAAAAACACATTCTCAGGTGACCTGTACTTTATAAAGGACTGTTGTCGTCCCAGCCTGTCTGTGGGCCCTAAAGTCCAAGTGCACCTTTCTCTTGGAGATCTGGAAGCAAATCCAGAATATCTGCTTGGCTGCTGGGCCTTCTCTCTGCAAGAGAAGCTGTGAGTGTGAGGGGCTTGTGTGGGCCCGGATTGCTGGCTTTGCTGTGTAGAACGTGAAGGTCATTCTACCTCTGGGAGTTGGAGACCATCCCGCTGACAGACCCAAATTAAGAACAGTTAATTCCATGTGTTGGTTTTAAGGTTGGCTGGGAATTTTAATGAGAAACGTTACTCCCCTGCATACTGGTCAACCGGATGTGCCTTCCTCTCCTTCTTTGTCATTGTTCACTTACCGACTGAGCACCTACTGTGTGCAGTACTGGGCCAGGTACCAGGAGCCATGGTGAGCAAAGATCAACACAGGTCTGCCCTTATGGGACTACGTTCAGTCCTATTTCAGTGATGATGATGATGATGATTCAGCCAGGTTCTCCCCCTCCTTCCCTCCCCCCTGCCTCCCTCCTCCAGTCCCTTCATCTCTCCCCACCTCCTCACTCCCCTCCCCGCTTCCTCCTGGACCCCTCTGCTCAGCCCCTCGGGACAGAGTCCAGCTGCACGGTGGGCAGGGGACAGGGGCCCTCAGAGAGGAATGGAGGGGCTGACTGCCCAGTCCCTGGCTGTGTAACTGCTCGTCAGAAGGGTTGGAGTTTGAGGGTGGCCAGAGGACCTTGTCATCCATGCAAGTCTGTTCTTGAAGGAGCCTCCGCTGGGGCCTGTGCCCCTTTCTGTGTTGGCTTATTTTTTGCAGAAGACACCTTTTAAAAGCCCAGGTGTTAATTTTTCCATCTTCTCTCCCCAGTGGCAAGAATCCAACAGGAGGCCTTTTGGGGCCGGAGCACAAAAGGCAGCCCCCAGCTTCCTGCCTCCTTGGGAGCAAAGCTGGGAGCCGGGCTGGCTCAGCAGCTGCCGTGGGCTGGAGTAGTCAGACTGGGCCACTCCCAGGCCTGGGAGACTTCAGTTCCCAGCTGAGATGTGGGGAAGCAGGCAGTGGGAATGGGCTCTTTAATGCCCGCTGAGACTCAGCCCTCCCTCCCGCCCAGGCTCCCTGCCCTCGCCCTTGGCACTTTCCAGATCCAGGGCCTTCTGTATATCACATCTCCAGCCTTCCTGGGATATAAGCCTCTGTCAATCCCCAAATTATTTTGAGGGCATCCGCCACTAATGCCAGGGGTGTGGATCCTGAAGCAGGTAGGGGGAGCAGGGAAGAGTCCTGGCCCACAGTGAGCCCTTGCGCCCTGGTGACCCTGGGGTTCTGGAATGGGTGTGGGCAGCGGTGGGGGTGGGGCCGCAGAATCCTCCCCCTCTGCCTGCCTCCCTGCAGTGGGAAGGGCGAGGAGGCCTCGCAGATTGCAGGGCAGCAGTGGGAGGCCCCTGCCTGCCTCCTGCGCAGGGTGTGCTCTGGCAAAGCCTGGAACCACGGGTGCCTGGCACCGAGCTTGGTACATGGTCGGGCGCAAGAAATATAATTCCGAGAATGAGGAAGACGCAGATCGCTCCTGCGACCTAGCCAACCCTTTTGCCTCAGAGCCCAGAGTCCGAGATGACAGGCTATAGCCTTGACCCTGAGCCTGGCCCTGGGCAGGCTTGGCCTTCTGCTCTTTTCTTTTTGCCTTATCAACCGAGCCAACCTTGTGGGCCTTGAGAGAGGCATCCTGGCGACTTCATTGCTTGGCCTTTTGCCTCCACCCACGCTGGGCTCTGTGGGCAGGATGGGACCAGTTCCTTCCCCTGGCATCCCGGGAGCTGGGGCGCCCCATCTGGGTGAGCCCTGTGGTCCCTGAAACTGCGGGCCTGGCTTCTGCTCTGTGGGTGGTGGATGGTGTTTCCTACTGTGGAGTGAGGGAAAATGTGCCACTGCAATCAGGGACAAGCTATTAGGTAATCTCCCATTCAGCTCGGGTGGAGGAAAACAAATGAAGCGGGGAGAGGGGCCCCCCTCGGGCCCTGGCCCTGCTCTCGGCAGGCACTGCGTGTGGGGCAGAGTTAGGGCGCCAGGTGGGTGGGGGATGCGGAGACATTTGCCCCTGGAGAAGGTGGCCTGGATTTGGGGATCGTCCATAACGATCAGGGTGCTGGGGACTGGAGGAGTTTGGGGGCATCCCTTGGATTCTTACTGCCTGTCCCCCCTATTTTTGCGCCCTTTCCTTTGTCACTTTCTTGCCCAGGTTTAGGTACCGGGGACACGGGGGGTGGTGCCTGGCTGGGGAGCATCCACAGCCCTACGTGGCTCCTGTTCCAGCGGGTCTGGGAGAAAATGAACAGCAGCCCTTGCCTTTTATGCCGGCTGCTGAGAATCACGCGGTTAGTTGTAAGAGAAGCCAGCCTACCTGCCTTCTAGCCCCGCCACTGGGGTTACCACCTGGAGCCGCCTCTACCTGGGCTCCCTCCACTTCCGCCTGAGCCCCTCTTTCTCCCCCAGCCCCTCCCCCAGCCAGCCCTCTCATTGCATTTAGCCCACTGACCTAGGAGAATCAGATCACACACTTGTTTCTCCCCTTGAAAAGTGGCCTGTGGAGCTCAGGGCTGTTCCTGGCCTCTCCCATGCCCAGCTCCTGGCTCTGTGCATGGCACGGATGGTCACTGGAAAGGCACATGTGCCCGGGCATGTCTCTGCAGTTGGCAGCGCTCTGTGAGTTTGGCCCTGCCATTTGGGATGGGGCAGTTCTCCCTTAAGTAACCAGATGTTAGAAAAATAAAAAACCTGGTAATTTTTTCTTTATTATTTTAAAAAATCTCTGTTGTGAGATTTCTGGGGATGTGCCAATGGGGGCCTTTCCACTGGGGGTGGGGTGGGGCAGAGCTCAACCATTCCCTGGACAACATGATCTCACAACCCTGGCCCAAAGCCAGTCTGCAGGATGAGCAGAATGGATCCCCTAAATGGTTTTGTGTCCTGTTTGCCTGATGGCACTCACACTCGGTTAGAGTAAAGTAAGCAAAAAAAAAAAAAAAAAAAAATTCAAGGCCCAGGTGCCTCCTACCCCTGCAAAACCCAACCGGACACCACCAACAAAATGAACAGAAACAACCAGCTCCCTTCTGTTTCCTGGGAATTCCTGCTCTAGAGACTGACACGGGAGGCTCTTCTAAGTAAACCTAAGAGTGTGAAACAGGAGAATAAAAGGGGGGGGTGGTTCTTTCATTCATTCATTTATTCACTCGACGAATACTGAGTGAGCTGCAATGATGTGCCAGGCGTGTTCCAGGCCCTGGAGATGGAGTTGAATAAAACAGATCAAGTGCCAGCAGGACGCTGGCATTCCGGGGTGGGGGAGGGGCAAAGAAAGACCACAGGAAACAAGTGCATTTGTGTGACACCAGATTCGATAATTTCTGGGAAATTATCCGTGTAACAGCTGGTGCAAAGGCTTGATGTAGGGGGGATGCAGGTGCTTGAGTGTGGAGGGACAGCCAGGAGGCCCAGGGGCTGCAGGGGGTGGGGAATGGTTGGAGGAGGGGCCAGTGGTGCAGCAGGAGGCCAGACTGCTTAGGGTCCTGTGGGTAGAGGAGGATTTACCATGAAGTTATGCACCCATGGGCCCCGTGTAAGACCCTGCATCTTACTTTTGCATCCACCATCTTGTCTTATTTTCTTAGAAAGCCCCCTAAATCGTATACGCTTCAGAGTCCCCAAACCTGGATTGACCCGGCTTGCAGGCAAATCTGGGTGTTTCCTCCCAGTGAAGTAGGACACCTTTGGAGGGATGCATCAGGAGAGTGAAAACACCTGAGGAATCTGTTAAAAAGAGAGGGACAAGGCAGTTGCCGTGGTGGTGGCAGGGATAGGTCCTGGAATCTGAACTGGGTGAGGCGGGAAGTAAGAGTAGGAGAGGGCATGAGACAAGGTGGTTTGGGACCAGCACAGAGGGGTCAAAGAATTGCAGGGCTCAGGGCTCCACAGCAAGAGAGCTGGGCAAGCAGCAGAGGACGTCACACCCCAGGCAGCAGTTGGGTTCTAATGATTTGTTTTCTACAAGGTTCCCCTTATTCCCCTGGGGTGTGATCCCTGGTGGCAACCAACTGGCCTTGAAGCTGCTCTCTCTTCTCTTGTTTATTAACACCAATGTTTGTTTCATATCAAAAAACGGATGTTTGCTCCAAAGGCATTTAACCTTTTTTCTTTTCTTTTCCTTCAGGTTGGAAGCCTGTCTCTGAGATCCTGAAGCTTTTCCTGCTGGTACTCGCCTTCCCTAGTAACCCTCCACCCCAAGAGGGTCCCAGAAAGAACCCCAGGGGGCCTCCTTGCTACCGCACAACAGACCTCACCTTCCACTACCAGGTAAGGCGCCACCGGCCCACCACACCCATCCTCGGAGTTTGCACTTGTGGTGGAAAAACATCTTATTGCGGCGATTTTATTTTACACGAGGGAATTGCAGGGACCTTCTTCTGCTGGCTCTGGTTTGCTGATTGTGGTGTCTTCTGTGGCTTCAGGGAGTAGGATAGGGAGAATCAGCAGATCCCCAGGAATGCCTTGGGTGGGATTTTGTAAGGAGTGGCTGCTGAAATCCATCAGCCTGGCCGTGAAGTTGTTATCCCAGGAAGGAAGGTGGACAGGGTTGTGTCCATTGTCCAGTGTCAGCACAAAATGCCTAGAGGCCAAGGTCGGGATCTGACCCTCCCCTGCACGGTTCCGTGTCCTGCTGTGCACATTCCCCTGTAACCAGTGATGGGCTCTGATGCCTTCATCTGGCTCTAGAGGGGACTCGGTGATTGCCCTGTTCCCCCCTCCAGTGGCTGGACTGTACTTCAACCCTGGCACTCGCCACCTAGAGTTATTGGCAGACCCCAGAGGCTTAGGGCCCATCCTCCCACAAGACTGCCCCACTTCAGCTGCAAGTCTCAGGGCCACTTGCACTTCTGACCACTGGCTACAGATTCGAGGGTTCCTACAACCCCCTCAGTTTTGATAATTTGTTAGAACAGCTTGCAGAGCTCAAGAAAGTGCTATACTTACAAGTAGTTTTATTATAAAGATACACATAGGAGGGGTCTGGGAGGGCGCCGGACAGACTTGGAGCCTCATGCCCTCTCCCGATAGAGTTAGGGCAGCTCACCCTCCCAGAACATCCATGTGTGTATCAACCACCAAGGTCCCGAGCTTTGGGTGTCCAGAGTTTTACTGGGGTCTTATTATGTCATTGGCCACGTGGTTGAACTCAGTCTTTAGCAACTCTTCCCTCCCCTGAGGTGGGAAGTGAAAATACCAAACCTCTAACCAGTACCCCTTCCTTGAAGCTATCTGAGGGTGTACCTGAGTCACCTGGTTAGCATAAAGTCAGCTGTGGTCTGAAGGGACTTGAATATCAAAAGGCACTCCCATCTTTCAGGAATTCCATGGGTTTTAGAGGTTACCTCTCAGGTACCAGGGACAGAAACGAGAAAAATTCGTTATTACACCCGTGCAGCCCCGCTCCCTGCTGAGAAAATGCGCAAAGCTGGTGGGTCCATGTCATCCAGGGCAGGAAAGACCAGAGCCCCCATACCCCGTAGTCGGAAAGATACCAACAAGAGTTCTGCAAAGAGACCGGAACACAGGCTGGTCTCTCTAATGCTCCTTAAAAGATGCCCATTTTAGAATCCATGGAATCAGATTCTACAGACGACACTGGTGGATCTCCAGGAATGCACTGCTTGTGTTCTTTTCGTGACGCAAATCGATTATCTTCCTGCCTCAGAGCATTTGGGTCCTTTTCTTCAGTGGGCTGGTGGGTCCACTGACTGGTCTGCATTCAGTCATCCAACCATTCCTGAGCCCCTCCAGGTGCCGAGCCCAGGTGTGGGTCTGGAGATGCAGTAGAGACACACCAAGTTCTTGCCCTCGTAGTGTTTATCTTCTAGCGGGGACGTGGAGGGTAAACAGATGCTTTTTTAGAGCAACGTCAGGTAGTGACACGGCTATGAAGAAAATGAGGTGGGCGGGGGTAATTGAGAACCGTGGAGGCTGCTGAGCACGCAGGCAGTCAGGGCGGCCCCGGGTGCTGGTGTGAGCAGAGGTTGAAGGAGGCCACCTGGCAGAGCTCTGAGGGCAGAGGTCCAGGCGGGGGAGCGGCAAATACAAAGGCCCTGAGGCAGTGACGCACAGGCACATTGGAAAAACAGCAGGAAGGCTGGTCTGCCAGGGTGGAGTGGGTGAGCAGGGCATGGAAGGAGGTGAGGTAGAGAGTGACCAGGCTACGTTCAGAAGCTTTTAGGTCAGGGTTAAGGATTTTGGATTTTGTCTTAAGGATGGTAGGAGCCATTGAAGGGCTCTGAGCAAGGGATGAATGACCTGATTTGAGTTGTATGAAGATGACGTTGCCTTCTGGGTGGGGGACAAACAGGGAAGGGAGGTCAGAGCAGAAGCAGGGGGACCAGCAAGGAGGATGCTCCTTCTCCCAGGGAAGGGTGACTGTGCCGTGGACCTGGGATGAGAAAGGTGTGGGTCTGGGAACGTGTTGGAGATGAGTATGTTGAACAACCCCTCTTCTACGCTGAAATCATGCTGTCATTCCGTTCCCTAAACCACTGGAGACCACTTAGAGAGCCCGGAAAGGAAGAACATATGCCCCAGACCACACTGGGACAGAGGAGCAAGTCCTCATGACCGATCAGAAAGTCTCAATCCCCCAGGACCTTCTGAAGCTTCCTCTCTGGGGCTCCTCACAGCGTTGCCATAAAACCAGTGCCAGGGCGCCATCCTCCGCAGCCCCTTCGTCACTCGTCACTGCACGCACCAAGATACCAGCCTTGCCAGCTCTCTGAAGCACCCTCACTGGACACATGATTTGGGGCTGACCTCAGCGTAAGCCAGATAACCCCTAGGGTCATGCACCATCCCCTTAATCTCAGGCTCCTGGTTCTGAGCAAGTGCACCTGGCTCTGTCCCTGGGGGAAGGGCAGCAGGGTGCCCACATCCTGAGGGCAGGTGACTGTGGATCAGCTCTGTGATCCCTCGGAGGGTACTTCTCCTTGCTGCCTCCTTGAAGGAGGTTGCAGGCCCCAGCCTCGCCTTTCTGTGGGTTTGAGAACGAGCATTCTCCTCAAAAGGTAAATCCTTGGTGTTGTGGAAGCTGAAAGCACTAGACTGGCCGATCCCGATGGCAGGGCCGGGAATTTGGGGCTCAGAGGAGTGGCTACGCAAGCTCCTTTCCACCCGGAGCGGCTTCTGGGTACACACGCCCTTTCTGTCCCCTTGTGGCTTCCGAAGGCATGCTTAGGGAATGTGCATCAACGGTCTTCTCCCTCCCAGTGGGGTGAAGCCCAGGGGAGAGAAGCATCAAAGGGAAGACCCTCACGTCCCGTTCACCCTGAGCAGCATTGAAGCCTGCAGAGGCAGCTGGGCCCTGTGTATCACCTTCTGATCACCTTCAGGTGGGTGATGGGTCTGAAGGGAGAGGGCCAGGCACATTGATCAGCGGTCAGGCGTGCCGGCTGCTGAGCCCCTGCAGACACCCTCCCACCCAGTGGTGGTGCTCCCACTCTCCTCAGTGGGATCCAGATGCAGGCTTCAGAGGGGGCTGCCAAACCCACCCTCCAGGTGCCCCCATGCTTCCAGAGCTGAGGCTGAAAAGAAAATGAGGCATGGGGCAGCAGGCATCCCATCTGGTTTCTCTCCCCCAGGGGCCCCCTCATCCGTGACTTAATCACCAGCAGCAGGAACAGGCATTTTGGAGACAAGTCGACCTGGGGGATGGAGGTTTGGGGGATGACGGTGCTGGGGAGAGGCGCCAACACAGGCACGTATGGAGCCCCTGCATATATACGTCTTCCATGCCCTCTTGCAGTGGAAGGTTGCCTGGAGAAAGTGCTCCCTAGGGGTACTCTGGGATCGGTGATGGAGAAACTGCACAGAAGGGCACACAGGAGCTTCTGCTCTGGTGAGCGGGCTGTTCCAGCTCCTGTGGCATGTGGGACTGTCTAGTGTAGCTCCCCATCGCTGCAGACGCATCCTCGATGGAGCCCTGGGGTCAGGTGGGGGCAGGAAGGGGTCAGAGGAGGGCGCGGGAGGAAGCTGTTTCCTCCCAAGACATTGTTCCATCCCTGGCTCCCTTCCTCTGCCTTGGAAAGGGTCCCATAAATTACATCCCATTCTGAGGCTCAACCTTTAAATATGGATTTGATTTGGATTTTACTGTAAGTTCTGAGTTCTTATTAAAAACATGGGTGGAAATTTATCTGCTGCAAAATGAGATTTGTCTCTTATGTGCAGTGGCAGAAGCCGGGGACAGATGCGTGCTCTAGACCAACGGGGCAGGACCCGCCTGCCAGTATCCAGAACAGAAACTCGCAGTGGGCATCACACACTCTTCTATCCGCGACCCTCCCCTTTCTCTCTCCCCTCCCCGTCGCCACTCGCATTGGATGGTCTGACTCCTTCCAACCCTCGGTGCTGTGCGTCACGGTCACTCAGACAGAGCAGAGGGCACAGCTGGCTGTTCCTTCTCCAGATGTTTTTTGGGGTGGGGGAGCACCTTTGTTCTGGAGCTGAGAGATGGACAAAGTCTTCTGCTCTGACCTCTGGCCCCTCAGAGGGTGCTCCTAAAACCTGCAGGGGCGAGAGAAGGGGAAAGTCCACACCCAAGAAGAATGGCTTTGGGCTGGGCCAGTCGCACTTTTTCAAGTACAGAGGAGAGCGCGTGGCCGAAGCGGGGGCTGCCCCACGCGTGTTGGGTCAGGCATGAGCGTGTCGTGGCTGTGCAGCTAGCACTTCAGGCTGTTGTCCCCCCCCCCAACGATATTAGAGCCCATCTGTCTACCCCAGTTCCCAGCCTAGGGGATGGACCCCTGAGCGGCAACATGCGACTCTTCCCATAAATCATTCCCGAATGAGCGTGCTTCCTGCACCATCCATCACGCTCGTCTCTTGTCTGCTTGTTTTTAAAAGCTGTTAAACTGGAATCCATCACATGGCACCCTCGGGGGGCCAAGCCGTAGCCAAGCCTGCCCGCATCAGCAATATTAATGCACACAGAGCTTTCTAGAGCATCGAGGTAAATGTCTCCCCGGTGGTGGGGAGAGGGAGAGCGTGACTTTATCTAGTTACACCAGAAGCTAATGGGATGTTTCTCTGACACTTGCAGTTATTACATTCCTGCCACGCATGAGGAAGTCCCGGTGGCTGCTGGGTGGAACAGGTAATACGCACCTGAACGATGAGGCTGGTGTTTCTCCCTTCTTGCAGAGGCATCTTATTTGCTTCTCATGCCTGATATTTTAATTTGAAGACTTTAGCTTGAGCCAGCTTTTGAAAGGAAAGATGAGTCTTTCTAGAAATACCTGTGGTTGCTCTTCTATTGCTAAATGTGTTTGGAAAAGAAGACTTGGGAGAGCACTGAGGTCAGCTTTAATCCTTCCTTCTGAACATTTACTACTAGAACACGTTCTGGGGATGCGCCCATGAGGAAGGGGGAAGAGTCTGGAACCCTCTCCTTATATTCATTCTCTCCCTATCTCTCTCTCTCTGTCTCTCTTTCTCTCTCTCCCCTCTCCTTTCCTCTGATTGCGTGGGGAAGGCCTAGACCCTGTTTCTCTGTGGCTGGAATCTTCCAGCCTCTTTAACGTTCACTAGTGCCAGGTTTGCCTCCAAGAACCCTTCTTTCTGTCCAAGACAGGTGTCACAAACCTCGGTGGCACTGGTGATATGCTGTCCCATCTGCTTTTGGTTTTTTGCTCTCCTTTTCTTTGCCTCATGTTTGTTGGTTGAAGGATGAAACCGCTTACTGGCACTGGTGTGACATCTTTTTAAAAATGGGAGAACAGGCCAGTATTTTTTGTTGGTGACCTTTGAACTCTGGGAGTGAGCAACCCAGGAGGCTGGGCGGGTGGCGGAGGGTGCTGTCAGAGCACCCCCTCGGCGACGGCGACGGGGCTGTCCAATTAGAGCCCATTAGTCACTCAGTGTGTTAAAGCATTAAGAACAATTAAGGGTGAGAAGAGTTTCCAGATGTAGCTTCAGCTCTGGGGCTGGAAGGGAAGCAATGCTGGCTGCTCCCAGGATGGAAATAGTCTGAGAAGAGTGGCAGAGATTGGCAGCCGTCTCATCAGAGCCCAGGGCTTTGAGATGGGGAACCTGTGTGTGTGTGGGGGGGGGCTCCAGATTCAGATGCTCTGTGGGCGAGTCCTGGGGCTGTGGCAACAAAGGACCACAAAACGGCGGGCCTTGAAACAACAGATATTTATTCTCCCACACTTCTGGGGGCTGGAGGTCTGCAATCAAGGTGCCAGCAGGGCCCGTTCTCTCTCCAGATTCTGTGGTCACTGGCAGCCCTCGGCGTTCCTTGGCTGGCAGACACATCATTCCAGTCTCTGCTTCCGTCACCACGTGACTTCTCCCCTCGGTGTCTGTCTGTCCCTGAGTCTTGACACACCGTGCCCCTCTGTGTATGTCCAAGTTTCCCTCACTTTATGAAGACTCCGGCTGTGGATTAGGGCCACCCTACTGCAGGAGGACCTCCTCTTAACTTGATCACATCTGCAAAGACCCTAAGTCCAAATAAGGTCACAGTTACAGGTACTTGGGGTGAGGATCTCAAGATATCCTTTTGGGGGGACACAATTCTACCTACTGTATCCACCAAGACTACCGGGGAGGAAGGTGAGCCCAGACACCGTGAACTCTGCTTGTCCCCCACCCAGAAGTACCATCATTAGTCATTTTAAAGACAATGATAAGAATGTACCCATAGGCCAATTAGGAAGGCCAGAACCCTCAAGCTATACGAGGGGCTTCTTGAAAACCCCAACCCAAGGTCATAGGTCCTCTGTAATTCAAGGGGGGGCAGCAGTGCCGGGTGCTTTTGGCTGAGGTCCTTTCTGTGTCATCAGTCCACTGTTGAGACTGGTCTTGAGAGCAAACTAAAAGTAAACAGTTCCTGCCGCACGTCTTGGGAGCTGTTTCAGAACCGGGCCAGTGAGGGTCTCCCTGGAGGCTTGGGAGGCCCAAAGGAAGGGATGGGAAGGTGAGGGAGAGAGGCCTCGGGGGAAGGAGGTGGACGGCACGTAGCAGCGCTGGGGGTTAGAAATGTGGAGGCTCTGAAGCCTGAGGAGCGCAGCAGGCTACCGGAGGATGAAGTGCGGGAGTGAGAATCCAGGACTGGGGGAGGCCAGTAGAGAAAGGAACAAAGGTGTCAGGGGACGAGGGGGAGCTGAGGCTGCAAACGGCCTGGTACCAGCTGCACTGAAGTCTACGGATACAAAAGTCCAACATGGGTGGGGCATCCTCCTCGGAGAACGGAAAACGCCGTCCGCAGTCACCTTCATGTGCACGTGGTGCATCTTCCCGTGAGATTACGGGCCATCGGTATCAGGGCCGTGTCATCTGGTCCGAGCTGTAAAAGATTATCACCAGCAACAGCAGCAGGCAGGTGCGTGGAGAGGAGGGAGGGACAAGTTTTTGTGTTTCAGCGTGCTATGCTGACACACTTGTGCACGCATCACGTGCAGTTCCTGTAAAGGACTTCGGGCTTCAAGGACAAGTCCTGGACAGAGACGTGTGAGAGGTTCTACATGGATTTGTACAAATCCACTGATTCGAGATTCAAAATGGGCTACTGGGGGCCATGAGGGTTTGTGAGCCGACCTAACCCGGAAGTTGACGTGTGCTTGCTGGTCCCACTGCCGGACGGGCACTGGCCTACGCCCCTGGGTCTGATTCCATAGAAGCCTTACTTTGTTCTTCTGCGTTGACGTGGCAGTGAATTCCCCTCAAAGGGCAAACAGATGAGTGGGGATTTTTATGGATTGGGAGAAAATTATTTTTTTTATCCGATTTGCAAGGATACATTAAGTATTCCCAGGCCTGGTGTTTTCAAAGACATCGGTGTTCTGAGGGGCAAAGAACAGAAAGAGTGTCAGCAAATGCCTCAGGAAGAAAAATTCATTTAGAGGTAGAGGTCGAGACAAGCTTAACTTTAGTGGGGGGTGTGTGCGGAGTGGGGGGAGAAAACATGGAGGTGGAACAGAATCCTTTTTCTCTTTTTCCTTGAGGCGGGAAAGGAGGTGACGCATGGACAGATGGTGTTTTGAGTGACCTTGTGTCGCTGAGTGTGGCTGGGTAACTGCTGGAATTGCAGGAAGCTCGCAGGGTGTGGCCACCTGCAGCTACCAGTGGGGGTTCATCAGGATGCCAGCATCCCGGAAGGACCTGGAAGCAATCAGAAGACAAACCCAAGTTCAACAAAGATCAAACAGCACACTCATGAAACAGCCTCACGTGGGAGACGCCCCTGGGCCTGGAGCCTCTAAAGCAGTACTTGGGGCTTGGATATTGGTCCAGCCGACACGTTTCAGGTATCTTAGCCAAGGTCCTCGTCTCTGTTAATCCTCACAATGACCCTGTAAGCTAGGTTCCCTGAGGAAACTGAGCTACAGAGGAATGGTTAGCACGGGGCCATCTAGAATGTGATCCCACAGCTGCTCCCTGGTGACAACACTGGCTCACGTGTCTCTAGGATCCAAATCAGAGCTACTCAGAGTGAGGTCCAAGGACCAGTGCCTGCCTGTGAGCTGCTGCCCTGGTCTCTGCAAGATGAGGATGGAAGTATTCATTTAGAACCTTTTACAGCCAATGTGAAAGAGCAGTTTTCTGTCCGATTTTGTGTCTACTGAACCTAATAATAAGAAATTGGGCTTTGTATTTTGTATGTCTTTTTATTCCATTCTTCCAGTAATCCCATTTTTATAGCTTTAAAAAACAAAAACCCAAAATGTAGGTCTGCAGTAAATTAGAAGTAAAAGAGTGAGTTCTTTGCCACAGGGTTTGAGAAGCACAGATACAGAGGATACATGAGTCAGATCACAAAACTGGTGAAGTTTGAATAAGCTGTGTGGCTGACTGGTGTACCCAGAGCAGCATCCTTGTTTGGAATGTGATCATGTGTGAGGGTGCATTCGTTTACTTGGGCTGCCATGACGAAGTGCCCCAGACTGCGTGGTAAAGGCAGGCATTTTCAGGAGGCATTTTCGCTGAGGCAGGTACAAGCCTTATTTTATCTTCTATGAAGAAATTAATTTGAGTGAGTTTTTCTCGTTTTCTGAGTCTAAAGGAAGGGCTGGTTATAATTTCTTTAATGTGATGGTGCATCCCAGAGGTGGAACATGCACCTGTATGCGGTAGGCTGTGCTCAGGAAAAGGGAGATTAAATGGCTTGTCTTGGATGATAGAGAGCACACCGTATTCCACTGGAGGTATGAATTTTTCCTCTGAAGACTCCAAAAGGGCAGGAATATTAAACCTGCGCCCCTGAAAGACTGGGCATCTGTTGCCAGAAGGGGTCCAAGGAAACCTGACATTTCTTTGATGTCTTGTTATCTTAAAAATTCATGCAGATCTTACGTCTCATCCACGATATGCCCTTGTTGGTTGTGACGTAACAGTCCTATTTCTCTAAAGTACTTCGGCCGAAACGCTTTAGAAATGCTGTATATGCTTACTCAGCTACCCCCATCTCATCACCATGTTTCCTTGAGGGGCTTAAGGCGGTGGGTGGGGGTGGTGCCCAGGTTTGAGAAGCACTTGGTGGGGATGTGGGGGAAGGGATTCTAACGTGAGGTGCACGTGTGTGTTGGTGGGGCGTGGATTGGATGAGATGAATTTTAATACCATCACCTGTGAAATCTGATGAGCCTCTTTATATAATGCTATGACATTTCATATAGAGGGCCCAGTACACTAGAGATGAGCTACTGAGTGAAGACACCCCACTCCCAATCGCCACCCCACCTCCACCAGCCTGCCAAATTTGCTGGTAACAATCTCTACTCTTTCCTCTGTGTGGGTGGGGTGATGTCTCAGATACACGCATGTTGGCCACTGGGTGTAGGTTGTTGTCTCAGACACACCCATGTTGGCCACTGGGTGTGGGTTGTTGTCTCAGACACACCCATGTTGACCATTGAGGGTGGGGTGATCTCTTGGGCTGGTAACATCCATAGTTAGGATGAAATCCAAGTGTGTAAGTATTCACTCTCCAACGTTTATGGAGCACATTAAGGGCAGGAAACAGCCTGGTGCTGTGGGTCCTGAGCTAAGAATAGGATGGTACAGAGATTGATAAAATACAGCCTGTGGTTGGCAGGACAACCCGCACATGTGTGCAAAATTCTCACACTGGGTTCTTATTTAATCCTCAGGGCACCCTGTGAGATGTGCATCTCACAGGAGCCCAGGTCTGGAGGTATACCTCAGTAAGCAGAGGACCTTGAATCTCTCTCCCCCACCACTTCGTGCATCTTCTCCTGTCTCTGCCCAGCAAGCTGCCCTCCCCCTTACGTGGAACGTTCCTTGGCCCACATTATCACTTCCTGTTGGGAGGAGGGGGAACCCACCAGGAAGCCCTGGAACCTTGAAAGGAACCTGCTTCCTGGGGTCACAGATCTGGCTGTATCCAGCTGTGGGCAGAGGTGGGGAGTCCAGTGTGGCAGGCTCCATGCAGCCCCTGGTGTGCTTGGGGTGGGATCAGACCCAAAGACCAACATATACAACAGAGATCTGGGGAGTGCAAGCAGCAGCCCCCTCCTCCCCGCTGGGAGGTCTGAGAGCAAGTGGCCAGGTCCTCATTGGCAGGACACTGAGACAGGGATGTGGGCACAGTTATCCAGGCAGGGGCATGTGGCAGGGCCGGGACTTGACATGGAGTGTGGGCACTCTGCTCCAAGCCCATCTCAGCTCAGGGCTGGTCCCAGGGCCTGGAGGGGCTTTGCAGGACAGAAAGGGAGAGTCATGGGGCCTTGGTGCTGCCAAGAGATGAGCAGAACCCTGGGCTGGAGCCTGCTCCCCACAGATCCAGACCACCTCACTCTTGCCCAGTGAGAATTAGTCCAGGCTTGGACACTTGTCTCTTCAGCCACCACTACACATCAGGGCCCTGGGCCAACCTTTCTGAAATGAACCCCAAAGGAGAATGTACAGAGAAAAAATGCAGGATTTGTTTTGCTATCTCCCTCTCTCTCTCCCCCTCTCTCTCTCTCTCTCTCTCTCTTTCTATATATATATATATATATATATATATAGCCATCCATCCATGTATCTATCTGTATATACATATGTATGTATGTATGTATCTATCTATCAATCATGTATTTATCTATCCATTCACTCACCCATCCATGTATCTCTCATCCATTTATGTATGTGTATATCCATCCATTCATCCATCGTCCATCCATCTATTCCCACCCACCCCCTCTCTGGAAGTCACTGATTATTTTCATTGCTTACTATTATTATTACCAAGCTGATTTTTAAACTTCATCCCTTTTTATCTTATAGGGGTGGGAGTATTTCCTTGCTCTGCAATCTTTCATGCTTAACTAGGGCCTCTCTCAGCTCTCAGGCCTTAGTCAACCAATGAGGCAGAAAAGCTGTGAAGTGGGAAATGAGGATGGAGGGGAGGAAAGCCAGGCAGAGGTGGAGGGGATGTGGAAATGTGCCCAAGGAGCCTCCTGGAAGGATGGTCAGGACTGACCGATGACATGTGGCATCTGGTTGTGACATCCAAGGCCTTCAAGGTCTAGCCCCTGACCTGTCCTGTCCCCTCTGGCCCCTCCCTCCCTCCTCGCTGCCCCACCCACACTGCTGCCTCTCTGTTCTTATCTTCCCTGCCCTGCCCTTCCTCACAGCTGGTAAACGTCCAGCTCCTCCTCCAGGCCCAGTGCCGCTGCCATCCCCTCTGTGAGGCCTTCACAGGCCCTCCTGACCTCCCAGGCAGGGCGAATTGCCTTCCACTGTCCCTGACACTGTCCATTCCACAGGAGAGCACGACCACCTAGGTTATGGTTGTCACCTGTAAGGCTTTCTGGTTAGAGCCCTGGACTCAGCTGGGGGCAACCGTGCAATGTCTGGAGATGTTTTTGATTGTCGCGACTAGGGGAGGCTATGAGCATCTTGTGGCTGGAGGCCAGAGAAGCTGCTAAGCATCCTCCCGTGCACACAGCAGTGCCTACCGACAGAGAATGACCCGGCCCCAGATGCCCACAGTTGGGGCTGAGAAACTGGGCCAGGTGACGGCTCCAGGGACTGGACTTAGCTCTCGGGTTTGGTGTGCTCGTGGTCCTTGCATCCCCAGTGTCCCAGAGGGCACCTGTCGAGGGGGCGTTCTGCGTCTCCACAGGGAAGGGACGCAGACTGAGTGGTACTGCGGGGGAAGCTGCAGGTGCTGGGCCAGGAGGCGGCAGTATGCACTGTCCCTGGGGTTGGAGAAGGACCTCCTCCAGGGCCTGAGTCCAGGCTCCTGAGTGGGAGACAGGCCAGGCGTGCTTGGGAGCTGCAGGAGAAAACAGAGGCTGGGAGAGCGTGATGGGAGGGGTCCAGTCTGAGAAGGACACTTCCTGGGGACCCTGCTCAAGGTCTCCACGCCGAGCACTCACAGACCTAGTGGAGAGAAACACGGAATTCCGAACAGAGACAAGCCCAGTTAAAGTGGAGCCCGGGAAACCACATACCAGCTCCCGGAGCCGGCATAGAGCAGGTCCAGGGTAACATTCCCCTTGATGCTGGCGATCGCAGGCCACAGGGCTGGAGGGGAGGGTAGCTCGGTGAACAGGTGTACACAGGCCTTGCTGCCCACCTTGCAGATGGGGAGCCGGCCAGGGCAGAAGTTGCTTGGTGGGTTTTTTAAACCTTTCTATTTCAGGCAGGCAGGGCAGGAAGTGGGGACAGCAGTCCTGGCACCCAATGTCCAACGGGAACATCCTCCGCGGACATCACGTGGCCATGTCCCAGCATCCCGTGTGTGTTCGCAGGACCTTCCTAAAGACAGAACAATTGAAAAGGTGTTCGGAGCCTGTGTAAGGTTTTCTGCCCTTTCCCTCCTTCCTCCTCTCCTCCGTGCCCCCGCCCAGCTCCTTATTTTCTGCTCTCTCTGGAAATTCCTACACTGGGGAATGAGAGCAGATGAGCAAGTGTGACCTGCTGGCCTCTCCTAACTGTCTTGCGTAGCTGTGCGCCTCCTTCCATCACCGTGGGAGTGAAGGCAGCCCCGTGCCGGGGTTCACAAGTGGCAGTGATGTTACACCGTCAGGAGGTCCCCTGCCAGCTGTGTCCGGAGTCCCTTCTTCCCACCTGGTGCCTGGATCCACATGGACACCGCTCCTTCAATCATCTGAGCTGACCACTCAGACCAGTCCCTGGGCCCAAGAGCAGCAGCACCTGCCACAGGAGGAAAAGAGCTAAACTGCTTGCTTTCTTCAGGGCGTGTGTGTGTGTTGGGGGGTGGGGTGGGGAAGGGCTCTCAGGAGAATGCTCGTTTCTCCTTATATAACAGGCTATTCCAAGCCCACCTTCTGGAAGCACTGGGGCCCTCAGGTTGCACACTTGGGCAGAGAGTCACCTGTTTTCAGTATCTTGGATCGCTGCAGACTGCCCTCCCACGAGGGGACCAGCCTGGGTCTGTGCTCCTTCAGGAGGACAAGACTTTGTGGTGGGAAGCACCGTGCCCCCCGGCCCCCAGGACTCTTCCAGATCACTGGGGTCTGGGGAAGTGGGAGATGTGTCAATCAAACTGTGGTCCACAGGTCTAGTGAAGCCCAGGGCCCCAGGCTGGGGGATGGAGGCTGGCAGCAAGGGCGAGGTCCCACCTGACACCTGAGGGCAGGAAAAGCTGGTCCCAGCACATGGGGCGCAACACACATTCAGAGGAGGCTGGCCTCGGGGCCGTGAACAGTGCTGCAGAGCATCTCCCCACAAGCACATGGGGACCACCCTCCAGATCTGGAAGTGGAACAGACCTCTGGGCTGAAAGATCTGGCTAGGTTATTCCTGGGAGGTATGGGGCACCCAGAATCTTTGCTCGGAGAGAGGTCACCGATGTAGATGCCCCAGCCAAATGGAGAAGGAGAGCTCAAAGGAACGTCTGGTCTCTGCAGGCATTCTGTCCAGGTGACCTGACCCCCACTGCGCAGAGCCAGTGACGCTGTGTCCACCCCCAGGCAGGCAGACGAGAGGCCATGGGAGCTGGAGCCCAGTCATCCACTGAGGGACTCCTTAACGCCCTTCCTTGCTGTGGGTCCAAGGCAGGTCCTGGAGAGGCTGCGCAGCCCAGGTGGAGCCTATGGGGAGGCGCTGGCCTCCGTGTGGCAAAGGTACCAACCACCTAGTTATCATGCAGGGAGTGTTGCGCTTGGAGAAGTTTCGATGTGTGTGTGTGTGTGTGTGTGTGTGTGTGTGTGTGTGTGTGTGTGAGCGCGTGTATGCGCTTGCATGTAAATGTGGGTAGGTGCTGTCCTGACTGATGGCAATTAGCATTTTCTAACGGGAACAGATGTTCGGACTGCCAGGAGGCTGGTACCTAACACCCACGCCGCCATCTGCTCCCCGGGCGGGCAGGGCTGGAGGAAGCGCCCGGCCTGCGGCCCTGCCGTCCGCGCGGTGTGCACTGGGCAGGATTGTGCGAGATTGTCTCTGGAGGGAAGAAAAATAATAATAAAGATGTTTTCAGGGTTATAAATAGTTCATACTGTTTATTATGGGATGGAGCTTTCTCCCTGACGAGCAGCTCTGGTGTCTACGTGGACAGAAGAAAGGGAGGAAAGAAGGGATGCCACAGTGTTGGCTCTGGAGTCTGAGGGGGTTGGGGGAATGGCCTTGGGAGGCCTCGGCCAGTTGTAATACGTTGAATCAGTTCTTGGTTCAGTGGATGGAGGTGACGGGGAAGGCGGATGAGGGAGAGGGAAGTCAGGGAGGGATCCTCTCCCAGCTTGCTCAGGAACGAGAGACCCTGGGGTCCCCAGGACAGCACGATCGGTCAGTCGGCCGATGAGGCGGGGGGGGCTCGGGGCTGGGCCACATCCTGCTCTCCCTCTCACTGACCGGTGGCCTCACCAACTGGCTGAGCCCTGTATTCTTCACCTGTGAAATTGGGGTAGCGATCCCCCCACTCCCCAGGCTTCTGTGAGCGTGAGGGTGAGTCACACACAGTGCAGGCTGTGGGCCAGCTGACACTGGCCTGCCTTGCGCTCAGCTGTTCTGGGGGCTGGGGCAGACCCCAACC
This sequence comes from Grampus griseus, assembly GCF_964374135.1. Lineage (NCBI taxonomy): Eukaryota > Metazoa > Chordata > Mammalia > Artiodactyla > Delphinidae > Grampus > Grampus griseus. The sequence goes on along the minus strand of NC_139014.1, from coordinate 10,089,128 downwards.
TCAGCGTGCCTGCCTCCGAACCCTCCTCCCCTCCAGCTCTAACCAAAATGGCTCACTACGCTTCCAGAAACATTCTCTTTCTTCATTTCTTTGTTTCTTTCTCTTTTTTTTTTTTGGCTTCTTAAAGCAAAACAGTTTGTTTGTTTGCTATAAAAAGAGTTGCCTCCCCCCTTCATCCCTCCGTCCTACTCCCTGAGCGAAGTACCCAGCTTGTGTGGTCCCCCAGCGTCTGCATCAGAGCAGCTTCTCCTGCAGGCAGCTGTCTATGGGGGGATCTGTTGCCTGTCTTCCAGCCGCCCTGACATATGTATGGGAGGTTAATTGGGGGCCCGGCGCCTGGCAGACTCCGCGGTGGGCCAAGGTCCCTGCTCTGCTAAGGCTCACGTGGGCTCCTCCTCTTGTACCCATTCTTGGTCTTAGTGGGCGTCTTCCCCAAATCGGCGGGCTCGAGGGAGTGACACATCGGGCAAGCCCGCTCCTTTCTTCTCCAGGCCATTGCTAACATCTCCCTGGTAATTTGCCCACTGCTTTGGAAGTGCTTTGGAGGAGAGGAAACACACTGGTTTCTGTGGTGGTGAAGGGGGAGTGAAAGTTTCGTAACGTGTCACTGTCTTGCAGAGACCCCACTGCAGAGCAGAGGGATGGTGAGTTCTCCTGTGCATCCCCATCTGGATTTCCTGGTCTGGGTCCAGTGAAGCCGCAGTAGAGTCCCTGTAACGGGTGGCTGCCAGGCCTCAGGGTTAAACCCAGGAGGAGTTTGTTTTTGTAGAGCAGCCCTAGGAAAATTTGATGCTACTGATGGTGGCGGGGATGGCAGTGGTGAGAGCAGTAGCAAAATAATCAGAGAGCCTCCTCCCTGCCGTCTTCCCTCCACCTGGAGTGGGTGTGGACTGAGTGCCTCCAGAAGAAGTACAGGATAGATGACGGCTACGCTCAGACTGGAGAAATTCTGTGGGAGTTTTCAAGATGGCAGCCAATGAGGCAGGTCTTGGCCTCACCTTAGAAACACAGCCTCCTGCCGTCGCCCCCCCCACCCCGCACAAACCCCGTATATCACTCTGTGTCTGAGCTTTCACTCTGCATTGATGTCCTGCTTCTTCCACTCCAGAAACCATTGTGGACTTGACATCAGTGCTTCTCAACCTGGGCACTGTTGACATGGGGGCGGGATAAACTCTTTTTGGTGGGGGCTGTCCTGGACACTGCAGGATGTAGAGCAGCCTTCCTCACCTCCACCCCTCCACCCACTATGTGCCCAAGCGCCCCTCCCACAGGGTGTGACGATACTGTCTCCAGACATGGAGCTGGGGTGGGGGGCACAGTTGCCCCTGCTGAGAACCACTGTTAATCTACTTTCAAGTGACTCCATTTCCAACCCCATTTCTAACATTTGAGGGCTTACTCTGTACCAGGCACATTATAAGCCTTTCTAATCATTTATTCTTTGTAACAGCATCATGGGAAGTGGTTGCTACTGTTTGTGCCCTACAGAAGAGAAACCTGAGGGTCAGAGAGGTCTGGGAACTTGCCCAGTCACACAGCTGGTAGCTGGCTGAGCTGGGTGAGGTTCGGGCTCAGGTGCAACATCCACTCATCTATGGTTACTCGTCTCTCTCTGTGTGGTGGGCACTGTTCTAGGAGCTTGGGACCCACCGGTGGATAAAGAGGCAGAAATCTCTGCTCTCATAGAATGTGCATCCTGGAAAGTGGAGACAAATAATGAACATAACCAGTAAATTATCTGGAATGTTAGCAAGTGTATTAGTTTCCTAGGGTTAGCATAACAAATTTCCACCACCTGGTGGCTTAACACAACAGAAATGTATTGTCTTACAGTTCTGGAGGCCACAAGGCTGAGATCAAGGTGTTGGTGGGGTTGGTTCCTCTGGAACCTCTGAGGGAAGGGTCTGTTCCAGGCCCCTCTCCCAGCTTGGTGTTGGTGGGGTTGGTTCCTTCTGGAACCTCTGAGGGAAGGGTCTGTTCCAGGCCCGTCTCCCAGCTTCTGGTGAATCCGGGCATTCCTTGGCTTGTGGCTGCATCACTCCCATCTCTGCCTCCCTCTTCCCTGTATCTCTGTGCCCAGACCTCCCTCTCTATTCTCTTAGGTAGACACCAGCCGTTGCGTTTAGGACCCATCCTAAACTGGGGAGCTTTCATCTCAAGGCCCTTAACTAATGATGTTGGCGTGGACCCCCATTTCTAAATCAGGCTGCGTTCTGAGGTTCTGGGTGGACATGTGTTTTGGGGGGATGCTATTCAAATCACTCCAGCAAGTGGCACTTACCATGGGGAAACAATGCAGCAGGGAGGGTCCAGGCCCAGGAGGGTTGGGGGGCCCTTCGCAAGGGGTGGAGGGTATAAACAAAGACGTGGTCTCTAATTCTTAAATGGTGTAGCTCCGCGGAGAAATGCTGTCAGGGTTCAAAGAAGGAGGAGCTTGTAGAAGTAACCTCCCCAGCTTCATCCTCTCCCTTCCCAACTCGGCTCACTTTCCCAGGAAGATGGGAGGGCTGGGGTGTTTTGAAGCTGAACGGAAAGAATCTGAATGACGAGACTATTTCCCTGTGGGAATCAGAGGTCCTCATGGGCTGAGCGGGCCTCCTTTATTCATTCTTCATTGAATCCTTGGCCTCCTGTGGTATTTGTGGAATGAAAAGATGTTAGTCGTCATGCTTGTTCTTGGGTTCGTGTCCCCTCCCCTGGAGGAGCTTGCTGTCCCATGGAGGATACAGCATATCCGTCCCTCGCAGTGAGGGCAGAGCTGTATAGAGGCACAACAGACTCTTTGGGAGCCCAGTGGAAGGGCTTTTGAGCTTTCTTGAAGGATGCATAGGAGTTTCCTGGGGAGAAAGAGGTGGACAGACGACTGCAGACAGAGGAAAGGCATGGAGGTAAGAAAGGACAGTTGTTCAAGAGGAGTGCCAGAGGCTGGAGCACCAGCAAGGAGCCTGGGTGGGTGGAGCTCTGGTGCGGTGGTTCTGTGTGCCCTGTGGAGAGAACAGCAGCTAGACCTGAAGAGGTTGGGTTTTGGGAAGCTGACCATGGTATTAGTATGGTGAAGGGTGGACCAGAGTCCTTTTTGGAATTTTCTGCAGGAGTTGGGTTGGGGAGGATGAAGCTCTGTACTCAGAGGGAACAGGAGAGGCAGAGAGGGGTCCGATTTTTAAAAATCAAGGTAAATTTTACATAACGTATGGTTAACTAGAATCATTTCAAGTTGAAAATTCAGTGGCCTTTAGTACACTCAAAGTATGGTGCAACCACCACCTCTATCTTGTTTCAGAACCTTTTCATCCCCCCAAAGAGAACCTTGTGTCCATCCGCAGTCACTCCCCGGCCCTCCACGCGCAGCCCCTGGCAAACATCGATCCACTCTCTGTCTCTATGGATTTGCCTGTTCTGGGCGTTCCATATAAGTGGAATCAAATCTGGCCTTTTGTAGCACGCACCAGTACTTCATTCCTCTTCGTGACTGAATAGTATTCCACTGCATGGACAGACCACACAATGTTGATCCATTTATCTGTTGATGGACAGTTGGCTGTTGTGAAAGAGGGAGGTTTTTAGCACTCACAGTATGTTAGCTGACTGAGGAAATAAAACTGAGACCACGAATCCCATAACCCCTCCACCCTTCCCACCTGTCCCCCCACCCTAATCTCAACGTCCCACCTTCAAGCAACAGGTGTTTCAATACCTGCGATATGTTGAGGAACCTTATTATCAGGCTTTAGGAATGCGGCCACCATGGGGGGGGTAGAGTCTAGAAGTCTCTAGAATTTGAGGGCGGTGGACGTGGCCTCCCCAGGAACACAGAACAGCCCACCCCTCCCCCAGTGTCCTCCTGCCAAGAGGAACACCATCTTCTCCTCGGTACTCCTTCCTCTCCAGGTGGGGCACCGCGCATGCCATCAGCCCCTGTGAGCTCTGAGCACACTGAGATCCCCGGGACTCCCTGCTTCCTGGAGAAACAGCAAGCCTGGCATCAGTGGGTGGTGAGGCGCAGAGTCCTAATGCCCGGCACAGCCGCTCCTCTTGTAGCTGCTCCCACACCCACTCGCCCGAGACAAGCTGGAGGGAGAGTACCACCCCCCCCCACTTCCACAGCTGGCCCCGGAACGCCGGGCTTCCTGGAGGTGAGGCCACGGTCCGCAGGAGCCCTGTGAGCTAGCTGGACTGCGCTGAGGGAGGAGCTCGAGGACCTGAATCCCAGGCTCCGGCTCCGGAGCTCGCCAGGTCTGGGGTCTGCAGAGACTATGCATGTGGGAGACAGGAGAGGGGAGGGGTCTGCTCTAGGGGAGGGCGTCTTGTGTGGGAGCAGAGACCAGCGGTGTTCTCTGCCCCCGGGTACTGCTGCCGCCAGGGATGACTGGACACTTTGACTCTCCCCGAATACGGAGGCCCCGGGAGCCATGTGTAGCAGAGGGTGCCAGTGACCCGCAGGTGCTGCCTTCCCAGAAAGAGCCGGTGGAGATATTGAAACGGACACAAAGGCACGTTAGAAGGAGTTATGGGCCGCGTGCCTTGGATGGGTAATTTCACAGATCTCTGGAAGTCGGTGACATTTGCAGAGATTGGAAAGGCCGTCCCCCTGCTCATGAGCTGTATTAAGACACCCTCCGCCCCCTGGACACTCCAGCCAGGGGACAGCTCCCTGATGCTGAGACCACTTGTGCCGTAGAGGTGAAAGCTGTCTGTTGACATCTCTGCCTCTACCGGAGCCCTTTCCCCACTGCCATGCAAGGAGGCTCTGTGGGCCTCATCCACCCGTCCACTCAGAAAGCATAACCAGGGCCCGACGTGTGCCAGGCGCAGACCTGAGGAGTGGAAGGCGAGCATGGACTGTGCCGGGGGAGCTGATAATCTGGTGAGGAAAGTGGCCACAAACAAGGGGTCCATGTCTGTAGCATCCGTTATCTGTACTCATACCATTGTCATTGATATTTACATCTATATCATCTATATCCAGCATCTGTGACTATACCTAGATCGATACTACACACATATAATTACAAGCTGTTGTAAGGACCCTAAAGGAAACAGTTGTCCCTAAAGACAATTGGAGGAAGAGCATTTAGAATGGGGAGGTGACCCTGTGCCGAGTGGCTGGGGAGGATGTGCAGGGCTGGGGGCGGGGGTAGTTCAGGCTGTAAGACCAACCTGTGCCAAGACTTCACAGGAGCTTGTGTTGGAGAGACTGAGAGAGACGGTGAAGTGAACAGAGAGGGGACTTGCCAAGGCGGGACTGGACCCCGGTTGTGAAGGGCGTGGAGATGCAGGTGAGAGGGGTTTGTGTCTGTGAAGTGCAGTGGGGACTCAGCAGAGGCCATTCAAGTGGGAACAGTTGCTCTCACTCATGACAACCCCAGACATGGCCACTCATCTCCGGAGGTGGGAACTGGCCCTCAGTTAAGCCCAGCACCTCTCTCCTGGACACCTGGACACTGCTAAAGCTTCCTAACTGGTCCCTTTGCCTCAGATCCTGTTCCTTCCAATTCCTTTAATACATTAATCAGTGAGTTTCAGAGATGCCATTATTTTATAAAGACACAAACCTCAGCCAGGAATCGAAGCTAAACATGTTGACACATTTGCGAGGATCATCAGAGCATCCTCCACATCTTTGCAGTCAGGACCCTCCAATGGCTGCTTCTAGGGTTGGCTGCGGGAGCCCTCTGTGCCCTTGGTGGACAGCAGGTCTTGGGAGCCTTGGGTGGGGTTGAGTGTCTGCTGCTGAGACGCTGTATAACCCTGGACAGATCACTTACCCTCTCTGAGCCTCTGATTCCTTGCATCACTCCCATTATTCCCTGTGTGGTGATACACAGGGTCAGACTGTCCCAGAATTCTTCCCTTGGCTTCCTTCTTTGGGCCAAGAAGGACTAGGCCCTTTCTGCTTGAAGGTACCTAGGGAGCATTGTACAATGAGCCAGGGATCTTTGGGGGTATAGTAGGGGTTAGAATAAAAGTCAGGGGGTGTGGGGTTGGTGGGCCAGGCGTGAGAGGGACAGACCCCAGGAGACAGCCAGCAGGCCCACAGGAAAGGAGGGAGTGCTGTGAGGCAGGGGCAGGAAGGGGTCAGGAGGGAGATGCAGTGGGCGGAGCTGCGCCAGGCTGGAAGTAGGACGAACCCCCGTGCCTCTCAGACTCAGCTGGCTTTCTCCGGGTGTGCTGGGAAGAAAGGCCTTGAGGAGAGACGGCTGGGCCAGGAGAATGATGTACTGTGGCTTGGAGTGAATGAGTTTCAGCCTGGAGCGAGGCTGACTGTAGGAGAACAAGGATGAGAGGGTCAGAGGGCACACAGGGGCTAAGAGGTATAAGGTTGATGCTGGGGGTGGGGAGAGAGCAGAGGCTACTGCACCCACCCCTTAATAAATGCACTCCTGGGTGGTGGGCTGGGAGGGCGCTTCCTGCATTGGATGCTGCACCCCAAGACCAGGACACATGCCTGCTGTCTGTCCAGGGCCAATGGGATGGTGGAAATGAGCCGCCGGGGGCTGCGTTGATTCTTCTTTCTTGTTGTCGGTCAGCCAAGCCACTGAGGTTGCCGGTCACAGCCGTTCATTAAGCTGCCCCACATGTCTGCACAACTGCACACACCTGCAGTCTCACCTTCTCTCCATGACCTCAGCACAGGCGAAAGCTCCCCGGGTTCTCGGGGCCGTAGCAGGCAGTCTTCCAGCTCTTCTGTGTTGTTGCCATGCTTGTTTCAATATTCCCACCTCCCGCTGACTTCCCGTCGGCTACCCCGAGATGAGGAGAAGGCACCCTTTCCTGTCACTGTGACCGACTAAGACGTGGGGAGACGCCTCCAGCCCCAAGCTTATCCTGTCACACGGAGACGAGGCTGCTGCCCCCAGGAGACCCTATCGCTGTGACTTGGCCCGTGGGCAGTGGGGCTGGGGGCCGGGCCAAAGCTGGTCTGCGTTCTTGAGCTCCAGTACCAGACATCTAACAGATGCCTGGTCTGCTAGCTTTTCACTCTAACTTTATGTAACATTAGTAAATAACACTGCCCCGACCATGGGCTGGGGACTCTTGCAGAAACTCATGCGTTGTATCCTCAAATCAATCCCACGAGGCAGGTGACACCCAGGGAGATGAAGCAACTTGCTCAAAGCTGCACATCTCTTGGGTGGGTCTGCAGGTTGGATGTGGCCCAGGTAGCTGGGGGGCCAGGTGCCATGAGGGACAAGGGAACACCTCCCGGAAGCAGACAGCGCCCTGGACCCTGCTCAAACCCACATCTGTTTTCAAGCAGCCGTCTGTCCTGACGTGGCTGGAGGGACACAGCTAGCTGTACCCCACCTTCTGGGCGCTCCGCTGGCGCTCTTCCTTTCCTGTTGCAGCTGCCAGGCACATACCCTCTCCATCCCTTCCACCTTGACCACTGTGCTCCCCTTCAGCAAAGGATGCAGACAGAATACTTCCTCTTGCCCATCTACACAAGAGGCATAGGGCAAGTCTTGCCCCTAAGATGCTAAGTTCCCACCTCTTGGGAGACCCTGACTCAAATTTGTCTCCTGCTTCCTCCTTGAACATCCCCTCTCCTGCCAAAGAAGCCTTTTGCCAAGTCCCACCTCTGCGCTTCTGTTAGCCCATTCTTTCCACCACGTCCTTCTCCTGAATTCCAACCCGTCAGAATCCTACCAACCTTCCAGGCTTGGCTCAGAACTCTCCTCCTCCATGAGCCACCCCCAGATCCACAGGGGATGTAGCAGAAAGCCCTCTCAGCTCCGTGGGACCAAGAGTGTCACCCCTCGCCACCCTATAGGTTGTGTAGACAATATGGCTCCTACTGGATGGGAGGGACTCTCTGGGCCTGGAGGATAGGGTCCCATGGAAGTAACTCCATTTATTAAGCTCTTGTTATGTGTCAGTCATTGTACCCAGGATTATATGTCAACACACACTGTCATTTAATCCTCACAACAATCTGATGGTGCAGGTGCCATTCTCATCACCATTTTTCAAACGATGGAAAGGAAGGTTTGAGGAGATCAAACGACTTGGCTAGGATCTCACAGCCATTAAGCAAGGAGCTGGGACATGAACTCCGGGGCCCCGTGGACACCTCTTGAATGGAGTTTAACTTACAGTGATGGCTCCCGGGTTCCCCGCTGGACAGCAAATGGTCTCCTTCTTGCGGATTTGATCCAAGGGCATGCATCGCCCCATGATTCAGGTTGAACGGTTGAGTTGCAGTCAAGGTGAGCAGGTTTGTCCCCTGGGAGGATTTGAACATACATTTCTCCAGCTTCCTCCCTGTCCCCAAGATGATGCTTCTGCGAGGCTGGTGTGCTTGTCTTCTGGCCTCAGAGCACAGCATCGTGATAACTTCTCCCCAGCCCGTCTCTGCCTGCAATTGTCACCCACACTGACAGTTCCTGGGGTTCAGGGTTGATTACACTCGACTGAGTTGAATAAATTAGCATAAACACTTAAAACCAAATTTCCTAATATCTTTTTCCCTCATTTACTACCCAGGTGTTTAGATTTAATTTCTTGCAAATGATACACCTAAACATCATTACTCCCCTAATAATTGTGCATTTTGATAGCAAATAGCCCTAATGAAGCAAAACAGGCAGCAGGAAGGGTTTAGCATATCTGTGGGTGGAAACTTCTGGGGAGAAAACATGGCTTTAGGTGAGCAATTGGGGCTCCTCATGCTGGAGAGGGGGGTAGTTGGTGCTCTTCGAAGATGCTGAACCAGCTTCTAATTGAAGGCTGCCGGCCCTCATTTAGCAAGGCCTGGTTTGTGCTTCTCTCAAAGTAGGTTTTACTTCTTAAGTTTGTTTCTTTAGCAAGGGTTTTGCTTGTTCTCTCCTCTTAGGATCTATCTCTTTGGACATAGGCATTTGACTAGTCTTGGTGACATAAAAACAACACCTTGTCTGAAGCTGTTTCCCCAATGGGTCTCCACAGAGCTTTGCTGCTTTGTTGGGAAAAGGGTCCTTTTCTTTCTAGCGTAGCGCCTGGGTCATGGCAAGTGGCTAGTAGTTTTTCTCCTGTCTTCTTCCTCCGGGCCATAGATTTGGATGAATTTGCAATTCCTCTTGGAATTTGGGGTGACTCATTTCCCTGGAGTCACCCTCCCAGGATCTACATCCCACATGGACTCCAGTGGAAACATCTGCATTAATATCTGGGGACTGTCTTTCTACTTGTAGAGAGATGTTCCTGCGGTCCCCGTGGGGTGCCCCCTCTCTCTTTCTCTTCCTGTACCCAGGGCCCAGGTCTCAATTCACAGCCTGAGATGGGAACTGATTAGGATTGAAATGGGAAAGGGCCCACAGGAGGACAGGGAGAGGGGCTGCTGTGGCTGCCCGCCAGGGGGCGGCTTCCACCCTCTGGAGGGCTCCTGCACACGTACGACTTCCGTTTGATTGTGAGCGCCCGCCTCAGTTTTAGAAACTTCCTGTCATCCCACTCTCTCTCCCTCTGCCTTCCTGCAGCCCCATTAGTTGCGTTTTGGGTTTGGCATTCCACTGTGCTAACATCTTCCCCCCTAGTGGGAGACGAGATAGCTGTGATTAGCCTAATGAGTGATTAATTAACAAGCGGGCGGCTGGATAACGGAAATGTGCTGACCCTACTGAATGGTGGCAGGGATGGCGCAGCCCATCGCGACTTTAACCCTTAAGTCCACTCCTGCCAGCCACACAGCTGCCTTTGTGTCCACGTGTGAGGCTGCATGTGCACGCATGGGTGCACGCTGACCCGGAGCTGGGGCCAAAAGGCGATGTCCACCAGGGGAGATGCTCTGTAGGGTCTGCAGGTTCCCAGATCCACAAAGTGTGTGTGTTTGTGTGTGCAGGTTGCTGATCAGCACATAGGAATCTTCATCCATAATTGAATGATGGAAACTGATCTTAATTGGCAATTATGCAAAATGCTGAAATATCTCTGGGTGGAAGATGTTGGAGTCTTCTGAACAGTTTTTGTTCAATAAATTGGGCTGGAGTGACTGGGGTGGGGTTGGGGGAGGGCTTGGGGAATTCTTGCTGACTCACCTTGATGTGGGTTGAGTGTCACTGGTGATTGGAGGGAGGGGCGGGGGCTGGCACGGAGATGACATGGGGTGGCACGGGCTTTGGGGAGAAAGGATGGTGGGCGGGAAGGAGGGAGAGAAGAAGGGAGACGGGAGGTGAGTGACAGGTCCCCACAGCCTTCTCCGGGATATGTTCTTTTCAGCTCCTACTGTAATTAAATGTTAATTTTCTTCATGGAAACCAAAGGGAACACTGCCAGAAACGGCCTCCTCCCCTGCCTCCTAGCATGGAACCAGAGTGGGAGGTTTTATTTGCTCTCCCCCTCCTCACTGGGAAGGAACCCAGGGGAAGCCGGGAGAGGGTCCCAGCCTCCTGGGTACCCACCCCCACCATCTGGCAAAGCAGCCTCGATCCAGTGGCTAAGGCAGAAGGACACAAAAGTGGCCATGGGAGGAGCGAGGCTGGCAAAATAAACCTGCCAACGCCCAGAGCGCCAACTGCAGCCTGATTCACCCCAGAGTCCCATCACTCTGGGCGTTTCTCCTGTCGAGGAGCCTCCACGAGGGGGTCTTGGTGGCTGCTCTCCCGTAAGCTGGAGCTACCAACCAGCCAGGGAGGGTGGGCCTGTCAATCTCCCCGCACGTGGCAAGACCAGGTTCCTGATTCTGACCCTGCCCTGGGAAATGCTTTAAGAGGAAGCCCCTCACCCCAGTCCCTGAGCATGTCTGTGTTGAGTGAGTGTCCTGGGGCTGCCATAACAATGCCCACAAACCGGGGGGGCTCAGAACAACAGGAATTTATTCTCTCACAGTCCTGAAGCTGCAAGTCTGAGATATGGGCAGGGCTGCGCTCCTTCTGAAGGCTCTGGGGGAGGATCTGTCTTGCCTTTTCCAGCTTTTGGAGACCCCCGCATCCTCGGCCTGTGGCCGTGTCACTCCAGTCTCTGCCTCCACATCATCTGACCTTTGCTCTGCATCTTCCTCCTCTTCTGTTTCTTATGAAGACACTGGTCATTGGAGTTCAGACCCACCCTAATCCAGGATGATTTTCTCTTGAGGTTCTTACCTTAGACACATCTTAAATACATCTGCAAAGACCCTTATTCCAAGATGAGGTCACAGTCTCAGATTCCAGGGGCAGCACTTGGACATATCCTTTTGGGGGACACAATTCAACCTACTTCACTGTCCTAGGTTTTGGTTTTAGTTCCTCTGCCCCAGTTGTGTCCCCACCTTCCAGTACTCCCATCCCCTCTTCTAGCTGCATCTGACCCAAGATAGGCCCCATCCTGGCTGGCCCTCAGCCTGGCCGCAGATGCTTTGCTGAGCAGTGGGCCACACAAAGCCAAACGGACAGCAGAAGCTCTTTACTTCTCCACCGGCTGCAGCAAAATCCCGTGAGAGGTGAGGAGACAGGACAGTGGCTAAGCCAGGCTTGCGGGGCGCAGTCCTGAGTTGGAGCCCTTCACTCCCCCACTGACTCTCCGTCAGCTTCTTGACTTCTCTGCACCCCAGTGGGTCCTTCTGTAAAACGGGGGTATACATCAGCACCTTCCTCGCCCCAGCAGACAGGAGGGCTAACAGTGCCAGCTGCCTGCGTGGCTGTGGGGAGCAGTTTGCGGAACATTAGTCGGAGCAGCGGTTTGAGGCTGTGAGTTTAATTTCCCTGTGGCTCCGAGCTCAAGCCCTGAGATTTGCTCAAGGGCCTCTCAGAAGTTGACCGGAGCTGGAGCTTCATCCACTTACAGAGGCTTCGATAGATTGAAAAAAAGGTGACATGTGGAAAGCAGGTTGCAAAAATTGAGCTGTTTTAAGTGTTTACTGCTAACGGGTTCACGCAATTGCTACACACGCGGAAGGCAGTGACTGCGCTTCCAGGCTTTTCTGAGAGACGTCAAGAGAGGGAGGGGAGTGTCTGATGGGGAGGCCCAGGTCAAAGTGGCCCTGCCTTCACCCCAGATGGGCTTTGGCCTTGGGTATGGGGGTGAGGGGAGTTTGTGTGGGACCTGGTAGGTACCACACCAGCCTTCTCCTCTTAGCCCCTGTGGCTTCTGGCCAGGGATCTGCCTCTCTGCTGCCTGAAGGGGAAGCAGGGAGACCTGTGCTGGGTTTGGAGCTGGGAGAGGAGCCTATGGAACTTTCTGGAAGAGTGGAAATCTGTGTCCTTGAAGTACTGAGGACAAAGCTGAGGCAGCATTGTCTTACCCCCCGTCCCCATAGGCTTCCGACTAGGTGAGGGTGCTCTGGGCTTGGCTGGCTGGGCAGCTGAGGCGCTCGGGGCCTCGTAGGAGCTGTCACCTCCAGGGCAAGCTTTCAAAACCTCAGCGCTACTGACACTTGGAGCCAGAGAGTCTTCGTTTGGGGGCCTGTCCTGTAGGATGTTTAGTAGCATCCCTGGCCTCTATCCACTGGATGTCAGTAGTGTCCCCCAATTGTGACCACCAGTAGTGTTTCCAGGCATCACCGAATATCACAGGGGAGCAAAACCAGTCCTGGAGTGCACCACGCGTGGGAAACTTTCAGACCTCCTGCCTGGACTTTGCTGGGACATAGACTGTGCTCCACGAAGGCGGGATGGGCTGTTCAGGGGAAACACTGCATGGGCCCCAAGTTCATGCAGATGGGGAGGGAAATCTCGGGGAGGAAGGGTGGGGGGAGAGGTGGTCCTAACGGGAGAGCTGTCAGTGGTGTTGAGTGCTGGGAACCTCTCTAGTGTGAGCTGGGAAGGTGGAGGCAGCCCTCCTGGGTCTGTGGATGAGTTTAATACAGAAATGAGTCGGTGAGCTCTGGCCGCCTCTCTAAAGGCCAAGGCCCATCGATCCTTCTCTGAGGCTGCTTCCATTTAGAAAATTCATTTTGGATCCTTTGCTCCCAGGTCTTGAGCTTCATATGGCTTTGCCTCGGGGCAGTGGGACCTCTTTATAAGAAAATGCACTCCCTAATAGAGCCCAGACCAATGAAAACACCACGTTCACAGTAGCACTATTCACAGTCGCCAAGAAGTGGAAATAGCCCATTGTCCATCAACTAGATGAACAGGTCAACCTTATGTGATGTATCCACCCAGTGGAATATTATTCAGCCATAAAGAGCAATGAAGTCCCGACACACACTACAGCATGGGTGGAACTTGAAACGCGATGCTCAATGAAAGAAGCCCACCACGGAAAGGCCCCATAGTGTGAGATTCCATTGATGCGAAATGTCCAGAACAGGCAGATCGTTAGAGACAGAAAGCAGTTAGTGGTTGCCAGGGAGCGGGGGTGTGGGGAGTAGGGAGTGACTATTAATGGGTACAGGATTTCTTTTGAGCGGGCGAGGAAATGTTCTTTATGTACTCTTTATATATTTCAGATACTCTACAGTATCTATAGATACTGTTTGCTTTGGGAGCACATACAAGCTCGTAAGATACAAACCCAGGCACAGGGCTTGTGAAGGGTCAGATCTGGGCAGGAAGACAGGTCACATCAGGGGAGAGTGGGGAGCTCCTGGTGGCCTTGGGCGCCCGTGGGGAGGTGGGAAGACGGTTGGTGGGGGTTGGGGTCAGGCACAGAGGGTTTTGGTCGTGCGGCTCAGCTGACCGCACGTGTGGGGCTCTGTGCTGGCTCAGGACATCACGGGGTGCCGTGCTCAGCCTGTCGGCACCGTGCCTGTAGATTTCTCCTCACGAGAGAAGTGAGCTCACAGCTGGCGAAACGTGCCCCGCCATCCCCTGGCCTCGCTGAGCTCGGAACAAGTCCTGCCGACAGGTATGAACTGGGCAGTGACTGCTGGGCGTTGAGTGATGATGATGTATAGGCTATGGGGGTAGGTGACAAGGTGGGCATGTCCTGGCAGGTCCCTAACCCACATGGGTCCCTGGTCCCTCTGCTGAGGTCAGAGAAATTGATTCACCCCTGAAGACGCAAAGGGGTCTGGTGTGCAGGTTCTCCAGCCTCCTTTCCTCTCTCTGCCATTCCAGTCTTCCCCGTGTTCCTCCCTCCCAACTCATCCTTCCCTCATCCCACCTCCTGGAGTCGCTGGCTGACATGTGGCCCCCTGACTGGAGGTGAGGCAGTGTTGCCAGGCGGTGCGTGGGGCCTGCCTGAGCTGCCTGCCTTGGTTCCCTCCTCTGCGAAATGGGGAGGGTAATAGCCGAGCGTAACTCAGAGAGAGGCTGCGAGGGTTAATAGCGCGTGTAAAGTGCTCCAAATAAGCCTGACAAACAGAGAAGGCCCTGTGATGATCGCGGCCCAGCTTGAGGCCTGGGCGGTCAGGACTTGGTGCAGTTCTATGTCTCACCCAGTATCCCCCCGGTGAGCCCATTACAGCTACGGCCATCCTTTCTCAGAAAAGGACGCTGTATTGGCTCCTGGGGCTGCTGGAAGAAATGGTCACAAACTGGGTAGCTTAAAACAGCAGAAATTCACTCTCTCAGAGTTCAGGAGACCAGAAGTGTGAAATCAAGGTGTGGGCAGGGCTGCTTCCTTCTGGAAGCCCTGAGGAAGAGACTCTTCCAGGCCTTTCTCCAGCTTCTGATGGCCTCTGGCAATGCTTCTTGTCCCTTGCTTGTAGACGCATCACTCCAGTCTCTGCTCCATTGTTGTGTGGCCCCCTCCTCTGTGTGTGTGTCTTCTCTTCTGTCTCTTAGAAGGCACTCTCATTGGATTTGGGGCCCACCCTTAACCCAGGATGATTTCACCTCAACCCTTACCTTCATTACATCTGCAAAGACTTTTCTTTCCCAAATGAGTTCACATTCAGAGGTTCTGGGTAGACATGAATTTTGGAGGGATGCTATCCAGCCCACTACAGACCCCAAGGCTCTGAGAGGGAGGCAACACAACCAGGACCACTGGGCTCCAGCCTGAGGCAGGTACATGCTGGGTCCAAAGCCTGGCCCAGCCCCTCCCCTATCCCCTGTTCCTTCTTGGTGCGATTCTTTTTTTTTTTTTTTGCGGTACGCGGGCCTCTCACCGCTGTGTCCTCTCCCGTCGCGGAGCACAGGCTCCGGACGCGCAGGCTCAGCGGCCATGGCTCACGGGCCCAGCCGCTCTGCGGCATGTGGGATCCTCCCGGACCGGGGCACGAACCTGCGTCCCCTGCATCAGCAGGCGGACTCTCAACCACTGCGCCACCAGGGAAGCCCTGGGTGCGATTCTGACCCCTGCTCCTGCAGCCCTTTCCCAGATGAGGTCTCTCCCTCCACGGATGTTTCCTTGACATCCTTTCCTGGAGTTCTGGTCCCTCTGCCCCTCCCTGTGTCCCTGGGGTGTGTGACCACCGAGAAGCTAACTCAGGGCTGGAGCCTCTGTCCGGCCTTTGCTCAGCTGCAGCCCACTGTGGATGGCTGGAATTCTGCCTCAGTTCCTCTTGCAGGGCCTGGGCCTGAAGAGAGTTTTTAAGGCCCCTCTTGCTGGTAGTGGGAGAGCAGGAAGCTCCTGAGGGGGGAAACCCTTGTCTGAAGGAAGGCCGTGAACGGAAGCGGGAATTCAGATGCTGATGGTGGAGGTGGGATTGGCTCTGCCCCTGTCGTCCACAGGGATGGGGTCTGAGGCAAAGAGCCTCCGGCAGCAAGTTTTGCTGGGGGAGCCAGAGCAGCAGGCAGAGGTCAGCCTCTAGCCATGTCAGTGGGTGGGCTATGGGGGAACGTGGTCCAGGGATCAGACATGAGTTAGCTGCAGATTCCGTGGGTAAAAGGAAGTCGCTGGGGAGGCCTTGCTGACAAGATGAAGAGGAGCTGCTCTGGTAGAAACTGGTTAGGATGTCACAGAGCTTCCTGCCCTGACCCTGGGCTTGGACAGCCCAGGTGGACAGTTCCAGGTGTGGCCGGCAGGTCAGGCAGGAAGTGGGGCTTGTCCTGAGCAAGTAACCACCTCTCAGGCCCCTCATTTATGAGATGGGGACTATGGCATCGTCCTCTCCAGAGTCACAGGGGATAGGAAATATGCCACCCAAAGGAGACCCCGTTTGTGATAATGCTCTGAAAAAGTTAGAAACACCCCAGCAGTGCGAGGCTCATTCTCAGCTCTTTGCTGTTCCTACAGCCCAGATGGACTCTGTGAACAGGTAAACGGCACGCCTCGCTCCGGCCATAAATGACATAGAGCTTCAGCTACATTCAGTCATTCCAGCGAAGCTGACAGAGACCGACCCAGGAGGCCTGGTGTGCCTGGTGGGGGATGTCGTTGCTGTCCTGGGTGTTCAAGGCTCAGGCTCTTCATGGTCTAGTGGGAGCCCACGCGCCCTCTTCCTCTAAGCCCTTCTGTTTGTCCTCCTTTTCTGATGCTACTCCTGCCTTTCTGTCCTCACACACCTGCCTTCTTCCACTCCTGGAACATTCAGCTTATTCGTGTCAGACTCAAGGTCAGCAGAGACTAAAGAGTTGGGTCGGGAGCAGAGCTCAGGCTTTATTTGTCCCTCTTCTCTGGCTAGTCGGGCACGTGTGCCTGTGCATATGTGTGTGTGCCTGCGTGTGCGTGCGTGGGCGTGTACATGTATGTTTGTGCACATGCACTGTGCTAAGTATACGAGTATACTTAGTGTGCGTGCGTCTATGTGCACGTGCTCACGTGCACGCATGTGTCCATGCATGTGTGTGTGTGCACGCGTGTGCACTGTGTGCTTGCGTGAAGAGGGAAGAGAGCCCAGACTGCCTGGAAACCTCTCAGAACCCGGGGCCCACCCTCTGCCAGGCACCCATCACCACCATTGCTCATTGGACAGAGCCCTTGGGGGAAGTTTCTGGACATCTGGGCAGAGGAGAGGAGAAATGAGATAAATGCCAGCTTTGCGGCATGTTACCTGCTTTTATTAAGAATCAATGACACAATAGAGCGATTCCACTCTATCTTACTTAACCAGTGTCCACTGCGTGGGAGCTAGGAGCAGGGAGGGGCCCTGCGGCCAGAGAGGAAAGCGGGGGCCTCAGGGAGGCCCGCTGGCTCTGTGAGCTGCTGCTTCCGGCCAAGCTCCCTCCAGAAAATAACCAGCTCATCTCGGGCCCCATCAGAGCAGGGATTTATGGCCAGGCCCGCGATTGCCTGCCTCACGCCTCTCTCGGTTTTATTCCTGCTATTTATCACACCAGGCCCTGCCTTGGCGCCAGAGGGACAGTTAATCAAGGCAGACTTTTCTACCTTGTCATCTCAGGATTCTGCTGGGAGAAAATCTGAACCATAAAATTAAAATCATCAGAACTTGGGAATTTGTAAAGAAGGCAGTTTGGGGAGGAGAGGAAGAACAGATTTCCCCAGCTCCCTGCCCCACGACCCACACATCGAAATGCAGAGCAGCGGGGACCCCACACCCTGAATTCATTCCCTCTTACTGCTGCGGGGAGTTTGCGGCAATGCCTTGCAAACTCCCCCGACCCCTTACCTTCCACCCCATCTCCACCCCCACCCCCCGCCATCCCTCTCTCCTGGAGGAAATATAAGTGACAGTCGTGGCAGAGAAGAAAAAGGAACAGGAGGCGAGAGCCTAGGGATCGATGATGATGTCTGACTCAGAATCTGGTGGCAGGGAGAAAGCGCAGGTCCCACCACACAAGCAACCTCCCCTGACACCTCGATGAGCCTCTCGGCTAGCCTGTTCCCTCACTCCTGGTGGTCCTGGCCAGGCTCAGGGAGATGGAAGGCCCAGAGAAGAGAGGAGCCTACATCTGTGCAGCCTGGCTCTGCTGATGTCCATGTGGGGGTGATTTTCCAGCTGTTTCTGGAGATCTAGGAGAAGGAGATTAGCATTTAGAGCTGGGAAAGCATCGGGCCTCGGCCGCGCACAGGGGAGGTAGCTCATCATTTGATCTTGGAGGGCAGGGGTAATGGCTTGCTTCCAGATACTTCTAGACCGTTCTATTAAAAACAGTGGTGGGGATCTTATTTAATGTTTAATTTTATTTTGTGGAGGAGCCAGTTGGGGCTGGATAAAGGGAAAGAGGGAGATAGGACACAAAAGCCAGTGCTTGCAGGCCTGCTGTGCCTGTGGGGTTTGGACCCACTCTCAGGAACTGGCATGCCGGGAGCCCCACAGACAAACCCCATCCAGCATCACAGAAGTGGGTGGTTTTGCTTTTAAACATGGAGTTCCCCGTGTGTGCGTGCACGTGCGTGTGCAGGCATGTGTCACCCCAAGTCTGCTCAGTGCAGAAGGAGGGGTGTGCTGGCCACTGGAACAAATGGTTTCCCAGATCCCCAAAGGACAAGGCAACCAGGCCAAATGCCTTCTGAAGACCCCTGTGCCTGGAGACGCGGGTTTCAGGGAACGTGGCTAGATGCCTGCTCTGGGTGGGGGTGTTTGGGGAACCTGGTGTTTGGGAATAGGGTCTCCTGACCCTGGGCTGACCTCTCTCCGTGACCCCAGAGCCTGGTGTCAGGCCGCATGAGCAGCGATGAGCAGCTTCTGCTCAGAGGTGCCGAGTGCTTTCCTGCGCCAGAGCTGCCTCCCTGTGCTCGTTATTTATTTATTTATTTTAACATCTTTATTGGAGTATAATTGCTTTACAATGGTGTGTTAGTTTCTGCTGTATAACAAAGTGAATCAGCTAAACATATACATATGTCCCCATATCTCTTCCCTCTTGCATCTCCCTCCCTCCCACCCTCCCTATCCCACCCCTCTAGGTGGTCACAAAGCACCGAGCTGATCTCCCTGTGCTATTAGGCTGCTTCCCAAATCTATTTTACATTCGGTAGTGTATATATGTCCATGCCACTCTCTCACTTCGTCCCAGCTTACCCTTCCCCCTCCCCATGTCCTCCAGTCCATTCTCTACGTCTGCGTCTTTATTCCTGTGCTGCCCCTAGTTTCTTCAGAACCATACGACCCAGCAATCCCACTACTGGGCACATACCCTGAGAAAACCATATTTCAAAAAGAGTCATGTACCACAATGTTCATTGCAGCTCTATTCACAATAGCCAGGACATAGAAGCAACCTAAGGGCCCATCGACAGATGAATGGATAAAGAAGATGTGGCACAGATATACAATGGAATATTACTCAAACATAAAAGGAAACGAAATTGAGTTATTTGTAGTGAGGTGGATGGACCTAGAGTCTGTCATACAGAGTGAAGTAAGTCACAAAGAAAAAACCAAATACCGTGTGCTGACATGTATATACGGAATCATTATTTATTTAATCATCTCTTTATGATTCTGGAGAAGGAGGGACTGCAGGAGGGGGTGGGCAGAGTGACCCTGTCCCCCGGAGGTTCGAATGAACAGCATTCACATGGGCAGCTGCCAGTCAGTGCACCTGCCTCTGAGGCATTTGGGACAAAACAAGGTCACACCACACCTCTTCCCAGATCAGGGTGGCCCCAGAGTCCAGGGAGGTCTGCGGGACAGGTGGGGTCAGCAAGGGTGGCATGGAGAATCCAGACAGGAGGGCGGGGGCGGGGGTGGGAGGGCTCAAATGCCCTGCACTTCCGAAGGTCCCTGTGAAGGAAGGGAGCCAGGGTAGCCTGGGGGTTGAAGTCACAGATAACCCAGGCACAAAAATGAGAACCAAATCTCAAGTTAGACTTTTCTGGCTGGGGGTCTCCATTTCTAACAGAGTTGCTGCCCAGGGCAGAAGAGGGTGGCTCCAGCGAGGACCCTCCCTAATCTTGCTACCCCCCTGCCCCCAGGCAAAGGCATCACCAGGGCGCTGGATGGGAGGGGCAGGCAGCAAAGGCAGGTGGTATACTTGAACTTCACAAATGGACCAGAGGCTGGACTTTGAGGGTGCCCTCTGCCAGCAGGCCTCCTCCTGGCCTCCTTCCCAACCCTACTCTTCATTTAAGCAGGCCCAAGGCCACTCCCCTCTGCGTAGCTGCACACGCTTGTGCGTGCATGCACACATGCACGTTTCAGAATCAGCCGTCCCTCCCGCATCTGTTGTGCACGTAGGGCTGCTGCATGACCTTAGGGCAGTTGCTGATGGATCCCCTGCCTCACAGAGCCGGTGGTTCTTGGGCAGCACTGTGCCCTGTGCATCTACACAGTGCTGGCACGTAGCAAATGGCCAGCAGCCGCCTGCTGAGTGAGTGGTCGCTGACGTTTCTAGAAGAATCCATCTGCTGTGTGTACCCACCTGATATGGAGAACTCCATGTTGGCCCTCGGAAGCCAGGAGCCAGTTCTGTTCTTGTGCAGGCTGCTGGGGAGGGCTCAGGGGCGGGCAGGGGTCTGCCAGGGGAAAATGTGGCCGTCACTTTTGTGATTTGGAACATCTGAGACCCGGAGACATCCCCCAGTGACGTTTCCTTGGATCTGGAATGTGTTATGTGATTTAGCTGTTGTTATAGATTTACCTTCCTAATTATGTTTGGCTTCGAACAATGTTAAAATTGTTTTGCATTCTCTGAGTACACAGAGCCGGGAGGTGGGAGGAGGTGACTGGGGATGTGAGAAGTGGCAGAGAGAAGACATTTGGGATTTAAAGGCTGTCAGGGACAAGCCACATGTCAGTAATAAAGAATTGCCTGTGCAGAGAGGACCTGTAAACAAGCAGTCACAAGCTAATGTGGACGCTGACAGCAGCAGAGCCAGAGGGGACCTGGGACCAGGCATGGAGGGCCTGGGGGCTGAGCCTAGTGGCTAACATTTATTCGTTCCTACTATGTGCCTGGCTCTGCTCTAAGCCCTTTCCTTGAATTGCCTCATTTAACCCCACAACTGCCCTGATGAAGTGGATGCTGCTGTCATTCTCCTTTTATAGATAGGTTAAGTGAGGAACAGAGAGGGCAAGCCACCGGCCCGAGGTCACACAGCTGATATATGGCTGAGCCGGTATTCAAGCCCAAGCTCGAATCCTCTGTGATATGCCATCTCCAGCGAGACAGAGGTTCTAAACTAAGAGCCAATTTCCTCAGATGGGTGGAGGAGAAGATCAGATACAAGGGGCACATCTTACCCATAGGAGGCTCCCAGGAAAGTTTGCCTCCTTCCCTGGCTCTGCCGGGCCCTGGGAAACGAGGAATGTTGCCCTTGCATAATCAGTTATTTTCAAGAACACCTTGCCGGGTGGGAAACACTGATACATATGCTTCCCTGAGGATTCCAGCCTACTCGGCTGATACCTGACGCCACGGCTCCCAATCCCATCTCTGAAGAAGCAGTTCTGTCCCCATCCGTGTTCCTAAGCAAGATCCAGCTCTCCCTAAAGTTCAGACCAATATGGATTTGAAGCAACATTACTTTAATCCGCTCTTTCCTAAGTCAGATACAGAATGTATCTGGGTCCCCTTTGCCCTCTCAGCTAATCCCCTAAACAAAGTCAGATAGTCAGAACCACGGGTGCCAAAGACAGCTGGGAGCATTCAAGCTATTCCTGGTTTCAGGCGATCTGGGTATTCTGAGGGGCATCAGAAAAGAGCTGAGGTCACAAAGATGAAGGTGGGCTGCTCATCTTTTGTGGGCTTGCCTTTCATCTCCTAGCTCTGGCCAGGTTTGTTATTTCTGAATGGACGGGGCTGCTTATGGCCCTTCTGATTCCGTATCATCCAAAAAATGAACACGGCTTTCACTGTCAGCCTGGTGTCCTGCGGCAAGAAGCCTTTCTCAGTGTCTCTCAGCATGGAAGTATCTGCATTTTGCAGGCAGAGCTGGTCCTGCAGTAATAAGCCCCTTGGTCCAGCTCCTTTTAAGAGGACCTGGTTGGCATGCTGGTATTCCCCACCCCCCGCCCCGCCCAAACTCCTGACTCTTCAAATCCTAAAATCTGCACACAACGCCCCAGCTGATGGGCAGGAGAGCGGCTGCCAAGATGCTCTTCTCTAGTTGTTGTCAAGGCAACACCAAGGATGCTGAAACCCCTTGAGGACAGGAGGATGCTCTCTACATTCTCCGCCTGTGCTCAGATCTACTGGGGGCCACGGACAGATGTAACACAGCTGTAACGTGTAGGGGCGGGGGAGAGGCACGTTGCCTGGAAGAGGGCTGCCAGGCTTTTATTTCCTACTATGACGTACACACTGGGATTTTTACCCTGTTGTAGAATCAGGAGAACCCTGATTTGTTTCATGGACTTCAGCCTGTCCTAGTGCTTTCAACAATTCTAGATTTTCCCATCTTGGAAGTTGAGGACATGGGTCCCCTGGGGCTTCATCACATGTAGCAGTCAGTTCTTGATGCCTAACCAACTACCCCGTAAGTCAGCGGCTGAAAACGATAATAATTTACAGTTGACGCTCGTTATTTGTGGATTCCATATTTGCGAATGTGCCCCCTTGCTAACCTTTCTTTGTAAACCCCCAATCAAAACGAAGGGCACTTTCATGGTCATTTGCGGACATGTGCAGAACATCGAAAAATTTGAGTCATCTGCGCAGGTGTTCTCAGGCTGGACAGGTGACGCTCTGCCTTCTTATTTCAGCTCTCATGCTGAAATATTTTAGTACCACACTTTTTGTATCTTTGTGCTTTTTGTTGGTGATTTCGCTGTTAGAATGGCCCGAGCATAGTGCTGGAGTGCTGTCTGCTGTTCCTAAGCGCCAGGAGGCTGCATGCGATGTGCCCTACGGAGAAAACACGCGTTAGATAAGCTTCATTCAAGAATGTAACAGTGCTGTTGGCCCTCAACTTGATGTAATGAGTCAACAACCTGTGTTAGATAAGGCATCTTTAAACAGAAACATACATAAAATAGGCTTATGTATTGATAGGTTGATGAAAATATTGTGAGCAGGGTCCTGTGTTTCCCCTAGGACCAAGGGTTAGCCATGACTTTCTAGACTGAACTCCATGAATAACAAGAACCATCTGTATTCTTGTCACGCCATTCTTGCACATTGGTTGGGTGCCGGCTGATCTGGGCTGGGCTGGGCTGGGCTTGGCGGGGTGCTTCTGCTCAAGCTGTGGACTCCTTGCTTTGAGGCGGGCTCAGGCCTGCTTGTGTGGGTTCATTCTGGGTGCTGGCCGAAGGAGAGCCAAGGACTCCCAGGAGAGTTCTGGCCATGGCGGAGGCACGAACCCAACCCACAAACACCTTTATAGCCTCTTCTTGCATCACATCAGCTCACCTCCCACTGGTTAAAGCAAGTCACTTGGCCAAGCCCAAGGTCCAGGGTTGGGAAGTGCACTCCACATCTATGGAAGGCACTCCAAAGTCACATGACAGGGGGCATGAACAGTTGGGGCCACCCATGGACACTGCCCAGGGAGGATGTCCAGGTCGACTGACCTGAGACCTGGGTCACTGGGGTGAAGGTGGGGATGCAGAAGAGGGATCCTGGCCAAGAGGCAGGGGACAGAAGAGCAACTGCTCACCGTGTCCCTGTTTGCACCTGAGTGTCCTGCTGTCTCTGCAGAAGCACTGCTCCAACAGGCCAGCTTGCCGCCCTCACCAGTACCGACCGGTGGAAGGTGCCTGTCTCCTGGAGGGTGGGCTGGGAGGGAGCCGGATGAGACTGGTTAATCAGTGAGAGGGTGGGGGAGCAAGAGAGGAAATCCCCAAAGCTATGTGTTGTGGATGTTTTCCTTAAGGACACCTTGTATGCGTTTACCAAGCTAAGCGTAGAGTACAGATCTGTAGTGAGCCAGCCTCGCAAGTTGTGGGGTTTGTCCTACAGACCTATTTGTCTCACCGAGAAGAGGAGCCGGTGGATCTTCTAGGATCACTCCAACTAGTTCTCCTTTCGAAACCGTGTACCATGTTTTCTTTTTTATTTTTTCCCTTCCCCTGCCTCAGGGCATCTCCCTGGTTCCTCATCAGTAAATGAATCTGTTCCCTTCACCTCTGGGATGTGGGGCCTTTGATACTGGTGTGCGTGGGAAAGAGGGAAGAATAATTAACAAATTAATCAATTGTCCTTTGTTTCCACTTCAAACAGATAAGGTAATATTTTGAGCTGAACAGGTTGTGCTGGAATAAAGGGCCATTAGTGACCATTTAAAAATGAATGTGTGCCTCCAGGAAACAAACACAGACTCCCCACCATCCTGGAAGTCTGACATCTGTCAGACTCCTCTACGAGCCAAGCTGGCTTCTGTGGCCTGGCCCATGAAGCAAAGCTCCATGTGTGTTTTTCCATGAAAAACAAACGAAAAGCACTCCACCAGCAACAGCACTTCTGCGAAAGAATTGAAAGCAGGGTCTTGAAGAGATATTTGCACACCCATATTCATAGCAGCGTTACTCACAATTGTCAAAAGGTAGAAGCGACCAAAGTGTCCATCGACGGATGAATGAATAAACAAACTGTGGCCCATCCACACAATGGAATACTGTTCAGTCTTAAAAAGGAAGGAAATTCTGACACACACTACGACATGGAGGAAGCTTGAGGACATTACGCTGAATGAAATCAGCTAGTCACAAAAGGACAAATATTCTGATTCCGCTCATGTGAGAGACCTGGAGCAGTCAGATTCACAGAGACAGACAGTAGGTGGTGGGTGCCAGGGGCTGGGGGAGGGGGAAGGGGGAGTTAGTGATTAGTGGGCACAGAGTTTCAGTTTTACAAGATAAAAATAGGTCTGGAGTTGGATGGTGGTGATGGCTACACACGGATTTGAATGTACTTAACACCACTGAACTGTCCGCTTAAAATGGCTCAGATGATCATGTATTGATGGGCTGACAAAGATGTCATGGCCAGAGGATCGCAGGAAGGCAACCCCCCAGGAGCAATGGTTTCGTGTTCACTAATTAAGAGTTGGTGGCAACTTTATAGAACATCAGTCCAGGAGTAATGAGAATCGCCCGTATGTTTATACATGTTCTATTTCACACTCAGTGTTTTGTCATCTCGGCCCTGGGTTCCTCCACTGTTTGCGTGAGCTAACACTTACGAGTATGGTCTCAGGCCTGACTTAAAGTTTTTATACTTTGCTGTAAAGAGCGATTCTCTGATCTGATCTGGGAAATTCCAGGCTGTCCTTCTGGCTGCAGATACCAACGAATTTCCAGTCTTTGACCCCTTCCCTCCGTGTTTCTGGCCAACGTGAGTCGCTAGGCTGACGTCTGCAGGCAACATCGGAATGCACTGCTTCGTGCGTGTGTCGGCACGTCAGCCCTGACCCCGGGCCCCGTGTTCTTACGAAGGAGTCTGTTGGCAGATGAGAAAGAGCATTTGTTGAGCATAGTATAGAATAAATCATATTTATACTTTACTTGGAACGAAAGTACTTTCGCAAGTATATTTGATTTTGAAATCACCTTTGATTAAGAGTCCCTTGAGAAGGACAGTTAAATAAACTGTGGGTTGGAGAGACTCCTTAAGTGTAGGCGTGGTTTTCCATTTATCGGTGTGTTGGAAGGTTTTAGGCATAGGTTTGAATCTTTATTTTCCACTTTTTTCTTATATGGTTTTTTTTTCCCTTCAAAGATGTTTCAGGCAGGCTCAGTCTCCTAAGATTCTTTCCTCCTGTCGTCGGTGACTCTCCCAGAGCCTGGACCATTGTTGGAATCAAACATTCCAAAGCCAGAAGCTGCCCCTACTGTCCTGATATAAAGCTGGGGAAACCCTGCTGGTCGTGTGTCTCCAGGGGAGCCGGTTAAGTGCCAGGATCCCATCACTGGGCACCTCCTGTTTGCACCATCTGGTGGGGTGTGGGGTGCTGGAGGCCCACATCCTTGTGTTTCCCCCATTTCTCACCACTTTCCCTTCTAGATTCACAGACCCCAGCTCCCAGGTCGAGGTCAAGTATTCATGCACAGGGCCTGGGTTAAGTAGAAGCGTGGGTACCTAGATGAAAGGCTGTGTTTAATTTTTAAACCCTCCCTTTCCTCCTGAAAGAAAAAAAAAAAAAATGCAGGGATCACAGGTTCTGGAACCTGACAGAGCTGGAGTCAAATCCTGGCTCCCACTCACAAAATGTGTGACCCCAACGAGACGACTCTCTGCCAGCCTCAGTTTTGTCATCCGTAAAATGCAGCTGCTGATTCTCCGTGGCAGAACCGTTGAAATGAGGGTCAGCATCTCAACCTGGCTCAGAGCAGCTACCTGGGAAGGAGGTTGTCACGTGGGGCGCAGACAACGATGATGTTGGGGGGTGAACCAGGGAGGCCATCTGCTCCCTGGTCCAGGCCTGCACCTCAGGCTCTGCTCGTGGGGATCCGACCTCACAGCTCCAGGCAGCCTGCCCCACGCTGTGCTTCTTAGTAAAGTCGCCGCTGCCTGCAGGACCAGATGAGAAGTGACAATCGATAGAAAATCTGGCCAATTCCATAGCGTGGTCTTCATCCTGCAGCCCCAGACTTCTGCATCCTCTCTCTTTCTGACCTTCCCTACCTGCTGCTCCCTCTACTTACCAGGCTGCCCTCCCCATTTCCCGCTGCCCGTCTCCCCCTCAGGGGATGGCCCAAGGGTAGGGATGGGGCTGCTGACCGTCCTAGAGCCCTCGGCATGGATCAGAGCTTCCTGTGGAGGCAGAGCGGTCACTGCCGCCATCCCTGGAATGACCGAGGGCCAAGGAGGACCTTCACTGATGCCTGAACACCAGCCCCTCTCTGGTGTCCGTGCAAGAGCCATGCTGCTAGGAGGGCTCCCTCAGTAGTTGTGAGTGTGTGTGTGCGTGTGTATGAGCTTGTGTGTGTGAGTGTGCGTACACGTGCACGTCCACTTGTGTGTGCACGCGTGGTTTATGTGCACATGTACCCACTGGCTGCTTTTGCAGAGGTGCTATTGGTATCAACAGTGGGGGGGGTCTCTGGGGGGAGAGCTGCTGGGAGGCAGGAGGCGGGGAGCAGAGAGGAGAGCCAGGTGGGAACTCTGGATGTCTGTGGGTTTGCTCGTTTGGGGAAAGCCAGCTGGAACAGGTGAGAATGTCGTCTCCCCCCATGGATCTGACGTGTCGTGGGCTCCACAGTCATGGGCCACGTCAGGGGTCAGGTGGATGACTGTGCCCCTGAATTTGGAGGAGAATGTGGTCCCTGACCACTGAGGCTGTCTGAGAAGCTTTTGTGAGCAGGTCTTTTTTTAAAGAAGGGGAGACTTAGATAAACAGAGGAAAGTGGACAGGCCTCTTGGCAGGAGAAAGGGCATGGGTGAGTGGTGTTGGGGGAAGCCCTGTGTGAGGGACAAGTGGACGGTGGAGACCAGTCTGGGAGGGCCTGGTGGCTGGCTGGATGTGAGAGGTGGGGCATGGGTGGCCATAGGCCTGGAGGGCGGCCAGGGGTGGGCTCTGAAGGGGAGCGGCTGGTTCCTGAGGCTTCATCATGGCATACGCCCCTCCCTTGCCTCAGTTGGTGACGAGTGTCCCCCAGGTGGCCCCTCCACGTCCGCAGGGCCTTCAGCATAAACCAAAGCTCCCAGGTATGACTGTGGGGATGGGATTGTTTGGGGGTGCCACTCTGGGACTTCGAGGGGGACCAGGCACCTGCAGGGGCTGAGTTAGAGGGAAGAAGAGAGAGAGAGACAGAGAGACAGAGAGAAGGACAGTTTAGGAGGCAGAGGCATGTGGTGGTGGCCGCTCTGCGGCTGCCTTTCTTAAGGCTGAGTGGGAGAGGTAACCTGGACTCACTCTCAGAGGAAGGAGAGGCTGGGATGCCCGGCCATCAGAGGCCTTGCAGACACAGTGGTTTTAGTGGCAGCCACATCGGGTGAAGTGTCTGCCGTGGGCAGCAGGCCTGGCACCACGTCCTGGGCCGTGTGACCCTGCCATTAGCTGCCTTTGTGGAGATAGCAGTTGGGAGGCAAAGCAGCCTCAAGGAAGTGTGTGCCTGTGTGTGAGCATGTACCCATGTGGCGTGTAGGAATGAGTGGGAGTGAATGTGTCCTCTGTCCTCTGTGCACCTGTGTGAGGGTTATGCTGGAGTGCTCTCTACTGTCTGTTCTTATAAGGACACTAATCCTATCAGTCAAGGCCCCACCCTTATGACCTCATTTCACCTTAATTCCCTCCTTAGAGTCCCATCTCCAAGTAATCACATTGGGGGATGGGCTTCAACATACTAATTTTGCGGGGACACAATCATGGCAGATCATGATGGAGAAACAGGAGCCAGGGAGAGCCCCAGGTTCCCAGCTCGGGCACGCAGACAGGTTGGGGCCAGCACGGGGCACCATATGCAACTCTGAAACAGGCCAAGACTCCAACATCTGCCCCACCTGGCCTGGCCCAGCCCTGACTCTGGTGGGCTCTGGGGACCCTTCCCAGGGTTGCATTTCTACCCATCAGCTACACGGGAACCAAAACTATGTGGAGAAGGGGCAGAGGGGAGGCAGCCTGGGCAGGAAACCCTGGGGAGGCAAGGGTGGGGGTGTGAACCCCACTTCCTGGAGGCACCACCCATGTGAGGGCCGCCCCTCTGCACACTTAGCAGGGAGGGGCCATGCGCACGGATACAGGGAGAGGTGGTGTGATGGAGGGTCAGACATATCCCAGTTGGGGAGGGCTGCGAGGAGGGCCAGGTGATTTTTTTTTTTTAATTTATTTTTGGCTGTGTTGGGTCTTCGTTTCTGTGCACGGGCTTTCGCTAGTTGCGGCGAGCGGGGGCCACTCTTCATCGCGGTGCGTGGGCCTCTCACTGTCGCGGCCTCTCTTGTTGCGGAGCACAGGCTCCAGAAGTGCAGGCTCAGTAATTGTGGCTCATGGGCCCAGTTGCTCTGAGGCATGTGGAATCCTCCCAGACCAGGGCTCGAACCCGTGCCCCCTGCATTGGCAGGCAGACTCTCAACCACTGCGCCACCAGGGAAGCCCCCGGGCCAGGTGATTTTTAAGGAAAGCACATGTCACGCTGCTGGGAGAGCCTTGAGTCTGCGTGCACCCAGCCTAATCCCAGCTGCTCCGCACATGGCTTCCCTCTGCTTCGCTGCCTCGACTGTCTCTCCAGAATGTCTCCAGAGGGGCTTCTCCTGACCTCTCCTCTCCCTCCCGGCCCATCCCCTTCTCCCTGGGGCTCCCAAAGACTCCAGGTCCTGCGTCTGCGCATAACAGAACATGAGCTAAAGTGTGACATGCTTCTCCTAATCGCATCTGGGTGGGATTTTCATAAAGCCCTCAGCGCAGCTGGCTCCGTACATCACTCAGCCCCTGATGGTGGCCTGGCCTTTGATGGATACATGACAATTGAACTCTTGGCAGAAATGGCATCTCGACAGCGCCCCCCAAAAGCCCCTGGAAGGTGGATGGGGAGCCTCACAGGGGAACGAGGGGCTCACAGGAGAGCCCTCTACTTGGGGTCCTGGATAACAAGCCCTCATGAGCCGAGATTACATGATTTGGACTTTGCCACACCAGGTTGAAAACTGGGGAATTTTCCCTCTGCTTTTTCATGTTTTTCATTATTCCAGTTCTGCCTTGGGAGTGAGAAAGAGGCTCCTATGATTCTGAGAGAGGATCTAAAATTGTGTAAGAGGACCGTGTGCAGATGTGGGGTGGCTCCCGAGGGCGGGTGAGCTGTGGGGTGATGGAGAAACTCGGGAAGCTGGGCGTGGTTTCTTTCAAGCTGCCGGGCTTCAGGGGCCATCTTCACTGGGGTCTTCCACAGCTTTACCTCCCTGGTCTTCTCACTTCCCTGTCTCTCCATCCTCCTCTTCCTCTGGCCTCAAAGGAGACACCCCCCCACCCCACCCCCCGCCCACAGGAGGAGGAGGAAATGTTGCTGGTTGCTGCCTTGGGCCGTGTTGTCTTGCTTGGTCATTTGCTATGCGTGTCAGATGCACAGGGTTTAGAAGTCCTTGGGGTCCCTGTGCTGAGGCAATGAGCCCACATTCCTTGTGTCCTCAACCTCTGTGGCCTTGCCTGGTACCCAGGACCAGCCACTCTCGGTTTGCATCTATGGCTTCATGTCCAAGGGATGTGTGCACACTCCTCCCATTTTGGACTGTTTACATCGTGCTCTATTCAGAGCTGAGGGGCTGGGCGGTGATGTTGCATGGTGGGTGTAGCCCATAGGCCTGGAGGGGTCCCGTGGCTCGGCCAGTGGGGTGACATCCTGCATGCAAGCCCCCAGTTCCTGTCTGCAGGAACTGAGGGGCCCCATCCCATTACAGCCAGTAGCCACACTATACCACCCACCCTTCTGACATCAACTTCAAGTTCGGAGCTTCTAAAACCACCCTCAGGTTCAATAATTCACTAGAAGGACTCACAGAACTCAGAAAAGTGGTTATACTCACAGTTATGGTTTATCACAGCCAAAGTATACCAGTTAAAGTCAGCCAGTAGGAGAGGCACAGGGGGCCAAGTCCAGGAAAGTAGGAAATGTGGGGCTTCAGGTTTGCTTTCCTGGCTAATTGCTGTGGAGAACCCCAAAACCTTCCTCCGGGTGTGTGGGCAGGCCCCCGTCACCCTTCCCAGAGAGGCAGGAGAGGGCCTGGAGAGGGCCCAGGGTGGAGAAGTCCAAGGGAGCTGCCACACCTGCCAGGGGACCCCGCCGAGCCTGTCCTGGGGCTGCCGACTCCTGCTTTCCTTCCCACGGCCCGGAGCTGGGTGGAGGTATCCTGATTGGAAGTCCCTGACTTTGTGCTGTACATATGTTCTGAAAACCCTATAGATAAAATATGGCAGTGTATTTAAAATGAGCTCAGGACTGTTCCATTTCCACGAGGAACCTTTTGTGAAGTGAATCATCAGCCACTTTGTGTTTTTTAAACATCAGCTTTGCCTAAAAGCAACACGCCTGTTAATCTTGTATCTCTAATGATCCCACTAGAAGGAAGGAAGCGGGGATGCGAGGGGCATCCAGAACTCGCACAAACGTAACCACACCTTCGAATTCCTTGGTGCTTTCCAAAGTGCTTTCACGTGTGACGTCAAGTCTGAACCCCGGCAGTCACTCCGTGAGGGGGCTCGCAGGTGGGAGGGAGGTAAGTCGCCTTCCCCCAAGTGGAGATGAAGACGTTGTGGGTAAGAGATTAAGAGGCTTCTCCAAGATTGTGTCGTTTAAAAGAGGCAGTACAGCGTTGTGTGCTGACAGGCCCCGAGTGCCTCTGGATGTCATGCAGGCGCACATACACGCGCGCACACACACACACGCACACACACACACACACGTACACGTGCATGCACAAGCACACACGTGTCTGCTGGTAGTAGCTGGAGAACACCTGTTGCTTGCTGTGCATTTTCTGAAGTTCTGGTCTGAGCTCCTACATTTGCATGAAACCTGCAAAGACAGGGCTTGGCCACGGTGGGGCTCTGTGTGTCCTCAGCTTTCCGGGACATCCCTCTGATGGCCGTTTGCAGGCGGATGACTGGCATAGAGTGGAGGGGGAGGTTGGTGGCTGTAATTCTGCACTCCTGGGGGTGCACGCAGCGTCTGCGCTCACTGGGGATGGTTCAAGTTTGGACAGAGCTGCATCCTGACACAGGGAGCGGCTTCCCAAGGGGAAAAATAAATCTTAGTGAGCAGCTGAGGTGACAGAAGAGCCATTCACAGCAGCATGTGCCTGAAACACAGGATTGCATGTACATACATGTGTGCGCATGTGTGGCGGAGCAGCCCACAGACGCAGGGAGGTGTCGTGAGGGGAAATGAAGGCGGGTAGTTGCTTGGCTGCCATGGATGTTCCTGTGAATCACGGTGTTCGGAAGACGCGGAATGCTGCTCTTCCTCTGGAGCTTGGGCAACCCAGGCCTCCGACACCAGCGACCATGTCACCCACACTGAACCGAGGGCTCGTGAAATATAGTTGTCTAGCAGAATGTGAGTAGGATTGCTGTAAATTAAAGAAGGATGATGCCTTCATAGCTGGGTGGTGACCCGATCTGAGTTAGTGCAGAGAGGGGTTCCATGGCCTTGGAACCTGCCGCTCTGGCCCAGCTAAAGCCCCCACCCGCAAGGCCGACCTGTGTCCAAAAGAGCCAGGTCTCACCCCACCTGTGCAATCTCCTCGCTCACTCTGTGGGCAGGAACCCCTCTCCCAAGGGTTTCTTAAGTGGTCTGAGCGGAGTGGACTGCCACCCAGACTTCAGGACACTGTGGGCACTTGGCAGCATCTTGTCCCTCTGTCCCCCTCTGTCCCCCTCTGTCCCCCTCTGAGGTTCTCGCTTGGTCTTCCTCGCTAAGAAGCAGCCCAGAGCTGGGATGCTGGTGGGGACTGAGCCACACGTCTGGCCACCCCCTGACGTACGTGGAGGTCTGTGGGCGTGTCCTTCTTGCTTTCAACCACAAAAACCAGGCACTGGGCTGACACACACTGTGTGTCGCTTGATCAGACCAGGGGAGCAGCAATGAGCAGCTTTCCCACCAGAGTGCCTCCTGTCACAAGTTCAGCGGGGCCCAGCTTGGATCCCTCTTTGCAAAGTTGCTTTAGGGGACTTCCGATGGAGAAAGAATGGAGGAGGACAGGTACTTTCTTCTGTTGTAGAAAGACCTTGGCTGACTTTTAGCTTGGGAAGCACGTGCGTGTGGGTGGGTGTGTGTAAGAGGGGAGAGTCAGCAGTGGAGGAAGCATGGGGCATCCCAGAGACTTCCTTTTAGCTTAAGAAAATTGTGGTAAAACAACATATAAAGAACATAAAACTGTTAACTAAACTTTTAACTATTTTCAGGGGTACACTTCAGTGGCATTAAGTATTTTCACATTGGTGTGCAACCATCCCCACCATCCGTCTCCAGAACTCTTTTCATCATCCCAAACTGAAACTCTGTCCCCATTAAATACTAACTCCCCACCCTCTGGGGACAGAGAGTGGGACCGTGCCATGCCTTCTGCCAGCCCCTGGCACCCCCATCCTACTTTCTCTCTGTGAGTTTGACTATCTCAGGTACCTAATATAAGTGGAATCATACAGGATTTGTCCTTTTGTGATGGACTTATTTCATGTAGCATAATGTCCTCAAGGTCTATCCGTGTTGTAGCAGGTGTCAGAATCTCCTTCCATTTTAAGACTGAATAATATTCCATTGTATGGATGTTCTTATCCATTCATCTGTCAATGGACACTTGGGTTGCTTCCACCTTTTGACTATCGTGAATAACGCTGCTATAAATACCAGTGTACACACATCTATTCAAGTCCCTATTTTCACTTTTTGGGGTTATGTACCCAAAAGAGGAATCCTGGATCATACGGTAATTCTATGTTTAATTTTTTGAGGAACTGCCATACTGTTCTCCACAGTGGCTGCACCCTTTTATGTGCCCGCCAGTAGTGCACAAGGGTTGCAACTTCTCCACATCCTTGCCAATACTTGTTCTTTTCTGTGTTTTGATGACAGCCGCCCTAATGATGTGAGATGGCCCATTGATTTTGAGTCTGGCCTGCCCTGGCTGAGTACGATTCTCTGAGAAAGGCTGTGGGGATGCCTACTTTTCAACACCCAGCAGGCTGCGCTACTGCTGGTCTCTGGAGGGGATTGTGACAGGACTGAGTGTCCTCTCTGGAGTCCTCAGGAAAGACTGCACAGCTGGCCAGGGGTGCTGGCCAGGGAGGCGTCGGGGGGCATGGAAGACTTTGCTGGTGGTGGTGGTTTAATCAGGCAACGAGGAGCACCTCCCCTCAGTCAGATCCCTCCTCTCCCCCTGAGCTGGGTGGGTGGCGCCTGCAGGTGAGTTCATGGCGCTTCTCTCCTCTCCCAGGGCAAGGAGGAGAAGGGGCTGGAAGGAGGCACGGGCCCCTCTGGGAGCCCTGGGGAGCAAAGACCACTGGGGGTTGGGGGCATCTGCACTTGGCAGGTGGCAGGAGCTGGCTCCAGCATAAGGGGGCTCCTCCTGGGGTCTGCAGCGTGCTCAGAGACCCCGTGGTCCCCTTCTCCTCCCCCTGGCACACACAGACTGCCCTAAGAGGAAACACTCTTAGTCACTCACGCCAGACTCTGCATCCTGCCCCACACTGGGTGGAATTCTGCATGCCAGAGGTTTGCCTCTTGGGAACCTATCTGGACTTTAAATAATTCAAAGGTTCTGTCCCAGTTTGCAGGGCTTCAGCCCTGGGACCCCAGCTCAGCAGTCCTCGCAGGTGGCACGGTGCGGCCCGAGTTTCTGAGTAGCGTTGGAAGTAGACTGTGCGCCCCTGACTCAGGTCCTTGCAGGTGAAATTGCAACCTGGCAGCTGTGACTGTGGTGTGGCTTTTATTCACTCTCCTATATGGCGGTGGCTGCAGGGGCTTCCTGTGTGTTGGCAGCTGGGGACAGCAGTGGCTTGGGAGCTCTCTGGGGACAGAGGGTGGGACCATGCCGGCCTCTCCTGCTTCCCTGGCTCCGTCCAAACCCCACTGCCAGGTCTTGCACAGTAGCTTATCCTAGTCTTGGGTATTTAGGAGCTGCCTGGGCAAAATGGACAGACATCATGTCTCATCATTGCACCCGTGAGCTGGGACCAGAGGCTGCTGCTCTCCAGCAGCAGGGAACCCGTGGTGTGTGGTCCTTCCCCCCGGACATACCTATTCTGTGGTGCCTGCCCTCTCTGGGGGTCTGCTTCCCGCAGCAGCAGTCCCTGAGCCTGGCCTGGCTTCTCCTAGACCTGCCTTTGCATTCTTGGAATCCACGGCATGACCCCAGAGCAGACAGGCAGAGACAGATGGGGAGAGCAAATGGGACAGAAGGGGTTAACTGTAACATAAACTCATTTGTGTATTGAAATACATCCTAAAGGGGGCTTCGTTTGGAAAGTTCCGTGCATTAATCCACCTTCCTATGGAAAGGAGGAAATTATTCATAATTAAAAAGTAATAATAATGTGGTGTGAAGGAACTCAGCTGTACATTACTGGGAAAGAAGAAGGGAGGGTGGGCAGGCTATTGTTAATGATCTCCATGGCGACAGAGATTTTGTTTACAGTGATTTTTTTTCCTCTTGTACTTCAACAAGGCAATTGCTGATTTGCATTTCATTAGAAGGTACTGCTGGCAAGTCCCCGGTGTGGACAGGAGTGGGGCCCTGAGGAGGCTTGGGAGGGGGTCTGAACATTTGTGGGGTTCAGCAGGCCCTGGGCGGAACTGCACGGCTGAGGCAAGCAGGGGCTGTGGGTGCTTCCTTCCAGTCGCTCAGACTCAGCCTGCCTTCCCCTCTGTGCCCCGCCTCGTGCAGTCCCTGC
Source organism: Grampus griseus (assembly GCF_964374135.1). NCBI lineage: Eukaryota > Metazoa > Chordata > Mammalia > Artiodactyla > Delphinidae > Grampus > Grampus griseus. Next base: position 10,054,238 of record NC_139014.1, on the reverse strand, counting down.
CGAGAGGGCACTGCCTCGCCTGCCCCACCCACAGCTTCATAGCGCCACTGTGTCCACCGCACCGGCTCCCCAGAGCCCCCCAGCCACCTGCTCAGGGCAGCTGGGCGTGTCCCAGCGACTCCACCTCCAGCCCGCACAAGGCTGGCAAGGGCCACTTGCTGAGGGCACAGGGCCCGGGGCTGCCGGCTGTGCTGCAGATGGCGCGGCAGCTGTGTGCCCTGTGGAAGCCAATGTGAGTGGCTGCTGGCCAGGCCGCAGCGGGACGGTGCAGGCGGGCCTGCAGGCGCCAGTGCTTCTGGGCTAGGGGCCCAAGTGGGTTTATTGCCGGCTGCCTAGCATCCTCCTCCTTCCCACCCACCGCCAGGTGTGGACCCAAAAAGGGGAAGGAAGCTGGTCCTCTATCTCTATTGCCATGGCTCTGCCAGCACTTAGAGCCTTCTTCCGTTACTCTAGGTGAAAACTTGCTTCCCATGTGTGATCCGGCCATGTGGAAAGGATGGGGCTCACTGTTCTTACCCCTGGGTGGGAGGTGGGGCGTTTGGTAGCTTCCTACATGTTCCTGTCTGTGGACCCCCAGTGATGGGGCATCATTTTGTGTGCAGTCCCTCACCACACCCCATATCTCACCAAGATTTTTGAGTGCCTTTTGGGTTCTTGAGGGATAGCCAGATCAATGGCTGGTCTTCCCCCCAAGAGGCTCAGCACCCTTCCTTTTGGGGAATTTGGATTCTAGGTCCCAGGAATTGAGAGAGCACAGCCCTCAGTCCTCAGCTTGGGTAAGAAGGCACCTTGCATGAAATCCGTCCTGCTGAGGACCATGCCGGCAGCCTCTCCTTATAGGGAGGGTCTGGTGGTCTGGGTTGGTTTTGGTTTTAGTGTTGGTCTCTCTCTTTTTTGTATTCCATCTGCAAGTGACATTTCCAGGCAGCTCCCCCTCCCCTGTTTTTTGTTTTTTTTTTAACTGGCAGAGCCTTTTGGGAAAAAAGTCCAAATTTCCCTTTTCCTGGGAGTGGAAGAAAGATGGGGCAGAGGTGGCTTTTTCTCTGGCTTCGGTGAGTGTGATTATGAAAGTCTGATTGATGGGGAGGCCAGAGGTTGGGGTGCACAGGGGCTTGGGGGTTCCACCGTACTGTCGGCATGAACCACACGACACACACATGCACATCACACACATTCATACACACCACAGGCTCACACAAATACACGCATTCGTACATAGTACATATATAAATACACACCATGTACACTCTTGCATCACATATATATACACACTCAGCAGTACCCACACACATACACACACATGCTTCTCATTTAATTGGCCCCACTGTGAGGGCTCATTCATTCATCTGTTCAGCAACAGCCCCTGAGGGCTCCCTCAGGGCTCTGGGAGGCCTGGGTTTGGCTTATTCATGGGTCTAGCCCATAGTAGGTACTCAAGAACTACTTGTTGCCTGAATGAATGAATGGATGGTTGAATGAACAAAAGCTCCATGTCAGGTACCACAGGAGACTGGAGATACACAAGAGAATCCAACTCTGCTCCTGCTCTCATTGATTTACAGCCTCACTGGGTGGGTGGGATGGGGAAGGCAACAGACTTGCAAACAGGCAAGCAGTGATTACAGGACAGAGGAAGAGGGGCCAGGTGAGGGGAAGTCAGGGGGTGGGGGGGCTCTAAGGAGGAAGACCTAATGCAGACCTGGGAGGGAGGTCAGACACCCTGGAGCTGGGACCTGCAGACTGAATTGACCTTCATTATACCTGCAAAATCCCCTCACAGAAGCACCTTGATTTGTGTTTGGTTGAATAACTTGGAGAAAATTCGAGGATTCCAGGGGCCCAGAACCTTGGGGGCCTTTTGGGACGCTGCCAGGAACGATGCACTGTGGCAGGAGCGAGCATGTAGTGTTCTCAGTGGGGCAGGCGGACACCACTGGGTCGGGACAGCCTAAGACTGTGGGGAGAGGGTGGACCCAGATCTTGGAGGACCTTGACCCAGAGGCAGCCTGGCCCTGGAGGGCTCAGCGTTCAGAAGCTGCCTTTGTCCGGCATCCCAAACGCAGGTTGAGCTGGAAGAGGAAGGCGGCAGACACAGGGACACCAGAGCAGGCCACTTGCCAGCCCTCACCAGTGCACAAGTCCCAGGCTGACAGCACAAGATTGGTATCCAGGGCCTGCCTGTCCAGTCTGCGGAGAATGCTGAACCCCAGCTGCCCAGGTCTCGGGCCCACCTGCTCTGGTGTTTTAGACTCACCACCTCCCAGCTGCCTGCCCATGCTCTTCACTTCTTGCTTAGAATTTTCCATATGGGCAAGAGGCATCATGCTAGCTACCCCCTGCATATCACTTATGGATTTCAGTAGGTCAAGTAGGTAAAGTGGCAGGCACTTCATGTGCCACCAGAATAAAAACAAACAAACATAATATCAGGGTTGGGAGGATGTGGAGAAATTGGAAGCTTTACACTTTGCTGGTGGGAACGTAAAATGGCGCAGCCATGGAAAACAATATGGTGGTTCCTCAAAAGATTAAACACAGGAACACAATATGACCCAGCAATTCCGCTCCTATTGATAGATGTACACCCGTCAAAACTGAAACACACATGTTTGTAGAAGCACTATTCACAAATGCTGAAAGGTGGAAACAACCCACATGTCTGTGGACAGATGAATGAATAAACAAATTGTGGTCTGTCCATACAATGGAATATTATTCAGCCATAAAAAGGAATAAAGGTCTTGTTACAACATAGATGAACCTTGAAAACATTACGCTAAGCAAAAGAAGATAGACACGATCTATCACATACTGTGTGATTCCCTTGATATGAAATGTCCAGAATAGGCAACTCCATAGACAGAAAGTAGATTAGTGTTTGCCAGGGACTGGGGGCTGGGGGCTGGGGGCTGGAGGGTGGGGAGGTAGTGGGGAGAAACTGCAGAAAAAGGGTAAGGGATTTTTTTCTGGAATGATGGAAACATTTTGGAATTAGGTAGATGCGGCGGTTATGCAACATTGTGAAAGTACTAAATGCCACTGAATTGTTCACTTTAAAATGGTTAATTTTGTGTTATGTGAATCTCACCTCAAATAAAATAAAAAAGTATTACTCAACAGGAGAGACCATTAATAGCCGCTTCCACTGAGAGCTTACCCAGCCCAGGCACCTGCTTGGCACTCAGGGAGCCTCAGAGTTAATCCCCACGATGGCCCCGGGGCCAGTACTCCCACCACCCCCACTTCACAGATGAACAGCGGAGGCCTTGAGAACAAACCCCCTCGCTGAGGGCTGCTGCCGGTGCTAGCGTGCTGGCAGCCAGAGCCCGGGCCATAAACAGATCAATACCTGCATCTCCCACTAGCCAACTCCATCGAGAAGGAACTATCTTTTTACTGTTGCATTCTGACCCCCCAGCCCAGTGCCTGGCACGTAGTAGGTGTTCATATAGGGTCAGTGAATAAAGGAATGATTCCCCATTTCTTCAGTTAGCAAATAAGACCCTGCGCCCAGGGCTCCTTCTACAAAACCCTCTTGGAGGTCTCCCACCCCAGGGAATTCTCATCTCACTCTCCCTCCTCCTTTGTGATTCTGCAAAGTCCTCCCTCCTCCACGACCCCCAATCCCAGGGGAGACTTCTATCCCCCAAACCACTCTCGCCTTCTGGTGTGAATCCAAGCCAAACATGGGCCCTGATCCATGTCTTGCATTGTGACAACTGTGTATTTCCACCTCTAGTGAAATTACATCCTTCTTTAAAAGAAGGTAGGATGAGCTCACTGACCATTTCAACAGTCCAGACGCACACCACATAAAGAGGGAAAGCCCCCCGTTCCTTCCCATCCTCCCCTTGGGAGGAACCTCTTTGAACAGCAGGGCTGATTCACTTGTTAATTCAAGAGGTGTGTGCTGTTATTTTTCCTAAATGCAGGCAGACACACATGGACGTAGGTGAGTGTAATGGAGCCAACAACTCACTTTTGTCACTAAACAGTGGCTCCGCCACAGCCTCGTGTGAAAGTTCATTCAGCTCTACCTTGTTAGCGCATAGGCTTCTGGAAAACAGAGTCTGCATCTCGTATTTCTTTGTATTTCCCACAATGCTCGGAATGTTGCCCTGCACATAGTAGGTCCTCAGTAAACATTCACAATTGTTTGGTTTTCTTATCTGCTCGGGCTGCTGTCACAAAACACCACAGCCTGGGCGGCTTAAACAGCAGACATTTATTTCTCACAGCTCTGGAGGCTGGTAGGTCTAGATCAAGGCACTGACTGATTTGGTCTCTGGAGAGAGCCTCTTCCTGCCTTGTAAACCTCTGCTATTGCTGTGTCCTGACAAGGCAGAGAGCTTTGATCTTTTTCTATAAGGACATTAATCCCATCACAGGGACCCCACCCTCATGACCTCACCTAAACCTAATCACCTCCCAAAGGTCCTACCTCCAGATATTATCACATTGGGGGTTAAGATTTCAACATATACATTGGGCGGGGGACAACACAGTCATTCAGACATTCAGTCTGTAACATTGGCGTCAACTCTTCCATTGAGGGGACAAGCCACCTACACAAGCAAGTGTGTAGTGATCCCAGGAGCCTGTGAATCAAATCTTATCACTCGACGGAGACAATTCTCTGAAGTTCGGTCATGGCCTTCAGGAGATGTGAAGCAGGAAGTTAACCGTGATGATCACAGGACGTGTGTAGGCATAAAAGGAAATGAGGGCACCATCCTTACATAGATCCTGGGACACCTCTCCCTTTCCACAGTTCCCTGTGATTGGAAGTAAAGTAGAGGTTTTCTGGTGGGAGAAACAGGGCAATTGAGAGGCCTGGTCTTCACTGGCCCTGGGAAGAGGAGGTTGGCTGTCCTTCCTGGACACACAAAATAGGGGTGTCTCAGGGGGAGCAATCAGAACCCTCCAGCCGTAAAAAGTGGAGAATGATGTGGGGCAGAGTCAGGGCCCCACAGTGGAGGAGCTGTGGCCCCAGAGCCTGTGGCCTAATCCTGTTCCTAGAGACGTCAGCAGCCAGGGGAAAGAGTGGGAGGGGAGCTTGCTTTCTCCATCTGTTTACATCCACTGGAGAAACAGAGGTGGGAAGGAAGGAATGAGAAAATTTCTCAAGGAAGGGATGGTAACCAAGGATGTTCATAGCAGCTCTATTTATAAAAACCCAGGCACGGAAACATGTCCATCATAGGGACAAAAACGAATTAACTCTGGGACATTCATTCAGGGAATATTATGCAGCAGTGAAAAGGAGCAAGTGACTCTTCAGACACATAAAAACATGGATGAGCCTAAAAACACTTTGTAGAATGAAAAGAGCCAGACACAAAAGAGCATGATTCCATTTATATGAAGTTCTAGAACCAACTAAACTAATCAGTGGTGGGAAAAAGTTAAAACAGTGTTTCCCCCTTGAGGGCAGGAGCCGAGGTGACTAGGAGGGAGTGAGGAGATTTCCTGGGGGGTGGGTCATGATCAGCATCTTGGCAGGTGAGGGTTCCACAGGCATGTGCATTTGGCAAACTCATCCCGTTTCCAAACCAAACTTGAGTCAGTTGGGCTGCTCACAGGAAAGCCCATCTACTGACCCCAGGTTGTAGTGAAGGAAAGTGCAGTGTTTATTGCAGGTGCCAAGCGAGGAGTCCAGACAGCTAGTGCTTAACAGGCCCAAACTCCCCGAAGGCTTTCAGAGAAAGGTTTTTAAAGACAGGGTGAGGGAGGTGGGTTGTGGGGCGTGTGATCAGCTTGTGGACATTCTTCTGATTGTTTGATGGTGAGGTAATTGGAAGTCAACATCATCAACTTTCTGGTTCCAACTGTTCTGGGGTCTCCATGCCTGTGGGCAGCATACAGTTAACTTCTTCCACCTGGTGGGATTTCAGTGTCTGCAAAACAGCTCAAAGGTTATGGTTCAGAATATTATCTATAGCCCTTAGGAGGAACTAATAGTCCTTGACCTTGTTTGATGGCTAAACTATTATTATTTTGCCTTACTTGACTTTCCCTTTGCTTCTGCGCTTTCTCGCTTCTCTCATTAGATTTATTCTGGGGGCGCAGGGAGGCCTAGGGCACTAACGCTCTTCTACAGACTTCAGAGGCGGGCAGAGGCGTGGGGGGGCATCTGTCCCAGGGAGGCCCTGTGCGGTCCTGCTCGGCTACAATCCAGTGGGACACTTGAGATTTGTGCATTTCATCTGTGTGTAGATTTTTTTTTTTTTTTTGCGGTACGCGGGCCTCTCACTGCTGTGGCCTCTCCCGCTGCGGAGCACAGGCTCCGGACGCGCAGGCTCCGCGGCCATGGCTCACGGGCCCAGCCGCTCCGCGGCATGTGGGATCTTCCCGGACCGGGGCACGAACCCGTGTCCCCTGCATCAGCAGGCGGACTCTCAACCACTGCGCCACCAGGGAAGCCCTGTTAGGATGATTTGTTTTATTTCTGTGAAAAATACCATTGGAAATTTCGTAGGGATGGCATTCACTGTGTACGTTTCATTCTGCGGTGCCTTTCTTTTTTTTTTTTTTTTTTGCGGTACACGGGCTTCTCACTGCTGTGGCTCTCCCGTTGCGGAGCACAGGCTCCGGACGCGCAGGCTCAGCGGCCATGGCTCACGGGCCCAGGCGCTCCGCGGTCTGTGGGATCTTCCCAGACCGGGGCACGAACCCGTGTCCCCTGCATCGGCAGGCGGACTCTCAACCGCTGCGCCACCAGGGAAGCCCTGTGTGTAGATTTTAATCCTAAGAGAAAAAAAAGCACTGTAAGCAAATTAAACTCTAGTTACAAATATAAAATTGTAAGCACATAAACGTGCTGTAGTGTGTATGGCGCAGCATGTGGGCGTCTGCAGCTTATCTCAAGGCATCAAAAATAATAAAATATGTTGATGGGTGGCCCGAGGGATGGGGAGATGGATGGATATGTGATAGAGCAAGTGCAGAAGAATGCTCGTGGTGGGCTCAAGGCAGTGGCTACATAGGTGTTCACTACAACCTCCTTCAGCTTTTCCCTATGTTTGAAAACATTTACGATAAAATGTTGGGGGAAAAAATCAGTTGCAAAATAAGTGTGTAAAGGGCTGTTTTGGGGGAAATTGGGAGGAACTTGCTTCACTGTGGTGAGCACTTGGATGCACACGTGTTTCTGGAGTCCCGGCTCCATGATGGGTGGGATGATGCTGGCAGGTCCTCAGGTTTCTGAGACAAATGCTACTTGTACGTCTATGGGTCTAGACCAAGTGTCAGGTCCTGACATGGGGGTTGAGACAATCTACTTCTTTGAATTCCCTTGATTCTTGTCTTTGGGGATTTTACAGACTAGGTGGGAGGTCAAAATAGCCATACAAGGGAGAGTTAATTGATCCAAATTTGGTGTTTGGTAGGAATGCTGCTGGGCTCCGGAGATGGAAAAGTGAAGGGGGGGGCTAGACCAGCCAGATAAGGCGGCTGGAGGCTGTGGGATGGCAAGGAGGGGGGCAGGGTGTCCCTATACAAGAGCTACAAGAACGGAGTCAGTGTGGGGTGTGTGGGGAGACCAAGGCTGGATAAAACAGAGGGGGGAACTAGGGGTTCCATAGGTTGCAGGCAGATTTTAAAAGGCTCTGAAAGTCAGGGCTGGATGAATCTCAAAATACCAGACCACGGGGAGCCATGGATGGTTCTCAAGCAGGGGAGCAGACCTAGGCACAGGGAGTGGTTAGAGGAACCAGCCGGGTGGTGGGAGAAGCTGGTGGCCGGGATGGGGGTGGAGTGAGAGGACCCAGGGCTTAGGTCTGGACCCACACGGATTCCTTCCTGGCCCCTCACAGGCTGGCCTCCAGCAGCATGCCTGGGCCCAGAGGGCTTTGCGGCAAGCAGGGGAGGGGATGCAACCTGGCGATGTCTGTCTTCACCAAAGTCGCTAAGGCCTCCAGGACTCAGGCCGAGGCTCCAGGGCTCTGAGCATCCCTCCTGCCCCAAGCAGAGTCCCCTCAGGCTGGAGGGGCAGTGAGGGCTCCCACCTCCGTGTCCCACCCAGCCAGCTGCCCAGAGTGGACCCCAGCCTCAGCTCTGAATCTTTCCTCTCTCCCCTCACTCCTTCCTAAGTCTCCTGTGGTCCTTCATCTGTGTAGGGGAGCAGGGGTCGGGGGTCGGGAGGGGGACTCACCTGGCAGGAGGATTGTTAGAGGAGAGGATTCTGGAAACAGTAACATCCTGAAATTGTACACAAGAGCCAGTGCTGAAAGGAAGGGGATTTGGGCAGCTTCTGCCTCTAAGTGATGCCAGAGGGCAGGAGATGGGGAGAGGGGGCATGAGGGGGATGGACAGGCCCTACCCAGAAGTCAGGAAGGAGAGAAGCCTGCAAATACTAAAGTTCTTGCCAAGATGTCTCCACTACAGCCAGGCAGGCCTCTCATCGGCTGGAGACAGAGATGGGGTGTAGGGGTGAGTGACCAGGAGGTCAGTGGGGAGGTTGGACACTCACAGAGGGACCCATGCAGAGGGCACCTGAAAGGTGGGGAAGCCTGAGCCCCTGGGAGGGGCTGCCCCCCTCCGATTTGCATGAGGACTGATGGGTGGCTCAGCTCCCCTGGCTGAGCACGTCCAGTGCAGTTACCTCTGCTGAGAGCTCTGCAGGCGTCAGCTCACGACAGCCTGGAGCCGTCCTGGAGCAGGGGCAGGCACCGTGCGTGCTCCGTAGTAGAGATGAGGAAGCTGAGGCTCAGAGAGGCTAAAGAAAAACTGGACCCAGGTCAGAGGGGAGAGGTGTCGGATCCGGACCACTGTCAGACCCCAGCGCCGTGCTCTGGAGTCGGATGCCAGGTGCACCCGGGTTCTGTCCCACCACCGGCACTCATCCACCCCTGGCTCCTCCAATTGTCCAGCCTCCTGTTTTACAGACGAGGAAACTGAGTCAAAGGTGACTCCCATTCATGGCCAAAATATCCCCGCAGCCCAGCATTCAGGCCCCCTGAGCTTTTCCTGTGCAGCCGGGGTCCTGTCGCCCCATGGGGCTCCTCCTCCCTCCATGTCCCCCCACGCCCCTCCAGCAGGAGCCCTCACAGCCTCTCCGGGAATCGTTAATACCCGTCAGCAGAAAGGAAACAAACTCCCCGCTCCATTTATTTCACAAGCCTCCCGATTTAATTAGGTTTTCCAGTTTTCTGCCTGTCCTGGGCCAGTCACTCCTTAGAGCAGTGGAGAATTCATTTGCACCTGCTGTCAGAAAGCGGCTCTCCCCAGTTAGAAAAATAATTAAGCCATCATCACACATCAGGGGTAATGAATCACCATTTCTCACTCAGTTCGCAGGTTGTTTGTTTCCCCTGCACTGGCGAAGGAGGTGCAGACTAAACGTGAGCAGCTGCCACGTGGATCCCCATCCCCTCACCCCCTTCCCTCTCATCTCTCCCCAGAGACCCCGCTTTCTCCTTGAGCAGTGCTGCTGGCATGGCAGCCTCTGAGGGCACAAGGCTCTCCCAGGGCCTCTACCCTGGGCTCCAGGTAGCAGGCCACCAAGTCACCTGCTTCTGCTCTTTCTCAGGCACCTGACTCCCAGGTGGCCACTATCCAGGTAACCTGGAGGGTGTCACCTGAATGAGACCTGTATGAGTTTCTTGGGGCTGCCGTAACTAATTACCCCAAACTGGGTGGCTGAAGACTACAGTAATATATCATCTCACAGTTCTGGAGGCCAGAAGTCTGAAATCAAGGTGTCATCTGGGCTTCAGAGGCGGATCCTTCCTGCCTCTTCCGGCTTCTGGGGTTGCCGGCTATCCTTGGCGTTCTTTGGCTGGTAGACCCATCACTCCATCTCTGCCCATGTCATCACATGACCCTCTCCCTGGTGTCAAGTATCCCTTTCCTTTCTCTGTCCCTGTCATTGGGCCTATGGTCCACCCTAATCCAGGATGATCTCATCTGGAGAGCCTTACCTTAATTACATCCTGCAAAGACTATTTCCAAATAAGATCCCGTTTACAGGTCCTGGGGGTTAGGACATGGACATATCTTTTGGGGAGAGGGTTGGGAGACAGTTCAATCCACTATGGGTTCCACCCTTCAGGTTGTTGTGTTCCCCAGATGCTCCCACACCTGGACACTGCCAGGGTCCCAGGAGATTCTTCACCTGTATACACCCAGCAGTCTGGCCCCTTTTCCCAGACAAATTCCATCTCAGGACAGGCAGGCCAGCAGTTTGGGGGCCTGGGGCTGGTGTGTCAAGCCACCGCATCTGGGGCTGGCTTTCAGTCCCATGACAGTGTCTGAGTGGGCACTGCCCATAACCCACTGGGCCAGGTGCCCTGGGGCTCATAGACTGACACCCCATCGAGAAGCTCACAATCACAGAGCAGGGTCAGCAGTGCTTGGACACCAGCACTGGGATTGGAAGGCGGGATGAAGATGGGCTGGGGAGCTGGGGACCGTATTGGGTGTCCTCTGCTTTAAAAGGGACAGAAAAGGAATCTAGGTCACGTCCTCTCATTTTCACCCCCTCCCTCTTCCCCCAACACAAGGTCTCCGATGGGAACGCACATAGGATGCTGCAAGGGCCCTCTGGGTGGCTAAGATCTGGGGAACCCTCCAGAGATGAGAGGCCACACCTGGTGGCCTGAGCCTCGCTCCCTAAAGAAGCCAGGCTGGCAGGAGACTCCAGGGCACCTGTGCAAGGAAGGAAGCTCTGTGAGCGTGCCCTTTGCAGGCAGAGGCCCCAGATCACACCATTAATAAACTCGAAAAAATTGCTGCATTTTGTTGACCCTCTAAAGGTGTTCTTGATTGATTGATTTATTGACTGACTGACTGACTGATTGATTGCATGTGCCCATGGTTCACGAAGGAGTCTTTCCTTTGGGACTGACTGGTTTTCTTGCCTTTCTTTTCTCCCTGTTTTGGTTGAAGTTGACTACCTGTTCCGGGCAGTAGTACCCATGTTCCGCCACCTGGTGGTGCAGGCTAGCCACCAGCCCGGAGGACAGAGTTCCTAAGGTTTTATCTTCCTGTTTGAACTTTGGGTATGAATTCATCAGCCCGCCGAATCGTTGTCATTCTAGAACCAGACCCTGGGGCGGACCCAATCTGGCCAGCTATTATGGAAGCAGCATTTCAAGAGGCTTCATGGCTGCAGATGTAAAAATGAGCACACCCAGTTTTCTCTGTTTTGGAAGGACAGGTTTTTAAAATGTGTTTTTGTTTTGTTTTCGTCTGGAGGAGGTTTTCTTGGTGTCAAGGAGACTGCGCCCTCCCCACGTGGCAGCATCTGGGGGCGGCTTTTGGGGGGTCTGGCCCAGGTCAGGAGCATAGGCAGTGGGCTTTAATTTTCGCTCCTGAGGTGGCTTGGCTCCGATGTAGAGACCCTCTGAGGTCAGCGTGGGTCAGGAGCTGGCAGGGGTCCTGGAAGAGGCCCTGCCCCAGTCAACAGGTGTCTGGGCAGTAGCTGCTACAGGCAGGGACTGCTTACCTGTGAAATGGCCCTGTTGAGGGGGGATCACTACTCCACGTGGGGACTTGCGGATACCCCGCTTTCCACAACACCTGCCTAGTCCCTCTGGGCGCACTCTACAGTCAGGGCCCTCTTTATCTGCGGGTTCCACATCTGCGGATTCAACCAACTTCAGACGGAAAATATTGGGGGAAAAAAAGGTTCTGGAAAGTTCTAAAAGGCAAACTTGAGTTGGCTTTGCACTGGCAACTGTTTACATAGTATTACATTGTATCTGGTATTATAAGTAGTCTAGAGATGATTTGAAGTATACGGGAGGATATACGTGGGCTATATGCAAATGCTACGCCATATTATATAGGGACTTGAGCGTCCGTGTATTTTGGTGTCTGCAGGGCTCCTAGAACCAGTCCCCTGTGGATACTGAGGGATGCCTATACTTCCCTCAGTCTGTCCCCGCCTTCTGGGGTCCTTTATTCCTTCTTCCGTCCTGGTGCCAACCACTCGCCTCCATCCACACTATGGGAAGCCCTAAAGTCAGCGAGCCTGACTTTTAAGATCCCTTGGTTCGTATCTTCAGTGTCAGACTGTTCCCCGCTCCACACCCTTTTCCCAGGGACTCCAGTCCTTATCTCACTGGTGACACTGAGTGTGGCCGGAGGCCCGGAATCCACGGCTGTTCCTTGTTACTTCCTCTGTCACATCTGCGGGTCGAGCCGAGGGGCGGGTGGGTCTGGAGGTCTCGGACTTTTTCTAAGCACTGGTGAACTCTCTCTGTGGTCCGGGAGCTGGTGTTGGGTTGTCCTACATTAGAGAGAAAGGAAAACTTCACTTAAAGGAAAATAAAGATTCCTTGTACCACCTGGGCCAGTTGTTCTCCAGGGATGAGCCCTGGCTTATGTGCCCCTGAGAAAGCGAAGTGGAAACACATTGAGGACACAAGAGAACAGGTTGTTTGTCATCAGGGATGTTACTTAGCACGTTAACAGCATTATTCCCACAAAGTTAAAGGGAGGTTTCTTCCTTTCTCCTTTCTGTCCACTGGGCACTTGCAGGGCCACCACGTGGGATTTTTGCCCCATTTAATGATCCCTGATGTTCAGGGTTCTTCCTGCACGACTGCAACAAAATGATAAAACCCAACACAACCCTCCATATGAAGCCATCGCAATCATAACATGAACCCCCCACAAAACCTAAATGCAAACGCTCATGTTCTGATCAGAAATGTGAGCAGTCGGAGAGGCTAAAGTGAGGAGTTCCCAGCCGAGGGAGCGCGAGAACTACCCTGAATCTCTCTGTTTCCCTTTGTGTAAAATGGGGGTAAGATTATCCACTGTATTAGTGTCCTGGGACTGCCTTAACAAAGTCCCGCAAACTGGCGCACTTGAACAACAGAAATCTGAAATCAAGGTGTCATGGGACCGCGCTCCGTCTGAGACTGGGTAGAATCCTCCCTGGCTTCCCAGTTCTGGTGGCTGCTGGCATCCCTTGACCTATGGGCGCATCACTCCAATCTCTGCCTCTGTCATCAGTGGCCGTCTTCTCCCTGTGTCTCTGTCTTCACACGGTGTTTTCCCTCTTCTTTTAAGGTCGGTGGTCATATTGGATTAGGGCCCACCCTAATGACCTCATCTTTACCAGATTCCATCCGCAAAAACCCTATTTCCAAATAACATCACATTCACCAGGTACCAGGGGGCTGAAACTTCAACGTATCTTTCGAGGGGACACAATTCAACCTATAACATCCACCTCACAAGTTGTGGTTAATGAGTTCCCGTGTGGAAAATGCCTAGAGTCGTCTCTGGACCTTAGACACACTGTGTGTCAGCTGTACTGATTATTGTTGTTCTTGTTATTATATGTATTAGCATTTCTCTGGGTGGCTTACATTTCTCAGCCTTAGCACTACTGACACCTAGGGCCGGGCCATTCTTGGTAGGGGGCTGTCCTGGCCTCTGCTTACTAAATGCCAGCAGCACCCCCGCCTCCAGTACAGGCTCAACTTCCCCAGAAAGGGCGTTTTCCTTTCCCCCAGTGGTCTAGGTGGCCGGCAGCTGTGCCAAGAAGGTGGAGGCGGGTTTGGGAGGAAGGAGCCTTTCTCATCTCAGGTGGAGATGCGGCGGTTTCTCCGGAGGTGCTGACGGTCCTGGACAGGGCTTGGGTTCTGAACTCGCTCCCCAGAGCCTGGGAGTCCGTCTGTCCTCATCTTGCTTGTGCTGGACCCTGATGCTAGAGCAGGAAGCCCGTGGCTGGCAAAGCCCCCAGTACCTCCTTAGTGACTCTACCCCCAGGTCTGATGGTGCCGGGACTTTGGCACTGCTGAGCCCTAGCCGCGGCCTGGCAGGATCGCAGGTGAGGGTCTGGACGGCCCCTGCGGTTCACGAAGCAGCTAGAAGGGGGGATTCTTGTACTTCCCTGCCTCACTTTAGAGGGGCAGCCGAGACCCAGGCCGGGCCACCGGCTCCTGTGATCTCATCGACCACTTAGTGCTGCTGACCTTGGGCAAAGCACTCCTGCCCTGTCCCCCTCTCTGAAATGGGAGAACAGTGGTCCTACCCCTTGGGGTTGAGGGAGTGAACCCACGGACAGCATTTGGACCAGTGCCCACATGACTAGTGGTGACATAAGTGTCAGCTGCCAGTGTCAGTTGTGAAGGGCCCTGTTCTCCCCTGTGAACCGGGGACAGGCTCTCGCTCAGGTGCCTAGGCTGACTCAGGACGGTGGGTCCCAGGATGAATCTGACCTGTAAAATGTGGGCGGGTGCTGTGAATCGCTCACAGATGTGACAGGTGGACTCTCAAGCAGGAATCCAGGGACATAGCAAGTTCCCGGGAAGTGGGGATCCTAAGGGTGGGCTGGCTTGTGTTGTTCCTTCCGGGCATTGAGTGACCTGTCCCTTGAAGTAAGTGGCCCTTTGAGGCCAGGAGCCACGTGGTTTGCCCAAGACAGAGGCTGCTGCAGCTCACCCCTCAGCCGGACACCATTAGGACTCTCTGGGCTGGCCCGCTCTGTGCCAACCCTCGACGGTGGCTGGTGTCTTCTATGAGGGTTGGAAATAAAACTGTGTAGCCTGGATCCCCCGCGTGCGGGTGACGTGAGGGTCGAATGAGACGTTGCATTGACAGCCCAGTGAATGGCGGCCACGGTGCTACTGGGACGGTTTGTCCCTCACTAAGGATGTGCTGGGATGCTGTACCTGGCCTTGGTCCTCTTCAGGACATTTGGAGTCCTCCCCATTTGCCCACCACCCTCCAGGCGATCATGCCCCGTGCCCCCCATCGTGGCTCTTCTCCCATCCCTCTCCCTCCATCGGCCACTCGTTCAGTGAGCAGGACCCTGTGCCAGGGACTCCTCGGTATCAGGGGCCTGGGGGATATGCCTGCCTCCCCAGGTGGCCCGTGTCTAGTTGAGGAAGTGGGGCTCCATTGTTTGGAGACACGATGTGCAGGACTTGGAGAAAGAAGACCTGTGTGACCCGGGCCTTTCAGGCAAGGCCATCTGTTTATGCTGTGGACACGGTTCCACTTGTCTCCTCCCAGAGAGGCCTGTGATGTTCCCTGTCTGGCAACCCCAAGTGGACAGCAGAGGATGGGCCCGTGCTGCTGGCTGCTCCTTTCTCAGCCCAGCACCGAGGTGAGATCCTGGGGGGCTTCGCAGTGGGCTCTGTTCTAGGAAGCCACACGAACCCCACCTGCACTTGGTGGGCCTAGAACTCGGTGGGCCCGTGAGCCCTCCGTCCCAGTGGTGGAGACGGGCTCTGCCTGGCTTCGGCCACAGGGTCCCCTCTGCATTGCAGGGGTGTCTGAGTGACTCCCGGCAGAGAACAGGTGGTGACCTTCTTTCCATTCAGGGCTGGTGCCATCCTCAGGCCACATCCTGTTTTTCCATCCTGAGCCTTTTGTCCTTTCCCTTCATGTGTCCAGGGGAGTCAGATGTGTGGGATGGTCGCATGCAGCGCGCTCTGGCCCTGGCAGGAGCAGGCAGCCGCGGGCTCCAGGCAGTGCTGACCAGCGCCACTAGGTGGCGCCAGGGACCACAGCAAAGGGAGAGCACATCGTGGGGCTCTCACCAGCTGTATTTACTCAGCTTCTCCCTCCTGATAGGTGGGAGCCACCTGTCTTCAAATAAATAAGTTAGGTGGGGGGTGGGGGGTGGGGGGTGGGGGGCGGGGGGGGCGGGGGTGGACACTGGTGGAAGAGGTGCCCCCAGGCTTTTGTCTCTGCTGTTGACAGGGGATCTCATAGGTGGGTACCAGGTCTGAAACCCCAAATCAATTCTCTGTAAAGGATTTTTGGCCTTTTCAGAAAAAACACTGTGAAACTCTGTTTTGTTTCATCTCTTGCTCATGTCATAGTTCATGATGTACTTTGAATTGCAAATTTCACTGGTACTATTGCTTGGTATTCTAAGTTTTGGGAAAGGAAAGATGTGTGTTCATTCATTTATATTTATTCATATTTAATGAGCCTATGTTAAGGTAAATGAGAGGAAATAATTTCTTCTCAGAAGCTCTGGAGGAATAAAAGTGTGTCGGTCGACATAAGCTGGGTTATGCTCAGTAACAAACGATGCAAATCAAAGTTAACAGGCTGTTTCTGACTCACACTGCACTGCGGGTCAGCTGGGTGGTTCTGCATCGGTAGCACCACATCCCAGGACCCAGGCTCACACAGTGACCGCCTCCTGATTGCTGGAAAAGGAAGTGTGGTGGCCCTGAACACTTCCACCAGAAGTGGCCCCCTTATCTGCCGCTTCATTGGCAAGCAAGTCCCGCGGCGGTGTGGGTGGGCAACCCAACCCTGAGCCAGGAGATACGAGCAGCCCCAGGGACCACCTAGAAGCACCTCACAACTGACTTCACGTGAACCTGTGATCTTCCAGGCCCCATTCTCAGCAGCTCACGAGAACTAACTCATAAACCCTCACAGCTCCTTGACGCATAGGGATGAAAGAATTTGCTCAGGATCGCACAGCTGGTAAGCGGCCGAGCCTCGTGGGGACAGTCTGTGCACCCAGCAGCTTCTCTGAGTTTGCACTTGGGAAATGGCGATGGATGGCCAGCGAGAGGAGAAGCCTTGGTCACCTCGATTTACCCATCATGTGCACCCCTCCTTGTTCTCACAAGGACTGCAGTGACTGATGGAGAAGAAGGTTAAAAATCAGACAGAGGAGGAATATTAAAAAGAAAGAGGATGAAGCCAACAGACAAACCCAGAGGCCAACAGAGTCATGGGGCTTAAAGAACATCTCTTTGTTTCTCTCCTCGAAATCTCAGAAAATAACAGTAGTTTTCCCGTGTTGGGTATTTACTGCGGACACAGCAACGACCTAAGTGCTTTTCATGTGTGATACCAGTTCACACTCAGAACAGCTCCACACGGATGCACGATTATTAGCTCCATTTCACAGACGAAGATGCTGAGTCTACGGGAGAGTAAGGCCACGCAGAGGCATGAAGTTCCAGGCGGTGTTGCAACCCCGGGGCTCACACCGCAAGTGTTGCCTCGGGCGGCAGGAAGCCCTGGTGGGGAGCGTGCTGTGCAAGTTTCTTCCACCAGGTGGCAGCACATGTCCTCTCGCAAACCTCTTGCCACCTGACAAGTGCACTTGGGATCCAAGAAGAGGGGGGACCCAAGGGGCTTCCGTCCAGCCCCTTCTTTTCCGGAGGAACTTAGGTCCATAAATGAGGTGTGCTGCCCCAAACACGTGCACTGCAGTTGTCACACAGGGCCCAGTGACCACAGTGTTCCCAAAGCCCTCCCCAATCCCACACACACACACACACACACACACACACACACACACGCACACACATGCCTCATTGTCTGGGCTCCATTTCTGAACTCATCCCACCCCTGTGTGGTTCGCATTGAGCCCAGTTTAAAGAGGTGGCAATGCTGCAGTTAGACAGAGAAGCCACACACTTGATATTTTAAGTAATAACACAGCGGAGGTGTTATTAGAACACCCATTATTAAGATGAGGAAACTGAGGCTCAGAAGAGTCAGGGAACCTGCCCCAGTTCTCCTTCAGGTATTGTTTGTCGTCTGGTGTCAGGTGAGAAGTCCTCGGAGCTGAGATGGGGGTCGGGGGTCGACCTCAGTGGCCGGCCTGAGGAACTGGGGTTTCTTCCTGCAGCAGTGGGAGAGCCACTGAAGGCAGAGAGGAGGAGGGCAATGTGATGACAGCGACAGTTTTAGGGAAATGAATCAGGGCATGTCTGAGAAAAGAGAGCCAGGTGTTGGGACCCTGCCTAGGAGCAGTTACAGACCCCCCCAATGCGAGGTGTGGAGGCTCCAATGGGATTGGGATCTCCTGGGGGAGAGGATCTGAAGAGTAAGTGAGAGAGACTTTCGAAGAAGACCCTGCAGGACTTGGGAGCTGTGGAGACAGGAAGGGCTAGGCAAAGGGAGGAAGCAGAGACAGGGTCCCAGAGGTACAGCGGCCTCCCCCCCACAGCTGGTCCTGGGGTAAGAGGCGGCTCACGCCAGAGACTCATTCTGAGGCGTCTTGACGGAAACAAGCAGCCCCGCTGCCTCCGGGCTAATTTAGAATGGGTGGTGCGCTGAGGGCTCGTCCACCTGCCTGGGCTCCGCAGGGCATCTTCCTGGAGCCAGCGTGGGTAGGCGTCCTTAGATTCTCAGGCTGAGCCGCAGAGGAGATTCAACCCATCTCCTGGCCTTGGTGCGGCATTCACAGTGAGAGCAGCGGTCTGGGCGATGTTTCAGGCCAAAACCAAGTTAAGCGCAGCACTGAAATAAATCCACCTGGGATGGTGGTGTTGACGTGTCCACGGAGAACAAGATGGGGGAGGAGACGGACTCGGCATTGGAGGGACTCCGGGGCACTTTCCAGGGTCTAGATTTGGCACAGATTCCTGTAGGCTGGATGAGACTTAGAATATTCTAGACTCCTTCCTGACGCTGGGTCTCCCCTCCAGCAGCCAGATCCTTGGTGGGTTCTTTGAGGAGACAGGGAGCTCGTTGTCTGCAGCAGCTGATAGGTGGAGGGCTGGCTCCATCTGTTCCAAGACCTCCTTCTCTTAAGCTGAAAGCTGCTCTGATTTGGAAACACAGAGAGAACTTGTGTTTCCAGCCCTTCGGTGTTTGGAGATGGCCTCCTGCCCCTGTGTCTCCTCTCTTTCAGAGCTGTTTGCTTTGGTGCCATTGAGTAAATGAGCCCACGCTGAACTTGAACAGCGCTTCCCCAAGTGTGGTCCTCAGACCAGCAGCATCAGCCCCAGCAGGAACTCATTAGACATGCAAACCGCCTGCCCCACCCAGGCCTACATAATGCGACCCGCTGGGAGTGGACCCTCGGAGCTCGCTGGGAGTGGACCCTGCGAGCTCGCCTGTGGCTTAACAGCCCTCCTGGGATACCGATGATGGTTCCGAGTCAGGGGCAGCGGTGTGAGAGTAAAGGTTTAACAACAGGCTCTTCCAAAGGGAAAAAAGATTGCCTTGATTTGTAGCATTTGCTGATTCCCACAGTGTAAATACTCCCACCACGGCTGACTGGTTTCAGGCGACCCACCTGCTGTCAGTCGGCTCAGATAGTTCCTGAAAAGCGTGAACTAGCTCCAGCACACTGTGACAGGGGGAAATTAAAAATAACCCCAAAGACCACTGGGAGGAGAATTCGGCCCCAGTGCAGTCCAGGGAGGGGTCCTGGGGGGCTGCGTCCTGGAGGAGACCTGGCCATCGCTTGTTTGAGACCTCATCCCGGGGGTACTCAAACCTTCGTGTTTCCACCCCCAGTTTCTCCATGTGTCCCGTACCCACTGACCCTCACTGGACCCCGCCACCCATGACTTGATCAACCCAACCACCTCTCTCCTATTGTTCGTGCTCCCCTGGAGGAGCAACGGAGGGGGAGGAAGGGGACCCTGACCTTCCAAATTAATTCCTCCCCTCGGTACGCACCCCATGGTCACAGCGCCTGTGACCATGATGGGTGTAGAGAGTGGGCTTGCAGAGATGGGGGACCATACCCTCTGCCCCCACCCGACAGACGAAGGCGGATGGGGTCAGAATCCAGAAGACTCCCACTCCCCACACCTGGGCCATCTTATCCCCCCTTGGAGTGAACTTTAGGGGGAAACATTCTGATGTGATGAGGGCTGGGCCAGGGGCAGGCCCACGATGTCAGGGGCCGGATTGCAGGTGGGGGCCAGCCACACATGGCAGCAAGTGGCAAGTTCCAGGGTGGCTGCGCTGGCCCTTGTTCCGTCTGTGTGTTCTGTCGGCTCCTGGGGCTCTGGGCCTGCTTTACCCTCCTGGAGTCACAGCCCTCCCCGCCTCTTACTGCCCCCAGCAGCCCTGATGTCTCACATATTAGACAGAGAGAAAGAGAAGGGGCCGACAGTACTGCAGACTGTGCTCTCTTCCTGGTCCTTGCCTCCTTCTCCCCTCCTTCCAGGAAAGTGGGAAGGAGATCGGAGGAGGCGGGTGGCCAAGCGTGGAGCTGCCTCCAAACGGGGCGTCTGGCTTGCAGTTCAGATGGGCCGGGTGGGGACCAGCCTGGAGCTCAGCGCTGGGAGGGATTACTGCCAGGACTTGTGGAGGATCATGGTCACCATTTCCTAGACAGGGGTGGGACTGCGCCCTCCACCTCCGGGGATGCTTATTGCCAGGCAAGTGTGAACACTCACCCACCCAGGGCATCCTGACCTCATCCCTGGAGGAGGCCGGGAACCTGCAGGCCCTTTTGCCCCTGCTGGCGTGGGACACCCCTCACACACACTTGTGCAACACGCCCGCCCACGGGCTGGGGGCTCCCTCTGAAATGCTTATTGCAAAAGGCAAAGGAAGCTCAGGGCAGTGAGACCCCTACACTAAAGGGATTAGAGGACCGGGTGGGGAAGAGTTAGGGAACTCCTTGCCTGCCGAGGAGAAAGGGATCAAGGCTGGAGGTGGCGGCTGGAGGGTGGGTGGGGGTAGGAGGGGTCATGGACCAGCTGCCTGTGAGGCTCAGAGGCCTTGGCGGGGAGGGGGGCCCAGGCAGGAGGGGGCATGGCAAGAGGTGCCCCTGGGGAACTGCCACCTGCCTCTCTGCGGGGATGTGGCTGGCCATGACCATCGGGGGCAGTGCGGCTGCAGCCAGAGCACTTAATCCCCCACCAGCTTTCTCATCTTCTCTTTGAATAATGCCTGGCCTGGGTGAGGAAGGAAAGGAGCCTGCAGATGGAGCATCTGGACGCAGCTGGAAACCCTTTCAATATGTTTTTGAAGAAACAGGAAAAGGCTCCATGAGTTGGGGGAGTGTCCTTCCCTGAAGCCTCTGGTTCTAGCCTCTTCTTCTGCCGAAGTCGCGCCTGAGCGCGTTTGAGACCTCCATTCCTGGGCCCTCGTGCCATTCTGGCCCAGCAACGGCTCCACCCACGCATGGCCTGGGAGACCCAAGGTTGGCTGATGAGGCCTCCAGGCCCTTTGGGGAGCTTCCCCAGGCCGGTGTGTGCCACCCCGAGGACGGAGGAGCAGGTGGTGCTGAGCCCCTAGGCCTTGCAGCTGACAAGGCTCTGGGCACCCATCCAATTCTAAACCCCAAATTCCAGTCCTTTCCTGGTGGGGCACCCGGAAAGTGCCCAGGAACCCCCGGGGCTGTTTTTGCTCTGATTCCACAAGGAGCATTTTTTACGAGTTGGAGCAGGAACCAGCCATCTGGGTGGGATTCCTCCGGGGGGTGTGTTCCTTCAGCGATGAAATTTCATCAGCAGCAATTAATTCTCTGTCAAGAGAGCCCACGAATTTGTGCCAGAAGGGGGAGGAAAACCAAGTGAATCTTTGATCAAACAAGTCTGTGTGCTGGAGGCTGGGTGCAGTTAACTACTTTCCTGGCGTGTGGCTGCCGGGGGGGCAGGAGGCGGGGGTGCCCTCGCTGCTTCCAGGCCACTTGGGGAGGGGGCCGCCACGTGGCCAGAGACGCTAGGTCTCCTAGGCCACTGCTACCCTGGGGAGGAAGCTGGGGACTGGGCTTTAGAGAGGGGACGGGGGGAGGACGGGGCTGGAGGCCCCGGGAGACTCTGGGACTTGGTACCTCTGCCCTGTTCCCATCTTCTCCTGTGCAGTGGTCTCAGGATGAACAGTAATCAGATACTGGAGCTCAGGGCGCTGGTGAAGAGTGGTATTGATTCTACACTCTGTGAGTGTGTGTGTGTGTGTGTGTGTGTGTGCGCGCGCGCGTGTGTTTGAGGGGGTGAGGTTGAATGCTTTAGAAATATGCGCACACAGCCCCAAAATACAGTCCCAACAGCTCAAATCAATCATTAAGATAATTGAATCCAGCCGTTCAGATTAGCCATCCTGGCCTGTGCACCTTCAAACCTCAGTACCAGCTCAGAGAAACTGAGACCACCTCTCCTGGGCTCCCCTGCTCCTTTCTGCCTGGACTCCACCCTCAAATGCTCAAGAAACTGGTGGCGGGGTTCAGGCACCCCAGTTCCCTTGGCATCAGGTCTCACGGAGCCCAGGGGGAGATGCTCATGGCAGGGGCTGCCGGGGACTGCTTTGGGTGGATGGCTTTGGAAGCTGTTTGAAAGGGTGCCAGCTCTGAAGCCTCAGAAAAGCATGTGAAACTGTGGTTTGGGCCAATTTGGAAAGGTCTTTAGTGAGGAGAAAGGAATGCTGGTGGCTGCACGGGGTTTGGTTCCTCAGCAAGCTCATTTGGAACCAAGCAAACCCAAGCAGGTCTGTGTGCCTCTGGGAAACACACATTTTTTTGCCACTGTCATGGCAAGATTCAGGCTGTTCTGTAACACGATTGGTGGGACACAAGCAGGAAGCCTGAGCCACCAGTCTTACGTGGTCAAAAGCCGCCCTGTCTTCCTTCAGCATCAAATATCTGAGTGCCCACTGCACAAAGTTTGCCCCTATTGCTTCAGTCACTGGCAGCACAACTGCCTCAGAGGAACCAAGTCTGGTGGCAAGGTGGGTCCAGAGCAACACAGGGAATATATTTAAACCCCAGTGAGGGCTTGTGTTTTGTTGGGTCCCAATGTGTGTGTGCACGGCGATCTTTCTGGATCCTTGGGGAGGATGTGTTGGGTGTTGCCATTTGACAGCTCACCTGTAGAGGTGATAACAGGGTCCGCTGGAGAGAAGTGATCTGTGCACTGAGGCTTGACACTGAGTATGTTTAGTGGTGACGGTGAAATCAGGGTTGGTTTTGTTACCCCGACGCACTCTTGGGCCAGCTTTGGAGCCTTCTTTCCTCATCTGCCTTTTCAAAAGCTTGGCTTGAATGAAGTAAATTATTAATGTTAATTTCACCTGTTTCTTTTTACCTTTTCAACATGACTTCTAGAAAATGTAAGGTTACATCTGTGGCTTGTGTTGTATGTCCACCGGGCAGTGCTGCTTCACCGGCAGAGGCACACAGGACTGTTGATGGCTGTAGATCTAGTAGAATGAGACTAAAAGACACAAGTGTTAATTGAGGTGGACAGAAAGTGTGGCAGGTACAGGGTTGCCTGGAGGGTGCATGGACACAACTGGCTCTGCAGAAAGCTTGTTGGACAACTGTGGTCCATCGCTGGGGTAATGCGTCTACAATTTCCAACTCAACGAATTCCAGCCTCCTTCCCCTGGGTGCCAGCCCGCCCTGGTTTTCTCCCGTTTCTCACTTGGAACATCTCCTCGCCACCCCCTGCTTAGAGCGGCCCCAGGCCCCAGGATTGCAGGCTGCATGGCACTGAAAGGCTTCAGGGTGGTCCTGGAGGCTCTGAGCAGCCCTGGGAGGCCATGCAGCTCCCTCCCATGTGGGGAGGGGGGCAGCTTGGGGTCGGCTTGGTCAGCACGACCAGGTGAGGGGTCCTCATTGTGTATGCACAGCTTGTCGGTGCCATCTCGGGAGCCTTGGAAAAAGTGTGCCCATGAAGAAGATAATTGGAAATCAAAAAAGACTTTGTTAATTTGATTAGGCAGAGCCGTCGTTGAATCGTTCGTCATCAAAAGAGATTTAATTTTGACATGCAATTAAATTCTTCTGCTGTAAGATCTGCCCCAAGTGCGGGAGATGGGCTTGGCAGCCGGGGGAGGGGCGTTGGGAGATGAGGGGTGTTGCTAAGAATTGTTAGGTGGGGGTAGCAAGCTGTGGGGGGGGGGGTTACTGATGCTGAAGATTTGGGAGAAAGACAGAAATGATGGCAGTGGGGTCCTGGGAGGAAGGGGAGAGCTGCGGCAGGTGGAGGGAGCCCAGCCGGCAGAGGGACTCAGAGGACGAGGGGAGAGTTTGCGAAGAGAAACAGGTGACAGAGCCAGGGGTACGGGGGAAGGGGACAGAGGGGAGCTTTACCAAGAGGAAGGAGGGGGAGGCCACGACTCAAGGCTCAAGGAACTAATCTGTAGTCCTCAGGCGTGTGACAAGCTTGGTCATGAGTGGGAACCAGGAGGCTTCTTGGTGGCCTGAAATCAGGAAATCTGGAGTTGGGCCTGGATCTGGAAATCTATCTTAGAGGGAAGCAAGAAGGTCCATCGGCGATTTAAGGGTCTGAGCCGTGTGGCCCCCAGCCCCCGAGGGTGCCCCCAGGGCAGCAATGGAACCAGTGTCCAGCTCCTAATCTCCCATCCCAGACAGGGCCCCTGCTCACACACCCACATTTTTATTCATCCATCTAAAAGCAAGGGTGTTATTTTCTTCAATTAAAATGATAGTGGTTGGGCTTCCCTGGTGGCGCAGTGGTTGAGAGTCCGCCTGCCGATGCAGGGGACGTGGGTTCGTGCCCCGGTCCGGGAAGATCCCACGTGCCGCGGAGCGGCTGGGCCCGTGAGCCATGGCCGCTGAGCCTGTGCATCCGGAGCCTGCGCATCCGGAGCCTGTGCTCCACAACGGGAGAGGCCACAGCAGTGAGAGGCCCATGTACCGCAAAATAAAAAAAAAAAAAAATGATAGTGGTGTTTGCTTTAAAAAATCACCCGCGCTTCTTGAGGAAAATCTGGAAAATTGAGAAAAGTGTAAATAAAGATGGAGAAACGTGAAGCTCCCTTAAGTGACTTGTGAGGATTAAAGACACAATAAACACAAAGTAGAATTAGAACTCAGGCCTTTCTCCACTTCAGCTCATCCCCCCACCCCCAGTGTTTGTCCTGAGGCCAGGAGAGGAGATGGTGTCCTGGCTGCGGCCCACCAGCCTGTGCTTAGCACCGGGGGCACATCCCTGAACAAAACAGATAATCCCCACCCCTGGGGGCTGAACGCCACAAGCAAATCAGAGAATCTTCGACTGCAGAGAAGCATGCCCTGGGGCAGTTGTCACACAATGGTGGTCCAGGAAAGAGGTCAGTTTGGGGTAGATGCTGGTGAGAAGTACACCCCCCCACCCCATCCCTGGAGTTTCATGCTCCCGTAGTCAGACCCAGGGCCGGGGACGGTCAGGTCCAGAGCTCTTTCTGAGTCTTGGGCAGCCTGGACAGGGCCTGTTGCTCTGGGGGCAGGGAGCAGAGGCCAACAGCCCACAGGGGTGAGTGGGCGCTGAGCTCCTGCGGGAGAGGATCCAGGCTCTTCTCACTCAGGGTTACCTAGAGCAAGAATCAGCACGTTGCAACTAGCAAATGTTATCTATTAGGCCAGCTCTGAAAAACTCGGGGTAATTGTGTAAAAGAGAGGCATTAACACAGCAACGCCGCCTGGAGAGGGAGGGGCTGGTGGAGGCGGGGATTACAGGAGGGAGCCCTGTCTTCCCTGTCTCCCTGCTGGCCCGTGGCACCGATGCCTGGCAAAGCTTGGTCCAGGCTGTCAGACCCCGAAGCGTGAAAAATGCTAGTCCAAAGCTAGAACCAACCCAGAGGGGTGGCCAAAGGTTGTGTCCCAGTGAGTCTCATGCCTTGGCAAATGCGGTATTTTTTAAAATGCTCTCTGTCATATTATTTTAATATCTCCTCCACTGGTTCTTAGGAGAAAAATTATGGTCTGGGGCAGGCCTACGTCCGACTCGTGAATTACCCACGTGAAATCTCCTCCGTGGGTCCTACGCCTGCTTCTCTCACTCTGGCAACGCTCCGGGAAGGGAGCCAGCCACCCATCACCCCCAGCCCCCCTCAGGCCCCACTCTCATCTCCCTGGGCCTGCAGGATGGAGTTCAGTCTTTGTGAACTTTCTGGGTGGTGATGGAAGCTGAGCCGCTAAAGGGAGGCACGGTGCTCTCCAGGGCTCCGGCTTGTGGAGGGGCCCCCGGATGCTTCCTCCCAGCCATGTGCTCACAGGGGCCACGTTAGAACTCCTGGGCCCTGGATGCTCCTGCTTTTGCTCCGGCTCCTTCCTCCATAAAAAAATATTAAAAGTTATATTTTATGACTGCATTGGTGTAAGATGAATATATTAATATGATATGTCGAAACATTGTCCTCAATCTAAAAGTTCATTTATTTATTCTGGTTTTAAGAGAAAGTAAAACATTTTCGTGGGCCCTGGCACCGTGCCTCCTGGGTCTGGCTAATGGAGGAGTGGCCTGCTCTCACGCTGGGGCACTGGAGATTAGCACAGCCCAGCGTCCTCAGATCTCCAAGTCATTGCCCAACAGCCACTGTCCACCAGGGCAGTGGCCAAGGGCACAGCGGGGAACTCTGGAGGGTGAGTTTGCACGGCTCAGGGTGAGAAGGTTGGGTCCATTGCCTTCCTAAGGCCACACACACCCCGGGAGGCCTCAAGCTTCTCCTACAGAGTTCCCCAGGGGGTTGAGAGCAGATGGACAGATGGAGGAACTACAGGACGCCAAGAACCCTTCCATTTCGATGCAGACACACAGAAGCTGGATGTCCCCTCCCCCTTCATCCTCCCTCTCCCAGTTACTGCCCAGTTTGGAGCTTCCTGCTCAGTTTGGAGCAGTTGAAAGGCTTGAATCTAAGTGGACAGACCTGCCTTCCAAGTCCAGCTCTGTTTCTTAGGAAACAACTTGGCCTCCCTGAGCCTCAGCTTTCTTACCCATAAAATGGGCATGATAGAGCCTTGGTAAGAATGTCACATCACTCAGAGAAGCAATTGCTGAACACTCGTGTGTGTGTGTGTGTGTGTGTGTGTGTGTGTGTGTGTGTGTGTGTGTATGCAGGGCAGGGACCCAGGGCACGGTAACCATGATTATCCCAGCTTGAGTCTTAACATCTTTGAGAAAAAACAGTGATTTCCCAGTTTCGGATTTTCTGGTCTTCTTTCTGGTGGGTCACACTGTCAATGACAGGGTATTTCATTGCAACTTAATGTCTAGAAAAAGGCCATAACTTGGTGTGTGTGTGTGTGTGTATGTGTGTGAGCATGTGTGTCTGTTTATATATGTGTCTCTCTGTGCTTGTTTCTGTGTAGTTGTGTCTGTTTGTCTCCATGTATGTGTGTGCCCCCGTGCACCTGTATCTGAGTGTGTCCCTGTGTACCTGTATGTGTGTGTGGCCCCGTGCACCTGTATCTGTGTGTGTCCCTGTACACACACAGGCAGGACCAGCCAGGTGGTGGAGGTCTGGAGCATTGCCACAGAAATAGCCAAATTAGGGAAATGAGTTTTTAGAAGGAGGGGAATATTTTATGCTTGATCAGGGATATTTTTTCTCCCCTGCAGTTTCTTTAAAAACTATTAGGAAAACAACACAAAAAGCCCCAAACTCGACAAACAACCTGGTAGAAAGTACCGTGAGTTTCACCATCACTGAAGCCAGGGTTGGGGTGGGGGGCGGTGTCTGGGCCCCAGGTTTGGGGACAGCCCAGACCACAGAGAAGACGATGTGGGGTGCCAGGGTGTCACATTCACAAGAAAGCTCCCTGTCCTCCGGGGTCGCGGGATGTGGAAATGGACCTGCAGGCAAATGTGCAAAGGAGTAGGCATCTTTACTGTCTTTGTGCTCAGGCTGACCCGTGGCGGAGGGGTGGCAGAGAAATAGAACAGAGGAAAGAGATCTCCACGGCCCTGTCCTGCTGCCCCTCCCCACCTGCTGAAGATGATGTGCTCACCTGCCAGCCCCTCCCCTGGGCAGTAGCTCCCTCTCCTGCCCCAGGGCCTGGCTCTCTGCTCGGTGGGGTGAGGTGGCAGTAGGAGGCCAGGGAGGCCACTGGTAATTTAATTGAGCTGGTTTGTTCACAGTGGAATATTACTTCCTTACAATACTTTGAAGAGGAATTCAGCTGAACTCTTGGCTTTATGTGTGCAGTGGGGGCGGGGTGTTCCTTCCTATTGAGCCCTGGCGTCTTTCCATCTCGGCAGCTCCGGTCTCCCCAGTCTGAGCCAAGTGAGGGTCCTGCTGGTCCTGGCGCTGGTCCTGGCAGGTCCCTGCCACTCCCACCCCTCCACCTCCTCGCCTGTTTCATCCAAATCCTCCCTGGCTTGCTGGTGCCACAGTGGCTAGAAAGGCAGCTTTAGGCATGGAAACTTGATCTTTCTGTCCTCCCAAAATAAAATGTAGGGATCAGGCATCCTTTCCAGCCAGGACTACGGGGTGGAGACCAAGCCAGGGAAGGTGTGCTCCTGGCCCTGGGGCTATGAGAGCAAAGAAGGAAGGTGTGTCTGCCCAGTTGAGAAAGGACCACCCTGCGTCCGGGAGAGGGCAGGGCTGTGGTGCATTTGGACTCCACATCCAGGAATGATCAGGGTAATAATTGCTGTTAACATGTATTGAGTACTCACTATCTTCCGGATACAATTCTAAGGGTTTACACAGAATAACTCACTAAATCCTCGTCCACACTGTGAGGGACACATAACCATTACCCCAATTTACAGCCGAGAAAATGAAGGCCCGGAGAGGTTAAGTAACTTGCTGGAGGTCACACAGCGGGTACAGGGCAGGGGCAGGTTTGGAACCCAGGCATCTGGCTGCAGTCTGGGCTCATCACCACTGTGATGCCCCAGAAGCCGAGTTTTGTCACGGGACCAGATGTTTCACCTGGAGCAGCTTAAGGGATTCTGTGACCCTCTTCTGGGCAGGAGTGTGGCCCTGGGAGCTGCAGCTCTGCCCCCCAGTCCCCCTCACTCTCTCTGATTGCTGCCTCCTCTCCCAGCCAGGCCCCCAGCCCCCTAGGGCTCCCTCTGAGCCGTCGAACCATCTCTGTGCCATTGAGAGACACCCTGTGTGCCCAGAGTAATGTGACATCCCTGGGGGCTGGGGACACAGCCCTCCAACCCCAGTCATTTTGTCAAGAGCCCCTGCCTACCCACCCTGTGATCGCTTTACCCACTTGCCCAGCCATCAGGAGACAGCTTTGTGTTCAGTGTGTGAGTGTGTGTGTGTGTGTGTGTGTGTGAGATGTACGAGTGTGTGTTTTCTATCTCCCAACTGGGCCGGCAGCTTCTCAGAGACAGGGGCCAAATCCCCCCCCGCCATCCCCTCCTCACCCTGCCCCTCCACAAGTCGCAGAGTGGGTTGATCTATAATCAATGTGTGGAAAACGATTTCCCTCCACCGGCTCCGTACTCTCCTGGGAAAACCTTGTCTTGACCAAATGACTAGGGATGGGTTGGAGGGCTGTGTCCCCAGTCCCCGGAATGTCACATTACTCTGGGAACACAGAGTGTCTCTTAATGGCACCGAGGTGGTTCCACGGCTCAAGGGGAGCCCCCTGGGGCTGGGGGCCTGGCTGTGAAAGTAGGTGGCGATCAGAGAGACATGAGCAGGGCATTGGCTGGCAGAGCTGCAGGGGCCTGAGATAGGAACTAGGGGAAGGGAGCCAGGTATAGCTGTGGCAGGGGGGAGGGAGGAGGAAGCAGCAGCCTGCAGCTGTTCAGAGAAGGAAGCCCTGGGCTGAGGGGGCCGGTGGCTCTCCAGGAAGCAGGTGGAGGATCTATGGGATGTTGTTTGTAAACAGAGTTCCTTTAAATCAAGTCATATTTTCAATGCACTGAGGGAAGCTCAGTCTGTAAAGAAACCTCGCCAGAAGCCTTTTCCAAAACACAATGCTTTTGCTTGATGCAAAGCATCATTCTTCATTGAATTCATGTGTTTTCACATGGGGTGTTCCTAAAGCAGGGCACCCCTAAATAGCAACCCCCCCAAATCCTGCAAATGTGAAAAAAAGGCTGCATGCGTGTGTGTGTGTCAGTGTGTGCAAACCCTCCCTCACATGTACCTGGGTGCAGCCAGTGAGGGCATTTTCTCATTGCTCAGTGCAATTTAAATTAAAGCAAATGTTTAAAAGCCCTTCCTTCCAGTTTTTATTTGCTGGCCTAAGTCTTCTGCAGCAACTAATTAGCTTAATGAGTTTTCTTAATTCTCGGCTGCTAGCAAACCATGTTTCTGCATGGAAACCCGTCCTTTCCAAAGGAGAGGGTCTTGGCACTTGGCACGCAGAGCCCTCTGTCCCCTCTCGCCCAGCGCACCAGCCCCTCCCTCCTCACCACCCCACCCTGCCCCAGCTCAGGAGCAGGTGGAGCCCGGCGTCAGGAGGCCTGGCCTTCTCCACTTCATCGCAGCCACCTGCCCACAGCCCCCCACTCTGCCTCTCCAGAGCCCTGTCTTCCTGGGACCCGCCTGGTGTGGAGGAGGCAGACCCACCATGAGCTTAAACCCCATCACAGAACAGAGGCAGGGAGGAGCCGGTTCATCTGGAGGGAGGAGGGGCCGGTGGGCCGTCGTCCCACGTGTGTCCTTCCAGGCGGGCCTCATTCTGGGGTCGTGGGGAGACACCAACCCCATTGCAGAGCCTCCTGTTCAGGCTGTGAACGGCCTGGGCAGTCAGGACAGCCCTGTGTTGTCAAGTCCTCCGGTGGAGTATTTGCTCAGCCCCAAAGGCTTGTGCAAACAAGCACCCTTTTGGCCCCTCCGACCCATTTTGCGTAAACTTAGAAGAAACTATTTCAAGAGCTCAGGATGCAGTGGGGTTGCGGCTGGCTTTGCTGTCTGTCATTCAGAGGCTTTGGGCAAATTATTTCCTTCCATGGATATTCCAGAGTGCCCTCGGCAGGCAGGGCAAGCAGGTGGGCTGGGTCCATGGCCAGTCCCCTCCTCTCTCGGGGGTTTTCCTCCAAATGGAAGTGGGGATTGGCTAGGCTTTTAGGGGGCCGCTTGTGAGAGAGTATGGGGGCCATGGAGGGGGAAGAATGGGGAGGGCTGTGAGTCACTGTGGGCTACACCTGGGAACACAGCTGGATGGGCCAATGCATCAGTAAACAACACATGGAAATAGGGTGCGAGCCCTGCGGTGACCCCACCCCCCAAAACTAGGAAGCTTTGAGCTTTGGAGACCAGGCCTCTGATCTGCCTGACAAGAGTTCACACTAAGCTTCCCCTTCGAACGAGCAAATAAAAGTCCAGGCGAGCCTGCCCCATATTCTCCAGGGACTGGGCTCTCGCCGTGGCAGAGGGGCTCCAGGCCCTACCAGCCCCTCCATCTTCTTCACCCCTTGAGCTCCACCCCTGAAGCCGGCACCCCGCACCTTCTCTACCCTGAGTCTCTGCATCACTGATTCACTCTCATCCAACTTCCCACACTCTGACCAGAAGACAATGTAGGAACAGACTCATGTTAACTTAGGTTAGCTTCCTGTCTTAGTCTATTCAGGCTGCAATGACAAAATATCACCGACAGGGGGCTTATCAACAACAGGCATTTATAGCTCACGGCTCTGGAGGCTGGAGTCTTGAGACCAGGGAGCCGGCATGGTCGGGGGACGGCTTCTCTCCTGGGATACCCTGGTCACGTGGCGGAGGGACTGGGATCTCCTGGGGGCCTCTTTTATGAGGGTGCTTAGCCCATTCCTGGGACTCCAGCCTCATGACCTAAGCACCTCCCAAAGGCCCCATACCCTGGTATCATTGCCTTGGGGTTGGATTTCAACAAATGAATTTGGGGGTAGGGATGAAAAACACTCAGACCATCACACCTGCTCTCACTGTATCCATGGCCAGTCCAGCGCCCACGCTCAGCTCTCCTCTGGTCCCTTCTGATGCCTACTGAGGGTGGGCAAATGCCCCTTGCCCAGCGCTCCCTTTCTCTGGGTTAGGGGTGGGATTTGGAGCAGTGTGTCCGGCCTCCTCCATTCCTTCCCAGCCCCTGTGGGTGGAAGCACGTCCCCAGGAAAACGTGGCTGGGCCTGGGGTCCTGGGGCAGCTCCTGCAGGATTTCATCCTGACGTGGGACATGGGCTGGAGGATCCCATGAATGGGAGCTTGGGCCAGGCCTGGCCTGTGGAGCACCCTTCGCACAGAGGCAAAGCAGTAGGGCCAGGAGGAGCCATAGGACCTGGGGGGACCTAGACACTGGAGGGGGGACCATAGGGTCTGTGCTGCGTGGGGCAATGAACAGAATCTGGGAGAAAGTGGCACTGTCTGGAGGGGCAACCTATGGTGAAGCAGCCTTTTTTTTTTTTTTTTTGCGGTACGCGGGCCTCTTACCGTCGTGGCCTCTCCCGTTGCGGAGCACAGGCTCCGGATGCGCAGGCTCAGCGGCCATGGCTCACGGGCCCAGCCGCTCCGCGGCATGTGGGATCTTCCTGGACCGGGGCACGAACCCGCATCCCCTGCATCGGCAGGCGGACTCTCAACCACTGCGCCACCAGGGAAGCCCTGAAGTAGCCTTTTACAACAGAGGGAGGAATACTTGCTGAAAGGGTATAATAATAATAATTAATAATCATGGTCACTGGTATTTGGTGAGCACGTGCTCTGTGCCAGCCCCGAGCAAAGCGTCTTGAGGAACGTCTCCCTGAACCTTGCCTGTGGGTTTTGGTTGATGCACAGGTCTCCTCGGCCCACTTAACACCTTCAATTATTTTATCATTGTTTCTGTATTAATTGGGGAAATGCTTTCTTCTGGGGCAGCAAACCCCCCAAATCTTGGTGGCGTAACGCAACAGAAGTTTAGTCGTCACATGAAACTCCCAAAGAGCGTTCCTGACCTGGGGCCTCTGCTCCCGCTGGGGATTCCCTCCATGTTGTGGAATCTGACATGATGTCCACATTTGTGAGAAGAAGAAAGAGCACGGGGGTCCCTCGGGCTGGCCTGGAGGTGTCACACATCCCCCACCCATATTTCAGTGCCCCCCATCCCCGAAGGCCGCTGGGCGCCCAGGAGGGTGATGAGCGCGTGGGCTCCGCTGTTTCCATTTCCCCTTTCATATCCAGTGTCTCGGCCCGCAAGGGGTGCCTTCTGGGATCAAACGCTTAATTGATTGGCTAGGGGACTATGGAGTGTGGAGGTGAAGGCCAGCTCTGGCTCAGAGCTTCTCGGCCCAGCGGGGAGCGGCGTTGTGTTGAAGAATAAGGGAGGCCCTGGGTTCCCCTGGAACGAAATCAGAGGGAGGCCTCCTTATTTCCCTTGAAGCTACAGGGTATTCAGAACCCTTCAGAACCTAACAGCTGCCTCCAAGCCAGGCAGAGTGACGTGGGCCTATCTGCCCAGCGGGGTCATGGCAGACGTGCAAGTCGGGGACCCTGTGCAGAGCAGGAGGAGAGGTGCCAGCCGGCCAGGCAGGCCCCTGCCGGCCCTCCATCCCTGAGCCCCCATGCCCATCCCTCTCCACACTCACATGTGAGGGGAGGGCAGATGCCGTCCCAGCCCAGGAGCCCAGCGTGCTTGTCTCGGCCTAACCTGTGCCGTCAGATTCTGCACGGAAAGTGCTTGGTACTGAGAACTGAGAACCTGAATCATATCCTCAAGATTTTCCAAAAGAATTGGGTGAGAGTGTGTGACTGTACCTGTGTGAGTGTGGGAGTGCATGAATTCGTCCTGGATGTGTGAGTGTGAACAGGAGGGTGTGTGTCCGTGAGTGGTCCTGTGAAAGATGGGTGGGCTCTGCACGCTGGCCACCTCTATTTGGGCGGCAGCAGGCCAGCCCCATAAGCAGGAATTGAGGCACCAGCAAGGGGTTCTGACGTCCCAGGGAAATGAGGGGGCACCACGTGGTGGTGACTTCCCAAACTTCGGTTCCATGGGAAGGCTGTCTGGAAGATTCCCTCAGATGTACACACGCCATCTTTGCTGCTTCTTCCCTCTCAAACCCTCCTAGCTCTGCTCCTGACGAGACACCTTGGGGGGGTGAGCATCACGTGTGACCAAGGAGCAGGGGGCACCAGGAAAGGGGCTTGGCCTCGGCTGCCCCCTCACCTGTGCAGCCCAGGGAGGCCCTGGATGTGAGATTCTCTCCTGGATCAAGAGCCTTCTCTTGTGGGGGGACCCCGGACTTCATCCAAGTGAAGGGAACGTCTGTCGGTCCTGGAGGGCCCACTCGTTGATGTCCAAGACCACCTCCTCTAACGCTGTGGATCCTCCCTCTGCGCGGGCTTCCTGTGGGAGGGGAAGGGGGCAGGAGGGACGAGGCCAGGAGACAAAGATAGATGCTCATTCCAATGCTGTTGACCCAAACTGCATCCTTCAGGGTCAGACACGGTCACCCAGGGCCACAAAAGAAGACCCCTGGGCTGGAACACAGGAGAACACAGGAGCCTTTGGCCGAAGGCTGTCTCTCAGGAAGGGGAGGCGGTACAGGTGTGTCAGCAGCGGGGACACACCTGAGCTCTAACAGTCACTGCCGGGGGCAGAATGAACCCAGACTGTGGTGATGGGCACACTGCATGTGAAATAGCTTTGAGCACTAATTACCGTGACATTGGCTGTGCCCCCAAAGTACACATCTGGAGTTTGGGGAGAGGGGCCGTGCAGGGCGAGCGTGACTGTTGGTCAAGTGTCAGCGTCAGTGCTGGCACATGGCAGATGCCCAATGAGTGGACCTCCCCTCTGAGCCCCTCCCCATTGGGTAATGGGGCTGGAGAGGCCAAACTACTCCAAAGATCGCTGGCTTTCTGATCCTCGTCCCAGAGGCTGTGGCGCTGCTAGTACCTGGGCTGGGAGGGTGGCGGCCCCCTCTAGCTTCATGCTCCCATTGCTTTATGTGAGGCTTGATCCTTCCAGAGAACAGGTGAGTGTGGGTGTGGAAAGAAGGAAAGTTGTCCTGAAAGAGAACCCACGTAGTGTGGCCCCAGAAGGAGAGACAGTTCACGCGTGATAGAGGATAGTATCAACGAGAACCTTTGTCCCCACACCTCCCATCTCGTTAGTAGGAAATGAACACAAATCACACTGAAACTCCTCTTCCCATGTGCTGAGAACCTCCTGTGAGGATTTCAGGAGTCCGTGCATCTTCACTGCTGTTCGTCTTGGGCTGGAGCTAATTCCCCTCCCTGAATGCACACAGGGATGTGCCCAGGGGGTCACAGACGTGGAGGCAGAAGACCCCGTCACGGCGAACGTTTGCCTGTGGGCCGTCTCAGTGCCCGCTCCCAGCACGATGGTTAAAGTGTTTGCGGGCTGCGGGCATCCTTGGGGTAGCTCTGGTTCATCTCCTGCGGCCTGCAGAGCCCCCTGCCCACCTCCCTCTGCTTCTCCACACAGGTGCACAGTGCCTGCATCCTCTCCTCCCCGGGACCCCGGGCAAGGTTGCTGGAGGGATTGTTTCGAGTTGTTCACTCAAGTACAGCTTGCCTACCCCACCTGAGCTTCAAGCCAGGGAGGGGCTCCCTTCTATTTACTGTCTTCTCCTCTCTCTCCCTCCCGGCACCTGCAGCCCAGGGCCCACATTTGGTGGTCAGTAATGCTGGGTGACAAACACGTGGATCTGCCCGACGTGATTAGCATTTTGCGTAAGAATCGGGCAGTGGGCAAAGATCAGGGCACCGGAGGAGGGAGAGGAGGACAGGAGGGAGAAGAGGAGGAGGGAGAGGAGGTGAGGGAAGAGGGGGTGCCCACTAGGGAGGACCAGTGTGGACGGTCGGCCCGGCTGGTTCCTGGGGTCAGAAGCCTCCCAGCTCCATGTACATATTCTTCACATGCCGGTGCATCCCTGCATTTGTCCTCCTCTAATTGAGCAGATGCTGGGCTGGCGGTGAAGCAGGCCAACATTGACTGTGTGCGATGGAGGCATCAATAAAACACTGCGTGTTGGGAGGACGGCTCGCACACTGGCAGACAGTGGGAGCTGGAGAGTGGCACTCTATTCATGATGTTTTGATTTCTCGGGCTCTGGGGAGACTGACTTTGATAGATCGAGATGTGACGCCAGCACAATATACCATAAAGTAACAGCTCACTTCCTGAGCAGGCATAAGCCGCTGGAGCCCACCCATTCCTTTAAAATTAAATACTTGCAAGAAAAAATAAAGCTTGGGGAAGATAGAGCCACAGCTCACGATGCCAATGGCCCATCGTGCTGTCAGTTCATACAGCAGGCAGCAGGAATGGCCAAGCAGAGGCTCTGAGTTGATGTGCAGAGTGACCAAAACGGAGTGGGCACCAGGGAGGTGTAAGGGGAGGTCAGGGCCCCTGGAGCCACTGTGATGAGACCTGATTACCTTTCTAAAGTGGACCCAGGCTGCTGGGTGAGTGGGGCAGCCGGGTCCAAGGGCTCTGAGATCACCTGGCAGCACCAAGAAAATCAAGACTCCCAGAGTTTTGGCTTAAGCCACTGGGTGAGTGGGGTGCTGTTTACGGGGACCCCTGAGGGAGCCTGGGCAGGAACCAGGCAGGGCAGATGGAGTCATATTCTGAACACATTGGGTTTGAGACTCCTGTGGGGTTTTCAGGAGATGCCAGAAAGGTAGCCAGACAGAAGAGCCTGGAAGACAGGCATTGGGGCAGTTGGTGGGGTCATGGCTGGGAACAACCTTTCAGAGGCACTAGCATCTGGAGAGCCTGGCTGATGTTGCCTTCCCCATCCACTTGCACGGGACAGACCACATCTGCCTGCACGTTGCAGGAATCCCTTGCGTATCCTCGAGTATTCCGGGAGTCTCTGTCCACAGCGCATCTGCCCTTTCACGAGTCCCTCAATTCTTGGCACATTGAACCAAACGTCACTCACCCTTCTCTGGGCTGCAGGACCCTTGGTCACTCTCAGAAGGACAAGATGCCTCCTCAGAGGCAGGACCTGCTGCTACGTGACTTCAAGTCTCTGCCACGCACCCTACAGCCTGTATGAACATCACTCCTCTGCGTCTTTAATTACACGCGGTTCTCAATTTCCCGAGTGCCGATGATACTCTGCCCTGTGAGATGTGCGCAGCATGCAGCCTCTCCCCAGCGGATCCCCTGGACTCTGTAGGGTCTCAGAGGGTAGAAGCGTTTCCACACCCAGAGGCAGGCGTTGAGGATTCTCTGATGCTTCTGCATTAGCCAAAGACACCTCCTCTGAGCTAATGGGACACGAAAGGGGGCATTTAGGCCCCTATCCCATACGCCGGGGCAACAAACACCAGATCGGCGGCATTGGGCAGGTGGCAGAGCTTCTGAGTCACCTTTTCTTCGTGTCAGGGCTAGTGCAGGGGATGTGGCGCCAGCAGCTTGCTCGGTCACAGGGAGCATCACCCAGCGGGCCGGCGCTCATATTCCAGGCATATCTGGTATCTCAAGCCTGGAAAAGCGGCCTCTGGGCGCCTCCGCACACAGAACATAAACGGCTCCTGTTCCCCCTTGAATGTCCAGCTGGCATCAACATGCTCGCCTGCAGCCTGGCACCATCCCTGCAGCCCAGCTCCAAGCCCAGTGCAGGTACTACCCATGCCCGCCCCTCCCCGTCCCCTGGTGGCCATCCTCTCCCTGCGCTGGGAGCTCGGGGCCTGTTTAGCTCTTGGAGACGCTGCCTTCCCCGCTGTCCTCACTGGGCTCGGGCTGCGGATCTCAGCCAAGTCCTGGAGCGCCTCATTTAAAGTAGTGATGAGCTGACAACTCTGACTTCAGAAAAATGCAGAGGGCAAAGTGCATTTTCCCGAAAGTGAGAGGATATCTGAGAACCAAAGAACGTTCCTCGGGCTGCCCCACCTTGGGCTGAAAGACCCCCAAGTGCGGCAGGATTTGAACGGTTAGCCATCTCCCGACTGGCCTGAGGAGGGAGCAAGTGATGGGGCAGGTCCTCAGGCTCTGACGACTGAGTAGATACGCAGAGGCAGGGAACATTCATCCACAGCAGCTGTATTATTTAGAGAAGCTCGGGGAATCTCGGAGGAGAGCAGACACTGCATGCACATGCATATTAAAATGGAAATGGCAATTAACTACCAAAATAAGACCTTTTTATAACGTTTTTATTGAAGTTTTAATGAACAAATAAAGAAACAGAAATCTGCATGTGCCTTGCGAGCCATATAAAAACGACTAAATCAAGATGAAATGGCAAGAACCAGCAACACCTCGACTTCCTCTGCTTCTCGAAATAAATAAGCAAGTGCTCACAGCTTCACCTGCCGACGGGCACGCACGTGTGCACACACACATAGCCTTAGCCCAGAGACTAAGAAATGCAGGAAAATGGGAAAGGGTGGGAGGGGGAAGAATGAAAGAGGGAGGAAGTAGGGAGGAGGAGAGGAAGGAACCACCCTGGACGGAAGTCCCGGCAGCTGCACTGTGCACGGTTGGTGGCCAACCCTGCACCAGGAGCTGGGGCCCAGAGGACACGTGGGCTCTGGGGGAAGGAGGTGGGGCTGTGTGGGGCTTGGAGGGCCGGGGAATCCTCACGGCTCCATTGACCAAGAGGGTGGCCTGAGAGGGAGTCTCCTAATTACCGTAGGGATGTTTGATCGGGAAGGAGGTGGAAATTTCTGTATGCCGAAGGCAGAGGGGAAACGTTGGCCTGTGTGAGCTGAATGGAGCCATGGATTGGTCATAGGTCACCCCCTTGACAGGTGGGTCAGTACAGAGACTGACAGAAACTGTCACCTGGGGACAAAGAAACGGTGAGGGTGGTAAACTGTGTGGGAAAAACTGCCGTCCACAGGCTGGGGGCGTCTGGATGGTGGACTGGGGAACGGCTGTCAGTCACCATCTTCCAAACCTTAGGGGCCAAATGTGGGTCTTTTCTAATGTGTGTGTGGGGAATTCGTCCCCCTGTGACCAAAAGCTGACATTTTCCTGTGTTCAGCGGGAACAACCCAGACAAGACGTCTGCTCCCAATAATTGCTCACAATACACAATACACAAATCGGTTTACAATCTTACCTCGATTTTATCACAACTAATTTAAAACTCATATTGCCACTCCTCTCCCCCACCCCCAAAACACATAATTTAATCTGGTTCTTACACACACACACACACACACACAAGGAATTTGATCCAGAGCAATTTTTCTCAATTAAAATTTGTGATTACATTTCTGATCTTCCACGGCAGAGTTCTGAGTGAGGCTGTGATATAATTTACCTTCTCCTAAATTGCTGACACCAATAACCCTATAAATTAACAGATGGTGGAGGGAAATCTCCTGGCTTCTTCCTTGCGATTTTGTAATGGTATGATTTTGTAATAGGGGTTTTGAGTCCAAGCCAGGAACCACTCATCTGGCACTGATGAGAGCTTTTCCCATTTCATCGTCTCTGAAGCTGATTGCATGGGTTTTAGTTCAATGAAGATGCAGAATCAGAGAACTGTTCACATCCTGGTCCAGCACCCTTGTAGAACCTGGCTGAGGGGGGAGCCCCAGGGCTTGGCACTGGACTGGGCTGGTGAGGTTCGGGTGGCCGTCTGACCCATGCTCCCTGCCAGGCTCAGGGTTCCCCGCCTACTGAGGCTGACCAGCCATTCTCTTAGCTTCCAAGCTCACTGCAGTCATCCTTGTTTTGCTCTTGCTACGTAGTGCTTAGGGCTTTTGAAAGTGTGTCTACATGCCCCTTTGAAATTCCCAGTATCCTTAAATATTTTTCTTCTTTGGCTCAGTGTACTTAAAATGGTTTATTAGTTAAGGTGCATTAAGATCAGAAAGCCCAAGTCACCTAGACCCTGGCTGCCAACAAGAAAAAAATATATAAAGAAATAAGAATGACCCAAAGAACCAGATGCGGTAGATGTGTAGACGTGGCAGAACGGGCCCTGCCTCAGCTCAGTCTTGTCAGGCCAACCTTGTCTGTATGGAGAGGTTATTTTTTTCCCTCTGTCAAAAAATGTCGACCAGACTGTTCAAGTATAACAGTCCTGCTTGTGTAGAGTTTAGCAGCCAGCGATGAGTACCATTCCCATCCTGCAGGGGTTAATGCCTCACCTTCAACGAAAATACGCTCTTTGGAATTTAGGGGGGAGGATGGGGAGAGTAGGTCCCAGATAAAATACAGGACGCCTAGTTGAGCTTGAATTTCAGATAAACAACAAAAAAATTTGTAGCATAAATATGTCCTGTGTAATATTTGGGACATACTTATACTAATACTTATACTAAAAATGACTTGTTAATTTGAAATTCAAATGTAACTGGGCATCCTGCATTTCTGTTTGCTAAATCTGGCGGCCCTAGCAGGGAGGTACTGTTAGTCAGCCAAGTCACCCCTCCCCTCTTGCCCTGAGCCTCTTGGGACCACCTTTACAGAGGTAAATTTAGGGTAAATTTAAGTCCACCTAACATATCAGAATCTTGATTTCCTCACTCATAAAATAAAGTTGTTGAGAGGATTAAATGATGTGTTGACGGATGCACCCAGCCAGGTGCTGCCCAAAAGAGGCAAACCACTACATATATTTATAGCCTGCTTGCATTGGCATTTTAGGAAACGTGCACACGATTTCCAGAGCAGCAGCTACAGCACCTGGGGAGGATGTGTTTGTGGCCGGCAGGTGTGGAAGTGTCCGGGGCCTGGGGCCAAGGTGGGGCTGGATCAGAGCAGGAATGTCACTGTGGGGAGAACCTGCTCCCAAGGTGCCATTGCCAAGTCTCTGTTTTGAGCACTCAGGTGAACACTTTAGAAAATAGCGTCTCGAGCAAGAGGCAAGTAGCTGAGGGGTCCCATCTGTGAGCAGTTGGGAGCCCCTTAGCCAGACAAGAGCTAGCTGAGGAAGGAGGGTGCAGCTGCACCAGGCCTGGTGCTCAGGCCTCAGGGGCCTGGCTGAAAAGGACTTGGTCTGCCCTTGTAACACTTTTTAACCGGGAAGTGAGAACTGACTTTTTTTCCAAAGCTTTTTTTGACATGGACCATTTTT
This sequence comes from Grampus griseus, assembly GCF_964374135.1. NCBI lineage: Eukaryota > Metazoa > Chordata > Mammalia > Artiodactyla > Delphinidae > Grampus > Grampus griseus. The sequence goes on along the minus strand of NC_139014.1, from coordinate 10,013,943 downwards.
AGTCTTTATTGAATTTGTTACAGTATTGCTTCTATTTTATGTTTTGGTTTTTTGGCCGTGAAGCATGTGGGATCTTAGCTCCCCGACCAGGGATCGAACCCACACCCCCTGCTTTGGAAGGTGAAGTCTTAACCACTCGACCGCCAGGGAAGTCCCGAGAACTGAACTTTTCCCTACAATTCCCAACCAGTTCTTACTTTTGGTCTGTTTTCTAATCTTCGTCTCTGATCACATTCCAGGAAATAAACTGATTTTTTCTGAATGGTTGTTCAAACCTGCCGCTATATCATGTCTTTTCATAGTGGCATAAAAATAATAGGAACTTTCTCATTTCAAAGTGGACAAGCACGTGCCCTTCGAGAGAGGCACCCCTCGGCAGTGCCCAAGTGGGGTCCCTGGGGCACACATCTCTTTCCCACCCAGTCCGTAGGTCTGCTAGCATTTCCTTTTGCTGGAAGAACACATCTCTCAGTTTCGAAGACAGAAACGCTTGGACCACAGATGGGACAGGTCTCTTGTTTAAGTTCTTGCAGAAAGTCAAGAACCGAAGACGCTTGAGTTTCAGCTTCAGTTGGGGTGAATGCCCCAAAGCTGTATCCCCAAGTTTACACTCAAGTTCCGGGTGGGAGGGAGGAGTTTGTAAAGACTCAGTAATATTTGGAGTTGGCAGCAAGCCAGGATGTCCCACTGCAGGAAATCTCTTAAACCACATATTAGATAATTTTGTTCTGCCTCCTGTAAGACATTTAACAGAGATGGAATTTTCCTTGCACTTACAAGAAACGTAATTTAAAAAAAAACAGTTCATCAATGGACTTGGGCATATTCAGCTCTTTAGTTTCCATTGTGACTTGAAATCAGTGGTCCAGGGGCCTATGTCGCCTCAGCCAGCAGTACCTGGAGAGCGGCCTCCTCTGCAGTCACTGGGGCCCCTGGGTTTCCATTCGAGCACAGAACAAGGCGGTGGGCACCCCAAGCGGAGAGGAAGTGCTTGCCTGGTGAAGTCAATAGGACTCCTGCCTGGGGGCCTGCAAACAGAACTCAATCCCCCTGGCAAACAACATGTCTCTCCAAAGGGCTTGATGCAGCTGAAGAACTGCACATGCTTGTTCAGAGTCCAACTTCTCATGTCTTCCCTCGTGGGGCCACTTTATCATTGGGAAGAGTCGGCTCCAATCCGGGGGCCCTTTCCTCCCCTGCCCACACTTCCTTCCCTACCGCCCCCCACCCCATGTTTCCTGAGTTATTACTTTGTATGTTTCCACCTGAAAAATACACCACGTCCATTTCAGGGTCCTGTGTTAAACTGTGTGGAAGTGCGTGAGGAGGTGGAATGCATGAAGAAAGACCTCATGTGGGGACATGAAGAGGCGAGGCCGGTGGGATGAGCCCTCATCAAAGGGGCGGGCTGTTAGCAGGAACACCCATTAATAACCGTGCAGCAGGGGAGGGGGGCAGGCCATTAGGTGGTGGCGAACTCAGTGCAATCTCTATTAAATGAGCTAATTATATCCTTTAATTTTACTTTCAAAGGATCATGGATACCTTGCAAAAATGCAGAGCGTGTCAAGCTACTTTCTGTGCTATGGAAAGAAAAATAATTATAATAACGATTAACAGTGCAATGTGGAAATTAACCCCTGTGCGAGAGGAGGGGAAGGGGTGAGGGTCCTAAGCGTCGTGCACTTGCTTACCTCCGGGAGAAGCGTCTTGGAGGAGGCTTCTCCTCACAGGCTGGAAGCAGAGGAGATGGGACTGTCCCTTGCCCTGAATTTGCTGTCTGTTTTGTTGCCCTTATTTCCGTCGTCTTCCGATGACCTCCGCACACCGGCCTCTCTTTCCTCTATCCCTGTGCTGTGAGTCTGCTAAGAACTCATAAATAAGGTTCTCTCTGAGGAGAACTTTCAAAACACCAAGAGCAAAAAGGCAAAACTATGGAGACAGTAAAAGGATCAGTGGTTGCCAGGGGTTCGCAGGGAGGGAGGGATGACGGTGGAGCACGGAGGATTTTAGGGCAGTGAAACTGCTCTGTAGGCTACTGTAAGGATGGACTCATGACATTCCGTGTTTGTCGGCCCCGCAGAATGTACAGCAGCAAGAGTGAACCCTGATGTAAACTGTGGACTCCGGGTGAGGATTGTGAGTCAGTGTAGGTTCATTGTTTATAACAAATGCCCCACTCTGGTGTGGGGTTTTCATAATGGGGGAGGCTGTGTGTGGAGACAGGAGGCAGGACCTCTACGGGAAATCTCTGTACCTTCTGCTCAGTTTTGCTGTGAACGTAAAATAGCTCTAAAAAATGAAGTCAACTAAACACACACAGACAATGAGACAGCACCTCAAATCCTAGGGCTGCAGAGGCAGTGGGGTGGGGAGTGGGTCACCGGAGCCAGTAACCCATCAGAAGTGCCGAGTAGGAGGGGCTGTGTGGTGGAGTTGGGGCAGGAGGATGCAGCTGCCAGAGCAATGCTGTAGACAGGGGATGATGCCCTGTCTCTCTCCAGCTCCCCAGGCCTGTGCCTCCATTGGCCTCCCATCTGGAAACTGGGGGCCAAGGCTCCTGGCAGGCGTGGTTCCCTCTACACCGAGGATGGAATAAGGACACTTTCCCCAAGGACAGGAGATGACTGCACCTGGGGCAGAGGGCAACCACGGCAGACGTGGGCCCCATAGCCTGGGCCACTCTGTCCTGGTTGTCTCAGTTTCCCTGGGCAGTGTGAACCAGATGGACATGGACAACCCTGTATTTCAGGGCTGTGCTGGACACTGGACAACAGCAGGAAAGGTGGAATGGACAGGCATAAGAAAAACGGTCACACAAATAAATAGAAATCCCACAGAGTGGTAAACGTGGTCAAAGAAGGGTGCAGGTGCTCGGGGGTGTCATGGGGATGTGCCTGCGTTAGGGGTCAGGGGTGGCTTTTCTGAGAAAGGGAAATTTCAGTAGGCACCTGATGGGTGGGTAGGAGTTGGGTGAAGGGGTGGGGACAGGACAGCGCGAAGAAGTAGAAACTGGCCTCAAGGCAACAGGGAGCTCAACAGTTAGAGGGACTAAAGGCCCCATGTGGCCGGGTGGACAGGGAGGAGAGAGCCACGTGAGATGGGCGGTAGGGGACATAGGCAGGACAGTGCCTGGCCCTGCAGCCCCAGTGCCGTGGAAGGCATGTGCAGGGGCTGAGCAGGGAATGACAGGGCTGGTCTGTGTTTTAAAAGATCAGCTTGGGGGTTTCCCTGGTGGTGCAGTGGTTAAGAATCTGCCTGCCAATGCAGGGGACATGGGTTCGAGCCCCGGTCCGGGAAGCTCCCACATGCCACGGAGCAGCTAAGCCCATGCTCCACAACTACTGAGCCTGTACTCTGAAGCTCGCGAGCCACAACTACTGAGCCCGTGTGCCACAACTACTGAAGCCCGCACTCCTAGAGCCAGTGCTCTGCAACAAGAGAAGCCACCACAATGAGAAGCCCGCACACCGCAACAAAGAGTAACCCCCGCTCACCACAACTAGAGAAAGACTGTGTACAGCAACGAAGACCCAACACAGCCAAAAATAAATAAATAAATAAACTTATTAAATAAAAGATCAGCTTGGCTACCCTGTGAGCATCCGTTGGAAGAGGCGAGGGGGAAGCAAGGATTGTAGTCAGGAAACATGCAGCAGCCAGGGCAGGGGAAGACCAAGCCTCAGATGCTGAGATGATGATGGAGTACGTGGTGGGACATTTTGGAGTTGGAAGCTACCAGACTTGCTGGTGAATTGGATGCAGAGGAAGAGGGAAAGGGACCGGGTGAGGCTGGCCTTCCATTCGAGGTGACCAGCCAGCTGCCTGGAAGGGTTGTTTACTTGGATGAGGACAAGAGGGAGGAGCAGAAGTTCCTGGACAGCGGGGAGGTCAAGAGTTCTGCTTTGGACACGTCACTTTTGAAGCCTGGTGTTGGTTCTGATGCTTAACTAGCAAAACCACTGACTCCTTATGCCAAAATCACCCCCAGGGAACAACAGAAGGAAATTGATGAGATGGGGGTTAGACGGGTTTCAAATCGATGTGCGTGAGGCTGGGGTTGTGGCTGGGGGCAGGAGGTAGCTGAGCAGAGCTGCGGGAGAATGCAGAGTGAAGGGGACTGTTGGAGATCTGCTCTAGTTGATCCCAGGTCCTGCTACCATTGCCTTGGGACAAACAGGGCCTGCCCCACACCTGTGGCCACACCCTACACCTGTGGCCACACCCCACACCTGTGGCCATGCAGAGTTCATGTGCAGGTGGCCTAACATCAGAATAGCAAAGAGCCCTGTGCTCATGGGGAGCCAAGCAAAACAGGTGTGGACCACCTGACCTCAGCAGTCACTTCCCACCACTCTCCTTGCAGACTACCTGGAGATCATACTACTGCAGGCTAAGGCAGTGGGGGTGGAGGGGGGCTCATCCTAATGCTGCTTCTCTCTGGAGGGGGGGAAGGTGCAGCTCTGACCTAAGGGAAAATCTGGTGGAGTGAAGGGTGATTGATATGATCTTCTGGAGCCTCTCCGGTGACAGAGCATCCACCACCACCCCCAAGGTCACATGGGTTCCCTGGGCTGGCTTTCCTCCAGAGGCACTGCAGGGCAGAGTAGCAGATTTCCACCAGAGGGAAATGAGCTCACAGGCAAAATAACAAGACATTTGAGAAGCACATGCATTAAAAAAAAAAAAAAAAGGCAACAGACTGTGTTACAGATCATTCCAGATTCCATCAGAAGCAGAAATACTAGAACAGAGAGACCAATTTTAAAATTCAGCTTAATAAACATACTAAAAGAGATAGAAGACGTTATAAGCAAAGTGAAACAAGAACAAGAAAATATACAAAATAACCAAGCAGAAGTGTAAGTATTGAAATGTTTTAGTTAAAGAGCAGTGCAGGGCTTCCCTGGTGGCGCAGTGGTTGGGAGTCCGCCTGCTGATGCCGGGGACATGGGTTCGTGCCCCGGTCCGGGAAGATCCCACGTGCCGCGGAGCGGCTGGGCCCGTGAGCCGTGGCCGCTGAGCCTGCGTGTCTGGAGGCTGTGTTCCGCAACGGGAGAGGCCGCAGCGGTGGGAGGCCCGCGTACTTAAGAAAAAAAAAAAAAAGAGCAGTGCAGGGGATAAATACTAAATACAGCTGAAGAATGAATTAGTGAAATGAAGGACCAGCTTGATATATCTGCCCCCCCAAAAAGAAGAAAAGCACAAAGAAAATGTTTTTTAAAAGCTATAACCCAAGAAAGAAAGAAGTTAAAGTACTAACATCCGAGTAATGGAAGTCCCACAAAAAAAGAAAAAGAAAAATATAGCAGAGGATATATTTGAAGAAAATGTGAAGATAAAATCTCTGGGATTAAAAACAATGGATGAATGGTCCTAGATTGAAAAGGTCTTATTAAATTGCCAAAAAGGAAAGATGGGGAGGGGCGGAGGTGGGGTGGGGAATCAAACCTACACACTTACAATGAATTTAAGAGCAAAAAAGATAAAGATCTAAAAGTTTTCCAGAGAGGAAGAAAAGATCACATACAAAGAACCAGAATCATAGGGATTTCAGGATTTTCAACAACAGCACCAGATGCAAGAAGACAATGGGGTGATATTTTCAAAGTACAAAAGAAAAAGAACTTAGAACATAGAATTTTATATGCCACCAAATTGTCATTCAAATGTGAAGTCATAACAAAATTTCCCATTAAACATTGTCCTAGACAGTGCAATAGAAGAAGAAAAAGAAACTAGAGATATAAGGATTGGAAAGGAAGGAAAAAATTGTTATTATTTTCAGATGATATGGTTGTTTACATAGAAAGTCCCAAAGAATCTACATAAAATCTTTTAGAAATTGGAGAGTTTAGCAAGTTGGCTGATGTAAGATTAATATATGAAAATAAGTTATACTCTATATACTAGCAGCAAAAAAAAAAACCCAGACTAGGAAACACAGTTAATGAGAAAATACCATTTATAATAGTATCAGAAAATGTCAAGTACATTTGTAAATAAAAATGTTTATTTTTTTATTAAAAATAAATTTTTAAATGTTTAAGACTTATAAAGGTAAAATTATAAACCTTTACTAAGTGTAAGTAAAGGAGTTCTAATAAAGGAAGGAGAGACTTTATATCATTAAAATATCATTTTCCCCATATTGATCTATCCTGACTATAGCCAATGCAATTCTGGTCCACATCGAAACAGAACTTTTCATGGAACTTGGCAAGATGATTATACAGTAAAGTAGAGGACCAAGAATAGCCAGTACCCTTCTAAAGAGAAGAGTGCAGAGTGGGTACTTTTCCTACCACATATCAAGGCTCATTACAAAGTTCTAGTGATTAAGACAATGTGATGTTGTCACAAAGATTGATCAATTTCCCAAATTCCCAGAAACAGATGCATGGAATTTTGGTTTATGATAGACATAGCATTTCAAATCATTGGTTAAAGGAAGCGTTGTTTAATAAAATGAGTTGGAAAAAATAGTGTCATTACTCTATAAAAATTATGAAACTGGATCACTACCTCACATCATATTTTGAAAATCAATTCAGGTTGAATGAAGAAGTTAAATGTCAAAAATCTCTTAGAGGAAAATATAGGTGGATCTTGGGTTATTTACAAATTAGAAGAAAATATTAGCTGTCCATACAGTTGACAAAAGATTAGTATCAAGAACACTGAAAGAACCAATACAAATCAAGAAGAAAAGTACAAAACATCCCATTAGAGAAAAAGGCAGAAGACAAAAATTTTACACAAAAGGAAATATATGACAAATGAACATAAAAAGAGATGTTCAGCCTCAAAAGGGAGTTGGGAAAGGTAAATCACGTCCTCAGTGAGAAGAATTTAACCCCCATTTGATTGGCAAAAATTAAGAAGTCTGACAGATCCAAATGTCAGAAAGGATGAGCATCATTAGGCTTTTTATTCATTGCAGGAAAGCATAAGTTGGTTCAGGCCCTTTAGAAGAAAGTTTGGCATTATCTCTCAAATTTGAACATTCCCATACCCTATGATTCAGCAATCCTACTCCTCCATCTACACTCAAGAGAAATATTTGCATATGTCTAACAGTAAGAGGCATGTACAAGAGTGTTTGTAGAATTACTGCTCATAATAACAAAAACCTAGAAACAACCAAAATGCCCATGAATGAGGGAGTGGTCTTTTCTTATTTTTTTTATAAATTTATTTATTTTATTTAATTTTGGCTGCGTTGGGTCTCGTTGCTGCACGTGGGCTTTCTCTAGTTGCGACAAGCGAGGGCTACTCTTTGATGCCCTGCGTGGACTTCTCATTGCGGTGGCTTCTCTTGTTGCGGAGCACGGGCTCTAGGTGCACAGGCTTCAGTAGTTGTGGCATGAGGGCTCGGTAGTTGTGGCTCACGGGCTGTAGAGCGCAGGCTCAGTAGTTGTGGTGCACAGGCTTTGTTGTTCCGTGGCATGTGGGATCTTCCGGGAGCAGGGCTCGAACCCGTGTCCCCTGCATTGGCAGGCGAATTCTTAACCACTGTGCCACCAGGAAGTCCTACAGTGGTCTTTTCATTCAATGAAATATTACGTAGAAATCAAGACGGCTGAACTACAGCAACATGCAACAATATGGATGAATCTGAGCTACATAATAAGTTTAAAAAACAAAACAATAAGCTCCCAAATACTACTCTGAGCATTGTACTATTTTTATGAAGTTTAAAACAATGAGAATTTTTAGAAGACAGGTTGGCAGAGTGGATTTTTTTTTAATGACCCAACTACATGCAGCTACAAGAAACTCACTTCAAATATAATGATATAGGTAGGTTGAAAGTAAATAGGTGGGAAAAGATTCAAACATTAATTTTAAAACACAAGAGTGGCAATATTATTATCACATAAATTAGCCTTCAGAGTAAAGTGAATTACCAGGGACAAAAGGAAACACTACATAACGGTAAAAGGGTCAATACAGTATGAAGATAAAACAATCCCAAATGTATGTGCACCAAGCACAGAGTCTCAAAATACATGAGGCAAAACATGATAAAAGTGTTAAGGAGAAATAGCCAGATCCACAGTTACAGTTAAAGACTTCACTATCCCACTCTCAGCATTTGATAAAACTACTAGTTGGAAAGTAAACTAGGATACAAAAGAACCAAACAATACCATCAACCAACAGATCTAATAGTTGTTTATAAAACATTTAATCCCAACAACAATAGAATACACATTCTTTCCAAATGGAAACATTCACCAAGGTAGACCATATCCAAGGTCATAAAACAAACTTCAACAAATGTAAGAAAATTGAAATCATGCAGAATATGTTCTTTGTTTTTAGTGGAATCAAACTAGAGATCAATAACTGAAAGATCACAGGAAAATCTCCAAACATTTGGAAAGTTTTTGAAGGCACTTCTAGATTCATGGATCAAAGAGGAAGTCTCCAAGGAAAACTAAAAGATACTTAAAGCTGAATTAAAATGAAAATACAGCATATCAAATTTTGTGGGATGTAGTTAAAGCAGCACTGAGAGGGAATTTTATAGCACTAAATGCTTATATTTGAAAAAAAATTCTCAAATCAATAATCTAAGCCCTACTTTAAGAAACTAGAAAAAGAAAAGTAAAAAAAAAAAAAAAGCAAGCAGAAGAAAGGAAATAGTAAAGAGAAGAAATGGATGAAATTGAAACAGGAAAGCAGTAGAGAAAACCCAATGAAACAAAAAGCGGATTCTTTGAGCAGAGCAATAAAATTGATAAACCTTTAGCAAGACTGGCAGAGATTAAAAGAGAAAAGACACAAATTACCAGTATCAGGAATGAAAAAGGGGATATCACTATAGACCCTGCAGCCGTTAAAAGGATAATCTGGAAATACTACAAACAACTCTATGCATGTACCAATAAATCCCACAACTTAGAAGAAATAGACCGACTCCTCAAAAAACACAAGGAGCCAGAGGAATACTGTGATTAAAGAAGGAAAGCAGTTGGACTGGAGCTCTGAGGGACTCCAGCATTTACAGTCAGGTAGAAAAAGCAAAGAAGAATCAGCCCTAGAGCCAAGGTACAACCAGCATCATGTCACAAAACCCCAAAAAAGAAATGGTTCCAGAAGGAGGGTGGGGGTGGTCAAATAGGGTCTGAGGACAACAAGTGACCGTGACTTCAACATTTCACAGTGTTAGGAGGTCAAGGTGACTTTGGCAAGAGCGTTTTGATGGAGTGAATGGTGAGGACAGAAGCCAGATTGGAGTGGGTTGAAGAGTTGAATGGAAGGTGACAAAGTGGATAAATCCTATGTAGACAAGCTACTGAGACACTGGGCTAGGAAGGAGAATAGAGAGAGGGCAGCAGCTCCAGCACATGAGAGGAGTTGACGGACTCTTGGTCATCCTTGCTTTAATGGATGCTTTGAGACAGGAGTCCCTCAAGCTTGTTTGAAAGCTGCTGGGCATGGTGGACTCTTCTAAGGATGCACTCACCGGCACTCGAGATGTTTTTCACTTACCCAGACTCAAACTAGCCAGCTGAGAATACCTAAGACTCTAAGATTCAAGGCATTTTTTTTTTAATGCATGTGTATTTCTCCATTTGGCTCTGAGCCCTGGAAATCTGGAGGAGGGGGTGTTGGCCTCAAGTCCCTGAGCACAGAGCCCTGATGTGCGTGAGCATCCTCGTTTTCTGCCTGCACCTCTGAAGTGGGCCGTGTAGCTCTCTAAACCAATTTTTAAAAACTTCTTAGAGATCTGATTTTCCATTTCTAGTGTTTTCCTTCTCTATAGAAATGAACCAGTCACAGGCATCTTCCTGGCATCTCACTTCACTACCTGAAAGCAGAGGAGCAGGGTCAATCCCTTGGTCCTGCTCAGGGTGGCAACACTGCGAGCGGGAAGCCTCACCAGTGCAGTAGCTAGGAGTGCAGGCTCTGTGTCCACATCCTCTCCGTTTCTCCTCTGTGTGACCTTCCCGAGCCTCAGCATCCTCATCTGTGAGATTGGTTGATCTCGCCTATCTCGTGGGGTTGCGGGGATGATTACTGCCTAGCATGTGTGTAGTCCACACCCCACAGATGGCAGCCTTTATTATCCATCTGCATCCAGCCCGAGTGACCCTGGATCCCATGGAGGAACCAAGGAGGGCAGCAGATGTCTTTGGTCCAATGGTGGTCTTGCCCAAGAAGTTAAGGCACATTTTCCTCCTTCAGTTTCGAAAGAACCGCTGAGCTTCTGTGCTGTTGGTGAGGATGACCAGTCTGATCTCAATGAAGAGATGGCCAGGCTAGGCCTCTGCCAAAAGACAAGCTCTAGTGAATCACCAGCATCTGGCTGGGTTTTTATTGATTGAGGTCTTCTAAGCCCCTATCTTGTCTTCTGGAAAGAAAGAAAAAGAAAAGCTTGGCACTCTTTAATGTGAAATACAGCATTACCTTGCCAGATTCTTCCTTCCTTCCTACTTTGCTTCCTTCCTTCCTTCCTTCCTCATAAGGAAACTTGAAAAGTCATGTAAAGTAATCCACATTTTAAATGGACTTAGAAGAATTACTGGAGAAATACTATGACAATCCAATTATAAAGTGAATCTTCTCACCCTAGTTTTCTTTATTGTAGATGTGGATTTTCTTATTTGGAGTTTGCTTAAAGCCACATTTAGCTTTTTTTTTTTTTTTTTTTTTAACGTACTGAGCTTGTTTTCTCTGTGACTCTCATTGGGACTTTGGACTCCACACCCCTGCCCCCAGTGCCTTACAGACGAAGCTGGGTCAGCATCCCCATGGTTCCTCTGGGTGGAGCTCTGGCCCTTTATCCGCATGACTGAAAAGTCCCTCATTCATCAACATGTGCTTTGGGAGAGTGTGGCGCCCGCTGAGGGGTGGGATTCTCAGGGTGTTTCTCCTCCAGCCCAGGACTTCGGTTCTCATCCCTCCTGCTCGACGTATTACCTTTCTCAGCAAGTGAAGGTTTTAGCATTTCATCAGAACAGAAAAGAACCCGACTCAGACCAACATCCACCAGCCAAAAGAGAAAAGAACAACAAACGCCCAACAAAATACAAATAAATTTCTTTAAAAGTGCAGTCGTTGGGAAAAAGAAAAGGCAGTTCGTCAGCTTGACATCAGAGGAGCTGCAGTCACCCTGACAAGCCGCAAAGGCTAATGTTTTATTCACCAGGCCTGAAAAATAACTTCCCAACGAAGGCCCCATAAATAAACCAGTGTGATGAATATTACACGAAATAAAAACTGATAAAGCAAGAGCCCTAAACACGAACCACACAACAAGGTTAGGAAGTGTGTGGTTTTCATTGCCTCTAATGCCAGGTGACCGGTTTGGCAAACCGCCCGCTCGCCAGGACCCGGAGGAGGGGGCAGACCACCGAGGACACCCTCTCGCCCCAGCTCCCGGGGGCCAAAGGTGAAATTTTCCAAATGGATTCCATTTCTTTCATCTCTTTCGTATTAGGACGTCACCTGCATCCACTGAGAGAGATATTTCCATACATTAGGAGCCACCAGCAGCAAATCGTTTTTCCCATGGCCCTGGCTAGGGATTTTCAGGGAGCATCGCTCATGAGGGCAGACAGGCCCTCCACTCCTCTCCCTATTAAGACTATTATGCAAAGAGCCCAGAACCCGGAGAAGGATTGAAGATGATGCATCCCGGGCTCTGTCCCTGACGCGCTGAGGGACAGGAGCCGCTTCTCGGGCTGAGAAATGGATCCTTAATGCCCTGTGTGCACAGCTCAGGTGGCCTGAGAGACAGGCAGTGAGGGCAGGGCGGAGGTGACTGTTCACACCCAGCTCCCGACTCCCCTCCCTGATGCTTCGCCCCAGTCTCTGGTCGCCCAGGGACGACGCCTCTAAAGTCACATTAGTTACACCTGAGGAGGGCACAACTCGGAGACAGATTTGTTAGTTATAGGAAGGCGTGGAGGGGGGTCTTGCTGTTGAAAAGCGTGAGGACATAAAAAAAGGAAGCTGCAAAAAAAAAAGAGTAGCCTGCAAATATGTAAACTTTTTTATTTGGACATTTCTGTGCATGTACACTCACATGCACACACTGACACAGACAGACACCTGTGTGTAATTGTGCACAGGCCCACAGACGCACGTGTACACACGCCTGTGAGCATGACTCTACACACACCCACACACGGACTTGTGTGAATGTGCACACCCAGCCACCCGTGTGCATGTGTGCACACGCTTGCCTCCCCGAGTGCATGAATGCACACCCACAAACACAGAGAGGTGCATTTAACACTTTGTTCAAATGACTGTTTTGGGGAACCAACTGCCAAAATCCAGAGGCTGTAATCATGCCAGTTTGAGTCCAGAGCTTGACTTGCGGGTATAACCATCTCCCTTGTGGCTCAGATACAGAACTGAACTCAATGCCTCACCATCCTGAAAGGGTTTAAAACAGGAAGTTGTGGTGCTGGGGCATCTTCTTCCCATTTAAATATTGCAGTTGTTTCTAAATACACCCTTTCCCAGCCCTCTCCAACATGCTGACTCTGAGGGAATTTGCTTTCGTGGTTAGCAACAGAATCCAGATGTTCTTTACAGATGTTTTCATCTTTTTCTTTTCCTTTTTTTTTTCGTTCATCTCATAAATTCAGGCTGTCATGGAAAACTGCAAGCTTTTCCGTCTCTTGGTTTCTGAGTGCCAGGCCTATGTCGGGAAGCACCAATGATGACACCCTCGTCATCGTGTGGGTTCCCTCTAATCACCCCAGATTGGGTCACTTTTGAGATGTGCTGGGACATGCTGTAAAGTCACACTGCCCCGTGTGGCAGGGGAGACCTGATGGGGACCACATGTCATCTTTATACTGACTCTAAAGGTCAGGGTGTCGAGGGCAGCTTGGGACCCAGCCCTCTGAGGCCTTCCCCATGTGGAAAGAAACAAGCCTGGGATTTAATTTCTGGGAAGCTGGGCTCGTGCAGGGCAGCTGCCGGCTGCCTGTTTCCCAAAACAGGTTCTATTGTGTTCGAGTTTAGCTTCAGGAGGTGGGGGGAGAAGGGGGTATAAGAGCAGGTAGAAGGATGGGGGACAGTAAAACAGGCTCTGTGTCACCCCTAGTACCCCGGGTACTGGTTACTGCTGTGTTTCATAAGTGCCTAGAACCGTAGAACGTAGGGGTTGAAAGGACCCTCATGGTCATCCAACCCAATCCACTCATTTCACTCACGATAAAAAATGTGACTCAAGCAAAGAAGACACCCAAGCGACTTATCTGAGGTCACACAGGCTAGGGCCAAACTAGGACCCAGACCCCAACTTTCAAGCCAACACGGGCTGTGCTATCATAGGCTGAGTCCCCCTGGGTCAGTGCTCCTTACGCTGTGGTGCCCGGGCTAGCAGCATCAGAATCACATGGAAACTTGTTAAAAATACAAATTCTCAGACCCCACCCCAGACCTACTGAATCAGAAACTCTGGGACAGGCCCAGTAGTCTGCTGCTCGACCTTCCCTCCAGGTTACGCGTATGCTGCTGGTCCGGAGACCTCACTTTGAGAACCACTGCCCTAGACCAATGGTTTTCCAAATGTTCCAGAAACCAAACAGCCAGAATCGTATAATAGCCCACGGGTGAAGAAGAGAAAAAAGCAGCAAAGCGAGTTGTAGCTAGCTCCTTTTTTGTATCCAGGGCTCATGGGAAAAGCATCTGTCACACAGGAATTTTCCCTCTGTGGTAATGAAATGCTTGGGGACCCACGTAGCAATTTTAATTCCAGAAAGGATGGTGAAGTCTATACTCGTGGATCCCACTACTAGGTGGTGTATTTCAGCCTCTCTGTGAGTATAGACTGCTGAAAATGGATGCAGATGGAGAGCACCTTTTACATAAATGAAGTTCTTGGGATAATAATGGTGGGGGTAGGGCTCAAGGGACGTGAGTTACAACGGCTCCAAATGCAACTCTGGAAAAGCTGTTCGTGGGAACTGTTCTCCACCTCACCCCAATCTCCCTGAAATTCCACGGAAGAAGAGAAATTTCACAGACTACAGTAATAGAAGTGTCACAATGCTTTAATAAATATTCTCTGCTCACTGCAGCGTCGTGGATAGCTACACAACCGCCTTCCTAGTTCCTTGCCGCTACCATTGTAGGGGATGACTGGGCCGATCAAGATGAAACCCCATTTCCTTCCACTCCATTGCAAGGTATCTGGAGGGGCGTGCCCGGGAGAGGTGTGAACACGTAGCAAGGAATGTACATATTTGCCAGTTTCTTTGCTTTTCAGAGGCAGGATGTGAGTAAGAAGTGTGTGTGTGTGTGTGTGTGTGTGTGTGTGTGTGTAAGAGAGAGAATGTGTACAGTAAATACAAGTGCATTTTCTTAATCTGACTTATGAACGCGTTTCTCTTGAACATGCATATGTACACAGGAATGTGTGAAGTTATGCATGCAATTCACATGCAAGGGTGCAGATGCCCCGATTCAGTGAGACTGTCAAGGATCCTGCACCTTAGGCCCCGAGAAGGGGTTCCGGAGATACGGATGGTGCCAGGGATATGAAGGGAAGCTTGTTAGCACCTGTGGCTCTATCCCAGCTGTTACTAACATTTTTGCCAAGTAAGCAGAGTCTCTCCTTGGAAAAGTTCTAGCCCTGAACCTGATCTTAGGAGACGCTGGGATGACGCAGCTCTTCCCCACAGTGTGAGAGTCAGGACTGTTGAAATAGTAACACTTCACTTTTTTATCGTGCCTTTTTAATTGCCTCCTGAAGGCCGGCAGCCACCGATATAGCCCCAAAGCCCCAGAGAATTCTCCATTGTTATTCATTATGTGCATTTCCTTGTTCAGAGCCATGTCCCTCTGGACGTTCTGGTGAATGAGCTGCCCCTGGGAGCCCATTTCCTGCAGGGCTGGGCTGGGTGGTAGAGGCTTGCGGTGCACCCGAAGGCCAGACTGTTCTGTGTGACAGGGTGAAGTTGAAGGGCCGACTCAGAGGAGAGAGGATGGGGCTGGAGGCTCACCTCCACAGAAGAGAGTCTGCTCCTGGGAGCCTGGACACCGGAGCATGAAGCCCCTTGCCCTGACTGTCCTGTTTACATGGGCTGCTGGTCAGGGGGCATCAGCTCTTGGGACTTCAGTTGTCCCATCTGAGAAACTGGGATTTAAAAGAACAACGGAAGGGGCTGTTACAGGGCAAATGAAGAAATGCAGGTGAATCTGTCTGAGCTCACAGGTAAGAGTGACGAGGAGAAATATGTCACTATGATATGGTGCCGGTCGATCGGCAGGTGTGAGAAATAGCAAGTCTTGCTTTTTCTGTAAGAACCAGTTGAATAGTATAACAACAAGAACCGGGGCAGGATTTCTGGAAAATCCCAATACTGGACAGGAGACTCTAAGTTCCATATACGTGCTGCAGGCAGCATGGAACTCAGGGAAGGCAATCTTGCTGGGGTCTGGGGGGCTCGGGGAAGGCTTGGGGGACCTGAGACTTGGAGGAAGAGCAGACGGGAGCAAACAGGAAGGAGGCGCTCCCAGGATGACCGCGGTGCCTGTGAGCACAAGCACAGGCCAGGGGCACTGGGGAACAGCAGTCTCGGTCCTTGACGTCACTGGAGGTAACGCCACAGCAGGAAGCAGGGGCCAGGCCTAGGAGGCTGGGGCGCTGTGCCCGGGAGTGCAGACAGGGGCCTGCGCACACGGACAGTGCAGGGGGGTCTGGCATCAGGGATGAGAGTCTGGCTGGTGTTTAACCTCTCAGAGCCCCAGTCTCCTCCACCGCGAGACAAGGGTGATGATTATAACGTCTGCTGAGGGGGTTGGAGTGAGGATCAAATGAGATAATACAGGCGCTGTTCTTGGCCCAGGGCCGGGCATATGTTAAGGTGAATAATAAACCGTGCATCTGACGACAGGTGCACGCCT
Source organism: Grampus griseus (assembly GCF_964374135.1). Lineage (NCBI taxonomy): Eukaryota > Metazoa > Chordata > Mammalia > Artiodactyla > Delphinidae > Grampus > Grampus griseus. Next base: position 9,998,061 of record NC_139014.1, on the reverse strand, counting down.
GTTTCTCTTTCTAGATAGTTTATATCTAGGCCCCTGGCAGGTGAAAGAGAGAAGTCACGTGCAGCGGTTCTCCCAGACTCTGTCCCAGGCACCTGCCCTGGGTCACAAACAGAGCTCCATGTGCTTTGTTCATAAACTGAATACCTGCCCTGGGCACCAGCGAGGTGAGAACCAGTACACAGCTGCCCCATCCCTCGGAGCCCAGTCCACTGAACACGGCCCTCCCGTACAGCTCCTGGGCACAGGGCAGACACCGTACGTCACCAATAATTCGAGGAGCCTTGAGGAGGGGCTGGCCGACAGCCTTGGAGGCCAGGAAGGTATCAGAGAGGAGGTGACATCTGAGCTGGGTTTTGGAGGACAAGTGACAGTTCTCCAGCAGAGCATATTCTAGGCAGACAGAATGGAACGCCCAAGGTTCACTGGTTCAAAGGAGCCCAGCCCACTGAGGAAAGCCAGCGTGTCTGCGTAGGACGAGTTGGCGTGACTGGTCAGGAACGAGACATGGGCTCTGTGTGGGGCACAGCTCTATGTGGCTTACACACGTGCATCTTCAGGCTCACACACACCCTCTGAGGTGGGTCTGTCACTGATCTCATTTTACAGATAAGGAAACTGAGACTGGGAAGATGTGTTGGGGACAGACTGTGATGGTCCTCGATGCCTCCCTGGAGAGCTGTCTCAGCCCTGCAGACCCTTAAACCGAGGGATTTACAGATGGCTTCCCGTTGAGGGAAGGTCCTAGAAAGGATTCCTCTGAGGATGTGGAGGTTGATTGTGCCTGCAGGTCGAGGGAAGGATCCAGGGAACAGGAAGGGCGAGAGGGACGGGGAGACGGGAGAGAGGGTCAGAGAAGGTGTGGAGGATTTTGTCCTGGTAGAACTCTCATCTGTGTGGGCTGACGGTCGGTGTGGTCTTCAGGGTGAAGTCGTTTGCTATCAGACAAACCCTCTGGGGTCATGGCACGTTCTTTTCCCAAGGATCTTTCCTCTTCTCATTCTGCCTCCCCTCCAGGCACTTTTGTCACAGAGCCAGTTGGGTGATGCTAAGGTTGGGTGGTCCTGAGCAGGAGTTTTGCTTGCAGCCTCCTAAGCAGTGGTTTTTGCCTTCTCTCTCTCTTCTTTAGACTGTACTCAGTCTCCATTTTTTTTTCTAGTATAAAAATAATGGCTTTGGATGACATGACATCAGGTATTGATTTAAGAGATGAGAGTTAAACAGTTCTGTGTCTCTGGAACAAAAGAAATTGAAACCATTGCAGCTCACAATGCCTGGGGAGGCCAGCGTGGGCTTCTCGATGAGATGAGCCAGGATGGCAACTTCTTAGAAAAAGAAAACACTTTTGGAGAAGAGAAAACGTTCTTCCCAACTCCTTGATGACAGACAGTGCCCTTATTGAGGCTGTGAGATGATCAGCCGTGTCTTAATGGGGCTTCTGAGGGTCATTTTCCTCCATGATAGGGTTTGCAACCCACTGCCCTCCTCTGTCTCTGTGTCTCTGTCCCTCTGCCTCTCTGTCTCTGTCTCCTTCTGTCTCTCTGACTCTCCCTCCCCTCCCCCACGCCCTCCCCCTACTTCTTCCTCATTTTAACTTATGAACTCAGGTGCTGGCCTCGGGCCGGTACCTGGCCTTTGTCCCCAGTGCCCTGGACTCCCAGTTCATCCCCTTTGCTCCCCACCTTGGGCTCTGTATTGATATATCACAAAACACCTCCCAACAGCTGTGCTCAGCCTGAGCCCTGCTTTGCTCAGCAGCATAAAAAAAGAAAAGAGTTACACATGGTTCCTTCCAGTCCTGAATGGCTGGAGGATTTCCATTTTGGAGACAGAATTCAAACCTAGATGGCAGCAGGTGAGGATGAGGGGGTGGCCCAGGGAGTTGGTGAAGGGTGGTGGGGACAGGCCACTGAGGGTGCTGGTCTCCCCCTGCTCTGGGCTTCGGGGGACCATCTACTCCCTCGCCCTCTGGGGCCAGGGGTCAGAGCTGACTTTCCCAGAAGCTCTGAGCCTGCTTCTGGAGCTGCGCGTGAGTGCTGGGCAGCTCATGAAACCTACAACCCTGTCTGGACACAGGATTGCTCAGACCTGAGACAGAATTGAAAACAGAATAGTCTAAGACAGCAGGGAGTGACTGTCAGTCAGGGGGTGGATGTCACTATGGAGGGGACCAGGCCAGGCTGGGGAGGACCAGCCCGGGAGCCCCTCGGGACTCTCCATACTGTTGTCTGGACCCTCCTCCGTCACATGGGCATTAGGAACTACGGTTGAAGGGAAATGGGATTCTGTGATCGTCCCCGCAATGCCCACAAAGGACCACAGCTAAAATGTGTATGGTCTCCAGCAGATAGACACCGGGGAGCCATGGGAATGGCGGACAGGCAGCAACACGAACTCAATTCGGAAAGCCTGTGGCACCATGCCTGTCTTCTGGGGGCTTCCAGTATCTCTGGAGATCAGGAGTCTGCAGTTTGTGAAAACGTCTAGTCATAAGCTGAGCGGGTGTGTGGTGAAACCCCAAGCTGCAGGCAGGAGGAAAGGGACAGGGGAAATGTTTGCATGGGCCGATGGGGGTGAGAAACCCACCTTCTGACTCCAAGCAGTGAAGCCCTCCAGGGTCTGGGGCAGGGAGAGCTTGCTGATGCAGGATGATGGAGACAGAATGGCATGGGCAGAGGCAGGGCTGCTGTGGGGACCAGGGTCCAATTGTGAGGAAGGAGGTGGAATTGAAGAGGAAAGTGAAAATGCAAAGAAAAGACTTTGAGGCTGAACTCAGGAGGAGATGAATGGGAGTCCATGTGGCAGAAACAGGAGCTCTGCATGCAGCTCTTGCTTTTCGGACATGATGAGCTGGGTCCCCTGGGAAGGGGTGCCAAGAGGCCATCGGGTGGACACACCCCGTATATATTGGGAAATAGAGGCTTAGAGCCTGGGTAATACAGATGTGAGGTATAAAAACATTTCTTTGAAAGTTTTTTAAAAAGTATAAGTAGACAGGTTAATGAGACAAGACACACACTCATGGAAAGAAAAAAAACAACCAGTCAGACACTAGATTGAAATAACCCAGGGACCCAAGAGATAGCATGAGTGAAAACAAGACAAAGTGACCAGTGACAGTACCAGCTGTGAGACAATGGGCTCAGAAAGGGGCCACAGTGGGCGGGGGGCACCACAGGACCTTCAAGCCCAGAGAAGACTCCCTGGGCACAAACCTGCCACGCAACTTCATGACCCAAAAACTGCACGGCAGCCACCTCCTTGTGGGCTGGGCTTTCCCCGTCTGAGAACCAAGAACTGGTGAGAGTTAGGGGGCTAGAGAGATGCCTGACCCCTCCTTCCACTCTGAAAATCCCACCTATGAAAGATGGAGGAGGACATCAAACCTGAACATCCCCTGAAACACTGTCACCCTGTCTATTTAAAGAATCTATGGGGATGATCCAAGATTCTGTGGAGTTCAAAGGAAACCACAGCAGGGGGCATCTCTGTGCACACAGAGGGGGTTTTGGCAATGACAGTTGGGGTCTGTGTGGGGAAAACCAGGCCGAGCCAAGGGGACTTCTGGATGGTCTTAGGGAAATTCCAGAACGATCCAGGGCAAGGGGTGAAACCCCAGCCCAGCAGCAAAACCAGCCTGACACCCTAAATAAACGCTTTACTTTCGTCTAAATGAGGGTCAACCACTTGGCCCCTCTATGGGATACTGAGGGCAGGGATGGCGGGGGGAGGTGAGACGGGAGAAAGGGAAGGCAATGGTCCATCCCAAGGTGGAGTTGACCTCAGGTGGGCAGACAGTGAACACACACATAGACACACGTGAACACACGTATACACATACGCACACACAGAGAGTTTCTGCGGTTCATCTGAGGCCCATTTTTCAGGACAGCCTGACTCCTTAGCTGTAAATGGAGAGGAGAGTCAGAGGCCCACAACCCTCTGAGTGAGGGCAGGTGTGGTAGGGGTGTTCTTCTGGCTCTGACTTAGGAGTGTGGGCAGAGAGGCTGGTAACATACCTGCCACTTCTTTAAAGGAGGAACAGGGGTGGGAGAGCATAGATGGAGCCTTCTGGGATAAACAAGGAGTGAATCTAGAGCAAAAGTGGGCAGGGGCACTTGAGTTTTCATTCTGATTCTCTGCATTTCCCAAAGATGCACCCAGGAGATGGCCATTGGGCCAGGGTGGCCTCTGGCTTCCCTGGCTTTGTGAGTGAGAGTCAGGGACCAGGGGCAGCTCTTTAGAGCCCCCAGGGGTTCTGTAAACCTCCTTGCAGGGAGAAGGAAGAGAGGACACCAGGTTTGGAGTAACTGCTGGATTATATAGTGAGGGTCGTAATGAAGCAAGTTCTCAGGGGTGATTTGAGTTTACGGCATGACCATATAATATCATTGGCAGTAATTTTTACTGTATGAGAAGAGGCACAAAGAATGAGGCACTTTAATCACCCCAACTGCCCTCCCCCCGCCACTGAGGGAGGAATCGCCTGCAGGAGTTTGGCTGGGGTGGAGGGTGGGTTTGGGGAAGTGGCCCTTTATGGGAGTCCTCAGGATGGCCATAGTAGATGCTGCATTCTGTCAGGCATTAATGAAGATAATAATAATAATAATGAAGCAGGAGGGGAATTGGTTTCCATGGAGAGCAGAGCTGAGCTGGAAACAACAGGGGCCCATAAATTCTCCTGTGTCTGAGGCAGGAGGAGCTGGGTGGGAAGGTCAGAGCTGGTGTGAACGTGCCCTGAAGAGACCTGCGGTGACAGTGCCTGGGGGCCAGGGTCTGGGTTACCATGGGCAGGCGTGGGTACTGTCCCTCCCTGCTGCATGGCTCCTTTCTTGCATTAGCGTTCCTAACTTCTTCCCTGCTCCCCTCCAGCCACTGCCTGGGGCACCCGCTGATGCAGCTGTCTGCCTACCTTGCCCTCCCCCTGGCCCTCATGTGGCAACCGCCAGGGCCAGGATCCTGAGCCCTTTGCTGCCTAGCACCCTGGTGCCCTGTCCCTGTCCCTGGGCAGCCATGGTTATCCCCATGCTGTTCTGTCCAAGCAAAGAATTTAATTTCACAAAGTGCAGGCACTGGCCATTCATCAATTGAATGCTGTTTTCACAGGTGAAGCAAAACGTCTCAGGCTGGAAAGAGATACGTGCCCCTCCCATGGCTCAGGCTCCAGAACAAAGCTTTAGAACATGAGGGTCTTGGCCACACCTGCCCTTAGCCAGTGGCCAGTGGGGTCAGGCAGCGTGAGACCCTGAGGCTGTCTGAGCAGCTCACCCTCCAGAGCTGGGCAATTTAAAACAGTGGCCATTTAAACTTAAATGAATTTAAATGAAATAGTTTAAAATTCAGGTCCTCAGGCACACTGGCCACCTTTCAATTGCCCAAAAAGCACATGTGGTCGTGGCTGTGAAACGAGGCGTCTCAGCCACGGAGCATCTCGGCGATGGCACCAACCATTGGACATACTGGTCCAGAGGCAGATCCTCCACCAGATGCGCTGTGATGGACAGGGTGGCCTGCACGGGGGCAACCCTGGGCCCTGAATGCTCAGCAGAGAGTAGCTAACTCTACAGGGCAAGAGGCCTATGGGAAGGTTTTATATTAAAAAAAAAAGGGAGGCGTGCTTGCCTTTCTCGCCAATCCGAACTTATCCCCTGTCTGCTCCATACGCGGATGGCATGCTGCGCTTCCTGCCACATTGCATCCATGAGACAGAGCCCTCCCACCCTCCTTCCTCACCTGACTACTTTCCATGCCCTTTAAGATCCAGGTCAATTCACATTCAACCTCCTGCAAAATGCTTTTCCTGACTTCCCAGCGTAAGGTAGGGTCCTGCCCTCAATGTCTGCACGGACGTGTGAGTGATGGAGTAAATGAGAGACGGGGACGGAGGGGGCGTGGCAAGAACAGAAGGCTTTTTCCGGGTGAAAAGGCCACAGCTGAGTTCCCAGGGTGAGGCAGGTAGAACTGTAGTTAAAATAAATAAATAAATAAAAACAACAAAAGAACAAGCTGAACTTTTGCTGTTCTCAGATGCAGCCTGATTTTATCCCAGTTAAGACCTGACTCCAGAACACTTGGCAGCTGGTCATACGTCTGAGCTGAGCATCATTGCGTGGGTCCCTGATCTGCCCGCTCAGAGAATGACAGGGTCCTGGCAGGAGGGGGGCACTGCCTGATATTCAGGGTCTTTGTTTGGAGTCTCAGAGCCTACACCCAGGGTGAGTTCTCAAAGGCTCTGCCAGTGAGCTGGGTGATTTAACCTTCCCCAGAGCAGGTTGGATCCGGCAGAGAAGCTCAGAAATTACAGAGGGAGAGCCTGGAAGAGGGCAGGTCCCCATGGAAGGAAATTCTCAAGGGTGGCTGTGCCCAGTACAGCCTCCTGGGAAGGCAGGCAGAGGCCAGAAAGGCCCTGGACACAGAGCCAGGAGATGAGGGCTTGATTCTGGCTTGCCTGCTGGTTAGCTGTGTGGCTTCGAGAAAACCACTTAACCTCTCTGGGCCTTAGCTGCCTCATCTTTAAAATGGGGATTAAAAATAAATGTTTTTATCTAATGCAAAAGCTGTGGTCAGATTAGGTAAGTGGCAATATGCTCTGTGAATTCTGAAGTAGAAAGAAATGAACTCTGAAGTAGAAATGAGGGGCCTGTTTGTCTGTGTAAAAGGGTCTTTTCTGGGGAGCTGGGGCCCAGGGGGTCAGTTCACTTCCTCATTGCGGGGCCATGTGAGGGAGTGGGAGCTCACTGGAGAAGCATTAGGTGCTGTCCTGCTGGAGGGGCGCTGGGGGGTGGGGTCGGCCTCAGAGGACCAGCAGCCTCTGGCAGGGAGAAGTTCCCCGTGCATCTCTGCCTTGCCGTCTGGACCTTCGGGCAGCAGGCTAGGGAGGGTTGGATGGACCTGGGCAGGAGACCTGGACCCGTCATGCACCTCCATGGGCTGTAGTTCTCTCACCTGTAAAACAGGAATAAGATTACTGTGAATCAATGTACAGAAGGCATCCAGCTCAGCGCCTGACCCAGGGTTCCACTGAGGTACTCCTTTCCTTTCCCCTATGCACATAAATATCAAACTGCATGGCCTACCAGGAAGATCCAGATGTGTTTGCTGCACCCATGCATGATTCCTGGTTGTCAGTAAATCTCAAGTAGATCCGTGCGGGGGCTGAGAAAGGAGAGACATACTGGCCTCTTCTATCTTTTCAACACCAGTTGCAAGAAATCAGGAGCCGAGGTGAGACGGGGAGCCCTGGGAAATGCGACAGGGAAGCTTTGACAGGCAAAGGGGTCCCTCCACCAGCGGTCCCCACCCCAGCCTTCTGACACCCTTGCCCCCAGCACCTTTGACAGCCTTGCTCTGGGAAGGAAACACCCCAGAAATATGTAATTGATTTCACCTCTTGCCAGTTCTTTTTTTTTTTTTTGCGGTACACAGGCCTCTCACTGTTGTGGCCTCTCCCGTTGCGGAGCACAGGCTCCGGACGCGCAGGCTCAGCGGCCATGGCTCACGGGTCCAGCCGCTCCACGGCATGTGGGATCTTCCTGGACCGGGTCACGAACCTGCGTCCCCTGCATCGGCAGGCGGACTCTCAACCACTGCCCCACCAGGGAAGCCCCTCTTGCCAGTTTTTAACCTGGGCTTTCAGCAAGAGGAAAGGATGCCTGATTAGAATATCTCTGAAGAGGCAGTGAGTTATAGTAATGGACACTCTTCTAGCTGTCTCTCCTGCTTATAAATCTATCGCCCTCTGAAAGTGCAGATGGTCCATAATCGTCCATCACGCAGGAGTTCAGCACCGGACAGCTCCCGCGTGGGTTTTTTCCTAGGAGGCTCCTTTTTCTGCAAGCTAAACGGAACTGCGGCTCCGCACAGCCCCTCCTCGTGATGGAGTGCAAGCAGTCCAGCCGTCAGGAATGATTTAGGGGGGAACGAACAGTAAATATCTGAGAGGTTGTAGCTCAGAGCAGGGAGGCAAAGAAGGCACCTCTGCAGCTGTACTTATATTTTTGTTGTTCTTTTCATTTATTTTTAAATTTTATTTTATTTCATTTTAGAGGGACAGCAGGTGGTAATATCCTGGGAAGGGGCCAGTCTTGAGTGACCTTTCTAAGGAGCTCCCTCTCTGTCCCTATTACAAGAACGAGAGGAGGACTGAGCTCAAGGGGCCGTCCGGTTGGGGGAAATGTAAATGACTGGGTAGTTGATATTTAGGGATAAGAAGATTCCCTGAAATCTTACTGGGCTCACTGATAAGTCCCTCTGAGGTCAAAGCTGTATCTTTTGATGAGATGGCCCAAGTTGTCCCTGAACTTCCTACCACACATGGGCCCAGGAGGGCCCAACCCAGCAGGCTGCCCAGGCTCACCTGTGGAATTCCCAGCGATGAGCCCATCACTGTCTCCCCTGGGGAGGCTCACGTGAAGCAGCTCACCTGTACCCAGTTCTTGTTCAGTGTCTCCTGCCTGCTCCCGCCCTGTGCCGGAGCTGGAACAGAAGGAATGGGCAGGAGTGCCGTTGCCTGTTGCCTAGGATGGGGGAGCGGCTGAGGCGTCAGCTTTCCTGAAAGGCTTCTTTGTTGTCTGCAAAGAGCGGTTGTACCTGATGTGCTAAACGTGACGGCTGCGTGTCCTACAGACCTTCTTCCTTGATACAAGCCTTCACTATGGGGCTTGTCCTCTCTGCACACAGAGGAAAGTCCCTGGGACTGTGACCCTGCCTTGGCCCGTGGGCAGCATTTCACAGCTGCCCAGCCCTCCCCACTCCTCTCTGCCTGCCCAGAGGCAGAGGAGCCAGGACTGGGCTGCGAGGGTGATGAATGAGCGTCTGCCCCCTACAGGTGCCGGACTCGCTCTGCCAGGTGGTGCGTTATAGCTGCGCGGCAGCAGGAAGTCTGCCTGCTCTCCCCTCTCCACAGCCCTGACTCTCTCCAAGGGCCTCCCTTCCTCCGTCCACCCAGACCCTCTGAACTCCGGGTGGGGGGAGGCTTTCAGAGCACAGAGCTGAGGGCACAGGCCAGATATCTGCCAGCATCAGCTGCCTGCCCACCACCAGAGGGGCTGCCCCCAGCAGGCGGGAGGTGAGGGCTGCCAGGGGGAATTGCCAAGGGGAGGTCCAGAGAGGGACCCCACCACCCATCAGTCCCCGGGCTTGCCCCACATACTTGGATGGCATGGCGTGGGTGGCATGGCAGGTAGAAGGACGCAGCAGAGGGGCCAGCTATGTCACTGTGGCAAGCAGCATCCTGCCTGTGAGGGGCTCAGCGAGAAGTGGGCTTCCTCTCCCCTCAGCTCCCACAGAGGCACTTGAGTGATTCAGCTCCTCCTAGAAATGGGCACCTGAAGATTTGCAAATAGCTTGCAAATGCCAGGTCCTGAGTTCTCATCCTGCCTCGCCAGCTCCACAGCAAACTGTCCGAACATTGGCCTCCCTTCGCTGTATGCATCTGTGCACTAATGAAGCCTGGCTTGGGCTCATGCTGGTGCATCATTCCGTGCACCACCGGCCACGGGCTGAATGCGCCTCTCTCACCAGCTCTCAGCAAGCCGTCGTCTCTGGCCAGGGCAGAAGAGCGCTGAGTAGGGGCACTGCTTCGTCTGCAATCCTGGCAACATCAGGTGCAGGAAGACGATGCAGTGTGAACTCCCAGGACAGGGAGGCTTGGAGAGGGGGTCCAGGTGGGTGGGCACATGCAGCCACAGGCTGCCAATGTCTGTTGGTGGCCTCGCAGCTGCCATTACAGGCTCTTTTCTTGGCTGCAAAATGTGCTGCCCTCACCATCACTCGACGTGCTGGACTAGGAGAGGGGTTTAAAACCTCAATTGATGATATGGTTGACACCTAGCAAACAGCTCTCAGATCTCCATCCCAGGGAAACCTGCCCTGGGGTCAGTGGTGATAGTGGGAGAGGGACTGTCCCTCATCTGTGCTGCAGCAATGACTTAACCCAAGTACTAAGAAATGCTGTCTCCTGGAATCGACTCTCCATGCCTGTGGACCCTCTTTGAAAAGTCCTGGTCCAATATTTCTCTTAGCAAGATCTTGATATCACCATCTTCTATTGTTACACACCGGTGTTCTGTGTCTTTCACACACATTCTTTCCAGTCCCAATGACAATGGGATGGGAATGACAAGAATCCCTGTTTGACACCTATGGCCCCGTGGTTTAGGGAGCCTGACAGCTTTGCCCAAGCCCCACATTCAGGGAAGGTAGGGCAGGAAATGGAACTCAGCCTTGCCTGGTTCCCAGCCCCAACTTCCCGCCCTCCAGCACACTACCGCCTCCCCTCCCCCACCCCCACCTTGTTTCTTACTTTCAAACTAATGGCTTCGACAAGTGAGCGACAAGTGAGCATGGGGCCAGTTGTCCACACCCAGTGCCAGCCAGTCTCACATGCTTCCCTGAGTGCTTTGCAATTGCTGGAGCTGGGAAGGGGGCTTCCAGGCAAAGGACTTTGGAAACACAGCACTGCCGGTTAACTCACAAAGCGTCCCAGACCCCCTCTAAGGACCCAAAGACAACCCTGGATATTCTCTCTCCAGAAGATGCATGTGTGTACACAGGTGCACTCGGGGCTTTGAGACCCGTGGACTGTGCTTAGGGATGCTCGTCTCAGTGGGTGCTTACCTGGACCCATCTCCTTTCCATCCCAACCCTTGGGCGTCACGCTCACCTGCCGTTGCCTTTCGACACAGCATGACATGCATTTCATCATTCCCGGGAAAACAAGTTTCACTTAGAAGCCAGGTCCTTAGCTCTTCCATCCACTGCCCCTAGTCGGTTCCGCTCCACGTGGGAAAGCGAACTAACTTTTATTAAGAGCTTGCTGGGTGCCAGGCTCTGTGCTGGGAACTGTGCCTGGGCACGCTGCCTGTGCCAGCTCATTGAATGAATTGATGTTCCGCCAGCCCTTCAGCTTTGCAGTCTCGGTGAGACCATACCTGCCTGCCTTAGCTTCACGGCGGTGGCTCTGTGAAAACGCTCTCCCTCTCCCTCTCGTTTTCTTGGTCGGGTGCCCTCTCTTCTCCTCCCCCGTATTTATCATTACTTCTGAGGCACACCTGGAAACCATCCTTGCCAGCATATCCCCTGGTATCTCTCTACCTGTACCCACCTCTTCTTTCCTTACGCCGACATTCTTCTGTGTCACCTTTTGCATTTTTTTAATAATTGTAGACACGTATACAAAGTTGAGTAAGTCACGAAGGTAAGTTCTGGCTCCTGAATTAGAACGTAGATTCCTAAAGCCTTTGGCATCCTCTAGTCTTCACCGCTTGGGTCCTCTGCACCTGGAAAATACTCATAACTCTGTTTTTCCTTCTCGCCTCTCTCTCTCCCTCCGTCTGCCTGACGTGTCTTCTCCGTGAGCACACGGGCCAAGGCAGGGCCCACACACAGCACATTTCTGATGAGAACTTACTCACCTGCTCTCCATGGGAAAAGTAGGCATGGAAGTTTCTACCTCTTGCCTTGAAGTGCCTTTGTGTGCTGGCTTGGCTGCGGGGGTGTGTCTGGCTGGGGTCCAGAGGAGGCAGGGGCCCGAGCTTTGGCTTAGTGACTGTGACCTCCCTAAGACCTGCTGCAGTACCAAGAGAGCCTCTTGGTTTTGTGTTTTTCTTTCCCTGACGTTGAGTTGGCGTTTCACACAGGGAGAACGTGAGGTGGGCCCCTGAGGTCCCTGGACCTTTGTAGGTGGGGATGCGCCTTTAGAAGATGACGGGGTCCATCTGTGCCCTGAGCTCCAGCACCTCATTTGAGCACGATAAGTTTTAAGCCCACCTGTTTCTTCAGCTCATTTGAATCTGAAAAACAAAGGCCATGAATCAAATCTATGCGTGGTGTTTCATGGCACCTGGATATTGGCAGTGGCACTGCTGGCCTGTGAGGGCTTCCTCTCCGGGGACCCTAGTGCCTCTGGAGATGGCCTCCCCCAGCTGTGTCACCAGTTACATCTAGGACCAGATGGTGCTGTAATGGGGGCTCCTGGCAGAACGTGCCAAATTCCCTGAACGTGCCGAGAAGGTGGCTTCCCAGGACCATGAGGAATCCATTTTCCACTTACCTATTAGTGCTGGCAAGAGCCATGCTGTGACACAGAGAAGCGGGGCGGCTCCTCGGAGCCATTCCAGCTGCAAACAGTAGCAATTCTGCTCCAGGATTTTAGGAGGAAAGACAGATATGCACAGAACAGGCAGGCAGAGCTCACAGCTGTGAGGTGCAGTATTTTCATGTCGAAGGCTCTATTGGCAACTCAGCAGAGAGCGGCAAGCTGCTGTTCTCCAAACCCACCAAGGGTAAGATGTGGGGAGTGAACTCAGGGTTCATTGTGCAGGATTTGGGATAGATCAGAGGAAGGACTTTCTCTGGCATTGGGCTGTTTTGCCAAGGGAGACAGGGCATGGGGAGCTCCTTACTGGGAAGCATTTAAAAATTGTACCAATTCTCATGATGAAGACAGTCAAAGAGCGTTCTGCCTGAAGGTAGGAGAATGACTGAATGAGCATTGTCAAGTCTGTTCTCCAAGCAGGAAGATCTGGGGTCCTGCTGCCAGCTGGGGCAAATGGGGCCCTGAGTCTGCTGATGGGCTGGGCTGCCAGCAGCGCCTCTTTTTCTTGTGGCTTTGGGTCAGAGTCAGCACCAAGAGGGCTCTGTGGGGGAGTGAATCCCAGCCACCACCCCCCAGAGGCCACATTTGCAGTGGTCAGACAGCAAACCCACCACAGCCTTGTGGGAAATTTCCCACATCTCAGGAGCCACAGGCCACCTAAATGGTCCAGCACCACAGGACATACCAGCCAGCCCAGGCTGCTCTTGACAGTCATTTGCCCTGGGCCCTCCAACCAGCTGATCTTCAACTTTGTACCCAGAAACCGGGCAGAGCCCTCCTGGGTAATTGCTGCTCTGGCAGCCAGGCATTTTGCACAGGGAGGTTGCCGTGTATCTTCTGAGTGGCCAGGAAGAGCCTCCCTGTTGCTCTTTCTCCCTCACCTGCCTCTCTCACTTCCAGCCTCTTACCTGTTTCGTCTTTTGCCTTCTGCTGAGGCCCGCCAGGCTCCCAGGTTCCCTCCTTTTTTGGGGTAACACAGGTTTGACGGTTCTTCCTTTCTGGCTCCAGTATGCCCAAACTTTGTGGTAGAAATGAAATGCAGGGAAAACCATCTGGGAAGTAGGTCATGTAAAAAAAACAACCACCTGCCTATAATTAAACCAGCTCCTTACAGGGGGCTGTCCCCAGAAGAGCCAAAATCCAGTGGCAGCTTCCTCCTCCGACCCCCTACACCTTCCCTCCTTACAAGGGAAATCTCAAGATGCAACACTTGACACAAATTTTTCCAATAAAACTCCATCAGGCAAATAATAAAAACATCACAATATTAGTACTCTGACTGCCTCTTGACTGCATTACTGAGAAGGGAAACTGGAAGGGGTGAAGGTGCTAATCGTGGATACGAAAGCAGGAGGCATTGGCTGTACTTTTCAGGTAGAGCCTGTCTCGTTTGCCCTTACAGTTCTGTTTTCTGGATTTTAACATGTGATTGGTGGTGTCCTCTGGGTTGGAGTTTTGGATGACCCACGACGGTCTCCTCCTCTTTCTTGTGGCCTCCTCAACCCCATGCTGGGTTTCTTCTTGGCCACTGGGTAAGCAAATAACACCTGGACCACCCAGATCTTCAGGCCCAGAATGCGTTTCTTTCACTCATGACAGGAATTAGTCCTTACAAGGAGCTGGCTGACAGCTCTCAGATAGGACCTTCTGTCTCTCATAAACTTTGCCAATAGTAGGCAAGCAGTTCACAGGAGGGGGACTGACTAATGATGTGCTGGAGGTTTTTCCAATCCATGAGACAATTGTTTTTAAAGGAGGAGGGGGGAAAAATTATTTCTAGATATGACAAAGTGGTAAAGCTTAACTTTCATTCTCAGGAAATTATCATGAAACCAAGTGATTAAGACTTGGGAGTTAGTGTGTGGTGTGATAACTGTCTTGTAAAGGGCAAGATTTGTCAGCCAGATCTAATCTCTTTCCCTGTCTCTCATCTACCTGGGCTGCCCTGTGACTCACCTTGGCCTCATCAAAGATTGCAATTCTTCTTCTTTTTCTTTCTTTAAAGGATTGCAATTCCAACCACATAGCAAGGTTCAGAACCACTTACTGGTTACCTGGGAAGCAACTAGTTGATAAGGGGAAGTCAAGCATGCAGGGACACCTTGCCAATTTGCAGACAGTCTCAGGTCTATCTTTTCAGCCCAGGAAGGCACAAGTTTTGTCCCCTCCTCGGTATCCAAGGGAGAGATCCTCTTTTCTAGAATGCTCTGCCACACACACCAATGTTTCTTTCCATACTTGCTGGGGCTGGGATTGCCAGCAGAGCTCTCCGGATAGACCCAAACCACCAGCCCTCTGAAAGGAAGCCAGGTGTGCTCACCCACACCCCGTCCTGGGTGAGTTCCCCACCAGGGGCCTCCCAGGGTTGTAATGGCATCTTCAGATGTCAGAGCTTGGCGTGGGCCTAAGCCGAGACCTCAAATGCTGTGCACTGGCTTGACTGCAGAATCAATAGCAACTTCCTTATGGCCATTTTGTTTGGAGATAAACATCTAAAATATGACGCATTGGGTCTGGTTTAGTGGAAAGAGTGCAGACTTTGGAATGAGAATGACCAGGGTCTGCAGTTTCAGCCCCGCTGCCTGCTGACCATGCGGCCTTGGACGAGTGACAATCCCAGTGTCCCAGTCTCTTTGTCTGAATGATGGGGCAGCTGTGGGGGGGTAGGGAGGCGGATGGGAGGAGGGCTCAAGGAGAGAACAGAGGGGAAGCACCAGGCAGGCAGTTGATCCTTGTGAAGTGTTAGCTCCTTTCTTTTTTTGAAGGATGTGCGGGTATACATGTGCATGTGTGTGCGTGCCTGTGTGTGCATGTATGTCAGTGTGTGTGTGTGTGTGTGTGTGTGTGTGTATTTAGGCTGGGCAGTCAGACAGCTGGAAGCTAGTGTTTCCAAGTAAAAATACAGGATACCTTGTTAAATTCTAATTTCACATAAACAATGAATGATTGATAGTATAAGTATGTCCCAAATATTGCATCATACATACTTATACTAAAAAAAAGTGTAATACATAATTTGTTGTTTATCTGAAATTTAAAATTTAACTCGTCGTCCAGGAATTTAATTTGCTAAATCTGGCAACCCTAGCTGGAACAAGGTTTGTCATTCTGGTTGTAAAGCTGGACTGACAGAAGCAGACGTGCCGGGGAGACCGTGGTGGCCTTGGGGTGTGGCGCACTTCACCCAGCCCGCACTCCTTGAGTCTCTGTTTGGCCTGGTGACGTCTTTTCCTTTTCTTGTTTTGGGGGTCCTTCAACTGCATCAGGCAGAACTTTGAGCAGTAGACAGTCTTAGCTGGGAGCCAAGGTAGCAACCAAAGTCTCGGCCCAATGGGGTTGCCCCTGACTCAGGGCTGACCCCGAGTTTACACTGAGCGACACAGTAGCAGCTTGGGCTGCTTACCAGGCTCCATCTACTTGCTGACCTGGGTGCTGGGCAATGTTCTCTGGAACCTTATCCATTTGTCTCATGGGTGACATTTGATCTTCCTGAAACAGGACCCAACAGAGCTCGGAGTAGCTGCCAGATAGCATGACCCCCGCACAAGCCGAGGCCTCGGTAAAGCCTTTCTGCCTTCTCAGCCCCAAGACACCGCCGCCCCTGCAGCTGTCTTCCAGCCCCCCAACCCTCCACCTTCACTAAACCACTGCCTGCCCCTCTGTGCCCCAGCCCGGCAAATTACACCCTGGTTCTCCCAGCCTGCTCAGTTGGTGCTGTCACCCTGGCAGATTCTGCTGCTGTCGGCAGGGGTCACATACACGTGCAAAGGGGAGCTAATGGGAAATAAAATAGTTTTCCTCCCCCGAAGACCCCTCCCAGCTCTGCCAGCAGACCCATCCCTTGCAGAGTGAATTGTTTTCAATCCAATCTCGTTTTTATTGAAGTTTCCTCCAGGGTTAGCTCAGGAGACTTCTTCCCCAACCTCTTCCATGTGGCCTTATTTACCAGAATCCCCTCGACGTGGCATTTAAGCGTCTCCATTAACATTTCGTGCATCTGCTCATTGCGAGCATGGGCTCTCCAAAACCTCGGGGGTGGCGGGCACGGCGGCAGCCCGCAGAAACGCCAGGCTTATTTTGATTGGTTCGGAACTATCGCTGGTGACCACAGAGGGGTCCCTTTCCTTGAGTAATGACCTGGAATTCGATCATGCAGCTTTTACTAGCTTGTAAGTGGAACCGTGTACGATCAAAGCCAGAGCCGGGGGCACATCTGCCCACCGTGGCACACTCAAGCCCCGTACACACCTGCCCTCCATGGCATACCAGCCCTGGAGGACGGGCAAGGGTGCATGTGCAGCCCGGTGGATGACACATGGCAGCTCTTGGGGGAAATCATCTCGAATGGGTTTCTGGCCATGGACTGGCCTGCCTCCAGCTCTCTTGCAGACTTGGCCCCTCATAACAGAACAGCCACCCTGCTGACCCCTCTTGTGTCACTCTGGGTTCCTTGTCTGCTTGAAGACGTTTGCTTGCCAAGGAGCGGGAGAAGCCCTCTGAGCGTCCAGGACCTCGTGGCACCCTTCTCAGTGTGGGGAAGCTCTGCTCAGAAGTCGGCCGCTGGATCTCCAGGCTCTGTGCCCTCCCCTTGCATTTTTGGGGGAGAGGAATGTGAGAGCTCGAGTTCTCGGAAACACGGATGGTCTAGACTCCAGAACATTTGGGGACTTAACGTCCCCACACCCAGGACCCTCGTTTAGAATGCAGCACCTTCTGCTTCCTGCCTACTTAGGCTGGTGGTTTCTAAAGAAAACCTCAGTGGGCAGTTGAAGAAACAACTCTAGACTACCTTATTGTCCTTTAAATGGAGGGAGAGTGGAAAGGGCAGATCTGACCCTTCCAGAGTCACTGCCACTTGCGCCATTCATCTGTTCCGCCATCCAGGCCGAGGAATTCTACTGAGTCACTGAGGGTGAAAAACACCGCGCTACCGGCTGAGTGACCATACACGTCATCAGGGTCTCTCACTCTCTCAAGGGGCTTATAATCTAACCATGCTTGTCTCAAAAGTTTTTTGGAGATATGATAATTAAGGTAAAATATAATATTTTCCTACCTGCAATTAACAGTGGTTAACATTTAGTTATACTGCATAGTTTAAAAAAAAAGAAAGAAATGAAGCATTATAGATGGAGGTCAAGTCCCCTCTGCATTCCCAGCCTCAATCCCCCCGACATACAGACACCCAGAGGTAGCTCTGAGCGTCGACTTGGTGTCCATCATTTTTGTCCCTTGAAGACACACTTGCACACATGTAACCATGAACAATAAATAGATCATAATTCTGTGTCTTTTTTTTTTTTTTTTTTCCGGCTGTGATAGGTCTTCATTGCAATGTGCAGGTTTCTCTCTAGTTGTGGCGCTCGGGCTTCTCTCTAGTTGTGGTGTGCGGGTTTTAACTTCTCTAGTTGTGGCGCGCAAGCTCCAGAGCACGTGGGCTCTGTAATTGTGGCAAGCAGGCTCTCTAGTTGAGGTGTGCGAGCTCAGTAGTTGTGGCGTGCGGGCTTAGTTGCCCCGCAACATGTGGGATCTTAGTTCCCCGACCAGGGATTGAACCCGCGTCCCCTGCATTGGAAGGCGAATTCTTTACCACTGGACCACCAGGGAAGTCCCTGTATGTCTTTTTAAAGTGCATGCACGTGGCATCTTTCTGCAACTTGCTTCTTTCAGCTTTGTGTTTTTGCAGCTCCTCCGTGCGTTTCTGATCTACTCCTTTTATCTGTTGTGTAGAAATCTGTCTTAGGAATTTACTGCTTCATCTTTATCCACTCTGTCCTTTATGAACATTCCGGTTGTTTGGAAAATGTTGCTATCGCGGAGGATGCCACGGCGTGGGTCTCTGTGCCCATCTCCTCTTGCACTGGAGATGGTACCTGTGAGTGGTCTGTGCGTGGCTGGTCTTAGAATGTTCCAGATCCTGCCCACAGCTCTCCAACAGTCTGGACCTGCCTGTGCTCCCCCAGCCGTCTCCTCCACCCTGACTGAGATTGCTAGTCGCGTCTCCTTTTGTCCACATGAGAGCTGAGGTGGCAGCTTACTTTACTCTGAATCTCCCAATTCTTGCACACCTTTCCTGTTTATTGGCAGGCTTGGGGTTCTGCATACTCCTGGGGAACTGTGGATTACTCCACCCTCTACTCTCCCACTTGGGAAAGCAGTCTGTACCCCGGAAAGATTTAAGGCAAAACCTGAAACTGTTCTACTTAGTAAAAAAAATTAAGAAAACCATTTGCCAATGTCTGGACTCCTTGTTAGGCCCCCAATGCCTGCACCCCACTTCAGGAGTGATCATGACCCCTGACCTCCCCGGCCAAAACGCTGAGCAGCCTGTGTAGGGCCTTGACCCCTCCCTGCCCTCTAAGTCTCTTTGGCTGCTGAGCCTTCAGGCCCGGGCAGGCTGGAATACAGACCCTCGGACCCTCAAAGCAATCCCGGGAGAGGGGTGGAGATGCAGGCGAGGATGAACAGAGGTCTGGAGATGTTTACATTTGGCCTCAGGGTAGCTCCCAGAGGTAGGAGAATTGGCAGGGGTGTCCGCTAGTCCAAGGAGCATCTCGTGGCTCAAGACCTGGGCTCAAGCACCCCCTTCTCCAGGGGACATGCTGCAGCCACAGGGGCCCCCAGGGATTGCCAGTGGGAAGCAGAGTCTCTGGGCAAGTGAAGTAAACAGCAGACCTCAGGCCAAGTTGCCCTGGCCTTGGCACTTTATCTGCAGGAAGAGACTAGACGCCACGCCCTCCCTCCCTCGCTGCTCTGAGGGTGTCACTGGACCTTTCCCATTTTCCACTGTCAGGACCCCCTGCCTGGGGCTCTCTGCCCCTTCCACACCCAGACAGCCCAGCTCTGGCCTGAGCCCCTGGGGTCCAGCCTGGGAATTTGCTGGGGATCTGGGGTGGGAAGAGGTGAGGTAAACAGGACCAGGGTGTCATGGCTAAATGAATGAGTGAATGACTGATGCGTGGAACCCAGGGCACTGGACCCACTAATGCTCCATCCTGGGACTCGTGCTCAGGAAGTGCACAGAGGTCCCTGTCCCCTCTCTGGCACTTTCCTAAACTAGCCCCTGTTATGTGGCCCCACTTGTCCCGCCTCCTTTGATGGTCCTGCCCTGGGGGGGTGGGGCAGGGGGGGTGTGCAAGAGGGGGCAGCTGTTTTAACTGCTGCGAGCTCACATCGCAGATGGGAAACCAAGTCACCCAGCGGCCACTGTAGCAAGAGCAAGCACAGTGTGGCAGTCACAAGCCAGGCTCCAGGCTCCAGGTTCCCTGGGCTCACCTGAGTCCAAGACGTGCCAATATGCAGGTTGTGCGCCTTGAGCGGTTGGGGCTGAGGAGCTCTTCAAGGGTTCCGTGCCTCAGTTTCCCTCTAGGATCTCAGGAAGGGTTCACGTGTTACAGCAGGAAGAAGGTTCTGAGAGTCTTGATGATCAGAGATATGGCCCTGCCTGAGCCCCTGTCCTTCCCTCCTGCCCGATCTCCCCTCCCTGGGGAGGCTGAAGCAGCCCCAGAGCACCCCCGAGTCCTCTCCTGTGCTCGGCCCAAGACTGACCTGGCAGAGGCGACAACACAGTTTATTAAGGCAATGAAATCTTTTAAGTACATGAGCCCCAGGGACCCCTGAGGTCTTCATATGCTTGGAGGAGTTTCCAGGCCTGAGGTTTGTGGGCTGCGTGGGACCGGGGGTTGGGGGTAGGGGGTCTGTCCCCATCCCAGGAAGGGTTCTGTCGCCCTCCACGTCCTCACTCAGCCCCGAGTCGGGGTCCAGCTTGCCTCCCCTTGTTCTCTGTATTACAGCTGAGAATCTCCAGTTCTCATCTTTTGAAAAAGCTGCTCTTTTCCTGGTCTCCTTCTTCCCTTCCTTTCCCGCCCCGCTTCTTTGTCTCTTGGGACTTTTCCTGGTGTGCCTAATTCCCGGGGGCTGCAGCGGCCTTGGGGACGTGGGCCCACCTCGCTGCGCACACTCAACCCTGCGAATCGATTCCAAAAACGATTAGTTACAGTACAGTAGCGCTGCTAACTGTGGCATTTTGCTTTGCAGTTATTGATACATCATCAGAATTGAGCAGCCATCGTCAGGCAGGGGAAGAGAGGGCAGCTGGGTGGATGCACAGAGGAGGGGGGCATGGAGACGACTGTCCTGCAAATGCAGGGAGCCTGGCTCTGATGGCAGGGATGGATTTTGAGGCCCCGGCAGAAGCAGGGGCTGGGGCTGGGGTGTCACTTCAGAGACTCACGAGGGCCAGGTCGTTCCTGGCTCGTTCCCAAGCAGACGGCTAGACCCTCGCTGCCTCCTTCTCCCTCCTGCTTCGATGTCACTGCAGGGGCACAGCTCCTTCCCTGAGAGTGGGAACTGCTTGCTGGGTGGAGCATGGGGGCAGAGGCAGTGACATTTCTGGTTCTGTGAGGGGACAGGGTCAATCTCTTGCAGTGCAAGATAAAGGACCTGAATCAGACAGCGTTCTCCAGAAAAATGGAATCAATATGATCTATGTATCTATCTACCTACATATGCATGTATGTATCTATCTACAGCTACGTGAAGATATATCTTGTAGCTATAGATAGATGGTAGATATCATGTAGAGATAGGTAGGAAGGAAGGAATGAAGGAAGGGAGGGAGGGAGGAGGAAAGGAAGGAAGGGAGAAAAGATATTTGTTTCAAGGAATTGGCTCCCAAAGCTGGTTGTGGCGAGCCCTATAGGTTTTGACGAGAGAGGTTAAATGTCTAGATAAACTGCAAGGTCAGCACCAGCTGCAGCCCCTGGTCAGCCCCACACACCTGGAATCTAGCCTGGTGCTGGGGAACCCCAACTGGTAATGGGGTGATGCTGATAATTTATCCCCAACCCAGCTCTGTTGACCTGAGCAAAGAGTTGGGGCCTGAGTTGGGAATGGGTGACAATGGGCCATGCTACCATCAGTCTGCCCATTGCCAGCCAGACCCCATGGCCTATTGCCCCCATCTCCTCGCATTCCAGGGACCCGTCCATTATGGTGAGTCTCACTACAGGGGAGCCGCATAGCTGGGAGCATCTGCTGCCTTGAGGTGGTAAGCGGGGACGCCTCATTATAACTCCCTGTTATAACTCCCCCCAGCCTAATGTTTTCTCCTCACCGTGTTCAAAGGATGCGGTTCCCATGACACTCTGTCCTGTGATATTTTTAATCAAGAGCACGGGAGAGCGTGTGTCTGATGCACTCCAGATATTCAGAGATTGAAATGGTTTTGTTCTCATGTTTTCTCTTTTCAATGCAGGGTTAAGTCAGATCCGCCCGAGGAAGATTCTGCCCACGTTTCCCTCGAGCTAGTCTGCAGGCCCCTTCGGCTGGGACCCTCTCCCAGGAGCTGCCCATCTGCAAACAGGTGCGTGCCCCCTTCCTGTAATGCCGTCTTCCGGCATACATTCTGCTCCGCCTGACCTGGTTCTCAAACCCAGAGCATCTCGGAGGCCTGGGGGGCTAGGGGTGGGGGGCACAGCCATGGGCGGCAATGTGGCCTGGAGGGGTGTCCGCTGGGGAGCTGTGGTCAGTAGAGAGGAGGGTCCACACCTGTCCCCACCACTTGGTTCCCGGACCCCTCTGTGTTTTTCACCTGCCCTCATCCTGTCCTTTCACTGAGATGCAAATCAGCGACTGTATGATAGATAATTAATAGACTGATCAGCCAGCGAGGGAGGTAAGTAGATAAATAATTTTAACGATCCTTGGGTTGCCCATAAATTCCCTCACCGCCTTTTTATTAAACGCTGTTTACAGGCATCATTTATACTGCATGTCATTTTGCGGACCCCTCCCCCACTTCCTTAGCGGCACCCACCAGGTCTGACCTGGGGTGGACACGTGGGTGGCAGCAGGTCCTTTCCAGGCAGGGCCTGGTCTGGCACAGGTGACGGAAAGCTCTGCCCGGGGAGCAGGGCTGGGTGGCAATGGACAGACCACGGTCAGGGCCCCGGTGCGGCTACAACCTATATTTAGGCAACTGGGGAAACTATTATGCTTGGCGCCTGTTCTGTAGGTCTGCGCTCGTTGTTCTCCCCTGGGACGGCTTCGGCCTATTAATAGCCTTGGCTGAGGTTTCCTCGTTGCTCCGAAGGCCAAGAGAGAAAGTGGGTTAATAAATATAAAAGAGGGCCTGGGGCCAAACTCTCTCCCAGACTCTCCGAGAGCCGTGGCTGCTGAGCCCGGATAGGGCATGGGGTTCCCTTCACCCCAGTTTCCTGCTCCCCTACAGAGGCCCAGTGCGCAACTGGCCGGTCTGAGGACCAACGTGGAGAAGTGCTCCCAGGTTTCCACGGAGCTGGGATGGAGGGGGCCCTGGTGGGAAAGGCTGCCATCCGCATGGGGCAGAGGAGGGGGCTTAGGTGTGGCCTCTGGGCATCTAGGAGGAGACCGAGAGGGAGAGCGTCCTTGGCTTCCCTGCCTCCCCTCCTATCTGCACCCCTTCCCCATCATTTTGCTCCTGGCCTTCTATGCCGACTCATCGATACGTGGAAGAGAAAGGGGACGAGGCCCTCAGGATGGTCACTGAGCCAGATCCCTCCCTCCTGGTCTTGTCCCCAACTCCTGGGGTCTGAGGCAAGAACAGTTCAGCCTGAGTTAGAAACATTTGTATGGGGAGGATGGACTCCCAGGAAACAGAGCAGGGAGGACACAGGGTAGCTGTCCAAGGACGGGTGTACCCAGGGTCTGCCCACAGCTGAAATTCGAGAGCATCAGGTGTGTGCTGGCTACGGGCGTCCTGGGCTGGGGGTTATCAGCGAACACTGCTGAGGGCCTGGAGCTGGGAACAGTTCAGTCCCTGCCTTGTTTGTTCTCAACATCGTGCTGTAAGGGACACTCCTAGAATCTGTCCTCCTTCGGATTTGGAGCAGGGCGCGGGGAGGTCACTGCCACCAGCTCCTACGTGTATGGCCACAGCAGCCTGCTGCGTCAGAAAGCTTTGCGCCTTGTTGTTTGACTCCGTCGGTTTCGTCAGTTGGGAATAAAGCTGAGCCGTGGGTGTCGCTGCTTCTGTACAGCGGGACTACCCAGCCTAATGTTGGTGTCTCCTGCAGACCTCCAGACGGTCAGCTGGCCCGTCTCCTCGGAGGACAGCGTTCGCCCAAGGCAGTGAGGGAATTTGGACTGAGCGGAAAGCCTTTTGAAGCTTCACTCAGTGGAATTAAAGTCTGAAAAATGGCCCAGCAGAGGCTCCCTGCCCTTTCAGGAGTCTGTCTAGCTCAGAGCTGTGCCGCTCGCCCTGCTGCCTGCCTGGCCCACGCAGGCTGAGTGGGAGGAAGACGGGCCAGGAGGCAGAAAGCGCTGACGGGCGTCTTTTCCAAACGCTTCCTCCCTCTGGCAGTTCGGAGGCCTGCTGGAGGGGTGGCCACCCAGCCTGTTTCAATTATGTTCTGTCCAGAGCAGGCAGACAAGGGCACAGGACTTTCGTTAGGAGAGAGAGGCGCCGGGAAAGCAGAAAGTCTTTCTGTAACCAAAGAGCATCCCTGTCGGAGCAGCTCTGCATCTCCTTGGCCTTTCTGTTCGTTTTGTGGCATTTTTTAGGGTTTCTCATCTGTTTCTGTTTGGGGGTGGGTGGAAAGGAAAAAATAATAATAAATCAGAGGTAGGAGCAAACTGCTGGTCCACGGTCCCTTCCCCCTGTGAAAGGCATCACAGCAGGGCTGGGCCAGGCCTCCCTGCCGCCATCCCGTGCTCTGGGACCCGCAGCACCTGGTCAAGGGACAGAGCAGGCTGGTTCACCCACGGGAAGGGGCCTGGTGGGGAGGCGGACACTCCGCCTCTCCTGAAAGGCCAGTTCAGAGCATCGTGCTGACAAGTCTTGCGACTGCATGGTTACATCTGCTGCCATGGTTGAGCCTCACCCAGCCCCATCAGAACCGTCACCCCCCACCGCAGATGAGGACCCTGCGGGCTAGTAAGTGAGGGGCTGGGACTGGGACTCACATTTTCTGGGCCTTCTGATCCCTCACTCATTGTGTGCCATGCGGAAGTGGTTTGACCATGAACTGCCTTGGGAGGAACACATCTGTCTGGCTGTGGGCGTGTCGGCCCCAGACTGGCCTCCTTGGGCAGCGGTTCGTGCAAGACAGAGTGGGGTCCCCAGGGTAGGAGCCCCAGTGTTTGGGGAGCTGAGTGAGGGCGTTGTCACTGGAGTTTGCTGTGTCCTTGGTTTGGAGTCAACACTGGAGGCCTTTCATGGAGTTGTGCTGTGGCACTGGGGTGTGTGTGTGTGTGTGTGTGTGTGTGCAAGGGGGAGAGACACGCTCCAAGCTGGCAAGGAGTTTCTTTCTCAGAAATCTATTCCTAATCCTGAACTATGAAGGAAGTAGGAAGAGGGTGTTGCTGTGGTCCAGTTGCTGTCAAATGTCTGAGCGGGGAGGGAGCTGGGGATCTTCTTGTCCAACTCCCTCCTTTTATGACCAGGAAGGAGACTGGGGTCTGAAAGACCCATAACTTGCCCCAAGGCCCTCAGCCAAGTGTGGAGGCAGCTCTCCTGAATCCCACGCAGGACCTTTGAGGCATGGCGTCACTTTCACTTACCATCAGAGTAAAAGTGGTACTTTCAGTGACTAGCACTCCTGTCCACCTGGTCCTCCCGTTGGGACCGGACAGGTGGAGGTGTGAATTAATTTCACAGGGGTCCCTGTGCTCCTGAAGGTGAGTGGGTGAGGTCAGAGGCTGAGTGCTTTGTCTGCCTTGTTTCCAGGAACTGAGCCCCCAGCCATTGGGCAGTGGGGCAGTGGGGGGGGGAGTCGATGATTGGTCAAAAACCACCAGAGCAGTGCCTCCTGCCCTGACTGTGCCTCAGGCCCCTGGGTGGGCGGAGGGCGGCCCTGCTGAGTAGGCACTGGCTGACGGTGGGGGCCACCTTGGGCCGGTGCCTGGTCCCCAATTCAGGGGACTCTCTCAGTGTCCTAGGAATGAGTATGTCACCTATCAAGAGAAACGGTGTGAGGCAGGAACCAGATGAAAGGGTGAGGGATTTGGTTCTCCCACAGACACTAGTGGGTGTGAGCACATCCCACTCTGAGAACACGATTCGCCTTCAGGGTGACCTCATTGCGAGAGCCACCAGCACCTTCGAAGGTTCACAGAGTGGGAGCTAAGAGTGCTGGCTCTCTGGTTGTCTCCCGTGTCTTTGCTTCCAAAAACACTTTCACCTTCCTCCCCTGGGGCTGTCAGGGTCTAAAGACCTTCAGTGGGATCGTTTCTTTTCTTTTCAAATTAAAACAATCTCTTAGTACCTTTTCATTATTACATAAGCAATAGATGTTTGTTGTAGAAAATACAGACAAGAAAAACGAAGGAAGAGCACATACCCACAATCCAACTGTCAGAAACAACCACTGTTTACACCTCAGTGTTTTGTTATCTTCCAGATAGTTTGCAAACATAGAGCTTGCAAATTTATTTCACGCTATAGTCATTGTTTTGTAACTGGGTTTTGTTGTCATTGTTGTTGTTGCTTGACAGTATTTTCAGGAACTTCTTTCTAGGCTGATAGCCACCTCATTTTTAATGATTGAGTATTATTTCACTGTATAGAAGTACCCTAATTTCCTTAACCAATCTCCTCAGGTGGGTTTACAAAGACTAAAACCGGCTTTAGCCACTGACCCTATTTCTAAAACCCTGCACCACACTTTAAGAAAGCAGAAGATTAATTTTCCAAACAGGAATTAGGAGATGATTATTCACATTGTAAAGGTGTCTGCAAACATACCCTCCAAAGAGCGTCTTTGAGAAATGGGCTTCTCCAGGGTATTATTGCAGCTACAACATATCAAATACCCATTCACACCGGACTGCACGGAGGGTGCCACATCTGGCTTCCCATCCATGTCCCTTCATTCATGGATGTCCTTCTCAGGTCCACAGAATGTGTGTGTGGATGTGAACACACACTAGCAGTGCATATGCATACACACGTACACATGTACATGTGCACCCACTCATGCACATGCACACGGGCTCACACACATGCACACAACACGTGCTTACGCACGTACACATATGTGTGCACGCTCACACATGCGTACACTCATGCACATGCACATGTGCACCTACACACAGATTCTGGAAGCTTTTCCCCACTGTCGGCTGAAAGGTGATGTTAATTTAATTCATTATTAATCACATCTGTTTATCAGGTGGTCTGCTCCCAGCAACCATTACTGAGGAATAAATTATCATTTCTCTCTAAAAGATAAAGGGAAATGGATGTTGATGAGGTGAGGCAGGTCAGTGCTCCCAGCCCACGTGACTTATTATTTAATGAGACAGACAAGCCTCTGAAGAGAAAATGCTTAGGGACTTTTAATAAAACCAGGTTTGAAAGCCCCAAATCCCCAGCCTGCAGGCTAGTGTCCACAGGCTTAGCATGGAGGGCGGGGGTGGGGGGCGGTCCATGGTGGTGTCACCATCTATGAAGTGATGTTGTAAGCTCCCCTAAGAGCATCTTTGCCCTGACAAGTCCAGCTGCAGGCCATGCCCCCAGGCTCGCCACTTCCTCTAGACCATTCAGAAGAGAGCAAGGCCTAGCCATGGGAGAGTGGTGCCCATAGGGGGCAGTTTTGTGTTTATTCAACCATATACCAAATGAACCACCAGCAAACATACTTCTGGTATATTTGTATTCAATTTCAGGCTATATATGTATTTATTTATTTATTTATATTTATGGATATATATCATATATGTATTTTTAAATAGTATATTGGGTTGAAATTCACATAACATAAAATTAACCATCTTAAAATGAACAATTTAGCTGCATGTAGGACACTCACAATGTAGTGCAGCCATCACCTCTATTTAGTTCTAAAGCATTTCCATAGCCCCAAAGTAAAACCCCTCACTCAGGTATATTTTTGATTAATATTTATAGTTTTAGGTATGAAAATATGAAAACTTATAAGAAAAGATCAGCATAATTTAGCTGTAGTTATACAAAATTAAGCCAAAATTAAGGTTTTGCCAGTCACTGCTTACATGACTATGGGTTGGTTACCATTCTCCTATAGTCTTAATTTTCACATATATTAAATGAAGGAAATTTTTTAAAAAAACTTCATAGGTTTAATCTGTTGATGAAATTAGACCATATGTAAGGATAGCTTAGCTCTATAGCACAATACTTGGCATGTAGTAAACTAAATGATCTCTCTTATTGTTAAAATATATATATGTTTAGAGTTACTTTATTTTAAAGGTGCCCCAACTACCAACAACCCTCTCCCTCCCTCTCCCCTAAAAACAAAAACTTGAGAAACCAGGGCAAGTTCAACAGTGTAACAGTCTGGGGTTTGACATAATTCATTCACTCACTCATTCTTTCAGCGCCTGTTTATGGAGTGCCTGCCGGGTACTAGAAACACCCTGTTTGAACCCTTGCTCTGTCTCTTATTAGCCAGTGACCTTGGGCAATTTATTTAATCTCTATACCTCAGTTTCTTGTCTATAAAATGGGTTAATACCATCTTTCTAGAAGAACTGTTGACAGGATAAAAGAGGTACTTATTGTATATGAAGGAACGAGGACAGTGCCTGGCACACGGTGAGAGCTCAGTGTACGTACAAATCTTTTTAAAATTTATTTATTTATTTTTTGCGGTACGCGGGCCTCTCACTGCTGTGGCTTCTCCAATTGCGGAGCACAGGCTCCGGACGCGCACGCTCAGCGGCCATGGCTCACGGGCCCATCCGCTCCACAGCATGTGGGATCTTCCTGGACCGGGGCACGAACCCGCGTCCCCTGCATCGGCAGGTGGACTCTCAAACACTGCGCCACCAGGGAAGCCCTAAAATTTATTTTTAATTGTTGTAAAATACGCAGAACAAAATTTACCATTTTAACCATTTTTACATGAACAGTTCAGTGACATTAAGTACATTCACGTTGTTGTGCAGCCATCACCACCATCCATCTCCAGAACTTTTTCATCTTGCACAACTGGAACTCTATTCCCATTAAACACTAACTCCCATCCCCCTGACCCCAGTCCCTGGCACCCGCCATCCTACCTTCAGTCTCTATGAACATGACTATTCTAGGGACCTCATATACGTGGAATCATACCATATTTGACCTTTTGTGTCTGACTTCTTTCACCGAGCATAATGTCCTCAAGGTTCATCCATGTTGTAGCATGCGTCAGAATTTCCTTCCTTTTTAAGGCTGAGTAAGATTCCATTGTGTTTATCCACATTATATTTATCCATTCGTCCATCGATGGACACTGGGGTTGTTCCCACCGCTTGGCCGTTGTGAGTCCCTGTGCTCTCTGCTGGTGTGCATTTCTATTCATCTGTCTTGGCGGGATGGGAACTAAATTGACTTGGAAACACTTGCCAGTAGAGGGTCTCCTCTACCTCCCTTCCTACACATAAGGACAAACACACACACACAAACACAGGCCTGTGAAATCAGTCTGCAGAAGAAAGGCCTTTAGATGGTGGGCTGAAGCCTTGTGAGGGAGACCGTCTTCACCCGTCTGTTTGGGGAGCGTTTTTAAGTCTCTAGGTCTTGAAAAAATGTACCCAATGGAGGCAGTCTCCCCTGCCCCCACTTTGCACGAGGCTTATGAGGCCATATGTCACCCTGGGACATTGTCTTCTATTAACTGCTCGCTCAGCTAGATTCCAAGTCCAGGTACAGCCGAGACGGATGAGTTGGGGAATCAGAAGGGCCAGAGTGATTGAAAGGCTTAGAGCACATCCATGGGTCCTGACGTAATGCGAACTGGATCTTGGGGCTGGGACCCAGAGTGCTCCCTCAGGGTTCTCCCAGGTCCACCCTGGAGAGAGAGTGTCTTCCAGCCGGAACCAACTGGTTGGGGCATGTGTTCAAACTACCTATGGGCAGGGGCCGGGAAGGTGTGGTCTGGTGGGCACAGGATTTCGGGAGCTGATGGTGAGGAAGAAAGCATTTGTTCCCCAAATGTAACTGCAGGAAATAGGGGCCATGCTTCACCCCAACGTGCGTGAGTCTTCTGTTTGGGATTTTGTCTATAAATGTAGCCACGTAAGTTGGAAACTTCTGAAATGTCAGTTCTCTCCTGAGGCCTATTTATCTTTTCTGGAAACAAAAAAAACCAATATCACTTCCCCCTTAAATCACCAGGGTCTCTGGCTTTGAGTCAAAGGGGGTTCCTGGTATTTCCCTCAGAGCCTAAAAACACTGGTTTGGAGTCTAAGACACCTTGAGAGGTTAATCACCACGCAAAAGAATAATAATTACACGACAACAATAACAATACACGCTTTATCTGAAGTGCTTTCTCCACCGGTCCAGGCAGAGCTCCCACTGTCCTGATCGTCTCATCCATAAATGACTCTGTTCGGTAGATTTTTCTGTATCTATGTTTTAGCCTCATTTTACCTACAGGTGGATTCTCCCCTCCCCCAGAATTTTTGCCCAAAGTATAAATGTAATTAATTTCACTTTTATTAAGAAACAAAAGATATTTTTGTTGGAACTCAGAGCTGCAATTTAGCAGGATCCTATCTCCCATTTTAGAGTGATGTCACCCATTTTAGAGTGATGTCACCCATTTTAGAGTGATGTCACCCATTTTAGAGTGATGTCACCCATTTTTCTTTTTCTTTTTTTTATTTTTGACACGCCACACAGCATGCGGGATCTTAGTTCCCCAACCAGGGATTGAACCCGCGCCCCCTGCCGTGGAAGCGCTGAGTCTTAACCACTGGACCACCAGGGAAGTCCCCATTTTTCTTTCTGATTCCCCATCTCTACTGGATTCTTGGTGCTCCCAGAGCAGTACTGAGCTGACAGGGCCTGTGTCAGTCAGCTGGGGCTGCCATAACCAAGTACCACAGACTGGGAGGCTTAAACAACAGACATCTGTTGAATATTTCCTCATAGATCTGCAAGCTGGACATCTGCAGGCTTGCAGATGGCCATCTTATCTCTGTATTTCCACATGGTCACCTCTCTGTGCATGTCTGTATCCTCGTCTTATAAGGACACCACTCACATTGGACTAAGGCCCATCCTAATGCCATCATTTAACTTAATCACCTCTCTAAAGACCCTCTCTCCAAATACATTTGAATTTTTTTTTTTCTTTTGCAGTACGCGGGCCTCTCACTGTTGTGGCCTCTCCCGTTGCGGAGCACAGGCTCCGGACGCGCAGGCTCAGTGGTCATGGCTCATGGGCCCAGTCGCTCCGCGGCATGTGGGATCTTCCTGGACTGGGGCACGAACCCGTGTCCCCTGCATCGGCAGGCGGACTCTCAACCACTGTGCCACCAGGGAAGCCCAATACATTTGAATTTTGAAGAGCTGGGGGTTAGACCTTCACTGTATGAATTTGAGGGACATAATTCATCCCATAAGAGGGCCTGACCCTGACCAGCATCGCACCCAGGTGAGCCATTGCTCTGTCCCGCCGAGTTTGTGTCAGGGAATGGCTCCCCAATGACACATCCTGCTCTCTTCAGCATCTCTGCGTGGCAGCCACCTGGACCCTGCACCCGGCCTCTTATTTATTAGGCCAATTTCCTATGTCTACCCCGTCTCCCCGAGTCCAGCTGCATATGCTGCTGGGAGCACTTCAACAATGCTGAATCCAGACAAAACTCTCCGATTACAGGCATTGCCCTCCTGCCTCTGAGCCTGGCCGTCAGCAGATGCTGGTGCTCAAATGCAGCCACCCCGCCTCTGATCGATCCGCACCACCAGGACAGGCTGTTTACTCCTGTCTCTCCTGCCATTAAGGTCAATTGCCTCAGATGGTGTGGTGCTACAGCCCCCATGGAAGACCTCCACCCTCTTCCACTCCGACCCCCGCATCCCCGCACACCTCATACTCAGGGTGTGTAAGTGTGGGGCGGAGACAAGAAGAGGTGGGTCTCCATACCTCCCAGGCTTGCCCTGTAGATGTGCCATGTTCACCAAGGACTGACTTGGGGATGACACAATCTTCTCGACCCTGGCTGTCGAATGAAACGTTGGCTTGTCCTCTGTGCCTTTGCCTGGAATGCCCTTCTCTCCCTCAAAGACCCCTTGTCCTCTGATATTGAACCCAAACATCACCTCCTCCATGAAGCCATCCTGGCACTCGCCCTCCCTTCTCCCTGCTTTGCAGGTGTCACTGTGGCTCCGTGCTCACCCATCATGAAACAACCCCGTGGCTTCTGACCTGTCTTCTCCACCCGGGTGGGAGCAACTGGACACAGATTTTGTTCAAACTCGTTTTTGTCCCCCCAGCCCACATGCGCACAGTGCCCAGCATGTTTTTGGTGCTGGGGAAATGCAGACACAGTTCCTTTTCTCCACGGTGTCACTCAGTGGTGTACTGCCCATGGTGTACTGTCCACTCCTAGAAGACGTTTTCCACGTTCCCAGACTGCCTTAGCCTGCCCACATCTTCCTCCTACTGTCGTTTTGCTCCAGCACTGCTGACTCAAGTGACCTAACTCAGATGCATTTTATATCTGCTTGTGGCGAGCTCTCCGCCAGGAGAAGCTGCCGGAATGGGACGATAACACCCATTACGCCTTCCTGGGCACGTGCTTTGCTTTGTAATTTGTATGCTTATTGTTTGTTTGTTTTTTCGGTGTGACCATTGTATATAGTAGGACAAATGGGCTTTTCTGCTTGTCTGTCCAGAACAATTCTGAAGAGTGGGTGGAAGGAAGCGTCCCGGGCCACTGAGTCACCCTGTCAGCTTCTGTGGTCGCTGATTCCAAAGGCTCAGCTTTTTGAAGGCTACCCCAGGTGGGCCAGAATCTACACACGGGTCAGTGTGGCCAGCCCTGCCTGCTGTAAATAAAACATAACTCAGGCCTAATCCCCCATCCTGGAAAAGACACATTCCATTGTGTCATATGGCCACCTTGCTCTGTGGCCAGCACCATGACAGATGACAGCTCCACCAGATTTCCATATGTTTGTCCTACATCAATCACTGTTTCTCGTGGAGGCCATAGCCCAGCCTGTTCCCAAAAACCCCCTGGGGCTGCCGGAGATAATTAGGAAGGGTCTCAGTGATGCCACGGGATGGCTCCCGGAGGTCACATGGCCCTGGAGAGATGGATTCCATCTTCCCTTTACCTCAAAGGGGACAGCTCCGGGATGGTGGAGGACACCTTGGCCAGGGATGAGCTGGCAATGGGATCCCACAGCAGCTGTGGAAGGTGCAGCCACGGAGTCCCCGAGAGAGAGTCCAGGGTGTCGGAGATCTGCTGGAAGCCATTCGCATTTGGCTCTGGTGTGACTCTAGTCCTCCAGGTCGGGAAGCCTGGGACCCAAGCATGGCTGCTCAGGGGAGAAAAGGGAACTCTGTGCATGCCCAGAGAAGAAAGGCAGTGGACTTTGGAGGGCACTTTAGGAAAATGAGCAAACACAGAAATGGAGACTCTGGCCAAGATCGGGGGGAAGAACCACAGCTGGTGGTGGAGGAGAAAGGAGGAGGGAGAGAGCCATGGCAAAGTGGCTGCGGAAGAAGCATGAGGCTCAGTCTGGGCATGGAATCTTCCATCAGGCCCTTTCCCAGGAGCCCAGCTCCCTGGGGAGGGGACGGATGGAGGACCACTCTCCTCCAGGTCAGGAGACTGTGCCCTTCCTTCAGTGTATTCCTTTTCCTGACATTCTCATTATACTAATCATTTTGGGGTATATATCGAATATAAAGTCTGCCATAGAGGAATGAAACATGGCATGACTCTGGCAAATGATGTGATTATTACATAATGAGACTAAATGCCCTAAACCAAATGAGAAAATCAAAATCAGATTGTGTGTGTGTGTGTGTCTGGTGATGTTGGTACCTTTGGGGGGGGTTAAAACTTTTTAACTTTTTTTGCTGATGGCAGGTCATTTTTTTAAAAGTTCTTTTGTATTTTCTTTTTGAGTCTGTGCACTAGGGAGCCCCATAAATTCTGAGCTGTGGAATCTGGCTGTGTCAGCAGTCTGCAAAATGAATTGATATTAAATGCAACGAAAGTTCCTCCTATTCACCTCATTTCTGCCTCTGCCTTCCTCTAACCCCTTCTCACTCAACTCCCCCACCCCAGACCCCCCAGACCCTCACAAGCTGTAACTGAAAAGTGGAATAGAGATGGCCATCACTACTGGGAACGATGCTGGCACATCTATTATGTGAAACCTCATTAATTAGGCATTATTGGGCTTCCCTGGTGGCGCAGTGGTTGAGAGTCTGCCTGCCGATGCAGGGGACGCAGGTTCGTGACCCGGTCCGGGAAGATCCCACATGCCGCGGAGCGGCTGGGCCCGTGAGCCATGGCCGCTGAGCCTGCGCGTCCAGAGCCTGTGCTCCACAGCGGGAGAGGCCACAGCAGTGAGAGGCCCACGTACCGCAAAAAAAAAAAAAAATTAGGCATTATTTACAAACAGCTGCACTTTCTCATTGCCCTGCCACAGACAGACGGATACCCCCAAACCTGCCCATGCATCCCACACTTCCCAGCACTCTCGTAAAGCACCCACTCACACATGGACACACTAGCCATTCTCACACAATCTCCATCACTGTCGGCCGGGGTGGGCATAAGTGCCAGACCACTCCCCGAGCCATGCCCTGGGCAGCTTCTTGGCCCACGTGTCCCCTATGGGATGGACATAGCGTGGTGTGCAGTGGGGAAGGCTGGGGGTGGGCAGGTCAGGGAACCAAGTGAAGTGGCAGGATGGCTGAAAACTCAGGGAAGAACAAATAGCACAAAACGTAAACCAACAACTTCTGATCCTTCGCTCAGCACCGTATCTTAGTCAGACCCCACGGTTTTGACTTTGAATCAGGCAATGCTTATCCCAGATTTTCATGGAAGCCCCTCCCCCTTCCCCAAGCTGGAAAATAATTGGCTCCCACTCAAAATGTACAAAGTGGCCAAGGTGGCAGGCATCCTCCCTCCCTCACCTTGCCAGGCTGTGCATTAAGTTTTTCCTCCTGCCCTCCCCACAAAACGAATCTTGATTTTAGAAATCAGACCTGGCAGCTGTATCTCATCCTTAACATGCTCCAGTTGCCAGGATCTGGAAAATCTGCTGTGGGCAGGCAGGATTTCCTCCAAATGCATTTCTAGCATTTGAGACCCTGCGGCACACACACGGCAGATTTTATCTGCATACTGCACGTTTCACGGGCCCCAGCCACCGGTGTCAGGTAAAACTGTAGCCTCCAAGAAGATCCCCCAATCTGAGCATGTCCCGTAGTGACCATTCTCTCTCATGTGGAGCCTCTGACGTGGAACAAGTGAGGTTGGAAAGGTGAACTGGGCTCTGAGCAAAGCTTACACACATCATTATCCAGTAGAAAATCAGGCTGTTTGTACTGAGTATTGATCTATTCCATAGCAAATCTTAGTCTACCTACCTCCAGGGAAGAACCTCTTCCTCCTGATGAACAAAACTTTAGGAAGTTATTCAAACAGAGGGCTGGTGGGGAAATGAATTAAAACAAGCGACAAGCAATCGTGTTTCAGATTTGTTGAAGGCAGATCAGTGGTGACATGAGCCTTTATAAGCACTGTCTGCTGTTTCCAGGTGATAAATGAGTGCCATGTGCTTCTAGGCATGGGACAGAGATGAGCGGAGGCCGTGTCACCAGCCCCCAGCCTGGAGCTCGGGAGGTGGCTGGCAGCCCGGGGCCCCTTTGCGCCGCTGTCCGTGGTGCTGAACTCTTGTTCTCTCACACCCCGTGTCTTTCCTTGTTTCTCTGGGAAGTGAAGGCATCTACAGAATTAGGGTACAGCTATCTGATGCCGGGATTTGATGACAGGTGTGCCTGTTCTAATCTTCTAGATGGCCCTCCAGTCCAAAATTCTGCCGAGGGGTTTCAAATGTGGAGAAACTTAGGAAAAAGCAGTGACCCATTGAAGGGGAGTAGAAAGCTAGTTCAGTTGGCTGTGCTTTTCTAACTGTATGAGGCAGCCATGTAGTCACAGTTGGAGACACTAGTGGCCTGCAATATAAATACTTACCTGTCCTGGCAGCTGGATGGATAACCATATGTGAGACAGTGTCATTGCCTCCCAAGTTCTAGCCAACTCCATGCCAGCTGAGGGCTCTCTCTCTCATCCCTGATTCAGTTCCCCATCCTGAATCAGTGCTGAGGCTGAAATTCTAATGAGGATACCTCCCTAACAGCCCTCCCCATGTGTCTCATCTCATCCCTCTGGCTCATCTGGGGACCACACCATTGCTACAGAGTAGCCCTCTGGCTTATTCATCATCCCCCTGAAGCAGCAGGTTAATGAAACAAAGAGTGTCTTGGCGTGAGCAGCAGATAAGGAACTGGGACAATTGATGCTGGTCCCTATGTGACCTTGTGTGAGTCACTATCTCCGCAGGCTCTCAGTTTCCTTACCCATTAGATGGAGATGGTGGGACCTTCCCTGCCAACCTTACAGGGTTGTTGGAAGGTTTAAATGAGGCAATACCTTTAAGTGGCTTTGGAAAACTGTGGAATGTAATGTAAATGTAAGGCATTAATAATAGCAGCATCGTAAAAGAGAAGAGCCTCCTGAGACCTGCATCTCTGATGTTCCAGCCAAGCAAGTGCTTCAGGGGCCTCTTTTCAGGGGTGGGGATCAAGGACGAGGGAAAATCTAAAACCCCATAAAGCCAAAGGAAGGCTTTCAGAGAGGAATTATCTTTTATACCAACTCCCAAAAGAAAGGCCAGATTCCAAAATGAAGTCTATTTGCTTCTTATTTGCCTAATATAAAGGGAGCAGGCGATTTCTCCCCCCACCCCAAATGCGGCTTCACATTGGTGGAATCAGAATACAATAGTCAGAGGTCTCTGGTGGCAGAACTGAGCGGAGGAAAGAAAGCAAAAAGATCTGTTCTAAGCATTCGGCATACTGCTGTTCTCTCATTATCCAGTGAGAGAAGCCCAGTGTTACCCTCTGAAGCACTGAACACCTCTAGGGGCAGTACATGGTGTGTGTGTGTTTGTGTGTACAGTGCCAAGTATAAGCGTGAGCATAGATATATTATCATTATAGACTAACATTTTAATTCCTTCAGTATTTATTGAGAACCTTCTATGTGCCAGTGCTACTGGTACAATTCAGGGCCAGGCTCGGGTCCTCTGGTTGCTTTCAGGGTAGTGGGGCAGGGCAATCAAGATGCAGTGTGATAAATGCTGCACTGGAGGCGTGAGTGGTCCCACCATACTTTCTGGCTCTGTGAAGGGTACACACTGATCGTCTTCATCTTGCCTCTCTCCCAGTCACCACCTGTAGATGCTCGTTAAGTCCTGTCCTCTGATGTGTCCTGGTGTCCTTGGAGTCCGTGGCTTCCTTTGACTTTAAAACAAACCCCCTCTTACTTTGCAATGATGACTGAAGGTTCATAACAATTTAGAGTAACCCCGAAACAGTGATCACCCACGAAAGCCTCAGAACTAGGCATTGGGCAAAGTTGGAGTTGGGGCTCCAGGGTCTGGCTTTGGGGTTTCTAAGTTGCAAAATCTCATTAGGTTGTGGGAGCTGGTTATGGTCAAACCCATGTCTCCAGCCCAGTAGCAAGACTGAGCATTGTGAAATTCAAGGTTTTGCTCCATGGTAAAACTTTTACATCAGACTGTCACACGCAGCTCCAGCCTGCAAAGACAGTTCCCTCTCTTCCCACTGAACGTGGAGGAGCCACATGGGGCCATCCGGAAAAGTTCTGGAAGTGGTCAGGGGAAAGGGCTGTGTTCCCTCTGTGCTCCATGAGTACAGGGACTCTCCTACACTGCTGCCTGTCCCTGAGAACAGAAATCAAGGGAGACTTCAGAGATAATTCGGTGTTTGGTCCTGCTTTCCAGGCAGTGAGCCATTCCAGAGCCCTGCAGGGCCTGATGCTAATGCAATAAGGGACTATTGGATTCGAGGGTGTTGGCTAATGATACTGCTCAGAGGAGGAGTATCCCCGACCAGGAGCATTTGCAAGATACTTCAATAAATTCCCACACTTGAAGCAAAGTGCTG
Source organism: Grampus griseus (assembly GCF_964374135.1). Classification (NCBI taxonomy): domain Eukaryota; kingdom Metazoa; phylum Chordata; class Mammalia; order Artiodactyla; family Delphinidae; genus Grampus; species Grampus griseus. Next base: position 9,961,008 of record NC_139014.1, on the reverse strand, counting down.
CAAATACCTCTTATATTTAATTACAAATCCATGTGGACGAGCTAACTGAATGCAACTCCACAACAACTTTCTCATCTCTCACACTCCAACTCAACTGATGAAGTTACCCCAGAATCCAAAATGAGGCATTCCAGAGAGAGCCGTAGGTCTTTCCACATACCCAAGGCAAACATGAGGCAGAAAATAACCTCAAAAAGAGTGCTCCAGCGACCATATGCTTTAGTACCCCAGCCATCAGAGCTGACGTTTATGCTATTAATTTTAAAAAACATTATTTCATCTCTATTAACTTAGACTTGTTTGGGGCCAGCCAAATAGCTCTCTTCCTTAACTGAAGGCTAACGTTTTATTGCGGTCCTTCACTCCCTCAGCCCTTAACACCTCACCTTTTATTTGCATTTCCTCTCCTAAATCCCAGGATAGGGGTGAGAAGCATGAGGAGAGGTCAAGCAAGTGAATCCTTCTAGAAAGGCAGGAAGCCACAGAGGCTGAGCTGACCCACCAGCTGAAGAGCCCCCCCTCACCCCGGCATAGGTACCTATTCAAGCACGCTGCCCGTTGCTGGGAGAAGCCAGCCAGCATTGTCAAGGGCAGAGTGACCAGAGCTGAGGGCGTGCAGGAATTGATTTTGCATGTGTGGCGGAGCATTTCCCTCCAGTAGTTGTCAAACCCAGAGAAGAAGCCTCTGGAGGTAAATGAGATGCACATAATCTATGCTTGTCCATCTGCCTTGTCAAACACTATAGCTTCTCTGAGTTGGGTGACCCTTAATCCTAAAAACCATTTATTTCCCTTGGGCCTGACCACAGAAGGCCCCTACTGAGGGTCATTTGTCTCAATCGCAGACTCCACTTGCTAACTGCCTGTGCCTGGAGTCCCTCCCTTGACTGTATGGAGAATAAGCATTGCAACCTCAAGCATGTATGGAACTGCTCCCCATGTGCCAGGCAGGAGGCTAAGACCCGCACAAGGGCCATGTAATCGCATCCCCTCAAGAAACCTATGATGCTGGCACAGCAAGAAGAGTCATGAATCTCCACTTTCCAGGTGTGGAAACCAAGGCTCATCCCCTGCCGGACCTCCAAGGCTTAGAAGGTCCTGCCGTCCCTCCCCCCGTCAGCACCCACTGGGCTTTTTCTTCTCCTTCTTCTGGCTGAACACTACCAGGCACTCAGCTGTTGGAGGAGCCTGTGTTCAGAGGCAAGAGCTGGCTTTCCTCGTATCCCTTTCAGGGGCGGGGTTGGAGCAGTCCCTGGCCACCCCTAGCCCCGCGTTATTAGTTATTTTTAGCAATCAATGTTATTGATGCCGTGTTCACTAGAGAAAGCCACCAGAGAGCTGTTCTTCCAACTCATTACATTTAGAGTTGAACTATCCCCTTTTTATATAAATCCTGACACATAAAGATAAAATACACCACTTTCTGGGGGAAGCTCCGAACCAGAGGCTAAGAGCAGAGAGGTAGCTTTGAGAGCTAGAAGCAACTTTAAAGGTGACTCCAAAAGGTGAGGTCCTGGAGACCTGTCCCCTGAGCCAGGAAGCTGGACCAGCGGTTCCAACCTCACGTGGAAAAGAGCAGCCCATCGGCTGTCACCAGCCTGGAAAGAAAGGAGACAGTGAACTGTGGGTTCAACAGAAAAGACAGGGCTGCTTTTGGAGGCCTCACTCTGGACGGCTAAGGGTAAAGGAGGGGGGTTGTTCCTGGGGGCTTGAGTGTTTGGCTTCTTCGATGGCTGCTGAGGCTAGACAAGGCCGCAGGATCTCAATGCTGAGTGGTCAACAAAACTGGTGCTTGCGTCTCCACTAATCTGCAGGGGAGACATAAGATCTTGTTTTTGAGAACGTTCTATGCTCCTCTCCATCCCTTTGCCTTCAGCTTCTCAGCCTTGAAGGGACAAAGATTTGGGCCAACCAGGGGGCCCCAGGATAGCTCTCTCTACACACGGACTGCCACCAAGTTGGACTTGAGACTAGAGAGTGGGCAGAGAGCTGTGCGAGACCCATCAGAGAAGTCTGGTGCCCCTTTCTCTGCCTCTAGAGGGGGTTTCTTTGAGGATATGATGGGTGGCAGAAGGCCAGAGGTTACAGGTTCTGGTGCATGATTTCCCAGATGTGCAAGTAATAAGAAGATGCCCATGATTGATTTCACCTGACTATTTCCTATGGAGGCAACATCCTCCCAGCATCTCTCCCCTGGCCTAATACATTGCTCACCTCTCCTCATTCCCAGTATTTTTTATCCACACTGAACAACCCAGTTCCTAATACAAGTTTGCAATACTTATTTCCCTTTCGGGACTTGTGCTTTTCACAAGGTGTTCCTTCTGTCTAGAACGCTCTACCTCTCCCCATGATTTCTCTGATGAACTCTGAAATCAGGGAAGGTGCTGGGTCAGACATATCGATTTGGGGTCATTATATTTAGGGGGACCGGAAACACGGAGGTGAATAATTCATCCCATTGGAGTGCAGCTGGTCTGGGAAGACCAGTGATGTGAAGGCAGAGCCCAGGGGAAGCAGAAATGGAAGAAGGAACAACCAGACACAGTGCTGGGGTGTGGGGGCCACCAGAGGCAGAGAGTGTCAGGAATAAGGGAGCAACTGATCATGTGAGAGGTGCTGTCAATAAGGATAGAGAAACATCTGTCACATTTTGTAGCTGGGGGGTCCCACGACAGCAGCTTGACCAGCATGGAAGGGCCAGACATCAGCATGCGGGTGAATGTGAGAGCATAAAAGGGGGCAGTGGTTTTGGGGTTACCCTCTTGGGAAGTTGGGTCTGGAAAGGGAAGGTGGGTTGGGATAGCTTGAGTCATGGGGGGACTTTCTTTGGATGGATAGACAGATGGGGCAGACCTCTGCACCCATGACTTCTCTCTGCCTTGTGAGTGTTTGTTCCCCTATCAGTCCTCCTGGGTGGCCTGGGGACACCTGGAGGGCTGTGACTGCCTTTTTCATTTTCCTTTCAATCATCCAGATGTTCAGTGAGAGTTCACTGCTTTCCAACACGTGTCAGGCACCGTTCTGGGGGCTGAGGATTCAGAGGAGAACAAGACGCACAAAAGTGCTGCCCCAGGAGCTCCCAGGGACTGAGGGAGGGGACAGAGGGGTGCTTGGAGGCTAAGTAAAGTGGGGAGCAGGCCTCACAGAGGAGGTGACACCTGAGCAAAGACCCAAAGGTGGAACAGCGAGGAGGACACTCTGGAAGAGAACAAGTAAGGGGAGGCCAGATGGGGCCTTCTGAGAATGTTGGCTTTACTTTGAGTGAAATGGGGGTGTTGGAGGGGTTTATAGCCAGGTCATGGCACCATCCAACTTACTTGGAAATCGATCACACTGGCTGCCATGTTGCCAACAGACAGTGTGTCCTAGGCCAGAGTGAAGCAGCTGGACCAGGTGGAAGGTTTTGCTTGGCTACAGCCAAGGTGATGAACGGTAGAAGTCCAGCTGTTTCAAGGGTGGACTCCCATGGCCTTGATGGATCGTGTGTGGGGCGTGAGAGAAAGACACAAGCTTCAGCTGTCCCTAGAGTCATGGTCTGAGCAAGTGGAGGTCACTCAAGGAAATAGGGACAAGTTGGCTCTCGGAGATTTGGTTTTGGATGGGTTAACGTTGGGACATGTCCAGATGGGAAGGTTGAGTTGACAGGTGGACACACCTGCCCAGGGAAAGACGTTCATCCGTAGTGCCCAGGCGGTGCTTAGCTGGGGGTGCTTGGAGCATGCTTTGGAGTGAGTGCATGTTGGGCCATCAACTCTCTGAATGTTCCTTCTACACGGGCCTCTCCCATCTCTCTGTGTCCCCTGCCCCTGCCGCACATCTGCAAGATTTTAGGAGCTTAGCCTCGCAAATGACCCAGGGTGCCATAGAGTAAGATAGAAACCAGTCTGATTCTCAGAATTCTGAGAAACGAGACTGAGTTTCCGTTGCCTGCTGGCATCGTGGGATCAAATTATGTGATTGCTTAGGCCAAGTCCGAGTTGAACGATCTGAACAAGTTTGATAGGATGCTGATATCACGGCATTTTACATCTCCTCCCCATTCCAGCCTTGCTGCACCTCCACATGCCTACCCCTTGGTCCACATCATAGCCCACAGCCCAGGACGAGGGCAGGGACAGGGTCAGAGACAGGATGCGGGCGCCTGTGGGTGAGATCTTTGCCTTCGTCTTGGTCACACTTGCCTTGAAATTGTCCTACTCTTGGCACATTGTGGTGGAGATACCTGCCCATGAAAACTTAAATGTTTGCAGATGGATCCAGGGTCTCCTGATTTCTCAGAACCAAGGATACTGCTAAGTACAGTTGACAACTGGATGCACATCCAAATTACTGAAATCCCACGAGCAGGGGAAAGGTGAGGGGAAACCATCAAAGGCAGAAAACAAACAAACAAAAAAACGCCAGTTACCCTGTCATTCCCTGTAGCCAGATACAAAAATAAGAATGTTAAATGGGTGGAAAAATGCAAGGCAGTTGACTCAGACCCCCCGCCCCATCCTCCCCATCTCTGTATCCCAATACAGTTCCCTTATTTCTAGAGTGTTCTTTTTTTAATTTAATTTTTTCAAAAATTTCTTGAAGTGAAATTCACATAATGTAAAATTATCCCTTTTATTTCTTTTTCTGTCTTTACTTTTTAAACTTTTTTTAAAATTGAGGTATAGTTGATTTACAATATTCGTTTCAGATGGACAACATAATGAGTCAAAATTTTTATAGATTATGATCCATTTATAGTTATTATAAAATATTGGCTATATTCCCTGTGCTGTACAATACATCCTTGTATCTTATTTATTGTTTACATAGTAGTTTGCACCTCCTATAAAATTATCCATTTCAAAGTGAACAATTCAGTGGTATTTCACAATCTAGTTCCAAGATGTGTTCATCACGCAAACGGGAAATTCCATACCCATTAGGTAGCCACTCCCCAGGCTCTCCCTTCCCCTAGCCCTGGCCAACCACCAATCTGTGTTTTGTCCCAATCGATTTCCCTATTCTGGACATTCCATATAAAAGGAATCATTCCATATGGGGTCTTTTGTGTCTGGCTTTGCTCACTCAGCATAGTGTTTCCAAGGTTCACTGTGTTATAGCAAGTGTCAGAGCCCATTCCTGCTTTGTGCCAAGTAACCTGCCATTGGGTGGACGCACCCCGTTTTGTTTATCCACTCATCTGTGGATGGGCACTTGGGCTGTTCCCAGCTTTGGCTGTTGGGAATAAGCTGCTATGAGCATGCGTGTAGGAGTGCTCCCCTTTAAGATGCGCTCGACAAGTGTGTGTGTTGTGGGAAAACAAAATGTGAGGCCTCTCTTGTCCTCGATTTCTCCCATCCCAGAAGCTCATGGTTGGAGAAACAGGATGTAGCCAATGGTCAGCATGGCCCCCACACCAGGAAGCCTCTGGGAGGAACACTGTGGGACCTGCCCCTCCAGCAAAGGCGGCTCCTTCTTTCTCTTGTGCTCACCCACCCCACCCACAGAGCCCACCTAAGAACCGCCGATTCTCATCAGGGACCCCAGGTGACACACCTGGCCCAGGTACCTGCTGTTGACTGAGTCTCCTGTCAGTGGACTGGCCCTGTCTGGGGTCCCGGTTGGGGGTACCCACGTTGTGGATTTTGCCAAGCATGAGAGCAGAGAGGGAGAATGCTGAGCTGTGAGAAAAGGGCGTCCCAGGCACCCACGCTGATCCATCTCTCCCCACCTGCCCCCTGCTCAATGCAAACCTAATCTGGAGGAAAAATGAATCAATTGAAACCCAATTTCCATCCCTCTGCACAGACACTCCAGGGTCTCTGCGGGTTGGGGAAATGCTGTTTCGGTGTTTGGTGAGGGGGAGCTTGGTGCCTTCCAGGTGGAAGTGTCACTTGATGGTCCTCCTCGTCCCCGGGGGCTGACAGGCAGGGACCCCTCTGCCTTAGCACAGGCAGGACCTCAGGGACCAGGGGAATGGGGAGCCGTCGTTTGCTTGGGAAAAAGCATCCCTTGCTCTACAACAGGCACCATCAGAGTCTCCCAACACTGTGTTGTCCTCATTCACGTAAATCTATTCTACTCACTGCAGTGCCTGCTCCAGGGTCAGAGCTTCGGGAGGGAAGGGAACCTCGCTCCTAGCTCCTTGTTCTCAGTTCTCTCTCCAAGGAGGAGAGTGGATGTGCTCCTGCAGGACCCGTGGAGGACACAGTCTCACAAGGACCAAGGGGAGTCCTCAGAGGGTGTCCCTTTGCTGGGCCCCTCGGCCCTCACTCCAGCTGGTCAGCAGGGCTGGGCTTTCTGATACAGCTTCCATGTTAACACACAGCCTGGATTCATCCTCTTCACATCCCACACTTTGCTTATCTCAACACCAAGGGAGAGGAACAAGAATCAGCCCTGGGGCAGGGGTGGGGTGGAGGGGCGTGGTTACAGAAAGGCTTTGGAGATTCGGCTCTCTGGGGGCAGCTGGCAAGGCAGGAAGCAGTATTAAGCCCCATCAGATATCAGGAGGAAAGCAGCCCAGGGGTGTGCACACTGTCACTGCACAGCTAATAAGTATCAAGTGCAGGGCATTAAGTGCCTCCCTTACAACGTGTTCTGTTCGACAGGCTTTGCCAGCCTTTGGGAACAAGCCAAGGAAGGAGGGGAGACCTGGGGAACTGAGATGGGGGCAGGAGATGGGGAGTCTTTCTCCCTTCGGGGTAGGACTGCAGGCGGCAGCAGGGGGCATGGGGAACGTGGCTGCAAGAGTGGGCTAGAGGGCTTCCCTGGTGGCACAGTGGTTGAGAATCTGCCTGCCAATGCAGGGGACACGGGTTCGAGCCCTGGTCTGGGAAGATCCCACATGCCACGGAGCAACTAAGCCCGTGAGCCACAACTACTGAGTCTGCGTGTCTGGGACCTGTGCTCCGCAACAAGAGAGGCCGCGACAGTGAGAGGCCCACGCACCACGATGAAGAGTGGCCCCCGCTCGAGCAACTAGAGAAAGCCCTCGCACAGAAACAAAGACCCAACACAGCCAAAAATAAATAAATAAATTTATTCTTAAAAAAAAGAATGGGCTAGGGCCCCACTCAACTGAGCTGAGAAGCCACGGACTGCCAGGCTGTCCCAAGAGGAAGGAAGTTCTAGAAAGTTCCAGATGACCACTATGGCGCAGGAGCCAATCCAGCGTAGTCACCGGTGACATCAGAGAGTCCCTGCCAGCGCTCGGAGGGGTAAGACAGCCATTTATCGGCAACAGCCACGGACTTCTGGATCGGCACCACCTTCCAGGAGGGCACCGCACGGGGGGGTCCGACAGAGGCACGTTTTCACGCTAGTGCCCTCCCTGTTCATTGGCATCTGCACGGGACTTGAAGGGAACCCAGTGCACAGAAATGCAGCCTTTCTAAAGCAGTGACAGGAACCGGTGGTTTGGGGTCCTGTGATGGGTCTTCAGGCCACCACAGGACTCACAGTGGGGTTCCTGTAAAATCAAGCTTCTCTGGTATATTTTAATATTTGTCTACAGAACATTAGCTACTTGGTGACGTGGCTTTGGGGCAGAAACAACTTTATGCTAGAATCTGTGGAGGCCCTGCTCATTGGAGACGGTCAGAAATGAGGGTAACTCATCATGTGAACCCGCGTGGATGCGTGGTTGTGAACTGGCACCATCCCGTCCACACGTATCAGGAAAAGGCAATGGGAATTCCATAGGCATGTTCACTGTGTCTTGACTGTCCACTTGTCTGGGACAGAAAAAGGGGGACACCAGCTTCTCTGGGGGAGCTGGGAGAAGCTGACAGCCCCAGAAGAGGGTTCGGCTACTCCTTGCCAAGGGCCTGCTTCGTCAAGCACCCCCTCCCTAATCCTCCAACACCCTGAGGGGCAGGTACCACCACTACCATTTTGCCAATGAGAAAGCTGAGGCTCAGCAAGTAAACCATTTCCCTGGTGTCACCCAGGCAGAAATATCTGGGCAGGGTTTCAAATCCACGGGTGTCCACAAAGCTCAGGCTCTCTCTGGGACCACTCCCCTTCCCTCTGAGCACCAGGGCTGAACGAGAATGAAGGGCCCCAAGCCTGCCATCTCTCTGGCCCCTTCATGGCCCCAAAGTGCTCTCAGACAGTGCTGAGGAGGCATCTGTCCAAGTGCAAGGCCGTTCATCTCCTCGTGACTACCGTAAGCCTTCAGTGCCAAAGGGGGTCCTGGCTTGATTGCCTTGCTCCCCCATTTTTTATGATTCTCCTTGTTATTGCTGTTGATTTATGAACAAGATATTTGGATTATGAATTTTGGGATAACAAACAAAACATTTAAGCAAGTTATTAAATATCATAACCCAAGCTTTACCAAAAGCTTTTCTAAACCCCAAACAGCACACAGGCTTTCTACCCCATTCTCCAAAGCAACCCTATATTTGAGACAAGACTGTTCACGCCAGGCACAGGCCCATGAAAACGTGCAGCAGATAAAAATCAGCTGGCTTTCAGAATACGTTTCCACTTCTAAGTACGGAAGTACATAAAGGAACGGGACAATTCCATGAACAAAGGGAAAAGTCTTCGTTTTGAAATCTTTAGTTGTAGGAGCTGGAGCCAGTGTTTGAGGCCACAGCTAACCTGATGCTAGAGCCCCCCATTCCTGCCTGACCGGCCGCGGCTTGGGTTCTGGGATCAGGAAGGGCTCTCGACTACACGTGCGTCAGAAATGCATTTCCAGGGGCCAGCACGTCCTCCCCACGGGTCCTCTCTCCAGGTCCAGCACATACGACCAGTCTCACCTTGATCTGGTGCATTTCCAAACCCAGACTGCACTCACGTGAAAAATAGGAATGTTATCTTAGCATGGAGAAACTTTCGTCTCTGTCCTTTATTCTAGGAGCTATAAAAATGAAACAATGAAAGAAAGCAAAAACTACCACCAGTGGCTGCTCCCTCCTGGCCCATGTGGCAAGATATCCACAACTTTAGCACAAGCTCCCTTCCCACCCCTGCCTTGATGTCGTACCTGAAAACGGAAACTTCCCACACCTGCTTTGAAAACAGAGCCACTTAGATCGCACGAGGTGCTGGCTGTTTCCTCTGTTTCCCTTTAGTTCTATTTCTCATGCAGTTAAAGTAAGAACCATTGACTGGGCTACTTGAACTGCAAAGATGTTGGTGCTAATGAGCGCCAGGTAGAACTGAGGGTCAGTCTGGCTTTCCAGGGGTCCAGCTTTCTCTTCCTCTAGCCTACCCTGGATCTAGGAGCCTGCCCAGCCCGCTGGTAAGCTGGCCCCCCTCGCACTTTGGACCTGCCGTTGTACAGTCGACTGCTGGGCTTGGAGGAGGTGTGGGTGACAGTTCTGACCAACGTCTGGGGATGCTCAGAGAGTGAGGACAGCCTGCCACGTGCAGTTACATCCTGAGGGGTCCAGGCGGCCCAGGGAGGGTGTGGCACGATCCCCCAGCAGAGGTGGCCTCTCCCTCTCGGCCCCCTCTCCCGGCACCTCAAGGACCCCGTCTGAATTAGCAGCCTGCCCACGCCCACACACCTGTGCATTGACCCTCCCTGCCCACCCCATGCCCGTCTTTCCTCTCCTTTGGTGCAGGGAACTGCTTCCCACTCAGGCTTTCAGCTAAATAAACATGAAGTGCATTGAGCTAGCGGTTCAGGCTGGGTCCAAGCCGCTCGTCCAATTCACTCTCGTCATTTTTCATTCCGAATGAAATTAAGCTCCCGAGAGCAGAAAAGAATGCTTTTCTAAAAGGGAAATGCATCAGCGAATCCCTTAGGGGGAAAGCATTTTGACATGGAAGTTTTCCTGAACTTTCTTCAGCCAGCGCAGCAGCTCCCTCCACTCTCAACCCCACTCCCGCACTCCTTCTTTTATGCCTGTGTTTTCAAACTTCTCCTTGATTTGTATTTGCAGGGGAGTCCACCCCAGCTCCCTGTGTCCCAGACCCCGTCCCTTTGCTCTCCCAAACCCACTCCAGAACTGCCTGGTCAGTAATAAGCTGCAGGGCATTTGGTCAGCACTATCTCAAGAAGCAAATAAAACTGCAACCCAATACGACAACCTCTGAATTAATGTTATTCTCTTGTCATCCCCTTCCCACCCCGCACCGCCCAGATACATTTGTCTCAGCAAAGTCCATGGACCAGCTCCACAGTGATCACATTAATGGGTTGTGCCTATGTGGACACGTCTGTTTCCAGCCTAATGGCTGTTTATTTCCCTGATGACTGGTATGTTCACTAGGATCTCTGAGCACCCAAAGCCAGCACCGGATGAGCTTGACCAAGGGAAAGATTATGCATATATGTACTTAAAAACAAAACCCTCAAGGCCACTTATCGATTTTAACACCTTTTGATGTGTTAAAAGCCCTTGAGGGGGCTTCCCTGGTGGCGCAGTGGTTGAGAGTCCGCCTGCCGATGCAGGGGACACGGGTTCGTGCCCCGGTCCAGGAAGATCCCACATGCCACGGAGCGGCTAGGCCCGTGAGCCATGGCCACTGAGCCTGCGCGTCCCGTGCTCCGCAACGGGAGAGGCCACAACGGTGAGAGGCCTGCGTACTGCAAAAAAAAAAAAAAAAAAAAAAAAAACCAAGCCCTTGATGATAGCAGTTCAATCCATACACCACGGGGCGTGAACCTCAGCAATACCTCACAATGTGGTCACTGCAGGACCAGAGCTGAGCTGGGCATGCTCGCCGTGCAGGGCTGTGGATGCCGATGCAATATCCAAAGGGCAGTTGGGCCATCTTGGCATGACCACACGCCAACGCCAGCCCTTCTGAGCCCCGGGCACCTGGAGAATTCCCAACACAGCACCTCTACCCGTCCCCACCTCTGCAACGCTGGTCTCATTTCACAAATAAAGAAGCTCAGGTTTGAAGATGATAGGAAGTCCCCAAGGCCACACAGCTGGTCTGCGCTTGTGACTGGAACCCAGGCCTGTCTGGCTCTGAAGCTCCTGCTCAATGTGTTGCCCCACCTGCCAACGGGGTGATTCATGGTCTGGGAATGACAGCAGATCACCTTTCAAGCAGCGCTTTCTCTAGCTAACGTGCTTGGTTCACTGCCTCTCCCACCCTTGATTTATGGAAGGTTCTGCCCAGGATGTTCTAAGCAATATGTGATGGACGGCAGAGCCATGCCCCACATGCCCACAGCTTTTCTGTAATGGAAATGTGAGGACCTCACCCACAGACAGCCTGCCCTGGCATTCTGCTCTGTCCCTGGTCTCAGGCTGGCATGTCCGCAGGGGTACCTGGGGGTGTGAAAAGTAAAGTCAGTTTATTCTGTTCTGCTCTGACACAGGGTGTACACACAGCATGACGTCTGATCCCACCTTCCAGAGCCCCCAGCCCATGTGTTCCTTCAATCCATTTACATAACTACAGCCTTAATTTAAATTCACTCTCTAAAATGCATACCCGTCAAAGGAGTACATTCCCTCCAAAGGTTTCACTAAGCTGATGCCGAAGGACCAACCTGTCGCACATGACAGGTGAATATGAAGTCCCCCTTTAGAACTGCTTGCAGAGCGGGTTTGGAAGGTACCTGTGGAAAGCACAGCAGGCCTGGTATCCCTGGACTGTGTGTGTCCTGTGCCCAACCAGCCATCGGGTTCCTGAGTCACCACACCTTCATTTCTTCTTCAGTCTGTCATGCATCACACCTAGGACTGCGTGCTCCCTTTTTTGATGGATTCGTGGTTTCCTTAGAGAGTGGTGTGTACACATGTGTGTGCACATGTGTTGGCTTGTGACTTCTATCTATACCTGCAGCTGCTGTTTGGTCTTCTGTGGACATGGTGATATTCTCGATGGTGACGTGATCTTTTCTCTGGACCACCCATTGCCACCCTAGGTTATTCTGGGAAGAACACCACCCCCCCCACACACACACACGCACGCACGCACGCACGCACGCAGACATGCACCGCTGCTTTAATTCCCAAGACATTCCCATGAGTTCCAAGGGGGCTGGTGGGTGGTGAGAGAGGAGAGGAAGAGCACAGCATCAGGGTCCCTTCCTTTGCCTGCCCAGCTTCACAACAGAGATGCAAGAGCATCTCTGAGGGAGTGTGTCCCGCAGCTGGCTGGCAGGCTTGCTGCACCCAGCCCTGGGCCCCTGGAATTCTACATCCCAGGCAGCAGACAGCTACTACTTAGATCTGAGTCTTTGAGTGTTGGGCCTAAGATCTGCAGCCACATAACACAGGTGGAACACAATTCTCAAAATTTGACAGTAAAATCATTCATTTTACTTTCTGCTGCACTTGTAAATGGAAATATTTACATTACCAACATCATCCTCACCATCCAAGCCGAACCCTCCCATCAGCAGATGCCGCCTTGCCTCTGTGTTAGCCTTATGGGGCTGCCACACAAAATACCATGGGTTGGGCAGCTTAAATGACAGACATTTATTACTCGCAGTTCTGAAGGCTGAGGAGTCCACGATCAGGGTGACTGCAGGGTTGATTTCTGGTGAGGGCTTTCTTCCTGGCTGCTAGATAGCCACCATCTCCCTGTGTCCTCGCATGGCCTTTCCTCTGTGTGCACATGGGACAGAGAGAGAGATCTTTGGTGTTTCTTCCTCTTCTTATAAGGACATTAACTCTTATCGGATCAGCGCCCCACCCTGATGACCTCATTCCATCTTAATTACCTCCCTGGAGGCCCCATCTCCAAATACAGTCATGTTTGGGGTTAAGGCTTCAACATATGAATTTGTGGGACAAAATTCAGTTCCTAACGGTCACTTTTCGGGATCACTCCACCACCACCGCCCTACACACCACTATTAACCAAGCTCTCCTGGACCAGTGTCTTTAACCTCTTGGTCGCTGAGACCTCCAGCTATTCCCCCCAAGATGATGCTGGTCCTTTTTCCTAACTTTCTTGATGATAAGGACCAATCTGCATCCCCATTTCAGAGGAGGTGGTCTCCTGCCAGGGTGGGTGGGCAGAGCCCAGAGTTCCCAGTTGGTAAGGTTCATATCTCTCCAAAGCAGATCTGCTTCGCTAGTTGTAGGGAATGTCTACATTTGCAGTTATCAAGAAAATACTAGCTGGACAGAGAAGGTGATAAGGAGCTGCTGGCCAGATGTGCTGCCCGTGAGTTATTTGAATTGTGTTATGTGGTCTTTCATTCAGTCTCATTACCAAGCACTCACTGCACACCAAACTCTGAGCTCCTGCTGCCCAGGGCTATTGCAATAGGGCACTCATTCCACCCACCAGAATCTTGGCATAATCAGAGGTTCCAAAACACAAATAGTTAAAAAAGAGACTTTAAAAAAAATATTTATTTATTATTTCTTTATTTATTTTGGCTGTGCTGGGTCTTAGTTGCGGCATGTGGGATCTTCAGTTGTGGCATGCAGACTCTTAGTTGTGGCATGCAAACTTTTAGTTGCAGCATGCATGCAGGATCTAGTTCCCCGACCAGGGATTGAACGGGGCCACCTGCATTGGGAGTGCAGCATCTTACCCACTGGACCACCAGGGAAGTCCCCAAAGGAGGGACTGTTATAAACATCAGAGGGGATGTACAAGCCAAGTCAGTAAATATGAAGCGCCTTCTACATGTCCACCCTGGAGAAGTAGAGACACACGTCCTGCTAACCTGATTCTGTGTCTTTTTTCCTGCTGGTTCCCAAGAACTCGGACCACCTTCCACACCAGCCTCATGGCATCACCAGCCCCTCCCCTGCCCTCTCCCCTATCCCCGTCCTTATTACAGTGTGGAGTTTTAGACCCAGCTCTGCCACTTAATGATTGGGTGTCTGAAACTCTCTAAGCCTCAGTTTCCTCATCTGTAAAATGGGCATATAAATGGTGCACACCTCGGGGAGCTGTGAGAGAAGCATATGAGAAAGTGGATGAGGTGACAATACAAAGGCAGGTGCCACGAATGCACTCGGTCAAAACCTACTGTTGGCGTCACTTCCTCCAGGAAGTGATGGTGTCTGGAGCGGGTCCAGATGCTGGCCCTGCGTTTACTGGCCATGTGACCCGGGCAAGCCCTGTCCTCTCCAGGTTTCCATGCCGTCATCTGTCCCAGAGGGGCTGGGCTTAGGCTCCTCCCATTCCAGTATCATGCACCCTGGTTACTCCAGCCAAGCAGACATGGGGCCCTGCAGCCTCCGTCCAGAGCAGGGACAGGAGGGCTAACCTGGCAGCATCTTCAGTGTGAGGCTGTAGTTGGCAGAGCGCCAGGCTGAGGCTTAGGCCCGGCCAGTGCGGGGGTGAATGCGAGCAGCACACAGGTCAGGATGGGCCTGGCACACCCCCTGGTTCCCAGCCTGCTGGACAGGCAACTTCCTGGTGGGGTCCTGCTGGTCAGGGGGCTCCTGCCAGCCTGAAACAGCCAAGAGGTAGGGTCAGGAAGGGCGTCAGCTCCCACCTTCTGGAAACAGGTGTTATGTGGCAACACCTGAGCCACCCCCCAAGACTGGGGTGACGCCTACAGCTCAGCATTGGGGGTCTCGCACCTCCACTGGGGTACCAGCAGCTGGGTCCTCGGCTTTCCTGAGGAAGGAGACCTCTTTCCTCTGATGCTGTTTTTGCAGGCAGCCTGGAACCAGGGACAGCCATCGGGACCCCTGGTGCTGCTGACCTCCCAGGGCTGGAGAGGGAATCCCGAGGATCAGGGCCAAGAGAGGGGATGCCGCTGCCTGCCCTACAGCCGACCCATGTCTTAGATCTTCTGGGCTGATCCCAATTCCAGATGTGGCACCCCACTATCACTATACAACACTGAAAGTGGGAATTTGTATGTATTTGCAGTCTATCCTTTTCAGGCTCCCTTCTCATACCAAACAAAACTCTTTAGCCAGACTATGTGCCCTGATTTGGGGTACGTAGTCTTGGGAAACCTACTCCCCACCCATGAAGCCCTTAGGGTTTTGCTTGGGCAGAAACCCCAGGGCCCACATGGGTTGCTGTACCCAGAACACTGCTGAGACAACCTTTCACCTCCCGGAGATCCTGCACGGGGTGAGCAGGGCCTGGAGGCTGCCAAGTGGACTGTTCCAGGGCTTTTTGATTTGTATACGGCATCCCCTGAGCCCACAGAATTTTCCAGTAGGCTTGCCCACCCTCCTCTGCTTTCCTTTGCAAGCAGCTCATTTCTTCAGCCTCCAACACTGCCTCCCCCACCATGCCGGCCCCCTCCCAAGATGCGACCCTCGCAGCTGACATTGCCCCTTGACCTGTGAGGCTTCCAAGCCCCACGGTGGCAGCCTGCCAGCCCCCTGCCCAGCCAGGCAGCATGCTTGTGGCGGCTTGGGCAAAGGCCCACAGCAGCCTGCCCTCTCCCCGGCTTAGCCCAGCGGTTCTAACTACAGAGATGGGGCTGCAGGTTGATTTACGGTGTTTCGGGAAGCTGAATCTGGGAATGTCTTTGGTCTTTAAATTAGTCATGAAGTCGGATCCCACCAGCGCAATTAGAACCCTCAGCTAATGATTATTTATGGAGTTTGGAATGCGTATTAACCCAATGATATTAAATATTAAACCAAATTGTAATACTTGTATCTGTATTTACAGTACAAGGTACAGGATGAGCTGCGGTCCCCCCACCACCGCCATGGAGTCCTAGGAGGCCTCAGAGCATTGAAGGGTTCGGGCAGAGCTGGGCAGGGCAGAGCAGAGTGCAGGGGAGAGAACCAGACCTAAGCTCAGGGGCCTCGAGGTGGGGGCAGGCAGAGAGCCAGGTGCGCTGTGCCTGGAGGGTGCGGGGCAGCCTGGCCACACTCTCGGCTTCCTCTGGTCCCTGGTAACATGTGAAGCTCAGTCTTCCCAGTGTCCCCCCTCCCATCCTGTGGACAAAGCTTGAGCTGGCAGCACCATCACTTTCAGCCCAACCTAACAGAGTCCCGACCCCAGAGCACGTGCAAGGCGATGGCTGACCTCATCACGGGCTCACCTTGTGCTAGCGGCGGACACGGTGGTGGTTGATTGTGCAGGGTCTAGAGCCACACACACTGCGTGCGAGTCCTCACCACCCCCAGCAGACCCTGCGAGCTGGGGCAAGCGCCCTGTCTGAGCCTCAGTTTCCCATCTGTAAGAGAGGCGGCAGCCGTCCCCAAGGCACAGGGTATGGTGGGTAAGGTGTGCCGCTGCACACACGTGCTCAGGACACGCCTGGCAGGTGTTGGCTCCAGAAACACTACCTCTTTTTTTTATTTTAAATAGCAGCATTATTGAGATACAATTCATATATCATACAATTCACCCATTTAAAGGGCACAAGGCTCTGAAAATAAAAACAACTTGAATGACCCCCAAAATTAAGTGTACAATACAAGGATTTTTTGTGCATTCACAGAGTTATACAGCCGTCACCATGATCAATTCCAAAACACTTTTTTTAAAAAACAAATTTATTTATTTATTTATTTATTTTTGGCTGCGTTGGGTCTTCGTTGCTGCGCCCAGGCTTTCTCTAGCTGTGGCGAGTGGGGGCCACTCTTCATTGCGGTGTGCGGACTTCTCATTGCAGTGGCTTCTCTTGTTGCAGAGCACAGGCTCTAGGCATGCGGGCTTTAGTAGTTGTGGCACTCAGGCTCAGTAGTTGTGGCTCTCGGGGTCTAGAGCACAGGCTCAGTAGTTGTGGTGCATGGGCTTAGTTGCTCTGCGGTATGTGGGATCTTCCCAGAGCAGGGCTCGAACCCGTGTCCCTTGCACTGGCAGGCGGATTCTTAACGACTGCACCACCAGGGAAGTCCCCAAAACACTGTTATCACCCCCAAAAGAAATCCGGCACCATTACCAGTGATGCCCTGTTTCCCTACAACCCCAGCCCTAGGCAGCCACTAATCTTTCCGTCTCTAAGGATTTGCCAACTCTGGACATTTCACATCAATGGAATCGTACACGACATGGCCTTTGTGTCCAGCTGACTTCACTCCACAGAATGTTTTCTGGTTTCATCCGTATTGTAGCAGGTGTCAGCGCTTCACTCCTGTTTGTGGCTGAGTGATATTCCATTGTGTAGATGGGCCACATTGTGTTTACCTGTTCATCCATTTGTAACACTTGGGGTTGTTTCCACCTTTTGGCTCCTGGGGACAGTGCTGCTGTGAACACGTGTGCACGGGTACTTATTTGTACCAGTTTTCATTTTTCCTGGGTCAGCACCTCAGGGTGGAGTGCCCAGGTCCTGTGCTAACTCTGTGCTTAAAGAAAATGTTCACTCTCCTATTCTAGGTCCAGGCCGGACCAATGGCCACTTCCTTCATGGCCATCCCACTGCTCTCCCCAGTGATTTCTAAATGAGCTCATCACTTCTCACCCAAACTCACAGTGTGTCCCTTGGTTGCATGGTGTTAATGGGTGTGTTGGGGGTGGAGGTGGGGGCGTAACAAGAGCTTATCTTCAGGGTGGCTGATGCTACATCTGCTCATCCATCTGAACCTAGGCACACAGCAAGGGCTGAACAAATGCTAAGATGACTGTGCATCCGTGAGAGGGTCTGCTGGACGCCCACGGCGGTGGCGGGGTGAGGTGCACAGCGCAGCTCATCTGTTCGCTCCACTCAGCACACTTGAGTGAGCACATACTCTGTGGTCAGCACTGTCCAGGAGCTGGGAAGCAGACGAGCAAAGGGGAAGACAGACACAGCCCCTGAGCTCATGGAGCCAAGAGTCAGGGTGGAGGGGGAGTTAGTCCACAGATAAAGTAACCAAAGGGGAAACCCCTGCTATGCAGAGAACTGGGCAGCTGTGACAAGGCCCGGCCGCACTTCAAACCTGGAGGTCAGGGCATCTCTGAAATCTAGCTGACCAGGTGGAGTCAGGGGACAAAATGTGCTGGACAGAGGGCCCGAGGGCAGGAAGGAGCTGGGAAGGGGGGATGAGATCTTTGGGAGGAAACCCCCAGAGGGGAGGAGGGGAGAGGGAGAGGCAGAGAAGGAGAGACAGAGAGAGACAGAAACAGGAGGTCTGGCTCAGGAAGGCCAGTCAGGCAGAGCTGAGAATGCGAGGCGGGAGATGCCGGCCCTTGCTCTCAGGTCTGTGAGATCATGCAGGGGCGAGGTGGGAGCCCAGGGCATGGATGACACGATGGAAGCCTGGACCTGGCCAGTAGCAGGACCTGGAGAGGAGGGAATGGAGACCTGTTTTGAAGGAAGCCCTTAGAGACTCACTGATGCTTGGATTGGAGAGACTGGGGGAACGGTAGGAGACGGAGAAGGGTTAGGAAAGATTCCTGGGCTCTGAGCTGAGCAACTGGGAGGATGGTGGGGCCGTTTCTTGGGATACGGGTGTCTGGGGGACAAGTAGACCAGGGAATCAGACATGTGGAGACACCTGTAACTATGCCCCCAGGCTTATTGAGAACAAATAGACGCCCAAGCCACGCTGATGACATGGGCATTTCCAGGGTGTCACTGGGGCTCCCTGAGCCCCACAACTGGGAGCAGCCTCCCCATAGGGAGGAGAGAGGCCAGACCTGCCCCCTCCCAGATAATCCCCCACCTCCCGGGGTCCGACTCACCTCTAAAGGTGGAGAAAAGAGCTGTGATGCCTCACATCTACTGAGGACCCCATGCTGAGTATTAAAGGTCTTCACTCAAACTTGCCCCCATCTTACAGATGAGGAAACTGAGGCAGTGAACTCCAGATGCCTGCTCCTGGCCTCATAGGCAGTGACTCCACAGCATCCTGGTACCCAAGGCCCCGGGTCTCCAGCCCAAAGGCACAACCTGAGAAGGATTTGTAGGTGGAGTAACAGTGCCCAGGCAGATGGATGCTGATTGGGGGGTGTGGGGAAGGGGGTTGGGATAGGTGGGCAGGAGGCCTTCATTTGGCCATCTGTGTGTGCAGGGTCAGCGCCCACCCCTGCCCCGGCTCAGCTGTCCTACTGATACCTGACTGTCTCTTTGTGTGGCTACGGTATTGCTGGATACTAATCTGGGGGCACCCCTGTGCTGAGTCACCAACCCGGGAAGAGACTGTGGTGCAGCAGGAGACCTGGATCTGCTCCCCCATGGCCGGGCCAGGCCAGGCTCCTCCATGGCAGAAGGTGTCTCACTCCCTACTTCAAGTGCTGCCCCGTCACATGGCGGGGGCACCCCTACCGCCCGGCTCTTTCTGTCTTCTGGGCCTGTGGCTCTAACCACTTTTGCTCTGAAGCTGGTTCCCCGCACCTGTGCCACACCAGCATCAGTCCCAACGGGGCTGAGCCACATGGTGCCACTGCCCTTCCCCAGGCCACCACATGCCTTAGGACCAGGGCCGCAGGCCAAACCCCACTCCCTCCCCCGCCCAGAGGCCGTTTAGCACCTAAGCTGAGCCTGGCTTAGCTGGTTCATTGGTAGTCTTGGGGATTTAGGGCACGAGGCAGCCTCCCCTGTGTGGGCCTTTGCACATCACCCTCCAACACCAAAATGCTCTCTGCCCCCGTCAGGGCCCTAGAGCCCAAGCATTCTGAATGACCCTGGAGCCACCAGATTTCAGGCAGAGTGATCTGAACACAGACTCATCCTCGTCCCAAAGCAGCCCTACGACCAAGACAGAGGACAAAAGTGCGGGCGGCCCTCAACCCCTGGTCCCTGCCAGTGGCTTTGCAGCCCGGCCATAGAAGGGTCGACCCAAAGCACAGCAGAGGATGCTCAGAGAACATTCTAGATCCACTCTCATAGTTAGGGAAACCCCTGCCCAACCGTGCAGCCCCAGTGAGTTGGGGGCCCTGCTGTGGGCAGCGGCCCTCAGGTCACCTCTCTGTTCTTTGACCCCAAGCCCCTGAGGGTGTCAGTCCTGATTCTTCCTACCCTTTGGAGGCAGAGCCCCTTGAAACTTGGTAGCACTTTTCATTTCTGACTGGGCTAGGGCTTCCTCTGCGGCCACTGCGCTTGGGGTTTCCTGGCTCAGGGGTGAGTCTGGAGAAGGGGACAAGGGGGCGGGTGGAAGGGGATCAGCTCATCTGAAGGACAATCTTCCTGGAGAAGGATGTCAGGAGGGGAGGGCAGAGCTGGGGCTGGGGTGTGCACCCTGATTTCCTACAGCCAGGGCCTCTCCCACAGCTCAGGGGACTAACTCCAATAGAGACAAGTCAGGTGACAAAATCAGCTGCGGCAGCAGAGCCTGAATGGAACAAAATACCCAACTGCATCGATTTCATCAGTAGTAGGAAAGCCTCTGCATGAGGCGACCTGCTCTCAGCTCCCGGCAGAGGAAGGGAGGGGATTGCCTCTCAGGAAAGGGCCCCTGGGGTCAGGGGAAAGGTGGGGCCCGAGGTTCCACCTCAGGCGGGCAGCCCAGGAGAACACTGGGCAGAGGGACCTGTTTGGGAGAAAATGCTAATGATTATTCTCATTGTCTTATGATTTCAATTAAGTGATGGTATTGCCAATAGTTACCAGTGGAATCCAGGTCTCAACTCAGCTGAGCAATGCAGGCATCACTAGGGAGAGGACAGCCAGGCACAGATAAAATCTCCCACAGATGTGACACCAGGGTCTCACTCGAAGCCCCCCAGAGATCAACAGGGCCTTTCATCTGTGGCTGCCCATCGAGGCTACCCTGAAGGCTCACTTCCACAGTCTGTGCCGGTTCATCCTCTCTGGCAGGAGCTCCACGTGCCCCCAGAGCTGGCGCTCCCCCCACCCCACGCTCCCCCTGCCCACAGGCCAGGTGGCTCCAGCTGCTTCCTTCACCTCAGCCTCAGTGCTCTCACCTGGAAAAGGGAGACATCCTGACCGCTGCCTGGAGGGCTCTTTTGAGGACAAAAGGAGATATCTGAGTGAAGGGCCTGAGGGTGCCTGGAGGCGGCAAGCCCGGCCAGCTGGTGGCCGATGTGGGCCCAGTGCCTGCGTGGGGCTGGGTGGGGGGCTCCTGAGCCTCTGGCATGGCCTCCCTGTGAAGTCGTGGCGTGGGGCCGCCCCTTTTCTTTGACCAGACAGGTGACGCTTTCTATGGTGGACCACACCCTTACTGTTTTTAACGAGGAGACAGGGCTCTGGCGAGGACTGGTGGTTTGCCCAGGGCTCAGAGCTTTCGAACAGAATGATGTAGGAGGAGGGAAATTAAGAGAGGGACTTGGTTGGGAGAGACATGGCCCAGGCATCATCCATCCTTAGAGGGGGCTTTGGGATGGATCCGACCGCAGGAGGGAAGGCCCCGCCCATGGAGAGGTACAGTGCGGACAGTGATTGCAAGCTTGAGCCCTGGCAGGGTGGCTTCAGGTTCCCAAACTTGGCTTTAGTGGTGTTTTGTTGCTGTCTTGAAAGTCTTAGTACTCATTTAACAAGGGCTGCATTTTCAGGCTGCACTGAGCCCTGAAAACTAAGTTGGTCTTGGGTTTGGAGTCCAGAAAAAAAATGGGTCTGAATTGCGGGCCTGACATCTTGTTGCATGACCTTGCCTGAATCACTTAACCTTCGTGCCTTGTTTCCTCACCAGCAACCTGGGGCTGAAGATGAGGCACCCTCAGAGCAAGGCCGCTCTCACAGTCATTCCAGTAGAGAAAGGCCATTGTCACTGGTGCCTCCAGTTTGTAGATTTGCCTCAGATTCTATGGGTCAAAGTAACTCCGCTTCCCCGCCACCTCCTTGGCCCCATCACAGCCAGCTCGGTCCCCTCCTCAGTCCCACTCCTCAGATGGAAGGGAACATCTCTGGACACCCCCTTGGGTGCTGTGTCCTGGAACAAAGCACCACTGCTTGGCTTGCTGCGTCACTGCGATCTCTGCTCTGTCTTCACGGGGCTGTCTCCGCCCTGTGTCTGTGTGCCTGTATCTCTCTACAAATTTCCCCTTCTTACAAGGACCCCAGTCATTGGATTTAGGGCCCACCCTAATCCAGTATGACCTTGTCTTAACTAATTCCATCTGCAAAGACCCTATTTCCAAATAAGGGCACATGCTGAGGTTTTCAGTGGACATGAATTTGGGGGGAACACTATTCATCCCAGGGCAGCATCTAAGCTGGACAAGGCAGGGTGTGAATTCTGAGGGGAGAAGGAGAAATTTCAGGGGACAAGCTGTCCTAAGGAGGCTGGAGATCAGCATGCCCCGTGGGACGAAGGGAGCGGGAATGCTGGAAAGAGGGGAGAGTGTAGCCTGGAGGCAAGGTGGCAGCAAGGTGGGGTCTAGGTCACAGGCTGCTGGGGAGAGGTGAAGGGAGGGAGAGGGAGGCCATCTGACGGGTCATCGCAGTGGCTAGAGTTGGCCAGGCCACGAGTGAGCCCTTGTGTCCAGGAGGGGGCAGACGTAGAATAGGGTGCAGCCAGGTGGTTGAGGGCACAAAGAAGCAGGTTGGTTTTATTTTCCCAGGAAGGTGGAGCAGGCCTGACATGGAAACTGGAGTAGGGAGCTCAGAGGATGACCCTGCAGGGTAGGGAGGTGGGAGGATGAGCAGCCAGCCCCCAGCTGGACAAAAAGTAAGAGGTCAGTCTTGGAGGAAGGGGTAGAACTTGACCTTTGTGGTCCAGAGGGCGGAGCTTGGACCAATGGGGAAATCATCAGAGGCAAATGTCAGTCATTCCTGGGGAAGAACTTTCTAATAACAGAAGTCTGGGGGTTTCCCTGGTGGCCCAGTGATTAAGAATCTACCTGCCAGGACGTCCCTGATGGCACAGTGGTTAAGAATCCTCCTGCCAATGCAGGGGTCATGGGTTCGAGCCCTGGTCCGGGAAGATACCACAGGCTGTGGAGCAACTAAGCCCATGCACCACAACTACTGAGCCTGAGCTCTAGAGCCCGTGAGCCACAACTACTGAGCCCGCATGCCTAGAGCCCATGCTCCACAACAAGAGAAGCCACCACAATGAGAAGCACGTGCACCACAACGAAGAGTAGCCCCCGCTCGCTGCAACTAGAGAGAAAGCCCACGCACAGCAACGAAGACCCAACACAGCCATTAAAAAAAAATAAAAAGAATCCACCTGCCAATGTGGGGGACATGGGTTTGAGCCCTGGTCCCAAAAGATCCCACATGCTGCGGAGCAGCTAAGCCCGTGCACCACAACTACTGAGACTGTGCTCTAGAGCCCACGAGCCAGAACTACTGAAGGCCGTGCGCCTAGAGCCTGTGTTCCGCAACAAAAGAAGCCACCGCAGTGAGAGGCCCGCGCACCGCAATGAAGAGCGGCCCCCGCTCGCAACAACTAGAGAAAGTCTGTGCGCAGCAACAAAGACC
Organism: Grampus griseus; assembly: GCF_964374135.1. NCBI lineage: Eukaryota > Metazoa > Chordata > Mammalia > Artiodactyla > Delphinidae > Grampus > Grampus griseus. The sequence continues at coordinate 9,937,898 of NC_139014.1, read as the reverse complement.
CAACACAGCCAAAAATAAATAAAAGAAAATAAATTAATTTTTAAAAAGTTCTAAATATGAAGAAGTCTGGAAGGGATGGGAGGTGAGGCTTTGTGGGCCAGAGGCAGTACGGGTCATGATAAAGGCGATGTGGGGGTCGGCAGCGGGTTGGGCAGGATGGCCTGGAGAAGCCTGCCTACCCCGAGCATCTGCACTGCTGTGGATGCCGGAGTAGAGAAGCTGAGACCTCAGCTGTTCGTAATTCACGTGCAGCCAGAAAACGCGTTTACTGGGCTTTTCAAGAACTGGGAGAGAAAAATGGATGATGGGGTAGAGGGGAGTAGAGGGATTAAAAACTACCTGGAGCAAAGGGGAGTTTGTGGTGAGACTGAGGGCGTTTCTGACCTGTGCATGTTGAATTCTGTCACTGGGGGGTGAAAATCGATAGAAGGTTAGCGATGCTGGTCCAATGTTCCAATCGACTGATCCGAGGTTGGTTACCAGCCCCCATTCCGCAGCCAGCCAGGGCTCTCCCTGAGTCATCTCGTTAGCATAACAAAGAACCTCCCATCACTCAGGAAATTCCGAGGGTTCAGAAGCTCCCAGCTCAGTAGTATCCCCTTCAAGGCAAGCCGTTGGTCACAGGTAACCTGAACGTAGTCAAACAATTCCATTCGTGCAGATGACAAGTAATATCCCTTAAGGAAAATACTGGAAGAGATCCACTCAGAACAATCACACCAAAACACAGAAAGCACCGGGATGAGACCGACTTAGCAGGTCAGTAAAACCCAGGACAACAAGGCAAGGTGCTGGTCAGACCAAGACAGTGAGGTCCTCAAAAGAAGATGGCAGCCAGCATGTCCAGGCTCCCACAGCAGCGGGGGGGTGGGCAGGGGGGCTGGGGTCAGAGGCCAGGACAGCAGAGCACAGGGAACTCATTAACCTTATTCAGGGTTGTTTCTGCTCCGACAGCAGGCTGCTCTGTCCAGGGTGCTTTTCACGTTGAAATGAGATTCCATGCTGCAGGCAGGAGGGCAGGGACATCTAACAGAGGTCTGCACAGACAGCCTCACCTCTGCAGTCATGGGTGAGCAGCCCCGTTGGAATCTCCACGCTGGTGTGAGTGTTACAGTGCCAACGGATTTGTGCAGTGTTTGTATGACCAACGAATTTAAATTCCTGCTGCCCAAGGCTGCTGAGCGCCTTTCTGACTCAAGCCACTTGGGGGTCCCCACCCTAAGCCAGTTCTGAGTCACCTGCCCAGAGTCACCTGGAGCCTTGGGTGTGCACGACCTGCTCGGGGGTTGGCAGGCTTCCCCGGCTACGGGCTCTCAGGAAGCAGTTTATAAGCTTACCTGCGAAATCCCAGCCCAGTAAATCTCCGGAATGGGAACGGATTCACCTAATGGAATTAGCAAGTTTAAAATAGCGGTGATCTTGAAAGGGATTCGGAAACTAAGCCCTTTCTGGAAATTGGAAAGTCGCTAACGTTGGCCAGGGAGACCCTGGAAATTACAGACCTCTGTGCCCAGAGGTAATGAGGTCAAACGGCTCCACACATCCACAAGGAAAGCGGGCTCTTGGACTCACCAGAGCACTCTAAAAAGTTAATAAAATGGCAGGCATCCCAGCAGCCCAGTGGACATAATTTACTTGAGTTTCAAAAAGCTTTTGATGAGTCCTTCATGAGAGACGATTAGGGACGGGGAACCAGGGAGAGAGGACAGAGTCTCACTGCAGGTTAAACCCTCGTTAAGTGAGAGGCTCTGGGTCCTGGGGCCAGCTGCTCCCCAGAACTGCATGAAGACAGTTAATAATTGTGGACCCCCAGGGCTGGCTTTGGGGAGGAGACCACTGTTAAATTTTAAAATGTAATAGGAGCTTAAGAAGTTGAGTTTCACTGAAAGCATTCCTACAGGCAAAGGAGCAGTTCGAGTTTTGTTTGTCAGAACTGTTTGCTTTTTGCTTTTGGTCCTTTGAAGTGGGGGTCCAGGATCACACACCGCCCCCCCCATATTGCCCAGTGCTGGATGCAGGGCCTGCAGAGAAGCTTGTGGAGAGTTGGCTCTGGAGGATGCTGCCCGGCTGCTTTCTGGGCAGGTTCAGAGCTGTTGTTATTTATGGCCCCAAATCTGCCTTCTGGACTGAGGCAGAGGTGACAATCTCCCTCCCTCCTCCTGGGCAGATTCTTCTCCTGGGGCCAGCTGACAGGAACAAAGCAGGGAGGTACAGACCCCAGCCTGTCCTCAGAGCGCACCCCCTCCAGCAGCAGGGGGTAAGACAGAACGAACTGGGAGGGATGAGCTGGGAGACGTGATACGTGTACGAGGTACACGAAGAGGTGACATTGCCAGAACTAAGCTCCAGACCACAGCATGTGTCCGAGTTTCCTGTGGCTGCCGTAACAAACGTTCGCAAACTGGGTGGCTTTACGCAATAGAAGTGTCTAACAGTTCGGAAACCGTGCACCTCAGATTGGGACTTGAACCCACGTGCCGGGACTCGAACCCGGCCAAAACCCACAGTCTTCCAACTGAGATCACACGCCTGGTCTCAGGACTTAATGAAGCTCAGGTTCTTGATGTCTCATCGCAGAAAGAATTCAGTGAGAGACAAAGTTATAGGTAAGAAGTGGATTCATTTAGAGAGAAACACACTCCATAGACAGAGTGTGGGCCATCTCAGAAGGTGAGAAAGGCACCAGGGTGTGGGGTTGTCGGTTTTTATAGGGGTGGGTCATTTCATAGGCTAATGAGTGGGAGGAGTATTCCAGCTATTTCAGGAAGAGGCGGAGATTTCCAGGAAGTGGGCCACCGCCCACTTTTTGATCCTTATGGTGGGTCTTGGAACTGTCCTGGCGCCTGTGGGTGTGTCATTTAGCTTGCTGATGTGTTACAGTGAGCGTATACTGAGGCCCAAGGTCTAGTGGAAGCCGACTTGTCCACCATCTTGGACCCATTTGGTTCTAATCAGGTTATGTTGTGTCCTCAGGCTATGTCATTCTTTTAAAGGTTGTGCCCTGACCCCTTCCCTCCTATTTCAGTTCTGGGGGCCAGAGCTCTGAAGTCAAGGTGTCAGCTGAGCTGTGCTTCCTCCAAAGGTTCTGGGAGGGGGGGAATGTCCCTTGCCTCTTTCAGCCCCAGGAGTTTTTTGGTGATATGTAGATGCAGCACCCCAATCTCTGTCTCCGTCTTCATGTGGCCTTCGCCCCTGTGCGTCTATGTCCAAATCTCTCTCCCTTCTCTTGTGAAAACACGTCATTGGATTTAGGGCCCACGTTAAACCCAAGATAAGCTCATCTCCAGATCCTTAACTTAATCACATCTGCAAAGACCCTTTCTCCATGTAAGATTGTTACCGGCATCTCAGCTTCTGTACAACGGTGCCGAATAGAAATATGGAGACAGAAGTTAGGAGGAAAGAAGAAGAGTAGCTTTACTTCTTTGCCAGGCAAATAGGGAACACAGCAGGCTAGCACCTCCAAAAACTGTGCCCCCCTTGAAGAGGGTAGTGAGAAGTTTTTATAGTAATGGTTCAAAGAAGGCGTAATCAGCTCGTGGACATTTTTCTGATTGGTTGGTGGTGAGGTAAGTGAGAGTTAGCATCATCAACCTTCTGGTTCCAACTGGTCTGGGGTCTACATGCTTGTGAGCAGCATGCCATGGTTAATCAGTTAATCGTTAACTTTTCCAACCTGGAGGGGTTTCAGTATCTGCAAAACAGCTCAAAGATATTGCTGTGTGTGTCCAGTAGATGGGGAACCAGGACCTTGCCCCAAGGCTGAAATATTGTTTCTCTTTGTTTCTCCCTTGTCTCGCATCCCCTCCCTTCCCTAAATTAACAACTGCTTGAATCTGCCAGTTGCAAGTCGCAGAAGGTCACTGAGGCTGAATGAAAGCTATTTCCTGTAATCAAAGAAATAGGGGACACAGAAAGGCTTTGTGCCCAGGAGCCCCACAGGGCTCGGTGTCGAGATCACACACAGGTTCTGGGGCTTAGGACCAAGCCATACGGGGGACACAGTTCACCCTACGGTGTGCGTGCGTGCATCCATCCAAAAAATACTTGCTAGGTTCTGCTGTGCGCCAGGCACTGTTCCAAGCACTGGAGATTCGGACAACCACCGACAATGTCCTAGATCTCCTGGAGCTTTGGTTCCAGTCAAGGGGCACGGTAGCTTTGACACATTGGGTCTGCCATCCAGGTGAATCTCAGCAAACCAACCTAGAATGAAGGAAGGGGTAGTTCAGGAGGAGTCAGAGCAGCCTCCTGCCTCTCACCTCCTCTCCTGGCTACTCACAGGGCAGCCACAGACCAGAGCAGGATTCTCCGGCCAGGCCCCAGGGCCCCGCCACGACAGGTAACGCCTGACCGGCGACGGAGGCATTGGTGGCAGCAGAAAGTTTGTGTGCCTTTCCAGTGTTCTGAGCAAATAGCATAAATTTAAAGTGCTACAGAATTTACAAAGTACCTATAAAATACCAACATTCTCTTGGATTGCTCCTTAAAAGTGCTGGCCACCATCCAAAATGCTGGGCTGGGAGCATAGAAAAGAAATCATGCAAAAGGTCGCCTTTGCTGCGGTTCTCACTCCAGCCTGAGTGTTTCCAGAGCCATAAATGCTTCCAAAGCCGGGAGGAGTCACGGCAGGAGGAAGCCCAGCCAGTGGACGGCTCCAGTGTCCATTTGGATCAGAGAGGGAGGGCTCTCACTGAGCTTCTCGGAGCCCTTGGGACTCTGGAATGGCCTCTTAGCCCTGGCTGTGTTACCCCACCTGAGCTCAAGGCCCCAAGCCCACACAGCCAAGTGGCAGCCGTCCAGACAGCCACGGGCAAGATCTCAGGGCGCGGAGTCTGACGCCTCACCTGTTCCAGCCCTACCTGGAGAGCTCATCGGCCCAGCTGGCATACGCTCCCACAGCTCCAGCAGCCAGGCCACCAGAAACGGAAAGAAGAGGAGGCGATCAGAGAGAAGCTCACAGCCAAGGGTTAGAAGGCACATCGTCCCGTCTGGGCTGCCCCCGCGCTCATGACTGAAGGTGTATAGGCTGGTTTCTAGTCGCTGGCAGGAGACTGATTCTTCTGTACCGGTCTCGGCCTGCTCCGTTGGTGTTCCACACAGGAATCCACTCCGGCGTTCCACTCAGCCTGCGGTCCACCTCTCAAGAATGGAACGATGATTAAGGGGTCCTACCCTCTGAGCAGGCAGAAGCACAGAGCTAATTTAGGATCCTAATCAATTGGCCCCTGTGTTATTAACTGAGATCTTCCCACTGATTTTCCTTCAGCGGAGAACTGCCGGGGTGGAATTCAGAGAGAAATGTGTAAATGCCTGCACACCCCTGCAGCAGGGACTGCAGATGAGGGGCTGGGCCGCGCCTCAGGCAAGGGGCGGGGCGGGGCGGGGCGGGGCGTGGGCGTGGGCGGGGCGGGGCGGGGCGGGGCGTGGGCAGGGTCTGGGCGTGCAGGGTCTGGGCGTGCAGGGTCTGGGCGTGCAGGGTCTGGGCGTGCAGGGTTCCAGGCTTGGGTTCTTGGCTTCGCCACATAATGCCGTGACTGACGAGGAGCCCTTCCGAAGTGTTTATTTCAGTTTAGAATGCAGCCCAGGCAGAGACAAGGAGTGTCAATAACTCAAAGTTTTCGAGTGCTGTGAGTGGCGCAGAATCCCCAGCTGTGCTGCGTGAACATGGAAGGTGTTCTTATCCCTCTGTCCTCTCCAAGTCCCAGAAAAACAAGCCAACAGTTACTCTGGTCCTGGGCAGCCTCCACTCCTGCTCCCTCCCCTTGGCAGACTCCACCAGAAAGCAAGACCTTGATGGCCGAGAAGGGCCACTCTGGGCACGTCTTTGATGAGCAGGGGAAGCCTGGGGGTGTGCAGGCCTTGAGGTCGCCGTGGGGATTAGCATAGAACAGAGCGAAACAGAACTCTGCTCTCCACTTGCTTGGTGTTTGAGCTCTGACTCAGACTGTGGTCCCTGCTCCAGCAGCATCCACATTACCTGGGGCCATAAGTCTCACCTGGGACCTCCTGAGAAATAGAGGCTCTCAGCTCTGACCCCTCCCCCCCCCAGACCTGCTGAATCGAATCTCCATTTCAAGAGATTCCCCAGTAGAGTTGTGTGCGCACAGTCCTGGATGGACTCTTTGTGGAATCTGGCAGGAGCATCTCCACCTACACCCTCTGGCCTCCAGTCCCTTTCCCACCTTGCTCTCTGCTCTCTATGATACCACTCTGTCAGAGAAGGGGGGGGGTGGGGGGAGCTGGAGGAAAGGAAAAAGGAAGCAAGGGAGGGAGGAAGGAATTTTGTGCGTATAATTTCGTGGGTGCTCACACCTCTTCCCTCATTTACACAGACATATTTATGAAGTGTCACTTCTGAACCAGGTCCTGTCCTGGACTGTAGAGACACGTCAGTGTCTACGTCGCGGACAAAACACATAAGAATCTTTCGTGGAGCTTACATTGTGCTGCGGAAGAGGGACAGTCAAGGGACTGTACTCATAAGGAAGTTGCAGTGAGCCTGCAAGAGCCACGTGCCATGCAGTGGGGATGGGAAGTGGGGGCAGGAGTGAAGGTTACGATGTTAATCCTTTTATTTGAGCACAGACCTGGGGGAGTGAGGAGCAGCTGGGGCAGGGGCAGAGTGTGGTGTGGAGTGTTCCTGGAGGGCTCCACAGCCAGCAAGGAGCCCAGTGCACGCTGAAGGGAAAGCAGGAGGGTGATGAGTTCTGGCCGTGGACAGGCCAGAGCAGGCGGGGCCTCGGAGCTGGGGAAGAACTTTGTTTGAATCTGTGATCTAGACTGAAAATCCTCTCTCACGTCCAGGCTTTCCCTACTCGACTTCCTGATGGGCCAATTCTTCCCTTCCCAGGGGAGGGGGCACGGGACACCCCTCAGGTCCAGATGCTGGTTCCACCTTGGCTACATCCTCAACTGCAGCCTGGCCTGATCAAGCCTCTCTAGGCAGAGGACCGGATCCTGCGGCACTGCCTCTGGCCACGGCAGGTGGCCATTCCCTGAGTCAGGGTCTCAGGCCCAGCCATGCAGCTGACCTCTGGCCCTTGGAGGTGGCCTGTGGGCCCCTGTAGCTCTATTTATCGCCCACCGTGGGTGCTCTTTCTGGGGCTTATCTCAGGGAAAAGCTCACGGTGGGGTTCCATCTGGGGTACAGGGTATGCGGGGGCTGAGGCACACCCACCTGGGTTCATGCTCTCCTTTTCCTCAGTTGACTTAGCATTTCTGAGCCCCAGTTTCCTCATCTGTAAAATGAGGGTGATGCTCAGACCAGCCTTTGGGGCCTCCCCATGGATTGAATGAGAGAGAAAGGGGCAAAGCGCTTAGAATGGCAGTTGGTGCCAAGGACACACAGCTGCCACGTGCCCTGATGTTCAGGAGAGGCTGTTATTTGCTCAGGGTTGTGCAGCCAGTGTTGGGGAGGCCTGGGTTCGAGCCCCGGGCTGTAGAGTTCTATCCAGAGGCCTCACTGAGCGGCAGACCTGGGTTGATGTCTGGGGATGAACCCTGCCCCGGGGCACTGGCAAGATGGGATGGGCCATGGGTCTGCCTCACCTGCTTGCTCAGATCTCCCAGCCACTGACACTCACAATTCAGCCAAAGGGTTGAAGGCGGTATAATCCTGCTGGCTCCTTCGCCATCTCCGGTAGCTGCGTGTATAGCTGGCAGCCTTCCTCTTCCTAATGAGTTCCTCAGAGTGGCAGCCATTAGCCAAGGCCCCTGTGGGTTGACCCCAGCACTGCCCAGCTGGGAAGGTTTGCTCTCCCCTCCCAAAGCCTGTGGCCACTCAGGCTACCTGCCTCGTTGACCCCTGGACCCCAGCTTAGGGCAGCTGCAGCTGTAGAAAGAGCTGGCAGGCTGCAAGAAGGGCCCCCGAGGGCCCAGACTGACATGAGTGGAGCCGTCCGGGCTGGGTTACGTGTAAATGCCCTCTTGCTAGTGTACACAGATGGTCCAGGCTTGGGATCGCTCACTTCCGAGGGGGGCGCAGGATTGCCACTTCAGCAAAGGGAAGTATGTCTGCTGCTACTGAGCCCCTGCTCTGCCCCTCCCACTCCTCGTGTGTCAGCTGAGCACATTTCCCTTCCAGGTTACAAAGCAGTCCTTCCTCGGCCCCCAGAAGGTCCATCCCCTGCCCTTCCCCTCACACAGTGCCTCCCAAGCAAGACTGATTTGGAAGGGAAAAATAGAAGAGGATCTTTCTAGGTGATGACCCTTCTCTGTAGCCCCACCCCCAGGACCTTATTCATTAGCCTCTGCATTGTGGGCAGCTGCCCTCGACCCAGAGGGGCTGGGCACCCAGAACATCTCACCGTATGGATGGCAGGTCCTGCGGGGCCAGTTCCGCCTGGGATCAGTACTGCACCCATACGTCGCACACCCCCCTCACCCCAGGGAGAGTGCAGCCTCTGGGGTAGAGTCCGTAGATGTCAGGTTGTGTCATGGCTCACTCTGGGTATAAGGTCAGTGTTTGGGGGAGAAGGAAAATGCAACTATAGAGAAACAGCATTCGGTACACACCCTGCTCTCTCCGCTCCTACACACAGTTCAGCCTGATGTGCAAAATTTACAAGGGAAAGAATTTTGACATTTCTGGTTGTGATCAATGACTTTAGAGCTAGAATTGCAAAACCGGTTGCAGCCACTTAGAAAGAGCTGGCCCTTTGCTTGGGCCACAGTGCTGAGGACACCGGGAGTCTTTGAGGATACACTTTCTGGGACAGTGTCTTTGAACATGACGTGGAGTGGTGGCTCTCCCCTCCCCCACACAGATAGGTTGTGATAGCTGGTCAGGTTCAAGATATCTTGGGGATCGGCCCCTTCTTTGCAACCAGCAGAGCAAGGGGATGAGCAGGTGGGACACTGCCAGAGGTGAGCCTTCACCTGGAAGCTGCAGGGTCCTCCCCGTAGCTCTGGGCTACCACACTCTCATCTTCCAAAGGGCCCGCCCATCTTCTGCTTTGGCACAGCTGAGAAGAATTGAGTTCCCACTTGTCCCCCTCGGCCCCCAGAACCTATCGCTCCTTTCAATCTGCCAGGATCTGCCCCCGAGTATCATTTGTGCTCCTGGCTCCATTGCAGCTTGGGGAAATTATGTTCCATTTCCAGGGACCCCAGGGAGCCAGGGCTGGTCTAGCACATTCTTGGTGCTCAGTAAATGTAAAAATCATACCGGCAGCAACCTTGATGGTGATCGGCAGCTGTACGTACAGTGGTTTCGAACGATGGAGATTCTATCCTCTGCTCTTGCCCTGGTACAGAAGGGCTGAGTGGGCTGTGAGACTCAGGGGCACAGTTTTGGGTTCTTCCTCCTCGAGCCTGGGGGTGTCATTGCAGGCCGCTCTCCAGTGCTTCGACTTTGCCTGCAGGCATAGTGCTTCCCCGCACCAGGTTATCTCTAAGAGCTGGACCCGACCAGCCCCCAGCCACAAAGCAAAAGTAGGTTCTTCTGCATTCTCCAAGACGTTTAGAGACATAATCTCTAAACTATATGGGCTCTTCCTGAAAATGTCAAGAAGTACCCTTGGACTTATGTTGAGGAATTAGAATAGATTTCCAGTAAGGCCAGAAAACAGAAAGAGAGAGAAGGATATGGGACTCCCCTAACATAAAAAGCTGGAAAGAAAAAATGCCATCATTGCTTTTCTTTGCCCAAAACAACAGCAAAGGACAGTGAGGAGAACTGGGTATCTCTTCCCGACCCCAGGGGTTCTGTGGCTCTTCAGCCACCCCCCAGCCCCCCACCCCCCTAGATGATAAACCTCAGGGCTCTGCTAATGGTGCGTGCAGCTCAGCACAGGCTGTGCTAGCTGACTCGGCAGCACCTGCTAGCTGGAGTACCTTTCTGCTCCCCCGCTTATGTGCTGGGGAAGCCGCTTGAACCCTTCGGGACTTCGCTTGCCAAGTATGAACTGAAAACTCCTAAGGACGCTCAGCCCTGCACAGGTCTCTCTGGGGCCGAGCATTCTGCCTGAGGCTCGGGGTTTGGGGAGAAGCAGCTTGAAACCCCCACGGGCTGAGGGCTCAGGCTTAGGACTGTCCATTCTTCGGAAGCCTTAGGACAGTCACTTCCTGGCGTCCATCATCAACGAGTGTTGCTGCGTCCGCTTTCCCGGTGATTTCCGCTCTGGCAGTGGAAGGGGGTGGCAGGCCGCTGCTGGGCTGGTGGAGAGATGCAGTTCATTGGTTCCCCACATTTCTCCCGCCCCCACTGAGAACTTCTTTCTCTTTCTTAGAAGAAAGGGGGGAAGATGACACGGTGTCTTCCACCTAAAGACTTTCTCCTTCCTGCAGCAATGGTTCTGCGATTTACATTAAGGGCTGTAACGGGTCGGAGTAAATGGAGCAGGTTTGCAATTAGTTTTCAAAGTACTTATCTCATTAAAGTAAATGCATTATTGATTTAGTGACACTCATGCTTTTAGTGAGTGGCAGGGCTCCATCCTTGCTCTGTGTGGCTCTGGGAGCCGGTGGCCGGCACAAGCAAACTTGCTTTGTGTAGAGATTTTTTTTTATTATTTTAATATTTCTTCTTGTTATTTACCTTTGTAATTAAAGTGGATCCACAGGAGAAATGGAGGGTCGGTTTATGGGAATAGGAGCTCCAGAGATGAGCATGCCTGCCTCCCTGCAGGAAAGAACAGAGCTAGTATGTGTCTCACCTCAGCAGCTAATGGATGTCGAGGCAGGAGGGGAGGGGAGTATCCCTGGGGGGCTGGGGAGGGCTAAAGGTGGACCACCGTTGCCAGCCCATCAGCAAGCCCATTTCCTCTGGACCATGTAGTTCATGGCTTTGGAAGGTAGCTCCCCACATTCTTAGAGGACTGTGACCAGGAGTTTGTTGGGTGACAGGACCTAGGCCCCCCCAGGCAGGAGGAAGCCAGGGAGTCAGCAGGGGTGGTGGCTGGGCTCGTCCTTGGCCCCAGCGAGCGTGGCGTGGAGCTCTACCCTGAAGCAGAAGATGAAAGTCTTGCCCTTGGTTTGGACTCAGTGCCAATCCCAGCAGCACCACTGTCCTGGGATGTGCAGGAGGGTCTCCCTCTCCCAGGGCCCTGGGAAAGAGGGTTGCGGGAAGGGAGAGGGAGAGAGCGAGGGACACTGGCCTTGAGCTGCAGCGCCACTGAGGCTGGAAACCTGCAAGCCTAGGAGGCCAAGCCAACTGCCAGCTGCTGACCTCGGGCGGCCCCGGCCATCCAGGTGCCGACTCAGCACCTCCCCGAGTCTGCCCCAGGAGCTGCCATCACCAGGGGAAGGTGGAGAACCCCATTAAAGGCCGCTGGCTTCTGTCGGCCTCAGCTTCCGCTGCCTCTGATTTCCCCCCGTGGTTCAAATTAACATGGCCTTACCCCTGAGTCCAGCTGGCGGGGACAGCACTCTGGAGTGAAAAATGGGGGAGTGTGGCGAGGGCTACTTCTTGGAACAGCTGTGGCAGGATAGATGTTGGAGTGTCCAAGTGTCCCTCGTGGTGTCATTAGTGTCCTCCAGCCCTGGCTGGGCGGGGCCTCACCATGTGGGCCTGGGGCACTGTCACCCTAGATGCCCCCTCCATGACTACTCTGTGCTCCCCTTACACCCACCCCCAACACACACACTCACACACACACACACACACACACACACACACACACACACACACATGACCACACAGCCACTTGACTGCCCGTTTCCTGTTCTGGGGACAGGACCGTGACCAGAATGGCTGGGAAGCATGTGGGCCCAGGAAGGATCTACAGGGAAAGACCTGGCAAGAGGTCAAGTTTCAGAAGGGTCAGCTAAGAAGGGGAGGGTCAGGCAGATGCAGCACAGGGACAGGGAAGTCAGCAAAGTCCACTCTGGGCCGTCAGAAAAGGCCACCTGCCCTCCAGCATGGCAGATGGTCCCTGCCCAGGGTGGAAGGCTCTGGGCACACAGGTCTTGACCAGGCCCTACCTGGAGCTGGAACAGGGTAAGGTAGGGCCCAGGGAGCAGGTGTTACCCCTTCCACCACATCAGCCTGTAAGCCCAACCATTTCCCCAGAATGTCTAGCCCGTGGCGAGACCCAGAGTGGACATTGCCTGGGCAATGGGCACATCCGAGCATCAGGCCCAGTCAAACAGTGGCCTTGTCAGTATGCGGAAACCACGCAGGGATGGCTGGCTTCACAGGGACATGGCTGGTACATTGCTGCCCACGGCCTGGACCAACACTGCACGGGGCCCAAGTCCTAGAGCTGCTGAAAGGGCTCAGGAGTGGCCCCTGGTGACAGCAGACCAGTGGCCCCTGGTGGCAGCTATGAGTCTTCCCAGGACAGGAGGGCGGTGCCCTGAGAGCTCGCCCTGGGCACTACTGATGTTTCAGGGCCCAGCTTCCTGAAGTTCCGTCTCTATCCCCAGGACCCTCAGATAGGGCGAGGGATGGGCTGGACAGCTAGGGGGCCCTCCCTGGATCTACGTCCGAGGTCAGCACGCACGAGTCCGGCTGTGAAGCTGGACCCCAGGGCCATGTGTCCCAGATTGAGGGGAGGGGCCTGCTATGGCAGGGGGCCCCTGAGAGCAAGTGGCACTCCTTACCTGCTGCCACCACGGGACAGGGTTGTGAAGAGGAGGGATCAGTGCTGGGCAGCAGCTGGCCTCCTCCAGACCTCAGGGTCCCTGCTCCCTGACTCCAGGATACCTGAGCCCTCCTGGAAAGTCGCCCTCACTCTCATGAACTTTAAAGCTCCCTGCATGATTGCTGGGAGCCCACTGAGCCTGGGTGTTAGGGGCCCAACAGTGACCGAGTCCCGATGGCATAGCTGCATGCTTCCACCCGGCGGGCACCTGCGACATTTCCTTTAGTTACTAATGACTTAGCAGAGTCCGGACACACAGCGGGCAGAAGGCTGCTTCCTGAGTTTGTTCTCAGGGGCTATGTGGGGAGGAGAAAGAGCTTGGGTCTGGGAATCTGATCTGGATCCACATGTGGGTCCCTCATTCAGCTACTTCTGCTGTGTGACCTCAGGCAGGTTGCTCTACTTCACAGAGCTTCGTTGATGATAATACCGCCCCCCAACCCTGCCCTGCCTCCTGTACCATAGTTGGGAGAATCGAAGTTGTATGAGTGTGTAAACCACCTAGGAGAGTGCCTGGCACACAGTAGGTGTTCAGCGAACATCCTGGAGCCTCCCGTGCTCAGCCACATGGCTGGGCTTTTATGGCAACAACTACCTACCCAGCTGGACACAAACCACAGGGCCTGTGATGATATTCCAGAGATGTCCCCCCAGCTCCAGCAACACATCCCAGAGCAGCAAATCGGGACTATTGCCAACTGGTTCAAATGTGGCTTTTTAAATATATATATCTTTCTTTGTGATAAAAAAATTTTTTTCATTTAATTAACAATGTTGACATTGTGCCTAGACACCCTGCCAGAGAAAGTGGCTATAAAGTAAACATTAAATCTTTAATGGTCCATAAAGAAATATTCGTTTCTGGTTATGTATATAGTGGATATAAATAGATAAAGAGAGGGCTTTTTTCATCTGGGAAGCAGACTTTTCTTAACCTCAGCTGGATAATCTTGTTAAGTGAATGTAATTAAAAGTTAAATTAGGGACTTCCCTGGCACTCCAGTGGTTCAGACTTCACCTTCCAATGCAGGGGGTGCCGGTTCGATCCCTGGTCGGGGACCTAATATCCCGCATGCCTCACAGCCAAAAAAAACCAAAACATAAAATGTAAGCAATATTGTAACAAATTCAATAAAGACTTTAAAAATGGCGCCCACATTCCGGGGCTTCCCTGGTGGTGCAGTGGTTGAGAGTCCGCTTGCCGATGCAGGAGACACGGGTTCGTGCCCCGGTCCGGGAAGATCCCACATGCCGCGGAGCGGCTGGGCCCGTGAGCCATGGCCAGTGAGCCTGCGCGTCCGGAGCCTGTGCTCCGCAACGGGAGAGGCCACGACAGTGAGAGGCCCGCGTACCGCAAAAAAAAAAAAAGGCCCACATTCCCAAAAAAAAATTAAATTAATCCGCGTCCTCCCCCGGCTTTGTCTGGGGTGTGGTGGGAGATGGGGTGCTGAGGGAGGGAGGAAGTTGACTCTGTCTGGCTTTAACCCCTCTTTGGGAAATGCTGGGTGTTGGCTCAGGAGGAGGCGCCACGTCTCCCGCTAAGGCATCCATCGGCCACCGGAATCCAGAATCCACTTGGGCCTGGCCAGGCTTGGGCTTCCGTTTCCTGGCTGCCTTCCCAAACTGCATCCCATGGGAGGGTCGGCAGCTTGACACACCGTCCCGAGAGGCAGAGGTGGCTCAGGGAGCAATTTTGCTGAGCTCCAGGCTCCAAGGAGAGCACAGCCGACGTAGGGCTCAGGGTGGGCTCACACCAACTGGTGTCCCGGGGGGGTGGGGGTGGGGGCGGGGAGTGAGAGAGAGAGGGAGAGAGATTGGCTGGAAGTGGTAAACAGAGCCAGGATTCTGGGAGTCTGGGGCCTTTCCCCTAAGAGGAGCGTGTTAGTTTCTTATTGCTGCTGTAACACACTTAGTGACTTAAAGCCACACGGATGTATTATCTCACAGTTCTGGAGGCCAGAAGTCTGAGATGGGTCTCACTGGCCCCAAATCAAGGCGTCAGTGGGGCTGTGCTCCTCTGGAGGCTCTGGGGAGAATCTATTTCCTTGCCTCTTCCAGCTTCCAGAGGCCGCTGCATTCCTTGGCCGTGGCCCCTTCCACTTTCTTCAAAGCCAGCAATGGTGGGTAGAGACTTTCTCACATCTCATCACATCACTTGGACCTCCTCTCCCGCCTTCCTCTTCCACACGTGACGACACTGTGATTACACTGGGTTTACCTGGAGAATCTAGGATGATCTATGTCAAGGTCAGTTGATTAGCAACCTCAATTCCATCTACTGCCTTAATCCCTCTTTGCCACATAGACTAACATAATCACAGGTCCCCATGGCCAGGACTCGGACATCTCAGTGAGGGTGGTGAGGGCCATCGTTCTGCAGACCACAGGGCCTCTCCCTTTTTACTCCTTGGGACAGACTATTGCGATCACAGCCTCCCCCAAAATGCATGTAAACGTGGGGCATCTCTTCAGTCTGCTGAATTATAGCTTCATACAGACATCTGCATGTCCTAATCCTAAATTGCCTGAGGTGAGAAGATGACCTGGGATTACGGAGTGAAACAAACTTCTCTAATTAGGGGGAATGTCCAAAGGCCTGGGGTTGATGATTCTTTCAAAGTAGAACAATCCTGCGTGGTCCCATATGGGGTTAGGGCCCAGGAAGTGGGTGGGAGTTGTTTGAGGGAGAATAAGGAATCTGGGAGAAGAGGTGCAGATGACATAGGTGCTGGGTGAATGCCCTTCACAAGCAAATTCCTCCCACTCACTCAGCAATGTGTGCCTGACCTCACCGGGGTCAGGGAGGCCTCCTGGGAGGTGGTGCTGGCCGAGGTCAGAGGTGGGGCTACAGCCTCGGAGGGGAGGCTTGCAGCAGGAGAGGGCTGCAAGCAGAAGGAAAGCAGGTGCAAAGTCCCTGTGGCTGGAGGAAGCTTGGTGTGCTCAAGAAACTGACGAGAGACGCGAGGCTGGAGCACAGGGGAAAGGACAAGGGCAGCAGCAGAGGTGGGCAGGGCCAGACCATGTGGGACTGTGCATGCCAGTCGAGCCGCTCTGAGGAGCAGTGGAAGTGTGTTAATGGGAGGGGGGGGCATGTTCAGATTTACGTCATGAAAGTCACCCAGTCTCCCTGGCTGTTGAGTGGGAGCTGGGGTGAATTCCGGAGACCATTTGGGGGCTGGTCCAGGTAAGAAGTGATGGCCTTTGGGGCCAGGGAAGTGGCATGTGGCATAGAGGTAGACAGAAGTAGATGACTCCAGAGGCATTCTGGAGGCCAAATTGGCAGAATCTGTGATGGACAGGATGATGGGGCATGAGGGAGGCCAGGGTGGCCCCCCAGGTGACCTGCTCACTTGGCTGGGCGATGGCTCCATTTACTGAAATGGAACCGCTGAGACAGGACCAGGAGCTTGGACATGTCGGGTTGGAGGAGGGGAGATGCAGGTTTGAGTTGGCTGGTTGAGTTGTCCTGACCCTCAGGGACCTCAGCTGGAGGTACCAAGTACAGCATCCCTGGGATGCAGGTGGTGGCTGCAGCCAGAGTGTTGATGGAGTTGAACGGGGGAAAAGGTAAAGGGTTAAGAAGAGAAAGGGTCTGGATTGAGCCCTGGGGTACCCACTAGAGGAGGCAAGGGGGCTGGAGTGGCAGGAAGATGACCAGGAGCATGTGGGGCCAGCCTAGGAGGCTTGAGGGTCTGGTCAACAGGCTCCCATCCTGCTGAGAGATTAAGAAAGACGAGGCTGACACAGACAACCTGATAATTCAGTTGAGGGAGAGTTTATGGGTGGGGGCAAAGGAACAGGTCTTTGCAGGCACAAACAAGTGCATTGTGGACCCACAGGACTCTCTCCTTGACGGAGAGTAGATCTGTGATGGGGAGCTGCAGGGGAGGCAGGGGTGAAGAGGTGGGTTGGCACCAGGTGTGAGCAGCCTCAGGGAGGTCTGAACCTTCCCCAAGCCTGTGGGGCACTGTCAGGTGTGTGAGAGGGTCAGGTTTGCAACGAAGCAGACCCATCTGGCCACACATTGGGGCTGGACTCATGGAGGGTCCAGACCAAGTTCAGAGGCTGCACAGAGTTCTGGGGAGAGAAGGGGCCCTTAGCCAGGTGGTGAGGAACAAACAGGTACAAAGGTGCTGACTAGGGAGAATGGACAGAACCCAGGAAGACAATTTGGGGGAGAACGAGGGAGGGGGACAAATGAGAATGCCCAGACGTTCCAAGTCTGAGTACTGGATCAGTGTCAGCACCATTGGCTGAACTAGGAGATGCAGGGGCTGGGGGGTTTCTCAGGAGGGGCGATCACCCCTTCTCTGCCCCACACCTTGAGTTTGCATGTTTCCTGGCATAAATAACCAGGTAGTGATGTCCAGAAGGGACCTGGGGATGCTGGGCTGGACACCTTGATGTCGGAGTTCTTGGAGGACAGATGGTGGATGGAACCAGGGCACAGAGAAGATGATCCAGGCATGTGTCACTGGGAAGAAAGGGGGCAAATGGGAGGGAAGCTGGGGAGCCACTAAGGAGGCTGAGTGGGCAGTTAGGGAGCACAGAGAGTCCAGGAGGGGGGTGTCTGTCCAAGGAGCCTTGTGGGGAACACTTCCTGTGACACATCAACTCTGCTCCCTTGTTTCTATAAATCAGACGTCCTTCAAGCGAGACAGGGTGTGTGTAAGCCTCACCCGACACGTGTGTCCACTGAAGCAGACATTCATTCAGCACTGACCAACCATGGTCTTCCCGTGATGACTCATCCGCCCACACCTCAAAATCAGCTAGTTGAACAGTCCTCATCAGGGCCTCCTCCTACAACGAAAGTCATTTTTGTTATTACTATTTTTTTTACCATCTTTATTGGAGTATAGTTGCTTTACAGTGGTGTGTTAGTTTCTGCTTTATAACAAAGTGAATCAGCTATACGTATACATATATCCCCATATCTCCTCCCTCTTGCGTCTCCCTCACACCCTCCCTATCCCACCCCTCTAGGTGGACACAAAGCACCGAGCTGATCTCCCTGTGCGATGCAGCTGCTTCCCACTAGCTATCTATTTTACGTTTGGTAGTGTATATATGTCCACGCCACTCTCTCACTTCGCCCCAGCTTACCCTTCCCCCTCCCCGTGTCCTCAAGTCCATTCTCTACATCTGCGTCTTTATTCCTGTCTTGCCCCTAGGTTCTTCAGAACTTTTTTTTTCTTTTAGATTCCATATATATGTGTTAGCATATGGTATTTGTTTTTCTCTTTCTGACTTACTTCACTCTGTATGACAGTCTCTAGGTTCATCCACTTCACTACAAATAAATCAATTTTGTTTCTTTTTTTGGCTGAGTAATATTCCATTTATATATGTGCCACATCTTCTTTATCCATTCATCTGTTGATGGACACTTAGGTTGCTTCCATGTCCTGGCTATTGTAAATAGAGCTGCAACGAACATTGTGGTTCATGACTCTTTTTGAATTATGGTTCTCTCAGGGTACATGCCCAGTAGTGGGATTGCTGGATCGTATGGTACTTCTATTTTTCGTTTTTTAAGCAACCTCCATACTGTTCTCCATAGTGGCTGTATCAATTTACATTCCCACCAACAATGCAAGAGGGTTCCCTTTTCTCCACACCCTCTCCAGCATTTATTATTATTGATGATGGCCATTCTGACCGGTGTGAGGTGCTACCTCATTGTAGTTTTGATTTGCATTTCTCTAATGATTAGTGATGTTGAGCATCCTTTCATGTGTTTGTGGCCATCTGTATATCTTCTTTGGAGGAATGTCTATTTAGATCTTCTGCCCATTTCTGGATTGGGTCATTTGTTTTATTGATATTGAGCTGCATGAGCTGCTTGTAAATTTTGGAGATTAATCCTTTGTCAGTTGCTTCGTTGGCAAATATTTTCCCCCATTCTGAGGGTTGTCTTTTCATCTTGTTTATGGTTTCCTTTGCTGTGCAAAAACTTTTAAGTTTCATTAGGTCCCATTTGTTTATTTTTGTTTTTATTTCCATTTCTCTAGGAGGTGGGCCAAAAAGGATCTTGCTGTGATTTATGTCATAGAGTGTTCTGCCTATGTTTTCCTCTAAGAGTTTGATAGTTTCTGGCCTTACATTTAGGTCTTTAATCCATTTTGAGTTTATTTTTGTGTATGGTGTTAAGGAGCGTTCTAATTTCATTCTTTTACATGCAGCTGTCCAGTTTTCCCAGCACCACTTATTGAAGAGGCTGTCTTTTGTCCATTGTATATTCTTGCCTCCTTTATCAAAAATAAGTTGACCATATGTGTGTGGGTTTATCCCTGGGCTTTCTATCCTGTTCCATTGATCTACATTTCTGTTTTTGTGCCAGTACCATACCGTCTTGATTACTATAGCTTTGTAGTAGTCTGAAGTCAGGAAGCCTGATTTCTCCAGCTCCATTTTTCTTTCTCAAGATTGCTTTGGCTGTTCGGGGTCTTTTGTGTTTCCATACAGATTGTGAAATTTTTTGTTCTAGTTCTGTGAAGAATGCCTTTGGTAGTTTGATAGGGATTGCGTTGAATCTGTAGATTGCTTTGGGCAGTATAGTCATTTTCACCATGTTGATTCTTCCTATCCAAGAACATGGTATATCTCTCCATCTGTTTGTGTCATCTTTAATTTCTTTCATCAGTGTCTTATAGTTTTCTGCATACAGGTCTTTTGTCTCCTTAGGTAGGTTTATTCCTAGGTATTTTATTCTTTTTGTTGCAGTGGTAAACAGGAGTGTTTCCTGAATTTCTCTTTCAGATTTTTCATCATTAGTATATAGGAATGCAAGAGATTTCTGTGCGTTAATTTTATATCCTGCGACTTTACCAGATTCATTGGTTAGATCTAGTAGTTTTCTGGTAGCATCTTTGGAATTCTCTATGTATAGTATCATGTCATCTACAAACAGTGACAGTTTTACTTCTCCTTTTCTGATTTGGACTCCTTTTATTTCTTTTTCTTCTCTGATTGCTGTGGCTAAAACTTCCCAAACTGTGTTGAATAATAGTGGTGAGAGCGGGCAACCTGGTCTTGTTCCTGATCTTTGTGGAAATGGTTTCAGCTTTTCACCATTGAGAACGATGTTGGCTGTGGGTTTGTCATATATGGCCTTTATTATGTTGAGGTAAGTTCCCTCTATGCCTACTTTCTGGAGAGTTTTTTATCATAAATGGGTGTTGAATTTTGTCAAAAGATTTTTCTGCATCTATTGAGATGATCATATGGTTTTTCTCCTTCAATTTGTTAATATGGTTTATCACATTGATTGATTTGCATATATTGAAGAATCCTTGCATTCCTGGAATAAACCCCACTTGATCATGGTGTATGATCCTCTTAATGTACTATTGGATTCTGTCTGCTAGTATTTTGTTGAGGATTTTTGCCTCTATTCATCAGTGATACTGGTCTGTAGTTTTCTTTTTTTGTGACATCTTTGTCTGGTTTTTGTATCAGGGTGATGGTGGCCTCATAGAATGACTTTGGGAGTGTTCCTCCCTCTGCTATATTTTGGAAGAGTTTGAGAAGGATAGGTGTTAGCTCTTCTCTGTTTGATAGAATTCGCCTGTGAATCCATCTTGTCCTGGGCTTTTGTTTGTTGAAAGATTTTTAATCACAGTTTCAATTTCAGTGCTTGTGATTGGTCTGTTTATTTTCTATTGCTTCCTGGTTCAGTCTTGGGAGGTTGTGCTTTTCTAAGAATTTGTCCATTTCTTCCAGGTTGTCCATTTTATTGGCATATAGTTGCTTGTAGTAATCTCTCATGATCCTTTGTATTTCTGCAGTGTCAGTTGTTACTTCTCCTTTTTCATTTCTAATTCTATTGATTTGAGTCTTCTCCCTTTTTTTCTTGATGAGTCTGGCTAATGGTTTATCAATTTTGTTTATCTTCTCAAAGAACCAGCTTTTAGTTTTATCGATCTTAGCTCTTGTTTCCTTCATTTCTTTTTCATTTATTTCTGATCTGATCTTTATGATTTCTTTCCTTCTGCTAACTTTGGGGTTTTTTTTGTTGTTGTTGTTCTTTCTCTAATTGCTTTAAGTGTAAGGTTAGGTTGTTTATTTGAGATATTTCTTGTTTCTTGAGGTAGGATTGTATTGCTATAAACTTCCCTCTTAGAACTGCTTCTGCTGCATCCCATATGTTTTGGGTCGTCATGTTTTTCATTGTCATTTGTTTCTAGGTAGTTTTTCATTTCCTCTTTGATTTCTTTGATGATCTCTTAGTTATTTGGTAGTGTATTGTTTAGCCTCCTGTGTTTGTATTTTTTACAGATTTTTTTCCCCGTAATTAATGTCTAGTCTCATAGCGTTGTGGTCGGAAAAGACACTTGATATGATTTCAATTTTCTTAAATTTATCAAGGCTTGATTTGTGACCCAAGATATGATCTATCCTGGAGAATGTTCCATGAGCACTTGAGAAGAAAGTGTATTCTGTTGTTTTTGGATGGAATGTCCTATAAATATCAATTAAGTCCGTCTTTTTTAATGTATCATTTAGAGCTTGTGTTTCCTTACTTATTTTCATGTTGGATGATCTGTCCCTTGGTGAAAGTGAGGTGTTAAAGTCCCCTACTATGATTGTGTTACTGTCGATTTCCCCTTTTATGGCTATTAGCATTTGCCTTAAGTATTGAGGTGCTCCTATGTTGGGTGCATAAATATTTACAATTGTTATATCTTCTTCTTGGATTGATCCCTTGATCATTATGTAGTGTCCTTCTTTGTCTCTTGTAATAGTTTTATTTTAAAGTCTGTTTTGTCTGATATGAGAATTGCTACTCCAGCTTTCTTTTGATGTCCATTTGCATGGAATATCTTTTTCCATCCCCTCACTTTCAGTCTGTATGTGTCCCTAGGTCTGAAGTGGGTCTCTTGTAGACAGCATATATACGGGTCTTGTTTCTGTATCCATTCAGCCAGTCTGTCTTTTGGTTGGAGCATTTAATCCATTTACATTTAAGGTAGATATCAATATGTGTATTCCTATTACCATTTTCTTAATTGTTTTGGGTTTGTTATTGTAGGTCTTTTCCTTCTCTTGTGTTTCCTGCCTAGAGAAGTTTCTTTAGGATTTGTTGTAAAGCTGGTTTGGTGGTGCTGAATTCTCTTAGCTTGTGCTTGTCTGTAAAGGTTTTAATTTCTCCGTCAAATCTGAATGAGATCCTTGCTGGGTAGAGTAATCTCGATTGTAGGTTTTTCCCTTTCATCACTTTAAATATGTCCTGTCACTCCCTTCTGGCTTGCAGAGTTTCTGCTGAAAGATCAGCTGTTAACCTTATGGGGATTTCTTTGTAAGTTATTTGTTGCTTTTCCCTTACTGCTTTTAATATTTTTCTATGTATTTAATTTTTGATAGCTTGATTAATATGTGTCTTGGTGTGTTTCTCCTTGGATTTATCCTGTATGGGACTCTCTGTGCTTCCTGGACTTGATCGACTATTTCCTTTCCCATATTAGGGAAGTTTTCAACTATAATCTCTTCAAATATTTCCTCATCCCTTTCTTTCTCTCTTC
The DNA here is from genome assembly GCF_964374135.1 of Grampus griseus. Classification (NCBI taxonomy): domain Eukaryota; kingdom Metazoa; phylum Chordata; class Mammalia; order Artiodactyla; family Delphinidae; genus Grampus; species Grampus griseus. The sequence continues at coordinate 9,915,787 of NC_139014.1, read as the reverse complement.
TTCTTCTGGGACCCCTATAATTCGAATGTTGGTGCATTTAATGTTGTCCCAGAGGTCTCTGAGACTGTACTCAATTCTTTTCATTCTTTTTTCTTTATTTTGTTCTGCAGTAGTTATTTCCACTATTTTATCTTTCAGGTCATTTATCCATTCTTCTGCCTCTGTTATTCTGCTATTGATTCCTTCTAGAGAATTTTAAATTTCATTTATTGTGTTGTTCATCATCATTTGTTTGCTCTTTAGTTCTTCTAGGTCCTTGTTAAACATTTCTTCTATTTTCTCCATTCTTTTCCCAAGATTTTTGATCATCTTTACTATCATTACTCTGAATTCTTTTTCAGGTAGACTGCCTATTTCCTCTTCATTTGTTTGGTCTGGTGGGTTTTTACCTTGCTCCTTCATCTGCTGTGTATTTCTCTGTCTTCTCATTTTGCTTAACTTACTGTGTTTGAGGTCTCCTTCTTGCAGGCTGCACGTTCATAGTTCCCATTGTTTTTGGTCTCTGCCCTCAATGGGTTGTGTAGGCTTCCTGGTGGAGGGGACTGGTGCCTGTGTTCTGGTGGATGAAGCTGGATCTTGTCTTTCTGGTGGGCAGTACCGAGTCCAATGGTGTGTTTTGGGGTGTCTAGGAACTTATTATGATTTTAGGCAGCCTCTCTGCTAATGGGTGGGGTTGTGTTCCTGTCTTGCTTGTTGTTTGGCATAGGGTGTCCAGCACTGTAGCTTGCTGGTCGTTGAGTGGAGCTGGGTCTTAGCGTTGAGATGGAGAACTCTGAGAGAGCTTTTGCCATTTGATATTACATGGGGCTGGGAGGTCTCTGGTGGACCAATGTCCTGAACTGGGCTCTCCCACCTCAGAGGCTCAGGCCTGACACCCGGCTGGAGCACCAAGACCCTGTCAGCCATATGGCTGAGAAGAAAAGGGAGAAAGAAAGAAAGAGAGAGAAAGAGAGAGAGAGAGAGAGGGAGGGAGGGAGGGAGGAAGAGAACAAAATAAAATAATGTTATTAAAATAAAAAATTAAAATAAATTATTAAAAAGGAAGAAAAAAGAAAGAAGAGAGCAACCAAACCAAGAAACAAATCCACCAATGATAACAAGTGCTAAAAACTATATTAAAAAAACAAACATAAAACCGACAGACAGAACCCTAAGACAAATGGTAAAAGCAAAGCTATACAGACAAAAATCACACAAAGAAGCACACACATACACACTCACAAAAGGAGAAAAAGGAAAAAAAATATATATATATATAAAGGAAGAGAGCAACCAAATCAATAAACACATCTATCAACAATAATAAGCTCTAAATACTAAACTAAGATAAACATAAAACCTGAAACAAATTAGATGCAGAAAGCAAACCCCAAGTCTACAGTTGCTCCCAAAGTCCACCACCTCAATTTTAGGATGATTCGTTGTCTATTCAGGGATTCCACAGATGCAGGTACATCAAGTTGATTGTGGAGCTTTAATCCACCGCTCCTGAGGCTGCTGGGAGAGATTTCCCTTTCTCTTCTTTGTTCGCACAGCTCCTGGGGTTCAGCTTTGGATTTGGCCCCGCCTCTGCGTGTGGGTCGCCTGAGGGCATCTGTTCCTTGCCCCGACAGGATGGGGTTAAAGTAGCAGCTGATTAGGGGGCTCTGGCTCAGGCCTGGGGGAGGGAGGGGTATGGAATGCGGGGCGAGCCTGTGGTGGCAGAGGCCAGCGTGACATTGCAACAGCCTGAGGCGCGCCGTGTGTTCTCCCGCGGAAGTTGTCCCTGGATCGCAGGACCTTGGCAGTGGCGGGCTGCACAGGCTCCCGGGAGGGGCGGTGTTGATAGTGACCTGTGCTCGCACACAGGCTTTTTGGTGGCGGCAGCAGCAGCCTTAGCGTCTCATGCCCGTCTCTGGTGTCCGCGCTGATAGCCGCGGCTCACGCCCATCTCTGGAGCTCGTTTAGGCTGTACTCTGAATCCCCTCTCCTCACGCACCCCAAAACAATGGTCTCTTGCCTCTTCGGCAGGTACAGACTTTTTCCCGGACTCCCTCTCGGCTAGCCATGGTGCACTAGCCCACTTCAGGCTGCGTTCACGCCGCCAACCCCCGTCCTCTCCCTGGGATCCAACCTCCGAAGCCTGAGCCTCAGCTCCCAGCCCCCACCCGCCCCGGCGGGTGAGCAGACAAGCCTCTTAGGCTGGTGAGTGATGGTCGGTACCCATCCTCTGTGCGGGAATCTCTCCTCTTTGCCCTCCGCACCCCTGCGGCTGCGCTCTCCTCCGCGGCTCCGAAGCTCCTCCCCACCGCCCACCCGCCGTCTCCGCCCGCGGAGGGGCTTCTAGTGTGTGGAAAGCCTTCCTCCTTCACAGCTCCCTCCCACTGGTGCAGGTCCCGTCCCTGTCCTTTTGTCTCTGTTTATTCTTTTTTCTTTTGCCCTACTCAGGTACGTGGGGAGTTTCTTGCCTTTTGGGAGGTCTGAGGTCTTCTGCCAGCGTTCAGTAGGTGTTCTGTAGGAGGTGTTCCACATGTAGATGTATTTTTGATGTATTTGTGGGGAGGAGGGTGATCCCCACGTCTTACTCCTCCGCCATCTTGAAGCTCTCCCCCCATTTTTGTTACTACTATTTAGAGTCCTGACCATTAGCCTCAGGACCTCAGGGATGTATGCATAAAGACACAAATGACCATCCTCTCCATCCATCTCAGTAAAGGCTTTTGGTGAGCAGAAGACAGCGGCCATCTATTATTAAATAGGCCCAATTGTCGATATGGGCACAATCCCCAATTACCTGCTTGTCAACAAGGGTTAGTCTCAGGCAGACGCTCCCAGGGACATGGGTCTGATAGAAGTCCAGGTTCACTTTTTACTTCTGAGGCCGATTCCAGTAGGAGACTCTGAAATTGGTAAAGTGGGCAGAGATGGGTTAATCCCGAAAGGTAATTGCTGAGCAGTAATAGTCTTTTTGAGGAGGTCTGACAGTGGCAATCGGGTCGAGCCAGCAGCCTCTAAGCTGCGCCAAGCGCTAACTGACTCTTCCCCCACCCTCAGGGGAGCACTTGGGTGTCACCCCCTAAAACCGGATCCCCCCTGCAAGAGCCAGGACGCTGAGGGAGAAACCAGCGAGTGCAGCTGGGAGGATGAGTCTGGCAGGTGTTAAGGGGACCCAGGATGTGTTTGAATCAGGTGGGATAGGACACACAGACACGAAAATGCCTGCCATGCCAGGAGAAGACTTTATACTCACAGTTCCGTAGAAACAGGAGACATGCCACACAGGGCAATGTGGGGCAGCACCAGGATGGGTCAGAAGACAGAGGGAGCCGGAAAATGTGGGCAAGAGCCTGGACTGTGGTTTCCAAGGGAACAGACAGGTGAGGCAGGGTGAGCAGGCTTAGGTTGGGCTAGTTGAGTAATTTCAGGGGGTTCTGGGCATACGGACTGTGCCAAGTTGTCTGATACCTGGCCCTGGGGTGGTTAGGGCAGGTGGACAGTGGCCTGGAGTGTGAGAGCCCCGTAGAGGAGGTGTGGGTGTGGGCTCTGGGTTGGTTGGTTTGTACATGCAGGATGGGCTGGGGGAGTTGTCTGCCATCTCTAGGAATTAGCCAGCCCTGGGAGAGATGGTCCCTCCAGGGTGAGCGAGGCCCCAGGTATGAAACATCAGGTTACAGAAGATAAAAGACATGGTTATGCAGCAGGGTTGGAGCAGGGCCACCCAGGACGCACTGAACAGAGGGAGGTGTGGGTGTGGGCTCTGACCTGACTCACAGCTCAGTACCTCCCCCTGCCCCCGAATCTGCAGCCCGAGCACAAATGCATGACTTTGAGGACCTAAGCGCTCCTCGGCCACCGGCGTTCCAGCAGCAGGTGGTGGTTGGCTGTGCCCGAGGTCCCAGGCTTCACGGCCGTTGCAGCCGTGGGTTTTCAGGGCTTGGTGGTTTAGAGGTTTCAGGTGTCCTTTGTCAGCTGAAAGAAGGGGAAGGCCTGCGACATTGCCGACCCAGGGGAGGGGGCCTTGCCGTGGCCACGCTGGCAGGAAGATCCCTCCCCAGCCTGTGGTGGCAAGTCCCAGCTCAGAAATAGGACCCGGCAGGAAGGGGGTCCTCCTGCCAAAGACAGGGCAGCCTTAGTTTCACTTTTAAAACTCATTACCTCGGGGCTTCCCTGGTGGCACAGTGGTTAAGAATCCGCCTGCCAATGCAGGGGACACGGGCTCGAGCCCTGGTCCGGAAGGATCCCACATGCTGCAGAGCAACTAAGCCCGTGCGTCACAACTACTGAGCCCGCGCACCACAGCTACTGAAGCCCACACACTCTAGAGCCCATGCTCCGCAACAAGAGAAGCCACCACAATGAGAAGCCCGCGCACCACAACGAAGAGTAGCCCCCGCTCGAAGAGTAGCCCCTGCTCGCTGCAACTAGAGAAAGCCTATGCGCAGCAACGAAGACCCAACGCAGCCAAAAATAAATACAAATAATAAATAAATAAAACTCACTACCTCATTACTGGGGTGAAATCCTCCCCAGTAATGCGCCAGGTGTCATGCTAAAGCCTGTTCTCCTTTACTCCTCACAAAGGCACCATGGGGGCTGCACTGTTGTCATCCCACTTTACAGGTGAGTAAACTAAGGCACTCAGAGGTTGAGAAACTTGCCAAAGGTTTCCCAGTCATCCCAGGTGGGACCGGATTGTGGATTAACCTCCAACATAAGCGCCCAGCACAACCAGGGACTTCTCTCCCCTTTGGGGAGCGGGAAAAAGCTGAAGATACCTCATCCCAAGATTTTTCCTAAGATGGACAATCTCTGCCTGACTTTTCTCTATTTCTTCAAGCGATTATCTAGTTGTTGTGTTAAAGTCAAACAGTACGGTTCTGTACTCTGCACATCTTCCTCGTGGCATTTACAGAAGGCACTAGTGGAGGAGGACGGGGCTGGCTGCACTTCCCAGCGTGGTCCTGGGACGTTGCCTGGACTCCGCCTGGCTCCCATGGGCTGTGCAGACAGCTGTCCTGGCACCCAGCTCCCAGCCCTCTCAGCCAAGTCTCTACTTTTATAAGTAGGTTGATCGAGACAGATTTCTGAAAATCTTAGAGGAATGAACAGGTTGGTTTCTTAGGGGATTTGCTCAGGAAATGAGATTTTGCCCATCTCCCAAAGGAGAAAGGATATGTCTAAATTATTGATAGAAAAACATGCTCATCTAAGAAGCTAGTATAGCAGACCGTCTGTGTGCTGAATGGTGCTGTCTGTCCTGTGTATTTACTCAGCCCCTCCCCGGTCTCCACCACACTCCCCACCCCCGACCCGTTCTGCTCAGGGCGCAACTGGGCATCATCCCACCCACTGCTTATGCCGAGGGATTGTGTCCTCCGGCCAGACCTGCCCTACTAAGGAGAGGCTGTAAGTACATCATCAGGTTTCCAAGCATCACCTACAAGGCGACACATCCCAACTGTGATTTTGAACACAGCCCTGGCGGACTCTCCATGCGCAGGGGCCGCCGGCTTTTAAAGAAACAGAAGGGACAGGAGCCAAGTGGAGACTGGACGGCCGCCCAGACTTGGCCATCGCTGAACTCCATTTCAGCCGAGTTTTGAAGAGAACGTGGCAGCCCCCGGCTCCCCGGGGAACAGCTCAGACGGGGCCCTTTACCTTCATTAGAAAGAACAGCCTCCTCAGCGAAATCAGACCCCAGCACACGGACGCGACCAGGAAACCAGACAAAGGTGTTCACACCCCACAGTCCGAGCTGTGCGCATTGCCGTGCCCCTCCTCCTGGAGTCGATACATGTTTGCTGAGTGAATGAGTGAATGAATGAACTTGGAGACAGGAGCTGTAACGCTGAGCACTCTTCAGGGGATACACAAGCTGGTGTGGCATCGAGGACAACTTGGAGAACATAAGCTGGCGAACGCTTCTACCTGGTATCCCCATCGTGTCCCATAGACGGTTTTGCATCCATTTTCATAACCACACTAAATAAAATAGAAATGTGTCAGCAGGTAGAAGTCAAGATTAGAGAACAGAAAAAGAGAAATAGGAAGGGAAAAGACGGCTGTCGGGGCTTTGAAATACAACTAGCGAGGTTGAGCCCCATTTCTTCTCTTTTCTGAACTTGCCAGCAGCCAAAGAAAAATGGGAAACATGGCTGATTGTATGATTCTCGCTGTCTTCAAAAGTGGCTTAAAATGTTCATTGACAGATGAATAAACAAAATGTGGTCTGTCCATAGTGGAATGTTAGCCTGTAAAAGGTATGAAATTCTGACACCTGCTGCAACATGGAGGAGCTGTGAGGACACTGTGCTCAGTGAAATGAGTCAGTCACGGAAAGACAAATACTGTGTGATTCCACTCAGAGGAGGTCCCTGGAGGAGTCAAATTCACAGAGACAGAAAGGAGGATGGAAGGCGCCGGGGCTGGGGGAGAGGATGGAGAGTCAGTGTTTCATGGGGACAGAGTTTCAGTTTGGGAGGATGAAGAAGTTCTGGAGATGGACGGTGGTGATGATTGCACAACAGTGTGAGTGTATTTACCCCTGAACAGTATACCTAAAAATGGTTAAAATGGTCAATTTTTTGTTACATATATTTTACCATAATAAAAAATCAAACAAAACCCCCAAAACCCCAAATAAATTAAAAAGTGGATTCAAGGGCTTCCCTGGTGGTGCAGTGGTTAAGAATCTGCCTGCCAATGCAGGGGACACGGGTTCAAGCCCTGGTTCTGGAAGATCCCACATGCCACGGAGCAAATAAGCCCATGCACCACAACTACTAAGCCTGTGCTCTAGAGCCCCCGAGCCACAACTACTGAGCCTGAGTGCCACAACTACTGAAGCCCGCATGCCTAGAGCCCGTGCTCCACAACAAGAGAAGCCACTGCAATGAGAAGCCCATGCACCACAATGAAGAATAGCCCCCGCTCGCCGCAACTAGAGAAAGCCCGCATGCGGCAACAAAGACCCAACACAGCCAAAAATATATAAATTTATTTTTTTTAAAAAAGTGGATACAAAATACCCGTCAAGGGAACAGTGGTTTTCCTGGGGTTTTTCAGCCTGAAAGATGTTTCTCAGAATCCGTTTGCAAGACACCAGCGTGCCGTGCAGCATCCTCCTCGGACCACAGCTCAGCTGTGGCCTCTCCATCCCTCTAGTTTGCATTAGAAAGAACAGCTCTCGGAGGGGTGACCATTGGAGAGTGGGCGTCATCAGAATGACGTCACAGAGGGCCAGTGAGTAGGAGGAAGGGCTGCTGGGGTCTGGGCCCAGGCTGCCCAGGCCAGGACAAGAGAGGTGCAGCAGGGTTGGGGCAAATGTCATGATCGTTCTAAGGCGTTTGGAGAAGGCTGGCAGATTAGTGTCCTGGGGCTGCCGTCACACATTTCCACAAACTATGGGGCTTACAGCAACTGAAATTATTCTCTCACAGTTCTGGCGGCCAGAAGCCTGAAATAAAGGTGTCAGCAGGTCCACGATCCCTCCAAAGGCTCTAGGGGAGGATCCTTCCTGTCTCTTCCAGCTTCTGGAGGCCCAGGCTTTGCTTGGCCTGTGGCCACATCACTCTAGTCCCTGCCTCTGTTGTCACATGGCCTCTCTGTGCCTGTGTCTGCCCCTTTTCTGGTTCTTATGGGGACACTCTCATTGGACTTAAGACCTACCTAATCCAGGATGATCTCATCTTCACCCTTAACTGGCTGCATCTGCAAAGACCCTCTCTCCCATTCTGAGGTTTCTGGGGGTACCATTCTACCCAGTGCAGCTGGCATCTTCTCCATGGGCTGACGGCCAAGTGGGTTCCGTAGACTTGCTGAAATAACCCACTGCGGGGCTCTTGGCGATAGGGATTGTGTGTTGGAAAGCTCCTCAGGGAGGAGGTGACACCCCTACTCTCCCACGTTTCCTCTGTGACTCTGGCCCCTGGATGGTTTCCGTGTCCACAGCGGGTTCTCTGGTCCCTGCCCCACACCATCTGCCATCTGCCTGGTGGCACTGGACATTCTTGTCCCAGCTTTGATCCTTCGGAGCTGTGTCCACCTTGGGAAAACTCCCTCCCTGGGCCTCACTTTCTGCTCCTGGCCAACCCTGGGACAGAAGGGTGACATGCAGTAGTGCTGGCAGACAGCTCAGATGCTGGAAATGCCACTGGCCCTGTGACCAGTGAGCTCACTCGAGTCCCATGTCCCTGCTGAGTTCAGCTAACGTGGAGAAGCACCTTCCCCAGGGCCCTCCGCACCAGCTGCCTGCTGACCTCATCCCACCAGACAGAGCCTCCTACACAGCATGAGCAATTGACAGCATCGGGGCTGCTGGCAAAGGCCGAGGCAGCACAGGGGCCATGAGGCTGGGCCGGGTGGGGATCTTGAAGCTCAGGAGTTTGCAAAGTGCATCACAGCCGGGAGAGCCAGCTGTCCACAGGTCAGAGGAGGGACTGCCGGGGAGTCACAAACAGACAGAAGTGTTTGGCAGACATTGGGCACCAAAGCCACATGCGCTCTGGGACCAGTGGACCCACAATGGGCTGCTGGGCTTTCCCCACCCTCTGCCTGCACACTCAGCAGGTGTCAGCTGTGCTGTTACTGCTGCAGGGCCCACAGGGCCGCCCTTCGGGCAGAGGGTGAGATGGACCCACCTGCTCCCTGTGCCCTGGAGCAGGACGAAAGGCCTTGGAGGACCTTGAAGTGGGGACTGTGGCTGGGGGGGGCCCTAATCTCTGCCTGGCCTTCCTGGGAGAGGGGTCTGGGCTGCTCTGAGCACAGAGTAACCTCGCTCCTGCCCTGACGCCCTGTGAGGGCCCATCGGGGGGTGGCTCTTCCCCTGGTGGCCCTGTTCCCTGTGTGCTCAGAACCCCAGTGGGCCCTGCAACCACTGATGGCCAGAACCTGCTAGAACTCCCCAGTCTCCCTTTCAGTGCCTCGGGGTCTCTGAGCCAGGAGCCAGCAGCCTTCCTCTCCCCGCCCCATCTCTTCCCTCCACTCTCGTCTCCTGTCCTCTCCTCTTCTCTCCAAAGGTGAATTTCTTTTCATAAAAAGGAAAAAAAAAACACCTTTAAATTGAGGTGGATCTGGCGTTGTGATGGCCATCATCAAAAGTCGTGTTTAAGGCACCCACGGTTAATTTTTTATTTATAAAACTGCACCGTTCACCTCCAGTTCCTCTTAGAGCACAAAATAGGCTATTTAATAAAATCCAAAGTAATACAGCAGGAGTAGCAGTGGACAGGCAGGGTGTTTAATGCTGCCTCAATACCATCCACCTGGCCTGTTCCTCCCCAGAAGGTCAAGGTGGGGGTGGGCACCAGGCTCTCTGAGCAGAGACCCTAAGCAGTAGCATGACCACGGTAGGCAAGGGGCCCCTGAGATCCTTCCTGGGCTGGCGACGGCACTGCAGCAACGTGTATGACGACAGATAAATCTGCTCTGATCTTAAGCAAGAGCCCAGCACCAGCGCTGCACATTTGGGAAGATGCAGAAAGAAAACAGCAAAGGAAAGAGTGAAGGTGGGGAACGTGCCACGGACTGAACATTTGTGTTCTCCCAAATTTGTGGATTGATGCCCTAACCCCCACTGTGATAGTGTTAGGAGGTGGGGTCTTTGGGAGGTGATTAGGGTTAGATGAGGTCATGAGCATAGGGTCCCATGATGGGATCAGTGCCTTTATTAGTGCCCTTCCTATTTGAAGAGACACCACAGCTCTCTCCCTACTGTGTGAGGACACAGCAAGAAGGCAGCTGTCTGCAAGCAGGGAAGTGGGCTCTCACCAGAACCCAACCACGCCGGCACCTGCATCTCAGTCTTCTAGCCTCCAGAACTATTTAAGCCCCCCAGGCTGCAGTATTTTTTTATGGCAGCCTGAGCTGACTCAGACACCCAAGCTTCCTCCTGCAGAAATGGGTCTGTGTTGTCACCGGCAGCCTCCTCAGCGCCTTCAGCATCAACAAGCTCTTCCTCTCCCAAACACCCCTGACAGGACAGGCCATTTCCTGTTTGTCCTGGAACACAGGCATCTGTGGCGGACTGGGTTATTCTTTCCAGTGGAGCTAAGAACACAGGTATTCCACAATGATGGATTCTCCAAACCCTCTTCTCTAAAAGTGCAGGAGGGTGTGGTGTAGTGGACTGGGACTTAAAGTGAAATGGACCTGGATAAATATCTGAGCATCCTTTTTCTCATCAGGAGACCGGGGATAATAATGCCTACCTCATGGGCTGATCTGAGGCTTGTATATTCAGTGTCTGGCACATAATAGATGCTCAATAAATAAGAGACAAGATGGCTACTAGTAAATAATTTTAGCAAATAGCTGGAGTCACAACCAGTCACAAATACATGTTACACTTTCTCCATACCTTTCTACCCCTGCCCCACAGTCAAGTGACTCGGCACCTGGCTGGGAAGGGGAGGGAGGAAGTCCAGGGTGTGCCACGGAAGCGCCACCAGTGAGGGGGCGTCTGGGCCACAATGGGAGAGGAGTTTTTCTGGCAAGTCATTTTGCATGACCCACACTAAAAATGGGTTTTACTAATAGATGAGTGTTCTTTTTTTTTCAATTTTATTGAATTATATTGGGCTGGCCAAAATGTTCATTTGTTTTTTTTTTTTTTTTTTTTGCGGTACGCGGGCCTCTCACTGTTGTGGCCTCTCCCGTTGCGGAGCACAGGCTCCGGACGCGCAGGCTCAGCGGCCATGGCTCACGAGCCCAGCCGCTCCGCGGCATGTGGGATCTTCCCGTACGGGGTCACAGACCCGTGTCCCCTGCATCGGCAGGCGGACTCCCAAACACTGCGCCACCAGGGAAGCCCCTGTTCATTTGTTTTTAAGTAAAACTGAAAGACATTTTTCATTTTCACCAAGAATTTTATCGAACAATGTATTTACTAACCAAACAAACTTTTTGGCCAACCCAATAGTTGATTTACAATGTTGTGCTAGTTTCAGGTGTACAGCAAAGTGACTCAGTTATACATACATACATACACACACATATATATATATATATATATATATTCTTTTCCATTCTGGTTTATCACAGGATATTGAATATAGTTCCCTGTGCTATACAGTAAGACCTTATTGTTTATGTATCCTATATATACTAGTTTGTATCTGCTAATCCCAAGCTCCCAATCCATGCCCCCCATCCCCCATCCCCCTTGGCAACCACAAGTCTGTTCTCTTTGTCTGTGAGTCTGTTTCTCTTTCATAGACGTGTTCATTTATATTGTATTTTAGATTCCAATATAAGTGATATCATATGGTATTTGTCTTTCTCTTTCTGACTTACTTCACTTAGTAGGATAATGTCTTGGTCCATCCATGTTGCTGCAAATGGCATTATTTCATTCTTTTTTATAGCTGAGTAATATTCCATTGTGTACGTGTGTGTGTGTGTGTGTGTGTGTGTGTGTGTGTGTGTATTGAATATATATGCCACATCTTCTTTTTTTTTTTGAGGTTTTTTTTAAAATTTTTTGAATTTTATTTTATTTTATTTTTTATACATCAGGTTCTTATTAGTCATCAATTTTATACACATCAGTGTATACATGTCAATCCCAATTGCCCAATTCAGCACACCACCATCCCCACCCCCCCACGACTTTCCCCCCTTGGTGTCCATACGTTTGGTCTCTACATCTGTGTCTCAACTACTGCCCCACAAACTGGTTCATCTGTACCATTTTTCTAGGTTCCACATACATGCATTAATATACGATATTTGTTTTTCTCTTTCTGACTTACTTCACTCTGTGTGACAGTCTCTAGATCCATCCACTTCTCAACAAATGACTCAATTTCATTCCTTTTCATGGCCGAGTAATATTCCATTGTATATATGTACCACAACTTTTTTATCCATTCGTCTATTGATGGACATTTGGTATGGTTCCATGTCTTGGACATTGTGAATAGGGCTGTTATGAACATAGAGGTGCAGGATGCGTGTTCTTTTATCCCAAGGGTGATACAAGCAAGTTGAGGCTTAATTTCTGAAAAATCCAATGGTTTAGGACAGAAGAGAACACAGGTTAAAGGGGGTGACCTCCGTCATTTGGATGTGGTTGAATAAAGGCAGATACTAATGCTCTTGAGGAGAATTGCAGAGAAAAGCCCAAGAGGAACTCGGCATCAGAGGGGGACAGGGGTGAGGGCGGCAGGTTAAGCCGTGAGCTGGTGAAGTCTGTGGTGAAGGAGAACTGAGCAGGGAGACGGTGAGGAATGGTCCCCGTGGGGGTGAGTGTCCATCCATGACGGGACCCCCAGGAGCAAATATCACTCTAGAAGGACCCAGTCCCGCTTCTCAAAATGGTCATCTGGTCCCGATCCCTCGTGGCAAATGCTTGCCGGATGGTTCATTCATTCATGCGTCCACCAAACATCCACTGCTTCCGTCCACGTTGGCCCTGCACCAGGCTCTGGGGCCGCGGGGCCGGTGAGATATGGCCTCTGTGGGGTGGGGGTGGGAGTCACAGTCCAGTGGGCGAGTGCCAGATGGTGGGGACGTCCCACCCCAGCAAACGGAGAGCAGCTCCCCTCTGGGTAACTCCTTGCCCACCAAGTCTCCCCTGGGAAGTCTGCAGTTTCTAGCTCAGCAGACTTCGTGCAGAGGCTGTTGCAGTGGGAGTTGGGCTGGGTGGAGACCCTCTGAGCTTGGTAAATGCGTCTTGCTCTGTTTGGACTTTGCGGAAGCGTTTTCCACGGGCGTGCTCGGGAACTCAGCGCCCCTGGTCTGATGAGCTGTGCTCCTCCACGTACCTGATCACGGAGGCAAAAATCTCCATAATTGATTATCGCGCTGAGTGGCTGCGAGCCGTGTTTGCTAACCGTGAGGCTGAGAGTCAGCTGCACGTTTCCCGGCCCAGCAGCACGCACACGGGTGGATGTTGTCAGCAAGGCCCGGGCAGCAGGGTGAGCCCCTGGCTCCTCCCTCCCTCCTCTCCCAGATGGGGTGGTGGGACAGGGTGGGTGAGGTGAGAGAGTAGAGGGCAGAGGGTGGGAAGATGGGAAATGCCGGGGACGTGGAAGAGGAAGGGAGAAGCCAGTGTTTGTCTCAGAATGCAAGACAAGCCCCGTCAGAGTCGGCCCGTCCCCGTCTGGTTCACACCAGGAGGAGAGCCAGACCATAGAGGAAGCAGGTCTACACGGGCCCCACTTCCTTTCCAAGTAGCAAGAGCCTCCAGGGAGGCACAGGTGAAAACTTCATTACCCTGGAGATTCTGTACCCGGACAGAGGAAAGGGAAGAGCCAGGGAGGCTCAGCCTGAAGCACCAGGAAAATAGGCTGGACCGTCACGTCCAACCGATGGTGAAGGCATCAGGTTCAGCACGTCCTCCTGGCCACCCCTCTGGTTCTGGGTCTTTCAAAACGTGGAGGTTCTTTGGAGATGGACATGGGTCCCAGCCTCTGAGATTCCTTACGTGGACTGCGTCGGTGTAACCCCTGGGTTCAAATGGCATAGGTACCAAATATTTTGCTTTGACCAAATAAGGACACTTGTAACCATGGGAAACATTTAGGAGAACTCAAGGAGTGACTCAGGACCTTAGGACCAGTGGAGGCTGGGTGGGGGTGGGGATACCTTGCCAGCCCTGATCTGTGCTGATGTCGCCCAAAGATGGGGAATTCTGGGCCAGAAGCTTCCCTGGCGCTTAGAGGAAATCTGTGGGTTGGACACAGTGGGTAAAGGAGAGGGATCTTGGGAGTTGTTTCGGTGGAGGAAAGGCAAGGACAGGGAGGAAGGAACTGCCCCACCCCCAATGCCGGACTAGCCCTCGTTCTCTGGCCCTGCAGCCACCTGCCCAGCAGAGCAGACTCCTCACATCCAACGCCCACACACTTGGCCCAGACCTGTGCTCCAGCCAGTGTGTGTGTTTGCTCACTGGGGCTGGATGGATTGAATTAAATGGAACCAAATTGAATTGCACTGGGAGGAAAACTCACTCTAAGAAAAAAAAAAAAACAAGAAAAAAGACAATAAGAAAATCCCCCAAATCAACTGAAGGCGGCAGTTGATGAAAGCTGATTGATTCAATCCATCTCGTTTTGTAATGACGCCTTCATTCGACGGTGCCTTCCAATCGCATCGAGTCACTTTGTGAGCTGCGTGTAGACATGTGCCAGAAGCACTTGCTTTTGCCATTTGACTGGGCAGGGTGGGGGAGGATGTCGAGCAACAAACAGAGGCTATAGGGGGCCACCTCCGTGATGGCCTCTCCTTGTGTGGTTCAAGTTCAGCCACGCCTTGGCCCACGGCCCTCCCTGCTGTGGTTGGGGGTTGGGGGTGCGATTTCCCATGAAATATCGCCTGCGTGATTTGCACAAACTCTAACACAGGCCAAGCAGGCTCCACACATTAAATGTTCTCTTTCCACTTTTAACCCTCGTTTCCCACGGAGAAGGGTGCCTCTTTCCGTTTGTGGGTGAGAGGGAGTGCAGCACAGTGGGAACCTGCCAGGGAAACCCGGTCGCCCCAGTGGTGGGGCAGTTGCTTAACCAAAGTGCACCTCAGTTTTTTCATCTGAAAAATGGGGATGATAAGAGTAGTGCCTGCACCTGGCACATAAAATGTGCAAAATAAGTGACAGCATCTACCTGCTCTCCCTGGTGATATTGATGATGGTAATGATGGTGATTTTCTACATCTTAAAAAAGAGGTCCAGTCTGACTGCCTTTTGATTTTAGAAGCTTTTCACTTGTTTTTATCCTGTTTATGCTCAGTTTAAAAAAAGAAATACACACACAGTGGAGAGAGGGCGACGGGGAGTGACTCCTTAATGGGTACCTGGTTTCCTTTTGGGGTGATGAAAAAGTTCTAGAACCAGATATGGTGGTGGTTGCACAACAATGTGAATGTACTTAGTACCACTGAATTGTACACTTTAAAATGGCTAAAATGGTAAATTTTATGTTATGTGTATTTTACCACAATAAAAATGGATGTGTAAGATATGTACCTATAAAATTATGAAACACTACTAAAATAAGGAAAATTTAAGTCCAGAAAAAGCACACACACACGCACACACACGCACACACATACACACACCCTCATTTCTAATCTCTGAAGTGCCCAATGAAAAAAGGGCAGGATTAGGAGTCCAGACACATGTGTGCAGTCCTCAGGCCCCCAGGAATCAGCTTTGTGACTCTAGGCAAGTACCTTGATCTCTCTGGCCCCAGGTTCCTGGATTATAAAAGGAGTTAACGCCTGGCCCCTGCTAGTCTGGCACTAGCTCTGAGCTGCTCCTGCCAATGGAAGCTCCTGGAAGCTGCACCTAATTCCAAACAACACACAACAGTGGCTTCTGAAATCATGTATTTGTGAGATTTAGAACTCTCTTGCTTCTCTTTAAGCAATAGCAGCTCTTCCACTTTTCCCTGTGTTATCCTTTTTTTTCTTTTTTAATTTTTATTTATTTTATTTATTTATTTTTGGCTGTGTTGGGTCTTCGTTGCTGCGCACAGGCTTTCTCTAGTTGCGGTGAGCGGGGGCTATTTTTCATTGCCGTGCGCGAGCTTCTCGTTGCGGTGGCTTCTCTTGTTGCAGAGCACAGGCTCTAGGCACGTGGGCTTCAGTAGTTATGGCACGTGGGCTCAGTAGGTGTGGCTCGCGGGCTCTAGAGCTCAGGCTCAGTAGTTGTGGCGCATGGGCTTAGTTGCTTTGCGTCATGTGGGATCTTCCCACACCAGGGCTTGAACCTGTGATCCCTGCGTTGGCAGGCGGCTTCTTAACCACTTCGCCACCAGGGAAGTCCCACCCTGTGTTATCCTTTGATGAATATTAAAATAGATGTAAGCACCATGACCCCATACAGAGAGACACCTGGGGAGGTGGGGACAAACCGGTGCAGGTAGCAGGGGAACCCAGTTTGGGATTAAACACCACATCCACAATTCACAAAGTTCCCATATGAGGATAACCTCAAAACCAGGTGGGGGTAAGGAAGAAGAAGAGGGGGCAGATCAGAGTTTGGGGCAAAGGGAAGACAGAGAAAAAAACACAAAGGAATACCCCAGAGTGGCAGGGAAAATGAGTTTGGAAAATCTGGATGACAGGACCACGGTGTTCTGTTTCCCTTTGTCTTTGCCTGTTAAATCAGACGTAGACTCCCAGCCACACTGGCCGTGCAGTTTAACGTGGGCAGGTTTCCTTGGCCTCCCAGGGAGATGATGCCTCTTCTTCCAGACTTGGCTAGTCAATGAGCAAATCGCAGCCGGCAACCAGATGTGCAATGACGACAATAAATCTAATCCTCTCCCCTTCTTCTCTCTCTCTTTTTTTTCTTAGAGAGCCCACAGTGCCTCGGGAAAAATTGGCTGAATAAAAGGTATAAAGACTTTCTCTTTTTTTTCCTGAATAGTTTTTGACAGATGTGCCCATGTTGAACATCTTGGGAGCTGCTGACAATGGCTGCTGGGGGGTTCTGGGTTTCCTATGCGCTGGAGGGAGGGGATTTGTGGAGGCTGAAGCGGGGGTGGCTTATTTAGCTCATCCCCCCAATGGGCCTGTCCAAAATGCCTGGGAAGGCAGGCCTGGGGAGCCAGAGGAGCCAGCAAGGAAATGAGGGGACAGGAGTTTGTTTAAAGGTGACGCTGTTTAGCAGCTCCAAGCGGCCAGGGAAGCCGTGCTGATTCCTTCCTGGTCCCTGCCCTCCCCTCCCCCGCCCCAGGTACTCAGGGCCCAGGTGTGCACCCCGGAACTGCACAGCCTTCTGAACCAAGGGCACCTCAGGCTCACTGGTCCAGGGTGGTCTGACTTCCCTCGGTGGCCTGGTCTTCTCGGGGAGGGGGCTCAGTTCCCAGTGCTGATCCCCATGGGGGGACTGGACAGGTGTGACCTGAGCCCTGGGTCCCTGTGTTCCTTCTGCCTGCAGCTGATCTCCTTTGTAGGTTCACTTTCAGAGTTATACTTTGGGGGGAAAAGTTATTATAAACATAATGTATATTTGTTGTGAATGAAATTAGAAAAGGCAGGTTCGCTGTGTATTTGTAAGCCTGGGTCCAGCAGGCTTCTCCTCATGGGCTCCTCGGTCTTGGGCTGCAGGTGACAAGGATGGCAAAGCGTGTTCTCAGATCAGAAACGGAAGTAACGCTGTCAAGTGGGAGGAGTCTGACACCTTCCTGAGCCAAACACTGGAAATTTAGTTTGGTGTTCGCTCTTGCATTGTTTTTGCTGCAAGCCCACCCTTGCTTGCCCCAGAAGTGGGCGTTGGCCAAATGGAGCTTGACGTGGCCAGGGAGCTTTGTCCTGGAAACCGCTCATCGCAGACCACAGGGGCTATGTGGGGAGGACAGCGCGGGCCCCGCTCACTGGCTTTCCATCAGGGCTCCTCTTCTTGTGGCCCTGGGTGACGCATGACAGGGTCCCCAGGGAGTGGCTGTCCTGTCTCTGTGGGTGTTCGATGCGTTTCTCCGTAGGAGGGGACCGAGAAAGTGCAGTCAGCCTTGGTCTCGTGCTCTTACGGAGTATTGTAACCACAAAGCTGCTACACATGGCAGCTTTCTTGCCATGCCATCTTTATAAAATGAGTCTCATTTTACGTGGAAACATACAAACCAGTCTTCAGGTGAATCTGTCTGTGGATAAAGAGTCCATTTGTGCTCTAAGGAATGATGCAGTGATTTGCTGACTTGAATTTTTGCAAACTTGGTGTTTTAATCAGCTTTATCAAAGTGTAATGCACACACAATCAACTACATGTATTCAGAGTGTGCAATTTAATGTTTTGACATATGTTTATACCCACAACGTCATCGCTACTGTCAAGATACCGAACATATTCATCACCCCCGAAACTTTCCTGATGCCCCTTTAACCTCTTCCTCCCACCCTTTCCCAATCCCCTCTTCCCAGTCAAGCACTGATCTGCTTCCTGTCACTATAAAATGGTTTGTTTTTCCTAGCGTTTTATATAAATAGAATCATGCCATATGTACTCTTTTGGGGGGGTGGGGTTTAGCCTCTTTCACGCAGGCTATGTTGAGATTCATCCAGGTGGTGGTATTCATCCATAGTTCATCCTTTTTATTACTGAGTAGTATTCCATGCTATGAATGCACCATAGTTTGTTTATCCATTTAGTCCTTGAAGGACATCTGGGTTGTGTCCAGTTTGGGGCTGTTACAAATAAAGCTGCTTTGAGCATTTGTGTCCAAGTCTTTGTATAGGCACCTGCTTGCTTTTCTCTTGGGTAAAATACCAAGAATGAAATGGCTGGATCCTATGGAAAGTGTGTGTTCAACTTTTTAAGTAAATGCCAAACTGTCTTCCAAAGTGATTGCAGCATTTCATATTCCCACCAGCCAGGTGTGAGGATCACAGTTCTATATTCTCACCAACACTTGGTGTTATCGGTCTTTATAATTTTAACCATTCTAACAGGTATGAAATGGTATTTGGTCGTGGTTTCCATTGCATTACCCTGATGACAAATGATGTTGAACACCTTTCATGTGGTTGTTTGACGTTCCAAAATTTCCTTTGGTGAAGTGTCTGTTCAAATCTTTGCCTATATTTTTTGGGTGGTTTGTTTTCTTATTGTTGAGTTTGGGGAGTTCTTTATATATTCTTGATATGAGTCCTTTATCAGACCCCTGCTTTGCAGATATTTTCTTCTAATTGGTCTGACTTCTCATTCTCCCAATAGTGTCCTTTCAAAGAGCTGACTTTTTCATTTGGATAAAGCCTAGTTTACTAATGTGTTCTTCATAGATCACGCTGTATCTAAGAAATCTTAGCCTGACCCAAAGTCACCAAGACTTTTTTCCTCCTATCCGTTCTTCTAAACATTTTATAGGTTTTAGGTGTTACATTTGGGTCTATGATTTATGTTGAGTTCATTTTTGTGTACGGTGGGAAGTATGGCTTCAAGTTCATTTTTCTGCATATGGATAGCCCATGATTTCAGTATTACTTATTTAAAAAAAAAAAACTGTCCTTTATCCATTGAATTACCTTTTCAGCCTGGTGAAAAATTACTTGTCACATATGTGTGGGTCCATTTCTGGACTTAGTTGCATTGATCTACTTGTTTACCTTGATGCCATACCATACTGTCATGATTATTGTAGCTTTATAATAAGTCTGAAAATCAGGTAATGTTAGCCCTCCAGCTTTGTTCTTTTTTTTTCTAAGTTGTATTGGCTATTCTAGGTCCCCTAAATTTAGAATCCACGCATGGATTTTTTTTTTTTAATGCCCACTGGGATTTTGATCCGGATTGCATTGAGTCTATAGATCAACTTGAATCTTAACAGTATTGTCTCCTGACTCATAAACAAGGTGTGTCTCCCCAGTTAACTGGGGCTCCTGTCTCTCATCTGTAGTTTGCAATTTTCAGTGTATAGGTCTTACATGTCTCTTGTCTGATTTATCCCTAGGTACTGCATATTTTTTTTTATAATGGCCACTTTATTCATTTTTAAAGAAAGGGTCCAAGCAGTGGGTGATTGTAGCTGGAGCATAACCTCTAGGTTGCAAAATTTCCCTCCTTCCTTCACCCATAAGGAAGAAGCATGTAAAGGAATGTGGTGGAAAAATTAACCCTACTATGAATAGGACTTTTATACTTTCATAAGTAAAGTGGTTTGAAGAGATCTTTTCTCTGTCCCTTTTTGATTTCTTTACCATTTAGATTTTCATCTTTTATTGTATTCTTCTTCCATGGGGCTAGTGATGAAATGTGGTCCAGGATTTCCTCCAACCTGGGAAAAAATACTACTCTCATCCCTCTTTCTACTAACTCTGAGTTATAGAGCCAGGTAGTTGCAACCCAGTGGGACCCAGGAGACAATAAGCATGAGAGAGGCCTCTTACGCTCACATTTTGTCTGGGCTTCGAACTGGAGGGAAAACCAAGATATCTTAATCTGACTCATGTTACCACACTAGGAGAATTTATAGAGATATGTGACTGAATTTCTAGTAATTAGTAATGTGTGAATTTTTGTGGAGTATCCCTAGGTATTGCATATTTTATGCTATTTTAAATGGTATTTTTCTTTCAATTTCTGATTGTTTGTTGCTAGTGTATAGAAATACAATTATGTTTTTGGATATCAATCTTCTATCCTGAAACCTTGCTAAACTCACTTACTAGTTCTAGTAGCTTTTTTGTAGATTCTGTCAGATTTCCTACATTGATGATCATGCTGTCTGTGAATAAAGACAGTTTTACTTCTTCCTTTCCAATCTGGAGACCTTTTTTTTTTTTTTGCGGTACACGGGCCTCTCACTGTTGTGGCCTCTCCCGTTGTGGAGCACAGGCTCCGGACGCGCAGGCTCAACGGCCATGGCTCACGGGCCCAGCCGCTCTGCGGCATGTGGGATCCTCCCGGACCGGGGCACGAACCCGTGTCCCCTGCATCGGCAGGCGGACTCTCAACCGCTGCGCCACCAGGGAAGCCCCCAATCTGGAGACCTTTTATTTCTTTTCCTTGCCTTGTTCCACTGAACCTCCAGTAGAACAATGAGTAGAAGTGGTGAAAATGGACATTCTTGATCTCAAAAGATAGTAAGCCTTTCATTGTCAAGTATGATATTAGCTGTAGGTTTTTCAAAGATTCCCTTCTATTCCTAGTTCCCTTCTATTGCTAGCTTGTTGAAAGGTTTTATCAGTTTTTTATTAGCAATTGATGTTGATTTTTGTTAAATTCCCCTCCTGTGTCTACTGAAATGGTCATATGCTTTTCCTTTTTTAGTCTGTTAAAAAAAAAACTTCGACATATATACACTAATATGTATAAAATGGATAACTAATAAGAACCTGCTGTATAAAAAAATAAATAAAATAAAATTCAAAAAAAAAATAAAGAGGATCATTTTCCTCTAATTGCTGCCTTAAAAAAAATACTTTAGGGCTTCCCTGGTGGCGCAGTGGTTGAGAGTCCGCCTGCCGATGCAGGGGACATGGGTTCGTGCCCCAGTCCGAGAAGATCTCACATGACGCAGAGCAGCTGGGCCCGTGAGCCATGGCCACTGAGCCTGCGCGTCCAAAGCCTGTGCTCCGCAACAGGAGAGGCCGCAACAGTGAGAGGCCCGCGTACAGCAAAAAAAAAAAAAAAAAAAAAAACTTTAAAAACTTGGTGAATTATATTCATTGATTTTCAAACTCTAATCCAGCATAGGCTTAAGTCTATCATCTCACTATTTTTTCTGTTTTTCTCATTTGTTCCTTATTCCCTTTTCCCTCTTTTATTGCTTTCTTTTGGATTGAGTATTTTTTTATTATTCCATTTTATCTCCATTCTTGACTTATTAGCTATACCTCTTATTTTGTTATTTTGACGGTTGATTTAGCGTTTACAATGTATATATTTAGCTAATTACAGTCTACCTTCAGGTGATATTAACCCACTTGGCACAAGTATAAGTACACTTCCATTTCTCCCCCCTTGACCTTCATGCTATTATTACCATGTATTTTATTTATGCATGTGTAATAAACCTTACAATGCTGTTTTTTGTTTAAACGGTTATATTTTAAAGAGATTTAAGTAATAAGGAAAAAGTCATATATTTATCCATACAGTTACCACTTCTGGTGGCCTAGAGCACAGGTTCTAGGCGCACGGGCTTCAGTAGTCGTGGTTCGCGGGCTCTAAAGCGCAGGCTCAGTAGTTGTGGCGCACGGGCTTAGTTGCTCTGCGGCATGTGGGATCTTCCCGGACCAGGGCTCGACCCCACATTCCCTGCATTGGCAAGCGGATTCTTAACCACTGCGCCACCAGGGAAGCCCATGCCTGGTAATCTTTAACTGGATGCTACATCCTGTAAATTTTATCTTCTTGGGTGCTGGATACTTTTATTCCTATAGATACTCTTGAGCTTTGTTCTGGGATGCAACTAAGTTATTTGGAAAGAGTTTGATCCTCTCAGATCTTGCTTTTAAGATTTGTTAGGCCCCAAGGCATGGTTAGTCTAGGTTCAGTGTCCCCTACTACCAAGGCAAGCCCCTCTGAGCTCCATGAACCGGGAAGTGTCCCAGTCTGGCTGGTGAGGACACACGCTATTCCTGGCCCCGAGTGAGTGCCAAACACAGTTTCCTCTAATCCTTTCAGATGATTCTTCCCTCAAATGCATGTGCTGATGAGTACTCAGCTGAATACTCATTGGGGACCCTCTACAGTTCTCCAGGGTCCCTGCTTTTTCCAGCTCTCTCCTCTCTGCTATCCAGCCTTGCAGCGCCAGCCAACTTGGTCTCCCCAGCTCTCAGCTCTGTCTCAGCTCAAGGACAACACCAGGCTCTACTTGGGGTCCCTGCACTTTGGCCTGAAAACTCTCTAGATGGTAAGCTGTGGGGACTCCCCTCACTGGTTTCCCATCTCTCAGAGATCACTGTCCTTCATTGCCTGGTGTCCAGTGTCTTAAAAACCACTCTTGGCCCAAGGCACCAGGGTGGAAGGGGGCAGAGCTCCTGAGAAGGAGGCAGGCTGAGGCGCTGGTCAAGGCATCTTGGGCCTGGGGGTGAGAGGTCCAAGTGTAGAGACAAACACCATTGTCTCATTTTCCTTGAGAATGGCCCGCCCACTGCCCACCTCAATTAAGAAGAATCTGCAGTATCAAGAACTTAGCTCTTAGAAGATCGTTACAAAGGGCTCGTCACAAAATCTCTTCTCAGGAAACTTTTGACTGTAAAGAATAAGGGGGGAGGGGCAGGACAATACCTCCAAGCCTCCTAAAACCTCAGTGGTGGGGAGCTCAGAAATCCCCCAGTGGTGGGGGAGAAGGGAACCAAGAGTCCCTCAGCAGCCCCAACTGCCTCATGGTTTAAGCATATCAGGGGCAGCGTCCACCTTGACCCCAACACAAGTAACTGAGCAGGGGGGAGGACCTGTCAGAGACTAAGGCCATTCATTCCTCCAAATCGCAGTCCCCACACCCCCTCCGCTGAGCCGGGCGCAGCAGGAGCTGCACTCTTAGTGCTTTATCTGTGCACAGCATCTCCCCGCTTACGAGGGGCTCACACAGCTGTTAGCTCATTCAGCATGTTATCCCATTGACCGTAGGGTCCATCTTATAGATGGGGGAAACTGAGGCTTAGGATGGGTAAGTGATTTGCCCAGGCTCGTGCTGCCCAGGCTTCTTTTCATGCCGAGAATTTCCCTTGAGCAAAGTTGATGATCCCTGTAAGAGAGTGTGGGTTTCCTGAGCTTGGGTTTCTGAGCCCCTTCCCAACCATGGCTCCACCTGCCACACCGAAGGAGCTAACTGACCAGCATGGGGCACAGAGGCCTCGACCCTGCCCGGCCCACTAGGGCTCTCCCGACCTTTGACAGAGCATTTCCGTTATCAGGGTTGTCAGCGGTCTAGCTTCATGGGACTGCAAAGCTCCTGACTCAGGGTAGAGCTTTTCTTTGGAATATCAGATGTCAGGAGCTCTTTGATACAAATGCACACATGTGTTTGGACTAGTGCATCAGTTAGGCTGCCATAGTGGGAACAAAAACAAAAGGTTGGGGGAAATGCCTGAAAATGTTGATCACAAAGGGTTCACCCAAACCCCTGGCTATTTCTAACTCTAAGGCCAAAGCTACACTGTACCAGCAACGTGGGCACTGCTTTCCAGAAAATCAGCTCCCAAACCGTCAAGCTCTGCGTCGCAGGGACTGACAAGTGTCCCCAGAGCCTCCCTTGGCTTTCAGGATGTATCCAGCTGGGTGGCTTTGTGCCACCCAGAAAAGAAGCAGGACATGAAACATTTGAGATGGGATTAGAGGACAACAGAAAGAGCCTATGTGTGCGCATCCATGTTTGTGCGAAAGTATAAAAAGCCCGAGTCTGTGTTTTCCCCCGAGTATTAATTACGGCTGGAGAGGAGGCCTGTCCGGGCGTGTTCAGCTTGGGCAGAGTAATTTATCATCTGGTTTCAAGGAGCAGAAGGCGGGTCACGGTGCAGAGAGCAAGACACACATCTCTCTCTCTCAGAATTCACAGCCGCCTCCACCTGCTCCGGAGTGGACAGCTTTGCCCAAGGCACGTGCCAGAGGGGGCACGGAGAGCTTGCAGGCAGCACTCTGGGAGAGAAGGGAGCTAGTGAGGCCTTGACACAACCTGCATAAGACAGAACGCATCGTGGGAAAAGCCTGTGCGGGCGGCTTGAAATGAGAAACTGTCCAGTCTCTCTCGGACGTCTGCCCCTGTTGGGGGGACAGGCAGAAAGACATGGGCGCCAGCCAGCCTGGCTGCCCACACCGGATTCCTTCTGATCCTGCAGGCCTTTCCTCAAGGCCAACAGAAGGGCCAGGGCTCTCTGGGATCCACTGGGGTGGTCCACAAAGACGGCAGGTTTTATTCCTTTTGGTGGCTGAAAAGCAGGGTTACGTATCGGCTCACCACTTAGCAAAGTGAAGGTCCCTCGCCATGTGACGAGGTTGTAATTCAGGATCTCCCTGGCCTTGGTGAGGTGACCAGAATGGCAAAACCAGTACAGAGGACTGGGCCGTCCTCCCTCTGCCCCTGGGTCCCTCCACCCTCACCTGAGCACTAGGGTCACCCCCTGTGTCTCCTGAGCGGCTCAGGGTCTTCCCGGGCACTTTGCTTTTGTCCTTTCTACCATCACATGCATGCTCCTGTCTACTGCTGCTGCAGGCGGATGCCGGACACCTGAGCCTGGAGTGGCCACACCCTCACTTTCAGCAGCAAGTGTTTTTCTGAAAAGTTATAAAGTATATAATAATGAGTACTGGCCCCAGGTCAGCTCTCCTTACCACCCTTCCCCTCGAACCCCAGCCAGCGGACACTGAGAGGGCCCCTGCCCCTGCACGAAATCCTCCTGGGAAGGCCCTGGGCGGCACCAGTGATCCCGTCCATGCCGGTGCCGTGAGCACCTGCTGTGCTCCAGGGCCTGTGCTAGGTGCTCAGGACACCACCCTGAACCAGCCAGACTGATACCCGAGCAAATAATCACCCCTTCCTGGCGGGGGGCGGGGGGCGGGTGGCACACCTCCAGCCAGTCTATGGGAATAAAGGGAAAACCACTCAGAGGCAGAGGTCCTACTTGCCTCCATGGATGTGCTCTCACCAGCTGCTCAACTCACAGCTTCAGTCTCTCGGGTCTTCTGTTCTTCCTCTGCTGGATTTAGCCTTCTGGGATTCGGCACACAGAACCGGTGGTCTCGGTCAAACCAGCAAGAAATCTCCAGGCTTCTTTGCTGGGTGTCCAGCCTCCTGACTCTCTGGTATCTGGAGATGCGTTAGAGGGAAGGAGGGAAGGACAGGAGATGCAGGAACGAGGATGGAGCAGAACGAGACGGGGTCAGAGGAGCGTCTGCAGCTGCTTCTGTGCAGCCCAGGCCAAGAAGGAAGTCACTGCCCAGAGGCTGAGGGTCCCCGAGGCTGGCCGGGCCCCAGAGACTCCTGAACGACTTGCCGAGTTGGAGTTTTTCCTTCCCCGGTTTCTTGGTGAATAAATTCACTTGCCCCCCCGACCCCCACTTTCACACCTGCTTCTCTCTTCATTCTTATAACTGCAAATTCCCTTGATTGAATTTATAGTGGTGATCATTTATCAAACACCACGTGTGTTCCAGGCCCTTTACCTTGGTGATTTCTAAACCTCATAACCATCCAGGAAAGTAAATGATTCTATCCCATTTTGCCAAAAAGGAAACTGAGGCTCAGAGAAGTTAAGTAACTTTCTAAAAGCCACACTGCAAGTCAGCAGCTGAGCTGGAATTAGCGCAGGTCTGAGTGATGCCAGATTCAGGCTCCTTCTGCCCCAGCAGTTTGACCCTCAAGAGGTGCCTAGTGCCAACAAAGACACCACAAACACATGTTCTCTTGATCAAGGTTGGGAGGATAGGAGAGGACTGGTAATTGAGCCGAGAAACCATCCCCACTCCTCTGTGGGCGCTGGCTCTGAAGAAATCCTTAGGGTGAGTGGAGATGGTCTTAAGGTCTTCCTCCTTAGATACCTGGCCCTCCCCCTTTTTCAGGACTGTGCACAGGGGTTTTAATGATGAATTGGACCTCGTAACTTGCCCCTCCTCAGCTCAGATCCTCTCAGGGCTGCCAGTTCTCTTAAAGAAAAGCCAAAGTCATCACAACACCCTCCCATTAAGACCTCATGTGATCTGGCCCCATTATTCCTCGGACCACCTCTCCCACTGCTCCCCTTCACTCTCCTTACTCCAGCTCATGGGGCCACTTTACCTGTTCTCTGAATAGCCAGACACATCCCATGACAGCCTTTGCCTGGGGTACTCCCTCTGCTGGAACATTCCTCCCAAAGAGCCTCAGGTCTCCTTCCCTTGGCTCCTCCAGATTGGCCTGACCGTCACCTCTTAAATTAGGCCCACCCTGACCACACCCTCTTCTAATCGGGGACTGGGTAGCAGTACAGTTAGGTGCGTTCGGAATCGTCTGAATGATTATCTCCAAAGAGCACTGGCTCCTGGGGTGTCCCTAGCGGTATGCCACAAGGCTCTGCTCTCAACCCTATCCTAGCCGGGATTTTTATCAGTGATTTATGTAAGCACGTAACAGGCATGATGCTCAGATTCTGGTTAATCTGAAACTGAGAAGAATAACTAATACTAGCTGGGACCATAGATGAAATTGAGCTCAATTTAATAAGAATAAATGTAGGGGGCTTCCCTGGTGGCACAGTGGTTGAGAGTCCGCCAGCCGATGCAGGGGACAGGGGTTCGTGCCCCAGTCCGGGAAGATCCCACATGCCGTGGAGCGGCTGGGCCCGTGAGCCATGGCCGCTGAGCCTGCGCGTCCGGAGCCTGTGCTCCACAACAGGAGAGGCCACAACAGTGAGAGGCCCGCGTACCGCAAAAAAAAAAAAAAAAAAAAGAATAAATGTAAAATCTTGCTCTGAGGTCCAAAAACACTAAATTGATGAATGTAAGAGAGAGAAGACTCAGGGGTTTTAACTGATAGTAAGTTCAGTACAATTAGGGGGACTGTCTCAGTCCATCCGGTCTGCTGTAATAGAACACCACAGACCCGGCAGCTTATTAAGAAAAACTGTTTATTGCTAACAGTTCTGGAAGCTGGAGTCCAAGGTCAGGGTGCCAGGAGGGTCGGGTTCTGGTGAGGGCCCTCTTTTGGGTTGCAGATCGCCGTTTTCTCATTGTGTCCTCACAGGGAAAGCAGAAGCAGGAAGCAATCAGGACATTTATCCCAACACAGGGGCCCCACCATCATGACCTCATCTGACCCTAATCACCTCCCAAAGGCTCCATCTCCTAATACCATCACATTGTGGGTCACGGATTCAACATGTGAATTTGAGGGAGGGAAACATTTAGTCTATAATAGTGACGAAATAGCTTATCCAGACTGGGGACACTGTTACCTGTAAACCCAGAGTGTCCCAGACAAGCTGGAGGGTGCAGTCACCCTGAGTATAAGTGGTTGCCTCGAAAGCTCATGTTATTTGGATCACATGAGTGAAGGTACATGCCCAGCTTATGGAAGGTGGAAGCTTGTTGGAGCCCCCCTGGACCACTGGGATCACTTGGAAGGCACCACTGTGGTGCTTCGTGGGAATCCCCAGGGAAACGGCTGTAGGGATGAGAGCTGTTTGCCTGGTGGAGGAAGATTGGGCAGCCAGACGGCCTGTCTTGGAGTGTCCGAGGGCTGGCCTGCCAAAGGGAAAGGTGGTTTGCTCCATGTGGCCTCAGATCAACTGAGATCAGAGGGAGGAGTCCAGGCGGCAGGTTTTACAGGCTGTCTAAAGGGAGGACTTCCTAAGGATGACAGCTGGCCGGCGATGGCTGAGTTCCTTTCCAACCCTGAAGGCTGCAGAGGAGTTTCATTTGTTGAAAGCGGAGGCCCAGGTGACTCCTCAGGCTCTCGGTGGGAGGCCGGCCACCACATGTTACTGTGCAGGAAGAAGACTCTGCAGCACTTCTTTATTTTTATTTTTATTTTTTGCGGTACGCGGGCCTCTCACTGTTGTGGCCTCTCCCGTTGCGGAGCACAGGCTCCGGACCCGCAGGCTCAGCGGCCATGGCTCACGGGCCCAGCCGCTCCGCGGCATGTGGGATCTTCCCAGACCGGGGCACGAACCCGTGTCCGCTGCATCGGCAGGCGGACTCTCAACCACTGCGCCACCAGGGAAGCCCAGCACTTCTTTAGATCAGGACACACAGAGAGCCCGCCGGGTGTGATGGTGTGTGAGGGGTCAGGTGTGAATTCAAGCCCGCCTTCCCTCTGCGCCCCGCCTTCCCCCTCTCTCAGAGCTGAAGTGGGTTTCCCCTTCCCAAGACCCCCCTCCTGCTGCTGAATTGTTGAAAGTGTTGTTTGCTCTATTGCTGTGCTGGAGGGCCGCAGAGCAGCTGAGCTTGGATGGGTGGGTGGTGGCCCTTAGAATGCCCTCCCCAGCCCCACTGGTTGGGGGAGCTGCTCCCAGACCCTCTTCCTTCTCGCCTCATCATTTCTTGCTCATAACTGCTGGCGTTCTGACCGGAGCATGCTGCATCCTCTCCCTGCCTCGTGCCACCAGCTGCAGGGCTGTGGATTGCATCTGTGACAGATGTCACCACCCAGCCCAGGTGCAGAGCCAAGTCTCTATGCTGGGGCCCTGCAGCGTCCCCCTGTGGCTGACAAACTGAAGACCTCCAGGGCGTGGGGGACATGGCCTGCCAACTGGGGGCCACCCTGACGTGTGTGCCACCTTGGTACGTTTGTGGGGGCAGGGTCGTCATGTAGATGTGAGTGTGTGTGCACCCACGTGTGTGCAGGGAAGGACCTGTGCATTTGTGTATGTGTGTGGGTGCAGAAATGCATGCAGCTGTGTTGCAGGCTCCTGCATTTCCACGTGTGTGCACTCAGGCATGCATTTTTATAGCAGACACCCTAGAGCTTAATTCAGCGCAGGCGCTGCCCACGAGACATTGCCATCTGAGCCAGTCTTTCTAGAGAGGGTGATAGTGTGGCCACCCCAGAGCACAGAGGATGCCAGGAGACATGCGACTTATTCAGGGACAGCGCTGGTGGCATGGGCAGGTCCCTGGGGGATAGAGAGGCACGCAAGAAAGGGTGAGCTCCCAGAATGCTCGGGGTGGGGGAGGGCAGACCTCCCACCCACATCCCAGAGGTGTGGCCCAAATCCTCCAGACCTGAGCCTCCAGCCTGTTGGCTTGTCAACAGTGACCCAGATCATGGAGTAAACTGCTTCTTTCTCTCCATGAGCGGTTGCCCCGCCCCCGCCCTCCCTAAAGGGCAGCCCAGCCATGCTCTGCAGCCTTTAAGTTCTCTATTCAGCCCTCTGGCCAACACGTTCAGGCATCTGCTGTGTGCCCAGCACCCTCTGGCTGCCCCGGCTACAACAGCCGCGGCCAAGCCCCTGACCTCTAGGAGCTGTCCATCTCCCAGGGCGGAGATGGCAAGTCCAAGTATACGGGCAAGGCCACATGACCGGGCTGGATGCCACAGAAAGTAAGGACGGGCTCTCAAGACCACTAGTGGTGGGCGCTCTGGTCCCAGTGAGCTTTCTATGTCCAAAGCCTGGTTCCACAGGGCTCTCTGGACACACTCAGAGGCAATGTGACCAGGTGCCAGCCCTGAGCACTGTGTCGACAAGTGTGGCCACTCATCACCTCGGCAAGGACCCAGAGGAGGACGCCCAGGGACCTGGGGTGGGTGTCGGGGCGGGGGGGGCGCTTTTGAAAAGCACGGGTCACTAGGTCCTTCCTCAAGCCTCAGGGAGGCGGGGAGACCCCTCTCCACTGTGATGTCCTGTTTCTCCATCACTCATCCTCAAGTGGTACGAGGGTACAGGCTTTTTATGCATCTTGTTTGATCACTGATCATTTGATCAATCTTACCCAGTCACTGAAACAGCCTAGGAGCATGGCTGGCATTGTCACCTCAGTTAGAAGTGAGTAAATTGAGGCTCAGAGCACAGCTGTGACTGGCAGAGCTGGGTCTGCAGGCTCTAGGGCCTCCGAAGCCTCCGGCCAGGCTTGCTCCCTGGCACGGGCCAGTTCATAAGTGCTGGCACCCCCAGAGAGCCCTAGAGCACATCAGACCTGCTAGAAATCAGGCAGTGGGTTCCTAGGGCATCAGGCCTTCTCTGGACATCTTTTCCGTGCTCCAGTGTTTGTGGCTTGTGAAGGATTTTGTAACAGTTACAGAGCATTCAACAAGAGCACACAAACACCCCTGCCCTCTGAGACCCTCCCCCCGCACCCCCACCCTTCCCCATACCCACCAGCATCCTTGCCAGCCCCAGGGGTTTAAAGTCTGACGTCACTGCCTCTGTCCTGGTGCCTCCTCTGGGCTGGTCCAGCCTGGGAAGCACAGGTCGGGGCTTGGAGGGGAGCCAGGGGGTCCCAACCGCCGAACCCCACCTCCTCCTTCTCTGTCCAGCCCTCCTCCCTTCTCAGCCAGGTCCCCCTGGGGTGGGGATGACGGGTCATGGATAGGGTGGTTCCCACTGCAGCCAGTCATGAAACCTCCCTGTGCCCCCACCCCTGGCAGCTGGCCATAATGGGGTGGGAGGGGCTCCTTCTGACCTGAGCAGGCCAGAAGCCACCCTCCAGGCAAGGGAAGGGCTGGGCTTATCAGAGGTGGTCCCTGTCCTCTCCCAGCCAGAGGCACCAGCCCAGGCCCAAGGGTGACAGGAGGCCCGCCACCTACTGCCACTCTCCACGCATAGGACCCCCATCCCCATATCCAGCCTCTGGGCCTCAGTTTCCCCCGTGGGAAGAAACCTTAAGAACCGTAGAAAGAATGGCTTCCTTTCATCTCTTTCTTTTGTTCCTTCAAAGAGGGGGCAATGGCCTTGGTGGGGGGGGGGGTCTTGCCTTCAGGCGTAAGGTGGATCTGCCTCCCACCTGGCCGGGGGCGGGGCCTGGGTCCCTAGGTGGCTGGTGACCCTAGGCAGCCCTGGCCTGAGGGGGGCCAGCCATCTGGGCCAGCCAGCTCTGGGCAGGCCTGAGCAGGAACGCAGAAGGCTGGCCGCTCTGCAGGGCTGCGTGTCTGGAAGCGGCCCCCCCAGCAGCACAGCGGCTCATGGGGAGGGCAGCCTGGAAGACGCTGAGGCAGGACGGCTGTGGGACAGCGACACGCACACATGGGGTCCCAGGCATCCCCACCCTCTCATTGTCCCCACGCTGCACTCAACTTCGGGCCGGCTGCAGCAGTACCTCATCTCGGCTTGGCCTCAGCCCAGCGCCCAGAGCCAGCCACTCTGTACCTCTGCAGCGGCAGCTGCTTCTCCTCCCTCCCCACCGGCTCCCAGACTTGGGGCTGGGGTCTCGGGGGCAGGTCTCCCTCTGTTCCTACCATCTTCCATCTTCCCACCCCTGAAGCCAAGAGCGACCTTCCGCGAAAACAAACGGTGGTCCTTTTCTCCCACTCTCTCTGTTCTTCTCACCTCGGAGGAGGTCTTCCCTTCCCCATCTGGTATGGTGAGATCTGTTAGGCTGGGAGATATTGCGTCCCCTACTCCCACACCGTGGGAGCCTCCCCGGGGTCCTGCGTGGGGGTGCCGGGCGTCAGGATGGGAAGCTCAGCTCTGAGCAGAAAGCCGGGCGGCAGGAGTGACCGGACCGGGGAGCGCCGGGCAGGACCCCAGCAGGTGGGCGAGCCCAGAGCAGGCGCTGAGCTGAACAGCCTGGGAAATACACAGAGAGACCAGGGAGGGGAGAGGACCGGGTAGCGGCAGGAGCAGAGAGGAGAGCGGCACTTAAGGCAGCTGCAGGTGCCCGCTAACCTGAGCACCGGCGTGGGGACCACAGCCTCCACCCCCACCCTGCTGCCCGCCACCGCTGCTGCCTGCGAGGAGCCACGGTTCCGAAATTATGGTGTATTTTTGGCTGTGTACCAAGCGTGGACTGCCGAGTTGCCTTTTCGGCTCCGGGCAGATCTGGGGTTGAAACGTTGAGAAAACAGCGTGCCCACCGCGGCCCCTAAAGTGCCCTCTCGCGCCTGTCCCCAGCTGGCACCAGCTCTCCCCCAGGGCCCAATCAGCATGGTGCTGGGGTCAGGGGCCTCCCCAGACAGGAAGCACTGCCTGCCAGGAGGCCAGACTCCCCTCGGTGGCCTCCGTGGGGCTGGGCGGAGGCTCCAGAATGCCCTGCATGGGGTGCGCTGTCCTGTCCCCACCCCTGCCTGGCCATGGGGGGATCCTCCTCAGATCCCCCCGTGAAAACTTCAGGTGGCTCCCAAGACCAAGTGTACAGCCCCCAGCCCCACATCTCAGGCGCTCCCTTCGTCCCTCTCCCATCTCTGAGCTGCGAAATCAGCTACGGAAACTGGATCCCAGAGAGACTGGTGGGGACACCAAATGTGAGCCGGAGCCAACACCCCCGGAGCTCTGAGCCCCCAGACCCCAGAAGCTGGGAGGAGCCTTGGGGAGAGGAAAAAGCCCAACCCGAAGACCCCCGCCCTCCTCCCTGGCTAGCCCTTCCCAGCCAAGAAAATGACAGCGGCAGTGATCAGAGTAGGGTCTCGGCCAGACCCGGGAAGAGGCAGTGGGGAGAATGAGGCAGGAAGGGCCCCCACCGGGGGATTAGCTGGGACTAGTGGTTCTCGTTAAGTCTGGCTGAACTGGGAGAAGGAAAGCCTGACATGTGCCTGTGCGTGTGTGCGTGTGTGTGTGTGCTCGCATGCACACACAAGTGTAAGTTCGGGTCTCCGGTGATCGCAGGCCTCAGGGCTCCCATGGAGGTGGTTTGGAAATCTATATGAATTCTGTGCTTTTCTTGTGGGGGAGGACTTTTCCCTGGGGCCTGGCCAGTGGCCCCAGCACCTCCCAGGCCGTGGGCTTCCCCACATCGAAGTACTTCTCTCCCAGGCTCAGGGGCAGCCTGCCCCGCAGTGTCCTCCTCCAGGGCCACAGGGGGTCCCCACCTCCAGGGCAAGCTCTCAAAGACTCTGGGCCTCACTGGGAGGGGCTGAGCCAGGGAGCAGGAACCTGTGGGGCACCTGGGTGACTGGACAGTGGGCTGGGCAGGGAGTCAGCAGGAGAGGCCAAGGCAGCCACAGAGAAGCCACCAGTAGCCACTGGGAGCCAGGATGGCTTTGGTCAGCCCCACGGCTATGGTCACAAGCTGAGTTCCATTGAGCCCTGCTGACCACATTCCCACCCAGGGCAGAATTAGGGCCAGCGCGTGCCTAGATGCTCCAGGCCTCCATCTTTTGCAAAGACCATTAGCTCTGCCGAGAACGCCCTGGCTGCCCAAGCCTCTGTCTGCTCTGCAAATTCCTCCTTGTTCTTCAAGGCCAGCCTGAGGGGACACTGCCCCAGGGACACTGTTCTTCAACCAGTAAGCAGAACAGATTCCTCTCTGTATCTTGACTCCCGGCAGCACCAGGCTGGCATTCGTGCGCTGGCCCCTCGTCCTTCCTGTGGCCTGGGGGTCCCTCCGGATCCTCGTGGGACTTCTGCTGGTCTGGGCACTCTGCTTCTTTGGGGGCTGTGGCTTCTCTTGGGGGATCTTGCCTCCAGGACCCCCTCCCCTCCAGGGCACTGTCCTTGTCCACTCACCCGGCCAGGCCTGGGGGACACGCCAGAGTATCCCCTCCTGAATTTTTGAGGCTATTTTAGGGCAGGGCTGGAACCTGATGAGGAGAGTCTCCCCCTCTCATCTTCCCTGGTTGGCCTTCACCTCCAGGTGGGGATTTGCCACAGTAGAAAGGGGGGGGCCACGGCAGGCAGACCCCTTCCCTTGGTCTTCTCTCCCGGATCTCCCTCTCTGAGCCATGTCCCCACCCCAATTTGGGAGACGGCACTCAAACCGCCAACTCCCAAGTCAGCACCCCAGCCTGGACCCCTCCCGAGCCCCACCTGGCACCCACTCATTTCCCACTGTCCACCTGATGCCCAGCTGGTGTCCATATACTCCTCAGACTCAGCACATTGAAACTGCTCGTTTCTCTTCTGACCAGCTTTTCCTTCTTTTTCCTACAGATCATGGGAGGGTCCTCCCACCCACCTGAACTCTCAGAGTCACCCTTAATTCTTGCCAACCCCAGCTTCCCAGCACAGGCTGGGCCCTTCAGGCTCTGTCTCTGCCAACTTCTCTTCATCCACCCCCTTCCCCAGACCCGCAGGCCCAGCCCCCAGCACCACCTGGCCAGGTCAAGTCTAACCTCCTTTCTTAGCCTGGAGCACAAAGTTCTTTACATTTGGACTGTTTAGTCCCAGCCTCACCCACTGCAGCTCCTTCACATTCTCATGCCTCCTGTGAGGAGCCTCCTGAGGCTGAGGTGTTTCCAGGTTAACTGGAACATCTGCTGAGCTCCCCCTCCCCCAGGCTTGTTCCTCCTAAAACACCTCTCTTCCATGCTCCCCACCACGCAGCTGGCTCCTACCTTCCCTTCAGGGTGAGCCTGTGGGCAGAGACATGAAGGGCTACAGCATGTCAAGTGAGAAGCAGCTTAGAAGTCACCACATCCAGGAAGCCCTCCCTGACCACCCCACAGTGGGGTGTTGTTCCCTCCACTGTGCCCCCATACAGTCATCTGAGGGCACTGCCATTACCCATTTACTCCGCCATCTCCCCTCCACCAGCAGCTCCCTCCAAGACCCTGCTTGGTCTCGCTCAACTCTTGTTTCTGGTGCCCACCCTATAATTACCACTTGCCCGGGACTCCAGGAACCTTGCATGCTGGAATGAATGAATGAGTCTTTTTCCAAGAAGCAGAGTGGGGCCTGGTCAGGGGGTGTCCTCTGAAGCAGAAGCTCCACAGGGCTCCCCACTCCTCTGAGCTGAGGGTCACACAGTTGACCACCTGTTTTCCCATGGCTTGGACACAACTTTTCAAGGAGGCATTGGATATATCATTGCTCCCATTTTAAAACTGACAAAGTTGGGGCCCATGGTCTCCATACTCATTATGAAGGACCCGGCCATGGCGAAGCTGGGGTTGGTTGGGTGCAGGAGGGACTGCCATCCCTGGCCCTTCCAGTCTGGCCACCAGGGTTCCCCTTGGTGGGGTGAGTGTGGAAGTTCACCCCTGCTCCATGAGAGAGGCCCCCCTCCTGCTTTGGGGGCATCTCTGTCTTTGGATCGTCTGCCTGGTGACTCCACCTGGAGAAGGGCTGTCACCGAGGAGGGGAGACAGAGGGCCTGGGGTGGGAGGGCAAGGTCTGGGCAGAGGGCCCAATGCTGGGGCCTGGCCTGGAATCCAGCTCTGTTGCTCAACAGCTGTGTGACCTCAGTGAGTCAACAAACTTCTCTGAGCCTCAGGTGGCTCTCTGTAGCATGGATCACCACGCCACTGTGCAGGTTGAGAAGCAGAGATGGTTTGCATGTTCCGTGCCCAGAACAGAGGGAGAAGGGATATTCAGCAGCAAGACAGGGTGACCCCGGGATAGGAGGACATGTTGCTTTCCTCACCCACCTGGGCTCTGCTTGTGACCACAGCACCCTCCTCTGCTCCACTGCTGTGGGAGGAGGCCCACACAGCTGTCTGCCTGAGCTGTTGGGAGCCGGAGTCCACAGGGCTTTCCTCCCCACCCCTACAGGTGTGTGGGTACCCTGGGCAGGGAGGACGCTCAGGCTGGAAGGCTGTGCCCAGGGTCCCACAGCACCGCTTTGCAGAGCCAGGACTGGAACCGGTTCTTGCTCTGGCCCGCAAATGCTTTCCTGCACCTGCCGCCTCAGGGTGTGTGCTCACGCCGGGTCTCCCCACCCACCCCTGCCCGGCCCATGTCTAATGTCCAACCCTGTGCGCCAGGGGGGATCCACCTGGTCTTCCCTGAGCCCTGCCATTCTTCCTTTCTCATGCACGACCCCCCAGACTGGGAACCCCACGTGAGCAGGTGTGTCTGAACGGTGTTCTAGCTGTGCCCTAGGAAAGGAGGATCTTGGCAAATACTTGCGAGATGGATAAAAGAAAGAGGGAGGTTGTTGGTGGTGGCAAGCCCTTGGGGAGCAGGGCGCCTGTGTCAGAGAAGGAGCAGGGCTACTTACAGAGCTGCCTCCTGCACAGGTCTAGGCCTAGGGCCAGAGGTGCAGTGTGGCTCCGGGACTGATGGGGCTGCAGCCCAGACCAGACAGAGGACCCACTGCCAGCCTTGTCCCAGGCTCAGCATTGCTGGGCTCAGCTCAGAGACACACAAGGGCAGCCATGTGCAAGGCCAGGGTCCAGGAGCTTCAGCAGCTGGGAGCCCTGCAGGGGCGAACACCTACCCACCTCTTCCTCCAGAGCCGGACCTCGGAAAATGGGCTCCCAGGACAGACTGAAGGGTCAGACAGATGGCTCAGGGAGAAAGGGCACTGGCCCATGATGTGTGAGCACCTGGAGGGGCACCTTTGGCATTTGCTCCTGTCCAGGAAAAGGCAGGACAGGAGCTGGGATGGGCTTGGAGACAGGCTCGTGTCTCCCTGCAGTCTGGGGGAGCCGGTGGGTGGCTTCATAATTGACTAGCAACAGGCAGAGTTGCTGGCAAACCATCTCCAAATTAGCCATAATTGCAGGAGAAACAAAGAGCAAACAGGGTGCGCTGAATGAGGCTTTCTATAAATATTGTGTTTTTTAAAGTTTGCCCTGGAGTAATAGAAGCTGTTTAAACGCTAATATCCTGTCTGTGCATTTAAAAAGCCTTATAATCAGGATTTAGTGCCTTCTTTTCCTAAGGCCTGGGATCTGGGGGCCCCTGGGTCTCTGGCCTCCTCTCTCCTGGGCGTCTCAGAATGGGCAGCCCCTGGGAGTCAGAAAACCTACCCTCCCCTGGGCGGGACCCAGCCTCCGCGACTGAGCTCCGCCCACCCTGAGTTCCTCCCGCCCTCTCCCCAGGTAGATGCAGGGGTCCTTCCTGTTCCCACATAGCTTCTCCTTCCTTATTCCCTTCGTACCTTCCCACCAGCGACCAGCGAGGGCCAGCAGCAGTGTTCTCTTGGTCTGAATCACTTTTGAGACCTTGACACCTTCAGCTCATTTTGTCAAGGCCAAGAGTTCAGGTCGCCTGGACTCACAGACCGGCCTCTCTCCTCACCCAGGGGGAGAGCTTGTCTGATTAATGAGGGATGGGGTCCCTCGGTGAGGCACCTACACTACAGGGCCATGTCTGGTTTTACTAAAAAATCATCATGCAGCGTCCATTCACTCCAACAATGACCGCAGAGCCATTTTCCATGGTGAGTGAGAAAGTTGTAGGAGGGGCCGCCGGCACCCCCCACCAGAGGCGACTTCATCAGGGGCCTAAAACCCACAGTGCGAAAAGCCCTGTTGAGGAGCAGTCCCTAGGGAGCCCCTTCCTAGGCCAAATTTTTTTTTTTTTTTTTTTTTGCGGTACGCGGGCCTCTCACTGTTGTGGCCTCTCCCGTTGCGGAGCACAGGCTCCGGACGCGCAGGCCCAGCGGCCATGGCTCACAGGCCCAGCCGCTCTGCGGCATGTGGGATCTTCCCGGACCGGGGCACGAACCCGTGTCCCCTGCATCAGCAGGCGGACTCTCAACGACTGCGCCACCAGGGAAGCCCTCCTAGGCCAATTTTCAGCTCCACTTGATTCCGTGAACTCGAGCACCTGCTGTGCCAGGGCTGAGTGGGGTCCCACAGGTGGGTCGTGGGCATTCCCTCTCGGTGGAGGGTCTTCAGGACACTCGTCCATCCAACAGCCTCTGGTGCCACTTTCAGAAATAGAAACAGGCAGGTCTGGTCTGTGGTGGCGTCTTGTGTGCTCATGCCCGTGCAACGTCTGCACACAGCGTCGTAGCTTCTCCACGTCCACAATTCCCAATCCCGGGCAAGGCCGGGTCCAGGATGGCTGCGGAGATGCCCTGGCTTGTGCATGGGGCACGAACTACAAAGTCAGGCTGTGATTCCCGCAGCCTGCCATCCCTGGGGCACGAATGTTCCCGGAGTCTCAACTGGTGGGGGCAGAGACGAGAGAAGCGATCGCACCCACAGCCCATCAGCACCTGTTGGCCACACCCGGTTGATACCATCTCTTGGGTGTGAGGTGACTCTCGGGGCCAGCAGTCCCCCTGAAGGCTCAGAGCCTCCGCAGTGGAAGGACTTGGGACCCGCACAAAACCAGGACTTGAATAAACGAGGGAAAAAGAGGAGTGGGTGCCTCTGAGCAGAGCTGACCCAATCGAGGGGACGTGCCCGGCTGGCTGCAGGGTCCTGGGGAGGGCCCGGCCCTTGGTTTCTGTCATCATTTTCTGATCACCCTGGCAATCGCTAGACATAGGGTTCTAGTTGGAGCTGCAGGTAAAAATGTTGGGATTTGACAGGGCTTGGGAAGGGTCCAAACTGACGAACAAAGACAGAGACGCAGGAGCGGCTGGGCAAGTCTGATGGGGTTTGAACCAGGAGATTTTGCTCCCCGCCACGCCCTGTCCCCTTCCTAGGAGAGCACGAGTGGGGTAGACACACCCCGCTATTCCCACAGCCCTAATCTGGTTGCCAGAGAAACAGGAAATTTAATCTCTTTTCTTTGATTTCTGTCTAGAAGGTAGCTGGGGTGACTTCCATGTCCAGGTCCCAGGGAAATGGCAGGAACCTGGGCAGATGGGGCCCCACTCCTCTTTCTAGCCTGTCATATACTTACCCTTGACCACCCCCCATAAACAACTGAAAATGTGGGCCTTCTGGGGACATTTGAGCTTCTAAAAGAGCAGAGAAGGTGAGGGTTGTAATCTTGGCCAAGGTTCCGCAGGGCTGGGAAGGAAGAGGGTGTCAGGATTTTTTTGTGAAAGAAGCAAGTTGCTCTGAAGTCTAATCCTTGGAGCTAATGAGGGAAGAGAGGCGGGTGGGCAAGTGTGGGACAGAGAGTAGGAAGGGGTCTGCTGGGGGCAGGAGGCAAGACGTGACCTCCAAAAGCAGGGTGACAAAGGCAGGGGTCCTAGAGGAAGGAGACATTGGGAATAGACGCCAGGCTACAGGATAGGGCAAGGAACAGGCAGGGCTTCCTGGGGGCATGGACCCCCTCTGCTGGGGGCTGAATGGATGGAAGAGGAGGGGGTGAGGAGAGAGTCCTGCTCTAGCCTTGAAGAACTGGGGTGGCTGAGGGAGGCCTTCCCTGTCACATCCCTGGTGTGGCCCAGGATCCTGAGGTGGGGCTATGCCCTCTGGTGTTTGTCAATTTTCAAACGCAGCAGGACTCAAGAGGGAGAGATGCTGGCTGGTTGTCTCCAAAAGCCCCAGGGAACCAGAGCTTGAGGGGGCTTTGCATGTCCAGGCCCCCCTGGGCCCAGCCAGGGAGCTCCCTGAGAGTAGGGCCTCACCTGTTCTGTGTCCCCCTGCCCAGCCCTGAGCCTAGTACAACGTGGGTCTCCTACAGAGGTGCTGAATGAGGGAATGAGTGATGTCAGTTTAACAAAGAACCAGGCAAGCACTGTGGAATGATTTCAAGGAGGGCTTGACCGTCTGAGCTGCCCCTGGTTCTGGTGAGGGTGTTTTGAGATGCCCCGTCCAAGGGTGGGGAGTAGATACTGGGAACAAGGCCTCAAAACTGGAGACCAGCCGGAGCTGGGGACTCACCACAGTGCATCTGCAGCTGCCGGTGTTGTCCGTCCAGCGGTGCTCCCCCACCCCGGGGGGGTCTGACTCTAGGAACAAGGCACCCCCACGGCTGGGCAGTAAGCAGGGTTCTCCTGATCTATTGGCAGGGCTGGCAATCCCCCTCAACCCCCGCCTGGGTGCCACAGGCCGGCCTCCAC
Source organism: Grampus griseus (assembly GCF_964374135.1). Classification (NCBI taxonomy): domain Eukaryota; kingdom Metazoa; phylum Chordata; class Mammalia; order Artiodactyla; family Delphinidae; genus Grampus; species Grampus griseus. Next base: position 9,876,225 of record NC_139014.1, on the reverse strand, counting down.
CTGGAGCCCATCCCATCTGCTCCACTGAAACCAGGTTCAGCGAATTGTGATTTCAAAACTTAATTATGGAAAGAAGTTGGGATTAAGGACCTTCCATTTATCTCACTCCAGCCGCGGCGTGTCAGCAGCCGGGGTTTGGAAAATCCCGCCCACAGCTCTGGACAGTGAATGGAGAGAGCGGCAGAGGCCGGCTTTGGCAGGGCCAGAAGCGGGGGCCGCAACGTGCTGAGATGAGCATCGTGATTCGGCCCCGTCCCTCCCCAACAGCTGAAGCCATAGCCCCTGCCAGGAGACAGCACACCCTCATTTCCCATTTTGCCCTGCCTGCTAGAGCCACCTGCCCTCAAGTCCCTCTGTCTGCTCTGTGGCACTGGGCACGCGGGCCAGTCGGAGACCACAGGACCTGGAAAGGGATGGAGTAACCTCCAAAAATTGGCACCCTGATGGTATTCAGAAGCCCAGACTTCATGCTACCTCCTTTCTCCATCCCACACACCCCCAGCCAGGCACAAGATGCGCAGGTGCTGGGGCAGGTGGACGCTCGCACATCACGTACCCCAGCCCGGTCTTCTTGAAGGGCAACCTGGCAGAATGTAACAAGAGCCATCCCGACCCTTTGACTCCATAATCCCACTCCTGGGACCGACCATATCCTTGGGAAATAATTCAAAAGGAGAAAAGAGCTTGAAGTACCAAGATATTTATAGCAGCAGAAGAAACCGCACCGGCTAGATCCAACCTGTCCGGCAGTCAGGTAACAAGTGAATTATGTGGCAACGACTCAATGTGATATTATGCAGCCTTTAAACATGATGGGAAGGAAGACTCGATACAGGGAAGGTGTCTTTGAAATACCATTAAGTGAAGAAGTAGGACACTGATTGTAACTAGGTAAAAACTATAATTGTATATAGATAAAGATCAGATGAGGCCACAGAGAAATGGGGATGGCGGTGTTAAGATGAAGTTTTCTAATTCTGAAAAAGATTTGGAGAAATAAATAGAACTTAGCAAAAGAATATTCTCCCTCCAAGACCCCTGCCCCATGTGCTTTGGGGGTTATCTTAGCCAGAGAGGAGCCTCGTCTGTCTGTCCTATCTGATGCAGGGTTCACTAGAGCACCCTCCGTGCACACAGGGAAATGCTGTCCTTTTACGGCAAACGTGAGCCCTGCACGCTCTACCTCTCACTGTGTCTCCGCAGGCAATCTCATTTTGTTTATTTTTATCAAGCAAATATGGTGTGCAGCCACTTGTGCTGGACACTGGGAATACGAATGAGACCCATTTCTATGAAGGAGATGCAAGGTGCAAACGCAGAGGGAGTGCGCTGACCTGCCGCCGGGGAGGGGGGAGCATCCCAGAGTGACCCCTGCAGGAGGGATGCCCAGTGCATCAGGAACCACCAGTGGGACGAGTGGCCTGGGCAGAAGAAAGAGGAGGGGTGGAGAGAGGGCAGCCTGAGGGGAGATGAGGTGTCACGTCTCACCTGTTTTGTAGAAGCAGAGCAAGGTCAAAGATAGCTTGAGAAACCCCAAGCGTGGGGACGTGACCTGAGGCAGTTCCCGCTCAGGCACCAGGAAGGGGCACCCATCAGACAGCCACCCCTCACTTGAGGCTCCCCCACTCTTGCTTGCGTGGGACTGACATTCCGTGAGAAGGCCAAGAGCTGACTGTCTTCTCAGACAAAGATACCACACAGGGAACCAGTCGGAAGCTGGAAGTTGCCCAAAGAGAGGGGAAGTCAGCCAGTGGTCGGAGACCCCAACAGAGAGGGGGCCATTGCCTCTTCGTCTTCACCCTCCTGGCAGCCCCTCCTGCTTGCTGCCTGCCGGTGAGCCCAAGGGAGTCCCTTCTGTTTGCAAGTGTCAGGACCTCAGCCTACTGGCTGGGATGGCCTTGGCTGACGTGGATGGGATGGAGATAGCGGGGCTGGCAGAAAGGACTGAGAGCCTTGGTTTGATGCCTGAATCCCGAGAGCCACAGGGCAGGGCCTACAGCTAGAGAGCGTGCCTGCCAGGCTGTGCCTCAGCTCCATTGTGTCCACTTGGTTCCGGTTATACCAACAGAGGTTAGCAGGGGCATTTCTGCAGTCACTTTCCCTGGAGCTGCCGGAAAGAGACAGGAGTGAGATGATGGGGTGAGAACAGAGAGAGCTACCAGGAACTGGCCAGAGACGGACCACCTTCTGATCACTTAGCCAGCCACTGGGGCTGCCACAGCCTCTGACTTGTAACCCATGTTGTTTTAAAAGAAAGAGGCAAGATGTTGATTGATTGCATAACTAAATAAATAATCGTTTCCTTGATCCAGGGGCAAGAGTGGCTAAATTTAAAGGAGCCAAAGATGTGTAAGGAGAGAGGGAACAGGGAGAGAAGGAGAGTAAGCACATATGTGGGGGTCACGGGGTGCCCCGAATGCACGTGAATCTGCAGGTGGCCCAGGAGAAGGTTCCATGAGGGCAAATGCTCCCCAGAGGGCAGCAGTGAGCCTGGACAGATGTCCTCCTAGAAGGAGGTGCCTGGCTCAGGACCTGGGGCTGGAAGGAAGCGGGACCCAGGAGGCAGGTGAGAAGTGGGCTTCTTCCAGAGCATCCTGCTCTCGGGTGATGTCCCAAGAGAGCCCAGGTCCCTTTGCCCCATGGGCTGACCTCACAGCCCATTGGCCCAGAGTCCCAGCTCTAACCTGGTTACCAAGAATGGCCTGGAAAGCTTCCCAGCTGAGCTTGCAAGGGACACTGGATCCATGTAGGGAGCAATGACACCACCCTAGAGATAAGTGTCAGGAAAGGGCAGCACCTAGAGCGTCTCTGACCAGAGCTCCCTGACTCTGGCCTCAGGCCATGAGGAGGGGGTGAATCGAGTGGTCCTTGAGATCTCAGATCCAGCAATGATCTTAGGGACATCAGGAAAAATATTTTACCTCTGTGCTTGCCACTTCTTTTTTTGATCTATTCTTTATTTAAATTTATTTATTTTATTTATTTTTATTTTTGGCTGCGGGCAGGCTTTCTATGGCTGCGGGCAGGCTTTCTGTAGTTGCGGCGAGCGGGGGCTACTCTTCGTTGCGGTGCACGGGCTTCTCTTATTGCGGAGCACGGGCTCCTCTTATTGCGGAGCACGGGCTCTAGGTGCACGGGCTTCAGTAGTTGTGGCACGTGAGCTCAGTAATTGTGGCTCACGGGCTCTAGAGAGCAGGCTCAGTAGCTGTGGCGCACGGGCTTAGTTGCTCCGCGGCATGTGGGATCTTCCTGGACCAGGGCTCAAACCTGTGTCCCCTGCATTGGCAGGCGGATTCTTAACCACCGCACCACCAGGGAAGCCCTGCCTGCCACTTTGACAGGGGAGGACCATGTTCTTCTTGTTAATGACCAACACTTAAGGCTAATAAGATCGTTTGATCACAGGTGATCATCTTCATACTTGGCTCTTTTCTAAATTAAAAAAAAGCCTGCTAATTATAATATTAAGAAGTACTTTTCACCCAACAAATATTTGAAAACAATTAATACCACTAGGGAAACTGGAGAGGAGAGAAAAGTCAGGTGGCTCTTCTTCCTCAGGATGAGAAACTCCAGATTTCAAATCTTGCCTTAGTCTAGATTTTTCCCTCAAAAGCAAAGCTTGAGACAAGGGCTTGTGTGCAGGAGGTTTATTTTGGGAAGTGATCCAAAGGAAAGAGGGCTGGAAAGGGAGCTGGGAAGGAGGAAAGCCACTGCAGGGTGTATTGTTGAGCTGATGAGCAAGGGGGCCACTGGGGCTCAGTCCACCGAGACCCCTAAGGGGCCACGCACAAGGCACCTGCAAACGGTCCATGGAGGGAAGGGAGGGGAGAGTTTTAACCACCAGCTCCTGTAGCCCATTAGGAGCACTGTGTCATGGGGTGTTGACTTGGGGGCATCCCCAACTTTGTTCCTGCATTGGTCCCTGCGGACGTCATATGCATAGTGACTTCAGATAGACAGAGATGTGTGGTTCGGCTAAGCAGACAGGCAGCAAAGCCTGGAGTAGAAAGGAGGTGAGAGGAGGTGGGTGGGATGCAAGAAGCGTGTGATGCAGTCCTCCTCTTGCACCCCATATTGTATCCAATCCGTCACAGGGCCTTCAAGGTGACTTCCTTGGAGTCGGTGCTGTGTGTCTGTGGTAGAGACTCACCACCGCAGTGTGGTTCTAGCACCATCGGAAGGTTTGTGCCACGTCTTGAAACTGCTGCAGAGCTCTCTCTGCAGGACCTACTCAAAACTGGTAGCCTTTGGAGACATTAACATATGCTGCCTCCAAAGTCCACAGAGGCCACTGAGTTCCTGTGCCCCCTTCTTGGTGGAAAAGAAATAGGACACAACAGCTTGCCTTTACATAAACATCAAGGAAATGTTCTGGAATGCTGCAGACTCTAAGTACTCCATTAATGGAGCAAGCTTTGGACCTTCCTGGGGTTCATCCCTCACCCTCTGACACACGTGTGTCCTCCTGGGGCATTTGGGGTGCTTGACACTTTCTGCCCACCTGGTCCAATGGACGTGATCTCCTCAACATGGCGGATGAGCATGACATTCTCTGGAATGTCCAAATGACCAAAGACCTGCAGACATTGTGACAAAAGCAAGAGGATAACTATAGCCCTGGGGCAATACAGTAAATGTGTACTGCTATCCTTCTTTTATAAAAGCAAAGAGCTTTTAACCCTCTTTACTGATAGGGATTGTAAAGAACACATTTTTCATATCAACGACCATGTACCAAGTAATAGAGGCTCTATTGATTGGTTCCAGTAAATAAAGCAATGCAGTCTGTGTTCGGAGGCTTGGTTAAGTGCTTGGGAGTCCACCGTCATCTACTGTCATTCATCTGGTTGTTATAGGTTAATTGAACACAGATACAATGGGGACCTCCACCCTTGCCTCCTTCAAGTCCTTGATGGTGGATCTAATCTCCACAGTTTTCCAGGGGGGGCGGGGGGGCTGTTACTTTTTCTGATTTGCTGTCTTGGCCAGGCTGGGGAAAGGGTCATGGGCTTCCACTTGGCCCTTCCAGGTCAGAGAACCAATATGAGTGTTATGCCAGAGGCTAAGTATATTCGTCCAAAATGATGTACTCAGAGATGAGAGACAAAGTACAGGATGGGTCTGCGAACCCGTTGGACCCGCTGTAAGATGGACTTGGATCAGGGTGTCATGTATCTCTGGCTCTTCATAACCTACCCTCGAACTTGTGACTGTGATGGCGTTTCCGTTTTACTAGTGCTTGTGTCAGCCCTGCCCACGTGTTCCACAGCCTTCAAAGTCTGGATACCCCCCTTTCCCAGGTACAGGTTCTCTGGTCAATACCCCAGTCACCTCTGGGGAAGGATGGGGGCACTGTCACTGCATTTACTGCTGTGTCATTGCCAAGCCCTCCCTGGTTTCCCCTTCAGTCAGCAGGCTCTGATCCGAGAACTGCCTAAGACCCAGAACAGCCAGTTTCCATTGCAATGGCTGAGAACAGTCTTCTGCTCACCAGATCTTGACTTCTTTCTGGATTATGCAAATCAAGCAACACCCCAGTGGGCCACCCACGCATCTCACCTCCAGGAACACTGTGGTCAGTTGGCCACAGATCCTGCAGTCCGAGGCACCCTGGTTGCTACCAAGCCTTGCTGACCATAGTGGTACTGATATCCACCTTGCCTGTGATGGTTAAACATGACCACCTGGCCTCTGCCATTCCGGAATCTTCTCATGCTCACTGATACCCAGGAGCCCAGTGAGTGGCAGTATCTCCTAATGAAAACCTGGCCTACAGAAGGCAGCCACTACTAGCTTTGCACGGACGTTGGTGCCCCCTCAACAAAGCATTTCTTGTTGCCTTTGAAGGGAGTATCCCCTGGACCCTCCTGGGCAACGGGCAGCTGGTGGGCTCTGTGGTCACAGCGCCCTGGGCCTTCTGACCCTTCTCTAACACTCTGCCAAAGTAGTTTCAGTGTCTCTGCCTCATTTCCTGAAAGCCATCAGCGTGTCTGTGCTTGAAGCTGGTCATTGGATTGACTCAGATGTCCTTGCCTGAGTCATGGGGAGCTACCTTTATGTCAATAATTTCTCCCCTATCCAGACTTATATTCTGGTCCAACTCTTTCAGGATATACTCTGGCTCCTGCTTCCCAGTACCAGCTAGGTCTTGTTCCTTTGGGCCTGGACATCTCCTCCTGGAGCGGGGGATATCCCCCTACTTGGCCTCTGCTGTACCTTGACTCTAGCTACTAGTCTCACTAGTAGGGGCAACTTGCTACGAGACAGGCATTGTCTTGTGAGAAACCTCCTCAGGTGAGGTCTTCGCTTGTTCTCCAGGTAAGGAGAGCCAGCTTTCTTCTAGCAAGGAGGAAGGGGCTCCTTTGGCCAGCCCAGAGAGTTCAGGAAACTCAGGGGGTGCGGTACCCTCAGGCTCATCCCCATATGCGTTCACATGTCTAGGTCCCACTCTTTCCTATCAGGGCTCTGATTTTGGCAAAGGAGCTGTATCACATCTGTGTGTTCGGGCTCCTTTGTAACTCTGCTACCCTTATAATTAAGTCCTGGGGCTTTAGAAAATGAGGTCCATTTAAATATGTCCATGGAGGCCAATGTCCCTTGAGTTGATAGTCAGCTCACCTGAGACTGTCTTTGTCTTTTTTTTTTTAAGGTTTCTAAAGCCAACCAGCTCCACAGTCCTTATGATTACCACTGCCCCAGACCATTGCCACGGCTACTGCATGACCAAACGCCCCACATTCCACCTTCCCCTCTTCCCAATCCTCCACCAGTGAGAGTCTGTGTGACTGTGACAGCCCTGCATGCCAGGGACTGTCACAAGCCTATGTGACAGCAGCAATGGGGTCCCTAGCAATATCTGGTGGTGATCATCTGTTTCCAGAATCCTATCCTGAGGGGCTGCCTTAGCTTGGTTTCCCCCCAGACACCAGGCCCTGGGAGAAGTGTTCAAAGGCAGGGAGTGTATTCTGGAGTGAGGGGCACTGGGGAGAATAAAACAGGGAAAGAGGGAGAGCCAGTCCAGGGGTACGCCGTTGAGCTGATCGCCGCTGTGGGCAGCCGGAGCTTAGGCCTGTGAGGGAGCCCGTGAGGGACCATGTGGGAATGCACGTGAGGAGTCCACATGAGAGGTGGAGAGAGAGCATTCCCTGCCAGGTCCCCTGCCCCTCCGGCCGAGGACTGCTCCGTGTGCCATTACCCTTGCACACCCCCAGGTTCGCCCATGCGTCAGAATGGCTGAGTGGCTTCCCACAGGTGCCTGCTCTGCAGCAGCAGAAAATCCCCAGGGCAGAAAGTCAAAGATGTGCTGAGGGGAGGTGCTGTCAGATTACAGCACAGCTGGCTGCTGTGGAGAAGGCTGGAGTGAAGGGTGGGCGGGAGGTGGGGCACAAGACGTGTCTGACTCCTGGGCTTAAGGTGGGGGATCCTGGGCAAGTCCCCTGCCTGGGCCTCCCTCTTCCTGTGTATAGCACTGGAGTAACCACTCCAGAAAGCACTGTGCAAGGCAGGGTGTGAGTAGCACGTGAGATGCTATTAGTGAAAGCTTTGTAGGCTGTAGAGCTCTGCCCCAGTGTAAGGGTTTTGCAGTTGTTGTGATGGTGCTGGCACCCTGCACACAGCCCCGAAGTTTCCTGGGACTGCCTCTGCTCCCAACAGCGCTCCGAGCCCCAGGCTTCCCCCCTTTTGCTGGGACAAGCGGTGCCTGTAGGTTACACAGCAGAAGGGAGCACAGTTCCTCTCAGATGCACCCTAGGGTTTGTGCTTCCCACTCGGGAATCCTCCCCCATCTGGGCTCTGGCCCCCTCAACCCCTCATGTCAAAGAAGCCTTGTCAGTACCTCCAAGAGCACCCAGGGGACCTAGGGTATTCTCCCAGTAATGACTGCTGATGTTACTGAGACATGTGTCACCACCCCAGGATGGTGACAGCTCCCAGTGAAGCAGGCAGCAGGAGGAGGACGAGACAGATGCTCCAGAGAGGGGGTGGCACAAGCCAAGCATTTGGGTCGTCTGCTGCAGGGAAGGAGGTGGAGAGAGACGAGGTCTGAAAGTTGAAGGCAACTTTTAAGGAAGTTTGCCCAAGTCTGCCCCGGGCTCTTCGTCAGTCTCGCCCAGCCTCGGGTGGAGTCGGGAAAGTGTGGGGGAAAGGAAGCACGTGGGAAGGGGTGAGAAGGCAGAGAGATGAGCACAGCACTGGGGGGCATGGAGGGCAGGGCTTCCACCTCCAACGGCTCCAAGGGGTGGGAGGGGTTTATAGTTGTAAAAACTGTGAGACTTGCAGATATATTGTATGCGTCCTGGAAAATACCAAAAGAACGAGAGAGACACAGAGAGACACAGAGAGAGAGACAGAGAGACAGACAGAGAGAGAGACAGAGAGAGAGACAGAGAGGGAGAGGGAGAGAGAGAGAGAGAGAGAGAGAGAGAGAGAGAGAGAGAGAGAGAGAGAGAGAGAGAGAGAGAAATGAGGGAAAATCTCTTGAGAGTACAGAGTTCACCAGTGCCCCGCCAGGGTTGGGAGAAGCGTCCGCTGGCCAGCAGGCACGTTCAGGACCAAGGGCAGCGGCTTGGGTGAGCCTGTGCTCCCTGTTCAGCCCACAATCCCCTGAAAATCCCACTTGTGCCCCTGGTAGGAAGCTTGGCTTTCTGCATTCCAGCAGTTTGCCATCGCTCACACTGCAGGAAGCAAGACATCCCCCGATTTCCCTCTTTCCATCTCTCTCACTCCACCCGCCTCCCCCACATTCCCTATAAAAGTGTCCAGAATTCCCTCTCTCAGCCCATTAACTTTGGAGCCCAAAAGGGCAGATCTGTTCCAACTTGGACAACAGGTGAGAACACCCCTGCGTGGGAAGGAAGAGCTCCTCGTTAGGGCAGCACTTGGGCCACCTCTGCTGCTCAGCTTACAGCTGACTTGGGTCCCGACAGTTTTATCGATACATGTCACTTTCTGTTTTTGTTTTGTGGGAAGAGAAGGTGATATTTTAAAAGAAAAAAGAGAGGGAAGAGGGGTCTTATGGAAAACAGAGGTGTGTGGGGATGGATGGAGAAGGAGCTGAGGACAACAAAGAACTGGCGAGTAGGGATGGGCTCATCCTGGGGGCATTGGGACGTGGCTGGCCCAGCTGCCCACTTCCAGAGACTCCCAAGGATGCACGGCTTCCTTTGCTTGCCGCCCCCCACCCCCTGCCGATATGGCCTGAGGAGAGGTCCTCTGGGACTTGCCTCTGTGTTAGGCAGGGGCTCAGGTGTCTCAGACGCATCCACCAGGTCAGGTTCTTAGGGCAGGTGTTGTCCCCTTCCCCAGCAAAGGTTTGCTCTCTGTGCAACATTCCCTTTTGTTCTTTATATTGAGTTGATGTGTGGGTTTCTGCCAGCCCAGCAAAGCTTCCCTGGCTTCAGCGACTCCCTGGGAACATGCCCTGTGAAACCTCATGGCCCCTCCTGCCGAGGCATCCCTCCCACAGCCCCGCCTCTGGTACAGAGAGGAGCCACATGTGTGGAGCCACCAGACCCTCCTCCCACACGGTCGCCCTCCCAGGGACACCTCTTACCCTCTCGGCTCTGGGTGGAGACAATCCCTGTCGTGTGGCTCTGTCTGTGGGGTTTATTTCTCCTTTTTCTTATATTTGCTGTTAGACGGGGAGATAGCATGAGTGACATGGCTGGTGCCCACATCTCCCAATAGATGAGAGGGCTTTGAATTTCCCCTGCAACCTCATCCTTTGACCCACTGGGATTGGCCGTGGCAAACAGCATGTGTCTTGTGGGCTTGCCGCTCTCCAAGGGCCTTCCCATGCCTCTCTCCATTCCCAGCAGACCAGCAGCTTGGGTACAAACTGAGGCCACTTTGTTCACAATTTTTACACTGTGCTTTGGCCATCTGTTATCTCACCGAGCCCTGGGCAATAGTTAGGGTACTTTTCTTCCCGTTTTACAGATAAGGAAACTGAGACAAGGAAAGCTTTAGAACAGGACCATCCAATAGAACTTTCTGCAACCATGGAAATGTTTTATGTCGGCACTCAGCACAGAAGCCACTAGTTGCATGTGAACACTGAGCACTTGAAATATGGTGCAGTGGAGGAACTGGAGTTTTACTTTTATTTAATTTTAATTGAAGTTTTAGAAACTTACTAAGAGCATCTAATTACTTTCAGAACTGGGACCGAACCAGGCTGTTCTAGGTCACCCGTTCTCACCATAGAGGTCATGGACATCTCAAGGTCTACTATTGTGTTGACCTCTTCCTTGACTCTCACCTGGGCTAATTTCCCTCCCTGGAGAGAACCCCAAGATCTGCCGCTCATCACAGTGGGGTGGAGAGCAGAGGAGTCTGGACCCTGCCCTGATTCTTGTTCCCACACCTGCTGGGGGAGGGCTGGATGCGTGAGAGCTATAAGACGAGGTGAGATAGGTGAGATAGAGGGGGTGGCCGAGGAGGCCAAAGCCCACCTGAGAGGCATGGCCTGCTTCCCACCAGCTTCCAGGGATGGTGCCTAGCAGAGACCCCCCCAAAGGGGCCTGGCTGCAGCGGGGACCACTAGTTTCCTTTTCTGACAGCTCCTTGCCACCCTGTGTGTGTCTCCAGGGAAGATAACGTGAGCCAGCCAGACCCCACCCCATTACCTTGGTGGCATCCTTCTCTGTGTAGTTTCGCTCCACGGGGACAGCCCCCACCGGCTTTGCTGCTGGCCAGTGTTTTCAGGCGTCCTTCTCTCGCTGAGAACGAGCTCGCAGTCAGCAGTCTCACGAGTGAACTGTAGACTTCGTGTTCTCAGCATCTTTGCGGGAGCGGGTTTGCTTCTTACCTGGAAAATGCACAATGTTCAGCTTCGGAAAGCTTATAGCTATGGAGGGGCTATCTGGCATCCCTAAAAGTCATAGCAGAGTGGCCTGAGGCCTGGACAGTGCATGGAGGTGGGGGTGTCTCATTCTTCTGAGCCTCAGTCTCCCCCCGCTGTGCCCGTCCGTCTCTCAGGGATGTGAGAGGCACATTGAAGTGACGTATGGGAGCACACTTCGCGAGCTGGCGTGCGAACACAAATGTCAGTGTTTCACTGCAGCCTTAGCACTGGGCCCTTGAGAGCTGCAAAGGCGTCTGAGTCAACCTCCTGCCTGGTGCACCTGGGCCTGTGTGGATGGAGAGGAGGCTGGCATGACCAGGGCAGAGGGCTTTCAGGAAGCAACCATCCCTCAGGAAGTTTGCCTTTTGGTCTGGTCCAGCATAGAGAATGACCGAGCGTTGCCCTCATAGCACTTGTGAGATGACAGCCCATCCCACACTCTCCTGACACAGAAAAAGACTTTCAGATGGTGAAATCACTTGGCAGGCTGAGAAAATCAGAAGCAGGTGCCAAAGTTACTGTTGCATGTTGTCTTGGTTGCCTCGTGTAGGTGCAGGACCCCTCTTCCATGCCTGGAACTCTATGTGGGGCAGGGGGAGGGGTAGGCGGAAGAGCGACAGCACGAAATGATGGACTCATTATGTTTTCTCTTTTTCTCCCTGCCCTGAAGGGGAGGTGGGTGGCCATAAAAAGGGTGTCCATTTAGTTATAGCCCCCTTGGCCACCAAAGCTCACGATTCTAAAGGGAAGACTGGTCCCCCCACTTGCAGCTGCATGGAAGTTATGTCTATTGAAAGAAATATCTGTTTCCTGGTTTGCCCTGGGGAGAAGAGTGCTCAAAATAGCACCAGTAGAGGAAGGTGTGGAGAGTGATGGAGAGACACACACACAGAGACAGGAAGACATGAAGGGGAAGACACACACAGAGAGAAGCCCAGACAGAGACAGAGAACAAGATGTAGACATTCCCAAAGGACAGCTGTAAGTGGAGGAACATTTCGTCTCTATTCTACGTCCCCAGGAGAGAAAACACAGGTCATGGGATTCAGTGTGGCCCCCAGGCCTCTGCGTCACCACGCCCAGCCACCCACATATGCGGAAGACTTGAAGCAGACGGAGGATGATGTCCTCCATCATCCCTCTAGGCAGAAACCGGGAAGGAGCCCCCAGTGCCCGCTGCTTCATTTTCAGTAGATGTTAGTCCATCCTGGGGGGATAGTCTGTGACTAGTTTCTGCCTGGTGGTCCCAGCATACTTCTGGGACACACTCCTCACCACCGGCCCATGTGAGCTCTGAGAATATAAACAAGTTTGAGCATAAGCCAGAACAAACAGTAATTAGGAAGGTGAATCCAGGGCAAGAATAAGCAGAATGCATTTCAAATTCAAATAAGAATTATTTGTGGACTCTCTGCTCTTTCTGAATTATTCCATTTGCATATATAATTGAGAGTTAACGATACTTCCTGCCCCAAGGCTTGGGAGGTGATCAGGGCAAATTCGGTCTGTTGAGGTGGAGAGAAAGGCAACTTCACTGGATGTCTCACTTGGCCGCTGCAGAGACAAGGGACCCAGAACAAAGCCCAGCGTTTGGAGGCACTCAATAGATATCTGTTGAATTAATTAACATGATTTATTGAGCATCTACCTTGTGCCAGCTCCTTTGTATATAGAATGTCTTTGAATCCCACAACGCTTGGGGGAGGTATTGTGTCCCATTCTTATAGATGCAGAAAGTACAGCTCAAGTTGAAGCACTTGCTCCGAGTTTCATGGCTGGTCAGGGTAGAAATGGGCTTGCTTCCAGGTTGGGGTGACTCCCAAGCCTGAGTCTGTACCACTTCCTGCTGGTGGAGGGTTCTGCAAATGCTGAGGCCACGTGTGTGGTGGAAAGCAGGAGACCTGGGACTACAGTCTTCCCAGAAGCTCAGCTCTGCTTCTGTTCCCCAGGTAGGAGGGGGTGACCCCAAGCCTTTGGTTCCCCTCTCCACCCTGGACACTCCTCTGCTCTCTGTGTTTCATCTTATTCATCTGATGACATGGAAAGAATGATATGCATCTTTCTCCCTTCAAGGGGGCTGGGGCATAGAATGAAGCTGAGGGTAATCTAGGTGCCTGAGATCTGATCTGTCCAGAGCACTTGAGGATGATGATAATTATTGCCCTGCCCTCTATCACTGGAATGGCATTTCCGAAGCCTCTCACAGTACACTGGGAAGGAAAATCAATATGCTCACCCAGGAGCCAAATACAAACAAGTTCAGCCGCGTGGGAGCTGGCTGCCGGGATGCTTCTTCCCAGTGCAGGTCAGGAGGCAGAAGCACTCAGCTAAGCTCCAAAGCTGAGAAGTCTTGGAGCGCTCGTTTCCTTGTCCTGTCCTGGGCAGGAGGGGAGAATAAGAAGAAAAGCCAGCCCACGACCACCACCATTGGCCTCTGGGCTTGTGCAGCTGCACTGGCAGGACATAATGACAAGACCCAGTCCCAGACGTCAGGACGGAACAAATGGAAGCCAAGCAACACAAAGAGATTTAAATGGAGCAAACCCTGTTGCTGGACGTCTGTGTTTGGGGTAGGGGGGATCAATGTGTGCTTTCCGCCAGTGCAGACTTGTGTTCTCTGGACACTACCACAAGAAGAGACCCAGCGGGCATCCCACCACGGGCCAGGCACTGCTGAAGGCAATGAGTGGATGGTGAGGGAGCTGAGTGCAAAGACATCGTGCCCCTGCTCAAGACCAGTGTCACCTGGTGGAAGTAGAGTGCAAACCACGTGTCCACGTGTAACTTTCCAGTAGCCACATTTAAAAAGTAGAAAGAAACCTGGGAGATTAATTTTAACAATATACTTTATTTAAGCCAGTATATCCAAAGTATCATTTCAATGTGTAATTGGATACACAAATTATTTTTCATTCTTTCTATCGTACCAAGTCTTCAACATCTGGCTTGTATTTTGCACCAGCAGAGGCTCATGGCTCCTGTGTCGGACAGCACCAGGTCCAGAGAAAACCCTTGAAGAACCAAGAGGCAATGTGTACCTAAATTCCTGGTAGAACTCCCTTTCTCAGAATCAGAGCTTCCTTATTACAACCCACCTTGGACCATCTGGGTGCCTGGGATCTTAAAGAGACGCAAAGAGGAGAAAGTAACCCAAGTTCATTTCTGCCATAGCAAGTATGGGAATAAGGGCTGCACCATGTGAAACTGGACAAAGCTGACATCTTCATGAGAAAGTGATCCATCTGATTTTTTTTTTACCAATTTTCTTTGAGGAGAATTAGCCCACCAGACAGATAGAACACCAGGTTTCTCCAATTCTGCCTCTGTCCATCTCCATCTCGATGATCCCTTTCCCTCTGCTGGTCACAACAGTCCTTCCTTCATACTCTCACCTGCCTTCCCCAGATCAAACTGGGAGGCATCAGGGCTTCCCCCCTAGCCCAGAACTCCTACCTACCTTCCTGTGTGCCAGCTTAAGGGATCCTCCTTTTAAACTGCCCCCAAACAGCCAGTGAGCCAGCCACTCTTTCCTCCAGAGAACCCGGCCCTCTCAAGGCTCCATTGACCCTCTCCACAGCATTTACTCTAAAAAAAAACAATTCCAATACAGTAAAACTTCTAGTCTCCCAGCGTGGATTTCCAATTACCCACACTTGGCCAGGTGGCAGCCACTTCATTATAATTCTGTAATTGCTGTATAGAATTCCTATAAATTTGCTGTTAATTTTTAACCACTGCATCCTTCTCTTAGAAAGTGTAGCAATGATTTGAAAATCTATAGACGATATTTTTAAGTGGATAGAGGCGGAGTAGGGGGAATAAATCCAATGGGGGCTAGGTCTAGAGAAAAATCCTAATAAAACAGCAGTGGGGTGAACATGAGAAGGCAAGTCTGGGGCTTCTTCAACTTCGATGCAAACATTTCTTCCAAATATATGGTGTATTGGTGGCAGCAAGGATTGATCAGAGTCTGATCCAGGAAGATCCTTCTCTTAAATGAGAATGGCTTTGCGCACTGGGTTCTCCACGAACAAGCACATACCCTGCCCGCACTGGGAGGTAGTTTACAAGCCCGGCTTCCGAGTGTAATCTTCCCACATTGTACTGTTCCGTGCACCTCCCCAAATCGCAGCACAGACCAGGTCTATAAAAGGCGTTTTGGAGGAAATGGCAGCCACACAGGATTCCCCCCTGACCCCCACCAAACAAGTGAACACCCAGGTGCTAAGCAGAGAGATTAGCCTGCCTTTCAGGAGATGCTAATGACAAAAGTTGGGAGGGCATGAGGTAGAGCCAGAAGGGAAACTGTTGGACCCGCAGAAGCTCCAGGCACTGAGGACCAGCAGGGAGATGGGCTAGGTAGTCCTAATTAAGAACCTCTGGGGAGGCGGTCAGAGAATAAGAAAGCTGGATCTAGGACTTCCCTGGTGGTGCAGTGGTTAAGAATCCGCCTGCCAATGCATGGGACACGGGTTCGAGCCCTGGTCCAGGAGGATCTCACATGCTGTGGAGCAACAAAGCCCGTGCGCCACAACTACTGAGCCTGCGCTCTAGAGCCCGCGAGCCGCAACTACTGAAGCCTGCGCGCCTAGAGCCTGTGCTCCGCAACAAAGAGAAGCTACCGCAGTGAGAAGCACGCTCCCTGCAACGAAGAGTAGCCCCCGCTCGCCGCAACTAGAGAAAGCCCGCGCGCAGCAACGAAGACCCAACGCAGCCAAAAAAAAATATATAAAAATAAATTAATTTAAAAAACCACCTTACACTATAAAAAGAAGAAGAAAGAAAGAAAGCTGGATCTAGAGGAAGCCTTAAAGGGAGACTGTGCGGGTGAGAACTTGCAGGGTGAGATTTATTTGGCTGGGGTGGATGTTTTGGTGAAAGGTGGTCATCAGCAGGGCTAGCCACTAGCCGCCTGCAGCCAAGCAGTGAGGTCCTTTACACCCACCCATCTGCGATTGGCTCAGGAAGGCAGGGGTGTAAGCAGTACTGGACCCCCCGGGGGGAGGGCGGTTCAGAGCTGTCCCTGGTGCTGAAGGACTTGCTCTTGCAGGGTTGAAGTGCTGAGTGCTTCCAGCTCTCCTTCCCGGCTTCCAGGAGGGCTGCAGCCATGGACCTCCACATCCAGTCCCTGTCCCCACCCCTGGAAGAGGGAGACATTGGCTCCAGGCTGGGAGGGTTATCAGGCGGCGGCAGCGATGAGAAATTGGGCCACGGAGCGATTTGAAGGTCCCAGTGTTTGATCTACTGCAGGGCTGGCTCCTTGCAGCTTTGCTGCTCCGAGTTTGGTGACCTGAGAGAATTAAAGCTGCCTTAAATACAGTCTCTGTTGGCTGTATATTAATCAAGCAGGAATCAAAAGTCACAGTATCCTAGGGAAGTAAGAAAAGGAACAGACGGCTCCCCCCTCCACACCCACCCATCCTAATGCAGCAACTCTCAGCGGGAGGAAAGGCTGGGAGCTGCTAAGAGCAGCACAGGGCCCTCAGCTGGCTGCCAACTTCCCCCAAACCTCCTTGCCAGTGAATTCTCAGAAACCTCATGCCTTGGAACTTTACAGTTGTGTCGATGCCAAAGCAGCACTGGACCCCACTGCTAGAGTAGATCAGGAAGGAGGAAGGCTTCCCCCTCCAGGAGTGAGAGGCAGCGGAAGGATGGGAAGCCAGCAAGGGTAAGGGCCTCAGAATAGCCTCGCTTCTGAGACCCCCTCAGCTCCGCCAGAGATGTCCCACTTCCCTCCTCTTGGCAAACTTTAGGGAATCCAAAGAAGGAAGCAGCGTCCAAGGCCCCTTTCTCTGCTGCTCTGTCCTCCAGTGGGCGCCAATTCATGAGTCTTTCCTTGTGTGTTCTGAGCTGCCAGGCAGGGCTCATGCCAGCAAGGGTTCTACCTTCCCCTCCCTCCTCACCCTGGCTCACCTCCTCAAAGCCTGAGAAAGAGCACATATTTGGCCTCTGTCACCCTGCAGGTAAGGGGAAGAGAGTCTGCAGGTAAATTCTGTTCCTCTGCTTCCTGGCAGACAGGCATGTCACCACCCCTATGAGTCCTAGGACAAGCTCAGCTCCCATGAAATTTCATTGGAAGAGCCTCCTGCACCCAGTGTCCACCTCCCACACCAGCCACCTCCCTGTTCCGTCTCTCTGTCCCTGTCTGCAGCTTGGCACTGGCCACCTGACACAATGCACCTACCTCCCCAAGGCCATGCACTTTGCCAGGACAGCACTGCCTCTCTGGGCCTTTGTGGCCTCAGGCCCCTAATGAGCTTTTAATGAGATACTCCTTTGGCTTTATGGGGCAGGAAGGGGCAGAGGAAGAGCCGGTGCCAGGCCCCCTCACATTCTGCTCCTTGCAGCCTTGAGGTTGCTTTTTAACTGGTTGAAGCTATAAGCAGATGTTTGACCCAGAATCTTTCAGATTTGTTCAGAGTTTGGAGGACCTGACTTTCACAGTCCCTGGGCCCAGACTATCCTCTGATTGTCACTCCCTCTCTACAGGGCTTCCTGGGTCTGTCCCTTTGTTGCCTCTCCTCAACCAAGGCTGAAGGAAGGGGCATTGGTTTCTCTGTTAAGTAAGATTTATTTTAACTGATGGCAAAGTGCAGAGTCCAGCTACTTCAATTGCTGTCTATGAAGAGGCAGGGAGCACGGAATGGGCCCTTGCTGCCTCTACCCTAGGCAGCTCGGACCCATCCACTATGGATGAAAGAACATGCCTTGACCCCTTTCCATGGCTCTCTGCTTAGGGACCCTCAACGCTTTGTGTCTTCAGTTCAATTCTAATTGAACTTGACACAAGTTCATGCTGGTTGCAACAATGGGAGATCCCCAGATATCAAGTGTACAGGCTTCCCTTCCCGACACCCTGAAGCGTGCGTGGCTGTTGTTGGGCCTCCTCCTTGGAGCACACAGCCTTGTTCTACAAGTTCTGGTGGGTGATTCCCACTCCCTCTTGGGCATTAGAGGAGGTGACCGTGGCTTCAGCTGACTGGTCCAAGCTCCCCCTTGGAATTCCTTCAAGACTTTTCCCCTTTGAATAAAATTAAGGTGGAAAAGGTTTGTGTGAGACACAAGGCAGAATTTCTTGACAGCCAAGGTGATAAAGATCTGAACGAGCTCCCCAGAGATGTCCAGGTCTCCCTCCGTGGAGTACTTCAAGAAAAAAAAAAAAAAGTACCAGTCCCTGAAAGCTTCAGTGACTTCCAGCTAGAAGGCAGAGGGCTGGACACTGTGATCCCCGTGACCCCTCCAACTCCATTCCTGTGCCTGTGAGTGCGCCTCTCCCTTCCAGGGACTGTGTTTCGCTGCGGGGGTAGTGACCAGAGAGAAACACGATGCTGGCGCTGTCCCTGGTGCTGAAAGGCAGCAGGTACGGGCGCCGAGGGCAACTTCAGCGCTCAGGTGGGCCACCCCGACGGGGCTGCATGGAGCTGCGAGTTATGTAGGTTTCTCTGGTCCCACAGCCTCTGCTGGTGATAAACCTGTAACATGAGCCCTGCCTTAGTGTGAGCAGAGGCTGTCGTCAGTCATGTCTGCACTGGGGACTCTGCCATCCAAGGGCATTTCATTGGTGAGCCAGCCAGAGCTGGCATCTTCACCTCCAAGCAAATATACAGATTTCCTGTGCCTCTCAGGACTCTTTCTTTTCTGTGGACACTCTCAGTGTTGGCACGGGGAGCCAAGTAGATACGCCCAGATTTAGGTGGGACTGGAGAGCTCAGGTGGTGGGCCAGGCTCAGAGTGTGAGATGACAATCCAGGAAACTGAGCATCTCATGGCAGACCAACTAGGAACCCTGCAAAAGGGCTTCCTCCGTCCAGTGGCAGCTTCTCTCCTTGGCTTCATCATAGAGTTCAGCAACCCTACTGAGTTCCCGCGACCTCCTGCCTAATGAGAGAGAGGAAATTCAAGATAATTGCCGTGCAGACTGAGCAGCAGTGTGATTAGTAAATGCCCAAGCTACTGCAAATGACGATTACATTAACAGATTTGGTTTGGGGTTGATCCTGTTAGGACAGAAAGCCAAAGGCTAGGGATGAGGTTGCTCAGCGGAGCACATGAGCCAGGCACAGTCGTGGAAGGGAATCTAAAGGCTCGTGTGAGGCTGTGAACCCGGAGGCTTGTTTTCCAGCCTGAACTCTGCCTCTCCCTAGTTGTGTGACCTTGGGCCTCCTCTGTGATCCTGGAAGTGTCATCATAAACCAAGTGGGCATCATTCTACCTTCCTCATCTACAATGTGAAGATCAAATGAGATGAAAAGGTTAGGAAAGCACTGAGCCAGTGTAAGGTATTGTTACAGTTAGCAATCAATAATGATAATAAATGACCACTTTTTCCCTTTGTACACTCTCATTCCCGAGAAGTTTAAGCAAACAGTCAGGCTCTTGAGACGTTTTTAAAAATTCTGCCCTTCTCCCTCCTCTGGCTTCTGTGGCTTCTGGGGCCAGCATCCTGAATGGCGGCTGAGCCACACCAAAGAGCACAGATCTGTTTCTCCAAGGCTCTCAGCCCAGGCGGCCTCCTTGCCAGGAGCTCGTGGCCCAGATGCAGCAGAAGCCTGCGAAGAGCTTCCCAGGGCTGTAGCTGCCGAGGCCTCTTACCCACCAAGCCCCGAGGTGGGACATCACAGTGCTGGCTGATTTCAGATGTTCTTTTGCTCTGTGCTGAGCTCTCTCCCCCTCTCCAGAAGAGCAGAAGGGAGAAGTCCTGGGGGCTCATTTAAAATAAATAAAGCTTGGCAACGGTGCTGAGTGGAAAAAGCAGGGAGGAATGGCACCCACAGCCCTTCTCTGAGAGCATTCCTCTGGCTCCCAGGCCCCGAGGGGAGAGGAACTTGCCAAAGAAAGATGTGCTTATAACTGCAACCCTGTGCAACTTCTGGCTCTGCCCATATATCTCGAGTGTGCCCTTTGCTTTCAGTCTCCGTATATTTATTATGTTTAATTTTGCCGGGACATGGTTGTAAGTGAGACGAATGGACCCGAATGTGGCTGGCAAACGCCTCTTAATTAAACAGATAAATAAACTTCCTTTGCACGCTGATTTTTACTTTTGCTGCAGTCTCTGCTGGGGCCAAGGGGACAGGACCAGTGGGTAGGGGTGTCCCTGCTGGGCTGGACGGTGGGTGCTGGCCACGGCAGCCTGGGCTGGGACTGACTTTCCCTCTGTGTTGGGAAAGCACTTGGTGGCTCAGGGATGCAGAGGGGCCCAGGGGTGGGGAGCACCCCCGGTGGCCCCTCCTTATAGGACTGACCTCAAAGGGGAGGCTCTGGCTGGTGTGAGTGGGCCCTCTGCTGGATGCCTCTGGCTTCTCTCTGGCTTCTCTGGCAACTCCCCTGCCCTTCTGGGAGAACAGGACACACCAGGGTGAAGCAGAAACGGTCTCCATGCCCAAGTTAGGGAAGCCACCGCCTTCAGGGAATCTGGGGGGTTCCTACATTTTACACGATGACTTAAGAGCTTCTTCTTGTCCTCAACCTGACATCTCCCCAGTGGTGTCAGGGTGTTGGAGGCACCCCGAGCAGCCCCGAGCTTGGAACTGGCCCCTGACTCTACTCCTGTTCCCTTATCTGTGGAAATGGGGCACGAATTCCCCTGGGAGAGTGTTCAGTTGGTGATGTGGGCATCTGGTTGGCTCACATAAAAGATGCTTCTTGGGTCACCCCATGCCCCCTTACGCACAGCCTCTGCCCCCTGAGCCATGGCCACCCTAGCCGACTCCACTGTTGAGGTGCCATGTACAATTCTGCTGCTCCCGCTTCCTTGGTCCCCCAGCGCTCATGCCCAAGCCTGCGCCAAACACCCCAACACTGGGGCAGAGAGCTCTGGCTCCGCTGGAAGCACAGAGCACACTGTCTTTGTAGATTATGGCCCGGTTGCAACCGGAGACGGTGAGCTCACTCCTTGTCTTGGGAAGCCTTTGCCAAGTTCCACGCTGCTCTCCCTGTGAGGGTGAAGCCTGAGGATGCCAGCCTGGGCGCTCAGAAGGGGAAAGAGGCACAGGCCCAGGAGTAACTTAACCCCCAACCTATCCTCCCCTAAAGGCACTGCAGGGCTTCCTGTTTCTTGCTGGAATCTGCCAAGGTGCAGCCTTGGAATTTCCAAAGGATGGAGGTGGTGTTGAGTTCGCCAACACTTTCCCAAATCATTTGGCCACCGAACCGCCACCTTTGTTAAAAACACAGACCAGGGCTTCCTTGGTGGCGCAGTGGTTGGGAGTCCGCCTGCCGATGCAGGGGACACGGGTTCGTGCCCCAGTCCAGGAGGATACCACATGCCGCGGGGCGGCTGGGCCCGTGAGCCATGGCTGCTGAGCCTGCGTGTCCGGAGCCTGTGCTCCACAACGGGAGAGGCCACAACAGTGAGAGGCCCGCGTACCGCCAAAAAAAAAAAAAAAAACACAGACCATTTAAAACACTTTGGCACATGCTCTCCAAGGGAGACCCCGTGTCCCCATTTCACAGAGGTGCACGGCAAAGAGACTGAGAGTGTAAGGCTGTGGGCCTGGATCTCCCAGGGAGGCTTGCCCAGAGTGGGTGTGGGAGAGGGGGCAACGCCCGCACCCCCAATAGGGCCTCCTCCAGGGAAGGTGACACGGGGTGGGGGCAGGAAGGAGCCAGGAGATCTCCAAAGCCTTGGAACCATCTGGACCTTTTGAGGTGCCTCCTTGCCTGGTATTTATAGTGGTGCCCAGGAGCACAGAAATAATTACAGCTCAGTTCCTGCCTCCCTAACAAGGCCCTTCTCAGATTCAGGGCGAATAGGATATTTTTTTCCTTGGCTCTTTTTTTAAGTAGTGAATATTAGCACCGGATTGACAGCTCTTCCCAGCTCGCAGCCTCCCTTCGCCCCAGAAGCGGGGGCAGCTGAGAACTGGGCGCCCGGGCATCCCCCTCCCCCTCAGGGCCGCCCACCCTGGCCCGGGAGACACCAGGGGCTCCGGAGGGTTGCGAGGAGTCCAGGGGATCTGCAGAACGTTGTACCCCACAGCCTAATGTGTTGCCTCTGCGCCAGGCTCTGGAGGTTCTGGGTGGGGATGGCACAGACTCAGAAACAATCGCATTAGACGTGGTCCGTGCCACTGGGGGGCTCCCAGGAGCACTTGGAGGGGCGCAGAGCACTCTTCCCCTTTCTTCTCCAGACCACAGACAAGGAGTGGTCCTGACACGATCCAGACATACACGCCAGGGGCACTGATCTTTCTGCAGCAGCCTGGCCCAGCCCTCTCAGTGCCTGTGCTTCCTAGGTCCTCCAGCAGCTAGAGTCGACTCACCTTTGGAACGAGCCGAGCCTCGGGCTGGGTGTGGGCGTGGGAACAGGGGCAACCAAACGCATCCCTGCCAGGAGCTACTCCAGGCACTGGCATGAGGCTGTGAACCAGCCAGCAAGTTCCCTGCCCTCCTGACACGTCAACTCTTGAAGGGGAGACCGAGAAGTGATCGGGGGTGGGGGTGGGGGCTATTTAGCTGTTCCACGACCTTACCTCCCCCAAAAGTCACCCCCCTCCCCCAGTGCACCGAGGCCTCTTCAATTTGCCATTTAGTCATTGGCTCCTAGTGAAAGTCACAAGTCCAGGACACAGCGCAGGAGGCCATGGGCACGCAGCCCCGTCCTGAGAAATAAGCCAAACATACGTGTTGTTCAAATCCTTCTTCTGGAGGTTTTCTTTCTATCCTGTTTTCCCTCCTCACTCTTGCTGGAGCCCGAGTGTGATTAGGCGGCTGATGGAGACGGGTGTTTAGACGTGCTCTCCAGGCCTGACAGTCTTTGGAGGTGAGGCTTGAAGGCAGGTGGCTATGCTGAGATGCCCACTGAGGACCAGGTGTGAGGCTGCTGGAAGCAATACTGATACCGAGGCTGGCATTAGTCACCACCCTGGTTTTCTAAGGGCCAATAACTGAGCTCAGGAGTCCCTCCACGAAAGCTTCCCCGACCACACGCCAGGTCTGAGCTCCCCCTATCCTGGGCTATCACAGCTCTCAGCACAGTAGGTGGCAGCCTTGGTTTGCTGGCTTGGTTTCCCCACCAGACGGTGTGCTCTCTCCAGTACAAAGAATTTTATTTCTACAGCTCTAGCATCTGGTGCAGTGTCTGCACACAGTGGATTCACAATAAGAAAAAGCATGAGAGTCAACTCAAAGGGTGTCTCCTGTGTGTTAGGCACTGTTTAGGATACACTCCCAAGTCCTCTTATGGGAAGGATAAAGCGTTGATCTCAGTAGATGCTCTGTAACAACAGCGAATTAGCTAGTGAACGGCTCACAGGCAGGGTGGACTTGGAGCCCAGGGCTGAGTGTGAATGCTACGTGGCTGCCCAGATTCCTGAGTGACAGCTGACAGGTGCTAGGAGAGGACAGAAGGAGGGGGAAAGCTTCTGAAACAGGACGGCAGAGCAGCACGACTCCAGACACAAGCGGCCTGCAGAGCTGCCCTGGCCTCTGTGGCCGGGGCCACACTGGGGTGCCACCCTCCACACAAGAGCAAGGTCTCTGCTGGCAAATGCTGTACCCGGTCGGGTGCTCCTGCCGCAGATGCCCCAGGCCTCAACACTGGGCCACCCTGCTACTGTCGTAGGCTGTAGGGGCACCTCTTCTGGGATGCTAAGTTAATAACCTGTCCAGCCTGGAGGCAGGGGTGGTCTCTGCAAGTCCATAGCTAACTGCCCCCATCCCCACTCTGTGCCAGCGCCACACCTGGGGTCAGCACAGTGAGGGATTCCAAAAGAAAGGTCAGGCGAGGATGGCTACCTAACACAGTGGGTCAGCTCTCCCCACTGCCATCTCTCCTTTGACCCTCATCTCTTCTGTCTGCCTCCCTGCCAGATGTTGCACAGCCCCCCTTTCCTTCTTAGAAGAAGGTGAACAGGAGGTGTTTCGTTCGAGGGACGTGCGGTGCCTCAGAGAGGGGTATCCAAGGGGCACACACCTGCCAGCCTCGTTCAAGCTGAGCTTGTTCCCAGACTGCTTGGAGGCAGCCCATCCGCAGTCCCCACCCCTTGCTGCTTCTTTCTAAATGGCCCTCATGGACACATCCTGCAGCAAGTGCTACAAGACATCTCAGACATCATCCACCCAAACTTTCAGGTTGGGTGCAGAAACCAAAGCCCAGAGAGAACAAGCAACTTTCCTAAGATCACACAGCAAGTGGAGCTGCCTCTTCCCACTGGTCTGGGAAGCTGGTCTTCCCACTGCCAGGCGGTCCCAGCACTGCTTCCCTCCAGAGTGGGGCTTGCTCTCCACAGTGAGAGCACAGGAATTACAGGTGCCTCTTAGGTAGGACAGCTGAGTCCAGAATTGGTAATGGTGTCCGGGATTTGCATAAGGAAGGAAGTATGCATAAGTTGGGGCGAGAGGTTGGGTATGTCCCCCTGCTGTCTCTAACTGCAGTGAGAGGCAGACTGTCCCTCTCACAGCCACGCTTACCTGTGGCTTGTCCTGGTAAACTGGGCTCGGTCAGGGGGCATCTGGCAAGCGTGGACGCGTGACAGGCCCGTGGGTGCGTGTGTGTGTGCCTGGTGAAGCTGCAGACTTAAGCACGTGTGTATACACACGCGTCTGTCACAGTGGTGGTGTATGGACACAGTCAAGACCTCTGTCAGGCGCTGACTGGGGTCAGGGGTCCTACTGTGCACTCCGGCTCCATTGATGGGTGCACACCAAGTCCGGTGTGTTTGTTTGGGTATGGGGAGGGGAGCAGGCGCCTGTGGCCAGTGCCCCTTGGCCCCCTCCCCTGTATATTTAGGGTCCACAAGACCGTGTGCCTGGGGCAGGCCTGGGGTGTAAATGGGGCCTGGGGGACAGCGGGAGGGTGGGAGAGCCTCCCAGGTGCTCCAGTTGGGCTTCCAAGCCTGGGGCAGCAGGAGAAGCTTTCTCTAGCGAGGAAGCCTCTGCGTAGATGCCCTCATTACATCACCGACATCCCCGCCACTGAGCCGGCCTCCCTTAGAAGAGGCGCTTCTCTGAACGCCAAGCAGGACGAAGCGCCTTCCGGTCGGGCCGCAGAGCCTGCAGAGCGGCTTCTTCTCTCCGCAGCGGCCGGTGGACAGAGCGGGGGCAAAAGGAGATTCCACAGACCCCAAACTCGGGAGTGGCCGCTGGATGCGGGGAGGAGGAGGCGAGCGGAGGCCAGTGGGAGAGTGCGAGGACTGGCCGCGCGGGCGCCGGCGGGCGAGGGGTTAAGTGTGGGATCCGCTGTTGTGCTGTCGTTCCGGATTCTCTTCCCTCCGCGCGGGGCTGTTTGATGTTGGAGTACGCCAGGGGCTCCCCCTCCCACCGCTACACACGCGCGCACACGCGCACACTCACACACGCACACGCACCACTCTTTGCAGACAGGGCTCCGGTGGCTCCAAAGTGACGGACTCCCTCTCCCCTGCTCCCCTCACCCATTCTCTCGCGCATATAGGCTCCCTTTGCCATATTCTCGCGCGCGCTCTTTCCAGCGTCCCCGCCCGGGCAGGGGAGCACCCGGCAGAGGCGTGCCGCTTTCCTTCCATGCCTCCGTCTTAAAGAGCGCCACGAGGGGGAGGGGAGGGCCGGAGGAGGAAGAGGAGGAGGAGGAGACCGAGAGGGCGCCCGGGAGGCAGGGCGCGCGCACACGCCGAGGGACGCGCGGAGGGTACGAGCCGCGCAGCGAGCGCAGAGCTTCCTCGGCCGCCGGGCGCCCCCCTGCCGCCCCATGCTGTGCTCCATGGCGAACTCGGGCTGCCTCCTGCTGTCCAACTCCGGCAGCATGCTCCCACACTCCGTGCCCTGCCCGCCCGCCTTCCTCTACCTCCAACAGGTAAGCGGCCCCCGGCCCGCCCGGCCCCGGCCCCCTGCCCGGCGCACGTGCGCCCCGCGCCGCCACCCACACCCGCACTTGGCCGCCTCCGCGCCGCCGCGGGGACCCCGCTGCGCTCCCCGCGTCATGGCGCCGGGGCCCGATGGGGGGAACTGCGCCCCTGCGCGGCGGCCGAGCGCGGGGTCGCCTGCGGCGCGCGCGGCGCGGGGCCGGGGGCTGGAGTTTGGGGTGTCGCTCGCAACTTTTCCGAAGGCGCGGGAGCGGGCGGCGGGCGGAGTCTCGGGGGAAGCCGGAGGGGAGGGGGTGAGGGTTCTCGGCGCCCTGGTCACTTTGGGGAACTTCGTGCCGGGCCGCGGGGGCGAGGAGCGGGGCCTCTCTCTGACCGGTCGGGAAAGCCTGGGGGCCGCGCGGAGGCGGCGGCGGGGGCGCGGAGCTCTACTGCAGCGGGGACCGCGCGCCGGCCTCGGGGAAGGCGGGCCACCCGCCTGATGGGGCTGACGAGGGAGGCCCCTGGAGCTCCGACTGGGGAGGCGGCTGGGCCAGAGTTTTGCAGTCTGCGGGGCTGCGCAGGAAGCTCGGGCTGGCAAGGGGGGTGCAGGAAGCCAAGCGACTCTGAGCCCCCAAATCCTCAGGGCTGCCCACGGGGAGATGCGAGCAGAAAATCAGCTGCCGCCTGCCTGCTGGCCGTGGTGTGGAAGGCGGGGGTCCTGCGATCCCACCCAATGCGGAATCAGTGGGGACATTGCAATGGGGACAGAGGGGGGACTCCCTCGCCTCCCCCAGGCCCCATGGCCTCTCGGGGCTGCAGTTCCCAGTGCCAGCTTGGCCAGAGCCAGCTGGGGGGCTGCAGTACCTTGCCTCACCCACCCCGGCTGCCCACACCTTACGACCTGCCCTCCTCTGCGGCGCTGTGGGGCTGCCTTCTTTATCTTTAGCATCCTCAACCCCTGCTTGGACCTGCAGGGTCGGGGTGACTGCTTGGGGAGGCCTGGGGCTTGAAGGGGGAAGACAGTGAAGCCGAGAGAGCTTCAGGCTGACCATCCTGGGGCCTGCCTGACCCGGCGGCCGGGGGTGGGGGGAGGGGGCGGGGCGTGGGGACTCCCATGGAACCAGGTCTGCACCCTGGGTTGGATGTGGAGATGGGAGGCAGAGGGCAGGGGGTGCCACCCCAAGACTGATGGCCAGGGTCAGGCCAGGCCTAAGTGAACATGTTCCTCCACCACCTCCCCCATGGGTATGTTTGAAGGGAGGATGGCAGAAGTGTGTGTTGCTTGGAGATAGGGAGCGGTCCAGGTGGAGCTGGGCCTTTGTATGGTGGGTTCTTGTCCTTTTGTGCCCCTTTGGGCTCTCCAGGGAGCCAAGAAAGAGAGAGCCATCGGAGGTGGCTCAGCAGGAGCTGGGGACACGGCAGACAAAGATGGGGTCCTCGGCTGAGCCAGGGCAGCTCTGAGTCCCCAGGCTGCTGGGCGCCTGGGTCGGCCCCTTACACAGACGCACGCAGCAGGAATTGACAAATGTCAGTAACTGCAGAGGAAGGGACAGGGGACTGACTGCACGGTCAGGAGCAGAGGGTGGCCAGAAGCAGCCTGCAACCCGGAGCCCTTGGTCCTCGGCCGCACCTTCCCTAGGACCACCTGTGATGTCTGAGCAGTCCTGGACACAGCCCAGTGACAACAGGAGCCGCTGAGAGGGCCCCCATACCCACAGGCAGCGGGCATCCAATTCCAGGCCGGGACCGACTCACAAAATTCCCCATCGTCATTGAGTCGCAGGCGATCAGGCTGGACCTCGCGGGTCAGCCTCCCAGTACCTCCCAAACTTCCATGAGCGCAGGAATCCCTTGGGGATCTCTGAGGTGGGGCTGTGAATCTGCATTTCTAACAAGCTCCCAGGTGGTCATGGGGCCCACCACTCAAAGTAGCCAGGATCTGCCCCACCGCCAGCCCCACTGGCAAGAATGCTCTGGGCTGCAGGAAGAGGCTTCCGTAGGTAAAATGTAAAATTGGAGACCAGTCCACAGCTTATTGGCTGTGTTAGGCAAGTCAGTTCATCTCTCTGATTCTCAGCCTCTTCCTCTGAGAAACAGGGCAAAAGCACCATCCCCCCAGGTTGAACGGGAGGGTGAAGCTAAGATGAAGTAGCGGCAAGGCTCCGAAAATGCCAGACATTTGGCATTATCTTGATGGAGTCAGACCGGTGCTCATAGTTGGGATAAATGCATCAAAAAGACCGGGCGGCCAAGGTACCCAATTCGTCCAGTGCTGAGTGGACGCATCCTCTACTGGTGGCATTTGGAGCTTTCTGTAGGGGCAGCAGGATGGCCAGAAGACCACAGCCGAGACAGACCCATCCAAAATGGGCATCCACCATGGGTAGAATTGTTTGTGGGAAAGCCAGAGTGTGCACCTTGGGCCAAGCTTTGAACACCCAGTTTCCTTCACAGCTGTTCTGCAAGAGATGGCCGTGTGTCTCAGCAGACTGGAAAAGATCTAGCCAGCCATTTCCTAGCCATTTGTGGAGACACATTTTTACAGGAGCACACGCAGCCCTGGTGGTCCAGGACCAATACCAAACAAATAGTGACATTTAGTTCAAGACCCCACTTGTCCCAAACCACCTTTGAAGTGAGACAGCCTCCCGCATCCCCTGGAAGTAGGGTCAGGGCGGCTCCGGCCCAGCCTCCAGAGTCAGAGCTTGCCTCCCCTGCAGGCTCCCACCGAGGGCTTGCAGGTCTTCCGCGTGAGTGAGCCTTGGTGCCCTGTGTAGGCTGTGTATTCAGTCTCGACACACGTTTGATAACAGGGGCAGGAGCAAAAGACGTGAAATCAAGCAAGACCAGAGACGTGGTTTTCGGCGCATTAAGATGCAGGGTTTAAACAGGCAAGCTTTTGAAACATAGCCTTTCGAACTGGAAGTGAGAAAATAAAACCTCCACCAAGAGAATTCCATTCTCTCTGTTAAAGCATCAACCTTTCCCCGCTGCATGGGCTGGACCCCAAGTGTGCTGAGCATGGGGCCGGGTCCCCTCTGAGACGCAGCAGCGCTATAATTAATTAGAGGAGCTTGTTGTCGGGCGTCCCTTCTCCCAGCCTCTCAGCCGTGCTGGTATTTTTCAGAGTTGTAACCATCCGAGGCGGGACTTCAGGTCACCCGACACCAGGAGAAATCCAGCTGCGGTTTGGGCTCCGGCATTTGTTCAGAGCTCACCCGAGCGGCCCGGGGCCTCACTCAGGTTGCGCCCCACAAGGCCTGGCCTTGGTTTCCCCACCTGCCCAGCTGGCCGCCTGGGGGCTCTGGCTCTCTGTGAGTACCTCGGCCCCCTGCAGGGCAGCCCAGAGCCATGGTCCCCCACATCTGGTCCCCGCTAGGGATCCAAGGATGGGACACAGAGAGGCTGTTGTCCTGGTGCATTGCGGCCAGCGAGGGGTGGGGCCGAACCTGATCACCTTTCACAGCAAGAAGTACCTCATCTGGAAATCCAGAATACCAGCAAGGCTCCCCGAGAGGCCCCAGTCTGGGCTCCAGCAGAAGAAAGTTGTAGAGAGCGGGAAGAAAAACCCGCAGGCCCACAAAATGGGATTTTTTGTCACGGTAATTACTTATTATTAAGCTGCAGTGTCCTATAAAAGAGAATCTTATCACCACGTCCAGCTGGGAAGCTGGGAAATCCCTCGGGGGAAGACAGAGATGTAAGTGCCCTAAGTTTTCTAAAAAGGAGTATTGGTGACAGAGAGGAGGGGACTGTGCTGGCAGGTTGCCAGCAGGCCGGAGAGGGACCAGACCCTGGAGGATGGGAACGTTGGGGGCCTTCCCGAGGGCTGTGTTTAGAGTTCTGTCCATCTTATCATCTTCATGTTCTTAATCAAGGTGAAATCACAGATGGCCTCAGTTGTCATTGGCATAAACATTGCCAGAAACCGGAAGTTTCCATGGAGGATGTGGTGTTTCCACCCAGCTTCCTGATGGGAGACAGATTGTTTCTTGGAGTTGGTAGCAAAAAACATTCCTTCAGGGTGTGGAACCCAAAGGCTCCTCGGGGAGGCCAGGGAATTCTAGGGTCTGTTTTGAGATTCGTTAGGAAGCTCTGCTCTTATTAACAATCATTCTGTTTGGGGTAGCCATGCTGCTAGTCACAGGAATTTTTAATGAGGATTAATTACCGTAGCAAAGGTAGCACTGCTTCTTACACCTTCTTGACACGCCTGGGCATCTTGTCTGTGTTCCTGGGCTGTTGGCATGTCACCGTGGTGTGATTCTGGGAACCCCGTCTGAGACACACATGTTCATGGTGACATAACATGCCTGTGAGTGCACCCCAGCCAGGGGGCAGGGACAGGCACAAAACAGCAGCTTCTCCACCTGCATCGTCAGAATTACATGCTATTGAGGTCTGTTCCAGTGGCCGGAGCCACATGCTAAAAATTATCCTATGAACTGGAGAATTTAACTAAACCAGTAGTTGAGGCCCCATGATGCTCATTCCAAATTGAGCCACCTGGTCAGGGAGCCCTCGCCCCCCGTGCCCCCAGGGAATCCTTGGGGACCAGAGATAGCGCTGTTCTAGCTGCCCATGCCTCATACTTAGGGGGAAACCAACTTACTCTGGTGTCGTGTGGTTGCTGAAGTAACTCGGTTATTTCTATGGTCCCCCCTCAGTTTTTGCTCGTTGGCAGCTCTCATTGGTCCCCGGATCTGCTGAGTGAACGTGCACGTTTTGTAGTTGAGGAAACTACGGCACAGAGAGGTTAGGTAATGGCTAACTCGTAAAGCCCCCGACGAGGGACTTCCCTGGCGCTCCAGCGGTTAAGACTCCGAGCTTCCAATGCAGGGGCCACAGGTTTGATCCCTAGTCAGGGAACTAAGATCCCACATGCTGCGGGGCACAGCCAAAAACAAATAATAAAGCCCCAGCCGGACCCCAGCCTCACACATCTAGTGAGGAACAAGGACCCTCCAGCCACTTTCCGCGCCACGCACAGAAGAGAAGTAAGTCAGCTGCAGCCTTGAGTTGGGGAAGGTGGAAGCAGCCTGCCTCCGAAACCCGAGGGTCCTGGCCTATCGTATCTTTCTGCTTGGGGTGAGTGGGTTTCTCTGAAGTGGGAGGAGCGAGGAGCTGTGTCTAGCTGGATGGGCGATAAGCGTGGCAAGGAGTGGTGGCCTAGGGGAGATCCAGCCCCGGGCATGGACGGAGGGTCGCCTAGTGTAGGATGTTCAGACCCAGCAGAGCGTGAAGGCTGGGCAGAATCGAGCAGCCTCAGACCCCCGGCTCTGCTGTGGGGCCTCCCTGCCCCAGAGGTGTGGGTGCGTGGGGCTGGGTACGGGCTTCACGGGGGCAGAGGAGCTGGCATGGCAGGCGTGGGCTAGGCCAGTTGGCATGCTGGGAGGGCAGGAAAGAACGCTGCAGCCGGGAAGACCGTGCCTGCGGCCTGTCCTCTCCCCCTGGCACAGCCAGGTGCCCACAGCCTGCCAGACCAGTGGGCAGGCACTGAGCCACACAACTTGGGGGTCGCAAAACGCCGCCATCCTTGGAGGAGGCGAGGCTGAGGTCCCAGCCCAAGTGCCCTCTGTCTCCTGTCCTCGGTCCTGGGGATGGCCACCTGCAGGCAGCTCGGAGCAGAGTACCAGGTTCCTGGGGGAGGGTGGGAGGCTGGCAGGGCTTCTAGCCAGCTCTGGGGTGGCACCTGGCACCCAACTGGAACCCGGGCGAAAGGCAGTGGTCCCACAGGCAGGCAGATGTCAGGAGGGAGGTCGGCAGCTGGGGGCCTGCCTGTGACCGGGGCTGAGTCCCACCCAGGTGTCTGAAGCAGCAGCGCACTGCGGGCCTGCAGAAGGGGCTCCCATACTCCCTGAGGGCGGGGCTTTGCGGCCACCCCGGACCGCTGGGGGCTCCATGAGGCTGCACGTTGCTGTCCCTCCTCCTGCCTCTCCTCCAGCACCTCTCTCCGTGCCTCCCCCAAGTCCTCAGCCTTTCTCTTCTACCTTCATGTCAATGGTTGCCCCTAGAATATTCCCTGCCGCTGGGCCTCTGCCGCCCTCTCCTCCCCTTCCCCCGGCCTACTTTCTCGCCTCTCTTGTATTCATTTTCTGTTTTCCCCTTCGCCCCCGACTTCCTCCCAGGGGATTCCAGCCCCTTCTCATCCCCCAGACTCTGGCCAGCCCGTGCAGCCCCCTCCAGCTCCCTCCATGGCCTGCCAGCCCACGGGCCAGACTGTTATGTGGTCCCGTCAGGGGCTGCGCATGCGTTACAAATTGCATCTCCATGGGATCACAGGCCTTTTGTGTCACCAGCACAGCTGAGCGTGGTCCTTGGTGTCCAGGGCCCCCAGGGGGAGCAAGTCCAGTTCTGGAAGGAGACCGGGTGGGGCTGGGACTTGGGCTTGGGCAGGAGGCCTCGGCTGCTCCGGGGAGCCCTGGGTGGCTCTGGTGCCAGCCCACCTGCCACGGTGGGGTCCCCACCAGCCGCAACAGAGATGGGCCGGCAGCCTCTGAGAGGCAGTGGAGGCTAGTCCTGTCCCCGCCCCCGTACACCCCCCAGCCGGGGGCTCCAGCGGGCCGGCACGGTCTTCATGCCCCTGGGATCTTTGAGCAGCTCAGGGAGTCGACAGAGAAGGAGAGGCGCAGGAGGTCGGCAGCCACAATTATTTATGGAGCGGCTGTTTGTGCCAGGCTCTGCAGCGGGCCCTGGGTGTAGAGTTGGGAATGAGAGCCCCCTGTCCTCCGCTTCCTGGGGCTCACAGCCCCAACTCAACCAAAGTAAACTGGTTCTAAGAGCAGCACACGTCTCTCCCCCCGTGGCTGTGAGGGCACGTCCAGAGCCCAGCCAGGTGGCCTGACAGGGGAGCCAGCCAACGCCTTCCCTTCCCGGCCGGAGCTTCTGTGTCCAGGCGTCTAGGCTGGGGTTTTACATCACCTTTCCTTCCCTTCCAGGGGGCTTTTGGGGCTGCAGAGGCCCCTGCTTGCTCCCCCCAGCCTGTACCTACCCCGTCACCACCCACCCAGGCGTGGCGTCCAGCCTCTTAATCACTGCAGCGGGCGGCTCGGGTGTGCCCGGGTGTGGTGAGTCAGCTCCGCGTCTGGGGAACGTGGGGAACTTGTCCACAGGGGCAGTGGGGAGCCCGGGTGGACTCGCGGGAGAGGCCTGGCCCCCGGAGCCCCCGAGGCAGGAAGGAGGCTGCTTTGTCCTGCTCCCCAAGCCAGTGCAGGGCTGGTCCCACGCAGACCCCCAAGGTCACCCACACCAGGTGGTCCTGAGAGGAGCTGTCCCACACCAGCCTCAGAGCGGCTGCCGGGCCCACAGTGTCACCCCCGGAGGGGGACGGGTGGAGGCAGACGCTGCCTGTCCTGGCCCCTCAGCAACCGGCCCTGTGGCCTAGAGCACACTCTGGTCTCTTGGGGCCTTTGGGGCTCATCTGCAGAGCGAGGGTACAGTCAACAAATGTCAGGACGCTGGGGGTTGAGCCAAAGTACAATCGAGCTGCAGTGCCAGCGCCCCTTGCGCGTCACCTGCCGGGCGTCCTCCCTGCCTTCACGGAGCTCTTGCTCCAGTCCGGAAGGGAGGGGACGGATCCACAGAAAGGCAGATACGAAGGCTGACAGACAGACGCGGACGTGGAGGACACGGAGTGGGGGCTGTGGTGGGGCAGCAGGGCCCCCCAACAGGGCCGAGAGCACTTAAGCTGAGCCGGGAAGCAGAGGCAGCAGTGCCAGGAGTCAGGCTGTGTTCTGCTGGGACTCGTGCCCACATCCTTCCCGGGAGGACCCTGTGCCCAGATCATGGCTCCCAGAGCACAGTCTCACTTAGACAAATGTCACCTGTGCCCGTGCTGTGCTAAGGGGGCTGAGTTTGTGTGTGAGTGTGCAAGAGCACATGTGTGAGTGAGGTTGTATATTGTGTGCATGTGGGTTGTGTGTTGTGTCTGTGTATGTGCGGGGTTGTTGTGTGTGTCGAGAAGCCGGAAGAGAGCGCGGGGCAGTTCAGCTTCTGTGTGTGGTGAGTGCAGAGCGGATACAGGTGTGGGGAAGGGTCCCAAGAAGACGTCCGCAGAAACCGTCCGCATAGAAGGTGGGTGGCGTGAAACTTAATCTGTCTTGAGCTGCA
The DNA here is from genome assembly GCF_964374135.1 of Grampus griseus. Taxonomy (NCBI): domain Eukaryota; kingdom Metazoa; phylum Chordata; class Mammalia; order Artiodactyla; family Delphinidae; genus Grampus; species Grampus griseus. The sequence continues at coordinate 9,842,508 of NC_139014.1, read as the reverse complement.
GGGTGAGGTGCGGTGGGGAAAGGCCTAGATTAAGAATCAGGAACATTCAAGTTTTTTTTTTTTTTTTTTTTTTGTCTGCATTGGGTCTTCGTTGCTGCGCGTGGGCTTTCTCTAGTTGCGGTGAGCGGGGGCTACTCTTTGTTGTGGTGCGCGGGCTTCTCATTGTGGTGGCTTCTCTTGTTGCGGAGCACGGGCTCTAGGTGCACGGGCTTCAGTAGTTGTGGCTCGTGGGCTCTAGAGCGCAGGCTCGGTAGTTGTGGCACACGGGCTTAGTTGCTCCGTGGCACGTGGGATCTTCCCGGACCAGGGCTTGAACCCGTGTCCCCTGCATTGGCAGGCGGACTCCCAACCACTGCGCCACCAGGGAAGTCCCAACATTCAAGTTTTGATTGCAGCGCTGCCTGAACTGCCGTTCTCCTCCTGGGTCTCATTCCCTCATCGGTGAGCAAATATGCAGGACCAGGTCAGGGCTGCCCAGACCAGGAAGTGGGGTTAGAAATGGAGAACGTATGTGTGGGTTTTTTCCATCCCAATTGTCATATTTTGGGGGGGAAGTTACTGCCAAACCATGGTGTGTTCAAAGAAGGGCGATTAGGAGCATCAGCTAAAGGTATCCGGGAGATTCAACCTGGATCTCGGCTGAGGTCAGCAGGTTGGCACGTAAGGGAGAACAGACCCTCCCCACCTGGACAGGAGCAGAGGGTGGGAACAGGCAGTGGGTTTAGAGAAAAATCTCTAAGAACATTTGTAACTGGCATCTCCCAGCTTTAGCATTGGTTGTTACGTGAGGTAGTAAGTTGCCTGTCATCAGAGGAATGCAACAGAGGCTGACTGGTTCTCTCCTTCAGAGGCTCTAGAGCAATGCTGTCCGATCAAAATATAACGTCAGCCAGTAGGAAAGTTTACATTTTCTAGTAGCCACTTAAAAGAAGTGAAAAGAAACAGATGAATTGCAATACATTTTTTTAAACCCAATGTATCCCAAATATCAACCCATCACCTATGATCAACGTGAAATAATCAATGAGGTAGTTTGCATTCTTGTTTTCGTACTAAGTCTTTGAAATCTGGTGGAGATTGCACACGTACGGTACATCTCCACTCAGACTAGCCACGTTTCCAGGGCTCAGTGCTCACGGAGTATTGTGATTAACATGCTGGGCAGATCCAGAACTTTTCCATCATCGCAGGAAGTCAGCTCTAGGCCTCGCTGCTCAAAGCCTGGTCTGCGGACCCGCAGCACAAGGAGCCAGCTAGAAACGCAGATCCCCGGGCTCTCCAAACCTCCTGCGTCTGAATCGGCGTGGAGTGGGGCGTCTGGGGGAGTCACACTGCTCCAGAGCTTGGTGCGTTTCAGGGAATGTGGATGGGGTGGCCTTCGGATCCCTGTTGTAGCTACAGGTCTCAGAGCCCCACTGGCCCCCACTGCCTGTCTACAGGCTGGCTGTGTCCTTGACAACATCTTCACCTACCCTGGCAAAGTGGGATAACTAGGAAGCTAAGTGTAGTAACTTTTCTCATAAAGATCAATCTATTGACTTTTGTGTGTAAAATAACTGTTTTAGTTAAGTGACTGACGGTGATACCCGCTGTTCACGTTTTCAATGTCCTTATTTAGTAAAATAAAAGGTTGGCAATTCAAATCCTCCACCACGCTTCTTTTGAAAATACATTTTACTAAGTAGCCCTCTTCAACAGTCTGGAAACCAGTGATCTCGAGCAGGAATCCTTGAGCCAAATCCAACCTACCGTCTGTTTTTATAAAAAAAAGTTTTGTTGGAACACAGCCACGTTCGTTTGTTCACGTGCTGCCTGTGGCAGCTTTCACGCCACAGCGGCAGAGTTGAGCAGATGCAACAGAGACCACGTGGCCTGCAAAGCTCAAAATATTTGCTGGAAAAGTTTGCTGGGCTGGAGGTTGCTCCGGCACAGAGCAGTGCTGCCCATAGAGGCACAATGGGAGCCCCACGTGATGCTGCGTTTTCTAGCAGCCACGTTGACCAGCATGAAAAGACAGGTGAAATTCATTGTAATGATATATTTTATTTCACCCAATCCAAAATATTTTCATTGCAACATTTAATCAATCTAAATACGATGGAGGGACTTCCCCGGCAGTCCAGTGGTTAAGATTTCGCAGTTCCAATGCAGGGGACGCGGGTTTGATCCTTGGTCGGGGAACTAAGATCCCACATGCCGAGCGGCCGTAAAATAAAATAAAATGATCCATTCTAAAAAGAAAAAGGAATATGATGGAGATTTTTGGCCTTCTTTTTCATGCTAAATCTTCAAAATTCACTGCGTATTTTTCATTCACGGCTCGTCGCGCGTCGGACCAGCCAGATTTCAAATGCTCAGTAGCCACATGTGGCTGGTGTCTGCCCTAGTGGACAGCACAGGTCTGGAAGGAATGAGGTGAGCTCCAACTGGGGCATCTGGGAAGGAAGCTGAGAGGAGCTAGGCTCTTCCTTGGGTGTCAGTGGGGCTGAGACCTGCAATAGGTGAGTCTGTGGGCAGGACCATCCCACAGGGAGCCAGCAGTTTATATGGAGAGACAGAGAGTTGAGTGTGTTCAGGGCCAGTTCCTGGACTGCCTGGAGCGTGAGGGTGAGAATGATGATGGGACTGGTTCCGAGTCTAGGCTGAGAAATTTGGACTTTTTTCAGTAGGTAATAGGGAGCCATGGAAGGTCTTTGAGCAGGGCAGTGACATGATCAGCTCTACATGTAAGGAAGATGAATCTGGGATGGAAAGGAGACTACAGACCAGGCAACAGCCAGGACCAAGGCTTGGGCAAGAGATGATGGGGCCTGACCCAGCAGGCAGTGGGGATAAGGTGGGTGAACAGGAAGATTTTGCAGAAGAGGTGTGCCCCAGACATGCTAACAGATGGATCATGGAGAAGGAGGGTCCCTGCAGAACTGGTGGTTTCTGGTTTAGGGTTGGCACTGATGTGGGGTGAGTAGGTTGCTCTGGTGGCCGTGGCCTTAACCACGTGATCTCAGCCCTCGTGAGCCCCCGGGCCCTGGCTCCTTGGTGGAGAAAGTCTTCCCCCCTCCCTCACCGGCACAAGAGTCCTCCTGTGGGCTCCAGGGCAGGCTGCATGCCCCAGCAGAGGACCCTCGGGTCCTGCCCTCTCCTCCAGCCTCCTTTCAGGTCTGTTGGGACAGACCAGGGCAAGTGCCCCAGACAGATGTGAACATCTGGCTGTGCCCTTCTGGACACTTGGCACCTTCACCTCATGTCCTCCCGAGACAGTCCCTGCTGTCCGACCATCCCCAGAATAAACGTGCATTTGCAAGGTAGATGGGAAGGCAGCTCCCTGGCTCCAGAGGAAGCAGTGGCCCCACGTGCCCCAGCCCCAGTGTCCCCGAGCCACTGTCACAAACACCTGGCCAGGGAGGTGCATGTCAGGGGCTGGGGGCAGGCAGCCTCCTGGGTGGAAGGGGAGGGGAGCAGAGCATCCCAGGAGGGACGGAAAGGTCACAGGTCACCTCTGTACCACCTGGGAGGGCCTCACAGACAAGGAGGCCAGGTCGATTCCAGGCACGGAGCCTGGTGGGGAAAACACATTGGGAAGGGAGTGAAGCAGAGGTTACCTGAAATGGGCTGGGGCTGCGCTGCCTACCTGAACAGGAGGATGTGTGTTTCTCCCCAGGCGGTTCCAGCCTCCTGGCCTTTGTTCTTGTGTCCTTCGCCGGGAGTGCCAGTCCCCAGACACTCGCCTGACATGCGTTCTCATGTCCTCCAAGGCTTTGTTCTCTCTCTTGAGACCCTTCTTGACTGTTATTAGGCCATTTAGAAGTGCAGCCACCCCTCCTCATCTTGCTCCCTCGCATCCCCTTTGCTATGTCTCTCTTTGTAGCCTTCGTGGCTTTCTGACATACTTCACATCTCGCTTCTTTGTTTGCCTCTACCAGGGGGAGCACTCTTGTGTTCACTGTGTTTCCCAAGCACCTAGGACAGTGCCGGGTACATGGAGATGCTCAGTAAACGTTCGCTGTGTGCTTGAGGTCTGCCCTCCCTCCGCAGGCAGCCTCGGGGAGCAAAGGGTCTGTTTTCTGTTTTACCCGCCGCCCTTTCCAACACCCCCAGCCGGGCAACCCCTCCAGGCCCAGCCACCTGAGCAGCCAGCTGGCAAGTGGCTAAGTGGCCACAAGTGACAAAGATGGGGCAGGTCTTCTGTCACAGCCTCTGTGGGGCTTAGAGGCTCAAAGGGCGGGAAAGCTCAGGGGCGAGGGGGCTGGCAGGGAAACTTGGCTCTTTTATTCCACCACCCCCTTCCTCCTTCCGTCCCTCCCTCTCTCCCTCCTTTCTTTTTCTTTCCTTCTTTCTTTCTTTCTTTTTTCTTTTATTTTTTTTGCGGTACGCGGGCCTCTCACTGTTGTGGCCTCTCCCGTTGCGGAGCACAGGCTCCGGACGCGCAGGCTCAGCGGCCATGGCTCACGGGCCCAGCCGCTCCGCGGCATGTGGATCTTCCTGGACCGGGGCACGAACCCGTGTCCCCTGCATCGGCAGGCGGACTCTCAACCACTGCACCACCAGGGAAGCCCTCTTTCTTTCTTTCTTTCCTTTTTCCTAACCGTATAGTTCATATCTGTGGTTCTTTTTTTAATTGAGGTATAATTCACACGGCATAAAATATACCCTCATGAAGTGTACAGTTCCGTGGTTTTTAGTATATTCCCAAAGCTGTGCAACCATCTCCACTCTCTAGTTCCAGAACTTTGTCATTTCCCCCCAGAAGAAACTCCATGTGCGTTACGCACCCGCTCCCCCTTCCCTCTAGTCCCTGACACCCCTAATCTGCCCTGTGTCTCTGGATTTCCCTGTTCTGGACGTTTCACTTCAACAGAATCATACAGGACGGGGCCCTTGTGCCTGGCCGCCGCTGTTACGTGGGCACTGGAGCAGGGCTCCCACAGCAGGGAGGTGCGGGCGCTGCCCTCAGAGGGCTTGCAGACAGTGGAAGCAGTGGCTTTCTGGTCCTGGGCTGAGTGTGGCCTGCAAAGTCCTCAGCTGCCCTTCCAGGGGCCTTGTGGGAGAGGCTCTCCCACTGCCTGCCCACACGTGATAGTGGGTAAGTCTGGGAGGAGGAGCCCCTGGCCAAAGAGGGGCGGCCCCTGACTCTCGCAATTCGTCTGAGCCTCGCCCCTGCCTAGGGCGTGCGTAAAGAAAAACCCAGACCCTCTGGCTTCCTCGGATGAAAGCCAGGCCATGGGTGCCCCGTGAGCAAGTGCTTGGGCTCGAGTGGATGTGACTGTCCATCCCTGACGTCTGAGAGCCAGTGGGGACTGCTGCTTCCACCCCGCGTGCAGCGTGCAGCTCCTCCGGGCTCACATCCCAAGGAGAAAGTGACGCCAGATTTCCCACGGTCCCGGCAGCGCAGCAGGGCCAGGGTGGCCATTTGAGGGGTCTCCGGGGCCTAGCAGGTAGCCTGGTGGGAGCCCGTGCGTGGTTTCCAAGGGTGACACGTGTATGTCTGAAACCTCCGCAGTGTGATTAAGCATTTGGGACTGTGGGTAGAGACAGAGTCGCTCTTCAGGCTAGAGTGTCAGCCCGAGACGCATGAGCCAACACACAGCCTGCGTGCCCCAGGCCTGGCTGGGCGCTAGGACAAGGCAGCTGGGAGGACGAACCAGCGTGCGGGCAGGCTGGCAGAGGAGGTGCAGGCTGTCCCTGCTGGGCCACCTTCACTGTCCCTGTCCCCGGGGCTGAAGGCAGGCAGAGCCTCCCGTCGAGCCCTGGTTGTCCAGAAGCCTGGCCTCCCTGGGCATGTCTGTGCTCTGCTCTGCCCTCTGTCAGTGCACTGGTCATGGTGGGCAAGTGGAAACTGGCAGGGTGTGGAAGGAGGGAGTGAGCTAGGCCTGCCTCTCCCCTGTTCAGTGACCCTGGCTCTTCTCCTTCCCGGGTCTCAGTTTCGTCCTGGGTCCACGGGGGTAGCATTGCATCCAGTGGTGGGATAGATGACATGGTGCGGCCCGAGTGGCCAGCCCCAGGCCTGGGGTAGGGTCAGCCCTGGTGGACGTGGCCTCTTCTGTTGTTTAAAGCTCCAGATATATTAAATCCAGAAAAGGAATTGCTACAATAAGGCCACAAAATGTGTCGTTTATCTTAAATATTTCCATTTAGCAAGTTAACAGTTTAAATCCATGCTTGAGCAAAGGCAGTGTAATTGTGCTATTCACAAGTTAATGATGGGATTTATTTTAATTTAGAATTGAAAATGTACATTGGAGGCCCTGCCTGGCCAAACGTTCCCTGCCTGTGCAGTTCCTCGGGGGCCAGTGGGTGCTAGGGTGCCTGGGACAGGTCAGTGCCGCTCAGAGCTGGATGGCACAGAGGGCCTGGGCGTCCAGAGCCTTTGGGGCTTCCTGAGTCTCCCAGTGCCAGCTCTGCTGTTTTCCAGCTCCCCAAAATAAAGCACTGACCACCACCACCCAACCCGGCCCGGTGACTTACATCCAGCCAGGAACCCCCCCACCCTTCTGCAGTCGGAGAGCTGTTACCTATGCATTTTCCTCCTCCTTCCTCCTTGGAAGCTGCTAGAGCCTTTGGTGGGTTCTGTGCTGTCCCTGGGCCGGGAACTGGAATAGAGGACCCAGCAGCCAAGAGAGGCAGCTTCCCAAGGCTGCTCGGGCACCTCTGGCTCTGCTGTGGTGGCCCGGGTGGAGCTGGGCTTGAGGAGGCCCCAGGGCTGACTGGGAGAGTCTAGAGCAAGAAATCCAGGCAAGAGATGGACAGCTGTGCTGGGAAAACAGAGGCACCCACCAAGGGGCCCTCCCCCTGGGGATGCAAGCAGACCCTGGGCTGTGAGCAGGCTCAGGGTGAGGGTGCCAGCAGGGGAGAGGGTGAGAGGTCGGAAGACCGTGTGTCACCACCAGACCTAGGTGCAGTGCAGCGCGTGGGCACATACACCCCTCCAGATCAGTGCTGCCCTACAGGGTGCTCGGTAGAGACCCCAGAGAGGGCAGGGGCGGGAGGGAGCCAGCACTGCATTGCCTTGTGCCTGGCACTGCTCTTGTGAGTTTCCCAGCAGCCCCAAAATGTAGGTTGTGAGCCCATTTTACAGAAGACAAAAACTGAGGCACAGGGACGATAAGAAAATGGGTGGGTGTGGGGGTGGTGTGCCCATCTTGCCCAGGTAGCCCTAGCCAGGAACTGGGACCCTGCCAGTGGAGTCCCCCTCCAAGCTTGGCTCCCTTGGTGTCCACATGGTCACTATTTTCAGGGTGTTTCCAGGTTCCCAGAAGCCAGGGGTTCCAGTCCCTTCCCCTTACGATTTTTCACAGTTTTGTCGAGGTATAACTTGCATGTCATAATACTCGACCACTATAAGGTATACAATGCAGTAACTTTTCATACATGTAAACAGTAACGTGGCCACAGAGGAATTCTGCAGAGGCAGAATTTCCGTTATTCGAAAACTTTCTTGGCGATTTCCCTTTGTTTTGACGCCCCAGCCAGCCCTGGCTTGGGGCAGCCCTGGCAGGAGGGGTGATGGGCTCCGAGCGGCCTGGGACTTCCTCTGGCCGGTGAGGGCTAAGCCCAATTCACTGGCTCTGGTGCACACTCTTCGGGGCTGGGCTGCTTTCCCCTGGACTGCAGTGCCAGGGTGTTCGATGTCACCAGGCTCTGCCCTCCCTCCGGACCATCCTGAATCCCCCCACCCCTTCCACAGCCTCGCCTCCCCGTGGGTGGCTCAAGGACTCCCCTCCATCCTCAGCTCAGAGCTAAGCCTGATCTTGGTTCAGAAATCAGCCCCTCCAGCCATTCCCGCTGCTGCTTTGCTGGGTCTGTGGCTCCGGAGTCGGAACCGCCGCTGCCAGCACCTGGTAGCGGGCTCCCCTGGCACCTGCCCTGGCCTGCTTTCCTGAGCACGCCCTGGGAAGGCCTGCTGTGGAGGAATCCCTGCTTGCCTGGGCTCTGCCTCGGTGGGCCCCCTGCCTGACCCCAGGAGGGAGGGGACCCCACCCGTGCCCGTGTCAGAACCTGCACCCCTCCAGGCTTCCCCACGCTTGGTCTGAAATGAGAACCAGAGGAAATCAGGAGACCTGCAGTTCATCTGTGAGCTGCATTGTGTTGGGGGCTCTTAATTAGACCTAATTAGACTAATTAACTTTCAAATGAGAAACTTGGATTGTTTTTCTCCTCTCTCTTTCTATTGCTTTCTCTTCATTCCCCTTTTGGAAAATGAAGCAAGGATAAATATTTGATCGGCTTGCGGCAGCCTGGGAGGTGGAAGCCCACCCAGGGGGCTGGGTGCAGAAGGCTCTGGAGGGCGGAAAGTGCATGCCACCCCTCCCCCCAATCCTTCTCCCCCACTCCCACCCCTCCCTACTCCCCCCTCCCCTCCCCCTCGGTTTGGCTGTTTTGTTCTGGGGCCCATGTCACAGGCATACTTCATCCTGGTTCTAGGAAGATTAAGGTGTGGCAGGTCTTTCCTTTAGCCGATGACGTGCATTTTGTTCCTGGCGCCAAGAGTGGAAGATGAGTGAGACGTGAGACATTAGGTCCCTTGGGTGAGACTGATGCCGGGAGAAGGGGGACAAGAGAGCTTCGGGAAAAAAAAAAAAATGGGGCTTCCCAGGTGGCGCAGTGGTTGAGAGTCTGCCTGCTGATGCAGGGGACACGGGTTCGTGCCCCGGTCTGGGAAGATCCCACAGACCGCGGAGCGGCTGGGCCCGTGAGCCATGGCCGCTGAGCCTGCGCGTCCGGAGCCTGTGCTCCGCAACGGGAGAGGCCACAGCAGCGAGAGGCCCGCGTACCGCAAAAAAAAAAAAAAGAGAGAGAGCTTCGGGCTCACCCTGCTCACTCTGGCCCGACCGCTGCCCCGCCATGGGCTCCCATCCCTTAGCGAGGAGAGCTGTCTGTGTTTTGATCCCCTGCCCTGCAGGCTAGGCCACCAGCGATGCTAGTTTCCTTGGGCAAAGGTGGCCATGCCCAAGACGTTAATTCTGCAGCACCTCCCTTCCCCAGACTGAAGGGGTGAAATGGTGCCCACCCCCTGGAGGGGATCTGACCAGGCGGGGGGAGCCCTGCCCTCCTTCCCCCAGAGGGAAGGCCCCCCAGCTGCTCACTTCTCTCTGTGGATCAGGGGCAGGCCAGCACCTGCGTCTCAGGGGAATTTGAGGGGTAAGTGGAATGGCCCCGTAAGGAGCTCGGCCTGGGGCTGTCTCCCTACCGCCCCCCCAGACGTAGCTTTGATATCCTGCCCCAGGGCCTGTCCACCTGCAGCCCCCGCCCAGGTGAGGACGGCAGCGAAGCCCACCCCTCCCGGAGGTTCCTTCCCTCACCTCATCTCACCTCCCCAGAACCTGATGCCAACACCTCCAGCTTTCGTACTCATTTCCCCTCTGCCTCCATCCCAGCTGCAGGGTGATGGCCAGGGTGGGCCCTGCCAGCAGAGGCGGGCAGAAAGCCACTTCTGCTGACGTTCTAGAATGTGCTCAGGCAGCAGGGAAGGGGGCAGGTCCCACCCACCCTCGGAGCCGGGCCCCCTCGGTGCGGCCCCAGACTGTTTACCTGGCTCAGCAGAAGGGTCGGGCTTTGGCAAAGGCTCCGAGGAGGCCGGGCAGGGTGAGCTGTAGCAGGCTTGTCTGGACTCCATCTGGTCCAGAGCCGCCCACAGCACCTGGGCAAGGAGGAGCTGAGCGCAGGGAAACAGGTTCTGTATGGGGTGGCCCCTGGCAGCAGACCTGGTGAAAGTGGGGCACCCTGTCTGCAAGCCTTTTGCATTTGGCTGGGCAGGAAGCAGACCGGCACCGGCTGACCATCAGGGCCTCCATCTGGGCCTTCCCCCACCCAGACAGCCTTGAGCCCAGCAGTACACGGGCACCGGCAGGGAAAGTGCCCAGGCCCCTTGGGTGGGTTGGGCAGGATACCTTCTTCCTTTTCAAATCCTTCCCCCCAGCTCTGGGGTTCCAGTGACTTGCTATCTTGCCTGAGTCTTCCCAGAAGGATGTTCTCCTGGACGATGGTACCCCTGAAGACAGAGGCCCAGCTCAGAGTCAGAAAGTGGCTGTACAGGATGCCCCCCGGGCCTCTCCGCGGCCCCTCTCAGAACCATGCCCCAGCTTGTGGAGCAGACTCAGACCCTTGTTTCTGGGATCCGGGGCTCCCCCAACACTGGGTGTCGACACCTTGTCTTGACGCCCAAGGCACTGAGGGTCCGTGGCCAGCTCTGGCCGAGAGGGCAGGGCCGGGTGGCCTCTTTCCCCCCAAAAGGCCCCACGTGGGCCTGCTGCTGTCCCCTCGCAGAGTTTAGTGACAGGCTGCAGCTCTGTGTCTAACACAGAGGCTCAGCAGTGCCTCTGAAACGGTTCAGCAGGCGTGTGCACAGGCCCCAAGGAGGGACCGCAGGGCCAGAGAGGTGCAGGCGTAGGGGGAGAGGCGGCCATGCTCTGGGCTGGTCAGTAGGGGACGTTGCTTCTCCCTCCCAGCTTGAGCTTCTCGTTATGGGGCTGGGCATGGGCTGGGCATGCGGGGTGCATGGGCACCCCGCAGTTTCAGCCCCCAGCTGTGACTCCCTCCCCCAGGCAGCCCTCACGGCTTGCTCGGGAACATCCCCTTAAGCTCTCTTGCACAAACCTCCGTCTCCTTGGTGACTTCCTCCTGCTCCAGGTGGCAGCAGGGATGCTCTGAAACGCTGCAGTTTGAGAACCACCAGATCCAGAAAGCATGGCTGGGTTTCTCCATCCCAGCCACCTTCACTTCCTCTGTTCTCTGCTCCTCAGTCCTGGGCTGCCTCACACAGATCCTCCCCGGCCTGCTCTCGGCCTGCCTGCCTGCCTGCCTGTCCCCCTCCACCCGCTGCAGACCCCGGCCTTGCCCGCCAGGCCTGACTCTGCGTTCCCACTCGTACCACCCGCCTCATGCCAGGGCTCTGTTAGCACAACTCCGTTCAAATGTCTGATTAGTCCTGAGGAGATCGAGGGGTCGGTTTTCCACAGCTCCTTCCTCTCCATTTAACTAATTTAACTGCACGATTGTTACAAATTTCATTTTATTATAGCCCTGCTTCTCAGTCCAATTGAATTACTAAAATCTCATTTTCTCAGAAGTGCTGAATATGTAATTAGAGGAAAAATTATGCCCCTGTCTGCCTATTCGGACGGTTCATGCATGTGTGCGCCGTACGCCATGTGACGGCCACACAGACGTCTCGTGTGCTGTGGGCTTGGCCGGAGGCGGGCGGAGGTCGGGGGAGGCGGGACACTCACGGTCAGCACCCTGCGGGGCGGCCCAGCGCAGCCATGTGGGTGAGAACACGTGTGCGCAGGCAACCCCACAACTGCAAGAGGGGAAAACCGCATTAACCCCCCGATTACAAATTAAACAGTATCTGTGGGCCATCGTAATTAAAGGGAAATTCGATTCTGTTCTAACGCTCCATTATGCCAGGCTCTGCGCGGTGAGGCTGGGCTGCTGCAGCTGGCTTAATGGGACCGGAGGTTACAGGGGGCGGGAACGTCAGCCCAGGGCTGTCCTTCTCCAGCACCTGGTGCTCAGCGGCGGGGCAGCGGGGGAGGGTGGCCGGGAGCTATTTTCTGATCTGCCTAGTCCCGGGAATTTCTTCCCATCTCTGCCCCTGAAGGGCTCTCTGTGATGGTGGCAAGATCTCCTTAGATAGCTGGTTTTGATGTTGTGGCCACTGCCTGCCCTCCAGGAGGCCCTGGTACCCCAGAGTGTGCTGGTGGGGGAGGGGCCACACAGGAAGTGCAAAGGCAGGGGAGGGTTCAGACCAAAGCTGCAGGAGCAAAGCTCAACCTTTGGGGAGAAAGCCCTTTGTCCCCCACGTGCCCAGGGAGACTCTCGGTGTCCAAAATGGGTGAGACTGGTCTATAAAGACCAGTGAGACAGGATTGGGGTGCGTGCCAGAGCTGTGCGGGGTTTCTAGGCCTCTCTCAGACTTCCGTCGGGGGGTTCATTGGCATCAAGGGAAGGTCCTTGGTGTCCTCCCCCAAGCTGAGCCTGCACCTGGGCTCCAGGAGCACCAATATCTGTACATCTTGCCTCCGTGACTTGACCTCTGCTGGCCTCTATTTTGACCCTTCCTCAGCTCCCTCCTACACATCCATCAAGGCTCCAGCAGAGCCACCTCCTCCAGGGAGCCCCCCAAGTGCTACAGGCCGGGTGACCTCATCACTGCCTGGCTGTATCCTCCATCCTCCCACAGCTTCAGATTCTCTGCAGAAGGGCCTGTACATCTGACTAAGCTGTAATTTCCTGGAGGACCAGGGCCAGATAGGCATCTTATTCGGTGCCCAGCTCGATAGTGAATCTCAACTCCTGCCCCTCTGACTGCTCCGCGGGTCTCCGTTGTCCTTCTAAGAGAGTTCTCTGCAAGAGGAGTAGCAGATGGGATGGGGTGGGGGTGACTGGGGAACCCAGGCCCGGCTCCAGGGGAAGTGCTTGGACGGGAGAGACAGCAGCAGACCTGGTTACTGCTGTTCACCCAGAGGTTAGAACCTAGGCCTTGGCCTGCCCAGAGATCCATGGAGGCTCCATCCGGCTCTGATCCCCGCAGCCCAAGGTCTGTGTGCCCACTGCACACTCACCTGCTCGGCCTCTGTGCTGATTCGGGTGCTGACATGGCCCCGGGATCTACCCCTCACAAGTACCAGGAAAGCCGGGGTCTGCGGGGCCTGCCCTGGCTCCAGGCCGCCCTCCTCCTGTGTTGTCTGGAGAGCATCACGCGTGAGCTTTGCTCCGGGCCTGTGGCTGTATCTGCTCCCTAATCCCCAGCTTTATCTACTCGCCACAGATCCCGGGAGAATCCCCCAGAGCAGGGGCTAGACGCTCACTTATCACTCACACACAGCACAGTGCCTAGAAAGTCAGCCCAGCCCAGCCCAGCCCGCCACCCTCCCCAGGCCTGGGGGGCCGAGCAGGTCTGTTCTCTGTTTCATCCGCACTTCAAGAGAGGGCATGGGGGCGGCGCCGCTGAGTGGGGTTGCAGGAATGCTCACACGTGTGTGAAAACACACACACCTACCCCTCCCCTGAAGCCTCTGCACCATTTCTTGGCTGTCCCATAAGGGAGGTGGGAATGCGACCAGCCTGGGGGGTGAGGGTGCAAGTGTGTGTGTACCCATGTGAATGTATGTGAGCATGAGTGGGTGTGAGTGTCACACACGCATGTGTGAGACCAAGTGTCTTGCACCCCCAAGCTGTGGCTCGTGGCAGCTGGGCCCTAGATGAGCTCCGGAGACTGGAGGGCAGGGTGTGTCTCATCCCATCAGCTGATTTGTCCATCTGTTTTCTTGTCCCCCAGAAGCCCGCCTGCAGCAGTGCGGAGGAGGGCGTGCGCAGAGTGTGCGCCCCCGGGCACAGGGGCTGAGTCTGACCCGGCCCTGGGAGGCTTGCCTGGCCCTGGCCACTTTGCCAAAATGAGTGCAGACCCCAAGCCCCACCCCTCCTCCCACCTTCACTCCCTGGACCCCTCCTCAGCCCTCCTGCCTGCTCCCTGTGGCCCCCTGCTCTTGGGCCGGGGGGTCAGGTGGGGAGTGGAGGTGGCTGGGCAGGTGGGTCAGACCCAGCAGCCCCCATGCAGCCACTCAGGCCTTTTTCGGGGGCCCTTGCCAGGCGGCCTCCTCCGTGGAGCTTGTCGCATCCCAGGGAGGGGAGGGCAGTATATAGGAGTACTGGGGTCCAGAGCCACTGCCTCAGGTGCCCCAGGTCCTGGCTGTCTTTTCCTAAGGGGAGTAGGTGTCAGGAGGAGGGAGAGGGAGGGCAGCCGGGGCAGCCGGATGGGTCTCTGCCCTTAGGCTGTGGCCCTGAGGCTCTTGTGTTTCTGCAGTATCACAGCTCAGCCTTCACAGGCATTTCTCAGGCAGCGATCTACCACCCTCCCTCCCCCAGCGTCCCCTCATCCCAGCACCTGGATACAGGCCAAGCGGGAGGGGGCGCAGGGAGGGGTCTTAGCCCCACTAGACAGCCGGGGAGACGGAGGCCTGGGGGAAGTGCTTTGATGCCTCAGCCTCCGCCGTCAGTCTGACAGCTCTGGGCACCCAGGTGACTCCGCATGGTGGGTTCCCCGCCCCTCACTCAGCCTGAACGGCCCCGAGCTCGGGTTAGGTTCTGAGCCCAGCCACCTGGGTCTGCGCCCTTCCCATCCTGCGCTCAGCCCCGCCACGGTGTCTTCAGTATCTTCATGAGCATCGGGCACGGTGGGCATGGGAGGAGCAGCTGCGGGCCTGGGGTGCAGGTGCTCAGGGCTGGTCATTGCAGTCCACTCCAAGAGAGGCTGTGGCCACACACTTCTCTCAGCCACAGCTGGCCCCAGCTCCGTCCCTGGGCCCCTGCCCAGCTCCCTGTGGTGAGTGGTCCAAGCCTGGGAGCAGAGGGGGAAGGGCAGGTGCCAAACCAGAGCTGGATTGCCGGTGAGAGCAGCCTGGCCTGGCCCTCTGTGCCAGGTGACTGTGGAGCAGCTGGTCACCCTGCCTCGCTGGACTCCATTGCTGCTCTCCTCTCCTGCTGGCTCACCCCCGCCGTCCTTCCCTGCCTCCCCCGTCTTCCTCCACCCACCCCTGGAGGAGCCCCTGGCATCCCTCCCCAGCGCAGTCCTCCCGTCACGCTAGAACCAATCTCAGGCACACGATCGCAGAGTCTTGGGCTCCCTGCTGGCCCCATTTTGAGCAGGTGCTGAGGGCCAGGGGTTGTCCAGGCCAGCCGAGAGCAGAGGTTGGGGGTCATGTCCATGGCCTTTGGACACTGGAAGGCAGTCGTATTAGAAGATGTTGGCCCAGGTGGGCCAGAGACTGGGGCTGGTGGGGAGGGTCTGGGGAGCAGGGTCCTGCTGCTTCCTTCCCGGGACCCCTCTCTGTCTGGGACACACAGCTCCCGCCAACACCCCGGTGTCCGGTGCACACTGACAGCCCAGCCCCTCTGACCCAGCCAATTCCCTGGTTCAGCTGAGACAAGGTTGGAATTTTCCCGAAGGAATTTTGTTGTGAGACTATAGGGAAAACCAGGAAAAGGGCCCTGGGAGCCTGCTGCCGTAAGTGTCTGGAGTGTCTGGAGCCAAACGTTTCCCTCGAGCTTGTCCGTGGGATGACGTGGCTGCACAGGATGGGGTCTCAGAGGTCCGGGCCTGGGCAGGCCCTGTGGTTCGTTTCCGTCACACCTGCAGAGTAGGGGATGAGAAGCTGCCTGGGGGCAGCTTTGCTCCTGGACCCTCTGTCCACGCGGCGCCTGCCTCTAGGTCTTTTCTCAGCGGATGTCCTGGCACCCCCAGGTGAGCTCGCCCAGGCCCAGGTGGTGCTGGACATTGACCCAGGAGCTGCCCTGGCCCCCAGCATAGCCATCTGCATCTTACACCCTGACTCACACACACCATCTCCCGCTGCCCACCTGCTGCAGAGATGACCCTTTTGCTCCCATGTGGCCTCTGCAGCTAGGGCGGTGCCCTGGTGCCCAGCTGTGAGCTGGATGTGGCCTGCACACAGCAGGTGCTCAAGCAGTGTCCCCCAGACTTAACCCTGTGCTTCCCTGCTGTGCCTTCCTTGTCCCCCACCAAAGATCCTTGTCTTTGGGCACAGAGCAAGGCTCGGTTCAGCACACCCTTAGGCTGCAGCTGTCCAGGCCACAGCCCGGGCCCTGAGGGGGTGCCAGGCTTATCCCCCAGCAGTGACAAGGAGAGACCCCCACCTGTCCCACAGGCCCATCCGGAGGGACACGTGGGGCTGGGTGGCGGAGGCCGCCTTCTCCCGGGTCTGCCCTCTGCTTCCTGGGCGTCTTTCTTCCTCTGGCAGTGCTGAACTTGAGCAATAGGACAGCTGTCAGCCGGCACTGGAGAAGGGGGAACAGGGCCTGCACCTGAACCCTTTCTCCGTTTCTCGGAGTGTTCGTTTTGCCTGCAGCAAATCACCCACAATCTGCCCTCAGGGGGAGGTTGGACCAATGTTTGAGAAGAGGCTCTTTCAGCCCCTCAAAGGCAGAATCCGGCCTGCTTGCTCTCAGCAGCCCCAGCTGGCACTGGGCTGGGGCTGCCACTGCTCCGTGCCTGCGTCTCGTGCAGATCTGCCCACGTCCCCCCTCCCCTGGGTGGGGCGGTTACAAACTCAGCACATGCCACACAGCCACTGTCTACAGGGCGGAGAGCCTTCCACTGTCAGAGCTGCCCGTGCCGACAGTCTGCCCTAGACGCCTGGGTGCCCATCCCCGGGAGCCTGAGTAGGACCCGGAGGCCATCAGCCAGGGATGCCAGAGGAGAGGACCCCTGCATGCCCTGGGCCACGCCTGCCCAGACCCCTTCCCACCTAAACTAAGTAATTGCAGAGGCGGTGTCCATGCCTGTGGCTGGACCCCTGCCCTGGAACCCCCAACCCCTGCCCAGCCCTGGGGCCATCTATTCACTTACATCCTGACCTCCTGCCAGGAAGCAGTGGGCCCCAGGCCTGGGTACAGGGGTTGCTGGGAGGGAGGGTGCCCTGCTCCCTCTCCTTCTGGCTGTCATGGGGCTCCGGTTGGGGGTGTTTGGGGCAAGTGAGTGTGAGAGCTACAGGCAGGGCCCAGCTCCCCAGGGGCTGGCCTGGGAATGTGAAGGGTGGTGACAGTAATAGCAACGTGTACGGTGCCCCTCGAGCCAACCTGGTCGAAGCTCTTAACATCTGTTAACTCGCTCACTCTCACCATAGCCCGTTGTTACCCCATTTTACAGTAGAGGAAACTCAGGGCACGAGGCACCTGCCTGGAGTCCTCTGATAAGTGGCCGTATTCATTTGCCACAAGACAGGCAGCCTAGACAACAGAAATGTATTGACTCACAGTGTGGAGGCTGGACGTTCGGGATCAGGGCGTCGGCAGGCTGGTTCCACCCGAGGCCTGTCTCCTGGGTGTGTAGACGCTGACTTCTCCCTGTGTCCTCACACAGTTGCCGCGTCCTCTCTTCTCTTCTGGTAAGGACACCAGTCATGTTGGCTTAGGGCCCACCCGTATGACCTCATTTAACCTACATCACCTCTTTAAAGACCCTCTCTCCAAATGCAGCCACCTTCTGTACTGCATGTAGCAGAGGTAGCTCCGACCCCACCCCCCACCCCGAGCTCAGAGTCACCCCTTTGTACTGTTTCCCCAGTCATGTGATTATCATAAACAGCAATAATGGTTAAAGCCGTCGGGAGCGGGACAGTCAGGGCTGGGGGTGCCCTGGGTCACCACAGCTGCATGGGGTGGTGAAGGTGGGCAGTCTGGACCTGTGACAACTGCGTGGGAGGGACCGCCCCCACCCCTGCCTCTGCCGTGCCACGGAATGCCCTCCCCTGAGAGATGGCTGTCTGGGGCTAGGGAGCAGGGCGTGCTCAGGGCCCCGTGTGTCTGAGCTCTTAAGGACTCATGGAGACCCGGCCCTGGCACAGCCTCACCTACTGGGTCCTTACACTCCACCAGACCGAGACCCTTGGGGACATTATTCAATGGCACCGGCCGGTTCTCACTCTGATTCATCCACCCAGGTGGAGCCAGGCATCTCCGTTCTTAGCAGGTCCCCTCAGGGCTCCCTGATGCAAGTGTTCCTCGGGCCTCACAGGCAGAAACATAGCTCTCGGTGTTTGTGGAACTGGCAAGTGGGCATTTGGTGGCCTCTTGGAGCCTGGAAAGGAGAAGGGGCAGACCTGGTGACAGAGGGAGGGACAGCTGTCAGCCGAGGACCAGCAGAAAGGCTCTCTGCCAGGAGTCGGTTGACCCTCTAGCCACAAGGGCCAGCTGCAGACTGGACCGTGCCCAGGTACTGATGGGCCCCAGCCCAGGGCAGAAGGAGAGAGAGAGAGAGAGAGAGAGAGAGGACAGGCAGCCTGGGGGTGTGGGGTGAGACACCGAGAGAGCGAGGACATACAGGACATGAGAGGAGAGAGAGAAAGAAGGGGCGGTCCCCCCAGGTACCTGGGGGCTCACAGGCACTCATGCCCGTCAGCCCCCTCCCTGCCCCCTGCCTCCACCACCCTTGCTGGAGAGGCTGCAGACCAGACAGTGTGGCTCTGTGGTTCACCAGGGATGAAAGTCATTGTCACCCAGTGACCACAGTGGAGGCAGACGCCACCAGCCAAGGGCAAAGAGTCTCCGTGTTCTCTGAGACTCCCACGGCTGAGCCAGCTCCCATCCACAGAAGCTGGAGGATTCCAGCAAGCCAGTGCATCCCAGTCCTGTTGTCTAGCTCAGGGTCAGCAAACCTGCTCCATGAAGGGCCAGGCTGTACACAGGTTAGGCCTGGTGAGCCGTACAGGCTCTGTCTCAGCTCCTTAGCTCTGCTGCTGCAGCAGGAAAGCAGCCAACAACTGTGCAGGCGAATGGGTGGGGCTGGGTTCCCATAAAACTTTCTTTACATAAACAAGCAGAGGGCCAGATTTGCCTTACAGTCTCTAGTTTGTCAGCGCCTGGTCCAGGGACCGTGATACCATAGGCCTGCCCAACTGTAGAAGTGGAGAAAGGGGAGGGGGCCAGAGAAGCCCAGTCACCCCCAACTTGGCGAGACTTGGGGCTGCCAGGCCTCTGGGGTCTCTGTCCCTTAGGAAGGGAAGCCTCCCAGCCAGGGCTCTTCCTCTGGTGTGGGACCTGGGGAGACTGGCCCAGAGAAGCCAGGGTTGGCAGTCTGGGTGGATGAAGAATGGAGGCTTGAGGCAGCCACGATGGTACCTCGAACTTGAACCCTGGCCCAGGAGACAGACATCTGGGCGTCCAGAGGCCAGAGAACACTTTCTCCTCTCACTGGGTGATCTCTGCAACCCAGAACTCATCTGAGATCCCAGGAGATGTCTCAGAGCCAGAAGGCAAGCCAGGCGTGCCCTCCCTCCTGAGACATTGCACACGCAGCTCCCGAGCAGGCCAGGCCCAGGGCCAGGAGGGCTAGGCCTGGCTCTGATGTCCTGCCCAGACAGGGGAGGCCCCCTGAGTGATACAAACCCAGAGGGGCTGCACTTGGGGCCTCTGGCAGGACCGGCGTGAACCACCCCAGAGGTGCCGGCTGCCCTGTGCCTGGAGAAGGCCAGTGCTGAATCGGGCCCCAAGGCCTTGGCCTGAAACCCAAGCTTCCTGTGGTCAGCAGAGGGGAGAGGCAAGCGGGGAGTTCTCGGGACAGGAGGATGCCTGGGGAGCCTTTGCCCGGGAAGGTGGAGGGTGGGCTGTCTCCTTCCTGGATCTGGAGCCCTCAGGGGCTCCCACGGCCCATGGGCCATCCCTTGCTGCCCCCCATCTGGGAGCTGGTGCATCCCCTCCACCCCCATTCTCTTACTCTCCCTGTTCAGAGATTTGGTTGTCCTCATCTCTGTGCTCCCAAGGGACAAGGGTCTGGGGGTGTCCACCCCCCCCGCCCCGCCTCCACCCAGAGAATTTTCTTGCCCCCCGCCACGCTCCAGCCTCCTGATCTCACTGCCTCTGTTGGACAACATTATCATTTCATAATACTCTGAAATATACATGAAGTTGGCTGAATGCAGACAAAATCGCACCATTTACTGCATGAATATTTCATGCTGGCTCTGCTCCGAGGTGTCCGTCTGATGGAGCTGGGAGCCTGCTGCCCTGAACCTCCCTGCCCGTTTGCCTCCAGCGTGGGAGTGGGCAGCGCCAGCTTCTCTGCTGAGTTGGGGTTGCCCGAGGAGGAAGGAGGAGACTATCGCTGAGGGGTCCGGGGGTGGTTGGGGGAAACGTCGGGGTTTGTGGGCATAGGGTGGGCCCCGAGTTGCTCTGTGGCAGCCACGCCTCCACTTTGTAGGCTGGGCATTCAGAAGAAAACCTCAGAAAGGCAGAGAACCCTGGGGAGGGGCAGGAGCCACAGGGCGCCCGCTGGCTGCTCTTCCCCTACTATTTGGGGGTGCAGTGGGCAGAGCTCCAAGTATCTGGCAGGGAGGCTGCCACTTCTCATCTGCCCACTGCCACCTCCCTGACCTGGCCCTCTGTGAGCCAGGCACGGCAACCTCACTCTTCCACAAACTCCAAGACCAAGGGCCACGTGGCTGGGGAACAGGACACCCTGCGCCTGGGAGGACAGGAAGGGGGCCCTGTGCGTGAGTACGTGTGTGTGCGCCTGCGCGCAGGTGACACAGTACACAGGTGACACTGGTGCTTGCTCCAAGGAGGATGTGGGAGAGGCTCTGCCGCTTGCCAGCTGAGCAGTATGAAGCCCCCACTTCTCAGTGCCCCCTCCCACAGGCTCCCCTATTTCATCAAGGCAAGGGCAGGCCGAGGGGACAGGTGCCAGCGACTCCAATCTCATCGTCCCCAGTGCTCTGGACACTGCAGCGTCCTTTCCCTTTGCCCCTGCCCTAGTCCGCCTCCTCGCTCAGGTCCTGAGTCCTTCAGTGCAAGTGACGGACTTCCTCTATCTGCTGTCCCCTCCACCCATCTGATTACTGATTCATTCATTTATTGAGCACCTGCTGTGTGCCAGGCATCGTGATGGCACTGAGTATGCAGCTGAGAACAAGGTATATGAGGTCCCTGCCCTCATAGACTTGCAATCTCCTGGAGCACAGAGACAACAGACAAGAAACTGAGAAAATATTTACAAGTCAGCCTCAGTGCTGTGAAAACAGGGTCCTGAGATAGAGGCTAACAGTGGGACGGACTTGAGACAGCATGGTCATGGAGGACATCTCCAAGGGGGTGACTTGTGAACTGAAGGACTAGCAGAAGCTGAGTGTGGAGAGACTGAGGGGAACAGCATTGTAGGCACAGGGAACGGCATGTACGGAGGCCCTGAGGCAGAGGGGCCTTGGCATGTCCAAAGAACTGAAAAAAAGTCCCCAGCAGCTGGAGTCAGGTGTACAAGGCAGAGGTGGAAAGGGAAGCAGGGTGGTGACCAGAAGGGCCCTGGGGGCCGGGGGCAAAAATAT
The DNA here is from genome assembly GCF_964374135.1 of Grampus griseus. Lineage (NCBI taxonomy): Eukaryota > Metazoa > Chordata > Mammalia > Artiodactyla > Delphinidae > Grampus > Grampus griseus. The sequence goes on along the minus strand of NC_139014.1, from coordinate 9,821,677 downwards.
GCATTTTCTTCAGAGAGGAAAATGAGATCATTAAGAGGTTTTAGGTGGCGGAGAGGCACAGTTCAGTGTAGGCCTCATTTTAACTCCTTCTCCCTGGCTGCTGTGGGAGCTGGAGCGAGGCCAGTGGGGTCTGCAGTGGTCATTGGAGGGTGAAGTTGACTGCTTCACAGAGGCAACAACACAGAAGATTGGGCCCAGCTGGAGGAGTCCTTGCCGAGGGCAGGGGTGTGGTGGAAGAGGGCAGGGCTGCCATGGCAGGAGCTAAAAGTCAACATCCACAGTCCCAAGTAGGCAAGCATGTGTAGGCCCATCGCCAAAGACAGGGTGGAGAGGTGGAAAAACCGCGTGCTGGGGTTAAGGTTCTGGGATTGCAGGTGATTCTTTTCTGTTTTCTTTTCCTGCGTCTATAACGTGTGTGCAACAAGTAAAGACTGAGAAGAAGCAGAAGGAAAAGAGCGCTGGAAGGGAAATCTGGGCACCTGACATTCTTGCTGATAACTGCTGTGTGTCCTCGGGCAAGCCCCTCTGCCTCTCTGGGCTCTTAGAAGCGCTGGTCCACAGTGATTCCCAAGAGCCCGTCAGCTTGAGCCACCTCTGTCAATCTGGAGCCCCCAACCCCTTTCAGGGAACTTAGCTGGGCTCACACCCACTGTCACCCCTAGCAGCTCTGAAAATGGGCTTCTCGAGGAGAAAGACGATTTCCCAGATGAAGGGATTTGGAATTCTTTCAATTAGGCATGAAGTCCCTTCAACACATTCTAGAAGGCCCATCCCCTTCTCCTCCCTGACCACAGGGAAAGGGGGTGACAGTGGGTGGCTGCTGCTTCTGTCCCTTCTCTCACCCACGGTACCCAGCACCCCATCAAGCCTGCTCCAGGATCCGGTGGATCCATGGCTCTGCGCATGGGAAGGACTCCAGAGCAGGGCGGGGCACAGCCGGGACCAGGGCAGGCAGGAAGGGTGAGCTGCTTACAGACTTGGGACAGGGACAGAGAGGAGAGAGGCTCAGGGGCAGATGCCCTGCCCTGCACTTCTGGGGGTGAGCAGGGCCGTGCTGTGTGTTGGATGGCAGGCGCACCCAACCCCAGGCACCCTCACTGGAGAAGGGCCAGGAACATCCCTGAGCACGCCCGGGGCTGCAGACATGGGGCAGTAAACACACCAAATAAACAACGGGAGAACGAGGCAAAGTCCAGAAATGGGACCTGTTCTGTTGGTCAGAAGCGGTTGGAGCGCGCCCGCAGCGCCTCCGCTCTCTCTGTCTGCTCCTCTCATTACTGGATACTGTTTCCACTGCTCCCTCTGCAGCCCTCCCTGCCTCACCTCTGCTCTGGCGCACTCTCGATCCCTCTCTCTCTCTGGCTCGGATATCACACTTTTCCTTCCCCTTCCTCCCCCTCCATCTCTTTCCGGGGTCCCTCGGCCTCTCTGTCTTGCGGTAGCTCCTCCCCATGACGGGCCTCACCCTGTCCCTGTGTGCAGCCTGCCGCCCTGTGCAGGGGTGCAGGCCCTGCCTCCCAAGTTGGCGGTGGTCCCCTGCTCAGCTGGAAAGTGCCCTCTCTGCCTTGGCCACCCCTAAGAAAGTCACTTCCCCACCATCGTGGGCCACCATCCCTGGCCAGTGCCCCACTCCTGCAGCTTCCTGGGCCACCTCCTCCTCGCTGGCCGGCGGCTGGTGCCGCACCTTGATTCATCTGGAGGCAGCGTCCGTATTTGCTGGGCAGAATCAGCGGCAGCTCAGCTTCAGTGTGGCTGAAATGGAGGTGCTTGGGAGGAGTCTCCCCGGGGGTGTCCGGGCCCAGTGGGACCCTGCAGGGACAGAGCCCTCTGGGTCTGGGGTCCCCACAGTCCCATGGCCGGCCACCCCGAACCCTGTGGGCACCCCCACACTTCCAGCTAGACCAGCTGTAGCCCACCAGATGTTTGGGGGAAGCTGCCCCAGATTCAGGAGCTGGTGGGTGCGAACTCCCAGCTTTCCCGCCCCTCTGCATCCTCATTTCTGCATCAGCTCCGCTTCTTCTCTCCTCCCGGTGCCTGTGCTCTCTGCCAGGAAGACCCTTCCCCAACTTTCCGTGACTCCGAGTCCCACCTCTGCCCACCAGCCTTTTCTGACTGCCCGTCCCTCTAGGGTGGTGCCCCTGGTGGGCTTCCAGTGCCCCAGTCTTGTTACTCTCCCTGGGGTGCATGTCTTGTCTATCTGCGTGTCCCCCTGAGCCCTCCCAGGGCAGGAGGTGAGTGAGCAGCCCAGGGCTCTGCTGCTGCCAGTCTGCTCACGCCAGTTTCCTTGTCTGTGTTACTGGGAGAGCAAGGCCTGCCTATGTGGGGGTGGTGTGAGAAACAGATCCAGACCCGTGCGGGGTGACCTCATGGCTGCCGCCCCCCACTCCCCGTCAAGGCTGTGTTTTTGTCCTGAGTATCCAGGTGCCCAGCTGAGCAGAGGGACGAGCGGGGCCACAAGGGGGTGGCAGTGAGTCCTGGCAGTGGCCAGGCACTTTGCCCGGACAGGTCTCTGGTGGGGGGGGGGGGGTGCCACATGGGAAGTGAGGCTTTGTTCTCCCCACTCTGCAGACGGGGACACTGAGACTCAGTGGGAGTGATGTGCCCAAAGTCCCACAGCTACTCGGAGAGTCCATCCGTCTCCGGGGCTCTTCTCTGCCCTCACGTGTGCTCTGGAAGGTTGGAGCCTGGCTGAAAATGCCGGGCAGGTTGGGGATTGATAGGAAGTGAGGACGGGGACATGAGTCTCTGTTGCCCCAGGCTCCCGTGGGGCCTGGTCCTGTGCCAGGAGGTGGCCAGCTGTCCTGAATTCAGTGGTGGCTCTGGACCTCTCCAGCCCCACAGCCCTCAGCTGGCCTGGCCTCCCCAGGGGTGTGAGGTCAGGGGGACCAGCTGCCTCCCGTCCCAGGCGGTGCACCTGACTCAAGGGTGTCATCGAGGCACTGAAGACCCTGCCATCGGGCTGGGGGAGCCGACCTCAGGCTATAGGGGGTGCAGATGGAGCAAGTTGGGGCTGGTGCCGTGTGGCCCAGTGGAGAGAGCCAGGCCCTACCTCTGTGCCTGCACTCCCCAGGCCCAGCAGGCATCGTTTCTTCCTTAACTCACCCCCCCCTGCTCAGACCGCCCCCCCCTCGCCCAAGTTCTGAACCACTTCCTGCCTTGGAACAGCTGGGCTCCACTGCCTCCTCTCCCTGGGGACACCCCCCCTGCGAGGCTTCTCCTTTCCTCACATCCCCCCCTCTACCCCCGCCCCTAACCCCCTGGCTTGTGTCCTTGATACCCAGGTGTGTGGAGCCACAGCAGCTCATTCTGTCCGTCTGCAGACCTCGTGCCTTGGTGTCCCTGGTGTACGGCTGCTGGTCCAAATTATGTACAGCAGACGGGGTGCCTGCTGCTTCCCACCGTGCTGCAGACTTTATCCTGACCACAAGGGCTGGTCCTGGCCACCTCTGTTTTAGGTGACACCAGGCTTCCGAGAGCCCCTCCTTGTCTGCCCCCAAATAAATGCACCCTGTCCTCCACCCCCGGTACACGATGTGAGTCCCTAACACAGCTACGGACAGTCCGCTTGCAATGCCCGTCCGTCCCGGTCGGGGGGTGCTGGCTGCCCGTCTCCGTCCACTAGCCCTGGCCTACAAGATGCATAACGGAAGCTCGGTGCAGTGACAGATGGCAGCCAGCCTGCCCCGTTCCCCTGCGGGACTGGCCTGTCCCGGGGGGCTGCATCCCAGGAGGGAGCTGGAGTGGGGGATGCAGCAAAGTGGGAGAAGGCTCAAGTGAGGACACAGGCCACCCCCAGCCCGCTGGAGTACATTGGGGTGTCCAGCTTCCAGGCAGGTGGCCAACAGGGAAGGAGGCTAGTGTGTGGACCTGCAGGAGGAATTTTCCATAGACTTCCCCAAGGCACGCTTCCCAGTGTCTCTCACGCCTGGCTGCCTCAAGCTTCTCCGTGCAGCCAGCTTCAGTCCCTCTTACTGCCGTCCAAGCCCTTGTCCTCTTGTCCAACCCCCTACCTCGTCCAGGACAACTCCTCCCATCTTCAGACTGAACTAGCCCTCCATGTAGCCTCCGTGTAGCCACCAGGAGGGTGTCGGGGGCTGGGCTGGGGTCTGCTTCCTTCTCCCTCCCATATCCCCCCACCAACCAAGCATCCTGGCTCCCTGCAGCTGGACAGTGCCAGGGGACGCTGCCTCCCATGCTCTACTAATCCTCAGATGGATGTCCCCACCTCCTCCCTGGCGTTTGCTAATTCGGAAACACTATCCCCAGTGTAACCCCAGCAATAATAACAGAGCCATCGCATTCCCCAGCAGCCGGCTGGGGTCTCTCTCTCTCCGGGGGCTGCGGGAGCCTTGAGCCCCTAGAGGGTCTCTTTTGGCGTCTTAAGCTTCAGGATGACCTGTCATTGGTTGGTGGCTTCAGGCTGGGTGTTTGGGCCCCACCCACCCAAAGCTCAGGGCAGCACGGGGTTTATTGTTACTGTTTCTTGGGTGAATCCTTTTCCAGCCCCTTGACATTCCCGGGAAAAGCCCCAGACTGTTCTCCTCCACCCGCCATGATCTTACAAACTCAGGAGCCGATTGAGTGCCAGGAAGGGTGGTCCTAGCCTTTCCTGTCCTCTGGAGTTCAACCTCAGCTGCCCTGGCCCAGCCTTCGTAGGCCCTCGGAGGGTGCCATGACCACCCGTGGGGACCTGAGTCTGAGCATCCCGAGCAGAGTCTCCCGTGAATAATTGCTTCCAGGTGGCTGACTCCTGTTCATGTCGGGCACTGTGTTTAGATTTTGTCTTATTTCACCTTCAGGTAGCCCTGGTTGTTAGCCTTGTTTGGGGACTAGGAAGCGATAGTCCAGAGAGGTTAAAAGCCTGAGGAAGGGGCTTCCCTGGTGGCGCAGTGATTTAGAATCCGTCTGCCAATGCAGGGGACACAGGTTCGAGCCCTGGTCTGGGAGGATCCCACATGCCACGGAGCAACGGGGCCCGTGGGCCACAACTACTGAGCCTGCGTATCTGGAGCCTGTGCTCCACAACAAGAGAGGCCACAATAGTGAGAGGCCCGCGCACCGCGATTGAAGAGTGGCCCCTGCTTGCCACAGCTGGAGAAAGGCCTCACACAGAAACGAAGACCCAACACAGCCATAAATAAATAAATAAATATTAAAAAAAAAAAAAAAATCCTGAGGAAGGTGTTCGGCAGCCCAAGGGCAGAGGCAGGATTTGAACCACAGCCCTGCTGCGGGGTACGTGCTCCCCCGGCTCGACGCCACCTTGACATTGGGTCTGTAGCGTTAGCACTGCTCCCCTTCTCCACCATCCCCCGGGCCACAGCACCGGAGAGCAGGGCAGCATGAACTTCTAGAAACATCTAGACCCAGACTCACCCAAGCCTGGGAAAGAACTTCTGAGTGAGGCCCGAGTGAGGCAGCTGTGAGGCTTGGGAGGGACGCTGGCGGGAAACTGGACTCCAGATCTGGAGCTGGGACGTTCGGGAGATGCCGGGTGGCTACTCCAGGCACACAGGGCAAGGAGTGTCGGCTGTCACCACTCCCCAGACCAGAGCAGCTACGATGGCTTCAGGTCCCATCCTTGGGCCCCCGTCTTTCTTGGTGCTCAGGATGAGCCCTGGGGTCTTGGGTGAGGAAGTCGATCTAGGTCACAGCCTGGAGGTGCAAGAGCCCGGCAGAGCGCTGAGTCCGGCGCCTCCCGGGCCCCAGACTCACGCCCAGGCCGGCTCCCGGTGTCCACGTCCCCCCAGACCCCACCGAGCTCCTGGCTGTGTCGCCGCCGCGGCTGCTTGGTATGGATGGTGCAGCATCTTGGATAATGAAATATTCACAGGTCAGTGATTCCTTGAGAAATAATGGGGATCAGTCAATTCCTTTTCAGGGAGTAATTTTCTTCCCCTTCACAGCCTCTGTTTCATGTTGACAGTCATTAGCATGAGAGAGAGGCCGGATCGAAGGAGTTTGTCAGAGCCCAGGATGAGCTGCCGCCTAGTCGAGGGCGGCCCGCCCGCATTCCTGGACGAGGGGGCACAGAGCCCAGCCAGGAGGAGCATGTGGGGTGGGGGGCAGGGCCAAGAGTGTAGAGGGCTGGCTGGTGGCCCTGAGAGCCCTGCTCTCCTGGGTCTTGCTGCCCTTCCTCCCTCTTGGTCGGGGAGCACAGCGGCCCCCAGGACACTCAGGTTGAGGGTCTTCCTGCCTCTTACAGCCACTTCCAGTGCTTTGGGCTCAAATCCCAGCTCTGCCATTCCCAAGTTACTTATTGTCTCTGCACCTCGTTTTCCCCGTCTGTAAAATGGGCTGCACAGGCTGAGTAGGGCTGTGAATTCCCTTAAAGCATCCGCAGCAGGGGCCAGTGGACTGGCGTCCTTCTTTCCCTGGAAGGCCACACACTGCCCTGCCCCTTGTGGCCCACAAAGCACTTCCTCGTTTCCACCAAACCCACAGCCACCACTGCTGCCACCCCCTTCCCATGACCACAGCTCCTGCTGACATGGGGCCTTCCTGCCTCTGAGGAGGGAAACGCGGCCAGGGCCTTGATTCAGGTTGGACGGGTGCCGGCACCAGTGTCCACAGTCACACAGCAGGCCGGAGCCCACCTCTGGGTGCTGGGCCCGTGGTGACCACACTCATGTGCCGGTTTTTATTTTGTCTTGTTTCCTCTGGAGGGTCAGAAGCAAAGGATCTGGCCCCCTGGGTGTGTCCAATAACCAGGATTTTGATTGTGCTCTGCTTAAGCCAGAGGGGGCGGGGACAGGGCTGCTGACACCCTGCCCGATGGCTGGCAGCCGGGGGCTTCCAACTCTGCCTGGGGCACTTGCCCACCTGCCCCCTTCCACGGGACGGGATTGAGCCTGAAGAGGGCAACACAGCCACCGCAGGGATGCATCCAGCAGGCTGACCCACCTGACCAGCAGGTGGCAGGCCCCTTAGAACAAGCTTTCCCAGGCCGTAGGCAGGGACCGGGACTGCCCCCTCAGGTCCAAGGGGGCTGTGACCCTTCACCAGGAGTGGCTGGGATTTGGGGACGAGCTGTACCCGGCCCTATTCACATGCTGAGGTGCCCCAGTGTGACACTGGACGCTGTCACACACAAACCAGCCCCAGGTGGGGTGAGAACGGGCACCCCGTGTGCAAGCCAGCCCAAGCAGTGGGCCAGTGCTGGGATCACGATGGGAGGGGGCGGGGAGAGCCCTCCGCTGCTTCCCCGGTTGTCCAGAGGCGCGCCAATCTGTCCTGCAAACACCTGGGAACCAAAGGGCTCCGCTTGGAAGCAGGCAGCCGTGTAAAGTCTCGTAGGGGCGTGGTTTTGGAGCCAGAACAACTTGGAGAAGGGAAGAGTAGGGGCCAAGCCTGAGCCTAACGCAGGTCGGGCCACAGACCCTGGATCCTGGGTTTAAGTCCGAGCAGTGTCAATGATGCCTGAAGCACTGGTGTCCCCAGATGCGGTTTGATGTGACTGAGATGGGGGGACTGACTCACTGGGTGCCTTACCTGAGGGGTCGTGGAGAAAAGACTGCATTAGCCTGGAATCCCGGGCCGCGGTGCTGAGTGCAAACAGCGGTTCTCCCGGCCCCAGGGCACCTTTGTTGATGCCTGGGGAGAGTTTAGGTGCTACTGGCTTCTAGTGGGTGGGGCCGGGGTGCTGCTTAGCCTGCTACAGTGCACAGAACAGCCCCCCACAGAGAAGGACTGGCCCACGTGTCAGTAGCGACCTGAGCTAAAATGACAGGAGGTGGGCAAGGCTCAGCTACAGCCACCCAGACGGGCTTCCCCACACCAGAACTGGCCCAAGAGGAACCAGCAGGGGGACTGGGAGGGGTGTGGGAAGAGCTCCTCCAGCCACCGCCCCTTGAAGGGTCAGTGCCCAGCAGGCCTCTGCAGGCCCCACGGAGGCAAGGCTCTCCCCAGCACGAGTGGGAAGCTGGGGGCCAGCTCCAGAGAGCTCCAGAGAGCCGGCACCCCTGAGGCCACCTCTGGCTGTTGTCCAAGCCAGTGTGCTTCTCAAACTCAGTTGTACATTTGAATCCCCGAGGCAGCTTTAAAAAACCCCTGTGCCAGGGCCGCACCCCAGATCAATGACATCAGACCCTCCGGGGATGGGATGCAGGCACTGGTATTTTTTAAAACTTCCAAGGTGATTTCAATGTGCAGCCGCTTTTGAGAACCACTGGTCCATAGATGGATAGCTGGGAGCTTACTTGAAATGCAGAAGCTCAGGCCTGCCCCACACGGCTGAATCACAATTTCGGCCAGACCCCGGGAGAGGTGGTGAACCGTCAGGGGTGAGACGTCACGGCCAGAGCTCACTGACCAGCAGGCAGGGTCTGTGCTCTGGGCTCCTGAGCAGTTTCCCTTGGGAATCTGTGTTTCCCGACTTTCCTGGGACAGGCAGCCCCTCACGGCCCCAGAGTATGGGTCAGTGATGTGCTGAGAGCCCCCAGGGGTTATTGTAGAGTCTCTTGGTCTCGCGCAAAACTAGCCGTAGGGGAGAGCACAAGTGGACTCGTCTCCTTGCCTGGGAGCCTGGTAACGGCCCAGAGGTGGGCAGACATCAGCTCCCCTGCCCAGTTTATGGACCAGGCTCAGAGAGTCTGGCCTGGACAAGAGACAGGGGAAGGGCAGCCCTGCGTCCACTTGCCTACCCAGTGCATCTCTCTTCCTACACTGAGCAGTTCCTGTCCAGGGAGAGCTCTCATCCCCTCACGGCCAGTGCTGGGCCCTGTCACTTAGATTTGTCCTTCTCTGCAGGGGGTATCCTGGGCAGAACTAGCCACAGGGAGCCTGCTGTCCTTCCCCAGGTGTGGGCCGAGCAGGCCCCGCATCTCAAGGGCTGCCTTGTGGTCCAGCCTCCCCTCACGGAGCGTCCTTGAGTGGAACGATGGGGCAGGCAGGGGCTTTGGGTTTGCGCAGGTTGGTGGACAGTTAAACAAGGACAGGGTGCCGGGAGGAGCATTCTCACGGTGAGCACGGGAGCCCTTTATCCGGGCTCCTTGTAGACTAAGAATAGAGAGGGGGTCCTCATAACAGCACGTCCTGCAGGAGGGCCTCAGAGGGCCACTGCCTTCCAACCAAAAGCATGCCCAGCCCTTGGGTGCCAAACCGGCCATAGCTTTCAGGCCAGGGGGCTTCTGCTGGAGGGTGACTACCCCCCATTTCCCATCCCTGGGGAGCCCCACACATGGGTTTGAGTCGGCTGACAGGCTAAGTGCGTCACCTGTGGGCCAGAGCAGAGGTCTCCCTGGTGGGAGGGAACCCTGGCTCTGACAGCTGAAGCCCAGCCTGGGTCTGCAAACCACTCCACGGGGTCCAGGGTGGCAGCATGCCTGGCAGGAGACCCCCATGCTGTGTGAGCCTACCCAGGGGTGTTGGGGGCCTCAGGAAGTAGAGGGAAACGTGTGAGGTAAAGAGGGTCGAAGGTGAGGGTCACTGGGGGAGGTCAAGGAGACACCTGAAACCCAATTTGTACCCACCTCCAGGACAGCACAGCTGAAGGCCAGCGTCCTGGTTACCCAGGTGCTGTACCCGCGAGCTGGGATGACCCCTGGGTAGCCTGTGCAGGAAGGAGGCAGAGAACAGGGTGAGGTCCCAGCGAGCTGACCCAGCAAAGGTCAGCACGGTCCCCTCTCCCGGTGCGCGACTCTCCAAGATGCAGGCACAGAGACCCACATTCCTGGGGCTTGAGTCCATCTCAGACCCAGCCAGCTCCCCTACAAGAGAAAGATAAAAGGGTCACATCCTGTCAGCCAGTCCTCAGAGGCGCACGGGGAAGTGGCAGGCGGAGGTGCAGAGCCAAAGACCTTGGCCCCTGGTCTCCCCTTGGCCCCCGCCCAGGTCCCTCACCTTGTCTTCTTGTCCCAAGGCCTAGGACGAGGGTGTAGGGGAGAGGGCCTGCAGGGCTGGGGAGGGAGTAGCACTCCCTGGGACCCTCTTGTCCCCCATCCTTGGACTTGCCCCTTGGTAAGGCTCCGGAGGCAGAACAGAACCCCACAGTGTGAAAGCCCTACCCCTCTCCCCACTGTGTGAGAGCCCCAGGCTGGGTCAAGAAGCAGCAGCTCTTGGCCTGTTCAAAAGACCCCAGGCAGCCTCCTGCCCACTACCGGCCGGTCTGCACAGAGACAGCTGGCTCTCCACCAGCTCTCACCCCTTCCCACCCACACGAGCTTCAGACCACCTTGCCCTCGGAAGCCCACGGGCTGAGTCAGGTTGCTGCCCCAGTCGGGGGTGATCCATGGGCTTGGTCAGTCCTGCAGGGGTGAGCAAGGTGAGACGGGGCAGCTCAGAATGGAAATTCCATTAGTGCTCAGCCATGGGCAACAGGGCCTGTTCAAAGAATACATTCAATTAAAAATTGATTTTTCAGTTTAATCTCAATCATAATGAACCACATTCAGACCCCCTTCCACCTCCCCGGACAGTGTGGCTCTCACCTGCCCGGCCCAGCCCTGCAGGCTCCCTGGCCTCACCCCCGCCCTTCGGGGGGAGATGATAGAGTGAGGGGCGGGGGCTGGGGGCCATCCTTCACCGAGTTTGGGAATAATTACAAATGAGGTGCACAGGGGGTTTTGTTAAATGGAAGCGTCATGGTGGGAAATCGTATTTTTATTTACTGTGAGGTTGTGTTTTCAGTGGCTCTAGTTAAAAGCTGCAATATTTAATTCCCCTTGATCCAGATGGTATTTCAAAAGCATCATAAAACGAAAACAGCTCCAACTTTTTCCCTCCCTCTCTTCCCACAAACTCAAAGACACCAGGCAAGAACCCCACACCTGGGCCTGCAAAGCCGGCTCCCTTCTCGGGAGTGCCTCCCCTTCTCACTCACCTGTTTCTCTTTCTTTCCCTGAGACCAGGTAGGGGAGGCCAGGTTCCCCAAAGATCCCTGGGGCGTCTGGGCAGCAGAACTATTAGAAATATGCTCGGTTTTGTCAGCATTGCTCAGTTTGGGGCACTTACTGGGCACGGCTCTGCTATCCGCTTCCCTGCATGAACACCTCCTGTCTCATACAGCCGCCCAAGTGGGCTCTGTTCTCATACCTGCCTTACAGATGAGAAAACAGAGCTCCAGTGAAGTGAGGGATTTGCCAAGGGACTCTCAGCTAAGCAAGAGTGGAGCTCAGACCTGCTTGTCCCGGGTACATGGCTGCAGTTCTGCTGTATTTGGACCTCAGAATGCCCAGCCCCACCCTCCTCGCCTTCCGACCCTCACCTGCCGATTTGCTGTGTGACCTCAGGTCCCGTAATCACCCTGTCTGAGTCTCTGTAAAAAAAAAAAAGTCCAGCCCCGGCCGCTTGTGATATAACTGGAAGTTCAGAATCAGATGCTCAGGAGACACCCTCCGGCCCCCCAGACAGATCCTTTGCCTCTGCCCGCCAGCTCTGCGGTCCCCTCTGCTCTGGCCTCCAGGTAACTCCTAGTGGCAGATGGAACTCCGCTGGCCATGAACACACTTTTCCTGTGCTCTAAGCATTCACTGGACCTGACTCCAGCTTCCTGTTTTGGGGGGGGTGGTTTCACTGATTCCAGTTACACTAGGAGTACATCCATTCATTCTTATTCATTACAGAAAGGACGAGGTGTCTTTTGACCCCTCTCAGTCCCACCCCCAGCCTGCAGTGGTCAGCAGTCTGGGGGCTCTCTCTTGTCCTCTCTGGCCTGCCATCATGTTTTTGCTTGTGTTCACAGCTGCTTTGAGCCACGCTGCTGGGCCCTGGGGTTCCCCCCGCACCCACCACTGGTACAGGGCTTCATCCCCACTGGGTGCTTAGGAACTGGTCACTGCATGCGGTGTCCAGGACCTCATCCTGGGAAGCCAGCCACTCCAAAGCCTCTTCCTTCACTGCTTTGGTCCCCACCCTGTGTCCTCTTGGCCCTCAGCTCCCAGTGGGAGGTGCAGAGGAGGGGCAGCCCCCAGCTCCACTCCAGGGGGCCTGAGACCTTTCAGCAAGGGCGCTCAGCATGGCATCTCCCAGCAGCGGCCAACTGCCCCCGACCCCCCCACCCAGCATGGTGTCTGCCTCTGTTTCCCAAAGATCTCAGCTTCTGGTAGACCTTAGACAAAAAAAAAAGAATCCTGGGTCTGAGAAGTTTGGGAAACAACGTTAAACTCATCTTTCCTGCAGAACTTCTCAAGGCCTTTTCTAGAACTTTCCAGATCACTAGAGTTCTGTAGCACATGCCTTGGGAAGTGCTGGTCCAGGGAGAATGGCCTGGACTGCAAGTGGGCTGGGATCTAACTCCCCGTGCCTCTCTGAGCTGTGGGACCTTAGCCCGATCTCTTTGAGCTTCAGTTTCCCCATCTGCAAAAACAAGGACTCTGATACTCCCAGGGCCATCGTGTGCTTTGCGGCTAATGTAGGGGACAGTGCCAGGGCCTGGTAGGTGCTCAGCACACAGCAGGTCGCCGTTCCACCCCGCTGGTCCACACGGGCATCAAGAGACGCACATGTGCCTCTGGCACCCGGCTGGCAGTGGCACCTTGGCTCTGGGGCTCCCTGGAGCTGCCCCAGCAAGGGCTGGGCGTTGCTGAGGCTTCACCCTCCAGGGCCAGCTCTCGGGGCGCAGATACTGGGAGCTCTGTCACGGACGAGCTGTGTGATTCTGGGCAAGTTCTCCGAGCCTCAGTTTCCTACTCTGTAAGATGGAGACAACAGCACCTGCCTCTCAGGTGGGGGGAGGAGCCTATGAAGAGAAGGGGCAGGAAGCTTATGGTAAACGGATGTGTGGCCATCAGAGCTGGGTAAGCAGGGCTGCCCTCGGAGGTGGAGCAGCCTGGCAGGGGCGTGGAACCAGGGAGGGTGGGCAGGGGAGCCAGGCAGCACTGTGCTCAGAGCCGGCCCCATCACCTGCTGGTAGCGGGACCACGAGACTCTTCCTCTGCTTCTCTCGGCCACGGTTTCCCCGTCAATACTATGGGGATAATGACAGCCGCTTCGTCCGACTGGGATGACAAGTTGGTGGGACGTCCCAGCGGGACACAGGCGGTGTGACTGTCCCTCCATCTGGTGTCATTCCTGCAGAGCACTCGTTGTGCCCTGGCCACAGCCTCTCCAGGCCGGCTCCTGGTGCCAGAAGGTCCCTTTTCTGCCCTGCAGGAGGCTCTGCTTCTTTCACCTGGGTGTCAGAGCCAAGCCCTGGTCCTAAAGAATTGTCCCATCCTGTCCTACCCGCAGGGGAGTCGAGAGGGCAGCTCGTCCCCCTCCTTGGCTGCAGTGACCCCTGACTGCCCAGCCTCATGGGTACAGAGCCCAGTGTCCTCGTCAGCAGCAGGAGATAAATGTTTTTAATTCAGGGAGCTTTTCATGAGCCATTGAAAGAGAGTAAATCATCCTTCCAGGCCCTGGAGCCCAGAGCTGGCGCCCGGTCACAGCAGGGCGGGCAGCCACTGGAGCCGGGTGGCAGCCAAGCAGGGTCACTGGACTGCAGGGGGACCTGGGGACGGTGTGGCCTGGCATGCCAGTGTCCCCTGCAAGCTCTTCTTCTGGGGCAGGTGTGGGCGGGCAGGCGGGCAGGGTCTGCCTGACTTTGGTTGTTTCCCAGGCACTCCTGGCCTAGACTGGCTCTGAGTGTCCCGGGGTGCGTGCACGTGCGAGGGCCGAGTGTGGACACGGGTGTGAGCGCGCGTGTGCCCGTGTACCTCTGGGCACCCCGGCAATGCTCTGGATGTGCACAGAGCATGCGTGTGCCCCCGTGTGTGTGCGCGAGCACGCGTGTGCACACGGCTTCTGGAGAAGAAATGTTAAAAATGGAGTTGTCAGCCCCGAGTTGACAGGCGCAATCAGCAAAGTGCAGCGTCGGCAGGAGCGGCCGCGGCTCCCTCAGTTCCCCGGGAGGAAACGGCCCGCTTTATGCTGACGAGGCACAGTGTGACTAGAATGAAGCAAGTGGAGCAGACCCCAAAACTCCATTAATTAAAGACACTCATTAATGAGGGACATTTACTCAGCTGAAGATTAGATCCACGCTTGCCTCTCCGAGGAGCCAGGCGCCGACCGGGGCCCGGAGCCGGCCTGCCCACACAGCCAGGCCAGGCGCCAGGGCCCCGGCAGGGAGAGGCGGTGCTGCCGGGTCAGCCGTGCGAGGCCACGTGGATGCACGTTCTGGTGACCAGGAAGGGTGGGGCGTCGGGGTCAAGGGTGCTCGACTGAGGCAGATTCTGTCCCCCCCTGGGGTCACGCGGCAGTGTCAGGAGACATTGCTCGTTGTCACACCTGGGGAGGGTGGTGCTGTTGGCATCTACTGGGCAGGGCACAGGGATGCTGCCGCACACCCTACGGCACCCAGGACGGCCCCGTGGGAGAACGAGCTGCCCCAAACGTCGGTAGTGCCGGGGCTGAGACACCTGCTCCAGGCTGTGTGTGTGAACGCTCCTTGGGGATGGGGTGCGTGCGTGGCTCGTGAATGAAGTGTGTGTGTGCACAAGGGAGCGTGTGTGCGTGGGGAATGCAGGTGCGTGAGCCTGTGTGCACGCGGAGTGTGTGTGTGACCGTGGGCGTGTGTCAGGGTGCCTCCCCGTGGGCTGACCTCTGGGCGTTGAGAGCAGAACACAGATCGCCTCTGGTGAGGTGTGGCGAGACTGCGGCCCCGTTAGACCCCGTTAGAGGAGGCCCGACAGGCGAGCTCAGAGGCCTGTTGCTGTGTGTGCCATCCCTGGGCCCCCGGGAGGACCCCACTTTTATGTGTGTTCAGAGAATTGTCCGTGTGGGGTTTCAGGCTGTGAGGAGAACGGCCCCCGCCCAGGACAGGCTGCCTGAGGGCACACCTGTCGCGTGGGCCACCGCCCCACACCCGTGGTCCTGACTGCACGTGCAGGGCCCCGGCTGGGAGTGCCACTCTCGGGCCACGGCGCTGCGGGGTCCACCAGGCTGCCCGGCACCTTCCCTGCCTTCTGCTGCCCGGGCAGTGCTCTGCCCGGCTGCCCCAGTAGACAGAGCGTGGGTGAGAGGCGGAGGCCTGAGTGCCTGGAAAGTTCGGTCACAGTGGCACAGGGTGGACCCGTCTCCTCGGTGCAGGTCGTGCCCCTCTGACCGAGAGGTCTGCCAGCCAGGGGCTCCCCTCCCACCCTGTCCTCCTCCCTGCTCCTCCCTCCAGCCCCCCCCAGTGCAGGCGTGCAGTGGACTCCCCCGCTGTGCCAAGACGGCTCCCCACCAGGGAGAGTGGGGGCACTCTCCTGGAGACACTGCTCCCAGCTCACAAATGTCCCCACAAAAGAAGGGGGCCACCCAACCGACGAATTAACTGACAGTTCTCAACCCAGATCCCCGGCAGGTGCTTCACTGTGGGGCGCATTATGTAATCTTTGTTGCCAGGAAATTTACCTTCCTAATTACATTTCGCGAATTTTCATTTGAGTCTGCCTTCCCAGGGCTCACTGTAACAAGGAGAAGGGCACCATGGTGGTGGCGGCGGCGGTGGGAACATCCGGGACCTGAGGCTGCTGGGTGCAGACGTTGGGCTGCACCCAAGGGTGGGTCCAGCCCACCCCCCGCCCGCCATTCCCACCCCCACCTGCCCACGTCATGTTGTGCTAATATTTCTTAATGAATATGCAGGAAACACATACGAGGTTGCCAGTGTGGACGCAAGGGGGCTCATCCTGGGGACGCAGAGGCAGCTGCCCCAGACCCTTGGGGGAGAGTGGCCTGCACGCTGCTCTCTAATACTTGTGGTCAGAATGAGCAGGTTCCGTGTGGCACTCCTCCTTGTGGGGTCACCTTGACGCTGTCCTGTAGCTTTGCTCTCACGAGGCCCTGGGAGGGAGCTTCCTCTCCATCCCACTGAGTAGGAGCCTGGTGTCTGCTGGTCCACTCTCAAGTGCACACAAAGATACCACATGTGCTCACCCACTTACAAATTCACAGCAGCATCTCAGCAAGCGTCTCAGGGAAGGATGGAGGAGGGACTGAGCAAAATAGAGGTCACAGGGGGTGGGAATAACCTGGAAGGCTTCCCAGAGGAGGTGTTTGGACATTTCCAGGGCAGGGATAAGGTTGGAGGAGGGAAGAGGCCTGGGTCACAGCAGAGAATCTCTGCACAAAGCCTGTCCATGAGCACAGCACTGGGGTGGTGTTTTTCACTTTGGCATCTCCAGACATAGGAGGTGCTCAGCAAACTTAGGAGGTGCTCAGCAAACAGTTATTGACTGAGTGAGTGGGGCGGTGAAGGTACGGGTCAGAACGAGCTGTGTGGGAGCTGCAGTGGACGCTGCTAGGAGTTGGCAAGTGACTGTGGTTGGCAGGCTGGGCCGGGGCCCTCCTCAGGGACCCTACCCTCTTGCCTTCTCCCTCCTCCCTAAGGCTTCCGCAAGAGTGTCCTCCAGCTTCTCCCTCCAACCTTGCCCTTGGTAGCCTACGAGCGTCTCAGAACCTTTGCTCCCCAGCCCCCAGGGCCCAGGCAGATGGCTCAGCTGTCCCGACCTTCCTTCTGGTTGAGCCCGGGGCTCCTGTGGGCAGGGGTACAAGACCACCAAGAGCTTCTCCTCTTCCCAGAGGTGAGAAGGGGGCCTTGGGCTGCCCACGCTGGGGTCAGAGCCCTACCTGCGAGGCCTCAGGCAAGTGCTCGACCCCCAGGAGCTTCACTGTACTCACCTGTGAGGTGGGGGAAGTGGGTGGATGGACTTGTCCCCAGACACAGCACCTCCGAGGCGCCAGCACGCTGCCTCCCAACCCTTCTTGCTCTCACTTCCCACCTGGTTTGAAGAGGGTCCAGAGGGGTTTGCTTTTCCCAAGCACCTCCCTTGCCTCTCGGAGCTGAGGATGTCTCCTCCCAGCGCTCCTGACTTTCCTTGTCGGGAGGCCTGCAAGCAGCAGTTGAGAGATGCTTGGGGGCAAGTGGGCAGCCACCTGACTCCCCCCACCCAGTGCTCCAGCGGGGAGCAGGGAGAAGAGGGTGTGGCCTCCAGACTCTGCAAAGGGGCCCATCAGGTGACAGACAGCGTCCCACCCCCAGTTCTGACCCCACCGGCTCCCGCATCCCTGGACAGCCACCGTTTCCTGTTAACCACGGCCCCATCCGTCCCCAGAGGGGAGCGGCCCAGGGCCTGGTGCTGGTTCTTCATGGTGCCTGCACACACATGTGTGGACACACACGTACACACACACACGGCTACAGATTCAGGACCGGGCAGCACCCAAGGGGGTTTGTGAAGTGGGGTGAGGACCCCACTCATCGAGGGGCAGCGACCAGCCCCAGCTCCCTCAGCTCCCCTGTGCCACCCAGCGCCGTGCTTGTCCCCCTACCTCCCGCCGTCCTGCAGAGACGCGGCCCCGGGGGTCCCTGCCTGGCCCAGCAGCCTCAAGCTCGGCAGGGCCCCCCGGGAGTTGGGACCTGTTGGGGGTCTTGATTGACAGCACCCTCGCCCCACCCCTGCTTTCCTGGACCCACACCTGCCAGATGGCGGCTGCCGGGTCCTCGCTGATTTCCCCAGGCAGGACGGACGGCGGGGTGGAGGTGAAGCTGATGGGAGAAGGAGATTTATGGGGCCACGTTGTATATGATTTGTATGCAGTGAGCTTGGAGGGAATTATGGCTTAATCTTGCAAAAATCCGTCCCCTCCCCTGAGGCTTTTCAGCTGAGATCTGGGCCCAACTTGATGCAGGAAGAGGATGAGTCTGGGCTGAGGGACCATCGTGGGCTCTGGCGGATGGCCGGGCTCCATTCTGGGGGATGGGGGTGGCATCTCAGTCAGTAGAGCGGGAGGGCCCCTGGGGTCCATCGGGTGGACGTTCTTACCCTTTCTTGTGCCTTGAACCCCCTTAGCATCTGTTGAAACACATGGACTCCCTCTCAAAAAATGGTCTTCAATGCATAAAGCACATAGGATTACAAAAGAAACCATTTTATTGAAATACACTTTCCGAAAGAGAGAGAACATTTAAAATCGTAAGCTGTGGCTTCTTTACAAACGTGTGAAAGGGCCAGGCGCAGGGTCGGGTCTGCTCACACCCTAGTTCTGGAGTTGGGTGAGTGTCAAGCGCAGCACGGTAGGAAGGACCTGCGGTTTGTGTCGGTGACGGGGTCTCGCGTGGTGCACACGCCCTGGGTTTGCGGCCACGTTCACGGGTGCTGACATTCCAGGTGGAGGATAAGATGGAGATGTAGGGTGTTTTTCTGTCCAGGACCACAGGTGCCCTGAGTTCTCTCCCCAGATAGCACAGAAGCACACACGAAGTACACAGAGCGCGCGCAGAGCGCACACGAAGTACACAGAGCGCGCGCAGAGCGCGACCGCGCTGCTTCCAGGCTCTGGGCCAAGTCGGTGCTTTTTGTTCTGGAGCCGCGGTGGCTCTGGGTCGGCACCGTCGGCCTTCGTGGTGCAGAGGGTGGAAACCAGGCCCACCGGCAGGGACACTCGAGAGAGAGTGTGGCAGGGCTCCTCCACCCTTGTGCCAAGCCTGGGCGGAGGGCTGGGTGACCAGGGCACCCCAGAGAGCTGTGTCAGGAGACTGGCCCCAGTGCTGGGGGCTAAGTGGGAGCCCAGGCTCGGGCCCCACGTGTGCTCCATGTGGAGGGGCTCCACCATCAGGACTCACTGTTTGCCAGGGTGACCCGGCCCATTACCCACCCGGCAGCCACCAGGAGGGGCGTGAGGCCCTACTGGAAAATGAAGGTCTTTGGACCAAAGGAAAAGGAGACATAAAGCGGGAGAGACCCAGGATTCTGGAGGGAAGGTGGCAGGGGCAGTGGGAACCCAGCCCGGGCCCGCCCGTCTTTGCCATTGCTGCCAGGAACGGCAGAACACGAGGCCGCAGCATCAGATTATAAACTTGCCGAGCGATGCAGTGTCCTAGGGGCTTACCTCTAGGGGCTCTGCTTGGATTTCCCCTGAAGTCCCTCTAAGTCTCAGGGGTGGGAGCAGACACGCAAGGCACCCTGTGCTCTCTGGAGTGTCAGGTCTGCTAGACTCTCCCCCATCACCCCGCCCAGAGAAGGAGGGAGGGAGGGAGGGAGGGAGCCGGCAGCTGCAGAATACACAACCCAGTGGGTCCTGAATGAAGCAGTACAGGGTGTGACGGGCCTTCCCACAGCCCTAATTAATAAAAGATACTAAACTGGCTGCCAGGGGACAGAATGGACTGGATGGGGCAGAAGGAGCAATCGCTCAGGTGGACTCTCATCGCCGGCCTTGAAGCCTCTGCAACTCCCTCCCAGCAAGCCCTCCCGGCTGTCTTCTGGGGGTCCCTGGTCTCCCCTCCATCCCCGTGCAGCCCTCCCCCAGCCTCCCCCAGAGCCCCCGCACACCTACCACCAGCATTGCTGGCCTTCCCTGACCTCCAGTTGCCTGGATGAGGAAAGGTGAATTGGAACCCGGCTAGCGCCGGCGCCCTCTCCCCAGGGGTGTGCTGGGGTCCTTCATATGAACCCTGGACGGTGTGCATCCCTTCCCAGCTCCACGTTCAGTGACTCCGAGCTGGTAGCGTGAAATCAGGGAGTATTTACACCACGGAAATCTGCAGCCACCACAAGGCAGGACATTCCCTCAACAGAACCCTTGTCAGACACTGAACTCCCTCCCCCTCTGGCGGGGAGGGGAGGGGAGCCCAGGTCAGCCTGTCTTCTGAACACTGGAGGAGAGCGTCAGGTCCAGAGGTGGGCACCTGCCGCCGGGTTAGAAGGAATTCTGTGAAGCCGGGAAAGCCTGCTCAGCAGAGCCCTGGGATCTTTGGGGAGGGGAGTGAGGGCGTTGGGCTGCCGCTGACCCTCCCCCTGGGGCCGTGGGTGGAGGCCCACCCTCTCCTACTCCCATCTGGACAAGAGTCCGTAGCCGTCATGCAGCATCCGCTGGTTCCGGAGTCAGATGAGTTTGGGTTCACGTCCCAGCTGTGTGCTCGTGGGCAAGTGACTTCTGGCTCTGAGTTTCTCTCCTCACACAGAGAATGCCAGTTCGCGGGTTGTTTGACGATTACATGAACTAACACCTTTTTTGTTGCTTAACACGGTGGTGGGCTCTGAAAAGCCCTCAGCCAATGGCTGTCACTCCTGCAGTCAGCATTACTCAGCATATACTGAGCACCCGCTATATCCCTGGGCTGTGTCAGGTGTTGGGGACTCGGTGGTGAGCCCTTGCCCCCGGGGGTCTCCACCCTCCCCTGTTGAGGTTCTGAAATGTTTGGGTGGGCTCAGGTGCTAAGGCATTGCCCTTCCCACTCGAGTTCCCTGCACCGTGATGGCAGCCCCGCTCTGCCCTGAGGCATTTGTACCAGCACCCCGGCTTGCAAAGACCATGCCAAAGTCTCTGCCTTGAAGTACTGGCCTGCAGGGATCCACCCACCCCGCACGCCTCTGGAACGACATCTTAAAGAACTCTAGGAAGGGAGGTGTGAGATTCCAGGAGGGGGATATTCCTGCCGTGCATCTGGGGTGGCGGGCTGGAAGGGGGAGGAGGGGTCTCGAATGGAGATGGGCACTGGGCCTCCGGGACTCACCCTCCACAGGCTAGGACCTGGCTTTCTTCGGGTGCCTGGGCTGTTTGGGGCCTCTGTTCCTGTCTGGCAGGGCCACTCTTCCATGAAATTTGGGGGCAGGAGCCTGTGAGCCATGGAGGTGGCCTGTTTCTGGGCTGAGAAAGCAACTGCGTCCGAGGCCAGAAAGAACCTGGTGAGGGAGACGGCTGTGGCCAAGCCGTGTGCTGTCCTGCCCAGCAGGACCCCGCTGCCGTCCTCCCACGTGTGACATCTATCCCCGGGCTGAGCCCCAGCTGAGTCCTGGATCCGCCCTTCCTTTCGCTCTGGGTCTTGGCAGGTCCTGGCAATCTCAGTTGTAACTGTTTATTTCCGTATCGGTGCTCCCGGGAAAACAAGCTCCCTCCCCTCCTTAAGTTACACAGGAAACACTCAGAGGCAACGGAGGTGCCCAGCCCGCGCACGCTTCCGCCAGGCCCCTGCGGTCAGTTGGCCGCCCAGGAAATTGGAATGTTAGCGTGAGCCCAACACAGTGGCGAGGTTAATTGGTTGTCCCCCGAAAGTCACGTCGTGCATTTCAGATTTAGCTGATGCTCACGGGGCCTCCCCGGGGTGTCCACTGCCAGAGGCAGGGCACACCCCAGCACCTGGAACCTGGCCTACTGGGTGTTTGGTGTGTATTCAGTGAGCGAGTTCACGCACACCGTTGTTCCCACTCCTGCTGGCGCGGAGGTGGGAACACCAGCCCCGCCTGCACTCAGCAGCAGGTGACCCTGGACGAATCAGCCTCCCAGGGTGCTGATTCCTCCTCAGCTGAGTGGACAGAACGTTCTCGGTCTCGGAGTTCCCTCTCTGGGATCCCGGTTGTCCTGGGTCTCCTTGGGCAGCGCCAGGATCCACCGTCCTTGGAGAAAGTCAAAGGACCCATGCTTACTCCTGCTCGTGCGCCTTGAGTCCCAGCGGGACATCTTGCCCAAACCAACGAAACTCCCCCACGTGTCAGCAGGAATGTGAGCAGGCCCTGATGTGTGGGCCAGCACAGACAAGAGTCCGGGGGTCTCCGGCCCCTTCCCTTGATATCGTCATGTGTCCCAGCTTCACCTTCATTCCTTTTCGATAATCTCATCATCTCTTTTTCCCCAAAACTTCACTTCCCTGTGATCAGCACGTTAAGAAAATAGGACTATCACGTCCAAGAAAACAACTAAATGTGTTAGTCTCGTGACTCCCCTTCTCTCCTGTTCCTCGTATTCTCCCCCTCCCCCCATCCTTTTCCCTTTCCCCTCTGTGAGCATCGATCCTCCCCTCTGTTACCATCACGTTATCGCCGGTGACTCTCCTGCTCTATGAAAACTCCGTCCCTCTGCTCCTGAACCAACCTCCCTGGGCAGCCACAGCCAGAGGGAGCCTCCCCCTGAGCAGGTGGGTGCCGACCAGGCCCTCAGCCCCTGGGAAAGGAAAGGTGCGGTGGTCGCGAGGACAAGCGGAACGCAGCCTGGGTTCGGATTCACACGGAGCCATGGACCTGCGTTTCCTCACCCGTAAGATGGGAACAACCATCCCACGCATTCCTGGAGCTGCACCAGGGAACAATCAAGATGGGTAGAGTGTTGTGGATTCTTCGTGCCCTCAGAGGGTCAGCGAGTGGAGGACAGTCCACAGACTGCAGTAGTGTAGGCATGGGATGGAAGTTTCCAGAAGGCAGATTTCAGCTCTGCGTGTGGAAGAGCTTCCCAGCAGAGCTGCTCTGAGAGGGAAGGCGCCTCCACACCGGTAGTGAACATGCATCGCTAGGCTCGCTCAAGCAGAGCCAGGCGGGGTGCCGGTGAGAGCGCAGAGATGAAAGTCACTTTGTCTGGCAGGCCGGGTCTGGTGTCGCCTGCAGTCACCTCTTGTCTGAGACTCAGGGATTGAAGGAGTCTCGGGTTTGCTCGGGTTGCAGATTCCCCAGTGTCCAGAGATTTGGGGCAAGGCCTCACTCGTGCATGCCCTGGGATGGGAAAGGCAGGACCATCCTGCTTCCTGGCTGAGAGGTCAGAGCTGTGAGGTCCCCTGGCTCAGCCGTCACTGGGGACTTGAACCCACACATCCTGTCTGCCGGCCGTCAGCCCCTAGGTCAGCCCCTAGGTCAGCTGCCTCCCCTTCCGACACTGATCGGCACGGAACAGGGGAGGCCTAGAGGCCAGGCCAGGGATGCTCACAGAGGGCCCTCTGAACCAGCCTCTTCTGGAAGCTGACCCACCCATTCTCCTGGTCCTGTGAATTGCCACACATGGCATGAAGGCTCTGGCCGGGCCCCTGCTCCGGCCTTAGGAAGTTGACATCTGTCCCTCTTGTCCTGGGAGCATGGGTGGTGCATCTCCAAGGCCCAGTCCCAGGTCTCTCCTCCCCACAGCCCTCCACCGTGCCTGTGTAAGGACCCTGTCCGTGCTGTGAAGTGTGGAGTGTGGTCAGGGATACCCTGGGGCGGCTTTCCTGCCCACTCTCCGCATGGCCATGGCCTCCGTACCCACTCCGTGAAATGCAGCTTGTGACACCTGCCTCTTCAAGTCACCCAGAGGATTAAATGGCCAAGTTCGCAGAGTACCCATGGCAGTCCCTGCCCACACGGGCACTGTGTAAATCCAGCCTGTTCACCTCCTGTGTGTCCCCGGTGCCAGGCAGCAGAGGCTCAACAGATGCCAGTGACTTGGGTAGAGCTCAGTATTGGGGGGCGTGGCTGTGAGGGTGGAGGTCTGCTCCCCTCTCAGGGCTGGTGAGCCTTGTCCAGAGCAAAACAGGCAGGTCACACACCTAACAGCTTGGCCCTCGGGACTGGTGGTCGTGCTGCGCTCCCCTCCTTTGCCCCGTCTAGAGGCCAGCTTTGCCCAGAGGTGGTGGAGAAACGGCTTGGAGCCCAGCCTTTGCCGCCAGCCTCCCTTCCCTCTGCAGCCTGGCCTGTGGACCAGGGGCTTACGGTGCCCTCCCTCCTCGGGTGAGGAGTCTGGGAAGCAATTAGCCTAATTGTCATGGCGGGGCTGTGAGCAGAGGGGTCCCCAGGGGACTGCACAGCGAGGGGCTGGGACTGTCTGTCTGCTGCCACTTCCGCTCTTCCCTTCCCCTCAGCACCCTGCTCCCTGAGCATCCCGCCCAGCACACCACACACACAACGGACCCTCACCCCGAAAGATGGGAGCTCACTGGCCGAGGCCTGAGTGTAGGAATTTCCATTGGGCGAGTGAGTGATGTGGGCAGAAACACTGGGGAGGGTCTTAGCTCTAGATCTTGAAGATAGAAGGTCCTCCCGCCCAGCCCCTGCCTCTAGGCAGACGAGTCACTGTTCCCTTCCCACAGACTAAGAGGTTGGGCTGTGCCCAGGGCCACCTAGAAATGGACGCATTGAGTCTGTGCTCAGGGTCTGGTACCAAAGGCAGTCCCACCCCGGATGCAGGAGCAGAGACAAGGCCGTTAGCCACAGGGCCTCCCTGAGAGGCTGGCCAGGCCCTCCCTGGTCAGAGCCCCTCCCTACCCGTCCCTTGGGCTGGACAAGCGCTCCCATCCCACGTCGCCGTGTCATCAGGATCCAACAGGGAGCAGGTGGCTCACTGGCTCTAGGATAACACGAGTTTATTTACAAGGAGATTCTCTGCAGAGGTGTCTGGAGGATGGGCAGAGGGTCACCACCAGGAACAGCGCAGAGCTGGTGGTGACAGACCTGTTACCACCCCAGGCCTAACGGTCAGAGGAGGAAGCAGCAACTGAGACTGAGAAGGAGGGGGGATCCAGGAGCAGCCCCTCGAGACGGGGGTCTAGGTCCCCCTTGGTCTAGGACAGAGACGGCCTCCCAGGGAGAGAGCAGGGGAATAAATACCCCAGACTCACTCCCCTGCTCCGGAAGCCAGAGGACAGAGCCCTAGCCTCACCCTCATGGCCAGCCACACAGCCTCCCCCGACATCTTCCTTCCTCCCGAATCGGTCCACCCTCTGTGTCCGTTGCCCTCAGTTCCCCTTTGCCAGATGAAAAAACTTTGATCTCTCTAGAACTTACTGCCTTCCAGCCACCATCACTGTCGGCTTAGAGCGGTCAGTTCCCGCTGGGCCAGAAACTCCTCCAGGGCAATAAAGAGAGTGGTGAGTAAGGACCAAGAAAAGAGAGCGCGTCTGGAGAGAGACTAGGAGTCGGCGCATTCAGCGCAGCCGAGGGGTCAGGCTGGATAAGTACCGCGCGCTGACCATTAGGTTGTCAGGTGGCAGAGGTGGGAACCTTGCCCAAGGTAGTTTCAGGGGATGGTGCCAGGGAGAACCGGCTTGGGGTGGGATTACGAGGGAACGGGAAGAAAGGAGTTGCAGCTGCAGGTCTAGGCAGCTCATTCAAGAGACTTGGCTCTGTAGGGAAGCAGTGCACGGGCTTTGTAGCTGACAGAGCCGTGTGGTCGAGGAGGGTTTTCTTTTCCTATCATGGCAGAGAGTAGACAACTTGCCAGAACTGTGAGCACATGTGGGTGACAAGGACTGGACAGCAGTGTGCACTGAAGCGACTGGTCACAGACAGGAGCGGGGACGGGAGGGAAGGCCGAGGGTAGGACCACAGGCAGGGAGGTGAGCAGGGGAGCATGGACGTTGTCTTCCATTTGCTGCGGGAAATAAGCAGCATGGTCATCACTGAGGGTGAGGCTAGTGGAGCACAGTTGGAGGGTTGAGGAGGGAGAGTGAAATGGTCATTGAGAGTGAGGGGCAGTGGCCGGCAGAGGGAAGTGATCTAAGGAAATCAGGGTGATTTGGTGCTTTTCTCCAGTTGTGGGCCACGGAGTGGAGTGGGCAGAGGTGATCTTACTGGTTTGCCAGGCCAATGTGATGACAGGAGAGAGGAACAGATTTGCAGAGGGAGTGGGGATACGTGACCCGACCATAGTCTTTAAACTTTAACCCGTCTGTCCATCGACTCATCCATTCACCTTTCATCAATTCACTCTCCATCTGTCTTTCCATCCATCTTTTTATCCATCCATCTATCCACCCATCCACCCCTCTGCCCATCCATCATTCCATTCATCCACCCATCCAGTGTGCACTGAAACTCTTCCGAGTACAGCAGTGTTGTGCTGAGTACAGGGCTGTGGGGATGGAGGTACAGGGATGTGGGGATGGAGGGTGAGTGAGTGGCCCCCATTCTCTGGGAATTCATGAACCCCCAGGGAGCCAAACAAGTTCACAAGCTGCTCTGAGATCATCTGAAACCATGAGGCTATCTGAGATGAGCCCCATGGCCTGGCAGGGGGACTCTGCTCAGCTCATGCCGCCAAGCTCAACCCCTCCCTCATTGTGGCCCCAACAGACCAGGGAAGAAGGAAGAAAAGGAAAGTGACAAACACTGTTGCAACCCTCTGTGTGCCAGGCAGCTAGACAGCCTCTCAGGATGAACCTGATTACTCACTGCTTTTCCATCCTAGCCTGGTCTGGCGGCTCTCAGCCCAGGCTACACTTCAGAACCTCATGGGAAAGTTTGGTCGTAAAGTTGGGCTGCCCTTTGATGGGGTCCAGCCATGCGTGTGCAGCCAGGGTGAAGGCCACTCATGGACGACAGCCACCATGCGTGGGCGTGGAGGACACCCAGGGCGGGGGTGTCGAGAATTGCCCAGGACCCACCGAATCACGCCAGAGATGACCACTGCAGAGAGGATAAACGGTGACCTGGGGCCACTTGGTGGCCAAGATGGGGGATTGGAGCCCTCCCTGTGCTTTTGCGCATCTAGACTGTCACTAGGCTGTGGAATCTCACCTCCCTCCAGTCCCCCTCGCCCCCCGCACGAGGAGCAGAGGGCCAGGTTTGGGAGCCGGTGGCTACTGGCAAGTCACTTCGCCCCGTACCTCAGCTTTATTAGCTGTGAAATAGGGAGGTGGCGTCTACTTTGTAGGTTGGAGGGAGTTCGATGAGTTCACGTCCGCAGAGCAGGGAGCACCAAGTGCTCAGATGTGCTGACTTTATTATGTTGCAGATGTCCCTCGATGTCCCCGTCCCATAGCTGCTTCCTGCCCACCCCAGACCCCTCCAGACCCTGGCACTCAGGACTCCAAACACACCTCCCAGCATTCCCACCGGGTTGAAGCTTCCCCTGACAGTCTGGGCTCCGGGCTCCTGCCCAGGAACCACGCAGTGGGAGTGATCAGCGGCTGCCCCTCTGCCAGCACGGGACCCGGGGAAGAGTGCACTGGGGAGAGCTATGGGTGGGGTGGTAAGGAAGCAGACGGGAGAGGAGGCCCCCTTTCCTGGAGCCTTGGAGGAGGTGGGGAAGAGGGGGCCCTGGGAAGATGTAAGTTAGTGAAGGTTCTAATCAAATATTTATCAGTTAATTGATATCCGGAGGCTGCTGACAGCACCCTCTCCCTCACCCTGGCCTGTCCACACTCCTCGCCTGGCTCTCCACCCCCCACTCCCCTCGGCCCCTTGCCCTCGCCGTCCTGGAGCCTGGCTGCTCGACCTCTGCCAGCCTCCCTCCCGCCTTGCTGGCCCCCTCCTCCCTCATCCTGAGCCCACCCCTGCCTTCTCCCTCGGGCCGGGAGCCGGGGACGTTGCCAGCACGTTGGCCGACTGGGTAATGGGGCTTTTCGGCTACTTGGGATCAATGAGGCGGGACCTTCCAGCAAGGAACGGGCCCTTGTGAGTGTGTGCACGTGTGTACACGCGTGTTTCCCTCCACTCGTAAGGGGCGTGATCTCTGCCCCAGTTTCTGCAGAGAGAGGGGAGGGACCTGGGGGCTTCACCAAGGAGGACGTAGAGGACGGGACTTCTCATCAGGCGTCGGGTCACCCCAGGAGTGAGGGGTGTCAGCTGCGAGGCAGTGAAGGCTGGCACTGGGGCCTGGGGAGCAGGGCAGGGCTGGGCCCCAGGCAGAGAGTTGGGGGCCTCAGGCCTCCGGCTAGAAGGGAGGTGAGCAGGCAGACAGTGGAGGGGCAGGGCTCCAGCCTGAAGGCAGAGAGGTGGGGGCCTCAGGCCTCCGGCTAGAAGGGAGGTGAGCAGGCAGACAGTGGAGGGGCAGGGCTCCAGCCTGAAGGCAGAGAGGTGGGGGCCTCAGGCCTCCGGCTAGAAGGGAGGTGAGCAGGCAGACAGTGGAGGGGCAGGGCTCCAGCCTGAAGGCAGAGAGGTGGGGGCCTCAGGCCTCCGGCTAGAAGGGAGGTGAGCAGGCAGACAGTGGAGGGGCAGGGCTCCAGCCTGAAGGCAGAACACCAGGCCTTGTGCTCAGTCTCCATGGCGCTCAGGCCACCCCCCACCCTAACAACTGATTCAACATCTGGGTAGTTGGATTTACTCCCCAATGGATAGCAGACGCCACCAGGGCAGGGGCTGCCCACCCGGGTCCCCACCGGAGCCACAGGCCTGGCACCCCCAGCTGCCCACTAAACAGTTTCGGGTGAATAAATTGTCACCAATTGAAGGCGCAGCGTCGAGCAAGCCAGCCCGCTCACTGGAAGAAGCATCTGTCTCGCGGGGGAGATGGACAAGGAGACAGACGCTAAAACTGAGGTCAGAACACGCAGAGGAGGGCTTCCCTGGTGGCGCAGTGGTTGAGAGTCCGCCTGCCGATGCAGGGGACACGGGTTCGTGCCCTGGTCCGGGAAGATCCCACATGCCACGGAGCGGCTGGGCCCGTGAGCCATGGCCGCTGAGCCTGCGCGTCCGGAGCCTGTGCGCCGTGACGGGAGAGGCCGCAACAGTGAGAGGCCCATGTACCGCAAAAAAAAAAAAAAAAAAAAAAACACGCAGAGGTTGATGGGGGAGCGCGGGAGCACACGTGAGGTCCCAGGGCATCGGGAAAGCAGTCACAAGGGTCAGCCGTCCCTGTGTGTGCAAGGGTCCTTCCACGCTGGGAGGCTACTCCAGTGAGAGGTGGCCCCTGTCCTTCCAGGTGGTGAGGAACCCTCTTCCCTGGAGACACCCTCAGAAGGCCAGGGGCCACCTCCTCTGCTCCCCAGTGTGTGTCCACAGCAAGGGACAGCCGGAACCCTGCTCCACCCCTACCTCCCCTGGCACCACGAAGGACCCCAGTGGCTTCTCTGGGGCTGAGGGACCTGCTACCAGGGCTGCTCTCTATGCCTGACGTCAGTGGTTCTCACAAGCCCCCAGAGTGCAGGAGGTCTGGGGCGGGGCCAAGAGTCTGCCTTGCTACCTGCTTCCAGGTGGTGCTGTTGCTGCCGGTCCTGGCACCCCATTTGGAGAACCGCTGCCCTGGGCTGTTTCCGGGCCCTGCTAAGGGTCAGGGCTTCTAAGAGCCCCCGCATGGCTGGGATCAGCGTCGAGGGAGCACTTTCCCTCCTGGGGCAGCAGGCCTTCGAGAGGGTGGGAGGGATCTTTGGGGCATCTCCGGGATCCTCAAGACAGAGGCGGGGACCCTACTTGCCCCCCGATAGCACCTCACCCGGTGGCCACCGTGCGGCCGAGCTGTACCAGGCTCCATGTCTGCACAATCAACTCCAATCCTCTTCCCTGCAGGCTGTGAATCGTTTTCGTCACTCTTGCTTTACTGATGAGAAAACCAAGGCTTAAAAGCCTTTCTAAGGCGGGAGGGAGAGGGTGTGGCTATCAAGGGCCAAAGGAGGGCTTCTGGTGCTGCTGGGACGTTTTGTATCTTGACTGGACCTATGTCACTCTCCTGGTGGGGAAGGTTTCACAAGATGTCACCACTGGGGAACACTGGGTAGAGGGTACACGGGATCATGCTGAGATATTTCTTACAACTGTTGTGTCTACAGTTATCTCAAAATATTTAATTTTTTTTAATTAGGTGGATTAAAAACAAAAAAAATCTTCAGTGTACTCAGGCCTGACGAGTTCGCACAAGTGGCCTCAAACACAGAGGTGTCTCACCCCAGACGTGGCTGCCCAGAATTCCCCCTGCAGCCCGGCTCTGAGCTGGTGCCCCACGCTGGGGGAGCCCCCCTCCTAGGGGGCATGGAAAATGCTGCTGAAAGTACAGTTGGAGACCACAGAGCCTTCTGGAGAGGGGGCAGTGAAAGGGGGCAGTGTCCAGGCCACACGGAGGTCTAACCAGCCTTGCTCTCTCCTTCCCCAGGGCAATCAGGACGCCACGGCTCCGCCTGAAGCGATGGCCCAGCCCTACCCCCCGGCCCAGTACCCCCCTCCGCCACAGAACGGCATCCCCGCCGAGTACGCCCCGCCGCCACCGCACCCCACGCCGGACTACTCAGGCCAGACCCCGGTCCCCCCAGAGCACGGCATGACCCTGTATACACCAGCACAGACCCACCCGGAGCAGCCCGGCGGTGAGACCAGCACACAGCCCATGGCAGGGGCCCAGACAGTGCCGGTAAGGGCCCCCCACTTCAGAACCTCAGGGGGAGTGCCGGTGGGGAAGGGGCCTGGGGGCCTGTGTACGGAGAGGCAGCCCCATAGCAGGGGTCCCCGCCCCCAGGAAGGAGCGCCTAGCCTCCAAGCTCATCGCCATCCGACCCCAGGGATCTTTCTGGTGGGCAGGTGCCACGGAGGGGCAGCCAGGCCCACCGCCTCTAGCTACCCCCCCCACCCCGGTCTCCCCGAGCGGCAACTTCAGGCCAACTCTCACCTCATCTGGGAGATGGAGCGTGTCCTCAGTGGTCAGTGACCTGTTAATGGGAAGTGAGAGAAATGGGCGAGGCCAGTGGCCTGGGCTTGCCCGGCCCAGCGGCATCACGGGGGCAAGCAGGGGGCGGCGGGGGGGCGGGGAGGGGGCTGGCGGCAGCAAGGAGAGGCCCAGGGCCCCTCAGGGCTGTCTCAGGTTGCAGGCACTCCTATCATTGCTAATCACTTGTAATCTACCTGCTTGGCTGCCCTCCAATCAGATAGCTTCAATTATGTGGTTGTAATGCAGCCCCAAGGAGAAAGTGCTGAGCCGGGCACTTCTCAGAGATTTCCTGATAGCCAGGGTCACGTCCAGGAGTGGCCGCCGCCCCTGGCCAACCGGGGTGGGCGCCCTGTGAAGGTAGCCCCTCTGGAGACCAGGCTGCCGCATCCCCTCCCTGACCTCCTCCGCTGCATTCTCCGGGCGCCCACGCCCCGCCGAGCTCTGGGGCTTTGCGCTCGTCCAGTTGGCCCTGCTGATCTGTCCCATTGCCGGCTAGCGGGGCCTGGCAGGAGGCTAGCACGCCTGTGCTGACCGGGAGTGACACCACCCATCTGATGGGTGCCCCCCTCTCACCCAACCTGGCTCCCACGGTGTTCCCCTGGATCCAGATATCACCTACCCTCCCTGTGCAAGCAGCAGCATCCAGGCTCTGGGGAGACACAGCCGCCCCCAAGCTGCCCCCTGGGCTGGACCAGACCCCAGCCGGTGCCCTTCCTGCCTGCTCGAAGCACCTCCCAGCCTGAGTCAGCACCAAAGCCACCAGGCTTTTCCATTATCCCAGTGTCCCTGGTACAGGGTGTCTGCCATAGACACCCCCAGGGTTCCACGGATGAGAAGGGCAGCGCCCACGGGCCTTAGAATGGGGAGGCAAACCATAGTTCCCTGGTTTAGCTTTTCCACCTCGGAAAAGAGAGGTGAGCACGGGAGCCAGAGGGGCTCCCTGTGAACAGGTTACGGCCGGCCAACCGGTCTCTTTCTGATGGACAACAGCAGACGGGGTGTATCTGGAAAAACCTCTCACAACCTCCTTGTGAACAAATACTGACCCCCAGAGGTTTGCCCTGGAAGCAAGCCTGGGAGACAAGAGGGTCAGCCTTGCAGCTGACACAGAGGGTGCCGAGACCGACAGCTAACACCCTCCAACGCCTCGACAGCACAAACAGAGGCCTCCTGGACCCCCTGACACAGCCTCACCACACCAAATTCAAAGTCGTCTCCCTTCGGGGCTTCCCTGGTGGCGCAGTGGTTAAGAATCTGCCTGCCAACGCAGGGCATACGGGTTTGAGCCCTGGTCCGGGAGGATCCCACATGCCGCGGAGCAACTAAGCCTGTGCGCCACAATTACTGAGCCTGCGCTCTAGAGCCCGCGAGCCACAACTACTGAGCCCACGTGCCACAACTACGGAAGGCCGTGTGCCTAGAGCCGTGCTCCACAACAAGAGAAGCCACCGCAATGAGAAGCCCTCACACCGCAACAAAGAGTAGCCCCCGCTCGCCGCAACTAGAGAAAACCAGCGCACAGCAACGAAGACCCAACACAGCCAAAAATTAATTAATTAATTAATTAAAAAAAAAGAAAGGCGTCCTCCTTTGGCAGACACTTGCGGGGACCTGCTCGTGCCAGGTGCTGAGCCAGCACTGGGGACACACGGGAAAAATGACCGGCCCTGCCCCACGGGAGCCGTTGCTGCCCACCAATCAGGGACATAAAGTGGAAGGGGGCCAGTGTTGACCTCCGTGCCTGTGAGAATCCACGGCCCCGGAGAGGACCCAGGAGTCTCGGAGAGAAGCCAACTAAGACATGAGAGTCTCCCTGCTCAGCTGAGCGCCTCCCCGGGAAAGTGCCTGGGCCAGAGAGCCACTGAGCCCGTGAACGGGCAGCCTCGACTTTCCTTTCTTTACCTGAGGCTCTTCAGGTACTGCAAGGCGGTCAGAGTCTGCTGCTCTTCCATCGGGATCCGGAGACGGAGGCCCCACGGGTGAAAGTTACTGGATTAGTAGGTGACCTCGAAGACACCCAGAGCTGCCCGGCAAAGATTTTGGCGTGAGTGCTCTGACTGGGAGTGTTTCTTCAAGCAGGGGCTTCCCACCTTGGGAGCAGCTGGGGAGGGTGGCCGCCGGCCGTCCCGCTCTAAGATTCCAGGAGCCACTTCCACTAGAGTAACTCCTGGCACTCACAACCCTGCTTCTCAGCTGTCTTATGTCCCTCCTGTGTCAGGCCTCCGTCACTGCTCTGACTCTCCTCTTGGCCTTCCCCAGGCAGCCTGACGTTAGAAGCAGGAGGTGCGGGGCAGCAGGCGGTGCGGGCTCCAGCTTTTGTCCAGACCTGCCGTCTCCTGTCTGGATTCCATTTGTCATCACGGTGTCATCTACGTTCTTTTGTCAAAAGGCAGTAGGGGGAGCTGGGTGATTGGGGCTGCTGATGGAGCGGGCCCACCTCACTACCCTGCAGGGCCCCCCAGGGGTGCGAGTTGGGGACCACCTCCCTGGAGTACTCATTCATTCAAGGTCATGCGGGTCCCCTGCAGGTGTCCTCCCCACCCACTTGTCCACCCTCCATCGTGGGACAGCCAGAGGGACCTCCTCTCAGAAACTCCTCCCCTTCTCCCAAATCTTCCTCTGGGGCCACCTAGCCTTTGCACCATGGGCCTCACACGGCCTGCCCCATGGCTGTCTCTCCTCCCCCACCAGCAAGCACTGCAGCAGCAGAAACTCCACCCGGAGCAGCGGCCTTTGGTCCCCTGTGCTCTTGGCTCTCGGGGCTTAAGAAAAGTAAAAGGGGTGGACCGTGGTGGGAGTGCACCACTGCAGGGTGAGACTCAGCCGCGTGCCGCCTCCACGCAGGCGTGGTGCGAGCAGACGGCACCATCAGCACCAATGCAGCAAGCGCAGCGGCCAGCAGAGAGCCTGGAGCGTGGCATCATTCACGGGGTCCAAAGCGGACACACAGCTCCACTCAAGGTTCAGAAGAAGACTTCATGAGTGAACGGCATGAGGACACAGGCGGAGAATGCCTCCTCCAAGGCTGGCTCACCGCCCACCAGGGGCGAGCCATGTCTGGCAGGCAGCTGACAGTCACTGCACGAGTGCCCAGGAGGTCTTGGAGGACCAAAGATGAGGAGAGGTGGGGCCATAGAGAAAGGGCATTTCCAGGAGTCTCCCGTGCGGCATCAGCAAGCCGTGACGGCCACCAGGTCCTGGCCTGCTGCCTGTGGCCCTGCCAGACCTAATGAACCCTGCCCAGGGCCCTCTTGGCCTCTCCCTGTGCTGGGCTTGGGGAGGCCCAGGTGAATAGAGCTGCAGGCTCCTCGGAGGGTGCGAGGATGGGACATATGCTGTCCCACCAAGATGGGCTGGCTGCTGCCTTGAAAGGTGGAGGGGGACCCATGACGACTAAGGTGACACAGAGATGGGGAAGACACGGAAGCGAAGTGGCCGAGAGCAGTTGTGGGAGGGAAGAGCGAGTTGCTGCCGCTGTTTCTCTTTTCCCTGCATTTGAGAATCAAAGGCAAAGATTGCTTCAAAAAAGAAAAAGGAAGGGCTTCCCTGGTGGCGCAGTGGTTGAGAGTCCGCCTGCCGATGCAGGGAACACGGGTTCGTGCCCCGGTCCGGGAAGATCCCACATGCCGCGGAGCGGCTGGGCCCGTGAGCCATGGCTGCTGAGCCTGCGCGTCCGGAGCCTGTGCTCCGCAACGGGAGAGGCCACAGCAGTGAGAGGCCCGCGTACCGCAAAAAAAAAAAAGGAAGTAAAGTCCCTTGGAAGGCGGTGCAGGCTGCCTGGACCACTGTGATAAATGGTGGGAAGGCCTCCATCTCGCCTTGGGGCAGCCAGTGTGCTGTTGCACTCTGGGGCTTTTCTGCACATCTTACAATTTCACAGTCATTGAACCCATTTATCTGCCTCTGTCTGCAGCTGCGCTTGGGGGCAAGGGGGGCTCTTTTCTTACTTGTGTCCTGCCCCCATCACCCCATTTCTCCCACCTGACCCTCAGCTGCTCCCCTAAGAGCCTTTGGGGTGGGATGCAGAGGCAGGAGGACCCTGGATCTTGGAGACACACAGTGGGCTCAGTTCTGCTATTAGGAAGGGCCCAAGGTGGGACAGGACAGCCCAGCCCAGCCCCAGATGCCCCAGCTTCGTCAGTACCCTCCCGTGGTGTCCCCGCTCCAACCCCTGCCCCGCCCAGGGCTCCCCATCTCCTCTGAGCGCAAGCTGGGCCTTTCCTGTGGCCCTGGCCACTAGGTCGCGCTGACCGCTGCCCTCTGCTGGCCCAGAGTCAGCATTGCATGCCCCTCTCCCACTAGTTTTCCAAGTCTGGGGTGAGTCCACTTAGTCACCTGTACCCAGGAGCAGCTGAGGGCACAGGTTTGTGGGAGGCACGGGGTGGGGGGGGGTGACAGGGGCACTGGGCCCACCCTTACCACTGCCAGAGGGCGGGGCTCAGACCTATGAAGAATCAGCAGATGCACTGTGGGTTCCGCCTTGAATCAGGGGCACAGGTGGGCCCTCTGAAGGTGACGCACAAGCTTATTTTCTGCAAGGAAGAGTGGGACCAAGGGAGGAGGACAGCAGGACAGCTGAGGAGGGGGCTGAGCTCTCGGGCAACTCCAGGTCCCGGGCTTGGGGGGAGGAGCCCACAAGTGTCCCCGAAAAGCCCAAAGGCAGCTGCCCCATGTTGCCCATCAGGAATGAAGGCATGTACAGGCCGGATCAGGATTCTCAGAGACTTGCTACCTCACTCCCACCCCACCAGCTGTTCCTCCTCAGACGCCGCCCTGCTAAAGGTGGGCTCCTGGGAGCAGGGGTGGTCGGCACTTGTTGGTAAACCCCCAGGAACAGGCGCAGGACCACACTTGGGCTCAGAGAACACACGCTTGTCAGAACTGGGCCTGCCACGCATGGGATGGCCAACCTGCTGAGCCCCAGGTCACACGTGTCCCCAGGCACACGAGACGATGGTAGCTTCCAACCCACCAATGGGCTCTGATACCCTGTGCTTCCTCTCAACACAGGAGCACAGAGCTGAGGCTAAGGGGCCTTTGAATAAGATGCTCCCGCACCCCTGCAGCCCTCCAGGCCCCCTGCCAGCTCACCCCCGGAAGTGTGCCCAGGAGCTGGTGACATCCCCTCCCCTGCCCTATGACATCCACTGAGTGCAGGAGTTGGGGGAGCGGCCCTTTCCTTCCAGAAAGGATGACGAGGGTGGCCATCTAGGGCAGGCACTCAGGAGTCCAGAGACATCTCCAGCCACTGGCCTTGGTGAGGCTCTGCCCCTCGGGGTCCATTCCTCAGCCACAGCACGAGGCCACAGTGACCTCGCCCTGCTCACTGTTCTGGCTCCAAGAAGCTTGTGGTACTGGTCAGCACTCCTTCGGTGGACAGAACCCACCAGAAGCAAACGGGCAGTTCCCGGGGACCTGTGGAAAGTGCTCTCCGGCACCTCTCCTCTCAGCTGTGTCTCCGCGGCCCAGCCTCCCGCCGCCGGCCAGCTGCCTCTGCTCCTCCAGCCACGTGGGAGACCACAGCCACTGGGACTTCCATTTGTGCAAAGTCTACCCCAGGCCTCGAGGACCCTGCCTTCCCCGCTTCACTCTCTGTAGGCCCCCAGGCCGTCCGTCGTCTGGAGTCCTGTCCCAGAAGCAGACCCCCAGACAAAGATTCAAATTCAAGCAGTGTATTGGGCTGGTGATCCCAAAAGACCCGGGAGGAGAGCCGGGACTTGAGACAGGAAAAGGAAAGAAGCAATAAAAGGTGTTTCTTGGCCCGTTATGCCCACAAGGGGCAGAGGCACGAGGGGGCAGAGGAGCCCCACGGGAGGGAGCCGGCGTCTGTCCACCCACCCCATCCGTCACCGGCTCTGATCCTGGGTACTAACGCTGAGCAGCCCGCAGAAGGCCATGGGTGCCAGCCCCTGGGTCACGATGAGCCAACCAGGCCCCTCGGTCAGTCCTCCCCCACTCACCACGCCCAGCCTGCCTTTGGCTCTGGGGATTCAGCAGGGACCAACCAGGCTGAAGGGCAGCCTGGCTGTGAGCTGATGGCCCGTCCCTGTTGAAGTCCCCAGGGAGGAACCTCACATGCACACCACCAGCCCAACCTGCTTGTTGCCCTGCACCGCCTCGGGGCCTCTTCACGGCCTTGGCCTCTCGGGGAGCTGGTGGGAGGGGGGGTCCTTGCTTTGTGGCAGCTTTGTTCCCTGAGACCCAAGTCTTTCAGAGTCCCTCTGTTGACCAACATTTAGCTCCACAATGAGGACCAGCTCTGAAGCACTGGACGTGGCCACCCCTGAGCCTTGGAAGATGCAGAGCCCCAGAGCAGGGTTAGAAGAAGAGGCAGGCAGCCCAGGGGGGGCCTCCCTGTGGGGCAGCACCGCCACGGATATGTGTGTCACGGTGGCTTCTGAAACTTCTCCACTTTCTCATTGAGCTGGAAACCCCAAATGGCGCCCATGGTCCCAGAACTCGGGCCGTCAGGGAAGCAGTGCACTCATGACCTCAAAGACCGTGATAGCCAAGGGACCGCTGACGTCAGACCTCAGTGGACAGGCCGAGCCACGGTGGGAGGACGCACTGGGCCAGGGAGGCCTGGCCCTGCGATGGTGTTGCAGACACAGCCTGGGGAAAGACCTGGAAGTGGGACCTGAGGCTGAGGTGCTGCTGTGCCATGTCTCCTGCGGGTCCCAGGATGGGGACGTCCTAGGGGCCTGGGGAAGACCTGGCACTTAGATGGTCCCCTGCTGTGGGATGGGAGCTGAAGGGGGCACCTCCCAGCCCGGGTCCTCTTCCCGCAGCAGACAGACGACGCGGCACAGACGGACAGCCAGCCGCTCCATCCCTCCGACCCCACAGAGAAGCAGCAGCCCAAGCGGCTACACGTCTCCAACATCCCCTTCCGGTTCAGGGACCCCGACCTGCGGCAAATGTTCGGGGTGAGTGTGTGTGGCCCCTCCATCTGCACTCCCACTCTCAGCGCACAGCCCAGGTGTCAGAGAGGCCCCCTGGGTTTCCTGCCTCCCGTTGCCCTCTGGGTCCAGCCCTGCTTTGACCCGAGCCTGTGGGGTAGGAGGGAGGAGGAGGGATGCAGGCTCTGGGTGGAGAGACCTGCGTGGCTGCCACCTCCACCACCTGCCCCTCAGGCCCAGGCCAGTGCCAGTCAGGTTATCACTCCGCTGGCCTCTCCTTCTGATGAGGGCTCCAGGGACCCCTGTGCCCCCAGAGCGGCAGCCCAGCCTCCTGGTCTCACACCCAGCAGCCCTGCCTGTCCTGTGTGCCTGGGGCCCAGGCACTCAACCTCTCTGGACATCCTCCAGGCCCCAGGGGTGGGGTGACAGGAGAGCACACGATGGGAAGCAAGTGCGCGTTCCGTTCCTGGATTCTCCCTGTCTGTTCCTAGACTTTGCTCTGTAGGATTTCAGCCAGTTGTAGGGTTACTGTAAGATCCTGCAGGGAGGCCCCTAAGTCCCGTGGTGACTTTATTCTGTCACTTGATTTGAACACCTGCAGGTGCTGACACCCACCGGGTGCCAGGGCTGCCCCGTGGGCAGGTGAGGGGGCAGCAGCCAGGGTTCAGCCCCGGCCACAGAGGACACATGCGCCTGGCCCGTGTTCCCTCCCTTTCTTCCCTCTCCCACCCCAAACTCTCCTCCCCCTGCCTGCCCTGTGCCCACTCCCCACTTCTGCCACAAGTCAGGCAGGCTCTGGGCCCTGAACCCCAGCCCTCCCCTCATGCCACCCACCACCCCAGATGGGATCTGTCAGGCAAACAGGAGGTGGCCCTCCTGGGATGGACTCAGCACCTACACCTGCCCTTGGCCCAGATGTCCACTTCTCTTCCTGGGGGCCAGGCCCCACTGGATTTGGGGTTATACCCAGTAGGGTGCAGGCAGGATTTAGAATCATCGGAAGATGAGAATTCTGCCCGCTCTTGGCCCTGGGCCTGGGCAACTGCCAGCTCTCTGAGCCTGGGGCCCCCACTCGGAGCAGCTGGTATTACGATGTTATTAGGTCAGTTCACTTGGACGCCCTTCCAGTCCCGACATCACGGGCCTCAGCACACTCAGTCCCTACAGGCCGCCCAGGGGCACCCATGGTCCCTGCAGGACGCCCATGAGTTCACTCGCCCCTGCAGCACAGCAGCACCATCCTCCCCCTCCAGTACTTGTCAGGGTTGGCATTACCTCACTGTCTGGTTCCACGTCCCTCCCTGCCCACGTGACACCCACCTCCAAATGTTACATCAATTGTATGCACTGGAGACCTCAGGACAGGCCCCTCGGGACCTCAACTGGGATTTTAGGGGACCTGGTTCACAGGTTCCTGGTCTCACGTGCCAGTGAGGGAGACAAGGCTGCCCCTTGGGAGTTCCAGGCCAGCGATGGGGCAGGAAGGGGGCAGCCAGAGCGTCTGGGCCCAGCTGACTGGTATGTCCTGGTCAGGCAGAAGGGCCTGGGGTCACTTCACCCTGCCCCACACACAGCCCAGCCCCAAACAGCACAGGCAGCAGGCAATGCAGGGTCCCTCCCTAGCACTTTCTCTCTTCCAGGGGCTTCTCTCCCTGGCACCACCCCACCTTTTGGGAAGGACTTACCCAGAACCCATGTGTGTGAATTAGGGCTGTCTGTCAGCAACTTGTGTCAAAGTCCCAGCAGGGAGAGGAGAGGATGCTGACAACACCGCAGATGGGACCAGCATCCTGGAGGGAAAAGCTCTCTGCACGGGAAGATGGGGAGGGATGCCCCCCCGCCGCCAGGCTACCCAAGAGCACCTTCATGTCCCTGCAGGAGGTGGAGAGAGGGCCGGGGGCAGAGGACCTGACACAGGCAGGGGGCAAGGGTCCCCTGGGGAGCAGGCCAGCCGGGCCAGCAGTCTTAACACACCCTCTTCTGTCTCCCCCACCCCCATCTCTGTCTCTGCAGCAATTCGGAAAAATTTTAGACGTGGAGATCATTTTTAACGAGCGGGGCTCCAAGGTGGGTGCCGCCCAGAGGCCGCCACCATTACAGCGCCCGGCTGTAGGTCCCGCCAGGCTAACGTGTGAAATGTGCGTTTGCTTCCTGGAGAGCTCCGAGCCTGAGGACCCCTGAGCGACACGGGTGCTTGTACTCCCCGCTCCTCCGCCCGCCCCACCCTCCCCACCCCGCTGTCTGTGTTGTCGCTGCCGCTGCTGAGGCTTCCTTCTCTCTAAGTCGCCAGGACCTCTCTGTCTGCACTTGGAGCCCCGGTCCCTGGGCCTGGGTCCCCAGCCTTCGAGCCGCTCCCCCGGGGGCCACCGGCCTTCCTGGAGCTGCCCGGAGACTCGGTGGAGGGCCTGCAGGGGGCAGGCGGGAGGGTGCCCGCTCCTGGACGGGAAGACCCCCCCGCCCCGGTTGGGGCTCCTGGGATGACGATGGGTGAGGCTGCCCCCACTCGGTCCAGAAGCCCAGCCTTGGCCCCCCAGGTGGGGTGAGGGCAACAGTCCTGGCCCCTGGTCAGGTCAGCATCTCTCTTATAGCTCTGGCCTGTCCCTTCAAGTGCCAGGCGGTCAGCTCAGGTCAGGCTCAGGCCAGGCCAGCAGCTGCCCCACCCCCGGGGCCATATGTCTCCCAGGCGTCCTGCCAGTGGCACCAGGACAGACCTCTGGGCTGCCCGAGTCTCTCCTTCAACTCACCTGACTCAACCCCTCTCTCTCTCTCTCTCTCTCTCTCCCCGCCCCCCATTGCCCTGCCCCCCCCCACTCCCCACGCCTCCTTTTTTTTCCTTTTTCTCATCCTATGTCTTTCTCTCCATGTCTGTCCTTCTCCGCTCACAGGGTTTTGGGTTTGTAACTTTTGAAACTAGCTCAGATGCTGACCGAGCCCGGGAGAAGCTGAATGGGACGATCGTAGAGGGACGGAAAATTGAGGTGCTCAGATAAGTGTGCTGCGGCAGGGACGCCCTTGAGAGCCACCTCCGGTCACCCTGGGCCCCCGACCCAGCCCCGCTGCTGCCATGCAGAGAGCCAGGCCAGGGCCCCATGGCAGGGCCAAGCTGAGATCGGAGCCGAGCCCACCACCCGCCACGCCTTCTGGGTCTAGGCCTCAGGCTCACCCAAGGGCCCCCCAGCCTGCCCCCTCCCTCTCATTCCTGGAAAAGGTCCCCAGCTGTGGGGCTCAGCCAGACACTGGGAGGAGCCCCAGAAGTCTCGTCTCCGAGGCTTGGCGGCTCCAAGGACCTCAACCAGCCTAGCCTGCCCGTGGCTGGGAGCAGGTCATTAGTCTCACCAAGGAGCGGCAGCTGCCCCGTCCCCCCTCCCCATGCTGCCCCATCCTGCAGTTTGCCCCTTGCCTTTATCCCCCAGAGGGTGGGCAGCAGTACGAGCCAGAGCCTAGAAAGGGATCCAGCCCAGAGGCGCAGAGGGGAGGGAAGGCGAGGGGTCCCCCGACACGCCCGCCTCCACCACCCCTTCCCGGGCGGCTGCGTGTGCCCTGCTCAGTGCTGAGGCTCTGGTGTCTGGGAGCTGGGCTTCCCGAGCAGGGCGGGCAGCAAGGGTGGCCAGGGAGGGAGGGCTCAACGGCTAGTGCGGAGCCACTGGAAGAGCGGTGGAAGGACCTGAGGGAGGGTTTCCAGAAGCAGAAGGAGTGCCAGAGGCACCGACCTCAGCCGGGCTCCAGCCCAGCATCCGGCAGCCCAGGCTGCGGCCCCAGGCCCCAGGGGCTCACACTGACCGGGGGGAGGCAGTACGGCCCAGACCCCTCCCTCGAGTTCCACACCTGCCCTGCTTTCTCCTCCTCCCTACAGCCCAGCCCAGTCCTCTGGGCAGCCTGACCACGGCCTTAGATGTCTGCACAGTAGGACCCACTCCCTTGGTACCTACCTGCTCCTCCCCCATTGGCTTTGCCCCACCACCACGGGCACGTGTGCCCCCCGCCCCCACAGAAAGCTCTCTGCTGGCCTCAAGGGAAAGGGATGCTGCCTCCACGGGGAGGGGTGACCATCCTGGTGCCCACAACCAGGAGGGCCTCAGCAGCCACCCACGGCAGAGAAGTCTTGGGGGCCATTCTGTTAGCTGCGCTGAGAGCACTTTGGGGAGAGTCCACCAGCCAGCTGCTCCAGTGGCCTTGGGTTGCCAGAGAGAGGCTGGGCTCGGTTTGTGGGAACAGTCCTGTGAACGGCAAAAGCCAGTGGGACTGGATGCAATGCTTAAGCTGAGGGCCCGGGGCCTGGGCCAGGCTGGGCACCAGCCAGTGCTGGGAACAGTGATGGCCCAGGTTCTCAGCCGGGGGGTGAGGTGCGGGCAG
The DNA here is from genome assembly GCF_964374135.1 of Grampus griseus. Lineage (NCBI taxonomy): Eukaryota > Metazoa > Chordata > Mammalia > Artiodactyla > Delphinidae > Grampus > Grampus griseus. The sequence continues at coordinate 9,780,434 of NC_139014.1, read as the reverse complement.
CACTCGGAGGGAGGAGGCCCGGGGGGAGGGCAGGCCGTGGTGGGGGGCCAGGCGAGAAGAGGAGGCGGTCCTGTGCCTCGCCTGGGCGTCCCAGGGCCTCCTCCCCAGCCCCCAGCCCCCTCCGAGGCGGCCACGGAGGAGAAGTTCAGAGCAGGACCATGCGGCCAGTGGCCTACAGGCTAATGTTCCCTTCAGCCTCTCCCTCCCTCTCTCTGGGCAGGTCAATAACGCCACGGCCCGAGTCATGACCAACAAGAAGACTGCCAACCCCTATACCAACGGTAAGTGGCCCAAGACCCCAGGGAGGCTGCAGGGGCCACCAGTGGGGACAGGGCCCAGGAGGAGCCCAGGCTGCTGGAGGCCAGCCTCCCTGGATGCTGAGTGCCCCCTCACGTCCCGGCTCTGCAGCGGTCAGAAGGGGGTGGGTCAGCGAAGCAGGAGGAGAGCTGGGGCCACCCGCCTCCACCCACACAGCTGGTGAGACCCCCGTGCTTTCCCGAGCGTGGCCGTACCCGGAGGCCGAGGACAGGCTTCAGGCACGGCGGAGAGTGGCCACTTCCTGGATCGTTCCTTATTTTCTAAGTGTCGAGGCTAGAGGCGCTCAGTATTTAATGAGTATGATGACAGTTAGAGGGACAGCCCCCCACCGCCCACCCCTGGGCCTTGGAAACACGGAAAGGTTGAGGCCCCGCTGGCCATAGTGTGCGTCAGCTGAGCAGTGTGCCCGTGTGCACCTGGACCCGACTGTAAGCAGATGTGGCCAGTCTTCTTTGAAACAAAACAGCTGATGCTAAATGCTGGCTGCAGGGAGGCGTGGAGGGGCGGCTCTCAGCCTCTGGGTGACTTGACTCCACCAGGCAAGGACTGGTGCGGGGACTGGTTTGAGTGTAGCTGGGAACTCTTTGGGGCCTTTTTGACTTTGCTCCTCTAGCCAGGGAGCAGCAGCCCTGCTCCACCGGGACGAGTCTCCTGGCAGGACATGGGCTTTGCTTCCCACCCCCACTAGCAGGGAAGAGTGGACTGAGCCACCCCCAGACTCTCTTGTCCTGGTCTGATCAGATATACATGGAGTCAGGGGACCGGCCAGCATGGAAAACCTAGGGCAGGACAGTGGGCAGATCTGCCGCCTGACTCGCCAGCTGGGCCCCCCAGTCTTCCCTCCTGGGGCAGGGCTGGGGCACTGGCCAGACCCCATTTAGATGAGATTCTTGTCGCTCCCATCCTGCTTTTTTGAGGACTAGCAAAGCTCAAATTCTTTCTAAAAATCTGGGGGCTCCCCGGCTTCGCGCCTGTCCTGAGCACACGCTGTGTATGATTTCAGTGACCTGGTGCTCAGCACAGGAAGGAAAGCGGTAGACGTTTTTACAGGCCCAGGGTGATCCAGGGGGCTGCGCAGCCTCTCCCGAGAGCCACACGCCCCTGCTTTCTGGGCAGACCTGAGGATGTGGAGGGACATGGGATTCGGAAGAGAATCCATCCCTGAACAAGTGCACCCTTGGCTCGGAATGGGCACAGAACCAAGGCCGGTTGAGCGACGGGGAGTGGAGAGAGGGAGAAACCTCTGCCCACTTCGGTGGCAAACATGGTTTCATTTAAACATCTTAGTTGGCCTGGGCAAGAGTGACAAGGGCTGCAGTGGGCCAGCCCTGGGTTCCCTGCAGGTGGCAGTGAAGCCCAGCTCATGGGCTCTGTTGACTGAGGCTTCACTCTGCTTAACACCTCAGAGGACTCAATTCATCAGTCGGTCAGAGGGGCAGAAATTTCCACTTCAGGAAATAGACTCGCAAGGTTTGACCAGGTGTTACTATTTGCTGAAGAAACAAAGGATCCACCCAGGTGGGTCTCCGACTGCCTCTGTCATCTGGGGTCCCAGACAGTGAATTGGGGCCAGAGCGACAGGTGGAGGCACCCAGGACTCCAGAATTGGCAGAGGGAGGGGCCAGGGCCATCCGAAGCAGAAGTACAGCCTCTCTGACTGCACGCAGGAGAGCTGCCAGATGGGACCTAAGGGAGGTGGGCTTGGGTCACGGGCTCAGGACTCTGCTCCATCGTGGATTTCTACTAAGAAGACTCAGTTCTTGGGACTGGAGGTCATCCCAGAAGATGAAGCGTTTCTTCCCTCCTGACCTGGTATTTATAGAAGATTCCAGAGGCCTAGCAGCAACGTTCAGACGCAAACATCTGTGCTGGTCATGTGATGGTGGACCAGGGATGGAAGGCGACCCATAGTCTCATGGAGAGTGTGGAGAACGGGCCCCCAGGAGGAACAAGGCCCCAGAAACTCTGCCCTGGACACCTCCCGGCCAGCCCAGCAGTGGGGCTGTTAGAATCTGGACTTGAGACATGGAGCTGGGCTGGGGGTGTGCTGCAAAGATAAGACCCTGATAAACTGAGGGGCCAGGGGCTGGGCCTGGTCACGTGAGCTGACCCCACCCTCACTTCCTGACCACCTGGAGCTGGTACAGGCTCAACTGGCTGGTTTCTACCCCCAGAGCCTCAGGTGGGAGCAGGCCTTCACCCGTGCGCCTGGGTCTCTGGTGGGAGAGGATGACCAGCCTGCCCACCTGCAGAGCGGGAGAGGCTGGGGGCCAGGGAGTGGCCAGGAACGTGGGCCTGGCATCCCACAGCTGGTCTGGCTCTGCCACTCTCCAGCCCTGTGATTCAAGGCTGCCACGCCTCCCTGAGACTCCATTTGCTCATCTGTAAGATGGGAGGCCGTGACACCTTCCTCATCGGATGGGTCTAGGACAGTGTGGTATATGGTAAAGTGGTCAGAGGATGCTAGCTGTCCTTCTCATTATCCCTAATCCCAAGGCCCCTCTTCCCCACCTCCTCCCCCGGCAGCCCTCCCACCGGCTGCTTTGGGGGAAAACAGACAGAGGATAGCAAAAGCAGGACTCAGCACTGAGAAAGGGAGCCCCTCGGGAGCCCCGACCCAGGACAGAGATGGGCAGGAGGTGAAGGAGGTCGCCGTGGCTGAGGCCAAGCTCCTTTACGGCAGCCTCTGACCGTCCTGGAAGGCAGCCAGGTGCCCACATGAGACAGCTCCCATGAGATTGGGCCGTCAGGCACTAACGTACCCAGGCCACCAGCAGCCCCCATCCCAGCTGGGGGCCTACAGACGTTGCATAATAACGCGTTCCACTTTCCCTCCTCGTGCTCTCCTGCAGACACTGCAGACCCCAAGCTGCTGGGGCCAGTGCCCTAGGACAGGGAGGGCCTGGGGCAGGCTGGGGAAGGCCGAAATGCGAAAAGAATCAAGACACCGGGAGGATCGTCAGCAGTGACTGGGTCTCTGTCAGGGAGCAGAAAGCACTCAGCCAGTGAGGCTGCAGCATCCCAAGAGGGGCCCAGGGACTGTGTTCCCGCCTAATCCATCTACCCTGACTGCAGACGGAGGGGTCCCGCCCGTCCTCTGCAGTGGCCACGGCCTCGGAATGTCCCAGTGTGGCTCATCCTGGAGTCCTTGGGGTTCCCAAGCATAATGTGAGGTGGGGAGACAATAGGGAAGACAGTGATTGGGTTTCTTTGCTTCTCTTCTAGGCTGGAAGCTAAATCCGGTGGTAGGGGCAGTCTATGGACCCGAATTCTATGCGGGTAAAGGCTGGAGCTGCGGCGCGGGGCTGGGGCGGGCCTGGCCGGGTATTGGGCGGTCATTGGCCAGTCGTCCTGGGTGGGAGGACGTGGCCAGGGGCGTGGCTAGGCGGGGACGTTTTTCGGGTGGGCGTGGCCAGGCCGAGGCGTGGTGGGGCGTGGCCATGTGGGCGTGGCCAGGCGGGATGTGTGGCCCGATGCGGCCGTGGTCAGGCCCCAGCCCTCCTGCCTCCCCTCCTGCCTCCCCTCCTTCCCTTAGCCTTCCCTCTCACACTGTCTCCTCTCCGACGCCCTTTCCTGCAGTGACGGGGTTCCCCTACCCCACAACCGGCACAGCTGTTGCCTACAGGGGCGCGCACCTACGGGGCCGGGGCCGGGCTGTGTACAATACGTTTCGGGCTGCGCCGCCCCCGCCCCCCATCCCGACTTACGGAGCGTGAGTACCTGGGGCGCACAGGGAGGGAGGCTTGGAGAACGGCCCCGGGAGCGTGGGGAGGGGGGCGTGGTGCAGCCAGAGGGGCTAGGCAGCCTTTCCAGCACTGTGGCGCGGGGGTGGGGGGCGGTGGGAACCCCAAACTTCACACAGCAGTCGCTTCCACATCAGTACACCCACCTCCGCCCTGCCACCGGATCTCAGGGTCTCTGGCATGTGAGGGATGTTTAGAGCCCCAGCACCTTGCCCGATGCCTTAATGGGTGGTGGTCGGCCCTGGAGCTCAGTGGGCCTTCTCTAAGCCCTCCCTGGTCCGTTCCCCGGGGCCCTCCGACCCTAATGGGGGGGATACAGCTGCCTGGGGTGGAGTAGGGGAAGGGGAAGCAAGGTAGGCCGACGGGCCCCTGGGTTTGTGGGAGAAAGGAGCTGACCAGCAAGGGTGTTACTCTATTGTTATACCAAAACAGGGCACTGGAGCAAACGCTTGTTAAAATGCCAGTCCCATGGGCAGGGCTGGCACCCTGCCCCCTCCCTCCTCAGCAGACACCGGAGCCGGCCTACCCCACCTCTCCAGCGTTCCCACCACTTTCTTGTCCGTTTGCTTCCAGGGTCGTGTATCAGGATGGCTTTTATGGTGCTGAGATTTATGTAAGTGTAGCCCCGGGGGAGGGAGGGTAGAATCTGGCGTTTCGTTTGTCTCAGTGAACAGTCAGTGTCTCCCACTCCCAGCCCCACTCCCCCCACCCCCTCCCGTCCTGGGAGCCCAGGGGGCGACCTCAGCACAGGTAAACCTGGGTTATCTGTGCTCAGGGTGCGAGTAGCAATGGATCCCCCAGCAGCCCGATGAGCCAGGCGTGTCTTCTCCGTTTCACAAGGTGTCAGTTGTATGGTGGGGACAGTGGGTGAATCTCCCATATCCCTAACAGCATTGGGGTCACTGAGTGAGCCCCCATAGGCACCCTGTGTCCATTGCAGAGGCCAGAGAGAGACCAGGAGGTAGAGGCTCCAGGGCAGACCCCCTTGATGGGGTCCTGTCTCCTCTCTTCTTTCACGGGGCTGCACTTACTGCTTCCTCTAGCTCGGAGCCCTTGCTGACGACCCCCACCCCCACCCCACACAAGACCTCATTTCCATCCCGGGTGGTCGCCTGTAATTCAGCAGTCCATTGGTCAGGGCTAAGACTTGGTCTGAGTTAATGCCCTTTGCCCTTGTCCCATCCCAGTGTCCAGGATAGCACCGAGCCTCCATACCCATCAGCATCAGAGTCAGGGCTGCGCTGGCCTGGTGGCGACTCTGTGAGCACCTACCGTGTGCCAAAGCCTTGAACACAGCCAGACATATCATTGATGCTCACCCGTGTGTGTTGAACGCACAAATGGACGCATCAATGAATGAGGTGAACAGAAACCCCACCTTGAACCATGCCACGAAACCAGAAGCCAGGTGCCCCCAGGCCTGCACCAGCTGCCCCTCACCTGGCCAAGATGAAGGTTGAAATGCTGTGTCCAGCCCACTAAGCCCGTGTGCCGTGTCCTCCCCTTACCCTGCAGGGAGGCTATGCCGCCTACAGATACGCTCAGCCCGCAGCAGCCGCGGCCGCCTACAGCGACAGGTACCCGCGGTGGGCGGGGGCGGGGAGAAGATGGATGGGTCGTCGGGCTGGGCTGGGACAGACAGGAACCCTCACCCACAACACTCAGGGCCTGGGGGTGCCTCCCTTTGGTGGACACAGGGTCTGGGCAAAGGAGAGCAGGTCCACGTGAGCTTGGAGACCCCAAGCCAGCAAGCCCCAAACTTCTGTAATCACTTCCTGCCTGCAAGAGAGGGGAGCCTCGGGACCCCCTGGTTCTCGGGTAGCGGACAGCTCCTCTGATGCCCAGCCCTGGAGGCCTAACGCCCCCTCCCCAAGCTCTGGAGGCCCGAGTGAGAAAGGTAATTAGGAGCGTTTGCTTCTGCTCGGGCACGCCTCTGACGCTTCTCAGCGCTCCCAGGCCTGAAACCCTTCAACCCCGAGAAAGAAAGGCAGAGTGTGTGCACCTTGGGAGCAGAGGCCTCTGCCCACCTGGAAGCACACCCAGAGGCCCAAGGGGGGTTCTCTTTTATTTTGAGGGTAGGTCTTGTGGGGGGGGCTGGCCTGTCACCTTTCCCTGTGGGCACTCGGCCTGTTGGCTGCAGGGCTGCAGGCTGGGGAAGCGTGCGGGCTCCAGTACCGGCCAGGCGGTGGGCGCTTCGTGGAGGACAGCCATCGCGTGCCGGCTCTGGCCTGGGAACTGCCCAGCCCTCCCTCTCAGGGGCAGGCGGCACCCTTGGACCCACACCTTCCTCGCAGCCTCACACTGTGTCTCAGCCTGTGGGTCTTGTCGGGGGTGCAGCAGGCCAGCGCTCAGGGTCAGCACTCGCTGGACGTGTTCAGAGGGTGACCGGCTGTGTTCCCTCCAAACAGGCAGGAAGAAGAAGGGGGCGTGCAGGGGAGGGAGGGGCCTTGGGGTGCCGCCTGGGAGGAGGCAGGAGACCTGCTGGCCCCCCAAATGCCCCGTTGCCCACACCCCACCCCCTGTGCTCACCTCCCCAGTTATGGCAGAGTCTACGCAGCTGCTGACCCCTACCATCACACCATCGGCCCCGCGGCGACCTACAGCATTGGAACCATGGTAAGGAGGCTGGGGCCTGGCTGCCCTGAGCCGTGACGAGACGGCTCGCGCTGCAGCCAGGTGTGTGGCGGGGGGCGGGCGAGCGGGCAAGCCCTTAGGGGAATGACCCAGCCCTCGGCCTGGCGCCTGGAAGACAGAGGCCTGGATTTGAGTTGGAGGAGGACTTGCCCTTTTGTGCCCTTGTGGAATTAGAGGGAGGCAGGTCTGCCCAGAAAGTCGGCTGCCCAGTAGTGACGTCTGGTCGTCTGGGAAGCATCCTGGTGCGGCCCGGTTTTCTGAGCCCTGTAACGAAAGTCCCGTCCGGGCCTTCCATTCCCCTCACCAGGAAAACCAAACAAAACCCTCCGGCAGAGGCTCCAGAGGCAGGCAGGGCCTCCACTTGCCCTCATGTGGGTGTGTCCGTGCCATGGCCCCTCTGTGTTCTGTCACCCCCTTGCTGTACCTTTTCTCACATCGAGGTGGGGAACAAGGGCTACCTGCTGTTTCTCACCCAAGGCCCTGCTCCATGGCCCGTCCGTGGCTCCGGCTGAGTCTGCAGGCCCTCTCCTGGGGAGACGGGGCCTCTGACCACGGGCCGGGGGCGGGACGGAAGGGGCGCACTCCTGGGCTTGCTGAGGCCGGAGGTGTGTGGGCCAGTGTGTGTGTGTGAGAGCGTGTGTGTGTGTGTGTGTGTGTATGGCCAGCCGTTGACACATACAGCCCAGCTCACTCTGTACCCCCAAATCTGCTTGCAGTGGACACCTACCTCCCAGGCCCATCCCACCCCCAACCCCAGGGGGTGTTACTGTCGGTTTTTAGCTAGCTTGGCATCCAGCATCAAAGATGAAAACATTTTTGCGGGGGTCAAGAGGGAGGAGGTTCAGAGACAATACGGATTTTTTTTTCATCTCCCTTGTTTTTGATTACTCCCTCCCAGTTTTTGTTTTGTCTTTTTTGATGTTTAACGAGCCTCAGATATCCCAGGCAGCCTGCGGTGACTGCTGGCAGCCATGGGGCCCAGGCCTCAGGGTGGGGGCCCACACCCACTCCTGGATGGAGGCCCCAGAACCGTGGCTTGCAGGCCCCATGGCTCCAGGATCGTAATTCACAAGGGTTCCCTCTTGTGTTTCCTTTTATTGATTTTTTTAAGATTTTCTGTTTTTTCCCCAACCTTCCTTCTCTGCCACTTGCCACTTTCTTCCTTTTTCTGGGGAAACTGGTGGGTAGGGCAGGAGGTTCCTGTGCGGGCCTCCCTGACCCAGGGGAGCCCAGGGGCACCGGAGAGCAACAGTGCCAAAGGCCCGTCCTCCCAGCAGGATGGAGGAGGCGCAGGGGCCCCAGGAGGCCCCACGGAGCTGGGTGAGCAGATGCAGCCCCTCCTGGTAGAGCCGAGGCCCTGGGAACCCTGACAAGAGGTCCCTCCGCCCTCCCGTGCCTGGAGGGGCTGAGTCCTGACCCCGGCAGCCCCGCTGGGCGCTGAGGAGGTGGGGCTTCTGCTCAGCCCTGCCCCCCAGATCACAGATGACAGAGAAAGCGGGCAGGGAAGGGCCAGGCCTGAGCCAAGACAGTGGCCGAAAGACATCTCAAGCCTCGTTATCCAGAAGCACTGTGGCTGGTGACCCCAGCACCTCCCTGACCCCAAGACCACCACATCGGAAGCAGGCCCAGGGCCCCTCCTGCTGCCATGACAACCAGCGCCCATTCTCCCCGAGGCAGACCGTGAGGCGGGCAGAAAACGGGATTTAGCTATTTCTCTTTTTGCTTTTCCTTATTTTTTTTTCTTTTTGCTTTTTCCCCCTCTCCCAAAAGGCGGTACTGATTGGCTGTTTTTCATCTTTGATGTTGCAGGCTAGCCTCTGCCGAGGAGGGTACAGCCGCTTCACCCCCTACTAGCAAGAGGCCCAGCCCCTAACAGCATTCACACTGACTGCCTAGTACACACCAAACCCAGCAGTCCAAAACCAGGCACAGCCACCAGGAGGACAGTGCGCCCCTCCCGGTCAGCGACGCGCGCCGCTGACCTCTGCGACTCTAAGTCCATAGGTTTTACCTCCGGCCAACTGGTCTCCCCGCCACGATGGCGTGTGTGTCTTTGACCCTGGTCACCCCCGTATGTCTGAAACCTTGGTTCCTATTTTGACTCTGTTGACGTTGTGTGCCCCCCCCCGAGCCATTTCAGGTACAGTATGCACACAGTGGGAGGGGCTAGGCTGGCAGAAGACCCCTCCCCGAGAACTAGCAATAGAGCCCGAGAGGGCCATGCCCACTCCCCATGCCCCCGGGCCACAGAGCCACGGAAGATGCCAGCCCGGCCTCCCCAGGAAGCCACCCCAACCAGTCTGGGCCAGAGCCCCGGCCCCTCCCCTGGGGTTCAGGAAGCAAGGGGCTCCCGTCTGTCTGCCTCAGTCGGTGGGTTCCTAGCCTCGACAGTACTCCTCCCTCCCCATCGTCACCCAGCTAATCACAGGAGTAAGTGTCTCTGCCCTCTGTCCCCATCCAGCTAAACTAACATTTCTGATTAAACTTTATTGATGTTTCCTGCTGAAGTTGTCACAAGTCGTGCGGGAGCCCCACCAGCCTCAGGGGTTCCTTAGTCTCTGTTATAAGAAGGGAGAGCGTAGGGAGAAATTTCCCTGCCCCAGAGCCCAAAAGCGGTCCAGCCCTGCAGCGCCCGAGGGCCCTCCGCTCAGCCCGTCTGCCTCACCGCCCACAGTCTGTCCTCTCCAGCCACAGTCTTGAGATGGGGTCCCTGCCAGCCTGGCACCTGGGTCTGTGCAGCGCCAGAGTGCAGCACCATCTCCCCTTCCCCAACCTGAAACGTTCTTATCCAGGTACATTTCCGGGGGGGGAGTCTGAGTGAGAGAGCAGGGGAGGGTGGTGCCCGTCCTCCGGACTCCCTGGCGGAACAGTGCCCAGCGTCCACCTGCCGTCCCGAGAGGCCTGGGGCTTAGCTCTGCTGCAGGGCTCTGGGGCCTGCAGGTGAAGCTGAGACAGCCGCGGGAGCTTTTGGAAGTTTCATATGCGGCCCTGGTACCTCTGCGACAGGAAAAAGTGGCAAGGACCAAGGAGGCCCAGGTCTCCTATGTGCCAGAGCTGGGCTTCCAGGGGTGTGGACGCAGCTAGAGGGTGCAGGTCCCCGCCAGCCAGGGCGTGAGCCTCCGCCGACTCCACCAGCACATCTGTCCTGGCTGGTGGAGTGGGCAGGTCACACGCAGGGTGCCCAGCCAACTCACCACCACTGCCCAGAGCACCTTCTCAGCTGCCTCATTCCAGACCCCCACGTGGCCCATGCAGCGTCATCCACCCACCACGCCCTGACCTCTGCCCTCATCTGCGCCGAGCAGCCAGACCCTGCCCACCCAGGTCTTAGCAGAGTCCACCAGCTGCGTCTGCCAGCTGCGCTCATCCCGGCTGCCCTGTTCTGCCCCCACCACCGGCCGTGCCCTCTCTGCCCTGGAGGCCGGAGGTCTGCATTAAATTCCCTTACGCAAGATGAGGGGGCTCCTGAAGCTGGGAGTGGGGCCGGTTTGGGGGCGCCTCCTCTCTTCCCTCCTGGCACCCGGGGTCCCGGGTCCCGCTGCCCCGGCAGCACGCCTGGCCGGTGCTCCTGTGAACTGCAAGTCGCGCCTTTCTGTTTCTGTTGTAGTGAAAGCTTCCACCGTTTCCTTCTTGGACCATGAAGGGCAAAAACAAAAAAAACACAAAAAAATCACAAAACAAAAAACAAAACAAAAAAAGATGTTCAGATCCAAGCAGCAAAACAGCCAACCAAACCGAGAAGCACCCACCGCGTCCGAGTCCGCGAGCCCGCGAGCCATCGCACCGCAGCGAGGGAGCAGGTCCGCGGCCCCCGGCGCCGGCAGCGCGCTGGCAGGAGGGAGGCGGGAGGGGAGGGACTCCGTTTTCTACCACGTCTTCCTTCCGGGCCCCACTCAAGGCAGCGTGGGCCAGTGGCGAGCGGCTGCAGGCCCAAGCAGGATGAGTGGCCAGCAGGACTCGACCTTGGCTGCCGACTGTGCCAGCGGAGGGACGGCTGGGCGGGCGCGGGGACGGGGGCTGCTTTTCATCTCGGGGCTTCGGCTGTGCCCAGTCACCCTGTGTCTTGCGCTCTGGGCCCCGGCTACCCCTCCTGCCGCGCCACCAACACCTGTGTCCTGCGAACCTGGGGAGGAGTTTGCAGCCACTGGAGGCTGTCCAACCAGCAGCCCTGGGGTCTGACCTCAACACCAAGGGCTGATATGTTTCCAGAACTACAGGGCACCCAGGCCCCCTCCCTCCACATGAGGGGGCTCTGGCTGCCCAGCCAGGGGTGAGGGCCTTGAGGCCGAGGTCTTGTTCTGACTGGTCGTTTCTGGTTCCCTTTCTGGAGGAGGCCCTGGGCCTGGTCCAGGAGAGAGAAGGTCAGCCTCACGCTGCAGCTGGGAAGAGCCCTCTGGCCCCTGCCCTGCAGGGCCCAGTCCTGCAGAGAGGAACAGAGGGACGGGCCGGCACCTGGCTGCACGGCGAGGGTTCGGGTCACGGTGCTATGGGTCTGGACGGCACGTCCAAGCAGGGAGAGCCAGGGGTGGGGGAAGGCCTGGGCGGTCCGCAGCCCCCTCCCCTGCTCCCGGCTCAGGTCCTAGAGTCGTGGGGGCAACAGACAGCAGGCAGCAGGGAGGAGCCGCTGGCCAGGCAGGGAGAGCTGGAGTCGGGGGAGCAGCAAAAAACAACAAAAGATGTAGGCTCCCAACATGGCTCCACTGTCTCACGAAACTTTAAAAGGAAAAAAAATACACCTCACTTTATATTCAGCATCAGCTCCTGAAGCTACTGAGATGAGGCTCCTTTTCTATTCCCGTTGTACATAGCCCCGCCCTGCCTCCGGCTTCGTCCTCTGTACAGGCCCCTCCACCCTCTGCTGTTCTCGACCCTTTTCTTGCAGCAGCTCCACCCCCGGCCCTGCGCCCTCCCACCCCTCTCAACCCCGGGACTGCAGCCAGGCCCCAGGCTTCCTTTCTTACCATTCTGTATGCTTCCAAGGTGTGACCATTCAAATCAACCGCATTATTATTATTAAGATTATTAATAAAGATTTTTCTTCAAACCAGGACAACTCTTTTTGATTTGCCAGCTCCCGGGCACAGAGGGTAGAGGGCACAGAGGACCAGGACGCCCACTGTGGGTGGCCCCAGGATGGGCAGCTCCTCCCAGGAAGCCAGATGGCCAGAGGGGAGTCAGAAGACCCTATGGGAGACAGTCTAGAGCCCCCATGCTCTCCTCCAGACTGCCATCTCCCCATCCCGTCCCAGGAGTCTGGAGGCAGGGCTCACACGTGCTCCCCGCAGCCTTGCCCTGTCTACCCTGCGAGCAAGGTCTGTGACGTTACCAGCAGAGTCTGGGGCATAAAGGCCCCCCGGCCCCACCGGCTGCTGAGTGGTGGCCACTCCACATGTGTGCCTGATGACCGGTGGGGCAGACATCTGAATACAGGAGGGCCGGCTGGGCAGTTGAGGCTGGTGCCCTCAGGGATCTTGCCCATACCACTGGCTCTGCCTGTGCGCCGGGGCCCAGCCGTGGTCCCAAGGAAAGGAGCTGCCTGAAGGTAAGCCCACTGCTCCACCCCGGGTGTGAGTCCCCAGCCCCGGCTCAGTGGGGTGGAGGACAGTGGCCGCCATCCTCAACTCCCGGCCAGAAGAGGAGGGAGAGCTGGGAAGGGAAGCAGCAGAATCCAAACCAAGAGCCTGAAAGCCTCGGGCTGGGCGCTGCGATGGGGGCGGGCTCCAAACCCGGGACGCGCTGTCCGCCCCACGTCTCACCAAGACCTGCGTTCTTCATTTTTCACAGCGTCAGATCATTTATTTCGGAGCGATTACACACGCCAGAGGGGCACAGGCTTAAACGCCGACATATTATTTTCCTGCATACGAGCCTTTACCGTCGGTGGGACTGGGGACCGTGCTCTGGGGAAGCTGGGGCTGTGCGATCCCGCAGCACGCCATGCTCTGCTAAGCCCCCTTTTTTCTAATTGCTTGCGCGCCAGACTGTGAGAAAATAATTGCCACTATAAATTTTCCCTCCTTCTCTGCATAAAATATTCGGAAAACCAGCACTTAAAAAAAAAAAAGCCTCCTGAAATAAGAGCAGCGGGGCATGACAGCTGTGCTGCCCACTTCCGGGTGCCCAGTCCTGCCCCCCACCCGACCCCCACCTCTGGGAACTGGGGTGGGAGGAGCCAGGAGCCCCCACCCCAGTTCCCCCAAGTTCAAAATTGGGGGGGGACTCAAAGCATGCCGGGGGAGTCAAGGGAGCGGTTCCCCAACCCCGACAGTCTCCTCACGCTCCAGATTCACAGGGAGAATCTGGGGTGCTGGGAGACCTGTTCAGGGTCAGCCAGTGGAGGTGTCTTCCTGGCCCGCAGGAACCCTCTTCCCCCCTCTCAGACAAACCTATTCCCGTTCTGGGGCTGAGCTGGGCCACACGCGTGGGGCATGAAGAGTAAAACGTTCCCAATTAGGAAAGACATAGAACCAGAGGTCCTGCGTCGGGCTGGGAAAAGGGCACGTGGGCACCCGGGAAGCAGGACAGGTGGAGACAGAGGCAAACGGCCCCGGAAGGAGAACCCCTCCGTGTCCTGCGGTCCTCTCCGAATTCCGAGGACCAGGATGGATGCTGTGTGGCTGCACTGCCGCCTGGCGGCCACTTCTTTCACTGCGGCGTAAAAATCAAGTCTGCTGACCGTGCGTGACACAAGGGGCCAACCCTCCAGCTGGGAGGTCACCCCAGAGGGCCCTGGCCCTTGGCATCGTCCACATCAAGTAGCACAGGGGGAAGACAAGAGGAACAGGAAAGTAACCCCCATCGTTGGCCTATGAGGCCTGGGGTGAGAGACCCCAAGAATGAGGGGCTGACGGCCTTCGTCAAAGGGTCAGGGCACAGCCCGCTCAGGCCTGGAGAGGGCAGGGGAGCAGGGTTACCCAAGGCTGCGGGATTAAGAGACCCCTCCTGGGAAGCCACCGCGGCGGCCCAGGTGTCAACAGGGGAGCTGTGTGGCTGGAGAAGCCATCTCTGGCTCGCCCACCCCGCTCCTCCCCATGCAGAGTGCTGGGCAGAGGAAGGAGGGAGGTGCGGGGAGAGAGAAGGAAGCGGGAGGAAGGGGCCCCAGTGGGGCGGGCCGCCGCCCCGATGCCTTGATGCTTGATGCCTTGATGCTCTGGACTAACACCTGCTCAAGGGAGCGATGGAGCCAGAGGGTGTGACGGAGGCGGCCCGGACCTGCACCCAGGGCTGGGGGGCTGCTGGGTGCCCCCCGAGGGCCTTCCTGGTCCCCGCCCGGCCTCCTGCTGCTCGAGCTCACTGGGCTCGCCAGCTTGCACCTACGACCCGGAAGAGACGAAGCAGGACACAGGGCCGATGGGAATGCTTGGAAGTGGCTCTGGCTCAGGGGGACGGTAAACTGGGAAAAAGCCAGGACACGAGGTGGTCTGGCCCGGGTGCCTGCCCTGCCTGGGGCTGGTGTGACCTGGCGCAGCCTGGCCTGAGGCTCCCATTCCTGGGGAAGAGGTCCCCCGGGGACACCCTCTCAGCACTTGCAGGGGCCACTGTTCCTGAGCTACTGCCCCCCCCACCCCACTGCTCTCCTCCCCCATCGGGGCCCCTCTATCTCATTCCCACCCTTGGAAGCATCTCAAGGCCCTACTCCGAGGCCCTCTCGCCACCATTAAGCTCGCTTCTAACCGTCCCAACTGCAGGAATAAAAGGTCACCATTGTCAGCATAAGCATCTTTCAGCCTATTAGGCAATTCCCTTTATGGAATTTTCTAGACTAAATTTTCCCAAATCTTTTCACTTGTACCCGGAAACTGTATACTACGGAGAGGGATTAGACAAAAAGGGGGGGGGGGTCCATTCACCGTTGGAATTATCAACTCAGCAAACTGACTTCTCAGTTTTCCTATCCCAATGCCCCAACGAAGAGCCACAGCCCACAGCGTTCCGGGGCCCGTGACCTTCTGGCCCAGCCCTTGGGACCCGGGCCTTCCCCGCACACGGGTGAGGCCCCAGAGCGGAAGAAGTCTTATCCTTGAGGTGGGAGACTCTGTGCTTTAATGGTCGCTCATGTGCGGGGCGTGGAGTACAGCATGGCCGCCCTGCCCCACTTGGCCCGCGGCACCAGAAACCCCTCCCTGGGGATGGGCTCCACCAGGAACTCCACACGGCCATCCCAGCCAGGCTCTGCGGGTGCCACTGCTAGGTCCACTATCCGATACCGGTTGACAAAAGCCAGGCCCAGGAGCGTGGGCTTCTCTGGCTCCGACGGCCCCCTGCAAGGAGAGTCACCACCTGACCCTCGGCAGCAGTGGATCCGGAAGCATCGGACGTGAGGGAGGAGGTAGGCCCAGTGCAGAGTACAGCTGAGCCGGAGCCCAGCGGGGCCGCTCTCCCCCTCGGAGGCGGCCGGCTGCCAGCGCACCTGCGAGACAGTCACGGCCTGCACCTGAGGCAGAGGCGTCAGCAGGCTATTGGCATCCACCACCTGCCAGAAGAGAGAAGGCTCAGCACGGCCCGAGAGCCCAGGGCTGGTTGGAGGGCGCCTGGCCCTGCAAGGTCCACCCCCCACACCTCTGCCCCAATCCCCCCGGGCCAGCGGAGGCAGCAGGGGGGCGCTCGGCCTCATCTGCAGCCAGACAGATGCCCCAGCCGAGCCCCAGCCGGCTCCCTGAGATAGCTCACCTGGATCTCTCCAAGGCGACAGACAAAGTTCTCCTCCTCCTGGCTGCCCGGAGGCCGGGAGAAATTAACGAAGAGGGCCTGCAGGAGGCAGCCCCGCAGATTCACTTCGTAGCAGCTGGGAGAGGCAAACAGGCCGGTCCCAAGGGGCCTCAGCTCGGCACCTTCAGACTGGCTGCTCAGAGGCCCCGAGCCACAGGGAGCTCCATCCCAAAGTGGATCCTGCGGTCTTGTGTCACTGAGCTGCCTGAAATCCGAGGGGTCGGCCCAGGGCCCCGCCATTTCTGGGGTTTCTCAGTGGACAGTCCCTCACTCTTCAATCCCCACCCCAGCGTGGCCATCCCTGGCGGGGGATTCAACAGGAAGGGGAGGGACTCACCGCTGGACCCAGCCCCCGCTGAGCTGCTGGCCGCAGCGGCCCACCCATTTGGCCAGCTTGGTCGGGGGCACCCGGAGGGGTCGGGGACTGCGCCTTGAGCTCGTTTCTGCTGGGGCAGGAGACACAAGACTTTAACAAGGAGAGTCCAAAGGAAACCGCACTGGGAGGTGTCACTGAATCGGGAGCCGGGGGCCCAGCAAGACTCCCTGGTGGCCCCAGGTGCTCTCGGCCCGATGGGCTGAGGCCTCAGGAGAAGGGGAACAGGGAGGAGAGGAGGAAAACTCAGGGATGGATGACCAGGACTGGCCCATGGACATCCTCGCTCTCAGGGCGCAGCTGCACAAGACCCCCCATGGGAGCACACCTCCACCCGCACCGCAGGGCCACAGCCCAGAGGTTCCAGCTGAAGGGCGAAACTCCCTGTCCAGGCCTGGACCACAGCAGTGCCCCCAACCCCAGCTGCCCCCGCACCCCATGCAGCTTTCTAGCTTCCTCCTCCCCGAGACGTCCCCTGAGAAGGCAGAGGCCTGTGAGGAAGGAAGGAGCCATCCCCTCACCGCTCAGCGCCGAGATGCCTCCCACGTGACAGCTGCCTGCGTCCCCCGTGGTGAGCTCCAAAGCCACCCCCACAGCCGAAGGTCCTTCTAGCTTGTACACCATGGACAGGAAAACCTTGGGCGGCACTGGGACCTGCAGGGAGAATAACCTGGAGGAGGAAGGTCCTGTGATGAGAGGCCACAGGGAAACTGCTGGGAAGCGGGACTGTTCTGGGTCCCATCCGCCAACTTCTCCCTCCAGGACGGGGAGGGGGAGCGGGCTGCCCGCGTGGCCAGCCTCAGGTCTGCGAAAAGAAAATGCACACAAGAGTGTGCAGGTAGCTGACGCTACTCTCCTGGACACTCAGAAGCGGTGAAGATGGTAAACTGTATGTTGCGTGTTTTTCACACAATAAAACAAAACCCCGGCTCTGTACTCACTCTGGCCTCTGCTGCCCACCTGCCCAGTTAGGCGACTGACACGGACGATGGGGGAAGCTGACAGGCCCTACGTCTCAGCCCCACTCACTCACCTACCTCACAGACACGTTTCCAACCTCAGGTGGAATCAGCCCCCGGATAAGCAGAGAGCTGCCCCCGTTCCAGGCATCTTCCAGGCAGCAGTGCATCTTCACCCAGCCCCGTCCGTCCCCTTCCAGCCTGTGCTCTCCAAACAGGGGCTGGATTTCCTGGGCACTCAGGTGGTACCAGGGCCCCACGGCTTCCTCCTGAAGAAAGAGACAGAAGTGGAGGGAGGGCAGGGGGCAGACGGAGCCGTCACGCCCAAGGCCCCCCCCACCGGTCCCAGGTGAGGACCAAAGACGAGAGAGAAGGCAGCCCCTTCGCCAACATGCGGCACATCCGGGAAGCCCCTCGCCCCCGGCCACCCAGCACAGGACCCACGCACCTGGCCATAACAGACTCTTCGAGTCCCCATGCCCAGGCAGAAGGAAGTGACAAAGGGCAAGGAGCAGATGCTGTGCGTGGGCAGATAGCGTTCCAGCAAACTCCAGAACCTGCGGGGAAACGCATGGAGACTCAGGTCCACAGAGGGCTCCGTGACGCCCTGAACTCACTCTTGCGACTCCAGTCTTTCTGGCACTCCTTCCTGAGTGACCGCAGCCCCCCACTGCAAGTCTGCAGGAAGTGGTCCCTCGGGGTACCCAACCTTGGTCCTTCCTGCGTAACTAACTGGTCTCCACGACCCCCAGGAGCAGCCAGGGCAGCTGAACCCCTTGCCCTGCCTTAACCCCACCCCCAGGGGAGCAAGGCCAAAAGCTGGCGAAATCACCTGAGACCCTCCCTGCCACGGGCCACACTCAGGCCCCGGGACACGCAGGACTCACTTGTCCTGGTTCTGGAAGAAATCCCCCTTCTCCAAACACTCGTACACCCAGCCAGGTGCGAACAGAGCCACCGAGAACCCGTGCTTCCGGATCAGCTCCAGTGACTAGGGAGACAGCAGTCAGGGAGATGACCCCGTCCCAGCAACCAGCGTCCACGCATGGCGATGGGGGGTTTGGGGAAGCGGGGAGCCTGGAAAGGGAGGCAGGAGCCCCAGCGCCATTCCGGGCGTTTAGGGCTCGACCCTGCAGTTCTGCAGCCGCCCAGAAGAGGGCGCGGGAGGCGGGGAGGCGCAGAGGGGAATGTCCGAGGGGCAGGGGCCAGCACGGGGGGCGCCCACGGGATACACGTCTCTCTCTCACTACACTTCACACTATATTATCAGCCTCACAGGGGGCGGAGAGAATCTTCAGTTATTGGATTAAATGTATTCACTTAAAGCTTAATTAATGAGTTGAGAACGTCCCCACGGCGCCCGGGAAGGGTAGGATTGACAGCCCCGGGACAGGCTGATTCCCCACTTATCCCACACCAGGTGCAGCAGCCCCCGCGGGCCCCTCTTCTCTTTTCTCACTGCTGACACCGCCTGCCTCGCCAATAAAACCTCACTAGTTATCAAACCAGCAGTTCCCGAAACTGTGGGAGTTCCACCTCAGTCCTTCGCCCTGGGCTAAGGAAACACCAAAATATGCCCCCCGGCTTTCCTCTGAGTCCCCGTTCTCGCTTTACAATGCTAGCTCAGGGCCCTGCAAGCACGCAGTCCAAAAGCAAGTAAAGCTACAGATGAGACCAGCAGTCGGAAGAGGTGCCTTGGACATTAACGCCTAGCTAAAAATGGTACCATCTGACTGCAGAAATGGGCTGCAAGGTAGGATTTTAGGGCAGACCTTGTTTCTTGTTGCTTCAGTTTCCCCACTCTGGGGAGGTCACTGCTGCCTCTCTTTCCCTTGAGGTGCAGATGGCAATGAAAGGTCCACAAGGACAGCAGGCACCCGGGCCACTGCCACCACCTCCCCGGCCTCAAAGGCCACCACCCACCTTGTCCGTGTGGAACCGGCCCCCGACGACATTGCCCCGGGCGAACACATCCACTCCCACGTACACGTCGGCCAGGCGCTCCCCAGCCTGCCCCAGCATCCGCTCCAGATGTTCCTCCCGCCAGTTATAGTTGGTGAAGAAGCCATCGCAGGAATCGAAGAAGACCCTGGGGGCGGCAAGGGTGGGCTGTAAAGCCCGGGCCTTCTCCCCTCAAGCACCTGCATCCGCTCAGCCCACAGACTGCGGGCTGCCTCCGGGACCCAGCCCACAGACTGTGGCCCGTAAAGCTGGGCACGGCCGGGCTGACCAGGCGCTCCTTCTCTCTGGTGGTGCTCGGGGTGTCAGACAACTCTGCCCGTCCCTCACTTTCCCCAAGGCAGCCATGCCGGCAACACCTCCGGAAGGCAGAGGGAGCTCCTGCCCCTGTCCAGGGGCCCAGGCCGCCCTCCTGCAGGCTCACCTGTTGTGCTCGTTGAGCTCATCCTGCCACGTGAGTTGCCCGCTGCTCACCACGCTATCATACCAGAGCACCAGGCCCCTGGGGACCTGTTGATGCAGCTGAGTGGTCAGGTACCGGAGGAAGTGGGGCACGTTCCCCACGGCGGCCAGCTGGAGACAGGGAAGGAGACAGACCTTCCGTGAGGCCCAGAGAGGTCTGTCGTGAGAAGCGCCTGGCACAGGACAGACAGGAGGACACTTAACCCCAGGAGCAAACGGGTCCTGGTCCCGGAAGCCCCTCAGCCCCACGGCTGTCGAGCAGAGGGTCCAGCCAGAGGTCCGACTTTCCGTTCTTTCTGAAGCAGGAAGGACATGGA
The DNA here is from genome assembly GCF_964374135.1 of Grampus griseus. Taxonomy (NCBI): domain Eukaryota; kingdom Metazoa; phylum Chordata; class Mammalia; order Artiodactyla; family Delphinidae; genus Grampus; species Grampus griseus. The sequence continues at coordinate 9,760,960 of NC_139014.1, read as the reverse complement.
CACAGCAATCAGGAAACGATAAAACGCAATGAAAGGGGAGGGCAGCGTGAAGAGGAAGCCACACATGCGGCGCGAGCAAAGCAGAGGCCGCCTTGAAGGAGCCAGAGAAGCAAAGCTCAGCGCGCAAGGTTTCTGGACACCGCGCTGGAGAACATCCATCTCCCTGTGAAGAGGCAGAGGCGTAGGAGCCGGCTCTAACTGAGACGGAGGAAGTGCTGCCGTAGCAGGGACCGGCCTGATGAGGCCGAGGAGTGCGATGGAGGGTCCCCGCGGGGCACAGGGGCCGGCGGGCCAGGCGCCAGGGGCAGGCGTGCTCACACTCAGAGAGTTCTCGATGTTGATCAGCCAGCCATCGAATCGGAAAAACTGGGCAATCAGGACCAGCTGACGGGCCACCGCCTGGTATGAGCGCTCGTCCCCAGCCAGAAAGGCCTCACAGAGCCGCTCCCCTTCTTTCCATTCGGTGATGAAAGTCCCTGTGGGACGGGAGAGAAACAAGGTCGGGCCCGGGGATCATTTCCCCTCTGACCCAGCAGTTCCCAAGGTGTGGTTCCTGCACCAGCAGCGTCACTGTCGCCTGCAAACTTATTAGAATTTCAAATTCCCAGCGTCCCCAGATATCAAATGAATCGGATCCCCTGGGGGCGGGGCCCCAAAATCAGTGTTAGACAAGCCAGTAAATGATTCGGATTCAGGAGAAAGCTTGCGGAGCACTGCTCTCCCCAGGGGTGGACCACCTACAGCCCGTATCCAGCCCCCCACCTCTTCGTGTAAAAACGGCTTTACTGGATCACAGCCCAGCCCATTTGTTTGTCTATTGTCTGTGGGGGCTATTGTCTCTCTGGCAGTTCCAATAGTGACCCAGTGGCCTGGAAAGCTGAAAATATTTACTATCTGGTCCTTTCCAGAAAAAGTTTGCCTTTGCCTGTCCTAACCCATCAAGGCAGGTAAGGATCTCTACCCAGTACGAAGCAGCCAAAGCCCAAGCCCTTTTTTTTTTTTTTTTTTTGCGGTACGCGGGCCTCTCACTGTTGTGGCCTCTCCTGTTGCGGAGCACAGGCTCCAGATGTGCAGGCTCAGTGGCCGTGGCTCACGGGCCCAGCCACTTCGCGGCATGTGGGATCCTCCCGGACTGGGGCACGAACCCGTGTCCCCTGCATCGGCAGGCGGACTCTCAACCACTGCACCACCAGGGAAGCCCAGCCCAAGCCCTTTCATCACTGGATCACCTGGCAGGTGTGCCAACGAGTCTGGCAGGGTTGGAGGCGGGTCCCTGGCTCTTACCCAGCACACAGACCCCATGCCTGTGGGCAGCGTTGGTCCAGCCTACTGGGGGGATGGTGACCGTGTGATGGCTGAAGTACACAAAGATGTCGATGTACTGCCAGTGGTAGAAGGAATAGGGGTTCTGCGTGGCTGAGCCCTGAATAAACCTAGTGAAGAAAGAGAACAAAGTCAGGACCCAGAAACAGACAAGGACACGACGACCCCACGGTGAAAAGAGAGGGCAATGGCGAGTGAGTGAGGATTCTCTTCGGTTCCATCCGGTCGGCGCTAACGGCACGCTTGCTGTGAGCCAGGCCCTGCCTAATGACTGCGCTGAGAAGCAGCATAGGCCACAGCCCGGACGTTGACAGGCTTGGTCACAAGGGAAGCGTTTTCACCAGGCCGTGCAGGTACCCCCCGCATGGGACCCGATGGACTGAGCGTGTCTAGCCTCAACAAGCAGACAAACACAGGACAGAAGGAAAGAGATGGGGAGGGGCTCATGCAGAGCTCCCGTGCCTGGGGTCCCACTCTATTCTGAGGTCAGCAGCTCCCCAGGACACGGCCTGCCTGCAGGTAAGGTTGGGGTTGACAACCACGTGAGCTACACCCGAGGTTACATCACCCGCCTCTGTCTGTACCTTGATGGCCAGCTCTGACTCAAGCCTTCCCAACAATCGTCATGTCCAAGATTGTTTTATGGACGTTTAAGATCTCTAGGCTGACCCCGCAGCAACCTGGAGGAAGCGCCCCCGGCTGCGGGGGGGGGAGGGGGGGGAACGACTCCAGAGCCAGTGGGCCAAGATGGAAGGGAGCTCGAGTGAGGAGGATGAAGAAAAGGAATCAGCTGAAGAACGAAGTTTCTGGGCCAGGCCATCTGAAGAGGGTCCCAGCTGTGGCGCCCTCTCCGGCCCCCCAGACTTCAGGTGCAGGTAGTCCCCAGAATCAAACAGTTTCAGAGCTGAAAGAGGCATCAGCTATTGCCTAATCCAGTGCCCTCTTCCTACAGACGAAACAAAGAGGCCTGAGTTCCTCTCCCAGGTGGTGGCAGTGTGGGCTGATGCCCCATCTCCCGACTCCCCATCCGGTGCTCCTGTCACACGGCATGCTCCCGCCCCTCCGTCCCCTCCCGCCAGGCGATGCCCTCGCAGTGTCCTCACTTGTCATCCAGGTACCCGCCCATCATGTCATGGCACATCAAAGTCCGGGGCCTCCTGCTGCTCAGAGGGGGCTGCCGACACTCGGGGGGCCCTAAGGCCACGTTAAAGCCGTCCTCCATGTTGGGCATCCATGCCAAGAGTTCCTCCAGGGAAGACAAGTAAAAGCTGATGGGTTTGGTGGTGTCCTTGTCATAATATCGAACTGGTTCAGAGGAGGGAAACAGCGAGGCATCAGTGGAAATTACGGGATTAATAACAGAAAACTTGAGATGGGGAGGGGACAGCCCTGTCCAGAAGCTCCAAGCGTGAACACGGACACAGGTGTTCAGAGCCTCAGTCCTTCTCACCTGGCAAAGGGTCTGGGGTAAAACTGACCACTTCTCGAAAGACTGCTTCTTCTTGATCCTCTTCAATTCTAAGCAAAGAAGGAGTTAAATTTCTTTTAAATAAAAGGGTAAAGAAAAAGAGCACTTTGAAGCCAACAGACCAGCCCGCACTTAGACATGCAGGGGGAGATGGCCTCGGGCTTACATTTTTTAATGCAAACTATGGAAACGTGCCTTTGCCCATTCTGTTCCCTCAAACTGGAACACCCTTCTGTCCATTCTCCACCTACTGAAATCCTCCACCTCCTCAAAGACCAGTTCAGATGTCCCCGCTCCAGGCACCAACCCCTTTCCTGCCCAGCATGGGCACGAATAATCCTAATTACACACGCTGGCCTGCCCTGAGCAATTAAAAATGCCACACTCGGATCCTCTGCGCAGATCCACCGCCAGGGATGGGAGGCACGATCAACGCATTTCGCAGATGAGGATGTCAAAGCTTCCCGCCAGGGCGCCAGGATTCCCAGCCTGGCCCGCTGCTGAGGTCGCATCCCGGTTCCGAGACTCTGTCCGTGCCTGCTGCTGTGCGGGCTGGGGCGGCGGGCAGGACCCGCCGCCGACAGGGGACTTGGGGGCCGAAGATTGCTGTCCTGCGCCCGGAGCTCCCAGCGCGCCTCCCGGGGCCTGGGCCGGGCGCCCATCGACTCTGGCCCCACTGCCCGGCCGCGGGACGGGGCCGCAGGATTCGCCCACCGGTCTCTTACCCACCTCCTCTGCAGCAGCCGCCCGCCTGGCTGGGGATCCCGCTGCTCCTTCAGGGTCGCCGGCGCCCGCAGCTGCCGGCCCCGCCGCCGCGCAGCCGCCCGGGTCCGGGCGCCCGCGGCCTCCATGACGTTGCCCCGCCCGCGCCGCCCGGCAGCCCGGCTGCCGGCCAATCGCAGTCTGGAACCCGCCCCTGACACCGCCAGCCGGCCAATGGGGACTTCTCGGCGCTGATGCCCCGCCCCGACCGGGCTCCGTACAGACTCCCGGCTCGCGCCATGGGCTGGCTCACCTGCTGCCGGGCCTTTGTAGAGGAGGACGGTCTGGGGGCGGGGCCTGTGGAGGGGAGGGGCCGAGACGAGGGGCGGGGAGGGGGCGGGGTCTGAGCCCAGGGCTCCGGAAAGCACCTTTGTACCAGTTCTGGCCTCGCCGGCCTCCTTTTGCAGATGAGCGATCTCCCGAAGGTCACGAAGTCAGTAAATTGTAGAAGCGATATCTGAACTCAATTCGTCTAATCCCTATTCAAAGATAATTTTCAGAAAAAGGTGAAATAATAATTCTCATTCAGGTATAAAAATAGACAAATGTTAAAGACTGTCCTATTCGTTAATCAGAGAAGGAACCAGACAGGTATTATAACCAGTTCAAAAGCGAATCAAAAAAGAGAGCCTTTTATAGATCAGGAATATTGAAATGAGAACGTTAATAGAGGCAGAATGAGTTTTTCCGCAGGAGTGGGGGGTGGGCAAGATCACTGAACGTCTGGACAAGACAATTTACACATTGTAAAGAAGATGATAAAAAGCTAGAATCAGATTAAGTGGTACAAACTACTGTGTATGTATAAAATAAATAAGCTGCAAGGATATAGTGTACAACACAGGGAATATAGCCAATATTTTATAATAACTATAAATGGAGCATAACCTTTAAAAACTGTGAATCACCATGTTGTACTGAAACTTATATAATATTGTACATCAACTATACCTCAACTTTTTAAAAAAGCTATGATCAGATAACAGCAGGATGTGCAGTATGTAGACCATGCATAGTTTCCACTGAAGCACAAATTTTTTTCTACACCCCCAAATCTGCAGGGCCCCAAGCCCACAGGGCCTGGAGGTATCTCAGATGTGGCACCTCCCCAGCATCTTGGGCACAGAGGGGTTCCCAGCGTGTGGAGTGTGAGGAGAAGCGCCTGGACTCAAGGCTGGGCCCCGCAGGGCTGAGTTTGGGCCCACCCAAGGCGCCCCTCACCCAACCCCCAACACCCCTTCGTACAGCCGGGAGTGTCCTGCTGCCCAAGCCAAGTTGAGTGGGCCTCTTTATTATCACTGCAGACGTTGAACTTTATGAGGCCCCAAGCTTCCATAAACCCCGAGAGTGGGGAAAATGACTAGGCTGTGGAATACGTATCCCGGCCATGCTGCAAGGGAAGACAGGGCCCTCGGGAGCAGGCGGCAGTGATCACAGGGAGGACAGGGACTGCAAAGCCCTGGGAAGTCTGCCTTGAGAAGGGGGCGCAGCGTCAAGACCCCCCTCTGGCTGTGCTCAGGGGAGCGCAGAAGACGTGGAGTCTGCATTCGATCTGCATTTAAGCCGCTTACCTGCAGCTTAGTGGTAAAAATAAACTTGCCATCCTCAGAACTCAAACCTAGTTCTTAGAGATTCTTTAGGGTAATGCTCAGTCTCTGGGGGGAAAAATACTCGGGCCTCCCTTCCCTGCTCCTCTTGGCAGTGTTGTCCTCTGGTCTGGGGGAGCAGGGAAGTTTAAGTCACCCTGCACACCCTCCCCAGAGCAGCAGGGAAGACTCTGCTCTGTGGCCTCTGCATTGGCCCCTGCTTTGCCGCCTGCCCTGCAGGTCCCTGGGGCTCCTGGTCTCAAGATCCTTGTCCTGGGTCAGGGCGAGCCTGGAGGTCCCCATGTTTGCCTTGAGCTCACGCTGGTCCCGCTGGGCCTCCACACCCCTCCAAAGCCTGGCTAGGCCCCCTAAAACCCTCACCTTGTAGCGTTTCCAGATAAAGTACAGGACACCCAATTAAATTTGATTTCCAGATAAACAACAAATGGAAACGGGACATGATCATACTATGCAATTCTTTCTCATTTACCCAAAGTTCAAAGTGAACTGGGATCCTGAGTTTGCTAAATCTGGCAGCCCTACCTGTGAATCTTCACTGCAGCCTTGCTGCAGAGCCCCCTTGCCCCGCCTTGGGGGCCCCACCGACACCTCCTGGCTCTGTCCATGCCAGCACAGGAAGCCAGGTGGGCTCGGGAACCTGAGCCTGGGAACCTCCCCTGCCTGACCGACCAACTGTGCCACCGGCTTGGTGCTGCGCACCTCGTGTTTCCTGCGCTGGCTGCCACGTCTGCCCCTCGGTTGGGCCCAGCGGAGACCTGGACTCACACCTGCTTGCTTTGCCTTCCTCCACTCTCTCCCTTCCAGCCTCCACAATCTCCCAGGGCCAGGAGCGAGAACCAGGTCACCTGCTCCACAGGCTTCGTTGTTCATATGCTGAAGGGTGTGGCAGCAACAAATTGTCCCCAATATCCCTCCTCCCCTTGTACTTTAGGGAGAGAAGCCCATGTTTTAGCTGGCAGCTGGCTGCTGGCTGCCCAGATGAAGACAACATCCCCAGCAGCTTAGAGGGGCCTGGCGAGCACGTTCTGGTTTCCAGATGAGAATGGAAGTCACACTTGCAATTCTGGCTGTGCCTGCAAAAGAAAGGAACGCGTCCCCCACTTTTTCTTCCCTGCTTTCGGCTGGCGGCCAGGTGGGTGTGAGGTGTGATGGTAGGCACTGCAGCAGCCATCTGAGACTGTAAGACAGAAGCCACATTGGGAGGGCATGGAGCAACCAGAGAGAAGGGGCCTGGCTCCCCCAGTGGCACGGACCACAGTATTGCCCTGGACTGCTGGTGTTTGAATTCCTATGTAAGGAAAATAAACTACGGTCTGATTTAAGCCGATGGTATTTTGGTAGCCGAATCTAACTACGACAGGGGGAGGACACAGGAATTTAGAAAAACCTCTCAAAATAATAGCCTGCCTTGCAAGGCCGTTATCGGTTTTTGTTTTGGGGGGGCTTTTTCTTCAAAATCTTATTATCTTATTATTGTTCCTCAGTGCATTCCTTCTGCAGTAAATCCCACTTTCCTTTCACTCAGAGCGCTACCTCAGACCAGCTGGGGTGAGAGCAAAAATCCCATTAAAGACTACTTCTGAACTATCGCTCTGTATGGTCAGGCCCCTCAAGGTGGCTTGTTCTCTTGCTCTCTTACATCCCCTGCTCCACCAATGCCTGTTCCACCTGCACCCTACTCACCTGACTGACCTTCCTACATACTTGTCCCTGGCCCAGGCTAGATTGTTCTAGTTTTAGATCTGAACATCAACACGATAGCTTATCAAAGGGGCGGTGAGGAGTGTGCCCCTCTGCTTGTTCCCCGGTAACTGATGAGCCCACCTGATGTCAATTCCCTCCTATAACTGGTAACCACCCCCTCCCCCTGGGGGCAAAGACGCCGCCACGTCCTGCCCGCCGTGGACTGCACACAGAATGGTGGGCTGTCACTCCAGGACCTTGCTTCCGACATGTAAGCTCCCCGATCCATTAAATCATTGATGTGTCTGTCACTGACTCCAGGCTCTTTGGTCTTGAATCTGGGCCAGCACAGGGCTTGCAGGCCTGCATGGTGCAGCTCAACACACTCCCTTTTACAGAGTTCTCCTAGGTGCTCAGCAAAGACTTAAGGAATGAAAGGATGCTGGGCCCAGCTCCTGGCTCTAGCCACCCGCCTCACCTTTACACCCACTCGAGGCTGTGCCCAGGCACCTGCTTGAACGTCCTGCACAACGAATATTGAGCCCCTCCTGGTTCACGTCTGCCTGTGAGCATACACTCCTCGACAATCATGGCAAACCTGGGGTGCCTGCCCTTGCCGGGTCCCCGTATCATTATACCTGCACAACAGTTACTTTCATTTTCTCCTTTTAAAAATGTAAAGCACTGCAGATGAAATGAATGTTCCCTTTAATCCATCTCCTGATTTCCTTGCCTCCCCTGTCCTCCTGAGACCCCTCAGTATTCCCCCAGTTCTATTGGTTTGACCTGTATCCTTCCAGATGTCTTTAAATACTTTGACACACCTGTATATATCTGGAACCATATAACATTGTTTGTGTTTCATAAAAATGGTATCAGAAGAAAGTGACATCATATTGTACACATTATGCTGTATCTTGTTTTTTTCGCTCAGCAACATTTTTGAAATCAAGCCACATTGATTGAAATAGCTCTACTTCGTTTGTTTTCACCATTGTTTGCTCTGCTATCATTTTGACACATCAGTCTACTTACCTATCTACCCATCAGTGGACATTTAAATAGTAAACATTTGTTTGCTATTATTTTTTACATGTTTAAATGAACATATTTGTATAGACCGTTTGAGGTATACGTATGTTTTTTTTCTTTTTTCAGATAAAACAGGATTAGAGCTGCTGAGAGTGACAGCACGCACGTTTTCAGTTTTAAGTCACTAACAAGCTGCCATCCAAATGCTCCGTCACCAACATCCTCCCCAGTGTGGGGTAAATACAGGTTATTCCACAACCTCTCAAACACTGATGTTATAGAACTTGAAGATTTTTGCTCACTGGGTGGGTGCCCGTAGGTGTCTGGCTGTTGTTTTAAATTGAAGTTGCAGCTTTTCGTGTTGGTCAGCCATTTGGAAATGAGGTCTCTTCTGCGTCACACCTGTTGCGGGGCGGAGCGGGGTTTGCCCATTACTACTGTTCTGTCTTTCCTTCCTGTTGTGTAGGTGTCGCATATATTCTAAATACGAATATTTTGCCTCTTACGTACATAAATGGAACAAATATATGTCTGCTTATCTTGTACTATAGGTCTTTTAGATTCTCATGTGGTCAAGTTTATTAATACTGTCCTTTGTGGCTTTGCTGTTTTCTTCTCTTTAGGAGTACTGTCCCGACTTTAAGGTCATGAAGATGCTTTCCTGAATTTTTAGTTAATAATTGTGAAGTTTAGGTCTTTGTTTTTTATGTCTACAACTTCCAGTTGCCTTTTGAGGGTAGGTCTTTAATATTTCATCTTCCTTTCTGCTTACTGACTTATTCAGATGTTTCTCTTTCTTCCTGGGCCAATTTTATGCTAATAAGTGTTTTCTTTAAAAAGTGTCCATTTCATTGAGGTTTTCAAATGTGGGGTATTAAGTCATTTCTAATCATATTTTTTGATCTCTTGGTTATGCGCTCTCTTTAATTTCCAGTGTTGTTTATTTGAGTATTCCTTCTTTTTTTCCTGATGCTTTTTTTTTTTTTGAAGGACTGTCTATTTTATCAGTCCTTTCAAAACACAAGCTCTTCATTTTGTTCTATTTTTTGTTTGTTTTCTATTTCACTCATTTCTGCTTTTATTTTCTTTCCTGTTATTTTCTTTGGATTTATTTTGTTGTTCTTTTTCTGGTTTCAAAAGTAGACAGTGTGGTTCACTTACTTTGAAATCTTTCTTGTTTTCCTATAAATGCAGTTGAGGGAATACATTTCCCTCTGAGAATGACTTTCACTGTATCCAACAGCTTTCACTTTCAGTAAGTTCTAGATGCTTTGTAATTTCTGTTAGTGCCCTGCTAACTCATCCAAAACAATCCTCAATTTTGTTGCAGTAGAATTCATCAGGCTTTTCTGTTACGATTAGTACTTTTGTGTCTTTTTCAAAATGTATTTCCCTACCCCCAACTCATGAGAATATGGAATACTCCATCCTCTGTTATTTTCTAGAAGCTTTATTGTTTTGCCCTTCCCCTTCTGGTCTACAGGCCACCTGGAATTATTTTTGTTTATAATGTGAGGGCAGAGGTCACATTTTATTTTATTTTATTTTTTAATTGAAGTATAATTGATGTACAATGTTGTGTTAGTTTCAGGTGAACAGCAAAGTGATTCAGTTAAACATATATATATATTTCTTTTTCAGATTCTTTTCCATTATAGGTTATTACAAGATATTGAATATAGTTCCCTGTGCTATACAGTAGAACCTTGTTGTTTGTCTATTCTGTATATATGTTTTATTTTTTATCTATGTTTTATTTTTTATCATATGAACCCTCAGTCATTCATGATTTTTGGAAAGACCGTCCTTTACTCCGTGCTTTGCACTGTCCCTTTCTGGAAAATCAAGTGCCCACACATGCTTGAGTCTGTTTTGGGCTCTGATATTGTGATTTATAATAAGAAATGTATGTTTGGTCTTCATGTCTGGCACAGAACTCCTAAAAGCCTTGGAATTTCCTAAATGATAAGAACCGTAAAGGTGTCTTTTGTGAGTTATAACAAGCCCCTTTCAACCACAACAGAGTTCATGTTAATGAGGTGACTTTCGGGGAGCCCCGCCACCACATGATGGAGGCTGGTTGCTAGGGAACCAACCTTGCTTAGAGGGTTGGCACTTTCAGTATGCACACCTCCAACTCCGGGGAGGGGAGAGTGACTGGAGATTGGATTAATCACTGATGGCCAATCAATGTAATGAAGCCTCCTTAAAAACCCCTGAACTATAGGGTTTGGAGAGCTTCTGGCTTGGTGAACCCATGGAGGTGCTGGGAGGGTAGCACCTTCCCAAAAGAGCATGGAAGCTCCCAGGCCCTCCCCACATACTTTCCCCTATGCCTCTCTCCCATCTGGCTGTTCCTGAGTTATATCCTTTTATAATTACAGATCTCGTGTATCTCCAATCCTGTCTTGGCATCTGCGTCTGAGAGGGCAAGAACCAACATACCGTCCATAGATTTAGATTTTTTTTTCTTAATAATATTTTGTTCTCTATGTAGAGGTCTTACACATCTACTGTTAGATTTACTCCGAGGCAAATGACATTTTGTAAGTGGCATCTCTGACGGATTAGACATGGCTGCAAATTCTTTTTGTCTCCTCCCAACCAAAGATAGAGCCTTTTACCCATCCCTTCTCTGGGCTGACCACTGGAATATGACTTCTGAGCCTAGGTGTCAAGCAGGTCTTTCTCAGTGTCGCCTCTGTAGAGGTATCGCCTCTATTCTGTCCTTTGCTTCTTTTGTCTCTCCGTGCTTCTTACTGGATATTTTCTTCAGGTTTATCTTCTAATTCACTGATTTTTCTCTTCAGCTCTGTATAATATGCTGGCATACTCATCCACTGAGTTCTTCATTTCACTCGTTTTATTTTCCACTTCTAGAGTTTCCATGTGGCTCTTTCTTTTTCTCATTAGTTTCAAGTTCTTTGCCACAATTCTCAATCTTGTCTTTTATCTCCTCAAAGATAGCAAGAATCATTATTTTAATTTTTGATTGTGATAATTCTGCTGTGAGTTTTTCCCCCACATGGTAAGTATTTAATACATACTTGTTGGATATTTTTAGTAGGTAGGCTCTCAACTGAATGGACAACTCACTTAGTGGCTATCTCAATTGAACACTTGGAACAGTTTCTCTATCTTTAGGCAGGGATGTTTTCAAATTATCTAGAGTGTGTGGACTTCTAATCTTACTTGTGAAAATCTCTAAGGTAGAAATTTCTTGTCCTCGCCTGGTCATCTACCTATGGAGAAATGGGCTGTGCTCTATTCTGCCCTGGGAGGAGCTGGTTACCAGGGCCAGTTGAGGTAGGGGCATTTGAGGTCACTGTGCCTTTCTAGTCCCTACTCCAGCTGTGTGGGGACTTCAGAGAGAAAGCCATGGTCCTCAATTAGCTGTCCCTTCTGGAATGCTTCGCTTGGCACCTGAGTCAGCCTCCTGTGTTTGCATGATCTCATCCATCATTTGATTCCAAAATGTTTGTTCGTTAATGCTCTTGGAAGAACTAACCCTGACACTCCCATCCCACCTCATCGGACCCCGGACCCTAGCCCCATGCTAAGTCAAGCCTGGCGTAACGAGACTGGCTCTGCAGCTCAACAGAAGAGGGCAAGGCATTCTGGTGTGTGTGTGTGTGTGTGTGTTTTGCGGTACGCGGGCCTCTCACTGTTGTGGCCTCTCCCGTTGCGGAGCACAGGCTCTGAACGCGCAGGCTCAGCGGCCATGGCTCACGGGCCCAGCCGCTCCACGGCATGTGGGATCCTCCCGGACCAGGGCACAAACCCGCGTCCCCTGCATCGGCAGGCAGACTCTCAACCACCGCGCCACCAGGGAAGCCCTGTGTGTGTGTTTTGTTTGCTTTTTATAACTACTTTATTGAAAATATGATTTATATACCATTCAATTCACCCATTTAAACTGTGCAACTCATTTGTTTTTAGTATAGTCACAGAGTTGTGCAACTGCAACTGCTATCAATGTTAGGACACTTTCATCACTACAAAAAGAAATTTCATACCTGTCAGCAGTCACTCCCCCTACCTCCCACCAGCCCCTGGAAACCGCTAACCTACTTTCTCTCTCTATGGTGTTGCCTATTCTGGAATTTCATATAAATGGAATCATACAGTATGTGGTCTTTCATGACTGGCTTCTTTCACTCAGCATAATGTTTTTGAGGTCCATCCGTGTTGTAGCCTGTATCAGTGCTTTATTCCTTTTTATGGCTGAGTAATATTCCATTGAATGGATGTGCCACATTTTTTGCATACATTCATCCACTGATGGACATTTGGGTTGCTTCCGCTTTTTTGTTTATTACAGGTAATGCTGCTAAGAACATTCATCCACAAGTTTGTGTGTAGACATATATTTTCATTTCTTTTGGGTATGTAAGTAGGAGCGGAACGGCTGGCTTGTCTGTAACTCTATGTTTAACAGTTTGAGGAAGCGCCAGACCATTTTCCAAAGCAGCTGCACCATTTTACATTCCTGCCAGCAGTGTACAAGGGTCCCAATTTCTTTACATTCTTGCCAGCTTTTGTCATTTTGATGACACAACCATCCTATTGGTTGTGAGGTTGTAGCTCCCCGTGGTTTTGACTTGCATTTCCCTGGGAACTAGTGATGTTGAGCATCTTTTCATGTGCTTCCTGGTCATTTGTTTATCTTCTTTAGAGAAATGTTTATTGAGATGCTTTGCCGTTTTTAACTGGGTTATTTGTCATTTATTATTGGGTTGCCAGGGTTCTTTATATATTCTAGATACAAGTCCCTTATCAGATACAGTTTGCAAATATTTTCTTCCATTCCGTGTTGTCTTTTCACTTTCTTAACAGTGTCCTTTGATGCAAAATTTTTATTTTATTTATTTTTATTTTATTTTATTATTTTTTTTGGCACGCTGTGTGGCATACGGGATCCTAGTTCCCCGACCAGGAATCGAACCCATGCCCCCGGCAGTGGAAGCGTGGAGTCTTAACCATTGCACAGCCAGGGAAGTCCCTAATGCAGAAAATTTTTAATTTTTATGATGTCCAATTTCCTTGTGTTTCTGGTGTCACATGTAGGGAACTATTGCCTAATACAAGGTCACGATGTTTTACACCTAAGTTTTTTTCTCCTAAGGCTATTACTCTAGCTCTTCTATTTAGGTCATCGATCCATTTTGAGTTAATGTTTGTATATGGTATGAGGTAGAGAGACTACTCTTTTGCCTATGGAGGCATCTTGTTTTATTTATTATTTTCTGTAACCTTCCGGTTTTTTCATGATTTGGGCAAGAAAGTCTCATTTTATCCCAGTCTCATTACTGTGGCCCAATAAAACTAGCTTTGCCACCATGCCATTGTGTTCCCGCAGTGAGCCCCACAGAAAATTATCTTTGAGCGTGCACACGTGTGTGCGCACACACACACACCCCGTGGGATTGGGCGTACCCTCCTCACTGCTCCCGCCCCTGGCTACAAAGACTCCTGAAAGCTCTAACATAAGCAATTCTTTCCTTTGCCTGAGTCATCAGCCGTTTCTAAGTCCTTTCGCTAAAACACAAGTATTTGTATTGCAGCTGAGTTTATCAGAACTTTTCCAGGGATGGTTAGCCAATTCCTCAATAGCCAGGGTCAGGACACGGGGAAAGGAGCCAATGCAAGGTAGACTGCTTTGGCCAGGGGTCAGGTGCAGCAGATAACTAGGGGCCACGCGTGCTGTTCTTCTGAGAAGATGGTATCCATGTCACACTGCAGTTAAAGTCCTAGAAAAATCCTCGAGACATGGCAAGTACCATGTCTTATTTGTCATTGTGTCCCCAGCACCTAGCACCTGGGCTAGCACAAAGCAGGATCAAGAAAGAGCAGAGTGGAAGTGTCAGCAGGAAGGGAGTGGAAGATTGGGTGTGGAAGAGCTTAAAGAGCAAGGGACCCTGAAAGGGGACTGGGTGGGCTCCGGAGCAAAGGCTGCCTCCTCTTGCATGCCGGCTTGGCCGGCAGTGGGACAGGTGATACACGCTCCACGCCACATGACTGTCCCTGGAGAGAGGGCACGCAGTGGGCACCTGGATGAAGCTGATTCATTCTTTCCACACACCTTTGGGAAATGCACTCAGCCCGTTCCCAGCTGCATCCTCTGCCCGGTGGCCTCAGCTGCAGGATGGCGAGGCCCAATCTTTGTCCTGCAGGGAGCGGGGTTGCAGTGTCCGCCTCCTCCGGTCTGGCCCCAGCGCAAGGCCCAGCACGGCTGCACCGGCTCACCCAGAACCAGGCAAAGGGAGGCTAGCAGCTGTTTGCCAGCCTGCTGGCACCAACAGGACCCAGGCAGCTTCTGCACTGCCTGCTGGCCATCTGGTAAGGGCCCTGGCCACTAACCCAGTTGGCAAACGATGGAGAGAAGAAGAAACATCTGCTCTTCACCACTTGGTCACAAAGGGGGCTGTTGGTGGGTGTATTCAAGCCTGCGAGTTGCTGTAGTGGGTTGACTTGTGTCCATCCATGGGCCAAAAGATTGGTCCAGGTCCTGAGCCCTGCTAACTGTGAATGTAACCTTACTTGGAAATAGGGTCTTTGCAGATGTAATAGAGTCAAGGATCCTGAGAGGGGATCATCCTGGATTTAGGGTGGGCCCTAATTCCAACAACTGGGAAAGAAGGGAGGGGGAGATTTAAGAGATCTAGGAAAGAAGGCCACATGAAGACAGAGATAGGCAGGGACTAGAGTAATGCAGCCACAAGCCACGGAACACCTGGGGCCATCCGGAAGAAGCAAGGAAGGCTCCTCCCCTACAGGGCATCCAAAGGGGCCAACTGTGAAATGCATTCCGGTGACGAATGAGGCAGTTCAAGGCCCAGCCTGTGCCTGCTGGGTACCAATGTCCCCAGGTACCAAGCTGAGGGCCCCCAGGCCTCCAACAGGCAGTAGGCGGGGTTCCGGCGGTGGGGTGGGGTGGATAGAACGGAGGAGGATTTGGTTCAACACCCAAACTGAGGAGGCCACGATGCTGAAACACACAATTCCACGTTTAATGTTTTCTGGAAGAGCACTGGGGCAGCACAAAGCAGGAGGCGGGCGCCCTGCTCCCCAGCCCTCCCACATGTATACACAGTTATTAAAGTCTGACCAGCAGAAGTCCTTCAGAGGGAAGGATGTGCAGACCCCAGACCCAATGGCCAGGCTCAGGGAGAGCAGAGGGATTGGTCAATCAGGGCTTAGCAGGCAGGCAGTGGGAAGGAAGGCTCCTGGAGGGGCTCAGGGCCCAAGCAGACGGGGTGACCCTGGCCCCGGGCGTTGATGCAGAGAAGTGGGGAAGGGCTGCCGGGCCAAAGTCAGCCACGGGCCACAGCACCAATCCAGGCAGCGCCCCACTCCAGGCATCCCCCCAACCCCCTCAGAGCAGAGGTTCTGACCCCGGTGGTTGGGACGTGCCCTCTCTACCCCCTCAGACGCTGAGCCATGCAGGAGCCCCTGAGACAGGCAGGGGGGAGCTTTCCGGTCCCTTCCAGCTCTCCCCCGCCCTGGGGCCCAGGAAAGCCCCCTCCTGCATTGCTCTTAGGCTGCTGGTCAAAGAGGCCCCAGGGGAGGGTGCTGGGGCGCTGAATGGTGAACTCTCTGGGAAGCAGGACTCTGAGACGGTGGGTGAGGCGGGTCTATTGAAGTTGTGTAACCATGACAGCTGCTGCAAAATCAAAGGCCCTGGTTCCTTCCACAGCTGACCCGTTGGAGAGGAGGGACAGAAAGCCAATGCCAGTGTGACAGGCGTGGGGGCCCCGTCTAGGACGCAAGGGTGGGGTGGGGGAGTGGGTAGAGCCATGCCAGGATGCACGGGTCTGCTGGGTTGTACTGAGCTTGGCTGCCAGGGGCCATCTGCCGCCAGGAGCCTGCGGGTTCCGGCGGGCAGGCTGCTCACCAACGCAGAGGCCACGGCCGAGGGTTTGGCTGTCCCTCTGAGGAGCTGACCCTTGCTGCCCAGTTCGAACCCCCTCGCCGTTGTGGCTCAGAAAGACCAGCTGAGCCGTCGGGCAAGGCCACAGGAATGTCCACGGGATGTGGACGTCAGTCCAGCTGTCCCCCAAGAAGGTTCCTACGTGGCCTAAAATATTAAGCCAGACATGGTTTTCCGGTCCCCACACCCCCCACCCCCTTCCCCTGTCACCCTTGGCATCTACTTTAGATCTTCTCTTACAGGAAGTCTCCGGCAGCCTCGAGGGGAGACAGCCCTCCTGCCTGGAGCCAGCGAGGCTGGCAGAAAGGCAAAAATAATAATGCCTCCCTTTCTTTTCCATGGTTTACTTTGCTCCTTTCACAACCTTTAGAATTGGCTTAATTATTCCCAGCAATGGGAGCAAGGGTGGCTTACTCTGGGACACCCTGGCGCGTCGTGGCACGCGTGCAGGGGTCACTCAAGGACGTGCACACAGAGGGGAGCTCTCGTGGGCACCCGCCTGGTGATTTCATGTGCGGACACGGCAGGGCCTGGGACCACACAGCCGATGTTGCTTCCCACTCCCGCGAGGGGCGTCATGTCGAATGCCAAAGCTGGGGACGTGTGGGCCGGGGAAACCCGGGTGGGGTAGGGGGTCTGGCGGAGCAGGGCGGGGCACGGGGACAACGGGAGGTTAGCCTGTGGCGATGGAGGTTAGCCCTAGCGGGCGGCTAGGGCTCGGTGGCGGGCTTGACCAGGTAGCCACTGAAGGTGATGTAGGTGTCAAACTCATCGCTGAAGATGGCGTTCTCGCGCTCGCCCTTGAAGAGGCGCACCCACACCTCGTCTTGGTCCTGAAGCTCCAGCATCAGGCTCTGGCTCTGCATGATGCTGCGGTCGCTCACCTGGGCGTACAGGATCACCACCTCCTCCCCGTTCTTCATGATGTGCAGGTATGTCTCCTTCTGGTTCCAGGTGTGCACATTGAGGCTGAAGAAGTAGATGCCAGGCACATAGCAGTAGAATTTTCCCGTGAACATGTTGAAGTGGCCATAGAGGTTCACGAACTCCGTGTCAAAAATCACCGTCTGGTAGTAGTCGTTGCTGTGCAGGGGCTTCTTCCGGCCCACCGAAAAGGCAGCGTAGTGGTTCTTGCACCGGTCCCCAGGGGCCCCCATGGACCCTTTCTGCCCTTTGGGTCCCGCGTGGCCCCTGGCGCCCACGGAGCCTGTTTTGCCATATTTGCCTTGCACGCCCCGATCTCCTCGGTCGCCCTTCTCACCTAAATGGGACGGGAAAACACGTGGCGTCAAGCAACCTCAAGGATTATTCTATTTTCATCCGGAAGCAATCGTTTTTTTTTTTTCCTTCTTGAAAGTCCTGGCGAAGAAAAGGGAACGTATGCGTTTATCCAAAAGCAACAGGAGCAGCAGCGGGACCCACGGCTCCCTCCGAACAAATGACCTACAGACGCAGGGGCTGGGCCTGAGGATCTGGGACCCGGGCCGCTTGGCTTCCCGACTCAATCGTCCCAGGCTGTGCAAGGTTATCTGCTGCTCACAGGACCGTCAAGCTGAGGCTTGCGGTGCAAAGGCAGGGGGGGTGAGACCCCGAGCTGCCCTGAGGCTCCTTCCCCTGTGGATCCCTCCCCAACCCCTCCTCTTGGAAAGGGGCCAGAGCCTCAGGAACGGAATTTCCTTCTCCCCGCTAGATGACAGCATGCCTCTGCTCGGTGCCCTGAGGGCGCCATTCTTCTCCTGCCCACCCCTCCCTAACTCCATCTTCTGCCCTGCCCTCCAATCAGGACAGAGCAGTGCCCCCTCCCCAGGGGACGGTCCCCCCTGCTGGTCTCTGTGCCTGACCTTTCAGGATGGTGATGTTGATCTGTGGCACCGGGATGGCCTGGTACATGGGAGTACCAGGGTCACAGCAGCGAAAGCACCGGGATGCGGGGGGCTCCTCTTCCTGCCTGGAGCTGTATTTTTCATGCTTTTCTTCATCCCTAAGGGAGTAAAGACATCACCGTGAAAGCCAAGAGCTCTCAGAGCCAGGAACTCTTCTCTCTTCTGCCACCAGAGGGCCTAGGGTACCTGTCTCGCCTTCTCTCACCTGGATGTGTGAGGCTGTGTTAATTTTCCCTCCACAGAGACTGCGTTGGCTCTTGGCAAATTCTGAGGCTTTTCGTGAAGGTTCAGAAAGAGCCCCCTGCCCTCTGTTGACAGCAATGACAGTCGTGGAAACAACGATATAACAAGAACGGCAACAATTTGAGGAGCTTGGCAAGATAGAGGCTACATGGGAGAAATCTGGCACGTGACATGCCAGTGGAGTGACTGGACATCCCCTTCATGTATCTAGGATTCTAGAAGCTGCTATGTTAAGCTGACTTGTTTGCAAATGAGAGGGCTCAACCAGATCTGCTCCTGGGGGGCGGGGGGCAGCGGCAGCGACAGCTCCATGCTGCTACCTCGAGGCGTCACACTGCACCGCACCGTGCTATCTGCTCGCAGCTCTTTGGCTGTGACGCGGCCACCTTGGAGGTGGCACAGTCCGTCTTGAAGGGTCAGCTCTTTGTCTCCCTCTGCTCCCATATTCAGACCACAGACAATCCAGGAGATGGATCTATACACCCTAAACTCAGCCACCTACAAGCCCTAGACTCCCAGATGGACCCCCGCCCACCTCTCACCAGAAGTCTCCATTTAGAGATTCAACAAGCCCCACACACGAGATGTGTCCCAAACTGATGGCCCATCACTGCCGCTCATCCCTAGAATCTTCTCTTTCCAAACCCTGTTCACAGCAGCAGCAGCATCGCCAGTCGCCCAGAATGGAACGCTCAGCCTCATTGCAGATGCTTCTCTGGCCTCACCAATCCATTCTGAGGATCATGGAGTCCTGAGGAGTCAGCCCACCCCACCATCAAAGTACCTCCAGGAGCTGGGCCCTCGGCTCTCCTCACCTCTAGGGGCCACTGCTGTTCGGAATGCCCTCCTGGAATTCATCTCTCCCTTGCCAATTCATCCGCTGTTCTGCCTCCCTCCAGCATGCTTTCCAGGGTACCATGAAATTTAAACCCCTCCATGACTCCCCTATAGATGAAGTTCCAAAGAGACCCTTTCCCACCAGGTCCATCTGCCCTCCCATCCTCCACCCGCCGGCATCCAACCACCCTACCCAAACGGCCTACCAGCCCTTACACTGCCACACACTGGAATGGCCACACTTCGCAGTGCCATCCTGGCTGCCAGGCGGCTTTCCCCTCCTGTGCCTGGGATGCCCCTCAGGTGTCCTCAAGACCCAGTCACTCCTCCTCCTAGCCTTCCCCAACCCCTGCCCCCGCCCCGCGCATCCACACCGTGGACACACTGAACTGGATCGTGTGTGTCTGTCCCCCATAGCCTTGGAGTTCCTGGAGGCCAGTGACTGTGTCATTCACATGTGTGTCCCCAGTGCCTAGAGGATGGCCAGACCAATAACGGCCCTCAATCAATGTTTGTTGAATGAAAAGAAGGAGGAAGAAGAGGAGAAGGAGAAGAAAAGACAAAGAAGAAGAATGATGTTACTTTGCCCCAAATCCTATGCAATTCCATTGTACTCCAAGACAGCCCGAAGCCTCAGGTATCATGTCAGCCCAAAGCTCAAAGTGATAAAGAAACTCAAAGTCAGCATCAGGTGTTAGGACCTCACGTTTGATGAATGACATTTTCATGAGTAATCCCAAGCATTTTATGCATCCCTACAAAATATCCCGAATAGCCTGGAGTCTATATATCATCGAAGGTCATATATATGAAGACAGTGCCATTCGGAAGAAATTCATAACTTTTCAAGGAAAGCCACCACTTCTTGTGCCAGTCTTCAGCCACCATCCCCCATCTTGCAATGTGATCAGACATCAGGGTGGTGGAGATCAGCTCTCAGCCCAGCATCGTCCCTGTCTCCTACTTCCAGGTGGTACTTAGAACCCTAGAAGATATTCTCAAAGGACAGGCAAGGACGCAAAGAAACCGAGAGCTGGGGGTTGGGGTTGTGGTGTGTTCTTCTTTTAAGGATGCGGCTGCAGCACCTCACACAGACCCACATTCCTCTGGGGTTGGAATGA
This sequence comes from Grampus griseus, assembly GCF_964374135.1. NCBI lineage: Eukaryota > Metazoa > Chordata > Mammalia > Artiodactyla > Delphinidae > Grampus > Grampus griseus. Next base: position 9,741,071 of record NC_139014.1, on the reverse strand, counting down.
GGCTGGGTTACTGTCCGCAGTTTCAGATAACAGGCCCGGGTCACTGACAGGAGAAATGGCGCCTCTGTCCCCCAGCACCGGCTCCTCAGCCTTGGCCTCTGCTCCTTCCCCTCTAGCTGCCAAAGAGCCCCCTAGGGCACCTGACCCCCAGGCTCATCCCCGCTGCTGAGCCAGCGCTCCTGCATCCACACCGCACAGCCTCACCTCTCAGCGTGGTCCAGCGGTGGCTCCCTGGTCCCCTGCTGCTGCTGCTGTTCGAGCTGCCCACGGGTCACGCGGCCCAGCACCGGGCCACAGGCAAAGGCCAGCAGCAGGCAGCACGCCAGCGCGAGTCCCAGCCCACGGGGGCCCATCTTCCCGCTGAGCCCTGCTGGGGAGACACACGGGGAGGACACGGGTTGGAAGGGCCCTGCAGGGAAACAAGCCTGCAGTGCTTGCCCGACCCACCAAGCTGACCCACTAAGTGCTTCAGCTGCCACTCTTCCTGGGACGGCGATCACACACTCACACTCACACACACAGTCACACAAGCTCAACATACATACTCACAAACCCCAGTGCACATCCATGCACATATACAAGTGCCCTCACACACGCACATACACACTCAATACACATTCATACACAAACACACTCTGTACACACTCAAGACACTCGGTACACTTACACACACTCAGACCCACACTCTCTTGTGTTTACACTCGCACACTCAACACACTCACGTGTACTCCGGTGCACTCACGTGCATATACATACGCTCACATGCACACATGCATGCCCACACCTGGCATTCACACTCTCAGCACACTCACAGACTTATACGCACAGACTCGCACACCCTCACGCACATGCCCTGGGGCCGGGCTGGCGTTGGAGCACCAGGCCACCTGCTGCCGCTGAGCATGGCTCTGCCTGGCCCCCCACGCCTCCCAGGAAGGAGACCCCTCAACCCTGAGCTCTGCAGATGGTCGTGTCTCGGCCCTGTTAGGACAATGAGCAAAATCCCGAAAGAATCTGGGGGGTCCGCTGTCCAGGGACTTTGCCCCAGCCTGCACTGTGGGGCCCGGTGGGCAGGCAGGCGCTGACATGTCGCTCTCTGGCCACCAGGGGGCGCAAGAGCGTGTCCTCGAGCATCTGGTGTTGGGGGGGGTGGCGCCCCGCCGCACAGGGCATTTATTGTCATCGAAGCCAGCCCCATGTCTCTCCAAAAAGCTCTGGACCGGACCCTCTTTGCACAGGATTGAGATAGTCCTTCCAGAAAGAGCTGTCCACTGGGGGTTCCCAGTGAGCCCACTAGGGGGCAGTGCTTGGGCTTAAAACAGACAAATCCCACTGGTTTCTCACCGTCAGAGGCATCACCCCGGCTAACCCCAGCTGTGGGATTTACACGCGTGCCTCAGCCGTTTCTGGTGTGTGGAGTCAGAAGTCACACGTGCCTCGACTGTTTCTGGTGGCTGGGAAACCTCCCCATCACGGAGGGGGTGACGGTGGTCAATCCCAGCCCATTTTGTTCACCGAATCATACAATTTAACACCAAAAGGGCTGACAAGGACACCTAATTGGACCCTCTGGCCTGCACAGTGAAAGAACTGAGGCCGGGGGAGTAAGCACGCCTCCACCCTGCCCCTGCAGCTGGGCTGGGGCCGGGAACCAGGCATCGTGGGGAGGGGCAAAGCATCAAAGCAAGGGAACAGCCTCAGAAGGTCCTGTCTGATTTGTCTTTAACTCCTCTTTCATGTCTAAGGAAAATTAAAATACCGAGACGGATTTCTGTTTTTGTCGGTAATCGTCTACCCAGATGAATGCTCCTTTCACGCATCTCGGGCCACCATGGACCTCCTTCAACTCCATGGCTCAGAGGCCTCGCGGCCGGTGAGGGCACGACCCTCTCCGCGGGGCCGACTCTTTGGCTTTGTTCTTTATTCTGCGTGTTAGCAGGCTCGCTGTTTTAGCTCGGAAGGCAGAATTCTCTGGCCGCCCTCGCTGCTGGAACCCCGTGCCAAGTCAGGAGAACCTGGGGGAGGCCGAAGACCGGGAACCAGAGCTGAGGCTCTCCCGATGGCTCCTCAGAGATGTGCTATGAGACTCTGAGCCAGGAAGCCTGGCCTCCCCAGGAATCCCCCCACCCCCTGAAGCCACACTTCTGCCCGCTCTTCAATTCTCTGCACAACCCCCACCCCCTGCAGTGGATTAGCTGGGCCCCCCACATCCACGTTCTCTACCTGCCAAGGGTCAGGACCCAGAGACCTTCCAAATGACAGAGAGACTGCTTGGACCAGCCCCCCTCCTCAAAATGTCCACTACCTTCCCTCCACTTGGCAAAGAAAATTTGTACATATAAATGTAATTTATAAAATACATATTAAAAGAATCTCTCCCTCTCTCTCCTCGCCCCCTCTACCCATCCATCATTTCTCCAGGCTCCTTGCCAGGGTGGGCACCACCCTCCCCAGTCTGCTCCCACACTTCGCCTGCATTGCCCAGCACCCCTCGTCCCATGTTCAAGCTCCCTGCTTCATGTACTGCAACGTGCATACACGTCACCTGGGAAATCTTGTGAAAATGCAGATTCTGATTGGGCAGATCTGGGACAGACATTTTCCAAAAGCCCCCAGGTGCTGCCAAGGCACCACAGTTTGAGCACCAGGTTCCAGCCACACCCCCAAACTCCTGGCACCTGCCCACCTGCCCACATCCTTCTCCCCTGGCCAGGAGCACCCTTTGTCCTCTTTTCTTCTGCTAATAACCAGGCTAACAGGACTGACAACTGCCCCAGGCCCGGTGCTGGGCATCCCTGCATCATTTTCACTCATCCTTACAACCCTAAAGAGAACACTTCCTCATTAATAGTTTTTACCCCATCACAGGTCTCGTATGGACCTGCGGTGAATCTTTTAAGGAGACGATATTCATTCATTATTATACTGAATTCACTAATGAAGAAACCGTGATGAGAAGTCGATTAGCCTAAGGCTGCCCACTTTTTTGTGTGTGTGTTTTTTTTTTTTTGCGGTACGTGGGCCTCTCACTGTTGTGGCCTCTCCCGTTGCGGAGCACAGGCTCCGGACGCGCAGGCTCAGCGGCCATGGCTCACGGGCCCAGCCGCTCCGCAGCATGTGGGATCTTCCCGGACCAGGGCACGAACCCTTGTTCCCTGCATCGGCAGGTGGACTCTCAACCACTGCGCCACCAGGGAAGCCTAGGCTGCCCACTTTTTAAGCCATGGGGGCTGGATTTGAATTCAACAGGCTGCCCTCAGATCACATCAAAATCCCACCCAAGGGACCTCCCTGGTGGCACAGTGGTTAAGAATCCGCCTGCCAGTGCAGGGGACACGGGTTCAATCCCTGGTCCGGGAAGATCCCACATGCCACGGAGCAACTAAGCCCATGCACCACAACTACTGAAGCCCGCCCACTCTAGGGGGTGTGCTCCACAACAAAAGAAGCCACCGCAACAAAGAGTAGCCCCTGCTCTCCGCGACTAGAGAAAGCTGGCGCGCAGCAACAAAGACCCAACGCAGCCAAAAAAAAAAAAAAAAATCCTACCCAAGACCCAACTCAGGTGCTTCATAGTCCTTCTGAAGGTCTCCCAGACCCTCAACTGGAACAAACTCTCCCTACTCTTTTTTGCTTGCGTGTCTCATATTGTCTCATTCTGCAGAGAGTTTTTCTTGGCCTAGAAGATTCTGCACAGCAGACCTGTGACCTCCTCTGGGCTTGGGATACGGTCTTGTTCAACTTGGACCCACCAAGCATCCTGCAGCACCCTGAACTCAACAAATATTAGTCAGATTGAATTCTCCAAATTTGTTTATTGCCCTATTTCTGTATTTCCCCTGTTTCTCCTTGGCGCCTTGATAATTACTCTCTTTTTCCTTTTCAATGCCAAGCTTGCATCACTTGAAAGGAAAAGAGGTTTTCCTTTCTTCAAACATTTTTTTTTTTCCTGAATCCAAAGTAATATATATTCATTTGGGAAAGGCTGGAAAATAACAGGAAAAGAAAGTACAGAGCTGTCTTGGACTCTTGTCCCCAGGGCTCCTCAGCCTCGGCACCATTGACATTTGGGCTGGATCAGCCTTTGTCGTGGGAGGCTGTCCTGTGCATTGTAGGATGTTCAGCAGCAGCTCTGGACTCCACCCACTAGATTCCATCAGCACAGCCCCACCCCCAGTTGCGACAATCAAAAACATCTCCAGACTTTGCCACCTATCCCCTGAGAGGCAGAAATCCTCCCAGTTGAGAATCAGTCCTCTACCCTCAATGGAAGTACACTTTTGCACGTTGGTACATTTCTTTCTAAGTCTGGAAAAGGGATTTTCTGTACCTAGATAGAAGAGATGGAGACCAGGATGCAGCCGGCGCAGGGATGATGCTATCAGTGGCGGGGGGGGGGGGGGGGGGGTGGCCCGCGATGACCCAGCAAAGAGTCGGAGGCGCCAGGAGCACTGAGTGAGGGCAGCAGAGGTCGGTGGTTCTCCTCAAGGACCTCCTCTTTGGGGTCAAAGCAAACCCAGACTGAAAGCTTTCCCTCTTCAAAACCGTCTTCAGAACGCTTTTACTAAGTCCCACAGCAAAGTCAACATCATGACATTATGATCATTTTACTCACTTTTGGGCAAAAACAGTATTGCCCAGGGCTTCCCTGGTGGCACAGTGGTTGAGAGTCCGCCTGCCGATGCAGGGGACACGGGTTCGTGCTCCGGTCCGGGAGGATCCCACATGCCGCGGAGCGGCTGCGCCCGTGAGCCATGGCTGCTGAGCCTGCACGTCCGGAGCCTGTGCTCCGCAACAGGAGAGGCCACAACAGTGAGAGGCCCGCGTACCGCAAAAAAAAAAAAAAAAAAGAAAAGAAAAACCAGTATTGCCAACATCTAACCAAACTTAGCTCCGGCCCTCTTTAGCAATTTCCAGTGAAACAGAGTGCCCTACAAGGGGGAAGGTGTGCCCCCAGAAAGATGACTCAAAGAACGTGCTGTCAGGTCCGGGGAGCAGCCCCCAGGACTCTTTGGCCAGTGGTGTGTAACCCTTGTGAATCTGGACCCGAGTGGTCCAGTCTCCTGGCTGCCTTGCGGTCAAGACATCTGAAGTTAATTCCAACATGACTCAGAACTGGACTTGCCTACCCCAAACCCTGTGAAGACATTCGTGTTCCAAATTCCATAACAATTCCATGAACATCTTTATCTCCCACCCACGCCCTTCAGGACCTGCAGCTCCTCCACTCCCGTCTTCTCAACCCTCCCCATCTCCCTGCATCTTAACCTCCCCCAGCAAGGAAGAACCCCCCTCTACAGTAGGTGGGAGGCGAAAGGGAGGAATTGGGTCAATGACAGGGTCCGGAGGAAGGCAGGAAGTCTGAGAACGCTTCCTGGTTAATGATTTTTATCCTCCCAGCCCTCGAATGGATCTGTGGTGAATCCTTTAAGGAGACGATATTCATACACAAGTGCAAGTTTCCTTATATCCGTTTAAAATCGGTCCTGTCGTTTTGGGGGGCCCGCCCACCTCCGTGGTGTCATGCCTGTGTTCCGACAGTGAACTCCTAGCCCTCAAGCTCCATAAGTTTGCCTTTTGTCTTGTTGCCAACCCCGCCCAGTGCCCTTTGACAAAAGCATTTTATAAACCTTCCTTAATCTTCATCGGGTAACCAGCTGTTCTGAGAGGCGAGAAGTCTAGGATCTCCCTGGATTAGAAGGAGTTTAGAAGACAAGTTGAAATGCCCATGTAGCTCTGGAATTCCCTCTCAGGAGAAAATTGAACACAGGCACGGTTTACTGGATGCCCGTGATTTGCACAGCATCGGGTAAGAGCTTGGGAGACAGTGATTCCATCGCAGATTAAATATACTCCCTGACCTCAAGATTACCATCCATGGGGACTTCCCTGGTGGTCCAGTGGTTAAGGATCCACTTTCCAATGCAGGGGACGCTGGTTCGATCCCTGGTCGGGGAACTAAGATCCCACATGCCACAGGACGACTAAGTCCACGGTACAACTAAGCCCACGCACCGCGACTAGAGAGAAGCCCATGTGCCGCAACGAAGATCTCGAGTGCCCAAACTAAGATCTGACGCAGCCAAATAGATAAAAATAAATATTAAAAACAAAAAAAAATTACTGTCCAGTGAAGGAGACAGATCTATGTACACAATCACAGCTCAAGGCAGAGCAGCAGATGTTGACTCAAAATGTGACATTCTAGGCCTGTGCCGTCCACTGCAGTGGCCGCTAGCCACCTGTGGCTATTTCATTTGAAACCAATTAAAATTAAAGAACATTCTAGGGACTTCCCTGGTGGTCCAGTGGTTAAGACTCCGCACTTGCACTGCAGGGGGCACGGATTAGATTCCTGGTCGGGGAAGTGAGATCCCGCATGCTGCACAGCATGGCCAAAAAAATAAATTAATTAAATTAAAGACCATTCTAAATTCCATTCCTCAGTCACGATAGCCACATTCCAGGGGCTCAATGGCTACAGGGAGGTGGGAGCTACCTTCCTGGACTGCACAGAACATTTCAATCGCTGCAGAAAGCTCTGTTGGGCAGCTCTGCTCTATTAAGATGAAGTTGGGGGGTGGGGGAGTAGGAACTATGAACAAACAGCGGGCCAGAAATCTGGGAGTCATTTAGACGCCTTCCTCTCTCATATCTGCCACATCGAGTCAGTCATCAAGCCTCTTTAATACCTCCTGAAGGTCTCCGCTCCTCTGTACCATTTGATGCTTTCCAGGAGCTCTGGCTGTGTCCCAGACTTCAATTCACCCAAAACAAATATCTTTGTCTGGCTTGTCTAGGGCCTGGACACCACCCCCAAATTTTACATGCTTCTCCCGAGGAAGCTTGGCCTAAGATAGGACTGTCTCCCACACCTAAGGTCTTCTAGGTCGAGAAGGCGACGCGAATCAGTATCCAATCAGTCTCTGTTTCAACACAGCGTCAACTGTCCCTCAGCCACCAGCAATCCTTCCGCACATCTGCTCCTGCCACCCTCCCCTCCCCAGTATCTTCTCTACCAGAAAGGAAGCCCTGGGGCTGCCCCTCACTGCTTCGACATCTGGCGGAAATTCTCCCGTTGAGACACTCAGAGCTCTCCAGTTGCTGCAGAAGGTTCCCTGGACTCAGATCCTGGGGTGCCTAGAAAAGAGAAAGCCCCATGTTGGGGTGTCCCTCTGGCCCTTATGACCATCCGGACTGTCTAACACATGACGTCTGCTTTCCTTCCCTGGAAGCCATTCATCACACTCATTTTCCACTTACCAGACTCCTCTGGTGATGGGCACTCTGGTAGAGTGGCTCCCACTTGATAAATGACATTTGTTCGCCAATCCCAGGAAGCCATTTCATACCTAATTTTCCCTTCTGTAATGGGGCAGCCCCAGCCGGTCTCGGGCCCTCTCCCGCTTCCTCCCAACCTTGCAGAGGAAGCAGCAGTGGGGGCTGTGCATCCTTTATTAGAGGAGCTCTGGTCAACTGGAGGTGCGCTGTGCCTTTCCCAAAAGGTGAGGGCATCCTGGCGCCCAGCTCACTTGCTGAATCTCCCTCTTCCCCTTTTTCCAAGAAGCTGTCCTCTGGCGTAAGGAAGAGGGTTTATTTTTTTTTAAGGTTTGGGGTTTTTTTGGTTACCTCCAAAGCCCAAGGCCAGCGATAGAGATGGGGTCTCCCAGGGCTACTTGCTAATTAACAAACGAGGGCTTCCTTTGTGCTGACTTGGGATAAAACAGTGAAGGAAAGAGGGGCCAGGCATCCTCCCATCCTGAGACATCTCCATCCTCTCCTGAGGCAATTCACTGCACCTAGACCAGGAGAGGCTTACCTGGACCTGAGAGAAGACACTGCCTAAGTTTCTGCCCAGGCCCTGCATACAAGGAGACCACGTGGGCTGCAGGCGGCGGGCCTTCGGGGGCACCTGGCCAGCCCAGCCTCCCCAGTGCAAACAAAGATTTCCTTGACTAGAGCCCTGTCCTTAGATCACCTCCCAGCTGTGAGGCCTCGGGCGGCAGGCTTGGCCCCCGCTTTGAGAACCGTGTGAGAGAGAAGAGCTACTGACAGCTCGTGCCTTGCCGTGAGCCCGCGCCGAAGGTGGCCTGGCCCACGTCCCATTGCCCCGCAGCGGTGACACCCTCGGGGGCTGACCGTTCCCAAGACAGAGGGAGGAAAAAAGCTGGGAATTCCACGGCCTGTGCGCCGACCGCACCATCCCTTTTACAAGCACCACACCGTTTTTCGTTTTCTAGGGCCTGGAAATCACTGCCGCATTTTACAGCCATCTCCGGGGAAAGCTTGGCAAAAGGTAGAACCTTGTCCCACATCTAACGGCTTCTAAGTCAAGAGTACAATTCAGCTCAGCATCCAGTCAGCCCTGCCACTGCCTGCTGCAGCCCAGACTGCTCTGGTTGAGATCGCCGATGTCCAGCTCCCGTGCAGGCTGCAGGGCGCCTGCCGGCGACGACCGCCCACCTCCCCGCCCCCTATCCGGCCCACGCTGTCTCGCTGTGTTTACCCTCCATAACCTCCCCCTTAGCGACAGGTGTTTTCCAGACCGTGTCCTCAGCCCTCAGCCCCTCTCACTCCGAACACTTTCCGCCCATCGTTTCCTGTGTGACAGCTTCAGCGGACAGCTCCTTGATCCTTGTCCCCAGCAGGCGTCCCCGGCCACCAAGCTCTAGGCCTGCGCTCTCCAGAACATTGGCCTCTGGCCTCTGGGCCAGTTAAATCCTTTACAACTAAACATAGTGAAAAATTCCATTCTCGGCCACTCGAGCACATTTTAAATGGCTACCCTCTTGGACGGCACAGCTGGGAGGACACTTCCATCATCGCCAAGTCCTACTGCACAGCGCTGGTCCAGACCCAGATGGCCAGCTGTCTCCAGATCATGTCGTCTTCGCTCTGGATGCTCAAGCCCCCAGTTAGTTCACTGTCTTCTTCCCCAGCGCCCGCCGTCCCTGTTCCTCCTCAGCGCTTCCAGCTGTTCACACAGGGCCCCCCGCCCGCATCTCCGAGCTCTGCAGACTTCGGCCTCTCTTGCACCGTAACCAGGCCCCCTGGCAGTCTCTCCTCTCCCTCCCTTCGGGCGCTGTCACTGCTTCTTTCTCAGCCCTGCGCTGGTCTCCCCATCTCTCCTCTACCTTCCAAACTGCTGGCCAGAGGCAGCTTTCAAACCTGCAGATCTGAATGCCCCCCTTGGCTCAAAAGGCTTCCATGAAAATAAAGGAAACATTTAAGCCCTGCGCTTCACCATCTGCCTCCCACCTCATTTCTGGCCCCCTTGTCCCCACCCCTGCATGTGTATCCTTCACCCCAGCCAACTGGAGCCACCGGAAGTCCTAAGTCACACCACGGTCTCGTCTTCTGTCTCTTTCTCCTGCCACCTTCCTTGTCGCTGTGTCCTTCAGAGCCCGGCCTGATGCCACCTCCTCCAGGAAGTTTCCTCCCCCAGTATCTAGCAGAGACCGGCTTCCTTGTCTGGTCCCCCCACAGATCAGGAGGTCCTCATACACAGGAGATGTGTCTCAGTTCACACGTGTCTCCAGTGCCTGGGGTCTGACTTTCAGTATTGACCGAAATCCACAGTCCCTTTCAGCCCTTCCCAAGTAGCAGAGCCATCGTCCAAAGAGGACTCAAGCCAGTGTGTTCAAATCTCTAATTCAGGTTGGGGGTGGTTTGGGGTGGGGGGAGAAGGGAGGTGGGGAGAGTGGCCCAGGGCACACTCTTGTATTTTATTTATTTATTTATTTTTGGCCACACCACGCAGTATGCAGCATCTTAGTTCCCCGACCAGGGATCGAACCCATGCTCCCTGCAGCGCAACTGAGAAGTCTTAACCACTGGACCACCAGGGAATTCCCAGGTCACACCATTAAGTGTCATCAGAACGCTGAATCCCGACGTGACCAGGTAGCCATCTTTTCCTCAAATGCTCCTCTTATCAGCACTCAGAAAGCCTCCTGCTTCAAAAAGAGTTACAAGCACTCGCTTCGGCAGCACATATACTAAAACTGGAACGATACAGAGAAGATTAGCATGGCCCCTGAGCAAGGATGACACGCAAATTCGTGAAGCGTTCCACATTTTTAGACGTAGAGAATGGACTTGAGGACATGGGGAGGGGGAAGGGTAAGCTGGGACAAAGTGAGAGAGTGGCATGGACATGTATACGCTACCAAATGTAAAACAGCTAGTGGGAAGCAGCCGCATAGCACAGGGAGATCAGTTCGGTGCTTTGTGACCACCTAGAGGGGTGGGCTAAGGAGGGTGGGAGGGAGACGCAAGAGGGAGGAGATATGGGGATGTATGTATATGTATAGCTGATTCACTTTGTTATACAGCAGAAACTAACACACCATTGTAAAGCAATTATACTCCAATAAAGATGTTAAAAAATAAATAGAGTGAGATGCAAAATAATTAATTAATTAATTTTAAAAAAAAGAGTTACCACCCATTGCCTCCATCAGCCAAACTTACAAAATACCTCAATGTCCTGCAAAAGCAGTCTAATCCAACAAATGATGGTGCAGCCACACGGTGGAAAACTAAAGACCAGGTGGTTGGTCAGGCTGGCAAACTCAAATGCCTTCAGCCATTGGCCACGGGCTGGGTGTAATGTGACAGGGAGGGGTGGAGATTGCTCGGAACCCAGAAACACACGCTTCGTTTAAAGGCATTTAAATAAATAAATAAACGATGCTGGAGGGGGAGGGGCAACTTCAGCTGGTAGCACCAAGGACTGACCTCTGTAAACAGACGAATATTTACTGGCGTGGAAAGATGTTCGTAAAATGCTGATGAGGGAAAATGCAGGTTGAAAACATACATACATAAAAACACATCCACACATGCACGTACATTAGCCCAGAGATTTGAAGGCCACCCACCTGGCTGCTAACAGCAATTACCTCTGGGTGATGAAAATACGGATGCTTGCTATTTTCTTATTTGGGGGTCTCTGGGGTTTTCCCCTATAACCGTCACATATTTTTTCACATTAAGTACACATTATTTTCCACTTAGACAAATGATAAGTAAGCCCCACCCTGGAGACTAAGAGAGCATTTTGTTTATTCGGGGGAATTTGAATCTCTGCCTAGAAAAGGAGAACGGGGAAGGGGCTTGAGGATGCTGTGGCAAGCTTGTGGCTCAGGCAGGACTGTGGGGGATATAAACTGCCCTCGTGCTGAAGTCCCACGTTCTTTTTTTTTTTTTTTGGAGAATTTTTTATGTATTTATTTTTGTCTGCATTGGGTCTTCATCGCTGCGCGCAGGCTTTCTCTCATTTCGGTGAGTGGGGGCTACTCTTCATTGTGGTGCGCGGGCTTCTCATTGCGGTGGCTTCTCTTGTTGCGGAGCACGGGCTCTAGGAGCACAGGCTTCAGGAGTTGCGGCACGCGGGCTCAGTAGTTGTGGCTCTCGGGCTCTAGAGTGCAGGCTCAGTAGTTGTGGCACACGGGCTTAGTTGCTCCGCGGCATGTGGGATCTTCCCGGACCAGGGCTCGAACCCGTGTCCCCTGTGTTGGCAGGCGGATTTTTAACCACTGTGCCACCAGGGAAGCCCAGAAGTCCCACGTTCTTTTGCAAGTGTTTGTTGAGTGTCTACTGCGCACCGAGAAGAGGGCTGGATTCTAGGGACACGGTGGAACAAGAGGAAGAAAAGGCCCTCCCCTGGGGCAGCCGAACCCTGGAGTTACCGTGGGTACTGATTACGCCGGGAAAGGCACCCAAGTGGGGCTAGAATCAGGCCAGCCAGAGAGAACACGTTTTGTAGAAGCAGGGGATTTGTCCTGCCTTTGACACACCAGTCACTGGTGTACTTGCCACTGAAGGAAGCTGCCTGCAGCCACAAAACAGGAGAAAATGGAGCCAAACCTTTGCGGCCATCATCAGGACTTCTGCTCAACAGCCAGGCGAGTTAACCGGCCCAGGAGCAGCCCCGTCATTTATCAGAGATTCCTTCTAACAAAGCTCTGGTTAAGCACCTGCTGCCGGCCGGGCTCTGGGCACGTGCTTTACGGAGGCTACTGAACTTGTGCCCTACAGTCACCTTGATTTCTCAGAGGAACAAATGGGCTCAGAGGGAGGGAGTCACTCACCCCAGGCCCTGCCGTGGCAGGGGCTGCAGCTCAGGTGAGACCCAGGTGTGTCTGACAGCAGAGGTCTTGCCACTTCGCCTCGAGGGGGCCTCCAGGAAGATGTCGGCTAGGTAGGACAGGCTGGTCCTGACGAACCACCGTCCTGAGGACACTCCCGCCTGCCGGGCGGGTGTCCACCTGCTAAGCTCACTCGGTTACGGTGGGAACAGCGGCAGCAGCCCCGGGCCCTGAGGAACTTATCCCCCAGCTGAGACCTCAGCAGATTGCTGAGGGCCTGCTCCATACCTGGCACCATGCAGGGCGCCAGGGATCCGTGATAACCGTCCTCATCAAAGCAACGTGCTAAGATCTCCCGGCGCCAGCATCGTAACATCCACCACTGGAGCGCAGTGCCTTCGGGTTTAGGCACAGGATCACCAGGAACCTCCCTCACACCTCAGGATGGACGGGGCGTGGGGGTTGTGGCCACTGAGTGTGCATTCTGAAAGCACTGCTTTTGCAGGGTAGAGAGAAAACAGTGCATGGGTGAGCTCTGCAGGGGAGGGGAGGGGGAAGCCCACATCTCACAGGGATGGCAAACGGTGCCACCCTGACCCCCATGCCCTCTGATGCTCAGAAGCAAAGGGGACTGAGGCCGAGTGCGGCTGGCAGGAGGGAACGATATAAAGAATTGACATTCTTTACAGGGGGTGCAGTGAGCGTGCCCTGTGTCTGCCCATCCCTGGGGGCTGCCAGGGGTCAGGTGTGGGAGGGGCCCCACAGGAGAGGTCCCTGCAGAGAGGGAACCAGGAGTAGAATGGAACAGAAGGGGGAAGGGCAGGCATCAGACTCCAGCCCAGCACCCCAGTTGCCTGGGCCTGCTTCTGCTTGCTCTACAGGGTCCATTCTCAGGGTCTCCTCCTTGTAGGTCAGGCCAGTTTACAGAACCACGGGTCTTGCTCTCATAGCTATACCTTAAGGGGTGAGGGATAGATGTCCTGAATGCTGGAAGACCTGAGTGCCATGGCGACCCCAAACCCCACCCAGACCCACCCGTCTCTCACCAGAACTCACTTTACACTCTTCACAAGCAGAAAGGGCCCAAGTGTTTCCAAGCGCACCCCAGTCCCCCACCCTGACCACCAGCCTCAGAACCTGCAGGGCAGAGCTGCAGGGCCCAGCCCAGCCGACGTCTGGCCTGCATCCGCCCGCAGCTCCACCAGGGCTGGCAGCCTTCTCAGGCGAGGTCCTTTTCCTTCGCTGGTCCCCAGGGCAGAGGGTGACTGGTAACCAGATGTCCCCACTTGGGGACAGCGTGCAACGGAGGCGAAAGGTTTGGGACCTCCCCCCGAGTGTGGATTCACCAGCGGCTGGCAGCAACGTCTGACCCAGCACGAGGCACCACGCACCTGGCATCGGCATGCTCCCCACCTCCCCCACTGCCCGCCCCGCCTGCCTGCCCCTTCTCCCGCCTGTCCGGTTCTCCCGCGTTCCCTTCCCATCCTGCCTCCTGCCCGCAGTCTCCTGCTCTGCTCCACGTCATCTCAAGGAAACTGCCTACAGGAGCCAGGGAGGTGGTCAGGCAGGGAGGCGGTCGGACACGGAGGCGCAGGATGGGACAGGATGCCCCAGTAGGACTGTGCCAGTGGTGCCCACAGCTGGAGAGGGTTTGACTCCAAAGGCCTCTGGGCAGGCCAGGGACACCCCGGTGGGCAGTGGGGGGCCTCCGGCTCTTCAAAGCCCATCCTGCTTTGAGCCCAATTCTGGGAAGCAAGCGTGGGCAAGGATGAGCAGCTTCCCGGCGTCGGGGCACCACTTCCACCTCCAGCTGCTCAGGCCCCTCTCAGCTGCAGCCTTGACGAGGACCCAGAGCTAAAGCTGCCCCCAATGAGCTCAAGAGCTCCCGCTCCTGCGCCCAGCATCGAGCCCCTCCCCGAGAGGCAGGAAGACAAGGGTCAGAGGTCACAGGCTGCGCTGGCAGAAGTTTCACGGCGCGGCTTGGGGAGGAGGAAAAGAGCCAGCGTGCTCGCTTCTGCATGTCTGTGGTTGAGAGCAGAACTGGTCCTGCCAGGCTGAGGATGTCTGGGCGGGGCCCCAAGAATCCTGACTCCTGGGCCCAGGGGGACCGGCTCACTGGGCTGCCCCTAGAGCACGGAAGGAAGCACCTGTTCAGGCTTTGGTGGTCCTTTTCCAAATCCTTCTCCAAGTGGGCAGATGTTCCCTCGTACTGTGTGAGGGGTCAGGGAGGTGTCTGGGGTCCTGTCCAGGGAGCTGCCTTGTCTCATTTGACTTTACGAGAAGGCAGATTTCAGCAGGTAAAAACAGGAAGAAAATAATAAACCTCTGCCCAAACGGTAGTTACACCACCAAGATGAAGTGCCCCAGGAGACCATCACCCCCACTTAAGATCGCTGGACTCTCAGGGCAGGGAGACGAGGCTGCTCCGGAAACACTCACATCTCTCTCCAGTGGATGGGCAGGCAGAGTTACCTTAAGTAGTCAGCAGAGTGTGGGGACCATAACAAAAAGGAAACTTTTTATTCTTCCTTTCCTTTGCAAGCTATCACCACCGCCTCTCCCCTAGGGCCCTGGAGCCTCAGCCACCCGAGCTCCAGGAACAGGGACTCATGCAAAGGTCCAGCCCCTGAAGACAAAAGCGCAATGGCAAGCTCTTGTCTGGTGAGGACGCCCAGCAGCACGACTGTATCTACAAAATTCTTTTCATCTTTGTTTTGATGGGTGAAGTTCAATGCCAGAATATTTGGTTTATGAGTCACGCTAATTACATGGGGGGGGGCGGGGGGGGGGTAGGGCGGGAGGCACCAGGAAGAATAACAAAAAGCATGTTCCAAAAAAATTATGCTGTGCTGGTTGCCCTGAATAGGGAGGTTACGTCCCAGGAATGAGGAGGGAGCTGCCTGCACCCTTCCTGGGGCCATGTCAGCCTTCTCGGCTCCCACCTGGGAGCCTGTCCCTCACTGATGGCTGCCCCTGCCCCAGACAGGCAGCGGTGTCCTCTGGCAGAAAGAGGGCCCATCCAAGGCCTCTGGCACCTACATTTGTCTGTCGCCCTGACCTGCTGCTCACCAGGAGCCTGTTCCTTGGCATCCCAAGAGACTCAAGATAGGAGAAGGAAAACAGAGAGAGCCAGAGGAGAGGGCTAGAGTCCCTGGGAAGCAGACCCCGGCTGTCTTTCCGGCCCCAGGGAACTTTCTCTGTGGGCTGCTGGGAAGAGGAAATTTGGAAACTTGAGGAGCTTGGGTTCCAGCACACACATATCCACGGCTGCCGCTATTTCTATTGCCACTACTGTTGTCGGGTCATCTCTAAGCCCCACCTCAGCTCTCAGGTCAAGAAGGAGAGTGGAGAAGGGGGACCAGAAAGGGCAGCTCAACCCTCTGCACCCCCCACCTCCCCTTCACCTGTATGTTTCCTGCCTCTCCCTGCAGTACGCACAGGCAAGTGCCTCGATTTGTGAACTTGCACGTGGGGCTGTCCGCCTGCTTCCCTGAACTATAAAAAGCAAAGGCCTAGCGTCTCTGAGGACCTCACATCCTCCCCCAGGGACCCAGGATGTAGCTAGTGGTTGAGAAAACTCAGTTTCTCAGGACACTCCCCATTTTCAAAGCTTGGAAAGAGGAAGCTCCAAGTGTGCCAAACTGCCTCCATTCTTAGAAACCAAGTGAGAAAGAGGAGACGGAAGCAAGTCACAGAGAGAAGTCAAGTCACCCTTCCTCCCAAGTGGCTCAGGAGGGCCCGTGAGCACCTAAAGCACGTTGGGGTCCCACGGAAGACACAGCAGCTGTCCAGGAATCGGCACGGCAGGGCCCAGTTTAACACGACGTGGGTGCCCAGGACAGGCGGGGATCACACCTGTGCCGTGGAGATGCTTGCTACTTGGTAGTGCACAGAGAGGCATGCGCAGTCCAGAGGCTCAAGGGCAGCTCAGTGACTCGGGCCCAGACCAGGGCCACATTCAGTGGTGTGGGCAGACCAGAGGGTCCCCCGAGAGGGACATTATTTTTTCCTGTCCAGGCTGGATCCCCTCCAGGAACACCAAAGCCATTAGATGCAGGGGCCAAAGCCAGCATTCCCTGTTCTGTGTAGGGTCCAAGTTGCCCACAGGCAGGGCTGGCTCTCAGACAGTCCAGGCGCTATTGGGGTGGGGTCTCCCCACCAGGTGCGGAGGTGACTTGGATATCACTCCTTTCCCTTTCACACCCAGGGAAGAGTGAAGCAAGATAAACACGCCACAAAAATCGGGGGCGGTAACAATCATTCCTGACAGCATCTGTCTGCCACAGAAGCCCCCTGCTCCCTGGTCAACAGAGGGAAACCACGGCCACGGCTCTCCACGGCACCTCGGCTCCGAAGGGAGTGTCAGGAACCGGCACCGGGCCCTTCTCCGCCAACTCCTGGTCTTTCTGCCCCTTTGCCGCAACTGGCTTCTGGCCCCTCCCACCCCGCTCCTCGCCCCGTGTAGGTGTCTGCTCCGCGACCAGGCTGAAGCCAGGAAAAGGCGCACCGGATCCCCCTCCTTCCCCCCACCCCCGCCACGGCCACGTCCCGTCCGCCAGGCCACCTACCTCCAGCCACCAGCGTCCGGGAGCGAGCGGGGCGCCCGCGTCCTCCCCGCGGCCTCTCTTAGAGCATCTCCCAGCGGCGGAGCCCCCTCCCAGCCAGGTTGGGGGAAGACCAGACTTGTCGAAGGAGAGAGCAGGCAGGAAGGAAAAAGTCCTCCGGGAAGAGGGCTCAGAAAGTTGTTGGGGTGCAGGACAGCCGGCCGCTCCCCGGCACCTGGATCTCCTCGGCTACAAGGTCTCTTTGGCCAGAAGCGGAAACGCGGTTTCTCGAAAGTAGAGGAAGGACCGAAGCAAGCGGGACAGACGCGTAAAGAGCAAACCCGGGCCAGATGTGAGCGGCCGCGGAGCCTCGAACGCTCCCAGCGCATTTTATCCAAACAGCAGCCGCCGAGGATTAACTGTGTGTGTGCCCGGGGGGGAGGGGAGCCCAGCGCAACCCTCCTCCGGGCTACCCTGGGAGCTGGCGGGGGCCGGGGCCTGGGGGCGGGGCTCTGAGAGTCCGGAAGTCCCTCCAGGTGCGGGAGTGGCCGGGGGTCCAGGACAAGGAAGGTTGGGAGCTCCGAGTTGCTGGGGGGCAGGGGGATGGGCTCCAAGGAGCTCCTGGCGCGCTTGCAGCCAAGCCCCTGGAATCCGTCCCCAGATGGTGGCAGACCTGAGACATCCACCTGGGGTCCAGGGACCATGGACAGGTCTGGGGGAATCTGTGAACCCCCGAAACAGAACACAAACTTGCACGTGTGCCCGTGTGTGTACGCACATGTGCGTTGTTGGACGCTGATGGTCTAATGCTTTGATCAGATTCTTGGAGGAGTCTGTGATTCAAAGGTTAAGAACCCTGGCTGGGGGTGCAGACTTTCCAGGGGACGTGTGAGCCAGGGCAGGGCTGGTGGGGCCAGCAGGAAAGTCAGCATTTCTCAGTCTCCATCAGGCCTTTCATTCTTTGATATGAAAAACAGACATTTTCTCCACCTCATACAACTTCCTTGGCCCCTCCTCGCATCCTGATAAGCTGCCCTAGGCTTCTCGAGAGCTGCCCCTGGTCAGGCTGGTCTCCATCCCCAAAGTCTGAATCCGGATAGTTCTAGAATCTTACCAAATCAGAAGAAGAGGAAGGATCTGGCCTGAGGAACACAACTCTGCTGTAATGATAATGGTTTTCTTTCTTTTTTGTTTCTCCCCCTCTCCCATGGTCTCTCCAATGTTTGGATGTCCTCCCTGCACTTTTTGTTTTGTCATCACTCCTCCCAGGGCCTCTCCCTCTGGCTACACCTGGACAGGAGATGTAGAAGCAGAGATGCCGGACTGGGATGCTCGGGGCAAAGCAGACTGAGTCTCACTCTTCCTTGCCTTGGAATTTCTTCTCCACCTCTCCTCCCCATGTGTCTGCCTGGAAAGCTAAGAAATCAAAACAGGAGGAGGAGGGGTGTGCATTTCTGACATCCACGTGGCACACCTTCTCGCCAAGGCAAGCTGAGAATGATGGAGATGAAAGGAGACAGGGGGCTCCAGGCACGGGAAAGACCCTGGCCACCAACCTGCTCCTGTGGGAGCAGAAGGACAAGTGGTCCTGATGCTCCTTGACCCTGGAGAACTTCAAGGACTCCGTGGCAAGATTAACTACATGCATCTCCCCTGGAGATGTGGTTTCACTTCAGCTGGCATTAAAAGACTCAGAACTGCTCATGGTCTTTGGCGTGTGTCTGAGACTTGGCAAACCCTACATCCCTGGTTGCTTATCCACACAGGAAAACCCAGAGATAAGCTCATCTTCATTCCCACGCATAACCCAAGGACGTGTCCTGGTAAACAAGACCCGGGCCCAGCACACCCACTGACCTTCCTCCAGTCTCTCTGTCCTCAAATAACCTTCGCAGCAGGGTGACGGCAACACGAGAGAAGAGGCAAGTAAGCTACATCTTCACGCAGCCTCTTTGGGACCTTCGTCTGGGACGTTAGAGGACTTGGTTCTTTCTCAGAACTCCTAGGAACTGGAAACCCCCTGAGTGCAATGGGAAAACTCCCAGGAGACTCAGACCTGGGAAAGTCCTGGACCAATACCAGAATTCAATGCGCACAAAGTTGGGCATGCAGCTTGGAAGAGAAAGAGATGAGAAGTTGGAAGATTGGTCCCCCTCTTGCCCCCCATGTAAGACGGCTTTGTTGTTGAAAAACTAAGAGAGTTACCTTTAAGATCCTTCCAGGACATGAACTCAGAGGCCCAATATAGAGCAGAGCTCTAGAAATACAGCCAGACAATGACCATGTCTTCCTGCAGCAGCTGGCTTGTTCTAAAAGGAGTCTTTGAGTCCTCAGCCAGGGGATGCTGCCCTACCTTGGCGAGCCTTAGGCCCCTTGCCTGTAAAGCAGAGCCAGGTCCAGGGTGTCTTACTGGAACCCGTGAGGACAGATGTGCCTAGAATAGGCCGCAACTATCACTACAGCATCTTACCCAGTAGGCTTTGGGCAGGGCCCCTTCATCAGACACGTACATAGTCCTAAGTGGCACAAATAAAGGGCATGTACAGTCTCCCAACAGTTCAAGTCACACTGTTCCGTGAAATTTGTTTTGTGGCACATTTAAGGGAACACTACGTTTTCAGAGTTTTTTTGTACTGGGGGATTTGGGGTAAAGCATGAGAATGTTCGTTATAACTATCAGTGTTTTTACAGGTATAATCTTCCCTCTCTCCTCTTGGGTTGAGTCCTCACATCTCCCAAGAGTTAGGAAGAGATTACTCATTTTTCTGAGGCAGAAACTGGGGGTTAGGGGGTGTTGATATTAAATGTGGCAACAAGAGCCTAGGGTTTCCCAAGATATTCATGAGAAAGAGAAGTCTCAGAGGTGAGGGAAGTTCCAGAGAATGGGAACTGAAGTCTGAGTACATGTTGGGTAGTGCCACCAGGGCCCACAACTCAAGCCAACAGGCAACTGGGCAAAGATTCGCCAGGCTAGGCTCCCAAAGAAAGCAAAGTCAGCTCTCAATAAAAGAAATATTATGTCACGCAAATGGAGCTGGCCAGGGCCCTGATGCCCGTTGTCAGGTACTTCCTTACTGCTTTAAAGTGGTAAGTAGGACAGATTTGGCAATGCTTGATTCTCTCCATCGTGGCCAAAGCCACCCGCCCCCAGCAACCAGGGCGGAATGTTCCCAGTTCAGCAAATATCTTCCCGTCAGGCAGTCTGGGCTGGCTCTAGGACAAGAGTCATGGTGAAAAACCGAAGAAATTAACGAATTAGAACCCAAAGCCAGCAGCAGTGACTGGGGGAGATTTCATCAGCCCTGAGATGGGTCAGAGGCCATCTGATGATGATGAATGATGAGCCCGCCCCGCCCAAAGAGGTCTCTTAAGCTCCCAGAAGAGCCGTAGGCCACACCCATCCTGGAATTCCCTAGGAGCCCATACCTCCTGCACAAGGATGTCTGAGCCAAACTCCTAATGTCTTCCTGAACATTCATTCCCCAGTGGCTCCACGTTCTCAGACAAGGGCAGCTCATGGGACGTAAAACCCAGCGGCTCACGGTGCTGGGAGGGGGGCACATTCCCTGGAATCCCCGCCCAGACGCAGCACATTCTGTGCACTCCCTGGTTTGGCAATTCCTTCTCGCTCCCTGGGCATGTCCCTGTGCTCACTCTGCTTGTTTTCTCATCCTCGGAAAAAACTATGTGACCTCGGTTAACGTCGGCAAGGCGCTCGGTTCCAGATAAGCACAGCCTGTCATTAGCGGCGCTGTGATTTTTTCCCTCTGGGGCACTAACATTCTGCCTCTCCCAGCTATTTTGGGCCAGGCTGCCCAGCCATCCCACTGGCAAGGGCAGAGACTGGTATTGCAAACTCTTGAATTCCGTTTCAAAGGGTAGCTACAGGCAGGCTAGGATGGTGGCGTCCCACTGCCAAGGGATGGGTGTGGGAGAGCCTCCGTGAGGAGTTGGGAAAGGAGCTGAGATGGAAACTTGGCAGGCAGACCCAGCCTCCCTGGCCGCTGGCCCACCCTCATTGCTCCTGGATGGCGCTGCTGGTGTTCTGGAAGGGTTGGGGGCAGGTGGGAATCAGATTGGCGACTGCAAGGATGCAACAGGCTAATCTGCTGTGATCCTTACACCTGGAGAAGACACTCTCACTATGAGAAGGACTGCCCTCTGGACTCCATGCCAAGATGGGAGGTCGGAGAGAGGAAAATACACTCACTGTCTTACTTTTGCCCTTTATATGCTGTCCGACTCTAATCAAGACATTAAGTGCCCCATGCCTCGGTTTCTCCATCTCTCAACATTTACTCCCCTATTTTGGGAATTCCTTTCCAGCACTTTCAGTTACACAGAGATAGTCCTAGACGGACCGGTTAGGTAATACTACTTTACTTGATGTACAAAATAGGAGGGCCCCCTGGTGGACTGCACGATTCTAGGCATTTCACTCTGAAATGAATGAGTGAATGAGTAAGTAGACACGTGAATGAACAATTAAAGTGAAGAATTTTTAGTTTTTTATGCAGAGCCACAGAAACAAAAGGAGGAGAGAATTTCCAGGAGAAGGTCACGGTGAAGTCTCCTAGGATGCAAAGAAGACAAGGACAATGAAAATCAGAAGGAAAACCTGGTTGTACATGATTGTAGACTGGGAGGAAGGCAATTCCATGCCACAGCCTCCCGGGAAGGCAGTGTCTATTCACCAGAGGATGCAAGTCCCCTTTGATCTAATCATTTTTCTTCTAGGAATTTATCCTACAGATATACTTATAACTGTGCTCAAATAAGTAAGTTCTGGGATTTGTCCGGAAGCATCACTGTAATGTAGAAAGATCACAGATAGCCTAAAAGGACATCATTAGGGGCCTGGTAAAAGAAATTACAGGACATCCACACAGCGGAATACCACGTGGCTCTCTAGAGAATGAAGCAGCTCTCTATATAATGATATGGAACAAGCATTAATGTGAAGTGAAAAATTACAAACCTTATTGAAAGACGTTAAAGAAGACCTCGGTAAATAGAAAGGCAAACCATGCTCGTGGGTAGAAGACTCGTCACCATAAAAATCTCAATTCTCTCCCAATTAATCTACAGATTCAAAGCAATCCCATTCAAAATCCTAAAAGGCTGGGGTGGGTGGGATATAGTGGGAGGGAGTGGGGAATTGTCCTGCAACATATGAAGGCTTATTATAACGAGGTAATGATGAGGAAAGTGATATTGGAGCTACTATGAGAAATTATATCAGTACAACAGAAAGCCCCCAGACAGACCCATGTGTATATGGAAACTTGATCTATGACAAAACTGGCATTGCATACATATCAATGCGGGAAGATGGATTCTTTCCTAAAAAGAGCACAGAGATATTGGGGCATCTCCAGAAGAAGAAATAGAAACGACCGAAAAATATAAGAAACAAACACAAACTCTTAGTAATCAGGCAATGAAAAGACATTTAATGCCATCAGTGGGCAAAATTAATACACCTGATAATACCTCTGGAGCGACCTGATCTTTCATCCACTGCATAGAGTTTTATTTCATTGTTGTAAAAGTTATAATAGGTATATATGTTGTTTAGGGATACATACCTATTTGCTAAAATTATAAAATCAAGCAGGAGAATGATTATTAACGCAACATTCAAGATTGTGATTACCTCTTGGGATGGGAGGGAATTGGGAAGAGGGAGGAGTAGCAAAAGAGCTTTCAGGAGAACAGGGCTAAGGTTTTAGTTCTTAAGCTGGGAGGCATATATAGATTTAGATATCTTAATAAATAAAAGATTTGAAGAATTTACAATAATAACAGTATATATGGTGTATGGAACAAATGAATTCAAGAAGGTTCCCCCCCCCAAAAAAAATGCAGAACCATGTTCAGCACATTTCCATTTTTTTAACAAGGTAATTTAATATATGTGTTTATGGTTAGTTTGTGTGTCATAAAATACCTCTAGGAACAAACTAGTAATAGTGATTGCCTCTGGGTAGGGAATGCAGAACGGGACCGGGGGTTGTTTTTCACTGTGCACCATTTATATAATTTGAATTTTTCCCTTGTGCATCTGTAAGCTCTTGGGAGACACGAGGCTGTTTGCAGGCAGCGAAAGGCTGAATCAGGTGCAGACCTGCAGAGCACTGAGGCACCCTCCTAGTCAAGCTCTTGGGTGACGCGCCACTGCTACCAGGTTTTTTCAGGATTTCTGAAATAGGCACATTGCAGGACTTGGGGGGTGAAGGGCCAGGATACCTTTTAACACTTCCATTAAAACAGCCCCGGGGGCTGGGGAGGAGACTGGCAAAACGAGATGAATCAGAGACCCTGATTTGGGAGAGGATTCGTTGATTGCCAACCAGTGGCAGCGAAACCTTCACCCCATCCCCAGGACCCTCCACCTCCCAGGACAGTACAGCCTGTAGATCTGATCTTTGCTTTGGAAACGGATCAACATTCCGATGTGGCCGATTAGAAGAGCCAAGGAGAGGGGCTCTCCGAGAATGAGGGTGGCAGAAAGGGGCCCACGCTTCTCTGCCTCCAGGAGAGGGGTCCTGTAATTTCAGCTCGAGGAATGATAACCCCTTCCTCATAGCCTTCATCCCACCCCCTTCCCATTTTGCCTTGGCCAACGTTCCGGAATAACGCGGCGGAGATAGCCTGCGGGTGGGCGCAGACTCCAGCGCCCCTCCCTCCGTTCTATCCCCTGGCCGGCGGCTCCTCCTCCCGGATCCGCTCGCTGAGCAGCAAAAACTACCACTCCCAGCAGCCGACTCGGCGACCGGCGCGCAGCCGCAGAGCAGAGGCTGCCGGGAGCGTGTTGCCCGGAGGCGGGGCGAGCACGCCGGGCGGGAGGCGGGGCGAGCACGCCGGGCGGAAGTCGGCCGTTCGCTAGGTCCCGGCACTTCCCGCAGCGAGGCCCCGCCGCCCGCGGGCCCCGGAGACAGCCCGCACCGGGTGAGTGACGGCCTGCCCGCGGCCGCCGGCGCCCGCCGCCTCCTCCGACCCCGCCGCGTCCCGACCCCGGCCCCGCAGGATCCCTCCCCATCTGACTGAGCGGGGCCCCTGCCCCCTGACTCGCTGACTGTGGTGGGACGCCTCCCTCTGACTCTTGAGAAACTGTCCTCTTCTCCCGACTGGTGGCGGACACCTCCTCTCTCTGACTTGTAAGACTCTTACTTCCTCTGACTTGCGGGACACCTCCCCCCCTCTGACTTATGAGATACCTATCCCGTCTGACGGCGGCACTCCTACCCTTTCTGACTGCAGGACTCCTCCCTCTCAGACTTGCAAGACTCCCCCCCGCCCCAACCCCCGACTTGTGGACACCTCCCCGCTCTGACTAGGGTGGGACATCACCCCCTCTGACCCTGAAGGACGCATTTCCTTTCTGACGCTTAACTATCCTTGAGAACGACCCTCCCCTGCCTGCTGTGATTTCATTGCTGCTCCTCTGACCTACGCAGGGCCTCTCCTAACCAGTTAGGGAGCCCTCCCCTCTCTGACTGGCACTTTGTCATACCTGCAGCAGGCCAGCCTTCCCCACCCCAGCAGGCCTTCCTCTCCTTCCCTTCAGCACTTTTCTTCCTTTTGCACCCAAACTGTGCATCCTCCCCTCTCCCCTCCTCCCAGCCTCCCATCTGGCCTGGATGGGCACCATCCCTGGGACAGGCACCTCTTGCCCATCCTTGCCGCTTGGTGCCTCTCGCTTGCCCTCATGTCCCTAGGCTTGGCAGGCACCTGCACCTGCGCTCACCCTTCTGTCTGCCAGGCACATCTTTTCCCGGGCACCTGCGTGTCCCCCAGGAGACCAGTGTCCCTTAGCACTCTTGCTCCATTTTGCCTGCCTGTCTCGCGGTATGTGCTTGACATCTTTTCCCACCACGTTCTCAACAGATTGTAGGTTTGGGAGCGCGCATCTCCTGGTGTCGACTGAATCTTGCTGGCTCTTCAGTGTAAGGACCAAAACTTGCCCAAAGCGTGGGGTCACAGGGGGTCCATGAGGAGGAAGCCAGTGCTGCAGTCCTTCAGGAGCCTGGGGCGGGGGGTGTCTCTGCAGCCTCTCCCTCTTCTCCCTTTGAGGAGCTTGATTGAGAAAGATCTTCCTGGATTAGGCTGTGGGCCCTCCTCCAGCCCCCAGCCCCACCCCACAGGCCTCTCAGTGGAACGGCCCAGCCTGAGCCTGTGGGCATGGTGGGGCACCTCCCAGAGCAACCAGCAGCCTCCCCGGGGGACCCCTCCCTGCCGGCCTCAATGAGCCCTCTATTCGGTCTGAGAGGCACACTGACTGGCCAGCCCCTCCCTCTGCACTTGGTAGGGGCTGCGTCCTGAGAGTGTCTTCGGGAGAGGACTCAGGGGAAGTGTAGACTTGTTCAGGAGCTGTCATGAGGCCACTGCAGTGGTCTGGGAACAGGATTCTCTGTCTTCTCACTCTTTCTCATCCAAATTTCTCATCTGCTCACAGAAGGCACTGTGACGTCACAGGGTGGTGGAGGAAATCCCGTGCGTGCGAGTATACTTTGTGCCACCATATGATCTGATTGATACCTTCTATTAGCTGAAAGTCTCCTATCTTCCCCCTAAAGATGTTCACCAAATGTAGGTCACACCTTTTTTTCATAGCCCACAGCAGTGTCATAGACTTTAAGCCGTTGATACTTGAGGGATTTTTTACATGCCGGTCTGACGGCACCCTGAGCATGTGCCAGGCATTCCCGAGCCACAGAGGCAGGGAGGAGGGACCGAGGGTGCAGGAGGAGCGGCTGTGTCCACCCCGCTCCCTGAATGTGGCCTTTGAGGTGAGCACTTGGAGGCTGCCGCAGACACACGCCCCTTTCATCTGAGTCGCGGGACTTCCCAGGCAGCAATGTGGCCATCCTCATGGCAGCTGTGGGGGGGGGGGGGTAGGTGGATCAATGCCCTAGTGTTTTCTCCTTCAAAAACAAGAGTATCTCAGCTCTGGGAATGTGGTCCAGAGTCCTGAAATAGCTCTGCACTATGATAAGGAAGTCATTTCTCTATTGTTCAGATGTTTGTGGAATGGTACCTAGGACACAGAAAAAAAAAAAAGCCAGTGATTATTCTTTTCCCTCCAGTAACACTCCGGACTGTGGAGATTCCCGGAAAGATCTTATTAAATGCCAACATTAGGGTAATCTAAAACTTTCATATTGATCTTTAAGGACTTTTATGTTGATTTTCCTTTTTATTAGACCAAGGTGATCAATTAGGAAAAAATAATCCTGATAATAGAGAAATCTGTTTGGGAAGATGTTCGGTTTTCTCTTTTTCTACAGTTTTTTTTTTTTTTTTTTTTGAATCCTACGTGTTTCTCTGTAGTAAGTCAAGTCATTAAGTGGAACTCACAGCTCCAGGTTCTGAAGCAGAGCCCTACTTCCATTCGTGCTCAGCCGGCAGGATGGGTCGTGGGGAATGAGGCCAGAGTAGGGCTCCAGATGGCAGTGTGCAGACGAGGCCAGACCAGATGCAGCTACGGTGACTGGCGGTGTGAGAGTGAGGGTGAGGTTGGAGCCCACCCAGAAGGGCTCCAAGGGGTCCCAAGGGTTGAATGAGTCCCAGTGATGATGGCCACTGAGAAAAGTGGGGGAGAAGATGGGTTCTTGCAAGTGCACCTCCACTGTGGGAGCAAGCCCTGACTCAGGTCGATCGTGGGGTGATTGTGTCCCCATATTTGTGGGCTCTCTGGGAAGCAACCCCAATGATGTGTGGTTTTGTTTGGGACCTCACTTCCAACTGGGAAGATAACTTTTTGCTAAAAATCCTCCAAGTATAACATTAACGATACAACTGAAGCTCACGCAGCCCTACTGTGGTGGGATAACTGCAGAACTGTGGATGGACCTGACACTGTGCCGCCTGCCCCAGAGACAGAGCCATGTGTGAATGGCCCTGCCCCTTGGGAAAAGCTGGAGGTTCTTTCCCTGTCTCCCTCCTTGTGGTTGGCAGAATAATGCCCCCCCAAGGTGTCCACATCCTGACCCCCCAGAATCTACAAATATATCACGTGACGAAGGGAGATTAAGGTAGCAGACAGAATTAAGCTTGTTAACCGGCAACCTTTAAATAGGGAAATCATCCTGGATTATTCAGGTGGTCCCAGTGTAATCACAGGG
Organism: Grampus griseus; assembly: GCF_964374135.1. Classification (NCBI taxonomy): domain Eukaryota; kingdom Metazoa; phylum Chordata; class Mammalia; order Artiodactyla; family Delphinidae; genus Grampus; species Grampus griseus. Next base: position 9,714,308 of record NC_139014.1, on the reverse strand, counting down.
TCTTTAAAAGTGGGAGAGGGAGACAGGAGAACTTCAGAGGGAAGTGATGGCAGGAAGGCTAGAGGGATGCAATATTGCCGGCTTTGAAGGTGGAGGAGGGGGCCGTGAAATGTGGACGGCCATGAGAAGCTGGAAAAGGCCAGGAAGCAGATTCTCCACCAGCCCCTCAGGAGGGGACACAGCCCTTGATTTTAGTGAGACCCACGTCAGACTTCTGTCCTGCAAGACTAAAAAGTTTGTGGTGTTTAAGCTGCTGAGTCTGCAGTGATTTGTCACAGCAGCAGCAGAAAACGAACTCACTCCTCTTGGGTAGCGACTTCAAAACAAGACAGAGGGCTGAAAACTAAGTTATCTCAAAGTGTATTTAACTGGATTCAGTAAGCAGTTGTGAATGCCTGTTTGCAGAGAAGGAGAGGAGTCAGGGGAGGTGCAGAGTTAGGTAGCACGCAGAGTCAGCCCTGACCTCAGGAGTCCCTAAAGGACATACTGGACTACTGGGACCTTTTCCTTCCTCCCTGGTTTCCTTCTGCTGCCCACCCTGTCCAAATTTGAAATGGACTTTTCAAATACAAAATAGTAAGCCTTGGCGAGTCCAGAACAGAAGAATGCCATGAATCAGGTCACATTCTCAAGGAGCTGAGACACATCACCCGCATCCTTTGAGATGCTGTCTCGCTGCGGCTTTGAAGCCCTTGGCCTCTGTCTTTGCAGCCCCAAAGAGTCAGTGATGTCGACGGGATTAGCTCTTGACTTTCTAACCAGGAAGTGCCCTTGGGCAGTGAGCAGAGCAGGAACTCTGAGGCCCGTCTGCTGTCTGGATGCCGCTCTCCGGGACCCTTCAGTTCAGAGACCGAGGCAGGGAAGGGAAGGCAGCTGCTCTGCAGGAGTGAGAGGCTGGGAGGAGAGTGGCCGCCACTCTGGGCGACAGGGAGCTGGGAGGGGCCTCCTGTAGCTTCCTGCCTCCCTAGATCCTGAAGGGGAGGAGTTTTGCCCTGGCAGCTGTCATTAAACCTGTTTGCCCTGCCACCTGTCACACCCGTGTTCCTAAAGGAAGCTACAGAAAGAGGCCCTCAGCTGTGTCCAGAGTTGCCGCCCGCTTTTGTCTAAGCCCTGCTAAGTCCAGTGGCGAAAGGCGCAAGGATGGCCCGTGGAGGTAGGGGTGTCGGAGCCCGTCCTCATTCTTAACCGTAACCAGACCTCGGAGGGGCTCCTGCTTCTGGGTTAGGGAGGTGGCGTCACCCTGGACAGACATGCAGGAAGAGGTCGTACCACCTTCCTTGGGCCTGGGAACCCACTAGCAAGTGGACAGACCCCAATGCCACCCCTGGCTGTTTCAGGCCTGTTTTCTAAGGAAGTTTGACAGAAACCGGAAAAGCATGAGTGTCAGTGAGCCGTTCTTGATACCCACCCTAAAGAGGGGGGACCGAGAAGGAAATTAGGACTTGAGCCTCCTGGATGGTTGTTGCCCCTTGACAATCAGCGACTTCTTTCTGTGGATGTTGCAGTGGGGCTGGCTATGGAGAAGGAAGCCAGCAGGGGTGCCGTGCCCTGGGGTTTCTGAGCAGGAGAGGACTTGGCTGCAGGGCCCCTCAACAGGCGAGCCTGGCTGGTGAAAGAGCCTGTGACTTTTTACTGCAGCAACTCGGTTCCAGTTTCCCGGGTTATATAAAGTCAGCCCATCATGCTGCACGTGGTGGGACTGACAAACTTTTGTTACACTAAAGCAGACATTTAACCTGCGTAGTGTTTGGAGGTGCGTGGGCAGGGGGAGAAGCGTCAGCCCGGCCCTACTGGGGACAGCTTTGTCCATTTCACCTCTCACCTGCGCTGGCTCGTTTCTCTTGGTTCTCGTGGTTTGGTTTGGTTTGGTTTGGTTTTTTAATGAAAATGCAAGCTCTCGCTTGGCACCAGACCTCCAGCAACAAGACACTACAGGCAGCTCGCCATCAGTTTTAGGTGATAAACCAGCAGACCGTGGCATGGCGTGAAAATGCATGTGATTGTAAACTTTCTTTTCTACAAAATAAAAGTAATTCCTTGGGATCCTAAAGGAGGGATGGAGACCAAGGTTGGGCTTTGATCCAGTGGTGAAGCTAAAGGGATTTTCTGGAAGGCAGCCTGAGTTCTTCTGTCACTGAGAGCAATTGAATGATTGTTTATTTAACAAAAGGTGATCGAACCCCAGGTGTCTTTAGGTCTTGGGAGCCAACCTGACTGAGCAGAGCCCCTTCGCTCCTGGGCTCAGAGTCAGGTGGGGAGGCTGTGGACCGGATCGCAGCCAGACAGATGGCAGAGCCCCTGCCCAGAGAGAGGCCTCACACAGAGGCGCGGCAGGCACATCAGGGGTGCGTTGGTTTCTAGGGCTGCCCTGACAGATCACCACAAACTTGCTGGCTGAAAAGAACACATGGTGACACATCTTCACTGGCCCTCGTAGTTCTGGAGGCCAGAAGTCCATCTGAATGTCATTTCACTGGGCTGAAATCATGGTGTGGGCAAGGCCACGCTCCCACTGAAGGCACCAGGGGGCAATCCGTCCTCTCCTCTTTCCAGCTTCTGGGGGTCCCCCGCGTTTCTTGGCTGTGGGCCTCTTCTTAGTCATCGAGTCTCCCTCTGTCTCCCTTCCGTGACACGTCGCATTTGCGGCCCCACCTGGATAATCTCCCCATTGCAAGGCCCTTGACTTGCTCTCATCTGCAGAGTCTCTGTTGCCGTAGAAGGAGACAGTCACAGGTTCTGGGATTCGGCCTGGGTGCCTCTGGGACCAGTGTCAGCCCCCCAGTAGGAGGGACGCTTACTGGTGGGGGAAGGGCACTTCATAGACGCAGGGCAGGAGGGGGAAGGGACAGCGGAGGCATGACTCTCATGGGACAGCCAGGGACTTCTAGGTGATTCCGTGTGGCCGGGTGGAGAAGGCATCCCAGGCAGGGCTTCAGCACACGGATCGTGGGATCGCAGACAACATGCTGTGTGTGGGGAGCGCGCGCGAGGCGATGAGGCTTTCCCTGCAGGCTGCGGAGCTTGTCCTTTAGCAGGAAGGCGTTGGGGGCTAGTAAAGCTTCACTTTTTAGGAAAATCTTTCTGTCAGTTGTGTGCAGGATAGATTGGGGAGGGTCTAGCCTGGGGATCTGTTCCTGGGGGGGAAAGAGCATGGGTATTCTCAGCTTTGCAGGCTGTCCAGGTCACTGACTCTGCAGCCATGCCTGGTGCTTGCAGGGATGGGCAGGCACCTAGCCAGCTTTGCCTGCAAAGCTGCACCCCCCCCAGCAGGTGGGCGAAGGTGCTAGTAAAGTGAGGAACAAAGCAGCCAGCCAGTGGCAGGCAGTCAGCGCCAAGGCCTACAGCATCTGAGCCAGTGGCCGTGGCGCTGGGAAGCCAGCACATCACAGACACAGTCCACACGTGGAGAGTGTGGAGGCCCAGAGAAGCCAGGGCACTTGTCTGAGGTCATGCGGCTGGTAAGTGGCAGAACTCAGGTTGGACCCGGACAGTCTGGGTCATCAGGAGGCCAAGGTGAGACAGGACCAGGGCAGAGGCCGTGGGGGTGGGAATCCAGAGCTGGGGTACAGACGGGTGAGGGGACCTGGCACCTGCCTGGATGTGAGGAAGTGAGTGATTTTGACTGAGGATGGCCCCTGAGGGCTGGGAGTGCCCTCAGCCAGCAGTATGTTCCTGAGGGGAACCTGCTCCGGCCACAGGAAGCTCGGCAGCTGGGCTCCTAGCCTGGATTCCGGGGGAAGATTCAGGCTCGGAAGGTGTGGATTCAGGAGAAGAGGTGGGTGGCAGGGAAGGAGCCAGCCTTGGGGGCTGAGAAGAGACAGGCAGGAGGAGGACCACAGACAGGTCACAACTCCATCCCTGTGCCTGCTGGCAGGAGGTGCAACAAGACACCCTACGGGCTGATCTCGGGGCTGGGCCCCCAGAGCAGGCCTGTCGGTGGGTCATCTCCGGGGGCAGGGGGCAGACCCTGGCATGGACGGGAGAGTGAATGCTGTTCCAGGATGGTGAGGGGGGGGGGAACAGAGGTGTCACAGGGTGGGGGCGGGCTCTCCATTCATTCGTAGATTCATGGGTTCACCTTCATCCATTAACATACTGAGCGCTTTCAGTGTACCTGCGAGTGTAATCTGGAGATAGAGCGGTGACTTGGATGGGAGATTTGGACCAGTCCAGATGGCGGGAAGGAACCAGAAGAGGAGGCAGGGCTGCACTGAGCCTGAGCAGGAGGCGCTCCTCCCGGACCAGGGCTGGGTGGCCGGCGGGCTCCACTGGCTCCTGGACCGTGGCCTCAGATTCTCTGCTGGGTGCGAGTGGGCGGAAGATGGGACAGGATCACTGGTGACAGTAAGGATAGTGACTCAGGGACGGGGAGAGGGTTGACCGGGGGCGGTGAGGACGCCACATCGCAATGGCGACACATCTTCACTGGCAGACACTGTGTCCACTGCACCTGCGGCTCTGTGACCAGGAGGCAACTCGACCATCAGGGATTGATCCAGGGCCATGGGCTTGCGCGTAACTAAGGTGGGGCTCGGGCAAGACGCTGAGGGGCTGCTCAGGAAGTGGGTGTATTTTTCACTCCTTCAGCACTGGATGCTGTGGGGTAGAGGGTGGGCGGGCACAGGGTGGGCAGGGAAGTCCTTCTGAGGAGGTGAAAGCGAGACAGCCAGGAGCCGGGGCGGGAGGATGGCAAGCCCTGTCTGGGGGACGAGGGCCGGCTGGGCCGTCGGGACAGAAGGGAGGCTGGCGTGGCCAGTCGCTGGGGAGGGGTGAGGGCTGGCAGGGGTCGTGTAAGTAGCCAGGGTTTGCTCACGAAGCAGGGAATGACGTGGCCAGAGGGACTGGCTTGAATAGCAGGTGTCGCTGGCTGCGGGGCACCAGTGGCTGTCAGGGAGGGGAGTGGCAGCAGGGGCTGGAGGGCGGCCTGTGTGGTTGCAGTGAGAAGGGGCCGTGAGAGCAGATGGGAGCCGATGGGGAGGAGAGGGGTGGCCGGATCGCTAGGGCCTGCTGGCGGAGCAGGTGCTGCGAGGAGGGGAACCAGGGCTGTGCCTAGGCTTTTCGAGGTGGTGGTGGTTCATAACTTACTGTCAAAGTATGTTCAGGTGGAAAGTTCCACCTCCCAAGGTTTCGATGAAAGTTTTGACCAGGGCAACTGCAGTTATGGCCGTCCTCCATCACCACCTCTTCCTGTGGGGGGAGGATTTGTGGGCGAGTGCATGTTAGAAATCCAGGCAGAATTCTGACTAGGAGGTGAGATGCAGGCATTGAGAGCTCAGTGCTTTTGTGCTTTTGAAGCGTCAGTTTGGCGAGACCAGAGGAGGGGCTGGGACTCCGGTTTCTCCCGCGGAGTCCTCAGCGACCAGCTTGCAGCTGCATGGCAACTTGGGGGGCTGCTTCCTGGGGGAGGAGGGAGCCCTCTCCCAGGAGGGGAGCTGGGAGCCAGTGCCCAGGGAAGGAGAGGAAGGCTCCGAGGCCGTTCTGCAGGGCCCCACGCGTCTTGCTTCCTCCTTAGAAGTCACTTTTCTGCACTTGACCCTGTGGCCGAAACCTAAGAATGTCCAAAAAGCAAGGGAAGGGGAAGGCCTGGTTTCCATGTGGACCCGTTGCTGTGATTTTCCATCCTAGGAGCGGGGCCGCATGCTCTGCATTTGGGGGGCAAAGGGTGGGGGGTGACACAGAGCCGCCAGATCCCCGTGAGACCCCACAGCCTTCCCAGCTGCTGCCTGGTGGAGGGAGGGGCATCTGCACGGAAAGTCACACGGTTGGTTGTTTTGGGGGCCAAGGCAGAAATGCTCCGTGGCCCGAGGGAAGTTTCTCAGGCTGAGACCTACTGAGTTACAGCTGGAGGCCGAGACTGAGAGCGGCCGAGGGCTGGCGTTCTGCTGATTCCGCCCCGGAGACAGCGCCGGCCTGGTGCCGCTGTGGCCTCGCTGAGCTGCGTGCTCTATGCCGGGGACAGGAGCTGCTGTTCCTGGCCGCTACAACCCGCTCTGGAGCTGTGCCTCGAGCTGTGCCCAGGGAATGGGCTGTGGCGAGCACGCTGTCCTTGGAGCCGACACGCTGGGCTCCAGTCGGTGAGGGCCCCTCAGACTCTGGTCCCTCAGCCATTTGCATTACAGAAAGACGCCAGGGGACGGACGTTGCCAAAACCAGAACTATTTTTGTTTGGATTGAATGTGTTTTATACTTATATTTGAATGTTACAGAAACGTAACCCAGGAGGAAGTAACAGCTCACTCACTCAGTGAGCATGCGTCTGCACTGTGCACTGTTCTAGGAGTTGGGGACACAGGTGAACAAACTGATAACTATAACATGATGTCAGGTGGTGACAGATGCCAGGGAAGGGGATGGAGAGTGCCGTCGTCGGGAGCAGAGCCGTCAGGGAGGGCTTCTCGGCTGAGGTGACCTTGGATTAAAATGCAGACTTGTACACTCTCTGTTACCCTGTCCTGCCTGACCCCCACCCCACTCCCCAGCACGTGCTGCCCCTCCCGCAAGATTGCAAAGCACGGAACCTTCTCTCACCGAGCTTTCTGTCTTGCCAGCTGGGATAGAGGAGATGGAATAACATTGCTTTGGAAAGACTTTTCTTCTTGCTGAATAAGAGTAAACACAGATGCTGCTAGAGCCGGGGTTTACTTAAGCCACGGAAGTAGTAATGGCACAGAGTCGCGGCAGTGCTCTTTACCCTGGTTGAGGCGGCCTCAGACCGTGTGCCCTCACAGAAGCGGGAAGCGCTGTGCCTGGCCCGTCGCTGACTTCTCCTCTCCCCCTGGGTTGCAGGTCCCGCCTGCCCTTCAGTCTGATGCCCGTCCAGCCCTCCGACCCCCTGGAATGGAATGAGTCTATGCACTCCCTCCGGATCAGCGTGGGGGGCCTTCCCGTGCTGGCGTCCATGACCAAGGCCGCAGACCCCCGCTTCCGCCCCCGCTGGAAGGTGATCCTGCCATCCTTCCTGGGTGCCGCCGTCCTCTGGCTGCTCTACGCCCACCGCCCTCCTCCTGGCCGGCCCCCCGTGCCCAATGCCCACAACTGGAGGCTCGGCCAGGCATCCGCTGACCGGTACAATGACACCTACCCCCTGTCAGCCCCCCAGAGGACACCGGGCGGGACTCGGTACAGAATCGCTGTCATTGCCGACCTGGACACGGAGTCAAGGGCCCAGGAGGAAAACACCTGGGTCAGTTACCTGAAGAAGGGCTATCTGACCCTGTCAGACAGTGGGGACAGGGTGGCCGTGGAGTGGGACCAAGGCCGCGAGGTCCTGGAGTCCCACCTGGCGGAAAAGGGGCGGGGCATGGAGCTGTCGGATCTGATTGTCTTCAATGGGAAGCTCTACTCCGTGGATGACCGGACAGGTGTTGTCTACCAGATCGAAGGCTCCAAGGCCGTGCCCTGGGTGATCCTGTCTGACGGCGACGGAACTGTGGGGAAAGGTCAGTCGGGCCATCTGTCCCCTGGGCTCGTTGCAGTGCTAGAGGACAGGTCCTGGGTCAGCCTCAGCGGGCTTGGTTTGCACACGTGTGCAGTGAAGCAGTCACGGGTCCAGAGGGAGGGGACGTCAGGGAGATCTAGTCTCCTCCCTGCCTCTGACCTGCGGCCCCCAGAGCGTGAGCAGAAGCCTCCGAGACCTCGGACCAAATCTGTGTCCAGGAGCGCGAGCTTCTGCTGGGGGCCTGCGGGGGAGGCAGGGCCTCTCCAGGAGCGGGGCTGGGCTCCGCCGCCGCTGCTCTCACTGCCCCCAGGAACCACCCCTTTCTGCGTCCTGCACCCTCCACATGCCTCACCTTTAAAGCCGGGTTGTCAGATTTTCTCATTTTGAACGAAGACTTTATTAAAAAGCAAACGTCTCCTTTCTGAAAACCCAGCAGAAGGAAGGTCTGTGTGAGCAGCAGTGACCGCCCCCCACCCCTTGAGTGGAATCTGGACCTCTGGCATCGGCTGTGCCCCACTGCTCTGCTGTTTGCCAGCAGGTGGATAGGAGAGCTGTGAGAGGGAGCCTGAGTGCCCAGAGCCTTCGGACAGGGCGGCAGAAGAGTTGGCACCAACTTCTGCGCGTGCCTGTGCCCTCGGGTGGGTCCGCACCTTCTAGAAAGCCAAACTCCACCGCAGGCGCCTGAGGTCAAAGGAGGAATCGCATTAACTCCCTGGGCCGCTGCCAGGCCCTACCCCGCCCCTCTTCCTTCCCCTCTCCTGGTGATAAAAATCTCTCCCAAGTGTGCTCAAGTCTGGGCAGGTTGGCAGGACTATCTCAGCCACCGTTTTATTGAAAGCATTGGCTGTCCGCTTCCTGCCTCAGGCTGTCAGGGCGTGTAGGGCACCATCCAGTAGTTCTGTTTGCCCCTTGGATAAAGGGAGCTCAGGGTTGCCCTGTGGTCCGTCATCCAGAGCCACCTGCAGAGAAGCATCTTGCAGGGAGGGTTGCAGCCCCAGCTCCTCGGGCTGGCAGGAAATTTGCAAAACATTTGCGAAGCAAGCACAATTTAGAGCACGGTGTAGGAACAGGTGAGAATACGCTAGAAGAACAAAGCACCCACACAGCCTTCAAAACTAAGCTCATAGTAAGTAAATCCGTCTAAGAAAACAAATGCTGTTTGGCGTGGCTACCGTGAGCCCCCGCGCCAAGCCCCGCTTAGCTCTGGCCGCCTGCACATAGTTGACTCAGGGATGTGTCAGGTGTGGCCTCAAGGACCGCAGGCGCGTTCTGTGCGACTGACACTTCCCTACACTTTCCTAGGATTGGGCGTAGTCTGAGGCGGGGCTGACGGCTCGAGAAACAGGGAGCTTGGGGTCCGCGGAGATTTGTGAGTGGAGGGTGGGCCTTTCTGGCTGTGCAGGGCGCAGCAGGGTTCACGTGGGTTGTGAGGTGGGTGGTCCCAGCAGGGTTTCTGGGGTGAGTTTGGGAGGAAGATGTGGGGGCTCCGGAGGGCCGGGAGAGAGAAGGGAGAGGCAGCAGGCAGAGGTGGCGCCCATCTGCGCCTCGTGAATGCCGTGGGGTCAGCGCTAAGGAGAGGATCCCAACCGCCTACCCTCTGGGGTGGAGCTCCCAGCAGGCTGGCCTGGCCTCTGCTCTCTTGTCGCCGCCCCGAGGGACCTCTGACACCCAAGGCTGCGGACCCAGAGGGCTCTCTGCTCTTGCCTGACCAGACACACGGAGCCAGGCCAGCAGAGGGCTGGCCGTCGCCTCAGGCCCGCCCCCTGTCTCCCTGTCCCCAGGCTTCAAAGCCGAGTGGCTGGCTGTGAAGGACGAGCATCTGTATGTGGGCGGCCTGGGCAAGGAATGGACCACCGCCACGGGGGAGGTGCTGAACGAGAACCCGGAGTGGGTGAAGGTGGTGGGCTGCAGGGGCAGCGTGGACCACGAGAACTGGGTGTCCAGCTACAACGCCCTGCGGGCTGCTGCTGGGATCCGGCCGCCAGGTGAGAGCCAGGCCCGCGAGCGGCCGCTGCGCAGACGGGTGGCTGCGAGCATGCGGCCTCCACGTGTTGCTTGCCGAGCATGGGCTTCGCTTCTTCCTTGTTTGACGATTCAGCTGTCTCTGACGGTTGCTCCCACCAGGCCACTGGGTTCAGGGGCCAATGAGACATTTTTTCTCTCACCCCGACTCACCCAGACAGACGGCCCGGCAGGCTCAGACAGCAGCCCCGTCTACAGCGTCCTCCCGGTCGCCACCCTGGGGTCAGGCCTCGCATCTGACGTGGTGGGAGCAGGTGCACAGAGCTTTGCTTCTTTGCCCTCGTTTCCGAGAGTCATGGTTTGTAGTGGGGATGGTGGTGCTTAGAGCGGCCTGGTCACCTCTAGGCCTGGGGCATGTGACTGAGGACATGGCTTCACGCCCAGATAGGCTCACTTCCCATACTTTTCTGCTTCGAGGCAGCCTCTCCCCACCTGCCCTGATCCATCTTCACAGATCGGACCTGCGTGTTCCTCGTGCCTCTTCCCCTGGCGCTCTCCTTTGCGCCACTTGAGTAGCACCAAGGAGGCGAAATACAGACAGACCTTGCAGCCATGGCTACTCGGCAGCGCTGGGGAAGCCGGCGAGGAAGGGTGGCCAGAGAGTGGCGCAGCAGAGACTCAGCGCGGCCCCGCGGGCTCTGTGCTGCTGTCCCGGGCTCAGTCACTCTGGACAGGTGGGAGCAAAGGCACATGGAAACCTAAAGAAAAGATGACGGTGACGCTGCCGGTGCCGGGCCGCTCGAGGGTCTGCGTGCAGGGGCGAGGCCGCCGTGGCTCTGGGGAGGGTGGGCGGTGACCGGTCTGTGTGTCCCCAGGCTACCTCATCCACGAGTCTGCCTGCTGGAGCGACACACTGCAGCGCTGGTTCTTCCTGCCGCGCCGCGCCAGCCATGAGCGCTACAGTGAGGAGGATGACGAGCGCAGGGGCACCAACCTGCTGCTGAGTGCTGCGCAGGACTTCGGCGACATCTCCGTCAGCCACGTGGGGGAGGTGGTCCCCACGCACGGCTTCTCCTCCTTCAAGTTCATCCCCAACACCGATGACCAGATCATCGTGGCCCTCAAGTCCGAGGAGGACAGCGGCCAGATCGCCACCTATATCATGGCCTTCACGCTCGACGGACGCTTCCTCCTGCCCGAGACCAAGATCGGGAGTGTGAAGTATGAGGGCATAGAGTTCATTTAAACTGGGAAAAATCAAGACGATGAACAAGGCTGGGGGGTGGACAGTTTTAAGCTACGTCAGGACTCAAATTTTATAAAACCCTGAGGACTGCACTTTTATGTGATGTTTAGTTTTGCTTTTTTATTTTTTTCCTCGGAACTCTGAGGTGTATACCTGGTTTAGAGATTTCCAGAATTGGGAGCTCAGTCCCAGCCTGAGGTGTGGCTTCTCAGAGGGGAAGGGGCGGGGCTCTTGGGACTGCAGGCCGGACATTTCCCTGCACTGCCATCTGGTGGTGTAATCTAGTCATTGCAGGCATCTTAATTTGGGGCCCATCCTCTGATTCAGCCCTTTCTTCCATCCGACCTACCTTTCTTTTCTCTCCATTTCTTCTTTTGTTCAATAAATATTTCTTGAGCTCCTACTGTGTGTCAAGCACTGTGCCCCTTCTGCGAACACAGCAGTGAGTCTGAAGCAGGCCTGCCAGTTAGGTGCTCCTGGGCTGCCCCCTTCTCTTCCTTCCTCGTGAGCCCCGGGCATTAAATCCACCCCTCCAGACCCCTGGAAAAGAACCTGTTTACGCTACAGGACATCACAGGGCCGTGAGAGCGAGGGCAGGCCTCCGGGAACGCCGCAGGTGCCCAAAGTGCTGCAAGAGGGGACGCAGGCCCACCATCTACGCCCCCATCAAACTTTTCCATTCAAGTGACCGACCCCGTTTTCTGCCTTCAGGAAAATTCTGCGGCTGTGTAGCACTTTGAAGTTTTATTATTAACTTATATTAATTAAAGTAATTTCCTTTCTTATAAAATGGAATTGGCAAATCTTATCAGAACAAAGTCTTGTAGTTAATAAATTCAATCCCAGCAGTGAAGGAAATGGTAATTAAGCAGTTACAGTTGGTCAGGCAAGTTTTCAACCCTTTCTAAGTCCTTGGTCAAAGGATACAAAGATAAGGATAAGGATACATTGCTGTTTTCTAGCAATTATCAGAAATTGCCTTTCCTTGGAAGACTTGCATGAATGACTTGAATTTGTATTTCCTGAGTCAAGTGGGGCCCTGGGTTCTGGCAAGCCTACACCCTGCCCCAGGCACTGGGGCTCCCTTACCCTGGAGGCTGTGGACGAGGCCTGCCTGGCCCTGTGGTTTCTGTCCTAGCCTTTTATGTCTCCTCAGCCTCTTCTTCCTGGAAACTCTTCACAGAAACCTTGGTGTGTCTCAGTACCTGTGGCCTCTTCTCCACGCTCCAGGGTAAAGGCGGAGGGTTTGGGACAGAGGTCAGCCAGGACCAGAGCCTAGAAGGGCCGTTGCCATCAGCCCATGGCGCCCCCTCGCCCAGAAGCTACCTCACCCCTCAGGAGGATGTAGGGTTCGTGATGGCTGGGAAGGGCTGTGTTGTAGGCCCTGGCTGCTACTGTGTGGACCCCCTGTCTCGCAGACTTTTCCCGCTTTGAAACTTTAATACAGATGCTAGGAGGGAACCCAGGAAGGATCCCTCATTCTTGTGCTGGTTGTCTGTTTCTTCCACTGTAAAACAAACAGCAAAAGAACAGAAAACAAACCTTTGAACGTGACATGTTTCTCTGGAACTCAGCTCCCATTGGACACAGTCTGAAGGCCCAAGTCTTTTCTGACTTTGCGCAGCTGGGCTCCCTGACACGCCTCCTTGATAAACATCCATGAATGACATCAGGGCTGTGTGATATTAAAAATACAAAGATGGAATTAGGAAGATTGGAGGACTGGGGACAGTCACTGAGTTGAGCTCCAAAACTCAGGTGCCCAGAAGCACCATTTTCACACAGTGATTTTCAAATATTTTAAAGCTAGCCTTTCCCCCCCTGTATTCGCTGCTGTAAGCATAATGATTGTGTTCCTTCCTACTGGAGCCATTGTTTTGGAAACAATAAAGTGTATTCTCTTTGTCTCCTGGTCTGTGTTGTCTTTTGGCGCTGCCCCAGCGGATATGAGAGCTGATTCACACAGGGGCTCAGTGAAGGGTGCGCTCCCTGTGGGGGTGAAGAGGGGGTCCTGGCAAGGAACAAGCCAGAAGCCTTCTTGACACAGGATGGCTGATGTGCTGTGGGAGTTCACAGGATAGGGACCCATGGACCTTTGCAGTCGAAGAGACTTTTTGGAAACTGAATCATCCAGTCCAACTTTTCCCCAAGTCTGAAGATGCTCTTTTGGTCAGAGTGGTTAAGAATATAGGCTCTGGGACTTCCCCGGTGGTCCAGTGCTTAAGAATTTATGCTCCCAATGCAGGGGGCCCAGGTTCGATCCCTGGTCAGGGAACTAGATCCCACATAACGCAACTAGATCCTGCGCGCAGCAACAAAGATGCCTCGTGCCGCAACTAAGACCCGGCACAGCCAAAGAAATGAATAAATAAATACTAAAAAAAAAAAAGAATACAGGCTCTGAGCCTACTCTCGCCCTCTGAAATGGCCCACACTCTGTCTGTGGAGTGTGTTTCTCTCTGAATAAATCCACTTCTTACCTAAAGAAACAATATATAGGCTCTGAGTCACTCCCGGGTTCCAGTCCTGGCTCTGACACTTCCCAGCGGTATGACTGTGGGTAGATCATCTAAGCTCTCTGTCCTTTGACTTCCTCCACTGTGAAAGGACGAAGATAATGGAGCTACTCCACAGAGCTGTCGTGAACAGTAAGTGAATCCATTCACAGAGGGGAGTAGAAAATCACCCGATTCTTCCTTAGCAGCTGCTCACCCATTTTGTTGGAGGTGCTGGAAGACTGGTAGTGAGGTGGGCCCCTGCGAGAGGTCTAGACTGGTCCAGGTGTCACTAGGGAGTCTGATGAGTCTGCAGGAAAGAATGAGATCGTTCTGCAGGACACGCGGGGCCCTAAGAAGTCCTAAGAAGAAGCCTCAGGCGCACGGAAGGAAGGGACTGGTGAGGAAGGGAGGCCTGCACTGGTATAGGACACCAGGGGAGCGTGGGGTCAAGTGGCAGCGTGCCCATCCTGCTTCGTCCCTTCTGTCAGACTCCGCAGGAGGTCAAGTAAGAAGGTTGAGCGTGTCCACGGGCCAAGCAACAAGGAAGACGTGGTTTTCTTGGCGAACCTTGTGAGAACAGTTCCGGGGGGTCGTGGGGGGAGCCAGAGTGCATGGGACTGAGCGGAAACAGGATGGAGACCTGCACACGGATGAGGAAGGCATGGAAAATCGGCTCTTGACTGTGTCCTTAAGTAACCGCTGTACCCTGGACTCGCAGTGACTCGTGCCTGCCGGCCACTCACACCTGAGTGTCACTAGCAAAAAGAAATTTCCCAAAGTCGTCTCAGAACTGGGTGAAAGAAAATGAGCTTAGTTTCTTTACAAATGTTAGCCCTGTCTTCTTGTGCACTTTAAATTGGTAAATTTCCAGGTAAATTATACCTTAATAAACTTGTTAAAAGATGTGGGTAAAGTGGAAATAAAATACCTTCACACAAAGAAAATTCCAAGGGCAACTGGCTTTACTGGTAAATTGCGCCAAACATTTAAGGAAGAAATCATAACGAGCCAACACAAAATCTTCCATGATTTTGGGAACTGGGAACACTTCCCAACTCATTCTGTGAGGGCACCATTACCCTGATACCAAAACAAGACAAATATGAGAAAAGAAAAATACAGACCAGTGTCGCTCATGAACATAGAGCCAAACATCCTGGGCAAAAATTTAGCCAGTTGAATATAAAAATGAAAATACATCATGACAAAGTGTGATTTATTCCCGGAAGGCAAGGTTGGTTTAATATTCTAAAATCCACATAATTCACCATATTAACAGACGAAAAAGGAAAAAACGTGTGATAATCTCAAAAGATACAGAAAAAACATTTGACAAAATCCGGTACCCGTTCACGATTTTAAAACAAATAAGCGGGGCTTCCCTGGCGGCTCAGTGGTTGAGAGTCCGTCTGCCGATGCAGGGGACACAGGTTCGTGCCCCGGTCCGGGTAGATCCCACATGCCATGGAGCGGCTGGGCCCGTGAGCCATGGCCGCTGAGCCTGCGCATCCGGAGCCTGCGCTCCGCAACGGGAGAGGCCACAACAGTGAGAGGCCCGCGTACCGCAAAAACAACAAAAACAAACAAACAAAAAAACAAATAAGCAAAGAAACCCTTAGCAAACTAGAAATAAAAGGAACTTCTTTAAGCTGGTAAATGTCATCTGTGAAAAACCTGCAGCTAACATCATACTTCATGGTAAGAGACTTTCCTTCGAAGGCTGGGAACAAGGCAAGAAAGTCAGCTTTCACCACTTTTTCCCCCACCACTTTTTATTTTAAAGTCATTTTAAACCACAAAGAAGTTGCCAAACTAGAATAGTGTTGCTGTGTTCCCTTCACAGCAACAGTGTACAGTACACTGTTGTGTACAGTGTTGCTGTAATTTTGTCCAGTGACAGCCTCTCACATAACCACAGCTCAGTGATCAAACCAGGGAACCACCATTGTGCTCATTACTTTCATTCACCTACTGTCCTATGCAAGGTCCCAGACAGTGCAATTAGGCAAGAAAAAGAAAAGTCTTTAGATTGGAAAAGAAAGAGTAAAACCTTCTTTATTCACCAAGGACAAGATCAACTAGATAGGAAAACCCTAAGGACTCTTCAAAAAACAGCTAACAGCTGAGTATAGCAGAGCTGAAGGATACACAGTTCAAATACAGAAATTAATTTTGTTTCTGTGCAGCTGCAGTGAACAGTTGGAAATGGAAAATTTTTTAAACAGCGTCATTTATAATAACACCGGAAAACATGAAATAGTTAGATATAAATCTAACAAAATATGTACAAGATCTATATGCTGAAACTATAAAACACTGATGAAAGATATCAAAGAAGACCCAAATAAATCAAAGAATATGCTGTCTTCATGGGTGGAAAGACTCAAATTTTGAGGAAGGGAAACAAAGTTGAAGGACTGATACTATCTGACTTCGAGCCTTAATGTAAGGCTGTAAGTCATCAAAATGTATTAGTGCCATAAGAAGAATAGGTATATAAAGTCAGGAGAACAGAAGAGAGTCCAGAAATAAACCCATATGTGTGTGGTCAATTGATTTTTGACAAAGGTGCCAGGGTAATTCAGTGGGAAAAAGATTGTCTTTCCATAAGTAGTGGTGGGACAACTCTATTCGATATGGAAATAAATGACTGAAACCCTCATCTCCCGCCATACACAAAATTAACTCACGTTAGATAATAGACCTAAATATAAGAGCTAAAACTACAAAATTCTATAAATTTCTATGCAGTAGAAAATCTTTGTGAGTTTAGGTTAAGCAAAGATTTCTTAGATGTGATACCAAAAGTATGGAAAATTGTGCTTTTTCCAAGCTCAAAATCTTTGCTTTTCAGAAGACACTCTTAAGGAAATGAAAAGGCAAGTTTTTCATCCAAACAATTTGCAAGTCGTGTATCTGCTAAAGGACTCATAGCCAGAATATATAAAGAATGTATACGACTCGGTGATAAGACAACCCAATTTAAAATGTGTTTAAGATTTAAATACTTCACCTCACCAAAGAGGAGGCATAAATGACAAATAAGCACGTGAAAAGATGCTCCACATCGTGAGACATTAAAACCACAGTAAGATTCCACTACACACCCACCAGAATGGATAAAACCGAAAAGACTGGCAATACCAAGTAGTGGTAAGGATTTAAAGCTACCGGAACCATCATAGAAATTGCTAGTAGGGTCGCAAAGTGGTTCAGCCACTTTGGAAAACAGTTGGACAGTTTCTTAAAAAGTTAAACATACACCTACCATACGACCCAGTAATCTTATCCCTACACAAAAGAAATGAAAACTTATGTTCACACAAAGACTTGTCTCCAAATGTTCCTAACAGCTTTATTTGTAATACAGTAGTCCCGCCTTTATCCACAGGGGATACTCTCCAGCACCCCAGTGGATGCCTGAAACTGTGGATAGTATCAAACCCCATATATACTGTCTTTTCCCATACATACCTACCTATGATGAAGTTTAATTTATAATTTAGGCACAGTAAGAGAATAGCCGAGCTGCCAGCATACCACTCTTGTGCTTTGGGACCATTATTAAGTAAAAGAAGATTTGCTTGAACACAAGCACTGTGATATCTGGACGGTCGATCTGATAACAACAACGGCTACTAACTGACTAACAGGTGGGATACGCTGGATGAAGGGATGATGCATGTCCCACGTGGGACGGCGCAAGGTTTCATCACGCTACTCAGAACAGTGCACAATTTAAAACTCACGAATTGTTAATTTCTGGAATTTTTCATGTAATATTTTTGGACTGCAGTTTACCACGGATAACTGAAACTGCAGAAAGCAAAGCCTCGGATAAGGGGGTGGTGGGGGATGCGGGTGAGTGTGGTCCAAAACTGGGAGTGACCCAAATGTCCATCAATGCATAAGTGCAGAAACAGATTGAGGTCTGTCCACACAGTGGGCTACTACTCGCAAGAAAAGAACCAATTACTGATATTCTCAGTGACATCTCAAAAGCATGTGCTAAGTTAAAGGTTATATCTTGTGTATTTCCATTTATATGAAATTCTAGAACACGCAGAGCTGCGGTGGCAGTAAGCAGATCCCCGGTTGCCAGGGTTGGGGGCTGGCAGAGGGGATTGTCAGCAAAGGCATAAGAGAACATTTGGGGATGATGAGAATGTTTTCTATACTATGATTGTCATGGTTACCATCTGTATACATTTGGCAAAACTCATTAAATCGATGCACTTTATTGTGTGTAAATTATTAGATCTCAAGCCAATTTTTTTTTCTATAAATTTATTTCTGGCTGCGTTGGGTCTTCGTTGTTGTGTGCGAGCTTCTCTAGTTGCGGCCAGCGGGGGCTACTCCTCGCTGCGCTGCACGGGCCTCTCATTGCGGCGGCCCCTCTCGCCGCGGAGCACAGGCTCCAGGCGCGCGGGCTTCAGCAGCCTCAGCACGCAGTCTCAGTAGTTGTGGCTCACAGGCTCCAGAGTCCAGGCCCAGTAGCTGTGGCGCACGGGCCCAGCCGCTCCGCGGCATGGGGGATCCTCCCGGACCAGGGACCGAACGAACCCGTGTTGCCTGCGTTGGCAGAGGGACTCCCAACCACTGCACCAACAGGGAAGTCCCTCAAGCCAATTTTTTAAAAAAGAAAGAAAAGTGTGGGTTGGAATCCCAGCTCTCCCGCTCCCAGCTGTGTAACTGGTTGGGTTTCCCCTCTCTGCACTTCCGTTTTCTCATCTATTAAAGAGTTAATAAGAGCAGCTACTTCCTGTAGAGGTTGGGAGTATTGAATGGGTCCTGTCAAAAGTTGACAGCAGTGCCGGCTACCTCGAGGTTAGTATTACAGGCAGCGTTCCGTGTTTGGTGGGGGGGGGTGGGAGAGGAGGCACAAAGAATGTCGACGGGCGTCGTAAGGGCTCTGGTCTCTGACAGCCCCCAGCACGCTCGCCACCACGTCTCGTCTGTGGCTTCCTGCTTACAGCAGCGGGCTCTACACTGTCACCACTGGCCCGATTGTCCACAGCGTCGGGGCTTTCAGTTGGTCTGCTTACCAGAGCTGAGCCACTCCTCTCTGGAGCAGATGGTCTCAGTTCCTGTTCTCAGTTCCCGTTCTCCTGTTCCTGGAGAGACCCTGAGAGCCGGAGGGGAACAGACACCCGTGCTTTGATTCCATGTCTGGGCCTCAGTTTGACATTTTACCACCTGCACACAAAGGACTTTCCAGCAGGAAAGGACTCAGGGAATAAAGATTCGGCAACTTGGTTTTTTCGACGTTGCCACCAGTACCTCCCAAAGGACTTCCTATGCACTCCTGACCTAGACTGGCCACTTATTGCTGCAAGTACCGATGGACGCTAGAAGTGACAGTGCTGGGGTTTCTGTGTCAGCCAGCACTGAGGCTCCTTCAGCTGGATGGCGTGTTAAAACTCCCCTGTCTCTTCTGCCACTTTTGTTTCTGCTGCTCTCCCCACTGATCTTTATGGTTCCTTTGGAGGGGATTAGATGAGCCGGTAGCCCCCTCAGACCTCACATCTTGGGCAAATAGTCATTGAATGGTTGACCTGGGGGCTCACTATTTTGGACGCAGGTCTGCCAGGGAAACTCTGTCTCCCCCACTGGTTCTCAACCCCGGCTGCACATGGGAACCACCTGCAAGGCTTTAATGCCAATGCCTGTCCCCACCCCAGAGATTGTGATTTAATAGGTCTGGGCCTTGGGAGTTTGTGAAACTCCTGGGTGATTCTCATGTGCCGACCAGGTTGACAGCCACTGGATTAGAGAGACCTGGGGACATTCCAAGGGGACAGCTCTTGTCCAGAACCTGGAATGCAAGTGACAGAAATAGAAGAGATCGATTGCCTCATTTAACCTTGAAGCCAGGGCTTGGCCTTGACGTCAGGCCAGCTGGATGCAGGTGCTCAAGCCATAGCATCAGGACCGAGGTT
Organism: Grampus griseus; assembly: GCF_964374135.1. NCBI lineage: Eukaryota > Metazoa > Chordata > Mammalia > Artiodactyla > Delphinidae > Grampus > Grampus griseus. The sequence goes on along the minus strand of NC_139014.1, from coordinate 9,695,225 downwards.
CCTCCGTCTCTCAGCTCTTCCCTCACCTGCATCCTCAGCTGGGCTTTCCTCAAGGCACAGTCTGGGGCACCATAGACATCAGCATCTCCAGGCCGCCTGCTCCCTGCAGGGTCCTGTTCCGGGAGTCTGAAGCTGACTCCCTGGGCCGGCTGGGATCACGGCGCCTCCCTGACACCATCTGTCTCCCACCCACCGGGCTCAGGTCAGCCCCAGAGGAGCCACACAACCTGAGGGTGAGACGGGGGTGCTTCCCCAGGGGAAAATCGAAGTGCTGGCTCCCTGTCAGAGGAAAGGCAAGGGAGTGGGCGTGAGGCGGGCAGAACAATTTATGTCCACTCCAGAGGTTCTGCCCCCGCCCCAGCAGGGTGCAACATTCAGGTCAGGCTTGAGACCCAGGAAATGGTTCAGGGTGTGGGTGAAAGAGCCCACAGTCCTCGGATGCACATCCTGCCTGTCCACGCCCACCCTCTGCTCTTCTGACCGCTGTCCGCTGCTGCCCCTCCTTTCCCCTCCCCCAGCGCAGGGGCCTGGCACTGGTCCAGCTCGGAAGAGTATTGAAATTCAAATGTGGCTGTCGGCCGCCTTGCTCTGGTTACAGAATCAGCCAGACTGCCGCCTTGGGCCACTGCCATCCCCACCGCCCCAGTCAGCACCGAGGGGGATTGGGGTGGTGCAGGAAGCCTTGGCGGCAGCCAACCCCAGAAGAAAACAGTGTCAGGTGGTTTCTAGAAATCGAAACTAGACTGAGCTTTCTGAAGCATTTCCTGAGACCAGCCCGACCACGCTCTGTACTGGAAGGGTTTGCTGGGTTGAAGAGTGGTCTGCAGAGGGATCCTGCAGGCGGGAGGCTATAGGACAGCCATCAGTAGTTGTCTCGGGCAGGTAAGCTTGTGCCTGTTGCTCTCAGGTGGGTGTCCCTCTCTCTACACCATGTAATCTCATGGGGGCCAAGTCTCCCTGCTTGTACCCAGATGGGGATCTGGTGCTTCTCCTGAGTCCAGGGACCATCACTGCAGCTCCCATGTCCAAAGGGTCTCTGTGTACGGTTGGGCAGGTTGTTCACTGGCACACAAGGACACCAGCCCAAGGGGCAAGCAGGCTCGGGATTCAGCCAAGGTGCTCTCTCTGATCAGTGCTTTTCAGCCCAGGCTAAACCTGCCCAAAGGAAGAGCACCTTTCTCCAGTCTGCATAAACTCTGTCCCACTTCCCAAATGAGTCAGGCAAAAACGGGTGGTCGCGGCCACCTGAAGTGCTGTGACATTCGCATACCACGTGCCAAGCGCTTAAATGGCCACTTGTCTGGGGACTTGAGTTCCTGTTTCAGGATGAGCAAAGCTGGTGGCTGCCACTGTCTGGGGAGTGCAGAGGGTGGCCAGCCATCCCCGTGTGCCTGGGACCTAGGGCATGTCCCAGGACACAGGAGTTCCTGTGCTAAAGCCGGGACAGGCCCCAGTGCACTGGGCGGTTGGTCATCCTAGCCCCTTGGCCATCTGCTGAGGTCAGTGTAATGAAGAGAGGGCACCCCCACACACAAACACACCACCCACGACTCCCCAGCTGTGTGAGCCGAGCCGGCTACCCCTTCACTTGTAAGGTGGGATCAACACAGCATTTCTCAGGCTCGTGGTCAGGATCCCACGAGCCAGTGGTGTGAGCGGTCCTGGCCCAGGGATGCCATTCAATGATGGTTAACAGGCCTTCGTGCCTGGGAGCCCCCGGGGGTCTGTTTAACGCAGTCCCGGGGTGCCGCCCCGAGGTCACCAGGCCCTGACTTGAGGGGCAGCCACAAGAGAGGCCACATCTCTGCTCGCTGGGCCCCGGGGGTGAGTGTTGGTGTTGCAGTGACCACCCCTTGTGTGGACAGGAGGGGAGGGAGGCAAGTGAGGGGCAGGATGGGGGTGAAGGGGAAAAGTGAGTAGTGACAATTAAACGGAGCCAAGAAGTCCAGGCAAAAGTGGGGAGACCTGGGTCCCCCCTGCCTGCCTGCCCAGGGCTGGCTGTGTGACCTTGGTGGTCCCCCGCCTCTTCGAGCCTCTGCTCCTTGGGGACACTGACCTCAGAGGTCCTCGCATCCTGTGCCCCTCCCCGCAGCCTCTCTCCACCCACACCCGGCTGCACAGTCAGAGGCCTGGGCCTCAGCCCTGACCCCTGTCCCCCCGGCCCGACGCGCCCAGCCCAAGCTCTCTCACTGCTGGCTGTCCCTCTGTCACTCCTGCCCGGATTTCTGGGGCCTCCTCCTGCTGCGTCCCCCTGCCCTGCTCTTGCCGCCCCCTCCCTCCCTGGGCTCACTTGGTCCAGAACCCACCCACAGAATGTTCTCCGTCTGCTGCAGACCTCAGGGCACCCCCTCAGGGCTCCATTGACTGAAGACAAAGCCCCATCCTGAGCAGGGTTCCCCAGGCCCTCCCAATCTGGGCCCTGCACACCCTGCCTTCTCCCTCCCCACCCTCCCCACCCATCCCCCCCACAGCCACGCCAGGCCTAGCTTTCTGAGATGGGCTCCTGTTCCCACTGTCCTCGCTGCCCAGAGACCCCCCTTCCTCTGGGCAGGTCTTCCTCGTCCTCGGAGGACCACCTTCAGATGAGGTAAGGGGCCCCCGCCGGGCGCTCCCCAGGCTCCCGGCTCTGAGGGTGCAGGCCCTGCACCCGCCGGCGGCCCTCCGTGAGCAGGGTCCAAAGGCTGGGTGGACACGCCGGCCCTGGTGCTGCGGGCTGTCCAGCTCCGCCGTCTCACTCGGCTGCCTCCTTTCGCTGCAGGACAGGGCCTCCCAGGCAAGGCCATGGCCCCCCTGCGGCTCCTGTGGATGTGGCTGCTGGTCGCGGGGATTCACGGTGAGCGGGGCCCCAGAGATCTGGAAAGCAGCGTCTGTGAAGCTGCTGCTCCCTTGCTCTGCGGGGTCAGCCCCCTCTTTGCAGAAAATCAGGGCAATGTTCTGCCCAGTGCCTGGGTGACGGGAGTCAGCCCGGGTCTTCTCTCCTGCTTGAAGCCCCGGGTGTCCCAAGTCATGGCTTGTATGTTTTGGTGGGGAGATGCCAAGGGAGTCACCATTTCATCCGGTGGGAACCAGAGGGGCCCGGCAGGAGGGGCCCACAGATTGGCCCAACCCTGGGGACACGAGGCCAGTGCCCTTTGGACACAGTCAGATTCCAGAGTCCTGGACGGCTGTCCTCACCCTTCACACTTCGAGGCCCTTCCTCATCCTGGTGACCCCACAGAGGCCTGTTGCTCCCCCATCTGAGAAGTGCCCTTTGACACGGCACCCAGCTCCTGCCTGACCCTGTCGGCTCCGGCGGGGGCTGAGGTGGGGCTGGGCAGGGGAGGTCAGCGGGCCGAGTCCCAGAAGAACAGGTGTAGGGCCGGGACCCCGCTTCCTCTCCTTGCCTGGCGCACTCTGCCTGAGTTCCGGGGCGCCCTGGGCCTGCTTGCCCCCCACGTTCCCGCACGCCCCTTCCAGCAGTCCTCACTGTGGTGCCCGGGCTGCACCCCAAGCCCCAGACACCCTCAGTGGGGTCAGTGTGGGCCTCCGCCCCGTCTCCCATTCTTTCCTTGGGGTCCTGCCACCCTACTCTCAGGTGGCATCGGGCACCCCTCTGCCCCTCCTCTATCAATAAAGGGTTCAGACCTCAGAGACAAGAAAGGTGGAGTCTACCCTCACTGTGTGTATGGGGGGCGGTCTACGTGTACTTTCCACTCCTCCCCGGGGGGTGATCCCCTCGAGGATGGATGGAGTCTTCAAAGCTAAGGATCCAGGGGTCACCCCCTACTGGGGAGAACTTTACTGCCCCCGTGAAAGCACATGACCCCCGAGGAGGGTGGGGCGGCCATGCTGCTGCCCTGGGAGGGAGGCCCAGCACGCGGTTTTCATCCTTGCTGACCTCTGCTCTCCCTCGGGAGCTTGCAGGCGTGAAAGACGGTGACATGCGGCTGGCCGACGGGGACACCGCCAACGAGGGCCGCGTGGAGATCTACTACAGCGGCCAGTGGGGGACAGTGTGTGACAACCTGTGGGACCTGACAGATGCCAGCGTTGTCTGCCGAGCCCTGGGCTTCGAGAATGCCACCGAGGCTCTGGGCGGAGCCACCTTCGGGCCAGGTAACCTGCGAGTCCCCAGGGCCTCCAAAGCTGGACGCGCTGCTAAGTAACCAGGCCCAGGAAGGGATCGTACCTAAGGCGGGCAAATGGCGTTCCCGCCAGCTCGGTGCCGGCAGAGGTTTCAAAGAGGCCGAAGCCCCGCGCTGGCTGAGCGCTGGCGGTCCGGCGCGCACGCAGGCTTGGCCGGCGGCCGTGTCCTCCAGCGCAGTGGCTCCACTCCGGGCAATTTACCTTCTTGAAACAGTTTCCCCCCAAAAGAAAAGTCTGTGTGCAGTGCCTGTGATTCAAAAAAAGGGAAATCATCCAAATATTCAGAGACAGGGGTAGACGCATAAATTGCAGTATAATAATTTGATATCTACGAGGCAGACAGACCTTGTGAGAACAAGGCTAGTTCACGGTATGACGTTACAAGAGCCCCGAGAGCCCCAGCTCCCCCTCCAGGCTCTGTCATCCTTGCTGTGCCACCAGGAAGGGGCCCCATCATGCTGGACGAGGTGCAGTGCACAGGGACAGAGCCCTCGCTGGCCAACTGCTCATCCCTGGGCTGGATGAAGAGCAACTGTAGACATGACGAGGACGCCGGCGTGATCTGCACCAACGGTGAGCGGGGGCGGGGGGGTGTGCCCCATCCTGAGCCCCAGGGCCCTCCCTGTACCCCCACCCAAGAGCTGCCACGGAGACCCAAGCCGGGCATCCCAGGGACGGTGGTCACGTCGGCTCCCCACCCCTCCACGCGGATCACACACCTCCCCGTGCAAAGGTTCGCAGGTGGTGCCTACTTTCCAGGAGGGGCAGGAAAGGCCCAGTTCCCACCACCTCACAGCAACAGATCTCCACTTCCTTACCGCCCCCCCCCCCCTCCCACCGACCGGAGCCACTCAGAAATGCTCCATTTAACCCGATTCTCGGGCAATGAGCCACATTCCAAACACAGGCACACCTCGGAGATATCTCAGGTTCGGTTCCAAACCACTGACAGCGAGTATCACGGTAAAGCGAGTCACAGGAATTTTTGAGTTTCCCAGTGCCTGTAAAAGTTATGTTTACACTATACTGTAGTCTACTGAGTGTGCAATAGTATTATGTCTAAAGAAACAATGTACATACTAAAATATTGAATCACTATGTTGTACACCTGAAATTAATATATTGTAAACCAACTATACTTCAATTAAATAAATAAGCAAGCACACTTAGTTGGAAGCAGAGCTAGAACTGGAACAAAGATTTTCTGACCCTAGTCCAGAGTCCTAGGTCACTCCTGCAAGAGAGAAAGCAGCTGTCACCGGATGCAGGCTCCTGGCCCAGCAGCGCCCCCTCCCTGTGATGGGGGGAGGTGCGGGGAGACTGACACCCGTGCTCAGCTGTACACGGGCAAGGCCTTGTTGCATTAAGAAAGGATTGAAGCTGAAGAGTTTCAGATAAAATAAATACGCATATTTTCTCCCTTTTTTTGTAGAGAACAAATTTAAAGACTAGCCAGTTCTAAATATAATAGATCGATGGCATAAAATCAGTGAACCAGAAAAGCTATCGATGAAAAAACACTCTACACACCTTAATTTTTAAAAGAATAATGTACATACCTTAATTAAACAATACTTTATTGCTAAAAAATGCTAACCACCATCTGAGCCTTCAGCAAGTCATAATCTTTTTCCAGTAGTAACATCAAAGGTGACTGAGAATTACCAAAATGTGACACAGAGACGCAAAGTGAGCAAATGCCGTTGGGGAAAAAAAAAAATGGTGTAGCTCAAGGCACAGTTGCGACAACTTTCAGTTTCAGAGAACCGCGGCATCTGTGAAGCCCATTAAAACGAGGTGCCTCTGCACCCTGTGTCTACACGCTGCAGGCTTATCTCTCGAAACGCCAGCCTTTTGTTTCTGCTGGTTCGCATTCCAAAACATATTATAGCACACCCCCCGAACCCGGGCTTAGACAGCGTGCTGAACGTGCTTTAGACATTTCTTGGGGGCAGAAAGGCCTGATTGCAAACAGCCCCAGCCCTGCCCTCTCCCCAACGCCATCAGACATTCTAAATGGACCGAGGCTGCCCCGCAGTTTTGAGTCCTCGGGTCCCAGTTTTATCTCGTCTCTCATGACCACTTGTCCTTCTCCCTGGGCTCGCACAGGGAGCGTGGGAGCACGTGCAGGAGACACCTGGGCTGTGGGGCCGGGGTGCAAAGCAGGAAGCAGCCCTGGCCTGGTGGGGAGCCCCGGGGTGAGAGTAAAGGAGAGTCTGGGGTGCAGGGAGGAATGGGGGGGCTGAACCCACCTGGTTTAATTGTCAGAATTGATTCAAACCTGTTTGTGGCAAAGAAAAAACAGATGGAATTTAGTTCCCTGCTAAGCTTTGGGAGGGGCCAGGAGAGGCGGTGCATCACCCCCAAACCACCCTGGGGGCTTCAAGTAGCTTCTCTAGGCCTCGGTCCCCTGAAGGAGGCTGCTAAGAACCACAAAACTCTAAATAGGGTTGCCATTAAACCCTCCCTCTTCAGACCAAACCAGGCAGGAGGTTTGGGTTTTAGAAGGTCATATCTGGGTGAGTGATTGATTGGGATGGGGCCCCAGGCTCTGGGAGTCAGCGCCTCCGAAACACCCACCTGGATGTGCTGTCAGAATTTGGAGGAGGCAGATGAGCTAAGTAGGGGTGTTTGACGGAGCGGGGGCTCTGGGCCACGGAGGGCAACAGCATCCTGTCTTCCAGGACTGTTCTTTCCTTGCCTCCCCAGGAGCCTTTCTGAGTAGATAAGGCAGGAGCGGGGCCACGATTTAAGGGAAGAAACTGACTCCAGGGAGCAAAAGTGTTTTCAGGTCACAAAGGAAGTGAGTGCCAGGGCCCCTCCTAACACGGCACGTTCCCTTCTACCTCTTAGAAACCAGAGGCATCTACACCTTCGACCTGTCCAGCGAGCTCCCCGCAGCTCTAGAGCAGATCTTTGAGAGCCAAAAGGGCTGTGACCTGTTCATCAGGGTGAAGACGAAGGAGGAGGACGAGCTGGGCATCTGTGCCCACAAGCTGATCCTGTCCACCAACCCCGAGGCACACGGCCTGTGGAAGGAGCCGAGCAGCAGGGTCACCATGGAGGTGGATACCGAGTGTGTGCCTGTCGTCAGAGACTTTATCAAGTGAGTGTCCTTGGGGCCAGGGGCTGGGGACTGGGCAGCATCCCCTCCAAGGCAAACCGCGGGGACGAGGGATGCGGCACCGACGGCAGCCATGCTTGGGTGAACACACTTGTTCACACTTGTGTGCACACACACTCACATATTCACACATTTGCCTTCACAGCCACGCATCCTCACGTTCACACGCACATTCTTATGCATTCTTTCTGCAGGGGCTGTGAGAGATGGGGCAGCACACACGCACACGCACACGCACACCCACACCCACACCCACACACGCAGACACACACACACACCCCTGTCTCTCAGGTGTCGTAAAAGCATCCAAAAAACAACCATCAAAGGATTCTCCCTCTTCTCACCTGACTGATCTGCTCACTCAAAAAATTCTTTTAAAAACCGAGTCCAAATCTGTTGCTGGAGAAAAGTGGGGGGAAGCCCTCAGGCGGGGCCGCCCAGGCCTCGGGTCTAACCAGTGGGCCGGCCACGCTCAGGAGCCCGTCTCCCAGCCGAGAGTGGGCCCCGAGGGGCGGCCCCTTCCCCCAGACCGCCCTGCTGGGGGCCACTCTGTCCCCACCCGAGGGGCCTCCCGGGGGGCTGGTGTTCTGTGAGCATCGACTTGAAAAAAGAACCACGTCTATGAAAGCTGTTCTCTCTCGTGACCCAAAGCTGTAGGTAGCTGAAAGTGACATTTAAGAGAAAACAACAAATGGCAGTGAAAACAGATTAAAGTGGCTTCTTTTCAGCCAAGGACAATATAAGAAACTGGCAGCCATCCTGTGCCCCTCCTAGCGGGACTGGTATCTGTAATGCGTTTGCACCTGTCCCCAGCTTCCCGGCCCCAGCTGGAGTCACCGCCCTCGGTCAGAGTTCAGTGATTTTCTGGACTGTCTGGCCATGTGCTCCGGCTCTCTCTCCCTGTCTCTCCCTGTCCCTTTCTGTCTCCCTGTGTCTCTCTCTGTCTCTGTCTCTCCCTCCCTCTCTCTCTCTTCCTTTCTCTCTGCCCCTGTCTCTCTCCCTCCCCTGAGGCAGAGAGGCTGCAGTGAGCCCCGTCCAGGCCCCAGAAGGCCTCAGAGGACCCCTGCTCACTGCGGCTGCCCCGCACGCTCCCCTTCCCTCTTCCCAGTGTTCCCCATGCGGCAACTGCTGTTCAGAGCCTTCTGTCAGTAATCCGGCTTCTCACCAGTTTCTGGGGTCTCTGGGGGTCACTAACATCCCAGGGCCTTTGGTCTTTTTTCTACCTTTCAGGATGTTTTCTTCCCTGATGGTGGCGCAGGGCCGAAGGGCTGATTGCGACCCCCTGTCCCCAGCCACTCGGGTGCCCGCCTGAAGCTGAGGGTGGCCAGTGTGCCCAGACCAGGGAGAGCCAGCCGGGCTGGGGCGTCACCGGGTGGGAGCTGCACAGCTCCCAGCGGCTGGGAACCATCCCTCTCTGGCCCCAAAGCGGGATTAAGAGGTGGTGACGGAGACACTCTGTGGTTTCCTTGCTCCCTTTGTCAATGGCCATCTGCGGGGCCCTCGGTGGCACTCCTTGCCTATGAGAGAGGCAGTGCCTCGTCCGCTGTCCGGGTGCTGCCCAGGGCGGAGGTTCCTGGGCTCAGGCTACCACCAGGCGGATACACAGCTATGGGCAACGGGCCAGAGGGTGCAGATGCCCTTTTTTGCCCCAGAGTTCACGGTCATCAGCAGGATCACGTGATGTGTTGAGCGCATGAGGGCAGAGAGGGTGGGAGGAGGGCAGGCCCACCTCTGCCACTGGCACTGGACACTGTGGCGCCCCAGCTCTGCTCTGGGCGCCCCCAGCTCCATGTTCAGGTGACAGGGTGGCCACCAGGTCCGCTGCTCCCTGGAAGGCTCAGCGTTCGAGAGAAGCCATGGGGAGAGTTTGGCTCTTCCCAAAGTAGGACCCCACTCACCATGTCCCAGGAGACAGCAGCCACAGCCTATCGTTTCCCCTCCCAGCAGGCTCCCTCCACACACATCTTCACGCAGCAAAGGGCTTCCTGGTGGCTCACTGAGTTACATGGCAGATGGCACAGACTGGGTGCCGCCCGCGGGGCTCACGGCTGGTGGGGAAGGCAGATAGGAGGTGGCCAGCGGCGATGCCTATGTCACGGGAACACCTGACAGGTGCTGGGGTCAGAGGGGCGCCTACGGGCACCCAGTGGGGGCCCGAAGGGGTCTGGCCAGGTGCGTGACGGTGGGAAGGGAAGGGCAGGGCAACGCTGATGCCCGGGATGGCCGGCAGGCCCTGGCGCCCATGGTCCGGCCCGTGAGGACGATGGTGATGGTGGAGGAGGTCGTGGGACCACCTCCCTCACGGATGAGGATGAAGCAACATCCTCAAAGAGCCTGGGATCCGCCCACACCTGGCTCTAAGCAAACGGGAGCTTGGAATGTGCGTTGACCCAGGAGATAAATCAGGGGGTTCTGAATGCCCCTTGAAATAGCTAGCACCGCGGTGTCAGCGGTCAATAGCTCACGTGCACCAGGGCACACCTGCTGTCCTGCGGGGAAGGAGTATCACCAGGCATCAGCCCTTGTCTCCCCGCAGGTACCTCTACTCCCGGAGGATCGACGTCTCTCTGTCGTCGGTGAAGTGCTTGCACAAGCTCGCCTCTGCCTCCGGGGCCAAGCAGCTGCAGAGCTACTGCGGACACCTCTTTGCCATCCTCCTCCCCCAGGACCCCTCTTTCCGGACGGCCCTGGACCTCTATGCCTATGCCCTGGCCACCCGGGACCCCGTGCTGGAGGAGATCTGCGTGCAGTTCCTGGCCTGGAACTTCGGGACCCTGACGCAGGCCGAGGCCTGGCAGAGCGTCCCCACGGCCGTGCTCCGAGACCTGCTCTCCAGGAATGAGCTGGTCACTCCCAGCGAGCTGGCCGTGCTGCTGGCCTTGGATGAATGGAGCCAGGAGAGGCGCATCTCCCGCAGGGAGGTGGAGGGCTTGGTGGAGAGGGTGCGGTTCCCCATGATACCGCCCAGCGACCTCTTCACCCTGCAGTTTAACCTGTCCCTGTACTGGAGTCACGAGGCGCTGTTCCAGAAGAAGATGCTGCAGGCCCTGGAGTTCCACACCGTGCCCTTCGAGCTGCTGGCTCAGTACAGGGGCCTGAACCTCACCGAGGACACCTACCAGCCCCGGCTTTACACCTCGCCCACCTGGAGCGCCTCCGTGACGGGTTCCAGTTACAACCGCTACCGGTCCTTCAAGACGCCCCAGCACCCCAGCTTCCTCTTCCAGGCCAGCTCAGTCTCCTGGTCTTTAGTCTACCTCCCCACCGTCCAGAGCTGCTGGAACTACGGGTTCTCGTGCTCCTCTGACGACCCCCCCCTCCTGGCCCTCTCCAAGTCTAGCTACTCCAATCCCACCATCGGTTATGGAAACAAGGCCCTGATGCTCTGTGGGAGAAACTTCGTGGCGGATGTCACCAACTTCGAGGGCTGGAAGGCCCCGATCCCCAGCGCCCTGGGCAGCAGCGGCTCCAGGAGTGCTTCCTTCTTCCCCTGCCCGGCAGGGTCCTTCAGCAGCTTCCAAGTCGTCATCCGTCCCTTCTACCTGACCAACTCCACGGGTGTGGACTAGACCCGAGGCTGGGGGAGCCAGGGTGGCAGGCGCGCCGGGGGCGGGGCACCTCCCATCCTTCACCTCCTCTCTGCAACCATCTCCAACCACCAGCCACCAGATGGCCCCCCCCGCTTCCGTTGATCTCTCTGAGCTTAAAGAAATTACTGGAAGGTTTCAACTACTGCAGTCCACAAACCGAGAGCTCCCACTTCCCACTGCCCGCCCAGCTGGTTTGTCGGGAAGCAACAAGGAGCTGTCGGGTCTCCTCCCCTGCCTATCACTGTGCCCTCTGCTGTGCCTCATCTGAGATCATTAAAATTGCACTGTGGGGGCTTCCCTGGTGGCGCAGTGGTTGAGAATCTGCCTGCTAATTCAGGGGACACGTGTTCGAGCCCTGGTCCGGGAGGATCCCACATGCCGCAGAGCAACTAAGCCTGTGAGCCACAGCTACAGAGCCTGCACGCCTAGAGCCTGTGCTCCGCAACAAGAGAAGCCACAGCAATGAGAAGCCTGGGCACCGCAACAAAGAGTAGCCCCCGCTTGCCGCAACTGGAGAAAGCCTGTGCACAGCAACGAAGACCCAACGCAGCCAAAAATAAATAAATAAATTTATTTAAAAAAAAAATGCACTGTGGTTCCCAAGTTCTCTTGTTCATGCAGAAAGAGTTGTTGAGTCCACTGGGTGTTCGGACATTGGGTGTGCTGGGCCCTGGGGTCCAGTGAATGAGCAGACCCAGTCCTTTCCGTGTGAAGCTGCAGTCTTGTGGGTGAGACAGGCGATCACAAGTAAAACACTTGGGGTAAATACAAGCTGGAATAACAGGTGACGGAAACCAGAGGGTGGCAGGGGGAGGCACAGGCTGGAGCTACCTTAGTGGATCTCAGTGGAGAAATGAAGAGTGCGGGCCAGCAGATGTGGGGGAAATGGGAGGAGGGTGTGTTCCAGGTAGAAGGAACAGCACGTGCTTGGAATCTTTTCTCCATCAATCCTTGCACATGTGCACAGGGATGGGGGCAGAGATTCTCATCTCAGCGTTGTTTGTAAAAATGGGAATTTGCAAAGAACCTTAAAAGGCCACCAACAGAGTGCTTGACCACAAATAAAAGACACCCACCATGGGGTGGTCAGGCAGAAGAAGGATATACTAGAAGGATACTGGAAGACCCACAGAATCTAGGCCAAGGCGGGGGGACCGGGCCTGGGGTTCCGTGGGTTCTGGGCGCTGGAGGCTGCCCCTACCGGAGCAGGGCAGGAATTCTAACCTCTCCCTGCTTCTTTGTGATGCACACTCCAGGCACCTGGCCCCAGTGGAAGCATCTGGTTGGCCAGGCTCAGGCCATGTGCCCTCCACTCTCGGCCAGGGTCTGAGAGAACAAGTATCTGGACTGTTTTGGCCTCGAGAAGGGAGGCGGCACAAGGCTCACCCAATGGGAGGGAGGTTCACAGGCTGGGCAGCCAAGACACAGCCGTCCCCACCACACACTCCTCTTCCCCAGCGGCCCTGCGAAAACAAAACCAGGGACACAAAGCCTCCACCTGGTCCCACACAGCCTCACCCTTTCCCAAAGGGTGCCCCCAGGCCCCTCAGGCCCCAGGCCCACCATCTTGGCCACCTCCGTAGCGGTCCTTTGACATTTTAAAAATCTTCGACTTTAAATCACACTGTTGACCATTGCCATCACCACTCTCGGCCACATCAGCACGTAAAGGAAGACAGAAAGGAAATGTTCATTAGCAATCTGCGCCAGGCACACACAGGGGAACGCTGTCCTCGCTGTAGCAACGAGCCAAGAGACCAGAGCCTCTCCCCGCTCCTACCCACTCCGTGGACCTCTGCCCACAGACAGCACCTCGGCAGTGAAGGCACAGGCCTGGTCAGATAACCAGAACCTTCCAGAGAGCCCAAGGCCCTGGTGGATCCTGGCTGTAAGGATCTACAGCCCCACATTGCGCCATTGGATCCGGCAGTTTGAGGAGACACCGAGAAACCCCCGGGTTCCTTCCATCCTCCTTGTGGGCTTTTGAGTGGCGGACCTGTCCCCCTGACGATCGGGGCCCACCAGCCCAGGGCAGGCCTCCTGCTTTCTCTCTGCATGCATTTGCCCGAGCACATGAGTGGTCCCACAGGCCAGATGCTGCTCTCAGCTTCTGGTCAATGCAGCGTGGAGGTGTCTCTTGGTGGAAACATTCCTCTCATAGGTATAAAACCTCTAAACCAGCAGAGCCCAGAGTTAGGGGAACCAGAAGCAAAACATCTGCCCCTGGGGCACTTGCTGTCCTGCTCGGCCACCACTGGCTCCCATACTGGGGTTCCAGGTCAGGGAGAACCACACACTGGCCGTGAGCCCAGTGTGTGCCACAGACTGGAGGACAGGGTTGGGTTTTTGTTTGGGGTTGTTTTGTTTTGTTGGCAGTAAATGATAAAAGAATTTATTAAGGAATCTGGAAGTAGGTTGATTCCAGGATTGGCTAGTGGGCTGTTGACCTGTCCTCACACCCAGGTTCTTCCATCTTTTGGCACGGAAGAATTCACAAACCAATTCCATGTCGTGGGCTACTCATACGACAGTGAGTCCCTGGGCCTCAGCACCTGCACGATCTGGGGGCAGCCATCCAGGCACCACGCTGTTTGGTGAGTCCAGGGTTGGTAGCACTAAGGCAGACCGATGGGTGGGGAGGACCAGTCCAAATGAGTTCAACATTGATTCCTTGGATGGATGGCGTTGATACCTTGGGGCAAGCTGCCTCGTGCTCTGACTCCAGTCTTTTTGGGTCACGTGTCACCTCAAATGTCCAGAGGTGGTACCCTTTTCTAAGTGGCCAGGGCCACCTGTCTTCAATTCGGCCCAGGGCGATGGCTGTGGCATGGTGAGATGGCAGGAGGCGGGCCCAGAATCAGAGAGCTGACGTGGTCCCGAGGCAGGTCGTACGTGTGTGTGTGTGCGTGTGTGTGCGCGTGTGCATGCGTGTGTGCGTGTGTGTGTGTGTGCCCGCACATGAGAGAGAGAGAGAATTGCTCCCAACAACGGCTGCATTCCACTTGCTGGGCTATAACACTTTGCTCCGATCAGGCCGTGTCTGGAACAGAAGGGCCTATTGGGATCTTCACCTGGTCTAGTTCAGGATAATCTACTAACCAAGTGTTCACGAGAGCCCGTGAAGCCTTTCCTGGGAGCTCTTGGTCACCTGGTTAATGGCCAGGAGGAAGGTTGTCAGTACCACACGGACTGTTTAAGTCCAGGCCCTAAGACGTTTGACCGCTTGCCTCTGAGGGGGCTCTGGACACCCAGGAATTGGGAGGGGACCACACCCCTATCATGATAGCACTATCACTTCTGCTTACCACTTCTCAGGTTTTGTTGTTATTATTGTTTTTTCAATGATACAAGTTAAGTAAGAGTTTTGCAAGCTGCTTATCTGTTTTGGTCTTGAGCAGCTCATGGACAGCTAACCACATCCACTCCCACTGCATTAGGGAAGTCCTCTCAACGGCAGTGTCTGTGGTGGGGGGCCCTCTCTGACCTTCAGAGATAAGCCGCAAGGGCACTTTCTAAGAGGCTGGTGCTTCCTTCCCCAGTGCATCTCACCAGGTCTTGTAGGGAGGAGAGCTGTCTGGGTTTTTCCAGATCAGGGGCTAGAGACTGACTGCACACAGTACACTCTTCAGGGGTCCTGGCTCCTGGATTCCTTTCTCTACATCGTCCGGAGGAATTCATGGGCCCCCAGGGAGGCCAGTTTTCAGTCAACCAATTGAGGAGATAATTAGCATCACTCTCAGCTGCTCAAGCTAGCAAGGGCGCTAGGTCTCTGATGGATGTACCTGTATTCGATATTTTTAGATTTGGCTTCATATAATGAAAATCAAAAATAGTGGCTTATAAGAGATACTCTATTTTTCTCTCACATGGAAGAGAGGTAGGCTCCTCCTCTTTCTACACCACTTAGTATGTGACTGCCATCCTCAAGGTTGCCTTGTGGTCCATAATGGCTGCTGGGATTCCAGCCATCATGTCTGCCTTTCAGGAGGCCGGAAGGAGGTAGCAGAAAAAGACAAAGGGCTTTCCCCAGCTGTCTATCCCCCGAGACTGAACACATCTTAAATTTTTCACCTAAGGTGACTCTCTTGCTTCATCCTTGCTTTTGTCCCACTAGAAACAATCACCTCTGACCCTGCAATCCTTGAACACCTCATTCCAAGGAACCACAGGCAATAACTGAATCAGCCTCTTCATGACTGTGTGCAATGCTAGATTCCCATCCCTGGATGCCAGTGGGATTGGGGGAAACAGATTTCCTGGTGTATAACATATACATATACCTATGCATATCTATATCTATTCATATATACAAGTATATAGAGCTTAGTTCAGTGCTCTTCAGTGGAAGAGCAGCATGTGCCTTTCAGTGGTCGCCTTGTTTAGCTCAGTATTTTGTCTGGGATTCATGTGTATTTTTCCATGCAGCAGAGCAGAATTCCATTGTCTGAATTTACCACAATTCAACCTGTTCTACAGCTTTGGGACTGTGTCCAGTGTTTTGGTGTTTTGAGTGAAGCTTCTACGAGCATTCTTGTGACATCTTTGGTGGACACGTGGGCTCATTTCTCTTGGGCATGTACCCAGGAGTGGAATTGCTGGGCCAGTGTGTTTAGCTGTCCCAGGGCCCACGCTCCCCGGCAGCGTGTGTGAGTCATTTGTTCCACATCCTCAACAGCACCTCACAGCCTCCATCTTTTTTTTTTTTTTTTTTTTTCTTGCGGTACGTGGGCCTCTCACTGCTGTGGCCTCTCCCGTTGCGGAGCACAGGCTCCGGACGCACAGCCTCAACGGCTCATGGGCCCAGTTGTTCCGCGGCATGTGGGCTCCTCCCAGACTGGGGCTCAGAACCCGTGTTCCCTGCATCGGCAGGCGGACTCTCCACCACTGCGCCACCAGGGAAGCCCGCCTTCATCTTTTTAACTGCAGCCGCTCTGGTGTGTGTGTACAAATGGGATGTCTTCTGCTTTCAGGCCCCCACTTCTCTGAGGGTCCATTCCCTGAAATGCACTTCCAGCATCAATTTCTATACCAGCCAACATCCTTAGTTGCTAAAAACAGAAACCAACTCTGGTGAACTTAAGCAGAAAAGGGATTTGTGGAGGGAATTAGGAAGCTCGCAGAATGGGTGGGAAGGCTAGAGAACCAGGCCCAGGAACTGAGCTGGAACTAAGTGAAGGTTAGTGTCCCAGGTAACTTTCGACAAGTAACTAACCACTGCGAAACATAGCAGCTCATTCCCTCCACCATTCATCTGTGTGACCAGCTGAGCTCGGCTGGGATGGGTTATCTTCTCTCTGCACAGGGTTGGCTGGGCTCACTCATGTCGAGGCTTCATCTGGGACGGCAGGAACTGAGGGGGGAGGGCTCCCTCCATATGGTCTCCCATCCTGGTGGATACTGACCCAGGTTTGGTCACGTGGTGGGCAGTGTTCCATGATGTGAGATTCAAGGCCTCCCGAGGCCCAGGCTTGGAACTCACCCCTGACATCCCAGGGCCAGCAGGGATCCAAGGGTTAGGAAAATAGACTCCCCCTCGTGATGCGAGTAAATGCTATTTGTAATCGGCTGTTGGTAACTAGGAAGCCGAGAACAGCAGGACCCAGAGAGTCAGGTTGGAACTGAAACCACCCGTGCCCGGCCCGTGGAGTTGCTCACTGCCTTGTGGGATCCTGGCTTCCGGATGCTGCCTCTGTGGCCGTTCCACTGCCCCCAGCAAGCACCCTGAACCAGCCCTGCGTCGCCAGGCACTCAAGGCCCCAAGAGGCCATCTGAGAGCAGTGACCTGGTCTTCTCAGCTCACGTGATGACAGGTTTCCCAAACACAGGAGGGAGATTCAGATGCACTGAGGGATAAATACGTTACAGGCCCTCCGTAGAGTAGGAAATCATACCGCTGTTCAAGAGGACTTCATGGACCCCCGTGTACCGACGTGAAAGACCTTCAAGACACACCATCAACTTGGACAAACAAACGTGTAGAACCATCCTGCCTTGAACAGTCACTGTTGTCTGTTGAGTCTCCATGTCTCACACGTTCCTTCCCAAAATGACGCAGATTTTCACTCTGGAACCTAACGCCCGTCCCCCCTCCACTGAGCCGCAGTCCTGGGCGATCCCAGGGAGGGGCCCAGGGGAGCCACCGTTACTGGTTTGGGGCGCACGTGGTTGGGGGCAAAGAGCTTATGACCCATGTCGGTGCTTCTGTTGGGGGAGAGGTTTCACAGGAGACTTTCCCCTTGAAGACACTTGAGTATCCCTCGGGCAAGGAGAGGTGTCTGTTTGTTTCTAATTTATTAAATTTACTTTTTAATGGAGGTGTATGTGACATAATGAAATGCTTTTTAAAAGCTGTCTCCCCACTCCTCAGGCCCTCACCCCCCCAGGTTTCAGCCACAACCTCACACAAACCTCCCAAAATGGCTGGAATGCACAGTGACCCGCTGGTGCCCCACCCATGTGGCCCCAGGCGAAGGTGGCAGGCCCCGGGGCCTCAGGGAGTGCTGGACAGAAAAGGTCTGATGTGGCAGCAGCTGATCTGCTGAAAGAATGTCACTGGTGGGGACGCCAGGAGCTCGGAGCCAAGCATGTGGTCATTGCAAAACGGCAGGGAAGGAATGTGGAACTCTCTTCCCGGTTCCCTGTTCCCCACGCGATCGCTCCCCGAGTGCCATGCCGATTCATCCGCATCGATGCCCGCACCGGATGTGTGCGTTCACGCCATGGCTGCAGGAGGATCTCATGCAGGCCCCTCCAGGCTGAGCTGGGGTCTCTGCCTGCAGGAGATAAACGACCGGCAGAGACAGCCGAGATATAGACAGAATGACGCATGCGCCCGAGGAGGAGAGGGGGAGTTGTAACCCGGTTGGAGAATCAGGCCGGAGGAGCGGCCGTGGGCTGTGGTCTAAAGAGAGAAAAGGAAGGAGGTGTCGGGAGATGGGCTGAACAAGTGCTAAAAATGGAGGGCAGGCAGCTGGTCCAGAGGGTGCCAAGGGGCCCCAGGACGGAGGCGTCGTTGCCTTGCCCAGGTCAGGCAGGGAGGGCGCGGGGCCTGAGTCACGGCTGCCCTGCCTGGCTCCTTACTAGAACTTGCTCAAGCAGGGCCTGCCGGGAGCAGGCTTGGGGACCTCTGCCTCGCGGAGCTCGCCAACACCTCTGACCCCTCTGATCCTAATGCTGGAGACGGCCTCAAACCCCGCTGGAGCAGGGGCCCAGGGCTGCCCTGCCCACTGCAGATCCAGGGGGCTGCACGGATGCCCAGGCCTGCCTCCGGGGGGGGAGGGGCGGGAACTGGGGGCTCGTGTTAATTTCCTGGTGCCGCCCCCACAAATCACCACAAACTGCGGGGTCCTGAAACAACACACATTTATTCTCACAGCTCTAGAGGCCAGATGTCCGAGATCCAGGTGTTGGCAGGGTGGCTTCCTTCTGGAGGCTCTGAGGGAGCATCCGTCCTGGCCTTGAGCCCAGCTGCTGGGGGCTCCAGGCATCCCTGGCTTGTGGCTGCATCACTCCAGCCTCTGCCTGTGTCAGCTCCTGGCCTCCTCCCCTTGCCTCTGTGTGCCTCGAGCCCCCTTCTCCTTTCTCTCACTGGATGGAGGGCCCACCCTAACCCCACGATGGTCTCCTCTCAGAATCCTTAACTTAACTACATCTGCAAATTCCCTTCCTCCAAAGTCGCATTCACAAGCTATGGGGACCAAGACTCGGACGTATCTTTTGGAGGGACGCCATTCATCCCACTATGGGGCTGTTCAGAGTTCCAGGCACAGGAGTTGCTCAGCGCTCACGTGCATTCTGCAATCCGAATCCTGCTGGTGCCGCGGGGTGGAGTCCTGTCCCAAGGGGACGCCCTCTCAATCCCACCACGGGACTCCTTCGGTGACGCCTAGACACCAACAGTGAGTCTGATCCATCTGCGGTGTTCCCGGTGGGATTGGCAAGGACGGTTTGAATGGATCATGGACCGCGACATCTTTCAAAGCTCCAGGAGGCCGAGGCAGGAAAGCCGTTGAAACAGGTTTTGGCGTAATGTAAGGAGGCCCATTCTAATGGTCAGAGGGGGGCAGGATGGAACGGCTGGCATTTGCTGGGGGATGATCATGGAGGCAGCCGGCTGAGACTGGGACCGGGGACCAGGGTCCTGAGTTCCAGTGCTTAGCTGAGGAGCTGAGCAGATAGGAGCCCTCCCTGCTCCCCTACACACCACCCAGCCCCAGGCTCCTCTTCCGTAAGGTGGGACCCTGCCGGCTTCTAGGCCCCCTTTCACCTCTGGAGTCCCCGCCCAGACGGACCAGCCTCTCCCAAGGAGGCTGAGACAAATGGTCCTTTTCCTGCCTCTCTTTTCTGGAGCATTGCGGTGACACTGCTCAGCCCCTGTCTGTTTAAAGAGCCCACCTGGGCACCACTTCCGGTCCAGGCGCCACAGGGAAGCCAGAGCTGACTTTCCAAAGAGCAAATCTGCTCTTGGAATTTCAGCAAAACAATGCTCCCGGTTTACCAATGAGGAGCCCCCCCACCTCCTGGGGCAGTCAAGGGTAGGATGACGCACTGAAAGCCCCCCAACCTGGAAAACCAGAGGTTTGGTTGCCCAGTTAAGTGGCGGAGAGCAGCCAGGAGTGTCCCTAGTGGTAGCCCTTCACGAGGAAAGAGATTTCTCTTCCACCCACCCCCAAATCCTAGCTCTGATCAACAGAACTTCTTTTCTTCCTTGGAATACACACAGGTGATTTCTTTTTCTGAAATACCCCCCTCTTCCTCACCAGGTTAATTCCTATGCATCCTTCAGGTCTGGGGGCCTCTCAACCTCAGAGGAGCCTCAGATCTTGGGCTCTTGCTAAAAGGGGCCTGAGCTTCTGCATTTCTAACCAGCTCCCAGTAACGCTGGTGCTTCTGGTCCTCGGACCATGCTCTGGGGACCACACTCTGGGGACCAGTGGCTCAGATCCCCAACCTCTTGGGAATGCCTCTGTCTTCAGCCTGGAGGCAGCTGGCCCACCCTGCGTCCGTGACACACTCTCCGTCCCCCCTCAGTAATCCTTCCACAGGGCATGGCCAATCCCCACGTGTGTCTGTGCTGCCACTAGACTGATTTCATCTTTTCCACCATCAGACCCCAGGCACGCCCAGCACAGCGCAGGAGCGTGGTAACCCTTGAATCTTGGTTGAATGAATGGATCCATTCATGCCTTCAAACAAAAGGTCAACACAGACCTATGCCAGCTTTCTCCACTCCCATGTCTACACCTTGGGGGAAAACACTCAAACACTTAGAACTTAAATCTCGTTTGGAGTCATCAGAAGATGAAGTGAAAAGGCTGCAAAACGGCAGCCGAGCGTGGCTGGGAAACTTGCTAGCGGTGCAGATGCTCAGGGCTGCCCCAGTCTCACTGGGTCAGAAACCCCACGGAGGGGGCTGCGATCTGTATTTCTGAGCCCTCCAGGGATTCTGGGTCACTCAACTGCAAAGCCCCTCCAGGTCTAGACCAGTGACGGCTACTGGCTGTGTATTGGAACCACCTGGGAGCTTTTTTTTTTTTTTTAAATAAATCCATTTATTTTTGGCTGCGTTGGGTCTTTGTTGCTGCGCGCAGGCTTCCTCTAGTTGAGGCGAGCGGGGGCTACTCTTTGTTGCGGTGCGCGGGCTTCTCATTGCAGTGGCTTCTCTTGCCGTGGAGCACGGGCTCTAGGCGTGTGGGCTTCAGTAGTTGTGGCTCACGGGCTCTAGAGCGCAGGCTCAGTAGTTGTGGCGCATGGGCTTAGTTGCTCCGCGGCTTGTGGAATCTTCCCAGACCAGGTCTTGAACCCATGTCCCCTGCATTGGCAGGTGGATTGCTTAACCACTGCGCCACCAGGGAAGCCCACCTGGGAGCTTTGAAAGCTCTGATGCCTTTGCCCCTCTGTACTGCCGTGACAACACTTGACTCCAAATGAGAGGATTTTCCCTCCCGACACCGAATCTGTATTGTCCTTTCCAACACCATGTCTCCAGCTCTCTGACACTACCTGGAGTTAGCGCAGACCCCACAGGTTAAGGCCTCAGTCCCGTAAGACTGCCTCCCACTTCAGATGCCAGTCGCAAGTTGGGGTGGGGCGAGGGGTTCCTACGACCCCCTCCTCAGGTGTAGGATTTGCTAGAATGATTCAAACTCAGGGAAACACTGTCCTTACTAATATCAGTTTGTTATAAAGGATGCAACGCAGAAAGAGGCAACTGGAAGAGATGCACAGGTGTTGGGGAGGGTGCAGAGCTTCTGTTCTCACCAGCCGCCACCATCCCAGATTAATTCCAGCCTGTCTCCCCTCCCCGGAGGTCAGGGGTTGGGGCTAAAAGTTCCAAGCTTTAATGAAGCGGGTTGGTCCCTGGGGCAACCATCCCCATCCCGAGGCTGCCGAGGGGCACACCGAGAGTCACCTCATTCTCATAAACTCAGGTATGCTCCAGAGAGCTCCTTAGGAATGCGAAACAATGCTCCTCTCACCCAGTCACTCAGGAAATTCCAAGGGTTTTAGAAGCTCTTGTACCAGGAACCAGGGACAAAGGTGCAGTGTGTTATCTCTCAGTATGTGATATTATACAGTATCGCAGCCTCACCATGCCATTCTGGGTGGGTGGGCTCTCTTCAGGCTCCCCAGGCTCCGTCTCCTTTTTGCTGCCATGGGGGTGAGGGAGGAGCTGGACAGGAGCAGGCAGGGGCCAACCAGGTGTGCGGCCAGGATAGCTCAACAAAGCAACGGGGAGGGAGGCTGTCACGGGTGGGAGATGAGGGGGCACTGGTCTCTTTCCCTAGAACCTTGCCTGCAAGCAGGGAGGCTGGGAGGGGACGGTACCCATGGCAGCTCCGTGGGACTCTGTGTGCGGCGTGCTGACAGCTCAGCCCATCAGACCAGCCTCAAGCCTTTCCTAAGGAGGCTTTCGCTTTAATCACAGCAGACCCCACGTGGGGATGGGTAGCTCGGGAGGAGCGTTGCCTTGGCAACACAAAGACTTCGGAGGGTGGTGCTGGTAACCAGGGCTGCTTTTGACCTCCGCCATCTCTCGGGCTGGTGGCTTTATCATCTCCTGCTCTGACGCTGGGGCCATGCCCAAGCCTGCGATGAGAAGTCCACCTCAGGAGAGGCCATTGGCCGCCCCCTCCCATCCACCCTCTTATCTTAGAGGACATCACCATGAAATACAATTCACCAGGAGGTGCCCATTTGAAAGCACCTAAACCAAAGCTAAGCCCCTGTTTGCCCTGGATTGACCCTGTAGTCACCACCCCGGGCCGCACCTGCTGCTCACCGTGCGTCTATAACCAGACAAGCAAGGTGACCTCTGAGTTCCAGGTGGATCCAGTGCAAAAGATGGTGAGATACAGCCTTAGCATCACTTCTCCAGGCTTGACTCCTCTCAGCTGTGTGACCTTAGGCAGAAGGCTTCACCTCTCTGAGCCTCAGCTTGATCTCAGTAAATTGGGTGCTAATACAGTTCCTCTCTCCAGGGGCTGTGGTCAGGGGATCTGAAAGCTCCCATGGGCCACAGTCCCTCGTGTCATGAGGGTGAGGGTGTGTGTTAGTCTGCTCGGGCTGCTATAACAGAACACCATAACCTAGTGGCTTATAAAAGAAATTTAGTCCTCACCGTCCTGGAGGCTGGAGTCTGACTTGGTGTCGGGTGGAAGTCCTCTTCCTGGTTCATAGATGGCCATCTTTTTTGCTGTGTCCTCGCAGGGCAGAAGGGGTGAAGGGGCGCTCTGGGTTCTCTTCTATAAGGACACTAACCCCATTCCTGAGGCTCTACCCTCCTGACCTGATCACCTCCTAACGCCGTCATAGTGAGGGTTAGTTTTCAACATGAGGATTTGGAGGTGTGGACACAAAACCTCAGTGCACGCGGGACGTTCATGCATCTTCTATCGCCATTACCAGATGTTCGTGGCGGTCCAGCACTGTGCCAGGTCCTCCAGGAACCTTGACTCTTTTAAAGACCTCAGTTAGAGACCCCAGTACCCACCCCTGACTGCGGCCAGCCAGCCATAAGCTTCCCTCCACTCCCTCCAGACCACAGGCAGTGTTGCAGGTTTGGGGTTCAGGCTTCCCGGTAATTTGAAGGCTTTGCACTGACTGGGGTTCAGGGAGGAGGAGAGGGGAGCTGGCCCCTGCTGGCATGGAGCCCACGCTGCAGCCGGGCAGGCCCCGGCAGCGGCCCCCCTTGGCGGCCCGGGCCTTGGGAATAGCGAGGAGGCCTCACCACTGACCACACGGCAGGCCAGGCCAGCTCCTCCCACCCCACTGGGCCAGGCAGCTCCCTTTGACCTCGGCGGGGCCTGTTGCACACGTGTGCGGGCAGCCTGCCTGGTCTCATGCAAGGGCAGAGGGTTTCTGAAGATGCTGAAAAGCTTCAGCTCTTTTAAGAAGGATTTTCTTCATTTTGGCACAGTGGGGTGTTTCTGGGCTGCGAGCTGCCCAAGCCCTGGAGCGCCTGTGTTTGTTCCCTCGGTCTGGGGGTGAGGCCCGGTCGAGGGCACCCTGGCACGGCGCTCCCCTGAGAAGTGGGTCTCAGGGACTTGCCCTGAGCTTCCTCGGGGTGGGGGTGAATGCCCCGTAGCCAAGGAGGAAAAGGAGGCTGGGTAGGTGGCCCCCCCCAACCCGGACGGTCAGGGTGGCCCGGCCACTGCAGCCCCAGGGCTGACCACTGAGGGAGTCACCCGGCCTGCTGGCCCTAGCTGTCCCAGCCCCAGCACCTGCCCCCACACAAGGTCAAGAGGGCGCCCCTGGGAAGAACCCAGAGGGAGGGGGTGCCAAGGCCTGGGAGCATGGAAACTAGCCGGGCCTCTTTAAGAATCTGTGTTACCAGAGGGGAGAAAGTGCAGAGCAAGGCCTTTAGTAAACATCTGAGGGCTCACAGTAACAACTCCCAGCTGTGTGAGGGGGGCCGGCGGGGGGGGGCGGGGAGGCCCACGTAGCTGGCTGGAGGGTGGGATGGGCTGAGGTCAGGCTGGGTGGGGCCCAGCCAAGAGCACATGAGGGCGGGCGGCGGGCTGAGCAGGGACAGAGGTTTGTCCGAGCGAGGTGGGCAGGGGACGAGCCTCCAAGACGCTGGGCCTGGAAGTTTCCACTTCCCTCGGGGCCTTTTCTGAATCCTTCCAGAGATCTCTAGCCCCTCCTTGCAGCCAGGAGAGGAAGGTTTCAGTCCCGTGGTAGTGGAGGGTGGGGGGGGGGGAGGGAAAGGTCGGTGCAGCCTTTTCCAAGTCACAGCTGATAGTTCAATTGCCCGGCCGAGTGGTGATTAGTATCTCTTTCTATCACTCGGAGTACCAAGCACAGCACCTGTGAACTGTCCCTCAGCAACGCCCTTCTCCAGACCCATCCCCTGGAGCCCCACCTTCTCCTGCCCAGGAGTTGTGCTGCAGCCCCCTGGGTGGTCTTGCTGCCTCCCAGCTCTGTCCAGCCCAGCCCCAGAGA
Organism: Grampus griseus; assembly: GCF_964374135.1. NCBI lineage: Eukaryota > Metazoa > Chordata > Mammalia > Artiodactyla > Delphinidae > Grampus > Grampus griseus. Next base: position 9,670,943 of record NC_139014.1, on the reverse strand, counting down.
CCCACCATCATTACTGCTCTAAGATAACCTGATCGGGACATTTCTCTAGGCTTAAACCCAGGTGGTGATCCCCTGTTAGTGACAGTCGATATCCTAGTTCGGATGCTTTGTTATGAGTAACAAATCCAATTCAGAAAGGCTTAAACTTCGGAGAGGATATGGTTGTTCATATTAACTGGAAAGTCCAGAGGCTGTGTGGGTTTCATGGGTGTTTGAGCTAGCAATTCAGCCATGTCCAGAGGACCAGGTTCAGGTCCACCTCTCCTTTCTATCCTCTGTAGCAGCACACTGCTACAGCCAGTAGCAATCCTCACACTGGCTTCCTTCATGTTGCCAAAATGGCTGCAGCGCCTCCAGCTCTACACCAAACCTTTAAATGGCAGAGTGAATCTCTTTTTCTGGACTCCTGTTCTGGTTACGTATTTCTGTACAACAAAATCACCCTAAAACTTAGTGACTAAATCTTTTATTTTTCTCATAAATCTGCAATTTGGGCAGGGCTCAGCAAGAACAATTCATCCTTGCTCCACATGGCATCAGCTGGGGCAGCTAAACTGGGGCTTGGAGAACCCATTTCGAGATGGCTCACTCACGTGGCTGACAAACTGGTGCTGATGCTGGCTGGGAACTTGGTTCCTCCTCATACAGAGCTGCTTGGGCTTCCTAACAGCATGGTGCCTGGGCTCCAAGAGAACAAGGCAGGAGTGCATGGCATTCTCATGACCTGGCCTCAGGAGTCACACAGCATCACTTCCTTTGTACTCTGTTGGTTGCAGTGGTCACAAAGCCCTGCCCAGATCCAAGGGGACGAGCCATAGTCCTTACCACTCATGGGAGGAGTGTCAAGGCTGCATCCATGAGGAATTTGTGGGATGGGAGCTACTGTTGTCACCATCTTGGAAATATGATCGGCCACAACCCCCTGCAAGCATCTTCACCACTCTCACTGAGCCAGTCTGGGGCACACGCCCAGAGCTAAACTGATACCCAGGGCCAGAGGATGGGTTGTGTGTCACCCCTGGGGCCAGGGAAGACTTGGCTCTCCCCAGAGTGTCTGGGCTGCGTGGGGGAGGTGTGGGTCCCCCAGAGAAAGGAAGAAGCTCAGGATGCAGCCAGTGCCCCCTATAGCCACATTCACGGAATACTGACTACGTGCCAGGGGCTGTGCTAAGTGCTTGGTCCCATTTACTCCATTACTTCTCACCACAACCCAGTGAGACTGGTGCTGTTGTTCTCTGCACTTTACAGAAACTGGGGTTTGTCACTTGCCCAAGGCCACAAGGCCAGAAGACGACAGAGACAGAGTTAAAGGTCAGGTGTGTATGGCTCTAAGTCTACGCTGCTAACCACTCCATGGCAAAGTTCAAGACTTCTGGTCCATGGCTGAAGAAAGCAACTTGAATGTGGAAGCATATAGCCTCGTTTCACTGGCAGCCATTTTGTGACCATGAGGCGATCCAATTTGAGAAAGAAGCAGGGGCACCGAGAAGGGGTGAACCTTGATCAATTATGGCAACGTCTGCCCTCCGTAGGGACTCTTCAGTTATGTGAGTCAGTAAATCTACTTTCCTGTTTAAGACTGTAAGGGTTTGATGCATAGTTACTTATAATTGAGAGTATCTTAACCAACGAAGGAGGCTATTGTAATATTTTTCCTATTTCATTACAAGAATTGTCTGTATGTCTGTCTATGGGATTAGACAACAAGTGGCTTAGAAGAAGAGACCAGGCCTCAAGCATTTCTCTATGCCCAGTGCCTAGCACAGCTGGTGACACTCCATTTTTTGAACCATACTTGGAGAGAAAATAAACGAGAACGAGTGTAGCTATTCTTCCAGAATTTTCAGGTGTTTATATCAAAACCCCCTTCTCTTCTCTGCTTCCATATCCGGTGCTGTTCTTTCACTGCCTCTTGTTTTCAAAGCCCAAACACAGAACCCACATTGCAATTGAGTCCCCCACAATGTGACTTCGGCAAAAGAGGCGAGGAGAAAAACGAGTAGGTGCCTGGTCACCAGAGCAGCTGGGCTGCGGAGGTGGCCCTCGGCAGAGAGGCGGTGGAGAGACCGAGGAGAACCTTCGTGGGAAACAGGGGTGTGGCCGGGACGAGGCGAGCCTGGATGCTTTTATACTATCAGCATATTTCATGGCAAAAAACTTGGCCTCGTTGCTGTAAAAGCCTTCAGCCCAAGACACGCAACCTTTCTTGTTTTCTTTGTTGAAGGTTAACTTTTCGCAAGTTAAATTTCCTCCTACTCATCCAGCCTCATCAAGGAGCTTTGGCACGTAAAGCTTTGCTGAGCGCGATAAAACAAAGCCTCAAAAAAAATAACCTATGAGTGTTCCGAGAATGTTTCTGGGAAAGCATGGCCAGCCAGCTTGTTCTGCAGCCTTCCTTTCCCCCCACTCAGCTCCCAGACTTGGACCCACCCTCACCCTTGTCACAGCGTGTGGGCAGCAGGGTCTTTCCCCCACGCCCACCCCTGGGGCCACAGCACTTCCTTCAGAGCAGCTGGCTGGAGCCCAGTCCTAAGGCTGATCCCAGAACGGTGGTCACCCGTCTTCTCCATCTGTGGGAAATTAGCAAAATAAGGAAGATGTATCAGTCTTTTCAGAAAATGGGATCTCTTAAGCTGATGGAGCTGGCTCTCGTTCTGACATTGGGTCTGTATTTGGTTTGCTTTCCCCTGCAAATAAAAGAAAACTCCAACTCAACAGGTGTAAACCAGAAGAATGGTTTAAAAATCTCACTTAACACGGAGCTCTGAATCAGCGACACGCTCAGCCTGACTGCACGCAGCTATCATTGCCGGATGCGGTTTCCTTTCTCGCGGTGTTCGACTGATCCTCACATCCTAACCATGGCAGAACCATCCTTTAGTTCTGTTCTGGGCTGCTTCCCCCAGGAAGGGAAGAGGATTGTTGGACCAAATTCTGGATATTTCTCCAGGTGTCAAGCAATTTCTACAGACACGATTCCTGTCACCTGGTACCTTTTCCTCTGAGATGGTCACCCGCGTACAGATAAGTACAAACTGTTGGCAAGAAATTAAAAGCTTAACCCAACTAAGCAGTGACTGCATTTTCTTTCTTTTCTTTTTTGGCCGCACCACATGGCACGCGGGATCTTAGTTCCCTGACCGGGGATTGAACCCATGCCCCCTGCAGTGCAAGTGTGGAGTCTTAAACACTGGACTGCCAGGGAAGTCCCTGCATTTTCTATACCAATAAAATCATCTTTGCAAAAATGACTGGACAGGTTTTTGAAAAATGGGGATATGGGTTTGGGGTGATCAGATCTGAAAAGAGAAGCCTGGCACAGTGGGTGCCCAGTGCTAGCAGGCAGGAACGAGGTCTACGTGGGGGAGTGACCGGGAGGTGGTGTTCCAGTGCTGGCAATGGTCCACTTCTCCACTGTCTGGACGGTGGTCACTCACTGTCTTTACTTTGCAGGGATGTATCAAGCTCAACACTTAAGACTTGTGTACTTCTCTGTATGTATGTTGTCCCGGAACAAAAAATGTCTTTCGGTACCTCTCCACCCAGGGAACCCATGATGTTCTCTTTCAGGGCAGGTCAGAGGCAGGCACTCACCCTCCAAGCTGCTGAAGTCGGAGGTAGGAGTCTCAGGAATGGCACCTGCCAAGATGCCCCGTGAGAGGAAACAAGCCCCAGGGCCCCTCCCCCTCCCCTCCCACTAGCGGCCCTCAAATTGTCACTCCATCCCAGTCCTTGTGTCTGACACCTGTCTTTTCTCCCACCCCATCTTCTGATGGCTTTGATTCCTCTTGTTCTTCTGCCAGCAAAGCTCTGTTTTTGCCAGCCCAAGAAAGAGAAGCTGTTCTCACCTCCCTCTTTTCTCTCCCTCACCCACGACCCCCACTCGGACCACCTGGGTCCCCAGACCCGGAGCCAAGCCAGCAGACCCCATGGTTCCAGGGGCTACAGTGGGTGCCGGGTGGCAACAAATACTCAGAGGTTGGAGGTTGTCCTGCCCAAGAGAGAGGAGGGCAACAGAGAAGCTGATGGTGATGCCATGGGGAGTCCCATGCCTTACTGGTTAGATCACGACGGACGAGCTTGGTTCTCATGGGGCCTGGCTTAGAGACGAGCAGGGTGACAGCTGGATGGAAAACGTGCAGGGCACTGAGGAGGGGAGAGGCCATTCTTCGGCAGAGGACAGAGTCCAAGCAAGCAGAGATGGCTGTGCCACTTAAGCTCTTTTCCTGGGAGCACAAGGTTTGAGCCTTTGCCTCCCCTTCCCATCCTGTTCCCCGTGTCCCCCGGATGAGCTCTGGGAACGTTTCCTCTTTGTCTCAGCCCTCTCAGGCCTGAAAGAGAAGCTGAAGCTCTGTGCCTAGGCTCCTCTTGGGAGGGGCCTCCGTGCTGGTGTCACCAGACAAGGCAGGTGCCAAACCCAAGAGACAAGTGTTGGTGGAAAAGGAAAATTTGCTTTATTCAGGAGGCCAGCAACCTGGAAAGACTGATGTCCTAAGACCATCTCCAAGTTGCCGGTCGGGAGACAAAGGTTTTACAGGTCCTGTGACGGAGGGGGCCGCAGGGCGCCTGACCAGCTTGGGTACAATTCTCGACTGGTTGGCATCAAGGTGAAGTTTTGAGTACCACCAGCCTTCTGGTCTCAACCGGTCTGGAGTCTACATGCTTGCGTCAGCGGTTTTCATTGGAGTGGGTCTGCATCCCATAAAAACCACTCAGGACTGCGTGTCAAACATTTATTTATCTATATACGTCGGGGAACTGGGAGTTCGGTGACCCTGCTACGTGTCTGGTTCATAGTCTAAATTGTTACCAGTTTTCCCGACCAACAAATATTCTTTGTTTCTACATCTTCACATTCCCAAATCGTTAACTCTGGAGCCAGCCCTTCTGAGACTCAGGGGAGGCCTGGGGGACGACAGCAAAAGCCTTTCACTTCAAAGGACAGGGACACAGGGGCTGGCATGCTGTTTCAGTCCGCCTTTTCTCTGATACCTCTCAGTCTCGAGGGGAACAGGTGTTGGACAAGAAAGGGAATCACGTTTTTTTTGTTTGTTTGGTTTTGGTTTTTTTGGCCTCACTGTGCAGCACGTGGGATCTTAGTTCCCTGCCCAGGGATCGAACCCATGCCCCCTGCAGTGGAAGCGCGGAGTCCTACCCACTGCACCGCCAGGGAAGTCCCTGGGAATCACGTTTTGAACAGAGAGGCTAATCACAAACTTGGCAGAGAAACTCGGTTTTAGGGGGACTTTGTTTCAATGGTTCTCATTGAACCATGTCTTCAGCCCCGCCTCACCCTCCCTGCCAGCTGCTCCTCAGGGGCTCCCTTCCCCCACCAGCCTATCCTCGCCAGGTCTGTGCCCACAAGCCCAGACTGGCTCCCCTCTATACCCCCCACCTCCTCCCCCGGGGAAAGCTTCTCTGTCTTGACTATCCAAACTTGACCCAACCTTTAAGACCCAACTTCCACCATTCACATGTCTTTGAAAAAAAGAAAAAGTTACATTGAGATATAATTCACATATCATACAATTCATCCATTTAAAGTGTACAATTCTATAGTTTTTGGCACATTTACAGTCATGCGGCCATCCCCACAGTTAATTTTAAAATATTTTTATCACTTCAAAAAGAAACTATCTCCCTTTGGCCCCTCCCTCAGCCCTAAGCCTATTCTGAATATTTCATATAAATGGAATCCTATAATATGTGGCCTTTTGTGTCTGGCTTCTTTCCGTGAGCATGTTTTTGAAGTTCTGATGTAGCATGTGTTAGCGCTTCGTTCTTTCTGATGCCAAGATCCTAGTCCATTGCCCAGAGGCAGCATATCTTGTTTATTCAGTCCTCACTCGATGGACATTTGAGTGGTTTCCACCTTTTGCTCTGATGAATCCACCATTCACCTTTAAACTTTCTCCAAGCACCTGGTCTGTGCATTGTAATCTCGCCCTCCTCTGCACAAATCCTGCCACTACTAATGTTAATTACCCTCTACCAAGCACCTACTATATTGCAGAATCCAAATTAGGCTCTTCTTATGTCGACAGACTGAATTCACACCATACCCCGAAGAATGTGGTATTATTTCCACTTTATGGATGAGAAAGCTCGAGCCCAGAGGAGTAAAGAGATTGGCCAACATCATGGTGGAAATGGGACTTGAACCCAAGTCTGTCCTGCCACAAAATCCTCCTGTTGTGTTTATCTCATTTTTGGCATTTAAGCTTTCTTTAATTGGTTTCGCGTATTTTGGGGTCTCCCTCAAATTGTAAGCCTCTTCAGGGTAAGGACCATGTCTCACAGTTCTCTAGTCTTAGACCCAGTACCTTGCTGGACAGTCCTTCCACGCATATTTGTGGAGCTCCTGTTGGCTTGCAGTCTGTGGGGGATCTATGCTTTTTGTCTCTTCAGCATCCCTCCCCTCAGCCTCCTCCTGGCTACAGGATGGGCATGTGCCTCAGGCCCAACCAATCAAAGCCCTCAATCGCGCTGCCCACAGTGATTGGCTCAAGGCTGGGCCTAGGATCCAAGCCTGGCCAATCAGAGCCTTCCTCAAGTATTTTGCCATAGTAACGGCTGAGGACACCCGCTTACTCTTTGGGACTGGGAGCTATAGGGACCATCAAGCCTGGCATTGCCATTGGCAACTTCATCTTGCCTCCCGGGCAGAGCCTACATCAGAATGCCATGCAGATGTTTAAAATAGTATTGCAGGAAAATATTTAATTACATGGAAAGATGTTCATGATACCTTCCTGGGTTTAAAATAAGGCAGCTACAGAATAGAACATACAATATTACTTGCTACATAAGTGTTCATATATACCTGCACGTAAAGAATGGGTGATAGATGCCAAAATACTAACATCGGTTCTCTCTGTATGAGTATTGATTAGATATTTTTTCTTTGTTTATTTGAACTTTCAAAACTCAGGATGAATTCTGTACTTTTTAGAAGTTTTTTTGTTTGTTTTCCTGTTTGTGTATTTTAAGCTAGAGCCCTTCAGTTCAGCCTGACTCATCTCATTTGCCTTTTTAGAGCACACACTTTTCTAACAACCCCATCATCTGCCCTGGTCCTGGGCTTCCCCACCCTTGGCCACTCTGCTCACCTGGGCCCCTCCTGGCCACCAAGGACCTGCCATCCCAGCAGTGCCTGGGTAATGCCATCCCCAGGTGTCTTCCCGATTCTCGGAGAAAGGCAGGCCTCCCTTCCCCACTCATCCTGCTGGGTGTTGCGTTTCCATTCTCAGCTCACGAGGAACCTGCAAAAAATATTTTCTCTGGCAGTCAGTTAGAGAGTAGCAGCCCCAGACATGCCTTCCAGGCGACGTCCGAGCCTGGAGCGGCTGCTGTCCTCCACCGCTGCCAGGAGACACGGTCAAAGACAAGGCCAGGGTTCTGACCTCACAGCCTTGAATAGGGCTCTTTGCCCCATCAAGGTGTGAGCAATAACAAGGCCTGGGAGGTGCAGCCCCACAGGATTCTTCTGCTGGAGCCAACCTCTCCCAAGCCGATGGCACAGAGCCATCATCCTGGGCCCAGACCCTGACTGCCTTCTCCGAATGCTGAAGGGTTCAAAGGGTGTGAGAGTCTCATGGGTGGGCAGTCAAGGGCCCAACTGTCCGCCCACCCGAGTGTCTCTCTGTGGGGGCCCTGCCCTCACTCCAGAGAGGTGTCCCTTCCTGTTCCCTTCCTGGGCCAGCCTGTCCTTCAGACCCCAGGCTCTGACTACCCAGTTGGTACCAGCGGCCATAGCCGTTGAGCCAGGAGTGGGTAGTCACCTGACCCCAGCTGGCCCATTGGATCTGCTCTCATAAGAATGCTCTGGATAAAAAGGCAGCCAGGCTGGGCTGTGAAAACGCAGAGAAATCCGAGGAGAGAAAGGAGACAGAGAGACCGGCAGGTAGTTGAGATGAGCCATTCGGAGGAGTGAGAAGAACAAGAGGAATAAAGTAGGCCTGAGGGTTCTCCAGATTCCAGACGTTCAGAGGCTACATCCTTTGAAGAAAGCCCACTTTAGCCAACCTGTCTCATCTGGGTATTTATTCCTTACAACCCATAGATTCAGGGTTACGTTGAGAGTACCTGTTCCCAGGTGGGAAGATCTGAGCCTACCTTCAGGTGGAGGGAGACGCCCTCTTCTCATCCCTCTCCCCTCCCATTGGCTGAGGTCCCATTTGCTGCTCATTCCCAAAGGCCTTGAGTTCTTGAAGAAACTGCTTCCCTGCTACTGGGCATCTCCCCCAACCCTGTTCCAAGGGGAAGGAGTTTCAGGGCAGAGGGACCTTCCAGATCATGACCAAAAGTCACTGGCAACCTTGGTTCAGTGGATCCTTAAAAGCGTGCTGAGGGCTTCCCTGGCGGCGCAGTGGTTGAGAGTCCGCCTGCCGATGCAGGGGACACGGGTTCGTGCCCCGGTCCGGGAAGATCCCACATGCCGCGGAGCGGCTGGGCCCGTGAGCCATGGTTGCTGAGCCTGCGCGTCCGGAGCCTGTTGCTCCGCAACGGGAGAGGCCACAGCAGTGAGAGGCCTGCGTACCCAAAAAAAAAAAAAAAAAAAAAAAAAAAGACATGCTGATTGGGCATGCCTACCATGCCTAAGGTATGAAAAAGTAACAGGTTTTGCAGTCTAGCAGATTAGGGTTTGAATCCTGGCCCCAGCAGCCTCCTGGCTGTGGGATCTGCTTTGTTTCTTGGAGCCCTCATCACCAATATCATCCGAGACCTGCCATGTGCTGGACGCCTTCCTGCGAGCTCCTGTAGAGGGCACTACCAGCGGGAACCCATTTTCCAAATGAGGAAGCAGAGACAGGAGAGGTTAAGCCATGGGGCACGAGTCACACAGCTGGTGATGGAGGATAAACCCTGGTTTATCTGATTCTGGGGAGCAGGTTTAGCCCAAAGAGGAGAAAAGATCTTGTGAGAAACCCTCATAAAATGAAGTTAGTGTGGTTCTCTACCCGGAAAAAGAGAAAGTAGACCTTCAACAGAAATGTTCTTCCAATGTTTACAGAGGAACTACATACAATGTCTGGGATTTGCTTCCAAATCGTCCATTGGGGCACGTGTTGATGAAAGAAGATTGGATGAGTTGATCATTTTCGAAGCTGGGCATTGGGACATGGGTGAACATTACGCTGTTCTCTCTCCATGTGAATATGTCTGGAAGTTCTCATAATGAAAAGGTTGTTTTTAACGTATCGAGTAGGAACTCAGCCAGAGTTGAGGAGCGTTCGGCAAAGGATGTCAAGGTGCAGACGGTGGGCACCGACCATGAGGGAGCCCGGAGCCCCTCCCTGGCCCTGCCGACCACTCTCCCTCCCCAGCAGTCTCCCTCTTGACTCCCATGTTGTCCAAGAACCCTGGGCTGTGAGTAATGAATGTGCCGCTCCGCGGGACATGTGTTTCCAATCACTGCTCAGCAGTGAGTCACCACGGACAGCTGCTGCCTGTCTCCGACTCCCACCCCTCACGTCGTCCAGATCCGCCCTGCCCCCACCCAGCTCTGTGCTCAGCTGACAGGCCCCTCCTGCAGCTCCTGCGTCCTCCTACCTCTGGGTCCTTCTGCCTAGAACAGTGCTCCCACCTTATCTGAATCATTCTGACCAACCTCCAGGTCTCCACCCCAGGCCATCCGGACCTCGCCGGTGCCCTTGCTCCTTGTCTGGCCCCCAACACACTTTGCCATCATCTCTGCCTGTATTTCTACTAAAAGGTGGATCGTGCTCTAGCAGGAAAGGGGCTGTTTTTGTTCCATCCACATCCCCGGCACCTGCACATGCCTGACACACAGCTGGGGCCCAATACAAACTTGTCGAATGAATGAATGAATGAGTAAACAAGTGAGTTATAACCTTAAGAAGTCGGGAGTCTCGGGGAAGGCAGACATGAAGACAAGTAACCCGTGTGAGAAAACGCAAGGGGTCTGAGAATTCCAGGTAAACGGGCCACAGAAGGGCAGTTTCCATCTCTACCCCTCCCTAGGGCGGCCCGCTCTCCACATCACCCCAGCCGGCCACCTCCCTGGGAGGGAAATCAATCACGAGCCCCCTTCGGCTGTCTGGGCTGGCTCCTGGGTCTCGGCAAGGAAGGCTCTGAGGCCACGTCCAGGCTCAGCGGGGAAGGAGCGCTGGAGAGCGATATGCCTGGTGGCGGGCTGGGGGGGGGGGGGACAGGGGGCTACTCGCCAGCCAGGAGGCCACACCTGGGACACCCGACTACCTGGCCTGAGGAGTCAGACCACAGCCCAACTCGATGGGGAGTGCCGAGGGGGACCCAGGGCACCCTCTGTGTCTTCAGGAAGCTCAGCCTGCCTGGGTGCTGAGAGACGCAGCCCACTCAGCCCCTGTTGACTTCCCTGTGGGCATCCAGGCGACCGGGCTCTGTGGTCAGATGACACCTGTCAGGGGAGCCTATGCTGGAGGATGCAAGTCACCTCCAGCAGTGACTGGGTGTTGGCCTTGTTCCCGGGCCAGGGAATGCCTGGGCAGAACTGGGGCTGTGCGGGACAAGGAGAGAAGCAGTGGGATTTGGGGCAGGACTGCACACGTGATCCCACTTCTACCAGGGGCTGGGCAGGCCCGGGGACATGGGGTCCCAGAGGGTGAGCCACTGCCTTTTGGCCCCTCTTGCCTGTGGAGTTGGGCTGCTATCTCGTAGCTGAGGAGAGAGTGGGAGTGCCAAAAACTGAGAGTCAACGAGCCAGGCCCACAACTCCAGAGAGCAGCTGGAAATGGCGGTGAGGACCTGATGAATCACTTTTCAGGGAGCCGGGCCTCTCCTCGCCTTCCTCCTGGCTCTGTTCGTTGCCTTCTGATCTCTTTGTTGGGGACGAGAGCCACCCACGCGCCGCTCTCCGTCTTGTCTGGCAGTTCAGCTCAAGGTTGAACGAGGGCCTTTAGGCATTCTGTCCCCTCGCCCTCACCCCGGACTCCCGTGGATGACCTCCAGGGGCTGGGACCTCATCCGTTTGCTCCGAAGCTCGTCACAGAGGGAGGGAGTGAGACAGGTTGGAATCTGAAGGTGACAAGAAACCGGATTGGGGTTGGAAGGAGCTTGGTGATGCTGACCACGGGCTGACCTCGCTGAGAACCTGAGGCATTCCCAGAGAAGAGAGACCGGGGCGGGGCAGGGGCGGGGGGCAAGGGGGAGAGAAGACAAGGCAGGAGCACGGAAAGGAAAATGGGATTGGGGAGAGGAAGGAGAGAGAGAGGAAATTCTTGGGCATAGTCCTAATCATAGCCTTGAAATGAAATTTACTGCTGCACTCAGCATGGGAAGCCAGCCAGAGCCGCCAAACCAGCCCCCCTTCTGTTTGGATTAGGCGATGACATCATGGCCATGGGCCATCACTCCCAACACCAAAGGAAGGGCAGGATGGCGGGGCGGGAAACCTGAGCCTCCTGCCTCTGGCTTGCAGGGAGGCGAACCTGAAACCACGAAAACTCAGCCCCAACCATCCCCTGCTGAGCTGGGCAGCCAGTCCCCCAGCTGTCCCGCCCCTCGCTCCTGGCCAGCCCCTGGTCCCTGGAATGCCAGCTGTGGCTGCTTCCGGGAGAAAGTCAGGGATGGAGAAGAACTGGTCCCATCTCTGCTCGCTGGCCCTCCTCCCTAACCCGCCCATGCGAGGAAGCACGTGACCGCATGCCCAGGGCCAGAAGGAAGTGGCCTGGGCACGAGCAAATGCAGAGCAGTGCCCCAAAGCGAGCCACTGCCTGCTGTCTCTCATAGTCCTTTGTTTTCCATGTAAATGAAGCCTACGGGGGGCTCTGGGAAGAGCCCAGTTCAGGGAGAGCTGAGAGGCAGACAGGTGGGGAACCGGAGGAGAAAAGCACAGCTCCGGGGTGTGGACTTCTGGGGCACAGACTGTGCAGGAGCGGCTCCCTGGCCCTCCCTCGCTACGGGAAGGAGGGACGTGCCCTCCCTTGCAGGACTGGAGTCCCTTCTGAGTCACAGGGAGGCAAAACACAGCCACAGGGAGCAGAGGCAGTGCCATCTGAGAGTCCATGGGAAGCAAGGTCTGAAAAGGCTTCCCGGCCCAGGGATGAAACCACGGCTGTGCCAGAGCCGCCTCCCTGGAGGAAGTGTTTACGTGCTGCCGGTCTAGGCTGTCTGCTCTGGATACATCAGATGCGGCAGTGTCTTCAAGCCAACAACTTACTTCATGGGCTTTCTGTTCACCCCCAGGACAGCCTCCCTCCCTCCCTCCCTCCTTTCTTTCTGGAGTCACTCTAGAATGGATCAGAGCAGCATGGGTGGTGTGAGTACGCTGCCCGGTTTGCGAAGGCTGTGCTCTGCATAGTGGGGAGCGGAGAATTAAGACACAGGCAGGTTTGCAAGGGGTGTGCCCTGGCTCAAGGCTGCCTTTGCCCAGAGGGGACCTGCCTGGGAGGGGAGGAAGGGGGATTGACAGGGAGTGAAGGAGAGAGGCCAGGTCCTGCCTTCTTAAAGATGCTTTATGGGATGGCATAAAGTATAGCCACAGGCGCAGCCAAAGAAACCCCAATGGGAGGCGTGAGCCAAAAGCAGTGTAGAGGACGGGGCAGGAGCTTTGGAGAGTAAATGCCTAGAAAGAGCTGCAGCCAGGGCAGGCTTTAGTAGTGACGTACCGAAAATGTAGAGAAATGGCCATATTTCTGCCCCAAGTGCTGTCCATTTTAGGGTTGGACCATCATCTGAAATTGCTTTCCCCACACGAGGAGCAGGATATGACATCTATCTCATCACCTAAGTCCCCGTCACCCGGAGACATGCAATGAACTTTTTGGTGAACACCTGTTCACACATCCGTCTGCATCCCTGCATATGTGTAATTTCCCATAAATGGACTATCACGCATGCTGTATGCTCATGGACACATTATTATTATTATTAATTATTTTGGCCGTGTGGCTTGTGGGATCTTAGTTCCCCGACCAGGGATGGAACCCAGGCCCTCAGCAGTAAGAACGTGGAGTCCTAACCACTGGACTTGCCAGGGAATTTCCATGGGCACTTCTTAGACAACAATCTTTATACTATTTCTTGCCTTCCCTCTCTCCCATGAGAACCAGTATGGACAGAGCACCATCTCCCAGCCTGTTCTCTGGGTGATACGTGGGTACAGGGACCCTCCCTACGCATTACTATTTGCCCTACAGAAACGGAACCTTGTTGTTTATATCTGCATTTGGTCTCAAGACCAACGATTTTTATCAATTTCCCTAGTTAGGGATTATCAGCTAGGGAAGTTTTGCCACCCAGGGGACATTAGCAATGTCTGAGGACAGTTTGGTTGTGCAAATTGGGGGGAAGATGCTGTTAGCATCTAGAGGGTAGATACCAGGGTTATTGCTCAATACCCCCGCCATGCACAGGACAGCCCCGCTGTGCAGAGGACGGCCCCACCAGAGAAAGGTCTGGCCCCAAGGTCAGCAGTGCCGAGGCTGAGAAGCTGGCCCAGGAAGAGGATTCATAATGAAATTAATGAAATGAAACAAAAATCGAAACGTCCTTTAGAGTGTCCACGGCTGATCACAAAGATGTTCATGTTGACTGTGCAGTGACCCGTAGCCCATCTTCACGCCACACACAGGTCATTCTTATTCACCTTCTTGTCCCCTTTGGGATGTCCTATGGTAAACAGCCCCGCCAAGGAACTTTGGGGACAGATGTCTGGGCTGCGTGTGGCACCGCCACCTACTGTGGCCAGGAATCTGATGCCCGGAGTCGACACGGGGGTGGCGGTGGGCATCAAGACCCCGTTGCCAGCTGCCCATTCCTCTCCGGGGGCCACACATGACAAACCGCCAGGCACAGGGACGCATCCCTCACCCTCATCAGCCACCAGCTCCCGCGACCCCGGACCGGCCCGAGACACGCCCACTCTTTCGGGGCCAGATTCCTGAGCCTGTGGGACCGATTTTCACACTACATACTGTAGAGCGTCTGGCTCTCTGGAACCTGCCGGAAGGAGTGTGAGGCCTTCAGCTCCGCTCCAGCTGTCTCGAGGGAGAAAACACTCCAAGCTCAGGAGGAAATGGATCTTCGGTAAACTGGGAGAGCGAATCGAGTGAGAAGAGGCGTCTCTGATGCCTATCCTCGTGCTGGCTGGACAGGGCCTCCTCTCTGAGCCTGGTGAGGTCACTCTGACTCGGTTTACCTGAGAGGAGCAGGAAGGACCCTGGACAGCGTTTACGCTGCCAAGCCCAGCCCAGGATGTGTTTGCTAGGTGTGCTCCCACAGGGGTGGGACCGGCTGACAGCTCTGCTGGGCTCTGCCTTGAGAAAGTCTCTTTGGGAAGGAGGCAGGGGCAAAGTGGGCGTTCCTGGTGGGAAGTAGTGGCCCCAGGGGTTGCGGGTGGTGATCTGAGGGTCCTAGAAGCCCCCCTCCCCGGCCGGCCTGACAGGTGCTGCCCCCTCCTGTCTGTCCTGAGTCCTGCCGGGAGTCACAGATACAAGCCGAGGTCCAGCAGGCTGTGGTCAGAATGCACATGGGGGCTGGGCGGGGGTCTCCCGTATGGCTCCCCTGTTAGCCTGCCCCCTAAGATCAAGGTCCGGGAAGCTAGTTAGGAGAGAAGCCCATGGAGAGAGCTATCAGCCTTCGGGTCCTCCTTCTTCCTGCACGTGGGGCGCCCTGACCCTGACCTCCCTCCTTGGGCAGAGGTCAGAGCTGCGGCCCTCTCCCCACATTCATCCCCAGTTGCTGAGCCCTCTTGGCGGTGGAGCAGAGAGCGTGTGAAAGGGCATCTGTTGACACCGTAGTCAGATCCTAATGTACTTCTTGTCTTCAGTAGATTCCTCACCTGGGGCCTCAGTTCCCGTGGTTTTGAGATGGGAAGATTCTAACTAGGAGCACAGGCAGAGGACGACGAGGAGGAATGGAGAGGCCGGGGCAATGAGGCGGGGCGCCCAGGAGCCAAGGCCGCCACAGGCACCGTGAAATGGCTGGGCGTGAGCTTTCGGGGGCTGCTCTGTCCCTTCACCTGCTGTGCCCTCGTGAAAGTCGTTTAACATTCAATGCCTCCTGATGGCAGCCACCACATGCACCGATTTTAGAGCCTCTGCTCAGCCATGCTCAGAAATCCACTAGGAAGGGGACTTTATCATCGTTTTGTGGATGGGGAGACAGGCTTGGCAAGGCCAGCGAGGAGGCTGGGCTGCTGCAACTCTGAGTCACAGGTAAACCCTCTGCCCTCACTCCTGCCGATCCTACCACAGAGCTCCATCCTTTCAGAGGGGCCCGCTGCGCCCCTCTGCTCCAAAGCCTCCAGAAGCTCTGACCTCAGAATAAAACACGGTCCCCTCCCAGACCCTCTAAAATCTCCTCCATGGCTCCTCTCCCCTCACTTCTCTTCTCCTTCACCAGCTCAGGAGTCTTTCTACCCACTGGCCCAGGGACCATTGTCCGTTCTGTGGAGGCCTGAATGCCCAGCTCTCAGGACAATGCCCACTGCAGATGCTCAAGTAAGCATTGTTGATGGAAGGAAGGAAGGAAGGCCAGCCCAGGCCCCTCATTTCCTGCCCTGTGCCTGGCGTGGACCCCTAACCCCTTCTGCACCATCATCAACCTACCTGTAACGTATTTCTCACCCTCAGGTATACTTGATCATTTATGTGTCTATCTTGCCTGAAAGGCTGAGAGCCCCTAAGATAGATATTTGTTTCTTTCATAAACTGACAAATTGATTTCAGCTTCTGTAACGTTCAAGAGCATTTCGTTTCACTTGCAATAACAAAGAAAGAAAGAAATGAAAAGGCTACAGGCTGCCAACTTGCGATAATTTTCCAAATTAACTGTGCTTAAAAAATTAGCATTTCACAAATGACACGACTTTATTTTGCAGAAACAAAAGCCGAAAAAGTGACTTTGGAATTGTTAGAGTACTAAAAATAACTGCCCTGCCTATTTAACTTTTCTTCAAGTTGTCTGTTTCAAAGCACGCATAAACAGAAAGAAGCTGTTTTTCCATTGTTTCAGTATTTCCCAGTTTCACATCTCAAGTCAGCAACACAGTTTAGCGGGCAATTATTCTTTAATTGTGTCATTTTTCTCAGTTTACAACTCCCTGGCTAGATTACAAACATCCTGCTGGCAAGAACGAGGCTTTATGTGTAACAGTGCCCACCACAGAGAGGGCTCAGAGACAGGTAGACAGGGACCCCAGGGGCCACACTTTCTGTGCCATCCACACCTCTAAGACCCTCTGCCCTACCGTGGAACACAGAACTGTTTTGGGAAAAGTCCTTCAGTTCCCACATTTGTAGGCTAAGGGAGCAGAGCCCGGAAAATGCCTTCATCCGATCCTACTGTCTCCTGGGTTCCTGCCCCCACCCCCCGCCCCGCTGGCTGGTCAAAAATATGGTCAGTTTATATAAAATCCTGTTTTGTTCATAGTAACCACTCTCCCCTCCCCCTCCAACTCTACTGGCCAAGCGCACTTAAAATTCTAAGGCCTCCATTTGAAAAAGGAATCCTCGGTAAATTTCAGGAGGCCACCCAGCCAAAGGGGCCTGGGAGAGGGACGGCAGGGAACGACCCCTGCTCCAAAGCGCACATCCTTTTCCTCAATCCCTGGCTAGAATCTCAGGGACCCCAGGGGTGGAAGGGAATCAGGCAGTGTACATCTCCAGTGCCAAGCGGGAGGGGAAGGGGTGGTGCGTGGGCCGCCTGTGCCCTGGAGGGGTGGGCTGCGAGTCCCAAGTGCTGAGTCAGGGTCCACTGGGCACTGTCCTCCCGCAGCGCCCCCCCCCCCAAGCTCTGGAGATTTGGGAGGCTGCGGGGTACGGTCCCGGACGGTAGGAAGCCAGGTGCGCAGCGGCGGGTCCCGGCGGTGCCAGGCTGGACACAACAAAAGCCGGGCTTGGGGGAGGGCCGGGAGGCGCGGGAGGCGAGCGGGGAGGAGGTGGCTGGGAGCTCCCGGAGCCGGCATTGGCCGCCCGCCACTGGGGGGCGGAGCCCAACAATCCTCGGAGAGCAATAAAAGGCCGGCTCGGCCCGCGCCCGCGGCGCACACAACCATAGAAGGCAGCTGAGTATCGGCGACCAGGCTCGCGGCGCGCTCGCTCGCTCTCTCGTTCGCTCGTTCGTTCGCTGCCCCCCGGCCCGCTCTCGTCTCTGCGCTGCCGGCCGCGCCCCGCGCCCCCTCATCGCCCCCGCGACCAAGAGCCGAGAAAGTTTGTGCGGCGTGTGCGGGCCGGAGCGGAGGGCGCGGCCGCGGAGCGCCGCCCAGACCCGCGCTGCCCCGGCCGGCGAGAGGGGAGCGCCCCGAGCCCAGGCGGCGGCGGCTAGCCGGAGCCCGAGCCCGCGCCCCCGCCCCCCGCCCGCCATGGGCGCCGCGGCCCGCAGCCTGCGGCTTGTGCTCGGCCTCCTGCTGCTGGGGATGTTGCTCCGCCCGACCGACGCCTGCAGCTGCTCCCCGGTGCACCCGCAACAGGCGTTTTGCAATGCAGACGTAGGTAAGGACGGCGACCCCGCCCCGGCCCGGCGCCCACCGTCCCTACGGGACGTGCTGGACCCGTAGGTTTCGCCGGCGCCCCGCCCGCCCGCCCGCCCGCATCTTGCAGAGGGACCCAGCGCCCGCCTCCGGGGCCTCGGTGCCTTCTAGAATCCTGCAAGTTGATGCCAAAATCGTACTTTTTACCCCCTTCCTTCTCTTCCTTTATTTTCCTCTCTGCCGAGATGCTTCTCAACCTCAAAATTCCACCGAAATTCCGCTGCAGCTCCAGCCCCAGAAAAGGGAGCCAGGGAACGGATTGGATTTTGGCAGGCGGAGGGCCCCGGGATGCCAGCGCGGGGGGTGGGGTGGGGAGGGGGGGGCGGAGCGGGGAGAGTGCGGGACACAGCCTAGGGGGTGGGGGGACTCTCGACCTCGGTGGGTTGAAGGACCGGGGACCCCAGGAAGAAACTTTCACAGGTGAGATGGGACTTGGGCTCCTCTGGGCTTGGAGCTGAGTGGGGAAGAGCTGCGCTGCCTGGGCCTCTCCCACCAAGCCGCCTGTGGGGCTCACCAGATTAGGCTGGGGCTGGATGGAAGCTTCCCTCCCCTGGTCAGGTTCCCCAAGGGCTCAGTGGAGCAGCTGGAAAGAGCCCCAGGGCCGGCTCCTCCCACGTCCTGCCCAGGAGGCATTGCACACAGGGACAGGCAGGAGGGTCCTTGAGTGGTGACTGCTTTTTCAGGACATCCACACAAGCTGGGGACTTTGGTGACTGGAGGTTGCAGCTAGTATGGCTGCTCAGGGTGCCCGACAAATATCTGTTCCCCTCAGGACCCCTTGCTCCCCACACATGGGAGCTAGCGAGGAAAGGAGGAGAGCCCAGCTATTTGTTCTGATAAGCAGAGGGGCAGGAGACAGAAGTGGGGAGAATGCAGCAGAAATGGGAGGAACCCGCTGGGCCCTGGAGGTTTCCATCCAGTTCTGGCACTTGCAGGCCTCTACTGCCCTGGTGACAGTCAGCCAGGTTTTCCTGGGGCAGGTTCAGTTTAACCAAAAGGATGGGTGCACAGCAGGTGGGCCTCTGCAGCTCACTCTCACCTCCTGACAGGTTTGTTTTCTGCTACTAAGTCTCAGCTGCCAGCCGTGCATCCTCTTGCCAGCTGTGGTGAGGCTGGGCTGCCCTCACCTGTGCAGACTCAAAGGCAGGGTCTCCGGGTTTCTCCTCTTGTCAGCCATGCCCCTCTGATCTCCCCACACTCCCCACGGCTCCTGGCCACGCTTCAGTTGGCCCTTGGAGCTGCCGCTGTTGGCCTGGCGCGGGAAGTCTTCAGGTGACCCTACCTGTGCGCCTCACGTAGCTCAGGCCACCTGCACTTGGGGCACGGTGTGTGCTTGCAGAGTGGTTTCCACACAACCCGAACTGGGGAAGTTCTCCAGTTTGGCTTCGCTGCTCAGCAAGACTGGTGGGGGGAGGAGAGGCTCCTCCCAGTGGCGGAGCCAGGATTGGCCTTGCATGCGGTGTCCCCTGGGAGTCCAGGCCTGTCCAGGCCCCTTGCGGAGAGAGAGGCTGTGCTTCTAGGGCAGAATCAGGCCCAGGCTCATAAGGAATCCGTGGCTCAGGAGACTCTAGGGCTTGGTTCACAGGGGCTGAGCAGGAAGGGGTCGGGCCTTGGGTCCACCTCACACCCCTCGGCCGCACGGAGAGAACGCCCAGCCAGCCACTCCCATCCTTGCCCAGTGTCAGCTGAGGCAGCGCTGGGGCCGTTTCTGCTTTGGGTTTGGATCAAGGGCAGCAAAGGTCAGGGTGCAGCAGTGTCCGAATGCCCCAAGGCCCCCTCTTGTTTTGCGCATTACCCTCTCCTCCACCTGCATCTGCTGGCATTTATGGCTTAGTCATCACATCAGCATCATCGTAGAGCCAAAACTTTTAACCCCAGCCCAGCTCAGAGGTTCCACAGGATCGCGCCACAAAGCCCATTACATTAGGTTCCCATGGCTGCTGTAACAAGTGACCACAAACTGTGGGGCGTCAAACAGCGAGAATTGATTCTCTCCCAGTTTAGGGGGCCTGACATCCAAAATGAAGGTGTTAGCAGTGTAGGTTCCTTCTGGAGGCTCTGAGGGAAAATCGGTTCCACCCCTGGTGGCTCCAGCAGTCTTTAGTGTCCCTTGGCTTGTAGACACATCACTCCAGTCACTGCTCTGTCTTCTGGTGGCCTTCTTCTCTGTGCGTGTGTCTCTGTGCCCTCTCCTCTTATTAGAATACCCGTCGTTGGATTCAGGGCCCTCCCTAGTCTGCTATGACCTTATCTTAACTTGATCATATCTGCAAAGACGCTATTTCCAAATAAGGTCACATTCACAGGTTCTGGGTGGACATGAATTTGGGGTGGATGCTGCCCAGTGTTGTTCCATGGGCAGCCCTTCTGTGCTTAGTCAACTCGGGATATGTCCCAGAGACATCCCGGGGTGGCCATGGAGTGAACCCCACAGTGAAAGCTGTAGCCTTTCCACATGTGCCTCTCCTTTGGGTGGTGCAAGTTCATGGCTTCTGGGTGATGATTCCCCGCTCTGGCCGAGAGCATAATTGCCTCGGGTCTGGGTCTCTTTGTAGACATCGAACGTCTGGCTCAGACCTTGGCTTTTGTAGTTTTAAAGCCCTACAGGTGACTGTGCCACCAGGGCAGTGGCCTGGGGGTTCAGGAAGGGTGATGGTCTGCTGTACTTGGGGTCCCTAAAGACTGACCTTTAATGCAGTGTGCTGGCTCCTTTAATTGTTGGCTGGACGCAGGCTTGTGAAATGGCTTGGTGTCTACAAGAGGCAGTTGGTTTAGGAAACATTCATTTTTCTGTCTGCCTGTGTAAGGATTTCTGGGGGCATCTCCTTAGCTCTTGCAGCCGGTAGGATTGGAACTGGGGTCGGCAAAAGAGTTTGTTATGAGGTTATGAGATTGAGGATGAAGGGGTGGGAAGAGGTGACCGGGGCTCCTCCTGGAAGGCCCTGCTCCCTGTCCTTTCCAGAAAAGTGAGGATGAGCTTCCTTTCCAGGAAGTCTTTTCGCGTCTCAGAGCCCTGCTCGGATGTGCCGCCAGCCTCATTCCCTCTCATCTAATGGGGTCCTTCGCCATCTCCTACAGGCCTGCACGGCTCCAGTAACCTGGCTGGAAACCAGCTTTGGGCTTGCTCTTCAGGTAGTGCCACAGTGCGGGAGCCTGGAGTTCCTTAGCCAGCTGAGTGGCTTGGCAGACCTGGGCCGCTTGGGCCGGTTTCTGGGGTCGAGGGTGAATCCAGGAGCTCTCTGGGCCCAGATGATAAACTCTCCCCCACGGCCTGGATGGCGAGGCCCAGGGCCACTGTCTCCCAGGAGGGCAGTCTCCATGCCGTCTTTCTCAGGATGCTCCCATTTCTAGACGCTGCTTTTTGCAAACCCTCCGGTGGTCTCTAGCACCAGCTGGGGCAGGGCCCACAGCCTGGTTGCCAGGGCAAACAGGCTGGCCTTGGGCACACACTGATGGGGGCCAGATAGCGGCCACTCGGGGAGAAACACAGTAGGCACTCAGAAGCGGCAGCATCCTCACCAAACATGTGCTCGGGGAAAGCAAGGCAGGTGAGCTTCCTGTGCGTTGAGTGAGGCCTTGAGCGCACGGGGGCTGGGATGGGGGTGGTGCTGTGTAAAGACACTGTTGGCAACTCCTTTCGCAAAGTGTATAATCAGTCTGTGTTTCGTAATCCCGATTTTCCTATCGGGCTCACCTGTGTTGCAGCAAGCAGTTACAGGGTGCCCAGCTCTGCCCCAGGGGACATAAGGGAGAAGCAAGGCACGATCCCTGCCCTCAGGAAGGAGCGCTAGGACACTGGTGCCAAGCAGTGTGGAAGCACGTTTAAGACTGTGGGTCAGGGTGGGCAGAAGGCATGTAGACTCCCCCCACCCCGACCGCCCGCCAGGGACGTGGCTTAAAGTAAGTCAGCCTCCATGTGCTTCGGGCAAATAATGAACCAAGTAACTGTCACAAGGTGAAAAGCATTTGGGCATCTGAAGAGAGATAACGGGTTCCGATGAGAGGATGGGGAGGGGGCCTTGGGGGGCCCTCGAGTTCCTGGGCTTGGTCTTGGACAGTGTTCCTGGAAGGATGTATTCGCCAGGGGAGTGACTGGAACCTGGGTTGGGAGATGGGAAGAGATGTGTGCAGCGCTTGGAGGCTGTGCTGCGGGCATGGCACGTGGCTGGGAGGGAGCTCTCCCCACCCCACGTGTTCCTCCCTCTCTGATCTGAGGACATGGTGCCAGCCTGGGGCCTGCTGGGTCCCCTGGAGTCGGTGGTCCTGGCCGCTAGTCCTTGAGCTGCAGGTGGGCTTGGGTCCTGCCGCTCTTCTTTTTCATCTCAGCTGGCTTGCCCAGAGCATCCCATTGGTGCGGGTTTAGACGACTCCCAGGCTTTGGGGGTCGGGGGGTGGACGCAGCCACCCTCGTCCTGATGCAGAGCTGCTGATCCAGTGCCCAAGGGGCTGTGGGAGCAGATGAACCCCTTGGGTTCCAAAATGGCTAAGAGGTATGCTTGGAGGACCCCAGGAGGTCTGAAGGATGGGAAAAAACAGCAGGAAAAAGCAAAAGCATGTGTATAACTGAATCACTGTGCTGTGAACCTGAAACTGTCACAACATTGTTAATCAACTGTGACTCCAATATAAAATGAAAAGTTAAAAAAATAAAAATTAAAAAACAATGAAATGGGCTTCCCTGGTGGCACAGTGGTTGAGGGTCCGCCTGCCGATGCAGGGGACATGGGTTCGTGCCCCGGTCCGGGAGGATCCCACATGCCGCAGAGCGGCTTGGCCCGTGCGCCATGGACGCTGAGCCTGCGCATCTGGAGCCTGTGCTCCGCAACGGGAGAGGCCACAACAGTGGGAGGCCCGCACACCGTAAAAAAAAAAAAAAAAAAACACAATGAAATATATAAGTACTAAGGAAGTAATGTACGAAGTGATGACTATAGCTAACACTGCTGTATGACGTATAAGAAAGTTAGGATTTGCTCTCTTAAGAGTTCTCGTCACAAGGAAAACATTTTTTTTGTTTTTTATTTTATATCTGTGAGATGATGGATGTTAATTGAACATGTTGTGATAATCATTTCATAATACATCTAAGTCAAATCGTTACGCTGTACACCTTAAACTTACACAGTGCTGTATGTCAATTATATCAATAAAACTGGGGGGGGAAAGCATGAAAGGAGATAAAGAGAAGGCAGACTAGGGGTGTAGGTGCCACCGAGCTCTCCCCTGCCTTGGAGCTCGACTCAGGTGCCTGCCCTGGACACCCCTCCACCCTGCAGTGTGTGTGAGAGCACACACACTCCACACACACACGAACAAGGGGCTGAGGGCAAGTGGTCTTGTGGCTAGGATGGTCTTTCTGGAAAGAGAAGGGCAGACTGAGGAAATCGAGGTTGAAAGCGTAAAGAACCCTAAATTGGAGGATGGAGCTGGGGGAACATGTACCAGGCATGGTTCAGTGCATGATTTTGCAGTGCCAAGGATAGGGACAGGCTGCCTGGGAAAGGTGCGAGAGAGTCTGGGTACAGAGCAGGCTCGGGGGCAGGAGGGCCCGAGAGGCAGAGTGGGACTGGACATCTGGTTTATCACATAGCGTTTGCATTCCATCCCGAGGGCCTGAGGAGAGGCATCGAGAGTGTGTACCTGTGGGTGACAGCGGGCATCACCCAGGGAGTTTGCTGGAAGGCAGTTGTCTGAATTAGCGTCCCATATTGGACCCTTGGGGCTCAGGGCGTGGGCATGGGTATTTCTCAGACTCTCCAGGTGATTCTGACACCCACCACCAAAGTTTGCACAGAGCAGTCATTTCCAAAGCGAGTACCCAAGACAATCTGAGTGTGAGAAGAGAACGTTATAGATACCTCACTATACGGATTGACAGGTGCACTTGTGCATAGTTTTAAACGAACAGGTAGATTTTGAGTGCTGGGCTAGGCTTCTGTTTAGTTGCTCCAGGATCCACAGACTGCGAGGGCCATAGGGTGTTCGGGGTGGGGGGAGGCTTATGTGAGATGCCCCAGAATGCTGGGAGGAAAGGCAGCCAAGGGAAGTGGGGAGGGAGGAGGACTTCCAGACTGAGGGGCGGTCTGGGTACCAGCGTCTCAGAAAGGGCAGGAATGAAGCTGGCTCCCCCAGCCCAGGCCCAGGCTCTCCCAGGGCCCACCTCCAGGACCCCTGAGGCCTGGGCTGGCTGGAATCCTGGAGCCTCTGGCGCCGCCATCACTGCGTGCATGTGCAGCTCCAGTGAGAAAGTGATAGAGACCCAGGTGAACCCCATTTTGTAGCTGACAGAATTGGGGTCCGCCTCGTCCAATTAGCATCCTAGGTTAAGCTACTGGAGACCCCAGCAAGGCGGACTGGGCAAGTGTTTGCTGTAAAAATTAAATTGAGATGTAATCTCTATAAAGAAGGGTCCTAACCTGGGGGGCATAGACGTCTGTTCAGAGATGGGCCTGGTGGGGGGCGGTCTTGAGCCCTGAAACTGTAAGCAAAGCTGTGTGTGTGTGTGTGTGTGTGTGTCCATGTTTTTCTGTGGACAGGGGCCATGGCTTCCACCAGGTTCTCAAAGCAGTATGTGACCCCTAAAAGGTTAATCACTGCCTGTAAAAGACTTTTTTATGGCCTGTGGGGAGGGGTGAGAGACATGGTGGGAAGGGGCTTTGAAACCAAAGGGTGGGCAGCCTTGCACCCGGGCGCAGCAGCAGAGCCTGAAGCCCCGGCAGTGGGAACCAAGGGGGGTCTTTGTTGTCCCCCCACCTCCCCGAGAGCTGTTAGACATGGGGGGAGGGAAAGGTAGCTGCAGGCAGAAGAGCAATGTTAAGGGCTTGTAGTCAGTCACCCAGGTGAGCAGAGCAGGCACCTGCACGAGGGAGGGACTCAGGAAACGGAAGGCAGGCAGGGGGGTGACCAGCTGGGACGGGGGCTGCCTCTGGGGTTTGACCTCAGGGCCAGGCATCCCCTAACGTGGTCAGGTGTTCAGTGGGGTTCCCTGCTGAGTTCTGCTGAGAGAGACAGTGGGGTCTCCGGCTGTAGTAGCTACAGCAGATTATGGAAGTATGTGAGAGGCCTCGGAGGGAAGAGGAAGTGGGAGCAGAGGCAGTGGGAAGTGGGGACACATAGGTTTGGAGCAGCATGGTTAGGGCAGCTGCTCTGCAGCCCCACGACTCAGTCCAGGGGAGAGATCTTGGGCAAGTGCCCTCTGCCACGGTTTCCCCATCACCAAAGAGGGGATAATAATTTACCTACCTTTTAAGGTTGTGGGCAAAGATCACAAGAAAGGGCAGAGGTGCAGTGCCTAGGACGGTGTCCATGGAGGCTCTCGGGGTTGCGGCGGGGGGACTGGCTCTTTCTGTGCCAGATGCTGTGCTGGACGTGTAATCTTCACCCAGCCCTGAGGTCTGGCCATGGTTATCACACAGGTGGGGGGCGCAGAGACACACAAGCCTGGGCTCTGGTGCCTCCAGGAGGGCCCAGGGGACTAGGAGGGAAACCGTGGTAGTTCTGTGAAGGAAAAGTGACTGTGACAAGTAACAGTAACAGCAGCTGTCATCATCCATGCTAAGTGCTTAGAACTGTGATCCACACGTTCCTCGTGTTAACGCGTCTGATGCACAATTATCCCCATTTTACAGATGATCAGACTGAGGCACGGGCTGATTAACTTGCTTGGGTCACATGACTATCAAATAGCAGAGTAAGAAGACAGAGGGTTTTAAAATGAAAGGAGACTTAACAGCGAGGAGGCTGAACGTGGCGATTCTGGTCCACCTTGGCTTGGAGGGAGGGGGTGGTCTCTGGGGAACATGAAGGTTGGAAACTCCTGGAAGCTGACCTTGTTCGTGAGATTTGCTCATCAACTGGAGATGAGCTAAATTAAATGAAGCTTTATCCTGACAGCAGAATATTAAGCAGTCATTTTAAACAGTATTATAGATTCATGTTTTTGACCTAGAAAAATGTTCAGAGTGCATTAAATTTAAAAGCCCAGTTACAGTCAGTATGCTTTCACATTTCAAACACTGTCTAATATAATTTTTAAGTGCACCATGCGTAACTGTACATTGTAACAAAAAGCTATCAAGCAAATACTCAAATTAAGAGACTAGTCATTGCCACCCTGAAACCTCAGTTAATCCCTCCTGGTCCCAACCCCCTCCTTTTCCTTAGATAACCACTGTCACGGGTTTTTATGGTGAAAATTCCCCAGCATACAGAAGTTTTATTGCTTCTGTATGTATCTCTATCTTTTTTTACTGTGCATGTACAGAAAAGTCTGGAAGGGTGACTGTCAAAATTCTAGACAGTGGGTGAGATCAAGGGTGATTTTTATTTCGTTTTGCTTATCTGTATGTGCTAAATTTTCTGTGATTAATGTGTGTGAGTTGTATAATTATTTTAAAGTTAAAAGGCAATGGGGTGGAGGTTTCTTCAGGATGGGGGAGGCAGAGGAGAAGGCTGAGGGCGAGAGGGTGAGTGCCCTGAGCCCGGAGGGAGGGGGAGCGCGTCCAGGGATGCCCACCTTTGCCTTCATCCCCCAAGAAGCAGATTAGGGAAGGGTTTATTGCCTCTTAAGAAGGCTGTTATTGTTTTTCTGCCTCAGAGACTTACGCTTTACTGAGGTGTAATTCACATACTGTTCACCCACTTAAAGTGTACAATTCAGTGGTTTTCAGGGCAGTCACAGAGCTGTGCAGCCATCGCTACCATCTGATTTTGCAGCATCCCGAGGACCCCTGAGCTGAGTACATCTGAGGTTTCCGAGGTGAGACTCAGGTGGTGTGTTTCCACCTGGTGCTGCCCCAGCAAGGCCGTGCCCTACAACAGGACGCACAGGATGCAGTCGGCCTCCTAAAACTCTGCTGGCCTTTCAGCGCTTGGCAAACTGCACCCTGGCCCCAGACTGCCTATTGTGGTAAATACAGTTTTGCTGGGATGCGGCCACGCCCATTCCTAATACAAAGTCTGCAGCTGCTTTTGAGCTACAAGGCAGCGTTGAGTAGTAGCGACAGAGCTACATTAGTTATTGTACCATCTGGCCCTTTATGAGAACTTTCCCCCACCCCCCTGGGTGTGAGCTTCCTGGGGCTGGCTCACCTCTCACCTGATGGCCCGCTCCCTGCTTTCCAGAAGAAATGATGCTCGTGGATATCATTCTCTGAACTGACCCCGAAGATGCAGCAGATCTTGAACCTGTGGGCCTAAGAGAGGGAGGGATGAGTTTAAAGGCCATAACCCCTCTGTAGTGGGACGTTCCGGGGTGGAGAGTCCCTGGGGACAGAGCCTGGCTCGGGATGAGTCTTCATGTGGCCCTTTCTGATCTGTGGTCTGGAGATCTTGGTTGGCCTTTCCGGGAGACCCCTTAGGGTCAGGGCATCCTCACGAAGTTGGCTCAGCACCCCGGCTCTGCACCAGGCATGGCCGAGGCCCCTCTGATGACAGGCAAAGGCCCTAGTTAGGTCTTCCCTGGTTGGCACAGTGGTTGAGAGTCCGCCTGCCGATGCAGGGTATGCGGGTTCGTGCCCCGGTCTGGGAAGATCCCACACGCCGCGGAGCGGCTGGACCGTGAGCCATGGCCGCTGAGCCTGCGCGTCCGGAGCCTGTGCTCCACAACGGGAGAGGCCACAGCAGTGAGAGACCCGTGTACCGCAAAAAAAAAAAAAGGCCCTAGTTAGGAGGCACTTCAGCAGCTGATTCTTAACCAAGGACAGAATGAAATGGACCGACATTTTAGAGGAAAAAAGACGAAGTGGAAGGTATTGGGAGAAGAAGCCTGGGGCTTTGGAGCCTGTTAGAGCTGGTTCTGAGTCCTGACTCTGTGCCTCTGTGAGCCTCGGTTTCTTCTGTAAAAGCAGAATTAAACTCCTCAGGGCCGGGCCATAGCAGATGCTGAGTGAATTTCTGATGTATGAGTAAAGTGTGCAAAAGCATGAGAGGGACTCAATAGATGTCAGCCCCACCCACTCCATCTAGAATTCTGAGACCCTGGATGATGCTTCTGTGAAACCTTGTGGCCTCTGTCCCCAGAGCTCCTCAAGAAGAAAGTCATGTGTGTGCAAAAGGGAAATAAACCTCCTCTGACATTCCTGGACCCCTCTGCTTTCTCTGTTCTTCCTACAGTGTGTAAAATTCAGCCTGGCCTCTCTCTCTGTGGCCCAGCTCACTTCTGCTGCCCTTCCTTTAGTCCAGATCAAGAGTTCAGGGCCGGTGGATGGGTTTTCAGCACAGGCCACGTGATGTGAGGGAGACGCGCTCACGCCGGCTCCCAGCACTGTATGGAAACTGTACCTCTGATGGTCCCCTGCTCTGCCTTCTCCGTGCCGCCACTCACTGGTCACTCCAGGTAGTTGAAAATTCACTGTGCAGAGTTGGTTGACCCGCCCCAGGCCGCCTTGTCCTCACCTGGGTCCCATGACATGTCAGGGTGTAGAGAACAAGGACGGGGTGGGAAGGATGCCAGGAACGCGTTAGATGTGGAGGTGCGCAGGAATTATCTTATTGGGCCACATGTCTAGAACGTTTGCAGGCACGCGATGAGGTCTGAGCTTGCGGTGACCCCGGGCGCCGCAGCCTCTGGAGTCCAGGGTGCTGTCAACAGACAGCACTCCGTGTAGCCGGGAGAGAAGGCCGGAGGTCACTCGTGGGCTTCAGGTTCCTGTGGATTGTTCTGCTCCGAGGGGAACATCCCTTTCCAGGAGGGCTGTTGACCCTGTGACAGGGCGATTTTGGGGGCAGGCACAGTTCTCTCCTGGGGGCTTCTCTCTGCAGCCCTCCAGCATTTAATCTTCAATCCTCAGAAGCCCCTGGGAGAAATGGCCCAGCCATGCCCAGGCAGAAACCAGCTATCTCAGGAGGAATGGTGTTGGAGCAGAGCCATGATGAGCACTGTCAGTCCCCAATTCTTGGTTGTGACATCTTGGCCCCTTGGCCCTGTTGGATCCAGGGCAGGGAACAAAGGAATAAATCTCAGGTGGTGTTTGTTTCTTGTGCACCGGTTCTGCGGGGGCGGGGGGGGGGGACCACCGGCAAATAGTCACCAATCATGTCTCTTCGATAAAAAAACATCGACTGTCTAGGGATTTTCAGTGCAAAGGACTTCATCTCTTCCATTTCACAAGGACTCATGAGGTAGGTGGTAGGTCAGGCAGGTGTCCTCCCCTGTCTGGATGGAGAGCAGTCCATGATTTACCCAAGGTCGCGCAGCCAAGGGCGGCACCAAGAATCTAAGGAGCCGGATCCTGGCTCAAGTCTCTGGAAATAGATCAGACATCACAGCTTTGGCCTTTCCGTTGCTCTGTTCTGTGTGGCCAAGAGGCTTGTTGTCTTTGGAAGGGCTGACGCTAAGTAGGTGTGTTTGGTCCTAACCTGAGCAATTTAGAAGCTTGGAAGGGCATTTTGACAATGCTGATCAAGGACTTCAAGTCTCCCCTTGAATGTCAATTGGTGCAGCCACTATGGACAACAATATGGAGGTTCCATAACTAAAAGTCAGACTCACCGTGTGATCCAGCCATCCCACTCCTGGGCGTGTGTCTGGAGAAAACTAATTCGTAAAGATGCATGCACCCCAGTGTTCATAGCAGCACTGTTTACAATAGCCAAGACCTGGAAACAACCCAAATATCCATTGATGGAGGGATGGATAAAGAAGATGTGGTATATTTCTACAGTGGAATATTACTCGGCCATAAAAAAGAGTAAAATAATGCCATTTGCAGCAACATGGATGGACCTAGAGATTATCATACTAAGTGAAGTAAGTCACATAGAGAAAGACAAATGTCATATGATATCACTTATATGTGGAATCTAAGAAAATAATATAATGAACTTATTTACAAAACAGAAGAGACTCACAGACATAGAAAACAAACATGGTTACCAAAGGGGAAAGCTGGTAGGGCCAGGGGCGAAGGATAAATTAGTAGGAGCTTGGGATTAGCAGATACAAACCACTATATATAAAACATATAAACAACAAGGTCTTACTGTAGAGCACAGGGAACTATATTCAATATCCTGTAATAAGCCATAATGGCAACGCATACAAAAAAGAATATATGTATGTATAATTGAATCTCTTTGCTGCACACCAGAAATGAACACAACATTGTAAATCAACTATACGTTAATTTAAAAAAAAAAAAGAAAGAGTCTCCCCTTTGGTCAAGTAACTCTAAAGCTAGGAATTTTTTTGCGGGAAATAATGAAGTGCATGTGCTGGCATCTCGTGACGAGGATGCTCACCTCCATCCTGTTTATCTCAGTGTTAGAAGCAGATACAGCAGCAGGGCAGTGGTCAAGTAAATCACAGCCTCGGATGCTCTGTGGGACCAAAGGTTGTAGAATTTTTTTACTGAAATGTAAACTGTTCAGATAAAGGAGGGGAAATTAGGCTTTCTTTTGCAAGTGTGTGTTTTCTAATTTTTCTCTGTTGAACTTGAATGATATGCGTCGTTTTTAAAGTCAGAGTTTGCTGAAGTGTGGGTCTGACTGTGCTCAGCAGTAGGTTGGGCCGCACTATTAAAGCTGGGTTGGTCCTAGTTCATTGATGGGCCCCATGGAGCAGAGACCCCTGAGCAGAGCAGGTTCATCCGGAGGATGGGGGCTGCATCCTAGGAATCACTAAGATGGTGTCGGGAGAGCCCGGGCTTGGGTGAAATATCTTCAATGCAGGAACTACCTGGGGAGCACGGCAGTGGTGGCCATTCCAGAATGCGTCAAAGGCCCCACAAGCTGAAGTTTTTGGCCACCATGATATCTGCACTCTCCCCAAGCCCCGCCCCAAACTTGTCCCATGCTGAAGGTGGGTGTACATGATCTTGCTGAGAAGAGGCTAAGGGATTGGGGGCTGGGTGTGCTCTGGGAAAGGAGAAATGGACATAAGACTTTGTGTCTATGGGGCCAAGAAGAGGGGCCCAAAAAGTGGGTGGGGAGCTGTGGTTGAGAAGTTCAGGAGCAGACTTCCTGCCCCACGCCGGGTCGGGGACCACATGACCTCCCCAGGGCCCTTCCAGCCCCACACAAAGGCTTTCATCCCTGGATCAGCTCTGCCTCCAAGGTTCCAAGTCCCTGCTGTTGACTTTCGCGAGAAAGCAAACCCTGAGATCGGTTGCTTTGACATTTTGGGGCTGTTATCATGTTCCCCAAACTAAATTTCTCAATTGTCAAATTTGTGGAGGGTGCCCTTAGCCCTAGAAACGAGGTCAGGCATGTCCTATTTCTTATTTTGGGTGGATGGGTGGGTGGGTGGGTGACATGGGGGCCCCAGGCCAGCATTCCTTCCCCCCACCTCCAGTCGGCTCAGCTCAACAGTGGATCCTGGAGGGGCAGATATCCCCAACCTGAGTGGGACCAGACGCCCTCCCTGTGGGAGGAGGGGTGGCCAGCGTTGTCGGGAAGCCCTGACCTTGAGGTGCAACAGCTCAGAAGAGTGACACCCCGATGAGGAACGTCACCGTGCTGCCAGGCTGGGACAGGAAGGATTTTCTCCCTGCCAGACCGTCTTTAAACACGGAAAGCACGCGCACGTCAGGCATCTTCACGGGGCCCCCGAGGTGGCCATCCCTCTGCGCATCACCCCAGCTGTTTGAGCCAAATCTTTGTGATCGGTGGACTCACAACAGGTGTGCTGACAGGTGCTCGTCCTCTGGCTGGCTCGTCACTGTCCCTGAGTTCACCCCAGCTCTGATGTCAGAGCACAACAGCTCTGTTGTTCCCATGGCAGCGGCTGCCAGAGTTCACCAGCTGGGGCGGGTGCTGGGCTGCTGGTGGAGGTGGGGAGCTGCGATTCCAGCCACCTTTGGTCAGTGGGCCCCAGAGACCCAATGCAGAGCACCCAGGGCTGAGGTTCTTGTTGTGTCCCTGCCCCCTTATCCATTGTGAGGGTGGACTTCTTTCTGTGCCCAGTGGTTTGGTGAGGGCGCCTTGGGAAGTGGGCCAGTAAGGGTGTCCAGGACACATGCCAAAAGGCTAATTTGAAAGTCCTTGCACCACGGGGTTCTGCATATACAGTTGGATCGGGGAGGATGGGCAGTGGAAGCTGGTGGGATGGGGTTGGGAGTGAATGTGGTGGTTTGGGGGGGGGATCATCATACAACAAGAACAGTTGTTGGCACTGGGGACCCCTGACCTAGGTGGGGTAGCTGCAGTAGTAAGGGTGGAGGGAAAGCAGATGACATCGTCAAGAGACATTTAGTAAGGCGCCAGTTGGATCAGCCGTAAGCAGCCCCCCAGCTAGCCTGATATCTCCTGTGAGTTTGGAAGAGCCTGTGCCTCATGTCTGTCTTAATGAAGCTGGTCGGGGAGGTAACGGAGACAAGATGACAAGGGCTTGTTCTCCTAGAGGCTGGCTGCCCGGCCATCTCAGCCTTCTAGAACTGTCCTTATCCTGAGTGTGCATCAGGGAGATGGTTAAACATGCAGATTCGCAAACCCCACCCCAGGATTCGGGTGGAAAAACGTGTGGCGGGGCCTGGCCAGGACGCATAGTCTACCGTGATCACCTCCCCACCAGGTGATTCTGATGCAGCTGGTCTAACACCCAGCCGGCTTTATGAACCACTACTCTGGAACTTAACTGAGGGAGAGTCAGGAAGTGAGCAAAAGTGGAAGCTCTGGGCAGCACACTGGGTGTCACAAAGTGTATTTCTAGCAGCTAGAACTCAGAGAAATGGAGTTTAAAATGTTTCTGATGTTTGTTTTATCTGGGCTTGGCTCGGATGCCTCCAGTGATGGGTGTCTCACTACCTACCAAGTCAGCCCAGTGATTTCAAGACAACCCTGTAGAAAGTGCTTCTTTCCACCCGGGCCAATTTCTGCCTCCCTGTAATGTGTTCTTGGTGGTCTGGTCCAGGCATCTGGAGACACGCACAGTAAGTACCACCCTCTTCCCCAAGCAGCTTGCCAAGGATGTGGGTGTTTCTGATGGTGATGAGCGCTAGCATCTGTGTAGATGATGGGTGTTGCTGTTATTATCCCCGTTTTACGGATGAACAGAGACTGAGGCACCCAGAGTTAAGAAACCTGTGCTAGGTCACACAGTTAGTCAATACTCTGAACCACCAGAGTACACTGTTCTAGACTCTTAGGACTTTCCTTCCTATGACCTGTTTTTGTTTTCATTCTCCTCCTGAACTCAGACCCTTCTTCCCATCCTTAACCACTCTCTGCCTTTCTGAACCATATCTGGGAAGACATACCTCTCCCTTACTCAGATTTTCTCCTTATTTAGTAAAAGTGTAATTCTCATTTAGTGTGTATTTCTCATTAGGTGAATTCCTAATAATTTCTTTTCTTTCTTTTTTGTTTTTTGCCGCACCGCGTGGCATGTGAGATCTTAGTTCCCCGACCAGGGATTGGAAGCGTGGAGTCTTAACCCCTGGACCATCAGGGAAGTCCCCCTAAAAATTTCGATAGTTGTATTTTGATTTTAAAACTTGCAGGCCATCCCGTTTGATCTTCACGCATCCCGTGGGGTGGGAACTGGGTGGGTGTTCCTCCAAGTGCCTCTTTCACGTTGCGGCCGGGAATGTCCAGGTGAGTCTCACCTGTGCAGGGGCTGGGCTGGACCATTACCCTGCTTGTTTTAGGCGTTTCTAGCAACACAGGTAACGATCGCATTGGCTCTTTTGGTGACCACGGTCTCTGCCGACTGAGCTCACAGCCGGCTGGGACCCTCTCGTCTCCAGCTTTGCTCCTTCGGAGCTACATTCTCCACTTGGCACTGGCAGGGTCGGATGTGGGGACCCATGTGTGGGTTGTAGATGTTTTCCCAGTATGCTTGGCCTTGTTAGATTTGGCCAGGGGTTCAAGCCTGTGAAAAATCTGAGCTGAAGGCTTGCATGCCAGCAGCACGGCTGGTTTTCCATCTCCCTGTGGGTGATTGAGTGCCGGGGACATCGCATCCAGAGCTGGTGGCCATGGATTCAGACGCTCATGTACTTGACTCATGGAAAGCCCGCCAGGGCCCCAGCCTCTACTCTTCTTGCTTTAGACACACTTTTAAGACACTGCTTTGTGTGGGTCCCACGTCATAGCAGTTTAGAAGCCGTATGAGAAAAGGGGGATAGGGTGCTGTCAGACACACAGACAGAAAGTTACAACTACGGAGGAAGCTATAAGAAGTACACTTAAAAACTCCAAATTATATTCAGGGGTCATTTAGTTTAGAGGAACTCTGTCATATATATATATATATATATATATATATATATATATATATATACACATAAGTACACATGATTTTTTTAGTGGGGGTCCTATATATCTTAAAAACCCTTGAGAGATTCTCTATATTATAGTTCTAAAGATAATCCAGAGTTATAAGAAGGTCAAATTATATCCCTTCTGTGCGCTCTCAGGAGACAGAGAAATGTTTAACTTTACACATGAAAGAGTAAGCTTTACTTATATGGAAATGTTCTCTCTGGCCATGCCAGCTAATTGGGAGCCCTTTTTTTTTTTTTTTTTTTTTTTGGCGATACGCGGGCCTCTCACTGTTGTGGCCTCTTCCCGTTGCGGAGCACAGGGTCCGGACGCGCAGGCTCAGCGGCCATGGCTCACGGGCCCAGCCGCTCCGCGGCATGTGGGATCTTCCCGGACCGGGGCACGAACCCGCGTCCCCTGCATCGGCAGGCGGACTCTCAACCACTGCGCCACCAGGGAAGCTCTAGGAGCCCTTTTATAGCTATTAAATGTTTCAAAAGAAAATGTGCTAAACCGTGTCCCTGGGGCGTTGAATCTGTGGGCCCCGGAGTAAAACGGGAGCATTTTCCTGTTGCTGCGGAAATCAGGGGCGGCCTTGTCAGGGAGGAAGAACCAGAACAGGGCTGGGGAGAGGTGGGTGGGTAGAATGAGGGGGGGCTCTCTTTGAGGAAGAAGGACGGGCACGAGCACAGTGAAGGTGTTGGACCTGGGTCAGGGGCATTTGGGATGCCCGACTGGGGAAGGGGGGGCCGGATCCTGAGCTGCTGGAATGTTCCCAAGCCTGTCGGCCAGGGACTGCTCGACTGACTTTGGTGAGATGGTTAACTGAGCGCATTTCTGGGCCCCTCCCCACTGAGGCAGAGGTGGGATCGGTCTGGGGCGGGCCTCCAAATCTGCATCTTAACTAGCAGTTCAGGCAACCCGTGAGGCAGGTGGCCTCTGGCTATGCTTGGAGACTTGCTGGTGCCGACTGCACAGGGCCCGTTGCAGATGCTCAAGTGACACAGGTGACCAAGTTAGAACAGTGGCTGTAGCCATAGTGCTGGGGAGGAGGAGTCAGGTGGGGTGGAACGGGGGTAGTGACAGGGAGCCTGGTTAGGAGGCTCAGGTGAGACCCTTCGACCAGAGTCCGGTCCACCTGGCATTGGAGCCCCTGGTTTGGGCGCCACCCAGCCTCCTTCGTGGTCATCTTTCTTCCTCCTCGGCCTGGGGTACCCTGGAGCCTCCATTGAGGGATCAGAAGGCAGGAGGGCTGCTGCGAGTCTGGCCCTTCCTGGTGGCCTGGGAGGGGGTCTGCCTCGGCTGAAAAGTCATCTGAGCCACTACCCAGGTGACCGCCGCGGGCTGGCTCCACGCACCGAGGACGCAGAGGGTGAGAGGAGAATGGGCCCAGTGTCCCTCCCATCTGCCGCTCTGAGTGGAGCTTCTGTAAGGAGAGGGCTGCGGCTTCCCGAGGGGTTGAAGGCAGCCAGCACAGGCCAGCCCGTCCCGCTTCGGGGGAGCAAGGTCAGAAGGCCCGAGAGAGAACCCCGACACTCAGAACACTGGTCTCAAGTCAGTGCGCAAGGAAGGGCTTGGAGGTGAGGGCATGGGGCAGCTGGGGACATGGGCAGAGGGCAAGGGTGCCTCTGCCGGTTGGTACAGGGATTTCAGTTCCTGAACGAGGGAGCTGACTCTAATTTCCGGGCTTTATCCCTAAGATCACCACCCAAATGTTTCAGGTCTTCATCCATTTGCGTGTCTCCAGGAAAACCACCTGGGCAGCAGTGGGGCGCCCACCCCAACGGGCCTGGCTCAGGGTGTAACGGGTGACCGAGTGGGTGGGGGCCCTCCAGAGTGGGAGAGGCTCGTGCAGGTTTTGCTCATTGTCACCAGTTAACGTGGGGCGTGAGCCAGTGGCTCCAGGCCCAAAAATAGACCTTGGATCCTGGGGTGCAAGTTTCCCCATTCTGTACAGGTGAAGAGACATTCACAGCGCTCTCCCTCTCCTCACCTGTTTGGACACCCCTGTGGCCATTCCCAGGGGTGGGAAAAGCTCAATCTCTGACATTTGGGACCCAGATTCCAACCCAGCTCCTCCCTGTGAGCTGGGACGGTTACTCAGTTTCTGCACTTCTGTTTCTTGGTGGAGTACAATTGCTGGGTCATACGGTAGATCTACGTTTACCATCTTATAGAACTGCCAAACTGTTTTCCAGAGCGGCTGCGCCATTTTGCATCCCCACCAGCAGCATGTGAGGGTTCCGATGTCCCCACGTCCTCACCAAGTCTCGTCATTGCCTGTCTTTTTCATTGTAGCCTTCCTAGTGGGTGTGAAGTGGTATCTTCATTTTGCGTTTCCCTGATGAGTGTTGGTGTTGAACATCTTTTTATGGGCTTTATTAGCCATACGTAAATCTTCTTTGGTGATGTGTTTATTTCAACCTTTTGCCTATTTTTATAAATTTAGTTATTTATTTATTTTTGGCTGCATTGGGTCTTCGTTGCTGTGCGCAGGCTTTTTCTAGATTGTGTTGAGCGGTGGCTACTCTTCCTTGTGGTGCGCGGGCTTCTTATTGCGGTGGCTTCTCTTGCTGTGGAGCACGGGCTCTAGGCACGCGGGCTTCAGTAAATGCGGCATGAGGGCTCAGTAGTTGTGGCACACGGGCTTTGTTGTTCCGCGGCTTGTGAGATCTTCCTGGACCAGGGCCCGAACCAGTGTCCCCCGCATTGGCAGGCGGATTCTTATCCACTGCACCACCAGGGAAGTCCCTGCCCATTTTTAAATTGGATTGTTTGTCTTCTTATTATTGTAAGAGCTGTTTATACAAACTGATTCAAGTCTTTTGTTGGATATGTGATTTGCAGGTATTTCCTTCCAGTCCTTGTCTTGTGTTTTCACTTATTAACGATGTCTTCTGAAGTGCAGAGGTTTTTAATACTGATGATGCCACACTTACCAATTTCTTGTATTGCTTGTGCTTTCGGTGTTATATCTAAGAATCTTTGCCTAACCTGACGTCATGAAGATACAGTTGTTTCCTTCCAAGCATCTATGGCTTTAGACCTTACCTTAAGGTCTGTGATCACTTTAATTTCTGTATATGGTATATAATTTTGTATATGATGAGATAAGGGTGTAAATTAATCTTTTCTGCATGTGGATATCCAACTGTCCCAGGAACGTTTGTTGAAAACGAACAAAAAAATGACTCTTTCCCCCATTGAATGGCTGTGGCGCTTTTGTTGAAAATCTCAACCATTGTGTTTAATTTCCCAGCTTTCTCTTTCTCTCTCCTCTTGCTTATCGTGGTGGTTGGCAGACTGGTAGAATATGATGTTAACTGCATTTCCACATGTATAACTGCATCATCATAGTTTCCAAGAGCCAGCGGCTATGTGACCATTGGTCAAAGACAAGATGGTCTACCCGAGTAGCAGCTGCCGTCTGCCAGCTGTGTGATTTGGGTCAAGTTTCTTAATTGCTCCCTGCCTCAGTTTCCCCACCCGTGAACCAGGGGTGCTAATAACTCCTTACCTCAACGGTTACTGTAAAAAAGATAAGCGGAGGGCAGCCCACACAGTTGACATTAGTTGTTCCGCTGATGCAGCTGTGTTTCTGATGACCAGCATTACTTTGGGCTAAAATTGCTCAGCCTGGCTCCGCACATCCTAAAATAAAGAAGGGAAGGGATACCCACACAGTTGAGGAGCGCTCCGTGCAGACCGCAGTGCCTAGGAAGCAGCTCCCATAGCCCACACATCTGGCCGTTTTTGACATCAGCTGCAAGTGATACTCTTTTTTGGTGTGAATGCACCTTCTTTAGGAAGGCCTGGCAGAGCACGTGTCCCTGAGTGATGCCAAAGAGATGTGAGAAAAGAAATACCACTAGCTTAACCTCCTCTCTGGTTTGCACTGAATTCTAGTACAAACATGCACGTCAGCACACTCACCCACACTCACCTCCCCCTACACACACACACACACGCACACACACACACACACACACACACACACACACACACACACACACCTTTCCTGGCAGGCTCCTCCTCCTTTACCGCTTCCTCCTTTCATTTGTAAGTAGCTCCCTCCAGAGGGCCAGACATTTGCATCACCCCCACCTGAACTCTAACTTGTCTCCGAAGGTGGGGTCTTAAACCTAGCACTGGACATCTGGAGCCTGGTCCCTGTTTGTCGTGGGACCGTCCTGGAGGGAGGGGGGGTGTAGCACCCCCCCCTTCCAGTTGTGCCAACCAAAACTGTCTCCAGACATGGCCACATGTCCCCCTGGGAAGCAAAACCACACCCCACTGAGAACAGCTGCTCTGCCGGGTCTCATTAAAGGCGTGTGAGACAGAGATCGGGAGCCGGAGAACAGACCCTTGTGGGCAGATGTCAGGAGAGTGATCTGGAGGGTCACGTCCCCCGGCCTGTCCTGCACTCAGAGCCCCATGTGCCTTGTCTCCAGGGCCTCACTGTGCTCGGAACGCTCCGGGCAGCGCTGTGCATCTTCCTGCCCTGTGGGCTTGCCGTGAAACGGCCGTAGCACCTGTGGCTCCTCGGCCCTGGTGCCCTGGAACCTCCACTCTTGGTTCACACCACCTTCTCTCCGAAGCGGTGTCTGCAAAGGCCCCCGACATGAAAGGAAACGCGGAGAGAGCCCCTTGGCGGAGCCCCAGTCCCGACAACAAAGCCTTGCTTTTGAGGCAGAAGCACCAATTGCTACACATCCGAGAGAAAGGAGACCTGCCCCCGCAGAGGAGACAGGACCTCTAGCAGTGGAAGAGCTGCCCCAGCGCTTGGCCGAGGAGCTGCAGGCAGAGCAGCAGGAGGCCCCAGGCCAGCAGGTCCGAGGCCTGGAGAGGCTGTACTTAGCACGTCTGTTGGAGGGGAGGCGGTGGCGGGCAGACTGCCCGAGGACCATGAACCTGACTCAGAGGGCTCGACCCAGCCAGGAGCAGCCAGGTCGCCCAGGGCCGAGAGGAAGCACACAGTGGCCGTGCGGCAAGAGAAGGGACACAGGGAAGAGCTGGTCTGACGGCAGCCCTGGGGCACCACGTCCCGGAGAAGAGCGGTGGACCAGGAGAGGCAGGGAGCCTCCAGAGCCACGGGCCTGAGTCCTTGTCCCCTGAGCCCACCAGAGAGGAGTAAAGGAAAACACGTGCCTTCAACGAAGACCGGCGGGGGCCACCGTCCCATTGACCCTGGGCTGAGCAGAGGGACAGACTTGGTCCCTGCTGCTGTAGGGGAGATCAAATGCCTGGAGGAACGGGAGACTGAAACAGCCCAGGACGGCAGGAGGCAGCTGGGGAAGCGAACGGCTTGTCTTCAAGGCCCGAAAAACCACTGTTTGGATCAGAGCCCCGAGGGCGAAGCCGACGACCTGGAACAGCTGTGGCCAGTCGGCTCGACCTGCAGAAGGGGGGCCTCACTGCTGGCACAGCTCTGTGACGAGAGCAGGTGGTAGGGAGAGCTGGAGTTTGCCTCTGAAGAGTTGTTGTTTGATACCAACCGGAAGCTGAGAAAACACCTGAACTTGCACCTGGATCTCAAGTCCGGGATGGATCAGAGCCCCAGTGAAGAACAGGGCTTTGAGGAGACGCAGGCATGGAGAAGGGAGAGCCAGAGAAAGAGGAACGCAAGAGATGCAGAGATGGACATGCAGAGATGGCTCCCCGCCGGGGAGCCCGCGAGTCCAGCGGGGGTGGACGCCCACCTGACGCCGTCCAGAACCAGCTTGAAAAAGTTACTAAGCAAGCCCAGGAACCAAAAATCCCATAGGATGGCCAAGTGCGTGCTTGAGAATGACAGTAAACCGTGGTCTCCCGAGGCAGGGACATCTGTCGATGAAGAGAACCTGCTCTCGTGCAGCCCCCAATCCAGCCAGGAGCCTCCCCGACCGGACGCGCTGGTGCAGGGCTCCCTTCAGCTTCACCCGCAAGAACAGGCAGACAGAGGTGGCTTGACGGCATCAAGGCAGAAGCAGAAAATGCAGGTGGAGCAGAGAACACCAAAGCAGCTGGACTCGCTCGAGCAAGTCAGACACCCCAAGATGAGCTTGGAGGCCGACCTCCAGACAGAGCTGGAAGATGGGAGGAGGGAACAGAGGCAAGCTTCTCTGGGTCATCGGAAG
This sequence comes from Grampus griseus, assembly GCF_964374135.1. Taxonomy (NCBI): domain Eukaryota; kingdom Metazoa; phylum Chordata; class Mammalia; order Artiodactyla; family Delphinidae; genus Grampus; species Grampus griseus. The sequence continues at coordinate 9,631,154 of NC_139014.1, read as the reverse complement.
CCTGACTCCCCCTCCAGACCAGGAGAAGAAAGGAGGGTATGACCGCAGCCCCACTTCCCCCTCGGCCAGCATCGTCCACGATGACAGGCACAGTCAGATGATCCGTGACCTTCAACAGCAAATTCTAGAGCAAAACAAGTTGCACAAGCAGTTTCTTGAAGAAGCCAGGAAATGCTTGTGAGAGTTTCAGGGAATATGTTAAAAGCGAGAGTCCTGCCCCTGGTAAATACACCACTGATAACTGAGCGTTCTGCCAGAGCTGGCACCCAAGTCTGTGCGATTGTATTTGCACCATCTGCTCAGAAACCTGTAGCCTCTTTAAAATGGGCCATCAGTCATCCTTCCATCCTTTGGAGCGAATTCCTCTGCAGGAATCATACTTATTGCCAGTCTCGCCTTTAAAACTAAGTCCAATTCAGGAAGACTCCTTAGCACGAACATGTGGGGCGCGGTAGGAGGGTCTGGCCATTGTAGCACAAAGGTGTGTCCCGGAGCTGAGGCTGTTTTCACGTGCCACAGCACAGATGGAAACACCAGGTACATTTAAGTGCTTCAGATGTTTTGGCGAAATGAACACTGGACTTTGAGGGGCATGCAAGGTCAGACGGGCGCAGTTTCAAAAGATACATCATTTGTTGCTTAGCCAGTGGCTGAGACGTTAATGGAGAGATTTAACAAAAATCTTTTAGTCTTTCAAACCAACATCATTTAATAGGACATCAGTAACATTCTTATAACTTTAATATTAGAAAGCAGGAGGGAGGGAGAAAGGAGGGGGAGAGGGAGGGAAAGAAGGGGGTGGAAGCAAGAGGCAGAAAGAGGAAAGAGAGAGAGGGGGGAAATGGTTCCCAGCAACTCAGCCCTATAGACTCCTTCTGGGGCTGGCAGTGCTGGGGGAACCAGGGTGTCTGGTAGGTTCCCTACCCTCCAGCTTTACCTCTGACCCAGAAGCCTTGGCAGTTGTGGAGACCCTACACTGGGTGGGGTTTTATCTGCCTGTTACATACTTAGGGGTTGGAATGGGGGTGGACAAATCTTTTCTGCAAAGAGCCAATAGTAAACATTTTAGGCTTTGCTGGCCATACGGTCTCCAGCAACTACTCTACGCCTGCCTTTGCAGCTGGAAGACAGCCACAGACAACACATAAATGAATGGGTGTGACCGAGTTCCAATAAGACTTTTATTTACAAAAATAGGTGGTAGGCAGGCTTTGGCCCTTGGGCCAGAGCTAACTGACCCCTGGACTTAGCATATGAAGGAGATGTTCCTTCCCTCCCTCCGTCCCTCCCTCCCAAGGACCTCAGATGCACCGGGTGGGATAAATCCTCTTCATTCATGATATGTTGGCATCATTGGGCCATCAATGGCCTTTTTTTTAATCTTATTGATGTTTGGCATCATAGCCCAGCCGTGTGAAAGTGACCAACAGAGTGAAGGCAGCATCTGCTGCGACCCCAGCCCATCCATATATAGACAATATAATGAACAACTGTGAGCCTACCACCCAAACCCAAGATCTGGAATGTTTGCTGAAAACCAGCTTTATCTGTGTGCTGCTTCCCTCTTCTCTACGCTGTTCCTCCTTAGCTGTATCGCACACCCGCTGAACTCGGGAGTTGTCCCTGCACTTCACTACAACCCGAAGACAGCCTGTATTGTTTAGTTTTACTTCTGCTTGAACCCTATAAAAAGGATATTATATCATGTGTGGTCTTTTGGAAGCGTTTTTGGACCCAGCATAGTTAGTTCATTCGTGTCACACGTAGGTGTCATTTTTGCCACAGCGTCATAGCATGTGACCCTCTGAGCCTTCTTTCCATAGCTGCTTCTGTTTTGTGCCAGTTCCCCAAAAGTGAACTACGTCCCTAATGCATTTGGATCAGAAGGCCTGGCATCAAAAAGTGCTTTGGGAATGTTTGAACACCACAGCTGGGATGTAGGTGTGGGAAAGGTCCCATCCCTCCTTTTCTTCCCATTTTCACCTTTTTTTTGGGTCCCTGGAAAATGTTGACCTGATATTATACTGTTTTTCCTTTGCAAGTACTGAGTGACAGACACTGCCCCACGTCACTGGAGCTGAACAGTGAACAACACACACACAGGACATGTTCTAGTGGAGGATATAGGTAACAAGTGACCACAATGACAGAGGGTGATAGAGGGATGCTCAGAGAGGTGGGGTGACTGACCGGAAATGTGTCTCTGAGCATCGAGCCCACAGCCCCTGAATGCGACCATTTGTATGGAGCAGTAATGGCATCCCACAAGGTGTTTTTTGTTTGTTTGTTTGTTTTTCAGTTTTGTTTTAAAATCAATAGCTTGAGTGAGGAACCTTCCACCATCTCACGTCTCCATCGTGTGAGCCTCCACTGTCTGTGGCTTTTCCATTTTAGGTGGAGAGAATGTTTGATCCCAGCCCGGTTTCTCTCACCTGCTTCCGGAATAGCGGGTCAAGGCTGCAGAGCTGCTCTGGGTCAGGGCTGCAGAGCTGCTCACCAGTTTGGTCTGAGCCCAACAGTGAATACGAAAAAAGTCCTGGGGCCAAGAGAGCTTTGTCACTCCCAGGCCAAATGAGGATTCCCTGCGGGGAGGGGCCCTGGCCTTTAGCGGCTGCTCAGCTGGAACTCCCGTCTGCCACTACGGGATCACCTCGGTCTGAGGGTGGAGGGGGTGCCGTGGGATCACTGGGTTTAAAGCCGTGGCCACGATGGGACCCAAACACTGAGTAATGAGATCCTCATGACTCGGGCTGGAAGCCGCAGCCTAATGAAGGGGCAAGCCTGCCTTTATGTGCGTTATTTTTGTTTCCACTTTCAGAGGTCATGTTTGTGGCCCGTGTGTTCTAGGTGAGGAATTGTCCCTTCTTGGCCACACTTGAGCTAAAAGTAGGTGTGGGGGATGGGCAGCGAGACGTGGTGGAGGCTGACTCAACTCTGCCTGGCCTGTCACTCCCACACTGTCCCCTGGAAGCTGGATGAGACGCCCTGCCCTTTCCCACCTGTCCTGCAGAAGGCTGAAGGGGGGCGGGCCAGGGTACCCCCTTGCCCAGGTCAGTGACGTGGGTAATGAAACAGCCCTCCAGGACTACCCCCGCCCGCCGCCCACAAAAAGAGCTGACCCTCCAGTGATTCCCGATGGAGATGATGTCACCGGTAACTTCCATCTCTCTTTGGTACCCAGGGGGTGGGCTGGGATCCCAGAAGACACTGCCTTCACTCCCTGTCGGTCACTTTGACATGACTATGGTGCCCAGGGCCCTGGGACAGCGCCACCTGGAAGGGTTCCGCCCAGTACTGCCAGGGGGCAGTGGGGACCCCGACACGGTGCCTCCTGCTAAAGGGTCCTCGCCCAGCGGCCTTCCCCATGCGTCCTCCCTCCCTCCCTCATGGGCTCTTCTTCTCTGAAACTGCATCTTCTAGAACTTTCCCCTGGTTTTGTGATTCATCCCCCCACTTTTGGGGGCAGCTACCCTGTTCCTGTTTCACTCTGTGTTGTCAGGTCACTTCCTTGCGGCCCAGCCAGTGAGTCCTCCCCAGACGGCAGCCGCTAGGGAAGGCCTCCGTGGCTGGCCTGCTGGTGGACAGGCCTTCCGTTTGCCCAAGGGATCCATAGGCGGAAGACGGCGCCGGTGGTACCTGCTGCGAGGTCCGCTGTCCGCAGGCAGGTGCGGGCCAGCAGTGACCGACAAGGACCAGGACACTTCGGAAGCAGGGACAGAAGTTCTCCCTCAACAGTGTGCCTGCTCCAGCCCTGGAGGGGCCGGTGGGCACCCTCGGTTTGGATGTGACCCCGCGTTCCATGTGTGCTGCCCTGAGGGTCCTTATGCCTGTCCACCCCCCCACACACTGCCCAGCCAGGTGTGAGGTTGTAGTGGGTATGAGGACATCCAGAATCTCAGAAATGGAAAATAATGGGAAAATAGGTTTTTCAAGTTGGGGTGGAGGGCAGGGGACCCTCTTTCAAGCCTTGAGGTGCGGGCAGCTTCTTGCCTCCACGTGATGGAGACATGATTAAGAGCTGATGGCGGAGTGCAGCCCACCCTCGTCCTGGCTGGAGACGGGAGGCTGGGTGGACTGCACACCACACACCACCCGCTCCGAGGGGCAGCTGGGCTGCCACCTGGGCTCTTACTTGCTAAGCTAACGACGACTAGCCGAGGAGAGGGGGCGTGAACTGCCCAGCCTGCGCACCCAGCTTCCCTCCACACTGGCAGCTGGGAGGGTGGCTCTGGGGTTCCAGCCTTTCCATCGCTGCTCCTGGCTCCTGAGAAATGCCGTGGATTGGAGTCGGCCCACAGACCACATGCCTCAACGTCCCACGCCAGGGCCACTGCTGCTGCTCTGTCCATGCGGACGGGGGCCTGAGCCACAGGCCCGGCACTCGAGTGTTCACGCCCCAAAACGAGGCATCCTAGAAGGGGAGACCTGCCCGAGGTCACGGCCCACCAGCAGCAGCGTGAGGACAGGACCCTTGTCTGCTGCCCCTCACTTCTTAGCTGTCCGTCCAGCCCCTTCCTCAGCCTGTGGGTGGGGAGGGATCGCTGGGGGGGCGGGAATCCTCTCAGCATCTCTCCCTGCCCCCCCCCGCCCCCTGCCCCGCCTGGTCCTGCCCCTGCCCCCAATCCGGGCTCCAGGCTTGGGCTTGCAGGACTGAGCTTGGCTCCTTCTTGGGGTCTTGGCGGAGAAAGTGCAGAGCAGCAGTTCCCTCCACAAAGCCGCACTGTTCTCAGCAAATCCTCCCAGGAGCGGGATGCATTTTTTTCAAATGATTCAGCAGCACGTGAATGGGAAGGGCCCGAGCCCAAGGCCTCGGAGACCGTGACCAAGGCCTCTGGCATGAGATCCTGCTGGGCCCGCAGGGAAAAGGGGGGAAAGGTGGCAGGGCTTGAGTCAGGGGTCCTATCTGGGTCCTGGGGGGTCGGGAGGGCAGCGTGGAAGCTGGGCAGTGAGTGCTGCAGCTTCTCTCTGCATCACCAAGGCGCTTTTAGAGATGCTTCCCTCCTGCTCCCAAGGGGAGCCAAAGCAAAGGGACAGGAAATGGAGATGGGAGAGCTGGTCTCCATGGAGACGGGGCATCCAGTGGACAGCGGCTCACGTGTACGTGCTAGAATCTTGAACAGCCCTGGGCAGGCCTGGCAGATCCCCAGGTACTGGGCTCATGGGCAGCGTGGACCAGGGCTGGGGCTGTACTGCTGTTTCCTGTTGTCTGTCCTGCACCCGTCACTCTCCCTGCCCCACCCTCAACTCCTGAAAAAACACATCTGCTCTGAGCAGTTGTCATTCCAGGCGTTTTTGACCCTGGCCTGAGTCACGCTGGCCAAGTCTTGCCCTCACACTGGACACCACAGCCCTGCCGCGGACATCTGTTGGCTCCTGGGGTTGGGGAGGTTTGGGGGACCTGGGGGGGGGGTCTGGTCTCTCACAGCTGCTCCAGGGATGGAAGAAGCCCTCAGTTCCCTGCATCATCACAGGGCTGTTTTTAATTACTTCATTTCCCTGAAAGCAGCGAATTTGGAGGAGGTCTGCTCCACCCCTGGCTGAACGGGGCCTGGCATTGAGGCCAGGGAAGGCAGAGCTGAGTGCTTGGGGAGAGCCCCCAGGGCCATGTCCACCATGGGGCAGCTGGAAAGGTGAAGGCTGGGTGCACAGTGAGGCCAGAGGGGCAGGTGGGGCTAGATGCTCCCACGGCCTTCTGGGCACCAGGCCAGCGCTGACGCCATGCATTCCTTGTGACATCTCCCAGGCTGCTCGGCCACATCCCGTTTCCACGTGCCGTTCTGTTGGGGGGAGGGCGTGGCCCCGAAACCTGGGGAGTCCCAGCGGTCTGCAGTCCATGTGAGCACGACCCTCTTTCTAAATCATCATCCACCCGCCCCCTGGCCCTGTAGCTGGTGCGGTCTGCCCCCCACCCCAAAGAAGCGGATGCAGCCCACTGCAAAGGCTCACAGTGTCTTTATCATGCTCCCCACAGCCCACTGAGATGGTTTAGTTACTTGTAAGCAGTTAGGCATCCCTCAGTAATCCAGAGCAGGGCTCTGAAAAGCATGATCACTTCATTACAGCTTTCGTGGGGCAGAGCAGCAGGCTGTGTGTCTGGGGTGTGGGCGCAGGAAGTGGGGCGCCCCTCATTTCTGACTCTACCCTTAAGGGCTAGTGGTGGCCGGGTTGGAGGCAGCCCAGTCCACCCTCTGGGACTTGGGGCAAGTTCATCAAAATTCAAAGGTTAAGGGGCCTCCGCCAGCTCAACCAGCCATACAGTGTCACTGTGTCCACCCTAAAGGGACAAGAGACTCATCCCAAGAGGCAGCCTCGGGATGTAGCTGCAGGCATTAAGCGAGGACTTTGGTAGCTCTGTGATTTGAGGGTGTAGATGTCTACCCTCGTGCTGTCCCTTCTCTGGAGAGTGTGGACAAGAGTGTGGAACCCTCCAGCCCTCCCCAAGTACCCCAGCAGTGCAGAGCACACCTGGAGAGCTGGGGGTCCGAAGCGTGGCCTGGAGTAAGTGGGGGCTGGGTCTTGTGTGGGACAAAATCGTTGCTTTCTGAGTTCCTCTGAAATGGTTGGCGTGTAGTTTTTCCCAGAGACAAGGAAACGGACCAAGTGACCCTCTACTCTCAAACCAGGGCTCGCGTTCCAGGCACAGCAGCAGAGCGGCCCCCACCCACTCTTGATTGGGGCCAGTAGGGTCTTTGGCAAATGTGCCGGCCAGTCGAAAGCCCCTGACCTCTCCCGCACAGCGGATGGCTTTGAGACTGTGTGCGCCTCACCGGAGGGACCACTGGGCGTTTTCCACGAGGCTGCGACCAAGACTGAAGAGTAGGGCGGCAAGGTCCGTGTTAATGCCTGTCTCGCTGGGCGCCCCTTCCAGATCTGAGCTGGAGGCTGCAGTAGGTGGGCGGGGAGGTGACGGTGGCCTCTGCTGCTGCTGAGGCACCCTTGCTGCCCTGAGTCAGTGCAGACACATAAGACTCAGATGGTTCAGAGTTTGTTTTTTTTTTTTTTTTCACGGTATGTCGGCCTCTCACTGTTGTGGCCTCTCCCGTTGCAGGGCACAGGGTCTGGACGCACAGGCTCAGTGGCCATGGCTCACGGGCCCAGCCGCTCTGCGGCATTTGGGGTCTTCCCAGACTGGGGTACGAACCCGTGTCCCCTGCATCGGCAGGCGGACTCTCAACCACTGCACCACCAGGGAAGCCCGGGTCAGGGTTTTGACCTTGTATTTAGATGTTTTTCCGAATCCTGGAGATTCCCGCACCTGTTGCAGGCAGGCCCGTGATTTTTCCCTGCGCCGGAAGCTCTGCCTGGGCAGGCTCTGGGGTCTGGGGATTCTGGGGTGTTGAGTGTGTTGGTGCAAGGCCGTGAATGTCTAAAAGTCAGAGTCCTGAATCCACAGTTTTACCGTGCTCTGGGGTCGGGAGCCCACGCCGAGCAGCGTAGCCCCCTTGGGAAGGGTCCTACAGGATACGTTCGCACGTGTAGCATATGGCATTCCTCTGGAGAGAAGTTGGGCCCGTGGGAAGACAGTCAGGATAATTCAGTTTATTTCAGTGTGAAATAAATGAACTTCTGACAGGCAGTTCTCTTTTGGGGCCTGGCTCCCCCATAGACTATGTCCTTGGCTTGTTGTTCATCTCCATTGCTTCCCCGATAAGGTCTGCAGACACACGAGGACTGAGACGTTGGCAGGGTGTGGGAGAGACTTAAATTGGCCTGGGCTGGTCGACTGTGCTGCTCCTCTGGACCGGCCCTGGCCACAGGGTATGCTGGGGACACCCAAGGTTTCCTGCCAGCCTCCTCCCTGTCCCCTCGCCCCAGGGCAGTGGCACAGTCTGGCCTCCGTTGGTTTCGCCTGGGCTGTTGTCATCTCTCGGAGTCTGAACGTAGCCTGTGTTCTTTGGATCGTCGTCCGCAACCTTGACTTTCCACCCACCCCATTCTTTTCCATCCCAAATCTGGCTGGGTGGACTAGGGATTGTTTTTGCAGGCTCCTAGCGGGGGAAGTGACGTCATGTGGTGTCCACAGCCTGAGGGGTGGGGGCAGGGGCTCTGCGGTTGCTTGTGCTTTGAATTAAGTCCACGGCTGTGCATTCCAGTAGCCAACATCTGGCAGTGAATTCATCAGCCAGTGTATCACCCTTGATCTCAAACCCAGATGTTGTGTTAACGGCAGAAGAGAAAGAAGAAAAAATCTGAGCAGCCCAGGGAGAGGCCATCATTTTTGCGTCCAAAGCGGTTCGAACAGGAATCTTTATAAAGACTCTGCCTCCTACTGCTGCCTCTGGTTCCCCAGGGGCAGGATGGTGGAGCAGAGCTGCTCACTCGGGGGGTGGACAGGACCGAGACTGATCCCCCAACCCAGGGCCAAACACCAGGCCCAGCATGCAGTAGGTGTTTGGTAAACATGAGTCCATGCCTCCATTTTAACTTCTTCCCAGATTCTTTGGGTCTCTTTGCTTCTCCCCAGCCCTGTCCTTTAAATGGCCTGGGACTCAGAGAGGCCCATCCCTCACTTGGAGCGGCCTCCAGTCTGGAGCTCAGGGTTATGCCCATTGTGCTAGGTGCAGGGAACACGTTTCTGGAAAGCTCTTCTTGCCGCCTCCTCTGTCCGCCACTGGCAGTTGGAAAGAGTGTGCTTCTTGGTTTTCCTGTCCATCATCTATCTTCCTGCCTGTGTTGGATCTCCTCGAAGGCAGGGACTGTTACTGAAGACCTTTCCACACTTTACCCCTTTTTCCCTTTGGGCAACAGGAGGGGGCCCATGCTTTTTGGATTTATACTTAAAAGACAGTCCAACTCGGAACTCTGAGCTTGGCATGGAAGACAGTCCCCACTCTGGCTCGTGCCGGGGGCAGAAAGCTGAGGGTCGGGATGTCCGCAGCCGAGTTGGCTGGGGTCCACTGTGCGCTGCTGCCCCGCCCTCCCTCCCCTGTGAGGCCCCTCAGGTCTCCTCTCTGTAACTTGCCTGTGGGAACCTCTGGCTGTGATCAATTCATCAGCCGATGCTTTGCCTGTGTCCTCCCCCCCCACCCCATGCAGAGTGGTGCTGAGCCCAGATGGTACCTGCTGCCCTGAGCAGCTCAGCGCTGTGGATCCCTCGCACCTACGTGGACAGGTGTGTGCCCAGCATCTCTCTTTCGTGGTTGGAGGGTGTTGACACTTTGGGGAAGGTTTCCATAGAACTGGGCTTTCTATTCTCTCTTGCTTCACTTTCTTTCCTTCCATTTCTTTTTTTTTGTTTGTTTATTCATTTATTTTTGGCTGCATTGGGTCTTTGTTGCTGCACGAGGGCTTTCTCTATTTGTGGTGAGAAGGGGCTGATCTTCGATGCAGTGCACAGGCTTCCCACTGCAGTGGTTTCTCTTGTTGCGGAGCACGGGCTCTAGGCGCGCGGGCTTCAGTAGTTGTGGCATGTGGGCTCAGTAGTTGTGGCGCATGGGCTTAGTTGCTCCGTGGCATGTGGGATCTTCCCGGACAAGGGATCGAACCCATGTCCCCTGCGTTGGCAGGTGGATTCTCAACCACTGCGCCACCAGGGAAGTCCCCGAGGTGCTGTGTTTGTTCTGTCCTGAGCTACACCTGCATCGTGTGTCAGGCACCGCATCACGTGCCCCCCATCTCTTAGTCCTCCCACACCTTGATGGTGTGCAGATACTGGCGGCGGTGTCTCCATTTCCGATGTGAGCAGCTGAGTCCCAGGGAGGTCAGGGAACTTCCCTGAGGCTACACAGCAGGGAGGGGCTACAGCAGGATGGAGCCCCACTGCTGCCCCCTTTCAATTAAGAACTCAGACTGCCTGGGAGCCGTAGGAGATTTTATAAGAGAAAAATTCATGGACCTTGATGTGTGGAATGGAATGGAGTCTCTTGGCTGTTGGGGAGTAGTTTTTGCTTCTTTTCTTTTCTTTTTAATTTTATTGATGTATAGTTGATTTACAATGTTGCTAATTTCTGCTGTACAGCAAAGTGATTCAGTTATATATATATATATTATTTTTCATATTCTTTTCCATTATGATTTATCACAGGATATGGAATATACTTCCCTGTGCTCTACAGTAGGACCTTGTTGTTTATCCATCCTGTATATAATAGTTTGCATCTGCTAATCCCAACCTCCCAATCCCTCCCCACCTCCCCCTTGGCAACCACAAGTCTGTTCTCTATGTCTGCGAGTCTGTTTCTGTTTCATAGATATGTTCATTTGTGTCATATTTTAGATTCCACATATAAGTGATATCATATGGTGTTTGTCTTTCTCTGTCTGACTTACTTTGCTTAGTATGATCATCTTTAGGTCTATCCATGTTGCTGCAGATGGCATTACTTCATTCTTTTTTATGGCTGAGTAGTACTCCATTGTATATATGTACCACATCTTCTTTATCCATTCATCTGTCGATGGACATTCAGATTGTTTCCACGTCTTGGCTGTTGTGAATAGTGCTACTATGAATATAAAGCTGCTTTCATCGTTTGTTTGTTTGTTTGTTTTTTTGGCTGCATTGGGTTCTTGTTGCTGCACGTGAGCTTTTCTCTAGTTGCAGCTAGTGGGGGCTTCTCTTCATTGTGGTGCATGGGCTTCTTATTGGGTGGCTTCTCTTGTTGCAGAGCACAGGCTCTAGGTATGTGGGCTTCAGTAGTTATGGCACTCAGGCTCAGTAGTTGTGGCTCATGGGCTCTAGAGCACAGGGTCAGTAGTTGTGGCACATGGGTTTAGTTGCTCCGTGGCATGTGGGATCTTCCTGGACCAGGGCTCGAACCCGTGTCCCCTGCATTGACAGGCGGATTCTTAACCACTGTGCCACCAGGGAAGCCCAGGGGTACTTGTATCTTTTTGAATTATAGTTTTCTCCAGATATATGCCCAGGAGTGGGATTGCTCAATCATATGGCAACTCTATTTTTAGTTTTTGGTTTTTTGGGGGTTTTTTTGCGGTACGCGGGCCTCTCACTGTTGTGGCCTCTCCCGCTGCGGAGCACAGACTCCAGACACGCAGGTTCAGAGGCCATGGCTCACGGGCCCAGCCGCTCCATGGCATGTGGGATCTTCCCGGACCGGGGCACGAACCCGTGTCCCCTGCATTGGCAGGCGGATCTCAACCACTGTGCCACCAGGGAAGCCCTATTTTTAGTTTTTGAGGAATCTCCATACTGTTCTCCATGGTGGCTGCGCCAATTTACATTCCCACCAACAGTGTAGGGGGGTTCCCTTTTCGCCACACCCTCTCCAGCATTTGTTATTTGTAGACTTTTTAATGATGGCCATTCTGACTGATGTGCAGTGGTACCTCATTGTAGTTTTGAGTTTTTGCTTATTTTCTAATGGCCAGCAGTGTGTTTATTGAACACCTATAATGCAGTAAGCATTGTGCAGGGTGCTGGACCTCTGAAAAGCAGTGCCAAAAAGTTCCAAAAAGCATGCAGAACTAGGCGTACCATAGTAAAAGCAATGCAGAATTAGGCGTACCATAGTAAAAGCAATGCAGAATTAGGCACACCATAGTAAAAGCAATGCAGAACTAGGCGTACCATAGTAAAAGCAATGCAGAACTAGGCGCACCATAGTAAAAGCAATGCAGAACTAGGCGCACCATAGTAACAGCAATGCAGAACTAGGCGCACCATAGTAAAAGCATTGCAGAACTAGGCGCACCATAGTAAAAGCAATGCAGAACTAGGCGCACCATAGTAACAGCAATGCAGAACTAGGCGCACCATAGTAAAAGCAATGCAGAACTAGGCGCACCATAGTAACAGCAATGCAGAACTAGGCGCACCATAGTAAAAGCAATGCAGAACTAGGCGCACCATAGTAAAAGCAATGCAGAACTAGGCGCACCATAGTAAAAGCAATGCAGAACTAGGCGCACCATAGTAAAAGCAATGCAGAACTAGGCGCACCATAGTAAAAGCAATGCAGAACTAGGCACACCATAGTAAAAGCAATGCAGAACTAGGCGTACCATAGTAAAAGCAATGCAGAACTAGGCGTACCATAGTAAAAGCAATGCAGAACTAGGCGTACCATAGTAGAAGCAATGCAGAACTAGGCGTACCATAGTAAAATCTGGCAGCACTGCTCCTTTTAGAACTGTCATCTCCTTTGGATGTTCCTGGTTCATTTGATGTCATGAGCTGAGGATGATGCCGCGGAAGAGCAAACTTAGGACAGGACTAACCTGATGTTTACTGATTTGCATAAACACCTTTCTGTGCAGCATTGCAATAAGGTATAGATGAGGCAGGTCGTAAGAGGGACCAAGACAAACCTAACCTGTGCTGCCGTCCAAGTATCTCAGGGTCAGCTCAGCAAATAGTGAGCCCTAACTGTTCTGTGGTTAGAGCATAGCTTCTGTCTGTTAGAAGCTCCCAGGGCCCTGAGCAGATGGGTACAGATGTTTACAGCAGAGTGGATGAGAGTTGCGGAATATACCAAGTGCTGCAGGAGGACAGGATTTCCCTGAGGGAAGATGGGGAAGGGCTATTTCAGCTGGGTCTTGAAGGACGTTCTCCAGGCAGAGAGAGGGAGATGGCATTCAAGGCAGAAGAAACTGCCTGTCTAGAGGTATGGACACCCCTGAGCAGGTTCAGATTCAGGGAGTATTATGGACTGGCGGAACAGCAAGAGTGGGGGTCCACCACGGCAGCCGAAATAGTCACTGGCTGGCGCCAGGCTGCACAGGGTCTTCTGTTTTAGACGAGGGCAGTGTGCGGCCGAAAAAGATGTTTGAGCTGCACGGGACGTGACTGAGAAAAGATAACATGTGCTGCGGAGGGAGGATGGGTGGGGGTTGGGAGGAGACGCTGGGATCAGGTTGACCAGCTACCAAGGGCAAGGCCCTCTGTTTTAGGGTGGCATTTCCTAGATGTGGCTTTGTAGGTTGGGGCCAGGCTCAGCCTGGGAAACAGGAACCTGTGGCCTTGGCCAGTCATGACTCAGCGCCGACAGAAGGAAAAATAAGGATGGGTTTGGGCCTGGGTGGGGCGCTGGGGCTGTGGCGTGGGGCTCTGGTGCCAGGCTGGGATCCAGAGCGCATTTCAGGGGTCCAGGGGGATGGACACAGATGGGGATCCGTGTGCCTGGGCCTCCCTGCTCTACGGGAAAAGACAGCCCTGCCTGGGGGCTCTGAGATTCCAGCTGCCCATTGGGGAGTGGAGGTGGGAGGTGCCTCTGAGCCTGTCTGCTCCTTGTTTCTTTATTTTGCTCACACCCACACTCACGTGACCCTCATCCAGTATGACCCTGAACAGCGCAGGCTCAGCGGCCATGGCTCACGGGCCCAGCCGCTCCGCGGCATGTGGGATTCTCCCGGACCGGGGCACGAACCCGTGTCCCCTGCATCGGCAGGCGGACTCTCAACCGCTGCGCCAGGGAAGCCCAGGACAAAGCTTTTAAAGCCATTAAAACAGGCCGTGCTACCAGCTGATAAGCCTCGAAATGAAAAAAGGGAGGGCTCTGCCCGTGACAGGGTGAACCGCTGATCCGCGCCCCGTCAGGTTATGGGTTGGAGCGGAGTCTGGGCTTAATTGCTACTAGGAAGCCCTGGGGTGCATGGCTCTCGAGCAGCCTCAGGCCCCAGGGAACATTCCGGAACCTTCCCAGCCTGATCTCTTCCCCTCTCCTTCATCTCGTGTCACGTTCCAGGATCATCCTTCTTTCTGTTTGGCCTTTTTCCTCGGCATCCGTCCCTTATGTCTGCTAGAGTTGCTCTTGAATGTCTCCTCCTCCCGTTCAATAGTTTAAATGTTCAACCTTCCTCTGCCGTGCCTCTGATAGAGTATGTGTTATTACAGAGAATCATCCCTGCGACATCTCTCAGGGACACGTTGAGGACAGGTTAGGAGGCTGACGAGATAGACCTTTTAGATGGAAGACCCCCAACCTAAATGTGATGGGGCCCCTCGTAGGTAGGTAACTCCCCCTCAGCCTTCAGCCCAAGAGAGCCTGATTGCCGGTTGGCTATGGGGGGTGGGGACTCTCACCATCCTTAACTGCGAGATCAGGACTGCAGACCAGTCAGTGTGCTTATCTGCTTCCCCAGCCGCAGATACATACACACTGGGGAGAAAGAAGAAAAGCCCCAGAGTACTCAAGCGTGACATCAACAGCGAGCTGCTGTTCAAATCAGTGACGGCCCCAGCAGCCCCCTGTTGTGAGGGACGAGAGCTTCTGCTCTGGCAACCTGTCGACAGAGGGCTCTAGCTTCACTCCTAGTCTCCCCCTCGGGATGGAGTCTGATGCTGTACCCAGGGCTGGGGTCATCTTGCCCCTCACCTCCCACCTCCCTGCTGCCCCTTGCCCCGTCCTTAGAGCCAGGACAGTCTTTCGGGGACTCTGCTCACCTCTCTGTCTTTGTTTTGCAGTGATCAGGGCCAAAGCCGTCAGCGAGAAGGAGGTGGACTCCGGGAATGACATCTACGGCAACCCCATCAAACGGATTCAGTATGAGATCAAGCAAATAAAGGTAACGGCCACTGTCCCTGCGTTGCTCCATTGGGCAGAGCTGTGGGAGCTTTGGGAGCAGGGCCGGGGACCGGGCGGGGCTGGCCCACCACCTCAGTGCACCACTGGGTCCCTAGGACTCGGTCCATCCACCTCTGAGGCAGACAGCTAGGAACGAGGGCGTCAAGCCACAAGTGGATCTGATTTTCCTTAATCCGTAAATGCTGAGAAGTGGTGTGGGCGTGGTCTGTTCCCACCAGCTAGGTTATTTCAGAAATGCATCATCTTCGTGAGCCTCAGCCTTAAGTTACCAAGTTCACAGCATCTGTGGAACGTTCTGTGAGTGCCTCTTCACCTCTCCATGGCAGGTTCAGAGGCAGTGGGAACTTGGCTGTTGCCTCTGGGAGCCCACGACCAATGTGAGAGCAGGTGACCTGATTCCCCCAAACTGCGGGTGGACTCTAGTCTCACCGGGTTAGCTTTATGCTCTAAGAGGAGGGGGGATTTGGACAGAGGAGGACTCCTGTGGACAGGTGTGCTGGGACAACTTCCTGAGAGAGGGGAGTTGAGAAGGAAATGGACATGGCAGCCTGGCCGGTGACGGAGAAGATGCTTCGCCAGGGGAGGGGAGGGACGGGAGGCACTGGGGGCTGCAGACCGAGGGGGTGGTGGCATTTGTTAGGTTTTCAGAATGGTGGTTGTGTTCGAGGTCATGTGGCAAGGAGCCCATATTTGGGAGGGAGGGAGAGAGGGGAGGACATGGCGGGGAGGTTGGGAAGACAGGACCAGTGCTGATGTTGACAATAACTAACTTGGTCTACAAGAGGGAAGAAGATTCTAGGCTCCAGCTGGAGGAACAGCGTTTCAACCTGGGTAGTAGTTGTGGCCATCCATATTTAATTTTGTTACAGAAATAAAAAATAGAACATAAATGTTACCAGAAGGTCAAAGAAATGCTTAATCATTGTGCCTATGTCATTTAAAGAGGTGACCCAGTGCCTACATCTCTATTTATGAAGCGGGAAGGACAGTTGTCTCTGCTCTCACGCCTCATTGAGGGGTCGTGAAAAGGCAGGTGTTGACAGCAAGGAAGCACTTTCAGCCCTTTGGTGACAGACGTCATTGATAACCTTTCTTGGCATGAGTTGGGGTGTGGCTCTTGCAAAGCGGGTTCGTCGTGACATTGGGATGACCCTGTTCCATTTGAGTTTGCTTGTTGAAACTCTTCCCCCCAAAACCAAACAACGCTATTAATCTCGGTTTAGCCACAGCGAGAGTCCTGATGCAGTTCGTGTGGAATCGTGGAGCCCGCGTGTCTGTGATCTACAGCCATGTTTAGGCTCCTCTGTTGTGTGGTCCTGGTGCATGCGTGCGCTCCCCTTTCCATTACCCCCACCCCCGCTCACCCGGCTTCCAGCAGCCTGCACCCCCAAAACTGGCGTGGAGGGCAGTTCTCAGTCCACACTCAGGCCACCGCCTGTCCCTGTCCCCGATGGGGCCGCAGGAGCTCCCTGGCTGTGGCTTTCTCAATTCCTGCCCAGGCACTGGAACAATGCACCCCTTCACCTGGGCAGCAGGTCTGTTCCCAAGAGGCTGTAAGAAAATCACAAGTTGAAAAGTCAAACTCCACTTGCCCAAGGAGTTACGTCCTAATTGAGAGGCGCCTCTCCACTCTGGTCCCCGTCAAGTAGCCAGTGCGTAAAATTCCTGGAAATACACGAAGTGGTGATACTCCGTGATGTGTCAGAATCACCTGGAGATACATAAGCCCCTCCCCAGGGATGCTGAGATGACCTCACAGGTGGTAGGGAGAGCAGGTGTGTTATCTGAGGCGGGTCCTTCTGGATGACAGTCTCATGCCCAGCCTGGTGACAACTGCCACACTAAGAAGTAAATCAGTGTCTCCAGGGAATCCCGTGCATTAGGAATGGTCGTCTTCTGATCTGTCTTACTGGTACATCTCCATCCCCTTTTCCATGTTGGCAGTACCACGGGTGCATGTCGGGGCGCCCCGCCGTGTTCGGGATGGGAACGTGGCCGTGCCGCCCAATTCGTTTACATTTCTCATCCTCCTCTTTCCAGATGTTCAAGGGACCTGACAAGGACATAGAGTTTATCTACACGGCCCCCTCCTCCGCAGTGTGCGGGGTCTCGCTGGACATTGGAGGAAAGAAGGAGTATCTCATTGCAGGTGTGTATGTGGATATGGGCATGGAACGTGCCTAGGGACCGTCCAGAGGTGGGGAGGCAGGGCGGCTCAAAGTGGAACAGAGCCCTGACGATACACACAGTGCTATTCAGAAGTCTCGGGGATTCCCTGCCTAATTCCCGTCAGAGAATTAGTGAATTTTCTCCTGTCCTAGACATTCCCCTTGTTAGACTAGTGGAACCAATGTGACTTGAGGGGAAGGAACAAAGTAAACCGGTATTCATAGGGAATTTGAGGTCAGGTGCACGCAAAGAGGTGAGATGCTGGAAGTGCTCAAGCCCGGACAGGAGGCGGGGAAGGAGAGTTGAAACCTCATTTTAAATCTCTTGATATTATTACGCTCTCTACTCACCTGCTGCTTTGTTCGTCGTATCCCTCTTTTTTTACTGTGATAAAATACATATAACATGAAATTGACCATTTTAGCCATTCTTAGGTGTACAGTTCAGTGGCGTGAAGCACGTTCACATTGTTGTACAACCATCGCCACCATCCAGCTCCAGAACCTTCATCTTCCCAGACTGAAACTCCATGCCTGTTAAACGCCCCCCTCGCCCCAGCCCTGGCAATCTCTGTTCTGCTTTCTGTCTCGGTGAATCTGACTCCTCTAGGGACCTCATAAAAGTGGAATCCTAGAGCGTTCGCCCTTTTGTGATGGGCTGATTTCACTGAGCATAATGTTCTCAGGGGTCAGCCATGTTGCAGCAAATGTCAGAATTTCCTCCTTTTTTAAGGCTGAATAATACTCTGTTGTATGGATAGACCACATTTTGTTTATCATTGCATCTCTTTTAAAAATTATACTCTTTTATTCTTACATAAAATGATTTCCCTTTACTTCTTTCTACTGCCTCCTCTGCCCACCCACCTAGGCTTCCCCCCAGAGTCCAGAGCAGGTGTCCTCAGAATCAGCGCTATTGACATTTGAGACCAGATCATTCTTTGTTGGGGGGCTTTTCCTATGCATGTAGGACATTTAGCTACATCCCTGGCTTCCACCCACTGATTGCTGTAACATCCTCCCCCCAGTCGTGGGGTCTCTGACATCACCAGATGTTCCCAGGGCAGGGGCAGAATCACCCCGAGTTGAGACCCCCCGCCCCGGTCTAACAGAACCTCCAGTGATGCCATAAATGCTGTATGCCCGTGCTGTCCGGTATGGCCGCCACGAACCACACACGGCTGCTGAGCGCTTGAGCTGCGGCTCGTGCAACTGAGGGGCTGGGGCTTTCATTTTACTTCATTGCAGTTGATTTAAATGTAAATGTGAACGGCCATCTGCAGCTGGTGGCCCCTATACTGGCCGGTGCTGTCTGGGTCAGCCAAGGAACCTCACTGCCCTCTTCTAGGGAAAGTAGGAGTCAGATCACAAACTTAAGAAAAAAGAAGAGACAGGACATCTCCCCTAGACCGACATCCTATTTTGTTCCCCAAATCCCAATTTAATCATAAAATGAATTCCAAATCCAAATCTCCATGATTTGGGGGATTTTCTTCCGTCCCGGTTATTCACACATTTCAACACATGTTTAGCGGGTGCCCCTAGGTGCCTAGCTCTGTGCTCGGCATGGCAGGGGTTCAGGAAGAGAGATCCTGGGGCCCTGCTGTCAGGAAGCCCATGTTCCCACCCGCGGGGGGACAGGAGAATAAGTTAAAGAAAGTAAGATAAGTTTCACACGTGGGGAAATGTGAATAGTGAGTGAATGCTTAAAAGGTACAAAGAGGCAGAGACCCTAGCAGGTGCCAGGACCCAGAAGATGTAGTGTCGGGAGAAGGTACTGACCTTGGCCGTGCAAGGGCGGTGCTGCAGGGAGGGAGGTGCAGTGGGGCCAAGGAGGCTTCTGGGATCTCTCCTTGGACAAGTACCTCCCTCCCTTCCACAAAATGCTCACATCCAGCACCTGCTTCCGTGAGTTTCTTTGTCAATACCTCAAGAATTTTGTCCCTCTCCTTGGGGATAATGGGAGATTTTTTTCCTTCCTTTATAGGCCCTTCTGAACTTCCTAAATGTTTTATTTTGAGCACCTATTATTTTTTAACATCTTTATTGAGATATAATTCACACAGCATACAATTCACCCATTTAAAGTGTATAATTCAAGGGTCTGGGTGTATTTACAGAGGTGTGCAACCTTCAGCACAGTCAAAAAGAAACCCTATACCTTTTAGCTATTACCTTCCTAACTCCCACTCTCCCCTGACCCCAGCTCGCAGCAACCACTAATCTTTCTTTGTAGATTTCTTTACTCTGGACTTTCTTATGAATGGAATCATGTAACATATGGTCCTTTGTGTCTGGCTTCTTTCAGCATAATGTTTTTTAAAGTTTTTAATGTTTTGTTCATGTTATAACATGTATCAGCACTTCACTCCTTTTTATGGCTGAATAATATTCCACTGGATGGATGTACTACCCATTCAGCATTTCTCCTATCCATTCAGCATTTCACTGGGGTTGTTTCTGCCTTTTGTCTATTATGAGCAATGCTGCTCTGAACATGTGTGTGCAAGTTTTTGCCTGGACGTGTGTTTTCATTTCTCTTGGGTAGATACTTAGGAGTGGAACTGCAGGACCTACGGTGACTCTGTGTTTCACCATTTGAGGAACTGACAGACTGTTTTACAAAACAGCTGCACCGTTTCACCTTTGCAGTATCTACTGTTTTTACAGTAGGAAAGATAATATCAAATGGAGAGAAGCGGATGAGGACAAAAATCACAATGCAGAGAGCTGACAACCTGACTGTGACATCACAGTAGCACAGGAAATGGCACTGGCGGAGACACACCTGGTTCAGGGACCTTATTGCCCCAGCCAATCAAAGGCTTCTAATTTTCTGTGTCCTTTTTTTGTCCTTGTCTCTAACACCCTTTAAAATGAGAGCCTCAGCCATCCTGCTGAGTCTCCACACTGCCCTCTAAGGGCTGTCTGGCCAAACTGCAGAGCTGCCGAAGCCCTTATTCAAGGAGGGAGAGCCTGCATCCTGTCGTGGGCGGCTCCTGGTGGAAAAGCGACCTCAGTGTGGGCTAGGACCTGCTTCCAGACATGCCCAGCTGAATCCTTACCCACGCTGAGGCTCTGTCTTAAAGGCCTCTACATCAGGCTTCACCAGCTCCCTGTTAATAGAAATAGGAGTGCCCTTTTCCTGGCACTGACGTTCTCCAAATGCTTTCCATGTGGGTTCCATTTAATCCTCACTACCCCCTATTATCCCCATTTTACAGATGAGGAAAACTGAGGAGTAGAGGCTGGAGCCGTGTTCCCAGGTCCCGTGGTGTGTGCCTGAACCCACTTTCACTTTCAAGCCGATTGTTAAACTTCGGTTGATGTCATGGTGGCAGCTTGAAATTGGCCAGAGGGGGAGTATTTACACCACAGAATTAGGGCAAACGCTACACACCAGAGCTTTTCCTCCCAGGAGAGCTGCTGGTCAGGCGTTTCTCAGCACACGCCTGACAGCGTCACGCTGCCGGGGAGTGGTGCAATGGTGCAGCCGGAATTTAGACCCTGGTCCGCCTGACCCCTGGGTCTGTTACACTCTGCTTCTTCCATCATTGGTCCAGGTTTCGAAGTCTCACTGCCCCAACGCCTAACCCAGCAGTCCTCCACATGCACTGCTCGTTGGAATTCCACAGGGAGTTTGCAAAAATCCTGATGGCCAGGCGGCACCCCAGACCAATTCAAGCAGAATCTCCAGGGGTGGGGCCCCGGCATCAGCATTTGTAAAGCTCCCTAGGAGAGTCCAGTGTGCAGCCAGGACTGAGAACCTGCCCTCCTCTGGGTCAAGGCAGACCTTTTGTTCCAGAGGTGCCAAATAGCCAGTCTGCACACGCTCAGGAGAGCTGAGCCCCAGCAGCGTGGTTGGTCACCTCCCTCGAGGTCAGTAGCCTCTGGACATTATTTCATCTCCTGGGGCCCTTCTCAGTCAATCAGACCTGCCTCTTGCCCCGAGATTCTGAGGAGCGGGGCACCGCCCTTTATTCCACGAGATGGGTGGTCCAGACCATGGGGCCCTTTGGCCGGATCCTGGGGCAGGATGGGGAGATGGCTTATGTCCAGCAGTCAGGAGCCCCAGCAGTGTCTCCGTGGAGCGTGGGGCTTGGGTCCTGCCCCGTTCCGCTTACCCCGAGAGTGCAAGGAAACCGCAGGGCTGCTTAGCAGGTGGGTCCAGGACAAGAGCGGAGGTCCACGTGGTGGCCGCGTGGTGATTGTTTTCCTGGTGGTTGCTTTTCTTTCTTTTGGGGGACGTGGAGGGAAAATCAGTTGTGCTCAGACCATTTTCTGAAAGGGAAGGACTTCATGTCCAAAGGGAGCATCGTGAGTCAAGTGCAGAAAGCCTCACGATTTCAAGTCACTCGTGATAACATTGATATTTTTCCCACGTGGAAGCTCAGCCGTTCATATGTGCTATTTAACATGTAACATGTATGTGACCTGTGCTGCTCCTACCACAGGCCCTTTCAATTGTCCCCAGGCTGAATGAGAAGACAGTTATACAAGTAATTGCCACACACATTTCAGAAGCTTGCTACACATGAAACCATCCAAATTGTAGCTCCACTTATAATCAAAATTAAAAACACTTGAAGAGGAATTCATGTGGTGACTGTGTGCCTATCATCTTGACTACCTCACATTTAGTATTGGAAGCAAGCAAGTGACATGGGACACATTTTAGTTCCCTAACTGGCCGTGGAACATAAGATTAATAAAAGGCACTTCCACTGGCGGCTGACTCACCCCATTACAGAGGGACCTCTCTAATCTGACTTCCTTCCCTGGCTCAGCGAGACAGCTCTGGAACAAATCTGTTTAATTTCTAAAGAACAGACTCTAGATCTTGTTTTCCTGGAGTCGGAATGGGCTAACCAAGAATCACGGGGCACAGTAAACCACTCAGCCAGCGCTGGCTGCAGCCCCAGGAGTGACCACATAGCCTGGGGCAGCCCACCTCCTCCTGGGCTGATGACTCAACTTCACATGTTGAGTTGGCTCCGTGAGACGCTTGTGTTCAGGAACTGTTATGGAATCGGCCCTGTAATTTTCTTCTACAGTCCTCTCCTCCGGAAGGAAAAATAAACATACAACCCTCAGTTACAAATTTTAATTAATTCCTGTTTTTCTGTAGCCAAGAAAGACTTTGCTTTTTTTCCAAGGCAGACAGATGCTCACGTGCCCAACCAAGTCTTAATTACCTCTACTGAAAGGGGTCGCCTTTTAACATTCTGAGATGCTACACCGTTTACACGTGACAGTTAAAGCTCATGTGAGCCCAGTAACTGGGACCACTGAAACTATACAATTTCCATTTCATCTCTATGCCCTCTGTGGAAGTTTGAATTGGTGGTGAAAAGATTAAAGAGGAAGACAGCAAGAAAAAGGTAATGAAGCACATTGTTAGAACAGATACCCATGCCATCGTCAGCAGACTTTTATTGAGCCATTACTATGTGCAAGGAACTATGGATAAAAAAGGATTAAGACACAACCCTTACCCTTCGTGTTTATGAGCTGGTTAAGGAACAAGATACGTAAGAAAGGCAAAGAACGATGTGAAGTGGGATATTGGTGCCCGTCACCTGACACAGTGGAAGTTGCTCCGGAAGTCTGGAGGGAGAGACCAGACTGAGAACTCAGCCTGCCTCTGATGAATGACCAGCCTGGGCAAGGTAGTAAATGCCAGAAGAAACCAGGCTGTGGGAAGGAGTTACTTGCCATCTGTCCATTTTGCTCCTCATCTATTCTGAACTCATAGAAAGTAGCTACAGGCCTAGAAAAAAAAATAGCTATTTTTGAAGTTTAAGGCCACCCAGACGTATATTTTTTTAGTTATTAGGATCAGAATGAATGCTGCAGTAGTCATTCTGCTCCTTGATACGTTTCTTTACCTGGAATGTCATACAACTCTAAACAGATACAAAGAGAAATAGAGCTCCTGAAGGTAAGAGGCGTGTTTAAAGAAGAGGTAAGAGCATGAGAATTCATACCTGGGGACTGCTTCCTGCCACCTGCCCAGCAAAGGATGGGCAGGTGGCAAAGGATGTCACTGGTGCCGCTCGCAGCCTCAGGCAGCCCATCTCATCTTTCCCCTGGCAATAGATTTCTGTTTCACTTCCTCCCGACAGGGCGCGGTTGACGACAAGCTGCATCAGTGCTTCGCTGAGCTATGTTTCTATTAGCAGATTGTCCGTGGCCAGGGCTATGCCTGAGATCATTAAGTCGGATGCATTGCAGCTTTGTCAAGCCGAGGTGCTCAGGGTGCAGCCCGGGGCTCCTCTCTGCCTCTGAGGGAACCGCGTGTCGCTCTCTGCCAGGCTCTGGTGTCATCACTGGGTATCTGTGCCTCTTGACGAGGTGCCATTGTAGCAGGAGGGACAAGATTTTAGACGACCTCCCTGGCCCTCGTTAGGTTCTGTCAGTCACCAGAATACACTGGCTTGTCTTTTTCTCCTGCTCAGTTAATGCCCGGGCTGTCACCAATGAGAACTCTTCACAAAAGGAGGAAGGGGGCTGAGTCAGGAGCCTAAGGTACCACAGCGTCTCATCATCCCCAATAAAAGGAATTCAGGGCAGATTTCTGACTTTATAAAATTCTATTTTTACTGTTCATAACGGAACAACTCAGAATTACAAGTTCAACATCAAATGGAGGAAATGCTTAGGAATAAATATTTGGTGGAAAGAAACCAGGAAACAATACAATCTACGTACAACATGATCTTGTGTGTGTGAATACGTGTGCATAAAAGAATATTGGAAGGAAATGCATCAAAATTTAGCTCTAGGTAATGAAAAGAGAGAAGTTTTTAAAAATTATTTCCTACCGGACTTCCCTGGTGGCGCAATGGTTAAGAATCCACCTGCCAGTGCAGGGGACACGGGTTCGAGCCCTGGTCCGGGAAGATCCCACATGCCATGGAGCAACTAAGCCCGCATGCCACAACTACGGAGCCTGCGCTCTAGAGCCCGTGAGACACAACTACTGAGCCTGCGTGCTGCAACTACTGAAGCCTGTGTGCCTAGAGCCTGTGCTCTGCAACAAGAGAAGCCACCACAACAAGGAGCCTGCGCACCACAGTGAAGAAAGCCCATGCACAGCAACGAAGACCCAACACAGCCATAAATAAATAAATAAATTTTTTAAAAAAATTATTTCCTACCTTTTCTAAGTTTTCTACAGTGAGCTTGCATTCTCTTTATACTCAGAATAAATATTCCACAGTGTATGAGTGTGCTCGGGTTGCTATAACAAAAACCACAGACTGGTTAAACAACAGAAATTTATTTTCTCACAATTCTGGAGTCTGGAAGTCCAAGATCAAGATGTTGGCAGGGTTGGTTTCTTCTGAGGCCTCTCTCTGTGGCTTGTGGATGGCCACTTTCTCCCTGTGTCCCCACATGGTCGTCCCTCTTTGTCTGTCTGTGTCTAATCTCTTCCTCTTATAAGGGCACCAGTCCTATTGGATTAGGATTCACCCTAATGACCTCATTTTAATCAATTCTTGAAAGGCCTTCTTTCCTAATTCAGTCACATCCTGACGTGCTAGGGGTAAGGGCTTCAACATCTGAATTTTGGAGGGGACACGACTGAGCCCACAGCACACGGTACTGTCAGAACTGACCCTATGCCCAAGCCACATCCAAATGCAGGAGAAGGATGAGAACCCAGGACTCGTCCTGAGCTTGGTGACCCCTGTCTACTCAGGAAAGGCCGAGGGGAACGGCAAGATGCACATCACCCTCTGCGACTTCATCGTGCCCTGGGACACCCTGAGCACCACCCAGAAGAAGAGCCTGAACCACAGGTACCAGATGGGCTGTGAGTGCAAGGTAAGCCGCCACTACCTCCTCCCACGCTCCGCCTCACCACCACCTCCTCCAGGTGCGTGGACTGCTGGGATTTGATCCCTGGCTTTCCTGGGCCTCTCAGTCCTTGGGATCCCAACTTAGGCCAGGGCTCTGGGGAGGTGTGGCCTACCCACAAGTGAGGATGTCCAGCCAGGGACATTTGGGAGGTGAGGGGAATCTGACCATGTGGCCTGTGGCTTCTAGGAAGGAAGCCTTCTAGGAGGAGGAGTTTCGTGGGGAGAACATGGTCCTAGGAGTATCTTTCTACAAATGTACAAGGGCAGAGAATTGTGTGCCTTGTGAAAGAGTGTCCCGGGTGCTGTGCTTTTGCCAACATACCAGCCATTTCCATGCGTGGGTCCGTGTAAATGTGGGGTCTGTGTGCTGAAGCCCCAGCCCCTCTTCTTAAAAGCGGCCCAGAGGTTGCACCAAACACAGTTACAGCGGTGCTAATGCTTAGAAGCAGCCGTAGAAGGTGAGATCTCCTCCACGGCCCGCGGGCTCCCATCCTGTTGTCTGCTAACACATCAGCACTGCCCCTCCCCCTGCCCCAGCACAGGATGCGAGTCTGGGTCCCGAAGATGCTGGCCCAGCGCAGCCCTGTGTGAGGCTGCGGGGATTGGCCTCTGCCGGTTGGCGCTGCTTGTGCCGCCCTCCTGCCCATCCTGGTAGATGGGCCCTCCTGTCCTTAGCTCGTTCAGAACGTGAATTCCGACCTACAGCTACACGTAGGTCCAGCGAACTCCTCTGTGCCCAACATGAAGTTAAGAAGCGAGTTCCTCGTTTTTCCTTGCTTGGCCTGAAGGTGTTCACCTTCCTGTGAACTCAGGTTCTTTTGCCAAAATGCTACTTGCCGATCCCCTCTAAACCCATGCGTGCTTGGGAGCAAGACAACGTCCTTTTAATTTGATTTGAACCTATCCAGTAGATTCAAGACCCTTTATTGTTATTATTGTTATACTCCCAGGAGGGCAGGGCTGAGCTGAAGCCAGTTTGTTATGCTCAGAGAAGGTAGACCAGATGGCCCAAAGTGGAGGCGCGTTCACAGTTGCTGGGGGTGCAGAGACTGTGTACTGTCCCGCCTTGGGCAGGCTGCCTACTACCATTTGGAGAGTATGGGGCTCAGGGAAGGCTACTGATGGAGCGGGTTGGACTCCAGTCCCAGCTCCCTCCCTTCCTGGTGCACTGCCAGGTTCTGGAGATGCCCCCGTGAGTGGCCTTGGTCCCTGACTGAATCCACCTCTGCGTCCCCCTTCCTAGATCACGCGCTGCCCCATGATCCCGTGCTACATCTCCTCTCCGGACGAGTGCCTCTGGATGGACTGGGTCACGGAGAAGAGCATCAACGGGCACCAGGCCAAGTTTTTCGCCTGCATCAAGAGAAGCGACGGCTCCTGTGCGTGGTACCGTGGAGCGGCACCCCCCAAGCAGGAGTTTCTGGACATCGAGGACCCGTAAGCAGGCCACCAGCACCCCTGTGGCCAATTGAAAGCCTCCAAGAGTTCAGACTGGTCCAGCTCCGACATCCCTTCCTGGAAACAGCATGAATAAAACAGTCATCCAAGTGGGTCTAAATTAGTGTGATTCTCCTCCCCACCCCCGTTTTCCTTTTCAACATCGTTGTGGGTCTGGAGGCAGAGGTGGGTCCCATACCCCACCCGCCAGCCTGGACACTGCGCAACTCGGTCTCCCATCCTTGAGCGCGGGCAGGGGCAGGACGCTCGGGCTTCCCTCCCAGGCCCAGCCTTGGCACTGTCACAAACGCTGAGCAGGCAGCGACTTAAGGGTCCCCTAGCCTGGTCAGGGCAGAGCCTGGAAGTGTGCATTTTGTAGAAACTTTTGAGGGTCGTTGCCAGACTGTGTAGCAGGCCTACCAGGTCCCTTTCCTCTTGAGAGGGGCATGTCCCTCAGTTCCTGCAGCTTCCACCTCTGGCCCTAGGGTGGCAGCCCCTGCCCCTTGTAAGTGCCCTGTACCCCCGCAGACTCCCCCATGCCCACCACGGACTCCCAGTACCTGTGACTTCTGTGTGTCTGGGAGCAGCCCTGTACCGGTGGCTTGTTCTTAATGGAGCCCCAGTTAATTGTATTAATCTGCAGAATTCCATCGGGAGCCTCCCTCCCAGACCTTGTAGCGATGCAGGGACAAGGAGCTTCAGCTCCAGCCAAGTCCTTTGATTCCCATCCCTGGCCCCCAACACACACCCCAGCCCTTGGCGGAACCTGCCACGTTCTGCCCTGGGGCAGACATTTGCGGGGGCGGGGCTTGGCTGCCCTTGTAGTTCCTTACTGAGCTGCTGAGGCCCCTCGCTCCCTGCTTCTCTTTCTGGCCTCCGGCATCTAGGTGGAGGGGCGCGAATTTGCTTGGCGAGGGGTTGTGTGTGGCTGGTGGCATGAGCTGGCTGTGCCGTCTGCACATCCTGAGGACATCAAAAGCTGGGTCCCGCTCTGTCCCCCAACACGCCTCAGAGGCCCCCAAGCAGGTGCCAGAGGTTTAGAGTATGACCTCCCTCAAAGACTGACTGTCACTGTGCCATGCGGGGGTTCCCGAGAGTGAAGTTAACGCAGCGTAGAATGAAGTCCTCCCCAGGGAAGGACGGATTTGGGAGGGAGGTGGCGTCAGTAGAATTCTCATTGCTTTCTGGGCCTCCAGGACTCTGTGGCCAGCTTTAAGAGACATTATTCTTCTAAAGATGAATTTTTAGAGAATATGTGAACCCAAATTACAAGTGTACCCACCTCTGCTTATATTTCTTGTATTACGAAGATCTCTCGGTTAAGAAAGTTCATAGGGAACTAGGGAACCTATCTGTTCCCTAAAGGTGGTTTCCTGATGCCAGTAAACTGGGAGTTAGCAGAGGCAGAAATTTCTCAGCAACAGTAAAGATAATCTCCTTTTTCTTCCCACTTGTGTTCTAAAGATAAACTGTTCTGAGTTTGTCATGCACGCTATATGCAAACACACACAGTGAAACTGAAGTCTGTCAGCCTGGGAGTGGTCCTTCTGCAGAATTCTTCCAAAGTCATCTTCTAAGCCTGCTCTATTCTGCGGTGACCCCAAAGCACCTGTAAGACTCCTGACCTCCCCCACCATGGCATGCAGCCCCCATGCCTACCCGGGACCTGGTCAGCACAGATTCTGATGACTCCCTTTCTAGGGCAGACTAGGGGACTCTCCAGGAATCCGGCCCGCTCCAAGGGCGTCTTCATGCTGTACAGTGATAGAAAGTTTGTAAGATGTCATAATGGACCAGTCCTTGTGATTTCAGTATATACGAGAACACCAGACCCTCCAATCAGTATAACACCCCACCCCCGTCTGCTTCCTGTACGGTGTTATCATATGTAACATTTACTCCTGTTTCTGCTGATTTTTTTTAAATGTGTTGGTTTGTTTCTGACATCAGTTGTAATCATTCCTGTGCTGTATTTTTTATTACCCTTGGTAGGGGTTAGACTCGCACCTTTTTTTTTCAAAGGTTTCTGCATCGTGGGAGCAGTGGACCCAGAGTGGAAATGGCGCGGTAGCTAGCCTATGATGGTGATTCCTTCAGACCTTTTCTTCAGTTCCTTGAGTATCGTTGATTTTCCGTCTCCCATCTTTTGTTCTCCAGTTCCAATTATTACGAGGCAAAGAATCTTTGAGTAGGTTGGTTCTAAAAGATGGCCTTTATATTCAGTCTACGCACATCCGTCTTGTAGCCATGCTGAGCAGAAAAAAAAAAAAGTCAAGATGAAGTACCTGGTGGTGGCCGAGAGAAGCCACTCAGATACCCTCAAGGGTAAATAGTTGCCGTATATATATAGTTTAAGAAGGCTGCATTCAGCATTGTTTAATTTATATGTTATGTTCTAAGCACTGCTCTTTCCTCCCTCTATACTTCTGCAAGCAACTCAAAATATTTAAAATAAAGTTTACATTGTAGTTATTTCCAAATCTTGGCTTGATAAGTATTAAGAAATATCGGACTTGCCGCCGTAATTTAAAGCTTTGTTGATCTTGTTCGTTTTTGTTTGGATTTTTTTGTTCGTTTTTTTTTTTTTTACTTTTGGGGCAATGTGATTTTGCTGGAATATGAAGTCTGAGACCTTCCTGTGCTGGGAACACGTGAGAGTTGTTGAAAGTCGACAAGCAGACAGCGCATGTCTCCGATGCCTTGTGTCATTCTCGAGTGACCGCTCGGTCCGTGGACAATAAACAGTATTATCAACGAGAGCGCTGGCTATCTCTGTGTGATCGTGTCCGACGTTCCGAGCTGCCGCTTTCTAGATTAGGAACATGGGAGGGTGCGGGTTGGTTTATCCCCTGAGAAGCAGGCCTGGACGCTTAGAGGCCTATGTGGGATGTGGCAGAGAGTGGGGCAGACGACAGGGAATATGGTTTCTTAAACTGGCCAAGAGGCAGGACGGGGCCCCTTCATTCAGCACATACTTCTCCCTTTCTGTTACGGAGCACTTCACACACACACACACACACACACACACACACTCACACATGAAAGCAGAGCCCTGCAACCATCTTGCATCGTCCACAATGAACCCACTGTCTTTCTTCTCTTCCTGCACCCACTCCCCCAACCACCCTGCCCGAGATTATCAGTAAGGGAAGATTCCAGATGTCAACCAGTTTTATCTGTAAATGTTTCAGTACATATCTCTAAAAACACAAGAACTAGCCTTTTAATATTTATTTTTTGATTTGGCTGTGCCGGGTCTTAGTTGCGGCACATGGGATCTTTAGTTGTGGCGTGTGGGATCTAGTTCCCTGACCAGGGATTGAACCTGGGCCCCCTGCATTGGGAGCGTGGAGTCTTAGCCACTGGACCACCAGGGAAGTCCCAAAACAAAAACTATTTTAAAAACATTTCCGAAATACTTTTATCACACCTTGAAAACATAATTAGAATCCATGAATGTCATGGAAGATCTAGTCAGTGTTCAGACATCTCTGATGGTCTCGTAAATGCTTTTTTATAGTTTGTTGTTTTGAATCAGGATCCAAATAAGGTCCCTACATTGCAGTCGCTCCCTCAAGTCCCTTCCCCTGCCCCCCTGCCCCCCTGCCCTGCCTCCCTTCTCTCCCTCTCAAGTTGGAAAAAATGGTCCCATCATCATTCTTTTTATTAACTTATTTACTTATTTATTTTTGGCTGTGTTGGGTCTTCGTTGCTGCCCGCGGGCTTTCTCTAGTTGCTGTGAATGGGGTCTACTCTTCGTTGCGGTACACGGGCTTCTCATTGCAGTGGCTTCTCGTGTTGCGGAGCACAGGTTCTAGGCACAGGGGCTTCAGTAGTTGTGGCGCATGGGCTTAGTTGCTCCGCAGCATGT
The DNA here is from genome assembly GCF_964374135.1 of Grampus griseus. Lineage (NCBI taxonomy): Eukaryota > Metazoa > Chordata > Mammalia > Artiodactyla > Delphinidae > Grampus > Grampus griseus. The sequence continues at coordinate 9,601,330 of NC_139014.1, read as the reverse complement.
GGAATCTTCCCGGACCAGGGATCAAACACATGTCGCCTGCATTGGCAGGCGGATTCTTAACCACTGCGCCACCAGGGAAGTCCCCCCATCATCATTTAAACTTTAACCGAGTCTCATATCACTGCGAGTCACCATATGAAAGTCCGTTCATGGTATGTTCGAACACATGACCACCCTCTGGCCCACTTGTAGAATTTGTTATTCCAGGGACAAGCTGGAAGATTCGTGTTTGCCATTTTCTGTAGCAGATCCCTAATCAGCAAGAACAAACTCACAGCTGCCTCATGAGGCAGTAAAGAGTTAGTGAGACAAAGCATTAAATGCCATCCACTGCAGGAATATCTGGATTGTTCTTTCCATGTGATGAGATCTATGGGGGAAATGGTTCAGAGGTGTATTAGAATAATATTGAATAATACAAACACTTTCTGTGTCATACAAATGACCTTACTTGGCATTGGTGCCCGTCCCAACCTGCAGACCACATTTGGGGTCTTAACACAAACGTTTCATTCATTTTGTGTGTTTAGGTCAAATGTGACTTTTTAAAAACACTTCTTGTGGAAATTTTCCGACACAGACAGAAACACAGAATGACAAAACGAACTCCATGCACTCATGATCCGGTTTCAACAATTTTCCCAGTTTTTCTTGATCTTTGCAGGCAGTTTTAAATCAGTCTGAAGACCCACATATGGGGTAACCAGATTGTTAGGGATTCTACCAGACACCACTGTTTCCCCCTCAGCCTTGCTCATTCTGCGAAAGAAAAGCAATGGGGGCAACTGAGGACAACCTGCTCTCTGGTCGGAACCCCCAACAGACACATGTGGGTTCAAAGTGGAAACACGGCAGCAGCCTCTGCAGGATCCAGTTCCCAAGACCATGATCGTGGGTGGGGGTGGGGTGGGGGACAGGGCGGCAGTGGGAGAACCATCAGGGCTGGTGAAAATCCTTCAGACCTTTGAGGGACACTATCTTTTCCCTCCTAATTATTCCTGGATCTGTTTATCTGATCTAACTTAAAATCAAACCAAGATGGTGGAGCTGCAATATTTCAGTAGGGTCAGCTTTATCCTAACAGCGACGTGCTGTTGCCATGGTTTTACATTAAGACTTTCAAGTTCACGGACAGATCTATCTCTGGCCTTGGGTTCAAGCTTCTAGCCGACCCATAGCTCACCCTGTCACAGGCAGTTGCCTTGAATCATCTTGCAGTGAAAGGCAGTGCTTTGATTTGGGGAATCATTTAGCTCTAATAGCTTTCTTCCTCCAAGAAACAAATTGTGGGGAAAAGAAAAAAAAGACATTCAGAAACAGGAGAGAATTCTGCTTGTTTTCATTCAGTAACAACTTGGAGGAATGTTTCTTTCTAATTAAATGAAACAGAAGCGTGAACCAAATCCAAGTCGGAGTCTGCAGAATGGTGGGGTGTCACGTGGGGGTCAAAATCAAAGAAAGGGTGAGTGTTATAGAGGATCTGAGGACAGGATCCAGGATGGGATGCAGAGGGAAGGCTGCATACATCACCTAGAAAGAAAGCTTAAAGTTTCGTTTTTATTTTTAGGCCAATCAACGTGTCCTTGCTTTGTCCTTTGAAGTGAAGTTGGGTTGTGGGGCTGGGCGGGTGGGCAGCAGGAATGAGATTCCAACCAGAGAGGCTCCCTGGAGACTTAGCCCCCAGCGTTTGTATTGGGTGCTGGTCAGGTTGGCGCCCTCTGCCCAGCGTGTAGCAAAACCCCAGACTCCCAGAGCAGAAGCAGGTTTCAACATCCACAAACAGCTGGGGCACAGGAGCCACTCTTATTAGAAATCCATGCTCCCAGACCTCGGAAGCAGACCTTCCAGGGGGAGAGAGGTCTCGGGCCTGCCGTGATAACTCTTTTTCGCGTATGAGTCCTTTCCATCTTCCTCCATGATCTGTCCCCAGTTCAGGAGACTCTGCTCCTAAACTCCCAGGGGCAACTGCTTAGGAAATCATTCTGATAAACCTAATAATTCCAGTCATAGCTAACGTTTATCCCACGCCAGGACTTGTGCTAAATGTTTCACGTACATGATCTCATTTAACATCTGCCAACTCTGAGGGGTGGTCCTCTCACCTTCCCATTGGATAGATGGGGAAACCGGGGCCTGGGAAGCTTGAGTTACCGGTCACCCAGCCGTTCAGCACTGGAGCTGGGATTCGAACCCAGGCAGAGTCAGAATCCTGGGCCCAGCTCTTCAGTAGAACATACGCCTGCCCTGCTTCCCAAGGACCACGGACAGAGCCTCCAACAAGGACGTGGCTCAGGTAGAAGCAGGTTATCCTCCACAGATCGACGCCCACCCAGCAGCAGGTGGGGACCCTTTCCTTCCACTTGCAGGAAGAGCCTTGTAGTGGTTTGTTTTTATGTGTTTTTTTCCCCCCAGGACAAAGGCAGATTTCTCTCCCTTTTTCTGAATTTTGAAACAATGACAGCAAAATCCTAGTCTCAGTGAAGACACTTGATCACACCAAGATACCTTGTTCCAAGTTGTAATTTCTAAACTTAAAAAAAGAATAAAATTCAATTATCTGGGAAATTCATCCCTATGTGCTTTCTCTTCCAAACCAGGACACTTCTGAGTGAGAAAGCGGGTGCTATTAACAATTAGTAGTATCAAGAGGTGTACAGAAGCACTGTCCTGGGCAAACTGCTAAGTGTCACCCTGTCATCATGGGACACCTTCCAAACACTCAAGGTATATCAAGCCCGCTCTGCTGTATTCCCAGTTGCTAGAGTTCATCCTCAGATGCAGCACGCCCACAACCCTGGGGCCCGAAAGCCTTATCCTACCTTCCTGTGATCTGAGAGCGAAGGTGTACCAGCTAAGGCAGCTCTGGATACCGTGGCAAATGAGCCCAGTATCCCAGGGACTAACACAAAGGAGTTTATTTCTTGCCAAGACCAATGGGGATGTTTGGTGGGTGCCCTCCAAGGCTGATTCAGAACCTGGGTTCTTTCCCTCAGGGTCCTTCACCACCTTCTGGAGCCTCGGAGTCCTTGGTTTTCAGCCAGAAAGAGGAGGGGAGAGGAGGCACCATAGATTCTTAGCCTCTCTGGCTTGGGGGTGACATCTACCACCTCTTCTCCCAGGTACTAGACAGACTGAGTCGCCATTCAACCATTCAACACCATTCAACAGGCAGCTTCGGGCCATGGCCCCTCTGCCTCTACCCACCTGCTTCCCAGGCAGGCCCAGACACGGCAAGGAGAAGTCTAGGTGGGCCTACTATGTGTTCCCTGGGCAGTGCTGGGGGCAGAGGGCTCAAAAGCAAGGTGGTGCCAGGAGTTAAAAGGCAGGGTCTCGGGCTTCCCTGGTGGCGCAGTGGTTGAGGGTCCGCCTGCCGATGCGGGGGGCACGGGTTCGTGCCCCGGTCTGGGAGGATCCCGCGTGCCGCGGAGCAGCTGGGCCCATGGGCCGTGGCCGCTGGGCCTGCGCGACCGGAGCCTGTGCTCAGCAGCGGGAGGGGCCGCAGCGGTGAGAGGCCCGTGTACCACAAAAAAAATAAATAAATAAAAAATAAATTAATTAATTAATTTAATTTAATTAAATAAAAATAAATTTAAAAAGGCAGGGTCTTGAACACTCTTGCAAAGTTTGTATAATCTAGTCCTGAGGCCAAAAAGTTGCAAGCAGTGCTTTGAGGACAGTAACAGAGCTGTGCAAAGTGCCCCTGTGCTACAAAGGAAAACCAGAGCCACCTGAGGGGAAAGGAGCAGATCAAACCAAGCCCAGCAGCGGGAGCAACACCCAGACGGATCAAGTGAGAGGCCTTGTGGGGGAGTTTGGGGGAGGCAGGCGGGTGTGCAGAGGGGTGTTACGAGAGCCGTGGGGATGGGTGATCTCACGGCTTTCGTAAGGATTCAAGCAGGATTTCAGTATTAGCAGGTGGGGAAAGCTGCCCTCAAACACACAGGGAAAGTACACACCTGTGGCATTTACGCTGGGTGAGTTTTCTTAGAGAGGAAGCTTTGTCTGGGAGCGGAAGGAAGAGGCAGGCGAGTGGCCACAGCCGACACAGGGATTTAAGGTCCATTGGCTACTTTTTGGCCAAACCACCGAACACAGGCCCAATTCCATTGCAGCCCATCTGCGTGCAGGGGAAAGAAGGCCTAAAACAAAACTCTGGGAGCCCTGCCACGTGGCTTTTCCTTGGTGAGTTCAACCAGACCCGGGTTTGGATGTAACTCCAGTCTCTAGAAACTGGAAATTGTTAGTGTTGTGTAGGCCCAGCAGCAGCGGCTCACAGGAACCAAAACTCACAGTGACTGACGTAAAGGTCAGAAGAACAATGATTACTTTACAGTTAGAAATGTGACACAGGTCTTTCCAGAAATTAACTTAAATCTTTGGTCATCTACAGGCTGTGAAACCGGGGGAGGGGTCCAGTCCCTTTTACGTCAACCTCCAAAGTAAGGAGCCCCCAGGTGACTTCTGGGCAACAATACTGTTACTTTGTTAATGCACCTTTTTTAAGGTAAGTTCTAATTTGATTCATTTTGGTTACAGCTTTATTTTTTTTTTAATTGAGAATGCTTTATTCTTTCATCTTCAGTGTTTCTCCAGTTTTCTCTTTCAGGATTTAGAGATTATTCAATTGTCTCATCTCTAGCATTTTTTTTTTTTTTTTTTTTTGCGGTACGCGGGCCTCTCACTGTTGTGGCCTCTCCCGCTGCGGAGCACAGGCTCCGGACGCGCAGGCCCACCGGCCATGGCTCACAGGCCCAGCCGCTCCGCAGCATGTGGGATCTTCCCGGACCGGGACAGGAACCCGTGTCCCCTGCATCGGCAGGTGGACTCTCGACCGCTGCGCCACCAGGGAAGCCCTCATTTCCAGCATTTTATTTGCCATTTAGTTGGATTTCACATTTATCCAGTGTACCTCCAGCACACCGGTCCAGGGACACACCAATGAAATGAGACTTGATGGGGGAGGGAGGAGAAGTCCCGAGAACATTCCAATTGAATGTATAAGTGGAATGTGCCGCCAGCCCAAGGCAACACCAACCTAATGGCAGGGATGGAGGGAATCCAGGAAGACCTCTTGGTGGAAGTGGCACCAGAGGAGGTTGTTGAAGGACAAGTGGGAAAGGGAATTTTAGGCCAAAGACCAACCTGAGCCTGGAGTAGAGACAGCCTGATTGGGGTCTGGGGGGCACTTGGATTTAGCTCTGCTGAAGGATGCAGGGCAGGGAATGGCTGGGGAGGAGGGGGAAAGGCAGGCAAAAGCCAGCCCCTGGGAGGCTATTAGAGACCATGCGAAGGAGCTTGGCTTTCCCATCAGCAGGAGGCAGGGGGGAGGGGTGGACGGGAAAGGGTTTCAGACAGGAGTGAAATGGGTTCAGGTCGGCCTTTTAGATATATTATTCTGTTTGGCAGCTTGAGCAATGGACTTGGCTCTATTCCAGTAATGCAGGAGAGAGCGGAGAGCGGCTTTACTTGCGCAATTGGACTGAGGGGAGGGAATGGCTTGAGGAATATTTGGAAAGTAAAATTAGCAAAATTTGTTGAGAATTTACACGGGGTGAGGGAGAGAGGGGGAGTCCAGGATGCGGCCAGGCAGGTGATCGTTGGGGTTACTGTCTGCATCAGTCCAGGTCCAACCTGGAACACCAAAACCACTCTGCACAGCCTTTAAAACAGCAGGGATTAAGGTAGGGATTGGTGACAGCCTGATGGAAGAAACTCCCTGGGAAGCCAAGAAGGGAACAGCAGGAAGCTGTCAGCAGCTCGAGGGTGGAGGGGCAGAGGGAGGGGCAGCTCTTGTAGGCTGCCCTACAAGAGCCCAGGGTGAGGCCAGGTGGGAGGCTGCAACCACAGTATGTCTCTCTGGATGGAGTTGAAGCCGCTGCTGGAAACTCCACTCAAAGCAGAGAGGGAGGGGAAGAAAGGCCTGCTTCTCCTTTCGTCTGCCCACCAGTCTCAGCAGTGCCCCCAAGTGGCCGGACCCACTGGGAAACCAGCTGAAAAGGGCAAGGATTTGGTCTGAGCTCTAGCACAGCAGCCCAAGTAGGCAACAGGGCAGAAAGGAGAGGCAGTTTGGCGGGGGGAGGCGTTTCTGGGCATGGTGAATTTCGAGGTGGGACACCTCGAAAGGACACCCCCTTCTGGGGAAGGGGTGTCCAGGAGGCACTGGACCCACCTTTCCAAAGATTAGGGAGAGAGGTCTGTGTTGGCACATTTGGAATTTACCAGCCTACAGGAAGTAGTTAGTTGCAGTGGTGACAGCAATGGATGTACTCATAGGTTAAGTATGTTACATAAAAGAAACATTCAAATTATTTTCCCAAATGATTGCATCATTTTACATTCCCTGCAGTTTTACAATCTGTTTGCTTACACATTGTTTCCAATGTGCAGTCTTTTAGCTTCTAGCAGTTCCACAGAGTGTGGAACGTCAACTCATTGTGGTATTAATTTGCATTTCTCTGGTGACGTTTGAGATGGAGCATGTTTTAAAATTTTATTTATTTTATTATTTATTTTTGGCTGCGTTGGGTCTTCGTTGCTACGCGCGGGTATTCTCTAGTTGTGTCGATGGCCTTCTCATTGCGCTGGCTTCTCTTGTTGTGGAGCACGGGCTCTAGGCGCGCAGGCTTTAGTAGTTGTGGTGCATGGGCTCAGTAGCTGTGGCTTGCGGGCCCTAGAGCGCAGGCTCAGTAGTTGTAGCGCCCGGGCTTAGTTGCTCTGCAGCATGTGGGGTCTTCCTGGACCAGGGCTCGAACCCATGTCCCCTGCATTGGCAGGCGGATTCTTAACCACTGCACCACCAGGGAAGCCCAGGATGGAGCATTTTAGAAAAGACTTTCCTATGGGCCATGTGAACACACCTCTAGGAGATTCCACTTGGAAGCCTTCTAGGAGGGAATTTGACAGGGGAGTAGGGTGGGAGTGTGGGTGGCCAAAGGCTCCTCTCGACTTCCAGGTCTCAGATCACATTCTCAAGCAGCATGCGGGCCTTTTCAGGCAATAGCTTTGTCATCTAAGAAAAATTTCGGGGTTACCTCTGAGGGCCTGAGCTAAAGATGTGAACTTGGAGCCTGAGAAACCTGGGTTTAAACCACCACTTGCTTGTTGGGATCTTGCACACTCAGTTTTATCATCTGTAAAATGGAAACAATATCTTTTTGTAGGGTTGCCATGAGGATTAAATCAGATAGTGTGGGCAAGTGGCCAGCTTGGTATCTGGCACATCATATGAACTCAGCAACGGGAACAAATGTCATCAGTATTGTTATTAGAATCAAAGATCTGCTGGAGATCATCTTTATTTCACAGATGATCACATGGAGGCCCAAAAGAAGTGTCCAAAGCAACGTGCTAACTAGGGCAGAGCTGCGATAAAACTGAGGTCTCGCATTCCTGGGCTACTTGCCAGCCCTCCGCCTCCCACCTGCTCCCACACTTTTTTTTCTTTTTTTTTTTGCGGTACGCGGGCCTCTCACTGCCGCGGCCTCTCCCGTTGCGGACCACAGGCTCCGGATGCGCAGGCTCAGCGACCGTGGCTCACCGGCCCAGCCACTCCGCGGTATGTGGGATCTTCCCGGACCGGGACACGAACCCATTTCCCCTGCATTGGCAGGCGGACTCGCAACCACTGCGCCACCAGGGAAGCCCGCTCCCACCCTTTTAATCACTCATTTATACATTGTATCAGACCTGGAACAGTGAGAAGGTCTTTGTCTGAATCATTGCTTTAGGGTGCAGAGTGGACTCCGGGACAAATCCCAATCTGAATCTCTGTAGTTGACGATTCTCACAGACAGGGCAGAGCTCAACCTCAGGTTCCTGCGGGTCTGTTTATACTTGTTTGCTTTTTCAAAAACGAGCACTCGCCAAGTGATAACTACAGGTGAATTTTGTTCTAATTAAACCCATTCTCTCTCTCCATTGCCAGTCCCTGCTTGAAGGACTGTGCGGGGAATATAACGACTAGCTGCAGGTTTCTAGTTGCTTCACCCAGGATCGCCCAGCCTGCCCTTCACACTTGTCTGCCAAGGACACAGCAGATTGTGTTGTATACTCCAAGTGTTCCCTTTTAGGAAAAGTCGTTTTTTGTGGAGTAACAATATTCCTTTGCTTATGTGAGAGTATCTGGAGGTCAGGTCTGGGACTGCACTCTCTCCACCTGCCCTGCGGAACGGGACGGAAGGCAACCAAGTGGATTAGGTGAAAGACATTTTCAAAAGTACCGCAAAAGCAAAGCGCATTTGCAAACATTCAACCAAAACTTTAACGTAGTCATCACGGGATGACGCTTCTGAAGGAAGGGAGTGGGGTCAGGGAATTGCACAGGGCCCGGGACACTGCAAAGGTCAAATACCATCGCTCCCGATCCCTTAATCCCAAGAGCATTTTGCTCCGCCCTCCGGGCTTCACTGGGCCCGCTGCCCTCTTCTCCCCCGGCCTGTGTCTTGGTCACTAAATGCCCTAGAGGGTGCGATCAAGCATCCCGCGCCACCGCCCCTACTGCAGGTGAGAAAGAAGTGCGCCCGGACGCCGTCCTAGGTGCGCCAGCTCGCCAGACCCGGAAGCAGGCACTTCACGTGCTCTGCGGGAACTCGGGGGGCGCCGGCCAAGGGGGCGGGGCGTCTCAGGCTCTGCGTGCTTTCGTCATCGCGTAGGCTGGCGGGGCCGCGGGATGGGGAGGTGACGTATAGGGCACGTAAAGTGGCTGCGGGCGGGTCCAGGGAATAGGGCGGAAACTAGCACCGCCTCTTAAAGTTGCCGGGGCCTTTCGGTGTGCCGCCTTGAGGACTGTGGACCGCGGCTCCTTTAAGCGTCGCCGTGACACGTGTGTGAGGCGGCGGAGGCCCGGATGGTGCGTGTGCGGGGCCCGTGCCGAGCAGACGCCAGCTCTGCGGGCCTGCAGTCGGGCCAGCGGCGGAGCCAGCTGCGGGCCTGGTAGGCTAGGGCCGGGTTGGGGCGGCGCGAGGGCCGGGTGGAGAGCTTCTGCGCCGCGGGGCGTGGGACTGTGACTCCCGACGCTGGGCGCACCGGCGAACGCTCCGGGGAGACACGGGTGTTTGTTTGCGAGGGGCTTGGGGTCCACGGAGAGGCACCAGGGCTGCACCGTCCGCAAGGGGCTCCGGGGTCCACGGGGAGGCCCCGGACTGCGCGTCCACGGGGGGCTCCGGGGTCCACGGGGAGGTACTAGGGCTGCGCCGTCCCCGAGGGCTCGGGGGTGCACGGGGAGGCCCTGGAAGTGTGTCTTCCGTCCGGGCTGCCTCGGGTCTGCTCTCTGCTCTTCTCCACACACCGGGAGCGACCCGCGGTGCAGGGGAGAGCTGCCCCGGCCAGGAGCCCATGCAGGGGAGAAGGCAGCAGCCCGTGGCGGTGTTACGCACAGAAGCATCATTTATGCAGAATTCAGACTTTCTTTGGAATGGCTTCAGTCCAAATAAAGGGGAGGGCGTTCAGTTTGGCAGCAGAGTTGATATCTTGTTTGTTCTTTTTTAGTAAGATATGTGGGAAAGCTCACGCCTGGAGAGGGTAACATTCCTTATGGGCTTGGTCGTGGTCATGGTCCTGGTGAGGGGATGGGTACAAGATATGAGTTTTTAAAATACCTATTTCTTTGGGCGGGTAGTATTGGGTCTCCCCTGGGGTTCTAGGAGCTAGAGCAGCGTCTTAAAACAGGGATGGATGAGAGAGAAAAACATCCTGGCTGTGACACAGTCCACTGTCTGTAAGGGATGGGGAGAATCAGGCCTTCAAGGAGAGGGGCGCTCAGTTTGCTCTTTCCTGGCTGGGGACCGATGCTTGCTCTGCAGAAGAGCCCCCTCTAAAAGCGCCCCAGGGAGGCCCCAGCCCTGTGCTGTCTGGGGCTCCTCCCCGCCAGCACGTGGTTGACCCTGTGAGTCTCCAGTGCATTTTATGCTGGAAAAATGCATTTAAAGGGAGGAGGGAGAGAAAACGTTCTTGAATGGTGATTGATTTAAGGGAGCTTTATTTGAGTAGAGGTAGAAATGTGCATAGATAAGTGTGAGCTGTTCCTGGACCGTGAGGAACGTGCACTGGAGAGAGCATCCTCCCTGAGTTTTGAAGCAAGTGTGTACATCAGAGGGCTTGTGATGGTTACAGGGACATTTTTCTCTGGGTCGCTGCACCTCAGAAATAAATCATTTTGAGGTTGTTGCTTAATGTTTCGGGTTGAATTGGTGAGTAGAGGTTTGATCTTCCTGTTGAAACTTGAAAAATTCTGTTTGTTCAAAACCTCTTGACTCCACATCGAGGAGTGGGCTATGGGGAATGGGTGGGTGTTCTTTAAGTTATTTATCTCGAATTAAATTGGGTTAAATCTTCCAAGTTCTGTTTATCCTCTAGCTTCGAGAGGTTCCCAAACCCATATCCGCCCATGACAAGAGTCCTTAGCAACGTGTGATCTTGACAAGAAGAGGGACATTGTAGGGAGTTTTCATGAAACAGAAATCTTTACAGATTGACTTCATTCTGAGATCATGTTTATTATGCTCTTTTTTCTTTCTTTCTTTTTTTTGCTGTTAATATGCTTTTACTTATGGACATCAGACATAGTATATCTGAAACTTGCTGTAAAGTAATGTGGGCTCAGGAGAAGAATCGACTGGTCCTACACAATAATTATTGACGCTGAATTAGGGGAGCGTGGCGGTTCCCTGTGATGTTCTCTCTACATTGTAAATGAACGTTTTCACAGTAAAAAGTTTTTAAGTACCTTAATGTTCTGTAATCACAGTGATTGTGGTTGGTAATTAAGGAAAAAAAACAAACAGCAGAGTGAAAATTTGGCAACTCTCATTGCGCCATTTTTTTGGGAACTCTTACTGGCTCATGAAATCTGAAAGTTGGAGATGATTACCTGTTATCTCTTAGTCTTTGCAAATGTGATGGAGTCTGGAGTTGACTGGCGTGTGGGGAGATTTTTGTTCACTGGGCTTGTCACTGGCGTGAAGGTTAAGGTATGGAACAAAGGGCAGTGTTTTCATGTCATGTCCATCGAAATCGTTTGTAGTTAGTTAGCTCAGCTCTTCACTCTTCCTAAGTCCCGCACTATCCATATTCCTTCCGCCTTAATGCTGACTGTTCCTGGTAGATGGTTGGCCTTCCTACTCCGTGTCCAGGGAATGGGGCTGATGAGACAGCAGGAAGAGAGCTGGCCTCATGTGATGCTGTGTTCATCCCACAGACTCTGACACCCATTCTGGACGACACGCTTGTGGCTCTGGTGATTGAACAGGCCAAAGCCTGGGAGCACGTGGTTTTGAGGGCCCAGCAGCACACCTGCCTAGTCTGGCCAAGCACCTGGCTCCATGCTGCAGGAATAGCACCCCCAAGTTCAGACACCCCAGGTAAGCCCACATGTGGTCCAGCAGCCATTGTTCAGTTGGTGAGAACGCTTAGATAATTCCCCTTAGGAAAGCTGCTTTTATTTTTTTCATGTCAAAGAACTTGTGCTTGCGTTTTTTTAAATAATGGTCTTACGTTTCTGTTCTTTACAGAAATTTTTATAGAAAAAGAAATTCGATCCACATACAGAATTAGGTGCCCTATAACCGTAAATCTGGACGGTTTACCAAGAGGTGCTGGACGGGGTCCTTTGACTCGAGCAGAGTTTTGGATCCACCTGACTAGTTGGGTCTCCTGGCTCAGGCCGGCGACCACATACCTGGGGGAGGTCATCATTTTTCTGATGGGAGTAAGCTGTGTAAGGAACTATTTTTCTAACTGTGACTCAAATAGTCCTTGAGCTCTGGCCAGGCTGGTTGAGTTGACAGGTAGTGTGTGCAGTTAGGGGTGATGGGGATTTCGGGTTTGTTTCAGTTTCTACACTGCGGCTTTAGGGACTGTTCCGCAGCCAGCGCTCAGCTCTCACCCAGTGTGTTTCTCCCCATTAAGCTCACAGGCACCTTTGACACTTGTTTTTTTTTCCTATTTTACAAAGAACGGTCTCCGGCAGTCCCAGTGATCGTCCCTGGAGGCTGTAGCTAATCCATGATGGACTAACCCAGGCCTGCCGCCTTCCAGAGCCTGAGTTGCCGCCACGGCCCCTGCCTGCTCCGCCCCACCCCCCCCTTAAGTTTAGGCGTTTTTGTGTACACCATTCTAGTCCTATTACTATCTTCTCTCCATCACTTTTAAAAAGATAGTCTGTACAAGCACTATCCAGTAACACAAGCCACAAGTATAACTGAGTTTTACAGTGACCACATTAAAAAATAAAAAGCAGGTGAAATGAATTGTCACAATATAACTTATTTAACCCAGTATACGTAAAATATAATCATTTCGGCATATAACTAGTCTTAAAATCACTGAGATGTTTTACACTTGCAAACTGAGTCTTCGAAATGCAGTGTGTGTTCTACACTTACGGCACGTCCCAGTTTGGCCCAGCCTCATTTCTCCTGTTCAGTGGCCCCATGAGGCTCGTGGCCTTTGTTTTGAAGAGTGTGTCTGAACAGATGAGTGAGCTCATCTCACTCTCCATGCGAATTCCTTTATTGCATGGATTTGTGTGTGTGACCAGAGTGTCTTGGGAGAATTAGTGTTCTCCTGGTTTTGAGCAGACGTTAGGAGGACGTGGTTGCCTCTTGAGGGAAATTGCACCAAGTATGACGTCCAAAGTCACTTGATGGTACTTGTTGAAGAGAAGACGCCGAGAAGGTAGTCTCGCCTCCTCTGGGCCGTGTCAGTCCGTTTAGTGCTGTTTGCGGAGGCACTTTGTCTTTTTGAGAGGAGAAGCGTGGGCGTCGCTGTGTCCACGTGGTCCGTACTACGTCTTGTGTCACCCTTCCTTTGTAAGGTTGGCTTTTATCGTGGGTCACATCTGTAAGGCCCAGGAGGGGGTTGTCAGGGAAGGGATGCTCTGTTCCTGGGACCCGCTTACCCGCCGCTCCGTGTTCTTTCCTATCCCCACAGTGATGCACCATGCCCATAGTCGACAAGTTGAAGGAAGCCCTCAAGCCTGGCCGCAGGGACTCGGCTGACGATGGGGAGCTGGGGAAGCTCCTGGCCTCCTCTGCCAGGAAGGTCCTTCTGCAGAAGCTGGAGTTTGAGCCGGCCAGCAAGAGTTTCTCCTACCAGCTGGAGTCACTGAAGAGCAAATATGTGCTGCTGAACCCCAGGACAGAGGGAGCCGGCTGCCACAGGAGCGGGGATGAGCCGCAGGCCAGGACACAGGGTACTGGCAGAGGGCCTCGCTCTGTGCTGACCAAGTGGAGGGACGAAGCATTGACTGATTAGTAGGACCAGAAACAGAGTGTGGTCACTTGTGAATGTCGTGCATGGGGTCAGTAGATTTTAGTTATGGAAGTAACGGTACAGGGTTGGTCAGAAAGAGATCTGTGTCCTTAGAGGTTCAAGAGCAGGCCTTGGAAACCAGACAGAGAAGTGGGGTGGGCTCAGAGTGCCAGGGCCCAGTTCTTCCAGCTGCTGATTCTCACAGCCTCGTCCTCTCATCCACAGAGGGGTCCTGGGGTGCTAGACCGACGCCGTCAGGGAGAGCCGTGGGGTGACAGGTGTTCTCCTGGGCTTCCGCAGCGGGAACCCAGTCACCCCTGGATGCCGTGTTCTGAGCACGTGCCCACCAAGTGCGCCACGGCACTTGCTCTGGGTGGTCTGCCTGGGCACGGAGTCAGACGGCCTCCTCTCTCCCATCCCTCCCCCTCCAGGCAGCGAGCGCGCGTACGAGAGCTGCGGTGACGGCGTCCCCGCGCCCCAGAAGGTGCTCTTCCCCGTGGAGCGGCTGTCGCTGCGCTGGGGGCGCGTCTACCGTGTGGGCGCGGGGCTGCACAACCTCGGCAACACCTGCTTCCTCAACTCCACCGTGCAGTGCTTGACCTACACGCCGCCCCTGGCCAACTACCTGCTCTCCAAGGAGCACACGCGAGGCTGTAAGTGAGCGCTGTTCGGGGGGGGGGGGGCTCTGCACATGCATGGCTGTGAGTGTGCACGTGCAGTGGGGTGGCCCTGGATCCTCGCGGCCAGATGGTCTCCTAAGTGGACAAACCCGTGTGCTCACGGTGCTGCCAGTTCAGCCCGGGTCCAATTCAGGAGTGAAATAGTAACTGATAAATAGTAACGCTTTATAGTAACTGATAAATCCTACATTTGAATTGTGCCAGCTGCAGGATGGGCCATGAAAGAGAATCAGGGTAGAGTAATGGTCTCTAAACTGGGCTGAAAGTAATTACCTAAAGAGAGAAAAGGGTTTTCAAAAGATACCTGCGAAATACGTGTATTCGGTTGTTTTATACACCTGTTTTTGTAGCAATGTTTTATGTACATCATAAAACATCCTCCAAAGTAGAAATTGAATGTGGGTAAAATAAAGATGAAAGAAAATATAACTTACCCAAACTGAAGAAAACAGAAAGTCTGAATGGCCTTTCAACCATTAACAAAATTAAATCAGTGGTTAAAATTTTTCACATGAAGAAAACACCAGGCTGAGACAATTTATGGGTAAGTTTTATGAAACTTTTAAGAAACAGATCATTTCAGTGCTTCCTGAACTCTTTCAGAGAAAAGAAAAAGAGAGAAAGCTCCCTAGCTCGTTCAGTGAGGTTCTCTTAACTTGGATAACAAAATTAAACAAGCACAATGTGAGAAAGAAAAATTACAGTTCCCTCTTGTTCATGAATATACATGTAAGAATTCTAGATAAAATACTAGCAAATTCAATAGTCTTTTAAACACTGTGAGCAACTTGTGTTCATCCTAGTAACACAAGGATGTTCTGATATCAGAAAACCTCCAAATGCAATTGTGGAGCCAGTATAGCACAGCAGTTACAAGCACCACTCTGGAGGCTGGCCTGCTGGGTTTACATCCTGGTTCTGCCACCCGGCGACTGAGTCCTAGAGAATTACCTGACCTGTTCCTCATCTGCAAAGTAATAATAATATTTCCTTCATATTTTTGTAAAGCTTACATGAATTATGTAGAGTGTTTAGAATAGTACTTGGCACACAGTAAGTTCTACATCCGTGACTGCTAATCTTGCTACCTTAGTTGCCGTCACTTTATTAACAGATTAAGAGAGAAAGGTCACCTGAAAATAGATGCCCCAAAAAATTATGATAAAGAAAACTCTTAGCAAAGTAGCAACAGAGGGATTTTTTTTTACTAATATTGATGAAAGGTATCTAGCAACAACTACAAAAAAGCATTCCAATTAGGAAATAGTAGAAGCACACCTCTTAAAAATAAGGAGAGGGCTTCCCTGGTGGCGCAGTGGTTGAGAGTCTATCTGCTGATGCAGGGGACGTGGGTTCGTGCCCCGGTCCGGGAGGATCCCACATGCGGCGGAGCGGCTGGGCCCGTGAGCCATGGCCGCTGAGCCTGCGCGTCCGGAGCCTGTGCTCCGCAACGGGAGAGGCCACAGCAGTGAGAGGCCCGCATACCGAAAAAAAAAAAAAAAAAAAAAAAATAAGGAGAGAAGCCAGGGTGGCCACTCTCTGTACTTGTGTTTGATATGCTGGTCCTGGCCAGAGCAGTGACACAGGAGACAAGAGGAGGGAGTAACACTCTTGTTGGTTGAAAATGACATTCCTGCATAGAAAAACAAAGGAATCCATAGACAAATTAGAAATTCGGGGGAATAAGAAAGAAATTTGGCACTATGACTAGATACAACATCAATATACAAAAAGTTACTTGAATTTCTCTACACCAAACAAGAAATTGTTAAAAAAAAAATTTTGCTATTATAAAAAATTGTACAACAGCAACAAAAATGATAAAGTGTGGAGACCCAAATTACCGAGATATACGTGGAAAACCTTTCCTGGGAGTTTAAGGGCATTTTATGATGACCCACACACGGAGATTGCTACCTCCACAGAGGGAAGCCTCAGCGTCATAAAAATGTTGGATCTCTCCCAAATTAGCGTAGAGATTATTGTAGCTCCAGCTGATTCTAAAATTTATGTGGAAAAGAAAAGCGAAGGACCAAAATCACCAAGACACCTGTGAAGAATATGAGAAGCGGTATACTTTAGCAGTTGTAAAGTCTTTTTGTAAAGTTAGAGACGTTAAAATGGCAGAGTTGAGTCAGGGAGGGAGGTACTGACCGATGGAGAGACAGCCCAGAAACAGCCACGAATGCGTGGACGTGTGGCATTACACACCATTTTTTCACATATACACGTGTCTCCTGTTTTAAATAAATGGAACTTAAAAATAATCGGAAAAAATGAAATAGAATCCCCATTTCACAGCATACTCACACCAAAAAATGGATTTAAAACTTCTCAAAAGGGCTTCCCTGGTGGCACAGTGGTTAAGAATCCTCCTGCCAACGCAGGGGACACGGGTTCAAGCTCTGATCTGGGAAAATCCTGCATACCGCGGAGCAACTAAGTCCATGCGCCACAACTACTGAGCCTGCACTCTAGAGCCCGAGAGCCACAACTACTGAGCCCGTGTGCCACAACTACTAAAACTCGCATGGCTAGAGCCCGTGCTCTGCAACAAGAGAAGCCACCGCAATGAGAAGCCCGTGCACTGCCACGAAGAGTAGCCCCCACTTACCGCGACTAGAGAAAGCCCGCGCACAGCAACGAAGACCCAACGCAGCCAAAAATAAATTAAATAAATAAATTTATTTTAAAAAAAAAACTTCTCAAAAGTAAAAACAATGCTTTTATAACAGACGTGAGCAAGTATCTTTCTGACGTTGGGTTGGGAGAAAGCACTAACCATTAAAAAAATTGATGAATTCGGCTGCATTAAAATTAAGAACTTTTGTTCATGAAAAAACAAAATTAAAAGACAGGGAGCTACAAACGAGGAGATGACACCTGGGATGCATAAACAACGAAGGATTGGGACCAAGAATATATACAAAACCACAAATCAACAAGGAAAAGAGAATAGCATATTAAATAGATAAACATTAGGAGCAGGCATTTTATAGGAGAGGAAGCTCACGTCACGGGGCGGAGGAGGAGATGGCCAGTAACCGCGTAACCTGGGAGACGCTTTCCACCTTTGTGGTCGATGAGGATTCGGAAGTCTGACGGTACCGAAGGTCACAGGGGATGGAGGTCAATGAGATTCTTTGTAAACTCCTGGTCTGAGTTGGCATAACTGCTTTGGAAAACAATCTGGTGTTCTCTGTCATATAATCTACACTTAGCAATTCTACAGAAAAGCTCTGGTATCTGTGCACCAGGAAACATACAGCAAAAAACTGTAAGCAACCCAGGTGCCCATCAACACAATGGGTACCTGAATTATATAGGCATGTGGTAGAATATTATACAGCAGTGCAGGAGAATGGATTCGCTCCATGAATGAGTCCGAATAGCATAGTGTCGAGTGAAGAAAAAGCCCCAGAAGACTGCATGCAGCATGAATTCCTATTTACAGAATTGAAAAGCAGACTGTTTGTTGTTTAGGTGTACGTATATGTGATAAAACTTAAATAAATAAAAGTGATTTTTAAAAGTAGGTAAATAATTAGAAATCAGGGCAGAACCAGAGGCAGGGACATGGGAGTGTGGGAGGAACATCGTTATGAAGAGTTTGGGATTGCATGACGTGTTCAGGGATATTAGTTATATTATTAAAAAAGAATGGAAGAAGGCCAGGCTATGGGACTACTGTAGTATTTAAATGTCTCGCAATGGTTCACAGTAGCCCTAGCTACTATATCAAGGCACAGTGCACACTTCTAAGATGAAGTTGATTATAAATCTCTGTTTCCAGTAGTTACCTTGGTGATGGCTGAGGTTGTTTTGGGTGGACTTTACTAAGGTTTGACTGGGCTGTCTTTGTTTTTATCTCATGACGTTGGCGGTGAGAGCCTCTCTCCTGAGCCTGTAGGTCGCTCTGCCGTTTTTGTGTTCCCTGTGCTTCTGCTGTTGGTTTCTCTGCAGGAATCTTTGAGCTGTTGTCAACTTTGCAAGGGTTAATACAGTTAAAAGTAGGTCACATCTGTAAGTCCGGGTAACCTGGCACAAGTAAACTGTGGTATATGGGGGCAAGGACTTGAGTTGGGAGCAGCCCCTCCTCCTGTGAGCAACGCAAGCAGACCTGGGGAGAGTGCCAGTGTCCCTCCATGTCACTCTATGAAATGTCAGTAAGCCTTAATTTCTTGGCTTTTTTAGAGTAAAATGTATTAAGAGAAGTTTTAATATTTTTTTCCTGGCACCTGACTGGATCCCCAGGTGACCCCTAAGTGGGCTTGGGCTGTCCTCTCTTCCTCGAATTCACTGTTTGAAGATTCTCAAGGGTCCAGGGAAGTATGGCTTGAACATGACAAGGGGCTGCTTGCACAGAGCCCCAGTCCTGCAACGTGCCTGGACCACTTCAGGATCTATCCACAAAATAAACACTGTAAAATATCCAGGAGGATTAAATCCTATTCTTCCGCACCTTCTTCCCCAAATTTAAGTAGTAGTGTCCCCCAAATCATGGATACAACTTTTATGATATATTTTCCTAAATTACCCGGACAAAGTGTCCACGGGCTTTTAAAATTAAACTTGCGCATTACCAGGGATTTGGGAAATCCTGTTTCAGGTATTTCTGGGTGAAATTGTTGCTTGCCCTATTTTTTTTTTTTTTTTTTTTTGTGCTGAGTCACAAGGCTTGCGGGACCTTAGTTCCCGGACCAGGGATTGAACCCTTGGCAGTGAAAGCGCCGAGTCCTAACCACTGGACCACCAGGGAGTTCCCAGTTGCCCTATTTAAGAGTGATGATTTATTAGTCTAAAAGTCTCAGCGTTTTAGATAATGATTAGAGGCTTAATTTCCACACGACTTTCCTAGGAGTATCTTAACATGAATCAGATTTTGTAAATGGGAGCTCTTTTTGTTTGCTTAACGTTTGTTGTCTTAAATAACATTAGGTTTTTTGCCTTAATTTGAGCCTTCTCCACAATTATTGCCCTTTAAAAAATAAAAGTAATGAATGGATAGAGAGTTGAGAAAACTCTAAAATGAAAAATAAAAGCCTCTCCTTCATGTAAAGACATTAATCACATGAATGGTTTTTTGATTTCCCTCCAAGAAGAATTTTTTGTGTAAATACTAGCATTTTTTTAAAATTAAACTTTTTTGCATTATGGTAAGTGCATATAACATAAAATTTACCATTTAAAAATAAATTTACCATTTTAAGTGTACAATTCAGTAGCATTAAGTACATTCACACTGTCATGCAACCATCACCACCATCCATCTCCAGAACTTTTTCAAACTGGAAGTCCGTCCCCATTAAAAACACCCCCCCCCCCCCCCGCCAGCCCCCATCCTTGGTACCCTCCATCCTACTTTTTGTCTCGGTGACTCTCACTGCTCCAGGTACTTCATGTAACACAAACACAAGTGCTTGTCCTTCTAGGACTGGCTTACTTAGTATAATGTTCTCAAGGTTTCTCTTTGTTGTAGCAGGTGTCAGAAGTCGTTTTCTTTTTAAGGCTGAGTAATATTCCACTTTATGTATAGACCACCTTCTTTATCCATTCGTCTGTCAATGGACGCTCAGATTGCTTCTACATTTTGGTTCTTGTGAATAATGCTATAAATGTGGGTGTACGAGTATCTCTGAGACTCTGCTTTCCCTTCTTTTGGGTAAATACCTGGAAGAGGAATTACTGGATTATATGGGAATTCTATTTTTAATTTTTTGAGGAACTACCATACTGTTTTCCACAGTGGCTGTACCATTTGCCATTCCCACCAACAGTGTACAGGGGTTCCAGTTTCTCAACATCTTTACCAACATGTGCCCTTTTCGTTTGTAGATACTAGGATTTTTTTGTGTGTATATGGCAAACAGGCTGCATGCTGTTTCATTTTTTAATTTGAGATAGGTCTAAGTAACTGGGTGATTGGAGGTGTTCAGGGGGAGAATAATGGATTGGTGTGGATTTTGTGTTAGGCGCTGGGTCTGTTGAGGAAGGTCGTGCACTATATACACGACTACAGTATCTTGTAGAACTAAAGATGTGCTTGCCCTTGGACCCAGAAATGTATCTTGTAGGTATATGCCTTAGAGAAACTGACATGCGCACAAGGACCATTCACCACCGCGTTTGTGATAGCAGGAAAAGGCGGGGAGGTTGGCATGCAGGAAAAGGGGGGTCGTATGGATGAACTGTGATCTGGAGCAGGGATTAAAGAGCAGTTTGTTACAGTTTATAGAGAGTGAGCTTAAACATGAGGCTGCAGTGTCCTGGTGAGTGTGGAATACAGTGAATCCATGAATGGGAACAGTGGTGACCTGGTTGGGGAGAAGGATGGAGCATGGGGGGAACAGGGTTGTGAGAGGTTGAGAGGGGAGTTCAACTATCACACCAGTACTTGACTGAAAAATCACCTAAAATGGGGTGTAGCCTTTGCTCTTCTCTATGTATTTAAGATCATAATTGTAAGTAGAGGTAGAAGCATAATGCTATCTCGCTTAATTCCTGGGGGACAAATAGTTTATCCAGAGCACGGGGACTGGCCGCAGCCTGGGGGCTCTGTGTGGCCCACCGCCGGTCTTTATGGACCCGTCCCCACCATGTAGGTGTCGCTTGGGGCGCCAGAGCTGCAGAGTTGGGCCCTTAGGCTGGGGGAGCACGTGCCCGGGGTCTCCCCAGAGCTGGCCGAGCCCCTGTGTCTCCTGGAAACCAGAGCAGAGGTTCCTACACTGAAGAGCACATGAAGCGGGTGTCGGGAAGCCCAAAATATTCTAGCCTGTTGACCATGTGATGCAGTTTGGAAGTCAGAGAAAACATTGTTCTAAACGGTGCTTGAAAACTCAGACTCCTCGGGCTGGGTTGCAGCCGAGCCCGCAACTGTGGAGAGACCGGGTCCCGGGTGCTGCAGGCGGCGTGGGAGCTTGGGCCGGGCTGTCGGGCTCCTGCTGTCTCTGCCGGGCGGGAGGCCATGTCGTCAGCTCTCCTGGGAGCTCTCGCCTTACCACGACCGCCTGTCCGTGCCCGCAGGTCACCAGGGAAGCTTCTGCATGCTGTGCGTCATGCAGAACCACATCATCCAGGCCTTCGCCAACAGTGGCAACGCCATCAAGCCCGTGTCCTTCATCCGAGACCTCAGGAGTAAGAGCGGCTTCCTTCTGGCGGGGGGCAGAAGGGAGGGCTCGGGAGACTGCACGCACAGAGTGTAGCAGACTAAGCGAGCCCTGGGGCTGGATGTGGAGGAGTCCACACCAGGTGGTGGTGGTCCCCGCCCTGAAGATCAGGCGGCTTTGGCCAGGCCGGGAGCTGTGTGTCATGGGCCTGGAGGTGGGGAGCAGGTAAGGGAGGGCTGCGGGGCCTTTTCTCAACGTCGGAGAGACCAGTGTCCATGTGCTGTGGCAGTCAGATATCTCCCTTAGCAGAAAAGATGGGCTCATTGGTTTTTGAAGCCGGTGTAAGTTGTATTGCAATGACATAGTGATAATCTGCCATGGTCTGTATTGGCTCCTGGAAAACCAGCTTTAGTTCATCAGTGGATCTCATATCCTTAATGCTTGGTGTTCATTCGTGCTTTCTGTTAAGTGTAGAGGGTTTAAGCCCTTAGGTCTCATTGAGAAGATAACTGCCGTGAGGGTGGTACCTGGGATGTAGGAAGCCAGGCAGGCTCCTTTTCCTTGCTTGGGTTTAGTCCTGGGTCTGCTAGGAGTTGGTGATGAGACCGACAGGAGTGGGACGTTTGGAGAGCAGGCAGGAGCTTTTCCCTTCCGGCCTGATGCTTCTTCCTTTCCTCCTTAGAGATCGCCCGGCATTTCCGCTTCGGGAACCAAGAGGACGCACACGAGTTTCTGCGGTACACCATTGACGCCATGCAGAAGGCCTGCTTGAGCGGCTGTGCCAAGTACGTGCTCCTCCCCCCACCCCAGGCTGCCTCTGTGGACCTTAGCCCCGTGGCCCTGAGCTGAAGCTCCAGCAAGGGGTCGCACTGCTTCCCAGGAAAGGGCTTCTCCTGCTGCAGGGCAGGTGGTGGCCATCTCTGTCCCAGCAACTCATGGAGGGAAATGCCTTTTTTTTTTAAATGTTTATTTATTTATTTTTGTCTGTGTTGGGTCTTCGTTGCTGTGTGCAGGCTTTTCTCTAGTTGCGTCAAGCGGGGGCTACTCTTCGTTGTGGTGTGCGGGCTTCTCATTGTGGTGGCTTCTCTTTGTTGTGGAGCATGGGCTCTAGGCGCGCGGGCTTCAGTAGTTGTGGCATGTGGGCTCAGTAGTTGTGGCTCGCGGGCTTAGTTGCTCCGTGGCATGTGGGATCTTCCCGGACCAGGGCTCGAACCCGTGTCCCCTGCATTGGCAGGCGAATTCTTAACCACTGTGCCACCAGGGAAGTCCTGGGAAATGCTTTAATAGATCTCTTCGAGGATCTTACGCTACTGACAGGGACTTTTCCCATCTTTTAAAAATCACCTCATTATTTTGGTACTGAGGATGGGGTGGTAGGAATTATAATGTCTTTATGGAAGAACTTGAAAGGCTGCAGGAAAACTTGAGGGTAAGGAGATTATGATTTTTGAGGTTTCACTCTGCCCAAATTTGAGAGCGTAGACAAATGCACGTGACGGATTTATGGTTGGTTGCTTAGTCTTCCCTTTTGTAAAACAGCTACTGTCAACAGTGTTTTTGTATCATTCTTGGGTTTTGGGGTTCAGAGAGAAGAAAGGAGGCAGGTAGTGCTGCCTAGGCTTGGAATAGAACTGAGTCCTGGACTCTGGAAATACAACTCAGGAGTCATATCTGGAACATCCTTTGGGAAAGTTAGTTGAGTTGTAGCCATGAGGATGGGAAACCTCTGTTTCAGCGGATGAAACTCTGATGTCATTAAACCTGACCCGTAGCCCGGTAAAGTGGTCTGTCTTTGGTGACCCTGCACTGGTTGGGAAGTGACTCTCCCCTCGGGAACACACGATGGCATTGCTTTTGCTTGTGTTAAAGGCCCTTTTTTCCCCTTAACGCCTGGGAATGTTTCTCGTGTTCTGCTTTATGTATTTGATGGTACGGTGCCCTTTCGGGTGCCGGGTTGTTGGTGTTCTCATGTCTCAGCCGCCCCCTCCCCACGGCTGCACCGCACACCCCCGCACCCCTGCTTCCTGTGCCCCTCACTCCATCTCCTTTGAGTCTCTCCTCCATGTGCCCCTCGAAGTTCAGTCTTTGTTTCTTTCCTGAGTTCAGTGAACTTTCCCTCCTTTTGGTCGTTTTATCTTAGTTTTAAGGCGTGTTCATGGTGTTCTTCCATCTCCCCACATGCTTGTTTGGGGTCTTCAGTTCAGCCTGGAGTTTGTGTCGCTGTCTTCTCCTGCTTCATGTTGCTTCCGGGGGGCTGATTCTAGTCAGGTAGGGTGTCAAGTCTCCTTCACCATTTTCTACCGCAACCGCCTTTGCTTCCGTATGTATCACGAGGATTTGGCGATTCGCTCGGCTCTTGCTTCGGGCGCCCCCTTCTGGCCACACAGCGAAGCACACGCTGGAGTGGGCAGCTTTTCCTCTGAGGGCAGAAGGGGCTTGTGGCCTCAGTATTTTTATGTTCCTTGTTCAGGACCCTGGTTTTCCCCTTCGTTCTCCTGCCCTGAATCCCCTGCTCCCCAAGGAGCCTGCCTGCCTCCTCCCGCTGAGTTGCTGCCTTGGGGGCTGCCTCCCAGCCACATCCTGTTGCCAGGACGCTTGGGAGCCTCACCTTATAGGAGGTGCCGCACAGGCCTCAGGTCCCCTCGTCCCTTCTCCTTTCCCTCCCTTCCTCTGGGACGCTCGGTGGGAGCGTCTGGGATAACTTTTTGATCTGGCTTTATTTTCCTACTTCTGGGTGATTGAATGTCTGCGCTGTCCCTGCTTCCAGCTGAACTGAGGGTGCGTCCTGTGTGGTCCTCTGGGCTCCTGTCCTGACGGGCTTCTGGTGACCCGGGGGGCGACCTGGAGTTCAGCAGCTGCATCACACCCAGAGGCTTTCAGTCTGCTCTGAGGTTATGTCCTCGCTAGTTTGGGGACCTAAAATGTCCCTTCTTTGATGAGTGGTGGTGACAGTATAGAAGGTAGCAGCTGATTTTTCTTTTCCTAACGTGCAGAATAAAAATCTGCTGACCCTTTGTTTGTCCCCCACGTGTTTTGGAGCTATACTCCTCAGTGCGTCTGGGCAGCGCAGCCATGAATAGTCGTGTGGCCTGAACAGGAGGCTGAGACCAGGGCGCCTGGCTCGCTCTGCTGGTGGTGGGAGGTGGCCGCCTGCGGAGGGAGGTGCCGGGTTAGCAGCACGCATGCCGCCGCCCGCCCCCGCCCGGGAGGCAGAAGCACCTGCAGGAGGTGGTGGGCAGGAGACTGGGGCCTGGGTGGACACGGGGAAGCTCTTCCCGGCAGGGAATGGGCCTTGCCACGTAGTGCTTTTGTGGCCCAAAAGACCAAAAGGTTAGCTGCGTTTGTGTCCTGGAGGTCTCGGGGACTCAGGACAGTTGCAGAGGAGTGGATCAGATTCGGTGGGTTGCAAGCAAAACCAGGAGCAGAGGCTAGACGTAGGGTATTGTTTCCAGAATCTTCGTTACGTGAGTCGCTGTGGGTGCAGGCGCTGCGCTAGGTGCTCTCTGGAGCTCTGCTTCGCGGCTCTGGGGCTGGGGGTTTGAATGTAGGTCTTCCGGACCCTAAAGCCCATGCCCGTGCTTACTGCTGTCCTGCTGAGAGGGTTCAGAGGGGGAGTTTGTCCCTGCTCACCCTGCGCTCCCTTTCCCAGAGGTGCGTGTGTGCGGTGCCCACGAGGGACTGTGGGGCTGAGCTGGAGCGGGGAGGGGTGGGCCGGGGGTGGGGAGACGTACAGGTCCATCCGGCCTCTTGCTCCCCGTGCCGTGGGAGGTGAGGCGGCGGCTGTGGGGAGCAGGCCTTGCGGGTCAGCGCGTGCGGAGGCCTCGGGGCGGAGCTGCCGCTGACCAGGTGGGACCTTTCCCATCCTCTCACTGAGCGGGTAACAGCACAGGGGCTGGCGGGGCTGCCGGCCTGCTTCTTGGCCCCTGTCCTCCCCCTGAAGGTCATAGCCTTTCTGTAGGTTGGATCGTCAGACGCAGGCTACGACTTTGGTCCATCAGATTTTTGGAGGCTATCTCCGATCACGAGGTAAGTGGAGAAACGTTCTCTGCCCCTTCTTGTTGGGGATTAGAGTATTAACCAGAAAGACTTGGTATTGGCACCCAGGCTGGCCCGCCAGGCCCGGGAGGCCTGCAGCCTGGCTTGTGCTCCGCAGCCCCGCCTGCTGCTTTGCTGGGGGCCCCGTTCCTGGGAGGGGGTTTGGAGCAAAGCATCAGGAGCCTGTGGATGCGGGTGGTGTTCCTTTTCCTCAGACTCCATAGTTGCTCAGATGTGGCCGCTGCCGTTGGCGTGGGAGTGAGCACCCCTGGGGCAGCTGGCCAGGCTGGGAAGGCACCTCGGGGTGTGCCCTCGTCTCCTCCTGAGCACTTCCCATCCCAAGATTTCAGGGGGCTGGTGAGCTGGTGGTCTGCCTCCAGTTCTCAGACTTGGAAACGGGGTGGTGCCCTGGAGGCCCTGCACCCACCCCACTGCCCCCCTTGTTCTCTCGCAGTGAAGTGCTCCGTGTGCAAGAGCGTCTCAGACACCTACGATCCCTACTTGGATGTGGCACTGGAGATTCGGGTATAGACCCTGTCATGCTGTTTCGTTTGCATTGGGACAGGGAGGCCAGAGGGCAAAGACCCCAAAGAACAAAAACCTATGAGGGCATGTGATCCAGGTAGATCAGGAAAGAAATACTTGGAGTCCTACATTTTCGTGTACTTCTTCCTAGCCATTTCCCTCTGCGAGTTCTATTTTTTTCAAAAAGAAGAGGGAAAATAATGCAGTTTTGTGCCCTGAGGCATGAATGGCGGCCACACTGCGTGCAGGGCTCGAGCAGGGAGGCCCGGTGTGCTGCGGGAGCCTTCACAGGCTGCGCATTCCGGAGCGGCCTTCCTTTCTCCCTGCTCGAGCTCTGCAGGAGGTGAGCTCACCTCAGCCTGAGCTCTGGACTGGACCCTCTGAGGCCTTGATAAACCCCCGGGGCTGTGATCCTCGTCAACAGAGGAGGGGTAACAGCCTGGCTCCCTGTTCCTTCGCCATGTTCTGACCCCCAGAAGGTGGCAGCTAGCAGGCCAGTTCTTATGCAAGTGAAGTGTTGTGATTTGCTGCGTCAGCCTGAAAAAGACCTTACATTTGGCATTTCTGGAGAGTCAGCCTATTTCTTCCGCTCTTTGTTCTATTCCCTGTTTTTGTCCTTCTCAGCAAGCTGCAAATATCGTGCGTGCCCTGGAACTTTTTGTGAAACCAGATGTCCTGAGTGGAGAGAATGCCTATATGTGTGCGAAGTAAGTTTCGTTTTGCTCGCGGCAAAAAGATCAAGCCGGCCAGAAAGAAAATATGTCACCTAACCTGACACGGCTGCCGTCCCCTCCCTCCCTCTAGCCCTCAGAGGTGACCACTGTCCACATTTCTTTTTTTGGCCGCGCCTCACGGCTTGCAGGATCTTAGTACTCGACCAGGGATTGAACCCAGGCTGTGGCAGTGAAAGCGCCGAGTCCTAACCCTGGACCACCAGGGAACTCCCAGTCACTGTCCACATGCTTGAGTGGTGTAGATGTGTCTTAAAACTGAAAACCTTTAAACAACACAGATGGAGGGATAGCTGTGGTTGTCATAGCTGCTGTTTATTATGTGGCACTTACTCCGTGCTGGTCCCTGTTCTGAGGGCCTCGCGTGCACTCACTCGTGAAGCAGGGACTGTTATTACCCCCATTTCACAGGAGGAGAAAACTGAGGCACAGAAGTGGAGTGACTGGACATGGCCGTCGGCTCCGGAGGCCGTCCTGCCTCCTCGAAAAGCCGTGTTCTGTGGCTTCCGTTTTTGACTTGAGTTGTCCTCGGCATTTTTCCGTTTCAGCAGTTGTGACTGACCTCGTCCGCTTTAGGGTTGTGCAGTCTCAGTGTGTGGCTGTGTTACTTTATATCCAAGTCATTTAAGAGCTGTAATCACTAATGAAAGTTTTCTCACTATGCTTTTCAGGGGGATGATTCTGTGCCTTTTTATCCCTCTCAGTTCACCTCCTTTGGCTCTAGAAGCTGTTCACTTTTGCCTCTGTCTTCTCCCCCTTCATTTCCTTGTCTTCTGGCTTTGTTTTCGGTGATTTCCTGCCTGCCTGTTTATCTCTTGGCCACATCTGCTCGAATTTGCTTTTCCTGTGTTATAGCCCAAAGTTACTTTTCCATGCATCTTCTTTAGTCTCCTCATTGGGAAAGTACTTTGTTTTTGCTTTAGAATCTCCACCTTTTCTCTAGTCCTGGTGGCCCTGCCGTAGCTTTCCTTTCCTTAAGTGGTGTTGATTGGTTTTTAGGGGTGCGGAGGGCACAGTCTCATTTAAGAAGACCCCTTATTTAAAGTGCAGTTCCTGATATTCTGCTACTGACCTAGTGTGAGGACAGCAGTCCTCAGAGCATGAGCTGATAGCTCTTCCTCTCCCCTTCCTCGCAGATGCAAGAAGAAGGTTCCGGCCAGCAAGCGGTTCACCATCCACAGGACGTCCAACGTCCTGACACTCTCACTCAAGCGCTTTGCCAACTTCAGCGGGGGGAAGATCACCAAGGTGAGCACTCACAGCGCCCAGGCTGCTTGGTCAGCGCTTTCTGAAAGATTCCAGGCTCTACTCCAGACTGAGTGGATTCAGATCCCTGGAAGACAGGGCCCAGGAGTCCACATTTTTGCAAAATCCCTAAATGATCATTATGCAGTCAAGTTCAAGAACATTTTTTTTCCCAGCATCTTCCTGTGCTTGGGGTGTTCCTGCTGTAGAAGGTCTGGGTGGCCCAAGAAATCAGTGTGATGAACACTGTGCTCCATGTCCTGTTTGTCTCTAAAGCAGGTGCAGCTGCATGCCGTGCCTTTTTGTGGAGTGTAATAATTTACTTTTTTGCACAGTGGTGTTTTAATAGAAGATGCCTTGCCTCATAAGGGCCTGGAGATGTGTTCTCGGTTGGTAGAGCCTAGCTGTGTGGTTTGGGGCGAGGCACTTGTCTGAGCTTTCAGTCTTCTCACTGGCAGTGGTAGTGGTTAGGTCAGCATTTCCCAAACTGGTGTTCTGCAGAACGGTAGTATGGTACCCTGAAAAAAAGTGTTCCGTGTTCTGTGTTCAGCCGAGTTTGGGAAACGCCAAGCCCAAGTTAAAATAGTTCTTTTTAATTGCAGACCTTCTCAGAGCCTTTATTAAGCTGTGTCGTATTTTGAATCTCCAAGAGGAATTTACTAAACTCAGTTACCGAGGGAGTCACTCATTCCTCCGTTCTAACACTTGGGCTTACATTGCACCGTGCCGTGCGAGGCACTGGGAAATCAGTGGGAGATAATCAGTGCTGAATGAGGTCGTGTCGCTTCTGCCCTGAGGATCTCACGTTCCGCCATAAAATCTCCTGGAATTAGTTTTCCATTAGGACACAGTTTGAGAAACTGGTCTGTTTGATTTTGGCCCCATGTCTAGCAAGATTGGACTGGGGCTCCTGAGCCTATTGGGTGTGTTGGCTTTTGAGATTTTGAGATTGTCAATAGACAGGAAAAGATACGTCGGTTAATATCATGACATTCTGTTGATCCAGACAAACAGGTACCAGCTGTATGAAGCCCAAGAACGGGCAGAAGTAACCACTTGCCGTAGGACTTGGAACAGTGGGTGCTTGAGATGGGGGCACTTACTGGACAGAAGCGGGTTTTCTGGGTCCGTGTCTGTCTCTTGAATGGAGTGTAGGTTACCATCAGTGTACACTGGTCAGAACTCACCAAACTGTACTCCTATTTTCACTCTGTGTAAACCGTACTTCGTTTTTTGGCCACACTGTGCGGCATGCGGGATCTTAGTTCCCAGACCAGGGATTGAACCCGTGCCCCCTGCGGTGGAAGTGTGGAGTGTTATCCACTGGACTGCCAGGGAAGTCACTGTACTTCATTTTTTTAAAAGTCTATATGTGCACAGGCAGAAATGCAAGTATGTTATATCTGTATCATTCAAAGATCATGTTTGGTAATATTTTCTTATGAAAGATTGTTGATTTCTAAAATAACTTATGTCATGACCTGCATCCTGAGCTACTCCATTAAAATTTTAACCTGCTGTTTCAATTAGCCGTGTGGAGTCAGCACCTGTTTTCCTGAAGCCCTGACTCCCAGCGCTGTCCCCCTGTACTCCCCTTGCAGTGTTCCTGCATGGTGGCAGGGAGGAGAATGAACAACTCTTCTCCTTTCACATGTGGGACCCAGGTAGTGAGAGAACTAATTGGGATGCACGGCTAAGATAGGAGACCATAAACCACTTGTCAAGACAATAAAGTAAGAGTTTCTCATAGAAATTCCATAGAGTTTACATAGAAAGACTGCACTTTTCTGCTTCTTTTCTAATCACTGACTAAGGGAGGCCCCCGCCTCAGCCTTGCTGTGTGCTCATTGCCCCACATTGTTAAAGACCAGCTGATGGAGAGGGCAAGGTGACCCTTACTCCCAATGGTGAATTGTAATTGCCTTTTCCTTGGCTTTTCAAACAGGATGTGGGATATCCGGAATTCCTGAACATCCGTCCGTATATGT
Organism: Grampus griseus; assembly: GCF_964374135.1. NCBI lineage: Eukaryota > Metazoa > Chordata > Mammalia > Artiodactyla > Delphinidae > Grampus > Grampus griseus. The sequence continues at coordinate 9,571,772 of NC_139014.1, read as the reverse complement.
CCCAGAGTAATGGTGAGCCTGTCATGTACGGACTGTATGCTGTCCTGGTCCACTCGGGCTATAGCTGCCACGCCGGGCACTATTACTGCTACGTGAAGGTCAGTGGCTCCTGTGTTGGTGTCAGGCTGTCTTAGGTGGTGGTACGCGTGCTACCTCCGGGGGGCAGGTTTGCGGTGCCTGTTTGCACAAGTCCAGATGTGACCTCTGCAGAATGTTTATTCTGTGGAAAGTGGCCGTGTTTTGTGGTTGTGTCCAGGTCCTGTTGTTGTTTCTTCGTGGAGTGCAAAGACGTGTTTTAAACCTGTCTCACCAGGATCTGTCCCACTCTTGGCCTTGCGATGAGACACTGGAGGGGGGCTGCTGCCAGTGCCCTGTCCTTAGCCCCCCTGGAGAAGTCTCAGAAGGCCAGATATTGGTGGGAGAGGCTGTGCTGAGCAGACCTGTCAAAATAGCCTTCCACAAGGAAGGCTCGCATCTTTTGGGGTGCCAGGAAGGAAGGGGGACTCCAGCACACTCAGGGGCACATTCAAAGTTAGAGGGATACTTGACATTTTATGAAATCATTGCTAGTTAGTTCATCAGCACTGGGATACATGTGGCAGCTAAAAGGTTTTTTCCTTCCCTTGTTAAAAGTAAGGATCGCAGAAGTGTTGATCGTTGTGTTTTGTTTCGTCCACACCCTGCGCTGCTCAGGCAAGCAATGGACAGTGGTACCAGATGAACGACTCCTTTGTCCACTCCAGCAACATCAAGGTGGTTCTGAACCAGCAGGCCTACGTCCTCTTCTACCTGCGGTAACCGGCTCCCCACCCCCACCCCCCAGAGCGCTCGCCTTCACTCTGCTCTCGCCCCGACCGGCCTCCCTGGCCTTTCCCTGCATGAAAGTGACTGGAATTCTGCAGGAGGGAAGCTCTTGGAGCAGCTCTCCTGCCAGTCAGGTGTCGTGGAGAGCGGCCACTGGGAAGGGCACTTAGATCACGCCCACTTGGCTGTTGAGTCAAAGCCAGAGCCTGTGGGAAGGTCAGAGCAGGAGTCCATCTGCCCCACAGTGAGGTGGCTTTGAATGTAAATTGGAAGGTTGTCTATTACATCATTGCCCCACATTAGATGCGTTCCATCTGGCTATCGGCTGGCGTACAGACCTGCCTCTGGGGAAAGTGATCCCGGTGGGCAGTGAGGTAGGTTGTCAGGGGGTAGAGGCTAAGTAGTCAGAGGGTGTAGGCCTTTGGAAGGTGCCTCTTCTTGGGACTGATTGTCACCGACCTGGAGGATGAGGATGTGGAGCAGGGAGGTGTTTTGCTGCTCCAGGATGGCTTTCTGATAGACTGAGACTCTAATAATCTCGGAAGAACTGAGTAATTTGCTCTTTGCTTACATTGAGCAGAATCTGAGGCTGCGTAGTAAGTTCTCATGGTTTAAGGGCGAAGTCAGCTTCAGAGAAGCACGTTGGGACAGTCATGGTTCCCTCTGGCTGTTTTTCTGCCTTTGCCTGTCTTTTTTTATTTATCCGTGCAGCATGGCTTGTGGGATCTCAGTTCCCAGACCAGGGATTGAACCCGGGCCACTGCAGTGAAAGCCTGGAATCCTAACCACTAGGCCACCAGGGAACTCCCTGCCTGCCCTTTTCTTTTAGGAATGGAATTGTAACCTTGACTTCTGTATTCTGATTCCTTCTCACACTCAGTTTCGGTAAAGCCTCTGCGGCTTTAGTAAGGCACTCCCTGACTTCGTTCTCTTCCTTTGACAGGATTCCAGGCTCTAAGAAGAGTCCTGAGGGCTCCATCTGCAGGACAGCCTCCTCCCTTCCCAGCCACCCCAGGGTGGTTCCAGACCACAGCAGGAAGAATATCAGCAATGGGACCACATCCTCATCAGTGACTGGAAAGGTACTTGTTTAAGAGGATCGATGTAATCATTGCCGTTCTTCGTGCCTGTGCCTCTCAGGGGATCGTGGAGCCCCCAGACCTCTTCGTGCTGGGGAGCTCGGCCCGATGGAAGGAGAGTGCAGACAGCAGTCCTGCTGTATTCCACGTTCTTTCTGAAGTGGGTCACGGAGCCAACAATGGTGAGAAGGAAGAGGGGGACAGTGATGAGAAAACCTGACTCAGCAAATCAAGACTTAGAGCTCCCAGTGTGTCCCCACCTTAGAGCAGCTGCCACGCGGAAGTGCAGTGACAGGTTTCCCAAGCAAACCTCTGGCCTTAAGCATCTGGGAAAAAAATATTTTATCCGCACATTTTAATACTAAAAATGTCAGTAGTTTGTACCAGTGTTAATTTTCTGATTTTGATAATTATACTGTGGTTATGCTAAGAGAACGTCCTTTGTTTTTAGGAATACTCGTGGGTGTGTATGGAGGTAAAAGGACGTCGTGTCTAAAATTTAACTCATATAGTTAGGAAAATATATACGTACATACGTACACATGTATATATGCAGAAGGAGAGAGAGCAGGAAAGCTAATGTGGTAAAGTGTTAACAATTAAGGAATACCCTTGAAGTTATTTTCGTATGTATTTGAAATTTTGTACTAAAAAAAGTTAAGAACTCAGTTTTATTAATAAGATAATAGCAGTTTCCTTATAACGTAATTCGTAATTCAAAAATAGAACGGCCCTCTCTGTTGACTACTTCTGTGATCCTTTCCCTTCAGTCTGAAGATCAAATCCAAACACAGGCTGCCGGGGCCTTCACATGTCTACAGGGGTTTTAGTCATTTATGCAAATCTGTTTCCTTTCCAACATTCAAGAAAATAGAAGCTGAAATAGAAGCATTAGAGTTGACGTAGCAATGACATGCCATGACCTGGTTGCGAAGGTGGTGGTCACTGTGGCCAGAGCAGGAAAGCCAGAAGCCTTGGGTGCTGCTCAGAGGAACAGCGACGGGCATGGGGGTGCCTGAGGGCGAGCATGGCCCCCCCCACGCCTGCCCCCCACCCCACCCCCTGGTCAGGCCACCGCAAGGCCTCTTCACTGACCCTGCGTGTTTTCATCATGAAAATAACTTCCCAAATACACTGCAGTTGCACAAAAGTTATTTTACTCTAGGTAACATTGTGTAAGTTCCATGTACTTAAGTGCTCAATAAGTGAACAGGTTTTGCAGCACAGCGGGAAGATTATTCATTTTAGGAAGAATGCTAATAAAGAAATAATGGCCTAAGTGACGTAAAACCAGTCTGTTGCCTGTGCAGAGGGTACGGATGTTTAAGCGATTCAAAATAGTATCAAATTAGCAAGTGTTTTGGGAAAAAATTGTTGCCGGCAAGAGTACAGTAAGTGCAGTGTGGCAGTATGCATCCTAATTTATGAAAATATTAACAGCCTAGTAATGCCATTTGTTGCCTGTGCAGAGGGTACGGATGTTTAAGCGATTCAAAATAGTATCAAATTAGCAAGTGTTTTGGGAAAAAATTGTTGCCGACAAGAGTACAGTAAGTGCAGTGTGGCAGTATGCATCCTAATTTATGAAAATATTAACAGCCTAGTAATGCCATTTCTAAAAAATTAGCGTGGAGTACTAAGTACAGAAGAAGATTCAGTCTTTTTTTTTTTTTTTTTTTGGTGGTACGCGGGCCTCTTACCGCTGTGGCCTCTCCCGTTGCGGAGCACAGGCTCCGGACGCGCAGGCTCAGCAGCCATGGCTCATGGGCCCAGCCGCTCCGCGACATGTGGGAACTTCCCGGACCGGGGCACAAACCCGTGTCCCCTGCATCGGCAGGCGGACTCTCAACCACTGCGCCACCAGGGAAACCCCCAGATTCAGTCTTTTGACCATTCCTTCAGCACATAGTCTCTAAGACCCTGACCTGGTTGGGGGTGGAGGTGGCATGTCGTGGTAAACAGCACCAACGCAGGCCTCGGGGAGCATTTCGGTGAGTGAGTGGCGTAGACCCAGTTGTGACGGTGCTATGGAGAAGGATGGGGCACTTAGCACCTTAGTGGTCATGTCAAGGAGACCTGGAGCCAGTCTGGTTTATAAACTCTTCATGCAATGAGATGGTTGCTAGTCAAACATTAAAGACCTTTGTTGATGGGCCAGAGTACAAAGGTGATAACGGCATATGGTGAAACTGAGATGCTCCTGTGCACCTGTGTCAGAAGAAAAGCCCAAAGGGAGAAGACACCAGCCTATTAATGGAGGGTTATGTTTAGGTGATGGAACTTGGTAAATTTTTTCCCTTTTTATTTTTTTGTATTTCTCAAATCTTGATGAACATGTACTGCTTTCGTAGTAAAGATGATTATAAAGAGGCACACCCGTACGTGCGCAACTCAGAAGATACTGCAGAGAAGTAACAGTATCTGTCTCGTGTGTCCGTGTAAATAATTTGTCTAGAGTTGCCCCTCAGAGCCCCTGCCTGCTGCCTCCTTGTGGGGCCCCCGCCAGCCGGCTGTGCTCCCTCCGGCTTTGACCGCCTCCTCTGCTTTGCTCCCCTTTAGAGACCAGACCCTGTGACAATGAAGAAGCCTCAGACCCCTGAAGAGCTCGGGGTGCCCGTTGCCAGGAATGGCTCTGTGTCGGGCCTGAAGTCTCAGAACGGATACACTCCTCCCAAGCCACCCCTGGGGTCCCCTTCCCCCAAGCCCTGCAAAACGCCTCCCCACGTGCCGACTGTTCTGGATGAGCCTGGAAAGAAAGTCAAGAAACCAGCCCCCCTGCAGCACTTCTCCCCACCGCTCAAAACCTCCCTGGGGCCCCCCGGCGCCGGCGAGCTGGGCGGCAGCAGGTGTGAGGGCCGCAGGCCCGGCTCCTGGGACGACAGGGCCACCCTCTCTACCTCACCTCGGCCCCCGGCCGCCAGGACCGCCAACGGGCTCAGGCCCAAGGTGGGTGATGAGGGTCCAGCTGCCGAGAGGAGGGCCTCCAGCCCTGAGCACCCTGCTGGTGGTGGCCCCGCCAGGCCCCCCCCGGCACCCCAGAGTGGAGCCGCCCCTCCTGGCGATTCTCAGGGAACCCACTCTGCCGGCCCCGCCAAGGTGCTGCCGGCCCGAGAGGACGCGGAGCTGGTGAAGGCCAAGTGCCCCGACCTGAGCAGCGCCTCCCCCGAGCCCGCTAACACCATGTCTCCTCCGCCGGCCAAAAAGCTGGCCCTTTCTGCCAGGAAGGTGGGTGTGTGGGAGGGTGTCGGTCGGGGTTGGGGAGCGGGTTCGATTGTAGTTTGGGGGGTGGGGCGGCAGCACAGGGGCATTTGGCCGCCCGAGGAGCTGAGACGTTGGGTGTCCCTAGGTGGCAGAGGGCTGTCCAGGCGCAGGCAGGTTGTGGCATCTCTGTCATTGGATGAGGCCAGTGGCCGATAGAGGGTCAGGGCCACACAGCTGTCCTCTGTCTCCATCTGTGGACAGATGTCCTAAGGGAGCCTCTGGGAACGGGCCCCGGCAGGGAGCTCTGAGCACGGGGCCGCGCGGGACACGGGCTGGCTGGCACCTCTGTGTGCACCTCGAAGCTCCGTGATGTAATTGGCGTGCTGAGATTTTTGTTTAAACTTCCTTCGTTGTTTCCTTTTTGTTTCTAACCAAAAACACTTCTGATTCTTCTTCTACCATTCTCCCACCCCTCACGCCCCCTGTTTTGTTCTTCTGTCCTCTCATCCTTCTTTCTGGGCTCTTTTATTTTTTATTTTATTTTTATTTTATTTTTACTTTTTCTCTTCACTCACGGCAACCTTTTTTAGAGCACCAAGTTTTTATTTATGTCAATAACTGCAGGCCAGCACCCTGCGGAGGGCAACCGGCAATGACCTCCGTCCACCTCCCCTCTCTCCATCCTCCGACCTCACCTCCCCCCGGAAACCCACTCACCCCGTCGTCGCCTCCACGTGGCCTGTCAGTACAATCCGGTAAGCAGGACGGCTGCTCCTCCCCCATGGGGACAGCACACAGGTCTGCCCGGTGTCTCCTCTGTCCTCCTGCTGAAGGGGCTTCAGTGGGGCAGAGGCGGCTTGGTCTCTCAGGCCCTGGCTTTTTTACTCTGTCTTCATCTTCCGTCGTCTGCCACGTGCTCGTGGTGATGCGTGTGTTGTGAGCTGATCTGCCTATGGCCCCCCAGCCCCGTGACAGGACCCTGAAGTGGAAGGGGGGGGGGTGTTTGAACAGACCATGCGTGAGCTCAGGGTCCTGTGCACTGGTTGTGTCTCCCAGCGGTGCTCCCTGGCTTATCTCGGGTGGGATGGGGTCTGTCACCCTGGCCCTGAGGGCCTCCCGAGGGGACTCAGGCGCCCCCCGTGCGCTGCGGAGGCTGCTGCGGGAGGCGAGGTTCTTTGGGAGCTTTTCAGGCTCCTGCGGAGATGCCCCCCTGGAGGTTTGGGCTGTCGCCTCCTGGCCCGCTCCGTACAGGGGTGCTCGTGTTCCTTTGTGAGTCCAAGGCCAAAGGCCCAGAATTACTGATAAACGGCTTGTTTGAAGGCTGAGGGGCTATCAAGGCCTTTGGCAGCTGGGGAGGGAGGAAGGAGCGAAGGAAGATGGGGCGCGAGGACGTGGGGTGGTTTGGGCGGGCTTGGCGTTGCTGCGGCGCCAACGTGCCCTCCCTGCCCTCCTCGTTCGGGGCCCCGCTGTTCCCTTTGTCCAGCCCCGCTCCCGCTCTCAGTCCTGGCACGGGGGTTTTGCACATGCTAGGTCCTTAAACATCCAAGACATTTATTGGGTATTTTTTCTTTGTTTCTTTGACATATAACTTTTTTTTTTTTAATTCCAGAAAACGCAGAGTAGCATGATGTAGTAGTGCAGTTTGTATGTTGCCATCAGAGTTTGTTGTCTAGTTTAGATGATGTTGAGACAGTCCTGTTTCATTAGCAACCCTTGGAGATGGGTTTATTGTCACACATTCACAGATGAGAAAATTGTGGCCCAGAGTGGAAAGTTGACTTTTCCAAGGTCGCATAGCTGGCAGGAGGAGATCCAAGAGTCTCACTTGATTTGCTCTAGATCCTGCCCTTTACTTGTCTTGCTGTATCATCTGACTGGAAAGTCTGTTTCCCTGATTTTCCTGAACCCCAAGTTTCAGAGGAAAATCCTTGAAGGGTAATAGTGGAAGATGCGTAGGCTCATAGCCGCCTTTCTTATAAGACTCACCGCCTGTGCTCAGACACCTGATACTTGCGGAGGCTGGACATTTATTGCTTAGTGGAGGTTTCCTCCCAACACATTTGTACTGAGAATCTGAAACATTAGGGTTTGCAAAAGTACTTTGAACTGCCTGGTGACAAGAAACTAAGAGATACGTAACGATTTTTATTAACTTTGATCTTAAGATTTGAATTTGTTAGCATGTATTTTCTAACGTTCGCTGAAATGTACATATATCTGAGGTTTACAGGCGAAAGTCTTTTAAAATCCTGACCTGTGAGGGAAGGGGCCGAGGGAGGGCAGGTAGGGAGAGCTCAGCCTGTCCTCACTACCTGACTGTCCCTACAGGGCTGTGTCACCTGCTCCGAGACCATCCAGCCATCTGAAGCCCCCCCTTGGCCCCCACTCCCCGTCACTGTCCAGCAGCCCCCCGCCTCTCGGGACATCAGACCCACAGAGCCACTCGCCCGCCTCTGCGCCCCTGCCTCAGGTCAACGGGGGCTTCCGGGCCCCCTCACACCAGCTGCCAGAGGCCAGCGAGCCCCCCCAGGGTCTCTGTAAGAAGAGGAAGAAGACCTGCGTGGGAGAGACCCAGGGCCAGGGCTCAGAGGCCTGCACGGCTGTGGCGGCCCCTCCAGGGCCTCCTAGGAAGAGGAGGAAGAGGAAGAGGAAGCACACGGGGGACACGGACGCCTCCCCTCTGCAGGCGGGGCGCATGCCGGGGCCACCCTGGAGCCCCGCGCATAGGAAGGAGGGTCGGGCGGAGCCGCTGGTGGGCAGACCGGAGGAAGAGGGCGGACAGCAGCCGGGGAACGGCTGGCCCGTGGGATGCGTGAGCGACGGCCACCGCGTGAGCCGCAAGAAGAGGAGGAGGCAGGGAGCTGAGGACCTTGGTGGAGAAGACGGCCTCCGCCGGGACCACCCACCTCGGCGTGGGTGAGAGCCGGGAGCCCTGCGCCTCCGCTCACACACAGCCCACTCCCAGTGGGTGCTGTCTGGAAATACAGGCGCTGCCCGGCCCTCTGGTACCTGACTGTATCGTCAGGTGTCCCAGGCGGGTGGCGAGTGGAAACAGCGTTCCGGACCTGGCCAGCCCCGTAGGTGCTGGGAGGTCCCGTGACCCGGGCCGGGCCGCGCTGGGGTCCTGTCGTCTACCTTGTGGGACTTGCCTCGGATTAAAAACGCATTTGTGTGCTTTTCTGGACTGTGGCCGTGGGCAGGTCCTGGTCAGGTTCGGGTGGAGTCTCCTGGGGCTCTTCTGGAGGGCTGAGGCACGTGCACCAAAGTTCACGGGGTATCTGGGCCTCAGTTTGCTAGGAGCTGACTGTCAACTCTGACTTCCTAGGAGCTGCTCTTCCTCAGATGTCGTCCAGCCAGAGGCTATTGCAGCATCACCAAGGAAAAAGAGAAAGAAAAAAAGGAAGCAGGAGTCACAGCAGGAAGTAGAAGAGAATGAGCCTGAGGGCCAGAGGGGCTCTGAAGTCCCTGGGAGCAGGCCAGGGACAGCTGTGAATGGCCAGGCTCCCGGAGGCCCCACAGGTGTGCACTGGGCCGGGAGGGGACGCCAGGGGAGCAGGGGGTGGGAGCCAGCCTGCCCTGTGCTTCTAGAGGCAGGTGCGGTACCTTGGGAGGGGCCCGCTGGAAGACCTCTTACCTCTGCCCTCGTGCCAGCTGTCTGCCCACTCGGGCCTCCTGACCTGGCAGATCGTTCAGCCCAAACTACCCCGCAGGAAAAGATGGGGTACATGTAAACTTCACACGTTTTGTGAGCGCAGTGTTTCTTCTGGTTCAGGGCTGTTCCCATCTAAACCTTCCCACTGGAATTACTCCTGGGCCGCCCAGCCTGGCGTTTTTCTTTGCCACTTGAACTTGCAGCATTGGGTTCAGAAGCTCACCTCCCTCTGCCTCTCTTTGTAGCCGGCCTTCCTGAAGATCGTGTGGCCTTTTGCAGTGGGGTTCTGTGTGCTGTGGCCGTGCCTGGGCTGAGGCCTCCACCAAGCGCCTCGTCCACGTTGTGTTTTCTTTTTCCTTAGTGGGCCAGCCCGTTTCACCAGGCTCTCCTGGTGGAATGTGTCTGTTAAATGAGGGGAGAGAAGGTCCTCAGCGCCTCAGGAAGGGGCCCCCAGGTGAAGGATCGTCTGGGGTCTGCTGTTTGTGCTTTGGGGGCACACTGGTTCCCGGGGATGGGTTTGTAGTTTATCAAACTCCGGAGAAACGAATTCATGAATAAACACGGAATTCCATTAATTACACGGCAAAAGCACTAACTGCTAGGCAGTGAGGAATGGCCACTTCAGGCAGCCCGTGTGTCATTGGAGAAAAGGCTGCAGAGACCGGCTGTCGTCAGACGGGGTCACTTTGTGAGCACGTCAGCCAAGCGGGAGGTGCTCCCGGGCCCCAGGGCTCTCCGCCCAGTGCAGAGCAGGAAGTGCGCGGCGGGCACGCCCAGCACCCCGTGTGTTTGTTCATGATCCCAGAATTGGGGCAGGCATTTGTGACCCTAAAGAGGCCAGAGCCCGGGTTGCGGGTGGCTCCGCGTGACCACCGGGCCCGAGCTGTGCTGAGGAGCGGCTGGAGAGGGGGTGGGGGACAGGCCGGGGGCAGACAGTGGACGCTGTCCTGCTCAGAGCACTGAGCCTGAAGGGCACCAGGTCATTGCCAAATTGGCGGACCAGAGAGATGAGGTCAGGCTTGTGTTTAGGGAGGTGAGTCTATTCTGACAGTTGTGGGTGGTTAGGGGGACTGGGCAGAGGCCAGGAGCAGCTAAGACGTCGTTTCTAGAGCCCTGATAAGGGGTGGTCAGTGCTGTCTGTGCAGATGTCCTTGCTGGCCAGGCTCTCTGCGGGCAGGGCGGTGGGAGCTGCCCTGCGAAGCTGCGGTGGTGGTGGTGGTGGTGGCGGCGGCACCTTGTCCCTCCAGTTCGCGCTGCTCCGGTTTCTGCCCCTTCCCTGCAGGCGAGGAGCCTCCATGGGGAGCTCCCGTCCCTTCCTCCGTCAGACCGAGGGCTCACTGCTGCCTGTAGGTTTTTTGTTTTGTTTTCAGTGTTCAGGTTTTCATCTTTTGCAGAGTTGATTTGGACCAATAACCTCTTCTCTTGAGAAAGAATAATCGTTAACTCCCTTGTCACAGGCAGGCAGGCAGGCAGGCAGGCAGGAAGAGCTTGCTTTTACACATTCTCTAAAGAATTTGTCATTAGTAAGTTCTGCAATTCTGTTGTAAATAAAAGGTGTACGAGTGTTTCCTCGGTGGTTTATTTTTAATGTATGTAAATGTTATTCTGATTGCAGGGCTGGGACAGGCTCCTCTTGTATCCTGGGACAGAGAGAGAGAATCCGATGTGGTCCAGGAATTGCTCAAATATTCATCTGATAAAGCTTATGGGAGAAGAGGTACTGGTTTTGAGACTTGACTTCTGTCTTCTGCAGTTGGCTTATGAGGAGCTAGAGAGGCCTGAAAAAGACCTCCTGTGTTGAGCCTTGTGCATAGGAATTGCTTGGCTCTGAAGATGGGAAGAGGAATGTACATGTCTGTTGTACCCCCTCTGACCCCATTGCCATTGTATGCAGATCAAGAGCCCTGCAGGCGGGTTTTGTCTGCGGTGGGGATCCAGAGCAGCTTCCTGCTGGGCTCTGGGAGCCGGGGAGAGGGCAGAGCATGGGCGTTTGGGCAGGGCAGGGCAGGCCAGCCAGGGAGAGCATTAGAATTCCAGAGTCGGGGCAGGCAACAGACCGAAAAACTCATCCAGCACTCGTGCTGTAAGTTTTTATTTAGAACATTATTTTTCTAATTCGGACTCGGAGAAAGAACGCAAGATCTTTGTTTCTCAAATGAGGGCATGGGCTTAAAAAGAACTAAATATACGGGGTTAACAGTGTTTGCTTTTAAGTGACGGGATCACTGACTGGCCTACACACCGGAGACCACTCTGTTCCTCCCCTTTTCCTTCTCTGTGTATCCATTTTCACCAAAAGGTGGCACTGAAAACTTTTTGAATAATTAGGAGTAGACCAGCCTATTTTGTAAACTTCACCCTTGAAGTAAATCCACAGGGCAGCCAGGTACCCACACAGGTTGCAATGCCAGTGTCTGTCTTGCAGTTTTGACGTGGGACGGCGAGGTGTCAGCTGTCAGTCAGGACGCCATTCAGGACAGCAGGCTGGCCCGCATGGCCACAGTCATTGACGACTGGGACGAAGAGTTCGACCGAGGGAAGGTGTGATGCGTGGTGGCACCTGGCGGGGGCAGAGCGCCGCGGAGTAGCTCAGCTCGGGGGCCGCTGGGGAGGACTTGGATTTTCAGGGCTGTTTGAAGGGGCAGCAGCACTACAGAGTGGCCGAAGGCGAGACTGGAACCGCGCTGCCCGGGTTCAGGAAGCCTGTGTCCTCCAGTCACTCCTGCTCCTCCGTCAGTGAAGTGGGGGTCGTGAGGACACCTTCCATGGGTCACTGGAGTGTCAATCTGTTAGTTCAGGTCGCACGTTGAGACTCGTGCTAGCACGTAGTAAGCACTTGGAAAGGAGCCCCCGGGACCCGGGGGAGCCCTTTTTGGGAATTATGACACTGTGATTCTTGACATAGGAAAAGAAATTGAAAAAATTCAAGAGAGAGAAGAAAAGAAACTTCAATGCCTTCCAGAAACTTCAGAGTAGACGGAACTTTTGGTCTGTGACTCATCCAGCTAAGGCTTCCAGTCTCAGCTATCGCCGCTGAATTTGGAGCTGTCAAGATGGGTCAGTTTGTGCGTGTGTGTGTGTGCAGTCGTGCATGGGCTGTGGTGTGTACGGTGTGGAGTGTGGTGTGCACACACCGGTCACTTGCAGATTGAGGACCAGGCTGTTTCCAGGCTCCATCTCGTGTCAGTGGCGTTGCCTGTGTTGGACGCGCTCTCCCGGGGTGGTGGTGGGACTCCTAGGGTCTCGTTTCTCTCCCTCAAGAATGATGTTCTTTGCCTCACAGCCTCCAGAGACGCGGTCCCTTCCCGGGGACCGTCTATCTGGACTGAAGAGCCACTTGCTGAGGACTTGCTGGCTCTGTCGGCTCCAGGCCTGCCATGGGGGACGGCCCGCAGAGGCCCCGGGCTTCTGTGGATCAGGACCTCTGGTGACACAACACGCACTGTGACAGACACGGGGACTCTTAGAGCAGGGGGCAGCACAGCAACTGGGACCTGAGATGGGGCTGAGCGCCCTGTGATGCTGTCCTGGGGCTGCGGGGGACGGCAGGGAGGACGGCGGCTGCGCCTTCCCAGTGTGACCTCGAGCTCCAGAGATGATGGCGTGCAGCCAGTTGCTCTTCTCGACGGGCCCTCCGTCCCCCACTCCTGGCGGCTGGCACTGCTAGCTCATCCTGCGCCTCCCGCTTCCTCAGGTGGGGGCTCTGTATGCCTTACCTGTTCAGCCTCAAGAGAGTCGGCGGCGCCCCGGGCCGGCCCCACGCCGCTGCCTCTCCCTTTTATGGAATTGCGGGGCGGGCAGCCCTGCCAGTGCATCTCTCTCTTGCAAGAAACTCTAGACCCTCTCTGGAGAGCAGGTGGCTGTAGTGGGGCAGGTTGGGGGCCGAAAAGATGTGCCGACACATCTGCTTCTCAGGCTGCTACTTGTTCCGAGGTGGCTTTGCTGGACCCTGCCTTGCAGCTGCAGTAACCCGGGGGTCCTTACTGAGGTGGTGGTCTTGGGGTAGATTCTCTGTTTATTTTACTACTTGATATAAAACATTTATTTTTGACCAGGCCTGTGGCTTCCATCAGCAATATGTTTCCTCTCCCTAATATGCAAATACTGGCTTTGTTTGCTCAATTTTGTGAGTGCTTTTTGAATTTAGATGATTGTATTACTCGAGATCACCATCACTCTTCTATCTTGTTCAAGCTGTGCTGCGAACTTATGATTTAATAAATACGGAAAAGCCTCAGTGAGGTGATCCTGTCCAGAAAAAGGACGCATGTCCCAGCGGCAGAAGGTACGGAAGTAAATCTGAAGATTACCCCTCGGCGCACGTCCGCGCTTCCTCTCCTCTTGGTGCCGCTCCGGGTGGGAGTGGACCAGTGCCTGGCCCTGTCCTTCGAGTGGTCTCCTCAGCCTGAGGCCCGATGCACGTGTCTGGCCCCCACTTTCTTCCTCACGGAGCCTTGCCCTTTGCTCTGCTGCTTGTCCTGGGGCCTGGGGGATCCTGGTGGTATCGAAAAAGCGTTACATTTTTTATACGGGGAGCTATGTTAATTTTTTCATGTGGGTCGATCTTTATGTTTTTTTCTTCCTGTTTTTGTATTTCTCTTTAAAAAGTTGGGGAGAATAATACCAGTGGCCTGCGCTGGGGCTGCTCTGGTCCCAGCAAATGGGAACCAGGCTCTGCCTGGACTGGCCCGGGAGCCTTTTTGTCTTCTACAGAGGACTGATTCCTGCATGTCAACCACACCTTGCCCAAAGCTGAGGGGCCCACCCCAGTGCCCTGTGGCTCTGTCATTTGTCATCTCAGGAGGGAAGGCAGGTGCCTCCGTGGGCAGGGTTTTTTTCTCTCTTGAGATGTTGACATCCATTCCTGCGTGAACTATCTCCCCGACCATATTTTTAACATGTTCTGTAGCTGAAAAAAGAAAAATTCAGTTGTTTGCTAGCACAGAATTGATCTCTTTTCTCTCTCTCCCTCTTCTCCAAACAAGTCTCTTCCTTCCTCCACTATATAACTATAAAGGCTTTTCCTGAGGAGAACGTACCCGTTTTCTCCTGGGCAGGGATGAGCACTGGCCTGACCCTGCAGCATTTAAGTATCACTGTTAAGTAGACAAGTCCTCCCATCCCACGGAGAATCATCGGCCAAACTGGGAGGGAAAGGATAGGCCCAGAAGACGAGTCCAGATCCTAGGTGTCCGTGTATAAAGCTTCTATAGTGGCAGTCTTAGACTTTGTTGACTTAGAACATGGGTCTCATTTAACTCACCCCTCCCAGTGGTCCTGGGTCCTGTCACTCCCTGACCCTCGGCTGGGGGCCTGCGCACACGGGGCTGGGGGCCTGCTCACACCTTGGCCCCGTGTGCGCGTCGAGTCCACGGCACATGACCTGCACCTCCGTTCCAGGGGCTGAGGGGCCCCAGATGTTGTCAAGATCTCGGTGCAATAAAACGAGTTTTTGTGAGTCCTGCCTGTGTCTTTGTTTTTTTCCCCTTTGACTTATAAAAGGTTCACCCCGACCCCAGTCTGCTGTCCTAGTTTGCGTGTGAGGTTGGCCTCAGGCACTTTCTGGTCACTGTCCGTGAGAGGGAGTCAGGTGCCTTTAGCAGTCTGTGCAGCAAAGCTTAGAACAGGTCTTTGTTAAGAATAAAGGGGGAATAAAGAGGTTTATTTGAATGTCTTAATACATTGTTTGAATTTAAGAAGGGAGAAATCCTTTGAAGTGACTCCTTGAGCTTTGAGGGTGATTTTCAATGAGCACCAGATTGAAACTTGGAAACAGTATCATTCCACTGAGGTTTGTTTGAAAATTTTTTGAACCAAATGGTTGGACTTCTGCAGGGAAAGATGAGGGAGAAATCAGGTTTTGCTAAACTGAGTTTTCCTCACAGTTGGCAGGGACAACCCAGGCCTCCGGTTTGGGGACCCCCTCCTGAGCCTGGCTTGTGCACAGCGGTGGGTAGGGCACGGCGATGTGGTCAGTGCCTGTTCAGTCTCCCCTGACCCGAGTGGGCACGCCCAGCTGCTGCTCCGGCCACATACCAGAGGCCGTGGTGAGGAAAACTCATCTCCTGTGTGGACTGGAATTCAGTGTTGGTAGAGTGTAATTTGGACTCACGTGGACATTGCAGCTCTTGTCAGGCTTGACGGGAACAGGAGGGGCAGGGTCTGGCTGATACCGCACGTCCTGGAAGTGGGGTAAGGCCAGGAGGGGGCACAGGTGTCTGCAGAGCGCTCCATGATCCCGCAGGTGGCAGGAGCAGTGCCTGTGAGTGGGTGACAGGAACTAGTGTCGTCCCAGGCAAAGGCAGGTTTCCGTCGAGTGGGTTCTGGTGCCCGAGCTCCGCGGCTCCTTACTCCTTCCTTCCCTTCAGTGACACCCCACAGTGCCCCACCCAAACATGCTCCTCAGACACGGGGACTCTCTATTCCAGTCACTGTGGGGGGTGGGGGGGTGGTTGGCCGGACAGCTCAAAATAAGGACAGCAAAGTAAGAACAGGTGAGGTGAAACATCTGCTGGACCCAAACCAGAGGGGGTGCTCGGCAGGTGGGAGAGGGTTTGGGGTGACTGATGCAGTTCATGGGCCTGTCTCACCAGCGGAACTTGTGTCCAGAGGTTCTGCATCACCGGCTGGGAGGCAGCTGGAGTTGATCCACTACATATCTGGGCACAGGGGTCATACAAGCAAGACCATAGCTTTTGCGTGTTGTTACTGGTTCCCATCAGTAGCAACATGGTTCTGGCTGCGTAGAAGTTGAATAAGGCCAGGTTTCCCACTGGCAGCCCATGGTCTCAAGCGCAGAGCTGCCGGCTCCAGTGGGAACCAGGAGGAGGGCGTGCCAGCTCTGCCTGGTGTGGCCTCGGGGAGGAGGGGAAGCTGTGAATGGGGGGTTGACAGGTGAGTAGGCTCCAGCTGGTGGGGCTTGCTTGAACGACCCTGTCAGGTGACAAGGCAAAAGCACAGGATGCTTCTCCACTGATAATTTCGGTAGGAACCTTTCATGCCAGCCTTTCCTTGTGTGTCTTTCGGATTACAGTGAGTGCCTGCGGTATCGTCAGCAAGGGTCTACAAGGTCTGATTCGCTGTTTACACACCCAAGGCTGATGGCAGTGTGCGTGCAGGCCAGGGGCGGGGGTGGAGAAGACAGGTGAAGATGACCAGTCCAACAGGCTGGCCAAGAAGTGCTCATGTCTGCAACTATGACGTGGTAGTAACAGAAGAGGTGGGGCCACTTGGGTATTCAGAGGTGGAGTCAAGAGCAAAGGTAACATAAGGTGGAAGGTTCAGGGCTGGGGGAAGACCTCTGGCTTGGGAAGTCAGCTGAGTGGTAGGGCACGTCATACCAGAGAGGCAGGTGGGTGACAGATTCCAAGGCTGTGATGCAGCCAAGCCTGCGTTATCATAACAGAATGGGGAGACCCACAGGTGTGAGAAGGAGGTGACCAGGGAGCACGGAGTCTCCCGATTAGGAAAAAGTGCAGGACACCTGGGGAACCAGGTGACCATCCATTAGAAGCTCGGCCAACCTCGGGAGTCAGGAGCGAGCAGTGAAAGGCTGGCTGGTACGATGGAGTGAGGAAGGCCAGGGTTCGAATCCTGCCCAGTCTTGGTAGCGTGGACAGCCTCCATGTAGACGGGACCTAGGTGAAGCTAGGTTCTGGTAATCCCAGGCAGCTTGAGGATGTGTCATGTGACACCTGGTGAGAGCTTAGCGGTGTGGTTCTCTCTCTGCCTTCCGGGCCTCATGGCTGGTCACCTGCACTGGCTCCTCCCTTTAGCCCAGGCTCGTGCCTGGAGGAGCCCCTGCTGCACAGACTCTGCTTAGCCCAGCTGCATCCTGCTCCTTCCTTCCCTGCTCCTGCATCAGGACCGGCTGGTACCGTCAGGGAGGACCATCCAGCTGCCCAAAGCAGGTTGCCATGCTTCATTAGGCTCTGTCTCAGGGGGCCCCTCTCTCCCATCCCATTAGTGGCTGTTGCCTGTTTGTGCCCTCCCACCGCCTGTGTGCCCCTTACTCTCGGCAAATGATTTTCATCCCACTGCAAGAGTTCCCTCCCACTGCAAAATAAACAGTGAAACACCAGGAAACCAAAACCATAAGCAACTTCCCTCTATCTCCGTGTGGTCTATTCTCTCTCTGACCTAGCGGTTCCAACACTCACGGAGCCCAGAATCACCTGGGAGAGTTATTGAATACTAATTTAATTTAATACAAATGTGAGGGAGATGAGACTCTCGAGAGTGAGGCTTGGGCAAACCCTTCCCGAGTGATTCTACCGGGCGGGCGGCCGGCGTGGAGAACTGCTGTGCTAGTCCTGGGTTTGAGAGAGGGTCAGAATCACCAGGGGGTTGTTAAAACACAGGTTGCTGGGCCCCATTCCCCGACATTCTGATTCAGCAGGTCTGGGGTGAGGTCTGAGAATTTGCGTTTCTAACACGTTCCTAGGGGATGCTGAACCCACTGCTGGGTGGGGACCACACTCACAGCTCTGATCTAATGGTTCTTACATGGGATGGTCTGTAGGACCCCTGTGGGGTCCTCAATGTGCTCTCCAGACCGACCTCTTCCACCCCTTGGGGACCTCGCCTCAGTGATTTTCCCGTCTGCCTCCTGTGTCTCGCTCTTCCCCCTTCCTTCTCTCGTGAACATGTTCAAGTGTCAGCCATCCTAAAAAAGGCCCATTTTTTCCGTGTCCCCTCCCAGCCACCCTCTCCCTCACCTAAGCTTCAATTTGCCCTCTGCTTCCTTCTCCACAGTCCTCAGTCTGCCCTCTGCCCGCATCACTCCACTCAGTGACCCAGTTCCCAAATCTGATGAGCCTTTGCCACAACTTCTTTTCAGGATTGGACACTATTCACCCCCGTCTCCCTGAAGAGCTCTTCTTTTTCTGTCCCTTCAGTATTAAATCTGTTGGATCTGGTGAGCCCTGGATACCTAGATGTAGCCAGAATCAATCCACTCCAATCAATATTCCCCATTGTGTACTCAATATAGCCCGAGGAACATCTTTTCCTGGATATCCTACTGGCAAATTTGTGGCCCAGACAGAGTTCATTGTTTTGTCTGCCCTCCTCTTACCTGTGTCCTGCTCCTCCTGTGTCCCTCCCATGGCTGGGGGCCCACCATCCACCCTGATGCCAAAGCCAGAAACGTGCCCGCCACGCTCGGCACCTCCTTCACATTACTTCCACGCATCAGTGACAGAATTCTGATCTTTCCACCTGGCTGCCGGAAAGTCCACTCTTTCCCGTCCCCACTGCCTGGCTCTCAGCTTGAGTCGCCACCACTTTTCTCTTGGACTCAAATCGTCTTCTAACCAGTGCTCCAGCCTCCAGTGGACCTGCTTCCTGGTCTGCCTTCCTGGCCCCCAGGATAGTCCTTCAAGACAAGAAGCCCAGGCTTCCCTGGTGGCGCAGTGGTTGAGAGTCCGCCTGCCGATGCAGGGGACACGGGTTCGTGCCCCGGTCCGGGAAGATCCCACATGCCGCGGAGCGGCTGGGCCCGTGAGCCATGGCCGCTGAGCCTGCGCGTCCGGAGCCTGTGCTCCGCAATGGGAGGGGCCACAACAGTGAGAGGCCTGCGTACTGCAAAAAAAAAAAAGCCCTAATCAAATCATTCCCATCCTCAGGTTTCCCAGCACCTGTCACAGCTGTGTTGTTGAAAGGATGTGTCAGCCTTCATCATCCCGCGCTAACTGTTGGGACTATTAAAATGCACCTTGATGTGGTTTTTTGCTCTTACAGTCATAGAAATGATCCGTGGTTCACGTACTTTATTCTCCCTTCTTACGTGTACTGATCTGCTGTTTTCTGCCTTACATGGCCTCGGTTAGACAATTCCCCTTGGCAGAGACGGGTGGGTGTTGCCTTCTGTCAGTCCCGAATTCCAGGCCCCCAGGAAGTCTTGGTTGAAGGGGTAAGCCCGACAGGAGTGTGGTTGGTGACCGTGCCCTTGGACTCCTCTCAGAACGCGGCCAGCCCACCTCCGTTGATGTCCTTGGCCCAGAAGCCTCCTTGCGCCGTCCTCCCGACGCTTCTGTCTCTGAGCCCCTGCCCCCACCCCCCGTCCCCCCCACCTTTGTTGTTTTCACAAGTGAAAATATTTTGGCAGGTCTGGCGGGAACTGGAGCATTAGCTCCTCTATTTGAAGTGAAAGCCTGGACTGTGTGGCACGTGGCCAGCTGTCTTGTCGGGCGGCAGGGGAACTGTTTGTGACAGCTGGACACAATCAAGATCCATTACAAACAGATTTCAAGTGCCATTCACACACAGAAGAAATTGCAAAGCTTTAGCAGAATAAAATCTGGGGGTTTTCAAAGCAAGACAATGCCCCAGCCTCGGCCCATGTGAGCGGCTCGGTTTGCGTCTCTGCAAGCGCCCTTCCTTCCCCAGCACCACCTCCCTCCTGAGTGCAGGCTGGAGAGGCTGGCGGGGCTGGCGGGGGCTGCCCCCAGGCCCTGTCTTGTATTACTGAGGACACCTGTCTAAACCTGCATGGGGAGGGCTCAGAGGCTGGCTTCCGGAAGCGCCGCTGGGCAGCCTCGTCAGCCTCTCACCTTGGTCTCAGGGAGAATGAAGGGTTCACGTAGCAGTTGGAGGGTAAGGCTGGCAGGCCCAGCTGAGCCCATTCCTCTTCTGTGAGGCAGGTGTTGTCTGAGGCAACTGTCCCTCCCTCCCCGGCCCTGGCCTTGGTGGAGCTCTGAGTAGTGGCGTGTCGGGTAGCCATTTATAATTCTGTATGGGTGGGAGGCCTTAGGACGTGGTGCTTCCTGTGGTTCTGTTGGCCTCAGGGGACCGTGTTCCTTCAGCATGTGCGGGGTGGCGGTGCGAGTTGCTCCTTTTGCACATGGAGGGGGTATCAGTGTTCATGCAGGGAGGGGACACCATCCTCCCCTTTCTCACGAGACCCTCCAGTTTGCGCTGCCCACTTGGCCCCCTGCTGTCTCACTCATCTTGATGGGAGAAGAGAAAGGCAAGGAAGTAGAATCATTTGTTTTAGAAAAAGGAACCAGATGAAATATGGGCACAAGGAAGAACAGAGAGGTAATAGTAAAGTCCCTTGCCATGGTATCTTATATCTAAGCCCCCTCTAAAATTCTTATTTAAAACATTAATTTAAAATAGGTAATAATATCATATGATATCACTTATATGTAGAATTTAAAATATGACACAGATGAACTTATTTACAAAACAGAAACAGACTCACAGGCGTAGAAAACAAACTTATGGTTAACAAAGGGGAAAGGGCTTGGGGGAGGGATAAATTAGGAGTTTTGGGATTAGCAGATACACACTACTATATATAAAATAGATAAACAACAAGGGCTTACTGTATATCACAGGGAACTGTATTCAATATCCTATAATAAACCATAATGGAAAATAATATGAAAAAGAATATATACATTATATATATATATATATATATATAAAAATAACTGAACTTCGCTGTATACCCAAAACTAACACAACATTGTAAATCAACTATACTTCAATTAAAAAAATAAAATAGGTAATACATGCATATTGTGTTTAATTTAAAAGCTGTGTATTTCCCAGGGCTGCTATAACAAAGTCCCATGGGCTGGGGGGCTTAAAACAACAGAAATTTGTTCTCTCACGTCTGGAGGCCAGAGGTCTGGAATCAAGGTATTGGCAGGGCTGCACTCTCTCTGAAGAATCCTTCTTTGCCTCTTCCAGCTTCTGGTGACCCAGGCATTGCTCGGCCTCTCCAGTGTCTGCCTCCATCTTCACATGGCCTTCTCTATGTGTCTCTGTGTCCTGATCTCCTCTTCCTAGAAGGACACCAGTTATTGGATTTGGGCCACCCTAATGATCTCATCTTAACCTGATTACATCTGCAAAGACCTTATTTCCAAATAAGATCACAATTCACAGGTACTGGAGGTTAGGTTTTTGGGTTCACAATTCAACCCCTTTGAGTATTGCAGGGTATTTAATGAAGAGTCTCCCACTCCTGTTTCCCTGGCAACTGGCTCTCCTCCCAGAGGCAGGGAGGCCCCCAGTCTCCTGTGTGCCCTGTTAGCCACAGTCCACGCTTGCCCACTAGTTTGGGAGTCCCGAGAGGGCATGGCTTTCCAGCTGCTCTCTTCGCTGCTGTGTCCTCAGCATCTTGAACAGCGCATGGCACAGCACTGCGCCCTGCCCCCGACAAATATTTATCAAATGGCTGAACGTACAATGTAAATGTACATCACATGTTGATGTATTTTTGTTAGAAATGGAAATATATTATATACCCCTGTTCTGTCCTTGGTTTTTCCACTTCATACAGCTTGGGAATAGTCTCACGTCGGCAAATGCGGAAATAAGCCTCAATCTTTTGTTTTGTTTTGTTTTATTTTGTTTCGTGGTACGCGGGCCTCTCACTGTTGTGGCCTCTCCCGTTGCGGAGCACAGACTCTGGACGCGCAGGCTCAGCGGCCATGGCTCACGGGCCCAGCCGCTCCGCGGCATGTGGGATCTTCCTGGACCGGGGCACGAACCCGTGTCCCCTGCATCGGCAGGCGGACTCTCAACCACTGCGCCACCAGGGAAGCCCAGGCTCAATCTTTGAAAAGCCTGTGGGTGCTCCCTTGTAGGAAAGGGACAGGACCCAGTAACCTGTCCCTTTTTGAATACTGTTTCTGAAAAAGTTTTAAACATCACAGTGTAAGCACAGGAAAAAAAAAATATTTTGGGTTACCTCTGCTCAAAAACCTTCCAAATTCATTCTAATTTTTGAAATTATTATGTAAGGCAAGGATGACAGAAGGGAGACACTAACTTAAAAAAAAAAGTTCGTCAGGTGGATCAACCACTAAAAACAACAGACCACAGTGAGAGGCCTGCAGGGAGCCCCGACCCATTTTCTTTTTCTTTTCAATTTTTTTTTTTTGATGTGGACAATTTTTTAAGAGTCTTTATTGAATTTGTTACAATACTGCTTCTGTTTTATGTTTTGGTGTTTTGGCCACAAGGCATGTGGGATCTTAGCTCCCTGACCAGGGATCGAACCCGCACCCCCTGCATTGGAAGGCGAAGTCTTAACCACTGGACCGCCAGGGAAGTCCCTGACCCATTTTCAAAGTTCTTGATGTGGGGGAAGAGGTCTGGGGATAAGTAGCAGACCAGCAGATTGCAGACCCACGGCCAGTGCCCTCTCAGCTCCTCTGCTCCCTGCCTCTGGCTCTCCCTTTGAGGTCTCGCTATGCTCCAGGGGCTGAGGACACAAGTAGCAAGTGAAGCTGACCTGGTGGCTCCCATTCTACACTGTGACCTCTGTGGGCCTCAGTTTCCAAATCTGCGATATGGAGATAACAGCTCACCAAAGCCCCGGAGCCAGGAGTGTGAGCTAACAGAGGGTCTTTGACAGTGACTTGCAGTCAAGTACATTTTACATCCCTACCCAGTGCATTCATCTATAACCGAAACAAACATTATCCTTATGGTATGTGATGGACACTGATTCTATCTTATTCTATCTTCCTTTCATCTAATGGTGATTGGTTTCTCATCCATTCAGAGTCAGGACCTGCCATTGGAAAACACTGCTGTAATGAAATAATGTAAGTTAAGGGAATTTGTAAACAGTTAAGTACCAGGCTAATTGAAGTGATTAGCATTCACACCCGTATTCCTTCCCATCCAAAGGTACTGGGTTTGGGAGTTCAGATCATAGTGAGAATTAACCTGTGGCCTCAATTGCTTTTCTTCCCAAGTTTTGGTCATTGAACAAGAGTTAGGTGAAATCAGTGAAGATTAAACGGCTAGGTCCACCAGAATCAACCTTTTAGGAGTAAGATAACAATCTATACAAGGGAAATGTCTAATTTCTGGAACTGTTCGAAAGAAATACCTGCCTAAGGAAATGGAGACCATCTTCTTAGACTTTCCGGAGACATCAAGCTTCTCCACCAAAGGCTGGGTCAGACAGCTCAGCGGAGTAAGAGAGATGTTTGTTTGTGAATGTACAATATTCTTAGCCACCAGAAGGGTGGGCCAGAGCTGCACCCTGATGGAATGTAAAGATTAGGATCGCTTAGGGTGATATGTTGAAATCCATCCATCCATCCATCCCTGTGCAGAGGTCAAGAGGAAGACAACGACAGATCTGTCACTTCAGAGATCAATATTGGGTAGAAGCCTGGATTTTATAGGCAGAGGCTCCATTGTGTGGGTGGGAAACAGGTCCAGGGCACTGAGCTGTTTGCCCAGGTCACAAGGCTAATAGGAAGCAGATCTGGAAAGAAAGCCTAGAGTTTCATCATTCATTTATTCCTTTTGCATGAGGGGAAATTACTTTTCTTTGTTGTCTCTTGGGAGGCATATTTTAGGGCTCACCCAACAGGCTGCTGAGGAGGGTCACAACTCCCCCTGATGGAGACATTGCCAGGGACATTGCCAGGTCCTTGGGCTGAGCTCTTCTCCAGCAGCCCCTGGGTACAGCACGTTGGCTAGGTGTCCAGGGTTATGACCCCCCAGGGGGGTCTTGGACCATCCCTGTGTGATGTGTGATCCTGAGATTCCTTCCAACTGAGGCACTTATAATTTTTAGGGGTAGCACCAAACCAAGAGTGTATGCATCCAGAAGTGGCTAGAAAAAGTGGCATTTTCCTTGATTTTTCTAAATTAAAAATTGGGGAGGTGCCCACCTCCTGGTGAAGAGCTATTGCTCATGCTCCCCGAAGGGCAGCTCAGTTTACCAGTGGGAGGGGCTTGGTCCGCCCAGGGCAGACAAATAAAACATGTAAGGCACAGTCTAGAAACGTGTAAATTTAAGAGGCCCAGGAATCAAGGTCACCCAAATCCTGAAATGCTGGGAGATGAGGTGCCTCTCTTTGAAATTTGACCTGGGTAAATTCAGAGGACAAATAAAAGGAAGTATAAAGGCAGTGAGCTCATGACATTCACGGTGCTAAGGTTCAGACCTCAGAAATAATGAATTCAAATGCTCTGGTCTCTGACCAAGGACCGGCCGTCTCTGGCGGTCTGGGGAGGGCCGGACCTGCGAGGTTGACGTCAGCGAGGACCACCCTGCCCTTCAGTGGCCGGACACGACCTTGGGCTTTTGTGGGCAGCCAGACTCCGTGCTGTAGCCTAGGCCTGTGCCGCCCTTGAGAAATCCGAAACCCGATGCGCCCCTGTAGGCGGCCGGGGCGGGGCCTCGGGCTTGGGCGTGGTATGAGGCGGGGCCTCGGGTCGAGGGACCAGTCGGAGGGGCGGGGCCTGAGCGGGAGCGCGTACGCAGGCGCGGGCAGGCTACAGGACGCAGCCCGAAGCGTGGGCGCGCGGGCGGCGAGGGCGGGGCCGCGGGCCTGGCCGGGCGCGTGCGCAGGCGCGGGCCGGGAGACAGCCGCGTGCTGGGGTGTGTGTGTGTGCGCGCGCGCAGGCGGCGGGCGGGGCGCCCCGCGGGAGGCGAGGGGCGGGTGGCGGGCGCGGAGCCGGGGGCGGGGCTCCGAGACGCGCTGGGCGAGCAGGGCCAGGAGCTAAGGGTCCAGGGGCGAGCGGCGAACCCGGCGCGGAACCCGGCGCCGGCACCATGGACGAGGACGACAGCTACGGTCAGTCCGGCCCGCGGCCCGGCCGGCGGACGCCCTCTCCCTCGCTTCCTCCCTTCTCCGGCCCGGCGTCCTGCCGCGCCTCTGGCGGCTCGCGTTTCCCGGGGACTGTGGTGCCGGACGCGAGCCTAGGGCGGCCGGGCCGGGCGGGGACCTCCGCAGGGCAGGGGTCACCCGGGGCCCTGAGGCTGAAGGCTGAGGGGCGCTGAGGGGCCGGCGTCGGAGTGCCCATGTCTCCGCGGTCGGCGCCGGGGGTCGCCGGGCTCGGGTCTCTGGGGCCGGGTTCGTAGGACTGGGGTCTCAGGGCCTGGGGCTCCGGGGCGGGGGTCTCCGGCGTGAGGGTCTCGAGGCCGGGGTCTCGGGCGGGTTTCGCGAGGAGAGGGTCTCGGGGCCGCGAATTCGGGGCCAGGGTCTCGGGAGGGGGTCGCGGGCCTCTGTCCGGCGCAGGCCCGGTCGCCCCACAGCCCCGCCGCGGGCCCCGGCGAACGCTTAAGTTCCCCCCGGGCATTCTCCGTAGTTTCCGGCCCCTTAGGTGTTGGCAAGTTGTGTGCCCGGGTCCATGTCTTTGTTCAGAAACGAAAATGAGAAAACACAGGCAGCGAACCCGAAGTGGACAGGCTGCGACCAGGGGGTGCCATCGGGACCAGGACCTCGGCCAACGTCCACTCCAAGGCCCGGGTTGACGATCGCTGCCCGCCGTTCCGTGTGAACGGGCTGCTGGTCCAAAACGCCTCCGGGTGAAGCCCGAGGGGCGCGGAGAAACGCAAGTTTGCTTTCTCATCTGTGCACAGAGACGCGGCATAGTCATCACATCACACAGACAGGGAAAACTTGACAAAACTACCAGTTCCCAAATCCTCCACCAGCTAACCTTATCCTGGGAACTGTTGGCCATCGGCAGGGCATTCCTCCCTCAAATGGCTTCAGATCGCCGGGGTTTTAGAAGGTTCTGTGAAATGCTTTAGTTAATTTAACGTTTTATTCCTGAGAGATGAAAGAATGGCAGATAGAACAAGTGGTGAACTTCTGTGGTTTGGTAGCAGAGTACAGAGAGCACAGTTAAAAATGCTTGTGTGGCTAAAGGGAACCTAATCCTGCTTTATTGACTAATTGACATAGGTGGTGTTTGTTTCTTAAGTTCTGAGCGAGCAAGCTTTGTCATAGAGTATGTTAAAAGGAGACGGGTGAAGCATGTTGTTATGGTTTTCTGTTATTTATGAGTAAGTCATTGAGGAACCACTGACCGCAGAAAAGGTGGGTTAATGACCCACAACCCTGAGTGGCAGACAGGGGAAGGGCCACCACTTGTGGCCTGAAGTCCAGAGCATGTGAGGGATGGGTACCCATCAGATGTCCCCTTGTTACCTTCCCAGTAAAAGTAGTGTGTGCTTTTCTTCTGTGATTGAAAACAAATCACCTCCTGGCTGGTCCCGAAGGATTTTCTGGCTCCTCCAGGCTTCTGTCTTTCTGCCCACCCGGGAGAAGTCTTCTCCAGCTTTGCCTGCCGCTGTGCCTTCTCTTGCTGTTTAATTTCTTGCAGATCCCAGTGTTCTGCCAGGCTTTCTTCATGCCCTCTTCTGGTGTTCTTACCCACCGGGCGAGGCAGGAAGCTGTTGGTCTGGTTGCTTTTAACACAGTGACTGCTTTGCCACCAGTGGCATGAATTTGTGCTTGGACGGGGTGAATGGAAGCAGGGGATATTTGTTTCCTGTGGTTGCTGTGACAGGTTAGCGCAAGCTTGGTGGCTCAAAAGAACATACATTTATTATCTTATAGCTCTGGATGTCAGAAGTCCAGATTTGCTCTCACTGAGCTAAAATCAAGGTGTTTACTGGTCAGTGTTCCTTTCTGGAGGTCCTAAGGGAACGTCCGTTTCCTTACCTTTTCCAGCTTCTGAAGGCTGCCCACATTCCTTGGCTGGTGGCCACCTTCCATCTTCAGAGCCAGCAGGTAGCATCTTCTCATTTCTCTGACCTCTGCCTCTTCTAATTAGGACCCTGTGGTTCCATCGGACCCACCTGGGTATGGATGAGGATGAGCAACCTTGATTCTGCAGTGGTAATCCCCCTTTTGCCATATGTAGGGGTAACATGTTCGCAGGTTCTGGGATTGGGACAGGGACATCTCTGGGCTCCGTTATTCTGCTGACCACACATAAAGATGAGGAAGAAGTTCTTCCTTTCTTTCTCTTTATGCAATTAAAAAAAATCATGTTCTTTGTATTTTGGAGGAGCCAGAAATGTTGACTTAAAGAAGATTCCCCACCCATAGGGTTTACCACACAAAAAGTACCTAATAGCTCAAGATGATCATTTGAAGAATAAGGCTCCCAGTTCTTTAAGGGTTTGCCTTAGTCTCCAGAACTGTCCATTTCTCTCCTAGGTTTTACAGAGAATTTACCTCAGAAGATAAGACAACTATTCAGATTCCACATTTCAAAAGGAAGTGCGTGCTATGGACTCATAAAGCACATAGAATGCCAGGTCCAGGGGTTCCCTCAGAACCGCCACTGGTGGTTCATGAGTCAGCCTGGGACACTAGTACTGTTTTTAACATTGTATCTTTGGGGAAATGGGTTATGATTTCCAAGCTACCACCTTGGTATAAAAAACCTTTGAAACATAGCTCGTTTATAATAAGCTAAAGAAAGAGAATTAGTCTTAGAGTTTCTCTGTTCAGTGAAAGAGAATTTCGAAAACTCACCAGAAGGCTTTTCTTTTTTTTTTTTTGCGGTACGCGGGCCTCTCACTGTTGTGGCCTCTCCCGTTTGCGGAGCACAGGCTCCGGACGCGCAGGCTCAACGGCCATGGCCCATGGGCCCAGCCGCTCTGCGACATGTGGGATCCTCCCAGACCGGGGCACGAACCTGCGTCCCCTGCATCAGAAGCCCCAGAAGGCCTTTCTTGACTGCATACTCTTTGGTGTCCTTTACGGACCCAGAGACCACACCACTGAGTTTGTCAGCCCTCTCTGCTGTATACTCCCCGGAGGGTCTTAACTCCCTAGACCAGTGCAACGTGGTTCAGACTACACATGTGGTATGATAAACTGTCCTCTGAAGACCTATGTGGGGTGGGGGGGTGGGAAGGATAAACAAAAGTCATTTCAAAGCTTTTTTTTTTTTTGGAAAAATGTGGAATTAGGGATTTTCTGAATGCTTAATTGACACTTTAAGAAAGATGTTCATAATGCTTGTGGCTGGCTGGTCTTTATCCCCCGGCAGCTTCTTTCTAAACACTGTGAAATGATTGGGAGGTGTTTTTTTCCGGTCATTTTACCTTCTTATTAGATGACTGTACTTCCTGGATGTCACAATTCTCATTTGCAAAAGGAAGAGGTATTTTTGCCTTCGTAGGGTTCCCTGCCCAAGAAAAAACTCAGTGACTCTGTTCCTCTTTGTGACCTCTGAACTTGAGCAGACATTTTTAACCTGCAACCTGCCCCTTAATGGGCTTTCAGGCCCCTCTGAGATTGTATGTGAGAGTTTCTGTGAATGTGCATTTTTGGAGAGTCTTTAGCTTTAATCCGGTTCTCAGACGGCTCTGACTCTGGGAATTGCTGCTCCAGAGGTTGCCTGTGTGTTTGCCTGCCTCTCTCTTAAGACAAGTTGCGAGGTAGAGATGGGCGGGGTCCATCTAGTAGTAACATCGGAAATGTTAATGGTGATGACTCTGACAAAATAATCAAATTTCTGAGCATGGGTTCTTAAGATCGTTAAACTCAGCGTGCCGTTCAAGGCTTTTACTTCTCAAACACAGATCTTAACTCCTCTCGCTTTTATTAGCTTCAGGCTGATCCCTATCCTGCAGCACGAGGGAGAAGAGGTCTTTAAAAAATAAGCCTCTTGAGAGAGTGGAGATGTTGATCTTAACCAGGCACACCTGCCGTCCTCAGAAGATTAAAGTGAGGTGTGGGCAGTGACACGCATGGGCGCTGCCGCAGGATGGTGCGTGGGAGCCCGTGGCGTCTAGAGAGGTTTGCTGTTTCCTCTTTGTGCCTCCAGAACAAGCCTGGGGCCCGGTACCCAATAGAAGCAGCTCAGCAACTGTTGAGGGAATAACAGATTGAACCAGGTTCCATGTGGCAAAAGTTAACATTCATTGAGCTTGAATTTTTGTCTTCAACCCTCCGTCCCAAACAGAAACTAGAACACTTTGCTGATTGACCCTGTGCCAAACCAGTTTTCTTCATTTTTCTATGATATTGATGACTTTCATTGTTTCCAGGGTAGTTCCACTCTTAGTGATTTGCGTTAATTGAAAAGAATACAATTACATGAAGTCAGGGCTTTCTTAGAAAATCTGGAACATAAGGTTACCATAATTATACATTTTGTGGTCTTTAGGGTAGATTTCCAGGGGTGACGTTAATATGTCAGAGGATATAAACATTTTGAGAATTCTTTTTTTTTTTTTTTGCGGTACGCGGGCCTCTCACCGCTGTGGCCTCTCCCGTTGCGGAGCACAGGCTCTGGACGCGCAGGCTCAACGGCCGTGGCTCACGGGCCCAGCCGCTCCGCAGCATGTGGGATCTTCCCGGACCGGGGCACGAACCCGCGTCCCCTGCATCGGCAGGCAGACTCTCAACCACTGCACCACCAGGGAAGCCTGATTTTGAGAATTCTTGATGCGTGGTGCCAATTTGCTTTCCAAAAGGGCTGTATCAGTCTACCCTGTTCTTAGCCACGTATGGGGGTATGTGTTCCAGTATCACTGCAAATGTGCCACCGGTGAGGATTAGCATATGAAAGCTTTTTTTTTAAAAACTAATTTAATGGTTACAAATAGCACCTCATTATATCTGTTGATTACTAGCTAGGTTAAAAAAAATTTCTTTTGCATATTTGTGTATTATGACCTGGCTGTTCACATGAGATGATGGTTTCTTTATTTATGTACCTGAGATTAACTCCTTCTTTAAGGCCTCTGTTAAATCAGCTGATTTACATTTTTCTCACTCTGATATTTTAAGCGTGGGGAAAATATATATTTGTTCTGATTGGGATTTGGGTCAGATTTTGACGATTTGTAGAGTCACATACTTACCTTTCCTTAGTTTTTGTCTTAAAGATTGAAGATCTCTCAACCCATATATTGTCTTCTGGCCAGATACAAAATGTTTCCTTTAGGGGAGAAATTGCGAGTTAAGTGGCTTTTATTGGTTTGGGTTCAGTCTGTGGAATCTTAGGGTTCATACCAGCCTGCCCCTTTCTGAATGTCCTGGGTGTTAGTCAAAAACCATCTTGCCAAATAGAGTTTTTTCTTATGTATTTCATGCCTTTAAGATTAGGTAGTTCTCCAGTAAGAACTAGAAGGAGAGCGCCTTCTTATTCCAATGTGAGAGCAAACATAGAGGTTACTTGGCGGTGGAGGAGGGTGGGGACGTGTGTGTGTGTGTGTGTGTGTGTGTGTGTGTGTGAATGAGAGAGACATGAGGCAGAGGACGGAAAGCTTGAGCCTGAGAGCCGTGTGGCTGGTGGAGTCTCCACTCCTGTAGCCCTCTTCACCCCTTTCCTGCTCACTCTCCAAGACAAAAGTTGTGGACAGGGGACTCTGAAAGAAAAGCACTTTGCCCGAACCTGTCCGTCTGCTCCATTGCCACACTGCCTCTTGACTGTCTCTCTAATTATTGTCACTCAGTTTCAGTTGCAATAATAGAGGTCTGGAGGAGGTGGAAAATTATTTAGAAATTTTCAAGAAGTGAATCCCACGTGCTTTGAAACTGCTGGTAATGTTGTTTTCCTTCTCTCTTCCCATGGAC
Source organism: Grampus griseus (assembly GCF_964374135.1). NCBI lineage: Eukaryota > Metazoa > Chordata > Mammalia > Artiodactyla > Delphinidae > Grampus > Grampus griseus. The sequence continues at coordinate 9,541,716 of NC_139014.1, read as the reverse complement.
TAAAAAAATGTAATATAGGGTGAAGGCTGTGTAGGGGATTTTTGTTATTCTTCATTATGCAAGATGCTGCGATGCTGCGTCTTTCTGCTTTTGTGGTGGTGAGATGGCTGTGAGCTGCTTCCTGTGAGGCCTGGCTGCTTTAGAGAGGGTCAGGATGTCACCTTCCTTAGCCCGGTGCTTTCTGTGTCTTCCACTTTTTTTTTTTTTTTTTTTTTTTTTGAGTCTTCAAGAAGATTTCTATGGGAATTCCCTGGCAGTCCAGTAGTTAGGACTCTGCACTCTCACTGCTGGGGGCCTGGATTCCATCCCTGGTTGGGAAACTAAGATCCCATAAGCCGTGTGGCATGGCATGGCCCAAAATAAAAAGGACATTTCTATTTCAAAAGCATGCCTTTATCTGGCATTGTTGCAGTCTATATTGTTTTTTTTGTTTTTTTTTTTTTTTTTTTTTTTGCGGTACACAGGCCTCTCACTGTTGTGACCTCTCCCGCTGTGGAGCACAGGCTCCGGACGCGCAGGCTCAGCGGCCATGGCTCACGGGCCCAGCCGCTCCGCGGCATGTGGGATCTTCCCGGACCGGGGCACGAACCCGTGTCCCCTGCATCGACAGGCGGACTCTCAACCACTGCGCCACCAGGGAAGCCCCTGCAGCCTATATTGTAATTATTAAAGTTGGGTATGAATGGAATTGGTTTAATGCTGTTAGAAAACTTTCCCCTTCAGTAGTCCTGAAACAGGCTTGGTTTCTGTGAGCAATTTATAAAGGCTTATTCAGTCAACAAGCACTAGTGACCACACCACGCAGCCCCTACTGTCACAGATGCTTCGAGCCGAGAAGGAGGAGACAGACGTGGAAGAAGGCTGTGAAGGAGAGTATTAGAGTGGATGTGACAGGTGTACAGGAAAACTCAGGCACACAAAGGAGAGCAGTTCTACCTGGGGTCGGGGTGGGACCGGATTGGGCAGAGGACAGTTCACGGAAGAGCTGGCACTTGGGCTGGATTTTGAGTTGAGTTGGTGCTAGCTAGGTGGATATGGCAAAGAAATACATTTCAGGCAGAGAGATTGAGCAGAGGCCAGGCGAATGGAGTAACTGGCTCCTGCGGGGAGCTGCAGATGGTTCTGTGTGCCCCGGGGGAGGACGGGGAGGGTCCTGAGGGCTCCTGCGTGGGACCCAGGACTTTCTTCTCTGTGCCACGAGGAACCATGAGGGGTTGGGCTGGCCTGTTTCGAGGTGATTATTTTGCATTTTGGAAAGATTCCCCCGTCTGGTGTGGTGCAGCTGGGCAGCGTGGAGCCCCTTTGGGAGCTGTTGCAGGCATCCGGGCGGGGTAGAGGATGGGGCCTGAGTTAAGGCAGTAGGGGTGGGAGGAAGGGGGGAACAAGCACGAGACTGAGTAAGGACCTGAAATTGATAGGATTTCGTTGCCAGAGTTTGGGAGGGACAGAGCTTCGAAGGACGATAAGGAAACAGGATGAGTCTTGGGGAGACCGACCACTTAGAGAGTGTCTAGACTGAGTGTGCAGAGTTGAACACAGGAGCTCAGGTGAGGACGCACTGAGTGGAGTCGTGAGGTTCGTACGGGCTCTCCACGGGGGGAGGTCTATTTAGGCAGCTGGATTAGGAACTGGAACTCAGGGAATTACCAACACACGAGTGGGAGTGGAAGCAGGGAAGGGGTGATGTGACATGCTGACTGAGAAGAGGTCCAGGGACGTCATCTTGGGCGTGCCACCGTTGAAGGGCTGGGCAGAGGAAGCAGCCCGAAAAGGAGACTGTGCAGTTCTATATATGTATATATAGAACTCAAAAAGAAACTAGATGAAATGAACAGGGAGGGGGCAGCAGCTAGAAGGCAATGCAGAATGGAGAGGCTTTTGTTTTAAATTTGGGGACACTTAAGCCTGTGTATAGACTCTTTTTTGAAAACTACTCTGAACCAGTCTTGGATTAAGGTTTTCATAGACCATGTGCTGTGAACCCGTGTAGGATGGGGCTCATATTTCATTTTGTCTGTTGAGGCTTTTACACACAGCAGCTGCCGGACTGCATGTGTTTGCAACCTTTTTAGCTTAAGTTACTTTCTCTTATGATCTCTGCTTCCCTGAAATACTTTTTCCAACAGCCCTAATGATTGAAATTAAGAGAGTGTTTTGATTTTTAGCTGTATTCTTGCATTTTCAGCTGCCTGCTTGACATTTCCCCCTGGGTATTCCATCATCTCAAATTCAGCATCGGAAGGTGACCTTCTGCCTCTTTCCCTTCTGCTCTCCTCTTCCAGACTCCTCCTCCCCCCCTTTTTTTTTAAACTTTTGTCCCCATTTACTTATCACCCCAGTTACTCAGGCTTGAAAAAATACTCTACTCCTTTGTCTTTCTTGCCTTCTAAATTATTTCCCGGCTGTCCATCATCTATCCATCTATTCATCCCATTTTCATTATCTTCTCTGTGTCGGGGCATTTGCTTGATGCCGAGGCTATGAAGAATTTTAAAATACGGGCCCTGTTTTCAAGAAGCTCACAGTGTAGGGGGGGTTGATGAATTGAAAAATTTCAATGAAGAATATATGACAGATGCTCTGATGAAGATATAAACAAATGCTGTGGGAGCCTGGAGGGTTCTAGTTTTCAGTGTGTTTTGGGTGAGATACACTTTTGAGTAAACCACCTAACTTTGGGATGAAATGAGGTGGGAGCATTGCAGAGCATGTGTTACCACTATAACTATTTTTGCAGCAGCAGTTAACTGCTTGCTGTGCATTAAGTTCACTGCTGAACATCTTTTGTACATTCTTATTTAGTCCTCACAGTAATCCTGGGTGGGAGGAACAGTGGCCGTGCCCTCTTAACAGGTGACAAGATAGAAAGGTTAAGAGATTTATTTATAAAAGGTGACCTGGCTGATGAGTGGCAGAGTTGGCACTGGAACCAGATTTCTCAGACTGCAGAGCCTGTGTGCTCACCACTTCTGCTGCCGGCCTGCTTGTTCTTTTTTTTTTCTTTTGAATTTTAGTATAGTAATTTACAGTGTTGTGTTAGTTTCAGTATACAGCAAAGTGATTCATTTATACAAATATATATATTCTTTTTCAGCTTCTTTTCCATTATAGCTTATTATAAGATATTGAATATAGTTCCCTGTGCTGTACTGTAGGTCCTTGTTGTTTATGTTTTATTTATAGTAGTGTGTATCTGTTAATCAAAAACTCCTCATTTATCCCTGCCCCCACTTTCCCCTTTGGCAACCATACGTTTGTTTTCTGTGAGTCTCTTTCTGTTTTGTAAATAAGCTCATTTGTATTATTTTTTAGGTTCTACATATAAGTGACATCATATGACATTTGTCTTTGTCTGTGACTTCACTTAGTCTGATCATCCCTGGGTCCATCCACGTTGCTGCAAGTAGCCGGCTCATCCCTGTTTCCTGTTGTCTCACACCCCTCTCTTCACTGTTACGTGCTTATACATGTAAACGGTATACATGCCTTGTATACTTTTTATAAACTTCCTAAACTTTCTGTTTTTCTCCTGGAATTAGGAGTTCCAATTCCATGAGTTCCATGTCTTGATACACTTTGGTTACTTTTTTGGTTAAAACCTATGTTGCAGGTTATTAAACAGATGTATATTGAAAGAGCCCATTGTTAATTTTAGGGTTGAGATTTGAGGGGTTAGGCAGATCATACAGTTAAGCCTGTTTCTTTCTCCTAGTCTGTTGGGTTGTGTTGGCTTCTCCTGGGGCCTCTGGTAAATGGGGGCTGGTGTGGCGACAGGAGTCACGCTCCTGGCCTTTGAGGGTCCCCTGGAGCCATACACGTCCTATGGTTGGGCAGCCAGAGTTTATATGCGAAGCCCAGGTAACCAGGTGAAGGTTAATACAGGAGTCCTGCCTCCTGCAGATCTGTCCCGAAGCTGGCCTCTCAGCCATTTCCAGGCGCCTCCTGGTGTGGCTTCTCGCCTTTCACCCCTTAGGACAAAATAGAAGAGCCTGTTATGTAGAGAACAAATGTATGGACACCAAGGAGGGAAAGTGGCGGGGGTGGGGGTGGGGGGGTGGGGGGTGGGAGCTGGTGGTGGTGGGATGAATTGAGAGATCGGGATTGACATATATACACTAATATGTGTAAAATAGGTAACTAATAAGAACTGCTGTATAAAAAAATAAATAAAATTCAAAAAAAAATAAAATAAAGAGCCTGTTGAGAGAGGAAACCCAACAGTGAAACAGGAGACTGCTGTGGTGGCACGGTATTTCTTCAGGGGAATGATGGTACCTTCCAGCATCACCCCCCCCCCCCCCCCGCCACTGCTGCTCTAACTCCGTAGTTTGTGCCTCCTGTCAGGGCCTCGTCCGTACGACAGTCGCCTAGAGGGGTCACCGAGGATTCTGGAGCAGGACTTCAGCTTTGCAGCCTCAAAAAGACTTTTGGGGCCTAGATTCCTAAGTGAGCGTGCTGATTTATGACGGTGTTTGCAGGAGTTTTTGAAACCAGCCTTTGGTCGTTTGACTGCTCTTAGCCCAGCTGCGGGAGCGCCTGCAAGAGGGCTGTAGTTCAGGACACCCAGGCAGCCCAGGACCCCAGCGTCCTCATTCTCACGCCTCTTGCTTTTCGCCTCCTAAGTCTCACCTCCCCTGGACCATCACTCTTGTGTCAGGATGACACCCAACAATAAAGTGGGATTGAAGCAGCTCCTGAGCACCCTGGGCTGTCGTCTCAGAGTCCCAGATCTCGTGGTCACCTTAGTGGCCGCGTCAGGCACGCTTCCTGCCTGGAGTGGCTCTCCTCCTTCATGGTGACTTTTACCGGTGGTGGGCAAGGGTGACTTCTGCAGCTGATTCAGTAACTTTGACAAACACTTCCAGTGATTTCCCCCAGTGTCCAGACAAAGCATGGAGGAAATGAATTTCTGAAAAGATTGCAGGGTTGGAATTGAAAGATTATTTTGTGGGTTTACAATATTCTCAGAGAAACAGGGATTCTGCCCTAGCCTTTGTAGTCTAGCCCTGGAGGCACACCTTCTGGGCCATGGTCTCCAGGGAGGCCCTTGAAGACCTCTACACCTCTGCCCTCTCCACTCGGCCCACTGCCTGCTGGGATGCTTCCCACCCGGACATCCTCGTGATCAGTCCCCTCACTTACCAGCCTTGGTTTAGGTTCCCTTCCTCCCAGGGAGGCTTACCCAGATCTGCGTGCAGTTAATTAAGCAGCCTGCACTGCACGCCTCTGCCCCCCAACTCTGCTTGACTCCCACCCCCTTCCCTAGGCACTCATTGCCTGCTACCGATTACGTTTATTACATGTGGCTGGTCTCCTCCAGCTGAAATGGAAGCTCCATGGAGACAGAAATCTTCATCTTCTGTTACCAGACACAACCCAGGTGCCTAAGACTGGGCCCGGTACACTGTAGACTCTGAGTTTGTTGATGGAATTGTTGAGTCCACACTCTCTCTCGCCCATCTGGTTTTGATGTGGAAACTAAGGTCATTGAAATTGCTCCTGTAAACTTGCAAGTTGTTGTTGAAATTAGAATTTACCCCTCTTATCTCACACGTGCTCTGTCCTTTTTCATTCTTCTGTGTTTTGTGGTTTATTTGGGGGCTTGGTTCTTGCTGCAGCTGGTTGTGGTATAACCAGTTAGGAAGTTCCACACTACTGGCTTGCTGCAAGCGTTATGGGGACGCTTTCTATGCGTGCAGAGATTTCAGTACAAATCTTAAAAAAGGGATATTTGGACAAAACATGATTATTCTATTCTTGAAAGATGAGTGAGACGAAGAAATTCTTTAAGAGGGCTGACGTAACCTACAGTAAGGTGATTTCTGGTGTGAGTCCACTTTATTTTAGGAAGTATTAAGGTATTAGACAAACGTATGTATCTTGACAAGGATTAAAAATATTCGGGATTAAAAAAATCAGGAAAGCAACTGGGCATGTTGGTAGGATGCTGCTTTGACCTGGATCTTTTCTGGACATGCCCTCAGCACCGTAGAGAGACAAAAGAAGTGGCTTCACTATATTAGTTTCTTATGGCTGTTGTAACAAATTATCATGAATTTAGTGGCTTAAAACAACGCAAATTTATTTTATTGTTCTGGGGGTGGGTCACAAGTCTGGAATGGGTCTCAGGGCTAAAATCAAGGTGTCAGCTCTGTTCCTTCTGGAAGCTCTAGGGGAGCCTCTGTGTCCTTGCTTTTTCCACCCTTTAGAAGCCACCTGCATCCCTTGGCTCGTGGCCCTATTGCATCTGTTTTGTTTTGTTTTATTTCTCTCATTACATCCTCAAAACCACCAATGACTGATCAAGTCTTTCTCATATCTCATCACTCTGATGCTGACTTTGCCCCACTTCCACTTTTAAGCCCTCTTGTGATCACGTTGTGCCCACCCAGGTAATCCAGGATAATCTCTCCATCTCTAGGTCAGCTGATTAGCAACCTTAATTCCCCTTTGCCGTGGAATTTACCAGATCCACATGGTCCAGGGACTAGGGTTAGGACATCTCTGGGGGCCGTGTTCTGCAGACCACATCACCCTAGCGCTTTTGTTCCTAGGCTGTTTCTCATGAGGAGGGACCTGTTTCTTCTTGAGGAGATGTTCCACGTGAATAGGAAGGACTACAGTATTGTGTAGGCTTTTTCTAGTTTTGTCAAGCATTTCTTGTCCTAGAAGAGCGTTCCTCATTCAGCACACATGCAGAGCAGCAACAGACTCTGACCTGTATGTCCTGTTCTGCTCCTCAGCAGCCCTGTTTGTCTTCAAATTGCCGGAACAGAGAAGGTCTCCAGCCAGAGGCTGTGTTGTTGCTGCCCGTCCTTAGGAACGTTTTTGTACTTACCTTGGTAGCAAAGAGAATTTTTTTTTTGGTTTCAGGTAATGGAAACATCCCTGAACAATGGAGCTTGATAGGAAAAAGGAGTTCATTATTCTAGAGGAATATATTGACATGACATTGTTCGGTGATTATTTTCCCAGTCATCTGCCTTGTTTCCTCACATCACTTGATGGGCATCCGTGTAGAGGAAGCAGGCTAGGTGTGATTACTCTTTCACAAATTCGTGTTAAAGGCTCATTTGGTTTGATTTCCACCCTGAATGGATTTCGAGGATACAAAACTGAATTTTTGGCTAAATACTACTGTCTTTTCCCTTTTCTGATCTTGCTGTTATCTCTCATTTTCTTAAACATATGAACGTGTACATATAGCGTTTTCATAAGAGGAATTTAAACTTCTACTTTAAAAAAATTATGAAAGTAACATCCTTATGGTAAAAACACAATTGATAGAGACAAGCATGTAGTTAAAAGTCACTTTTGACTTTTAAAGGGGGTTCTAGGCTCTAGGAAGTTTGCACGGTTTTAGTTCTCCGTGTTATCCCCAAGGTCAGTTGATTTCCACCCAAAAATAGGTTACACATCCCCCGATTCTTGCCTGGAGCCACAGAACTGAAGAAAACAGTCTCTGTGAGACTGAATTGTGATTGGAGATTTGCCGCTTGGAGAAAATAAGTTTGGGACTGTTTGAACGCAAAAGTCGGGTGATCTCGCACGTAGAGACCGCGTGAGCCAGGATGTGTGCTCCTGCATTGCTCTGGGACTCAGGCTGAAATTACAAAAGTATCAGTAGTCTGTTTAACCTGCCCATCTGAGTTGGTAATCTAGTAAATAGGGGTTAGAATGGTGTGTCCACGCCTGGCTAATCTACAGAATCGCCTGTGTCAGTTTAAAAGGCAGTTTACTCTGGGGCCCCACTCTAGCCATAGCTAATGGACCGGGACCCTCCAGGGTAGGATCCAGGAATGAATGAATACATACATACATACATATGTACACACACGTACACACATATTTTCAAGAGCCTAAATTCGAGGATGTAGAAGACCCGCTCTCAGGAAGCTTGCGCTGCTCTCTTCGGGGTCACGTTGCTTGGCCCTGCGTTAGAGATGGTTCCCTTTATTTCCTGTGTTTGTTTGAAATGATGGTGTGAGGATTTGTGTCAAGGATTGTAGGAAGGGTTGGCTGAGTGTTAAATGCATTTTTCCAAGGTAACCATCTAATTGATGTGGTTTTGCTTTAGGCCATTCAGAATTCCCCTTAGAGGATTTTGAACTTTCAAGCAGAGGTTTGTAAGAAGAGGCTCAGCAGATCAAAGGAGCAAAAAATAACCAAGCTTGGGTTTTTTTTTAAACTCCTTTATTATAGCCACCAAGTTTATATGCCTCCCCACTTCAGCTTCCCCAAGTGTCTGTGTGGTTTTAGTTTTGCTCCTTTTAGAAGACACTTTCCCTGTGTGTTGCTCAGTTGCTGGGCAGCCCCTGGGCAGGCGCCATCCTGGAGCCCTGATCTGCACAGCAGAGGAAGTGACCTGAAAAGAGCCTTCCCATGTCCCACCTGGGACGTGGATTGCCAGGCACACGAGGCCTGTGGAAGGGCCGAGGCCCGCAGTCACCTGCCAGAGCGTCTTCGGAGGAGCTCTCAGCCTCTCCTCAGGGGTTGTTGGTGGATAGGCTGGCTGTAATTGTATATGCCCTCTTTAGCACTTTGGGCGAGCTTTGAAAAGTTAACATTATGGAAAATTTCAAACACATGCAAAAGTGCAGGGAAGAGTGTAACGAACTCCCATGGACTCATCACCGTGAACGTGTTGGTATAGTTTTCTTTCATGCATATTCCTACATGTCCACCGACCTTAAGTCCTTTTTGGAAAATGTAGGATTTAAAAAATAAGCTTAAACCTCAGCTTCCATCTTAAGAGACTAGCCAAAAGGAGAAAATGAAATCAAAGCAAGCAAAAGGACAGAGAGTATAAAAGAGCAGAAATCAATGAAGTAGAAAACAGAGCAGCTGCTCAGAAAAGTGCCCACCTTGAAGGGAAGTGGATTAGCAGAGAGAAAGGGGAGGACATCCACTCCATTTATCACATGTTAGCAGTCTGGGTATATAGTGCTGAGCAGGCATGAATGGCATGGTAGAAAGAGCACTGCACGTGTAGTCTGGCCTGGCTTCTGGGTCTGGTACTGTCTCTAATGGCCCTGTGATCTTGGGCAAGTCACTTAGCATCCCCGCGTCCCCTGCAAAGTGTAGACAGTGGTATCTTTCCTACCTGCCTTGCAGGGTTGTTGCAAGGGCAAATAAGAGAGTGCATGTGAAAGTAATTTACATAAAACAGCTGCGGAAACGTGGAGTGTAAGATTTGATAAGGAGAAATTTGGAATTACTAGATAAACTGAAGCTTGGGGGTTATATGTCTGGATCTTATTAGCAACAACAACAACAAAAAGCTTAAAAACTAGTTCCAGTCACTCTGTGGAATGTTTCGTAGCTTTTTAAAAAAAAACATAAGTGTTTTTCTGTGCCATTAAAATTTATATATGGATGATTTTTTTGGTGGCGTCTGCCAGGGAAGGACCCCATCCTCACAGAGGACAGCGGGAAAAGCAAGAGTCCAAAGGAGGGGCTGGAGGTAGGTGGCAGGCCTCACTGGGTCAGAACCAGTCAGTTTATCACGTGGAGCCCAGCAGACACCGGAACCCAGGCTGGGGCTGCTGCTTCCCCTACACCAAGTCCCACAGGGTGATGGGATGAGCCCAGACGATGGGCACGCTTGAATTGGGTTGGTCTGCAGCCGAGGGACCAGGGCCCCAGGGCTTAGCACCTTCCACAGCAAGCAGCAGACAAGCCAGCCCTCCCCTGGGAGCCAGCAGGTCATGCTGCTGTCTCCTTGACCAACCAGATGTGACAAAAGACGTGTGGGGATGCTGGGGCCCTATGGTGGCCTGCCTATGCCGAATGCAGTGTAATGTGGTGGCGCCCCAATTTGATTAATTGTCCTCTCTTGTTGGTCATTTAGAAGTTTCCTCTCTGTTCCTGTAGCAAATAACCCTGTAACATCATTGTTGGTAAAACTTTGCCCACATTTCTGATTCTTTTCTTAGGCTAGATTCCTGTAAGTGGAATCACTGGGTCAGTGACTAAAAACTGTTTTTAGTCTCTTGATATGTACTGTCAAGTGATTTTCCAGAAAGTTCTGTCACATTTACGTTTACATTTCACACTAGTATATGGTGATATTTGTTAATTTATCCTTCCAAACATTGAATTGTTTTTTTGTTTTGTTTTGTTTTTGCGGTATGGGGCCTCTCACTGTTGTGGCCTCTCCCGTTGCGGAGCACAGGCTCCAGATGCGCAGGCTCAGCGGCCATGGCTCACGGGCCCAGCTGCTCCGCGGCATGTGGGATCTTCCCGGACTGGGGCACGAACCCGTGTCCCCTGCATCGGCAGGCGGACTCTCAACCACTGCGCCACCAGGGAAGCCCTGAATTGTTTTTTAATCATTCGTTTTTTGATGTAACTTTTAAATATTTTTTTCTCTCTCTTCTCAGTGTTGATGGGGTAGCTTTATTCTAAGACCTTGCCTAGTGCTCGTATAAATCAGAATGGGAATTATAGCAGCTTCTTTCCCAGGTCATTTCTTGTTAATTTAGTCAACAGATATTTATTGAGTACCAATTAGGAGCTGGGCACTCTGTGGGTCTTGGAATTTAGACGTGAACAGAGTTCTCAGGGACCTTGTATTCTAGATGGAAGGAGAACTTTGACCTTTAACCAAGAAAAGGAGCTGTTTTTTCTGGGTATGTTTCATCCAGCTGTATTCTCTGTTGAGCTCAGATGAGGGTTTCTTAAGAGTTAAGTTAGGGTGAGAACTCATCTGCTTCCCACCTTGTGTTTACTGGACACAGGCCAGCTGTTGAGCTTTGTGTTCCTGACTTCTCAGCACTCCTGTGTCCCCTTGTGACTGAAAAGGGCTTTTTATAGACATCTTCGTCCACAAATTGTGTTAAAGACTTTTGAAAGTGAGTCTACACAAACCACGATTTAATTCTGAACAGATAGGTTTTAGAATCCTTTTCTGTACAGATAGGGAGGACAGTGCCTGTTTAGGGACTCTCTGGTAGAAAGAAGCTTAAACTTGGCTTGATAACTTTGTCTTTTAATGCTCTTTCCAAAGTGCATTGTTTGGGAGTTCCCTGGCAGTGCAGTGGTTAGGACTCCGTGCTTTCACCGCCAAGGGCCTGGGTTAGATCCCTGGTCAGGGAACTAAGATTCCACAAGTCGCGTGGCGCCGACAAAAAAAAAAACAAGAGCAAAGCGCACTGTCATGAATTTTTCATCAGTCAGCCTTAATTTTTACCCTGGCCACCTTGTGCCTTGGGCAGATTATCTGTCTTCTCTAAGGGGCACAGACTTGGGGGTAGCGACACAGTCGCACCTGCCTTGCAGGGCATTGTGAAGGGTCCAGTGAGGTGCTCTGTGTACATCAGTCAAGGGGGTGACATGCAGCAGGAGCCTGGGGAGTGTCTGCTCTGAAGGCCATCGTCAGCGGACATTCTGGAGGACTTGGTAGGGCCTCCACAGCAAACTAGGATACCAGCGTTGACGTTGAAACATCTTACTTAGTGATAACAAGTACATTCATTTCCATTTATCTTTTTGCTACAAACTTTTCTGATTCCCCCTTATTGTGTTTAAAAAAATAACTTTATCGAGGTATAATTTACATACAATCAACTGTATCTATGTGAAGTGTACAGTCTGATGAGCTATATTTGACAGATTTGTACACCATTGAAACCACCATCACCGTCAAGATACAGAACATTTCCATTGCCATGAAAAGGTTCTTTACGTCCATCTGCAGCCCATCCCTCCCTCTACCCCAGGCACCCTGGATCTTTTTGTCACTACAGATTGGCTTGTGTTCCCCAGCATTTTATATAAATGGAATCATACAATGTTTTCTCTACTGTGTCTGGCCCTCACTCAGCATGAAGTACTTGAGATCATTTTTGGGATGTCAGTTTTTTCTGTTTATTTCTGAGTGGTGTTCCATTGTCTGGATGGACCACAGTGTATTTATCCAGTCACCTGTCATGAACGTGTGCATTGTTTCTGGTTTGGGGCCATTGTGAATAAAGCTGCTGTGAGCCTTCATGTAAAGTCATCGTGTGGACATGTTTTCATTTCTCTTGGGTTAATATCCATGGATAGAATGGTTGGCTTGTATCGTGGGGTTTTCCTTTTCTCCTAAAAAACGTTTTATTATATGTAAAATGTAATAAGGAATGGTATGTACAAATGGTATGTAACTAGTTTTAAAATGTCTTAGAGAAGCTTTTATTTAATGTGAGAATAATATGCAGATCAGTGAAAGTATGTTTTAATATGTTATCATTTTGCATCAATCAAAAAAAATACTGGATTTTCCTAGAAAAAAAGTGACGTAAAACTTGAAACAATCACAAAGTAAATGCAAACTTTTTTTTTCTGTTCTTGTACAAAATCACAATTTTGTACTTACTTAAAATTGGAGAGAAAGCTTCACACAAAAATATAGAAGAATAAATTCTTGCAGGTGGGCAGATGCACCCAGGAGCACAGCAGAATCAGGCGTGAGGGCAAGGTAGCCCTCAGGAAGGTTCTCTCAGCATTGTGTGCCTGCGTCTCCTGTGCTTTCCCTTTGCAGAGTTGCTCTGTGTGTCTAGGTAAGCTGCTCCCTGGTAACTCGTGGCTTTTGTCCATGATGTTTGTGAGACAAACACAACGTAGACAAGCCTTCGATGGTCACTTTATTCCTCTCCCCCAGTGTAGCCAGAGGATAGGCACCCTGTCATGTCATCAGCCAGGCCTTTGCCACCCACTAGATTGCTTGCACCACTGCCACTCAAAGTGTAAATCTTCTTTTAAAAAGGGGGGAGCGAGTGTTAATATTTTTTTAAAAGGGATTATTCTGTAAAATATTTTTAGAACAATTCTGTTGTTTAGGGGGTTTTGGTGTTTGAACTACCAGGCAGAAAGTCTTCTACTTTGGAGTTAAGGTATTAATTAAAGGTTATTCTAAAGATTCAGTGATTTATGTCCCCAGACAAGTTAGATGGCAGGAGTTAAAAGTAATTTATCTTAAAGTTGGCAAATTGGTCCTTTCATAATTGTGGTGTGGCAAACCACCGATTTAGTCCACTTAGTACCTTGTTATGTACCGTCTTCTGTCCTAATTGTTAGTACTGCTTTATTTAATGGTTGTCGTCTCCTGCAGGATTCCCTCAGGTCATCGTGTAAACCCCACGTGATGAACTAGGGATGCCAGCCGCCCTCTGAGCCTTCGTTCGCAGTCTGTCAGCCTTCGGGGTGGGATGAGAGGTTTGGCCCCAGTGTCCTCACGCTCCTGGTGACTCCTGTCACACAACTCACTCAGGCATGTGCCTGAAGACTTCAGGAAAGGAGGAGTAAATCTTTGGGGAGATTGGGTAACCCCTGCGTGTACTCTTTGTCTTGATGTGTTCTTGGATGTCTTGTTTCCCGACCAGGATTATACATGACTTTTTGGCAGGACCGTCTTTGACTAAACAAGAAGTTTTGTATTCTGCAGAACTACCTTTAGCTTTGTATTTAAGTAGGCATTTTACATTTTCAATATAGGATTTAATCTGTACCATCACTTTGTGATAAGAGCTTTGTGACATTACCTCCATTTACTAGGTCACAGTTACAAACTCATTGATGTGCTTTTGCAAAGTTCTCAGTTGTCATCTTATTTGACAGCATTATTTGTCCTGATCATCCCAAACCAGTTAATTGATGATAGAGGTTTTCCTCCAGTTAGATACATTTTAAAGGTAATTTCTATGGAAATTGATATGAAATGCATATGATAAAGCTCTTTCCTTTCCAGTGGGAGAGAGCAATGAATAACAGTCCTTTCTTTCCCTTTCAAGTTCTGAACTGCTGGAAATAGAGAAAGCAGTCAGAAAGTGGAGATCAAATCACCAGCTTTATAACTGGTGAAGAGAGGGCGTCCCCCTAACTCCAGGCATCTGGGAATAGACTGCAAGTTGTAAAGTAGGTCACATTTCTCCCTCTTTCTTCCCTAATGGGATCTTCTGAACATTTGGAATCACCATTCGGTATAACCAATAGCTTTAATTAAGTACTGCCTATCCTGTGATGTCTCCCGAGTTTATACAGCCAGTCCTCGTCAGTTGTGAGTTCGCCTCCTCACTAGAATCCGTTTGTAACCCCAGATCAGCACGAGGGTGGTGCTCTCTCAGTTGTGTGTGGATGTGCGCAGGGCAGTGGAAGATGCGGGTGGTCCACCACGGCTCCCAGGGCCCTCTACCTCCCCTTTCAGTGCTCAGGCCTTAAGCAAGGGCCCTGGATGCACTCTGCTTAGTGCCACGTTTTTGCCCTTTCTGCTGGTGATTCCTCTGTTTAAAATGGCCCCACGCATAGTGCGGATGTGCTGTCTGGTGTGTTCCCCAGGGCAAGAAGGCCGTGGTGTGCCCCACTGAGAACACACGTGTGTTTGATGAGCCTCCTTCAGGCATGAGTTCAGTGTCATTGAGGTGTCCTGAAACAAGCTTACGTGTTGATCCTTTGAGGAAGTGGGGTCAGGGACTCGCAGGAACCTAGCCCTGTATTATCCCTGGGGACCTTGGGTCAGTGTTCGGCAATTCAGGGTTAGCAGCGACTTTCTAGGACGTAACTGCTTGAATTATGAGGACCGACTGTACCTCTAGCCTTCTTCCTCCCCCTAAGCTGCAGGCTCGGGTGGCTCACTGCCTCATTTGTCATCCCCCCGAGATGTCTGACCGGGGCCTCATGCTCAGTGTGGCACTGCAGAGCCCCCAGCTGTCCCCATCCTAGGAAACAGCATGTCTGCCCGTGTGGTGTGCACATTACGTGTTGAGAAATCAACCCTGATTCCTCCATTTCTCTCGTTTTCCACATCCAGTTCCTTAGTAGTGCTGTCGATTCTACTTCCAAACACGTTCTAAAGTCCTCTGTTTTTCTGTCTCTCCTGCTGCCACGTGAGTGGGGGTCACTGGCATTGCTCCCCGGATGCGACTCCAGCTCCCTGTGTGGACCTCACTGTGCCCCCACATCCCATGCTCTCCCCCTTCTGGGACCTGATTAGCTGTCCCTTTTCAGGTGGACCCAGAGGCTTTGTGTGGGAGCACTTGGTGTTACTCTGGGTGATGGTAGATTCTGCAAACAGAGACCTGCCTCCAAACCTGGTAGGAATATTTTTGAGACTGGAAGGGAGGGTTTTTTTTAGGGAAAGTAAACGTCTGAACAGTGGTTTAAGAGCTTGAAGATCTTGAAGAAACGCCCCTTCAATAATAGATTATTAGAGTTTCCTTGTTTGTTTTGTATTTTACTGACACCACCTGCCTTGTAAAACAAGGAGATTAGATTTTAGATAAAACCATGGTTTCCGATTAGTTTGTTTTTAAAATCAGTGACAGGTACCAAGAAGTTGTTTGGACTGGCTGCTCGTGTGGTACTGCCTTCCGCCTCCTCTGCTCTGCCGGGTGACACAGGGTGGGCGTGGTCTGTCTCCTGCTCCTCTGTCATGTGATGGCTCCATCTGCAGGGCCCTGGCTTCTTTCTTTTCACTGGTTCGCTTTGCTCTCTGTCAGCTGAGTAAAAGGATGGGTGGAGTGCACCGATTTTGTAACTTGGTCTTGTGGTTTTACAAAGAAAGGGGGTGATGTATAATTAGTAAGGCAGAAAGGGAGCGAAGGAAACAGGAAGAGGATATACAGTGCTTGTGCATCAGAGTAGATGTCCAAAGCAACGAAGAGTGGGCAGGCAGGCTCCTGTGTTCCCCAGCCTTATCTGTCCTTACTGTTTGAGCTGTCAGAGAGCTTTGCTTTCATACACGCTTAAATTTCACACCATGATAGCAGTTGTTTCCATAGTTATTGAAGGCTGGCCATTTTTTCCCCAAAAGTTATTAATTGAATTTGGTTTAGAAGTACACAGAACACCATTCCCCTAAGTAGTAAAAGTACCAGAAAGATCATTTCTTTCTTTCTTTTTTAAAAAAATTTATCTTATTTATTTATTTATTTATTTTGGCATGCGGGATCTTTAGTTGTAGCTTTCGGACTCTTAGTTGAGGCATGCATGCGGGATCTAGTTCCCTGATCAGGGATCGAAGCTGGGCCCCCTGCATTGGGAGCGCAGAGTCTTACCCACTGGACGACCAGGGAAGTCCCCAGAAAGATCATTTCTGGAAATATCAATTGAATTTATCTTAAATAGCTGGTACTTGTCATGTATTACTTTACTCCAGTTAAAGAATGAACTTGCCTGATAGCTTAGTCACCATTGTCCCCTACAAAACCATTAGGCTTGTTTGATCCGTGAACATTTTCCTTTCAACCCAGGACAGCGTTAAAACCATCCATTCATCATGCGGTGGGTGATGAGTATTACACTGAGCTGATGGAATACCTGACGTGATTGCTCCGTGATTACCTGAGAGGATAGAACGCTGTTTCAGCAGGCACTTTTCATCTTTAAGAAGGGGAGTCTTAGTTCACAGAATCATAAAATGTTTAGAGGGGAAACTTACCATGAATCTGAGTCAGCATCTTTAGTTTGTTTTCTGTATATGGCGTGACAGTGAGAGGGTTGTGGGAGGAGGTTCTGGAACTGGAATTTGAATAGGTAGAATTCAGGTAGAAAAATAGAAAATATTTTAAAGTTTATTTTATCTCAGTGATACAATATATACACATAGTTTAAAAGATCGTACACCACATAAAAATTTACATGCATGCTTTTAAAAAATTAATTAATTAATTCTTGGCTGTGTTGGGTCTTCGTTGCTGCACACGGGCTTTCTCTAGTTGCGGCGAGCTGGGGCTACTCTTTGTTCCCGTGTGCGGGCTTCTCATTGTGGTGGCTTCTCTGGTTGCGGAGCACGGGCTCTAGGCGCGCGGGCTTCAGTAGTTGTGGTGCGCGGTCTCAGTAGTTGTGGCGCATGTGCCACAGCTCTGTGGCATGTGGGATCTTCCCGGACTAGGGCTTGAACCCGTGTCGCCTGCATTGGCAGATGGACTCTTAACCACTGCACCACCAGGGAAGTCCCTCTGCAGACTTTCTGTTGACCACGACGCTACTGAGCCACATGGTGTTCTGTAGTCATTCTGTCTTCCTGGTACAACTCTTTGTTTTCCCTGGAGCTATTAATTGCCTCAACTTTCCCTTTGCCTGGTTTTCTTTGAAATTATCAATTGTTTTCTAAAATACTGCAGCTTTGTCCCAAGCTTATCTATGATGCTTTCTATCTGCTTAAGCACATCAGTCAGTTGTGTCCCCCTGGACAGTGCACATCATTTTTCCGCTCAAGTCTAGAGCAGTTGCTCATAAGTCTGCTGTGCGGCCTTTGTTTCCATTCCCCCCCCCCCGCCCCCCAGAGTCATTGGGGATTACCTCTCTGTTGGATCACCTTTTCCTTGGTCTGTGTCTTTCCTGTTTTCAGTTTACCTTAAGTTTACAGAAGCATATTCTCTAGACGTTTCCTAGGAAAGAGTATGTGGGAGGTCAGTGTTCTGAGTTTGCATGTTAGAAAATATTTTGGTCTGTACTTAACACTTTTTGGATTTGGTATAAAATTCTTCCAGTAAAGTTTTCTTCTGATTTTAAAGGCTTTGTTTTTTTTTGTTTTTTTGTTTTTGCTTGTCCATGTGATTTATCCATGTTGTTTCATGTAGTTATAGTTTGTTCACTTTTACAAATGTATGATATTTTATCTTTTTTTTTTTTTTTTTTGTGGTATGCGGGCCTCTCACTGTTGTGGCCTCTCCTGTTGCGGAGCACAGGCTCCAGACGCGCAGGCTTAGAGGCCATGGCTCACGGGCCCAGCCACTCCACGGCATGTGGGATCTTCCCGAACCGGGGCACGAACCCGTGTCCCCTGCATCAACAGGCGGACTCTCAACCACTGCGCCACCAGGGAAGCCCGATATTTTATCTTTTGAGTATGCCACAATTTAAAAACAAATCTGTTCCACTTTTAATGGACATTTAGGTGTTTTCCCCTTTGGGGTTATTGCTACAAATGCTGCTGTGACCATTCACATTCATATTTCCTGGTATTCATGTGAAGGTTGTATCCCTAGCAGCAGTTATAGGAAACTCAAGTCTGTTAATAGCTAACAGATGCTGTTAGCTATTAGTCCCTATTTATGCTTTATTTCATAAGCAGTTTGATAAAAAGACCAGAATTCAGCCTTTACGAAAAGTTTCTTACTGGTTCGTATTTGTATTTTATAAACTTATCTGTAAAATACAGATCTTTTATATCTGTATAAAGTGGAGAGGGGCTGTCTCCTAGGCAGTTTCAGAGTTAAGGGAACTCACTCTTGATGACTTCCTCACTAGGGGTATCTGGTCCCTGTGCCCGGAGTGTGCATCCTGTCAGGCTGGGGGAGCACATGGAGAGTAGATGGGGGCGAGGGCACCGCCCCGGGAGGGCCCCACTGGGCTTGGTGTTGGCAGCCGTGGTTGGCATGGCTCCTCCACTCTCCCGTGTCCTCAGCTTCCTTCATCGTGGAAGGGGATGGTGATGGTGGTGGTAGGGGTGCCTCCTGATCTCCTCCAGGGTTGTTTTGATGCTCAAGAAATCCTGTATTTCTGTGAAAATACCTCTGTGTCTCTTTGGAAACTGATACAGCTTTTCACAGTTACCTGACTGATTATGGTGCAGTAGCACGTGTCCCTTCAGTTGGGGTGACAAGACCTCAGGCTGTCTAGCAGCTCCGTGAGCCTGGTTCTTGTTTGGAATTCCACATCTTTTTGTCTTTGAATCTGCATTTCCTAGGTCTCTTTTTCTTGCAAACTTCTCTCCAGGTAGGTTTCCTGGCTGCGAAGAGAATGTGCAGCCCGGCCAACACAAATGTCATTCTGTGACTTTGGGTATAATGCCCTTCCTCTCCCACGCAGTGCCTGCTCACCCCAAAGGTCATCTCTACTTCTTCCTTTAAGATTGTGGCCACAAAGCGGTACTTGAATCTCCCCGGATCTCCTCCTAAATACCAGATAATGCCACTGAGATTGTGGGTTTTCCCAAGTCTCTCTCCGTTATTGGACTGCTCACATCCCCCTTGTCCCCGCCTCTCCCAGGGACTGATTTTTGGTGTTCTTCCTCCAAGAACTTGGAGCACCCGGCCCTGGCATCCTAGTGCTGAGCAGCGTGAGTGGTGGTTTAGGTGACCGCTACTGCTGCCACCACACGGGGCTCCAGAGGCCTGTGCTCTCTTCATCTCCGGACCCCAGCACCCAGCTAGTGTGGTGCTCAAACTGAACACACAGTAGAGACCCAAGTCCTTTTTGAGTGAATGCAGAGTACTAAGCACTTAGAGTTTTCAAATAATGAATACTGTGTGTGTGAGCAGCAGCTAGAACATGGGGGGCAGGTATCCTAAGGGTATTAGGCTCTTTCAGGTTGAAAGTAAGAGACCCTCAGGTTACCAGGTGATGAGACTTTCTCCTAAATGGACACAGGAAGTGGGAGGTTCAGCCGCCACAGTCGCTCTGAGTCCCGGAGCTCAGGTCTGTTCATAGGGAAATGGCCTTGGGAATCCAATCTTGTAGAGGGTGCCTGTTTAATTTCATTAGTCCACGTGGTGTGGAACAGGAAGTAGGAGGTTCAGAGGAGAATATAAATGCATTTCACACACCACAGGATTTTGGACAAGAGAAGCCTGTGTATGGTGTTTTTGTTTTGGGTTGGGGGGAGTCACTGAGGTTCAGCTTTCACCTCTGTGATGCCTGTTCTGACCACCACATTTAATACTTTAATAACTGCTCCCACGCACGCACTCCTGATTCCTTCTTTTCCACATAGCACTTACCACTTTCTAGCATGCTAGTTACTTTATTATTTATTGTGTATATTGTTTGTTGTCTGTGTCTGCCCATATAACATAAATTCCCATTGGCTATCACCCATTCCCATAAATTAGTCACAGTGTATAGACAAAGGGCAAACCAATTTTCTTAAAACAAAAAACCCTTCAGAGAATGAGAACTGCTGAATATCACCAGAGCATGGCTTGTATACTAGGTAGAACATGACTTTCTTCTTCTGTATACATTCAAAAGGTAATTTATTTGCAAAAATGGCTAATTGTAAACCTTTTAACAATCTTCTCATGTAGCCAGCAGAGGGCAGCACAGATTGAATTGACCACATCCAGGAATTTTGACTTTATTTTAAACGACATTTAAAATTGCAGCAGCTGCTTACAGGTGTAGCTCGATAGTTATCAACATCAAGTTTAGTATACTTCTTGCTCATTTGTGAGTCGTACTGTTGCTCCTCTGTCCTTGTGGAGGAAGATGTTTCTGTTTATTGCAAATATGACAAGTCCATGTTTTCTAAAGCGTACACGTTTCCAAGTGTGATCATGACGGCAGGTGTGAGTCCTTTGGGGCATCGTTCCATTGTCACCAGGAAGTGGGTAATCATTTATTTCCCTGGGCTTCTTCTAGGGATGGTGCTGCCCTTACCCACTCTTGGAGGGCTGGGTCCAGGTGCAGATTCCTCCACTCGAGGGTCCTCTCTGAGCGTCTGGTGATGTGTCGACCCCCTTCTCAAGGAAAAAAATGCACAGAAACTCAAAACCACATGTTTTTTTCAGTTTTATGGCATTGATAATGGATTTTCTTCACAGAAAATAAGACCAGATTTTGTGAAGAATTGCACCTTTCTCATTTTTTTCTTGCAAAAGGTAATGACTCTTTTTGGAAAAAATTGAAATTCAGATTGTATACATAAAATAAAGGCTAAAAGGGCATGGTTTGGGCTTTTTTTTAAAAAAGTACCTAATTGAGTTTTACTTTTGATGATAAAACTGCCAAAAATTCTGCCTCACGAAGTACGTACTGGCAGATGTGATCAGGTGCAAGGTAAGTGCATGTCCAGGAATTTTTCATTTGAATTCTCTGCGACACACACGGTATTTCTTTTGTTCTCAAGTCTTTTTTGTGCAATACTGATTTGATGCTGTTTGTGTCTGTGAGGAAAAACAGTACAAATCCATGTTTTTCAGCTAATTCAGGAAGTAGAAGTAACCTTTAAAAGAGTTTTGCAGTATTTCCAGGCGACTGGATTTCTGTCTGTAGAAGGTTGAGGTCTTTGTCACTTTCCACCCCAGCTTACAGATGCACTTCTGGGGGTTTGAGGACACTCCCGTGGTTGCATGCTCTAAGCCCCTCTCCTATTGGCAGCTTATCAGGAAAGATCTAAGCTGCAGAGAAGGAGGCCATCAGGAAGCAAAACAATTTATCTCCATATCTCAGAAAGACTTCAAGGCACCATGGGCCTCTGAGAATAGAGATACGGAGTGAGGCTAGAAACTGGAGGGTGGGTTGGAAGTCATGGCAGGCAGTTAAGACTTCCAGTTCTCTTCCATCTCCTGTAGCAAGGCGATTTCTCTTCCCCTTTGGTAAAACATGAAGATGAGCCTGTAAGGAAACCGAGTGAAAGTCTGTGTACTTACTTATGAGCTCCTTACCCTTTCTCCTCTACCTAGCTTCCCAGATGCTGCTGGCCAGGTTTATAGCCCACATAGCTCAGGTAGGAGGTTGGAGATCACTTCTTTAGGTCATTGCCCAAGAAAAAAGAACCTACAGAGTCCTCCATGTGGGGTATCCACATGTTATTGCTTTATTATTTTACAAAGACACCCACCACTCAATAGGTCACAGCTACTACACAGAGCTTTTAATCGGGTTGTCAGTGCGTCTCTCTTAAATGTAAAGAAACAGCCTCTGTTTATTAGACATTTGAGGAAAATCCTCGAACATTAACAACAGAACAGAACAAAGCAAACAGAAGAAACAGATCATGGAAGATATGGAAGAAAACCTTATAAACTGTATACTTGGGACTTCCCTGGTGGCGCAGCGGTTAAGAAACCACCTACCAGTGCAGGGGACACGGTTTCGAGCCCTGTCCGGGAAGATCCCACATGCTGCAGAGCAACTAAGCCCGTGCGCCGCAACTACTGAGCCTGTGCTCTACAGCCTGAGAGCCACAACTGCTGAGCCCACATGCCGCAAATGCTGAAGCCCGCGCACCTAGTGCCCGTGCTCCACAACAAGAGAAGCCACCGCAATGAGAAGCCCGCGCACTGCAACGAAGAGTAGCCCCTGCTCGCCGCAACTAGAGAAAGCCCGTGTGCAGCAGCGAAGACCCAACACAGCCAAAAATAAATAAATAAATAAATAAATTTTTAAAAAAAGAATCGTGTTTAGAAAAAAAGAAAGCATAAATATTAAATGATAATTCTGAGTTTTTTTTAACACAAAAAAAGGATTATCTCACTAAAGGCAGAATATATCATACTTACTTTCTTCTGTTTAAATTACAGAAGGAATACATTATTACTATGTTCTGGGGTGGGGGAAGTGCAGAACATATAAAATACAAAAATAAAAGTCTTTTTTTTTTTACTGCCTACATCACAAGGTTAAACAGTGTGTGTTTTTCTACAAGTTTTTTTTTTTCCAATTAATATGTCTTAGAGATTTTCCTATGTCAGAGCACATAGATCTACCTCAATTTTTTTAAACTGGTACATTCCACAGCAAAATCTGTACTCTACTTTCATTTTGTACTGATGAAACTTTGTTTCCAGTACTTCGCTGTCACAGGCTGTGTGCAATCAACATTCTTCTACTTCTGTCTTTCTGTACCTGCAGAAGAGATTCAGAAACGCTGCAATACAGAGTCAACAGGTCTGGGCAGCTAACTTTTTATTTTGAAAATTTTAAGACGTGCAGAAAAATTGCAAAAACATGGAGTTGCCATATGCCCTCTACCCAACTTGCCCTAAGGTTACTATCTTACATACCACAGTACAGTTATTAAAACCAGCGAATTAACACCAGTACAATACTAGTAAGCAATCTGGCAATCCTACTGGAACCTCACCAGTTTTCTCACTAAGGTCCTTTTCTTCTGGTCCAGGATCTAATTCAGAAGACCCCACTGCAATTAGTTCTGACCACGACAGTTCCCAGTCCTGTGTGTCATGACCTTGACACTTCACAGAGGACTTCTCGATTATTTTGTAGAATGTTCCCTAATTTGGATTTGCCTGCAGTTTTCTCCTGATTCAATTGAGGTTGTGCATTTTTGGCAAGAATGAGGTTGTGTTCTTAGTGCATTGTGTCAGGGTCCATGATGGTGATGAATCCTTTTACTAGTGATGTTTTTTTTTTTTTGCGGTACGCGGGCCTCTCACTGTTGTGGCCTCTCCCGTTGCGGAGCACAGGCTCCGGATGCGCAGACTCAGCGGCCATGGCTCACGGGCCCAGCCGCTCCGCGGCATGTGGGATCCTCCCGGACCGGGGCACGAACCCGTGTCTGCTGCATTGGCAGGCGGACTCTCAACCACTGTGCCACCAGGGAAGCCCTTAGTGATGTTAACCTTGAACATCTAGTAAAGATGAGTCCACCAGGTCTCTGTAAGTTGCTGTGGCTGTCTGTCCTTTTGTGATTCCTAAGAATCTTGTTGAGAGATGCTCCGGGGTGATGTGGATATCTGTTCCTCGTCATCCTTTCTCACCCCCCAATTTTCGTGTCAATGGCTGGGTGCTTCCTCAAGTTGGCTCCTATGTCTTTCAACCTGTCCCCCTCATTCTCTGAGCACTTCCTCACTTCCTGCCATCACAAGATTTTCCAGGCTCATTTTGTATTTTTCCCTACCCAGCCCTGGAATCAACCATTTCTCCAAGGATCACAGGTTCCTTTTAATGGGGAATGGTATTTAGAAACCAAGATCTGGGCATAGGGGTGTACTGTATAAACATTTTTAACTGGGACAGACATTACCAAACTGCCTTCTGAAACTTGGCACCAACTGCTCCCCACCACACACTATGAGAATGTCCCCTTCCCCACAACCTCACCGATGCTCTTCAACACTCTGGTAGTCTACTGGCTATTGTAATTTATTCTGCCCTGTTTATTAGGGTTATTGGCTGTCTGTCTTTCTTCTCTGAATTGTTCATATCCTTTGTCCTATTTTGCTACTGTTGTTTGTCTTTTTATTGGTTTGTAGGTACTCTTCATATATTTTGGATAGTAATCCTTTGCTTGTAAATGTTGCAAATATTTTCTCCAACTATACTGCCAGTCTTACCTTTTTTATGAGAGCTTTTGTCATACAAAATAGAATATAAATAATATATTTATATATTAAGTTCATTCATATGAAGTCAAGTTGGTCAATTGTTTTTTCTTTTATGACTTCTAGGTTTTTGTGACTTGCTTAGGAAGTAATGTTCCTTTGCAATAAAATGAGAAAAAATTCACTTAAAAGTGTACATATGTACATATGTGTACATATATAGGTATATATAATATATACTTTTTATATTTACATACTTATATTTGTCATTCTATACTTAAAGAAAACAAAAACCTCCAGGTGGATTATAGGTCAAAGTGCATATACATATATAAGACACACTTTTACCTATAATCCATCTGGAGGTTTTTTGTTTGCTTTTTTAAGTATAGAGTGGCAGAGGGAATCTAAATTTTTTCTGAATAGATAGTCAGTTGTCATCACCATTTATTGAAGAGCACATCCTTTCCCTGCTGATCTAAAATACCACATGATCAGTACAAGGTAGTGACTAAAAGCTCAAGCCCAGGAGTCAGCTGCTTGGGTTATAGTCTGGCTCCACGGCTCACTAGCTATTTGCTTACTCTCTCCATGTCTTTTAGTTTTTTCATCTAGGAAATGGAGAAATTTTTCCCACTTAGTAGGGTTATTGTAAAAGTGCTTAAAACAGTGCAGACACCTAGTAGACACAATACATGTTAGCTATTATTATAGACTAAATTTGCACGCACACATTGGTGTGTCTAGCCAATGCTGTCCAAAAAAACATAGTGTGGGCCAAATACGTAACTTAAAATTTTCTAGTAGCCGCATTAAACAGCTAAAAGATAAATGGTAAAAATAACCTTAATAATATATTTTATTTAACCCAATATATCTAAAACATTATCATTTCAACATATAATCAATATAATAATTAAGATACTTTGCATTTTTTTGGTGCTAAGGTTTCAAAATCCAGGGTGTGTGTTACACTTAGAACATACTTGAAGAACTCAGTAGTGGTTACCACACGTGACAGTGCAGGGCTAGACTAGTTCATGACTTGGTTGTATATTCTTGGAACAATATCACATGTGTACCTGCAAGAAAATTACTAAAAGAACTGAACAGCCACCCATAACTGAAAAAAATCTCTTGACAAACTAGAAAGAGAAGGAATCTTTTTTTAACATGATAAAAGGTATTTACAACTTATAGTAAATGTTATATTCTGTGGAAGAATGTAGAAAATTTTTCCTTTAAGATGGTGAAGAAATGAAGGGTGTCCACGCTCAGCAACTTCACTAGTGCTGTGCTGCAGGGTTTTCTAGCCCAATCTTTCTCAGCCACGGAGCCTCAGGAGAATTGGGCCTGAACGCTCAAGCCAGGGAAACGGGGCAAGAAAAAGGGCACAAGGATTGTAAAGAGGAAAAAAAGGAAACGATTATCTCACAGGTGGATTGACTGTCCATATAGAAGAGGTAAAAAAACCTAAAGATAAATTGTTAGAATCATTCACAGAGGTTGACAAGGCTGCTGTTTACAAAGTCAACATATAAAGCACAAATGCATTCCAATATATTAGCAACCAACAGTAATTAAACACCTGGTGATAAATCTATCAACAATGTGCAAGAGTTTAATGGAAAAAAAATTCTAAAATGTTATTGAAAGACTTGAAAGAGGACCTAAATCCATGGAGAGAGAAAGTGCACTCAGGACCCAGCACACTCAGATGTCAGTTTTCCCAGAGGACCTACAGATTCAATGTAGATTTGCCACTGAAAATCACAATCCCAGCAGGTTTTACTTGTCTGTTTTGGGGGTTTCTTCACCACAATGAAGAGTAGCCCCGCTCACCACAACTAGAGAAAGCCCACATGCAGCAGCAAAGACCCAATGCAGCCAAAAATAAATAAGATAAAATAAATAAATTTATATGTAAAAATAACTATATACTTAAGAGTCTCAGAAATTATATTACTGAAACAAGAACAGGATGCTATCAAAAAGGAATATTCAGAGATTAAGAGTGAGTTCTTGCAAATTAAAAATAGCAAAAATAGAACATTCAGTAGAAAGGTTGGAAGATAAAGCAGAGAATCGTCTTAGTTCAGGCTGCTGTAACAAAGTACCACAGGCTGGGTGGCTTAAACAACAAATGTTTATTTCTCACAGTTGTGGAGGCTGAAAGTCTAAGATCTCAGTGCTGACCTGTTTAGGTTCTTGGTGAGGGCCCTCTTCCTGGTTTATAGAGGTCTGTCTTCTCGCTGTGTCCTCACATGGCAGAAAGAGAGAGCTAGTTAACTCTCTGGCCTCTTCTTATAAGGGCACTTATCCCATCAAGGTGGCTTCACCCTCGTGACCTAATCACCTCCCAGAGGCTCCACCTCCAAACACCATCACATTAGGGTTTCAACATATGAGTTGGGGTGGGTGGGACACAAACATTCGGGCCATTGCAACAATATTTCCTAGAAAGCAGCTCAAAAAGGAGAGGAAAAGTAGGAGTGAAAAGATAAGAATAGTTAAAGGATTCACAATGGAGGTCCAGTGTCTAACTAATAGAAATTCCAAAAAACAAGAACTGGAAAAAAAAAAAGGACAGGAATTTATTAAAGAGTATAAGACTTCAGACATAGGTTCTATCTGGTGGCTAACATAACGTATGAAATTTCACAATACTGAGTGTAGAAATAAGGTCCTAAAAGCTTCCCGAGAGGGGAAAAAGGTCTCATACAAAATATTGGGAATCAGAATGGTACCATCACTACCAGCAATACAGGAAGAGGAAACAGTGAGTGGTTGCCTCCACTATGCTGAGGAAACATGACTTCGCTTAGAAGGCCACACCCAGCCAGACTGTCAGGTGTGAGAGAAGAGACATGCAGAATTCACAACAATGACGATGAAAACCCACCCCTCCACAGCCTCTCTCTGTTAGTTGTTAGAGAAGGTGCTCCATCTAAATGAGCAAGTAATCCAAGAAAGAAAAAAACCATGGAATCAGAGACTCAGGTCCAGTGGTGGGAAATGTCCGGGGGAGTGCTCAGGGTGGTGCCCCGAACGCGGGCCTCAAGAGCCACAAGACCAGGCTGAGTAGGAGCGTGGAGGTTTCTGGAGGCCATCTCAGAAAACAGACCGCTCGGCGCGTTTGACAGTCTTGACAGTTGCATAGCTTGGTAGAGAGTCTGGCACGAGCAAACAGAAACAAACAAAGGACACTTAGTCCATTCTGTGGTTATTTTAATCATAGTACATTATATAGCTGAGTTGTGAGCAGTGTTTATGGGAATACTAAATACTGATTTAACCAGAAATGTTTGTGTAATTATACCGAGTGGGCGTGTGTATGTGTGTGTGCACGTGGGAGGGGGGTGGGGGTAAAAGGCGAGTCTTCATCTTCCATGGCGGGCAGTTGACGTCTAGAGGTGGAGACTCGAGAACAAGTAGTGTAACTAGTTCTTTCAAAACAGGGAGGTGACGAGCAGAAGAAATAGTCGAGAGACCTACGTCTGTGAAGCATGATTCGGGGGTGGGGGGGTGGGGAGTTGGGCAGGAAGCCGTGGTTTTCTGTTTTAAGCCTTAGGTACTATTTGCTTTTTATATGATGTGTGCATCTTTTGCTTAGAGAAACAAACCAGGCACGGTGGTGAGAGACGAGCCTGGAGAGGCACAGGGTCCCAGGAAGAGGGTCTTGAAACTGTGGTGATTACGGAGCTGAGACTTGGTAGGCAGATGTCAGGCCATTGAATTCTTCAGGGCCGGCTCCTGGGGCCTTTGGTTTGTGTTGTGCCCTCACAGCTCCACTCTCTGTGCTCTCCCTGGTCCTCTGGCCCTGTTGGATTGTGTAGGAGACTGGCGGGCCAGGGGACAGTGAGGTCAAGGTGTCTTCTCCCCACCAGGTAGCTAAGGTCGGCTGAACCCTCTACCTGCGGTCCTGCCAGCGGCCTACTCCGCTGCCCAGCAGGCCTGGCCTGGGTCAGGGCCGCCCCCTCTCACTGGCCCTGATGCTGCGTCTCTCCCTGTGGTCTCCCTACACTCCACCCTCACTTTTATAGACAGTCCCTCTCTTCTCTCCAGACTCCCACTCTGAGTGCGTCTCTGTCTCCTTGGGATCGTGACTGACGTGGGTATTGTGCTGAGAAAAAGACTTTTCCCAGAACATTACGTGAATATTCATGGAAGCTTTCTTTCAGGTTACATCCTGATAAACCCATCATAAGTTGAAAATGTTGTAGGTCAAAAATGCATTTAATACACCTAAACTGAACATCATAGCTTAGTGCAGCCTACCTTAAAGGTGCTCAGAACACACACAGTTTGTTTTGCCCCCTGCAGTGGGGCAAAATCATCTAACACAGAGGCTATTTTGTAATAAAGTGTTGATTTTCTCATGTAATGGCTTGGATACTGTATTGACACTGAGAAACAGAGCAGTTGTCTGGGTCCAGGATGGTTGTAAGTGTATCAGTTGTTCACCCTTGTGATCATGGGCTGACTGGGGGCTGTGCTCACTGCTGCTGCTGCCCAGCATCACAGGAGAGGATTGGACCCATACCGCTAGCCCGGAAAAGAGCAACATTCAAAGTATGGTTTCTACTGAATGCGTGTTGCTTTCACACCATCGTAAAGTCGAAAAATCATAAGTCAACCATTGTGGGACTTCCCTGGTTTTCCAGTGGTTAGGGCTTCGTGCTTCCACTGCAGGGGGCATGGGTTTGATCCCTGGTCGGGGAACTAAGATCCTGCATGCTGCAAGGTGCGGCAAAAAAAAAAAAAAAAAAAAGTCAACCATTGTAAGTCGGGGACTGTATGTATACTTATCTCTTGAGGTAAGTATATCTCAAGGATAAATATATCTCATATATTGTATAATATATGTGGTTATACAGGTTAACTATGACAGATATGAGAGATATAGAGATATAAAGAGATATGTATATATAGTTAAATTTTACATGTAAAAGACAGAGAATGAGAATATAGTATATAAAACAAAAATCTGGAAAAATGTAAAGAATATATACTGAAATGTCATCAGTGGTTATCCCTGGGTGCCCCCCCCCCCGCCACTACTATAATTAATTTCAGTAATAAACATGTGTCATGAGTATAGTAAGAGAAAAGAACAGTTTGGTGCAATATATTAGAACATAGAATGGGGATGAAATTGAACTTGTATTGGGAATAATTCCCTTAGACTTTTTTTCTTTTGGCCTCTAAAATCTGCCTTCTACTTTTATCCTGTGACCTCACAACATACTGTAATGATTACGATCTCTTAGTCATGCTCTTGGGAAATGCGCTATTATCACATTGTGAGACAACCAGGGGTTTTTAAGTGATTCCATTCTAAGAAGGTACTTGGGAAGTGAAGAGAGAAACGCCAGCTCTGTCTGCTGCTTTGGGTGAATCTGAGACCAGAAGTGCCACTGTTACTCGTTGGACTCCAGCCTCAGACTGCTTCCAGGGAGGAGGTGGTTAACCTCTAGGAAGCTACTTGAGCTTGACTTCAGGAACTGGGTGGTGGCCGCGAACTGGGAGTGACGCTTCTGTGGCTGGAGGCTGATTGGTCCAGGAGTGTGGCCAACGAGTTCCCTGTCGGTCCAGGAAGCAGCTCTGAGCTGTCCCGGTGGCTGGACAGCTCACAGGTATTCCTGCCCCACCCTGCCCTGCCTCCCAGGGAGTCTTTGCTCTGAGTTCTCCTTTGAAGAACAAAACCCAGCAACCTTCAGGGTCCTACTGTGACAGAAAAGATGGTCCTTAAAACCAAAGAAGACGATGGTGAGTCCCAGTCCTGGCTTGGGTATATGGGGTGGGGTTTAAGTAGCTCTTTTGATTGACATGTGAAATTCTGTGACGACAGTTTTACTGCCTCTTGAGGAGTACCGACCGAGAGGCTCTTGCCTCTGTGTGTGTGTGAGAGAGAGAGAGAGAGAGAGCGCGCGCGCAAGCCAGAGAGATTCTGTGTTTTTAAACTGAAGACGTCCCCCAGCCCCCACCCCCACTCTTTACTTTTCATTGAAGATCCCCCTGGGAGCGTCTTGGTGGCATGTGCCCTCCTACTTGGTGATGGTGTCTGATTTCCTGAATCTAAGCAGCAGTCTTAGAAGCTCTGCAAGTTGCGTGTACACCCAGAGTGAGTGTACACTAAAAAGGAAAGATGTTAGAGACCAGGTTGAAAGTATCGGTGAGGTACAAGATGAATAATAACCATTTTTATTAAATAAAAATGTAACAAAGAGAATATCCATAGTTATTTGATCTTCCTCTTTTGCTATTAAGTAAAGACTGTTTGAAGCCTCGTCAGGTCTGGGGAACTTCCTTCATCTTCTCCACACCCACACTGTAAACAGTGAAGCTATGAGTAAAGGGGTGACAAATTTTGTGGATTATAAATCCCAAAAGCTTTTGCAGAAGAACTGGCTTAAAGCACCCTAGGTCAGGGCTCTCAAACGTTCTGAGGTTAAGTTGTGTGTGTGTATGTGTGTATGTTTTCTTGTGATGCTTTCATCAGATGGCCATGTTTGTTTGTTTTTTTGCGGTACGCGGGCCTCTCACTGCTGTGGCCTCTCCCGTTGCGGAGCACAGGCTCTGGACGCGCAGGCTCAGCGGCCATGGCTCACGGGCGCAGCCGCTCCGCGGCATGTGGGATCTTCCCGGACCGGGGCACGAACCCGTGTCCCCTGCATCGGCAGGTGGACTCTCAACCACTGCGCCACCAGGGAAGCCCTGGGGAATTCATTTGTTCTCAACTCCTGGCTCGGAGGCTTGACTGCTCTGAAGCCACTTGGTCCCTGGTGTCCTCTGAGCCCTGGGCAGGCGTGGCCACCGTGGCAGCATGTGCTACCACCACAGGCTCGCACACCTACCCCTCTGGCCTCTCCCTTCTGTGCAGGGCATGGGCTGGAGCTCTTTAGATCCCAGCTCCGAGCACAGGCTGGGCATATGCAGATGCACAGTAAACGCTGAGCTGAGGTGGCTTTTATTATTCCCGTGAGAGAAAATAAAGAGCTGAGTGCTCTGCCAGTGAGTTTGAATTGGGCTTGGGCTGTTTGTGGATTATTTATACTCACTGAGTCTTACCTCTAAACTGGAGGTAATAGTGCATAGTTCATTGTCAGGAAATGCACAGAGTTCATAGTCAGACTTTGCTGTCAAGTTCAAATAAAAACAGAAATGAAAAAAGATTTTAAGCCATGGATACTATGTGAGTATAGGATAGTGTTATTTATAGGAAAATATGCTGAATAGAATGGAGTTAAATAGAGTGCCTCTCCCTTAGGACACTGGATTTTCAGGTTGCGTCTAGAATACTCTCTCTGATGGTAACTTACCCCTCATCCCGTCCCCTAAATGTGTTCCTTGTCATTGTGCCAGCCTTCTGTTGGGCAGTTGCTGAGGTCGAGGCGAGTATTAAACAGAAAAGCAGAGGGGCTGTAAGTGAACATCTGTAGATACTCCTCACTCCCTTCCTTAGGGGTTGAGTTTGTATTTTGCGAAATCAAAAATGGTTACATCTTTATTTTTAAGCTAGAGCGCTTGGCACTGTACAAAGCACACATCTCAGCAGACCTGCATCACCATCTGCTGGGACCAGTTTTGAAGGGGACTCGCTCTGGTCCGGATTTCATAGGTTCTAGCCTGGATTTCATAGGCTGTCTGTGGACCGCACCAGCGTGTGTGCCCGCAGCGTTGAACAGAGGGTCAGGACTGCCCTTTTTTCTTGATGAAAGACATGAACAGAAACGGGGCTCGGGTCCTGCTCTGAAAAGAGCGGACCTTTATCCATCATCTGAGGCTTTCTGCAGCTTCCCAAGTTCTCTTTGGTACGGAACATAAATGCATAGGGCTGGCTGCCAGTGGTCAGGACCCAGCATCCAGGAGGCGGGTGGAGTGTGGAGGGCAGCAGGTGGAGTTGTCTGAGGAGCCAGCATTGTGGAAAGGAGAGGCAGGGAGTGTGGGTCTTGGCAGGACACAGGTCTGGGGCCTTAGGGGCCCCCAGCCTGCCAATGGACAGTGGAGACGAGGACAAGGCAGGTGCGGTAGATCTGGACAGGAGGCGTCAGGACCTTGTGGTGCAGCCCTTCCTGTGGCTCTGGAAGATTCGCTGAATATGTTTGTGGTGGGGGGCTGGCAGCACAGGACCTACATAGAGTTTGCTGCTGGTTACGTTAAACATGGAGGGATAGACGTCCTGGAAGTTTTTTATAATATCCATTTCTCACTTTTCCCTTGCACTTTGACAGCCTTCCAAAGGCACCTTTACTGAATTTACATTGTTCTTGTCTCTGCTCCTCTTTCTGTTTGTTGCAGCCCAGCTGAGATTTCCTTTTTAGAAAAAGACTCTTGTAACTGCTGCTGTCTTCTCCTGTTACCTTGTGAAGAGCTTCCACTCATGGGGATTCAGATGGGCTCATTTTGCAGCTGGGACAGTCACTAGATGCAGAGGGGCCACAGGCTTGTGGGTCCGCGGCTCCTGGCGGGGGACATGGAACTCCGCCGGGGCTGGCGTTGGGCAGCACTGCTGAGATGTGCTGCTCTTGGGACCCATGTGTCCTCTTCCTGAGCCCGTGCTGGGTGTGACATACCAGTGAAAACGGGGACAGAAGTCAGTCCTGCTGCCCTCAGCTCTGCTCATGGTCAGGACTTGCCCCGCCACTCCTTCCCTTCTTATGAAGATAATTTCTTGACTTCTGTATGTTCTTCCTTCCTTACCCTATGGAGAAATCATGAAAGCTTAACTTCTGACCTAGAAAAATGCAATACATTTCTTTTCTAAGTCAGTGGCTGTTTCTGCGTCTCCTCTCTTTCTGCAATCTTAAGTCTCTTCTGTTAAGCATTCAGGATTCTGATTCATAGAAATACATTGGAATCCCACGTAGACAGCGTGGCATGATGGTATAGTTGCCTCAGGGATTTCACACGCATTATAACAGGCCTCAAGTATGTTCCTTCCACTAAAGGGATGATTAGTCATTAATCTGAGCAAATGTTTTGGGGTAAGTGGCTGGTGACATTTCCATATTTTCTCTGAATAGAAATTTCAACATACAATTTTGCCTCACTTGTGGATCCAGATACACAGAAAGGTATAAAATGCAGTGTCGCTGCCTCTGCTTGCTCCCTGTCCACACTCCTCGTCTCTGAACAGGGTCCCTGTTGACAGTTTCAAGTGCGTCCTTCTCAGATCTTGCGTTTGCCAGCATTGGTGCCACGCGCATGGTGTCCTGTTCCTTCCCGTGGCACAGTGTCTGGGAGATCTTTCTGTGCTGGCATCTACCAATCAGCTCGTTCTTTTTCATGACCAAATTGTGTGTAAGTAGTTTTCATTTTTGCACTTTTGGGAGTACGTCCATTGGATAAGTTCTTAAACGGAATTGCTGAATTGAAAAGTACTGCAGCAGAAAGGTTGCGCCGTTTACTCTCCCCCAGCAGAGCCTGGGCCGCCTGTGTACTCCCGCGCCCTTGGCGGACACTCTCATTTCTGCCAGACTCACCTGAAGCGGTGTGGTGTTCATGCTTTAACTGGAGAGTTTAAGCGTCCTTCATGTCTGGCCATTGTGTTTGTCTTTCTGGGTCTGCTTTTTATGTCTTTCGCTGGCTGTGTCCACCTTTGTCTTACCGCTGTCCTTGTGAAAAGAAGTTAATCGTCTGTCGTGTATTTTGCACATTGGTTGTCCTGGTGGTTTACCTTTTAGCTCATAGAACTTTATTTTCCATTCTGAAGCTTTCCATTTTATTGTAGCAAACTGAACAGACTCTCTGAGATTATAACCGTATTAATCCGTGCTTTATTCTAGAATTTCTGTGGTTTCTTTTTTTACATTAGAGTCTTTGACTCAGCTAGAACTTACTCTGATATAAATGAGTAGACATGCAGCTTACTTTGCCCTCAGATGGGCAGCTGGCTAATTGCCCCCCCCCACCATTGACTGAATAATCCTATTTTTCTTTATATTTTTGTATATTTTAAAAATATTTTCTTTATGAGATTTTATGACTTGAAGTGCCACCTGTGTGTTTCAGTATCTCTTGAGTTTCTTTCCTGCTGTTTTCCTTCTCCAGTGCTGAAATTTCAAATTTTTGATGTCTCAACGCTTTAATCTCTGGCAGAGGCTCACCTCACATTACCCTTCTTCCTCTTCATAGTTTTCTAGGCTATTCATACATACATTTTCCATATGAACTTTAATATCGTTTTATCTGTTGCGCTCCTGTGAAACTCTTGTTGGTAAGGTAAACAGTAGTTTTAGAAACGGATGCACATACTGAGGACAGCTTTTCCCCGCAGAGGTCTTTCTGCCCGTGCTCAGATCTTCCTTGTTTTCTTGGTGACTTGCTCCTGGCACAGTAAGCGCGCTGGCTTGCGGGGCATTTGCTGGTTGCCCTCTCACGGGTCAGCTCGCCTCCTTGAGCTGGTGGCTGTGAGGCACAGTGCAGCCCTGGGTCTCTGCGGACAAAGCATTGCCCATCGCCTGCCTCAGCCTCCTCGTGGCCCCATAGTCCTCCCCTCCTTCCTCCCTACAGTCTCCTCCTGTCTCTGCTGCGCCCTCTGCAAAGGCCAGGAGGGAGAGGATGGCCGAGAGCAGCCCCGGCAGGGATGAGTCCCCTGCGCTGGTGCCGGGAGCAGGCCCCATCAGGGAGGCTGGCCCTTGCCTGCCCCAGCTCTGCTGCCTGTGAGCGGACCCAGGGCCACTGGGACCCGGAGAGCGGGCGCCTGGGTCGGTGCCTCCAGCTCCTCTCAGCCTTCTCTCAGACCTCAGGGGCACTTCTCTGGACTTCGGGCAGCTCTGAGAAGGGTTGATGTCTGGCACCAGGAGCTGGCTTCTTCTCCTTTGAGGTTAGAGTTAGGAACTGCTACCCTCTAGGTTGCTTCAGGCCTTTCTCAGAGAGGGGACAGAAGCCAGTCTCGGCTTCTTTGAAGAAGCATTTATGCTCCTAGCTTTTACTAAAGAGCAATTCAGCATGTTAAAGCGTAAGGGGGGCTTCCCTGGTGGCGCAGTGGTTGAGAGTCCGCCTGCCGATGCAGGGGACACGGGTTCGTGCCCCAGTCCGGGAATATCCCACATGCCGCGGAGCGGCTGGGCCCGTGAGCCATGGCCGCTGAGCCTGCACGTCTGGAGCCTGTGCTCCGCAGCGGGAGGGGCCACAACAGTGAGAGGCCCGCGTACCGCAAAAAAAAAAAAAAGCTTAAGGAATAGGGTAGAATGGTTGAAATTCCATGCCTGAGTTTTGTGTGACACAGAAGCAGGGGAGATGGGGATGCTGAGATGTGGAGGGCTCCACGCCTGGTATGGGCTGGTGCAGGGCCTTTGCCCAGGTGACGTGGGGCTTGGGGAGGCTGAGTGCGTAGGGTTAGCAAGTTTGTGATGTTGCTGAATTGAAAGACGCTGATTTACTGCCTCTCAGGAGCTGTCTGTGGAATAAGCGAGTGCTGCAGACCACCCTGCGCGCGTGGCGGAGGGCCTGTTTCAAGGCAGCCCTGGGGAGACGGCGCGTGGTGTGGGGAGCGGGTGTCGCACAGGGTGGCCGTGCAAGCTCTGAACTGCCAGGGGGGCAGAAGACACTTAGTCCTCTGTTCCCACTTTTGAGCCCAAGTTTCCCTGCCTTGGACAAACGCCCTGTGTTCCTGTCACTTCTCCCTGGCCACCACAGAAAAGCTGCCCGTCCGTCTCTCCGGGTGCCCCCACGCCCCTTCCCACTCTGTCTCTACCTTGCCTCCCGCCTGACAACAGGACAGTCAGATGTCCTCATGCCAGACTCAAAGGGCACGGTCTGACTTGTGCAGCTTTTCTAGGCATTTCCAGTTTGTCCTCTGTCCCCAGCCTCGAGGGCCCTCTCACCGATGGCCCCGCCTCAGCCCTCGTGGGGTCTCCTGGGACACCCTGGCTGCGGGCTTGGCTGTCTCTGACCCCGTGACGCCTGTCTCCAGCATTCATTTGGCGCTTACTTGCTGCTTGATTCTTTTTTCTTTAAAAGGACCAAGTAACACGTAAGCTCTTTGGGGGCCTGAACCATGTCTTACCATCTTTGTATCTTCTATGGTAACTAATAGGGTCGTTACTAATAGGCTACCTGGTTTATGGGTGGTAACCATTTTTTCCCCAAAGATTGTTAGGTTACAAGTCTGAGAAAGTAATTTTTTAAAGCTTTTATTTTCTCTGTTGGTAGATTTCCTGAGATTACTAGCCGGTGAACAGTCTTTTTCTCTGATCATCGCTGTGACTTCACAAACTTGATTGCGGGGCCGCTTATTGAGATCTGTGTTCAGAGAAGAGGCGGGCCACACTGCAGACTTCCTGTTGGTAGCTTTTCACTCTCACTTCTTGTCTCCTTGCTTCCTTGGATCATACTGTTTGTGCCAAGAATTGACCGTGGTGCAGGCTTTGCTGCCAGCCAGTCTGGCCTGGCTTCACGCTGAGGACTTTGCTGGTTTACACGCTACAAGGCAAGCCCAGTGGTGGATCCTCTGTTGCTGAGTTGTAGCTGGTGAGTTAAGGGTGAGCCACAGTGAGCCTGTGCCTTATGACCCAGTCGTGCACAGAAAGTGACAGGTCAGGATCTGCCTGCTGGGACCTTTAAATCCCTGGAGTGTGTCTGTGCGTATTTTGACGTTAGCTCGGAAAGGGGGACATAGCCCTTAGGAATGTGCAGAGTGCTGTGAGAATATTTATGGTATTTTACTAGAAGGCAAGAGCTTAATTTCATGGACAGATAACCCCCTGGGAACAGGACAGTGTCCAACCAGGTGGTAA
Source organism: Grampus griseus (assembly GCF_964374135.1). NCBI lineage: Eukaryota > Metazoa > Chordata > Mammalia > Artiodactyla > Delphinidae > Grampus > Grampus griseus. The sequence goes on along the minus strand of NC_139014.1, from coordinate 9,504,983 downwards.
ACTGCATGATACAAACATTGTTCAAAGGAAACGGTATGAAGAAGGCCTTTAAGTGAGGGTTAATTTGTGTGAACTGAGGGAGTTCTCCCCGTAAGAGGTGGCTCTTGATGGCTGGCCAGGATGAGCCTCTAAACAATGAGAAGGAAACGGAAACAGGTTGGGAACGAGGTGCTCTGGTGGACCAGGGAGGATGGACTCTCCCTGGGGCCGGGTGAGGGATGGGCAGCTCACCAGACTGAGTGTCAGATAGGGACTCTCAGTCCACGTGTTTGTTGAAAACTTGCCTCCTTTTGCAGCTTAAAGCAAAGATTTCATAAATAATTTTAGGGTTTATTTCTCGTAGATTTGGTATGATTCTTTTAGATGAGAACTGTCATTTCGACACAAAAATAGAATTGTTCACATTGTGGCTGTTTCTTTAAAGACAGGCTAGGCTGCAAAGCCCAAGGGTTTGGTTAAGTCTGGTGACCCTCTTGGTGATGAGGAAACCTCAGAGTATGGATCCCACGTTAGTGTAGTGGGGGAGGGTGCCTCCTGTCAGCAGTTTCCTAAGGGCAGAGGACTGGAAGGCAGGGGAGGGTGTGGGATTTTTAAGTTTTTTTCCTCCTGTTGTTGTGTGCCTGGACCAGTGGTTCTTAAGCAGAACACTTTTGCCCTGCAGGGGATTTGGCAATGTCTGGAGACGTTTGGGATTGTCCTGTCTGGGGGATAGGGTGGGGTGTTACTGGCATCCAGTGGGTGGAGGCCAGGGTGCAGTTAAATGTGCTCTAAGGCACCAGGATGCCCTCGACACAGAATGATCCCCGAAATGTCAAGAGTGCCGAGATCGGAGAACCTCATCTAGTGTAGTGGTTTATTTTCTCTTTTTTCTCCTTGTTTATTTGGCACTTGTTTTAAAATCCTTATGTCTCTTCCCCCTTATTAGTCAAAGGCAGTGCTTCCCGGAGGGGTCTGCAGACAAGGCTTCCAGTTACCCTGTGTTCTGGCTTAACACGGGGGCCTGAGCCTCTGGAACCCGAGTCTCAGCCTGGGGTCCCAGATCTGTGTGTCTGATGGTGCCCTTGGTGACCCTTGCACCTCTGGAGCTTGAGAGCCACTCCTCTCAGGCTGTAGCGACGTTTCTTGTCACCAGCCATCTTACAGTATTGTCCCTGGACCCACCTGCCTCACTCACCCTAACCAGAATATACTGGAACGCTATGTTGCAGCCTCTGCTGCGGAAGCACCTATGGCCCGTGTGTGGAGAGAGCGGCTAGCACATGGCCTGAGTGGGAGGCAGGTCCTTCTTAGTAAAAAGGCTGGAGCGTGCCACGTGGAGACAGGGGGCCTAGGGCCTCAGAGGACAGGAAGGGGGGGATTGTGTCCCTGCCTCCTGACACAGTGCTGGGAGAAGGAGGTGGCTTTGCGCTGAGGGCGACAGAACAGCCTGCCCTCTGGATCCTGCCCTCCTCTTTATCCACTCAGGAAGGGAGAGGGTACCTTAAGTAAGGGTTAACATCCTCCCTGGGAAGCCACCATCAGCTTTTTGCTTCCAAGGGGGAGAAAAAAGCCGCTGCAGCCTGTGAGCAAAGGCTCTTGGCGCGTCCCCCCTCCGAGGCCGCGAGTGGGGGCGTGGTGGGCGGGGCACTGTCATCGCATTCATGGAAATAAGCCTGGAGGAAGGAGCACACGCTCCAAGTGTCAGCCCGGCGACGTCTCCGTCCACGCCTGCCTTCCCCACCAGCATCGGTTCCCTCTCCACCCGGGTTTCCGCTCAGCTTTTGTGTTCGCGGCCGCCGCCTCTGCCCTGGCTGTGCGGACGCACGTTCTGTGCGGGCTCCATCGCTGCCTCCGCCCGGCGCTGTGGGGGCAGCCGGGGGCCTGGGACTGGGGGGTCGCGGTGCTGGGCCACCATGGCCTCTGAAGCTGAGAGCTGCCAGCTGCCCGGGCTTTGACGTCGCCGCCCTGGGGCTGCCGGGATCCTGGGGCTGCCGGAGAGGGGACTCGCCCTGGGTAAGAGGCCGGGTGGGTGGCGCGTGTGAGCCCATCGTGTGCAGCTTCCTGTAGAGCGCGGATCCCTCTGTTATTATTATGCGCCGCCGCTGCTGCCGGCCTCTCCCACCCAGGAGCAGGCAGCAGCGTGATGTGTGCAGCGGCTGCTTCTCTGCATGTCTGTCTTGTGGTTTCGCATTCTGCTCTCTCCTCCTAGGGTTTTTCCAGTAGCTTCTTCAAATAGAGGTTTAAACCTTCAGTGTGGTTTCTTCTAGGCCTGAGATTGAGGAGCAAGCTAATAACCGATTTCTGTGGTCCTGCTCTGGTGAGGTTAGAAATAGGCCGGCAGAAAGCAGAGGGGCAAATCCGGCGAGATCTCCCTCTCAACCCACCCTAGGAGTTTTTATTTTACTCATTAAGAACTTTGGAACCTTCCCCGGGTATGGTAGCCCTCTTTCCAAAAATGCACATAGAAGAGGAGCTGGAGTCCCGCGTTTATTTTGGTGCCAGGGGTCTGTTCCAGCTGTCAGCCAAGGCGGGGGGCAGTGTTTCAGTCTGCAGAAGTGTTCAGGGTTTTACAAAGGGCCAGCGTACACATAGGTTTTAGGAAGGCGGGTAAAGTGAGAGCGAACTGACTTCAGTTCTTCACGCCCTCACCGAGCCTCTCTTTTGGAGGGAAGGGATGTGGTGGCACAGCTGTGCAGTGCCAGAGATGGCAGCTGGTGTGGGGAGGGAGGAGAGGGGCGCCGATGCTCAGTTCGGCTGCTAGGATGGGAGCTCCGAGGCTCCCAGAGAGCACGAGGGCTCTGCGATGTCTCAAGGAGCCAGAGGTAGAACATGGCTCTCCTTGCTGAGCTGGCTCCAGCTCCGCTTGCAGTCTCTGTGACCCTTTCAACAACAGCCTTGGAGACAGAGATTGCAAGTATGAGTGCTGGAGAGAAACTGCTGCAGAAGTCCTGCTGGATCACATAGTACCACTGCTAGATTTTAGAAAAGCTTGAGGTTCTTAAAATGATTATTTTCTAGTGTTCAGCTTTTCTTGAAAGCAGATGTTAACTTTATTTTTCTAAACCAAACTTTCAGGATAAAATTTTATGACTTTGTTTCTTTTACTACCTTGAAATTTGACTTCATTTTCCCTTTGGTTAGCTGGTTGAATCATAAGGTTATGCAAACTGGTCTTTGAGTTCTAGGATTTATTAGATAAAATGTGTTGATTCCCTTCTCTATGTAAGGTAAGATGATAAAACACCCTGCTTTCATGAGACAGTTTATGGAGCTGTTTATTATACACCCTCTCATTGGGAAGGACAAGGATGCTGACATGCCCATTCCTGCTTAAGGAAACCAGGGCAGGGAGAGGTGGTGGTTTTCTCCAGGTCACAGAGCAACTAGGCAGTGAAGCCCCACACAGGTGTCCCTCCCCTCAACCCCCAATCCCTGGGCAGTGTCTCATCTCAGTTAAGGGGGCCTGAGTTGTTAGGTTAGCGGTTAGATGAGACGTCTCAAAGACTGAGATAGGAACAAAGTTTTCCTTAAAGATGCAGACTATGGTAATAAAATCTTTAATGTACTTACTTCTAGGTGGGAGACTGGGTGGTCTTTGTGTGGAAAGAATTTAAACTAGAAGAGTAAATATTCACCTTGGCAATTTGCTAGAAGGCACCTCTCACCTCCTGTGTTGAATGTCAGTTATGCTAGACACGTGCCAATTTAATTCTTTCTTTTAGAATCACTTAGGCTGTAAATTGGTGGTGAGACACTTCTCTTCCAGTGCTTTACACAAAAGTCAAATCATAGCTTCTTGGGAAAGGGACTAAGGTAAGCAGAAATCGGGAAGTCAGGATATTGCTATGAAAATTTTGTTTCATTTGTTTTTAATTACAGTAAAATATATGTAACATAAAATTTACCATTTTAAGTGAATGGTTCAATAGCATTAAGTTCATTTACCTTGTTGACAACCATCACCGCTATCCCTCTCCAGAATTTTTGCAAAACTGAAACTCTGTCCCCGTTAAACACTGACTCCCCATTCTCCCCTCCCCCAGCCCCAGACACCCACCATTCCACTTTCTGTCCCTGTAAATTTGGCTTCTCTAGGGACCTCATGTAAGTGGAATCGTACAGTATTGGTCCTTTTGTGGCTGGCTTATTTCACTTAGCATAATGTCTTCCAGGTTCCTTCATGCTCTAGCACGTGTCAGAATTTCCTTCCTTTTCGAGGCAGAATGATATGGTATTAAATTATACAGAGGGTTGCTGTAGTTTTGACTTAGTTGAAGGGAAAAGGAATTGTTTCCCGAAGTCGGGAGACTTTCTGTAAAGGTGTGAGGTGGTCAAGTCAGCAGACTGTTGGCCGTATATGTGTCTACAAGTTTCAGATTTCGGTCACATCCCTTTGCTACATCCTCCTGTGCCCTCTGGTCTTGACAACTACCCTGAGGTCTGTCTCGAAGTGTGAGGCTGTCAGCGAAGCCCCTTAGTCATTGTAGCTTTCTGTTTCACTCATCTCTATGTTGCCTTCACTTAAGGACCCTGTGAATTTTGGTTGTTTTCTTATCCCCATCATGAAGATCTGACCTCATGTATTTCTTTTTTTTTGGCAATACGCGGGCCTCTCACTGTTGTGGCCTCTCCCGTTGCGGAGTGCAGGCTCAGCGGCCATGGCTCACGGGCCCAGCCGCTCCGCGGCGTGTGGGATCTTCCCGGACCGGGGCACGAACCCGTGTCCCCTGCATCAGCAGGCGGACTCTCAACCACTGCGCCACCAGGGAAGCCCTGACCTCTAACGTCAGCATAGAATTGAGAGTTTTGTGAAAGTCTGCTGACTGTTTGTATGTCACCAAAGCCTGAGTTCTTTCTAGTCTTTTGGGGTTTTTCACACTGGAAGGCACTGGGATCTCTTGGGAGACCAAGGTGACTTACCCCAGGGTGGAGCAGAGCGAGTGATCTGACCGGAGGATCTGCACAGGCTGATTCAGAAAGTGCCTGGTGGTTTGACCAGCACTCACCACACCATGAGTTCTGTACGCAGGCCCTTTGATCTTTGTCTTTGGAGGCACACCGCCTTCACTCCGCGGGCAGCTTCCCAGATTTGCGCTCTTGAACCCAAAAGCTGTTTGTAAAAAGCTCATGTTCCCTCTGGAGCCGGTAACAGTTTCTGGAGAGGGTACAGGAAGGCCCAGTGCTTTACTTTACCTTTCTTTCTTTAAGAACATTTATTTTATTGAAATATAGTTGATTTACAATGTTGTGTTAATTTCTGCTGTACAGTAAAGTGATTCAGTTATACATATGTGTGTGTGTGTGTGTGTGTGTGTGTGTGTGTGTGTGTATTCTTTTTCCTATTCTTTTCCGTTATGGTTTATCACAGGATATTGAATATAGTTCCCTGTGCTCTACAGTAGGACCGTGTTGTTTCTCCATTCTGTGTATAATAGTTTGCACCTGCTAATGCTCATGCTTTACTTTACCAGGCTGCTGTGGCTCCAGGTGGGCAGGTGGTTTCTGAGGCTGTGTGTGTTTTCAGTTTCATGAAACTCCAGCCTGGAAAAGGTCTGGCCTTGCTTAGCAGGGCACCCTGGCCGGCGCTGGCTCCGGAGGCCTGGAAGTGCTTTTTCTGCACACCGACGCCCTCCTGGGCTTCATGGAGACCAGACCTGTTTGTCTACTTTCTCCACACATGGGGAAAAGGGAGGGCCTTATGGACTCTTGGCCTCACCTTTTTAAATGTTTCCCTGCTGTGCTGGTTTAAATTTAGACCCTTCTTATCCACCGAAAGGCAAGGGCTATATATAAGAAGGATGATGGTTGATGGTTATGGTGGAAAAAATAAGGCAAATGACGTATTTTAAAGCTAGGCAGAGGGACCTGGTATAGCTGGAGGACCTCAGGGAGCTGTGTCTGGGCCCTAAAGCGCACCTCCAACACTTTGATAGATGTCACCCCTGGGGACGAAGGACAGACAACGCGGTCCCTTTTGGCTGGCAGCCGCCTGTATTCCTGTTGAGCAGAAACTGCTGTCAGAAGATCTGCCTTTTCAGTTAGACTTCATGGCAGGTCTCTGGGCACCTGCCCGTGACTGTGACCGCCGGAGAGGGAGAAGCTGGACCTAGCGATGCCGCATGTGCATATCTACCCGCCCCCAGCCCGGAAGGAGGGCGCTGTCCCTTTAAGAGAGCCTCCTTTGTATGCGCTGGATGGAGCACATTGCTGCTCTGGGTTTCTGCCGGTTAAATCCGCAGAGCAACATTTAAATAAAGAAATAAATAGAAGGTCCCCTTGTGTGGCTTTTCTATTCACAGCCGAGCACAATGGTCCCTTGTTGTTGTAGGCTCTTTAATCCCCTTCATTAAATTGGAGCCCTGCAAGGGAATGGTGAGGGGCTGCTACTGGACTGGTCCCCGTGCTGGAAGCAGGACACCTTGTATTGAAATTAACCTTTGCAGGCATGAATTCCCAAGGCCTCCAGGCCCTCTGCCCCGTGTCCTTTATGCGCAGGCCGCTGCCTCCCTAGTTGCCATTCTTTTCAGGAGAAGAGGGCTTAGCTGCCTTCCTGGCACAGAAGCGTGGCTGCAGCACGTGGCAGTCGGGGGGTGGGGGTGGGGGGGTGGGGGAGGAGTTGTTTGTTGCTCTGCCATCTGGCCCATCAGATCTTTTACAGTTTAACCCTAATAGCTACGCAGGAGAGCCAGGGCGTGGGTAGATAGATGCCTTTCCCAGGGGCCCACGCTGCTTTCTCAGAAACTCGGGGTGCCGAGTGGATGTGGTGGTTTCTGAGTACCAGCTGTTCCTGTCGTGTCCTGGTGGCAGCCTTCCAGGGTCCTTGAGACGCCAGCTAGGATGCTAGGGATCGCTTACTCCTCTGGCTCTCCAGCCATGGTTTTGATTCTTCATGCTGTTAAATGAAATTAAGCATTTTGTCTGTGGAATTTTTTTTTTTCCTCATGGGCAACATGAGAATGAGGGCTTGAGTTGAAAATTTGCTGTTGCATTGATAAGTTTAAGCAGAGGAAAATACATTTGTTAAAATGCTGGATTTTTTTTTCTCACCTCAGAGCAAAATTCCACTGGAAAAATGAGATCTAAATCTGCTTCTTTTTTTTTTTTTTTTTTTGTAGTAAGTTCTTAGGTGATTTGTTGAACCAAAAGGGAAGCAGTGCTGTGATTTAAGGGTACTAAGTGTGGAATGGAGAAGCGATTTAGAAATCGCGTGGTTAATGTCAGGAGACAGCTTCAAAGTAAATGTGGATAAATGTCTTGCTGGTTCTAACTGCACATTGGCTAGAAGTATCTTCCATCTGACCGCCAGGACATATTGATGTTCCGGAAAAACCCGAACGAACTTTCTGGCCAGCCCAATAGAAGGCCTGTCTTTTTCTAGTGACCATAGGCTAACATTTTTATTTTTCATTTAAAAAATGCAGTAGTACTTAACTGTATTATTTTAAGCAAGTATTCAGGAGCTCTTGTGCCCCGTCTCTCTCCATTCCCTGACCCCCTACCCAGAAGCAACCACTCATAATGAACTTATTCTGGATTTTGATCTTCTGGTAGATGCTGCCAGGTGTGTATTAATATTCTCTTCCTGCTGATTATTTTATCAGAGTCAAAGATTATCTCCTGATTTCCTTCACTTGCAGCATTCTTTCCTTCACTCTCTCCCTGTCCATTTTTGATAGTTTTTCACAAATGTCTGGTTGCTTAATTTTCATCTTTGAGACTTTCATACACGCATTGACAACCTTGATTTCTGTCTGTGATCTTTCACGCGTGCCTCCTGCTCCTTTGTAAGAGGAGGTGCGGGGACCCCGCTTGCCCCTCTCAGGCCCTCACACCTCCGTCAGCTCTTCCCCCATTTCAGCATGCTCACAGCTGATTACATACAGCTTTTGTCCTGGAACCTGAAGTGGCCTCTGTGCCACGTGCTCCCCACCGGCACCCGCCCCGCGACAGGAGTGTGCGCCCTCCTGGGAGCTCTTCCCAGCACCAAGGTCGATGCCTCCTTTCTTGCCTCCCATTGGCTTGTGGCTTGAACCCTGATTCCCTCTAGCCTTTGTTTTTCCTGTTTCTAGCTACCTTGTTGTTCTGTTGAGAGGAGACCCAGTGATGCCTTCTCCCATCGTAAACACTCCAGCTCTTTCCCATTCATTCTCTCGTCCACTCTTCCTGAGGACGGTCTTCTTGCAGCCCATTGGCCTCTTGTTCTGATTGGATCCTCTCCACGCTGTGAGCGTGCGTGCGTGTCGGGTCAGAATCGTCTTTGTTTAGAACTTTGAAAGGCCCTTCCACTGTCTTACGGGATCTCTGTTGCTCCAGCCCAGTTCTTGTTTTGTGGGTGGTCTGGTTCCCCTCTTTACTCCTCATCGAGGTTTCAGGATTGTCTTTAATCCTTCAACTTCTGAACTTTACTCTGAGGACTTCTCTGAGATTAAAAAAACTTTATTATACTGAATGGACTGACTTCTTATATTTTGTTTTGCTTCTTTTTTCAAGTCTTTTCTTTTGCACTTTGTTCTGTAGGAGTGCCTCAACTTCATCTTTTATCCTTTTATTGACTTTTTTTATTTTGGGAGAGGCTAGAGGGGCAAAATATGTTTAATTTCCAAGAGCTTATTATTTTTCTGTAGTTGTGTCCTTTTCATAGTTTCCTGTTCTTTCAAAGTTTTCTCTGTTCCCTTAATTATCTCTGTCTGCTCCAGGGTAGGTCATCTGCTCCCTGCCCTGCTGGTTCCCATTTGGGCCGGAGGCTCAGCCATCTCTGTGAGCGGAAGAATGATACGGTGGATGGGCTGAGTGGGAGCTCCAAGTGTGGGGACGGGCCCGGGGCATAAGTCTGCTCTCCACAGGGCAGTACCAGGCCTCCCAAACATAGGAATCGAGGCTCCGCCCTGGGCACCCTCTCCCATGCTTGCTCTCCGCGTGTCGGTCCAGCTCCTTTGTTTTTGCCTGGGGACAAATATATATTCAGAACCTTTGGGTGCCAGACAGTGTGCTGGGTGCTGCGAACACGGCAGTGTCAGGCATGCAAGGTCCCTGCCCTGGTGGAGTCTCTGCTTTCAGAGGGAGGTGTTGGCGCTCTGCTTTCTTTGCCCTGGAAATTCATTGAAGCCTCTTTTGCCGATGGCCCCTCTCCCCGTACTCTGTGGTATTGCAGGATTGTACCTTTTTTTATCCCTCTACTCTCTCTAAAGCAGCATCTCAGAAGGTGGAGGACCGCAGGCACATTTTGAACTTCTACTGCAGAAACTAGATTGTGACCTTCCAGAAAAACTGTCTTGTGTGAAGGCTAACCCAGAATGGCTGGGTGCTTAGATTCTGAAAAGGAAGCCACCACTGAGAGTTTCCAGTTTGGAACAGTAGAGATTGGCTTCTCAGGGTATCCAGCAGTCTTGAGATACAGATTTTTCACGTCATGGTTCTGGTTTTCATCAGCCTTGTTATGAGGACGTAGTCTTGCCTCTGATTGGGGCGAGACTCCTTCGTGATCTGATCAAGCCTTCTCTGTGGTGCAGAGTCAAAGCCTGGTTATTCATTCCCCCATGGAATAGCTATTAAAGAAATGAACTATTGCCTCAAATTTTGCAAAACCATGTTATGTTAGAAGCTCCGGAAATTAGTTTCTTAAAGCGAACTTCTCATCTTCATGGACTAGAAATTTTTCCGGTTTGTGAAGTCCAGAAGAAGCAGAGTGAACTCCTTTGGGTGTGCTTTTCTCTAGAATGGGGAATGGATCAGTATAGTTTGTGCTGTTTCTTAGAGTGGCTTTTGCTCTAACTAGAGCTGACCTGTTGTTCGTTAGCTTTCTCCTGAAGTAGCTGCTGGCATGCTCACCCCTGAGTTCACAGAGGCACAGTTGAGGCTGCACTTGGAAGGCCTGGGCTTGGGTGTAGGTGGTCTCTTGGAATCTCTAGATGGCTCTGCCTTCCAGCCTCTAGTGAATTAGGAGTGTATTTCAAACTACAGGACTCAGTGCGTTCATTAGGCTACGAAATCAGTTTCGTGGGCCACAGCCACTGTTAGGAAAACTAAGTGTAAAACAGTAGAAAATGTCAATAGATTTCACGTGGTGAGGGGTTTGTTTTTGTTTTCCTTTTTTGGCTGTACTGTGAGGCATGTGGGATCTTAGTTTCCCAATCAGGGATCAAACGCATGCCCCCTGCAGTGGAAGCATGGAATCTTAACCATTGGACCACTGGGGAAGTCCCAAGGGTATTATTTTTGTGTATGGGGGAGATTGGGTCGTGAAATCGAATGCATTTTTTAATTGTGGGTCTTGGAGAAGCTTAAAAGACACTTTTCTAGGGACTTCCCTGGTGGCGCAGTGGTTGGGAATCCGCCTGCCAATGCAGGGGACACGGGTTTGAGCCCTGGTCCGGGAAGATCCCACATGCCGCGGAGCAACTAAGCCCGTGAGCCACAACTACTGAGCCTACGGGCCACAACTACTGAAACCCGCACACCTAGAGCCCGTGCTCTGCAATGAGAGAAGCCACCGCAGTGAGAAGCCCGCACACCGCAACTAAGAGTAGCCCCCCGCTCGCCGCAACTAGAGAAAGCCTGCGTGCAGCAACGAAGACCCAATGCAGCCAAAAATAAATATACAGTGGAGAAAAGACAGCCTCTTCAATAAGTGGTGCTGGGAAAACTGGACAGCTACATGTAAAAGAATGAAATTAGAACACTCCCTAACACTGTACACAAAAATAAACTCAAAATGGATTAAAGACCTAAATGTAAGACCAGACACCATGAAACTCTTAGAGGAAAACATAGGCGGAACATTCTATGACATAAATCATAGCAAGATCCTTTTTGACCCACCTCCTAGAGAAATGGAAATAAAAACAAAAATAAACAAATGGGACCTAATGAAACTTAAAAGCTTTTGCACGGCAAAGGAAACCATAAACAAGACGAAAAGACAATCGTCAGAATGGGAGAAAATATTTGCAAATGAAGCAACTGACAAAGGATTAATCTCCAAAACATACAAGCAACTCATGCAGCTCAATATCAAAAAAACAAACAACCCAATCCAAAAATGGGCAGAAGACCTCAACAGACATTTCTCCAAAGAAGATATACAGATTGCCTACAAACACATGAAAGAATGCTCAACATCACTAATCATTAGAGAAATGCAAATCAAAACTACAATGAGATATCATCTCACACCGGTCAGAATGGCCATCATCAAAAAAATCTATAAACAGGGGCTTCCCTGGTGGCGCAGTGGTTGAGAGTCCGCCTGCCGATGCAGGGGACACAGGTTCGTGCCCCGGGCCGGGAAGATCCCACATGCCGCGGAGCCTGCGTGTCCGGAGCCTGTGCTCCGCCACGGGAGAGGCCACAACAGTGAGAGGCCCACGTACCACAAAAAAAAAAAAAAAAAAAAAAAATCTACAAACAATAAATGCTGGAGAAAAGGGAACCCTCTTGCACTGTTGGTGGGAATGTCAATTGATACAGCCATTATGGAGAACAGTATGAAGGTTCCTTAAAAAACTAAAAATAGAACTACCATATGACCCAGCAATCCCACTCCTGGGCATATACCCTGAGAAAACCATAATTCAAAAAGAGTCATGTACCACAATGTTCATTGCGGCTCTATTTACAATAGCCAGGACATGGAAGCAACCTAAGTGTCCACTGACAGATGAATGGATAAGAAGATGTGGCACATATATACAACGGAATATTACTCAGCCATAAAAAAGAATGAAACTGAGTTATTTGTAGTGAGGTGGTTGGACCTAGAGACTGTCATACAGAGTGAAGTAAGTCAGAAAGAGAAAAACAAATACCGTATGCTAACACATATATATGGAATCTAAAAAAAAGTAAAAGAAAGAAAAATGGTCAGAAGAACCTAGGGGCAAGATGGGAATAAAGATGCAGACCTGCTAGAGAATGGACTTGAGGATACGGGGAGGGGGAAGGGTAAGCTGGGAGAAAGTGAGAGAGTGGCATGGACATATATACACTACCAAACGTAAAATAGATAGCTAGTGGGAAGCAGCCGCATAGCAGCAGGAGATCAGCTCGGTGCTTTGTGACCGCCTAGAGGGGTGGGATAGGGAGGGTGAGAGGGAGAGAGATGCAAGAGGGAAGAGATACGGGGACGTATGTATACGTATAACTGACACACTTTGTTACAAAGCAGAAAGTAACACACCATTGTAAAGCAGTTATACTCTAATAAAGATGTTAAAAAAAAAAGAAATAAAAATAAATAAATTTATTTTTTTTTTAAACAAGACACTTTTCTAGACAAGGGTGGGGAAAAGCTGGATAAAAAAGGAAGAATCAGCTTAGAACCTAATGTAACTAACTAACCTGTGCTGAGACTTAATTGTGGTCTATTGTTTCTACCCTCTTCTATTGTCTTACATGATTTTTATGAAATATTTGGGGAGAGTAACTGTGCTCTGAACGCAGTAGATTCAGTTTCAGTGCCATTGTTGGCAAGTCGTGCACCCTGACTGCGCCTTCAAGCAGAACTGTTCCACTGTGCTGCCCAGTAGAAACGTAATATGAGCCACAAATGCAGTGTTACACTCCAGCAGCCCCTGTGAGCACAATTAAAATAATGTATTTTATTTACCAACTTATCATTTCAATGTTTAATCAATACAAAAAAGTATTAAAGAGATATGTTAACTTTCTTGGTACAAAACTGGTGTGTATTTTCCACACACAGCCCATCTGAAAGTGGGCTAATCACATTTCAAGTGCTTACTACCCACACTCGGCTTGTGGCCACCACATCATACGGAGCAGTTCTCACTTACTGAGGCGCCTGCGCGAAGGATGGGAGCATCCAGGTACTGCCCCCCCAATCTGGCAACATGGGGCCCTTTGCTGTGGCCCCCAAGGGAATGGGACCAACACTTGTGAGCCCCTCCTAAGCCCCAGGCGGGATGGGGCGCACTTCAGTGACTGTGGGACTTCACCCTCACAGCAGCCAGTGCATGGGCGAGGGTGTCCCCATTTTATTGGTGGTGAACGCGGCCTGAATAGGTTCAGTAACTGTGCAAAGTGGCCTGAGTGCCGTGTGGTGGGATGGATCTGGGATTGGAGCCGGGCGTGCCTGATGCCAACGCCTGTTCTTCCATCGACCGCTGGCTGCCCGCACACTCAGAAGGGCCGTTGTAGGGCCTACCTACCCTGAGCCCCTGCTTTTAGAGGAGATGGAGTCTTGAGGAATGGGGAAGCGTTTTGTGGTGAGAACTGTGATGGGGAATTAAGTAACTTTGTTCTGATGATAAGAGCTCATTTAAAAATATGATTCAAAAAATGTTAAAGGGTATAAAGCAGAGAGAAAAGTCCCCATAACCCCATCCTCAGAGTTAAACATTGTTTCAGTTTGGGGGTGTGTCCTTCTAGATTTTTTTTCTCTGTACATACTAGTCTCTCCCCTTCCCCCTCCAGAATGGCACAAAACCGTTGTTCACGTTGCCTCTCTGTTGCCTCCCCCTCCCCGCTAGGGTCATGGCCATTGCCCTGTGTCGGGGCTGGACCCAGTGAGGGAGCTGAGGCCTAGAGAGATGGATTAACCAGGGGCCTGAGCCCCCCACCCCTCAGGATGGAAATGGCCAGGGCCTGGCCCACAGTCCTCCTCTTTCATTCCTAGCCAACCTCATCTCATCTCAGGCAGCCTTTTCTCTCTTGTTTTTTTGTGACAACTGTTCCTTTATCAGAGCTCTTCTCTGTGATCCACTATCCTTTCTAACCTTGGTAATCCTGACGGAGAATGGGAGCCAGATCCGTCCCCAGCAGTTGCTCATTTCCGACACTGGCTTCTCACCCCTTCCGTGGTACCTTTGTCCTTTTGCGTCTCTGGATTGTATTTATTTTTGGCGAGGAAAAGCCTTCTTAGTAATCCTTCCCTCCTTCTCTGTAGTTCCCAGTGACCTGACTGCAGAGGAGCGCCAGGAGCTGGAGAACATTCGGCGGAGGAAGCAGGAGCTGCTGGCTGACATCCAGGTAGGAGCTGGGCAGCCACCTCGACCAGGTGTCTTCTCGTGACACCTTCTGCCTTGGTCTCACCACAGTTCTGATAAAGTGCAGGTATTGATAACCAGCTTTGCTTATTAACAAGTGAGAGTGGAATCTCAGAGAGGAGGAGTGCTCTGTAAGCTGCACCCAGCTGGCCGGCTGTCAGGCTAGAGTGACAGGTCTCCTGACTGCGACTAGAACCCAGGCTTCAGGTTATGTAGACCCATGTCCACGTCCTGGTGGCCACTTTCTGGCAGGGCGATTCTAGGTAGAGAATTTTGCCTCTCTGGTCTTCAGTTTCTTTTTCTGCAAAATAGGAATGAAAACACCTGTTGATAGGTTGCCATTAGTTGGATTATTTAGCCCCTGGGGAAGCCAATTCTTTTAGAATTCTCTGCTCTGTAACACATTTGAGAGCTCAAGGGCAGGGACAGGAGGGGGCACACCCTGTAACGCCAAGCTGCGAAGTGTATCGTCGGAAAGACTGGGCGTGCTCCAGTGTTGGTGTGAGTATACTTTGCTGTGGCCCTAGTTCTTTGATTCCTCCTTCACTGGTAAGTGCTGGGAAAGCTTCGCAGTTCTTCACTCAGAGCCCCCTCCAGCGTGACGGTCGTCCACTCTTGAGGGCCTGCTTAGATGGGGGAGGGGTGGAAGGCAGAGCTGGGATCAGCGTTCCCTTTGCCAGCCACTTGGCGGCACTGTTGGCCCAGCACCAGCACTGCTGGCTGGGCAGCCTGGGCGTTGCGGGGAGTGGTTTATCCTGGGAATCTTCTGTCACCCGCTGTTCAGTGAGCTGCGGATGTGCTCCAACAGACTGTGTTAAGGCAGCCGTTTTCAGTGGAAAAATACATATTGTACATAGTGTGTATGATTATAAATTTCTGTCCTAGACTAAACTCCTTGTGGTCAGGAGGTTATCTTTTTCACCTTTGTATTTCCTAGAATGTTTACTATCTGGTAGGAACCCAAGAAATATTTGTTGAATAGATGAATTTTCCAAAAATGTTTAGATTTTGGGGGGGCGTCATCTTATTTAATTTCATTTTGCTTTATTTTAGTTTTTGGTTGGAGGGAGTTGTGCGAGATTTTAATTTGATCTGTATCTTCCTCCTGGTAATTCTGGGCTGTGTGTTTTGCAGAGGCTGAAGGATGAGATAGCAGAAGTAGCTAATGAAATTGAAAACCTGGGGTCCACAGAAGAGAGGTGAGTCTGTCCTCTTCCAGGTGGTTTTGTGGCTGTAGCATCGCCAAGTGCCAGCCTGCAATTGTACACACGTGGTGTATTTAAGAAGAAAGTGTGTTTTCTGCCCTCTTTGCCTAGCAAGCATGTATGTAACCATACTTTTTGTCTTTAGCACAGGGACTTCTAAATGTGAGGGCTTTTGACATTGTTGGAAAGGCTGAACTGGAGAACTTGGCAGGTCCCCCAAAGCCTTAAATTGCCCTTAAACTATCATGTGAACTATTTCTTCCCTTCTCTTGTCCACTGTGTACCTATTCTAGAGTTTCTGTTTTTCCTTTTTGGGTAAAGGAAAAGCTTAATGGATGATGCCAGTGCAGTTCCCGAAGGCTGGAGGCCCAGTTGTGTCTGGGTGTCATCATAAGCTTGCTGGTGCCTCCCTAAGACTTAAGAGAAGAGAACGTAGAAATGAGATTATAGCACAAAGTGACCAGGGATGTCTGCAGGTTATTTTCTTCTTTTAACTACATGAAATCTTAGTTGCTTTGAGAGTTTAATTTTGAATGGGATTCCCAGACCATTTTCTAACTGCTTAATGTCGTAAATGGGCTATTTCTAATTCACTACATGTCTGTATTTTTCTAAGCCTGAGTCTCCCTGTCTGGCTTCATGAGACTGTTTGATTTTGTTATTTTAAACTTGTGTGGGCAGGGCCATCAGGGATTAGTGAAGCTGCATGTCCTGCAGAAATCGGCCAGCTCATCACATCCAGTCACAGCATTGTCAGTTCTGAATTATAGCTTTCTTACTTGCCATTAAAAAAAAATTGTAGCTTAAAAGAAATGGACAACTAGGAGTTCATCAGAATTTACAATTTCTGCTCTTATAAAATATACTCTTAGAAGAAATGAATAGGCAAACCACAGATGAGGAGAAAATACTTGCAATACCCAAATTTGAAAAAGGACCTGTATCCAGAATATCTATAGAAAGAACACATAAAACTTACTAATAAAAAAACAGCTTAGGGGCTTCCCTCACGGTCCAGTGGTTAAAACTCCGCGCTCCCAATGCAGGGGGCCCCAGTTCGATCCCTGGTCAGGGAACTAGATCCCGCATGCTGCAACTGAAAATCCCGCGTGCCGCAACTAAAAAAGGTCCCGCACGCTGCAACAAAGACCCCGCATGCGGCAACGAAGATCCTGTGTGCCACAACTAAGACCCAGCGCAGCCAAACAAACAAACATATAAATAAATCAGCTTAACTAAAAAATGGGCAAAAAACTTGAACACTTTTATACGTATAATAGACACATGAAAAATGCTCAGTATCATTAGTCATAAGGAGATGCTCCTTCACACCCACTAAGACGGCTGGCATTAAATAGACAGGTGGCGTCTCGAGTTGCCGAGAGCTGGTGAGAATAAGCAGTGTAAACACTGGGGAAAACGGGATGGCAGCTTCTCATAATGTTGACCATATATCCGTGCTGTGCCCAGCAATTCAGCTCCCAGGTATTTACTCAAGAGAAATGAGAGCGTGCCCACATGCACGAGGATATCTACAGCATTCTTATTTAAAATAGCCAAAAACTGGAATTAGCTTTAAATGTCTACCAGCAGATGAATGGACGAACAGATTGAGGCAATAACCTATTAACTTACATAGCATACACTTCTAGGGTTTTGAAAATGCTCTAAAACTGGATTATAGTGATAGTTGCACAACTCAGTAAACTTACTAAACATCATTCAGATGTACACTCAAAATGGGTATGTTATATGATATGTAAACTATACCTCAATAAAGTTTTAAAAAATCATGTTAAAAAAAGAAACCCACTGCGGTAGAAGGAACAAATGAGCCTGGGGCCAGGGTCAGGATTTCAGTGTCCTTCCGTAGTTAGACCTAAGTGTGCCTGTGCTTTCCTGGATAAATCGCAGAAATCCCTGCAAATCAGTGGACGCGTGTGGGGGTCATATCAGTCTTTCAGAAATTCTCGAATACCTGGAGTACTTAAATGGCTGTGGTGGTTGTTTTACAGGAAAAACATGCAGAGGAACAAACAGGTAGCCATGGGCAGGAAAAAATTCAACATGGATCCTAAAAAAGTAAGTGGAAAGGCAGCAGCCAGAGCCCATAGTCTGTAAGGTGGTGGTTTCCGCGGTGTCAGCTGGAACCCAGGGGCACTAAGACAGCTTACCTGCCTGTTTGTAGAGTGCAGCTCGTGTGAGCCCTGCTTCCTGCAGAACTTGGAACTACTTAGTAGATACTTCCTCTGTGTCCAGAGCACCCATACCCGTTCTTCCTGCGCCCTTGTCTCCTTTCCGAACCTTCCCGGGGTCTAAGGCACCATTGGCATCTTTGCTGTCTTTCCAGGGGATCCAATTCTTAATAGAGAATGATCTGCTGAAGAACACTTGTGAAGACATCGCCCAGTTCTTGTATAAAGGTGAAGGGCTCAACAAAACGGCCATCGGTGACTACCTGGGGGAGAGGTAAGGCCTCCGGAGACACCTGTGGTAGGTTGGTCAGCAGTTAGTCACCTAGAGAAACAAACTCCATGATGCTCTGAGCTCTGTCCCGAGGGGCGCTGGGGAACAGCAGCTTGGGGGCGGAAGGGCTCCTCCTGCGTTCAGCTAGCAGACCGAGAGCTGCAGGTAGATGGCTGCCTCCCCGCCCCGGCCGCGGAGCCGCAGCGCTCAGCGTGGGAGGCGGCCTGGCTGGGGGTCGGCATGACCTTGGGTTCTCAGCATCAGTGTCTGACTTCTGCTCTCCCCTCCACCCCCGTATCTTTTGTTTCTCTTGCTAGAGATGAGTTTAACATCCAGGTTCTTCATGCGTTTGTGGAGCTACATGAGTTCACTGATCTCAACCTCGTCCAGGCCTTACGGTGAGTGTGTTCACAGCTAGCAACTTCTGGAGCGGGAGGCGGGTCTTTGGTTATGCGTCTGCCCTGTGTGGCATTTTAATGAAATTTACCTTTGGCGGTTATTTGAGTATCTCAAAGCATCTTAAAGGAGAGTAGTCCGTTGGCCTATGATTGAAATGATTGGATGGTTAAAGGGAATTAAATTGAAAGCAAATTTTGCAAAACTGTTCCTCAGGTCTTTCATTTAACATTTTGGAAATGGATGTTTACACTTTGAATCTTTCCCAATTTCGCTTTAGAAAACCTTTAATTTCCTGCCCTGGAATAGGAAGTAGATAGTATGCCCTTCATTTTAGAAGGAAAAAACTCAACATTAATTTTTTTGCTAAATCTATTACCTGTGTCTTTTGAGAAATTGTCATTTGGTATTTTCACTGCCGTTAGTGTAAATAATACCATCTTTTGTGTTGTCATTTAGATTGATGAAAATAATCCAGAATTAAATCTGTTGACCACAGGTCTCTCTTTGACTTAAAGGGATTAGTCTTGAATGCTTTGATAGAAAATCTCTTTTCCTGCTATGTCATCTTTTTTTCTGGAAATTGGAGTTCTTTTAAAATGGGCATTATCTGTATTTCAGTCTTGTGTATCAGTCTGAGGAGGAGAACCATTCTTTTGAATAGGAAAATCTTAATTGTTTTCTAAATACATTCTCTCCGATCGAGAGAATGGTGATGTGGAGTAGTTAGTCTGCATCTGTTCAGAGTTACTGGACAGAAGGCTGAAGTCCCCCACGTCACCCTTTGCCACAGAAATCATTCACAGAGAAACAGATTATCTCCCCAAGTCCCATAACTTGCCCTGTCTTCACCTCCTAGGCAGTTCCTGTGGAGCTTCCGGCTGCCGGGAGAGGCCCAGAAGATTGACCGGATGATGGAGGCGTTTGCCCAGCGCTACTGTCAGTGCAACCACGGGGTGTTCCAGTCCACAGGTGAGCGGGGTGGCGGCGGGGGGCGTCCTCTCCTGTGGTTGGCAGTGCCTGTCAGGTTCTTTTCTAGGTACTAGGTCATTTCTAAAACAAAAGGGCTTAGGTTCTTGCCTGAGAACATTGCTTTAAATGGTATTTATAATAGTAAAAGGTTGGAAACTATCCAAATTCTAACAATAAGGTAGTAAGAATGTAAGTTATGGTACCTCTGAATTATGAAGTATGCAATTATTAAAACTCATGTTTTTAAAAAGAGGCTTTATTGACATGGAAAAATGCTAATAAGATTAGCCAAAAAGCAGACTTCAAAACTATGTATCTGTTTTCATTGTAACTGTGTTACAGTCTGTATCCGTGAGATACATTGGTGATACCTTACACGTAGGCACGTTTATGTGAGAAAGCAAAATAAGTTCTTACTAGGTGGTGAGATTATAGGTAGTTTACATCTTCTTTTTTATACGTTGTGCTCTTCTGGTTTTCTATGGTGTATGTGTTCTTCTTTTACAATCTGAAGAAATAAACGTCTTTAAGTCTTGAATGCTTTATGTTCTTTCCCGTGCCTTGCTCTTTTCAGTGAGCAGTATATAACCTTTCAGTTAGAGCATACCCAAGCGCATGGATTTTGCCCATTCTTTTGAGAGTGCTGCTTTTTTTTTTTTTTTCCGGTACGTGGACCTCTGACTGTTGTGGCCTCTCCCGTTGCGGAGCACAGGCTCCGGACGCGCAGGCTTAGCGGCCATGGCTCACGGGCCTAGCCACTCCGCGGCATGTGCGATCTTCCCGGACCGGGGCACGAACCCGTGTACCCTGCATCGGCAGGCAGACTCCCAACCACTGCGCCACCAGGGAAGCCCTGAGAGCACTGCTTTTTATTCTCTATCTCATCCGGAGTTTCATGTTCTTTTGGGTGGGATGTTTCCGATCGGATTTTGCTTTTCTCTTTTAGACACGTGTTATGTCCTCTCATTTGCCATCATCATGTTGAACACCAGCCTGCATAACCCCAATGTCAAAGACAAGCCCACCGTGGAGAGGTTCATTGCCATGAATCGAGGCATCAACGACGGGGGAGACCTGCCTGAGGAGCTGCTCCGGGTGAGTTTCGCGCTGATTCAAGACTGTGGTCCCGGGCGGTGCTGATGGAGGGGACGGGAGGGACGTGGGATCATCCAGTGTCTACTTGGACCATACACATAATTATGTGAATTTCATTAAGAAATTGGTAGTGAGGCCCAGTGAGGAGTCAGTGGGGGAAAGTGGTTTATAAATCTGAAACTAAAGGCTCGAATGGAAGTCGGGCTGATCTCTTTTCTTTCTTAATTGTCCATTAGGCATCTTATTTCTCTTGTCTCTGTGAGCCCCTAAAGGGAGAGATGTTCTCCATGCCACCAGTGCGTGGCACACAGTGACACTTATTAAATGAATGGTGGGAAAGGGCGAGAGGAGAGGTATTTCTCGGATCAGAGACATGCAGTGTCATCTTTTATCCCAGAATCTGTATGAGAGCATAAAAAACGAACCCTTTAAAATCCCAGAAGATGATGGGAATGACCTTACTCACACTTTCTTCAACCCAGACCGAGAAGGCTGGCTATTGAAGCTCGGTAAGTGATGCCATCTGGGTTAGGGCTTCTAACGCAGAAACTTAGAAAGAACGTGTGTGTGCACGCTCGCCAACCCGAGCCTGCACTGTGGGGAAAAGGGGGTTGGTGCAGGAGGCGCTAAGGAGAGTCTTTGGTATGAATTCGTACTGTTCTAACAAGATCGCCTCCAGAAAGGAAGGAGTGCACGGCTAGTGCCCCATGGGACGCACAGAGACTCCTGGGGATAGGCTTGCCCGCATAAGTATTGCCTACATGTGTTTGCGCTCCACAGTTCCTCTCTGGGGCAGTTCCCGGAGGACCTGGTCCTTTTCCCTTCCCGGACCACCGGGAGGGCGGCCAGCTGTGCCCTTCTCTCTACTTCCCATCACAAGTTTGTATCCGGTGCTCCCGCCTCCCCCACCCCGGTGCATCATCACTTCCTTCTGCATCTGGCTCCCCACAGGCAGCGTGCATGGCAAACCCAAGGCCCTGGCTGCAGCGCAATCCACGGCACTCTTACTCATTCTTGGGCGCTGGTTTTTTTTTCCCCCCTCCTTTCCAATACAAATCAGCCACGTTAATGATTTTGTTCATTCAGAAAAATTAAAAATTATTCCTCTTCCCTCTGCCAAAAGTGAGCTTGTATTGCTGAGATCTGTGGTCATGCCTTGCCATGAAGGTGACAAAGTAACCAAAAGGAAAGTTTTTATACACATTCATATGCACATGTGATTATTTCATTAACCGTTTCAGAATGCAGAGAGAGCCCCCGGACGTAACAATGTTAATTTTTTGGCCACTGAGAGAGTACTTTCCCCTGTTTTCTTCTGCCTTGGCCTTTTGATGTGTGGGTTCCTGCATTATCAGGAGGTGTCATTAGAATGATCCTCCTCTACCATTTCAGCTCCTGGTCCCAGTGAGATTAGAAGTCCTTACGCTCTATGCCATTATTGACACATCTGGGAAGCGCTGAAATGAGATCTTCAATTTCTGACTAGTTCAGATGGCAGTAGGATTTGTATTCCCTTTTAAAAGCATATCCTAAGTCCTCGGGTTTATACATAATGACTTAGTTCATAAATTCTCCTTAAGCACCACCTCACTGGTTGGAGTTTTAAATGTCTCTTGAATTTGTCAACGTTTCATGTATCTTTAAGCCAGGAGAATCTTCGAAGTTAAGGCTCTAAAATTAGTCACCCCAGAGGTGGCCACTCTGCTCTGCATCTTTATTGCCAAGTGGCTAGAGTTAAAAGGGAACCTGCTGGAAAATTTAAAAGTGCATCCAGGTTTGGATTTGCTTCCCCCTCCAGCGAAATTTGTTTAAATGCTAATACTAAGTGTTAGCTTTGACAGCCCAGATAGTAAAATTAGAACAGTACGAAGATTATCTTGGTTCTTACACCAGGATGACATGTAAATTCATGAGGCATCCCATATTTTTTAAAAAGAAAAAAATTTAACTAAATGTGAGACTCGTTTTTAGGTCATTGCATTACTTTTTCCAGACCTCCACCAAACCCTCCTAAACTCTTCACACTGTGTTTTCATTGTAGCACACTTCAAATCACCCCTTCGTATGTGTGTGCCACAGAAGGCAGGCCTTCCAGCCGTCTGCAATTGTGTGTATATGTCTGTGTATGCATATAACCATAAGATTGTGTATTCTTGTGTATACACATATGTACATATGTATTCACAGGCTTGTGTGTGAGCATTTTTACACACACTTTAAAAAGAGGTAGCCATCCGAAGAGAGACATTTAATTTTCCCCAAAGTAATCTTCACTGTCTTTGCTCTGGATTCAGGATATACTAATAAACGTCAGCTTGGTGAGAGCTGATTTGTGGCATCTTTGAGGCCAGGATTTTGGTGGTGCCTCAGATCTTGTCTTTACCAGATGGGATGTGGCAGATGAGGCCAGCCCCTCATTCACACGCCGGACAGTGGCATTTGCCCTGTTACTGTCTTTATGTCCCGTCCCCACAAGGCAGACATGAATGACTAATACAGTGCACCTTAAGGTTAAGGAGTCGGGTTTAATTTCTTTGTTTTAATTTTCTTTTCTCCCTCATTTGTATGTTTCCATGATTTTGGCTCTCCTTTTCCTTGCCCCAAACTCCAGGAGGTATGTAATCCCCTCAACCTGCTCGCTCGCTCTGCCCAGGCCACTGTAATCGCTGCAGCGTTTTCTTATTTTGTTATTTTTGATTATTTTGTTTTAAATTGCTGGTGGTAGTGTTAATGCTGCTTCTAACTTACCGTACAGTCCCTAGGGAACTGGTCAGGATTGGGGGTGCGGAGTGATTTTCATGTTTCCCTTGGAGGGGTAGTGCATAGTACATCCAACAGCTGGGCACACAGATGTGGGACAATTTGAACTTTCCTGAGTGCAGTAGTGCAAGAAAACACACTAAGAGTGGATTTGTAAACGCAGACAAAGTATTCACTGAATTGTCTCTCGGAATTATTGGCCAGGCGTATGCTATATTACTGACTCAAATTGACACTCAGGAACTTCAGAGATTTCTGAAGTGGAGGAGAGGAGGAGGTTGTGATTCCCGCAGCCGTGTGCTCACGCACACGTGCCGTGACCAGAGAAGCAAAGTAGGAAAAGAAGTAAATTAGACAACATAGGACATTTGCCTTTGCATGAAAAAGGGAAATGGTGTTTCTTAAACTCAGAATGAGGCCAGGTAAAGTTAAAAAAGATAAAACCCCCAAATCCCTTCTTGAAGTCCTTCCGTTTAATCTCCTGTGTTTTAGGGGAGGGCATTACAACCTCGGCTCTGTTTTTTATGTTTTGTTTTGTTTTTCTCCCTCCTCTTTTTCAATGAGTCATCGTTCAAACCCCCAAATTGGCCTCATAGTTATGTCGTTGGTATCTGCTCTCCACTTGCTGATTCAGGGAAACATGTTTTCTAGATGAGGAAGTCCTCAGGTGTCTGCTTCAGCCTCACTTGAGCAGAGCCTCAAGGGAAAGAACGGCCCCAACACTGACATTTATGAAACGTTTCCGGGCCTTGTCAGGTGGTTACCACCCAGCTCCGGGGGAGCCAGCGTCTGGCCTTTACATCTACGAAGTAGAGGCCCGCAGGCTGGGAGGTGGTCCTGTGAGTTCCTCAGGGACTGTCCTAGGTGCGCGCATCGGTCTGTCTGCTTGTTTCATGTCTGTTTCCCTTTCAACATGAAATGTGTCCCTGGGACCGCGTGGTGCTTCATGGTAGGGGTCTCGTTAATGCAGCAGGTTGTCGGGAAATGAAATAGCCACGCTTTCATCACCAGGGAGAGGATTTGTCCGGCTTTGCTTTCTGTCCTAGATTTCCTCCCATCTTCTTCCTTGGGACATCTGACCCCTCTTCCACGACCTCCTGAGCCCCAGGTGCCCCGGGGTGGTCCTGTGAGGGGAGCGCACGGCAGTGGGCATGGGTTGAGGTGTCCTGTGTGCTGAGCCCCGTGTGGGGGTGAAGGCCCAAGAGGCAGAAGAGCTGCTTCCTCGGGTTCTGAAAGGGGGAAGGGGGTTTCCTTTTTATAACAAATCGGCTCCAGTTCTAAGTATATTCCTTGTGTTCTTTCCCCTCCTGATTTATTTCGGTTCTGCCCAGCCTTTCCCATTTCCTCACGCATGTCGTATTTCCATCCATGGTTCTCTTGGTTCATGCCCTAGGGCCTTAGGGGCCAGAGGCACGTGCTCACAGAAGCTGACAGTTGCTGTGGGCAGAGAGTCGAGCCGGTCTTCGCTTTGACAGCAGCAGGGGTGCGGCTGGGGGCGTAGCGCGTGCTGGCTCAGGACCAAACTCCTTCCGTGAGGTGGTGCCATTGGGAACCTCGGCAATTCATGATGAGCCGCTTAACCTCTCAGAGTTCGGGCATCCGAGCAGAGCCGTGCAAGGGGCCCGAAAGTCCAGCTGTCCTTAAAACTGCTACCGGGACCGACGCTGGACACTTCATTTCCGTGACAGGATTTGCGTTGCTCCAGCAGTCGGATCCTTTGAGGAAACCTGGCGTGATCACACAGCCACGTCCTGGCAGCTGGAGATACTCCCTCTAAACCCTGTGCTCAGCTGTTTGTGGTGAGGGGCAAGCAAGGAAGCGTGACTGGGGTCACTAAATTTACACCCTGTGGTCCTTGTTCTTTATGAGGATTGGAGAAGTGATGTTCTCTGTAGGTTAAGTCAGCAAAAGAGCATATCCTGTCCAGGGCAGTAAGAAGTGTTTATGAAATGCTGTGTGTATCTCACCACATGAAGGCCTTTCATATGGTTCATGTTCAGAAAGCTTTCCCTGGACCCGGTGTAAGTCGAGGAGAAGAAGGGCTTTGCTCATGGTCAGGTTGAGAGCAGGATGTGCCTTCACTCACCGAGGCCATAGTGAAGTTTCTCTTCCTTTGTATCATCTTGGGATAACTTCATGACCCTGGTGTTTCTTCTTATTGAGAAATATTGAGAAGGACTAAGGGAACCTTCAACAGCTCACAGCCACCCGTGAGAGCTCACTTGGCCTGTGGCCTCCTCCTCCAGTTATTTTTGTTTCAAGATTCCGGTGAGAAGTCTAGAATTGAATAGGGACCTCTGCTTACCAGTGGATTCTTCCCTGATCCAGGGATACTGCTTTGTCCCACCCAGGACTCTGGGGGAATTTAGGACACTGGCCCAGAAACCTAAAAAGCCAGTGTAGAAACGCACTACAGTCAGGAAGGTGGGGTAGAAGGTGAAACCGAAGGAACTTGGGTTCCATGTTCCAGGAAAACTGGATTTGATTGTGAGGGGATTAAAATGTCTTACTTCCTGGTTCCTCCTCCTGTCCTGTTCTGATAAAACCCTGGGCTGGTGGACCAGCAGTGTAGCGTAGCCAGGGGGCTGGCCCTCTCCCCTCCTCTTGTGTTCGCCCATTTCCACCGCATCCATAGGCTTCTGCTGACGCTTCTCTGGTCCATCACCGTCCCAGCTCCCTCCCCAGCCCGTGCTCTCATCTGCTGTCCTGATGTCATCTCCAGGGGGCCACCCAACTTGCTTGCTCTGCTTGTACCCACAGACTTTCACGCTGTGAAAGGTGCTTCTGTTTTGGCTCTGTGTCTCGTTACTGATGTAAATCTGCCATGATCTCAGTGTCTTCCTGGCGCCCTGCCCCCGCTTCCTCGTCCTGCACCCTCTCTGGGGGCAGAGCTTCGAGCCCCCCGGAGCCTGCGCTGGCTGGTTGACTCCTATCCAACACGCATCTCTCTTTGCTCTGCAGGTGGCAGGGTAAAGACTTGGAAAAGACGCTGGTTCATTCTGACTGACAACTGCCTTTACTACTTTGAATACACGACGGTAAGCGCCTGCTGGTCAGCTGGGATGGGGGTGGACCAGGCCTGTGTTTAAACAGCTCTAATGAGACAGGGTTGGAGGACACAGGGGGAGACAGTCAGATTTGTCCTGCTGCATCTTTGGGGCAGGAAGAGAGTTTATGTGAAGTGGAAGGGCTAAGACGAATCTCAAGAGGGGTGCCCGGGTGTGGTGTGGGGTGTCTGGCCACAGGAGCCGTAGCTCAGAGCTGACATCCACTTCTCCATTGGGACACCATGTGCCCGGCCAGGAGACAGTGGCAGACAACATCATACACGGCATTAGAAATGGGTTGTAGAGCCGAGCTAGAAAGAATGAACTTGGACCCATGGCCAAGAGAGAGTTTGTGGCCCCATTGAAAGGGAAACAAAAGTAATTGTGATTCTGTGGTAGCAGAAATACTGAAGCACTTGATTTAGAAGAAACAGCCAAGGGGCAAAATATGTCATAGAGGAAAAGAAAGTGAAACGAAATGGGAGATTACCTGGAGTTTTAAGAAATTGACGTTTACTTAAACTGAAAGTTTTGTTGGTTTTTATTTAGTGGGAATGGAATTACAATACACACAATACTATGAGAATAAAGATTGTACAGAGTCTGTGAGAATAAAGATTGTACAGTAAAACCTTTTCTGAAGCTCCCTCTAGGAGCCCCCAGGAGGCCCAGCAGGTTGGTAGCCTCAGGTTGGATCCCACTCAGACGGGCTCCCCACAGCTGGAGGCCCTCATTTCTGCCCTGTTTCCTGGTCATCGAAAGAGCAAACCATATACCACTGGCAGCACTGGAATGTGTCTTAAATAAATCAGGGCAGTTGAGATCCTACTGAGAAAACGAAGGTTTAGAAGTATCTTTTATAATAAAGGTAGAGCAAGATGGGATGAGAGTCCTGGCAGCGTTTGTGTGAAGCTTGGTAGGAGCCAGGATGCAGGTCCGTGCCTGGCCCTTTGCAGCTTGGGGGTGAAGCGGGTTTCCACTGTGTTCCGCACTGTGGTTCTTCAGCTTGCAGACGTCGTGCGGATGTGGCTTCTCACTTGGGGACTGAGAGTCATGACAGTGTCAGCTCATAATTCAGTCACTCAGCAATTTCCAAGGGAATGCTGACCAGGATTTTGTGTGTTATGGGGGCTAAACTCATGCCTCGTTAAGTTCTGCAACTGGCTTTGCTTTTCTGTTATTAAAATCCTTTCAATTATGAGAGTACTGTATTTCAAATACCCAAAACAGTACAAAGATAGATTTTTTTTTCACCCCCCAAAGTACCACTGTGAACAGCTTGGTAAATTTCTTTCTGTTTTGCCCCTGTCCCCCCACCCCATGTATTAACTGTTTTTTCTAGTCTGGTGACATCTTTAAAATCTTGTTTAAATCTTTTTCACTGGTCTCTGGGTTGATATGAACCATGTGCGGGGCGTCTAAACAATGCACCCCTAAGTCCCGGGACAGTCTCAGTGGTAATGCAGTGAGATTCTAGAATCTTGTGGTTCTTCATGACGCCGACCATGGTGGCGTTACCTGCACTCAGTCTAGCAGCACACCAGCATTTTATCGGACAGTGGGAGTCCAGAGAAAACGTTTCTGAAGATGCTGCGGGGGGAGCCTCAGGGTTAAGATGGCAGGTGGAGATAACCACACGGAAATTACCTGACAAAGAGGAAGAGTCTAGTAGGAAGAAGTGGGGACACAGCAGCCGGATAAGGAAAGGGCAGAACTCATTCACTGCGCTTCACAGTAGGCAGCAGGGGCCGCGGCGCAGCCTGGAGCCAGCAGAAGGCCCCTTGCTGCGTGGCCAGGCACAACCAGCCCCAGACCTCCCCGTGCACAAGTCTGGGAGAAGGAAACCGAGTAGGAGTTCTTCCCTCCTCCCCCTTTGGATGGAGGAGTGGTGAGGTCTGCTGCAAGGTAGAAACCGGGAACGAGAAAAATGGAAAAACAGGACTCACTTTCTGCGATATCATTGAAAGCTCTGGGTGTGTGTTCGTGTAGAAGACTGTCTGTGGGGGGCGTGCGGTGAGCATCAGCTCCAAGAGATGCCGGACACCAGCACCCCAGGGGAGAGTTGGGGCTCGGGGTGTCTGAGGGGGGCGCTCCCTCCACTCGCTTCTCTCCTGAGACTCTGGAAGTGGGCCAGAACACCAATAGCTGGCTCTCCAGTAGTTTCAGACTTAAATGAGAACCAAAACTATATATTAAGAATATGACTATATAATTGTAGAATTATAACTTACTTATTAACACATAAGTTAAAACTTTAAGGAATGATTAGCTAGAAATGTAATCACTATCCTAGAAGAAAGGCTTGAGACAGTCATAGAGATTGTGTCTGAAAGACAAGCATTAAAACAGTTAAGGGTAGGGCTTCCCTGGTGGCGCAGTGGTTGAGAGTCCGCCTGCCGATGCAGGGGACATGGGTTCGTGCCCCAGTCTGGGAGGATCCCACATGCCGCGGAGTGGCTGGGCCTGTGCGTCCGGAGCCTGTGCTCTGCAGCGGGAGAGGCCACAACAGTGAGAAGCCTGCGTACCGCAAAAAAAAAAACAAAAACCAGGGCCAGCGAACAGGTGCAGAGGACAGATGAGGATGATCCCAATACCAGAATGACTGGGACCTGCAAATGCAAAGACAAGTTATGAGATTATTTCCCTAAAAAGGAGAAACAAACCTGATCTGCAAATCAAAAGAGTGCATATGGTAGTTTAGGAACATCTGTCCTAGGAAGCTTGGTGCCAAGGCATAGCTCAGTTAAACTGTTGAACTTGGAACAAAGTCTTTGGCCATTGGTTGTCTGGACATCAGGGAGAAGAGGTGAAGGCTGATGGCCCAGCAGGTGTGGGGGTGGCCTTTGCTGAGATGGGAAGTCCTGGAGGAGGGCCAGTGGGTGTGAGGGGACGCAGGGCTCTGTTCTGGACAGGAGTTTAGATGCTTTTGGGTCCAGGTGGAATTGTCAGGCAGGCAGTGTCTCTTTGAGGATCCTACAGTCTGGAGGGGGGAGGTGAGGCTGGAGATAGTGAGAAGGTGGTGACACACGACACGACTATAGTCCAGGCGTTGCGGGCACAGAACAGGGGCACCTCGGGCGAGACTTGAGCTTCCTAGGGTTGCTGACACTGGAACTGAGGTTTGAAGGATGAGTAGGCGGGCCAGACAAAGAAGCAGGATAATTTTTGTGTGAAAGGGCCTTACATGTTCCCCACTGGAGGGCCACCCACAGCTCTTGTCACACTCACTCTTTCAGAACGTCTGTGGAAGCTCCTCCTCCAAAGGCTTTTCGGTCTTAGGGATTCATATGTGGTATGTTGACAACACCCACACATTTCTTGACCCTATTCTTGTTTTTAAAGCTGCTCTGTGGGACTTCATGTCGTGGAGGAGTCACAGCAGCTGGGCTGAGTTGCCGTGAGGAAGGTAACAGGACATGCGTTCATAAACTGAGCAGTTAGGTCTTCTCTCTCCAATTCTTCTGCAGGATAAGGAGCCCCGTGGAATTATCCCATTAGAGAACCTGAGTATCCGGGAGGTGGAAGACTCCAAAAAACCAGTGAGTATTTTTTGGTGAGATGTTTTGGGGGGACAGAAGGGATGGGCATAGCAGCTGTTTGATACAGGAAGAAGTTGCAGAGGTTTACAGTTGACCCTTGGACAACAAAGTTGGGGCTGTGTGGGTCCCCTGACACATGGACTGTTCTCAGTGGTAACTCCTGCGGTAGAGTGCCATCTGTGCTTGGCTAAGTCCGCGGGTGCTGGGGCACTGCTGTACGGACGGAGGCCGACTGTCGGTCATACGAGGATGCTTAATTGCACGGAAGGCCAGCACCACCCCCACCCCCGCCTTACTCAGGGGTCAGCTGTACTTGAGAAAAACCCCGAAAGTACTCATATGATTTAATTTAAGTTAGCCTAACTTTTAAAATTATCTTTACAGTTCAAGCCAAAGGTGAGACTAAATAACCTCTTTCATTCTGTCCATCAGCTTTAGTGTCATTTATTGAATATCACATGAGATATAGAATTGTCCTTCCTTAAAAGACATCAAGCTCTCATGATTGGACCACTTATTTTATGATCTTCAGATCGCTTATAAATATTTTTCCTCTGTTTTGGAATATCGTATTGCTGGCTTGGCTTTAAAAGGCATTAAGTTACCTGCAGTTCGCTCCATATTTTCTATACATTAGGAGTAGAGCTAACGTGTATCATCTGCTCGATATCTTTGCTGATAAAACCTATTTATATACAATCTACATTCTCCAGAATTCCACTTCTAGGCTCCTCTTTTCCAAAGGAAAACATATCTTGGCTATATTTTATGAAGGTGAGAATAAAGAAATAAATTAACTTTTTTTTTTTTGGAAATAAAAATTTACTTTTTGGGAACTTAACTTTTTTCTTGGTCAGCAGCTTTCTTAGATCTTTGTCACTCTCTCCCTCTCTTTCTTAATTCTCAGAACTGCTTTGAGCTTTACATCCCCGACAATAAAGACCAAGTGATTAAGGCCTGTAAGACGGAGGCTGACGGGCGAGTGGTGGAGGGGAACCACACGGTGTACCGCATCTCAGCCCCAACACCTGAGGAGAAGGAAGACTGGATCAAGTGCATCAAGTAGGTGGCAGGTGAAGCTGGCGACCTCGCCTCTCAGATAGTGACGCTCCAGCTGTCCCGTGGGCTGCCCATCCCGCCTCTGCGCCCTGTGTGCTGAATCATTAGCGAGTAGTTTGACTGTGATTCCCCGGTGACTTTTCCCTGGGTGTCTGGATTCTTGACCATTGAGCGTTTTTAAGAGTGCACCTCACATCTAGGCTTCCCAAGTGCAGCTCATGGCCCCAAAGAGGGGACAGGTGGGCAGGCTTATAGGCATAGGTGCCACTGGCCAGACTGGCCTTTTCACGTCTTAGGAAGTGGGTTTCGTCTTCATGGTGGCAGCTCAGCGGGGATTGTAACCGTTCCCTTTTATAATTTCTTAGTCCTGTGAGGCACTGTTGTCCCATTTACAGATGGGCAGACTGAGGCCCATAGAGGGTAAGTAATGAATGCTTGTCAAAGTCACGTGGCCGTGATCCGGGGTTGCGAGGCAGAGCCTCATACTCCCTGCTGAGCTGTGAGGAAGTGGCGGTTCTGGGGTAAGGGAGGTGTACACAGATCCTGGGGTCCAGGGCTCCTCCTGGCCCTCGCTGCACCTGTTTCACGGGGGAGGTGTCCTGCCCCGGCAGCTCCTCCTCCCCACAGCTTCTGTGAACCCTGCCCCGCCCGCCATCACACCCGTTGCCCATCACCACACCTGTCTTGCCCCTGGGAGTGCATCCTCGCTCTCCCCGCCAGCGCTGCGCCCATCAGACATGGCCCAGCCGTTTCCTTAGGGTGTCCCCATTACTGAGCCTCGAGGCTTCCCCTGGAGACTAGTGAGGCCGCACTGACCGGCGCCCAAGGCCCTGCGGGTCCTGTGTCGCCCCGAGTGACGGGCCTTCTCCCACCGGGGCCGCGGCCTGCTCCTGAGGGGCTGGGCACGCTCTAGTTTTTGTGGTGTTTTTGGCACCTCTACTAAAACAAGTGTAGTGTTTGGGCCAGGGTTAAATAGTGAATAAACGGCTGAAGGGGGGCGAGGTGATGTGGGGGAAGGAGCAGGTCGTTTATTCCCACACAAAGAGCCTCTGAAAGTTGTGCGGTTCAGATGCGCGGGACAGGAGAGCACCGGTTCGGAGTCAGGCCAGCCCGTGCAGAGTTCCCGCTCTGACTCTCGGCGTCGCCTGCCCTCCTCCCAGACCCTCAGCTTGCTCACCACACAGCAGTGAGAGGTGGGGCTCCCTGAGGACTCCCGGGGACGGTGCCGCCCCCTTCTGGATGATGGTGTTAAGGCACAAGGCCGTTCTGAGGGTGAGACAGATGGTGCAGCGCCGTGCTCAGCACGCCGCCTGGACTCAGGTAGCCCCAGACGATGACGGCTGTCGGAAGTGTGGTGTCATCCGAGGCCGTCCCACGTGCCGTGGAGCCCATGAGGCACCGCAGCGTTTCTGGCGTCACCACCAATAAGGAGGCTCAGGGGTCCTCTGTGCTGGACGCACCCTGAGGTCTGTGTGGAGGAGTAGCGGCGCCTTGGGGACCTGTGGCCACGGAGAGCTCCTTACCCATGTCCCCGTACCCTTTTTTTTACCACATGTTTTTTTAAAAAATACTTGACTCTTTAATCCTTATGAAATGTATTTTTTGCATGTGGTTTGAAGAAAAAAAATGTAACCTTATTTTCTCAAGTGAGTGGCCGATTGTCCTGATACCGTTTATTAATCCATTTTGCCCAGTCTGAAGCGCCCTCTTTAGTGTGGACCAGCTTCCTGTGTGTGCACGGTGACCGTGTCTCTGTGTCTCTGGGTCCGTGTGCTGTCCTGCATGATCGTTAGGGCATCAGAGCGTGTGTTGACAGGGGATTGTGTGTAGCCTCCCCCAACTCGTTGTTCTTTCAAAAAGGCTCTGTCTGCAGGTGTACATTCTGCCTTTCACGTCATTGTACTTCGGTAGCCAGAGAACCCGAGCCCTCCTTACGGTCATGCTTGGAATGGTTCAGTCCCTCCATCGAGGTGAATGCAGAGCCTCCTCGGGGGTGGATCCCGGGGTCTGCCCGGAGCTGGCCTCATCTCCTTGTGGGAGTTGCAGACACTGCTCCAGCTCCACGGCTCAGCGCCCTTAACCCTCCCCAGAGCCCTGGGAAGGTGGGTGCAGCAGGATGGTTGTCCCCAGGTGACAGATGAGGACACAGGCACAGCGAGGTGAATTCACTCGTCCCGAACCACAGACCCGAGCCTTCTGACTCAGGGAGCCGTCCTCCTCCACGTGCGGCGCTCAGCTCCAGCCGCCCTTGGCTCTGACGCTCTCCCAGTGAAAATATTGGGGCAGAGGCGCCAGAGGAGGGACCTGATCGGATGGAAGTTCTTCACGATGTTGCTGGAAAGGTTTTGCAGAAGGTCAAGTTGCAGGCACATTTTCTCTCATCAGTGCTCTTCCCAGGAGTTTCCAGCTACCTCGGTCCTGGTGCTCTGGGCACGTGGTCACACAGAATCGCGTGTCTCTGCAGACAGACCTGCAGCGCAGCGACGGTGGCCACTGAGGGAGAGCTTCTGCTGCCCGGTGTCGTCTCCGCTCTGCCTTCCCAGGGCTGGGGCGGAGTGTCTCCAGGGACCATGTGAGGATGGCCGTGAGAAGCACATGTATGTGCAAGGCCGGGGCAGAGCTTCCAGCCCCAAGCACTTCACTGTGTCCTGGCCCCCGTCACGTGGACTGGAGATGTCCCGCGGCGTCCCGGGGGGCTTGGCCCACCCAGGAAGCAGAGGTGGACTCACCCTAGTGCTCTGAAGGTGGAAGCAGGATTCCCTCCCGAGCACTCCGAGTGGTCAGATGCTGCATGGCGGGGTCCCTCAGGATGCGTTCCGGGCCCTGTCCAGCTCCTGCCTCCCCCGGAGCTGAGTTGCTGTTTCGCACGGACACATCCTCTCTGTGAACGGGGCCCGGTCAGCCCGCAGGAGCCGTCATGCACCTGGTTAAGTGCGGTCCACGGTCATGTGGGCTTGTGACTGGCCCAGAAGCTAGTTGGCACCTGGAATACTACTTCTCAGGAAAAGCAAATGAAACTTCAAAACGTGGATCACACCTTGCTTGAAAGTGGAGAATGACAAATACAGAGGGACAGCGGATGGCTGAGGCCTGCCATCACCACCTGTGCTGGTGTCTCTGGGGCCAGTGCAAGGGCTGCTTGGGCTCCCTCCCCACCAGGCTGTGGACACAGAGCAGGCTGCTGGCCGCTTGCTTGGGCCCCGACTGCCCAGTGATGGGTCTTGGCTGTCGAGCTGATGCTCTTGGGGACTCAGAAGTTGCTCAGTACAGAGGATGG
Organism: Grampus griseus; assembly: GCF_964374135.1. NCBI lineage: Eukaryota > Metazoa > Chordata > Mammalia > Artiodactyla > Delphinidae > Grampus > Grampus griseus. The sequence goes on along the minus strand of NC_139014.1, from coordinate 9,471,185 downwards.
CCGCCAATCAGATGCACCACGTGGCAGGGGACACACGGGGTTGTGTGATGGTCACTGTTCCAGACAAATGCCACTGTCATGACGGAACTAAAGCACTGCGCTTGTTTTGCTGCGTTAGAGCACAGCTGTGAGGGCGTAGAGGATTCCTAAACTTAAATTTATTACTTGGTTGAAACAGGCAATAGGCACCCCACAGTGACCTTGTCGCCTGTACCACGTGTCTCCCTCAAAACTTGTCTTTTACGCCACATGTGGACACAGTGAAGGTTGATGCCGTGACGTGGCCTTTAAAGGGATGGTCGAGCAGGGAGGGGGTCTGGGGCACGGCTGCTGCTAGGAAGCCCCTGCCTGGGGTCGTGTCTCCTGGTCCTGTTCCTCAGTCTCCTCTGCTTTCTCCCCTTTTCTGTGTTGCAGGGCAGCCATCAGCAGGGACCCTTTCTACGAGATGCTAGCTGCACGGAAGAAGAAGGTCTCTTCCACGAAAAGACATTGAGTCTACGCAGCCAGCAGGGCTGGTGTGCCCGGCGAGTGAGGCCCAGCGAGTGAGGCCCGGTGCAGCCTCCCTGCCTCCCGTGCAGTGGGAGCGTCTTGCCAGGCATTGCCCTGAGTTCCTAGAGACTAGCTTCAGCTTTTGCTAATTTTTTTAAGTGGGAGAAGGGTAGGCAGTTACCCTTGGAGAAGGGGGCCTGATGCCTTCACACTTGGGTTTTGAGCCTTTCTCTCTAAAAAGAACAGAGCTCCTGTCGGCCACGCTGCCTCCCCGCAAGTCTCCACTCAACAGGTCTGATAGCAGAGCTTGGAGCCGACCATTACCTCTCGGTTATTCCCTGGGAAGAAGCCTTCAACCCTGCACCATAAATACGTGTACCCATATCTTATTTTATGTTAAGAAAAAAAGTGGAATGGAAGAGAAGCCACATGCTATAAAGATATATTTTTGTTTTTTAAAGAAAGAGAAAGAGAAGGTAGAGCTGTCCAGGCACTCTGCCTGTCTGCTTCGGGAAGCTTCTCCCGAGAGAAGAAGCTCCCTGGGCCGCCGCTGTGCATGTCAGCCCGGGCAGGGGCAGGGGCCAGGCGGGCCCCCTCCTCACGCTTCTGGGGCCTCGTCTGGGCGAGAGAGGGGGTGGCGAGAGGGGGGAGGGGGCCGCGCGGCGAGGACAGACTCGGGGCCTGCAGGGCAGCGCCGGCCACTCCAGCTGATGCTTTTCCTTCCAGGTGCCTGGGGAGCACTGCGGGGAGAAGGGAGCCCGCCCCCGCCTGCGCTGTTCCTTCTCTTTCAGGACTCGTTCTTGTCGGGCTTTAAAATAGTCAGCATCTTTCCTTGAGCTACATACCTAATAACCAAAACTGTGAGGAGGTAGTCCCATCAGAGATTCTGGGATAACCTGTTTCTTATTTGGTTTTTCTTCCTCCTGCCCCTGTACTCCATTCCTCGTTTTAGAGGAAGGAGCAGGTCTGACCCGATCACCTTAGGGCTTCAGCCTTTTCTGCCTCCGAACTGGCCTTCACCTGGACTCGCCGTGCGTGTGGCGCTGGCCCTAGGGGAGGAGCGGGCCTTCATCTGCGCGGCAGGGGCGGGTGGGGGGAGCCGGAGGGTGAGTGGTCGGCCTCCCGCTGGAGTCGGCCTTGCCCTCCTAACGCGTGGCCTGAAGGAACCGTGGCCGCCGCTCTCCTGCTGTTCTCTCAGGGACTCTCGTCCGGGGCCCGGCGCCCGGTCCAGGCAGAGCAGGGCTGGCCGGGCCATTGCAGCGCCAGTGTGACCCTGGCTCCTCTGACACCTTCCGGGCGGGCTCACATCTCTGGAAATAGCTTTTGTAAAGGGGAGTGGTGGGGTCACTTTCTGGGGTCCCCCCTTCATGTAGGTCCTACCTGGAGTGGCTTCAGGCGTTTTAATGCCAGAGCTCGTGAAGGTGGCAGAAGAGGGTCCAGGCTGGGAACCTGAAATTTCTGGGCTGGAGAACCAGGGGGTCTGGGTCGGTGCTGGAGCCCCTCTGGCTATCTGAGTCCCTGGCCCTGGTTCTCACGAATATTACCTAGACAGAGAGGCACCTGGATCAGTATTAGTCTATTTATCAGAGGTGTAAATAATCCATGTATAGTTTTTCTCCTTTTAGATTATTTTGTATTTGTTTTAAAAAAAAGTTTTGTCAAAATATAAAGAAATGACTGAAAGTTGTTGACAGGGTTTTTAAAAAAATTATAATTATTCCAATCGGTTTTTGTTTGTCTGTTTTTTTTGCATTGTAAACTAGCGCCAAGGAACTGCAGCAAATAAACTCCACATCTGCCCAAACCACTGTGTTGCCTGTGGCGTTGCTTCATGCCCACATGGGCCCTGAGAAGGAAGGTCGTGCTTGTCAGGTGCACTTCTGCGGGAGGATGTGTCACTTGAACCTCTCGTCTTAAGTCTAGTGATGATAAAGATCGGAAGTGGCGAGGATGGTTGTGCCTTCCGTTAAGGAGAGCGGAGCAAGAATGATCGTTAGCATAGTCATTCCCCACCCCCCCGCCCTTTTTGGAAGAAGAAACAAATGTCAGGCATCAACTTCAAATTAAGATCAAGAAATGGGCCTTCAGCCTTTATAATACATTCTTAGTATTATTTCATTTTCCAGATGTGCCTACATAACGCCAGGGAAGAGTCACAGTGAGGTAGAGCTCAAAAGTTGAGAAGACATTCAGCATAGCATCTCAGGGTAAGGAGATGGACAAGCCTTAGCCTGTCCCTTCGGCTGGTGGTTCATCAGAACATGCAATGGAGAGTTATTATGTGATCCAGCAATTCTATTCCAAGGTACATGCCCAAGAGAATTGAAAGCACGTCCACACAAAAACTTGCACACGACTGTTTATAGCAACGTGATTCACAACAGCCAAAAGGTGGAAACCATCAAGATGTTCATCGACTGATGAATGGATGAACAAACTCATCTGTTCATACGAGGGAGTATCATGCGGCCGCAAAAAGGAATGAAGTACAGATTCGTGCTGTGACATGGCTGAACCCTGAAAACGTTATGCTGAGTGAAAGAAGCCTGACACAGAAACCCACAGTTTATATGATTCTTTTCATATGCAGAAAAGGCAAATCTATGGAGAGAGAAAGTAGATTGGTGGTAGTCAGAGGCTGGAGATGTTGGGGAGAATGGGGAGTGACTGCCCATGGGTACAGGGTTTCTTTTTTGGGGTGTTGAAAATATTTTGGAGCTAGTGGTGTTGGTTACACCGTGTTGTGAACGCACTAAATCCCACTGAATTGCACACTTTAAAAGGGTGAATTTTATGGTAAGTGAATTACATCTCAGTTTCAGAACAATGGCAGTGAGCAAATGCCATCACTTCCCATGGTTTTACTGGTTCTCAAAGTGTGGTTCCCTGGTCAGCATCTTCAGCAACATCTGGGAATGGGTTAGGCATGCACATTCTCAGGCCCCCGCCACACTGACTGAATTAGAACCTCTTGTGCTGGGGCCTGACACAGTTTAACAAGTTCTCCAGGTGCTTCTGGTGCCCAGTAATGTTTGAGAACCACTGGCTTAAACAACCACCCTGATTCCTTCCATTACCAAACTGAGGTTTGGCCGCTCATCGTTTAAGAATCCAATGTTGAGAGACAAATGTTGGGTAAAAGGAAAGATATTAGCTTTATTGAGGAAGCTGGCAATCCTGCAGAGAAGGTGGACTCATGTCGCAAAGAACCAATTCCCCCTTGTCGACTGGGGGCAAGAGCTTTTAAAGGGGAGTTTCAGGGGTTCACAGGCGGGGTTGGGGGGCCATATGCAGAACAGCACAGTCAGCTCTGACAGTAGTCTTGAAATTGCTCACGCAGAGGTCTGATCAGTGTCATCTTGATTCAGTTCATCTTCGGCTCCAGGGTCAGTTTGTTCCCATTTCCTTGAGGCCAGTTCTTGGAATTGTGCAGGATGGAGCAGCTTATGTCTCATGGCTACGCTCTGGTCGTCATGTAGTTAACTTCTTCCTCCTGGTCGGGGTTTCAGTATCTGCAAAGCGGCTCAAAGGATATGGATCAGAATATTCTCCATAGCCCTTAGGAGGAACTAAAGGTCCTTGATTTTGTTTAATGGTTGAACTATTATTATTTTGTCTTGTTTGACTATTTTCCTCTGTTTCTGCATTTTCTCATTTCTCTGATTAAATTTATTCTTTGGCTAAAGTTCTTCCAGACAAGAGGCAGGTGGAGGACATGGGGAGGGTGGGTGTCTGTCCCAGGAAGGCCCCAAAAGGTCCTGCGCCATTACACTTCCTTCTCTTCATTGCTAGGCGCACACACACACACACACACACACACACACACACACACACACACACATCAGGCTTAGTGAGGTATAATTCTGTACCCTATAATTCACCCATTTGAAGTGTACAATTCAATGAGTTGGTATATTCACAGAGTTGTTCAGCAGTGAACACGATTTTAGAATATAATCATCGTTCCCAAAACGAACCCTGTTGTACCCATTAGCATTCACTCATCTCCCCACAGCTCTAGGCAAACACTACTTTCAGCCCCTGTGGATTTGCCTATCCTGGACATTTCATAGAAGTGGAGTCATACACTACGTAGTCCTTTGTGCCTGACTGCTCTTAATTAGCACAGTGTTTTCAAGAGTCATCTGTGTTGTAGTTTGTGTCAGCACTTCATTCCCTTTTATAACTGAATAATATTCCATTTTGTGGATACACCACATTTTTATCCATTCATCCATTGATGGGCACTGGGTAAGTTCCACTTCTTGGCTACTCTGGACAATGCAACCATGAACATTCATATGCAAGTTTTGTGAGCGTTGCTGGAGTTTTTGACAGTTCGTCCTATTGCATCTATGGCCTTGCTTGCCATTTACTTCTCAGCCGAGTGCCTATCTCGACTCCCTCCTCTCGGCTTTGATGGACGAGTCTGGGCTCACCTACCTCTCGGCCAGCTCAGTGTCAGGCTCTTTCATTGGCCTCTCTGCCCACCCACCACCTGCTGATATTCCCTGGGGCTCTAGCCTCTAGTGCTCATAAGCTTCCTGGGTAGGTGACCAGTCACATGGTTTCAACTGCTGCTAACCAGCTGGGGCCCTTAAATGTGCCTGTGTGATTCCTGTCTCTCCCCAGCACCCCCCAGAGGGCACTGGGCCTTCCACACTCAGCATGCCTGCACCTGAGCTTATGCTCTGATCGCCCCAGGGGTGCTCCGTGTCAACATTTTCCCCTAGACTTAGCCTCGTGGGTGATTTTCTTTTAAATTAATTTATTTATTTTTGGCTACATTGGGTCTTCGTTGCTGTGCGTGGGCTTTCTCTAGTTGCGGTGAGCGGGGACTACTCTTGGTTGTGGTGCACGGGCTTCTCACTGCAGTGGCTTCTCGTTGCGGAGCACAGACTCTAGGTGCGTGGGCTCAGTAGTTGTGGCACGCGGGCTAAGTAGTTGTGGCTCACAGGCTTAGTTGCTCCGTGGCATGTGGGATCTTCCTGGACCAGGGCTCGAACCCGTGTCCCCTGCGTTGGCAGGCGGATTCTTAACCACTGTGCCACCAGGGAAGCGCTGGGTGATTCTTGTCCTAGCACATCTTTACTCTGGTGGCTGCAGAATGGTGAGCCCCATCTCCAGTGCTCCCTCCAGTGACCAGTCGGCCCTCGGCATCCTGGCTGTGAGGAGGCTTTCCTTTTCCTATTTATATGCCTGTTAATGGCACAGATGCGTGGATTCCTATTTCTAGAGGTCTGTAACATATCATTGTCCTAAATGAATTTGATGCTCAAAATGTCCCAGATTTGGCCAGTGAGAGCCCTATCCATCTGCTCCGTGTCCTGTGACATGTCATGCCCTGCATTTTCTTAGCACTGACTCCCTTCCTGGCATCACAAAATATTTCGGGATCACCTTGTACCCACCCTGCCTCAGCTCCAGGGTCAGCCATTTCTCTGAGGGGCGCTGGTTCCTTTTAGAGACCAAGATCTGGGCTCTAGGTGTGCTCATTGCTACTGGGGTGTCTTTGCTTCTTTGCCCTTTCAGGGAACAGGGCTGGGAAATGTGCGCATAGATAACACGTGTATACGCACACACACTAGGGCATGTACACATATATGTAACAGCACATACCTCATTGGGCTATAAGAGAATGAGATGCACATTTTAAAAAGCCAAAAAACAGTAACAACTCTTAGCCCAGTGCCTGGACATGGAACTCAGTTTAATTATCATCATCATCATCATCATTTTCATTATTATTGAAAACTATGGAATCCTTTGCTCATCCAACAGGGAAACTTTGATCCTCCACATGCCGTGCATGAAATCCCAGTTTGGGGTCCAGAGCAAGGGGCCAGCTGACTCACCCCCTCACTCCAAGCTGGTGGACAGCGGCGCCAAGTGCACAGACTTCTACTCAAAACGTGATGCATGGATGTGCCCAGCAGCTGCGCCTTCGTACTGCAGAACGTCAGAGCCCTCCCCGAAGGCGCCAAAGAGATGCTTTGCTGGAAAGGGAAACGCTCTGAGCAGAGGATCACGTGCAAGCGATACATGCTGCTCCTGCAGGAAGTGCTCTGCTGTATCTTTTCTTCCATATGTTATTCGGGTGTTGGCACAGCAAGGAAAGTACGGGGCCAGCCGCCACTTCAGGCTACTTGACACCGTGGACTCTGCCTTGCGGTTCCTGGGGAGGCCATTGTCTCACGTTACAGGACCACGATCTCCTCGCTGGATGGTCTTGGCCCCAGCATAGACGAGCCACAAGCAGCTCTGTGGTCAAGTCTGTGCTGTGAAGTGTCTCTTTCTCTCCTTTCCAGCCAAGGGTTGTGCTAGATTTTCATGGTTTAGATCGACTCCAGCTTCTACCTGGAGCGAGCTGTTTCCTAACCTGGTTAAAACAAGCGGGCTGCTATGTGTGACTCGCTGCAGAGAAGACAGTAGAAAACCTCGGCCCTGTTAGCCACGGATGGTCATGTGACTTGGGTACCAGAACTCGTGTCCTGTACCAAGAGGGACAAGAGTGATTGCAGCCAGACTAGCCTCATCTTCCTTCATCTAGTCCTCCTTTTGGTTCGCTGCATTGCATCGCACGAAATCTACTTTCTACTCTTGGATTAGATCTTTGTACAAATTCAGTTGAAACACATCTGTTTATGTTTCCCACGGGTTCAGAATTCTGCTTAGCATCCTCCTGACAAGCGTCCTTAGTGATTATCATACACAGTCTCCTCCGATCTTTATGCTCTTAAGCAAGACGTAATTACAGTTTATTGAGCACCTGTGTCCTGGGCCTTTTCCTTCGTTTCTCCACTATCCCCGACTACCACCTAAAAAACTAGCATCCTGCCAGATGTTAACAGGTGCTCCTGAGTGTTACGCAAACAGGTTTAGGACATGCCGGTTTGGGCCACGTGGCCAGCGTCCTTTCCTGCAGCCTCTCCATATCTGCAGGTGTCCAAAGCACGCAGCGTCTCCTGGACCTTGTGCATGGCGCTCCCTTGCAGGTGGCATCTCAAGAGAAGCCAGCGTTCGTTGGGCCGGCGCTACCCTTATCTGGTCCATTCACCTTTCTCTGATGACCTGGGTAGGCCCGGCCCTTCCTGACTTCAAGGCTGTCACTGCCTCTCTGGCCAGCTCCACTTTCTTTGGGATTCTGGCCCTGCTCGCCTCCTAGTTTGGGCTCTTTCTTGCACCTTTCCTGGTTATTTCTTCCTTCCAGCCTCTGGGTTCTTACTTCTCATGGACCGTCTGTCTCCTGCCTCCTGGCCCTGCAAGTCACTCTGCCTTCCACTTGGAAGTTCCTCCACCTGCATCTTCCTGGGATGCTTCTTCTCATCCCTAAGATCCCCGCTGGGCAACCCCTACCACCAGGAGCCTTCCCAACCCTCACCCCCCATTCCCCGCCAGCCCCCTGGTCTCTCCGCATCATGATTCACATCATGCTGACTCTTTCTTTTCTGTTTGGAAAGGAACGCTCTTAATGGTGCAGCCTGCCGAGTTTCACAGGATGACCCTGAATTTTAACTTCTCAGCGGTTTGTCTCTCAGCCTAGGCAAAATCCACGGGAGCTTTCCTCACTTCGTGGTCACAGAACAACCCACGGGGATCGGGGAGGGGAGCGCTGCTTGGCCTTACACCAGCTTGGTGAACGCAGACTGGCTCAGTCCCAGGCCAGCACCAAAGGCCCTTCTGGAAGCTCTGCGGGGGCTTCTCCCATTGTTCGTGGCTTGATTTTACGTGGGGGCCGTCCGCCTCTTAGGCCTTGATCTCAAAGGGCCCTTTTACTGGGGACTGAGGGCCAGAGAGGACGGGTATTGACCCAAACGCTCTCCCAGTTTAATGAAAACGTCTGGATTCAGGGCCCAATTCTGATACCCAGTCTGGCCCCCCGTGACCATAGCCCTGCCTCGTTAGGGTGAGGCCCACGGGGCAGGAGTGTTCTGAGTGGCCTCTCCACAAAGCCGCTGGGGCCCCGTGAACACAGGTAGCTTCGCCGAGCCTGGTTCTGTCCTGTGGGGTTTAGGGACGAGCCCCACAGAACCGCTTGTTCGTGACTCTGAGCAAAGTGAAGTCGGGGTCTTTGGGAACCGCTGTGTGATTTGCCCTTCATCTTGGCTGCCAGGAAGCCCAGAGAAAGGGGCACACTTCCTCATGTGACTTGTTAATCCTGCTTTGCACTTTTATTTTTGTTAATAGACTTATTTTCTAAGAACAGTTTTAGGTTTACAATAAATTGAGGGGTTGGCCCAAGGATTTCCCATAACCCCTGCGCCTACACCTGCATAGCCTCCCCCGTTATCAACATCCGCCACCAGAGCTCGGGGGGTAACCGACGAACCTACATCGACACATCATCACCCAGAGTCCACAGTGTACATTAGGGTTCACTCTTGGTGTTTTACGTTCTATGGCTTTGGATAAATGTGTAATGTCATGTATCCGCCATTATAGTATCATGCAGAGAGGTTTCACTTCCCTAAAAATCCTCTGTTTTCTGTCTATTCACCACCACTTCCCCCCAACCCCTGGCCACCCCTGATCTTTCTGCCACTGCCTACTGTCTCCATAGCTCTGCCTGTTCCAAAATGTCACAGAGTTGGAATCATACAATGTATAGCCTGTACTTTCCACTTTTAATCGTGTTTTGTTTTTTTTTAAAATAAATTTATTTATCTTTGGCTGCGTTGACTTTGTTGCTGCACATGGGCTTTCTCTAGTTGCGGCGAGCAGGGGCTACTCTTTGTTGCGGTGCGCGGGCTTCTCATTGCGGTGGCTTCTCTTTGTTTCGGCGCATGGGCTCTAGGCACGCGGGCTTCAGTAGTTGTGGCTCTTGGGCTCTAGAGTGCAGGCTCAGTAGTTGTGGCGCACAGGCTTAGTTGCTCCGTGGCATGTGGGATCTTCCCAGACCAGGGCTCGAACCCATGTCCCCTGCACTGGCAGGCAGATTCTTAAGCACTGTGCCACCGGGGTAGTCCCTTAATCGTGTTTTTTGACCCTTTATCCTGTTTTATCATTACCATAGTATATATTAGAATTTATAAGCTCATTCACTTTTTTTTTTTAAAGAGGAAGTTTGTGAATAAAATAGGGACAGAACTTTAAAAATTGCCTGAATACTTGGTCCATTGTTGGGCCTATCAGACACTTGCTTTTGTGTCTCTTAGGAGTTGTGTAATGCTTTCTTTGTGACTATTTGAAAAGGGAAGTGGAACCGTCTACTGCAGAGTACACAGCACTGAAGAGATGCAGGGTGGCTTCCCGGGGGGAGCTCTGAGATTTAGCAATCTGTGATAACGTCACTTCTGACCCCAGCCTCTTGTTAGGACAGGAGGGCCTGGGACGGCCATGACACTGTGGAAACGACCTTGCAGCTCCTTCTGCTGTGGGTTAAGCTTCCTGAGATGGGTTGACAGGACAGAGAAGTCCTTTCTCAAAGTGCCCTGGGAGCAGTCGTCACAATTTCAAATTCTGTCCCCTCTCTGCCTTATTAGATTTTGCTGGAAGCCCTGTGGTTTGAGGGCGGAGGGGGGACACCCTCTGAAAACCTGTGGGCACTGGCCGGAGAATGGCATTTCTTGAAGGAATAGACGTTACAGATGATGTGGAAATAAGACCACAGTTTTTGTCACTGTCATTAAAATGGTGATATGATTCTGAGAACTCTCAGCAGAGAGCTTGTTTTGAGAACCATCCGGAGACAGGGAAGTGGCCCCTGCTTCCCTTGCTGCCCCGCCTTTGCAAGGGCCACGTGCTCCACAGGCTGACCTCAGCCTTTGGACGCAGGGTGAGTGGTTTGGTCTGCTTCAGCGCCATCTCCCCAGACATCAGCAGAACATGGTCCCTCTAATAAGGTCACCCTGTATCGAAGGAGCATCAGGGGTGGAGCCCTCCTTTCAGCAGCCAAATGGACCTGACACCACCACAGGGCGTGTTTGGGTAGGTTGTGCTGCCAGCGAGGGTTCCAACAGCATCTGTCAGAGCCAGATCGTACCTTTCCTGTTCCCTTCACTCTTTAAGCCAGTCTCTACCAGAGGCATCATGTGTCCCCCATCTGAAGGCTCACTGATCATCTTCTAGGAATCAAAGCTGTGTCTCAGTCTGTTTTCTGAATCAGGAGTGAAGATACACCCCCTGTCGAGAATGCTGGACTTGATGAATCAGCCCTCTCCATGTGAAAAACTGTCATTTCTTTGCAGGGAAAGGTGCATGTCTGGCAAAAGCTTCTGTATCTGTATCGCCCAGAAGCTCGAGGGAAGTGGTTCTTATTACCTGTGGGCCTTGGCCCCTCTGTGAAGCTAATATAAGCTACAGATGTTCTTCCCAGAAAAGTACAGAGGGAGCCCCAAGTGCAAAGTCGGTGGAGTCCCTTCCACGGCCCCAGGTTAAACAGCCCCCATCTGAGCCTGCGTTCGCCAAACTCAGGGGCGCCCGAATGGATTGCGAAAGGAGGAAGGCTTGCATTTCGAAGTTTGCTTTTTCACTCTGTGTCTGCTCCCTATATGCTCAATACCTATTTAAAGAATAGGTATTCTTTAAATAGATCTATTTGTCTTAGTCTGCTCAGGCTACTGTAACAAAAAATACCACAGACTGGGCGGTTTAAATGACAGAAATTTATTCTTCACAGTTCTGAAGGCGGGAAGTCCAAAGTCAAGGTGGCAACCAGTTGAGTTCCTGGTGAGGCTGTCTTGCCTACTCGCTGTGTCTTCGCATGATGGAGAGAGAGCAGGCTGGAGAGAGAGAGAGAGAGAGAGAGAGAGAGAGAGAGAGAGGAAGCAGGCTCTGCGGTCTGTTGCTTCTGTTTCTGTGGAGAACCCTGACTTACATAGACAGCAAAGAGAAACATGGGAAGCAGCCCCCTTGGGAAGGAATTCACTGAAGTGAGTCTGGGCAAATGTGCGGGGGCAGAGCTGGACCTCACGTCCTTTCATCTGCTTTACTAACTTTATGAACTCCTCGGCCTGCCCAGATGGCGTCAGCTCTTCCCGGGCACGTATACGCAGTTGACTCAGGTTGGCACCAAATCCACCCACACCTGTAAAGTATCTGCCCGTTGACGGCCGCTAACATCTTAGCGTGGTACCCCTCCCTCAGGCGTCGGGTGCCACCTTCCCCGCGCACTCGAGGGGGACAGTTGTGGGTCTGCTCGGCGGTGCCAGGGGACTCCCTCAGAGGCTGCGGGCCCCCACGGGGATGGCAGATGCCAGATGTCACAGCCAGGGAAACACCTTGCTGAAGTTCAGATGTGCAGTGGATGGACCCCGGGTCTGGGGAGCCTACCGAAACAGAAGTTCAGGGGGTGTGTCGTGGGGACGAGGTGACTTTGACTCTGGATTGAAATATAAGGAAGCAAGGAGCTAGTCCAAGTCACCAAATATTTCTTGGAAGCAGCCAGTCAGTTCCCAGGGAGTGGAACCCAAACCTCAAATAAATAGCCCTTGCCTGTTCCTTAGATAAGTACAGGTTCTGGGTGAAGAGGATGAGGCTGCATGCAAATACTGACACTGGCTGGTGGGTGTCTTATGTAATTGGCCCTGTTAAACTTTCCAAGCAATTATTGCTTATAACTTTACCTGTAGCTTTACCTTTAGCTTTCAAAGGCTGGGTCTGGACATGGCTACAGACAGAAAATGTGATGTGGGTGGTGTGTTGGAAAAACTCCCATTTCCTACTTCTCCCTTATGTTCACACACAACTCTTCACTCTGATGCTTCTGCCACCAGATGTGTGGGAGTTGCCCCCAACCGAGCATTCTCCGTGACACCAGCTGGATGTCCTACAATGGAACTCAATTCTGACACTGCCTACCCGGAGATGGCGTCAGATCCCACAGGTGAAGGGCTCAGTCCCACGAGGCTGCCCCCCTCAACTTCAGATGCCCAAAATCGAAGGAGGTGGGTCCCCACATTACCCACCACTCTGTCCATTTTGCGTGTAAACTGGTGTCATATGTACTTATTTATAAATATTTCTTCTCTATATTTATTTACAAATATTATTTATATTTATCGTTGAAATTTTAAAACTACAGAAAAGCACAAGGAACAATACAAAAGCTCATATTCCTACTACCCAGTACTTCCGACTGTTCACATTTTGTCACTTCCCGATCCCCTTCCAGTTTCTTAGAATAAATAAGTTAGGTATTCTGGCTTCCCCTTAGGACACAGAAGGCTGGAAAGAGGCACACTGCCATCCTAACAAGAGAAATCTAGAAAGTCTACAAAATGATTCCAAGCCCATCAAGGAACGGAGCTTATAGGGTGACAGCCTCGCCTGAAATCTAAGACAGGTCTCCAGGGAGAGCAAGAGACGGGGTCACAGGGCAGAGCTGGAGGGGAGATGGGCCGTGGTCCCGGTGGGTCAGGAGACGCAGCTGGAACCTCTAGCCACGTGCTGCAGGCGCAGCGCAGGCAGGGGGAGGGGAGAGAACCGCTGGTGCTGAGACTCGACGGGTCCTCCCCAGGGACCTCCCCGTGCGCTCACAGGAAGAGTGGAGGCAGGCAGGAAGGGCAGAGAAAGCTTCCTTGAAACCCACAAACCTCTCCTGACAGAACAAAAGCCTGCGGCCACTGTGGAGAGAACTACAAAGCCTGTCAACCCCGGGGCACAGGTGTAGACTCACTGAGGCTGGAGGAGCAGATACCCTCTGCCCCTCGTGGGGAGGTAGAGGCCGTCAGAGATCTGCTACCACTGGGAAGGGCAGGGCCACGAGAAAACCCCACCCTGAGATGCAGGGACATGGGGACTGAAGCCCAAACCCAGCAGCAGAGAACCCCTCTCCCCATAGCCTGGTGCCCCAGCCCAGCCCAGCGCAGGCTGGAAAGTGTCCAGTAACAGCGGTGCACTGCTGCGGCAGGGGGAGGGAGCCCCGCTCTGAGGGGCAGGCTCATCAAGAAATCCCAAGAACAAGAACGCTGAGAAAAGTTCTTTGGCCCCCAACGCTCACGACTGAATTACCCTCCCCGAGGTCCACCAGCTGGGCTTCCTTCTCGCCCGTGGCCACACTGCTGCATGAATCATTCGATGCTGCGAGGTGTTTCGTTGTCGATCCATCCACAGGTTTTTGTCTGTTCCGAATAAGCTGACATGAACTTGCACAGACAAATCTCGGTGTGGACACGTGTTTCCATTTCTCTTGTAAGTACCCAGGAGCAGGGTTGCTGAGTCTTAGAGCATGGGCATCTTTAAGGAGACCACCGAACTGTTTTCCAAATAAAGCTGTCCCTCACATTCCCAGCGGCAACGACCCGAGTCCCAGTTACTTTGCATCCCTGTCAATATTTGGTATTGTTGGTCTCTCTGATTTTAACCACTTAAATGGGTATGTGACGGTATCTCACAGTGGTTTTAATTTGCATTTTCCTAGTGACTAATGATACTGAGCATCTGTTCGTTGGCTTGTTCCCTGTATTTCTTCTTTGCCGAAATGTCTGCTCAAGTCACTTGCCCATTTTTTTAAAAGTTCAGGTTGCCTTCTTGTTAAAGGGTTGTAAGCATTCTTTATATAATCTGGATACAAGTCCTTGGTTGGATATATGTGTTGCAAATATTTTCTCCCAGTCCAGGCCTTGCTTTTAAACTTTTTTTTTTTTTTTTTTTTTGGCCACACCGTGCGGCATGCAGGATCTTAGTTTCCCGACCAGGGATCGAACCCATTCCCCCTGCAATGGAAGTACGGAATCTTAACGACTTGACCGCCAGGGAAGTCCCTTAAACTTTTTAATAGTGTCTTTTGAGGGGCAAATTTTTTAATTTTGATGAAATGATTTTATCAATTATTTTTCATTTATGATTTGTGCTTTTGTATTCTAAGAAACCTTTGCCTAACCCAAGATCACAAACATTTTCTCCTAGAAGTTTTACAGGTTTACCTCTTAGGTTTAGGTCTGATCCATCTTGAGTTAGTGTTTGTGTACGGTGTGAACTAATGGTCAAAATGAGCCCCTTGGCCTCGTTCCTGATCGTAGGAGAAAGCAGTCTGTTTTTTATCATTAGGTGGGGTGATAGTCTTAGGTTTTTCAGAGGTGCTTTTTATCTTAAAAAGGTTAAAGGTGTTCTCATTTCTTCCCACTTTGTGGAGAGTTTTACTCATGAATGAGCGCTCAGTTTGTTAAATGGTTTAACAAATCAATTTGTTAAATGGAGATTCGCCATAGGTGCAGAATCTCATATGATTTTTCTCTTTCAGTGTATTAATATGGTGAGTTACACTGAATAATATTTTTAGTGGTAAATCAGCTTTGTGCCCCTGGGGTAAAACACACTTGGCCACGGTTTTTAAAAACGTATTACTGGATCCAATTTGTGAAATATTTTGTTAAGGAGTTCTTGTATCTGCATTCATGAGGGATAAGGTGATATGGTCATTTAATCCATTAAACTAAATTGTCAGCTCCATGAGAGCAGAGAGTCTGCCTCTTCGGGTCATCTCTGGGTTCCCAGCTCCTAGACAATGCTTGGCACATAGAGGACCCTTGGGACCTATCTGTTGAATAAAGGACAATTAATGAATGCATGACCATAAGTCACAGGTTGCTTTATGCCAGACAGGATTGTGTGACTAGTTTATCAGAACTTGTTTTCTGTAACCCAAGGGAATGTGATTCAGGTGAGTTAGTAGCTTATCTGGTTGTTCTGACTCTTAAAGTGGTCCAGGTTTGTAAGGATGGAGATGACCTGAAGATGTAAGAGGAGAAGCAGCGTAGGAAGGAGAAAGAAGGAGGCCATTTCTGGGGTTTCACCCCTGTCTTCTGATCCTTGACCCATTTCTCTCCACCTGATGGGTGCTACCTGTTCACTAAGCTCCCCTCCCTACCCCTGGATTAGGCAGCTACAGCCCTTTTCCTTAAGCACCTGGTGGGTCCCGGTGCCGTTGCATCACCTTTGTGCACAGTCTAAACAGACTGAGGGCAGGGCAGCTTATCCCCCAGTTGCAGTCAGCTCTCACGCTTTCACTTCCATCATTATCACTGAATCTTTACTGGGTAAATACCATGTGGATATCACTGTGCCGTGCATAGTGCCCTTCATTTGTCTGGCATTTCATGTAAGAAATCACGATGATTATCTACTGACTTCCTACTATCATAATAAACATTATTTCTTTGGTTAAGTAAACTCAGGACGCTCCTGGGAGGCAGACATTTGCACAGTCAGGACACTACAGTGAGGCAGTGCCCAAGGTCCCCCAGACAGCACACGGTGCAGACAGGATCTGCGTGCCATTCTGATGATTGGGACACCCTCAAGCCAGTCTTGGACTCAGGTAAGCACCTCGGTCTAGTGCTCTCCAGGTTGTGTGACTAAGACACTCATTTTCTTATCATGTGTTTGGAAAGTGGGATGTTTTGCAATAATGCAAAAAGGTAATGTTATATTGATCCTGTCTCTTCCTACACAGATATAGTTAAAAAGTCTAATCTAAGTGGGAGTTTAGGGGAAAACCCATTGACACGATTTTCTTTTTTTTTTTTTTTTTTTTGCAGTACGCAGGCCTCTCACTGCTGTGGCCTCTCCCGCTGCGGAGCACAGGCTCTGGACGCGCAGGCTCAGCGGCCATGGCTCACGGGCCTAGCCACTCCGCGGCATATGGGATCTTCCCAGACCGGGGCACGAACCCGTGTCCCCTGCATCGGCAGGTGGACTCTCAACCACTGCGCCACCAGGGAAGCCCTGTTTTCTTTTTTGAAAGAATTTCAAAAGTACAGAAACGTTACCAAAAATTATTGTATAAAGAACACCTGTATGGCCAGATTTACCTGCTAATATTTCACTCCTTTGCTGTGTTATTGTGCGCGCGCGCTCTCTCTCTTTATCATTTGAAAGTTTACTTGCATACACTCAGTCCTTTAGCTCTAAACCTTTCTGTGCATGATTCCTAAGAATAGGAGTATCCACTTACATAACCGTAAAACCACGGTATAGTTACCAACATCAGTAGATTTAACACGGATGCAACACTTTCATCTGATCAACTGTTTGAATTCACATTTGTCAGTTGACCCAGTACTATCCTTTATAGCATTTTCCCTCCATCCAGGATCCAGTCCAGAATCAGGCATTGCATTTAGTTGTCCTGTTTCCTTAGCCTCCTTTAATCTGGAATTCCTATGGCTTTTCTTTTTCTATGGCATGGACATTTTTTAAGAGTAACCCCTCACCCCGGCCTTTTAAAAAATAATAGGTTGCTTCTCACTTGGGGTATGCCTCACGTTTCCTCGTGAGTAGACGGGGGTTATGCATTTTGGGAAGGGCCCTGTATAGAGAGTGCTGCATCCAGCACAGGGCACCCCATCGGGAGGCACGAGGTCCAGCGCCCCTCACTGGTGATGTGGGTGTTGACCTGCCTGGTCCACTGCATAATCGCTGTTTCTTTATTCTCCCTGCAGCTAATAGGCAATCAGGGAGGAGACACTTGGAGATGATGTAAGAAATAGAACAGAATATTCTATTCTCATGAAACCTCCTTCTAGACTTAGCTCCATTGGTGACTCGCCTGCTCCAGTCTTCACCTGTCAAGCACTTTTACTTTCTATTCTTCCCCAGGAATCACACAAGGGCTGTGTCACTGAACTCAGGAGGATGCAGTCATCACCTGGTTTGTCCTTTTGAGGGTTAACTTCGTCAGGAAGTTTTCCCGACGTTGGTACACACCCTGATATAACGCACTGCAGAAAAGACCAAGCTCTGCCACAGGCTGACTTGCTTGGATCATCTGAGCGTGGCTGTGGTCCTTGGCGATCGAGGCTCTTTGTGTGTTTGCTAAAAGCTATGGGTGGCTTTCCCAGACTTTGCATAAACTTTCTTGCAATTTCACTGATGTCCCTTCCTTAAAGCTGGTCTGTGGGCCCCACTATGAGGACCCTGCCAAGCAAAGATACCAAAATGTTTTTCGTCTTGAAGAACTGACGTGCCTTCCTTTTCCACATAGCCAGTATTATCCTGCTGCATTCCCATGTTGTCCTGCCTTCCAGGAAACTTGTAGTAAAATGCAATGTTGTAGCTCAGCCCCAGCCTCCAAAGACTGGGGGAGAATGGAACGTACCTTTAGGCTGGAAGTGCAAAGTCTTGGCACGATCATAGATTCTGTGCTGAAACTGTCCAATGGAACACAGAACATCACAAAATTCCTGGTTTCCAGACTGTCAAGGGGAAATGGAAACCACCGGTGTGGCCTTTGGAGGGTGATCGAGGTTGGAGGAGCTCTCTGCTACTGGAAGCCCGTCTGCAGTGCTCGACCTTAAGCACTGGGTTTGTTTGTACTCGTTTCATAGAAGAGAAGGCTGAGGACAAGGAAGCATAGCTCACTTACCTCCACTTGCACCGCTGGTAAATGGGAGGGTTGGGATTCAAAACCAGACCTGTTAGGATAAGCTTTCTTATGCTACAAGAATTGTTTGAGAGAAGCTAATGTAGGTTTATAAAACCCAAAGAATATTAGGACCAGAAAAAGATTTTTTAAGACAACCTGGTTCTCCCTCCTCATTTGATGGACGAACAGGTCTGCCCTGCCAGTCCCTTGGAATGGATAGACCCCCCCCCACATGAAAGCAAGGGTCTGCCCTGAAAAGTTTCTGTTTAGTTAGGCACCTGAGTGGGAAATTACAGAGTGATTTCAGTATTTTATTAGGTGAATTGAAGCAGATATAAGTGAGATCATTCTGTGGTCAAATGCCTTACTTTAATATAAGCTATTCTGAAATAGTGACTCTCTATGGTTTTCTGCTATGGTAGCTTTGGCCTTCCCTCATTCCACCTCAAATTAGAGAAAAGCACATGCACAGATGGATTCATCAAGCCTTTGGAATGTTCTGGTACTTTGTTTACATTTTTAATGGCCTTTTTTGCTGGGGTTCATCTCTACGTGATCCAAAGTTATTCAGACCAACTCTGACCCTAACTTGTTCTCCTGGTCCATCCTTGTCAACCACACTTTCAGAAATGGGCAAGGCCTGCTTGGTTGGGAACATCCCAGAGTGTCCACAGGCTCATCGGCTGTGGGCACTCATCTCGGAATGTTCTGGGAGCCCCGGAAAGGTTATCAGCTGGTTACAGATGTCTGGAGGGGGAAACACGCAGTTGAAACTAACACAAAGCATGTATGATCTACAGATAGAGAAACAGATCAATAGATACATCAATAGAGTCCACATAGAATTTGGGGGGGTTGAAGGGACCTTAGCATTTAGTGTACCCCAAAGTTCCTCATATATCAGTACAGAAAGGTGAGACAGCCCACGAGTAAATGATTTGCAATGTGGTCATGTCCACAAGTTAGCAGCAAATCTGGGTCTGGGTCAGGTGTCTCAAGGCCTTGTACCACACCACGTAGACTGCTCTGTCCAGAGTCTGCACTGACAAGGGAGCTTTTCTTTACTCTGTAAAGATATTGGCATCTTTAGGGAGCCCCACAGGATTGGGCCTCCAATGTGGCCCATTCTTCTTGTTAGTACAGATATTGGCATCTTTAGGGAGCCCCAAAGAATTGGGCCTCCAATGTGGCCTGTCCTTCTTGTTAGTTACGTAGGCAAACACATGTTCTCTAGAACACATAGAAAATGGCTTGAGGTGGATAGCATGTAACTGGACTCAGCACACCTAAGTAGGAAGGCAGGACAAAAGATTCAGAAATAGCGAGACAGAACCTCTGCCCTAAGGAAGGGCCAGGCCATCCTTCCCAGAACCCCTGGAAAGGATTCTTCAGGAGACATCCTGGAGATGCTGGGGCACCCGGGGGAGGGAGTTCAGATCTGGGGAGATGGTGGATCTGGGAAGCTTTATGAACTGATTTTCACTCCAATTAAATCTTGGAAG
This sequence comes from Grampus griseus, assembly GCF_964374135.1. Taxonomy (NCBI): domain Eukaryota; kingdom Metazoa; phylum Chordata; class Mammalia; order Artiodactyla; family Delphinidae; genus Grampus; species Grampus griseus. Next base: position 9,451,889 of record NC_139014.1, on the reverse strand, counting down.
ACAAGGTAGAATTTCAACTTGGGTCAGTGAAGGAGAGTGGGAAATGGCTTTGGACCTTGGCAGAAGAGAAGGGCCCACCTGTGAAAGGGCAGCTTGTTTGGATAGAGGGATGTAAAAACTGGTTTTATCGAAAAGAGATGTTTTTCTTTCCCATTGTCCTCATTGAGGCCATGCCTTACGTTTGGTTTTCTGTGCTCCTCCTTTGCAGCAGGGCTGGGGGTGGACCACTTGGCTCCTGGCTGCCGTGGGTGACCAAGTTGTTGCCTTTGCTCCAAAATCAAAGCAAATTAAACTTGCTTTTGTCTGATTAAATTATACGGGGCTTCCCTGGCGGTCCAGTGGTTAAGACTTTGTCTTCCAATGCAGGGGGTGCGGGTTCAGTCCCTGGTCGGGGAGCTAAGATCCCACATGCCTCGCGGCCAAAAGACCAAAACATAAAACAGAAGCAATATTGTAACAAATTCAATAAAGACTTTTAAAATAGTCCACATCAAAAAAACGTTAAAAAGTAAATATAAGTAAATAAATAACATCCAGGTGAGAGCCAGGATCAAGGCCACAAAAACTCTCCCGTGGCCTGGCCCACACGTCCCACACGTTCCCTTCCTTTTCCCGCATACATTTAGGAAGCAGGGGGTTATAAGCACGTATTTAATCTCAGCAAGACTCTCTTTGAAACAGGTTGCAATGCAGATCGTGGTGATAAATCTCTAAGGCTGTATGTGTGTATGTGTGTACATATATATATGTGTATATGTATGTATATGTGTGTTTGTCCACTTGAAACACTTACTGGATGAACCTAGCATCAGGAGACCATGTTTCTCAAAACATTGTTCTAGAATTTCAAGTTATCAGCATGAAATGATACCTACAGCCCTCTAATATCTAACTTTCTGTCTTCCTATTTGCAGTGAGAACTTATGTTCTCATTCCTAATGTGTATTTGTGGTTTCTCTTTTTCTTGATTAATCTCGCCAGACGTTTGCTCGTCTTGCTGTTGTTTTCAAACTGCTAGTTCTTGGTCTCATTTTCAGATCTAGGATGAGTTTTCCTGGGGCTTGGGGAGGTCTGGTCCTTCGTGTTTGTTTCTTTATTAACTCCTTCTTTCTTTATCCTGTGACGGTTGCTGTCCTTTTGTTTGAGTTCCATGCTCAGCGCGTAGATGTCCATCTGTCTGTCTTAGAGCAGGTGTGGGATGCCAGCTCTCAATCCGCTGTGTGCAGACATGTGATTCTGTTCTCATCTCTGCCCAGACATTTCTCTGACAGGCCCTCATTCCTGCTTGGCAACAAGAAAACTAAATTTCACTCCCTTTAACCCAGTAAACAATTCCGTCAGGCGTTTCCCTCTAACAGCATCTGGTTTAAAGCTTCTTCTCTCTCAGATGTTAGTTAAGCATCTGAGCCCATTCAGTTGTGAGCCCACAGCCTCCATCTGGTCCAGGCTCTTCCCAAGCCCAGGCGCAGCTTCCGGGGAGAAAAATGCAGCAGCCCTCCGGCCCCTTCCCGTCCCAGGAACCCGTGCCTGCAGAGTGCCGAGGGTGCCGGGCCGCAGGGTGTCACCCAGAGAAGTGCGTGCCCAAGGCTGGCTGCAGGCTGTGGGGTTGCAGGTTCCCATCCGATTCTTGGTGACTTCTCTGGCGTCACATGGTGACATCGTCCTCTCCTGTCTTAGGCATCGTCCTCTCCTTTAGGCCTCGTCCTTAGGCGGTCTTTGGGCATCGTCCTCTCCTGCCCTAGCCTCCCAGTGTTGGGATCCTACAGAGGCTCTGCTCAGCCACCCCTCTCATTCCTACGAGAAGGAGAACTCCCAGCTCACCATCCAGTGGGTGACACTTTGGCGGGGCGGGTCTGGTCCTCTAGCCACATCTGTGGCCTCCCTGGGTCCACAGGAACCTGAGGAATCCTGTCCTGCCCACCTTGACGTGATGAGGGGGCGGGTGGTGGGACCTGCCTCTGCCTGGCCCTGCTCACCCCGGCACTGACGTACCTGCAGGTTCTGTCTCTCGGCTACCTTCATGGGAGGGAGGTGCTTCTGCCGAACCCCAAGCCCTTCAGGCTTGAGGGAAGACGATCTTGTCCCTACGGGGGTAGGGGGGAACTTCACCCCGGCCCCCAGCACACAGTTTGCTGTCCTTTGTCACGTGGGACAATCTGCTGGGGTCGGGGTGGGGGCACGGGAGGGACAGCAAAGTGGTGCAGTGTCTTCAGTTACTGCTGAGAACCACCTTCCTTGCAGAACATACGAACGTGCTCTTCTTCCTCGTGATGTCTTCCCTCCGGAAGCAGAGTTCTGAAAGGGAGAGAAAGGCGGGGGTGTCGTCGGGCAGCCTCCAGTCTCGAAGCCTTTCCCTTTCCTCTTTCCTTCCTGGTCCACAGTGAGAAATCATCCGGCCCTCTTGTTGTCCAGGACCGGCCCTGGTGTGTGAAACGGGAGTTAAAGGAATGAAGGGGAGGATCCCGCCTGCCTCTCCCAGCTTCTGGCGGCTGCCGGCAAACCTCGGCGATCCTCGGCGTGTGGCTGCATCTCTGTGATCTCTGCCTCTGTGTCACGTGGCCTCCGCCCTGTGTGCCTCTGCTTTCTCATAAGGACACTCTCATTGGATTAGGGCCCACCCTTACCCAGGAGGATCCCATGTAACTAATTACATCTACAAGACTCTTTTTCTAAATAAAGTCTCACACACAATTCCAGGTGGATGTGCATCTTTGGGGGGCACTATCCAGCCCAGTATGGCGTGGGACTTGGATCTCTGCCGAAGCTGTCACCTTCCCAGGATCTCTTGGTTCCTCCGCCAATGAGCAGGCCAGGCCCGGGGGGTAGTGGAACGTCTGCGGCTCACGTTCCTTTCCCTGAACTCTCCACCTGCCGCGGAAGCGCCGCCACAGCTACAGGTGTTTTGGAGGCTGGAATGCGGTCTTACGGACCCTGAATAATCTGAGCGTCACTGGGAACACCCACATCCTCACTCCCAGGAGACGATGGAACACTTCGACCATTGTTGTGAGTGGCTGTTCCTTTGAGCCCCAAAGCAAGAGAGGTGGGAGGTCCAATGTCAACTGACAGCGCTGAGTGGCCTGGGCTGCGTTTATGGTGTCTGGTGCCATTGTGCTTCTGCCTAGCCAGGTCGTGCACCGCATAGAGTGTCTGCCACCATGTGAGAGTGAGCGTCGGGCTTGGGGACCTAGTCTAGCTGAGGGTTTTCGGGTTCGGGGGAAACGTAGCTGTCACCTGGTCTATTGATGCTCCAGGTGGCTGCACGTTGCAATGACTCGGGAATTTTTAAAAGGACTGATGGCTGAGTCCCAATTCTAATGTGAATTAAGTATGTGACTCTATTAGAAATAGATTCTAATGTGAATCCTGGAAATGGGGTGTGGCCTGGGCTTTGGGGTTTTTTTAAGTCTATTTTTAAAAACAGCTTTATTTAGATATAATTAACACACGATTCACCCAGTTTCAAGTGCGCAATTCAGTGGTTTTCGGTAGAGTCACAGGGCTGTATATCCGTCATCACAGTCTTATCTGAGAACTTTTTTTTTGCCCCTAGAAGTCATCCCAGACTCATTAGCAGGCACACCCCATTACCACCCCCACTATTCTCTTAGCCCCAGGCAATCCACTTTCTCGAGATTTGTCTATTCTGGTCTTGCATGTAAAAGGAATCATATGTATAAGGTCATCTGTAACCGGCTTATTTCCTAAACATAATGTTTTCAGGGCTCATCCACGTTGTAACGTTCCTTTTTATTGCTGAATACTGTTCTGCTGTATGGACGTGCCATGTTTTATGTATCCATTCATCAGTGAAGGACATTTGGGTTCTTTCCACATCTTGGCTATTATGAATAATGCTGCTACGTACAAGTTTTTCTGCAGACACATTCGTTGCCTTAAATTTTACAGTTTCCTGTCAATTTATGAATGTCTCAAAAGAAGAAGTTGGTTATCACCTCCCACTAATATAGGAAAAACCAGCTTCCTCTTGGTAGTATTTGCTTCTCATATTTACTCTCGATCTTTCTGTAATGAAACAGAATCTCTTGTTATTAAAATGTAGCTTGATATCATTTTTTTGGTCCAATCTGATAACCTCTGTCATTTTACTGGCAAATTTAGTCCATTCACAATCATAATTACTATTCTGGATTTGTATCTACCATATTATGAAATTTCTTGTTCCACATTTCATATGTTTTCCTCTTTTCTTGTCTTTTTCTTTTTTTAATATTTATTTATTTATTTGGCTGCACCAGGTCTTAGTTGAGGCACACAGGATCTTTTAGTTGCGACATGCAGACTCTTAGTTGCGGCATGTGGGATCTAGTTCCCTGACCAGGGATCAAAGCTGGGCCCCTGCACTGCAAGCGTGGAGTCTTAGCCACTGAACCACCAAGGAAGTCCCTTTTCTTGTCTTTTTAATTGAGCTTTCTTTAGTTCATCCCTACCGCCACTAGTTTGGAAGCTACATAGATGTGTATTCTTTTTTTAGTTAGCCTTACATTGTGAATACTTTGTCTAAAAGGAATGAATATTTCTCATCTACTCTCGGAAAATAGAGGAACCATAGAATATTTCACCTTCTATCATCTCTCCCATTGTATATTTAAAAAAAAAAAAACTTTCTTTGAAACATTCATAAACTGACAGGAAATTGTAAAGATAGTACAGAGAGGTCCTGTGTACACTTCACCCAGTTTTCCCCAGTGGTTACATCTTACGTAATTGTAGTATAATATCAAAACCAGGAAATTAACACTCATAAAATGTATGTATAGTCCTCTCATTTTATCAGATGTATAAATTTATGTAACCACCACAATCAAGATACAGGAGTGTTCCCTCACCACAAAGATCTCCTCACAGACATCCTTTCAATAGTCACACCCATGACCTTGTCCCCTACGACCTGTAACCCCTGGCAAGCACTGATCTGTTTTCCATTTCTATGATATTGTCATTTTGACAAAATTATATAAAATCATCCTCTACGTGACCCTCGGAGATGGGCCTTTCTACGCGGCGTAATGCTTCTGAGATCCATCCAAGTCGTTGTGTACATCAGTAATTCCTTCCCTCTTTTCGTTAAGCGCTATTCAACAGTATGGATGCACGAGTTTGTTTAACCGTCCTACTTCTACTGTAGGACATTTTGCTTGTTTCTACTTTTTGGCTACTCTGAATAAAAATTGCTATAAATAATCATATAAGGTTTTTATGTGGACATAAGTTTTCTTTCTCTAGGATAAATGCCCAAGACTACAACTGTTGGGTCATAGGATAACTGTTTGTTTAGATTTTAAAGAAACTACCAAACTTTTTCAAAGAGACTATGCCATTTTATGTTCCCACCAGCCATGCAGAAGGTATCCAGTTTTTCTGCATTTTCAGCATTGGGCATTAACATTATTTTTTATTTTAGGTGTTCTAATAAGTATGCAGTGATAGCTCTTTTTGGTTTTAATATTTCACTTCCCTAATGGTTTAGTTATGTTGAATGTACTTTCATGTCCTTATTTGCCATCTGTTTGCCTCTTCAGTGAAATATCTCTTCATTTTCTGACCTATTTTCTAATTGGATTTTTTTTTTTTTTTACTGTTGAGTGTTGAGAGTTCTTTATATATTCTAGATACTGGATACGTGGTTTGCAGATATTTTCCGCCAGTCTTAGCTTGCCTTTTCATCTTCTTAACAGGGTCTTTGAAAGAGCAAACATTTAAAATTTTGATGAAGTCCAGTGAATTTTTTCCTTTTTTTTTCCCCAAAGGTGTTGCTAATCTGAAAGCCATGGTCCTGGATGAGTAAAACCCTCTCCCTGAGCCTGTCTGTCTCCCTGCATCCTCTGACAGCCTGAGTCTGAGAAGAATCCCCCTCACTGGGGGCGAGCTGGCCTTCCTGCCACTTTTCCTATGGGCCGCATTCTCGCTGTTTCAGCCACCGAGGCAGCCTGACCCTGCTTCCTTTGAACGACTCTTCAGGTATCTGAAATCAGCTTTCTGAGGTTCTTGTCTCCTCTTTTCCAAAGGAAGAGGGTGTCCACTTGCTGGGTCATTGTTTGGTCAGGCAGGATGTGTCGGATGGGCTAGGGATGCCTGGGCCCCTCCTGGCCCACTCCCTCCGCTCAGCACAGCAGGCCCCGGTCAGCCCTGTGGGGTGGACAGAATGAGGAAACCGAGACCCCTTGGTTTGCCTTAAAGAGTCTCTGGTTGTTTGCAAGCTCCGGACACGTTCCCAAATCCTGGCTCATGTGTCCCAAGAGGCCTCGTGGGCAGGCGGGCCCCAGGGAAGAGAAAAGCAGGGCCCTGCAAGTGTCACACCTGTGACAGGAGTGAGCCGGCCAGGCCTCCATTTGCTCACTTGTGGAGCAAAAGAGGCAGAATCTGCTGTGCAGGTGCCATGAGGGGGACTCAGGAATGCCGGGCCTCCAGCCTTCCGCTCAGCACAGAGGGACCTTAGTGACATCACGAGAGCAAGGACAGACACGGATGGAGCTCATCCCAAGCCAGGCCAGGCTCCAACGCATTTAACCTCTCAACAGCCCAGAGCCAGCCCTGCCCGGTGCCTCGGCCCCACAGCTGCAGTGCAGGCCCAGACAGGTGTAGTGATGTGAGCAGTTCACCCGGCAGGTAAGCGGCAGAGAGTCTCCCGGCGATGTGGCTGGAGGGTGGGAGCCCGAGGCCACTGGGCTCGCTGCCCTCCTGCGTCCACTCGTGAGTGGAAACTGCCTCCTGTCCCAGGTGTGTGTTTGGATCAATGGGTCATCCTGCTTTTCTTCTGAGAACCACATGCACAGACACCAGACCGATGAAGCTCCTGGGTTTGCATCTCTGTGGGGTGGTGTAACTCAGGCCACTCTGCTGCTGGGGCTGGTGAGGGGACGGCGCTCCCCCACGATCACGTTCATCCATCTGACAATTGGGAGACCAGCGAAGAATCTGGCCAAAATGGTAAGTCCTGAGGCTTGTTTGGGAACCATCAGGCCAAGCAAAACCAGATTGGAAACTATTTCCAGATCTCCATTCAGATCGCTGTCTTCGTGATTCCCAAAACTGAAGTGTAAACACACAGAAATCCCCACTTAAAGTCTAAAAATGCTGTTCTTATAATTCTTCTAAAGACCTCAAATTGTGGAGTGTTTTTCTTCAAAATATTTTGAATCTTTGCCCCTGGGAATACTGTCTTTTTAAAATCAGAATCTTCAGTTTCCCATCTGGGCTCATGACTAGATAGATTTCCACGTCACTGGAGCCCAGATTTTTCATCTCTAATACCCTCTTCCAGGTCGGCGGCCCCAGACACCTGCCCAGGGCTGCTTTCTGCCCCACATGCCTGGTCCTGGGGCAGGCTGATGGTTCCCTCCACTACACCTGGCCAGTTCTGGTCACTCCTGATGGCTCTCCCTTCTTGGGGCTGCCAACAAAGCCCCACAAACCGGAGGGCTTAAAACATCTCACAGTCTGGAGGCCAGAAGTCCAAAATCAAGGCATTAGCAGGGCTGTGCTGTCCTTGGAGGTGTAGGGGAGGGTCCTGCCAGGCCTCTTCCAGCCTCTGGTGGCCCCAAGCATTCCTTGGCTTGTGGCCACATCACCCCAATTCTGTCTCCATCCTCACATGGCCTCATCTGGGTCTGTGTCTCAAATCTCCCTCTGCTTTTATCTTATAAGGACACCAGTCTTTGGATTTGGGCCCCACCCTAAATGGAGTTGGGTTTCATCTCAGAATCCTTTACTTAGTTACATCTGCAAAAACCCTTTTTACAAATGAGGTCATGTAAGGTTCTAGGCAGACAGGACTTGGACATATCTTTTTTTGAACAACTTCTTTGAGATGTAATTCACATGCCATATAATTCACCCATTTAGTGTACAATTCAATGGTTGTTCATGTATCACATTAATTTTTTAAAATTGCGGTAAAAAATATACCCATATCTGGGGTCACCTCATCTCTCACCTGCTGCACTGGCCATGGGCTTGACTCATGGGCATGGGGTGGGGAGGGGGGCCATTTCCCTTCATTTTCAGTTATTCCCTTGGGTCAGCCTGTGTGGCCCTTGGGCTGCCTTTGTGGGCATTGTGTGACAGCCATACGGCAAAGCCCAGGGCTGACCAAGTGATCAGAGGCCTGAAGTCCCCCTCACCCCCGCGGGTCCTGGGCATACTTGTGACACTTGAATGGGGAAGGGGGTGATTCCTCAGCGGGATGTTTTGGCTCTGCCCATCTCTCACCCTTGCTGTCCGGGGTCCGTCAGGGGCTCCCTGGTCCGGCCTCTGCATTGTGGTCCCCTGTGCTGCGTCCTTCCTGGTTCCCTTCTCTCTTCCTGGAGACGCACCTGGCCTGGCCTGTTCTGCCCGGATAGGTTTGGGCTGGATGGTCACTGATATTACACTCTGACCCTTTCTGTAAGTGTTGCTCTCCGGATGACTTATATATATGTTTATGGGGTTTCTTTTTAATACCCCAGGACGTTATTTAAATGATAAGAGACTGTGACACAGAGGCTTTTGCCGAGATTTCGGGCAGGTGGGCATTTTCCTTCCTTTGAAACCTGGCTGCCTCTGCAAGGGGTCGGATGAGGCAGCTGAGGAGCAGCTGCTGCATCGCTGGGGAAGTGCAGATGGGGTGGGGCCACGGGTCACAGAAGTGGCGCTAGGAGGCTGAGGAAACAGCTGACAGCTCAGCCCTCCATCACCTGTGAAAATGGCAGGAAAAAAGCAGAATGTTCCATGTCATTTAGCCAGTCCCACGTAGCTGATTTTCTGAGGCACTTTAGCCAGGAGGACACGCTCCCGCATTTGCTCTGAGGCCATATTATCTCACGCCTGGGATTTCAGAAGAGCTGTCACCCTCTGGCTGTACCCATGGCAACGGGAGACCCAGCATCAGGAGCGCTCTCTCAGTGTCTGCATTCAGCACCGAGGGATGTGGAGGGGGGGCGCTTTGGGAACAGAATAGACCCTGGCAGTCACTGGGTCCAGACCCCTCCTTCGAGGGCGTAGCAGGGAGCCACCAACGGGAAGGGAAGGGCCGAGGAAGACCCGTCTTCTGACTCCTTGCCGGACCCCTGCTAGCCCTGCTGCTCCTCCCTCAGGGGAGGCTTCCGGTACTTTCTCCCTTGATGGGCATTAACTGTCAAGAGGCGCCAACAGCTATGGGAAGGGAAGGAGAAGAGTCCATAAGGCCATGAGAAAGGGGAACCAGAAGGGTTGGAGGAAAGCCAGAATGTTCCAGAATCTGCGGGAAGCAGGGGCTATCCAATACAGCAAGCAAGTCAGGTTAGATAATTAGCAAATTCAGCATTTGTTTGGAATCCACCTAAAAGATCATCCCTAATTTGAGCTTATTTCTAGGCAACATTCCCTGGACCTAGTAATTAGGGAGCAACCTTTCCCTCTGAGATTTTTGTCATTCTGGAGATGTCCTATTATGCAGACAGTGACGGGAAGCAGCACGATGGATAGAACGTTTTTTTTTCCTAAGCCACGAACCATCCTTGGCTTCTGCAGTTTCTCCCTAGCATTGCAAGTTAGTAGCTCTTGTGCTTTAAGTCTTCCCCAGAAATGTTTAACAATAGCAAAAAATATATAAACAAGCAAAACCCAGACTTATAGCTACAGACTTGATTTCTACATGGCAGAAGCTAGGTTTTCTTTGTCTTTTATAGCACGTTTCCAGGTCTACATATTGTCTGGCCTGTGCACAGTCAGTTTTTATAAGTTTTGGGATTTGACCTGTTGTGAAAACTATTCTTGCCACGTACATACATGTAATAACACCTAATTACTACTTAATATTCTATTTGTTAATTCAACAACCATTTAAGTTTTTTCTGCATCCAAGGCAGTGTGCTGAGCAGTTACAGTTCAATGGGGAAAACAGTGTCCCTGCTCCCAAAGGCACATGGACAGTATTCCAGGACAGGGGAATCAGGACATGATGGGAGCATGTGTACATTGTGTTTAGACCAGAGGGGCCAGTGGTCACTTATTTGCAAGGAGGGAGGGGGTCAGAAAGTCTTCCTCGAAGCAAAGCCTCTCTCTGGCCATTCAACATTCTCAAATCCTTTATGCCGTGGTTCTTCTATATTTTATCAGAAAACCTTCAGCAGTAGGTCAGTGCCACAAGCTGTCCATCTGCGTTTCTATACCCGGTTGCTGAGCCCCGTGAGAAGCCATCTCATCCGCTAAACATCCCATTTAATTGCTCATAAGTTCCACCTTCCATAAAACACTGAACACATTCAGCCAGGTTCTCTGCCACTTTATAACATGGACCACCTTTCCTCCAGTTCCCAAAGTCAGCTCCAGCCCTTTAACTGACTGACTGTTAATCCCATTCCTGGTCATTCCCCCGTGACAGCAACTTCATGCTATTCCATCAGTGGCTGTCTTCCTACTGGCCAGTCTTGGCCCCATGGGGGATTGGTTCATGCCCCTGAACCCCTAGATTTGCACCTGCCTGAGTGCTGTGTGGTTTCCCACAGGCGTCCTTTGCTGTGTCTTCAGAGACGTCTCAATGTCTCTGAAGACAGTGTCTCTGACAGTGTCTCTGACACTGTCTCAGAGACACACAGTGCAGGAGAGGCAAAGTACTGTCAGGCTACAAGGCCATGAAGCTTGTGGCTGGAAGGTGGACCACCAGGATGTGAAGAAGACACCAGAGGGTGTGATACAGTCTACCCATCGCACTGCTCAGATCCACTCGTTCCTCACGTCACGTCCAATCCATCTCAGAGCCCTCCAGGTGGTGGCAAAAATCAATAGCATTTCAGGTATCTTGGTGTCACCATCAGACTCGATATCCACCAGCCCTCAAAATTCGGGGTGTCCCCCTTTTCCCAGTGAATACTCTGATAAACGGCTGTAAGTCCATTTAAGGAAGAGTTAAGGGGCCTTTATGATAAACACCTGTGGTGCCAGTGCAGGGGCTCTTTCTCAGGAGGACCAGCGTCCTCCCTTCATCAGCGGACTCTTGGTGCGTGAAACTGACCCAACGTGATTTTCCACTGAATGGCTGATATCAGCCTTCTGTCCACCAGCTCTAGATTTTTGTCTTGGTTCCACTAATTCCCTGCCCATCCCAATGGCCTTTTAGCTTTGCTGTCCATTATAGTTGTTATGTCTACCTGACCACTGTCCAGTGAGGACTGCCACCTGCCTTCTCCACTCTGTAATCACACCATCATCTTCACTGACACTGGGGAGCCCAGTCCCATGGCTGGACCCCTACTGTAAACTGCAGGCCCACAGAGGACAGCCAGCCTGGAGCCTCTCAAACATGTCAATGCCCCTCTCACCAATGCATTTCCTATTGCTTTTGTGAAGGGGATGTCCTTTGAGCTTTGCTGGGGAACACGGTCAGATGGTAGGTTCTTTCATCTCACACAGCAAAGTCATCCTAACATTGCCCCTTCCCTGAGCCCTCTGTCCCTTACCTCAGTGCTCTGCCAAGGCAGTTCCAGCCTCTCTGCCTAATTTACTGCAGGTCATCATGATGCACAAGCTTCACGGCCCCATCCCGGCAGGGCAGTAAGGCGGGCTCCAGGCCTTCTCCAGCCTCTAAACTAAGCTGGAGATGTTCAGTCCAAGTCTGAAGATCTGAGAACCGGGGGGCCGATGGGGTAAGTCCCAGACTGAGTTTGAAGGCCTGAGAATCAGATGTCTGAGGGGAGGAGGAGGTGGACGTCTGCACTCAAGCAGGGAGCAAATTCACCTTTCCTCTGCCTTTTTGTTCTACTCAGACCCTCCACAGAGTGGATGATGCCCACCCACATCGGGGAGGGCCATCTTCTTTCCTCCGTCCACCAGTTCAAATGCTCATCTCTTCCAGAAAGACACACCAGAGATAATGTTTGACCAGCTATCTGGGCATCCCTTAGCCCACCCAAGTTGACACATAAAATTAACCATCACCACAGGTAAACTCACAGTCTGAAGCCCAGAGGTTCCCCCTTCTGCCCTGGTTGGGGAAGAACACTGATAGGTGTTTTCTACTTTGGTTTTCCCCGTTATCACTTTGCTCCACAAGGAAGTGGAGAGAGATTGGGAGACTCAGAGGAACCACCCTCAAAGCACAAGATCCTTACGAAAAGACCAGACTGGGACGAAATGAAATTTCCAGATCTCGACTCTAGGTTTTCCCCTGATTGCTCAACTTAAAGCGTTAACCACATTCCGGGTAGAAGATGATCCACTTTTATTCTAAAGACCCAGCATGTGTTGTGCTTCTGCTGTTCTCTCCCCTTCGGTTTTATAAACACCCTGAAAATGACTTACAGACGTAAACATCAATCAGGAACTCTCTCCAGCCTGTATGACAAAATCCAGGGCCGTCTGCAAAGGAAAGTTCTGCTCCCCCATTTTATCGTTGTTTTGATTTCCGAGGGGTCCCCAGGGCATCTGGTTTCCATAACTTCCTGCTTCCTCCAGATGGAACGACCCAGCCAGCCAGCTCCCTCCAAGGAGAGCGTGTGGTCAGGCTGGGGTTCCTTCCCTGCACCTCCTTCCTCGCGTTTGGAAAGTTGGCGATTTCCTCTCGGTTTCATGGTTTATGTCAAATATCTGCATATTCAAAGCAAATGGACTGCTTTGTGTATTTCAACATTCCTTTGCGTAACTTGACTTATCTGACTCTTGAGAGTTGTGGCTGTTTTTGCAAATCACTGAAGAGGGGCAGAAGCAGGTTCTCTAGCTAATGGAAAGGGTTGCGGGGAGGGGAGAGCCTCAGACCCCTCCCACCATGAGCAGGCAGACCACAGACCACAGTGTGTCTTGGGTCCTGGGAGGGCCCCAGGTTGGCTTTTCTGAAGCCGTTTTCCATGCCCACGTGCAGTAGGTTCCCATGTGAAAGAAGCCCCACTGGCGATCGGCAGCTTTCCCCAAGCTTTCCCATGGGGCAGGCATTTCCCCATGTTTCCGGGGCAAAGGCAGAGTGGAGTGCCAGGCGCTGAGGTCAGAGTCGACTGTTGGTGCGTTTGTGCATTAGAGAGACAAACCCAGGATAAGTGTGTAAAAGAGCTAAAACCCAGCACTGGGAAAATATACCCAATACTGGCCCTTGAAAGATTGGGTCACTCCCAGCACCTTTAAATGCCAAAAAACGCTCCGCGATTTTAAGGCACATGCTAACAAGAGCTGTGCTCCCAGGTCAGTCTTGAAGCTTCATCAAGTCGATTTAAAATTCAGAGGTTGGGGGCTTCCCTGGTGGCGCAGTGGTTGAGAGTCCGCCTGCCGATGCAGGGGACACGGGTTCGTGCCCCGGTCCGGGAAGATCCCACATACCGCGGAGCGGCTGGGCCCGTGAGCCATGGCCGCTGAGCCTGCGCGTCCGGAGCCTGTGCTCCGCAACAGGAGACGCCACAACAGTGAGAGGCCCGCGTACTGCAAAAAAATAAATAAATTCAGAGGTTCTCAAAGCCTGTTCAGCGATTCCAGGGTAGGACGCATCACAACAGTAATGGAGCTCACAGAATAAAAGCTCGCTGTCCAGACCAGACAGCTGCTCTTTGATGCTGAGTTTGGTGTCTCGTGGACCGAACCCCAGGATGCAGAGGTAGGAGGCTCTTAGGGATCATCCAGTCTATTGATAAATGAGAACTCAGCCTGCAGACCAGCCCCGCCTCCCTGTTAGCTCAGTGCCCTAGGGAAGGGTACCCCATCGCTCTGTGCCTCAAGTTTCCTCCTCAGAATCTCGTTTCACTAAGATGTTGAGAAATGGCCTTACATCCTACGCTGGGTCTGTGGCCCACACTAGGTCCAGAGAGAGCTACCGGGATTAGCTTTGCTGGGCTGTGGTCTTTGATCCTGACTGCTATGCACTTGCAGAAGATGTGTCCTCGGTACAAAATATGACCGTGCTTTGCTGCCAAGGATAGAGAAAACGGAAAGTTCAGCTTCTTACTCCACAATGCAGGAGTTCTAGTGACAGTTATATTTGGATCAATGGAAGTCAGAGGTTTTAGTGATTTTCTGGTATTCTGACCACACCAAAACTTCGCCCTAGTTGCTAATACACTCTGTGTCAATCAGGGTTCAACCCGAGAAACAGGGCCAGCAGGGTGTGTGTGTGTGTGTGTGTGTGTGTGTGTGTGTGTAGACTTATTGCAAGGGATTGACTTATGTGATTGTGAGGGCTGGCTAGGCAAGTCTGAATTCATAGGGCCGGGAAATAGGCAGACTGGCAATTTGGGGCACTGGCCGAAGCTGTTGGCCACACATGGAATTCTTTCTTCTACAGGGAAACCGCAGCTCTGCTTTTCAGGTCTTTCAGCTGATTGGGCGAGGCCTACCCAGGTTATCCAGGCCATTTCCCTTATGTAAAGCCAATCGATTATGGGCTTTTATCACATCTACAAAATACCTTCCCAGAAGCATCTAGGTTAGTGTTTAACTGGGGACTGTCACCTTGCCAAGCAGACACACTCTGTCCCTGCAGAATGAGCCCTTTGATATTGACCCGTCCTTGAAATTTGCATTTGCTAAACTCCCTGATGCCACAAAGACAAGAGACTTCACCATTTGCTACTGACTTGTTGACCAACAGGGATTTTAATCCCCAGCTTGCTTGCCCCGGGCCTTTGTGGCCACTCTGCACACAGCATCCCGGCTCTGGACTCTCCTGACTTAAACGTGTACCTTAGAAATGCACGTTTCCTGTGTCCCAGGCCCTCAGACCTCTCGTCTGCTACTCTGGTGCTTCTCAGATTACCTGTGGCAAAGGACCAGTTGTTTTGCTTTGTTATTAATTTCCAATCCATTATGCGACTAAGGCTTTCATAAAACACGATCAAGATGAACCGCCAGAAAAAAATGACTGTGCAGTTAGACGCCATGGAGCTTTCAGGTGTCTGGACGTTGGCTTGCAATTTCCGTGCTCACCACAGGCCCAGGACGAGCGCTCTCAGGCTGTCACTGAGCATGGACCATGCACGCCATGGGTGACTCATGGATTCCTTCTGTGAATATTTCTTGAGCACTTACTATGCGCCAGGCACCGCTTTAGCTCATGAAACTGTACTTTTAATGGAGGGAGACAACGAAGAGACATAATAAATAGGTAAATGACACACTGTGTTAGAAGGTGATACGTTCTATGGGAAAAACTAAAGCAGGGCAGGGGGTGAGATTGCTGAGTTGGTTGGGTTCCCCACCCCCTGGCTGGGTGTTTTGGGGTTCTAAATGGTGATGTAAACCCATCTATGGAAAAGTGTGCATGGTTGTCCTTATCCGTTAATACATTTGTATTTTAACAGGAAGCTTCTTATTACGCAGGATGAGAACTGAGACCCATGCATTGACACCTGTGGGTCAGGTCAACACTGAGGGCCTGGGATCCCTGAACCGGAAGCAGAAACGCGTGGACGGGCCCCGGGGAATTTCTGAATGGAGATGGGAGCAGAGAGAACCCGAGGAAGAACAAAAGGTAACAGAAAAGACTAAGGTTAAGAAGCCGGGTACCCACCACCCCTCATGCTTAAACGGGAGGAGGAAGGAATGTTCTCGCTGGGCTCATTTTAACTCGGCGGGCGGCAGCTTCAAGGGAGGGCGCTGGGGTCCTGTAGACTTAGTACAATGCAGACAACCCAGGAAACCATTAGTCTTGCTGCAATTAGCAAATTTTTTAGCAACAATACTGTGCTCATTGGCATCACCCCAGTGGACCGGGTGTTCGACTGTGAAGGAAAAGAACAAAATCTAAGAATGTGCACAAAGGGCTGGAAATAGAGTGTCAGGGATGCCTAAAGGCTGCCGTGAAAGCAGGGACCTTGTACTGTTTAGCTTTCAGGGTGAAAAAAACACTCCCTGAGAACATGTGAGTTTATTGTTCCACTTGACAACGTGTAAGATGGAGACAAGTGATAATAATAGGTGAGACTTAGCAGCCATTGTTAATCCACGTGCTGCGCTTTGAGGGGGCTCTTTCATTGTCCCCCATTTTCAAATGAGGCGTGAGAGGCTGGCTGACCAAGGCTGCAGGCAGGCTGGTGCTGCAAACCCTGGCCACTTGGCTACATGTCTGGGCTCCTACCCGTGACGCCATCCTGCCTCTCAGGAGCGCCCCGCATCCCTTCCAGTAAGTTGCGGGGGACTGTTCTGGGTGGAGGGAGCAGCCCAGGACCCTCAGAGCACTTACTTCACCAGCTCAGCCACTCAGAGACCAGCACCCAAGACAGCGCCTGTGCCCCAGGCCACGCTCCTGTAAGCTAAGCGGATCCCAACGCGAAGAGCACAGGCTGCTTCCTCGGAGCTGGCCAGGGCAGGGAGTCAGTCCAATCACCTGCGTTTGGAGAGAGATGGATGGAGGGAGGGAGAGAGATGGATGGAGGGAGGGAGAGAGATGGATGGAGGGAGGGAGAGAGATGGGTGGCAGCCAGAGCAGTAGAAAGCTGCTGGCAGAGCAAAGGCAAGGCTTTGGGTGAGGCGCAATTGGAGGCTGTTGGCGTAGGGGAGCTGGCATGCTAATTACAAGCAGGACATCCTTTGTGATTGGTTACGGGGCATATTTGTTTTTGCCAGGTTGGTCCTGAGTTGAAAGCAGGGGCAAAAACGAGGGAAGCTGGCAGTCCCTGGCCAAGTCCTGGCCATTTTGGCCTGATCGCTGCAGGGGTTGGAGTCAGAGTTCTCTAGTCATATTTGGTCTGGCTGTCGCTGTTTGTATGTTTGATCTCTTGTAATGAGAATGTTCTCCAAACGCCGGCTCCCAGGCATGTTCTCCAAACACACGGCGCTGTCATGGGCATAGTGCCCCGGGGAGCTGATTCCACCGAACGCCTGGAAACAGACTCACAGGCCCAGGTGCAGGGTGGCTCTATGCCCTGGAGTGGGGACAGAGGGCTACATCGTGGTCATTTCCCCAGTAGCCACAGATGAGACCTGCCCCAGTCCTCTCTGTGGGGACTAAACTGAGCCCCAGGAACCCCTTTCCCCCTGTCAGACACCCACTGTTCTCTAGCCAATTAGCTCAGAAAAGCCTGGGAGCTTGGGGCTGGGAGCGGAGGGGAAGGAAACCCAGTTAGGTTGCGTCATTCCTGCAATCCTCTGCCCAGGCGTCTTCAAGTCAGTCTCTCCTGCGGTACGTTGTAATGCAGCACTGCTGCTTATCCTGTCTTTATTTGGAATTTGGATATTTTGTTAGCATGCGTTATTTGCATTCACTTTGATATTCTTCAAGTATTGCATTGCATATCGTTTATCTGGATCCCTGAGTGTTGGGGACTCCCTTAAATTTTGCACCTGAAGCAGGTGCCTCGTGCTCCTCACCCCGCCCCCTCCCTGCTTTCAAGCCCCAAGTGGTTCCTCCTCAGTATCTAGTGTTCCAGGGCTGGCGAGCAAATGCTGCACATTTTTAATGGACTGTTAGGTTTAAGTCATGGTTTCTGCTTCACTTTTTATTAATTAACAATTAATTCATCTCAAATATTTCTTGAGCCAACTCTACTCCAGGAACCGTGCCAGGTGCCGGGGATTCAGGAATGAGCGAAACACTGGTGGGTGGGCTTTAGCCCCGGAGCTCACAGTTCCGGGGCTGGAGTCCCAGACTCCGCGGCCCTCACCCTCCCTACCTTTGTCCCGGTGGAGGGAGGGCTCCTGGAGAGGCCCCTTCGTAGTCCCTGGTGGGGGCAGCACACGTGTTGGGGGAGTGAGCTGAGCCCCATGCCTCCTGACTCCTCTGGGATCAGTTTTGGCTCCGCCAAGGTGGCAGGGAGCTCCCCCGCCCCAGTGGAAATGACTGTCCGAAGAAGCCTGGAAGATGCTTGCACCAAGGGGTTGAGGGGTCGGCTCTTCGGATCTGAGAGGCCCTGCCCTCTTTCTCGATCCTGGCCAGCCCATCCCTGCTTTTTCATAAACACACTTAGAGTTTTGGAAACCAGTTCCAACCACCCCCAGCCCGGGACCTCACAAGAGTGGCCACCCATGGGTGTTAAACAACGGTGAACGGAACGGCAAGGAAAGAGCCCATCTTGTAAAACCTTCGGTGTCACCTGCTTTGCAAATCCAAAGATAGAAACAACGTCAGATCAGCTTTGCTCCTTACTGGCAAGCCTTTCCATTTACCTTGTGGGGGGATGGTCATTGTCTGCGGGTCTGAGCTCGGGAACCCTCAGATCTTCTAGGACCAGGAACAGGTGGGTGTCTTCCAGCCCGAGGTCTGTAATGACACTGCCTCTCCAGCTAACCTATACCTTTGCCCCTTTTCCACTGTAATGCCCCGTTGTACTAAAGCTCTACATTTCCCTGGCCGGGTTCCATAGCTCTGTGGGTTGCTTTTTAACGTCAGAAGTGTCTCATTTTTGGACATTAAAGCCCAAAGTTCTAAATCATAACTTGTCTCTCTCATCCACTAAAAACCTTCTCCTTGGTCCTAGTTTCCTTCCTGGTCTCTCAGGCTCCCACCCCACCTTTTCACTCTCAGCTGAGGCCTGGCTCGTGCTGGGAGGGGGATGGTTAATGTAATCATTGATAGGATGGATTGAAACCCACTATCTTTCTATTTGTTTTCAACATGTCCCATCTGTTCTCTTCTTCCCTATTCCTGCTTTCTTTTAGATGATTTTTTATGATCCCATTTTATGTCCACGATTGTCTTACTGGCTGTTATGTACTGAATTGGGTCCCCTTAAAATTCATATGTTGAAGCCCTCACCCCCAATGTGATGGTGTTAGGAGGTGGAGCCTTTGGGAGGTGATGAGGGTTAGGTGAGGTCATGAGGGTGGGGTTCCCACAATGGGATTAGTGCTCTAATAAGAGGAGACACCTAAGAGCTTGCTCGTAGTCTCTCTACCATGTGAGGACTTATCAGGAAGTCAGCTGTCTGCAAACTAGGAAGTGGACCCTCACCAAGAACCAAAGCTGCTGGCACCTCCATCCCCAGAACTGTGAGAAATAAATTTCTGTTGTTTTAAGCCACCCAGTTATGCAATTTAAACAATTTTGGTGGGCTTTCCTGGTGGCGCAGTGGTTAAGAATCCTGCCAATGCAGGGGACATGGGTTCGAGCCCTGGTCTGGGAAGATCCCACATGCCGCGGAGCAACTAAGCCCGTGCGCCACAACTACTGAGCCTGTGCTCTAGAGCCCGCGAGCCACAACTACTGAGCCCATGCACCTAGAGCCCATGCTCTGCAACAAAAGAAGCCACCGCAGTGAGAAGCCCATGCACCGCAACAAAGAGTAGCCCCCGCTCACCGCAACTAGAGAAAGCCCGCGCACAGCAATGAAGACCCAATGCAGCCAAAAAAGAAAAAAAAGAAAAAAATTTGGCTAGTAAATTTCTATCTCCCCTCGTGTTGGTCAGGTTTTCTTGTAAACTAATGGGAAGATGTTACATTTTTAAATATTCAACAAAATGGTTAAAATAACACTAGAAGAGTCCCTGGATTAATATCCAAAATATATAAGGAACTCATACAAATTAATAGCAGAAAAGCAAATAATCCAATTAAAAAATGGGCAAAGAACCTGAATAGATATTTTTCTAAAGAAGACGTACACATGGCCAACAGGTACATGAAAAGGTGCTCAACATCACTAATCATCAGGGAAATGCAAACCAAAACCACAGTGCGATATCACCTCATACCTGCCTGTTAGGATGGCTATTATCAAAAAGATAAGAGATAAGTGTTGGTGAGGCTGTGGAGAAAAGGGAACACTTACACACTGTTGGTGAGAATGTAAATTGGTGCAGCCACTATGGAAAGCAGTATGAAGCTTCCTCAAAAAATTAAAAAGAAAACCACCGCATGATCCAGCAATACCAATTCTGAGTATATATTGGAAGGAAATGAAATCAGTCTCTAAGAGATATTTGAACTCCTGTGTTCACTGCAGCATTATTCACAGTAGTCAAGACATGGAAACAACCTAAGTGTCTGTCAGCCGATGACTGGATAAAGAAGATGTGGTGTGCATACATGCACGCTGGAATATTATTCAGCCACGAGAAGGAAGGACATCCTGCTATTTGCGACCACATGGATGGACCTTGAGGGCATTATGCTGAGAGAAGTCAGACAGAGAAAGACAAATACTGTATGATCTCATTTATATGTAGAATCTAAAAAAGCCAAACTTGTAGAGACAGAGAGTAGAATGGTGGTTCCCAGGGACTGTGGGTGGGAAAAGGGGAGAGGTTGGTCACAGGGTACAAATTTCCAGTTAGAAGATGAGTGAGTTCTGGGGAGCTCATGTGCAGCGCGGTGACTACAGTTAACAATTCTGTATCCTTTACTTCAAAGTTGCTAAGACAGTAGATCTTAAGTATTTTCACTACCACCACAACAAAAAATGGTAATTATGTGATGTGATAGAGGTATATATATATATAGATAGATAGATAGATATAGATATAGATATAGATATATCATCACATTGTACACATTAAACTAATACAATGTTGTATGTTAACCCCTAAATTTTGTGCTCACTTCAGCAGCACATATACTAAAAACTCCTAAATTTAAAAAAATGCCTTAAAAACAACTCATACCACCAAATCAGCAATAGTTTAATAAATTTTTTTTTGTGTGTGTGGTACACGGGCCTCTCACCGTTGTGGCCTCTTCCGTTGCGGAGCACAGGCTCCGGACGCGCAAGCTCAGCGGCCATGGCTCACGGGCCCAGCCGCTCCGCAGCATGTGGGATCTTCCCGGGCTGGGGCACGAACCCATGTCCCCTGCATCGGCAGGCGGACTCTCAACCACTGCGCCACCAGGGAAGCCCAATAAATTTTTTTAAAGTATTTTTAATTACAAAGTTTCTTATACTTCTAACAAATTAGATTTTTTAAAAATTTAAATAGCTCATTTCATCCTTGTCATCCTTTTAAATGTTCTCTTTTTGTAGGTTTTGTAAAGTGTCTATCAGTACTATAGCACATGGCTATAATTCAGAAACAAACATATGTACTGGGGGACACACAGTCAAGGATGTCCCCCAGCAAAGTGAGGGGAGCAGGGCCTTCGTGGGCTGCCCCTTCCTGAGGGATCTTGAACTCATGAATAAAGGAAAACGAAGCTGGTCAATATTTTCCCTTCTCCTTTCTCTAGGGAGGGGTCAGCCCTAAGGTCTGCAGGCCAAATCAGGACCCTCTGCCTGATTTTGGAAGTAGCATTTTATGGGAACACGGCCACGCCCATCATCCACATGTTGTCTGTGGTGGCTTCAGAAGTGCGATGGCGGAGTTGAGCGGTTGACACAGAGACCATCTAGATTCCAAAACCTACACTAGTTACTCTCTGGTCCTTTACAGAAAAAGTGTGCTGGCCCCCAACACCCCTAAGGTGGGCTGTGAACTTAAAGGGGACTCTTGCAGCAGGCCTGCCTCTGTGAAGTCCTGGTAAGGCTGGGAGAGGCCGAGAGCTCAGGGTTTTTGTATTTCAGGAAACCCAGTCTCCACAGATGCAACCGCAGTGTTCCCAGCACAGCACGTAATTGTGTTTTCCCGCCTCTCAGAAAACCATTTAACCAGGAGGCCTGTGAGTTACAGGTGATGAGACCAGCTCCGTCTCCACAGGGCCACGCCCTTGGAAAATAGGAAAGTCATCTCCTTCAGTGTCTGGGCAGAAGATCGGGAAAGAGACCAACTGGGCATGGCCGGGCATGGCCGTGCAGGGCCCGAGGCCACTGGCGGCCAAAGCAAAGGCTTGGGGTGGGTATTGGGGGCTGAAGAAAGGATTCAGGGGCTGGGTGGTCTAGGTTAGGGGCCAGGAGAAGGAAGCTGTTCTAGCTTCAACATCTGGGGGCGGCTGCACTGAGTGAAGCCCAGAGTGTCTCCCAGAGTGTCAGGTGCATCACCCTGGGACCCTCACAGTCCGAGGGGTGTTGGGATGTACCTCAGTCTTCACCGGTTAACAGTGACAAGGGCACACCACCTAGTGCCTTGGGGGTCCGGCACGCCCTTCCCGGCCCCCTGCCATCTCTACTGTGGGATCAGAAGCACAGGCCTTGCAGGATTCAGGGAAGCAAAGGCAGAGCATCGGCCAGTGGATAAGTGCCCAGCGGTGGGGTCCGTGCTGGTCCTCTGCAAACGCTCCTTCCCGGAGAAGCCAAGCTGGCTGCAGAGAGGGGCTCACCATGGGCAGCAGCTGGTGAGTGTCCTCAGAGCCGGACCCTCCCCGGGTGAGCCAGGAAGCCCTGTACTCAGTGAGGAGGGGGCCAAGCCCCAGGGAGGAGCTGAGGAAGTGACATTCCACTCCGGCTGGAGATGGACTGAGCCGTGTTGAGGAGTGGTGTGGGAGCTGGGCCTGCGTCTTGCCTTTTGCTCCAGGAACATGTCATTTTCAATTCAGACCTCTTTGGTTTTACAGTGAGCTCTTTAAACACGGGGTTGTTTTTAATCGTGGCAAAGGGATATCAAATAAGCAGAAGCTGTAGCTCCCTTTTCCATCCCCTCATGACTGAAGGTCCTGAATGGAGCCAGGGAGGGAGAGCTGACCTTCAACATCCCCAAACGCCAGGCAGAGAGGTGGGAGGTGAGTGGGGATGGTGCCTGGTGAAGGCCACGGCCAGGAGTGAATGACGGCCTTGCCCTGCTGAGGACTGGGTGCTTCGGCCCTGGGGCATTTTGAGTGACTCTGTGAGGGACAGAGTCATGCCTGGATTGCTGGCACAGGCTCGTACAAAGGGAGGGATGTATTGCAGTGACTGTGACCTGAGTGGGGCGAGGGGGCAGCCTGGATCTTGAAGGGGGAGATGGAGGGGGCGTCTCTGGGAGCCGGTGCTCCAGTACCAAGGGAGGGTCCGAAGGGGAGCTGCCAGCACGCAGATCCCATTGACCCTCACCGTCTGGGCAAGTGCCCTGGATTTACTGCAGTGTTTTCACACCCTCATCATGGAGGCCGCTTTCTCTCTCTCTCTCTTTTTTAAAATCGTGGTGAATACATATCATGAAATTTACCATCTTAACTGTTTTAAAGTTAACCATTCAGTGGCATTTAGTACATTCAAAATGTTGTGCAACCATCTCCTCTATCCAGTTCCAGAACTCCTTCATCTTCTCAAAAGGAAACCCTGGGGCTTCCCTGGTGGCGCAGTGGTTGAGAGTCCGCCTGCCAATGCAGGGGACGTGGGTTCATGCCCTGATCCGGGAAGATCCCACATGCCGCGGCGCGGCTGGGCCCGTGAGCCATGGCCACTGAGCCTGCGCGTCCGGAGCCTGTGCTCCGCAACGGAAGAGGCCACAACAGTGAGAGGCCCGCATACCGCAAAAAAAAAAAAAAAAAAAAAGGAAACCCTGTACCAAGGAGCAGTCACCCGCGCCTTCCCTGGCAACTACTAATTAATTACTCTCTGTCTCTGTGGATCTGCCTGTTCTGGGCATTTCATACACATGGAATCACATACTGTGTGGCTGTGGATTTTTTTAATATCATGTTTTAAACGATTTCTCCTCCCCCCACTAAAAACTGGGCCAAAGTTCTAAACAGACACCTCGTCAAAGAAGATACACAGATACCAATAAGCACATGAAAAGATGCTCCATGTCATATGTCATCAGGGAAGAGGCACTTAAAGCAACAATGAGACACGACTACACGCACATTAGAATGGCTCAAATCCAGACCACTGACAATACCAAATGCTGGCGAGGATGTGGAAGAGCAGGAACCCTCATTCATTGCTGGTGGGGATACAACACGGTGCAGCCACTTTGGAAGAGAGTTTGGCGGTTTCTTACAATCCAGCAATCACACTCCTTGGTATTTACCCAAAGGAGTTGAAGACACGGTCACCCAAAAACCAATACACAAATGTTTATCACAGCTTTATTCACAGTCACAAAAATTTGGAAGCAACCAAGATGTCCTTTAGTAGGTGATGGATAAATAAACTGTGGTACATTCAGACAATGGAATAGTATTCAGTGGTGAGAAGAAATGAGCTACATTAAGTCATAAAAAGACATGGAGGAGGGAACCTTCGATGCATTTTGCCAAGTGAAAGAAACCAATCTGAGAAGCCTACTGTTTGATTCCAACTACAGGACATTCTGGAAAAGGCAAAACTATGGAGACAATAAATAGATCACTGGTTACCAGGGTTACAGAGGAGGGAGGGATGAGTAGGTGGGGCACAGAGGATATTTAAGGCAGTGAAACTACTCTGTATGATACTATAGTGCTGGTTGCATAGCATCATACATTTGTCCAAACCCATAGAATGTACAACACCAAGATGAACCCTAATGTAAACAACGGACTTCAGAGTTAAGAATACTATGTCAGTGTTGACTCATCAATGGTAACAAATGTCCCGCGTGAATACAAGATGTTAAGCATAGGAAATAAAGGGGGTTGAGGGGGCAGTGAGAGGGTAAGAGGCGTATAGGAACTCTGTACTTTCAGGTCAATTTTTCTGTAAACCTAAAATTCCTCCCAAAAAAGTCTGTTAATTTTTAAAAATCTCTCTCTGTCATGTCAGAGATCATCAATTAAATAATTGATTTGTTTTCCTGGTTTTATTCAAAGACACATGTAACTGCCCTTCAAAACCTGAAAAAACGAACTCTATCCAGAGCATAGGATCCTGCTGTTTTGGTTAGCTTGGGCAGGTTCTCACTGGTAAATGTACTATTTTTTTTTTTGCATATTCTTTTCCATTATAGTTTATTACAAGATACTGAATATAGTTCCCTGTGCTATACAGCAGGACCTTGTTGTTTATCTATTATATATATAGTAGTTTGTATCTGCTAATCCCAAACTCTTAATTTATCCCTTCCCCGCACCGCGCTTTCCCCTCTGGTAACCTTAAGTTTGTTTTGTATGTCTGTGAGTCTGTTTCTGTTTTGTAAATAAGTTCATTTGTATCATATTTTACTCTTTTTTTTTTTGGCTGTGCCACGTGGCTGGCAGAATCTTAGTTCCCTAACCAGGGATGGAACCTGCGCCCCTGCAGTGGAAGTACGGAGTCTTAACCACTGGACTGCTAGGAAATTCCCTGTATCATATTTTAGATTCCACATATAAGTGACATCATATGATATTTGCCTTGCTCTGTCTGACTTACTTCACTTAGAATAATCTCTAGGTCCATCCATGTTGCTGCAGATGGCATGATTTCATTCTTTTTTATGGCTGAGTAATATTCCATTGTATATATATACCACATCTTCTTTATCTATTCATCTGTTGATGGGTAGTTAAGTTGCTTCCATGTCTTGGCTATTGTAAATAGTGCTGCCGTGAACATTGGGGTGCATGTATCTTTTTGAATTCGAGTTTTCTCTGGACATATGGCTAGGAGTGGGATTGCTGGATCATATGGTAACACTATTTTAAGTTTTTTAAGGATCCTCCATACTGTTTTCCATAATGGCTGCACCAGGTTAAATATACTATTTTTTTGTGTCTTTCATTAAGACCATTTTTCTGCGGGGGAGATGGCTCCAGCCCCACCCCCCCTCACATACCCCATTTCTATCTCCCCATCTCTGGAACAGGGCTTTGTCCTGAATCACCTGAGGATGAGGTAAACTTAGGTTCTGACGGAGTCACAGGGTGGGATTGGAGAGTCTTTGTTTCCAGCGGTTTCCCAGGTGGTCTGGTCAGGGGATCACCCTTCAGGTAGGAGGCTCTGGAGTTTGAAGATCTTAAAATAAATCTTCGCGATTAAAGTAGTCCCTTGAGGGGCCAAGCCAGCAGCATTTGGTGAATTGGAATATCAGATTCCAAACTTGGCTCCACTAATTACAAAATGGGTGGGGTCCTGAGAAAGTTCCAGACCCCTCTGAGAACCATAAAGGAATTTTTTTGGATTCCTGACAGGTCCCCGGGAACCAGGCAGCCGTGTCACTTCTGCTGGGAACAACCAGGTTACCAAGTGGTCTGGGTGTTCCCGGGACTTTCCTGGGTTTCCTTCAGAAAGTCTCAAGTTCTGGCACACAGGGGCAGCTGACAACCCGGGATTCTTATTAGTGCTTTCCCACCAGCAAAGAAAGACACAAAAGATAAAAGTGAAACCAGCAGAACGCGTCTCGGTCGGTACTCAGTAGAGCATAGGTTCTTCTGTCTCGGAGCAGAAGGAATTCAGCGAGAGGCAGGGTGACAGGTTAGGAAAGAGCTTATTAGTATAGGACGCTTGTGAGAGATATAAGCGGTCAGGCAAGGGAGTGCGGCACCGAGAACTTTGTGGCTACATTTTTATAATCAAAGGAAAAGTGGTGAGAGGAAAAAGACCGCCTTCTTCCTCATTCTTGAGTAGACGTCACGCTTCCGTCATCAGTTCCTCCTCCAGGTCGGGTGGGGGAGTTTTCTTGTCCCTACATGGTCAAGCTGACACTGTCATGGTGCAATGGAAATGAGCGATAACATATACTAAAATATGATGTCATCTCAGGTTTCAGTATAGTGTCACCTTTTCCTTATATTTTTGCTTTTAGTGTGAGCAGAGGACCATGTCCTAAAAGTCATTAACTTACTGACCTCACTGGGCAAGATGTGGGTCTCATGCCACCATTGTGTTATTGTTTGGGGGCATGTCTCATGCTTCCGTTGCGTGGTTTTGTTGCTAAGCAAGCCTGCTTGGTTTTGTGGTTAAGCAAACCTACTTTCTTGAACGATCATTAACTTACAGGGGTCTCCCATACTTTTTCCTTTACTTATGATCCTTTAGTGGGATTAACTGTTTAATCACCTACTCTGTCTCTTTACTCTGTCCCTATCCAAAGGACTGAGATTTATAGTGCCTCATTGCTTAGGAAGCCTTCAGGGACGGAGGCCAGGCTGGAGATGACAAATCCCCCAGTCTCAGCAGAGACCAGAGGGGAACTGGGGGTGGCATCCACAGAATCGAAGGCTCGTCTCCGCAGCCCTGCCTGTGCTGGTAGCCGCCCTGCTTCCCAGATTACCTGCCCACACCATAGGAGTCTGGGGGGTGCAGGGACAGCCTGGCCACAGTGCAACGAATATCCTTGGGGTAGATTTAGAGACAGATGGGCTGAGTCCAACCGCAGGCAGGAAATTTCATTTCCAGACCTCCTTCAAATTCTTCTTTCCTGACTCACTATAGTCAAAGGACGTTTTGTTTTACAAACAAAGCCGAGAAGGCCTTCCAGCAGAGGCCCATCCCCCAGGGCCCAGGTGTCTCTCTCCCTCCCCTGAAGTCTGGAGTTAAACTTGAATCTCGGGCAAACAGGATGACGGTCCGATGGTCCGTAGAAACACAGAGCGTGTGGGAGGAATGGTGCTGTTTCAGTGGTAAAGCCGTTGTCTTGCAGCTTTTTGCTACTGTTTTGATTCCCATTTATTACTTAGGGCCCCTGACTTTCACCTTGGAGATATTTTTTTCCAGTATGAGATAATATAAACTAAGTCATTGAACAGGAGACCACTCTATAACACAGTTTAATTTTTTTTTAATATCCCAAAGAAAAGGGATCTTTGCACTTTTAAGAAAGAAATCTTTTCTATTTCCAGAATACAAAAGATTTTCACTTCTATTTCCACTTCTTGGGTGGAAGTTGAGCTGTAATGTTTTGGAAGCCATTGGAGGGACGCTGGGTCTCTTAAAGGCAGCCTGTCCTTGAACGCCCCCTCCCCCCAAATACAAAGTGTGCCCAGGTGGACGGCATGATTGATGAGCAGTTAGTGGAGAAAAGGATGTTAGGGGCGGGGCAGGGAGGCAGAGGCCTAGGGCCTTGCAGGACCGCTCCTGGAAGGACAGCAAGGGACGTCCAAGGTCTGTCCCCTGAGGGAGACAGTCAACGTGAACGAGCTCCACTGTGAGGTTTTTGGGGTGAGAGCTGCTCTGAGTTCCGGGTCTCTCGGGTGTAGTTCTGCCGCGCGCCCTGCTGTGCATGGACAGCGTTTATCCCTGAGTCGAATCTGCCCAAATTTCTAGTTTGTTTGTCAGCGACTGTTCCGCTACAATGGGCCAAGGGCGGCAAGACTCTCCTCTGAGGGGCACTGACCCCTCCCGGGCCAGGTTTCCACACCTGTCCACACTTAGACCCAAGGGAAGATGTGAACATCCAGGCGTTTGGCCCTGCCTGCCTGGGGGTGGGGCCAGAACCCTTAGTTGGGGCAGCTTCCCAGGTGATTCCACTCTGCAGCCATGGGGAGAACCGTAGCCTTTGAAGCACCTGCTCTTCATGTAACCAGTGGGCTCGTTGAAGGGAACCCAGGCCCTGAGGGTGAGTTCTCCTCAAACGTGTATGACCATAAAGAAAGGAAATACAGGAGGGCTTGATAGCTAAGGATAGCTGGCTACTTCAAGTGAATTTACTCGAAACAGAGACTAAAATTTTACTCTAAACCAGTGGTTCTCAACCTCTAGCGTGCACTAGAATCTCCTGGGGGCTTGTTAAAATTCGGGTGGCTCCCCCCACCCCCATATTTCCTGCTTCAGCAGGTCAGGGCGGGCCCGAGCATATTCATCACTAACACACTCCCAGATGAGATATGCTGATGCTGTGGGCCGAGGGAGCTACTGTGAGAACCACATTCAAAAGAGTGGGAAAAAAGTAAAAGGCTTGATTGAAGCGATTTTTAAAAATGAAAATTACAGAGAGTTTATTTTATCTGACATTTAATAAAAACACAGGTTGCAGGTGCCGTCAATTCTTAGAATTAAGTGTGTGCGTGATGAGAGGCGTGGCAGGGTGGGGAGGGGAATGGGGGGAGGGGAATGGGGGGAGGGGCAGCCGGGGATGCTCCCGGCGGCCACAGCGCGCATCAGAGATGTACTGGCACCATCCACAGCAGTTTTGAAGGACTCAGGGAGCTGGCAGGAGGGACAGGGCGCGGGTCCCAGATGAATCGGAAATGTAAACGCCTGACGTTAGGTTTTGGTTCCCGAGGCATCCGTTTCAAAAGACGTCCGTCTTGAACGAACTATTGCGAGCTGCGTGGTACAGCCACCTGCAAAACAGCCAGGTAGGGATCCAGGCCCCCGCGACCATGAAGCTGCCCTTTCAGAGGCCCTGGAGGACCTAGATAACCAGGTGCTGAGTGACCCGGCCTCCGGTTTCCTGAGCCCTAATTCTCACTCTTATGCTTCAGTTAGCCCGTGAGTGACCCCTCGAAACCCCAGACACGCCTCCCTCGGACCCTAATAAAGGCAGAGCCTGGGGTCACCTCTCTCCCCACCACCTCGCTGTGTGGCCCTGGGCATGCCCTGTACCCTCCAGGACCTGTGAGGGATAAATCTTGTTTCCCCCTCCCACCAGATGGAGCCGTGGTGAGGGAACCCTCTGTCTGGAGCCTGAGGCTCAACCCTGCCTGCCCCCCAAACTCAGCCCCTCCTCAGGCTGAAGCGGGGCAAGGGCTCTTCTTGACCAATCCTTTAGACAGGTTCCCCTGAGCCCTCTTTTCGGCAGGGCCGGTCCAGGGCCTGCCTAAGCCAGTCTCGGTAGAGAATCCTGCTATGTCACCCCACCCTTGCCATCAGACCAAGCCCCTCATCCTCACTTTGATGTCTACTCCTTGACCTGCCTTTAGCAAGAATCCCCCTCCCGTTGTCCCCTTGTAGTAATTTTCCACCTACGGACGCCCTCACTGCTCCTTGCCTGTTTACCCCAGCTGTCTCTGCTGCCCTCGGAGACGAGCACAGCTTTTTCCTCTATCACAACAGGACCGAATAAAACCCGGCTCTCTCGCTCAAACCAGCGTGCGGCTCCTTTGAGCACGAGGCCTGTCTGTCAAACACCTGTTTTCATGGGAGCATTACCCAGCATCCCCTGCCCTGTGCAGGCAGAGGCATTTGGCTGCAAGGGCCTCCCGCTCACCCACCCAGCCTCCCAGCCTGGCTGGCTTGGACTCCAGGCGCGTCTGTGCCTTGTGGGGCCTCACCCCGGGGCTTGCTAGACAGAGACCCCAGGCCTCCAGGGTGCCTAGCCTGGCAGTGACCTCCGGAAACTTTGCGGACCGGAGACGTCTCTCTGGCCACCCTGCCTTCTTTGTGAAGCCCGAGGCCCCTGCTGAGCCAGCCTGGCCGGTGGGGTTCTGCTCTCCCTTTGTGCCCAAGGCCAGGGGCAAGGACACGGCTGGGCAGAGGACAAAGCCGCCTGTCCTCCTGTCCCTTCTGCCGGGAACTCAGCCTGAGGACATGTAGCAGCGCCAAAGTGGACACAGGGAGGCTGCGTGTGGTGGGGACAGTGACGAGACCCAGATGGCCCAGTCTCCCGCCCACCGCAAGCATCCCCAGCTGAGGAAAATCGTCCTGCAGTTGTATTTAATGAGGGGTCACGTCTGTGGAAACTTGGCTTCCAAGTTAATTCGGCAGGAGGAAGAGCTCCCAGGGAACTGTAAGTAGAGGGAGAGCCTTTCGGCGCATCCCCCATGGCTGTGACTGTCAGAGCAAAGGAAATGAGGGAACCAGGTGTCTCAGCTGGCAGAGGGGACTGTGGCCAGCCAGCCACTGCTCGGCCCCAAATGCATTTCCCAGTTAGGAAGTGTTTCACACCGCCTGGCATTTCCGAAGGGCCCGCTGTTTCCCCCACAGTGTGGACATAGCGAAAGCTAATTGTGCCACCTAGAACCTGGGGGTCCTCCCCTGGCTTCTCTGCTCAGGTGGGACTTCAGGTGGGACCCACTGGGAAGCACCTTCCTCCACGTCACTCCTGAGTCTCTCTCCTCCAGGCAGGGCGTCCACCCTGAGCCCAAGCCTGTGGTTTCATGGCCAAGGGGACGTCTGCCCGACTCCCTGCCATGTCCACCATTTCACCATCTGACGTTTGGTCCTTTGTGTCTTGGCACACGTAGACCCCGGAGAGCACAATTTTGGTGGAAGTTGGAGCAGCTAGAGCCTTGATCTACAGTTTCAAACTGTTCCTCGGAAGAGTGATGGGGCTTAAAGGAAAGAATGGTTTCATGCTCAACTATGTTAGGGGAAATGCTGGGTTAGATGAGGTTAAACAGTCTTTGCAGCAGGACTTGTCAGAGCCTTTGTTCCTCAGTGATGTTTATTGAAGGACTGCCGCAGGCCTGGTACAGGACCAGGTCCTGGGGTGGCAGTGCTCATCAAAAGGGATGGGCCTTAGAAAGAGGGGAAGTGGATAACTGATGCCTGATTAGTGCCTAATTGCAGCTGTCATGGTGAGGCAGCGAGCAGTGCTGGGTGCTCAGCAAACAGAGACCGAGAGGGAGTGAACAGTCCATGGGGGGCCCTTTCTGGGAAAGATGCCACAGCTGAGGGTGAGGAGGAATTAGGTGTTTGTGTGCACGTGTAGGTGTGTGTGTGCAGGCATGCAGGATTCTATGCTGGGCAGGAAGCCTCTCTGGTGAGTGGGTGTCTTGGAGGAGCTGGAAGAAGCCAGCGCAGCTGGGGCACGGGGCATTCGGGTCGAGACTGGGGGAATGGTGTGGGTGAACAAGGGCCAAGTCCTACAAGGCCCTCGAGGTTTATTTGGATTTTCTCCTAGGAGCACTAGGAAGCTGTTGATGGGTTTTAAGTGTTGTGTTGACATGACAGTTGTCTTTTTTTGCTTGTTTGTTTTTGGTGGGGTTTTTTTGAATTTATTTTTTTATACGGCAGGTTCTTATTAGTCATCCATTTTATACACATCGGTGTATACATGTCAATCCCAATCTCCCAATTCATCACACCACCACCACCACCCCCCGCCGCTGTCCCCCCTTGGTGTCCATATGTTTGTTCTCTACATCTGTGTGTCTATTTCTGCCCTGCAAACCGGTTCATCTGTACAATTTCTCTAGGTTCCACATATATGCGATAATATACAATATTTGTTTTTCTCTTTCTGACTTACTTCACTCTGTATGACAGTCTCTAGATCCATCCACGTCTCAACAAATGACCCAACTTCGTTCTTTCTTATGGCTGAGTAATATTGCATTGTATATATGTACCACATCTTCTTCACCCATTCGACTGTCATTGGGCATTTAGGTTGCTTCCATGACCTGGCTATTGTAAATAGTGTTGCAATAAACATTGGGGTGCATGTGTCTTTTTGAATTATGTTTTTCTCTGGGTATATGCCCAGTATTGGGATTGCTGGGTCATATGGTAATTCTATTTTTAGTTTTTTAAGGAACCTCCATACTGTTCTCCATAGTGGCTGTATCAATTTACATTCCCACCAACAGTGCAAGAGGGTTCCCTTTCCTCCACACCCTCTCGAGTATTTGTTGTTTGTAGATTTTCTGATGATGCCCATTCTAACTGGTGTGAGGTGATACCTCATTGTAGTTTTGATTTGCATTTCTCTAATAATTAGTGATGTTGAGCGGCTTTTCATGGGCTTCTTGGCCATCTGTATGTCTTCTTTGGAGAACGTCTATTTAGGTCTTCTGCCCATTTTTGGATTGGGTTGTTTCTTCTTTTAATATTGAGCTGCATGAGCTGTTTACATATTTTGGACATTACTCCTTTGTCCGTTGATTTGTTTGCAAATATTTTCTCCCATTCTGAGGGTTGTCTTTTCGTCTTGTGTGTAGTTTCCTTTGATGTGCAGAAGCTTTGAAGTTTCATTAGGTCCCATTTGTTTATTTTTGTTTTTATTTCCATTACTCTAGGAGGTGGATCAAAAAAGATCTTGCTGTGATTTACGTCAAAGAGTGTTTTTCCTCTAAGAGTTTTATAGTGTCCAGCCTTACATTTAGGTCTTTAATCCATTTTGAGTTTATTTTTGTGTATGGTGTTAGGGAATGTTCTAATTTCATTCTTTGACATGTAGCCGTCCAGTTTTCTCTTATTGAAGAGACTGTCTTTTCTCCATTGTATATCCTTGCCTCCTTTGTCATAGATTAGCTGACCATAGGTGTGTGGGTTTATCTCTGGGCTTTCTATCCTGTTCCATTGATCTGTATTTCTTTCTTTGTGCCAGTATCATATTGTCTTGATTACTGTAGCTTTGTAGTATAGTCTGAAGTCAGGGAGTTTGATTCCTCCAGCTCCGTTTTTTTACTTCAAGACAGCTTTGGCTATTTGGGGTCTTTGGTGTCTCCATACAAATCTTAAGATTTTTTGTTCTGGTTCTGTTGGTAATTTGATAGGGATTGCATCGAATCTGTATATTGCTTTGGGTAGTATAGTCATTTTCACAATATTGATTCTTCCAATCCAAGAACATGGTATATCTCTCCATCTGTTTGTATCATCTTGAATTTCTTTCATCAGTGTCTTCTAGTTTTCTGCATACAGGTCTTTTGTCTCCCTAGGTAGGTTTATTCCTAGGTATTTTATTCTTTTTGTTGCAATGGTAAATGGGAGTGTTTCCTTAATTTCTCTTTCAGATTTTTCATCATTAGTGTATAGGATGCAAGAGATTTCTGTGCATTAATGTTGTATCCTGCAACTTTACCAAATTCATTGATTAGCTCTAGTAGTTTTCTGGTGGCATCTTTAGGATTCTCTATGTATAGTATCATGTCATCTGCAGACAATGACTGTTTTACTTCTTCTTTTCCAATTTGTATTTCTTTTTCTTCTCTGGTTGCCATGGCTAGGACTTCCAAAACTATGTTGAATAATAGTGGTGAGAGTGGACATCCTTGTCTTTTTCCTGATCTTAGAGGAAATGCTTTCAGTTTTTCACCATTAAGAATGATGTTTGCTGTGGGTTTGTCATATATGGCCTTTGTTATGTTGAATTAGGTTCCCTCTATGCCCATTTTCTGGAGAGTTTTTATCATAAATGGGTGTTGAATTTTGGCAAAAGCTTTTTCTGCATCTATTGAGATGATCATATGCTTTTTATTCTTCAATTTGTTAATATGGTTTATCACATTGATTGATTTGCATATACTGAAGAATCCTTGCATCCCTGGGATAAATCCCACTTGATCATGGTGTATGATCCTTTTAATGTGTTGCTGGATTCTGTTTGCTAGTATTTTGTTGAGCATATTTGCGTCTATGTTGCTCAGTGATATTGGCCTGTAGTTTCCTTTTTTGTGACATCTTTGTCTGGTTTTGGTATCAGGGTGATGGTGGCCTCGTAGAATGAGTTTGGGAGTGTTCCTCCCTCTGCTATATTTTGGAAGAGTTTGAGAAGGATGGGTGTTAGCTCTTCTCTAAATGTTTGATAGAATTCACCTGTGAGGTCATCTGGCCCAGGGCTTTTGTTTGATGGAAGATTTTTAATCCCAGTCTCAATTTCAGTGTTTGTGATTGGTCTGTTTATATTTTCTATTTCTTCCTGGTTCAGTCTCAGAAGGTTGTGCTTTTCTAAGAATTTGTCCATTTCTTCCAGGTTGTCCATTTTATTGGCATATAATTGCTTGTAGTAATCTCATGATCCTTTGTATTTCTGCGGTGTCAGTTGTTACTTCTCCTTTTTCATTTCTAATGCTATTGATTTGATTCTCCCTTTTTTTCTTGATGAGGCTGGCTAATGGTTTATTAATTTTGTTTATCAATTTTGTTTATCTTCTTAAAGAACCAGCTTTTAGTTTTATTGATCTTTGCTACTGTTTTCTTTGTTTCTATTTCATTTATTTCTGCTCTGATCTTTATGATTTCTTTCCTTCTGCCAACTTTGGGTTTTGTTTGTTCTTCTTTCTCTAGTTCCTTTAGGTGTAAGGTTAGATTGTTTATTTGAGATTATTCTTGTTTCTTGAGGTAGGCTTGTATTGCTATAAACTTCCTTCTTAGAACTGCTTTTGCTGCATCGCATAGGTTTTGGATCATCGTGTTTTCATTGTCATTTGTCTCTAGGTACTTTTTCATTTCCTCTTTGTTTGTTTGTTTTTTTTTTTGCTGTACGTGGGCCTCTCACTGTTGTGGCCTCTCCCGTTGCGGAGCACAGGCTCCAGACGCACAGGCTCAGCGGCCATGCCTCACGGGCCCAGCCACTCCACGGCATGTGGGATCTTCCCGGACCAGGGCATGAACCCGTGTCCCCTGCATCGGCAGGCGGGCTCTCAACCACTGCGCCACCAGGGAAGCCCTCATTTCCTCTTTGATTTCTTCAGTGAGCTCTTGGTTATTTAGTCACGTATTATTTAGCCTCCATGTGTTTGTGTTTTTTACATTTTTTCCCTGTAATTGATTTCTAATCTCACAGCATTGTGGTCAGAAAAGATTCTTGATATGATTTCAGTTTTCTTAAGTTTACTGAGGCTTGATTTGTGACCCAAGATGTGATCTATCCTGGAGAATGTTCCATGCGCACTTGAGAAGAAAGTGTAATCTGCCGTTTTTGGATGGAATGTCCTATAAATATCAATTAAATCTATCTGGTCTATTGTGTCATTTAAAGCTTGTGTTTCCTTATTAATTTTCTGTCTGGATGATCTGTACATTGGTGTAAGTGAGGTGTTAAAGTCCCCCACTATTACTGTGTTACTGTTGATTTCCTCTTTTATAGCTTTTAGAAGTTGCCTTATGTATTGAGGTGCTCCTATGTTGGGTGCATATATATTTATAATTGTTATATTTTCTTCTTGGATTGATCCCTTGATCATTATGTAGTGTCCTTCTTTATCTCTTGTAACATTCTTTATTTTAAAGTCTATTTTATCTGATATGAGTATTGCTACTCCAGCTTTCTTTTGATTTCCATTTGCTTGGAATATCTTTTTCCATCCCCTCACTTTCAGTCTGTATGTGTCCCTAGGTCTGAAGTGGGTCTCTTGTAGACAGCATATATATGGGTCTTGTTTTTGTATCTATTCAGAGAGCCTGTGTCTTGTGGTTGGAGCATTTAATCCATTCACGTTTAAGGTGATTATCGATATGTATGTTCCTATTACCATTTTCTTAATTGTTTGGGGTTTGTTTTTGTAGGTCCTTTTCTTCTCTTGTGTTTCCCACTTAGAGAAGTTCCTTTAGCATTTGTTGTAGAGCTGGTTTGGTGGTGCTGAATTCTCTTAGCTTTTGCTTGTCTGTAAAGCTTTTGATTTCTCCATCGAATCTGAATGAGATCCTTGCCAGGTAGAGTAATCTTGGTTGTAGGTTCTTCCCTTTCATCACTTTAAATACGTCCTGCCACTCCCTTCTGGTTTGTAGAGTTTCTGCTGAGAAATCAGCTGTTAACTTTATGGGGGTTCCCTTGTATGTCATTTTTTGTTTTTCCCTTGCTGCTTTCAATAATTTTTCTTTGTCTTTAATTTTTGCCAATTTGATTACTATGTGTCTTTGTGTGTTTCTCCTTGGGTTTATCCTGTATGGGACTCTCTGCACTTCCTGGACTTGGGTGGCTATTTCCTTTCCCACGTTAGGGAAGTTTTCGACTCTAAGCTCTTCAGATATTTTCTCGGGTCCTTCCTCTCTCTCTTCTCCTTCTGGGACCCCTATAATGCGAATGTTGTTGCATTTAATGTTGTCCCAGAGGTCTCTTAGGCTGTCTTCATTTCTTTTCATTCTTTTTTCTTTATTCTGTTCTGCAGCAGTGAATTCCACCATTCTATCTTCCAGGTCACTTATCTGTTCTTCTGCCTCAGTTATTCTGCTATTGATTCCTTCTAGTGTATTTTTCATTTCAGTTATTGTATTGTTCATCTCTGTTTGTTCTTTAATTCTTCTAGGTCTTTGTTAAACATTTCTTGCATCTTCTCGATCTTTGCCTCCATTCTTTTTCCGAGGTCCTGGATCATCTTCACCATCATCATTCTGAATTCTTTTTCTGGAAGGTTGCCTATCTCCACTTCATTTAGTTGTTTTTCTGGGGTTTTATCTTGTTCCTTCATCTGGTACATAGCCCTCTGTCTTTTCATCTTGTCTATCTTTTGGTGAATGTAGTTTTTGTTCCACAGGCTGCAGGATTATAGTTCTTCTTGCTTCTGCTGTCTGCCCTCTCGACAGTTGTCTTTTGAAAGATGCTCTGGGGGATGTGCTGCTGGGACAAGAGTGGGTGTGGAGAAGGAGAGAGGGTGTTTGTAGACCCCAGGGTGGGGGAGGGGTAATGCAGCTTGGACCAGAGGGCAGTAGCCATGGAGGAAGGTGGACCTGTCCAGAGACGTTGAGGAGGCAGAATTGACTGGTGTCGACAGTGGAAGCCAGGACCCCTCTGGTGCCTGAGCAGCTGGCTGGTCATCCACTGGGTCAGCAAAGCCTTAAGGAACACCAGGTGTGGGGGTGTATGGGAGGAGGTGGGGAGAGGGGGAGAGGTCAGTTTTGTGCACTCTGACTTTGAGGTGGTACTTCCAAATAGTAACCTTGAGCTCTAAGAATGGTTCTAGGTCAGCGTGATGGAGACTGGTTACTGTCCACAGATCCCCTTTATCCACTTAGTAACCTGTCAACTTAAAAAAACCACACAATTTAAGAACTGTGAGTTAAGTTTATTCAATGTCTTATTCAGCTGAGTATAACCTGGGAGACAGCCTCTCAGATGGCTCTGAGAAACTGCTCTGAAGAGGTAAGAGAGGAGCCAGGATGTATATGAATTTTTTTGCTGGAATAAACATGTCACATCAAAAGATGACTCCTAATCACAAAGAACAGTCATCTCAGGTTAATAATTCTAGTGCTTTTCTTTCTTTTTTTTTTCTTTTTTGGATTTCAACCACTTTATTTGCTTTCAGGGCACACCTTATAGCATTGTATTATAGGAATCAAGCCGTATATCAACAAAAAATGTTTTTCTAGAACTTTTCTATATATGGGAAGATTCAAGAATCTGGGGTGATTGAAATTTTTCTTTAGATATGCGTCTTAACTATCTAGGGGCAGGTATCCAAAGCTCAGAATGCTTCCTGTTTTTCTCCATCCTCAATGCCCCTCAGGCATGCAGTCAGTGGGCAGCTACAGTGGCTAAGGGCTTGACCCTTGTAGACCTGGAATTCTGGGCAAATTTTCCTTTTCTTTACAAACCCAGTCCACCAAGTCTGGGGGACACGTGGATGCCAGGTAGAGACTACAATTCCAGCCTCCCTTGCAGCTAGGTGTCCGTGTGACCAGGCATGGGCCAATAGGGTGTGAGCAGAGTGGCCTGGGCACCATCTGGACTAATCAGTGAAGACACGTCCTTCCCTCCAGTTCCACTCCTCCCGTATCCCAAGTACAGTGGACAGAGAGAAAGCCAAGTGAGTGTCTTCACGGAAAGAAAGAGAGATGGATGCGGACATTTCAGGCAATTCTTTAGAGAAGGGTGGCTGTGAAGGGAGTGGAAGTAGAAGGCAGGGTGAGTTTGAGGAGGGTTTTCCTCTAAGATGGTAACGGCTTGTTCATTTCTCAAAGATGATGGCAGAAAGAGGTTCAAAGGCAGAGACGAGGACGGGCAGGAGGAGAGGGGACCCAGGGCATGGTAGAAGGGTTCACCTACACGAGAGAGGGCTACAACTCAGTTTTATCAGGTTTGATTGTGGACATTTTAGAAAGTTGGTTCCAATGGTTCCAGTTTTCTACCTGAGGTGAAAGGTGAGACTGTCTGCTGAGGGGGAGGGAAAGGTCAGGGACTTGAGAAGAATTAAGACTCAGAGGAATTGTCCTAGAGCACAGTAGAGTGAGCTGACAAAAGTTAATTGAAAACAAAAACAACCCAGCAGCAACCTGGCAGTGTGTAGACCAGGTGAGTGTACAGGTGTGTGATTTTTTCCCCCCCAGCAGCACTGAGCCTGGGTACCAGTCCAACAAAGGGAGATGGTCAGTATTACCATGGGGGGTAAGGAAAGGACCAGTGGCGAGGTCAGTGCAAGTGTGATACACAATGGCCCTGGGAATCAGAGAGGGAGGGATGGAGGAGAAGACAGCAGGGGATGATGGAGGAGGGCAAGCAGAGGTGCCCACAGGAACTGGAGGGACAAATTAAAGCAGGGCATGGACATGCTGGAAGCAACTGAGGAGGCCGAGGAGCCAGGAGGCCAGGGAGTGATGAGGTTGTCTCTGTGGTCCCTGAAGTCCCCTAGGGGAGGTGGGAAATGAGGGTGCAGGGGACTGCCTCCTGACAGTGATCTAGAGTCCAGAGTCCTGCATGAGTGCAGATGTCTGGGATGTGGAGGGGGAGGCACAAAAGTGGCAGGAGAGCCCGGGTCTCAGAGTGAAGTGGGGATTTCTGTGTGTGGTAAAATAGACTCTGTTGTGCTAGTCTTAGCCTATCAACCACCAGTGTTGTGGTTGGAAAAGCCCTGTGGTTCTTACTGTGATTGCAAGATGCCCTTCAGCAATAACCATCCAGAAACTTGGAAAGAATTAGAAGTTTACTCCTTCCAAGACCTGTGTATGTAAGTTTACTACTTACATACACAGCACATCTGGGGGCACACAGTGAGGTCATGTGTGTGTGGGGGGTGTGTGCCTGAGCTTGTGCTTTTATTGGGGTAGAGGTTGGGGGCCTAGGGTTCTGAGGGCTCACTCTTTATTGGTGAACTTAAAACATAAGAGTGGGAATTTAAAGCGCAGGAAGAGAAAAAATAAACAAAACCAAAAACAAGTAGCCCAAATTGTCAGTTATTAAAATCAACCAAGATCTCTAAAACAAAGGAGCCTCAGTTTGGGGGGTGGCCTGGCTCTTTATCTGGTCGCGTGGCTGGCAACGTGTTGAAGGGGATGCCTCGGCAATGAAAGCTTAATTCAGGCGCTAGCACCACAAAAAAGAAAAAAAAAACTGTCAGAGCTTACACTACATATACCCAAAAGAAAAGTTACCATTCTGACCATTCTTAAGTGGCATTCACACTGTGGCGCAACCAATCACCACCGTCCATCTCCGGAAATTTTTCATCTTCCCAAACCGAAATTCTGTCCCCATTAAACACTAACTCCCCGTTCTTCCATCTTCTAGCCTCTGGCAACCTCTATTCTACTTCCTGTCTCTATGAATTTGACTACTCCAGGGACCTCACGTAAGTTCATTTCCCTGATGAGTTGCATTTCCCTGAAGACTAATGATGTTGAGCATCTTTTCATGTACTTATCAGTCATTTGCATACCTTACGTGGAGAAATGTCTATATCCTTTACCCGTTTTTAATTATGTTTGTGTTTTTATTATTGTGTTATGAGTTCTATATATTTTTTGAATACAAGTCCCTTATCGGCTATATGATTTGCGAATATTTTCTCTCATGCGGAGGGCTGTTTTTTCACTTTCTTCATAGTGTCCTTTGAAGCACAAAAGTTTTTAATTCTTCTTTTATTGATACACTTGATTTACAAAGTTGTGTTAACTTCTGCTGTATAGCAAAGTTACTCAGTTATACATATATACACATTCTTTTTAAAATTCTTTTCCATTATGGTTTATCCCAGGACATTGAATATAGTTCCCTGTGGTATGCAGTAGGACCTTGTTGTCCATCCATTCCATATGTAACAGTTTGCATCTACTAACCCCAAACTCCCAGTCCAACCCTCCCCAAACCCCTCCCCGTTGGCAACCACAAGTCTGTTCTCTATGTCTGTGAGTTTCTTTCTGCTTTGTAGATAGGTTCATTTGTGCCATATTTTAGAGTCCACATATAAGTGATATCGTATGGTATTTGTCTTTTTCTTTCTGACTTACTTCACTTAGTATGATAATCTCTAGTTGCATCCATGTTGCTGCAAATGGCATTATTTTGTTCTTTTTTATGGCTGAGTAGTATTCCATTGTATGTATGTACCACATCTTTATCCATTCATCTGTCAGTGGACATTTAAGTTGTTTCCATGTCTTGGCTATTGTGAATAGTGCTGCTATGAACATAGGGGTGCGTGTGTCTTTTTGAATTATAGTTTTGTCTGGATATATACCCAGGAGTGGGATTGCTGGATCATATATGGTAATACTATTTTTAGTTTTCTGAGGAACCTCCATATTGTTTTCCATAGTGACTGCACCAACTTACATTCCCACCAACAGTGTAGGAGGGTTCCCTTTGCTCCACACCCCTTCCAGCATTTTTTATTTGTAGACTTTTTAATGATGGACATTCTGACTAGTGTGAGGTGATACCTCATTATAGTTTTGATTTGCATTTCTTGAATAATTAGTGATATTAAGCATGTTTTCATGTGCCTATTGGCTATCTTTCTGTCTTCTTTGGAGAAATGTCTATTTAGGTCTTCTGCCCATTTTTCGATTGAGTTGTTGGTTTTTTTGTTGTTGTTGAGCCGTATGAGCTGTTTGTATATTTTGGAAATTAAGCTCTTGTTGGTTGCCTCGTTCGCAAATGTTTTCTCCCATTCTGTAGGTTGTCTTTTTGTTTTGTTTATGTTTTCCTTTGCTGTGCAAACACTTATAAGTTTGATTAGGTCCCATTTGTTTATTTTTGCTTTTATTTCTATCGCCTTGGGAGACTGACCTAAGAAAACATTGGTATGATTTATGCCGGAGAATATTTTGCCTATGATCTCTTCTAGGAGTTTTATGGTGTCATGACTTATATTTAAGTCTTTAAGCCATTTTGAGTTTATTTTTGTGTATGGTGTGAGGGTGTGTTCTAACTTCATTGATTTACATGCAGCTGTCCAACTTTCCCAGCAGCATTTGCTGAAGAGACTGTCTTTTCCCATTTTATATCCTTGCCTCCTTTGTCAAAGATTAATTGACCATAGGTGTGTGGGTTTATTTCTGGGCTCTCTATTCTGTTCCATTGATCTGTATGTCTGTTTTTGTGCTAATACCACACTGTTTTCATTACTGTAGCTTTGTAGTATTGTCTGAAGTCTGGGAGGGTTATGCTTCTTGCTTTGTTCTTTTTCCTCAGGATTGCTTTGGCAATTCTGGGTCTCTTATGGTTCCGTATAAATTTTAGGATTATTTGTTCTAGTTCTGTGAAAAATGTCATGGGTAATTTGATAGGGATTGTGTTAAATCTGTATATTGCTTTGGGTAGTATGGCCATTTTAACAATATTAATTCTTCCAATCCATGGGATATCTTTCCATTTCTCTGAATCATCTTTAATTTCTTTTATTAATGTTTCACAGTTCTCAGCATATAAGTCTTTAACTCCCTTGGTCAGGTTTAGCCCTAAGTATTTTATTTTGAAGCGTGTGATTTTAAAAGTTTTTTTTTTTTTAACATTCCCTTTCTGATATTTCATTGTTAAAGAAATGCAACCAATTTCTGTATGTTAATCTTGTGTCCTGCTACCTTGCTGAATTCAGTTGTCAGTTCTAGTAGTTTTTGTGTGGAGTCTTTAGAGTTTTCTATGTATAGTATCATGCCATCTGCATATAAGGACAGCTTTACCTCCTCCCTTCCAATTTGAATACCTTTTATTTCTTTTTCTTATCTGATTGCTATGTCTCAAACTTCTAATACTGTTTCAAAGAGAAGTGGTAAGAATGGGCATCCTTGTTCCAGATTTTAGCAGGAAGGCTTTCAGGTTTTCACCATCGAATATTATATTGGTTGTGGGTTTGTCATAAAAAGCTTTTATTATGTTGAGATATGGTCCCTCTGTACCCATTTTGGTAAAAGTTTTTATCATGAATGGATGTTGAATTTTGTCAAATGCTTCTTCTGCATCTATTGAGATGATCGTGTGGTTTTTGTCTTTTCTTTTGTTGATGTGGTGTATTACATTGATTTTTGCGTATGTTGAGCCATCTTTGTGAACTTGGGATGAATCGTACTTGGTCATGGTGTATGATCTTTTTTATGTATTGTTGTATTCGGTTTGGTAATATTTTGCTGAGATTTTTTGCATCTATACTCATCAAAGATATTGGCCTATAATTTTCTTTTTTGGTGGTATCTTTGTCTGGTATCAGGGTGATGGTGGCTTCATAGAATGCCTTTGGGAGTGTTCCCTCCTCTTCAGTCTTTTGGAAGAGTTTGAGAAGGATTAGTAAAAGTTCCTCTTTAAATGTTTGGTAGAATTCCCATATGAAGCCATCTGGTCCTGGACTTTTGTTTGTAGGGAGTATTTTTGGTTACATATTCTATTTCATTTCTAGTGATTTGTCTGTTCAAATTATCTATTTTTCTTGATTCAGTTTTGGTGGGCTATATGTTTCCAGAAAGTTGTCCATTTCTTCTAGGTTGTCCAATTTGTTGGCCAATAATTGTTCATAATATTCTCTTATGTTTTTCCCCCCAATATCGGTTGATGTTTCTCCTCTTGCATTTCTTATTTTGTTTATTTGGGTTCTCTCTCTTTTCTTCTTGGTAAGCCTAGCCACAGGTTTGTCAATTTTGTGTATCCTTTCAAAGAACCAGCTCTTGGTTTTATTGCTTTTTTTTTCTATTTTTTAATCTCTATTTTGTTTCCTCTCTGATATTTATTATTTCCTTCCTTCTGCTGACTTTAAGTTTTGTTAAAAGTTTTTAATTTTG
This sequence comes from Grampus griseus, assembly GCF_964374135.1. Classification (NCBI taxonomy): domain Eukaryota; kingdom Metazoa; phylum Chordata; class Mammalia; order Artiodactyla; family Delphinidae; genus Grampus; species Grampus griseus. Next base: position 9,408,777 of record NC_139014.1, on the reverse strand, counting down.
ATGAGGCCTAATTTATCTTTTTCTTTGGTCACTTATGCTTTTGGTGTCATATATAAGAAACCATTGCTTCATTCAAGGTTATAAAGATCTACTCCTATGCTTTATGCTAAGAGTTTTATAATTTTAGCTCTTACATTTAGGTCTTTGATCCATTTTTTAGTTAATTTTTTAGGTGGTGTGAGATGAGGGTCCAACTTCATTCCTTTGCATGTGTTCCAATACTATTTATTGAAAAGACTCTTCTTTTCCCAATCGAATTGTCTTTGTACCCTTGTCTAAAATCAGTTGCCCATAAATGTATGTGTTTATTTTTGGACTCATCAGTTCTATTCCATTGATCTATCCTTATAGCAGCCACACTCAGTCTTAATTACCATAGCTTTCTAGTAAGTTTTTAAAATAATTTTTTACTGAAGTATAGTTTATTTAAAATGTTTCAGGTGTACAGCAAAGTGATTCAGTTATAGATATTACTATTATATATTATAGATATTACTATTACTATATCTATTCTTTTTCAAATTCTTTTCCATTATAGGTTATTACAATATATTATAGTTCCCTGTGCTATAAGTAGGTCCTTGTTATCTGTTTTATATATAGTAATCTGTATCTGTTAATCCCAAATTCCAAACTTATCCCTCCCCCCTTTGGTAACCATAAGTTTGTTTTCTATGTCTGTGAGTCTATTTCTTTTTGTAAATAAGTTCATTTGCATCATTTTTTTAGATTCTACATATACGTGATATCATAATGATATTTGTCTTTGTCTGAGTTACTTCATTTAGTATGATCATCTCTAGGTCCATCCATGTTGCTGTAAATGGCATTACTTCATTCTTTTTTTATGGCTGAGTAATATTTCCTTGTATATATACCATATTCACCTGTCAATGGACATTTAGCTTGCTTCCATGTCTTGGCTGTTGTAAGTAGTGCTGCTATGAACTGTAGTAAGTTTTGAAATTGAGAAGTTTTGAAATTGGGAAAGTTTGCTGTTTTTTCAAGATTGTCTTGACTTTTTTTGGTCCCTCAGATTTCCCTAAGAAATTGAGGATCAGCTTTTCCATTTCTGCAGAAACACAGCTGGAATTTTGACAAGTATTGTGTTGAATCTGTAGATCAATTTGAGGAGAATTGCCATCTTAACAATATTAAGTCTTCCATTCCATGAACATGGGATGTCTTTCCATTTATTTGTCTTTAATTTCTTTTAATGATGTTTTGTAGTTTTCAGTGTATAAATCTTGCCCTTCTTTTAAAATTTTATTCCTAAATATTTTATTCTTTTTGATGTTACTGTAAATGGAAATTGTTTTCTGAATTTCATTATCAGGTTGCAATGAGTATTATACTAAGGTAAGTCATGCTATGCATGATGCATGTTATAATGTCCATGTACCTCTAAAAAACAAAAGATGTATAGTAACCAAGATAATGGGGAGGGGATGAAACAAATCTAGAAGAAGGCAAGAAAGGAAAAGAAAGGGAATCTAGAAAAGGCAACACAGATAATAAGCACTTAATAAGACAATAGTTTTAAACCCCAATATGTTAGTAATTTCGTGAAATGAAAATGACCTAAATGTTCAAAGGCAAAGTTTGTTTAATCCAAGAGCCTTTCCACTGTGGTGGGTAATTGACGGTTGTTCATTTGCTGCACCACCACCCGTCACTCAGGTCCTGAGAAGGTTCTAGAAGTCCCAGTTCCCAGGAGACTTGCAGAAGTTCCATGGCAGTTGGTGCCCGTCAAGGGAAGGGAGCCATTTCCTTTACTGGTCTGGGAAAGAGCTGCCCATTGTTTGGCTCTGCTCGCTACCTGAGAAGCCATTTGCTGTCAGCTGTGAGTGGCCATGAATTGTGTGAGGGGTGCTTGGAGGCAAAGCTGAGGAGGCTCCAGAGGACAGAAGGAGAACCCAGGCCCTGGTGGACAGAGTAGACCCACTACCCACCCCGGAAGGTGCTCTGTTCTCTGCTCGGGGCCGGTCAGGATTTTGGGCACCCCTTTAAATATTATGCCCACAGGGAATGCCTCATTTGTCCTGGCCCTTTGGAGCTTCAAGGGTGTCCCCGCAACTCTCCAGTTAACCCTGCCCCTATGGGAGAGCCACAAGGGATTGTCCCAGAGGGATGTGAGCAGCTTCTGTGGGGTCCATGGGCACATGATGGGGACTGGGGGGTGGGAGAGGCTGAAGGGCTGGACAAAAGTTGGGGTATACTGTGGCTGGGGTTAGGACAGGGGGAGTGTGATGAACCCCACACCTGCACATTGGGTCCACCCCCTCCTGTCTGAGTTTAGCCTATATCCTGGGGGTGTGATGTCACCTTCCTGGGATCTTTCAACCTGACCCTTTTGTTGCCTCATTTCACCTTTCCCCACCCCCTCACCTTCAGACTGTCTTGCTATGATCTTTTCCTTTTCTCCTTTTCCCCAGAGCCCATCTCAACCTTTCCCAGCCTATTAACTTCCTGGTCACAGTTAACACAAGCACACACCACTGCCGTGCGGCCCTGCTCCACAGTGATACCCACAGCGAGGCAGAGGGCAGCCGTCCAGCCAGAGCAGACAGACACAGCCCCCTGGTCCTCCCTCACCAGCAGCCCACCCACAGCTGAAAACGATGATGACCCTTTCCTTTCTCGATTGGTTAGAACAGGGATTTCAGATGGTTCCAGTGACAGGCGGGAAATGGAGATTCCCCAGGAGACTGTGCTGTATCCGTGTCTCTGTTCATTTAACAGGTGTAAGTGAACGTCAAGATGACGATTACACCAGACGTCAGGTTAGAGTATTTGGAGAGTGTCGCTTCCATCTTCCTAAAGTTCAAGCCGGACAAGTGGACTAAAATGGTCGGAGCAGAAGAGAACATGGGTTTGTTCACCGAGTTCTTTGAGAAACCGGACGTCCTAGTTCTGGTACTGACACTCAGCCCTGCCGGCATGATCATACCCTGCCTGGGCTTCCCGGCCTCCCTCAAGTCCAAAGGGATGTACTTCATCAAGAAGAAACCTGGGAACATCAGCAATGACAACTACAAGGACCGCCTGGTCTATGGGGACATAAGCCCCACTCCCGTGGACCAGCTGATCGCCATCGTGGAGGAGGTGGGTGCATCTAGGCCTTGCTGGGGCGGGGCACAGGGCTCAGGAGAAGCAACACGTGTTTCTCATACTGTGAGTGAGTGGCCTTGAGCGCCACCGCTCAGGGAGCAGGCCCAGGGGCCAGCAGCATCTGCATCGCCTAGAAGCCGGTCAGGTATTCGAGAGCTCAGGCCCGGCTGCCCTGACCGCTGAGACAGACCGGCTCTCTAACGTGGCCTCCAGCCGATGCTGTGCATGTGAGGGCTGAGTGGCCCTGGCCACCGCCTGTCCTCTCTCGAAATCATTAGAACCTCCATACTGCACCGGGGACATCCCTGCCTGTAGCCTCAGAAGGCATGGGCCATTTGAGATCCAGTAGATGGGTTTCCTAGTTCTGAGACTTCAAGCAAAGGAAGGGACCAAGCAGGTGCTGCCCTACGTATCTCTCCACTGTTGGCAGGCATGGCAGGTGCAGCTCCCTCTGGAGAGTCAGACCAGCCAGACTTCCAGTGACTTAGCTTTCCTAGTCATCGTTCTCCTCATCTGTGAGATGCGGCCGTGCGTCCCTGCCTTGTGCAGGCTCAGGCCACAGGGGCCGCTCAGCCGGGACCCAGGCCAGCCTCCTCTCACATCCACCGAGGCAGCTGGCCTGGCCCAAAGCTGGAGCACACGGGTGTTTGTCGTTCTCTGCTCGGGCTGCCCTGACAAAGCGCCACAATCTGGAGGCTGCAAGTCCCAGATCAAGAGGGGAGCTGGGCCGGTTCCTTCTGAGGCCTCTCTCCTTGGCGTGTGGATGGCCGACTTGACACGGCCTTGGGTCTTCACGTGGCCTTCCCTCTGTGCGTGTCTGTGTCCTCATCTCTGCTGAGGACAATGGTCTTATTGGGTTAGGGCCCCCCTTAATTACCCCTTGAAAGGCCCTCTCTCCAAATACAGTCACATCTGGAGGTGCTGGGGCTCCCGTGTGTGAACTGGGGGCGGGGGCACAATTCAGCCTATAGCAGCACTCTGAGGCAGCGCGAAATGTTTGCTTTCGGCCAGGAGTGTGTGCTCTTTGGGTCTCCCTTCATGGAGATGGCACAGGGGCTGGGCTGTCGTCACTGGCTTCAGCACCTCGACTGGCCCCACCTCCTTCTGCAACGGGAGAAGGGCTCAGATCCCCCCGGGACCCGGGCACTGAGGACCCTGCTTCTCCTTTCAGGTCCTCTATTCCCTGTTAAACCAAAGCGAAAACGTGAGCGGATGGCCCCGCGTGGTCTCAGAGGACATTGTGAAGCAAGTCCACAAGCTGAAGAACGAGATGTGTGTGATGGGCGGCAAGATCAAGGGGAAGCCGCTGCTGCCCATCCCGGAGCACCTGGGCAGTCTCGATGGTACCCTTGAGTCCATGGAGAGGTAGGGACCCGGCCGGGGAGCTGTCTGGAAGGAGGGGCATCTGGTCCCCGACCACTAAGGATAAACTGTCTCACCGAAAACTGGTTTCGGAGCTGATGAAACCGAGGAGGGCAGGATGGTGCCTTTAGGTGCTGAGTCTGAGATCGAAGGCACAAGGACAGAACAGGACAAGACACTGGAGCCCCTGAGACTCCAGCTCTGGCAACTGCTGGACACCTGTGCTTCAGCCCCTCCTCCGTCAGACACAAGGACTAGGCCAAGGATGTCACATTGTCACATGGGAAAGGGGATACCCAGCTTTAGGACGTGGGTACTGAGGGACAGTGAGGGGCATGGAAGGGATTTTCAGCAGGTGGAGGCTGGGCTTCTAACTCGAGGCTGTGGCATCCCAGTGGCCCACAGACGCACGAGGACTCCGAGGTGTCGCCTTGCACCCGCCTGAGCGCCATTTGCAACCGCCTGGTGTGTGCGACGCTTGAAGCAAGTTGCAGTGACAGTGTGTTCCCTTACTCCCATCAGAGGGCGACCGCTCCTGCAGGGCTTATCACATGGCAGGTCCTCTAGGCCCCCAGCACACGCCCCATGGTGACCCCAGTCAGAATTGCTGGAGGAGCCCTCGTGAACGTGGATTTTACTCCAGAGCTGGCCCTCCTCACCCTCTTTCTTGGGGGCACTGGCATCCCTGGCAACACCCAGTGTTGGTGCAGGGTCTCTCCTGGCTGACAGCCTCTCCCCCCGACTCTGCCCGGCAGGATCCCCTCCTCCCTGGACAACTCGCTGCTGCACGCCATCGAGACCATCATCATTGACTGGTCCCGCCAGATCCGGGATGTGCTAAGCAAAGACTCGGCCCAGGCCCTGCTGGACGGGCTGCACCCCCTGCCCCGAGTCGAGTTTGAGTTCTGGGACACCCGGCTGATGAACCTCAAGTGCATCCACGAGCAGGTAACGCCTGTTCTGCCCCTGGCGACCAGGCACCCACTGGAGTCCTGAGCACCCAGCCTCCCCAGGGGGACCCCTGAGGGGACCCGGGTAACCCGCGTAGATCCCTCAGCACCGGCAATGGGGTCAGGCAGCCTTCGTCTAGAATCTGTTGAAAGGCTAATTTTCTTCTTTCCTTCTCAGCTCAACAGGCCCAAAGTGAACAAAATCGTCGAGATCCTGGAAAAAGCCAAAAGCTGCTACTGGCCAGCCCTGCAAAATGTGTATACGAATGTCACTGAGGGTGAGCGGTGGCCCTATGAGAACCCTTCCCCCTCCAAGAAGAAGGTGTCAGCCCCTCCTGGGAGGGGCTGGGCAGGCCCCTTGCTGACCCTGGGGTGGAGGCGCCTTCCGCCTCCCCCATCAGCTTCCTTGGGCCCCGCCTTTTGAGGAAGACCCATTCTTGAGGCAGTGGGTGTCCATAAACACACAGAGCTGCCCGTCACCATTTCTGACCGTCGGGAGTGGGGTCCGGCTTCCGCTCCCCAGTGGATGAGCCCCTGTTCCTGTTTTGGGCAGGCCTGAAGGAAGCCAACGATATAGTTCTGTATCTGAAGCCTCTGCGGATCTTGTTGGAGGAGATGGAACAGGCTGACTTCACGATGGTATGTTAGCAAGACAAAGGTCATCTGGCAGGGGCTGGGCTTGTGTCTTGGGGGAGCAGGGGCTGCGGGCTTCCTGGCTGTGGTCGGGCTCGAGGACCTGGCGAGTGCCTCTTCCTTCCCCTTGGGGGTCCCCTCCTGGAGCCGTGGGGAGGGGCGTGCTGAGGTGCTGCGACAAAGCGCCCGCCCGGCCCGTCTCTCCCCAGCTCCCAACCTTCATCACCAAGGTGCTGTATACCATCTGCTTCATCTGGGCCACGTCCGAGCACTACAACACGCCCTCCAGGGTCATCGTCATCCTGCAGGAGTTCTGCAACCAGCTTATCGAGATGGTAGCCCCCCGGCCCTGGCCACCTTCCCTGCCTCCTGATTGGCGCCCCCCCATCCCTCCCCGTATTCCTCAGCAGTTTAAAAACAGGCAGAGATGCTGGTGCAGGGATTTACAGGCTCTGGGCTAAGGCTGGGCCCTCTGGGTGGCCACCCAGTGTTCTCCCAAGGCCTGGGCAGTGCCGGCCCAATCTGCCCCACGCCGGGAGTGGGGAGGAAAGAAAGTGGGGCGGCCCACTGAGTCCCGGCACCCCAAGACTCGGCCGGGGGCCTTGTGGGGTTTATGTGCTCTGACACCAAGCCTCCTCCTGTCTCCCTCAACACCGATTCCCTTTCCTTCTTCCATTTCACGAGCACAGATTACACAACCTCCAAGGTGTGAGTTGCAGCCTTGCGCCCCTGGGCTGCCTGCGTGTGTTAGAATCATGCTCGCAGCCCTGTCTGCAGGCCCAGAGGGACCTAGTGGCCCAGGATCCCGCAGCCGTAGCAGGACTGCGTTTCTGGACCCCTAGAGGGCCCCTAGTCATCTACCATCAAAATCTGGTTGTGCTGTGGCCTTAGCCCGGGGTGAGGGTCCCGGTGAGAGAAACGGTTCGGGCGCCGCGCCTATAAGTGCCCTGCAGTCAGCAGACGGGCTGGGACAGCGGATGTGTCAGAAGAAGTGGCCCAGGGGCCCGGGGTGGGTCATTCTAACCAGTGGAACAGCTGTGTCACCCCTCCGGCTGGTCCGAGCTTGGGGACACCTTCCCTTCTGCCCAGACTCGGACCTACCTGCGTCCTGACGACGTGCTGAAAAGCCTGCAGGGTGAAACTGAGGACGTGCTGAGCAGCGTCTCTCTGTCCCTGAGCGTCCTGAAGGAGCTGTACCGAGCCTACGAGTTCTGCTGCACGAACATGAAGCTTTTCTTCAAGGTACGGCCTGGTTGTAGAGAGCGAACCGGGGGAAAAGGGTCGGGGTGATGTTGGCCCCGGCGTCGGACCCCATGGACATGTCGGAGGCAAACGCAGCCTTTTTTCTCTCTCTCTCTCCCCTAGAAAGACAAGAAGCCAGTGCCTTGGGAATTCCCTTCTTCTCTTGCCTTTTCCAGGATAAATTCCTTTTTCCAGCGTGTCCAGACCATCGAGGTAAAGGTGGTATTTTCCGCGTCATGGGGAAACGGAGTCCCTGGGCCACCTCGGCCAGGCCCGGAGCTATTAGCCCAGAGCAAAGCGACCCATTGTGCTTGCTTTTCCCCTTTCTCTTGCTTTCTGTCTATGAGCAGGTTAATGACAAGGTCAGTGACCCTGGTCAGGAAGCCTGCAGGCCAAGGGAGAGAGTTAGTGGGACTAAGTTAGCCCAAGGGAAGACTTAAGAAGGACCCTATTTGGATACTTGGGATGACACATGGCAAATTAAAATTTTTTTAAAGTTTCAAAATGGTTTCCTCTGGGGAGAAGAGGTGAGGGATGCAGGCATGGGTAGGGCGAGAAAGTTTTCCTTTTTGTTTTGTAATCTTTATGGTCTTTTTTTTTTTTTTAACTTTGTGCACGTTACATCCTTTAAAAAAAAAAAAAAAGTGGGGAACCATTCATTCATTGGGCAGTGATTTTATGATGGATGCCGTCAACAGTGGCTCCAGGAAGGCGTGTCTAGTTCTCATCCACACCCTCTGGGAGGCAGAGCAGGAAGCCCCCTTTAAGACTCCCAGATTCCCATCCTGGAGTGTTTCTTCATGCCTGAAGGCTCGAGCCCAAGGGAAGGTCCCAGCCAAGTTTCTGGCCAAGTAACCACTGGTTCCTACATTATAGATTGTGAGTCAGGGTGATGCTTCTAGGAAAAGGGGGGCTTCTGGGGGTGGGGGAAATGGCCATGCCAGCCACCCCCTGCCTGAGTTCTGTGCCACCCATGCCGCCCTCCTTGGGTGTAAGGGCCCCAGAGCTCAGGGCATGAGGATGCTGTTACTTTGCGTTAGGTTTGCTTGGATTATAGCTCGATACATCTTGGACATCTGCGGGGGGGAAGTGGCATGAACCTTGGCACTGGCTTAGGGGAGGGACACGAGTACCCTACAAGCATCTTCTGTCTAAGCAGCAACAGGCACTGGGTCAGGCACCTGGGGACTGCTTGTCATCCTCAAGAAGCCTTTGGGGTCTCGATCAGGGAATAAGAGCTACACACAGAAGCGTTAGATAACGTGATAGGACTGAATGGAGTTAAATGCCAAAAGGAAGAGCACAGATAGCAATTGGGGATTCTGGAAAAGAAGGCACCACCATGGGCTAAAATAGGTGGGACGGCTTCCAGGAGAAGGCGAGGTGAGACCCACACCTCGGAGGGAGTGAGGGAGTGGGATTTACACGCAAACATCCATCAGGCACCCTGTGCGTGAGGCCATCAGGAACCACCGCGTGCCCTTCCAGCTGCTTCACCCCACAGCTGAGGGGGTGGGGCCCCGGTGAAGTGTGGTTTATTTAGAGGCACGTTTCGCCCAGTGTTGGGTCAGGACAAGAGCCCGACCTTCACCTCTTCCTCCTCCATAATCACAGCTTGGAGGTGGCTCATGGGACCCTCCCTTCCATCTCCTCTCTGCTACAGCAACCCTTCCTTCCATCTCCTCTCTGCTACAGCAACGGCTTTACAGAACATTAACACCAACACACAGAGGGCCGCTCCAGACTGCTGTGTGGCCCCGGGGCTCCTCCCTGCCGGGGTCAGAGCTGGATGAGTGACTGAACCGTTGGCGTAGTTAGGAAGATGAACTGACGAGGGTGCTGGGGTTTTCTCCACCAGGATCTTTATAAAACAGCCATCGAGTTTCTGAAGCTGGAGAAGATGGAGCTCGGGGGCGTGAGGGGCAGCATACGCGGAAGCCAGGTGACTCAGATCTCTGATGAGGTCTTTGAGCTGGTGAAGGTTTTTGCCGACTGCAAATACGACCCCTTGGATCCCGGAGATTCGGTAAGTCGGGGGCCTTGGCAGGATCGATGGCAAATGCCCCGAGAGTGGGAAGGCACACGGAGGGAGCACGTGTGGCAGAGAAAAAAATGGTGCAGAAGATCTGCCCCGGGACTTCCCTCGTGGTCCAGTGGCTAGGACTCTGTGCTGCCAACACAGGGGGCGAGGGTTCGATCCCTGGTCGGAGAACTAAGATCCCACATGCCACACGGCAAGGCCGAAAGATAAAACAAACACCAAAAAAACTCTGCCTGTGGAGCCGCCTCCAAGACGGCGAGCTTACTCAGCCCAGATGTAACCTGAATCCTGCCGGGGGTGGGGGGTGTCCGTGGGCATTAGAGTGAGCCCACCCCCCTGCTTTGCATGCTGGTTACGGTTACAAGGTTGGTGTTTTAATTCGCTTTCAGAGCTTTGATGACGATTACGCTGATTTTGAGACCAAAATTCAGGATCTGGATAGGAGGCTGGCCACGATCTTTTGCCAGGGGTTTGACGACTGCTGTTCTATTGAGTCCTGTGCAAAGGTACGGGTGGGCGGGGACTCTGCATTGACTGAGAGTTCGTCACAGCAGCACCGCGATGCCGAGAATGGTGGTAGAGATGGTCTAATCATGCAGCCTCATTCACAGGTGAAGAGCTAGGCCCAGAAAAGGCCAGGGACCTTCCTCGGGGCCTTAGAGCAAGTCAGCAGTCATCACCTTGAGTAGCACTGCCGCATCTTAGAGTAAGAGAGGAAAGTGAACACGAGGTGGTTATTTACTGAGTCCTGTTGTGCTCCATTGATCCTTATATGATTCAGTTCCCCCACTACTTATAAGGAACAGAAGTTAGAGAGAGGCAAAGTTGCTATAAAAATAAAACACATCCACATTTTGAGCCACTGAGCCACACTGCCACTTTCTTCAACATTTGAGACTCCAGAAATAAGCACAGTGTCCTTACGGGGGGCCGTCTCTAGGTGGTGGGGTGATGGCTGTCTTCTGTGTACTTTTCTACAGTTTCCGAGTTGTGTGCATGAAGTGTGTCGTACTTTTACAGTTAGAAAAAAGCAATGATGTGATAAAAACATTTTAAAAATAGATTGCAGAAAAGCACTAAAACCCCTAGAGAATGTCAACTTGAAAGAGAAACGCACATGTCCAATACAGACATAGGTTGTTTAGCCTCTCAAATAATCAGGAAAGTGCAAGTTAAAACAGCAAGGTGCCTTTGTTATGGGTCAAGCTGGCGTAGTTAGGAAGATGAACTGATGAGGCAGGGAGCTGTGAGGAGCTAGACACTCGTCCCCACTGCTGGTTGGCGCGCCCCTCCCCGAGGATCCCTCAACAGCAGGCACGTTAGGGGGCGTGGAGATGGGCCCCTGGACCTGCTCGGTCCAAGCTCACGAGGCAGCCAACATTCAGTACCAACACACCAGTGCCAGTTCACCAACTTGCAGGCAGAACACTCAACACGAAGCACATCCTGTCTCTGCCCACAGACCTCTTTCCCTAGGGCACGCTCACCCTGCTATTCCCAGGATGGTTTTGAAACAAAGTCCAGCATTTCAGAGACCCCCCACTTCTGTCCCAGGCAAACCAGTACCCTCACCAAGCAGTCAGGAGGGGCTCAGTAAGCGTGGATGAGAACAGAGTCTGTGTGGTAATCAAATGTTTCGCAGCATCAGCCTGTGTTACCTTTCCACTGCTGCCATAACAGATTACCGCAAGGGAAGCCAGCTAACTTAAATAGTAAACTCAGAAGGACAGAATGAACAGAGTAAATTTGCAGACCCCTTACTCAGAAGTTAAGCAGACATGGTGATTATCGGACTTTCCAGTGTTTTGCATACATCACCGTCTCATCAAATAATTCCGAACTCGGGCATTTACACCCATTCGTCAGAGTCACGAACAGATGCCTTGGGCTGCAGGGACCACTGGTGGGTTTCTCCCGGCTCACGTGGGACTTTTGAGATGTAGTTCACGTAGCGTACCATCCACCTGTTTAAGGTGTACAGTTAAATGGCTTTTAGTGCATTTAGAGTTGTACGGCCATCCACAATCACTTTTAGAACATTTTCATCACCCCCAGTCATTCCCCATTTCTCCCCGACCTCCCCGATCTTAGACAATCACTAATCTACTCTGTCTCTCTAGACTTGCCTATTCCCACGTGACACTTCTCTAAAACCTTGAATTAGTCACGATATTTAAAAATTGAGAGAGTGCACGTAAAAATCCAGGTTTTCACTCTCTCTTGGAAAAACAGATCTGGCCACACGGGACACACAGTCCCTCATGGTAACAAGCGGCTGCAGGGGAGGAGCTGTTCCTCGCGATAGACAGCAGTTTGCCTGGAGTTTGCCCCACTCCTCACCACTCCTTACTGTCCTAGCCCAGCATGCGTCACGCCTTTATGTGACCTGCCTTGCCCCTATGACAGAGAGGGGGATCTCTGCAGGATGTAGTGTGTGTAGCTACAACTCATCTGGACAACAGGTGTTGAGTATTTAAGGGGGCAATATAGGTATATGCTTGGGCACCTTTTTATTTCTCTGTCTAGTGTTATGCATGTTTATCATCCATGGCTCTCTACAGGTCAGAACTCTCTCTTCCCCTCACTTTGCAAGCCTCTGGGTTGCTGCCGGTAATGCAATGCCTGGGGGAGATGACCGATAATTAGCACATTAGCTCGTTTAGTTCTCACAAAACCCCAGCTCTTTGCTAAATTCGTTGCCCACATTGTCTATCCCATTTTACCAGCTCCGACAGGTCAAGGAAGTTGCGCAAGGTCACAGGGCTAGCCAGCAAGTAGGGAAACCAGGGCTCCAAGCCAGCTCCAAGGGCCACTGCTGGCAGGATCCCTGTTCTAGACCGCTCATCTGGATGGGCTCCCATGGCCGGGATGGCAGTCGGGTTGACCTGGGTGGCATAGGGCAGTGGCCGATCTTCCGGAGGATGCCGGGGCTGGGGTTGAGTTGGGGACCCAGGAAGCCCGCCACCCCTGAGCACAAAGATCTCTCTCATGCCAATGCCAGGCTGTCCTTTGCCTTTTAGGTTCTTTCAAAAAATGCAAATGCTTGGGGATTTGAAGCTCTGCAAATGTAATGATCAATTAAGTCTTGGATGGAGTTGGTGCTCCAGGCAAACTATCAGTGAATGCAAATTAGGACAGTGCCCCCATGCTGTTCCCTTCCGTGGAGCACCCTTCCCCTGGAGCTGCCTCAGGCGCCTCCTTGGAGAGGCCTCCCTCACTTTGTCCTCCAGGCAGGAGCCCTCCCCTCCGTGCTCCCCTCGCTGCCATCGCCAGCACTGACCTGCTCGGTTTTTCTTCTTCGTGCTTGCCCGCCCCGACCCGCCCCGCGCCGCCCCGGCATCTGTGGTGTGTGGATCTCTATGAGTTTGTCGTCTTCCAAACTAGAATATAAACTCCCTGAGGGCAGGCGCTCGGTTTGGGTTGACTCAGAACCGAGCCTAGCACACAGCAGGTGCTTTGGAGCTTTCCCGGTGGAGGGAACTGGCCCCAGCCGAGGGATTGGAGCTGTTACCACTGCTCACTCCTGGGGAAGACCTTAGGCGGAACCGAGAGGCTCTTACCACCAGGGCTACCCAAGTGCAAAGAGTCCCAGGTAGGGTTTGCAGCCAGTGCTTTAATGTGGAAACACCAGGTCCTCCCCTGTGGTGGGGTCTCCGAGAATTAAGACGATGCTGGAGCTGACGGACCGGGGTGCCAGGCGGTTAGTCCCTCTCGCCTCCTGTGCGGATGGAACCAGGAGAAGAAGCACCCCCAGACCTTCTGCTGGCTGGGTGCCACATTGCACTGTCTTCCAGTGATGGGGAAGGAGGTGGGTTGATGTATCCAAACCGAGACGCCTATTTCCTTCGCGATCGAGAGACCGTAGGACCCCCCTCGGAGGGGAGGAGCTGGTCCAGGAGGAACTCCGTTTGGCACCTGAGGGACTGAAGTCCATCCCCAGGTGCTCAAACTGGCAAACGCCCTTGTTCTACCCCCGGGCGTTCCCCACTCCTGTTGTGGCCTAAATCGGCTTCTGCACTCCACAAGGTGAAGTCCGCTTCTAACATGTAACTTTATGTCTGTGCTGAACTAGAAAGAAAATAAGGCAGAAAACTCTTGTGAACCATCCCCGTCTCTGTCTGCTCACCTTTCTCTCTGCACCGAAGAACATTTCCTCCCCCCTTGACAACCCTGTGCTCTAATCAGGACAGGCCCTTGGGGTCCCCTCCCTGCCGTCCCTTTGATCCCCTGCGTGTTCCCAAGCTGTCTGGATGCTCTTGCGCACTGTCAGTAATTCACACGCAGCCGGGAAAGTTCTAGAGCAATTTTCCACATGAACTCCTCCTGGCAGAAAATGAAATTAACCTCCTTCCTAGAAGCCAGAGGCCAAAAAACATGTAAGCATGAAATAAAAGGAATAGGAGTGGGAGGAAAAAAGCCAAGAGGGTCAGCAACCAACAAGAGGAACAGGTTCTTCCCAACTGTTACATGTCAGTTTCCAGAGAAATGACCCTGGTGACCTAATACGTCCGGAGCCTCTCCGCAGGTATCGGTGCTTAGCAACTCGGAGTTGCGGGGTCTTCCCGGGAGTCCCTGGCTGTCCCGTCTGGCTTTCGGGTACCTGAAAATCTTTCCTCCTTTCTCTGCAGCTATTATTCCACTGTTTCCCCAAAAGGCCATTTTTAGGGACAGTGGTCTTAGTTTTCATACCAAAAAGTAGGACAAATCTGAGACTTGGGTCCAGCCCTTCCAGGCACCAAGGGCTGCAGCCCATATCCCAGAGAAAACGGGGCCGTGTGGTCTGAGCCCTGATGAATCCCCGTCTGTCTCCAGGAGTGCTCTGCCGCGGGCACCCCCAGGCTCAGGCACCCCTCCCCTGGTGACCTCAGGCTGGCTCGGAGCTGCCCTAACATGTCACGTGTCACTGTCCGACCCCACAGCCTCTCTCTCCAGGCTGCAGTAAGGGCCCCTCCCTCACCACTCAGGCTCAGCCCCGGCCTGAGGCCTCCCTGGACACCCACCGCTGTGAGAGGATCTTTTAAGAAACTCTCCTCTGTGGCCCAATTTGAGCCATCCTCCTATTCCAGGCAAGACTCTAACTGAAACACCCAGGTAATTCTACCTTATTCTCTTCTACTAAGCCTTTCTTTAGTTTTAGTTTTTTTTTTTTTACAATTGCCAGTGTGTAGCATCCGCAGACCACAGGGTGATGAGCTCGTTACTTGCAAGGTGCTAGGCCATGTTTATGGTTAGCACCCTCAGATATGTGAGGTGATGTCCCCCACTGGAGTAATCAGGTCAGCGCTCTCGGGCTGACAGGCCATGGAAATGACACATTGAAGGGGACCCGGACTGTCCCAGCTCCTGGGGGAATCAGGCAGCCCACGCTTGAACCCCTGGTGTCACGGCCTGGGAAGGTGCCAAGCTCTCCCTGTAATTTCCTCAAACCCCCAGGAGCTGAGCTCTCCCGGTCAGTGCTTCCTGCTCTCAACACCTATGCACGATGTCTGGGCCCTGTCCCCACTGCCATCTCCACCTGGTCAGCCCAAGGCTAAACACAGGCCCCTTTGTTGGTGGGTGGAACTGTGTCCTCCAGAGAGGATAAAGCCTGGACCCCCGGGACCTGTGCATTATTGGAAATAGGGTCTGTGCAGATGTAACTGAGACGTAAATTGAGGTCCTACCACAGCGGTGTGCACCTTAATCCAGTGTGTCTGGGGTCTGTGCCAGAAGAAGGGAAGAGACACACACAGGGAAGATAGCCCCATGACCAAGGAGGTAGAGGATGGAGTGACGGGTCTACAAGCCGAGGGTTGCCGCCCACCCCCAGGGACCCAGGGGCTGAGACAGACTCTCCTCTGGAGCCTTCAGGGTAGCGCAGCCCTGTCCACCTTGATTGTGGACTTGTTGCCTCCAGGCTGTGAGAGAATAAATGCTGTTGTTGAAGGCTGCCCAGCTCACGGTGCTGTCGTGGCAGCCCCAGGACGCTCCTGCAGACCCTTCCCCACACCCAGCACTTGGCGACTTTAGTGGTTTGGGGACCCCACGTGGTTAAGATTGGCCTCCCTCTCACCTAGTTTGTTCCTGTTTTCCCCGGAGCATTTTTCAGAGCAAAACAAACTTCCCCATGGTGGCTTTTCTTTCCTGGGTGGGTCCTTGAGAATCAGAGCTCTTCCTAAAAGGAATAATTCTCATGACTAAGACATTTCTCCGAAGTGAGAGAGTAGCATGGACATATATACGCTACCAAGTGTAAAATAGATAGCTAGTGGGAAGCAGACGCATAGCACAGGGAGATCAGCTCAGTGCTTTGTGACCGCCTGGAGGTGTGGGATAGGGAGGGTGGGAGGGAGGCTCAAGAGGGAGGAGATACGGGGATATATGTATATGTATAGCTGATGCACTTTGTTATAAAGCAGAAACTAACACATTGTAAAGCAATTCTACTCCAATAAGGATGTTAAAAAAATACAGGAAAAAAAAAAGACATTTCTCCATCCAGTTATAGCGTAAGCCCTTGTTATATAAGTGCAGTATTGTGGTTACTTTTTCTTTTTTTTTTCAATTTTTGAAATGGTATTTCTTACATGTTTAAATCTTCTTTGCCCAAACCCTGATTTCTCCTGGGCCCAGAATAAATTTTTCCAGACCTTGGACCTAGTTTGTACTGTTGGTTTATAAGCTAAGTATGTAGGGACCCAGCGTACATCAACATGGAAATCATTGAGGCGCCTGGTTAGCCAGTTGCCACACAGAGAAAAGCTTCTTTGTCTGGAAGGCGTGTATCTTCCTGATCCTGAAGCGTGGCTGCACACGGTGTCCCAGACACGCAGCTGGGGGTGACGCGGGGATGGGGCAGGTGGCGGGCCCCGGCGAAGGCGCATCTCTCATTTCTCCCCAGCTCCTACACATGTGTGGCAGCCTCTTGGAACGGCCTCTGATTCTCCCCGAGGTGGTGCCCAGGTACTCGGTCATGCTGGAGCTGTTTGACGCTGAGCTGGACAACACCAAGACCCTGTATGACGCCCAGATTGCGGCCTCGGCAGACGGGAACATCCCCCCTATCCATAAAAACATGCCCCCGGTGGCCGGGCAGCTCAAGTGGAGCCTGGAGCTGCAGGAGAGGCTGGAGGCACCCATGAGGGACCTCAAGCACATCGAGCACCCGTGAGTGATGGCCCCGGGCGGCCAGCGCTCCTCCACAGCTGTGGAGTTTGCGGTGGGTTGTGGGGACGTCTGTCCCAGCTCTGAGGCAGGCCCATGCTTACCGTCGCCCAAGGCTTTCCTTCCCAGGGCACGGTCCCAGGAGAGACCCTGACTGCGCCTCCCCCTCCTCTGGGTGCCTTCCCAGCGAGCATGTCGGGAAGGTGACCTTGGTGGTCACCCTCGTGGAAATGAACAAAGACACCCAAATGAGAACAAGCAAAGGCTGCTTCCTCGGTGCTGGCCAGAGCAGGGAGCCGGCCACTGTCACTTGTTTTTGGCAGAGCCTGGAAAGCAGGGGGAGGAGTGGAAGAACCCACAGCAGAACAGAGAAGGCCCCAGGTCTCCCGGACTGGAGGCCATCAGCATGGGGACTGGAGGAGGGCGTCCTGTGTGTTTGGTCAGGAGGCATGTCTGGCTCTCTGGTTGGTCCTAAGTTGGAAGGGAGGACAGAAATTAAGGAAGGTGGCAGTTATGAATCAAGTCCTGGCCATTCAGGGCCAATATTACAAGGATTATCATTTGACTTTCTGGGCTGGTTGCCGCCTGTGAAGGGCGTCATCCACGTGTATGTTCAGTGTCTCAGCCTGGAAGAAACAGAGAGCTGGCTGCCTGCTGCATCACCCCAAGGTCTGGCAGGCACGGTTGGGGTGTTAGCGAGGCCCTGAGGGAGACGGCACCTGACCCTCCTTCTAACTCTGATTCCAGGGTCATGTCCAGTGTGGAGGCCAAGCTGATCTACCAGAAATACGATGAGATGGTGGAACTGCTGAGACGCTACCGTGAGAGGATCTACCAGCAGTGGGCGGTGGGGGTAGACCAGGACTGCCACTTCAACCTGGGGCAGCCCCTGATCCAGCGGGACCCCGTCACCAGACTCATCCGCGTCAACTTCAGCAAAGCGGTGGGTGTCGTCTGGCCGCAGCATCGGGAGGGCAGCTGGGCCAGAGGCTGTCCCAGGGACCTAGGGTTCCCCACGGGGCAAGCCCACGTGAGGCTGACCCCCCTCCTACCAACAGCATGGACTTGTGGGGTTGATGTTTATGTCATATCCAGCTAAAGCTTTATTATTCAAGTGTTGCTTAAAGTATGCCCAGGATATATTTAAGATATGAGACAGTCGTAGCCTCCTTGAAAATAGCTGGAATGAGTACGCTATTTTAAAGCTGGGCCGCCTTTCATGGGATCCCAAGGGGAACTATCAATTTGAGAATTTAAAAGAAAAGAAAAAAAAGGTCTTTTCAGGATCTGAATAAGTGGACCCCCTGGTCAAGTCGGGAAGGCTGGAGGGAATCCACACCGTCCAGGGCTAAACCCCAGGTAGTTAACTAGGTACGCGGGCAGAAGCTGGGGCAGCCTGAATCTCTACAAGCACCTGCCTTTCAAGAACGCATCTGCCCTGCTCTGAGGTCAGCGGTGATACCAGGAAGGCAGGGAACCCAGATGGGACTTTTCCTCTGAAACCTTCTTTCACCCAAATTCATTCTTTCATTCAACAAATAGTTACTGAACACCTACTTTGTGTATGTGTTTGGGATGAATTAGTGAACCAACAAAGATCTCTGTCCTTCTGGAGCTGCCTCCTACAGGGAGAGGGGGAGAGAGAGAGACAGAGAGAGGGGAGAGAGTGGTGGGGCCCCGGTGGAAGGGCCAGGAGAAGAGGGGGTGGGGACGATGAACCAGCATAACGTATAACACATGAGAACGTGATTGGTCGGTACCTCAAAGAATGGGAAAGGCAGGTAAGCGGGGAATGGACAGAGCCGGAGGAAGGGGGCAGGTTGCGGCTTTGGACTTGAGCAGAGACTTGCAGGAGGTGAGGGCGTTGGCCAGCAAAGATGGGAGGAAAGCCTTCGAGGAGAGCAAACAGCTAAAGCAAAGGCCAGGAGGTATGCGTGTGCCTGGTGTGTTGTGGGAGCAGCGAGGAGACGGGGGGGCCGGGGTGGAGTGATCAGGGGAGGTGCAGGGAAAGGGGGTGAGGAGACGATGGGGCACAGAGAGGCTCTCGGGCCCTGAAAGGGACTTGGGTCTTTGTTCCGGGCAAGATGGCAGCCGTTGCAGGGTTTCGAGTAGAGGAGGGCCCCGATCTGAGATGCTGTGTGTGAGTGGGCTTGGGGGGAGGGCAAGGCCAGAAGCACAGAGACCACTTAGGAGTGTTTTGCTGGAATCCAGGTGAGGGATGATGAGAGGGTGGTGGCCTGGACCAGAGCAGCAGCAGTGAAGGTGCGCAGAGGTTAGATTAGATTTTGATCACAGGGCCGATGAGATCCTAGACAGGTTGGAAATCACGTGTGCGGGAAGAGAGGGGTCAGCCCCAGCCTTCTGGGGCTGGGCAACTGGAAGGGAGAATGGCCATCAGATGAGACAGCGGGTGGAGGCGGCCGGCGGGCAAGACTGCTCTGTTTCAGTCACGTTGAGTTTGACATGTCAACTGGACATCCACGTGGAGACGCTGAATAGGCAGGTAGATGCAGGAGTCTCAAGTCAGGAGAGAGTCCCGAGCTGGGGACGTGAGCACAGGAATCACTCACACGTAGATGGTTCTTAATGCTGTGACACTGGGTGAGGTCACCAACGTGAGAGCAGATCGAGAAGGGACCCCATCCGCGGTTCTCCAACACTTAAATCTCAGAAGCATCAGAGAGACTGGTAATGGGGACCAGGAGAGCCTGGTGTCCTGGACGCAAAGGGGACCATGTGCCCAGGAGGGGGAGGGACCAGCTGCTGAGAGGCCACGTGAGACGGGGCCTGTGAAATGACCCCTGGATGCAGCAATGTGAAGGTTACTGGGGCCTCTCCAAGAACGGTGTTGGCCGAGCAGTGAGGGCAGAAGCTCTGTCGGAAGGGATGCCCTGCCGTTGGTCTCCTGGGCTGTAACCAGGGGGTGGAGAGGGACAAGGGAAGGTCAGACCCTAGGGAGGAGCCTTTCTTTAGACACCTGGCAGGTTAGTTACAATGATGGTGTCCACCATGCTGGTGATGCCAGCACTTCTAGACATCAGGAACAGTCAATAGGTGAAGGCACCGTGATCCTACCAGTGGAGCCCATCCCCAATCAGACCTCCCCCCAGCTTTGGGGGCTGTCGAAGCATCCCAGGGACAGACCCTCACTTGTGCTGCTACGTACCATGCCACTGAGGCCACCCCCTCACCTCTTGTGTTCTCTTCATTCACCTTAGCTGGTGGCAGTGCTGAGAGAGGTCAAGTACCTGAACTTCCAGCAACAAAAAGAGATTCCCAGCAGCGCCGAGAACCTGTTCTCACAGTACGAAACCTTCTGGAAGTTTGTGGGCAACTTGGAACTCATTGCCCGCTGGTACAATGAGGTGAGCTGGTGTTGCTTTGTTTTGTTTGCCACGATGGGGGTTTTGTTTAGAACAAACACAGGTGTACGATCCCCACCCAGAGTAGAACTGAGAATGTTTTCCTATTTGAAGGTGGTTGGAGCCACCCTCTGGGGAGAATCCACGTTCTCACCTTTTCCACCTTACAGAGTTGCCCGCGTTCCTTGGCTTGAGGCCACGTCACGCCACCTTCGGATCACAGCACCTTTGCTTTTGTTGTCATGTTCCCTTCCTTAGTTCTTCTTGACTCCCTCTTATAAGGACCTCGCGATCGCATTGGGCCCGCCGATGTCGAGGTCCTTAACTGAATCGCGTCTGCAAATTCTCTTTTGCCAAGTGCAAGGTGACATAGTCACAGGTCCTGTAGATTACGACGTGACGTCTTTGGGGGCCATTATTCAGCCTACCGCAGACACCTCATCCAAAAGGGGCCAATGAAATTCCCTCTCCTTGAACCCTGGGAACTTGGAATTGGGTCCCAGCATCATTCACACCGGAGTCTCAGGGGGAGCAGAGAAACCAGAATGAGCGAAACACGGGCCGCAGACGGAAGGGAGCAGGCGGGTGGAGCAGACAGGCGGAGAGGCCCCACGAGACAGAGGGGACCCCGGGCGTGGGCTTTGTGGGCCCAGTCCCCGGGGCTCTACCAGCGCACCTCCACGTGACCTGAGCCAGCTTTAGTGGGCTTATATTTCTTGCAGCCAGCTTGCCCCCGACTGGAGCCACTGGGTGGAACCTGGAATATTTCTGTTTCTGGGTTTTGCATCTCGATCTGTTGGAGAGATGCTTACACGCTCCCAAATCCCTGATGTGACAGCCCCTTTCCTAGAGCCCCGAAGAGCGTGCCTCGGTCGCCTTCCCTGGCCTGTCTTGTAGGGGCCTTGAACTTAATGCTCGGTTCCAACCAGAATGTGGAGAGGGAGGTTCCTGTTCTGCCCCTCCCCTGCCGGCTTGTTAAGTGCCCTCTGAGTCGGTAGTAACTGCAGCACAGCTCTGCCGTGCACCTCCTCCCTACGGTGGCCAGATTTGACCAAGCCCAGGAATTCCCTGCCAAAAAAGAGAATGTTGGAACATCAAAAGATTCAGAGCAAGGCCTTTGGGACACTGAGGAAGCCTCCCGACCTTGCTAGAAGTGACCGCCTCCTACCTGAATGTGAACTGAAGCACGCCAGGTCATGCCGTCACGTGGATTTGCCAAAAAGTATCACTCCCCCACTGCTCACCCCGACACGCCCACCACAGAACCAACCATAGACCCGTTCCTTACTCTATTCCACAAATTAGATCATGGGGGTGACGTCACCTGAAATGTGTTCAGGATAAACTGGAGTAAGCTGCTTTTCACTAATTTCATTTTTGAAGATAAAATCTTAATTGACTCACTTATTGGTGCTGCGAACTGTGACAGCCCAGGGCCCGCCTGAAGTGCGTTTCCTTGAATTAGCTTTCTCCAGAAGCAGCTCTCTTCAGGTTCAAAGAACGCCGTGTTCATCCGTTCCCTGGAACGCGTCCCGGACGCGGTGTTTAGGAAGAATGGAAGCCTTAGAGATACAGTCATGTGGAAAAATGTTTGTGGGTTACTTTCAGTGCAAGAGCTTTTTTTTTTTTTTTTTTTTTTTTTTTTTTTTTACAACGACGCAATCAGAAACAGACAAAAAAAATCCAACAAACGTTATTTAGAATGAAACAAAAAAATTGATCTTCCACTTCTGAATTTCCAAACAAAACCCAGCCAGTCCCATGCGGGGAAGCATGTTAGCTTCCGCTGTGAACGACATTGTTCTGCTAATAGAAACATCGGACAAGGATGGGGAGCCAGGCAGTGAGACCCAGAGCTCAGCGCCTGTGGTGACCATCATTACTGATGCCGGCTCCCCTCTCTGGGGTGCTCCTGGCCCCTTAGATGCGCTTCTTTTTTTTTTTTTTTTTTTGCGGTACGTGGGCCTCTCACCGTTGTGGCCTCTCCCGTTGCGGTGCACAGGCTCCAGACGCACAGGCTCAGCGGCCATGCCTCACAGGCCCAGCCGCTCCGCGGCATGTGGGATCTTCCCGGACCTGGGCACGAACCTGTGTCCCCTGCATCGATAGGTGGACACTCAACCACTGTGCCACCAGGGAAGCCCCGCGCTTCTTATTCTTAACGTACTTTCTGTTGCCGAGAGAGACCCCAGGCCCCCAGACTGCTAATATCTATTAATGTTTGAGCTAGGTGAGTGTTGGAGTGGGACTTTAAGGGATCTGCTGGGGGGTCTGGGAAAAATGCCCTAAAGGTGTGGATTTATTATATAGGCTGCTGGAAAATAATAAACAGGGCATATTAAATGGATCTCAGCGCTGTGAGCTGTGTTTACTCTGGGCAATCACAAAGGCATAATAACATTTAGCTCTTGTCTGGGCTATTCGTGTAATTGTTTAATATCCAAACTCTGATAAATGGAATCAAGATTTCACATTGACTCACTTTTCATTTCGTCAGTGCTTTCTTCTGCTCCTGTCTGGTTTCCACTGGTAATAGCTGTTAACCTTTATTTCTCTGCCATACCGTACCTTTTCTAAGAGTTAATTGTCTGAAAAGGGGGACATGGGTGGGGAGGGGGCACCATTTAAAGTACCAAATATATGTCAAGGATTATTGTGAGTGGAGCTGGGAAAACTGGACGGCTACGTGTAAAAGAATGAAATTAGAACACTCCCTAATACCATACACAGAAATAAACTCAAAATGGATTAAGAGACCTAAATGTAAGGCCAGACACTATAAAACTCTTAGAGGAAAACATAGGCAGAACACTCCATGACTTAAATCACAGCAAGATCCTTTTTGACCCACCTCCTAGAGAAATGGAAATAAAAACAAAAATAAACAAATGGGACCTAATGAAAGTTAAAAGCTTTTGCACAGCAAAGGAAACCATAAACAAGATGAAAAGACAACCCTCAGAATGGGAGAAAATATTTGCAAACAAAGCAACTGACAAAGGATTAATCTCCAAAATATATAAACAGCTCATGCAGCTCAATATTAAAAAAGCAAACGACCCAATCCAAAAATGGGCAGAAGACCTAAATAGACATTTCTCCAAAGAAGACATACAGATTGCCAAGAAGCACATGAAAGGATGCTCAACATCACTAATCATTAGAGAAATGCAAATCAAAACTACAGTGAGGTATCACCTCACACCGGTCAGAATGGCCATCATCAAGAGATCTACAAACAATAAATGCTGGAGAGGGTGGAGAAAAGGGAACACTCTTGCACTGTTGGTGGGAATGTAAATTGATACAGCCACTATGGAGAACAGTATGGAGGTACCTTAAAAAACTGAAAATAGAACTACCATACAACCCAGCAGTCCCACTGCTGGGCATATACCCTGAGAAAACCATAATTCAAAAAGAGTCATGTACCAGAATGTTCGTTGCAGCTCTGTTTACAATAGCCAGGACATGGAAGCAACCTAAGTGTCCATCGACAGATGAATGGATAAAGAAGATGTGGCACATATATACAATGGAATATTACTCAGCCATAAAAAGGAATGAAACTGAGTTATTTGTAGTGAGGTGGATGGACCTAGAGACTGTCATACAGAGTGAAGTAAGTCAGAAAGAGCAAAAGAAATACCATATGCTAATATGTAGAATCTAAAAAAATAAATGGTTCTGAAGAACCTAGGGGCAGGACAGGAATAAAGACGCAGATGTAGAGAATGGACTTGAGGACACGGGGAGGGGGAAGGGTAAGCTGGGACAAAGTGAGAGAGTGGCATGGACATATACACACTACCAAACATAAAATAGATAGCTAGTGGGAAGCAGCCATATAGCACAGGGAGATCAGCTCTGTGCTTTGTGACCACCTAGAGGGGTGGGATAGGGAGGGTGGGTGGGAGACGCAAGAGGGAAGAGATGTGGGGATATATGTATATGTATAGCTGATTCACTTTGTTATACAGCAGAAACTAACACACCATTGTAAAACAGTTATACTCCAATAAAGATGTTAAAAAAAAAAGAATTATTGTGAAAGGCAAATAGCATCTAATGTACAGTTTGAATTCTATGTACATCCCTCACTTTAGAGAGTAGACCTGTCCTTGAAAACTTACATGTAAATCAAAATGTTGCCGGATAGGACAGTATTCCAAAGCACAACTGGTGCTTGTTATTTAAAGGAATAATTAATAAAAACTGTATACACACTCTGTCTTTTTTTTTTTTCTGTTCTTTGAATCGAGGTTTTCGAGTGTTACATGAATTTCTTAGCTCAGGGTAGACCCGTATCGAGCCTGTATGGAACCTACCCTACCGTTCACTCTGATGCTTTAACAAGTGAAACAGCTTCTCCACAGATCCTGGACCTCCTTTGTATGATCACATTCCGAGCCTTAGATCATAGGCAAGGCGATGTTCTGAGAAACGCCCCAGAAGTGTCCCAGTTACCAGTGTGTATTCCTCTGATTTTCTTTTTATGATTCTAAGCCGGATATTTTAAGCTTTGGATTACGTACGCACTGTTTTTGCATTAGTGAATTCCCTTCTCTTTCTACCCCATAACATGGGTGATTAGGAGTTAAGTATATACGTAAATCCTTGGTGATAAAAAATAATTTAAAAAGTTGGAATCTCCTGAACTTTGATGTACACATAATTCCCAATTAAATACCACTAACTGTAATTGGTTTGGTTGGGATTGAGTAATAAACACCCTTACCAGGAGACGATTTTAAATCTGCTTGGATTTGGAACAAAGGCCCTGAAACTGTAGCCCTTGTTTTGCAGATAATGACCACTGTGAAGGACGTAGAATTTCCACTGATAAAGTCAGAATTGGAAACAATCGATGTCAAATTGTTGGACGCTGAGACGACCTTATTCTGGAACGGCCAAGGTACAAAGGCGACATTCATTCCCCCTTAGGTTGAACTTGGGTGAGGGGGATGGAGGGCCGGGTCCAACCTGTCGGCCACCTGGAGTTCCTGTGGAATTAGTGATCTGCCTACGTGGGGATAGGGAGACCTTGTTTCCCAAGAGACACGATGTGCTTTATTCCTCAGCGTTGCCTTTTGGGAAGCTCTCCGCAATTTCCTCTGCTTCAGGCTCCGGAGAAGCGGACAGACTCGCCGAGCATTGTGTTGTAATAACGAGTGTTAAGCCAGCCCTTGCTAAATCGTTCATTTTGTAAGATCCCTTTATCCTTCTGTTTTAGGTGTGTTTGAATATATTCAAGAGATGCGAGAAATGCTATACAACTTGCAGAACAGGATACAAAAAGCAAAGCAAAACATAGAGGGGATTTCCCAGGCCATGAAGGTGAGTAACCTGCAAAGCACAGAGCGGGGCTTAAATGGGGACCCCGGAGAGGGTCCTGGGGAAACAGGCCCCCTCGGAGACGATCACGGAAAGTGCCCAAGGCAGCGGGGGCCTGCTGTGTGAGGCTCTGGGCTGTACCATGGTGACGTCAGGGTGGCCCCAAGGCAGAAGGGCCCCTGGTCACTCTGCAGAGCTCCACTCCATCTGGGTCTGTTGAGCTCAGCAAGTGTGTGGGCAGGTCCCTCCGCCAGGTGGGTGCCAGGAACGAGGGTGGGGGTGGAGATGCGCTCAGACTCGGCCCCACCGGGAACACACTCATCCCTCGATGCAGAGCAGCACAGGTCCTTGCTTTCAAGCCTCATCCAGAAAACTGGGGGAAAGCCTTCGCTAGCACTTCCCTCCCCCACCATGCTTTGTCATCAGTGCCTGCATCTGCAGACACCTGCCCCGGGCCAGCGCTAGTTTGTTCATTAGAAAACACCTCTTCTGTTTTGAGACCCCTTTGGCTTATCACGGTGTGAAACTCTTTCCTTCGTTACAATTGACGTTCATTTCATCACCATCCACTTAGATTTAACTCAATACATTGTAAGCAAAAGCCATTGCTCACCCCATTTTTTTCTGATTTGTTTTCTGATTCAGTTTTCTTTCAATCAGATTATTTCCCCAAGTAATTGCCTCAGAAAGGGTGCGTTGATGACCTACTTTCTGAATCCTTGCTTTCCAAAACTATCTTTCTTTGGATGTTACCTATAGCTGTCTTGTCCAAGTAAAGGATTTTCTGATATGGTCCTTTTCTTTCAGTAGCCTAGAAGCATCCCTGTACTCGTCTGCTCTGGCTGCCATAACAAAGGACCAGAGACTGGGCAGCTTAAACAGCAGAAATGTATTGTCTCATAGTCCTGGAGGCTAGAAGTTTGAGATCAAGGTGCCAGCAGGGTTGGTTTCTTCTGAGGCCTCTCTCCTGGGTGTGTAGACGGCCGTCTTCTCCCTGTGTCCTCGCACAGTCGTCCCTCTGTGTCTATGTCCTAATCTCCTCTTCTTATAAGAACACCAGCCATATCAGATTTAGGCCCACCCTAATGACCTCACTTTAATCATCTCTTTAAAGACCTTCTCTCCAAATGCAGTAACATCTGAGATGTTAGAGGTTAGAGCTTCAACATATAAATTTGTGGGAGGAGGCACAGTTCAGGCCACAGCCACCCCTGCTTATAGCCTCAATGTTGAAAAAGCTGACAAAGGTATGACTTCCCTTTGCTGATATATTTGATATTTCCTCTGAAAGATATTTTTTGACTTTCCTGTTCTCTCCGTCCAGAGGTAGGTAGAGTCCTTGGTCATCTTCAGTGTTCAGACGTGTCACCAGAGTGTATCCAGACGTGTGTCTCCTTTTGTTAATGTTCCCTGGATCCACAAAGTACTTTCAATCCGAAAATGGCAACCTTGCCTCAGCCCCCAGGCACCTTCTCCAGTCACTCATTCTCTCCTGTGTGTCCCTTTCTGTCCTGTACTCTGAGCATCTCCACACGTGTCTCCAGATCTGGCTGCCATGTCCTGTCACCCCCAGCTCCTGAGGTTCCCCGACAAGAGGGTCAGACACTCCTTCCCCTAGAGGGGCTCCTTTGGGGCCTGACTGGGGAACATGCACAGAGGTCTCTCCGTGGTCCTCCAAGGCCCTGGTTGGTTTTGAGTCACATCATTGGAGGCTCTCTGGCCAACAGTCCTCAGCGGCCCCTTGGCCTCCGCGAGGCCAGCCTAGGATGGGGACACTCACTCTAAAGGCAGTGTAGGAGGGAGTAGGGCCAGAAGCTTTTTCTTCAGACACTTCTCTCCCGCTCACCTTTTCCCTCCAGGACTGGTCGGCCAACCCAATGTTTGAAAGGAAGGACAACAAGAAAGAGGCCCTGTTAGACTTGGACGGGAGGGTGGCCAACCTCAACAAGCGCTACACCGCGGTCAAGGACGCCGGCCTGAAGATCCAGTCCATGGTCATGGTAAGGAGCTGCCCGGGAGGGCCTTGGAGAGGCCATGGGCTCTCCGCAGCCGGGGAGGGAGGAGGGAGAGCTCAAGGCTTCAGAAAACCTCAGGCATCTAAGACCTTTAATCCAGGAGTCCGATCTTACAGTAGCAGACCCTGCTAACTGCTCCCCGGAAGTCTGATTCCTCTTGTCACGTGTCTGCCCTCCTCCCCTAAGGGTGTCAGAGCACCCTCCCCCCACCCCACATGAATCGGTGTGGACAAGTGACACCTTCGTACCAAGTCCCTGGGAGAAGCTGTATCACGGCTTCCCACCCCTGAGTGTGAGGAAGGCCCAGCAGCACGGAAAGAGAGAGGAGCACGGGATGTGGGTGCCCTGTGGTGTTTGGGTGCCAGCACGTTGAAACTGGGATAATGTGCGGGCACGTGCTTGCTGGGCTGCCCGGCCTGAGGGTTATTCCTTTCTGCCAGCCGTCTCAAGGGTCCTTGGGCCCGGGGCCCCACAGGCACGGGCACGGTCGGAGGGGGATGCAGAATGGGAGCCTCATGCCCCTGGTAGCTCTGCCTGATTCCCGGCAGCATGGGGTTCTCGCGCCTTCCTCTGTCTTCCTCCGTCCGTGGCCACTTTAGCCAGCTTGCATTTTCGCCTATTTCTGAGGCAAATGTGAAAGGTGCGGTTCTGCGTTGGCCTGGAAAGGAGAAAACTGCCCGCCCCCCCACCCCACCGAGCTCAAGATATTTTCAGGACAGTTTTTCGGGGTTTCCCAGTGCATGGTGCAAATCATTGCCATGGCCTTAAATGATGGGTCGCCACATCCAGACAGACCAGCAGGCCCCCCAGGAGGAGGGTCTGTGCTGGGCTGTTCTCATGGTCAAGTCATTGATTGGAAGGTCATTGCCCCTGTGGAGTGACTTGACTGGACCAAGAAATATTTTGTCTTGTTTCCAGATCCTCTTCCTTTCCCCTTTGCCCTGGTGCCAGAAGGGCCAACGAAATTAACATGTTAGACTGCAAAAAGGTTATTTGGAAGAGTTAACCGATTAACCTATTAACATTACCAGATGTGTTGGAAACAACATGGGAGAGATAAATCTAGCTTAGCATTGGGAAGAGGTTCACAGCACACTAGCCCAGCTGGAGGGGGAGCCAGGAGGGAACAGGAACCCCAGTGAGGCAGAGGCCAGCGAGCAATTGACAAGGCTTTGTTATCACAGCATTTTTCAGAGTCCTCTACTCCCATAATGGTCATTTGAACCATTGTTACACTGAAGTTATTTAAGCCTGTGTCTTCTCTCCCCTATTAGAATATAACTGCCTGAGGGTACAGACTGGGTCACATTCATCTTTGTGTTTTCCTGTAGCACTCAGTGTCTTACAGTTTCATCTATCCACCCACACATCCACCCATCCACCCACCCACCCACCCACCCATCCACCCACCCATCCACCCATCCACCCACCCATCCACCCATCCACCCATCCATCCACCCATCCATCCACCCACCCACCCATCCATCCACCCACCCACCCATCCATCCACCCACCCAAACATCCATCCACCCACCCAAACATCCATCCATCCACCCATCCATCCATCCACCCATCCATCCACCCACCCATCCATCCACCCACCCATCCACCCATCCACCCACCCATCCACCCATCCACCCACCCACCCACCCCCCACCCCCCACCCCTCCACCCACCCATCCACCCACCCACCCACCCACCCACCCACCCATCCACCCACCCATCCATCCATCCATCCACCCATCCACCCACCCACCCACCCACCCATCCATCCACCCACCCATCCACCCATCCACCCATCCATCCACCCATCCATCCATCCATCCATCCATCCATCCATCCATCCATCCATCCACCCATCCACCCATCCATCCACCCATCCATCCATCCATCCATCCATCCATCCATCCATCCATCCATCCATCCACCCATCCACCCACCAGCTCCTGCTCTGTTCCAGGCATACTACTTAGTGCTGGAGGTATAATGGTGGAAAAGACAGTCAATCCCTGTCCTCGTGATGCCTGGCATCAAGGGGAGGTACAGACCAAAGACAAAATAATTCAGAATTGTCATCTGTGCCATCACAGGCACAAATAACAAATTGCTAGAGGGAACACAGGTCAGCGGGCAGGGACAGGAACCAAACCTGAGATGAATGGGGGGTGGTCAAGAAGGGCCTTTGTGAGGAGCTGACATTTGACCTGAAACCTAAAAGATGAGAAGAAGCCACACCTGGCATGAATGGGAGGGAGCAGCCTGCAGGAAGAGCCTGGAGGGTTCAAGAAGCCGAAAGCAGACCACTGTGTGTGGAGGGTGTGAACGAGGATGAGGGTAGCCCAGGGAATTGTTGAATAAATTGCCTAAAGAGGGAACAGGTAGACCAGTGAGACGACAGCCAGCCACGTGGTTCTGTTTGCAGGAAAATGCGGAACTCTTCAGAGCGAATACGACGAGCCAGCCCTGGAAGGATTATGTCAACTACGTTGACAGCATGGTCTTGGATGAATTTGAGCATTTCATTCGCAAGTCTCTAAATCACCTAATGGACAACATGGTTGTAGATGTAAGTTACAAATGTGAGATACATATATGCATATACATATGTGTATTATGATATTATAAATATGAGAAAGGTTGACGCTGGAATCTATAATCTGTGGTTTCCTGATGAAAGAACAGACTGTCATGTTACAAATGAACAGACTTATTAAAGTCTTCCCAGGGTGACCAATTCGTCCCGATTTTAAACCTGAAAGTCCTGCGTCCCGGGACCCTGCTCAGTCCCAGGTGCTCAGGACATCTGGTCCTTAAATATGCTGCAGCGTAAGTGGGCTATAGAACACCTACAGGGATCTGAGTTGTCCTATGCTGCTGCCAGGTGAGGAAAAGCGGGTACCACTGCCCCCTCCTTATGCTGATTGGGGGTGGGAGGTGCCCTCCTATCGGCAACATCAGCCCCCAGCCCGCTCAACCCTCTGCTGAATTGAGTATAAGCTTAAACCAGGTCAGCACTGTGGCTTTGCTGGTTAATTGCATCCCAGCCTGTTCTCCAAGAGCTATTCCCTGCCCATGTCCTTTTCACTACAGTGGTTCCCAAGTGATTTTGAATACTGCCAGGAGGGCAAGATGAGAGACGCTCTCCCCCCCAAAGCCTACCCGCAGGAAAGGATGGTGGGCACTGCAGTGAGATGCCCTTACACAAGCTGCAGAGGGCGCTTGTCCCCAGAAAATCACAGACCCCAGATTCTGTTGATGAAAGTAGCCGGCATCACCAACTGTTAAGTCTCACCAAGCAAGGCACAGTGACACGGTATCAGCAATGAAGGTAGCTAATTTATAGTGAACTTACAAACTAAATTATCACTACAAAGAGAGGAGAGTCACGATCAAAAGCATGATGAGACCCCGATAACAAAGCATCCTCAGAAAATCCCAGGGAGCCCCCGTGTTTGTGAGTGGCCAAGCAGCGGGAGCGGACCCCTGAGCCAGAGGCTTTAGAAAAGTCTGGTCCCCTGAGTTTGTGACAACAGACCTCTCCCACTTAGCAGCTCACTCAGGCACTAGTGCAGACCCCGCCCTACTCAGTCATAGAACAGGGCTCTCTCAAGCCAGCCACCCACAGGGCCAGCATGGGACTACGTTTGGAGGAAGATCAGTGGCCACAGAGCAGGTCCCGAGGCCACCCATGGGCTTTGGCCCGCACTTTGAGGCTCGCCGGTACGTTGGGCGAGCCTCTACCCTGTCCCCTTACACATGAGGCTGCAACTCAGCCTCGCAGCCTCCCAAGAGGGACCCTCCCAAGAGGGAATAGACAGGGTTATGGCGTGTGTGCTTTAGAAACAGAATCTCCAAGGGACGTGAGGGCTTGTCCTTTCTGGAGCTCAGCGGAGACCATCCTGCCTGTCTGTGACACTCCCTGCCCCTGCCCCACTGAGCACTGTGGCCACAGCTGCTGACACACCTGAGACAGCCACCACCCCACGCGCTCTATGTGTTAGTCGTCCCTCTAGTCCTCACGGTAACCCAAAGAGACGGGGACAGTGATTGCCTCTGTTCTATAGAGCAGCTGTACTCATTTTGTATATTTGGCGAAACTGGGAAGCCGAGGTATCACCCAAGGCCACGCAGCTAGACAGTAGCAGATATGGGCTTTGAACGGAGGTAACGGGCCTCCTCGGCAGTCACGATCACTGCTGTATCCCGCCCTGGACACCCAGCCTGCATTTGGCCCGATGGCGTTGCATTTGGTTGTGTAGCTCTCGCTCAAGGGCCCTCAGGAAGTGTGTTCTCTGCAGCGGCCCCAGCCAGCAGGAGTCAGCCATATACCTTGTCTGGGGCTGGGGTGAACATCCAGGCACTGAAAATGGTTCAGCCCAGGGCAAGTCTTTGACCCCATGACGGCCTGTTTCAGGAGAGCATCGCACCGCTGTTTGAGGTCCGCATGGAGCTGGACGAGGATGGGCTGGTCTTCAATCCGTCCCTGGAGGTGGGCGGGGAGCAGGGCTTCCTGGCGCTGATCGGGAGCCTGGTCACTGACATCTACAATGCAGCCAAGCTCATCCCCAGGCTGGCCAAGGGCAGGATGAACTACAAGGTCAGTCTGGGCTTGGTATGGCCCCACCCCTTTCCCTGCCACCAACTGCTACCCCTAATGGGTCCTGAAGGTGAAGAGGAGCCCAGAGGCTTCCATTCCATCGGGTTCCCCAGGACGGTGGCCCAGATTTCTCTCTCCACTCCTGAGATCCCATCTTTCTCCCCAGAGCGGCTTCTCCTCGGTCGACCTGGTTTTCATTCCCCTGACGGCTCCCCACCCCCAATAAGACGCCAAGTGTGCATCTCCACCCTCACTGGGACTTCACTCCCTCCCATAATTTAAACCCCGTGATCCTCTGAGCATGCAGGCTCTTTGACAGGTGCGCCTTGCATGGGCTCCCGCACCCATTTGCTCTGAATGCATTAAACACCTAATGTGCATCTGACACGTAAAATGCAGTCAGATCAGATCCCGGGGATGCAAAGGTGTGGGAAATTCAGCCCCACCCCCCGCCAAAGGGAGGTCTGAGAAGGTGTGTTTGTCGGCGCATGGTTTGTGGGGCAGTTAAACAAAAATTGGAAAAGACCTAAATGACCATCAAGCACAGGTGTCCTTTAGTAGCTTCCGCCCATCCGGACAAAGGCGTCCGGATGAATCCCAAAAGCGAGCCCGGGATGGAAAGCTGCTCGCGACACGTTTGTTATTAAGTGTTTAAGTTGTGGAACAGTGTTTAGAATGTGATTTCATTCATTTAAACAAAACAAAAGCCTGCCCTCCTATGGATACACTCCAAACTGTTAAGAGTGCTTGCTTCTGGGAAACAGGATCGGGGTGAGGATGGTAGGAGGACAGGGGACGCCAAGGGAGCTTTTTATTTTACGTGCTTCTGCCTCATTTGAGCTTTTTGATAGCGGGCGCGTATTATTTGTAATAAATACTTACAGCGAGATGCTCTGTGCTATTAGGGACAGAGGTATGTGTGCATACGTGTGCATGTGTGAGTGAATGTAGTGATGTGAGGACATGAGGACATACGTGGCAAGGTCAAGGACAGCTTCCCAGAGGAGCTGACGCGCGTTCTGAGTCTTGAAGGGGGAAGGGGATTTCCAGGCAGAGAGAATGGCTTGAGGATTCCTGAGCCGCAAAAAGGTGGTATTTCTGGCCCAAGTGCACACAGCAGGCTGTTGCACAGCTCAGAATAAAGTGAACTATGCCACCAGTGGTCAGCTCAAGAATACACCCAACACAGAGCTGGACTCCCACGTGTGCTCCAGAATCTGACAGGATGCGCATCCGGGGCTCCTGCACCCACCCCGGGGTCCCGAGGGGCTTGGCATGATGAACAGGACAGAACAAAGCAGAATAAGGGTCCCGGTGATCAGGCCGTACCCCAGGCTGTGCACGCCCCGCTCTGGTCTCATTTGTATCCATGAGATTTTAACTCACAGAAGTGACCGAGTGACTACATGGAGAGGTCAGTGCCATTGACAGAAAACGTTAATGTCACTCACAGTTCCCCTGGAAAGGAGAAGCACGGCTGGCTACTCAGGGTCTCGGGGGAGGCAGCAGGTTGGTCAGAAAGCAGAAGCAGGACGGAGGGCGGAGCCCAGGCCAGAGGCTTTGCTGGGGTTTCTGCGGGAAGGTGAGACAGGACCAGGGAAAACACTCGGGGCCAGCCAGTCTGCACATCGGCGGCTCAGGGCTATGGGGGTCGTCTCCAGTTATCTGGTACCTGGCCCTGGGTGATGGGGCAGGGGGAACATGGGCTTGGAGTGTGAGGGTTAGTTAGATAAAGTAGGCGGTTGGGGGATTGGCTGGTTTTCACGTGAAAGGTGTGCTCCCACCCCAACCCTTTGCTCTCTTAGTATTGGCTGGCCCTACGAGGGGCAGTCTCTCCCCAGCCAGCAAGATTTTTTAAGATGCCAAAGCTTCTTAAGATACAGGAAATTTTAAAAGCATGGTTAATACACACCCTCCACCTTGAGATTCTCCAGTTACATAAGGCAATCACTGCCTTTTCGCTAACACCAATTTGGGTTGGGTTTTCTGTCACTTGAAACTCAGAGCATCCTGTCCAGCCCGGGCCTCCCGTGCTCCTACTCCGGCCATCATGTGGTCTCCACGCAGGTCCTCACACATCTGCTTCCCGGCCAGCACAGGGCCTTTGCACGTGCTGTGTTGCTACTCTTGCTCTTTACCTACAGTCCATCAGTTCTCAGACCAATGGTCACTTCCCCAGGGAGCGTTCCCCCACCTCCTCCCTGTTACACCTGAATGCAAGGGTCAGAGTCATGATGTCTCGTTTCTGTGATTTTTTTGGTGAAAATCTGACCCCACTCCTGGGCTGTCCACATCACATGAGCCCTGTCGACACCCCTAGGGCCCCCTCCCCCTGCGTGCACACAGCAGATTCTGAGTAACTACTTAATGAATGAAGCCACGTGAGTCGTCCTGGGGTTTGCCTGGCAAAAGTCACGTCCAGTATATCTTCTCACGGGAGAACATTGCAAACATTGTTTGCAGATGTCCCTGCGTCCCATCTAGAGAGGTTAGCCAACTTGCACCAACAGGGAGCCACTCTCCAGGGCGGGGAGACCACGGGCGAAGCGCTCACCCATCTGCGCCCCTCCTGCCCCTCGCAGACCGACCTGGAAGACATGACCGACCTCATAGAGATGGGGGAGGAGCTGTCCAACCTGGTCATCAGCGCCATAAAGGAGGCTGAGGAGTACCAGGACTCCTTCGAGCGCTACGCCTACCTGTGGATGGACGACCCCCAGGAGGTCATGAAGAGCTTCCTCATCTATGGGCACGCGATCAGCCCAGAGGACTGGGACCCCCAGGCCGAGGAGACCCTCCCCAAGATGCCGCCTACCCTCGCCCAGTTCCAGCAGCAGGTGTGTGTGAACCTCACCCACCGGCTTCCTCAACTCCAGAATCCCTGCCGTGGAGGGGCACTGGACTTGATTTAAAACTTGGGTGAACATTGTTTTTACATTTTTATTTATTTATTTATTTATTTATTTATTTATTTTTGGCTGCGTTGGGTCTTCGTTGCTGCACGCGGGCTTTCTCTGATTGCGGCGAGCGGGGGCTGCTCTTCGTTGTGGTGTGTGGGCTTATTGCGTGGCTTCTCTTTGTTGTGGAGCACGGGCTCTAGGCTCGTGGGCTTCAGTAGTTGCAGCACACAGGCTCAGTAGTTGTGGC
Source organism: Grampus griseus (assembly GCF_964374135.1). Classification (NCBI taxonomy): domain Eukaryota; kingdom Metazoa; phylum Chordata; class Mammalia; order Artiodactyla; family Delphinidae; genus Grampus; species Grampus griseus. The sequence continues at coordinate 9,373,840 of NC_139014.1, read as the reverse complement.
TCGTGGGCTCTAGAGCGCAGGCTCAGTAGCTGTGGCGCACGGGCTTAGTTGCTCCGCGGCATGTGGGATCTTCCCGGACCAGAGATCGAATCTATGTCCTCTGAATTGGCACGCGGATTCTTAACCACTGCGCCACCACGGAAGTCCAGGGTGAACATTTTTTAAATGTAAGTTTTATTATAATTCAAGTATGGAGAGACCAACAGATCAGCAGACGCCTGCTGTGAAAAGAGAGGTTGCGACTCACGGCTCCCAAGAGGAGGGGGACACTCCATGCCATGCAGGGCCACATAGGGCCACGCGGGGAGGCACCAGCGTCGGGCAGGAGGCCGAGGGAATGAGGGGAAAGCGTGGCTGAGAGCCTGAACTGTGGTCTTCATGGGGAAGAATGGGCAAGGCGGGGCGAGCAGGCTTAGGATGGGCTAGTTTGGATCAGTGATTCAGGGGCGCACTGGCTGTCCCAGGTTGTCAGGGGCCTGGCCCTGGGGTGATTAGGGCAGGGGGACAGTGGCCTGGAGTGTGAGAGCCCCATAGAGGCGGCGGTTGGGTTGTGAGCTCTGGTTGGTTGTTTGCATGTGAAAGGTGTGGTCCTGGGGGGTTGTCTGCCATCTCTAGGACTTGGCCAGCCAGGGGGCAGGGGCAGTCCCTCCAGGGTCAGCGAGGCCCCCAGTACCAGAGCGTCAGTAATATAGAGCATGATGGGAATTCCCTGGCAGTCTGGTGGTTAGGACTCAGAGCTTTCACTGCCATAGCCTGGGTTCGATCTCTGGTCAGGGAACTACAATCCCGCAAGACGTGCAGTGTGGCAAAAAAAACAGGATATAGGACATGAGAAAACATAACGAACTTACAAAACTTCACCTCTTTTCCTGAAGCTCAGTGAGGGTGACCCAGCCACAGGGAGATGCACATGGGGTGGGGGGACAGCTGGCTGGTGGAGCTTGAGAGCCCAAGGACGTGCAGCAGCATAGAGTTAAGGGATGCCCCATGGGTGCCCGGGACCCCATTCACCCCTTGAAACTTTTGGCCCCTGCTGGCCTTGCTTGATGACGTCCGTTTTTGACAGGCTGTCCCGTGTCAGGGATAGACTGCTGGGCCGCAGGGCACCCCGGGGGTGCTGGGAGAAGGAAACTAGTGCCTCGTAAGGGCCTCCCCCACACACACGTGCTGTGCTGGCCCCAACCCCTGGCCCCGGCAGCCCGACAGGTGAACGGGGTTGTGTCTTCCAGATCGACTCCTATGAGAAGCTGTATGAGGAGGTGTCCAAGTGCGAGAACACCAAGGTGTTCAATGGCTGGCTGCAGTGTGACTGCCGGCCCTTCAAGCAGGCCCTCCTCAACACCATCAAACGCTGGAGCCTCATGTTCAAGCGGCACCTGAGCAACAACGTGGTCAGCAGGTGGGCCCCAGGGCCGCTGGCCTGCCATTGATCATGCCCCAGAGGGCCATGTGCGAGGGGCACCTGCAGGCAGCCTTCCATGAAGTGTCGGTTGGACACCTCCTCCCCCAAACCGGGTGGCTGTTGGGGTGAAGGTCAGGCTCAGAGGCCGGCAGCCCCACGGAGGGTGGGTCCCAGCAGGAAGGTGTCACCTGGCAGGGCGTGGAGGTCCTGGTCCCTCGGTCATTGCTTCTTTACTGAGCACTTACCGTGTCTGGGCTACAGATGCCAAGGAACCGTTCAGGAGCCCTGAGTCGGGCAGGGAAGCCTGACGTGAAACGTGCCGGTGGTACCCGTGCAGTTACAGGTGGGGTCGGGGCCGGGAGGGGCGTGGAGCCAGGAGAGCGTGTAATCCAGCTCCTCTGTCCGGGAGGCCCAGCAAAGGCTGCCCTGAGACGTGGCTCCATGCGGGACTCGCCGACCAGGCGAGCCGGTGAGGCACAGGGGTGCTGGGCAGGCACCCATCACAGGCGGCCTCTCGCCCACCAGCCTCGCAGACCTAGAAGCCTTCATGAAAGTCTCCAGGGCGGGCTTGATGAAGCCTCTCAAGGAGGGGGATTATGACGGCCTCGTGGAGGTGATGGGGCATCTGATGAAGGTCAAGGAGAGGCAGACGGCCACCGACAACATGTTTGAGCCCCTGAAGCAGACCATCGAGCTGCTCAAGTCCTATGGGGAGGAGATGCCCGAGGAGACGCACGTGAAGCTTCAGGTAAACAGGCCTGGGGGGCCCCCGCTGGGGGAGCTGGAGCTGCGGGCAGGGCCAGAGCCAGAGGAGGGCGGGCTCTTGTGCCGGAGCCTGCAGGCTAGACCTCCTCTGCTAGACATGGGGTCCCCGTGGAATGGCAGGGTGGGAGGACAGGGCTCTCTGGAGACAAGGGGACAGTGAGGCGGCCTCCAGAAGGGGGCGGCAGTAGCTCTTCCATTTGATTGGCGTTTCAGTGGATAAAAAGTACCTTCAAGTCCCACACCTGCTCCTGAGCGCAGCAGGAGCCTGGGCACGAGGGCTGGGGGACCAAGAATGGGGTCAGCAGAGACCTGATTGGGTGAGGGCGCCCAGAAGGCCCGCAGCCGGCCCCGGCCCCGCGTGGGACAGGTGGGCCACAGCGGGGAGGCTGAAGGGGACTTCCAAAAGCCCAGTGCTTTACAGGTAATTTGCAGAGCGTCAGCTGTCGGCATCAGAGCAGCTGTATGTGCAGCTGGGCTGGGGCGGTGGTAGTGCAGAAGCTGGGTGCTGAAGCCACAGCCCAGCCACCCCCCTGGAGTTTGTCTCCTCCCAGACCTGGCTGCCTGCCCCCCACTTCTCTGCCCTGGCTCTGGGACTGGTCAAACAGGTGTGACTCCCCCTGCCGGGAGGCACTAACTCCAACCAGTGCCCGAGACCCCACAGCACAGGGGTGACAGGATTGTGTGTCGATTGTGGGTCGGTGGCCGCCGTGATCTCCGCGGTGATCTCATGCTGCCCAGGCCCTGCTTTAGAGCACGTTGTGTTTTGCCCCAGCTGCCCCACCCGGGGCTCAGCTAAGGACCAGGATTCGAACCGTTTGTGGCCGGGCCCCAGGGGCTCCAGGGCTATGAACAGGGCGAGCGGTGAGATAAAAATTCTGACAAACATTTGAGGTGTGTCGCTGCCAACAGACGGTTAGTTAATCGTAGAAAAATGTGAAACAATGTCTATTTGTGGGTAAAGAATTTGGGGGCTGGGATTTTTTTCTTTAAAATATTTTATAATAAGTACAATATTTGCCCAAGCGTGGAGAACTTGGAAAATACAAAAATTCGTCTGCTTGCTAAAGCCATTCTTGCCATGACAAAATCGTAGAAACGGAGGACAGGTTAGTGGCTGCCCAGGTTGGGGCGGGGGGCGGTGCTGGGTGCAGGTACAAGGAGGTAACACAAGACAGTTCCCTCACTGTGATGGACAGCAAGGTATGTGGGTCACGGCGGGGGTTATGGGAATCTATACATGAGGTAGAATTGCCTAGGACTGCACACGCCCACGACGCAGGCACTCACACACACACACACGTGCATGCATGCACATGACACACGCACACATGGATTCAGCTTAAAACACAGGGTGAAAACCGCCAAGTTCCATCACCTGCTAACAGAAACGCCCCAGTGTCGGATGCCGGTTTGGGTGTCGAGCCTCTGCTTTGTGAGATGCCACCACCAGGGGAGGCTGGGGGCGGGCACACAGGACTCTGTGCTATTTTTGCAACTCCCCCCGAGTCTGTAATTATTTCACAGTAGAAAATTTTAAAAAGAGCAGGAAAAGGAGTGGTCCTTGGCCTTTGCCTGTGTAGGAACTGCCGGAGCAGTGGACCAACACCAAGAAGCTGGCCATCCAGGTGAAGCAGAACGTGGCACCCTTGCAGGCCAACGAGGTCAGCATCCTGCGACGGAAATGCCAGCAGTTCGAGGTACCACGGCCTCAGGGGGCGGGGCGGGGTGCAGCGTGCACCGCAGCTGGGCCCTGGGGCGGGAGCCTGATGGCTTCCACGTGGTCCTCCTGCAGCTCAAGCAGCACGAGTTCAGAGAGAAGTTCAGGCAAGAAGCCCCGTTCAACTTCAGCGACCCCAACCCCTACAAGTCCCTCAATAAGGTACATCTGCTCAAGGAGGAGATGGGGTGGTAACTCTGGGGACCCTGATGCTTTCTCATCCTTCCTCAAGCTGTCATTCTCATGAGCCCAGAAACGTGGCCTTGATGGGACTGGGCTCGGGGCCGTGCACGTGTGTGTGCGTGTGTGTGCACATCTGAATATCCTACGAGCCTCACAAACCCACCCTGCGGCTCAGCCCCTCCCTCTCCTAGGTCCCCACGTTCAGCAGTTTGCTGTCCCCTCGGGCTTTGCACTCACCCTGCTCCCTGGCGCCTTCTTCTCCCTGACTCGCCACGTGCAGCTGGTGGCCAAGCCTCACCTGTGTCCCCTGGTTCCCACTGCCCAAGTTCATGGTCAGTGTCCAACGTGCCAGCTCCATGGCCCCAGACCAGGCAGCCCATTCAGGCTCAGGCCCCATGGACTTCCACCTGGCAGGGACGTTTGGGGTACATGGGGCCTGGGGGGCCCCCAGGAGCACAGGGGGGCACCGCAATGCTCCCGGCACAGTGCTCAGCCCCCACTGTGCCCGGGCCCCAGCCCACACCTCGACCACACTCTGCAGTACCACAGGCGTGAGTGAGCGCAAGGGCACCCCAAGATGTCCTTTAGGGCCACCCCACAGTTTCCCTCCCCCGAGCCTCTGCTCTTTCCCCTGCTCAGCCTCGAAGCCCACCCTTCCCAGAGGCCAAGATCCTGCCTTCTCTCCATGGGCATTTTCTCAGTCACGCCCCCAGCCCACAGCATAGATGCCACCATTCTCTCCTTCGAGCCCCCTGAGCACTTAGCCGTGGACGCAGGCTAGGCTCTTTGAAGAACTCCCCTGTCAAGTCTGTTTAGGAACCATGTCCATAGTGAGAGAGGCCCGCAAGGCAGGGTGCAAACACTCGGGACCCCCTGTGTACCCAGTCGAGAGTGGTACACACTCCACACCAAAGCTTTCGCAGCTGCCCGCACTTAGTCGTGTGGCTCAGGACGAATCTTTTTTTCCTCCTCATTGCTTATCTAGATTTTTCTAGTTTTCAAAGCAATCAAGCATTACTTATATACATTTTAATACAATACAAATATATACAGTGAGAGAATGGGGGAGGTTCTGGGAAGTCAGAAAATGTTAGGAGGAAGTCTGGCGTTCGTGCAACGTCCATTAAGAGTCAGTCCTCACACCTGAGCTCGCCGAGATGACCCACCCTCCCATCAGAGGAGAAGCTGGGGGCGGGCGGGGAGGCCGCTGCCCTCCCAGCTGGAAAGTTTGCCGCCACCCTGTGTGCGTGGTGTTGGCTCTGGGCTTCACGGGGAGGGGGATGTGGCGGGGGAGACGGGGAAGGCTCCGCCGAGTGCCGGCACCCTGTTCACCGGCTTCTGCACGCCCCCAGCAACAAAAGAGCATCGCGTCCATGGAGGGCGTCATGGAGGCTCTGTGCAAATCCGGGAGCCTGTTCGAGGTCACAGTGCCGGACTACAAGCAGCTCAAGGCTTGTCACAAAGAGGTCCGCCAGCTGAAGGAGCTCTGGGACATGATCATCATGGTGAGGGGGGCGCCAAGCCTCAGGGGGCGGGATTGGGGGGGCTCCACGGGCAGCATCCCAGCACCAAGAGGGGGCGCTCCCGTTATCCTTCCGTAACAGCCACCTCTGATGGTTGATGGAGGCAAAAAGACGAGTAGGAAGCCTCACTGCTCCTGGTATCAAGGCTGTGTGTCCACAGCGGATGTGCGCGTGTTCGCTCCCCAGTCTCACCTCTTGGCTCCTGTATTTCCAGAGATATTTTAGCTCTTCTCTCTTTTTATTTTTTATTTCATTTTATTTTATGTTGGAGTATAGTCAATCAAGTGTTGTGTTAGTTTCAGGTGTACAGCAAAGTGGTTCAGTTATACACATACATGTACCTATTCTTTTTTTTGGAGGGGGGGCAAGGAATAGCGACTTTATTTGGAAAGCCAGCAGACCGAGAAGATGGCCCACTAGTGTCCCAAAGGACCTTCTTACCTGAGTAGAATTCAGGTTTCTTGTATACTAAAAGGGGAGGGAGTGTGGCTGGTTGTTGCAAACTTCTTGGTGCTGAATCCTTTGTTCTTGCAGCTGTCCACATAGTTCTGGTCGCAATGTTGACCTCCAACAAGACAAGTGTTATTTTCTGTTCTGCAACTTTTTAATCTCTATATGAATGGAAGAGTGTTATACCTTTAAAGGTCAAGCCCGGGAATATTTCAAGCTATAGGTGACATTCTTTTACAAAGGTGCAGGGACAGTAGGACCATGTATCTATTCTTTTTCATATTCTTTTCCCATTTATCACAGAGTATGGAGAGGAGTTCCCTGTGCTAGACAGTAGCTCCTTGTTGGTTATCTTTTTTTTCTTTATAGATAACGGCTTAATTTTATTTTTAAAATTTTTTTTTGACCATGCCGCGAGGCATGCAGGATCTTAGTTCCCCAACCAGGGATCGAACCCGTGCCCCCTGTAGTGGAAGCACAGAGTCCCAACCACTGGACCGCTAGGGAAGTCCCTGGTTATCTTTTTTTTTTAGAGAAATTAAAGTATTTATTCCATATACAATTTAGGTTTTTTTTAAACTTTTTATTTTATATTGGAGTATAGCCGATTAACAATGTTGTGATAGTTTCAGATACACAGCAAAGCGACTCAGCCATACATATACAAGTATCCATTTTATTTGTTTTGTTAATGTATTTATTTTTGGCTGCGTTGGATCTTCGCTGCTGTGCGCGGGCTTTCTCTAGTTGCGGCGAGCGGGGGCTACTCTTCGTTACGGTGCGCGGGCTTCTCATTGCGGTGGCTTCTCTTGTTGCGGAGCACGGGCTCTAGGTGCGCAGGCTTCAGTATTCGCGGCACTTGGGCTCAGTAGTTGTGCCTCTCGGGCTCTAGAGCGCAGGTTCAGTAGTTGTGGTGCACGGGCTTAGTTGCTCCGCAGCATTTGGGATCTTCTCCGACCAGGGCTGAAACCCACGTTCCCTGCATTGGCAGGCAGATTCTTAACCACTGCACCACCAGGGAAGTCCCTACACGTATCCATTTTAAATACAGCAGTGTGTACCTGTCAATCCCAAACTCCCAATCTATCCCTCCCCGCTCTTTCCCCCTGGTGACCATGAGTTCGTTCTCTAAGCCTGTGTTAGCTCTTCTCTCTTGTGCTCTTGAACGAACTTCAGAGTCTCTGAAAAATCCTCCTCCCTCCAAAAGAAAACTCTTACGACTGTAGCTAGAGTTAAATCTACTCCATGAGCAAATCTGGGGAGAATTCCCCTCTTGACAGCCGTATTCACTGTCCCCACCCAGGAGCAGGCTCTGTCTTGTCAGTTATCTTATTTTTTTTTTAATTACATCATAGTGAAATGCTCTAAACGTCTTCATCTTGACCATGCTGAATCTACCTATTCCTCACAGAGAGGGGGAAAAACATCTCTGGAGCCCCAGGCTACCTCACAACCACCCCCAAAGAGAGCGAACCCATCGATGCCTCTCGATGCTTTGTTGTTTTCGCAGTTCACTGAATTCAAGTCTCTTGTGCATGAACGACATTACTGAACAGTCGGTGAAGTCAGATGAGGATGCTGCACTTTCCCTCAATAAACAACCCTTAGCGCAGACCCAAGAATACGGTTACTTTTCCCAGGAGATGACGATAAGCGTTTCTGGTCAGGGTGTTGCAAGAAATATTCTCCAAAACAAACTAGCCAGGACAATTTTATGATCACGGATACAGAGCAGCTTAAACGCACCAGAAAGGGCCATCAACTCCTGTGGGGATTAGGGTTTCGAGTCTTGGGATCTGCAAGGTAAATCTCTTGTAAACACCCCAATTGTTTATCTTTATCTGACACGGATGTCTGTCAAGACCGTGTCTTTCCACCCCAAGCCTGTCTCAGCAACCTCTGACCCGCTCCAGGACCGGCCCGTCCAGCTTCACGGCTGTTCTCAGCCTACCCTGAATTAAAGACTGGCCTCACAGGGTTCTGTCTCCACTCTTGGTAGCGTTGTCTCCCAGTAGTGCCTGTGTCTTGTTTCATCCTTTCGTGAGTGAAATATCTTCTGGTGTTTTTAATCAGTCAGTATAAGCTAGGTTACTCTGCAGTGACAGACAGCCCTAAAACAAAACAAAACAAAACCAAAAAAACTGTGTGTAGTTAACCACAGACATGTATTTCTCATTCACGCAAAGTCCACACTCCAGTTCCAAGCAACCCTTGGGCAGCTCAGTGCACGCATCCACCATTGCCAAGGCAGATGGAGGGAACTGGGGGCCAGGCGTTGGCAATCCAGTGCTTCTGCCCCCAGGTGTCGGGCATCACCCACATTCCATTGGTCGAGGCAACTGACGTGGCTGCACCAGGAAGTGGGACAGAATAGATCCTGGTGAGCAGTGACGGGGCCCACGTTTTGCCAAAATACCTCTTAACTGCTGACTTTTAAGTTGAATCTTTCATGATAGAACTGGGTTGTTGGTTTTCTTCCCCCCTTGTATCCACCCACTTTACCAAGCTCTGTCATTAGTTCTCAAGACTCATTGGATTTTACTTCCTGAGAGCAATGGCAGGAAGGTGGCACAGGTGCCTTCCTGAAGTGTCCCCAGTAGAGGAGACAGTGAGAGTTTCCATCTCAGGTCAACACCAGCATTGGTGACTGGAAGACCACCAAGTGGAAGCACATCAACGTCGAGCAGATGGACATAGACTGCCAGAAGTTCGCCAAGGCTGTGAGGTCCCTGGACAAGGAGGTGAAGGGCTGGGATGCCTTCGTGGGGCTGGACAACACCGTGAAGAACACGATCGCGTCCCTGCGCGCCGTGAGTGAGCTGCAGAACCCCGCCATCCGGAACCGCCACTGGCAGCAGCTCATGCAGGCCACCCAGGTACCGCGCCTCGGGGGAGGAGGGCGCTGCTCCTTGGGGACTCGCTACAGGATGGGCGGGGCTGGCGCTGATAAAGCCGGCTTTGAGGTGCTTGGGCTCTGCGTGCTGGGTTGGATGCTCTGCTGTCACCATGTTGAAGTCCTTAATGATTTTTTAACAAGGGACCCCATCATTTTCATTTGCACCAGGCCCCTCAAATTATGCAGCCAGTTCTGTTGTAAGGTGAATGTCCCCGGGGCTCAGGAAGTTTGAGGCGGAGGAATAGCTCCCCGGGTCCCCCACGCACCACCGGAACACAGAGTCCTGGCACCCAGATTTTCCCAGGGATATCCCCCAGTGGGGGGTCACTGGCCTTGACACTCACAGAAGGCAAATAGGAACATCTCCATCGTCAGCAAACATTGAACAAAACTCTGTGGAACGGCTACTCTGCAGAGGCCCCACGTAGGTGCCAAGGAGGCAGAGAGACAGAACACGGGCCCTGCTCTCAGGGAAGCAAAGGAAGAAAGAACAGCGTGGGTCACGGTGTTTGGGACGCCGAGTGGGATGCTCAGGGTGGTTCTAGGAGCATAGAGTAGGCAGTCACCTCCATGGCGAGGGAAGGGCAGGAACGGCTTCAGGAGCACACGGGATGTGGCCTGGGCCCTGGTGGGGAGAAACAGACGAGCAGAAGGGTTATCCTGAGTGCTGAGACCACTGGCCAGCAGGCTCGTGTACCCCATCCAGGGCCTGGGAGAGACCCCCGGGCGGTGATCAACAAGCAACTAAAACGTCCCAGGAACTGGGCGTCACCGAGGACTGTTGATACCCGGGCAGGTATTTTTCCAGCCATGATTGAGAGACACTTGATTCCATCACTTGGTTAGCCAGTTTCCATGGCAGGCTTGGAATCGGGGCCTGGAAACGTCTGTCTATGTGACAGCGAGAAGGATTTGAGGACTGGGTGACACCATGAAAACACCTGGTATTGTTACTGGAGTAATAGTACCTGTGACTTGGCCACAACTGTTACTAACACGGCAGCTTCCTGAGGTGGTGGATCAGGTCCTGCGACTGCTGTAACAGAGCCCCACACCATGGGGGGCTTAAAACCACAGAAGTGTAGTCTTCCCTGGCTCTGGAGGCCAAAAACCTGAAATCAAGGTGTCGGCAGGACCGTGATCCCTCTGGCAGTCTAGGCGAGGGCCCTTCCCTGCCTCTTCCAGCTTCCGGTGGCCCCAGGCGATCCTTGGCTTGTGGCCGCATCCCTCCAATCCCTGCCTCAGTGGTCACGTGGGCTCTTCTGCATTTCACTCCCTCCCCTTTCTCTGTTGACAACACCTGTCATCGGATTTAGGTTCCGTGCAGTTGATCCAGGACGATTTCATCTCAAGATCCTTAACAGCTGCAAAGACTCTATTTCCAAATAAGGTCACATTCTGAGGTCCAGGTGGACATGAATTTGGGGGGGACACTATTCAATCCCCTATCAGTGGACTCTGCTGTTACCAGTTTGACAGGGAGGAGAGGCGAGGCCTGGAGAAGTGACTGCCCAAGTCACGGAGCTTCCAACTGCCCCCGCCATGGCCTGGGTTCCTCCCTCGCCTGCCTCTCCATGAAGGACAAAGCTGTCCCTCAACGGGAGAACATGTGACCTTACGTGGAATGTGCCTCTTTTTTTTCCCGTAGGTGAAGTTTGAAATGTCAGATGAGACCACCCTGGCGGATTTACTCCAGCTGAACCTACATAAATACGAAGACGAGGTCCAGAACATCGTAGACAAGGCTGTGAAAGAGTCTGGCATGGAAAAGGTAGCCTTTGTGGACAGCAAAGTGCGTTTGGTAGGGGGTGATGCTGAACCCGACCCACCTGCCTAACCCTACTGAACTCTCCTCCCCTACGAAGCACCCTCACTTGCAGTCCATCCTGCCTCGGCCTTCTGAGAAGCTGAAGGGGGGGCGGGGGCAGGAGGGCCGGCCATCAGCCAGTACCCGGGGCAGTTCCAGGACACACGGAAAGTCTGGCTGACTCCTTTGCGATCCAAACGTCTCTCCTCACCTGTTTTTTGAGTTTGAATTGTCACATTTTGGCTTTCTTTTTTTTAACAAACTTATTGAGCTCTAAATCACATACCATACCATTCACCCATTTAAAGCGTGCAATTCAATGGCTTTTAACATATTTACAGATACGTGCAACCATCACATATTAGAATTAGTCAATTTTAGAACATTTTCATCTCCTCAAAAAGCAATGAAACCCAGACCCTTACCTGTGACCCCCCATCTTCTCATACCCCCACCCCAGCTCTAAGCAACCATGAACCCACTTTCTGTTTCTACAGGTTTGCCTTTTCTGGACATTTCATATAAAGAGAAACAAATAATATGTGGGCTTCAGTGTCTGGCTCCTGTCACTGAGCATGTTTTCAGGTTTCCTTCATGTTGTAGCATGTGCCTGGGCTTCATTCTTTCTTATGGCCAAATAATGTTTCATTATATGAATACACCACATTTTGTTGATCTGTTCATCCACTGAGGGACATCTGGGCTGTTTCCATCTGTTGGCCATTGTAAATAACATTGGCATGAACATTTTGGCTTTCTGAAAAGCGCCTCCTTTCTGAAGGGGTTCCTTCCATGTTCTAGGAAACTCTGGGTCCTTTTCAGCCCCTCATGCCAGACACTTGCTGAGCCGATTTCTGTTCCCCCAAAAGGTGCTGAAAACCCTGGATAGTACCTGGTCCACCATGGAGTTTGAGCACAGGCGGCACCCGCGGACAGGCACCATGTTGCTCAAGACCGATGAGGTGCTGGTGGAGACGCTGGAGGACAGCCAGGTGCAGCTGCAGAACCTGATGATGTCCAAGTACCTGTCCCACTTCCTGAAGGAGGTGACGAGCTGGCAGCAGAAACTGTCTGCCGCGGACTCGGTCATCTCCATCTGGTTCGAGGTCCAGAGAACCTGGAGCCACCTGGAGAGCATCTTCATTGGTTCCAAAGACATCCGCGCCCAGCTGCCGGAGGACTCCCAACGCTTTGATGACATCGACCAGGAGTTCAAGGTGAGCACAGCTCTCTCGCCCCTGCCTGGGCACTTTCGGAAATGGCTCCGTTGGAGAAAACAGGGCTCCTGATGCCGTGGCGGCCCCTTTCTCTTCCCAGGCCTTGATGGAGGAGGCGGTGAAAACACCCAACGTGGTCGAAGCCACCAACAAACCTGGTCTCTATAACAAACTTGAGAACCTGAAGAAGAGGTGGGTCCCACACTGTCCAGGGGAGGGGCTTCACTGTGGCAGAAACCCGAGTCATGCGCCCCTTGCTGGCCAGGACGGGGAAAGCCCCAGGTTGTGGGTTAACACATCCCCTTCCTCAGAGTGCGAGCTCTCGGGCCACATCCTGCCACGCCGGCCACAGAGCGGGCCTTCAGCCTCAGAAGAAGCACTGACTGCAGAGCTTAAACTATACCCTATCATACCTGGGGACACCCACCAGGTCAGGGGCTGGCAGAGAACAAGTGTGGAAGATTTGAATCAAACTGGGGCTGTGAACAGCCTGGGCGTCTCCGGGGCTGTCCGTCTAGCGCGTGGAAGGATGGGCTGGAAAAGACCCTCTGTCGAGCAGGACTCAGCAGCCTTGTTTCCTCCCCCAAGGTTGGCCATGTGTGAAAAGGCCCTGGCCGAATATTTAGAGACAAAAAGACTTGCTTTCCCAAGGTTCTACTTCGTCTCCTCAGCCGACCTCCTGGACATTCTCTCCAACGGAAACGACCCCGTGGAGGTAGGTGGGCCCCTGGCATTGTGAAGAGAGGCCGACCTCAGGTGCGGCCTCCAGGCTCCAGGCGGGTCCCGGCTTGGCTCCATGTCCAGGTGGCCCTGGGATGTTGGAGGAGTGTCCACAGGTGTCCCTGTGGCATCTCCACGAGGTCATCCACACCTGAAACCACCCAGGGGCTGGGCCGTGACAGAAAGACCTGGGACTGGTCTCAGAGCCTGCCCTTCCCTCCCCAAGCCTCATCCGCGTCCTCTGGAAAATGGGTGAGATGCCCGTTTCTGAGAGACACGCCTGCTCCTCCTAATAAATCCCAGGCGCCAGGAAGAAAAGGTCTCTTGAGGTTCCTCTTCCAAAAGAGAGGAGGGTTAGCTACCCCGGCGAAGGGAAGCAACTGTCTTATTTTAATCATGAAGTTCCAGACGCACAAGAAGGCAGCCACAGGGTGGCCCACAATTTAGGTTCTGAGCGTCTGACCTAGGGACGCGGGTCCCATGCCGGGGACAGAACCTTCTCAAGGAAAAGAAATCTTCAGGAACAGACATTCGGAAGGTTCCACCTGAGAGCAGTTTTTGCCATTTGTTGGCTAAGTGCGTTCAGTCAACATCCCAGAGGCGGTGGGGGGGGGGGGGCGGGTATAAGCCAAAAAAAAAAAGATGCTTAAAACCTCCCGAGGAAGACCCAGGCTGCGTGTCTCCTGCCTTTGAACCCCTTGGCTGCAAAATCCAGTGATCCCCCCGCCCAATCCAGGTGAGCCGCCACCTGTCCAAGCTCTTCGACAGCCTGTGTAAACTGAAGTTCCGCCTCGACGCCGACGGGAAGCCGCTCAAGTGTGGCCTGGGCATGTACAGCAAGGAGGACGAGTACGTGGACTTTGACCGGGAATGTGACCTCTCGGGGCAGGTGCGTGCGTGTGCGGAGGGACGCCCCCGCCCCAACCCGGGACGACAGTGCAGCGTGTACAGGGCCACACGGCCTCAGACAGGCTGTCACCCCCAGCCTGGGACCACCCCTCTCTCCTTCCCTCTGCCTCTCAGAACAAATGCTTAAGGGGCTTCTCTATAGAATTTCCAGCACAGCCTTACCTACACAGTATGAGGTGCATTGTGAGAAAAAAAAAGAAGAGAAAGGAGGGGACGGAGGGGGAGAAAAGGTTTATTAATGCCGTTGAGTCTTTATTATTTTATTTATTATTATTAATGCCAAGGGGTTAGTGTTAGCGGCACCCGCCCCCCTCTTTGAAGGGGGCCACACACACCTGAAGCAGCCAGTTCTCATTCCTGCCCAGCGTAAGGGGCTTTACTGCTTTGATTTAGCAGAGGGGGGTCCCTTTACCTTGGGCAGCCCGGCCCCCTTTCCAGCTTCCCGCCACCCCAGGAGGCTGCTCCCTTCTGCTGACAGCAAGCTTCCCGGCTGCCCTCCACGGCCCCCCTCCCCCAATCTCTTTGCCCAAGTATTGATCAAGCCTTCGAATCGATCTTGACATTAGCCTAAGCGAAATGTAATTCAGAGGTAAGTCAGCTTGGGGGGTAAAAATCTCACACAAGAAAACCCAAGCTCCCACAACTTGAATTCGGAGAACCTGGCCAGATGGGGTTGGCAGGCCGGTGGCAGGATCCAGTCCTCTGTTCGTTCAGATGCTTCCCACACGTAACTGCTTACAGACATAACCACGAACTACAGTGAGCTCTGCCTGCACTGTCGTTGTAGTTTAAAAGAAAAACCAACCCAATTATCTCATTTCGATATGTTCCCCCCAGTTGCAGTCAGTTGAAGTTTTGTATTTTAAGATACACACAAGGCTCGTCAGCAAGTTTGTCCACATGACAGTCTAAGACCCTGAGATGATGCACCTGGAGAGCTAGTGGGGGCTCCACTAGTAAGGGACACGGGGCAGCGGGGCTGGGGGGACAGGCCCCGCGTCTCTGCACATCAGCACCACTTCATAGGGTCAGACATAGACTATCTTCTCCTCTTGATTTTTCTCTGGTTTCCCCTCCCTTCTCTGCGTAGAAACAGTTAATGCACACGAATGCCCAATGCAGCTAGTTGTGCGGGTACAGCTGGGCTTGCTGACCACATTTTTCAAGCTGGTCATTCTTACTGCTCTGAAAACCTGGGTATTTCTACCCCTGGGATGATAAGGAGGAGGATGACAGATGGTCATTTAATTTGTAAATGACAAAGCAAGCCATCGGAATGAGCTGTGCTCACCCCTCTCTGGTCCCTGTGGCTCCGTCTCCAGGTGGAGGTCTGGCTGAACCGGGTGTTGGACAGGATGTGCGCCACGCTCCGCCACGAGATCCCGGAAGCCGTGGTGACTTACGAGGAGAAGCCAAGGGAGCAGTGGATCTTCGACTACCCCGCCCAGGTCTGAGGCTGGGTGGACGGAGCTCACCTGTCCTGGGTTAGCCACAGTGGGCGGAGAACAGCCACCTTACTGATGTGAACTCTTCTGTCACGCTGAGAACGACACTCATGTTGGCGGGGGGCCGGGGGCCGCTCTGTTTTCAGATTGCGCTCGCGTGCACCCAGATCTGGTGGACAACCGAGGTGGGCCTGGCATTTGCCAGGCTGGAGGAAGGCTATGAAAACGCCATCAGAGATTACAACAAGAAGCAGGTGTGTGCTCCCATCCCCTGTCCATCCAAAGCTTCTTGCTCTGAGGTGCCCACTTGTGCCACTGCCATTTCTGTGGGTCAAAAGCAACCAAATACTGGCACCCCCCAACATCCTTCTGCCCAAGAGTAACCGCTTTAGAAGTACATGATTTTAATTCTCTCTCTTTTTAAAAAAAAATATTTATTTATTTATTTTTGGCTGTGTTGGGTCTTCGTTTCTGTGCGAGGGCTTTCTCTAGTTGTGGCAAGTGGGGGCCACTTTTGATTTAACTTTTTAAAAGATTCTTGGTTAGAAATTTAGAAACTAAAGATAATTTTTAAAATAAAAACCCCACCACCCATATATAACCCCGTCAACAAATTCTTATCTAACATTCTAATCTTTTTGTGTGCATGTAATCGATTCCTAGGCAAAAATATATAAACTGTCCACACAGCTTTAAAATCCTGGTTTTACGCAACGTCCGCCGTCTTTCACGGCATCCGATCTTTTTCTACACCATTTTTAGTGGCTCCTTGATATTCCACGGGGGGGCCTGTTCCCCAGCGTTCCCCACCCCCAGTTGGGGGATAGCGAGAGCTTCTTTCTGTGTCTCGTTGTTGTGAACAAGAGCATGGGGGTCTTCCCTACCCAACCGTGGGGGACCCCCCCCCAGCCCGGAGTCCGCCCCGCGATGGGTGTCCCAGCCGAGGCGCCTTCGCTCCTGCAGATCAGTCAGCTGAACGCGCTCATCACCCTGCTCATCGGAAACCTCAACGCCGGGGACAGGACGAAGATCATGACCATCTGTACCATCGACGTCCACGCCCGGGATGTGGTCGCCAAGATGATCACCGCCAAGGCACGGGCGCCGGGAAGGGCCGGGAACCCCGCGGGGGGCTGGTGCCTGGGACTCCCGTGCACGCCCCCATCCCAGTTATTGCTGCTTCCTCCTGGGTTGAGGGAGGCGGGCGACACTACTCCGGGCAGTGGCTACCGCCTCCTTCATCCCTTGTCTCGGCCCTGGTAAGCGACTGGACAAGCGGCCTGATCAGGGGTGCCCACGGTTCAGCGAGACTCAGTGGTGCACGGAGTTAGGCTTGACGTGGGCACCGTGGGAGGAGCCGGAGGCCGGGGAGCCCCCCCCCCCCCCGGGGCAGGGGCCAGCGGGAGGCAAACCGGCCTGCCCCTCCTGCAGGTGGAGAGCGCCCAGGCCTTCACCTGGCAGTCCCAGCTGCGGCACCGCTGGGACGAGGAGAAGAAGCACTGCTTTGCCAACATCTGCGACGCCCAGATCCAGTACTCGTACGAGTACCTGGGCAACACTCCACGACTGGTCATCACCCCACTCACCGACAGGTGAGGACGCACCAGCCGCCTTCCTGCCTGGCCCTGAGCAATGCAGCGGGGGGACTCTCACTGTTCTCTGGGCCCTTCCCCGTGAGTCCTTGCGCTGTCAGACCCGAACGTGCCCTGCTGAGGCTGACGGGTCCGGGCATTTGGGTCAGATTCAGTCCTGCCACCGGCCAGGCACCCAGACTCGGGGGCCACGATCCTATTCCCTCCCTCCGACCCTGGCTGTATGGCCTTGGGGGTGTTCCTCAGCCTCTCTGAGGACCTGCGAAGTGGGGACGTTATTTTATAAATGCTCAGCAGCTCGTTGAGGGTCAAGCGAGTCATTTAACAGCAAAAAGCACTCAGACCAGCAGCTGCTCAGAGCGAACCGCCAGTGACTGTGACGTTAGGCAGTGGCCTCCTCTAACGCCCTGGTGGGCACAGCCCCCATGTGGCATCCGCCCCGGCAAGACGGTGTCTGCTCTTTGGCGACATCACAAGTGCTTCCCACCGGCTCCCTTTGGTGCCTCCTTGGGGCTTGGGGGGGGTGTCACTGAACCACAGTGAAAGAACGTGGGCGGCTGTGGGGTTGCCGCCCGCGAGGTGATCGGAGGTCCTTTGCAGATGCTATATAACCTTGACCCAGTCCCTCCACCTGATCATGGGCGGAGCCCCCGCTGGCCCCGCCGGGACTGGCAAGACAGAGACGACCAAGGACCTGGGCAGAGCCCTGGGCACCATGGTCTACGTCTTCAACTGCTCCGAGCAGATGGACTACAAGGTACGCATCCCAGGCCCAGGGGGGCCTGAAGTCCCCAGGGAGGACCACCCACGGCCCCTCCCTCAGAAGGCACAGCCTCCACGCCCCAAGTGAGCTCTAGATGTGTGGACACTGCAGGCCGGACCCAGGCAGGAGGCACCAGCTCCCCAGCTTGCTGACGGCGTCCACCAGACAGAGAGGCTGAGTAGTGGTGCCCCGACTGGCGGCCTTGGCCCTCCTGGGAGGCTGGGCCTCTGCAGCATGACCAGCGTGTCTGGTAGAGGCTCTCAGGGTGGGCACAACCAGTCCTGCCTCCCCTGGGGAGGTAACCCCTCCCAACCTACATTCCAAGCTTGTCCCCGGCAACTGGGGGCACCAGACAGAGTGAGCACCTTTGAGAGCTTGGGGGGCAGGGTAGCATGAGGGGTGGGTATAGGGTAGGGGCTGGGTCCTAGCGGTCACTGGAGACTTTGCAGGACAGCCACAGCTCTCAAAGGGCCCGGAAGAGGGGTGGCCATGGAGGTCAGGTCAAAGCAGCCCCTGGGGGCCGGGGGGGACACTGAGATCAGGAGCTCGGGCCTGCAGGGGGCCTCCCTGCCCCACCCCCATCGGAGCCCCACAGTCCAGGGGACCCCATCTTGAGGCTGAGGGTGGGGACAGCTGCCCCTTCTGACTCTCAAGGCCGCAGCCTGCACCGGCCTTCTGGGTTTTAGGAAAGTGAAGTCTGAAGCTGGATCCTCCCAGAAGGAGTCCTGTATGTAAACGTTGAAGAGCCGTCCTGATTATCCAGCTGGGGCCTGCCGTCCGTCCCCATACCTTAGAGGGAAGCCCCCTCTCCTGTGTGCTAGCGGGAAATGCAAGGGCTGAACTTTACACAAACTCGCTAATCTGAGCCCGGGCAAAGCCCCCATGCCAGGGAGGGTCTGGACTCTTCCTGGCACCCGGCCCCGGGCAGGATTATCCCTCCCAGGGAGCGAACGTCCTGCCTCTAGCCTTCTGAGGGCCCCAAAGTTCCCAAGCCTGACCCTCGGCCAGGGGGCTGATGGGGCAGGTAGGGGCTCCCGGCAGGGCTCTCCACGCGTGCTTCTCCCATCTCACCCTTTCTAGTCCTGTGGCAATATCTACAAGGGCCTGGCCCAGACTGGAGCCTGGGGCTGCTTCGATGAGTTCAATCGAATCTCCGTGGAGGTCTTGTCTGTGATCGCCGTACAGGTAGGGCCCGCGTGGTCTCTGGGTCACGTACGGGAACTCACTGCCCTGCCGGCTTGGCGCTCGTCAGCTTTCCTGTAGGGTCAGGTCAGCCTCACTGAGTTGGGGGGTGTGGCACAAAGGTGAGCGGGACCCCAGCCCTGTCCTTCAGGGGCCCACAGAAGGAAAACAGTAAGGATCAGACCCAGTGGCACATATGTAACCGAATACAGACGAGGGGATAATCAGTTTTGCCTAGGGGACCAGGACAGAGGGCTTGGTCTCAATTACCAATGGAGCTGGGCATTGAAGGATGTCTAGGAGTTTATCAGTTAGACAAGGGTGCTGGGAGGGAGAGAAGGAGGAAATGAGCCCGAGTATCTTGGGAACACCCATGACAGAGTGCAGGACTGCCTAGTTCTGGGCTTTATTTGAACTGTCTGTGCCTTCATCTTCTAACCTGTAGAATGGGTTTGCTGGCAGGATTAGGGGTGAGTGCAGGTAGCTGGCCTCCTCCACTGTTGTTTCCCCACCTTGGCATAGACATGGAACTATCCCCAAGCCCTGGGGCTGGAGGCCAGTACTGCAAAGAGAGGACGAGGGCAGCCAGCGCCCCCTGGACCCATGGGCAATGCTGACGGCTGCCTTGGGGACCCCTGCCCCCAAAGTCAGTGCACAGACCCCAGGATAATCACGTAGAGCTCTGTTGACTCGGATGGAGGAGCAGGAACTGGGACGGAACATTAGGAGAGGCTCCACGTGGAGGGGAGAGGTCCCACCGCCAGCCCCTGCCCTGCTGGGTTGTGAGCCGCACGCTGCAGACCAGTCTGGGAGGAAAGTCCTGGACAACTAGGCATGCGCTTTGCTCCAAAGCCCCAGGCTCATAGGTCAGGGCTTAAACTGTGGCTGCAGGGCGCCCTCCAGTGGTGGCTTGGAGATTTGCAGCTGCTCAGCACCACCGAGGGTCAAAGGCAGCTAATGGTCCCTGAATTCAGATTTCACCCGGGGCTGAGTTTCTTTTTTTTTTTTTTTCTTTTTGCGGTAAGTGGGCCTCTCACTGTTGTGGCCTCTCCTGTTGCGGAGCACAGGCTCCGGACGCACAGGCTCAGCGGCCATGGCTCACGGGCCTAGCCGCTCCATGGCATGCGGGATCTTCCCGGATGGGGGCACGAACCCATGTACGCTGCATTTGCAGACGGACTCTTAACCACTGAGCCACCAGGGAAGCCCGGGGCTGACTTTCTGATGTGGGGATGGCTACCAGTCAGCCCTCCCACGGGTCACACTGCCCGAGCAGGAACGGGACACACAGAACGGCCAGGGGATGGGACGCCACTCAGTAATATCAAGGAACAACCCCAACCTGGAGGAACCCCCAGGGCGTCTCACTGAGTGACCAAAGCCCGTCTCAGGTGACACACTGTACCATCCCGCTTACTAACGTTCACGAAAGACAGAATCACAGAAACGGGAGCAGATGAGTGGTTGCAGGGGGTCGGGGAGGGCAGGGTGGGAGAACGGTGGGGGTGGCTATAGAGGGTGACAACACCTGAGGTCACAGAAACGTCCCATCATCACGTGGCTGTCCTGGTGGTGATGCTGCACTACGGTCACCCTTGGGGGGCGCCTGGGAGGGGCCCATGGGATCCCCTCCTCGTTCGTTCTTACAACCGCATGTGAATCTACGGTTGTATCAAAGTTTAAAGTTTAATTTAAAAAAAGAAAAATCAGGAAGGTCCTCTGCAAATTCACAGCCACACGCTTTAGCACAAACGGCGATCCGTCCCGCCCGTCGAAGGTGGTCATTCCCACGTGAACGCGTCTGTATACCCACTGTTTAGGTAAAATGTATCCAAGATGCAATTCGGGCCAAGAAAGAAACGTTTAATTTCCTGGGAGAGATGATAAGGCTTATCCCCAGTGTTGGCCTCTTCATCACCATGAACCCCGGGTACGCCGGACGCACGGAGCTGCCCGAGAACTTAAAGGCCTTGTTCAGGTGTGTGGTGGGCGCGGATGGCATGAGGAAGTGCCCAGGAGGGTGCTGTGGAGGGCAGAGGGCGAGGCCGACCAGAGGGGGCTGTGGGAGAGGAGGAGTCTGGAGACAAGGCCTGAGTAAGAAGGACCAGCCCGCCGGGGCCTCTGACACCTGGGATGGAGGTCCCGTTTCCGGTACATCCGGCCAGTGAGGGAGGACAGGGCTCAGGTGACTCTCAGAGGAGTTGAGTCAAGGGATGCAGGGCCTGGAGACGCCCCTGCGCAGGGTGTAGGAGGAACAAGTGAAGCGGGAGCGCAGCCAAGCGGCGGGTGGGGGCCTGGGAACCCGGCTCCGCACCTAGACTCTCAGCCAGTGGTGCTGTGCTCCTCCTGGCAGGTGAGGTGTGCCCCTAGGTGACAAGGGGCAGGTGGGGGCATAGTTGGAAGAGGGGGAGAAGCCAAGGCAGACCCCGCTGACCCCCTCAGGCCCTGCGCCATGGTGGTCCCCGACTTTGAACTGATATGCGAGATCATGCTGGTGTCTGAGGGCTTTCTGGAGGCCCGCCTTCTGGCCAGGAAGTTCATCACGCTCTACACCTTGTGCAAAGAGCTGCTGTCAAAGCAGGTGTGTGACAGCGTCCTGGGCCCACAGAGCTGGGGTCGGGAGGGGTTACAAACGCAGGTGGCCCGCATGCCTCCACGCGTCCCGGCGGCAGGCTGGCCTCCGTCCCAGCACCCCGCCGGCGCGCTCACGCCCGCCCGGCCCTGCCCTCCACTCGCAGGATCATTATGACTGGGGCTTGCGGGCCATCAAGTCTGTGCTGGTGGTGGCCGGCTCCCTGAAGAGGGCCGACCCCGGCCGAGCAGAGGACCAGGTGCTGATGAGGGCGCTCAGGGACTTCAACATCCCCAAGATCGTCGCCGACGACCTGCCCGTGTTCATGGGGCTCATCGGGGACCTCTTCCCTGCGCTGGACGTGCCTCGGAAACGGGACCTGAATTTTGAGAAGGTGGGTACAGCCAGGGTCACGGTGGCCCGGGAAGCCACACCCCAGCCTCCTTCCCGCCGAGGATGCCTCTTTCCGCCACACACTGTGGCAGGTACCCACACTGGGGTGGTGGTCACGTCTGCCAGCGGGCAATGGCCACACATGCACGGCTCCCTCTGCCTCGAGGAACGTCCTGAGGCTACGGGTTGCCTCTCCAGCCCCTCTTGCAACGCTGGGGGGTCGGGAGAGGAAGGGGAGGATGCTTTGGGCAAACCCATTCCCCGCACAGGGTTCTCAGTAGCACCCACGGCAGAGCACGTAAACATCCCCACGGGCAGGGCCGCTGTTCCCTTCTGAGCTCTCCGCTGGGCAGGGGGCTCAGCGCCCCGTTCCCACACGCCTTCCCCAGGTCATCAAGCAGAGCATCGTTGAGCTCAAGCTGCAGGCGGAGGACAGCTTCGTGCTGAAGGTGGTGCAGCTGGAGGAGCTGCTGCAAGTCAGGCACTCGGTGTTCGTCATCGGGAACGCGGGCAGTGGCAAGTCCCAGGTACATGCCCACCCGGGGACCCAGCCCAGTGCGTCCCGGGCGGAAGGGTGTCACGGACCGGGAAGGAAGCTGTGACGGGGGGCCGGGGACGGCAGGGGAGGCGAGGAGTGGCCAGCGGACCCTGGTCCCACCGATGAGGCCCTTCTCCCAGGTCCTCCTCTCTCCCTCCTCCCCCCTTGATATCAGTCACCCCGCCTCTCTGCAGCCGACCCCCCACCCTCCTGTCCCCTGCCCCCTACCACTGCCTGGGCACAGTGGAAAGCAGAGGGCGGCGGCCAACATGACTGATACCTATAACATCGGAAAATTCTAAACCAGCCGAGTATTCAGCTAGCCACCCACAGGATGGACTATTATGCTATTATTAAAGATCATTTCCAAAGACTATGTAACATGAGGGACGCTCACTGCAAGTCATTTTTAGAAGGCAGAAACTGTAGGAACCAGTTCTCTAAAAAGGAATGTGTGTATTTCTGTCTACACATATACCCATGGGAAACATCCTCAGATGTCCTCAGAAACCCTTTTCTCTGCGGGGGAAGAATGACAGGTAGTTTCCTTCCTTTAATTTTTCTTTCAGCGAGCACCTTACTTTTATTATCAGGGAACTAGTATGAATGTTACCCAGTCTGGGCACAGGTAGCCCTCCTCTGTGCACAGGCAGGAACCATCGCAGCGCGTCTTCCTGGACGTTGTTTGCGGGTCGCAGACTCACCCGCGTGTCGCCAAAGCAAACCAGGCCCAGAGCAGGGATTCTGCCCGTGGGTCTTCAAGGGCCCTTGGAGCTCACACAAGGGCCCTAGCGCAGGGTCTGGGTGCGCGATGTGGCCCTGAGTGAGCAGCCCCCGCCTCGGTGCAGGTCCTCAAGTCTCTGAACAAGACCTATCAGAACCTGCAGAGGAAGCCGGTCGCCGTGGACCTGGACCCCAAGGCCGTCACCTGCGACGAGCTCTTCGGCATCATCAACCCGGTGACCAGGGAGTGGAAAGATGGTAATGGGGCAGCATCCCCGGCAGGGCCGAGAGGGCGAGGGCTCGGAGCAGGCGTCCCAGGCCTGGGTCCACGGCGGGCCCGCTTTGTCGTGGCCGCTCGGCCGGCCTCTGTGCGGTGAGCACGTGGCCGAGCCCCTGAGGGAGGCCCGCAGCGGGCCCAGCGGCGGTGAGGGGGCCCACACGTACGCGTGCGTAATGATGGTGCTTGCGGAGAGCAGGA
Organism: Grampus griseus; assembly: GCF_964374135.1. Lineage (NCBI taxonomy): Eukaryota > Metazoa > Chordata > Mammalia > Artiodactyla > Delphinidae > Grampus > Grampus griseus. The sequence continues at coordinate 9,350,565 of NC_139014.1, read as the reverse complement.
AGGTCACAGAGGGGGGCTGGTTCATGCTCCCAGGCGGGAGGAACCAGGGAGGCCATGGACACCGGAGCATCAGGGCTCAAGCAGGGCTGAGGGGAGACAGGGCCCCCACCCCATGGGCTACAGGAGGAGAGCCCTGAAGTGCAGGCTGGAGCCTCGGGTGCTGGGAATGGTGTTTCTCCGGGGAAGGGCCTTGGTGAGATCTGTGCTTTATATAAAAAAAAAAAAACTCGGGACATTGGAGAAAGGACAGGTGAGGGGCTAGGGGAGATGGGGGGCCCCAAGGGTGGTCCAGGCGGAGGAAGGGGCAACTGGAGGCGTTGGAAGAGGCGGGTGTGTACTGCTTGCCAGGGGACCATCCCCACCCCTGCCCCACCCAAGCTTCCATGCGTCCCCCTCCCGGGCCAGGAAGCCAGGGAGGCTCTGCTCCAGTCTCCCCTGTGAGAGGCCCCTGCCGCCGCATCACCCTCTGCCCCCCGCCCCGCTTTCTTTTTGTGACTTGGCATCTATCTCTGCACGTGTATCTTGCGTCGTCACCCCCTCCACTGGGATGCAAGCTCTATGGGGTGGGCAGGGGCTTCAGTTGTCCCCACGCCCCCTGCTCTGAGCCTGACTTTTTTTTTTTCCTGTTTTTTTTTTTAATTAATTTTATTTATTTTATTTTTGGCTGCGTTGAGTCTTCATTGCTGCGTGCGGGCTTTCTCTAGTTGCGGCGAGCGGGGGCTACTCTCCGTTGCGGTGTGCGGGCTTCTCATTGCGGTGGCTTCTGTTGTGGAGCACGGGCTCTAGAGCGCAGGCTCAGTATTTGTGGTGCACGGGCTTAGCTGCTCCGTGGCATGTGGGATCCTCTCGGGCCAAGGATCGAACCCCTGTCCCCTGAATTGGCAGGCAGATTCTTATCCACTGCGCCACCAGGGAAGTCCCTGAGCCTGACTCTTTAAGACCACTCAGCAAACCTTTATTGAGTGAATGAATGAAAGAGGGAAGGGATGAGTGAAGGGGTGCAGGGCGGGGCAGTGGCCTTCCATGTAAGGCTGTTGAATCTGAGAACTGGACCAGACTTGGGGGGGATGTCGGGGGGCAGGGTCAGGGGTGGAGTCACAAAGGTGGGTCCTCGGGGTCAGGAGAAGGGCAGGAAATGAGCCAGGTCCCCTCCTGTCTGAGGGCCTCTGCTGTCCCTCTGAAGTAGGGCACTGGCCACCTCTGAGAGAGAGGCCAGTGTTGGCCCGGAGGGGGCGAGCTTGGTCTCAGCCCCTGTGGCCCCAGGGAGAGCCGCCCAGAGCTGGACCTGACAGAGCCCCACCGCCCACAGGCCTCTTCTCCACCATCATGCGGGACCTGGCCAACATCCCTCACGACGGCCCCAAGTGGATCATCCTGGACGGGGACATAGACCCCATGTGGATCGAGTCCCTCAACACCGTCATGGATGACAACAAGGTACAAGGGACCCCTGGATCCCAGAGCTGACCCCCCCAGAATGGCAGTAACGTGGGGGAGGGGAGCATATGGGACATGCCACATGTCTCACCTGCCGCACTCAGCAGACAGGACCCGCTGTGCATGGAGACTCAGGAGGGGGCCTGCCTGGCGTTCTGCACAAAGCGTTATGGACGAGGGAAAGCCCCCCCCTCATCACAAGACGCGTTCCTCACAGGATGCAGGCCCGTGCACCCGGCTCACCTGCTTTTTGGCCGCAGTGTGGGCGAAGGATGCAGGTGTAGAGAGCGTTCCTGTCTGACTGACGCGTGGCACGATGTCGGAGGGGTAGCTAATATCTTGGAAGGCGCGGACAGTGTTGAGAATTATCTAGAAGCAGCTTAAGAAAGTGATTCTCAATTGGGTGGAGGAGGGACCCCCAGAGTTCCTGGGGGGCAGGGGCGGGGTCATGGTTTGAAAGGCAACTTTAGCCTCAGAGTGAAGTCCTACGTCATCCACGCACATCTGGACGCTCTCCATGGCCCCAGGCTGGGAAGGGCCGGGGGGGCTGGCATCGAGGACGGCAGGGAGACGCTGGGCTAGGGAGGCTGGTTGGTGGCTGGCGGGGGTACGGGGAGTGTCCCCGACCTCCTCCTCTTCTGAGATGTGACCTGTGAAACCCTCAGGACGAGGGTGCTTTGGGGCTGAAACCCACAGGCCCGTGTCCCTCACTAGGTCCTCACGCTGGCCAGCAATGAGCGGATCCCCCTGAACCGCACCATGCGGCTGGTGTTCGAGATCAGCCACCTGAGGACGGCCACGCCGGCCACCGTGTCCAGAGCCGGCATCCTGTACATCAACCCGGCCGACCTCGGGTGGAACCCGTGAGTTGGGCTTTTGTTCTCCGGCTCCAAACTATGCAGAGAAAGAGGAGGGCGTTGACGTTGATGTATGTTCCTGTGAATGCGTTCATTCGTTCACTCACTCGTTCATTCATACGATAAATACCTTGTGCTGGGCCCTCCCCAGGCAGCAGCGTGGGGGCGATGAAAGGATGCGGGACAGATGTGTGAATAAGCGATGTATTGCGTGGAGACTGCATCACGGCAGCTAACGAAACAGAAGCTTGTACCACATGCAGGGAACTCTGAGGAGGAGGGAGGGTCTGGGCCTGTTGTGGAGACAGGAAGTCTTCCTGGAGGAGCTGGAGGTTGGGCTGAGCCCCGACAGGAAAAGGAGCTTTCCGGGTAGACAGGTAGGGAAAGCATTCCAAGTGAGAACCAACATTTAAGGGGCATCAGGGCGAGAGTGTGAGCTTCCCAGGAACGGGCGGTGGTCAGGTGTTCGTGGATGGAGCGTGAAGCGAGGATGCTCTTGGCAGGAAGGGACTGACCCTGGACCAGCCTCCAGGGCCGGCACAGGGGCCGTTTCTGACGTGACGAGGAGAGTTCATGGCAGCAGATGACGGGTGGCCACTGGGGACAGGGGAGGAGGGATGGATGTGAGAAATGTTTGAAACCTTAAGAAATGGAAGGCTTGCCATTGATCCTGGAGGCATGTTTTTGTACTTGGACACAAGGCTAGTAATTTATACGCCAGGACGTCCTGCGTGGTCTTGAGTAGAAACCCCAGTGCAACATCCTGGGACGGACAGCCTCAGGAGAAACACCCCGGCTGCATTCGTTCAGTCGTCCACTTCATTCATTCATTCACTCGACCAGTGCTTTCTGCATCTGCTGTGTGTCTGACCCACGGCTGCTCCGTGCTGGGGAGACTGGGTCTCCCGGAGAGATGTGGAGAGTGGTAGGAGAGGTTGGGAGGAAGAAGAATCCTTGAAGCATTCGAGAAGGAACAGGTAGAAGGGAAACCGGGGAGGTGACGCCCCACATAGCCAGGGAGGAAGGAGCTTCAGGAGGGAAGCAGGGTCGCGTCCGGAGGGTCAAGGAGCCGAGGACAGGAAGTTGCCACTGGCTTTGGCAGCTGGGAGCTCACCATTAACTCAGGAAGAACAGCTTCCTGGCACGACAGGGGCAGAAGCCAGATGGCAATTCACGGAGGAGGAATTGAGAGGAGGCCCTGGTAATGAGGGTCCTTCTGGAAATGTCTCACGGCGGCCGGGGCGAGATGAGCAGGCATGGGTGTTTCCAGGCACAGGCAAGTGTGCCGGTGGGGAGGGGGGAGGGGGAGAGTTCATGCTCGATGTGTCTGTGCATCGAGTGGGAAGTGAGACCGCTGTCTCCCAATGCAGCGAGGCCGGGGCTAGGGCGCTACACGAGCGCAGTGACCCTGCAGGGACAGAACCAGAGCTGGCCTGACCCACAGGGGCCTGGGGGCCGCTGAGACCCAGCACCACTATGCCGCCTTCTCCAGCCACACCTGTCATTCTGCTTTCTTAGTGTCCTGTGGCCGCCATGACAAAGGGCCACAAACCGGGCAGCTTCAAACAGTGGAAGTTTTTTCTCTTCCGGTTCTGGAGGCCAGAAGTATGAAATCAGGTGTTGGAAGGGTTGGTTCCTTCTGGAAACTCTGAGGGGGGATCTCTCCTAGGGCTTCTCCCCCAGCTTCTGCTGTTGCTGGCAATCCTTGGCTTGTAGACACATCACCCATCACACAGCCACCTTTCTGAGCCTCACGTGGTCTCCCCTCTGCACATGCCTCTGTGTCCTAACTTCCCTCTTCTCATAAGGACCAGTCGTTGGATCAGGGCCCACCCTCATCCAGGATGCACCCTCTCAAGATCCTTATTTTTTTTTTTTTTTTGTGGTCCGCGGGCCTCTCACTGTTGCGGCCTCTCCCGTTGCGGAGCACAGGCTCCGGACGCGCAGGCTCAGAGGCCATGGCTCACAGGCCCATCCGCTCCGCGGCATGCGGGATCTTCCCGGACCGGGGCACGAACCCGTGTCCCCTGCATCGGCAGGAGGACTCGCAACCACTGCGCCACCAGGGAAGCCCGAGATCCTTAATTTGATTGCATCTGCAAACACCCTTTTTCCAAATACGGCCACATTCATAGACTGTGGGTGGACATGTCTTTTGAGGGGCCCCCATTCCTCCAACTACACATGTCTGGGCGTTTCCAGGGTGGGCAGCAGACAAGGCAAGAGAACTGGAACAAAGTCTGAGCGGGAGCCGCTAAGACGCAAGAGTACGGGAAGGAGACGGTGGGGCCGAGGGGCCCCCGGTGGACGCTCAGCGGGGGCGGGAAGGAGAGCGGAAGGTCAGCAGGGGTGGGCGGGGGCGGGACCCGAAGGCTCACCCTTCAGCCGGAGTGGTTCTTAGGGCTCCAGAGGGATAACCGAGAGAGTGAGTGGCATCCTGGGGACCAGGAGGAGACCCGGGTTTTGCTGGAGAGGAGTGGAGAGGCTGAGGGCCTGCTCAGGCCCCCCCAACCCAGAGAAAGAGCAGCCCTCCAGCAGGGGCAGCCACGACTCGAGGCAGGGGTGGCTGAGCGTATCCAGGAGCGGGAGGAGAAGCAAAGCTCCAGGGCCGGAGGGGCCCCGTGGCCTCTGGGGACAGGGCAGGAGCCTGCAGGGAAGCCACTCGTCCTCCCGGGGTCTGGGTCTGGGTCGGCTTTTCAGATCAAAGCCAGCGCGCACATCTGCACGCACTCAATGTCTCTAACAAGGCAAAATTTCAAATTTGATATATCCGCCTTCAAGAGAGAAGGCAAATGCAGCAGTCTATGTATAGATTTGCAAATCGGTCTCCGTTCTGAAGACCCACTGCATTTGGAATCCAGTTCTCAGCTGCACTGTGTTCGCTTGTGGACATAGAGTGTTTAATGGTTTCCTCTGTTACCTAGTGAGCCCAGGGGCAACGGGGCAGAGTTTTTGAGCTCTTGGTTCTCTGTTCTGCTAGGGGTGCAGTAAGAGGCAGAGCTTCCAGAACGTGCGCTCACTTGCAGAAAGGCATGTCTGCTGGGGCTGCGGAGGGCAGGCGAGCTGCCTCGGGTAACGCGAGCTTCCTGCTTACGTTTTGGGCATCCTAGAAAGGACAGCTCACTGAGCTCATCAGCCCGCAAGGGAGCCGACGCTCTTTCCGCTTTCAGCAGGCACTTGTTCAGCACTTACCGTGGGCCAGGCTCCCCTCTATGAGCTTTAAAAGTATCAGCCCAGGTAGTCCTTCGAATATGGGAGCAATTATCATCACTCCCATTTACGGATGAGGAACCTGAGACCCAGACATGTTGAGTAACTTGCCCGAGGCCACGGCTGGCCACGCTAGAGCCCATTCAAGCCAGGCAGTCGGGCTCCAGGATCCACACCCCTCACAGCCGTTGTGGGCCACCTCCATGCAACCCACTCCCGAGATGTATGTGTGCCGGACAACCCAACATGGCTCCTCAGGAATGCCTGTTGTATTGGTTTGGACTCTTCCATTAAATGCGTCAATTGGCTCAATTCACCATGTATGCTTCAGGCATGGCTGGATCCAGGAGTCCAGATAATGCAGTGATGTGTCCCTGCTCCTCTCCTTTCCTTTCCCTTTTCTTCCCTTCCCATCCCCTCCCTCTCTCTCCCCCAGGTGATGTTATGAAACTTCTCTCTCCTCTCTTCTTCTCCTATGTCCAGCTCTACTGTCCTCAGTATTATCTGCATTTGGGGGTGGAAAGGATGGCTCCCAGTTGTTCTAGGAGGACAGCACCCCACAGCTAGAATCCCAGGGAAAGAGCACACCCTCATCAGATCCTCTTAAGGTCTGGGACTGGCCCCATCACCAGGCAGGAGTGCCGGAATCCCATGGAAGCGTTCCCCAAGCGGAGGGTTGCCGGGGGACCCAGCGTGGTGGCCCAGTCCTCCAGCACCTCCCGTCTTCCCCAGGGTGGTGAGCAGCTGGATCGAGAGGCGCAAGGTGCAGTCGGAAAAGGCCACCCTGCTGGTCCTCTTTGACAAGTACCTGCCCACCTGCCTGGACAAGCTTCGCGTCGGGTTTAAGACGATCACCCCGGTGCCCGAGATCACGGTCATCCAGATGATCCTGTACCTGCTCGAGTGCCTCCTCACCGAGCAGAACGCACCCCCCGACTCTGCCAAGGAGCTGTACGAGCTCTACTTCGTGTTCGCCTGCTTCTGGGCCTTCGGAGGGGCCATGTTCCAGGACCAGGTGAGCAGCCGGCCGCGGCGGGTGCCTGGCCACCCAGACCCGGTCTCCCGGCATCCCCCTCAGCTGGGCCGTTTCTGCGCTCTATTTTGTTTCCCAACAGCTTGTAGATTATCGGGTCGAGTTCAGCCGATGGTGGATCAACGAATTCAAGACAATCAAGTTCCCCTCGCAGGGAACGATCTTTGACTACTACATAGATCCCGACACCAAAAAGTTCCTGCCGTGGACGGACAAGGTGCCCCGCTTCGAGCTGGACCCTGATGTCCCCCTGCAGGTAACTGCCCAGAGCGGTGACGATTTATGACGATTTAGGGGCAGGACTCAGAGCCCCATCCCACTCGCTTCTCAATGGGATGTCCGGTCGCAAACGGTTTTCAACAGTAGGACCTTCCAAGTAAGACTGGGGATTTGACAAACTGTCCAGGTCTGCAGGTTTGTACGGAGGGTGGGAATTGGAGGCTCAGGTGTGTCTGGGGTTACAGCTCCTCCCTCTCTCCCACAGGCCTCACTGGTGCACACCACGGAAACCATCCGCATCCGCTACTTCTTGGACCTGCTCGTGGAGAAGTCGTGGCCGGTGATGCTGGTGGGGAATGCAGGGACGGGCAAGTCGGTGCTGATGGGGGACAAGCTGGGCAGCCTGAGTACAGACGACTGGTTGGTGCAGGCCGTGCCCTTCAACTTCTACACGACCTCGGCTATGCTGCAGGGTGAGGCTGAGGACAAGCGCGCATCCTCACAGCCTGGCCTCGACACACCCCATCACTCTCATCCGACGCGACTGCCCCCCAGTCCCACCCTGACGTTCCTCACAGTGCCTTCTTACTGCAGACCCGGGAGCTTGCCAGCTGCCTCTCCACTTCCCATGCCCCCACCCACTGCCCTCTATGCCCAGAGCAGGGGGACGAGGGTGGCAGATCCCACAGGGAGCTCCCCTCGTAACCAGTCTCAGGTGGCCCCCAGGTCGATGAGCACAAGGTTCCTGTCCCCCTGCCTGGAGCCAGTGGTGCCCACCACCCTCTCCTTTACTCCTGAGGTGGCTGGAGTCCAACCCATCCTGTCTCTGGTGCCCCGGGGCTACCCCTCGGGCCACCGCCTCTGAGATCTACCAGGCACCGTGGTAGTCACCCCATTCCCTTCTCCAGGTGTTCTCGAAAAGCCGCTGGAGAAGAAATCAGGGCGGAATTACGGGCCACCAGGCACCAAGAAGCTGATCTACTTCATCGACGACATGAACATGCCCGAGGTGGACAAGTACGGGACGGTGGCCCCGCACACCCTCCTCCGGCAGCACATGGACCACAGGCACTGGTGAGTGGGGGCGGGGCGGGGGGGTTGCCACAGGGAGGATGCAGGGCTGGGACACAGGACCACGCTGATGGGGTCACAGTTCTGGGGAGAGGTGGGGGATCAAGGTCTCCTCCTCTCATACATTCCGCAAATACGTCCTGGGCATCTGCCAGGCCCCGGGCTGGCGGCTGGGGCCTGCAGTTCCATGGAGCAGGGACAGACAGGGGCCCCTCTAATTGAAGTGTCCATATGGCAGAGAAGACAGAGGGGTGCAGTTCCAGGGTGAAGGGAGCAGTCACAGAGGGCCCCAGCGGCTGGGTCAGAGACCCAGGGCGGGAGGAGGCAGCTGGGAGCTCCATTACTGGCCTTAGTGTCAGTACTTTGGAGGGAGAGCATCTCGGGCACAGTAGATGCCATGGACAGAGGGAGTGTGGCCCCTGGAGGGGGCCATAGGAGCCCAGCGTGGCTGGAGCACGAGAGCCAGAGGGAGAGGTTGCCCGGGGCAGGGGCGGCCAGACCCCAGGACTCATGGACCACTGGACAGAGAACACTTTCTCCCAAGGGCAACGGAAAGCCGAGGGTGGCATGTTTACATTTGCAGTCTGGAAAGGTCAGAACATTCAGTGTGGTTAAAACAAGTATCACTTGAAAGAAGTGTGCCACGATGACCTGGCAAGTGGCCCAAGCCAAACCTGGGGGTTTTGAGACCAGAGGAACCCGAGAAATCTCATCAGGGGTCAGTGAGGGGATGCGTGGAGTCTGCCCCTTACTGCCGAGAAATAGGGCATAGAGCGGATAAGTGGCCTGCTGGCGGTCACAGCCCTGATGAAAGGCACAGCTGGAGGTCAAGCCCACGTGTCTGACTCCATGGCGGGCCTTTCCCCGTGACATGACACCGACTCCAGGGCTCACGGGCTGTAGGAACCCAACAAGGACAGCAGTGAAGCCATGGGGGCTGTGGGCTGTGATGTGGGAACAGGGTGTTAGGGATGGCTCCCTGGGGAGGTGACAGAGCTGGGCCAGGGCGGGGCACACTTGAAGTGCAGCCCTGCGAGAGCTCGACATCTGTGAGGACATGAAAGTGGTGTGGGACGGCCAGGGCCCAGGACAGGTCTGGGGAGGGACAGGGCAGGACGCCGAGGACAAAGCAGGAGGGATACGTGAGGGCTGCCCGCACCCCCTCGGGAGGATCTGCTGGGGGACCCAGGGGTGGCCCCTCACTCTCCCGGGCCCTGGTTGCATGCTCTCGAAATGGGCTCACCAGGTCGTGCATCCTTGCAAAATTGACAGAACTAAGATGTGTTGCGCTCTTCTTTAAGAGGGCCCTAAGGGCTGTGAAACTTCAGCCCTGGGTCCACAGCTGCCCTTGAGTTTGTCCTGAAGCATCTCTCTAGGAGGGGGAGGCATAGTCAGATTTGGAAGATCCCTCTAGAATTTCAGATAAAGGGGCCCCACAAGCAACAGGGAAGGCTGGACCGTTCAGAGGCTCTGTCAGCAAGGGCAGAAGAGACGGCAACACAGACCACCCCCTCCCACACGGATCAGGCGGGCCCCGCGTGGAGGGCAGACCCACAAGCCAAAGGAGAAACTGCCACGTTGGTGGAAGAAAGTGTGACCCGGGGAAAGGTGGGGAGTGCGAAGGACTTCTCAGACCTAGGTTTCAAAAGCATAGGCCAGGAGGCCGAAGAATGGTGACTTTGACCTCCCTGAAAACTGAGTAACGCTGTTCACCCAGAGACACCATGGCCCAGCACAGTATGGGATTAACGGGAGAAATTACTTGCAGTGCCTGACACTGGCAGTGGATTAACACATGGGGCATACAAGGAATCCCCACAAATGGACAAGGGCCGGCGCCAACTCCCAACAGAAAACAAAAAACAATGGGGGGAAAAGCCAAAAGGTAAAAGGCACGTGAAAGACGCACAAGCTCTTTATAGCCTTTGACCTCGTCTGAGCCCCTGGAAGTGTTAGCAGTGCCCTGGCACCGAGGAAGCTCCTCAGCTTACTTGATCGTCGTCACCATCATCATCCTGGATAATTAGAGTGATAATGGGGGGGGTGGTAAACATCTGTGGAACCCTCGCTCTATTTCAGGGGCCCTTCTGAGTTTATTTTCATGCATTAGCTCCATTCGTCCTCATCATGACCCATTGCACAGACAAGAACACTGAGGCACGGCGGGGTTAGCCAGCCTCCCCAGAGTCACGAGGCCACTGAATGGAGGAACTGGAACATAAACCCAGACCTGAACACGGAGCCACTCTGTTGCCTCCTGTTTCAAAATTTCTCTTAAGAGCATGAAGTACAATTGGCCATTTCACATGTAATTGTTATTTTGAGGTGTTTTTTTTTTTTTAACCACATGCAGGGCAGTACTGGGGTGGATGGGGAGCCGGGGGGTGGCTCCGGCAGCAGGACATTATGCTGGCCTTGCCCGCGCAGGTATGACCGACAGAAGCTGACACTGAAGGACGTCCATAACTGCCAGTACGTGGCGTGCATGAACCCCACTGCTGGATCCTTCACCATCGACCCCAGGCTTCAGGTAGGCAGAGCCTGGACTCATCTCGGTCAGCTGCAGGAGCCCAAGGCTCGCTTTGGCAAATGAGAAGGAAAGCATTGATTTGGGATCGTGGGGCTGTGGGCTGGCATTCCCTGGAGAACGCCCCAGCCTTTCAGAAGATGTCAGGACACTCCCAGTGGGTGGGGGAAGGAGGGGGGTGTTGAGAGGCTAGTCAGCTCTCCCTGTGAGCCCATAGGGCTGCCAGACTTAGCAAATAAAAATACAGATGCCCGCTCAAATCTGAATTTCAGATAAACAGAAAAGCATGCCCCATATGATGTTTGAGACATATTTGTACTAAAAAAAAAAAAAATTTCCTATGTGAAATTCAGATTTAATAGGAAATCCTGTACTCTATCTGCAATGCCACCCAGGCAGGACCTCACCTCTGAATGACCGAAGCAGACGGAGACCTGGAATTTAAATCCAGGCTGCGCTCTAAGGCACTCTTTGGCCTCCTCCAAGTTTTTTCTGGAGAGCATGACACGAATTTGGCTGTTTGAGATGTAATCAGTATTTAAGGGGGCTTTACCACACACATGGCATGAGGAGAGAACCTGTCCATTCTGACCATGCCCACGAGACATTAGGCGATGAGGACAGAGTCTGCTCCCCAGGAAGGGGGCCCCGCCCCAAGCTGGTCCCTACGCGCAGCCTGACGAGGGTCTCTGGTTGTTCCGGGCAGCGCCACTTCTGTGTGTTTGCCGTGAGCTTCCCGGGCCAGGAGGCCCTCATGAGCATCTACAGCACCATCCTGGCCCAGCACCTGGCCTATCAGTCGGTCCCCATGGTAGTCCAGAAGATGAGCAACCACCTGGTGGCCTCCGCCCTGGGTAAGCTGACCTGCCTCGCCCCCTCTCCCGTCGGCGAGACCCGCTGCTTTCTGGGGCTGACGGAGGCTTCATACTTGCCCCTGGTAAATATTTTGTTTAGACTTCCAAGTCAATATTTTTTTTAACGATGCTGTTGAGGTATTGTGAAATCCAGTTTCTTGAGGGGGAGGCAGAGGATAGGAAATTCAGTACACAGAAACAATTTACACATCAGTAGAGTAGCGAACTTCCTCCCTCCTCAGCTCTGTAGGTTTCTTACTTAAATTGTCACCATCGCATAGTCCATTTGCTTCAGAAACGATAGCTTAAGCTTTGCACTTCCCGAGGCCATTAAGAGTGTGCAAGAATCGATGTGTCTTTTTCCTGTAACAGCCCTGCACCAGAAAGTGACATCAACGTTTCTTCCCACAGCCGTTAAGTTTCATTATGTCTTCAACCTCAGGGACCTCTCCAATATTTTCCAGGTACTGCTTTTAGCGCTGTGTCATGTCACGTTATGGCCAAGGCCTGACCCACAGATGCTCTCCTCCTCTGCTGCTCTCAGGAGAGAAAGCAAAGTGATCTATGGACTGATTACAGTGATGATGTTGATGATGATGGTGACCATGGTGATAATAATGGTGATAGTGATGATGGCAATAATGATGGTGATGACGATAATGGTAGTGATGGTGATGATGGTGATGACGATGGTGATGGTGGTGGTGATGGTTGTAGTCTTGATGGTGGTGATGATGTTTCCTCTTACGTATTGACTGAGCTAGCCAATGGGTTTGGCCACTTATATCCCCATTTTCTCCTCCAAACAACATGTAATGCTCGTATATCCCCATTTTACAGGTGGGAAGTCTAAGGCTCCCTCCACTTCGAGTGTCAGCTCAAATGTCGTGCCCTCAAGAGGCCCCTCCTCATCCCCACACGCTGTCTCACTGTCCCTGTTTATGTCATTCATAGCACACGTCACAATGTGTAATTACCTTGTGATTTTGTCTGGTTACATCTCCCCACTAGAAGGCAAACTCCATGAAGGCAGGGTCAGTCCCATCATCACTGTGTTCCCAGAGCCCAGAACAAGGGCCTGGAAGAAAAGCACCTGTTGAACTTGCCAGGTCCCTTGGTTAGTGAACGGCCAAGCCAGGCCTGGGCCTGCCAGGCTCGCTGCACGGCCCAAGCTCGCCGGCCACTCCGTGGCCTGATCAGCCCCCTTGTCCCTTTCTCCACTGTCCACCCCCTTAGAGGGGGCAGCCCTTAACCCTGTCTCGTGAGGAGAATCCCCCCACGTCTCTCAGGCCACAGACACACCCTCCAGCCTCCAGGACTTGCGCGGCCTTGGCAGTCCGTGGCTTCCTGGACCTCTGGTGGCCGCTGTACCACAGCCTAAAGGGTCATCCCCTGGGGAAGCGGCCACTTTCTCGTTTGATCCACACGCGGCGCTCGGCTTGCCTCCCGGACACGGCTAAGGAGGCCGACCGCCCCGCGTCTGGGGCAGGGGCTCCTGTTCTCCACCGCAGAGACCCTGAAAATCCCACTGGACCTCGTCCGCCTCTGGCTGCACGAAGCCGAACGTGTGTACGGCGACAAGATGGTGGATGAGAAGGACCAGGAGGCGCTGCGCAGAGTCACCATCGCTTCCACCAAGAAGTTCTTCGACGTACGTCAGGCCGCCACGTCCCCTGCCAAGCCCAGGGAGGCTCCGAGGGGCAGGGTGTCGGGACCCCGTGACAATCCCCGCCCCCCTGCAAGGGCCCTGGGCTGGGGATGGGAACGACCACGTTGGGTCCCACGAGGTGACTCTGCCACGTGGGTGTGGCCCGAGCGAGGAGGAGTGAAGACCTCCCTCTAGCCGCTGGGCACAGACAGCTCTGCTGGGGTCGATGTGCTCCGCTGATGTGTCCGGGGTTTTCGTGGTAGAGTCATTTTTCTGGACTCTCCGTTCATTCCCGATGTGGCAGGGGCCAGGGGATTTTGCCCAGTGGTTTGCGGGGGCCCCTGCAGACGTGGCCTGATATTCTGAGGCCGCCGGGCAAGGTGCTCGGGCTGCTGTTCGTGATCTGTGTGCCCGAGGCAGCGACAACAGAAGCATCTTGTCTCTGACGTCTAGGATCTTGCTGACGAGCTCTTATTCGCCAAACCCAATATCTACTGCCACTTTGCTCACGGGATCGGCGATCCCAAGTACCTGCCGGTGACTGACGTGGCTCCCCTGAGCAAGCTCCTGGTGGAAGCTCTGGACAGTTACAACGAGATCAACGCGGTCATGAACCTGGTGAGCGGGGCTCGAGCAGGCAGCAGCGGGCTGGGGAGGGACAAGGGAGGCGTGTCTGCGCGGTGAGACGCCCGGGGTCTCTCTGGCCCGGTCTCTTCAGGTGCTGTTTGAGGACGCGGTGGCCCACATCTGCAGGATCAGCCGTATCCTGGAGTCCCCACGGGGCAACGCCCTGCTGGTCGGGGTGGGCGGCAGCGGCAAGCAGAGCCTCTCCCGCCTGGCCGCGTACATCAGCGCGCTGGACGTGTTCCAGATCACCCTCAAGAAGGGCTACGGGATCCCAGACCTCAAGGTGAGATGTCGCCTCTCAGTAAGCCGCCCTTCGGGAGGGGGAGCGGAGAAGAGTCTCCCCACTCCCGTTCCCCAGACGAAGCATCCAGCGCAGAGAGTGGGAAGGTCACCAGCAGGGTGATTATCTTAGACGGTAAAGGCCAGGGACACATTCGGCCGGTGCCCACGGCCATGTGACGAAGGTAAAAGGAAGTGTGGGTTTCCGGTAGATTAGAGCCAGTAGAGAGTCACCCCAGATAATAGCGGCAAAGAGATTTGGTTCTCGTCTCTGGTCATCCAACCGTGCCGCATCTTTCCCAGTTTTCCAGATTAAATAATTGAGAACCGGTACTCACTAGCTGTCTAACTACATCCTCAGGGTTCTGGGGGCCTGCTTTTTTTAATTAATCAAATAAATATAAGCTTGATTCAGGTCTCCCATCCCCAAGACGTGCCGCCGAGGCTTTTTATTGATTCCTTTTTCCCGAAAATTTGCTCTCTCGGGGACCTGTGTGCTAGTCAAACACGATCAGTCTAGAGCTTACCATCGTTGTGTCTCGGATTAGAGCTGAAATTGACTGGACCGCGTCACACGGCTCGTCCCTCTTTGCCTTGGTGTCGAGGCTGCCTCTGTGGGCCAGGACAGTGCCAGACCCAGGGGACCCTCCCCTCCGCTCACGGCTCCGAGGCAGTTGCTGGCCAGGTGGCCTTAGGGGGGTGGCCTGGACCCCTGCCGGAGCCTGGCACCCTGGGACCTCAGCAGGACGGGGGTGGTCTGCGGGCAGAGGCCCCAGGAAGGACGATGGGGACGGTGAGCTAGTTCTCAGCCCTGCTCTCGCGACGATGCTGAGCAGGCTGTGCCAGGGCCAGCGGCCTCCAGCTTGGCATTGCCCCCGGTGCGTTCTACACTTCCTATCAGAGGACCAGCCAGCTGGCTGTGTTTTTAAAATCCCAGCCTTAAGGGAGAGGTCTCCCTAATGTAGGTTCTGCCAGACACCACCTCCTGAACTGAGCCGGCGTGTCGTGGGTCTTAGCGGTGCTCAGCTAAGCCGCGCGAGTGGGTTTGCACCGACTCCCCGCGTGCGCTCGGGGTGGTTAGAATCCTCGCCTCTGGAGCTGCGCGGTTGTACTGAGTTGTCTCCACTGGAAAAGTCTCTAGTCTGTTAGCTTAATTGTACTGCTTTATTTTCCTGATTGCATCATACTCTTTGCCCTGTGCTTGTGAGGATTTTGTTGGCCTCACCTTGGGGCCACCTGTGGCAGATGTTGTTTTATCCCCTGGCATTGGCTACAGCAGCTCTGTGATCTGTTTCGTCACAATTCATTGCTCCTGCGCCCGCGACGAACTGGGTCTGTACTCCTCATTGGTTATCATTTGTTAAGTGTTTATTATTATATTTTTATATTATATAAAATATATATTTTATATAAATATATATATTATATATATATTATATATATAATATATATTATATTTATATAATATTATATTATATAAATATATATATTTATATAATAAATATATATATTTATATAATATTAAATATATATTTTATATAAAATATATATATTATATAAAATATATATTATATATATTATATATATATTATAATATATATTATTATATTATTATATTATTTATTAAGTAGCTTCTGTGGATTCGGAAGTAAGGGCAGCCGTAAACAGGGCTATAGGACCTTGCATTGGACCTTGCGTCATATTAGGGGAAGCAGACTCCTGAACAGTTATAAGATGCATTATTATTGTTCTAATGAGAGCGTCACAGTAAGAAGTTAACAATGTGTATGTTATTAGCGTAACAGATGCGTTCATGATGATGTAACATTATTATAAAGTCGTACCATAAGCCACGGGCACCCACTGGAGTTTGGAGACGCGGCGGGAAAAGGGTCAGGATCCAAACCCAAGGGCCATCGAGTGCCTCATGGAAAACCCTGGACTTGGTCCCAAGAAAACAAGATACTGTCAAGGTCATGTGTGCAGAGGAGGGGCAAGATCTGGTGGTGTTCTGGGACAGAGTGGAGGATGGCTTGAAGACAGCAGAGATCGCTCAGGGGTGACGGGTAGAGGGGTACCACAGGAGCCCCGGTGACCCCACAAAGGCTGGAACCAGACAGTGCAACAGGAAGGGAGGAGGGAAAGATGGAGCGAGACCCTCGTCGTGGGCGAGTGCCCTGCACTGACGGGAGGAGTGGGACCTTAGCTGGACTCCCACCTGCTGGGTCCCCAGGCCCCACCCCCCGTGCAGTCCCCAGGCCAGGCAGCGGCGTGCTTTTGACTTCTGTGAGCCCTCTCCCCGAGGCCCGAGTGGTAGCCCAGAGAGCTGGACCAGACCCTCTGGAGAAATGCTTTAAGCTGAGTGAGGGGCCAGGCCCACGTCCCAGCAGCTCGGGCGGCCCCCTCGACCTTCAGCAAATGTTGACCGGAGAGGGGCAGGCGGGGCGAGCGCTTGCCTTCCTGCAGCCGGCAAGGCAGAAGGAGGAGAGCGCCCCTGGCCACACCTCTTCGACCCTCTTCCCTGAGACTCACCCCCAACCTGGGCTCCTTGTTCCTTCGTCTCTGCCGGCAATGACGACGGCCGCGAGGGGCCCCGGAAGTGTGCCCCGGCCAGAGAGGGGAGTGTGCGCCCTGCTCTGTTACCGCCAGTCCCGAGATGCACCCAGACGCAGGTGGTCTTTAACATCCTCAGATGCCGCTGTCCGGACCCGCTCCCTCCTCCTCTATGGTGAGTGAGGAGGGGACCCTCGGAGCTGAGCTTGTGGGGCTGACCATGACGTTGGCAGCTGGAGCAATTACTGACACGAAGTCTCCCTCAAGCAGACGGGAACTGAGGACAGAGGGGGACTGGGAGGGGTGGCGAGGACGGCCAAGACTCCAGTGCCAGAAGAAACCAAGATAGTGTGCAGCCTCGTGTGCGTGGGCGTCGGGGGAACTGAGGGGACACTCGGCAGGAGATGGCCAAGGCGCACTGGGACCTGTGGGGCTGGGACGTGCAGGAGAGGGCGGCAGGTGGAGATCTCGGCCCCTCAGCCTGAGCGCGTGGGGGTGGCGGAGTCCATGCCAGAGAGGTGCAGAGGCTGAGGGGGACGGGATCCCGGGGCAGGCAGGACGAGGACCACGGGCCAGAGCAGCGGTCAGCAGGGACAGAGCAAGCGCCACGGCAGGAAGGCCAGAGAGGGCCGAGCTTCACGACAGTCGAGGCCTCAGAGGCTCCAGGCAGGACAGTGGGCTGGGGCCGAGGAGAGGCCCTGAGGTCTCGGCCGGAGCAGGTTCCCCTGGGGGCCCCAGGAGAGAGCCTGGAAGCGGGAGCTAGAGAAAGGGCAGCGGCCAGAGGGCGCGGCAAACCCCGATTCTCCCGGAGACGAGCAAGCGGGATGGGGGAAGAGAGGTGCTGTAGGCCTGGGGCCACCACGCCGGCCCTCGGCCTTTAGGGACCATCGGTCTTTCCAGAACATTCCGCTCTGACCTGGGTCCCTGCAGCAACTAGCTTCCCTCGCTCCAAGCAGATCCCTTGCCTCAGCCAGTCGAACCGGATTCAAAAGCTGAACTTGGTGGAACTTCGAGGCCCCTCCCAAATTCGTTCATTCCCAAACCACAGGAGGGAGGAACACTCAGGGGTCAGCATGACAGCGGTGCAGGTTGAGCCCGCACCAGCCAGGAGCTGCCCTCTGTTGTGCAGTCGCCACACTCGCCTCCCCCAGGACGACCGCCGGGCTCACGCGCAATGAAGCTCCCGCGTTTAGGTACCTACGGCTGATTCCGGCGTTGTCGGCTCCCAGCCCACATCCACGATGGACTGTGAAATGGGAAGAGTGATGTGTCTCAACACCAAGGCCCCCCGCCGCCTCTCCAAGTAGGACCTGCCTTGGAGGCCACACCCGAGGGCGTGACCGGGGCTCATATCCCACCTGAGGCCTCTGCTCTCCCAGGCTCAGGGCTTCCCTTTGATTTGTTTTTTAAGCTTGTCCAAAAACCCTGGAATTTGGAACTTGCCTTGTGACCCCAGTTATACCCCTGTCAGCTCCAGCTGAGGGACCCTGGTGATGTTTCTCTCTGAACAGATGTCAGGGAGGTGTGCTGCTTCCAAAGGGCAGAAGAGAGCTACTCGGGATGCCTACAATGGACATTTTAAAGCCTTTAAAATAATTACAGAAGCTCTCAGGTCTTATTTAAAAATTAGACGGTAAAGAAAAGCAAATCACCAAACCCCTGAAAATTCACATTCATACTTGGATGACACTGACGTTTTAATATATATTTACAAGTTATACGTGTAAGTTGGCACTTTTCAAACATAGCAAGCTATTCATACTGCTCTGTAACATGCTTTTTTTTTTTTTTTTTTTACTATTCTCCTTCATTTATTCATCCAGAATTACCATGCAATTGTTTTGTCAATTATTTCTTTAAAACCTACCAGTAATGTGATAGGAGTTACGATGAGCAGAGGCAATACTTTCCAGCCTCCCCCTCCCAGCCCGTGGTGTATTCATTCGGGGCCTCTTCCAGGGTCTTCATTTAAGCTTTTTATTCCTTTTTATACGGTAAAGCATACACAACGCAGAATTTACCATTTTAACCACACCATTCAATGGCATTAATACGTTCACATAGTGGTGCCACCACCCCACCGTCCATCTCCAGAGCTTTCTCATCTTCCCCAACAGAAACTCTGTCCCCATGAAACACTAACTCCCCCTGCCCGCTCCCCACAGCCCCTGGCACCCAGCGTCCTACTTTCTGTCTCCATGAATCCGACTCTGCCGGGGACCTCGCATGAGTGGAATCCTACTCATGTGAGGACAAATCCTATTGGTCCTTTTGTGACTGGCCGACGTCACTCAGCATAATGTCTTCTAGGTTCCTCTGTGTTGTAGCATGGTCAGAATTTCCTTCCTTCTTAAGGCAGAATAATATCCCACTGTGTGAATGGACCCCATCGTGTTTATCCATCCATCCGTCGAGGGACGCCTGGGTTGTTTCCACTTTGGAGCTGTGGCGAGTAGAGCCGCCACAAGCCTGGGTGTCCTCCACGGAAGGCCCTGGGTCTCCATCTACAGACCCTGCCCATTTCTTACGGAGCTGATCTCCGGGTGCCCCCGTCTGGGTGGTGGTGGAAGATGCTTCTACACGAGCATCTTCTTGGCAAGACCTCTGAGGGTGTCCTCCTCGGGTCCAGCTCGACCTCAGCGCCCAGTACATCAAGTCGGCCGTGAAGAACGTTCCCTCGGTGTTCCTGATGACGGACTCCCAGGTGGCCGAGGAGCAGTTTCTGGTGCTGATCAATGACCTGCTGGCCTCGGGGGAGATCCCGGGGCTGTTTATGGACGACGAGGTGGAGAACATCATCTCCTCCATGCGGCCGCAAGTGAAGTCCCTGGGCCTGACGGACACCCGGGAGGCGTGCTGGAAATTCTTCATTGAGAAAGTGCGCAGGCACCTGAAGGTAGGGGGTCCCGGGCTTGGGGGCGGGGGGTCCCGGGGACCTTCTAAGGGCTGGTTCTTCACTCGGGGAGGAGTTAGGGGCTGTTCCCGCACAGGAAATGGAAAACTGTTAGGAGAGTATGGTGAGCTGCCTGATGGAGGTGGGCTGTTAGAAGTGCCTTGTGGCCGAAAGAAGTGATTTCTATATGCGCCCCCCCCCCGCAATAGAGCACGTTTAAATAGATTAGTTCACCTTGACCTTCAACATTCCCCCTTGGGGAAGCTGGCTGAGCTACCCAAGTTAGACCGAGAGCACTTTGGGTCCTTCTCTCCCTCCTCGTCCGTGACCAGTAGGACAGCTGCCCCTGGCCAGGTGGCCCTGCTTTCGTTCCTCCCGGCCCCCAAGGACCAGACCTGCTAAAGGACCATAGCCCTCCCTGTTCTGGGACCTCACCTACCCAGTGTGGTTGCCCACACCCTACTCCCTCCTGCACCCAGCCCTCCTTTCCCCTTTGTGGGGCCACCCCAGGAGGGCTCGGGGCTCCCCTGCACCCTCACATCGTGATGCGATGGCCACACTGCCAGCCCAGACCTGGGCGTGTTCTCCCCACCCCCGCACTTGGAGACGGACACCACGCAGAGAGCTTTTCCTTCTAAAGGGGCTTTCTGCAAAAGCAGCGCGATTTGGCCCCAGCACCACCGTCCCCCAACCAGCAGCAACTGTGTCCACTTCTAGGTAATCCTGTGTTTCTCCCCCGTGGGCTCCGTCCTGCGTGTACGAGCAAGAAAATTCCCTGCCGTGGTCAACTGCACAGCCATCGACTGGTTCCATGAGTGGCCAGAGGACGCCCTGGTGTCCGTCAGCACTCACTTCCTTGAGGACACCGAGGGGATTCAGGTGAGTCACGGGGCACAGAGCCGGGAGGGAGGGTTCCCGTCGGACCGGGATAGGGTGAGGCAGCTGAGGCACTCGCCTTGGGTGCAAAACTTAAGGGGGCACCAAAAACTTAATCAAGATCAGTGATGTTTTAATGCAGTATTTTAAAAATCAACATTAATGCTGAAATGCTCAAAAGTGTCAAAACCGTAAACAAAGACAGGCTGCCATTTGTTGGTTTTTCTGGCCCCGACTTACTGTGCCAGGGAAATGGTCGTTTCAATCAGCTGGGGGTTCCGGGCCTCACGCGGCCACGGGCCCACAGGGCTGGTTCCGGGGGATCCTACGTGCGAACAGATTGAGCAGCTCGGGCTTTGAACATAGTCCCTGATTGGAGCCGACTGCAGAGCCCGTATTTACTTTGATAAGTGTATGCGGGCGCACACTTTTTCCTCTTGCCTTGGGCTCCAACATGGCTCTGCCCCCAGGGCTCTGCCCAGGGCTGCTGCCTCACCTTTGACCTACCTTTTTTTGGGGGGGGGGCGGTATGCGGGCCTCTCACTGTTGTGGCCTCTCCCGTTGCGGAACATAGGCTCCAGACGCACAGGCTCAGCGGCCTGGGCTCACGGGCCCAGCCGCTCCGCGGCATGTGGGATCTTCCCGCACCGGGGCACGAACCTGTGTCCCCTGCATCGGCAGGAGGACTCTCAACCACTGCGCCACCAGGGAAGCCCTGACCTGCCTTTTATAGGGCATGACAAGTAAGACAGGGTGATGTAAGCCTTCTTTTTTTTTTTCTCTTTTTTTTTTTCTTTTTCTTTACAGCATCTTTCATTTCTTTTTAAAGACTCTTTTTTTTAACATTTTATTTATTTATTTATTTATTTATTTATTTATTTATTTTTTGTCTGGGCCGTGTGTTAGTTGCAGCACGCAGGATCTTCTTTGTGGCCCACAGGCTTCTCTTCAGTGTGGTGCACGGGCTTCTCTCTAGTTGTGGCATGCGGGTTTTCTCTCTCTAGTTGTGGCCCACGGGTTCCAGAGCGCATGGGCTCTGTAGTTTGCGGCATGCAGGTTCGCTAGTTGAGGCACACGAGCTCAGTCGTTGCCTGTGGGCTTAGTTGCCCCGTGGCATGTGGGATCCTAGTTTCCTGACCGGGGATCGAACCCACGTCCCCTGCATTGGAAGGCGGATTCTTTACCACTGGTCCACCAAGGAAGTCCCTACAGTGTCTTTCTTTTATTGAAAGACGGTGCCCGCATTCACCGTTTGTGCTCATTGCCGGCCTAGAAATGGGCATTAGCCTGTGACCCAGCTGATGCAAGTGATGCGCAGGCCCAGAATAAATCCCACGTGGTTATCGTGTCTGATTTATTTTGATCGCATATTCAGTTATTAAGTGGAATAAAATAAGCCTGAAATTAACCTCTTCCCTAGTTTTTAAAGATGGGTAAAGCCCCCCGCTTATCACTGTCAGAGCGTTCAGTTGCAGGCTGAGCCTTTCCCAGAAATGCCGCCGTCATATGTCCTCCACACCCCGAGTGCCTGTAGGGGCGGGGGCCTCCTGGGACCGGCGAATGGCCCCACTGCTGGCACCAGCGAGGGCTGCAGAGTAGATGCCGAAGAAGCGTGTGTTGGATGAACACATTCCCAAATTAACCTGAATTACAGTTAATGTCCCTTGAACAATTAATTCCTGGGGCAAAGCTCCTAGTGCCTGTCTTCGGGCAGGTGGGGCAGGCCCAGGTGGTGGGGCCGTGACCCTGGCGTGGACGCGGGCCAGAAAGGGCTGGGAAAGGAGTTACTAAAACCCCAGGGCCTGGAACAGGAAATGTCCGATAAATGCTTGCAGAAATTACCTGGTTAATCAAGCATGTTGTATATGCAAGTGTGTGAGTCCGAGAGAGAATAGTGATAACCTTGGCTCTGACCGGGCCCCTTGGCGGTGCAATACCACCGTCGCCCGTGAGAGCCCTGCAGACCTTGCTGTCTTGAGCCTCATTTGACAGCTGAACCACCAAGGTTGACAGAGGGGGTACCACTCATCCAGGGTCCTCGGCGAGGAAGGGAACCCACCTTGTGGTCCACGGTGGCCAGCAGCCTCCTCTTCCATCAGGGCACCGGGGAATGAATGGTTCTGTCTTGTCTTTGTAGCCGGAAGTTAAGGCCTCCATCAGCCTCTTCATGTCCTACGTGCACACGACCGTCAAAGAGATGTCCAAGGTGTACCTCGCCACCGAGAGGCGCTACAACTATACCACGCCCAAAACCTTCCTGGAGCAGATCAAACTGTACCAGAACCTACTGGCCAAGAAGAGGATGGAGCTGGTCGCCAAAATCGAGAGGCTGGAGAACGGGCTGATGAAGCTGCAGAGCACAGCCTCTCAGGTAGGAGAGCTGGGGCCTCGGGATGTGCTTCCAGAACCTTCCCCCAGGCATGTGACACAAAGTAAGGGCAAACCACAGCAAGTATACGGGTTTTAACCTAGACGGTGGATCCCAAACGCCTTCCGGGTGCTGATGTTACGTCGGGTGCTTCCCGGGGGTCCCGCGTCTGGGGGGGTTTGCTCATGCAGGCAAGTGCAGCCCGTGGAGGCGGGTCCATCCCGGAGCCCCGTTCACACTGTGGTGCCCAGATGGAAGCGCATCTGCCGTACTTTCACACCGTGTTAATTTTTAAGTTTTCTGCCTGGTTTTAAATATCCTCCGTGGTGTAGCCCCGGCTCCCTCTTTACTGCCCACCGTTGGCGTCTCCGCGGGAGCCTGGTAAACAGCTGCCGCAGGCCTTGGAGCTGCAGAAGCACAGGTGGAGGGTGGCCCCTGACACAGGCTGCTGCACAGAGCCAAGGCCACCCCGTGGGGGCGGAGAGGGGAACCCGGTGCTGCGGCTGTCCATTCCTTGGACAGAGCTTGCCGGAGCCACGAAGCAGCCTGCTCCCTCCCTGGATAGGAACAAGGGAGAAGCCCGGCTCAGCAGGCGTTTTTCCCCAAATGTACCTTCCGGGAGTGGTCCTGGGACACAGGAAATGCACCCAGGAGAGGGCGGTTACAGCGATGGAGTGGTGGCCTCCTCGTGCTAGAAGTCATCCAGATGGGGAAGGGTGTCTCAGCCCGTCACTTACCACTTCCCAGAACTCCCTCCGCCTGGCTGCCTAGGGCCTCACCCGAGTGCCCGAGGGAGCTTTTCATCCCCGGCTCCAGGCTCTCACAGCCCCACCAGCCTCCCCAGAACCCCTCAGCACCCTGCCTCTGCCGACATTGTTTTTATCCGGCCACCTTGACTGCCACCTCCTTGAACGACAGGAATGGGTCTTATACTTGCGACCCTGTGTACACAGTCGGTGCTCAGTAAATACTTACCTTGGAGAAGCTGAAAAAGCACTTAGAAATGCGTCACAGGGAGTGGTAAGCAACCGGCAGGCCTGCTGTTCTGCTCGGGCCCCGCGGCTCACATGGCCACCAGCCCGGCCGAGTAGGGGGCAGCGTGCGGTGGCCGGGGCCCCAGCCTGCCCGCCTCCCTTCCCTCCTCCTCTAGGTGGACGATTTAAAAGCCAAGCTGGCGGTTCAGGAGGCTGAGCTCAAGCAGAAAAACGAGAAAGCGGACAAGCTGATCCACGTGGTGGGTGTGGAAACAGAGAAGGTCAGCAAAGAGAAAGCCATTGCTGATGAGGAAGAAGTCAAGGTGGAAGTCATCAACAAGGTGGGCAGACGGGCAGCGGCACGTGGCTCTGCCCTGCTGGGCCCCTTCCCCTGGTGGCCAGTATCTCCTACGGGCCCGGGCAAACCAGCAGGAACCCCGCAGGGAGGGCTTCTCTCCCAAGCGCAGGGCCCCCAGCTCAGCAGAGGGCTGCCCTCCCAAGCCCCAGCAGTGGCATCTCCTGAGCTGGTAAGACATGCGGGTTCCCAGGCCCCAGCTCTGCTGAATCGGGTCTGCATCTCAGTGAGATGCCAGTGGCCTGTGAGCACGTTAAGGCTTGAGAAGCCTTCCTCGGAGCCCTGGTCCTCAGACTTGCTGCACCTGGAGCCCCGAGATGTTCCAGTGCCACTGGCCCTGGTGGGCTCCACGCCGAAGGTTCATGGCTTGGGTTGATTTCTCATCGCCTTCTCCTGCATGCCTTTTTTGTCATTAGTCATGCACCTGCGTGAGTGTCTAAATTAAGAGTCCCAGTAATTGTCTGCTGTCTCTTGAGAGGGAGGACAGCAGCAAGTCATTTCTTTGCCTGAGACAGCCTCCTTCCAAGGCCAACGGGAGGGGGACCTGAGCCCTGCCCTTCCCACCAGTGCTGGAGCGCGGAGGGTCCCGGGCCGGGTGGGGTAGCCAGGAGCTCTGCTCCATCCCTCATTGTAACCTGCATGACCACAGCCCTGTTAGGATGGTTGGCAATGTGCCTGAGGTCTCAAAATTAGCAAGTGACATAGTCAGGATCCAAGCCAAGACCCACACCTGCACCCTGAACTCAGGGACCTGCCGTCTGATACATGCAGCTGTTAACATCTGGGTGCCCACCCCTCTCCAACCCCTGATCCAGAAATGGCCCAACATGCTCCAGGGAAGCCTGGAGCTTCCCAGCACCACCGGCCAAGTCAGTGCCTTCCATGCCCTGTTCCCTGAGTTGTGTCCCGCATGTCCCTAAAGTAAGGTATGGAATGGGATTCTCCAGGAGGTGTTCTGCAAAGAGACCCTCTTCTTTCTGTCGTCCTTCCTCCTTGCCCAGCAAAAGCTCCCAGCCCCGACTGGCTTCTTCATCTCTGTTGTCACGCAGATGCTACTCCTGACTGATGGGTACCAAGCTTCTCCTGGTCTCTGCCTGGTGCCTGAAGGCTCAGAGGGGTTCTTCCCGAGCCAAAGAGTGAATGCATGCATGAATGAATGAAGGCGTGCATGCGTGAATGAAGATGTTCTCACGTTAAGGGGAGGATGGGCTGTACCTCTGAAATGGTCCATCCTGGAGGGATGACAGTGGCACCAAGAAATAAGGCCTCAAAGCCAGGGAGTGGCCTGTGTGGCCCCAGGTTTCCCCTCTGGTCCTGGAAGCTGGAGCCAAGAGAAGGACCAGTTCCCCTCCCTGAATCCCAGGTCAGCTGACACCCAGCTCCTTCTAACCTGAGTGTTTCGGGGCAAAGGAGGCAGGGCGGGGAAAGGCGGGCTTCACACGGTGACCCAGCAAGCGAGAGCGAAGGGCAACTCCCCTCGTCACCCCTCGTCACCCCTCCTTGCCCTCACACCGCCCAGGGTCCCCCCTTCACACACGCCACCCAGACGGACCCCTGCATCCATCTTTCCCATCTGCCTTCCTTCCAGAATGTTACTGAGAAACAAAAAGCTTGTGAAACAGACCTGGCCAAGGCAGAGCCGGCCCTACTGGCCGCGCAGGAGGCCCTCGACACTCTGAATAAGGTGAGGGCAGGAGGGGGAAGAAACGGGGATCACGACGCCTGAGAAGAGAGGAAGAGAGGAGACGCCGTGGGGTCATCACCGGGGGCCTCCTGGTCCTGCTCGGGGCTAAATCCCCATTCTAGTCTGTCCGTCTGTCTTTGCAGAACAACCTGACAGAGCTGAAGTCCTTCGGGTCCCCCCCAGACGCCGTGGTCAACGTCACGGCCGCCGTGATGATTCTGACGGCTCCCGGGGGCAAGATCCCCAAGGACCAGAGCTGGAAAGCTGCGAAAATCATGATGGGCAAAGTGGACACCTTCCTGGACTCCTTGAAGAAGTTTGACAAGGAGCACATCCCCGAGGCCTGCCTGAAAGCATTTAAGTGAGTTGGGGCTCGGCTGCCGCCATGGGGTCAGCTCAGTCCTCATCCTGTTGGGAGCACGTCACGTCCAGGCACCGTGTGGTCCCGAGTCTTCTCCCACCTGCCCCTGGCCCCATACCGCATGGTCCCAAGGGAAGTCTATGCTTGCTGGAGTGGGCAGGGTCTTGGGCGGCACAGAGCGAGGTGGGACCCCCAGAGACAGCAGGCAGCAGTCTGGGCGAATCCGCCTGCCCCTGAGCTGCCCAGGCGTCGAGGTGAAGCACGATGCCAAGCTTGCGGGGAGCCTCATCACCCTCTGTCTCCCCAGCCTTGCTCGGCGGGTGGGGGGCGAGCTGCTCCCTTAAATGGGGGGAGGGCAGGGGTGTATTGGTGGGTGGGGTCGGAGGGGGGGCTTAGGTGGCCTGCCCACCCCCTTGGTGGTGCTGTGTGCGGGGGTCATGCGCAGGACCCTGCTTTTGCTCCGACACCTCAGAGGAGGCAGTTGGGTTTCAGCCTTTCTGTATCTTTCTGTTCATAATTTGCCCCGATGTGCATGCACGTAGTACTTTTAGTCCCTTATAGTTTCTTTGCATTTTGCTGCTTGAGGAGGTATTTGTCCAGGTACGAGCACTCCAGCAGAGGGTCCTAGTGGGACTTGGGAAGGGTGTGCAGGGGGGACCTCCACGTCTTGCCCCATAAATCCGATGCGCTAGCATCGGTGAGCACTGCACTTGTGAACACTCTTTGCCTGGCCGTCCCCTGGCAACCCGATTTCAGGGCCGACCTGACCTGACCCCAACTGAGAAAGGGAGCCCCTCGCATGACCCCAGGTGAGACTCCAACCTCTCTCAGCTCCATCTGTTGAGGAAGAGGGCTGGACGATCGAAAACCATTTGCCGACTAAGGAGTAGTTTAAAGTTTAAGAGAAAAGACAAGAAAAACGCAGACCCACCTCCAGGGAGCGGCCTGTGTCAACATGTGGCCTGTTTCCTTTCAGTCTTTTTTCTCGTGCTTCTCCCTGTAGTTGAAAGAATGCTGTGTATATGCAATTACCTGCTCTGCTTTCTATCTTTTACTTAACATCGTGGGGGAAAAAGGCTTTTTCCTGTGTTGTCAAAACACTCGATCAGCTTGACTTTTTTGCCGCAGATGAACCGTAATTTACTTACTACACCTGCGTTGCTGAGGGTTTAGGCTGTCTCCGTGTCTGCCGTCATAAATAACGCCATGATAAATGTCTCCTCCTTGTCACCCAGCAAACTTCTCAACTGCCACCTCCCCATGCTGTCTGGAGTGTGCTTAAAAGATGCAGACGCTTTGTACTATTTGCCCAAACGAAGCGTAAAATATGCCAGAGTGAGGAGGTGATGGGCCGTGTTCCCCACCTACATTCAAATCACACTTCAATTATTATTTTAAATTGTCCCTTTAGAATTCTTCCTGCAGACAGGTCAGTCTGTTGTGCTCAATGACGTTGCCATTATTTTAAAAACACTAGTTAAGGTGCTCTAGTTTCTAGAGCATCTTAACTGCATCTATGGGCATTTTTCCTCATCCCTCTTGTACAATAACACCTACCACATCACCCCTTTTTTTCTTTAACGTCACCTCTTGTAAGTCTCATCCTTAGAGCCTTAGCCTCACTGGGGATCCCTGAAAACTGGGCACTGAGCTGAGGGGACGCAGAAGTGGCCCGTTGTGTGTGTGGGGTGCGGGGGAGCGGGGGTGGCCTCTGGGGCAGCCTGGCTCCGTGTGAATTCCTGCACTGCCCAGTCCAAGCTGTGTCACCTTGGGAGACACACTCAGCCTCTCTGGGCCTGTTGCCCAGAGTCAGATGGCGTGAGGACACGTGCCAGGGCAGGGGTGGCTCCAGGACCTGACATATGGGCAGCACTCAGGGCAGCACCTGACACGCAGCCCCTGATGTGAGAACTTGGTGAAGAAACCCTGGTTCCAACACTTCCTGTCGGCGTTGCTCTGGGCAAGTTGCTGACCCCCCCTGAACCCCAGTCTTCTTGCCTAGGACTGGAGTCGTTGCAGAATGAAAATGAGACCAGCCATATAAAGCAGCAGGAGCAGAGAGGATTAAAAAAAAAAAAACACAGGTTTTCTTCCATCATCTAGAATATAGGACTTGAAATCACTACTTCCGTTGCCCTTCACCCTCCAAATTCTACTCCAGAGGCCAGAATTCTGAGTTTCATTCTTTTCTTTCTTCTTCTTTCTAATCTTCTTTCTAATCACTAATCACTAAGATACAAAAAAAACAAAGTTAAATGTGCTCCCCGTCCTGTTGCTGGTAACGGGGACCGGAGCGGCGGACGGATGCGGAGCTGGAGGCAGGACGGGGGTGGCGGGAGGTCTGCGTCCTCAGCGCCCGCTGTCCTGCTCCAGGCCCTACCAAGGCAACCCGACGTTCGACCCCGAGTTCATCCGCTCCAAGTCCACGGCCGCCGCGGGCCTGTGCTCCTGGTGTATCAACATCGTCCGCTTCTACGAGGTCTACTGCGACGTGGCCCCCAAGAGGCGGGCCCTGGAGGAGGCCAATGCGGAGCTGGCCGAGGCGCAGGAGAAGCTCTCCCGCATCAAAAGCAAGATCGCTGTGAGTGCCGTCGGCAGGCGCAGCTGGTCCGTGTCTCCGTTTGAGAGGGGTCGGCACAGCCGCTGCCATGAATTACGGAGCAGAGCAAGAGCCCGCAGGCCGCTGTGGGGACCTGATCACCCCGGAGGCTGCCGGCGTCGGCCGTGTTCCCGGCCCTCCCGGGAGGAGAGCTGGGGACCCCCAGCGTTGCCCGATTTCAGGGCCTGTCTTGTTCCTTCAGGAACTCAACGCCAACCTGAGCAACCTGACGTCGGCATTTGAAAAAGCGACAGCCGAGAAAATCAAGTGTCAGCAGGAGGCTGACGCCACCAGTAGTGTGATCTCGCTGGCTAACAGGTGCCTTACTCCCTCCGAGGGGCCCCTCCTGTCCTCAGACACCACCCCCCGAAAGGGATGAGCCCACAGAATGGCCTTTCGGGGGGGGCTACGCCCCAGGTGGAGGCAGCAAGGCCCCCAGCCCCCGCTTTCTGAGCACAAAGTGATAAACCCCGGGAGACCCCCAGGCTGTGTGCCTGGCCTCCCGTGGGATGTGGACTCACCTCCACCAGGTCAAGTGACCTTTCGGTCCCTGGCAAGGAGGGCTGCTCGGAGGATGCTAAAGCCAGACCGCAGGCTAGTCAAGCACAAACCTGTCCACACTCTCAGACTCCTGGTGTCATTTAGGGTTGGGGACCAGCCCTCGAGCGGGGGGCCTGAGAAGCACGAGGCACACCCTGGAGTCCCCACTCCACACAGGGCCAGGGGGCCGCCTCTGGACTTCCCGCTGCCCAAAGCGCGTGCTCAGTGGTGTCCGGGCAGCAGCCTCGGCACGTGGGTGACGTGGTCAGGTAGCGTCAGCATCCACGTGACGTCGGCCCCTTGGGGAAGGGAAACTCGGCGTTCCCAACCGCCTCCAGAAAGCATTAGTTTTGCTTCCCTCAAGCGTTTATTGCCCAAAACTTCCCCCAAAGCATGTTTTGTCCTGAACCGCTGAGCAGAGTCAGGATTTGAAACTGGAAGGTCCCTGGCGTGTTAAAGGCGGAGGCGCGCCTTTCCTGGTCCTCCAGTCCGTCCTCTCTCCCCCCCGACACACGTGCTTCTCTTCTGCCCACTGACCCCTGTCCCCATCTCAGGCTGGTAGGAGGATTAGCATCAGAAAACGTCCGCTGGGCCGAATCGGTGGAGAACTTCAGAAGCCAGGGGGCCACACTGTGTGGGGACGTCCTGCTGATTTCCGCCTTCGTCTCCTACGTGGGCTACTTCACCAAGAAATATCGCAATGAGCTAATGGAGGGGTTTTGGATCCCTTACATAAATGAGCTAAAGGTAGGCGGTCCTGTCGCATCCATCACTCAGCACCTTTGGGGGCCCCCGGCAGGGCAGCCCCAGCCAGAAGGCACCTTTGCTCCTGCAATGGAGACTCCAGCCACTCAGGATGTAGACGGTGGCCCTGTGAGGCCGACGCCGACATCCCTTCTGGCCGGGCTCCAAGCTGCTCCTCAGCGTGATGCGAATGTGTGGCTGTCCTCCCCCACGCAGCCCGGCGGCCCACGTGTTGCTCGGAGAGCCGCTTTCCGCTGAGAGGTGAGTAAGGCCACATCGCCCCCTCGGCAGGTCCCCATCCCGCTCACAGAAGGTCTGGATCCCTTGAGCCTGCTGACCGACGATGCAGACGTGGCCACTTGGAACAACCAGGGGCTCCCCAGCGACCGCATGTCCACAGAGAATGCCACCATCCTGTGCAACACGGAGCGCTGGCCCCTCTTCGTGGACGCCCAGCTGCAGGGCATCAAGTGGATCAAAAACAAATACGGCAGCAAGCTGAAGGCCATCCGCCTGGGACAGAAGAGGTGCTCGGCCGTGGCGGGTGGGGTAGGGGCTCCAGAGGTGGCGGCCGGCCGGCCGGGCCACGGTGCTGGGAAGTCCACCTGGGGCCCTTCATACTCGCTAAATGGATGGATGGGTCTTTGAAAACAAACACTGACCCACATGTGGATTTCTTTAGTACTTGGCCCTGGGCACTGGCAGGAAAGAATTAAACTCGGGGCTCCTCTCTCCCCCGTTACCTGCCGCTCCTGCTGGGGGACGGCACTGGCCTCGGCTCCTGCCTGCGTTGGTCCTGCCTGGTCACTTGCCAGCCGGGGGGCTGCGGGCGGTCATCTTCCCGTCTCTCATCGTCATAGATGAGCAGCAGTGGCCGTGACACGGCTGCACTGGGAGGCTTCCCAGTGTGCTGGGCAGTGAGAGGAGACTCGCAGCTGTGGAACGGCTGGCTCAATAGCCCGGAAGCGCTCCACGTGCACCAGCCCTCCTGTCAGCCTGGGGGCGATTTACGCAGAAGCCCTGAGCTCCTCTTGGGAAGGAGGCGTTTGGGAGAGGAATGAGCTCTTGGCCCCTCGGTCCCTCTGGGGCAGGCAGTTGCGCCGTCACCGGGCCCCAGGGCGTTCACGGCCCCTGTGCTGTGCCCACAGCTACCTGGATATCATCGAGCAGGCCATCTCAGAAGGGGACACCTTGCTCATCGAGAACATTGGCGAGACCGTGGACCCGGTTCTGGACCCTCTGCTGGGCAGGAACACAATCAAAAAGGGAAAGTGAGTGGCAGCGTCCACCTCCGCGGGTTCACCCACGAGATCGTCCTCAGTGGTGAGGTCTGGCCTCTGGACTGAGAGAAAGGGCGGGGCATTTCCTTTCCTGGGAGGCAGCAGGGGCTTCAGCAAAATGCGTGAAGGGACACCCAGCTCCCAGGGGAGAGACTGACAACTGTGGGACCACGTTCCAATTAGGAAGGAAGACCTACACCAACAGTTTATTAGCGACTGCCTGCAGATCGCGATCCTTGATGGTCATCTTTTTTTTCTATTTCCATATGCATTTTGCAAATCCTGAGTCTCTTTCTTTCTATTCAGGTGAGATTCACATAACATAAAATTAACCAAAAGTGACCAGTTCCGTGGCCTGTAGGACACTGGTGCCTGGCTCCTTTCACT
Source organism: Grampus griseus (assembly GCF_964374135.1). Lineage (NCBI taxonomy): Eukaryota > Metazoa > Chordata > Mammalia > Artiodactyla > Delphinidae > Grampus > Grampus griseus. The sequence continues at coordinate 9,319,189 of NC_139014.1, read as the reverse complement.
GAGTATCTTTTCCAGGTTCATCTGAGCTGTAGCGAGTATCTTTCATTCTTTCTTATGGCTGAGTAATACTGCATCGTGCGGACCTGCCACGTTTGGTTTACCCGCTCATTTGTTGATGCGTTGAGCTTGTATGACTGTTTTTTCTTTGGTTGCCCCATGTGGCTCATGGGATTTTAGTTCCCCGACCAGGGAACGAACAACCCGGGCCCTTGGCAGTGACAGTACAGAGTCCTAACCACTGGACCACCAGGGAACTCCCTGTATTGCTTTTCTAATAGAAAAAATTAAATCAACTTTAAAAATGTAAAGGTCGGAGTTGATCTGAGCCACCTATAAACTCAGGGGTGCAGGCAGAAGCCCAGAGCAGAGGTGACGTAAACGTGCTGACGCCCTAGACTCTGAGAAGGGCCTGGTGTGAGTAGTGATACCCAGGGCTGAAGTGAGAGGCCCCCCAGAATGTGAACTCGGCCAGAAAGAGGAGAGCAGAGTGGGGAGCCGGAGAGAAGCGACCCCCCCCAGTGGGTGAGCCGACCCGGGTTCCCACCCTGGCCTCTCATCAGATTCACCTGGGGAGCTCCAGGGATGTCCCGGTGTTCTGAATTGGGGTGTCAACATCTTTCGATGTTAATGGCTCTGGGGTGGAGCCCAGGCCAGAGTGTTTCTGCAGAGGCTTCCAGATGAGTAAGATGTGCAGGCAGAGTCAAGTAAATGCTCCTAAAAAATCAGAACAAGCCGGCTGGAGAGCGAGCAGGTGCATTTTCTAGAAGGGCCGGTCACAGACCAGAGAGGGATGGTTGTGAGTTTTTTGTTTTTTTCCAAGTTTCAGATTATTTATTAATCAGGGTAAACCCCCGCACAATATGCCAACATGATTTCGTGCATTTAGAGGGGAACTACTTCCCGGTTAAGTGGAAAATGGTGCCGACGGCTTCTGGAAGACCTTTATTCTAAGCAGCTTTATAGTGAAACATGTCGTTGAGAAGTCTGGACCTTCCTCCCAGGCTGGCGGGAAAGGCGGTCTGTCTGTGCTGCCATCCCTTGGTCGCCGGGAACCCTCCTAACCCCTCCGTCCGCCGCCCGCCAGGTTCATTAAGATCGGCGACAAAGAGGTGGAATACCACCCCAACTTCCGCCTGCTGCTGCACACGAAGCACTTCAACCCCCACTACAAGCCCGAGATGCAGGCCCAGTGCACCCTGATCAACTTCCTGGTCACCAGGGACGGGCTCGAGGACCAGCTCTTGGCCACCGTGGTGGCCAAAGAGCGCCCAGATCTGGAGCAGCTGAAGGTACGTGGAGACAGGAGGAGCGGGGCAGGCAGCTCAGAGACAGCAGGGGGCAGGTCACTGTGACCCAGGCGTCCGGCGGCTGTGAAGGTGCCCTGCTTGTCACACTGAGTGTAGCTGGTACGACAGCATGAGTAACTCCTCCTCCCCGGCCGCCTCCCGAATCTAATTCTAAATCAAGTGATGGCTTCGCTGAAAGAACAGGAGTCACAGCAGTGCCCGGGCTGCCCTAGAGCACCGCACTCCTGCCCCACGAGAATGTCTTTGCTGCCGGCCCCTGTGTACCAGGCCCTTCCTTGACTGGCTGAGCCATACACGTGGGCTCACAGGGGTCCCAGGCCCCACTCATGTCCCATGGTCCCCACGTTCTTGCTGCACAGCTGCCCATGACAAGCAGCTGCAAGACCCAGATGCAGGGCCCCCTACCCCGCACTGCTTGGGGGCCTCCACTCCGGCCCCTTTCTTCCAGGCTTGCCGTGTTCCTCCCGTTCCGAGTCCCAGGGCCTTGGCCCTGAGCCCCCCCGAGCCCCCCAGCTGGGGGACCAGGCCGTGCCAGCGACTGATTTCCCTTCCCGGTCTCTGCCCCTCCTGCAGGCGAACCTCACCAAGTCTCAGAATGAATTTAAGATTGTCCTGAAAGAGCTGGAAGATTCTCTGCTGGCCCGTCTGTCGGCCGCGTCGGGGAACTTTCTGGGAGACACAGCCTTGGTTGAGAACCTGGAGACCACCAAACACATGGCCAGCGAGATTGAGGAAAAGGTAAAAGACCATCTTGGGGGCTACCCCCTTGCACCCCCAGCCGGAGCACACAGGGGGCATGGGAGCTGGGCGGATGGTCACTGAGAAGAGAAGCCGTAGCCACATGGGGGCCCCTGGGGGCCCGGGGCAGGGTCAAGGCGCGTGGATGCCGGCCAGGCACATCTTCATCCGTTCATCTGTAGATGGACATTTAGGTTGTTTCCCTGTCTTGGCTATTGTGAAGAGTGCTGCCACGCACATAGGGGTGCGTGTAGCTTTTTGAATTATAGTTTTGTCCGGATATATGCCCAGGAGTGGGATTGCTGAATTAGACGGTAGTTCTATTTTTAGTTTTTTGAGGAACCTCCATACTGTTTTCCATAGTGGCTGCACCAATTTGCGTTCCCACCAACAGTGTAGGAGGGTTCCCTTCTCTCCACGCCCTCTCCAGCATTTGTTATTTGTAGACTTCTTAATGATGGCCGTTGTGACTGGTGTGAGGTGATATCTCCCTGTGGTTTTGATTTGCATTTCTCTAATTATTAGTGATGTTGAGCGGCTTTTCATGTGCCTGTTGGCCATCTGTGTGTCTTCTTTGGAGAAGTGTCTACATAGGTCTTCTGCCCATTTTTTGATTGTTTGTTTTGAGGTGCAAGAGGCAAAAATCACAGAAGTTAAAATCAACGAGGCGAGAGAGAACTACGTGCCAGCCGCGGGGAGGGCGTCCCTGCTGTACTTCATCCTGAACGACCTCAGCAAGATCAACCCCATCTACCAGTTCTCGCTCAAGGTGCGGCTGCATCCGGGTCCGGGGCCACTGGGGCCCAGGCTGCAGGTGGGCTTGGGGGGTGGGACCCAGGACACCAGGTCTGACCAGCACCAGCACCGGGTCCGAGCAGTGCCCCAGAGCCCGCATGGGCAGCGTGGAGCCCCCTGCATTCGGTGACCCCCCCCTCCCCAACCAGGCCTTCAACGTGGTGTTCGAGAAGGCCATCCAGAAGACCGCCCCCGCCGACGAGGTCAAACAGCGTGTGATCAACCTGACGGACGAGATCACCTACTCCGTGTACATGTACACGGCCCGCGGGCTCTTCGAGCGAGACAAACTCATCTTCCTCGCACAGGTGACATTTCAGGTAACATCTGGCCTCGATGCCCCATGTGTGGTCCTTGGACGGGCAGCACCGGAGCCCCGTGGGGTGAGGTGGGGTGCTGGGGGAGAGTGGGGGGGGGGTTGGAAATGCAGATTCTCAGGCTCCGGCTCAGACCTAGTGGATCCAAACCTGCATTTTTAACAATGTACGGAACACACCTGGGCTCTTGAGTTGGTACCAGGAAAGGTGTCCCAATGGGAACCATTGAAGGGGAGGGAAGGTCAGTTAAAGGGAGACGTCGTTCTAGTCCCTTCAAGTCATGCCGAGCCGACAGTCCCGCCTTAGCGGTTAGTCCGCTGTGGATGGGAAAGAAAGGTACTAATGAGTAAACATGCCCCCTGTTTTTACAGACCTGCTGAAATATTTAAAGATTTTGGTTCCACTAAATTGATTAAACAACCTCTCCGCCACTTTGTTTGCACCGTGTTATAAGTGTTATTGGGAACACGGATTTCATAGCTAGCTTGGGCATCAATGTCAACCCAGCTTTCCATCCAAACTCCAACTTGGAATTAGGGGTCCAGGTTAAGGAGGTTTCTTTTCCATGTGAATCTCTGAGTAACGGGTTCCCTGTTTCTCCCCTGCTAAGAGCACATCAAGATAAGTTTCCTTGATGCTCCCCCTAATTTTCCAGAGTAGAATGTATTCTTTTCAGGCCCAAAGAACTTTTTATTTTACTAAGATTAAAAAAAAAAAAAAAAAAGAGACCCTGACTCAGGGGAAACTCTCTGTGGAATCTGAGAAAGCAGCTGTGTGAGCTCCTGACTGGGGAGGTTACAGTGACCGCGGCCCCGGCTCCCCTGCCGTCCATCTGAGATGGAGGGGCTGGGCCAGTTGCCCAAAGAGCCACTTCAGTGACCAAGACAGGGCCTGCTAGAAGCCCAGAGAGCTTGTGCGCACCAGTGGCAAGGTGACTTCAAATGTGACCAGAAAACGTATATACCCCAAAGAATTGCAAACACGTATTCAAACAAATACGTGCATGTAAACATTCACGGCAGCATTTTCACGACAGCCAAACGGCAGAAACAACCCAAACGTCCAACGATGGACTGTTGGGTAAACGAGATGTGGTCTCGCCATACACTGGCCCATTATTCGTCCATAAAAAAATGAAGCAGTGACACGCGCTACAACACGGATGAACCTTGAAAACACGCTCAGATGCAAAAGGCCTCGTGTTGTATGATTCCATTTACTGGAAATGTCCAGAAAAGGCAAAGCTGTAGAGACGGAGAGTAGACTGATGGTCGCCTGAGGGCGGGACTGCTGAAGGGTAGGGGCTTTGCCTCTGGGGTGACGGAAAGGCTGTGCACCTGGACAGTGGTGCTGGTCGCACAACAGTGTGAATGCACTACATGCCGCTGGATTTTGGACCATAATAGGGTTAAAGTGGTGCATTTATGCTGTGTGTATTGTACCGCAATTGAAAAACAAACAAGGTGCTGACCAAGCTTTGGGCTGACCCCAAAGGGGCAGGACAGTGCTTCCCCTGCAGGCAAGGGGTATGAGCCCCTGTCGTAGGGCAACATCTAAGCGAGCCCCACGGCCCCTCAGGTCTTGTCCATGAAGAAGGAGCTGAACCCGGTGGAGCTGGATTTCCTTCTGCGGTTCCCGTTCAAAGCCGGGGTCGTGTCACCCGTGGACTTCCTGCAGCATCAGGGATGGGGCGGCATCAAGGTTGGCCTTCAGACTTGAACACTGTGTTCTCTCCCCACCTCGCGGCCTTTCCTGCTCGCCCCAGACATGTTTACAAGGTGCTCCCGGCCGTAACATTCAGTAGAACGAGGAGGCCTCAGAGGTGGGACCAGGCACTGATGGGCTGCCTGCCAGCTCACGGGGACTGTGCTGTCCTACTGGAGCGCAGCAACTTCATCATCACGTCCCTGCAGGCGGCAAGCTGAGCCGCGATGGGCCCCAGGGTGTGCCCAGGGGTCGCCCCTCCGCCGCTTCCCCTCACTTCCAGGAAAATGCAAAGTGTCAAGGCTATTCCTCAGAATCCTGGGGCCCTCACTGTGTCAGTTCAGAAAGACCAGAGGAAGGCGGCCCCCTGGGATGAGCAGGGCCCCTCTTCCAGAGCCCCCGGAGAAGCAGCCAGGAGTCACATCCCCGATCGGATTCCTCCCTCGTCCCAGCCATTCATCCCCAGCAGCTCATCGTTTGAGCGACAGGCCCCATGGTCATGCTTTTCCCGGAGCCCGCGGGGAAGGCGCCCACTGGGATGGGGGAGAGCTGAAAGGCCGTCTGCCCCCAGGCCCTCTCGGAGATGGATGAGTTCAAGAACCTGGACAGCGACATCGAGGGATCCGCCAAGCGGTGGAAGAAGCTCGTGGAGTCGGAAGCCCCCGAAAAGGAGGTCTTCCCCAAGGAGTGGAAGAACAAGACGGCGCTGCAGAAGCTGTGCATGCTGAGGTGCGTGCGGCCCGACCGCATGACCTACGCCATCAAGTGAGTGCCCCCAGCCCCGCCCCACCCCGCCCCAGCCTGGCCTTAGGGCTGGGGAGTGGGCGCCTCCCATCCCAGCCACCAATTCCAGTTCTGAGTTCTCGTAGCTCTGGGGTCTCTGAAGGTGGCCAACAGGAACCGCCGGCTCCCCTGACCCTGGGCGAGGAGAGGCGCCCCGAGATAAGCGACGGGAAGATAAAACTTCCCGTTTTATCTTGGTGGGTTGGCCACCAAGATTTTAAAAAAGCCTGGGCGCGCTGCCAGTGCAGGGGACACGGGTTCGAGCCCTGGTCCAGGAAGATCCCACATGCCGCAGAGCGACTAAGCCCACGCGCCACAGCCCCTGAGCCTGCGCTCTAGAGCCCGCGAGCCACAACTACTGAGCCCGCGTGCTGCAACTACTGAAGCCCGCGTGCCTAGAGCCCGTGCTCCGCAACAAGAGAAGCCACCGCGATGAGAAGCCTGCGCACCGCAACAAAGAGTAGCCCCTGCTCGCCGCAACTAGAGAAAGCCCGCGCGCAGCAACAAAGACCCAACGCAGCCAAAAATTAATTAATTAATTTTTTTAAAAAAGCCTGGGTGCTAATGACCTCCAAGGCCACGACCACGCGGGGTCCTTTAAGGATGCTGTGGGGAGAAAGCAGTGGCAGAGCCATCAGCACCCGAGGACTTTCATGGCCTCAGTGGCTGGATTTAGAGGAAATCTTTTATTTTTACGGCTCGTTTGCAAAGAGAACCATTCTGCTTTCGTGAACAATCTCTCTGGACCTGAAACGCCTCCAGGACTGGAAACTTAACCATCGGGTTTCAGCGCCCGTTCCTTTCACTCCCCAAAGCACAGAAAGACTTCAGGAATATCAACAGCTGTAACATCTGCACGGCCGGCCCGGGCAGGCCATGGCGTCGTGTGGGAGGGAGGGAATGAAACAGGCCCCGTTCTCAGAGGGGCGTCTTGGTTTTCCGTTTGCCCTAGTGGCCTGAAAGCCACCAGATTTCCCAAAAGGCGCCCACGTCTGACAAAGCAGAGGCCTGACTCACACCCACTGGTTGTTCACAGACACGTGTTTCTGTTTTGCTTTGTTTTCTCGGGACTGAAGAGGAAAGGGACCGCGAGGGGTTCTGGGTGCGGGAGGGGAGCGGGCGGAGTGAAGCAAGAAATCAAGTCACGAGGGAGAGTCGAGCTGGTCCAGGGAGAAAGCAGGAAGGCATCCCGGGAAGGTCGGACACGGACACAGCGTGGGGAAGGCCCAGGTGAAGGGCACTGAGCATCCAGGGGGACACCGCCTGCGGGCGAGCTGAGCACGGGTGGGTGTCCAGCCCCACGGCCCCCAGAGCACCCTTGAGAGCCACCCGAGTCACCACGGCAGAAAACGCATCGGAACCACGTGGGCGACCGCAAACGCCAGGCGAACCCAAGTCATGCTCTGCGGCGGTCGCAAGGAAAGCAGATTCACCTCCCGAATCAAACAGGGCGGTGGAGCTCAAGAGCAGGAAGTTCAAGTCCAAGTCCACGGCAAATAGCAACAACACACAGTCGTCAAGAGCGTGGGTTCACTCCGCCCTCCGCCAACCCCTCGAGCCGGGCACCTCCCCTCCTCCGGGTCCACAGGCCCAGGGAAGGGAACTCGCCCATGGCGGGGCGGGGTGCTGGTAACGGGCTCCCCAGAACAGCACCCGGGTCTGTAGCACCTGCCAGCATGCAAGCCGCTGGGGGCGGCTCCAGCACCCCCGTGCCCAGGACACAGCGCTAGGCGCAGCGGAGCCCTCCATTCTGCGTCATCACTGCAGCCGCAGAAAACGACCACGTGGCCCGGCCACGTCAGGAGCAGCAGGGAGCTTGTGACATTCCTGCCCCAGGCAGGACCTGTACCTTCTAGAATTCCTTCCCGGGCAAGGACTCTAGCACTGACATTCCGGGTCAATTCCAAAGGCCAGAATCAAGCACAACCAGGGGCCTGGAGCAGGAGCCCTCCCACCAGCCTGTGGTCAGCGCTGCTCAGGGTCTGTATAGAGGCCAGCAAAGGCCAGACCGGGGAGCGAATGACAGCTATCACTCCCACGGGAGTGGGAAGGCCCACCTGGCACCCGCCCGCAGACTCCCCGTTGACTCAGAGGGAAGCCTCTATGTGAACAGGTCCACCCACGGGTCTTCACGACGCTCAGAGCGCTCAGATCGCCGACTCCTCGGGAATAAGTGTGTTCTCTCCCGGGGAGACTGCCGTCGTCCTTCTTTCAAAGACCGCACTGGACATAAGTTTAGCTCCTGTGTTTCATTCAGATACAGTGAGCTCAGCCACCTGTGGTCAAGGGAGAGGGGCAGAGAGCTGAGATCCCAAGGTCACCCTAAGAGGGGCCTCGACTGACCCCAGCCTTATCAGGGTCAAGATAGAGTTTGGGGCTTGGAACAGAGGGGTGCTTATGTAAAGAGACGTTTGGGTTTTTTCTGTGACTTTCCTGATGATCCGTGTTTTGCGGTCCATGGAGCTCACCAAAGCGACTCTAATGCACGCGTCCTTCCTCCTCAGAGCCCCCGTCGGGGGAGATTCTCAGGACGCAGAGGCCGATCTAGGTTCTGTTCCGTGTTGCTGCTGCCCTGGTCTGGAGAGCAGATAGGAAGTGGGGGGGGGGGGGGACAGAAAGCCACTAGAAACTGATCCCTTCCTTGGGAGCGCTGAGGTGTGGTCACCTGGAACACTTGCGGCCCGGGTTCCCTCCCGGCTGACCTTGCACGCCTTTGAAAGTGGGGGTGGCATCAGCTGGCTGAGAGCCTCTCACCTGTCTGTGCACAGGTGGACGGGCGCAAAGGGTGCCCAGTGCGAACACCGCCAAATACCGCGCACGCTCCCCTCCACACCACCCCTGCCTGCAGGAGGGCCCTGTAGAGACCGACTCTCCAGCTAGAGGCCCTTCTCTGCCTGAGAAAGTCCCCCAGAAAAGCGGTCCCTCGCCTCGGGTCTGACCAGGCGTGTCCCCCTCAGGAACTTTGTGGAGGAGAAGATGGGCAGCAAGTTCACAGAGGGCCGGAGCGTTGAGTTCTCCAAGTCCTACAAGGAGAGCAGCCCCTCAAGCCCCATCTTCTTCATCCTCTCCCCGGGCGCTGACCCCCTGAAGGACGTGGAGGCCCTGGGTAAGTGCGGCCGGGTCTGGGGAGAAGCGCATCCAAACCACAGTGAGACGGCCCTTCACACCCACCAGCAGGGCAGGTATCAGACACACGGAGGTGACAGGTGTCGGGAGGGGACGAGAGACGGGGCCCTTTGCATTGCTGGTGGCAGTGTGAGCAGGTGGTCCCTCCCTAGGTCACACATCGAGTCACCACATGTCCCGGCAATTCCACTCCTGGGGACGTTCCCAACGGACCTGGGAACAGGTGTCCAAACAAACAGGTCCCCTCACGACGGCCAAAGGTAGATCCAACCCACACGTCCATCAGCTGATGAACGGCTGATGGCAAAGTGGTAAATCATGAAAGGGAAGGAAGCACTGACACAGGCTACGCCGTAGACGGAACGGAAAACACTGTGCCGAAGGCTCCACGGTACACGATTCCTTGTATCTGAAACGTCCAGAACTGGGGAATCCGTAGAGGCAGAAGGCAGATTAGTGGTTGCCAGGGGCTGGGGCGGGAACGGGATGCAGAATGACTGTTTAATGGGTACAGGGTTTCCTTCTGGGGCGATAAAAATGTCCTGGAACCAGATAAACAGTCGCACGACACTGAATTATTAAATGTCCCTAAATCGTACACTTTAAGATGGCTTTTAAAGGGGTACATTTGATGTTATGTGTATTTTACCACAATTTTAAAAGGGGTAGGGTGTGGAATTCCCAGCTGTGGATCACAGAAGCTCCATTTCTGTCATTCAGCCATCCCCATGCTTTTCCTGTTTTCCTTTCCTTTAGGGAAAAAATTGGGATTTACCATAGACAACGGGAAACTCCATAACGTGTCCCTGGGGCAGGGACAAGAGGTGGTGGCGGAGAATGCCCTGGACGTGGCTGTGGAGAAGGGACACTGGGTCATTCTGCAGGTATGGGGGTGGGCGGCACCTGTGCCTCTTGGGTGAGGGATCCCAGCCTCAGCGCCCGTGGGGCTTGGCCTGAAGGCCTGAAAGAAAGCAGGTTATGGGATTCACATGCACAAGCGTGGCTGGGGATCCTACAGCCCCTGAAGGAGGGGGCAGGAGGCGCCCACACCAAGCACAGCTCTGCCTGGGTTGGCAGGTGGTGTGAGGCATCACCACTGAAAGTGTGGATTCTTCAGCAGTGAGAAAGACATCCTCGCCTCCCCCCCTCCCCCTTGTTGGCTCGACTGCCCCTCCTCGGTCCTGCAGCCCCTCCAAGCACCCCGCCCCCCGACCACCGCCAGGCCCCGGCTGGTCCCACTGCAGGCCCGCCTCAGCTTCCGGCGTGGCTGACCTCAGTCCACAGGGCCTAGCCTGGTCCCATGCGGGGACCTCAGGTTCGAGTCATTTCTTTCTGTTCATTTTCTTTTACAAAATGATCGCCATGACGAGTCCAGTTACCATCTGTCACCTGTCACCTCATGTTCCCCACACTGTGCATTCATACCTGTGACTCTCCTACTTTGTACCTGGGAGTTTGTACCTCTTCATTGCCCTCACCTATTTCTCTCCTCCCCCCACCCCTCTGGCAACCACCTGTTTGTGCTCTGTATCTGTGACTCTCTTTCTGTTTTGCTGTGTTTGTTCATGTGTTTTGCTTTTTAGATTCCACGTATAAGTGAAATCATACAGTATTTGTCTTTCTCTGTCTGACTTATTTCACTCAGCATCATATTCTCTAGGTCGGGCCATGTTGCCGCAGGTGGCAAAATTTCATTCTTTTTTATGGCTAGTATTCCATTGTGTATATACACCGCATCTTCTTTACCCACTCACCTGTTGATGGGCACTTAAGTTGCTTCCACATCTTGGCAATTGTGAATAATGCTGCTGTGAACATAGGGGTGCACGTATCTTTTGGAATCAGTGTTTTCATTTTCTTTGGATAAATACCCAGGATTGGAATTACTGGATGACAGGGTAGTTCTATTTTTCATTTCGTGAGGAGCATCCAAACTGTTTTCCATAGTGGCTGTTTCAATTTACAGTCCCACCAACAGTGCGTGAGGGTTCTCTTTTCTCCAAGTCATTTCTTTTTTTTTTTTTATAAATTTATTATTTGGGGCTGCATTGGGTCTTCGTTGCTGCGTGCGGGCTTTCTCTAGTTGTGGCGAGCGGGGGCTACTCTTCGTTGTGGTGTGCAGGCTTCTCATTGCAGTGGCTTCTCTTGTTGTGGAGCAGGGGCTCTAGGGTGCGCGGGCTTCAGCAGTTGTGGCGCGCGGGCTCTAGAGCGCAGGCTCAGTAGTTGTGGCTCACGGGCTCTAGAGCGCAGGCTCAGTAGTTGTGACTCGCGGGCTCTAGTGCGCAGGCTCAGTAGTGTGGCTTGCGGGCTCAGTAGTTGTGGCTCACGGGCTCTAGAGCGCAGGCTCAGTAGTTGTGGCTCACAGGCTCTAGAGCGCAGGCTCAGTAGTTGAGGCGCACGGGCTTAGTTGCTCCGCAGCATGTGGGATCTTCCCGGACCAGGGCTTGAACCCGTGTCCCCTGCATTGGCAGGCGGATTCTTAACCACTGCGCCACCAGGGAAGTCCCTCCAAGTCATTTCTTTTTACTCAAGCCTCTCAGAGGAGGGGTGGGGACCATATAATTCTCAGCCCTTATGCTGGTGGAGGGCAGGAAGGACTCGCCGCAAGGCTGGAGGTCCTGAACGAACTGAGAACAAGCTTCAACTCTGGGGACTCAGTTGCTCAGTGAAATTATCAAGCGTGGCCAGCGCCCCGGGAAGGGCGGACAGCGGGGTGGGGAGTGCGGGTGCCGTTGGGGAGGGGCCTGCCCTATGGGCCCGGGGTGGAGAGGAGTGTGCGGGCACTAAGCGCTGGTCTTGGCTGCAGAACATCCACCTGGTGGCCCAGTGGCTGAGCACCCTGGACAAGAAGCTGGAGCGGTACAGCGTCGGCAGCCACGATGACTACCGCGTGTTCATCAGCGCCGAGCCGGCCCCCAGCCCCGAGTCCCACATCATCCCCCAGGGCATCCTGGAGAACGCCATCAAAATCACCAACGAGCCGCCCACGGGCATGTACGCCAACCTGCACAAGGCCCTGGACCTCTTCACCCAGGTAGCGTGGCCTCCCCCCGTGTCCCGTGCCTGGCTCAGCGTCAGCGCCTGCCGGTTCTCTCCCACCCACACCATCCCCAACGCGCACACACTCCCTGAGCCACAAAATGAACAGATCCCCGAAGGACTGTGCAGAATGCAAATGACCTAAAGTGCTGGCGCACAGCTTCAAAGAGCAGAGATGCGCGTCATCCGTGAGTTTCACGACCTGCACGTCAGGCCCGGTAAGTGTGGGCCGGGTCCTCTGCTTGTCCGAGCACCTTAGGAAGGGGCCAGGCTCCCGAGGTGGTTCCCCGAGGGTCATTCAGCCTTGCTGGGGCCACAGTGCTGCCCAGACCCCTGCTCTCACTCCCCGTGAGACGCGATGCTGTGGGAAGGCCGGGTGCGAAGGGGATGGGGCCGCAGCGCCCGGCTGGAGGGCGGAGGTGACAGACGGGAGGGCGGTAGTGCCCGCCGCACAGGTCTCCGTGCTCTGGTCCCGGGCCCAGTCTTCCTCCCTCGACAAGCAGGCCCCACTGCCTTGTGGAGGGACGCCGGGTGCCCTGGCCCTGCAGGGTGGGTAGGGGGGCCTCGGCTTGCCTGTCCACGCTGTGTCCGCCTGGACCTTTGTTCACGTGACTCCTCCCCCATCCAAACCTCCCAGTCCCCAACCTGCCACGTGTGTAGCCTTCCCTGGCACCCCTGCTCCGCTCCGCAAATCCCCAGCATCTGCGTCCGTTCTTCTGGTGCCTGACCTTCACCTGTCCTATACAAGAACCTTCTGGGTGCACGCGTTTGGTCTCCCAAGGGAGTCTAAAACCGTTTTGAAGAAGAGAGCCGATACTCTCTGATAATACCCAACAAAGATTATGTATGGAGCACATTGTGCCGATGTTGCGTAACGTCTGTATCTGATTTCTTTAATTTATGTGACAGTATCTGAGTCATCCACTAACCTCTCCCTATGGGCTTAAAGGACCCACCAAGGTCAGAGTGTAAAGTCACAGAGAATGGAAAGCATGAAAACAGATGTGCAGACCGGGTCCTTCCTCCAAACAGTACGTCCGTGTGCCCAGGACGTGGTAGGCTCAGGGAACAGTGAACAAGACCCGTTACGCGGGTGACTGGCCTAGTCTGGTGAGGGGCGTGGACGCGTTCACAGGAGTGAGAACAGGGTGTGATGAACATGTGGGGACATGCACGGAAACCCCAGGGCGATGCAGCTCACACTGGGGGCTGCGGGCCAGTGCGGGGTCCCAGAGCTGTTTGCTTCTGTCTGTGCTGAGTCAGTACGGAGGTGGAGAGGAGGCATGCGGTGAATTCTGTAGCATTTCAACATCACCGTCAATCCGAGCACGTGATCCGTTTTTCATTTCTATCATATTTTGCCAGAATATCAGTCAGTGATGGAGTGGCGGAGGGTGGCGAGGTCGGCAGGAAGCTGGTCCCCCACTTGCAGGAGTCTGGGGCCTGCTCCAGGCCGCAGAGTGGCTCCCGAGCCAGGCTTGGCCGAGGGGTGGGTGTCGAGGTAGAGACAGCTGACGCCCGAGGGGCAAGCAACAGAAAATGCAAGAGCCTCTGAGCCCCGGGAGCAGCTCCCCACGGCGCGTGGAGCCCGCTGGGGCCTCTGGCAGGGGACATGGGGGCCGGGAGGACGTGGACGGACTGCTGGGCTTTGGGGAGATGCTCTGGCTGCTTGGAGTCAGCAGGAAGCGCGGTCGCTGTCGGGCAGAAGCGAGGTGGGGCTGCCCGGCTGAGGACAGGCGAGCGGGCACGTGGCCGGGGCTTGCTGAGGTGCTCGAGGGCTCCCTAACTTTGTGCATCACCTAAGGCATCTGCAAAGATCGGAAGGGAAGCCATGCGGAAAGCTGTTGCTTCCTGAGGGGACCATCCCAAGTTCGGGGGCCCACTGCCTTCACAGAGTTTCACAGGAAGAGGCAGTAGTGGCTGGGATGCGCCCAGACCATCCCCGGGCACATCACAGAGCCCAGAGGCCCGGGAGGCCAGTGATGAGCGGTCCAACCAGAGGGAAGCCTCCGGAGGCAGACGGAACCCGCCAGGCCTTCCCTCATCCTCGGGCCTGGCGGGTTCCTCCCTCTGGTTGGTGGTCTCAGTCTGCACCCTTTCACGGCCGATGTCTGGAAGGGTCCAGCCAGGCCTGTCTCCTGGGCCCACAGCTGACAGGTGATGGCGCCGTCTCTAGGACAGGCATTGAGGAAGGATCTGGGGGGAACGTTGGGGTGATGGAGCCCCCATCTGTGCCCCTCCCTTCCCATGCTTGCTGGAGGGGACCCCAGCCGGGCATCCGTGTCAGGGCTTCCGTGGAATCAGGACAGGGCCCCTCCCTTGTTACGCCTCGTGTATCTTTTCCCGACGATGACCATTTGATAGGCGTCTGTCCCCTGGTCCAGCTTTCTGGCTGCTGTGCCTGCGGCCCCCGGCCACTGGGAGGCACTCATAGGGCTGAGCGGGTGAAGAGGAGCCCAGCTTAACTTCCAGAAGCCTCTGTGTTCAGAGGCACCCACTTAGCAAAGACTAATCCGTTAAAGTCGCACAAACCCAGAGAGAACTGGGCTTCAGAATTTGGGCTGGGTTGGCCTTTCCCTGGGGCCATCTGCTTTCAGAAAGGCTTTCCTCAGCATCCCCTCCTCCTTTACAGATCGTTTTTGGCGAGTTTGGGGTACTGCTTGCGTGTAGATGATGAGGAACGTTGATAATTGCGGGGGAATTATATTGGGGAATATTTTATTAGGAAGATGTATCAATAATTTGACTTGTAACCAATACTTAGAGTGATACAGCTGCATTTCTGGAGGAAGCAAGGACAAGAAAGCGTCCTCTACCCGACCCTACAGGTCGGGAGAGACTCGGGAAACCGGCTCAGAGCAGTCGATGGCCTTAGGCCCCACCCCTCATCCCCACCTGCACCCCCAGCGAAGCAGCTGGTAAAGACGGCCCTGGTCCTGCCCCGGCCGTCTGTGTGGACCCTGCCTGACCCGCGTGCCTGCCCTCCCGCAGGACACACTGGAGATGTGCACCAAGGAGATGGAGTTCAAGTGCATCCTCTTCGCCCTGTGCTACTTCCACGCCGTGGTGGCCGAGAGGCGCAAGTTTGGGGCCCAGGGCTGGAACAGGTCGTACCCCTTCAACAACGGGGACCTCACCATCTCCATCAACGTGCTCTACAACTACCTGGAGGCCAACCCCAAGGTAAGGGCCCACCTGGAGCCCAGCTGGGTGGTCCTCCCGCCCTGCCTTCCTTTCAATTATTCTGTCTCACGTTTAAGAGACACTGAATAGGTTTCATAGGCCAAAGAAAATCTGAAAACGTGCGACTCCTCTGTGACCCCAGCCATCTGATATAATGGTTACCACCCAGGCCCTGGCCACCACCTCCAGCAGTTCTCAGCCGTCTGGCAATTTTTCTAACTCCATGGGAGTCAATATCTTTGGGGACCTGCCAGTCCTGCACCCGAACAGCGACTCCCCAAGAAAGGCCAGCCCCCCAGACAGCGTGAGCCGAGAGAAGATACCAAAGGGCTGCCTGGGCTGCAGGCCTTGCCGACAGAACGCAGGTTCAGAGGGAAGGCCAAAAAAAAATCTCCCTGGAGACACGGAACGCTCCCTTTCATTTGTGTTGAAAATTAAAACCAGTGTGTCCGGTGCCGTGCAGGCTGTTGCGAGGGCTGCTGCGAGGCGGCCCCGTGGCCGGGAGGGCCTGTCTGCGGGCCCAGAGGGGAGACTCGCGCCCCAGGTGGGGTGAAGCCCGCTGCAAGCCCCCCTCCAGATGTGGCCACCCCCTCGGGAACTTAGAGCCGGCCGTTCTCCCCACCTGACATGGCTCCTCTTGGGATCTTACGTGGAGCGTGGCGCTGGCACAGGACCCATCTCCGTGACCCCCGGGGGAGGCAGAAGGGAACCCCATAAGCCCAGGGCTCCTCCGTGCTCCTGCGGCCGGCACCTTCCTACACCGACAGAGCTCGACGTTCCGCTTACCCAGGAGGCTCCCGAGAACCTGCCCAGGGTGACCGGACACACCCCTGTGTCACCCGCTCCCTGTCCCAGCGCCCCAGGGCCAAGGCACTCGCCGCTTTGGGGCTCGGTGGGCGCCCCAGGGGCCTGGCTAGAGGCCTGAGGCTCACACACCCCCTCCAAGCTTTGGGGACTGAGCGACCAGGGGCGGAGGGTGTCCCACCCATCGTAACAGAGCTCAGATGCACTGGGAGGAGAGACCTGGGCCAGCTGCCCCCAGACCCCAGAGGAAGACGACCCCCCAGGACGGCCACCACCCCAGCCTGAGCCTGGAATGTTGTTGGCTTAGTTCCTGGCCAAACACAGAAAGTCGGCCCTCCTCAGGGGAGGGGGACAGTGGTCTCCGTGGGCAGGTGCCGGGGGTCACTTCGCCTATGACAGGGTCTGAGCTGAATGCCAGTGGCACATCTTACAACACGCGCACAAGTAAATAAACGCAAGAAGATGTGAAGAAAGATTTTCCTCATCACAGCAGCTTCGTCAGAGCAGTTCTCTCCGGGGAGATTCCAGTGGGAGGAGCAGTCTTGCTAGAAGTTTCTAACGACATTTACGCAGACGCTTCCCTCGTTACACACCCACAGAACCCTAGCTGGGTAAGAAACTGCTCGAGAACGCACACCGTGTGCTCCAGTGACCAGCGGGCTGAGATGTGAGTGACACCCCGTGTCCCGCTCAGCAGTGTGTGATCAGGCCGGGCCCCAGGCCTCCACAGCCTGACCTTCCCTTTGTCCCAGCTCGCGGCGGGGAGGCAACGTTGAATAACCTCCTGTGAGGATGTCGCCCTCGGCCCGCAATGAGCCAGTCCATCCTCCCGACTCTGAGGAAGTCGACTCAGACTCTGAGGGCGAGGCCTGGCAACGTGTCTCTGACAAGCGCTCTGGGAACTCCATCCAGCAAGTGTGGGCACACAGACGGCACCCACCCCCCAGGGGTTAGTCCCACTGGCCCGCATCCCAGGAGGCAGGTCATGGGGCCGGAGAGGCAAACTGGGGTGTACCCAGCCCTACTTTGCAGGAGAAACAGAAGCTGTCCCCGAAGCAAATACGCAAAATGCAGAAAAGGCAGCTAGGCACATACCCAAGATAACTAAACAGAGAGAAAAAATGCAAGACACAAGATGACGATCGAGAGGATATTAATGGTTTGTTTTGTTTTGTTTTTTTATTTATTTATTATTTTTGGCTGCGTTGTGTCTTCGTTGCTGCGCTCGGGCTTTCTCTAGATGCGGTGAGCGGGGACTACTCTTTGTTGCGGTGCACGGGCTTCTCATTGCAGTGGCTCCTCCTGTTGCAGAGCACAGGCTCTAGGCGTGCGGACTTCAGTAGTTGCAGCACGTGGGCTCAGCAGTTGTGGCTCGCGGGCTTAGCTGCTCCGCGGCATGTGGGATCTTCCCGGACCAGGGCTGGAAGCCGTGTCCCCTGCATTGGCAGGCGATTCTTAGCCACTGCGCCCCCCTGGGAAGCCCCGATATTAATGTTTTAAGTCAAAGTTCATGAGAGCACATCGGACACTTGATAAATCAGCAAGTTCTTATCCAATTAACTTCAACTTGCCCACATTTGGTAAACAGCGGCCATCCAGGCAGGGCACTGTGGGAGTTACATAAATGCCCACCTTGCCCTTAAACAGCCACAATCCTCGGAGAAACTTGTGTGTGTGCTATGCTGCCCAGCGCGTCAGCTGCCACCACACGTGACATGCAGCAAGTCCCAGCGGAGGGGAGCGAAAGACACTCTGGATTTCAGAAGCTTGGTCTAAAACAAAAAAAGAACGTAAAATACCTTATTCATAGTTTTTATGCCGAGTGCCTGTTGGAACAATCTTTCTACTTAAGTGGCTGCTGGCAAATCTGAAGTTACGTGCGTGGCTGCCCCGTGCAGCTCCCGCTGCTGGACAGCGCCGTGCAGGAGGTGCAGCTACGTGCTGGGACCGGGGCGGGAGAATGGGTTCCTGGCTCTGTGGAGGGGCCGCACTCGAGCCGCTCTGGAGGAGGAGCACGGTCATGGCCATGTGGTGGCCAAAGGAGCGGCATCCCAGGCTGAGGGCACAGCGTGGAAGCAGAGGCAGAACAGAGAGTAGTGAGTGGCCAAGGGTGGGATGCACGGAGAGACCCGGCCGCCAGGGGGCGCACTTGTGTGCACTGCCCGGTTTGGTCCGGTTCCCTCGGGCCCGTGAGCCAAGGTTCTGGCGGGGAGGCTACTTGCTGGAGCTGGCTGTGCCACCGAGACCTCAGGGGCACGCGTGGGCAAGGCTACTGGAGTATAATCGGAACCAGGGCCCTTTGGGGGATCAGAAAGTAGACCCACTCGATAGATCCTGAAGGCACAACGAACTGGACGTGACTCATGGCCAGAAAGATCTACGGTGCCCAAGAGCCCATCCACAAAGAGTTACCGCTCTTGCTGGAGACGGCGGTGAAGGGAAAGGTCACAGGTGGCTCCACACTTCCATTTCCAAGCGTGGGGAACAAAGGGGGCACGGGCAGAGGGAGCGTGTGGGAGCTGGGGGGAGGGCCTGTGGGGTGGGCAGTGCCGGTGCTGGGGTCGGGGAGGTCACGTCAAGGGAGAGCGCAGAGAAGAGGGGCGGGCACAGGGCCGAGCCGTCCTGGCTGGGGGTGGGGTGGAGGCAGGGGAAGCCGGCAAGCCCCTCGTGCGAGGAGCCCGGCAGGAAGAGGGTCAAGGAGGAGCTGGTGGCCGAGTCAGGGGGCAGGAAGGGCCAGGCTTGGGCCTGGTGACCGAGGGTAGCAGGTGACCCTGCAGACCTGGTGGAGGCAGGGGTGACAGGAGGGGCTGGCAGACCCAGGAAGGGGTGGGGCACAGGGTCCCCTGACGGCCGCCGCCCTTCCGAAGGTGCCCTGGGACGATCTCCGCTACCTCTTTGGGGAAATCATGTACGGCGGCCACATCACCGACGACTGGGACCGCCGGCTCTGCAGGACGTACCTGGAGGAGTACATCCAGGCGGAGATGCTGGAGGGAGAGATCCTGCTGGCCCCGGGCTTTCAGATCCCCCCGAACCTGGACTACAAGGTGAGGGCTCCTTCCAGGGACGGGTAACACATTAAACATGAGCTCCCTCTGTGACGCAAAGCAACAGAGGTCAGTGCCGTCCCGCAGGCTCCCTGGCGAGAGCCTCTGTCGCAGATGGACCACCAATAAGCAAGCGGACAGGCAACCCAAGCAAGAGGGCTTCAAAGGCAGCCTCCATGGAGGAGAGTGGAAACTTCCTCTGTGTGCCTGGGGAGCAGCCCCAAAAGGGGGTCAGGGAAATGAGGTTTGGTACAGAGGGCAAGACGTGGACAGAACGTTCTGGGAAGCGATGCTTAATAAACGGAGGACACGGGTTCCAGCTCACACAGCTCTCCCTGCTTACCCGCCCCCCCCTTTTGCAGGGTTACCACGAATACATCGACAAGAACCTGCCCCCCGAAAGCCCCTGCCTGTATGGCCTGCACCCCAATGCAGAGACTGGCTTCCTGACGGCCACCTCGGAGATGCTGTTCCGCACTGTCCTGGAAATGCAGCCCAAAGAAACCGGGTCGGGAGCCGGTGGCGCCGGGGTATCTCGCGAGGAGAAGGTAGGAGCCTGACTACCCATCCAGCAACAGAGGAAGGGCAGGGCCTGGGACATGGGGGCACAACGACCGGCAGCAGCCCCTGGGAACTTGTTAGCAACTTCATCGGAGCCCACTCCAGACCCCGGGATCAGGAACTCAGGGGTAGGGGAGCCTGCAAGCGGGCTGCTGCAGCCCAGACGGAGCACCAAGTGCTGAGCTAGAGAGAGGCGGGGCGTCTCCGCGTACTCGCCCGAGCAGCCTCCCTCCCTGCAGCTCCTCACTTCCCTGGCTGGGCTCCCGAGAGGGCCTGCCCTTCAACCCTGCCCCGCGAACACAAGGGCAGCAGCTGAAGTCCTGGGAGGGCAGTGCATGTGGCTCAGGCAGGGCAGTCTAGACGCTTAAACCAGTCCCTCCAGATGTGCTTAGGTGAGCACGGGGGACAGATCCTATGAACACTCACCGCAACAGCACGGCGCAGACAACGTAAGAGCATGTAATAAACCCCCAGCTGCCAGGGTTACCTCTGCGTCTAAGAGGCGTCGGCACCTTGGCACTTCTTAAAATATTCCCGACAAGCTCTGCTAAAAATTAGCTAAGTACTGGGCTTCCCAGGTAAGTAGACCAGATTCTTGATTGGAAGACTCTCAGTGCTCTGAGGCCCCTTGACATTTTCTTTGTGTAATGACTGAAACCAGAGATCAGTAGATGCTCTGGTGGCCGTGGTGCTCGTGACCACCATGTGGGCCACCCCTTGAGAGGGTGTGCCCCGCACGGTCCCTGCAGACAGCCCACACCAAGGGCAAGGTGATCTGATGGGGGAGGGAAGCAGTGCATCCAGGGATGTCTGAAGGCACCAGGCTAGGGCAGCCTAATGCTCCCGTGGCCAGAGCCATACGGCCGTGACAACGAAGCCAGAACACTAAAGCCGGATGGCCAAGATTACCTTCCCCTGATCAGACGCGGGGCTGCACCTCCGTGATCCCGTTTTTCTGGCAACTCCACCTGCCTTGCTCCTGGGCTCAGAGTTGAACGTCGGGGCAGCACCCGGGCCCTGGCGCTGGGGGAGGGCTGGGGGTGCAGGCGCAGTGACACGGGCTGGCTGAGGGCTGGCTTCCAGGTGAAGGCCGTGCTGGATGAGATCCTGGAGAAGATCCCGGAGACCTTCAACATGGCCGAGATCATGGCCAAGGCCGCCGAGAAGACCCCCTACGTGGTTGTCGCCTTCCAAGAATGTGAGAGAATGAACATCCTGACCAACGAAATGCGCCGCTCGCTGAAGGAGCTGAACCTGGGGCTGAAGGTAAAAACGTGGGTGGCAGGACCTGGGGTGTGACTAGGGACGCGGGCTGGCCACCGCAGGCTGACTTCCCTTGGCCACAAGACCAACAAGCCCCAGGCCGCTGGGCCTCGGCACCTCGAGTTCCCCGGTCTGGAGGAGTGGGCACCTCAGGGCATCTGCAGATGCATCCAGGTGGCCATGGACGCCATCTGGACTGTTCCCTGGCAGGAAACCCTGGTATGGCCACCACAGGGCATCTGCAGGGGCACTGCACAGATCCACGTCAACTCACGACACGGGGGGGGCGGGGCTCGCCCACCTGAGAGCAGGTGAAACAAGGCATAGGACTGACCGGGTCTGCATCTGTGCCGAGCGCCCCAGCACCCCTGTCTGCGTGTCCCTCAGGGAGAACTGACCATCACGACCGACATGGAAGACCTGTCCACGGCTCTGTTCTATGACACTGTGCCCGACACGTGGGTGGCCCGGGCCTACCCCTCGAGGTTGGGCCTGGCGGCCTGGTACGCCGACCTGCTGCTCCGCATCAGGGTAAGGACAGGCTTCTGGGGAGCCGCTGGCCTGACTCTCAGCAAACCTGCCCCCAGGGCCTGAGGAGTGAGGCGGGGGCGGGGGGGGGGGAACATGCATCCCCGTCAGAGGCCTGGAGGCCCCTGCTGGCCTGGCCTTGGTCAGAGCACAGCCGGAAGGGCCTGGGCCACACCACGAGCACGCAGGCCCGACAACGCAGGAACTTCCTCCCCGAAGGAAGCAAAGGGCCAGCGCGAAGCAAGAGCAGCTTCTGCGGCCACAGATGCAGAGGGCCTCCCAGCAGAGCCCAGAGGCTCCAGGGACACCTGTCACGGGAGCCACCTCCTGGGGGAGAAAGAGAGCAGCAGCCTCTTTCAGACCCAAATCCTCTCAATCGTGAGCCCCCCTCCTGGACCCTGCTCTCCCCGTCCAGACCGTGAACGGGCGTCTCGGGCAGGCGGCCGTCCTCTGCGCAGAGGCGGGGAGGCTCTAGCACGGCCCCACGCCCATCTCCTCCAGGAGCTCGAGGCCTGGACGATGGACTTCACACTGCCTACCACCGTGTGGCTGGCCGGCTTCTTCAACCCGCAGTCCTTCCTCACGGCCATCATGCAGTCCATGGCCAGGAAGAACGAGTGGCCACTGGACAAGATGTGTCTGTCTGTGGAGGTGACCAAGAAGAACCGGGAGGACATGACCGCGCCCCCCCGGGAGGGCTCCTACGTGTACGGGCTCTTCATGGAAGGTAACAGGCACTGGCAGGGGAAGCACCAGGGGCACGTGGGCTCACAGTGGCCTGAGGAGCCCAACCACACACCGGCATCCGCTTGGCTCTGCTGCGGTGCAGGCTCGTCCGCAGACCTGAGCCCCCATTTTGAGGCCATGAGGAGCTCAGCCCTGGAGCCCAGGACAGGCATACGTTCTGGGGGTGAGGGTCCAGGAGCCCACCTCTGTCAGGGCTACTGTCCAACCACCGCACCCCCACAAGGCACAGGTTCAAGGGCAGGGAGGCCCGGCCGGCCCCCTCCCCTGAGCCGAGCCCAGTGCGAGGCCATCACATGGCCAGGTCCCAGCAGCGGCGGGGGGCGGGGGGGCAAGGCTGGCACTCATTCAGTTCCGCCCACGTCACCCCTGTCCCGCACCAGGCAAGGTCAGACAGGACCAGCCGGCAGACCCACTCTGAGTTGAGTGCCAGCGACTCCCCCACCCTCCTTAGCGACTGATGTCACCCCTTTACCCCCCCGTGCCCACATCACCAAAGACAAGCAGAGCAGCAACCATTCTCCGTGTTTATTTTGGAATTACAGACAGGAAATGTAAGCATCGTTAAATAGGGTGAGTAGAAGTAAGTCTGGTTCAAGGCAGGACAGTTGTGTGTGCATATACATATTTGTACTGTGCAGGTGCACGCAGGACAGTCGCTACAGAGGGAGGGAAGCAGGGAGTTTAGTCTGTCACTTTCAGCTGGAGTTATGATTTCCTGCCATTGAAACGAAGAAGGCTGGCACATGAGGCTCTGAAACCACCACGCACGTAGACAATGGAGCCCGCGCTTTAGGGCCGATCTGTCCCTCAGAGGTGCACAGCGAGACATACAGGCAGTCACGCCGTGCACACGACCCCCACCCCGTCCTCTGCCTACAGCCCCCCCTGCAGCAATTCCTGTGCAGTCCAGGCCCTGGCACCTGGCCTATCTCTACAGGGGTGCGGGTGCAAGCCAGGCCCCTCCCCTCCCCCACTGCCAGCACGACAGACGGGAACCGGGAACCAGTCACCTCACCCTGGGCCACCCTGACCCTTGGCTGTGCTGTCCCTGCAGGAGCTCGCTGGGACACCCAGATGGGAGTCATCGCCGACGCGCGGCTGAAAGAGCTGACGCCGGCCATGCCCGTCATCTTCATCAAGGCCATCCCTGTGGACCGCATGGAGACCAAGAACATCTATGAGTGTCCCGTGTACAAAACACGCATCCGCGGCCCCACCTACGTCTGGACCTTTAACCTGAAGACCAAAGAGAAGGCAGCAAAGTGGATCCTGGCAGCCGTGGCGCTGCTCCTACAGGCCTAGCTGGAGCCCCGGGTCCCGCCGTGAGGCCCACGCGGCCCGGCGCCAGGTCCTGACCGCAACGTCAAATTTACAGTTAGGAACTCAGCCTTGCAACTGTCCCTTATTTTCACAGGAACTGATGATTGCTTTTTTGTTCTCCTAAATAATCGAGGCACTTTATAACCATGCACATCGAGACTAGCCAGAGGGTGGAGGGCAGCCTGGGAGAGGGGGTGTGGATGGGATTAAAACAATGAAGCCACTTAGCCAGGTTTGTCTGATTGATTCACTTGAGCCAGCCTTCAGCCTGATGGCCACCAGGGGCCTGGCACAGGCTTAGGGGTGAGGCCCCAATTCCCGGCAGCCAGGGGAGCATCCCAGGAACCAAACCCCCAAATCCTGACTTCCCACAGGGTCAGCTGGGTTTATCGTTCTTTTCCCACCGGTGGCATGTAGGGTTAGAGCTGGAGGCAGCCACACCCTTGCCTGATGCTACCTGCAAACACCCACCACTAAGGGCCAGGGTGTTCCATTCCCGTACAGACAGGAGCGGCCACTGCCACAGGCACTGTCCCCTAAAGCACTATTCCTTCTCTCAAGCAAGAAAACCTCCCTCGATTATGGGTAATGCCGCCTCCCTGCCCCAGAATTCCGAAAAGCAAACTATTCCACCGAGGGGCCATTTCCATACAGCTCAAGTGCTTCCCTGTCAACTTCCCACTTTCTGAAATTGCTGGGAACGGGAGGGACCACTTTAAACACATGTCTGTGTCCTGGGAGGTCACAATAAATGGTCGTCCCCTCTTAGTTCTGGGCAGCATCTTCGTTGTCTTTTGTCTCCCTCCCCTCTCCCCACCGTCAGTTCTCACTTCCTGCCAGCAGACAAAGTAGACTTTAAAACAATGTCTACAACAGTAGACAAAGAAGGGCATTATATAATGATAAAGGGATCAATACAAGAAGACAATATAATGCTCATTAAACGTATATGCACCTAATATAGAAGCACCTAAACGTATAAGGCAAATAATATTAACAGATGTAAAGGGAGAAACTGACAATAACACAACTAATGGCAGGGGACTTTAACACCCCTTTAGATCAATGGACAGATCATCCAGAAAATCAGTGAGGAATCAGCAGTCTCAAGTGACACGTGAGGTCAGCTGGACTTAATAGATAACTAGAGCACATTCCATCCAAAAGCAGAATACACATTCTTTTCAGCGGTCAGGATGGATCATGTGCTAGGCCACAAAACAAGACTTGACGGATTTAAGAGTACAGAAATTGTATCAAGCATTTTTCCCAACCACAACAGTATAAAACTAGAAAGCAATTCTAGGAAGAAAAATGGGAAAAATACAAACACACGGAGACTAAACAACATGCTACCAAAATCAGAAAATACTTCGAGACAAACAAAAATAAAAATACAACTTTCCAACATCTATGGGATGCAGCAAAACCAGTTCTAAGAGGGAAGTTCATAGCAATACAGGCCTACCTCAAAACAAGAAAAATCTCAAAACAACCTAACCCACCATCTAGGAATTAATTAGAATTAGAAAATGAAGAACAAACAAAGCCCAAGTCAGCAGAAGAGGGACAACTGCTCAGCAGCCAAGACACCCCGACTTCCAAAAAGGTGAGCGTGTCCGCAGGCACTGCGCCCCAGGGCCGCACGCTGCAGCACCGCAGCGGGCACAGGCGACAGGCGCACGCGCGCACACACGCGCGCGCGCCAGCAGGGAAGGGACCAGAGGTGGCCCGCCTCATCCGGCCTCATTCTGTGAGCTCCTGCTCCAAGGGGAGCAGGTGGCTACCGCGGTGCTGGTCCCAGGGCTGCCCTGGGCCAGGCCCCCATCTGACGGACCCAGGTAATGGGTGCAGACAAAATGAGACGACGATGAACTGGGAAACCAGGGGTACAGGAAGGCAGCTAGCAGGGCCCACAGCCTCCAGCGGGGGCCCACAGGCTGGCACCTCGGTGTTTTCTAGCTTCAAAGCAGAGTAAAGCAAGCACCACGCCGCCGTCGCACGCACACACCTGGCCTCCTCCTAAGTTCAACTTGATGCTGAAGTAGTTCTGTGAAAACTTTTTTCCAAGTATTCACCCAATCCTTGGGTGAAGAAGAGGTCCTAGAAGCCCTAACTCCGAGGCCAATAATTTACAACAATCCTGGGGCCTGGTGGGGCTAAGAGGGAGAAGGAAAAATGCCCCTCAAATCCTCCCTCCCTGGGGCCTAGAGAATCCACCCCTTTGGAAGGCAGGAGTCCTGCCCCCAGAACCTGGCCACCGGGCAACCACCTCTGCCGGCCAGGAGGGGTCACTACAGCCCTTCGTGTCCAGGCTGGAGGGCCAGGAGAGCCACCACCCTGACTGGAGGACATAAAACTGCCAGTGGCCACCAGGCAACTCATTTTAATCCCTGGTAATAACCAAAAAATGGGGAGATTTTCCAGTTTTGCCTTTAGAGCCTGAAATAAAACATTTATTCCACACTCTACACATTGTGGGTAGATGACAAAATTCTCTTCGAACTTTGCGAGAGATGATTCACCTTGCTTGGAGTTGCAATCCAGCCTTGGGGAGACAGAGCCTGGGACAAAAGCTATGCTGCGTCTGAAGGTGCCGTGACGCCCGCAGCAGTCCTGGTGGGTGGAAGGGTAGGGGCCCTGGCTGGAGCGAGCGCCCGGGGGGTGGGGTGGGGGGGCCGCCCAGGACCGTCCCAAAGGCAACCAGCAGAGACAAAGCGAGCAGCTCGCAAAGCGGGCAGCCACAGATTGCTCAAGCCCGGCAGTGGCACAATGCTCGCTCTGGCCCCACAGCATCTGCAGGAATGCAAACGCTGTTTACCGAAAGCCTCTCTCCAAACAGAAACCCAGCGCCCCGGCACAGGCACATTCTTTTGGCTTCCCTCCTCTCACTGTCCCACAGGACAATTTAATAACTGGTTTGGAGGCAAACAGTGTTAACTGATGTGCCACTGCCCCCAGGCAGCGTGGTGTGGCCACTGCTCCACCCAACTCCCCACCACAAAAGCCTGCAGATCTGCCCAGGCCCAGGGGAGGGGCTGACGGGGTGATCCCCGCACCGGCGCCCCACGCACACAGCAAGGTGGCGCGAGCTAGGCCAACCACGGCCTCCCAAGACCCACGGACGAACGCGACCATCGGAGCCGCCAGCCCTTTGGAGGGAGACACGTGAAGCTGCCTCCAGGGCAGGTGGGCAGGGATGGAATCCCGTCTGCTGCCCCCAGCCCCAAGGATGAGCTGCCATGCCCTGGGGCTGCGAGGCCTTCTCTCTGGGCAAGGTTCAAGCACCTGAAGGTCTGGGGACTGGGCAGGGAGGTTCTGAAATCTCCTCCTGGAGACACTGGGGGCGGCGCAGGAGCACACGGGTAGATATCAGAAGAAACACAGGTAAAAGAGTCAAAAGTGGCTGCTAGGGGGAAGGAAGGGCAGCTGCATCTTGTTGGCCTTTCGGTATTATTTTACTCTCTAAATTCGCATGTTATTTGAATGAAATTTAAAGTAATTCAAATGCTGAGAAAAAAATGAAACAAATAAAATTTTTTAAAGTGAGGCTGAAAAGAGAACCATGGTACCAGGCCGCAGGGGACGCGGGCCGCACACAGTGCCAACGCGGACGACGCTCGGCCGCTCAACCCTTCATCCTTGTCCTCCCGCCTCCTCTCTCCCTTCCCCACAGGCCAAAGGCCCAACCATTCCCATCCCCCCAAACCCCTAGCGTGGGCTGGACCAGCAAAGTCCGGCCCAGACCATCCCACCCAGGAGACTGATCCCATCTGGGGCCACACGGCGGGGAGGTCAGGGTCTAAAGGGATCTGAAACACACGGGGGACTCAGGAGAGACCCCACCTCCGACGGCAGCTGCACCCTGGCCGGCCTCCTGGCGTCCGAACAGCCAAGGGGCAGCTCAGGTGAGGCCTCGTCTCGTCCTCCCGTGGGACACGGCCAGAGGCCCGGCCGCCAGGGGAAGGTTCCTGGGCGGGCGGGGCACGTCCTGCTACCAGCTGCCACCACGGCAGCATCTCATCTCCGCAAGCGCACGTCACAGAAACGTCAGGGAGATGAGGCAGCAGCCCCGGGGCCTCTCATGCTGGCAGCTGCAGCGGCCCAGGGCAGCAAGCCAGGACGCTCCCGACCAAGAGCGCTGCCCCTCCGCTCCCACTGCCTTCGGAACGGCGTGCTCAGCGGTGAGGAGGGGGCGCAGAATCTACCTCTGTACCCGGTGGCCACCAGGCCCTCACCCCAGGGCCGCCTCCGGCCCCCGGGGAAGGGAGAGCATTGGTGGGCCCCACAATGCTGACCGCACCACAGCCCCAGGACGTGGCAGAAGGTAAGAGGGCTGCCTCACTTAGCACCAGGCTTCCAAAACCTCCACAACCACCCACGAGCCCAGACACACACCCCTGGACATGTAACCAAGAAAGGATGGAAGGGCCCTGGAGTCCCTGCGAGAGGCCCTGGGGACCCCCGCTGGGGGGAGCCCCCTGTCCCTCTAGTGACCCCCTGGGAAACCGCACTGGGCCGGCCTGGTAGTCAGTACCTGCTGTCCTCAGAAGAAGTTCTTAATCAGCGGAGTCACCATCTTCACCCACAGCTTCACCTGCCGGCTCGGCTGCTCAAAGGTGGCAGAGGACACCGCACCAGACCTCAGGTAGAGCTGCGCCTGCTCCTGGGGAAGAGGGGCGGACAGGGGTTGGGGTCAGCTCCAGCACCGGTGACGCGGCCCGCCGGCCCAGGGGCTCCGTGGGGGCCCCAGCGCAGGTCGCCCCGGTACACATTCCTTAGAAAAGCCAAGAAGCCAGTGTGCTTCAATTTTTAAGACCAAGCAAGACGTGTGTGGGACAGGCAATTTAGAGTTGAAGAAATACAGCTGGTGGAAAAAATATTTAAAAGTTCGCCCTCACTAAATGAGGTAGTGCCAATTAAAATAATGAGATTTTCTTTAAATGAGACACAGTTTTTTCTCCTCTCAAACTAGCAAAAAGTTGTTTTGCATCATCGCCCTCTGCTGACGAAGGCCGAGGGAACAGGCACTCCCGGACGCGCTGGTGGAATGAATGGAAAGGGGGCTCGGATCATCTGTCTGTAGAGCAATTTGGCAACAAGTACCAAAAGCCTTATAAAGCTCCACTTGCAAGAGTTTATCCCGAGAAAACAACTGTGCACTAAGATCCCTGTGTACTGATATTTATCACAGCAACATTTATGACAGAGAAAACCTGGAAACCCCCTAAATGTCCACCAACCAGCTAATTAAATATAATAAACCCATATGACAAATCAGCATTCACCATAAGATAATCATACTCTAGAAAAACATTTACTTAACAATACGGGAATGTGCACAAATATATTAAGTGAAAGACACTGGACATGAGTTAACATACACAATATAATCCTACTTTCGTGAAGAAGAAAAAAACAAGTTACACGTCTCCATACGCACACAGAACAAGACAGACAAGGAGCAA
Source organism: Grampus griseus (assembly GCF_964374135.1). Classification (NCBI taxonomy): domain Eukaryota; kingdom Metazoa; phylum Chordata; class Mammalia; order Artiodactyla; family Delphinidae; genus Grampus; species Grampus griseus. The sequence goes on along the minus strand of NC_139014.1, from coordinate 9,290,459 downwards.
TCAAAACGATTTCAGTGACTCTCACTGGATGAAAGGTTTAGCGTCTTGTAACTTTTCTCGATTCTTACAATGAACGATTCTTACATATTTAAAAAACAAGTTAAAAAACACTGATAGAAGCCTCATCTTAAATTGTGTTTAGAATCTTTGAGAGGAAAAACTGCCTCTTTTTAAAACATTACACCCTACAAGTGCTGTGCTTCCTTAACAAGGTATCGAAGCTTTCAAAGGGCAAAAGGCAGCAGTCAGGGGATGTGGTTCTGTTTCCACCACCAGGAGTGGTGACATCCCTCTCCGAACCTTCTGTCCCTTTAATCTATAAAATACTGACTTAACCCACACTACGGTGAGGATCCACCCACGCTGGCTTTGCAAACACCCTGTCCACTGCGGGACCAGGAGCCCCAAGGGGACAGTGGATGCCGCCGCACCATCCCGCTGGGAGCTGGACGCTCTCTTCTCTGGGGGCAGGAACGGAAGCCACGTCCCTGGCAAACTCCTCTGGCCCAGTGAGGACAGGGGATGAAGGACACCGCGCCCTCCAGGACACTACAGAAGTTGCCCCAGCTCTCCGCGGCGCGGGCTGGGGCATCTCGTGCCCGGCCTCACATCTTCCGGCACATTCTTTGCGCTCACTCCCTTGTGAGTGGGTGCTCCCAGGGCCGGGGTCCCTGGCGCTTCAGGTCCGAGCAGACTTTGCCGGCCGCCCGCTGACCATGGCTGGATGGGCCTCATGGAGGAGCCAGCCGGTCTCGGGGGGCTGCTTTGCAGAAGTTTCCACAGACCCGGCTCCAGCTTTATGTTTTCCAATGAATACACAGCCAAGATTTCAATTAAATTACCAGAAACACTTAAGTCTCCTCACAGACTCCACACGGGGATGGAGAAGGAAGTCAGCTGGTCGAGGTTACAATGCTGTTCAAGGGAGTCTTTCTTAGGTCACAAGTGGTAAACCGTGTCCTCTGAACAAAACCAGGAAGCTTTCAGTTTTTATTGTACGTACTAAGTGAAGGGAGGGACTTCGGATTCGGATAAAAATATCTCCCCACTCTGGTGCCCAGTGTGACATGAACAGGGCCCTTCCCTGGGTCCCCAGGAGGACTCCAGAGGCAGCTTCTGAGAGCAGGGACCCAGGCAGCCGGGGTTTCAGGGACTTTCTGGGCTCGGGGAAGGTTGTGTGGCTGGGCAGTCCCAGCATCGGGCATCGTGTGGGCCTCTCCAGAGGGTGGCTGCAGTCCCAGTATATAATAGGTGGAGTTATCCAGAAATGCATTTTTGCATTTCAAAGGCACAGAAATCAACGTGCCTCTAAAGAACGGAAGGACTGCAGTGGCATGAACTGTCACCCTCCCACCATCAAAAGCCGCTGGGATTCAGGTTTGGGAAGAAAAACAAAATATCCCAAATATGTCATTTGGGAACGCAGCTCCTGACCACAAGCGGCCCAGCTTTTCTCAGATCCAGGATGTGGGTTCAGGCCCCTTACTCAGGAAGTGGGGGAGAGCGGCCAGCACCGGGACCCTGGGCAGAGACTTGCTCCCCCAAATCAGCCCAGACCCACAGAGACCTGGTCCTTGCCAGAGGCCACGTTCACACTGACCACTCGCTACCGTCTGAGGAAACCCAGCTCTCAGCAACCGAGGCAAAAGTCCAGGAGACCCCACTGTTCCTCTCAACCCAGCCCGCTCTGAGGCCGGCCGGCCCCTACTGGAACCTCCTCGGTCATTTGCTGGAAGTCTCACCATAGCATCTGTGATCTGCTGAGCAGATCAGATTCTCCCGCTGGCCACCCAGAGCCCGACCGCTGCCACTTCCTCTCAGCCCTGGTCGTGAAGCCCTTCCCAGCACCAAGGCCCCACTCAGTCACTGACAAGATTCCCAGATTGCAGGAGGCAGATCCCGGGGAACAAGGCAGTTACCATTTCCTCGTCCATCAACAAAGGCTCCAACAATTTCGCAACAGTAGTTCCCAAACACAAGAATAAAAGCTTAACTCAGTCTACACGCTTCTGAGGGCTGGCCTACAGCAGTGTTATCTACATTCCCATGACTCAGGAGGGAAGCTGGCACCTTCCCTGGAAAGGCTTTGTTGTCAAGGTCACAAATTTGTGACCCCAAAGGATCATCTAGGTTTCACATACACAGGTGCTGTGCTCGCATTCTCCGAAGTTCATCAGCACTGCTGCAGGTGCTCAAACGCGAAGATTCACACAGAAGCACTAACTTTCAGTTATTCTCGACTTCAAACAGAAAGACCATCACGAAAGGAGGCCGAGACCACTGCCCCTTTGGGAGTCACTGCCACGTTCCTATCCCAGGGAGCAAAGGGCATTCTCCCCTGCCCCGGCTCTCCAACCTGACCGTGGGTCTCCAGCAGCCAGCAGCAGGGGTTCAAGGTGCCGTCCCCCGTGACTCTCCAGCCCCACCTCAGAAGAAAGGGCTGCTCTCCCGTGAGCCGTGCCGGGAAGTCTCTTCCCAGGGGAGCGGGAGGTCCTCGGTGGGCCACATAACACGCCCACCGAGCCAGACAAAGCAAGTTCGGTTCTCTCTCAGGCTCTAGGTCCGCTCTCTCGAGAAAAATGCCTGCCTTCCCCTCTCACAACTGTAAGGAAAGAAATCCTATCACAACTAGGAACGTGACAAAAACAACACAGAAATTCCAAGATACCTTGGAAACAGGGGCCTGCCTTGCCCAACCGCCATCCCCTGACACGGGCAGGAGGCGAGGCAGCCACGACCTTCCACTGCGTCCCGCCCACCACCGGCCCCCACAAACATGCTACAAGGGGCCCCTGCGCCTGGCCAGGCACACCTCTGAGCAGTCCCTCCACCATCTCCTCTGTAGGTCAATCCCCAACCAGATCATTACCAAGTGAAACAATCTGAACTAAAATAAATAGAATTCAAGTTCTCAGCGCAGTAGGATCGTGCATGCTGACTCAAGGGCACAGACAGAAATCTGTGACCGGGACTGTCAGAGCGCTCGCAGCGGCTTAGCTCCCCACGAACCAGCTCTGTCTGCACGGGCGTCTAAGTTCATTCTATGGTTTGGCTCTTTTTTCCGGGTTCTCTGTCTCCACGTGCAGAGACTCTGGCTCCCTGCGTGCCCCTTCTGCCTGGGTGGCAACCCTGCCTCCTGCCTCTCCCTCCCCCGACTCTGAAGCACCTCCTGGGGAGGGTCTTCATCAGAAATGACCGAGGCCGCCTGAAGCTCTTCCCTAATGGACCCAGGTCCCGTGTAACCCTGGCTCCTAACCCCCTCTCATAGTTGATCCGCAGTCTCAGAAGAGGCTGGGAACCAGCGCTATATTCACATGCCAGTGAGAACAGTGTTCTCTTCCCATGCAGGGAAAGAAAATGTCCTCCAGGACGTAAGGAGTTGTGGGGGAGCCCCTGCAGGGCAAAAGCGGGCCCCGGGCTGGAGGCAGAAGGGCCCAGGCTTCGCAGGACAGCCCCGCGGCAGGTGTCCCTCAGGACCGGCCACCAGGACACGCGAGAGGACGCCGGTTCTTTCCTACTCTGCTCAGCCCCCGGCAGGAGACGACGGCAGAGGCAGCCCTCGGGGACCTGGCTCCCAGCTATGCCCCCCCCACCCCCGGGGAGGTCCCACCCACCCCAACCGACCTGGTGAAGCTGCTGCTGCAGGGCCCGGCTCTCCGTCACGATGGCGATCTGGGCCTCCAGGTCCCGGTGAACTGACCTGTACCCAAAATTAGGAGAGCCAATCAACGTGAGGCAGGGCAGGCTGCTCCCTGCCAGGTACAGCCAGAGGCCTGCAGGGAAAAGGAAACGTGCAGACAGGAAGTGAGCACAGCAGCTGCCACAGCCTCTCCAGTCGCGCTCCAACCTAAGAGGAGAGCAGCCCCCCACGGGGTTTGCGTGAACAAGACACCGAGGGGACGGGCTAAGCAGGGGCCACGTCTGCCCAGCCCAGGGTGCTGCCAGGAGGCGCAGGGACCGCAGCGTCTGCAGGGCAGCCCGGCACTAGGGACACTCACTAGGACAGCTCCCCTTTCTGCCACATGGCACGCTGTGGCCTCTTTTCCCGACAAGGCGAGAAGTGGGTTCTTAAAAGGACCATGGTGATGCCAGTGCTCAGGCTCTGTTCTCACCCCCACCCACCCCGCGATGCTACCAGAGCCCATCCCAGAGAGCGCAAGACCTCTAATCCCCACTCTCCGAACTGCCTCAGCCGCGTCCTGGCCACCATCCAGACTCCCCTGTCCTTCCGCAGGCCCGGAGGGAAAGCGGCCCCCAGAGCTCAGGTCACACCTGCTTCTCAGGAAAGAAGCCAGCTGACCCGTGGGCTCAGGAACAGAGATGCTTTCACCCAAGCCAGCAGACGTGGGGCGGTTACGGGCATGACGAAGGACTGGGTTTAAGAGCGGGTTACTTGGCAAAGCAGGCCGTAAGCAGCCTGTGGGGTGGAGGGCATCTGTCCTTCCTCCTAGAACTGGCATGAGGACGGCCCCACCAAAACCCTTGCAAGAGCAGAGGGCAGAGAAGCGAGGGGACTGGTCCAGCCCCCAACTCCTCCCAGAGGAGCGCTCCGTGGGCCCAAGTCAGAGCTCTCGATGTCTGGGCTCCTGTGGGATTTTGTCCCAAATCTCTTAAGGTGGAGCCTGGGTCTGACCGAGCTATTAAGGGTCCCTGCAAGGGGAGGAGCAGCCCAGCACGGGCCCTTTAAGAGGGTTTTGGGGCGGGGGACAGCCGATAGAGCCCCAGCCTGAAAACAGAGCTCAGGTTACTCCACGCTGCATCCACCTGCTGCATCTACCTGAAGACCAGCTGGGCCCTGCCTCCCCAGGGCCACTCGACTCTCCCTCGCTCAGACTGCTGACTGTGAAGCCCATCGGGGCACCAGAAATGAGCCTGCTGGGGGCTCGGGGCTTTAGGCCAGACAGACGAGAGGTCACGAGAGGCCAGCGCACGAGAGAACCTGGGAGGCCCGGTCCGTTTCAGTCCCAACCCAGACAACACTGCTTCTCCCTTTTTTGCTAGAAAATGAGCCAGTTAATACCACAGACAGAGGAAAAAGCAGGGCTCGGTGTGAGCAGCCATGTGGTAGTGGCTCCTGCCTTGCCCGCCACCCTCCCCCAGCCCTGGGAACTCGCCATCTCTGACAGCACCACAGCGACATCTCTGTAATGAAGGTGGTGGATTCTCTCAGAATCCTACATGTCACCTGAAACACGGCAGGCAGGTCCTCTGCTTTGCACCCCATTCCATCCCCTCTGAGTTCCAGGCCCCATCAGGACTACTTCTCCTAAAAAGACTATTCCCCAAACCTAACCTCTCAAGGACATCTGCTGCCCAGACTTCCTTCCTCCTACGGCGAGCCCAGGCTTGCATCTGGCCTCTTCTATCTTTCCCTCCACGCTGTACCAAGAGCGCCCAGGCCAGGACACCCAGTGTGGGAACGTCAGTCCCAGGCTCCTCTGCAGGCCACCCTGCACAGGGCTGGCCTCCTCGCACCCTTCCACCACCACGGGTCTCTCCCCTGCCAACGTGAGACTTTCAAAGGGCACACAGGCACGCAGGAGCAACACAAGCAAATCAACAACATGTAACACACACCACGCTCCTAAAATAGAAGGCCATTTCCTAATTCTCACTCAGAACAGGAGCATTTCCAAGAACGTCTTGGGTAAGAGATGACGACTCTCTGCTGCCTGTTCCTGTAATATGCCTGCCACCCCCCCAACACACACACACGCAGGGGCCACATCAAAGCCACTGGCTTGTCCGTGTGTATCGCTCGATCGACTGTAGCCCGCTCCGCTGGGCCGCTGCATGTAAGCAACCGTGTGGCTCATCTTAGCACGCGGCCAGACCACACGGGTGGGCAGGCTGGCCCTGGCACTCTGCTCCAGATGCCCAGGGAGGTCCGAGTGTCCTCCTCTGCAGTAAAGGCCCTCCATCTGCACTAGGCTCAGCTGCCCCGCCCCAGCCCTCCATAAGCCCAGGGCTGGGTGAGATCTCCACCTGTTGTCACTGTTCCAACTCTTCTTTTATTCAATGTATTTTATTATTTCATATATTTTTTTTTTTTGGCTGCACCACATGGCTTGCAGGATCTTAGCTCCCCAACCAGGGATCAAACCCGTGCCCCCTGCAGTGGAAGCTCAGAGTCCTAACCACTGGACTACCGGGGAATTCCCTGTTCCAACTCTTCTGATGCCAAGATTGGCCCCGTAAAGACATTGGGTCTGCTTGGTGCTACCTGTCCAGCTGGCTTGCCCAAGCCTACTTAGAGAGGGGACAGGTGAGAGCCAGGACTAAGGAGGCCCAACACCCACATGGGTGATGTGGGATTAGGCTGGTGTAAATCACTTGCCACCATGACCCTGTGTCCCTCCAAGGCTCCCAGACCACAGCGTCTGGCAGAGAAGGTGGGAAGGGCCTGGTCTTACACGTACTTATTTGTAAAATCTGCCTAAGGGCTTCCCTGGTGGTGCAGTGGTTGAGAGTCCGCCTGCCGATGCAGGGGACGCGGGTTCGTGCCCCGGTCCGGGAAGATCCCACATACCACGGAGCGGCTGGGCCCGTGAGCCATGGCCACTGAGCCTGCGCGTCCGGAGCCTGTGCTGGGAGAGGCCACAGCAGTGAGAAGCCCGCGTACAGTAAAAAAAAAAAAAAAAAAATCTGCCTAACCGCAGACCGCTCCCTCTCAAGGCAGCCTATGGGTCAGCCATCAGAGGCAGGCAGCCCATCTCAGCCCGGCCCGCAGCTCCCCAGTATGGACCACTGCTTCTCAACCTGTTTTCATTCCTGATCCCTGAAGGAGCTTTTTAGCCCTGCTGAAGACTTTTCCAGCACCCTCCCCAAGAACCAGTCTCTGCTCCGTGAGGCAGCATCAACCCTGTTGGTTGTGTATGACATACACCTATTTCTTCTCTTTTCTCTCTTCCCTGCCACCTCGGCCTCCCTCAGCTTCTTTCCTCTCTGGCCCAGGGTGGACTTCAGGAGAGGGCTTGGATTAAAGAGGCAGCGCTTTTTTACCTACTGACCACTTTGGTGAGGCCTGCAATCACTCAACCAACTTTCCCTGTAGACTCATTTGCACGGTCTTTCTCCATCGAAAAGAAAATAAAGACCATAAATGGCGAGACGGCCACCCTTTGGCGTGCCGTGATGGGGCGGGGGTTAGCGCAGCGCGGGAAGCCAGAGGGGGATGCCACACGGTGCCACCAGCAGCTCCACATGATGCCCACAGCCTCAGAGAGCCCGGGACAGGGGCCCACTACGAACAACAGTCCTTCTAGATTGAAGACCACCAAGTCAGGAGTTTTTAGCTATTGGTCTGTGCCCTGAAGACAACTGGGAAATTCTCACTCGGCCTCCCAAGAGGCCCTTTGGAGCTCCCCTCCCGCCAGACACACAATGCCACTCAGGATGTCAGGGTGAATACACACAAAGGGTGAGACTGCCGGGCAGGGACTCACTGTCGGGAAACACAGCACTTCCCAGCCCAGCCATAAATCTGTTATCAAGCCCCAAGTCCTCATCCCAGGGCCCGACCTTTGGGCCCAACACCTCCAGCATTCCCGGAACCAGTGGATCAGGGAGAGACTCTGCGGCAGCAAGGACGGCACAGGAGGGGAGAAAGTGCCTTTGGGGGTGGGGGGGGAAACACTGAACTTCAGCACCGGGGACAGCAGGTCTCACCACAGAGGGAGCGTGCCATGGGTACAGAGATGACTGGACTTGGAGGCCAACAACTTCCACTGCCTCCCAGCTCTGCAATGAGACATCCTGCCCCACGCCCTGGCCTCCTCTGTAGGGAGAGAGACACCTGCTTCCGCTCTGCTCGCGCCGACGGTCCTTCACAGTCCCAGCATCATGCTGAAGGGTAAACCAGAGAGCCCCAGGCTGCCCGCAGCCCTGGCTCACCCTGGCCTCCAAGCCGCTTCCAACTTCAGTGCCCATCCTCCGCTCTGACCACCCTGGCCCAGGGGGTGTCCTTCAAGCCTAGTGTAGTCTCGGGGCTCCACGCTTCTGTTCCCTCTGCCCGGACCTCTCCTGCCCGGGGGGTCTCTGCTCAGTGTCACCTCCTCAGAGAGGCCCTCCCTGACCCCCATCTAACAGACCGCCATCAACCTGGAGCCCCCTCCTGCTCTGATCTTCTTCAAAGCCCTTTCCACGACCTGACATTGTATTTGGATAGATTCATCCACTTCTTATCTGCTTCCCAGTAACCCACACCTCACGAGGGCAGGGAGTTGGTCTAGTCCCCAGTGATGTATCCCCAATGCCCTGAATGCTGCCTGGCACACAGCAGGCCCTCAATAAATACTTGTTTGAACAAAATAAGTAAAATGCGGATAAAAACACCTCTTCCAGGGCTTCCCTGGTGGCGCAGTGGTTGGGAGTCCGCCTGCCGATGCAGGGGACATGGGTTCGTGCCCTGGTCTGGGAAGATCCCACATGCCGCGGAGCGGCTGGGCCCGTGAGCCATGGCTGCTGAGCCTGCGCGTCCGGAGCCTGTGCTCTGCAACGGGAGAGGCCACAGCAGTGAGAGGCCCGCGTACCGCAAAAAAAAAAAAAAAACATAAAAAACCACCTCTTCCAACAAATGTTTAAGTATATAAAAAGGCCTTGAGGTTCTACAGCAGGAGCACATGAACATTTCAGGTTAGAGACCTTCTTTGAGGATCTCTCCAGGAAAAATTCGAAATTATGCACCCCTCCCTCTCCTCCCCACACAATATTCTGCAATAAATTTCAGAGGGTTCTCAGATCCCTGTAAAAACAAGAGGGGACAGAAGACATCACAGTCCTAACCTCAGATGAATGAATAAGCATCACCTATTCTGAAGCCAGAACAGAACCAAAACACTCCAAGAGGCCCGGAGGCTGGTGCCTGCTCGGTCCAAGGTGAGCGGCACCGCCCCAGGCACAACCCCATCCCCAGGTGAGAACTGCCTCACGTGTGCCCCACAAACAGGGTGGAGCTGCCCTGGTTCTCACTAGAAGTTCACCTTTGGGCGCCATGCCAAGTGGCCTATCGGGAAGGCAGTAAAAATAGTGACAATTCTCACAATCATTAACAGATTCCTCTGTCAGCAGAAGCCAGAAATCTCTTAATCCAGTGGCCCTGCCCCGCCCTCGCCACACACAGCGTGCTGTTAATGCTGGAATATTGCATCCACACGAAATCAAAGTCAACATCTTAACAGCAGGCAGAGCCCACGTCCCCCAGCATGGATGTGTCCCTTGCTCTCACAGCAAGAAATCCCACGATGGTGCATACACCACCTCTCAGCCCCCTCCTCTCCATGGAGCAGAAAGCTAAGAAGATGCGAGAACTAGGTTTGACACACTTCATACTCACTCAGACTCCCCTGAAGTTGCTGCCTCTCCAAGACCTAAAGAGGTTAGTTCATTGGCACAAGGTAGACAGAGCACGCACAACCGCTGACAATGCCATCCTGCTCCTGGTACCCTGTACCCTACTCTCAACCAGGACCAAGTTTAAAAGGGGAACCCCTGGAAGCAACTGAGATGTTGTTCAGTAGGCGAGAGGATAAACCGTGGTCCATCCAAAAAATGATATACATTCAGCCCTAAAAAGAAATGACCTATCAAGCCATGAATAGACGTGGAGGAAACTTCAATGCATGGTAAGTGAAAGAGGCCTGTTTGAAAAGGCTTCAGGCTGTATGATTCCAACTATATAATATTCTGGAAACGGCAAAACTATGGAGACAATAAAAAAAATCTACGATTGCCCAGGGCGGAGGCCAGGGGTGTTGGGGGGAGATAGGCAGAGCACAAGAACACAGAGCGGGGGGGTCCCCTGGTGGTGCAGGGGTTAAGAACCCGCCCGTCAATGCAGGGGACACAGGTTCGAGCCCTGGTCCGGGAAGATCCCACATGCCGCAGAGCAACTAAGCCCGTGCGCCACAACTACTGAGCCTGCGCTCTAGAGCCTGCGTGCCACAACTACTGAGCCCACGGGCCACAACTACTGAAGCCCGCGCGCCTAGAGCCCGTGCTCCACAATGAGAGAAGCCACTGCAACGAGAAGCCCGCACGCAGCAACGAAGAGTAGCCCCCACTTGCCGCAACTAGACAAAGCTCGTGCGCAGCAACAAAGACACAACACAGCCAAAAATAAACAAGTAAAATAAATTTATTTTAAAAAAAAAAAAAGAGCACAGAGGGATTTTAGGGTAGCGCAACTGCTCTATACATTTGTCCAAACCCACAGAACGTACACCACCAAGACGAACGCTGATGCAAACCGTGGACTCAGGGTGACAATCACGCGTCTCTGTGGGTTCATCAATTATAATAAATGTAGTGGGGGGGCTGTGCATGTGTTGGGGGGCAGGGAGAACACGGGAACTCTCTGTACCTTCCTCTCAGTTTTGCTGTGCACCTAACACTGATCTAAAAAAACTAAGTCTTTAAACTCCAGCTGAGCTGGTGGTGCTCCCCATTAGGTCGGAATGCTCCCCCGCTCCCAGAACCCTGTTCCACCTCACCCACCAGGTGAGGAACGAAGGCCGGGCAACAGGAAGCTGACAAACCACCAATCAGAAGCGTTGCCAACTGACGGATGTCGAAGGTGGACCCCTACCCTCCCACACCCCCAAAACCCTCCTGAGGCCAAGCAGATGCTGGTAATAAGACTTCCGGGTTCAGTGTCGCCCTTCACTGAGCCATGGGGAGATCAGCAACAAAACTATAGGTGAGGAGGGCTTCCCTGGTGGCGCAGTGGTTGAGAGTCCGCCTGCCGACGCAGGGGACATGGGTTCGTGCCCCAGTCCGGGAAGATCCCACATGCCGCGGAGCGGCTGGGCCCATGAGCCATGGCCGCTGGGCCTGCGCGTCCGGAGCCCGTGCTCCGCAACGGGAGAGGCCACAACAGTGAGAGGCCCGCGTACCGCAAAAAAAAAAAAAAAAAAAAAAAAACTATAGGTGAGGAGGATGCTTCTCCTCGCCAGGGGTCCCAGCCCTCTGACGCCACACATGGCGTCCCTGCCACGACCCCTGGGACTCTATTCCTCGCCCATGAACCACATGGTCACTTCACAGAAACTCGAACGCATGCATGTCACCATTCCCTCTGAGTACAACCCAAAGCCATCGCCCCAGCTGACACGGAGGTTGAACCTGGTCCCTCCACTTGTGCCAAAGGCAAATTTGGGCCAAGAACCAGGCTTCGAGACTCCCATCCTGGTAACCTGTCCACCACATCATGCTTACCCAGGGTAATAAAACTAACCAGATAAAAACTCCCAATAAAAACTAACCAGATGGGACCACATTGCCAAAGGGGTCTCTAGTACATGCCTTTAAAGAGTGGAAGGTCCCTCTGGTTCTTTGAAGCAGCTCAACTTACTAAAATGGGATATATATTCAAGTCTGCTAGGAAATCGACAGAGTAGCCAGTGAGGCGGCCTCCGCTCAGGCCACTGGGCAGAGCCAGCGCTGCTCCAGCCGAGCACGCACCCCTGCTCCACGTTCCTGGCGACATTCGGTGAGCAGAAAACAACAGAGTACACCCCAGCCCTCGGGGCCTCCCGTCACCAGACTGCACTGCTATCCACTAGCACCCGTGGACTGGCGTGGCCGTTGCCCACGAGAAGGCTGTTTCTCCCCACCTCGCCTGCCAGCGTCCACAGGCCTGGACCGAGCGGAGCTTTCCTGCATCGCCTCGCACGTGGCCACCAGCAGGTTCAACACAGTCAGGGCCCAGAGCCTCGGGGTGCCTGACTCCCAGAGGCATGCAGCGCTGACAGCGCTCTCGGAGGGCAAGGGTCTGGAAGCGGGAACACGGTGTCCCCGTTCCCCCTCATCGCCCAAGGGCTTCTGGGAGCAGGAGCCCGGGGAAGGGAACTGTAGTATAGGCCACTCAGCCATGGGGAAGAATTTTCCGGGGCCCAAACGCAGACACACCGCTTGCACCCAGCATGGCCTCTGCACAGGGCAGGCAATCAGTAGATGGTCCACCACTCCACAGTCCAAATCCAGCGCCACCTGCGCTGCCAGCTCCTTGTCCTAGGTTGCTTTGGGGGAAATGACCATCAAGAGATGACTCAGAAAGGGGGGCTGACGTAAGAGCCCCCACTATCGAGCACAGCCACTAGGCAGGGAAGGGCCTGGCCTCTCATTTCAGCGCTGAGTGATCTGACCTTTGGCTCCTGCTGTTAGGGTGAGGTGTCTTCTGCGCGGAAGCCCCTCTCCACGTGCCCCGTCGTGCTCTCCCTCTCCCCCTCTACTGCACACACCCTGGGATTCCTGGCCTTCCCCACTAAGCCAGCTGCCAGGTGGCAGGGCTCCACCCGCAACAGGGCGTGCGGCAGGAGGGAGCGGCTGGAGCACGCCAGTCCGGGAAAAGGCGAGACACACTGGAAAAGCCGGTTGGGTGTTTCTGTTTCAACGGTAACTGGGGAGTCACTGCACGTTTATCAGCGCAGCTTCACGGAAATAACCCATAGCACACTCAGAACTGATGGGCCAGGCTACGCTGGGGGCCCCAAAGTGACAAGGGACCCCCCGCACCGACCCAGCCACAGGGCAGACGAGGAGCGAGCGCTCTCAACGTGCCTCTGCACGGCTCGCCAGGCACACAGGTCCCCTCAGAGCTCAAAGCTCCTCCCACTATCCAGCTCTCTGTCTCCACTACCCCACCCCAGGCACCACTGTTATTCTCAGAAGTAACAGAGCCAATCCTAAAATACCTTCCACACCCCCGTGGGCTGGCCTGCCTGCCCGGAGACACCTAATCACCGGCCGGGCTTAGCCCATGACACATCCAGGATCGGTACAATGGCAGAGCTCACTTCCCACACCAGACAGTGCCACCTGCCTGAGCAGGCACGCAGGCCTCACAGTAGCAAGTGGAAACCACCCAATCCCAGAGGGCTGGACCCAGAAGGCCTAGGGTGGCCTGGGGGGATTTCCTAGTATACCTCCAGATGGAAACCAATGGTTTAAGGAAACAAGAGTCCAACCTGAGGGTTCAAAGTGACCTCAAGTCTAAACAACATAGATGAGTGGCTGTGACAACACCATCCCCCTCCCGCCTCGCTCAGGCTCTCCGGAAGCCCCCAGGACTAGCGCAGGAGCAAAATGGGTCTCTGAAACACCAGCAAGAATTCAGGAAAGCCAGGCACTTCAGTCAGGGCTTGGGGTCCCCATGCTGTCCACTATTCCTTTACACACAGGACTAACCGAGCTGGCCATGGGGTCTCCCGGAGGACAGAAAGGAGTAGTCACACTCGAGATGCAGATGCCCTCGGCATGGAGAAGGCACAGGGTTCTAAACCCGTTTGTTCACATCGTGGCTATCCCCTGGGATTGTGCCACATGTGGGCTGCCCCACAGATGCACATAACTGTGCAAGAGAGACCATTACAATATGCAATTCACACTCTGACCCACCCTGAGGCAGTCCGGTACATGTAAACATTCTAAGTAGATAGCCTCAGTTTTCTCAGCTATAAAAAAAAAAAAACACGAAGGTTTGGCACATAGGGGAAAAAACAGGACTGCTGAGGAAGGGACTGAAAAAGTGGGCTGTTTGACGCCAAACAAATGATCCCTAAGGAACCCTCTCTGTCCCCAAGAAGGGCAGGGCCAATGCGGGAGAACTCGGATGATCACAGAAAGACTAAAGCACGTGCCTTTTCATCTATTTGAGGGGAGAGGTTATGTGTATATTTTTTAAAACAGCCCCCCAAATGATCTGAGTTTATAAGTTTTGGGAGAGATCTTGCATAACTGAAATGCACATAAATGCGATGACTGTGATGTGCCCGCAGGGCTGTCATGGAGACTGACGGGGGAAGGGGCAGGGCTCTACCAGGCAGGCACCGGCACCACGGGCGCTAACAAGTGGGCCAACTGGTCCACCCCCCGGCTGTCCGGCATGGGGGCCGTCCTCTGGCCAGCCGGCTGCCACGTACCTTTGGCATGAAACGTCCAGCCCCTCCGCCAGTACTCCTGCAGCTGGACCCGCTCCTGCTGCCCCAGGCTGCACACCTCACTGTAGAACTGCCGCTCAATATGCACGTAGGCGGCCGGGATGGCACCTGCCACCCCCTTGGCCCCGAAGAAGCCGTTCACCTCCGGCGAGGCCAGCAGGATCTGGTACTCGGCTCGCGTGCCCAAGACCAGGTCCATGTAGGCCTGGGTCAGGTTGAAGTAGCCAGTGGTAAGGTAGACCTTAGCGCCTCGCTCGGCCTCCGTCAGCAGGGTCTCAGTGACAATCTCATCGATCTGAATCTCAAAGGGCTTCATCTGGATCAATGGGTAAATCCAGGTGTCTGGGGCTGGCCTCTGGTCTCCAGCGGCGGCTGCATCTTCCTGGGTTAAGAGGGAGTTGCTGTGGAAGGTCTGGGCATGCAGCATCTGCTGGCGGGTCCTGGCTGAGTTGATCACATCCATAACCCTCTTATTGGCTGCCTTGCAATACGCAGCCCGGTCACCTAGAGGGAGACATGGCAAAGGGGAGTCAGGAGCAGAGAAGGGAGGCTCTGGACTCCCATTCAGCACAGGAGACACACCACATGGCATGTGACAGGCAAGCACAGATGCCACAACTGATCCTTCACCAAACACGTCTCGATTGAGCACAAGACATTGGGCCCATGTGAGGCTCCTCTGTGGACAGAAATGCCCGGAAAAGGATCTTGCCACAAGAAGCCTGCACTCAGGGGGAAATGAAAAGGCCTCTACCAATCCACTTACGAAAAGTTCAAAAACAGGCAAGACTAGTTGAGGGCGGCAGTGGTCAGGATAGTGGGCACAGAGGGGTCGCGCCTGGCTAGGGACCCGAGGGGGCTTCTGGGAGCCAACCCACTATGAACACGTACATAAGCTGCACACACGTGACTAGTGTGCATGTTACACGTCAGAAAGAACATGTGTCTGACAGAGACACGTTTAAGTATGACCAGAGAGCAGGAGAGCGAGCCACAAAGGGTCAGAGGTGAACAGGCAGGCTCTGGGCCTTGTTTTCACACGGACACCAGTGACGAGTGGCTGCATGGACACAATGAAGGGAAAAGAAGTGAGTCTAAACTCTATCACTAGATGATAAGAGAGTTAATGAGCTAAAGCGTCCAACTCAAGAAGTTAGGAGGAAAAACAACAGGAAAAGCCAAAAAATACAGTACAAGGAAGCACATTATATAAAGCAGAAATTAACAGAAAGAAAACAACAATATAAAAATAGGTAACTTCAACATTGTCAAAAGTTGATTCTCTGAAAAAACTGACAGAATAGCAAGCCTTGGGCAGGGCTGATCAACAAGAGAGAGACGGGCAGCACGACTGTCCTGGTCACCGCTCTCGCGCTCTGGGCTGGGAACAGGCGCACACGCCCGAGTGCCTTCCAGGGCTGGGCAACAGCCCAGAGAAGGAATGTTGCTTGCGGGGATCCCTCCTTACTGACGGCGGCCACCACGGGGGCCGCTCACTCACTGCTTCTCTTGAGCTGCCCTGGTCCCGAACACGGCTGTGCCCAGCCCCCCACGCCCTCTGAGCGTGCTGACTCTCAATTCTGCCCCGAATGGGGGCCCTTTTTTCTGCATATTCACGCCAGGCCTGTTAAGTTAGATCAGGGGTCAGCCAGTGTTTCCTGTACGGGCCAGACAGTAAATATTTCAGGCTCTGTGAGCCAGAGGGCAAAATTGAGAACACTGTGTAGGTGTTCATATAATGCAAGAGAACACAGACTTCCATGAATTTGTATTGTGGAAATTTAAATCATAACAGTAATTATCATACAGCACACAGGCGTAGTGGCAGCAGGCAAGGCAGGCACTCAGATCACGGGCTGGCTCCACAGTGCACAGATCCCCAGGCCCCCGGGACAGGGTTCCCACCAGACATCCCCACTCAGATGCTTCCTTTCTGGCTCTTCTCCTCACATGGGCTAGGTTTAACCCGTTCCCCACATTGCTGACACGGTTGCAAATTCAGCAGCAGGCCTCCTTAAAGGCCACCAGGAAGCCACGGCCACAAGAATCACAGGAATGCAAATAGCCCGGGAATGCTAGATGCCAGGGTTTGCCTGTTTCCAGTGAGCAGGACCGAGGACTCTCCCATTTCACGTTCCAGGCAGGAGGCCGCAGACCTCAATGGAGCCGAGAGCCACAGACCCTCTGTGCTCCAGAGTCACGGGAGGTGGCCCTGAGGGGGGTGGCCATCCACCAGGCCGCTTCCTGTAAGTGCAGGGCAGGCTCCCGGCTCACTCCCGCGGGCACCCAGACCCGAGGCCCACAATCCCACCTTCCCCGGCGGCTCCCTCACCCGCAGAGCATGACCGATAGCCAGTGAGTCACGTCTGTCTGGCTCCAAAGACAAAAGCAGAACAAGGCTCTGCCACCCAAGTCTCCTAAACCCGTGGCAAGGCCCCCAGAGGCGCGCCCTCCTCACCCTCACCACCCCCAGGCTCAGGAGGGCGAGGAGCCCGGGACCCTACCTTTGTAAGGATGCACCATCCCCTCCACCACCTGCACTGTGTCGTCCCCCTGCAACTGCAGGGACACGTCCCCCACCGCGTCCACCAGCTCCGTGAAGAAGTCCGCAATCTCAGGACAGTCCTGCAAGAACACGTAGCGGTCCTGCCGGTTGGTGAAGTAGGAGTCACTCAGGTTTGCGCTACAGGGAGGAAAGCAGCAGGTGAGGACTCAGGCGATAGGGTGCGACAGCAAGTGCTGGTGACCCCGGTCTCAGGGTCACCAGCAGGAGCAGGGGAGCAACCAACTTGGATCAGGTGCACCAGCAGCCAATTAACAAACAGCTACTGACGGGCTTCCCTGGGGGCGCAGTGGTTAGGAATCCGGCCACCAATGCAGGGGACGCAGGTTCCAGCCCTGGCCCGGGAGGATCCCATATGCCGCAGAGCAGCTAAGCCCGCGCACCACAACTACTGAGCCTGCGCTCTAGAGCCCACGAGCCACAACTACTGAGCCCGCGTGCCACAACTACTGAAGCCCGTGCACCTAGAGCCCGTGCTCCGCAATGAGAGAAGCCACTGTAATGAGAAGCCCGCGCACCGCGACAAAGAGTAGCCCCTGCTCGCCGCAACTAGAGAAAGCCCGCGCACAGCAACGAAGACCCTACACAGCCAAAAATAAATAAATAGATAAAATAAAATAAAATAAAACAAACAGCTACTGAGCCTGGCCGCTCACGAGAGGTGGGCGAGAGTGACACTAAGGTGACACAGAGGAGTGACCGCAAGGCTGTCCCCTCACCGAGCTGACCACCGAGAGGAGATGCAGACACTTACAGAGCCAAGGACCACTCGGGCTTGGCCCCAGTGTCCCCCAAAGGGCCTGGATTCCCACCCAGCCCTGCCTGACAAAGTTATTTGTCCTCTCAGGCTTCTTGTGTACAAAGTGAGGGAAAGACCACGTGGGGTGACAGTGAGCATTAGCTGAGACAGTACACGAGGGGCTCACCCAGGAGCAAACACAGAGTAAGGGCTCAGTAAACCACGGCCAGCTTTCAGTCGCCCTTCGTGGCTTCCAGCCTCCGTGGCAGACAGGACACCGGGAAGACGCCGGGAGGGCCAGGCAACCAGACTAAACACGTAGCAGCAGGCCCTCAAAGGCTCGCGGGGACGGACCTTCCCTTCTCTGCGTGCTGCTGGTCTCTGCCCTGGAGACCCCGACAGAAGGAAGCCAACTCACCCGCTCAGGACGACGCTGTTGTCGAAGAGGTACACCTTGATGTGCTGCAGGCCGATGGTCTCGTTGAAGCGCTCGGGGATGAGGAGCCGGAGGAGCCCACGGAGGTTAGGCGTGTGGAAGAGAGACACTCGGACCTGTTCTGGAAACCTCTGCAGGAGTGGGAGCAGCATCGTGCGAGAGTTTTTCCTTCCTGAAGACGTGGGCAAGCAGGAGAGCAAGGACGGCAGTCACACCAGGAAAAACATGCAGCCCGCCAGTGCAGCGCCACCTACCAAGGGCCTGCGCAGCCGTCCAAGTCAGACCGCCGGGGGCTATTTTCAGCCAGAGGGGCTCCGGGACAGCTTCTACCTGGACACCCACCACATCTCGGGGCAGGACTGAGCGGCCCGTGTAGCGGACATCCGCTCTTCCAGCCCCACGGCACCCTCTACCCGCCTCATGGTAACTGCACCCAATCTCCTCCCGGGGGGCACCACCCAGCCCCGCTCTCATATTTCTGCTCTGGGTGAAGATGACTCTGTCCACCCCAGCTCTGGGAAGGCACTCAGGCCCAGGCTGGGCCGGTCAGCACGCTCAGGAGGCCCGGCACAGAGCCCGAGACAGGCCATGCAGGAGCTCCAGGCTGACCACGAGGGAAGCAGATGCTCTTCCAGTGGACAAGATGTGGCAAGATGGGCCTGGGACTGCCAGAGGCTGCCGCAAGGAGCCAAAGAATGAAGCCAGCCTAAAGGTCCAAGCCCCAAATCACGACCCACCCGAATCAGGTCAGACGTGGAAGTCAGAACAATTCTCTTTTTCCCAAAGTCATTTTTACTTGGACTGTCGGTCACTTGCCACAGACAGAATCCTGACGGACAGGCCGTCCTGGGCCATCCCAGAAGGGCTTCAAATAGCCTTGCTGCTGGCTAAGGACAGGGCGGTGAGGGTGTAATTCCTCGTTCTTCCTGAACAGGGAAGAATCAGGGGGCCAGGGAGGGCGTCAGACCTACCTCTTGAGCCCCGCGTGAAGTCTAAGAGAATGGACACCCTGAGGTCGGAAGGAAACGTCGTCTGCAGTGACTTTTCTAGAGTGCTTTCCAGGCAATCCACCTGCCAAGAAAAGACCCCAAAAGAACAGAAATGAAAGATCTGAAAAGATGGTTATGTATTAAAGAAATGAACCAACCTGTCAGCTAATGCCCCCACGGTCCTCTTTGAACACACACACAAGCATGTACACGCACACACCAGCCACGCTTGCCCAGAAGCCAACGCTGCAGAATCTCTTCACCTGAGGCCACCGCGGTAACCGTAATCCGAAGACATGGCGTCTGCGGCCCGGGCCTGGCAGGATGAAGGCTCTGGAAGTCAGGGACGCGGTGCCCAAGGGTCTGGACCTCGCCGCTCTTGAAAACACTAAGACACCAGCTCCCACACACGTTCCAATGGATCATCCTTACAGGCACACAACAAACAGCGCCCCACACACAGACATCACTCGGTAAATATTTGCTGAACAAATAAATCCAAGACACAACCTGCCCACTGTCACTCTCCACAGGCTGGACGTGGCATTCTTCTCCCAGGAGAACAAACACGCTTCCCAAGGTGGCAGCTAAGAGCACGTCCTGAAAGCGGGGCAGCCTTTCCTCACACAGGAAGGGAAGGGGTGGGCTCTCTCCTGCCCCCTACCACAGCCCCTGTTCTCTTCCAGCTATGCCCTGGGGGTTGCTGAACAAGGCAAACCAAGAAACACTTGCTGTGGGCAAGGGTCCATCTCACTCCCTCAGAGTAGAAAGCCATCCAGGGACTCCGACGACACAACGACCTCATTCACACCCACTTCAGCTCAACCTACAGATTCTGCGCTGGGCTCGTCCTACAGGAAGCACCCGCTGCACAACAGCTGACGTCTGCTCCTTCCCAGCCCCGCGTGTCTCGTTGGAAGGGACAAGCACGGCATGACAGCAAGTCTAGGTGGAGCCAGGCTGGCCGCAGACCCGCACCCGACACCAGCCCTGGGCGAAAGCAACGGCCAGCTCGACCTGCCATGCTGGCTCCTCTGTCTAACACAGACTCAGAAAGCCTTCTCTATAAAGGACCAGACAGTAAATATCTTGGGCTTTGCAGGTCAGATGATCCCTGTCACAGTTACTCAGTTCAGCCACTGTAGCAAGAAAGCAGCCATAGACAGAACAAAAATTAATGAGAGTCACTATGCTCCAATAAAGCTTCATTTATGGACACAGAGATCTGAATTTCACATGCTTTTCATGTGACACAATTACTACTCCTCTTTTGATCTTTTGCCAAACATTGAAAATGTAAAGCAGAGGACACGGGTTTGAGCCCTGGTCCAGGAAGATCCCACATGGCAGAAGATCTAGGTGCACGGGCTTCAGTAGTCATGGCTCACGGGCTCTAGAGCACAGGCTCAGTAGTTGTGGCGCATGGGCAGAGCAACTAAGCCCATGCGCCACAACTACTGAGCCTGCACTCTAGAGCCCGCACGCCACGACTACTGAAGCCCGCGTGCCTAGAGCCAGTGCTCCGCAACGAGAAGCCACTGCAATGAGAAGCCCGCGCACCGCAACGAAGAGTAGTCCCTGCTCGCCACAACTAGAGAAAGCCTGAGCACAGCAACAAAGACCCAACGCAGCCAAAAATAAAATAAACAAATAAATTTATTTTTAAAAAAAGAGAGAAGCCACCGCAATGAGAAGCCCACGCACCGCAAGGAAGAGTAGCCCCCACTCACTGCAACTAGAGAAAGCCCGCACGCAGCAACAAAAACTCAACGCAGCCAAAAATAAATAAATAAATTTAAAAAAAAGAAAATGTGAACACCATCCTTAGCCCATATTCCACACATAAATAGGCAGTGGCCAGGTTTGGCCTGCGGGTCACAATTCTCGGAGCCCCGGCTTGGCAGACAGATGGCCTACGGCCCCTGCGCAGGGTGAGGAGGACACGGGCCAGCGAGGTCAGGAGGCCCAGGATCACACCTCCCTGCACCCCTACCTGATCCTCCTGACGTGCCCCAGAATCTGGGGCAACAAGAACAAAAGCTGGCCTGAGACGCAGGCCAAGGAGGGCGGCTCTACCCCAACTCCACGGCTCTACACAGCCCGAGGTTTTAGGGTGACTCACTACTGCCAGTAGGACCACCCCTGCTTAAACCTTACCAGTTCCTGTTCCAAAGGACCTGTCCCCAGGTAGAGGGACGCCATCACGACCCGCCTCTTGGCTACTTTTATCTGCCCCTGAAGAGAAGAAACAATTCAAAATTCATAATCACCATTTTCACCGTTCAGTGAGAAAGATACAGTCCTTTGATATTGGAGGCAAATAACACTGCAAGCTGCACTATCCTGTATCTTCACCAATTAATATTTAAAGCAAGCCCCAAATGTGTGTGGTAACCTACCAGGTAAGGATCCACAACCCTAATTTAAAATACTCAGCCTGAAAGTAAGGCATGATCTAGCCATGCTATAAGATACAGCACAGCCACGAAAAGAATGAAGGTCTTTGCACACTGACCTGAGGGGATGGCCACAGTGCACTGCAGGAACAGAAGCAAATCACTGAACAGAACGTAAACCATGCTCCCCCGTCACCACCCCATGCACACCTGTATGGGTGTGTGTGTGTGTGTGTGTGTGTGTGTGTCCGAGGAGCAGAGCCAGACGAGGGAGTGCGGGGGCAAACTTGCACTCCAGCCCCGTCTGCACAGCTGGGGTTTTATAATGAGCATGTAATTTTTTTTTTAAATAAATTTATTTATGTTTATTTTTGGCTGTGTCGGGTCTTCGTCGCTGCACGCGGGCTTTCTCTAGTTGTGGTGAGCGGGGGCTACTCTTCATTGCGGTGCACGAGCTTCTCATTGCGGTGGCTTCTCTTGTTACAGACCACGGGCTCTAGGCATGCGGGCTTCAGTAGTTGTGGCACGTGGGCTCAGTAGCTCTAGAGCACAGGCTCAGTAGTTGTGGAGCACAGGCTTAGCTGCTCCACGGCATGTGGGATCTTCCCGGACCAGAGCTCGAACCCGTGTCACCTGCATTGGCAGGCGGATTCTTAACCACTGCGCCACCAGGGAAGTCCCAAGCATGCAACAGTTTTGAGATGCAGACAGACAGGTACCTAGCTAGACACACAAACAGAACACACCAACATTCAAAGATGATGCATCAGTTCCAATAGCCAGCATCCTCTCCCGAGACCTGATCCAGCCACGGGAGTACACCAGACCCCTCACCAGCGCGGCCAGGCCCCAGAGGAGGTCAAGAGCAGGAAGAAGGGCAGCACCACCCTCAGGGCAAGCTGGCGAGGGCACCGGGGAGGCAGGACACACACACGTGCTGGCTTTCCCACATGGCCCCCACAGCCTGCACTGTCGACGGAGGAAGAGGGGCATCTTGACTAGATAAACACACCAACACACCACTGGGAAAGGCTTATATGCAAGGAACAAACAAAAGAATTTCCTATGTTTGCTGTTTCCTTCGTTTTGTTATTTATTCAGATGGTTGCTTGTGGGGAAAGTGAGTATGAAGACAGGAAAGAGAGGAAAACAAGTAAAGTGTGAGGCAATCAAGTTCGGGCAGCAAAAGTCTATGCAATTGTTTGCCATGGCACCAGGTCCTCTGGTACAAGCTCAGCTGTCACGAAGGCCTGGGCCCAGGCAGAAACCACGCTGCACTCTCTTCTCAGGGAACACGGGCCACTCTGTCCCAGGAAGAAACACATCCCGCTCCACATAGAACTTGCCGGAGAACCCGCCCATGACTCAGTGCAGAAGGCAGGGAACGGTGGCCTCGGCTTCTTCCTGGCCTGCTGGGCTGAGCCCCTCACGCGTCCCTCCAGGCGCTGCGTGGCCTCACCTCCAGGCCAGGGGACCCCCATGTGGAGACTCAGTCCATCCTTCACCCGGAGTTGATTGGGACACTAAGAACCACCTCCTTTGAAAAACCTGTTTCTTCAAGCCAAGCAGAGAACCAAGTAGGAGTAAAGAGCAAACAGCCTCAGCATCAGTTCTACACAAACAAGGACACACAGGAGAGTCAAGCAGTGTAGGGAAGTGGGGGAGAGCATGCATGCATGTATGTGTGTGCGCACGCACACACACACACACACACACACACACACACACACACACACACACACACACACACACACACACACAGCATACCAGAATGAGCCAGCCGGAAATTAAGCTAAGAGTGGATCTACAGAACAACAGGGCAAAGGAGAGAAAATGTGCAAGCATTCAAATGAACTAGAGTTTGTTGTGCAGAAAAAGGAACATCTACATATATTTCCTGTTATGTCCCAGCACTTCTGACCGCATCATACCTTAATTCTAACATCACTGAATTAATACAAACTCAGAATTCATGTAACTAAAAATTAATTAGCGTTTAATTACTTCATTCCAATGAGCAGTTTAACCACAAATAACTAGACGTGGCATGAACACCTGACTAATGTATTGAAAGCCGAACCCCGCCAAATGCGAGGTTTAGCATCTCTACCGAGAGAGAAGGTACAAACTTTAGACAGAATTACGGAAAAGAACCAGGATCACGAGACCTAAAACCAGACATCCAGACTTTCCAGTTACCTGTAAGTACTCTCCACTGAATTGAGAGGCTCCCGGCCACTTCCTACATATCAAATCCCATCCACAGGTCATTATGTCTCCATTTCCTGTCATCTACTCTATGGAGCTACTGTGTGTTGGAGCCGTTGCCTGGGCAGGAGTCTGCCATGCCCTAACCAGAATGAGGTTCGTTCCCTCCCAGACGTCCTCAGCGGGGACGTGCCTGCTGAGGTCCCCAAGCTCTCACTAACCTCCCGCCTAGCCTACATCTCCAACACGGAACGAAGGGAATCAATCTGTCACAAGAAACAAAACCTAGGACCTGACCCTCAGTGCCCGCAAGCTCTGAGCTGCTCCACCTGAGACATCAGCCACCCAGGAGAGCTTCTGATCACGGCTCAACTCAGCCATCTGTGAAGCGGAAACCTAACAGGTGGAACCCGCAGGAATAAGCTGAGCAGCCATCAAAAGTGTCTAGAACACAAGGTGCTTCAGCCCAGGACTCGGCCAACCTTATGCCCCCAAACCTCTAATTCCATGTCTGACCCTCTCTCTTAGACACAACTTACCTTCATGAGCTCAAAAAACTCTGCAGGTGAAGAAAGCACCCTGACGTGAGAGCTGGAGACTCCGAACTCTGGAACCAGGTTTCTGATCCACTGGAAGCGATGCACACCCTCCGGACACAGGCAGCAAGGAGGCGAGGTGACATGGGGGACAGCTGGAGACAGCAGAGGCGCCAACAACAGCCATGGCGGCCTGGGAAAAGAGACATACAAAGGGTCGCACTCCTCAAATGCTTCCTTACAGTCCCTCTCAGCTCCTGTGGGCAAAGGAGAATTTTTCGGGGTGGGCGAATTTCAGATTTCCCGGACCACCTTAAGAAAGCCCCAGTCAAACTCTGTAAAAGAAGTTTTCAGCCCCTACAAGTTGAGCAACTTAAGAATTGCCAAAGCCTATGGATAAACCCCAAACTTTACGCTGATTCCAAACAACTCAAAATTTAGAGCAGCCACAAGTAAACGCAGAAAAGCCATCGCCTGGTTAATGGCCCCAACGAACCCACCCGCAGAAAGCCGCCAAAGGCTGCTTGCAAGGGCAGGTCTGGTCTCAGGCTGGTGAGTACAACCCAGACCCCCGGTTGTCTCACTGATGAGATAAATGGGCTTTTGTTCAAGGAAGGACCCAGAAAAAATTAAGTTTTCTCTTTAATACTAGGATACAGAGAGAAAAGCTGGCACTGGAAGAGGTCACCTCAAGAGGGGCCGGCAGTGACAACTGCCCCTTCACCCCTGGACACATTCTCCTCAGAGGTCACACCCAGTCTCTGGCTGGTTCCCGTCCACTGAGGCCAAGACCGCAGTAAACAGTCCCCTGCCCACTGAGCCTCATCTTTGTCCGGATGACGAGACACCTGCAGGGGCCGGGGGAGGGCAGTGCACACCCAGAGCCCCACACCAACCAGCCCCTCATCTGACTTCCAGCAAAGAGCGGCAGGAAAATCCTTTTCAGCGCGTGACCTTCACCACGGCCTCAAGAGGGGCTCTAGGGAAAGGACGCTTAAACACCCCAAGGCCTGAAGGGCCACAAATTCCAGGAAGATGATCTCATTCACTTGCCTCCTGATAAAACGCTGAATCTTCCCAGGGTTCCTGAATGTCCCTACACACACGCCAGATGGCCTGCAGCTGTGCTTCCCAGAAAGCCCACCGGGCTGTCACGGCAACTCATTGCCAAGAAAAGTTTAGTCAGCGGGTGGAAGACACCGGGTCTGGACCCTGGGAAGCCAGGGTTCACCATGGGCCTCCGAGCAGAGGTGGGGACCACACTCGCGGGCATCAGCTTGCTACACGTCTCCTCTGGCTCCCGGGTAACAAGCAGCAAATGAAAGGCCTAGACGTGTAAACAAGGGATTGCTACCTCGATTTCCCCAAAGTGGAGGCCATGCTCCTGCTGTGCTCAAGGCTACCTTCCAGAGGGGAGAGGGAGCGCCTTCAGTCCAACGGAAAAGCATGAGAACGGGAAAGGTGCACAACAATCTATCAACGAGAAGCCGCAAAGTGGGGCTAAAGTCTAATGTTCATTAATTAAACATAGTCTGTTTGAGGAGGAAAACCCCACAGCGCTGTAAGATCAACTGATCTCCCAATCTCACAGCACTTATCGCTCAGACCATATAAAAAGTATCCAGGGTGTCGCCGGCAACCCAGGCCATGCAGTCAGTCCCCACGCGTTCTTCAGATGAGCCAACAGACTCAGAGCCGCTCCCAAAAAGGAAGATGAGGAAACACCTCTTTGGCACACAGCAACCCAGGAGAGGGCAAGTGCCAACCTGGGCCTCAATCCAAGTGGTCATGTGAGCACTGATGGTGTACGGGGGAGGCACGGCCGGCCTGGGCACCACTGCCCACAAACCTGGTGGCCTCACAAGCGTACACACCTGAAATCATCTAAGAACACAAAAGAAAATGCTAAGGCTAATGAAGGAAAGGTCAAAATATACATATGGTAGATGTGCTTCAAATGACCAAAAAGGGGAGCTGCTGATGCCTGAGCTGCTGGGGACGCCTCACAACACCGTCCCTCCAAATGGGCTTTGATCGCCCGGTGGGATTCAGACAGTAAGTGCGGGGGCTCCAGGCGAGGAGAGGTGCGAGCAAAGGGAAGAGGCAGGAACTGCCAAAACCCACCAGCGCCAGAAAAACCCAGGAGGGGCTCAACAGGCAGTCCAGAGAAGACACACAGTGACTGTACGGGGGTCAGGCCCCGCCACCCAGGAGAGGGGCTCGGCAGGACAGGCCTGGCCTTGGGCCACCGCGGGCAGGCTGCGGGCCTGTCGGGCAGCTCTCCTGGGAAGCTTCAGTCCAAGTCCAGATCAGGGCCTCAGTCCAAGATCTGCTGAGGGCTTTTTTATGTTACTTCCTGTTTAACCTGTGTACTGACAGGTTTATTTTTGTTAGACAGGAGAAGAACTGAAAACCTATTAGGTTTCAGGGATTCATCGTGGAGGAGACCCAACCCTCAGGTGGTAACTTCACATTCCAAAGAGGAAGGTGCTTGGAAAAAGAGCACAGAGTTTTATAAAGGCCCCACAAGGTCGGCAAAGGTGGGGAGACCACATCCAGAGCCCAGACACTCAAAATCTAACTGCAGCACCTGGGCCGGGGCAGAAGCAGCCAGTCTCCGTGGGAGACAGCGCAGGGGCTCACGTTCTCCGTGCATCTCAGCCAGATCCCCACGGGGGTGAGTTCCCGCTTTCCATGACGGACGCCTGGGAATCTTCTCAGAAAACACTTCTCCCCGTGCCAGCCACAGCCCCTGCTGCACAGTAATCCCAGCCTCCAGGGGCCGACCACCTGCACAAGCAACTTCCCCCTCCAGGCAGCTGTCCCGGGTCAAAACCCTAACCCCCAAGAGACAGGAGGAGGCAGGGAGCTGTGGTTACTCTACAAAAAAAGCAGGGCTGTCACACTCACCATTTAGAGAACTAAACAAACACACACACATTTTCCACATCTAGGCCTGCACTCCCCTGAATCATCTCTTTCTAGATAACATGGAGCTCCCATTTCTAGTTATAGGGAGGAGGAAGTGGCAGGGGCTGGGGGGCCAGATAATAAGGTTCTGCCGCCCTCTCACTCCTTTACTCTGGATCATCAGGGAAGTTTGGAGGACAGAGCTAAGGCCAGATCAGGGGCGCGCCCTGGTACTTGAACTCAGGCAAGCCTAACTACTTTGCTACAGCCCTCAGCGGGTGGCAGAGGCGGCAACAACAGTGCAAAACAATCCTCGGCCCACAATTCTGAAGGTGAAACTGACAGCATCCTCTCCAAAGGGTGGGCTCCAGCCACCACCCACACAGACACCTGACTCTGGGGAAAGGTTCAGCCAGGTGATTTAGGGCTTCCTATGAAATTTGCAAACAAATTCCCTGAGCTGGAGAGTGGGCTGGGCCTAAGTGCTGAGGACCCCTGACCTGGGGCCACTCCCTCCACCTGGAGAGGGGCCTGGGGGAATGGGGTGAGAGGATGGGGGGGGTGACGCTAGGAGAACACAGTGAGTATGGAGTGGGAGGGCAGTGGGGAAGAGAGGGAAGTTTCTTCTCAGCATCTCTAAAAGGAATCCATATCTGGACTGCCTTGACCAAGAACAGCATGCAGTAACACTCTTGTCCATGGTCCGGGGGCCACCATTAAAGCAGGGACAGCAGAAGCCTGCCCTAGACAGGACGATGCACCCACCCGACTCATGAGAGGCACAGGACCGCAGCGGGACTTGAGTTCAGAGTAGCTAGTCAAACCGAAAGAGCGAGAGCAGAACGGCTGCTGAGAGGCCGCGAACACAGCTATGTGCAAGGGAAGCTTCAGAAAACGGGAGAAGGCATTTCTCCTTTGTGTGCAGAGACAGGAGTCTTCCATTCCACCAAACATTCTGAAGCTGCAAGTGCTCCATGGAAAAATACTGCCACACCTTGCGTTCTCCGTTCGTCAGGATGCACAACAGTGCGCCTGGAGGTCCAACCGAGCTCTCACGGGGGCAGTGGAGGCGCTACTAAGGAAAGGCAACGCCAGAGAGTTCCACCTGGGTCTGCACTTCACCTCCACCAGGCCCCGCACAGCTCTCACGGCTTCAGAGGACACAGGTGCTTCCCCTGGGGCCACAGTGGTGTCACCCATCCTTTGGGACACAAGGAAGCAGGCCCACCTCCTAGCGTCTTTTCAAAACAGGGTCTGCAGGGCTTTGAAGGAAGAAAACGGTGATGCCGGAGGACTATCTCCTACACTAACCACAAATCCACCGTGGACAGCACAAGAGTTCTGTCCCCTGTACCACGCCAGGGCACTAATTAAGTGTCCTGCACTCAGGGTCATGGTCTAAAGGTCCACGAGCTCTCCAGGGACTATAAGGTTCGTGGTACACACTCTGTGGTTTGTATCCCACCCAAATCTGTACAAAACGACGAAAAAAGAAAGAATGTTTTAAAAGAAACTGAGCTCTCCGGATTGCAATATTTTCAGAAACTACTTTTTAAGAAAAACCCACCCTCCCCCCGTCACACACATTTAAACGTAAAGAGGTGAAGTGATGAGAAAAGACCAAGTCATAACACTTCCTGAAAAAGGCTCGAAAAACTACACGAAAGGACGAAACTTCCTGCAGCCCCAGCAGCAGGCAGCCCTTCCTGACTAACGCAAGACCTAAACCCAAGTAAGGGAAATGAGAGTGAATTCCCGTAGGTCACAGAAGACCAATGGCTGCTCCCTCAAGGCCGGCACGAGGCCGGGGCTGCCAGCATGTGGCAACACGCTGACTCTCCTCTTGGCTTGTCCAAAAGAAAGTCGATTACATCGAGGGGCTAGAAACCTAACATATACTTATAACCCACAACACACCTCCGTAGCCAAAGGCATCAGGCATAGCCAAGTGCCTGCTGAGAACCACTCACACGTTCTACTAATCCAAACTGCTGCAACCAGCCTGACTTCCCGGCAGTGAAAACGACTCATTTACATTACTCGGATCACGTGTTTACAAGGGAATTATCTATCAGACCGCTTCAATCCCAGGCTAGTTTCTATCTATGAGCACACAGCTGACTGACCAGCCTACTTCATCAGCAGCAGCAATGTGCTCAGAGGGTACTCAGGTCAATATGAACCTGATAAAGCTACAATTTACAAGTCAGTCAGCTGCAAATCTTATTTTAATTCTCTGCAAGATCAAATTTGAATTATTTGGGGAAATCATGCTTTGATTCTAAATATCCCCCCTCCCACCCATTCTACTGCTATAATACAAGAGGTGGCGCTACTGAACTCTAATGAATAAGGAGGACTGGGTCCCAGCATCAGAAAACTCAGAGAAAAAGTAATTTCTGGAAACCTGGTGGTCCCTCAGAGTAGAAACCACTAAGAAGTAGAATAAGAGTATGTTGAGCTGGCATTACAAGGTAAGGAAACCTAATAAAAAGAACAGTTTGCTGGTTATGTTTCCCTCTTACACTCGGGAAAGTTAGGACACCCCACCACCACCCCACACACACACATACACACACATACACACACATACACACACACATACACACACACACACACATACACACACCTAAAATAAAGAAAATAGAACTTGGGTTTCAAAAATAAAGACTTTTCTGCACACATAGCTCAAATTGAAAATAGTTTTTAAAAAAAGAAAAAGGAGACCACAGAGAAAATATTTCCTTGTATGGCAGCAAACTCAGTTAGGAACTAACGCCCTCTTGACACATTTTCCACCAGGTCTCATACCCCAAATAACAAGTCAATTCTGTGTAGTCTGATGACTCCAAGAAACTACCTGAAGTTTCTGTCTTCCTCGCCTGAGCGCCGGACCCGCCCTTCACCTGAACAGTGAGCGCCTCCACTTGGACCCACCTGGATACGAATGGACATGCCCTGAACTCACCTTATCGTCATCCCCCAAACTTGGTCCTCTTTCTTGCTCCCTGTTTTAGTGAAGCATGCCACCATCCATGTAGTCACCCAAGTCAGAAACATGAGCTACCTCCTCAGCACCCCCCTACACACCCCCACCAGAGCTGATTCCAGTCCAGCCCTCTCTTCTCTTCCCACTGTCCATGACTTCATACAAGCCCCACCCCCTCAGGCCTAGACCGCCGCTGCCACCATCAACCTACATCACTCACTATCCTTCCTTGAACACTGGCTCCCCACTTCCTCACCTAGCCTACTCCTACACGCCTCCAAAACACAGCTCCAAGATCATCACCGCCCGGGAGCCTTCTGTGACTTCCAGGTGTGCCTTAGTGCTGCCATGACCTTTCCTACCTTACTTTACTATTGTCTGTTTATGGGTCTGAGCACCATGAAGGTGGGACTATGTATGTTCCCTTGGTACCTAGCACAGCACAGCTGTGCTCTATACACGCATGCTGAATGAGTGAATGAATCCAGCTGTCCACGGTAATGAGTCAGATGCCTGCTTAAGAAAAAACAGCAGTATTTCCAAATCACTAATTAGAAGTAATTTTTTTTAATTGATTAATTTATGGCTGCTTTGGGCCTTTGTTGCTGCACGCGGGCTCTCTCTAGTTGCAGTGAGCGGGGGACTACTCTTTGTTGCGGTGCACGGGAGTCTCATTGCCGTGGCTTCTCTTGTTGCAGCATGGGCTCTAGGTGCGCGGGCTTCAGTAGTCGTGGTGCACGGGCTCAGCAGTTGTGGCTCACGGGCTCTAGAGCGCAGGCTCAGTAGCTGTGGCACACGGGTTTAGGTGCCCCGCGGCATGTGGGATCTTCCCAGACCAGGGCTCGAACCCGTGTCCCCTGAATTGGCAGGCAGATACTTAACTACTGCTCCACCAGGGAAGCCCCTAGAAGTAATTTTAAATAGAGTTCTCTGTCACTATGGCTGTCTCTATAACTGAAAGGAAACCACTGCAGTAAAGAACTGTTCCCTCTCACCACTCCCCTTGCTAGTCACGAGGATTCACCAGGCACTCCAACAGTTGAGTCAGACTGGCAAGCTAAAATCTAAAGTAAGTTCATGGCTACACAGAACTATTATCAATGAATCAATGATCAGAGTTACAAGAAACCACATCATTCGGGGAATGAGGAATTGGTTGGTGCAACTGAACAATAGAGAAGAAACGAAAGTCAGCAGCCACTGGAGGTGAGCGGCCATACAGACATGAGTAACCCCAAACAGCCAGGCCACAGAGAAGCAGAAAACATCTGCAAACCAAATAAGGCAAAGAAAGGGTCAGAACCCCACAGTACTGTAGTAATACTGCTCAAAACATTTATCCTCCGTCCTAGCATAGGCATCACCTCCAAGGAGTAAAAGACGCAAATATCTGACATTTGTGTTTCTATGTCTGTGATTTAACTGAGTTCCTGGTTTAATTTTTGACCCACAGCCTTAACCAACTTAATCAAGAAGAAATATGGAGCCACAAGTCCTGCATCCACTAATGCTATTTACAAAAAAGACTTTTAAGAAGTCAATGTAGACTATCCCCACGGCCACACTGCCCTCCCCCCCTGCAGAAAAACACTCAAGAGAAATGTCTTTCTTAAAAGAATTTGTGGCGATTGCCCCAACAGCCTTTAGTAATCAACTCCAATGTTAAACAGTGATTAATCATGAAGTACTTTTCTGTATAGTTTAAATACATACAAGGGAAATGACAAAATGGCCTAAACATCTCGTCCTTGAGAACATTTTTTGAAACTTTAAACCAAATTTCTCAGTGGTTTGATACCAGGACGTAGAAGTCATCTGACTTCACTACCCACTGGAATAAACAGGTCTTTCCTAAGCACCAATTACAGAGAACAGAGGCCACCTCTTCTACACCCCACTCCCACCGGGTTCACTGATGTGAAACTTAAAGCCGTTCTGATCAGTAAGCTTCCAAGAGTTCCGTCCTGGGCTGATTCTATCACAAAAAGTTCCCCTAAGTGAAACCTGAATTTTTGCTGAAAATCTTCCAAAGTAACCCAATAAGAAGCAAGTTCCTTTCCATACCTAGAATCAGCACACATGACTGGGCCACAGATCTCTCTACCAAAGGCCAGAAGGTCACATCTCACCCTAGTAGCAGATAAAAATCTAAGGCGCAAACTCTGCAAAAAGACGCAGTTCCAAGATTTTTTTTCTTAAGAAACAAGCGTAAGGCTCGAGTCTCTCCAACAAGAAAACTACTTGCACGTAAGTCTTTTTTTTTTTTTTTTTAATATTAGCAACAGCAGCAGGCCTCTTAGGTCAGCATGTACCTGGCAAATGTTTACTTCGATAGACCACTGCCTGAGCGAACTGCTTCAAAGCCTACTTCACTATTTCCATAACTCACTTCAGTACTTTTCCAGAACACAGGCCCTTTGCAAAGTGTAAAAGGGGTTTCAAGTGGTTCCTCTTCCCTGGCCTGAGCGTTCCTGACTCAGGATTGCTTCACAGCCCTCTCTGGCAGGATGTGAGAAATGCTGCAGGCACAGAATCCCAGCAGGGCTGATTCACTCCCGTCAAGTCACCTCGCAGCTAGGATTACTTAAGGAAAAGACCCCTCCGGACCCAAACAGTGTCTCTCGCGAAGACTCTCCAACACACACACCCCGGGGCCCAAAGCAACGCACGAACTCCTCCCCCCGCCCCGGGTGTGCACACACAGCCCCTTCGCTTCACCGTACGAGGCCGGAGGCCGGAGGCCGGGCTCGCCCCCCTCAGCCCCGGGCCGGCCCGACCGACTTCGGGAGGGGTCCCCCACCCCGGGAAGGCCGGCGGCGAGGCGGGACTGCGGGGGCCGGGCGGGCCCGCGCGCGGGGATACGGAGAGCTCACCGCGACGCCGGGAGCGCGGAATGAGGGTCGGGGCCGGGCACGCCCTCAGCCCCACCGCTCTCTCACCTCCTGCGCCGGCGGTCCCGGTTCCTGCCGAGTCGGTCGGACAGGCGCCCCAGGAGAGCGGCCAGCCCAGGGCGGCCAGGCAGGAGGCCCAGCAGCCGCCTCCAGAACACCGGCCCCGCCGCCGCCGCCGCCGCCGTAGCCGCCGCCGCCATGGAGACTCGCCGCTTCCGCTTCCGGCGCGCGAGAACTTTATTGACAACCGCGCGCGCGGACACGGGCGGCGCGCGGGAGCCTGGAGGGGAGGCGGACCCACCCCGCAGCCTCAGTTTCCCGCCAGGGGGACGCAGGTGTGCTGCACGCAGGGACCAGGCCGTGGAGGAGTAGGGCGCGGGCACCAGCATCCCCTGACTCGGTCTTGATACCGGATGGGGGTGGAGAGTGAGGGGCATCACCTGTCAGACCCCACGACCAAGTTCAGGCTGGACCTGACAGGCCGAGCCCCTGCTCCAAGGTGTTAGCTAAGATGTACAGAAGTGGGTGACCGTTGACTCACCCGGGCGCACTGAGAACGAAAAATCCCCACCAGACCCAGGCGGGACCATCTTTCACCTTGTCAGCCCTGGGCCTGCAGCTCCAGGGCACAGAGCAGCTCACCCAGTCTAGATGCTGTAAAGACCCCTCCAACCTCCCCATGCGCCCAAATGCATACACACGCTGTAACCCGCCCCTGGGAACTACGGCTCCATGGCCAAAGAGGCTGAAGGAGCTCATCCCTACAGCCAAGAGCACTTTTTTGTAGCTGATTTTAAAAAGGTAACGGATGACTCTCATCTGTATCATGTGGTTCCTTGGCAGGATCCACAGACGCTGGGACTTGGAAACTGGAAAAGCTGTAGGAGATAATCATATCCTACTTATGGTGGTGAGGGGAGGTGTTGTGTGGTTAAAAGGATATGGACACACAGGATACAAAACATTCCGAATTCTGCTTTCAACAAATTACCCGAGGAAATGAATTATACATTCCCTACAAGAATGTTCATCTCGGGCTTCCCTGGTGGAGCAGTCGTTGAGAGTCCTCCTGCCGATGCAGGGGACGCGGGTTCGTGCCCCGGTCCGGGAAGATCCCACATGCCGCGGAGCGGCTGGGCCCGTGAGCCATGGCCACCGAGCCTGTGCATCCGGAGCCTGTGCTCTGCAACGGGAGAGGCCACAACAGTGAGAGGCCCGCATAACACACACACACAAAAAGAATGGTTAATGAAATTAAGAGTAAAATCTAGATTTCAAAGAGCAGTATAGAGCTTATCCCATTTTGTTAAAAATTTGAGAGTGTGGGTACAGACAGACTGAAACTAAATACACCAGAATGTTAACATTGCTTATTTGGTGCTATTTAAGAGTTTCCAAATTGTTTACAATCAGAGAGTACTTCAGATTTTAATTTTCCCTTTAAGTTCAGATAGCTTTACAAATACAGGGCGAAATTTGATTCAACTCTTCCAAGTGAGAAGTGGTGAATCATCAAATTGCCTAATTTCCAGGAACTAGAATGAAACTATCCCTTGCTTGGTTCCACTTTTGCACCATGCCTGGCACAGGGTAGTTGCAGGGTCAAGGTGCTGAATGGCTGCACCATGATGCTGGGCAATGAGTACCACGTGGACCACAGGAGCATCCTAACCGTCCTGAAAAGAGCTGGCAGCTTCTTTGCGAAATGTGATGCTTTGCTGGGAGAGGTATTGAGACAAACAGCCATAGTACCATCCCACTGGGAATTTCTGATCTAAAGTAAACTATAGTAGCACACAGAGATATTGACAGTACCGTAAGTTAAACTAAGGAGTATTTACATTAAGTATAAACAGCAGACAATGACCCCAGTCCTTTCTGAAGCCACACACCGAGGGCCTCTGGCCTTCCTGGCTACTTTGAAACAGTCCGAGCTACAACCAGAGTGAGGCAACTATGACTTTGCCCTACAACACACACATTTAGAGTTGCAAAAATTTTAAATAATGGTTTTCAGGGATTGAGCAATATTTTAGACGGTTACATTTTTACATGATGACAGCACACAAGCACTGTTTCCTCCAAGAAGTCTCATCTGGACTAGTTAGGGAGAATAAGTAGAGGAGGTAAGTCATGCTAACACAGGTGGCCCAGAAAGTCTGCCTGGGAGCACCCCCAAGCTGCTTGGAGGACAGGCAGTCTGGGCAGACACGACGACAGCTGCTGGGAGTTCTCAAGTCACACCTTGATGACCCCAGACGAGAAAGCATCTGTCCTCTGAAACCCCTCGGTGGCTCGGAAGCCCATCCGCTGAGTCTCCCTCATCCTCCTGTTTGCACCCACTGCCTTCTCGTTAGCCTGCTTGCTTCTTCCCAAACAGGAGGTGCTAGGGTGAGAATGACAGGGTCGATGGACTGATGACCGAGATCATGTCTTCCCAAACGGAAAAGGAAACCCATTCATGAAAAGGAGAGTTGACGTCAGGGAGTGGTGGGCTGCTGCCCCTGATAGCAGGGCTGCTCTCCCAGGCAGGAAACACCAGGAAGTCCTGAGCTAAGGGCCCGTGCCTCACTGTCTGTGATTCACTCCCTGGACCGAAAATCATGCCAGTGTAAGAGGAAAGCCCTTCCTTCCAGAACTTGCTTTGTGAGCGAGGGTCTCTCCCAAACACAGGGCTATTGCAAATCCAGGAAGGAGGGAGGAAGGGGCTGGCCAGCCCACCTCCTGCCTCGGTGATGAGAAACTCTCCTAGGTTAGTTTGACCTGGGGGCTGATGGGCTGCCTCTGAGGAGCGCACTCTTGTTTTGTAGGGAATGCAGCCTAGGTACTAAGGATGGCATGAAACCAGCCTTGGGGCCACAGCCTGCCTCCCCCTCCGTTCTCCTACTCCGTCACCGCCCCGCCTCACCAGCCTGGCCTTTTTACCACCCTTCAAACTCCCCACACACATTGCTGCCCTAGGATCTCTGTGTTAGTTGTTCTGTCTGCTTACAATGTCCTCCACCACTGCCCCCCACCCCCCATCCTTCGGAGCTCTGTCTAAAGCTCTCCCTCCCCTAGAAAGGCCCCCCTGGCCCCATAACAGGATTGTATTTTCTCTCTATTAAGAACTGTGATCTAATCTTATTCATTGGTTGATTGCCGTGTCTTTTGTCTTCCTGCGCCACCCCCCCCCCAAATCTGAGGCCTTAGAGCACTGAGGCACGAGCACCCAGAAGAGGACCTGGCACCAGAAGCCGACTCATTCATGCTGGTTTGATAAATGCATGCATGGCGGGAGGTGTGAGCTCTGAAGCCTCCCGGCTGCAGGAGGGAACCAGCCAGCTTGTGCTTTTCCGCCAAGGGTGGGGCGATGGTGGCTTGGCCTCCTGGGATTTTACTGACCTGCTGCCACAGATCACTTTGCAAATGTGGCAGCTCACAGAGCCCTCGGTCTCCCCTCAGGCCACCAGCCCTTTTCCTGCCTTCATTCTCCCTGGGATATGCTCTCCCCACTGAGCTGTTACCCTGATCTTTTCCAGCCCTTGATACTCTTCCCCCCCAAAACTAAGACCTGACCCCAGTCCTCCCTGGCATGAGACAGGCGTCTGTTCCCCCAGAGCAGAGATTGCCAAATATTTTCTTAAAGGGATCAGTGGTAAATATTTCACACGTTGGGGGCCAGTCTCAGTCTCAAGTCTGGTGCAAAAGCCACAAGCAGTAGAAATGAGTGTGGTTGTATTTTCAATAAAACTTTATTTACAAAAGCATCCTGCCAGCCCTGCACCATAGTTTGCCAACGTCTGTTTCAGAAAATGGCTTTTCCCTGGGCTGCAGCAGTGGACCTGGCATGGGCCCCACCGGGCTTGTATGGCCCTAAAACAGGGAGAGATGAGGTCTTCTGGCACCAGGGACCTGAGGAAGTTGGAGTTGCGGGTTGTGAAGAACAACTTGTCCAAACACTGAGTTCAAACCAGCAACCTTGCTGGTAGGGGTGGAGAAGCGGTCAAGGTTCTTGCATTTGTCATTTAAACTTTTCAGTGTCAAAAATCTTGTCATCTGCAAAACAAAATACCTATTGCTCAATGGCTCTCTTGCCACAAAGAGGCCCAGGATAATCTGGCATTTCATCAGCAAGAAGTCAGAGCCCAGATTTCTGGAAATGCCTCCTGGGCAGAGCAAGCCAGTTCGCTTCTCTGTCCCGGTGAGAAATAAATGCAGCTTTCAGCTTCAGGGGAATCTCAGCCTCTTGTGGTGTGGCAGGCAGCCAGCACCACCCCAACCAGGAGCTGCAGGCCTCCTCGTGATCCAGCAGCCCAGCCCTTGGGGAGACACTGCGGCCCGTGGCCAGTTATGTCCCAGGGAATCCCAGGTTCCCCAGGAGCCACATGGGTGGTGGAGGTGAGCTGCTGGGGGGGCTTCCTGGCAAAACCCCACCCTGCCCCACCTTCCTCTGCTTCTCCCTGCCCAGCCCTCATGGTGCTTTGAAGCAAGAGGCTAGGTGTGCCCCAGGACTGGTACCAGAGTCTCCAGCAGGACAAGTCTCCTTGTTGAGATGAGGCCAAATCAGACCAGGCCCCAGCAGGTGGGAGAAGAGGCTCCGGACTCCCAGGCTCAGGCTTGATTTATTTCCAGTCTCCTGGAAGTTAGGAAAGCGACTCAAAGGAAATCCCCCAAGGTCAGTCATCCTCCTTACGCCTTAGCCTAGAGAGGTGGGAAGACAGAAGCCAGGTAGAGTTGCCACATCTATGCCTGCAGCTCCTGGCAGGAAGGGGAGTGGGGGGAGGGCAGTCATCCTGGGTGGTGGGCTATGCTGAGCTGGAGAGCCCAGGTCCCATCTAGAGGGCCCACCAGACCTGCCAGATTGTTCCCCAAAAGCCCCCAATTCAAATATGGATGTGAAATTGCCAGATTTTTAAATGTTGTCTCAAAAATGTTAAATTCTGTACAGGTCAACCACTGCATCTGTGGGTTTCCTTCAGCCTGTAGCTCACTACTTCACAGGCATCTTTTGATCTGTAAAAAAAAAAAAAAAAAAAATGCCCCAGATACCACAGGAGGAAGGGTAACTGTAGAAGGTCACAGTTCATCTGTACCTTTTGCCTTTTGAATGTTGAACCATGAGGCTGTCCTGCCTGTTCGTGAAACATCTTTTCGCTTTCCAAAGTTCCAGAAGTTAGAGGTTGTGCCTGACCCACCTCCCACAGTAGAATGGAGTCGAATATTCCATCTTCTCTGCGCGTAGCTGCCTCAGGTTGAGCTCGGAAGCTGGGGACTAAGGCCTTTAGTGGGTGGGAGGGAGAGTGACAAATGAGACAGAGGTGGACAGTGGGAAAGATGCTTGGTGGCAGAGTCCAGGCGCCCTGATGCTGGTGGCGCACCTGTCGCGGACTCTGCTTGCTCCTAGCACCTACAAGCTGGGAGACGTGGGGAGGTGACCTCTCCAGACCTCGGCTTCCCATCACTCTGCACGTGTCTCTTCCTCAGGGGTTCCCTTCAGATGTGCCCCCCTATAGACTGGGTGTCCCCATAATATGCTCACAGCCCCTGTGACTTCTCCTGCACAGTACTTAGCACAGTCGAAATTGATTAATCATGACATCAATTGTGGGAGAACCTTGTACTTCTGGAGAGAGCCTGAGCTCCATGAGGGCCCAGAGCGATAAATTCCAAGCACGCAGACCAATCTCTGACACATAGCAGGTGCTCAAAAGTTACCTCTTAAAGAAATGAATGAATGGGGACTTTCCTGGCAGTCCAGTATTTAAGACTCCACGTTTTCAATGCTGGGACACGGGTTCGATCCCTGGTCAGGCAACTAAGATCCCCCATGTCGTGGGGCACTGTCAAAAAAAAAAAAAAAAAAAGGAATGAGCGAATGAATGGTTTTGTAAAGTAAGTCTTGCAGGAGCAAGAAGCGACTCTGAGTAGGTCCACTTACCCCCGAAATCTGGACTTCCAGCAGCATTTTGTTTATAATTATCGGGGTCTTATGAAATCCTGGACGGGGGGCAGTTCACGTACCCAGGTGAAGACACTCTGAACTCCACTCATGTGAGGCCAGGTGAGTGCAGCAAGGTGGAAAGCAAGGGACTCGGAGAGCCAGCCCCCAATGTCATACCTTAGAATCTCACCTCTGTCCCTGCTGGAGACTCCCACCTCCCACTCCTTCTGAGCCACTTCTCTGCCATCCCGGCTGGTTCCGGACCTTGGGAGCCTGAGAGAGGATACATCACATCCCTTTGAACTTGTCCAAGAATCAGTGCGTGCCAATGTGTGCTTCAAATTCAGAGGAGCCAGGGACCTTCCTAGGGGTGTCACACCCCTCGATGGGGGACTCAGGAGGTTTTCGTGGCAACCCTGCCACTGCAGGGAGCCTGAGTGCAGGCCCAGGAGGTCAGTTCAGATGCTGCGTGCACGCCCGGGGAGAGAGGGTAAGCAGCACCTGACCCAAAAGCCTGGTAGGTCGAGGGCTGCCCACCGCTGTGCTCCAGCAGCCAGCCCAGCTGGCTACTGTAGGGCAAGCCGGACCCCTGCATCCACCTGGTCTCCCACGCATCCTGGCTCTCCAAGGGCATCTGGAGCCCAGGAGCCTGCCTCCATCCTCACCCCCCTGCCGGCTCTCCCTCTCGGGGCACTGCCACTTCAGCTCCAGGCGCCGGTCCAGGCTTCATTTGCATTACAGCCCAGATGGTTCACCACAGCCTCGCTTCCCAGAACTGCCCGCTACCCCGGTGTCTGTTCCCGGGCGCAGGAAAGGGCACGCACGGGTGCGTGCACAGTAGCCGCTTCAGAGCAAACAGAGACTATTCCCATCCCAGCTCGGGACAGAGCAGGGCTGGTTGGTTTGGGGTCTGGGGAGATAACTGGCGAGATGCTAGCGCCCCTCCTTTTCTACCCCCGACTCCGAACTTGGAACAGATGTGGATTCTTCTTCGAGCCGGTGGAAGAAACTTCTCTCCCCTCCCAGATACCCCCCACACACTTGGTACTCTCCAGGCCCTCCTAGAGTCACCCTCCCACCCCCTACCCCCTCTGTGGGTGCAGGACTGGGGCCCCCGGGCAGGGGTCTGAGCTGAGACCCAGCCCGAGTGCCAGAAGGGAGAGGAATCTGAGAAGGCAGGGTGGGTAAGTGGGTGGGTTGGTAAAGTGTTTTCTTTCCCTCCCTCGGCACTTTTTCTGGGAAATGCCAGAGGCCAGCTGGGCCTGGAATGTCAGAAGGAACTCCACTGCTCACAGACATCTGAGCCATAAACCTTTTCATTAGCTCTGCCGCCCCTCCCGGCAGAAACAAAGGCCTGCAAACTGGAATGGCGCTTCCGGCTGCGGGCCATTGTCCAGGCCTCCCCCACCCGCCCCTCAGGATTGTCTAAAGCAGGAAAGAGAGAGGTCGGGGTCAGCCTGGTATGCGACCCTCGGACCTTTCCTCCTGCACAGGAAAGGTCATCCCTGCCATTGCCCTGCGGCCAGCAGGGCCGGCTCCCGCCATCAGTCCCGGTGGGCAGGGGCTTCAACTAAGAGGGGCTAAGTTGCCCAAGGAAGCCCAGCCCTGGGAGAGACTCACTGGGGGGCGAGGGGCAGGGCCTCCAAGAGGTCAGGTGAGACACTCCCCCCATCTTCTCCAAATTGTCCAAGAGAAAGGGGGGCAGGAGAGGAGAGACCTCATTGCCTCCTGCCTATTTCCTGTAACCATCAACATTAGCCTAGAAGCTCCAGAGGGAAGGAACCAGTCTTTTTCCCACCATTGTATCCCCAGGCTTCCCCAACTAACTGGCATGTAGTAGAAGCAGAATCAACGTGGGATAAGGGATATCAGGCCACCGGGCAGTTGAACCCAGGGTGCCTCCTTGCGCTGTAGAAAGCCCACTAGTCTTGAGACACAGGGAGGCCTGGGGCTTGGTATTGAGCAACTCCTGTGGTCTGAGGCCAGTCTCCTAACCCATCTGGCTGCAAAGGCAGCCACCAAACAGAACAATGGCAACATTAGTGCCCACGCCCAGGCTGGCCCCCGGAGGATACAGAGATCATGTGTGCAAGGATGGGACCTCGTGTTCACCGAGACGTGCCAGAGCTTCCTGTGACCACCCCACAGGCACCAGCATTCCCATCTAAGAGGCTTGGGCAAGAGTTCATCCTCTGTCACACACCATGAGTAAGTGAAGCCCCATGGGCAGCTGAAACCGCTGTGTACTTCCCCTCCATCATGAATGAATATCTTTATTATCTTTATGACCAAGCACCTTTGCCTG
Source organism: Grampus griseus (assembly GCF_964374135.1). Taxonomy (NCBI): domain Eukaryota; kingdom Metazoa; phylum Chordata; class Mammalia; order Artiodactyla; family Delphinidae; genus Grampus; species Grampus griseus. The sequence continues at coordinate 9,249,637 of NC_139014.1, read as the reverse complement.
GAAATGGGATTCTGACTTCATAAGAAATGCTGCAAAGGGAGAGATTCTGAAAAGGCAGGAGGCTCCGAAATCCCTTAACCAGGGAAACAGCATGGAGGGGCAGAGAGGCCAGACCTGGATAATGGTTTCTCACCACTACCCATCCCCAGCAGACAGGGAAAGTGCCTTCGGTCAAGTCTGCCCTGGTCTGGGCATCTCTCTTGCCTGGAAGAAGGAGTCTGGGAGTGTGCCCTGTATTGTCCCGATCTCTCCTCCCTGACTTTTCCAGCAAAGTTTGAGTCTTCACTCCCTTTGTCTTCTGATGAGCAGGCCTAATAGTCTCCACCAACCACACAGGGGCTTCTATACCCTCCTTCCCAGCTGAACAGCCGCTCCTGAGCCCTTCAGGAAAAGACCAAAAGCTACTCTAGAAGAAAGCAGTCAGTAGTATCTAAAAATGATGGAAAACAGAAGGCGACACAATCCCTTATTTAAAGAGCCATTGGGCACTTTCTACGTACCAGTTTCTAGGCTTCCATAGGAAAAAAATAATCAACTATAGTCCTTTTCCTCTAGGTTAACAGGGGATGAGTAGGGCACGTGTTTCAGCATAGAAGGAGCTACCCTGGAAGTTTACACTGATCTCCGCCAAATCTTGGAGGAAAAGTAGAAATCAGCCAAGGTGTGGAAGGTAGTTCCACCCAGAGGGAAGCAGCCATGCAGAGACCCAGGCCTGGGGAACGTTCTGGACACAGCCTGGAGCTCCATGTAGCTGGAGCTGGAGGTGTCAGTGGGGCAGAGGCAGCTGATGAAGCTGAGAGGGAGCAGAGAGCCTCAGACGAATACTCACCACAAAGGCAATGGGAACCCCCTGGAGATATTAGAAAGCCAAAGGGAAACTTGGTGACTGGCTGAATCGTTTGAAGACAAGCAGCTTTTTGGAATATCTCTTATATAGGAGATATATAGCTCTCCAAAACATAAAGCCATTTATAGCCATATGTATCCCCTAGTGGCCCAAGCTGCAGCAGCTCAGCCCTCCTCTCCTCCCTCTCCCCGAAGACCTTTCAAAATCATTATAGCTAACATAAACTGAGCATTTAATATGTGCAAGGCACCATCCTAAGCATTTTGCATGCATTGGCTCAGTCCTCACAACCACCTGATGAAGTAGGTACTATTATCAGCCTGTTTTACAAATAAGGAAACTGAGGCACAGCTGGGAAAGTCAGTGGCCCAAAGTCATACAGCTACTGGGTTGTGGAGCCTGGACAGCAGTTCAGTCTCCTGAGTCAGTATGCAGGGAGCCCTGCCCCTCTCCAGCAGGACAGCTTCTTTCAGGCCGCTGGGCATGCGTAATGACCCTGCTCCTCCTCTCTGCTCCTTAAATCATCCAGGCACTCTTGGGCCCACGCTATGCTCCCCGCCAGTCATGCAGCCTTTGCTGCTGGCCCTTGGCAGAGCCCAGGCTCACTTGGGTACTGTGCTGTTGATATTAGGACTTACCGATTTCAGAGGTATGAGTCCCTCCAACCAGACCGGGGAATCCCAAGCTCAGGGGCTGTTTCTTCCTCCTTATCTCTCCCGCCCTCACTTCTGACCCCCTCTCCCCCCAAGAATGAATGATCACAGTCTCATAGGATCATAATTACAACCACTTCTTTCTCATGACGCTCAACACTTGGGGGTCCCATGTCCCCTCACCTCCCCCGTATCCCTGCAGGATTCACCCAGCACTTCTGTGTTCCCAGCGCTTTGCCCCATGCCTCGCAAAGGTAGGCACTCAGTGAGGGTTTTTGGAATGGTTGAATGAATCTAACTTGTGTCAGAGCCTTATAATTTTTTTTTTTTTTCGGTACGCGGGCCTCTCACTGCTGTGGCCTCTCCCGTTGCGGAGCACAGGCTCCGGACGCACAGGCTCAGCGGCCACGGCTCACAGGCCCAGCAGCTCCGCGGCATGTGGGATCTTCCCGCACCGGGGCACGAACCCGCGTCCCCTGCATCGGCAGGCGGACTCTCAACCACTGCGCCACCAGGGAAGCCCCAGAGCCTTGTAATTTACAAAGCAGTTTCTCATCCATTAACTCAAGGGCTATTCCTTGTGAGCCTTCCTTGTCCTCCACGGGGCTCAGCACAGCAGTGGATGGTCATGGTGGCAGCCTCCTAAGCAATGGATGAGAAAAAGAATGAACTCCTGATTCTACAAAGAAGGAGAATCCATTTCATTAGCCCGCAAGTATCTGGAGGGCAAAGACTAGGTCTTATTCGTCATTATATGTCAATGCCCAGCACAATGTCTGGTACATAGAGTCCAATATTTGTGAAGTGTGTTGAATAAATCAATTTCCCCCTCTGCAGGAGTAACAAGACTTCCTCCTGACTACTGCTCTCCTAACAGAATCCAAAGGGGGAACTGCACTGAATTACTTCCATGTCTAGCATATTTTGATGTGCAGAATCTTTTCTTGTCTTTTTAATCTCAGATCTCTGATGGGAAAAGATTATTATTCCTACTTTACGGATGGCAAAGCTGAATTCCAGAGAGACTGGGTGTCCTGACCACATCTCACTTAGTCCCCTGACATCTGTGGGGGAGAGAAGTGATGGCACAGAGCGAAGACACAGCGGCAAGTTGGAGGCGCAGTGAGGTGCCTGTCAGCTCCTAGAGAAGCAAAGGAGCCGTGTCTCCGAGTTCTAAACTCCCGAGGGTCTCTCCCTTCCTTTCTGAGTCCTTATATTCTGTGGCATGGCATCTGGGAAAAGGGCAGCGTCCAAAGCTCTCAGCCCCTGCGTCCTGAGAGATGACAATCTAAGTGCCACTTAAGCTAGTTCTCAGGTGTCTCCAGCACCCCACTGCCTGTTTGGGGACAGATGGCAAAATTTTCCATCCTTTGTAAAGCTGGCCCTGGTTAGCTCAGACCACCCACATCCACGCCGACGTGACCAAGAACAGATCCGCTGTTCACCTCAATCACCTCCTCTCCTCACCCCCGGGGAGAGATCGGGCCCCGACACTCAGAGGGGGCGCACATTCTAGGCTGTCCCGGGCTATCTGGAAGCGGGCTGAAGTGAAAACTGCTTTCCGGAAATCCTCCACTGCTAGACTTTTATTCCCAGGTCTAACTCCAGACTGTGATGTGAATTCTCCTCGGTCCCCCGAGAAGGTCCCTCCCGCCCCAGCTCCTGAGCCAGCCTCCCCACCGCCCCTTCGGGTTCCCGTTCCAGGGCTTGGGGGTGGGGGGGAGAGCAGCACCAAACTCCGCTCCAACTAGCAGACCCCAGGGCGCCCTCTAGCGGACGCGGGGCGCGGGGTGGGGCCATCGCTCGCCCTCGGGCCAGTCCCGCCGCGTTAAGAGCACCTGGCCGGACCCACACCTCACCTCGCAGGTTTGGAGACCCAGAAGTGCGAAAGCGGTTGTTGTTTGCGTTTGTGTTTTTTTGGTGGTGGGAGGCGGCACCCGTGTTGCATCGGCAAAGAACCTATCGGTGGGCCGATGGGCTGAGGCCGGACAGCAGCCACTCAGGCTGCGTCCTCTCCACCCTTAGGACTCCCGGCTTCACCTCGGGGACATGCCCACAGGTGACTGTCGGGCGTCCCCACCCCCCAGGGCTCCCAGGTCCGGTCCCAGTTTCGCGGCCCGGCCTTGGGGTGTCCCCCGTTCCCCTGAGGCAGGCATGGGCCTCCTGGGGCCGCGATCGGGATCTCGGGCGGGCGCGGGAGGGCGAGGGGGTCTCCCCACGAGGTCCGAGAAAAGGGAAGGGGAGCCGGGAGCCTCTCCCGCTCGGCCTCCTGGAACTGCCCGCGCTCTGGGAGCGGCGCCCCCGCCTCTGCCAGAAACTGGCCTTCTTAGAAGGGAGGGGGAAAGTGTGAATGAGAAGTTGGGGGCGGAGCGCGCGCGGGGGAGGGGCCGCTGCCAGGAACGCGCCGCCGGGGCTGGCGCCTAGCCCGCCGGCCGCCCCGGCTGCCTCGCGTTGCGCTTTGTCTCTGCGCGCGTCTCTGCGGGTCTCTGGCCCTGCTCGCGGCCCGCCCTCGGTCGCCCGCGGCCCCTCCCTCCCATCCGCGCACAGCCTTTCATTGCTGCGAGTAGTGACTAAACATTACAAGAAGGCCGGCCGCGCAGTTCCAGGAATCGGGGGGCGGGGCGCCGCGGCCGCGTATATACCCGCGAGCGCGGCCTCAACGCCGGCTCCGACTCGGACTCCCCGCGCCGCCGTCGCCGCCGCCGCCGCCGCCGCGACTCCGGCCCCGCACGCCGCCCGCCCGGCCCAGCTCCCGCCGCGATCCCTCGCCTCGCCCCCGCCCGACCAGCCCGGGGGCGCGCAGGGGGCAGGGCGGGCGTCCCGGCGAAGCCCGAGGGACGCGCGCGCGAGGGCCCTTTGTGGACTTCACGACCGCCAACATCTGGGCGCAGCGCGGGCCACCGCTGGCCACCGCGCCGCCGCCGAGCCTTGGGGACCGTAGGAGGGGCAGCCCCAAGGCCAGAGACTTCGGTTTGGGACCAGGTAGGAAGGAGGGGCGCGGCGTGGAGGGGGGGTCGGTTCACTAGTCCCGGGAGCTTTTCCCGGTTTCCCCTCCCCTTCCCGGGTCATTCCCGGCAGGGAGGGGACGAGATAGGGGGCAGAGCGGATGGAAGCCGGAGATCCCAGGTTCCCGGAATACCCAGGCTGGGGCCCTCGGGCTTCTCGTGTCCCCTCCCTACCCCCATGCCTCGGATTTCTTTCTCCGTCCCTGCCGCCCGGGGCCACCGGACTGAGCGGCGTCCAGAGCGTCCCGGGGGCCCTTCTCCCGCTCCCCACCCCGGCCACGCTCCTGGAGACCCAACTTCCGCGCCCGAGTTTCCCACTCGGCGCCTTCCCAGTGCGCGCTGGGGAAAGGGCTGCCTGGAGGCGGGGGCTGGGCGGGCTCCGTGGGGGTGTCTGGGTCGGAACGAGGGCCCAGGCGAGCGTCTCCGGGGCAGCTGGTGTCCCGGCCGCTCGGCGGAGGGAGGGGAGCCGGGGTGGGCCGGGCGCGCTGGAGGGTTCCGGGTACTAACGCGGCGCGCGCCTTCCTCCCCGCAGCTCCCCGGGATGCGGTAGCGGCCGCTGTGCGGAGGCCGCCGAGCAGCTGCAGCCGCCGCCGCGCAGATCCACGCTGGCTCCGTGCGCCATGGTCACCCACAGCAAGTTTCCCGCCGCCGGGATGAGCCGCCCCCTGGACACCAGCCTGCGCCTCAAGACCTTCAGCTCCAAGAGCGAGTACCAGCTGGTGGTGAACGCAGTGCGCAAGCTGCAGGAGAGCGGCTTCTACTGGAGCGCCGTGACGGGCGGCGAGGCGAACCTACTGCTCAGCGCCGAGCCCGCCGGCACCTTCCTCATACGCGACAGCTCGGATCAGCGCCACTTCTTCACGCTCAGCGTCAAGACGCAGTCGGGGACCAAGAACCTGCGCATCCAGTGCGAGGGGGGCAGCTTCTCGCTGCAGAGCGATCCTCGGAGCACGCAGCCAGTGCCCCGCTTTGACTGCGTGCTCAAGCTGGTGCATCACTACATGCCGCCCTCCGGCGCCCCCTCCTTCTCCTCGCCCCCAGCTGAACCCTCCTCCTCGCCCCCAACTGAACCCTCCTCCTCGCCCTCCTCCGAGGTGCCCGAGCAGCCGTCGGCCCAGCCGCTCCCGGGGAGCCCCCCCAGGAGAGCCTATTACATCTACTCGGGGGGCGAGAAGATCCCTCTGGTGTTGAGCCGGCCCCTCTCCTCCAACGTGGCCACTCTCCAACATCTCTGTCGGAAGACCGTTAACGGCCACCTGGACTCCTATGAGAAAGTCACCCAGCTGCCTGGGCCCATTCGGGAGTTCCTGGACCAGTACGATGCCCCCCTTTAGAGAGCAAAGGGCAGGGGTAGGGGCTAGGGGCCCGGGTCCCCTCTCCTCCATGGCACATGGCATAAGCACAAGAATCCAGCCGTGAGAGTCCTGCAGCTCTGGGTGAGCTAGGGGGCGGACAGGCCCCTCCCTCCGGTCCTCCCCCTGCAGAACTGGGCGGGCGGTACCTGGAATGTGTTTGAGGAGAGGGGGAGAGCCACCTGAGCGCCCCTCCCCCACGCCAGTTTCTCCGGAGGAGCCGGCGGGCCCAGGGGGACCACAGCAACGACCTCAGTGGATTCTCTCTCCTGTCCCGCTTTCTCGACCCCCCTGCGCTTCCAAACGGGGGACACTGCGGGCGTGCTGAACTGGTGAGAACTGCCGGGGAATCTTCGAACTTTCCAACGGAACTTGTTTGCTCTTTGATTTGGTTTTAAACAGAGCTTTAAATCTGAGCAGGTCGCGGGCCTGGAAAAGGGTGGATGAGAGAGAGGGCGCCTCAGGGGCCCAGGGCTACCGGCTGGCCAAGGAAATGGTCACCCCCATCGCCCAGCCCAGGTGAGGAGGGTGGCTGCCTGCTCCACCTCTGACACAGGGGAGAAGGGCAAGGGGTGGCCTGAAGGGGACCTTTCCGCTCCCCCTCTTCCTCCCCTTTCGGACAGCCACCAGAAACACAGGTCCTAGAGTGCATCTAATGCCGGAGAGCCCAGGGCCCTTCCCCTGTTTTAAGGGGGGAGTGGCATTTGGAAGAGGATGGACGGCTGGTCAATTCTTCTTTCCCCACCCATGCTATACCTTTCGGCACCTGGGGGATGGGGCTGGAGGAGATGGAGGAGATGAGCCACCTTTGAGCCCAGATCCTGGACAGAGAAGATGGGGGATTCTACTTTGTGCCTCCTGACTATATCTGGCTAGGAGATTTGCCTTAAATGCTCCCTGTCCCATGGATAGGGACTGGCACACAAGAAGCCACACACTCAGCCAATCCAGGCAGAGGCCAAGAGATTCTCAGAGGGGCGTACACCGGCCACACACCATTCGGCGGGGGAGGTCAGAGATGCATGGGGGGGGGGCAGAGATCCATGCCTTCCACCTGAGCGCAGGAAGAATGCCAGCCCAGTGGGTACTGGCTGGCCAGTGGTGCCTGGGCTCTGGCCAGAGCAGAGCCACCAAGCTCCACAGCCCCCCAGACCCTGCACAGCCCTCCCTCCTCACCCTGGGGGACTGGCACAGGCAGGAAGTCATCGAGAGGCCCTGCCACCCAGCTGCTCCCGCTCTGCAATAGCACTGATCAGTGAAAACTTACAGTAATGTAGCGGGGATGGAATTACCTGGAACTGTTCTTTTTTGGGGAAAACTAAACACAAAGTTTTCTGTGTCAGGTATTGGGCTGGGTGGGGCAGCTGTGTGTTGGGGTGTTTTTTTGTTTTTTTTTTCCTGTTATTTTGTTTGGGTTTCGTTTTTGTTTTTTAATAATGTTTACAATCTGCCTCAATCACTCTGTCTTTTATAAAGATTCCACCTCCAGTCCTCCCCTCCCCCACCCAGGCCTTCGAGGCTGACAGGAGATGCTTGAAGAACTTACCAAAATACCAACAACCCAAGTCAGACTTTGCACATATTTATATTTATATTCAAAACAGAAACATTTCAGTAATTTATAATAAAGAGCACTATTTTTTAATGAACAACCTGACTTGAGCCTTTCTCCCCCGCCCCTTCTGCCTTACTTGCTCTTTCACCCACACCTACACCCTACATCAGAGGGCGGCGGCTCTACCGCCTTGCTGCCCTGGCGCTCCCTGTGATGGAATCAAACTCGGCTTCACGTCACTGACAAGCTAAGGCAGCCACCTAGACTGTACCGAGAGGGGTAATTCCTGCTAGTCTGATTCAGATCTGACCAGAATATGCAAAGCAAGTTCGAAGGAAGCGCTTCAAAGGGCTTGCAGGGAGTATGAACTGAGCTGTGGTCAAAGCTTTTAGAGGCTTCAAGCTATTAGAGGCGCTGGGCTCCTCGTCAGGGAGGTGTTCCGAGAGAGCCCAGACTATGGGGTCCTGGAGGCGACCCGTGACCTCAGCACAGCCGGGTCCATGGGAGGTGGGGGGAGGGGGAGTCCCGATGCAAACCCTGCACTAAGTGGGGCCCTCCCCAGGGGTAGGAGCCCCAGCCTGAGAAGTGGATGGGGCCACATACCTCCCAATAAGAGCAGCCATCTATTCACCTATTTTCAGCCACTCGCACCCTCTGGGCACTCAGAGACCACCTGGGTCGGTGGTCACCTTCCCAGCCACCCCCAGGAGGCTGGTGTTATCACCGCATATTCTCAGGCCCAGCTGTGTGCTCCATGGGAGCGGGGACTTGGACGGGTCACTTCTGATGCCTAGAACGGTGCTCGGTAAATATTTGTTGGCTGACTGGGGGCAGCATCTCAGGTTCACGGAGGTTAGGCAACCTGCCCGAGGACACACCTCTTGGGAATGTGGGAAAGACACAGGTTAGGAATCCGGGAGCCTTTGATTTTTCCAAAGCCCAGGAACTCTCTCTGCCTCCCTTAAGTAAGCACAAAGAATATGCCCGGGGTTGCCCCTAGGTGGGTCCCCCCTGCAAAGTCAAGAGGTTGGTAACCGCCCCCCACCCCCACCCCCACACTCAGCACTAGGGTTCTGCTAAAAAGGCAAACTAAAAGTGCTGCTCTGTGACATTTTCCTTCCATGCTGCTTCTCCCCCAAGGCCCCAAGCCTGACAGCTGGATCAGTGTTCTCCCCAAGTCAGGGGCCCCATCCCCTCCTCTGCCTCGGATGCCTGAAACAAATGCCACAGCCCTCTTCCTGGCCCCCGATAAGCTGCTCAGGAATCAGTGTCCAAAAGGCAACTGAGAGTAAATAAACAAAGTCGTTTTTCTTTCCCATTTCCTGGACTTTTGGGGAAAATAACCTAAAGTGACGAGAAAGGGCGAGGCCAGGCATGGGACCACTGAGTAGACAGAGCACGTTAGGAAGCACACCAGAGAGACTACCACCTCTGGAACTGGGAATGTAGACCCAGGCAAGGTCACCTTCCCAGAGCACAAGGTCAGGTGAGGGGACCCAGTAGGGCCTGGCTCCCCAGCGCCTCGCAGGAGGACGAGAGCCCGGGAGACTTTTGGTAGGCTCTTCCCCACCCCACCATCTGCTGGCCTGACAGCCTCGATGGAACCTTGGAACCCAGAGCACACGAAGGCCCCGTCCTAGGCCCAGAAGGCAGCTGTTTAGCCAGGATGTCCAGAGTTTAGAGGGTGCTAACGGAAGGGGCTGCAGGGGGGAAGTGGCTCTCCCTACCCCTTGGAGGTGGAACTCAGAGGCAGAAGACCCCTGACTCCTTTCCCTCGCTGCCCACCCCACCCTTCTTCCTTCCCATAGGTCTCTCCATTTTCAGACCACAGACCGGACCAACCTTCTGGTTTGCAGACAAGTCAAAGTGACTCCCAGAGAAGGAAAGCAACTTACTGGACTTCACACAGCCAGCTAACGGCAACATCAGGACAAGAATCTCTCAGACTGGTCTGCTCACCAGCACTTCTCCCTGTTTTCCCTCCTCATAGCAACCCGTGTTGCAGAAGTCTTTCTGTACTTCTCAGTCCTTTCAGAGGCAGACACCGCTCCTCCAGAGGACTTTGTGGGCAACCCTCTGTCCTGGCCGCCAGAGGAGGGGTGCACCTGGTTCCCAGACTTGCTAAGAAGCATCCTGCAGGGCATAGGGAAAATTCTTTGCGGCTTGAGCCTCAAAGGGGGTTAAGCACAGGGGGTTAAGCCCAGCTGGGGGTCCCTGGCCAACAGAAAGGGAGGAGATGGAGCTCCCCAGACCGTGGGCCCTATTACCGTGCTTCAAGCGCTGTAGGAATCCACCCCCAAGAGGTCCTTATCCTCTCCCCGGTGGTGCTGTCTTTGGGCAGGCCTCCTGATGAGTTAGAGCCAGGAACGGGAACTCTGAGGCTTGCTCTGGGGGAGGGAAGGAAGGAGGCCACAGACAGGGGAGCTGGAGATGGAAAGTAAGCGGGCACGTGTGTCCTAGTCTAAGGATGTTTGGGAGGGGGCACCGCCGGAGTACCAGGCAGAGAGAGAGAGAGAGGGCAGAGTCAGATAGCCACAGAGGGAGTCTAAGCAGAGACAGAAGCCTGCGGGGTGGGGGACAATGTGCACAGGGGCGGACCGGGAAGACCGAGGCCGAGGTGGGAAGAACCCGGTCCCGGGCGCACCTTCCCGCGCCGCGTCCCGCCCCCTCCGGATCCGGCGGCCACCGGGCGAGCGGGCAGGCGGGCGCGTCGTTCTGGAGGCCTGCCTCTGCCAGGAAGAGTCACTTCCCGGACACCGCGGGAGCCCTGACGGAGCTATGCGAAGAATGTACGCGCGGAGCCTGGCGGGTGGCATCTCCCGGGCCCGCGCCGCCGCCGCCGCAGCTGCCCAGCCGAGTGAGCGCGGAGGACAGCCCACGCCCCCGACACGCCCCCGACACGCCCCCACCGCCCGCGGAGCGGTCGCCGTGGCAACGGAATTACAGGCGCAGAGTGCTGTTTATTCTCAGACCAGTGCCAGGAAATTCGGCCGGGAGGCTGCCAGGCGCACCTCCCTGGGGTGGGGGGCGGGAGAGGGAGGAGAGAGGATGGACCGGCGCGCCCGGGGCTCCTGGAAGGAGAGAGGGAGGGAGGGAGGGAGGCAGTCCTTCGTCCCTGGGGGTCACTGACCCCTCCGAGGGGAGGCTGCTCAGAAAACCCTGACTCTTTGTCGGCCATGAGTGGATCAAGTTTTCCCAGGGGAGCCGAGATCCCCCTCCAGGCCGGCAGCCCCTCCCCCCCAGACCACTGTCCTTGGAGCCCCCCAGCCCCTGCCTGTCAGTCACTCATTCACTCATTCATTCATTCACTCAGCGAGTACCCATTAACACATCCTGTGTGTCAGGGGATTGAGTGTGAACAAGACAAGGCCCTGCTACTCCTGCTCTCCAGAGATTTAGTGGAAGTGACAGACACTAGTTAAAATGTAAATAAAATAAACAGTCTGATATTTGTGCCGCAAAGACTCATCTTTAAGTCACATTTCCAGTACCTCGAACATCCACAGTCCTGTCTCATCCTCAGGTACGGTGACCAGCTTGTCCTGGGTTAGTAGCCCTGAATGTCCAGGACATTTGATCACCCTTCCCTCGGGTCACACATCCATTTCAGTGATAGTGAAAGTGAGACTTGGATTGCAAGGGCAGTTATTCCAGGGTCATGGAGCTCATTAGAGAGAGCCGGAGGTCCTACCTGAGAAAACAGGGCTTTTTTTGGCTCAACCCTTCTCACCTCCCAGAGCTGCCTCCCTCCCAAGGCTCATGAAAGCCAAAGAACCACCTGCGGCTAGTCCCCAGGGAGTGGATGAAATTGCAGATTCCCGGACTCCAAGCTCAGCTTTTCTGAATCAGAAGCCCCAAGGAGAGTGGGGAATCTCAATACGCAACACCTCCTCAGGTGACTCTGAGACCACTCGCTTCCTTTGGGGAAGACAAGCCTGGATCCTCCTCACTTCCCGGGAAAGGGAATATCCTCCTTGAAACTTGACTAAGCCAGAGCTGGGAAATTAGCAGGGAGGGAAGGCCCAGGATCACTGCCCGCACTGGGGCAAGTGCAGACAAGTGCAGCCCTTCCCTCTGCTGGGCTCCAGCCCCTGGGCCCCAGCCTGAGGATGGCAGGGGGAGGAGGACGGTGCTCCTTCCCCCAGTGCTGAGCCCTCCCAGCTGTGCTGTGCTGGGAACAGGCCAGGCATTTGTGAAACCCTGGGTTAGCCTGACCCACTGTCATGAGGACTGCCTGTGGAAGCTGGCGCGGGGAGGGGGATGGATGGCTGTTCCCAGAAGTGGGGAGAACTCTGGACTTCCCACTCCTGAGTGCTCCGGATTGCAGCACAGCCTTAAGCAACAGCAGTGGCCTGGAAGGCTGCATTGCAGAGAGAATCAGAGGCCCCCGGCTCTCATCTGAAGCCAGGGCTCTGAATACTAAAACTGCGCGCTCTCCTCGTAAATACGATCACAGCTGCTATTCGTTGTAATAATCAGGCCCAGCCTTAGAGAAAGGTGGAAAACCTAGACTTAAAAGAAGAAACAAACGATGCAAGTTCGTTATTTACATTACACAATAAAATGTTTCCTCTCTTTCACCTCACCTCCCCCAAATCTTCTTTTCATACAGAAAATGCTATTTGGTATCCATAATGTATAGGATGATGAAGGTATAGACATGAAACGTAAAACCCACGAGGGGGGCTTCCCTGGTGGCGCAGTGGTTGACAGTCCGACTGAGGATGCAGGGGACACGGGTTCGTGCCCCGGTCCGGGAAGATCCCACATGGTTCGGAGCGGCTGGGCCCGTGAGCCATGGCCGCTGAGCCTGCGCGTCCAGAGCCTGTGCTCCGCAATGGGAGAGCCTACCCACAACAGTGAGAGGCTTGCATACCGCAAAAAAAAACAAAAAACAAAAAACAGGAGGCTGATGTGATGTGTACACAACCACAGGGGGCGCTATTCACAGTGTGATCTTTGTGGGTGGGGATCCCATGAAGTTGTGTGATGGGGGCTGCAGCGTTTCTGAGCTTTAGGGTGCATTATTAGTACCTGATGCTTACCTGCCCAGTGCCCCAGGTGACATCAATGCAGGTGGGAGCCCTGTTCTGGGCACAGTGACCAATGCTGGAGAGATCATTGCCAACCAGGAAACATTCAGACTTCAAGAGACTTACAGTCTGAAAGGGGAACCAGACGTGAAAACCAATAAGTATCCTAAAAAGGAATGAGTATAAAAATAAAATGGTATACAGGGTACATCTGGAGGGCCCCAGGAGGAAATGACCTACAGTGGTTTCCCAGAAGAGGTGACTCTGGTGATGGGAAACAGCAGGTGTTCCCTTGGCAGGCGTGGGACAGCGGGGCATAATGATCAGAAACAGGGAGATGGCCAAAAAAGGGAAAAGAAGGCTTTGGGGAACTTCAAGAAGTTTGGTGTGTCCCCATCAGGCACTTCCATGCCAGGCTCATCTTCTAAACATACTGGTTTCATCCTCACGTCACGCACACAGCCCTTCCGCGTAGGATGCACACTGGTTCCCGTGTGTCCCCATCAGGCACTTCCATGCCAGGCTCATCTTCTAAACATACTGGTTTCATCCTCACGTCACGCACACAGCCCTTCCGCGTAGGATGCACACTGGTTCCCGTGTGTCCCCATCAGGCACTTCCATGCCAGGCTCATCTTCTAAACATACTGGTTTCATCCTCACGTCACGCACACAGCCCTTCCCCGTAGGATGCACACTGGTTCCCGCGGCACTTTCCTCTAAGCCGCTTCCAATACATTCAGACTCTCACCCTAGAGGAAAGCTCATTGTCTTCAACTCGCCCACCCACTCCACACCACACTGGGAGACTTACTTCCTCCCATAAAGGTGGTCTCCTTACCTGCCCACCATAGGCTTCACACCTGTGCTCACCTGTGAGCCCATTTCACATTGGGGTTATCCCACCAGCCCAGACAGCCCTTCTCCCTCTTCCAATTCTGCCTCTCATTGGTGGTTGCCAGTTTCCTCCAGGCTGGACTATGAACTCTCTGAAGGAAGAACTCTCTTATTCATTCCTTCGATGATAACTTATTGAATGCCTACTCTGCACCAGGCACTGGATCTTCCAGCTTTTTACATTCATCACAAAATCCGGCAGAGTCAGTGGCGCCCAGTGGAAGCCCACCAAATGCTTGACCCCTGACTGTACAAAAGAAAGAAATGTCTTTAAGTAAAGGGGTTTCTGGAGTCGTTAAAATATGATTTAAATCGTTTACAACTTTTACTTCGGGAAGCAAATAGGCATCTTTTCTTTTTTTTTTTTTTTTTGGCGGTACGCAGGCCTCTCACTGTTGTGGCCTCTCCCGTTGCGGAGCACAGGCTCCGGACGCGCAGGCCCAGCGGCCATGGCTCACGGGCCCAGCCACTCCGCGGCATGTGGGATCTTCCCGGACCGGGGCACGAACCCGTGTCCCCTGCATCGGCAGGCGGACTCTCAACCACTGCACCACCAGGGAAGCCCCGGCATCTTTTATTTTTAATACATTGTGTTGGCATGAATAGCACTTTTGTTTTTTTCAGAACACATCCTAATATATTATCTCGCTCTTCCCTCCTTATATAACTCAGAGGTAAGCGAGGCAGCTCAAATGAAATATGTTGCGTTTTCCAGATGAGCAAACTAAGGTGTCAAGAGATTTAGGCGTGCCTCAAGTCACACAGACGGTTAGTGGAAGGAGCAGACTTAGAACACTGATCGCCTGCCCTTTCCACCACTACCTGCACCTGTGTGTGTGAGTCCCCACCATCCAGGACCTCCACTTAGCAGCTACTGTGAAAGCTCCCCAAGGGACCCAAATGGCAGCTGGATCCACACCTGGCTCTCATCAGAGACCAGTCAGCCCTGGGGGACAGTCCTGGGGCTGCCATTCCATCCATAGAGACTTTGAGTGGTTGCAGGGAACACCAGGGTCATCCCATCTCCCAGCGTCTGGGAGCCTCAGACGTTCAGGGCTCGTGTTCCCAATGGACACAGAATTGCCAAGGAAACTCCAGTGAGACCTCTGGCCAACCCAATGTGCAGAGTTTTGCGTAAAGCCTCAGAGAACCCCAATATCACTCTAAACTATTCCTTCTGGAAGCCAGGGGAGGGATGAGATGACCTCTATATCCCCTTCTGTAATACAATTCTATGAAAAGGAGGCTGGAGGGAAAGGAGCCAGCTTGGGAGGGAGGCAGGCTGGCTTTTGAGCGTGGTCCCCTAGCCATTCGCTGCCCTTTTCAGTGTTCCTTGGCACCTGGTGAAAGTAGGCAAGGGGGTCTGGCGGGAAGGCCACCCAGAAGCTATTCAGAGACCAGCCGACATTGCCCAATCAGGGGGTGGGGACAGTCAATGGAATACTGCCCTACACACTGGGGTTTCCCCACTGGACTCCTCAGGCCATCACTCCAGGGGTTGGCTGGAAACTCAGCAAGGACCCTGACCAGGCTCTGGCCAGAGCCCTGGAGTGGAGGGGAGGAGCCTGCAGGCATCCTGCCAGGCCTCTCCAGCCTTAGAGAAGGAGCTGAGAAGGTCAGCCAAGGGGCCCAGCTGCAACAAGAGACCTTGTGCCCACACCAGGGTAAGGACTGAGCTGGTCCATCCTGAGTGGGGGAGGGGAGGGGCCTCAACCCTGGCAGAATATATAAGGCCCTGGGACCATCAGGCCGGACTCTGTCACTGGTAGGAGAGACATCTGGAGAGGAAGCAATTAAAAGGGCCAGAAGACCGGTAGAGGCTGCAGGCCCCTGGGAAAAAGATGGAGAAATGGCCAGAGATGCCTGGAGGACTTTCTGGATGTGCCCGGGTTGGGCACGTTGCTGCGTGCACAGGCCGCTCAGCACATTTTGAGCTCCGTCTGTAAACGCAACGCCCAGTACCGTCCCTCCGACGTGCGCGAGCTTTCCATGGGGTGATGCGTGATGATGAATCACCCCAGTCTAGCTTCCCACTGTGAGCAACACAGTTAACTGGCAGAACACTGACCAGGATTCAGCGGCGAGGTGGTGGCAGGGGTCCGAGCTTTCCTCTGGGAGGAGAAAGCTGTCCTGATCCAGGATCACAGGTGTTCTTGGCCTTGGAGGGAGGATTCGAGCAACTGAGTCAGCCTGCCCAGGACTCTGCTGTCTGGTCTCAGCGGCCCTCCCTGCTGGTCTCTGGAGGGTTCAGTGGGAAACAGACAAGGACTGCCTGAGAATGCTGTTGGCCTTGGTCTCCCCCTGGCCTGTGGAGTAAGAATAAAGAAAGGTTCACCATCCCATAGGCCCTCTTGTTGGCCCCGACCCTGCAGGGAAAGAACCTTCACCCACATATTTTATTTATTTCACATACTTTCGTGGCCTGCTTCTGACGCGTCAAGCACTATTCTAAGCACGTGGACGGTAGGAACGCATTTAATTCTCCAGCAACTCCATGAGTTAGTTCCTATTATTGTCCCCGTTTTTATAGTGGAGGGAACTACAGAACAGGGATGTAACGTGACGTGCCTAAGGTCACACAGCTAACCAGGAGCAGAGCTGGGTCCAAACCCAGGCAGTTGGGCTGCAGCATCCCTGCCCATGGCCAGCAGGTGCCAACCCTTCCGAGACACCGGACATGGGCACAGGAGCCCCGGACCGGCAGAGGGCAGAGCGCCACTGTGTGGCAGGAAAGCTGGGTGTGTGTCCCAGATCACTGCTTCCTGGCAAATGACCTTAGGCGGGTACTTAACAGTCTAGCCGTGGTTCTTAATCTATACACAGGGATCTCAACAAAACCCACTTCATGGATTGTCATGAGGTAGGGACAAGACCATGTCACAGGTTTAGTATTATTAGCAGGGTCTCCCTGGGACCAGCAAGATTCAAAATGACCTCCCACATTCACCCCCATCCAACCCCCCACACCCCCGCTATGAGGAAAGTGGAGCCCGGCAAGGCTTGGCCACCATTTCCTGTCCCGGGTGGGAGGAGGATGCTTAGGAAGTGTTCCTTCCTGTCTCCTCCTTGGTTTCATCCAAGCCTTTCCTTTCTGTGCCTGCTGCATTTCCTTCTTGTTTTCCACAACTGCCCTCTGTTTGACATTTGGTGCTCGTATGAGTTTCCTGGGGCTGCTATAAGAAAGGTCCACAAACTAGGGGGTTTAAAACAACAGAAACAGATTTTCTCACCGTCCTGGAGGACAGAAGTCCCAAATCAAGATATGAGCAAGGGCCATGTGCCCCCTGAAGTCTCTAGGGGAGGATCCTTCCCTGCCTCTCCCCAGCATTTGGTGATCACCAGCAACCCTTAGTGTTCCTTGGCTTATAGACACATCACTCCAGTTTTCGCCTCCGTCTTCACATGGCTGTCTTCCCCGTGTGCCTATGTCTAACTCTCCCTCCTCTTGTATCCAGTCATTGGATTAGGGCCCAAACAAATCTAGTATGACTTCATCTTTAACTACATCTGCAAAGACCCTATTTCCAAATAAGGGCACATGCACAGACTCCACATGGACGTGAATTTGGGGTATACTATTCAACCCTGTACTGCTGGTTGGTCCTGCAGGATCTAAAATGAAGAACATTTTTTTTTCTTTCCTTGCGTTTTCCAGGAAGAGCCTAGCAAATGTGTCTTTCTTTGCTCTTGGGCAGAGGAACAGGAGGAAGGCCACTTTATACTCCATCCAAGACACCCTGAGCAAAGGACAGGCTTCAGAGGCGCCCAGGGATGGGCCCAGCAGATGGCCTGGCCGAGGGCAGGCCTGAGAGGCAGTCTGCACAGCCGAGGGCAGTGCCTCCTGGGGAGGAGGGAGCATGCGTCTGTAGCCTGCTTGGCATGGCCTGGTCCTCTACAGACATTGCCTCTTTTAGCTGCAGGGATGCTTCCTACGTTTCTCTGGTGAAGAGCTTCAGTATTAGCAACCTCAGGTGACGCTATACACAAGAAAGAGCATCCTCTAGAAAGCTTATTCTGAGCTTCCATGTGCAAAAGACAGGAGAAGGTGAAGCCTCGGGGCCGGGCGTGGGAAATCTGCCAGTGCCACCGTTCCTTGGCAATGTCACCTAGGGAAGAGTCCAGGGGATGCCCAACGGCCAGCTCTTTGCAAAGCCCTGGGTTATCTGATGGTGAAGTGGACACAGGAGCGCGGCAGCCTACACCCCTCAGATGTTCCAGACGACCAGGTTACGGAGAGCTGGGGATATGAAGTTAAGGGACTTTCATCTGCATCTTTCATCCCTGCATCGTCATCATCATCAGAGAGGAAGCATGATGAAGGAAGCTCCAGGCGGTCTGTTAGAGCTGAAAGGAGAGTTCTCAGGTCCTCCCCTCAACCGGGGCCTGCAGCCCCTTCTCTCCGCCCCCTCGGCCCCTCACCTACAGCTGGAGACTCCGGACAAATCTCTGGCCCTGAGAGGCTTTCTGGGGCGTCCAGTTCTGTCTGACATCTAGAGCCTGGGAAAGGAGGGAGGGAGGATGCCAAGAAGGCATGGGGTTATGCTTGTACCTGAACTACAGGAAGGGGACCGCCCTACCCCAGCATACCCGCAGCTGCTCTTCCAGGGACAGGAAGTCAGCTGAGTACCCAGCAGACAGCGTGCCTGGGGGGAGGGGTTCAGACACCTGGGCAGTCCGCTGGGCCATCCACTACTCTTCCGGGCCACACTGGTTCCCACACCCAGGAGGCCAGACGGACTGGGGATTAAGAGCCTGGGTTTTCATCCCGGTTCAGTTCGCCTCCTCAAAGTTAGGAGACCAGGGCAGGTCTCTGAATCTGCTCCCCATTTGTTACAATGGGGATAATAACGGTCCCCACTTCCTAGGGTTGTTGTCATAGATCAGTGAGCGAACACCCACGTTGCCCAGGACATAGTGAGTGCTGGGTCAACACTGGCTGCTCTGATGCCCCTGGGAAGGGGCTGAGCCGTGGACCAACTATTTCTTGCAAATAATCTGGCATTTAACTAGTGGCCTGACCTGCTTGGGGGGAGAAATGGCGCCCTCTTGGCAGCCCCACCTGGTTTAGTAACTCTCCTTGGGAAAGCAGTCATGCCTATCTCCACTTCACACACTGCATGAGCTCTCCCTACACCAGGGCCCCTCTCTGGCTGGCCTGCCCAACCACAGGACAATCAGGCTTTTAGCCAGGCAGTTACAGTAAGCCAGGCCCGCCCTTCCTTACAGGGGGTACCACTGCTCCCCGGCCCCGAGCCTCGGTTCCCAGAGAGGAGACAAAGGGGTATCAGGAGCCCCTTACCGGCCTGGTATGCCGGGGTTGGCTCTTAACGCCCCCCCCCCCCAGGACATGCTGGTTTTTCCAGCGATTTCCAGGGGCCACTTAGTCCTGGCAACCAACCGGTCCAATCTGCAAAGGGCAGCCGAAGCAGCAAGTAATGTTCGGGAGAGGCTGACTCACTTCAGCCAGGCTGGGCCCTCTGTTAATATTCCTGGACCTCAGCCTGGGATTCCTGCAGGTTCCGACAGCAAGTCGAACCATCCTTTTGTATAAGGAGGGTTCCAAGGTAACCCTGAGGGGAAAGGAGGTGGGGAGAGCCCTGGCAAGGGTGTTGATCCCCGCAAAGCTCCAGGCCTGGGGGACGGGATGTTGACAAGGAGGACCTAACTGATCCCAGGCCTGATTGAGGAGGGAGGGCGGGAGAAGGGAAAGAGGACCCCATCTACAGTGCACAGGGCACATTACATAATTATTCTATTTTAATCACAACCACCCTGTATGGTAGATATGACTAATCGCTGGTTAATAGATAAGGAAACTGAGGCTGGGAGAGGTTGAGGAGGTTAGCGGGCGGGTGGAGGTCGGTGAGGGGTGGTGGCTGCATGGGCAAAGAGTGAGGTCAGGCACGTTTTAAACTCTCAGCCTCAGGGCCCAAGGAGGGTAACAGCGGGCAGCCTGTGCTAGTCCCCCACCTCGCCCCGCGAGGCGCACCTCTTGGTGGGCAGGGCAGGCACAGAGCCTCCTCAGGTCACCCTGGTCCAAGACTGCATCTGACTGGGACACCGCGGGGGCGGGGGGCGGGCTCGGATTGGGGTGTCCCTGGAGGCGGGTCCTTGCCACCCTTCCCCCGCCGGCGGGACCTCCCGACTCCCCTGCCCGGGCAGGGCCCCGCGCCAGGACCCGGACCAGGACCGGACCGGGACCTCGGTCCGGGCGCGCCTCGGTTTCACCCACCCCACCCCCCTTCCCGGTGCGTGCCCATGGCAACCGCTACTCTCCGGGCCACGTTTAAAGGGGAAGTGTACACACACGCACATGCCCCATCGCGCCGCCAGCTGCGGATTCCTCAGCCCTTCCATCAGCGCGGCCGGCCCCCGACGACGGGCTTCCTCGCGGACTGTGAGGTCAGCGCCCCGCCCCGCCACCCAGCGGCTGGCCCGCGCCCGGCATCCCGGCCCCCGGTCCCCGATCCCTGCCGCGCACCCTGGTGCCCGTTCCTCGGCGCGTCCCCGAGCTGGGGCGGTCCCTCGCGCCCACCGCCTGCCGCCCCCGGGCCTCCAGGCCGAGCCCTATTTCGGGCGCTGGCGCCGCGGGCCGGGGCAGCCCTGCCCGGAAGGGAGGCTATTCTGGGCCGGGCAGCCCGAGCAGCTGCGGCCCCAGGGCTTCCCGGCAGGGTGCGCGCCCGGGACAGAGGGCACGCTGGGGCAGGGCTCCCCTCCCTCCCCACCGCCCCACCTTCCTCCCAGGCCGCGCCCAGTTCCCTCCTCTATTTTGGCCAGACCCAGGTCCTTCCCTAGGCCGGGAACATTCTCTGGTGCCAGGTCACTGAGAGAATGTCCAGAGCCTTGTGGCCACGGTGCTCCCTCATCCAGTGCCCACCACGCAGGTGCTGGCGCCTGAGCCTCTCCGCCCCTCTGCTCCCATCTCTCGGTCTGGGGTGGTCTTCCCAGCACCCTGTGCTTGCCTGGGCACAGCCAGTGTCCCCCTGTGTCCCATTTGCCTTCCCTTCCTGACTCCCGCCCATCACCCCACGTGACCATATGGTTCAGTGTTGAATTCCCAGTGCCCAGCACAAGGATGGGTGCCCCCCAAATGGTCATTAAATGAAAGTTGTTAAACTGTCACATTGAAGACACCAAACTCCAGCCCCTTGGGATCTTTTTACATCCTATCCAGCTAACCCGTCTGATGAGCATATGCTCCAGCTGGCCCCTGGATCCCTTCCCCCACCAGAGGGAGTGGCCACTTCCATGGGTAGCCTGGGCTTGGTGGGTGAAGCTTTGAGCATCTGCACATGTGGCCCTGGTCCCCTTGGGTCTACTCTGTAACCTTAGGACCCATTGCTGGACTCATCAGGGCCACGCTCTTCCATCTGTGAACCAAGATAAGAATACTTGTGGCCTATCCCACACCATGGTTATAAGGAGACAAAATATATGCGACACCATCAGACTGCAAGTCACATTCATTATCTAACCTAACCTAAATCCCATCTGAGCACACTCAGGGAAGGGAAGAGGAGGGAAACTAACATTGCCAAATTCTCTGCTAGGTGCTTTATTATTTTTAAAATTTTTTAGGTGTTTTAAATATGTCATGTTTAGCAAAGCACTAATCAAACTTTGTCAGCAGAAGCCACTTGGATCTTGTCAAAATGCGGAGGCCCTGAGATGCTGCATTTCTAACCAGCCCCAGGTGGTCTTCATCCCACCAGCACCGTGTGCACCACGTTAGGAGAAGGGAGGGGGAATCCACACAGCGGTCCACACAGCGGTCCTCCTGGTGTTCAGATGAAGCATTGGAGGTTTAAAGAGATTAAGTGGCTTGCTTCAGTAATGAGGCCAGTGCCCAGGCCCAGCTGGCCCACAGAATGTCCTCTGCCCCTCGAGCCTTAGCTTCTGGGTCCTCAGATGACCCACTTTTAGCCCCAGACTTTTTCCCCCTGCAGTTTATGCCCCGCAGCTTTTCCTTCAAATTATCACACTAATACCTGTGAGTAAAACACGTGTACCAAATGTATACTTAAACTCAATGAAAATAAATAAAAAATCAATTGTATGTTAATAAAAAATAAAACATCGCCACGCCCCAATTCCTCTCACCTCACTCCCCAGAAGAAGAAATACGGTCTACAGGACTTCCCTGGAGGTCCAGTGGTTAAGACTCCGCGCTTGCAACGCAGGGGGCACGGGTTCAGTCTCTGGTCGGGGAACTAAGATCCCACATGCTGCGTGGCGTGGCCAGAAAATAAAGTAAAATAAAAGTCATCTTGAAAAAAAAGAAAAGGAATATGGTCTACAGTTTACTGCCAGTGCTTTATGCTGCCATCTCGTGTTTACACCTTGGGTTGGCCGGGGTTAACACTGTGGGATATGGGTAAAAGGTCAGGCCAAAAGCCACCAGACCTAGGATGGAAATCGTGTGTGAGACAGACAGAGAGAGAGAGAGAGAGAGAGAGAGAGAGAGAAGAAAGTGTGGTTCAAATATGGGCCCAGGAAGAGTCAGGAAAGCACTTTCTCCCCAGGGCCCTTTACTTCCATCTTTCAGGGCAAGCTGGAACAGGTGAGGGAAACCCAGCTACATGGGCACCCTGGCTCATGAATAAGTAACCCACCGGATGCTTTGACTCACTCGTCAATAGACAGTTGACTTCCTGACAGAGAGGCTAGCGCCCTCACACTGACACGTGTAAGTGAACGGGTAATCAATTGACAATTAATTACAAGTGGAAGTTACTGGGAATCCAGAACTGCTCGTTCAAAACTCCGTGGGGAAGGAAGGCCGCGTTTTCCAGATGTGCATCTGTGTCAAAGGCCAGAGCTGCAGCGGAAATACTCCCAGTGGTGTCCTAGTTTCCTGAAAAATAGCATTTGCCCAGTCTTGAGGGGGCTTACTGTCCGGGGGGGGCAGTGGCCCTGGGGCCAGAGTGTGTGGGAACTTGGCTGGCAAGGTCAGGTCCTGGTCCCACCAGCCACTCACTGCCAGTGAGGGTGCAGACACCCTGCAGAGGGCCCTGGATCCCTGGCCTGATACTTGGTAGGTGCTCAAGGTGGGGGAGGGGGAGGGGGGTTACTCCTTTGCCCCTCCTTTCACCTGCTCAGCCCCACTGGGTGCCCCAAATCTATTCCTCAATTCTGGGGCTGAGAAGAGGCTTACAAGTCTAGTTTCCTTTCAAGACAAACATTTCCTCAGACTTGGGTAACTGGGGAGAAGTCACAGGTCTCATTTCTGAGAGGGAAGGAGGCCCACACCACGGGGGCAGGGCTGGGTGAGACGGGGAGAGAGGACTGGGAAATCGCACGGCTCTCACTTCTGCTTTGCGGGTTATGGGCGCTGAGCTGCCCATAGCCCTCTCCTCTCAGAACTTCCTCTGAAGAGCCCACTGGTCATTTGCATATGTCTCATTGAAATTCCCGATCAGAGCTCACCGTCTCCTCCCCTCGGCCCCCAGAGGGTAGCTGGAACTTCACTGGGGAACCAAAGACTGGGGACAAGTGGCCGTGGGACAGCGCTGATAGCCCCAAACCTTCCCCGGCTGATTCACCCTTATTCAGTAGACGGACCATTTTTCCTAGAATGTTGCAACAGGGGTATTAGGGTTTTTCCAGAACTTTCCACCCTCGATGACCCAACTCTGAGCCCCTCAAGTGGAACTCAAGATGACTCTCACTGGCAAGGGTTGGGCACTTGCCCTCTGACCTTGGTGTCCCCTCCGTTTTATGCTTTTCTCACGGAGCAGAGCTCAAGTCTCCTGAGGACGGCCTCATTGTGCATCCAGCCATGCACACAGCAGGCTCTTGGCCTGTGTTTTGCTTTCTTAATACATATTTGTTTAATGGATGGGATGACTGGAAATTACTTACCCCTGATGAAGAAACGGGAAAGCAACACCGCTTTAAAATTCTTTAAGAAAAACACAAAACTATCCTGATTTTACCCAATTCATCTTTTTGCTCCTTCATTTTAGGTTGTAAGCTCTCCAATTCCAAACCTAAGTTCTTAGTCATTAGATTCTAAGCTCTTTGAGGGCAAGGCCAATTCTCATCTATCTTTTCTCTCCCCAATCCCCGGTTCATAGTCACATAGTCGGTGCCCAGTAGATTTTGTTATATTGGATCACGTTGCCTTTCTTAGCCATTATTTAGAAAGGCAACCCCTTATAGAGCCAGACATAGCATCAACAGTTAATCTTGGGCTGAGTTGACGGATCACAGTGGCGGTGGGGATGATGATGGTCCTTATTCCAGTCAAGAGGCTGACGTTTGAGCTCCAGGAAAGGAATTCTCCTTCTTTCTTTCTTTTTTTTTTTTTTAATATTTATTTGGCTGCGCCGGGTCTCAGCTGCGGCATGCAGGATCTTCATTGCAGCATGAAGGATCCTTAGTTACGCCATGCAGGCGGGATCTAGTTCCCTGACCAGGGATCAAACTCGGGCCCCCTGCATTGGGAGAGTGGAGTCTCAACCTCTGGACCACCAGGGAAGTCCCCAGGAAAGGAATTTCATTGTGGGGGGGTCACTTGCAGGTGATTTCCTATGGGTTAATGACAGCTAAGGGGAGAGACACTGGGATTTGTCAGATGGGTTCCCTAGACGTTAGGGGACGTTTTTCCAAAAAGTTCAGGGAAACTCTGGCCCAAAAAAAGCTATAGGCCCTAGGAGTGAAAATGGGTCAAGGAAAATCATGAAATAGGAAAAAAAATCCACAGATCAGACGATCTAATCGCAAGTGAGCTCTATGAGAAAAGAGTGCTGGTGGCTGGGGTACGAAAGAAAACACTTCTAGGGACTTGCCTGGAGGTCCAGTGATTAGGGACTTGGAGCTTTTCACCGCTGGGGCCCGGGGTTCAATCCCTGGTCGGGGAACTAGCCGCATGGCGAGGCCAAAAAAAAAACACACTTCTAGGGAATTGAGGTCATATTTCAAAAAGATGAGGAGAGAAGGGAGGAAGGGAAGGAGGGAGGGCTCTTCACCAACAGTGATCCCTCAGGGGCAGACCCAGTCCTTAGGGGAGAAGACTGAACTGTGTCCATTAAAGGAAGAGGAGAGAGAAAACTGCCTTGATTGAGCACCTACCGTGTACTGGCCCACCCCCAAACTCTGTCAGTCTCACCCAAGCCCTAAAGAGCAGAGGCTTGGGTATCTTTCTCACGAGGGAGCCACGCAAGGCAGCCACAACCTCACCCCTTCCCCAGATGGCCTCCCAAGGCCATGCGGACCTGCTCCAAGCTTACCTGCTTCTCAATCAAATTCAGAAAGAAAGGAGGGCCGGGGGAGGCTAATAGGGACCTGAAGTCCGAGAGAGGAGAGGAGACCGACCGTGAGAGTGGGCAGGGAGGCTCTGAATCAACTCGTGTCAGCCCAGGGCAAGGCCATCGCCATCCTGGGACCGTGGGGATGGGAGGGGGGAACTCACAACCCTGGCTGCACTTTCTCTCATCCCTGAGATTGGGCGAGGGACCAGAAGGTGGGCAAACCAGGCCCCACTGGGGCAGAAACCAGACTTCGGGAACTAGAAACCAGCGAGTATGATGTTAATCACCAGCAAAACTCTAGAATGAATCATTAAATAAATTCGTTTATTCATGCCCTTAGTCAACAAATATTTACGGAGCGTGTCTAAGTACAAGCTACTGTGTTAGGCATTAAATTGGGGTGGACTGTTCCCTAAAGGATCTTAGCGGCTACAAGCAGGGAGAAGACGGTGTATAATTTTTGTAAGGGAAATAGGTTCACATGAGAAGTATAGATAAACACTGTGGGGATTCAGAGGATACTTAGAAAAGGCAGAGTATAAGACCTGAACTTGTTTCAGGGAAGGAACAAGACATGTTCATAACAGGTTTATGTAGCAAGGTTTATAAAGGCAAAAAAATTGGAATCCAGTAATGTAGGGTCTGTTGAATAGGTGTCCTGATAATGGAATACTACACAGCCAATCAAAATAGTTTAGCTGTACACTTATTCATATGTGAAGATATTCACAAAACATTAGTAAGTTAAAGAAGCAGATAAAAGAGTATTTAGGTATGATGGCATTTTTATGAATTTTTTGGCATACATACGTCTAGACGTTTTTAGAAACTTGTAGAAATATATACCGAAATGTTTGAGAGATTTGGAATGCTTTACAATTCTTTTTCATCTATCTGGAAATGATAATAAAATGAATACTGACTACCCTTTTTTCAAGGATAAAAAAAAAATTGTAACTTACTATTAGCAACTCAGGCCAAATAAGTCCTTTCTTCTTTGACAGGACTGTCAGATCATAGAAATACTATGGATAGGGAATTCCCTGTTCCCTGGCAATTCAGTGGTTAGGACTCCACGCTTCCACTGCAGGGGGCCCGTGTTCGATCCCTGGTCGGGGAACTAAGATTCCGCAAGCCGTGCAGCTCGGCCAAAAAGAAAATTGCTATGGATATAGAATACGTTGATTCCATTAGAACATTCGGCTTTCTGTGATCGCCTTATGGAAGACATTGAAAAAGTTAGCCTTGAAGATAGCATAGTTAGGTTGTAGCAGGTAGACAGAATTACTAAAAACAAAACAAAAAGCATAGGACTTCCCCGGTGGGCCAGTGGTTGAGAGTCTGCCTGCCGATGCAGGGGACGCGGGTTCGTGCCCCGGTCTGGGAAGATCCCACATGCCACGGAGCGGCTGGGCCCGTGAGCCATGGCCGCTCAGCCTGCGCGTCCGGAGCCTGTGTTCCGCAGCGGGACAGGCCACAACAGTGAGAGGCCCGCGTACCGCAAAAAAAAAAAAAAGAAGAAGAAACCAACAACAAAAAAAAAAACAGAAAAAAAAAGGGAAGGAAGGAAAGACGGAACAGAGTGGGAAATCAAAGGAGAGAAAGAGAAGCAAAGGTGAACACACAGGAGAGGGACAGTCGGGAACAGGGGAACAGATCCGGGAAGTGAGCGGCTAGGAGGCTGCAGAGAAGCCAGAGAGAGACTGGTCTGGAGGTGGGCACCAGCACCAGGCAGCCCCGGAAGGGATCTTTCACCCACCAAGCGGGGTAAGAGGAACAGGTGCAGGGTCGCTGTGGGTGGGGTTTGGGGCCAAGGACTGGTGCTGGGCCTGTCACCCTCCATCAGACACTCAGTCTGCCTGAAGCCATGCCCGAGCACTCGATGTGTCAGGGAGTGCGGAGTGCTGGGAGGCTTCAGAAAATAAGGAAGTCCTCCTCCCAGCCACCCTTCTTGATCCACCCTGGAGCTGGCAGACAAAGTGTGGACACAGGAAAGCCCACGAAGAGTCAAGGAGAATGCACAGCCCACCTCAAGGAGTGATAAAGGCAGGGTGGACTCTGGAGTCAGGAAGATGCCAGTTCAAACCCAGACTTGGTGCTGCTGTGTGGCCTCCAGAAGTTCCTTAACGTCTCTGAGCCTCAGTCTCCCTCTGTGTTATGAGGATACATGAGACAGCAGATGTGCAAGCACTGGGTCACTTTTATGACCACCCTCATAAACGTGGTCACGCCTTAATTTTGAAGTGAGTAATCCCAGCCCTAAGTGAGAAGAAAAGCTGGAATGGTCAGGGTGTCTTGGAGGGAAGACACAGCCTGGGCCCTGAGCAACCTTTGTTCACTAACTAGTCCAGGTGCTGGTTTTGAACCCACTGATCAGAGAGTAGACAGTTTCCCAGCACCGGTCTCCAAGGCAAGCGGGAAATGCCATAGAGCTTGAGCCTTCACAGGCTGGAAGGGCCTGGGCCCCGGAGACCTGGGCACCTGGGTGTCTGTATGACTTCTGGGTGCTAACAAGGTCCCTGGTGAAGGCACCTGGCTGGGGCATCTGGCAGGGTCGGGGACTGACTGCGGCAGCGGCTGCCAGCTTTGCAGACAGTGGGGAATCCTTAAGGAGTGTCCAGCATTGCCCATATGCCCACAGATGGCCATGAAACGTCATAGGCTGTGGGCAGAGCTGGCAGAGGGCAAGTTCAGCCAGCCCCCAGGGGGCCTGGCTGGCGGGGTGCTCCAGGCCCGGCCTCTAGAGTGGTACTTCCTGGGCACATCACTGTGGGGTGCAGACCCCCCTCATTGGGGGCCATGTCTGACCTGGGACATCAGCTGCTATCCCAGCCTCCAGGTGGGAAGGGTCAGAGCCATCCATGAGTCACTGTGCCCACTTCCTGCCACATGGAAGCCATGGCTGAGTCACTGGCCCCCCAAAGGGGAAGACTGGCCACAAGGCCGGAAAGCTGGAGCCCGATGGTAGCAGGAGCGGTGCGGGCAGGGGGGGCTGGCACTGTGGTGACACTGCTGCCCTGTCCCACAGCCGAGGTGCCTCCTGCAGAACCTGGGGTCCTCCACGTAGCACCGACCCGCAGCCGGCAGGACTAGCTCCCTGCTGGTATTTCCACACCCCCCAACCCCCGGCAGTAATAATTGTATCATGCCCTTCAAAACAAAACAAAACAGAAAAGCCCAACTTTTTGTTTTGAAATAACTTCAGGCTTACAGAAAAGTTTCAAAAATACTACAAAAAATTACCGTATACGCTTCACCCAAATATCCCAAATGTTAACATTATACCACGTTTGTGTTACCATTTTCTTTCCCCCTCTCTCCCCATTTCTCCCCTAGGCCATTTGAGAGTAAGCTGCAGACATGATGCCTCTTTCCCCTGAAACACTTCGGCGTGTGTGTCCTAAAAACAAGGGCATGTCTTACAGAATCAACATCAATGTCAGGAAAGGGACTTTGCATCAGATGCTTTTTATGTGCCTTCTCAGATGCTCCTGGCCTACAGGGTCAGCCCTGGTGGGGGTCTCCACCTAGCCACACCTGGCGGGGGGCCAGCACCCCGAGCTCTTCCCTCCTGCCCCGCCTGGAGTGCTGAAGGACCACTCGGCATCCGTGAAGTCTGGGACGTCAACTGGCTGGAGGGTGAAGCCGTGTATAAACTCCCCCTTCCTCCCGGCGTCTGTGCTCCGGTCCATTTTATTCAGTCTCTTGGAAGACATCCCAGGAGACAGCAATCAGTCACATTACGTTCTCAGGGGCAGGCTGTCACACAGGACCTTGCACTCGGAAGAGAGCCCCATGCTTGGGGTTTAGTGCTCTGCAGTCACCTTGAAATTCTTCATAATTTTATCTTTCAATCTGTGTTTTCTACAGATGGGACGGTGGAGCTTGCACAGGGGGTTGCAGCTCGGCTCTCAAGTGCTCCTGCCTCCCGCCTTCCAGGGATGGGTTCTTGGTCACGGCTCTCCCACCCCACCCCCCACCGGCGACCCCTGCCACCAGCATCCCAGCCTTACTGCTGCCCGAGCCCTTCGTCAGCATCCCCCTCAGTGGGTACTGTTCTGCTACCCATTTTACACATGAGATGACAGAGTCTCAGCAAGGTTAACTTGCCCAAGGTCCACCAGCAATTAAGGAATCTGGATTCAAACCCAGCTCTTCCTGCTTTGAAGCCCGGGCTGTCACTCAGCCATTGACTGGTTGTTTATGAGGTCTCTCCTCTGATCATCTAGAAGGAGTGTAATTGATCTCATTCTGTGCACCACGCTGGGACTGCAGATGCAAGAAAAAGCACGGGGCTAGGAGCTGGGAGTCAGGCTGCTGAGACCCACGGGAGCGATGCCGGCACTTTAGGCCACCTGGGGCCAGGACAGGCTCTCTGAGGTGGCCGAGCCGGGGCTGGGCCTGGGCCAGTGCTGCGTTCTTTCCTGAGGCCCAGCTCGCATCTCTACCAGCTGCAGAAAGCGGGTCTGAGTCATCGGAGTCCCTGTCCCTGACTCCTCACCCATACATCGTGCATTCCGGTCCCTGGATCTCGGCAAAACCCCACTAATTTCTTAGTTCTCCCCACCCTCTTCCCTGAAAGAAATCAAAATTTCAAGCTGGGGAGGAGGTCACTTGATCCAAGCTCTTCAGTCTGCAAACGGAGGACCTGGGTTTCAGGCGCTTGCATCTGGGTGGAATTCCAACCCTGCACCAATGAACCTCTCAACATTCTCCTGACTGGGGCTGATAATAGTAGTAACTTACAGGAAGAATTCCCTGGACCATGAAATACAAGGGCCTTCTAGAGAGAGCTCCAGTGATTGCACCTGACACTTTGTGACACCATTACCCACTGCACAGATCTGTTAGGGAGGCGCTATTAGCTTCCCCACTTTACAGAGGAGGAAACAGAGGCTCAGAGAGGTTAAGTAACCTGTCTAAGGCAGCCCAGCTAGCAAAGCAGAACCAAGGTCTACCAGACAACTGTGCAGAGTAGCCACCCTTCCCACCAAGTGCTGGCCCAGAGGAGCAGCGGGCACTGGCCGCCCGCCCGGGGCTCCCAGAGTCCAGGGCTGCAGCCATCCCACAGCGGCCAGCCTGAAGGAGCAAGGAAACCGACCCCCTCCAGATAAACAAAACACTTCCTCCCCAAAGCCTGGGCCCAGAAGGAGGAGGTGCCCTGCACAACTGTTTATAGAGACAGATGTTTGGGACGGAAAAAGAGAGACAGCCCTCCTCCATCCCCATGGAGACAGAGGAAGTTTGCAACTTGGGCAGAGGCAACTGGAATTGAAAAAGGAGAAGGCGAAAGAAGGGAGGGAACCAGATCTGACCCGCTGGAAACAGTCTGACATTTTCAGATGCTGGTGCCTAACAAAGAGGCGTTGCCATGGCAACCAGGCCTGCGGCCTGGGGGCTGCCAATCCCAGCTGGACCTAGGGCCCCGGCCAGAAGATAAATAAGCACACGTGGGATAAATACCGCGGAAGAGCAACTAAATGAGCACGTACACGCCCAGGGGCCTCTCAGCCCAGCGGCCTCCCAGGGACCACCACAAAGTGGGGAGGCTACTCACGGCCCCCCTCCTTCTCTCCTTCCTTCCTCGCTCCTTTCATCCCTCTTTATTTTCTTCCACCCCCTCTCTCGCCATCTTTCTCTCCCTCCCTCCCTCCTTCCCTCTCTCTCTCTCTCTTCCCCCACCTTCCTTCCTCCCTAGGTCTTCAACCTTGCTCCTGTCCCGGCCTAGGAACCACATCCCCATCTTCCTGATGGCCGTTGGCAGATGGTTTCCAGCACAGCTGAGAGCAGAGGACTGCTTTGGCAGTAGAGTGAGGCCCCCGGGGGGCCCAGCATAGCCATGTCCTCTCTCTCTCTGGCTGGAGACCCTGGGCATTTCAGGCTGTAGTTACGGGGAAGGAGGGGGGAGAATGGGAAGAGAGCTTCGGGCTTCTCCTAAGGGATCTGGTTCCTCAGAATTCCTCTGCCTGGCTCCCCAGCCCCTTCTTCTGCACTCACTCCCCTTGTCATCTCACTGCCCCCAAAGCCGTGATGTCCACTGCGGGATCTACACTGTGGCTACCAGCAAGCTGACCTCTCCCAAGACCCTGCTGCCTCACTACACCCCCATCACCGGAATCCCAGCCTTCTCCTCCTCCAGCCCCTCTCCTCCTTGCCTCTCTCCAGGGGAGAGGGGAGGGGGCGGATGGGGGAATGTCTGATGAACTCTGGCCGAGGTGACGGGAATCCCTGAGGCCAGAAGGTTCTGTGGGAAAGAGCTAGAAGGGAGAGCTGAGCTGCAGTGGTCCTGGGGTCAGGGCCTGCCAGTCCAAAGGAGGGGCCCGTACCTTCCTGCCCTCAACCTCAGAAACCTCCCGTGATGTCCCATGATGGGAAGGCAGGCCACAGCTGGAACACATGTTTATCCAGCCTGGCCCGCCCAGGAATGCGCCCCAATTCCCAGGCTGACGATGGGACTGGAAGGTGTCATGGTAATCATCCCCCTTTGATACATGGGGAGATTAACACTTGGCAATAAGGACTGGGCTGGAGGCCGAGTAGAGGCCTTGGCCAGTGGGGACGTGTCCACAGCTGGTGGGGAGGGGAGGACAGCTGTTGTAGGCTGTGTTACGCACAGGTGGCTCAGATGGGAGGCTGAGGAGGGGCGACGGGTGACTACGGAATGGGATCCGTTGTTCCTGGGTCTAGCCCTGAGAAGGAAGCCCAGAATCGAGTCACAAAGAATGCCACCATACGGAAGGACAGGGGCCTCTGGGAGGACAGAGGCTGTTCGGAGCCTCCCCCAGCTGCCGAGCAAGCCTGGTGCCAAAGGTGAAAGGCAGGCTGGGCTCCCTGATGTCTCGAGAAGCCTGGCCACACCTTCTAGAAGCCTAGCTTCAGGACAAGAGGCCCAGGACCAGGCCCCTGCTGCCCGGCCACCCAGGAAGCAGTCTGCAGGCTCAATTCCTCCTCTGTCCCAGCTAGCTGGGTGACCCTTGACAGGTTACTTAACCTCTCTGGGCTTCAGTTACCTTGTCTGTAAAATGGAGATAATAAAAAAAAAATGGAGATAATAGCTATGCCTCACTCAGATGTTGTGAAGATCAAAAGAGACAATATGTAGGAAGCACACTTAATTGTCAAACACTCGTTGAGCACCTACTGTGTGCCAGGCTCAGTGCTGGGCTGTCTATTAGGAAAGAAGTAGCGCAGGGCATTGTGGGTATGTCCAACCGGATGTTCCCACCTGGTCAGGGAAGGGATGTGTGAGCTGTGGCCTGAGGAGGATTTAGCCAAGGGGGCAGCCTAGAACAGGGGGGCAGCAAACTCTAGCCCACAGGCCAAATCCAACTTGCTACCTGTTTTGGTTCAGCCCATGAACAAAGAATGTTTCTACATTTTTAAACAGTTGAAAAACAAACCAAAAGAATACTATTTCATGACATGTGAAAATTATATGAAATTCAAATTTCAATGTCCAGTACAGTTTCATTCGAACACAGCCACACGCATTGGTTTGTTAATTCTCTGTGTCTGCTTTTCACGCTACAATGGCAGAGACGCAAATAAGGACCACCTGGCCCTTTTCAGAAAAAGTTTGCTGACCCCTGGCCTCGGGGAAAACATGTTCAAAGGCCAGGGGGTGAGAGAGAGAAGAACTTTCTGGGCCCCGGGAGAAGCCCACTGGGGATGGAGTGGAGCGATTGCAGGTTGGCAGTAGGAGGAGGGAGGCCACAGAGATGACCCACCCACCGTATCCCACCCAGGAGAGGACAAGAGCTGAGGGTGGGTAGGCTCTGCTCAGCTGCCACCAGCCAGGTGCCAACCTGCACCAGCCTGCTGGGGAGGGGGGGGGAGAGGGAGGGGGAGAGAGCTCCCTAGTCCTATCGCCAGGAAGCAAGGAGCTGCCCATGGGGCCAAGGGAAGGCTTGGAAATCAGAACATTCCCTATCCTTCCCAAGGAAACTGGGAGAACTCTCTCCTTCTGTGGAGCTCGACTATGCCTTCCTCTCTCAGGAGGCCAAGACTGGGCTCAGGGCTCAGGGAGGGAGGGATGGGGAGGGTATCAGAAGCTGCTGTTCTTATTCCAGGGGGGCCCAGTAAGGCCCGGGGGGTATTCCCTCTACCTCTCTCCACTCCTGCTCAGCCAGAGCTGGAGGGATGCTGACACAGCAGATGGAGGGCTGTCCCAGGGGCCTGGTGTGGGCCCACATCTGGCCAGGGGATGCCGAGGTCACATGGCCTTCGGATGAGGGCAGAAGGGCATGAATGTTCAAGGATCCCCTTAGGAGGCTGGGACCATGGGGGACTCTCAGGGTACCCTGGGTATCTATGGGGCAAACCATCTAGCTGGGGGAGAGTGCTGCCTTCTGCCACCCCAATGCACTTGGGGGCTGCAAGACTGGGCTTAGGCGGGAAGAGTGGTACAAGCCCACGAGGTTGGGTGGAGGTGCTTCTCCTCTGCGTGGCATTGGGAGCTGGCCTTTCATTGGAGTGCGCGGGAGAGATGGATTCCTCCTGGGGTCTCCCCTCACCCCACACAGACCTGCAAACCAGGGGTGGCAGGGGTCAGGCCTCCTCAAGAAGCCACCTTTGTACATTTGTCTCTGAGCTCCCTTCCAGAGGTGGGGCCCCTGGGTAGCTGCCTGAGGACTAGACCCCAGGCCACCTCCTCCCCTGAGTATCTGGGACCAGTTAGAGTGACTCTATCAAGCCCTGACCCTCAGTAGTCTCAGTCGTCTTTGCTGCAGGCAAAGGGACTGGGGTGGGGGTGAGTCGTGGGAAATGCAGGTCCATTCCTGCGACAGGGCTGCAGGAGAGCAGAGTCCTCTGGTTAGACGGGGAGAGCTGGCTGGAGGCAGGGATTCCTGCTGCTCGGGCTGAGCCTGCCTCCGGGCCTGACTTCAGAGGCTCCCTTCTCCTCCGGCCTCCTCAGCAGCACAGCTGCAAGGAGCGGAACCTGCGACCTCAGCCCTCCTGGCCTCGCCCCCCCCCCCCCCCCGCCCCATCCCGGGCAGCAAGCCCTCCCCAGGCGCTGGGAGGCCTCCATCGGCAGGGCCGAGGCTCCAGGCCAGGTCTCCCGCCCTCTCCTCTGCGCCGTACCCAGTGGGCTCCATCACCCGGGGGAGCCCCACCTCCCGCCATCCTTGGCCGGGGAACCGGAACACTCAACTCCCTAGATGTTGCCTCACTCTTCACAGCACCTCCCAGCCAAGGTCCCCGCCCTGGCCCTTTCCCACTCCTCCCTCCCTCTCTCCGAACTTCCTAAAGCCCCTCCCCTGCCTGCCTGCAAGTCACCTGACTGGGTCGCTGGAGCCCAGCCCCACCCAGATTCCCCACCCAACTCTCCCAGCTCTGGAAACGCCCAAGAGCCGCCCCAGTGCTGCCAGCCCCCATCCAGTTCCAGCTGCACGCTCGCCCTCCAAGAACGTGCATACACCCACACAGGTGCACGCACACACGTGTACATAACGCACGCACGGTGTGCACAGGAGTGCACACGCGCCCACCTGTGCACATGCAATGCACGGTCATGGGTGCAACATACACACATAGACACGTGCACACGTTCACGTGTGCCTGCACATGCACGCGCGCACGTGCACACACACACACACTCTTGCACCATCCAGTTGGTTTCACGCCCCACGCTCCTTCCTCCCAGGCTCCTGCAATGCTCCTTGCATCTCGAATCCCCTCCAGGGGCCTGCACTTGTGACTTGGGGTCAACGTTAGCTCCCCAAGGCTCTTTCCAAAACAGCACCCGCCTCACCCCTCAGGACAGTGGCACTCTCCTGCTCCCAGGAACTGGCATCTTAGGCTACAATCCATTTTTTGCAGCTGAGATGACAAAAAACAAAAGCCAATCCCCTGTCCCTGTCCAATACTGGTGAATGACTGGGGGGAGGGGGAGATCCCTGCCCACAAGGCTCAGCTTCACTGGCAAAGGGACTTTCCTTAGAAGGAGCAGAGGCATCTTGTATCAGCTCTTAACGATTTGGGAAGGGAAGCTGAATAGCTCTTTACTGTAATTCGAACAACTAAATTATTCATCGAGAGCGGCTGACAGAGATTGGACAGTGACCAGAGAGCCAGGAGACCCCGGCCCAGCCCCGTGACCCAAGCCCGTGCCCGGCCGACTCCCTGCTCCTGAGGGGCTAGTGAGAGGGGTCTGGGAAGACGGTGGCCCCAGGGGTCCCGCACCAATTCCATCTGGGAGGTGGGGAGAGGGGTGGGAGGAGACTGAATCAAAGGGCCCTGGCCATGTGGGGAGCCACAGGGCCCCTGGCCCCTCAGGGACTTGTCTTAACGGAGGGGTCTCACCTGCTCTGACCAGACGGACCCCAGGCCACAGCAGGCTGGCACTGTCCTGAGAGGCCAAGTGCACAGGGGCCTGGCTCCCCTATGCCATCCCCTTCCTCAGCCTGGAACCTTCCCTGCTGCCCCCAGAGGTTTGGGTTGGAGGGGGCATGCCACAGAGTCCTGCCCAAAGCTGAGGCCTGGCCTCCTCCTCCCACAGGAGGCTCAGGATGGGGGGACAGGGAACAGGTGGCCATGAGATCCCATCCCTCAGATTCAAAACACAGCCCAGCTCGTCATCATCCGGGCTCTGGGCACAAGGAGGAAGAGTGGGCGAGAAAGGCCCCCCCCCCCCACGGTCTCCTGCCCGGCTTGGTTGGGCCTCCCCAGACACCCACTCAGCCTGTGGCCCTGTACTCTGATGGGGAGGGAGGCAGGGACAGAGAGCTCGGAATGAAGTCCTCAAGCAATTGGTTGGGGGCCCAGCTCTGTCAGTCCCAGCGGAGGGAGTGACTGGAGGAGCGGGGGTGGGGTGGAGGGGGGGAGGATGGAGTGTCCCGTAACATCCTCTCAGGTCTGGGAGCAGGAGTCTCCTTTCCCCACAAGCTTGGGGGCGGGGGAGGCTTTCTCTCTTTCTCTGCTCGTCTTCCCTCCCGCCCACGACACCCGGACCTGGCAGGTGCTCTGTAAACACGAATGGAACTTATGAACGTACGAACGATGCAAACGGGGGCCGAAGGATGGAAGGCGATCAATGCGTGAGTGCGCATGCGTGGGGCCACAGCCTCGGCGAGGGAGGCGAGGCAGCAGAACAGGAGGGGAGAGTCGGGAGAGGACAAGAGGAAAGTAAGGGAGAAGGAGAAAAACAAGGGGGAGCCTCGTGGTGGCAGAGAACGTGCTGAGACGGGAGGTTAAAGTCAGTGTCCCCGGAGGGGGGACAGGGAGGGGCGGAGGGGGCAGAGGAAGAGGGCGCAGCCTTTTGGAAAGTGGAGCCCTGGGGGCAGCACGTGCTGACTCACCCGCCTGCCTTCAATTTTCCCTGTTTCCTGGGGATTCTCATTTTATTTTCGGGAAAGCTGCCTGCTCCGTGACTAATTTGTTCTTAAACAAACCAAACCCAGGCGGTGGGGAGGCTGGGCGGGGCCTGAGTCACTCTCCGCCCAGGGGGACCACACCTCAGCTCTGGGCCTGGCTTCCCCCCAGCTCCTGGGGGCCCCTCAGCCCTGGCCTGAAGGTGGCTCCGATGCTCCCTGGTGGGGACACCCTGGGTTTCTAGGGATCCCAGGCTGCTGAGTGAGCACCCTGACTGTCCACTGCCCAGAATAGTGCCCAGCACAGAGCCGACGCTCAGTTCATGTTTGTTGACTGACTAACTGACTCTTTGGTTCCTCGTTCTTCTCTCTCATCAACTCCTCCTTGAACCCTTCCTCTCCCCTGAAGCCCTTCAGTTTGGTGACACAGGTTTTTACTAAGAGTTACCCTTCACCAGAACCATACCCTAAGCTACACACACAATAAATTCCTTCAGTCTGAATCTACATATCCTTGTCTGGCCCCTTGGGATGTGCTTCTAGCTGCCTTGCCATTTAGGGTGGCTCAGGGGTGTCCATCTGGCAGCAGAGCCAAGTCAGGGGGCAGCCTGCAACCCAGGCATTCTGCTAGGCAGGGGGGAGATGCTGCCCCCTCAGGTTTACAGAAGAGGGCACTGAGGCTTAGGGAGGCCCGAGGTCACTAAGCCAGGAAGCAGCAGTGCAAGATTTGAACCCAGACCTCAGAGCACCTCCCAGTATACCAGCCTGTCATCTGCTACCCTCCACTGAAGTGGGATCCAGAGCCCCAAAGACACCTCAGCCTTGGGCCTGGTGGGGCAGGATGATATAGATCCCAATGGGAGGATCAGGGTGAGAGTGGGGGTGTTTTCTCCAACTCCAGGTCCAGCCCAGATGCAGCCACTAGAATAAGCCCAGGTCTCGGAAGGCGGGGCATGTGCAAGACAAGCCATTGGCATATGGAAAGAAACACAACCTCTCTATTTCTACTCTTTATCTCATCCTTTGAAACGTTCAACTTTTGTGGGTACATGATATATAAACCCAGTAATAGGGTGCCTATGCTTTACAGATAAATCCACAAACTGGAACATTTTCCTGAAGGGGAGAAACAGCCCCCCACCCCCGTCGGCTGCACCCGGGGACTCACGCATAGTAGGTGGCCAATAAACATTCTGTGCCTGAAGGTGTGCCAAGCGGTTCTGGTTGGGAGGCAGCGGGTAGGGGGTTCTTACTGCGTCGGGAGACCGGCCCAGCCGGCCCATCACGGGGCCCGGGCCCACCTGCAACATCGCGGGACGCGGCTACGGCCGGCCCCGCCCCCTGCCGGCGCGGCACCACCCCCCTCGGCGCGGCCGCAAGTTTACCCGGAAAGGAGGCGGGCTCGCCTCTCAGCAGCTGAGATACCGCCCCACGGCTTCCCCGGCGGGTCCCCCTCCGCCTCCCTCCCGCCCGCCCGGCGGCGCGCCGGATCCACCGGGGCTGACCCACGCCCCGGGCGGCCCTGCGGGGGTGGCAGCCCGCGGGCGCCGCGGTGCCCAGCCCGGCCCTCGGGCGAGGCGGCCCAGGGCTGCAGTCACCGAGCAGCTCCTCGCCAGCGAGCACGTTTCCAGGAAGCACGCGCGGAGCCGGCTCGAGTTCCCGACAGCCGGCCGGGCGCGGGTGCGCAGAGAGACTACGTCTACACCAGCGATCAATGCGCGCCCGGCTCGCCTCCCGCCGCGCGCAGCTGCAAGGGTGCCTCCCATACTCCTTTCTTGGTGGGCAGGTCTTCTCGCCTCCTTGCCTGTCTTTAAAATGAGAGTGTCAGTCAGCCCCACCCCAGAGCCGTGTGAGCATCAGCGGTGCAAGGGCCCAGGACCGTGCCGGCCGAGCCCTCAGAAATCGCCGCTTTTATTGCTACAGAACAAATCCGAGCGCAGGCCTCGCGGGCCAGGTCCGCTGACCTGCAGTTGAACCAGCCGGCTCCTCCCCCTGCACTAGAACTATTCTCTCCCCCCCCTCGCTTTTTTTAAGGGGTTCGAGTGATCAGCAAATTATTCCCTTGGAAAAAAACTCCTTAAAAGAAGGCGAGCAGGGATTGCTCTAGTCAAGGGTTGGGGGCCTCCGAGTTGCCTTCCTAACGCGGAGGCTCGCGGTTCTGGAAGGCTAGGAATGACGGGGTGCGGGGCAAGGAGGCCCAGGTGCCCTCGGATCAGCTCAGCTCGGGCTGCGGGAAGTGCCCGAGACGGGCTTCAGCTCAGCTCACCGGCCCCCACTCCTGATTTGAGAGGCTGGTGGGGAGCGGGAGAGAAGGAGGGAGAGGAGGAAGGTGGGGTGGAAGACCTTTGGGAAGGCGCAGGGACGGCACCCACGCTGCTGGGGAGGTCTGACAGGGGAACAGAGGAGGGGGCTGCAGGGCCTTTCCCCCCGACCCGCCCCCCCCCCCCCCCCCCCCGGCTAACTTTGGGACTTCAAGCACGAAGGAGCAAGGGGCAGGGGGCGGGGCTCCTGCTCTTACCAGGCCACCTGTGTCAGCCCCTGGTTTCCCACAAGACAGAAAGTGGGGTTCTCATGGGGCCAGGCAGCAAAGTCAGAGTAAGATCCCTAAGGCTGCTCAGCCCTGCACAGGGTCCCCCCTCCCCCTTCCCCCCCCCCCCCAGGTGGCTCTCTGCTCACCTGGATGGGGAAAGAGGCCTAGATCTGGGAGGAAACCTGGATCTGAGCCCCCAACCGCCTTAGCCCCCACCAGGCTCAGGGTCCTGCTTCACAGGGATGGCAGTGTGGAGGGGAGACCCCCCGGTATCCTCAGCAGGATCAGGAGCCTGGGGCTGGGGAGGTTTGGGGGTGTTTGCGATGGCATAGTAAGAAGTGTTGCTGTGAATTCACCTCAGGGTGTCTGGAAGTGGCAGACTGAGGACTTGAGTCCCTTGATGTTAGTTGCAGGCAGGGTTCCTTTGAAGGGGACCCTGGTCTCAGGCCAGGCATGTGGGCAGGCTTTTCGAGGCGCTGTCCTGCTCCAAGGTCCAAGCAGGGTTACCCTCCTGCCCTAAGCCTTCCTGTCTTCTTCATCCTGCCTGGAGTGCATCCATTCATGCATTCATTCAGATTCACGCATGCATTCATTCATTCATCCATTCATGCAGTCATTCAGTCCCTCACCCCACCTTTGCTGAGTGCCCCTGGTGGGTGAGACACAGGCTAAACCTGGAGATTCCATGAAGGAGCTCCGACTGGGGGGGGGAGCTCCCCTTTCGAGCCTGGGCGGCCAGGAGCACAGGGGAGAAGCCCCTAAGCCCAAGTTTGGCACCAAAAATAAATTCTTTGAATGGAAATTTGTATTGAGATCAATGTAGACTCGCAGGCAGTTGTAAGCAGTAACAGAAAGATCTCTTTGCTCAGTTCCCCCAATGGTAACACTTTTCAAAGCTCCGTATAATATCACACCCAGCACACTGGCCTTCATGCAATTTGTCCACCTTGGGTGTGGGTCTGGTTGATATAATCCTATCACCTGTGTCTGCCACCAGTCGAGATGCTGAGTAGTGTCACCACCGTGTCACCACCGCAAGGACCCCATGCATGACCCTGTGCACGACTCGGCATCCCCCAGCCCCAAGTCCCTGGCCAGATGTGGATTCTGAGCAGCAAGTAGGAGGCGTTACTCTCACCCTCCCCTCCCCCAGCCCTTGCCGGCTGTGTTTGGTGCCTCAACCTCCCCTCGAGGGCAGTGTGTCGGGTGTCTCCCAACCCTGGCCTGGCACAGTACCTGGCCTGCACTAAGTATTTGTGGGAGGAGGAGGCTGTATCCAAATCAGTGACCCGGAGGACAGGCTTGCCCTGAGGAGGGTGTAGAGAATTCTACGGTTTGTGGGGGAAGGAAGTGTGTGTGTGTGTGTGTGTGTGTGTGTGTGTGTGTTTGTATATGCATGAAACATTCAAAACCAACTGTTTGCTTCTGGGAGGGGCAGTAGGTGGCGGGGGAATGGGGGCAGGATGTATTCGTTTCTTATGTCTGCTGTAACAAATTAGCGGCTTCAAACAATATAAATTTATTATCTTACAGTTCTGGAGGCCAGAAGTCTAAGCTGAGTCCATAGGGCTGTGCTCCTCCTAGAGGCCCTAGGGGAGAACCTGTTTCCTTGCATTTTCCGGCTTTTAGAGGCTGCCTATATTTCTTGGCTCACGGCCCCTTTGTTATAGACGCAATGTTTGTGTCCCCCAAAAATTCATATGTTGAAGCCCTAACCTCCAATGTGATGGTATCTGGAGGTGGGGCCTTTGGGAAGTGATCAGGGTTACATGAAGTCATGAGGGTGGGCAGTCTTTATGATGGCAGCCCGAGCTAAGACACTCCTTCACCATCTTCAAAGCCATTAGACGGCGTCTTCTCATCTCTCCCTGACCTCGTGCCTCTCACTTATAAGGACCCTTGTGATTACATTTACATCCACCCAGATGATCCAGGATCACCTTCCATCCCAAGGTCCTTAAACTTTTTTTAAAAAAATAAATCTATTGGGCTTCCCTGGTGGCACAGTGGTTGAGAGTCCGCCTGCCGATGCAGGGGACACGGGTTCGTGCCCCGGTCCAGGAAGATCCCACATGCCGCGGAGCGGCTGGGCCCGTGAGCCATGGCCGCTGAGCCTGCGCGTCCGGAGCCTGTGCTCCGCAGCGGGAGAGGCCACAACAGTGAGAGGCCTGCGTACCGCAAAAAAAAAGGAAAAAAAAATCTACTTATTTATTTTTGGCTGCGCTGGGTCTTTGTTGCTGCGCTCGGGCTCTCTCTAGTTGCGGTGAGCGGGGGCTACTCTTTGTTGCAGTGCGCGGGCTTCTCATTGCGGTGGCTTCTCTTGTTGCGGAGCACGGGCTGTAGGCACATGGGCTTCAGTGGCTGTGGCTCATGGGCTCTAGAGTGCAGGCTCAGTAGTTGTGGCGCACGGGCTTAGGTGCTCCGCGGCATGTGGGATCTTCCCAGCCCAGGGCTCGAACCCGTGTCCCCTGCGTTGGCAGGCGGATTCTTAACCACTGCGCCACCAGGGAAGCCCCCAAGGTCCTTAAACTTAATCACACCTGCAAAGTCCCTTTTGCTCACTAAGGTAACATAGTCACAGGTGTCTGGGATTCGGTGTGGACATTATTCAGCCAACCCTTTTCACATCCGAATTGTGAACCATACGAATAGATGACCTATTCAAAATACAATGTCAACTAAACAAACAAAGGAGACCCAAGGTGAGGCGAGGTGCCCAGGACGCAGGGAGAAAGCTCTGCGATCGACCCCTTCCTGGGCCTCGGTCTCTCCTCTGAGTGAGGGGATGAGGCAGCATGAATCTGGGACCAGTGGGACCGTGAGGGCTGATTCCACCTCCCAGAACCTCAGCCTTCTTCCTGTTCAGTGGGGATGGTGACATTTCCTGTCCTCCTAGGGCTGTTGTGAGGATTAAAACACTGAGTACAAATCATCCCAAATGCACCCAAAATGGTAACCGGTGGTCATGGGAAAGCTAGTAACAGCCACCTGCCGGCTCTGTGTTCGTAGTGACCTGCCGTATTCCCCCCAGCAGAGAGAAAGCAGTGCCCCGCCCATGTCCCACGCTTCTGCAAAGGCTCCTCATGGCCCCTCCCCCTGTGGCACCTGGCAGTCCCCTCCCCCTACTGAGACCCGGCTCCCTGGGGCAGCATCCCAGCCACACCTGGCACCTCATCCCTAATCCCAGTCATGGAGGTGGCATGGGAGGCTCAGGAACTGACAGCATATGACCCTGGAGTCAGGCGGAACTGGCTTGGAACCCAGTTCTGTCCCCAGACTGGCCATCCACTGCCTTTGTCTGCCCAGCGCCCCTTCCCCTTCTTTCGGTAAAAGGCCCCCAGTAGGCATTTCTCCACCATTCTTGGTCTTTGCGGCTCATTGATGGGGCTGACCTCCTCCATCCCCTGGAGTGGGGAGTGACGCAGGATGGCCCCGTCAGAACATGCACACCCTTGCTGGTCCCAGCATGGGGACAAGACCCAAGCAGCCCCACGGCCA
Source organism: Grampus griseus (assembly GCF_964374135.1). Classification (NCBI taxonomy): domain Eukaryota; kingdom Metazoa; phylum Chordata; class Mammalia; order Artiodactyla; family Delphinidae; genus Grampus; species Grampus griseus. Next base: position 9,207,706 of record NC_139014.1, on the reverse strand, counting down.
GTCTGGACTTTACCCAGAGCTGCTGCAGCCATTTTTGTCACCGCTAGTGAGAGCCTGCCCGTGAGTGAAGCCAGCAGAATGGAGAGATGGAGAGAGACAGGGTTTAGGTGACACCACTGGCGAATCTGGATCCAGTGGTGCCTGAAGCCCAGCTCTCATCCTGTGCATGTTTCTCGTGGGAACCAATAACACAACCCCCTTCTAACTGCTTAAGCCAGTGTAAGTTGGCTTCACACAGTCCTAATAGCTGTTAGTTAAATGACCCTGGGCATTTCGCGTATATTCTGTGCCTCAGGACATACAGTCAATGACAAAATAATACATGCTCCTATGGTTGTTGTGATACTTATATAAGATAATGAATTAAGTTACCTAATTAGGCACATAGTAAGCTCGGTTGTTATATGATACGAGAGTTATTACTTTGTAGGAGTTGGGTTAGAGCTGCGTTAATCAAAAGAATAAGCATGACACAAATGAGACCGTGCCATCTCACCAGGGAGAAAAGCCTCATTATTGAGAAACCAGCCATACTGGCCTGAAATCAGAACACCTGTGTTGGGAGGCAGACACCCTCTCCCTCTCCAGAGCCAGCAAGACTCTGGCAGGAGAAAACCCCCAACAGCATCTGTGGACACACGCTAAGGTGACCCCAGAGCATCACATTTGTGTATAGTCTCCTCTTTGTGAGTGTGCGCAAAACCCAGGACTAGCTTCCCACCAACAGAATACGGTAAAGGGGATAGGATCTCGCTCCTGCGATTACCGTGTATTATTTAAGACACCATCTTACAGCCTGGAGCTAGAGCCTCAGTTCTTCTTCCCGGGAGCTTCTCCATGGGGTAGTTTGAGCATCCTCATGGAATGGTGACTGGCTTCCCCAAGAGCAAGTGAGCCAAAAGAAGAGGCTACGCTTTACAACCTTGCTCTGGAAATCACACGCTTCCACTTTGTTGTATTCTATCGGTCACATAGATTGGCCTGACTCAGTGTGGGAGTGGCTACTGGGAGTGTGAATACCAGGAAACGGTATCACTGGGGCCATCTTGGAGACTGGTCACCATACGAGGGATGGCAGTAGGGACAGGGGCTGGTGGGGGCTTGGAGAGGGCTATGGGAGGAAGACCCAGGCACTTGAAAAGCTAGAGCACATCCCAATGCCCTAAAGTGTGAGGCCACCCCCGGCTCCTTCCTGAAGCAGTTCAGGGAATGAGCTGATTCAGGGAAGAAAATCACAGCTCCCAGTCTTGCTTCTCCGAATAGGGACGTGGACCCCGCCAGGGAACTGGAGCCCTGCCAGGGGAGGGGCAAGGGGGGGGTACCCCATCCGGGCCACCCCTCTTTGCTGCGTGGTCCTGGCTGCTAACTCCCTTCTCTGAGCTTCTGTCTCACCACTCTCCGTGCAGGTCAGCTTATCTCTCCCTCCGTGTAGAGACAGGGGAACTGGGGAGGGGAGACGGGGGTTAACATCTATTGCGTGCTGCCGTGGGTGGCCCTCTACAGCGCTCTCCCATTTAACCCTGAATGACTCCCATGCTGGGTGCCCTCCAGCCGCATGATCCAGTGAGGAAACTGAGGCTCAGAGGTCCCTAGGTGAGTGGGGTGGAGACTGGGGAAGACTCCGCCCTGATGTCCTCAGGTGGTCGGATCAAGGCTCCTGCACCCAGGGCCCCCTCCCTGGATGGAGCTGGGACTCAAGGGAGGAAAGAGGGAAGGAAATGGTCTGGGGAGGTCAGTGCCTGGAAGGGGGTGTGGGGCTGAGGCTGGGAGAGGGTTGGAAGCCCTGCCCAAGGCAATCCGAGACCCAGGCTCTGACACTGCTGGCCAGCCTTCCCCGCATTGATCTGGGGAGTTCAGGCTCACATCTCTGGCTGCACAGTCTTCCTGGAGCCATCCTGCTGTCTTCTTTGGGGCCAGCCCAACCTGGCTGCAGCAGGGAGGCCCCTGGTGGAAGGAGGAGGGCGGCCAGCACACTTACAGCCAGCTGGATGTTCAGATCTCCTCTGCCCACTAGAAGGCCCTGGGCTCAAGGTCCTGGAAAAGATCTGCCTACTTCAAGGAGAGGGCCCAGCAGGAGCACTGAGGCCAGATTTGAGCAGGGAAGAAAGCTTGTGGGCCTGGAATCCCAGGGCAGAGAACAGGATAATCTCCTGGTCACGTAGGTCAGGTAGACCTAAGGTGCCCCACAAGAGGATTCCTGAAGGCTGGCTGGGGAGCCCTGAGGAATGATATAGGAGAGGGCGCAGAAGTGAGGAAAAGCTGAGGTGTCCCCTACAGAGCCCGGGAGGGCCACTTCTGCCACACCCTCTGGGCTCACTGCCCGGGCTGAGTCCCACCGAGCCCCACCGAGTACCACCCATGCATCCTCACCACAGCCCCATGGGCAGGGTTATTCCCACTCCCTGTGGACCGGCCGTGAGAGGTAAAGTTGCCACTTCACTCCCTCCCCACAGAGTTGCAGGTTCCAAATCTAGTATGAAGGCTGACCTCTGGAGGACTTTGCTCACTGCTTCCCGTGTATGACCTCATCCACCATGAGAACTAAGAGGCTGGAACTGGTACAGATCCCATGTCATGGATGGAACGTCCAGAGGCGTCCTGTCATGTGCCCAGGTCCCCACCGCCACTTGGTGCCAGGATTAACATCCAGGCGTCCCACAGGAGCCAAAAGGTGGGAGCAACCTGAGCACCCACAGACGCACGAATAGATAAACAAAACGTACCCCATCCACACGGGGCACCCTTAGTCCAGTGGAATCTTAAAAGAGGAAGGAAATTCTGATTCATGCGACGACATGGATGACCTTGAAGACATTATGATCAGTGAAGTAAGCCAACAAAAGGACAACTACTGTAGGATTCTACTTAATACGGGGTATTTAGAATAATCAACTCCACAGAGACAGAAGGTAGACTGGAGGTTGCCGGGGGCCCGTGGGGAGGGAGGACGGGGACGTAGTGTCGATGGGTAGAGTTTCAGCTGCGCAAGAAGAAAGGGCTCTGGAGATGGATGGTGGTGATGGCGGCACAACAACATGAATGTGCTTTATGCTCCTGGACACGTAAAAGTGGTTAAAATGGCAAATCTTACGTTATGTATATTTTACCACAATAAAAAATATTAAACGAAAACAAAAAAACCCCAGGCATCGATGTCGGTGTCCATGCCGCAACAACCAGACCGCACGAAACTGGCTGCCGTGTCCAAACCTTTGCTCCTCCCTGACTTCACGGTCCCAGGGCAGCGGGAGGAGGACGCCAACACCCTGGGACACAGGATCCCACAATCCGGGAGTCCTGAAGATGTTCTGGAACAAACTCCGAGGGCAGCTGTCCCTCGGGGCCGACCGGTAGCGGACTAGGCAGCCGGACGTCAACCGCCCCTCCCCTCGACAGACGCAGATCCCGAGTGTAATATACGAAGGCTGACCTCTGGGAAGACGGTGCACATTGCACCCCCCGGGGCATCCCCACAGAGGAGACAGGCCACGCCCACGCCCTTCACACTCACCTACACACCCTGGGATACTCAGACAGACGTAGGCCTCTGATCCCTGGTTTCAATGCAGCGCACACACAGAGGTCCCCTCCCCCAGGTCCCTTGAGCTTTCAGAACAGCAGAGGGGAAAGGGGATCCTTGCCCCACAGGAGCCCAGCTTCCCCCATACCATCCTGCCCATCTCAACTACTGCCCCAAATAAGAGATCGAGTGACCCCAAACATGGGCACCATGGTACCAGGCTCAAGGCAGGCCAGGGCCAAGACCTGTACAGAGACCGCCTAGAAACAGGAGGCCAAAGAATGCAGTGGGCAGCTTGGCAGAAAGACAGACAGAGCTGCCGGGCTTCCAGTAACACGCTGGCCCTGCCCTGACCTCGCCCACCAGCCCAGAGGCTCAGCCAATGGATGCCCGGTCCTGGGCGCCAGCTCCCAGCTGCGCCCGGCCCAGCACAGCTGCTGCAGCGCCCTCCTGGTCACCACCCCCTGTCCCCCGGTGACAACAGGACAGGAACTGGATCCCTGTCCTCTCAGCGTTCCAGCCATGCCGGGAAGGGGGTATCTTTAGCTTTCCTTCCTGGAAGCCCACTGGCTCCCGTCCCACCATGGCCCAGCAGCATCGCCTCCAAGCCCAGGCCACCTCCCTTTCCAGCACCAATTCCCTAGAGGAGGAGCAAGTACCCCAGAAAGGTCTGCTTGGCTGTCTCATCCCCCACCCGGCTCAGGACCCCGTGCCCAGCCTGACGTGAGTCTGCTGACCCCAGTCCTTCTCTCGGCCCATCGTGAAGCTGCTGCACTGCACGGGGGGCGTTGGCCCAAACACGCACCCCCACCCCCATCTAATTAGAGGACCTTAAATAGGATTCAGGTGAGAGGGGATGGGAGTGGCCTGCGGTCACTACAAACGGGCAGGACAAGGCCCGGGGCTGTTCCCAACAGCGCCACTCTGTCTTCCTGGCAGCAGGGTCTGAATCACAACCTGAACAGCTGTCCATGAAGTGACCTGGGGAGGGGCTCCTACCTGCACACCTCCTGATGCAGGGCTGGGCAAAGTCGGGGTGCGGCTTTGAGAAAGTCAGAGTCTGGAAAACAAAGGACAGGGAGGGACACGTTTGCCAGGGCCACGGGGCTGCTGGGAGCAGCCAGAGGAGAAACGCTGGAGTCTCTAGAGGGAAGAAACAGTACCCTGCAGGAAGAGGGCCTGGGGCTGGACAGGTGATAAGGAGCGGAGTCAGCCACAGGGCGGAGAGGACTGGCCCATTCTCGAGCTGCAGGGTGGCCCTGGGGCCTGGAAATGGGCTGAGGGTGCAGTGACCCCCTGGCCCAGGAATGAAACCAGGCAGGTCAGGCCTGGCCTCACTTGCAGGCCCAGAGAAGACACTCCAGCCTGGATCCCTGGATCGTTAAACCAAGACCATGTTTGGTCCACTCTCGTGTGGTGTGCTGAGACTGCAATGGAGGGAAGATTGAGAAAGTCATTCTGTCTGTGTCCCTCTCCCAGGGGCTTGTAGTTTGTGTGGGAAGGGAAGGCAGAGGGAGCACAAGTAAAAAGAGAAACAGTGAGCGCCCAGTTAGCTGCGATGCAGGCAGAGAGCAAGAAATGTCAGAAAAAAGGAGTAAAGCAAAATGCCTCCAAGCAAAGGTGAGGGAGTTTGCAGCTGGTTGAGGAGAAGCTCAGGAAGCCTTCAGGAAGGAGGTGGCACTAGAAGGAGGCCTGACAGGGTGAATGCAGAGCGATGGATGGCAGACATGGGGTCAGGGGGCACAGTGCATGGGACAGCATAAAAGGATGGAAGGTGTGCAACGCTCAGGCCTGTGATTTCAGCCACAAGTAACAAAACAGATTTAAGTCATAAAGACAATCACTGTGGGGGTTTTGTTTGTTTTCTTTAAAAATATTTTTATCTTTTTTTAATACAATTTTAAAGGTTATACTCCATTTACATTTATTATAAAATATTGGCTATATTCCCCGTGTTATACAATACATCCTTGTAGCCTCTTTTACAACAGTCATTGTTTATATAACAAGAAAATCCAGAGGTTAAAGTTCCAGGGTTGGTTAACAGCTCAAGGATATTGGTAAGGGCCCAAGTTCTTTCTGTCCTTCCATGTCACCAGTTTAGGGTGACCAATCATCCTGTTGCCTAAGACTTTGCCAGTTTTAGTGCTGAAAGTCTTGCAACCTGCCAAATCAAATCCAGACTTTTAGTTACTCTAGTGCTGAAGATGCTGCTTCTCAGGGGCACAACATGGTTGCCACAGCTCCGAGCATCACACCCTCATGCAATGACAGTGCACTGAGTAAGAGGAAATGTGGTGCAAGCAAAACGTATTTCTCCTTGAACTTCTCAGAAGCCTACAGAGACACTCCCCTTACATTTCTTCGGCAGGCCTGGGTCTCAGGGTCACCCTGGACCCATCACTGGCAAAAGAAGAGGGGGCTGGTATGACTGGCTAGGCCCCATCACTGTTCATCCCTGGCGCCAGGACTCTGTTAATGCGGAGGAAGGGGGTAGGGCTGCTTGGTGGTACCCAGCGGCGTGAGGACTGGTTGGACAAGCCACACTGGGGGACTCAGCCTGCTCCGAGTGCCAGCTCCGGCCCTTCACGGCAGGTTACCTGTGTGTGCTGCGTTTCACACTCCTCACCCGAAATAGGGGGACACTAAGAGTGGCTGTCCTTGCAGAACCGTGGGAAGCGCTCATTAAATCATGAAGGGCGTTGAGCGCAGTGTCTGGCAAACACATAAAAGGACGGCAGCTGGTGTCAGTGTAGACCAGCCATGCCCACCGCTTTCAGTTCAGTTCCCAAGACGGCGGATGCTGCAGCGCAGACCCCCTGCTCTGGGGCCTCAGTCTCCCCTCTGGAGGAGGGTGTGTGGGACGGTGGGTGAGGAAGGGTCTTCAAGGGGAGCCTTGAATCTGAATCTTGTTCTTCCTGTACAAGTCTTTTTGTTTATGTACGATTATTTCTTTGAGCTGTTTTCCCAGAAGTGCAAATACTGAATCAAAGAGAATGGACTTTGAAATGATGCTTTATTTTAAATTATGTATGTAACTGATGATCCTTGTAGAAAATTAGAACACACAGAGAAGCAGAAAAACTAATATTAAAACCATCTGGTTGGGCTTCCCTGGTGGTGCAGTAGTTCAGAATCCATCTGCCAATGCAGGGGACACAGGTTCGAGCCCTGGTCTGAGAAGATCCCACATGCTGCAGAGCAACTAAGCCCGTGCACCACAACTACTGAGCCTGTGCTCTAGAGCCTGCATGCCACAACTACTGAGCCCGCGAGCCACAACTACTGAAGCCCACATGCCTAGAGCCCGTGCTCTGCAGCAAGAGAAGCCACCGCAATGAGAAGCCCGTGCACCACAACGAAGAGAACCCCCCGCTCGCCGCAGCTAGAGAAAGCCCGTGTGCAGCAATGAAGACCCAACCCAGACAAAAATAAATAAATAAAATAAATAAATAAAACCACCTGGTTGACTTTTTTAAAAAATTAATTTATTTATATTTTGGCTGCGTTGGGTCTTCGTCGCTGCGCACAGGCTTTCTCTAGTTGCGGCGAGCGGGGGCTACTCTTCGTTGCAGTGGGCAGGCTTCTCACTGCGGTGGCTTCTCTTGCTGTGGAGCACGGGCTCTAGGCGTGTGGGCTTCAGTTGTTGTGGCACACGGGCTCAGTAGTTATGGCTCAAGGGCTTAGTTGCTCCACGGCATATGGGATCTTCCTGGACCAGGGATCAAACCCGTGTCCCCTGCATTGGCAGGCAGATTCTTAACCACTGCGCCACCAGGGAAGTCCCTGACTTTTTATTTTTGGAAAAAGTAAATCATTTTTAAACGCAGGCCCATTTGGGGAAAGAAGTGACTTGTGCCTCACCCCAGTCCTGATGGAGGCCCCCAACCCGGCCAACCAGGGGGCCAGGGATTCACCTTCTTGGGCTGAGCTGGAGGAGGGAGAAGTTGGAGTGCTCTGGCGACCGTGGACTCAAGAAGTGCCCAGAGGAGGGGCAAGGGAGCGGGGGTGTGAGAGACACAGGCTGGGCCCCTGGTGGACCCCCAGGCAAAGCAGCGGCAAGGGAAGGTGCAGGGTTTCACTGGGGCTGAGAGAGTGGGGCTCACACTCACAGAGGGGCTGGATGGTGGAGTGGAGCCTTGCGGGGTCTGGAAGAGGAGCGCGCAAGCAGAAGAAATGGAGCATCTTGAGCTGGGAACGCACTCGTGAGGCTGGAGTCCAAGGAGGCAGGGGAGAGAAGAGGCCGAATCCCGCAGGGCCTGGGGAGCCCTGGGAAGGAGCTTGGGTTATTTCCCCCATGTAACCTGCCAACTTTGGAGACAAATAACAGAAGAACCAAGTGTATGATCAGATTTGTGGTTTAGTTTTTAATTTTTCTTTGGCCGCACTGTGCAGCATGCGGGATCTTAGTTCCCCGACCAGGGATCCAACCGGCGCCCCCTGCAGTGGACCTCCAGGGAAGTCCAGATTTGTGTTTTAGAAAGATCACCTCTCCTGCTGTCGGGAGGAAACCCCAAGGGGAGTGAGGAAAGAGGACCAGGTGTCTCTGCAGCTGAGAAGCAGAGGGACCAGGACCAGAGAGCGTGAGGAGGGTCTGGCTTCCGGATCTACCCTGAAGGCAGAGCTGGCCTCACTCCTGGATTGAATGTGGGATGTAAGAGGAAGACAGGGGTCAGCGACAAAGGCACTGTCGGGGCCGGATAACTGGCAGCGTGGAGTTGCCTGGAAGACTATGGGACGGGGGCGAGGAGAATGTGGTTAGAGCAGTGGCACCAGTGGCTGGATACTGACGGATGCCAGGACTGTGCTGGGCTAGTTCTATGTCAACACTGGACCAGCAACCCAAGCTCCACACCCAGTAGAGTGAAGCAGGCTGCTTTTTGGTTTTTAATCTTTTTTTTTTTTTTTAACTGAAATACCACATATATACAGAAAATGCAGAAATCCCAAGGGTGCAGGTGGGTCAGTTTTTCAACTTAACACGCCTATAACCAGCACCCGGGTCAACCGAGTATCACCAGCACCCCAGAAGCCCCCTAGTAACCTTCCCAAGGTATTCACAACCACTCCCTGGACTTCTAATGCTGCATCCTCTTCTCCTTTTTTTGGACTTTTTACGTTGATGGAATCATACAGTGTGAGCTCTTTTCTTCCTGGCTTCCTGCGCTACCATCATGTTGGAGAGATCCGCCCATGCTGATAACGCAGGCCCTTGTTTGTTCCCATTGCTGGGTGGCTGAGTCAACATTTATTTATCCATCCTTCTCCTGTGGACGTTTGGGTCATTTCCACTTTGAGGTATTACAGGTAGTGTCGCAATGAACATTCTGGTCCATATCTGAGCGCACACCTGGGAATGGAATCGCTGGGTCATGGGCTATGAATAGGTTCAGCTCTAGGAGCAGTTTCCAAAGTGGTTACGTCAGTGTAGCTCCCATCAGAAAGAATGAGAGTTCCATGTGCTCTAGGTCTTCACCAGTGCGAGGGGCCTCCTGTCCTTTTCGCTGTAGCCATTCTGCAGGGTGGGCAATGGTAGTCCACTGTGGATTTAATTTGTGAGACTTCTTTTGGTTTACTAGCCATTTGCCACGTGGGCATCCTCTTTGCCAAGTGCCTCTTCGAATCTTTTGCCCATTTTCCTTTTGTACCCTTGTACCCTCTGTCTAACCGATGTGCTTTATATATTCTTTTTTTTTTTTTTTGCTCGCGCAGGCTCAGCAGCCATGGCTCACGGGCCCAGCCGCTCTGCGGCACGTGGGATCTTCCCGGACCGGGGCTCGAACCCGTGTCCCCTACATCGGCAGGTGGACTCTCAACCACTGCGCCACCAGGGAAGCCCCTATATATTCTTTATATATATAATCTGGGTCCTTTGACAACTGTATGCAGTGCGGTGGTCTCCTTCCAATTGCGACTGGTCTTTTGCTCTCTTACTAGCCAGGCGGAGGCTAGGGATGGCTCAGGGAACTTCAGCACCTCTCCCAAATGTCCACCAGGCCTCCCCAAAGAATATTCCATCTGAGTGGAACAGTGCATTTGCCAGACAAGCAGGTCCAAGGTCCCCGAGCCCCAGCTCTCCCTGGAGGGCAGTCCTCTAACCCCCTTTGTAGAATCTTCATAGAAACTCAGGGACTGTCATCGTCCATAGCTAAGCAAGCGTGTGTCCACCTGGACTGTATCCAGGAGAAGAGGTAGGGGTCCAGGCTTAGACCCGAGCATGTCCCCAGTTCCTCCGCTGCAAGCACCTGAGTGGGGCTTTCTGTACATATATGGGCAGAGATCTGGGGGCTGTAGACCCCCAGGAATCCCATGCCCTTTCCCAAGGCAGTTCCTATTTCACACCGGCAGGGACCTGTCCCATCTTCTTACACCTCCCTGCCCTCTTCGTTCACAGATGAACATAACTGCATCCATCCCCAGGCCACCCAGCCTCGCCAGCTGGGCCACCTTGCACGTGAGCAGGACCCCCTCCAGTGCAGGTCCTCTCTCTCCTGCCGGGGACCATCCCTCCTCCCCTCTCACTGTCACCTCCCCAGCAGTCTTCCCTCTACCTCCCACCGCCCACCCCAGACCGGACATACTGGGCCATCTCCCGTCTCATAATCCCTCCCAGGACCCCACGCAGCGCTCTTCTCCCTACCCCGTCGACAAAAAAAACTCCCCGAAATTGGCATCTGTGTCCCTCCCCCATCCACACACAGCCTCTCCTCAGCCCACTCAGGCTTGCTTGTGTCCTCACCGCACTTGTCAAGGTCACCAAAGAGCCACCCCTCACCCCATCCTGGTCCCCTAGCGTCTGCAGCAGCATCTGACACTGCTGGTCCCACCCTCCCCTCAGACCCACACACTCTCCCAGGGTTTTTTCCTCCCGCGCCGAGCAATTCTCGGTGACACCAGCTGGCCATCCTACTGAATTTAACTCAATTCTGACACTGTTTACCTGGAGATCCCACAGGTTGAGGGCTCAGTCCCACGAGACTGCCCCCCACTTCAGATACCAATCACAAGTGGTAGGTCCCTGGGTTACCCACAGCTTCTGTGTAACTTCCCACGACCTCCTCCTCGATTACTCATTAGAACAGCTCACAGAACTCAGGGAAACACTAACACTTACCAGTCTATTATATAATAAAGGACATGAAAGGACACAGATCAGCAGCCAACAGAGGGATACACCGGGTGAGGTCTGCAAGGGTTCCAAGCACAGGCGCTTCCGTCCCCATTGGGGTGGTCACAACCCAGAAGCTCCCCAGGCCCTGCCCTTTGGGGCTTTTTCTGGAGGCTTCCTCACGAAGCCGTGATGGATCAATAACCCCATTCCCAGGCCCTCTTCCCTTCCAGGAGGATGGGGGATGGGCTGCACGTTCCCAGCTTCTAACGTGGCCTGGTCTTTCTGGTGACCAGTCCCCACCCAGAGTCGCCTGGGTGACTATCGCCCCGGAAATTCCAAGAGATTTAGGAGCTCTGCGTCAGGAACCGGGGTCGAGGACCAAATATTAGCACGAAAGATAATCCGCGTGCCCTTAGCACTTAGGAAATTACCAGGGCTTTAGGTGCATTGCGCCAAGAGCTGGGGTCGGAGACCCACATATATGATATAATATATAGTCACGATAATAAATACACATATATTTCTACTCACACAGAATCCCCTCACCTTTTCTTTTTTTTTTTTTTGGCCACGCCGCACAGCTTGCAGAATCTTAGTTCCCCAACCAGGGATCGAACCCAGGCCCCCGGCAGTGAAAGCAACTAGTCTTAACCACTGGACCACCAAGGAAGTCCCATCCCCTCACCACTTCAAACACCACAAAAGGGAAGACAGACGCAGGAAGCAGCATTCTCTTTTAAACGGTACAAAGTACAATGTATGGGTAGTGTCCCCACTGCAGTGCTCCCCGGGGGTTCTCACAAACTCAGCCCAGGGCCAGCGTCACCATCCAGGCAGCTGACCCCTAAGATTGTGTGTTTGGGGCGTTGGCCTGGCAACCTGGCCAAACCCACGACTGGCCTTATTTCTGAGATATTCTCCCGATTTAAGGAGTGAGGCCTCGTCCTGTGGTCACACGCAGGGGACGTCAGCTGGGGCACAGGCTGATAGCCGAGACTGGCACACACTTCGCCGCCTGGTGTCTACGTGTCCCGGGGGCTTCGCAGAGTCCAGTGTCCAGCGTTCCCATGTCCCCAGCTGTGCCTCGCCCTCGAGGGGAGTCCTCTTTGTAGTTTATGCCCCATCTGCCTCCTGCACTCATTATGGTCCCTCACTGGCCCCTTGAAAGCCTCCAGCCCTTGGAGCCTCCCTTGGAGGACCTCTCGTGCCCTCCCTCGACACATCATGACCTGTGTCCGTCTTGCCCCTATGAGATTGCCCTGAGGTCAAGCAGGGAAAGCCGGTGTGGACTTGAAGACCCTCTGGCAGAGGGATTCTGGAGAGACCCCGAAGGGCGTGGGCTGAAGCAAGGGTTTCCAGTGTGTGCTCCTGGGCAGAGATGGCAGAGAATTCTGGGGCTCAGGACTAGGTGCACATTGAGTTGGGGAATAACTGATCCAAGACTAAGGGTAGAAAGGTCAGGAAAGCAAAATGGCAGATCTAGGGTCAGTATTAGTATTCTCTTGAGTCAGAATGTTCCAGAAATCAAGTGGGCTGGCTGCCTCGCCCAGCAGCAGGCTCCCCGTGGGGGGGGGGCACTCCAGGAGGGACTGACTCCTCCTGGGAATACAGGGAACTGCCTGCTAGGATGCCGTGGATCGCAAGGACACAAAAAACAAGTTCCACCCAGCCTAGACCTCGAGGGGCAGTGATTGGCTCACGTACCTGAGTCATCCGGGGTCCCGGGAAGGGGCCTCCATCAGAGGGGCAGCTGTGAAAGGGTCCGTGCTTCCTGGGAAGCCGCTCTGTCCTCCCAGGCTCTCCTGCATGGTGGAAAGATGCCTTTAAGCAGCCGCAGGGCCTGCGCCTCTGGGTCCAAATCCAACAGAAGATGAACACGCTTAGCTACTGCCAGCTAAAGCAGGGATTCACATCTTATGGGGCCACATCTGCCCTGAGGTGGGACCTATGTCCTGAATTACCGTGACCAAGGGACTGAGATATCATTAAACTGGCTTAAACCAATCAAGGCTCACCCCTGTGGGTGGAGCTGGGTCAGTGGGGAAAGTGGATGGTGGGGAGGAAAGCAACAAATGTCCACTCTAAGAGGGGGTTGGGTGGATCCTAAAACTTCTATGATTATAAACGCCCAGAGGACACATGTAGCAGCACACGGTGTCCATATGATAGATGTTTAATAGATGATTGTTGAGTGAATAAAATGAAAGAAAGGAAGGATGGAAGGAACAAAGGGAGGAAAGGAGGGAGGAAGGGAAGGAAGGAAGGAAGGCAGATTAAGAGTAGAGGGTCCCAGTGACAAGGAGAGAGTTCCTTCTGAACAGCAGCTGAAGCCTGCTCTTCCCTGGGAGGAGCCAAGCCAAAGGTGGAGAATGAAGCAGGAGGGTGAGACCCACGGGAGGCGATTGCTCGGACCACCAACCAATGGTGTGGGGCCTAAGTGGAGAGGGCAGAAGTCACCTGAGATGAGGTGGGCTGACCAGGGCTGATCTTGGGAGCTGTGGCCCCGACACTCCTTTGAAGTCCGTCTCGGCCAATTTGGCAAACCCGGAGATGAATTCTCGAATCAGAGAAGGGTGGGGCAGGTGTGAGGGACACAGCTGGACCAGGCTGCTGTGGGTGGGAGGCCAGGTGGAAGGGACTGGTCCCCATTCCCTCCTACCCAGTGACCTCAAGCCCTCCTCGGCTGGTCTGTAGCAGGCGAGTACCCACGGCACCTGGGGAGGCCTCGGGGGCTCCGGGTAGACCTTGGAGAGCCTCCAGCTCTGGCTGCTCTCCTGGCCAGGACACCGCCTGTTCCCAGAATACTGCCTGCCCCAAAGGCCATTCACCCTGGCTGGTCAGGCTGGGCCAAGGGCAGGGGCCCAGCCCAAGAACCAGGGGTGAAGAATGAAAGCGGCCAGCTGCAAGGCCCCGCGTGCCCACTCGGGCTGCCGGACGCGGATGCTGTAGGTGCTCAGAGATGCAGGTCTGGAGGCGAGTGGACAGTATGAGGGGAGCCGGACACAGGCTTCCGCTTGGAAGCATGAGAATTTCTCTTTCCAAATGGTGCAGTGCTTAGCCTAAGGCGCCAGACGTTGGCCTCGGGGCTCCCACCAGAGTGAAGAGGGGGTTGCCGGGGAGGCCCAGAAAGCTTAACAGATGGTGGAGGCCGAGATCCCTGCTAAAAACCCAGGGTGAACCGGTGTGGGCTAAGAGATGGTACCACTGCAACTGGGGGACCCAGAGGTCTTCCGCCTTCAGCCACGGTTTAGGGGGAGCAACTGACCCGGAGGCTGAGTGAGTGTGAGGCCGAGAAAGAAGGGCTGCCCCCTGGGGAGGGGAGGTCCTGCGGCCTGGGGAGGGCCACCTCTGCCGTTCTTTGCACACTTTTCATATGGAGGTAGCTCCTTGCCTGCTGTACCCGATGACGCAGGGATGGGGCAGTGACAGAGACAGGAGAGCTGGCCCAGCTGCCACATGTGCAGGGTCCAGTGTAGAGCAAAAATGCAGGGCCCTGGGGTCAGAAAGTATTGAGAATTTCAAGATGGTGAAAGCAGAGCATTAAGCCCGGCACAGGGTCCTTCGGGCACACCCAGAGGGAAGAAGAGGAGAAAAGTCCATGGTGGGGGAGCTAGGACATTACAACGGGCACCTTAGGGGCACACTGCATACATACCAAGGCCCTGAGGCCACACGCCAAGGGTCCTAACAAGAGCCCTGGAGTCTGCCTCCCTTCCCATCTCACGTCTCAGTTAAGCCTCTAAAGAATGCCCCTCCCACCCCAGGTAGCTGTCATTAGCTCCATCTTACAGAGGAGGAAGTGAGGCTTGGAGGGGAAGAGACTCAGGGGCATGCAACAAAGAGTTGTCTCAGGCCTGTGCTCCCCTCCCCAGAATTTTGGGGCCCAAGCCCTGACTCCCCCTCCCTGGGTTCAAATCCCAGCGCTGGCCTTACCACAGCTCTGGCAAGTTATTCAGGCTCTCTGGGCCTCAGTTTCTTCATCTGTAAAATGGATCTTGTATCAATAGCCCCTACCCTCCATAGGGTTATTTCTCATATATACACAGAATGCGCAGCAACAGCAGTGGACACAGCAAAGGCCCCCAGTACGTGTCCTCCACTGGACCCACTGTGGTTCTTATCTGCTGAACTTCCTCCCCGGTGCCAGCTCCCACAATACCCCCCAGCTTCTAAGTAAGTCTCAGCCACCATCTAGTAAACAGACTTCCACCTGCAGGAAGCCAGACCACTGCCCATCGCCCAGGTAGGACCACACACACACACACACACACACACACACACACACACACACACTTTCTCCTGCACACACTCACCCCCTTTAGCCTGCCGCTCTCACCGCGGCTGTGCCGGGCGGCTGCACCCAGTGGCTTTGGTGGAGCACAAAGCTGGGCCGAGAAGGTCTCCCTCTAGCGGCCCCAGAAACAGCAGCTGCTCGCTTGGGCCTGACGCCAGACCCGCAGCAGTAGGCAGCAGGAAATGTGCTTTGACCCCAGGCTGAAGCGGAATCCCGAGGGGCCCCAGCTCCCTCCCACCGCCCAGTCCGGCAGGGACACCTGCCTTCGGTGCACTCATTCATCTGCGCAGTGGGAACCCAGCACTTGCCAGGAGCAGCCCCAGCCGGGGGCTCAAATCTCAGAGCAGAACGACAAGGTCGGAGACCTCCAGAAAGTCCCAGGCCGTGGGGAGCAGAACAGGTCACTGGCAGGTGCTGAGTGCCACGCCAGGCTCACCCAGATCCAGAGCATCAGAGGGATGGGCACAGCGGGGAAGGCACCCCACAGCCCCTGACATCCCACAAAAGGAGAGAAGAAGGGCGGGAAAAGCACTGCAGCCCCTGGAGGCAAGAAGCTGAGGAATGTTTGGCACTCTAGGCAGTTGGGCTTTGCTGAAATGTAAGGAGGCTGGGGGTGCAGGAAGAGAGCGGGCGGGAGGGGTGAGTTGACACCACGCAGAGTGGGCATAACACGGACCAATGAAAGAAAACGAGTGGCTGGTGGCCTTTGCCATCCTTGTATCACACGAGTGCCTCGGCCATTCCTGACAAAAGATTCCAAGGCACCTTTCCCCAACCTGCTGATTCGGACTCAGCAGGAAAGAAGCCGGAGAACCCATATGTTGACAAGCAGCGCAGGTAATTCTGAGATCAAGTCTGGAAATCACCGGGGTTCTCTGTGGCACCGTCAAATTGCCTGCCAGGCCTGTGATTCTGAGCTGGGGGTTCTGGGGTGAGCCCCGGAA
The DNA here is from genome assembly GCF_964374135.1 of Grampus griseus. Classification (NCBI taxonomy): domain Eukaryota; kingdom Metazoa; phylum Chordata; class Mammalia; order Artiodactyla; family Delphinidae; genus Grampus; species Grampus griseus. The sequence goes on along the minus strand of NC_139014.1, from coordinate 9,191,837 downwards.
GCTGCCTGTGTAACAAACACCCCAGATTCTAGGGCAGGAGGTGCGGCTGCACTCTGAGGACTCAGGAGGGACCCCAGGGCTAATGGTTTAGGAGGGAACTAACCCAGGCTCTGGTGACCTCAGCCACTCCCACACTCTCTGGGCCTCTGGTCCCACTCGGGAGAGGAGGCACCCTGTCACCAGCCTGCTCCAAAGGTGCTGATGGACACAGACCAGGCTGGGGACCTGCAGCTCCTGCCTTTACTACGGAATAGCCACGTGTCCAGACAGCCTTCCTCGCCTCCGAGACCGGCTTCTGCACAGCCAGATGGGACCGTGAAAGCCCATGTGCTCTCATGAAGCTTCCTTTTTTCTTCTTTTAAAGAAATTGTGGTAAGGGCTTCCCTGGTGGCGCAGTGGTTGAGAGTCCGCCTGCCGATGCAGGGGACACGGGTTTGTGCCCCGGTCCGGGAGGATCCCACATGCCGCGGAGCGGCTGGGCCCGTCAGCCATGGCCGCTGAGCCTGCGCGTCCGGAGCCTGTGCTCCGCAACGGGAGAGGCCACAGCAGTGAGAGGCCCGCGTACCGCAAAAAAAAAAAAAAAAAAAAAAAAAAAAAGAAAATTGTGGTAAAACACACATACCATAAAGGTTGCCATTTTAACCATTTTAAGTGTTTTAACTCAGTAGCATTAAGTGCGTTCGCATTGTTGTGTAACCATCACCACCATCCATTTCCAGAACTTCTGCAATTTCCCACATGAAATCTCTATCCCCATTTAACGCTAACTCTCCATCCCCCCTCCCTCAGCCCGTGGTACCCATTTTACTTTCTGTCACTATGAATGTGACTGCTTTAGATGCCTCATGTAAGTGGAGTCACACAGCACTTGTCCTTCTGTGACTGGTTGATTTCCCTGAGCACAGTGGCCTCAAGGTGCATCCACGTTGCAGACTGTGTCAGAATTTCTATCCTTTCAAAGCCAAATAATACTCCACTGTGTGGATGGACCACATGGTCCCCAGGGTCACCTCCTACTTGATTCCATCCATGGGGCTGCTGCTTCTCAACTTTTCCATCTTACCTCCGAACTGGCAATAATAATAATAATAATAATGTTACTTAAATGGACCCCCCCCAAAAAAATATGGCCACCAAGAAGCTATGAATGTGATCTCATTTGGAAAAACGGTCTTTGAGGATGCAATTAAGTTAAGGATCTGAATGAGGTCATCTGGATTAGGGTCCACCCTAAATCCAAGGACAAGCGTCCTGAGAGGAGGGACGAGATGGCCGAGTGGAAGGACCTTGAGCCCACCTCCTCTCCCGAGCACACCAAAATCACAAATAACTGCTGAACAACCAACAGTAAAAAAGACTGGAACCTACCAAAGAAGATATTCTACATCCAAAGCCATAAAGAAGAGACCACAATGACAAGTATCCTTATAAGAGACAGGAGACAGATGCAGAGACACAGAGAGACCTGAGACCACAGAGGCAGAGATGAGAGGGACGTGGCCACAAGCTAAGCAACGCCGGTGGCACCAGAAGCTGGAAGAGATGAGGAGGAATGCTCCCCTTGAGCCTTGGGAGGGAGCAAGGCCCTCCTGACACCTCGATTTCAGGCTTCTGGCCTCCAAAACCATGCAGAATCGATTTCCATTGATAAAAGCCACCCGACTTGTGGTAGTTTGTTTTGGCAGCCCCAGGAAACCAACACAGGGATCATCCAAACGGAGGCCACTGCATGCCCTGGTGACCAGCCCTTCTAAGTCAGTGTGTTTGGTCCCATTTCACAGGCCATGGAGGCTCTCCAGGAGGCCGGCAAAGAAGTTGCTTCATCCTTTTGAAGTCTGCCCAGGGGTCCCTGACTGCTAGGCCGGGCTCCGTCGAATCAGGGGAGACACAGAGAGACCACTTTTTCTGAGAAGGATGTTTTATGCGTTTTACAGGCATCCTTTTATTATGTTTATTATTTACGGCCAGTTTTGGGGACATAAAATGGCAGCTGTATTGTTGGGAGTAAATTTCATTTCCATGGCTTTAAAACACAAATGAACAGTAACCCCGTTAGTAGCTGAATATTGTCATAATTCTGCAGAATATAAACTTTACTGCAATAATAATTGTAAAACACCAAGAACCCACTGCAGCAAAATTTGGGGGAATAAATGTTATTGTTGGGCCTCAAACACTAACCAATAATTCCATTCTGGCTGCAAAGGAACCTCATACTGGTGAGCATAAAGTGTTCTGGGCAGGTAACTATAAAGCAGCAACACTGAGGGAATATTGAAAAACTGCAGTGGTGTGACTGGGAATCCATTTTATGCCTCTGACACAAATACAACAAATGATTCCCTTTGCAGTCAAATTTTCAATCATCCTGCTGACAAGAATTTTTTTACTGCTGCTATCATGAAGCTATAAAAGGCAAAAAGAAGTCATTTCAGCTCCAGGAAAGGTGGAATGATAGAAATGCAGCTTCCATGCAAGAAATCTTATGGGGTGGATGGGACTATGGTTGCCAGATAAAAGACAAGATGTTTGGTGCTTCCCTGGTGGCGCAGTGGTTGAGAGTCCGCCTGCCGATGCAGGGGACACGGGTTCGTGCCCTGGTCTGGGAAGATCCCACATGCCGCGGAGCGGCTGGGCCCGTGAGCCATGGCCGCTGGGCCTGCGCGTCCGGAGCCTGTGCTCCGCAATGGGAGAGGCCACAGCAATGAGAGGCCCGCGTACCGCAAAAAAAAAAAAAAAAAAAAAGACAAGATGCTCAGTTAAATGTGAATTTCAGATAAACAATGAATAACTGTTAGTGTGTCCCACATATTGTGTGGGATACACTTACCCTGCAAAAGGTCTGCTGTTAGTGTATCCCACATATTGTGTGGGATACACTTACCCTGCAAAAGGTCTGCTGTTAGTGTATCCCACATATTGTGTGGGATACACTTACCCTGCAAAAGGTCTGCTGTTAGTGTATCCCACATATTGTGTGGGATACACTTACCCTGCAAAAGGTCTGTTGTTTATCTGAAATTCACATTTAACTAGGCACCTGGTCTCCTGTTGTTTCATTTTACTAAATTTGGCAACTTTTGGTGAGACTAAAGAACAACGATGAACCTCCGCTCCCCAATAAGTGAATTCTTAATGTGCAGAAATGCTGGGATGCCAGGGAACATTCACAGCTGCAAGTGCTCAGAGGTGGCCAAGCGGGTGCTCTTGGTCTCAGTGGGCTTTAAACACACTGGAATCCTTACTTCCGGGCAGTGAGTAGGGCTCCAGCTAGAGCACCAGCTCACCAGGCGGGCGCTTCTGTCTGCTGTGCTGTCCCAGCCCCTAGAACAGCACCTGGCACATAACAGGCACCAAGCAGATGGTTCCAGAAGAGATGAAGGAAGGAAGGACAGAGGGAACAGCCTGCTTCACACTGGCCATCTCTGGGCATCATTCTTCATCACGGAGGCGGAACCACCACTTGCCGGCCCATCACCTGCTGGTGCTGTGTCCCTCTGTCTGCTCCTTGTCTCCCCACTGGGATTAAATCCTCTGAAAGCCGCCACTGCACCTCCCTCCTCATGGCCCCGGCCCCGCCCGCCCGGAGACCCTGCACACCGTAGGTGCCCCCGCATCTCTGCTGCCACAGCTGCTGGTGGGGACAGGCCAGCAGCTGCAGGCACCGGCTTGAGTGGCTCTTCTCACCCGGAGTGGGGTCCCTGGTGGAGGCAGGGCCCCCTCCTCATGTGCTTTGCATATGCTTTGCATAAACACTACCCTTGGTGGGAGTTTAAAGATCTCTCTCCACCACTGCTGAAGCCTGAAGTCTGGTGCAGTCAGAGAAAGGGCCTTTTGTGCATCCCTAGGTGGGAAGGGGCAGGGGGCCAAGGTGAGGGGCCTCAGGGCAACCTGCTCCCTGGGGCTGGGCAAGGCTTGCCATGCCAGCCAGAGGGCAGAGGACCAATGCAGGGCCCTGGAGAACTGGGAGAGTCCAGACGCCCACCCCTGCTCACGCTGGGCCTGGGAAGGTGGGCACAAAGGAGACTGGCCCCGGCACCCCACAGGGCTGGCCCCTGAAGCACAGAGGGCAGATGTCCTCCCTGGGGGTTTCTAGGGGACCGACTCCACCCCCAGAGCTGGCCCCTCTCCCAGAGGCCAGGTCACAGGGTGAAGCTTCTGGCCACAGAGAGGGTGGGGATGGAGGCTTTGTCCCCAGATGCTGCGCCTTCCTTCCTCTTTCTGGGAAAGGAGAGGCCGCCCTGCCCTGTAGGCCCTGGGAACCTGCCCAAAAGTCTCCCCCAAGGCCACTCCCGGCTCCCTGCACCTGAGTGGCGGGGAGGGGGCATGGAGTGGGCAGGGGCAAGCAGCACACACCTCTGAGGGTGAGCCCCAGATCCCAGGGAGCACAGATGAGGGAGGGGGGACGGGAGGGAGTGTCAGCACAGTGGGCAGCACTGCAACCTCCGCCACGTCCCCTGCCACGCCCCCTCTGCCACGTCCCCTCTGCCACGCCCCCGCAGAGTGGCGGTGAGAGGCCAGGTCTCCCAGGGGAGGGTCACAGGGAGCTCTGGTGAAGGGCCCTGTCCACCAGCCTGGGAGATGACCTCTCCCTTCCATGCCCGGCAGACCCTTGGACGGAGGCCTCCCTAGGGCCACCTGCCCCCTCAGGGCAGGCAGGGAGCAGCATTCGTGGAGCTGGGCCGCGTGGGGCTGCGGGCTGGCAGGCGCTCACTTCAGGCCTGGCTGGGACGGCATCTGGGCTGGTGGTGAGGTTGCGAAAGGGGGGCAGGGGCCCCCCCGCCCCCTCAGCAGGCTGTACCAAGCTGGGCAGGATCCCTCACTGGCCCCTGCTTCTCTTCCCAGCTGTCACGAGAATGGTCCTGCTGTACCTGTCATCTTCCAGGGAGGGGTTAGCCTGGGATTCAAGCGCAACAGGAGGGGGAGGAGAGGAGCTTGGCTGTGAGGGGAGCAGGGGGGCGACGGGCGAGGGGAGGGGGCGGCCCTGGGCGGGCAGAAGCTGGCGCCCTGACCCGCGTTCTGTCATTACCGGAATCGAGGAGGGCCTCCTGGGGTCTCAGCAGAGCTGCCTGCTGGGAAGTCCCTTCCTCAGAGGCCCCTCCACCCCTCCCACAGGCCTGGCTGTGCCCGCTGCCCCAGCCTGGCCCCTCTCCTGGTTCCGCTGCAGGCGATCCCCTGCGGGCCTGAGGCTCGGGGTGGGCATCCACGCCAGCTGGCTCTGCCCCTCTCGAAGGAGGCCTCCTCCACCACCACCACTTGGTTTACAGGACACCAGGCACTGAGGCCCAGGCTTCTGGGCCACGCGGGGAGCAGAAAACCCCTGCTGAAGGGTGGGTGGGGCCGTGGGCACTGAGCAGGTGGGAGGCCCTGCCTGGCCTGCCTGCCTCTGAGCCCCCAGCAGGCAGGCTCTCCGCGTCACTTCTGCCCATGAGATCCACCCAGCAAACCCGTTCCACAAGGAGCTCGATAACAGGCCAAGGCCCTGGGGACCAGGCCAAGGAGCAGGGTTTTAACTGAAATCTAGCATTTTAACTGAACACAGTCAGCTTATTGGTGAGTAGGGGGTGGGCAGCTTCCTTCTCAACCCCGCTTCCCAGAAGGAAGGAAGTCCATATTGTTAGATGCCACAGCAGCCCTTTTGGGCAATGAGCTCCTCTTCCCAAGATGCTATCAGCCTCCAAATGCCTCATCTTGGGAGAGGAGTCTCAGTGCCTTCTCTCCTCCCAGTCTCTCCTGCACCCCGGTGCTGCCCAGAACCCTGACACCAGTTCTCAAGGGCCAAGGGAGTCTTGGGCCAAGGGAACAGGCAGGCCTCCCCTGGCAGTGACCTGACAACACCCACCCTACCCTGGCAAGGGCCTAAGGTCACGGCTCAGGTGTAGACCTGCCTTTGAACCCTAGCTATGTGCCTCTGGGCAAGTCATCTACCCACCCTAGCCTCACCCTACACTGTGCGTCAAAGCATCCCCCCACACTGGGTTGTTGGGGGGTTGAAATGGGACGGTGCTCGGGAGTGAAGAGCCTGGCTTGCTGTAAGCTCTTAGCACACGTTAGGCAGAACCACACAGCACTTGCTGCTAAACCCACCCTAACTAGTATCAGTTACAAGAAACAGAAACCCACCTCAAAAGAGAGCTCAAGTCAAAAGGAGATTGAAACACAAACCAAAACCACTATTAGACACTACTTCATACCCAGTTAGATGGCTATGATGAAGAAAGAATGAAAGAAAGGAAGGAAGGAGGAAAGAAAGAAGGAAAGAGAGGGAGAGAAAGAAGGAAAGAAAGACAGAAAGAAAGAAAGAAAAGAGAAAAGGAAGGAAAAAAGAAAGGAAAAAGAATTGGAACCCTTGTGCATTGCTAAAAGGAATGTAAAATGGTGCAGCCACTGTGGAAAACGGTATGGCAGTTCCTCAAAAAGTTAAACATAGAATTATTATATGATCCCGCAATTCCACTTCTGTGTATACACCCCAAAGAATTGAAAGCAGCATCTCAAACAGATACTTGTACACCCATGTTCACAGCAGCATTATTCAAAATAGTCAAAAGGTAGAAGCAACCCAAGTGTCCATCAATAGAAGAATGGATAAACAAAATATGGTCCATCCAGACAATGGAATATTATTCAGCCTTAAAAAGGAAGGAAATTCTGACACACACTACGACATGCATGAACCTTGAAAACATTATGCTATGTAAAATAAACCAGTCACAAAAGGACAAATATTATGTAATTTCTCCTAGATGAGGTACCTAGAATAGTCAAATACATAGAGATAGAAAGCAGAATAGTGGTTGCATGGGCCTGGGGGAGGAGAGAATGGGGGGTTAGTGTCTAATGGGGACGGAGTTTCAGTTTAGGACGATGAAAGCGTTCTGGAGATGGATGGTGGTGATGACTGCACAGCAATGTGAATATCCCTAATGCCACTCAACTGCACACTTAAAAATGGTTAAAATGGTAAATTTCAGGTTATGCATACTTTACCTCAATTTTTTAAAAGTTTAAAAACATCTTACCAAGAAAAAATAAGCAGATCAGACAAATATAAGAAGATATTTACAGTTACGGAATCTGGGTGATGTTCTACGGGGATGTGCTATACCCCTCTGCCTACTTTTGTTTTCTATAATTTATTTATTTTATTTATTTTTGGCTGTATTGGGTCTCCGTTGGTGCGCGCGGGCCTTCTCTAGTTGTGGAGAGTGAGGGCTACTCTTCGTTGCAGTGCGCATGCTTATTGTGGTGGCTTCTCTTGTTGCAGAGCACGGGCTCTAGGCACGCGGGCTTCAGTAGTTGCAGCACTTGGGCTCAGTAGTTGCGGCACGTGGGCTCAGCAGTTGGGGCTCGCCAGCTCTAGATGTAGGCTCAGTAGTTGTGGTGCACGGGCTTAGTTGCTCCGTGGCATGTGGGATCTTCCCGGACCAGGGATCAAACCCGTGTCCCCTGCATTGGCAGGCGGATTCTTAACCACTGTGCCACCAGGGAAGTCCCCAAAACTATTTTCATAATAAAATTAAAAATAAAAACGAGGGAATTAAGTTATCAATCCTGCCTCTTCACTCCCTTCTAGCAGAGTTAGGCATCCATGTCCTTGACGTTGGGCATAGCCATCTGTCTTAGCTTGTATAAAGTACCATAAACTGGGTGGCTCATAAGCAACAGAAATTTCTCAGTTTGGGAGGCAGGAGATCCAAAATCAAGGGGCAGCATGGTCAGGCTCTGGTGAGAACCCTCTTCCTGGTTCACAGTCGGCACCTTCTCACTGTGTGCTCACGTGGGGAAAGGGGCTGGGGAGGTCTGTGGGGTCTCTTTTATAAAAACACTGATCCCATTCATGAGACTGGAGCCCTCACCACCTACCAAAGGCTCCACCTCCTAATACCATCATATTTGAGGGTTAGGATTTCAACATCTGAATTTTCGGGGGACACAAACCTTCAGACCAGAGAGCCACGTGACTTGCGTTGACCAATGGGATGGCAGTGATATGCACTGAGCAGACTTGAAATGCGCTTGCACAAGGAACCTGCTCTCTTGCATGGCTGAGACAGTCCCAGAAAGAACACACTTAGGGGCTCTTGCTGGTCTAAGGAGGACAAGAAACATGTGGAGCAAATCTGGACCCAACCCACAGCCCGGAGCCAAGCCTGGATCTGCTGAAACCCAGCAAGCTCACAGACATGACAGCAAAAAATCAATGCTTACTGTGCAATGCCACTGAGAATGTGGGGCTGTTTGTTATAGGGCCTAATTATGGCAGTAGCTGACTGATACACGGAGTTTCTCATGGAACACAAGAGAAGTCACTAGTCTGTACTGCATCTGACAGACAGGTGCTCTCTGGTTAAGACAAGCAGAAAAGTAGCTTATGGGTGTATTGGTTAGCACTGAACAGCCTGCATAGAATAGCACTGCTGGACCCTCACTGCATGCTGTCTGACCCTACCATAGGCCCTGCGAAGGCTGTCTGGACACCAAACAACCAAGAGGACAAATGTCCACCACCAGCGGGACTGCAAGGAGGGGCTGGAGGCAGGCTTGGGCTCTCAGCTCTGCCTCTGCTCCTTCCTGGGACGCAGACTTCATCACACCCGCTCCTCCTCACCTCCTGGGCCCTGTGCATCCACATGCACCAGCTTCCCAGGCTTCAGCCACCTTGAGGGAGACCTGCTTCTCTTCCTCAGCTGAAGAACCCCTTAGGTGAGGTGCCCATGAGCTCCCACCATAACCCTGCTGAGGGCAGGGAGGGAGGTTCCCGGAGGTGAGGAAGAGAAGGCAGGGGAAGCAATAGGCGTCACTGCGGTGGGGGGCGGGGGGTGTCTCATAGACGTGGGTTCAAGCCTCCGCTCCGACATTCACTCACTTGTGACTTGGGGTCATTGTCTAAGTCAGGTGTGATATGAAAGTCAGTTGTTCGACAACCTCACTCGTAGAACTGCTAGGATGTACGGAAACCCCTGGCACATAGCAGATGCTCAAGAAAAGCACACAAACAGCAATGCTGACAGCAGCTCTGGAAGGAGAGCTGAGTGCATGGGGAGGGCTGCCGACGACAGGAGCTGGGAGGGCGCACACACCCCCTGAGCTGTGCTCAATGCACCCCATCTCCGCCCACATCTCCCGCTTGTTAAACACAACAGGAGGCAGAGGAAGAGGGAATCCACTGGCGTGGACCATAGGGCAGCCTTCCGGTCACAGAGCAGGCGGGGGGTGGTGGGGTATGGAAAGATGACAGGGGATATCTGGCCGGGGACATCCAGTTCCCTGAGGGCTGCCCAAGTGAGAGCCCCTTCACTGTGCTTCCTGAGCTCTCCCCCCACTCGCAGACACACATCCTCATTTGAGGTGTCCCCTGGGGTCATCTCCAACCCTCTGTCCCCTCATCTCCAGGCCTATGAGTCAGTCAGTTCCATTCCCCCTTTCCTCCTCCCCACAGATCAGAGCTGTCATGGCTTCTCCATCCCCATTGCGGTGGTCTCGGCCCAGCCCCCGCCATGCTCATCTGGACCAAGCACTCTGGTCTCCAAACAGCTCCCCAGCTGCATCTCCCCTCCCCAGCCCGTGTGCCCCACGGCTGCATGGCTGGGGGTTCTAAGGCAGGTCTCCCCGTGCCTGCAGGTGCCTGCTCTCCCATTCACTGTGGTCCAGCGGCCACAGAGGCAGGGGCTGACACCCCCCTACCCTGCGCAGTGCTCAGGGCCCCCACCTCCCCTGGGGATCACAGGTGCAGCAGAGCACGGGTCCTCGAGCCAGACAAAAGGGGGTGTGAGCCCAGCTTTGTCACTCCGTTTACTCACATTCATTCATTCACTCATTCATTCAACAAACCCTCATCTGTGCTAGGTTCTGCCCTGAGCTCTGCAGACCCATCAGGGAACAAGTCCACGCCCCTACCTTCATGGGGTCTGCACTGAAGGGTAAGGGAGTTAGTCCTCGTAATGTGCTTAGGACAGGGCCTGGCGTGGAGTAAAGGCTATAGAGATAGTCGCTGTTATTATGAACTGCTAGCACCCACCTAGCGAGCCAGCCGTCTCCAGGCTGACAGCGTCCCGCCCTCCTTGGTCCCACAGATGCCCGGATGTTTACATGTCTGATCCCACCACCACAGCCTGGAGGGCTGGATCGCTGCCTATTTTCCTGTCACCCCCTAGGCCCACACAGGGGCTGGGGGCACAGTGGGCGTGCTGGACTCAGTGGAGAGAGACCCATGGAGCCCAGAGCCAGCCCACAGGTCCCCTGCAGTGGGGTGCCTCTGCCCCGAGGGACATGGGACCGTGTGCAGAGCCTGGCCCCAGGACAGGAGTCCAGCGTGCTGGGCAAGTGCTCCCAACGTTGGGACATGCCCTGTCCCCACTCCTTGGGGGAAGGGAGGTCCCTGCTTGCCTCTTGGAAGATAAATGAAGCAGAGCTGGGGCGGAGGGGCAGAACCTTGCAGAGAGGGGCCACCGAGTAGGGGCTCGCAGCCTGTACCCTTCTCTGGGCGAAGGCAAAGTATGAACCCTGGTGGTGCTGAGGGAACCCAGAGTGCAAACTCCACATCTAGCTGTGGGCCGGCGCAGGCACAGTCGGGGGCCTTCCCTTCGTCATCTGCAGCGAAGCATTTACAGTCAATAAACGGGCTAATTAATTCTCTTCAAAGACCTCTCAATTATTCATCCTGGGCTACAGACAGAATAATTAGAGCATCGCCCACTCACAGCTCTGAAAGTAGAAGCAGGCTGGGCCACAGAGCTGAGCCCCCTGGGCCCACACAGCCTCAGGGGTCCCCAGGGGCCCCTCCCCCATAGAGACAAGGCAGGCTTTATCCCTGGGGCTCAGCAGGATGGAACCCCTCTTCTTCCTCAAACTTGCAAGCAGCCCAGATCATTACCCTCACTTCTCAGGGGAGGAAGGCAAGACCCCAAGCAGTCAGTGACTTCTTTTGCCCAACAGCCCATCAGAGCAGACCTACGTACACAAAGCCAGGCTCCGGGCATGCAGCCTCCCTTGGGGGGCTGCCAGGTGTGGGCAGTGGGGCTGCTGGACTTGAGCTGAGCCCTCTCTGCCTCTAGGAGAGAGGTCTGTGCTGGGAGGAGGGGCAGAGGAGGGAGAGGGGAGAGCGAATCCGCCAGCAACTGCAGGCCAGGCTAGGTAGGTCTGCTGCCCCACCGACTGCAGCGGAAGGCACCCTTGGGCGGCTGCAGCCCAGCGGGGACCTTGGGGTTCCACCGGGAGCAGTCCTGGCGCCCCAGCAAGACTCCTCCAAGGCGGCAACGGTGGGGAGCTAGCTTCCCTTCTGCACTCCAACTTCCTGGAGTTGCTGAAGTCCCATCCTGGGGCCCTGAGGGAGAAGGCAGCCGGCCTGCCCCTGTCCACCTTCTCCTCTCCAGCCCAGGTCCCCCACTGCCAGCTCTCACTCCCCTGACTCCCCCAAAGAGCATCGGCTGGCCGGCAGGCGAAGGGTTAACTCCCAGCCAATCCCAGACCGCGCCGAGTAGGGGGTGGGGGGCCCGGGGGCGTGCCTGTCGGGAAGTATGGATTTCTGCAGTGGTTTTACTGGAAAAGCTGTAGCTGTAGGTGGGAGGGGGTCACCATGGCAACTTCTGGCTATGGGAACAGGTTGGCTGGTGGGAACCAATTCTTCCAGGGGCCCAATGGGGCCCTGCCGGCGCTTGGCACCCGGGAGGGGGGCCCTCGGCTGCCTCCCGGAGGATCCTCACTCCTTGGGGCGGCACAGAGACCCTCCCCAACCTGGAATTACCGCCTTCCCCACCTCCCTCCGGCAACACTCCCCCAGGGCTGGGCCCCAGACTCAGCCGCCCCGCCCCCACCCGCTGAAGCGCGCCCCACACACGAGCTGTTAATCGATGAACCAATTACCCAGGGCCGCCCGGAGCTCGCGGGAATCTCCCTCTGAAAGAGCTTTACCTCCGGAGACATCCTCGACTCCGAGGCCTGGGGTGAAACTCAGGGAATGCCATGCATGAGCCTCCCCTTCCCTGGCCCTGCCCAACCAAGGGAGCCTAGATTCCAGGGGGCCCAACAGCTCACCCCAACGCGGCCCCTACCCAGCCCCGACCGGGAAGATTCCGCCCAACGCGGCAAGTTCAAGGAAGTCCTCCCCACCCCCAGCATAAACATGCACACCCTCTCTGCAAGGGACAAGGGCCCCGCCCTCCCCCCTCGAAGCCCCAGATGGGGAGGGGAAGGCAGCCCCCACGCACAGGGGGCTCCTGGGTGCACTTCCAAATCTCCATGCCCTCTGCCCCCGTGGAATTCCAGGCAGCTGGCGTAGACGCCACCCAGCGCCCCTCCCCATCGCAGGCGCCCCCTACCCCCAGCCAGACCTCCCATCGGGACCCTCTGCCGAGGCTTCCCAGGCCGCTGATTCAGCCCTCGGCCCCAGAGGGCCTCGTGGGTGCGGCTGGGACGAGGGTTAGGCCAGGGTTCGCTGGGCACTGCCGGTGGGGGGAGTCGGGGGGGCTCCCGGGCCCTCCATGCTCAGGTTCCTGGGGGCCTGGAGGATTGGCCTCGAAGACCCCCCTGCAAATCCTGCACACGTGGGGGGGCGGGTGCAAGGAGGGGTGTGTGCACGGGAGGCGCTTCCAGGAATCTCCAGTGGCGCTGCCCAAATGGCCAGGAATAGAGGGCATATACAGGACATAAGCAGCTCGAGGGACCTGCTGGGGAGGGGGGCCAAGTGAAGGGGCAGGCCCGGCCCACTACCCTCCCATTGCTCCAGGAAAGACCACCCGCCTGAGTCCACGTGGGCACCAATCCCTGCTCTGCTGGAGGTCCTTAGGCTGGTGACTCCTCTGAACCTCAGTTTCCTCATCTATAAAATGAGCAGGAAATGTCTCCAGGGGATGGTGAGCACTAAAGAAGACCATAATGCCCCGGCTCGTTAACAGGTGCGGGGTCCCAAGGTCATGCCCATTCTCTTCTCCTGCCACCTCCACCAGGCAAGAGCAGGGACCCTTCTTAAGGCTTCCTGGGTTGCTGCTGAAAGATGTGGTTCTCCACTCTCCTTCGCGTCCACCAGGGACTCACCGGGGAGAACTGGCCCCCTGGAGTGGCGCCCCCTGTTATGGGGATCGGGGCAGGTCAGAGCCCAGAGAGGTTAAGCCGCCCCAGGTGTTAATTCCCGCAGGCCGGATACCCGTTGCGGTTTCCCAACGCCCATCAGGGCCTGAAAGAATCAAAGCGACCGTGAATGGGGTCCTTCCTTCCCTCACCCCCGGGCTGATTTAGGGGACGCCTAAACTAGCTTCCCCTGGCTCCCCACTGCTCCTCCACAGTCCCCTCCCCGCCCCCGCTCCTGCCCTGGGCTTCCATCTCGCGCTCTCGGATCTGCCGAATCCCGATAAAACGTTTGGGGGAGATAAGTGCTGCGTATAAATAATTAAGACCACATGCATATTCGCCAACAGAAAAAAAGTTTAAAACCCCCATTCCGGGAACAGCTGCCTGCGTGGGGTCGGGCGAGACTGCCGAGGCCCACCCCTACCCCAGTTGAAGCCCGCCCCCGCTTACCCCCCCTTGCTCCTTGTGGAGGGTCTGCCGGGGCTCCTTCCCCAGAGAGCCCCTCCCCCAACCCAGGGGGACTGTCTCCCTGCTTGGCCCAGAGTGGGCAGAGTGGGCCGGGAGAGGGTGGCAGAGAGGCTCTGAGCCCACCGGTGGGATGAGGGAGACCAGCACCACCATGGGGGTGGCCCTCACACACCCTCGGAGGCCAAGCCCCTGGCAGGATCCGCCACCCCAAGGCCAAGCACCCATGGGTGCTCAATAAACATTTACAGAATAAACGAATGAATGAACCAGCAAACTAACTGACCCCAGGTTTCAGGGGACTGTCTGTCCTGAGCGCTGGCAGAGGGCAGGCAGCCCTCATCCCCAACCAGCTGCTGGCAGACACGTTTCCCAGGTGCAGCTTGTGGGCCTTAGGTGAGAAGGCTGGAAGTACTTCCAGAGGGAGTCAGGCCACAGGCCAGGAGAGTGGAGCTGCCCTCCCACCCCCCCACACCCGCAGGAGGGTCAGCACAAGATGGTGCAGGGCTAAAGGGAGGCTTGCCCTGTCGTGCCCCTGCTCAAGAACCTGCCATGGCTCCCTCCTGACAGCAATGTCTAATGCCTGTGTGGAGCTGTCCCCCCGGTAGCCTGCCCTCTCTCCACAATGCATGCACATCCTGTCTCTCTCGGGGTCCACTTCCCATCTTCGGAAGGAAGGCTCTCCCAGCCCTCTACTCTTGCTTTTCTCACCCACATCTCTTCGGGTATTTCCTTAACACCCATGCTCCAAGCCCCGTGCTGGGATCCTGAGAACGAAGGACACAGGCCTTGCCCTCAAGTAGCCTGCAGCCCAGTGAGGGACACTGGCAAGTGACGGGTAACGAGGCTCTGAGGTAAGCCAGGTGCAGAGGAAACAGGGAGAAAAAGGTGTGTCTTGGCAGAGGGTTGAGGGCTATCATGGAAAGCTTCCCGGAGGAGAAGACAAGCTAAGCTGAGTCTGGAAGACAGATAGGATTCCTCCAAGTGCAGAAGGGGAGCAAGTCCTGGGGGTGCCTCCAGGCGCTTCCAGCACTGCCCCCTACTGGCTCTACACACACCTGTGGTGCTCGCAGCCAGAACTTTAAGGTATGGGTTCCAGTCCTTACTTATCAGCAAGTTACCCTCTGGGACCTCAGTTTCCTCATTTGTAAAATGCGGATCATGGTCCCGGCCATGCAGAGCTCCTTGTGATCTATCCTTGGCCCTCTGTCATCGGCAGGAGACAAAGCACCCTACCCCAGCACCCAGCACCGCTGGTAAAACTAACAGGTGCCCAGTAGATATTGACTGGTAGATGGATTGAGGACCTCAGCATTTTCTTGCTGATCTTGCTTCCTCGGCACCAACAAATCCCGGCAGGGAGCACTAGCCTCTGCTCACCCGGAACTTGGGGAAACACAATAACACTCCAGATCACTGGCATCTTGTACTGTCACCCACCCACCTGACCAGGAACATGTGATGGCACAAGCTGTGCCCTGCCCCTGCTCTGGGCCCCACAGGAGCGTGACAAATATTTGTTTATGGGGTTAAGCACTCTAGTAGCAAAGCTCCTCCCAGGGGCCCAGGGCTGGAGAGACAGGTGGGTGGGCTCAGAAGGTGCCACTCCTGCGTGCTGCCCTCCATCCTGAGCAAGGGGTTCTTGGGTTCCTGATCAGAGGGCCCAGCCATGGCTGCCTCTCCCACAGCCCGTGCCAGGGCGAGCTCAGTCTTGTCTCTGTTCCAGATGGGAGGAAGTGCCCACCAGAGAGAGGCCTGAGCCCCATCTATGCCCATGACACCTGCTGGTCCTCAGACCTCCCCCATCAAGCCAGCCTGAGCCTTTCCACTGATGCCAGCTCTCCAGGTCCCTGAATGGAGGACCTTCCTTCATCCTGCCATCCTGGACTTCAAGCTCAGTAGGAAGGGGCCCAGGATAAAAGATCAGAAGCCCTAAGAGACAGTGACCTTCAAACCCTCTCACTGTTTGGACCATGCACCCTCTCATAAGAAATGTTTGAACTCACAACTCCATATGAGCTCATAACTATATATGTACAGTTATTTATAGGTTTCAAGTTTCCATGACTGTATGAATCTATTACCTGCATTATAAAATATTCACAGAAGATAGACCTTTTAAAAGGACGAAATGTAATCCTAAGCATAAAGTTCTCCTCCCCACCCCAGTAGATTATCCTGTGTGTCCCACTCTGGACACCAAAGTCAGGGAGAGGCCTCTTGGACTCCCCAGCTAAGACGGGGTCCTTGGCAGCTCCCCCGCTTTGGCCCATTCCCCAGCCTCACGTCCCAACCTTCCTCCTTCCCAAAGACTCCCCCTCTGAACTCTGCCACCATGAAGACCTGCTTTCCCTGATACCAGTCATCCTGTCGGAAGCTGGGGACTCAAGTCCAGGATGTGCAGGGGGCCCCCAAAAAAGGGCCATCTCCCATCCTCTGCAGGGCTGCCATGGGAAGAGAAATTAGACTAGTCTGTGGCACAGGGGACAGAAACAGGCCCACCGGGGACAAGATAACAGAAGGATTAGGGCTCCTTATAAGACAAACTTCCTGCAGTTAGGGCACAGAGGGAGGGTGCTCTTCACTACTAGACAACCGGGTTTCAATTGTACCTCTGCGTAAATGACTGATGCTGGGGCTGTCTCTAGGGCGAGAGGCAGGTGTGCCATCACTAGGAATACCATTCATAAACAAGGTAGGATCTACACCCAGGGCGCCGGATGTCTGTTCCTGGATTCAGAGCCCGGTGGACGCTGGGCTGCCATTCTCGCCCACACTCCCGTGACCTTGCAACTCCTCTGGGGCAGTTGGGGAGGCCCACCCCCGGTGCACATGGCAGGGAAGCCCTGGAATTCTGCAGCAGAAGCCCTTTCCCATCCTTGTCCCTGCGGATAAGGCCCAGGAAAGCTCTCGGGTAGCGGACCCCAAAGCCCCGACTCTTTCTGTCCATGTGAGTCCCGTCCAGGTCTGCTCGCCAGAACCTTGTTTGCGCTTCCTTCTCACACAGGCTCTGGCCCCGGTGGCTGCAGGAGCAGGGAATGGGGAAGCAGGGGAGGTCAGATGGGAGGTGCTCTCCGTGGGTACTCTGCCCAGCCGAGGGGCAAGCGGAGGAGCCCGGCCGCCCACCACCCAGCACCTGGACCCCCAGCCTCCGAGCCTGTGGCCCCTCGCCCTCGGGTCCTCCACCCCCAGCACAGGGTCAGCATACGCGGAGCAGGTCCCACCCCAGACAGGCCGCCAAGCCCATGCCCGGCATCTGACCCCTCTGTGTTCCCCGCCGGGTGGGCTGAGGGGCCAGAGCAGAGGCCCCGGGAACAGGCGAGGGCCCGGTCGGCACGGAGCTGACCCTGCGCCTCGGCCCGGCCAAGTAACAGGAAGCGAGAGGCCGATGCCGGTAAGAGAGCAGATTCGAGAGATTAGCGGTCTGCTGCCTGATCAGAAGCTGCCTGGAGTTGGAGGACAAGTTACTGGAAGGAGGAGGAAGCTGCCGCAGTAAATAACGCCAGGCCCTCAACACTGGCCTCCCGCTGACGGGGCCCAGCCGGGGCCTGGGGGTCGGCGGGGGCAGAAGGTGCAAGGGTCTGCTCTGGTGGCAGCCAGAGCCGGGGGGGCCTGGGAAGGCGAGGAGTCCAGAGGGTCCCCTGGGCCCAGATGGCGGGTCCTGCAACTCAGGGAGTCTCCAAAGCTCTATACCCCGCTCTCTCCTGGCCCTACTGCCTGTGCACACCCAGCCCCTCCTCAGGGAGGCCCTTAAGGTGGGGACCCAGCCCTGGGCTTGCTTGGCTCCCCCCACAATCCTCCCTGCCCCCACCCCAAAGTGATTCCTGGAAGGCTGGCTGCTTCGCAGCAGAATGGAGGGCGCCCTGGGGGTACTGTCCCAGCGGATTTCCCAGGATTCCGGCGCTCGGCCCACCCTCCTGCCAGGCTTCACCCTGGGCTGTTCTGTCTCCCGAGGCCCCCCAGGCCCCTGAGGAGCCCTTAAGACCCAGAGCTCCCTGTGGCCCAAGCCCTGGAGCCCAAGGTGTGGGTGCTTCTGTGGAAGGGGTTGGACCCTGACCCAGTACTCTAATCCCGAGAGGCTGAGCCCCCAGCCTTGCACACTCTGGGAGGGGCCCTGAGAGGCAGCAGAGGCCTCCCACCCACACAGGGGTCACGGAGCTGTAAGGCCTGTCCAAGGCCACCTTTGTCCCCAAAGCCTTGGTGGCATGTGCCTCCCATCTTCCCTTTCACTTCCGACCAAGACCTTCCCCAGCCCCATCTCAAGTGCTCCCTCCCCCAGTCAGGACACGCCGATTCCCACTCTGACCCAGGCAGTCCCCCAGTGCACGCCTGGGCCACGCCTGGGGTGAAGGGAATGCAGCCCCCATGTCACACGGGAACCTTCTCTCCAAGCTGCAGTTTCCACACCATAGGACAAGCAAGTGGCTCAATTTAATGGGAAAACTGAACTTCCAAACTTCAGAAGACGATTAGGAGAATGTCATCATGACCTTGAGGAAAGGAAGGTGTTCTTAAACAAGACATTAATCATAAGGTGGAGGGGGGATTTAATTACAGAAAACAAAGAGCTTGTAATCTATGAAGAATTCTACAGGGGCTTCCCTGGTGGCGCAGTGGTTGAGAGTCCACCTGCCAATGCAGGAGACACGGGTTCGTGCCCCGGTCCAGGAAGATCCCACATGCCGCGGAGCGGCTGGGCCCGTGAGCCATGGCCGCTGAGCCTGCGCGTCCGGAGCCTGTGCTCCGCCACGGGAGAGGCCACAACTGTGAGAGGTCCGCGTACCGCAAAAAAAAAAAAAAAAAAAAAAGAATTCTACAAAAGTGAAAAGACAATCCATAAAAAGGGGGAAATTTTTTTGCCATACACGTAACTAACAAGGGTTAGTATCCAACATATGGAAATAACCGACAAAACAATTCAAAGAGACTTAATCAGGCTCCTCAAAGGAGCGGAATCTGAAGGCTAAGACCTAAGCAAAGGTGCTCACGTCGGTCAGTTACCAGAAAGAGCAGATTAAAATCACAAGAAACAGCCACGCGTCCACCAGAATGACTGAAGTTTTGAAGTCTGACGATGATGCAGAGTGATGGTGAGAACGACAAGCAGTGGGTACCACGGCGGCGTTTAAATCATTTCAGCCACTTTGGGGAAGGTTTGGGAGTGTCCAGTAAGGAGGAGATAAGGATTGCTGCCTCAGCAGTTCCTTCCCAGGCGTTTGCCCTGCAGAAATGTGTGCACTTGTGCCCCAGGAAACACGAGTGTGAATGTGCCTGCTCACAGCGGGGCTGTTTGGAAACCAAGTCTGAAAACAGCCAAAGGTCCCAAAATGGTAGAATGGAGAAATATACCGTGGCACACAGTGGAAAACCGCACAGCCATGGCAAGAACCAGCTACAGCTGCAACACGGATGAATCTGGCAGGCGGAGCGTCAAAAAAGGAGCCAGGCACACAAGGGCACACATGACCCAATTCATAGCAAATCCAAAACCTAGCAGTACTCGGCTATGACTAAGGACCCATCCATGGCGGCAAAACCATAGAGCAAGGCAGGTAATAAGCATAAAAGTCAGGCTGCAGCACAACTTCTGGCAGAGGGAAGGGGCTGTGCATAGCAAGGAAACTTACTGGAATCCTGGCCGTGTTCTATTTCTTGATCTGAGTGGCAACGACATGGGAGTTCGTTTTATATTTATTTGTAAAACTGTACAAATATGCTTCATGTGATTTTCTGTATTATGCTGGGTGATAGCTCATTACTCTTTCAAAAACACAAGTGCATCTGAGCACCCACTGTACCAGGCACTGGGAATCCGCACAGACTTGCACCCAGCCCTGCTCCTGGCACTAATGGCCCAGGAGCTCGTGGAATGAGGATGTGGTTTCCCCTTGGCCAGCACAGCATGGGGTCTCCTGGCTACCATAACCTCAAGCTCACTGCAGAGCCTGCCTGCTGAGCAGTGAGGCGCAGCCCCCCACTGCTCCCGTTCTCTCCTGCTCCCCCACCCTGCTTGGAATTCCAGAGATGGCTCTGGAGGGAACCCCTCTGATGCACTGTCACGTTTCCCTCCCCAGTGGGGGAGGCACAGGGGCTTGAACAGGCTCCTCCCATGCCCTACCCTCCCTCCCACCAGCACATATGACCTTGACATACTGTGCCCGGCCAGAGGCCCCAGGCCCAGAGCTCTGTCCCTTGTCATCCCTCAGTCTTCAGAGATGATGGTACAAAGAGCTTTCCCTCGACTCCCAGGCTGTTGGGCCTGGACCCAGGCCAGTGCCCTATAGATCCTGCAGGCTCAGGGCCAAGAGGATGGGATGGGAAGGACATCTCCCCAACCTGTTTACAGGACCCAGGCCGCTATCTCCAGCTCCAATCTGCTGCCTTCCTTTATCTCAGCGGGGCCAGCCCCGGGTTCCCAGCAGCGGCCTCGCCGCCACTCACTTCCTGCCAGCGGCCCAGCGTTACAGGAATACGCACACTGAACTTGGCTCGTGCATGTGTACGTGTGTGTGTGAGTGTGCGCCCACACCCCAGAGCCTGCCCCTGGAGGGGTGCCAGGGAGCCTGGGGGTGCCGCAAGAGGCAGCCACCCCAGGACTCATATCTCGCTCCCCCGAGAGCCTGCCCCGTCCTCCCACCGCTCTGAGTAGGCCAGGGAAGGGGCTACCTCGGGGACCCCCAGCTTTCCCCAGCATCTGTTCCTCATCCACTCCTGCCCCCTCCTGCACAGGGCCCCACAGCCCGCCACGGTCAGAGCTCCCGACGGGGCTCCCCACCTCACACCACAGTGTCCGCACTGCCTGGGGGTCCCTGGGGTCAGGGGAAGTTGGGCCATGTGTCTCCCTCATCTTCCACTCAACTGGAATTACTGAGTGCTGTGGGCTGGGCTGGGCTGGGCACACAGGACACCTCGAAGGCCAAGAGTGTCCCGGCCCTGCCTATAACCTGCGGTCAGTGACAAGAAGAGACCCTACCTGCACCCCAGAAGGACAGCCACCTCCCTCCCCTGCTGGACCAGGGTCAGGGAGCTTCCCGGAAGGAGCGTCTCAGCTGAGACAAGAAGACAGAGAAGGTGCTAACCAGGGACACGTGCCGCTGACTGGGGGGGTTTCCGGGCTGAAGGAGCAGCAGGTGCAAAGATGTCGGGGTGAGAAGGAGGCCAGCACATTTGGGGAAGCAGAAAGGCTGCAGCAGTGTGAGGGAGGTAGCTACGCGGAGGATGCGACCAGGGAGGGGCTGCATCTGGGGGCAGGAGCCCAAGTTGGCTTGACCCCGGGGCAGTGGCTACGGGGTGGGGGTGGGGGTCTGCGTGGAGGCAGGAGAGGACCCCATGACCTCCAGGGTGGCAGCTGGGGAGTGGGCTGGACTTGCCCTCTGAGAAGAGGGGGAGGGAAGGGGATCAGCTCAGTGACCTGGGGTGGGGGGCAAGCAAGGCTGGCTGCACCAGGGGCTTCTGGCTTCTCATCTGGGACCTGTGACCTGTCCCCAGCTTACCAACAGGGTGACTCAGATCTCAGACACACACTCTAGGGGGACACACATACACACAGGCATACATATGTATACACGGGTACACACACACATGGGCACACACACGTACCCACCCCCCCCACATGTGTACAGGCACACCTCATTTTTTTTTTTTTTTTGCCGTACGCGGGCCTCTCACAGTTGTGGCCTCTCCCGTTGCGGAGCACAGGCTCCGGACGCGCAGGCTCAGCGGCCACGGCTCACGGGCCCAGCCGCTCCGCGGCATGTGGGATCTTCCCGGACTGGGGCACGAACCCGTGTCCCTTGCATCGGCAGGCGGACTCTCAACCACTGCGCCACCAGGGAAGCCCGCACACCTCATTTTATTGCATTTCACAGACACTGCTTTTTTTTTTTTTTTTAACATATTGGAGGCTTGTAGCAACTCTGCATCAAGCACGTCTATCGGCGCCATTTTTCCAAGAGCATTTGCTCACTTTGTGTCTCTGTGTCACATTTTGGTAATTCTCCCAATATTTCAAACCCTTCACCAGCAAAAAGATTATGACTCACTGAAGGCTCAGATGATGGTTAGCAATTTTAGCAATAAAATATATATATATATATATATGTTTTTTGCGGTACACGGGCCTCTCATTGCTGTGGCCTCTCCCGTTGTGGAGCACAGGCTCCGGACGCGCAGGCTCAGCGGCCATGGCTCACGGGCCCAGCCGCTCCGCGGCATGTGGGATCTTCCCGGACCAGGGCACGAACTCGTGTCCCCTGCATCGGCAGGCAGACTTTCAACCACTGCGCCACCAAGGAAGCCCAATAAAATATTTTAAATTAAGGTATATACATTATTTTTAGACATAATGCTATTGCACACTTTTTAAAATCTTTTTACTTTTCTCATATTTTATTCCTTATATTGATAGGTTAAGAAAGTAAAATCTTCCTAAGTACTGATTCACAGATAATGCTTATAAGTGGCACACAAAACATTCAGTTTCACTAACAGTAATATCCAATGAGCCCCTTAAATGCAATTTTAATCCTTACTTTAAGCTAAGTGCAAGAATAATACAATAAGCTAAATACACACGAAACCTGTACATGCTGAGCTACAGAAGTGGTTTCCGTAGCCACACATGGCCTTCACATTTCCACAATGAACAAGTACTAACAAACATGTTAATAGAACACTACCCCAGGGCTTCCCTGGTGGCGCAGTGGTTGAGAGTCCGCCTGCCGATGAAGGGGACATGGGTTCGTGCCCCGGTCCGGGAAGATCCCACATGCCGCGGAGCCTGCGCGTCCAGAGCCTGTGCTCCGGAACGGGAGAGACCACAACAGTGAGAGGCCCGCATACCGCAAAAAAAAAAAATGGATTTGGGGGCTTCCCTGGTGGCGCAGTGGTTGAGAGTCCGCCTGCCGATGCAGGGGACACGGGTTCGTGCCCCGGTGCGGGAAGATCCCACATGCCGCGGGGCGGCTGGGCCCGTGAGCCATGGCCGCTGAGCCTGTGCGTCCGGAGCCTGTGCTCCGCAACGGGAGAGGCCACAACAGTGAGAGGCCCGCGTACCGCAAAAAACAAAACAAAACAAAAAAACACTACCCCAAATGCTTATCCTGGCATCGGCTTTCTCCGCAGTGCCATTCCTGCTACTGAAAGCACTTATTTTTTTTTTATAATTTTGAATTTTACTTAATTTATTTTTTTATACAGCAGGTTCTTATTAGTCATCAATTTTATACACATCAGTGTATACATGTCAATCCCAATCGCCCAATTCATCACACCATCACCCCACACCCCCGCGGCTTTCCCCTGTTGGTGTCCATACGTTTGTTCTCTACATCTGTGTCTCAATTTCTGCCCTGCAAACCGGTTCATCTGTACCATTTTTCTAGGTTCCACATACATGCATTAATATACGATATTTGTTTTTCTCTTTCTGACTTACTTCACTCTGTATGACAGTCTCTAGATCCATCCACGTCTCAACAAATGACCCAATTTCGTTCCTTTTTATGGCTGAGTAATATTCCATTGCATATATGTACCACATCTTCTTTATCCATTCGTCTGTCGATGGGCATTTAGGTTGCTTCCATGACCTGGCTATTGTAAACAGTGCTGCAATGAACATTGGGGTGCATGTGTCTTTTTGAATTGTGGTTTCCTTTGGGTATATGCCCAGTAGTGGAATTGCTGGATCATATGGTAATTCTATTTTTAGTTTTTTAAGGAATCTCCATACTGTTCTCCATAGTGGAGTTTACATTCTCCACAGTTTACATTCCCACCAACAGTGCAAGAGGGTTCCCTTTTCTCCACACCCTCTCCAGCATTTGTTGTTTGTAGATTTTCTGACGATGCCCATTCTAACTGGTGTGAGGTGATACCTCACTGTAGTTTTGATTTGCATTTCTCTAATAATTAGTGATGTTGAGCAGATTTTCATGTGCTTCTTGGCCATCTGTATGTCTTCTTTGGAGAAATGTCTATTTAGGTCTTCTGCCCATTTTTGGATTGGGTTGTTTGCTTTTTTAATATTGAGCTGCATGAGCTGTTTATATATTTTGGAGATTAATCCTTTGTCCGTTGATTCATTTGCAAATATTTTCTCGCATTCTGAGGGTTGTCTTTTTGTCTTGTTTGTGGTTTCCTTTGTTGTGCAAAAGCTTTGAAGTTTCATTAGGTCCCATTTGTTTATTTTTGTTTTTATTTCCATTACTCTAGAAGGTGGATCAAAAAAGATCTTGCTGTGATTTATGTCAAAGAGTGTTCTTCCTGTTTTCCTCTAAGAGTTTTATAGTGTCCGGTCTTACATTTAGGTCTCTAATCCATTTTGAGTTTATTTTTGTGTATGGTGTTAGGGAGTGTTCTAATTTCATTCTTTTACATGTAGCTGTCCAGTTTTCCCAGCACCACTTACTGAAGAGACTGTCTTTTATCCATTGTGTATCCTTGCCTCCTTTGTCATAGATTAGTTGACCATAGGTGCGTGGGTTTACCTCTGGGCTTTCTATCTTGTTCCATTGATCTATGTTTCTGTTTTTGTGCCAGTACCATACTGTCTTGATTACTGTAGCTTTGTAGTATACTCTGAAGTCAGGGAGTCTGATTCCTCCAGTTCCGTTTTTTTCCCTCAAGACTGCTTTGGCTATTCGGGGTCTTTTGTGTCTCCATACAAATTTTAAGATTTTTTGTTCTAGTTCCATAAAAAATGCCACTGGCAATTTGATAGGGATTGCATTGAATCTGTAGATTGCTTTGGGTAGTACAGTCATTTTCACAATATTGATTCTTCCAATCCAAGAACATGGTATATCTCTCCATCTGTTTGTATCATCTTTAATTTCTTTCATCAGTGTCTTATAGTTTTCTGCATACAGATCTTTTGTCTCCCTAGGTAGGTTTATTCCTAGGTATTTTATTCTTGTTGTTGCCATGGTAAATGGGAGTGTTTTCATCTTTAGTGTATAGGAATGCAAGAGATTTCTGTGCATTCATTTTGTATCCTGCAACTTTACCAAATTCATTGATTAGCTCTAGTAGTTTTCTGGTGGCATCTTTAGGATTCTCTATGTATAGTATCATGTCATCTGCAGACAGTGACAGTTTTACTTCTTCTTTTCCAATTTGTAGTCCTTTTATTTCTTTTTCTTCTCTGACTGCCGAGGCTAGGACTTCCAAAACTATGTTGAATAATAGCGGTGAGAGTCGACATCCTTGTCGTGTTCCTGATCTTAGAGGTAATGCTTTCAGTTTTTCACCATTGAGAATGATGTTTGCTGTGGGTTTGTCGTATATGGCCTTTATTATGTTGAGGTAGGTTCCCTCTATGCCCACTTTCTGGAGAGTTTTTTATCATAAATGGGTGTTGAATTTTGTCAAAAGCTTTTTCTGCATCTTTTGAGATGATCATATGGTTTTTCTTCTTCAATTTGTTAATATGGTGTATCACATTGATTGATTTGCATATATTGAAGAATCCTTGCATCCCTGGGATAAATCCCACGTGATCATGGTGTATGATCCTTTTAATGTGTTGTTGGATTCTGTTTGCTAGTATTTTGTTGAGGATTTTTGCGTCTATATTCATCAGTGATACTGGTCTGTAATTTTGAAAGCACTTATTTTTAGAAGCTTTAATGTGACCTGGGAAAATGAGTTCTCTTAAAACCTGACAAATAGTATAAGCCCCAAAGATTTTAAATCAAATAAGTCTTCCAACACAGAAGCATTCATAGGGGACTTTTAGTTTCTCAAAAAATAAAAAATTAAAATTAAAAAAATCACTCTTGTTATCTAAAGAAAAGAGTATTAAAACAAATTATGTTAAGACAAATAAACACTCCTAAAAAAAGGTTGTATTTTCTATCATTTTCTCCTTAAAAGAAACACAAACCAGTTCACTATCTTTTAATAACTTAAGACTACTGTAATCTAAAAACTTTAGAATACATGAAACACGTCTTAGCTATCAAAGGTACCATTTAGATTTCACATATTAAACAGCTACAGTACAGCCTACGATGGCACAAGTACACTTAAAACATAAATATTAATTCATCATTTAGACGGTCAGAAGTCAGAAGGAACTGAATGGTTTGCAAGGTACTTTGACTTACATGTGGTCACTAAAATCCAGTAAGTAATTCAAAGTATGGTAATATAATCGCAGGCAATTAAAGGCTCAAATATCACTATGAAATTGAAGACATGAAAATAAAGACTGAAAACTTTGTGGTTCTCTAGTTTTCATTCACATGGCTAGATATCAGAACCTTACTGTGGAAAATATAGTTATTAAATATGATTTCCCCAGAAAATAATGAAGCTGCAGAAAGTACAAAAGGTGTCAAGAGCCATAGTCGTAGTTTGCTTCATCAAATGCTCTTCTAGCTCGTTTCAGTTCTTCATTCATAGTAAACAAGTCTTTAACCCTAGCAAACTTTCCTGGGTCCTTTCGAATCAAGAAGACGATATCTTCAACTTGTACCTGACCTTGTCTTCCAATTGACATTGCCTTGTGAGTCATTTCAGTGATGAACTCTATGACAAGATCTTCAAGAATATCTACTGACTCAGTATAAGGACTCTGACCATCCCCAAACCCATACACCATACACCGTAATTCTTTAGAAAAAAGTCTCTTTCTTTTACCCTGTCCACCTTCTGCACCTCCTCCAATTTCTTCATTTTCATCCTCAAAGGTGGGGTCTTCTTCATCTGCCATCTCAGCAGCCAGCCACCGCCAGTGTGCACCCGCCTCCCACGGAGCTGCTATTGCACACTTAAAAGACTACAGTGTAGTGTAAGCATAACTTTTATGTGCCCTGAGAAACCAAAAAATTTGTGTGACCCACTTTATTGTGATACTCACTTTATAGCAATGGTCTGGAACCCAACCTGCAACATCTCTGAGGTGTGCCTTACACTTACATAACAAATACTTATACACAGTTACATATACCCCCATGTGTGTGCACATGTAAATGCATACCTGTACATGCATACATGCGTGGACATATCAACATGCACGTGCACACAAACTTATACACGTATACATGTACACATACATACATAGACACATTCACACACGTGCATGTGCCTACACAACCCCAAGACCAAGCCTTGTTCAGAGGGTCTCCCCCCTTGATAAGACCTCAGAAACAGACCTCACTGGCCCAGGGAGAGCCCCCCCACTTCTCCCCTGATAGCCTGAGCTTTCTGGTCCCCCCCACCCCCTGCACTGGAAGCCACCACTAGGCGAGGTGGGGGTGGCCAGGTGCCCTGAGACAAGATAGGAGGTGATAAGCAGCACCTGGCAGAAGCAATCTCCGCTGGGCCCAGCCTTCCCCGGAACAGTCCACTCTCTGGGGAAACAGCTCTGCTATGGGAGGAGGAAGGCCCAGTTTGGTGACCAGCTGTGTCACCTTGGTGGCATTCTTGGGTAGCCCCCCAAAATGGCAGGTAGCCCCCTGCCCAGCCCCCCTCCCCTGAGGTTGCTGTGAGGATTAGCTGGGAGGCTGTAGGTGGGAAGGCTTGGCAAACTGTGAAGTGACTGCAAACACAAGGTCACTCTGTGGTTCTGCCACAGCTGGGAGGTGCCTGGGGATCCAGCTGTTTGCCCCCTTCTCCCTGCTCCCCTGGGAGCCACCATCACTGCCCCAGTCCCTCCCTTCCTTCCCACAGAGGCCTCTGCTCCCCTCCCCCCACTTCCCAGCAGAAGGGTTGGAGCCAGACACTGAGATAAGGGGCTTGTTTTCTAAGGGCCCGGAATTCGGTGGAGATTGAGGGTCAGGGCCGGAGGGCACTGGCGCTGGCGGGAGGAAGGGGGGCGGGGTTAGGGCATAGTGAGCCTTTCCTTGGGGCCCCAGACCCTATGGGGACTTGCAATTTCCACCCTTTCGGGATGGCTCTGCAGGCACAGGGGGAGAGGTGGAGAGCTCCAGTTGTTGGGCCCCATCTCCACCCCTGCTCCCTTCTCCTTCAGGGCCTCAAACGTTCCGGCTGCGTCCTACCCCAATGCTCCTCCTACCCCAATCCTTTGCGCATGCTGTTCTCTCTGCCCAGAACACTCTCCCCTCTGCCTTTGTCTGATTAACACCTTAATGTCTTCAAAGCTCAGCCCAATCACTGCTTCCTCCAGGAAGCCTGCCCTGATGCCTCAGCCAGGTCCAATGCAGCTTCTCCCAGCGCCAACAGGCAGCATCCTGTCCCCATCCCGAGGACCTGACCTCCAAGGGCAGGCTGCTTTGCTCTCCTTTATCCCCAGACCCAACCCGGAACAGACACATGGCAGAAGTCCGATGAAGGTCAGTGTCTGAGAGTCCTCTTTGCTGAGGGGTGCCCTGATCAGAGGTGTGGGTGCCTCTTCTGGTGACCTTCAGCCCCTCAGGACCGACTTCCTCCCGTGAGGAAGAGACATCTGTGGCCCACACTCTGGGAAGGGGAGCTGCTGAGTGGGGCTGGGCACTCAGAGGGAGGCCTGTCCTCCCTGAGTGAGGGAAGGTCACCCTGCAGGAGGCCCAGTCCAGGCTGTCAGGCTGCACCCCACAGCAGCACGAAGGCCCAGGGCCCTGGACTGTGACCAGTAACCATGATAGAGCAGCAGCAGTAGGAGAGCAAGCACGCATACACAGTACTCACTACCAGCCAGGCGCCAGGGTCAGCAGGAGAAGCCTTAAGTCATCAAATCCTCAACAGCGCATTTTGCATTTAAGGAGACTGAGGCACGGAGAGGTTAACTGAGTTGTCCAAAGCCGCACACCTGGTAAGTTGGGACTTGAGTCAGTCGGGTCCTTTTACCACTACCTCGCATGGCCCTGGGTGGAGGCAGCCCACCCGTCAAGGGTCGGGGGTATGGAGGAGGGGGCTCTCCATGCACCCCTCTAATTCCACCTCCATCTGAAGTCGGACGCTCAGATGGGTTGCACCATCTTTGCGTCCCTCTGCCTGGCACCTAGGCGATGCCTGACACCAGTGGGTGCTCAATAAATCTGTACTGAAAAAAGTAGATAATGGGAAGCTAGTTTTTAGGGGCAACGTAACACAGTGGTTCAGAGCTGGACGCTCCTCGCCAAGTTCATTAGCTCTCTGTGTCTCAGTCTCCCCATCTGTAAAACGGGATGAAAAGAGTACTTTTCTCCTCAGAGCTGTTTAGAGACTTTACTGCGTTCACACTTGTAAAGTGCCTGGGACAGTGCGGGGCACACGGTAAGAAGCACATGAGCGTCTGCTCTATAAAAACTTGCCTGGTTTCGGTTTCTTCTTGGGTAAGCAGAACCCTTCCTCTCCCTCATCCCTGGTTCGCGCGTCGCACACCGCGACGAAGGTCGTACTACAACTCCCAGCATGCCGCGGGGGCCCTCTCCCGGACTTGCGCGGTGCCGGCCGTGACGAAGGCCGAACTACAACTCCCAGCGTGCCGCGGAGCCGTCCCGCCAGCCACGGTCGGCCGCGGCCGAAGTTCGGAAAGTCCTGCTGCTCGGATCCCGCCGCTCCCGGTCGCCCTCGCCGGGGAGGTCGGCGGGGGGAGCCGAGCGCTGCCCCCGCCATGCTCCGCAGACTGGCCCGGGCTGCGACCCAGCAGCAGAGGGCCCTCTGGGCGCGGGGATCTGGGAGCCAGGCGGGGATCCCGACGCACGTGGTGGACCTGCGCATCGACAAGGTTACCAAGCCCGGGCCGGCCATGAGGCGCTCCATGGCCGAGGCGGTTGTGGGGGACGACGACTACGGCGAGGACCCCACCGTCCGCGGTGAGCCCGGCGTGCAGGCCGGGGCCGGGGGTCCTCGCGGCGACCCCAGTGCGCTGTCCATGGTGCTGGCGGGGGGAGAGGTGGCCCGGGACCCGGGGTGGCGGCTCAGCTGCAGGCTAGGCATTGCGCTTGGCGTCCTTGCGGCTCAGTCTGACGCATCACTCGAGAGCCTGTTAGAAATGCAGATTCTCGGGCCCCACACCGGACCTCCTGAGCCAGAATCTGCAAGTTAAAACAGGATCGCCGGGTGACTTGACTCATTAAAGTGTGGCCCCACTGCCCGATGAGATGGGTGTTATCTCATCTTGCAGAGGAGGGCTCCGAGCAGCTGAGCCAGGCACTCAAGTTCCCATACCGAATAAATGGCAAAACAGGACTTGAACCCAGGCCTTCTCACTCTAGCACCGTTAGCTATTGTCCTGCACCCACCACCTTCCCACATGAAGACAAAGAGAAAACCCACCTAGAAAAGGGGATTCTCCACAGGCTGCATTACCCCACCCCCCGCGAGGAGTGGGTTCTAAAAACCTAGGGAGTGTTTTCAAGATGGTGACTGGTGCCACCACCCTGGGTTGAGTTGCTGCCTTAATGAACCATTGCTATTGCTGGAGTGTGTAGGACCGTCAGCTGTGCTAGGGGCAAGCCTGAGGGTTACCACTTGAGCCCTGAGGGCCTGGATGTGGGGTCAGGTGGTGATGGGGCTGATCATGCATCCAGCAGACACCCACTTTTGCCTGAAACTTCAAAGATGCTGACCCACTGCTCAGCAGGCCACCTGATGCATAGACAGTCACCCCCACTGAGGGGAGGGAGGTGCTGGGGTTAACGTGCATCCACAGAGAGTGCCTTGGGGACTGGCAGGTGGGGACATGGGACTCGCAGGAAATGGGGACTTTGTGGAGGAACCTCTTAAAAGATGAGTGAAGTGCTCCACCCCCAACCCTGGGCAGGGAAGGGAGTGCTGGCTCACCGGGCAGGGGAACTGCAGAAGCAGAAGCAGAGTGGTGCAAAAGGTGTCTGGGATATGGATGGGGAATGGGGCTGGAGTGGGTGTGCAGGAGAGCATTCCTGTCCCTGGAGGGGAGGCAGAAGGCAGATCCCACCGGTCTTGAATGTCACGGCAAAGGCTTCATACTGTATGCCACAGGCAGAGGGGAGCCACAGTGAGCTTTAAAGCCAGAGCCGGAAGCCCCGCCCCCTCCATCCCCCCAGTCTCCTCCAGTCCTTCTGTTCTGGGAGAGGAAGTCAGCAGAGAAACCGCAGGGCCCCACCTGCAAGGGACTGATGGGAAAGGAAGTGAGACAGGTGTGAGGTCTGGGTGGGACAGGAGGGTTCAAACCACAGAGTTTCAGTGTGTGTGGGGAGAACATGGCCCAGGAGGAGGCGGGGCACAGAGGGTCGACTGAGGGGCCCCTGGACCCAGATGTGCAGCCACCAAGACCACAGGCTGCAGCTGGCAGACCAGGGCTGGCGTCCTGCTTGGCTACTCACCACAGCCTTGGGCAAGATGCCCTCATCCGGACAAAGAGCTCATGGGGTCGGCAAAGAGGAATTTGAAAAGTGCCATTGTTGATGGGCTCCCCCCGCCGCGCCCCCATCCCTTCCCACCTCAGAGCTTCAGGCCACGGCTGCGGAGCTGCTCGGGGTGAAGCAGACCTTGTTCGTGCCCACAAACACCATGGCCAACCTCATCTCTGGTGAGCGCGGGGTGACTTCCATTTGCCCTCCAGGCCCTCCCTCCATGCTTCTCCCTTTTGTGCTGGGGGCTGTGACAACGTCAGTGGGGCTCCGAGCCATCTGGAACCTGTAACCACACCCTCCTCTCACCCCTTCCTGCCTGGGGGTCCTGCACTGAACTTCGTGACTTCCCAGCATGCTGCCACACCTTTGTAAATTGCCCCTTTATCAAATACTCCGGATTCCCAGGGTGCGTGTGCCCTCTGTTTCCTGCTAGGGCCTGACTGGTGCCCGTGCCCTGGGCCGCTTATTCCCCAAACAGCAGCATCATGGCTGGCTTCCCCACGCAGAAGATACCCTGCAGGTGGGCTGCAAGGCACAGGGGTGTAGGGTGTGCAGCGCCCAATGATCCACAGGGTCACCGTCTTAGACTTGTGGACTTAGTGGGATGGTTTTCCAGCAAATGGCAGGAAGGTGTCTTGAAGGGGCGCTCTTTCCTAATTGGCATAAGGCACTTGGGAGCTAGCTGTGGCCTTGGGGGTCAGTCCGGCTGAGCTGGTTGGGGATAGATGGGCCCCATGGGACTCGGTGCCAACGCTGTCCCCCACCCCATCTACCTTAGTGATGTATCACTGCCAGCGCCGGGGCTCCCCGCTCCTCCTTGGGCAGGAGTGCCACCTCCACGTCCAGGAGCAGGGCGGGGTGGCTCAGGTAAGGGCCCAGCACCGCTCGCCTGGGGCCAGCACAGGATGCTCAGCACGTGGGGTGAGAACCTGCCTCCCAGGCACCAAGTTGGGACCTGCAGAGGGAGAAATGGTGGCCTCTCCAGGGAAGGCAGTAAGGAGAGCCATTCCCAGATTGACCACACAGGGGCGGGCTTGGCTCAGGCCAGTCGGTTTGCTGGCTGTGCTTGTAACCCTGCTGCCCCCTAGTGGGAACCCAGAGCACTGGGCGCTTAGGGAGGAGGGACCGCAGCCTCTCAAGCAAACATGGTGCCTTCAGTCCTCCCCCACCCTTAGCTGGGATGTCTATGCCCACGTCCACAGCACAGGGGGAAGGCTTCACGGCCCAGAGCTGGGGAGGAGCAGACAGGACAGGGGTAGGAGGTGCTGCTGGACCCCTGGACCTCATCATTTGCACGCCCACACCTGCAGATCGCTGGGGCGCACTCCCACCCCCTCCCAGACCTGCCCCATGGCACCCTGGACCTGGCTGAGCTGGAGGGGCTGGTTGCACGGAGCCTTGGGAGCCGCTCCCACCCGGTCTGTGAGCTCATTTGCCTGGAGGACGCCCACAGCAGCTCAGGGGGCCGGGTGCTCCCCATCGAGTGCCTATGCCAGCCAGGCCTGGCCCCGCCACTGTGCCCCCACCACTAGCCAGCTGCCGGCTTTCTGTCCCTCAGGCCCCTCTCCTGGGGTTTAGTCCCCTCTGATACATGCCTGGGTGCCCATCAGTGGCCAGAACTGCTGTGGGAGACATGGGTGCGGTTCTAGGCGCAGATGCAAAGGGAATTATTGCCCCACTGCCCAAGCTTTTCTCCAAAGAGCAGAGACCCAGTCCTCAGGGAGGCGAGTCCCCAAGCGGCACCACCTTGGTCTGGTCTTAGGGCCAGCGTGCAAGGGCTGGGCTCTGCCGCTCTCCCCTGCGAGAACTTGAGCGCTAACTAACCCTCCAGACCTATTCCTCACCTGGGAAAGGGGACTGAGGGCATCCTTCCAATAGGGCTGCGGCGAGGCTTCAGTAAGATGAGGCATTCATCGCTTGGCCCACAGTGAGCCCGCCATAAACAGGAGATAAAACCCTTATCCTCGGGCTTCCCTGGTGGCGCAGTGGTTGAGAGTCCACCTGCCGGTGCAGGGGATGCGGGTTCATGCCCCGGTCCGGGAGGATCCCACATGCCACAGAGCGGCTGGGCCCGTGAGCCATGGCCGCTGGGCCTGCACGTCCGGAGCCTGTGCTCCGCAACGGGAGGGGCCACGCAGTGAGAGGCCCGCGTACCACCAAAAAAAAAAAAAGAAAAGAAAAAAAGAAAAAAAAACCCCTTATCCTTGACCCCCTTTCACAGAGGACAGCCTCAGGCCCAGGCCCAGAGTGACTGCTCGGGTGCCAGATGGCCAAGCTTGTCACCAGCCAGCTCTCCTGACTCAAAGCCCTCCTGCTTCCTCAAGGACACAAGCCCAGTGACCCTCCAGTGATCTTCTGGAGACCCACCCTCCCTCTGCCCCTCCCCCCAGCCTGGCCCTCTGACCCTCCTGCCTCTCACCCCCAGGTGCACCTGCTGGCCCGGAGCTATGGGGTCCAGGTTCACCTGGATGGGGCCCGGTTGATGAACGCCGCGGTGGCTCTGTGCATGCCCCCTGCCCGCATCGTGGAGCGCTGTGATTCTGTGTCTCTCTGTTTCTCCAAGGTAGGGAAGCTGCTGGGCCGCCCCCGCCACAGGAGGGTAGAGATGCCCACAGCAAGAGGCCGAGTTGGGTCCCCGAGCTCCTATGTTGACAGCCGCTCACGCTGGGCCCCTCTAACCCCCTCCCCGATGAGGCCACAGTGTCGCCCATCCCTGTCCCTTTTGCCCCCTCCCGAGGACAGAGATGCACACCCATGGGCAGGCAGGCAGGACTCTCCTCTCTTCCCCCAGGGCCTCGGCGCAACAGTGGGGGCCCTGGTTGGGGGACCCAAGGGCTTCACTGAAGAAGCCTGGCACCTCCGGAAAGCCCTGGGTGGGGGGATGCGCCAGGTGGGGGTGCTGGCTGTAGCTGCCCTGGTGGGACTGACTGACGCTGAGGAGGTGCTGCTGAAGGACCACCAGAACGCCCAGAGGTTTGCCAGAGGTGCCTGGACACCCCCCACTTCCCTTTGGCCCCAGGGGTGTGCCTTGGGGGTCCCCTGTAGCCGGGCCCAAACCCCCAGCAGGTGTGCATCCTTCCAACTCTAGAAGGTGAAGGTTAGCCGCTGAACCAGCAGGGGTGGGATCCAGGTGGTCTATGCTTTACCAGGCCACAACCCGTGCAGGTCCTAGACCAGTAGGCACCCAGTGCGTGTTAGTAATTTTCTACAGGATCCAGCAGAATGTAGCCTTTAACTTGGGTTGAGTCCTCACAACAACCCCACGATGTCCCCACTTTACAGATGAGGAAACCTAGACCCCAAGAGGTTAACGGATTTGTCCAAGGTCACGGAGCTGAAAAGTAGCAGAGCCAAGCCTGCCCATGTTAGGAATAAGACTCCCTCTTTTCCTCCCACTACAGCTGGGCTGTCCTCTGCCTTTCCTGGGGTGACACGGCTGGAGTGGTAGGGATAGTGGTGGGGTACTGGGGTTGGGCTCCACTTACCACAGGACCTGGGCTCAGGAACTGGCATCCCCTGTCTGCTCCACGGATCTCACCACCGTAGAGACGAACATGGTGATGGTGAGGGTGGATGGGCTGCTGCCCGAGGAGCTGTGCCAGCGCCTGCAGACCGTGAGCGCTGACGAGGTGGCCCAGACTGGCCACGCAGTGCGTGTGCTGCTGTCCCCTGGACTGAGCGGTCGGTGCGAGCCGTGTGGCACCGTGACGTCTCTGCAGAGGACACCAAGCTGGCGCTGGGAAAGTGGGCGTTCGTGCTGAGGGCCCTGAGGATGGGGTGACAGACTCTGTGCCCTGGGTGGGATGGAGGGAGGCGGGGAGTGGAGGTGTCTCCAGGGAGTGGGTGGGAGGAGAGGCAGTAAAACAACACCCCTGTCATCCACTGGTCTCCTTGGACCCCTTCACTTCCATGACACATGGGGTGAGGCCTTCCACCTGTTCATCCAGCAAACCTCACGTGCCCCTGTGTCCCGGACAGGGGCCCAAGCATGCAGGGACAGGTGGGACCCCATGCTGGCTCTCCCAGCACAGCCCAGGAGGCAGCCACATGGCTCATGAGGGCATCTTGGGGACTTGCAGGAGGAAGTGTGAGAGGACACAGAAATGGACACTGGTATTGGGTGGCCTAGTAGGGGGCTGGGGCTTTACCTCGCAGTCATCTCATCTGTATTTACCTTTTTAAACAATAAAATTTTTGTGCTTATGAAATAATATGTCATTGCTGCACATAATTTGGGACAGGATCTCCTTTCTAGCAACTCCTGGGGTAATTTAATTTAGGCAGACTCAGTGGTTAAGACCACCCTCCTGCTGAAGTTAACAAGAAAACCTGGACAAAATATATATTTAAAAACCACTTAAGAATAACCACTGTTAACATTTTTGCGTATTTCTTTCTGGATATATACATACGTATGTATATATATGAATCTGTGAATGTGTGTACAGATTTTTTTAAATAGGGGCGACAGGCCATCACATCAGTGCTGTAGAAAGCCCTTAGTAGGAATCATAGGAGGAGGACTCGCTTTGTGAGGGTAGAGGATGACTTCAGTTTGAGAGTGTCGTTTTAGCCCTGGTGCACAAGTCGTTAGAAGTGGTCGGAAGCGTAGCCATGGTGCTCGGGAGAGGGCCCGGGCTGGAGGCGTGGTGGTGAATGTGAGTGACACGAGGAGAGAAGGCATCTGGCGGGCCAAAGAGGCTGAAGCTGAGGACTCTCCTTCTTTGCCTCCCTCATTTTAAAAAAATTATTTATTTATTTATTTATTTATATCGTTTTGCCACACTGCATGGCACGTGGGATCTTAGTTCCCTGACCAGGGATCGAACCCAGGCCCCCTGCAGTGGAAGTGCAGAGCCTTAACCACTGGACTGCCAGGGAAGTCCCTGCCTCCTTCCCTTAGAAGAATCTAGATCTATGTATACTCTGGGAGATGCAGCTCCTGGGGCTCCCCAAGGCCCCAGAACCACTCTCCTGTGCTTGAGGGGTGACAATAATACAGAGAATCAGAAGAAAGCCAGCAACTCTAAACCTCTGCAGTGTCTCCCGCCCTGCCCTGCAAAATATGTACCGTAGTCATTATCCATTGCTTGGTAACAGACTACCCCCAAACAGCAATAATCCTTCATTACTTCTCATAGTTTCTGTGGTCCAGGAATTAGGGAGAGGCTTAGCTGAGCAGTTGTGGGAGTTCTTGGAGCTACTCAGGAAGCTGCAGTCAAGACCCTTCCTGCCAATGCAGGGAACACGGGTTCGAGCCCTCGTCCGGGAAGATCCCACATGCCGCGGAGCAACTAAGCCCATGTGCCACAACTACTGAGCCTGCGCTCTAGAGCCAGCGAGCCACAACTACTGAAGCCTGCACGCCTAGAGCCCGTGCTCCACAACAAAAGAAGCCACCGCAATGAGAAGCCCGCGCATCACAACGAAGAGTAGCTCCCGCTCGCCACAACTAGAGAAAGCCTGCGCGTGGCAACGAAGACCCAACACAGACAATAATTAATTAATTAATTAAAAAAAAAAAAAGACCTGGGCTAGGAGCTAGAGTGAACGTGAAACACCCACTGTGGACTTTGGCCAGCCAGAGACTGAGGCTTGCCTGGGCTGGCCTCACTGAGTCATGGACAGGTCTGTTCTAGAAGCAGGGGAGGGGCAAGTGCCCCTTCTCTCCACCCTCCCTCAGGGAGTTCTAGGATCCCAGGGCCACCCATGTGTGTCTGTTCCAGTGTCCATGCCTGGAGCCCCAGCCTGTCTGCAGTCAGAGAGGCCCAGGGTTAAACTCTCCCACACCCCGACCCCCAGCAAACCCACACGAGAAGCCCTGTGTGAGAGGAGGGAGAGGTCAGGTAAGAGCCTCCCAAGCTGAGAGGACCTGCCCACAAAGCCAGACCCTGGATCCAACATGAGGCCCCAGGAGTCATCCCTGCCTGTGCTGACCAGAAATAAGAAGGAGCTCAATGCGTCTGCCGAAGACGACTCTGGATGGACGGACACACAGACCACACACAGGATGTCTCTCTCTGGATGGATAGACAGACAGACACATAGGATGTCTCTGGATGGACACACACACACACACACACACACACACACACACACAGCTGGTAACAGGGTTTCCCTGCACTGTTTGTAAGCCATGGGCATGTATTGTCTATTCTAAAAAGTTTTAAGAGAGTAAAGGTTTAACTGCACACAGAACGAGCTGATTTCTTTAAGGACAAATTGGCACAATGTTAAATGCTTAAAACACCAGTAGGAAGGGAGGCCCCCACTTAACCCCCAAGCTCTTTGTCCCTCAGTGGGACTCCCTTGATGCCCCCAGAGCTTCCTGTAACTTCCCAAGCAATAAAGGGAGACGGGGGGGGGGGGAGGGGGAAGACCGAGGCACAAGAGAGGCCGCCATGGACGCCCCAGCACACACCCCAGACTCAGGAGGGCCCTGAACCTGAAACAAAGGCCAAGGAGGGCTTCAGGTACTGCCCAGCATGGGAGGAGAGGAGCCTCAGCCTTCCTAGACCATGATGACCGGCGTGGGCGGGCCGACCACCTTCCTGTCTGTCTGGCCTCAGAGGAGCACCAGGCCTGGGTGCGCCTCCATTCAAGGAGCCTGCAGTCAGAACTCCAGGCTCTGGCCTCTGCCACCCTGGGTGGCCCCCGCCCAGCCCCTCCCTCTCCACCCTGGCATGGCTCCCCCGCCCCATAGGACTTGCACACCTGCTTGTTCAGGGGCCCACACGGCCCTGGCAATCACAGACATTCCCCAGGGAGCTGCAGACCAGGATCGGGTCCTGGAGCGCCGGCCCCTCAGAAGGAGCAGCAGCACCAGGACGGGGACAAAGGCCTGAAAACAGGGGCAACAAAGGCATGTCCAGCCCCCTCAGCTCCCCCTGCACCTGCACATCCGAGGGGTCCCCCCAGTCCTCAGTCCCCTCCCCAGCAACACCTGCCCTGGG
The DNA here is from genome assembly GCF_964374135.1 of Grampus griseus. Taxonomy (NCBI): domain Eukaryota; kingdom Metazoa; phylum Chordata; class Mammalia; order Artiodactyla; family Delphinidae; genus Grampus; species Grampus griseus. The sequence goes on along the minus strand of NC_139014.1, from coordinate 9,154,087 downwards.
GAGGGGCGGGGAGAGGACAGAATAGAGGCCTGAGTGGGCACGGGCTCTGCCATCTGCTCTGGGGTGATCTGGGCCTAAGTCTTCCTTCCGTAAAATGGGTGAATGGTAACTGCTGTGAAGGGTGACTGGGAGACTGGACGAGCAGAATGGATGAGCGGGCAGCGCTCAGCACGGCGCCTGGCACAGGGGGTGTCTGCCGGATACCTGCTTCTCTCTCGAACTGCCCCCTCCTGAGGACTGGGGTAGCTTTTCCGCCTGACTCAGGTACCTAGGAATGGGGGCAGCTGTGGCACACCAGGACTGATAGGGAGCAGCGAGCGCAGGCCATGGCCTCAAGAGGCCAGGAGGCCCGCTGACCACCCAGGAGCCTGCAGCACCCTCACGCGACCACCACAAGCCGGCCCTCAGCCCTTCGCTGCTGCTTCTTTCTGGGACTCAACCGTTCTCACCTCTAAGAGGAGGCTACACCACTTAGGCCCTAAAGAAACAACAGAGCAGAGGAGCCCCCCAGACATCAAGCAAGAGAAGTCTGGATTCTCAGCTCTGCTCTCAGCCCTCTGCTCACCCCAAGGCCACCCCTCCCAGCCAGGACTCCAGCCAGGCCTTCAGAACTGAGCTCCCAGCCTCCTTCCCGGGGCCTCTCAGGGCCGGGCTCTGACCACCCACTCTCAGGAGATGCACAGGGAAACCGAGCCCCTCTGCCATGACCTGCCTGCCTGGGACTCAGATGCCCACAGAGTGGGGGGTGCCCGGCTGCCGGTTCAGGCTGAGGGCTCGAGCCTCTGTGACCAGGAGGATGCCGCTGGGTGCCTCTGAGGGACAGGAGCCCCAGGCCAGGGCCACAGGCCAGCCAAAGCTGATGCAGATGTCCTGCACGTGTCGGGGGCCGTCCTGGCGGGCCGTGTCAGCAAAGGCCAGGTGTGAGTAGCTGACGTAGGTGCTGACCCCTGCCAGGGTCAGGGCGCCTGGGGGAGGGGGTGCAGAGTGACCACTCAGCGCGTCTGCCTGCTGGGGGCGCCTGCCCTGCCTGGGCCCCTGGCCAAGGTGGGTGCGCAGACACAGCCTCGGAAGCTTCTGCCCACTGGCCTTTGGGGAAAACGGAGGCTCCGATTCAGTCCTCAAACCTCAGGGCCTCACTCCACAAAACCGCCTTGCAAACAGCACAGCCTACACCCCCGATACATGGTCCCTACTCACATAACTGCTTCCACATATACAGCACCCTCCCATACCCCCTGGAGTTCCCAACACACACACACAAACACACACACACACACACGTACATGGCCAGTGACCTGTACTGGCAGCCGGGAAGGGTGGGGGGAGCTCTGGAGCTCTGATCAGACATCCTGAGCCAGGCCCCTGACCTGCACTTCCGTCCCCTGTTCCTCACAGCTCCCCCTCCCCATTTTACTGGGCCCCAGCCTCCCCTCCTGGCCCTAGCTCAGTGTACCTCTTTCCAGAGGCCCTCTCCCCTCCCCAGGTCTGAGTTTCAGCCCCTTCCTATAACTCCTGTTTTAACCCCTGTCCTTCACCAGACGAGGATGCCCTCCTCCTCTGACCCTGCATCTCTGCACAGTCAAAGGAAGGAGACTGGCTTTGCACATAGTGCCTGGTGACCCTGGAGGGCCAGGGGCAAGCGACGAGCTGGGCACTGGGACACCTGCCTGTCCACCCAGGCTCAGAGGGACCAGCCCAGAGAGTCAGCTGCAGGCTGACATCAGGGCCTGCCCTTGGTGCCCGCTGTAGGGAATGTACGGTGCTCCCTCGGGACACTGCCCAGCCACAGCAAGAGGCTGACCAGATCTGACCTTCGGGGCCAGGTCTGGATCTCACTGGGACCCAGAGAAGGGACAGAGTCTGGGGTGATGGCTGTGGAACTCATCACCCCAGGCCCTGTCCGTCCCCAACCCCCTAGCTCAGGACCCAGCCAGTGTCATGCTGGAGCTCTCTGTGTCCCTCCCTTTTCTTGCAGTGATGATGGTGATGGGGAGGGCTGGGGTGATCTTGCCTCACACAGGTCCCCTTGGTGTGACATTCCTGTCTCAGAGCCCCCAGAGCTGGTGCATCTGCCGGCACTGGCCTCACCTGGGCCACCTGTGCGGGCTCCTGACGGTGATGTCAGATGATCCATTTCCACCGGGTACCCGCCATGCAAGGAAAGCAGAGGTGCAGCCAGTCTGGCTTCTGAGCAGTGGAGCAGACAGGGTGTTCTTGGAACCAGGCCCACTGCCGGCCCGCCCTCGGAGTCAGCGGAGCGCCTCCTAGCAGCTGCCTGCAGACCCTCCCTCCACCCACTGGCCAGTGCCTTGGTTCCAAGCACAATACCAAGTCAATATAAATTCCTCCTGCTCTCATTCTCTACACCAAACACCCAGGCTGCTGGTCACCCTGGCAACTGGCACCTACTCCCTCCTGACCAAGGCCTCCCAAAGGGCCCAGCAGCCCCTGGGGAGGACGCAGGCCTGCCCAGGAGGGAGCCCCAGGCCAGTGTGTTCTGGTCCTCGTGCCACAGCCCTGACAGTGGAGCTGGCCCAGGACACCAGACTCGGCTCAGGGCTGGCCCTGGATGGAAGGGGTCACTGAGGACTGACCCTGAGGAGCCTCCAACCCACGGTCAGCGACAGCCAGCCGTGGGCAGCTGGGGACAGCGGGTGGGTGGCTGGCTGGGGCAGACAGCACAGAAAGGCAGTGAAGAGGACTCCAGGACAAGCTTCCTGCTGAGCTCAGGGAATCCTCGGACCTCTCAGCAGGAAGATGCGACCCGAGTGCCTGCAACGCTGTGTCCCTGAGGGAGGGCTCGGCCCAGAGCCTGCGGGCTAGACGTACGCCAGCTCATGCACTGTTACTAGCTGCAGTCTGGGCCTGGCTTGGGGTCACTGCCAAGGACTCCAAGGTCCCGTCTCACCCTGTCTGGCAGATGCCAACCCCCCTGCCTGCATTGCCCCCTCACCAGGGTGATCTGGGAAGGACAGGGAACAGGTGCGGGTTGGTCCGCCACCCCTAGTGCACGTCCAGTGGGGCAGTTCCTGGGACCCCTCAGAGATCCTCGTTCCTCCTGCGCCTGGAAACTCAACCCTGGGGCTCCCCAGCCCCAGTCCCTGGCTCTGGGTTCACGATCAGAATCCCTGCCCCTACAGAGGCCCCAGAGCCACCCAGGGCGCCCCCGCCTGCTGCAGCTCAACGGCCAGGGTGGGCCCCACGCTCAGAGCAGCGGGGCTGGGGGCGTAGGGGATGGGGCAGCAGGAGAGGCAGCACCCCACTGCCAGGAGCTGCGGCCCTCACAGCCCCCAGACTCACCCCCCCAACAAGAAGCGGCAGCCCATGAAGAGCAGCCGGGGGAAGCTCTGGGCCGGGGAGCCGAGGAGGCCACGGATCCGGCCGCACACGACAAGGACGAGGCTCGGGGGCAGGACCACCACGAGGGCTCAGCGCAGCGCTGCCGGGAGAGGGGTTTCAGGGAGCAGGAGGGGACCCGGACCGGCCCCCCAAGGAAAGCCCAGCTGAGCACTTCAGAGCCTTGTCTGCCTGGAGGTCCTCCTTCGTAGGACGCTCGGGACTGTCTTGGCCTTGGCCAGAGGAGGAGCTGGGCCATCCGTTTCCCTCTGATGTCTCCACGGTAACCACCTGACCCTCCCAGGGGCCACCCCTTGTCCTGGCACAGCCTTCCTGAGGCCCAGGGTGAGGGAGGCTTCCCAGTGCCCTCCCCAACCTCCCAGGCTTCTCTGGGGCAGCAGAGACGTGCCCCCAACTCACCAGGTGGGAGATGCCCACCGGGTAGACCCATTTGGAAACATAAAGGAGAGTCAAGAAGGGGCATAGGGAGGGCAGGACAGGCTGGGGGTCGGGCGCCTGTGGTCACAAGCCAATAGCAGAGCATGGGGGCTGAGGCCAGTCATGGGGTTTTTCAGATACATATGGCAGTGTCCTCTGGGCAACAAAGGGTCCAGCTGGAAGCAGTTCTGTGGGCCTAGGATGAGGGGGTTCTGAGCCTTGCCTGGAGATTAAGGAAGGATGGGGAAATGCTTGCCACACCAGCACGCACACATGAGGTGCTGCGCCAAGGTGGAGGCGTCAAGGCTCTCAGTGGCAAAGGGGTCAATCGGGGGATGCAGCTGTTCTGCCCTAAAAAGCAGAAAGAACGCAAAACCTGGTGGGCTGGACCCACCCTGTACTTCTCAGAGATAGGTGGCCTGCAGGTTCTCACCCCCGACCAGAGCTGAGGGCCCCGAGAGGTGGCCACAGGGCCCCATCAGGTCCTCTCCTGCCACTTGGAGTTGAGGCCCCAAACGGGTTTGGACGGCTCAAGACCTTTTGTTTGTTTATTTAATGTACAAATAAGACCTACGTGGATGCCTGTCGAAAAGTTTCAAACACTGCAGAGAGGCTGCCCTCAGGCCTCCCTTGGGCCGGCTCACACATGGAAGCCAGGCTTTGCCTGCACAAGAAAGGGGCTCTCTGACTCTCGCACACACGGGCACACATGCGTGCGCACACAGGCAAGTCGGGAGAGCCTTGGAGCCTTGGGCTGCCTGTGGGGTGGCTGAATAAACTGCACTGTCCTTCCTCCCCGGCAGCTCCGAGGAGGCACTGTGTCACACACACGCACAAACGGACCTTGCTCACATACACGTGCACACTCGTTTACTCATGCTCACGCACATCCCTGCCACCCTGTGCACGTCCTGTGCAGCGGAAGGCCCCCAGGCTGGCCCCAGCTTGGCGAGGCCCGCAGCTGGGGTGCGTGTGGAAGCCCGCTGCCTCTCCCCACCCCTCGCCGAAGAAAGCCCTCCCCGCCCCTGCCCGGGTCTGAAGCCACGCGGCGCTCTGGTTTTCCGCCTGTGTGTCAGGCCATCGGGGGTATGGGAACAGGGGCCCTGCGCCACAGCCCTGGCTGTGCCTCACAGGGACCGGGGCTAATGGGGTGACCAGACCGAGCCCTGGACGGTAATAAAGAAACAACTCCCAGTCACTGGGATGAGGAACCCTGGCCTTGCCAGGGCCCCAGCTCCCCACACTGGGCCTCCCTCCTGCACACTGGCTCCCAGCTCTACCCCAGGGCCCCTGCAGACAAGTGACAAGAACAGCAGCTGAGCACCCCTGGGTGCTGGGCCTGCCCGTGTCTCCCCTCCCTAATTCCTCCCACCCCGAGCCCTGCATCCAGAGAGGCATCATTTTCTCCCCATCTGACAGATCAGAACTTGGAGGTTGAGGGACAAGGTCCCAGGTCACCCAGCAGTGTCCTGCCATCACTTCCAACGCAAGACAGGCCCCCAAGGGCGAAGCCAGGGGACCGTCAAGGGCTCCTGCTCTGGAAGGCTCTTGGGTCCTTATGGCGCCACCCAGTGCCCCCCTTTTCACTTCCCACCCTTGGCTAGGCCCTGAGCCAGAGTCCCTTCCTCCTCCGGCCAGACTGTCACCAAGACAGGTGGGGGAAAGGGGTGCCTGAGAGACCCCCTTGTGGGCAGACAGGCAGGGGATGGGGCAGCCTCTCAGAGCTGCTCTGGGAGGAGGGGGTGTGGCCCCTGGGTCTCAGGGGAAGGGGTCACGCGGGGGAGGGGCAGCCGGTACCTTCGCAGATGCGCCAGAGCCGCGAGTGGGAGGGTGGCTGCTGTGGTTGCCTGCGTCCGCCACCTGCAGGAGGTACTGGTCGCTGGCCACGGCGGCACCAGCAGTGCAAAGCTGAGCAGCGCGCCCAGCCGGGCCTTGCGGGTCGGGGGTGCAGGGACCGGAGCGGAGCCGGGTATGGGGGAGAAGAGGGAGCCAGAGGGTGAGGGGGAGCACGGGAAGCTGGCACTTAGGGGGTGGAGAGAGCCGAAAGTGGGGGGAGAGGGCGTTCTGGAACCTGGGGGAGTAGGGCCAGGGAGAAGGGCTGGGGGGCACTTGGTGAGCAGGACCGGGGAGGGGGCGCGGGGAGCGGGGAGTGGGGAGCCGAGCGGCAGGCGGGCACTCCCGGGGCTCTTCTGGGTGCAGTGCCCCTCTAGTTCGTCGGGAACTCCCACCTGTTGGTGATCGCGTGATAGCCCGCCCAGCTCGCCCCTGAGCTGTGTTCAAACGCCAGCATCCCCAGCGAGCTGGCTGCTGGCTGTGGGTCCCTGGGCAAATTTCTTAATTTCTCTGACCCTCCGGTTCTTCAGCGCCCAGATGGCCAGGCTGAGGAGGGAGGGTGGGGCTTGAAATGGCCCGCGCGGGGGCTCAGCAGGCAGCCCGCCACCACCCCGTGCGCACACGCTGGGGCACTCGGCTGCTAGTTGGCCCTGCGTCCTGGTCTTCATCAGTCCCCAGGACCAAGCACCACAGGGATCTGGTGAACTGGGTGGGCTGGTGAGGGGCTACAGAAGGAAGGAGTCTTGCTTCCTTTTAGCTCCAATTACAAATGCCGAGTGAGGCAAGGCCAGCCTCTGCCTGTCCGTCACTCACGCACAAACATAAACGAAGCTTCTCCTAGGACAGGTGTCAGGTGCTCGTGGGGTGGCAGGCAGAGAGGCCCCCATCAGAAGCAGGCCTGTGACATGTGTGGGACGGACAGGCTGGGGCTGTCACAGTGAGGCTCTCTGGGGTTCAATCTTGGGAGACGGGAGGGCCTCCTCTCCAGGTCCCTGGACTGTGCATTGCTGTCCCCCTCCCCTGATGCAGGGCAGAGACGGGGGTCAGAGGCCTCACTGAGGGTGAAACTTCTCAGACGAGCAGCTTCTCGACTTAGGGTCATCCCAGGGCTCTCATTTCCAAGTGTTTGGTTTTCTCAGCCCCCTTTTCCCTACCAGGCTCTTCTAGGTTTGAGGAATATAATCAGGAAGTGAAAGCGGTCCTAGCAAAGTAAGTCCTAGCAAAGTACCTAGGAAGTATGGTTTCAGTTACTGAAACCATACTTCCATTCAGACAGAGAGGCATGGAACAGTGTGGTATCATGCAGGCCACGCGTCGTCCTCACGCCACAGCCAGGGGCACGCGGCGGGGTTGGGGTGGGAGTGACCCTGGCTGTGGCGGTCTCAGTACCCTCTTTCCTGACAGCCCTCCCCCAGCCCCTGCTCCGGAAGCTGGGTGCCAGCCAGGGGCCCTCCTCTCTCAGGGGGTAGTAGGCCTGGAAGGTGAAAGAATCCAGGAGGCAGACAGAGAAAAGCAGGTGCTCAGGGAGTAGCAGCCATCTACAAAGGCAGGGCGGCAGGTGGTGCTGGGAGTGGGGAGGATGGGAGAGTGGGGTGGAGCTGGAAAAGCAGGTAACGACCCTAACACACACCTCACAATATGACAGAGATGGACACTGCTTCTGTGTGTGTTTAAGCTACGATCGTGACTGTGTTTAGGGAGAACTAGAGGAACCCTGTGGCTGCACGCTCCACACGCTTCCTCCCAGTGCCCCTGCCTCTCCGCCTGAGCTTGTTTGAAAGGGTCTCCTTTGCACCCCATAAAACTTAAACAGAGCAGGATTCAGCTGTCAGGGCCAGCGACAAGTGCTGTTTGAGGCCACTGTGCCTCCAGAGCCCCACGTCTCTGCAGAGGAACAGACATGTATCCTGCTCATGCTGCAGTGTAGATGGCCAGGTGAGCAGTCTACTCCCTATTGCTTTAAAGCCCTGGTGCAGGGTTTTAAACCCTAGATGTGTAAGTCAGAGCCACTGACTGCATTGTCCCCAGACAGTGGGTGCTGGTCCTTGAGAGGCCACTTGGATGAATTCCGCCAATCTACTTCTCTTGAGATGGATCCAAATTATACCGTAGCCCAGTGAAAAGGTACCGCTTAGAATGACCCATTATTTTTCATTATTCATCCTCCTTTCATCAATTTGCAATCCAGAACTAGTGAGCACCAAGCCTGTCACCAGGCTGTCGGGACCTCTTCAAAGCCAGCATCAGACCACTACCACCAAAATCAGGGGCAGGCGTCATCTTTGATAGAAGAAATCCCAATTACGTGTGACAAAACAGGGCTGCAGCCAAGCCTCTTTCCTTTAAACTTACACTGAACTAACTCACAGAAGCTGAAAGAACAGGATGCCTGAGTCCAGTGACAGACTTCCTGCTCCAGGCCGACGACGCCATAAATGGCCTCCATCGCAGGACTGGGAAACAGCTGAAACCACTGGCGAAATTACTGTGAGAGCAGCTCAGCACCAGCTATACGACAACTAATCTCACCACATTTGGCAAACATCCTCCAACAGAAAATGAACTTTCCTAAATCACCCTTCCCAACAGGTCAGCTCCTTCACTCAGGGTGCATTATGAAGCGAATTCATCCTGGTAGACTCTTCTGGTCAAAACCAACCCTTCTAAAGGGTTCTCAAATGATTGGGGTCACAGGTGGGAAGCACTGATGTGCAGGGCGGCAGCCGCATGGCTGGTCGCACTCATCTCCCAGGACTCACAGGCCTATGAAGGGCTCATCGTGGCCGCCTTGACAGGCTTTGCTAAGAGGGAAACGGGAGCAAGCCACCCCTCCCCCTCATCACAGAATGCACCTGCTGTCCCCAGAACGGACCCTCCCGTCCCCTCTGCCTGGCACATCTTTCCCTTCCTCATCCGTCTGGCAGCCTCCTCCTCGTTCCTGACAGGCAGGATGCTCTGAGAGTTCCTTGTCATCTTCTTGGTGCTCCCATGGACACACTCATACGGCTACTAGGTGGCCTGTACCTTCCCACCATTCAGAGAACAAGGAACCCGTGAGCTCACTGCAGGAGGCTTCAAGCCCTGGACATAGCACCTGGCGAACAGGTGCTCAAGTGTCTGAGCGAACAGATGGACAAACGTCACCACCTTGGAGATCAGGTGGAAAACTGCCACAGAAACCTAGGCCCCAGTTTGGTCCCAGCCAGCTGAAATCCGGCTCAAATGCTGTAGGCTGGGCCAGTGGAGAGAAAACCTACAGCTCAGTTGGCTCTTTGCATCAAGAGCTAGATTCACCCAGGGCGAGACAGGAACTCCCCGGCGATGGTAAGCCTGGCTCAGAGCTCGCTGGGCTGTACCGCTCACCTCCTCTCAGCTCAGGCCTTAGATGCTGGAAGCGACTCCAGACACTGTACTGTAGTTATGACAGGAGAGGTTGGGCGAAGAGTACCCAGAAACCCTGTTCCAGCTTTACGACTTCCTGTGAACCTTAGTTCAAAATAAAAAGTTAAAACTTGTACAGTGAGGATCCATGGAAGCTCAGCAGGCAGGTGTCAGTTTACATGAGGGCCTTTGTGACAAAGCTGTCTGAAAAACGGAATGGGGACGGTTTACAGCACTAGCCCCCAGGGGTCAGGCTGTTGCCAAAAGCCATCCCCCGCTGCACCCCCTCAAGGCTGGGCACTGTCATTAGACAGTGAGGGCCCAGCTTTGGGGATAGACAGCCTGGATTCAAATTCCAACCTGAATGCTTACTAGTTGTATGATCTTGGACAAGCTATTTCACCTCTTTACGAATCTCCATTTCTGCATCTAAAAAATGCGGGTAAGATCACATTAGACTTTACTGGCAATTGTTATTTCTTTTTAAGTGAGTACAACCTGCAAAGAGTGGTCAGCATCCCAAGGGAGTGCCAACCTGCAGGCAATGGCTGGCTGGCTGGCGCTCCATCTTTCCCAGCGCTGAGAATGGAAGATCCCCATTCCCCAGGCTGCCCGCAGGCTCTGACCATGTCACACCTGACACCATTAACCACCAGTTACAACCCTTCCAGACTCCCTCCAACCTGGAGAACCTGAGAGGCAGACACATATTCGAGAGAAGGTTGAGGCTGTTGCCCTTAGCAAGGGTCTTAGACTTCATTAATAGATATCTAGGAAACTTCCCGACGCTGGCGGCCATTAAGGTCCAGCAATAAATATGGTTTTTAGAACAAAAGTTTCTAGAAGAGGAAATGTGTAAGATGGTCTGAGGGGTCGGCCCCAGCTTTGCCTTGCTCCACAGCACAGCCCGACAAAGCCGAGAACTGCAGTAATACCCACTGTGCAAAGGAAACTGAGCGCAAAAACATTTTCTCAGCTTCTCTACAAAGCCAGTTTGGAAGGACCAGTTATTAAAGTGAAGTATCCATTTACAGATTGGCACAAATATCAAAAATAAGCAGCTGAGATGAATATAAAGGCGGGAGTGCTTTTTTCCCCATAACAAAAACCTCTGCAATATTCTCCAAACTTGGAGGGAAAAATTCATTTTACTCTCTGAGATGTGGCAGAAAAACCTAAGTCTGAGGTGCATTTTTCATAGCCGGTTTATACACGGAATGAGTCCAGATGACACAAACAAATGGTTCTGGGTTCAAGTGGCTCTTGCAGAGGAGCCCAAGGCTGGCTCTGTCTCTCTGCAAGGACTCATCCCTCCCCTGCAACCGCTGGGGCGGGAAGGATCAGTTGGCAGGCTAAGAAGGGACCACCACCAAAAGCCAACAATATTTTAAAAGCCCAGTAGGGTCTGCAGTGTTTGAAATGAAATAGTTTTTATTCTTGGCAACTACCAAGATGACCCCCAGAGGTTTCCAGTATGACAGTGACAATCCACCCTGCAGCTTAACTTTGTGAAGGAGGATGAAATCAAATCTATCATCTTAACATCAGGCCTCAGCCCTGCGTGAGCCGGCCTCGGGGAGGAGAGCAGGGTACCCGTGCGGAGGTGGTGATGTGGAGAATGTGGCACAGATGTGGAGCAATGGAGACACAGCCATTCAGGGCTGACAGATCGCCTGCAGCAGCCCACCAAGTCTCCACAGCTCTGAGCCAAGTCATTTAGAAGGGATTCAGGCCACTGTACTGTTCCGGGGAGCAGCAGCCAGTGTGCGCCCTCCGCCTCACCAGGGCGGCTAACTGTGCAGCAATTTCGTAAATGACAGTTGCTGCTAGATATTTCCTGCTGCTTTACTTTGTCTCCAAATCCATCTAAAATTCACATTGGTGCCCCCAGTGACTAAGAAAGGCTTTGTGCTTACTTTTAATTGTAGTTTGTCCTGTTCTGTGAAATAATAATTCAAACAAACAAAAAAAAGAAAACAACATTGCAGAATGTTGTGCAGAGGGGCCGAGGGCTTTGTCTCAATTCCTCTCCTCCTCAAATGAAAACCATGTTGCTACAATAAAAAAAGCCAGCTGAGGCAACAAGGTTCTAGGATCCCCACATCACTGGTGAGGAAACTGCAGCTCCAATTCAACAGGCGCCAGTCCCAAGCCCACAAGGCAAGCACACCGTTAGAGGGCACAGTCAGGGCCCGGAGTGGGTGTCCCACATGCCTTTTTTACAACTGCTCCAACTCTCTGCTCAGTCCGTGCTGGTGCTGAAACTCAAATATCACTGAATTTGTGATCTTGCAAGACTGCAAACAACATAAACGACTCATCTATGTTTTTAAGAAGTTTCCCCCAAAGAGGTTTTCCAATCCACTTTTTAAATTAATTTATTCCTTTAGGAAGATTCACATTAGAAAGACAGTGGAATTACCAGCTGCCTAAGCCACATCATTAATGGGAAGCAGCTATTCGAAGAGTATTAGAAATATTAAGAACAGGAACTCCTTCCTTGGATTTTTCGTCCCACCCCTGCCTGCTGTGTCCATGGATGACAGCTGGTCCAGAGCAAAACTTCCCAGGAAGAAGCCCCTCTGTGTGCCCTGCTAACTAAAGAGGAAGAAGCAGTGAGCCAGGCTTCTGGAAAGTTCCTTGTCTGGCACAAAGGACAACCTTCTCCTCGTCCACTATAGAGAAATGTTGCAAACTTTCCATGTGCCACTGGAGGTGAAGAAGTATCTTCAGCTGACCTCAAAAGCAAGAGGGCAGCTCTACTCTCAAGACATCAGTCCTTCTGCATCCCCTCCACCCCCCAGCCGCTCACGCTACAGTCATGGAAAGGGCTCTTACACAGATCAAGTCCAGAGGCAGAGTCTAGGGTCTAATCCCATAGCTCCCCCTTGTAAACCTGCAAATCACAAGATGGGATGGCGAGGAACACCTCACACACAGGGCACCTTCAGAGGCGTGGCAGGGATGGGTTTGTACAATCCACCTGGGAGGAAGGGAGCTGCTGAGACACCACAGACCTGATGCGGTAAAAAGGTATAGTCACAGGACCTGCAGCCGTCAACGTGAGATAATACAGAGCACCTGGAACATGAGAAGTGCACACAATAAATGGAGATTATTACGCAAATGAAATTTAAAATGGCATTCTTAATCCTGTTTGTCCAGTCACAATGGACCAATGATCACATTCACACATCGCATCTCAGCTGGACAGCCAGTCGTCAGTGTGAAGCCCAGACAGGTCACTGTAAAAGGGCTCTACCCACGTGGACAAACTTCTCCCCTCACCCTAAGTCCAGGAATCAATAAAGCAAAAACTACCAAAGAGAAAAAAGAGAATCCGTCACTGTACTTAGCACCAGCCGTACAACAGAAATAGCCCCTGGCACCGCCTTCAAGGAAAAACCCAAAAATACAGGTAAATATTCTAATTTCAAAGTGTTGATGTTCTCCTTTCCTAAGGCACAGTTAAGAGGCCCCAGAGGAAAGCTGGTAATGCTGAGGGCTGTGCCTTGGAAAGGATGTGTCTGTGTCCCTGTGGGGCAGTGACGGTGGGGATGGCGTCACTCCGAGGCAGCTAGCTGCTCAATGGCACAGCGGACTTTCTTTGCAGTTTCTTCAAATTCTTTCTGTTTATTGTTGGTTTCCTTTGCCTGGAAATAAAGAATAGACACATGAAACTGAAGCTCTAGGCATGCTCGAATAGAGATGCCCAGCTATATGGGGTAAATGTCCTCATTCACCTCATCTGCCTCTCTCTCTCTCTCTCTCTTTTTTATCGGCCATGCCACTCAGCTTGTGGGATCTCAGTTCTCCGATCAGGGATCAAACCGAGGCCCCAACAGTGAACGCGCCGAGTCCTGACCACTGAACCGCTGGGGAATTCCCCTCAACTAGCTCTAATTTGAGCTGTCCCACAATAATTATAACAGAAAACACTGATGGACCGCTTTGCTTGTACCAAGCACCATTCTACCTGCTCCACACACCCTAACTCACTCACTGCTCCATGTCCCCATGAGGTAGGTGCCACCTTTATCCCCATTACACAGATGAGGACACCGAGGTCCACAGCAGCAGCCAGCTCAGGGGTACCAGCTAGTCTGTGGCAGAGCCCTGCTCTTCCCCACTACCCTACATTGCTTCTGAAGCTCCCACAGAAAGTCCGGAGCCCTCTTCTTGTTCACTTAAACAGACGCCGTCAAGCATCAGCGTGCTCCTCAAACAGAGAAACCTTCCACCTGCAGCAGCTCTCTAAATCTGGCTTCCAACCTTTCATTGTGCTAAGTGCTCTCTCCAGGAGGACAAATGACGATCACATCAACAAATCCAGAAACCTCCTCCCTAATTTTCACTCTCCTGATTTCTCTGCCACATTAAAAAACAAACAATAGACTTTTATTGGGTTAAATGTTTTCTAATAAGAAAAACAACAGAGGTAACTTCTTTTCAAAAGAAGGTGGCAGCGATGCAGTAGCAGGAGCAGAGAGCACGTGGTGCACTCCAGGGTCAGACCCTGAGCCCCGGCTCTACCTCAGCCGCACACGTGCCCAGCGTCAGGCCCAGGTGGCTGCCTGACCAGTGGTCCTGTCAAACTGACCAGCAGCATCTCAATTAAATGCAGGGTCTCAGAAATTCACAGCATCACGACAAACAACACTTGTTCCTCGTTTTCAGTATTTGTAAACTGCAACACGTAATTATCTCACCTGGATAAACGTTTGCCTTACAGCTGTGTGCTGCAATCCCATAACTGACTTAATAAATGGTTTAAAAGTTCAGCTCCCAACTTATTTCCACCCCACGGTACAGTCGAGGTCCGTACGCCATCCCACCTCCAGGAGCGATGTACCCTAGAGGGGCCATCCAGGAGCTCTAGCAGGAAGCAGACAGGCCTCTGGTTATGCCCATTCCCTGCACTCTGACCCCAAACCTTACTGTCCACATCCATTCACATGCAAATGTGCCTAGGGACACAAGGGAACCTGAATTTTTATATCAGTGATAAATTATTTGCAACAAACCTCAAAATTGGGTGTCACTCTAGAGCAGCCCTGTCCAACAGAATTTTTTGCAATGATGAAAATGTTCAATTGTCTGCACGGTCCAGTAGTCACTGGCCACATGTCGCTAATGAGCAGATAAAATGCTGCTAGTGCCACTGAAGGACTGAATTCTAAATTTTCTTTGATCTCCTTTTCTTTCTTTTTTCCAGCTGCGCCTCATGGCTTGCAGGATCTTAGTTCCCCGACCTGGGATCGAACCTGTGCCCTCGGCAGTGAAAGCACGGAGTCCTAACCACTGGACTGTCAGGGAATTTCCCCCAAATATATACATTTTAAAATGATCTGGGGGACTTCTCACAGCTTTCTCACAACTGTTCCTGAAGTACACAAAGCTTGTTTTTTACCTAGAACAGGAGTGGCAAACTACGCCCTGTGGGACACATTCATCCAGCCCATGGCCCGTTCTTAACCCAATGGCTAAGAATGCTTTTTACATTTTTAAACACTTGTGGAAAAAAACAAAGAAAGAATAATCTCTAACAGAAATTCTGTGGCCCAGGAAGGCTACACACTTACCATCTGCGGCACTTCACAGAAAGTGAGCTGACCCCTAATCTCGAAGGCCCTCCCTAGCCCCCTTCCCAATTCCAGCACTGCAGTTCCCAAGACCTCCATCGAATACACCGCTTTACTGACCACTGATTTCTTCTCACTTCCTGAAAAAATTTTCAATTTTGTCCTTAGCATTTAAAAGGTACCATATTACACAGAATTATTTCTATTGATCTCTAAAAAGGAATACGATTTTCAAGCTGAAAAGGACCTGAGAAACCACAGAAGTCTATCCTCCATTTTACAGCAAGGAAACTACGACCAAGACTGGCCTAAACTCACAATGTCTGTGAGTGGCAGAGACAACTGGTACATCTGGACTCCCTGCCCAGGGCTTTGCTAAAAATAGATTAAATACCTGAATATTTACTCTCTGTAGAGCTGCCAGATTTAGCACATAAAGATAGAGCCTGCTCAGTTAAATTTGAACATCATATAAACGAGTAATTTTTTAGTAAACAGCCATACAAAATGTGAGATATACTAAAAAAATTACTCCTTGTGTACCTGAAATTCAGACTTAACTGGGAGTCCTGGTTTTCTCTGGCAATCTTAATTCTCTACAGCCCGGGCTGCTTGGGAGCTGCCTCTTTGTGGACTCACTGTTTCACTCTTCCAATAACCCAGTGCAAGAGCCTAAGTTCGCCTGCAGAAATCCCTTCAAGGTCCAGTAGGACTGGTGCTTCTTTCTCCCAACACACATAATGCCCCTTTCCCAATATGCTGTCTACTCTGTGTCCCCAAACCCTCTGTTTCCACCACTGCTAACACATGAACACACCCCGTATAAATGACCTACCATCTCAGTTGTCACTAAAGGCAGAAATGCCAGCCTAGCCATCACATGTCCCACCACCAGAGGTAACCGCACACTGAGGACACCTCTACTCAGGGGATCCGTTTTTCTCTCTGCACAACCCCAAGGCCACACTCCAGGACAGATGCTTTTCTACCCTTTTATATCCACACGCACACACATCAGAGGGGCTCAGAAAGTGCTTACTGAGGAAAGGCGTCTATGCAGTGCTTGTGGCGGGCTAGGGAGTTTAGCACTAAAGATGCCGAACAGGATTTGTGCTTGCTTCTTATTCCCAGTAATACATACAATTTTGTTCTTGGCTCTTTCTTTATCCAGTTTTAAAAATTCGCTGAGGGTTAATTCTTCAAACTGCTTCTTGACAGAAAGGAAAGCACAACCAGATGAATGCTTTTTATGTTCTTCTCTAGAAAAAGCAACACATGAGCACGTCAACAGAGAAAATTCAGGTAAAGGGAGAAAGGCAACAGTTTGTTACCACCAGCCCCCTCCCCACCTCACAGACACACACTGCTCTGCTTCAGGAGCAGAGTGTGAAGTCTGAAGTGGACGGAACCAGGGGCAGGACCCACATTCCCACACAACTTGTCTCAGCACCTTCTTGCTCTGTGGACTCCCCCCAGCCCCACCCATATCCTGTGGCTGATGTAGTCTACCCGGAGTCCTTTAGCAATTAGTAGGAAAAGTGTTAGAGTATAAATCCAAAGGTATCACATGTCAAAGCCCTTAAAATCCTCCAGGAACCATTTGCAGTTGTCTCATTTCACTCGAATTATTACATAATCTGTTGGTTTGGAAAAAGGGCACCACTGACCCAGTTTCTCCAGTGAATTCCTCTGCCTCATACCATTATTCTGTGCATTCGGAATTATCCCTGCTAGCGGATAGCACTATAACGAGAACAGTCTGGGGAGTTCCCTGGTGCTCCAGTGGTTAGGACTCCACACTTTCACTGCTGAGGGCCCAGGTTCAACCCCTGGTTGGGGAACTAAGATCCCGCAAGCCGCGCGGCACGGCCAAAAAAAAACCAAAACAAAAACCAGAACAGGCTGGAAGGAACACCCAGCCACGCAAATTCCAAAAGGACAGCCAATAGTAACTATAATCTGAAAATATTATAGCACTTGGAAATTCACTCCCAAGAATACAACCAGTATTTCCCCAGTGATACCTGGTATGATCACCATATCATCCCAGTCAATACTGGGTCATGAGAGCAAACACATTAGGGAAAACAGCAACACTCTTCTTGCCAAGAAGAGAAACAACTCCGGTGATTCTCTACGGGGGAAAAAAAGTTCAAGCCGTGGAAGTAATTGATTCTGACAGGAGAAAAAACGGTGCGGGGAAAATGTGGCATTACATTACAGGAATATTGTTGTCTGTATGAATATATGCACACAATAAAAAAAAAACTAGATGCCCTAAAGAACAAAATCTAAACCAAAACTGAGTGTACTATTTTAAGGGGTGGTTTTTGTGCTGTATGAATTATAGTTCAATAA
Organism: Grampus griseus; assembly: GCF_964374135.1. Taxonomy (NCBI): domain Eukaryota; kingdom Metazoa; phylum Chordata; class Mammalia; order Artiodactyla; family Delphinidae; genus Grampus; species Grampus griseus. The sequence goes on along the minus strand of NC_139014.1, from coordinate 9,137,159 downwards.
AGCTTCAGGGATTCCCTGGTGGCGCAGTGGTTAAGAATCCGCCTGCCAGTGCAGAGGACATGGATTTGAGCCCTGGTCCCGGAAGATCCCACATACCGCGGAACAACTAAGCCCGTGTCGCACAACTACTGAGCCTGCGTGCTAGAGCCCGTGAGCCACAACTACTGAGGTCCATGTGCCACAACTACTGAGGCCCACGTGCCACAACTACTGAGCCCGCATGCCACAACTACTGAGCCCGTGTGCCACAACTACAGAAGCCCGTGCGCCTAAAGCCCGTGCTCTGCAACAAGAGAAGCCACAGCAATGAGAAGCCCTCACCGCAACAGAGTAGCCACCGCTTGACGAAACTAGAGAAAGCCCGCGTGCAGCAACGAAGACCCAACGCAGCCAAAAACAAATAAATTTATTTAAAAAAATGCTTCAGACTTAAAACCTCTGAAACAAGAAAGGCACCTGGACATCCCTAGGTCACAACAGGATCTGCTCCAGTATTCTGTCTACCCGGAAAGGTATCAAGCACCTACAAGAATAAGCCTTTCTTCAACACTCCACCCAGGAGGACATTCGGCCAAATCAGATTTGATTAGGTTGAAAGCATCACCAAGGTGCCAGCAGAGACTCATCCTTTACAGCAGCTGTTTAGGGCACAAACGAGGCTGGAAAGCCGCAGGTCCTTCAATAATACTTCGAAATTCAGATGTTTTGGGGGGAGCCCAACTCAAAACAAACGGTCCTATGGACATATATACACTACCAAACGTAAGGTAGATAGCTAGTGGGAAGCAGCCGCATAGCACAGGGAGATCAGCTCGGTGCTTTGTGACCGCCTGGAGGGGTGGGATAGGGAGGGTGGGAGGAAGGGAGACGCAAGAGGGAAGAGATATGGGAACATATGTATATGTATAACTGATTCACTTTGTTATAAAGCAGAAACTAACACACCATTGTAAAGCAATTATACTCCAATAAAGATGTAAAAAAACAAAACAAAAAAAACCCCAAACGGTCCTGAAGTAACTGGGGAACCCCGGAAGCCCAGCGAGGCTGGCCTGAGGGACTTACATAGGGTCGTCATCTGGCTCCCAGCCTTCCAACTCCTTGAAGCAGAAGAAACACTGAGCCAAGTCGGGCTCGTTCTCAGTTGGACAGTGGATGAAGCCGGCCGCGGCCATCTGCAAAGCAGAGCTCGGCTCAGGCCCCAGAGCGGAGGGGTTCCCCCGAGATCCGGGAGGCCACAGAGGGGCTAGAGCCCGCAGAAGGGGTCGCCCCAGGGGCCCGGGAACCCACAGAGGGACCAGAGCGCGCGGGAGGGGTCGCCCCGGGGGCCCACAGAGGGGCCGGGGCCCGCGGGAGGGGTCGTCTCAGGGCCTGGGGCGGGGCTCTGGGGGCGGGGCGGGCCTGGGGGCTCCGGGAGGCCGCGCGGACTCACTCGCTCCGGGGTGCAGGCGCAGCCCTCCAAGAAGGGCCAGTTCTTAAATGTGGAGACACGATGGTCCTTGAGGTAGAGCTGCCAGGCCGGGGGCAACGACGGGGTACTCATCCCGCCGCCGCCGAGCGGTGCCGCGATTCAAATCCAGCGGTTGTCGGCCGCCGCGGGGCATGTCGGGAACGCCCGCGGCCTTCTGGGAAATGGGAAGCTGGGCGGCGCGGGGTACGCTGGGAGTTGTAGTCATCCCGCCACATGTCTCTGCTTCTACTCACCAGGCACCGACCCAACCCCGCCCCGCGTACTCCCATCCCAGCTACTTGCAAACAGTGGTAGGAAGAGGAGTGGAGAATGGGCCGAAGTCCCCGTGATAGTTTCTTGGAGTGGCACCTGCCGAGCACAAATGGATTAAGCCCTTTCAGCATGCAAACTGTTATTGTTTTTGTGGGTACCCCACTCCTGGAACCTCCTAGTGCCAGCTTCCTCAGCCAGCCCTTGTGCCGTCCGGGTTGGAACATGTGCTGAGGCAAGTCTTTTCACTGAAGCTTCCTGGAAGTCCAGAAATTGACCCTTGAAGCTTTGTTCTTCCTTTTCCACCAGAATTCCTCAGGAGTTAGATATCCCTTCTAAGTCCCTGCCCCAAACAGACGTGCGGGTGGGGGTCAACAGAGGTGAAGAATGTGTGGAAACAATGCCCACTGCCCTCCAGCCAGGAGACCTGGGTGTCCTATCAGGGAGGTGGGATTGTTATGTGACTCCAGGAAGTGAACAGCCTAGGACAATCCGCCTGGATAATAGAAATGAGAGCCCAGGGAGCAGGCACCTGCCCGTAGGCACAGCCAGACTGGGTTCAGAGCAGGCCTGTGTAGCTGGTGCCTAGCCTCATGCAGCCGCCCCAGCCTTCCAGCTCTATGAACCTGACTTTAAGTGGTTTTTATAGAGGTTTCACAGGCTTGGTTGATCAAATCATTGGCCTTTGGTGATTAATTGAATCACCAGCTCCTCTCCACTCTCTGAAGATTGGGAGGGTGGGGCTGAAAGCTCCAAGCTTCTAATGAAGGCTTGGTCTTTATGGCCACCAGCCCCAGCCAGAAGCATCTAGGCGTTGCTCATTAGAACAAAAGACGCTCTTATCACTCTGGAGATTCCAAAGGTTTTTTAGGAGCTGTGTGCCAGGAATCGGGGACAAAGACCAAAAATATATTTATCACAAAGGCAAATTTGCATTTTTATGTGAACTTTCTGGATTTTCAAATAGTTGGCAACAAATCCTGATGGATACTGTGATGATCAGACAAAACTGTTTTGAGATCATAAAACATCAATGCTAGATATTACCTTATGGCCATCTAGTCTCACCAAAACTTTTGTGAACACATTTTTCCTCTACTGTAAGAGTGACACATCAATGCTGTAAAAGCAAAAATCATGCAATGGGAAGGAAGTCTTCCTCTCCCCAAAGACCTCTAGCAGAAAGAAACTTTTCAGCAGTTTCTATGTATACTTCCAGGTGTGTGTGTGTGTGTGTGTGTGTGTGTGTGTGTGTGTGTGTGTGTGTGTGTGTGTGTGTGTGTGTTCATACACCACTTGGCATCCTATCTTTTCAGGTAACAGCACATCTCAGCTTTATCGGCACCTAGAGATCTCAACATGTTTTATAATATCTGCATGGTGTTTATTGGATGGTCTACCCTAATTCCAATTAACAAATTTCCCATTGGGTATCTCCAATTTTTTTTTTTGCTATTATGAATTGTACTACAGCAGACAGACACACAAACATGTGCAACTATGCCTGTAGCATAAACATCTGCAAGCAGGATTGCTGGGAAAGTGTGTGTGTGTCTTTCAACATTTTTTAATATTGCCAACCTGTCCTCACAATCATCAGACCAGGACACGGTTTGCTCCGCCATCTTGTCTGGGTGGATGTTGACCCTGCCTTTTTCATCCTAGGATATTTTAATCAGAGTTCTAACAATACTGATAGCATCTGTATAAAAATATATATCTTCCAGGGAATTCCCTCGCAGTCAAGTGGTTAGGACTCTGTGCTTTCACTGCCGAGGGCACAGGTTCAATCCCTGGTGGCGTGGCCAATAAATAAATAAATAAATAAAACTATATATCTTCTGGATCAAACACCATCAAGTCAGCGTATTTCTGTGATTCATTTTCTATTTGGCACCAACATATTCCAACTTTTACCATTTAAATTTTTATTTAACTGAAAACTTCAGCTGCTTAGGTCTTTTCCATAAGGTTTTTTTTTTTTTCCAATTATCTATTTTTGTCTGCGTTGGGTCTTTGTTTTTTTGGTTTTTTTTTTGCGGTACGTGGGCCTCTCACTGTTGTGGCCTCTCCCGTTGTGGAACACAGGCTCCAGACGCGCAGGCTCAGCGGCCATGGCTCACGGGCCCCGCCGCTCCGCGGCATGTGGGATCTTCCCGGACCGGGGCATGAACCCGTGTCCCCTGCATTGGCAGGCGGACTCTCAACCACTGCGCCACCAGGGAAGCCCCAGCTTATTTGTTTTATACATGATAGTTTATACCTCTTAATCTCCTGCCCCTATCTTGCCCCTCCCAAATTCCTTCTCCCCACTGGTAACCACTAGGTTGTTCTCTAGATCTGTGAGTCTGTTTCTTTTTTTTTTATATTAACTAATTTGTTTTACTGTTTGGATTCCACAGATAAGTGATAACACACAGTATTTGTCTTCCTCTGACTCATTTCACTTATGCCCTCCAAGTCCATCTATGTTGCTGAAAATGGCAAATTTTCATTCTTTTTTTATAGCTGAGTAGTATTCCATTCTGTCTATGTGTGTGTGTGTGTGTGTGTGTGTGTGTGTGTATCACATCTTCCTTATCCAGTCATCTGTTGTTGGACACTTAGGTTGCTTCCATATCTTGGAAATGGTAAATAATGCTGTTGTGAACATTGGGGTGCATGTATCTTTTCGAATTAATGTTTTCATTTGCTTCAGGTATATATCCAGGAGTGGAATTGCTGGGTCATATGGTAGTTCTATTTTCAGTTTTTTGAGGAACCTCCATACTGTTTTCCACAGTCGCTGTACCAATTCACATTTCCACCAACAGTGCAGGAGGAGTCCCTTTTCTCCACAGCCTTGCCAACATTTGTTTGTGGCCTTCTTGATGATGGCCATCCTGACAGGTGTGAGGTGGTACCTCGCTGTGGTTTTGATTTGCATTTCCCTGATGATTAGTGATGTTGAGCATCTTTTCATGTGCCTGTTGGCCCTCTGTATATCTTCTTTGGAAAAATGTCTATTCAGTCCTGTGCATTTTTTAATAGGCTTGTTTGTCTTTATGATGTTGAGTTGTATGAGCTGTTTATATATTTTGGATATTAACCCCTTACCCATCGTATCATTTACAAATATTTTCTCCCATTCAGTAGGTCGTCTTTTCATTTTGTTGATGGTTTTCTTTGCTGTGCAAAAGTTTTAAATGTAATTAGGTCCCATTAGGGTTTTTTTGCCTCATTACATTCTTATCCTAAAAGATCCAAATAATTCAGATGAAGCCAAAACACCCCCTCCTCGTGTTCCCGACGCCACTTCCCTCCCCCGAGGGGAGCAGAGGTGTTAGGTGTGGAGCCTCTCCAAACTTTTTCTCTCCATAGACACACTCGCGTGCACACACAGAAACATGTCATTTTGTGAGTATTAGGTAATGCTGTTGAGATGGTACTGTATTGTATCGTTGAGCATCTTGCTCTTTGTCAGGTAATAGTATGTCTTGGAGATGTCCCCCGTTATAAACACAGACCTCGGACTTCCCTGGTGGCGCAGCGGTTGAGAGTCCGCCTGCCGATGCAGGGGACGCGGGTTCGTGCCCCGGTCCAGGAAGATCCCACATGCCGCGGAGCGGCTGGGCCCGTGAGCCATGGCCGCTGAGCCTGCGCATCTGGAGCCTGTGCTGCGCAACGGGAGAGGCCATAACAGTGAGAGGCCCGCGTACCGCAAAAGAAACAAAAAACACACACAAAAAACCCACAGACCTCTTTCTAATGATGGTCGGCTGCTCAGATGTACTTACTCCCTACTGATGAATATTCAGGCTATTACCTATTTTTGCTATCATCAATCATTCTTGAACTGCTAGCTATTCAGAGTGGGCGAGAGAGGGGTGTGGTGGATGGTGGGTGGACCCAGCTGGCTCCTTGGGAACTGAATGCACACACACCCCTGTGTGTGGGGGACAGTGGCAGAGGAAGTGTGTTCTACCTGTGGATGTCACTGTCCTGTCAGTCAAGGTGTTAACCCCAAGGATAAAATCCCAGGGCTTTACGGGACAAATCCAGACAGGTCAGGTGGAGCCCACGTCAGGTGGAGCCCAGACAAAGGAGTGAAACAAAAACACAGAACAAAAACTGGTTTGGGGAGCTCTTACTCTTCATTTTGGTTGGGAGTTGTCACTTTTGTTTCACCCTCTCAGCAGACTGTGGGCCAGATTCTGGGTATCACACATGGCGTGGACCTGGGCCAGACCTTCCGTGGAACCCGCTCGATCCAGGCCAGGGGCAGGCCATGGAGATTTGTACTCGTGTTCAGAGCAGTGAGGGGAATGGACCCTGGCCGGGGTGGGTGGACAAACAGAGGCGCTGCTGGGCACAGGGAAAACTGAAGCCGGCAAGAATGGGGAGCAGTCGGGCTCTTGGGAGAAGTTTCACAAGTCGGGGTGCATGCTGGCGGCGGGGCTTCAGGTGTCATCAGGACTCCTGGAAGATTGTTTTCAAAATAATCTGCAGCAGGAGGGAAAAATACAAAAGCTCCAGAGTTGGAGAGGCTCTTGTGAGGATCTCTTGGGAGGAATTTGATTAAAGAAACAGGCTACATTTTCGATCACAGAAACGTAATTTAAATGAGTCCTTTCCCACCTCTCATTTGAAATGTCCCCCACTCATTGCCCATTTTTGTACGACCCATGAGCTAAGAATGGCTTTACATTTTTAAACAGTTGGGAAAAAAATCAAAAAAAGAATACTTTTGTGACATGTAAAAATTCCACAAAATCCAAATTTCCGCATCCATAAGCACAGTTTCATTGGAGCAAAGCCACATTTATTCACCTGGGAATTGTTTCTGGCGGCTTTTGAGCAACAGTGGCAGAGTTGGGGAGTTCTGTCACAGACCATATGGCCCTCCAAATCTAAAATATTTATTAGGTTTCTTTAAGAGATGTCATTTATTGGGGGCTTGTTTTTCCCCAGTTAAAAAAAAAGTAATACATGTTCATGGTAGAAAATGTGGAAATTGATCTTTTAAATCCATTGTAACACCACCGGTAAACGTTTTTTGCGGATGCATATATATGCCTCTAAGGGCCTAGCTATCTATGTATCATAAAACTAGGAAGATACTAGGCCAGTTAATTTTTGTGTTTCTGCTCTTACCTCTGAAGCAATTTGACGTGTCCTAACTAATTTTCACAAACTTCACTCTGTTACCTGATTATATCATAATTTAACCTCATTAGACATTTAGGTTATTTCCAAGTTTAGAACATTAATAAAGCTACAGAGACTATGTTTCTGTGTTTCTCTGATTATGCTGAAGACAAATTCCAAGCAGCAGAATTACTGGGTGAGTGCGTTTGGGTCCATATTGCCAGGCTGTACTCCCGAAACATCAGGCCAACGTGTGCTCCACAGGATGGGGGAGGCCCGCTTCACTGTGTCTTCACCAGCATTAGGCACTATTATAACTAGAATATTTCCCGTGAGAGGTGGGAAAGGACTCATTTCCAGTTACATTTCTTTCTTTCTTTTTTTTTTTAAAGATTTTTTGGATGTGGACCACTTTTAAAGTCTTTATTGAATCTGTTACAATATTGCTTCTGTTTCATGTTTTGTTTTTTTGGCTGTGAGACATGTGGGATCTTAGCTCCCCGACCAGGAATTGAACCTGCACCCCCTACATTGGAAGGCGAAGTCTTAACCACTGGACCACCAGGGAAGTCCCATTGCAGTTACATTTCTATGATCACTAATGCAGCTTACTTTTCCCCCATGTTTACTGGCCATTTATATTTCTTTTTGAATTATCACTTATTTTTTGTCCATTTTTTCTATTTATTTCTGTTCTTAAAGAGAAATAAGACCTGCTCTTATTAAGTGGTACAAACTATTGATACTATGTATAAAATAAATAAGCTACAAGGTTATATTGTACAGCACAGGGAATATAGCCAATATTTTATAATAACTTTAAATGGAGTATAGGCTATATAAAAATATTAAATCACTATGTTACACACCTGAAACTAATATAATATTGTAAATCAACTAAATTTCAATTTAAAAAAAGAACTGCTCTTATTGATTTGAAAGTGCTCTTTGTGTGGTAAGGATATTAACTATGTGAATTAAAACTGAACGCTATAAAAGCCTAATGGAGGGACTTCATTGGTGGCACAGTGGTGAAGAATCCACCTGCCAATGCGGGGACACGCCTTCAAGCCCCACATGCCACGGAGCAACTAAGCCCGTACACCACAACTACTGAGCCTGCGTTCTAGAGCCTGTGAGACACAACTAATGAGCCTGCATGCCACAACTACTGAAGCCAGCGTGCTACAACTACTGACCAGCGCGCTTAGAGCCCATGCTCCACAACAAGAGAAGCTGCCGCAATTAGAAGCCCGTGCACTGCAACGAAGACCCAATGCAGCCAAAAGTAAATAAATAAATATAAAAAATAATTTAAAAAAATGTCCTATTGAGGTGGCAGCTAATTGGGAGTGGGGGGGAGGGGGAATTGGAGGAAGGTGGTAAAAGGTACAAACTTCCAGTTGTAAGATAAATAAGCACTAGGGATGCAATGTACAACATGATAAATTTAATTAACACTGCTCTATGTTACATATGAAAGTTGTTAAGAGTAAATCCTAAGAGTTCTCATCACAAGGGAAAAATATTTTTTTCTTTTTTCTTTTCTTTTGTATCTGTGAGATGATGGATGTTCACTAAACCTATTGTGGTTCATTTCATGATGTTTGTAAGTCAAATCATTATGCTGTACACCTTAAAATTATACAGTGCTGTATGTCAATTATATCTCAATAAAACTGGAGGAAAAAGAAATATTAAAAAAAAAAAAAAGTAAAGTTAATCAGGTACCCACTTTCCCAGGAAAAAAAAGAAAAAAAGTAGTGACTGTATATTTTCCGGGTCCATGGCAAATATTTTCCCCAATCTAGCCTTTGACTTTTTTTAAATATTTTTTTCAGTTGAAGTATAGTCAGGACTTCCCTGGTGGTCCAGTGGTTAAGACTCCATGCTCCCAATGCAGGGGGCCCAGGTTTGATCCCTGGTCAGGAAACTAGATCCCACATGCCGCAACTAAGAGCATGCATGCTGCAAGTAAGACCTGGTGCAGCCAATGAATAAGTAAAATTTTTTTAAATAAATTGAAATATAGTTGATTTACAATGTTTCAGGTATACAGTAAAGTGATTAAGTTATATATATATAATATATATATTCTTTTTCAAATTCTTTTCCAATATAGGTTATTACAAGATATTGAATATAGTTCCCTGTGCTATACAGTAGGTCTTTGTTGGTCTTCTATTTCATTTATAATAGTGTGTATAGGTTAAACCCAAATTCCTAATTTATGCCCCCCGCTTCCCCTTTGGTAACCATAAGTTTGTTTTCTATGTCTGTGAGTCTATTTCTGTTTTGTAAATAAGTTCATTTGTATCAGTTTTTCCTTTAATTTGTTTTTTTAATATAGTTTTTGGCTGCGTTGGGTCTTCATTGCTGTGCACAGGCTTCCTCTAGTTGCAGCGAGCGGGGGCTACTCTTTGTTGTGGTGCGCGGGCTTCTCATTGTGATGGCTTCTCTTGTTTTGGATCATGGGCTCTAGGTGCGCGAGCTTCAGTAGCTGTGGCACACGGGCTCAGTAGTGTGGCGCACGGGCTTAGTTGCTCTGCATGGGCTTAGCTGCTCCGCAACATGTGGGATCTTCCTGGACTAGGGATCAAACTCCTGTCCCCTTCATTGGCAGGCAGATTCTTAACCACTGCACCACCAGGGAAGTCCCTGTATCATTTGTTAAGATTCCCCATAATAAGTGATATCATGAGATATTTGTCTTTCTCTGTCTGATTTACTTCAGTTAGTATGATAATCTCTAGATCCATCCATGTTGCTGCAAATGGCATTATTTCATTCTTTTTTATGGCTGACTAATATATATACCACATCTTTATCCATTCATCTGTTGATGGACATTTAGGTTGCTTCTTGGCTATTATAAATAGTGCTGTTATGAACACTGGGGTGCATATATCTTTTTGAATTATAGTTTTCTCCAGGTATATGCCCAGAAGTAGGATTGCTGGATCATATGGAAACTCTATTTTTAGTTTTTTAAGGAACCTCCATGCTGTTCTACATAGTGGCTGTATCAATTTACATTCGCACCAACAGTGTAGGAAGGTTCCTTTTCATCCTTAGACTTTTTTTTTTTTTTTGTGGTACGCGGGCCTCTCGCTGTTGTGGCCTCTCCCGTTGCGGAGCACAGGCTCCGGACGCGCAGGCTCAGCGGCCATGGCTCACGGACCCAGCCACTCCACGGCATGTGGGATCTTCCCAGACCTGGGCACGAACCCCTGTCCCCTGCATCGGCAGGCGGACTCTCAACCACTGCGCCACCAGGGAAGCCCCATCCTTAGACTTTTAAAAGGATTCTCCACATTAAAATTGTAATAAACATTTATGTGGCCAACTCCATCCCTCCTTTCCCAACGGAGTTGGTGTTGCTTTTATGCTTACACACAAACAGGCTAATACTTTCTTGTACCTGCCTGTCCCGATCCACACCACAGCGCCATGCAGATCCCACCTGTGTGCCCAGGACCAGCCTCTGCAGATCACCTGGGGCTGTTTCAGTGGGAGGTGAAGTACAGGAAGCAAGCGTGGCACTCAATCCCTATCGTCAAGTCCCCCAACCTCCTGGATGCCAAAGAGCCAGCGAGGTGACTCCCCACGCCCCCTGCCTGGCCACCTCGCCTTATGTGCAGGGGCTACAGCAGGACGCATTCTGTCCACGGTGAAGGGATGCACCCTACCTGGGTGAGCACGTAGTCCTTCTGGGTTAGGTTCCAAAGGATTTCAAAGTGATCCACATCATGGAGCTCTTCAAAGGAGGCTTTCCACCCTCCTCGGCGCAGAGTCTGAGTAGGAGAAACGAGGGAAGAGGAAGCATGAGGCTGCGGGGGGCTGGGGGGAGAGGGGCCCTCGCAGCTGCCTGGCACATACCGGGTGCTAAGTATTTGTTGAATAAATGACTGGTATCGTGGGGTCCGTCTGGGTGAAATAAACAGGAAGATAATAAGACTGCATGACCCTCAACCTCGAGCCAAAAGCGGGGTGCTGGGGGTACCTGATAAAGTTCCCTGGACTGTCGGTGGAATTCGGGGCTGTCGTGTTGGCCCACAGTCACCAGGATGCGGCAGGCTGGATCCACAGGCTGTGTCGGGGCCGTCTTCAGGTGCCACTGTGGGCTGTTCCTTTGAGCATACTCCCTGGTGCAGGGAGTAAGTGTGGTCAGGACAGACAGCAGCCTTTGCTGCACCCCTGGCCCTCCTCGCAGGCTGCAGGCCAGCTGGGGGACGAGGGGACAAGTGACTCACAGGGTTGTGAGGAGAGAGGCATTCTCAGAGGTGTGCATGACAGGCTCCAGGTCATAGATCCCACTCACCAGGAAGAAGCCTGTGAAGGTAAGGAACAGTCACAGAGCCAGGCTGCAGGTGGGGCAAGATGGGGCCAGCCCGCCTCCAGGGCCAGTGGGGCAAGGCCACGGTAGGGGGCAGAGAAGAAGCAAAGCAGGCCCTGCTCCCCAGGCTCAAAGCCCCGAGGTCAAGCTACTCACAGCTGTTGAAATTTCAAGCAGCTGTTACAGACCCTCAGGCCCATCAGGAGAGGGTGAATGCTGCCCAGCCAGGCTCAGTCCCCGTGGAAACCTTTGAGGTTGGGCGTGACTCCATGCTTGGTCCAGTTGGCCAGGAGCATCATGGCAGCGAGGTGAGCCCCAGCTGAGTGTCCGCACAGGTAAATTCCTCTTGGGTGGGTCAGAGCAGAGAGCTGGGTTTGCATCCAGTATAACCAAAGCAACAGGCCAGTATCAAGGAGTCCCAATTTGCCTTTTGCTCCAAAGCCAGAGGGGGCAGTTGGGCTGCTTCCAAGATTAGTCCACTGTCCTCCCACTCAGTCTGACCAAAGGAAAATCTACAGCGATACCCACTGGTTGCCTGGATACTGTTTCTGGACAAACACGATGCTCTGGGTCACCTGGGCTACCATCTGGTCCAGGGTGCCTGTGCAGAGGGTAGCAGCTATGTCAGGCTCCGTCGGGGGCCCTCTCCCCGCCAAAGCCCACCAGCCCTTGCACCTGCAAGACTACCCTCATTACCTTTGGGGGCAACGTCATAGGCCACTATCACCACAGCCACTCCCTGTGCTGTCAGTGGGCCGACCATGAAGGCTGACGAGTCTTTACTGCAGAAGGAGACAAAGACGTGACAACTGGAGGCCACTTGGCCACTAGGCTGCTTCTGTGTCCTGTCCACCCAGGGCACTGTCGCTCTCTGACCTGGTGCAGTAAGGGAAGAAGGGAGGCTTTGTCCTTGCGACATCACATGCTAGCTATGGGACCCTAGAGACTCTGTTTAACCTCTGAGCCTAATTTCCTTCTCTGTAAAAAGGAACAATTATGTTTTTTCTCTTAGGGGCTGCTTTTGAGAATTGAAGGAGGTGAGACATGTAGAGAGCTTCACGAAGCAAAGGGTAAAACTGCAATAAATGCAGCATTGAGATGATATGCTTGAAGAGCAGTAGATCCTATAACAGGCAACGCCTTAGTAAGATCCTAGGGAACAACAGTGTCCCTGAAGATCCCAAATTCCCCTCTGCTTATCTTAGGATGCCCCGTGGTCCCAGTTTGCCTGGGACTCTCTTTTTTTACCACTGAAAACCCCAGGTCCTGGGAAACCACTCACTTCTGAGCAAACAGGGATGGTTAGTCACTGTGGTTTTCCATTTGATTAGAGTAGACTGAACAGGCTTTTCACCGGGTATAGTGGATCCAATAGTGTCCCCCAAAAAAACATGTCCAAATCCTAAACCCCCATACCTGCAAATGTGACCTTATCTGGAATAGGGGCTATGCAGATACAATTCAGAATCTTGAGATGGCATCATCCCAGATTCAGGATGGGCCTTAAATCAAATGACTGGTGACATTGTAAAAGAAAGGAGAGGGAGGATTGAAATACAGACACACGAAGACCCTGTGAAGATGAAAGTTGAGGTTGAAGTGATGCGGTCACAAGGCGAGAAAGACCCGGACACCCCAGAAGCTGCAAGAGGTAAGAACGGGTCCTCCCCAGAGCCTTCAGAGGGAGCGTAGCCCTGCCCACACCTTGAAGAATTTCAGATTTCTGGCCTCCAGAACTGTGAGGTAAGACATTTCTGTTGTCGGAGCCCCGAAGTTTGTGGTAAGTTGTTGCAGCAGCCCTAGGAAATGAAGAGTCCAGGCAAAGATGAATCTCCCTTTTTCTCCATTCATCCAAATCCCCCGACTCACCTTCCGCTCTGCCAGTATCCTCCATGAAAAAACACGAGGAACGGCAAGGCTGTAGGACAAGACAAAGGGCGTGTGGGCCGAGGCAGGGCTCCCAGCTGAGATCCATGGGGGACCACTAGCCCCCGCTTACCTTCAGACACTGCCTCAGGAAAGTAGATGTCCAGTTTCTCCCCTTCGCCGTCTCCATAGGGCACATCGAGCAGGTTCCTCCCGGTGGCCTGGGCCCTCTTGGTAGCTGTCTCCAGAAATGGACAAGTCGCTGTCAGCACAACCTCAGGCAGAACCTTTCTGCCGAAAGCCCCTTTGGGTTGACCAGTTAGCTCCAGCTATCAGTGCTTCCCCAAGTCCTCATGGTAATCGGGGCTGGGGGGGGGGGGTCTGAAGCATCCCACAGGTGCATAGTTACAAAGAGATCAGACTGGCCCATCCAAGTGGGGGCCAGAACCATCTGTGGCGTCTGTCTCTGGCGAGCTGGCAGCTCTGATGGGCACCGTTTCGACCACTACTGTATTACATGCTTATTATGTGTGTTACACCTGGCTATGTGCTCTGGGAAGTACAAACTTTTCCAAGTATTTGGAAAAATAACCTTCTAGGAACTAAGATATAAAATCACTTGAAATAAATAGATAATAAAGCAATATGAATATATAATTGAGCACCATGATGGGAGAGGTCAGAGGCATGTGAAAATTGGCTAGGACTGGGGTCAGGAGAAAGGAGGAAGTACATTTACGTAATTTACCATAAGTAAATTAAATACCAAAGGCAAAGGCCTGGAGGTGGGATGGGACTCTGTATGTTCATGTTGCAGTAAACAATGTCCCCTCAAGGCCCCACTTCGATCACTGAAACCCAGGAAGCTCAGCTCCCTCCACCACTGGGTGCCAGAGAGTGTAAACTGGTAAGTTCTTCCTGGGGGGCAACTTGGAAATATGTATCAAAGCCCAAGAAGATCATATTCCTTGATGCATAAGTCCTTATCCATACATTTATTATAAGGAAATAATCAGAAGTATTCTTAAGGACTTGTTTTAAAGATGCCCACACTAATGCTATTTATGACAGCAAAACATTGGACACAGCCCCAGTGATCTACAATAGAAAACAGCTAAAATACATTATGGTATAGCCCCTTTCTCTCCTTTATTTATTTATGTAAAATTTTTTATTTTATTTTTTAAAATTTATTTATTTATTTTTGGCTGCATTGGGTCATCATTGCTATGCGCGGGCTTTCTCTAGTTGTGGCGAGTGGGGGCTACTCTTTGTTGCCATGCGCGGGCTTTTCATTACAGTGGCTTCTCTTGTTGCGGAGCACGGGCTCCAGGCATGCAGGCTTCAGTAGTTGTGGCTCGCGGGCTCAGTGGTTGTGGCTCACGGGCTCTAGAGCACAGGCTCAGTAGTTGTGGTGCATGGGCTTAGTTGCTCCGAGGCATGTGGGATCCTCCTGGAGCAGGGCTCGAACCCATGTCCCCTGCATTAGCAGGCGGATTCTCAACCACTGCGCCACCAGGGAAGCCCCACTCCTTTATTTTTTATCCCAGCATTCATTAATCCTTCATATATTTTTTACTTGTTTACTGTCTGTCTGTCACCCTAACTAGAACATGAGCTCTGAGAAGACAAGGGCTTTGCTGTGCCCACCTCTGTACACCCAGGACCTGGTACATCATAACCACTTAAAAGAAAATTGTGTAGGGAATTCCCTGGTGGTCCAGTGGTTAGAACTCGCACTTTCACTGCCGAGGGCCTGCGTTCAATCCCTGGTCAGGGAACTAAGATCCCACAAGCCGTGTGGTGCAGCCAAAAAAAAAAAAAAGAAAACTGTGCTGCTCTGTGGTGACCTAAATGGGAAGGAAATCCAAAAAAGAGGGGATACATGTATATGTATAGCTGATTCATTTTGCTGTACAGCAGAAACTAACACAACATTGTAAAGCAACTGTACTCCAATAAAAATTAATTTTTAAAAAGAAAAGTGTGTAAAAAAAAGAAAGAAGAAGAAAATTATGTAATGAATAAATATTTCAGTAAGTAGTGTTGGGTCTATTGAATATCTGAAGGGAGAAAAAAATAGTTTCCTGATCCCTACCTCACACCACACCAGACCAATTCCAGATGGACCAGATGAAAGCGAAAACAATAAAGCTTTTAGAAAAGGAAATAGGAAATCCTAATGACCTTGGACTAGGCAAAGATTACACAAACAGGACCCAAAATGCATTAATCAAAAAGGAAATACTGGAGGGAGAGTATTTTGCCACGTAAAGAGCGAAAGCAGGTTACGCAAATACCATACAGCATGAACACTGCAATCTTTCTGATACTGAAGATTGGTGGCAAGAGACCTTCAACTTGGGATCCCTGTCCCTGGAAGCCTCCAGATCCCCAACCTTGGTGGCCACGGTCCCCCCGCCCACCGGCCCCTTCCCAAAAATACTCACCAGGGCTCCCTTGGGTTGGGTGATTCTGCAATTCCAGAAAGGGCAAACTAGGTAGATGAAGATAGTTTGCATAGATCGTGTTTATGCAAATGTGAATAAACTGTTAAAATGGGCCGCCTCCGTTTCTGCTGGACTGCTCAAGGCCAAGAGAAATAAAAATGATGGCAGGTGCCAAGTTTCCCACGTGCCTAAAGCAGGGACCAGACTGCCTCTGCAGGACAGGTGAGGTGACTGAAAAACCGATTTTGCCATCACCAACACTCCACCCTTGAGTGAGGGAACAAGGCCAGGGGGAGGCTTCTTAGGAAAGGGATGAGGCTGGCTGTGTTCTGTGGGTTCCCACTCCCTCTCCCATGGAGGGGTGGAAGGGGGCTTCCCGTCTCCTAAAGCTTCAAGCGACCAACTGCTCAGAGCCTGATGTGTGACTTCTACAAGGATCAGACCCAAACAGGCTTCACCTGCCCCCAGGTGCCACGCTGGGTGCAGACCACACTGCAGGACACACTTAACTGAATCAATCCATTATAAATAGGTACGTTTTACTTGATTAGAACCATGAGATTCTGTTAAGCAAATCAAATGCATTGCATTTGCGATTATAATTTGAAGTGCTTTTTTCAGAATTCCATCACATCTTGTAAGTTGCGCTGAAAAGTTGACGGGAATTTAATCTGTGAAAGTTATGAGCTATCTGAGCATTAACTTAAAAAAAAAATGAAATGCCATTCATTTTTCTTTTGAAGAAATAATATGTTTATATGGTTAAAAAATATACAACAGGCATTTGCATGAAATATCCCTGCCAAGGTGACTGTTATTATTAATACGGATATGGACTCTCTCTCCCTTTAATCCAAAGGGCAGCGTATGAAATACATTTCTGCCCTGCCTGTTTCAATTCATCTTTCTTGGAGAGCTTTCCCAATCAGTACATAGACAGCTTCCTCGTTCTTTTCTTTTTTTCATAAAGTTAACTTGCTATTCCATCCTACGGCTGCACCTTAATTTATTTAATCAGTAGTGACACTTTTTTTTTTTTTTTTTTGCGGTACGCGGGCCTCTCACTGTTGTGGCCTCTCCCGTTGCAGCGGAGCACAGGCTCCGGACGCACAGGCTCAGCGGCCATGGCTCACGGGCCCAGCCGCTCCGTGGCATGTGGGATCTTCCCGGACCGGGGCACGAACCCACGTCCCCTGCATCGGCAGGCGGACTCTCAACCACTGCGCCACCAGGGAAGCCCAGTAGTGACACTTTTTAGGGCAAACAAACCACATCTGATCATCAGTAAAGTCTCCCAGCTCCCTCTCTGCTTATCCTGAATCCTGAGTCTTCTCCCCACCCCTACTGAGACCACCCTGGAACCCCTTCACTACTCCCTTGGAAGCAGGGACAGTCCCTCTCCACTCCCTTGCTTTCACCAGGGCTCCATCCAGCCACACGTGTGCGCCGGGTATAACTAGCATCACATCCTGTTGATCTGAGGCGCAAATTCAATCGGAGCCTCGCGTCTTAGTTGCTGAGGCTGCCTTAACGAAATGCCATACAGTGGGGGGGCTTCGACGACAGACATTTTTTTCGCCCAGTTCTGGACACTGGAAGGCAGGGTCAAGGTGCCAGGTGGGGTGATGTCTGGTGAGGGCCCTCCCCAGGGGTGGCAGATGACCTTCTCGCTGTGCGCTCCCGTGGCCTCTTTGTGCTTGGGAGGAGCTCTCCCTCTCTAGGGGGAGGAACCCTCTGTGTCTCTTCTAATAATCCTACTGGATCAGGACCCCATCCTTACGACCTCATTTAACCTTCATTACTTCCTTAGAGGCCCCATCTCTAAACACAGCTACAGTAGGGGTTAGGGCTTCTACACGTGAATTTTGGGGAGACACAAAATTCGGTCTATAACAGCCCCCACACTCCCCCCAAAGGCCCTGGAGCTCCCCTGCTCGCCTTCTCTGAGGGGTTTGCCAACCACCCTCCCACCAGCACTGTGTGAAGGTGTTTGTTCCCGACAAGCTCGTCAACACAGCAGGCTCAGCAAAGGGGAGCAACTTAATTAACGCAAGGGTTCTGGAAGTGTACGTGGACCAACAAGATTTATGCTGTGCCAAAACTAAGAAAAAGATGATGCAATTTATGCCCTAAGCTGAAGAGCAATTAAAACCAAGCAGCTATCGATATTCGTTATCATGCATAAAAAAGTCTTCCTCCAGTATTAAAAAACCCAACCGACCCTGAGCCAGAGAAATTGCCTCTCTCCAGGAGGTGGTATGACGGTGATGGCGGGCAGCTGGCTGCAAGGACAGAGAATGGGGGGACCCACTGCCTCCTCCAGAGCATGAATCCTGCCAGCCCTCCAGGCGCTGCACTTACAGGCAGCACAGGAGGGCTTCAACAAGACACCCCAGCATAAACCCTATTACAAACTTCCTTTTTTGAAAAAGCAAAACTTCGGTTTCTATTAATCACAGTCCA
Organism: Grampus griseus; assembly: GCF_964374135.1. Taxonomy (NCBI): domain Eukaryota; kingdom Metazoa; phylum Chordata; class Mammalia; order Artiodactyla; family Delphinidae; genus Grampus; species Grampus griseus. The sequence continues at coordinate 9,119,197 of NC_139014.1, read as the reverse complement.
AAGTGTCACAGCTCTTACAGAGAGAAACTCCAGGTCCCTGGACCCAACTGAGCATCGTGTTAGAGCAATTAGGGGGAGCAGTGGCCTAGAGACTAATGTAGGCGTGGGGCGGGGAGACCCATTAGACAGTCACGGAGAGCTGAAGACCAAGGGTTCATCACGTCTGGGGCAGCAATTTAAGAGGAGGCTGGGGCCCATCAGCCTCCATCTAGTTTCAGAACTATTCTCCCCCAGTCTTTTAATTCATTTAGCAAACAAATACTTATATAAGCAGCAGCCTTGTGCCCATTTTGGAATATCGTAGTGACAAAATAATAAAAAAAATCCAAATCACATGTGCCTTACCCCTTAGTGAGGGGGACAAGCAGTTACAGAAAGATGTCAGGTGGTAACATGTGCTACAAAAATGAGCCAGAATCTGAAAAGGCTACATAGTGTATGATTCCAACTATAGGACATTCTGGAAAAGGTGAAACCATGGAAACAGTGAAAAGATCAGTGGCTTCTAGGGAGCGGGCGGGGAGGGGGGAGAGGGATGAATATGTAGAATACGGGATTTTTAGAGCAGTGAACACACATTGGGAGCCATTGTCTGCCAGAACCAGTGGACAAGCTGGAGAAGCTGGGGGACGTCAGCGGGGTGGGGTTCTGGGGCTCAGTCACAGTGAGTTCGTAGCCAAATCTGTGATAACCAAAGTCAGAGAAAAACCAAGTTTCCCAGGAGGAGGGAGTGGAAACCAGCAGAGTGGCACAGGCTGAAGAAGTGGAGAGGGGGGTGGTCAGGAGAGAAGACAAAGGCCCCCCCTTCTTCCCAGCACCTAGCACAGTGCCCCCGGGGCATGAGGACTTGCAGATGGACAGAGAGAAGTGGTAGTGCTGCAAAAGATTAAAAATAATTTATTGAGGTGAAACTCACATAACAAAATTAACTACTTTAGGGACTTCCCTGGTAGCGCAGTGGTTAAGAATCTGCCTGCCAATGCAGGGGACACAGGTTTGATCCCTGGTCCGGGAAGATCCCACATGCCGTGGAGCAACTAAGCCCGTGAACCACAACTACTGAGCTTGTGCTCTAGAGCCCGCGAGCCACAACTACTGAGCCCGCGTGCCACAACTGCTGAAGCCCGCGCTCCGCAACAAGAGAAGCCACCGCAATGAGAAGCCCGTGCACCGCCATGAGGAGTAGCCCCCCCACTCGCTGCAACTAGAGAAAGCCCGCGCGCAGCAACAAAGACCCGACGCAGCCAAAAATAAATAAATAAACAAATTTTTAAAAAATTAACCATTTTAAAGTGAACAATTCAGTGGCACTTAGCACATTCACAATGTCATGCAACCATCACCTCTATCTAGTTCCAAAACATTTTCATCACCCCAGAAGAACACCCCCTACCCGTTAAGCAGTGTCTCCCCAAACCCCCCTTACCCCAGACACTGTAACCACTAACTGCTTTCTGTTCCTACGGATTTCCCTATTCTGGACAATTCACCTAAATGTGACCTTTTGTTCCTGGCTTCCTTCACTGAGCATTGTGGTTTCAGGGTCCATCCATGTTCTAGTAGGTATCAGTACCTCACTACTTTTTAGGGCCAAACACTATTCCATTGTATGGACATATCACATTTTGTATATCCATTCATCTGTGGATGAACATTTGGGCTGCTTCCACCTTTTGGCAACCGTGAGTAATGCTATGAACATGTGTGTACAAGTACTTGTTTGAGAACTTATTTTCAATTCTTTTGGGTTAGAAAGATTTTTTTTTTTTTCCGTCGGTACGCGGGCCTCTCACAGTTGTGGCCTCTCCCGTTGCGGAGCACAGGCTCCGGACGCGCAGGCTCAGTGGCCATGGCTCACGGGCCCAGCCACTCCACGGCATGTGGGATCTTCCCAGACTGGGGCACGAACCAGTGTCCCCTGCATCGGCAGGCGGACTCTCAACCACTGCGCCACCAGGGAAGCCCTGGGTTAGAAAGAATTTTTAAAATTGAAGTGTAGTTGACTTACAATATTATATTAGTTTCAGGTGTACAACTCAGTGATTCAACGTTTTATAGATTACACTCCATTTAAAGTTATTACAAAACAATGGCTATATTTCCCTGTGCTATACAATATATCCTGTTGTTTCTCCATTTTATACATAGTATCTCTTCTAGAAATAATTTTTAAGGCTGTTTATGCTATTAAAAACAAGATTGCACATTATAAGTACAGAACACTTTCTCCTAGGAGAAAAAAAGACTATAAGAAATGATCTCACAGTGTTAACAATGGGTGACAATTATTGACGGTTTTATTTTCTAAAATCCTTTTCAATCAGCAAATGCTCCTTTTGTAATCAGAAAACAATTGTTGCCTAAAAATAGCCAACCTCAGAGAGTGCAGAGCAGGGCTATTATAACGTGGTCTGTGGACAATGGGTGTCCCACACGGCTTGCTACTGGTTCATGATGAACTAAGTAAAAAGGTGGAAGTAAACATTTGGAATACATGCAGTTTGGTAGAATGGCTGTGTCTATCGAACTTAACAAGAAATTAGGGCTTTCAAACAAAAACTTGTACATGAATGTTCACAACAGCACTTTTCACAGTCGCCAAAAGGTGGAAACAACCCAAATGTCCATCAGCGGATGAATGGATAAACAAAACGTGGTCCATCCATACAATGGAAAATTATTCATCCATAGAAAGGAATGAAGCACTGACTTTCTATAACATGGTTGGACCTTGGAAACATTATGCGAAGGGAAAGCCACCAGACACAAAAGACCACATCTTGTAGGATTCCATTTATACGAAACGTCCAGAATAGGAAAATCCACAGAGACAGAAAGCAGTCAGTGGCTGCCAGGGGGCTGCTTAACGGGTAGGGGCTTTCCTTCTGGGGTGATGAAAATGTGTTGGAACCAGGTAGAGGAGATGGTTGTACAACATCGTTAAGGTACTAAATGCTGCTGAATTGTACACTTTACAATGGTTAAAGTGGTACATTTTATGTTATGTGTATTTTATCACAGTAAAACAAAATTGGGGCCTGTATTTTGCGTGCCTTTGTTTTCTTCCTTTGGTTTTTCTGATGGAGAGGAAAAAGCACAATCTCAGCCTTGAAAGGCAGGAGGGGTCCTCAGAGAGGCTCTCGGTCGCAGGGGCTGTCAATCACGAGGCCCCACCCACCTCACTGGTGATTGGTGCTCCTTGGGCGAGGCGTGGTTTGGGGGAATGGGAGTTTGGAACTGTGCCCCAAGCCGGGTTATACATATACCTCCTTTAGTTTCTTGTACAATGTGTTTTTACTGAGTCTTGTTAATCAAATTTAATAGCTACTGGTAGAGGAAACAGTTCTTCAAACCTTCCTCTGCCGGTGCTCACCCAGCTGTCCCCAGGTGCCCAGCCTGAGAGAGGCCAGGCCTTGGTGGAGGATAAAAATGACCTACTCATTGGAAGAGGGCAGTCCCCACTGCAAGTTCCAGGTCGACGCTGTTAGAATGAATATAGATCAAAAGAAAAACAATTTCATTCTCCGTAGTGCAAAAAAGGAAAAGAGAGTTTACCTTCCTCCCTTTTCTTAGAGCATTTATTTTTAGGAGACCTCATCAAATATCCTTTCTCTACCCCTTTGGGAATGTGTGTAAATATTTTATCTATCTATCTATCTATCGCTGCGCGGCTTGTGGGATCTTAGTTCGCATACCGGGGACTGAACCCCGGCCCTCCGCGTGGAGTCCTAACCACTGGACTGCCAGGGAATTCCCCATATGTAAATATTTTTTAAAGCTAAAAGAGTCTCTTGCCAGTTTTACAACCTAGGAATGTTCTTCTCAAAGACCTGGGAGCTCTCCCTTTGAAATATAATTATCGAGCAAGATACCCCATGGGAGAGAAGGACCCTAACTTCTGCAGGCACCTGGCTCCAAGTTGCAAAACCTCCTCTTGCCTTAAGGATATGGGAATTTCTCGTCTTCCTCTGGATAAAGGCAATTTGCAAACACAGATGGCCACCCTTATGGAATTAGGATGGACTAGGGCAGTAGATAGTGCCCTCAGGTCCTCTTGCTTGAACACAGGTATGCTGATTTTGAGAACAGGTATGCCCTAGGGATATAAGCCTGGCTGTATAAAAGGGTGAGGTTTCTTTCTGGTTTTGCAATCTCCTTACTCAATTAAAAATCATGTTTTCTTTCTCTTCTACCTCTGTGGAGAGGTTTTCTGGGTTGGCGGGGGATTCCACTGTTCATTTTTTCCGCGTTACATTCCTTCACCATCTTCTGGGAGTTTGACTCCAAGGAGGCAATCTGCAAGTCCAGAGGTCTGGGGAACTCAACCAAGAGAGGCAGCTGGTGGGCACTCACCAACGCCACCTGCCTGTCATCACCCCTTGTCAGCCTGCTCCCCTCTTACCTGGAAGCTCAGCTCTGGGAAGTGGTGGCTGTCCCTAGCCACGTGAGCTTGGGTGAGTTGTTTAACCTCATCATGCAGGACTAGGATGGGGTGAGTGAGACACCTCAGGCACAGCATGGGGCAGGGCACCAAAGACTCAGTAATGAGGATCGCTATGGGCTGAAGGCTTGTGTCTCCCAAAAATTCATACGCTATTTTGATGGTGACTTTGGGAGGTAATTAGGTTTAGTTGAGGTCATGAGGGTGGAGCCCTTGTGATGAGATTAGTGGCCTTATAAAAAGAGGAAGAGCAAGCGTTTCTTTCTCTCTCTTTCTGCCATGTGAGGATGCAGGGGAAAGGGGTCTATCTGCAAGCCAGGAAGAGTACCCTCACCAAGGAACCAAATCATTTGGCACCTTTTTTTTTTTTTTTTTCAGTTGGCACGTTGATCTTGGACTTCTCAGCCTCCAGAACTGGGAGAAAGAGATTCCTATTGTTTAAACCACCCAGCCTATGGCATTTTGTTATGGCAGCCTGAGCTGACCAATACAAAGATAACATTTAAGTGCAATATTTTTAAAAATCAAAATTAATGCCAAAAAGTCCACGATGAAAGAAATATCAACATTTCCAATAGAGACAGCCTCCAACCCTGCGCATGCATGGCTCCGCCCACTCGTCTGGCCCTGATGCCCCCCTGTTGTCGCACTCACCTTCTTCACCAATGAAATAGGGCAGATGCACCTGCGGCACCTCTGGGCCAGCTGGAGCATCGAAAATAGGAAGGGAGGTAGGATGTGAATGTAAAGCTGTCCATAGGGCTTCTCAGGAGGGATTGCTAAAGACAGTCTCTGAGGGCAACAGCCTCAGAGTCTCTTCTAAGCCCTTGCTTCTTATGAGAGACTCCCTTTCTCTACAGGGTCAGCTCTTTTCTCCCTCAAGACAATTACAATAGACAAACAGGTTTTCTACCAGCTCATGTAGGTTTCTCTGCACACTCAAATATATATTGAGTATATAGAGACATATTTGGTGCAGAGCTAGGCACAGTAGGGGACTCTGAAGAGCCCAGGACACAGCTCCACCCCCTATCAGGACAGGGAGGGCGCTGAAATGTGCTGGAACCAACCCCCACTAGCCTGTCCCTCCAGCTGGCTTATCTCAGTGTAGAGAACCACCAACCCTGGGAGCTCCAGTCAGCCTGCTGACACAAAGCTCATTTGCCAACATCCAGTTTTCCGACTTGGAGGAGAGGCTGGCTGCTCCCTCACCCACACATCCCCCATGGAGCCCACCTGCCCAACCCACTCAAAAGGTGGCAGCACAACACTCTAGAGACCCAGGGCTGGGATGGGAATTAACCTTGAGACTTCACTAGCTTACAGATTCCCAAGCCCTGATTTCTCTAAAGAAAAAAAAAAAGACCTCTTTGCTTTTTGTAGATAGCAACAACATCCCGCATTCAGCAGCCACATTCCTTTTCTCACTCCACTTCCCTGGGCCACTGTGGCCTTAGGGCCTGGGCATAGTTGGCAGGTTGGCTGAGCAGGAGGGGAGGTGGGGCATGGTCACTGCCCCTGCCCTGCCTCCGGCAGTCCTGCAGCGAGGGCTCCGGGGCGCCTGGGCCCGAGCAGATGAGGTGCCTGGACTTTGGGAACTGTCCCGAGAGGCTGGGGCTGGGAGGCCCCTCCTCCCCGCCCTGGCATCCTGAAACACTGCCACATGCTAAAGTCCACCTGAAGCGGCCACAGAGAGAGCCCCCGGTACCTTCGTTTCCTATCTGTGAGTAGGTCCTCAAGGCCTCCTCTGCTCCCAGTCGGACGACCCATCTGCTGGGGGAGTACTGATTCTCCAGCTCCTACGGGACAAAGACACGAAGTTCCATAAGACCTTTGACCTCCACGCAGACTGTGCTCCCGCCCCTCCGCGTGCCTGGAGAAGCCCCTTCCCTGATATCTCAGGCTCTCATAGATGCCCTTAGCTTCCTTCAAGCCCCCCAGTCTCCAGCCTGACAATCCACTCCCCACTCTCCCCCACTAACTAATTAGGTGTTTCAGATACAACACTGCAGATGCTGCCAGATCCACAGTCTAGAGCAATGGCCATGCCTTTAACCAGCAGGACAGCTTCACAGGGAAGTGAGGTCCCATAGATCTGTCCCAGTCAATGCCATCATGGGTACCACTTCCACAGCGGCTAAGACCACAGGAAGCCAGGGAGCTGGGGTGGCCGCTGCAGAGAAAGTGAGGTAGAGCTGATATTCCCTGAAAAGGTATGATTCTGACTGCAGGTGGACGCAGCACAATCGGTGAAACAGAGGTGAAGAGGAAGGAATCAAAGGTCAGTTTGGAAATGTTGACCAGCCAGATTGCTGAAACACAGAGGTGAGGCTGGGAAGCGGGGGCTGGGGGGTGGAGGGTCTTGAATGTCAAGCTAAGATGTTCAGACTTAACACAGAAAGTAATAAGGAACCAGGTTTTGGAGAAAGGGCTCAGAGGCAAAACAACAACAACAAAAAAACAGGTGAAGGCTGGACTGGAGAATTTGAAGACAGGTGGCCTCATGGAAAGGTCTTGGGCTCTGGAATCAGATGGGCTGAGTGCCATCCAAGCTCCATCACTTGCAGGCTTTTTACCCTGGGCAACTTACTGACAGTCAGTTCCCTCATCTGTATAATGGGCAAAACAATAGTACTTTACTTCATTCACATGACTTATAGCTTTCAGCCTTGTGAGGCTGTATACCTTGTGAGGCTGAAAGCTATAAGGCATGTAAATGAAGTCAAGCTAGCCACTCAAATTTGGGTTTCCCCTTCTTCCCATTGAACGGGGTTCTTGGCCAGGGGTCTTTGGATCTGTACAATCTATGCCCGTCGGATGTTTGCAGTCATACCTCGCACACTCTGTGACTGCTATCATCATCATCTTTTATTATTGCTATTATTTATAATAATGAAAATGCAATGGGTTTCTGAAAGTGCTCTGATATTATAGGGGTGTGTGTGTGTGTGTGTGTGTGTCTATGTGTGAGACAGAGAGAGACAGACAGACAGAGAGAGACCGAAAAAGAGAGGTTAGGATTTCTTGGGGGCAGTATCTGTAACTGTCACCACATTCTTAGAGGCGTCCGTGACCAGAGAAAGAACCACTACCTTAAATGTAGGAAAACTAGTTAGGAAATTATAACAGAATGATAAGCATAACAAATGCTTTGCATATGTGGTTTCTAACCCCCATAACCTTCCCTCAGTAAATACCAGCCCTCCGGTATTTACTTCTTCAGGTCTGACACATCCTCCAAACATTGCACAACCTCAGATTAAGGTCCAGAACTTCGGCCCCAACCTCATCCCGGTTTATGGGTATTGACATAGCCAGGGCTGGACTTCCCTGGCGGTCCAGTGGTTAGGAATCCGCGCTTCCACTGCAGGGGCACGGGTTCAATCCATGATCAGGGGACTAAGATCCTGCATGCCGCACAGTGAGGCCAAAAAAAAGTAGAAAAACATAGCCAGGGCTTCCATTTCCTCTACCCTTAAAATCAGGCTAGCAAAAGCCTACCTGTGGCGAGAAGTAAAATATCAATAAATCACAGTGCTAAAGCTTTCGGGAGCTGGCACACAGTAGGCTATCAACGGCGCCCACAGGAGTGGTTCTAAACTTTCCTCTCAACCCCCATCTCATCTCTGAACCACACTCCTCAGCCCCAGCCTCTCCCAGTGATCCGCCTACCTCTTTAGACATCCTCTTCCAGGGAGCCCCGCCCTCAGGACCTCCGTCCAAGTCGGCCATCCCGTCCATCCCGCTGTGTACGAGCCGCCAGGCGCCCGGGCCGCCCTTTTATGCCAGGAGGGCGGGGCTCTGGTCAGGCCCCGTCCCTGGGAGCCGCGCCCACCGCCCTGGTGAGCTGAGCCTGGTGCGCGCGTTCCCGGTCCCTCCCACGAGGGGGCGGGCTGAGGTAAAATCTCCCGCCGGTCCCATAGCCGCACGCTGATTGGCTCCGGGCCGGCGGCGCCGGCTCCCGATTGGCCCGCGCGCCGGGGATAAAGAAGCAAGGCGCGGGAACCGACGAGAGCCTGCAGGGCGAGGGCGGCGGCGGCGGCGGCGGCGGCGGCGGCGGCGGCGGCGGCGGCGGCGGCGGCCCCTCGATTTGTGATCTCCCTGAAGGCACCATGAGCTGCATCAACCTGCCCACCGTGCTACCCGGCTCCCCCAGCAAGACCCGGGGGCAGATCCAGGTGCGGGCCGCGGGGCGGGTCGGAGTCGTGATCGAGGCCCGGGTGTCCGTGCGCACCGGGGCCCAGTGACCTCTCCTTCTCTCCTAGGTGATTCTCGGACCCATGTTCTCAGGAAAAAGGTAATGGCCTCGCGGGACGGGGGTAGGCCGGGATCTCTTTCCCTACTTCCCTGCTTCTCCTCCAACTCCCAGGACCCCGTCCTCCTCCCATGACGCCCCACGACCCCGAGCCTGCCGCCCCTCTCAGAGCCCCGCTTCTAGAGCAGCCCCCACTGCCCGACCCCGCGTTCGCGCCCAGGATGCCTCTCCTCCGTGGGATCCTACCGGAGAAGCTCCTCCCCTTCCCGTCCGGGTCGGAACCTCTTCCCCTTGGGGTCATTCAACCACCGCTCCTTCCGGGAGCTGGTCACAGCTGCTCATCGTTTAGCCCCTCACTAAAGCCCTCTCTGAAGGGTGCATCTACGGTGGCCAGGCTCTGTGCGCCCTGCAGTATCTGTGGCTTCCTTGCAGTGTATGATTGTTTCCTAAGATGGCCCAGGAGCGTAGTTACTCTCCACACTGAAGAGTCAAGCGCTGGTGCCTTTGCTTCCCTGAAGTGATAGAACCAATCCCAGTGAGCCCCCAGTAACTCCCCTGGCCCCCCTTCCTATATGGCGCTGGGGAATCACTCCAGCTCAAATCCCTTGCCCACGATGGTGAGGCTCAGGGTGGGCTCTTGGACTCAGAGACAAAGCGCTTCCCTTGTTGCACCAAAAGGTTCTGTGAAGTTAGTTCAGGCCATGTGAAGAACTGTGGGGTGAGATTACTTTGGAATGGAATCTGAACCCCTCTCCTGTGCATGTGGTCTTTGCTTTGCCCCCAACAAAATCACTCCTCCAGCCCTTCCTCGAATCACCTGAGGGCCCTTCTTTGCCACCCTCCCCATAGAGAATGACTATCAGCCCAGGCATGCTCCTCCCTCCTGGGTCGAGACTGAACTCTCTGTGTGGGCCTTTTCTGTCCTCACTGGTCCACGCCCTGCCCTGCAGCCTTCCCATCCATTGGTGGGGCTCAGGCTGTATACCCCTAGAAGGCGGTAGGGAGCCCGACTTGTGCTGATGGGGTCTTCCTCGCCCACACTTATGCATGGGCCTTACCTTGCAGTACTGAGCTGATGAGACGGGTCCGTCGCTTCCAGATTGCCCAGTACAAGTGCCTGGTGATCAAATATGCCAAGGACACGCGTTACAGCAGCAACTTCTCCACGCATGACCGGTCAGTCCCTGCCCCTTCTGTCCTGTTCCCACACCTTTTGTGAGAAGGCCAGTGACTGTCAGAACTCTTTAGAGAGGATGGTTAATAATGCTGATGCCAGGCAGTGAACCGTTCAAATCTGCAAACTTTCCAGGTTGCTTGGCAAGGTACCCTAGAACTTGGCCTTTCTTGGGGCTCTAGCCCAGTGGTTCCTAGCGGGACGTGATTCTGCCCGCTAGCGTCTATTTGCAATGTGTGGAGACGTTTTTTAGTTTTCACAACAGGAGGAGGTAAGGGCATGATGGCAACTAGTGGGTAAAGGGCAGGGATGCCACTACATCCTACAATGCACAGACAGCCCCATAACAAAGAATGATCCAGCCCCAAATGTCAGTAATGTCTGGCCAAGGTTGAGAAACCCTGCTCTTGACCTATGTGGAGGTTGCAGACTGGTTTTGCTGGCCTGCAGGCTGAATTTTATTTAAGTTTTTAGTTGGCTTGTCCTTGCTGACTCCCTGTCTCGTGGCCTTTGTGCATCCCCCTTTTATGTTTATCTGCCTGTGTCCTGTGGACATTTCAGCCTGCAGCCTGAGGTTGGGAGGTTAAATTTAATACCACTCCTGCCGTTCCGTACAGCATTTAGGGCCTGATGGTTTGGAGGCTGAGACACTTTTCTCGTCTTCCAGATTCATCCACCTGAGCCCCCAGCATCAAGGCTGTGCTGTGTGTGGCTTCAGGGTGGGAGTGCAGGGGGCTCTGGGCAGGTGGGTGAGGCGGAGAGGGCCCAGGACTTGGAGTTAAGTTAAACGTTGAGTGACGTTTCCTGGACATGTTGCCTGATGCAGGTCATTTACGTCTCCACGTTTGCTTTCTCATCCCTAAAACATAGGTGTCCGCTGCTCAGGACGCGAGAAGTGTCAGGGGAGGACAGTGAAAGCAGTGGAGAAGATTAGAAGTGCAGCTTCTGGGTCTGTCAGATGGGGGTGGAATCCAGGCTCTGCCCCAGTGTCACAAATCCTCTCTAATCTGGGCTGTAGAGGCCCAGACGAGCTGCAGCAGAGGCCTAGCGCTTGGCAGGGGTGACGGTGCTCCAGAGACGCTGCTCTTGCTGAAGCTGGAACCGGCTTGCGTTGCCTGCAGGATCAAAGCAAGATCATCACTAAGTAGTTGTAAAGTTTTACGTAAATATATAGCTGCAAAACTGCAGAGCCGTCAGGAAACTCCTAGCTCCTTGGAAGGGTAGTTCAGAGGAGCAGGCAAAAATGGAAACAGAAGAAAATAACATTGCAGAAAAACAGAAACTAGAAGACAAAGAACAGCATTCCTCTTCCAAAAGGCCTGGCTGTGGGGCAGGGTGGGGTCCACCACGTCATTTAATGCACTGGAACACTCCCACACATGGCCTTTCACTTTCAGACTCTGCTGGGTAGGAACCTCCCCTCAGGACACACGAGGCAGCGGTATGAATGCGGATCTGAATCCTGACTCTGCCCGTTAATAGCTCTATGATCTCGGAGAAATCCTTTAATCAACCAGAGGAGTCAAACGGAGGGAATCCTAGGTCACTGCACTGCTGGTTGGTGTTCCTGGCTTATCTCTGCTGGTGCACGCGGCGCCTAGTCTTAGATTCTGGTGCTAATGGTCTGCCCGGGGCCATGGTAGGATTTTCATGGGCCCCTTCCTCTATAAAGAAAAAAATAAAAATATATAATTTATGACTGCATTGATATAAAGACAAAGATAATCCAGACTGAGTTACATTTATTCTGATTTTTAGAAGAAATTAAAATGTTTCATTCGTCCCCAAAGCATCATGGGCCCCAGGCACTGTACCTGATGAAGTAACCCTGTCTGCACCCCACCCCACCACACACACACACACACACACACACACACACACACACACGTGAAGTGAAACAGCTCTTGTTGAATAACTGGTTTTCCAAACAAAGGCCTTTACTCTTCTCCCCAGATGCCTTCCCACAGGTGCTAATTTCTCAAAGCTCTGGGCAGACATCTCAGCCTGCTCTGCAGGTAGGGGTTGCTCATGAGACCATTTCCCTGGCCCCTCATTCTGGTTCCTGGTCTCCTCTGGCTCCCTTCTCTTGCTCACACTCTGGCTTTCTGTCCCCAGGAATACCATGGAGGCCCTGCCAGCCTGCGTGCTCCGGGATGTGGCCCAGGAGGCCCTGGGCGTGGCTGTTATAGGCATCGACGAAGGGCAGTTTGTAAGTTGACTTGTCCTGATAGCACTCTTCCTGTGAACTCAACTGTCCCCCTTTTTCCTCTGCTAATTTGGAGGTTATTGGTTCAATTTCTGATATTTTTATAAGGTAAACATTGTTAACTTGCTTTAACTAGTGTCTGAATACCCTTTGAATTCCCTTTACTGCTTTCTGTGTTACTGTTATATAGAATTTATTTACCTTAAAAAAAAAAAAATTTACAGGACTTCCCTGGTAGCACAGTGGTTAAGAATTCTCCTGCCAATTCAGGGGGCACGGGTTCAAGCCCTGGTCCAGGAAGATCCCACATGCCATGGAGCAACTAAGCCCACGAGCCACAACTACTGAAGCCCGTGCGCCTAGAGCCCGTGCTCCGCAATAAGAGAAGCCACCACAATGAGAAGCCCATGCACCGCAATGAAGAGTAGCCCCTGCTCGCCGCAACTAGAGAAAGCCCGCGCGCAGCAACGAAGACCCAACGCAGCCAAACATAAATAAATAAATAAATAAATTTTTTTTAAAAAAAGAAGCAACATTGAGCTAAACAGAACCAAACCCTCCCTATACACCAGTGTTGAGAAATCAAATTTTTTGTTTACTGTAAAAATAATTTTTTAATATATATAGTTTATTTATTTACTTATTTATGTTTGGCTGCATTGGGTCTTCGTTGCTGCGTGCGGGCTTTCTCTAGTTGCGGCGAGCAGGGGCTACTTTTCGTTGCGGTGCGTGGGCTTCTCATTGTGGTGGCTTCTCTTGTTGCGGAGCACGGGCTCTTGGCACACGGGCTTCAGTAGTTGTGGCTCGTGGGCTCAGTAGCTGTGGCTCGCGGGCTCTAGAGCGCAGGCTCAGTAGTTGTGGCACACGGGCTTTGTGGAATCTTCCCGGACCAGGGCTCGAACCCGTGTCCCCTGCACTGGCAGGTGGATTCTTAATCACTGCACCACCAGGGAAGTCCGCTTCTGTTTTTTGATTTATTTTTTGGCGGTGTTAGGTCTTCGTTGTTGCGCGGGCTTTCTCTGGTTGCGGAGAGCAGGGGCTACCCTTCATAGCGGTGGCTTCTCTTGTTGTGGCTCAGGGGCTCTAGAGCACAGGCTCAGTAGTTGTGGAGCACGGGCTTAGCTGCTCTGCAGCATGAGGGATCTTCCCGGACCAGGGATCGGACCCGTGTCCCCTGCATTGGCAGGCGGATTCTTAACCACTGCGCCACCAGGGAAGTCCCTGCCCCACAGTTCTGTTCCCTGTTTCTATGGCTACTTCCTCCCTGGCCAGCAAGTCAAACTCGAGTTCCCATAACTAGTGTTTATTAAACCTACTGCAGAAACATCACCAATCTTCTGTTCTGCCCTCACCCCTGTGGGTCTTGCTCTGCAAGAAGTTCTGGGGCCCAGAGGTGGCTGCCTCAGTTGCCTCTCAACATGGGACCTGACAAAAGGACTGCCTCTCCCTCCCTTCATCCTTCCCTTGGAGAGTGGTACATCTGAAGACCCCACGCTATAAGCTGAGGGTGCAGTGGTAGGTGGGCAGCTGGATCCTGGGCATGCCAGCCGCACAGTGTCACTCCAAGTGTTGGTCTTACCTCTGTTTCTTTTTAATTTTTTTTTTTGTCTGTGCTGGGTCTTAGTTGCAGCACACGGGGTCTTCGTTGCAGCGTGCGGGATCTTTAGTTGCAGCATGTGGGATCCAGTTCCCTGACCAGGGATTGAACCGGGGCCCTCAGCAGTGAGAGCGCGGAGACCACTGGGACCACCAGGGAATTCCCTAGGAGGGGTCTGGTTTTGTCTTGACCATCACAGTCACAGAATGGCCTTGCCGGAAGTTCGTATTTATAGATCGGGCTCATATCACGTGTTGTGACCATTTTTTCCTCATCAGCAAATACCTATCCTTATGAACATCCCATGTCTTCCACGAGCTGGCCCCTTGGGTGTGGCACTTACAGGCTGTGACGGACGTGTGTGCGGACATCCTGGCTATCGTCCGGTGTATTGGGGTTTATCTACTAAGTAGAATCACTGGTCAAGGGACCGATCTCATTCATTCAGTAAGTGTTTTCTGAGCTTGTGCTGTGTGGCAGCGATGTTCTAGGTGTTGGGGATACAGCCAGGGTCTCACCCTTGCACTTACATTCTAGTTGGGGGAGAGAAATATGTAAAAGGTGGTGGCAACCGGGGGAGAAAGGCACTGTGAGGGGGTAGAGCTAAGGTGGGGATGATGCTTTATGAGGACGGTCAGAAAGGGGCCAAAAGGAAAGTGGGGTGAAGGTTCCCAGTCAGGAGTGTGCTTTTGGGCATGTCTCAGGAGCAGCCAGGAGGCCAGGGGCTTTGGCCAGGTCAGCGGGAAAGACTTTGGCGGTAACCCTGGGAGAGCCTGGAAGCCGCCCAGGGCGTCTCCTCTGCTGGAGGAGCATGGACAGCGTGGGGGGTGGGGGGAGAGGCATCTGGGTGTTTGCGGAAATCCCCGGCCGTGGAGGGCAGGGTGTTGGCGGCTGCATACACACATCCTGTTCCAACTGCCCTTCTCTTTTGTTGCTCGGGTGGCTGACATCATTTTCCCTGTGTTTCTACTTTTGTAAATTGCCTCCTTCTCTTGGTTGATCTTTCCTCTACAGGACATGATGTAATCGGTGCCAGTTTGTCACATGCTGTAAATATTTCTTCCCTGTTCATTTGCCTCTGGATTTGGTCTGTGCATCTCATTTAGTCTCTACCATTCATGGTGGAACGGTTGAATGTTTCAGTGTCACGTCCTTTGTTCCTGTCCTCTGTGGCCTTTGCGCCTTCAACACCAGCCTGGCTGCCGGGAAGCCGGGCCTCCACCGGGGCAGGGCTGGGGTGCTTCCCTCGTGCATCATGAGGGCGCCACCTCTCGGCAAGATAAGGACGAGGGTGAAACTACTTCTTGGCTTCCTGATCTCCCCTTTCGGTCCTCTCCCCTCATCAAACCTTGTTCAGGAAGTGGCTCACGGCAGGTCAGCCCAGGTGCTGGATCTGCAGGTGAACCAAGTGGGTAGACTTGTCACCATCAAGAAACCCCCCGTTACTTTTCTACCTGGATCCCGTGTGGCAATCATTTTTGTCTACCAAGAAAACCCTACGTTTACTAGGTCCTCTGAAGTTCCGCTTTGAATGTAACCTGTATTAGAGTCTATGGCTGCTGTGACACGTACCACAGACTGGGCGGTTTAAACCACAGACATTTACTTCCCACAGCTCTGGAGGCTGGGAGCCCAAGGCCAAGGTGTGGGCAGGGTGGGTTCCCCCTGAGGCCGTGAGGGAGAATCTGTTCCAGTCCTGTCCCCTTGGCGTGCAGGTGGCCATCTGCTCCCTGTGTCTGTCCCTCTCTGTGTCCAAGTTTCCCCTTTTTACAAGGACACCAGTCATACTGGAGTGTGACCCTACTGACCTACTTCATGACTGGGTACCTCTGCAAAGATCCTCTCTCCAAATAAGGTTCTGAGGTATTGGGGGTGAGGGTTTCTACGTATGGATTTGGGGGGTGGGAAGGGACACAATTCAACCCATAACATAACCTAAAAAATTTAATGGCAATAAGAACAAACGTCAGTAATGTGGTTGGTTACCAGTGGGCATTCTGGGATGTTGCAGACAGCTCTGACCTTACCTTTGATCATTCAGGAACCCCAGCTGGAGGCCCAGGGTTCAGTGTTTGGGTGGGGGCGGGGTGGCATGTGAACAGGGGACAAAGTTTAAGTGGAAGAATTGAAGTCTCTGATGGTGGGCATCGCTGCAGCGGGCAAGGTGGAGGACCCTGAGAGGTCCCCAAACCCTGGTGTGGAAGGACCCACATCTGATGAGGCCTTGACAGGGAGAGTGAGACGCAGGGGGTGCTCATCCCAGGGCAGTTTTGCCCCCAGCCCCTACCCGGGGGATATCTGGCAATGTCTAGAAACCATTTTGTTTGTGACAATGGGGGTAGGGTGGAGGGCACTGGCTGACAGCTCCTTGCAGGCTGGGGGCTGCATTTCTGTGACCTGTGATGAGTCCTTTAGAGAAGAAGAGGGGCCTCACCTGGAGCCAGGCTGGAGCCTCTGGGTGGGAGGTGCTGTTTCCGTAGCTCAGGCTCGGCAGCCCTGCAGAGGCCGTCAGATCTGGCTTCGGTGAATCCCGCTGGAACTGATCCAGGTTTTCTAACCCCTCTCCTGGACCTCGTCTTGCTGAGCCCTCAGGTCTTGGTAATTTTGCACCTACATGAACGGCTTGGAGAGAGACCCTTTGCCCAAACACAAGAACTCCCCACTTCACCCAACCCAAAGACCAATCTAGACAGATGATTGACCAGTGAAAGTTCACCAAAGAATTTAAGTAGCAGCCTTGCCCTGGGCCACTTGAAATTTGATTTCCCAAGTAAGTGACCTTTCTGCAGGCCCTGTATTTAGAAGGGTGTGCCGTGCCATCCTGCTCTAAGTGGCCAGTGGAACCCTCACCCCTTCTCAAGGCGTCACACGGGCACATTATGTTTTTAAAGAAAAGCAAGCACACAGAGCCTGCCTCTCGGCCATATAGCATATGTCATAAATTATTCGAGGCTCCTGAATCCCTAAACACCACCAAGGGCCTTCCTTGCCTTTTCTTGGGCTCAGAAACGTGAAGTCATTGCCAAGGTCACAGCTAATGGGTCCAACCAAGACCACGGTTCAAGCCCAAGGCAGCCTCTGGCCTGGGCTTTTGACCACTGCGGTAGCAGACTGCCTCTCCTGGTGACTGTTCCGGGTGCTTGGCCTGGAGTGGGGCCCGGGTCTGCCATGGAAAGCTGGCAGGATGGTGGAGCGACTGGGGCTGCTGCAGATGTGCAGGCAGCGTGCCGGGTGTGGGGGGCTGGGGCCACCCTATTCTCGCGCTCCACGCCGATCCAGGTGGCCAGAGCTGTTGGGTCCAGCCACGTGTTCGTGGCTCCTGGAAGCTGCTGCCCAGGGCGGAAGCTCACTCCTCCTCTCACCCTTTCCAGTTCCCCGACATCGTGGAGTTCAGCGAGACCATGGCCAATGCCGGGAAGACCGTCATTGTGGCTGCACTGGATGGGACCTTCCAGAGGAAGGTAAGGCGTCTGGTCCAGGTCTCGGGATGGGACCCAGGAGGGAGGAAGGGGCCGGGGCTGTGCACAGATGGACAGCTCACCGCGCCCTGGATGACCAGACTGCCAGAGCCCAGGCGCTCAGGCGAGCCAGACCCAGCTCCCTGGTTTGCCCCAGACTAGGCCGCCTGCTGCAGGGGCTGGTGCTCTGCGGGAAAGCAAGGTCAGGGCCTAGTTTCCTGGCTTCAGGGCTGTGAATCGGAGGGTTTCAAGGAAAAGCCCACCCGGTGAGGTAAGTGCACCGGTCTTCCCATGGGAATACAGGCTTTCGGGACCATCCTGAACCTGGTGCCCCTGGCCGAGAGCGTGGTGAAGCTGACGGCGGTGTGCATGGAGTGCTTCCGAGAGGCCGCCTACACCAAGAGGCTGGGCGCGGAGAAAGAGGTGGCGCCCCCTGCCTTCTCCGAGGGGTGGAGGGGCGGGGGTGGTGCTGTGTCCCCGCTCAGTCCTGGCGCTTCCTGTCCCATGGCCAGGTCGAGGTGATAGGAGGAGCAGACAAGTACCACTCCGTGTGCCGCCTCTGCTACTTCAAGAAGGCCTCGGGTCAGCCTGTCGGGCTGGACAGCAAAGAGAATAAAGAGAACTGCCCAGTGCTGGTAAAGCCCGGGGAGGCCATGGGAGCCAGGAAGCTATTCGCTCCTCATCAGATCCTGCAGTGCAGCCCGGCCAACTGAGGCACAGGCCCCGCACCCAGGACAGGCGCTGACCGCCACCCGCTCCCGTGCCTGCTGCTGCCCCCTGGCGGACGCCTGCCCCCTGCGTGCTGCCCGGCCTTCTCGGAGGAGGAAGCGGGGGTGGGGGGGTGAAGTTTCACCAGCGCCCCTTCCCCGGCCAAGGGCCACGGGCCGGTGGTCTGCACATCACACTTCCCTCCTTGCCTGCCCGCCGGCTCCCCTCAGTTCCCTTCCCAGACTACTCACAATCCACCCCAGGCGGGCGCGGGGCCACTGCTGACGTGAGTCCCTCCCTCTCCAAGCGGTGAGGCCGGAGGCGCGAGCTCCTGTGGCATCAGCGCTCCTGGCTTCTTCCCCTTTTGTGGCTTTTGCTGTTGAGTTTCTGTTCTCACTGGGAAGTCGGAGCACCAGCACCTCTGGCTCAGCACCGAGCCTCCTCTAGTGCAAAGACTTTAGTCCTCCTGCCTGGGATGGGCTCCTGGCCCTTCTGAGGATGGCTGGACTTGTTCTCTCTTACTTCCCTTTGGGCCAAAAGCCCTTCCTGCTCTGGCGATCATTTTCTCCAGAATTACAGCTTCTTCCATGTGGGTGACACCCTGCTGGGGCTCAGATCCCAGGGGCTTGTCTTTTACAGCAGGGGCTGTGATTTTTCTGTTGTAGTGTGTGATATTAATAACTAATATTAAAATTTACTGGTTGATGAAAGCGTATTTCTCTTTAACTGTCTGGGATTCCCCAGGTCTCACTGGAGACAGCTGTGACCTGATTTAGGTGTGGGGATTTCTTTTCAAATCATTTTCTAGTACTACTGATCTCTTAGCCACAATGCTTTTTAACTGAGAAATGATCGTGAAGTGTGTCCTGAGAGGAATGTCTGCCTGCTCTTCTGTCGGGGCAGGTTTCAGGTCAAGATGGGTGGATGAAGGAGCCTGAGGCCCAGGTTGGAAAGATGAAGCTTTGGTCTGTGCTGCCAGATGGGGCTGTGAGGTCAGGTTTTGTTTGTGAAACAGACACTTGACAGTTCAGGAGCCAAGAAGACCAGCTCTGCTGTGCCTCAGAAAATACGCTGTGGGCAGCTTACACGGAGGCAAGAGTGCGCCAGGTCAGGTGTGGGTGGGGTGAGCCTGGGCTGTAGGTGTGCCCCATGCACATGGGGGTCCGGGTTCCCCACCCTCGCCCCAGCTTCTCCCTCCCCTTTGCTCGCGGTTGGTCCCAGGTTACAAAGGTGCAGTACAGTGATGAGAACGTAATTCCCAAACCCTACTAGTTTTTACTCAGGATTTTGAAACTGTTGGGGCCCACTTTTGACAGCTCCCTGTCTGGGCTCAAAAGGGGAAGCCCCGAGTTGCCCTGGGGGCCCTGGCCTCCTGCCTGAGCCGGGCTTGTTCCCTGGGGCGGGCTGGGCAGTCAGGCCGGCCCCCTGTGTGTCCGGAACAGGCTGCAGAGGTGCTGAGCCCTGTCTACGGGAAGCAGAGGGCCCCTGCCCCTCCAGGGGCACACCAGGACCCTGGCAGAGCGGCCCAGAAAAGCCATGTTGTTTACAGGCTGAACACAGTTACTATTTTAAGATGCTGATGGGAGGGCAGCGTGAGCAATGAGACCCTGGGTCGGTGGGGGGGTGGGGGTGGCGGGGAGCTGCTAGGCACGCTGGAGGGCCAGACTGCCACAACTCTGTTCAAAATACAGGTTCCATAAGACCTCGGCCAGAGGGTGTACCTCAGAGTGGAATTTCTCTTTCTCCTACCCCTAGACAGAGGCCCCACCCATGACAATGGAGATTATGAATGAGAAAAACATTTATTCCATCTCCAAAGTTAGTCAACAGAATCCAAGGGCGCTGTGCATCTCCCCCGAGGCTCTGCAACACATTCAGAGCAGCCTGGGGGCTGTGGGTGTGCTCCACGCCTCCCAACTAACGGTGCGGGGGTATTTACATAAAGCTGGGTGCTGTCGTCAGGCAAAGCCCCTTCCTGCGGCCAAGGGGTGGGAGCAGAGACAGTGCTGCCCGCCCGAGCCCGCTGGTGGGGGGCGGCACCAGCCCTGCGCCTAGGCTGTCAGGAAGGTGACCCAGAGGCACTGGCACAGAGCCCAGATCCAAGCGAGCAGACACTTCAGCAGTGAGCACGGGCTGCCGCTCGCAGAGCAGGCAGGGGGCAGGGGGCTGGGGGCAGAACGAACCTGAGTGAGGAGGAAAGGAGCCCCAGCCCAGTGCCAGCAGCAGAGCAGGGGGAAGGCCCCACAGCCTCATCTTTGGCAGAGACCCCCCAGATGGCGGTGGCCACCGAGGCCTGCACGTGGCCCGGCTCCTTCAGGCTGGGGAGAAGCTAAGGCACTTGTCAAACCAGCACATCGGGCCCTTGGAGCTACTTCAGGTGGGGTTGGGGATCATTAAAAGCAATGACAAAACCCATCCAACCAAAAACCCTTCCCTAAAAAATGCCCTTGAGGAGTGGTAGGTGAAGCCCCCTGGGGCACAGGCCGAGGCTCTGAGGCCAGCAGCCAGGACGAGGAGGCAGGGGCTCTCTCTCCAGGCCGTGCGTCAGCTCCGACAGGCGCCAGGTGGATCGAGCGGGGCCGGCAGCTCTGGGAGACCAGCCTCGGGGGAGGAGTCCGGGAAGAGGGGAGGCCCCCCAAGCGCCCTCCCTCCTCCCCTTACCATCCCCGGCCGCAGCTCAGTACACGGGGGGCGGCTGGTAGCCCTCTGTGGTCTCGGCGTTCTGGGTGAAGGGCGGCTGTTGGTAGCTGTCCACAGGCGCGCCTGGGTAGGAGGCGTAGGCCGTGCTGGGGTCCAGAGTGGGGTCCACATAGTTCTGGATGAAGTCGTCCACTCCGGCCTTGTAGCGCTGGTAGGCCAAGGAGGCCAGCACGCCCTGCAGAGAGCCCCGAGGTTTGGGTTCCTCAGCCCTCCACCACCCTTCACCAAAGACACCAGGGCCCTGGCCCGTCCTGGTCCACTTACCCAGGAGAAGACAGAAAAGAAGCTGAAGGCGATGGCCGCCCGGGCCGAGTCGGCTCCCACCAGCACGTATTCCGGCTTGGTGGCTGCCCACTGATTGGCAAGGAAGCAGAAGCTGACGAACCACATGAAGGTCCAGAGAGCTGGGGAGAAGGCCAGGAAGGCAGGGTCAGCTCCACGGAGCCGGCAGGAGGGCAGGGTCAGCTCCACGGAGCCGGCAGGAGGGCAGGGTCAGCTCCACGGAGCAGGCAGGAGGGAGAAGCCTCCGGGGGTGCAAAGGGCACTGATGCAGAAGCCAGGGTGGGGACAAGATGCTATCCTGGGAGTCCTTGCTCCAAGTCCCACTCAGCTGCGGAGGGTTTCAGCAGATGGTGAGAAATCCTTCCGTGCCAGCCTGTCTGCTGGGAGGTCTGGGAACCTGGGGCTACTCCCACCCCTCCCAAGCCCTGCGGTCACAGCACCCTAGAGCTCTTGGGACCACTGCCGCTCCTGTTCACCCCAAGATCAAATGGAGGTGCAGCCGGCAGATACCTGAGAAGAGCAGGTCGCTGATGACCAGGTACTTGCGGTCAGTGGCGTTGCTGATCTGGGGGAAATAGACGTCGATCACGAAGAAGAAGGCCGAGGCCAGGAAGGCCAGCACCCCGATGGCGCTGCCGAAGCGGCACGCGTCCTCGTTGCGGTTGAACACGCAGTACTGCTGTCTGGACTCGTGGGTGTTGCTGTAGCCCTCACTGAAGATGCATGAGAACACGATCAAGGCGAAGACCTGAGGGGGAGGCAGGGGAAGGGCTGAGTGACTGCTACCCTGTGACAAACCCCCCAGGTGGCACACAGAGTGGGGCCTCCTCTGCTCCTGCTGTCCCCCATGCTCCAGGTTGGTGTCCCAGCCCTTCCTGAACTTGGGGAGCGAGCCCCTCCCTCTCCCTTCTCCTGGGCTACCTCCAGACACCAGTCACAAGTCACGAGGGGTATGGCCGGGGATTCCTGGACTGGGGATGGTGGGGAGTGAAGGGGATCTCCTGGGAGGGGACTGCCTGCCCAGCTGTCTGCCTGGAGGATGGGTACTGGTGGTTAGGTACTTGAAGATTAAGGGCAATCGCCCAAACTAAAGCACTCCCACTTTCAGTGAGTTTTAAACAGGATGGGTCACAAAGTCATAAAAACCCAAGCTTGGAGTCTCACCCCCATCACCTGTCTGAGTCACCTCTACAGCACCCAGCCTCTGCCTAAACACCCAGTGATGGAGGGCTCCTCCCACCTCAGGAAAGCCATGCCTCTGAGCCGAAATAGCGTCCCCAGACCCCCACCTCCTGGAGCCCCCTCCACCTCTTCCCTGCTGGGCTCCTCAGTTTGGCCAGCTTCTTTCCTACAAGGAATTCTGGGCTCTTTGGCATCCTGGCCCCTGCCCTCCCAGGGAACCCCAGCTGGCCTCCCGCTCACAGTGGGTCCCACCCACACAGAGCACCTCACGCTAGTCTGCCCAGCAGGCCTGTGGACACAGCTCTGCACGCAGACCCCTGGATGTACTGGGGTGGGGGTCGAGGGGGTGTACCAGCCAGAACGCTGGGAGGGGCTCCAGGCCCTTGCGAAAAGCCTCACGTCACCCGTCTCCACCCCAAACTGAAAGGCCACCGCTCACCCCTGCCTTATGTCAGCAGACCCGGGACAGTCTGGAGGCCTGGCTCCCTCTGGGACCGGCCCAGGCCTCTCCCCAGCCTGCCCTGCCTGCCTGCACAAGGCCCTCTCAATAGGCTCTGGAGCTGGCAGTCACAGGCCCCACCCCCAGCTGGAGATGAAGCCGGAACTCTGGATGCTGGGAGCAGTGTGCCAGCCTGACTCCTGGCACTGCCATCCCGAAACGTGGGCATCTGCTCCTGGAGTCAGACCCCACAGTCAGGCAGAGCGGGGGTGAGAGTGTCACCAGGGCAACGCGTAGGGCTCCAGTCCCAGGCAGGGGCAGGTGTGGTGTGGGCGCCGCATGCCCAGCCCTCTGCCTGCGGGCTGGCTAACAGCTTGTTCAGCTTTGGGCTCCGGTTGTCCGAGAGCATGGGACCTCCCACCAACGCCCCACCCCGGTAACCTGGTACTGGAGCGCTCAGCCAGCTCACATGGAGGGGAACATCCTGGGGTCACCTGATCTTGGATGGGGAAGCAGACCCATGGGCTGCTCTTGAGAGACTCTGTATCAGGGCGCCAGGCTGCCCCCCAACCCCACGCACCCCACGTGGCTTCGGAAAGCCCCTTCCTGATGAATTCCCCCAGGGTGGGAGTCGCGGCGTGCCGGCCACCTGTCCTGGAGCCGCCTCAAACTCCTCCCACTGCCAGCAGGGCGACGGGCCTGCTCCCCGCGGTGCCGCCCGGCCATTCCGCGCCCGGGCTGGGAGGTGGGGGGTGGCGGGACCCGGGTTCGGGGGGCGGCGGGGCCCGGGGGGTGAGGGGCTGGAGGGTCCCGGGCCCCGCTCGCCCGCCCCACGCGCGCCGCTCCCACCCCCGGGCCTCGGCCGCCACCACCTGTCGCGCTCTCAGGCTCCCAGCGGCCCCACTCCCCCGGCCTGGCGACGAAGTCGGTTCCCCGAGGCCCCGCACCCCGGCTCACCAAGCACACGGCGCGCACCACCACCTGCGGCTGCGTCAGGAAGCGCCTCAGGTCGAAGGAGCCGCCCGCCTTGGCCGCGCCGTAGGCCCCGCTCTCCATTTCGCCGTCGCAGCCGCCGCCGCCGCCGCAGCCGCGGACTGTTGAGGAGCCAGCTCGCCGCCCCGCCCCCGTCCCGGCTCCTCCCCAGGGGCGTGGCCAGCACCGCCCCAGGGACCGAGGGCAAAGTCCGCCCAAGACGAGCGGCGGTGCAGGAGCGGCAGGGTTACCCCGACATCCCGGCCTGCGCTTCCAGCGGCCGACATCCGTCCAGCGGCAGCGGACTCGTTGTCCAGCCCACCTCTCGGCCGGAGTCTCGTCCCTCTGCTCTACTGGTCCGCAGGGCGACTGGAAAGGGCCAGAGAGTCCCCAGGAAGAGAGGGTCGCAAGAAGGGCCCGCCCCCCTGCTCCATCCACTCTTTGCCCCTGCACTCCCGCCTCCGCCTCCAGGAAGCCCCGCCAGACGCCGTCTGGGCCCCATCTGCCCAAGACCCAGGCTCCTACGCACCTCCTCTCTTCTCCCCCATTCTACTTAAACCCCAGGCCACAGCCTGGACCCCTCCCTGCATGGCCTGTCACTCTTTTCTCCTCTCTGGAGCTAAGCCTGGGATGTGGTCGAGACCACCACCCCTTCCAGTTTTTCCCGAGCCGGGCCCGGCCCCAGGGCCATGTAGGGCCGTGCGTAGGGCCGACTTCCAGGCTCCAAGATGGTGTGCAGACAGAAACGAAGTTCCCAGGGTGGCCGGCAGGGGGCAGAGTTTAATACAATTCTTTCCGGAAATGGTTCAGAGCGTCCAAACTGGGATGGCTCTAGGTGTGTGTGGGTGGGGAGGGGGGCTGGTTCTCCAGGGGCCTCAGGCTGACTCGGCAGGGAGGAATTCCAGACATCATAGTTGCAGGTAAAGATTAATGAGGGGGTGCTGGCCAGGTGGGGCCCAGAGTCCTCCAGGTGAATGGGACGGTGACAGGTGAGCAGTGGAGCCAGAGGACTGGGCCACCAGGAGATGGGGTGCCACTCCAGGGAAGAGGGGAGCAGGGGTGGGGGAGGAAGCAGTGGCCCTGGGTGGGCTGGTGCCTCTGGGCCTTCACATCTACCCCAACGTCTCCCCAGACCTGGATGGACGGTGACGAGCTGCTGAGCGGTGAGGAGAGGGGCCCTCACAGAGCCCCGTCCTCCTATGGACCTCTCCTTCCCCCTACAGCTCCCCCCATCCTAAATCCCTCAAACTAGCACCATGAGTATTTGATGAAGAACACCAGCGCTCCAAGAATCCAGGCTGGTGGGGCTTTTCTTCATTCTTTTCTTCATTTCATTTCTTCAAATGGTGGGTCCTTCTATAGGGGACAAGAACCAGGGCTCTCCTGGGGACTCTGCCCAGCCTGCATCTTCTGGTCACGACCTTGATGACAAAGGAGTTGAGACTCCAGGTTAAGCCAGCATACCTCCCAGCCACCCCCTCCCAAGGCCTCCAGGAATTTTATTGGTGGCAAGTGCATCAGTGCCCTGGGCAGGAGGAGGGGCGTGAGGCTTAGTCACACCACGAAATAAGGTGGGGGCACTGAATCACCTGGAGGCCAAGTACTGGCCCCTGGTCTGTATACCCCCTGTTATAGAAGGGGAAACTGAGGCTCAGAGAGCTGACATGGTTCGCCCATGAGCCTAGCCTCTGGGACAGACTTGGGAGGGAGGGGCGCAGAGGTAAGACAAGGAGAGTGCCAAGGACTCCTGGACAAAGCCCACCAAAGAGGCTGGCCAGGTGTTAGTGAATTGGTCGACCAAACCCACACTGGGGTCCTAGCTTGGGCTGAGACCCCCTGTCTCAGCCAGGGAGGTTTGATTTGCTCAGTCGATAACAAAACGGATGCTGAGACTGGAAGAGCACCAGCTTTCTTCAATGGCCAAAGAATGGAGAAGCGGGAACCTAGTTTGCAAATCAACTCAACCCAATTCAGTTGGAGACACCAAATAAATAGGAGGGTTGGAGTAAAAGGGAGGGGTTTGGAATGAGTGGGAGGAATATTCATGAGTTATCCAAGAACAGGGGTGTGGTTTGGACCTGGAACTGATGCAACTCTCCTTTTCAGTTCTCATAGGGGCTTTTCTGGTTGTCATCATGGTGATCGCCAGCTGTCCTGGTGCTGGTGGGTGTGTCATTTAGCTAACGTATAGAGCGTGTAGTAAGGCTCTAGATCTATTGGAAGTCGAATCCTCCGCCATCTTGAGCCTAGTTGGTTCTAACTGGTTCTTGTTTTTTTTCTGTTTGCTGCTTCCTCCTGAAACTTAGATAAGAGTAATTGGTTTCTCTTCGAGGGAGGGACAGGGGTGTGATTCTGGGGAGACAGCTTTGGTACCAGAGGGGCGGGGAGGATGACCAGGAGACAGAAGTGTCTTAGGAACGAGGGGAGGTGAGAAGTTCGGAGGCAGAGATGACCACTGCCAAAGGCCAGGCAGGTGGGGCACACAGAGGACTGCGGTGCCCAGGGTTGGACAGCACAAAGGCCCTGGTCACTTTACAAGTCAGTGAAGTAATAGCCTTCGAGAGGGGACCCCAGGAGGTCCAGCCCCTGCCTCCGGTCACCAGCTGGAAAGACTGACGGGGTTTCCATGGAGGGCAGAAGCCCCTGGCCCACCCTGGTGCCCCGGAGGCTCCATCCTCCTCAGACCAATAGGGAGTATTGGAGAGAGCCCCACCCAGAGGCAGTGGACTCCACGACAAGGCGGCTAGAGCATGGTCAGGGTCAGATAAAGCCGCCAACGTGCTCCATGGGCACTTGGCACACGGTAGGCCCTAAGTGAACTTTTGCAAGTCATGCATAAGCCATACGGCCCTTTCTTTGCCCTGGTGGTGTTACCGAACGCAAGTTCATGTGCCCAACACACTGTGAAGCCAAACAAAACAAAATGTTGGAGTTTGGAGCACAGAAAGTTTTACTGCGGGGCCACGCAAGGGGAACGGGGCAGGGGCGCTCTGCCCCCCCAAATTCCGAACTCCTCGAGGGCTTTCAGCAAAGCACTTTTATCGGCCAGGTGAGGGAGGGGAGCCGCAGGGTATGTGATCAATTCTCTGATTGGTTGGTGTCACAGAGGTTAACATTATCGATCCTTAGGCACCAGAAGGCCCCTGGGCTACGAACCCATGATCCTCAAGTAGTTAATTTCTTCCATTGGGTCGTGGGTTTTAGCATCTGAAAAATTCAGGAAATATGCCTGAGATACTGTTATCTGGGTACTTCAGAGAGGAGCTACAGCAGAAGATATGGAGGAGGGGTCTGTCCTGGGAAAGTCCCATAGGGTCCTGCTTGGTTCCAATGGCAGCCCTGCCCTACCAAACCACCACCGGCTCTGCCAAGCCAGGGCCCCCGTTGGTCCACATAGGCCATCAGCAGTTCACTCCTCCCCCACATCCAGCACCCATTTCCTACCTGATCTGCTTGGTCCGGCTCAGTTTCCAAGAAAAGACGGCTATGATGGAGATGAGGCAGGCAGCCAGCGCGAAGGTGGGTCCCGGGGGCAGCTCTCCTGTGAAGGAGGCGGGGGACAGCTGGGCTGGACTTCCGTTAGGCCAGGCCAGGGTAGGCATGGCTGCGTCAGGGCACCCGTCCCTGCTTTTGGCACCTCCCACTGACCTACTCAGAAGCGCCAGCTGCCCCTCTGGAAACCAAGGGGCCCTCTCACCTGGGGGCACCAGTGTGAAGGGAGTGTGCTGGACGCTGATGTTGTTTTCAGCCTGGCACCGGAACCAGTCCGACGTCTGGTTCAGTGGGAAGGAGAAGTTGGCTGGCTGCCCAGAGTTCCGAGTCTGCTGCATGTGGATGTGCCCGTTCCTCCTGACCAGTCTGTAGGTGATGGGTGGGCTGCCCGAGGATGCCTGGCAGAACACCTCTACCCTGAGGCCTGACCCCCTGTCCAACAGGGTGAAGTCAGCTTGCAGCTGGGACACCGGCTCTGGCAGGGTGGGAGAGGGCGAGAGCACAGGTGTGGCTGGGAGACTTTAATGCCCTCCCCCTAGCCAGTTCCCTCAGTACACATGCCTAATGAGCCTAGTGGCCTAACTGACTGATTGCTCCTCCAGGCAGCCTTCTGGATTGCTCCCTCCGCCTCGCGTCTGAGCTTCTACCCTACTTGCAGTGTATACCATACAATTTCATCCATGTATTTGGTTTTATTTTCATGTGGTATATTCTGGGTTGCCAGACTGAGCAGCTAAAAATACAGGACACCCAGTTAATTTTGAATTCAGATTAACAATGAATAAAATTTAGGCAGTCTCTTAAAGATGAGACAGTCCAAAGAGGAAGAAGGAAACCAACGTTTAACAAGCACCTTAAGAAAATGCTCATCTGGCAATTCCTCAAAAAGTTAAAGAATTACCACACGACCCAGCAATTCCACTCCTAGCTATATACCAAAAGAATTGAAAACAGGGACGCTAACAGATACTTGTACACACATGTTCACAGCAGCACTATTCACAACAGCCAAAAGGTGGAAACAGCCCAGATGTCCATCAATGGATGACGGATAAACAAAATGTGGTCCATCCACATGACGGAAGAGTATTCATCCATGAAAAGGAATGAAGCACTGACACCTGCTACAACATGGATGAACCTTAAAAACATTATGCTGCGGCTTCCCTGCTGGCGCAGCGGTTGAGAATCTGCCTGCTAATGCAGGGGACACGGGTTCAAGCCCTGGTCTGGGAAGATCCCACATGCCGCGGAGCGGCTGGGCCCGTGAGCCATGGCCGCTGAGCCTGCGCGTCTGGAGCCTGTGCTCCGCAACAAGAGAGGCCGCGATAGTGAGAGGCCCGCGCACCGCGATGAAGAATGGCCCCCACTTGCCACAACTAGAGAAAGCCCTAACGCAGAAACAAAGACCCAACACAGCCAAATAAATAAATAAATTTAAAAAACCAAAAAAACACATTATGCTGAATGAAATACATCAGACACGAAAGGCCACATATTGTATGATTCTATTCATGTGAAATACCCAGAATTTTTTTTTTTTTTTTTGCGGTACGCGGGCCTCTCACTGTTGTGGCCTCTCCCGCCGCGGAGCACAGGACCCGGACGCGCAGGCTCAGCGGCCATGGCCCACGGGCTCAGCCGCTCCGCAGCACGTGGGATCCTCCCAGACCGGGGCACGAACCCGCGTCCCCTGCATCGGCAGGCGGACTCTCTGCACCACCAGGGAAGCCCTCATACTATTTTTTTTTCAAACACTCCTTCATGCAAAATCTTTGAAGTTAAGTAAAGCTCTATCTAGAGTTTAATCTACTCTCCAGGGCACCAGTTTGCAAACTGCTACCAACAATTTCGTCAACGTGACTCTGAGGCCCAACAGTCAACGGCTCTTGGGGCCAGAATCTTCCCCCCCCCACACCCCCGGGGAAATGTGGGTTCAGGCTTCAGGGTGATGACACTGTTGCTCCCTTCACTGTGGGGAAATGACCTTGACTTAACAAAAATGGAAAGAAAATGCTGGCCCACCTTCATTTCCATTACGATGGCCATTAATAGAAGCCTGATTTACATAAGTTCACAGACAGAAGCCACTTTCGGTTTTAGTGCCCTACAGGGTACAGCACTCACTTTTTATTCTAACAAGACCTGTGTGGGTCTTTCCTTTTGATTATTTAGTTTATGCATCTAGCCCACCCATAACGAGGGGTCTATCATTTAATTACAAATTCATCATCTGTGTCTGAACATTTGAAGATAGGATGGCACACTCAGAATTTGATCAAGCGACAAGGACACCCCGGGGACCGGAAGCTGAGCCAGCCAGGGCTGGGGTGATCGAATGGCTGTGCAGAGCCTCCCACTGTCACTAAAGAAAGAGCGAGCAGCTTAGGGCTGTGCCCAGGCCGGGCAGTGGATTGCCGTCCAGCTGGGCTTGGAGGCCCTTCAGGATCGCCCCTACCTCTCCCTAGCTTGTTTCTGTGATAACCCGGAAGCTTGGAGATTGGAGTCCCAACCCTGGAGGCCCAATTCATTAGACCTGAGCTCGGGCCCAGGGATCTGATGAGGGTTGAACAAGCAGCCCATCTGTTGAGAGTTGAATTGTGTCCTCCAAAAAGGAAGATGTATTCAAGCCTTAACCCCAGGTACTTGTGAATGGGACCTTATTTGGAAATGGGGTCCGTACAGATGGACTTCAGTAACCCTTGCTGGATTAGGGTGGGCCCTAAAGAGAAGAGACAAAGACACACACACACACACAGGCCATGTAAAGACAGAGGCAGAGTTTGGAGTGATGCTGTCACAAGCCAGGCAACGCCAAGGACTACCACAGCCCGCAGGTGAGCCTTCAGATGAAGCCTCCAGAACCAGGAGAGAATCGATTTCTGTGTGGTACTTCGTTAGAGCAGCCCCAGGAAACTAGCACAGCCCCCTTACAAGTGAAGCGGGTTTCAGGATTGGGGGGAGGGGACAGTTATCAAGACTCCTTTGTACACACTCGCACTCTGAATCTGTCC
This sequence comes from Grampus griseus, assembly GCF_964374135.1. Lineage (NCBI taxonomy): Eukaryota > Metazoa > Chordata > Mammalia > Artiodactyla > Delphinidae > Grampus > Grampus griseus. Next base: position 9,089,277 of record NC_139014.1, on the reverse strand, counting down.
TTCAACCAGCCGCGCCCCAGCCCCCCACCCCGAACATTGTCTTCTTTCATGGCAGCCCCACGGGAGACCCCAGGCCTCATCTTCCTGCCTCACCTTTTCTAGGGCTCTGAAAGTCCCCCTTTATGTCCCACCTCCCCCTGCGCCCTCTGGAAGGCTGGTAGGCTCAGTTGCACCGAATCCCGGAACCCTCAAGCTCTCCTCTCACATCTCACCTTCTACACCTAATGGAAACCAGCCTCCCCTCCCCCACACAGTGCCTGCACCAGTGGTATCTCAGGTGGCGGGGGGTCCTCACAGCCTTCCCAACACTGGCCTGGGATGGCGAGGGCGGGCATCCTCTTGCTATTCCTGGACCACTCTCCCTCCTCCCTCCCTAAACAGCAGCCTTGAACCTCATGTCTTCAGACACTGCACCCTGCCCCTCTGGGTTACAGTTACCTGGAAATGCCCACCATCCCTTGAAGATTCTTGTGCCTGGTTCCTGCTACACTCAATACTGCACTTGCCATGATTCTTGGGGATTTCAAAATACACAGAAACGTTCCAAAATCTTGGCTCTTAACACCCAATATCTCAGGCCCAACCTCTTGTTCCCATTAGTAGTAATCAGTTGTAAGGCTGCCCTTGACTTCGCCAGTTCCCAGCTGCTCAGACCCAAACCCCCCGAGTCATCTTCCACAGCTCTGTCTTTCCCATCCCATCCCATCTATCAGCAAAGGCCTTCAGAATATACCTTGACCACCTTGCCAGGCCTCCTGGCTATCACCCAATCTCTCCTCTGGATCCCGGGAACAGTCTAAAGGCTCTCTGGGATTCTAGCCTTCATCCCCACCCCATCTCTTCTCAACACAGCAGCCAAAATGACCCCAGGAAGAGTAAATCAGGTCAACCCTTCTGCTGTAAACCCTCCCATTGCTATGCCCACAGGGCCCCCCCGACTCAACACTGCCCCCCTACCTCATCCAACACTCCCCTGCCCCTGCTTCCTGTGCTCTGGCCACGCAGGCCCTTGTCCAGGCACATCCTGCTCTACCACCTCCTTCGTGTCCTTGCTGGCGTGTCCCCTTCTCAGTGATGACTTCCCAGTAGATGGTGCCCTCCCTCCCCACCCCCAACCCATGTTCCCTTCCCCTCTTCCCTGCTTGCTGTTCTCTGGGACCTATCACGTTCTAGCACGCTGTAGAATGTGCTTATTTTTATTATCATCTGTCCCTCCGGCCCCACTAGAATGTAAGCTACGTGAGGGTAGGGATCTCTGTTTTGTTTCTGCACCCACCATCCTGGGGCCTCAAGCAGCACCTGGTACCAAACAGATGCTCAACCAGTAATTACTGAATGATTGGATAAATGAATGAATGAATGAATGAATGATTTGTCAGTCGGCTCCTTAGCAGTTTAGTTAGCAGGACTTGCTGGGCAAGAGTCTGAGCAGAAGTCAGGGGCTGGAGGGGGGTGGACCGGCCCTGCCCAGGTACTTCCCGGAGACCCAGAGGCCAGGGCCCTGCACAGTTCTCCTTTTAGCGGAAACACCATGATGTGTTTTTTTTTTTTTTTGATGTGTTTGTTTTTAAAGCAAATAAGGAAATGATAGTTCAGCCCATGCGGCACTCAAGTGAGGTCCACCCTTAAGTGGAATAGAAGCGGCTGCAGTTGCAGCCCTGAGACCAGGGAAGTTACAGGTCCAGATGAGACCAGAGGAAGGGCAGCCGCCCTTGCAGAGATGTGGAGAGGAGGAGGTGACTGACCACCTTGACTTTAAGGGTCACAGGGCTGGAAATGGGGGCAGGGGAGAGGGCAGGAGAAGGAAGGGGAGTGGAAAGACAGAGGCGGCCAAAGCTGAGGGGAGGAGGGACGGCCACCGGGAGCCTCCCCTCTCACTGGCTCTTACACCAGGCGGCTGGTGGAGAGAGGGGCCCTGACACTTTCCTGTTGCCTCTGAGAGTCAGGCAGTTTCCCCTTTGCTGGACCTCAGGGAGGGGGGAGTTGGGGGAGCCCAGACTTCCTCATTCTCTCACTCACCCTCCTCCTGGGCCAAGGCACCCCACCAGAATGCCCCCAGCCTGCCCTGGGGTCACACCCACCCCAGGGGCTTCTGCTACAGATCAGGCACTCAGAGTGATTGGGGTACACCTGCCCGGGACACGCCCTCTGCCTGCCTCCGCTGGTAATACCTGCCCCCCCACCACACACAGCCCAAGGGGAAGCCAAGCACTTTCCTTGCCCCACGTCACTGTCCCCACCGTCTGTCTGTTGTCCCGCCCACTCCCACCTCCTGCAGAGCTTTCTCTTCTCCAACCCTCCAGGGCCCTGCATGGGTTGAGGCTGGGGTCCAGAACCTTCCAGTGGTCTAGCAGCAGACGCCACTCACCCGCAACACCCTTCCCCCGGTCGGCCAAAGCCTCTACCGTGGGTGGGGCCTCTGACTCCAGGGTCCCCATCTGGGGGTACTCCGCCCTCCAGCATGCTGGGAAACTCACCTTTCTCCTGCTTTGCGGAGCTGCTGGTGGCTGTAAGAGAGGGGAGGGCAGTTAGGAGAGCCCAGGGTGGAGGGGAGGCCAGAGCCCACTCAGAAAGCCTCATCCTGAGCCCAGAAGGAGGCCCAGGACTCCACAAGCACCGTCACTCACAGAAGCTCTTTGGAGCCCGGAGCGTTTCGTATCATCAGCCCATTCTGCAGATGAGTAGAGTGGACCCAGAGTGGTGAAGCAATAACTGGCTGGTCTGAGACTCAAGCCTAAACCTTCCCCTCTCTGTCCTGTGCTTGCAGAGGTGTCTCCTGTGCTCCCTAGACCCCTGGACCCTGAGTCTGCCACCTCAAGGCCCTGGCAGCGGCCCCCTCCCACCACGTACCTGGGCAGCTCACCTAGCGCAGCCAAGCAGAGCAGCCGCAGGACCCTCATGGCTCTGCCGCGCGGGGCCCTCAGCCAGGAGGGCAAGCGCTTCCTCGAGCGAGGCCACCTCCACTCCAGAGCCTCTGGGTGCTCCCTGGGTGGGTGCGTGCCTGCAGCGGGGAGATAACCGGGATGCCACAGCGCCCCAGGGCTGGGCCCGGGACGGCGACTCTCCCCACACCCCCAGGGAGTTAGGAGGGGCCAGGAGCCAAACCAGGGTTCACAGTCGCCGCCACTGCCAAGCTGTAGGACCCCAGGGTAGAAGACGTCCGTGTCCTCACCCTGGAGTCCTCACCGGGACCCCCCCACCCCAAGGTGGAGGCACTGGTAGCCAGCAAGGGGGAATTAAGCTTGCTAACCCGCTGATTTTGAGACGAGAGGATTATCCCAGATTATCGAGGTGGGCCCGATGTAATCATGAGGGTCCTTCTGAAGAACTGGTGGGTTGGACCCCTCAGGGCTGGGGGCTCAGGGCAGAGAGAAGAGAGGGAGCAGGTAAGGTGGGACTAGGACCCATCCAATCCCACAGAGGCTTTTTTTTAAAAAAATGAATGAAGTGACTTTATTTAAACACTCCCTGTTTCTACACTGACACAGCTGCATATGCGTTTTTCTCCTGCTATCACAGAACATGGAGCTTTGATTTGTACACAGGTGCCTTCCTCAGGGAGGATGTCCCGCCCCCAGGGAACAATTTGCTTCCTGTGCGGGCTCTTCTCTCCTACAGAGCCTCACAGGTCAGTGGCACTCACATCCCCAGCACAGCCCGGGAACCGGCACCTGACCCAAGGCAGGCCAGTTACAGCCCTGCCCTGGGGCCCCTAGGCCCGGCTCAGGGGCACCCACTGAGGCCTGGGCGTGTTGGGAAGCTGGTCTGGTGGGATGACCCTGCCCAAGCCTGGGCACAGTGTCCTGGAGCTCCCCTGAGGACTGGCTTTGTCACCTCGGTGGTCCCTTCTCCTCAGTGGGCAAGAATCAGCATCTGTCCCTTGCCACCCAGAGTCCTGACTCGTACCCCTGGGGATGTGCTCTGGGGACCCACCTACCTCTCTGCATTTGGGCAAAAGCTAATCTTCTCTTAGTTTTCCTAGCGAAATTCCCTTCCAGAAAGTCTGTTCTCACTCTGCCGGGAGGGGTGCGTGGAAGGAACTGACGACTGAAGGCAGGCAGAAGCGTCCCCTCAGCTGTGGGCAGTCTGTTGCCTGAAGTCCCAGAAGCTCGAGGTTTTTCCTCTACGTTGTGCTCAGGGCTTCTGATTCGAGCTGAGGCAGCTCATGAGAAGCCTCCCCCTTTTATCGGTGTGTCTGGGGAGCCAGAGTCAGAGCAGAGAACGGTGGGTGGACTCGAGGGACAATTCCCCCAGGCCTTGGTGGGACCGGGGGCATCTCTACTGCCTCACCCCGACTACCCCTCTCCAGCCATCACCTGTGTGCCCCACCAAATGAGGGCTGTTTCTCTGAGCTGTTCTGCGCCTCTTCTCCACAGGCTGCAGGTGTGACAGCACCGAGTAGGTTGCCCCAGGTGAGCCCAGGTCACCCAGGTGGAGCGGAGTCAGGGTGTCCTCAAAGCTCTCCTGTCACCCACTAGACTGACATTTCGTGATTCCTGCCCACCGAGGGCCAGTCTCCTCTATGATAAATGGCCTTACCAGCACCTCCTTGCGTCACTTTCCTGGGAGGGTCCCCTGGGTGGGAATCCGTGCTGGGCTGCCTTGGCCAGAGTAGCTGGGAGCCCTCTCAGGGCTGGGTGGGGAGAGTCCGGGACCCCCTCCCCCACCCCAAGGTGGAGGCACTGGGGCCCCTGCACCTGGAGAGACCCTGGCTTCACTTACTGCAATAACCCCACGGGCCTCTCCCTGCCCACGTGTGTCTTCTTTGCTGCTGGTAGACGCTCAACGTTACCGGACCCCCGGGCTCTCCAAGCCCAGCCAGAGGTGTGCTGGTTCCGCCTTCACTCTGGTTGTCCTCGTGGGCCCCAGAGCCCAGTCTAGAGGACTCAGAGTCCCAGTTTCCACAGCTCAGGCCCGCCCGGCCCGTCTCTACACCGTGGCTCAGGCCGTTCCTCTGCCTTCACCTCCGGTCGAGTCCTCCGTCCCCCAAGGCCCCGCTAGTCGCCCACTCCACGAAACCCTCCTGCTGACTGCGATGGCTCCCCCCTGAGCCCCAGGTTGCCTCGCTGGGCCGGCACGGTCACAGGGCCATCAGGGCCCCTTCCCACCTGTCCCACTTTGCTCCGTTAGGCCAATGACCATGTTGTAATAGGGCCTCAACTGCTCTCCTAGGAAGGACACTATATAAGTAACTGCTCATTCAGTCCTCACAGCCACACAGAGGAGGGTGGTGTCATCCCCAGGCTTTGGTCAAGCAAACTGAGGCCCCGAGTTTGAGTTCCTCAAGGTCCTGAAGCTCGTCCCCCTCACATCCGGTGATGCACTTGGCGGGTTCTCTGAAGGCACGTGAAGGTGATAAGAAGGACCTGGATGCCTCAGTGCTGCAGGTTCTCCCGCTTCGCACCCAACAGCCTCACCCCCGGGGGCTCATTAAACCACATCGCTGGGCTCCACCCTTAGAGGAGGTGCGGTGGGGCCCGAGAACTGGCTTTTCTAACAAGTTCCCAGGTGATGTTGGTGCTGCTGGTCCGGGACCACACATTGACCCTAAGCTGCTAATTAACAACGTGTGTCGCCTTCTTTGGGGCCAGACTGGTTGCCCTCCCCAAGCTGAGCACGTAGCTCCCTGTGTCTCCCGCAGTCTCACCACCAGCCCCAAAACAGGGCCCAGCACTTGTTGACAGGCGGATGGGTCATGGGATGCTGGGTGAGTGAGAGAGAGGGACAGCGACAGGAGGAGCTGAACCAGCCAAGACTGCAACGACCACGTGAAGCCCCTGGACTGAGGGCGCCGGGCCAGAGCCGCCCAGATGCCGTGTCCAGGCTGGGAATCCAGCCAGGCGCTGGCCTCCTGCTGCTGGAAGTAGAGCCTCGTCAAGCACGTCCTGGGGTTTCTCCTGACCTTCCCTCCTGACGGCTCTTTAGGCCAGCAATCCTCAACCCTGGCTGCCGGTGAGAGTCACCTGGGAGCTTTAGAAAGTCCAGATGTCTGGCTGCTGGCTGCACCTGGACCAATGGCGTCAGAGTCGCTGGCACAGGGCCAGCATCTGACGGGGCTTCTCAGGAGTTCTCCGAGGCTGAGAACCACAGATTGAGAACCTCTGCAGCCTCGGCACCCGAGGCTTGGGAATCTTGGACGCAGCCCTGCCTTCCTGGGCAGCGGGCTCCGCTACCTCCCGGGGCCCACACTCGGAGTGTCTCCTGATGCAGGTCAGATCTGAGCTCTGCCCCTTGCTGACTCATAACGTCTGTGGGTCTCAGTGGTCTCACACGTGAAGGAGGAATTACAGGATGTTGTGTAGGGTGCCTGCGGTCAGAGCTCAGCAAGCCCCCACTGTTTGCTCTCACTGCGGCCAGGCCTTCCCCTTCCCGCAGGTGCAGGTCTCTGGACTTTTATAATGGTACTGCCCAGGGTAAACAGTTCCTGAGCACTGCCCATGGATGTGTATTTAGCAACTGCATTCATGGCTTACTATACTAACATATTATGCATATTACAAAACATTCAACAAAAATAGAAACTTTTAAGATTGAGATAAAAATGTAAATACAAGTTCCCATATTTTCTTCTTGATGCCCCTAGGTATATGCACCCCACCTTAGGGCACCCTGCTGGAGGGCCCACTGAGAGAGGCGGTGGTCACCTGGGGTCACGAGCGTGGGGCGAGGGAGCAGGAAGTGGGGAGCTGCACACGGGGCCCTGGGGAAGCTCCGGGCGGTGGTGGGGGTCGGTGCTACAGCTCCGAACCGCTGGGGAAGCGGCAGCTACGGGCGGGGACCCGGACACCGCGCAACCCGTTAGGATCCTCAAGGGAGGGTTCCGGCCTGGAGGCCCTGGGTCCCGGGGAGCCCGGGCACGGGAATCCGGGGCAGAAGGATCTCGGGCGCGAACCTCGGGAGTGAGGGGACTCAGGCCCCAGAGAGTCGCCGGAGCCCGGCTCCGACATCAGCCGCGACACGTCATCCACCAGGTGCCACTTCTCCTGCACTTGCTGGGGCGGAAGAGGGGAGCGAGCGGCCGGTTTACGAGCGGCGCCTCCTCTCACCAGCTGCCGCGGGAGAAGCGGTCACCTCGCAGTAGCAGCCCCGAGGCCCCGCCCCACCAATCTCCCGCCCTATCCCTAGACCCGCCCCGCCGGGCCAGAGACCACGCCCCTCCCGATCCCGCCCCAGCCCAAGGCCGCGCCCCATCAGGTCCCGCCCCAGCCTGGCCAGAGACCACGCCCCCACCAGTTTCACCTCCTACTTCAGCCCAAGCCCACACTCCCGTTAAACCGGGTCCCCAAGCCTAAAGCCACATTCCTGTTGACTGGTTCCCGGCCGGAGGCACCGGTTCCCTCCCTCCACCTTCCCCACTTCTATCCGCGGCCTGAGGCCACAATCCCGACAGGGTCTTGCCCGGAGTCCGTGACCCCTCCCCAGTCCGGCGGACACTCACCCACACCAGTTGCTTCCGGAGCCCCCGGATGGCCCTCGCGCTGGCCTGGGACTGGGAGACGCACACGGTCAGGACAAGGCTTTGGATAGACGGGGATGCTAGGTCAGTCAGCCCCCCTACTTCCTCCTTCCCCACCCCAGTCTCTTAAAAACCACCTCCCGGGGTCTTCTCTCTTCCAGGTTCCTAGACACGGCTTTCTCTCTCCTCTCCTTCCTCCCACTGGTCGCTCAGCCCCTCTCCTCTAAATGTAGTAAGAATAACAAGCGCGGCAGGCTCACAGCGTGTCTGCACCAGGCGACGTGCTTCCCCAGTGGTCACTTAAAGTGCCCGCTTTACAGGTGAGGGCCTTCAGGGGCTGCCCAGGGGCACAGGGCAACCCCCAGGCCACCTGCCCTTAGGCCCCTGGCTCCCTGCGACCTTGGGCTCTCCTTGTCTGGCCCCCAGATCCCATGAGACTGGCTGGGGGTGCCCCCTCCCTCGGCCCCTGCTGCCCTGAAAGGCACCTGAGCAGGATGAGGAGGGGGAAGCTGAAGGCGTGGGAGCCCAGGTAGTGGAGGATGCGCTGGCTAGGGGGTGGGAGCCGGAGGGCCACCAGCTCTGGGACCACCTGCCAGGGGGCTGAGTAGTTGGTGAAGAGGCCACAGTCCCAGGAGGAGCGGATGCTGGGGAGAGACCGCCAGAGGAGGGCCGGTGTCAGTGCTCGGGTGACGAGCTGCCGGCCCGGCAGCCTCAGCCCGTCTGCTCCCCTCACCTGCTGACCACATAGCCCAGGGGCACAGCGGCCAGGAGCAGGCCCAGGATGAGCACCAGCTGGAAGAAGAAGATGGAGCTGGAGGCGCGGAACGGCCGAGGGGACGCCCTGGAGTTCCTCAGCAGGGTGTACTAAGGAGCGAGCAAGGACACAGGGGCCTCAGCGCAGTGTGCAGATGGGAGGTGCCCGGCGGGGCAGCAGCAGGAGGTGAGGGCTGCTCTGCTGCTGGCGCTCGGGGTGCCCACACAGGTGCGGCCCTGCTCCCTCCCAGCCCCCGAGCCCTCACCTTCTTGATGTAGAAGGTGAGGAAGACGAAGATGCTGTTAAGCAGGGGCAGCAGGGGGCAGTAGAAGAGGCCCATCCAGGTGACTGTCTGGCCCTCCACGATGTCCAGCACGTTCTTGGGCAGCAGGAACTCCTCCCGGTCCAGCCAGGCCCAGAACCGGCCCGAGAACCGCTCCACCAGCAGCCTGGGGGAGGGGAGTGCCCAGGTACCCATCACCCAGAAGTGTGTGGACCTCGTTGGTCCTGGCTGTGGACCATAACACACTCACACGGTAACAGGCATGTAGAACTGCTCACCCCTGGCTGTGGCCACTGGCCACCCCCAGACACGCCCACTCCACCCCCGTAGTGTCCCCACGTGGCTCACCTCCTAGGCAGGCTGACAAGGAAGGTGAAGGCCACCGTGAGGAGGAAGTTGAAGATGCTGAGTTTGTACAGCTCCTCCCCCACCGAGTTCTCCCAGCACTGGTCAGAGGGGGCATCTGTCACTACCCTCGGTCCCCAACCGCCCCTCACCCACCCGTTGGGGGACTCTGTGGTCTAGGAGCCTTGCCTGGAGTCTGATATGATTGCTAAGTTAAAACCCGGGCCTGGGATAAGATTTGAGCAGACAAAGCCCACAGTCTGGGCTGCCTCTCTGCAGAGCGCAGAATGTGATGTGAATGGCGCCCCCTGGAGGTGACTTCTGGGTGGGCAACTCTGCCCACAGCCTCTCACAAAGGTGAGACCCTGAGAAGGACGAGGAGATCAAAGAGGTGGGGCTTTGCAGAGGACAGGAGGGACAGGCCCTGATGGAGTCACCGGCCACCTGGTAGTCACATGCGTTGTAGCCGTAGGACTCACAGCTGGTCTTGTTTCTGCCAAAGCACAGCAAAGTCTGGCCCAGCGAGAAGGAGAACATTCCCAGGCTGGCCAGCTTCAGCACCACACACCTGGGGGTTAGGGGAGGGGGCGGGGACTGTGTCAGGGGAGGAGCCCAGGTACACGGCCATCTACTCGGGACACAGGTGTGGCTGACATCTGCATAAGCTCAAGTCTCTCCCGGGCCCAGCCCCCTCGAAACCCAGAGCCCAGCCTCCTTCCAAACTGCTCCATGCGTGGCAATATTTCCCAAAGTGCGTTCCCTAGAGTCTTGGTCTCCAGATGATTCACAGGAGAATGGTTCTGTTTACATCAGTTTGGGAAACACGGCACAGTCCAGCCACCCTCCCCCCACACCCAGTTTGGAGATTCACTGGCACATACGTGCTTTTATATCATTAATGCAGGTGAGATCTCTCTTCTAAGGCCTATTAATGCCCTAGTCCGTTTACACTGTCCATATATCACAAACACGTGCATGCACACTCCTGAATAATATGTAACTGGATCACACAGGTAGGGTGGCCTAACCCCAAACGATTGCCTGCACGTTATATCAAAGTGTGGACTTGCTTTCTTTCTTTTTTTTTTACTTTTTATCCATACTCCGCAGTACGTGGGATCTTACTGCCCCGACCAGGGATCGAACCCGCGCCCTCTGCATTGGAAGCACGGAGTCTTAACCACCGGACCGCCAGGGAAATCCCATGAAGTGTGGACTTTCAAGGCTGATGCACAGCCGGAGCCTGGCTGGGAACAGTGGTTCTTGTGTTGAGGAAGGCAGGGGTGGTGGGGGCTTATTTTCATCTTCCATCCTTTTGAGCATTTTGAATTTTTTTTTTTACCATGTGCACGTGCTATTACCCATTCCAAGAATAAAATTTCAAAGCAAACACAATCTACCTCGGAATGGGTAGATACGCAGAATGGGCTCCGGACAGCTTCTGTGCCAGGGAAGCCCGAGGAAAAGCAGACCGTGCCAAGTGAGGGGTGGGTGGCAGACGGAAAGAGAACCTGGGCTGGAGCTGTTGTGTGTGTGGGGTCCTGTGGGTGGGTGGGTCCAAGGCAGGACCCGAGTCCTGGGAGAGGAGACAGAGCAGAGCCTGGGGGCGGAGGACGGCTTGAGTTTGAACCTGCACCCGGCAGGCATGGGGAGCCTCCCTTGGCCAAGGCGCTTGACCCTTTCAAACCTCAGTGTCCTCATCTATCCAGTGGCAGTGAGGATGGTCCTAACTTCACAGGTCACGTGAGGGTGTCAAGGTGAGGGGTGTAAACCCTCGGGGCACATGGGAGGGAGCTGTGTTCCTAGGTGGGTGACTGTGGCACCCAACGTGTCCTGGCAAAAACAGTCACTGGCTTGCTTTGGATGGTGAGGACTGGAGAACCTTAGACCGGGGCCCCCCAGACTGTGTGTGGGAGCAGCTGCCTGCCTTCCCTTGCACGGGACCCCTGATGCCAGGTGATAACCAAGACAGGCGGCAGGACACAGCCCTTCCATGCCCTCCACACTCCGTCCCACCTGTCACCCCCCCAGGTGTCACTCACCAGATAAGGGTGAGGTTGACCTCAGTGTTGGGAGGGTAGTTTTCCAGCTGGACCAGGAAAACAAACAGCAGGGGACCCAGAAAGTTGACCAGGGCGATGACCCCAGGGGGCAGGTACTGGAGCAGCAGAAACAGGGACTCCTGTGGGGAGAAGTGGATAAGGGGGTGCCGTGGGCTGGAGGGCCCCCAGCGGCTCCCCTATCCCCTACGGCCCCCTTCAAGTGTAACTCTGGTGCAGGCCCGGAATCTGGAAGCCCACGGATTATTCCCAGTGGCAGCAGGGGGTATCCACAGGTAGAGCCTGTCTGACTTGGTTATGACTTTGGGCAAATTGCTTTAACCTCTGTGAGCCTCGGTTTCCTCTTCTGCAAAGTGGGACCATCCCGTCTCCTCCCCCAGGTCTGGCCAGGATTAAATAAATGCACGTCAGTCGCCTGGCACCTCCTTGTTGTCCTGCGAGTACTTGGTGGCCCAGAAGATAGCACTGATGGCCCCAACCACCAGGAGCCCGATGAGGATGTTGACCCGCAGGTAGGTGAGCAGGTGGCAGGCCCTTTGAGCCCGGGTCTGATGCTGCACCATCAGCAAGTGACGCCCCTCCTCCAGCTCCACCTGTCACGGGGGCAGGGGCAGGGGCACAGGTGGGTTAGGGCTGGCCCAGGTGGAAGCGGAGGGGGCTGGCAAACAGCCCCAGGTCGGTGTGCGTGGGGAGAAAGGCTGCCAGGCTCTAGGCAAGGTTGGGGTGACGCTGAGGCGGGGACAGACGGGCTGGTTTTGTCCAGAGCATCCCCAGAGTACCGTGCAGGTGAGCGCTCACACCCAGACACGGCACAGCCCCCGCCTCCAGCTGGAAAACCGTGTGTGCACACACACACACACAGACACACTCCCACACTCAAGCCACACACTCATACAGTCTCACGTGCTCTCACACTCATTCACTCTCACAACTCACACTCACGCACATCCTCACACACACCTTGAACTCGTTGCTGATCTCATGCTTCTTGATGGTAGCTGCCTCCTGCCCCTGGATGCAGAAGTCCCAGGAAGAGAAGACCTTGGCGCTGAGAGGTGACCTGTAGTCCTGGCCCAGGAACATCTTCTGTGGCAGCCCCTTCACCATCCTGGAGGGGGCAGAGGCCAGGGCTCAGCCTCGGCTCGGCTCTGATCTGGGGTGGGAAGTCCCAGGCAGCCCTAAGTGCAGCCTTTGGCCTCGGCCTGGGTGGGGGGGTGGGGACACAGGAGCGGCGGCCCCGCTCCTGAGGTCTGCAGCTGGGCATGCAGAGTTCCGGCCCTGGAACCTCCATTGGCAGGGACTCCCTGCCAGCTTGGGGGTACCACGCCAAGCAGGGGTGATCAGGGAAGACCCCCTGGAAAGGGGTGGAGGCAGGGGCTCTGCTCTCACCGCCGTAGAATCCCACAGAAGCAGAGGAGCAGGCAGGCCAGTGGGCTCAGTAAGTAGGCCAGGCAGATGCTGTATACTGAGCTGCTCTCAGGCCCCGCTCGGTACGCGCCGTAAAAGAGATAGGTGTTGTTGAAGGCCTGGGGATGTCAGACAATGACAAGTGAGCCAGGCTGTGTGCTAAGTGTTTTCTTGCTGTTAACACATTAGCCCTCACAGTGACCCCATCAGGTAGAGAATAAGAGTATCCCCATTTCACAGAGGCTCAGAAGGGTTGGGCAACTTGCCTAAGGACACACAGCTTGGAAGAAGAGCCAGGACTGGAACACGGGAGCCCGCACGGTAACCACCCAGTGGCTTCCAGGGATGAGGGTAGGGTGGTGCTTATCCCAGAATCCTGGACACTTTTTCCCTTCTTGTCCTTCAAACCCCGACCCCAGCTGGGCTCTGAGGGCCGTGGGCACATGTCCATGGGCCTGGGCTGTGCACAGTGGCCTCAGCCTCTCTCTGACCCCACTGCTGACCCAGCCAGCCTGTCTGTGGAGGACCGTCTCCCTAGAAGCCAACGTGCCCTTGGAGGGGTGAGGGTCCTCTTAGACTGGGGTTCCCTGAGGCTAGATCACCAGGTTCCCCAGCCTCCCTGGTCCACAGCCAGTACAGACCCACTCACCCTGCCGGTTAAAACATTCCAAAGTAGATTGTTGAACTTGGGAACACCAGTCTGGGGTTGGTGGCCACCAGGACACTGGAGGGCTGTCGAGGAGGGAGAGGGGTCCAATAGGGAAGGGTCCCCAAGGCATAGGTGAGGCTCTGCCCCTCTCACTCCATAGCCTCCCATCTCAGGAGGCCTGAGCAGGGTCATGAGGGCATGTCAGGAGGCCTGTTATGCAAAAGGCGAGATCGAGTAGAGCCTCACGGCTGGACCCAAGCAGGACGATGCCCCGGGTTTGGACACAGAGGGTTGGGGCTGTCCCAGTGGACCAGGCCCCACAGGGTTCAGGTGGGCTCGGGGGCACTGTTCCCTCCGTGGGCCAGGCACTCACTGAAGTTCAGAGCAGGTCCTCTGTCAGGGGGGCGGAGCCAGGTCAGGGGCAGCAGGACGAAGCTGGTGGTCAGAAGTAGGGTCAGCAGGTTAAGCAGCAGCAGGAAGCGAAGAAAGGTGAAGTAGGACTGGATTCCGGTGCCAAAGAGGCCTGCGGGGAACAGCAGGTGGGTCCGGAGGCGCCGAGCCGTGGGCCCAGCTGATAATCTGAGGGTTGTGGGGGGTGGGTGAGCAGCCTCACAGGGACCTCAGTGTAACAGCCAGTCCTGGAGGCTGGCCTAGCAGTACCTCTAACAGCCACCAGGGGTGCCATCATCCACCAAGGTTTGAAGGGTGGCTCTGGGGGCAGAGGGGGATGTGTGAGGAAGGCGGGGTGGGTTGGTGGGGGTGGAGGGGTACAATGGCCAGGGGGATAATGCCCTCCTCTGGTTTCCAAACTAGACATTGAGACTCCAGAGAGGGGAGGCAGGAGGTGGGGATTGGGGTTCGGGTCCTACCCCCGATCTCGTAGAGAGCCCCCTCCCAGAGCCCACAGCCCCGGGCCAGCCGCCGTGCTGCCTCCCCCAGGCGCCGTCCTGCAGTCTGCTGCCTGTGACGCCACTGCTGCCAGCACGAGGTCTTCACCCCCTCGGGCTCCCGCAGCTGCCTGGGATGGGGTGTGATGAGAGGGGTCCCTGAGTCACCCAGCATGCCCACCTGGCCAGGCAGAGCAGCACCCTGGGCCAGGGAGTCTTCCCACTGCTGGTGATTTCCACCCCGCCAACCAACAGGTGCATCCTCTCCCCACCCCCACTGCTCCTCCTCCGCTGTGTTCGGCAAGGTGTTCGGGCACCCACCGGATGAAGCGCTTGTCCACCATGGCGTAGGGCAGCAGCCGCACAGGTTCCTGGGAGGAGCACAGCCGCTCCATCTCCTGCTCCCACAGCTCCTCGCCGGCCGGCTCAGGTTCTGGCTCCCCTGAGGCCTGCACCGACCACTGCCTCAGCATCTCTGTGATGGGGTTGAAGTTGGGGTTGTAACGCTCCCCCTCCTGGGAGGGGATGCTGTTGGAGGAGATCTGGCTCAGTCTCCAGCCACATCTCAAAGCAACGTATGGCCTCAGTTTCCCCATCTGTCAGACGGGGAGAAAGGTCCAAAGGGCTCGGAAAGATGGGACGTCACAAACAAAGCCAAGGCCAGGTGTGGCCACAGTTAAGTGCGGTGGAGCCCAAGGCCCGCTCTGCGCCACCGCAACCGCTTACCAGTGGCCGCAGCCCTTCCCCATCGCCCCCGGGCAAGGGACAATTCCACGCGCCGGCTCTCCCATTGGGAAGGCCTCTCTGCCGCAAAGCCCAGCAGTTCCCTGGGTTCAGCACACTGCAACACCTCGAATCCGGACGTGTTGGGACCTCCTGTCTTCTACCTGGTGGTCCAGATCCCGGGACTGGGTCCACCCCGGCCCCCCATGGAACCCAAATGGGGACGCGTGGCTACAGCCCCGGCCGTGGGAAAGGAAGGAAGGGACCCCTCCGCCCCTCAGCAGCGGCTCTCACCCCTTCCCCGCCAGCTGCCAGCAGCTCCTCGGCCTCAGTTCTCTCTTCCACCCCCTCACGACCCCCCCTCCCCTCACGCTGCACCCAGCTCACCTGGGGACAAGGGACCTAGAGACCGTCCTCCGACCGGCTCCCGCCACTCCCGGCGGGGCTGCGAGAGAGCCGAGGGGAGGGGTCACATGACAGGAACCCCAGCACCCCTAGCCGTCGCCTCCCCGTACTCCTCTCTCCCCCGCCTCCGGCACTTCCTCCGCGCTCCACTGAGGCCCGCACTTCCTGAGGGGGCGCGGAGCGCCAGCAGGCAGGTGAGAGGCGCTGCGCGTGCGCGCTGGGCGGGGGTCGGGCCCTTCCCCTCCCCACGGGGGACCCGCGGCTTCTGGGCCGAAGGTCTGACCGTGCGGGGCTGCGGTCGGCTGGGCGCAGGCCCCGCCCCTTATCCGCCGGTAGCCCCGGCTCCGCTCGGCTCAGAGGGCGCGATAGTGCAATAACTTAGGGGGTGGGTCCGACCACTCAGGGCTGCTCGATTTTCAGAGGCCCTAGGCGTTATTTCTCAACTTCCCGCCTCGATCTTTGGCACTTAAGCCGAAGCGGCCCAGCGCCTGGCCCATAGGAAGCGCTCAGGAACTCGCTGCACTCATGCCCCGCCCCGGCGAGTTATCTCGGCCCTTTCTCTCTCTTGGGACCCCCTGGGAGGCCCCGCGGTCCTGTCCTTCCTCCTTCTCCCTCTCCGCCTCCTTGAGGGCCCCCCTCATCCCTAAAGAGCTCCAGTGTTTTTTCTGCCTCCCTGCCTGCTTCCGCTCCTGGTTTTCTAGACGCCCCCGCCCCCCCGCCCCGCGCCCCATGCCAGGCCCCAGGCTGGGTGCTGGTGCTGGGCACACAGTGAGCATAGAGATAGAGACGGAGCGGGAGAGGGGGGACGGACTAGTAAATGTACATGTCACTAGGAAGTGGCACATGCTCCAACAGGGTTCAATCCCGGAAGGCTCCCCAGAGGAGGTGACTTTCAAGTTGTGCCTGGGATCATGCAAGTAAAACGTGACTGGAGCATGGGTGTGCAGGGCAGGGAGTAGTGTTGGGGGAGAGGCGGGGGCTGGGCAGAGCTAGTTCTCTAGGCTGAGGTGCCTGTACCAAGATCCATCCTGAGGCAATGACTATTTGGGCATCCTGGCTTGGCCCACCTGTCCTCCCCTCCAGGAGGGCCCTCCCCTTCCTTTCTGCCTTCCAGCTCACTTTTACCCTGCCCGCCTCTCAAGTCTTCTCCCAACAAGAAATGGCTCCCACCACTGTCCAAATCCCACCCTTTTCTCAAACCCAAGGGTGACTCTCCTCTGCCGGGCTTTTTCGAGGTCAGGTTTCTAGGTAGAGCTCCCAGGTGGACAAGACTTACACCCTGGCCGATGACACCCTGGAGGCTGACTGACCTCTCGGCCCGTTTCCTCATCTGTGAGCTAGGGTCATCAGTGCCCCCCTCCCTGGCTTGTGGGGAATAACGGAGCAAACAGCAATGGGGACAGCCCCCAAGTGTGCCTCCTCTCTTCCCCACCTAGCACACAGGAAGTGTGCCGGAATTCTGCTGGAGAAACCACGCCCACATCGGGAGGTCGGAGATAACCCCGGGTTCTACCAGCCAGTTTGGGGCTAGTTGTCGCAGGAGGCTGTGCTGGAGGAAGGGGCTACCCAATGTAGTCCTGCAACGCCCGCCGTATCCGTGTGGCTTTGCCGCATGGTGTTATTTTGATAATCGCCCTGGGAAGTGGGAGGGTCTGGAATCATTGTCTCCATTTGAAACTTGGGGAAACTGAGTCCCACAGAAATTGGCTTCAACCGGAGATTGGAACACTTCCAGACACTCGCCGCCTTCATCTTGGTCAGACCTCAGGGTGGGGTGAGAGGAGGGGTCGGAAGCTGGTGGGGAGAGGGCACAGTCGCCGAGGGCTCGACAGGGAGGGGAAGCAGGAGGAGCGGGGCGCGCCCCCCCAGCCGGGTCACGTGACTTGTCCGAGCCCCGTCGCCACGTGGGCCGGGCTGGGCGGAGCAGCACTCTGGCCCCGCCAGGCCTGATACGCTCACAGGTCGACCCAGGGCCCTTGGCCACTCCCTCCCTCTGACCTCACGACCCCTCCCGCAGCTGGTGGAGCCCAGACACAGTTTCCGGCGGCCCTCGCGGGGGACAGGTGAGCCGCGCGCCGGGCCCCTCCTCCCCAGCGCCTCCCAGGCCAGTGCCGGGATGCGGATGCCGGGTCGTGGGTGGGGGCCGCAGCTCCGGGGCTTAGGGACCTCGCCCTCGTCCTCCTAGCCCCATCCAATTCCCCTGCGGCCACCAGCTCCACCCCCTCCGAATTCCTTTGGGCCTCTGGGGCCACTGGGCACTGCGTTGACTCCTCGGGTTCTCTTGGATCTCCCTGAGTTCACTACCGGAGTTGACTCTCTCAGGGGTGTCCGGGCGGGGGACGTGAAGATCTCAGCTCACCCCAACAGTCAGGTGGCGGGCGTCAGGGGAGAGGGCGGTGGTGTGCGTCTCTCGAGATGGGAAAGGGTGGGGAGGCTGGGTTTGCAGGTGGGTACCACTGGTGAAAAGTGGGCGTGTGGGAGACTGGCAGATGAGGGGTCCAGGGTCTCTCGGAGTTCCTGCCTTCCCTCGGCTCAGAGGCTGGGCCGCGGCGCTGACTGGGCAGTAGCTGCTCCCAGAGGACTGGCTTCCGGCTGGGGTGGGGTTTCTGGAAACGCGCCCCACCCTGCCCCTCCCTACCTGGCTCACGGCTCAGGAATGGTGCACCCTGGGAGCTCCTGCCCGACTTGTCCCTGCCTGGGCGAGGGTGCCGGGGTGCTGGGTACCAGCCGGACAGAAGTCTAGGGCAGTGCCCAGATGCCAGTGCCCAGGTGAGCCCCCATCCTCCAGGCAGCCTCTGAGCGCCTTCCATCTCCCTGCTTCTCCCTCCTGGACAAGGGGTGTGTGGGAGAGGCCTGCGGATCTGAACCTGGGAAGGTCTGTCTTTCCAGGAAGGAATTCCAGCTCTAGGGACTGGATTGGGGGGCACACCCTCAGCCCCAGCTACTCACCATTTCAAGCGGAGTTAAGTGTCCACCTCTGACCTCTCTCTGCTGGTTTCTCCACACTGTGCTCCTGTGAGAGAGAAGGGGATGGGACTTGGACTCTGTGCGGCCTGGGCTCAGAGACTGGACACCCCTAAGTGAGGGCACTGTCTGGGTACAGCTCTAGCGGGACCTGCTCTGTCTGGACACCCTGGCCTCGCCCGAGGAAGCCCCTTGAGCTGAGCCAGCTTTCCTCTGTGCTGAGTTCCCTGGGGGTGAGGGTAGCGAGGAGGGGTGGACAGGGCAGACCGAGGGCTGGGCCCCGTCCTCCTGGGGCAGAGCCTGCAGGACTCAGGGGGTGGTTGGGAGCCTGCTGCCCTTGCCCCACTCCCACAGGCTGAAGAGCCTGGACAAGGCCGCCCTGGGTCAGTTGTCTTGGGTGATGGCAGAGCCCGGACAAAGGCTGCCTGTTCAATGCCCAGCACCCCTCCCCCAGCCAGCTGCCCTGGCCTGCGGGAGGTGACGGACTATAGGGGAGTCTCCCAGGAGGGCTGTCAACATTGACGCGCCCAGGCTGGCGTGGAGTGACTCCTGTGGGGGGGATGCAGGGTGGGCCGCAGCCGAGGAGGCCATCCTGTCTGCTGTTCTGTCAGGCGCTGGTGGGGGTGAGGGCCCAGGCTGCTAGCTGTCTGTGGGATTTCCGGCCGGGAGGAAGTGCTGTGTGGTCACGGGCGGGCGCAGGGAAGGTCTCAACTGCTCTGACCTTTCCCACCCAGAGGGCGGCATCTCTGGGTCAGAACCCTGGGAATGGAGAACCTATCTACAGGCACCCCACCCGCTCCCCATCTCTCAGGGATGGCGTCACTGAGGAAGCCGGTGGGGAGCTGCCCAGACTCCCCTCACTTCCTTCCTCCTTCCCTCCGGAATGAGCTCCCCCTCAATCCGTTCTGGCCTGAGGATTATTTGGGGCCCCTCACTTGGCCAGGCGTTTGGTGTTTGTGTGTGGATGGGGGCAGGATGGGGGCTCAGGCAGCCTGGGCTGGGAGTGGCACCCGCCCCATGGTCCCCAGGGAGCGGGCAGTGGAGCTGGGTGCCAGGCTAACTTTGCTGTAACGCTTTCTGTCTCATCACATGGGCAGCGGGAGGCTCCTGAGGCTGTGTCCAGGCTCTGAACTGCCCTAGGTCGGCAGACTGGCTGCGGGTGGGCCGCAGATATGTCCCGGTCGCTGGCTTTTGTCCTCAATGTCCCTGAGACCCCACAGGACCCAGAGGAGTAAGTGCTCTGAGGTGGGGCTGGGGGGCTGGGATGTATCACCCCCAGGGAGAGGTGGTCTGGACCTCAGCCCTTCGGAGCGGGTAGGCTGCTGGGGCGAGGACTGGGTCAGCCGCAGCCTGAACTCCTGCCCCTTCCCCCATTCTCACCACAGCAGCCAGGAGCCCAGCCCCTACGATGAGAGCGAAGTGCACGACTCTTTCCACCAGCTCATCCAGGAGCAGAGCCGCTGGGTGGCCGAGGAGGGGCTGGAGCTGCAGCAGAGGGTGCTGGGGGCTGGAGCCCTGGGGGCCTCAGGTGAGCCCGCCTGCCCTGGCCCAGGCCGGGTGCTGGGATGTGTGGGCCGGACACGGAGCCTCTCAACCTCTCAGGAAGCTCCTCCTAGCAGCCTGGGGCAGCGGGTGGGCAGGGGATATCTCCGGCCAGTGGTGTCTGTAGAACCTCTGGACGAGTCTTTCTTGCTGGGCAGGCAGTGACCGCCAGGCCTTGCTGGGGCCCGAGGGCGCCCCTGTCTACAGCACGGCCACACTCCGCATCTTGGCCAGCATGCCCAGTCGCACCATTGGTGAGTGGGACCCTCTGCCTTTGGACCCTGGGCTGGGCTGCGGTTTCCGGCGGGGATCTGTGTACCTCAGAGCCAGGCCTCTTTGGCTCTTACCCCACCCCGTCTGCTGCTTGGAGGCCCAGCCCAGTCCCATGCAGCCTCGCCGCGGTCTAAAAACGACTCCGGAGTCGTCACGGGGATAAAAATATGCTCTTGGGAACCCGGTGGTGCTTGAGGTCTCTTGTGAAAGAACTTTCATGGGTCCTGGGAAGGAGTGGGGGGGCAGCCCCTGCCTCTACATAAGAGGGGCGCGTCCCCCCCTGACCAGCGGCCTCCACAGGCCGGAGCCGCGGCGCCATCATCTCCCAGTACTACAGCCGTACAGTGAGGCTGCGCCGCAGGGCCGGCCGGCCTCAGCTCAGAGACGTGGGCCGCTCAGCCCGGCCCAGCCTCCGCCTGTACGACCTGGAGCTGGACCCCGTGGTCCTGGAGGAGGAGGGTGAGTGAGGGAGGGCCGGAGCCTTGGTGGGGAGGAGGTCAGCAGGCTGGGTCGGGGGACTGGGGTGCAGTGGGCTGTCTGAAGGCCCCCAGCGGTGAGGTCTCTTTGCAGGGGTATGGGAGTGTCTCGGTGTTCTGGCCACTGGCGTAGAGAAGTGCGGGCCTTTCCAGCTGCACAGTGTTTGGCTCATGCAGGCACGCGCTCCACAGCGTCTGTTGAGCATTTGTAGTGTCGCAGACGCTGGTGTTGGCTTTGGGATGTGATGGTGGTAAGCAGACCCAGTCAGCTCTCATGCAGCTTATTGTCTGCCTTGTGAAACAGACAGGAACCAAATAAATGGATAAGAGGATGGTTGAAGCTCAGATAAGGGCAGCTGAGGAAAGGCATGCCGCAGGAGAGTGTCACGGAACCTGTCTAGCCTGGAGCGACCCAGGAAGGCTTCCTGGAGGAAGTGACACTAGAGTCAATGGGACATGGGCAAAGGCCCTGAGGTGGGAGCGTGCCGGCTTGCCTGAGTATCTCGGAGGCCTGTGTGGCAGGGCTGGGGAACAAGGGAGAGTGGTCATAGGAGGGAGCAGGGCCCAGCTTACAGGTTGGTCTTCAGCCAGATGATCTCTGGCATCAGTGCCCAGGGGCTTGGGTACTTCCTGGGGCCCTGCCTGTGTTTCTTCTCCCTGTTTACCCAAGGCCTGCAGCTGGTGGGTGACGGAGCAGTGCAGGGTGGTGTGGGCTCTGAGGTCAGGATGGACATTCCAGTTTCATTGTGTAAACCATGCCAGGTGTCTGCTTTCTGGTCATTTTTTATGTGTAAAGTGGGGTTAAAATAGCACCCCCTTTCCAGGGTGGTTGTGAAGATGAAAGGAACGAGGACATAGGGGAGGGGCAGATCTCCAGGTCCCGCCCTCCCCTACTCACCCCACCAGGCCTTGGCATAGTGGGATGTGGTGGGGGGACAGTGGGGACTGCTGAGTGGGGGGTGGACGGGGCTCAGGGGCATTGGGGGGTCAAAGCAAGATGCGAGTGGGGACCCAAGAGGAGAGTTTGGTTCAAGGCAGAGGGGCCACTGGGCTGGGCCTCGGAAGATGCTGGGAGCTTGATCGTGTCCTGGGCTCCAGGGGGTGGAGGTGAGAGAGTGATGGCCAGTGGGGGTGTGGGACAGGTGGGCAGCACAGTGTCCTAGCAGAGAGGAGCCATCGGGCCCAGCAGGGCGGCAGAGGCCTGTGTTGCCGGGGAACGGCCACAGTTGTGGGAGGGAGGGAAGGATGCTGCGGGGAACCTGCAGGGCTCCCTCCTGCTCCTACAGAGAAGCGGGGCCTCCTGGTGAAGGAGCTTCAGGGCCTGACGGTGGCCCAGCGGGACCACATGCTCCGGGGGATGCCGCTGAGCCTGGCCGAGAAACGCTGCCTGCGGTCAGTGCCCCTCGGCCTCGTGCGGACCCCAGCCCCACTTCCTCGGCTGGGTGTGGTGGTTGGTGAGAAGGGCCCTGAGCCTGCGGTGGGCGGGTGGTCCCTGGGAGGGAGTGGACCAAGCCCTGACGCTGCCTCTGCCCCCAGAGAGGAGAGCCGGCCCCCGAGGGGCAAGCGGAGGGTCCGGGGGCGCCATGGGCTCCTCTCCTGCTGCAGCCGGCTGCGCGACAGCTGTATCCTGGTAGGCGCCTCTGGGCGGCTGGGGGCGGGGGCACTGAGGGGGGGCCACGTGTTCTCCCTCCGCGTGCTGCTCGTGGGGTCCTCTAGCCTTCAGCCTGGCTCTGGGCGTGATCGACCCCCCCTCCCCTAGCGGCTGCCCCTCCACTGCCCCTGCGCTCTAGGCCTGGCCCGGGGTCTGGTTGGGGGCCGGCTCCCCTCTCCAGCCTCGCCTGAGGGCTGTCCTGCTGCTGGCCCCACAGGCGTTGCACAACCTGGGGCTCACGCTGCTCTCGGGGCTGCAGGCCCTGATGCCCTGGCACTACGCCCTGAAGCGGATCGGGGGCCAGTTCGGCTCCAGCGTTCTCTCCTACTTCCTCTTCCTCAAGACCCTGCTGGCCTTCAACACGCTGCTCCTGCTGCCACTGCTGGCCTTTATCGTGGCTGTGCAGGCCGCCTTCCCGCCTGCGCCCTCGGGCTCCACGCCCGCCTTCAGGGGCCTGGAGCTTCTCACAGGCGGGGTGAGGCTTGGTGGGGGCGGGCAGGCGCCCCCTTGTCACGGCTTCCTCCAGGGATCCCCACCCCACCCCTTGCTGCGACTCCGGGAGGGGGGTGCCCTGGCAGCTCCAGGGTGGCCGCAGCCCTTTGCCCACCTCCGTGTTCTCCTCACTGCCCCTGCCCTGGCCCTTCCCCTTCCGCCTTTCCCCTCGCCCTGCCCCCTGGGTGCCCTCCATCTGCCTTCCAAGCCTGAGGGTGGGTCAGGTGCAGGGAGGGGGAGAGTCCCTGATGTGGCCGGGCGTCCTCTCTACAGGGCTGCTTCACCCACACCGTCATGTACTACGGCTACTATAGTAACGTGACGCTGAACCAGCCATGTGCCTCCCCACTGGATGGCGGCCAGTGCACGCCTGCGGCGGGCGGCCTGCCCTACAACATGCCCCTGGCCTACCTCTTCACCGTGGGGGTAGCTTTCTTTATCACCTGCATCACTCTGGTGTACAGGTAATAGCCCTCCACTCTATGACCCTGGCTCTGAGCGCCATTGATCCACCCATACATCCATCTGTCCATCCATCCATCCATCCAGCTACCCATCCATTCATCCGTCCAGCTACCTATCCATCCACCATCACTTCCTCATCCATTCATCCGTCCATCATCACTCCATCCATCCATCCATCCATCCATCCATCCATGGATCCTGCCTTCCTTCCATTCATCCATCTACACTTTCATCCACGCACCCATCCACTCCACAAACATTTGCTGTGCTCTGCTCAGGACAGGAAGGTAAGTGAGTTTGGTGCATGTCCTTGAGAAGCTTGCTGTCTACAGGAGAAGACGGGCCAATGAAGAGGCTGGGAAACTCCTGGTGTTATGTTGCTCCGGTGTTTTGGAGCATAGGAGAGGAAGTCAGACCAGCTCCCCAGGGCGGGGGCA
Organism: Grampus griseus; assembly: GCF_964374135.1. Lineage (NCBI taxonomy): Eukaryota > Metazoa > Chordata > Mammalia > Artiodactyla > Delphinidae > Grampus > Grampus griseus. The sequence continues at coordinate 9,066,008 of NC_139014.1, read as the reverse complement.
CTCATCCCAGAGAGGGAGGTTAAATAAGGGTGGGCTGGAGAAAGGCCGGGGAAGGTGTTTTGGTTATCGGGAGAGGCAGTGCAAAGGCCCTGAGGTGAGCCAGCACCCTCTGCAGCCACGTCTGGGTGGGAGGCAGCCAGCCATGTTGGTGGGGAGTGGAGCCTGACCCCTCTTCTAGCCACCTGTGGCTGGCGGGCACCCTGTTGGTCAGGGCTGATCTAAGAGTGGCCGGCGGTCCACACCAGGAGGCTGAGAGCTCTGGGCTAGAGGTGGGGCAGGGAGAGTGGCTGGAGGCCCATCCAGCGCCGGGAGGGCCCCCCTGAGTGGGTGGTAGGTTTTGGCTGCAGGGAGCATCCCATCTGTCTTCTCCCAGCCTCTGCGCCTTCCGCCCCATCTCACCCTCTGCCTGCCTCTGCTTCTCCCAGCATGTCCCGCTCTTTTGGGGAGAGCTACCGGGTAGGCAGCACTTCGGGGGTCCATGCCGTCACTGTTTTCTGTTCCTGGGACTACAAAGTGACTCAGAAATGGGCCAGCCGCCTCCAGCACGACAATATCCGAACCCAGCTGAAGGTGAGCTGCCCAGGGGCCCTGGGGCCGCTGTCCCCCACCCCGTATCCAGGGAACACCAGTCAGGGCCTGCTCCAGTGGGAGAGGGTTAGGGCTGCTCTTGGGCCCTCTCCCCGGAGTCCCCGTGTCCTCCAGCCCCCGCGGGCAGAGGCCTGCGGGGCGCCAGCTGGCACGTGTCCCAGTCCCCGGAATAGCCCTGGGGTACACGAGAGGACACTGCCCAAGGCCTCAGGGCTCGAGGGTGGCTGGCTGGGCCTCGCGGAAGGTTCTCTGCCTGTCTGGGGTTTCCCGCTGCGGGATTCGGGTCAGGGCAGCTCGCGGCTTTGACCCGGCTGATGGGCCCCCAGGGAGCGCCCTGGGGCTCCGGGTCAGCGAGGGTACGGCTTTCCACAGGCAGGACAGCTCAGGAGGCAGGGCTGGGGAGGGTGCGTGGGAGCGGCTGGGGCAGGCCTCAGCCTGCGGCCCCGTCCTGCGGTCTCCTGGTGCCTGGAGGGGCCCCAGAGCAGGGGGAGCGACGGGCCGTGGCCCCAGGGGTGGGCGGGAGGCGACCCCCGGTGCTCCCCGAGCCTCCCTGTGTGTCTGCTCCACGTGTCTCCTGGGGTGTGGCGCGTGTGTCTGCGTGTCTCCGTGGGTCTGTGCCACGGGTGACAGGCCCGCTGCCGCCCCCAGGAGCTTCTGGCCGAGGGGCAGCTGTGGCAGCGCCCCCGGAGGGCGTGCGGACGGCTGCAACAGGGGGCCGTGCTGGGGCTCGTTTGGCTGCTGTGTTTGGGGACCACGCTGGTGTGCGCCCTGGCCGTCTACACCTTCTCAGAGCTCGTGATCCAGGTGCGGGGAGGGCATGGGGGGTCCCCGCGGAGGCTCCGGCCGTGGGGTCAAATGCCTGCTTCGTTAGACTGGGCCCCCTGGGGCCCCGCTGCCTCCGCCCGGGCCCTCCCTGGAGGCCACTTCCCTCACGAGCCTTGTTCTCATTCTTGTTCTGTCTCAACACTCTCCCTATTTTTCTGTCCTTTTGTTTTCTCATCTTCTTTTGGTTTCTCTTTTCTTCCGCCACACCTGTGTTCCATCCTCCGTCCTCCCCCTCCCACGCCCCTTCCTGTGCGGTTTGAACACTGGGCCTAGGGCGGAGGGTGGCGTGCCTGCCACTTCCACCCCCTCCTTCCGCCCCGGGAACCCCTCCTCCGTCTCGGGCCCATCAGTGGACCTGCCTCTGTCCTTGGGGCGCTGACCTCTGGCCCTCCCCCTGCCATAGCAGAGCCGCGTGTCTGCTGAGCAGGACTGGGCGCTGCTGGCCTTGCCCCTGGTGGTCTGCCTTCTCAACTTGGGGGCCCCCTACCTGTTCCGCGTCCTGGCCGTCCTGGAGCGGCACGACTCCCCGGTGCTAGAGGTGTACGTGGCCATCTGCAGGTGCGTGGTCGGATGGGACCGCCAGGTGGGGCTTTCTGGGGCGGGACCTCTGTCTCCCAGGCACCCCTCCCTCAGCCTGTGCACGCCCTCCCCCCTCTTTGCACAGGAACCTCATCCTCAAGGTGGTCATCCTGGGGATTCTTTGCTACCACTGGCTGGGCCGCAGGGTGGGCACCCTGAAGGACCAGGTGAGGGCGGGCTGGGCGGTGCTGGCAGAGGCGTGGGGCTCTCCGGCCCCTCAAGAGGGTCTGCCCTGGTCCCAGGTTGGGGGTGGACGTGGTGGCCCCTCACAGCAGCCAGCCCTCACCTCATCTTACCTGGCCCAGTCTACAAGCGTATTGGAGGCCCCGAGGTGGGCATGGGGAGCAGGGGTGGGGGGCACCAGGGCACTGGGGGCTGAGGCCGCGTCCGTTTCAGTGTTGGGAGGACTTTGTGGGCCAGGAGCTGTACCGGCTCATGGTGATGGACTTCATCTTCACGCTGCTGGACACGCTTCTGGGGGAGCTGGTGTGGAGGTGAGGCCCCAGGGGCGGGTCCCTGCGCTCACCTCCTGGGCACCTGGGCTCCCCCTGTGGAAGGGCTCCTGGCATCCTCACCTGTGTGGTGGAGGTGAGGGTCACTCAGGCGGTTCTCAGGCCTCTGAAAATCAGGACCTGACCCCAGATTGGGGCCATAAATCTCTACCCGTGACGGCTCTTCTGTAAAATATCGATAAACTGAGAAAAACATTTAGGAGACAGGATGTAACCTATTTTGAGGTTGGAAAGGAAAACAGGTTTCAAAATGATGCATATGGTATAATCTGTCTCATGCAAAGGAAAAAGGGGTGGGGAGGAAGAACAGAAAGTAGAGGAAGGTTTTCAGATGTCCTGGCTATGAGTGCTAGCATTGTAGGTGTCGTTTCCTTCTTTTTGTGTTTTCTTTGCGAACATATGAATTCAATAATAATAAGATTTTAAAAAAGCCGTAAAACAGGGACTTCCCTGGTGGCGCAGTGGTTAAGAATCCGCCTGCCAATGCAGGGGACATGGGATCGAGCCCTGGTCCAGGAAGATCCCACATGCCGCGGAGCAACTAAGCCCGTGCATCACAACTACTGAGCCCGTGCTCTAGAGCCCACGAGCCACAACTACTGAGCCTGTGCTCTAGAGCCCACGAGCCACAACTACTGAGTCCACGTGCCAGAACTACTGAGCCTGCGCTCTAGAGCCCGTGCTCTGCAACAAGAGAAGCCACCGCAATGAGAAGCCTGTGCACTGCAATGAAGAGTAGCCCCTGCTCGCCACAACTAGAGAAAAGTCCGCGTGCAGCAACGAAGACACAACGCAGCCAAAAAAAAAAAAAAAAAAAGGCAGTAAAACATTTGATGCTGACGTGCACATTTATACCTGGGTGTATCCATACATGCTTAGAAAAAGGACGGAGATGAAGCTGGCTGCAGTGTGGACCCTTCAGGGTGGGACCCCAGGCCGCCGTCTCCCCTCTGCATCACTGGGCACCCTGGTGGGGCGGGCAGGGTCTTCAGCTTGGCGTGCGGGTCGGGGTGGGGACGAGGGTCTGTCTTGGGGATTGGCCCTCCTGCGTGACCCCAGTGGTTCCTCTGCCCAGGCTCATCTCTGAGAAGAGGTCTCAAAGGAAGGGGAAGCCCGAGTTCGACATTGCGCGGAATGTTCTGGAGCTGATTTACGGGCAGACCCTGACCTGGTGAGCATCTCCCACTTGTGTCCCAGTGCCTGGCCCTTGGGGAGGCTGACTGCTTCCCCCTGGGCCACAGCAAGACCCAGCCCTGGGAATCTGGAGGGACCTGACCCTCACTTCCCCGGGGACCCAGCCTCTGGATGCAGCCCTCTCCTCTCCTCGCTCTCCTCAGGCTGGGGGTCCTCTTCTCCCCGCTCCTCCCCGCCATGCAGATCATCAAGCTGCTGTTCCTCTTCTGCGTCAAGAAGGTAGAGGCGCCGCTGGGTCCCTGGGAGGGCGGCGGGGCCTGGGGAGATCGTGCAGCCAGGGTGGCCGCTGGGCCGGCAGATGCGGAGCCCTGAGCCAAGTGGTGTGGGGCTGGCAGCCCAGGGCCACCCTCTGGGGTCAGTCCCACGGGCCACAGCTGACCCCCGTCCCGCCCCTGCATCACTGCCTTTGTCAGGGTCCGTGGTCACTGCCAGGTGCCCGTGCGCACGGGCCAGGGCTTAGGGCCGGGGGGCTGGGAGTGCTCAGGGCCAGGTCCTTCTCCCTGGTCCTGTGCTTCCTCCTCTGTACAACGTGATGCTGCTCTCGGGGTGCTGCCGGAGATGACGTTTATAAAGCGTCGGGCACGGTGGAGACCTTCAGTCAGTGGAGGTGGCTTTTAGTATCAACCCTTTCACATGCAGGTGACCTGGCCAGCCTGCCCCCCGTGAGCCTCAGTCTCCCCTCCGTAGACCGGGAGGTAGCCCCGCTGGCCCTTTCCAGCCTGTGGGCTGAGATTCTGAGTGTCTGCTTCTCTGCGGGGCTGTCCTGGGGGATCGGCTCGGGCTCCCCCTGCAAGCAGAACACCCCCAGCCCACTGCCGGCCTTGCCCCCTTCCCTCTTGGAGGCCCCACCAGGCCTGGGGGAGGGTGGGTGGCAGGGTGGTGGCAGAGCGCAACCTTTGTCCCCAGACCAGCCTGATGGCCAACTGCCAGGCGCCCCGCAGGCCCTGGAAGGCCTCCCATATGAGCACCGTCTTCATCTCGCTGCTCTGCTTCCCCTCCTTTCTGGGCGCTGCCGTCTTCCTCTGCTACGCCATCTGGCAGTGAGTGGGCCCTCGGCCTCTGGGGGCGCGGGATGGGGAGCTGCCCCCTGGGGCCGCTGTGGCTGGTGGCCGCGGTTTGGGTGGTGTGGAGGTGGCCTTTGTCCGGGCTGAGGGGTCAAGCCGCCCGCCCTCTTCCCCCAGGGTGAAGCCCTCGAGCATCTGCGGCCCCTTCCGGACCTTGGACACCATGTATGAGGCAGGCAAGGTGTGGGTGCGCCAGCTGGAGGAGGCGGGCCCCGGGGTTTCCTGGCTGCCCTGGATCCACCGGTACCTGGTGGAAAGTGCCTTCCCCATCTACTTGGCGTCGGCTCTGCTGCTGTGAGTGCGGGGCAGGCCCGGGTGGGGGCCCTGGTCTCCTTCCCCCGGGGCTCCTGCGCGGGGGGCCCAGCCTGAGCGGCCATCTCCCGCAGGGCCGTGATCTACCTCAACATCCAGGTGGTGAAGGGCCAGCGGAAAGTCATCTGCCTCCTCAAGGAGCAGCTAAGCAACGTGAGTGCCCCTTGGGCTCCCACCTCGGGGGTGCCTGCTGGCTCACACCCGCGGCCCCTCCACACACCCCACGCCCCCCCGCCCCGCATCCCCACTAGAGGCTGCCCAGCCTTGCCCGCAGGCTGTCCCTCCCTCCTTGCGCAGTTACTGGGCCTCCCATCACCTTGAAAACAAGTCACTGCCCCGCAGGTCAGAGTCACTTGGGCTGGCATTTCCCCAGACAGGAATGGCCTTTCACCTGGTCCTGTCCTCCCGGGGTCTGGGCTGGCTGCTCAGGGGCACCTGTCAGTGACAGCAGGTCTCCCCTGAACACTTGGTGGGCCCTGACCTCATCCCCAGGGCCCCAACCTTGCCCCCAGGGCCCTGACATCACTCTCCCCACTGCTGTTTCTTCTTTTTTCCTTTTCCTTCCCAGTTTCTCACTTGTGTACTTAATGCTTGAGCCCACCTTGGGGCCAGCTGGTGCCTGTGTCCCCTAGGTGGTCACCTCAGGGCTGGTGGCCACCAGCCACTCTCCGTTAGAAATGACTTGGGGGTCAGCTGCTGGGTGTCAGCCGAGGCAGGACAGGGCTGGGGTGCAGCTCGCCTGTGACTCTGCTGCTAGCTAATTGGTGCAAGGACTCTGGGTCAGGTCTTCTTGGGTGGAAGGATGCCCTGGGGACAGCTCCCACTTTTTATAGGTTTATAAGTAAGGCAGTACAAGGTAACCCCTCTCCTCCCCTTTCACAAACCGAGGGCAGGGCTCAGGCTGGGCATTTTGGCTGAGGTACAGCTATTGGAAGTGGGCTTTTCCCAACCGGCTCCTGCCCTACCTTGTAGAGTTTTGGGGCCTGCGGTGTCCCGTGGTGGTGGGACGCACAGCAGCGTCGGGAGGGGAATCCCAGCTCCGCCCGCCGTTCCTCTAGGAGCTGAAGGACGGTTCCCCAGGCAGCCCTTGCTGCAGGCTGTGTCCTCCCAAGGCCGAGGCTGGCCCTGGTTCTGAGTCTTTGGGGCCACACTTCTGATCTCAGCCTGCGCTCGGAACATCTTTTCCCTGGCCTGGGCTTGTGGCTTACTCAGGTGCACAGCCCTCTGTACCCACCAACTCGATGGAGAGAAAACAGGGAGGTCTCTTAAGGAGGTCCCACCTCGTAGTGTCTCAGCGCCTTCGTGGGTGAGCCAGGGTCCCCAGCGCCCAGAACGCATCCTGACCAAATTGCTGTTTTCCCTTTGTGAAGACTCCCTGCGAGGAATCCAGTCTGACCCCGGGGTTCGATGGGCCCTGAAATCCGCCTGATGTTTACTGGGTCCCAGACTTAAAGCTTTATGTGCGTTTTCACAGTCACTTGTCGAAAGAGCCCTGGGTTGGCCAATACCTGCCCCAAAGACGTCTTTGTCCTAATCCCAGAAGCTGTGAATATGCCACGGTTACGTGGCATTGGGGTTGTGGGATTAGGTTCGCAGATGGAATTACAGTTGCTAATCAGCTGACCTGGAGGTGGGAGATTATCCTGGATTATTCGGGTGGGCATGATGTAATCGTAAGGTCCTTAAGAAAGGAAGTGGGTGAGTCATTGTCAGAGAAAGAGGTGTGAGAAAGACTGGACTGGCCATTGCTGGCTCTGAAGGAGGCCATGAGCCCAGGGATGTGGGCAGACTCAGAAGCTGGAACAGGCAAGGATAGATTCTCCCCAGAGGCTCCAGAAGGAACCAGCCCTGCTGACTCTTTGATTTTAGCCCACTGAGACCCATTTTGGACTTCTGACCTCCAGAACTGATGTTGCATTTGTGTTGTTTTAAACCACTAAGTTTCCATAATTGATTAGGTCAACAATAGAAAACTAATAAAAGCCCCATGACACAGACATTTGTATCCCTCTTTTACAGATGGTGACCGAGGTCAGAGGGGAGGTAATTTGCCCAAGACAGACTAAGTGTCAGGGCCGGTTGTACATTGAGTCAGGCTGGGTAGGCAGCCCTCACTGTGCAACTGATCACATTTCCCTTTTCACCTTGGCCACTAGGAAGCTTAGATGCATATGTGTGTGTGTGTGTGTGCCCACTACTTGGCTCTTGGTATTTCCTTGTCCTTGTTTGGTGCCTCTGTCCCCCTTCTTTAAACTTTTTGTGCTTGTGATGTCAGACACTCTTTGTGAGCTACCCCAAGTGCAGTCTGGAACAGGGCACTTCTGGACGGACACGCGATGGATGTTTTCTCAGCCTTTGTGTTCTGGCATTTCTAGGAGGGGGAAGACAAAATCTTCTTAATCAACAAGCTTCAGCGTATCTATGAGAGGAAGGAGAGGAGCAGGTGAGGGGCCCTGGAGGGGAGTGTGTGGGGGAGAAGGAACAGGTGCTGCACCAGGAGGCCTCTTCCCGCCGGCGGTGGGGAGGGAAGTGGCTGCCGGCGGCCCGGGGTGGCCTGCAGCCCCTTGGGACTCCCCTACCCTCTTTCCCCACCTTTCCTCCTCAGGTGTGTGGGGTATTTGGGGGAGGAAGAAAACTTAAGTTTGCTGAGAAAGGAAAAAAAAGAAATGAAGGGACTGTGTGCAGGGGGCAAGGTGGAGCTGGGGGTCTCTCATGCCCTTTCCCTCCTCTCTGCCACCCCCGTCTTTCTTTTTTTAAATATTTATTTATTTTTTGGCTGCGTCGGGTCTTAGTTGTGGCACGCGGGATCTTCGTTGAGGCACGTGGGCTCTTTTGTTGTGGAGCGTGGGTTCCAGAGTGCGTGGGCTCTGTAGTTGTGGCACGCGGGCTCTAGTTGAGGCACGCGAGCTCAGTAGTTGTGGCGCGTGGGCTTAGTTGCCGCACGGCACGTGGGATCTTAGTTCCCCATCCAGGGATCGAACCCGCATCCCCTGCACTGGAAGGCGGATTCTTTACCACTGGACCACCAGGGAAGTCCCTCTGCCACCCGCGTCCTGATGGGTCGGGGGTCAGCCTGGCTGGCCTTCTCAGACCCCTGCCCCCATTCTCCCCGTGAGGTGAACACCCCCCCTGCCCCCCGCCCCCACCCCACCGAGTGCTGCTGCCTCAGCCCCGGCTGCCCTGGCGCAGGGCTGGGGCTGCTCCTGTGGCCGCACATCTCACCCTTCAACTGTTACCTGCGGCTGAGCCCAGGGAAGGGGAGATGTACTCAGACATCGTCCTGCTGCCTGGACAGACAGGCCACCCACGGGAATGCACACACACCCCTCCTCAACCCCTGCCCGGCCAGGTGGGCCAGCTGAGGTCTGCAGGTCGAGGCCCCTGGGGCTCCCCCGCCCCGACCCCAGGCAGCAGGAGCCCCCAGAATGAGCCATCTAACAAGATCCCCTGCCCACCCCACTCCCTCCCTTGCCGAGGCCTACCGGTGGTGAGTCTCGGCCTCGTCCGGCTCCTTCCACTTCTGTCCAGAGCCTTTCAGCCCTGGGAGGCCTGGAAACAGCTCCTGAGGAAGGCTGCTGGGGATCCTGTGGCCTCGGCTGGCCAGAGGGATGACCGTGGGGCTTCTCAGCCTCCCGAGCGAGGCCCCTTGCCGACTCCGCTTTCTGGCAGGGTTGGTAGAACCGAGGAGGCCGTGATGCCCCCGGCCGTATTCACAGACGACTGGGATGCCCAGTAGGACAGCGCTGGGCCTGGCAGCCCGGGAACCCTGTCACCCTGTCACCCTCGGTTCCCATGGACCTGCAGGCACAGATGCCGCCTGGAGATGGCCCGCTGGGACACGGGGAAGGTGACGGGAGTCTGCAGCCCGTCTGAGGCTGGAGCACCCCCGGTGGACCCTGCCCAGGACTGTATTTATCCTGATTAAACACATTTTGCGAAGTGGGCTTGTCTTGTGGGAGTCCATGCTTATGTTCAGGCCTGCCCAGGTGCCCAGGGCTGTAGGTACAGCCCGTGGACGACCTCCAGGCCGAGGTCATGGGAACTTCGGCCTCGTGCGTGTGCCGCCCCTTCAGTTTCTCCCTCTGGTTCTTCAAGGCTGCTCTCCTTGCCAGGCCAGGGCCCTGCGGCCTACCAGATGCCCGAGGGGTCTCCCCTGGTGCCGGGCTCCCCATGAAGCAGACTCTGTGCGGCTTCAGTGTTGAGCGCAGGGCGCCCTCTTCTGGCCCCGCCCCCGATGGCAGGGATGGACCACGCTGCAGCTTCAGGCGCTGCCCTGCCAGCCTGTGCTGTGCGGGACAAGAACGGGGGTGTGTGGAGGGTGACGAAGTGATGCTCTAGTGGTTCCTGGGGTGGGGGTGGAGGGAAAATATAGGGCGGGACCGGGGTGGGTCATTTGCTAGTAAGCCGTGGGGAGAGGAGCCTGCAGGCCGAAGGGCAGCCAGCGCCCAGGCCTGTGGCAGGAGCGGGGTCTGGCTGCCGTGACTGGTGGGGGGTGACCCCGGGTCCTGCCCGGCTGTGCTTGAGGAGCCTGTGGGATGCCGTGGACCAGAGGGTGCGGGGAGGAGGGGACGGAGCTGTCACAGCCCCAGCGCCCGCTGTCCACAGGAGCTGGGGCAGCGGCCGCCGTGGGAAAGGATGGGAGAGCGGCGATGGGCCCACGTTCCTCATCCCAGCGGGGAACCTGGGAGAGCAAACCTGGCCTGGGGGGGCCAGGCCAGCCCCGCAGTGAAGATGCCACTGCCATTAGCAGTGCTCCCAGCTGGGCCCATGCTAACCCCGAATGGTCCCTCTTCTGAGGATGGTCCCACGCAGGGTGCTCCTGCATTTGGCAGACGTCCAGGGGCAGACTGTCACCTGACTTTCTCGGGCACCCGACAGATCAGGCAGGATTCCTGGGCCTGTTGTGGCTGGTCCCAGCCAGGAGGTGCTTAAGGACCTCTACGAGTAGCTGGCTTGGGCTGTGTCTCCGGGCATGAGTGCCGCTGGGTGAGGTCGGGTGAGGACACTCGCCTGGGCTCTAGGGGCCAGCACCCCCGCAGATGTCTGCCTCTGTGTGAAGAGGATGCACTTTTGGATGGATGGACATAAACCGGCTACATCCAGTCTGAGCTGGCACTGCCACCAGCTATGACTGGGCCCACTTCGCCTGCCTTGCAACAACTATGAGGTCAGTCAGGACGAGCTGCTGACGACAAATAGGTGAAAGGCCCGCGGGTATTTCTGCAGAAGCCACGTGTGATGGTCATTTGGTGGCCCCGGCTATCGACTCAAGCGCCACCTGAGGTGTTGCTGTGAAGGCATCTTGTAGGTGCTCGGCACCCAGTCAGCTGGCTTTAAGGGTTTTATCCCCAGTGACGTGTGTGGGCCTCATCCAATCAGTCGGAAGTCCTCAAGAGCAAGGCTGAGGTTTTCCGGAGAAGAAATTCTGCCCAGGGCTGCGGCACCACCCTGCCTGGCCCTGTACAAATTCCAGGCTCGCCAGCCCTGCTACTGCTGCAGCCAGGTCTCTTTACAGGCACACCTGTCGCCCATCGAAGCTGTTTCTGATACACACGTGGCCTCAAGGTCCTCCAGCTGGAATATTCCGTGGTGGATCCTGTGTGGGGCTGACCCAGAGAGCGATGGCTGTGGAGTCAGATGGGCCTGGATTTGACCCTCATCAGCTCATGGCCTCGGGCACATTCTGTAACCTCTCCCAGTCTCAGTCCTCACCTCATGGGGCTGTTGAAACAACAGACAGTTCTACACAGTGCTTAGCACCCTGCCTGGCACATAGCAGTTTTGCTAAAAAAAAAAAAAAAAAAAAAAGCAAAAAGCTAGCTATGACTGCCAAATGAGACGCACTGAACTCTTGGAAATGGCTATTCCAGTGGGTAGGCGGCCGACAGTCTCAGCCTGACAGGCTCCCTCTGACACCGCCTCTGCCCTGGCTGCTCAGTGGAACCAACTGGGGAGATGTAAAAACTCTTGAGATGTGCCCTGGCACTGGGATTTATAAAACTTTCTGGATAATTCTAACACGCAGCCAGGGTGGAGAACCAGCGAAATGTCACTTAAGCCTGAGGCTTCTGCGCACTTAGGGAGCATTTGGAAATGTGCTTCTGGTTTTCACGATGACTGGGGATGCAGGCTCCGGGGCCAGGCCTGCCACACGGTCTGCCATTCAGGGGACGGTCCCACACAAGCTAAGCTGTGAAAACTGATGTGTAAAGCTAGTAAGTTAACTACATGTTTCCACCACGACTCTTACATGGTTTCTCCTTGATCCACCCCATATGTTCTATTCCTGCAAAGAATCTTCTCGAAATGCCTTCCTGAGTGAACGCGTGCTCAGCAACTCAGCTCCTCGGATCTTGTCGTTTATGCGGTTAGAATCAGTGCTGGCCAAGATGGCTCTCTCCTGGCCTCTCCTCTCCATTCAACAGTCCCTTCTCACATCAAGCTTCTACCCACTGAGCACCCTGCCTTCTTTCTTTGCCTTCTCCCACGGTATCGCCACAATGATTTTTTTAAAAAGTGCAGCTCTGAGCCTTGATTTTTCTCTTGATCCCAGACACCGAGCCTCCTTTTCACCTGTGGGTACCAGGAGCCACCTCCACTCCAGGCCATGAGGCCGTCGGTTGGCTTACCCTGTGTTCCCCACCTGTTCCCTACTTCCCCTGGGCCTGGGAGGAAAGTGCCACCTCCTCCACGAAGCCCGCCTCAACCTGGAGGCACTGGGCTTGTTCTCCTAGGAGCAGGCATGGGGCCGGCTCGCTCCCTGTAGCGATGCTGGACTCACGGGCACTGAACGAACACTTGCAGAAGGGCTGCTCACAGCTCCGGCAGGGTCGGTGCCTCCAGGTGCGTACAAGGGTAGGGTGTCAAGTACATTCCACTGTCCACATTCTGAGTTCCATGAGTTTCGTTCTAGCCTTTCGCTTCTCCTCCGGATGACGGCTCTTCTGCGCTTTCCTCCTCCGCTTTCTAAAGAGGCCAGTCAGAGCCGGGAGCTCGCCGTCTCGCCTGCGGGGGCCAACCCGGGTCCTATCTTCTCGATAAAACGTGGCCGAGGCACCTAAGAGTGGAGAGAAAAAGACACTCACTCTGCTGGTCTCTGAGCGGGGGTCACAAAGGACATTCTGGCTGGTTTTCAAGAGGCTGTCTTTACAATCCTGACGTGACAGGAGCACTGGTGCTGAACTTACTTAAGGTCATGGCAGGCGACCCAGGGGTGGACCTGAGAGCCAGACCCGAGTGTTCTGACTGCCGCCTGAACCCCGTGGGGAGAAGGCTGCTGCTGCTTCGCCCAGTGCCGTCACTTCAACTGTGCTTGTACAAGACGCTCTGTAAAGTTAGCTAAGGCTACTTTACCGAAACGAATGTCTAGGAAAAACAAAAGACCTTTTTTTTAAAAAAAAAAATTTTTATTTATTTATTTTTGTCTGCGTTGGGTCTTTTTTGCTGCACGCAGGCTTTCTCTAGTTGCAGTGAGCGGGGGCTACTCTTCGTTGTGGTGAGCGGCCTTCTCATTGTTGTGGCTTCTCTTGTACGGGCTCTAGGTGCGCGGGCTTCAGTAGTTGTGGCGCACGGGCTTAGCTGCTCCGTGGCATGTGGGACCTTCCCGGACCAAGGCTCGAACCCGTGTCCCCTGCACTGGCGGGAGGATTCTTAACCACCGTGTCACCATGGAAGCCCCAAAAGACCTTCACTACGCTCCTCTCTCCGAATATTTCTTATGCCCAAACTGGGTCATGGGTGAGAGCGAGCAATGGTCCTCGGCTGGGGCCACGTCCCACGGCTGCCCCAGATGACACCGGTTCCCACACGGAGCGGGTGGGTCCAGGCTCTACTGCGCCTCTCGAAGACTAGTAATAAGATTTCAGTGTGGACTGCAAAACCACAAAACAAATGATAAGATCACAAGTCAAGCAACCAAAACTTGGAGGGTATCTGATTATACACGTGAACTCTGAGGACGGCATAAGACGACACAGGGAATTTCTTACACACAGTAGGACAACTCTCTCTCCCAACACATACAAAGTGAATTTGGATGACATCCGCCTCTGAAAAATAAAAAACACATTTATTTGAACAGCCAAGAAAAAAAATTGCAATTTATTAAGATTCAACAAAGCGTTGTACTTTTGAAAGCAACTTTCGGTGCATTTTCTTCAACAATCACATTCTATGAGGAAAAACATTAAAAGCCACAAACTTGTCTTTTAATCTCAGAGTTACAGACATCTTTAATTCAAAATAAAATGTCCAAAGAAAAAAACCAAACCCACCCCAACAAAAAACAAAAACAGAGAGAATCTTTACTTCCATCCTCAATTTAAAAATATCAGTTTTCTACAACTCGATGCTAAATGCAGCATGGGAAGCTGTATGTCTGGGTGCACACGGGCACACGCGCACGTATATTTGGTGTACATAACGCAGGGACGTGTACATCAAATATACAGAACGCATGTAATGGCAATGAGATGCACTTACTCTGAGGAAGGTCTGTTTAGCTAAATACACTACTGAACTTGAGAAAAAAGTCTTGAACCAGTTTGTGCATAGTTCATGATCCTCTATAAAACCAGCTTTTGTTGATCTGCAATTTTGCAGGAACTTTTTTTTTCTTTTCTTTTTTTTTGTTTTTTTTTTGTTTGTTTGTTTTGTTTTGATAAAACCATTAAAAAGCTAATTAAAAAAAATGTAATGCACAAGTTTCCTGATCAAGCAGGCAGGGAGCACATGTTCATATATTTTTTTAAACATACTCAAGGGTATGTTACTCCATTGTCTTTCTTTCTTGCAAAACAATCAAAACATTGATCATTTTTAAAACATAAAGCAATTTTTAATATATAAAGCACTCTTCGAACATCTATTTCCTTTGAGTCCATTATTTGGTACATACGTAACTGCTACACGTTAGAGATTAGGTATCTTTCTTCTTTGTGTTTTTTTTTTCCTCTTTTTTCTTTTTTTTCTTTATTTTTTGTTTGTTTTTTAATAACATCTTCAGTGCTAGGAGTTGGGTTACAAAATACATGAAATGGTGTGGAGCTGCCCCTCGGGAACCCTGGCTTTCCTGAGAGCGCATCCGCGTGTGCAAGACAGTGACCACAACTCGTCAGCTGGACGAAGGGGACAGTCGACAGAGTCCACGACGGTGGCCGGAGGGGAAAACAACACTGTTCAATCCCAGAGCTCTGAAGTAGCGGATCTGCATTCTGAAAATAGGTTTCTTTACGACGGAAGTCTTTTTTTTTTTTCTTTTCTTTTTTTAAATTCCTTTTTAAAATTTTTTTATTTTAAAGTCTGAAGGAGAAAAAAAGGTCTGTAAACAGGTGGGAGCCCGCGCCTCGGGCTCCTCCGAAAGCAGTCACAACCCACGTCCAAGTGCTTGTCTCCGTTCCTCCCGCGGAACCATCCACCTCTACAAGTATCTATGGCCACAGTTCAACGAGAGTTGTTTTCTCTTTAACTTTATATTCCAAATGGAAAAATGGTGCAATACTCTGGTAATAATTTTCTTGCATTAGTCCACGATAAAAAGCTGCTAAAGGTAGGTATACATATTATTTCTCCAGAGATATACACTGTAATTTTTAAACGCAATAACAGAGTCCTTGAGTAAACATTTACACATGAATTGTCACCGGCCCTGTCCTATGAATTCTCTTTAATGTATAGGATTAGCTAAAGGAAGGGCAGGGACACTCAGTGCAAAGTTAGAAGCTAATAATAACAAACGTTTGACCAATGCGCCAAAAAAAAAAAAAAGCACATACTGAATAAAAGGGAAAACCCACAGTTAAATCCCTCACACACTTAACACACACAGAAAGTGCGCACGCACACGCACGCACACACACACGTGCTTCTGTTTCAACACACACACACACATAGGCTGTGAACTTAGAAATTTTTCCTAGAGCCTGTTTCTGCGTACTGATGCCAACCTGGAAGTGTAGAATTAGACTTAGAAAGTGTTCACATTTCATTATTGGCCTGCTGGATTCAAGTATTTGCATGTTTGATATGTCTATTTTTTTTAACTTTTAAAAAATATTTTTTGGGATTAAAAAAAATGACATGAAAAAGTAATGAAACAAGGGTAATGTGCATAGGCGGCTCCGTGGGAACAGAGAACAGATCGCAGACCGCTCCTTCCGCTCGGCTCGCTGGTCTGGGCCGCCAGGACCGTGTCCCAGTGATGGACGCCAGCTCCCCCTGATTACGGGGTCCGCCTCTGGTAATGTGCATAATCGTCACAGGCTCGTTTTAAATAGGCTTTCTCGTCTCCCTCCCTCCCCTCCCCACCCCCTTGATAAAATAACCCTTTCCAGCCCACAATCTGAAAAGTGCCCTTCATGATAGAACTATTCTAAGCAGCTTTTATACTTAAAAAATCAAAATGACAACACACCATACGAACATAAGACGACACAAAATAAAAAGCTGTGAGAAGCATCCTGTCATTACACATGACACTGACCCAGCGCAGCCCGCACTGTCTTGGGAACAGTTCGCAAGGACTGCGGCCAAGGTTCGTCTTCAGTACTGGACAGAGGTACTTGAAAGGGCTGCCGGGCTGCTCGGGTCAAGCGGGGTCCTCAGCGACGCCCGGACTGGAAAGGGTCAGCGTTTCTTCCTAGTGCTGATGACTGCGGTGCCCACGCAGCCTCTCCGGGCTAGATGGACTCCCCACTGAGAAGGTCGCCAGGAAGCAGAGTGTTCAGCGGGGTGGGGCTTCCGATGACCCTGCCATCGTCGCTACTGGGGGGGCCCCACAGGCTGCTGGAGTACTGGGGGACCCCGCCCCACAGCAGGTCGCTGCTCCCTTTGCCTGCCAGGCACGGGGCGTTCCAGTGGCCAGTGTCGCTGCGCACCA
Source organism: Grampus griseus (assembly GCF_964374135.1). Taxonomy (NCBI): domain Eukaryota; kingdom Metazoa; phylum Chordata; class Mammalia; order Artiodactyla; family Delphinidae; genus Grampus; species Grampus griseus. Next base: position 9,050,058 of record NC_139014.1, on the reverse strand, counting down.
GGCCGTGGGAGCTGCCCGAGGCGCCCAGCCGCGTCTGGCTGGTCCCAGCGCTGGGCTGCCAGCTGGAGGTGGGCGGCAGTGCTTGGCCTTGGGCTAAGAAACGGTTCACTTCTTCTTCGCCAGCAAACTCGGCCAAGATGGTAGTGTTTCCCAGAACACACCTAAAAGAGCAGGACAGCAACGAAAATAAGAGCTGGTTTTTTGAAAAGATACACAGAATTGACAAACCTTTAGCTAGACTAACCAAGAAAAAAAGAAGACACAAATAAAATCAGAAATGAAAGGGAGACATTACAACTGATAACACAGAAATACACAGGATGTGCCAACAAACTGGATAATCTAAAGAAATGTTCAAATTTCTAGAAACATACGATTTACCAAAATTGAATCATCAATAGAAAATCTGAATGGACCAATAATGAGAAAGGAGGTTGAATCAATAATCAGCTGATTACTCCCAATACAGAAAAGCCCAGGACCACAGATGGTTTCAATGATGAATTCTATCAAACACTTAAAGGGGAATTAACATCAAATCTTCTCAAACTTTTCCAAAAAACTCAAGAGGAGGGAACACTCCCAAACTCATTTTATAAGGCCAATATTATCCTGACACTAAAGCCAGATAAGGACACTACAAACAAACAAACAAACAAAACAAAAAACAAGAAACAAAACCCCAAAAAACACACACAAAAAAAACAAACAAAAAACCCACAGACCAATATAAATGAATATAGATGTAAAAATTCTCAAAAAAGTAAAGATTCTCAACAAAGTACACGCCGGTTAAGTGGGACTTATCTCTGGGATTCAGGCAGGGGTGATGGTTCAACATATGTAAACCAATAAATGGGATACACCACATTAACAGAATGGAAGATCAAAATCATGTGATCATCTTAACGGGAGTAGAAATAGCATTTGACAAAATACCATGTCCTTTCAAAAAAAAAAAAACAAAAAAAACCCACCATGTCCTTTCATGATGAAGACTCCTCAACAAATAGGGTACAGAAAGAACAGGCCTCAACATAATAAAAACCATACATATACACAAAGCTAACATCATTTTCAATGGTAAGAGGTTGAAAGCTTTTCTTCTAAGGTCAGGAGCGAGACAAGGGTGCTCACTCTCACCTCTTTTATTTGATATAGTATTGGAAGTCTTAGCCAGAGCAATCAGGCAAGATAAAGAAACAAAAAGTATCCAAGCTGGAAGGGAAGAAGTAAAATTTATTTGCAGATGACATCATCTTACATAGAGATAACCCTAAAGACTCCATCAAACATCTGTTGGAAGTAATCAAAGAATTCAGTAAAATTGCAGAATATAAAATCAACACCCAGAGAGCAGTTGCATTTCTTTCTATACACTAACAATGAAATATCTGAAAAAGAAATAAAGAAAAAATCCAATTCACAATAGCATCAAAAACAATAAAATACTTAGGAATAAATTTAACCAAGGAAGTGAAAGATCTACACCACGGAAACTACCAGACTTTGATGAAAGAAATTGAAGAAGATACAAAAGGAAAGCCATCCTGTATTCATGGATTGAAAGAATTAAAAATACTTTAAAAATATCCATATAACCTAAAGCCATCTATAGATTCAATGCAATCCCTATCATATTCCAATGGCATTCTTCATAGAAATGTATAAACAATCCTAAAATGTGTATGGAACCACAAAAGACCCCAAATAGCCAAAGCAATCCTGAGAAAGAACAAAGCTGGACGCATCAAACTTCCTGATTTCAAACAACACTACACAGCTACAGCAATCAAAACAGTATGGTACTGGCATAAAAACAGATACATAGACCAATGGAACAGAATAGAGAGTCCAGAAATAGATCCCCACATATACAGTCAACTAATATTTGACAAGGGCACCAAGGATACTCAATGGGGAAAGGACAGTCCCTTCGATAAATGGTGCTGGGAAAACTGGACGACCACATGCAAAAAAATGAAACTGGACCCCTACCGAACACCACTCACAAAAATTAACTTGAAATGGACTAAAGACTAAACATAAGACCTGAAACCATAAAACTCCTAGAAGCAAACATAGGGAAAAAACTCCTTGACACTGGTCTTTGCAACAAAATTTTCGATATGACAGCAAAAGCACAAGGAACAAAAGAAAAAAATCAACAAGTGGGACTACATCAAACTAAAAAGCTTCTGCACAGCAAAGGAAACCATCAACAAAACGAAAACACAACCTATAAAATGGGAAAAGTATTTGCAAACCATCTATCTGATATAGAGAATATCCTGTAACTCAAATATATAGAGAACTCATATAACTCAATAACAAAAAAACCCCAAACAATCTGACTAAAAAATGGGCAAAGGAACTGAATAGACATCTTCCCAAAGAAGACATAGAAATGGCCAACAGACACATGGAAAGATGCTCAGCATCACTAATTATCAGGGAAATGCAAGTCAAAACCACAATGAGGCATCACCTCACACTAGTTAGACCGGCTATCATTAAGAAGACAAGAAATAACAAGTGTTGGTGAGGATCTGGAGAAAAGGAAATCCTCTTACACTGCTGGTGGGAACGTAAATTGGTTAGCCACTGTGGAAAAAGTATACAGGTTCCTCAAAAAATTCAGACTAGAACAACCATACGATCCAGCAAGCCCACTTCTGCGTATATATCCAAAGGAAATGAAAATAGGCTACTGAAGAGATAGATATCTGAAGTCCCATGTTTACTGCAGCGTTACTTAAATAGTCAAGATATGGAGACAACCTAATGGTCAACAAATCAGTGGACAAAGAAGATGTTCACACACACACACACACACACACACAGATACAAACAGACACACTGGAATATTATTCAGCCATGAGAAAGAAGGAAATCCTGCAACAACATGGATTAATCCTGAGGGCCTTATGCTAAGTGAGATAAGTCAAAGATAAATACTGCATGATTCAATCATATACGGAATCTAAAAAAGCCAAACTTGTTGAAACATTCGGGAGTAGAATGGTGGTTACCGGGGGCTGTGGGTGGGAAATGGGGAGAGGTTGGTCTCAGGGGACAAATTTCCAGTTAGAAGATGAGTGAGTTCTGGGGAGCTCATGTGCAGCGCGGTGACTACAGTTAGCAATTCTGTATCCTTTACTTCAAAGTTGCTGAGACAGTAGATCTTAAAGGTTCTCACCACAAAAAGGAAATAATAATCATGTGCCCCGACGTGGGTGTTAGCTCCCCCGGCGGTAACCACGTTGCAATATGTAAGTGTGTCAAATCAACGCTACACTCTAAACTGACACGCTGTCGTATGCCAGTTACATCTCAGAACAAAAACTCAAAACAAACAAACAAAAAAAGCAGAACAGGGCTCATGTGAGCAGAGCAGCTGTGTGTCTTCCTGTGTTCGCCTCGTTGGCGTTCCCCCCTTTTTTTTTGCAATGGGAAAAGGGCAGCTGGAGGCTTCATGTCACAGGCCACCCAGAAATGGTCCTGCAGTTTACGTTTTAGTATAGCTATTTCCAAGGCCAGATTATGACCTTTTTTTCTCACCTTAGACTTCTAGCAGCTATGTTGTGTCGGTGTAGAGAGCACATGCTTAAGGAAGTGCATGAATGGACCATTAAACTTGGGCATCATTTAGGGTCAGTGCAATTTTATACCCTGGGCTAAAAATAGGAATGATTAACTTCTAGGGTCCACACCCCAAGTGACGTCGCTGAGTAGGTCTACTCACACATCTTATCAAAAGCATCCTTTAATCAGGGGAGAGGAGTTGGCTGCAGGGACCACTACGAGGCCCAGCAGTGGGTCTGAATGTGTCGTATGCCTGGAGACATCTTCTATGGACAGAGCATCTTCTATCACTGGGCTCTACATGTGCTCTCTTGGGGGACCATTTCCCTACTGGGTGCGGGGGAGGCCGAGCCACGGCACTTCAGCAGCAGAAGAAACCGACACGTCACAAGACACCTATTACGGGGTGAATTGTGTCCCCCCCAAATTCATATGTTGAAGCCCTAAGCCCCAAGACTGCACTGTGCCTGTATTTGGAAAGGGGTCTTTAAAGAGGGAATTAAGGTAATATGAGGTCAGGGGGGTGGCCCTAATTCACTTAGACTGGTGTCCTTAGAAGGAGACGAAGTCAGGACGCAGACACACTCAGGCTGAGAGACTTGAGGACACAGGACTGGGCAGCTGAGTGCAAGCCTAGGAGAGAGGCCCCGGGGGCAGCCGACCCTGTCCACACCACATCGGACTTCCCGCCCGCCCGCGGTGCTCTGTGGCTGCGGCCCCAGGACCCACCCACAACGCCCAGCCCCCGCACCACCGGGCTGCAGCCAGGGCTGCGCAGGGCAGGGGAGGGACATACATGTGCAGGGACTTCTGGGCCTTGGCGGCTTCCTCCTTGGAGCTGTACCGGACCACGGCGTTGCCTTGGGTTAGGTTCAGGTGGAATGTGATGAGAGGCCCGTGCTGCAAGCACAGCGTCCTCAGGGTGGAGCCATCGATCTGATTAAGGAAGCAGAGGGGCGGTAACACGCGTCCTGGGGATTCTTCACTATACACGTTTATGAAATCCAGGTGCACGGTACCTTGGGAAGATGTCTGTCCTTGAAAGGGCTTACTATATGATTATGATATTAACCTTTTGCACCTTGTAACTTACTGTGTAATTTAAAATCTTGGACATTTCAGTTATAGTTTCTGAGTTGGGCTAACAGAAGAAGGAGAAAACCCTGCTTTGGTTCCGACCCCCTCTCTCCAGAGCACATCACACAGAGCCTCGCGGCCCCCGACCCTGGGAAAAGTGAGCACAGGCCAAATGGTTCTGGAGCGGGTGCAGGTGAGCAATTCTGTTTATAAGGGGACACTCTTTCAGCCTCGGAAGAGTGAAAGGTGAACAATTCACCAGCAACATGGTTAAATGACCCCTGCTGCCGGCGCTGCCTCTGGGCCATGAGTGAGGCCTCGGGTCACCGACAAGGCCCTCAGGCCTGGCGATGCCCCCACCGGGTGCCTGTACCTGGGGCGTGAGGTTGCGGAGAACGAGCCAGCTGCTTGTCCTTCCTGAGGTGTCAGTACTCCAGGCAGAACCTGTGCCCAGGGAAGAACCCGGTCAACAAGGCTGCGGTGAGTCAGACAGCTCTTCCCGATGCCCTCCCGTCTCACCACACGGACGCAGCACGGGCCGAACCTGTGCTCCAAGCCTTTCCCAACCCCCGGAAACCAACCCAGAGTCACAGTCCCTGCAGACCCCTGGGAGGCGGGTGTGGTGGCAGAGACTTGAGAACTGCCTGGAAGTTCTGGTCTCCTCCTCTGCCCCCCTCCCCCACAGCTTTATAATCAATGCTCTAAAATCCCACTTGCTAACAAAAATGAAGCAGACTTGCAGGGCTGGCTTCACTCTCGGCTTCTTAAATGCCCTGTGCACCCGGCTCGTCCCCGCAGTTCAGCAGGGGGCCGGGAGAAGCCTCCAGAACTGCAACTTAGGATGGGGTGGTGCGCTCACACTGGGAAGCGAGACCCTCGTGCTCGTTGATCGGGCCTCTCCAAGGGCCCAGTGCGGCCCCTCAGTGGGTGCCGAGACCGCCCGCCGGGACCTCCTGGCTCCGAACAAAGCTGTGTGTGCGAGCACCCAGGGCTGATGCTGAAACACAGGCAGCAGAGCCTGGGACCAGATAATTCCCGAGGGTCTAGGGCGACTTGGCCCCTCCTAAGCCCTCCCAGTGTCCAGGAGTCCTTACAAAGGAGCTGCAGGACAAAATGATAGGCATCTTCCCTAAAGGACAAGCAGAGCAGGCACGGACACCCCCGTCCCAGCCACCCCGTTTGGACACGAGAACGGACGCGTACCCGAGGAGTAGGAGCTGGTCCAGCCGAGGGGACTGGCTCCCCAGGTGGAGGAAGGCTTGGGATTGGTTAACCCTGGAGGTGGCCTTGTGGGTGCAGTAGTGTTTCTGGGCACCTTCCACAGTTCATGAGACAGAGAGGCTTGTGTGTGAGAGGCAGGGCCAGAGGACCACGTCGATTTAATGTCTGACAGTTTACCTGGAAAGGCAGAGAAGTGGAGCATAGGCATTCCTGAGACAGAGAAGGAAAGTCACGGCAGCGCCTAGGGAATCACACCAGGCGCTCTGGCTCCAGAGGACTGCGTGACCGGAATGTAGCACCAAGTCAAGCTCCCACACGAGGACCACAGGCATCCTCTCTCTTGAATTTCTGCCCAGAGACACAGTCTGCTGGTGTCCGGTATAGATCTTGCCAGTATTTCTGATACTTAATTTGCTAAATGTGCCAGACACGCGCTTGCCACCCAGAAAAACTGCATTTTTGTAGTTCAGTGTTAAAGCTAAACTTAACAAATTCTGCTGGGACACATCTTATCTCATAACAAACTACTCAAGGTCAAGAGCTTTTTACGCCATTTCTTTAGGTGTCAGTCCCCTGTCAAAGCAACGCCCCCTCTGACATAACCCGCCTGAGCTCACGCTGACCAGCGTCATCTTTGCGGCTTTGAGACTCGCTCCCCATGCCTATAGAAACGGGTGTGGCCCAGGGCTGAGCAGTCTGGCATCTTGGCACCTTGGCCGGGGGAAGCCTGCTTTAAGGCTCTTGGGGAGAAAAACCAAAACCAGTAATGACCACCAGCTCCAGCCCCTCCTGTGCCCGGGGCACCTGCCACGCCTGCTTCAGCGGCCCAGCGCTGCGAGGACAGCAGGCAGAGTGGTCGCTGTCACCATGCTCCTTGGGCAGCAGGGCAGCGCCCAGGCCGGCACAAGCCCCGTGTGGAGCGCCTCTGCCACCCTGGCGGCCAGGGTCCACTGCAGCTTCACAACAACAAATGCTAATCTGAGCAAAGGCGTCACTGATCAGAAAAAACAAAACGCCATAAAAAACTGCCTGAGATATGGGAAGACGGTTTTGTTTGCCCATCTCTTTAGCCAAATGATTGGGAAGCACTAAAGGCCTAATGCATCCCCTTTGTAAACATCAGAGGGAATAAACATTAGAAGGAATAGACATAATCCAGCAGCTCTTTTTCTCTCTTTAAATAAGACGCTAAAGTACATCAAAACGACTTTCTCCCCTAGGCACTGGTATAAAAGGAATTCCTACAGCATTCTTACATGGATTTAAACAAAGGCTGGTGGAATGCAGAAACATATTTGAAGAAATGTATAAACAATAAACCCTCTTTACTTAAGTTCCACCTCTTTTTATAAACCTGTACTGTACACATTCTGTTTGTGTGTGTGTCCATTATCTCTATCCTTGTCTTAAAACTTCCAGACAACAATTCCTTTGAAGTTACTATGACAAACAATTCTCAATTCTCCTCTCAGCCTAAAAGAAATTTCTAACTTGAAAGACTCGTAAGGTCTACACTGAGAGAGGAACAACCCGGGCCCTGCACTGATCCCAGAGACGGCAGTGAAGCACGGGGCTGCTGTGGCCTCCTAGCCCCTGGTGGCCAATGCAAGTTAACAGCAGGTCCCCAGAGGTGGCCGCCTTCACGTCTTTAAGCCTCCTATACCCCTGGTCTCATGGCTACGGCGGGAAGGGAGGAGAGGGGAAAGCAGCTGTGTCACACCCTGCCCTGGGGAGTTTACATAATCCCCGGATCTTCGTGACAGCCCACGGAGGAGGTGTCACCATTCCCACTCCACGGGGGTGGGGGGTGGGTGGGAGCAGTGGTGCCCGAGGCCCCACGGCTGCTCAGCAAAGCTCAGGCCCGCTCTCCATCACACCACATGGCCTCCCAGCTCAGGGAGGAGCAGACAGACCACCAGGAAAAGCCAGGCCATCCGTTTTGTTTGCGGAAAGAGAGAAAAGGCTACCTGCAAGTCGAGAGGCCAGGTGCGTACCTGCAATACTAGGAGCGGGCACAAGGCTGCTGAGAGAGCGACTGTAGCCGGAGGCAGCGAGCGGCCAGGCACTCGAGGAAGGCAGTGTGGCACTCTGAGATGACGGTGGGGAGGACCCTGCAGAACCAAACGCGGCACTAAGAAAGGTGAGCACGGGCCTGCGGGGTGAGCCGCTCAGCTTGGGCCTGAGAGTCCTAACAGCCAAGAACCAATGTCCTCCTAGGCTGCCGTTTGAGCAAATGGTGGAAAATGAGAGCGTGACGCGGCCAAGACCATGGGGAGGAGAGGAAGACACGGGCACACCGCCGCCTCTGGGGGCCCGGGGCCCTGGGAGAGGCCGGGGCGGGGTGCGGGAAACCAGGCAGCAGGAGGGAAGAGAACGACCACCGAGTGTTTACAACAACACGTCCAAGTTCGGAAGGACCCCACGGTCTCCCCTCCAAGTAAGATAAAAATAAAACGCAGGGCCAGCTCCACCTTTTCACACCCCCAGCAAGACCCACAGAGCTGTAAACAAAACTCCAAGCTTTCTGTCACAGATTTTGCCATAAAAAGACCAGCGCTTTTCCTAACTCGAAAGGTCTCACGTATCCCATCTCCCCCATTCGTATTTCTCTTTTGAATACGGGAATAATGAGGAGAAATGTGTGCTAGTAACTGTGTCACTGTGAGCTATCGTGTCCCCAGAACTGCGGTTCCCTCTGTTAAGGACCCTGTTCCTGCTCCTGGGAGGGGGGCTGACGGGGTGTGGCCCCCGGAGCACCCCTGCTGGTGCTGTTTCCATGTCACCCCATCCGTTTTCTGAGGAAAGCAGGAAGCCAGGGAAGAGGGAGGATGAAGCCGTGGTGACTTGTGGGTTAAAGCAGGATGGATCAGAGCTCTTCTGACTTGGCAAGTTACTCGGCCAGAGTGTGGAAGCTGGCCGGGGGAGGGGACAGGCGCACACAACAGTCTGGCTGTCAGGTTTACTACCGTGAACGGAATCTCACAAGACACGGGCCCCTGACGCAGGGCCCCAGCTGGGATGGCACTGAACAACGTCGGGAGTACCCTTCACTGGGACTACCAGGCGTGTGGCACCTCCCAGACTTGTACGGTCTACAACCTGCACAGCTGTTTACAGCTGCTCTGCTGTAACTGACCTCCTTAGAATATGGCATGAGAGCGGATGAACATTAAAATTTATTTGTAATCTGCAGGTCTTCAATTTTGAAAGATGTCAGCTTTACTGACAACCTAATCGTAGTTCCTGAACCCTCTGCTTCCATCTACCAACAAAATGCAATCAACCCAAGATCCCAAATTATAGACTATTTAACCCTACGTGGCATTTCTTTTATAATTAACAGTAGGATACTTAGATTTTAACAGTGTTCTAGTTTTGACATTTTTAGTTTAATAGTGGAAACTGTCCCATAAAATTCTGGTTAATTTTCCTTTTCGTATCAATTTGTCAGGAGATGGCACAGCTGCATTTTACCATTCTGGTTGCTATTCACCTCATAAAGGTTAAAACTATAAATAACATCCAAACAAATACTGGGCTAATTTAAATTTTTAATATCAAATCAGAACTTAACACCAATGACAATAAATAAAAACAAAAATGCAAATAAAAACCCAACACCTAGTATACTCAGTAAAAAAAAAAATTCCATTATGAAAGTACGTAAAATAAATAAGCCAACAACAAGAGGCCAGTGGCATTTCTCACTCTTTTCCTTCTAGGGCACATTTTCTCCATTTTTTTCTCTGTATTTTATTTATTTGTTTATTTTATTTTTGGCTGCGTTGGGTCTTCGTTGCTGCACGCAGGCTTTCTCTAGCTGTGGCGAGCAGGGGCTACTCTTCGTTGTGGTGCGTGGGCTTCTCATTGCGGTGGTTTCTCTCGTTGCGGAGCACGGGCTCCAGGCGCGCGGGCTTCAGTAGTTGCGGCGCGTGGGCTCAGTAGTTGTGGCTCGCGGGCTCTAGAGCGCAGGCTCCGCAGTTGTGGTGCACGGGCTTAGCTGCTCCGCAGCATGTGGGATCTTCCCGGACCAGGGCTCGAACCCGTGTCCCCTGCATTGGCAGGCGGATTCCTAACCACTGTGCCACCAGGGAAGTCCCTTCTCTGTATTTCAGATCAAGCTGGTCACTCAAAAATACGACAGGCTTTTGTGGCTGGGCCCTGAGCGAGGTCAGCCCCTGGGGCGCCTGAAGGCCCTCGAGTGTTGGGTGCGGCACGTGGGCCCTGGAGAGGGGCGGTCAGCGAGGTCTGGCCTTTGCAGTTTACTTCTGGCCCTGAGGCTGTGGTGCCTTTTGTAAATAAGTTCTACATAAAGATCCGTTCATCCCGCCCCTTCTCTCAGATAAACAAACCAGGAGGTGGGGGAGCCAGGGCTTTCCGGGGCGAGGCCTGGTCACGGGGTGGAGGAGGCGCTGTCCCAGGGCTCCAGCCCCAGGAGGTCACACAGGGCCATGTGAGGCTGCAGGGAGCTCTCTCTGTCCTACAGCTGAGGTCCCGTTTCAGCCAACATCTCTGAGGCTGAGCTTCCCTTTGCCCTGACATTCGTCTCATCTGCTCAGCTCTGCCCTCGCAACTCCCCTGCCCCTCCAGGACGCCTGTGTCGCATCACGGCACACGCATGCGAAGGCGGAGGTGGTCCACAATGCCCCAGGTGCCAGGGACCACGGGCTGACCATCAGGCACCAGTTGGGAAGCTCTGCTCTGTGCCGAGCAGCCTCGACTCTTTCCAAGGTCTTCTACTGCCCTGATCGGCATGGCTCACCCACCCTCCACAACCTCGAACACGCTGACCCACCCGGCTGCCCGGCTCAACCCTGCGGCCACACGCAGGGTGCCGAGGGGCGACGGCCAAGTCTCACCTCTGGCTGTGCCACCCCCCGGTCCCCACCACCTCAAACAGGCTCCACGTCCCACAGCCTCTCGTCCCCCGTGCCACTCATCCGTCCCTGACCTTGGGGTGGCCTGCAATGTCCCTGCTCTGAGATGCAGCCGCCTCGCGACACGAGGAATGCACGGCACTAAATGGGAAGGTGATCTGTGTTTATGGCGCCTTTCTACCCGAACCACAGGCACGCAGAATCCTGTCACTTGAAAGAACCATTGATAAGAACGGGCCTCTCCCCCACAGGCCATATTTAGGTAGGAAACCTAAATTAATGTTTTGGGAAATATGCGAGTGGCCTTATTAGTGCTGAGCCTCTCTGGTAAGCTGGCTATTCTTTCCCATTATTAGAATTATGAGGATAAAACTCCATCAGCAACGGCACTTACAGAGCGTCTTCATTTGCAGGCCTTAAGGAAAGGCAAGTTACTGCCCTTCTCGACACTGCATTTGAAATCTCTGTTTATGTTCTGTAACCTTGCAGCTCAGCTCATCACTTGCTCTGACTGGATCCTGAAGTCTGAAGAGGGTGTGCCAGACCTTACAGCATCGGGAGCTTGTGCCAGGAAGCAAGTCCTGGGGAAAGATCTGAGGCTTTTTACCAGACTCTTTGAGGAAAGGAAAAATTGGCTGACATGGATGAGTAAAGGGTCAGTTCACTTCTAGCTCAAAGAATTTCAAGTGGAAACCTTTTTCTTAAAAAGCATGATGGTTAATATTGTTATTTTATAACACAATGTTTATAAAAAACGATGTGTTAATAAATCCAGCAGAGACACTGAACCCAAATCAATTTCCATTTCCCCGTAAGCACTATGTTGCATCACACGGCAAGAGAAGGTTCCCATCGGACGTGCCTTGCACGCCCCAGCCTCACCACCCACACCCTCCCGCTGCCCTGGAGCGCCTGCACGGAGACCACTGCATGGACACGGGCGGGGCGCCCCCTCACCTCCACTCTTGAGGAGGTAGCGGTTGACATCCTGTATGGTGGTATTGATGGTAGGCCCGGTGGGGACACTTCCAGGAGTGACGTCGGGGTCATTCTCGGGATCTATATTCTGAAGTCCTTTCCAGGGAACTCCAGGATGGAACTCTGGAAAATTCCAAACAAATGAAAATCAACACATGAGTATTAGAGCACCTTCATGTTGCTTCATGATAGCTTATGGAAATGTTTATAATCTGCTAATTAAGTTAAGAGGCACACTTTAGACTTTCTTTAGTAAATCATCAATCCTTTGGAACAAACTAAGTATTATAGCCACCACGCTGGACACTAAGATGGTGTCCAGACGGGAGGATACAGCCCAGACATACTCTGACCGGACGGGACACAGCGCCCCTTCCCCTCTCTCCTTCCACTGAACCGAGGGCTGCAGAAAACCCTGTGATGCCAACCACACCCACAATTTATCTGATGAATGGATTTCCAATGAAAAAGCCAGAGCTATGGGGTTAAGGCTTCCAGGATTCTCAGCTTGGACCCTGGCTTCTACTGGGCCTAGTCGTTCCCATAGGCTTGGCGTGTTCTGATCGGCTGCCACAGGGAAGCGTGCACACTCTTTCTTACCTGGGGGCCAGTTGATGCTGGAGCCATTTGAGATTTTATCACTGTCAGATTTGGCACGTGACCAGCTATGGGGAACAGCTACAGGAGGACTGGCTGGTGACTCACTGCTCTGGATTAAATCGTACCGGCCATAGGAGTCGTCGATGGAGGACTTAGCTGGAGGTCCAATGCTCAGACCTCCAGGGATAGCACCTGGGGGGACGACAGGGAACAAAGAGCCGAGTGAACAGGGGACCCCGAGTCCCTGTGCTGGGCGCCGGGCCTTGCCCTTTGCACAGGTGCACGAACTGTCAGACTCGGTTTGGCCAGCATCTTCTGGGGGAAGTGACTATTTCCGTTAGCCCAAACTTGGCCTTGAAAGACAAACTCTTTAAGAACTGTTTCAGTTGTTCAAGTTGGAATTCTTGATAAATGCATACCCACACCACGGTGAAGCCCTCTGGGGACAGCCTGTGAGTCCCTGTGGTCAGCTCCTGTCCTTGTTGCTGCCTGTGTCCCTTCCCCAGTCTGCTGCCCTCACTATGGAAGGACAAACAGGCATGTGGACTCGGAGGCCTTAACCCCACCCACCCTGGGCGACTGAGCTCTCTCCTGCCAAGGGAAGTGCCCAAATAGCACGTGACGATTTTCTTCTAGAATTAACCATTAGGAAAAATTTTCTTTTTAGAATGCCTTATATCAAGAGAGAATTATACACCCTATTAATTTCCTTTGCTGTTTATGCTACGAGGAATTTAAGAGCTAAATTTAATGCAAGTGAGATCACCTCCTACGGTTACTAGCTTTTTTTTCTTCCCCCCCCGGCCGTGCCTCGCAGCTTGCGGGATCTTAGTTCCCCGGCCAGGGATTGAACCCTGGCCCCAGCAGTGAAAGCGCCAAATCCTAACCACCGGACCACCAGGGAATTTCCTGGTTGTTAGCATCTGCTGTTTCTCTTTTCTAGGCATTAGATTTTCTATTGTGTTTTATCATTTTATGGAAAAAATTTTCTCTTAGACAAAGTTTTGGTTGAAGATACAGATACATGAGTGTGCGGCCATGACCTGTACCCTTCGTTGCTCTGGGGCATTTTCAATTACTTCTTGGTTTGTAGCTAAGGTGTGAACGTTGAGGCTTGGAGAGGTTTGATCATTGACTACCTGGGATCTGACACACTCTGTAATGAAGTGGAATATATATGTTTAACTTACTGAGGTAACACTGGTTTCTGACATCTAAGTTTCACGGGTGTGACACTGCATTTCGACTTTTGTCTACACCACAGGGTGCTCACCACCAAGAGCTTAGTTTATACCCATCTCCACGCAGTTGACCCCCTTTCGCCATTTCGCTCTCCATCCACCCCTTCCCCTCTGGTTACCACTACTCTAGTTCCCTGTATCCCTGTCTGTTGTGGTTTGGTTTGTTCTCTTGGAATATTTTCTATTCAGCTTTCAGCACTGAACTCTTAGAAGGGAAATGCAGTACGAGTAACAAAACGAGCATAACCAGCAAGTAGGAAAGAAGTGACCAGACTCCAGGCACCTTGGCTCAGACGTACCATGCTTGCTGGGGTTCTGGTCGAGTGGAGAAGCAGCACCGGGTAAGTTATCCATGGGGTTGGGATGTGTCCACTGAGGGAGGCGTGACTGGGACTGCGACGGGTCCTTCACTGATAAACCACCAGTCATGTCCATGCTGCTGACATTCATGTTTGGGTTCAGTCCAGCTAAAAACAAAAACGCTATCAGGATACGTCTGCTCTTCCTCTAAACGTTTACTTTCTAAAGCTCTCCTAGAGAATCAAACTAAGTCTTAATTCACAGCCAAATATTTTAAATGTAACTTTTAATGCTGGAGGAAAAAAAACCCCTTTTTGCCTTTTTAGTAACACACATCTGTAGGAATCTTATTCCTAAATTAGGGGGACGATGGTAACAAATAGTCTTTGATTAAGTAAGACCAATGATTCTCTTCATTTTACTCGCTTTGGTGCCAAACGTGGTCCTGAAGCTTCTCAGTCAGAGCCCACAGAAAAACAGAACAAGTCCAAACAATTAGGAAAGTCTTTTCTCATCTCAGGGCACCTTGTGCAAACTCACCAGATCCAAACCAGTCTCTCAGAGACGTAAACGGTACCCTAAGGTCCCACCGACCGAACAAGCTGGTGGGGAGACCCCAAATCTGCCTTTGGTGAACTCACTTTACAAAAGGCCGCTCTTGAGGAGTTTATGAATTAAACATCAAACTCCCTTAAAGGACTTGAACTATTTCAAAGTGTGGGCGCTGCCGTCTGCCCTGGCTGGAAAGTGAGCTGATCCTGGGTTTAGTTCTTACAGCTAAAAGCAGGCATGCGCTGGGGCACGTGACAAGCGCCCTCACTGTGCTGGGTTAGTGGGGAGAGATGAGGGGGACGATAGCAAAAAGGCTGAAGTAAAGAGTCGCTGATGGGACACCCGTCATGAGCTGAGCAGGCTGCTTGGCCGGACAGAATGACCAGTGCAGGTGTGACCCAGTGTTTCCAGGCCATTTCTAACCTGCGGTTCCCACACCACATGTCCTGGTACAGAGCAAAGGTACTGAACATTTTTGTTCTTAACTTTAAATCAAGAGCTTCAAACTCAAATGCCCGTATGGGCCAAGCAGGCAACACAAATGAAGGTGATGCGGGCCTGGTGGGGACAGCGCCCGCCCTGCTACAGGTGCTACCCATGCAACCAGTGAATGGAACACAGGCCCAAGGCAGCCATTTGCAAGAGAAGCCAGAAGCCACTTTTGGTTGAAAATTTCCCATTTTTAAATGTTGGCAATCTCACACACACACTGTGCAGACCTAACCGAAGGCCCACGGGAGTCCGACACCACTGGGGGCTACCTTCACCTCCACCCACACAGACCCAGTCAGGTGAGGGCACAACCGTTAGGACGGGCTTCAGACTGGCCTCCAGAGCACCCCAAGCCCCATGGCCGGGCCCCACCCTCCCTGTCTCGTTTCTTTCTGTTCCTCCCTCCACTGGCAGCCAGCCTGGCCGGCCCTCGCCGACACCGACGGCCTCTTCTTCCATGCGAGGCTGGCTCTGCTCCACTGAACTCTACTCGTTTGAGGTCCACGCTTAAACCCTGCTCTGATTCTTCTTTCACCGCGCAGGGTGACCATGCACTCTCCCTTCCCTAAGCTCTGCAGTAACCACGTTGCACTGCCTATGAAGGCTGGTTTTCGTTTTTATACGCCTGGTCTTCCTGGGAAGACGACAAGCTCGGGAGTCAAGACAGCATCCGGAGAAGAGGCTGCACAGGAAGGAAGGCGGACGGGACTTAGAGCTGCTGAGGAAAAGGGGTGAGAACCAGCCAGAGAGGCAATTTTACAAACTAACTTTCTTAAACTTTATTAGCTATCTATTTTAACACATTTATTTTTAAACTTTAATGTGATTATAAAATATTATCCGAAGTATTTTTCATCAATTTTGAAGATTCAAGGCACTAATCTTTCCACTTGAAAGAAAAAGCGTTTAAGGGTAAAGATTTGTGTACTACATCCTCTAAATATAGGTTGAGAGGACAGATGGATACTAGGACACTAGGAAGCTGCAGCTAAACATTTCAGGACAATAGATGGAACTGAATTTTCTTCTAAAACAACTATCGTTAAAAAAGAAGTATTTACATAAGTAGCCAACACTCTACCAAGTGCTTGCTATTACAGAGTGCTCTGCCTGCTAGTGCACCAAATCTTTAGAAGAACCCTATGAGGTAAGTATTCCCACTTTACAGATGGGGAAATTGAGGCAAAGAGCTGCCAGGCAGCTTAGTTGTGGGGGCAGTGTGGTGGCCTGATTCCTAAGGCAGGTCTTAACTACTAGACTATTCTGCTTCTTCAGCACAGAGGAAAGTAACGGGTAGGACAATCATGAAGGGACAGAAGAACTGTAGTTTAGCATTTGTCAGTTTTGTATTAAAGACACACCACACTGGTTACATGTCAAGGAGACAGTGCTCATGTGATCAGAACATAGCTCTCAGAGGTGTTGGTAGTATTCCACAGAAAGGGACATCATTAGCTGAGATTCGCTGTCACTCACCTGGCCTTTGACCCTCTGGATATGTATTTCTCAGGTAACTAATTCCCTTTGCCCTGTAGCTTCAGACTCTAACAGTCAGCCTGACAAGCCTGAGGCGCTTTCACCCACTTCTGGATCCTTAGAGCAAATTACAGCTGACCCTCGAACAACGCAGGGGTCACAAATCCGGGTATGACTTTACAGCCGGTCCTCTGTACCTGCAAACTCAACCAACCGCAGGTCACGCAGCACCGTTATTTACGGGAAAAAACCCATGGGTAAGTGGACCACGCTGTTTCAGCCCGTGTTGTTCATGGGTCAACAGTATTCCCCGTACGATCACTTTCCTGACACAGCCCTTCTGACGGTCTTCAACGTCGTAACCTGTGTCCCTCCTGGTGACCTCGAGGGCGGCACCACATCTGCCACTGGCCTGCGGGTTTCAAGTGCTGGGCGGGCGCCCTACCGGTTGGGGGTGAGGGTGTGCGTGTTGGTCTGGGTGAGTACACAGTCGTGCTCTGCACTACAGGACTTGTGCGGGCAACCATGGCTTTTTAAGAAGTGCCTGGTTCACGGAAATCTGCACACCCTTCCTGTTCCCAGCAGTTCAGGCTGGAGAGAGCCAGGGACGGAACAAAGCGCCGATTCAACAGTGGAGAGGAGATCATTCTGGTACTACTTTCAAAGATTTTATACTGAAAGCACTTATGGGCGCAGCAAAATTCTTGCTCTGCGAAGACAGCTAGGGTCCCTCCCTTACGAAGGAGACCTGAGACAGCCTCGCTCCGGTTTTGCCTGGAACTGCATTTTCTGCCCGGCTATTTCAGCCCCGCCAGGCGCACGCGGTCGGCGTCGACCCGGACTCACCGAGAGGGTAGGGAGCGAAGGTGCTGGGTGAAGACTGCTGCTCTTTGGTCTGCAGGTCGGGGAGGCCGGGGGCCTGGGGGTGGGGGGGGAAGCTGTCCAGGGCCGATTTGCCTGCAGAGGGGTGCAGAGACAGGGGCGGCGGGGGCGGGGGCGGCTTCACGAGCAGGGCCTGGGCCAGCTGGCGCTGGTGCTGCTGGATCTGCTGCTGCAGGTTAGTGATTGTGCGCGCAACCTGCGGGCGGGGACGCGCGGTCAGCGGGTCGGGAGGGCCGCCGGGGCCGCCCTCCTCCCCAGCCCAGGTGACGCCAAGGCTTTCAAAACGGGAGGCTGAGCGAGAGAGAAGCCAGTGACAAGTAACAGGCCAGGGGAGGTGACAGCTAGCGACCCGCTGAGCCACCCGGGGGGCGCCTACTTGCTGCTCCTGTTGTCTCATGGGTCCGGAAACGTTCCGCTGGGCCTGTAGCATCTGCTGCTGGATCTGTAAACGTTGGTACGCCTGTGGACACAGACACAAAGAGAAGCGTCCAGTAGATTATAAGAAAGCCTCAACAAAGGGTTCCACTTCTGTACATTAGTGTAAAAAAAAAAGGCACAGATTCTCGGTTCCCTTACCATCCTGTGGTTTAAGCATAGCGTGAGGCATGAAGCTTTTTCAAAAGGAGACATGTCTTTCCAAAACCTTTCTAGTGCACAGACTTTACAAAGTAACTCAGTCAGTACCCCTATTTAGTGCTGGTAATGAGGTTTGTCAGCAAATATTTTTCAGTTAATGAAGAGATCAAAATTCTTCTGCTCAATTCATACAAACTAAAAATAAAAAAGAAATGAGGAGAAAATAAAAATTTTTTTCCCCTTATAAAGATGCAAGTTGTCCAGAATGGCTCAGACCGTGTGGCAGGACAGCAGTGATCGGCGGCCACAGAACAATACACGTTAAAGGGCTTGTAGCTACCAGGAGCCACGTGTGGCCTTGGTCCACAGGGAGCCTGAGGTCCAGACGTGGCCACTTCTGCCACACAGACCCCGTCCACGAAGCCAGCGAGAATGATCGTCAGATTCTTCCCACCATGAGGCAGAAGGCCGGATCATTTGTTTCGAAAGTTGGCTGAATACTGTAAATTTTTTCTTTACAACATGGATTTTTTTGGGACGTTTTGGGCAAGAGGATTTACTGAAATAGAATCCAAGTAGAAGTAGAGATTATACTACTAGAAATGCCTCATTAATCTGTAAATTAGAGAGGAATAAAATACTTCACTTAAGTGAATCCTTACAGGCTCTAAAACTTAACCTTAGGATGTACTGAAATATCATTTTACCAAGTTTTCTGGAAAAAAAAGTTAAAACAGTGTACATTGTTTTTAAAACAGAGCAGAGTAAACATAATCCAACATTTTCTTGGTATCTTTTACACTACAGAGGTCAATAAAAATTATGTATAAATAAAGGATTCCAGAACATCAGTACGACTGATAACGAGTTCTGTCTCCCGTCAGAATCCAGCCGTCCTCTGTGTTATCAAGGAGTGGAAAGCTGTTTTCCTCTGCAGTGAGAGCCCTAAATAGCACGCTTCTCAGCTGCTCCCCACTGAGGCCGGCGGTCCCTTCCTGGCGCTGGCGGTAGCACACCGCGCAGGGGCCTTACAGCATGACTGTGAGGCAGCTTGGCTCCCTTCTCCGAGTGAGGTCCAGTCCCGGTCTGGATCCCGTGCCCAGGGCCCTGGGTACTTCACTGCACTGCAGCTTGTCCTAGGTCACCCCCACCCCACCTGGTCACTACCTGGAACCAGACACCCAGACGGTCAGACGTGTGTCTAACAAACGCTGAAGGGTCAGGACTGAGAGCCCAGGGCTCCCCCGTAAGGAAAGGCTGACAGCATGGTTTTGTCTATTGGAGGCTTTTCTCCCTTCATGACTCCTGGTCATTTTCTAGGAGATGAAGCTGTTGGGCAAGACTTCTAAATAAATCAGGTGTCAACGTATTAAAGAAGGAAATAATATACCGGGCCCTTCAGGGAATATAAATTCAGGATGCACCTAGGGATACAATGCCATGGCATTTCATGGTAAAAGCAGTAAGACTGTTGAAAATTAAAAATTCAACATATGTTAAACTGTAACACTTGCAAGAATTATTAGGCTACATCAGCCTTCCTCAAGAGGGATTCTGAGAAAATCAAGTCCTAATCTCTAAGGCATCTCATCTCCTGTATGTAACGAAGTAACTTCTGTCTTTTGTTTCCAGAATGCTATCTGTGTAGACCAACCTTGGAAGAATTTAGAGAACAATCATGAAATGATTTGTTGGGTTCTGTGGTTCAGATGAGAAAGGCTGGCTGAGAGCTAACAGACACCTTAACTGTCAGATCTGGAAGACTGTGATCACGAAAGGGCCACAGAATCCACAAAGCTTAGTGGACACACCCTTAAGTGAAGAACTTCCTAATTCCTTTAATAGTTTACAAACTTCATGAACGTCTCAATGACATTCCCTGACGTGAAGAAAAGCGTTACGGCGACTGCTTTTCTTCAGTCGGCATGCATGTTGCTGGCACATCCCCGAGCTCACGGGGAGAAGGCTCTTCCTCTGTCCTAGAACCCGAGCAGATCTACCCACTCACCAGCTGCAGCTGATAGAGCTGGTTCAACATCGTCATATGCTGAGGATTAATTGGCGAGGTTAATAGTGCAGGGTTGAGACCAATGTTTTTTGCTGCAAACTGCAAAAGCTGTGCTTGAACCTGTTAACAAAAAATGCACCATTAGACATGGATTCTCTATTCAAACATTTACTTGTCTGGGCAGTTTTCTGAGATTCAAAACTGAGTAAATGACAGTTATATTTGTCTCAGTGAACTTCAAAAGCCATTAAAAAATTTACAGACATTTTAACATTAGTAGTTTACATGCTTTTGTGGATAATATGAAAGGAAGAAAGGAAGGAAGGGAGGGAGGGAGGTAAAGGCAGATGGCAAGAAAGAGATTTCTTCCTCCAAATATTTTAGTTACGAATTAACTTTCTAGGGCTCTGGGTTACTCCCATCGGTAACTGGTTTCACGTTCTGTCGAAATGAAGCTAAGTGGGCATCGTTTAAGGTGGGAGACAGCGAAGGCGTGGTCTCTGGGAGGAAGTTCGAGCCTCCTCAAAGGAGGCCAGTGTCTGCGTCTCACACAGGCGCCCTGGACTAGTCCCCGCAGGAGCTCAGCAGATGGCACCGCGGCCATCTGACCGGGGGGCCTTGTTCCAGGGCAGGCAGGGACCCCTTCTCAAGTTGACACGTTCGGGAAGTGGTCTCCCCCTGCTCGTGGGACCAGCCATTCCTCTCGGGGGGCCCGGCTGCCCAGCCTCCCATGTGGCACGTGCCCTGGTGTGGCCGGCCAGCCCTGACCGCAATGGTCAGCCTGCCTCCCTGCCCAACTGGCATTCACTGCTCTGAACCCTTCAGGGGCTTGGCACTGGCCAGCTCAGTGTTTTCCACGGCGTGCGCTGTACGCTTATCACAGCATTTACACAAGATGGTTTTAGGTAGAGCACAGAAGAGTATCTTTTACAGTCGTCTAACGTGTATTAGAAAAATGTTGCTTTTTCTCTTTACGACAGATATGTTCAGTTTTAAGAATAAATTTATCTAAATTAAGAAGGCAAGTCAACTTAAAGAAAACACATTATGTAACAGTCGTGGGAGGCACACAGATGAGTGACGTTCGGGACACGCTGGCTTGCTGTGTGTGGAAGGCTGCTCTGTCTCCAGGACCTGTCTCTGCTCCTGTGCCTTAGCTGGGGTGGCCATGTCACTAGGCTTGGGCAGTGGGACATGAGTGGAAGTGGTATGTCTCTCGCTTTCCCTCTGTCATTGGGCAACGGCCGAGGCAGAGCTGCTACTTTCTGCTCTGTTGCTTGGGGGCGAATTACTTGTCTGTCTCGTCCGAGCATCTGTATTTCAGGGTGTCTTTGCTGTAGCAGCTTACAGTGTACCCTGTTTAATGCATTTTACTGTAGCAGCTTACAGTGTATCCTGTTTAATGCATTTCACTATTATTTCACCCAGATTTCAGCCATCTCCACTCAGTGCACAGATCTCTGGTCGAACAACTGTGGAGGAATAATTACTTCCAGCGAATTCTATGATTTACCATTTTAATCTATTACTGAATATTCTTTTAAGCGGTAAGGACTGTAACACTGTAATTAAAAACTCAGTCCAAAGTCAAAAATTATGGAAATGTTCTAAAAGTAAACAATATTAATATGAGAAAAAACTGACATTACGCTTTAGAGCTATGCAAAACAATATCCTTTTCCTTGATTCTATTTGCTCTTTTGTTTTAAAACGATCTAATACTAAAGAATAAACTTAACTCAAAAGTCTG
Organism: Grampus griseus; assembly: GCF_964374135.1. Taxonomy (NCBI): domain Eukaryota; kingdom Metazoa; phylum Chordata; class Mammalia; order Artiodactyla; family Delphinidae; genus Grampus; species Grampus griseus. The sequence goes on along the minus strand of NC_139014.1, from coordinate 9,028,443 downwards.
TGATATGGACACTATTATATATTGTCACATTTAGTTTGTCACTAAAGCATTACTCAGTCCTTCACTGCTTCTAAGAATTTTCTTTTATGTCCCAAGCAACTTCACTTGCCACTTTCCTCTCTCACCAATCTAGAAGAATTCAGTGGGTTCATCCGAGTAATCTTCTCAAGACCAGGACGGAAGTCCCATCCCTGGCATGTGTCACCCGGCAACAGCACTCTGCCGGGAGGAGGCCCAGCCCTGGCCTGTGGGGCGGGGGCCCTGGGGGAGCAGCTCCGGAAATGCCTCCCAGGGCAGGAGGGTGGGATGGACAGGTTAACACTGCGGGCTGACTGGCTCTCAGTGTAGCGCGGACGCGGGTCTGACCTGAGGGGATAGAAACTGAGGCACTTGAGCACGGAGACTGGGCTGGGAGGAGCTCAGGGGCTGCACGGGCGGCTGTGGCGGCTGCTGCATGGTCCTCGCTGGGGCTGCTCCGCTGCTGCCAAACATGCCCAGGTTGCCACTCGGTGTCTGCAGGGAGGCGGAGGGCGCGTTACACAGTCGCCCGGGAGCCAGCGGGGGGCAAGGCTGCACCTGCTTCCTGCCGCTCTCAACGTGTACCAAAGGGGATGTTTAAGAAGTGCTGTCTAAACTGGGTACAGATGACAGGAGATCTGCCCGCAGAGCCTGCCTATGTCTTTAAATCACAGAAGCCGCCCACAGAGCCAGTTTTAGGTGCCCCCCAACAAGGCCGTCGTCTTCCAGGAAGCTATAATTACACAGAGCCAGGCACAGGAGCAGCAGGCACGGCTGTGTGGGCACCGTCTGTGCTGGGGTAAAGGGCATCATGTGTGGGGACCACTAACCTGGGAGAACAGGACATTTTCCAAAAGGAAATATAATTATGATTTCAACGAACCTGAAATTGAATACGTGAACAAGTCCAGGCAGTTAACTTTGTGTTAAATATAATAACTATATATTTGAGTGCTTCTTTCTACTCTCCTGACTGGGCATCTGATCCCCGGGGCCCGCCGGCCAGGCTGCTGACTTCCCGACCGCAGAAGAGCTGAAACTGGCACCGCAGCCCGGTGGGCAACAAGAGATGGCCAGGATCACGTGGATGGGGCGCCACTGAGAACTGCCGCCGGCCACCCCAAATCTCACAGCATCGCTGGAAGAGAAGGCTCAGAGCTGTGTGATGTGAGCCTCCCCCAGGAGAAAATCAAGAAGAGCAGTTCTGTGGACGGGAAGAGCGTGACGCGCTTCTGTATCATTTCATTCCAGGGGAGAGAAGTGACACGAAGCGGCCGTCGATCAAAACCCCAGGTCCCTCCGTTCAGGGACGTCTGAGGGTGACTTTCACCTCCCCCAAGAGTGTCAAAGGCAGGGAACAGTGCCAACATCACTCTCTGAAAACCACTGAGAACCTGCAAGAGATGTCACCTCTGTTCTGGGAAAAAGGGGAGAGTATGGTGTTTTCCTGCAGATCAATGCATTTAAGGTTTCGACTGTCAGGAGAGACAGGACGGCACTGCCTGGACCTGTGAACGCATCGGGCAGGTGAAGACGGCTCTGCGGTCCATGTCATTTAAAGTACTAGCAGTACTTTAGTACCAAGGGTGTTTCAGTTACATGTAAGAATAAATATAATTTTGAAGCATTTCCTATAACATGGTTAAATTTCAAGAACTGGATTCAATTCAGTTGAATTGAATCCAAGCAGTACATCACTTGGAAGGAAATCCTTATAATATTTCAGCTTCCTTTACATATTCAGTTATATTTTCAAATGCAGGCATTAATTAAAAATAAGAAGGTTTGCGTGTCAAACACATTTTCTGAAAGGCAAGTGAGAGAGACCATGGTGGCCATCTACCAACAGCCTTACCTGTCTAGAAGAATTCAAGTTTTGCATGCCCAGCCCTGAGGCAATCCCGCCCAGGGCCTGATTAGGGAGTGCACTGTTGGAAAGGGGGAGCTTCAGGCTTGGTGAAGGCAAAAATGGTGAAGTCGTGGGCTCTTCCACGAGGCCGCCATCCTGATTGGGGAAAGAAAGCGTGAGCTGTGTGCGGTGCCCGTCCGCACACAAAGCACAAGTTTCCCGGGACACAGAAAGGGATGCGGATGAACAAAGAATTAAAAGATCAAAAATGTGTGGACAGGAAAATGGAGAAATGGTCAAAAGGAAGAGGGGAAAAAGAAAAAAGAGAAACAGGATTAAGATGCTGTTTTCATTTTAACAATTATTTTACAAACACATATCAGCTTATAATATTCTCATCACTACTGACCCTGCCTACGGGTAGGAATCAGAAGAGAGACAAACACTGTAAAAAGTCTTACTTGGAAAACACTTTACAACCATTTTCAAATAAACAGGCTCCTTTTGAGAAGTTATTAGCAAGGTTCTAGGTATACATTAGGTTGAAATCTGCTGACATTCAAATGTTTTTGACCTACAAACAGCGATTTCATATGGTTTAACCTAATAATAAGGTAAATTATAAAACAGACAAAAATCTTGTTATTATTATTTTTTTACATTTATTGGGTGCCAGGTCCTTTGTAAATTTATCTCATCTAACTTCACAACAAACCTGCAGTATTTATTGATAGACTGATTGATTGCCATGCCATGTGACGTACAGGATCTTAGTTCCCTGACCAGGGAGCAAACTTGTGCCCCCTGCAGTGGAAGTGCAGAGTTTTAACCACTGGACCACTAGGCAAGTCCCCAAACCTGCAATATTATTTCACATTTTAAAGATACGGAAATAAGTCAGGGTCCCACAGTTAGCAAATAAAAATACAGGGTGTGGAGTTAAACTGGAATTTCAGATAAACTACTAATAATATCTGAGAATAAACATGCTCCAAAAATGATTCATTGTTGTCTGAAATTCCGATTTCTCTGGGCACAGTGGTGCCGGGCAAGGCGAGGACTCCACTGTGTGGAGTGCTGGCAGAGGACACTGCTAATCTGAGAACAGACGAACTCTCAGCTCTTCTCCTATGAGCTTGCTTTTAGTCTGTTTGTTTGCTTTAAACTTGTCCTTTCTTGCTTCCATTTTTTTTTCAAGGATGAACATTCTGATTGAGTTTAACGGGATGCTGTGTCCCCCCTCTGAGGTCACACCAATCTGAAGAGGGAGCATGACGATACTAAGGGGAATGAACTGGCGACTACACTTGTTGAAACATCTAAGGGGATTTTCCCACAGACCCCTGCGTGTTCTCTGAAGTAGAACATCTAAGCAAGGGCCATGAGACATGGGTGCCCATGCCTAACCACTTCTAGACCCTTTTTCCTGAGATTAGACATGTAATACATCATTTCCAGTGGGAAGAACTGTGCATATAAAGTAAGACCGTAAAACAGAAATTTGGTGGACCCTCGTCTATTGGACAAATTGAAGCAGCCAAGCTCACCCGCTAACATGAAAATCAGTTTTCAATTTCAGTATTTTTATTCCTAGTCCCATCATATGAAATATAACACAACCTCTTTTGAGTTAAACATTCATATATATTAAAAAAATGGGTAAAAGTCACTTAAATATTATAGCCCAATAACTTTTTAATCCAACACAGTGAAAACGAAAAACACCTCTTGTTAAAAACAAACAAAAAGCCACCTAAACTCATACCTTGTCCAGGAAGGTGGGGCGGTCCGCGGAAGACTCTTTGGAGATCGGTGGGCGGCAGCCAAGGGGCTTGGTGACCATCCCATTGTAGTCGGTCACTCCCAGTCCACGCTTGTCCACGTCCACCTTCTTTTCCAGCAGAGCGCCTGGGGCAAAGCAGACAGAAGCAGCGCTTGAAACGAGACGCCTCGGGGGTCAGCTGCGAGTTCTGAGCACGGACGGGCACCAGCCTACCCCTCAGGGAAGGAGTTAAGACGCTCACCCCCAGAAAACAGGGGCCTCGGGTTGGCTCTGGACCCTGCTCCTCGTCCCTCGCAGCCACGCCGGCCACCTCTGCCACTGTGCGGATAGGCCCTTCCTCTCCCCCGGGACTTGTCGCCTCTTTTTCCAAAGAGGGCCCTTCCCTGGCTGCCCCGCCTCGTGGCCATCGATTTCCACCTGCTGAGTCCCTACTGGCTGTAAGGACCTGTCCGAATGTCGGGGATACAATACAACGCAAACCAGACAGAGTCTGTCCTTGTGCTCTTCCGATTCAGAGACTGGTGTTTGTTCCACTCCCTCTGACTCTGCGCCGCCTCACGGCTCTGAGGAGGCGGGACTAACTCCCTCCAGCTCACACCGATTCCCTGTGTCCCGGCAGCTTATACCACCCATTTGGCATTTGCATGTGATTATAAAGTTGATCCTCATTATTTGTGAATTCCGAGCTTGTGAATCCACCTACTTGCCTACATATACTTGTAGCCCCCAAATCAATAGTATGGCGCTTTTTGGTCATTTGTGGACACGTGGGGCGGTGAAGAATTTGAGCCCCCGACACACACATTCCCAGATCAGGCTCTCACAAAGCGACAGGTGTCCTTTTGTGGTGTACTTAGGGCTATCTCTGTGCTTTTTGTTGGTCATCGCAGTGGTCCCCATGGTCCCCAAGCCAATGTGCTGTCTAGTGTCCTAAGCGCAAGAAGGCTGCATGGTGCCTGCTTTGTTTAGCAGCTGCTGCAGCAGCGCTGCCCAGGCGGCTGAGTTCAGCTGATGAGCAGGGCAGTGCAGCCGGAACAGGGACAGAATGTCACCATCGTGTATAAGGCCGTGTGGGGGGAGCTAAAGTAATGTCTACAGTGTGAGATGAAGCTTCAGAAAAGATGGAAAGTGGCTAAATTTGTGGATTCACAAGATGATAACTTATTTAAAAAAAGCATAGCTCACGGCATTGGTGTGAGTCAAAAAGGGAACAAAATCTATGGTCACATTATCCAGGGTCAGGAGGATGTTCAACCCTTCGTAGCTAATGCTTTATTATAAAGAAATATGGCACATAATTATTTGTGAGAAATACATATTAAATACGGTGTCTTTAAACAGAAACACACATAAAATGAGGTTACGTGTTGACTGGTTGACAAAAATGCTGTGGCCAGAGGCTCAGATGACCTCAACCCTGCATGTTCCCGAGGAGCAAGGGTTTAGTACTTCCTGATTCAGTGTCTGCAGGGACTTTATAGGACATAAGTACCACGAATGATGAGAATCAGCTGTATTTTACATGTAAACATTTAACATAATTGATATTATTTTTAAAGCAATTCCAGAACTAGGGTTGCTTGTTCCTTGACAGTAACTCTCGTCTCTCAGCCAGCAGGTGATGCTCCCGTGGGGCCCTGAGCAAGCCCTGCCGGGCGCGGCACAAGAACAGCTCACTCAGCACCCAATGAGGTGGGCACGTGGTCCCAGTGCCTTTCTCCAAGAGGGTCACTATCTCCCCACTCAAAATAGATGGAGATAGAAAAAATTCATCTATTTGTTGCAAAAATAATAATAATAAAAAAACCCAAAACAGAAAAAGCAAACGTAGTTCAATGTGGTGTTTGGCCATTTGTTCCCAGTGCCCACCAGTCCTGAGGGACCGGCCCCGTGGCAGGTGCACATCCTGTGGGTGGTCTTGTCTCCCCAGTGTGTATTCAACCATTAACCCATGACTCTGAACACCAAAACTCACAAATTGGTACCTTTAAAAAAAAGTGTGCTTTAGGTATGTCATCTTACTTACTCATGGCCTGGTCAAGATTCATATTATTACTCTTCAAGGCCTCTTCAGCTGGCTCTCTCTGTGGAGGGAAACAGAGTTTTCACTAGGACTGCGTGTTAACAAAAGGAAAAGCTTGTAAAGAGCTCTATCACTATTAACTCAGGGAAGTGATTGATATTAACCTAATATTGTTAGATTTTGGAACTAGAAATACTTTTCTTCCATGTGGTTAGAGAGAAATGTCTTAAAAATAAAAAATACTTGTAATAAGAAAATGTACTGAATTGATTTTTAGAGGGAAGAACTTGTATTTAACACTTTAAACCCCAAATGTCCAGTGCCAGGAGAGTCTGATTTCTGACTCTGTGGTTTAGCAGGGTGAAACCTCTCCCAGGGCAGCTGCAGGAAGTCACAGGAAGAGTCAGATTCTAGGCTCTGCTGTAAACTGCTCTTCACCAAAAAATGTAAAGACAACATAACACAAAACACGTAGGTTCATTTTGATAATTATCTCTCTGATTGAAACAGACTAGCCTCGGTGGAGGCCACAACCGAGCTGGGCATGGTGTTGAAGCAGTGCAGGCCAGTGTGGGCCTGTCACCTCACCCGTGGGGAGGCTGGGCCCCCGGCCGCGCCCGCACAGGGTCAGGGGCCCGCACCCCACGTGAAGTATGTGGTCCCCTGCTCCAGTCTGGGGCCACTCTAGACCCATCCTTTAGGGACATCTGCAGCAATCAAAAGGTAAACACTCATTTGAATAAAGATTTGGAAAGAAGACATTTGAAGGGGCTATGTGGCAGACACAGGAGGCACTGCTCATGGTCTGAACTCCTGCCACTGGCTCTTAGGGACTGAAGAGACCGGGAGGCATTTTCAGGAGAAGACCCTAAGATTTCCAACTCTCCCTACACACGATATGAAACTCAGGAAGCAAATAGGTCTGGTTAGGATTCTTTATCTGGACACGAGGGTTTAGCACTTTATACCAAGTTTTCTCTTGAGATCTTGGTCAACGTACTGCATAAACGAATGAAAACTCACTTTTAATTATAAATGAAAAGAAAATATAAAACTGTATAAACCAATGAAAATTAAAAATCACACATCATTTTTTATTCTAAGAAAAGGTTCTCACACCTTTCTTGATAGAAATGATGTGGATCTTTGCTGTAGTTCAAAGCAATGATCCCTAAGCAGACGCGCCCAGGTGAAAGGGGAATTTACGAGTTAGGATTTGCCAACAATCTCATCCCCCAAGTCTTCCTTCCGTGTTACACATGACAAAGGTGGGCAGGACACAACAGGGCCATGCAGGGCAGGACACATGGCGGGAGGAGTAAAGTAAGACGCCAGTCACCGGGAAGCCCATGTCTGTGAGTTGTTTGATCAGCCGGGTCATGATCCAGGCCTCGTCCTGCTTGCCAGATGTTTTCATGCCCTAGAACCAAGTGTGGGAAGGAGAAAGTCCATGAGCCACGCTTTAATGCACTTCTTCCAGAAGTGGGAGATGCCTAAAATTCACGTTGATTTACATGTCACAGTGTCTCTCTGTTACCGCTGAGCAATGCTGTGCTCCACATCGCCCCGACAGTATTCGGCGGCTCGTGCTATGAAATGCTTCAGGGTGCTTCTGAGGTTGGCATATGTGTGCAATTTATGGACTTAAAAAAGCAAGATAATTATTTCTTTTCTCCAGAGAATGAATTTAGTTCATCACAAATATGTACCGCTTCCATTATCAAATAATCATAATAAGTGCTCCCTTGAACTTGACCCTATAATAACCATATAAAATTTACTAAAAATTACATGGCTTTTGCCCTTTTATAAGCTTTATTCTAAAAGATGACAAAATACAGGGTGTTCATTCCAACAGAAAAGACAAGATGAAAGGGATCAAAAAAACCTATTAATTTTGTTAATTATTCATCGTTTATGGCCTGTAGGGTGGAGAAAAAAAATAAGTAGGGAAATGGCGGTGAGGGAGAGGATGAAGACAAAAGGAGGGAGTCCAGTAGAAAGGAAAGGGCAGCGAGACGGAGAGGGGGCAGCAGGCACCGCGGAAGGGCTGAGCGTCAAGATGTGACCCCTCAAGAATCTCCTGCTCTTCTGCGACGAGGGGGATGTAACAATGCGTCACTACCACACACAGTATTCCTCACAGTGCTTTCAAACCTGAGCCTGCCACAATCACAGGACAGCGCATGCGGGGTGACTGCAAACTAACAGGCTCACTTTCCTCAAGGAAGCGGCTTCTCTAGAGGTGATTTTAATCATTACTCTGTGGCCAGAGCCAGGTTTGCCAAGAATATACAATATTTTAACTTATCAATTTGGTGTTTCTGGTCCCATCATTAACAGGATTATTTGCCAGCCCGATTGTGAAAAGATTTAATTTGGAGTCTGCAATCATTTCTACTCTTTATGAGCAAAAAGCCGTGGTTTTAGTTTCTGGGTTCTGCTTACTGCTAACTGAATGGTTTTCAAATTGAAAAATTTTTGAACAGATAATACATTCACATGATTCAAAAGCAGAAAAAAGGGGCAAATGGAAGCATCTTCTTCCCGCCCCATGACCCGTCCGCTGAGTTCTTCTCTCCTTACTCATCCCTCCAGAGAATTTTAAATTCAACAGAGGCCGTTACGAGTACGTGTGTGCCTCACACTCACACACCCATTTCCTCTTCTCTTCCCCTTGCCCCCCAAAAGCGGGGTTGTGCTATACATATACTCTGTATCTTGCCTTTCACTTAGCAATATATTTCGTTGATCTTTTCATATCAATGCTTAGTTTCTTTAAAAAAACTTTAGTTTTTCATAATACGGATGTAGCATAATTTAACTAGTTACCCCATCAATGTGCACTTAAGTTACTATTTTTTTGCTGTCCCTTGACAAGTAGAAGGTCTGTGTCAAAGTGCTGACGCATCTGTAATTTTGACAGATGACGCCACACTGCCCTCCATTTGGGTTACACTAGTTTACACTTCCACCAGCAATGTACGAGAGTGCTGGTTTTCCTACAGCTTTGCGAAGACAGCGTATTTTGGATTTCTGCTGGGCTGAGAGATGAAAAATGGCATTTCTTCATGTTGTTTAAATTGAATTCTCTTTCTGCAAGTCAGGTTGAATATCCTTTCGCACGTTTAACAGTGACTTGCGTTCCTTTTCCACGGATCGCCTGCTTACATTCTTCGCTATTTGTCTACTGGACTACCGGTGGGTTTTTTTTTTTTAAAAAAAACAGTTTCTAGGATCTTTCTCTATTTATCAGGAAGGTCAGTCTTCTCTATGACTTACAAACATTTTTTTCCAGTTTGTTATTTGTCTTTTGACTTTGATGATGAAATTTTCTATCAGGTATAGTTTTTATGTTTACTGAAGTTATAAGCCTTTCATTCCATGGCTTTTAGATTTTGGTCATAGTTAGAAAGGCCTCTTCCTCGCCAAGATAGTTTTTAAAATTCTCTTACATTTTTCTCTTTCATATTTGAATTTGCGATCTACTTGGAAGCTGTCTTGGTGCGCATCTGTGCTGTGGACCTCACTTGATTTCTTCTGGAGGCTGTGCATCTGGGTGCAGAGAACTGAGTCCCTGGGGAGTGCTCACACTTCCTGCTCCCAGGACCCCGTTACCTCTCTTAAAAACCGAGGATCCTGGGCTTCCCTGGTGGCGCAGTGGTTGAGAGTCCGCCTGCCGAGGCAGGGGACACGGGTTCGTGCCCCGGTCCGGGAGGATCCCACATGCCGCGGAGCGGCTGGGCCCGTGAGCCATGGCCGCTGAGTCTGCGCATCCGGAGCCTGTGCTCCGCAACGGGAGAGGCCACAACAGTGAGAGGCCCGCATACCGCAAAAACAAAAACAAAAACAAAAATAACCCGAGGATCCTAAAGAAGTTTTGTTTATATGGGTTGTATTTATTGATATTTACTGTATTAGAAATTAAAACTGATAAATTAAAAAAACTGTATTAATTTGTTTAAAGATAACCATAACAAAGCCATTATATGTTAATATAACAATGTTTTTTAATGGAAAATAATTATATTTTCTAAAACAAAAATTTTTAGTGAGAAGAGTGGCATTGTCGTACCTGACTGAACATCTCTCTACTGTCCGGCTTCACAGAAGCAGCTGGATTCACCCATCTGTCCTTGCCTTCGCTCTGCTGTGACAGCAATGGCATGTAGTCTCTGGAAAACCCCATTCTACGCTCGGCAGAGACCCGCCGAGAGGGCCTCAGGACCACCAGGGTCCTGAGAGCACTTTGAGAACCTCAGATCTCTCTGTCACTGTTACCTGGAGATACCACCTTGAAACTGAATGTTTTTAAGCACCACCACTGATTTTTAGAGTTTATTTCCTTTAGTGTCCCACGCACCTTTTGGAGTCCTTTTTTGGGGGCGTTCCCCCAGGAACTGCAGGAGGAGGTGCTTTCTTGGGAAGCGGCGTTGTTCCACATGCCCCCATCCTCGTCTTCCCACTGACCGGCACCGAGGTTCGCATCGTCCCCGCCGCTGCCCCAGCCTTCTTGCATAGATTTTGAAGCTAGAAAGAGAGGGAACACGAACGTATCAGATTCACCATTCCCAAAGCAGACAATGGTGCCCTATAACATCATTTAGGGGGAGGCAGGACAAAAGGGGTGTACATAACCTACCTTTTACTACTTCGTTTCCCTTAGACCTAAGAATTTAATTTTCCCTACTAGAAATGTAAAATACATGTATATATGTACCTATTTTTTTCTTCAAACTTCAGCTACTTGTAGGCTGTGCTGTTCCAAACTCCTTTAACCAACTAGAGGTCATTTCAAAGCATGGACATTCTAACAGTAAATCCTGGAGGCTACTGAAGGTGGCAATCTCTGCGTGATATGGAACGGCTGGTAAAATGCAGAGTCCTGCAAAACGTCACTATCCTCCCTGTCACGTGGTATGTCACGTGGACCAGTGCTCCCCCAACGCGACCATACCCGAGTTGCCAGGGGATCAGGAGAAATGCGGCAGGTCTGTGGTTGGCCCAACAGTCTGCGCTTTTGACAAGCTCCCAGGAGATGCTCCCAGAATGACAGGATGGAGACAGCTGAGGCTATAGGCAGAGGGAGTTACAAGTTGAATACTGAGTTTTGATTTCAGGATATTATCTTTCTCCTTTCTTAAAATCCAAAGCAATTCTTGGTATAAAAGTTACCCCAGGGCTTCCCTGGTGGCGCAGTGGTTTAGAGTCCGCCTGCCGATGCAGGGGACACGGGCTTGTGCCCCGGTCCGGGAAAATCCCACATGCCGCGGAGCGGCCATACCGCAAAAAAAAGTTACCCCGAATTTTCACTTCCTGGGGAATCTGAAGAAGGACAAAGGTCAGGTGACAGTACTGTTACTAGAGTCCATAAGACGATGAAGACATGAGGCTTACAAGGTGGACAGGCATATAATTAGGCCTCCAAGGACAAATTATTAAAAACAAATATACTATCTCAGTGCCTGAATTTAAATACCCAGGAGCTCCCCATCCTTTAGATGTATAACAAGAAGTAATATAAATGAAATAAATAATCCAGCAGAATGGTTGGTATTCAGAGCATACTATCCAGTGTTAACAACGTAACAAAATACTAAAACAATAAAGTTTCATTTTAAGATCTGAGACATTAAATGATGTCCAAAAACAAAAAAACAAAAAACCCGAGCTTCTGCAGCCATGTGAACAATTAATTTTAGTATCAGACTTAAATCAGCAAACATGTTCATGCTCTTGTCGTAAGTATCACATTGCAAAACAGCCACACGTTACAGGATGCCACTTGGTAAACATGATCTCATTTGTAAGGACGTACATTTTATATGTATACTTATTATACTTTCAGATAATGGGAGGAAAACACAGCACGGTTTTTCTCTTTAAGAAAAGAAAAAGAGAGAGAAGCATAAACCTGGAGAATCTAAAGCAGAATTTTGTTTACTTGAAAGCAAAGCAAGTGTCAGACTGCTGTTAAGTAATGCATGTTTCAAAACCTAATCTCAAAAAGAAAAATGGCCTGCCTTATCCGCCTTGCTCAGTGACATAGCAAGTTTAAATAGTTTGAATGGCAGGTAGCAGAACACTGCTGAAGAAGCGTGGAGGCCACTAACCAGCAAGCAGCTATGCTTTATTGCTCTGATCCTTGTATTTATTTTTTTGTAAAAAGGAGAACATGGACTCCTGTTAAAAAGCTCCCTTGTGTTCTCGTATCAGACAGGGCAAATATTTCTTTATAGTTTTAGTTTAACGTTAGACTTAAAAATGAGGAAAGCGTCCTAAAACACTAATTCTTAAAATTCAATGAGAAGCATCCCTCTAAACAGACTACCTGGGTCCATCTCGAACCGGCCAACCCAGGGCAGGAAGCACGGCTCACCTGGTTTGCACAGGGTTGGGGCGGCAGCGGGGGCGCCGGCTCTTCCAAACGTCACCGCCGGCTCGGTGGGCTGGTCCCCCCATCCGCTGCCGCTGCTGGGCGGCTTGCCCCATGCTGCTGTGCCGTTATCAACCAGGGTAGAAGGGGAGGATGGCTCTCCCCAAGAGTTTTCAGCCTTTGAATGAACATTAGGCATTTCTCCCCAGCCTGACGAAACTGAAAAGGGCACCAGGGGAGAGAGAAAACAATAAAAATGAAACAGAGAGAGAAAGTAAAAATGGTAATTTCAAGTTCAAAATAATTTTGAGATAATCTATCTTTAGGATGGCTTTTAGTAGAAAGCGAAAAGGAGACAATATTGAATCTAATCAGATTTGTTCAGTTTTTTTTTAAGCTGCATTTTTCGCACTCCTGACCCCTACCCACTTAAAAGTCCATTATATTAAAAACTATTCAATTCACAGTATTTGCAACATGATAGAGTTTAAAAGAATAGTTTAAAAACTAAAGTTTAAGAAGTAGCTCTTTTACTTCTGGTATTATACATAACAACCTAAAAGAAATTTCATGTTACATTAATCTCTTATAAAAAAATTTACAAGTGGCAAATATACACTGAAAATTATTTTTGCTTATCTTTTGACCAACCATCAAAGACATATATCTGGGCAAAGAAATGAGAAGATGGCAGATTAGACATGTACAAATAAAGTAATAATAGAGAACCCAGACAATTCTCAGGTACCAGCAGTGGGCTGAGAAAGAGCTGAGGCATTCATCTTTAAAGACGGGAACAGAGTGGAGGAATTATGGATAAGCGTGGTTCCAACAAACACACTGATTGCAAGTATTTTTTGCAAGAATTTTTCAGAATTCTTCTTTCATTCCTCCACCCAGTCCTGTTGCCATAGCACCCTGATCTGGGACTGGGATGCAATGAAACTAGATAAGGGTCCCTAATGAATCCAGAAGGTTATGGCATCACTATCTACAGGCACAGAAGCGGTCACGAGACCAGGCAACAGTAAGGATCTCCCCACCTTCTTTATACTTTAGTAAGAAAAACATTTTATGTTATATATGCAAACTTCACTTTTTCCGAATCAATCCAAATTCTGATCTTTTTGCTTTTGCCCATAAGCTCACTTGACACTACTGATAGTCACAATGACAGGTCATATCACTTGTAGTCTTCATACAGATACAGCTTCTCGGAGACAGAACTGTGAATGTTTTAAATACTAACTGAAGAATAGAAAGCATAAAATACAAGTAGCCAACCACAAATTTTAAGTTATTTGGTTAAAATATGGATAGTACCATCTCCATTATGAAATTTATTAATTTTCTGACCAGAAACAGCATGTGATCAGCTCCCATGATGCTTTACTCTAATAAAATGCAATAACATTGATTCACAATAAAAGTACATGCAACCTATGAATCATTTCAAACTACAAGCTCTATGCTGAGCAATATATTATGTAAACTATTACCAATATCAGGGAAGTTAGCCCTAATTGCTGTTGTCGGCAATTGCTAACTGTAATATTACCTATAATTACACATAAAACAATAATGCATTTTGGGAGAAGGAGTTTTACAAATCGAAGGGACAAAATTAAATTAGGAAAATTAACACAGATGACAAAAATTATGGAAGTTTGGGGAAGATAAAATAATACAGGTGTTGCTAAAGGCCAATCAGCTATAAAAATACTGATTTACTGTTGGTAATTAAATAACAAACTCACCTAAAATCTGTCTGTCACCCTTATACTGCCATCTCTTTGAAATACAGTACTACAAATTATTTAATTAAGTCAAAACTAAGAATAAGTGTTAAAACCCTGGTAATTATAGTTAAAGAGGTTTTAATTCCTGAGAAAGCAGCAGGAATGTCTACAGAGTATTTTTATATGGAAGGCAAAGGGTCTGCAAGCGGCAGGTTCTAAAACCTTAGAAATAAATGGAAGAAAAGCAAGAAAACAACATTTCCAGTTTACGTTGCTCTCTGGCAAGAAAATAATTTACCTAACAAGGCCAAACTAACATACACATCAGAATGAGTGCACCACCTGACAACCGAGTGCCTCTGGAAGAGATGCTAAAAACCCAGGCACACCAGAACGTTTTGATGCAAAGCAAATATTTTCGGTAGCTAGGAGATAATTTTAAATACATACTACTAAAATAAATACGCTCTCCACTTTTAATGTTTATTGCTCAAGTGAATTTGGTATCCCTGTTGTTAATAATTTTATAGAAGTTCTTTTAAAGTTGGGCTTAATGAGGCTGAACAAATTTCTATCTTGCATTAAAACATTGATATTAAAGTTTTAAAAGATGGTCCATGGGATACAGGAGTCATTACCCTCCCAACCTCCCCCTTTTTTTTTTGGCCACACCACATGCGGGATCTTAGTTCCCTGACCAGGGATCGAATCCATGCCCCCTGCAGTGGAAGCACAGTCTTTAACCAGAGAAGTCCCAATTATCTCCCTTCTTCAACTGAACAAACACAGTGCTGGGAATAAAATGACAACAGCAATGAGATGCTACCAGAATATGTAGTTTTCAGTCCATTTTAAATATACAGTAAGTCCCCTACATACGAACGAGTTACGTTCCGAGAGTGCGTTTGTAAGTCCAATTTGTTCGTAAGTTCAACAAAGTTAGCCTAGGTACCCAACTAACACAATTAGCTATATAGTACTCTACTGTAATAGGTTTATAATACTTTTCACACAAATAATACATAAGAAACACGGAAAAAGAAAACATTTTTAATCTTACAGTTCAGTACCTTGAAAAGTACAGTAGTACCAGTACAACAGCTGGCATACAGTACAAGGGGCTGGCATCGAGTGAACAGGCAAGAAGCGTTACTGACTGGAGGAGGGAGAGGAGGTGGGAGATGGTAGAGCTGAAGGATCGTCAGCAACAGGAGACAGAGGGCAAGCTGCACTTTCACTCACTCATCCTGGGCTTGAAATAAAGATACTGTACCACTGTACTCTATACAGCACTGTACAGTACAGTACACAAAAGCACAACCACTTGTAGAGGATGCGTGCACGTGACAATGTACGCCAGACATGTTGTTACCGAACCCAGGTCCGGCTGCTTGCCACTCAAAAGCCAATAAAGAGGCCAGGTTGGTGCAAATGAAAGTTTGCTTTATTTTGGATGCTGGCAACAAGCGGGGAGGGTGGGGAGGGCGGACGCCTGTCCAAAGGCCGACTCCCCCCTCCCCCGACAATCAGGGGACAACAGCTTTTAGAGACAGAGGGAGGGGGCTACATGTAGAAACAATACAGTCAGCCTGACAGGCATCTTGAAATTGGTCATCAGTGGTCTGACCAGAGTCATCTGGATTGCTTTAGGTACAGTTAATCTTCAGTTCCAGGGTCTGTTCGTTTCCATTTCCTTGAGGCCAGTTCTTGGAATTGTGGCAGCTTATGTCATGGCTACAGCCTGCTCATCATGTAGGTAACTTCTGCCACCTGGTGTGGGTTTCACTATCTATAAGACAGCTCACAGGATACGGCTCAGAATACTATCTACAGCCACTGGGGAGGAAATAAAGGTCCTTGACTATGTTTACTGACTAAACTATTATTATTTGGTCTCCTCTGTTTTCCTTTGTTTCTGCATTTTCTCACTTCTCTGATTAAACTAATTCTTTGGCCGAAGTTTTTGCACAGACAAAAGGCAGGCTGAGGACATGGTGGGAGGGGGCAAGGACCGTAGGGTCCTGTTCCGTTTCAACGTGAACTAACTAATGTGATTGGACGTGTGAACGCACATTCACATCTTTGAAAGTTCGCAACTTGAAGGTTGGTATGTAGGGGACTTACTGTACATTCTTTATCTTTCTATCAGAACGGAGAAAACCAGGGTGCCCAAGTGCTGCAGGCCCAGAAGACTGGCGTGAAAATGAGCACAGAGCAGATAAGAGCCCAGGAAACAGAACCTAGAGAAAGAGAATCTTCACCCGACTCAAAGATTCTCATCCTAAGCACTACAGATAGTTAAGCTGGGAGGTGGCATTCATTCGTTATTCTGTGAAATAAGAAATCAACGCTAGCTTGTTCCACGGATGCTACTTAGAGAGTTCTACAAGTGTGACAGGCACTCCTTTTGGGGAAGAAAGGTTCAGTTAAAAAGTGACCAATTACAATTAAGTGAAGGAAAAATAAAGAACTGAAAATTTAATTGATTAGGCATTTGAGCGCTTGCCATGTGCTTGGTATTTTTAGGTACTAACTTAAGTATTGATGAGATGGGAGTTTGTTCATAATGATGGCACGTAAGCCTAATGTAAATTTATTACAGTGCTTGGATGGCTACTGGCTACTGGCAATTTTTCTCATTTACTGCAGCAACAATTAATTCTTCACATTTGAAATCAAGACAGGTACTTAGAGTGAAGCTTTATGTGGAAGTTTGCTCAGTCAGATGCAAAGCATCCCATAATTTTTAGAACGCCCTGTTTCTCGGGCATTTATTTGACACTTCTGTTCCAAAAACAGGGGAGTCTATCTGAGGGTTACAGATAAGGGTCCTTTTTAAAGCTGACCACGTGGTCTCAAGTTGCACAACAGCCTCTTAGGAAGAGCTGCCTTTGCCCGTCTTACTGAGTCATCACAGAGGGTAGGTATCAGAAACAGAAAAATAGGTTTTTATTTTAGTGCATTAATACCGATTTTAAATGGGCTAACTCTTTCTTATTGATATGCTGTGTAGCGGGGCAAATGGCATCTTTGTCTCATTTTTCTATTCATTTTGAACTGAAGGTACCTAAAGTGAAAACCTTCATGTGTATCCGCAGGACCTGCACTGACAGGCATCTCCTCCTACTTCTTGAGCAGGACTTCTGATTCCCTGGTCCTCCTTCACGTCCAGCCTGACTTACCAAGTCCCTCAACACACACGAAAGTATAAACAGCCTAACCAAACTGAAACCCAAGAAAAATCTCATACCCACACAAAGCATTGATTGCTCACAGCTCATTCCTCTTTCAGTAACTACTGCGTGGTGCTTAAAATAGAATTCCTCTGGCTGGAGGGGTCGGCGAGATCGATTTCTGAGGTTATGGTGTGAAAATAGTCACGCTCTAACAGCATCTTGCTGATTCACTCCATCTGCAGGTGACTCTACTTTTGAGTATCATTTTTATACCAAAGGATGATGAAAGAGCAACTGAGCTTCTAGGACAGGGCGGCTTGCAGGCAGGACAATGTCCTCCAGCTTCTGCTCTAAGGAGACTTAGAGAAACCGCACATGTGTTTTATCTACCTAGCGAGAGGATTCCCAAATCCAGTTTCTTCCAAGTTTTAGTTCATCGAATGGGTGATATGCTTCTTCCATGATTAATTCACACAATCTCTGCCTTTGGTTATGTTTGTGCCAGAAAACTAAACGATAAAGCAAATATAATATCATTAGAATAAGAATACAATGCAAAGTCAAGTCTGCTTCTGGCTGGGGCCTCCTCCAACCTCATGAGACAGCTACAGGGATTACCACCGGCACAGCTGAACGCCTGGCCAAGGGTAATGAGACCCATTTCCGAGGAGCTGAGGAGAATAGGTGGACAGGTATGGTGAATACGGATTACAAAACGTTCTGGAATAGGAGCGACATTAGCAGTATTCTTCTGGTTTTCTGACTGACATGCGGCACTATGGTTCACTTCCATCCACCGTGGGAGGACACAGCCCTAGGCAAGATATCATGACCCCACCATGTCACTGGTTTCACTCAGATCAAGCCTATAATGGCCTTCATATTTGACTCTGAATTAACTGGGTAGTTATCTCCCTAACCCCTCACCCCACCGCCTCCCAATCCCTCTCAAATTATCTGTACGTCTTGATGAAACCTGACAAAGTTCAGGGGTGAAAGAAACCGTCTCTGGAGATTCTCCCTTAATCTCATTGCTAGATTCAGAGTTTACTGTGAAGATGTTATTCATCAAATGTTTTATTAATTAATATTCAATGTTCTCCTGTGTCTGCACATAGATTTTCAAGTGTCCCAGAGTGTTTATTTCTAAGTGCACGAGATAATCGGGCTGCACTTCAGGAGCTGCTTTCGCTTCCTTAGAAACGTAAGTAAGGGCTACGCTTGCAGGTCTGGCTCAGACTTACCCCCGGCCTCCGGGCAGAGCTGAGGCGGCGGCTCTGCTCCAAGCCAGCTGACAGCACTTCACACCCTCCACCGCCAGTGAGACCCCGAGTCTGAGAAGGACTGGGAAGGGCAGCTTACCATCTCTGATCAAAAGGCAGGCATGGGGTATTTCTCTAGATTATTACTGTACTGTGTTCCAGCTCCAGAATGGGTTTGAACCTCCAGACCAATGACACTAGCAATCTCTCAGGTTGGTATCCCCCAGTCCCCAAGCTCCCGGGTAATTCTAACGAAAGTCCTCTGGTGTTGAGAACCAGTGGTTTATCTCATAAGGAAGTGAAGACTTGGGACTTCCCTGGCAGTCCAATGGTTAACACTCTGAGCTTCCACTGCAGGGGGCACACGTTCGATCCCTGGTCGGGGAACTAAGATCCCACATGCCGTGCAGCGAGGCCAAAAAAAACCCACAAAAAACAAAAAAGACTTTGTAATAAGTAAACACAAACTAACATAATGGTCCTCAATCTTTCCTAAGAGGACGTATTTCTTCTTTCCTCTCCTTTCTTTTGAAGGTGCTTAATGTTTTTTTTTTTTCTTGAATCAAAAGCTATCAGAGAATCCTACTTAACTTTCTTCTCTTTGGGTGACATTCAATACGATATTGTAAGGTGAAGGGCACTAAAATCAGTTTAATGTTATTTGCTACAAAAACACTAGTCGAGTATGTGTGCAAATGTAATGAGAATAAACATTTTTTTCTTTGCCTCTAAAGGAACACACAGCCCCCCACGTACCTGGACCGAGCAGTGGCGATCGGTTCAGCTGGGCGCTGGCCTGGTGCGTCGGGGGCGCCTCGGCCACGTTTGCGTTGGTGCTCGCGGTGGTGGTGCTGGTGCTGGTGGTGGTGCTGACCGAGGCGCTGCTCTGGATGCCCGGGTTGTTTCTGTCCCACATGTTTACAGTTTTATTGTTGTAGTTGCTCGGGTCGCCCCAAGCTGAGGTACCGTCATCAATTTCCATTTTGCGTCGAATAGATGGCGGGGAAGGTTCCTCCCAGCCCGTGGCCTCACTGCTGTCCTTCTGTTTGACAGCGACCGGCCCCCCAATCCACCCTGTTCCTGTCTGTTTAACGGAAGTGGCTCCTCCCCAGTTACTCGCGCTGCTGTCTTGGGGTTTGCTCGCCCAGTTCTGTTGCGGGCCAGGCTTTAAAGACTCTCCCCAGCTTGTCCCTGGATTCACCTTCGCATTTGTGCCATTGCCCCAGCCACTGGTCCCAGACCTTGGAGCCTCGTTCCAGCCAGACCCTGATCGATTACTGTCAGCATCCCATCCAGAGCCGTTTTTTTTCCCATCCCCCAAGTGTCCAAGGACAGAAGACGAGTCTGCCCAGTCTCCCCCTCCTGCGCTCCAGGCGGGATTCGCTTTGTGTCCGTCTCCCCAGTTCTGAGCTCTGGGTTTTTGAGGCTCACCCCAGGTGGGCGACTTGTCCTCCTGATTTACGGTCCCACTCCAAGCGTGGCCACTCTTGGCCGCAGCAGCATTACTAACAGCAGTAGAGCTTATCGTGTCCCCCCAAACCCCGGGGCCATTTGGCGCTTTGCTGCTGCTGTCTCCCCAACCTGTGTTTGCTGGCGCAGCAGCAGGTGGTGAGCTGACCCACCCCGTTACTGAAGAGGTATTTGTACTGTTCATGATGGACCCATCGTTCTTCCCCCCTGAGTTTGAAAGCTGAGTAGCTGCGCAACCCCAGGCCTCTGTCCCATTGTCATTCTTTCTCTCAGACCTTGGGGATTCTTCAAATTCCCAGGCAGTGTTTTGCTTTACTGGAGTCTGTCCCCAACCAGTATTAGACAGAACTCTTGGGTCAAGATCGTTCCTTGGCAATTGGATGTGCCCTTGGTCTAGAATCCCTTTGTCTCGCCTTCGGCCTTCTGTTCCTTCCCTCCCAGCGCTTCCTTCGTTGTGGCTGCCAGAACCGTCGCTGCTTCCTTCACTTGCTGTCGTTCCAGAAGATGCAGCTTTGGCCCAAGAGTTCGTGTGTTCGCCGCCAGGCTGCGTGGCAGGATTCTGGCTGCCGACACTAGGACTCTCCCACCCTGTTGATCCTTTCCCATTGATGTCACTACTGGAATGCTGGTTTGGGGGCTTTCCCCAGTCCCCGTTCACCCCGTTAGAGGGGCTTCGGCTGGGGTGGCCCCAAGCTCCCGAATGGAGGTTACCGACGCCATGGTTGCCACTGCCCCGCCCCCAGGCGAGGATGCCAGGACCGGCAGGAGGTCCCGAATCCCATGCGTTCCCTCCGTTTCCCTCCTTGTGCACAGCACTGCTGGAGCCATTCTGCTTAGCACTTGATGCTGAGTTCACAGTGTCGCCATTCCCCTGATTGAACCCAGAATTGCTATTTCCTGTGGCAGGGTTACCTGGGGACAGTCCCCACACAGAACTGCTGATTCCTTCGCTGCCACCCCCACTGACTTGAGAAACTGATGATCCGTTAGCACCAGGAAGGCCTTGCAGGTGGGGCGGGATGATGGCCCCCATACCAACAGCCATGCCCCAGTTTGGCAGTCCGTTTGTCTGCACTGCATTGATAGGGTTTGGTGAAGAGTTCAGGGGGTTAGTGTTATTTGGTCCATCAGTGTTAAGGTTCTGAGGTTGTACGCTGAAAGACACATTCTGAGAAGTGGACGTTTGTGGTTCTGTGCTCTCTTGCGGCAGCAAGTTTCCCCAAGCACCTAAAGTGCCCGCTGGGTTCCCATTCTGGTTGCCCATGTTTTGACCTATGGCACTGACTGGACTGCAAATACTGGAAGGGTTGCCTGTCGCCACAGTTCCTTCATGTCCAAGTACAGGCCAGGCAGCTGGGTTGGCATTGGGATTAAGGTTAAGATTAATGCCAGCATTGGAGTTGGAAGCACCCCAGCAATTCTGACTTCTCCCATCTCCGATCATGTTGTCCATCTTTCCATCCCCACCACTGAGGGAGCAGTGAGCCAGGCCGGAGCTGGAGCCCGTGGCTACGCCCCACACTCTGGCTGCATTTCCATTACCGTTTGCTCCCCCCGCCCCAAGGGCACTCTGATTAGAAGGGCTTTGGACGAGTGCGCCGTTGGTGCCATTATTGCCGTTCGTCTTCTTGGTATGTCCAGTGAAGCTGCCCTGGGCACTCCCTGTAGCCATGCTACTGTTCTCTGAGCCACAGCTGGAGGTACAGTCAGTGTCTGTCGTACATTCTGAGGCAGATTCAGCCTCTGTTCCCGTGATGGAAGGCCACGCCTCCTTATCGGTCCTGTCTATTATCACTTTATCCCAGCTGCCGTTGGCTTCGCTCCTGTAAGTGGGCTGCTGTCCCCAGTGGGAACTTTCATAATGCTCTGCCAGCCCGCTGTGGCCGATTTCTGCAAAAGATGAAACAAGTTCAAAGTTAGATTCTCCTCCCACTTATCGGTGAATCAACTGTTAAAACTAGTCTTTGGGGGAAGCTCTTTATTTCGAGTTTTCAATTCTGAATGACAAATACTAAAAAATGACTTCAAGAAAAAAGTTATTTGTCTTCTAAGTAGCTCCCATTCAAAAAAGAGTTAATGCTTCTAAAATTACTTTAATTCTTACCACTACACCATAGTATTGAGAAGATTCACAATGCACATTAGCACAGGAGCATCTGTGAAAGCGTTTGTAGTAAAGAAAGTGGCTTAACTGGAAGCAGTTTGGAATCTATGCGACCATGCAACACCTGTGAACACTCAGCTTCTGGGAAACGCTGGCTACAACACTGAAGCTCGCCTGGATGCTGGGTGCAATTTGCAGTTCTTTTCAAGACTTCTAATGAGTCACAGTATTAGATAGAAGTTACACAGCTCATTTGGTAGAAAAGAATTGTAAATCTCCCGCAGAATCATATAACAGAACCAATATTTGGGGGGTGGGGGATGGAGGGAGAGAGAGAGAAGTGGTTTCAGAAAATGATCTCTCATGTTATCAAGGGTACAAGAGTTAGAACGATTTGATTACATTTATACTACTTTATCTGTCATTACCAGTGATTATGGTTTATCCTGGTTTCCTGTGCATTAATAAAAAATATTCTCAGCGCTATAGCTGGTATCTTCTCGGATCTCTATGGAGTCCTTCTTCAGTTGCTTTCTACTTCCTTAATTTAGTCTTTTCTTTGGAGATCCCCAGAATAACTTTATACGATATCTTCTATAGTATTTATATCTTTTCACTCTTATGATCCTTTTAAAGAAGCTAGTATTTGGTATCTGTTATTTACCTCCTTTAATTTCCTAATTTTTGGGGTATTTCTAACATTGCAATCAAACTTATATTCCAACGAATTTTCCAATAGACTTTATTCGAAGTATGCATCACTCAAGACCTCACACAGTTTAGAAATCGTTGACAGTTTCTTTAAATAGTATGATATACAGATAATTGCAATTAAATATTTCTTCTCTTTTAGAACACTTTCATTATTATGTTCTCTGCAAATTAATTTCAACAAGAAATATCTTACTCATGGACAGTAAAACTGGGCTCCCCCCCGCAATCTCTTTTATAGTTTGATGGAGCTAAAAGAGGAAGTATTCAAAGAATTATCACCATCACTAGAAAGAACATACCAAAACTAACTTCAACCTTAAAAAAAAAAACCCAAACAAATGACTTTTGTTGCCTGATTTAAAAGGAATGTAATGAATTTATCAGCTCCACGCTCTAACCAACTGAGCTAACTGGCCGCGACTAAAAGGAATGTAATGAATTTAGAATGATGGTCTAGGTGATTCTAAAGTAGGCAGGTAGGGACTTCCCTGGCAGTCCAGTGATTAAGGTTCCATGTTCCCAGGGCCAGGGGCACGGGTTCAATCCCTGGTAGGGGAACTAAGATCCCATGTGCTGCATGGCGTGGTCAAAAAAAAAAAATCAACTGTGTCGCTTGTAAGAGGTTTTTATTCTTCTTTTAAAAAAATGTTTGGCAGCATTGGGTCTTCGTTGCTGCGCACAGGCTTTCTCTAGTTGCGGCGAGTGTGGGCTTCTCACTGCGGTGGCTTCTCTTGCTGCAGAGCACGGGCTCTAGGCGCGTGGGCTTCAGTAGTTGTGGCGCACGGGCTTAGTTGCTCCGAGGCATGTGGGATCTTCCCAGACCAGGGCTCGAACCTATGTCCCCTGCATTGGTAGGCAGATTCTTAACCACTGCGCAACCTGGGAAATCCGAGGCTTTTGTTCTTAAGAAAATAAAGAAGTAAATATTAAAAAAAAAAAGTAGGCAGGTAATTCCAGGTGAAAACTACAAAGGGAAAATGAAGATAGGCAACAGAAAACTTTAAGTATCTAAATTACCATAAAACAATGAAGTTCTTTATTGCCAAATATTGATATTAGGGGTTGGCTCTGCTACCCTGGTTTATGACAATTTCCTCTGTTGGTTTTGCCTATACTATAAAAACTAGCTTATGTAATAACCAATTTAAAGAGATCAACGAGGGCTTCCCTGGTGGCCCTCAAAATAAAGAGATCAATGAGCCACTCATCATTTAACACTGAAAATAAGACCAAGTTAAAAAACAGAGATTATCCCTAAATGCTCATCGACAGATGAAGGGATAAAGGTGTGGTACATATATACAATGGAATATTACTCAGCCATAAAAAGGAACGAAATTGGGTCACTTGTAGAGACATGGATGGACCTAGAGACTGTCAATATAGAGTGAAGTCAGAAAGAGAAAAACAAATATCATATATTAATGCATATATGTGGAATCTAGAAAAATGGTACAGATGAACCAGTTTCCAAGGCAGAAATACAGACACAGACGTAGAGAACAAACGTATGGACATCAAGTGGGGAAAGGTGGGGTGGGATGCATTGGGAGAGTGGGACTGACATATATACACTAATATGTATAAAACAGATAACTAATGAGAACCTGCTGTATAGCACAGGGAACTCCACTTCGCTGTACAGTAGAAACTAACACAACATTGTAAAACAACTATACCCCAATTAAAAACAAACAAACAAAAACCAAAGATTATCACTTTTTGTCAGCAAACCTACCACAGTTCACTCTCCCTCGGTCTTGCCCCTGCAGGGACAAGGTTTACCCAAAGGCGGGCCACCTACCTCTTGACTTGGAGAGCACTCACTGCAACCTGCACCCAGCAGTAGCAGGTTACCAGCCTGGCCTAGCAAGGTTTTACATCCATAATGCTTGCTACATATTAGGCAACCAATAAATGTCTGTTGGACAAACAAAAGAATCAATGTATAGAACCAAATATGAGTTTTAGCTAAAGCCACCAATTAGCTGAACAATCTTAAGTCATTTCTCAACTCTACAAAGATGATGATGAACTAACTACCTAAGCCCTAAAGTTCTCAGCTCTAAAATTTATAATCTAGAGTTTATATATACTACATAAGAATCACACAAAAAAATACCTAGCAACATATTTGACACTGTCAATCTCAACTACAATATTGGAGAGAAGATTTTTTTTCGGGTAAAATATACAAAATATAATTTTCCATTTTAACCATTTTTGAGTATACAATTCAGCAGTGTTAAGTACATTCATTTTGTGAAACCATCACCACTATCCCTCATCCCAAGATGAAACAGTATACCAGCAATACACCAGGGTTCCAATTTCTCCACATCCTTGCCAACACTTGTTATATTCTGATTTTTGAATAACAGCCAGCCTAATGGGTGTGAAGTGGTATCTCATTGTGGTTTTGATCTGCTTCTCCTTAATGATTAGTAATGTTGAGTATCTTTTCACATGTAAAGCATTTCTATAATCAAACTGGTTTATTTCGTTTAAAATGAACAATCTAAGAACTACATTGTTTGCATATAAAAAACCCATAAAACCCAATGAGTTTTCAATAAATAATGTAAAACAATTCCAAAATATGCCATCCTCCTACTCAGATGGTTTTGTTTTGGAATTTTCTACAGATATTTATAATCAAAACATAAAACTGTAAATAGTAAATATTATTTAATTTCTGACATTATGAGATGATAAAATGTAGGAGCAATGTTGTTGCTTGTGAGAAAAATAAATCTAGATCATTACATTTTGAGCTATAGAACATCCTACATTTTACAAGATAAAATAATTTATAAACTTCTCTATGAGACAGAGAGAGGGTAAGGCAAGTAATGAATTTAATA
Organism: Grampus griseus; assembly: GCF_964374135.1. Lineage (NCBI taxonomy): Eukaryota > Metazoa > Chordata > Mammalia > Artiodactyla > Delphinidae > Grampus > Grampus griseus. The sequence continues at coordinate 9,003,065 of NC_139014.1, read as the reverse complement.
CAGTAACTAGGGAATTCCCCGGCGGTCCAGTGGTTAGGACTCCACACTCTCAATGCCGAGGGCCCGGGTTCAATCCCTGTTTGGGAAACTAAGATCCCACAAGCCGTGCAGTGCAGCCAAAAAAGAAAAAAAACAAATACAGTAACTAAACCTGAAAAGGGGAGATGGAAAACAAGGAGGAGAAAAATTACATGAAAAACACTGAATCAACATGCTGACAAATACCTGAATTCTCTACTTTCACGGATAGTCCTCTGCCCTTAGAGCTTTACAAGAGCAACAAAGGGCCAAGGACCAAAAGCTAACGTTGGAATTAAGGAGATAATCCTGTGAGAAAAAGGATTTTTTTCATTCACGTAAATTTTAAAAATCCCAAATTTCATGAAAAATATTAGTCATTAGGTTAAAAAAAAGAAAACGCATCCATAAAGGTGTATCAAGGGTATGTAGCATCGCCGTGCAGCCTGGGCTCTTTCTAACAAGTGTGTCTGTCTGCTGAAGGGATGGCCCCCACAGTGATCAAGTTCCACCGCTCAGTCCTTCCCTGGGGTGGAGAGGAAGAGCTCAAGGGCAGCAGAGCCAGCTCGGCACCAACGAGGCAGTGCTGGCAGGAGCCCCAGCACCCGAGCCGACAGAGGGCAGGATGAAGTCTCGCCTGAGCGTTTACACACTGGAGTCTCTAGGACACTTTCACTTACTACGACTGGATTCTCCTATGAGAATCTAGGAGAATTTCTAACTGTCTCCCCCAGACCCATTCCTGCTTCTCTCCAGTCTCTTCTCAGTAATGCACCAAATAGTCTTTCCAAATGCACCTCCAGCAGATCATGAATGCCTACTCACACACTTCAGAAGGTTCTTAACATCAAACCCACGAGGTATCACCTCACACTGGTCAGAATGGCCATCACTGAAAAGTCTACAAATAATAAATGCTGGAGAGAAGAAAACCCTCACACACTGTTGGTGGGAATGTAAATTGGCGCAGCCACTATGGAGAACAGTACGGATGTTCCCTAGAAAACTAAAAACAGAGTTACCATATGATCCAGCAATACCACTCCTGAGCATATACCCAGACAAAACTATAACTGGAAAAGATACATGCACCCCTATGTTCATGGCAGCACTATTAGAATAGCCAAGACATGGAAGCAACCTAAATGCCCACTGACAGAGAAAGAAGATATCATGTGATATCACTTGTATGTGGAATCTAAAAAAGTTATACAAATGAACTTATTTACAAAACAGAAACAGACTCACAGACATAGAAAACAAACTTAAGGTGACCAAAGGGGACGGGGGGAGGGATAAATTAGGAGTTTGGGATTAACAGATACACACTACTATATATAAAATAGATAAACAACAGGGACCTACTGTAGAGCACAGGGAACTATATTAAACTATAATAGGGAACACTGGAGTAAGGGCAGTTCTGGGAAGGAGAGAAGAAAGGGAGATGACGGACTGAGATCCAGACATATTGAGTCTGGGGCGGTTGCAAGACCTCCGAGCGGATCCGCCCTCAGTCCTGGGAGAAGCAAGTCAGAAGCTCAGATGTTAATGTGCAGTTCATCAGCAGTCTCTCCGTGTGGACTCACGCATCCTTGCAGGTGCTTCATCCAGCTCCTTAAAAGACCATTAGCACCACTCTTCTCCCCTCTTCACTCCCCTCCATCACCTGCTTCAGTAGCTGGATCAAGTGGGGGCTCCCTCCAACAAGCACTGCGGAATCTACGTGTTGTCATCCGCTCAACAGGACACTTTTCTCAAAGGCGAGAACGTGTCTGCAAGTGGTGCATGCCAGGAGACCAGTGCTCCTAACTCAAAGGGGAGCTAAGTGTTCTGGAACTCGGTACACATGGTGGGAAAGGAGACGAGAGAGAGAAGGCTAGAGGAGAGGAGATAAAAGAGGGAAGGAGGTGAAAGCATGAGACGAAATGTCCCCCTGGGAATTCCCTGGCAATCCAGTGGTTAGGACTCGGTGCTTTCACTGCTGTGGCCCTGTGTTTAATCCCTGGTCAGGGAGCTAAGATCACTCAAGCTGTGTGGTGTGGCAAAAAAAAAAAAAAAAAGAAGGAAGGAAGGAAGAAAAAAAGAAATGTCCCCCAAACACCAAGGGAGTTTTACTGAACGGGTACTTACACCTGTGTTTTGGCACAGACGGTATAAAGGACAGGGGATCACTGCTACTAAAGGAACCTAAAGGAGAAGCTCAACTCTCACCAGTGCACGGAACAGCTCAAGTCCATTTCCAGGTGAGGACTTCTGTCCTAAGCTTGCAAAGACGGCCACCCTTATATGAGGAACTATTTGGAGGGGCTTAAAGTGAGGCTAACAAGTTAATTTGCTATATACATTTATATGTGTTATTACCATGTAAGCCACTAAAAATATTTTTCTACTTAAAATGTTTTTAGCTGTAATGGAAACAGGGGATAAGGAAACAAAATGAAAGAGACAAATATTACAATGTCTTTCACTGTAATTAAACTTCAGGAACACCAAAATGATATATGGATTTTTCCAAGATAATACCACATTTGGGGGTGTTTAAGGGTCAAAATGAACATTAAATACATTAAAAACCAAAAAGTTAAGGCTAAATGGTAAAAATTCCTCTATGCCGTGGTTCTACAATTTGATTTTCAGCCTTGCTCCTTAGTGTTCCCAGTTCTGGTACATTAAAGAAAGCTCTTAGCCCCAGGATCTTTCTTTACAGGGTCCTCTCTTCCTACAGTTTGGGGCCCCGTACAGAGCCTGTTCCTGTGTGACTCTAGTCACAGTGTCCTCCGATGACAGTTCCCTGAGACACTCACATTCTGCTGAACAAGCATGTTCAACAGCCCTACCGATGAGCTCACAAACACTGCACAGATGAACAAGACCTAGTCTCCCCTCAAAGAACTTTCTGTGCCGAGACGAGCATGAAGCACAAAGGTGCCAGTCTTTGCTCTAGTTTTTTATTTTCCTTCTTTCACTTTATCTTGTTTTCTCATGTTTTTCCTTCTCAAAAAGTTTTAAAATGGGAATCAACTGTGACCTATGTACTTTAATACATATATAAAAAAATAGTTTGGGGACTTCCCTGGCAGTCCAGTGGTTAAGACTTGGAACTCTCAATGCAGAGGGTGCTGGTTTGATCCCTGGTTGGGGAACTACGATACCACATCCTGCGCAGGCAAAAAAAAAAAAAAAAAAGTTTGAATACATAAATGCATTTAAAAGCTGGAAAGGACTTGAAAACTAGAAAGCAGAAAGTTATGATTTTAATGCAATATTTTTGATTTTCAAATATAGACTTAAGTTGATTTGAAAATACCACTCACCATCTTCTTAGTGCAGTGGTAAAAACCAGACAACAGAAAACAAAGAGCAGAACCTACTTCCCCAAAACACAAAGGAGTTAAACCTAAAGCCACTTTGGAAAAATTAGGCTTTCCCCACTCCCACCATCCTTTCACCACTCAGACTCCTTTAAAGTCTTCTGTGGGTATCTGAGGAGCACAGTTTGACTAGTTCTGTTCTGGGGAGCCCCTGAAGTCTCTCCTCTCTTGCCGCTCATCGTCATCATCACCAACACCACCATCACATCAATAGCATTATCACTCCCACCATCACCACCACCACCATCATCACCAGTAGCACCAGCAATACCCCACCACCACCACCACATATTCTGACACTAGAATTTATCTCTAAAATGAAAACGTGTTACATTTTTAAGGCTATTACTCTCTTTATGTTTAAAGCACACCATTCTTCTTGGGAGAATTTATGACTTCAAAAATATTTGAATAACATGCCTTTCATAAACCAAAGTCTCTTGACTGTGCTATCAATTCAAAAACCCATCTTTTAGTTATAGTCTAAAAGACTCTATGAAAGAAATTTGTGAAATGACTGACTTGTGGGAACAGGCATTTTGAAATGAATGAAAGCTCTAAAATAAACCAAGACTGAATTCTCTTGTAAGTTATTCTCAACTCTCCAGGATAAGCCCACAGGAACTGTTAAAGGCTAAAATCCATGCATCTGTTATGCAGCAAGTTTGAGAGAGTTTATAAATAAGTCTTCCTATCCCTACGACACCACATATTTCATAGCACTTTCAAGTTCTGCGTATTTCCACACACATTAAATGAACTGAACCTTACAAATTACATCTGTTTTACAGATGGGGAAACAGAGGCTCAGAGGCCAGATTTGGAAAAGGTGTTATAACCAATAACCAGTAAGGACTGAACAGAAATGCCTATCTTCAGGATAAAATTCCAGTGCTCCTTCCATTACAACATTCTATCACCAAATGTTAAATTCACTTTTTTCCTGCTGTTTGAATGGTTTACACGTTCTAAAAATAGGTGTCTCTATAAAAATGTAAGTAACATAAACAGTCTTAGGTGATTAAAAAGGATCACACGATAGCATGGTTTAAAGAAAAAAGCTTTCTTCTTTTTTTAAATTCCAAAATGTTACCATGTAAAGATAAACTTTTCAAGAAAAAGTGTTTAACGAAGAGCTTCCTGAACCTACAGTGAGCGGGCTTTTAATTAGGCGTCACATTAATCAGGTAGGGAAGCGCGGGCAAGATTTGCGCAGAAGTGCGCGGGGCGCCTAATTATTGCTAACACTGACAAACAGTACGTAGTCCATTCTTTCTCACCGCAGTCCTTTTAACCGAAATGACAGAATAATAAATCATAAAGTCATTCCAAATGCCTTCCATAGTTGAAAACACATGAGTGCTACGCTTACTGATAACACACAGTCCTCGGTTTCAAGGGGCGGGATCAACGAAACCATCGTTTTCAGCTTTGGAGAACCGAAGCCACCTCCCTCTCCACTGCCTTGAGTGTGCGTAAAAATCTTGTGGAGAAAGTGCTCTGAGTTCAGAATTCCGTCACTGGACAGACTCCGAGACATCTCCTTCGTCAATTTCTATCAATGGAAGGAATTATGAAATGCAGAACCAAGTGAAAGGTTTACTGCAAACAATAATTAAAGTGTCCAAAAGAAAATGCTTATTGCCTTGTTTTTCTTCAAAACGGCAGGAAACGAGGCTGCTTCCTCCGCGGTCAGACCCTGTGAGAGGCACTGCCGAGCGGGGCGGCCGCGGGGGCGGCGGCGCGGGGCCCGGAGCAGCTCCGCGCGCAGCGGCGGGGGCGCCATCTTACGCGTCGTCTGCGCGCCCCTCGCGCCCCGTCCGAGGCCCTGGAGAAGCAGCTGCTGTCTGCTCCGTGTCGGCTCTGTTTCTGCGGCTCTGCGGGCCGCGGGGGCGAAAGTACCTGCGGAGAGGGGCCGCCCACCCCCTGGAGACGCTACCTTGCGCGCCGAACGCCCGGGCGCCCGCATCTAGGGCAGCGCGGGTTCCCAGCTCCACCCTGTCGCCGCGCGCCCCGGGCCGCCGGCTGTCGTCACCGGGAGGCTCCGTGCTGACTGCGCCCGGCGACCTGCAGGCGCCCGCGGGGCAGGAGCTGGCGTTGCCCTTCCCTTCCCTTCCCGGGAGGGAGCCGATCACCCCCTCCAGCGGGAGGGGCGGGGGGAGGCATCCGCGGAGAGGACTTGAAAGCTCTGATTATCTAATTGCAGCTGACACTAAACCGATCTTCCTGCCTCTTAAAATTCGTTCAGTTGTCACAGCCATTTTCACTACAGGACCCAGTTACAGCAGCACCAGAGCCACTTTTCCTCTGTTTTTTGAAAGTCTGCCAAAAGAGCAAGGGCGCGTTGCCCATTGGCTGCATGCAAATAAACCGCTGCTCCTTCCTACTCCTTTGTGTTCCGTTCCTTCCTCTTTCCCGCTTTTCCTGAACACACACTAAACGTTCGGCATACCAACACTAGCTATAATTTTCTAAATGAGCCCCATATGTAAATTGGCACGTGTCCAACTTCTTTCCTGCTTCTATCTACAAAAGATCTAAGTAGCAAACACTACCGCGTATTAATCAAAGCCTCAGTTTACGAATGTACAAAGTAGCCACCAAAACAATACATTGTTCTGCCTTAAGCGCGGCGAGAAAGAGTTTCTTCTTTTTTAAAAAAGATAAAAGCTCTCAAGTGTTTCAAGCTGGAGTTATACTGCAGGTTGGCAAAAACATAGTCTGAATAGAAAATAACATTTTTCTGGAAGCTTAATAGGGTGAATCACTACACATATACGACTATATACACTTATCAGTTAAAATTTTTACCAGTTGGCTAAGTGACAAGGTCACACAGGGGTCGTGGGTCTGGAAAACGAATCGGACCTGTCTCTTGACCACACTGCCACACTGCCTCCATGCCCGGGGACGCCCACCTAGGTCCCTGTGCTGATTCCACTAGGACATGGGATGGCGTCCCAGCAATGCTTTGCATTGACAAAATCAAGCGAGCTCTTTGGAAGCGGGTTTGAGTTGGAGATTCCAGGGAAAGGACCTTAGAAGTCTCATTTTAGGTGAGAAATGGAAGTACTGGCTGTGGCATAACCAGTGCCGGCTGCCAGGACTTCCCCTTCAGTTCAGTTCCTTTCACTTTGCTCAACTGGTCACACAGAGGTTCGGACACTGTCCTTTTAGGATACAATACAGGTTACACAGTATACAGTGCGTGTGAGGCTGCATGTTGCGGACGAATGGAGCATCCTACAGCTTCAAGAGGAGCTTGAGGACAGAAGTACTCAAGGGGCTTCACGGAGGGTGGGTGACTGTGATTTGCAGACAGAAAGGGGCAGGGCGATCAGGTGTGTGCATGTGCTGGGAAAGGCAACACTGAGTGTGGCCTATTTGTGAAGCCATACGGAAACAATCCCAATCAGAACGGAAAGCAGGACCCGGGGACAGAAGGAAAGGTGCTGGCTGGACAAGGCTGGGAAGGGCACTGAGCCAGGCAGAGAGACGGAGACTGCATTAGGAACTAGGAAACCAGGACAGGTTTCCGAAGGGACCTCTGAAGCTGTGATACCAGAGACTGCTGGTGAAGAGATGAAATTGGTGTAAAACAAAGACTTTTGCTTGGGAGCCAAAAAAATCAATCATTTCTTATTTTATTAATGTAAATATATAGATTGATTCCATTTCTCAAGATGTTTTTATGTATAAAATGATGATTTAGTCTTCAATGTATATATTTTAAAAAGTACAAACAACTAGGAATAACTTTCTGGAGAAGGATATTATAATTACAGAGCCAGATACTTTCTTAAAGAATATTACTTTCATATAAAATTTTACTGAATCAATTTCTTGATTACTTTCTCCTTATCTAAGAAGATACCAGTAACATCTTGCACCTCTCGCATTTGGTGAGAACACTGATGCAAGACTGCCAACTAACCTTATAACAATGAGATAAGCCCAGAAAAAAGCAGGGCTATTACACTTCTTTTTCAGTTTTTCAGTTTTTTAAGCGTCTTAAATCAACACCCCAAGCTATACAGGTCTGACTATACAATCTTTGTCTCTGTTAAGATTGGTCGGAGAACCATATTTCAGTGTGGAAAGTAACCATACGTTTGACTATAAACTGGTTGCAGTTAAGCAGATGGGATTATATTCAGTGAATATATTTGATCATTTCTTTCCTTCCTAGCTTTTTGCTGAAAATCACTGACCTACATCGCCTCTACCAGGAATTTAGCAGATGAAAGTAAAGACTATTTGAAGAGACATGGCAAAGCTGTCTAAAAATATTTGTTCCAAATAAAACCACAAAGTCATGGTTTTGAGAAATTCTGCTATAAATACTTCTATGTCATGCTGGAATTATTCCCCATATAAAAAGGCAGCACATGAAGGAAAACAAATATTAATATGAATTGTGACATGTTTCTTTTAATTCTAATCTAACACAAGAAGCCTCCTTGACTCTCTAATTACAGACCTGAATTTCACTACCATCAGCAAATACGCTTTCGATGCCAGAACCATTGCCAATTGTTAGTTAAATTACTTGAAACGTAAAGATTTAAGAAAATCAGAGATTCATGGCAGTCAAACACATGTACTTTGCTCTTCCAAAAATTTCCCTGAAACTCCAGTAAAGAAATTGTTAAAAGTGTAAATCCATGAGGTCAAGAAGATGGGAACAGGAGAGAGAGGAGATGAGAGATGCTGACATTCTGGAAGCTGGAAAGCAAATGAGCAAGTTGCGAGCTCTCCTGGGAGCCCAGAGAAAGTTATCGTTGAACTGCAGGCAAGGACACAACAAGCAGCAGGCGGCGTAGAGCCCCAGACACCGCAGGGGCCGAGCACGGGGAGACAGCAGGCAGGGTTGCCTCAGGACGCTTGAATAAGTTACTTAGAAACACCGCTCCCCATAAAATGCTATTACCTCCCTGCACAGAAAGTATGTGTGCAGTCATGAGATATCCTAGTAACCTGAGGGAAAAGGGTTTTATTTTGAAGTGTTCACTGCAGGGTTCTAAAGCATCTGCCTTGGCAGATTTATATGTACTGACGTAGACCTTTAGTTTCTGGTGAGCAACAAACTAGCTGAAGTAGCTAATGCCATCTGAAAGTGTATGAGGAACAATATAAATGAGTAGGGGGAACTAGAAGTAAACCTTAAGATCTAATTGAAATGAATCGAGCTATCATCTAGCTAGCTTTACTAAGTGTACAGTAAACATGGATCAAAACATGTCCATTTCTATTTCTGGGCAGCAAGTTGAAAGTAGCAAACCAGTTCTCAGATAGAAAGAACGCCGGGTTCTGTGCGGTTTACCTGGCTGGGGCTTGCTGGGGTGCAGCTGTGCTCCGGCTCCAGGCAGCGGGGGAGGGCTCAGCCCTGCAGGCCCAGCACCCTGGGTGGGGCTCACGCTGGTCAGAGACCCCGTGGGCAGTGGCTGACCTCTCTTTAACAGCTGCTTCTGTTCTTGCTGGCGGAAGCGTGGAGGCACCTCGCGAGGCAGGTAACGGGATGCAGCTGGCTGCTGGCCGCCGGCAGACGCACGTTTGCCATTGCTGCTGCTGGAGAGAGTGCTGGTGGAAGTACTGGTACTGGTCCCGGCAGGTTGGAGCTGGCTTGAACAGGTCTCAGTAGGTTCTGGCACTAGAAGGAACAAAAGGAAAAGACCCCAACACTTTAGTTATCACCTCCTTCAACCCAAACCAAAGAAAACAAAACCAAAAACTGAGAAAGAAATGACAGTGGAGAGCTTTGGAATCGAACTCCACGAAAGCCCAGAGTTCCAGGCTTGAGACCCAGTTGTCCTATAAATGAACCTCGATCCTGAGCTGTAGCTCTTGGCCAGTTTCCTCATCTATAAGACAGGTGATCACGCTGGGTTAGAGCAGCAGCTCTTCAGCTTGAGCTGGAGTCAGGTTAAAGGCCTGATTCCTAGGACCCGCCCGGGGAATTCACGTGGTTGGAAGGGAGGGGAGACTACAAATCTGCATTTCTAATAAGTTCCCAGGTGAGGGTGATGCCCCGGGTCCTGGGCCCACACTTTGAGAATCACTGCTCTCAGTCTGTGTTTCTCAAATTTAAGGGATCATTAGATGTCCATGAATTTATATATATATTTGTTTTAATTCTGAAGACAATCTAAAAAATATATATATATATATGCGCATTCTGGGTTACCTGAATAATTAAGGCATTTGTGGTGATGGTATATCGATAGCACCACTACACTCCTCCCAGATTTATTGGAAAAGAATGCCCGTAGGCTAATTTGCAAATGATGCATTAAGTGAAAGCCAAAACACTATCAGAGTGTGCTGCATCAACAAAGGTTCCACAGCAATGTAAACAGGAAAAAGGAGCAGGAGAGTTGAGTGACAGCCCTGCTAGTGAGCATGCCAAATGCAAAAGGTGATCTGAGTGGTGGCCCTGAGTGAGGAATGGAGCACAGGCCTGTCAAGCGCCAAAGAACCTGAGCCTCAAGTTCATTTCCATCTTGAATTTGAAACATTAATATCCAGAATATTATGTTACCCTGTTATTTGAAAAAAAATTTTTTCGACTTAATTTATAAATGTCTTTGATTTCAGAATTGAGTAAAAGCTATGTGCAAAACGAGTTATACCTAGTTCTCTGTATATCTTGTCTGTATAAGCAGCATTATAAAAACCTTTCCAGTCGACACTGTTTGCCTTTTATTATCCCTTGCGATCAGCCCGCATTTCTCACCTCCCGTAATGGGTTCTGCTGTCCACCCCGCAACCCCATTGTACACAGTCAGTATCCGCGAAGCCTCTGCCCACTGTTTTTCTGTCACCCTGCCTGGCAAACCCTCAATTCTGGATGAAGCCACTGTCACTGTCCACTCTCTCCACCCTGGACTCGGACTGCTATGTCTCTCAAGAAAACAGAGCCGTGCAGTTTGGCATCACTATGAACTCCTGGGCCCTAACCTCAGGACACGCTCAGTGCTTCCTGACCAGCCTATGATTTCCTGGGTCTGCCTGGTTCCACTGCTGTCAATGACTCATTCAAAGACCTTCCACTCTCCAGTGATAATGCCTTTATCTCCCATCCCCAGAAGATAAACTGGACCTTATTCTTCAAAGAAATAAAGACCAGCAGGCAAAAACCAGGTTTCTGCTCCTACAATACACATCACACTGTTCTCTGTCCCACACTTCTGTTATTCCTATCCAAGGCTAGTATTATATTTACCAATTCCAAGACTCACATTTCTTCACATATGAAAATCACTTGCATCGGCATGTGTCTTACCATCGACGGCACATCCCTTCCTCAGTGGCACATGAAATACTGGGGCATCTCACTGCCTATGGTGTCAGAGAGGCACCACAAGACGGCTCCCTCCACGGCTCTGGATCCCGTCTCAGGGACTTTGTGTGTCCTGGATCTTCAACTCATGACATTCTCCAGAGCAGATATAAAGGCTCAAAGTTGAAGACTGGGTCTTCGATTAATTCTTTGTTTTACAAATATTTATATTTTTTCTTCCAGGGCTTAGTAGATGGACATTGCTGAGTGTAAAAGAGAAGAGAAATCCGGCCACCGAGTTCGCGTGTGGAGTGGAGGAGAGCACATTTCCAACCAGTAACCAGGCCAGGATGTGGCCACCCTGCAACCAGGCCCTCCTGGTCAGCACTTAGACATGCGCACACCTCTGCTCTCTCTAGACAGCGGCTCTCCGGCTCTTCTCGACCCACACCCCCCTCCCGACTGGCCTCCTTCTCCTCTCCTCCATCACACTTCTGGTCCAGCTTCCTCACCTGCTGTGTGCCTCTCAGCCAGGTCCTCTCACCCTCCTCTTCCTCCTTGTGGCTGAAACCCTATGCCCCCCTGAGCTTCCTCTGCTTGCCCTCTCAGTCGTCTGTATTGGCGGTGACTGCTGTGGCTGTCCTGAGCCTCTCTTCCTGGGCCTCCACGACACCGGAAGTCCTTTCTTGGATTTCCTCTGACCTCTCCAGACACTCTTTTCTGCTCCCCAATGACAGGCTGCTTCTTCTGCCTCTTTAAGGTTCTGCTGCAGACACTAATCCTGGGTCATCTAATCTACGCACAACGCTTCATTTATCAACCCTGTGGTCCTGGTCTGAGACCTGGATGGCTATTAGATACCTACATCGAAGTCTTACAGGCACCTCAAAGTCAACGTGTCCCAAACACTCATCGGCTTTCTCGACTCATTCTTCTTCTGAGTCTTCCCGTTGTTCTTCCGGCAAATGGCTCCAAGTCAGAAACCCAGGTTCCATCCTTGATTACTCCCCCTATCTCCCCAAACCTATATCCAACCAACCACCAAACGTTGACATTGCTAGCTCCCAAATGTCTCCCCTAAGTAGCCCTCAAACTACTCCATCAATTTCCATTCCTTTTGCCATGACCAGAGCCTGTTTCTAATCCATCATCCACTGCGGCCAGCATGATCCTTCTGAGATGCAGATCGCCTCCCTGGTTTAGAAGGCTTTGGGGATTCCTACGACCCTTAGGATAAAGTCCAAGGTCCTAGCAGTTAGCTGTCCTAATGCCCAATTTTCCAGCCCCCTCTAACTTCACGATGCTGAACTTCCTGCTTCTGGGCCATTGTGCCCCCTCTTCTGTCTAACCACCATGTATCATCAGTCCTAAAACAACATATTTCCGCATTTCAACATCTTTCAAACTGAGATGCATCTTATAATTGATGTTGTATGTATCAGTTTAAAAGGCAATGCTTTTTTTCTAAGTGGTGCATAAAATAATGCATAAAACAACTGATCATATCTCAGATTCAATAAAACATGGTAATTCCTAGTCATTCTTTAAATATCAAATTAAATGTCACTTCCCCTCAGAACCTTCCCTGACTCTCCTAGGCCAGTTTGGGTGTTTCCCAATGCATTCAGCATTGTATATTGCTTAGATGAACATCCATTACATCTTTTTTTTTTTTAAAGAAAGTGATAAAACCTATTATAGGTTGATTTTTAACACTTCCTTTTTTTTTTTTAATTTTTGGCCGCGTCGTGCAGCATGTGGGATCCTAGTTCCCTGGCCAGGGATCTAACCCACACTCCCTGCAGTGGAAGCACAGTGTCTTAACCACTGGACTGCCAGGGAAGTCCCTATAGGTTGATTTTTAAATGTACAGGGGCCTTCAAATATATTTTTTCCTGATATTGGCCTTTAGCTAATTAAAGTAGCAGAAGTTTCTAAGTATTTACCTAAATGAGTGGAAAACTTACGTCCACACACAAAAACCTCTACATGAATGTTCACAGCAGTTTTATTCATAATTGCCAAAAACTGGAAGCAACCAAGATGTCCTTCTATACGTGAGTGGATAAACAGACCGTGGTACATCCATACAATGGAATGTTAGTGTTAAAAAGAAATGAGTTATCAATCCATAAAAAGAAATGGAGGAACATTAAATGCATTTTATTAGGTAAAAGAAGCCAGTTTGGAAAGGCTACATGCTCTATGACTCCTATAATATAACATTCTGGAAAAGGCAGAACTACGGAGACCATAAGGCACTTGGTGGTTGAGAGGGGCTCGGGGGAGAGGGAGGGAGGGAGGGAGGGATAAGCAGGCAGAGTGCAGGAGCCTTTCAGGGTGGTGACACTGTGATACTGTGAGATCGGATACAACATGAGGCATTTGCCAAAACCCATCAACTGTACAACACAAAGAGTGAAGGCACAAGTAAACTCTGGACTTCAGTTAATAATAATGTATCAATACGGGTTCATCCACTGTAACAAATGCACCACACCAAGGCCAGGTATTAATAACAGGAGACACTGAGGGTGGGCTGGGGGTGGAGAGATGGAATATATTGGAACTCTTTATTTTCTGCCCAGTCTTTCTGTAAACCTAAAACTGCTCTAAAAAAATAAAGTCTATTAACTAAAAAGACAAAAAACGAAAAGCAGAGAAGCAAATTTGATGTCTCTTTCACTTTCCATTAGGACTTTGCGAGCGAAATTGAGAGCAGGGTAGAGGTACACTTGTCTGGGAAACTTAGAACCACTAAATTTATTTAAAAACATGTCATCAGCAGATCAATTCACTTAACTGCACATTTTAATGCATCTGGCCCAAAGGTTTTATTCTAGACCTTGCAGTTGCTTCTTAGGAAGCTCAGTCTGAATGCAATTGGTTCTTTCCTTTTACTACAAAATTCAAAAGAAGCAGAAGAAGAAAAGGAGGAAGAGGAGTAGAGGGAGGAAGGAAGCAAGAGAACCACTAGAGAGCCCTACCTGCCCTTGTTACGAAACCTGTTTCCTTTTGTAGTAACCAACATCGGCTGGCCAGCTACTACCAGGCAAGGCGCTTCCACCCGTCATCCTGCCTGTTCAAAGGCTGGAAACGAAGAAAACCTACCTGAACTCAAAACCTGGAGGAAACAACTGGCAAGGACTCAGAAGCAAAGAACCCACACTGAGCCTAAGAAATCACCCCGTCTTACCCTCATCCACACAGACTCCCTCGGCCCAAGTCTGCTAACCAAGATGACAGTTGCTGTCAGGACTGGTCTTCCATGACACTGCTGTTATCTTTTCAAAAGTATCAAAGGACAAATTCAGGGCTATTTTTCTTCAAAACCTTTAGAGGAAAAGGAATTCATGATACAGAAATGAAGAAATAAATGAATGTTATCAGTTACTAGATTATTTATTTATTTTTTGCGATACGCGGGCCTCTCACTGTTGTGGCCTCTCCCGTTGCGGAGCACAGGCTCCGGACGCGCAGGCTCAGCGGCCATGGCTCACGGGCCCAGCCGCTCCGCGGCATGTGGGATCTTCCCGGACCGGGGCACGAACCCGTGTCCCCTGCATCGGCAGGCGGACTCTCAACCACTGCGCCACCAGGGAAGCCCCAGTTACTAGTTTTGAATCTAAACAACCAGTTCTAAGTTATTTGACATGAAATACTCAATTTTCCTTGTGTTATCTGCCTGATGCATTATGTGTAGTCCTTTTTATATCTAAGATAGCCCTTTTTAAAAAAAATTCTTTTTAATGCAGCAGGTTCTTATTAGTTATCTATTTTATACATATTAGTGTATATATGTTAATCCCAATCTCCCAATTCATCCCACCACCACCAGCCCCCCACCCCGCTTTTCCCCCTTGGTTTCCATACGTTTGTTTTCTACATCTGTGTCTCTATAAGACAGCCTCATTCTGAGAGTGAAAGTACTCTAGGCCAGTCTTCCCTTTCCGCGTGAATAACTGCTGATTAAGGCAGGAGCCAGCAGGTGAACTAAATGTTTCTTACATTTTTAAAAGGCAGGGAAAAAAACAATGAACAATATGTCACAGAGACCATATATATATGGCCTACAAAGTCTAAAATACTTACTATCTGGCCCTTCACAGGAAAAGTATGACCAGCTCCTGCTGTAGGGACTAGAAACTTCTTGTGCTATTATATTAAGCATCAGACGTACAAATTTCTTAGGGGAAAGATCCAAGTAATGTATGCCAAAGTCTTGTGTGAGCGTTGTTTTAATAAATAAATAAGTATAACTAACTAATTAGTTTCATGTCTCCTCTCCAATTGTGAGGCTCACCCTCTTTATGATTACTGAATGAAGGGTAATATGATGCTATTACTCAAGAAAACAAAGGGAACACTTGAAGAGATTTGATCGCTCTCTTAGAAACCCAGGTGCTCTTAATACAGCCTAGCACTGAGCTGCGAGAACAGAATGCACTCTGTTACCCTGTCAACACAGACTGGATGAGCTGCTCACCTCTTCTTCCTATTTGCTCTGCTGGCCCTCTGACCAGAAGCAAGAAGCAGACTTCGAATCTTTGGCCTCATTCCTCTGCCCTGGACTCTGCGGAGAGGCCATCCAGGTTCACGATTAGGACCATCAACTCTAGGCTGACACCCGAATACTGTCTGTTCTATATTGCCCCCAGCTCTAGTTCAGCCTTGACCTTCAGTTGTGTACTGGACGGTGATGCTTGGAAGCTGTCACCCTTCAAACTGAAAGTACCCAAAGGCCAAACAGGATTTCCTGGGCTGAGCCCAGGATGGTGCTGACTGTTGTAGGAAGGCACTGAAGCATAAGGTGTTTCTCACCTAAGTGAACCAACAATCAACAGGGGAAATAAAAGTTACAAGACACAGAAGCATGTGGTATAGACTGGAAGTTGGTCACTTAGCAGAAAGATAACCATGTACTGCCCAACATGGTAGCCACTAACCACATATGGCTACCGAGCACTTGATGTCTGAACTGAGATGTGCTCTAAGTACATACACGCTGCATTTCAGAGAGTCAGTACACAAAAATCTCATTAATTTTTATATTGATGTACTGAAGTGATAAAATTTTGAATATATTGAATTAAAAATATTAGAAGTAATCTCACCTGTTTCTTTTTAGTTTTAAAATGTTGCTCCTGGAATATTTGAAGTTCCTTATGTGGCTCACATTTGTGGCCTGAATTCTATTTCTATTGAATAGCGCTGGTCTAGAAACAGCACTGTCTTCTTGAAGGAGTTAAAGTTTGAGTTGGCTTCTCAGAAATGTGTTAAATTTAAATAACTGTCTGTTTTCATAAAGGACCATCAGTCGTGGTCCTTTTCGGGTGAGAGATTTTCCCTTACAATTCTGTACCAGCTGAAGTACTAGCGCTTTATCTCACAAACAGAAAAATGTCACTAGATATTTGCAAAGTAGCTAGCGAGACCAAGGGCCCAGAGTACAGAGCAAGCACAGTATTCCCAATTTACCCACACACTCAACCTCATGGTTGTATTTCTAGCTGCCTGAGATACTAGTGTCGTGGCTGGTGGTCTGGGGGGGGGTCACCCTGGATGCTGAGGAAAAGGAAGAGAAGCGTCACTCAGCAGAGAGACGAGGGAGAGGGAACCAAGAATTCTGACCCTGCCAAGCTGCACCTCTGGCCTCTTTTCCATGAGATAGTGATAAACCTTCTTTAAGGTAGTATTTTGCAGATCTTTGAAACTAGCAGGCAACTAACAATCTCAACTGAGAAGTAGAGACTCTTAAAATCTGGATCTATTCTTAAAATACAGATAAATCAAATGGTCAGTTTTGACTCTCCACACTCTCTTCTCAATCTATCGCTGCCCAAAGAACTAGGCTAGGGTATCAAAGCAATTCTGACGTTCCTCTTCTCAAACAGACCGGGATCTAAGGTGATACCTCAATGACGAAGTCTCAGAAGCCAGTCGACCTGACACATCACTATTTTCACAGTAGAACAAAGTAAGGCAATGGGAATTTTAGCTTGATTCATATGGATCGCCAACAAATGATCTGTTTTATTTAGAAGAAATTAGAATAGCATCCAGTGAATAACTACACAGCTAATAAAGAACTTCCAGCAAGCTGGACACTGGTTCTTTAATAAACCTTTACTTTTTTTATTTTAAATGAGAGCGACACCTGCTGGCGAAAAGGTAAGATATTAAATCCTTATGTAAGAAAGCAAGTCCTTTCAACAATTTTCTTTCCAAGAAACAATTTTCCGCTTTCAGTTAAAAATTTCAGGGGACATTGTCACATCAGGGTCCAAATAGTTTATAAATTCCTACCATTGCTTTTCCAAAACAACAGGCCACAGTATAGGCAGGAAGTTTAGACTGTCCCTTCAGGTGTCTGGGTGACTTCAGGAAGGCTCTCCTTTCAAACTTTTGTACGACACCTTGCCATCTCTAGGAGACCAAGACAGAAGGCTCTGCCCTTGCTGACCCAGCCTCCTTACCTTTTATTCTACTCTGGACGACCCCATTCTCTCTTCTGCTTCTCTAGCCATTTTACATGGCCCAAGCCCCAAAACTGCCATCTGGACGCCCCCCACCCCCCAGCCCCCCTTGGCCTTCCTTCCACTATGCTATCCACACCTCTGTACCATCCCAGCCTTCAGTTGCTTTCCAGACTGCCTGAAACTGCAGGCTCAGGAAGCGACGAGTTCTGTACCCACTTCTGCTATTCCAAGCCCCTACTGCTAACGCTCCTCTTATAATCTAACGTGGTCGGCCCAAAGTCCCTTATAGCAACTGTTCCAAACTCTCCCTACCTCTTCCAAATCCTGATACCCACCCCCTTCTCTCAATCTCTGGCTGGGACTCTAGGTTCCTGAGATCGATGCTACTCACTCACTCACACACACGAAGCCTTTCTACAGCCCAGCTCCAGCTGCTGGGACCTTCCAGTGAACAAAAAAGGCAGACTCCCACCTCCTCACCCCCTCCGCTCACATCTCAGCAGGGGAAAACGACAATGAACGTGATGCATTTAAGATAAGTAGTCATCAGAAGGTGCTAAGTGCTGTGAAAAACGAGGAAAGCTGGGCAGGGTAACTAAGGGCTCAAGCTGACTTTTCTCATGTTATCTGCCTATCATTTTCACACCCCACATGTGTCAGTATCCTCATTTATCCTCTCTTTATTTACTTATTTAGGAAATACATAATCAGTGCCTATTTTGTGCCAGGCACTGGGTGTGTTGAGGAAAATAAATAGATACGGCTCCCGTCCTTGTAGTTTATAGTCTAGTTTATAGTCTACTATCTTAAAAATGATTCCACAAATATACAATTACAAGTTGCCACAAGCACGATAAAAGCGATAGGATAAAAGAACCCAGCTTAGGTTAGGGACTCAGAGAAAGCTCCTCTGAGGAAGTGACAGCTAAGCTGGGCCTGGAAAACTGTTGGCTGGGTGGAGCATGTCTGCGAACTCACGCCCACCAGCTGGGACAGGGCATGGGAGGGTCTTGAAATGGGAAAGGGCTTCCGTGCTTTCAAGGTCTGAAACAAGGCTGGTGTGGCTGGAGCTTAGTGCCCAAGGGAAGAGCTGCTGGACACAAGGCTGGAGAGGCAGGCGGGGACTTTGTAAAGATTCTGGGTCCCATCACTTGGCCGACAGCTGGAAGAGCACTCGGGGCAGCCTGTGGAGGGAGGCCCCGTGGTGTTCCTGTCCCGGCTGCAGCACACTGACGAGTCTGGAGCCTCCAGTTTCGGGCAGAAGTTCTCTGGGGACGGGTTCCTCTGATTACAAACTCACAGAGTCCAGGATGTTGTGACCACTGGCTGTTTAAACTCAACAAGCAGGTGACCTTGATCAAGAGCCTGTCTGTCCAGGCTCCAGAGCCAGGGGGTCCTGCCCGACAGCACCTTCCCGGCAGCCATGGCCCAGAGCAGCAGCACCCTCGTTGTCTTGTTCTATAAACTCGGGCGGTTTGGTTCCTGCTATGAGGTACCTTGTGCTGCTTATCAGAAACTGAACAGAGCAGGGGAGGGTGGGGTGCCCAGTGTGTTGAGGTGTTTCCATCTTATTACCCAAGTCATACTACAAGACATTCTTTGTAAAAAAAAAAAACTTTATTTGGAAATATTTAATATGTACAAAAAGGCATAAAGACCAAATAGTCAACAAACTCCATGGACCCAATCTCCAGCTTAAGAAAGAAAATGTCCCCAATTCCACCAAAGGCTCTTCTCTCCCCCTCCCTGGCTTCATACTCCACCTCCCCCGAGGAGACTGTGGCCATGCGCACTTTGGGGTTTATCATTCCCACGTGCTTCTTCTCTTCAGATGCGGTGTAGTGGCTATGGGCATAGACTCATCTATTTAAATCTCAGCTCTGCCACTTACTGGCTGGTGACCCTGGGTAAGTCACTTAACTCCCTGTCCCTCAGTGGTGCCACTTGTAAAAATGTAGGTAAGTGGAGGATGAAGTGAGGGTAACAGTACCTCACTGAGAGGGTTCTTTGAGGAGTGAACATTAATATATGTAAAGAGTCGTTTAGAATAGTGTCGGGCACATACTGAGTGCATGGTAAGTGTTTATATTATGTTACAGAAAAAATGCAATGACACTTGTTGAAGATGGTAAAGCAGAGTTGATACAGGACCATCACAACGGGACCACTGTAATGGGATTTTACAGTGTGGGAGAGAGACTGGGCTCAGCTCGGAATATAGCATGGGCACGTGGGAACTGAGAGTTAAGGAGCAGGGGGTGAGGGTGTCAGTGGATGGAAAATACTAAGCGGAAACATCAGGGGTGAGGGGGTGTTCTAGCTAAACCAACCTAACAGGATTCTTGCTGCAGGCAGGCGGGGTGGGGGTGGTCGTCAGACATCACCTGGCCGATGGTGGAGGAGGAGGAAGGAAACTGGTTAAAGCGACCCAGTGGGGCTCTTGCTAAAACTAGATTTTTACAGGGAGGTGCAGAGATGGGCCTAAGAGAAGGTCCAGGAGCCTGAGAAAGGTTTGGTCGAACAAAGAATCTTTGTCAGTCTTAATAATCCTCTTCCTCTCAGGAGCAATGGGAGGTATTTTAGGCTGATTAAAAACAAAAACCATGGGCTTCCCTGGTGGTGCAGTGGTTGAGAGTCCACCTGCCGATGCAGGGGACACGGGTTCGTGCCCCGGTCTGGGAAGATCCCACGTGCCACGAAGCGGCTGGGTCTGTGAGCCATGGCCGCTGAGCCTGCGCGTCCGGAGCCTGTGCTCCGCAACGTGAGAGGCCCGCGTACCGCAAAAAAACAAAAACAAAAACAAAACCCAACTTACATTAAATGAATTGCAGATGATGAAGTAAACAAGGGAAGAAGAGAGGCAACACTCAAAGAGGTTAGGCCAGGCGACAACTTGGGACAGACAATGACCGTTGTACTCAGGATCATCAGAGCACTAGATCTCCAGTCTGGCCCTAGACCTCTTCCGTTAATTTGGGTCTCTCATTTCCACTGTTTGAAAAGTGTGAAGCACTATACAAATGTTATTAATGGACAGCCATCCCAGCTTTTTAAAAGCCTTACAGAGCAGCAATCAAAGGTGCCTGCTCAGCGACAGGCACACCAGCGGCAGGCCCCACAGGGGTCGGTTCACAGCTGCAAGGAGGCATGTGCGCGAGGGATCCAGCAGTGACTAGGCGCTCTGTCCGTTGCGCCAGCTCCAAGTGTAAGCACGGCCCTGGAGATGGTGGAAGTCTCTGCATGGGGTCCCGGTTCCTATCACTGTCTTGGTCGTGGGGAGAGGCAACACTGGTGGCAGCTTCCTGACAGCTGGGCTGCGGCAGTGACACCGTGCTCCTGAAGCCAGCAGTACCGGCGGGGCCTCCTGACTCTTCCCCAGGGAGCAGCTCTTCTGGAGGACCCTTTGGGGAGTCATATCTGCCTCCCAGCCTAGGGCACGCCCCCCCCCCGATTTTATAAGCACCCAATTCCCTGTACTTAAACTCATTTCTGCTTAAAATAGCTAGAGTAGTTTCTATACTTTTCAATTCAGCTCTGGTTAAGAGCACAGATTTTTTTTAGCAAGTAGGACATTTAAATCTTTCATTCACCTAGACGGTATCACAGTATATGGTATGAGCTAGATATTCAACTAATGACATTTACTGTAACGGGACTTACCTACGTACACCTGGATTAGACTCTCAGAGGCTACCTCCATTAGCCTGAAGTATGCTGACAAGCAGGCATGCAATGGGTTATAGAAGTATATTTTAAAAGTAAGTCTTTATAGGTAAATGTTAACCTAAAGGGACGTTTTAACCTACACATTTCAATACGTCTTATTTCTGAAATTTGGATGCTTCTACAATTGGTGTATAAATTTAACATACTTTCCTCATTCACCCTCCGACTCCATCAATAAGACATTATTAAATCAATGGTATGCCCTATAATTGATGCTATCTTAGAACTTAAGAAACAGATGTTTCTATATGATAAGGCATAGAATTTCTCTTATGCATAAGACACCACACAATGACAAAAAAGGAAAAATATTTTAAAATCATGCATTAATTCTAGCCATTTCAGAATATATACTCCAAGATTCAGAGTTTCTTAAAAATTTAAATTTACTGAAATGTATATGTTAACTGTTTGCAAAATGTGACTATGAAAGAGAACTATTCTCCTGTGCTGAAATAATCAGTGATTCCGAGGAATATTTTCATTATTACAATTACTTCTGCAACCTCTACAGCAACAAACATTTTAGCGAGATGTTCCCTTAGAACAACAGAGATTCAAGGAGAAGACAGCTATGAGCATTGGTCCATCTGCTGTTTATCGCAGTCCCGGTGGGGTACAAAGCGGTGGCCTTCTGTTTGTTCTGTTGATGGCTTCTGGCTGATCTGTCACCATAGCAACTTTTAGAGTCCAACTCAAATGAGCACAAATTCATTAGCTACTAACTACATTAACTTCGTGTCTGCTGCTAATGAGAAATGCTGTTCAGAGTTTTCTATTCTAATGGATTATAGTTACCTCTCTGAAAGGTATTAAATTAAACGCTACTCTTAATGTATCAGACTGGATAATATGTTACAGTAAAATTATTCTAATAAAGGCTACTAACAATAAGAATCATTTCATTAAAAGGTTACCTTAGGGACTTCCCTGGTGGCGCAGTGGTTAAGAATCCGCCTACCAATGCAGGGGACACAGGTTTGAGCCCTGGTCCGGGAGATCCCACATGCCACGGAGCAACTAAGCCCATGTGCCACAACTACTGAGCCTGTGCTCTAGAGCCCGAGAGCCACAGCTACTGAAGCCCATGTGCTTAGAGACCGTGTTCCGCAACAAGAGAAGCCACTACAATGAGAAGCCCGCGCACCGCAACAAAGAGTAGTCCCCGCTCACCGCAACCAGAGAAAGCCTGCGCACAGCAACGAAGACCCAACGCAGCCAAAAATGAATAAATAAACTGGGGGGAGAGAAAGGTTACCTCGTTTTGGTCCTTGGACTCTTCTACTCTAAGAAAATGTATTACTTGTCACACCGGCAAATGTTTCTAGGTTCTTTTAAACGTCGGCTAGCTGATTTAGAAAATAAAAATTGAAAATTTTGATAACAGCATATGTTAAAGCCAAGTAGCCAATACAGCATTAACATATATTGGCTTTTCTATAACCTTGTCAATACAGACCATCAACTGAAATACTCCCCAAAGAGGTGACACACCGGACAGACGTGAAGGGTAAAGAAAGTCCAGTGAGTGTACAGCTTCTATGTCTGACCTCTTCTCTCTACACACAGAATCATCCGGAGCTGAATAAGCTCTGGAAGCAAAGAGCAAATCCGAAATCTCATGAAACAGAGGTTTTAAGTGGGATTATGTCTCACCAGTGTTCCAGTGTTCTCCCAGGACATGTATATTGCCTTGTGCAGGAGGGCTGTGTGCGTGTGTCTTAATAAACTAATAAATTGTGGAAATGAACTTATTTACAAAACAAAAACAGACACACATAGATAACAAACTTACGGTTACCAAAGGGGAAAGGGGGTGGGGGAGGGATAAATTAGGAGTTTGGGATTAGCAGATACAAACCACTATATACTGGGCTGGTCAAAAAAGTTGTTTGGGTTTTTCTGTACCGTCTTATGGAAAAACCCAAACGTAAAATAGATAAACAACAAGGTCCTACTGTATAGCATAGGGAACTATATTCAATATCTTGTAGTAACCTACAATGGAAAATAATCTGAAAAAGAAAAAAAAATATGTATAACTGAATCATTCTGCTGTACACCTGAAACACTGTAAATCAACTACACTTCAATAAAATAAATAAATCACGGAATAGCAATAATCCTGAGATGTTTTTCCTCCCACAAAGTGCAGAATCCTACATCCTGCCAGAAGAGGGAGCCCAAGTTTCTCCAACATTTAGTCAGAGAAGACAGCGGATCGGGGAGGGAAACTGCCCATATTGCTAATTTATTTTGAAAAGCATCCTTACTGTTCTTAGGAAAAGGAATGTTCCACCTCTATCACACCCTGGTCTCCATCTACCACTTTCTCCTCATCTCACACCACTCTCTCCCCCTTGCTGATGGCTCCTAGGCCCTGACGGCTTTTTGTTTGTTTAGGGTCCAGCCAGCCAGCCAGTCTTTGCAAGCGCTGCTCCCTCCATACGCGGGAGCCCTTCGCCCTCTCTCTACTCTCCTGGGCCTAGGTTCTAGTCATCCTTCAGGTCTCATTTGAAGCAGCACTCAGTTGCCTTCCCTAATCCCAGCCTAGTCCAGGCTCCTGTGTTCTGTGCTCTCATTAATCACTGCTCCTCTCCTTCACGGCAGTTGGTAACGATACCTATAGCATTGTGACTGATGTTTATGTCTGTTCCCCATAAGACTCTAAGTTCCAGGAGAGTGGGAAATATATCTGTTTTTTTAATAAATTTATTTATTTTTTATTTTATTTTATTTATTTTTGGCTGTGTTGGGTCTTTGTTGCTGCATGCGGGCTTTCTCTAGTTGCGGCAAGCAGGGGCTACTACTCTTCGTTGAGGTGCGCAGGTTTCTCATTGCGGCGGCTTCTCTTGTTGCAGAGCACGGGCTCTAGGCGCGCGGGCTTCGGTAGTTGTGGTTCGCGGGCTCCAGAGCACAGGCTCAGTAGTTGTGGTGCACAGGCTTAGCTGCTCCGCAGCACGTGGGATCTTCCTGGACCAGGGCTCGAACCCGTGTCCCCTGCATCGGCAGGAGGATTCTTAACCACTGCGCCACCAGCGAAGCCCCTGTATTTATTTTTTAAATCTTTTTCTCCCCACAGTGAACAGCAAGCGCAAGGCCAATAGTAGGTGTTTAATAAATATCTGCTGGATCAGATGGTTAGCGCCCGGTTGGCCTCTGGGCTCTGCCCACTCTGTCAACATGAGCCGTCCTCCCTACCCCCACCCATCAGCTTAGCATCTGCAGGCTGAACTGGGCAGCGGTCTCACTGCACCCGCTGCCTCCAGCTCTCTCTCCAACTGTTTAATCCACCTTCAATCTGGTGCTTTCGGTGATCTTTCTAAAACATAAATCTCATGATGTCACTCCCCCACTCAGAACTCTCCAATGACTCTCCTTTTTCATAGGGTAGGCTCACACCTGATGGATGGGTTTGGGATGACTGGCGTAAGGCATCCCTCCTTGTCCTTGTCTCCACAGCTAAGTTAGGGGCCAATGGGAAGAGCAGCCCAGCTCCAGCATGCATTTATCTCACTCTCAATCAGTACTGTCCTTTCCCCCAGTTTTCTCACTTATTTTTAAAAACAGGTTATCTTTTCTCATAGAAATGTAAATATAGGATGAAAAGATGATCAAATGAATGTAACTTCAATCCTTTCAGGTAGAAGATGTGGGATAAATAAATCACAACACCCAGAACATTTTATTGCATTCACTTGCTTATATATCCATTTGCTAATACAGCCAACTCTTCCCATTACTATATCTGTTTGAGAACAGAGAACTTATCTCTGCTGTCTGATAGGTATTTATAACCTATTTACTAAATTAATTAGTGAACTAACTTGACAACTCTAGGTGATAAAATGTGACTAATATTTAGCTAATTTATTAATGCAATCTTTAGTATGTTAAAGCTAGATGAAATGTGATCACAGTGGAAAGTGCATATCTTCTGATATAACTATCATACAAATAACTGCAGGCACAGAAAGAAAGGGAAATGACTGAGGCATACAGAAAACTAAGCTGCAGTGATGAGACTTTCCGGCCGAGTCTAGGGGCCAATTTAATATTAGAAACCAATCTGGAGTCAGAAAGCAAATAACTCAGGAAGCAGTGGCAAAATATTTGAATACACATCCACCAAAGAAGATACGCAGATGGCAAAAAAGCACATAAAAGTAATGTTCAGCATCATTAGCCGTTAGGGAAATGCAAATCAAAACCACAAGGAGATTCCACATCTATTAGAAAGGCTAAAATTATGAAGACTGACTTTCCAAGTGTTGATGAGGATGCAAAGAACTGTGAAATGGGACAATCACTGTGGAAAAGTTCTGCAGTTTCTTGAAAAATTAAACGTCCATCTATCATAAGATCTGGCCATTCTACTCCCACAGATTCACCAAAGAACAATGAAAGTGTATGTATATATATCCATGTAGAGATTCGTACATGAATGCTCACAGGCACTTTATTCATCATTGCTAAAAGCTCAAAACAACTCAAATGTCCATGAACAGACGAATGGATAAACATGTTGTGAAAAATCCAAACAACAGAATACTACTCAGAATGGTCTCCTGATACACACAACAACAGGGATGACTCTCGCAAGTGTTATTAGGCTGAGTGAAAGCAGCCAGGGTGCGCACCGTATGATTCCATTTATGTAGTAGTCTCGAAAAGCTTCTGTAGTGACAGAAAGGAGATCAGTGTTTGCCCAGAGACTGGCGAGGGGACGGAGGGGTAGGAGAGTTGGGTTGGGAAGGGGCACAGGGTACTTTCAGGGGTGATGGATGCTGTCTTGATTTCAGGGATGGCTTCACAGGTGTGCCCATGCCAACATTTATTAAACTGTTCTCTTTAAATACATGCAGTTTATTGTATGTCAACTATAACCCAGTAAAGCGCTTACAAAAAAAAAACAAAAAGAAGAAAGCAATCTGGGCAAACAAATGATTTCTCAGAAAGCAGATTGCCAGCTTCCTTTAGAGCTATAAACTGTAATTTTATGCCTGGAGATCATGATTATGTTTAACACTTCAGTGAAGTTATGCTAAATAGAGATGTGGACTTCACCTGAGACCTATCCAGAAGATGCAGTTAAAGGGGCTTATAACAGACAACAGATAAATTATCACTGGGTTTACTTCCTTTCCTCTAAAATTTAATCAAGAAAGAATATATATATATATATATGTGTGTGTGTGTGTATATATATATATATATATATATATATTTCCTTAGGTTTTTTTTCCAATAAATTTTTATCCTTTTAAATTGTCTACATATTTAGGGGAAAAATACCACATCTTAATATACTATCTTTTGTTCCCATGGAAAAAATATTCATGCATTTATTATATCTTCCTTCCCTAGGGATTTAATAGTAAAATTAAATAATTCCTTTAAACAGAGAGCAATGGGGTTAAAGAATGACATAGATAATATTTAAAATCCTGTAAGATACCATCCCATAACGTTCCCTCACATAACAAATCTCTTAGGAATTTCTTCCAGTCTTATTTGAAAATATCCTAAGTTACTTCTTAAAAGGAACTCACACAGTACTGGTGATACATAAACAATATCTACGTCTCCAGTCCCTTCACATGATAGCGGAAAAAATATATAACTGACAACCAGAAGATGAGGGTTCTAGTTCTAGTTCTGCTATTAACTAGCTGTCAAAACTTGTACAAATCATTTAACCTCTTTAAATCTCATTTCCCATCTAACAGGAATTGGATAATCTCTAAGGATCCTTCAAGCTCTAAGATTTTATTAATCTTGTAGACAGGCAAATAAAATGCCATATTTTATAGAAAATATTGTGCTAAGTACGCTGACTAGATTTTTAGATGCTGCTTTTAAGAGTAACTCATATACTCGAAATAACATGTGCTTTGGTTATGCGGATGTGAACGTGAATACACGTAAGTTCAAGGAACCTGGCCAATTCTATGACACAGTATAACTCAGGGAAACACAGACCTGCTGCTTTATAAAAACTAACTGCTGATTGTGTTGAGACCCCTGAAGGACTGAGCAACAGAAATCAACGGCCTCAGCTAAAGAAAAGTGCGACCTAATTGGTGAGGTGCAGAAATCTGGGTTCGTTTCTGTTTGTTTTTATCTATATCTGACTATGAAATTGGGAAGGCATGCTTTAAACATCAATTCTCACTTTTTTCACTCATGTTGAGGGAAAGCTTTATAAATATATGTTTAGGGAATTCCCTGGTGGTCCAGTGGTTAAGACTCCATGCTTTCACTGCCAAGGGTGCAGGTTCAATCCCTGGTCAGGGAACTAAGATCCCACAAGTTGCACAGCATGGCCAAAAAAAAAAAAAAATGGATATATATATATATTAGAATGAGCCTTAATAGCAGTACAGCACAGTGACCCTCTCCAAGCCCTTATCACTCAACATAAGGCTACTGAAAGAATATGCTTTCAATTGACTTACATTAATAAAAGCATATAAAAGTTTGCTTAAAATTAACAATTAGAAACTGAATGCATGCCAGTCAGAATGGCCATCATCAAAAAATCTAGAAACAATAAATGCTGGAGAGGGTGTGGAGAAAAGGGAACACTCTTGCACTGCTGGTGGGAATGTGAATTGGTAGAGCCACTATGGAGAACAGTATGGAGGTTCCTTAAAAAACTACAAATAGAACTACCATATGACCCAGCAATCCCACTACTGGACATATACCCTGAGAAAACCATAATTCAAAATGAGTCATGTACCAAAATGTTCATTGCAGCTCTATTTACAATAGCCAGGAGATGGAAACAACCTAAGTGTCCATCATTGAATGAATGGATAAAGAAGATGTGGCACATATATACAATGGAATATTACTCAGCCATAAAAAGAAACGAAATTGAGCTATTTGTAATGAGGTGGATGGACCTAGAGTCTGTCATACAGAGTGAAGTAAGTCAGAAAGAGAAAGACAAATACCGTATGCTAATACATATATATGGAATTTAAGGAAAAAAAATGTCATTTAGAACCTAGGGGTAAGACAGGAATAAAGACACAGACCTACTAGAGAATGGACTTGAGGATATGGGAAGAGGGAAAGGTAAGCTGTGACAAAGTGAGAGAGTGGCATGGACATATATACACTACCAAATGTAAAACAGATAGCTAATGGGAAGCAGCCGCATAGCACAGGGAGATCAGCTCGGTGCTTTGTGACCACCTAGAGGGGTGGGATAGGGAGGGTGGGAGGGAGGGAGACGCAAGAGGGAAGAAATATGGGAACATATGTTTATGTATAACTGATTCACTTTGTTATAAAGCAGAAACTAACACACCATTGTAAAGCAATTATACTCCAATAAAGATGTAAAACAAAACAAAACAAAAAACTGAATGCATGGAGAAGCTGAATACCTGATTGCAAAACTTATAGTCCTTTCAAGCAAGATTAGGAAACTAATTAAAATGTACAAATTTTTAAAAGTATATGACTCGAAACCATGAATCATGAATCATATGAAGTTTGAGCCATGTTGGGTCATCAAAATATTCACTTTTATACATGATATAATTAACTTTGAGCTTTTGGTATGAAAAATTATCTTTCTATTTTATGAATTTGAGAAAATCTGGCTAAAACCACTAAATTAAATCCACTTCACCTTTAGGAATATTATAGTTAATCCTAAAAAACCCCTTTAAATCCATGAAAAAACCCAGAAGACAATACGGAAAATTTAGGCTCATAAGGTCATCACATCACATGTAAAGCTATTATTTTCTCTGCCCAAATTAAGGGCAATGCCTCAAATAATGAACAGAGATTACTGATTACCGAAGCAAAACCCATTATAGTGTCCAACACTTAGACACTGGCTACTCCACAGCAGGGATACAATACACAAGTTAATGGTGTTTCGAAACAGGATTATATCTGATTCCTTTTCCCCCTAACTATGAGAACATCTAGGGTGTCACTAAGGCATTGTGTTCAGCTGGCTCTTTCATTGGTCACCAATGCAAAGACAATGTTTAGAAGAATTTACTAAGGACTGTTTTGTTTCTGAATAGGCTTATACAGAGGTTTTCAAGTTGCTTAGTGCAGCTCCTTGAGAGGCAAGGGATGGGGAAGTGTTTAATTAGGGGAAGCAGCAGAGAGTCCATATAAAATGCATATTTATGTATTCATAAAGAGATGCTTTCAAGGATGGTCAACAAAATGTTAACTGCTAAATATCTCAAGATGGAGGGATTTCACTGAACTTTAACTTCTTTTTAGACAATGAGAATATTATTACTTACATTTTTCATCACAGGAGGAAAAATAAGGAAAGGATGATTGAAACAACCCCACCCAAGACTAGAAAGCACTGAAGGAAAAGAGTTCCAGTCACAGAAACATGCTCAGATTCCTACAGTGCAGGATACTCAGGGGTACAGAAGGAGGAGGAAACTGGTGAAAGGTGAGGGTGAATCCACGATTTGCATAAAAGTCTCCAGCGCTTAACTAAGCAGAGAAAATGCAGCTCCCCCCTGACATCAGGGCAGAAATGCTGGGATGCTGGGCACAAATGCTGGCAGCACAGTGTTTCAAACAAACCAACTCGCTTGCCTGAATCTTAAAACAAAAAGAAAATGACCTTAACAAAGAAATCGCAAGGCAGGATTTGAAAAAAGAGGTACTAAATTTAATTTTACTTGTAATTCTGTAAAGCAGAATTTCTAGCACCTGGTTTTCAGATTGCAGTAGGGGAGGAGAAGCATGCTATATATTAGATTAAGCTAATGAAAAAATTTCCATTGAGATTCAGTTCTTCATTTGTCTCTTAAATGAAGATTCATAGTTCAAGTTCAATGGTTATAGCCAGATATAAAAAACTTTTTAAGCATAATTAATGCTATATGAAGACTCGTCTATCAAGAATGGATTAGGCTAGTTATTCTCTAGGAGAAAGCAGAAAGGTATAATATATGTATGTGTATAACATAAAGAGTTCCCTGAAAATGTTTAAAATAAACCAAAATTTAAAGAAGTTAAGTTTCAGTTATTGAGAAAATTAAGTCAAATATAATGCTAACTAGTGGAGGCACTGCTTTCCTAATACCACTATTTACGCCATGTGTAATACTGCAGAGCAAGGAAGTTACTAATTGATATGGTCTAGTTATCTAATTATCGAAATAAAATCAATTCAAACTTCTACTATGTTGATTCAGTGTATTATATAACCTTAGTTATAACTGTAGCCTCTTCTTAAGAGTATTCAACTCCTGGACTCACTCAAA
Organism: Grampus griseus; assembly: GCF_964374135.1. NCBI lineage: Eukaryota > Metazoa > Chordata > Mammalia > Artiodactyla > Delphinidae > Grampus > Grampus griseus. Next base: position 8,972,917 of record NC_139014.1, on the reverse strand, counting down.
TTGCTAAACTCCTTCCTACATTCTAACAACTCAGGGCCCTGAGACTTCTGGGTGCTGCCTTGTGGTGAGAGCAGGGTTCTCCGGCTTCTTGTGGTTCTGAAGTGGGTCATCACATCTGGCCAGGAAGTCAGAGACCTGGCTCGGGAATCAGAGGCAGGACTGACCCAGCTCTGCTACTCACTAGCTCTGTGCCCTTATCTAAGTTACCATACCTCTCTGAGCATCCCTTTCCCGATACAGGATTGTTTTGAAGCATGGTAGGTACTGAGATACAGTAAATGCTTGATGAATGTCTGTCGTGTGCCCTTCCTGGATGCCGTAAGTTCAGGAAGATTCGGGGCACATCAGCCCTGCTGTTCACTAGCTATACAGTCTTGGGGGCACTGGGCAAACTCTCAGAGCTTCAGTTTACTCGTGTGGACACTGCAGACAGTGCCAACAACTGGAACTAATACACGTACAGGGTCTGTCTGAAAGCAGCTGCTGATGAGGGTGCCGGTCTCAGGCCTCCTGACTGCACACACAGAGCAAGGAGCTGGGCGTGTGAGAGAGAGCAAGGCAAATTTGGCCCTGCCCTTCTGGCTACACACAATAGAGTAGGGGAAAGACTCGAAAATGACAGAAGGTTAGAAAAGCGGACCTATTGCTCCGTGTGAGCACTCATACTATTCCTACAACGTATCTCAACGTTCAGTCAGGCCCAGCTTGTGTTATTTAACACACATGTCCAGTTGGAAATTCAGAACCACCATCTTGCAGGCAGCTAATTTTGACTGGAACCAGTAATAATGGACAGTCTGAGAAAAATTTAGACCTTGGTGCTGCTAATATTTATTAATGAATTACCTAGCAGCACTGTTAGATTATTGATAATTCAAAAAGCATTTTTTTATTGTTTAGAAGGACGTTAACAATCATCATTGTGTTCTGAGGCTAGTTATGGTTAGTACAGTTACTGACAAATTGTATCCAAAGGAGCAGTATTTTAGGGAAGATGAAAGGAAAAGATAAAAACCCAGTAGGGTTTGGAGTCAGCAATGAAAATACTCATCAGAACAGTAATAGAAAATAATAACTCTGTGTAAGGTGGCAGGACAATGTAATTCATGATCGCTATACAATCATAAGCAATTTGTTACTATTTCAAGAGAAAATAATTATTATGACAGTGACAACAGAACACTGCTGGTACTGAATCAGGTTGTAAAAACTTCTCAAAATGTTAAAAAAAAAAAGTAAATAGATGATTCAGAGCAATAATTCTGTACTTTTAAATGACAATTTTAAGAAACCATTATTTCTCATTCATGATCATAATTTCAAAACAACCATGTACCAGGGCCCTTCTGACAAGTGTTTTGTAAATTCACACTACCACTGAGAATGTAAGAGAGAAAAACGTCCTTTTTGAAAACTATGCTGTCTTTAAATATTCTTTTACATGAAATCCATCTCTTACCGTGGCTCTGCTGCGGAAGCTCTGCAGCCGCCTGCCCTGGGGTCAGATGCCCGGGCTCCCTCGAGGCCTGTCCTTACACTAACTCGAGGCCAAGAGCAAGCCACGTAAGTCACACTATCGGCCTCAGTTTCTTCACTGTCAATTAACACCTGCCCTGCTCAATCATGAAGTTCAAATGAGATAACATAAACTCCACTTTGAAAACTATAAATGTCAAACAAAAGTGGAGCCCTTCGCTGTGTCGCTGCCTGAGACACAAGCCTCTGCAGAGCATGTGTCTGTGTCTACATTTATATGTGACAGTCCAAAAGAAATAAAACTTACAATTAATCACAGGCAACCTCTAGTGAGCACCAGCTCTGTGCCAGGCACCAAGCCTTGTCCATGTGGATCTCATATAGTCGTAAGATAGCTCTGTGAGGTGGGAACCATTCACCCCTTACCCTTCTCATTGTAAATATGAGATACCCAAGGCTTAAAGATGTGAAGCGCCTTGCCCCAAATTAAACAGAGCTGGTCTATGCAAGTCCTGAGTGTGTGCTTCCCAGCACTGGACAGTCCCTGAACAAATCAAGTATGAAGTGCGGAGGCTCCGAGCGTGGCTTCCCTTCTGCTTGTCCTCCGGCACATCACACAGAGATGCCCAAGTTCCTGTGAGAACCACATATGTTCCCATCCACACCCATTAAGACAACCATACGCCAATTCTGGACTTGGAAAATAAAAAAGAAACCTTTCACACATTATTAAGCAAAAAGGGAAGAATATAGAAAGAATATACCTCTTTTTATTATAAATAGTCGGCAAAGAGAAATTGGAAGCTTTAAAAAAATTCAATGTCCTTTGGTTGTTCTTACTCAAATTGGACCAACTTTATCAGCTTAATCCTTGATTGGTGGAAATCAAACCAAAGGAAAATTATAAAGCATTGTTTAGAAAGGTAATGTAACGTTCTTTAGGCATTTTAGATTAAGCATATGCCAATTAAATGCAGATGTAAAACCAGTGATAAATGAGGAATTTCACAGGGAATAGTAAAAAGCAGATTCAAAGGCACGGTGAGATTCTTTGTTTTTAACCACCAATTTAAAAAAAAAAGTTATCATCATAAACTTTGGTACTGTCATAAAACGTATCCCCCCAAAATAAAGTAAACTTACCTTTGGTTTTTTGATCAGCAGCCTGAAAAAAAAAATCAGAAACTCTTTAGGAATAATGTGTAGGATGTACACATCCATATGAAAGTTTATAAGCAGACTTTAATATTGGAAACTTTAAAAACAAGTTTTTGCCCAGTTACCTTATTAAAATTTACTACTGGGAAAAATGTGTAATTGTCTACATTCTATTAATTATGTGCCAATATTGATCTAAAGGCAAAAAAAATCTATGTGGAAGCTCACTTAAACTCTATATTTTAATACAAACTAAAACGGATACAGTTTTAACTATAAGATGCATTAAACCAGGCAAGAACAATACAAATGGCATAACTTGGTACCTTAAATGCCCTAAAATTCAAGCATGGCCGTAAGATATACAGTAGGACTTTAGATTTTAATATTTACTTGTACAAGCTGTAAAAGAACACTTGCCAAAGCTGCAAAAATTATTTCTAGCTTTTCAAACAAAATCAGTTAAATGGCCCTTAGACATGGCTGCCCCGGACAGTTCAGTTTAAGTAAAATAGCACGGACATTCTTTACTACCAATGACTAAAATCAAAGTCCTTCAAAATACAGCTCTAGTATTTCTGAGTCCTTAAAAAAGACATTCTGTGGCTGTCACCTTTTATCTATATCACTAGCACTCTAGATTGAGCATAGTGAATTTTAAAAGTAATAACCGAACCTCTGTAATGCAATGGCTATAATGCGGTGAGACACGAGTGATGACAGAAACAATGAACTAGGAACTCTAGCCAAACCTTTTTCTGAGCACCTTCCTTCTTTTTCTTTTCTTCCTGCTTTTTCTTTTTCTTTTCTTCCATCAAACGTTCCTCTTTTTGTGTTTCTTGTTCTTTCTCCCTATTAAAAATAAAATGGTATTAGTATAATGTCCATTTTAAAATGAAAAAATGAAAAAACATTAGCTGCAGAAAGTTTTAAGTCACACAGAGTTTCACACGTGGTATAAAGAAGGATATTTTTGAGAAGCAGTGTTAGAAATGGACCTTCACCCGTCCCCCCATCAGCTCCACTTCTCTGTTAAGTACTAGAGCACGTGGCCCTGACTTCTTTGGCAGTGTTCATTCACTGGCCCACATCTGTTGAACACCACCAACCTTTTATCAGGCAGTGTACCAGGAATTAAGGGTACAAGATGGAGAAAGACATAGTCCCTAGAATCCAGCCCCAGACCAGTATTTCTAGAAGTGCTGTCTCAGGGACCACCATCATCAGAATCTACCTATTAAAAGTGTAGATTCCTGGATCCCACACTAGCCCAACCAAATCAGAGCCTTTGCAGGTGATTCTTATGCACACCTTTTATGTTGGCTGGACAAAACAATTGTTTTCTAAACAAAGATCCCTACACAGCATGGTGAGCTACTATAAGGGTACACTGGAATATGGCATAGAACAACACTTGGAAGAGTGAGGTAGCCTATGAGCTACGGCTTAAATGTGGCAAAAGTGTTTGGCTGGCATGGGGTGCTGTGTCAGTTATCCATTTGCTGCCTGTCAGCTCCAGATTCACCCTCCGGCACACGCTTTGCCAATAATGGACCCGTCCCCTCAAGCACCTCTCCTTCCCTGTGAGCACAATGCAGAGGTTTCCCAGTGAGGGGCGCTGGAGGGGCCTGCAGCAGCAAGGGGCCGTCCCACTGCCTCTGGAACCTGCAGGGTGGGGTCAGCATGTGGCTATGAGGACACCTGGTGAGGACCCCAGCCACGGACCAAGAAAGGGCAGTCTCTTAGCAACCTTGCAGCTCTGGCGTGATCTAGTGTCACCTTCCAGTGACCCTGTCAACACAGACATTGTGCACTGCGGGCCTCCTGTTACTTGCCCCACTCCCACACCAGTCTCTGTGGCCTTCTCCCAATGATGTGGCCGCGGTCCTCCTGACGGGGATGCCACGTGCTCCGTGCCCGTGGCACTGCCACTGCCACGTTGTCTTCACACCTGCACGCCTGGCCATCAACTGCAGCTCGCCACCAGGAGGGCTGCCACCAGGGCTCCCACCTCCTGTGTGCCCCTGTGGCGGGCTACCGGCTTTCCCGGGCTGGAGGAGTGCTTCCTTCCTGCTGCCAGCAACTGCCCACTGGCTGACCTGGGCGAAGCTGGGAGCCACTCTGCCATCCAGCGGGCTGCACCTACAGCTTCTTCAGTGAGTGGGAGCTCCAGCCTTGGGGAGGGGCCCCCTCCAATTGGCCCTTCCTCAGGTTTTCTCCCTCAGCCCTAGCTAGCTCTACAGTTGTTCTCTTACCACAGTTTAATTACTCTTTACAATAAATGTTCCCTGTTTATATCACCATGTAGTTTCTGCGTCCTCACTGGGCCAGACTGACACAAGTGGGAAGGAGGGTTCAATAGACTAAAGCAGAAGGAGCAACGTGCACAAAGGCCTAAGCAAACATCACTGTCCACACACCACTGCTGTTTAACTTATTAATTTTGGAGTTTGTTTTTAACCTGTAAATGTGTTTACAACTACTACATGCATAGGGAGTCTCAACCTAGTGTCAGTTTGTACGTTATTTGAATACCATCATAATAAAAATAACTTAAATCAACAAGGTGCTGGTGATGGGGGGGCACTCAGAGCTTATTCTTCCTTTAAAACAGTGGTTCTTGGCTGCTCATAAGAATCACCTGGGAAGTTTTAAAAACTCGCAATGCCAAGGCTGTGTCCCTTTTCAGTGAAATCAGGGAATTGAACTCAGACATCAGCAGTTTTAAAAGCTTCCAGATGACTCCAATGTCCGACCAAGGCTGAGAAACAACTTTTAAAAGGAAGTCAGTACATTTCCCAAGCTTGGAAACCAGCTATTATTCATTGCCTTAGATGATACCTTCCAGGAATATTTTCATGTTAAAGGATGCACAGACACTTAAGAAATCTGTGTTTAAATATTCTTACAAGGTATAGGCAAGCCCTGTGAGTGATGGGTTGTTGCTGTAATCACCATGCTACTGCCACACATCTAGGGAAAAAGTGAACAAATGTTCACTAGGAATGTAGTGTCTGTCCACCGCTACTGTTATACTTTCTTAATCTACAGCATAATGGAAGCCTTAAGTTATCTTCAGATATTAAACTTAATAAAGAAGGCAAGTAGAGCTACATTTAAAAAAAGGCATTCTATAGGAGATGGAATAAAAAGGATCTTTGCTTGATTGGATTACTCTGAAAGTTAAATTAATTAGAACCAGCTATTCCCCCAGGAGTACAGTTAAGGTTTTACTGTACTGGTAAAATAAAGTGCTGTAAATAAACAGCTCACGTAGCCCTGAGATATCTTACACTTCTCCTGCCTGAGCTCATGTTCCTATGACAAAGCACGATTCAAATGTATGAACTTTAATAAAGTTTTTATCTAATATCCCCCTAACTAGCACTAATTTCTTCTACCTCTACAATTCCTGCGATTTTTCATTAATAACTTAAAAAAATCAACACTGAATCTCTTTTTTTTTTTTTTTTTTGCGGTATGCGGGCCTCTCACTGTTGTGGTCTCTCCCGTTCCGGAGCACAGGCTCTGGACGCGCAGGCTCCGCGGCATGTGGGATCTTCCCGGACCGGGGCACGAACCCGTGTCCCCTGCATCGGCAGGCGGACTCTCAACCACTGCGCCACCAGGGAAGCCCTGAATCTCATTTTTATTTGTAAAGTAATACATGCTCATGAGAAAACATAAACGGTGCAAAAGATACGTTAACAAAAAGACAGATTCTTCCTTCTCCAGTGTCCGCAGGCTCTCTCCTTGGAGATAAGGAGTTTTTTAAAGAACATTCTCTATGTGAATATACGGTTGTGTATCTTTAAAAATGCTTGGATTCCTATTTCTTATCAATTTGAGATAGTAACAATTTAATTTCTATAATGATGGATACGGATTTGGTTCTTCAGACCCCTATCTTCCACCCCATCACTGCTTTGAGTTCAAACGATGAATGGCATTTGCTTTAAAAACAGTATGTTAATGTTCGCTGCAGAGCTAGGTAGGGTACTGTGAGGACATTTAACTTCTTGTGTAGCTGCTTTTTTTCTAGAGTTCTTAACTGTTCTTCTTTTCCTTTTGCAATATCCTCCTTACAAAAATTGTTTTTGTTTTTTACACAACCACCCTCCTCCAGTTTAAAAACATGAGCCCTCTCCTCAACTGCATTTCCCAAACTCCTTTCCAGAGCCTCAGTCCAGCTCACTCAGTCGGGAGCACTCTGCTAGAGTTTTCTAATACCCTCTAGTTATTTTAATAAAAAGAAAATTTTGGGGCTTCCCTGGTGGCGCAGTGGTTGAGAGTCCGCCTGCCGATGCAGGGGACATGGGTTCGTGCCCCGGTCCGGGAAGATCCACATGCCGCGGAGCGGCTGGGCCCGTAAGCCATGGCCGCTGAGCCTGCGCGTCCGGAGCCTGTGCTCCGCTGCAACGGGAGAGGCCACAACAGTGAGAGGCCCGCGTACAGCAAAAAAAAAAAATTTAATTGTGGTAAAATATACATAAAATTTGCCATCTTAACCATTTTTATGCGTACAGTTCAGTAATGTTAGTCACATGGTTGTACTACCAATCTCCAGAACTCTTTTCATCTTGCAAATGTGAAACTCTGTGCCCAAGAAACAACTCCCCACTACACGCCCCCTCTCCCCAGGCCATGGCAACCACCATTCTATTTTCTGTTTCTATTAATCTGACTAACCCTAAGTACCACATTGTGGTTTTGATTTGCAGTTCCCTAATGGTAGTGATATCAAGCATCTTTTCATATGCTTCTTGGACATTTGTGTATCTTCTGGGGGCCTACTCTTTTATCATAGTTTACATATTCCTTATTTTTAACTCTGTGTCACTGTGTCATTTCTATCAATCCAGATTGATACAGTGGGAAAGGAGGAACTAACAGACTAAGCAGAAGGAACAGTGTGTGCAAACTCCTCATCATTGCCCATCCATGAATGCTGACCTAAACTTACTAATTCGGTCATCTTGTGACTTCCCTTGTTTTCCTCCTTGAATGATGCCCTCAAGTTATGCTGGAATTGGCTACCTTTTTGTTTCACTGATGGTTTGGCTGAGCATAAATTCTAGGTTGAAAATCAAGTTTGAAGGCACAGTGCCCCTGTATTCTAGCATCCATACCTACTCAAGAGAAGTCTGATGTCATTTTGCTTTTTTAGTCCTTTCTAGGTGCTTTCCCCCCCTCCAAAGCTTCTTTTCACCCCTGGGATTCTGAAATTTCATGATGATGTGCACCTTGGTATCTTTCTCCCCCATTATTTGTGCTTAGTATTTGGCTGATGCTTTCAATATAGAGACATTTCTTTCAGTTCTCTATTTTATTGAAAACATCTTCTGTTTTCTAAACAACACATATTAAGTTTCTTGGAGGGATCATCATAATTTATCTTTATGTTTTCTACTCTTTTTTGTTATTGTTCTCAGTTTTCTGAGCGCTTAACTGAACTTGGTGTTCCAGTCCTTCTACTGAGCTTCTTATTCCATGATATTAAAATTTTATATAACTTTCTTATTCTCCAGTTGCTCTTTTCCCACAATACTGGGTTCTTGTTTTATGGACGCAAATCATTTTTATGCTAGCAGAAGATATCAATTAGGGTTTTTCTGAAGTTCTGCTAAATTTTCTGCATAGTTTCCTTTCTGAACAGTTCTTCCCTTAGACTCCCTTTGATGTGAGAGACTTTTCTCAATTGTCTGGTCATCTTTGGTTTGACCGTTCACAGTCAAAAAAAACAAAACAAAAAACCAATTATTTTTGTGTGCATGGGCTGGACTTGTTTCCTCATTGGCTTTGCTTTAGGGAGACAGGTTGGGGAGCTGGCTATTTTGCTAAAGTAGCCTCAAAGATGAAAACATGCAGCCTTTCCCCTGATTACCAGGGTGCTTTATTCAAAGTATTAGCTACTAGACCTTAACCACCTAGAACTGCTGAAATTTTCGATGTCATTATTCTGAATTCTGACCATAACCTCCTCCTTACTATTTCCACTGTACCCATTCATTATCTTTACCAAAAACTCCTATTCCTTGTCTTCCATTTTCTTCTAAGCTATTTTCATCAGTTCCTTTACTAGAGAGCCTAAACCTTAAGATCATCTCATATGTTCACTAATTCAGTCACTCAGGAACTATACAACTAGCATATGTTATTTACTGTGGTAGGCACCAGGGACAAAAAGAGCGATGGATTCATTTAACAAATATTATAGCAGAGATTACAGCAGTGACAAGGCAGAGTTCATACGCTTTTAAGGATATTCATATAAATAATGCATCAAATAAATGATCACTATTACAGCAGTGATATGTACAAAATGCAACGAGAACATAAAAGTCTGCTGGGTGATGCCCTCCTGCTTATGTTATCTTTCTATTATAGTTAAGGGGACCTTATGTCCTGCTTTAATGAACATTGTGTGCTTCCTTCTGTACTCTGGGCTGTAAGAACCTTGGTGGCAGGACTGTCTTCTGTCTCTGTGGCACCAAGAAAAGCCTGTCATCATTCAGGACATTTCTAGTACCAACTTCTGGTCCATAATCTCAGGTGAAATTTATACTGGAAAAAAATCTATATTTTCTTTTCAAGGGAAACTTTATTTTCTGAAATGACCAAGTAATATTTAATAAATTTCTATCTACCTTTTGAGGCTAGTAAGAAGATTATAAACTGTATTTTTTTTCCTATGTGGAGAAGTTGTGAGATTTACAAGTCAAGCTGTAAGGGAAAAAAAGAAGAGGGATAGCCAGGTTGGGAGAATTTCACTTTTAAATTTTAATTTCAACTTAAAAAATTAAATTTAAATACATATGACTTTATATACATGTGTACATATAATCTTATATATTTTTTCCCAATATAACCTTTGCTTTTGTTTCTCATTTGCTTGGCATCCCTTACTCATTCTTTCTTCTCCCTCCACATCCATCTCAAAGGGTTCACTTCTCCACCTCTCTTCCAGATGACCCATGTAGCCACCTAGTTCATACCCTTCTGTGCCTCTCTCCATGCTCATGTAATTATATGGAAACATACATACCTATATACGTTTACAAAGGATTTTATTTGATCATTGTTCTGTAACACAGGGATCATGTTATGTAAACTTTTTTGCATCTTGCTTTTCTCATTCAATATATGTCTCTCTCTCCTCATCCCCTCTCCCAACTGACAGATCTAATCCATATCCATTATTTCTAATGGCTACATAATATACCATGGTGTGAATGTTACCATATTCTATTCAGTTATTCCTCTATTCATACACATTCACTTCATTTCCAGTTTATCACCATTACAAGTAACTCCAGCTTTAGTCTATCTAGCTTCTGCTAAAGAGAACAACATTGCTTTGATTAGTGATATAGCTAATGCTTCAGTAATAGTGAAAACTAGGTAAGGAGAAATCTCATTCGGGGATCAACTTCAGGACCCAGAGCAAGTCTGAAGGGGCAAAGTGGACACAAATTACCTCTACTCTGTGTGGCAAGGCATACTGTCATGGGTCCCTAGTATACTGAATTCTACTGGAAAGAAAATATTTTTAATAATCTGGATTTTCCAGATGCATACTTCCTTTACTCTCAAATAGTTTAGCAATCGCTGGATTAGGAGGCTTTGGGTGGAGAAAGAGCCACACTCGTATTTTGGAGGCAGCCAGAAGAAGGAAGGGTCGGGAGGTAGGAGACTGCCCTTAAGTGGAGCCTCTATGGGTATCAATCATCTCAGTATTCCTAGCTAACTACACCTTTTCCCAGGGAAACATGATTTGACAGCTGTAGCCACCCTACGCCAAAGTATTCTAGGTGGGAAGTCTTCCAAATTTCCAGTCTTTTATTAGTTGATTACTCCCTTTTTGCAAATGAACGGGATTCAAAAAAGAGGGTGGGCTTGTTTTTGCCTGTGAGGTTTAGTCACCAGAAACTGTAACCTAGTTTCACCTACAGGACACATCACAGCTTATGCTCTGAAGTTAGACTCCAATGTCATGTCATTAAAATATTCACTAATTCAGTGTGTATGTGTGTGTGTGTGTGTGTGTGTGTGTGTGTGCGTGTGCGCGCGCGCGCGTGTGTGTGTGTTATATGCCGTTATATACAGTTTGGCTAATTCAATTAGAATTTCCTGGCAGGGTTTACGTTAGGAAGAGCTGGTTAAGTGTTATCAGACAAAATTAAAAAGGGAAGGGGAAGGAAGAGGTATCCTGTCCAGTCGTCAAATAAATATTTAAGATTCTTTTCAACATGTGTTTGAATACACGATACAGCCTTGTGGGCAGTACAGAAAGGATAAGACATAAAATAGTCTTAGACCTTGAGGGGAATAGAATCTAATAGGAGAGTGACAGTAAAGCTTGAATTATCCTTAATACTTGGTAGACTACGGAAATAAACAGAGTAATGTAGTAGACAGCTTATGCTTGAGATTCAGAGTCACAGAACTAGGTTCGAAAGTAAAGGGCACTAGCATAGGAGGTCAAGAACCTGTAGGCTCAAGTATGGGCTGGACTGGGTAGAAGAGCTGGACTGTCATGCAGTCATTCAGCGTGACACCAGGACGTGGGGTGGAAAAGGGCACCACAGCTCTGACAAACAGGAGCAGAGGGTGCAAGGGCGAGTTTTTATTTGAGGATTAAAGGAAAACACAGTTAGAGAGAATCTAAGGTCTCCTGATGTTCACAGCTTTGTGTAATGCCCTCCCCGTGAGTGTGGGAGGGACCCGGGACTTGCTTCTCACCGCTAGACTATGGCAAAGGTGACGGAATGCTGCTGCCTTGACTACATTTAGAAGACTCCATCTGTTTAGCAGACTTGCTTTAGTCTCCCTTTCAGGTGTTGGCTTTGAAGAAACAGCTGCCATGAGTCCTACTGCTGCAAGGAAATGAATTCTCCCAACAGCCTGAGTGAGCTTGGAAGCCCACCTTTCCCCAGTCAACTCCCCCCACACACGCGCCCCGCCCATGAAAACCCAGACCTGGCCTTGACTGCAGCCTGCAGTGGGTCCAGCTAACTAACCCATGCCTAGCCCCCTGACCCACAGAAACCGTGAAATAATGAATATGTATTGCTTTAAGTTTGTGGTAATTTGTCATGAAGCATAGGAAACTAATACAGGTCGTGATTTAAGACTTCCAGGGCAAGCCAAGATGGAGTAAGCCCACCACAGCCTCTCTGCCACTGATTACCACAAAAGACAGGATGAGGTACAATATAAATTCAAAAATACAAACTATGAAAAGTAAACAAAAGCAGGTGGACTAGGCAGAGGAGTCAAAACTTGGGGAGGTGACTGTATGGGGGCGAGTTTCTCACCTACCCTCCTCTTGAAGCTGGTTTGTTGTAATTTTAACAGAAGGTTGGCCCCAGTCACAGAGCTGTGCTGTGCTGTGGTGGCCCAGGCAGCTGAAACCGAGAGAAGCCCACCTTTCTGAACAGAGAATTAGGAAACTGAGCTCTTGTGAGCTAGACAGTGTGGGGGACCCAGAGAGCAACTGGCTGGAGGAGACCCCCAAAGTCTGTGCATAAACTTCCACAGTTCTGGGTTCACCTTCGAGTCATGCGTGTGTGGGACAGACCCAAAACAGCGAAGCAGCTGCTTTGAAAACTGAACTACAACTTCAACTACTCTCCCCTCTTCTCCCCCAAGTCTTGGACTAACCCCTGAGTGGCACACGGGTGGGCCAGGCCCAAAGCAGCATAGCAGGGTGAAAGCTACGGAAACTGAATGACATTTGAACCACTGCCCACAGAAGACAAGACAGACTTTGTGGTCTGAACCTAACTGGGTTGATTGCCTGCTAAAACAAAAACAAAACAAAATAACAGCAACAGAATCAAATGCTCCAGAGGAGTTTAATAGGACTCAAAGTCTATACAACACATTCAGAATGTCCAGGATAAAATCCAAAATTACTCTTCATACGAAGAACCAGGAATATGTGGGCAAACTGTCAGGACAAAGTACAAGGGATACCAACTCCCAGATGACCCAGGTGTTGGAATTATCAGACAAAGACTTTAAAGCAGTTATTGTAACTATGCTCCAGGAGGCAAATAAAGGTAAATGCCCTTGAAACAAATGGGAATATAGGTGTTCACAGCAGATAAACAGAAACTGTAAAAACAGAAGTGGAAATTTTATTCATTCATTCACTTATTTTTTACTTTTTGTCTGCGCTACGCAGCTTGCAGGATCCTAGTTCCTTGACCAGGGATCAAACCCCCATCCTTGGCAGTGAAAGCGCAGAGTCCTAACCACTGGCCCGCCAGGGAATTCCCTCAAGTGGAAATTTTAGAACTGAAAAATAAAATATCTGAATTAAAAACTTCACTAGATGAGTGCAATGAAAGAATGAATGAGGGAAAAGTTTGTGAACTTAATTCAAGCAAAAGAAATGATCTGAAGAACAGACAGAAAGAAGACTGAGAAACATGAAGAGTCTCAGGGACCACGGGACAGTACCCGAAGGCCCACCATTCACGTCACTAGGGTTCCAGGAGTAGAGCAGAAAGAGACTGAAGAAAAACAAATCTGCAAAGATAATGGTGGAAAACTCCCCGAAGTTGGTGATATAAATAAATTTACAGATTCAAGAAGCTCTGTGAACTCCTAATAGGATAAACTCGAAGAAAACCCCACTCACACATACCATATATTAAGTACAAGCAGCCAGATTCAAAAGGATACGTGCTGTATAGTTCCATTTACATGACAATCTGGAAAAAGAGAACAATTATAGGAACATAAAACAGACCTGTGATTGCCTGGGCCTGGGGAGGGAGGAAGATATTACTACAAAGGGGCAGAGCAAGGGAACTTTTTTGGAGGATGACAGAACTATCCTGAATCTTGATTATGATGGTGGTTATATACACCTATAAACATTACATATATATATAGTGTATGCATTTGTTGAAACTTAGATAACTGTACACTAGAGAGTGAATTGTACTGTACGTAAACTTCTAAAAAAGTGAATAAAAACAACAAAAATCAAAAACAAAAGCAAAAAATGATTTGTAAATGGTCACCGGGCGAGGCAGGGTGGGGGGGAAGGTGGTGGTTCTGGGGAATGTTGAATCCCTCCCTCATGCATCTTCTTCCCCCTCCATTCCTGGCCTAATGAGAGATGGGGTTTCAATTAAATGGAGGGGGGGACATGGAGTGAGTTGCGAGGGTACAGAGTTAAAGATAAAGATCTTCATTTACCACAGGACCAGTGTACCATAAGACACAGAGGGAAGATGTGGAGGAAAGGACGAGACACTGACTGGGAATGCTGACTGCAGGCACCTTTATTTTAGAAGGATGGAGAAGTATCACAGAGATCTGAAGAGAGGCATGGCAACAGCAGCTGGCCTCGAGGTATTCCAAAAGAACTCTGACATTATTTTCATTTTAGTGCTAATACAGACTTACTACTGTGGCTAAAACAGCAAACCAGAACAAAAGCCAGCAGCACCCTTAGTAGGGAGCAGTCTGACTGACCAGACTTCTTAGCAGTTCCTCTCATCGGATAAACACACACTATGGTGCTTGCTGTCTAACCACTGACATATACCCACTTCCCTGTCCCACTAATGCTTCTCTACATCTTATTATCTTCTTCCATTGGCTTTTTGTCACAGAACAAATGATGTCCCTCATTTGGTAGGCTTTTCTCTGAACAATAAAGTTGATTACCTCCGTCTGTTATTTTTGCCGCTCAGCTTCCTTTACTCCTCCCTTTGGAAACTGTGCCCCAATTTCCCCCAGAGTACCAGTCCTTCTCTCACGCTAATGTTAAGGACAGTGGCTCCAGAGATGTGTCTGGCCAATCAAAAAGCACTGCATTTCCTGGGCCATGGTGATTAGATTCAGGATGACTCTGCATGTGAACATCACAGGAAGGACGCTGAACGGAAACTCAAGGCCTTAATCACAGAGGGCCTGGAAATGAAGCTGACGCCAAGGAAAAGAAGCAAAGAAATGGCGTGAGATTTAAGTCTTGGTAATGTATGTCCTTTGAGCCCAGGAACAAGTTGTTCCTGTGGCCTGGTACCTCAGTGCCTTGCCCTTGCCTGGTCCTACTAGGCCAGTCAAGATCCTCCTTGGAATGTGAATCCTGAACTGAGTGGCAAACAGCTGGAACAGATCCATCTCAGCGACTGCAGCCTCCAGATCTGTCCATTAGCACTTGCTACCTAGATTTTGCAGGCTGAGGAGCCCGGCTTCTCAGTTTTTCCTTCAATGATGTCAGCCACCTCATATCATTCCAAAGTCCCTCTTCCCCTCCCCCCTTAATTTGTACAGAGTCACTTTCTGTTGCTTGTAACCAAAGAATCCTGATAAATACAGTTTCTCAACAATCTATTTATTTAATTTAGACTTAGTAAAAGTACGTGCTGACTGGATCTAGCACTATTTAATTATGATGTCTCAAAACTAATCATGTTCAGTAAACATTTTTAACCACTATAAAAACTGCTTTAGAATGACTGTATCACATGTCAGTTACAAGCATAGAAGTTATAAGTACTGCTTTTCTTTTTTTTTGGCCGAGCCACACAGCATACAGGATCTTAGTTCCCCAACCAGGGATTGAACCTGTGCCTTCCACAGTAGAAGCATGGAGTCTTAACTGCTGGACCATCAGGGAAGTCCCTAAGTACCATTTTGTGAAAACCTTTTCTTTATTTCATTTCTGAGTTTAAAGTAGCCTCAAATTAAGTCAGAAAATGCCACTATACTTTTTATTGTTGCTCCATTTCCATCGTCAATTTACATAATGATACTTGAATATGTGTACTTTAAATATGCTTAAAATAATAGAAGCAAATCTCCAACCAATCTCTCAGATACAGTAGTCCTGGCTGGCACATCCTGGTATGTAAACCATAGAGTGGTTATTAATAATGATCAGGATTTCACTGTTTGCTAGAAAATTTTAAAATAGGTACGGTACTGGGTAACCAATGACAAGCATGCTTTACCCAAAAGTGTCTACTTCCAACTACTAAGGAATGTGGAGGTGGGGAACTGTGCTATTGACTTACTGCCGCTCAGCTCCACGCTCAGCTTTTTGCCCACTCTGTGAAAACTGGGACCTTTAAACATTTTCCTTTGCCAGCTGGCACGATGTTAAGCTTTTTCAACAGAGGGTGCTAGAGAGACACAGCAGGAAAAGAGTTTTGCTCTTGGCTGACTCCTAAAGGCCCCTCCCTCGCCCACCCTGAGAACTTCCCAGCGGTCCCCCCACCCTCCCACGCTCAGTGACTTTTCTGCCATCCCTTGTGCCCTATCCAGAGGTCTGGACCTCAGCCAGGGGGGCTTTCACTGGGCACCCCATCTCAGCCCTGCGGGCAGTGGCTACTCCTTACACCGCTATGCCTGCAAAATTTAAAGCTTTCTCTACTGACTAGCAAATCCCTCATTACTCCAATCCCGTTAGAGTTGGCAATTCTTTATATTAAACTTTCCCTGTTCATGTTACCGTTTGGTTTCTCTCTCCTGACAGAAGAATCCTTAAATTAGAGCCTATTTCAATCCTGTCAACAAACCGGAGACTTTTTAATATTGCCACACTAATGAATAAGTAAAATTCACAGATGTGCCTAAATAGCGAATAAATGACATCAAATATAAAACAAGTTAAATTTAATTAATAGCACATAGACCTGAAGTATGCAACCTGATAGGTGTGGAAAAAGACTCGATTTGCCTGGATTTGCCTAATATCACTTGCCCAGTATTTTTTGTTTGACTCAATAATATTTCTATGCTCTAAAACTTGTGATACATCTGGGCGAATTTAGAGAAGGTTCTCCTTCATGATTATGAAGAAGAAAGAACAAAGTCCTGGCACCATATAACCGCAGGCCAGTCACTAAAATGATGAAACAGACACCTGGGGCAGTTATCAGTGAGAGAGCTGGACTGCAGATCATTTCCAGGGTAACTTTCTATTTAAAAATGTTGCAATTCTGGGACTTCCCTGGTGGCGCAATGGTTAAGAATCGGCCTGCCAATGCAGGGAACACGGGTTAGAGCCCTGGTCTGGGAAGATCTCACATGCCGCGGGGCAACTAAGCCCGTGTGCCACAACTACTGAGCCTGCGCTCTACAGCCTGCGAGCCACAACTACTGAGCCTGCTTGCCACAACTACTGAAGCCCGCACGCCTAGAGCCCGTGCTCTGCAACGAGAAGCCACCACAATGAGAAGCCCAAGCACCGCAAGGAAGAGTAGCTCCAGCTCGCTGCAACTAGAGAAAGCCCGCGCACAGCAGCAAAGACCCAGTGCAGCCAAAAATAAATAAATAAAATTTAAAAACAAAAACAAACTCTTTAAAAAAAGAAAAGAAAAAAAAATTTAAAATTCTGTGAACTAAAAGGACTGTTAACTGTGGACTCCATTTCCGGAGCCATTAAACTAACCTGTGGTCAAAGCTGGATTCTAATTTGGGAGAGCAGGCAAGTGCACAAGACCTGGGCAGAAATAGCTTTGTGACAATCTGCACAATGGAAAAGTCAAATATAAAAGGAGATGATACCACCACCATCCACCCAGTCCCCTGATCCAGAAACATCTGTGAAGCCAGGGTTTATATGAAAGGATAGTAGGAAAGAAGGTTTCAAGGGTCTGTGCTGGAGTCATGAGGTGATAAAGGCGTCAGATGCCTGTCTAAACAGTTTCTACAAAGAAACCTAAGGCAGGAGATAAATTATATGACCAATTTTATTTGTGCAGAAAAAACACAGGTACTGAAAGGGATTGTTAGTATTTCACATTAAAAATGTGAAATACAAAGACTCATTTCAGACATGATTAGGAAGAAAACCTACCTGAAAAATATCAGTTATTAAAAGAATTAAATTTTCTGTTTTGTTTTTTAAACATACACCAGGTTCATATGACCAAAAACAAAGAAACAAAACAACAAAGTCTAGACAGAGATCCTACGGGAACCTAATTAAGAAAAAAAGTGTTCTATAATTTGCCATGGTGCTCTTATATAATCAGGTCTAGTCCTTAGTCATTCATTCAACAAACACAAAGCAGTGAACTGTCCACTGGACCCTGACTTGTTCAGTTCTATACTTTGAATAGTAAGAAGTATTCACTAGTCACAGATTGTTGTCAGTACCTTAATTACTGTTTTAAGTCAACAACTCTAATACTCAAAGTATGTAACTTGTATGACCTGGATGTCCAATACTATGTTCACATACCAATTTAAAAGAGCAAATGTTTCCTATTACTCTCACAAAGTCAACTCTCTGCTAGTTCCCACCATTTTGGCTTTCTGATTTCTTAAAAAAAAAAAAAAAATTCAGAGTTCACCTCCTTAAAGGACTCTAATGGAACCACATCTGGTAACGGATTAGTATAAGTGCTCAGAGCTAACCCACAATCTGCCTTATGGTGAAGCAATGAGCAACTTACTAAATTATGCTACTATTAATGATTCAATTCCTCACTCTGTCCTTTATGGCTTCTTATTAAAACCATGAGAACATACACCAGTTCTACAAAGAAAGAAAAAGTTTCCCTAGCACTCAGGTCCAGAAATAAGTTTTCCAGGGGATACCTCTCCCAGGTGACATAGAGTCAGGCTCTGGACAGCTTCTTTCAGGCCCTAGAGCATGCACATAGCCAAAAACATGATGGGAAAACTCAGGGAACTGTCAAAAACTCAGCAATTCTCTGGGGAGCCAAGGTACATGGTCCAGGTATGAAGGTTTCTGATGGTTTTGCTGAATCCAAAGATAAAACCTAGAAAATCAAACAATCCTCCACAGATACCAAGTTCAACTGAAAATAATAGTTTGAGGTTGTAGTCTTTGAAAAAACTAATGATAGCAATAGCTATCATTTAGTAAACACTGGGCTTGCAAGGCCTCTTCAACAGACGACCCCAATGACTCCTAAAAACAACTTTGTTAAAATGGACATCACCTGCATCTTAAAAGAGGTGACTGAAGCTCAGAGGATCTCGGTGAGTTGCCCACTGTGACACAGACAGTAAGTGACTGACTCTCAAGCACATGCTCCTTCATCATGCACAATGCATCCCTAAAGAGCACGTCCGCTTTGTTGTACGTAGTCCAAGAGCAAGAGCCAAGTGCTTCAGATTTGAGACGAGCTGATAGTAAAGCTGACCCCACTTTTCGGAAATTGAAGAGTCCAATTAAGACAATCTCTTAGATGATACATTAGTTACAGTACAGGCAGAGCCACTGTAACTAAGAGACCCCAAAATGCAAGGTCCTCAAGACATTTCTCCCCCAAGTCCGGAGGCTGGCCAGGTACCTTTGCTCCAGGAAATCATCTAGGGACCCAGTTCTTTTCATTCACTAGAGGAGGGAAAAGAAGAATTGCAGAGCAAATCATTTTCTTTTTGGTTCATGCCCTGCAAGTTCATACATTATTTCTGCTCATATCTGATTAACCAGAACTTTATTCATATGCCCATATCTAGATACAAGTACGGCCGGGGAAATCTAGGTGTGCTCATCTAAAACTTCTTCCAAAAGGAAGGAGAAAATGCATTCCTGGGGGAAAATAAACAGTTTCCAGAACTGATGGAGCGCTTCCCCATCTCTATGTGGAGATAAAAAGTAGGTAATTTTTCCAAAACAAAACAGATACACATACACAGATACAGATTTGAGTTTGTGTGTTACTTGAACAAATGATACATAAATCAAGTCCCCAACATTCAACTCTATAGAATATGAGCAAAATGATTTTGGGCAGAAACTTCTTCAAGCGATCAAGATGTCACCAGTTACTTGCTGTGGCAACAGAAAAATCCTAGTAATGCTTCTACAGAATGATTGAGCATCACAAGGTTGCCAGTAAATCTTCCAGAATGAATTTGTTATAAAAATACCAAATTTTATCTAATCTAAGATGCTTTCAAATATAAGATGCACCATTATTTCTTATGCACTAAGAAAGAAAAATGCTGCCAATTACACCATGAAATACCATTATTGTCTATAAGATGCATGCCAATTTCGAGATGTTAAAAGTGGGAAAAATGTGTTTCTTAGAACAAATGAAATACAGTATGCCCCCGAAATAACAAATCAAAGTGATCTACCTTATGAAATTACTGGACAAAAACCAATTAAATTTTAGAAAATAAATTGTTGCTACTAGGCCATTCTTTATGATGATAATATAAATAAATATATGGAGGTCAAACATACACTTCATGAATTTTTAAAAAAACAACTCAATTCTATGGGAAAGTCAGACAGCTACTTTCGTAACACATGAATTACAATTTGCTAAGAAGCACAGGGTGGGGGCTTCCCTGGTGGCGCAGTGGTTAAGAATCTGCCTGCCAATGCAGGGGACACGGGTTAGAGCCCTGGTCTGGGAAGATCCCACATGCCGCGGAGCAACTAAGCCCGTGCGCCACAACTACTGAGCCTGTGCTCTAGAGCCCGCACACCTAGAGCCAGTGCTCCGCAACAAAAGAAGCCACCACAATGAAGCCTGTGCACTGCAACGAAGAGCAGCCCCTGCTCACCGCAACTAGAGAAAGCCCGCACACAGCAATGAAGACCCAACACAGCCAAAAATAAATAAAATAATTTAAAATATATATATATAAAAAATAAGCACAGGGCATTGTGAGAGCACGAGGGAGGAGGTAGTCAGGAGAGCATGTGAGGTTTCCTGTGGAGGTGAGCTAAGCTCTGAAGGATAACTAGCTGAACTGGCAGGGGAACAGCATGGATAAAAGCTCTATGGTGGAAAAGAAATACGGCACGTTTTGAGAACAGCAAGATGACTAGTGAGCCTAAAGCATGGGGACAATGAAGAAATGGCTAAAGCAAGTCTGGTGGGATAAACTGAGTTAAAGTTTTTGGTCTTATCCTCAGAGCAGTGAGAAGTTACTGAAGAATATTCAGCAAGAAAATAACAATCATATTTGTCTTTTTACGAGGTCATTCTAGCTACTACATGGAGAATGGAATATATGTGGATAAGAGTGGACAGGTGGAAACCAATGAGTAGGCTCTGCTGTCAGTCTAAGAGTTTAGAATTGGTAGTTTAGATTTGGGGAGCAGCAGAGGATTTGGGGATGGAAAGCAGGGTTTGAAAATTATTTAGGAGATAAAATGAATAGAACGTGGTGATTAACTGCATATGGGCATAAGGGAGAGGGGAGCATCGAGAACAGCCCCTGGGTTTCTCACCAGTGTGACTAAGTGTACGGCATCGTTCAAGATAAACACTGGAGAAGAACACCCTGAATTTGAGATGCTTGAGCATTAAACTGGGAAGGGAGCTGGCAGCTTGATATATAATTCTGGATTCAGAGGAAAGATTTGGGCTGGAGAGAAGTCTACGGAGCTGTCAATGCAGAGATAAATCAAAGCCATGGCCACAGCTGAAATCAGGTAGGGATGGGGTTAGAAGGAACAGAAAAGAGGGCCAGGGACAAAGACTTAAGGAACATCAGCATTCAGAGGTCAGACTCAGGAGGATGAGACTGTCATTCAAACACCCACCCATTATTTATGCATCAATTCTTTATTAGTAACTGGCTACAATATGCCAGACTCTGTTTTAGGTATAAGGATATCCAGTGAACAAGATACATTAGCTTCCTATTATTAAGGAGCTTACAGTTTAGTGAGCAACCAAATAAA
Organism: Grampus griseus; assembly: GCF_964374135.1. NCBI lineage: Eukaryota > Metazoa > Chordata > Mammalia > Artiodactyla > Delphinidae > Grampus > Grampus griseus. The sequence continues at coordinate 8,951,628 of NC_139014.1, read as the reverse complement.
AAACACAAGAAAATAAGATAATTTCAGTTTGTGATAGTGCTATGAAGAAAATAAAATTGGCATCGCAACTCAAATTCCATGATGGCATGACATCAGTGATGAGATTTCCAAAATGATGAGTAATTACTGAGAACGTTCCAGACAAAGTATAATCTTCCCTCAACTTACATGAGAGCTGCTTTCCTGCGAAATTCAGTATATATCACAACAGCACACACACACAGACTGTATATACATGTAAAATAGGTTCTGTGTGAGAATAAACAAAATGTTCACCCACCTAAATATCCAGAGGGCTATCCAAAAGCCACCAAGGATGTGGTACCAGGCTTCACTGTATGGGGCTGGTCCAGGTACTACAGAACATCTAGGATCCTTGGCTCCTAACCCACTAAATGCCACTGTGCCTGAACCCAATCGTGCCATAGCTCTAAACACATCTCCATATTTCCAAATGCCCCCCAAAGGAGTTGGTACCTCCCCTGCTGAGAACTGCTGCTTTAAGGCAACAAAGTACACCCTGCTAAATGACACAAATTCCAAGAAATGGAGAGGCACTGAGGTATCCATACTAATGAATTCTAGTTGCAGACATTTCCATGAAGTGGCAATCAATCACTCTTTTTCATTCGATATATACAGTTGACCCCTGAACAACATGGGTTTGAATTGCGCAGGTCCACTTATATGTGGATTTTTTTCAACAAATACATACTACAGTACTACACGATCTGAGGCTGGTTGAATCCAAGGTTGTGGAACCACCTATATAGAGGGCCGAATGTAAAGTTACATGCAGATTTTCGGTTGTGCAGCGGACTGGCACCACTAACCCCCACATTGTTCAGGGGTCAACTGTACTTACTATGTGCCAGACAATGTTCTGGTCCCTGCCTTCACAGAGCTTACATTTTAGAGTTTCTTGTCTTTTCTGGATATATGCCCAGGAGTGTGACTGCTGGATCATATGGTAACTTATTTATTTATTTATTTTTGGCTGCACTGCGTCTTCGTTGCTGCACACAGCCTTTTCTCTAGTTGCGGCGAGCAGGGGCTACTCTTTGTTGCGGTGTGCGGGCTTCTCGTTGTGGTGGTTTCTCTTGTTGCGGAGCATGGACTCTAGGTGTGCAGGCTTCAGTAGGTGCAGCATGTGGGCTCAGTAGTTGCGGCATGTGGGCTCTAGACCACATGGGCTTTAGTAGTTGTGGCATGTGGGCTCAGTAGTTGCAGCTTGTGGGCTCTACAGCGCAGGCTCAATAGTTGTGGTGCACGGGCTTACTTGCTCCATGGCACATGGGCTCTTCCCAGACCAAGGATCGAACCCGTGTCCCCTGTATCAGTTGGCAGATTCTTAACCACCGTGCCACCAGGGAAGTCCGAGCTTACATTTTAGAAAACTGGAATAAACACACAACTACTTGAAATAAAGACGATCCAGAATGTGGTTCTTATACTTAAAATCTATACACCCTAGCATCTCTCAGGTAAAAGTACAAAGAGTTTCCTTGAAAATTAATGTTATTTTCTCCATTAACTGTTTGTAGTCATTTGTAGGCACATGTACCATAATAGAGATTTAAACATTCAGCACCCAACAAATGACATCCAACACTGAAAAAGCAATTGTGTACTTTCAAATCGCACTGAAAAAGTTTTTACAGTCTGAAAGACAGTAGCACCTACTGGAAAAGATGCTAATTATAACCAAACCCTTTTGGACTCTAAATACGCTCAGACATAAAAGAAAAGAGGGGGGGAGCTGTGCATTTTTAACCAGGGAATCATTAAAGTACAGAAGTGATCTCCATGGAGAACAGATTCACAGATGGGCAGATGCAGAGAAGAAATTCTGATGTTGGGAAGAAGATGCGATAAAGAGTAAAGAGCTGGTAAATACTGCTAATTAGCACAGTACCACTGGTACACGGTTGACCACAGTGTTAATTTACACTCTCAATAACGCTCAGCTCAGTTCATGGAATTTTCTAAACTTGAAAAAGAAAGATTATGATTGAAATAATTCTATATATAAAATTTTATACTTTTTTTAAATTTATAACAAGGTATTCTCACACTAAGCAAGCTTCACAAATACAATTTTTAATGACAGATAACATAATATTTTCATTGTGTAGACAGACCATAATCTTCTTAACAATTCTCCTGTTATTTACTTAGGTGTTTCCTTTTTATACTGCTTTCATCACTAACCCTCATTTGTGTAGTTTGTTCTGTATTTGTGATTATTCGATTTTGTTCTGTATTTGTGATTGCTGTCTTCAGAGAGGTTTCCAGAAGCAGACTTACTAAAACAAAAGTGTATAATTAAGAGTTTCAATACTTATAGCCAAACTGTTATCCAAAAGCATTTTAATAATCTGTACTTTTTTATTAGCTGAGTATAAGAGTGCTTAATTCAAAATATCCTCACAAGCACTGAGTATTATAATTTTTAATCTCTGCTAATCAGATAGAAAAAGTATCTCACTGGCATTAATTTACAATTCTTTGATTTTTTTTTTTTTTTTTTTTTTGCGGTACGCGGGCCTCTCTCGTTGCGGAGCACAGGCTCCAGACGCGCAGGCTCCGCGGCATGTGGGATTTTCCTGGACCGGGGCACAAACCCGTGTCCCCTGCATCGGCAGGCGGACTCTCAACCACTGTGCCACCAGGGAAGCCCTCTTTGACTATTAATTCCCCATATATTGTTAACCTGCATGAATTTTGTTTTCTGTGAATCAACCATTTATATTTTCTGGTCTATCCCTTGGGTTCTTAATTGGTTTTTCCTTTATCAATTTGTAAGAATTTATATATGTTAAATGGATTAACCTTTTATCCTGTTGCTGTAAACATTTTCCCCATTTTTAGTTTGTCTTTTAATTATTTTTAATTTTTAGTTATTATTTTTTTATTGGCGTACAGTTGTTTTACTGTGTTGTTAGTTTCTGCTGTACAGCAAAGTGAATCAGTTATACATATATGCACTCTTTTATATATCTACTCTTTATATCCAATCAGTTATATGTATACATATATCTTCCCATTTAGGTCACCACAGATCACTGAGTAGAGTTCACTGTGCTATACAGTAGGTTCTCATTAGTTATCTATTTTATACATAGTAATGTATATATGTCAATCCCAATCTCCCAATTTGTCCCATCTCCCCTCCCCCCTTGGTAACCATAAGTTTGTTCTCTAGAAGTGACTCTATAGAGTCACATATGTGACCCTATTTCTGCTTTGCAAATAAGTTCATCTGTACCATTTTTCTAGATTTCACATATAAGTGATATTATGCAATGTTTGCTTTTCTCTTTCTGACTTACTTCACTCCGTATGACAGTCTCTAGGTCTATCCACGTTTCTGAAAATGGCAGTATTTCATTCCTTTTTATGGCTGAGTAATATTCCATTGTATATATGTACCACACCTTCTTTATCCATTCCTCTGTTGATGGACATTTAAGTTGCTTCCATGTCCTGGCTATTGAACATCAGGGTGCATGCATCCTTTCGAATTACGGTTTTCTCCGGATATATGCCTAGCAGTGAGATTGCTGGATCATATGGTAGCTCTATTTTCAGTTTTTTAAGGAATCTCCATAGTGTTTTCCATAGTGGCTGTACCAATTTACATTCCCAGCAACATTGCAGGAGGGCTCCCTTTTCTCCAGCATTTATTGTTTGTAGATTTTCTGATGATGGCCCTTCTGACGGGTGTGAGGTGATACCTCATTGTAGTTTTGATTTGCATTTCTCTAATAAGTAGTGATGTTGAGCATCTTTTCATGTGTCTGTTGGCCATATGTATGTCTTCTTCAGTGAAATGTCTATTTAGGTCTTTCCGCCCATTTTTTTATTGGTTTGTATGGGTTTCCTTTGATATTGAGCTGCCTGTCATCTCTTAATTATCTTTGACATTTAGAAGTTTTAAATTCCCATAAAATCCCACAAAAAACTTTCACGAGATTTTTGGTGCAGAAACATTCCTCAAATTGTTTTTATTTTCTAGATTTCTTAATTGCTTTATACAGATGATGCTTTATTTAATGTTTCTTTAGGTGTAGGGTAGACACTAGGATTTATCTTGCCTCCTTTTAGATCAACTGAGTGCCTAGATGTCATTTAGTGCCCAGGACTGAATGATCCTTCCTCTCCCAACTCATCTGTGACTCTGACTCTTCATATATCAAAACCACATAAAACAGATGGGCCTGAAGACCATTCTGCTCCATTAATCACTGTGTGCTTCTGCCAGGACCACACTATTTTAATTATTCCGGTTTCATAAAATTTTGGTTATCTGCTACCACTAGTTTCCCTCATTATTCTTTTTTAAAAATTTACTTAACTATGCTTTTATCCTTCCAGATGAAATTTACAACCATTTTGTCATGTTCGAAAAGAAAAACATGTATTTTTTTTAAAAATAGAATTGCTTTAAACCTACAAATTAATTGAACCAAAAGCTCTGTAGGATTTAATTTTCCTAATTGAGGAAATCTCTCAATGTTTTTCTTTCTTCTTTCAGTGAAACTGTCATTTTCTTTATATCTATTTCCTATACATGTTAAGCTCATTTCTAGGTATTTTATGATACTTTATTGTTATTATGTTAGGATCAAATAGTCTATGTATTGCCTAAATGGTTACTGATGGTAGGTATCTAGTCAGACTATTGATTTATCTATACTGCATCAAATAACTTTACAGCAGACCACCTTGGGTTTTCTGGATATACAATCTGTAAACAACCATCTTCTTTTCATCTTTTTATTTCTCATTTCTATTTCATATTGTGGTAGGCAGAATTCTAAGACACTCTCCCCATACTTAGCTGCTGGTTTATACATACTTTCTCACAGTTATTCAATCAAACACTAATCTAGGCACTGTTGTAAAGGAACTTTGCAGATGTAATTAAAGTCCCAAATCAACTGACCTTAAGATAGGAAGATTATCTAAGGGGGGCCAACCTAATCACATGAACCCTCTGAATCCAGGTTTAGAGGTCAGAGACAGAAGCCAGAAGTTCAAAGTATGAGAAGGATTCAACACAACAGTTGCTGGTTTGAAGATGGAGGATACATGGCTAGGAACATGGTGGCCTTGAGAGCAACCCCCACTGACAGCCAGCAAGGAAACAAGGACCTTAGTCCTACAACCACAAGGAACTGAATTCTGCCAACAACGAGCCTGGAAGCAGATTTTCCCCCAGAGCCTCCAGAGGAGAGCTCAGCTTGGCCGACACCTTGAGTTCAGCCCTGTGAGACCCTAAGCAGAGACCTCAGTCATGCCATGCCAGACTTTTGGCCCACGGAACTCTAAACTAACATTGGTTGTTCTTTTAAACAGCTAGGTTTGTGGTAATTTGCTATGCGGCAATAGAAAACTAACACACCTTATTAACTGGCAGGGACTTAGAAAGCAATGTTAGAGAAGATTAAATACTAATGTCAGTAAGTCTTAGCAGTCAGAGAACAGCTGGCATCAGAAACCACACCAATAATTTGAACAGGGTAGATTTAATAGATCTGTTAACTAGTAAAAGTTGGCTAACTTTTAAGAGGGGCAAAAAAGGTCTCTAAGTGATCCAGAAGCAGCAAATGCAGACAGCAGAAATTTACTACCTCTAGGCTGAGGGTGTACAAATAAGGCGCTAAGAATTTAGAAGAGGATCCCTCCCTGTGGACTGGAGGCAATGTGGCTGCCATAGGACACACAGCTGGTGAGTAGCAAAAAGACCTAACAGAGGGCCCAAGTCAGAGATGGTCCATACAAGGGCCCTCCTAGGTGGCAAATAATCTTCCCCAAGGGTATTATGGGTGGACCAAAGCTGCTCCTTAAGTGCCACTGAGGTGAGAACCACCAGGACTCCCAGATGCTAATCTGCTGACTGCTGCACCAAAAAAGTACATTAGAACCAGGAAGGGAAGCCCCCTTTGTCCCTCTCTTCCTCCTTCCATTGTCTCTCCAGTGCCCCAAATGGGTGGCAGCCTCATAGTCCAACTCAATGAAACTATTCTGTGAACTCTTGTAGAAGCATTCCCCACTTGGAAAGTAAGAACTTCAAACCCCAGCAGAGCTCAAAAGTTTCTAGAATGAAAAGCAGAAATTCTGCAAGTGGGTTATTTGGTATAAAAATTAGTGAGAGAGAGCTTTTAGGGTTTTAGCATTCAGTACAGTAGGGAAAGCTGGTCTGAGAGTTTATACCACATTAAACAAATACCCAGCTCTTCCTAATTTGTGTCTAACAGAAGAAATAGTGATAATGAATTTATCTATTTCTCCTTTTGATTCTGTTGATTTGTGCTTTATGTATTTTGAAGCTATCTTATTATGTGCATACAAATTTCCTAGTGGATTAACTCATTTTGCATTACAAAATTTCCTTTTTTTATTTCTAGGGATGTGTATTGCCTTGAAGTCTATTTTGTCTGATACCACTTAAATTGACCATTTTACTACTTGTTTTACACTTTATTTCTCTCCTTTCTTGTCTTCTTTTGGACCAGTATTTTTTTATTATTCCATTTCCCCTCTCTTTCTCCATTAGCTTTTTTTTTTTTTGGTAAGCGGGCCTCTCACTGTTGTCGCCTCTCCCGTTGCGGAGCACAGGCTCTGGACGCACAGGCTCAGCAGCCATAGTGATTCTTAAATCTATGGCTTGATAGCATTCATCAGTTTTGGAAGATTCTCAGCCATTTTTTAAATTTCTTTCTTTTTTGACCGTGTCAGGTCTTAGTTGCAGCATGCGAGATCCTCATTGAGGCATACGGGATCTTTTGTTACAGCGTGAGGGCTCTTCGTTGTGGTGCGTGGGCTTCTCTCTAGCTGTGGCACGTGGACTCCAGGGCACGTGGGCTCTGTAGTTGTGGCATGCGGGCTCTCTCATCGAGGTGCATGAGCTCAGTAGTTGTGGCACATGGGCTTAGATGCCCCATGGCAAGTGGGATCTTAATTCCCCGACAAGAGATCAAACCCGCGTCCCCTGCATTGGAAGGCAGATTCTTTACCACTGGACCACCAGGGAAGTCCTGATTCTCAGCCATTTAAATATTACTTTTGACCTTCTTTCTCCTCTCCTCTGAGACTCCAAATATAAGTATTTTAGACAGCAAAGTGTCCCATTTGTCTATGTATTTTTTCTTTTCCTTTTTTATCCTTTTGTCTCTGTGCTTTAGCACGGATATTTTCTTCTAATCTGTCTTCCAGTTCATGAATGCTCTTTTCAGCTGTGATTAATCTGTTATGGAACCCTTCTGTTATTGTACTTTTCAATTCTAGAATTTCCATTTAATTTTTTTAATAGTTTCCAGTTTTCTGCTGAAACTCTTATGTCATTAAATCTTCTGAGCATATTAATTGATGTTATCTTAAAGTCCAAGTCTGATAACCCTAATACCTGGATCTTCTGTGGGTGTCCTTATTGTCTGTCTTTTCTCTTGATATTCAGTCTTTTTTTTTTTTGAAAGTTTAATGATTTATTTTCAATCCATGATCAACAAGGACCTACTGTATAGCACAAGGAACTGTGCTCAATATTCTTTTTTTTTTCATCTTTATTGGAGTACAATTGCTTTGCAATGGTGTGTTAGTTACTGCTTTATAACAAAGTGAATCAGTTATACATAAACATATGTTCTCATATCTCTTCCCTCTTGCGTCTCCCTCCCTCCCACCCTCCCTATCCCACCACTCTAGGTGGTCACAAAGCACTGAGCTGATCTCCCTGTGCTATACGGCTGCTTCCCACTAGCTAGCTATTTTACGTTTGATAGAGTATATATGTCCATGCCACTCTCTCACTTTGTCACAGCTTACCCTTCCCTCTTCCCATATCCTCAAGTCCATTCTCTAGTAGGTCTATGTCTTTATTCCTGTCTTACCCCTAGGTTCTAAATGACATTTTTTTCCCTTAAATTCCATATATATGTATTAGCATACGGTATTTGTCTTTCTCTTTCTGCCTTACTTCACTCTGTATGACAGACTCTAGGTCCATCCACCTCATTACAAATAGCTCAATTTCGTTTCTTTTTATGGCTGAGTAATATTCCATTGTATATATGTGCCACATCTTCTTTATCCATTCATCTGATGATGGACACTTAGGTTGTTTCCATCTCCTGGCTATTGTAAATAGAGCTGCAATGAACATTTTGGTACCTGACTCATTTTGAATTATGGTTTTCTCAGGGTATATGTCCAGTAGTGGGATTGCTGGGTCATATGGTAGTTCTATTTGTAGTTTTTTAAGGAACCTCCATACTGTTCTCCATAGTGGCTGTATCAATTCACATTCCCACCAGCAGTGCATGAGTGTTTCCTTTTCTCCACACCCTCTCCAGCATTCATTGTTTCTAGATTTTTTGATGATGGCCATTCTGACTGGTGTGAGATGATATCTCATTGTAGTTTTGATTTGCATTTCTCTAATGATTAATGATGTTGAGCATTCTTTCATGTGTTTGTTGGCAGTCTGTATATCTTCTTTGGAGAAATGTCTGTTTAGGTCTTCTGCCCATTTTTGGATTGGGTTGTTTGTTTTTTTGTTATTGAGCTGCATGAGCTGCTTGTAAATTTTAGAGATTAATCCTTTGTCAGTTGCTTCATTTGCAAATATTTTCTCCCATTCTGAGGGTTGTCTTTTGGTCTTGTTTATGGTCTTTGAAGTTTCATTAGGTCCCATTTGTTTATTTGTGTTTTTATTTCCATTTCTCTAGGAGGTGGGTCACAAAGGACCTTGCTGTGATTTATGATATTCAGTCTTTTTACATGCCTAGTTTTGGACTGAATGTTAGTCACTGCATGGAAAAACTGTGGCGATATCTGAGACTGGATGATATTATCTCCCTCTAGAGAACATTTATTTACTTTTGCTTCTGACAGGCACTTCAGAGTAGAGGTGAAATCACTTTAATCTATTTTAACCAATTCAAAAGTAAGTTTCAGTTTCTGCAAGGGTTGGATTTCAGGATGATCTTTATGTTCATCATTACTCCTAGGATAAAACTTTTGTTTGGGGGTGGGGGAAAGCAATTAGGGAGGCCCAGCCAAAAGCCTGGGATGTTTACCAGGGTCCTTTCCCCACTGTCATCCCTGACATCTCTCTTGTGGCCCCCCCCATTCCGCCAAGTCAACACTCTACTTAGCTTCTCAGCCTCAGTTTTCAGTTCAGCTCTTCAGTTACAGCTTTTGAGTTGGCAAATGTCTCTGAGGGGTCATGTGGCAGCAAATGTTTATTCTGCCTCTTACCTCCCTTCTTTTGGGAGATCTTGGCCCCTCAAAATCCTCAATGCTGGGACTTCCCTGGTGAGGCAGTGGTTAAGAATCCACCTGCCAATGCAGCGGGCATCGGTTTGAGACCTGGTCTGGGAAGATCCCACATGCCGCGGAGCAACTAAGCCCGTGCATCACAACTACTGAGCCTGCGCTCTAGAGCCCACGGGCCACAACTACTGAGCCCGTGGGCCACAACTACTGAAGCCTGTGCACCTAGAGCCCGTGCTCCACAACAAGAGAAGCCACTGCAATGAGAAGCCCACACACTGCAACGAAGAGTAGCCCCCAATCGCCACAACCAGAGAAAGCCCGCGGGCAGCAACGAAGACCCAACGCAGCTATAAATAAATAAATAAATAAATAAGTCCTCAATACCCTGGTAGCTTCCAATGCCTTCAAAGAGTTGCTTTTTATATTCCACCTAACTTTTTTAGTTCTTGGCAGCAGGGGTGGTCTGATACAGCTAGTCTGCCTTAGCCAGAAGCAGGAGTCTAAGGGATATTGAATTTTACTCAGTGACTTTCCAGGTAGCAGTTAAGATAATCTTATGCTACTGCATGTCTCTAATGCTCTTTAGAAAGAGATTTTAAAGAAATAATGCTAACACTGATGAATTATACTTTCTGTAAATTACTTAAGATTCTCAGATTATATTTATGTTAATAGAAATCTAAAGATAGCTTTGTTGATGTCGTTTTCATGTTTTTGATATAATTACGCTAGCTTCACAAAGGAAAGTCAATAGCTTTCCCTTTTTAAAATTCTGAGACAATTTAAATAGTAAATATTAAAAAGTATAAAAGAATTTATGTTATTTTTATTTTTTATTTTTTGGCTGCACTGCGTGGCTTGCAGGATCTTAGTTCCCCAACCAGGGATTGAACCTGGGCCCTGGCAAGCACCGAGTCCTAATCACTGGACCACCAGGGAATTCCCATGAAATAATTTTATTAACATTATCGAAAAGAAGAAACTTTCTGGAGAGAAATTCTTTTATAATTAAAATTTCTTCTTCATTCCATTTAGGTTTTCTGGAGTCTCAAAGCGTTCTGTGACTACTTAAAAGGTTAAGATCCTGTCCTACCACAAGGTTAAGGCTCAATAAATGTTTCCTTTTGACCTAAGAAGCTGTCTTTTTGTTTCGCACCAGGGCATAAATAACTACTATTCTTGAATCAGGAAGTTGCTTTTCATTACCCAAAGCTTTAAAAGTACTGGAGATTACAGATCTAAGAAAGATATTAGTGGAACTGAAAAGGCGATATTATTGCTCACTCTACTCTCCTCCTCTCCTTTCTCTCTTTAACATATGTGACTGAGTGACTGTATATTTCTTAGGTATCTGATCGTACTGAACAAAGTTTTACCACATTATGATAATTAAACGCCACAGACGATCGATTTAATAAGCACTTCTGGAACCCTGAATGGGGTTTCTCTGTGTGAAATACAGTAAATTAAACGGACAATATAATCATCACAAGAACAAATCCTAACAGTCTACAAAGAATACAAATTCAATCTCTATTCCATGCCTTTTGTTCAAGCAATAATTTTATAGGCCATCTGTGGATCTTTTCTGGATAAAACAACCCCCTCCCACACCTTACAAATCATACTAAAGTGATTACTATGGTCATGTCTATGATAGGGTTAAAACAATACCTCTCTCTAGACTTGAATCACTCCTTTGAAATTACAGTAATATACACACAAATAGATGATAGCACAAATGTGTGGTAGGAAGGAACAGACTTGGCAGGGCTGAATACAGGGAAGATAACGTGTACCTACAATGTATCAAATTTATGCACTATCTCACTTAATTTGTATAGTAACCCTGTAGTGGGCGTTATTATCCACTTCTTCCAGATGAGCAAAGGCTCAGAGAAATTAAGTCACTGAGCTGATAAGTGGCATTCCCAGAAATCTATCCCAGAATTTATACTCCCAAGACCATGCTTATACCAGTGGTCCTCAAATGCTGGTTGTCAGTTAATGAGAATGAACTGCACATATTTAAAGTATACCATTCAGTAAATTTTGATATATGTACACAGCTGTGAAACCAACCCCACTATCAAGTAACTCCAGATAACGCCACAAAATTAGAAAAATAAGGATGAGGAACATTTTTCACAAAGTTACATTCACTTAATTTATAGGACTCTCCTCTAAGATGGTGTCCTTTCTACTTCTTTGCATGGGAACGTCTTTTGTTTTATAAAATAATGATAAGAGCAGATGATGGTGGTTTTCACTCAAATGTCGGGACCACCGGGACTTCCCTGGTGGTCCAGTGGTTAAGAATCTACCTTCCAATGCAGCAGACGTGGGTTCGATCCCTGGTCGGGGAACTAAGATCCCACATGCCGCAGGGTAACTAAGCCCGCATGCCGCAACTACTGAGCCCATGTGCTGCAACTACAGAGCCCATGTGCTCTGGAGCCCACCCGCCACAACTAGAGAGAAGCCCACGCGCTGCAACAAAAGATCCCGCGTGCCACAACTAAGACCCAATGCAGCCATAAATAAACAAATAAATATTAAATGAAACAATTAAAAAAAAAGACGGCAACCATATGTCAGCTCCCACTTCTGCTGTTAAAACTTTACTTGTGTGTGAAGTCCCCAAATCTCTTAACCACAATGCTTTTCTATATTTTCAAAAGAATAGATTTTAGCCCCAAAAGGAAAGGTTTGATTAAATAATATTTAAGAGATAATTACCTTCCTATAAGAATGACAAATATTTCAAAAACTGCTATGTGTAGCTTACCTTTATGGGCAAAATTATAAGGAAGGCATCCCCATTCCCTCTACCATCGTTTTCCAGTGGTCATGTGGTTTTTAAATTTTGCTTCTCATCCCCCTCCAGTGCACTGTCCCACTACTCCTACCAACATACTTCAAAACTTAACCTCAACAGATATGCTCATTGCCTTGATTGTGGGGATGGTTTCAGAGGTATATAAAAATTTATTGAATGGTATACTTTAAATATGTGCAGTTTAGTATATGTGGGGAAAAATACCTTAATAAAGATGCCCCAAAAATAATCTCACTAGGGGTATTAAGGTATTTGAATCTTTTGATATGTACTACCATTTTCACTGCCTACAGGTGTTTGTACCCATTTTCACTGCCACATTTTCACTAGCACCATATGAGTGGAAGATTCTTTTCTCATTCTCCTTAGGATTATATTTGAGCTTTGCCAACTGAATATGTCAAAAAATTTTTCTGGTTTCTCTAATTTGCTTTTCTTTGACTACTGGCAAGATAAATTTTTTAAATGTTTGATTACTAGTCTCTTTTATAAATTATCTTTTTCTTTGCTCATTTACCTATGTCAAAAGACATAAAGCTAGTGGGGTTTTTTTGGCAAGACCTGGGTTTGAACCCAGGACTGTCTGATCTTACGCAAGTCACACCACCTCTTTGGATCGCAGTTTTCTCCTCTATAAACCCCAGTTTTCTCCTCTATAAACCCCACAGATCTGCAAATTTTAAATAGCTTAAATTAGTTAAGACTCATTCTTGGAAATGCAGCAGATATACAAGATATAATGCTGGTCGCTAATCCATTAACACCTTGACTATATAGAACATTAAATAGCAATGGTAATATACCCCCAAAATAAAACCAAAAAAACCCACAAAACACACAAAGAACAATTCTCATATTTTTAATAAAAAATAAGATGAAAATGTCTGATAATTAGTATACATATTTTAACATGCATCAAAGCCTTAAGATAGCATTTTTCCTTCTTAAAAAAAAAAAGATGCAGAGTAAATTTAGAGCTATACAGCCATAACCATAACCCAGTTTTCAAACAATTTCATTATCCACCAAAGATCCTTCATGCCAATCCCCATTCTCACCTTTAGCCCCACACGACCACTAAGACACTTTTGGATCCCCCAGATTTGCCCTTTTTGGAAATATCACGTAAATGAAATCTGGTTGCTTTCAACTGGTACGATGTTTTTTTTTTTTTTTTTTTTGCCGTACGCGGGCCTCTCACTGTTGTGGTCCCTCCCGTTGCGGAGCACAGGCTCCGGACGCGCAGGCTCAGCGGCCATGGCTCACGGGCCCAGCCGCTCCGCGGCATGTGGGATCTTCCCGGACCGGGGCACGAACCCGTGTCCCCTGCATCGGCAGGCGGACTCTCAACCACTGCGCCACCAGGGAAGCCCCTGGTACGATGTTTTTGAGATTCGTCCACACTGTAACACGTATCCCAACTTCATTCTTCGTATTGCTGACTAATATTCCATTGTATGGATATCCATATGGATATCCACATTTCATTTACCCATTTACCAGTTGACGGTAGTTTGGATTACTTTCACTTATTGGCTATTATGAATAACTTCCATGTTCATGCTTTCGTGTGAAGATATGTTTTGATCTGTATTGGGTAGATAGGTAGGAAAGGAGCTACTGGGTCATAGGCTAAATTTATGTTTAACTTTTTAAGAAATTGCCAAACTGTTTTCCAAAGCTGCTGCACCAAGCAATTCCCACCAGCAATGGATGAGGTTCCCCGTTTCTTCAAGTCCTTGTTATTGCCTGTCCTTTTGATTGTAGCCATTCTAGTAGATATGAAGTGGATATGGTTTTAATTTTCATTTCCTGAAATCTAATGATGTTGAGCATCTTATGTGCTCATTAGCTATTTGTATACCTTTTTCGGTGAATGTCTACTGAAATCCTTTGTCCATTTTTAACTGGGTATTTTGTCTTATTATTGGGTTACAAGAGTTGTTCTTTATATAATCTGAAACAAGCCCTTTATCAGCTGTATGATTTGCAAATATTTTCTTCCAGTCTGTGGATTGTCTCTTCATGTTCTTAATGGTATCTTTTGAAGCACAATATTTTTAATTTTGATGAAGTCCACTTTATAAACTTTTTTCTTTTTGGATCATGCTTTTGGTGTTTTATCTATGAACTCTTTGTCTAACCAAAAGTCTTGAAGATTTTCTCCTGCACTAACGATTTTATAGTTTCAGCTTTTACATTTAAGTCTATGATCCACTCTGAGCTCATTTTTGCATATGGTGTGAAGTCTAAATCACCTTTTTTTTGTTTTTTGCATATGGACAGCCAACTGTCCTAGAACATTTATTCAAACGACTATCCTTTCTCCACTGAACTGCCTTGGCACCTTTGTCAAAAAATTCACCATAAAGATAAAGGTTTATTTCTGAACACTCAATTCTGCTCCATTTGTCTATATGTCTGTCCATGTGCCAGTACCACACTGTCTTAATTGCTTTAGCTTTATAGTATATTCTTTTTGTTTGCTTATTTGTTTTGGCCACACCACACCGCACATGGGATCTTAGTTTCCAGACCAGGGATCGAACCCGCGCCCCCTGCAGTGGAAGCGCCAAGTCTTAACCACTGGACCGCCAAGGAAGTCCCCCTCTAGTATATTCTTAAATTGGAAATTTTAAGACCTTCCTTTGTTTTTTGCCAAAATGATTTTGGCTATTCTAAGTCTTTTGCATTCTCATGTAAACTTTAGAAGCAGCTTGTCAATTGCTGCAAAAAAGAAGCCTTCTGTGATTTTGATGGGAACTGCATTCAATTTATAGATCAATTTAGGGAGAACTGCTATATTAACATCACTGTGTCTTCCCATCCACGAACACAGACTGTTTCTCCAGTTATTTGGATCTTCTTTAATTTCTCTCAGCCATGTTTTGCAGTTTTCAGTGTCCAAGTCTTCCACTTCTTTTGTTAAATTTATTCTCAAGTATTTAATTCTTTTTGATGCCATAGTGAAATTGTTCTCTTAATTTCATTTTCAAATTGCTTGCTAGTATACAGAAGTACAAATGATTTTCATATACTGATCTTGTATTCTGTGACCTTGCTGAACTTGTTTACTAGTTCTAGTAGCTGTGTGTGTGTGTGTGTGTGTGTGTGTAAGAACTCCTTAGGGTTTTCTACATACAGAATCATGCCAAAGTTTTACTTCTTCCTTTCCAATAAATGCTTTTTTTTTTTTTTTTTTTAACCTGACTGCTCAGGCTAGAATCTCCAGCACAATGCTGAATAGAAGTGAGGAGAATGGACATTCTTGTCTTGTTCCCAATTTTAGGGAGAAGGCATTTAGTTGCTCACCCTCAAATATGAGTTAACTCCTTGTGTTTTGTATGTTTTTCCTATACACCCTTTATCAAGTTGAAGAAGTTCTCTTTACCTAATTTGCTGAGAGGTTTTTTGTTTTTTTAAATCATACATGGGAGCTGAATTTTGTCAGATGCTCTTTCAGCATCTATTGCGATGACCATGTGGTTTTGTCTTTGATTTTATCAATATGGTGTACGACATTAAGTGATTTTAGGATGTTAACCCAAACTTGCAGTCCTAGGATAAATCCCATTTGGTCATAATCCTTTTTATATGTTTCTGGACTTGGCTTCCTAATATTAGACTGAAGATTTTTGTGTTTACATTGATGAGAGATATTGGGCTGTAGTTTAATTTTTTTATGATGTCTTTGGCTTTGTTATCATGGCAGTACTGGCCTCAGAATCAGCTGGGAAGTGTTTCTTCCTCCTGTATTTTCTGGAAATGTTTGTGAAGGCTTTGTATTAGTTCTTTTTATGTCTGACAGAATCTATCAGTGAAGCCAAGACGACCTGGGCTCTTCTTTGTGCCGAATTGTTAATTGCTAATTCAGTTTCTTTACTTGTTGGATGTCCATTCAGACTTTTCATTCTTCTTGAGTCAGTTTTGGTAATTTGTCTGTTTCTAGAATTTTGTCCATTTCATCTATGGTGTCTAACTTGTCTGCACAAAGTTATTCAGAGTATCTACTTAATTTCTGTAAGATCAGTTCTCAAGTCCCCTCTTCATTCTTGATTTTGGTACTTTGTATCTTCTCTCTTTTTCTTGGTCAATCTAGCTACAGGTTTCTCAATTTAGTTGATATTTTCAATTAACCAGGTTTTGGTTTTACTGACCTTTTCTACTGTTCTCTATTTCTATTTCATTGACTTCACTCTAATCTATATTTCCTTCTTTTTGCTCGCTATGGGGTTTAGTTTGTTCTTCAGTTCCTGGAATCATAAGGTAGAAACTTAAATTATTGCTTTGAGATCTTTCTCTTTTTCTAATACAGACATTTAAAGCTATAAATTTCCCTCTTAGTACAGCTTAGCTGCATCACATGAATTTTGATATGTTGTGTTTTCTTTTTTAAATTCAGTTCAAAGTATTTTCTGACTTTCCCTTGTGATCTCTTCTTTGACCCATGGACTACTTGGAAATCACCTGTTTGATGTCCTATGTACTGTACATGGAAAGAAAGAGGGGCCCAAGGAGGACTCCAAAGTTTGAGCCTGGAGCAACCAGAAGGATGTAAGTGCTCTCGAGTAAGACAGGGAGGAGTACAGGCAGAGTGGATGCGGGGGCAAGAGCAGGAGTCAGGTCCTGACCCTGTGGGGTGGAAATGCTCACTAAACAGTCATGTGGAGATGTGGAGAAGGCAACTAGCTATGCAAATACTGAGTCCTGGGAGCAGCCCAGGCTGGCAAAATAAAACATAGGAGTCTTCAGGGTATGTATGGTATTTAAAGTCACAGGACTGAATAAGGTCACCAAAGGCGTAAGTGTAAACAGAAAAGAGAAAGTTTACACAGTGAACTTAGAGACGGTTTCAGGAAAGAGACTGGTGTTCTGTTAGGTATGTTAGGACATTTAGAATTTGATCTGGCAAGGACAGAAGCCAATTCAAGCATTCTACAAAGCCATGGGTGCGAAACAAATGTCATCACATGATAATGTCAAACCTGTGACTAATGGTGGCATTAATGATAACAAGATAATGATATCAAGAGACCCAGGTCTCCAGATAAATAGACATTTTACAATATAGACTTATTAATGCCAGGCTCACTGCATATGTTTTTACTAAAATTATAATATCCTTAAATTATCCATGTTATAAAACAAGATCCTTACCCCCACACACCTGTGTTTTTCTTTACCCATATGCCTCTCTACCATTCTCAGTCATTCAATATGTATCTCTTCTGAAAACTGTGACATGAAAGTAAACAAGCAAAACCGTTATCCCTCCAACCAGAGAGCCAAAGGAAGAAATAAAAGAGAATAAGCGTATCCCAAAGCAGGTGTCTTAATCTCTTCACCTTGTCAGGGTTTACAACACTCCATTCCTTCAAACTCTCTGTGTTGAAGAACTGGAAGAAAGACACAATACAGAAGAAAAATGGGTCAAGTGAGGAAATTGCTTTCCAG
Organism: Grampus griseus; assembly: GCF_964374135.1. Classification (NCBI taxonomy): domain Eukaryota; kingdom Metazoa; phylum Chordata; class Mammalia; order Artiodactyla; family Delphinidae; genus Grampus; species Grampus griseus. The sequence goes on along the minus strand of NC_139014.1, from coordinate 8,934,053 downwards.
CTGAAATGTGAGATTGAACAGGAAGTAGTAGGAAGTAGTTGAATTAGACAGAAGACAGACAGTTATCATACACTGCTCATATATATCAAAGGCACCTTACTTCTAGCTTATCCCATTAATAACTAAAGCATCCTGGTGTCAAGGTGACACAGATTTTCATTAAAATGCCTTACTTTTTATAATTTGAATCAAAACTAGAATCCCTTTAAGCAGGCTTAAAATTTTCAGTAATGTTAAATTTCAAACAATGTTTTAAGAAAAACCTGCTGCTGTGGCAGAAAAAAAAAGTAATCCATAAGATTTCAGGAGATCTATGTTTGTCTCACAGACATGCTCTTGCCTCAGCTGCATTCTGGATGCCAGACTTAGAAATCAGGGAGGAAAAAGAATTCACTATCAGGTTTTTCCAAGAGAAATAACATTTCTTATAAACACATCAAAGTTATTTTTCTTTCAATGTACTTTTAGAGCCCCAAATGATACTACTGATATTGGGGCTATCTATGAACCCATTAGACACAGGTAATTTACGTTAACATTTGGTAAATTTTTAAAATTAAAAGAAGCCAAATGCCACACATCAAATTTGGGGCCCCAAGCCATGCTGCGCAGCATGCGGGATGTTAGTTCCCCAACCAGGGATGGAACCCGTGGCCCCTGCAGTGGAAGTGAGGAATCCTAACCACTGGACTGCCAGGGAAGTCCTGATCTCTTAGATCTTTAATGGTAATAAAAATCACTCTGTCCATCTGAATGAGGGGGAACAACTGAACAGCCAGGAGCACAGTCCCAGCAATCAGGGAGCCCGGACCTCTCTGAGGTGCCCTGGTTTCCACATCTATTGATGAGAATAAAGTAGGTAATGTATTAAGTGCCCTGTACTTGGCACACAACAAGCACTCAAAAAAATACAGCTATTATGAAGTTTGGAATCCTTTCTCCAGTTGTGGTTTTATATCCTCAGAGCAAATAGGCTTAGCAAAACAACAATACATCGAAATGAAAGAAAGCACACTGTTCATCCTATTGCCTCAAGATAAGCCTTTACTCCCATCTCTGAAGTGCAAAGTTTCAGGAGAGAAAAAAAAAAAAATGAAAAGGGCAAATGAAAAAAGCGGAGGGGGAGGGTTACAGGAAAGACAAATAAAAGGCAAGAAAAACTTCTGAGTAATCCTAAAGGCTGAATTCTGAAATCAATGTCCACTAATTTGAGATTTAGTTGGAAGACCACAAGCTAAAGAGAAAACCCCATTTTCTTAGGCCATGGGATCTACATAATCAAAATTCTGCCATCAAAGGCTAAATAGGGGGCTTCCCTGGTGGCGCAGTGGTTGAGAGTCCACCTGCCGATGCAGGGGACGCGGGTTCGTGCCCCGATCCGGGAAGATCCCACATGCCGCCGAGCAGCTGGGCCCGTGAGCCATGGCCGCTGAGCCTGCGGGTCCGGAGCCTGTGCTCCGCAACGGGAGAGGCCACAACAGTGAGAGGCCCGCGTACTGCAAAAAAAAAAAAAAAAAAAAAGGCTAAATAGGCATATGTGTAAACTAATTAACCACATTTAATAACTGTGCTAAAAGAGTACTTAAATTATAGTTAACATAAATTGATTTTAAGAAAAAGAATTTTGACAACATCCTTTAAAAATTCGATCTGATTTCCAGAGTCCCCCTAGAGGAGTATAGAAAAATACATTTAATATATGCTAACCAGACATTGTGGATTGGCCAGAATGATCCTATTAGTTATAACACTCATTTTTCCAATGGCTAGTATCTAATGATAGTCACCTGATCTGTGAAAAGCAAACCAGGAATTATACCTAAAGTTCAAATGTCCCTAAGAAATGTCACATATTACTTCTTTACAATTTGGTTGGTGGAACTTACTGGCAATGCCCAGAGACCTGAAAAGAGAACTGCCCATTCCTACAGGTACCCACAGAAAACACGGTGCAAAGCATTCCACCGAGGACTGTTAAGATGGACTTATCGCATAACTCTACTCACACCTGCAGGTGCATCCCGTGCTCCCATGATGGGCTGACTAGTTGAAAATATGGTGGGTCACTATCCTAAAAAGACTAAAAAAAAAAAGAAAAAAAAAAGGCAGAGGAAAAGTAGTCATTATCAATCTCTTCCCTTCCCCCTATGATCATCTGTGGAAGCAACATCTCTGAAGAAACAAATGACTCAAAATTGAAATTTTTTAACCTTAGTATCCACAAAATACTGTAGATATTACAAAGACAAAAACATTATTATCCCTGCTATCAAGGAACTCAAAACCTAATAGAGAAATGATGATGATAATTAAGGCTTTTTTGCAAAGCACTAATCGGTAAGTGGCTATGCTGGGGTTTAGAGTCCAAAATGAACAGGGAGAATAAATAGTGCTCATCAATTAAATGCAAAACCATAATACATACAAAGGTACAACAGTGGCTAAAGTTCTTATTCATCACCTGAATGTGGCAAATAAATAATATTTTTGTCTGTTTTAAAGCTTCCCCACCCCGTTCTAGAGGAGTAAAAAAAGAAAAGTCTATTTTGTTGCTTTAATTTTTTTCTTTGTTAATAAAGAACATATTATCACTTCTAATAAATTCACCTAACTTAAAAAGTTCTAGTAACTTCAACACAGCCACCATGAACACTGGTATACTACTTACATTATAATCTGATCTCATATTTTCTGGAAATACTTAAGATTTGTTTTCTCCCCTTCTTTTGTCAATATTCCATATCCATAAAGTTTACAATATTATCTGGGACTGTTATACAAAGTCTGAGTTAAGATTTTTTTTTTTACAGGGATGGTACTAAGAAAATTCAATTTCGTTGCGAGTACTCACCATAATTAACAGCAGAACCCTATTATTACATGGCTCATTACATACTGGGATTTATGCTTGTGAGTCAAATCCCCACCCCAGAACCTCAAACAATAAACTCTCCTAAAACTGCTATATTATGTGCCATCTTTCCCCGATCAGCGTTTTAAAAGGACTCATTTATGTATTTAATCAAACAGTTTAACATTAGCTTCTTTATTTACTTAATTTAAAGCCTCTCTGGAACATCCCAGAAAGAGCAGCGAGCACAGTGTGTCTGACCTCTTAGAATTCTTTCTTTCCAACAGCCCACACCAATCATTTGGTATTATTTTGTCCTGATTTTTCCTAACACCGTTTCAGTGTGCCCCTACCATTATGCTTGTCCAAGCTCGCATCGCCTGACAGACAACCACAACAGCCATGGTTTTCATGCTTCCAATCTCCCCTCCAACCATCCACTGTGTATCAGCTCCATGCAAGTTTCTAATCTACCACTTGGTTCAATATCATGCCCATCAACAACCATCAAAAGTTCCTAACCAGCCAAAGAATGGAGATTTTACCCATATAACCCCTTCTAAACCTCACTGCCAACATGAAAACTCCACGTACAGCTAGGTCTCGGTGTTCACTTATTCAATAAAAATACTGAGTTCCAGCTGCTATGGTTAGGTACTTGCCAAAATGTTCCCCAAACATGGCTTGCCCATTCGTCTCCTTGTAGAATATTCCTTCCATCCAGCCAAATGCTATCTATCAATCTTCCAGGGCCCATTTCAAGTGAAGTTCTGCCTGACCACTGTGACCCATAGGTCCCCTCCCTCTTTCGAATGACTGGGCACTCTCTTTTCACATTCCCAAGTCTGTTCCACTGAACTACACTACAAGGTAGTACCAAAGGGAAAACAGTGTTTGGTGGTCACATAAGTCTGGGAAAGGCTGACTGGGCTAACGAAGGTAAACGTTTCTTCTGCTGCTGGACTTCTCTAAGCATCCCATGTGCTAACATGCAGCTTCAAGAGGGGAGATGCGGAACACGGCTGTATAATTATATACCAACGTGGATTGCTGTGAACTTGAGGAAGCTTCATGACATTTAATTGGCATCTCAGTTTTTTGCTTTGTTTGTTTTTACTTGTTTGGTGCCTGTCTCCCTCACTAAGGACACCTCATGGAGGGCAGGGAGAGGTCAATCTTCACTGCGGCCGCTGAACACAGAAGGTATTAAATTTTTGTAGAGTAAAGGAAGGAACGACATGACCAGGCTTGGGCTTTAGAAAGTGGCTCAGACTCTGGCATCAGAGGACCTAGACATGTTATTAAGGCTCTAACTTCGGGCAAACTATTCAACTTGCATCAGCCTCAGCTTCCCAATCTAGAAAATGAACACAATATACTACCTACCTTACAAGCTGCTGCTGAGGAATGGAAAACATACATAAAGTGCATCAGTGGGACACAGACCAGAGGAAAAGAGACTATAATCCAAGCTATTAATCCATGTGTGAGGGCTCTGAAGTAGACTGAGTATAAATTCTGGCTTCACTTCCTACAAGCTGTAGGAGCTTTTATTTCCTTCCCTGTCCTCCCTTTCCTCCTTCGTAAAATAGAATTAAAGCACCCATTTTCTGGGAGTGTTGTGAGGATTAAGTAAGATAAACACTCACATCCTTGGCACACTATCACACAGTAGATGCTCAAATGTTAGCTGTACCTATTTGAAGATTATTTTTAAACTGAGATCTGGCGACCTGAGAGGATGCTTCCTAACCCCCCAACATGCACACACAATTCTCCACTGTCCTCAGTGACTCAAATGTACTTGCTTCCGCACAGCCAACATCTGCTGCCCTCACCTACCCCCAAAGCCTCATTTAAGACATCAGTCTCCTGAAGAATAAAGCCCATTGCTGTAAATTCCCTTCCTACACTTTCCCCTCCCCCTGTGCATTTCACATAGAGTGTGAGAAAACATGCAATCAAAGGAGTAATTCTACCCCACCCCCCCAATTCCTGACGTTAACATCTTTTCACAGTCCCAATGGTTGGGAAGGTGATAAGTTTTGCCTCTGCTGCCATTTCCCAGCTTCAGACCTTAACTTTAATTCCTGGTTGCTATCTTAAATTATTCGTTTATTAAAAGAAAAATTAAAAACAAATTATCTTTGGTAATAAAAAATAAACAATGCCTTTGCCAGACTCAACCCAAGCAACTGATTTTAGTTGTGAGAAATCTTATCCTTAATAAGCTAGACTATACACATAAAATGAATCTGGCAAAACACATACGCCCAATAACCACCTCGGCACTAACCACGTTTGGCACTAGCCAGCCTGTGTGTTAGTAAAAGACTCAGTCACAGACAGGGGTTATCCCGCTGCTGAGAATAATTTGACTTGATATTGTGATATTGTAGGTTTGCACTTCAGGCCTTCAGAGGAAGGGCATTACGAAATAGAACAGTGTAATGATTTCTAAAACATTCTAAAGAAGGAAAACAGAGTAGGACTTTAGATTGAAGAAAAAAAGCTGTTCAGGTGTTTGTATTCTAGAGGATCATAGGGGATCAACTGGATTTATACAAGTAGATGGGTGTTCACAGAAAATGCTGTAACCTTATAACAAAGATGAGCTGACATGTCTGCACACTCTTCCATTTTCATATTTCTGTACAAAATTTTTTTTTAAATTTTGTGTCAAAAAACGTTTATGAAAAAAAGGTTTATGAGGAAGTAGAGTGGGATCTAAGCCACATGGTACCTATCTAGCCCATAGGCTCTCTTCTCTGGAGGACAGACTCCACAGGACTCTCTCCTTTGGGCCCTGTACACAAGGCCCAGTGGTCAGGTGATGTGTCTTCAGGCAGGTCATTACCCAACAGGATAGAAGTATTGCAACAAAGAGGCAAACAAGGAGAGGGAGACCCTGAGACAGACAACCCGCTGCTCCTCATTTCCCACAGCAAATGTTGAAATCCATTGGCCTAGAAGAGACATATTTCAGAAGCTGTATTCTTGCCTACCCTTAACCATTACTACATCTTAGAAAACCAAAGTCCCAATGCGGAGCTGGAACTCAGAGAGCCACACAGAATATTAAGAGTTCAAAATAGCAGTGAACGCTGCTTTCCCAAGCCCATTCCTTCTGTTGTGGTTTGCAGCCATGGAGGGCTCAGGAGGGTGCGAACAACTATCTGTGCTACAGCAGGGATGTTTTATGGCTGGATGCCCAGATTGTCTAGCTCTGCACACAGCTCTATAGTCTTTGAGGGCTACAGAGGAAGAATGCATTCTTAACAAACAGCTCTCCATCCCTGCAATAGCTTCTTCATTCTCTGAAAGCATGTGTGGCCAAGAAAAGAATTCATTTTTAGTAAAACTCCAAAAATAGCACAAAGGGTATGAATTTTCACCATGTTTTTAACACGCAAATCCTTGTCACATTCCAGTTGGAGAACTGAAAAATAACTATTTTACTTTTCATTAAATAAGTTACAGTTCAAATACATAATTTGCACAAGAGAAAAGTTACAGGATTATTTTAATCAAGTTATTCAAACAAGTTCACTGGGCAAGGAGTACACATTTTTTGGTTTCAATGTCAAACATACATTCTCTACGTAAGCTTTTATAGTTATTTCTGACAACAAGGAATCTTTATATTTTTAAGTAATTATATTCCTGAAGAGTTGTGTATAAGCTGAATGTTTATGATTGAAAACATCTTAAAGCTTATGTATATTATTTTGCAACGTAAAGAACGTTCTCCTCATGAATGCACAATTATTTAAAAGCTAATTTGATCTACTCAATACTCTGTAATGACCTATATGGGAAAAGAATCTAAGAGTGGAGATACATATATAGATATATAGATAGATAAATAGATAGATAGATATACACACACACATACACACACATATATATACCTATATATAACTGATTCACTTTGCTGTGCAGCAGAAACTAACACAACATTGTACATCAAGTATACTCCAATAAAAATTTTAAAAATAATAAAAGCTAATTTGTAAAAATGTAGATAGTCATGATCAGACTGGCTTAAAGAAAGAAAATCTGTAAAATGTCCTAAAAAAAAAAAAAAGGCCACTTCATACTCTGCTCCCTCTACTTACATCTATGGCATCTTCAAACAAAATTATTAAGATGTTAACTGTCTTAATTAAGCAAATAAAATCCAGTCACCTTTACCGTGAAGCCAGTTATCATACAAAATAGACCACGACACTAATACTCTTTGAAAAGATTTCCTTACAGCTCACCTAATAAATAAATAAATAAATTAATTAATTAAAAAAAACATCAGAAGAGCCTCTGAAATTAAGCTGGAATAAAAGGTAAAAACCCACCTGATTGTCTCAAAATCAGGAGTAAGAAGTCAAAACAGTTTTAATCACAGAAAAAGAAAAGCAAAACAAACAGACAAAAACAGAGTTACCTGGTTCCTGCCCACTTACAGCTCTGCCTCCTCAGGGCTCCACCTCCTGCTCCCTCAGCCTACCCAGGTTCCAAGGCTTTCTATAAATCTGTCCCTTGTCATATTCCCTTGCTACCTCTCCATTTCTCATGCTTTCCACACAGGCTTCAGTTGCTCTGGCTAAGTAATCTTTGCTTGCTCCATCCCCAAATCTTAACTAACTCATATGCTATTCAGATATGTGGAATAGCCTCAGACTTCATATCCAATCCATTTTCTTTCTTACAAAATCTTCTCAGATATCACCTTCACACAATAAACCCTGACTGAGAGGTCCATATCATGGAAAACATAAGCATGCAATCTCATGGATCTAATTCCTACTGGGGAAGGCCAAAAATACCCCCCATAAAATAGTCTTTAAGATGGCTCTCAGCCTTAAAATGTTAAGTTGTTAAAGAAGTTATATGATGTCAAAGACATTCTATATGCTCAAATCAAATAACAGAGAAACAGACTTTCACTAGTACTCTCTCTTTTTTTAAGTTTAAAATTAGCATCACTTTCTTGAGTCAAGCAATAGTAAGTTTACATTCAGGACCTTATCACCCCCACTTGGAGTTTGGGAAGTAATGCAAACAACCCATTCTCAGCCAGTACTGTAGGAATTTTATCTTCCATTTCTTTCCAACTGAAAGCTCTCTTCAGTAAGGAAAAAGGCTGCCGCCTTTCCAGCCCTGACCTCCTCCTCCTCCAGCTTGGTTTTGGAAGTGAGCCAGATGACAGCATTTGCAAAAGCACAAATTTATCTCCGTAAAGCCGGCTGTTTAACAAAAAGGTGGTGGTGGTGAGAAATACTGTAATTTAAAGTTTCCTATATTCCCTCCATGGTTTAGTGATAGTTAATCATTGAGAGTCAAATGAAACAATTTGCTCCACCTTCCCTCAGAATCAGCACTCTAAGGCAACTACTTGTTCCAAAATTCCTGAGCCAACTAAGTATAAACATAAACCTGTTACAAAATAATCTTTGTCAAAGTGTTAAAACATATGCCACTTGAAAAAGAACAACAATAAACACTGTGAGGAGGAAAACCTAAAATCAACTTTGACGTGTACCCCAGGTTACTACTAAAATATTTAAATGCCAGAATCCAAAACGAAGTAGTTAGGATTAAGTCTCATGACAGCCTCAGGGTCAACTTTATTTAATTTCATACCTTAATAGTAAATCAAAGGTACCAAACAGTAAGGTCTCTGATTTGGACAAGAATATGAAAGACTCAGAACAAAGTAACAACTATTCAGACGTTTATCATCTGTGAACACCAATAATAAAATTAATTCGGATAATACAACTGGGTTAGTCATTTTGAAAACCTCATTTTGCATCATTTCCCCCAACAAAGCATCCTAGGAGTGCCACACAGAAAGGTGTTCAAAGACCTTCACCACCTTCCATGGTTCTGGAATAATGTAAATTTTTTCAAGGTGCCCTCTGCCAACCAAGTTCATCTGGCCTGGGGCTAAGTTTTATCCTTTATTCATTCATGTAGTATTGAAGGAAGTCTGGAATCTATGCGTAGAATTGTCGCACCCCCTACACATTTCAAACTGGCCACCACTGTCTTCGAAGATCACTCAAGCCACATTTCCAGTGCCTCAACTCATCCCCATAGTTACTCAATTCTAAATGTAGGAAATAACTTGAGTAAAATAAGCCTCCTGCGGGGTCAAATTACGTTCAGAGACGTAGCAGCCTCTACACAGTGATCATCAAACTGACCACCTACACCGCAGCACATCCACGTGAACACCGGATACAAGAGAAAACCCGAACCTCAGCAACACAATGGATTAAACCAGCCAGACGCCTCCAACTTGCAACTCCTTAAAGACGCTTAAGTTGGACATCTACAGAGCACCATTTTGAGTTCAGAATCTGCAGTTCATGCCTAGACATAACCGAGCAGACCACTCAAATGGAGGTTCAATCTGACAGAGGCAAAGGTTCGAGACAGTCGCACTCATTTTGCACAGAATCCCTGAGGCTGTCGAGCGTCTTACACCGCAAGAGGTGCAGCCAGGATCTGCGGCTCCTCCTCCCCCGCCCCGCGACGTGGAGGCAGCAATCCTGCATCTTCCGTGAGATTCCCAAAGCTGCGTGTAACCTGCAAGCGAAAGGTTCTCCACCGAGTTAACGCGCAGGGAACCCCTGTATCTGTATCTGCACATTTAACAGGCACGAATCTATTAATTAACCTCATCCACCAGGCAAAGGTGCAGACGAGGCGTCGCTCGAGCGGGGGTGGCCCCAAGGCGCTCGGGTTCCGCGCTCCGAGAGCGGGGCAACTGCGGGTCGGCTCCCGTCCCCCGTGCGCATCGCCCTGCAGCCTGCAGCGCGGCGAGCAGCCCACCTGATTCCAGACCCGTGGGAGGCCGAGGGGCTCCTCCACGCTCGCCTAGGCACGCCCGCGCCTGCTCTCCCCCAAACAACGGCGCGGGAGGCCCCACACCGAAAACGCTTGGGTTCATGCATGCCATCAGAAATGCAAAACCCGCGGGTGACTGCTCAGGGGAGCCAATTCCACCAACCGCATCGTTTCCAGACACCACACACGCAACCGCCGTGTGGCCGCGCCGACCGTGCCGATCGCGCAGAGCACCGCGAGCCTCTCTCCCCGCGCGCGCCCGCACCCGGCCCCGCGCAGCCGGCAGCTCCTCCCGCCGCCCTGCGCCGCTCACCCTTCCCGCCGGGACCCGCGACCCCTCGCGCTCCGGGTCCGGCCGAACAAAGGCGACGCCAACGGCTCCGCCGACTGCGGCGGCTCGGAGGCCCAGCCCGCGCTCACCTGGGATCCGTCCCCGGCGGCGGCGGCGGCTCCTCGGCGGGGCTCCGGCGGCGCGGGCCTGGCGGCGGCGGCGGCGGCAAAAACGACTCGAGCAGCCGCCCCGGGGCCTGCGGGGCGCTCGGGCGGCGGGGGCCCGCTCAGCGCCGGCGCCGCGGGCTCAGGTCCCGGCGCGAGCGGCGGCGCGGGCGGGTGGGCGGCGACGCGTCCCAGCGGGTCCAGGTCCGGCCCCGGCGACGCCGCGACGCGCCCTCCTCCTCGCACCAGCAGGCGGGACAGCAGCTCCGGCGCGGCCCGGGATCCGAGGCGGCGGCGGCTGCGCTCGGCGCTCTGCTTTCGGCCGGCTCCGCTCCCTCCGCCTCCGGCTCGGGCGGGCCCGCGGCGGCGGCGGCAGGAGCGCGGCAGGCGCAGGGACGGCCCTGTCAGGGGCGGTGGGGGCGGCCGGGGCGGCGCTCAGGGCTGCGGGGCGGCAGGGCCGACGGCGGCGGCTGCGGCTCCCGGGGCCGTCGCGCTGAGGTGCGGAGCTGCCACCGCGGCCATCTTGTTGCTCTAACTGACAAGAACCCCCCTCCCCCCGCTCCAGCCAGACGGGGCGCTCGCGCCCCCTTCCCCGCCCCGCCTTGGCCTCCAACAGGAAGTCGTCCTGGCCCCTGGCACGTGACTCCACCGTATCTGCATACCGGAGAGCCAACTGGCCAATCGGCACTCTAAACCCGAGCTCCGCCCCCGCGCGCCCCTCCCCGGCCCATTGGCTACTTCCAGCTAAGCCACGCCCCCCACCCCCCCCTTAATACCCGCCAGCACTGTAGTTCCCCAGACCGCGCGGGGAGCGCGCCAGGGTGCTGGCGGGTACGCGCGAGTCCCGAGGGATCGCGCTCTGCTTGGGGTGCGTGGAAACTCGTGCGGCGTCATTCCTTTTCTTAGGTTGCTGCGAGTCTGCATTAGCGCGGCTCAACCGCGGGGCGAGGACCCGGCTCTGTGCGCCCGCTCGGTTTCCCCAGCCGGCCGGCCCCCTGCGGCTCCCGAGCCAGGGTTTTGCGCTGTATTTTCACCCGTTGGCGCTGGCCTTCTATGCGGCGGAACCCGGAGACGGCCCGGGCGCGCGTCCCGCCCGTGCCGTGCACACGCCCTGCACCTCCCCACCGTGCACACACACGTACACGCGCCGGCCGGGGCCAGGGAGCATCCTGCTCGCCGCCCGCCTCCCAGCCTGCCCCTGCGCGCCCTCTGCGAACCAAACAAGTCTCGCTGCGAAACAGCCCCCGGGAGGCATCCCTGTCCCCGGAGCGCGAGCATCCCGCCCCCACCGCGCAAACAGCTGTTGGGCCGAACCCGGGCGCTCCGGCTCCCACCGTCCACGGTTCCTTCCCGGTGCTCTGCACCCGGTAGTGGTCCTCCATCCCGCCGCTCCTCTTCCATGTACACTAGTCATTAATCGTGGATAAGGTCAGGAGCGATGTGCAATTTAAAAGTCCCTTTTTAACTTTCGGTTCAAGTCACGAGAAGATATTGAAACCAAGATTTCTCTCCATTTTCGTGAAGCGTGGTGGAAGCAGGCCAGCTTTCCCCTTTGTGCGGTGGAGGCTCAGCGGTGCTACTTGAAAGTTGCTCGTGTTGGAGACCATTCCCTATCTACGTGTCCCCGTCTTGAAGAGCAGATGACACGTTACTTTCGCAGTGCAATTTTGTTACCGCGAGTGTCTTGCTTTGAAACGTCTGTGGATGAAAGAGACACAACAAATTCCCCTTTCTCGATTCCCTTCGGGGTCCCATGAGCTCGGCGCCCTCCTTTCTTCTTACTGCCATATTTTAAGCTCTCCGGTAGTCAGAGTCACAAACCACGCTCTAAAATCATCTTCAAATGTCTGCCTGTGTTGGGTATTTCGCCTCCCGAAAACCCTCATCACTTAGAAAGCTTTGAAGTCAGCCGGAGCTGACATAGAGGCTTCTGCCTTTTCCACTCAGCGTTTTACTTACATTAATTTGGTTCTTGACTTCGGAGAAACCTGCATCCTTTGTATTTCTCAAAGATAAAGGTATCATCACATGCTCCAGGAGGGAGCTCAAAATAATAACATCTTCAAAATATTCAGCGTCCACTAAGTAGACTGCTAAATCAATGAGAAATCCAGATACCTGGGTGGACCCATCATTGCAATAAGCAGAACTTCGCTGTTTGGAAAACTGAACCAAAATTACACGATTTAATATTGGTCCTTGATGTTGAATTTGTGACTGTAACCTCTCAACTTTTGTCCATCTTGTTCTTTTTACTGTCCCCCTCCCTCAGCTTAAACCAGGAAAAATAATTGTCCTCTCCTATTATCTTACACTGTAAACACCTGGAGAAAAGGCAGCACTTATATTGACCATAGTTTCTGAACCAAAAATTAGACTCCTGGTTTGGCATGTGGGCCTGTAGCAACAGAAAGAATACTTGAAATTAGGGCTGATCCAGAAACATTGAGGTATGTGATGGCCATGAGTGTGGAGACTGCAGTGTCACTTATCAGTGGCAATTTGGGCTGAATAAAGCGTGAGCAGCCCCCAGGCAAAGTTGTAAAATGGGTCAGTGCATATCTGGGGTCTGTTATCCCTTTATCAGCCCTGCCACTACCGCCTCATAACTAAGGTATGGGTTATAATCTATAAAAATGGGCAAACCCCACAGAATTACATGTAAGAGGATTAAATATTAAGTGTAGCTCTTAAGTTAAAAGGTCAAGGGACTTTCCTGGTGGTCCAGTGGCTAAGGCTCTGCACTCCCAATGCAGGGAGCCTGGGTTCAATCCCTGGTCAGGGAACTAGATCCCACATGCTGCAGATAAGAGTTCGCATGCTGCAACAAAGACCCGGTGCAGACAAATATGTTTTATAAATTTCTAAAAAAAAAAAAAAAGTGTCAAGTAGTTAAGGACAGATGGAGAAGACCTGGCTGGACACATCTGGGAGAATGTAGGAGGCAAGCCTGGGATAAGTGTGTGGAAGGTTTGGAGGTGAATTTTGGTTTCATTCAAGGAAGAATCATGAGAGTTATCCATAGAAACTCTAGCTTGAAATGTAACAAGATACCACATCTCTTTTAAGCAGAAAGGCAGGCTGATCACATCCTCATCTCCATAGATATTGCAGAATAAATGACTGCATTGGGCACAAAGGTTGAATTAGCTCAGTGGTTCCCAAAGTGTGCTTTTTGGACCAGCAGCAGTATCAGCATCACCTGGGAGCTTGTTAGAAATGCAACTTCTTGGACCCCACTGCCAGATCTGCTGAATCAGAAACTCGGGGGTGGGGGTAGATATCTGCAGCTTAATAAGCCCTCCAGGTGATTCTTTTTTTTTTTTTTTTAGCCTTTTTTGAATTTGTTACAATATTGCTTCTGTTTTATGTTTTGGATTTTTGGCCACAAAGCATGTGGGATCTTAGCTCTCTAACCAGGGATTGAACCCGCACCCCCTGCACTGGAAGGCAAAATCTTAACCACTGGATCGCCAGGAAAGTCCCCCTCCAGGTGATTCTGATGCACGCTAAAATTGGAGAATAAAAAATAATAAAGGGCACGTTTCCTTAGGGTCCTATTTGTGTGCGTTACTTGCCTGCCCTCCACTCCCAGCTACTTCCAACCACACAGGGCTGCTTTGCTTCCTCCTGAAGCCCCTGCTTACATCCTCCTACCTATGTTGACTTTGCAAGTAGAATTTGCATCCTAACAGTGGACTCTAAAAGGAAAAAGCTTCAAGACTCAACAAATGATTGCTTTTCAATGAAAATGTAATGGAGAAGGGCTGCTAATCACCAAGCAGATAGCTACCAACTTGGCCTTAAAAAAAAATGTGATGAATGGTGGTCCAGTGGTTAAGACTCTGTGCTTCCGATGCAGGGGGAGCGGATTCAATCCCTGGTAAGGGAACTAAGATGCCACGCGGTGTGGCCAGAAAAAGAAAAAAATATGATGAACTTAAAAGGCCTCTCAGGCAGGCAGCGAGGCATGGGGTGTTGATTCTCGAACTCTGTTCATAAGAATCACCACGGTAGCTTGTTTGAAATACAGATTCATGTGGGTCTAAGGTGAGGCCTGTGAAACTGCATATTTAACCCCCCCCCCCCAAGTGGTTCTGGTGCAGTCGTCTTCCCAATGCACTGAGGAAAATACTGGAGTAGAGACCAGAATCTTAAGATATGAGCAAGGCTGAATCTCAGCACCACTGCTCACTGGCTGTTTGACCTTAGGCAGTTTTCTGGGCCTGACCCTTCTCCTTTGTACGAGTTAGAGATTCTCACTGAACAATTATTGAACCTGTGTTATGTGCCAGGCAATGGACTAGGTGCTGGGGATTTAAAGTTGAAAGGCATGATTGGCTTAAGATTACAATACATCCATGGTGCTGAAGGGGGCAGGAGGGGAGACCCAGGTCACTCTGGAGTGCTCAGAAAGACCTCCCAGAAGGCCCTCTGATCGCAGTCTTGAAGGATGCAAGGGGAGCCATGGTTAGAATGCTGCAATGACCAGGAGCTGATGGAAGGGTATTGAAGACAGAGGGAACAGCCAGTGGAACAGAAATAGAAGAGAGCAGCATAGCACTTTCAGGGGGCTGCAGAGTGTCAGTAGGGTTGGAACACCGAATGTGTAAGGAGAAGTGGGAGTGGTGAGCAGCGGCCAAGTTATAAGGAGCATATCATGTCACATGAAGGACGTTTGGACTTTATATCCTGAAGGCCATGGAGGGCCCTTAAATGATTCTAAACTTTATACTTGGCTGTCCTAGAGATCTCTCTGGGAACATCGTGGATGACAGGGAGAAGAAGGCTAAGACAGGGAAGGTAAGGCAGGGGGTGATGGCACAGGGTAGGACGCCCACAAAGTCATGCAGCCAGGAAATGAGAAACTGTGGAAGGAACTAGAGTGACACTAGAAGTCAAACAGAAAGGATCCCTTTGAAAGATAATTTTACCTCCAGTGGACTCTGGGGGCGTGGGTTGGGGTCTGGTACATACATATAGTGAGTAAGGAAAATGGTAAAGGGCGATGCCCAGTTTTCTTGCTCAGTGAGAGTTGGGAGGATGGGGAGAGAGGGGCTACAGGAAGAGGAGGAGGTTGAGCTAGAGGCCTTAGGTGGGACTTTGGGAAACAAGGGGTGGGTCTGCTTGGGTCCGTTTGCAGTTGGAGGCACCGGGGGACAGCTAGTGGCATGGTCAGATCTGCAAGTGAGGAGAGATGTCTGGGCTGGAGAGATCTTTCTGGGGTGGTCTGCATAGGGGTGGATGTTGAAGGCAGGGCATAGATGATTAGCTGGGGGTGTTGGTTAGGAGGGAAGATGTGAAGGCTGAGTACTGAGACTGAGGGACACCAAGGAGGAGGAGAAAGACCTAAAGGAGTCTGAGAAGGAATCGTCCGAGATTCGGAATCCTCGATGGTGACCCCATGGAACTGGAGAGGCTGGAAGGGGAAGGAGTTTGAGGAAGGACTCGGTGGTCGATGGTGTGACTGCAAGGCCCACATGGTAAGGACAGGAAGGTGTCCACCAAACTGGGCAACGGTGAGGCCATTTAGTCCTCAGCAGGGGCGGTGGGGGAGCCGGGGGCAGCAGGCTGCAGAGTGAGCTGGAAGGGTGAGCACATAGTTGAAGTGTGATCCCCCAAAAGGATTTGCTGGAGTCCTAACACCCAGTGCCTCAGCATGTGAGGAACAGGGTCTTTGCAGATAGAGTCAAGTTAAGGTGAGGTCTTTGGGGTGAGCCCTAATGCAATATGGCTGGTGTCCCTGTAGAAAGGGGAAATTTGGACACAGACATGCACACAGGGAGAACACCATGTGAAGATGAAGCCAGAGATAGGGGTGATGTGCCTACAAGCCAAGGAAAGCCAAAGATGCCAGGAGAGAGGCGTGGAACAGATTCTCCCCACAGCCTCAGAAGGAACTGGCCCCGCCGACACCTTGTTCTTGGACTTCTGGCCTCCAGAGCTGTGAGACAGTAAATTTCCGTTTAAGCCACCTGGTACGTGGTACTTTGTTACACAGAGTAGTTTGGCAGCCAGGGGAAAGGGGGGAATATGACTAGAGGGGAATTTGAGGCGAAGAAATAGTTTTTTTGATTGGTTTGTTTGGTTTTACTCCTTTAAAGAGGGAGACGTGAGCAGGTTAATATGCTGAGAGGAAATGGTCAGTAAAGGGGACACAGCAAAGAGGAAGATGTTTGTCTGTTTGTTTGAAAGGGGTTGAGTAAGGAGTAGATGCAGGGGTGAGGGGATGGGGATGGGGATGGGGAGGGGGTCACTTGTCTTACTGAGACCAGAGGGAGACAGGGGAGATAGCTGCAGAGGCGTGTGTATGTGTGCGCACACATGCATGTGTGAAATGGGGAGCATGGTTTGCAAAAAACGGAGGGAATTACCACCTTTTTCTTTTTTTTAAGAAGTTGAAGTGGCCTAAGATTCCTCCTGGGTCTGAAATTCTGTTTCTAAATCTTTTGGAACTCAATAGGTATTTGAATACAAATTATTGTTTTATTCTATATTAATAGTATGACATTTTAATTTGTTGTCTGTTGTGTATTAAACCTAATGGGGGACTTTGCTGGCCGTCCAGTGGTTAGGGCTCTGAGCTTCTCCTGCAAGGGGCACGGGTTCGATCCCTGGTCAGGGAGCTAAGATCCCAGAAGCCACACAGTGCAGCCAAAAATAAATAAATAAACAAACAAATAAACCTAATAGGAAAATATACTCCTGTATCTTTGTTATGGAAACAAATTTCAAACCCCAGACTCCTCAGGCTCACATATTGAAACCACGTATTGGATGTAGCCCTTGAGACTTCAGGGTTTGTTAGTTCCAGCAGCTACCGCTACCCTAACCCACATTAGAAAACCTTTGTGAAGTCTTTCAATAGGGATTTCAGGAGAAAAGTACTCTTGGGAAGATGAATATGCCATTGATCAGTAAGGTGATGAAGTAAGAGGGAGAGAATCACTGAAGGACAAGAAATTAGCTCAGAAGCTGTTGCAGGGATCGTCACATGACATAATGTGAAGAGTCATGGCCTCCTCATTCCTGCCTCTGCTTGCTTCATGGTGAGATTCATAGAAAAGACAAAAATACATAGTGATAACCCTTTCTTCTTTGCTTATTGCATGCCAGGCATTACAATATGCACTTTATACACATTACCTCACTTAATGTTTAAAAATTTTTATCTTGCTACATTGTAAGCATTAAAAACAATTTAAAAACTCTAATCCATGTATATAGTTTTAAAAGGCAATTATAGGGACTTCCCTGGTGGTCCAGTGGTTAAGACTCTATGCTTCCAATGCAGAGGGCATGGGTTCGATCCCTGGTCGGGGAACTAAATGCCCACATGCCGCAGGGCACGGCCAAAAGAAGAAAAAAAAAGGAAAAAAGGCAATCACATCCTCCTGGACTTAAAACAGACTCCCAATCTCATGGCCATCCTTCTTCCCTCTCAATTTCTACCCCCAGAAGCAAACATTTGCAAGTCCTTTAGCTGTTTCTTCTGCTGTTAACCTTCATTGTTCTTAAATAGTTTGCTTATACACTTCCTTCTTGATTTTTCTGCTTTAACATTGTGACTTCCTGCTTTAGAAGATGAGGATTTGGTTCTTCTGCACCAATTCCAGCATCCTACACACTTCTCCTCCTTCAGACGGATAAGATTTCAACAGCAGAATGGGAGGTGAGTTCTCTAGACAGGCAAAACAAACAGCAATAGTTTGAGTAGTACACAGGTTATCTTAGAGGGTTAGAAGGAAACAAAGCTAGAAAGGTAGGTTGAAACCAGACCGTGGAGAGCCGCCAGGCTAGGGAATTTGAACTTGACATGTGTGTGTTCAGGAGCCATTGAAAGTTTGAGGCAGGGAACGTGAGCAAAGCTATACAGGGGGCTGGTTATCCAGGCAGGACCGTTGTAGGATGGCTCAGAGTGGGAACCATGACAGTCCAAGCAATCGGTCATTTATTCATTCATTCATCCACTCATGTGCTCTATGGGCCCTGGTTAATGCTCGTCTCCCCCGCTAGACGACACTTCCCACGATAGCAGATAGTGCTTGCTCTTTTTTTTTTTTTTTGCGGTACGCGGGCCTTGCACGGTTGTGGCCTCTTCCGTTGCGGAGCACAGGCTCCGGACGCGCAGGCTCAGCGGCCATGGCTCCCGGGCCCAGCTGCTCCGCGGCATGTGGGATCTTCCCGGACCGGGGCACGATCCCGTGTCCCCTGCATCGGCAGGCGGACTCTCAACCACTGCGCCACCAGGGAAGCCCAGTGCTTGCTCTTTTGCTCACTGCTCTGTCCCAGCACTAACACAGTGCGTGGCTCACTGCAGGTGTTTAATGAGTGTTTGTGGAAGGAAGGAAAGACAACCGTTGATAATGGAGAGGTAAGTAGGGTGGTGGCCATGATGAAAGAGTTGGAGGCAATTCGGAGAGAGCCATGAACTTGGCCACTAATTGGGAAGCAGGAGACTGGGGTTGGGCGGGGGGAGTCAAAGTGACTCATGATGAGCTGGGCGATGGGTAGAATGGTGCTGCCAGGAGCAGGAATAGTAGGGTCCCAGGAGGGTGGGTTAACGTTCAGATGGTAATTCATCTTTAATAATATTTGAGTCAACAAATCACCAACCACATTCAGTCTGTTATAAAGTCAACCCAAGGGAGTCTCAACCCCATTTCAAGCAAGCTGTTGCCTGACTTCATCTCAGTGGCGTGGTGGTAAGCTTGGACGTCTGCTCTGCTCTGACAGTGGAGCTGGCTTCCCACTGGCTTCCTCTTGGCCCTTTATTAAGTATCCACCCATTTCTACAACCCATGTCAACTGGTTCCCGGCTGTATCCCCAGTGTGTGACAGATGAAGAGCGCTCAATAAATATCTGTCGTATGAATGAATGGTTTTCTGTACCAGGCGTTACTGGTTTCCCCCTTGCCTGTGGGTGGCAGGGAATGCGTCATCCAGAGATGACACTAAGGACAGAGTCGGTGAGTATCAGGAAAACAAGGGAGGGAGCGGCATTCTAGGCTCAGAGTTCCATGTGTGTAAATGTGGGGAAGCCAGTTTGGGGTACAGAATCCGATTCCCCTTGGCGTCCAGCTAATGGAAACCATTCTGACCTCAGACACTCAGCTGCAGTTCTTGTTAAAATAAACAGGATAAATAATTAGAGGAGTGAGGCCAGGGAGAAAGTCTCGAGCTGTTGTAGCTGCCCAAACCACAGGTTTCAATCAGTTGATGCAGTGGGAATGAGGGCAGGTTTACCTGGAGCCTGTCACCGTGTGTGCCCATCTCCTGGGCCGTGAGCGTGCTCCCCGCCTCCTGGGGACCGGTCCTGCTCTTAGACCAGGGCAGGAAGCTCGGGGACGTGCCCTGTGTTGACTCTCAAAGTCACCTCTGGAACGCAGCCTTTGTGTTGGAAACCACGACTCTGGGAATTATCACTGAAATCTGTCTCATCTACAGCTAGGCTTCAAGGGTCAGGGACCCTTGCAGATGAACAGAATTGGGACTCCAGCGTCTGCAGAGTCTACTTTCTTGCAGAAAGACTGTGTCAGGTACTGCAAACCGGCTTCTTGCAGGGGTGCCACCCATGGTGAACCCCACAAACCAAAATGTGTAGATTCTGGGGTGTGTATGTGTGTAGAGCCAGAAGTGGGGGGAAAACCCCAAACTGGTGAAATTCAGAGGTTGCCAAACCTCTAAATTCGGCGTCTGATGTGATCTGGAGTCAGCCAAGAGGTCCTGGGTATTCATCTTATGTAGCCTGGGCAGGGTTCCCAGCTGCCAGTTTTCAGACCACGGGTTTAATGTGATCCTGGAACAACGGAGAAGCTAGATAATGAAGTTCCCACCCTATTTTCTCATCATAGCGACTGGCTGTTTGTTTATTTTTATTCTTCCCAACTATAAAATAATAAGGCTCTTTATGAAAAAATGTAGAAAATATGGAAAGAAGAAAAATACCACATTGTCTCAATCCTCAAAGAAGCCTATGCGAACATTTGAAAGTGTTTCCTTCCAGACTCATATCTTAGCATAATTTAAAAAACCAGAGACATGTTCATGCTCTACGAATTGTTTTGGAATTACTCTCTGGGGAAAAGAGAAACATGTTTAGTCTAGGAGTAAAAAACTTTTTCACATTATAATTTTTTCATGTTATTACAGTAAAATCTATAAAAACCATCTTAATGGCATTCATACTGTTTTATCAAATGAATTTGCTATAATTTACATAACGAATCTCCTGCTAGATACAAAAGGGTCTTAGATCTAAGTCCTCATCTCTAATTGGACCCGAGGGCTCTTAATACCATTTAGTGGTACTGCCACCAATGATGATGTAGAGATGCATTTGTAGGGGTCAGCACTGTTTTGCTACAAATGTTTTAGAAAAAGCACCTCCATTGCTTTCTTCCACCTGTTTAACGATGGAAATTTACCCCTGAAGAACAGATTTTAGTAGCGGCTGCATTTATTGGGGAAAATCTTATTTCCGTGAGTCTGCCTTCGGCAGCCTCAGTTTACCTGCTGCCTCTTCACAATCCAACTTCCTTCCCCAGCTCTGCGTGGAGGAGCTGCTGCTTGACCTCAGGAACAGCGGCTGCCCCAGGGGAAGACAGGCCTTGGAAAGCCCACTGGATGCTGTCGTTGTCAGTGGAGTGATGCCCCAGGGACCTGTATGAAGCCCTGCACCCCGGCGATCCCGCTGCACTGCCAGCTTGGCCGAACAGGAGGAAACGACTCCCCAGAACCCCATCAATGACTAGCCCAGGCTCCTCCATCCCGAGACCCGTGTCAAAAGATTCAACACACTTCCCTCAGCTGCCCGGGCACAGCCGGGCCTTTGTGTGTTGGGGTCACTCATGGCTCCTAATTGGCAGTGTAAACAATGGGCCTCTGTGTTTGTTCCCAGAAGACAGCAGCGTTCTGGGGCAATGACACGCGTTTCGATGTGCAAAAAGGAAAAGAAAAAAAAAAAAAAAAAGGGAGCAGAGCCTGACATTCCAGCAAAAATTTCTTTGGAGGATCCTGTACTTTTCACTAAAAAACCTTGTTCTACATCGTCCAGATGGCTGCAGCAGCAAGCTCTTTGGGGCCTGCTGGGTGGGGGAAGCCAAACATGCAGTGATGGGCAGCTGGCAAGGTTATACTGGACATGATGGAAGGGCCTTACCTGCCACAGTGCCTGCCACAGAGTTCCTCCACCCTGGGTCCAACTCAAGCCAAATACGGTAGCCGTCAGAGAGAGAGTGAGCCTCTTCCCCACAATCGGCCCAGAGGACTTGTGAGATGTGGTAGGTGTGTTTTTCATCCCACGGAGTCCTTGAAAGAGGAAATAGAAGGCACTTGTGGCCAGGCCATTGGCACAGGTAGTGGCAGCTCCTACAGCTGTTTGTAGTAGAAACTTTGAGGCGGGAGTCTTCAGATGCAACCCCGGGCTCAGCAGCCTCCACCTCGCCCCGCCCGCCCCGCCCCCCCTTTGCATCCTGACTCTGGCAGCTGGCGAGGTTGGGAGCAGGGAGGATGGTAGAGCCCGCAGCTGTGCCTCGTGTGCTGCCGTATTAGTTAGGGTTCTGCAGAGAAAGAGAACGGGGGGAGAAAGAGAGAGAGAGGGAGAGAGAGAGAGAGAGAGAGAGAGAGAGAGGGAGAGAGAGAGAGAGAGAGAGAGAGAGGGAGGGAGGGAGGGAGGGAGGGAGGGAGAGAAAGGGCGCACGCGCTTTATTTTAAGGAATTTGTAACCGAGCAGGACCCCATGGGGCCTTCGAAAACAGAACTACCCCCCCCCCCAGGTCCTCTACCTGCCTTTTGTCTGGAGTAAACTTTAGTCAAAGAATAAATTTAATCAGAGAAGTGAGAAAATGCAGAGAGAAAGGAAAACAGTCAAGTAAGACAAAATAATAATAGTTTAGCCATTAAACAAAGTCAAGGCCCTTTAGTTCCTCCTCAAGGGCTATAGGTAGTACTGGTAGCCATGTCCTTTGAGCTGTTTTGCAGTTACTGAAACCTCTCCCAGGTGGAAGAAGTTAACTGTGTGCTGCACACAAGCATGGAGACCCCAGACCCGTCGGAACCAGAAAGTTGATGATGTTGACTCCCGATTACCTCACCACCAACCAATCAGAAGAATGTCCACGAACTATCACGCACCCCACAACCCCTCTCCCTCACCCTCACCCTGTCTTTAAAAACCTTTACTTGGGGGCTTCCCTGGTGGTGCAGTGGTTAAGGCTCTGCCTGCCAACGCAGGGGACACGGGTTTGAGCCCTGGTCCAGGAAGATCCCACATGCCGCGGAGCAGCTAAGCCCGTGCGCCACAACTACTGAGCCTGCGTGCCTAGATCCTGTGCTTCGCAGTGAGAGAAGCCACCGCAGTGAGAAGCCCGCGCACCACAACGAAGAGTAGCCCCCACTCGCCTCAACTAGAGAAAGCCTGCGCGCAGCAACAAAGACCCAATGCAGCCAAAAATAAATAAATAAATAAATTTATTAAAAAAAAACCCAAAACCTTTCCCTGGAGGCCTTTGGGGGAGTTTGGGTCTTTTAAGCCCTAGCTGCCCTGGACTCCTTGCTCGGCACCTACACTAAACGCTGCATTTTCCTTCACTACAACCCGGTGTCGGTAGGTTGGCTTTACTGTGCACGGGCAGGCAGACCCAAGTTTGGCGTGGTAACAAACTGGCTCAGGTGACTGGAGCGGGGGGACACTGGCAAGTTTGAAATCTGCGGCAGGCCAGCAGGCTGGAGAGCCAGGGGAGGGACGATGTTGCCATCTCCAGTCGGAGAGCAGTCTGGAGGCAGAATTTCTTCTCCCTCATGGGAGCCTAAGTCTTTTTTCTCTTAAGTCCTTCAACTGATTGGATGAGGGTAATCTGCTTTACTCGAAGTCTACTGGTATAAATGTTAATCACATTTAAAAAATCTGAAAAATACCTTCACAGCATCTAGACTGGCGTTTGACCAAACCATGGGGTATCATAGTCTAACCAAGCCAAGTTGCCGTGTAAAATTAACCATCCCAACAACCCTGGTGCCCGAGGTGGTAGGTGGGCACTCAGTATTTGCATGGACCACCAACTAGGATTGCCCTCACCCTTGCTCTCCTCCCTGGCACCTACCCCCAATGACATCCTGTATGTTTTACATAGTTATTTGCTGTGGCCTGTCCTGGATTTGTGTCTGTTTTGTCCTCAGTGCCCAGAGGAGTGTCTGACACAGAGTAGGCCCTCAATAAATCTTTGCAGAAGGAATGAATTTGAAGGGTAGTCGATGCCCACCCGCAGAGCGTTAAGCCAGGGGTGAGGTCCTTGTATGTGCAGGGCCCCGCTGGCTTATGTCACTTTAACAGTACTTTGCTCAAGATGTTCATCGTTGGATTGTAGATTTTTCCTCCCTCGTGGAGGTTGTGAGATCCTGGAGGGCTGGGGCTGTTCCAGGTATTTTGAGTTCCCAGTGCTTGGCACAGTGCCTGGCACAGACCAGTGGGCTCAATAAAATGCTAAATGATTGAATGGATCTATCGACAACTTCATTATTAATTCTTCGCAACCCTTTGTATCCTGACAGTTTCCAACTTGCCATTTCAACTTTTGCTTCTCATCCCTTCCCACAAGGAATAAATGTAATTTGACTCTCGGAGCTATGCTGGTGATGCTGTGGGCACCCGGTTGCTTTATAGTTGGGCCTATGGCCCATTTCTTCCAGTTGTGCTCACCCTCCTGCATCCCAGGGGTGGACAGACTTCACAGAGCCTCTCCGTAGCCTCCTTAATCAAGTGGAGGGACCTCTTGTGATTCTGAGGGATTTATAGGCACCTACCCACTATTCATGGACTTTCATAGCAATACAGATCCATTAGACAATCATTCAGAGAGAGATTAAAATAATGAAGGTAAGAATAGTGAAGATACTGTCCTGTTGGAACTCCATTAATCATTTGTGGCTTAAATAAGAAAGAGTTATCATCCCAGCCCATTAAAGAAAGTTGTCAATTAGGCACCATGTTAGAACTTGGAAAATTGTTCCCTGAAGAGAATTTTAGGAGGGCAGCCATGTCCCTGGGATGAATTTATCACCAGAGAGCCCAGTATGGTTCCCTGGATGAGGCTGGGAGTATTTGAAATACCGAGCAAAACGTACTCTCTTCAACACAGTTCTAAGGAGAATCTGGAGAAGGTAGACTGAGGGAGAGTCTTACAAAATCTAGGATCCCCAGCATGGTTTCCTGAGGTCAGATGATCACCCACTTTTTTTTTTTTTTGCAGTACGCAGGCCTCTCACCGCTGTGGCCTCTCCCACCATGGAGCACAGGCTCCGGACGTGCAGGCCCAGCGGCCATGGCCCACGGGCCCAGCTGCTCCGCGGCATGTGGGATCTTCCCGGACCAGGGCACAAACCCGTGTCCCCTGCATCGGCAGGCAGACTCCCAACCACTGCGCTACCAGGGAAGCCCGATCACCCACTTTTAAAAGAATGACCTCTTATGCCCAATTTGAAATTTCAAAATGCTTCAGGTTGTATTTTTATAATAGCATATATTTTAAAAACAACCCATTATAAAATGATTAAATAGATCAATATACCTCATCTCAGTTATCATTTATGCAAAAGCTGTAGGTTGAGTGAGAAAAGTGAAGTGTTAAGTGGAAAAAAAGTAAGACATCAAATATATAGATAATATGATCACAGCTACATAAAAATGTCTGCATACAGGAAAAAAACTGAAAGGAAAAGCACTCCGAAATGCTAAAACTTGTTGTCTTTGGATGATGAGATTATTATTATTTTAAATTAATTTATTTACTTTATTTTATTTTTGGCCGCATTGGGTCTTCATTGCTGTGCTCAGGCTTTCTCTAGTTGCGGCGAGCGGGGGCTACTCTTCATTCCAGTGTGCGGGCTTCTCATTGCGGTGGCTTCTCTTGCTGTGGAGCATGGGCCCTAGGCGCAAGGGCTTCAGTAGTTGTGGCTTGTGGGCTCAGTAGTCATGGCTTGCGGGCTCTAGAGCGCAGGCTCAGTAGTTGTGGTGCAAGGGCTTAGTTGCTCTGCGGCATGTGTGATCTTCCCGGACCAGGGCTCGAACCCATGTCCCCTGCATTGGCAGGTGGATTCTTAACCACTGCGCCACCAGGGAAGCCCCAGATGATGAGATTATTGATGACTTGTTTTCTTTTGATAATTTCTTATATTCTCAAAATGTTCTATTTTGGGCAAGTATGGATCAGTGCGGTCCCTGCTAGCAGCAGTAGGCATTGCCGGTTTTGTGGTTAAGCTCCGCTTTCCCTGTAGTGATAATAGTCACCCCAGTTTTAATTTAAGGACCTATCCCTTACTTTCAATGACTCACAATGAGTAGTTATTATTATTATATGGTTCCAGTGAACTCACGGATTCTAATCACATATCTCATCGTCCCAGTCATTGGACTGGTAGCGAGATGGATCTCTGATCAAGTAAAGCCCAACAAGCCCAACAAGGCTATTCCATTCTTTTTATTTGAACTACTGGGAAACCAGAGTCTTCCCTGCTGGATGTGAACCTGAGAGCCTATGAGGGGAGAGTCTGTCTGGGAATCAAGTCAAGGGAGTTAAGTGCAGAGATGCGCAGTGACAAGTCCTGGTAACATTGTCCGAGCTCTAGGATGAAGCACGTCTAAAGCCAGGCCTGCCTTCAGCCTTGGGGGCCAAAACATTTTCTTGTGCTTAATCCCATGGGGTTGGTTTTCTGAAATGTGCAGCCAGAGGACCGCTTTCCTATACATTCTCTTTGAAGAGCCTTCTGTCCTGCTGGGGACACAGATAGATGACTTCCGATGAGCCTGGGCTCTTGGCGGTTCCCTGGAGGAACAGATACCTGAGCTAAGTTTTCATGAATCACCTGACTTAAAGCTGGGGAGCTGTTAGCATCTCGGAGTCCCTAGAGCGCACGGTGTGAAGCAAGGAGTATCACAGGCATGGGGGCTTGACTCCACAGGGCAGGGCTTGAATCCCTGATGTGCTCCTTAGTTCCCAGACCCAGCGACTCGGAGGCCTGGATGAGAAACGCAGGCGCGCGCACAAGCCAGCAAGCTCTGAAGCCCCAGGCTCTGCATGGGGGCCTCCAGGAGCGTCACATCTCCGGGGTCCTAGAGTGGAAAAATTTATGCTCCGACAGAAGGGAATTCTGCCTGAAGGAAGGTTGCGTTTTACTGTTGTCTGGTCCTGGACTGCCAGATCAATCTTCAAGGAGGGAACATTGGGGATAGAAAACCAACCTGGCACTGAAGCGCCTGGGGAAGAAATTTTGCAGTAAATAGGGGTGGTTTTGGATTCACGAGACTATATATGCTGCATATCCGAGTCGGGGAGGGGAGGGGAGTTTGGGGGTGAGGAACTGGAGTATATTTTTCTTTCTGTTGCTGGCAAAAATGTATTTGCAGTAGAAATGCTATTCAATGAATAAATAAGTAAATAATGAATAAACCACTAAATCCTGCTTTGGGTTTCCACCGACAGTCGGAAGCAGAAGCAAGTTCAAGTAGATCATCAAAAATGTTGGTGAGAAGCAAGGTGCCAACCGGAGAAGGAAGAAACCGCTGCTGCCCTTGACTGATGTTGCCATAGGGCATGGGGGCCGGTCTGGAAACATCCCTGGGTAAATACTGAGCGGAAAGGGACGGCTGGTTTGATGAAGACAGATCAGAAAGGAGGACTTGAGACCGAATAACCCCCAGGAAAGTCTAGGGATTACAGGCTGCGAGGCGATTTCCTAGGGGACAGTACTGAAGTGCCTCATTTCATTGAAAATTGGACCGTGTGAAACAGGGTCAAATTAAGGGACCTTTCTCAGCGGTTACCTGAGGGGCCTCTTCTCTCTAATTACCAGGATTGCACCGTTAAAAGCAGCCCATTGTTCAGCCGGGCTTCTGAAGGTGCTTGAACGCAAAGCACCATGTGTATCTGAGATTCTCTGAAGTAGTTAATCTACCGGAGTAATGAAAATGTGGTTTATTAGGTTAATTGCTGCCGCAAACAAAACAAAAACCAAACCAAAAAAGAAAAAGAAAAAGAAAAGCCTCCCAAACTGCTGAGAACATACATTTTGAAAATAGATACATAAGATTGTGCAAATAAAAATATAATTGTGGCACCCCAATTTTCTTCCCCACAAATTAGTGTGGTGGTCACATTACATAGCGCCTGGCCGATAACGAACCAGAAAGGTCCCTGTGTATCTTTGAGCTGCTCTAGGAAGTTTAGGCTGCCCGGGTGTTGTTCACCTTGTGACCTCAGTAACAAACCGGAACCGGAACCGTATTTCCACACCCCACCCCCACCCCATTCCAATTCACCATGATTATAAAACGCACTGTTAGCCAACAAGTCTCTCTTGACATTGATCATAAGATGTACCTCCATTTCGAGAACACTAGAAAGTGAAAAACATGTTTATTTTCAAATGGAGAAAATGTGGTCGTAAGAGGTGTGATTAGTTTTCATTGTCTCTATTTTTGTCTGTTTCTGCCTCACTCTTTTTCTCACCATTTCTTTCCTCTCCCTCCTCCATCCTTTCTCCAAGGGTTCAGCTTGGAAATGTACACAGGGGGAGGGGTGTGTAGAAAAGACTGGTCCACATTCATGCAGTGAAACGATTCTTGTTTGCCTGTTCTGCATTGCTCACCTCCTCTTGGGAAAGCAACCTCCCCGGCAGAAAGGAACAGAGCTTTGCTATCCTCTGGCCTATCTGCACCTATGGGGTGTGATTCTTGCCACTCCCACCCCACCCCAAATCCCTCCACCCGCTGGCCTTGGGTAACTGACTTCCCTTCTCTGAGTCTCCTGCTGAAATAGTGGTAATAAGATCCTGTTTCAAAGATTCTTGAGAGCAGTGAATGGGATGATGCCTTTAGAACTCCACAGAGAGCTTCGGAGAGCTTTGAACACATAGCAGCTGCTCAATAAACATTCAGCTCCTCTCCTTCCTGTGAAACTCTACATAATTTGGGAGATTTCCTTGCTGGCCAGACATGCAAATGGACTCTTTAAATTGAAATAAGCTGGGTTTCTTGGCCATCGTCTCTCAAGATCATGGAGACCCAAGTAGTGTTCTCCAAATATTGAAGAAGCTTTCCCAGTTTGGAAAACTGGGAGGAAATCATGAGAAAGGGAATGGACAGAGGGAACCTAGTGATGCAAAAAAAAAAAAAAAAGGCAACCAGGAGGGAAGGACAAAAGAAAGGACGGTGTGACATATCAAAGCTCCCAAGCTCAGGTAAGAACACTCTTCTGGTTGTTTGTTCTGGGTTATGAGAAAGGAAGAGAAAAACCTGGGAGATTTCTGCACGCAGCGACACTGCCTGTTGCCAGAGAGCTCGCGGAAGCTTGGTTCACTGAGAATGTGAAGGTGGCCTAGAGCAGTGGTCTTCAAGTGGAGACCCACTCAGGGGTGAAATCCAGGTTGTGGGCTGTGAAAAATACAAATAGAATAAAATAGAAAAAATAATATTAAAAATAGGAAAACTGAATAGAAGAGAACATCTTAGTGTGTGTGCCCCCTATGAGGGCGAGGCCTTTGTGATGCATTCGTCTTGGTTATTTATACACTTGTCTGCATGTGCGTTTCTGGATTGGGTCACATGGTGTCATCTGTCTCTTATTGTGGGTCTTGGCCAAGAAGGTTGGAAAGCCACTGGCCCGGAGAGCCCAGGCAGAAAGGCGTTGCCCAAGAAGGAGTTTTGGAAGTGGCGGAGGGAGCGGAGAGGGCGGCTCCGCTGACCACACTAAAAGGACAAGCCTGCCCTGGAGGATGACACTGCCTGTGCACGTTGGTCCTGGAGGTGCCTCTGGGCCTGGTTCTCGGGGGCTTGGGGTCCCAGCTGGACTCAGGGTGTAGCTCTTTACCTTGCAACCTTAAACGCCACACTGGCCATCCCAGTGCCCTGACGCGTGTTCCATGGGAAGTGTTTCTGGTTCCAACAGCACATTCTGGGAACATCTCCACCATCAGCCTCCCCTACAACTGGGGAACCTCACCCATTCCCCTCCCGGCCCCTTCCTGCTTTACGGGCTCTGCTCAGGTGAGGGGGCTGGAGATGGAGGACAGGCAGAGCAAAGGGAAAACTTAGCTGTGCTAGTGGGACGTGGGTAGGCAGGGTGGGCATGCAGGGGGTGAGGGCTCTGGCAGCCTGCCTGGAGGTGGGCACCCAGCTGTCGGGCCCCAGAGCCCCAGCTTCATCCAGCCTCAGAGCTGTTGGCTGTGTGGTGTAGAACTGGTGGGTTCTGCTGAAAAGGGATGCGGTTGACGGTGGTTCAGCCCCGTGGGGGCAGTTCTGGGAGGGCAGTTCATGTTGGCCCAGAGAAACTGGGAGACCCCTCACCCCTGCTGCTGCAGACACGTCTGCCTGTCCTATTTGCTTGCTCCCAGGAGCCATGCAAGCTGCAGGCCCTGCTTCCTCCAGTGTTTTGGGTGCAGACCCAGGGCGTGGCAGGAAGAGGTGTTTGGCCGGGGGGGACCTTTCGAAGGCTCTCGAGGCACCTCTGCCAGCCTAGTCACAGCCGGACCCTCCCTCCTTCCCAAGCCCGGAAACGGGGAAGGCGTTTGTCCAGGTGGAAAAGAGGCCCAGCATCCCAGGGAGAAAGGAGGAGTCTGACCCCAAAGGGGGAATATCTGTCTCCCGACTTTTTCCTGGGACAGGAAGGATTTGGAGCGGCAAGTCTCCATGGATACGCCCCTGGGCTGTGGTGATCAGAGGCCAACAGCTCGGCCAGGGCCGCTGTGCATGTCCACCAGCCGTGAGGCATCCGGTGCAGGAAGTGCTGTGGCCTCTGAGGAAGCTTCCACGGCTGCATTAATGGGGCCTCATTCCCCCTCCAGTCAAGACCCGTTCGGGCCGGGCCCATCGAGTGTGTGTGCGTGTGCGCGTGTGTGTGTGACCACACATGTGCCCAGAGGAAGCCTTTGCCAGGCAAAAGCAAACAGGAAGAACATCTCTGTGTGTTATATTCTCCAATGACCTTTTAAATATATGACAAACAGTTAAAACAAAAGCCCATTTAGCTTTTATGCCTGTGATTCGTGGTATCCATTCCAGTTAATTACAGTGATTTAAAAACATCTGCATTTAATAAAGAACCTTCCTCTCCCCCTCTTCTCTGTTCACCCCCCACCCCAATCTTTCTTCAGGCCACTGGGCTAACACAGTAATTATCATCTCCACTAAGCCGGGCCACAGCATCAGATGTGCAAGAAGAGACTTCAGGAGGCCCAGAGAACAGAGTGAGGCATGGGGCCCAGAAGGAGGGAGCCGGGGATGGTTCGGCCCCGGCAGCAGGGAGGCAGGCGGGGGAGGAGGGACATAGGAGAGGGCGGGGCTTGAGCAGGTTACCAACGGCTCTGAGCCCTGCACAAGCCCAGATGGGAGCATGGTGCGGGCAGCATCTTACTGGAGAGGCCCCTATATTCAGGCCCTGCCTGGTTCTCCTCCAGCCATACCCAGACTCCTTGTAGGTCAGGATGCTTGAGAGAGAATGGTCCTGTCTCTGTACCTCTTTAAACTTGGAGCTGAGACTGAGCTTTGCTTGGGGAGGTGCTTTTTCCCAGGGCTAAGGGAGGCAGGATCAGAGAATGAGTTCTCAGTGGGATTCAGCTTGCCCTGCTGGGCCTCGCTGCCACCCGCTGGGACCAGGCTCAGATAAAACTCCAGGGGTCAGACCGCTCGGCTGGGGGGTGGGGGAGAGAGGAGGCAGCCCCACCAGCCTCAGCACATTCAAAACCCGCTAGGGGAGGGGGTGTGTCTGCCGGCCGGCGCCCCCTGGAGAGGTGGATGGAGACTCCAGAAAGCAGACTCCTTGGGGGAGAAAGAAGACCTTTCTGCAGTTCCTTGAACGCAAATTTCTATCCCACCCCACTCCCTACCCGCCGCTGCTTTCCCCACACCCTGCTTAGTTTTCTTCATGGCTGCTACCAAAGCATCATGTTTATTTCCTGCAAGAGGGCAGTGACCGTGGCTGTCTGCTCACTGTCGTAGCGGCGACTAGACTGGTGCTGGCAGAGAGCGGGGGCACGTGGCCACTGCACGATGGGGGCACGCAGCAGTTGCACACCTGGCTGACACACCAGCTCCCTCCGGGGCCTCCGGCTGCACTGCGGGTTCTGCACAGGCGGGGCGTGATGCTGGGGACAGATGCGGTTGTCTTGTTTTGATTTGTTTTGAACTCCCTTTGCCCCCTTTCACCTTGGTCCTCTTCCACCTCCCCATCCCAGCCCCTTCTGAGCCCCTTTCCTTCTGAGCTGAGGGCTTCCTGCCACATCCTTGAGCTTTTCCTGGAAGGTGACATCGAACCTCTCCCTTGAATTCACAGAAACCTGGATCTCCCTGCCTCTCTCCAGGACTGCCTGCACTTCTGTCCCACCGCATACCCACCTCCCGCTGGGAAGAGCTACCCGGAAGGCGCCCTCCCATGGATGCTTCCAGGCTAACAACCGCCCCAGGTCCTAGCCCTTCTTCCGCTGAAGAAGTCATTCCGCCATCACCATCATCTGCTGACCCTGCTTCCCTTCTCTTTCCGTCGTGGTGGCGCCGTGACCGTCTCTGCGAGCTCACCGCCCTTGTTTGACGACTATGCCAACTCGCTGACCTCCCACTTCTTTCCTCCCTGCACCCCCCCATTCTCCACTTTGGCCACAGCACAGCGGGAACTCTGTCCCTAAGAACTGCTCCCCTTCTCCTTTGTCCTCCCTCCCTGATTCCTCAACTGTCCCCGAGATGGCCGGCCACTCCTGGGGCTGCCCAGCTTTCGGGATAGGCTGGACCTCACTCCTGAGGCTTAAATCTCACCAGCACACACCCTTTCCTTGCCCAGCAGACAATGGCTCACCTGCCCCAAACTGTGTCCCAAACTTGGGTCAGTGGAGCCATGAAATTTCCCAGGCAGCCAAGTTCAGTTAAGGTCAACGGGCCTCACCAGCTTTAAGACCTTGGGCCTGTGGCTTGGCCTCTTGAGCCTCAACGTCCTCACCTGTAACGTAGAGGCAGCGAGTGCTGCCTTGTGGCGCTGGTACAGGTAAGCGAAGACCTGCCTGCTGCCTGCAGAATGATTAGTGCGGGGGCCAGGGCAGAGGATGTGCTCAGTGAACGACTCTACCTAGACTCCTTTTACGGCACCAGCTCACAGCCTTGTATCACAGGTACTGGCGCTAGGGTTGCCTCGCCTCCAGATCACCAGGCCCCCGAAGAAAAGGGACCAGGTCTTTTGTCATCCTTGTAGCGTCAGGAACTTTTCATGGAGTACCTTGTGTGTAGTAGGTATGTAATGTGTCATTGAATTGAAGTGGATCAAATCTGGAGTTTTCCCAAATTTTGGTGGTAAGGGATCTGTGGGTCGAGTTGACCTCAGAGTGTTCTGATGGGGACCTCAAATGAGAGCTGACAAACCCACCCAGCTTCTTACCACCAGGAGTAGAAGGGCTCCATTGGAGAGGGGGCCAGGGTCATGCTGGTTATTGGCGAAGACTCGTATCCTGGAAGGGCAATGTGAAACCTCAAATCTGTCTTTTGGCGTGTGAGCTCACAGCTAATTGACAAGGGCATGTCCTGTGTGTGAGCTGCTAAGATTTTCCATGACGTCAGCAGGACCCAACAACATCCTGGGCTGTCCCAGAGCTTCAGGGCATTGGCTCATGAGGACTCCTGGCAAGGACTAGCCATTGACAGTGGAGAGCCCACGGATCACTGTTAAGGCTCCTGCTCTTGACAAGTTATGACCTAATGAGAATCGGCATTGTCCAGTGCTGAGCGCAGTGGGCACTTAATAAATATTTCTTAACGAATGAATGAATGTATGAGTGAGGGAACAAGTGAATAAAAGGCCAAAGTGTGGCCATATGCTTTATTTATTTGTTTTTAAAATTTATTTATTTACTTTTGGCTGCGTTGGGTCTATGTTGCTGCGCAGGCTTTCTCTAGTTGTGGCGAGCGGGGGCTACTCTCCATTGCGGTGCGAGGACTTCTCATTGCGGTGGCTTCTCTTGTTGCGGAGCACGGGCTCACGGGCTCTAGAGCACAGGCTCAGTAGTTGTGGCGCGCGGGCTTAGCTGCTCCGCGGCATGTGGGATCTTCCCGGACCAGGGCTCGAACTCGTGTGCCCTGAATTGGCAGCCGGATTCTTAACCGCTGCGCCACCAGGGAAGTCCCTCGGGCCATATGCTTTAACCACAAAGGTTTTGGGTTCAATCCCTAACTGTGACAAGGAGCTTTAGCCCTTTCTAGAGTTTACTCTGTGTTATGTGGTCCTCTGAGGGGCTTTCTCTGGTTGCTTATTAATTCATTCAGCAAATATTTATTGACCCCCCACCATAAGCCAGGCTCTGAGTTCTGGGAAGGGGTGGATGCAGCAGCCCGGCTCATCACCACTGCGGGAGATCGTCTCCAGCACCGGAAGCCTGTCGGCCTGGGTGGAGCAGAATCCCTGGTAGTGACAACCCGTTTGCTTTCTTGCTTCCTAAATCACTACGCCTGACATTCGCTCCCAGATAGCATTCTGAGTCCAATGTGATGTTCTCATGCCTTTGCTCTTAAGACGAGAAGCCCCAAATAGGAAAGGGTGGGGTGACTTGGACTGGGTTTCTGGCAATTTCAAAATCTCCAGGATCGATTGATCCGTCTGCCCCTTCGTCAGCCGTTCATGAACGAGCCTGGGGGGTCCGAGCTTTACACCAGTTGTTGCTGGAACACGACCTGCTCCCACGCTTCCTCCACTTGGTGCCAGGCCTGCCAGGTGAACCCCAGATAATGCCGGGCTCTGCTGACGTCATGGAAAATCTTAGCAGCTCATGCACAGGACACACACTTGTCAATTAGGTGGAGAGCTGACTGCCAAAAGAAAGAGGTTTGCGGTTTCACATTGTCCTTCCAAGAGACAAAGCGCTCTCTGCCCTGGCGTCCGAGGAGCGTTTTTCCACGCACGGTGCTGGGCTGCCCAAGTCCAAGGCTGTGCGAGGTGCCCCCAGCCCCTGTTGGGATGTGGGGAGGCGGAGGTGAGGGAGATGCCTCTCTTTGTTCTGGGCACCTGTGACGGTGCAGCTACCTGGGTGGGAGGGAGGGATGGGGGACGCTTTTGCGGGTTTGCTCGTTCGGGAATAGAAATGACAAATGGCTCCCGCTGGGAACCCTGCCGGCCTTCCTGCCGGATCGTTTATCTCAGCGGCGAGTGATTTGCATACTGGCGGGGTGGGAACCGCCGCTCTCAGCGCTCGTTTCCCCTGCGCACCCTTCCCGTCTCCTCCCCCGTTCCCACTCCAGCCCGACTCTGGACGGGGCTGCGTGCCCCACGGCCACCTTGAGTGGGGCCCTAAAGCCCTTGAACCCCACGGGAACAGCTGAAAATGATCACCGTGTCACCAAAAGGCTCCTGTTTCTAAGGGGTGGGGGGCTCGGGACACTGTGCCCGGCCCTTTGGATGTTCTGATAGAATGGGCCAGGAGGAGGAAAGGGGGAGGGGATGACCGATTGCCCGCCCTGGTGCCAGGTGCCCTCTGCCCCCACCCCCGGGGGCCTAGCACGTTCCCTGAGGGCAAACAGCTGAGAGAGGCAGGATCTGAATCCACATCTGCAGACTCCAGAGCTTACAGGTCACGAGGAGGCCAGCTGCACCCTGAGGGCGTCAGGGGAGAAGAGGGCGGGTGGTGGTGACCAGTGACTAGCCACCACCTGGCCTCGGAGGCTGTGAGCAGGTGGGTGGTGGCCAGAGGTGCTATAGGCGGGGTGGCTCGGTTGTTCTGAAAACCAGACCCTCTTTCTCCTTCCTGCTCCTTCTCTGCTTCCTGATGACCTCATCCTTCCACCCTACATGCTCAGAGACTTCCAGATCCCCCCACTTCGCAGGGCCAGTCGCTCCGGGGTGGCAGCTGTTTGTGGAGACAGCCACTCACCAGTTGCCGGCTTCGTGGGTGAGTTCCTGGTTGAGGGTGTCCCTCGTGGCTAAGAGCAGGGTAGGGGAGTTCCGAGGGCGGCGAAGGCTGGGAGGCCTCACTGGGAGGCCAGGCTCAGTGGGACTGGGGTGTCCCCGGGGAGAAGGTTCCCACCGGCGACCCACTTGGACTCTGTGCAGTTGTGTCTAGGCCCTTCCTGCAAATCCCTTCCCAGCTGCCGGCCTCAGGCCAGCGGGAAGCATCCTACCTGATACTCAGTGAGGGTCTGGGGGCGTTTTGTGGAAGTCCCTTCTCCCCCAGGCCTCTGCCCACCCCGCCC
Source organism: Grampus griseus (assembly GCF_964374135.1). Taxonomy (NCBI): domain Eukaryota; kingdom Metazoa; phylum Chordata; class Mammalia; order Artiodactyla; family Delphinidae; genus Grampus; species Grampus griseus. Next base: position 8,898,705 of record NC_139014.1, on the reverse strand, counting down.
CGGGGATCTCAGTACTGCACTGTGTGGCGGGGCGCTGCCTGGGAATACCCCTCAGCCCCCTGGCCCCGGGTGCGTGTCGGGGGAAACCTGGCTTTCCTTTTTCCTGGTCTGTGAGGAATCGTGCAGGTTGAGTGGGAGGCCCACAGTTCCAAGGGCGGCAACGAGGACACACATTATCTGTAAGAAATGCGAAAACAACAATAAACCCGGCAAAAGTTGCTCTGCTTTTTGTTAATATCATGAACCCATGATTCCCAAAAAACGTCCCTGAAAAAAATTTTTGTTGATCTAAGTTCTAAACAATGGCTGTTCCTGTTGGGTTTTAATAATATATATGTAAGCTTTGAATTAACACCTTTTTTTTTTTATTACTTAGCCTTTGATAAACATCCCATTCTTTGTCGGAGTCAGTTTGGAAAAGCCCAGTTGTGCTGTTGGCTCCCCGCGCGGGGAGGGCCGCTTCTGTTCATTTGGGGAATAAGTTTATGGGGGTTTGGGGTCGCTGGAGATCCCTTCGGGTACAGTTTGTGGGTCCCACCCCCGTGGAATTGCGCTTTCCTGCTTTTAAACAGCAGATTAGAAATAAACAATGACAGCACAGCGACCGCAGGGATGAAGAGAACTTGACTTACTTCAACTCAGTCATTCTGTGTGACTCCACATCAGTGTTTAAAATTTAAAACAGGGAAGCAGTATGAACCGTGACAAGAAGTATTTACGTTTGGTGAGTACCGATTTTAGTTCATACGTGAAATATTTTACTGAATGTGAACAGTCTTTTTAAGATGAGCATTTATTCTTCTTTCAAAATGATTTTTTAAAATCACACATCAAGAAAAGAATAGCTGTTCACACATTTTATTACAGTGTTAGTTTCCTAGGGCTGTAGTAACACATGACCGCAAACTTAGGGGCTTACTGCCACACAAATCTATTATTTCACAGCTCTGGAGGCCAGAAGTCTGAAATGGGGTGTCCCCTGGCCAAAATCAAGGTGTTGGCAGGGTTGCGCTTCCTCCAGAGGCTCTCGGGGAGAATCCTGTACCTTTTCCAGCTTCTAGAGGCTGCCTGCTTTCCTTGGCTTGTAGCTCCTGTCTCACCTTCAGAGCACTTCACTCTAACCTCTGCTTTTGTCCTTGCGTAGCTTCCTTCTCCACTCCCAAGTCTCCCTCTGCCTCACTCCTATAAGGGCCCATGTGATGAATGTTAGGGCCCACCTGGATAATCCAGGCAAATCGCCCCATCCCAAAATCTTTAGGGATTTTGAAATCCCTAAAGGGGATTTTTGAAAAGTCCCTTTTGCTATACAAGGTAACATTCATAGTTTCTAGGGATTAGGATATTTTGGAGGGGCTATTATTCAGCCTACCGTAATTACCCCAAATAAATTCGTTGTATGGGGTGTGGGGTAAAAAATCACCCACTCTGGATGTGAAATGAGGCCTGGGGGCTGAGGCCTGGCACGGCCCAGAAAGCTTGTGGAGAACATGTTCTGTCTGAGGGGAGGGGAGATTGCATTTGGACGCAAGTCAGGGATGTGTATGTGTGTGTGCCCCTTTATGTGTGTGGTTCACTTGCCTGATTGAGTGGTGTGTGAAGGGCGGATGTGGGGCTGTTTGTAGGGCTATAAAAGCTGGCCCGGCTCCAGGGTCAGAGCTGTTGAAGCTCGGCCCTGGTAGGACCTTCATGCACGCATTATTACCACCTGACATGCATATACAGTATAGACCCACTCTGGTTCATAAGTTATTGAGGGCCTACTATGTGCAGGCACTCTTCTGACACTCAAGATTCAACAGCGAACACACAGACAAGCCCTGCACTCATGGAGTTTATATCACACCCATATGTGTTTGTTTATTATCTGTCTCACCCATAGAATGTATGCTCCTTGAGGGCAGGAACTTCTCCTGTGAATCAGCCACTCCCCAAGTGGCAGCCCACAGTGAGCATTTATTGAATGAGTTAATGTCCCATTGGGACCATCTCTGAGAGGTAAAAATTTGGAATTACAGCTCTCCAAGTAGACATGCCCCAACAGATGACAAAAATGGATTTTCTTTTTTGCACATTATTTATCGTGGCAATGCTGTTGTTTTTCCTTTACTATTTCCTCAAAAGTCTTGGAATTCAGTGTATATCGTGGGTCCAAGTTGAATTTCTGAACAACTAAATATGGAAGGTTTAACGCTGAGCCTTCAATGGTCATTCATCGTTTTGCTGACACGTATTATGTACCATGAAATCCAGCCAGACTGAAAACATGGTCTTAGAAGCAGTAATTTCCCCCAAATCACTGGATCTGAAAAACCTCCACTTGGCCTTCAGACTTTGTACTGCTTTCTAATGCTCCCCTTTCCCTAAACAAGGCATGTTGCTCCAATACCCTTTGGTCCCCACTCAGCCCTGCTCTCCACTGGGACGGAGAGACAAAGGAGCAGACGGACAGACACTCAGCGTGGAAGTGAACGGGCTTCTCAGTTTTCAGGCAGATGTCAGTCTCCAAGCAAGTTCCTGCTGCTTTGGATTAATTTGGGGCATCTTTCTGATTCTCTTTGGGCCCTGCAGAAAGGGATAAGGGCTTTATACTTTGCCCCAGCTTTTCCTGTTTCAATTCAGAATCTCAGAGCTGAAGCGTCACGCTCCTTTAGGAATGTACATAATCTAGGCACTCAGAGTAGGGTGCCAGCCGCCCTGGGGTGGGGTGTGAAGAAAGTGAGACCCAGATGGAACGCCCGACTTACCAAAAGGCAAGCCCAAGACAAGAGACGGATGAAAGGGAATAATGTTAAATAACATACACCCCCGAAATGGACATAAATTCAGGCTGAGATTCCATCCCCGGGTTCTGATGACATGAACCACAAGAACAAAGCTAAGGGAGATTTTTAAATGTCATCACCAGGCTCCTTTCTAGAATTACAGCTTTGTTATTTATTACGTACCATGAGGAACATATAATTCCTTATGTTCAGCGTTGCTGGAGTACTTTCAGCTCGGCCATCCTGCTGGATTCCACACCACGTCACCATGTCAGTTTGAGTCCTTGGTAGAGTTGCCAGAAGTGGAAAGAGGATTTTTTAAAAAAATAGATGTTATCTAGGATCATCCCAGACCAGGAAAAAAGTGGCAAGAAGGCTGAAGTCCAGGGAGCAGAGTGATGGCCCTAGCCTGCTAAGGACCAGGATTTGGGGAGATACGCGTTGTCCACAAGCGGCATGGTGGGAATTTGCTTGCATAACTGTGATCTAAAAAAAAAAAGCCCAAGTATGTGTGGCCAGTTGGCTGAGGCTCCAGGCTGAAGCTGTCTCCTGAGCTCAGCATCCCTGAGACTCCAGCAGTGTCCCTGGGGGAGAGGGACGAGTGTGCGGCACATTGGCAAATCTGGGCAGCCCTAGCCCGGCTGTATTTCACCTTTATGCCCACCGAGCTTCCTTCTGCTTTCGGAATGGGGAAATTCAGACATCAATCTGGGCTTTCCAAGAAGTTTCAGTTCCACGTTTTTAGCCGGAGAAGGAGGCACGCTGACAGATTCTGTCCACGTGATGACTGGGCTGACCGTGGCTTTCTAGCAACGCTGTAGTGTCAAGTCAGGGTCGCAGGGCTGAACGGGGTGCTTTCTGCTTTTCCCAGGCCATCCTCTCTTCTTTCAAATTCGACCTTCTAAACAAGGCATTGCCACTTGGTCATGATAAGGCAGCCCTTAGAAGGAGACCACATTAAAATTGTTATGTAGCATGCCCAAGACAACGACCATGCAAACTCAATTCTGCAAAAAAATAGTTTAATTGATTTTCTTAAAAAAAAAAATCTATTATGTTTCTGTGGGCCTGTCTATTGATTTGCAGCCCCACAGCAGTAAAGAAGAAGCTTTGTGATCAATAAAGCCAAAGTGTATCTTACCCCGAATCAGTTCTGCGGGCCCTAAGGGGATGCGACCAGCCGGCCTCCCCAGACAGTGACTGGAGTATGAACAACCTTCTCCACGACGGCGGAGATTTATTTCTATTGGCATAAACATAACAAATGAAACCCTGATGACTTTTCTTGCTCTGCAAGCCAAGAATACATCGCATTAGTCATCAGGAAACATACAAGTACACAATTTGCAAAAAGAAAAAGGAAAGCAGTGCATTTTTAAAAAATCTTAGTGCATTAACTCCTCCCCCATACTTAATTAGGATAATAATTTACACCTGGCTCTTTGCTGGTTTTCTTTTCTATTCTCTGCCCCCTCCTTCCCCAATGCTGCTTCAGATTGGTTTCCCAAGTGTTGGAAGGTTTTTCTGCCTCTGCGGTGAATACCAAGTACAGGTAACTGCAATCTGACAGTCCTGTGTAGAACTAACATTGCTATCTTATCCTCTAAAAAATAATAATGTTGACCTAGATAAGGCACCTGCAATAACACGCGAACGGCAGCTGGGGAAGCACTGCAGACACCATCAGGAAGCATTGGCTGCGGAGAGAAGAGCTCCCTGAACTTGATAAGTAATCTTGGCTGCTGTTAATTTCAGAATTTGTCATTTGCATTTTGCCCTTAAACTGGAGGACACTGCCTGAGGCAGATTCTGAACAGATGCTGTGCAAACTCATCCTGCTGCTTTGAACGGATTTAGGAACAAGCTTTCTTCAGGCCTAGCCCTGTGCTGGCCGATTGCCACCCCCTCCAATGAAGTTGATCGGTATGGCTGGATGGGTGAGGGTGCGGTGGTGCAAAAGGAGGTTGTCAAGGTCAGCGGGGACCGGATTTTGAAAGGCTTTGCCTGAGGGCACTGGGGAGCCAGAGAGAGATTATTGAGAGGGGAGAGAGAGTGATCAGATATGTACTTCACAGCCATCTCTGGCTACAGTGCAGGGCTCCAGTTTTCAGGTCCGCTTTTTGTACACACATGAAGATGATGATGATGGTGATGGTGATGGTAGCTAACATGATGGACCAGGCTTGGCTCCAAGTTTCATTTAATCCTCACACCAACCCCAGCAGGGAGATGCTGTTATTCCCCCATTTTACAGACAAGGAAACTGAGGCACACACAGAAACATCCCACATGACAGTGACCGTTGCATGAGCCGCACTCCCTTGGTCAGGCAGGTGTGGAGTTCTTCCCTATTTTAATGCCCCCCAGGAATGCATGCTGGATGAGAATCACCAAGTGAGGAGCTCTTTAATAGAGGAATAATAACCTTGACTCAGTTCAAATTTGTATTCTAAAAAGAAAATCACTGGGGGAAAATGCAATTATTAGTAAATGATCTCATGTGCACATCTTCCGGCAGGTTAATATGAACCAGTGTGGAGCCCCGGGCAGCTGCGGGGAAATGGGTGGAGGATGGTATACGTGGCAGGGGAGGGACGGTACCCGCCTAGGGACTCCCAGGACCACCCTGCCCTCCTCTACTCTGCGCCACTGAGAGCCCAGAACTCATTTCTCAGAGGCTTGGGAGGTAATTCCTTAGCACAGTAGCCCCAGGCGGCCTTTAGTGCCAGAGGGTCTCTGAGCTGCACGGTGGAACCCTGGGCCCCACCCCAGGCTGTGAAGTCGGAGTCTCTAGGGGAGGCCTGGGCTCCTGCAGTTTTACTGCCTCATCTGAACATCAGCCAGAGCTGAGAGGCCCTGGGCTGACCCTTTATGCGCTTACACATCTCCCTTAGGTGTAGGGGCCGCTCTCTGAGAACCAGCTCAGAGGAGGCAGAGCCGGAGGGGCAAGGAGAGAGGCCAGGGGTAAGGGGAGGCAGGGAGCAGCCTCGAAGCAAATTCCTCTTTCCTCCCACCTCGTCTGGTTGACAAAAAGGGCCACAGGCTGGGGACCTTTGGTGGCTGTGTGTGTCTGGCACAGAGAAGGCACCGAACAACTGTATACAGGGTAAAGATGGGTGGACAGTGATGGGGGTGGGAGGGGGGTGGATGGGTGGGGGTGGGGGTGTGTGATGCGCTGGCCACCCAGGCTCTTCTAGTTGATGCTTTCACTGGGTGTGGTCGTGGGGGCAGAGATGGGGAGGTGGCCGAAGATGTGAGGTCTTCTGTTCGCTTTGGCCCTGGCTTCACAGGACACGCTCTTGGAAAATGAAAACCATGTCGGTGTAAAATTAGAGCTTTGACTGAAAGCCAGCCTTGAACACAATTTGTCTTCCGTTCTTTAACTGAGAAGCTGAAAGAGTCTCAGTGTCCGGAGGGGATCTATAAGACTTCTGGTTTCTTGTTCAGCTTTCCAGGTGAAATCCCATCCAAGCGTGGCTGGCTCCCAGCTCTGGAGTTCAGCTCTCTCTTCGGTGGGCTTCCTGGTCAGGACCTCCAGCATCTCCTTCCCAAGGTCTCTTCTGCGTCAGAACCCAGTGTCTCCCGCTGACTGTGAGCCCCCCACTTCCCCCCTTCCTTCCTGGCCTGGCCCCCATCCCCCACTAAGCCAGCGCTATCCTCCTAAACACTGGACAGCCTCTGACCCTGGATGTGACCGGATGCGAAATGAAGAGGACTGGACAGAGTGGTGAGTTGTTCGTAGCGCTCGATTTCATAGTCACTTTAAAGACCTGCCCTCTATTCTGAGATTATATCCTTTCTACCTTTTGGTGTTAGAAGGTTCTTGGTTTTATAAAATGATGGGGATGTTGGATGGCAAATGCTTTAAAAATTGTACTTACTCAGAGAATAAGGTGGCCATCCATGCTCATTCCCTACTTTTCTGTTTTGAAGTTTTGCCGCATGGAGCAATCCAGGTGAGGATGCCACAGGGCGGGGCTTCCCCCGCATAGGGATGGAATTCGGGTGGAGGCACGGGAAAGAGCACTGCTGTTCCAGAACCCCAGTGACCCTTTTGAACACCTCGCTTTCCACCAGCCTAGGCATTGGGAGGACATTCATCTGACGAGCATTGATTGAGCACCTGCTGTATGAGAGACACTGGGTCCTGGGGATACCAAGACGTATGACACCATTCCTGCTCTCGGGTGGGAGGGATAAGACTAAAAGGCAAGAAGTGTCACTTGATGAGAAACAAAGTGCCTTCAGAGGACAGAACCATTGCTGGCATCACATGTCCCCCCAGCAAAGCCACAGTGTTACCTGGGTTAGTAACTGGGCCTGGAGTTCCTTTCTGTTAAATGGGACAGAAATCTACACCTCAAAGACAATACCTGGCGCTTTTCAGATCAATGTATGTGTATATGTCGGCGCCTGCCTTTTACGCGTAAACCCGTATCACGGCATTTTATGGTCATTTGTTAGTGTGTAAGCTTCACGTTGGTGGTAAAGATCGGGGAGAGTGATGTTCACAGGTGTGGAATAGGTGTGTCATTTTGAATCTTTAGGGTTAGCTGCAATCTGTGCTTTCTTCTTATGGCTGGTCCTTTCTGCATATGTGCATGCTAGAGAGAAGGGGAGAGAGAATGGGTGGCCTGGGATAGAAAATGGTTCCTGCTGACTCACATGATCCGTTTTCTCATTGCCTGAGTTTCTAGCGAGATCAGCCAGAAGAAAAATCAGAATGAGAAAGGGTTTCCTGGTTGAAGAGGAGACCATTTTCGGGGTGTGGTATGTGATTTAAGATTTGGTGCCCTGGTCCTGAGATGGGATGAGGTGTGCTGTTTGGGTACATGCGTGGCTTCTCTGTGGTCCAGCTGTTCCAGGGGTCAGCATGCATGCTTGCCGGCTGGAAGGCCACCCTGGGACAGGGGACACGGCGGTCCTGGGAGGCCCCCTGGGTGGGAAGGGGAGCAGTCGTTGCTGGGCACTTTTGCCTCAGGGGGACACAGCACGGTATGGATGGAGCCCCCGCACCTGGAGCATGCGTCCTGTGCCGGCATCGCTGACCACACCGCGACCAGCTCTTTCTGACTCGGGGCCCGCACACACCCTCCTGCCGGGCTCCTCTCCGCACTCCTTTGCCTGGTTGGCTTCTCATCCTTTGGCTCCAGGACCCCCAAACCAGGAAGCCTGTCTTCCTTATTCTGCATCACGGTTTCCTCTCTTTCCCCTTCATGGCACTTGTCACAATTTATTCTGTCGTACTTGTTGGTTTACCTGTTTCTTTGCTGTCTCCCAGCTGGACTGTGTGCCTGTGTCTGGGAAAGGAGAAGGGCTCCGAAACTATTTGCCGAAAGATTGGTTTTATTTAACCCTTTCAGCAATCCTAGGGGTAGTGATGATTTTAGCTGCGTTTTGCAGGTAAGGGAACAGGTGTCTGGAGGGTGAGTCACCTGCCCGTGGCCACCCATGTGGGCTGTGGCAGAGCTGGCCCTTGGGTCCCTGCCTGGCCCCCAAACCATGCCTCCTCGCTGCCACCCTGGATCCTGTGCAGGCAACGTCCTGACCCCATGCACAGGCCCCTCTCCTTCTATAAGACATGAGGACACAGAACAAACAGAGAGCCCACTATTCCTCAGTGCTCTCTTCCATCAGAGCAGCGTGTCCAGACAGACTCCCAGAGTGTCGAACACACTGCAGCCAACAGCCCTTCAGCTGACCTGCCCAACTGGAAGAGGGGCAGTGGCCAGCTTATTGGGGGGACACGACTCCCACTGTCTGCAACTTCCGGGAGTCAGCCACAGGCAGGAGGGAACCAGCTGGGTTTTCCCCTGGAGACTCCCCCGGCCACCTGCTGTCCCCTTCCTCTTATGGCAGAGTGGCCTGACCAGCTGGCCTTGCCTTGCAGCCTGGGGTCCAGTCAAGAAGTCTCCTTGGGCTTCCCTGGTGGTGCAGTGGTTGAGAATCTGCCTGTCAATGCAGGGGACGCGGGTTCGAGCCCTGGTCTGGGAAGATCCCACATGCCGTGGAGCAACTAGGCCCGTGAGCCACAACTACTGAGCCTGCGCGTCTGGAGCCTGTGCTCCGCAACGGGAGAGGCCACGACAGTGAGAGGCCTGTGCACTGCGATGAAGAGTGGCCCCCGCTCGCCGCAATTAGAGAAAGCCCTTGCACAGAAACGAAGACCCAACACAGCCAAAAATAAATAAATAAAAAAAAGAAGTCTCCTTATTTTGTGCTCAACAGAGACTCAGATGGCCCTCCGGCAATGCTGGCCTGGGGGCCCGTATCCCCAAGCAGGGAGGGGACTGTCCATCTCCAGAGGTCCTTGCGTTAACACAGAGCCTCTATCACCAGGGAGCAGTGCTCCTCCCCGGGCCCTGTCGGGCTTGTTGCTGCCAGCACCCCCCAGGCAGCCATCAGGGAACCCGAGACCCCAGCCTGAGCGCAGCTTCCCAGTCACCCCTCTCCACCGCCTCTAAGCCCAGCACCATTATTCCTACGCTTGCACGGTGACCCGAGGCTGGAGAGCGTGGGCTTCGATGGGGAGGAGGTGGAGGGAAGGCATGCAAGGGGGCTCTTAAGGAGAAGTGGCTCCTGGGTTCCTGGCACCCGTGTTAAAAAGAAAAAAAAGACCGTAGGAAACCAGCGATGGAGCACGGAGGGGGAACGTTTCACTGCCCAGCCAGGACCCTGAGGCAGTACAGTATCTATTTCAACAACTTTAGGGATGAGGTTCGGGCTGGGGGTGGGGGAATTGGGTAGATCTTTTCAAGCCAAAAGACAGGAACTGTCTCCGTCCCAAGTCTCCGAGTGGCGCTGGCTGGCGAGACCCCGGTTCGGGTGTTGGCTGGGGTCTGCTGAGGATGTGGGGTCCCTTACTCGCATCACAGGGTCCGAATGTCCATTCAGGGCTGTGCCGGTGTGAGTGGCTAGTGGCCAGGCCGGGGTTTATGGCTGTACCTATTTGACTTCATTTTATCTTTTTAACTCTGCAGGGTGGACATCATCGTTCCATTTTATAGATTGGGGTTGGGGGTGGCTGCTCAGAGGGGTTAAGACACTTGTTTGGGGATGCAGAGCCAGGGTTTGGACCCTGGGCTGTTCACCTCCTGGGCTCCTGACTCTTGTGCAGGACGTTCAACCACCAAGCACATCAGCCTCCAAGTCCGCCGGGCTCGCTTCAAATTCTGACTCTTCCACCTAAGAGACCTGGGACTTAGGGTCTCTCAGAATTCATTTCCCGCTACGTAAAATGAGGGAATACCAGTCAACTCTCCTCCAGGTTGAAGTGAGGATTAGATGAAAAAATGTATGTAAAACCCTTGGTGGGGTGCCTGCCTTTACCCGCCCATCTGCCTGGCTTTGGGAATGAGGTTTCCATTGAAATTTGCTTTATTTTTTAAAAATAAATTTATTTTTGGCTGTGTTGGGTCTTCGTTGCTGCGCGCGGGCTTTCTCTAGTTGCGGCGAGTGGGGGCTACTCTTTGTTGTGGTGCAGTGGCTTCTCTTGTTGCAGAGCACGGGCTCTAGGCGTGCAGGCTTCAGTAGTTGTGGCGCACTGGCTTAGCTGCTCCGCGGCACGTGGGATCTTCCCGAACCAGGGATCGAACCTGTGTCCCCTGCATTGGTAGGTGGATTCTTAACCACTGCAACACCAGGGAAGTCCCGAAATTTTCTTTAAATAGAGGGGAAATATCCAGACAAATGGAATCTTGGCTCACTACACATGCACACACATTCATATCTATCTATTCACACAATGTACATATATTCATATATACACACATATTTATATCTATATATACTTATATACACACATATATTCATATCTACATATATATCTATGCACACATATACACATATTCATTTATATGCATGTATATTTATAACTATGCATACATATATTCATATCTATACATATGTTTATTAGGTATACATATACATCACAAGTTCCTATCTATTTATATGCTCATATATTCATGTATACGCATATGTGTATCTATGTGTATACACATACATATGCACATTCGTATCTCTATATACACATATACATATATACATATATTCATATCTATGCACACATATACATATATTCATTTATATGCACATATATTTACACCTCTCTATACACACATATATACACATGTGTTCATATCTATCTATATACACACATATTCACATACTCCTTTTGCTTTTCTTTTCTTGGCTGGAAAGTTGGAGGTTTTTACTCCTCCCTAGGAATAATGACATCACAATGACTTTAGAAGCTAAAAGTTCTGCTAAAGGAGAAAGGTTGGTCACTTGCTGGTGTGAGGGGCGGCCTCTCTCCTCTGGTCACGGGCTGGCAGCTGAGAGGAGCCTGCATCAGCCCTCGGCTTATCTTCCCTTTCTCCAGGTCTCTGACCTGTCAAATCAGCAAATTAACAGGAGAATGTGGAGAAAGATGAACTTGACCCGCACCTATGAGGCTTAAACATATGGTAATGCAATTAGCAGCCTTCGCAGCCTGATGAAGCCTCTCTAAAATGCTGAGAAAATACCACTAAAGAAAAATGCTTAAGAGCCTCTTCAAACTTTCCAAAATGTGAAGTGAGTCCTTCTGGAGAAAATGGCAATCTAGCCTCCTTTCTCCAAGGTTCAAGATTAATTAGGGGCTTATTTAGTGCATGAATGAGGAAACAAATGAACTCTTGGATCACAAAGCATTGAAACCAATTTTGTAATCATTTTTTTTTTTTTTTTACAATTACATTCCTATCATAAAAGTCTTCATTAGACGTTGTCACGAGCGTGTGTTGTGTTCGGGAAGTGTTACCACCCTGGGTTTTTGACAAGACCGCAGTCCCTTCCCATTAAAGAGGGCTCTTATAACAAAAGCCTTTTCTTTCTTTTGAACAGCAAAGGGCCGTGGCTTGGAAGGCTAGTCTAGGCTGCAGCAGGGGTGGGGGTGGGGGGGACATGCAACTCGCTACTAGCCCTCCTCAACCTGGGTGCACCTGCCTTTTCTGTAGGCGTGGCCCCTTCCCAAACGGGACAGACTGATGAGGTGCTGGGTGAATGTATCTGGCTCCCTGGATGGTTTGTTCATTTTTTCGGTCATTTGTGATGACAAGACAGGCCTGGGGAGAGACGTGAGTCCTGCATACCTCTTTCTCCCCCACTGGGTGAAAGAGCCATCGGGTGGGTGGCAGCCAGGGCTTGGGGTGAGACAGAGGCCGCCATTTGTTGAGAGCCTTTGTGTACCTGATGCTGTTCAGGTGTTCAACAGCAAGGATGGTACCAGGAGTCAGTGATTCAGAGTCCGGGTCTGGGGTCAAAATGCCTTGGGCTGAATGCAGCTGACCACTTCTTAGCTGCATGATGCTGGATGAATGCTCTCAGCTCAATATATGAGTTTCTTCATATATAAAATAGAGGTAGAGATAGTATCTTCCCTTTTCTCATAGAGTGAATAAATGAAATATTGTGTATAAGAGGATTTAACTGAACGCTCAGTCCATAGAAAGTTCACAATAAAGCACAGCTTTAGTTACATCAAAAAATAATGTCATCTACATGACAAAGCTGCAAGGTATGATTTTTCTTATTTTCCAGATGAGGAAACAGAACTCCAGAGATGTTAAGGAACAAGTCCAAGGTCACACAGCGTGTCTCCTGTCCTGGGGTCCTGGGCAGATCAGACTCTTTTTTCTTTTTCTTGGCTGCGCGGCTTATGGGATCTTAGTTTCCCAACCAAGGGTTGAACCTGGGCGCTCAGCAGTGAAAGCGCGGAGCCCTAACCACTGGACCGCCAGGGAACTCCCCCCCAGACTCTCATTTATATGTTCGGTTTCTATAGAGATATTTGTGGCCTCTGGATCAACCCTCGTTCCTGTGTCTGTGTTAATTAGCCCTAAGAAGTACACGTAGGTCTGCTGCAGCCAACATTATCCAGAAGGGCTGGCTAATGGTCCCTGGGGATGCCAGTGCTTTCTTCGCGTAGGAGGGCACCTTTGGTGTCAGGATCTGGCTTACCTGGCCATTTTGGTGAATTATCCTGTCTTTGCCCAGGGCTATGTTATGTCCTGGCTCCTGTTCCCTGTGGACGATGACCCTCACCCTGGAGGAGCTCTGTGTTTTCGAAAGTTAATGCAGCAGGCACAGGACCAACGCGGGCATTGGTGGGAAAGCAGGGGTCCTGTCTGAGAAGCACTGAGCGTGGTTTCGAGGTGCAGTCTGGGAGGTGCAGAGGTGTTTCTCCACTCGGCTCTTCTCTGGGGCAGGAAACAGCCCCAAGGCTGCTCCAAACTTGGAATCTCGGTGGAGAATTCACCCTCACTGCTGTACACCCTTAGCCACCACTTCCTGCAGCTAAAGAGAGACAGGGTGGCGTTTGCATTCCAGAGTTACTTCATGTTTAGGATGGGGCATTCCCTGGGGCTTTGGACATGCGGATCTTTGGGTGCTGCCCTGGAGCAAGATAGGATGACCCCAGAGGAGGGCGTGGCAGCGGCCTGAGCTCCAGGAAATCTGGCCTCCTGAGGGTTGGTCAGGCCTGCGGTGGGTGGGCAGCCCCCTGCCCTCTGCAAGGCCCTGCTCGTTTGTTCCGTCACCAGAGCTTGCTGTCCTCGATGGACAGGAAGGTGGAAGGAGACAGCGGCCTTCCGAGCGCCTGGAGGGCTGCAGCGACTCAGCTACCAGATGAAAACGGGAGATTCAGAGAGAGCAGGCTTGGATTTGCATCCACTTTGCATTCATTTGCATAGGACCAAGTTCTGTGGAGACCACACCTCTCACTCATCCTTCTGTGGGGGTGGGGAGGGGGGGGCTCCTCCGGGTCCTCTCCTTTGGAGAAGAGGAGGGGGGCCAGCCAGAGGAGGACAGGGCCCCTGCCCAGGGCTGCAGGGGCGGGGTGCAGGATTGGCTCTCCTGAGGTCCAGCGTTCCCTGGGAAAACTGCCGGTGGGCAGGGGAGCTCTCCTTCCTTTTCTTGGGGATCATTTTCTCTCTTAAGCCAAAAGCTTGCTGTGCTAACGAATTGGCCCTTGTGGTTTAATCTCAGTTTGGGTCACTTGGCTTTCTGTGGCTGCCAGTAGCACAGCGGTCCCGAGGGCTTAGAAAGGGAAAAATGCATTGTTCTGGGTTTGAATGAAGTACAGAAATTCTGCCATTGTGATCACTTCAGGTGACCGCAGGCTCAGTTGGCCCCTCCCTGGCACTCGCCGGCCTGCAGACCCCCTTCGCCATGGTAGGCCAGGCTAAGCTCGGAGTCTGGGGTCTTCAGTGAGTCCCCTAGGACCTACCCGGGGCCTTCTGATGAAGGGGATTCATCCTAGAGGGTCTGAAGCCTTTACCCTTTCCCGGTTAGAAAGTGGAGGGATTGAGGCTGAGCTTTGCGTAGGCTTTGGTGTGACTGTGCCCTCGCTGGACCCCTCACACCCTGACACCGAATTCCAGAAAGTGGAAAACAGTGATGGCAACCACAGCTCCATTTGACCTCTCCTTTGAAAATGGGCAGTAGCTGCCCGGCTCATTGCAGAGGGCTTCTATGTCCAGCAGACAGGAATCCCTTCGGGGAGCTTCGCTGGTGGTCCTGTGTCAATTGTCTGACGAAAGCAAATAAATCCCAGCGCTGCCTCTTGCTGTGTGATCCTGGGTGGGTCTCAAATCTGAGATCCAGGGGTCAGTGGCATCTGTCCTCCGTGAAGGGTATTCTCAGGGCTGACACCTCCCTTTTCCCCTTCACCACACCTCCACCTCAGTTTAATCAGTTCGGCATTTAGGGCAAAACTCAACCCTCAGCCCTGAGGATCTAGCAGAGGTGGGTCCTGGGATCTGACCTCAGCCAGTGCCTGTCAGTTATTCTTGCTCTGCCGACGGGAGCCCAACCTGGGGCCTCAGCCACGCCAGGAACACGGTCCTCCCTTGGAAGAATCAGGCGAGTGGCATTTGCCACCGAGTACCACTGATGGCTTCAAAGGAATCCACAGCTCCCATCCCCCTCCCCACACTGAGAAAAAGAGAAGGGGGATGCAGTGGGGAGAGGCTGAGATCTGAGAAACGCTAAGCAATAAAGGACTTTAAAATAGATTTACTTTAATTATATACTTCGGTAATTTGCTGTAGTTTCCCATCCCATTATTAAATTACAACGGTAACTCATCTAATGGATTTGCACTGAGAAAACATTCATTTTATTTTATTATGTTTTTGTGTGATAGTCTATAATGAAGGCAACAGAGTCTGCCCTTGTACCCAGAATAGGCCGCGGTGGAGGTGTGTGGTGGGGATGAAGGTCAGAGGATCAAGTGGGAGGTCACGATGCTAATTCCTAGGGCAGCCAGGGGCTGTCAGCCACAGGAGCTGAAGGTGGGGGGCTGGCAGGGTGGGGTGATTTGGAAAGAGAGGGCCTGGGGTGGGGTCTCAGGGGTGGAAGCGGGAGGAGTGGAGGATGCTGGGGGCAGGTGAGCCACCCCTTCCCGCTGAGTGAACAAGACGGATTAAACAGGGTACCACCTCCTTCCCTCTGGGTCTGAGCAGACCAGGGGTGGGGGGGCGGATGTGGGGGGAACTGGGAGTAGGTGTGGAATGTTTCTCTTTATCCTCTGCTTGGCCGAACTGCAGAGGTGAGGAGGGAAGGACGAAGATGTGAGAGGGGGTGGCAGGAGTGGCTAAGGACGTCCAGGAACAATTTTCATTTTCTTTGGTGCGGAAGGAGCATCTCCAGAGAAATCCAACGCCACCTGGCCTCGCTCCATGACCCTCAAGTCCAATCCCAGTCTGTGCTCTGATGCGGCTGGACGCGCTGAGTTTGGCATTAATGCCTCTCCTGCTGGGGTGGCTGAGTTTGGAAGGTTCCAGTCTTGGTGGAACCATCCTTGCTTCTCTGTCTCTCTCTTCCCCACATCCTCTGAGCTGATGTCCTTGGCCACCCCTGAACCTCAGCCATCACTCTGCCTGGGTATCCGACAAACACAGAGATTGAAATAACGTAGGTTTGTGGTTCCCACACCTTGTTGTGGCAGGGATTGGAGATAAGCCACTGGTAGTAATAATAGAACAATAATGACAAAAACATGTTTTAAGCATTTACCATTTGCTTGGCCTTTTTAAAGCACTTTATGCGTTGCGAGGCAGCTGTTGATAATCATTGCTCCTCCTTTCCATACAAGGAAACGGAGGTTAGGTCAGTCAATAAGACAGGCAAGTTCTAAGTGCCTGATGGAGACCGTAACCTGGTCATGACCCCAAAGCTCTTGCTGTCACCTCTGGTCCTCAAAGGTTAATGTGCCAAAGAGTCACTGCAACAGGCCACAGGCCTGGCTGGAGAGAGACCTTTACAGGGAGCATCTCAGGCGGTCGTGCTACCGGTGAGACGAGACGTGTTGCAGCCGTGGTGGTGGCTCCAGGGTTACCCGCGAGGACTCTCACGGCCCCAGCTGCTCCTTTTTCTTCATCGTCTCCTGGTCTGCCTCGGTGCACGGAAGGCGCCCTGGATCCATCTTGCTCTTCAGGTCTGGCCTCTGGTGGCCTGCCTGGCCCCGCCCCCTTGGGGATGGGGACGTGGCCCAGACTTGGGTCTGCCAAGTGGGTCCAGATGCTCGGCACCTGGTGAGGGTCCGGCTTGCAGGCCCTGCCTGCCTGCCCCTCATTGTACCCAACCTACCCAGGCCCACGGGATGTCACACCTGCCCCTGCCCCTGCAGCTCACCCCACCTGTCACACGAAGGGCTTTGTTCTGTCCCGCTCTGTGCTCCCCTGGACCCCTGGTCCTCTGTGGCCCCTCTGCCTTGTCCCCAGTTATTTCCCAGGCTTCTACTTGGCCTTGCTCTCAAGCTCCAAGCCACCCCTTCAGGTTCTACTAGGCTCCCCCAAACCCTCGGACTCAGGGCTGCTCCTGGAGGGACTCACGCCTGCCTCACCCCAGCCACGAGGGCAGCCTCTGAGCTGCAGTCCCAAAGCCCACCCTGTGTCCAGGTCACTTGCCATGATCTCGCCTTACGGGGTGAGTCTCTACCTGGTCCCAGCTCAGGCCTCCCCCGCTCCCCACCAGAGACTCACCACGCCCCTAGGCTGTGTGCCTGCCGTGGTCTGATGGGAGGAGGTGAGCAGGGAAAATGCATGCTCACCTGCACACTGTCACGGGAACAATGCGTCCCGCAGGGACTGGTAGGTCTAATCCATTGTCACCTGTGCTTGGCATATTAGAAAACCAGAGGACCAAATGCCTCCCTGTCTATATGCACAAAGACATCCAGGCAAGTCAAAATAAGTGAACGACATACTGTGTGTCTTATTTAATGAATCCCTGGCAACCAAGCTTCTTCATAATAAACAAATGAACAAGTGCAATTCACCGGCCACTCCAAGCAGGGTAGTAGTGGTTTAGCACCGCACCAGAGGCACTGAGATGTTTATGGAAAATTGCTTGGGAGGGCGAGTGTAATTAATGGATAAACTCAAGCACCTTAAGGCAAATTAATTTGTCTCCAACCTTGAGCTTCTCAGCCAGGGATCTAGGGAGGAGAGGAAGGGGAGGAGGTGAGTTCTGCTTCTCCTGATTTCCCACCCTGAGGACTCAGGTACCTTCATCTGCTGCCCCAGGTAACTCAGTGGGCCCGTCTACGAGTTGGAACCGGATGTGTATGCATGTTTGTGGATTCCAAAAGTCTGTTATTTCAGGAGCGGCTTTGAGATATTCTGAGCACCAGCATCTTGGTTCCCTTCCTGAAGATCTGGGACATGTCCTTGTGTATCTTCTGTGCCATCGTAGCCGTGCATGTTACCTCCACCCCTGGCAATCCCACTCTTGACATTGCAGTGCATCTTTAAGATGTACTCTCTCCACCATACGGTAACGTCTTTCTCAGGCCGTGCCCTGGTTTAGGAACTGGGGGGACATGGAGGGCACAGCACCTCGAGCTGCTCCCTGGGAAGCCTCTGATCCCCGCTGTTCTCCATGGAGGGTGTTTTAGCAGCAGAGTGAGTCTTGATTGTGAAATTGGAATGAGTTCATGTCTCCAGTTGGTGGGGAGCTTTTATTTCTGATCTGGTTTATTGACCATTTATTTCTAAATTACAGTCCTCCCTTCACCCTCTGCTTGTATTGCACGTTTGGTTTCCCGGGAGGCGTCCTGAGCCTGTGGGATGTTCATTAGAGAATGAAAGGAGTGAAGAAGCGGGTGCGGGCAGAGGGAGAGTCTGGATGAGGCTGGCCTTCAGAGCTGTGCTGGGCTGGGCTGAGCCAGCCAGTCCTTTATACTTCATCCATAGGTCCTGGGATGTGGCCCCCAAGGGAGGGTGAGGCCCTGGGCAGGGCGCGTCTCTGCAGCTGAGGCCACCCCGAGCGTGCTGCCAGCTGGGGGCAACGTCTCCAGCATTAAAGGGGCATCTGGGTGGCATAGCCCAGTGGCCACCCCTTTGTGGCAGTGGACGGGGGCAGTTGCTTGGGGCTGGCCTCACTGGCCCTCCAGTGTGGCCTAGGAATCCCAACTTGGCCTCTGTCTTATTGCTCCTCATGTTCTAGCCACTCCATTCAAGTTCTCTTTGTCTGTGTAGAAAACTCCTACACATGCAGTGAGACCCAGATCAAATTCCCCTCTCCAGCCATCTGTGCTTCTCTCCCCTCTCAGGGCTCCACAGTGCCTCCTCCCTACCTTATCCTAGGATTCACTTTCATCCCATGGAAATGATTTCTTGCAAGCCTGCCTCCCCGCCCGCACCGACCCTGAGTGCCCTGGGGTCAGAGACCATCTCTGATTTCTCCTTGCGTCTTTGGCACCTAGTGCCGTGCCCGGAACTGGGAAGATGCTCATTGGCCTTGTTGGATGAATGATGGAGTGAGAGCAAGTGAGGCGTGGTGGGGCACCCTTTTCCAGCCTCGCAGGCCCCCCAGCTGTCAGACCCCAGGCAGAGCCCTGCCCCAGCCCAGGGGCCTCATGTCTGCTGGCCTCTTTGGCAGGAAAGGCCCCGTCATCAGGGGCTTAGCTGCCCCCTGGGGAAGTGAGACAGATAGGCCCTGTTGCTCACACTGACATCATTCCTTGGCCTTTGTTCTCTTTGGCAAACCTCCCTGGATTCTTGGCGGCCAGAGCGTCGTCAGTTTGATGGATGGGCTAGGTTTACAAGGAGCTCTTCCTCTTTGTTTTAAACTCTCTCGCCTTTTATGACTGAGAGAGTCTGGGAGTAGAGGAGGGGGTGGTGGCTCATCCTTGCAGGGCTGCCACCCGGCCCTTTAAAGGTTAAGTCTATTTATGTGGCACGTACAGGAGGTTGCGGGGCCTGACAAAACAGGAGAAGGATGATTAATGGCTGGGGTCCTGCAGTCTTGGGATGGGCTGCTGCTGTGGCAGCGGGGAGGGTGGCCACGGCTGCCTCCAAGGTACCACCCAGGCAGCACCCAGCTCTGGCCTTCAACTGGCTTGGGGCACAAGCTCTCCTGGACCAAGAGGAGGACTAGGGCATCCGGAGGGGAGCCTGGAGGGAGTCTGGGGAGATGCTCTCTTGGGGACGATGGGAGTGCTGGGATTTGCACAGCGCTCTCTCTGACCCCTGAGTCCTGCCTTCTCTGCTGCCCTGATAACAGTGGACAAGGGTTCTGGGACCCAGTTCCAATGCGTGTGTGGTTTTCCCCCCATGCCCCAAGCAATTCTCTGACACCAACTGGATGTCCTACAATTCAACTCAATTCTGACATAACCTACCTGGAGACTTACAGGCTCAGCCCCACGAGACTGCCCTCACTTCAGAAGTCATCACAAACCCAGGTTGTCACCTGTGCTTCTGACTGACCTCACACGACTGGGCTTCCAATGACTCCTGCCTGGGGTTTGATTAGTTTGCCAGAGTGACTCGCAGAACCCAGGAAACCCTTTTATTCACTGGTTTATTATAAAAGGATATAACTCAGGGGCAGGCGGATGGAAGAGGTGCACAGGGCTAGGTGTGGGAAAGAGGGTGGAGCTTCCGGGTCCTCTCTGAGTATCCTCCCCAAATCTCCATGTGCTCACCAGCCTGGAAGCTGGTTCTTTTGGGTTTCGTGGAGGCTTCATGACGTAGGCATGATTGATTAAATCATTGGCCATTCGTGATTGATTCAACCTCCAGTCCCTCTCCTCTCCTGGAGGTCAAGGGAGTAGGACTGAAAATTCCAACCCTCTAATCACAGGGTTGGCTCTGCTGGCAGCCAGCACCCCCCATCCTTAGGTGCAGTTCAAAAGTCACCGTAGACCCAGGGGCTTAAAAGAATAGACATTTTATTCTCTCGCAGTGTGGAGGCTGGAAGTCTGAAATTAAGGTTTTGGTGAAGTTGGCTCCTTCTGAGAAAATGTCTCTGGCCTCTCTCCCTGCTTCCTTGGCGGCCCCTGGCTCACAGACACATCAATCCAATCTCTGCCTCTGTCATCCCATGGCCTTCTCCCCTGTGTGTGTCTGTGTCCAAATTTCCCTTTTCTTATCCTTATAAGGATAAGAAGTCATTGAATTTAGGGCCACCCTCATCAGTATGACCTCATCTTAACTGAGGATATCTACAAAGACCCTATTCCCAAAGAAGTTTGCATTCGCAGGTACTGTGGTTTGAACTTGACCATGACCTTTTGGGGGAATGCAGTTCAACCCACAATAATTCAACCCACACAGACACGGAACTCGTGAGCATCACATACTGTTCTTAGTGTCACTCTCTGGCCCTCTTCCCACATTTGACCCCCCTAGACCAACACTCCAGGATAAAGCCCAGTCGAATGGGTCCTGGTGACAGCAGTGTGGTACCAACAAGGATAGCCAGCCGGCGCCAGCCTTGGTGAGATGACTGATCTGGAATTTCCAACCATCCAGGGGACCATGGAACTGTCCATTTAAGCCATCCGGACTGCACAGCAACGGGACACTTCGGGGAGAGGACCCTGGACTGAATACTCAGGGCCCCTTTGTGGGAAGTGTCTGGCCACCTGCAGGCCTCTCAGTTAAGGATGGACAAATGACCTTGGAACATGGCCTCTGGGGGACATCCCGAGTTTCTCCAGGGGATTTTGCTTGAGAAAGTAGCCCATTGGGAAAGGACGGCCTGGGGCAGCCTGGGAAAGCTGGGCTTGTCCCTGGCTCTGATATAAGGCTAGGTGGATGTTTCTGGCAGAGGGGAAGGGGGTCCTCGGCCACGGTCTCCAGACCTGTTCTCTGGAGGCCCTGACCCAGAGGCCCTGCCGTGTGAGCTTGTCTATAACCCTGGAGAGAGGGCATTTGCTGTCTCATGAGGAGGGCAAAAGCTTCCGAGTTGATCCAGCCTGAGTTTGAATCTTAGCACCACCTCTTACTAGCTGAGTGCTGTGGACCACAATTCGTATGTAGAAGCCCTAACCCCTTGGGGCATCTGGGGGGTAATTAGGTTTGGATGAGGTCAGGAGTCTAAATCCCTGGATCCCTCATAATGGGATTAGTGACCTTAAGGAGGGGAAGAGACACCAGAACTTGCGTGCTTTCTCTCTGGGCCATGTGAGGACACAGCAAGTCGGCAGACGTCTGCAAACCAAGACAAGAGCTCTCACCGAGAGCTCGGTCTGCTGGTGCCTGATCTTAGACTTCCAGCCCTCAGACCTGTGAGAAATAAATGTCTTGTCTGAGCCACCCAGCCTATGGTATTTTGTTAATGCAACCTGAGCTAAGACACTGAGTAACCTTGGGCAAACTCCTTGGTCTCCCTGAGCCTCAGTTTTCTCATCTGCAAAATGGGAATAATAAGTCCCACTTCACAGGATTCACGGAGGCTGAGATGATAGCAGGGGCACACAATACCCATCTTGGCACCTGGCACAGGATGGGGCCTTGTTGACTATCAGTCCCCAACACTCCCTTCTCCTGAGCTGGGGAGCAGAGTTTAGTCTGCCCTTAAATGCTTTCCTTGGAACTACAGGCTGATTCCTACCGCCGGGGAGTTGGGGAGGGTAAGCCAGTGATCAGAGCAGGTAGGGAGGTGGGAACTGGACAGGGGGTGGACAAATGGTAGGCGATATGGTACTGGGGGGCGGCGAGGTGGTCCTACCACTGAGGCCCAGGCCCAACCCCTAGCTCAGGCAAGGCATCCACCCAAGGAAGTGTCGATGACAGCACGTGTCCCTGAACTCCCAGGCCTGTACGGGCACCTCACGTGTCCAGCATCGGTATTTGGCCTCCAGGGTGACCCGTTAGCATCTCCCTATGTCACCCAGTGGTGGGTGTGGACCCAGGCTGCACATCAAAGGCCCTGGAGCTTAGAGCTTGAGCCAGATTCTAAGGGAGACCCTGAGAAGGCAACTAGCGCCAAAGGATGCCAGCCAGCTGTGTTGGGAGCCCCCATCCCAGCTGTCCTGTGGAACCGTGAAACTGAAAAGCCATTTGTAGGGTAGATTTGCACAGTGGCTGGTTCTTCCCAATGGGCGGCCTTAGGCTCATTCTACTCGTTCCTTAGAAGAGGCTCCCCAGCAGGACTGTCCCCAGGTGTCCAGGCGCAGACAGCTTGCCCTCTCTGTTTGCTCCCTCTTCCCTATCTCACCCCACCCTGCGACTCCATCGTCCTGGGATCAACTCCCAAAGAGCCTGCTGCCTCTGCCTTCAGGGCAGCTTGAGCCAACACAGCAATGGGGGCATCTGTGTGTTTGCAGGAGGGAGCCCCATGTGGAGAGCAGGTTGTTTGGGGGAACGAGGCATGAACACGTCTGTACACGGAAGCTGGACGGCAGCCACACAGAGGGAAAGGCGGGAGACTGAAGGAGTTGGAGATATAATTGGTGGAACCAGAGGCCCGGGGGAGGCAGCACAGCTGGGGCCATGCACGGGCTGGGGAGTGAGGCGGGAACCTCAAGTCTCAGGGTGGGAAGGAGAAGAGAGGGTGTCCTGAGGAAGGAGGAAGGAAGCATGCCTGTCCCACGAGCTGGTGGTCCCTCAGCATTGGGGAGGGTGAGAGTGGGGCGAAGGCTGCCAGGTTCTCATCCCTCCTGGTGTACCGCCCAAGTTGGCAAGCAGTCTGACCCCTTTCGACCTTGTTTTCCAATCACCCTAATTGGGGGAATAACTCCTCCCCTTTGAGACAACTGATGAGAAAGTGCTTGGAAATGAAAAGCATCGTTGGCCGTTTACGATTTTAGGATGTATCTCATGCTGCATGATGACACTGTCAAACATTAGTAATTCGGCTACTTCCAGATTTGTAATAATGATCGATGCCCCCAAGACTATTAAAATGCCATTGTAAGTGTTTACATTATTCGCTTGGGTGAGTGGAGCTTTGGAAAGGGAAAGAAGGAAGCTAGAAGACTGACAAACTTCTGAAAACAAGCAGAGTTTGCGGGAGCATCCTTCTCTCCCCGAGAGCAGAATTGGAATCCGAGTGTGTCCTGGTCTCAGGTCACTGTCCCAGGCATTTTCTCATCTGACACTCACAGCAGCCCAGAGACAGGCAGACCCAGTGCATTGACACCTTTGAAATGAGTCTCTTCAGGGGAGCAGCAGGGAGGGAGGGGGTGTGTGTGTGTGTGCGCGCCATTCACACATACCGGAAGTCCAGGGATACACTGACACAGAGGCTGTTGGGTTAACTCTGCCCCCATATTTCCTCTCTCTGAAAGGCCTCTGCAGAGCCAGCCCAGCTGCCCCCGGGTGCTTTTTAGAACCGGGTTAAGGAGCCATGTCCTCAGCTTCAGTCCACCTGTGAGGTGGGTCCCTCTGCCCTGCATTCCCTTCCCCTCTATCAGCGACCCTCTTCGTGGTCACTGTGCTGTCCAGCAGTGGGGACATTGGTCGTGATAACAGTTGCTCTGAGGCTTTGCCAAGGCGACCCTGCAAGGGGCACATTCTCTTCACTGTTTCCATCTAGTAGTTTGTGGCAGACTGGGTTCTCGTTTCCACTTCCTCCTTCCCTCCCTGGATAGAATCTCACACTTGCGTCTTTGCGGGGGGCCTTGCAGCGCTCCCCACTAGAGGGGGCAGAACTTGCCCTCTCCCTGTTGACCCCGGGTGTGGCCACACGGAGTGTTTGTGGACGTGATGTAGGCAGAGGATTTAAGTGTGGGTGTGGGACTGGGACATTCACCGTGAGCAGAATGGGCCACCTGCAGCTGCCGGTCCCAAAGGGAGACACTGCACCCTGGAATTGCCCCTGCTGACCTGTGCCCATGAATAAGAAAAAAAAGTCAATGCTTATCATTGTAAATCATTGAGATTTGGGGAATTGTCTCTTACGCAGCATTATCGCAGCAATAGCTGATGAGTTCGTAGGCCATTCATTCACTCGACAAATATCAAGTGGTCGCCATGGGTTAAGAGTGCGGAAAGACAGGGTCGCTAGATTGTCCCTAGCCTCCATGGGCCTACTGTATAACAGAGCCCTGGCTTTCAAGCTGTGGGGAGACAAGAGAAAGTCTCTCCCCCATCGCCTGGGGGTTCTTCAGAGTTTGGGGTGGTGAGGATGGGATTGGGCACCCGAACAGGCAGGATGCACCACTGCTCACCCAGAGCTACCCCTCTTCTTACAATCTGGATTATGTATTGGGGTCCTGAGTAATCCTTTTCCCCAGTGATCCCCCTGCTCCTGTCCCTCAGGCCCCACTGGGAAGCAGGGGTGAGCAACAAAATCTTCTTCCTCTTTCTCCCTTTTTCAAACACCAGATCTGGACGACAGCTTAGGACTCATCTAGACCTACCACCTCTTCGTGTTCTCACCTTCAAAGAGACGGGCCCAGGGTCCCACGGCCACAGGGCGCAATGGCCCTCCCCCTCGTCCTGGAGATAAAGCCACACACACACGCTCCACTGCCGTGAACCCCTCTATCTGCCGTGTCAGGCAAGTCCCCCCTGGTCTGTTGGTCCTCCCAAGCCACACACACTGACGGTAATCAGGAATCGGTGCTTTTATCACGCCAGCTTCTCTTTGCCAGTGGGCGTCTGCAAGGGTCTGCAGGAGAATTAAGATGAAAACTTCCAGGATTGTCTACTTTTCAGGAGCTCTAGGCAAACAGCAGACACAGCCTGTCAATCCCTCAAGAGCCACCAAGGTCGTTTATGTCATTAGACTGGGCAGCGTCATGTAACGGGATGGAGATGCTGAACTCTGTAAGGATGCCTTAATCACACTTTTTCTATGTTTTGGCCACACCGTGCAGAATGCAGGATCTTAGTTCCCTGACCAGGGATCGAACCCGGGTCAGTGGCAGTGAGAGTGCCGAGTCCTAACCACTGGACCGCCAGGGAACTCCCAATCACACTTCTTCTTATGTGTTGCTTCTCACACGCCCCGTGTTACTGGCAGGTCTCAGTTGCCCAGGCCTCAGTGTCCTGCTCCGTGAAGTGGGTGATCAGACACTGCTAATGCCTCACTGGGGCTCAGGTTTCCTCAGAATTCAGGGCATGATTTATTTCTATTATCTTCACCAAAAACTTGTGTCTAGTCACCTTTTCTCTAAATTTTCTCCAGCTTTCTGTTCGGTGTTTTTCAGGTTAATGAAGAACACGAGAGGCTCTTAAACGTTCTTTTAAGGCATTTCTTGACACCACTGAAGTTTGTTCACAGGGGGACCCACCTGGGACAATCCCTTTGCTACCTGCCTCACTTCACTGTGTCTTGATCGCCCTGGCAGTGAGATCAGGACACCGTTCTGCGTCTGTTCTAACAGGTGGTGAGTCTGTGGGCGGTGTAGTGGGCATGAGAGGGGGGCAGCTGTGATGGGCTGGCTGGGGGGAGGGGGATTCCTGCCTTCCTGCCTGGGGTTGAAGGAGATAGTCCTGCCTTTCAGAGTGTGAAGAGATCAAGGGGAAGGGGGACTGAGGAACAGAACTGTGGGTTCCCTCTTTCTTCACCCTTACCCCCCAAAACACCCCACTGTAGAATCGTTCAGAGAACTGGGTTCTGGAATCCAGTGGCCCTGGCCTTCTGGCTCCCAGCGCCTCCCCAGCTCTCACCCCGTTTCATGGTCTCAGTGGGCCTTTGCTCCAAGAAGGGAGCCTTTATCTGCCACTTTCCTCCCTTCCTTCCATCTGTCCATTCATCCATCCATTTCTCATTTAACGAAAGGGACCACTTCTTGTCTCCTACTATTGAGAACACAGCCAAGTTTTTCCCCAGTAGTTACAAAAGCCCAGCAGCTGGGCTGAATCCACGTTTTGGGGAGGGAGGCAGGCGGGCGGCTTTTGTATCAGGGCCAGGCCTGCCTGGGATGCAGGTGCTCAGCTCCACGCCAGGATCCAGGCAGGCCGTGGACAGCTGGCTTCCTTGCTGCCAGGGGCCGGTTGCTGCATCTCAGCACATCCCTGCCCCCAGGTACCCAGCTGGCACAGGGACATTTAGCAGAAACAAGCACGATTTAAAGCAATAAGGAGATGGGGTGACCCTCCCCCCACTCCAGGGAGACCTGGAGGCTGTCAGGTGAGTGTGATGCCACCTTAAGTCCTTGGTGAGCAGAGGCCATGCCCCTAGTGGGCAAATGGCCTCTGCTCACCAAGGACTTAAAGCAAAGCTCTTTAAAATTAGTGGCCAGTTTGGCACGCACGTAAGCGACCTTGTAGACTTCCTCTTCATTTTCAAATGTCCCCCGAAATCTTTTCCTGCTACCATGGACTGGAGTGTCTCCTTCCTCCAGCCCCATCTGAGTTGGGGGGAATTGGACACAAAGGTCAAAGGACAGAGATGCTGGAAACAGCTCCCGGAAAGCTAACGCAGAGCTCAGTGACACAGCGACAGCCCTTGCCCTGCATGGTTCATCTCATCCCTCAAAACCTGTGTGTTGGGCTTCCCTGGTGGCGCAGCGGTTGAGAGTCCGCCTGCCGATGCAGGGGACACGGGTTCGTGCCCCGGTCCGGGAAGATCCCACATGCCGCGGAGCGGCTGGGCCCATGAGCCACGGCCGCTGAGCCTGCGTGTCCGGAGCCTGTGCTCTGCAACGGGAGAGGCCGCGACAGTGAGAGGCCCGCGTACCGCAAAAAAACCCCCCAAAACCCAAAAACCTGTGTGTCTCGGGAGGTGACCGGAGATCACACCTGGGGGAAGGAGAGTGGGGGTGGGTAGGGCCAGCTCAGGCTGGTCCGAGTCCAGAGCCAGGCGCCTGCCCTTGCTGGGTGGCTTCTCTCTGTCTACAGCTGGCCGCCACCTTTGCTCAGCCCGCTCCGTGAAGCAGGAGGGCACCAGGATGATTGTTGGCCGGTCTCCATGGCAACAGCTGATGAGTCTGCATCGGGAGATGGCAGGGCTGCCAGCCTGAGCCTTGGAGTGGGAGCTGGGCAGCGATGGCAGGGGCTGGCGGGAGAGAGGAGCTGGAGGGTTGGGGGGTGCAAGATGGGTGGCTCTCCCAGCAGCCATTCGGAAGATGCTCCGTGTCCCATCTCAGTCAGGTCACTGGTTCCGGGTGGCGTTTTGCTCTCTGTGCTGAGAAAGTTTGTTCATTCCACATATATTCCATGGACATCGACATGTGTTGGGCACTGAGCACACAACTGGCTACAGGACCCAGTTTTGCTCTTAGGAGATTCTAGGTCCGGGTGGTTGGGGGGGACAAGTAGTCAGGTAATTCCAGGCCACCATGATTGATGCTATGATAGTAGAAGTTTGGGGCACGATGTAAGCCCCCAGGGGAGGCACCTAACCCAGACTTGGGGGCAGGAAAGGTAACCAGGAGAGAGGAATGTCTACTTGGCTTCCTGAAGGATGAAGGAGTCAGTCGTGAAGAATGGGGGCGAGAGAGCCATGTGGAGGGAGGAGAGGGGGGCAGGGAGAAAGGAGAGAGGGAGAGGAAGAGGGAGAGGGAGGGAGAGAGACAGGGATAGACTGGGATCTGCGAGCTTCTGAGCGGCTAGAGCCTGGAACCAGGCTAGGGAGGACAGAACAGAGAGGGAAGTGGGGCTAGTCCTGGTCCAGATTAGGAGGGAAGGGGGTGCGTTTGGTCCTCACAAGACCCTGAAGTGGGCATCCTCACCTCCACCTCTCACCTCGTAGATGAGATTGAGGTTCAAAGAGGTGCAGCTGGTAGGGGAGGGGGGGCCCAGCTCTGACTCTGGGGGTGGGTTCTATGGTGGACTCCCCCATGCCGAATCTGGGGGTTCCGGCATAGAGTTGGGTGGGGTTTGCCGCGCACAGCAGGCTGCCTGTCCGGGAGACTCACCCAAGCAGAATTTCCTGACCTTGAGGGGGATGATGCAGAGAGTGGGCTCTCAGGACCCCGACGAGAGCCCCAGAGGAGAGCAGACCCCCTCCTGGGGAGCCCTCTGGGGTGAGGTCAGCTTTCTGTTCCTCTCTGGACATGTCAGCTATTTCACAGCTCGGGAAGCAGAGCCCAGAGCAGGGCCGGGGCTGGACACTCTCCGGTCAGTGCTGTGGCTGGCGCCGTGAGCTCTCACCCTCCGGAGGCTCAGTTCCAGTCGCCGCTGACACAGCTGGAAACGCCATCCACCCCTGGAGCATCTGGTCTGAGGAAGAACCTCGTCTCGCCAGTCCTTTTGCTGTGTCCTCTTTCTTACGTCCTGATGATCTAAAGGCAGCATTAGTGTCTGAACTAAGACGCTGCATGGAGATAAGCCAGCCAGACTAACTCCCCAAAACCTCCGTGTTTAGAGAAACGAAGGCCTGGAAGGTTCTGTGGCTGAATGCTAGAAAAACAGCTTACATCCCCCGCCTGAAGAAATGGTCAGGAAATCCCCTTGTTCCCAGGTGAGGAGAAGCAGCACTGCGAGCAGAGGCAGCGAGCGCGTACAAACCTGGGCCCCTCAGCGGTCAGGGGGCAGGGCCTGCTGTCCTGGACCAGGCCGGGGAGGAGGTTAGGAGGGGCGGGGCTGGCTGGTGAAGGCAGGGGGACTAGTGGAGTTACGAGAGGGTGTGGGAACTGTATTTGGGATGAGAAGGCGTCGATGACCTGTGTGATCTGTCAGGCAAGTGCCTGTGTTCCTCCTGTGCGCCAGGTTCTGAGATGGGAGCCAGTGGAGAACATGGCGAGGAAGGAGAGGATGGAGAGGAAGGAGGGGACGGAGAGGAAGGAGGGAACAGAGAGGATGGAGGGAACAGAGAGGATGGAGGGGACAGAGAGGAAGGAGAGGATGGAGGGGACAGAGAGGATGGAGAGGACGGAGAGGAAGGAGGGGATGGAGAGGAAGGAGGGGACGGAGAGGATGGAGGGGACAGAGAGGAAGGAGAGGATGGAGGGGACAGAGAGGAAGGAGAGGATGGAGGGGACAGAGAGGATGGAGAGGACGGAGAGGAAGGAGGGGACGGAGAGGATGGAGGGGACAGAGAGGATGGAGGGGAAAGAGAGATTGCTGCTCCTATGTCCTTGGCTTCCTGAGGGTCGCTGGGCAGTGCTTGCTTTCACGGTGGGTGTCCTTCTGCTCTGCTCTCCCTCCTTCCCTTTCTCCCCAGGACCCTCACACAGGCACACTCACATGTGGCCACACACGTGGGCATTTGCATATGCACACTCGTGCACGTTTGCACACATACCTGCACACTTGAACACAGCTGCATTTGGACGCACATGTACATGAAACACACACGTGCACGCACACACATTTGCATGCATAGGTATTTGCATACAAATACCCACCCACCCATGTGCACACACACCCATGCACACACGCACACTTGTACACACCCTTGCATCTGTCTCTGCAGTCTCCCTTCTCTCCCCGGGAGCCTCACCTGCCTCCCCTCCACTGGAAGGGTAGGGGCTTGGCCTTGTCGCCCATCTGTCTGCCTCCTGTCTGTCTGTCTCCCAGTGCAGGGGGGCCTCCTGAGGACCGGCTGCCAGCACCGCCACCCAGCGGAAGTCTCCGAGTGGCAGAGGCTGAGAGGAAACCGCACTCTCGCTCAGGGCACGCGCAGCTCCTGTCCGCTGGGGGAGGAAGGGCAGCTGAGGCTGGGGAGTCGCCTGAGAGGCAGGGGTGAGATGGCCCAGGGGAGGGAGGGTGTGAAGCTGTTTCTCCCAGTCCCTTTTCAGTGTCAAGGACGAAGCTAGGCCACAGTGCTGCAGGGGAAGAGAGCCCCGTGTTCCCCCAGGTTGGGGCTCCCAGGCACTCTGGCCCCCACCCCATCTCCCGCTTCCTGGTCTCATCTTCTGGGTCTTTACACAGCCTGCGGTGGGCAAAGGGCCCTGAGGGAAGTCTCGCCCTGCCTCTTCCAGGGAGTGCCCTCAGCCCAGGCACGGGCCCTCGGGTACCAGCGCCCCCTAGAGTTGTGTGGTGCGGGGTGACCCCTGTCCCATACCCGCTTTGGTTCTTTGGCCCAGCTCTGCCTCAGTCACGGAGGAGGAGGCCTGGGGCTCTGGGGACAAGGCCGCCTGGGAGTTTGGGCTTCCTGGGTCTGGCTGTGGGGGGAACACCCATCCTCCATCCTCCTGTCCTGCCCCTGGGGGGTGGGAGGTACTCACCTGGCATGGAGAAGGCGGCTCATTCAGGGCCTGGCTGAGTGATTCAGAGAGAGAATGCTACTGCTGCTCCCAGTTTACGGGCAAGAAATTGGGGTCATGGTCCTGATCACGCAGCTAACAAGTGGGAAGTTGGTTTGATTTGATGTGAACCCGGGCAGGCTGGTTCTTTTTTAAATAATTTACTTATTTTTATTTTTGGCTGTGTCTTCGTCGCTGCACATGGGCTTTCTCTAGTTGCGGCGAGCGGGGGCTACTCTTCATTGCGTTGTGTGGGCTTCTCATTGTGGTGGCTTCTCTTGCTGCGGAGCATAGGCTCTAGGCACATGGGCTTCAGTAGTTGTGGCACGCGGGCTCAATAGTTGTGGCACACGGGCTTAGTTGCTCCGCAGCATGTGGGATCTTCCCAGACCAGGGCTCGAACCCGTGTCCCCTGCATTGGCAGGCGGATTCTTAACCACTGCACCACCAGGGAAGCCCCGAGGCTGGTTCTTGAGTCCATGCTCTAACCACAGGGCCATCCAGCTTCTCTTGAGCCCTGAACCTCATGGCTTGCCTGTGACACACCCTCTGTCGTTTCCAGGCAAATAAGCTCTAGCAGCCTCCTCACCCTGGGGGCACTTTGGCCCAGACCTCTGCCTTGCATGGTGGGCAGCCAGCGCCCCCCGCCCCCCCAAGGGTGGGGATCTGTGGTGAGTCTTCTCCAGGCGGCTCCTTCTTAGACACGGGTCCTGGTGTTATCGTGTGGGTAAAGAAGGATGGCAGGATGGTCATTCCAGGGAGGTGCCCAGCTGGTGTCCTGGGTGAGCCCATGGCAGGTGCCCGACTGCCTCTTCTGGAGGGCAGTGGGGCACAGGGCCAGGTGCCAGGTGGAAAGGGAGGGGCAGTGGTGGCCTGTGTCCCTGGAATTACCTGGTTCATTTGGCGCCCTGAACCTGCCCTGCTGGGACGCCATGCCTGAGTCTAGGCACCACCCCCCACCTTCCAACTGTCCCCTGACAGCAGTCTCTTGCCCTGGGTGGAGAAGGGTGATGCCTTATGGAGACTGACTCTCCAGGCCCAGCACGGCTGCAGCAGATGCCATGAGGGACCCAGCAGCAGACCTGACCCTCGTCCCGCATGGTCCTGACCTCACCTGTTGCCATGAGGCCGGACACCTACGATGACCCATCTCCTGCCCCTGTTCTCAGGAGGGGAGAAGGGAGGCCCTTCTCCCAGCCACGGGGCAGCGAGGCAGGACCTCTGGCAGGTTAGCAAATCGCCGCACATCAGACACAGCCTCGCTGAGCCTCATTTTCTCTCCTTTTCATGCTAACTTTACTATTAAAGAGCATTTTTAAAAAGAAGACAAGAAAGGGAGAGAGAAAAGGGTAGAAGGGAGAGGGGAATGCCTGGAAATCCTTTTCAGTTCCCACCGCCGCTCGGGGTCTGATGTGAAGAGCAGGAAATTGAGGATATATGGAGGGGCAAGATTTCAGCCTGGGGGCGAGGCCGCGATGGGAAGGAGAGGTGGTGGGCGATGGGTCTGGCTGGAAATCTGCCCACAGCCCAGTCCCACGTCCAGCCCTCGCGGGTGCCCAACAATGATTGAATGAATGAAAGAAAAAAAATCAGTGGATGGAGGTTAGACTCTTCTCAGGGAGCCCTTCCACACCTCTTTCTCCGAGGGATTCTGAGGCTGAGAAAGGCTCAGGGTTCTGCGTTCCTAAGTGAGCATCTGTGGCGAAGAGCCCAGATCACCATCTCCTCCAGACCCTGTCGGATTTGAGTCCCTTGATTTTTCTAAATCAGTTTGGTGGGGCTCAGGCCCCAGAAACGCCTTCAGAGCCCCAGGCAGGGACTCAGGTCACTTATTCTGGAGGGAAACCCTGGCTCTGCCTCTCTCTCCTTCTCTCTCTCTGTCTCCAAGTCTCTCTCTCATGCACAGGTGCACACACACACACGTGCACTTTCTCCATATCAGCGTATACGTCACACTTACTCCCTCTCTCTTCTGGCTCAGTGACACAAGTTGAGCTGAATCAGAGAGCTGTAGGGTGAAGACTGTGAAGGCACGGGTGCCATGGAAACTCCTTGGAGAGCCCCGCCAGCTGCCACCATCGGCCACCGTTCGGACCCTCTCCCTAGTGTGCCGAGTGATGTTTACTGACTTACCCCTTTGTGTGTCTCACCCCCTCTTTCCACTCTCACCCTGGCTCCTCGGACTCAGCTCGGGAAGCTGCCTGCAGGTCAGGAGAGTAAAGGTGCTAATGATTTTTAAAAACTTAACGGTGTTTTCAGTCTCATCTCCTGGTGCTCACACCTCCACCCCAGGAGGCAGCTACAGATTCGGAGGCAGAAAATGGGATGATGACACACGGAGAGGATGCCAGCCCCTCTGGCAGGCGCTGTGGAAATGGCTGCTGTTGCTGGTGGCAGGAGGAATCCTCAATGTACCTGCAAATCCAGACATCCTCACAGGGGCCAAAGGCTGGGTGGGCTCTCAAGAGACAATCGGAGTCACACTGGGGACTCTCTCCGGGTTGGTGGCGAGATTCGAAGCATCTTGGGCAACTTTGATCTTCCTGAGCTTCTTTTATGTAAACGTGTTGTGCAAACTGAAGCAGGTTGTGAGCTCCTGGCTGGACCCCAACCTCTTCCTCCCTTTGAACCATCATCTCATCATCACCATCATCTCTCACATTGGCTTTTGCCCTGACAGTTTTAAATCCTTCATTTTATTTCTTTCCAGCAATGGCTTTGAAAAGTTGGCAGGCCAAGTGTTATCAGCCCCACTTTACAAGGTGGGAAAGTGAGACCCAAGGGTTTCAGTGGCGGGGCTGGCACTGGGACCCAGGCCCCCTCTCCCCTCTCAAGGCTCTTTGTGCAGGGCGGCTGGATCACATAGGTCGACACCTCTGGCTGGGCCATTGGCTGAGGCTGTGGGCAAGCTATCTTGGGTGCTCATGGCCTGAGGCCTGGTGAGGAAGGAGGGTTTTAAGTAGTGAGGATAATAAGCAGGTCCCATCCTCTCCTCCTTCTATGCTCCGATTCCTCAATCAACAAGCTTCTAAGCAGCATCTCTACTCCGTGCACACATGCAGGTGCACACACACACCTGCACCTCTTCGTACTTTTATCCCTCTTGGTTAGGGGGTCCATCCCCACCATGCCATTAAGTGTGTTCTGGCAAAGTCTCTGATGATATTTTTAAAAAAATCTCCTGAATCTATGAGTTGACTGGGCTCAGCTGGGAGGTTCTTCCGCCTGGGGCTGTAGTCATGTATAAACTTGACCAGACCAGAGCCCCCAAGATGTCTCACGCACGTGACTGGCATTTGATTCTGATTCTGGGCTGCTCACTCGGCAGGGGCTGTTGATGGCAAGGCTATGCGTGTCCCAGGCTGGGCTTCTCACGGCCTGGCGACCTGGTTCTGCCAGGGAGTGCCCCAAGAGAGGTCATTTCAAGAAAGAGGAAGTGGAAGCTGTCAGTCTTCTTAAAGACTAGACCCAGACCTGACACAGCAGCTATGGGAGGTCTGATGACATCTTAAGTACCAAATCCAGTGGACCACTGAGGCCTCATCGAAATGCACGTCTCTGGCTGCATGACTTGGCTGCCCTACGTTCACCCTTGACCTCCAAGTCATTCCTCTCTCCTGGTCCTTCCCCTCCTCTCCATTTCCTTCCAGGATCCTCTGATGATTTCTCTTCCCCAGGGTCCTTCTTGCTTGTTTCATCCTTGACCCTCTTCTCTCTCCACCCTCGACCCTCTTCTCTCTCCACCCTCCACGTTGTCCTGGAGATCTCATCCAGCCCCGTGATGCTGATGCCTCATTTGGACCTCGAACCTCCAGCGCACACCTGAGAGCTGGCCCTGGGTCTCCAACCCTCTCCCACACATTCCTACCCACAGGCAGAATTAAGAATTCCAAAGGGCGTCCGCCTGATCCCAGCCAGAGAGGAAGGCGTCATCTTTTCCCCCAGATTCGTCTCTCCCCACGTGGTCTCCAACTCAGGGAGCAGCACCACTTCATCCCGCCCCCCCCACCAGCCTTCCGACCCCAACCAGGGCTGCCACAGCGTTCCTGGATGATGGAGCAGGCGCTGCTCGGTAATCAGGAAAGAAAAACAGCCAGAAGTCATTTGAAGAAATAAAAGGCAGGAACGTCCATGTCTCAAGGATTTTTGTTTCTTTAGAGGGAAAGCAGATAGATGGTTTTTTAAACCAGAGATCTGGGAGCAGCCCCAGCTTAATTGGAAAACCTCATTCAAACAGGCTGGAGAGACCTCAGGAATGGCAAGCAGCTCCTCCCCGCTCAGAGGAATTTCCTGGAAACCTTAATGGCTGCTCTTCCCAACCACAGGCTGGTCTTTCTGGCAGGATTAGCGCAATCGTGTGGTCAGGGTGGCCAGGCTGGAGCCAGCCTGGATGCTTCTGTAGCCTGGGCTCCCTCAGGACCAACAAGTGGGGGCCGGGGGCTGGGGGAGCGTGTGGCGCCCAGGAGCTGAGGGTCACGTAGGGAGCTGCTGTGTGGTCAGGACCTGCCGGCGGGCTGCGCTCTGGCCTGAGCTAGGAATAGGGCCCGGACCCCTCAGCAGTTCCCTGCCTCCCCAGGAGCAGAGGGGCAGGGGGAAGTGCAGGGGGAGAGAAAGGGTTGGTGATTACTGAGTGCTGGCTCTACGTGGAGCAGTTCCCTGTTCCACTTTTCCTAAGGGACGGTTGGTTACCATCTCCATTTTTCTTAAGAGGAAATTGGCTCAGGGAGGTTAAGAACGTGCCCGTGATGTCACAGAGGAAGTGCTGGGATCCCACCAGGTCTGTCTGACTCCAGCCCAGCCCTAGGTGCTGCTTATCTGGTGGGGGAGAGGCGGGGCAACCCAGGCCTCTGAGGGTGGGCCCAGCAGCACAGGGTCCAGGATGGGGCTCAGCATGTCCTCAACCAGCGTGGCTGGGCTGAGCTGGGTCTCCCCATAACATGGTGCCTCCCGTCCTCCCGACCTGTTCTCAGACAACGGGCCAGTACAGAACATCCCTCCGCTACTAAGGCCAGGGGCGGGTGAGGAAAGGAGGGGCCGGCTCCGGATCCATCCATAGTGATGGGGACAGGCAGAGAGGCGGTTGCCTCCTCCTTAGCGGGGCTGGGAGGGTTCTAGAG
This sequence comes from Grampus griseus, assembly GCF_964374135.1. Classification (NCBI taxonomy): domain Eukaryota; kingdom Metazoa; phylum Chordata; class Mammalia; order Artiodactyla; family Delphinidae; genus Grampus; species Grampus griseus. The sequence continues at coordinate 8,863,471 of NC_139014.1, read as the reverse complement.
GCTGGTTGGGTCTTTCCGGGTACTTTACTGGAGCTTTAGGGGTGGAATGACCTGTTCTGGGTATTTCATAGGAATGCAGCCTTTGGACGGTACAACCTCATGAACCGTAGGTCAGGGGCTTCTTGGGATGTCAGAACAATCAGGTATGACTGAGTCACTTATGATTTTTCCCTATTGGTGTAGTTATTTTATTTAAGAACGTCTGCTTACAAGGTAGAAGCAAAAATCACACACAGATGGGAGCAAAATTTGCAGAAATACAACATGAGTAATTAAAAAAAATTGTGTGTGTGTGTGTGTGTGTCTCTCAAAGATAAAGTCCCTTTAAAAAACCGTGACCACAATCCGTGGTCACACCAGGCAGGCCTTTAATGCTGAAATTTCACTGTTTAGTTACAGATGGCTGTGACTTCCTGTTTGACCCACGAGGGGTGGAAGGTTGTAGAAATAGCAGTTTAGAGCAACACCTCCTTGCGTACTTAGCATATGCCAGGACCTGGATGAAATACTTTCCTTGTGTTAATTCCTTTGAACCTCCCAACACAACTACTACATAGGCACTGATACTGTACCCATTTTAAGGATGGGGAAACCGAGGCACAGAGAAGTTAAGTTACGTCTCCAGAGCAGCACAGTGTGGTATTCCTGGCTGGCGCAGAGCAAGTGAGGGTGGGGCAGCAGGAGAGAAACGGGTCCAGGTTGGCCTCTCTATTCCAGGCATTCCAGGTGGATTTCCTGGCATGACCATGAAGCCCTGAGAGGCGTCCAGCAAGGAGTTCACCTGTCGCCGGGTTTAATAAAACTTATGCCAGATATTTTTATGTGCTTTTCTTAAAGAGTCCCTGCATATGTATAAGCTTCAAGTGCCCCAAATCCTGGATCTTCCCCTTCCAAACTCAGCTGTTTAAGAATAAGCAGCCTAACCCTCCTTGTGCAAGGGTCTGATAAGCAGGCCAGGGGGCCTCTTCATTTCCGCTTCACCCAGGGGGCTCCTGAGCCCACTGGCCTAAGGCGCAGGCCTGCATGTCGTCCTGCCTTCTGAGCCGGTGAGAGGTGGTGCTGGGGCCTCCTCACGTGCAGGCAGGCAATGGGGTCTTGCTCTCGGTGTTCCTTATTTTATACCTCATGGTGGCCCCAGTCGCATGAGATGCCACCGGGGCTTATTTTCTCCATGCTTCTTCTAGATGTGGAAAATCACCCATTCATTTATTCAACAAAGGTGTGCCAGTGCCCACCGAGTTCCTGGCGTGCAGCCAAGCGGGAGGGACAGTACGGTGGCAAGGGACATACACCCGCACCTTCAGGAGCTCTCACTCTATGGGGGAATTAAGCAGCGTGGGAAGTACATGAAGAGGAAGGAGGTACAGGATCCTGGGTGTGGTGGCCCCGTGCAATGGCTCCTGACACTGTGGGGCGTTGCCGGCCTGGTCTGTGCACCTTGCGTGTGTTGGCCAGGAGCGCAGCAGCTAGGTACAGAAGCGGCGTTTCTTTTTTTTTTAATGTATTTATTTTATTTTTGGCTGTGTTGGGTCTTCGTTGCTGTGCGTGGGCTTTCTCTAGTTGCGGCGAGCAGGGGCTACTCTTCGTTGCAGTGTGCGGGCTTCTCGTTGTGATGGCTTCTCTTGTTGCGAAGCACGGGTTCTAGGTGCGCGGGCTTCAGTAGTTGTGGCTCACGGGCTCAGTAGTTGTGGCACGCACGCTCAGTAGTTGTGGCACGCGGGCTCAGTAGTTGTGGCACGCACGCTCAGTAGTTGTGGCGCGCGGGCTCAGTAGTTGTGTCTTGCAGGCTCTAGAGCGCAGGCTCAGTAGTTGTGGCACACGGGCTTAGTTGTTCCGCGGCATGGGGGATCTTCCCGGACCAGGGCTCGAACCCGTGTCCCCGGCATTGGCAGGTGGACTCCTAACCACTGCGCCACCGAGGAAGCCCTAGAAGTGGCATTTCTTTAATTCCCGGTGATCATGAATGAGGCCCAGAGTCTATTTCTGCAGTTGCGTATCCATCACCACTTTCCAAAGAAAAGCTCCATCTGCCCTTTTAGGTCTCAGCACCTGTGCTGGGAAAAAGATGAGGGCCTTGGTCCCTTGGCCCCAGCACTGACCCCTTCCCACCTGGCTCTGGCCAGCACCCTTTGCCCCTTCTCCTCTCCCCTAGCTCAGCCCTGGCTTATTAAAACAACTTGCCTTTTACGATCTGGTTCCCTCAAGAATGTCTGCCCTAACCTGCTTCTTAAAGGGTCTGTGACTTTTCCCAGTCCCTCTAATCATTTAATCATCTGCCTGGTGTTTGAATAGGGAAGAGCTAGACCCATTTCCCAGGAGGCCCTTTACCCCTTGGCGATTGCCGGCAAACAGGACGCTAGTGGAGGAGACATCCTTCAGAGGGTCAGTTGGCAACACAGAGGCGCCAAGCGGTGTTTACATCAAGGGATGGAGGGGATGGCATCCTGGGCGGGGACTGTGCCTATTTTCTCACCGAGGTCTTCTAGACCCACCAGGTCACACGACTAGGTGGCAGCCATATATCCCAGAGTGATGCCCTGCAGGGTGGGTGGGGCTGATGGTTACTGAGCCCAGGAGCCAAGAAACCTTCTGGGTCTCCAACGATGTGCTGTAAACTCCCACTTCTGTTAGACTGGCTTGTCTTTAAGCAGCCAAGTCTTTTAATTAATTAAGCATTTATTCAACTGTTCTTGGTGCAGGAGGGCATACAGATGAGCAAGATACTGTCTTCCTGGAGCCCTTTAAGCTCCCTGGAGGTGGAGATGGGACAGCGGGGTTCTGCAGGTGGAGAGGAGTTGGTGGGGTGAGGAAACCAGTATTGATGGTGGAGGAGTGTGTTTAAAACTCGAGGCCAAGCCAATATTTACAATAATTATACATGGAGTATAACCTTAAAAAAAAAGACTCAAGGCCAAAGGAGCTGCCCTGCATGGAGTCTGGGAGAGGGCAGGGTAGGCAGAGCCACGTGGCTGGCAGGGTGGTGGACGTGAGCAGGGGCCCTGGGTTATTACATGAATGAGGGGCTTCAGACGAGTGGAGTGGTGTCTGAAGGCTTGGGGGCTGGCTGCCCGGGTCAGGGGGCACAGACACCTTGATGGGGACCCCAGTTTCTGGTTTTAGCGGTGTGGAGGGGCCATTCCTGGAGGAAAGGGCTGCTTGAGGGGGAGGCAACCAGCTGATTCTGAGAAAACGTGTTTCTCCAGCATCTTTTCAGGGGATGTCCTTTAAAACAGCCTGGAATGAAATGGGCACAGCCTTTGGCATATCCGGCAACATATCTGGAGGCAGGGCTCCCACAAGGTGGTGGGTGTGGGGAGGAGCGAGCCGGGGAGCTGGTCTCCTCTGCGTTGTTTGATGCCCTTTGTTTCTGGCTCAAAGCTCCTGGGCTTCAGTTGCAGGAGCAGAACCAGCACGCATGGCACGTCCCTGGGCATCCTCTTTCCCCTCCCCTCTGCCCCTCCACTATCACCCTCTCTTTCATCCACTTGCAAAATGATGGAGGCTTGGGGCAGTCTGAGCCAGGACTGCCAAATCAGGTACAGACTCTCAGAGACCAGACGTTTTGAAGTCTGTTTAACAAATAAATCTCTTTGAAGAAGAAAGATGCATATTAAACAAAGATTCAGCTCTGAATTCCGAGCACTTGCCACAGTTATCAATCTCTCCAGGTACAAATGCTGGCTCAGGGCAGGCATCCTCAGCATGGGATCTTTCCACCAGGTTTGTGGACACATAATTCACTAGCTAATCATACACTTACTGCCCAGACGCTAGATCAGGTCCTCCGTGAAGTTGTGCCTGGTTGTTGGATGGAGAGGGATTTATAATGGCGAGGGACCTGATTGCAGAAACAAGATGCCATGTGGATGGATGACCTTGCCCCCACTAGCACCGTTCCCGGGACCCCAGCCATGTCTGCAGCCATCCACACTGCTAGACGCAGCCAGCATAGAGGAAAATATTTCGATGGGGGATCAGACTATGTGGGTTCCTGGCCTGCTCTGCTCCCTGCCACCTCTGTGACCTGCGCTAGCTTCTCTCTGCTTCTTCTCATAAGTCACCTGGGACACTGCTGAATTGTGTGCCCCCAAACCCGTATGTTGAAGTCCTAACACCCGGCACCTCAGAATGTGATAGGGCCTTTAAAGAGATGATTAAGTTAAATGAAGCCTTTCAGGTTGGCCCTAGTCCCATCTGACTGGTTTCTTTACGAGAAGAGGAAATTTGGACTCACAAAGAGACACCAGGGATTCGCAGGCACAGACCAAAGACCGTGTGAGGGCACAGGGAGAGGTGGCCGTCCCCAAGCCAAAGAGAGAGGCCTTGGGAGAGACCAAGCTTGCCAGCTTCTTGACCTTGAACATCCAGCCTCCAGGACAGTGAGAAAATAAATATCTGTTGCTTAAGCCCCCAGTTTGTGATACTTTAATATGGCTGCCTGAGCTGACTGATACAGACCCCATCGCTTTTCTGTCTACAGCCCAGGGTCATTGTAAGGACCCAATGAGAGACTGCCAGTGACAGTACCGTGACGATTAGTAGGCAATATGTAATTCTCTTCCTTTCTTTTTTATTCCATTAAGGAGAAGATCTCATTTGGCAAAGACACATCTTTACCGCCTTGCTAACACTTGGAAATCTCCCTTTAAAAAAAAATGGAGGTAAACCTCGCATAACCTAAAATTAACCGTGAACTGTTTTGAAGTGTGTACTTCCGCGGCGTTTATTACATTCACGATGTTGTGCAATGATCACCTCTGTCTGCTCCTGAGACATTTCATCACCCCCAAAAGGAAAGTCCGCCCCCATTAAGCAATGACTCCCCATTTCCCTTCCCCGCACCGACCCCCCATCCCCACCTCCCATCCCCGGCAACTACTCATTTGCTTTCTGTCTCTATGGAGTTATTCTTCTGGATATTTTTCATAGCAATGCAAAACCCCTTTCGTACGGGGCTTCTTTCACCGAGCATAACGTTTCAAGGTCCGTCCCTGTTGTAGCCTGTGTCACAGCTTCATTCCTTTTTCCGGCTGAGAATATTCCATTGTATGGGTCGACCGTGTTTTGTTTGTCCATCACCCACTGCTGGACAGAGGGCTGTTTCCACCCTTTGGCTCTTGTGAGTAGCGTTGCTGTGAACATGTGTGTACAAGTATTTATTTGGATATCCCTTTTCAAAATTATTTTGGGTGTATATCTGAGGGTGGAATTCTTGGGTCATATAGTAATTCTACATTTACATTTTCTAAGAATGGAAGAATGGAAATCTCCCTTTTTCATCAAACCAGAGCAGCCTTCAGGATCCAAACCTCCAGCAGGCAAGAACGCTCAGCTAGACTACGGTGACATCGATTTTTAATGGTACTCGTGCTTAAAGGATCAGAAAATCCAATACTGGGTTTTGATCTGTAGTAGCAACAGAAAGTTTCTTTTACAGTAAGTGTTACTTTAAAAGAAGATTAGGGCTTCCCTGGTGGCGCAGTGGTTGAGAGTCCGCCTGCCGATGCAGGGGACATGGGTTCGCGCCCCGGTCCGGGAAGATCCCACATGCCGCCGAGCGGCTGGGCCCGTGAGCCATGGCCGCTGAGCCTGCGCGTCTGGAGCCTGTGCTCTGGAACGGGAGAGGCCACAACAGTGAGAGTCCCGCGTACCGCGAAAACAACAACAACAACAAAAAAACCATTAAGTAAACAGAGGACCATATTAGAAGGTAGCCCCCACATGATATTTTTGTCTGTTTTGTTCCCTCTCTGCCTTCAGTCCCTACATGGTGCTTGGCACATCTTAGGTCCGCAATAAAAATTTGTTGAATGAATGAGTAAACTGTACAGAATCCACTTATGGGCACTGTCGTACATAACAGTCGGGTAGGGTATAGACCTGGCAAATGCCCTGAAGGTGGAGGGCAGACGCCTGTGACACTTGGTACAGAAGCCACCAGACAGACCCGAGGCTGAGGTCCACTCTCACCACTAGCTCATGCTGACTTTGGATAATTTCTTATCTTCTCTAAGCCTCAGTTTCCTCATCTGAAAAATGGGGCTGCTGGGAGAATAAAACCTGCTGATGCACAGACCACAAGTTAGCGACTGCCATTACTAGGATCTGCTGCAGCGGGGAGGACCCCAGGGGTGGGATAAACGCAAGAGGAACAGGGAAGACTCCACCATGCAGCCTCAGTGGGGAGGCTGGCAACCCTGGAGCCTGCAGAGGGTCAGGGCCGGCCCGAGGCTGGCGTGGGTGTGGCTGTGTGCTCAGTACAGCACATGGGAAGTGATGTAATAACAACAGCATCTTGTATTTGTTCAGTGCTGGATGGTTTACAAAAGTGCTTTCACGTCCCATTTTCTCACTCGATCTGCCTGTAGCCTGACAGGCTGGCAGAGCTGAAGCCGTGATTCCCATTTTATGGAGGAGAAAACCCGAGATGGAGTGAGGTGATTGGGTGTGTCCAAGTTCACACAGCAGGTCAAAGCTAGGGCAGGATGAGTGAATTGGGGACCATCTTGGCCTCGTAGGCCCAAATCAAACACCCCATCGCTTCTCTTGTGGTTTTCAAACCTGCCTGCCCGGTGGCTTCGCCCAGGCCCAGCCTGGGAATCTGTGTTTAAGGTGCCACGCAGCACTTCACGCTGCCTCGTTCTGCAGAGTGCGTGCTCCGGGTTCTGAAGCATCTGCAAAGTAGACTCATCATCCTTACCTTGAGCAGACAGAACTATCCTCCCCAAGTTGGGAACTAATTAGGGGAAGCGTGGAGGTACGTGATATCCCACCAGGGCCTGGAGGCTGCAGTCAGCTGCAGATGGCTGTACGACCCCTGCGTGAAGAAGGACCCTCTTCATTCGTCATCACCTGCAGCCACCTCCCTCCCTTCTGCTTGGGACACTGGTTCCAGACAAAGCTTATTCCTCCGGTTTCACCATGTCAGCGAGCTGGTCCCCAGCTTCCCAACCTACAGACGTTGAACTCTGAACTCCCTGTGGTCTGGGCTGAGTTAAAGGGGTAGAGATAACAGGGCACAGCTGGGGACCTAGGCTGCAGCCGCGGGAGAAAAAAGCCTCGTCCCAAGCCCGGCGCCGCTGAAGTGGTCTTATGGAGGTGGCACCATGAGCTGGTGTCCCTCCCGTGTTGGCCCATCAGAGCTCTATCGACATTCATTGGCCTAAAGCCCCTTGGAGAGCAGCAATTTTCAGAGTGACGTGAAATTTATTACTTTCCATCTCTCGGCAGTCTTTCCCCAACAATTTTCTCTCCAAAAATTGTTCCTGCCTCGTCTTGCTGTTTATTTAAATGGTTATTTATTTATTTTTCCTGCGGCTCATCTGAGTATTTCTTCTTTTTTTAATTTTTAATTTAATTTAATTTATTTATTTTACTTTTGGCTGCATTGGGTCTTCGTTGCTGCACGAGGGCTTTCTCCAGTTGTGGCGAGCGGCGGCTACTCTTTGTTGCGGTGCGCGGGCTTCTCACTGCGGTGGCTTCTCTTGTTGCGGAGCACGGGCTCTAGGTGCACGGGCTTCAGTAGTTGTGGCTCGCGGGCTCAGTAGTTGTGGCTCGCTCTAGAGCACAGGCTCAGTAGCTGTGGCGCACGGGCTTAGTTGCTCTGCGGCATGTGGGATCTTCCTGGACCAGGGCTCGAACCTGTGTCCCCTGCATTGACAGGTGGATTCTTAACCACTGTGCCACCAGGGAAGTCCCTCTGAGTATTTCTTGATAACTTCACCAGATCTGCTTAAGAACACTCTTTTTTTGTTTGTTTGGGTTTTTTTTGTTTTTCCGGTACGCGGGCCTCTTACTGTTGTGGCCTCTCCCGTTGCGGAGCACAGGCTCTGGACGTGCAGGCTCAGCGGCCATGGCTCACGGGCCCAGTTGCTCCACGGTATGTGGGATCTTCCCGGACCGGGGCACAAACCCGTGTCCCCTGCATCGGCAGGCGGACTCTCAACCACTGCGCCACCAGGGGAGCCCCCAAGAACACTCTTAAGGAGAGCCCCACCTCTAGACACACACAGACACAGACACACACACACACACACACACACACACACACATGCACACACATACACACGTGACCTGGGCCCCAGACCCCACTTCCACAGGCCCACTGGGGCTCAGGCCATTGCCTAATACATCCCATTATCTGATGCAATTACATTACAGCCTTGTCCCCTTTTCTGTCCCCTCTGGCTGGCCTCATCTTGGCTCTGGAGGTGTCCCTGAGTTCAGTTTTGGGCTGCACACAGCTGCCGACAGCCCCCAAGAGCCAGCCGCTTTCTCAGGCTGCTCTGCTGAGAGCACCTTTTGGCTTTGCTGCTTCCACAGGGTGAGGAAGGGGAGGCTGGCTGTGAGCACGGAGGGTCCTCCTACGTGTCAACGCTAAGACCCCACCTGCATGCCTCGGGACCTCCCGAACTCAAGGGCTAGGGCTCTAGGAGGTGCCAAGGCCAGGTGAAGCCAGGACACTGGGGAGCGGGAAGGGGAGTGAGATGCCTGGGACCTGCCTTCTGTTCAGTGGGTGGGGCCTCCAGGAGCTTGAATGGAACCCAACAGCAGTGTTGACAGAAGGGACCGACCCTCACCCACCCAGGGGCATGGCAGCCACGGGGACACACAGCCACACTTGGCTTCTGTGGTTTCCCACACAGGCCTAGTGCAAGCGCCAACTAGCTTGGAGACCTTGGGCAAGTCCTCCCCGATCTAGGCCTCAGTGTACTCACCCCTGCTCCCACCTCCCAGGAGTTCCAGAGAGCGAGGGTCTTGTTATTACCCTGAAGGCTGAAACCGCTTTCTGCTTAGGGTCTATTGGTGCTGCCCTGGTCACTTTGAAACTGGAGTCCTGGTGGATAAACCGTCCAGGGCCTCACAGAGTGCTGGCCCCTGGGTCGGCACTGCTTTAAGATGTAGGCGTTCTTATTAGTCAAGGATGGAGAGCCCAGCAGATTAGGAGTTGACTGCCACCATAAAGAGAGTTTGTTACTCACAGTTCCCAAGAGGAAGGGGCACTCTGTGCCACACACGGCCACACAGGGAAACACCAAGGTTGGTCAGGAGGCAGGGGAAAGGGAAAACGTGGGCAAGAGTGTGTGTTGTGCTTTCCGTGGGAAGGAGCAGGTGAGGCCTGGTGAGCAGGCTTAGGACTGGCTACTTTGAATAACTGCAGAGGGCTCTGGGCACAGGTGCTGTCCCGAGATGTCAGGCACCTGGCCCTGGGGTGATTAGGGCAGGTGATGGTGGTCCTGAGTGTGAGAGCCCCGTAGAGGAGGAGGATGTCGGCTCTGGGCTGGTTGGTCTGTACATGAAAGACGGGCTCCCTGGAAATTATCTCCAGGAATTAGCCAGCCCTGGGAGGGGCAGGCCCTCCAGGGTCAGCAAGGCCCCAGATGACAGAGCACCGAGAATATAGAGAATAAGAAAATATAGTTAATACAGGAACGTAACAAAACCTGTGCCGCGTGTAAATTTGTCCTTATTATTTAATTAATAAACTTTTTAAAAGAGCAGCTTTAGGTTTACAGAAAAATTGAGCTGTGAGTAAAGAGACCTCTCACGGACCTCCTACTCCCAGCACACAGACAGACAGACAGACAGCACTTTCCCTTATTATTGGCATCTTCCGTTAGTGTGGTACGCTTGTTATAACTGAACCAATATTGATACAGCATGATTAACTAGAGTCCAGTGTTTACATTAAGGTTCACTGGCTGCTGTACATTCTACAGGTTTTGACAAACAGATGGTATTTGTGTGACAAATGTACCCACCCTCACAGTATCATACAGAATAGTTTCACTGCCCTAAACATTATCTGTGGTTTGTCTATTCATCCCTCCCTCCCTGCTAACCCCTGGTGACCACTGACCTTTTTACTGTCTCCATAGGGCTGCCTTTTCCAGAATATCATATATTTGGAATCAGTCAGTAGCCTTTTCAGACTGGCTTCTTTCACTTAGCAACATGCATTTAAGTTTCTTCCACGCATCTTCATGACTTGAAAAGTCATTTCTTTTAATCTTTGAATAATATTCCGTTGTCTGGATGGACCACAGATTAAATATGATGTTTATCCATTACTATTGCTTTTTTTTTTTTTGGCTGTGTTGCCTGGCATGAGGGCTCTTAGCTCCCTGACCAGGGATCAAACCTGTGCTCCCTGCAGTGGAAGCGCAGTCTTAACCACTGGACCGCCAGGGAAGCCCCTACTATTGCTTTTTAAAGAAAGACAATGGGCTTCGTTGTAAGGGCTGGGCTCACAGAAGTTCACAGACAGCCTGGGAGGGGGCCCAACGAGCCAATGGTCTCGGTGCTCGGCCCAAGGACAGGTGATGGAGAGAGTGGACTTGTGGGCTTGTGCAATCTGGGCGATTGTTTCCATTCTCCTCGTGCAGACAGCTGGCTGTCCCTGGCTCTTCTCAGAAAGGCCTTTCAGGTGGAGGTGACACCCTCCTCCATCGAGAGGCCTGCAGGCTCTAAAGTCCAAAGCTGATGGGGCAACAGGGTCCCCAAGTGGGCCAGGTGGCTTCAAGTCTGGACACCATCTCCTTACCTGTGAAATAGGAAACAGCTCTGAGAGGCTAAACATCCTTGAGGAAAGTGCTGTGGGCCAGGAGGGTCCCCCAGGCCTCCCCAGGGCCCTTCCCAGGGACCCCGCCTCCCTGGCATCTGGGGCCCGGCCTGCGGAGCTTCCTGGTCTGTACGGCGGGCTCTGTGGGCTCCTAGCCCTGTAGCTGGCTGTCTGCTCTGGCCCTCCTCGGAATCCCCTTTTTTTCCAGACTTAAGTGAGGTCCACCCAGCACCTGGGACTTAGTTTGCTGCTCTTACGGGGGCTCCTGGCTGATGTGACTCCCAGATACGGTGTCTGCCCTTCCCTTTTTCCTCAGCCGAGGAGGGCCTCCCGCCCAGACTCGTGCGCGTGTGTGCGTGTATACAGAGGCCGGTGGTGCTTGTGGACAGCTTCTCCTCCCCTGAGCCGTGGATCTGGGACCCAGAGATTATTCGGGAATGCATGCTGTCGGCAGAGGCCGTAGGGAGGGGTGCCCAGTCCCGGGGAGGCCCTGGGTTCCCCCACGCCCAGCTGCTGCGGGCAGGAGGCGGCTCCACCCACCTGCAGCTTCTGATCGGCCTGGCTCCTGGGGTCTCAAAACTGCTCGGGACAACGCGAAGGTCACGGTGGAAACGTGACAGTGAGTCAGTGGAAAAGACTGCCGTTTCATCTTCTCACCCATGACACTCAGATACACCCTAGAGTCACCCCAAACACAGCCCCCAGCCCGGTTTGTGTTGGATCCCTCGGAGGTGACAGCAACTCTTGGAGGACACAGGACGGCATCCGGCAGGAGGCTGCCCTGCCAAGCAAGCGGGCGGGCGGCACTGTGTACACGCTCTAATGCCAGGAGTCAGGTTAGTCGTGGAGCCTGTTCTTCCAATCCTGGCTCGCAGTCCTCCTCTTCCAGGAAGGCAGCCCTGATTGCACTCCTTTAACCAACCCCTCGGCTGGTATGATGCGGCTCCACCTGTTTCCCTAATGTTCTTTACAAGTGCTTCCATCACCCCTGCGCAGGTGCTCAGTTGGCTGACCTTGTCCTGGAGGAAGGACAGTGAGGAGAGAATCGACGCTGCTGGCACCTGCCTCAGCCCCTGGTGTGCGCAGGACAGGGTGCCGGGGCAGCACCCACGCCATCGCTTCACTTGACAGGTGGGATGGGTACACCCGCCCTGGCCTCCCCCCAGGGGCTATTGCGGGGCTCACATAAGAGTACATCCCTGAAACAGCTCTGGCTAACGAGCCTTCTGTTTTCTCACTGGTCCAAGGAAGAGAAGTGAGGGCGTTGGTGCCCTAGGTGCTTCTGACCTGCCTGTCTCCCCAACTCAGAGCTGCGGCCATGCATCCTGAGCTTCCCCTGCAGGGCTTGGAGCCACAGAAGGTCCAGGGATGTGGAGAGGGGGAGGGATCCACGCAGTTATTTTTATCTGCTGACGGCTGTCTGAGGCTGCGCAGGCTTCCAGACTGCCGAGAGGCTGCCTGCTGAGCAGAGGGGAGCTTGCTGCCCGGGATGCCCAAGGCCTCCGGGGAGTGAAGGCGACGCCAGAGCTCCCTGGGGCCCTGCTCGGGCCGGGAGAAGCAGGCCTGCCCGACACCCTAGGTGCTTGGCCCAGGACCCCAGGCTCCAGGCTGAGGGTGGAGGTGGCTGGTGGCTTTCGGGGCTGCTCAGCGAGGTTGTCAGCTCCCCCAGCGCCCTGTCCCCCCATGCCTTCCCCCGTCCCCAGCTCGGCTTAATGTCTTCTCCAGCAGAGCAGCTTCTCTTCCTGCAGGTGGAGAAGAGAGATGAGCTTTTGACCACAGAATGAAGACAGCAGGAAATGTGTGAGCAGCTCTCTGGAGGCCTCAGGAGGGCGGAGGGGGCCTTTACTATTCTCCAAGGGCTCATTTCACCCTCCGTGTCCCCAGGACATGAAGCAGTTACGTTATAAACTAGTCTGGTGGAGAAGATCAAAGGCTGGAACTCAGAACCCTGAGAGTCTTCTGCCACTGCTCTGCTGTATGTCTTGGGGCAAGTGGCTTACCCTCTCTGGGCTCAATAGTAAACGGAGAAAGGGACTAGATGTCTGGCAAGCGTTTCCTTTCCTCTTCCCAGGGAGGGGCAGCCCATTCCAGGGATGTGGGCAGCCACAGAAAGACTTACCTCTTCAGCTTCAATGCATGCCCTGAGGAAGGCATGTCTGAATCTGGGAAACTGCAGGTGGAGGCTATGCAGGGAACACCCAGCCCAGCGTGGATGTGCAACAGTGCCTGAGGATTTGGAGGAAGAAGATGAGGGGTGGGCCAGGCCAGGGCGGAGGCCCCGAGTCCCCTTAGCCCTACTTCAAGGCAGGCTGAGTGCTACTTACTGGACGGGGCTGGAAGCTGGCATTGGGCCCAGGTCATCTATTAGGCGCAGTTTGCTGTAAATAGAATGATACTGTTCACTAAATAGTAAGCTGTAAATAAAAATGACAATAGTATCTTCATCATTGATAACTTATCTGTGTTGGGCAGCGTGCTGGTTGCTTTCCATGTCCTCCCGTCCTGTCCACCCAGGGAGGTGATATTGACATCATCATTCCACAGACCGAAGACAATGGGGCACAGAGAGGTTAGGTAACTTGCCCCAAGTCACACAGCTAATAAGTGTCAGAGCAGAATTTGAACCCAGCCCTATCAGAGTCAAAGTCCTGGCTCTTAACCTCTAGAACACACTGTCATTTAACAATAATGGAAAAAAACCTGGAGGGACATGCACTGGAGAGCTCTCCTTCAGGACCCTTTTGTGGAGGTTGAGCTGCTAGATCTACCTGGCTGCAGCTGGCTGGTCCCCAAAGAGGCCTCTTTGAGCGTCACAGCCAGAAAAAGGAGAAATCCGCCCTCATAGCACTGGCCGTTCCATGTGCAGGGTCCGGCCTGGGCCTGGCTGTCAGGCTGACAGAGCTCTCCTCCAGGGCAGTGGGGAGGGGGCCCTGGGACACTTGGGTAGGTGGTAGGTGGGGAGTGGTGGCTCTCTGGGCATTTCATTGTTTTAGTGGGAGATCTGGCCAGAGGGGGCCAAGCTTGGGTGACTGTTTACCTCTGCAGGGAAAGAACTGATCCAAAGCACGTAGGCACGCACATGCGTGTGCGCACAGAACTGCGGGTCTCAGTAAGAGGACCTAAGGGAAAACAAGCCTGCTTATTGTATAAATGCCTTAACTACCACCCCCAACTCTGCCACCGCCCACCCCAATCCTCCCCTGACCGTCCAGAGCAAACTGCGCGTTCCTCGTCCCCGCCTGGGACGCCTCTACCGGGGTCTCTGAGCCTCAGTGGCTCACTGGCCATGCTTGAACACCCTCCCACCCTGGCATGTCCCCTACCTGGACAGCCACTACAGGGGTCCCTGGGTCAGCCCCCGCACCTGTGTCTGTGGCTGTGCTTGTCCATCCACAGACGGGAAGATTCGAGGGTCTTCATGACCTGCGAGGGCCTCAGGGGCAGTCAGCTGTCTCCTCGGGGCCCAGAGCAGTGGAGGAGCTGCATGTTACATTCACTGACCTGCTCCAAGGAATTCTCAGGGGACAGCCTGGCCTCCATGCGTCCTGCAGCTCAGACCCCATCCACCATCATCTTGAGACCCCCATACCGGCCCGGCCCGCGGAACTCATGGGGACCTGCCAGCGTGGGCCCCACCAGCACCCTAGGTGAGGAGCGGGGTGAGCTAGGTGAGGAGCGGGGTGACAGGGCTCCACTTCCCGGCTGGCCTTAGGGTTTGGTGTCTTTCCCCTCTGGTACCCAGGAGTCCCGCTTATCTTTGTGACGTTCTTTACGCTTCCCCTACCTGCCAGGAACTTCGAAGCCCTTCTCCCAGGTGGGCTGGGAGGCAGCTGTGGCTGAGAGCCTCAGGGGGCTACAGGTGGGTCCGGAGGAGGCAGGTGGTCTCTGGAGGGGAGGCTGAGCGGACGGCGGTGGGCGGCTCCAGGCCCCCCAGGTGCTGGCGCTGAGACAGTCCGCTGCCCCTCCTTCTGGCACAGACGGCAACTGGGGACCCAGCATCCGTCACCCTGAGGTTCAGAAAGCCTTGGAGCTGCCCTCGTCCAGCCTTCTCCCGTTCCTTTACAGACGCAGAAACCAAGGCACAGAGACTGTCACATGCTGTATAAGCCACCAGCGGCTAGTGGGGGGGGAGGCAACCTGGGTCTGCTCACCCCTGCCCGGCGCTTTCACCATAGCCCCTACTTCATGCAGACCTTTTAGGTTCAACCTCAGCTTCTCACCTGGTGAGGTTTTCCGCACAGCCCTCCTGGTCCAGTACTAACGAAGGACATCCATGCCATTTCTAGAACAACTGCATCTTTTTATTTTGCCAACAGCCGGACCTGGTCTGAGTCTGCCCGGTGGGGGCAAGTGGGGCTCCCAAGGTGCCCACCTCAAGTAGTACTCACTCCCACGCGGGGTCCACCGGGGAGCCAGAGGGGCCCACCTCTCCCCAACAGCCCTGCTGACGGCGGCCGGGTCCCTTCTTTGCCCTTCCTTCCACAAAGGAGCGACAGCCCCAGGTGTGTGGGGACCAGGTCCTGCCCAGGCATCGCTAAAGTGTGGAGAGCCGGCGCTGGGTCAGGCAAACCCGCCCGCGACCCGCTCTGAGCGGACCAGGGGAGAGGTAGGGGGGCTGGCTCCCAGGTGCCCCAGTGAGCCTGGATATGAACCCATAAAACTGACCCCTTTGGGCTGGCAGGAAAAACTCGAGGCCCCAAACCCATTCGCTCGCAAAATGGACTGTTTCTAAGAGGTGACGATGAAACTCTGAGTTCCCACCATGGGCTCCCGGCAGATTATGGACAGCCAGACCTTTGCTTACAAAAAGAATTTCTAACTTTACTCCAAGACCTGCTCCAGGGTTTCCTCTGCAGAAGGACCTGAAACTTCAGTCCTTAAACGCATTTGATTTTCAAAATCAGACGCCAGTGTGGACATTTCAGAGAGAAATTTTTGTGTAAGACAAGGTTTGCATTGGTCAGCAGAGGTGAATGAGGGGCTAGGGCTCGGAGTGATGGGGTGGGCTCGAGGGGGAGGCCTCTGCAGAAGGACCTGAAACTTCAGTCCTTAAACGCATTTGATTTTCAAAATCAGACGCCAGTGTGGACATTTCAGAGAGAAATTTTTGTGTAAGACAAGGTTTGCATTGGTCAGCAGAGGTGAATGAGGGGCTAGGGCTCGGAGTGATGGGATGGGCTCGAGGGGGAGGGAGAGAGGGGAGGGAGGGGAAGACCCAGACCCAGACCCAGACCCAAGAGTGGTCACCTTGTGGGTATGCACACGTGAGTGTGTGAGTGTGTGGGTGGCTTTCTGTTGTCACACCAAGGTGCGGGTCCCAGGTGGAGGCAGTGTCCAAGGCCATGCAGCTGTGTTCCTTCCAGCAGAACAAAGCACACAGGATCTTGGGATGCAGGAGCCAGAAAACAAATAAATAAAACTAGCAGCCAGGGTTATAAATAGATGAAAGCAAGATGAGCTTACAGGCAGCCGCCCACTCCCTCCCCACGTGGGAGCAGCAGCCATGGGGCCAGTTCCACAGCCCCAGACGTTTGCCCTTGGCCTTGGGCTGGGGATGGGAGAGGCCCACCCTCGACCTTCCACCTTCAGCCAGGGCCAGAGCCTGGAGTTCCTCTTCAGAGAAAACCCCTTCTTCCAACTGCTGTCTTGTTTCAGCCACCGTTCAAGTCCCTCCTTCCTTCCCTGGCCAAGCAGGCCTGGCCTTCTCTGCACGTGCCTTCCACTGCTCAGAGCAGAAGGTGATTCGCTCCTGGGGTGGGGATGAGGTTCCGCGTGTTCTTTCTGTTTCCCACCTGGCCCCCAATCCTTATCTCCAAGGCAGTGCTGACCTGTGAGAGTGGACACAGAGGCTGGAATTCCGGGCAGCTGTTCACGGTGCTCCATTTCTCTGGAAATGTCATCCGGAGTCTACCTGAAGTACTCTGCCTGGCTTCTTCACCCTCTCGCTTAACCCTTTTCTCTCTTCAGTTCCAGGAAGTATCTTGAGAAAATGGTCCATCCATTTATCTATCCACCCGTCCACCTACCCACCCATCCACATCCATCTATCCATCCATCCATCCATCTTTCAATCTGTCATCTACCATCCTTCCATCCACTGACCTACCCATCCATCCATCCACCTTTCTACCATCTATCCGTTGACCTATTGATTGATTACTATGTTAAGCACTAGTGGTAACCAGTGGACTCTTCACCTGGTTCTCAATCCCACTTTGCTTGCTCTTCGATATGGGGGCACAGGCTTGTACCCAGGTGAAGGCAATTCAGAAAGAGCGGAGCCGTGGTAGGAAAAGTACTGGTTGCTATGGAGCTCACAGCCAGGGCTCTGTGCTGAGAGATGTTTATGTCTCAGCTCCCACGTGCAGGTAGGGATGGGTGGCATGAAAGGGGACCATACCGCCTGACCACATGGCACCCAACTCGCATGTGTGTGTGTGGCCGGTGATTCACAGGGTGAGTGTGGCTTAGAAGCAGGTGGAGTATAATAACAATAGTGATAATAATAATAATGGTAATGATCTTCGTCAGTCATCGAGTGCCTACGATGTGCTGGATGCCGTGTCAACTCCTGTGCCCGGATCCTTCCACTGAATCCTTGCAACAATCCCATTTTACAGAAGAAGAATGGAGGTTCAGAGGGATTAAAATTCCCCGGTCTGAGGTCAGAACCTGGGTTGGTCCAGGCACCGTCATCCTCATAAGCCGTGTGACCCTGGTGAGGGCTCTTACCCTCCCTGAACTGCATTTTCTTCAGCGAAAAGCAAGGATCTGCCATGGAGTAGAGGTGCCCCATCTTTTCGAGTCTGTGAGCTGCATTTTAATGTCAAACTCTTTGAGGATCTTCACATGCTGGTGCTTTTATTTTTAGGATTCATGGGTTGAGAAAACTCACAATGACAAAAAGCTACTTTGAATTCAGGAGTGGTTTAAAATCAATTTGTATTTGATTATTCGTAACCACATGTATATGCATCTGAAAACGAACCCTGAGATGGGTGTTATTTATTCCGTCTACCCGTACGTGTTACGTGTGCGGATCTGGTCTCTGCATTAAGACTGCAGCCCCCGGGGATCAGGCCACACACTGACCCTTGTGAGTCCACGTTCCATATTCAACAGAGCCAGCAGCTCCTGCTTCCCCATCCCTCCTGGAGAGCAGTGAGATAAGACAGAAGCAGACAGGACGGTGAGCAGAGAGACCCGATGGAAATCGTTGGCAAGACGGAAACAGGAGGGGTGAAAGTGTTTGCAATGACACCCCCGGATGGGCTCCTTGGTGCAGCCAGTGCCTGACCTGCCACGGCTCCCACGCTCACGGGAGCAGAAGGTCGGCTCAGCAGAGCTCTCAGCAGGGGCCGGATGCCTGGGGCTCGGATGGGGGTCCCCACCATGAGTACCTTCTGCACACCAAGGAGTTAGACCTGGAGGGGCCCAAGTGGAGGTGGGACGAGGAGACAGCTGGGAGGAACCCACAACTTCTTTTGAGGCGAGAAGGGGCAGAGGACAGAGCCGAGGAGCGACCCAGGGAGACTGGCTGATTCTGCCCGGGGCCTGGCTGGCTTTGGGCGCCTCCCTGGGGTGGGCGCTTCTTCCTGGAGTCCAGCCAGGATCTCAAAGCGAGGAGTTGTGCTGGTGCAGGGCCTCTACCAGGGGACCACTCCTCAAATGTCCGGATTCCTCGCGGATCTCAAAGCAGAAAATGCAAAAGCCTGGGAGTTGGGTCAGCCTTTTTGTTTTCATTGTTCCTTTCTGAGATTAGATTGGGGTTGACTGCACACGTCAGCATCCCGGCCTCCCCGGGGAACGAGAAGCAGAGCGAGCTCTACGCCCGCACGCCCCCCCAACCCCCGGCCTCCCCGACTCCTTCCTTCCCTCTGTGGCCTCCTCCTTCCCTGTCTCCCCTCCCTGCTGGCACCCAGGTCTCAGTCATTATGCAACTGCAGGCAAAGGAGGCTCGGCGGGGCCTCAGCTGTCACTCCTTTCTCTGGCCAGCAATGTGGCCACCTGCCCGGGGAGGTAGGCTGGGTGGACCAGGGGACTCAGTCTTCTGAAAGCTGCTCAGGAGCTGGAGTTGGACTTTGCATCTTGCCGTCCTTTTATGAAATGATTTCAGGATCATGTAACGTGTTGATAAAGGAGGATTGAAAATGCAATTTTGATTTTCCTGGGTGCCGTGTTAGCACCCCGTGCTCTGAGGGAGCTGGCCACCCTCCCACGCTGTCTAGATTATCCCACCTCCCAGCCGTGCAGTGTTTCACAGCTGCTGCTTCCTTTCCTTCATCTTAGTTTGCAAATCGCCCTGACAGAGTTCGGTATGGTAAGGAGAGGGCGGTCTCTGGCCCTAAAAGTGAGGCTCCCTGGAAGAGGTGATGCTTACCATGAAGAATGAAGGGTGGATAGGAGCAAGACGGAGGGACCAGCAGGTGCCCAGCCCTGGAAGGGAGAGCATGTGGCCCTGAGGGATGCTGAGGGCCTGGAGGGAGGATGCGGGAGGGATGAACGGGAGCCTGGTCACGCGGGGTTGTGAGGACCACGAAGGACCAAGGGTTGCCATGCGGCGGCCCGAAGAGGCTGTGATGGTTGACTGTGTGTGTCAACTGGACTGGGTCATGGGGCACCCAGAGAGCTGGTGAAAAGCTATTTCTGGGGGTTTCTGTGAGGGTGTTTCTAGAAGAGATTAGCATGTGAACTGGTGGGCCGGGTAAAGCGAACTGCCTTCCCCAGCTTGGGTGGACATCATCCAATCTGTCCAGGGCTTGAGTAGAGCAGAAAGGTGGAGGAAGGGGGAGTTCTCTCTGCTTGACTGTTGAGCTGGGATACACGTCTCCTCCTGCCCTCAGGTTGGAACTTACACCACTGGCTTTTCTAGGGCTCTGGTATGGGAGCCAATTCCTTATAATAAATCAATCTCTCCCTCATCTCTGTCTCTATCTCTCTCTCCCGTTGGTTCTGTTTCTCCGGAGACACCTGACCAATACAGAGGCCACGTGGGACCCTGCTGTTCAGTGTTCCTGGCGGGTGGGCGTGAGTCCACGCGAACGTTTGCTATGATGCAGGACCCAGCCTCGCCGAGGCAGCCCGTCCACGAGAGTCGGCTCAGCTCACCTAGTTACTAGAAGCCTCCTGACATCAAGCTGAAGGTTGTTTCCCCAGTGCCACCTTCCCTGCCCTCCAAGGGTCCCGGGGCCACAGAACTTATCTCATCTTCCCCTGGCCGCCCCTCATTTTCCCCCGAAGGCCCCCCACTGCCTCCGGTAAGACTTCCCTCTGCCTCATGGACCACACTCCTCCTTCCACGGCTCGTAGGATGTGACACGTAGCAGACACCTTCGAGCATAACAGCCCAGCCCATAATGCTGGGGGCCCATCCTTTAACTGCTTACCCCACGTGGATTCTGTGTGACTCCCCCTGGCCACAGGCGCCTGGGAGAGGGATGAACTGGACCCAGGTTGCGCCCATCAGCTTTCTCTCTTGGGCACTTGGGACGGATGTCACTGGGTCAGGGCGGGCTCTAGGGCAGAGCTGCTGAGGGCAGCCCCCTCCTGCTGGGCCGGCCAGGTAGGGGTCTGCGAGGCCCTGGAAAACCAGCCCACTCCCTGCATAAGCGAAAGTTCCCCTCCAGCAACCGGACTTTGTCAGCAGCACAGTTTCTCTGACCTCCCTTCTCTCCCTCCCCATCCTTACCTGCCTCCCTCTCTCCACCACCAAATGGGCAAACTGTAGTTTGTTAGAATCTCTTTTGCAAACAGGTGTCCAGGGCAGAAGCCAGCAGGAGGTGTGCTCCCGGGGGTGCAGCGGGATGGCTGATCCCGGGGATTCCATGGCACATGGGGCTTCTAGTAATAAGATCAAGGCCCAGCACAGGTCGCTGGCTCCTGAGCCCAGAAAGGAAGTCCTCCTGTTTACTGGTGCCACCACTAGGGCCTCCCGGCACAGGTGTCAACCCATGGCCACCGGTTACAGCCCAGGTCTCAGGGTTTGTTTCCTCCCCAGTCACTTCCCCAGCGGTCTGGAGCCTGAGGAATGCCTCTTGTTTCTAAGTCCTCTCCCCAGTGTTAATGCTTCCCTTAACGCAGCTACCGTCCCACTCAGCTGGGCTCTGATTGGGATGATTGCTATTATTCTGTTATTGCAATGAACAATAATGATGAGACAACTTCTGCTGAGAGCCCACAAAGCCCCTAGCTTGGGGGAAGCCCACGGAGACCCTTCTCCAGGGATGCAGGGCAGCGTCCCACCACCCCCTGTGGCCCCGGGGGGCCCTGGTGCCACGTGCCTGCTCCACTCACCCCACATCCCATGGAGTTGTGGATATCGGGGTGGGAAAGAATGGCTCATGTCACTTGGGGCGACTGTGTCCCCTCACAGAGGGGTCTACGGAGTGGAGGGATGTGCTTAGGACCATCACACAATTAGCTATGGCACCTGAGTCAGACCTTGGTGGCTCCGGCCTTGGGCTCCCTCCCACGGCTTCCCTGCTCAGGGCCAGCCTCTCAGACCAGCCACGCAGGCCAGCGAACGGGGAGGGTTGTGCCAGAGCGTTCGTCCTCACCAGCCTCTGCCTGGGGTCTTGCTGAGGGTGGCGGGTGGCCGCTGCGGGATGAGGAAGCCGGGAGACGGGGAGGGCCATTCTGCGGCACTGTGATTTGGCATCACGGCCCCCTGAGTCCGGCATGGAAGGTTCTGGAACGCACGTCCTTCTCTAGGTTCCCTATTCCTGGAGCAGCACCCCCCCACTCACTTTATCTCTCCACCTTCAGCACATCCTTGAGAGAGCTGCGTTTTTACAGACACACGCAGGTGTTTGGGTGACGGCCCACGCTGTCTCGCTAAACCTTTAAGTGGCATTTAGGGAGCAACCCCTTCGAAAGGCAGTGGCTGCCCAGGCACTGCTTCCAAGACAGCCGTCAACATCTTGCCAAGGCCATTCAAGACATAGATCTCGTGTCTGCGCAGATGGAACACCTGCGCCCCTCCCCCCTCCCTGGGCAGCAATGTGCTGACTTTGGGGGCACCACGGTGAGGCACCCTCCTCCGTGGCCAGCGTCGGTGCCAGGCTGCCCTTCCCAGCTCCCCGCCCATGGCCAGGGCTCGCCCTCCCTGCCTGCCCGCCCCCCTCCCCCCCAGCTCAGAGCCCAGCGCCAGCCTTTACACACACACACACACACACACACACACATCCACACACTTGCCCTCATGAATCTTTCATGGCGCTTGGAAAGCTGTTGAGCACATGGCACAGGGCACGCAGGGCTGCAGTTCCAGCGCAGAGCTGGAGGATGGAAGGGGCAGAGGCAGCAGCTAGGGGGCAGGGTGGGGGGCACGGGAAGGGGCCTGGAGGAGGCTTAAACCTGAGTCCCGACCACTGCAGGTAAGTGACTGGGGCGGGGTCAGCAGCATCTAGCATCTTCCAGCAGTGGGCACTGCGGCCGACCCCCCCCCCCCACAGTGTTGAGGAGAGGTCTATGGGTGGTCCTGGAGGGGAGAGAGAGAGAGAGAGATGGAGAGAGAGCAAGAGGAAGCAGGAAGATGGCAGGAGAGCCGGGAGCAGAAAGGGAAGGAAGCCTCAGGAAGCTGGCAGAGCAGAGCCTCCAGGGGGGCCCTGGGTGCAGCCCGACTTCCTGTTCATTTCGGGGATGTTTGTCACGTGAGACCCTAAGTCCCCCTCCCCCATACTCAGAAGACAGATGAGGCCACAGACTCAGGATCCCCAGACGCAGTCCCCAGGCCTGGAAAGATGAGCTGTGTGGCCCTTTCCCCGAATCAACAACTAATGTGCCCATCGAACCAATCTTCCACTAACTCACAGGACACAGGGGAAGGGGGGCCGACCGACTCACTGTATGAGTCTAACCCTGATGCCCTAAACTTACAGGGTCGTGTCCAGAAGAGAAAATTACAGGCTGACATCACTCATGAGCGTGAGTACAGCCGTCCTGAACCAAACATCGGCAGATCAGACCCAATGCTGTGTGAAAGGAAGGATACATCATGACCAAGTCGGGTTTACAGCACTGCAGGAAAGGAGAGTTGTTTTAACAGTGGAAGTTCTATCAGAATACCTCATTGCATTAATGGAATAAAGGAGAAAGGTCACCGTGATAGAGTTTGAGAGGGCATTTGTAGTTTGTGTTCATCTCCATCTCTATCATTTATAGCCACACCCATATCTACGTTTAGTGCGCAGAATACATAAAGAACTTCTACGAATCAATACGAAAAAGAAAAACCAAGTGTATGAAATGGTGCTCAACTTCATAATCATCATGGAAATACACATTAAAATCACAACGAGACACAGTTATACCCTAAACACGCTGAAATGAAAAGATTGACCTTCAAGTGCGGGTGAAGGGGTGGCCGACTGGAACCCCTCACACCGGTGGCGGGGGTGGAGATGGGTACAACCTCTTTTGACAACTGGCAGTATTGCTAAAGCCAAACATCCGTCTGCCCTACAACCCAATAATTCCGTCCCAGGCATATACCCTAAAGACACGTGTACAAATGTTCACCAAAAGACTGTTTACAATAGCACCGTTCACAGTAGCCAAACTGGAAAAGCCAGCTGCCCAGCAGCGGAGGATGGGTACATTGTGGTTTGTTCACAAGACGGACCGTGCTGCGGCGGTGAGAACCAAGGGACGACTCCACACCTTCAGGGGGTGCATCTCATAGCCACCAGCTGGTTGAAAGATGCAGACACAAGAGCATACGTACAGAGTAATTCCCTTCACGGAAAGTTAAAAGAAGAGGCAAGATCGGTCTCTGGCGTGGGAGTCAAGCTGGCCCAGGTGCGGGGGTCTGTGACATGAGGAGGCAGGAGGGGACCTGGCGGGTTGGCGATGTTCCCCTCCTGATCTGGCGTTGCTCACACGGGTGTGCAACTTTGTGAAAATTCACGGAGTTGGATGTGTAGTTTTACAATTTTCTTTATGTGTATTATACTTTAATAAAATGTTTTCTAAAAAAAGCTGACGTGCCCAATAGCCTCCACAAGAACCTTCGAGAACAGGGCCTGGGGCCCAGCTGAGGATGCCCACTCTGGGTTTGACCCACAGAGATGCGAGATATAAGTGACTGTTGGTTTAAGCGGTTAAGTCGTGGTGTTATTGTGAAGCAGCAACAGGTCACAAAGACAGGATGGTGTAGAGGAGACGGGGCATCAGCCAGGAGGCCGGACTGGCGCCCCTTCGGGTCTGTTTCCATCCTGGAGACTCTAGAGCAGGGGGCCCCAATCCCTGGGCCGCGGGCCAGGAGCGGTCCGCAGCCTGCTAGGAACCGAGCCGCACAGCAGGAGGTGAGCGGCGGGCAGGTGAGCGAAGCTTCATCTGCGGCTCCCATCGCTCCCATCACCGCCTGAGCCATCCTCCCCTGCCCGCCCGCCCGTGGAAGACGTGTCTTCCACGAGACCAGTCCCTGGTGCCAAATAGCTGGGGACCGCTGCTCTACAGCTATGTCTTACTCATCTCCTCCTTGATGCTTAGCTCAGTTTCTTCCATAAAGTAGGAACTTGATGCATGTTTGTTAAGGGATAGGTTGCCTTAGCACTGGTTTATGCAGCAGAGAAGCAGGAGGCCTGGCCTATGAGGACGAAGCGTCTGAGCTGCCCTGGGATGGGAGCCAGGAGCCTGGATTGTCTGGCCTGGCTTGGATGTCAGGCAAGGCCGTCTGCGCTCTGCGCACCTTATTGATAAAATATCGGACCCACCCACTCACAGGTTGTGTTGGTCGAGTGAGCTAATGGGACGCCTATTAAGAGGCCCACGGAGGTAAGGAATTGTTATTATTTGTTATGAAAAGTCACAGGCATTCCTGCTGGGTGACTCACGGGGCTTGGGGACTTGGAGAGTTTCCCTTCCAAATAAGGCCCAGATGCGGCTTCTTGTTGAGAGCTGCGGGAGCTGGTCTAAAGGCCCTGCTACTCCTACCTGACCCTCCTCTTTTGTTCAGAGAGACTGGCCCTGAAGAGATGTGATTCTGGAGTCTTTGTTGAAACTGCTGGACTGTCTCCCTGAGGTTAATGAGGGCTCCCCCCTGCATCGGGCAGGTGGAATGGGGTCACGAGCCACCTTCATGAACGTGAGGTGACTGGGGGCTGGTTTCTGGGTGAAAAGACAGAGAGGACGATGGGGAGAACAGTAACCGGGAGATAGACCCCAATTTTCTTGCCAGGATTTGGAGGGCAATGCCTTCTCACACTTATTCACCACCCTTTGCAGCAAATCATAGTTAATATCAACACTTCAATTTCACATTCAGGGCAGATTTGATTTAAAAGACACCAGCACTCTTTTCTGTTCCTGAGTTGAAGTCCTCATGACTTTTCAGGGGCTTCAGGCAGAAGCAGAAGACCCCAGGGGTCAATCAGACCGTTGCCCGAGTGATCCAGGGTGGGGTGGGGTGGGGGGACTTCCCTGGTGGGCTTTTCCAGGTGAGCAGGAGAGAGAAGCACCCAAAGACCCATGTGATCCATTGGTGATGGCTGTCTGGAGGGCTGGGCTGTCATCAAGGAGGGTGTCTGCCTTGAGAGATGGGGGTGGGGGCATGATGCATGGGTGCCACGTGTGCAGATCTAGTCCCACCTCCTCATTTCACAGGAAAGCGGTGAGATACAGGTTCCGGAACTGGGCTGTGTTACTTCTAGCCCTGCGATCAAGTTACTTAACCTTTCCTTCACTCGGCTTTCTTATTGCCTTGGCATACAAGCACCATGTGGGGGGTGTGTGTGTGTATACATATATATATATTACACTTATCTATATTTATCTATATGTTAACTATGATTTTCTGCTACTCTCATTAAAATTTTAACAGTTTGTGCCTATTTAATGTATCTATTTTTATACCAATACATCAAGGGCTTATTATGTGCCAGGCAGTGTTTTAGGATTTGGAGACACAGCAATGAACAAAATAGACAGAGTCCTTGTGTCAGTGGCACTGATGCTCTGGGGGTTGGGTGGGGCAGATAACGAAGAAGTGGACGGATATACATGTCATCATGTGGTAATGAGTAGCAGAGGGAGAGACGAGAGAAAGGTGGGTGTTGTTCTTTCAGATCAGCCACGGGCCGAATCTGGCTCGCTGTAGCCCGTGTTTATAAATAAAGTTTTATTGGAACACAGCCACGTTCCTTCCTTTGCATGTTGCCTAAGACTTCTTTTAAGTTGAGTAGTTGCCGCAGAGACTACGGCTCCTAAAGCGGAAACGATCTACTGTCTGGCCCTTTATGGAAAAAGTCTGTGGACCCCTCTGTAGGGGATGAGGTCAGGGAAGGCTGCTCAGGGGAAGCAAGGAGTGCGCCCCGCCGACGTCTGTGGGAAGACGGTTCAAGGCCCCAGAGCAGCAGGTGCCACGGCCCTGAGAGCGGATGTTCCAGGTGTGGGGATGTGCTATCTGTGGCCTGGGGCAGCAAGGAGGCTGGTGGGAGTGAGTGAAGCAGATGCGTAGATGGTGTGTGTGTGTGTGTGTGTGTGTGTGTGTGTGTGTGTTTGTTGGAAGCAGGGGCAAGGGGAGAGTATGGGGCCTTGCTGGGAGGCTACTGCAGCAACCTAGTTGTCTTGGACCACAGTGACAGCTTGGAGAAGATGAGAAGTGGCCGATTCTGGGTAAATTTAGAAGGTGAGAGTGGCCAGGATTGGTGGATGAGACAAGAATCTCAGGGTTTTTTTAAATCGAGGTATAATTTTTGTTTGTTTGTTTGTTTGTTTGCTGTACGTGGGCCTCTCACTGCTGTGGCCTCTCCCGTTGCGGAGCACAGGCTCTGGACACGCAGGCTCAGCGGCCATGGCTCACGGGCCCAGCCGCTCCACGGCATGTGGGATCTTCCCGGACCGGGACACGAACCCGTGTCCCCTGCATCAGCAGGCGGACTCTCAACCACTGCGCCACCAGGGAAGCCCTAAATTGAGGTATAATTGACATATAACATCATCTTAGTTTCAGGTGTACAACATAATGATTCAGTATTTGTAGATACTGCGAAATGGTCATCACAAGTCTAGTTCACATCCGTCACCATACATAGTTACAGAATTTTTTATTCTTGTGATGAGAACTTTTAAGATTTATTTCCTTAGCAACTTTCATTATTATTAACTACATAGTATTATTAACTATAGTGCCATGCTGTATATTATATCCCCACGACTTATTTATTTCATAAGTAGAAGTTTGTATGTTTTTAGTCCTTTCACCCATTTTACCCCTCCCCCCCATAGCCTCTGGCGACCACCAATCTATTCCCTGTATCTATGGACTTTTTCCCTTTTTTTTGGTCTTTCTACGTCTGACTTATTTCACTATGCATAATGCCCTCAAGGTCCATCTATGTTGTCACAAATTACAAGATTTTATTGTATTTTATGGCTGAATAATGCTCCATTGTGTGTGTGTGCACGTACGTGTGTATCTCACAATTTCCTTTTTTGTGTTTTTGGTTTTGGCCACACTGCACAGCTTGTGGGATCTTAGCTCCCCTACCAGGGATTGAACCCGGGCCCTCGGCAGTGGGAGCGTGGAGTCCTAACCACTGGACTGCCAGGG
Source organism: Grampus griseus (assembly GCF_964374135.1). Taxonomy (NCBI): domain Eukaryota; kingdom Metazoa; phylum Chordata; class Mammalia; order Artiodactyla; family Delphinidae; genus Grampus; species Grampus griseus. Next base: position 8,836,358 of record NC_139014.1, on the reverse strand, counting down.
AATCCCCTATCTCACAATTTCTTTATCCTTTCATCTATTCATGCACACTTAGCTTGTTTCCATATTTTGGCTATTGTAAATAATGCTGCAATGAACATGGGGTGCAGATATCTTTTTGAGTTAGTGTTTTTGTTTTCTTTGGATAAATACCCAGGAGTAGAATTGCTGGATCATAGGGTAGTTCTATTTTTAATTTTTTGAGGCACCTCCATACTGTTTTCCATAGCGGCTGCACCAACTTATATTCCCACCAACAGTGCACAAGGGTTCCCTTTTCTCCACACCTTGGTCAATTCTTGTGATTTCTTGTCTTTTTGATGATAGTCATTCTAACAGGTGTGAGGTGATATCTCATTGTGGTTTTGATTTGTGGGTTTTTTTTTTGTTTGTTTTTTTTGCGGTACGCGGGCCGCTCACCGCTGTGGCCTCTTCCGTTGTGGAGCACAGGCTCCGGACGCGCAGGCTCAGCGGCCACGGCTCACGGGCCCAGCCGCTCCGCGGCATGTGGGATCTTCCCGGACCGGGGCACAAACCCGTGTCCCCTGCATCGGCAGGCGGACTCTCAACCACTGCGCCACCAGGGAAGCCCGATTTGTGGTTTTCTGATCAGTGATGTTGAGCGCCTTTTCATGTACCTGCTGGCCATCTGTATGTCTTCTTTGGGAAAATGCCTATTCAGATCCTTTGCCCATTTTTAAATTGGATTGTTTGTTTTTTTGCTATTGAGTTGTTTGAGTTCCTTATATAGTTTGGATATTAACCCCTTATCAGATAGATGGCTTGCAAATATTTTCTCGCATTCAATAGATTGCCTTTTCTTTTTGTTGGTGGTTTCCCTTGCCGTGTAGAAGCTTTTTAGTAGGATATAGTCCCACTTGTTGATTTTTGCTTTTGCTGTCAAGTGAGAATCTCTGTTTTGAACGCCTTAGAGAATTTGTTGAATGAATGGTGAACGAAGTGATTTTCTAGGGATACTGAGCTGGTCAGTACCCCAGCACAACATGGAAACCATGGGCTTCCGTGACCCGCCCTGCCCCACGGCTATCCTTCTAGAAGCCCCAACGACAAGAATCCTCCTGGCACCAGGTGAGTGCTGACCTGTGGACACTCCAGGGTTCATAGGTTCCCTGGACACCCAGTGGCCATCACAAACGGGTCCGCCTCTCTCACCTCCCATAGTCCAGGCTGAGATTTCCTCTTGACCAGCCATGGCCGTAGAGTCCACCGGAGGGGACAGAGAGAGCTGCTGTTTCTTCCCCACTCCAAACCCGCCAGACTCTCACCTCATTATGCTTCTTTTGGCCCTGAGACCAGACTTGCAGGGAAAAAGTTGGAGCCGAGTCCCGGAGGAGCGCTCAGGGAGGGTTTTCATCACCTTTGATGATCTAGCATCAGCAGCAGTCTGCTAATATGTAGTCGCCGCATTCCTGTATTTACACTAATTAGTTAATATCCATGGAGGGCTTTGAAGGTGCCTGAGCCTGAGACGTTTGCCAAGGAGAGTGATTCATAAAAAAAGGAGAGACGGCCAAGATCTTGAGACCACCTCCCACCTTGTGCACCACACGGGGCATCACGAGAGGGTTGCAGGCTCTAACAAGCAGCCTGAGGGGTGAGGCTTCTTTGGAGAGGGAGCAGAGCCCCCCTAGGGCTTGTCCCGGACACTTGGTTCTGGGGGCGCCCCTGTTCTGCTCTGCATTCAGGCCTTCTCTGTGGAGCCCTTGGGAGGCAGAGGAGAGGAGAGGATGAAGAATGTCTGCCACCTGCTGTACCCCAGCATCCCACCCACGCTCATGATCTGGGACACAGGCTTTCAGGATTGTGTTGGGTAGTGCTGGCCAGGCTGTGAGCTGCCTGAGGTCAGTGCCGAACCCATCTTGGTGCCCCCGCGTCAGGGTGGGACTCCGGCAGCTGACTTGCTGTGTGTTGCTTCTCCTTGTACTTCCCATAGAGCTCAGTAAATGTCCACGAGCTCGATTAGCTTTCCTTGTGGACGTTTGGAGAGACACCTGTCGACTGGCCATGAGCTGTGGCTTCCGGAGATGCCTCAGCCCCATCGAGTTCCCCTGCTCCACTGGGCTGAGAATCTGTTAGATTCTAGTGATCACTCCCTGCCCGCCACCTGGTCTGGCCGTTTTGAGGGTAGGGCAGCCAAGAGTCACCTGATTCAACATCCAGAGAAATTGGGAGGGAGTTAAATTGTGGCCTCCCTTGGAAAGGAGTCTGATCCCCTACTTCGGCAAAGGCTGTGGGGAACCTTCACTATTAAAAAAAATCGCTTTATTGACATATAATTCACAGACCGTATGTTATGAGCTGAATTGTGTCTCCCCCAAAACACTGGTTAAAGGACATTTTTGCTCAAAGGTAAGACCATGACTCTCATACAAGTTCAAAAGGAATACATGCCAAAGATTTTATTTAACTCATTAATTAATGAAGACATCAGTATAATGTTACAACTGGTTCTAAGAACCTCACATCTGTCTATAGGCAGTCGGGAAGGCTAAAGCGAATTTACAAATATGCAAAACTGGTCTCCGTCCACAGGGCAATAATCAGGTGCCTTCCACTGTATATTCAGCTGCATTTCACTGGACACAATGTTTGTGTGTTTCTATGCACAAGGATCATTGCATTATTATGAGTTTCCTTAGGCAGCCCTATTGCACTGCTCACTCAGAGTGCCCTGACCAGTGGAAAGTCCCCTTATTTGTGTGACTTGCGTGAGTGGGAGCAGGGAAAGGGGTGTTTGTGGTCTTGCCTTTCCCCCCAACTTATTTTGGAACCCCCCAAGGCAGACCCTGAAGCAAGTACTTGAGTCCAGTGGTATATTGGGGGATGACCCCCGAGAGCATCGGTTAGGGAGGTAGGGGGATGAGTGGGTCTCTTGGGAGACAGTGTGGAATAGAGGTCATCTCCCGCCAGAGCAAGGGACCAGAGCTATGTCCCCACCATATCTTGCTGGGTTTTGACTGCGGCTGCTTTGTTGGGGAGAAGGTGTGGACGCCCTGGTCTTCTGCTCTGAGCTCTCAGGGCCGAGAAGGAGACACAGGCGCTGGCGCTGGGAAGTCCGGTCAGTGAGCCCAGAAATGGAAAGGGCTGCAGGGATGTGGGCGGGCCTCCCCATCGCCTTCCTGTAAAGCCATGCCAGCCTCTGACCCCCTCTTCCTTGGAGTTCTCTGGAGGGGGCAGGAGGTGGTGGAGGTCTTCTGTTCTCTCCCCTAGTGTGTGAAAGCAGCATAATTTCAGTATCTGCTGGCCCAGGTGCCCGCCCGCCCCTTCCCCTACCTCCCTGAGCAGCAACAGACGACAGAGTGCCTGGCCGTGCCGGGCTGGGAGGCCTGGGATCTGGCTTGGGCAGGGATGCAAGCCTAGTTACCCTTGGGACCTCTTCAGGGCTGGGGGGCAGAAGAGGGTCCGCCTCAGAGAGCTGTTCGCCCCGCTCTCAACACCATGTGAGTCAGAGGAAACCGGAAAGGGAATATAAGCCACCCACAGCTCAGCGGGCTTGAAGGTGAGCCAGTGGCAGCTGGGAGCTCGCGATCTGGTGGATTTCAACAAGAAGCGGGAGGGAGTCCAGACTTCAGGAAAGAGGGCTGTGCTCCGCGATCAGGGCTGGGGGGGCTACGGAGACTCACTGATGGGTTTTCAGAATTGGAATCGTGTGTCCGGAGTGGCAGTGGCCTCACGGGATTGGCCGGGGTCTGGAGGGGTCCCCTGCCCGTCACTCTCTCTGCAGCTGGTGCTCCTGTCTCTCCCACTCAAGACCGTCCCGACTGGTCCTTTTCCTGCCTCTGACCCAACAGCGACGGGGCCTGGGCCTTCCAAGCAGGGGAGCCTCCCTCATCCAAGGAGGAGGAAGCAGTTGCCAGGCCTGGGGTCCGTGGCCAGCGAGGCCAGACCAGAGGGTTTCATGAAGAGAATAACGATTCCCAGAGGGGTGGTGGTGGTGGGGAAAGCCTGTTCCCATTTTAATTTTTCCTTTTTGGCAGAAACTAACTTTTCTGTAAAAACAATGAAAAATCAGGGTGGAGTTTCCTCCTCTGAGCACCCTCGGGAGGAAAGCTCTGTGGGCAGGGAGAAGGGAGGGGCCTGGCTGGAGAGAGAGGTGCCCCGCTGGAGCTGGGCAGGCAGGGAAGGCCTTTTGGAGACGGGGTCTGGTCCTGCCGCCTGCTGCATCTTCTGCTGACCTGGGACCTGCCCACCATGCAGTTGGCCACGTGGTGGCCTTGACCATAGCTGTCATTCTGTGAAGGTCACTGTTATCTTCCAGGGACTGGCCATTGTGGCAAAGGTCCTGGTGTCCATGGGGAGAGGCAGCTGGGCCCATGCTAACGAGGCAGGGAGCTGGGGTAGCAGGGACAGCCGCCCTTGGTGTCGGGCAGGAAACGTTTCTTTGAGCAGGGACTCCCCACTGTACTTGCTGTGTTTTGGCACATCTAGGACCCCAGATCTGTGGGTGGTAGATGCATAATGCATGTCCTAGAGTTCTCACCCTGGGGCCCGGCTGGGGCCGCCTCTCCCATGGACCCCTGGCCTCACTCCGAGCTTCCTAAGCATTTACTTTATGCCTTTGCACAGTTGCCCTCAGCCTTCGCTCGAAAGACCCATTGAAATGTCTGGCCTGGGAAGTCCTCAGAGACAGGGACCAGGCTTCCCTGCCTGGGAGCCACCAAGACATGTCTGCGGGGACACCTCCATGCGCCCCGTACTGTTTGTCAGAGGAAGAGACCTCAGCAGGCCACGTGGCGTCAGGGACAGCTCAGAGGCAGGTCCGTTGAAGGGAAGATGCGTCCAAGAATCAGGGGCCGGTGAGCAGCTTAGGGGTTGAGGTGGAAACCCAGGGATCGGGGCCTCGCGTAGAGCGGAGTCAGCAGCATGGCGGCTGTGGTTAGGAATGGGGGAGGTGAGACATGGGCTGCTGCTCAGAATCAAGTGGCCAAGCACCTGGAGCTGCCTGGGGGCAGAGGACAGGCTCCTGCCCAGAGCAAGGTGGGCAGGGCCAGAGTCCGAGGACCAGAACTCCTGGCTGCACAGGTCGGGGCCGGGGTGCCCCCTCCGTCTGTTGCCCGCTAACCTTTGCCCCTCTGCTGTTCCTTCGAGTCCTGACATAAACACCCAGCGGGGGGATGCCAGCAGCCTTCTCTTCCTGGGCCACGTGCTCAGTGTCACCCCCTGGGTAATGGGAGCGAACAGGAATAAAAATCCAGGGCTCTTGCACTTTTGTCTTTCTGGAACAGGGGGAATAAATGAATGAAGACAAATAGACATACACAGCCCACCTGCCTGCTCGGCTGGCAGACAGAGGGCAGAAGCCACGGGAGGCTGAGGGTGGGTCCCCAGGGACCCGGAGGCTGCCTGGGAAAAGGGGGTGCTGCCAGCATCCACGGCCTCCCCAGAAACCAATTCTCCCACAGACACTTTTCTTTGTTTTCATTAGGGAAGATCGCAATTAAACTAATTACACTTACAACAAAAAAAAAATCCCAGAATAGGGGGGAAAAAAAGGGAGATCAGCTAAATGCAAATATATTCAGAATGATGTTATGAGCTCGGCTCACCCCTCTAAAATTATCCACTAACCATTACACGCTAATTATCCACCTTTATTATTTTTTTTTTTTGCAGTACGCGGGCCTCTCACTGTTGTGGCCTCTCCCGTTGTGGAGCACAGGCTCCGGACGCGCAGGCTCGGCGGCCATGGCTCACAGGCCCAGCCACTCCGCGGCATGTGGGATCTTCCCGGACCTGGGCACGAACCCGTGTCCCCTGCATCGGCAGGCGGACTCTCAACCACTGCGCCACCAGGGAAGCCCCCTATCCACCTTTTTATTGTTTTAGAAAGGAAGAGATTCCTTCTTATTGGAAGGGAATAGAAAGCCGGAAAATGTTGCCATGTACTTTGCCGTGGACCAAAAGAGCCCACATTTGTGATAAAGTCACAAGGAAGCGGGATGGTTCCACAGAACTGAGAGTTTTGCCCTAAAAAAACACACAAAACTGAGACAGGGTTTTCCTTTGTGAACATTCCTCCCGCCCCTTTTCTTGCAAATAGAGTAATTTGTAACTGAACCCCAGGACCTCTATGTTAGCCTCTGTATGGCTCTACCTGGAGGGTCTGGTGAGTGTTTGATGCCCTTATTATTTGCATAATTTTGCTTCTGGTGTGGGGGTGGGACTTGGTTCTCTTCAGGGGCTGTTGTTGGCCTGACTCAGGGCTGAGCCATGAAATCCAGGCTGATGGATGTCGCTGTGTCAAGGATCAGGTGTCGGGGTCACGGCCCAGGTAACAGGTGAGGCAGGAGGGCTGGCCTCCGGGGTCAGGGTGGCATTGATGCGTGTGTCTGTCCAGAGGAATCAGTCTGAATTCCTTCTGAGCACAGAAATCCTTTGTCAAGCCACGTGGTCCAAATTTTGGTTCAGAAGGCGTGCTTAGTAAACCACAGAGCAGGGTGGGGTGGGAGCGAGGGGGGCGGGGATAGGGAAGCCCTGTGTCAAGTGCTCCCAGCTTGTCTGCTCCTGGTTGTCTGCTCCTGGTTTCCCTTCCCTGCGGTGGGTGTGCCGGGTATTGGGGGGGCAGGTGTCATCTCCTCCACTGAATAGACAGGCAATCTCAGCCCTGGGAGTCTGACTTATCCAAGGTCAATTAGCTGTAAGTGGTGGTTTTCAAATACAGTTCTGTAAAGCCCAAAGTTCATGACTTCCTCCCTGCAAGGATATGTCTCAAGAAGGCCACTTCATGGTCTGGGAAATTGGGGTGGGGTGTGTGTGGAGCATCTGAGGCCCTGGAAGTCCCCCAGCTGGAGAACCAGGGGCCATTCCTGCAGATGCCAACAAGGAAAAGCCCCGTGAGGCCAGCAGTGAGGTCCTCGTCCTGGGAGGACAGAGATGCAGATAGAGATGGGCCCAGACGGTCTGGGGAGTTAGGAATTTCTGGACTGTAGAAGTCAGTCTTCGCTCCCTGGGTGGTCCCAGATGTACTGGGGACGTGGGGGGCATAGATCCCCTGGAGCTCCAGTCAGATGCTCTCTAGAGCACTGACCGATCACCCTATGGGGGTGACCCTGGGCTGTCTGCCCCAACTGAAAGGTCCTGCTGCTTCAGCCCCTCCTCCACTCCTTGGGGTCAAGGTTGTGCTTTAACCTTCATGCCATGGTTCCGCCCATTCCATGCCCCCCTTCCACCCCCGCTGCCAGCCACCAGCCTTGGTTGAGCTGCCCCTTGGGATGCCTGCTCCCTGGAATCACACCGCCTGGTCCGGCTCACCTGGTATTCCACTTTGCCCTTAAATAACCAGATGGCCCTACCAGGTCTCAGCTGGGGGCTTCCTACTCAGACACCCACCCGATTCCTTGCAGATGAACGCTGGCCACTAGGGAGAATTGAGGCCACCTGAGAGACGAAGCTTTATGTTTATTCATTAATTCATCCGCTAACACACATTTCGCGAGGGTGTCAGATGGGCGGGCGCTGTGCTGAGGAAGGAGGCTGAGCGGGGTCAGCACCTTTGGAAGGCCCACCATGCCGGAGTCCCCTGTTACTGCTCTGCTTGGGGGGAACTAGTGGTGTGTCTGGCTGAGAGGTGCTGGTGGGTGAAGGTAGTCAAGGTAAGTCATTTCCTGGGGCATTTCCAAGACACGAGGAGCAGGTCCAGAGACCTGACTGCTCCTTCCCAAGAGCCAGGAGGTCCTCAGTGGAAGGGGGCCACACACGAACACACGAGGTCTTCCGAGTGGGCCAGCTGGGAGAGAAGCTTCTGTCCCTGAGAAGTCACGCCACCCTAGGCAGGTAGGACACCTAACCCAGGATTAAGGCCCAGTCAATGTGCTCCAAGCGATAAGCTGGGGCCCAAAGGCTGGGAATGCCAGGCCGGTGGGCTTCCTGCAGCGACTGTCCAGGAGGACACAATCCCAGGAGGACTGCTCACCTATGCAAGGTCTAAGATGGCAGGGTGAGCTCCAGGATGTGCGCAGGGGACCAGCTCCTTTACTGGGCCTTGCGGGGGTCGCGCGCTGCAGCAGCTGCAAGGGGACCCTGACCCGGAACCCTGGGAGCCGTGGGCTCAGAGCTGCTGGCATCCTGGAGTACTTACCACACACCTTTCATGCTGACCTCAGTGAATCCTCACAAGGACCCGAGGAAATGGGTGTCATTTTACAAAAGAGGAAACAAGTCTCCTTGAGGGTCAGTGATTTGCCTAAGGACACAGAGATGGCCGCTAAGCAGCAGTGCTGGGATTTGAACTCAGGCGATCGACACCTCACTGCCTCCTCTGCTCAGCGTGACCCCATCTATATTGCTCCTTCCCCCAGACCCACCCCTCCGCCGTTCCCCAGCTGGTTAAGGCTGTCTCCAAACTTTGTCTCCCAGAGCTGAGAACTGGGTGGAGTTCTGGTCCTGGGGCTCCACCCTCAGTGTCCCCCACCTGCAGATCCTCATTTGTTCCTTTTGTGCTGACGCCATTTGAGCCTCCTCTCCTCTCCCCAGATGGTGGTTGCACCTGCTGGCCAGTCTTCCAGGCTCCATCCTTCTCTCTGTCCTGCCTGCCTCTGCCGAATGCCAACCTGACTGAGTTCTTCTAGCTGCACACAGGGTAAAGGCCACCCTCCTTGAAGGGCACATGTGGCTTCCAACCTCTAATCCTGCCCACCCCATCTCCCTCCCCTCCCCATCTGAGTGCCCCACTGGGGCAGCGTTCAACCACTGGCTCTCAGAATGCACTTTGTTGCTCCAGGACTCCACTCCTTAACCATGTCTCCTCTGCCCAGAGCACACACCCTCATCCCTTGTCTGTTTGGCAAGCTCATATTCATACATCAAAACCCAGCCTCCAATTTACCTTCCTCCATTCTCTTGCCTCCTTGGTCTACTTCTGACTACTCTGAACATATTCTATTGTGTCCTGATCACTTATTGTTATTGATCTGCTCACCAGTCTCCACTCCCCTCTGGACTCTGATTCCCCCCACTGAAGGCATAAACAGGTGCTGGAAGCATCCCTTTCTGCCCAGTGTCTAGTAGAGCCTGGCTCAGAGCGGGTGACCAGAGGGGATCAAAGGCCCCAGTCCTTGCCTACCGGCCATCCCTCAGCCCCTTCAGGAGGCGCCAGCTTGAGCACCAACCTGCAGACATGGGGAGGCTGCCTGTGCTTTACTAAAGGGCCTGCTTGTCTCTAGTACCCTCTGCCTTCTCTGCCGAGAAGACCATCTCTCTCGTGGCCTGAATCCCCTGAACCGCTTCTCCACTTCTTCGCTCAAAGATCTGGTCGTGGCAGAGGTAAAAAAACAAGAGGCAGTTTTGTTCTGTAGAAAAGGAATATGTTCCAGCCAAGTTGGCTGATGAGTGATTTTCTGCAAGTAGAATAATTGGACATGTGTTCCCATGGCAACAGAGCCTTTCCTGGAAACCGTTCAGAGGGGAAGGCAGGAGGCGAGGGACCAGCTCTGGCTCACTGGCCGCTGCAGAGCCATCGTGTCGGGCCGGGCGGAGACTGTGGTGCTGCCTCACCGTCCACCCATCCTTCATGCGCTGCCCTGGCCCCCGGGGCCATGGAAGTCATTTCCATGCCCTGCTCTGGATGTCCTGAGCTCACACTCACAGCTCCCAGAATCTGTTGTTTTTCCCTCTCCATGAACACAAAATATCTTTTCTAACACACAATATTTTTACAGCGCATGCATTAATGATTTACAAATGCGTGCACGAGCACGGCCCTGGGATGTTCCGAAAATAACCTTTGAAGGTTTACGATGTTACAATTCCCATTTTACAGATATGGGAACTGAGGCTGGCATGGAATAAGTGACTGGTAGCACAGAGGGGCCAGAGGTGCGGCGAGATGCCAGGCAGGTGTGACCCCAAACTCCCCAAGCGCAGGACACTCTCCTCACCCCACCAAGAAGTGGGGGGTTGGGGTGGAGAGAGGTGGCCTTGCCTTAACCTCCCTCCTCCAAGCAGGGCATTCCGGTGACTTGTCCCTGGAAGAGCGGCTCCAGGAGTGGGACGTTCCCAGCTGCTGCTTCTAACGAGCTTCTCTGCAAGATTTCATCAGTGCCTTCCTCCCTCTTCACCTGCAGGACCCCGGGCTCCAGTAAGAGTGGCAATTGGATAAAGAAGAGTCAAGCCCATGATTTTATTGCTTGTCCTTTTATCTGGGAAAGCTCCCAGGTCTATGGAGCAAGAGCCACCGTCATGTCTATTTGGAAGAGTGATTGTGTGTGTGTGTGTGTGTGTGTGTGTGTGTGTGTGAGCATGTGAGTGTGTGTGAGTGTGTGTGTGCGCGCGCACGCGTGTGTGTGTGTGTGTGTGTGGGCAGATGAGGGCAAGTGGAGGCAGGAGGTGAGGACTCTCCGGAGGCTGGAGGGGCTCTGAGGACCTCCAGCTGGGTCCTTATTTGGACAGAGGGAGCAGGATAAGCAGAGGAGGCTCTGGCGAGGTGCTCTGTTTTCCTTCCGACACCTCAGCCCCACCCTGTTCTTCCATCTCAGTGAACCCTTCCTTCCCTGTCCCCTCCCAACCCTGACCATAACTTAAATGACATTCGGTGAGAACAATCTAAAGAGGTCAACACCTTACATTTTCAGAACTCCTTTCCACGTCCCCTCCCAACGGATGGGGAACTGAGAAGCCCGCACCTAAATCACTGGTCGGCTTAGAGCCGGTGAGCTGGAAGCCCTGCCGCTGTGCATGTGCTGGAGATGCCGTACACCCTGGTCCTTCCTTCCCTGCGGTGCTTCTCCCCGTCTCCCATGAGGTTTCTCTCCCTCTGCCCTGCACGACATTCTTCTCATTCTACATCTTAAGTCCACTATTCCAAATCCCACCGCGCGCTGATGACGCTTGGGGCCCCATAACTCCAGCCTCATCAACATCTCCTGTGCCTCCCCACGTGTCTCCTGCAATGTGATCCTGCCTCTCTCCATTGAGGACCGGGGTTTCATTCCCTTCCCCTGACTCTGGGCTGGGCTTCGTGACTCCCTTGTCATCGGTAGACACTGTGGATCACATGATTCCTGAGACAAGGTCAGAAAAAGCCAGGTAGCCTCTGTCTGGTCCCTTGGAAGAGTGACTTTCCGACACGCTCTTGGGACATCTTTCTCGGAACTCGGTCACCATCTGTGGGAGACCGAAGGCCCATGGAGGCCCGAGTGGTAAGTGCTCGGATGGACCGGTCCTGCAGAGGCATCCAGCCCAGGTGCCAGGGAGATGCTTCCAGTGCATTCCAGCCCCAGCCATTCAGGTCACCCCTGTACACTGAGCCTTTCCAGCTGAGGTCCCAGACATTACAGAACAGACACAAGCCACCCACACCACGCTCCATCCACGTTCCTGTCCCACTGCTGTGCGTAATAGAGGGATTATTCTACACCATGTTTGGGGTGGCCGGTCACACAGCAACGGATAACTGAGACAGGCCCTATATGTATATCTCGAGGCCAAGCCTTCCTTCTGAGCTTCTGATCCATACATCCTACTGCCTGGTGGACATTTCTAAGGTTCCAAAGCACCTGGAATCTTCCATAGGTGGATTAGACTAAAGTGTCCTAGGCTGAAGCATCCACATTTGAAACCCTTGGTGATAACCTGGGCAAAGTTGGACCAAATGAGGTCCAAAACCAACAGACAGGAGAGCGAGCGTGGAGTCCAGTTTCCACCCGCCCGTTTACATGCTTATCCTGATCCTTGTGACCGGCAGGGACATATGCTGGAGATTGGCCACAGTGAGGCGTTTGGCCATGGAAGAAAGCAACAGACATGACTGTTCTTGGTTGAAGGCATAACCTTGGCCTGCACTTACTGCCCTCCCACCTGCCAGGACAGCGTGGACATGAGTTCAGCTGAGAGGAGGAGGTGTAAAGCAGTCTTTGAAAGTACGTGGCTGGGGCAGTGAGCGTCCTTCAAGACAGGGAGCGCTGGGCTGCTCGTGGGTCACTGAGGCCTGGGAAGGCTGCTCCCCTCAGCTTCCTGGGTCATCTGCCTCTTTCTGGCCCATGACTTATTCTACCTGTGACCCAGTTCCAGCCAACAAGGTTGAACGAAGCCTCGGAAGGGAGCTTCCCTGGACCTGGTAGCAGCCAACACCTGGCCAGCAGGCCAGGTGGAGTTCTGCTGGTTGCAGTTAACATTACAGATGTGTGTCTCTCTCTGACTTTCACACACACACACACACACACACAAAACAGCAAAACAGCCAGCCATCTGGAGGACCCTATAAGAGGACAGAGATCTGAGTTAGAAGACTGCACCCCACTGTGTCCCCCTGCTTCCCTCTGTGTCCTGCTGTTCCCCACTGTGTGTGTTAGATTCTCCTCGTTCTGACCATGTGGTTGCTGCACCTCCCGCCCCCTTGAGGTAGGCGAGGCCAGGTGACATGCTTTGGTGATAAAACGTGAGCAGGGAGATGCCTGCCACATCCTGAAGGAAGCATTGAATTGCCTGTGTGAGACTCACCAGCACCGGGGAGGAGCCACAAGGCTGAGCCACACCCTGGAAGTCCCCCCGTCCCCCCAGCATACTCACATGAGCCACAAATCTGTCCTGTTTGCCATCCTTTTACTTTCAACATTCTGTGATATTATAAGAAACACATAGTTTAATTAAAAAAAAAAAATCAGGGGCTTCCCTGGTAGCGCAGTGGTTAAGAATCCACCTGCCAGTGCAGGGGACACAGGTTCGAGCCCTGGGCCGGGAAGATCCCACATGCCGCGGCGCAACTAAGCCAGGGAGCCACCACTACTGAGCCTGCGCTCTAGAGCCTGTGAGCCACAGCTACTGACACCACGTGCCACAACTACTGAAGCCCATGTGCCTAGAGCCCGTGCTCCGCAACAAGAGAAGCCACCGCAATGAGAAGCCTGCGCACCGCAACGAAGAGTAGCCCCCGCTCGCTGCAACCAGAGAAAGGCCGCGCGCAGCAGCGAAGACCCAACGCAGCCAAAAATAAATAAATAAATAAGTAAATTGATTAAAAAAAAAAAATCAAGTCTGACAATCTGTGTCTTTTAATTCATTTACATTTAATCAAATTACTGATGTGTTAGGGTTTAAATCACCCATTGTACTATGGGGTTTTTACTTGTCCCACCTGTTCTGTGTTCCATTTTACTTCCTTTCTTGCCTTCTTTTGGACGAATCAAGTGAATACTACTGTTTCATTTCCTCCACCATTAGCTTGTTAGTTAAACTGTCTTTTAGCGGTTATCCTACTAGAGATTACAACACTCTTCCTTGATTTATTAAAGACTAATATAAAGGAAATATAATATTTTCCCACTTCCCAGGCAATGCCAGCACTTCACAAAAGTGAACACTTTCACCATCCTACTTGCCTTGATAATAACTCAATAATATGATCTATTTTAATGTATATAATTTAATGCAATTATTAACATATAAATGTATTTAAAAATAGGATCACACTGTACATCTTGTTCCATAGTGTGCTCTTTTCATTCAGAAATATAGTGCAGGGCTTCCCTGGTGGTGCAGTGGTTGAGAGTCTGCCTGCCAATGCAGGGGACGCGGGTTCGTGCCCCGGTCCGGGATGATCCCACATGCCGTGGAGTGGCTGGGCCCGTGAGCCATGGCCGCTGAGTCTGCGCATCCGGAGCCTGTGCTCCGCAGTGGGAGAGGCCACAACAGTGAGAGGCCCGCGTACCGCAGAAAAAAAAAAAAAAAGAAAAAAGAAATATAGTGCAGATGTCTTCTGTGTTTGAGGTCTATCACATTCTTTTTTATTTGAATTTTATTTATTTATTTTTTATACAGCAGGTTCTTATCAGTTATCTATTTTATACATATTAGTGTATATATGTCAATCCCAATCTCCCAATTCATCCCACCACCACCACCCCTGCCACTTTCCCCCCTTGATGTCCATATGTTTGTTCTCTACACCTGTGTCTCTATTTCTGCCCTGCAAACCAGTTCATCTGTACCATTTTTCTAGATTTCATATATATGCGTTAATATATGATACTTTTCTCTTTCTGACTTACTTCACTCTGTATGACAGTCTCTAGGTCAATCCACGTCTCTACAAATGACCCAATTTCATTCTGTTTTATGGCTGAGTAATATTCCATTATATATATGTACCACATCTTCTTTATCCATTCATCTGTCGATGGGTATTTAGGTTGCTTCCATGACCTGGCTATTGTAAATAGTGCTGCAATGAACATTGGGATGCATGTGTCTTTTTCAATTATGGTTTTCTCAGGGTATATGCCCAGTAGTGGGATTGCTGGGTCATATGGTAATTCTATTTTTAGTTTTTTAAGGAACCTCCATACTGTTCTCCATAGTGGCTGTATCAATTTACATTCCCACCAACTGTGCAAGAGGGTTCCCTTTTCTCCACACCCTCTCCAGCATTTGTTGTTTGTAGATTGTCTGATGAAGCCCATTCTAACTGGTGTGAGGTGATACCTCATTGTAGTTTTGATTTGCATTTCTCTAATAATTAGTGATGTTGAGCAGCTTTTCATGTGCCTCTTGGCCATATGTATGTCTTCTTTGGAGAAATGTCTATTTAGGTCTTCTGCCCATTTTTTGTTTGGGTTGTTGTTTTTTTTAATATTAAACTACATGAGCTGTTTGTATATTTTGGAGATTAATCCTTTGTCCGTTGATTCATTTGCAAATATTTTCTCCCATTCTGAGAGTTGTCTTTTCATCTTGTTTATAGTTTCCTTTGCTGTGCAAAAGCTTTTAAGTTTCATTAGGTCCCATTTGTTTATAAGTTTTTTAATCTAGGAGGTGGGTCAAAAAAGATCTTGCTGTGATTTATGTCAAAGAGTTTTCTTCCTATGTTTTCCTCTAAGAGTTTTATAGTGTCCAGTCTTACATTTAGGTCTTTAATCCATTTTGAGTTTATTTTTGTATATGATGTTAGGAAGTGTTCTAATTTCACTCTTTTGTATGTAGCTGTCCAGTTTTCCCAGCACCACTTATTGAAGAGACTGTCTTTTCTCCATTGTATATCCTTGCCTCCTTGTCATAGATTATTTGACCATAGTTGCACGGGTTTATCTCTGGGCTTTCTATGCTGTTCCATTGATCTATATTTCTGTTTTTGTGCCAGTACCATATTGTCTTGATTACTATAGCTTTGTAGTATAGTCTGAAGTCAGGGAGTCTGATTCCTCCAGCTCTGTTTATTTTCCCTCAAGATTGATTTTTGTCTCCATACAAATTTTAAGATTTTTTGTTCTAGTTCTTCTTTTTTTTTTTTTTTGGTGGTACGCTGGCCTCTCACTGTTGTGGCTTCTCCCATTGTGGAGCACAGGCTCCGGACGCTCAGGCTCAGCAGCCATGGCTCAAGGGCCTAGCTGCTCCACGGCATGTGGGATCTTCCCGGACCAGGGCACGAACCCGTGTTCCCTGCATCGGCAGGCGGACTCTCAACCACTGCGCCACCAGGGAAGCCCTGTTCTAGTTCTGTAAAAAATGCCATTGGTAATTTGATAGGGATTGCATTGAATCTGTAGATTGCTTTGGGTAGTATAGTCATTTTCACAATATTGATTCTTCCAATCCACGAACATGGTATATCTCTCCATCTGTTGGTATCATCTTTAATTTCTTTCATCGGTGTCTTATAGTTTCCTGAGTACAGGTCTTTTATCTCCTTAGGTAGGTTTATTCCTAGGTATTTTATTCTTTTTGTTGCAATGGTGAATGGGATTGTTTCCTTAATTTCTTTTTCTGACCTTTCATTATTAGTGTATAGGAATGCAAGGGATTTCTGTGCATTAATTTTGTATCCTACAAATTTCCCAAATTCATTGATTAGTTCTAGTAGTTTTCTGGTGGCATCTTCAGAATCCTCTATGTATAGTATCATGTCATCTTCAAACAGTGACAGTTTTACTGCCTCTTTTCCAGTTTGTGTTCCTTTTATTTCTTTTTCTTCTCTGATTGCCATGGCTAAGACTTCCAAAAGTATGTTGAATAATAGTGGTGAGAGTGGACATCCTTGTCTCGTACCTGATCTTAGAGGAAATGCTTTTAGTTTTTCACCACTGAGAATGATGTTTGCTGTGGGTTTGTTGTATACGGCCTTTATTATATTGAGGAAGTTTCCCTCTATGCCCACTTTCTGGAGAGTTTTTATCATAAATGGGTGTTGAATTTTGTCAAAAGATTTGTCTGCATCTATTGAGATGATCATATGGTTTTTATTCTCAGTTTGTTAATATGGTGTATCATGTTGATTGATTCGCATATATTGAAGAATCCTTGCATCCCTGGGATAAATCCCACTTGATCATGGTGTATGATCCTTTTAATGTGTTGTTGGATTCTGTTTGCTAGCATTTTGTTGAAGATTTTTGGATCTATGTTCATCAGTGATATTGGTCTGTAATTTTCTGTTTTTTGTAGTACCTTTGTCTGGTTTTGGTATCAGGGTGATGATGGCCTCATAGAATGAGTTTGGGAGTGTTCTCTCCTCTGCAATTATTGAGAAGAGTTTGAGAAGGATGGGTGTTAGCTCTCCTCTAAATGTTTGATAGAATTTACCTGTGAAGCCATCTGATCCTGGACTTTTTTTTGGTGGAAGGATTTTAATCACAGTTTCAATTTCATTGCTCGTGATTGGTCTGTTCATATTTTCTATTTCTTCCTGGTTCAGTCTTGGAAGGTTATACCTTTCCATGAATTTGTCCATTTCTTCCAGGTTGTCCATTTTATTGGCATAGAGTTGCCTGTAGTAGTCTCTTAGGATGCTATGTATTTCTGCAGTGTCTGTTGTAACTTCTCCTTTTTCATTTCTAATTTTATTGATTTGAGTCCCCTCCCTCTTTTTCTTGATGAGTCTGGCTAATGGTTTATCAATTTTGTTTATCTTCTCAAAGAACCAGCTATTACTTTTATTGATCTTTGCTATTGTTTTCTTTGTTTCTATTTCATTTATTTCTGCTCTGATCTTTATGATTTCTTTCCTTCTGCTAACTTTGGGTTTTGCTTGTTCTTCTTTCTCTAGTTCCTTTAGGTGTAAGGTTAGATTGTTTATTTGAGATTTTTCTTGTTTCTTGAGGTAGGCTTGTATAGCTATAAACTTCCCTCTTAGAACTGCTTTTGCTGCATCCCATAGGTTTTGGATCATCGTGTTTTCATTGTCATTTGTCTCTAGGTATTTTTTTGATTTCTTCTTTGATTTCTTCAGTGATCTCTTGGTTATTTAGTAACGTATTGTTTAGCCTCCATGTGTTTGTGTTTTTTACATTTTTTTCCCTGTAATTCATTTCTAATCTCATAGCGTTGTGATCAGAAAAGATGCTTGCTATGGTTTCAATTTTCTTAAATTTACTGAGGATTGATTTGTGACCCAAGATGTGATCTATCCTGGAGAATGTTCCACGCGCACTTGAGGAGAAAGTGTAATCTGCTGTTTTTGGATGGAATGTCCTCTAAATATCAATTAAGTCTCTCTGGCCTATTGTGTCATTTAAAGCTTCTGTTTCCTCATTTATTTTCATTTTGGATGATCTGTCCATTGGTGTAAGTGAGGTGTTAAAGTCCCCCACTATTATTGTGTTACTGTTGATTTCCTCTTTTATAGCTGTTAGCAGTTGCCTTATGTATTGAGGTGCTCCTATGTTGCGTGCATATATATTTATAATTGTTATATCTTCTTCTTGGATTGATCCCTTGATCATTATGTAGTGTCCTTCCTTGTCTCTTGTAACATTCTTTATTTTAGAGTCTATTTTATCTGATATGAGTATTGTGACTCCAGCTTTCTTTTGATTTCCACTTGCATGGAATATCTTTTTCTATCCCCTCACTTTCAGTCTGTATGTGTCCCTAGGTCTGAAGTGGGTCTCTTGTAGACAGCATATATATGTCTTTGTATCCATTCAGTGAACATGTGTCTTTTGGTTGGAGCATTTAATCCATTCACATTTAAGGTAATTATCGATATGTATGTTCCTATTACAATTTTCTTAATTGTTTTGAGTTTGTTTTTGTATGTCCTTTTCTTCTCTTGTGTTTCCCACTTAGAGAAATTCCTTTAGCATTTGTTGTAGAGCTGGTTTGGTGGTGCTGAGTTCTCTTAGCTTTTGCTTGTCTGTAAAGCTTTTGATTTCTCCATCGAATCTGAATGAGATCCTTGCCGGGTAGAGTAATCTTGGTTGTAGGTTCTTCCCTTTCATCACTTTAAATATGTCCTGCCACTCCCTTCTGGCTTGTAGAGTTTCTGCTGAGAAATAAGCTGTTAACCTTATGGGTTATTATTTGTCATTTTCCCCTTGTTGCTTTTAATAATTTTTCTTTGTCTTTAATTTTTGTCAATTTGATTACTATGTGTCTCTGTGTGTTTCTCCTTGGATTTATCCTGCCTGGGACTCTCTGCACTTCCTGGACTTGGGTGGCTATTTCCTTTCCCATGTTAGGGAAATTTTCAACTATAATCTCTTCACATATTTTCTCGGGTCCTTTCTCTCTCTCTTCTCCTTGTGGGACCCCTATAATGCAAATGTTGGTGCATTTAATGTTGTCCCAGAGGTCTCTTAAGATGTCTTCATTTCTTTTCATTCTTTTTTCTTTATTCTGTTCCATGGCCGTGAATTCCACCATTCTGTCTTCCAGGTCACTTATCCGGTCTTCTGCCTCAGTTATTCTGTTATTGATTCCTTCTAGTGTATTTTTTCATTTCAGCTATTGTATTGTTCATCTCTGTTTGTTTGTTCTTTAATTCTTCTAGGTCTCTGTTAAACATTTCTTGCATCTTCTCGATCTTTGCCTCCATTCTTTTTCCGAGGTCCTGGATCATCTTCACTATCATTATTCTGAATTCTTTTTCTGGAAGGTTGCCTATCTCCACTTCATTTAGTTGTTTCTCTGGGGTTTTATCTTGTTCCTTCATCTGGTACATACTCCTCTGCCTTTTCATTTTGTCTATCTTTCTGTGAATGTGGTTTTTGTTCCACAGGCTGCAGAATTGTAGTTCTTCTTGCTTCTGCTGTCTGCCCTCTGGTGGATAAGGCTATCTAAGAGACTTGTGCAATCTTCCTGATGGGAGGGACTGGTGGTGGGTAGCGCTGGGGGTTGCTCTGGTGGGAAGAGCTCAGTAAAACTTTAATCTGCTTGTCTGCTAATGGGTGGGGCTGGGTTCCCTCCCTGTTGGTTGTTTGGCCTGAGGCAACCCAGCACTGGAGCCTACCGGGCTCTTTGGTGGGGCTAATGGCGTACTCTGGGAGGGCTCATGCCAAGGAGTAATTCCCAGAACTTCTGCTTGTAGTGTCTTTGTCCCCATTGTGAGCCACAGCCACCCTCTGCCTCTGCAGGAGACCCTCCAACACTAGCAGGTAGGTCTGATTCAGTCTCCTATGGGGTCACTGCTCCTTCCCCTCGGTCCTTATGTGCACACTACTTTGTGTGTGCCCTCCGAGAGTGTAGTCTCTGTTTCCCTCAGTCCTGTCAAAGTCCTGCAATCAAATCCTGCTAGGCTTCAAAGTCGATTCTCTAGGAATTTCTCCTCCCGTTGCTGGACCCCGAGGTTGGGAAACCTGACGTGGGGCTCAGAACCTTCACTCCAGTGGGTGGACTTCTGTGGTATAATTGTTCTCCAGTTTGTGAGTCACCAACCCAGCAGTTATGGGACTTGATTTTATTGTGATTGCGCCCCTCCTACCATCTCATTGCAGCTTTTCCTTTGTCTTTTGATGTGGGGTACCTCTTTTGGTGAGTTCCAGTGTCTCCCTGTCGATGATTGTTCAGCAGTTAGTTGTGATTCTTGCAAGAGGGAGTGAGCGCACGTCCTTCTACTCCACCATCTTGAACCAATCTCCTTATCACATTCTTTTTAAAGGTGAGGTAGTCTTCCACTGTATGGAGGTGTCATCACTGAATAAGGAATCCCTTGTTGATAGACATTTACTATGTATGATTTAGTATAAAGCAAGAGTTTTTAAACACAGGAATTATTTTATATTTGATCTATTAGACTTCAATCAATGTTGTTGTAAACAACTTTAAATATCAATTTAAAATGTAATACAATAAGTGGCTATCTTGTGGAAACTGTGAATATTTCTGACAGGATAAATGAATCAAACAAAACAAAATGAAACACTGTCCTCATATTAAGTGAATGGGCCCTTGTGGCCTCGGATGAAATTTCCAGGGAAATGATACCTTCTGAAAATTGTTCGAGGTCCCAAAAGAGGATGTAGGATGTGGCTGTGATGAGGACACAGGCTGAAGATAAACAGGAAGAGGTCGTTGTACAAAATATATAGGTGGGAAAAAAGCTGTATTTCTAAATTATTATTTTGTAGAACATGTCTTTTGTTTTTTTTTTTTTTTCGGTATGCAGGCCTCTCACTGTTGTGGCCTCTCCCATTGCGGAGCACAGGCTCCGGACGTGCAGGCTCAGCGGCCATGGCTCACAGGCCCAGCCGCTCCGCGGCATGTGGGATCTTCCTAGACAGGGGCACGAACCCGTGTCCCCTGCATTGGCAGGTGAATTCTTAACAACTGCGCCACCAGGGAAGCCCCCAGCATGCGATTATAACCCTAAAAAAGAGATATTCCAATTGGTCTCTCCCCTCTCCCCTCTTGAAAAATAAAATCTCCCTTTTCTTTTTTGTGCCTTTGCATTTGGTTCCCGGGATATTTGGGAATTGTAATAGCAATTTCTTTTGCTGTTACAAACAGTCCTGAGACAAATATTCTTAAACTTTTTATACTCGAGGTTAACTTGGAAAAGTGTGATGTCAACAGGGATGGCCACTTAAAAATTTTATATATGTTGCCAAATTGCCCTCGTAAAGCTTCTAGCAATTTGTTCTCCTAAAGTGGTCTATGACAGTACCTGTGGGCAACACTTTATTAAGCTCAGTGGTTTTTGAGCATTTCCCGTGGATTTGGGTCGGGCTTGGGCTGAGAGAGAAGTAGGGTGACTCCAGGTCCTGGTGCTCCCAGGGCAGCGGGGTGGCTGCCATGTGACCGGCCACCAGGCTGGAGGCTGAGGAGTTGGAAGTGAGGTGGGAATCCTGCCGGGAGCTCTGTCCCAGGCCGGCTCCTGTCTCACCAGCCTATGGTGGGCAGCTCTGAACGCTGAGCTCTTTTGAGAAGAAAACCTGACCTTGGACCCTGTAAACTCTGAGATGCTCTCAAAAGTATTATATACAGAGGAAGGTGAGATGGGAGGCCTGTTGTTACAGGGGGAGGGAAGGGGGGCTATCTCTCAGGCTCAGACCATAACTCAGATAGTAAAAAAAGCCACTCACACTGGAGGGAGAAACTCCAGTCACACCTAAGTACACGCGGGCTCTTAGGGCAAAACAGTCGGGGGTGGGTCTTAACTGTGTGGAAAGAGGTGGTCGCCCAGACAGCCTGGGACCCCGTAAGTTTTGTTCCTGGAAGGGGAGTCAAGAGGTGGCCTGGTCTCTGTTGCCCTGTGAGATCTCCATTGCTATCTCCAGGGACCCTCTTGCAGGTCTCATTGCCCAGCTAGTCAAGAACGTGGTGGTGCTTCTTCAGCTATGATGTTGGAGCACCAGCTGAGGCGGTGCTATGTCCCAGGCAGCGTTGAGGGTGACCTGCTCTAAGGCCAGAGAATGCAGGGCAGCCACACCCACTGACCTGGCTGCCAGGTGCGGTACCTACAGCAAAAATCTCCACCAGGAACGTCGCAGGAAGGATGCTTGAAATTCACGCATCTACAGTTCCTTTAGAAGATAAATGCGTGAGAAGTGCGCGAGTGTCCATGTGCGTGTCTGCTGCATGCGTGTGTGTGTGTACGTGCGTATTCCATGTACCCCCTTTTACTGAGTGTTTTCTCTACAAAGTGCTTTTCCAGGCATAGAAATACACATTGAAATAATACAGCCTTTGCCATCCAGCAGCTCACAGTGGGGTAGAGGCTGGAGAGTGTATCAGTCATAAACCACCCCCAGATTTAGTGCCTATCGTTTCTCCATTTTCCATGGGTTGGCTGGGTAGATCTTTTCTGGGCAGGTTTACCTGATCTGCGTGATCAGCTGGTGGCTGGGCTGGGGCTGGGGGCTCCAGGATGGCCTCACTCACATTCTGGCCAGCGGCAGGCTGCTCGTCCGGGGATCCCAGCTGCGACGCCCCATCTCTGCTTCATGTGGCCTCTCACCCTCGAGGAGGTGAGCCCATGCTTCTTCACTCTGGCCTCAAGGGTCCAAAGTGCACAAGTGCCTTCCAAGCCTCTGCGGTGTCACGTTTGCTGTTCTGTCACTGGCAAAGCCAGTCACGTGGCCAGGCTCAGAATCAGCGGTGCAGGGGCTAAGGGCATGGATGCAGGGGCTAAGGGCACGGATGCAGGGGCTAAGGGCATGTGCGCAGGGGCTAAGGGCATGGATGCAGGGGCTAAGGACATGGATGGAGGGGCAGGCATGAGCAAGTTGGGGCCATTATTACAACAATTTACCTCGGAGAGGCAAGAAGATGGAAACTGGCAATATAATAAAAGTACAATTCGAACAGTCCACCTTCTTAACAATTTAAAAAATCCTACATAACTCCCAAGGTAGAACAGGAGTGGCCAGTATGGGGACTGACCTTCCGATAGCACCGAACTCTTGCTGGATCAGTCAGTCTTCAACATGGGAAGAACATTTCACCCTCAAAGGTTTAATCATGGGCCTGGCTGCGGGAAAGTCAGCTGCCTATGCATCAGTGAGGCTGCAGCCAGCACTCACAAAAGGGGTACGTGTGGTGGTGTTGGGGGTACAGAGTGCCCTCCGCCAGATGTCCAGCTGGGTCATTTTGCTGTTTAATGTGATTCTCTGCTAACACCTACATTTAAGCTTCTTCCAGTGAGTTTGGAAGCACTGGGGAGTAGAGCCCCGGCGACCAGGCGTCCGTCCTGCTGTCCTTCTCCATGTAGATATTGATCACAGAGGAGAGCACAGGGGGGCAGGCGTGGGTGCAGCCCCGGCAGCCAGCTCTGACCTGATGCTGGATGCTCTCACTTCTGCCCATTCAGGGCTGGAGCATTCCAGGGTGCTGGGCATATAGGCTACCCCAATATAGCCCTTGCCTCAGGGAGAAGGAAACGGCGGCCACTGTGGAAGGGCTTCAGGCGCGGGAAGGGATGTCTGGTCCCTCAGCTCCAGTCAGAGCAACACAAATTTCCCTGGGAGCCTGACAGGCATTGCTCAGCCCCTTATTTCTGAGCCCAGACACACCTCCTTTCCCCTTCACCTACCCTGCATTCCTGTTCCTGCTGGCTCTGCACCCTGGAGGGGAGTCGGAGATGACCCAGCAGGTCGCCTGGAATACAGTAAGTAATCAGAAAAGAACCCTGGTTCATCGGAGGGCCTTGGCTGCCAAGGAAATTCTCTCGAAGGCTTTGTTGTTTTTCAGCGGCTGCTTCCCGGGGCGGGACGGATGGTGTTTGCTTTTCAGCCAACTGTCTTTGTGACTCAGAGGCCGAGGCACCCAGGAAGGAGAGGGCAGAAGACCCAGACGTGGGGCGAGGATGAGGTAAGCGTGGGCCCCTCGTGTGGGAGCAATGGATGCAGTAACAGTATCAATGTCCGCTAATCAGTGGTGATGTACGGAACCTTTCTCTGGGCCAGGCATTGGGCTGAGGGTTTTGCATATTTGCTCTCCCTTAATCCTCATCACGTCACCTTTGGGGGGTGGGGCGGGGGCGTGTCTACTAATGCCCCCATTTGGATGAGGAGGAAGCAGAGGTTTCCTGAGAGAATGTCTCTGATTCCAAAGTCCCATCTCTTCAAGGTCATGAGATGCTGCCTCTTGGTCCCGGGGTCTCTCCTTGAAGCAAATGAAGGCCAACCTCACAGAACGTGGAAGACATTCCCAGGGCAGGGCTGGGGTGAGGGGCTGCTGGAGGACCGCTGCGACATCAGAAGGGAAGGGGTGAGAATGGGTCTGTCTTGCTCATCTCGGGTGAGGCTGGTGCCCTGCGGATCTCTCTCCACTGGTGCAAGGCTGTGGAGGGCCCAGACACAGCGGGCACATCTGGGCGTACATCTGAGAACCTCTCACTGCCTCCTACAGGCTGGTGTGAGCAGGTGGGAGGTGGAATACAAACGACCATAAACAAGAACCGGGATCTTGAGGTCTTGACCTTTCACAAGATAACGCCCCCAATAGCAGAGCAGACGAAGAGCTCAAAGAAACGGGGCAAACATTTTCTTAACAACTGTGGTGTCATGCCCCGAAGACGCTGCAGACAGCTCGGAGCGCTTGGCCCGCCGGGACCCCTCCTCTTTCTGCCCCCGCAGCTGGGCGCGCGGGCCGTGCTCATTTTCAGCTCCCCCGCCCGGCTGGTACCCTGGCCTGACTCCAAAGCGCAGAAAGGCCATGCAGTGTTCTCTCTCCTTTATGGTCCTCAGAGGCTGTGAGTCATGCGTTTGTATTTTTAGCAACACACAGGAATCTGCTGGATGAAAAAGAATCAAAGGGACACTTGCACGATTAACCTAACAAAGGCAATTAATTTGGATCGAACACACAGGGAGAGGGCTGGCCAGGCAGTGCTCCTGGATCCAGGAAAGGAAAGAGACTGGTGGGCAGGGCTGGCGGTGCCCCCGGGATGGACAGGCTCCAAGGCTTTCCCTGGGCAGCAAAGTGGAGCTTCCTCTCCAGGTGGGTAGTGGGCATGGTCCTGGAGCCCCGCACATTGGGTACACTGGCCTGGCTCAGGGCAAGCCTGTTCCACTTGGAAAGGCTAACGAGTGGATTCCTTCCTCTTCAGTCCTCCAGCCTCCGAACAAGCTGCATGGCCTCCTGGGAGTCCTGCCCATGCTAGTCACACGTTTTTCACCATCACCATCCCCATCCCCATCCCCATCCCCATTCCCAATCCCCATCCCCCATCCCCATCCCCATCCCCCATTCCCATCTCCATCCACCATCCCATCCCCCATCCCCCATCCCCATTCCCCATCCCCATTCCCCATCCCCATCCCCATGCCCCATCCACATCCCCCATGCCCCATCCCCATCTCCCATCCCCATCCCCCATCCCCCATGCCCATCACCATCACCATCTCCATCTCCATCCACATCTCTATCCCCATCCACATCCCCATCCTTATCCCCATCCCCATCCTTATCCCCATCCCCATCCCCCATCCCCATTCCCACCCCATCCCCATCCCCATCCCCCATCCCCATCCCCATCCCCATCCCCATCCCCCATCCCCTTCCCCATCCCCCACCCCATCCCCCATCCCCATCCCCTTCCCCATCCCCTTCCCCATCCCCATCCCCATCCCCTTTCCCTTCCCCTTCCCCATCCCCATCCCCATCCCCCATCCCCATCCCCATCCCCATTCCCATCACCCATCCCCCACCCCATCCCCCATCCCCATCCCCTTCCCCATCCCCATCCCCATCCCCTTCCCCATCCCCATTCCCATCCCCATCCCCCATCCCCTTTCCCTTTCCCTTCCCCTTCCCCATCCCCTTCCCCATCCCCATCCCCATCCCCTTCCCCATCCCCATCATCCATGGAGATCTTGACTCAGGCAGGCACCTTGTTGAACACATGGCACATATTATCTCATGTCTTTATCCTCCCTAGTAGTCCTGGGAAGTAGCCACTAAAACGATCCCGTTTTGCAGATGAACAAACTGAAGACCCGAGAGATTTGGGTCTGAGCTCCAAGAGGGACCAACCTGAGGAGGAGAGCAATTCCCGAGTTCCCTGGCCTCCCCTGGGCTCACTGGAGGCCTCTGAGTGGTCACCAACTATCACTGCCAGAGAAAAGAATATTTCCTAGAGTTTGGGGTCTGCCTCCCAGCTCACGCTCCTATTTTTTTTTTTTTCAAGTAGATTCTTTCTGAGCAAAGGCAGAGATTTCTTTTGAGCCTTTACTTAATTGATGCAAATCAGGTGAAAATATCTTTAGCTCCCGAGGAGCGGGGTCTGTGTTAAGGAACACAATGGGGTGGCGGGCACAGTCCTCAGCTGCCTGGGGCACCGGGGCCTTCTGAACCTTGGTGAGGGAGACCCTGGGACGGGGTGAGGACACGTGGGCCCTGGTGGTGCCTCTGTGCTCGCCAACCTCGGGAACCTGGGCAAGGCCCTAAGGTGCCTGCTCTCCCATCCTAGGCGATGAGCCAGGCCTGACCCGCCTGTGCGGGGGGGAGCAAATGAAATGAAACCCGACCTGCTGGTGTGGCGTGGGTCACCCTGTATCAGTCTCCTGTGGCTGCTGTGACAAATCAGCACAAGCTTGGGAGCTTAAAACAACGGAGATTTATTCTCTCACGGTTCTGGAGGCTCGAAGTCTGGCACCTGGCTGGGCTATGCTCTCTCGGGGGCTCGAGGGGACGATCCTTCCTGCCTCTTGCAGACCCTGGTTCCTTGGCTTGTGGCCGCATCACTCCAATTTCTGCCTCCGTGGTTACATGGCCTCCTCTTCTGTCTCTCTCATCTCCCTCTTCCTCCCTCTGATAAGGACATTGGTGATTGGATTTGGGTCCCACCAGATAAAACAAGAGTTAAACTTAATCACATGTGCAAAGACCCTTTTCCAAATCAGGTCACATTTGCAGGTTCCAGGGATTAGGACATGGACATACCTTTTGGGGTCGGGGTGGGGTGGGGTGGGGTGGGGTGGGGAGTGGCCACCGTTCAACCCAGCACACACTCCCAGCTGGAAACATGCTGGGTCTCCACTGCTCCTGGGAAAAGCTGAAACTATTGACCCTGGCATCCAAGATCCTCTTCAGTCTGGTTCCTGACCCTCTCCAACTTCTTCATCTATTGTAAACATATAGAACAGGAGTCTGACACATACCACCGTTGTCATCACCATCGTTGTATTTGCCGTTATCATTATTAAGGACCTCTTCCAGGAGGCAGTATTGTTCAAGAAAAGCCCTGACATAGAAGATGCAAACACCCTTTTTGTGTCTGCTCTGCCTCTGGCCCCTTGGACAGTTTATCTAACATTTTGGGGACTCAGTTTCCCTATATAATCATTTGACAATCTACGTGGTGAAGTGGCCGAGCTTTACGCACATAAAGGAAGGGTAAGCTTATGTCTTCCCTGTTTATTTTACAGGATTGTAGGGAAGACAAAATGAAATAAAAATGCGAAAGCACTCTGGTAAATTAAAAAGCATGATGCAAATGAAGTGCGTGATAATTCTCATCCCCCTGGGGTGTAGCCACCTGGATGCTGGGGGGGGCCTGAGCTTCCTGAGGAGAACTTGTCATTCATCACAGATCGGCTCCCTTTGCTCCTGGAAAGAAAAGCAGGAAACTTCCGAGGGTCGGACCCCATGGAGAGGTGGCTCCTTATAGCTGCTGCTTTTGTTAGTTCAGAGCTGTTTCACCCTCTGTCTGGCTGCCTTGTACTGTTGGGAGGCCCACAGGACCCCCCTGAACCCCTAGCACAAACAAAAGGGGAGCAGCCCTTGTGCTGAGATGCCCCGTCATGGACATCAACAGCATCTGAGCAGGAGGGTGCTCCGGACCCAAGCCAGCCCCCTGCAGCCAGCCTTTGCCCCAGGAGCAGACCACCTGCAGAGGGTATCTGTGGCCCCAGAGACCTTGCCGGTTACCCCTAAACCACCAATTCAAAACTCAATCACTCTGTTATTCAACAGTATTGGGCATTGCAGAAGTTGCCAGTCGCCCACCACTTGGCGAGCACGACCTGAATCCCCAAAGGGGTTGAGGAGGCTGGTCATTGAAGACCACATCCAACCCAATCCACACCACGGTCCACTGGGTGGGGTATATGCAGACCCACCCACTGGTTCCAGCTCCACCTACCCAGCTGCCTCATCCAGGTGGTCCATCCTTTGAAAAGTCCCTCTCCTCTGTCCAACTGGCACGTGCACGTCGGCACCCCATCCCTCACCCTGTTTGGGCGTCTCAGCATCTTGAAGGCCGATCTCACAACAGTTCTATTGCGATTGCCCTGAGGCTTTTTTTTTTTTTGTAAGCATAAAAATAGCATAACAACATAAAACAAGTTTCTGAAAAAGTCTCAGTCACCCATGAGCCCTCCGCCTAACTGTTTCCACCTCGGCCTCTTTTCTCCCCCCCTTACCTGCATCACACACAGTGTCTCATGGTCCCCTTGCTGTGTATTTGTCACCTTCCGGCTCCTAGACTCAGAATCCTTAGCTCTTGGCTCTGCCCCACCAGTTTCCCAAGGTTATTCCCTCTCTCCCCTTGTACCTTCGCCTTCCCCACCAGCCAGCTCGCTCTTGTGGGGATGCTTCCCTCTGGCCAGGACCATGCCTGTCCTATGTCTGATGTCCCCTCTCGAGGTGCAACCCAGCCCATTTACCCTCCTCTGTGGTGCTTCCCAAACAATCCCAGTTCATTTCCTGGACTGTGGGAGACTCGTAACATGTGCTGAGAATTAGCCTTATTACAGGGACTATGCGGTTCTCTATTACTTTTTAAAAATATCGAAAAGGGTTATCTGGGCCATGGGATGATGAACAAGACTTTATTTCTCCCTTTTAGTTGTTATTATTAAAGGAAGTTGGATCTATTTTTAATCCTTTAAAAATTTTCCAACATTTCATCATGAAGATCTTCAAACGAACCCATTTAAATGAGGTTCTTCCTGTTAACTTCCTGGTTCTTTCCATCAGGCGGGGATGTGGTCCTGCGTGCGGTCAGGTGAACCTGGTTTGCAGGTGTGTTTGCGATGTCGATGCCAGGTCCTCTATATTACACAGAGATCTGCCATTTTCCTTCACAGGTCCACCGTGGGTCAAGGAAGTAACATTTATTGAGCACCTGCTGTATGCAATGGATTGTGACAGGTGTAGGCTGATTCTCAGTCCTCAGAGTCCTCAGACCTCAGACCTATAACCAAACCCAAGGTGGGGTGCTCGACAGAAGAGCTGAGAGTAAAATGGGGAAGGGGGACCAGTGTGGTCAGGGAGGGCAGTGGGGGTACCGCCTGGAGTTGACATTTTAACTGGGTCATGGGTAACTGAGTTGGGATAAGAAAGAAGGTAGAGCCTTCCAGGCTGAGGAAATAGAACCTTGGGGCTCGATGTGGCTCGGTCAGGGTGTAGGATGCAGATGGGAGAAGGAGCTGGAAAGCTAGGTCAAGGTCAGATGGTGAAGGGTGTTGGGCGCCAGGCTAAGCATTCTGCAGCAGGTGTGCTCAAGTGGGAGTCACTGGGGGCTCCACAGAGGAAGAGGAAGGAAACATCACTGGATGGGAAGAACGGAGGGGAGGTGGCGGGGGCAGGGACCGATTAGGAGGCAGTTGCAAAGGCTCAGGGAAAACAGTAGAAGCCCACCTTGGCAGGTGGGATGAGGGTCAGAAATACTCAAGAGCTAGAACCTCTTGATAGTTGACAGGTGTGCTGACAAACCTGCGTGCGAGGATAGGCTTGCATGGTCCCCATCACTTCCGGGAGAGCATCTTTTCAACCCTGAGGTAGTTCCAATCCTAACAGCCCCCCTGCAGCTCAATGGAGACAAAATCCCAGGTAGCCGGCGGAGTCCTACCTGCAGAGATTCCCGGTCTTGAAGACCTTAGGAGGCGGCCCCACAGGGGGCTGGGGGCCAGGTGTCTGCTTTTTTGCACATCAGGGAGAGGATTAGAACTTTCCACAAAGGTTGCTGGTTTTGTCCAAAGGAGTGTGAGGCTTTCTCGAATCTTTCTTCCTTCACTCTCTCCTCTCTCATTATCCCAGTGCGGGGGCGGGGGGCTTCCCTTGATTTTTTTTTTTTCCTCCCACTTTAGCCTCCTCTTCTGTGTTGTTTTGTTTTTTTAAACCTCTGTGCCCGGCTCCCATTAGGGAGAGTGCTGTTTATGTCCAGGGCCCCTTAAAAAGGCAGCTAACGGCTCCCTGGCTGCGGTCCTCTCTGCTTGTTTCCCCGGCAACCGGAGGCAGGGAAAACAGAACCTGTCAGATGGAAAATGTCAGTTACAGCAGATCTGGGGAGAGGAAGAAGGGGTGGGGCGAAGGAGGGAGAGGGGGAGGGGGAGGACCAGCTGGCGGGGATATGGGGGGGCTGGTCCCGCTGCCCACCCCCAGGCTGGTGCCCTGGCCTAGGCGAGCTAGCCGGCGGGGAGGCTAGCTTCTTGAACGAGGGGGCTGCCACCCAGAGCAGGGGGCTCGGAGCCTTGGGGAGGAGAGGGGAGGAGACTGCCAAACAGGATTAGCAGGATGGTGCCCGGAGGCGGCCATCCCCTGCTCAGCTGATTATCACATTGTTTCAGAGGTAATTTGGTCGGCTTCAGGCACAGAGCCCTGCGTCCTAGAAGCCCCTCCAGCCCCGCTGTTTGAAGCTCAGTCTGAACAGCAGAGGGGGAGTTTCTGGGAAGGAAAAAGATATCAAATCTTGGCCATCCAAAGACTCTGGAATCTGCTGTCTCGGCCCGCCCTCCGTATTGATCCCTGTCCCTTGCTTTGTGTCAATTGATCAATGCCTCTGCCGAAGAGAGGAACTGCCCTTTAAAATGGTTGGGAAGGAGGTTCAGACGGAGCATTAATATTAATCAAAACAGGCCCCTCTCAAAAGGACGGCGGGAAGCAGAAACAAAAGAAGGTTTGCTGAACAGCCTAGAATGTTACGACGGGGAGAAGCAATCAGTTAATGGGACTGGATGCCCGTGAGGTGTGTGTGGGGTGCTCCTGAGAACAGGGAGAGTGCATGAGTGTGTGTGCGCGTGTGCGAAAGCGTGTGTGCGTGCGCACGCGGTGTGGGCGGTGGGCATGCTCTCTGCCATCTCCTGCTGTAGCTTCCCCAGTCTCCTGATTCCCCAGGAGAAACTCTGCCAGTCTCCCTGGGCCCAGTGGACCCGAGGGGGATGGAGGAGACAGGCTGCAGCCCCTACTGTGTGATTGTGTTGCTACTCAGATGGTGTTTATTAAAAAAAATTAAAAAAAAAAAAGCAAAACAGTGCGGGGACGAGGGGGGGTAGTCGACAGGCTCCAAAGGAGGAGGAGCCAGGACTGGTTCTGTTCATCTCGAGAAGCAGCAGCCCCAGCACAGAGTATCCAGGGAAGGGTTACCTGCGGGGAGCCAGGGGGGGCGGGGGGCAGGGAACGATCCTTCTGCGAGGCTGGACATCAGACAGGTCAGGGATGGTCCTGCTTCAAGGATCTACTAACTCCAGACGCCTCTGATTCTTGGGTTGTGGAGTCTGACAACATGACCTCCGGCTTCCTGGTTGGGGTGGGGAGTGGAAGGGACAGGGTTCAGCCCATAAAGCCTTGGTTTAAGCTTGTAGGAGGCTGGTGGGGCGGTGGGCAGGCTCTCTGCAGGAGTGTCCTGCTTCCTCAGGCCCTGGCTGGGTACAGGTTCGAGGGAAACAGACCCCTGAAAACTCAGTCCCAGGTAAGCATCCTTGCAAAGGAAACAACACTTCCAAACTTAAGACAAAAAAAATGCAACAAGGCAACAAAGACAAAACCCGACACGACAGACCCCCAGACTTCCAGACTTTGTCGGTTGCTCTCGAGAGTTAAGCTTTCGGCGGCAGCAGACGAGGACAACGGAAACCAATTATTTTATTTCACTGTCATCTCTCCGCCAGTGTTTTCTGGGTGGGGACCCTGCCCCTTTCTTCCGTCTCGGGGGACTCACCAAGGACCCCACAGTAGTGGATGTCATCTGGTTATTCTCTGCAGCCGAGCGTGGAGCACGACCTGGTGGCCCCAGCTGCTGAAGGTGACCTTCCAGTCCACGTGGCCCCTGGTTGTTGTGAAGAAAGCCGTCCTGCTAGTGCTGGCGTAAATCACCACTGCACGTGCCTCCCTCATAGGCCATATGGACCTTCCTGTCGGGCCGGGACAGGCTTAAATTATGACATTTTTCATCTTGATTGACAATTACCTTCCCCTGGAAGTTGGGGAACAGCCTGCCTACAATTACATCTTGTACAATAAAATGAGGGAAATAAAAAAGGAAAGTCATCATTTTATGAAGATGGTCTCCGGCAGTAGGCTCAGGAGGTAATCTTTATTCCAGCTGCTCCCATGTTTTATTATTTTATTAAGAGTTAACTCTCGATTATCCACATGTGAGCCAGAGAGACGATTTTATCCCCACAGCTGTTAGGTCTTATTATTTTATTATTATTGGTTTGGGCTTGTCCCCAGGCTCCATTGTGGGTATGAAAAAGAGTTGTGATTTCTCAGGTTTCTCAAGTGCCCCCTTTGAATCATGTGCAGTAAAAGTTTATAACCTCAGTATCACTCCTCCCTTCTGGGGTGGGTGGCTATTTTTTTTTTTTTTTTGTGGTAAAATACGCATTCCATAAAAGTTCCCACTTAAACTATCTTAAATACAATTCAGTGGCATTTAGAACACTCACGGTGCTGTGCGACCATCACCACTATCTAGTTTCAAAACATTTTCATCACTGCAAAAGGAACTCCCCACCACAAGCAGTTAGGTAGGCAGATAGGGTAGGGGGTCCCCAGAGCAAGAGAACCAGGCATGGCTTTCTTGACATAAGAGAGGCCATGTTGGTCTAAGCCGTTCTGTGATCTAAGCCCGGTCCGCGATGCTTGCCCTTGAACAGGTCTCAGTAATCACTGATCTTAGGGAAAGTAAAGGATATGCAGGAAGCAAGGAAACGCAGTCAAGAAACAATAGGTCGGCAATAAAACAGAGTCCTAGTTCCTCCTCAAGGATATACATCACAATCTGATACAGTCTTTGAGTTCTCCAGGAACTAAGGCCCCCACCCAGGGGGAGGATGGAATGGTGATGCTGACCCTCCTGATTTCAACCAACTAGAACTTGGACTCTGTTGACCTTTGCCCCAATTCTATGCCGAATTCTCCCCTGCTCCAGCCCCTTTACGAATATGCAAACACCCTTCACTTAAAACGTCCCGAATTTTGGTGTTTTGGGAGGCACTACTTTGGGAAAGATCCCCAGCGCTCTCCTTACTTGCTGCAAGTAATAAGAAATCCTTCCTCTCCCTATCTTTGGCTTGATTGTGTATTTTGGGTTGACGTCCACCAAGAGGTGAACCCAACTTTCAGGTAACAGTTATACCCCATTCCTGTCGTCTTCCAGCCCTTGCGACCATGAATCGGTTTTCTGTGTCTATAGATTGGCCCATTCTAGACACTTCATATAAAGGGAATCATAGGGGCTTCCCCCCTGGTGGCACAGTGGTTGGGAATCCGCCTGCCAATGCAGGGGATATGGGTTCTGAGCCCCGGTCCGGGAGGATCCCACATGGTGCGGAGCAGCTGGGCCCGTGCGCCACAACTGCTGAGCCTGCGCTCTAGAGCCCGCGCGCCTAGAGCCGGTGCTCCAAGACGAGAGGCCACCGCAATGAGAGGCCCGTGCGTGGCAATGAAGAGTAGCCCCTGCTCATCGCAACTAAAAGGAAAGCCCACGTGCAGCAACGAGGACCCAACGCAGCCAAAAATAAAAAATTAAAAATGAATGTCATTCTTTAACACATTATCTGTGAATAAAGTTTTGTAAAATAAATAAATAAAATAAAGGGAATCATACAATATGTATCCTTTTGTGTCTGGCTTCTTCCTGACCGTAATGCTTCCAAGGTTCATCCATGTGGTGGTGAAACGGTGCAACTCAGATTGGAACCTGAACCCACGTTCTTTTAACTGAGATCACACACCTGGTCTCAGGACTTAATGAGGCTCACGTTCTTGATGTCTCATCACAGAAAGAATTCAGTGAGAGACAAAGTGATAGGTAAGAAGTGGATTTATTTAGAGAGAACCACACTCCATAGACAGAGTGTGGGCCATCTCAGAAGGTGAGAAAGGCACCAGGGTGTGGGGTTGTCGGGTTTTATAGGGGTGGGTCATTTCATAGGCTAATGAGTGGGAGGAGTATTCCAGCTATTTCAGGAAGAGGCGGAGATTTCCAGGAAGTGGGCCACCGCCCACTTTTTGACCTTTATGATGGGCCTTGGAACTGTCCTGGCACCTGTGGGTGTGTCATTTAGCTTGCTGATGTGTTACAGTGAGCGTATACTGAGGCTCAAGGTCTAGTGGAAGCCGACTTGTCCTCCATCTTGGACCCATTTGGTTCTAATCAGGTTATGTTGTGTCCTCAGGCTGTGTCATTCTTTTAAAGGTTGTGCCCTGCCCCCTTCCCTCCTGTTTCAGTAGCAGGTAGCAGAACTTCATTCCTTTTCGTGGCTAAAATAATATTGCATCGTGTGAATGGACCACATTGTGTTTATCCATTCGCTCATCAGTTGATGGACCTTTGGGCTGCTTCCATCTTTCGGCTGTTGTCAGCAGTGCTACTGTGAACATCTGTGTTCAAGTGTTTATCTGAACACCTATTTTCAATGCTTTTGGGTGTATTTCTGGAGTGGAGTTGCTCAGTCCCACGGCAATTCTCTGTTTAACTGTTTTCTTTCCAAAGGGGCTGCAGTTTTTACATCCCCACCAGCAGTGTGTGAGGGTCCCAAGCCCTCCACGTTCTCAGCAGCACTTGTCAGCCGGATATTTTTTTTTTGGCCAGTCATCTCTTCTTTGTGTCGGTGAAGAAAGCAGGATTTTGAAGGTCAAGCTCTTGCCATTACCTAACTTTTGACCTTGGTTGTGAACGTTTCATTCTGCGGTGCCTTTCTTTTTTTTTTTTTTTTTTTGCGGTACGCGG
Source organism: Grampus griseus (assembly GCF_964374135.1). Classification (NCBI taxonomy): domain Eukaryota; kingdom Metazoa; phylum Chordata; class Mammalia; order Artiodactyla; family Delphinidae; genus Grampus; species Grampus griseus. The sequence goes on along the minus strand of NC_139014.1, from coordinate 8,801,794 downwards.
ACTTCTCACTGTTGTGGCCTCTCCCATTGTGGAGCACAGGCTCCGGACGCGCAGGCTCAGCGGCCATGGCTCACGGGCCCAGCCGCTCCGCGGCATGTGGGATCTTCCCGGACCGGGGCACGAACCCGTGTCCCCTGTATCGGCAGGCGGACTCTCAGCCACTGCGCCACCAGGGAAGCCCTGTGGTGCCTTTACTCCGGCACAGGTAAAGGGACGTGTTAGCAGAAGGAGGGCTGCAAAATCCTCTAACCTGGGAGCCGGATGCCTCAGGGGAGCCACAGAGGCAGGCTTACCTGGGGGAGTCGCCAGGCGGGGGTGGGGGGGCCCTTGGTGGGTCTTGGAGGGTTTGGGCTTTGGAGGGGAATCCCCCGTCTGCCATCAGCTGCGTGGCCTTGGGCAAGGACCCTTGATGAGTTTTACTTTCTTCTCAGTGAAATGGTGTCACAGAACCAGTTGGTGTCCCACCCATAGCCCCTTGACAGTCACCTCTGTTTACTCTGATGCCTGAGGCAGTGTCCCCCTGGGAAGAGGTCAGGACAGAAGTGCTGATGAGTTACGTCCCTGGGAGCAGCCCTCCACCACGGGTGCTCAGGGGGTTGATGGATAAGCCCCCAGCCTCTGTCCCCCAGAGTCACTGGGGGATGGAGCCTCCTTTGTCCGCTGAGTTGTACGGATGGGGCACTCTGATTGGCTGCCTCCCGTCCCCATCTCACCTCCCTGCTTCCCCCTCTTGATTAAATGATTTGTACTCCAATCCTGCCTCAGAGTCTGCTTCCTGGGGACACCGCCGCGACTTGGGTGTGAGGATTAGAACATCTACCTGAACCGGCTCGGGGCTGGGTACGCGGTGAGCTCTCCACGGGTTATCAGTGGTCCTCATCACCGTTAAAACAGGCAGTTTCTAATTGTCAGTTTGGTTTGGGGAGCGGGCATCTTCCCCCAGGGAAACGTGAACTGGAAACAAACGTGGAGGCAGATGGATTTGGGCACAGTTTTCTTATTCCATTAACGAGGCTCAATGGGGCGGGTGATGCAAAATCCTGGGCATTTATCTCATGAGGACAGCACGCAACGTCGGCAGCGGTTTGGTTTGTCCCCCTGAGATGCACCTTTGTGAAGCCTGATCGCAAACGAGCAGGCTTCTCCTCTGAGTCTCCCCACTCAGGCGGGGTGGGGAGGGCTGCTGGGTGCGGTAATGCTGGTCTAGAAGCAAAAATTGGCTTCAGATAATCCGCAAAGTGGGTAATCAGCCATGGAAAATTGAGAGGTGGTCATGCTTATTTATACTCATCCTGATAGGGATACTCACTGGGGGAGGATGCTTAGGGAGGGAAGGGCTCAAACCAGGACGGAGCAGGAGGGGCTCAGCTCCGCAGGGTCTTCAGTAGCCCCTTCCAGAATGGGGAGGCTTCCAGCTGGAGCTGACTGCTGGAATGGACACATCTCAGCCCCCTCACACGCACTTCATCTTTCCTTTAAGAGGCAAGACCCACTGTGATACGTCAAAAGCAGTGTCCTTGGGACCTGAATTAAAATGCTCCCGTCCTTTAAAGATGGAATATTGTTTAACAGGGCTCCCAGATTTCACATTCTTAGCAGGCTCCCCAAACTCCATTTTCCCACCAGATTTTCTTGCTGTGAAGACTCAGTTTACCACTGGCCCAGGACAAAATTCCATAGTCAAAGCGGAGCAATAAAGGATTCTATCTCTGCCTGACTTTCTATGTCTACCCAATTTGCGGTGGGGGGAACGGGGGCTCAAAGGGGACTGGGGGAGGTGGAAAGAGGACAGAGGGGCAGGGACGATCAAGGAATCAATCAATGGCACAAGTGGGCCTGAAGTCCCTGCGCACAGCATCTTCTTGCTATCAAGCTGGCACGTGGTCATGGGTACTTACCAATTATCTTGGGCAAAGATCAAGTTTCTATGGCAACCTGCTCTGCCCTCCCATCTCCTAAATCCATACAGTCTGGGAGAGCCTCGAGCCCTTGCTTCCCAAGCTCGATCTTCTCAATGCTGTGCTGGTACCATCCGTAGTAAGAGAAACTGGGTCCATTGTGGACCCTCAACCTGGTCCTCCAGCTGACCTCTGCACCAGCCCCTGGCCCTGCTCAGGCTTGGTCATGACCTGTCCTTGGGCCAGCCCAACTTGCTGGTCCGTCTCCACTCATCACTGCCAGCTCCCGTGTCCCCCACCATCACCTGCTGCCCCCAGCAGGCAAGGGGTGGACTGTGTGTTGGGGGAGGGATTGGCAATGGAGACCCACCTGCCTGTCAGAATCCAGGTGAAGGACCAGCACGCAGGCCTGTGTCAGAAGCGGGTGACAGATGAAACGCCCAGATGCCTAGATGTTTGCCCATTCGGAGTTCTCCAGTTCTTCCCAATTTCTGCATGCCAGGTTACACTCAATGCATTTTAAGACTAAGGAATGAAGGATTTAAGCTCATCTGGGCTCCTGCCCACTGACCCTCCAGAACATGCCAGGCTCCAGCAGTTCTGGCTGTCTGCAGCTGGCCTCTCCTGGGTCAGGATACCCTTCCTCGTGCCTCGGTGGCCGCCATTCTGCTCTCGCTGGCTGGAAATAAGACGCTCCGGATTGCGTGGCTGAAGTTTTCCCCACACCCTTCCTGAGTTCTTTATATAAATACGCTCTTCATGGCCGTCACCTACTCCATCACAGAGATCCATCAGATGAAACATGCAAGCCCATAAATTATTGTACAAACCATTCCAAACAAGAAAGGCAATTTTACTTACTGAACCATTAAATTTACGTACTTAAATGAGACCCAACCAGACGTCGCATGGGGATGTCCTGGGGCCAGGCGAACAATGAGTTTCAGGAAGTACTATCTCGTGTTCCCCCACCTCTCACATGAAATTAATGGGGTGCTGCAATTTAATCATCATTACAATCGCATCTTTATTTAGTTACTTAGCTGGGTTTGACCCGCTGCCTTGGGCAGCTCGGGACTCACCCCGGTGCCCTGGCCTGTTCTGACAGCCAGCGAGAGGTCAGCAGGAGGCCGGTGTGTGGCTGCGAGGCTGCTGTGTCCCAGGGATGCGTCACTGGTGGCTACCGTTTCTGCCCGCAGGACTTATTTGAAGCTGCCTATGATTTTCTCATATGTGGAAATCGGAGCCCACATTTGGGAGACACACAGTGGCCCCAAGGGGGTCTCCCTTTACCCCCACGTTGAATCTGACACTGAGTCTGGCCAATTATATCTTTTCAATAGTGCTTGGACCTGCACCTCTTTTTCATTCCTAGTTATTACCTGTGTCTGAGTTCAGGCCCCAAACTTTGTCCCTTTGGCATTAATCCAACTTCATGCCCTGGCTGCCAGAGCAACTTATGAAGAATCTAGACCTGACCTTCTCTGCACCAGCTGAGAGTGCTTCAGGGGAACCCCATCGCCTATGGGAGAAAGACCGCTTCCTGGATGCGGCACTCAAGGCTTCTCCTGCCCTTCCCTCTCGCCCCTCTGTTCTTCCAGCTTTGTCTCTTGTCACTCCCTGTCTTGGCCTTTACTGTCCACTAAAACCAAATTGCCCGGAGTCTCCATGCACTTCCCACCTCTAACCCTGCCACATTCCTCAGAGACTTGCTTATCGAATGCCCTTCCCACCTCTATTTTCTCAGGTACCTGTAACCTGGGGCCGAGGCATCATTTCCTCCATCTCCTCCCTGCAGGTTGGGCTAAACGCCCCAGGCATCTCACGGGCCTCCTTCTCTCACTCACTGCTGTGTTTGGAATGATCAGTGAACGTGCCCGTCTGGGGTATCTCGTGTCCATGTCTGAACCCTCAGCACCCATCAGAGTCTGACATACAGGGATGTTCCAAAAATTCTGCCAGGGGGAGGGGATGGCAGTCCACGGACATCCCGGCCCTCTGCGTGTGAGTTCACCCTCTGCTGTCCTCAGCCCTTGGAGGCTCTTAATCTTCATCTGTGTGTGGCCCTGATGGAGAGACTCTCCCACAGTCACAGGGCGGGTACCCAGGCTTCCCAGCTGCTTTTCTGGACAGTGGTGGAAACTGCGTTATAGTTGTGTGTGACCTGGAAACTACCCAGAAGGTGTCAAGAAATTCCTGGTTCAGTGGTAACAGCTCCTTGGTGCTTGTCTCCTGGTCATTTTAAGAAGTGGCCAAGGATAGATCCAAACATCAATTTGCAGGAGGGAGGGGGAGATTTGAGCTTCACCCAGGGGTGGGGGCACTGCTGGCTATTTGGAGCGGACACCTACTGTCCGCTTCCCGCTGAGGTCACTCCAGTTCCCTTCCAAAAGGGGACTCGGGGGGCCCTGGCTGCCTCTGCCTATCTGTCCCCAAGCACATCACTGGGTGTCTATTCATAAGGGGAAGCATGTCGTGACTCATCCTTGCCAGAGCACCAGACTTGGAAAACACAAACGATCTGCAGAAGATGCTGGTTTGCAGAGATGCTTGTGTGAGCACTGCCCCACCCCCACCTGCACGGCAGGGACCTGGGCTTCCCTACTGCCCTACACCCAGGCCAGGTCTCTGCATGCGTAGCACGTGTGTTTGGTCTATAGCTACACTCCCAACAGAAGTATAATGCCAACCACATCTCTAATTCTAAATTTTCTAGTAGTCACGTTAGATAAGTAAAAAGAAAAGGGTGGAATTAAATTTAATAATACATTTTATTTAAGCCAATGTATCCAGAGCATTATTATTTCAACATGTAATCAGTATAAAAACTATTAATAAGATATTTTGCATTTGTTTTTGGAAGAAGCTTTTGAAATCTGGTGTGTATTTTATACCGGCAGCCCCTCTCCATCTGGACTAGGACTCCTGAGGCTCGTGTGGTTGGTGGCTACCTAATTGGACGGTACAGGGGTTCACCGGCTGATATCAGAAAATGCCTTTGTGGAAATGAGCATCCTGAATTCTGTGGCTTGCCTTTCCTCCAATTAGGCATGAGGGGAGAGGCAGGAGTGGGCCAACTTCAGCCGTTCCCCCACCGAACAATACCCAGGGCTGCAGCAGTAGAGAGGGAAAGAGAGGGTGTGCAGCCCCCAGCGTCTCAGATGCAGCTGACGCTAAATAAACAGCCTCGGCAGAGGCATTGGGATGAGTTAGTCATCAGCTCTGAGGATACCAGACACCTTAAAATGAGGACCCCACTGACACACCTGCCGGGGATGCTGAGAGCGCAGGCTCTTTCCCCGAGCCTTCTGGGAGAGCCTGGCCCAGGATGCCATCGGGGCCGTGCCCATCATAATGGAGTGAAGGCTCGCACGCAGCCCGCAGCCTGCCTGGAATCTAACCTGGGCCTCCAGGATTTCCCGGGCAGAGCCCACAGTCACTCACATACATCATGATTAATGGCTGGATACCCTGGTGTGAAAACCATTTAAAAAATGGCATTTTTGTCACAGACAGCGTTCCACACAAAGTAAAGGTCGTACATGATAAGAGCATTATCCGTCTTTCTTGGGCAAACATGCTTAACCTTGTAGAGCATGATTCCTCAGCAGATCAGCGAGGCATCTCCTGCGCTTCAGAGGGGCCGATGGTGCGAGTTTTTTTGCCAAAAGGGATGAAAGCCCAGGCAATGGTGCCACACGGGGGCTTCAGACAATGCAGTGAATTGGCTGCCGGCTTTTCACTGTGTCTGCGGGCACAGGGCACGAGGCCCCACAGCCTGTGAAAAGCTTCGGAGAAAAGAAAGTTCTGCTGACCACTGGCAGCTGCTCTCACCAGCTTTGATTTCCTCTGGATGGCTTTGGAGGGGCCTCCCCCGTCAGGCTGGGGGTCGGGTGGGAGGAGTGCACATCTCAAGCTTTAGCTGCCCAGTATGGCGCTTGGCCCCCTGACGGTGCGGCCTCCGCCGGAATTCAGACGTGGCTCTGTCTGCTTGATAAGAATGAGATGAATGGGAAAGATTTTGATTGAGACCGGGAAAGGCAGATGACTGGACAACTGGTCTATGTGCACAGAGTAGAAACCCATGCTGTGGAATGCCCTGATTCGGGAGCTGTGGGAGAGACCTGCAAAATAAGGTCAACCCGTGGTCTCAGCCACTCCTAGCATGAGTCTGATGGGCCACGATCCCGGGAGGATGGCTCACAGTCTAAGGTGTGTGCAAAGCAGCACAAGGTGGTGGGCTGCAGGCCACGCCCCTTGGGCCACGAGAGTGATCAGAGGCCTTTATTCCTGGCTATCAGCTGCATCCTTCTTGTCCCCAGTCACTCACTTACCCCCCATCACCCACTCACCCCCGCATCACCCACTTACCCCCATCACCCACTTATCCCCGCATCACCCACTCACCCCCTATCACCCACTTATCCCCGCATCACCCACTCACCCCCTATCACCCACTTATCCCCGCATCACCCACTCACCCCCATCACCCACTTATCCCCCATCACTGCTGCACACACAGTGCTGGGACACCTTTCACAGTGACCTCACTGGTGGCCTTGCTGTTTTCCACCCTGAACCAGTGTCCCCAAACGAAATCCAATTACAGATCCCTCTGGGCCTTCAGTCCTAGGGAATGGTAACATCCTTTTAACCCAGGTTGAAGTCCATCCCCCTAGTAATGGCTTTCAGAGAGTGGTGTTCTGGTAAATGTTTGACAATCAGCTCTGAAAAACAAATGTGTGTGTGTTTATTATAAATTTTACTGATAGGAAGGATGTGTGGCACAAATTTGCCAAGAATGATAAAATACACAATATCCCCTATTGTAAATTCCGTGTAGCGAGTTTATACTCAGAATGCTTTCACTGATCTTCGCTGAACTCTTGTGTCTGTAGCCAACTCTCGAATCTGTTGCAATTCAACCCAAATGTGATCATCTTTTTTGTGCTGTTCCCAGTGTAATGGCAATAAGCTCATTTTAATTTGAATCTATAGTAACATCCTATCGCTTTCTTAAGTCTAGACAATCAACAAAACTGTATGAATCGAGCTCTAATCTGTAGGGTTTGCCAGTTTCCGTGGTGTAAATCCTCCCACTACGGCCAATGACGCTGTTGAACGCGGAGTTGGAAGGAGATGCGGGCTAGTCACCATTATATCCTATTTCTACCATACAGCTACAAGAAACAGAATCAATAATAATAAAATGTATTGGAATAATCAGGAAGTGGAGAGTTTTGCATTTTTATTTCCATTGTTTTTTAAAAAATTTATTCAATTGGGAGTGTATATGATTTAATTTTTAATTGTGGGATTTAACGACCAGCTCACAAAATTCCTGAAGATTTAATAATCGGGTCTCTGGAGCAGGTAGAAGCTGGTTCCAGCGCACCACTGCCGGCCTCTGAAAGCTGCCTCTGCCTGGTCTCCTCTTTCACCTCAGGCTACTCGCTCTTTACTCTGCTTGGCCGGGATTTCTCTGAGCTCTTCCAGCCCTCTGAGCTTTACACCTCCTCTTTCTTCTGCTTGGAACTCTCCTCTCCCTGTCCCTTTGCCCAGATACCTCTGCCTCCCCTGCCTTCCCATCCCCTCCCCTGCTCTCTCCTCCTCTCCCCTTCCCTTCCTTTTCCTTTTTACTGCTTGTAGATTGCAACCTGGAGCCTGGGGTTTAAATTACTCGCGTTATTATCTTACTTCCAGTTGCAGCAAATAGCGCCACTGCCTGCTGTTTGTAATTGTCACCGAGACTTCTCTGCATTTACCCTGGATTCCGCCTGCCCTCACTGCGCAGCCAGGGCTTGGGCAGTGCAGAGACAGAGAGAAGCAGCGTCGGTGGCCAGGGGAGCGCTCTACCTCTGGCCACTCAGTCCCCCACCCTGTACTGCAAGGGCTGGATTGCGGGTTGAACGAGAAATGTCATTTGAATGGCTTTGTGGTTCCTCCAGCTTTTCCCGTTCAACAAAGGCATTATCAGAAGGTCATGTCAAGAACAAAAATCTTAGAGGAGAGTAACAAAAGTGGCCAAGGGATTAGGAAAAGGCAGTATGAAGAAGACGAAGGAAACTAGGATTTTCTCCTTCCTCATTCTAGATCGGGCCCCTCCTTCTCTGGGGGCCCCGAACCGTGTCATCAATATCTTCCTCTCCCAGGCTTCTCCTCCTAGCATCCACGCGGTCACTCTGGACTTTTTCTCCCTCTCCTTCCCTCCTCACATCCAGGCGCTCAGGATTCTTTCTCCCAGACAGTCCAGAATCCCTCAGTGCCCTTCTGGATCTCTGCCTGGGGTTTAGGGGCTGATAGGACGATGGCATCCTCCCTGGGCCTGCGGACTGTGGCCTTGCCTCTCCCACCCAACCTCCTCTCCTGCCCTAGGTCCCTCTCCCCCGCTCCCCAGCCCCAGCCTCAGACCTGCTACAATCCTTCAGCTACCTGCTTCCCCCGCCCCGTCTCCTGCTGGGTCGTTCCTTCACCGGTGTGGCTGCCAGGCCCACCTGTCTCCCCGCTGTTTCTTGCCTTCATGGTTTTATCTCATCATGGTGGCTCGATAAACGTTCTTTCTGTTCCTCTCACCTATGCTCACCTGGCCAGCTGCTTTTTATTCTTAAACCCAGCTCCGTTGCCATCTGGTTCCGGAGACCTTTCCTGATACCTTGCCCACCCAGAAGAGATAAGAGCCCCTGCCCGTGCTCCCTTGTGAAGACGGACTGTCTTTTTTTTTCCTTTGGTTGTGCCACGAGGCTTGCAGGATCTTTCGTTCCCTGACCAGGGATCGAACCTAGTCCCAGCAGTGGAAGCGCGGAGTCCTAACACTGGACCGCCAGGGAATTGCCGACAGGGGCTGTCTTGTTCTCACCTTCATGTTGTCAACACTTAGCACAGGCACACAGGAGGCCAGCGCTAAGCGCTTCTTGAAAAAACGGAACAAAATTTTGGGGGGGCTAGGTACAAAGCAGAAGGTCCGTGGTGGGCACCAGCTGACATCTGTTGAATGAACGGGTGGCTGGGTGAGTGGTGCATAGGGAGGCGTGTGTGAGCAGAGGTGAGCGTGGCCGTGTGTTGATGTGGGGAGCGGCTGCCTGGGTGGAGGGACAGGTGTGTGCTTCTGGCTTGCAAACATGCATGTCGTGCATGGGGTGAGCATCCTTCCTAATGGCCTTATTTTGGCTTCTCTAAATTGACTCCTGATGTGCTCAAGTGGGACCCTGGCATCTTTGGGGCTGGAAATGCCGAATGTTGTGGTAATTGTTCTTGCTAATTGCCAGGAAGCAGCAAACAAGAGATTTTTTTTTCCTCCTCTTTAACTGGATTTTGTTATGCTAATTAGGATTGTATAAGGTGTTGCTCTTGAACCTGGAGAGTTAGAGAAACATTTGCATTAATACCTGGGAAGCTGCCACAAAGCCAGCTATTATTTTAATGAGGTTTGAAGAGATGCTCCTGTTTGCAGCCCTACTTCAGGTGTGTGTGCAGATGCGCGTGAGAGCGTGAGTGTGTGTGTGTGTGTGTGTGTGTGTTTGCATGTTGTTTGAAGCATCTGCCTTGTGCTTTGACATTTGCAAGCTGGGCTGGGTGGGGGGCATGTTTTATTGTCCCTGCGCCCTGCCTCCCCGCACAAATCCTCTCCCTCAGCCCCTCCTGGGTAGCCTTGGGGGTGGGGGCGGGGCAGGAGAAGTAATGAGCTCTTAGATTCTGGTCCTCACTTTTCAGGTCTCTTACCAAGGTTAATTAAACACCAGTCACCATTTTCCAGATTAGAAAGTGAAAGGGGGGCTTCCCTGGTGGCGCAGTGGTTGAGAGTCCGCCTGCCGATGCAGGGGACGCAGGTTCGTGCCCCGGTCCGGGATGATCCCACGTGCCGCGGAGTGGCTGGGCCCGTGAGCCATGGCTGCTGAGCCTGCGCGTCCGGAGCCCGTGCTCTGAAACGGGAGAGGCCACAGCAGTGAGAGGCCCGCGTACCGGAAAAGAAAAAAAGAAAGAAAGTGAAAGGGAAGGCCATTCTGCCCTGGAGCCCCCAGCCAGGGGATGCAGGAAGAGAAGAGAGGCTCTCACTTTCTGGCTCAATACCTCCGATTCTCCTTTCCCTTCCTCCCCCATCCCCTTCCCTGGACCCAATACACAGCTTCAGAGACTCCTGCGCAGGGAAGCTCACGGAAACTCCTCAAGTCTGAAAACCTTACAGAAGCCGTAGATGTCAACTGGGCCTGATTTTCTAATTTCATCTCGTACAAGCTTTCGGGATGCTAACATGATTAAGTTCTTCACACAATTTATTAGCATCATGTTGGAAATCCAGTAGTATATTATACTGTCTGAGTAATCCAATTAGCAAAACGTATTTATTTAATGGGGATATTAGCCACACGCGATCCCACACCAAGTCCCAACCCAGCCTTCCTGGCTCTCCATGCGTTTCCCTGGTGGGAGGGGACTCGGTTAACACGAGAAACTGTGACAGAGGGGGAGGCAGCCACTTTACGGTGTGGGGCGGGGGGCAAGGCGGCCCTGCTTTCAGCCTAGGCAGATATTAGCACCCCCATTTTGCAGACGAGGAGACAGGCTGCTTCCTAAGATTGCCAGGTAATGCAGGTCCGAAGCCTGAGTTTCTGCCACGTGAACACCCCCTCTCCCTGGTTTGTTTCTCTCTCTCCTGGGAGGGGTGAGGGGACAGGTGGCAACACTGTCACAACAGCCCCTCTTTCAGGTGAAAGTTGAAAAGGAACTCTGGCAAAGTGACAAGGACCCCAGCTACTCTGACTCTCCCAAGAGGATGGTGGGGCTTAGCCATCCCTCCTACCCTCTTTCCCTGTGCAGCTCAGGGGGAGGGAGGGTCCTGGGTGTTGCGTGAAGGAGGTGGTGAGCAGGTGTGCTGGCCTCCTGCCAGCAGGAATAACAGGAGAAAACAAAGGGACTTCTCGCTGGCACTGGGCATCCTCGCTGCAGTGTGTCCTCCAGGCTCCCTCTACCTGCAAGGATCAGCCCCTGTGCCTGGCGCTCCCCCTCCTCGGGGGCCCAAGACAGCCAGAAGGACACGCCCAGCCACCAACTTGGGGCTCCCGGGATCACAGCAGACCCGGGGCTCCCCCTTCCCCCACCAGGAAAGCGCTTTTTTTGTTGTTTTTCCGGTACGCGGGCCTCTCACCGTTGTGGCCTCTCCCGTTGCGGAGCACAGGCTCCGGACGCGCAGGCTCAGCGGCCATGGCTCACGGGCCCAGCCGCTCCGCGGCATGTGGGATCCTCCCGGACCGGGGCACGAACCCGTGTCCCCTGCATCGGGCAGGCGGACTCTCAACCACTGCGCCACCAGGGAAGCCCAGGAAAGCGCATTTTTAAGGCTCCCTATGGAGTTCTCAGCCCCCCCGTGTCCCCACCCCCCAGACTAATAGCCGCGGTGTTCCACCTTGCACATTAATGACAGGTGTGCGGCGGGTTTCCTGACATCACACTGGTCCGAGCCGAGCCGCACACCCTAAGGCAGCTGAAATCCTAACAGCTTTTCCTGACTGCCTCCTGCCTCAATTCTGACACCAGGCGCTTTCTTCTTGCTCCCCACGGCTTGCTTTGTAACTCTGTCATTGTCATTGATTTTGACTAAAAGAGAAAAAGCCCGCTCGTGCTATTACCGTTCTAAGTCAGGGAGGCAGAGAGCTCTGGGGAGAGCCGGGCCACGGGTTTGGGGCAGGGGTCCACACAGAACGCACCCCACGGATCCTCAGAGGGAGGGTCAGAGCGGCAGAATGAGGGGGCTGGGCGCTGATGGCAGGTGAACGAGGTCCCTGGGGAGCCCTCTGCCGCCTCCCGCCCCCACCTGCTTTCGGGGAATATCACAGCAGAGCCCCTGGGGCAGGTGGCACGGAGGGTTCCGTCTGAAAACGTGCCAGTCTGGGCCCTAACAAAGAAGAGAGGCTGTGAGTCAGCGCCCCACCTCTCCCGCAGCACGCAGAACATTCAGCTTAAGGCCGGGGTGTGGGAGGGGTGCAGGGCTCTCTCTGCAAGGGGAGGGGCTGAGCGTGCCCCCCTCCCACCAGGACCCATGGCCAGGGTTGGTCTTTCCAGCTCTGCGCAGGGGAGAGGGGGGCAGAGGAGGGAGGGGTCCTCCCGGAGGGCCAGGAAGGGGGCGACTCTCCCTCTTCCCCTCCCCGCTCCCGTGTTTCCTTTGCCCCACCCGCTACAGGCTAGGTACTCCCACACTGTAACCCAGTAGAGTAACCCCCTCTTCCATTTTCAAGGTGGCCAACCCTTCTGGGCATCCCCGCCTTCTCTGGGTCGCCAAGGGCCTGCCTGGAGCCCGGCTCTGTCCAAGTCCAGAGAAAGACTCAGAGAAGCCCTGAGGGGCCTCCTACACGGAAGGGACCCCCCAGCCAGTGGGGCCCTCGGGGAAGTCAAGGCCACCAATGCCCTCCCGTGGGGTGAGATTCCTGTCATGTCAGGGGAACAAGGAGGGTACCCGCAAATGCTGACTCACAGACGGGGGCCATTGCAGGGTGGGGGTGTCTGGTGACAAAGGTGGACACGGGGAGGGGCTACTTGGATTCTAGGAATCCTTGGCTGGGAACTCTGTGCCCTGTGGCCAGAGCTATTGGCCTATCCAACCCATGTGGCGAAGTCCTCTCTGTGGGCATCTGGGGCACCCGAGAAGCAGGGCCTCCAGAGCACTCTGCTTTCGCGTAACTGTGGTCTTTCAGCGGCAGTTTTCATTAACTGTGTGGCCAGATGCAGTTTAATTGGAATCCGTGTATAGCACTTTCTCGTGCTTTTGATCAAACACTTTGACCACTGATGCATCCCCATTTCTGGTTTGAAAAATGCATTGACAAAGGGATGCAGGTCCCTCCAGGTGACAAGGCTCTGGTCCTGGAGGAGGGCAGTCAGGGGCAGGCCCCTTCCTGGGGGCTCTGGGCCCAGCGCCTGGCCTGCAGGGGAGAGGGTCTTGAGTAGAGCCCTGTGGATAGGCTCCTGCCGGCGGCGTTAGCCGCCTGTGGCTGGGCAGAAACATTGATGCCACTGCCCGCCTTCTGGGGTGCCTGACCGCTGATTCATTGCAACTGCAGGTCGTGGATCCTGAGCGGGCATTTCCTGCTCCCCCCACCCCACTCCCCCTGCGAGCACTGGTAAGTGGGCATCTCAGGGCTGGATTTCAGCTGCTGCTTCCCAGCAGGACAGCCATGCACCCCAGTTCGCTTGTGACGGTCCAGCCCGGGGAGCTGGCTCTCATTGTGGGAGCTGTCAAGCAGTTTCCTGCGTTTGCAGAGCCAGGGCACTGAGAGGATGTGGGAGGGGCAGCTTCCGGCCCTGGGCGTCCTGGCAGCTGTTCCCAGGCAAGAACCCACCCCCACCGCTGCCATTGGTCCTTCTGCCTTTTCTGGGCAGAGTGGGGAGCGATGCCTGCTCCCAGGGGGCTGGTCCATTCCATCCCCCAGGCTGCCCGGTGGAGGCCATGCCCACCAGCTTAGGGGGCCATCCTGGCCAGCCCCGCACAGGGCAGCCTTGTCGCGGGCCTCCGTACAGCAGCTGCAGCGTCACTTATCCTGTCTGCTGCCAGCTTGGCTGGCCGTCCTTCTCTCCTACCCAGGGCCTCAGCCCTCCCCGGTGCCCTGCTCTTGCTGGAAGAGCAGGCGGGCACGCTGGCCCTGGCTCTCCCTCCATCCTGTCTCCTGGAGTGCAGTGTCTGGTGGCCACGGGCAGCCTGGTGCTGGCTCAGGCAGTGGAGAACTGGACACACCTCTGGAATGCCAGCTCCCCGAGGGCAGGCCCCACTGGCTTCTCCACGGCTGCACCTCCAGGACACAGGGCAGCACTGGGCATGGAGCAGGGCTCAGGGCACGTGGGTGAACAGATAAGTCATCGGAGAGGTGACAATACCATATCCCTTCCCCCAGCCAGGATGGGCACATTTGCGCTCTCTCCGTGGAACAGAAGCCTGACTTCTGGGAGGTGTGTGGTGGGATGGATGGCAGAGAGGCTGAGGGGTGGGAGAGGCAGGGGAGTGAGGGCAGACCTTGAAGAACTCCAGAAAGGGTAGATCAGCAGTGACTCGCAGGTATCAAAAGCCCCTCCTCCGGCCAGAGTGGCTGGATAGGCCACCCCATTGGAGTAGCTTCAAGAATAGGCAGTGTGTATAATGGTTAGAGCACAGGCTTTGCAGGGACACAGACCTGGGTCCATATTGCTGTGTGACCTTGGGGAGATCTCTTAACCTCTCTGTGCCTGTTTCCCCCTTTGTTAAATAGGAGTGACAACAGCAATAACAGCAGCCTTTCCAGGGTTATTACGGAGATTCAATGTGATAATGCATGAGAATGTTTAAAATGGTGCCTGGCACGTGGCTAATTGTTAATAAATTGTAGAGAAAAGTTGCCAGTAATAATAATAGCCAAAGTGCAGGCGTTGATAAAAGCCGCAGGAAACAAGAGGCCTGGATTTTACACCCCACAAGCACACCTGGCTGTGTGATCTGGGGAAATGCGCTTGTCTCTCTGGTCTCCGGATGAGCTCCCTGTTGGTTAGGGACGGAGAGGCCTGGGCAGGTGGCTGCTGGGGTCCTGACTTGGTCCTGTGACCTTTCCGCATTAAGTGATGAGAGGTCTACGGCTCACAGCCTGCGGCTCTAAGAACAATCACATTCCATCCTCACGCCTTCTCTGGGCCATACACTGGCCAGTGACCATGACCATCATATTTCCAGTGAAGAGATGAAGGTCCACGTAGTTAACAACTTGCCCACATCACGCCTTCCTGGCCACGAAGGGCCAGAGCCCAAGTCTCCAAACTTTGCCCAGAGTTCCCGTGGCCTCACAGTCTGTGGGGTCTATGAGACCTGTTGGTTGGTTGGTTGGTTTTTAATACATGGCCATCTATGGTGTTAGCAACCCAGACAATTGATGCGAACGTGTAGAAGGCCCTGCCCAGGGAGTTTGAATAGGAATATTCTGGAATGTACTATTAGAGCACATTACAGCCACAGATCACGGATCTGATGCCCGACAGGTTACACAGTACTCTGTTCACCTCATTTCATCTGTTTTTCCCTATAGCCGCTGAGGTCTTCATCCCATTTTACAGATGGGAATGAGGCTCAGAGAGGCAGGGATTTGCCCACAGTCCCAGAGACAGCAAGTGTTGTAGAGGCAGGACCTGCGCCCAGATCTTTGGTTTCTGGGCCCGAAGGTGCCGTCTCTGAGATCCACTAGTATCTTATGACCTGACCAGGGCCCAAGGGTCATCGAACCTTTGCTCCTCTGGGGAGAAAGCTCAGGCAGAGGCCACATCCCGTTCTCCAGGGAAACCATGCCCTGCCATTGACCCATCACAGCCCGGGGGATGCTGGGAAAGTCCCTGTCAGGTGCAGAGACCCCTCCCCAGCCCCACAGTTGTTCTAAAAAGGGAGTTATCTACCCGGAGAACATTCCCCAGGAATAATTGCTGAGAGGCCTAATTTTGGAGATAACCACCATTATAAATGTCTCATTACTTTAATTAAAGTCTCATCCATCACTGACATGCTGTTCCCTGAAGCACAGGGGCTCAGGCGGCAGCAGCCAGTGTGTACTCCACCGAGAGCCAGAGCGAGGGTTTGCACAGCATCCCCACCCAGCCTCCTTGTTTGGACGCTGGCGGCCCTGCCCAACCTCTCACAAATGCCGCATTCCCTCCTCCACGGTCCCACGAACCCGTGTCCCTGCAGAGACCTTCCCTGCCCCAGCTGCATGAGAGGGAAAGTCAGCAAAGCCGAAATGGTGCTGGAGGAACCGGGCTGTGACTGTCTGTACAGGAAGAGGTGATGCTAAGAGCAGGGCGTCTCAGGAGACGCTGGGTGCGACCCCACTATCTCGTGCTGGGGTGTTGGGGTGTATCTGTCGCAGCAGTGGTCATCATAACCTCCATTCACGCGTGGCCCTAACTACCCACGTTAGTGTGCTCGGCGTCACGGCAGCTCTGGGAGAGTAACATTCCTGTTTTACACATTCGGAAACTGAAGGGGCAGGACTGAGCCGCCCGAGGCCACTCAGCTCATAGTGACCCAGGTGGGCCTTGAGGTCTGCGTGTCTGACTCTGGAACCTTCCGCATAAGCCCTCATGCCAGAGAAAGTACCATTCCTCAAGGGGAGCGGCGGGGCTGGGCCTGCCGGCCACAGGAGGGCTGAAGGGCAAGGCCAGAGCTGGTTTTGCTGCAGCAGAGACAGAGTGGAGTGAGAGCCCGAAGCCGGGACTGGTGGGAGGGGGGCAGCAGGCGCCAGCCCTGGGTTGGGTGGGGGTGGGCTAGGGCGTGAGGACTTCCTGGTAGGCAGATGAAGGGAGGTGAGGATGGGCAGGGTGGCCTCTGGAGTGTCTCCAGCAGGAACCGGGCAGAGAAGAGGCAGCATTAAGTGTGGCCCCAGGCGGCAGGGCCCGGCCTGTGGGCTGCCTTTCAAGGACCAGTTTGCTCCTCCTGAGAGGTTTCACGAGGACCCAGGGCACGGCGCAGTGGGTGAGGGCAGGCCCAGGTAGATAGATAGAGACTCTGAGGTTGGGAAGGGGCCTGGGTCACATGGGACAAGGGCAGTGGGGTCTGAGGTCTGAGTAGGCTTGGACACAAGGACACAAGGAAAAGGCATGTTAAGAGGGGCCAGGCTGGAGGGACTGGGGGTGGGAAACTGGGGTTGGGGTGGGAGACTGGTAGCTTCAGTGAGAAGGAAAACCCCTGGGGTCTCCTGGTGGGACAAAGCCTGGGGGACCTTGGACCCGAGAGGGACGGGCTCGGATGTCAGCCGCGGGGCCTCTGGATCCAGATAAAAGGGACCTCACTCCCTTCCCCATCCTGGGGAGTCCACCCTGACTACACTGATGTGGTCTCATTCTAAAGTTTTGCCTTTTTTAGAATTTCCTATAAATGGCATCATACAGCATGTAGCCCTTTGAGTCTGTCTCTGTTCACTCGGCAGAAGGGTTTGGACATCCATTGTCGTGTGGCTGTATCAGCAGCTCGTGCGTTTTTATTGATGAGTAGCGTCGCATTGCATGGAGAGGTCTGTCTGTTTATCCCGTGACCTGTTGATGGACGGGGGGTCTGGCTCCAATTTGGGGCTGTAATGAATAAAGCTGCTGTGACTATTTGCCCACAGGTCTCTGTAAGAACATATGTATTCTCTTCTCTTGGATAAATGTTGAGAAACGGACTCGCTGGGTCATAAGGTGTGTGTGTGTTAAACTCTATGAGAAACGACCAAACTGTTTTCCAAAGTGGTTGGACCTTCCTGGTTCCCATCAACAGAGAGCGCAAGTCCCATCTGCTCCTCCCCGCTCCCTCATCTGCAAGCCAGGATGAACTTTTTTTTTTAATAATTAAAAAAAATTTTTATTTTATTTATTTATTTATTTTTGACTGCGTTGGGTGTTCGTTGCTGCACACAGGCTTTCTCTAGTCGCGGCGAGTGGGCGCTACTCTTCATTGCGGTGCTTCTCTTGTTGGGCGGTGGGCTTCTTATTGCGGTGGCTTCTCTTGTTGCGGAGCATGGGCTCTAGGAATGCGGGCTTCAGCAGTTGTGGCGCACAGGCTCAGTAGTTGTGGCTCGCGGGCTCTAGAGCTCAGGCTCAGTACATCTTCTCTCATTGTCTTGAAAAAAATGATTTTGATACATGGAAGGGAATCTGTCATATACTCTTGTAAGTAGTAAACCGAATAGACAGGGATTCTGTGTTTACCATTCCTGGCCTTTTCAGAAAAGGTGTTATCCTTACATGTACGCTCATCAACATTGTGATATCCATTGTGCTTGTTTTTCAGTTTTCTTAAAAAGATAGAGTGCATGTTCTGGTCGGGGTCTTGTTTTGTTTTAGCTCACTATCCCTTTTTTTTTTTTTTTTTTTTTTGCGGTACGCGGGCCTCTCACTGTTGTGGCCTCTCCCGTTGTGGAGCACAGGCTCTGGACGCGCAGGCTCGCGGCATGTGGGATCTTCCCGGACCGGGGCACGAACACATGTCCCCTGCATCGGCAGGTGGACTCTCAACCACTGCGCCACCAGGGAAGCCCGCTCAGTATCCCTCTTGAAGGACTCACTCAGGGCACGGCACGCAGGAGTCCCTGCTCTGTAGAATGTGTGCGAATACGGTGTCATTCATTTATCTCTTCTCCTGTCAATGGACATTGGGACCAGCATTTTGCTACTGCATGTAAGTTGCTATGAATATTCTTGTACATGTCTCTGGATCTGTGGGTGCAAGATGTTCCCTTGGTGGATACTCCGGAATGGGGTGGCTGGGTCACAGGCCATGAGAACGTCCAGGATGAGTTCTCTTCCAACCCATTTTCACCAGCGTCCAGCTCCTAAGCCCCTGTCCAACGCCAGCTTCTGTGCTGGGCGCCTCACTTCATTCTCAAAACCATGCTGTGTGGGAGGTTCTCTTATCCCCATTTTATAGACCAGGACCCTATGTCTCCGAGGGAATGAGTCACTCGCTCAAGGCCACGTAGCTAGTAAATGGCTGGGCCAGAACCAAACCCGCATCCCACAGTGTGGGACAAACTCTTTGATCTCAAGGCCCCTCCGCCGCCCCCACCCCACACCTAGCTTTCTGGGGTGTGTCTCTGGGATGGTAGAGGCTGCCTGGACGGAGGCTGGCCCGTGATCAGTGCCTCCATGGGGAGGCTGGTCCCCCATCACGACCTGCGGGCCCGATGCCTCCACACGGGGGGAGATTCCCAGCCCCTGCCTTGTTCATGTTTTACTTTCTCTTAAGTGGCCACGAGAGATGCCATTTCCCGTTACAAAATCTGGCTCCATCCGACCGTTACGGCAAATGGTCTCCATCCAACCGTTACGGCAAATGGTCCGTCAGCTCAGCTCAGCCCATCCACAGGCAGCAAGAGGAATGAATCAGGGGGAGGGAGTGAGCAGGGACTTTTTTTTTTCTTCCTGGGGTTAAACATCCCAGTTTGAGGTAAAACAAATTCCTCGCTGGAGCTGATCACCTCCAGCTGGGCCGCAGGAAGCCTCATTTAAGCAGGTCATTTAGCCCTGACTCACGCTAACAAGATGACTGGGCTGGGCTGGCTCTACCCTCGCCGAAGGCCAGTCTCTGGGGGATGAGGACGGTCTGGCAGGAGGGCTACTGGCAGGCTCTGGAGGGCAGGGGATGGGCTGGAGGAAGCCCAGCCTCCTCGGGTCATCTGAGGACCTGGGGTGGGGTTGCTGTCCTCAGTTCTTCGGGGTCTGCATTGAAGGCAGGAAGGAATTCTCCTTGGGCCTGGGCTTGGGGCCCACAGCAAGCCGGTGGGATAAAAATCAAACCAGGAGAGGCCATGATGGACCTGAGAACCTTTGGAAGCACTGCCCTGCCCCCAGGAAGAAGGAGGACACCAGTCCCACAGAGATGGGGCACCTGAGGACATAGGATTGGCTGTTCGTGACAATTCTGCCAGCATCGTCCAGTTTGAGGAGCCTGGCAGTTCCCAAGCCCTCCTGCTCCCGCTCCAATCCCTCCACCCACATTGCAAATTCAGTCTTCTGCAGGGGACCTCTTGTCCCTGGGGATTCCTCAATTTCAGAAAGGGGAGGAAAGAAAGCAGTGGGTGGTAGGGGGGAGGAGATGAAGGGAGGGAAGGAGAGAAAGAGAGAGAGAGCCTTCTGTGTGGGCAACACGACCACCTACCTGCGTGTTATAATTTGAAGAATCAGGAAGACTCTGCCCCAAATAGGTCTCTGTCACAGAGCTTCACCTTCCCTGATATTTCCAGCAAGGCCACTGAGAGACCTAGCTTAAAATGTCAGAGTAATATCTGAGAAGAGCAATGCATTAATTCACTGACACCCATCAACACCATAGCGAGAATTAGAGGTCCAGGTAGCCCCGCCACTCAGCTGAGACTCAGAAGGACTGGGGCACCAGGTGGAGAAGCTGTGCCAGGAGGCCAGCTGGTGTCAGCCATGAAACCCTTTCTGGTGGACACCTATTTATCTATGAACGACCACTGTTTCCCAAGGAACTCAGCCTGGAAGATCCTAGTGGAAGAAATGGTCAAGACTTTGCCCCGAGCCATGGTGACAGCAGTGCCTGTCTCAGTACTCCCCACGGAGGACCTGGCTGTTCTCTCCTCCCATGTGGTTTTGCTCTTCGACTTGGTGCAGCTAGATCATTCTCGTCCCTTCCCATCCCCGCTGTGTATTGCCTCAGTCGTTCCGTCCTCCCATCTCAGTAAAGCTCCCCCGATTCCCACCCTGCCCTTCTGGCTGGAGACAAGCTCTCCAAGCACTGGGTGGATGCCCCCGCTGAGCGGCCCAGTGATCTAGGGACGTTTCTCATCCACCAGAGCCACGCTTTCCAGTGACTCCTCGCCGGTCCTCACCCCTGGCATCATTGGATGACATGAGTGGGTACATCCTGTGTGCCAGGCGTCAGCCAAGCCTTCAAGGCATTCGTTCATTTAATTCTTTTTTTTTGTTTTTCTTTGCGGTACGCGGGCCTCTCACCGTCGTGGCCTCTCCTGTTGCAGAGCACAGGCTCTGGACGCGCAGGCTCAGCAGCCATGGCTCACGGGCACAGCTGCTCCGCGGCATGTGGAATCTTCCCAGACCAGGGCACGAACCCGTGTCCCCTGCATCAGCAGGCGGACTCTCAACCACTGCGCCACCAGGGAAGCCCAGTTCATTTAATTCTGTCGACACCTCTCTGCAGGGTGCGCTACGATCATGCCATTTTACAGATGAGGACACCAAGCTCCCCCCATTCTTCTGGCCCAGCACCAGCTTTGGATTCCTCCTTACAATAGATCCCTGTGCCTTAGCCCACCCCCTACCTGTGCCTGGAGGGCTTGAGCAGCCTTGACTGCTCTCTGCCTGGTACCCCCAGTGGGGGCCTGGCTGGATTTAGGCCAGGAGGCCTGGGGGCTCAAGGGTAGTTTTTTGTTTTTTTTTTTTTGCGGTACGTGGGACTCTCACTGTCGTGGCCTCTCCCGTTGCGGAGCACAGGCTCCGGACGTGCAGACCCAGCGGCCATGGCTCATGGGCCCAGCCGCTCCACGGCATGTGGGATCTTCCCAGACTGGGGCACGAACCCGCGTCCCCTGCATCGGCAGGCGGACTCTCAACCACTGCGCCACCAGGGAAGCCCTCAAGGGTAGTCTTGTGTTTGCATTTGGCCTCTGGCCAGTCCTCTTGCCCTCTCACTAGGAGACAAAAGGTTTTGCTGTCTGTTTATTGTTTCTTTGTTTAAAGATCCTGCTTTTCCTTCCAAGTTTTCTATTTCTTCTGTTTGCAACTCAACAGAAAAGAGAATAAAACTCAGGGTAGCACACAAGCTACTTCCGAGATGTGCTGGAGGGGCCTCGCACAGATGAGTCACTTCACATCGGTAGCTTGAAATCGGCCATGGCGGGAGTATTTACAGTATGGGCATTGGCAAATGTTACAGATCAGGGATTTTTTTTGTCTCCAAGGAGAGCTAGCTGTTAAACATGAACCAGTACACACTAGGGGGACCCTGTGGAAGCTCTTTTCCAGTTAGTATCGTGGCCGCTTTGGGAGGGTGCCCTGGGCTCTTGTTCCTCCTTTCCTGCCTCTGCACAGAGCCTGCGTCAGGCGGCCACACCCCTGAAGGTTGGTACTTAACTGTCCACGTGGTCTGCACTGCTTCAACTTGGCTTGAGATAACTCAACTCCCAGCCAACACCGGAACTTATTTAAACAATAAATACTTGCAAACTGAACAAAACAAGCTTCCCACACAGAGCCGAGTAACGTAACTGCTTTACACAGTGAGTGGGGACACAGCCTGCTCAGCGTCGCTCATTACAAAGTGCAGTCCCGTGGGGCGTTCACCTGTTCCTGTCCCTGGGCCCACCTTCCTGGAAGTCAGAGGCTCCAGGGGTTCCTAGAGGCGTGAGTGTTTGGGATGGGGACCCCGTGCTCAGAACCCCTCGGGCAGGAGGCAGGCCCAGCTGTATGGAGCGATGCTGTGGACTCTTCGTTGACACAGTTGCAGAGAAGATTCAGGATATAAATTTGAAGAAGGATTAACCATTCCCAGAACAAATAGCCCTCGCCTGCTCTCCTCTTCACACACAAACCCCACTGCGTATCCAAGTGCAAACAGGTAGGATGCCTGCCCGTTCCTCTCTTTCCTCTCCCCCTCCCTCTTCCTGGCAACCCTTCTTCTTTTTTTTTTTTTTTTTTAGCTGCGTTGGGTCTTCGTTGCTGTGCGCAGGTTTTCTCTAGTTGCAGCGAATGGGGGCTACTCCGTTGTGGTGCACGGGCTTCTCTTTGCGGTGGCTTCTCTTCTTGCGGAGCACAGGCTCTAGGCACACGGGCTTCAGTAGTTGTGGCTTGTGGGCTCTAGAGCGCAGGCTCAGTAGTTGTGGCACACGGGCTTAGTTGTTCTGCGGCATGTGAGATCTTCCCAGATCGGGGCTCGAACCCGCGTCCCCTGCATTGGCAGGTGGATTCTTAACCACTCCGCCACCAGGGAAGTCCCCGTCAACCAGTCTTGCACCAACAGAGTCCAGAGTTGGTGGGTCTTGGCTGGCAGGGAAGGTAGCCCACGAGTTGTGGGACCGGGTACGTAGGTCCACCTGCTAGAGTAGGTAGCGGCTAGGTGAGGCCCTCGTCAGTTTTCTGTCTGTTCCTTCAGCTGGCGAGAGGAAAACTTGGCCTCATCCTCCTTGACCCAGCATCAGCAGAGTCTGAAAGCTGAGAACGGGGCAGGGATGCACCCCAGTTGCCCCCACTGGCCTCCCCTCTTTCCACAGACAAGTCACAGAGATTATGGAATTAGCATCTTGATCCTGATCTGGGGACTGTCAGAATATTCAGATGCATGAAAAAGACAAAAGGAAGAGAAATCATGCTGGTTCCATCCTGTGAAAGTCCAGGAAGAGTCCTTCAAACCCTGGACACTTGGGAGCTTCAGAAATGTGCACTTGGAAGGAATCAGGGTCCCCCATGAATAGAAAGGGTACATATTCACCTGTCTTCCAGGGTCAGGCAGGTACAGGGGGCTGGGTCTGGGGTCACCTGGAGGATGCTGGGTCCAGAGGCAGAGACTGCTCAGCTCCAGGTTATTGCTGTCACAGGGAGAGAGCCTGGGGTCACCCAGAGCAGCTGGTTTCTCTAGAGGAGCCAGACATACAAGCTGGATTTTTGCGTGAAAGTATATGATTTTAGGTGTTGGCACCCCAAATTTTAAATTAAAAAGCACAGTATGAACAAAACAATGCCTACAGTGGACTGGCTTCTCCATCCACCCCCCAGTTTACAGTTCCTGCTGAAAACCTCCAGGGGCTGGTGGGGTGGTGGGAGAGGAGGGGCGGAGGGCCAGTCTCCTGTCTTCCTGCTTTCAGTTTTCATAAATTTATTTATTTATTTTTAAAATTTTTGGCTGTATTGGGTCTTCGTTGCTGTGCGCGGGCTTTCTCTAATTGCGGTGAGCGGGGGCTACTCTTCATTGTGGTGCGCAGGCTTCTCATTGTCGTGGCTTCTCTTGTTGCGGAGCACGGGCTCTAGGCGTGGAGGCCTCAGTAGTTGTGGCACGTGGGCTCAGTAGTTGTGGCTCGCGGGCTCTAGAGCACAGGCTCAGTAGTTGTGGCGCACGGGCTTAGTTGCTCTGCAGCATGTGGGATCTTCCTGGACCAGGGCTCGAACTCGTGTCCCTTGCGTTGGCAGGTGGATTCTTAACCACTGCACCGCCAGGGAAGCCCTGCTTTCAGTTTTGAAAGCCATGTTTCTTCCAGGGGCTGTTGCCTTTCAAGGTAATTTGATTTTGCTTTTCTCTAGCTGCCTTTGAGCCTCTGAGGTTGCAAGGCATAGCTACTGTTTTATTTGCAGGCTCTGATGATGGGAGAAGGATTTTAAAAGCTGCAACCCTGTCAAGCCAGTTTCCATGGTGTCCAGGGGAGTGGAGAACACTGCATGGGGACAGAGAGGCTCCCAAATGTTCTTGGGCCCCCTTGGGTTGGAATGACCTACTCCCATTGGCTGACACTGGGCTGCCAAAGCTAGGAACTAACTCTCTCTGTTGGCTGCTGTCACATACCCATCCATCCATCCTCCATCCATCCAACCATCCCCCATCCATCCATCCATCCATCCATCCACGTGTACGCGCATGCCCCTGTCCTCAGAAATAGCGTTCCTACTCCCGCGACTATAATGTTTGCGGTCAGTCGGCAGCAAGTGGGGAGGACAAGTGGAGGCCAAGAAATGTAATCCACCTCCCGGGATAGTGGGCAGCAAAGAAGACTTCACCGAGCAGATAACATATGTGCTGGGGTTTGAAGTTTTTGCAGTTTTTGGCTAGACAAAAGGCGGGAATTGTATTTATGGAGGACAGAACAGCATGAGAGAAAGGCGGCAGCCCCATTCAGATCCCAGTGCAGACTCTGGGCAAAGAAATCAGTGGAAAGCAGAGGGGCATCCTTCCCACTCCCCTGGACACACCGTGAGAGCACCTGGCGTGTTTTGCCTTTGGTGCAGAGTATGTCCCTGCGGGTGGTGAGTGGAGTGGGCGATGGAAGTTTACTGATGTCAGCAATGGATGGATGGTGGGAGGATGAGCTCCCTCAAAGAGGGTTATAAAAACCTTTTTATCATGATTATTGCTGGTAGAGGTATCCCTTCTCAACTTGAACTGAAGCTTTGCATTCCTTCCAGCCAAATGCCCAGGGCAATTTCTGATGCTCACAACACTTTGAGGTAAATATACATGTCAGATGAGTAAACCGATGCTCGGAGAGGTTTAGTAACTAGTCCCAAGCCGCACAGGTCTCTTGGTTCCCAAAGCGGTGCTGTCCGCTCATCCAACGGGGCGGAATGCTCAGCACATCCCACCCACTCTCGAGGTCCGCCCAGGCATGATTGCACAGCACCAGCAGACTTGGGAAATCCACAATGCTGCTTTTTTTTTTTTGCTGTACGCGGGCCCCTCACTGTTGTGGCCTCTCCCGTTGCGGAGCACAGGCTCCGGACGCGCAGGCTCAGCGGCCACGGCTCACGGGCCCAGCCGCTCCGTGGTATGTAGGATCTTCCCGGACCAGGGCACAAACCCGTGTCCCCTGCATCGGCAGGCAGACTCTCAACCACTGCGCCACCAGGGAAGCCCCACAATGCTTCTTAAAACTGTGCATTGCAAAGCTCTTACCTGTTTTCCATTTTTGCTGCTGGGTTCCCTTTGCATGTAATTATTTTGCCAAGGTGACGTTAACGACATGTCCCCTCCACTTACACCGATCATCTGTATTGCTGGGCAAACGCGGGTTCCTTCTGAATTTTGTTGCTTCTCTTCTCCGAAGGTCTCTCCATCATCAGCAAATCCCTGTTCTGCTCATTATTTATGGTGCCTGAGCCCCTGCTCACCTGTGCTTACTGAGGGGCCCTGGCAGATCCAATTTGCAAGCCCAGGAGGCTGTGGCTGTTTCCATGTAAATTAGGAGGGAGGGGGAGGGGGAGAGGGAGGGGGAGGGGGAGGGGGAGGGGGAGGGGAGGAGCTGGTTGTTCTTAAGTTGTCCTGCCTCATCCGTTACACCCTTTTCTGTGCCTTCCTCAAACCCGTGGAAGATGGCACCCCTGTGTCATCTAGGCTCCCCAGAGATGAAACAATGAGCTAGAGTTGAAAACTTAAGGAAGTTTCTGGAAAAGGTAGAAACCAGGTCTCCGGTTGGCTGTTCCCTGGGTGTGAGCTGTGGGAGGTGGAAGGGGGGGTAGCCCTCGGAAACCTCTACGCACGGGAATTCCCTGTGTGAAGCCGCCGGCATCTGTGTACAGAGATGCTCCCCAAAGGGCTAAAGGGTAGGACTGGAGGGGATTTTAACTTTCTTCTTCATGCTTTTCTATAAGCTCTACATTTTCTGCCACTACATGTGTTGCTCTCATCAGAGAAGAAAAGGATGATGGATGTCTTAAAACACACAGAACCTACAGCGCAGCCCCCTCTGTGGCTGGGTGGGTGGGGGCAGGTGTGGTGGGCAGAGTGAGCGCCCCCCGACCTTCACCGGGGCTCACGGACCTCCCGTCCTGACTCGAGTCATCTGGGATGAAGGTTGCAGGGTGGAACACCGGTTCCTCGCCCACACATTAACTGACTTGTTTTAAAGGGAAATTGGGGCTCAATGAGGATACATCTGAAGGTCTGGGTCGCAGGAGAAAAGCGCCACGAGGTCCTCCCACGAACCATCTCTGGACAAATAGCACTTATATAAATGTCGATCCGAGAAGTGTCTCCCTCATGCACGAGTGGGCCATTGAGGGGAATCAGGGCTGCTTAGGGACAGAGCCCTAACCTTTTAAGGAAAACGTCACGCTTTCCCACAAAGCATCCGGGTGTGATAGAAAGAACCAGAATACTTAGGGTGTTTTTGACCGCCCTTCCCAGCCTCCTGCCAGTCTGATTATCTGCTACAGCCCCCACTCTTGTCCCTGCCCCCTGCCTGGGCTCGCATCCCTCAGGGCTAAAGGCTTCTCCTGCTTCCTGGCTGCACGGACAGCTCCTGACCCATCCCAGATGCCACACTGCCCGGCAGAGCTGGCATCCTTCATTTCGTGATGTGGTCATGTCACTGTCCACCTTCTCTGCCATCCTGGAGCGTGCCGTCTTCCTGTACCACTTGTACCTTGAGTCACGAGGCTTCTGACGTTGAAGCCTGCATGTGGAGCCCCTCCCCTCCCATAAGTGAGGCGTTAGGACCAGTTGTTCCATTCCAATGGGGCGCCATGAGGATGTCGAGGGGTGTCTGGCCAAGGGGAGGAACAGTAATAGGACCACACAAGACAATAAACCGTGGAGAGTACACCTGTCTCCCTCAGATGCCCTCCATTTTCTTATACGGAAGTAAAATTCACGTAAGAGAAAATTAACCATTTTAAAATATACAATTCAGTGGCATTTCGTACATTCACAGTGTTGCAAATCCATCGCCTCTATCTAGTTCCAAAACATTTCCATCTCCCCGGAGAGAGACCCTGTGAGAGACCCTGAGAGAGACCCATTAGCGGCCATTCTCCACCCACCCCCTCCCCCCAGCCCTTGCAAACTGAACCTGCTTTTTCTGTCTCTGTGGAGTTGCCTATTCCGGGCACTCCATATAAATGGAATCGTTCAGTATGTGACCTTTTGTCACATGCCGGCTCCTTTCATTCTGCATAATACAGCCCCTTCATCCTACAGACGGGAAGGCTGAGGCCCAGCCGGGTGGGGTGCCCCATCCGAGCTCACACAGCAGACCTTCCCAAGGACAAGAGGACACGGAGCCGGCATTGGCAGCCACGAGGTGGAAACGAAACAGAGTGGATCGCATGTCACCTAGAACTTGAGAGCGAGACACGTACTGCCGAAGCCCAAAGCAGTGACTGGATGTCAAACAGCTCATTCAAGGAACCAATGTTGGGCATCTGCCGGATGCACAGCCTCCTTCTTGGAGCTTCCAGGCTGGTTGGTCCCAAGCATAGGCTTTGGTGGAAGATAGATGTGAGTCCGGATGCCCCTTTCCCGCTTGTTATCCGTGGATCCTAGACACGCCCTGTCGGCTCCCGAAGCTGACCTCCTCACTGCTTCAGTGTCTGCACCCACAGAGCCTGCGTTAAGGGCGGTGGCGAGGGTTAAATGGGGCAATACTGGGAAGTCGACAAATGTCAGCCGTTAGTCTTGTTTTATCATCACGTTGTTATTACACAAGAAGGAAGCTGCTTCCTTTGGGTGTCTCCATCCCATTGGTGAGTTAGCCACACAGGAGAGCCAGGCACCTGTTCAGAAAAGGTGAGGTGCCCTCCCACCAGCTTTGGAGAAAGCGGCAGTGGAGGGGCTTCCCGTCTTGGAGGCTGGGGTGGAGGGTGGAGTGGGGAAGGTGTGTTTGTCCAAGAAGGGACAGAGGAAGGCCAGGCTGGCCTCATTTGTGTCCCTGACCCCCTAGTCTCCCAGGGTGGCCCCTGTAAGCCACCCCGGATTACCTGTCTCCTGCCATCCCTTCTTCTGACGAGAACACCCACCTTCCTCTGTGAGGAGAACACCCACCTTCCTCTGGAGAGATAGTTCTCCGACACGACACGGA
This sequence comes from Grampus griseus, assembly GCF_964374135.1. Classification (NCBI taxonomy): domain Eukaryota; kingdom Metazoa; phylum Chordata; class Mammalia; order Artiodactyla; family Delphinidae; genus Grampus; species Grampus griseus. Next base: position 8,773,887 of record NC_139014.1, on the reverse strand, counting down.
GGACTCCGTACACATGACAATTACCGGTTAAAAATGTCTCTGTCTGCTCCAGGCCTGCATGTGGTGTAACTCATGCGGGTAACCACGAAGCCAGCTGCAGTCAGCACTCCCCTCCCCACGCTGCCCAGAGCTCCCCGTGCGCTGGGACTTCATCTCAGCCACACAGAGAGAGGGGAGCCCTGCCTGTCTGTCTGGAGCAGCTAGAAGAGCCTAATTTTATTTATCTTTAATCAACCCTTTCAGTGTGTTCCCTCTAGTCAAAGGCAGAGCTGGAGTGCCACGCAGGCACATTATTTGTATTTGGCTTTTATTTACCCAGGGAGGTTGCAGTATCTCGTTTGCAGAGACACCCCAGTGGTACCACTCCATCACCCAGAGCCCTGTATGAGCTTGGCACAGGCAGTGCAACGGGAGGGCAGGGCAGGGCGGCCCCTCGGCCATCAGTACCGGCTGCCTCTCCAGCTCGAAGGCTGGAAAAATACCAGCCAGCCTCATTCCCTCCAGCCTGCCGGGAGATGCCGGGAGCCCTCAGAGAAGAGCGGACCCACCTCCCCGACACGCCGGTCTCCTCCGCGCAGCCTCTCCTGGCCACCCAGCTCCTGTGTCTCCGCCCCCGCAGACAGGCACGGACGGCCCTCCCCGTGGCCTGGCGGTGCTTCGCTGCTCCTGCCTGCAGGACTTCCCTGCAAAGGGGCTTGCTGTCCCTTCTTGGGGTGTCCAGGGCCCCACCACCCCTGACGCTGGGTCCGGCTTCCGGCGGGCACTGAGGGCTTCACCTCCCCCGCCTCCCGCCCCCATCACCTCTGTCTGCCACCTTGTGTTCAGCCTCCCACCTGGGACCCTGGATGACACTGCTCCTTGGCCAAGCTTTTTCCTTCTGTTTTCTGGGGAGGCCTAGGGTGATGGTTTCAGGGTCCAGGCAGTGGAGATGGTTTGTGATTTCCACACTGCAAACCGCCAACAGCCAGAAGGGCCCGCAGCCAGCGTGGCCCGTCTGCCCCACTCTGTCTGCGGAGTCTGGGAGAGCAGGGAAGAGGATGCAGGAGAATTTGAATTCACTGTGGCCCTGCGGGAGTGGAGGGAGAGGGCTGGAGCCCAGGTGGAGCTGAGCCTGTCCTTTCCGTCCTTCTGCTCAGTAAAGTGACAAGATCCAATACTCATTAGTGCCTCCTGAAATGGGCGGAGTGGTCACCTCCACCCCCCCAGCAGTTATTTACATAATAACCTGACCTTAGGTTACCTTTCATTAACAAACACATGTGAAAACACAGAAGCAGCCGGCAACATCTCGTAAATCTATATTGTTCACCCCGGTGTAGACGGCTTACTTTCACTTACTCGAAAAAGAGGGGGCCCTCTGCTTTGTGTAGCCATCAGGGGAGGGAGGCCCCATGGAGGAGGTGGCAGCCTCTAGAATGTGCAGTCACCCGAGAGGACGGTCTCTTCCGGTCTCTTCCTTTGAGTGCCGAGTTCAACCTTCAATTACTTTGCTTACCTGTGTTCTCGGCTTCCCCCTCCTTACTCTCTCCGGGCGTCTGGAGGTCTGAGAGCCAGGAATGGGGGATCCTGCCAGTGCTTGCTGGCAGGATCACCCTCCCTCCCCGGCCGGGGATGCTCACACGCAGTTATGAAATGATACACTATGGTCCTCCAAGAATTACGGGCAGAGGGCCACACGGGTCCCATCTGTCTTCTTACTTTTGGAGGTGCCCCTTCTTCTCTCCGGTGTCTTTGTTCAGTGGGACAGGGAGGGGTTCTGGGGAATTCTGCCTGTTCTGAGCCGTTGAGGTCCCTGAGTGGTATGGGGTGGGACACACCGTCTCTGTTTATCTGCTTGGGACTTGGCGGTGTCCCAGGTAGTGGGGTGGGGGGCACCGAGATGATGAGGCCTGGCCTGGGATGAGTGAAATTCTGGGAGGACAGAGCTAAGGAAGGGCTGGTGCCGAAGCTGGGGAGCACTGGACCTCCCTCTCCCCTTCCAGCCTCGTAGCACCTTTCCTTGCAAAGTGTGAATTCACTCACAGGCCCCTGGGTAGCATCTTACAGGCTCAGGGCTGAAGTGTGGACACAGGATGACACTGAAGTCCTGCTAAAAAGGCCCTCTGGGGCTGTAAGGCACCTCCCTAAATGGGCTGGACCCAAGGGCTGGCCCTGGACACCCAGATCCCCAACTTCCCAGCATCCACTCATTTCTTGACTGATGTTTTGAGTCCGAAGACCACACTTGGAATGGCTGTACTGACCATACTCACAGATTGACGTCCAAAGCCCAAGGACCAATTTCTTCATTTATAATTAGAAGAAGGAGGATTGGGCAAACCATACTGCTTGAACCAGCAGACCTGGGCTCTTTCCCTGGAGGCCAACTTTATGGCCAGTTGGCTAGAACGGCTAACATGAATTAAGCACTACCGTAGGCCATGTGTATTAGTTATCTATTGCTGTGTAACAAATTACTCCAAACCTCAGTGGCTTAAAATAACAAATGTTTATTATCTCACACAGTTTCTGGGGTTCAGGAATCTGAGAGCAGCTTAGCTGAGTGGTCCTGGCCTGGGGTTTTTCATGAGGTTGTGGTTAAGATGTCAGCCAAGGCTGCAGTCATCGAAAGCTTTAACGGGGGCAGAAGGAGCTGCTCCTAAGATCACACAGCTGTTGGTTGAAGGCCTCAGTTCCTCGCCATGTGGACCTCTCCACAGGGCTGCTTGAGTGTCCTCACAATCTGGTGGCCAACTTCCCCCAGAGTGAGTGATTCAAGAAGAGGACGAGGAGGAAGACACAATCTTTTTTATAAATTTATTTATTTTTGGCTGCATTGGGTCTTCGTTGCTGCGCGTGGGCTTTTCTTTAGTTGCGGCGAGTGGGGGCTACTCTTGCAGTGCAGGGGCTTCTCACTGCGGTGGCTTCTCTTGTTGCGGAGCACGGGCTCTAGGTGTGTGGGTTACCTGCAGAGCTGAGATTTGGAATCACATAGTGTCAACTTGCACTGCCCGATAGCACTTTCTACAGTGATGGAATTGTTCTACATCTGTGCTGTCCACCATGGTAGCCACTAGCCACACGTGATTACTGAACACTTGAAATGTAGCTAGGGTCAATGTCCTCCAGCTAAAGACCACCAGGAATATACTTGCAGCTGAACAAATTGGATTTATTACTTGCTGCAGAGAGAGATCACACACCCTGGGGAATCATGAGACGACTGAGTGCAGGACGTTAGGAAGAATCTATTATAGGATACGGTCTACTACGGGTGGGTGATTTGGGGGAAGGTCTAAGGAATCATCTCATCTTCATAATGACTCACCGGAAGCATTTTTCTCATTTTACAAACCAAGGCTCAGCACGGTTACGCGATTTGTCTCTGACACGAACGACCGTTCTTCTCCAGCCTGTGTGGACCCTGCTCAAGGAGGACGAATAGAAAGGACCTTGCCCTTGAGTTGCTTACAGCCACTCTGTTCAGGGAATACTCTTTGAGCAAAGGAAATGCCTGCCCAACGCCACTCAGAGGCACGTGTGGGTGTGGCCTGCTCTGGCGCCAGGTGAGTCCCAGCCCCTGGCTCTGTTCCAGGCCCTCCAAGGAAAGGAGAGGGTGTGGCTGGAAGATGCCTGCAGCATCCTTTTGGCTCCACAGGCTAGTTTGGAGCTTGGAAGCCACGTGCCTGAATCTGAATCCTAATGATGTTTCTGTGCCATGGGCTGACGCTAACAGCGCCTGCCGCCACCTATGCCCACACAGCACTCCCCACGCCATCAAGGGGACTCAGTATTTGCCATTAATCCCCCCGAAGCCTTTTGAGCTATTCACTCTGTTATTTCCAAACCAATTACGGGCTCAGAGTTTGCAAAGTGGACTGGCACTCGGGCTTTCCGGTAGGGACCCCCTCAGCACCAATCTGAGGATGTGGTGATTTAGCAAAGAGAGAAAGGAGATAATTTTTTAGCCCCGGGGGAGGCTGGAGGCGATCGCAAATATCCCTTGAGCAGAGTCAGATTCTCTGGTTTAAAGAGGCAGCATCCTCCCTGCCGTAATCGGGCTTCAGGGCCCCTTTAATTTTTATTTTTTTATTTTTTTAAGATGTTGGGGGTAGGAGTTTTTATTAATTAATTAATTAATTTTTGCTGTGTTGGGTCTTCGTTTCTGTGCGAGGGCTTTCTCTAGTTGCGGCAAGCGGGGGCCACTCTTCATCGCGGTGCACGGGCCTCTCACTATCGCGGCCTCTCTTGTTGCAGAGCACAGGCTCCAGACGCTCAGGCTCAGTAGTTGTGGTTCACGGGCCTAGTTGCTCCGCGGCATGTGGGATCTTCCCAGACCAGGGCTCGAACCCGTGTCCCCTGCATTGGCAGGCAGATTCTCAACCACTGCGCCACCAGGGAAGCCCAGGGCCCCTTTAATTTCAAGGGGGGCAGGCGGAGGAGGTTGGAGGCATCACCAGGTTATGGGGCTGTTTCCTCCTAGGAGCCAGCCCAGGGCCTCCGTTTAATTGGAATAAACTGGGGCAGGTCTCTTATCTGGGCCACTGCTTCCCGGAAGCTGCAAGTGATTTGCAGCTCTGAGATGATCCACTGGTCAACACGGCCAGAGGGGATGGAGAGACAGATACCACCTGTTCCTTCTGGGGCCCTGGCTGCCCAGTTGACCTTCTATCCTGGTCTGGTTTCTGGGCGTGTCCCGATCTCCTCTGCTGGACCCTCCCTGGGCTGCCCAAGGTGGGCAAGACCAAACGGGCTAAGTTTCCTAATCCTTTTCTGTGTCCCCAGGTGGGACCTCCAGCAGCAGTCCCGCAACACAGCCCCTATCTCACCGCTCCAGAGCCCTGGGCCCAGAGACCCCCCTCCCTATGGGGAGTGAAGATGGTCCAGAGCCTGTGGTTGAGGGGGGAGACCTGTTTCTCTGTGGCCTCACCTCTCTCTGTCTCACCCATGGGGGCCTCTGCAGGGGGCTAGGGGTGGGGCTGTAAGTTAGCCTTACTCGGCTGCCCACATTCACATCAGTTTGGGTAAACAGAGGAGCCTGCTCACTGGTCAGGAGCATTTAAGTCCCAGCTCTGTTATCTAGAAGAGCAGGCGCGCCCACTGGCCTTTCGTGGCTCCAGCTTGCCTCCTGGAGCTCCTGCCCTGCTGCTTTCGTGAAGAAGCGCCTGGCAGGTGGGTTATGCCCCGGGGTGGGGAGAAGAGATGCATAGGAGTGAGGTGGCACGCTGCTAAATGCCCCCAACTGGCTCTCCAGAAACACGCAAGCCCCAGGGGTGGTGTCTGCCAGTTTCCGCGGTGTAACTGCTGCCCCCACCGCCAATGTCAAACTGCCACCGTGATGTCACTAAACATGGAACCGGAAAGAGACGCGCAGAATCGGCTCTCGCAGGTCTGTGCGAGCAGCTGCAACACACTGGTGGGTCCGAGAGCGATGTACGGTCCTGAAACCCTGCTCCAGAACCCACCGCAACTTCTCTAGGCGCCCCCTGCCTGGCGCACAAGGGGCCTTTGTTCCTCTGCCTGGTGCCTTTGGGGCCAAGTTGTGCTGGGTCCGTCAGTCGGCGAGGCCTGAGCAGGGGCTGGGGGCAAAGGTGAGTCCAGGATGGGCACAGAGCCAGCATGGCCCAGGCCGTCCTAAAGCATCACATCCCACCCCTGCACAGAACCTCTGTCCAAAGCAAGAGTGAGATTCCTAGAAGTTTCCCTAAAATAAAAGGGGAGGGGAGCTGGGAATTATCCTACCTGAGGATCAATAAGGCCTAATGAGAGAGCAGATTTCAAAGCAGGAGAGGATGCACAGCTAATCCTTCCCGAGGCAATTAGCCAGAAAGCCACTCTGATGGGGGATCTGATTTCTTTGCTTATTCCCGAATCCCCTGGCTTTAGGGAACCTCAAAGCATAGGAGGCAAAGGAAAATGAAAATAAATCCTGTCTCTTTCAATAAAGCACAAAGGCCTTTCCTCTTTTGGCAGGAGCTGTGCCTGCGTCTCCCAGACGGCAGACGCCCGCATGAGGTCTGGAGAGGCTGAGGGGGCTGGGAGGGAGGGTGGCCCAGCTTCATATCCCAGACGTCGCAGCGGGAACAAGGACCCTTGATAAACACCCTTGCCACGCTGAGCGATCCGACCTGGAAGATGCCGTCATGTATTTTTCATCTGCCTCTTCCTCGCTGAATAATGAAAGGGGAAAATCGTAAGGTTTGACCGGGATTTACAAGGAAGCTCTGAAGGAGGCTTGACTGGAAGAAAATGAGCTCAAGGGCTCATCGCGGTTAAACTCCTGGCTGCTGCCTCCCGCCCCTCCCAGAGAGGCTCCTTTCACCTCCAGCTGGCAGGCCCACCTTTCCCGACACAGCCTAGCCCAGCCCTTACTCCAAGGGGCTCCAAGAAAGGGTGCGTTTCTCTCTGAGACACAAAAACTCCAGGTTCCGACCAGAACCAGCTGGTGGAAGAGGGATGACATAAAGGCAACTGGATAGAGGCTGGGGGTGGACACCGGGCCTTTGCCAATTTCCATGGTGTAAATATCCCCACCGCCAACGTGATATGACTGAACACAGCGTTGGATGTGCAGAATCAGCTCTTGCAAGGTGTAATCTTGGGGATGGGCGGCTGGGATGATCAAGTTCTCCAGGGAGGGAGGGCAAGGGCAGAGAAAGAGGGGAAGGGGTTTTGTGGGTCGGGGGCAGAGAGCTGCCTGGGAGCCAAGGGGTGGGAGGGGGTCTTTACTATGGCTGCATAGTAACCGTGAGACCTGGGCAAGTAATTTAACCTTTGGAAGCTGCCGGTTGCCTGTCTTAACACTGGAGAGAACAGCCATCACCCACTTATTTCACAAAGCTGTTGGGAGGCTGGGACGTGTCTGCGATCACTTTGCAAAACTGCAGAGTTACCCCCGTAAAGGTATTATGATCACAAGCTAAAAGGAGAGACGAATACTCAATTTTCCTGACCGCGCTGTAACATAAAGAGAGAACGATTTATATACCCACTCACGAGTAAAAATAATAACATAATAGAGAGCATTTTTGGGTAAAGCACACAAGCGAGAAGTGAAGGCTGCGTTGGAGCCAGACCGCCACGCCTCTTAACAGGAACTGCTGGGTCCTTGGTGGTAGTCAGGCGAAGTGCAGGCAGAGGCCTTGAAGGGAATCTCCTTCCAACGAACTAGCCTCGGACACAGCACCCCCAGCTGAACATTTCCCGCGACTGCATTCGCTCATGCACTCGGAGAACTTTTCCTGAGCGATGACCCCCGCGCTGATCTCAAACAGAGATGTACTGCATGCCTGCCCTAGGAGACTCTGTGGTGTGGGTGGGAGATGGTCACATGAACGCAGAATGTGCGAATGGATGAGCGGGGCCCCGATAAAGGCCTGAGCCGAGGGCCCAGTGAGTGGGAGGGGCTCCCCTCAGTCAGTCGGTTCCGGGGGTGCCCACCCCAGTCCGTGGCACACAGCAGCCCCTCGATAAAAGCTGGCTGATGAGGAGATGGGCCACAGAGACGTTCGTGTAGAAAGGACCTCTGAGCTGGATTCAGGGGTCTTGGCCTTGAGCTGGGTCTGTAGACCTTCAGGGGCTTGTGGATGAGCTTTAGGGAGGTCTGAGGCCCCCTAAGGTTGCACGTGAAGTGCCGTGTGTGGCCGTCTTCTGGTCTGTGGTGTCCTTTACATTTTCACAGTGGTCCGTGATGCAAACAGGGTTCTGATGGGTGGGAAGGCGATGAGTTTGCTAAACAGAAATCTTGGCTAAGGGCACAGGCAGGGGGCGAGCACAGTCCACGTGTCGGGGTGCCGTGTGGACAGAGGCCAGTGCCAAGGGGCCAGTGCCAGGCAAGGTCTGAGCAGATTCAAGGGCATTTGGGTCTGGGCTGGAGAAGATGGGAGGCTGCTTAGAAGAGGGTGCGAGGGAGGAAAATGTCTCTGGGGACCAGGAACAGGATGACACGAAGTCAGGGATGGAAGACAGCCATGCTCGCTCCCCAGCAGGGAAACATGGCCCATCTGGTGGCATCAGACTGTTGTCCGCTAGCTGGTCCCAATCCTGGGTTTAGGCCTCAGTCACCCCCAAGAGCTCTGGTTCTGGTTCAGAGAATCTAAGTCCCAGAGCTTCCAAGTGCAGTGAGAACTTTCTGCTTGGTCCCCCGGGAGCCAGCTTTACTCTTCCTGGGAGCTTGAAAATGTACCAGACCTGTCACCCTGCTGGATGCTGGCCCAAAGTGACGGGAGAGGAAGAGGGAGGCCCAGGGGCTGGGCCGATGGTACCAAGAGGCGTTTCCAGGCCTCAACATGTTGTGTGGCCCCTTGTCTGTCTTCTTTAAATCATCCCCCCTCACACACACACACACACACACACACACACACACACACATGCACTTTTCTGGGAGCCTGGTCGTCACCTGCAGTCCAGAAATGACCTTCACAGGTACTATCCCGGGAATAGCCACGGCTGGCCCACCTGGGAGGGGAGCCCTTCCAGGCAGAAGCATGTGTAGTGCTTGGGGACTGAGTTCTCGGTAGATTTTGTGTCCAGTTACAGTGACGTGCTAATGGGAGGTGGTAGGGAGGAACAGAAGTTTCTAAGAGAGTAGAAGGTACACACGGCTGCTCTTAACCAGCGCTGACGGGAAGGTAAATACTCCAGGCCCGAGGATTTCCCACCCACCGCAAGTCTACCATCATCCCTTGAAAACGCATGACCTTCCTAAATGACAAATGACACTTAACCTTTCAGTGAAGTTTCAGGAATGATGCTTCTGGTGGTTCATTACCACCCTCTGGTTGGTCCCAGTCACGCCCATGGTGATTGAATCGTAAGGAACTGCCCGCCCCTACGCAAAACGGTCCCAGACTCCAAAGGTTTGCTTTTGCAAGTTTTTTTTTTCGCAAGTATTTTTCATGATTTCAACTCCCTCGTCCATCTTGTCTACTTTCAATTCTTGCTGGTACCAAGATGGATGCTTCTGCCCTGTCTCCTGGCTCTTCCTCTCCCCCATAATTAATGTGCCGCGGTAGTGAAACCCAACTATTTGTACTCAAACAGAGCAGAGATATGAAAATGAGTAGCTTGTGAGTGAGACCCGAGTTTCTGGCTGATAAGGATGTGGCTGTATTATACCGATCTGGGCTATTTAGGGACATTCCCCCCCCCCCCTTTGCTGTTTCTTGGCAGTGTGCTGCTGGAGATGTCGGACAGCCTGGGAGGGAAGTTAAGAGAATCACGTATGCGGAGTCCAGAGGAAAATAAGAGCCAATAAGTAACGCCTTCAGTTCACTAAGCATTTATTGTTAAGCACCTGCTCTGTGCCTGCAGGCTCTAGTAGGTATGGAGGAGGACCATGGGGTCCCTTCTGTGCAGTAAAGGGTTAACCTTACCCAGAGAGAGGTTTGACCCTCGGTTCTGATGCCTGGGGGGTCATGTCTGAAGGCTTGGAAGGTCCTGCCTGTTTACCTGGGGACCTCGGGCCACATTGGACAGTCTGTGCCCACAATGCATGGGTGTCTCAGGCTGCCTGGCATCTGCTTGGCTCTGGAGGGACCACAGACAAAGGTCAGCCATGTGGGTCGGCAGTGATGTCTACGTGACCAACTCCCAATGAAAACTCTGGACCCCAAGGCTCAGGGGCGCATCCCTGGTTGGCAACGCTCGGTGAGCACCGTCGAACATTGTTGTAGGAGGATTGGGGGCCGTCCACATGACTGCACTGGGAGAGGAAGTTGGATATTCACGCCTGGTCTCGCCTGGACGCTGCCCTAGGTGCCTCTCCCCACTGCTGACTTTCAGCTGTGTCCTTTCCCTGGGATAGACTGTACCCGTGGAAGTGTAACGGCTTTGCCGAGTTCTGTGAGTACTGCTAGAGAATTATTGAGCCTGAGGATGGTCTTGGGGACCCCGGAACTCACACCTGCCCATGTAGAAGATGTAAGCTGGGGCCAGGCCTTTCCCCTCTGTAGGCTCCAAGCCCCTTCCTCATTGGTAAACAGGTTTTTTTCCCCAGAAGATATCTCAGATCCTCGGAGTAGGAACACGGTGTGAATCTGAGGCATGGCTTGGGGGAGCCCGGATAGTCACCAGCGGAAACAACCACTGTCCCATCCCCACTAAACCTTCCAGGACGGAGGGAAGCCCCATTGCCTGATGGTCACTCTTCCCTCCACAGTGAGGAGTGGGCCCAGTCCTGCACCCCAGGTCAGCTGTGCAGGGAAGTGGACCCCAAGTAAACCTTGAGCCTGGAGTGGAAGCAAAGAAGATTTTGAGGCATTGGCCCAAGGGAGCCAGACGAGAGCAAGAGACAGGTGGCAGCAAAGAAGGAGTGACAGGAAATGGGAGGGTGAGGAGGGGATGCTTGTAGTGACCCGGGGAGACAGCACTTCACAGGGGCGCATAGGCCTCCTGCATCTGAAGAGCTCACGGTTACGGGCTTAAAAGGACCAGAACGCGATGAAATATATTTAACACACTCAGCAGAGCCCAACTCAGTCTTGGATGATTTGCGCGGTGTTTTAAAATCATGCTAGCCCCCATGACGGACGTCACGTATGGGCTGCAGAAGAGCCCTGCTCAGATCCCGGCTGCCTGGGTACCTCGTTATCTCGAGTCCGGGAGAACAGACACTTTCCCGTGTAAGACAGGAGCTGCCTCCACAACATTGGGTTTTTCAGATGCTTTGCCTGCAGTTTGCGGGAGTCTCACCTGGAGAACGGCCATGCTTTTTTTTGGGGGGGGGTACGCAGGCCTCTCACTGTTGTGGCCTCTCCCGTTGCGGAGCACAGGCTCCGGATGCGCAGGCTCAGCGGCCATGGCTCACGGGCGCAGCCGCTCCGCGGCATGTGGGATCCTCCCGGACCAGGGCACGAACCCGTGTCCCCTGCATCGGCAGACGGACTCTCAACCACTGCGCCACCAGGGAAGCCCTGTAATTCTTTATTAATGAGGAAGCCCAGAGTACCATAGAATGTTCTTTTTCTGAGATTGAAAAGCACACTTTTCGGTAGAATTTGGCATGCCGATTCATAGAGCCCGAGGCCAACTTAGAAGTGATTTTGTTCAGTATCTTCATTTCACAGACCAGGAAACAGAGGACTAAGAGGAGATGCGGCCCCTCGAGGCCTTGTGGCCATCTAGAAGCCACGACTGGCCTTAGTGTTCAGCCCTCCTTCCATTGACAGAAACGGAAGAAGAATTTGTTAAGACAATCAAATGTAAGAGCTACCATTTGCAAAGCTTTCAGTGCGGGCAGGGCACTGGGCTGACTTTTACCTTCATTATTTCATTGCATCTTTACAACACCTCATGAGAGTGTTCTGTTTCCACCCCAGCTGGGTGGACTCCAACTCAAGTATGATACTACCCACCCCAAGTTATTGTCAGACCCCACAAAAGGGCTGAGTCCTTCACAAGACTGCTCCAATGTCAGAGGCCAGCCAGGGGTCCCCAAGCCACCCTCACTTCCAACCAGCTGGCTATAGATTCAGGGGTTTTATCTTACGACCACCTCAGGTTTGACAATTCTCTAAAATGACTCATAGAATTCAGGACAGTGCTATACTTTTACTTGAAGTTTTATTATAAAGGTTACCGATAGGGCAAGATCCAGAAGGGTCCTGGATACACAGCTTCCATGCCCTCTCTCTGTGGAATCAGGACACATCGTTCTCCTGGTACGTCTGTGTGTTCACCAACTGGGAAGCTCCATTAGCTTCAAAACTTACTACAAAACTACAGTGATCGGGGCTTCCCTGGTGGTGCAGTGGTTGAGAGTCGGCCTGCCGATGCAGGGGACACGGGTTCGTGCCCTGGTCCAGGAAGATCCCACATGCCATGGAGCGGCTGGGCCTGTGAGCCATGGCCGCTGAGCCTGTGCTTCCAGAGCCTGTGCTCTGCAATGAGAGAGGCCACAACAGTGAGAGGTCCGTGTACCACAAAAAACAAAACAAAAAAACTATAGTGATCAAAGCAATGTACTGACATAAAGGCAGACATATAGACCAATAGAATAGAACAGAGAGCCTAAAAATAAACACACACACACACGTGGTCAAATGATTTTGGCAAATTTCAAAAATGACAAATGACAAATTTAATGACAAATTTCGACTGTCAAGGCCAATGACAGTCCTAACACCGCATACAAAAAATTAACTCAAAATGGATCAGAGATCTGAACGTAGGAGCTAAGACTATAAAACCCTTAGAATAAAACGTAGGGCAAAAGCTTCATTACATTGGATTTGGCAATGACTTCTTATGATGCCAAAGGCATGGCAACAAAAAAAGAAATAGACAAGCTGGACTTCATAGAAGTTGAAAGCTTTTGTGCATCAAAAGATTCTATCAACAGAGTGAAAAGGTACAGAATTGGAGAAGATATTTGCAAATCATGTATCTGATAAGGGATTAATATCTAGAACATATCAAGAACTTGGTGTCCAGAGTTTTTATTGGGGTTTCATTACACAGGTATGCTTGACTACGTCATTAATTGCATGATTGAACTCAGTCTCCAGCCTCCCCTCCCCTCTCCAAACCTTGGGTCCAAAGTTCCAACCCTCTATTCACATGGTTTGTCTTTCTGGTGACCAGTTCCCATCCTGAAGCCATCTAGGAACCTACCATTGGGTCATCTCATTAGCAACAAAGATTCTCCCATCACTCAGAAAATTCCAAGAGTTTTTGAAGTTCTGTGCCAGGAACTGGGGACAAACACCAGATATGTTCTTCATTATACCATGGAGGACTTATCATTTAACCAAGAGCTGGCTGAGACTGGGAGAGTAACTTGCTCCAAGTCCAGTAGCTGGTCAGTGGCAACCATGGAACCAGAGCTCAGGTCATGCCCAAATCTTTGGGCTTACTCTTTTTTTTTTTCTTTTTAAAATATTCATTTATTTGGCTGTGCTGGGTCTTAGTTGCGGCACACGGGATCTTTAGTTGCGGCATACAGCTACTTCCCTGACCAGGGATCCAACCCGTGCCCCTTGCAATGGAAGCCCGGAGTCTTTTTTTTTTTTTTTTTTTTTTTTTTTTGCAGTACGCAGGCCTCTCACTGTTGTGGCCTCTCCCGTTGCGGAGCACAGCCTCCGGACGCACAGGCTCAGAGGCCATGGCTCACGGGCCCAGCCACTCCGCGGCATGTGGGATCTTCCCGGACCGGGGCACGAACCCGTGTCTCCTGCATCGGCAGGCAGACTCTCAACCACTGCGCCACCAGGGAAGCCCCGGAAGCCCGGAGTCTTAACCACTGGATTGCCTGCGAAGTCTCGGGTTGTTTGTTTTTCCGACATCCATCCTGTTCTTGAGAGGGACCTGTTGTGACCCACAAAAGGTTAGAAAGTGTGCTTAGGTGTCAGCCATATTGTATAGATTCCAATTTCCATCTGCAAATAAAGGACGGCCACTTCAGCTCTGTGTATTAACCATGTCTTTTATTGTGTGGATTTCTGATGCTTTGACATCTGGGTCTTTGCAGGTACTGGAGAGACCCCCTTCCAGGGTTAGTCAATTTCTAGAGATTGCAAACAACTCACCTGAGTGTGCTTTTTTTTTTTTATAGAATGAATTTAAATTTATTTATTTATTTTTGGCTGCATCGGGTCTTCGTTTCTGTGCGAGGGCTTTCTCCAGTTGCGGCGAGCGGGGGCCACTCTTCATCGCGGTGCTCGGGCCTCTCACTATCGCGGCCTCTCTTGTTGCAGAGCACAGGCTCCAGACGCTCAGGCTCAGTAGTTGTGGCTCACAGGCCCAGTTGCTCCGCGGCATGTGGGATCTTCCCAGACCAGGGCTCGAACCCGTGTCCCCTGCATTGGCAGGCAGATTCTCAACCACTGCAACACCAGGGAAGCCCTCACCTGAGTGTGGTTTTTATATACAAACAGACCAATCCAGAGCCCGTGCCTCCAACCACCTCCTCTATGGGGCTCTCACACTCTGGGCCACTGAACACCTGCCCTAATCACCCCAGGACCAGGTACCAAACGACTAAGGCAGCCTCTATGCCCCACAGCCTCCTGAAATTACTCAAACTGCCCAGTCCTAAGTTTGATCACCCTGCCTCGCCCATCCCTCCCCATGGAAACCACAGTACAGGCTCTCGCCCACACTTCTCCTCTCTGCCTCTGGTGTTTTCCCATGTGACCCTGCATGGCCCGGTGTGCCCCGTCCTCTCGGGAACCGTGAGTCACAAACTATCTTTTCAATGGCAGTTTTCTCCTGATCTGTTGGCCTCCCTCTGACTCAGCTTTTCTCTTACTGTACTGTATGTTAGAGCACTCTGGCTTCAGCTTTGCAGATGGGGGTGGAGGTCAAGGAGGCTGGCAGGTGCTTCTGCATGAGTCATTAACTCAACTAATGACCAACCTTGCTCATCAGCAGAGGCCGTTCTGGAGTCCCCATGGCAGACCTTTCTCCGCACCGTTTTGGGTGAGTCCAGAGAGGAAATTTTCCTTGGACCTGCGTCATCTCTGCTCCGCAGAGTCCGGGAAGGCCAGAGGATGGCACTGGTCTCTGCAAAGAGCAGCCTGTGGTCAGGGAAGGCAGCCCACCTAGGTCAGAGGCCGCTGACATCACAGGCTAAATGGATGTTCAGGGAGAGACCCCGTGACAACTGAGTTACAAGAGGCCTCCCAGAAGTTGTCTGACCTCATGGAAAAATCAGTGCACCTCTTGTTTTTGTCTCCTGAAATATTTCATCGGTGATGGTCCTTCCCCAGGTGACAACATATTTTATGACAAAGTGCGGCAGGCTGCTGGGCCTCTGGTGGCTTCAGACACAGCCTGACATCCTTCCCTGTCATTACTGATGAGTCTCACCTGCCTGGGGCTGGAAGGTGATGCTTCCTCCCTGCCCCACTAGGGAGCCTGGGAGGGAGACCAGATGCCATAAACGCCATCCGTTTCCGGAGAAGATCCCCGTGGCAGTGAGAAGGCTGGAATCCTAGGATGTCAAAGCTAATGTCAGGGCACCTGGGTCCACCCGAGGCCTGGAGAGAGTCCCCCGCCCTTCAGCAGAGTGTCTGGAGGGGAGGAGGTCCGAGGTTGCGTTGCTAGCTAAGGAGAGGGCAGAGACAAAAATGCGAGACTTCTAGTTTCCAGTTCAGCATTTTTTTCTGTTCCTCCAGCGGCTTTTACAAAGTGGCCCCCGTCCCTCCTCCCTCCCATCCTTCTGCCCCACCTCCCCGCCCTCCCTCCCTCTTCACAGACAACAGGGAGCCTTCCACATGCCAGGTACTCCCTGGTGTTTATTTGCTCAGCCCTGTTTGCAGATGGGGCCTTTCAAGGGGTGAGCAGCATGTAGGAGAAGCAGTATCTGGGGGTCCCGGAGCGCAGGAGGTCTGGAGGCACGCTGCTCTCCTGCGGTCCTGCTTCCTGGCTCCTATCCTTGTCCACGTCCCCCCACCCGCCCCGTCTCCTGGGGACCACCTGCCCCTCAGAGCAGGGCCTCTGGGATCCAGTCAGGGCCACGTAGGGTCACCTGAGGGTTGGGACAGGCCAAGGTCAGACGGCTTCTCTACATCATCCCTGAGGGGAAACAAGCACAGACACGGTTAACCTGCAGGGGGCGGGGACACAGAGGGGGCTTCGGTCCTCCATCTTTCTCCTCGGGCCAGCTCCCCACGCCCCTGACGATTAGGGGCAGGGGACAGGCCACATGACCTCTCCTGGGGCTCCTTCCGCCTCAGGTCACTTTGTCCTGCCTCTGGAAGGAAGGAGAGCCCCAGGAGCCTCAGTTTCCTCTTCCGCCCCTTCCAGCTGGCTGCCGCGGTCAGTCCCTCTACTGTTCGCCTGTCTGTACCAGGGGCCTGGTGAGCTGAGGCCGGGGTCCCTTCCAGCCCGGCCACGCCCTGGTTGGCGGCGCTAAGGTTCTCAGGGTGGCTCCTGGACCTCCAGCTGTAGGAGCACCTCGGGGGCTTGTTAAGCAGGCAGATTCCCAGGCCCTGTTCCCAATCTCAGGGCTGAAATGGCTGGCTTTGGGGCCTGGGAATCTGCAGGCCTACCAGCACCCTCTGGTGAGGCTGCAGGACCAGATGCCTCAAGGGCAGGACCCGGGGTGGAGGCAGCAGAGAGGTTTGGGCAGGCAGTACAGGCTGGGGTGCCCCTTGTTAATTGGAGAGGAACCTCCGTTTCTCCTGCAGAGTGAATCCAAGCCCATTAGAAACTGAAGGGCACAGCAGAGAAGGAGCGGGGTCGAGCTGGCCTCCACCCCCTGCCTCTCCCTTCTCCACTCAGCCCCTCCCCCAGGCTGATCGCCTTCCCAGAATGGAGATGTCACTCAGCACAGCCTGATCTCAAGAAGCCGAACCCACCTCTTAACAGAGATGCAAATCCCTGAGCCCAGGGACTGAGCTTGGCGGAGGTTCTGGGGGTGCAGGGAGGGTGGGATGGGGAGGCTGCCCCAGTGAGGGGGCGGTGCCCAGCCTGTGCCGGCTGCTTCCTCTCCACTCCATCAGGTCTGGCACATGCCAGGGTACCGGCTCCTGATCCTGGCAAAGGGAAATGAAGTTGCTGCCCCTGAGCTAATTAAGGAGGCAGGGAGGCCGGCGGCTGGGAGCTGGCGAGCAGAGTGGTTGCAGTTGCCAAGTGTCCAACACGCTGCCCACGTGCCAGGGCCGGGGGGCGGCGGTGGGAGGTGGGGGGACGGGAATCCTCCTTGAGCGAAGCCAGCTGTTTTGAGGTCAACTCCCCTCCCCCTGCCTGCGTCTGTCAATTCAGCAGACGGGGTGTCTGTCTGTCTGTCAATTCAGCCCACGGGGTGTCTGTTCGTCTGTCAATTCAGCAGACGGGGCGTCTGTCCGTCTGTCAATTCAGCCCACGGGGCGTCTGTCCGTCTGTCAATTCAGCCCACGGGGTGTCTGTCCGTCTGTCAATTCAGCAGACGGGGTGTCTGTCCGTCTGTCAATTCAGCCCACGGGGCGTCTGTCAATTCAGCCCACGGGGCGTCTGTCCGTCTGTCAATTCAGCCCACGGGGTGTCTGTACGTCTGTCAATTCAGCCCACGGGGCGTCTGTCCGTCTGTCAATTCAGCAGACGGGGCGTCTGTCCGTCTGTCAATTCAGCCCACGGGGCGTCTGTCCGTCTGTCAATTCAGCAGACGGGGCGTCTGTCTGTCTGTCAATTCAGCCCACGGGGCGTCTGTCCGTCTGTCAATTCAGCCCACAGGGCGTCTGTCCATCTGTCAATTCAGCCCATGGGGCGTCTGTCCATCTGTCAATTCAGCCCACGGGGTGTCTGTCCGTCTGTCAATTCAGCCCACGGGGCGTCTGTCCCCATAGCTGGCACTTCCCAGGGGCTTCCCGGAGGAAGGGGACCGAGGCCCCTGCTAGAAGCTCCTGGCACGTGAGAACAGCCTCCAGAGCCATCCTGTCCAGTACGGAATCTCTGGCCACATGTAGCTATTTAAACTAAAATCTGCTGCAATGAGGTAAAACGTAAGATTCGGTTCCGCTTTTGCTGTAGCCGCATATCCAGCGCTGGAGAGCCACGGGAGGCCGGTGGCCACCGTACTGGGCGGTGCAGGTACAGGACCTTTCCATTGTCACAGAATATGCTGTTGGCTAATCTTCAGCAACGGGCCCACCTCATGCCTGCAGCGATCATCCTAACAACTGTTTTCACTGCAGCCTAAATCCACGTACGTTACTCTTATGGAAACTTAGGAGAAGAAGCGAACATGCACCTGCGCTGAGACCGCCAATCAACTGAGGCGCATTTATTGAGCCCCCGCTATGTCTACATCAGGCGCTGTCCAGAGCCCTGGGGTTGCTGAGCTGAGGGAGACCGTCCCCCACTCTCAGGGAGCAGGGAGCACCGATGTGCACAGCGATAATGTCACCGTCGCTTCTGTGGGACAAGGGCTGTCCTGGAGGCAAGTGTGGAAATCTAAGGGGGCTGAGTTGTTTGGCCAAACCTGGGGTTCAGAGTCAGACTGTGAGGTGTTGCAAGGCTCTGCTCTGTTTTCTGGCACGTTACTGAGAAGATCACCACGAAGGCTGTGTAAGGCTGTGACACAGCTTGTGCTGCAGAAAGACCCACCTTGAACACCCCATTTAAAGTTTTCCTCTCCCGGGGCTTCCCTGGTGGCGCAGTGGTTAAGAATCCGCCCGCCAATGCAGGGGACACGGGTTCGAGCCCTGGTCCGGGAAGGTCCCACATGCCACGGAGAAACTAAGCCCGTGTGCCACAACTACTGAGCCCGTGTGCCACAACTACCGAAGCCCACGTGCCACAATTACTGAAGCCTGTGCACCTACAGCCTGTGCTCTGCAACAAGAGAAGCCACCGCAATGAGAAGCCCGCACACTGCAACGAAGAGTAGCCCCCGTTCGCCGCAAGTAGAGAAAGCCCACGCGCAGCAACGAAGACCCAACGCAGCCATAAATAAATAAAATAAATTTTTAAAAAAGTTTCCTCTCCCAATGTAACCTCTCTGTAGCACGTTGGTCATGCTCTACCACACCAGCCACATAGTAATAACCCCACATCTGCATCTGCAGACTCTCGCTTCCACACGCCGGACCCTTATACACACAATGGTGTCGGGTTCATCTCCACTTGGCTATGTCACTAGCACCTCATACTCTGTGTATCCCAGACTGAACACACCCGTGCCTCTTTCCAGCTCTGCATCTGTCTCTCCTCTCCGCTGCTGGCTAGTGGTCTTTTGAGATTCAACTTCTTGTCACATCCACTGGGAACTTCCCCTAGCTTCTCCTGGCCTTTCCCACCACAGCCCCAGCCTGCACTGGGTCATCCATCCACCTTCTGTGTTGTATCCTGTGTCTGTGTCTGTGGTCAGTCTCTTGGGATCCTGTGAGCCCTTTGAGGGCAGGACACTGCGTTCCTTCTGTGTAGGTCTTGGGTTATCCTAGTTCTTAGCACATAGCAGAGGTTCAATAAATATTCCTTAAATAAGTGGTTCTCCCCAAGTAGTGATTGACAGATAGTGGTTGGACAACAGGTGACCCAACTGTGTAGGAATGAAAAATAATGAACCTCAGAACAGTCCTGTAATCAATCCCCTATACCAGGAGTTGGGCAACTTTTTCTTAAAGGGACAAATAATTAATATCTTAGGACTTGTGAGCAATGCAGCCTCTGCTTCAACTCTTCAATTCTGCTTTTGTAGCATGAAAGCAGGCGTGGACCTTACACAAATGGGCACACTGCTCCAACAACTGTTTATAAAAAACAGGCAGAGGGCTGGATGTGACCTGCAGGCCATAGTTAGCCCTCCCCTGCCCTACACTGAACACGGCTGGGCTTGAGGACATAGTAGGAAGACTTCTCTCAGGTGGCGCCTGTCCTTTTGTTACTTATGGTCCCGACAGAAACACTGTGTGTGTGTGCGCGCGCGCGCGCGCGCGTGTGCGTGTGTACGTATGTGTGTGTTTGTGTGCATCTGTGTCCACTCACACATATGCTCAAAAAAGTTGCTTAACTTCCCTGGGCCTCATTTCAGCATCTGTTAAGGGAATGATCAACGCATGGGTTTATTCCCACTCCCCAAGCAATGCTTGTTTTTTTCTTTTGTTTTTTCCAGCACGTTCTCCACTCCCCATCCCTCACTCTCATCACGGTCCCAGGTGGCATCAGTGCCATCGGCAGAGGCCAAGTATGGCAGGGTTGGAGGGGGCGGCGGGAGCCCTGTCCAGGGTAGATCTTGACTCACAGAGCTTTGGGACTAGGAAGTGCGAAATTATCTGGAAATATGTAAAACATTCAAAATAGGGAACAGGTTTCCAGTTTCCTGTGGCAAGACGCACAGGCCTGGGGGAGGCCAGGCCCCCCACCGCCCGCCTGCCCCCCAGCCCCAAGCCTCTACTTTTTCATCGTGAAACGAGGACAGTCCCCCCAGTCCTGGCTCCAGCCTCACCAGGACTTGAGGTCTGCGGCTACAAATGCACTTTGTAAACAGCTCGGGGCTGGACACATGTAAGGAATTAGAGGGTTATTTTTCTGGATTCTGGACCTAGAAGCCAGGCCCTAAGACATGAAGTAATGCTTTGTGTTTGGTTTGGTTTTGTTTTTCTTTGCAAATAGGAGGCTGGAAAGGGTGGAAGGAAGTGGTGGGACCGGAGACAAAATGGACAATGAGAAAAGACGAGACTTTGGCTTGAGGTTTTTATCCTAAGATGGAGTTGCCCTCGGTGCGCGCTCCCATCCCCTCCCTGGCCTCCTCTGCTTCCCTCTGTTCCTTCCATTGTTCTAGAGCCAGAGGCACTGCTCCTTGTAGGATGCTGCCTCCCCTCCCCCTTGGAAGGTAAGGACCAGGCCCTTGGGGGGAGAACACAAGGGGGCTGGAGGGACGGAAAAGCCGGGGAGGGGCTGCCAGCTTGTGCCAAGCATGCAGTGCAGTCACCGTGTTCGTTTTTTAAAAGTCAAATCCCTCGTCGTTGGGCTCCCCCACCATCCCCAGAGCCCCTCTATTATCCTTAGGCCATTTGGTAGTTGTTGCTATGGAGACCACAAGCAAAATGGCATATGCAAATCAACACAAGCAATAACAGCGGGAAAGGGCGGGAGAAACCAGCGGTGGGGCGGGTGGAGGGGGGCCCGGAACGCTTCCGCCTGCACCCATAGAGCTTGAGGAAGAAAGGACTCTCGGAGGGTCCGGGCACAGGTCAAGGAGGCTCCAATACGAAGACCTCTCGGCCTGGGAAAATGCAGAGAGGGGCTGGTTCCCCCTCCCCAGCCTCAAGCATTAACAGGGGCTGGGAGTGGGTGCAGGGCATGCAGAGGGGGAGCTGGCTTTGGGGGAAGACCCCCACGCTAGGCGAGGCCCTCTTGGCCAGGAGACTCCTGGCTTACAGCCACTTAGGGATGAGCCAGGAAAGATCGGCCCTCCAAACCCGGGTCCAAACCCGGGTCCAAACCCAGGCTCGGCCAGGCCCCTCCACGCCCTCCCTTTGGAAATAGTCTGTGCCCTTCCTCTTCCGCCGGCGTCTGGCTGTGCAAAGAGGCAACTGAACAGCTCAGTTTTCAAGAGGAAAAACCGCAGCCCCCAAGAATAGAAATATGTGAACCTGAGGCTTCTTGATTGAAATAAGGACTGACTCCGTGGAACGGAGATTTGGGGACTTTCCCCTTTTTCCTAGCGGTTTCCCAATCCAGGCTGATCAAAGCCACGGCAGATGCGCTCCGATTGGCTGCGTGAAACCAGGGCCCCAGGACGCTGGGCTCGGAAGCCACCGAGAGAAAAGGCAGAGCCCCGCTGATTCCCTGTCCAGGCTGAGTGTGGGAACAAGCGCTCGTGTTCTCAGGGATGTTTTGTGAAGCAGAGATTAGCGCTCAGTGTGGAACCGCTGTCTGAACTTCAACCCAAGCTGCCGAAGCTTCTAACTAGAATACACGGTCTGCAGAAGTTGCTGGAACCTGGACCGGGGCGGGCCTGCCGCAGGGCTGCTGCCCGGCTCTGCACTCTCCCCCATGCCCCACCCTGGCCACATTCTGCATCTCACCTGGTTCTACTTTCCCGGTCTCCTTCTCTCAAGCCTTTCTCTTTTGATATCTTGCCAGACGGATGTGGGGTTCCTGTCACCAGCTCCAAGCTCAAGCTGCCACAAGTGGCTCCTGCTTTCCTCCAGGGGTGTCATCTCCCCCTCCAGTGAGGTGTAGTACCCAGGGCGGTGTGATGCTGGGTGCCCGCCTCCCTCCACAGAAAACAAAGGGACCGGTTCTGCATCCCCTGTCCTGGGACAGCCAGGGGTAGCCGTGTCCTGAGCTCAGCCAGACGCTCTCCTGGGACTCTGATCCCTGAACAGGGGGCTCAGGGTGGTCAGGAATGGGGTGATGTCCTTCTCGGTGCTACCACAGCTGCAGCCCCTGCTGCCAGCACCCCAAACTCTGTGAGCACCCCTCCCGCACCAGAGCCTGCCCAGAAATCTCTTTTGCTTCCGTTGGCCGGGGAGGCTTCTGCGTCTGCAGCCAAGGACTCTTCCATTTCCTCACCTCGGTGGCGAGCTTACCAAGATGGGAGGCCCCCGGCAGCAGCATCTGTGTCCCCTCAATGCGACAGGCGGGCCTGGCGCCTGGTGCTGGCTTCAAAGGAGCGGAGAGAGTTCTAGGGGAGTGAGGAGAAGCTCCGAGCCGCAGGGCCGGGCAGTTTAGCCCCGGAAGGGAGCCGGGGCCACGCTTAGTCCCAGCCCCCCATTTCACGGCAAGAAACGGGCTTGCCGAGGGCACGTGGCAGCTGTCTGTCCAACCGGAGCCAACACCTGGCTCAGGACACCGATTTTCCTGATGCTTTGAGGCTCCAGAAATGGAGTTTCTCGCCCCTTAAAGTCTCCTGAGCAGAAGGGGCTCCCCGAGTCCCTTTGCTGCCCCTGCATGTCACCGGGGGCCTTCACCTTGCCCTGGAACCCCCCAGGATCCGCCCCACTCAGCTCCACTTTCTCCTCTCGGTACCCCAGGGTTTCAGCTCCCAGGCTGCCCGCAGGGTTTGTGCTGGTTTCCAGGTGCACAGTGAAGTTGGGCAGGTCCCTCCCGCCACCTACACACACCTGCAGGAACCCGTATGGGGGCACTGGGGGGCAGCCGGGGGGCTGAGCTGGGCTGCAGGAAGGCAGTGGGACAGTCACTGTGGTCACAGGGGAACAAGTCCCCGATGAGGACAGGGAGGCAGACAATCAGAGGGGTTTCCTCCCTCTCGGCCGGAAACGGTCTCAGGGAGCACCTCTGCTCCGATGGCTTTTCAAGCAGTGATGGCCGAGTCCCCTCCCTGGCAAGGTTCAGCTTCCGGCGTGTTCCGTGCTCTCACCTGCTGCTACTCCATGATCTTCATCAGCCTTCTTCTCTCATGCACCTGGGTGCTGCTCCTTCCTGCTTCTCTCTCTCCCGTCCTCTTTCTACAAATGTGCACGTCTGCATCCCACCTTGAAGAAACCCTTGACCGACCCCATACCTCACCCACAACCCCCTCTCTATTTTCTTTCCCAGGCTAATAAAACAGAGAGGACACTTGCGCTGGGCACTCCAGACCATGGCCGTCAGCATAAGGAAGGCCAGTCACACACCCCGGAAACCACGGCTTTGACGGTTCTGGCCCCAGGGCGGCAAGTGCGTAGGAGAGGTCACGAGGGGGCAAGGCCGGGTGAGAGGAGAAGGTGACCTCGACCTTGAGGAGGGCTCCAGGAAGCCTTGGGAACTCTGGTGGTTCAGCCAGGCCAACTGGTGAGGACGGTCTCTAGATGGACGGAAAGGGCTGGGGAGTGGCGGGACCGTCCCTTCAGCGTCACAGTCCCCCTGCAACCCATGCTCCCCACTCAGGTGTGTTGGATGCAGCAGCCAGCACCCCTGGGTCTGGCAGGTTTGTCTGGGTGGCTTGGGATGGCTTGATAGGATCCCTTCCTCTGGGACTCTCGGGCATTGTGTGTCTGGCTAAGTTTGACGTAACGATGGTCATTGAAGGAGGCAGGGGAGGGAGGAATGGCCGTGGAAACGTTTGGTTCACTGGAAGAGGAATTATAACTGGGTGGGATGAGGCGGCTGGGCAGTGTAGCGGCTAAAACACAGCCTGGGAACCAAGCTGCACGGGTCAGAACCTGAACCTCAGATCCGCCAGCCTGACGGTTCACGAGCAGGGATCGGGGGCTCACTCTGCTGCCAGCTTCTTGGGCAACCTGGGCACCCCCTCCAACTGGGACCTGGGCTCTCCAACATTGACGGACATTCAGCATCCCTCTGGGCCAGCCAATGCACAGCACCCCGGCAGTGGTGCCCGACTAACGGCACCAGGGCAGACACGGAGCTGGAGAGCTGAGCAGGGGACCCGCCAGCACCTGCGCAGGCTCCTTGTTGATAAAGAGGGGCAGGGATTCTCGGGGGCGTGTGCGCACGCCTCCAAAGGGAGAAAGGCTCGCCTCGCTCAGTCTCTGCGCAAGTCTCAGGAGATGGGAGCACAAAGCCGCCTTCCACCCAGGGTACTGCTCACTTGGCAAGTGACCCACAGCTTGGGCCGCATGGGCCAAAAGCAGCGAAAGCAGTGGCGACTGAGAAGTCGAAATGGTGCTATTTCCAAATTAAATCACCCAGGCTGGCCACTGACGTGCCCTCGTCGGGGACGGAGGGTGGCCGGTTTTGACACTTGCAGAATTTGAACAGCATGTACAGAGCCCCAGGAAACGCTGCCCGACGACAGTGGCAGGACCCAAGGTGACAGGCCATGCATTTCTCACAGGACCAACTGCGTTTGCCATATTCTATCTCTCAGATTAGGGATGGAGACTAGGATTCCAGGACCATGAGCCTGGTCCTCATAGCCACCACTGGCAGGCACTGCATTTTTACCCAACAGAGAAGAAAATGGAGACAAAGCGGCAGTCATTTGCCCAAAGCCACAGAGCTGTGACGTGGCGGGGTGGTAAGAACTTGGATCTGGTTAGGACAAAGGCCCTCTTCCTTTTTTCCTCGTTCATGGTAATTATTCCCCACAACCAGATTATGAGAAGAGGGACCTCTGTGCCTGTGCAACTGGTATTTTATTTATTTACTTATTTATTTAATTTTAATTTTAATTTTTTTTTGGCGATACGCGGGCCTCTCACTGTTGTGGCCTCTCCCGTTGCGGAGCACAGGCTCCGGCCGCGTGGGCTCAGCGGCCATGGCTCGTGGGCCCAGCCGCTCCGCAGCATGTGGGATCTTCCCGGACTGGGGCACGAACCCACGTCCCCTGCATCGGCAGGCGGACTCCCACCCACTGCGCCACCAGGGAAGCCCAGCAATTGGTATTTTTACTGCTATTTTTTATAATCGAGGCCACTGCGTCACAGGGGGCTGCATTTTAACTCACGCATTTGTTCAGCACCAATACCCGCTAGACCCCACGTGCTGCCGGGACTGTCGGATGTGTTAGCGGCACCCCCGGCTGCCACGATGCCTGGCATGGCCAAGAGTGTGCTTTATGGTTAGTCTACCTTACCCAGGGTTACACAATTCATTATGGGAGAGTTTGGCTTCAAATGCAGAATGATCCAGTCTTTCCTTGACGTCACTCTTTCCCGAATGACTAAACTAGTGAATTTACAGTTTTATGTAAAGTTTATGGTTTTTTTCCCAGCTTATCTCCTCGAATCCTTATGATGCGTCTGTGAGGCCCACAGGGTGGATGTCAGCATCCCCGTTTACAGGTGAGGAAGTGAGGAGGGAGCGGGACTTGCAGGAAGCCCCTCGTGAATGACCAGGACTGCAGGACGGGCCTCAAACCCAGGGCTGATCGTTCTCCTGCTTCTGAGCCCAACATTCCCAATTATTATTGTCTGAACCCTTACTGCCTCCCCTGCATGGCCTATATTTTGAAATATGGCGCCAACAAAACTGAATGTATTAAGGAAGTGGAAATGCGTTTCCCTATTTTTATTGATCAAAGACATCTGTACCTGCCACCTACAGCTCTTGCTTCCCATCCAGCCCCCAGCGGGAGAGGTTTGCCTCTGGTCATTCAACATCCAAAGATTTTGTGCACCTACTAATTGCCAGGCACTGTTGGAGGTGCTGGAGAGACAAAAAGAAAAGGCAAATCCACAGATTGAAAGAGAACATTTGCATATGCATATCTGATAGAGGACGTGGATCCAGAACATACAACTCAGTAATAAGATCAACAGTTTGGTTTTCTTTTTTGTTTTGTTGTGGTACGAGGGCCTCTCAGTGTTGCGGCCTCTCCCGTTGCGGAGCACAGGCTCCGGACGCGCAGGCTCAGCGGCCGTGGCTCACAGGCCCAGCCGCTCCGCGGCCTGTGGGATCCTCCCGGACCGGGGCACGAACCCGCGTCCCCTGCATCGGCAGGCGGACCCTCAACCACTGAGCCACCAGGGAAGCACAACAATTTGGTTTTTAAGTTTTCTTTCTTTCTTTCAATTTTTAGGGATTTTTAAAAAAAATTGAAGTAGAGTTGATTTACAATGTTATATTAGTTTCAGGTGCAATTCAAGTTTTTTTTAATGGGAAAATGATTTGGACATATGCTTCACCAAATTTTTATATATATTAAAAAATATATATATTTATTATATATATAAATATAATAAAAAAATATATAAAAGCAGCTGAAGCCACGCTCAGCATCATCAATCCTTAGAGCTTCCTGGGATCAGAGGGGCCTTTGCTGTGACCACATCAGAGGCTCATTTCTCCCTCTGTTCAGTCCTGCTACCTTCACTCCCCAGAGATGTTGGTCCTCAGGCCGCTCCCCAACAGACTTTGTCACACAAATCTCTGTCTTAGAGTACGTTTCCCATAAACCCAGACTATGACGAGGGAATTTCCCAAACACCTTGCTAGTCATTGAAAATTAGTCTCAGGTTCCTTCTGGAGAGCTCTCTCCTATTTTTTAAAGCCAGGACAACGTTCCCCCCAAATACCATATCCACTTTGAACAGCTGGGGGCTCTCGGCCTGGGTGGGGGGCTCGCCTTACTTGAGTCCTTTTTGGAAGCAAGTTACAACAAAGCAACAGCAGAGGCAGACCTACCGTGGCCTTTCGTACAACCACGTCCTGGAGGGAAGCTAGCAAACGAACTGAAATGGGGGGATTTTTCATCAGGCCATTATCTGTTAATCACTCTGCGTGCTTTCCTCCGTGGCTACCTTAATTATATACTTTCCAGTAGAGTTAACCTTGCTCCACTGAAAATCTGTAGCAGAAACAAACCTAGACCCAATGGCTATCCAAGGTAGGACAAGAGGGAGAAAGCCAGTCATCTTAGTGTGGTTGGGACTCAGAGTCCAAGTGACACCTGGATCCGGAGACAGGGCAGAGGTGGGAGAGAGCTCTATCGGCCAGCAGCTAGCCAGAGATGTGGCCTCTTAAGGCAGTGTGGACAGAGCAGGCGTTAGCACAAAGACCTGGATTTGAATCCCAGCTTTGCCACCTGCTGGCTGGGCAGGTCCCCTAACCTCAGTTGCTGTTGCCCAATCTATAAAGTGGAATCATAATGTCTTCCACGTGCCCTAGCGCCCAGGCCAGGACTTGGAACATTGCAGGGGCTCAAGAAAGACTGGATGTCCCCTAGAGCCTGCGTCATCAGACAACAATTGCGTCCAAAGTAAGAAAACCGGCAGCTCATTTAACCTGTGCAGAATGATCAAAGGGAATTTCTGGTCTTTTAAGAATGTATTATTATTATATATATGCTGTTGTGGGCTGAATTATCTCTCCCCCAAATTCGTATGTTGAAGTCCTAACCCCTAGCACCTCAGCTTATATTTGGAAAGAGTGTCTTTTAAAAGATGATTAAGTTGAAATGAGGTCATTGGGATGGGCCTTAATCCAGTATGACTGGTGACCTTATAAGGAGAGATTAGGAAACAGACACACACAGAGGGACAACCATGTGAGGACACAGGGAGAAGACGCCATCTGCAAGGCAAGGAGAGAAGCCTAAGAAGAAACCTCGGACTTCTGGCCTCCAGGACAGGGAGACAGTAGGTTTCTGTGTTGAAGCCACCCGGTCTGTGGTGCTTTAATACGGCAGCCACAGGACACTGATGCAGATGCCCACGTACAGGATATACATTCCTGTTTCCACCTTTGCAAACCCCGGGTGTCTCAGGGCAAAGTGCTGTGTGCAGCCCCTGCTTCCCGGATCCCTCCACTTAAAAGAGCCCACGGCTAGGCTGCCCTGGCTCTCATCTTGGCACCATCCTGTCGGTGGGAAGCGTCCAGGCTGGCTGTGGAAGAGCTACACCATCACCCTGGCACAGCCAAGAAAGTCACCCCCAAACCAGAAGGCAATGGGCTTGGAAACCCCCCACTGTTTGGAGTCATCGGTCAGACACCTCCTCTTCGGCAAAACCTCCTGGGACTTAACATCAGAGCTAGAAACATAGCCCCGCTCCTTCCAAAGCCAACCAGCTCCTCTATGGGCCCAGCCCCCTTCCCCGAGCTCACCCACCTACTCCAACCAGCCCCATCAGAGCCCAGGTTCAGCCCAGATACAGGGGTTTGGCCTGTGCTGGCTGCATCCCGGCCCGGGGAATCACAGCAAGGTGTGGCCTGTCCTGCAAGGGCCCAAGAGCCCAGGCTTGCAACGGGGGAGGAGGGGTCATCAACGGGCCCCATCACCCCCTGGGGAGCTAACGCAGTCCTTGGCACCCACCCGATGGACCCAGCTCGCTGGGCAAACACAGATGAACGTGCCTGCTGCCGGCTAATTACGTTTATTTCCAGAGCCCAGGAAAGAGGCGGAGTCGGTGTCTCAGGAAAGTTTGCATTAATAAGGCGGGAGGCAGAGGCAGCCCGTGGATACGTGCTTTTCATGAGAGGCACAGCAGACATCGGCAGCTTGGTCGTGCTTCTCTTGGCTGCAGGACGGAGAAGAGGGGAGAGAGGAGGCTGCAGGCTGGGGATTGCGGGAGGGGAGGGAGGGCGACTGGGAGATGGAGACCCAGGGGCCAAAGGGGAAGGGGGAGAGAGAGGGGGTAGTGCTGGCGGGAGAGGGCAGAGTGGCTGGAAGGCTGGGGAGAGCAGGAGGAAAGGGGTGGGAGAAGCCTGCCTGCCCCTCTCAGGAGCCACTGGGAAACTCTCTGATGTGCCCCCGGAGACCTCCATCCCTGGGCGGCTCCTCCAGAAAGAAGCCGGGTACGGCCTCGCCATCTCCCTCTCCCCTCCCGGTGTCCCGAGAGCCCTGTGGTCCCAGGGAGGGTCGCTTGCACCGCAGCCTGGGGAAGGCCCTGGGGAGGTCAAGGCTGAGCCAGGGGTCCCCCCGGCCTGGGCAGAACTGGCAGCCTCACATCTGGTGGGCAGCAACGTAGCTCCTTGAAGCAATGATGATTTCATGCTCCACTCTCCCCACCTCGTCCACGAGCCTCTGCCCCGCTGGCCCCGGATCACAGCTACTCTGAGTACGTGTCCCTTTATCCCTCTCTATGCCCTGCCCCTCCCCAGACCTTTGGGCACAAGCAACCTAAACCCAACTGGGGGTTCCTGGACTTATACCTCGCAGAAGGAGGAACAATGGGGATTTCAAAACTCAGGGACGAAAGTAACTCCACGCCTCCCCCATCCCCCTGCCCCACGGCCTCTTGCCACACATGCACATATGACCATGTACACAGATGCACACACAAACACACGCACACGGGTATGTACACACACACAGGCACATACATACACACGTGCACATGTACATACAGGCAGGCAGACACACCCCGTTAAAATTAAGGAGCACAAAGCCAGCGGCCCTTTGTCGATCTGTTGTACAATGTGCGCGGCCCCACCCTCAGCCGCCAGGGCTCATCGGTTCCTGCCAACAGAGGTGCCTGTGGTATGGACGATGCCGGGTCCCTGGATCTGAATTCTCCCTTCCAAGTCCCTCTGCAGAGAGGGAACCTCCAGGCCCAGCGACAGCGCTGGTTCCCCCAGTAGACACCCACTGGGAGCCAGCTGCTCGCCCAGTCCTGTGACAGGCCCGGGGACACACACAGGGTGACAGGCCCAGCCCTCTCCCCAGGACGAGCCAGCTGAGGAGCCGGAACTGTTCAGAGCCGTTGTGGTGGATCCCGCCTGGGGGAGGCACTAAAATCCAGCCCCCCAGGCCCCTGCGCTAGGCTGATGCAGCGGGTCTGGGTTGGTTGTGGGGCTCCTGGGGTCCTGGAAGGCAGGGGTCTACGGAGGTGGATGAGAAATGAGCTCCCTGGCCGCCCTGCTGACCACAGAGGTGCTGAGAAGTGAAGGGGCCAGAGATCCGTCCTGGGTCCCATGGATTGGGTCGGGGGCCTTGAGACACAGCCTCTTGCTGAAACCACTGGCCTGCAGAGAAGTCAACCTACACGTCCCCCCACCGCCTCCTGCAACCTTCGGGGGGAGCAAATTGCACCCTTCACACCTCCAGATCCGAACGTCTCAGCTTCTCTCTCCCGCTGTTCTGTGCAAGGACAGCCTTGATTCTGCCGAAATAAAAGCAAACAACAAAAAGTAAAACAAACCCACAGTGGGACATCGCCTCTTGCAGAAGCACAGACTGTTGTCTGCAGCCTCCGCAACTCCAGGATGGCAGGCAGCCTCCCCCACTCCAGGATGGCAGGCAGCCTCCCCCCAGGCTGTCCCTTGCTCCTGGGCTGGAGGAAATTGCCCAACACGTGGGCGGCCTTCCCTGTCGCCCGCAGATCCTCAGGGACCCCACCCCAAGGCAACAAAGTCACACCGGACATCCTGCTTCTCTTTCGGGCCCTAGGCTCGGCATGCAGTCCGCCCGGTGCTGGATTCTGTGTGCAAGGGGCGTGAGTGTGGGTACCCAGTGCTATGATGCTGAGAACCGCTGCTGGGAAGCCCTCCCACACGCACCGGCTACTCATCACAACTGCAGCGACCCTCCAGCAGGCACCTGGTGTACACCACCCATCGTCTCCAGGGTTTATGGAGCATCTCACAGACGATTCAATACGTTAGGAAGTCTGATGATACCCAATTTACAGATGAGGAATGACACACAGAGAAGTTAAGTAACTTGCCTAAAGTCACACAGCCTGGGACTTCAGTCCAGGCGCTTTGCTTGCAAACTCTGTGTTCTTCGTCATTTTTGCCCTGCTCCCCTATCTAGTGTCATCCCCTAGGGGTCACAATTGACTGGTAGGATCTTACCTTGAATTTGGATTTTCTGGTGCAATGGATTCAGATCCAAAGGGTAATCTGCAGCTAAGGACACAGCAGGTGATGGGAAGGTTGGGAGCCTTCCCCGCAAATAAACTCACCAATTCATGGTTTTGCCCGCCCCCTAGGTATATCATTTTCGCTTTAAAATGACCTTTATTGGTTCTGGCTGTAAGGAAGATCATCTATAAGGAAAAAAATTAAGTTATAATCCAATAATCTACCAAACCAGAGAAAATCATTATTAAAACCTTAACATATTTTTTCTGGTCTTTTTTTGGGAGGAGAGGGTTTCCTTAATTTTCTATTTCGTTCATTTGACAACATGAACAAAACTGTATTTCTCTCTAAAAATGCTTTTACTCTGCAGAGGTGTGGAGAAGAAAACAAGCAAAAGAACCCTCATTGTGCAACCCGGATAACCCCAGCGACATCTGAAAAGTCACACACACACACAGAGTTAGAGAAGAGAGGCCACAGAAGGGGCACCGTGAAAGATGCCTTCCTGTCACCTCCCCGCCCCTTTCCCTCAAATTAACCCACGTTAACAGTTTTGTGATTCTCTTTTCCAGAAAATTTTAAAATGCATCCACCTGCAGTTATGCATTTATTTATCTAAACTTTTTCTTTGCACAAAGGGATGGTTTCTTCTAGGCATTTTCTAGGCACGTATTTTTTCACGTGGCGGAGATGACACTGACGAACCCTGCGTTTCCCACTTGACGTGATGATAAGCTTTCTCTTGAGACCATTTGCTCTGCCGCTGATTTCCACGCCCGCCCTAAAGGAGTGGTGCCCTGGGTGAGCCTTCCTGGCGCTTTGGGAAAAGACTGTCAGGAGAAGAAGGATTTCAAAGGCCAGGCTTCCGGCAGACGGAGGGGAGCTCATGCTGGTTTTTGGATCGATGCAGCCCACATGTCTTGAGCACCTTGTGTGTACGAGGGTCTACAATTTCCCCCGCTGACTGCTGCCGCATTTTTCTCAGAGGATGGGGGTGGTGATATGGTAAAGGACCTCGTGCGTGCTTATATTGGAGGGCAGGTCTGCTGGATACAGGACCGAGTCAGGCCAGGAAACGGCTGCTCTAAACCATTGCAGAATCCCTCCTAACACCTCCACCCCTGGTCGTGGCTTCAGAGTCTGAAACCATTTTCCTCTTTGCTTCCACGCAATGTGGTCATTGAGAGCAACAAATAAGATACCTGTTCAGGCTGGGCAGGAGGGAGAGGCTGGGGGTCAAGTGACCCACTGTTCATTTTGAGCAGTTGGTACAAGGCCAGGTGAGGAAAAGGCTGGAAGGACAGATGGGCAGTTTGGAATCTCCACCCATCTCTGCAGCTGCCTAAGGTCCTGGCCCAGGGCAGTGCGCATGGCGTTTGGCCAAGGCAGCCCCTGGTACCAAGGCTGGGCTGCAGAGGCTCTCGGACCTAAAATCAGAGACCAGCACCCCATGCCATGGGTCTCCACTCGGCCACTAGAGTTCTAGGGCTTCTGCAAAGCTAGAGCCAACATGTCCTGGCTTACTGGAGCCCACAGGTGCGGGCAGCACAGCATGGCAGCTGTGCCCACAGACTCAGGCCAGTTCGACCAGGGATTCCTCTTCCTGGAGGAGGGGCTTGGCAAGGTCGTGGAAACTTGCTGAGCCTCAGCTTCCTCATCTGTGAAATGGGACAACAGTACTTCCTTCCTTGTCAGGTTAAAGCACATACACTCTCAACAAATGGTAAACCATATTATAATTATCAGGACGTTCCTTGGGCCCTGTGCTGATTGTATTAGTTTCCTAGAGCTGCCATACAGAGTACCACTGGGGGCTTAAAATAACAAGAATTTTTTCTGTTAGAGTTCTGGAGTCCAGAAGTCTGAAATCAAGGTGTCAGCAGGGCCACACTCCCCCAAGGGGGCTCTGGGGGAGGATTCTTCCTCGTAGCTTCCAGGTTCTGGTGACTCAGCTGTTCTTGGCTTGTGGCCACATCACTCCAGTCTCTGCCTCTGACTTTACATGGTCCTCTTCCCTGTGTCTCAGAGCCTCAGATCTGCCTTTCTCTTATTAAGGACACTTGTCATTGGGTTTAGGGATGAATCAGGAGGAAGGGAGGAAGGATAACTCCAGGGCTTTGGGCGGGAGCAGATTAGCAGGTAAAGAAGAGGTCTAGCTTTGACCTTGAATTTCAGATGCCGTCCATGTGGACGTGTTGAGCAGGCAGGTGGACATAAGAGTCTGGAGTTTGGAGGACAGTCTAGGCTGAAACAAAAATCTCACTCTGTGTGAGCATTGCCCCCCACCATGTATCCAGGCTTACAGGAAAGGGGGTTTCCGTGCAAACTCCACACTGTCCTGAATCTGAAACTTCTCAAGGCCTCTTCCTAACAGGAGTGGCCAATGACCTTCCTGGAGGAGGATGTCGGCCACCGGAGGCAGAGGGGTGATCTCTGGAGCTTCCAAGGCACACGCTGGCTCGCACACGCTCGGATCCTGGCACACACACCGTCGTGCCCGCCGTGAACACCCTGCATGGGCTCCCTCCCTTCCCCTGCCCTTCTCTGCCTGGCAGGGACCGGGCAGCTCCGTCTCCTCCGCGGGCTTCCCCAGCACACCCGGGCTCTGCGCATCCTGCACGCCCGCCGGAACTCTGCTGCCTGGGTTCAATTCCACGGCTTCTCCCAGTCGCCCACAGCTCGCCCTGTCCATCTCCGGCCCAGTGACTAGCCCAGTGCCTGCCTGGCCCCCAGCAGACGCGCAGTGAGCATCTGTGGAAATGAGCACACTTGTATTTCTGGAGGCCACTAACCGGGAGGGAAGGGAGACAGGCAAAGAAGCACGGAGACCCCAGAGGCCCCGGCTGACAGAGTAACGGCTGATACTCATCAGGAAACGTGACAGATGCGCAGAGTGAACCAGGATCTGTCAGTCCCCTCAGCCACAATTAGCCGCGGCTCCCCTCTTCCTGGGAGGCTGCTGAGGACTGGCCCATGGTCGCCACGGGACGCCCGTCCACAACTGCACCTTTCCCAGGAGGAGCAACAGCCTGGTGACCCTGGATGTCGGCAGGAATGATGATCCTTTGGAACAGGGTTGTCTGTTGTTTATCTCATGGAGCACCAATTATGGCCACTTCAAAAACCCAGGGAATCCTTAGCTCTCGGGGCAGCAATGGCCTCAGATGTCCTGGAAGTCTCCTGTGACTGAGTGGGGCGAGGGGCAGTGACTTGGGGCTGGAGTGGGGACGTTGCACCCTCGCTGGGGCTGCCCTGCCACCGTGCAACTCACTTTTCCCGGGTGGCAGCCACAGCCTCTGAGCTCTGTGCCGTTCCCGGAAGCCAAGGCTCTAAGATCAGGTGTGGCCGCCCTGGAGAGGTCATTCTGGGGTTCTATCCCAAACACACACACACACACACACACACACACACACACAAGCAAATGCACTCTGGGGAGGGCAGAGAGAGGCTGGCGGACCCTGGAGGGGACAGTGGCAGCGGGCCGCTCCCCCTTGGTGACAGAACGCTCCATCCCGTTCCATAAGCTGCGTTGGTGCCGCAGATGTGGCCACTTCAATTACATGATGGGCAGGCGGGTGGGCTCTCCAGCTTCCAGCCCCCGGGGAGCCGAGGCCCCGCGGTTGCAGTGAGGTGTGGAGGATGGAGAAGCCTCGGTGGTGTTAATGACAGCAGCCCGCACTCGCCAAGCAGCGAGAGCGAACTTGATCGCTCTTTAATTATCTGGAATTAGAGTCGTGTCCTCGCCTGCTTCATGTTCTGGAGGAGGAATCGGGGCATCCATTAATTACCTGATCCATATGTAAAGTGTCACAAATAATTTTTCCAGAGCCAGAGGCTTCTTGCTCCCAGACCAGCATCATCTCTTAATAGCGATGCAGAGTGAAGGGAAAGAGGACCCCGGACACGGCAAGAGGACCCCTGAGCCTGGATCCTGCCAAGGCCGGTGATAGCCAAGCTGAAGGCTTCAGCCGGGATCCCCCGGGCACCAGACCCTATGGGCTTGGGTTCTTCTGAAGCAGAAAAGAGCGGAAGGTCCAGAGACAGAATTAAGAGTTTGATAAAGGACCGTTCCCCGCCTATCAGAGTCTGTTAAGCAGAGAAATGAATGAACATTAAAAGCAGAACATGAAATGAGTTTAAGCGACGGGTCGAAGGATGTGGGTTAGAGAAGAAGGGGTTTCCAGTGGGAGGGGGCAGGGCAGACACGCTCAACTCTCCCCGGGTGCAGGACGTTTCACAACCAGGCTGGGGAGAAGTTCCCTTTTGGAGGGAATTTCTATCCTGGGGAACAGAAAATCACCAGGACAGCAGCTAAAAGACCAAATAATAAGGAGTTCACAGCCCCACCAATAGCTTTAGAAACATGTCCTGGGGGCATTGGGGGAAGGAATAGAGGAGAGAGACAGAGACAGAGAGACAGAATCAGAGAGAGAGAGAGATACAGGGGCTTATTTTCAGCTGAACCATTGGTTTCTAACCACTGACCAGTTTTCCGGTGGCCTAGCTACACTCTCCAGGTGGCCTTATGGAGTACTTAATGGCTTTGAACCTGGGCTCTAGAAAGCTTAAAGTGATGCACGAAAAAGCACAGGTTTGTCTTCCTTCTGGTAAGTCCAACCCCCCACCCCACCCCTAGCCAGGTTTCCTTCTGGGTTGACAGAGGGGGCTGATCTCATGCTGATTCTGGAGATGATGACCATGCTGACTACACGGGTGATGGAAGCAGTGACAGACAGCAGTGGGTGAGTCCCCTCTAACCTGCAGAGCCCTCTCCCGCACATCTCCTCACCCCATTCTCACCATTACCCCATGAGTACGTCCCATCCTTACCCCATTTTGCAGAAGAGGAGCCCGAGGCCAAGGCCACGCCTAGGTGACTGGTCCAGGTGCCCTGACTCCAGCCCTGCTTTTCCTCCAAGGCCACACTGCCACCCACCAAAAAAGCCCTGGGTGTCCCTCATGTGTGCGGGAGGCATCATGCGGTGTCATTTACATCATCCTGGTCTCCTGGAGCTGGTCTCTAACGTGGATGCTTCTGGGCCTCCAGTGCCCCATAGCTGGAGTCCCAGCCCATTTAAAGGGGGATTTCCTGGACTGTTCGCATCCACACGTTCCCTTACTCTTTCCTGACCCCCCCAGTCCCTAGTGAGTGGAGGAGGAGAAACAGCTGCCTCTTTCCGTCCCATGCTTCCCAGCTCCCCCTGCTGCTGGGAGAAGAGCCCGGGAACAAGGGTGAGGCCCCACGAACTCCTGCTCTGGAGCGAAGCAGGGCACCTGCCAGGTACAGGGCCCTTTGCCACCGGCACTGGGATCAGCGCTTGGCCTGGTGTTGGGCTGCGGGCATCAGAGTCTCCTGAGAACCTGTTAGAACACAGAGACCCGCCCTCACTGCAGCGCCCCTGCGGCACAGCCGGGTCTGGGAGCAGAGACAATCCCTCTTGAGTGCCGAGCCTGCCACCCCAGAGCACGCCCCCCACACCTGGAGCACCCCCTCCCAACACCAGAAGCCTCATCCTGCCCGGCCTCATCCCCTGCAGCGTGACTTAGAAACTCTATTTTCTTCTCCTCTAGTTTCCCAGATCTCGGGGGTGTGAGTTAGCCTGTGGCCTGAGCAGCTAGTGTGAAATGAGGAAAATCATTCTAGTGGAAATATATTCTAGGTGGTTGGCCACCCCGGGGTGGGAAATGAGGGTCCCCGTCTGGCCCACCTGGGCATCTCCACTGCCACTGCCGGGACAGAGCTGCTCCAGCTACCGGCCCTCCCGCCCCCAGCCCTGCCCCATCCCCACCCGGCTCGCACCGCAGCTGCCTGGGGATCAGGCTTCTGGCACATTCCAGGAAGAACCACAGCCATTCTGCCATGGATGGGTTGGGAGGACCACCTGGTCGATTCCAGTCTTAGTCGGACCTGAAACTTAGACAATTTGAGAGTGCGGGGCACTTTAAGAAAAAGAACGCCAAGTTACAAACGGTGAGAGGCGGGACAAGCCCCGTGAAAGTGAAGAGTCTGGACTCTGGTGTCCTAGCAGGGATCCTCTGCTCAGGCTCCGGGAAGCCAGGGACACCCGGCACACGCGGATGGGTCCGATCCTGGGACAACCCGGCA